>NC_138079.1:27687500-32487500 GCF_964212035.1 Myotis nattereri
GCTGCTGTCCAGTCTGGATGACTCAGGAGGAGTGCAGGTGAACTAAGCTCCTGGCCTACAGGCTGCTAAGAGCCTGAGCTCACAGGCACACTTTATGTCCTGCGGTTCATTTCTTTGTGAGACATATGGTGTGATTCCCAGCTGTGACCAGGAGAGAAGTTACTCAATTGGGGTAAGCTACTTAACCTCTCTGTCCCTCAGTTTCTTTATCCTCAAAATGGGACAGTAACACTTACATGCATGCTATTGGGAGGGTTAAATAAATTCAAATGCACAATACTATTTTATCAGCATATTTTAAGTGCTAGATAAATATTAATATTCTTCTAAGTAGTAATAATAATGTAGTGGTTAATCATTAAATCCTTAATGCTTGTCCTAAAAGATCTATGTTAAAATGCACATAGAAGAAAACATAAAATAGGGAGACAAATGGTCACATACCTGGATTTATGTTCCATCAGTCAGCATGGAGGTTCCTGCTCAGACTGAAGGGGCAGTGAGGGCAGGAAGCTGACCAACTTGGATACCACGCGATACTGTGGATAAAGTCGAACACGCTGCACAGTGTCTGCCCCCAATAGAAAACAAATCCAAGACCCAAGATGTGTTTTGTTAACCTTTTATAAATTAAGTAAAAACTTAGAGTGTCTAGTTTTTTGAATGATTTTTTCCTCCATGCCCTGTCATGAAGCATTAAAACACCCCTGGCCACCATACTTGGGATGCTGTCAATACGCCATCCCAAAGGCTCTCGGGAACCCGGGTTTGCTGTGACAGTGTTTGAAGGCAGAGCTGACTAGTTCTGAGTAAACATGGAGTCTTTTCTGTTGCTAACCTGGGTTTCCAATCCATTTGACAGCTGAGGACAGAATGTGTTTTAGTTTCAGAATTTGGAAACTATGGATGCTGTGATAACAAAAATTAAAATAGCAGTGTTTATGTCACAGCCTCCTCTGTGCTCCCTCAGCATATTCTACTGTAGTAAGTCACTCAGCATGCACCCACTGTCCTTGGTGTCCAAGTAGGTTTTTAGAAACACTTAACTTGTTTAATATTGACAATTAGACTATAACTGTCGATGAGAATGGTGTGTTTTAAATTAGCATGCCATATAAACAGCTTATGCAATATTTAAACAGGTTCATATGTAAGTAGTTATTGGTTAAATTTCATGTTGTAATGCACACTTTCAATAAAATGGGATATGCCCTGCTGAAAAGGAATGGCTAGATTTTTATAATTAACTATTTACTAAGAAATGTTGCATGTTCAAATGAGCAATAAGAAATCTCATATTGTAGAGTGTAAATCATGTGAAATTTTTTTTCTGTTCACTTTCAGAAATTTAATAAATGCTGAGCAGCCAGATGATGAACACCCAGAATAATGCCACGATGAAATAAAACATCATCTCCTTTTGTCCTAATAATGTAAACATCTATTTTAGAATTCATATCAAGATTTAAAAGAATGTTTCTAAGCAAGTCATGATGAATTTGTTGAATTAAAAAATACCAGAATAGGCAACCAATTGCCAAAGCAAATTGGATAGTTTTTGGAAAGAACCATTCAAACTTCTATTTGAATTTGTGGGATTAGAAAAATAATGCCGACTATGAAGGGTTCCAACAGCTGGGTTTGCCAAAGCCCTTCTTGAGCCTTAGCCATGATTATTCCAGGAAATCAGGGCCCATGTGTCTTTGAATCGAAGTCCAACAAAGATGGGTACCTGATCCAGAGACTTGTTCCCAGGAAGAGGAAGTTGGATATATCTCATTCACATTTCAAGTCATATGGATAAAGCACTGCTTAGTAGTTGTCCCGCCTACCACATGTCAATCATCTACTTCAGCTGTTTTATGAACTTGGATCACTGATACCCAGTTATTGGAATAATAAAAGAATAAGGATTAGTTTAAATTCATTTGGATGGGAAAAATATTTTACTCAACAACTTTTTTCTCCCAAAGTAGTACAAATACACACATACATAATACATAATACATACATGCATACACACATACATAAATTATCCACATGTGAGTTTTTCTCTGGTGTCCAAAATAGATAAATATCAGTATATAATTTTCCTACATCTTTCTGTAAAAAAATAGGTATCATATTTTCCAAATAAACCTTGCTTTCATCTTTAAGTCTAAAATAATATTTTTATATTTTTAATTTATAAGAATCCATTATTTTTTAAAGTAAGCATTTAAATGTGGTTTTTTTTTTCCAGAATTCATTGTTAGCTTTTTCCTCTCATATTAGTGCTGTTACTTATACCTTCTTTCTATATATATATATCTAATAGGTAAAAATGTGTAGCTTAAGGTGCCTGTCTGGCAGTTTATTTCCTTTTCCTTTGCAATTAAGTTAAATTAATTTGCTTCTAAATCTATATTGTCTGCCTCATGTGTAGTCTCTCAAACTATTGACTAGAAAATGGCAAACAAAATCTGGCTTACACTGAGGTTTCGATACATCAATCAATAGTGAGCATTTCTGAAATTCAAGGTGGATGCCAGTATGTTAAAAACCTTCTCAATGGTAGACCAGCAGATACCAGCAGATTTGCTCCTGAAGGCTAGGCCCTTATTGCAGAATATGTACTCCAGTGGCTTACCTTTCAAAGCCATGCTAACAGCCCTTAGGGTGCAAGGCCCAGTGCTCCCACTGGAAATGCTAGGGTGACAGATGTCTCACAGAGAAGGGCCAGCTCTGTATCCTGGTCTCACATTACGTATAAGGTTAACAGAAGTGATAAATGCATATAATTAAATTTGCGCAGAAACATAATTAAGAGACATTGCTTGAGAACTGTTCAGTAAAGATTGTCTTTTAATTGCTATCTTGCTAGGAGAGACCAGAGTGAATGAGGTTGTCACAATTTCTCAGTCAGTCTTATACTGTTCCATTTTTGTAATTGCTCTAGAAAGGTTGTGGATTGAATTCAGGAGCCTGCTTTCTTGTCTAATCACAGGACAAGTCTTATTCCCTCTTGTCCTCCAGTTTGAGTGTGCAGTTCCCTCTGGCATACCCTCTTGTTACCCCAGGGTCATTACAATTGTTCTACCTCACTTCTGTCCACACCATGGAAACTGACCTACAGGGAACCTGACCAGTCAGAATCATCAATGATTACATTCCTTCTGTCATATTTTTTTTTCCTTTGATGTTGTCTGTGCCAATTTGAGATTTGGAATAAAATTTGTTATAGCTAGGGATCACCACCATGGATTATTTTATACAAATGGACGATCTGAGCACAGTTTTGTCCAATTCTCAAAATCTGTGCTCTAGTCCAGTGGTCAGCCAACTATAGTGCACAGGTCAAATTTGGCCCAATACTTGTTTCTTTAAGGCCTTGGAGGTAAGAATATTTTTTTACATTTTTTAAAATTGATTGAACAAATTTTTTAAAAAAGATTTTTACATGAAATTAAACTGCCAGTGTCCATAAGTAAAGCTTTATTGGAACACAGTAATACCCTTTCATTTACATATTGTGTGTGACTGCTTTGTACTCTACATACAGAGTTGAGTAGTAGCAACAGAGGTCACACAGCCCACAATGCCTAAAACATCAGCTGGTCCCTATAGAAAAAGTTTGCCAAATATAAACATTTACAAAGTTGGGTGAAAGGCCAGTGTAGTCCAACGGGTCATGGTAGGGACTGCAGTAGTCTGGAGAGTCAATGACCCAGCTCAGTCTACTCCAGCCAATGGTCACCATGTGGGAAGGCTGGATTGCCAAGTTTTCAGGATAAGAAAGAAAATATAATTTTTGTGTGATTAAAAAAAATTAAACACCATGTAAGGGAAACCCAATGTACTAGTATCTTTGGGTCAATGTAGACATGCCAATTAACTGAATGTTCATATCTTTGGGATGTGAGAGAAAATGGGAGCACCAGGAGAAAACCCATGCAGACATGGGAGAATGTGCAAACTCCACATACACGGTGGCTCTGGCTGGGAATCAAAATTTTTTTCTCAACATTATAATGAAGTGATTATAGGAGGACCTTCTGTATTACATAAATATATATAAAGTATACATTTTGTTTGCACTCAATAAAAAGTTGATGAATAAATGAGTGTTGAGTAAATATAAATGGATCTATAAGTACATATACATATAAATCTTTCTATACATGTATTTCATATATTTATCTGTTATATGTCTGTCATATGTATTTATATGTCAGATAGATAGATAGATGATAGATAGATGGATAATAGATAGATAGATAGATAGATAGATAGATAGATAGATAGATAATGGATAATGCAAGGCCCTTTGCTTTCATCTGGATGTTCAGAGAGATTCCCATTTAGTCTACCATTCCACATGTAATTATGATACACCTCCAAGGTGTCAGGCCTGTGCTAGAGTTGCTGATTTATCCAGTAAAATGATCATATTACAGGAACACATCAGAGAAAAAATGTGTAACCCATCACTGGGACCTCCCCTGGCTGAGCCCAGTCCCTTGGACCTGCCTCACTGTGGAGACTGGACCACAGTGAGTATTAAGTAGACATGACCCATCAGTACTATTTACCAATTAAGTGTGAATGGGAGGATCTAAGAGACACCCTGGTTTCTGCTTTGCTTGCTTGGGAAGGTGTGATGTCACTCAGTAAAATAGAGACAATAGGGCAAGGCAGAAAAACATTTGGAGAGAGAGGTGAACTGAATTTTGTTGTGAGATGTCCAGTTTGAGTTACAATGTGAGTATCCAAGTCAAAGTTCTCCAATAGAAAGGTGTTTACCAGCTTCTGATCAGTAGCAAAAAAATGTGGGCCAGAGGCAGACAGTTGCATGTCAGTGCATGAAGGTGAGTGCTGAAGTCAGGGAAGTGGACGAGATGCCTGGGGTCAAGGGGTGAAGGCAGGAGGCTCAGAGTGAACTCTGGACAATATCTGCATTTAAGGCAGGGTCAGGGAGGAGTTTCTGGCAAAGGTCATGAGGGGAAAACAGGGCCAAGTAATACCATAGCAACGAAAAGGCAGGGTCAAGTACCCATTCAATGCATGTCTTGAGATGTAACTTTTGACAAGAGAGTAGCTTCTGGGGAATCAGGAGGATGACAGCTGGTTCTTTAGGAGAGGAAATGAATACAGATAAAAAGAGATCTATTTTCCCCCCATAAGTTTGGCTATGAAGGAAAGGAGAAATACAGTGCAAAGTTCCAAACGGTGTGCATGTGTGAGTGTGTGTGCATGCACGTGCTCACTCAGATGCTCGCTTGTTCAATGTTGAGTTGCTGAACAAGTAGGAAAGGGCAGGTCCCCACATATAACTTGCTTTCACAATACCTGTGCGCTCTCATATATAACTGACCAAAGGCAGAGCCATCCATGAGACTATGGTGTCTGGAGACATCGCCCCAGTCCTGAAGCTGCCAGCAGCCAGATGTTTAACCTGGAAGACTTCTGAACCACTCTGGACACAGAGCTTCTATCAGTCATACAAACATGGTGGAATAAATGCTATTCAAGAATTTCCATGGTTCCCTGACCTTGTATTTTACTGTTGGGGATCAGTTTCCCGTACCTATGCATGGACTGAACACACATATTTTTCAAGTTGACCACATGGAGATGGTTCCATGGCCATCCAGATAGGCAGCCAAGTGGAGGGCAGAGTCATCCCTCCCAGTACTTCTGCCCTTTCCAGCTCCAATGCTGGGAGTATCAGAGCTCTGGGACTCTCCTGCCCAAAGGAAGCTTGGCTCAGAACTCTTGTGATGTCCAGGCTGTCTTCTCGGTTGTTCTCACTCTGCTCTCACACGTAATCTTTGCATTTTGCTTCAGACAGCTCATCTTTTGCATTTTGCTTCAATAACTTTCCTTAAACAGCATAAAACCTCTAGATAATGATAAAGAAAGACAACATCTTGTTCTTGTTTTCAGTGAGGCCTACCAGCATGGCAAGGACTAAGTTTATTTTTATTTCCATATAACAGGATAGGAAACAGAGACATGAGAAAACCCCTCACATATCTCTCTCTGTGTGTACACATGGTGTGTGTGTATGTGTGCAACCAATGTTAACTTTGGAACCTTTTCAAACATTTGTTTAGAGACAGAGACATACAAAGCAGATCTTTCTGTATTTACTGTCAGGGTCCTTGTGTGTTTTAAGGAAGGCTGCCTCTCAAGCATGAGTTATATTATTTGACAGTTGGTTCTGAGATTTCATCTTGATTTTTCTGAAGCAACTCAGATCATATTACCCTTAACATGAAGTCAAAGTGTTTAAAAACACCCAACATATTAGTATTTTAAAGTTTTCAATAATTCCTGACTATAGCAAGGTCCCCATCCCCAGAGCAGTAGACACCATCTTTTAAAGGAATCACCACAGATGTACAAGGCTTAGATGTCCTGTCATTGTGGTGCCGATCTGCTCAAACTTTCTTTTTTGCATATGCCCAAAGCTCCTTTGTGCATTGCCCGATATGCTTTCAAGCTTCAAAACACTGTTTCTTTCTATGAGCTGCAACCCAAAAAAATCACCATGTCAGTCATTCATTGGGTGCTGGCCCAGCATTAAAAAACAACAACAACCCTATAATCCCCTTACCACTAATTACCATGTGGCTGGCACCAGTTCCCAGCCCAGTTTGGGGTTTACCCTGGGTTCTGATGGAATGTGTTCTCTCTTTATCTTCTAAAATTGATCTCCTTGGGTCATGGATATTTTTTAAAATCAACTTTATTCAGGTATAATTTACAAACAATAAAAGCATACATATGAAGTATACATTTTAATGAGATGTGAAAAATGTGTGCGAGAGTGAAATCACCACCCAACTGTGATGTGGAAACTTCCATTACCCTCAAAGGTTCCCCAGGGACCCTTCCCAGTCAATCCCCACCCTTTATCTCTACTCCAAAGCAATCACTGTCTATCACTATCAATAAAATTTTTCTTTCCTTGTATTTTGTATAAGTAGAATTATACTTTTGTGCCTGACATCGCTTGCTCAGAATAGTGCTTTTAATATTCACCCATGTTTTTGTGTGTATCCATCAATTTTTTCCTTTTAACAGCTGAGCAGTGGTCCATTGTTTGGAGGTACCAGGATATGATTCACCTGTTAATTAATGTTTGGGTTGTTTCTAGTTTGGGGTAATTGCAATCAAAGTTGTCATGAACATTTATGTGCAAGACTTTGGGTAGATTCCTAGGAGCAGAATTGCTGGATAACATGGGAAGTGAGTGTTTAGCTTTATAAGAAACTACCAAATTGTTTAACAAAATGATTGTACTACTTCCCACTCTTACCAGCTATGTGGTTGCTCCAGCCTCATAAAAACATAATATTGTCAGTCTTTTCTAATTTCAGTTACTCTAATGGGTGGAGTGGATCTCACTATGGCTTAGAATTGCATTTTCCTAATGATTAATAATACTGAGCATCTTTTCATGTGGGTATCATAAGTTGTGTTGTATGTCTTCTGGTTATTGGATTGTAAATGTTTGTATCTATTCTGGGGAGAATTTACTTGTCAGATGTGTGTATTGTGGAGCTTTTCCCCCAGTTATTGACATGCCTTTTAATTTTCGTAGTGATGTCTTTAGAAGAGAAGTTTTAATTTTGATGAATTCCATCTTTAAAAAAAACTTATTAAATAACTAGTTATTTTAATTTAGATTTACAGAAAAATTGAGAATATATATAATGGAGAATTCTCATAACACCCAGTTTTCCCTCACAGTTTCCACATCTTACATTAGCATGGTGCACTTGTCATGATTAATGAATAAATATTGATAAAATATTACTTTATCCTGTTTTTCTGTTCCCGGAATCCATCCATGATTCCACATCACATTTAGTCATCATGTCTCCGAGGCTTCTTTAGGCAGTGACAGTGGCTAAGATATTCCCCATTTTTGATGACTTTGTCAGTTTTGAGAAGTTCTGGTTAGGTATTTTGTAGAATGTCCACCAACTGGGATTTGTCTGACGTTTTACTTATGACTTGACTGGGGTTATAGGTTTTGGGGAAGAAGACCACAGATATAAAGAAGTCCATTTCTTCATTTAGTTTTCTTTTAGGTTTTATGCTTTTTGTGTCTTGAGAACTTTTTAACCATGATAAAGTAAAAAAAAAATTTCTACATTTTTACATAGAAAATGTATATTTTTAGCTTTTCAATTAAGGCTATGAAGGATTTTGAAGTATTTTTGTGGGTGGTATATCTATACCCATATCAACATATCTATATCTATATCTATATTAATCTATCTAGAGTCAAAATTGCAAAAGATGAACTAAATTTGACTACTAAAAATGTGAATAACCCAACAAAGGCAGGAAAGGAAAACTGAGGAACAAAAACAGGAGGAATAAAGTGAAAATAAATAATAAAATGGTAGACCTAAATCCAAATACGTATATCAATAATTGCCTTAAATGTAAATGGTCTAAATATCCCAATAAAAATATAGAGGTTATCATAGTGAGTTAAAAATGACCCAGCTATATGATGTCTATAACAAACTCACTGAAAAATTGATCAAATAGGCAGTTTACAGTAAAAGAATAGAAAAATCATATACCGTGCAAACACTAAGAAGAATTGAATAGCTCCAACAGCCAACTGGATCTAATCAAGATTTAAACAACACTCCACTCAACAGATAATACACATTCTTTTTAAATGCACATGTAATATTCACCAAGATAGTTCATATCCCTCATCATTGGTTAAGACAAACCTTAACCAATTCAAGAGAATCATTTGAGATCATTCAAAATATCACTTTAGATCATCATAGAATTAAACTAGAAACAATAAGAGAAAAATATCAAGAAAATCTCCAAACAGTTGGAGATTAACTAGCACACTTCTAAATAATCTATGGGATGAAGGGGAGGTATTAAAGGACATTAAAACATTTGAATATAAATAAAATTAGAATACACCATATCAAATCTGTGGGATATATTTGAAATAGTGCATTGTAGGAACTTTATAGCATTAGAAGTGTGTATGAAAAAATAAGAATGGTTCAAATAAAATGTTCATGCTTCTTCTTTAAGAAGCCAGAAAAAAAGCAAAAAATAAACACAAATCCACATAGTTCCAGAAAATGATTTTTAAAAAGGGAGAAATCCATGAGCTTGAACAGAAAACACATAGAGAAAATGAAAAAAACTGAAAGCTGCTTCTTTAAAATTATTAGTAACATTGATAAATTTCTAGCTAGATTGACAAAAAAAGAGAGAATAATAGATACAATATCAAGAATGAAAGAAGTGACATCATCTCGCAGACATTAATGGGATAGATGGGCACACAGAAAACAACTCCACATAAGAATATCAACTACTTATGAAAAAGGGTCCAATTTCTGGAAAAAATTACATATATTCTGAAAACTAAACAGTAAAAACAACACCAAAAAAACCCAATCTAATTAAAAATGGCCAAAACATTTTGATAGACATTTCACCAAAGAGGAAGCAAAGAGCACATAAAAAGATGTCCAATATCCTTGATGGCCATTAGGGAAATGCAACATAAGCCTATGGTGATAGCAACACACTGACCACCACTGCTAAAATGAAGACAAGGTATAGTTTCAAGAGCTGGTGAAGATGAGTAGCAACTGGAACACATATTGCTGGTGGCTATAAAAGATAATGCAGCATTTCTGGAAAACAATTGGCGGTTTCTTATCAACTTAACCATGCATTTGCCACATGAGCCACAATTCCACTCGTGGGTATTTATGCAGAGAAATCAAAATTTATGTTCACATGAAAACCTGTGCACAAATATATGTGGCAACTTCATGTGTAGTAGCCACACAGTGGAAGAACTCCAAGGGTCCTTTACCAGGGAATAGATCATAGGCTGTGGGACAGCCACTGAGTAGAACACAACTCAGAAGTAATAAGGGATGTGCTTCTGATACATGCAACTACTGAGTGTCTCTCCAAGACATTGTGCTGAGTGAAAGAGGCTGGTTTCAAAGTTTACACACTGTATCGCCTCATTCATAGCTCTATGGCACTTTCAAGCAGGCAAAACCATGATGGAGAATAGATCAGCATTGCTAAGAGTCAGAGTAAAGAGAAAGATGTAACTATGGAGGGGTGGACAGAGAGCAGAGGCAGTTCCTGATGTGATGTCATGTTCTGGATCATAACTGTGATAATGTTGACACAAATCTATACATATGTTTAAAAAGGCAATCTTATTCTATGATAATTTAAAAAGAAACTCAAGGGGAAAAAACAAATGGCCAGTAATAGCAGAAGGGCTAGGTAAATTATGATAATGTCACTTGCTAAAATATTAATGATTGTAACAACATGAAAAAGCAAATTTGTAATAATATGAAGTAAAACAGGTTACACTGCAAAATTGTGAATTTTATTTAATCTGGATGGTAAAAATAAAAGGGAATAGACAAAGTGATAAAAATGTTTTGCAGAATTATGGGTGATTTTTCTCTCTTGTTTCCCACCCTACCATTGTTATAATGATGGTATATAATTTTGTAATGTTAAAAATAATTTGACAAATATAAATTATTAAATTTGCTATTATGATAGAATACATATAAATCTCACATAGAAATGCATAAAGTTATAAAGTGAGCCCTATATTAAATAAATAATCAGCTTGAATGTTTTTATTTTCCAGCCTTTGTTTTACCTCTTGGGATGTGATTTTATAACTTTTTCCACATCACAGTGATGGAGTTCAGAAATTATCAGTATAGTGGCAAGTACTTGGCTTGGCACAAAAATGAATAAATTTGTGCAAGGTGAGATATTGTGTGTGAATTAATAATTTTACAGTAAGTACTTTTAACATTATAAAATTAATAATATCAGGAGAAACTGAAGTTTTTCCTAATCTAAGGATTATGTGACATAAGCAAACCTTTTAAAAAATAGATAGAAGTGGACTAAAATGTCTTTATTCCATTGGTTGCTTATTTTTTCTGGTGAAGACAAAGACATAAGGATAAGTTAGAGTCAGCCTTCAATCATTTCTTTATCAATTCAGCTTACACAGGGTCTCAAAATGTCAAGTAGTCAAGAATTTCCCACTCTCAGGCGTTGGCAGAGGTTGCATTTAGTACTACTCAAGATGCACTTGGAGAGCCCAGGGGCAGACCTGCGATTAAAATGTGTAAGCCACAGAAGCAGCGCTGGCCACAGGGCTTCCGTCTTATTAGAGGAATAAACAATCCTGGCCAGTGTTCTTGCAGTTGTGAATGAAGAGGTGTGTGTGGATGCCTGAGTATGGTCTCTCTCTCTCTCTCTCTCTCTCTCTCTCTCTCTCTCTCTCTCTCACACACACACACACACACACATACACAAAACACAACATTCACAGAGAGCAATTGCACAGGCTCTTCCATTGCCCAGTTATCACAGATACAGGCTGGGGACTGAGACACAGAAATAGAAATTAATTCAGATCAGCGGGATCAAAGAAAGCCTAGAAAAGCATCTGTTTGGGCTAGAGGCTAAGTCCTTAAAAACAAAACCAACAAACCCCACTAACAAATCAACACCGTGACCCCCACCCCCACTCAGGAGCCCCAGTACAGAGTCCGAGGGGGGCCATTTGGCAGCTTTGAGGTTCTGTCCTTCTCTTTTGCCGATGTCTCCGACAGAGCGGTGTTGTGACCCATAATTGCAGCAGATCCACAGCAGGTTTTGAGGGGCTTTCTGAGCCGCGATGCCCAAGCCGCCTCCATCTGCCGCCGCCTCCTGTGCCTCCCATGGGGGGCCCTGGCTAATTTTTCAGTCAATTAGCAGAGGGCTGCTTTTGTTCTGCCGGCGCAGCCCTGGGCTCTGCTTACACACGAGCTGGCCTTCAGATGGGGTGGGCTTGCAGGAGCATATTGTGTTGGTTTTTTCCATGACCTTGTGACACCGTTGGGCAAACGTTATCTCAGTAATCGCAGCGATTTGCTGGGAAGCCGGCCCAGCTTCCCTTCCCTGTTGTGTCTGAGTGTGTGTGTTGGCGGTGGGCGTGAATGAGGTGTTTTAAAAAAACCTCATATTTGTATTTTGTGACCCTCTATGTCTCATCTTAAATGTATTTATTCGTTTTTTAAATCAGTCACCTTATCTAGGACAAGACAGGAGTTGAATGGATGTGGAAAGAGATTTATTGGGTGAAGCATAGTTTATTCCAGTGAGCCCTGCCAGAGGTGGCTTAGCTCCCATCAGCCTCAGAGGGGTTGCTGGTGCAGCTTAAGGAGTTCTGGACAAGAGACACCTTCGTCTATCAAATCCTCTTAGTTCACGCACCTCAGTCACCTCTGGATTCAGTGTCCCTGTGCAAGATGGAAGAGAGGGTGAGGTGGGGTGTCGGCAGGTTCGCCTACAGGAGCCCACGGGGCCCAGGCTGTTGCTGGGAGGAGATGTCAGTCTTGGTCCCCTCTCCCTCCCAGAGCCTCAAACGTGGAGACCTCAGCACATAGCCCCTGCTTCTCCTTCTCCTGAGGCAGCCAGTGGTCCCACCTGCCCTCAGCCGGGAAAACACAGCCAGTTCCCAGGTATGCTACCTTTACGCACCCAAATCAGCTGACAGGTAGGGAATCTGCAGGGTTTGTATTTGGGGATGTTTGCATTTTGTGATCCCTTCTGTGATTATCGCTTATAGCAGCAGCTATCGGGTCTGTGACTCTAAGTCATGCTTTGTTTTCCACTTTCTTCCAAAATATAAACTGTCCTTTCTATTATGATTTAAAATGTTCGAAGTGCTACATTCAGCTTTCCTTTTTTCAAAGCAAGTGTTTATAAAGAAAAGCCAGCCCCTAGTGTGTCTCCCTCTATTCCTGGAAGGACCTGGCTCTTCCGCCACAAGCCCCTGGTGATGCTAATTGCCGTAAGTAGCCTTTAATTAGAGGGCGGCTGGGAGGACCTGGGGAACCCTCCTGAGAAGCGTCCCTCTGCCTGAGGCCCTGCTGTTTTCAGCCCCACGTGTGAGCTTCCAGGGGGCCCCTTTCTCCCGCCCTGCTCACAGACCTCCTGCATTTCTCCTGCATGGCGGCCGGCAAGTTCACTGTCCCTCACTTTCCATCTGCCCAGGTTCTCAGCTATATCTTCCTATAGTTAATAAATATACTTTTTCCTCAGTGTTAAGCAATAAAATATTCACCAGGTCTGAGCTGGGGTTAACAGATTTCTGAAAATTTCATTGCGTGACAGCCTGTCCTGCATAATCCCCTCAGCTGCCTCATGTTCTGGGGCAGAAATGATCTTAGGTGTCACTCTAATAGTCTAGAATTACACTTGTATCACTGTCGCCGGCATATGGGGCGGTGTATACCCCTAGGCCCAGCTCCCTCTCTTTCACGGATTTTCAAATGATAACATTTGGCAAAGCCAGCTCGGGCGGAAAGTGCACTCTCTTCCACCACGGTGACAAAAGGGGCCACCAGAGGCATGACCGGAGCGGCCAATCCTGGCGCTCTTTACGGGGTAATGAGAGGGTCTCTCTCATCTTAATAACGCCTGAGGCCTGGGAGGCCAGGAGCAAGTCTCCACTTAATTATACAGTCTTCCTCTTAAGTGCTCTGTTCAAGGGAGGGCTTCAGCTGCATAGGCCTTCGGGGGTGGGGGTCCCCTCCTCCCACAAACATATTGATCGCTGGACAGTGGATGGGCTGGAGAACTTGGGCCGATAATGCAGAGGGAGACGGGAGAGAACATCAGCGGGGCCCTGAGCACCTTTCCCTGCCAAAAGCCATTTATACTAATGGGGACGTGGGGGCGGTTGATAATACAGAAAGCGAGGGTAATAGACAAGAGTACTGGTAGCCCACACAAGTCAGGGGAAAAGGAACCAGTGCAGAGGAATCAGAACCCAGGCCAGGTCTGCCCACGTCTAGTTCTGGGGGAAGGAGAGCATGTTGTGGGCTCTGTCCAGCACTTGTTGCTGGAAAGGGCTGTGCACGCTGTATGACCATGAACTGCTGTCGCTGCAGCCCAGCTGCCACAGTTTAGGTTAAGGAGTGATAGCTGGGCTGTGTGGGCATTGAGTGAGTTCTGTCCTCCCCGCCTTTCCTCACACTCCATGCTGCTACCTGTGTGGTGCAAGGACACCTCTTTGGGGGTCACCTCTGTGCTCCTGTCTAAAGAAGGCTGGGTCCTGCCAAAATTCACTGTTTCATATACCTGTCCTTCTGAATGAGCCCACAGTAATTGTGCCATTTATTCTAGCATGTCAGGAAGGCAGCAGTTGTCCAGGACTCAGAGCCCTGAGAGTGGCCATACCCTGAGTGCCCTCCCTCTGAGCCTTAGGAAAGACCACCCCTCTGCAGTGACTATCTGCAGAATCAAGAACCAACTTCAGTCATTCACCAGTGTCAGCATGGCCTTTCTTTGCAAGAAGTGATCATGTTTCACATTATTGCTCTTTGCATTGTCTTCTGCCAGCTGCATCTGTGAAGTTGTAGTTCAACACCTTCTGTCGTGGTTGCTTTTCTGTCTTATCCTTGGCTCATTCTGCTCATGGAGGTTTCTACTCTATGAGAAGAGGTGAAGTGTGCATGTCTGTGTGCACGTGTGTGCATGTGTGTGCACATGTGTGCATGGCACTGTACAGTAACTCCTGGCCCACAATGACAGCAATACCAGAGCTTGCTAAGATTGGGTGTATAATCTGAACATTGATGGAAATCACTGCTATGGATTGAATTGTGCCACCCTCCAAATTCATGTTGAAGCCCTAACTCTCCATGGAGATGGGGGATTTAAGGTTAAATGAGGTCCTAAGTGTGGAAGGCTGATCCTCTGGATCATTCTTATAAAGGAGGGGGAGACACCAGAGCTCAATCTCTCTACCATGTGAGGACACAGAAGATGGTCATCAGCTAGCCAAGAAGAAAGGTCTCAGCAGGAACCAAACTCTGCCAGAACCTTGAACTTGGACTTTCCAGACTCCAGAACTGTGAGAAAGTAAATGTATTTTATACCACCCAGTCTGTGGTACTTTGTTATAGCAGCTCCAAAACCCCCAGCCTTGGGGAGACATGATGGTTACAGCAGCTGCCATAAATGGACCAAGGTATGTTCCCACAAAGATTTGGCCTAACTTCACCTGTAAGTAAAATTTCACCTGCACTTCAGAAGCAGCCAGTTTCATTTATGTGTAGCTCTGAGGACAACGCATTATGTAATTACATGTTCCAGGCAACACTCTTACTTCTTGGACCAAGTTTCACATGTAGAACCCAATGTCTTAGCATGTGTCCTGTTGGTGTTAACACAGGACAACTCAACACTAAACTTGTTTTCCCCCTTCCTGCATTGTGAACAGAGGGTAACAGTCTGAAAAAATAAGTGCGTGTTTCTTGTATGACAGCAAAGTGCAGTCTGTGGTGGGTATAAGCAGCCAATGTGTGCAGGTCCCATGAGAAACCCTTTCCCTGTTATTTTAATGTTGAGTGAGTGCATTTAACCACAATGAGAATGAAATGCCCACAATGAGAATGAAATGCCACTGCACACATCTCCTGGGTTGGAAGAGGCAAATTATAGACAGTATTTGATTCCTAATAAATGTATCTTAAGTGAATAGAAACCCTCCCAGAGATTAATTCTAGCGTGGCATCCTTGTTCTAATAGATGAAGTACCTACAGCAGAAAATAACTGAGTACACTGTCTCCTGTGCCGGTGAGTCAGTGAGGAGGGGAGACAAGGGGCTTTGATAGAATCTTTGCACCTGATAGGGATTTGCAAACCTGGGTTACCCAACTTCTGCCCTACAAACTTGCTGTGGCCCCTTCTAAACTACTATCCACCCACCAGCTCATTGACCTCAGCTATCTGAAATTGGGAGGATGTGCCCTTGTAGACATTTCTCTTATTGAATGTATTCAAATTCTGATTAAACTGATTGTCTTTGCTGCCTAATGATCAATTTCTAGCCAAGAATGGACTTGGCTGCCTAGGAGCAACATGGGCATATGAGGACCAGTTTAAACAAAGCGATGGGGTCAGGATGGAAATGTCTTGTGAGAAGTGGGAAGAGGATGGTTGACTGAAGAGCTATTGTAGTGGGAAATGAGGTTCAGTCATGAGACTGTGACCTGGTGAGTGAGGAATGCGGCCCTTGCGAATGATTGGGGCTAGCCAGGTCCTCGGCCAGGCAGTGCTGCGATGAAATGATTGTTCATTTGGCAGAAGCGTGTTGTACAATAAAGGAAAGGCTTTCAGAAGAGTGAAACGAAATACAGAAGGCTGGGTCAGAAACTTTGCATAAGTTGAAGGATACCTGGAATAGAGCTGTGGCCAACAGTGCAGGGTCACAGGGAAATGTGTAACTGATTAAACTAACAATTATCTGATAGATTCAGGGAATCTGGATTTAGGAAGGAAAAGAAGTACAGATGGTACCAAGTGTTCACAATTTGCACAATAACGCATCCAGGGAAATGAAGGATGCCGAAAGGAGAATGAGCTCCCAGGGGACCTGGTGACAGTTTGGTTTTATCATCTGGACTGGATGAGGTATGGGGACATTTGACAAGAGTCCTGTGTTCAGATGAAAGGCATGGGGGACATGTGGAAATGCATGGGACCACCTCACAGGGAGGGTTGAATTCTCAGAGTTAGTGAGAATAGTAGCAGCATAGGAATAAGTTATTTCCCACTTGAGAGCATGAGTAAGAAGTGTTCTCCCTTTTCTAGGGCACTGAGGCATCACCCACGGGGATTTGTTAAATATTTCAGAGCTCACTTTGAGGAATAGCTTCTGCTTTAGGAAAAGTAGTAACAAGAGAGGAAGCAGCAGCTCAGTACACACGGTCACTCTGGTTAGGGTTTGCACCATCCACTTAAGGGCACAATCACCTTTAATTTAAAAACAGACGTGTGGTTGGTTTAATTACTCCCATTTTACAGATGAGAAATCTGATGCTCACAGAGGCAGAAATTGTCTCCAATGCCTTGTCCGTGGTTACAAGAGAAGGAACCGATCTATCCCAAAGTAATGCATTCCCCAAATGATTCCTGTGAGAACAGGGCCCTCGTGCAATAGGGTGACCTGAACGTCCAGTGTCTGTGCCATTTCATAAAGCTCCACTTGCGTGAAGTCTTGCACATTTTTAAAAGAGGAATGGTGTGCAGTGGGGAAGGAGAACGGGCCTCTGAGGAGCCACAGGATCCACCATCACCATTTTGAGCATTAAGGCAGATGGGAATGACCAAAGCAGGACGTGGCAGAGTGATCTGGTGACAGGAAAATAGTGATCTGGTTTTACTTTGAATCACAGCAGATTGTTTGCTCGCGCACATGCGCTCACACACACACACACACACACACACAAACAAACACACACACATACTACACATAATTACCAACTGTGGTTCCCAGGAGCGTGACCCCAAACAACCAATGGTTTTCACAGACACTACCTTCATATTACTGTCCAGATATATTGAAGAGTTGATACTCCGGTTTGTAGAAAATTCTACGCATAAGCATACTCAAATAAGGAAAGACCTGTGGGGGTACAAAAGCCCATGTGAAAATTGTTGGTACGTTTTCAATCTGTTACATGGAAGGTGGAGCTGGGGGTGTGCCTTTAAAATCACAAAAAATGTATACGTATCAAATCTCAGGATATAATACCTGAAGGCTACCTGTGCTACTTAGATCTTAAGATCATGAAAACATAGTGCACATGTAGCTTTGTTAACCTAAAAATAAAGGCCAACGTGAGAGGCAACAAGCATTTATTTGAGATCAACACACAAAAACTAGCTATTTGGGAAGCATTAATTCAGGCCAAAACCCAAATAGCATCCTGATTAGGAGACAAAGGCAAAGGATATTTTTGATAAAGGGAAAGGGAGCAATTATATCATTAGAAGAAAGACATTTCTTCTGCAGAAAAGCTAAGATAGTGATGCTAATTCTAAACAACGCTTTTATTTTTCAGTCTGAGAGTCATACTAACTGCTTTCTTCTTATCTTTGCAAATAGTTCTTTGAAATATAACATTGCCCTGGGCCCAGTCCAAAAGTACTTTGCCCACTTTTAACATTCCAAAGGTTTGAGGAGTAAAATGTGCAAGGCAGTTCCTCTGGGATGGCAGCTCCCTCTCCACCTTAGTATCTCTGTAGGTGTCTGTTTGTTTTTAGCACTGCTATCTTGCTAAGTGATTTCAAGATTTCCAAGGAAAGAAGAGTTTAAGTAGGAACAAACACTTATTTGGGAAACAAACTAGAGTGATAGACAGAAATAGACTGTTCTAAACAAAGTGCCTATTAGCCATTCTTATAGCTACTGCATATTAAAAATATTTTCTAGGAAGTCATTTTTAGTCCTGAGACCTAAAGCCATGAAAAGACCTTGAGTGCAGGTAATGTTCATTATGAATCAAATGTTTGTGGGTTTTAAAAATTAAATTAGTAGCCACATAAGACAAGGTAAAATGAGAGTCTGTGAAAATTGACATTGACTCCTTGTTTTTATTTTTAAAAGAAAGCATAATACTTTAGAACATGAAACCATTCTTAGGAGTAATAAATCACTGGGAATTGCTAATTAATTTAAGTCTTCATTATATGAACATTTTAGAGGAATTGCATAAAATATTTAACCCTGGGGCTATTTTGCACAGTCAAAATGACAATGAAATAAGGTTAAAGGGAAAAAAATAAGTCAACTTTATTAGACGTACATTGAAAGCAGCACAGATCCTTTCCAAAGTGTTCAAAATAAACTGCCACTTCAGGCACATGGTACTCAAGAAAAAACACAATTTGTATTCTGTTTCTAGTTATGCAAATCTGGATTTTTTTGTGTGTGTGTATTTGTTCACTGTCCCTATGAAGTAAAGGGACTGATATGTCTAATAGCTGACAAAATTAAGGATTACTAAAAAATAATTTTGTAGAAAGCTTTTCTAATTGAAAAATATACCCCCAAACATACTGAAAATTTAAATGAACTGATCAGATCTAAATATCCATGTAATACCAATGCAATGCCCTATGTTTGCACTTCCACAAGGCCAAGTCCTGAGTGTGTGTGCTGTGGTGGGTTGAAGGAGAGCTGTGCTTTCTTTTTGATGGTGTTAACATAGAGCAATCGGCAGAAAAAAAAAATGATGTAAACATGGGTGGACTTTTCAGAGAATCTGGAGTCAACACTTAGCAGGTTGAGATTCACAGTAAATTATTTCTTATAGGCATATACCACTCATATGTGTGACACCGATAAATCAAGCTTGGAAGACAACACTGTTGAAGGTCTCATCAGGCTTGTGTGATGTGCTCAGTGAGGACCCCTCAGGCATCTCTGTGTCCTATGGGTCCCATGGCATTAGTAACAGACCCACTGCTGAAAGCAGAATGCCTAAAAAGAAAAAAGGTTGTGAAGAGATGAATTGGAAGAATAGCTGAGTCAAAAGATTGTGTTTTGTTGTTGTGTTCTACTGGAATTTAAAAAGAGAAGAAAATAAGGTAGTTAGCTTTGGCATCAACTATTTGGTTTTCATTGTTGAAAACGCAAGTTTCCCGAAGTCACTTTCATCCACCCTTTCTCAACTTCTGTTTGCTAAACTCTAAAATTTAGCCAATTGGATAGATGTAGGGTGAGCACAGAGGGAGTGCTAAGATTTTTTTATTATAATTGCATTGTCTATATTAAATTTCATTAGTTTAGGAAGAATTGACATCTAAAACAATTGAGACTTCCAATCCAAGATCATGGTATATCTCTCCACGTATTTAAATGTTCTTTAACTTCTCATCAATGTTTTATAGTACATACATATGGAGGTATTCCATATACTTTGTTAGGTTTATTCCTAAGCATTTGATAATGTTGCTCATATTATATTCCTATTTTAATTTCTAATTGTTTGTTGCTAGTTAAGTTTCATAGATGTTATTAAATGGATTTATGGTTCAGATGTGCCTTAGAAGACTGGCCAGCTTTATCTTGGCCCTAGTGGACCATCTAAGTTACATTACCTAGATTATGGCAGGTGGGAGCCAACCCATACTCTCTTCTCATTCTGTGATAGCTCTCAACCTCTTTGTCCTCAATGGGTACTCTTGTTGGAGATGGTTGTGACCTTGCTGACCCTGATCTGATATATTCTTCATCCCCCAAGAGCTCTAGTGTGTTCTTAAAATGAATGTATTAGCACAAGCCAAGGCCATTTGGTAGAGCTAGGTGACAAGTATTTATTCATTCATCAGACATTAACCTCCCAAACATCAGCCTTGTACTGAGAGTAGATCTGGGAAGCCAACCAACCTGTGACATCAGCAGAAGATGTTTGAGTTTGGCTTCCTCTGGGAGACAAGCAATAATTCTGATTTTATTTAATTTAAAATGTTAAGAGAATAATGGGATAATGTTTTATTTGCACAAGCACTACTTTTCAAACCCCATTATGTATGTATAATTCACTAAGATCCTTGCCATGTTTTACCTATTATTTCTTTTTTTCTTCCTTCCTGAAAAGTTACACAATTCATTTTTATAACATTTTAATGTAAAACTAACACCATATTGTAAGCAAGACTTCATGGTTTACATAATTTTCTTAGATTTATTGCTTGCGGTTCTATGTATAAATCATAGCAATACCACAAATTAGAAATTGCTTCTCTACCTTGTCCATTATATTTACAGATAGGGTCATAATTACTAAAGTATTCATTTTCAAAGTCTCTTGGTTTGACTTCAATCTCATTCATTATGATTGCATTATTTCTGTAATGCTGTTTATTAGTTGGTGCCAGTCAATATTATAATACATTCACTGTGCTGCAGCCAAGATGTACAATAGATTATAGTTCTGTGAGTCACATTTGGTATAGGATAGACAGTTGTCTGTGAATGAAACTAATTGATGAGCTTCTCATATGTATTTTTTTAATGCATATATTTACTATGGCATGAAAGGAGAAATAGCTCAGAGATTAGATTTATAAGAGAATATTATTGACATCTACTGGGCCTCATTTTCCTAATTTCTAAAAAAAGAAATGTACCTTGGAGGTGACTTGAGGGGAAGTCTCTGAGAATTTGGGACCTCCCTACATGACAATAAGAGTGGCTGTACTTTTGTAAGCTCTTTGCCTGTGGCTCCTAATATGTGCTGGTACCTGGGGGATAAGAGTGAAGGGAAGGGGCCTTGTTAAGTGAAAGAATGAATTCACTGAGCCTTGTTTTCTGGGGAAACAAAAGATATCGAGGCAATGTTCCCCATCTCAACAATCTCATATTTTACAGAGGACAGATATAAGGAAACCAAGGCTATGAGGCCAGGCAGGTAGAAGTAAACATCAGGTGGTGTGGGAGCACAGAGGAAGGCTCCTGACTCAATGGGTCCATGGAGCTGGGGTCAGAGGAAGATGCAGCATCATTTCTTTCATCCAGAAGTTTCAATTAAGGCTTCGTGAAAGATTCTGAGGGAATGATACCCAAGAGATACACATGAAAGAAGGGGAGGTGATGGGAATGGGCTGATGGGAACTAGCACACTTGAAAAGATTTTTCTGAAAAGCTTGACCATAAGCTGACCTCCTTATTACTTCTGTCTAGGAACTCCATGCTTCAGTCCCTCAAGACCATGCATGTTTTCCAGAGTTTCTCAACTTTTTTTCCTCCGTGATTTGTTTCAGCTTTTGTACTTCAGCCTATAATGCCTGTTCTTCCACCTCTGCATATCTACCTTCTCACCATCAATCCCACTATACTGGGCACTGTTCCCAAAGGACTTCTCTGCAGACAGGTCCAAGACATCTGCCACCCACACACTCAGGCCCCATATATAGAGAGTTCTATTCCCCTTTTCATTCTGAAAACACAGCCAATGGACTTGCCTTTCCTCTTGAGGCTGAGAACATACACAGTCAGACTAATCACCATGTGTCAGAGGCCAAATCCACCCAAAGCTTTTCCAGCTTCTGCAGAATCCTGACTTATCTCTTAGGCAAATAGCAAAATGAAGATAAAGATATTGGCATTTTAGCACTGCAGCAGCAGAATGAGCATGTGCTCTGTCAAGGAGTTGTGTTTATGTTGTATCTATTTGAGGTCTGTCTTTTGTTGCAGAGGAAACAGGACCTTCCAAAGGTCCTCAGCTGCCAACCTTGCCCCTCAAGCATGTGCTGACCACATAATGTGCAGTTATTTCACACAATGCCTGCATTTGCAGGAAGTGGGATTTGTTTACCTATGTTGTATATGAACTCACCAACCTTGTGTTAACTGACCCAACCTATATAATAAAAGCCTAATATGCTAAGTGTCCAACTGTTCCTTTGACTGTTCGATCAGTCGCTATGACGCACACTGACCACCAAGGGGCAGACACTCCAACTGGTAGGTTAGCTTGCTACTGGGGTCCAGCTGATAGGGACTGGGCTAGATGGGCAGAACACGCCCTGGAGCCCTCCTGTGGTCCCTCCACAGCCCCAATCATGCACCGGTGGGGTCCCTCAGCCTAGCCTGTGCCCTCTTGCAATCCGGGATCCCTCAGGGGATGTCAGAGAGCTGGTTTCGGCCCAATCCCCACAGGCCAGGTTGAGGGACCCCACCAGTGTTCGAATCTGTGCACCTGGCCACTAGTTTCTATATAATAGATAGATATATTTATATATAACATGTTTGCTGGATTCCTCTGTGAGTCTGAAATCATGAAACTTGGTTTACCTCTCCCAGTGGAGGCATGCTTTACATGAAGGTATAATTCTAGCAGTTTCAAAACTGAAATCTGTGTTTCCTCCCAACATTGACTCTAGACTAAAAAGCAGAATAGAATGAAGTTAATTTTTTTTTTTTCCTAGCTCATTAGTCCTAACAATAGTCCAAATTCCTCTTGGGCATGTTTTCCATTTCTTTAGTGAATTTCATTATTTCTTTTCTGACCAGTCTCTTTACATTTGGATCATTCACAGTGAAGTCCCTTTCTGGTTTTATTTTCAGTAGCAGCATTCCTGACCTCACTTCCCATAGCCTTTGCTCTGGTGGGTGGTGTGGGTGATGGTCTTCTGTCAGTTCTGTTTCCCACTTGATTTTTAATTTAAACTTTCTAGGACTATTCTTTGGACTGTTCCCTACGTTTTCCTTCATGGGGATCATCTGTAGTAATGTCTGTTTGTTCAGTGATTGTTGAGTGTCCTTGTCTCATCCACCTTGGATACCTCTCAAGAATGCTTCTCATAAACAGTGGCCACCTAGTAGCCATCATTAGGGTGAATAAACTAGAAAATATGACATGTTGTCTGCAGACACATGGCATTTATCCTATATTCCAAAATTATATGTGTTAACTTAGAAACTGTATTTTATGTTAAATGGGGTGGTCTGGTGAGTTGTCTGTCGTATCCTTATTATCTAAGGGAACACTTCTCACCCTTGGCACTATTGACATCTGGGGCTGATAATTCATTGTTTTGGGTGATTGTCCTGTTCACTGTAGGACGTTTCACAGCATCCCCGGCATCTACCCACCTGATGCCAGAAGCATATATCGCTCCTGAGTGTGACAAACCAAAAGGTCTCTAGACATTGCCGCATGTCCCCATGGGAGGATAGCAAATCCTCTCCAGTAGAGAACCGCTGATCTGAGATGAGGTACTAATTAAAGACAATTGTCCATTGCCAACATATAGAAAAAAGAACACACAGAAATGAAAGAAATTTTGAGTCCAGCATGTTGATAACTGTTACAATACATTAAATACATCACATTATTTCGATGCAAAACATTTCTTTTGAGTGATTTTGGTATGTGTCTGCATAACAGCAGTTTCAAAGGAAAAGATTTTTGCTTGAAGTGAGAATTTATCCAAACGTGAAATAAGAGGATCACATCCCACATTTGCCCTGGAAAGATTCAGAATTCTTTTTCTCTTGACAGTAGAGGATGTTTTTTTTTTCCCTTCCTTTAAATTTTTTTTCCCACTTTTGGTCCACCAGGAATATCTCAGACTCAGAATAAGGTATTGATATTCCACAAAAGACAAGTAAAAAGGACTAATGCTCAAGCTCTCAGTTGCAAATGTTGTGCAGAGATGTCCCAGAGTGCCAAGAGGAGAAAATTCTTTCTTTTCAGCAAAAAAAGTGCAAAACCCTCCGTTAACTTGCAGAAATAAAAGGAATAGAGGGACCTGCCTGTCACTCAAAAACAGTTGCAAGAAATCAGGGATCTATCACCAGAATGGGTTTTAAATAACTCATTCTGCTCCACTTTTATGGGACATGTTTCCCTGAACATAGAAACCTCGCCAGGTCTTTAGTGACAGTTAGGGAAGGACGGTGCCTGGCTCTCCACAAAGACATTGGCAGGGCCTCCCACAGAGCCTATGGTGAGCATCGTGGGGCACTGCTCAAACCCACACTGTCTCCGTGCCTTCAATCTTTCTGCTCATTGATGGTGCCTTCCTTTTAATCCAGTACAGGAGACTGAGAGCTTGTTCTAAGATCCAGGTGAGGAAAAGACCCCTGCACACACAGCTCAGTGACGTGGAATGGAATTATCTGGATCTTGAATGCTGGCAGAGCTCCGTCTGTGGTGATGGCCCCATGCAGCCCATTTCTACCATCTGTAAATAACATTCCTACCATCTTCTGTCCCCAAACCACTGCCTTTAGCCTCCAGCCAAATTGATAACGTGAAGCCTTTTTCTGCTTAAAGAAATCTGTATTCATTACTTAAAGAGGAGCACAACCCAGAGCTAAGCAAACATCTCTCAGTTTAACCACATGCCCAGCATTTTACTGGTACTTCTCCCACTTTTGAATGTTAATTACATGTTCCTAGGCACTAAGAGATTTCTAACCACAGCATGAAGCCTCACCCACCTGAGACAGAGCCTGTGCCATTCTGGAACCCGCCTCTATATGGACATGCTGTTTTCACTCCCAATGCTAGACTCTGACCCCAGGGGGGCTGCCTGGAGCCTGCAGTCTCCAGTAACATCTCTGGTCCTTTTCAGCCCCTCACACCAGGCACAGTGCAGGGACCCAAGCTGTCCCTCTAATTTGCCCACCCTTGTCTGGGAGCCTTGAGCAAGACTGCCCCCTGGCCTTTTGCCCCTGCAGTGTGGGAAATTGGTGGTCTTCCTCACACAGGTATGCATAGTAATGACCAAACTAGCATAGGAAAGGCAGCTCTGAGCCACAGCAACTTCTACAAAAATAACTATCCATATTGATGCATCAATACTAGTATTCAATTCCAGAAAAGCAAATCTAGAAACTTGGACCCAAGTTGGGCACCCAGCGGTCATAGGAGAGTTGGGAAGTTTCAGGGCTGAGCCTGGCTTGCCTTTGTTCACACATTATTCAGCAAATATTTACTGACTGCTATGATGTGTGCTGTGAAAACGTTGAGGAACCAAAAGATTAAAAAGACACTGTTATCAAGATGCTCAGGGAGATTGCTAAGTGACACTAACCAAACATTTGCAGGGATCATAGCCTACATTTCACTAAGGCCCATGGCAAACCCAAGACAGCTTGCTGGGAGACATAAAGGAGAGAACTAACACAATTGGGAGGGAGAAGTCCAAGATGGAAGAGTCAAGGAAGGTTGGTGGAAGAAGTGAGGTCGAATTGACTGTCATTTGCTGACTGGTCATTTTCCAAGGATTTTAAATCCTGACAATTCTATTTGAATGCCCTGTGGTAGGCTTGCCCAGGAGGGGCTGGAACATGGCAGCCCCACTGCTGTCAGTGTCACAGGCAATCATAGGGATGAATTCTGCCTGTGGGCAATGGGGGTCTTTTGGCAGGAGCCCCTGGCTGATGTGTCCTGGACGTAGGCAGGTGTTCACAGCAGGGACCAGCACCTGCATCTGTGCTGCCTCAGAGCAGTTGAAGATCTGTGAGGAGCACCCAGCAGAAGCCTATGCACCTTTCTCCTTCATCAACTCTTGGCTCCCCTCCAGTACCCACCTGACCAGGCTTAGACCTTCCTGATGGATACCTTCCTTCCACAATCTCACCTGTGAAGTAGACCTGATTCCCTTTTAGAGAATATTCTTCTTTATAGATGAAATGTGATAATTTTTGCCAATATGGAGTCCATTTACTGAAAGTCATGCTATTCCCTTCAGCTCCCACAGGTACCTAGCAGACACAGTCCATCATATCCCTATGCCATTCCTGCTGCCCTCTTACCGTGCGTGGTTGGAACACCACATTCTGACTTCCCATCACACCATGTATTCTTCAAAGCTTCTAAGACTTCTCTTCCTGATCACTTCCTGGGGTTCCTGAGGAGGCCTCCAGACACCCGCCTGCAGGCCTTTCCCATCACACCTAGGCTTGACAGGTAACTTCCATTTCTGGGGTCAGATGAGAAGGCATGCCAGGCCATGGCTCCTCTCCCACCTGAGAATAAAGATTTGTGTTTTCAGCCATAGCTCTTCTTGCTATGCAGCCTTTTGAAAGCATATTGTTTTTTATTCTCCAAATACCCTGAGACATGGGTCACTGTCATTGACCAAGGTCACAGAGGGATTTGCCAGACAATGGGAGCTGAAAGGACTTACCCCAAATCACCAGTGTATGTGTAGACACCACAGTAGCAGCCTGTCCCCTGCACTGCATTGGCTCCCAGAATAAGCATTTCTGTTGAGTTTTCTTGCCTTCCTACTCCTCACCTGGGGCTGGCTCTTCTCCAGCCTATAAGGCTCTTTCTCCTCTGCCCTGCTGTTCATCCTTCTGTAATAAATAAAAAAAAGAATAAAACAGGAACCGGCTGCGTGCATGCCTTGGTGTAGCTTTGCTTGTAGTCTTATTTTATAACATCTTTGCTGTGGGCGCTGTAATTGCAGAGGCACTTACTACCTCCCATTTATAACTATTATTAATTTAAGATCTACATGCTAAGTGTGAGCAAGGAATGGCCCAGATCATTATCAATATTCTAACACCCATAGAAAAATTAGTCAGGCACCTCCAGCTATCAATCTTCAGCTCGGGGAGATATTTGTTGCTGGCAAAGATGATCCTGATGTAATGGAAGCATTTAATGTAGAAAATGTTGTTCTATTTCTCTTCCTGATAGTGCCAGACAACTAGGGCGTCCAGGTGGGAGAGAGGCACTCCAGGAGAAGGCTGCCCACGGAAAGCAATCTGTTTGTGAGGCTGATCAATATGAAGACTAACTTAACCAGGTAGAAGACTTATCAATCTTCTTATTGATCAGTTCAGCAAACATATTAGTGTGCTGGTGTGGCCTTCCAGGGCTGCGGGGCGGCGCTTCATCAGGTCCACGGCGGATGAGCTATCTCTGACGTCGGCCTTGGGACCTCTTGCTTACAGTCCACGTGCCCCTGGAAAAGGTCACCCCTCTCCTCTTCCTGTGCACGGCTGTCCCCAGAGAAGGGGCTCGAGGGAGACATTGAAGTGGGATTACATAGGTGGCCACGACGAGCTGAATGCAAACTTAATCAACAAGCTCTTGTTTGTTAAGCATTCCTGTGACTCTTAATTTGAAAAGTAAAAGCCCAAAGCATAGCGTGAGCTTTTGTTTGTTGGACATTTAGTGAAAGCTCAAAGAACATGATTCTAAGGCTCCCGATTAGTGGGAGACCCGGCTGCGGTCATTCAATGGCCCTCACACCTGAGTGCCGAGAGCAGGTTAATGCTCAGCTCAGAATCTGCGCAAACATGTTCAGGTTTCATCTTTTAGCAAAAGCTGGGCTTTGAAATTTTTTGGACAAGTGTCAAATACTTTATTTGGAATCACTGGCATGAAGTAATAGAGAGGTTTTGAAGTGATATTTATGTAACTTTAAAGCATTTTATTTATTCACTCAGTAAATATTTATTGCAGGTACAATTCAATGCTGACCTCAGACCCATCTATTCAGTGCTGACCCCTGGGGGGAAGGAGGATGGGAAGAATCAGGTGACATCATCGCCAGGAGCTCTGTTCTAACTGGGGCACTAAGGAAATGGCAAATCCTGAGCTTAATTATTCACAATTAATATTATCTGCAACTTGAGCAATTTTATTATAAAACTAAATTCCCTTCCTAGCTAATTCCATAATTGTTCACCTCATTGCATAAAGGATGACTAGTTGGCCCGAGATCAGTTGCCTCTCACTTCCCTTCAGAACCTTTGGAGATGGAGTTCCGTTCCAGGGGGACTCAGACACACTCACCTCTTAATGTATTAGGACAGGATAAAGGCGCAGCGGCTCTTTCAGAGCAAAACGTGCTGAGCCATGAGGGGAAAAGAACCGTGGTCGATTTCTCAGAGGAGCTCTTGTGTGGTCCTTCAGGAATTCCTGTGAGGATCCTGGAGAGAAGAGTCAAGTGCCAGAGGATGTGATGCTGAGGAGGGGACCCCAGTGGGGACAGGACAGCAATGTGTGGTAATTACTTTTAGATCTCCTGTAATTTTATAAGCTTATGCAAATGAGCAGATCATCTATTGGTTAATTCCTTCAAAGTATTTCTGAAAAGCTTCACATTTTGCCAAGAATTGGGGTTAAAAGATGAAACTACCTGTTCTCTGCCTTCAAGGAATGCAGCGTCTAGACAGAGCTCAGGCAGGTGCTGCCATGCCCATGGAGGAACTGTGTTTCCAGTGTGTGGCTGTTCCTCTGCCTGGGTAGGTGTAGGGACCATAAAACTCTTACCCTGTAGCACGTTTCCTTCTGGGGGATATGACTTTAGTGGCTTCCAGTGGCTTCCTTTCTTTTTTCTCTCCTTCCCTCACTCACTATTTGCTGAGCACAATGGAAATGCTAGAGAGGAAGCAAACACAGGGAAATAAAGCCAGAGGGACCAGGTTTCTGGGAGAGCCTGATCTGCTGGGCTAGAGAGCCAATATTTAGGATCCAAACAGTGGTGGTTGAAAAGCAGAGCAGCAATCACCCTTCTTCTAGAGAAAGGGAAATGCAGGCTGATAACTCATGTCGGACTTAGGAAGAGCTACCTCGTGAAGTGCACAGCTCCATAGGGAGATGGAGTTAGGGCAGACAAATTAAGCTTGGGTTGGCACGCTGAAAGGAGTGACCTTTATGATTTTGTCTGAACCTGAGAGATTATGAGACTGTTAAATGATGGATGGAAAAAGTCAAATGCTACCCAAAAGCCTTTTTATATTGTGGGTACCAGCAATGTCGTGAAGGTCAAAGGTTTAGAAATACCATCTCCAAGCTACTTCTCACTGAGATACGGAACTTAACAAAATGTTTGTCTAGAGCTCAGGAGACGTATTTCTGTCTTTTCTAGGGAGGGAGACACCTCTCCCACTGCAGACACCACCCACGTGCTGTCAGTACTTTTCTGAGCTGTGATGGTGTCGATCACTGAACCCTCCCTCCTCCTCCCCTCTCATCCCCTTTGGGGTCAACCTCACACATTGATTGAATACCTAACTGTGCTGAAGCAGTAGCTCCTGACCATGGAACAGGGTTTCTCTCTTTGCTCAGAGTTAATTGGCCATAAGGGGCCCAGGTCTCTATCCTGGTCTCATTAGCAGCAAGTTTTAACTAAATGGCCTAACTGACCCACATCCAGAGCCACCATCCTCATCAAATGGGCAGATGAAAGGCACCTACCCATTCATTGTTCATTAACATTTACGTCATGATGGCCAGAACTCTGGGGGCCACTGATCTGAGGGGAAGGGGCTGGGAAGCTTCTAGTTTCCGCCAATCTGGCACCTGCATCTGTGTGATGAGCCCATGGTGCTCCAGGAGGGAATTTACAGGGCAAGTAAAAACCAAACAATGGAAAGCCACTTGGCTGACACAGTGCCATGGGTGAAAGACAGGGCGCAACCCCACAAACATTAACTGAGAGGAAACAATGAAGGCTGACTCACAGGGCCTGTCAGGACACGGGATGCTCTCTTCCGGAGCATGTGTGGGTGACAGGGAGGGGCTGAACAGCACGCGCCCCATTGAGGAGGAGCCGGATTTGCATCAATGGGACAAGAGTTTCTCCCTTCCTTCCTTCTTTCCTTCCTTCTTTCCTTCCTTCCTCCCTTCCTTCCTTCCTTCCTTCCTTCCTTCCTTCCTTCCTTCCTTCCTTCCCTCCTTCCCTCCTTCCCTCCTTCCCTCACTCACTATTTGCTGAGCACAGTGGAAGTGCTAGAGAGGAAGCAAACACAGGGAGATGAAGCCAGAGGGACCAGGTTTCTGGGAAAGCCTGATCTGCTGGGCTAGGGAGTCAATATTTAGGAACCGAGTTTGGGTGCTTTGGGTTCCTGCACAATGTGTCTGTATGTCCTCAACAGTCCTGTCTGCATTGAGTCACGAGTTTCTCACCTGTGGGCTTAATTCAGGTGAGTCTCATGCCTCCCCAGCTGTGTACCGAGAATGTGGACCTAAGGATGCATCCTGAAAAAAAGCAGATAATTATCACATACCTGAAAGAGCCAAGGTATGTGAAATAAGTTTTTCTTATTTATATGTCCCTCACCTAGTGGGAAAAAAAGGTAAAATTACAAACACCCACAAGTGGTAAGGAACCTGAGGGACTGTCTCAGACTGGGCTCCTTAAAAACCCACCCCAAAGGGGGAGTTGTGTGTGGTGCTGGCTGGGGAGAGCTGGGAAGAGGCATTGGCGGGGAGGTGAGGAGGTGAGGTGAGGAGGCAGGCCTGTGCAGGGAGAAGACAGTCTGCATGTGGTTGAGCTGAGGTATCAGCTGGTTCTAGAGCGGGTGGATACACAGAGCTGTCCAAGGGGCTGGTGGTGGTCTTCTGTCAGGGCCAAGTTACTGCCGTCCCTGAGAAGCGGTGTCAACCAGGGTAAGGTGACTCTCTGGGCTTTTAGCAGGTGACATTCCCATCACCCCAAGGGGAAGGGTGCTTGAGCCCTGAAGAGGGCATCCAGGTGGAGGATCACAGGATCCACGGCAGGGATCACTTAGTCCAATATCCAAACCCATGAAGGAGACCCCTGCACCACACCTCTGACAGATGCTATCCTGACTTCTGTTAGAGACTTTCCAGTCCCCATGGCAAGTCAGTTTATGCTGGTTAGCCCAGTTGCGGAACTTTTAGACATGTCTTCCCTTTATTCAGCAAAATATGTCCTTCTAGAACTTTCACCTATTACTGATATAGGCACAAGGGAAGGGGGCGGTAACAATCACCTGATGGTCCTATCTCTGTCATAGAATAAGACTATTTCTTCTTTCCAGTCACAGCTCTTTGAATAACCAATGAGAGTTATCATGTCACTTTATGAACTGACTTTTCCTCAGTTGAGTACATAGCTACAGCATCGACAGAGCATAACCACAGGAATGATTAAAGATGAAAAGAGAAAAGATCTTTAGAGAAATCCTGAAAGTCATCTAATCCAGGAAATGGAAAGGTTAGGGGCTTTGAGGAGAAAGAGAAAGTGGTGGTCAGAAGAGGGCTTCGGTCCAGCAGGCGATCCTTTTATCAGGGTGCTAAATTTCTGACCTAAATGATGCCTGCTTGGTGTGAGGGTGAACCACATCCTGCCCTGGATCTACACTAGGTTCACCTTGCAGATGCTTTCCAGATGCTACTTTGATGGAATTTTAGTCCCACCTGCATCAACCTTTCGTCATGTTTATATCATTCCCTTTTGTGGTACCCAGAGGCAACTGGACTCAACAATACTACTTCTGGGAGATTGTGTGTTGTCACACTACAAAGCAGATATTCTGGGTGGACAAAAGCCTGTGACCTTCCATAAACCTAAAAACTCAAACAAACAAACAAACAAACAAACAAACAAACAAACAAAATCTTGGTCCTCCCTCTCCCTCACCACTGACTTTCATGCCTTCTTTCTATTACGTTGTTGCCTCCATAAGTCAAGGCACCATCTTTTCTTTTAAATCATGAGAACAACCCCTTAACTATACTTTTTGTTTTCATACCAATCCCGGATCTCCTCTGCACACTTAAAAACATGTGTCTGACCATGGTGCCCTCCTGCTTATTTCTCTGCTGCCTTCTTAGTCCAAAACTGGATAAAGTCAATTTTCCTGCTGTGGCAAGCAGAGCATGTGAGGCTTGATCACTGCTCCCACTGCAGTCTCCACTGTGACACTCTGGGCCCCCCGTTATGTTCTGGAAAAGCTGTGCCCCACCTCACCAGCAGTGCCCATTCTTCCCACCTTGTGCCATGGAGAACTCCTTCCCAACTCCAGCATTGACCTCTGGCGAAGCTCCCTGGAGCTGCTCTCTAGACCGTCTCCCTCACCCACTGCCACACCCCATCCGTGTCATCCTTGGCACTCAGCACAGGGCCCTTGTGTCTTGGTTGGTTACTTCTTGTGTGTGTTCTCTAGCTCTCTCACTAGGATCTAAATTTCCCAGAGGCAGAGTTTTCCTGTTTTAACTATTAAATATTCAATGATCTGCACGGTGAATGGAACCTACCAGATAATTAGAAACTCTTCACTAAAAACATGTTCAAACGTGCAAAGTAAGCGCACAATTATAATGACAAGTGCAATGAAGCCACCTGAGCTTATCAGAAAGTGTGTCTAACACTCATGCTTAAATTCTTGAAGTTAGCTGCTTACTTACATATGCTAAAAAAAAGTCCATTTTTCAACATGTTAACCCAAGCCCTTGGCAACATATTTTCCATATTTCCCAGAAACGCTTGCAAACTTTGTTCATGATTTTTCCTCCTTAAGAAGGTAAACTTGCCTTTGTTCTCATCTATATGCTCCCCTTATACTGTCAATCGCTGCTTGACATAGACTCATGAGAACAATCACACCTTCATTCTGCAATCCTCTCTCGAGCCATTGCTAACACAACCAATCTAAAGAACTCTTGCATGTTTTCTGTGGAGCTAACAGTGTTACAGGTGTATGACTCTCCAACACCCTCAGGGACTCTGGCTCCCTCAACAGAGTCTCCAGAGATAAAATGTTCCTGGTGGAGCAATCACATCAGGTGGGGGAGACCCCTGTAGAGAGTGATCCGCCCACAGGGCCTGCACAACTGAGGAGGTTGTCAAAAATTTGCCTTTCACTTTGGCTGAGACAACAAATGAGTTGCAACTCTTCAGCTCAAGTAATATCACAGTCTTGAGATTTCTTTTAGCCAATTAAGGGGTAATTTAAGCCCTTGCTACTGCTTCATGCTGCCCCTGGATTAACTTCACAATTCCCTCCTCATTTTAGTATTTTAATATCTGATAAATTCTTCTGTACAGTTTCTGCTCTGCCAAATAATTCAGCAAATGTTTCAAAGACCAAAACAGGGTAAAACCATGCTGATGTAAACTGAAACCCAGGCAATTCCGAATGAAACATCACCTGCAAGAAAAGTCAACAACAGCGGAGGAAATCTGGACGGTTCTGGGGGGCATCTTCTGCAGTGTTGACCGGGAACAATCAAAAGGAGGGGCTGACAACACAAGAGGAAATCCTTCCAGCACTCCAGGAGAAAGGGGTCCCTTTGTAGCGCGGGGCACAGAAGTGCTGTCACCCCAGGCACCCCATTCCTCAAACGTCCCCGGATCCTGCTTATACCCTGGAATCAAGCAGTGATGCCTTGGCACTGAGCACATGCTTCTAAAAGCCAAAAGACCAGTAGCAACTCCTTATTTCTAAATTCAGGGTGTCCCAAAATAATGTGTACACACACTTTGAAAAATTATAAAGGTGGTGTTTATTAAAAATACATTTCATTTTCAAAATGGAGCTATCAGCTGTTAAAGTGTGAATGCGTGTTTTGGGGCACCCAGGGAAGAGCCTAACACTAATAAACTGGCCTCTGAGGACCAGCCCAGTCATTGGACGACCCCTCCCTGCGGCCTCCGTCAATATGCACCCTGACTCCCACACTATGAAGAGGACAGTCAGCTTTGCTTAGGGGACCTGTGTTTGAGAGGCACATCTCCCTTGCTTAAGTAAGTAATGCTGAGGCTTTCTGTTCTAGCTACTGAGGGGGTCTGTCCCTTCACAGCCAGAACCCAGGGCAGCTCTGCTAACTCTTATCTCCTCAGAGAACAAAAACCGTTGTAAATCTGTGAACAAAGGAGGTAAGAAAAGAGAACAGAAATCAGAAAAACAATAAGATAATGATTACAATACAACTCAGATGCTCTATGTTGACCTAGCATGAAATTTAACAATCATTTCTAGTGATCACATTAGGGAAATAAGAGTCCTTACTGTATATTTGTACAGAGTTTTATTAGAAAGTCTTGAAAAAATGTATAACATTTGTTATTTCCCATCCTAAACCTAAGAACCTAATGGTCAGTTAACTATACCAAAGTTGAATTTGGCTTTGGACAAATTTTGATTATTTACATAGTCTTAAAGAAATAGGACTTAAATTTGCACTCCTTTTTGAGTGACTGAGCAGACTTGTTTCGTTCCTTGAGATCTCAGAGCACCAGGCTGGAAGGGGTGTGAACAGGGCCTAGATTTGCTGACCATAGTCAGTGCGGAGACATTTTAAAACAATTTTCAGGATATTCTCTGTGCTGTGCACCTAATGGATGCATCAGGAAATATCTGATTGGGGCTGCTTCATCTTCCTCTGTGTTCTGGCGAAATACTTTGTTATAAGTATGGGTAATGTTTTAGAGTTTGCAACTGTGGATGCATTTAAAAGGTAAGACATAATTCTATGCAGAATGGATTTTTTAGTTCCTTATACTAGTAATAGTACAACTGATTGAGTGATTTATTTGAGTTAATTGTGTTAACAATTTTTTTAGTGAAGAGAAAAAAAAATTACAGAAATATAATGATTTTCCAATCGATGTGATTCTCCCAGTGATTAGATCTTCCCGCATTGTTCCCTTTGATTGACCTTTAGTATCAGCCTTGAATTCCTCTGTGCTACAAAAATGATTTTGTGAGTTCAAAATTATAGAGTATGCCTATCAATGTGGAAAATAAAATACAATGAGAAAAGCAGTAAACATCTCACAGCTTAAGGAAGGCAGAAACTTTTCTTTACATTTTCAAATCAAATATGATATAAAGTACACCCTTGTCATCATTTATGTCTTATGAAAAGTTTCATCATCTTCTAATTAAGTTTATCCCAGGAATGACAGAATTCCTGACTGGAAGAATAGATGGAGCTGGAATGGGAAGGAGCAGGGGGGTTTGAAGAACACCGAGTCACTTAAGTGGTCTTTGCTGAGCGCCAGCTGTGTACAAATTTATCCACGTGGAATATTTGCTTTGTCAGTGGGACATGCACACTGGGAGCTGGGGAGCCTGCAGTGTTGGCTAAGGCAGGAAGGTGCAAGCATGTCTGAATCTCAGAACAATGGACCAAAGGGGCACCACGACACACACAGGGGACAGCAGGAGGGAGCCAAAAAGGACAAGTGTCATGCTGAGGTGTGGGCCTATCCGTTGCACAGCCCTGAGGGTGACCCGGGGATCATGCAATCTCTCCCTCACTAAACAGGAGAGGGCAGGGGACTGGGTCTGGGAATAGAGTGTTCATGGCTCCCGAGTAGGGTCACTGGAGTCTAGTCTCCGGGCCCCTCAGGGATCTGTGTCTCTCAGAACAGCTGTCCCAACTCTCCTGCCTCTTCAGTGCTTGCAGCCTCACCTGCGGCCAGTCTCACATGAAGAGAAAGCAGAGCCCTTGTTTCAGAAGGTTCTCAGAGCCCTCTACTCGCCTCACTTGCACTGCTATGTGCCCAGGTCCACTGGGGACACCCTTCTACAGCGGCACCACCTGCCAGACAACAGATTACTTGGCAAACCATTATGCCAAAATGCATTCATATTGATCAGAGATATCTAAGACTCCTAGAAGAACACACAGGGAAAAAGAGCATTGACCTGGGTCTCCGCATGACTTCTTAAAGAGCACATCAAAAGCACAGGCAACCAAAACAAAAGTAAACACGTGGGACTCCATGAAACTAAAGAGCTTCTGCACAGCAAAAAAAAAAAAAAAAAAAAAAAAAAAAAAAAATTCAATAAATTGAAAGGGCAACCAGAAGAATCAGAGAACATACTTGCTAACCATGTATCTGCTGCATGGTTAATATCCAAAATATATAAAGAAGTCATACAACTTGATAGCAGAAAAAGAAAAATAATGTAATTAAAAATGGGCAAAGGACCTGCATATACATTTTTACAAAGACATGCAAGTGGCCAAAAGGTACATGAAAAGAAGCTTAACATCACTAATCAGGTAAATGCAAATCAAAACCATCATGAGATAATCGCCTCACACCTGTCAGAAAGGCTGTTATCAAACAGAGATAACAAATGTTGGCAATAATGTGGAGATAAGGGAACACCTATATTCTTGGTGAGACTGCAAAATGGTGCAGCCTTTGTGGAAAACAGTATAGAGGTTCCTCAAAAAATGGAAAATTGGCCGAAACCGGTTTGGCTCAGTGGATAGAGCGTCGGCCTGCGGACTGAAAGGTCCCAGGTTCGATTCCGGTCAAGGGCATGTACCTGGGTTGCGGGCACATCCCCGGTGGGGGGTGTGCAGGAGGCAGCTGATCGATGTTTCTCTCTCATCGATGTTTCTAACTCTCTATCTCTCTCCCTTTCTCTCTTTAAAAAAGAAAAAAAATCAATAAAATATATTTTAAAAAAAAATGGAAAATTGAACTGTGTATGAGCTAGCAATTCTACTTCTGTGTGTATAGCCAAAGGACTTAAAAACAGTATCTTGAAGAGATACCTGCACATTCATGTTCATTGTAAAATTATTTACAATAGCCAAGATATAGCAACAACCTTGAACATCAACAGATGACTAGATAAAGAAGATGTGGTATATATATGAAATATTGTTCAACCATAAGTATAAAGGAAATCCTGCCATTTGCAACAACATGGATGAGACTTGAGGGCATTATGCTAAGTCAGACATAAAAAGACAAGCACTGTATGATCTCTCTTATATTTAAAATCTAAAAATAGTAAAACTAATAAAAACAGAGACTTGGAATGGAGGTTACCAGGGCAGGGAGGTGGGGGGAATGATAGATGTTTAAGGGTAGAAACTTGAAACTAGTAGATAAATAAATCCTGGAGTTCTAATGTATAGCTTAGTGACTATAGTCATTGATACTGTATTATAAACCTCCAAGTTGCTAAGAGATCTTAAATATTTTCACCAAATTATGAAATAATAATTATATGACAGGATAGAAGAATTAGTTAAAGCTACAGTGGTCATCATATTGCAATGTATAAAAGTACCAAAGCAATACCCTGTACACCTTAAATTTACAGTGTTATGTTTCAATAAAAATACATAAATAAATAAAATGCATTAAGATATAACTTATAAATGCGATGATATGTGTGGAGAATATATATGTTTAATTTTAAAGCCCTAGGAAAATGCTAACTTTTAAGGATACATTCATCCACAGTCCAGGCTGGAAGGCTGTTTCCAGTTCTGGGCTCATCTTTTCTCTGCTCAATAAATATCCCTGACTTCATCCATTTACCACAGCTCTGGGGAAATAGGAAGTTTGCTTATTAACTGGAAGAAAAGAGCTTTCTTCAAAGTATTTAAAATACTATTGGTAGTAGGAGGGTGTAAATGGTGCTAATTAGGTTGTCACAAGTGGGAACTCCTTATTCAAAGACTTATATTTGCCTGCTCTCAACAATGATGGTAACAATGTTTGGAATCTGGGTTCTGATGGTGGTAGATACATATGTAAATGCAAACATATGTTTGTACAGCTCTAAAGGTGAGTGGGCATCCATATTTATTCATACTCAGCAAGAAAGAAATGGTAACAAGACAATATAGAGAAAATGGATATAGAAAAACCTGAATGTCAGATGGAGGAATTTGGTGCAATAGTGACCTGTGTTTGCCCGTTGGGGAAGCTACCAAACCACATCTGGGAGGGCCAGACACAGAGGTTTGCTCTTGAACCAGGCAATTAATAAAAGAAGACCGCACACATATTGATTACATAAAGGTTATATAATTCTAAGGTGCCCTGCGTTTATAATATGTTTGTTGGTGTCTTTTAAATCACTTAACAGGGAAGGAATGCAATGTGGGAATATGCAAAGAACAAAGGTAAAGTGGTAAAGATGCAACTGGCACGTGCCCACTAAGACAGAGCACCCCACCTGGACCCTGTGTTGGCCTCCTTGCCTCAGGAGGCCCTGCCTTTTCTGTCCTTGGAAACCTAGTCTGGAGAAGCCTGGACCGGTAATGTCACATTGTGCAAACGTGGTTGGCACATTCATAAGAGATACCCTGACCCTGCTTAATGTGCAATAAAATACTCCAAAATTAGAGCAGTATTTCTATCTTTGCATTGATTTTCTCCAGGCATGTTTAAAATTACGTTGCCTGTTAGCTTGTTTGTACAAATAGACAAAGAAAATCCCCCAATCAGGCCACGTGGTCGAGGATTTATGGAACAGGGGCCCTTGGATAAATATTTCCTGTTTTAAAAAAAAAGCAGGCAACTTATAAATTGCCATTACAATGCACTAAGGCAGTTTAACTCAATTTAGCAACTAAGTCAATGTTTAGCCAAGCCGTCAGGCGACTGCCTTATTAAAATCCCGTGGCTCTGTAGTGTCTGAGGTGGGAAAAAGGTTAAACTGCGTCTCCACTACTGAAGGCGCTGAAGGATGTGGAGCCCAATTAAACCTTCAACGCTGCTCTGGCTCATAAACACTCGCTACTGACTCCCCCTGGACCACCCGCCGGGCAGCCGAGAGGGGACCCAGCAAGAACCTTTCATGCCATGTCCCAGTCCGGGGTCCGGCTGAGCCCTTCTGGGTGAGAGGCGACTCGCTCCTTGTCTATTAATCATCATCTCGCTCCCAACACCTGGGACTGACTTCAACTCCCCCGGCTGCTATATTGACAATATTCCCTGTTGATTTCCTCATTTTCTCAGCCCCGGCTAGACTGACCTCTTTAAAATTCTTTATAAACGTCAGTAATTGCTGCATCCAACTTCAATTCATTACTTTCCCGGGCCTCATGTATTTTGATGATATGAAAGTTGACCACATTTACATGCAAATTGAAGTTTTATATTAATAAGGGCCAGTGAAAGGAGATCGCACGGTAATGCTCCATGATGACTTTTAAATACATATGCCCGTGTCTCGGCTGGCATTAGCATGGTCAGACCAGGAGGAAGTCATGTTGGTCTGATTGCAATTTTGTTTTCCAATTGAAAGTACAATTTCATCAGGTTTCCCTGTCATTTCTAATAATGACTTAAGTTTGCCTGCTAAATTGCAGAATTTCTCCAGCCTTCAGATCGGCTGGGAACAGGTGAGACACCAGCTGCGGCTGCGCAATGAGGTACATTGTGGGCCCGGGCACCCGTCAGCCTCCACCGGCTGCTTTCATGATGGAAGCGGGCCATCAGAGGCTCCATACAGAGGAGACTGATAATCTTAAGCACAGAAACCTTTATCCGAAAACTTTGAGAGCCCAATAGCACCACATTTGCTAATACACCTCAGTATCACGGTCAGTGGGTAGCATCGCTCCACAGGCAAGTGGGAGGTTTCTGTCAGGTACACGGACTGCATTTGTGTTCTGGAGCACTGAGGGACCAGGTTTCTTTTCTTCCCTCAAAGTGGATTATGTGTATAAATCCAAGATAAAGTTATGCATCCATGTCATGAATAAGACTATATGATCTAGGACTCCACTGGAAATAGACCTTAAATGGGAATAAATTTATGACACCACCCCTCCCCCCTTTAAATTGCATGTGGATTGTGTGCCAGCAACAAACCCAGATCAGTCAAGATGCTGAAGGGAAGTTACTGATAAAATCCTCACACAGCAGCACAAGGAAGCTACATGACAAGATGTCTAGAAAGAGCTGATCTTCAGCGATCCCTTTTGACTGTGGAACATCATTCAGCTTCCCCGTGACTCAGTTTACACCATTGTGAGTTGTGAGAGTGTAACTTCCCTTCACCTCTGAACTTCCCTTGGTTCCCCTCTTTACCAGGAAACCAGCTTCTGCTTCTTGTGAATGATGATGTTGGCATCTGATGATATTTTGGGTAAAAATGCACCATTGTCATCATAGATATGTCCTCTGTTAAGTAGGCTCCGTTCATGTCACCTGACTTAGATAAAACAATAACCTGTTAGTCAACAAGTTTTCAGTGCATTCAACTTTTATCTGGTTTGTTTTATCTCTGAGTGGGTAAGACACTGATGGCAGATAGAGGCAGAGAAAGACCACAGGGTGTATAATAGGATTCTATTGTCTCTGACCAGTGCAGCATTTACCTAGAGAATTGTCCAAATCAACACGGTCAGTTCTCAATTACTAGCTTTGGCAGCTTAAAGACAAGCCTTGTGCATTGTATACATAAGTTCGGGGTTCACAAAGAACCAATGACAAGAACAAACAATGACTATTTATGTAAAAACAGAGACAAAGTTGCTTGTCAGTTGGCTGGTTTCTGGTTTCAAAGTCAGGTTAATCAATATGTATAGTGTGTGTTTTTTTAATCTTAGTAATTACAAGAAAGTTCCAAGGAAAATGTGAGATAGGTTGTACCATGGCTACTACACTTGATCTGGGAAAAGATGAGCCCTTCCTGTGTCCAAGACAGAGGGTAAGCTTGGACACTGATTTGCTCTGACAAATTATGTTTCATTGATGACAAATGCTTGATAATTAAAACAATAAGTGTATAGAAAAAGTCCACCCTGCCGCTGTGTGGACAGGTGTCTTTTGTGCCATTGCTCAAACAGTGGTTCTAACCTTTGCTTTGGCCCACTAACTTTGATCATCTGCTGAAAGCTATGGATTCCCTCTCCAGGAAAAAAAACATAAAACAGAACAAAAACTTCCAAACCTACAAATATGGTGATTTTTGCGTACAGTTCCAAGATTGTGTGAAGCAGAATAATGGCCCACCATAAAATTTCTACCTTCTCACCCATTGTGTCTATATTTGGTACATGACAAAGGAGAGTAAAGGTTGCAGATTGAATTAAGGTGATTAATCAGATGTAGCGATTCTCTCAGATTATCTCAGATCTTGAGATAAGATAGTCCTAGATTATCCCAATCACTCCAATGTCTCCAACATCTTCACAAGAGTCCTTCAAAGTGGAAGAGAAGACAAAAAAGAGAGTTAGAGAAACAGATGTGAGAAAGAAGCAAGTTAGAGTAATGCATTTTGAGGAAGAATGTGGCTGACCTTGACTACAGAGGAAGGGGCCACCAGCCAACGAATGTTGGCTTTTTCAGCATCTAGGATCTGAAAAAGACTTGACTTTATTCTAGATCATTTGGAAAAGAGTACAATCCCACTGACACCTCAATTTTAATCCATTGAGACCTGTGTTGGATTTCTAACTTACGAACCTGGAAGATAATAAGTTAGTGTTAATTTAAGGCACTAAATTTGTGGTAATTTGTTGCATAGAAAACTAATACAACTCATTGAAGCCTATCCAATAAACATTTTCTGGAAGCCTTGATAAAGCATATATGTAGTGACTCTTTATAAACATACAACAGAGTGCAATAAGTAAAATCAGTCATTTCTAAGAGCACCAAGAATTTTCAGTGGAAGCCAGCACAGTGTGCCTACTGCAGACAGATTATTTTAATGCCCAACCTGAGCCTGAATCCACATAGAAGAAGTGGGCCTCCTCTGTAGGGAAATAGACACTGGGGACAGAAGAATAATTCTTTAGCTCACCCCAAACATCTGGGGTAATGAAAAGGAAGGTGGAGCAAAAAGCACTTTTTTAAAATTGCTGGTAATAAGAAGAGCTAACCTGTAATGGTGCCTACTCTGTGCCCGACTCGGTTCCAAGTGTTTGTGCACAGTATCTCATTGATTGCTCATAAAGTTTTAAGGGAAGCACAGTTATGTAGACTGAGTTAGAAAAATCTCACCCAACATCACGTAATTAGTGACCAGAGGAGCTAGGGATGGACGGAAAGCAGTTTACTCCCTTGTTTGCTTCCCAGCACAACAACCCTCAATTTCATATGATGGCAACCACTGCTCTTTCTTGGTTCTGTTTTCTAGCCACCTTCTCTCTTAGTGGTATCTAAATACTGGAAGAACCAAAGCTTGGGGTCAGGCCTTTTTCTCTATGCAATTATTTCTGCCCTTGGGATCTGACCCACACCATGGTTCCATTACCATCTATGAGTTGCACTCAAGGCCAACTGGTCCCTTGTCTCAATTCGGGCACCAGAAGGGTGACTTGAATGGAGTCCCTGACTCACATCTCAACCCAAAATCTGTCGCTTCCCTGGAATCCCCCACTGCAGTGAAGTCCACTGTCTCTCACCAATTGTTTATCTCAAAAGCCTGGAGATAGCCCAGATTTTTCCCATTATTTTTACCCTCACTGTAGTTCATCACAAATCCTTCAAACTCTACCTTCAGAGATTATTTCAGTACCTATCCCTGCCCACCACTTCCTTTGTCAACTCTTGTCTAGATCAGAGCACTTTCTCACCGAACACGTAGAATTCCATTCGTGCAGCCATCGTGTCCATTCTCTACTCATCATCTAAAGTGGTTATCTGAAAAAGGAAGCAAAATCATATCATTCCTCTGCTAAAACTCTCCAAAGACAAAACTAGAAGTCACACCTCTGCTCTTTGTCCACCCCCGCCCCCGCCCCCCATGATCTCTTAACCTTCTCTTAGGTTGTGTTTGTTTTCGTTCGCACCCACCTACCTTCACCTCCAGTAGACCTACATACTCCCACTCAGGTCTACTGCCTGACAATCCCTTCTTCTTGGTTCTGGTCTTCCTGTCTCTTTTCCCGTGGAGAAGGTTTCCCTGGTTCCAAATAGCCCCACCTACCTAATCACTTTCCCTACTATTATTTGACTTGTTCTTCCCCCGGCTGTACAGATGTAAATAGGTCACCTCATTTCTTTATATACCTCCTTGTTTATTTCCAGTTGGTTCTGTCATTTTGCTAATTCCTTGAGGAAGAGACTTGGTCTAACTTCTCACTGCTTTGTCTCCAAAACCTAGTTCACTACAAGGACTCAATATTGTACATTCTTGTTGAGCTATGATAGCACATGTACACATCCGGCTTCTGGCAGCATCATGATCCTCTGGAAGAGTGTGTGGGGTTGGTGGGGGTACAACAAAAGAGGGTTCCATAGGAGCGTGTGGAAGTGTTGAAATGTGGTGCTTAGGAATAAAAAAAGATCAGTCATTGTCTCTGTGTCTATGTTCTTCCTTTATTTGAACACCCCTCCCATCTGTCTGCAAATGTTCTATTCTTGGCCAATCTGAGTCCACTATCCACATGGCTTCCCCTGCTTCTTTCTGGTAGCAATTGTTTCTGCTGTTGAAATCCAAGACTTGCAGATCCAGAGGGCCTCAGGGGCTCTGAAGTCCTCTTTACTTGGCTTGGTAGTTATTCTAGACATCAAATCTGCATGATAAATTGTAACAGGGACACCCTGAGGATGAATTAGCACCCAAGAGTTGGTCACTAAATATTTAGGAGATGAGTTGATGAGTCATTGAAGATGACATACAGCCACCAGACTCAAAGGGTGACCATGACCCTCAGAAATGTCCAGTTTTAGCAATGATTGTGGCCCAGCCCAGGAAATCCTCTCAGTCTGGGGTAAACCAGAACTGTTTGTCACCTTAAATACACATCATTGTAATAAAACCAGCTGTTTAGAAAAAGTTGCAATAATTGTTCCATCATTTAGAAAGATTCAGAAATAGGATGTTCTGCATATTTTAAGTGATATGCTAACTGATGATCAATTTTTCCCAGAAATGGAAATGGTATTCCTTCTTAGAAAAATAATATTTTACCCCTTCCAGGTCTGAATAAGCCACCAACAGTGAATTGTACTTTGTAGTAAGTGAGATAACAGAAAAGTCACTCTAAGAATGGTTCAGCTTATTTTAGTTATTTAAGTTTGTGCTGGAGATGAGAGGGTAGACTTGGCCTCACATGAAGAGAATTTCAGCTCCTGTTTGGTTTATTTCAGGAACTTTAATTCTCCTCTTTTAGTCATGGTCAGGTGCTCAGAAGATGACTTTTTTAGTGAGCACAGAAGCAAACAACTGGCACTAGTGGAACAATTACCATCTGAATCTCCCTTTCTGTCTTTTCCCCTTAAAGCAATATAACCCTTTATTATTTTTTTAATGTCTTAATCAGAAGCCCAATATATAAAACAAAAACAAGCAGCTGTGGTTAAAGCTGAGGAGGTGAGATGAGCCAGAACTCCAACAATTTACCCCTCACCAATGGTCCCGGGTGGATGTGGAGAGGGAGGAGCTCGGGTTCAAGTCTGAAGACACTAGTCCAATCTCACCCCTAATAGGGTCAATAACCTGGGGGGAAACAGTGGGGTGGGGAAAATAAGGATCTTCTCTGGCATCAAAACTGCATGTGCTTTCTTCATCAGATGGCAGCATCAAGGTAAGAGCAGAAACATCTGCATGGTGTAGCAATGTTTCCACCGTGTCTTTGTGTCTAGTCCATTACCATTAACCCCACAACACCCACACAGAGAAAGCTAAAACTGATCTCATGGGCTAAAAGCACCCTGGGCAAGAGCAATTGTCTGATAGAATACCTTTAGCTTAGTACTCCCAATACACTTACATTTTTCTGTATTGTTGGGATAATTTAGGAGGTAGAAAGACACTCCAGACAGTCATTTTCTTAGACCAGATATATTATTTAGTAATAAAATTAATAACCAACTGTGCTTCATTTTTAGGTGTTTTTTATGTCCATTATCTCATTTTACTTTTACAACACCCAGGGTAGCATTGCTGTAATTAGCCTCATTTCTTTCTTTTCTTTCTTTCTTTCTTCCTTTCTTTCTTTCTTTCTTTCTTTCTTTCTTTCTTTCTTTCTTTCTTTCTTTTTTACAAGAGACAGTTAAGGGTAGCAACAGGGAGTGACAGGTTTGAAAACCTGGATTTTTGGTTTATTGCTATTTCTATTCCAGCACAAAGTGAGCAACCTCAGGACTGGCGTTGCTTCATCTTTGGCTCTACCGTCCATGTAAGCCTGTGTCTCCCCACTTGACGTCCTACTCTATAGACCACAGGAGAAGGCCAAACTTTGACTTCTGGGTTTTAACTTTGACTTCTGCCCTCTGACATTGACCACGGCACGTGGAGAGTCTGGTTAGCTCTCTGCACCCTTGCCAGTGTGAGAGAAGCAGCTGGTACAAATCTATTATTTGAATCAGTTAAGTCAACATATTCAAAATCCTTCAATTCTATGAGAAAGTTAAACAAAATATTCTAACCAGTTGTTAGAAAAACAACTGAAAAAAAAATACCTCTTGTAAGATTCCACACAACTATGGTGTATCCCTCCTGCAGACCACACCCTCTACATACTTGTCCACTTTCTTTCTTCTGGGTACAAGCCCAGAAGTAGCATTGCTGCACCACAGGGTAGTTCTAGGGTTAGGTTTTGGAGCAACAGCCATATTGCTTTTCATATTGCTGGACCAATCTACATTCTCACCAACAGTACATAAGAATTCCAATTTCTTCACATCCTCACCAATACTTTGACTTTTGCTTTTGATAATAGCCATTTTAAAGAGTGTTTACCCATTGCAGTTTTATATGCATCTCCCCACTGACTAGTGCTGTTGGACATCATTTCATGTGCTATTGGTGGTTTATACCTTTGGAGAAGTGTCTATTCAAGTCCTTTACCTGTTCGTTTTTTAAAAAAAATTAGCTTGTTTTTCTTATTACTTGTAGAAGTTCTTCATGTATTTTGGAATTAATTCCTTGTTAGAGATATGATTTACAAATATTTCCTTCCACTCTGTGAGTTGGCTTTCACTCTGTTGATTGTATTCTTAGATGCACAAGTTTTTTGTTTGTTTGTGTGTGTTTTTTTGATGACTGAGTTTCTGAAGTCCAATTTATCTATTTTTTCTTTTGTTACTTGTACTTCTATTGTCATGTCCAAGAATAATTACCTTGTTGAGAATCATTTAACCATTTGTGCAGGGTCTTATTTCTAGGCTATCTATTCTAGTCCATTGGTTTATATGTCTATCTTTATATCAGTACCACAATGTTTTCATTACTGTAGCTTTGTACATTTTTAAGGTGTGAGACTTCCAACTTTGTCCTTTTTAAAGATTATTTCAGCTGTTAATGGTCCTTTGATATCGCATATGAGTTTTAGGATACATTTTTTTAAATTCTGCAAAAAATGTTGTATGGATTTTGATAGGAATTCCAGTGGATCTTTAGGTCACTCTGGGTGGTATTAACTCCTTAATATTAAGTCTTCCAATCCATTAAAAACAGGAGGTCTTTCCATTTATATCTTTAATTTTTTTCAGGAACATTTTATAGTTTTCAATGTACAAGTTTTTTGTTTTTTTTTTATCTCCTTGGTTAGGTTATTTTTTAAGCATTTTATTTTTTTTAGATGCTGTCTTAAATTAAATGTTTTCTTTTCAACTTGTCATTGATTTTTGTGTGTGGATTTTATATTCTGCAATTTTGCTGAATTCACTTATTGGTTCGACAGTTTTTAAAAAATATTTTGAGTTTTCTCCATATAGAATCATGTCATCTGTGAGCAAGTCTATTCTTAGAGTTATGAACAATTACACGTATTTATTGAAAGTAATATTCAGCCTGTTTTGAACTAAGTGAAGGGGCACGAACACACCATTATGTGGCCCAGCTCCTGGGTGGGGAGAAGTCACCATCTTTGAGACCTCCCTCACATTAATAGTAACTGAAGTCCTTTTTGAACATTTTTCTATGATTTAATTGATAGGTTCATTTCATTCATGATTTATATTTGTGTTTATTTTTCTTTAAAAAAAAATGACAGCTGTGTGTCCACCACACATGAATGTATTTAAGCCATTTGAAATCAGCTGACTGATCCTCTGGCCAGATGACCAGCTTTGCAAGCCCACGGCCCCTGCTCTGCTCACACAATTGGAATTACTTTTATTGACTCTGTCTGCTCTCTCCTTTCCCTCTTGGAAATGACAACTAACTCTGTGCCGTCGACAATGGCTTCTGTATTCACAGCTCCCCTCTGAGACAGGGGCTGTAACATCAAAGGTCTGCAGTGTGCTGCCCTTCCTATAATATTTCAATTTAAACACTGCCTCACTGCAGTGGTGTCACGTCTCATTTACACTGTGGCCTTTGTGGGAGACAGGGATCATTACGGAGTGAACACTGAGAGAAAACACATTAGAGCCTGGCCAGGTAACGGAACGGAAGGAGACACAGCAGAGGAGCAGCCAGGGGCAGGTAGGGTCTCCCTGGGAAATGGGGGGGCCGTGGGTGGAGAGACGCCCCCGGCCACTGCTCCCTGTGGCCAGGCTGCAGCCCAGTGACATCGCTGCCGACACCTCAGGCTGCACTACGTTGCTCTCAGATGCTGCTTTTCCGCTTCTCTCCGGATGTTGCAGTAAAAGCTATTCCCTTGTGCACCCAGGGCCTAGATTATCCTCTTTTATATAGATTTCCCCTTTTCCTTGATTATTTTTAGTCTGTTGTACCCGGTGGGCTGGGCCTCGCTGCTTGTTGTGTGGACTGCCGCTTCCCGGGCCCTGCCCTGAAATTGCATTTATTGGTTTGGACAGACCATCCAGCAAGGAAATAAAAAAATCATCTTTTGTTTATTTGTTTTACTTGCTCTCCAGCCTCTGCAATTCATAGTCTAATCATTTCATTCTAAAAGGAACAACTGTCACGAAGGTTTGCTCTATTTACTATTAAACAGAAATAACAAAACATTTAATCTCCAGCTAAATACAGCTTCCTTCCTTTTTCCCTATGTTCTTTCCTTCTCTCGTTTATCCCTCTTTTTCTTCCCTTCCTTCTCTCCCTTTTTGTTCCTCCAAATGCTGAAAGGTCATGAGAAGATGGCTCAATCCCTTTAGGTCCAACAATTTGTTCCACAGGATTTTGCGCTAGTTTTTCTTCAGAGAACTAGAGCGATGTCCAGACATAAGTACATTTCTACGATTACCGGGGTGGATGAATGGATAGATATGTGAACATACAGGTTATTTCTGCAGCACTGTTAATAGTGAAGGGGGAAGAAAGTCACCTGTGACCCACACTGTTCCACAGAGGTACACATGTAAAATGTTGCATCACATTGCACAATCCACTTGCCGACCATGTTTTTATTTTTTTTCTACCCATACATTACAGGCCAATTCTCATGTCCCCACATGCCATGGGGCCATGGAGCTGTGGAGCTGGTGACTGGGGCTATGGAGCCAATGTCCTCTGTGGGACAGGGAAGCTGGCCTCTATGCTGGTGACTGGGGCTATGAAGCTGGCCTCTGGGCCCCGGAGCTGAGGTTTCTCACCAGACCCCGGGGCTGGAATCCATCTCTTTCATTCTCTGGTTCGTTAAGCTTTCAGGATTTGCATGGCTATCTGTACATCAGGTTTCTCATGGGCAACCAGGAAACTCCTTCTCTCAACCCTTGATCAGTCCATGATAAGTACAGGGGTTACTTTGAACCACTTGTATCGAATCTTTTCCTTTAAAGAGTCCTTGGGGAGCTCCTGGGGATTCTTGTAGCTCTGATTGATGGAGCTGCTAGAGAAAATCTGCACATTGAACTGTACTCTGCAGCACGTGTTTGTTGGACCCTCAATGTACAGTCATCATGTGACCCTATCACCTACCCACAGCCATCCTCCCTTGCCCACCCCTTTTGGTCCCTCTGTGCTTCCTCTGGTGGATAGCCAACCCTCCCACGTTCCTCAGGAGTTCCTGACACCACGGTGAGAGTGGCTGTTGTAGCCTCCTTCTCACGCCAGCTCCCTCTAACTCCATTGCCTGCAGCTCCATTCTTCCTTCTCTGAGAGTGTCTGGAGAAAACCTGCAGACATTCAGTGGAGATCACTAGGGTCATTAACTTAGTTTTTTTCTGTGTTTGGAGATATGTGTTTCCTCAGTTTCTCTTCTCTGAGCATCCTCCCCTCCTCCACTTGCTTTATCCTTCCCATTGCCTGTCCTTCCAGAAGCCTGTGATCTTGGTTTCTCTCCTGGAACTTTTAAGAGATGGGTGTGCTTGATGTTCAAAACACACACCAACGATATTCTCTCTCTCTCTCTCTCTCTCCCTCTCTCTCTCCCTCTCCCTCTCCCTCTCCCTCTCCCTCTCCCTCTCCCTCTCCCTCTCCCTCTCCCTCTCCCTCTCCCTCTTTCCTCTGCCTTTGAGCCACATTGGTGTGGAGGAAGTAGTCATGGAGGTTGCTATCCTCTTTCAAGAGAACATGAACATGGAGAACTAAAAATAATAACTAAGTACAGGTCAAAAACATGAAAACTTCCACATAATGCATGGGAATGTCTGAAATGGCACAAATTATCTGCAGAACTGCCCCAACCCCACCTCTTTGCTAAGGTAGATGTGGCCAGAAATCATGCCAACACTCGGAGTTCTGACCATGGCAGTAGATACTAGAGCAGTTCCCATTAGTAAGAAGCTTGGCAACTGTGGACTCTTACCATAGACTGGAATGCAAATTTAAAGAAAAGAATCAGTAAATAGAGAGAACACTGGCCTGGGACTTGAGAGGCGAGTTCTAGGTTTATGGCTGTTTTAGTCCTCGTAGCTTCACAAATTATTTAATCTTTCTGGGCCTCATTTATCTGTTAATGTAAAAAGGTTGGCTTATCTTTATCATCCTAACTAGATCTAAATTTTTTTTATTCCAACTTAAGAATCTGAGTGAATACTCAAATGTCCCCCAGCTTCTCTCCCTCCACAGTATGATGCACACATGACAGAAAGGAGGACGGCCCACCTGGTGAGGGTGTGCTAGTCTCCTGGGGCTGCCAGAACAGCGCCACACACCCAGTGGCTTAAACAACAGACATTTACTCTCTCACAATTTGGAGTCAGGACTTCTAAGACCAAGGTGTCCATAGAGCCATGCTCTCTTTGAGATCAATAGAGTGGGATCTGACTCAGCACTCTTTCTCTGTGGCTTCTTCTCTGGATGAAATGATGGCATTTAGGGTGTGGGAAGAATGGGAGATATGAGGCTCATTTATACAGGATTTGGGGTTCAGAATAGATGATAAGGGGTAAAGACAGACTCAAGAGTGCTGGCTAAGAGGGGAAACCTTAATCAAAGGGGACATCCTGCTAGATAGGCCAGCAGGGGCAGGAGAAACAGCAGGATGTGGAGACCCCAGGGCTCTGGGCAGGTTTTTGTTCTGAGGGACCCTCAGAGTACCTTCACTCTGAGCAACTTCACTGTGAAAATTTGGTGCCAGGATCCTGGGGAAAATGTCTCACAAGGACAACACATCATTTTCCTCCAATTATTTTTTGGCAGAGGTCAATGTGATTGCTTTAAAAAGCACCGGTTTTATTACCCAGTAGAAAATACATTAGCCTTTATAGATGACAACAGATAAGGGACATTTAAAATGCTAGAATATTGGAATGTGTTCTGGCTTCAGTATAGACTATATAAATCAGATCCCATGAACCACCTTTATAAACGAGGGACTTAAATTTCTCATGCATAGCCTACATTATAAACAAGCTGTTGTTGAAACGCCCTGTGTTCTTGATTAAGTTCTAAGACCTTGGGCAATTGTCTTTATTATGAGAATCATGTGCAAATCCCTGCACATGAAATGTTTAGACTTTCATTTTTAATTATTCATGAAATGTGCAGAAACATGGTCCAATGCACATTTGAGTAGAAATCGCTAATGCCGCTGAACAAATCATAAACACCTCACCGGGGGGCACAGGATGCAAACCTCCTTTCCAATAGGTGCGTGATAATAACCTGCTAGTGCAGGGCTGACAGTGAGCCCATGTGACAGGCCTCAGCACCCAGACCCAGTGCCAGCTCAGCTGGGACGTCTCCCATCTCAGCCTAAGGGGAATTACGTTCAGCAGGCCTCTCAGACTCAAGTCTAACACTAATTCGTCTGTGCTGAAGAAGCAACATAGTATAGTGTATGCTTCAGCGCCAGTGCATGGATGAAACTTTGCTTCTGATATGACCCCACGTATAACCTGGCTTTACTGTGGGTCTATCTGAGCAGAAGCAGAGGTAACCATTAGAGAGACCCCAGCTCATCTGGGATGGAATGAAACAAGTACACTAACAATGATGGTCTGAGACATTTCTCTAGAGCAGTGGTTCTCAACCTTCCTAATGCCGCGACCCTTTAATACAGTTCCTCATTTTGTGGTGACCCCCAATTTCATTGTTACAAATTGAACATAATTAAAGCATAGTGATTAATCACAAAAAACAATATGTAATTATATATGTGTTTTCTGATGGTCTTAGGCGACCCCTGTGAAAGGGTCGTTCGACCCCCAAAGGGGTCGTGACCCACAGATTGAGAACCGCTGCTCTAGAGGGTGCTTCAGATCATGTGAGAGAATATATTATATATATATATATATATATATATATATATATATATATATATATATATATATATCTGAGTGGCCAGATTATTATAACCACCTGACGTTTGTAGGCAAATTAGCTATAATTTTGCGCTAAAGTTGCTAGAGGGCCAGACCATTATAAATAGGGAAGCAGGTTGTTTACCACGACAGTAGAAGTGATTTTTTTTCTGAAGATATGGGTAAACAATGTGATTTAACAGCCTTTGAGAAGGACACAAACATGAACTGGTTACTCACACAACAGAAAAATAGGAAATATTCAAACTTATTAACAAAGAGACATAAATTACAACAGTGCTAAGAAGATTCTTATCAGCACTTATTGCTGTCATTGCCCGTCCTGTCATTTATCTGAGGATGCAAAGATAAATCAGACAGGTGTCTGGCCTCCTAGAGGTTATATTCCAGTGAAGAGAGATGGACAAACAAATAAACCACAGTACATCAGAGGATAGTAAGAGCGATGGAGAAAAACAGAGTGAAGTAGAAGGAAGTGGAGGCCAGCTCTCCATTCTACATGACACAGGAAGTCCTGTCAATGGGATCGCACAATGTAGTTAAAATCTGGATGTATTTTAAAGGTAAGTGTGACAGTTTTTCTTGAGTTGTACATGGAATAAGAGAGAGTGAGTGAGAGCGACAGACAGACTGCCGCTCATGTAGCTCAGAATGGCCAAAAATGCAGTACACAGAACAAGGAAGGAAGCATCATGCAGAAACTAATGTCCAAACCTAAGTACTTGGAAATAAAAGATAGACACTCAAGTTATATTCTTTGAAAAAATATTCTTCTAATAGATTAAAGGATTGATACAATTAATTTTATTTATATAATCTGAAGAATACCACATTCTCGACACGTTTAGTAAAGAAAGAGCTCAAAGGTGATGGCATCAACAACACTCTAACTGGCGAAAAAAGATACAAGCCATGGGTCAGATTATTAATATAATCCTTAGTACATAATTTCTACTAAATATCAATGACCCGAAAACATGAGCATGGAAATATATAAGATAAAACAAAAATATCCAATAAAGTTATGAAATTATAACTTGACATTATTGCATCAGATAAAATGTAAATTAACACAGCTTTGCTGCTCCGTTAACATCCAGCAGGCCCACCATGGGCTGAGCCACTTCTCCCAGAGTGTTGGCTGGATTTTGAATTTGGCACCAATTCTCTGTGGAGCATTTTGACCCCATGGAGTAAGTGTTTTAGCGTGTCTACATAGTTTGGTCCAGCAGTCCCACTGAAGGAATATCTCCTTAGGAAGGTGTCAGGATGCAGTCAGTGATCTCAGTGGAGATCATGGTCTCTACAGAGTGTGTGGCCACAGAGAAACTTAAGCCTGAGGAGGTGTATCAGAGGAAGGTAGGTGCATACGACAATTGCAATCCGGATGTGCTCACAAGACATGTAGGCATTAAAGAGAATAAAAAGAAGTGTTTCAAACATTAATCATGTGTATCTCTGACAGATAACCCTCCATTTTGCAAGATAACATAACAACTTTTAATTAAATAAACATTATTATATCGCAAATTAACTTAAAATATATACATTGTGACCCTTTGAAGCCAAACCTATGAGTACATTTGGAGAGAAGAAGGGAGCTAGGCACCCAGTAGCTGAAACTGAACAGGCTCAGTCTCAGTAAAAGCCATGATAGAAGGGTGCCCCTCTAAGGTGTCCTCCTCTCCTAGAAGGCAGGTAGATGCCCAGTTGCCTCCCAGAACAGCTAGTGCCTCCTCCCTGGGCCTCTTCCCTGTGCCTCCGCTGTAAACACAAGAGAAAGAAGCAGGATTTACTACAGGACTGCATTCTTCCCGTGTTGCCTCCTTAGCAGATGCACCTTTGGGGCAGGAGACATCAATTAAAGATCAGGGGCTGAGCGAAAGACTGGGGTTGCCCTGCAGTTGGCTGATCTTGCCCACTGCTCCAAAGAGTCCTGTTTCCATTTTTATTGATTAATCTCTATTAATAAACCTGCAGGATTGACAGGCATGTCACAAGGCTGAGAGACTGTGGCCTAGGTGTTAGGGAAACAGCCAGCATGCCTGACTGAGGCTCCAAGTCATTACAAAAGAGCCCGTGGCGTGTTTTGCAACTGAGGGGCTGGGGCCACTGCTTACTTGAGCTGGGTAATTATTGAACTAACCCTTGCAATTTTCAAAAGACTATCACTTCCTTTCTAAGATCTGACCTTTGCCTGCCTCTCCTTGGAGCAATTTCCCACCTCAGGGAAGTCTTGTGGAGTCTGAGTCCGAGGACCCCCTTGCACACAAGAGACAGAAAGGACAGGTTGTGAAGGAGAGTCAAATTAAACTTCTCTGCCCCTGCCTGCAGGTGAGCAGGACCTGCAGCCACCAGGATCCTGAGAGCATGTGAGAGTGCCATGAGGCAGCATAAAAAGCAGCATGCAATGGCTAAATCAGAGCATCACACTCAGCTACCCATATGGGAAACTGTCCCATAATCTGCAATGCACTGACAAGTGACTGTGGCAAATCTGTTTGTCTAGTTAAAACAACAATATGCAAATGAACAAGTGAAAATCCAGGGTCACATAAATATAGGTGTAGAATAGAAGGTGGAGCAAACGCATTTGCTCTGCATAGATGCCAATGAGGGGGTAGATTGGGACATGTCCTTAAGTGAAGGGATTTGAGGTCTCAAAGTGAGTGCCTGTTCATATCTCACATCACAAAGTATTAAAAATGTGGACTTGACTTTTCACTTCAGACTTTTTTGTCCTTTCATTCTTCACTTATAAAACAGTTCCTCAATCAGCTCCTGTCTAGAGCAGGGGTGGGCAACCCCTGGCACATGTGCCAAACATGGCATGCCAGTAACTTTTGCTGGCAAGCGAAACCCTCTCTTATAATCTTCCATTTACAAATTTTTTCTTAATATCGACTTTTTTATTTTTCAGGTAAATTCAGTGTGGGTGCATCTTAGATAAATAAATAATTTTACATAACAAGTTATCTTAAAGACCATAGACATGGATTGACAAGAGAGGGGAAGAGCAATTTCTATGCCTCTGCCTTAATTCTCCCTGACTTCCTAGATCCAAGCAGTGTTTTGGTTTCATCCACATACGCTTGTGAATCTTTGTTCTCAGTGGTGAATTTTGTTAAATCTTGTAATAGGAGTGAGTAGCCTGATGGATGAAAGTAGTAGCTTGTGCATATCTCTGAAGGTCACGAAATATAAACCTGATGTAAAATCTCTGTCATCAGTGATGCAGCAGCAAAAGTCCCACTGATAATATCAAACGGAGTCATAAAGTTTTCTGTCAGACTATCAGTGTACATGTATACATTAAAAAATAAATGTATTTTTCATCATCATATACTGTGTTTTTGTCGCTTGAATGAATTTTATTATTTCTTCAAGGTTCTTCACATATGTACACCTTAAGAGATATCAAGTGGGCGTAACATGTTCTCAGAAAATTAGGGTTGGCATGCAGAAGAATTTTGAGTCAGAGATTTTGCTGGTTTTGGCACGCACTCACAAAAAGGTTGCCCACCCCTGGTCTAGAGAGAAGACTGACCAGGTCAGGATCCAAGCAGCCTATCAGGATTCTCAAACTGCAGCAAAGTAACCTGGGAGTTTATTAACATGCAGATTCTGGAGCCCTGGTGCAGCCTTCCTTACTGACTCACTATCTCTAGTTGTGGTATGTGAGAATCAGGACTTTTATCTGGATTCGTGGATGACTATCACTGATAATAACACATTATATCATACTTAGATTTGTTATCCTAAATTATAGCAATTTTAATATTTGTAAAATTTATATAACCAATTATTTAATTTATTTGCAAAAACTGGATAATTAAATAGTATTAAAGTAAACATCATAAATCTCTGTCTGTATATACATATAGAAGTGACCAAGCACCAAATTTATGGTGATGAAATATATTTAGCCTCATTTCATGAACCTTCTAGCAGCTGCTCACCTCTCATCCATGTGATCTTTCTACACGGGGCTATTGGAAAAGATCAATAAGTTTGTAGATGAATGTGAAGTGTCAAGAATAATGTCGGGTACCAAGTAATACTCAATAAATTAGCTTTAAGGGAAAAGCTATGAAGTAATAGCAAGAATATAAAGCTGGAATTAGACATGTATGCATGCAATTACATGAGGCAATGTGAGTGTTTTCCAATATTTGCATGAAATAGGTGGTCGATATTGCAATACCCTAATCATTATTATCACTGTTACTCTTATAATTCTTCTTTTCCATTCCCACTCTTACCAGCCAATTTAAAGTGTTACCATTTCTCACTTGGTCCCTTGCTATACCTCCTGACTTGCTCCCACCCGCCTGCTATATCTCTCTAGTTAGAGTTTTGCACGTGCTCAACTAGGGTGTTTATGCAAAAGACTAAGCTAACTTCAACTCTCCCTATGACATCTGTCATAATTCCCACTGGCCCTACTATACTTCACATCTCCCCATTGTTGTGCACAGGATAAACACCAATCATTGCAATAAAAATTCTGGAATTTTGAATATCCACACACCTGACCTTCACTTATAAAAGACATTTGTCCCCTGATAGTGTTGTCTTTCAGTTGCAAGTTTGGATCACACAGCCTTGACCTTTAAAAGAAACACCTATATTCTTTTCTAGATCTCCCATTCTTTAAAGTCTTTCTGACTGATCTTCCCCTAAAAGCATTATAGGATCAAACCATCCTTGCCTTCTCTCTTTATTGGATAATAATTTGTAATGCATTTTCATGGCAGAGACATTTTATTTTTTAAGGGAACTCTCCTCTCTTACATACCTCTCCTGGTACCTTTCTACCTGTGTCCCCAGTCTGTGACAACATGGCCTGCCTTGTTCTTTTACATTTTCTATATAAACTGTGCTAGAGTCTGACGCATGGTAGGTGCTTAACACGTAATACAGTTAATGTTTACAATAATTCATCCTATTCTTGGAACTAAAATGCACACCAAACCTTATGAGCTGGGAGTTTATTATTATTATTATTATTATTATTATTATTATTCTCATTTTACAGAGGAAAAAACTAAGTTATGAACAAACTAAGTTATGAACAATTTAAGTGGTAGTTAGTCCAAAGTCTCAAAGCAATAAAACACTGATGCTGGGGTTCTAAGCTGGGTGTTTGACTATGCAGTTTGGTATTTAGTCTTCTTATGTTCATCAAATTTTCAATCACCTTGAGTTGATGTATGAAATTTTAATTTGTGTACGTGTCATATGTACATCAAATCCTCTTTTTGCTGTGAGAAGAGCACATGAGCAGCCCAACCTCAGGAGAGCATGTATTGAAGGTTTCCCTGTAGTACTGACCCACTATGGTCCTGCTCCCTTATAGCCTACAGCATGTCTCTTGTGCCTGGATAGGAGCGAGCTTCCCTCTATGATACTGACACAAAACGAAGCACCAGGAAAAATGCAGGTCTGGGTCCCATTAGCACAACACTATTGAGTTAACACATGCAAAGCATTTAGAGCAAACTGTGAAGGTGAGAAGATCAAACCTGTCACTTTTAGGAGACTCTTTTCCACCTTCCTGCTGCACACAAATGCACACCCATCCATAAATCTACAGAGGTCAGAAGTTTCTATGAGTTTCTCACCCATGATTCACCAAAGTGCCTAGTTCAATGCCTTAAATATGGACTTAATTAAATATGTAGACATATGTATTATTTCTATGAGGATATAATCTTCCTACATGAAATAACCTGGTCTAAATTTAAATAGATAAGATCTGAATAAAAGTTGAGAGCCAAACAGTGATCTAGATTGTTCGTATCACCTCATACCCCACTGACAAAAAGCTTCTTTGTTTAGAATATTTTCTCTTATTCTTCGCACATCAATCAGAAATGCATTTGTGAGCCTGCAGTGGACATAGAAATGTATAGGGTAAGATGTATAGGTATAAATTGAGATTCATTTACCCTTAAAAGCACTGCATTTGTTGCCATAATTTTGGCAAATAGTATGGTTAATAGTTAACCAGCCTGGCTTTAACAAGGACCAAGACATTCCCTTATCTTTACAATGGAGACCTGTATGGTGTTGGTTTCACCCCACCCCCATCTTCTAATCCTATTTTAAAACAAAGCACCTTATATTTTATTTTTGCCTCTCAATTTTTCTTGGTCTTCCCTAGATGGTAAATATACCTTAGTGATAACATAAAAAAAATACTCTAAGCAGGGAGATGTATGGTGTTCTGTAGATGGGTGTATTGCATTGTTTTTACATATTCAGAAATGAATGCTGATAATCCTAATTCCTATGAATTTTTGGTCTGTATTTATTTTAAAAATGCAGCATGATAACAGTAAACCAGAAAATAAGCAAGTATATAAATAACTGCACAAACCTTTTCCTCTACATAGATGATTACTTACATTTTCACTTTCATATTCTAATTTTGATTTTTTCCTTACTGGTATGTGATTAAAATATTTATATGTTCAGATGGCTCATTAAAAGTTTCTGGATAATTAGAAAATGGGTTGCTAGAACTATTACTTTCCAACAGAACCGTGACAACACGCAGCACTCCCTGGTGTTCTTCACCATAAAAGCCCGTTTGAGCACTTGTTCATATTTTTACATTAGTTCCAAAATATTCAGCAAGATGAAAAGTCACTGTTTCTAATATTATGTAATCTTTGATTTTATAATTATTATTTATCAAAAACAACTTAGATCAGGTAGAGACAGAGAAAAAAATACATAGTAATTAATTAATTTTTTGCCAAGCAGCGTCCAGGATAGAGCCAGCGCAGGCAAAATGCCAGTTAACAGGGAATCTTCCACAACTGACAGCACAAATGTATTTGAAATACAAAAGCACTTCACTCTCTCTATTCCGATGGCCATCAGTGGTGCTGGCATCTGGGCCATAAGTTACTCTTACTCAGAATTAACTCGGATGGGAACCTACCAGCTGGATCCTTCCCTCTAACTGATTGTTGGTTAATCACATCGCTTCCCCAACTAGGATTCTTTAACTTATTTTTTTTTCTTTGTTTCTAACTTGTTTGCTCTCACTAATTGAAGAAATGTGCCATGTTTGAAAACAAACAAAAAATAAATTGGATATGCTGGTAGGAATACCGCCCCGAAGATCGTGCCAGAAACATGTGGGTGATTCAAAACAAGCGGTTCCCTTCCTTTTTTTTTTCTTTTCTTTTTCTTTCTTTCTTTCTTTTTTTTTTTTTTTTGTTTCAAGAGCTATTTTAGGTCGCATGCTGAATAAGCATAACTTGGCAGAGCCGCTGAGAATAGGCATCCACCCGTCCCTGGAAATGCAGGCCAGGCCGGCTCCAAGTGCCTGGCTCTCCTGGGCCTTCTCAAAGGTTGATCTAAGGGGAGCGCTGTCAGTTACGACTCAACTTGCATTCTACACTGTCTGCAGTTAGCAGCCGAGAAAGTTTAATTCTGAGCTGTGAAAAGATTCAATAAGTCACCACAAATCACCCCGACTAAAGCCCAAACTGAGTAATTTACACAGCACTTTGTGATCTTCAAACAGTTTGCAGTGGGCGATTATTCATGCCCGACATGGGGCCGCTGGGTCCAAGCTCCCTGTTTGTTCTAAGGCCGAGGAGAGGTGTTTGAAAACCGCAAGAGACGACCAGGGGCCCCCAGATCATGGCTAATGTGACACCCCCAGGCCTAATCTTCTTAGAGCACTGGGATAAAATAAGTATCCATTACAAAATCAGCCTTCATCCTGCCCCCTTCTGAGCCCGACCACTCTGATAGCCAGCTCGGAGACAATTGCGCGATTCGAGACTTAGGCAGGTATTAGGAGCCGGGGCAGGAGGAGAAGGGGCTAATCTCCACATTTAGTCCATCTGTACTTGTGGGCCTGGCTGGCCTGCCCCTGATAGATCAAAAGGAATTGGCAAAAATCAGATTAGGGCTGGAGAAAAGGGGGGAGGTCCAAACCCTGTAACAGCCACATTTTTTTCTCCAGGCCTTGGATGTGTATACATTTATTAAGACCATGCGGTTAATCCCATGAGCTTTCAGTGCATTGTGCTTGTCCTTTCTCCCCCCCCGCCCCACACTTTCTTTCAACAACAACAACAAAAAGCCATTAAAATGAAATATTGTATTAATTATAAAAATAAGAGCTATGCCCATTGAGGGCTAGCAGGGTTGTGCACATTTAGAAAAATCCAGCAATTTAGTTGTGCATTGCAACCCACAACTGGCCCGTCCACCCGGGAAGGGCACAAGCCGGCCTTTTCTGGGACTGAGACACACGGCAGAGCAGTGTGAAGTCAGCAGAAGAGAAGATGCTAATTATTAATACAGGCTGCCACCGAGTCAGGCTGGTGGTGGGGCAGGTGTAAGAGCAGCTCGGTGACATCTGATTTCCTGGCGTCACTACCACACTGAGGAGCTCAGTCATGGAGCAGGGAAAACATATGGGATCCACCAATTAAACCAACTCTTGTTTCCTCCTTGAAAACATGCTGCCGTGTGAGGCACAAGGAGGTTATTTCATTCCCTGCTCAGGAGTTTGCTTTTGTCCGTGGTCCCAGCTTGCCTCTGGCTCTAGCCTCTGCATGGACACACGGGTGCTTACACCTCGAGATCCGTGGACAGATGGGGAAGGAGAAGGGGGCGAGAGGGATTCGCAGTCTTGCTGCTGTTGGCCATCACCTGCTGTTTGTAAACAGTGGCATGTGGCCACCAGCCGTGTCCTTGAAGCTAGGAGAAACATGTGTGCCGATGAGTTAAATGTTCAGGCGGCCACCTTGAGTGGTACCCACCCAATGGCGGGCACAGCATATACAGCTCTGTGGGGCCCGGGCAGGGATGGGGACAACTTGTTGGTGGGGAAGAAACTTTGTAAAAGGAGCACTGGCCCCTCTCCTGGAAGGCTGACAAAGTCCCTTCTTTTTCGGTTTCTTATAAACCCCCACGCGGTGCCAGAAGAGAGCCGGGTGGCCGCTGGGTTTTGGCAGTTGAGCTCACCTCATTAGAGTGGATTAAGTCATGATGCTGAGAAGGATAAAAGGTGAAAAGCAGAGAGCCGGGGACGGTGGCCGCAGACAGCTCCCAGTGTCATCTGTGTGTGGACGCCATTATTGACTGGAGCCCATGTGGTTCACACTTTTCAATTACCGTCTGCTGGAAAGGTGGCCGTAATTGCAGAGGCTGAGGCTCTGATGTCAAGGGGCCGCTCAGCCCTCGTCACCTTCTCTGATGCTCGACTCCAGGATGTTCAAAGGCAAAGGTCCTGAGCCTGCAAATGTCCCCAAGGACCCAGGGAGGTGGGTAATGCCATTAAAAAAAATTAACAAATAAGAAACACACCCACACTTGCAAAGTGGTGATGAAATTAGCCACCATGATTTGAATGGGGCTGGGTCCCCAGTGTTTTGCCTCGAGTAGCACTGAGTGCCAATCTTTGATACACCCTCCCAAGACTTAAAAATAATGAAATAAGAATATAAATTCAGGTGTTCCGTGGCAATGCACCTTTGCTGTGTGTGTTTCTGCAAGTGTGGCTTTGTGGACTGGGGCCACATGTGTGTCTCTCCCTGTTCCCTGTCAATCGGACATGTGTTACTTTGGCTCAGATCATAAAAAATAAGGACAACCAACTTCAGATTTAAGTGATGTTATGAGCAAGGAGTTAGGAAGTTCTCCTAGATTGTTGGGGAGACAGGATTGTATCTAGTGGAGCTCGTCTACATCCAGGAAGGAAGAAATGGATGGGAATGATGCAGATCAGATAAACAGATGGAATAAAACGAAGGAATTCTTGGACAATGCACCTGACTTGCTCATACTTCCCTTTAACCAGCTGTAATGGGGATTTTTGTTTTTAAACTGGGGGTTGGGACTTAGAGTTCTTGAAAAGATTACTGAGAAATCCGTCTTCTGAACAGCAGACAGGAGGGTGGGTGTGTAGCTATGTTGGGTCATCATTTGGGGTTTTAGGATATGCAGAGGGCACTCTGAACACACCAGATCTTGTGACTTCCTCCTCCAAATTGCTGAAGGGCAAAAAGCTGGGGCAAGTCTGGCGAATATCGTGTTGCTGGGTGTAGGGAGAACTCTCTTGAGAAGTGAAGCATGCCAGTGCATTTTGGTAAAAAACAAATGAGGTTTAGCCTGGTCAGTGTGGCTCAGCAGTTGAGGGTTAACCAGGAACCAAGAGGTCACTGATTCTATTCCCTATCAGGGCATATGCCCGAGTTGCAGGCTCTATCCCCAGTAGGGGGCATGCAGGAGGCAGCTGATCAAAGATGTTTCTCTCTCTTTAATGGTTCTATCTCTCTATCCCTTTCCCTTCCTCTCTCTCTAAAAATTAAAAAAACACACACACATATTTTTAAAAATGTATTAAAATAAATGAGATTTTGGTATGGATTGAAATGTTATGCATCATTAGGAGTTTGACTTGAATAGCCAAAATAGAGAATTTCTACTTAAAAGAAGCACCCTTCTGAATTATCAGCAAAGGTGAGCTCAGAGAGCTGCCTCTCCTTGTGTTTAGTGTGTGTATGTGTGTGTGTGTGTGTGTGTGTGTAAGTGTGTAAGGGGCCACCCATTCTCCTTCAGGAACAATAAACCTTTCAGCGATGATTCTGGAATGCACATCCTCTGACCAAAGTGAACACATGGTGTCTCCAGGGCCTCGTGCCTACTGTTGCCACTATCCCTGGGCCACTCCGCCCTCTTGTTCAGAACCAGTTCCATAGGTGCAACCCCCAACCAGTGAAGACAGCATTGGAGAAGAAGCTGACCACAGGAAAGGGAGGCAGCCAGCAATCTCAGGCTAGAAAAGGAACCCTGAGAATATGAAACCAAAATGTGTGGGTGGCTGGCTGGGGGCGTCTGGCTCACTGGATAGAGCAGCTGTAATAGAAACGACACTTCCACTCCTGAAGTCTGGAGATCCAGGAGACCAGGGAGCTGACATGTGACCGTTTACCTTTCACACCTGTTCTAATATGGGAGATGGGGCCCAGCTCTTTGAGTATCTCTGAGTAATTGCCAGGTGGCTCCAGCAAATGCAGACTTCTAGACATCAAGCCAACTTGACACAGATGCAGGGTCCCCTCCCTCAGTTTTTTGGTGATGAAGTCAGCTCTGTACTCTGGGTCTCGCTCTGAGTCACTTTAGATGTCTTTTTTCCATGTCCTTGGAGATGGGCAGCTGCTACGGAGAGGGTGGAGATTTTAACACCATTTTTGTTCCATCATCTTGATTGTGTGGCATATCCTGTGCCTTAAGCCCAAGGACGCTGCTAATGATATGACACCAGAAAGGCCCAGAAGGGAGGCCACCCTCAGCTGTCTGTGATTTGGAGGCCGAGCTCTTGCCTTCTGAGAGAAGGGCATTGGACTTGATGCCCTTTGGTCCAGCAGGTCCATGTGTCTCCGGTCTATGGTTGCTCAGCTCACACTTGCTTCTTCAGGGCCAGTGCTGCAGACCTCCTGACGGACACAGATGACCAGCAGCCTGCTCTGAGTGCAGGTCAATGGTGGGTCCAGAAGCACTGGCACTCTGTTGTATTAACACCTGTCCCTGAGTCCTATGCAGAAATAGTGCTCTGCACCTTAATCTGTCCATGACATCAGAGGGGATCTTCTGGTGAGTACAAATAAATTCCATATGAGCACAAACACCAATCAACTACCGGTTTTACTTTTTAATAGACTCAATTTAAAAGATTTAGTAATAATTTTCAAGTACATAACAGTGTGATAAGTGTGAATATATAGTCTTCTCTGTATAATGAAAGTAATTATATAAATCAAAGGAAGATGTAATGTAACAATGTGAACTATAAGAACGTGTAGAAACAGGCATATGTTAATATACTGAAACTGGGTATTTATTAAATGAGCTCATTATTCCTATTCAGGGAATTTGGAACACTTTATCAGTTTTGTGTTTCCAGATCACAGTATTAGAAACAGATTGAGGAAATGATTACAGTTGTGCTGGATGATTAATTATTCCTGTCCAGACCACGCATTCTTTGTGGCTGGTCCTGGCCGGCGAGCTGTCATCACCATTACCGTCCTAGAGACCTGTGGTGTCCACGCAGTAGGCCTGAGCGTGCCGTCCACATAAATAAGCCAAGGTGCACCAGGGCCCAGGAGGTTGTGCACATACTGCAGGCCCATTGCTGTTCTTTTGGGAAGAAATAGTGGGGAGAAGCCAGTTTTTCAGACCGGAGGGTCAGAGCGTTGAATGCAAGAGGGGCATGAAGCTCAGGCCTATGCCAACTGTGGACACATAGGTCAGAAAGCCCACCTCTGACACCAATCAATTGTCTAGCACTGGGCCTCGCCTTGGATCAAAGTAAGCACTCAACAAATAAAACAGTACTTAACCAAAATTATCTAAAAAATTATATGGATTCCTGTTCTCTTGTGCAAGCACATTCATCGATAAAGAAGAGTGCCCTAGGCCTCTGTCATCATGGAAAGTCTCATCTCTCACTTACAGTCCTGAGAAGTCTTATCTCTGTGCTCTCAATGTCTCTGAGTCCTGCTGTGTCCCCACTGGCAGCCCACATCTCCTGTGCCACATCGTCCAGTGAATGCTTGTTGAATGACTCTATCTGATGATCTTCATCGCCTTTCTCAAACTTTACTTTCTCCAAATGAGATCGGACAAGTCAGAGGCCCTGATGAAGCCACAGAGAAAAAACTCTCCATTGAGTCAAAGCATTTGTTACACCAGCCAACCAATAGCTAATTAAGGAATTTTTTCTTATTGATTTCTATCATATTTTTTTTTGAAAAGCAGAATAGAACCCAAGAAAATAATATTTCTGAACTAAGTTGTTTTTAAAAATAATGATCCAACTCCTTCCTGACCAAATCCTGTACCCACAGGAAATTGTGGGGTCGGGTGGATGGAAGACAGAAAGTGATGGGACCCAGAGTCCCTGTAAGTAGAGAGTGTCCATCTATCCTTCGGCTTCAGACCATCCCTCTGCCTTCTGTTCAACAGAACTATGCCAAATGGTGCATGCATTAGGGTCCCTGGAAGATTATCTTCTTTTGAAGAAAGCATATTATTTTTTTTCAATATTAATGGAGTTCATTCACACATCAAAACAAGAGAACAGCAGTGAAAAGTTACTCCACTCCTTAGTTACTAATTAGCCACTTCGCATAGGTTTACTGAATGAGACAAGCCAAATAAAAATCACCAAAATAAAAATCAGCAAGCCCCTAAGCACTTCATGAGGAGTCCCTGTGGCTTCGGGTTACACCCATGAGGTTCTGCTGGTCCTCTGGGTTCCATATTGTTTGTGAGCACAAGCCCCACTGTGAAGTCAGGACAGCAATGACTCAACCCACAGGGTTAGGATTACATGAGATGATGTGTGGTGTGCTTAGCACAGGTGACTTGAACTTTATAGAAACTCATTAAATGAAACCCATGAATAGCAAAAGTAATATTAGTAATAATAGTATTAACAACAATAATTTATCTGTGTTATTCAGACACATTACAGCAGAGTGATAATGTCAGATTCACCCACAGGGCATGTCGTCACCTTCCCCAGGGGAAAATCCACTCTGGCCATGTAAGGTTTCAGGGTCCTGGCTGAGTATCCCCATCAAGACAGTGTGACCATCTAGAGCACCTCCCTCCTGGCCCAGCATAAGAAACATGAATTCCTCAGCCTCACTCAGGGGCAAACACTTTCATCATTTAATGCCATGAAAAGGTTCTCATCCCTTTGCTACTCACCATCTCAGATCTTTAAGGATAAGCTGCACAGTTAAGGCCATCTGATCCCGATTTTCCTGTTGGATAAGCCCCCTTCCCAGCGCCTCCAGGAGCTCCCCATGCCACCTCGCCTGGGCGTTTATTGCGTTCACCTTAGATGTGCACGGGGCTGCAGATGGGTTGTCATGAAAAAGGCTCCTTTGCATGCAGGACCTTCTAGCACTTCTAGAAACTGAAGCCATGCCCTTAAGGGAGGACTGTGTGTGCTTGATTGTGAGAAATCCACACGTCCTGCTTGTCCTGATGGGCCAGCGGCACCGATGCCCCCTTGGTTCCACATTAAATGCAGTTTTACTCCCTGCGGGGATACTACTGGTGGTCCCATCACGCATCCATCTCTAAAATGCAGCCATCATCTTCATTCATAGAAACATTTTATGAGAACACAACAATGACACAAACTTCCCCTTTCATTTCTAGCAAGGCCGGGCCAGCTCTTGGACGAGGCAGAGTTTGTGCGTTGACATCCTCGGAGAGCCTTCCACACTGGAGGACGACTTTGTGAGAAGGTCACAGACGTGCATGCATTAGCGAGGCTGGCGTGGTGCGGTGGCCCCGGTCCCCCCAGTCTCCAGCAGCAGCTGCGTATTAGATGACGCCCCCATTCAACTGCTAAGTGCTGCTGTGGCCGCTTTATCGGCCAGTCGCCAGCGGGCTCAGGGGAGAAGCGCTATCTCCTATGGCCATGAAAATTGATATTGAACATGGGAGGGAAAATCTCACAAGCTGATAGCAATTAGCTAAAAAGGATTTGCGACTCCATGATTCATCACGCCAGGGGACCGAAGTCATTTGCAGGCGCTGTTTTGAGAGTCCCTGTGTGCGGCTCTGAGCTCTGCCTCTGTTTATCTCTCACACTGGGCTGTGACATTTCCGGCTCTCAGAGCCCTTTCTAGAACAGAGGATCCTTGGCCGGACGATTCTCTCTAAGATGCTGCAGTTAGGAGGTGCTAGAGGTGGGCTCAGATTCCAGCTTACATCTCAGATATCCATGTAGGAAAATGGAAGACAGATTCTTTCAGAGTTTGCTGTGCTGTTTTTGTTTAAGAAATTAATTTGTGCTATATCCGGTTTGACTCAATGGATAGAGCATCAGACTGCGACTGAAGGGTCCCGGGTTCAATTGCGGTCAAGGGCACAAGCCCAGTTTTCGGGCTTGATCCCCAGTAGGGGGCGTGCAAGAGGCAGCCAATCAATGATCCTCTCTGATCACTGATGTTTCAGTCTTTCCCTCTCCCTTCCTCTCTCTGAAATCAATAAAAATATATTTTAAAAAAAGAAATTAATTTGTGACTCTGGGTCAGTAAGAAAATCATACCTAAATTAATTAATCAAAATAATAATGCTAAAGTATCTGAAGGACCTAGTGATTATTTTTTTAAAAAAGCAATGCTGGGCCCAGGTAGCTGCCTCTTTATACTTCATGGCTAAGTTACACCAGCTTCTTGGCCCACTGGGCGCCTCCTGGGGGTATCCCTTCCCTGTGGCAGGTTCCCCTCTCCTTGTGCACCCCTGTAGCGACTGAGCCTTCCACTGTAATGATAGAGCATCATTTTTCTATTTCTTAAATAGATGGAGTTTGTGCTCGTTTTATTACAAACGATGCAGAAAATTACCCATTAAGTTTCCTTGGGTAGAATTGGGATCCAGACCTGCATGTGACAGGGAAGCTTACATGCTTTCACGACCCCTGAGAAGGAAAGGATCACTTAATCTAGTTGCATATAGCATACACCTGAAAGGAAAGGTTCATAAGTTTATACTTTTGATATATGTGAAAGGGGTATTTATAGACTATCTACTTTAATTTTTAATACATTTTTGAATATATGCTCATTGAAATTAAAAGATTTTCTATGAGAAAAATTACCATAAACAGATCCCCCCCCCCAAAAAAAAAAGTTACAGGTAACCTCATCACCAATTAGGAAATGAGATTCAAGCAGCAATGCCTTCTCGAGCCCCACCATGTGACTGGAGCATAACACATCCCTTCACAGAAAGGGTTGACCGGGACAATGGGGTAATGGCAGTGCTCTGGCAGCCTCCAGGGAGAGCCAACCTGAGGAGCCAGGTTGCCCAGGGTCAAGCCTCCCCTCCACCTTCATCTGCTCCAGCAGCCTGTGGGCACCTGGACTTTGGGGCCCTTCACAGCCAGACCACAGTGTATTGGTTAGGGACAGGCAGCCCCCAATGACACCATAGGTTCTGGCTTTCTCTCCCTGCCCACAGAGCCGCCCTTGTTTCACTAGCGTACATTTTATCTTGGCTCCCCTGTGTAGTCAGACGTGCCTTAGCAGTAATTTTATGGCCAGCAGGAAACTGTCCATGAAAGAGCGTGGAAAATGAGAAGGAAGGAATGCAGACATACCGAAGCACTTGAAGAAATGTAGGTGTCTCTGGGGAAGGTAGGATGGGGAGAGAACAGGCAGGTGGTCAGGATTGCTGGGTTCACGCTCCTGGGGAGACACGAGGATTCTGGGATGTGGATTCTTTGGTCACAGGCAGTGCTCATGGAAAGGCCTCAGAGACCCCGCTTTCCCTGCTTCTGAGGAGAAACAGTGAGGGGCTCAGGAGAACCAGTTTCTGTAGCATCTATTGGGCAAACCCAGAAATGATCCTTCCTTTGGGTTGTTTAAGGAGAGATGGGGGTGAAACACTGGTGGAGGGCTTTCTTTCCCAGGTTTGCACAGGGATTTTCCATGGGCAGTAATGTGATATCAACACACAGTGGACTTGAGCAGGATTCAGGGGCTGCTTCAATGTGTGTTCACAGAGCCCCTGGCAAGTCTACTAGGTATGTAATCAATTACAGCCAACCTGTGTCTAACGTGGTGACAGTATTCCTTACTTAAAAATCAGTTGCACTCACCACCTTTGTAAGTGCTAGAAATCAGGGGAGCATGGCAGTAAAAATCTCAGGGTTTCTGAAATTCTGTAACCTGGGATGCAAGTATCCTGGGAGCACGCTTCGTTCTCCCCACTTTCCTCTCGCTCTTCTTGTCCTCTTTCCCCAGGGGTTGTACGTCTGTGCTTGACGGTCTCCAAAGCATGAGCTCCTGTTAATTATTTCAGAAATGATCCCTGCTGCCCTCTCCTCGAAGTTCCAACCTTGGGAACCTGGAAATACCCTCAGCTCCCTGAACCGCTGCCTCCTCTTCTCTTGTTCAGTTTTCCCCTCTGGATAGATGTTGTGCTGGCTCAGGAGTCCCAGGGTTATTTGGGCCTGAGAAGCACCTCCTACCCTGTGCTGAGGATGAGCCACGAGCTCGGGACAACTGGTGTCCTTATCAGATGTGCTCCAATTAAAGTGCCGAGGACTCCTGTGCGTCCTCCACTCTGAGGCTGAAAAATGCTACCCCTCCCAGCGCAGGGCCAGAGTGGGTTATGTTACAGGCGCTGCATTAGAAGTGAGCTAAGTATCTCGGTGTATCCTTTACACCATGTTCTAATGTGGACGCGAGTCCTGCTTAGTACAACAACTGCTCAGCAAGCCGCGCTCAGGACTGCTGAGGGCGCAGAACCCTGGCGGGAGATGCGAAAACAGGTAAATGTATCTGCTCCTGGAAACCAGATCTCATGACCTTGAGTCTTGGAAAGGTCAAAAAGTAAAATGGAAACAACTATGCAAGTGCAGAAGAGCCCTTTTGGGACACATTTGGAGAGGGAGAAAGCCTGGTTTGGCGAATGCCGACAGGAAATATACCCCCAGTGTTCTGGCCTCTGAGGTCCTAGGCACTGTTCCCAGTCCGAGTGCTTTAACCTTGAGAAGGCCAGCTCCCCACCATCACTGATCTGTTTTTCAGTCTAAGAACCTAAGTTGGTAATGTATGGGCTGAGGTCAGCTGGCACCCAGGCTGCAGGAGGATTTGGCAGTGAAGGGGAGGTGCCCCAGGTGAGTCTTTGCGCATTCTGAGCCCTGCGGGAACACTTGTCCTGATGGATACCTGTGTTCTTCTTGGATGAGACTCAAAATGTGCCTTTACTGCTCCCACCCTTTCCCCAATTACCCGTCTGCTCCTGTTGGCATTCTATTTCTTTTTCATGAACACTTACCATTTCCTTTCCTTCCGGTACATCTGTCTGCTAATCACCAACCTCTAACATACTTAAGGAGTAATGGTCCAGTGTAGGAACTGCAGGTGTGGCTCTGAGCCAGGTGGTCTGGGTTTGCACCCTTGCTGCAATGCTGGTCTGCTGGGTGGCCTTGGGTATGTCCCCTCTGTTCTCTAGCTTCTTACCATAAATCGACCTCAGTACCATACCCCTCTGTCGGGGTCTTATTATGAATGGCTTAACTATATTTGGCAAAGTACTTAGAACAGTGACAAATATAGTAGATCCCCTTTTAACATTGCCCATAGGTTCTACAACTTTCAGAGATGTATAAAGAAACCAATTTTACCTTAGGCTAATCGATACAAACAAGAGTTAAATTTCTATGGCATCTCATCAACGTTATAACAAAATGATGTTGAACAAAACATTATTCAAGGACTGGCTGTACACACTTGTGCTCATGCTTACAAATTACTTATTAGTAAGAATGGAGCTATGCCTTTTTCATGTCCTTGTGGTCCCAGTGCCAAGCATGGTGACATACCACAGACTAGAAGCACCAGAGTATGCTCTGGCCCTTCACCCTCTTCCCAGCTCCTGACCAGGTTCAATGGGCTGAGCAGCATGGAGAAGCTTCAGGGTGGCCCACCAGGTTGCCACCTGGTCCTTCAGAAAGGCCGTGTGCCTGTCAACTCTTGTTTCCTCTCGTTATTGACCCCCAATAAGCAATTCCTCAGTCTAACCTTGTGGCCTGGAGCTGCCTATCCTCCCAGCAACTGAGAGGCATTAATCTCCCATGGAAGGGCATTGGCCAATGAGGGGCAGGCTGAATGGATATACCCTTCCTCTGCACCCTCTTCCTTCAGACCATCCAAGACCAGGTCATAAGGCTCCTTGCAGGAGGATCCCACGATGTAGACATGTTCATCTCACATAGAGGTGACCTACTTCACAAAACATCCACATGCTGTCCCTCCTGGTCCCCACAAGTGACCTCTCTGCCTCAACTCTGTTCTCTGGGCAAGCAGAGCCTTAACCTGACTGGTGCTTTCCTCTGAAGTCAAGCAATCTCAGAGTAAATGGTTCTTTCTGCTGGTTCTAGCTTCTTAAAAATGACAAACATAGGCCACAGACACACAACATTTTCTCATTTTCTTTGGCACCAATTTGGTTTATTATTCAAAGGATAGTCATGATTGTTGTCTTAGTTTTCTGGCTTTGATGTAACAAAGTAATACAAACTGAGTAGCTTAAAACCAGGGAAATGTATTGCATCACTGATCTGGAGGATAGAAGTTTGAAATCAAGGTATCCATATGGTCACTTTTATTCAGTGGCTCCAGTCGAAAATCCTTTCTTTTGTCTTCCACTTCTGGTGCTCCAGGCATTCCTTGGCTTATGGCCAAGTCACTCTACTCTCTACCTCCATCATCATATGACCTGTTCTTCCATCTGTGTCTTTTCTGCTATGTGTTTCTATATCTCATATTTACCTCATTGCATTTAGGGACCACCTTGATAATCTAGGATGATCTCCTTTCTAGATCCTTAATCCTATCTGCAAAGTACTCCCCCCACCCCAGACACACTTTTTAAAAATAAGGTCCCATTCATATGTCCTTCTGGTTAGGGCTTGGGCACATCCTTTTAGGAGGTATCATGTCATCCACTAGAGATGTCTTTGGTGACATTTATGAAATAGTTAATTTGAGCAAATTGTCTGAGTGACAAGTAACTGATCCCAATTGACTCTATAAAGCACAATATTAGGAGCCATAGAACCATGAGGAAAGAAGGAGGCAGATTAATTCTTCACAAAGCTTTTCATGATTTATTTAATTTTTGTACAAAATCCCATTGTGTATTTTACCAAGCCTGATTTTTATTTTTGTGAGTATGATGTAGACTTAGCATAAATCATGGTGAATATGAACATAATTTGCTGATTTTGCAATGCCGTTGAGCCTTACGCTCACAGAATTTTGATTTTTTTGGAACTACATTTATTTTAAGGCTTTAGTAAGAGAAAAACAGAAAAAGCCAAGTCCCAGCATCAGGCTTTGTGTAGATATCCATAGCTGGAAGAGAAGTTGTCTTCCCTGCATCCTAGCTTAGCCCTTGGGTTGCTGCTCCAGGACCTGGGATCTGGTGGGCCCCACATTTGCTGAATGACTTCTTGTGGCTAATGAGTACAAAGCAGGACTTGGGGGTTGGAAGAAAGTGGTGGGAAATATGGTTGTAAAGTAGGTTGTTTTGGCTTTAGAGGCCTCCAGCAGGCAGTTTTTATTTTAATCCCTGAAAAATGAAGAACTTTGGAAAGTTCTAAAGCAGAGAAGAATCAGAATATGGACAAGGAAAAACAAGACATTTCAATACTGGGATATCTTCTGATTTGCATTGTGTCTCCCCAAATTCATGTGTTGAAGTCCTCCTTGGAAATAGGGTAGTTAGAGTTAATTAGTTAAGATGAGGTCATACTGGAGTAGAGTGGGATTGGATGCTAAAAATATGAAATGCAGACAAGAGAAATCACAATCTACATAAATGGAAGATAATTCATCTTCAAAGATTGATGTCAAGCTCTTTGAAATTGATATAAGTTTAAGAATTTTTTGTGACTATAGACAATATTTTTCCAAAATTTACAGGAAAGTTCAAGGTATTAGAATAGGTAAAATATTCCAAGAAATAAAAACAGGAGCACAATCACTTCAGCACATTTGTTGTAAAGGCCGTCCTTCCACTGATTGTTTTTGCACCTTTATCAAAAATCAGTCAGCTGAGCTTATGTGGGGCAATTTCTGGGACCTCTTATTTTATTTTATAAATCTATGTTTCTATCCCCCCACCAATATCACACTCTATATCTAGTCTTGAGAAAGAGAGAGACAGAGGCACAGAGAGGTAGAGAGAGACACACAGAGAGAACAGTTAAGGCTGTTTCTAGGTAGTGGATAAGAAATCATCTTTCCCAAAACCAACCTGCGGAAGGCTGTGAGAGCTTTAGAGGCAACAAATGCAGAAAAAGTCAGAGCTCAGAGCCTGCTGATTTAACTGTACTTTGCTTTGAGATTGAATGACAGATTTAGAGTGATTTCTGATTCAATCAGAAGAGGCCAGTGTGGAGATTGTGTGGGTTCAGTAAGAGAAAAACAGAGGGCACAAATCCCCCTGCAACTCCTGGTGACAAGTTAACAGGGGGACAGAGCTTTTTCACTGGGCCGTTGGGTTCAGAGTAGTAATTCTCAAGTCAATCGTGAGGCATGAGGCAATGTGGGGCAGGAGGAACAGCAGGGGCCTCGGTCTCTGCGGCTCATGAGAAAACCCTGCCGGTGTGTGACCTGTTATCAGGGCGCTTTGTCCTTCTGTCCTCACTCTTGGGTTTGAATTTGGGGGGATCAAAGTGGAGGGGCTCCTTTAAGCAAACTCTACTGGTATCAGCCAAGGGGCCATTTGTGATACACATACAATGATTCACTGTTCCCCTGAACAGAGAGAACCTACCTGTACTTTGTCCCTCCAAAGAGTTTCATATCCATGAAATTGGGAGGTCCATGGTAAAAAAGTTGACTGATAGTGTATGATCAGCCGGCTTCCTACATGCTACTTCATTTTCCTACAGTTATGAATTGTTGACCATGATGAAAATGATATTTTGATTATCTCAGCTTTTATGTTTATAAAACTGGAAAGTTAAGAATCTGGTTGAATATGTGGCCAATATATAGGTTTATAAGTCACACACATTCTGGTAAATTCCGCTGTATTGAAGTCGCTCACAAAAGTTCCCTAGAAACATTTGGCTCTCTGACTCTTAGGTTTTGTCTGATTTAACAAAGCAAAATTCAGTTACAATGCAATTCAGATCATCCACACCCCAAAGCCTCATCTGAAAGAGTCAGATAATTGAAGCAACATTTGTTGACTCTAGCTTACAGTAGCGAGGTAATTAATTCTACTTCCCATTTGCCCTTGCTAATGTAATGTGACCTCAATGTTATTTTCTAAGTAAATTGATTAGGAGATTTGGCTTGCATATGCAACTCTTGCAAGTGGTTAAATTATTGCAGCAAACAAACCTTTTTACTCTGTGTAACTCCTAATCTTAGTGTCACTTTCAAATATTTGGTTCTTATTACTTGTCGTTTAAAAGGCATTTACAGGTCTAATTAATTTCTTCCTCAGCAATCTGAAAATCAATGCATCCAACCCCATGGACTGAATATATAAAATGATGCATAGGGCCAAAATTAGCATTCAGTTAAATATTAAGTTAAGTCAATGACATAGCTAAACTCTACTATATGCATTTTAGGTGATATGTCCGTTAGACCTTTCAAACCACCTCTCAGAGTGTGGCCCAGTGATCACTATTTATCAGTTACCGATTTCCATATTTCTTGGTTGCTCAATCATGCTGTTCCAAAGGATCTCAGGTCCATATCTTGCAATTTTCCATATAATTACATCTGCTTTTTTTCCTGAAAAAAATAGAAAAACAAAACAAAACAAGAAGGAAGTACAGACCTTAATATTCTTCTTTCTCCTCTCACCAAATTAACTCGCAACTTTCCTGACCAGAATAGTCTGTGAGAAATGTTACTTCTCTATAAAATCCTGTCCTTCTGTAACATTGTCCCTACACTGGATATTATTAGTACAACTCGTCTTTGGATGAGAAAAAATGCTCTTATTAGAAAGCACCTGAAGAAGTATGTTCCTAGGTCGCTTTGTCAAAAATCACAAGGCAGACTGGATTTGTTGGGCAGCTTCCAGTTTGCCTGTCATTAGATATGTGCTGTTTAAGCATTTTATGTACAGCCAGAGGCCCTTTTCTGAATTACAGAGCTTTTGCAAACACTGACATAAATACACAGAAATGCTGAAAAAAATTAAAGAAAACATTTCCACCTCCTGCAGTTCACTTGCAATTTGCCGCTGAGCTGAGCTTGACAAGTGTGCAAATAAATAGCCAATTGCAACCACACGGCAAACTTCACAGGGCTAGAGTTTCTTATCACAAGGTGTGCAAAGGATTCTGGGCAGTAGATCCAGCGGTTGTCATTGCCAGGCTGACTTTGCTCCTTTTAGCAGTCATGAATTAGATGTAAATGAGCAAGCCTCTGGGAGAGAACGTGGCTTGGTTTTTACAGCTGGGAGTCTGTGCTTGCGACCCCACGCAGCTGGGGAGCAGTGGCCACTTTGTATGCCTTTTGAGGAACATCCCTCACCATGAGAGGGAGAGCATGGTGATGCTCAGGGATGCTCTGGACATTGGTTGGGAGTCAGCAAGCAGGTCTTTATGGTTTAGAAAAAGAGGGAGCCTTATTGTCACGGCCACTGGGGGACTTGTTTCCAGCTTGCAAGGAAGGGCATGCTGCGTGGCAGACAACCAGGAAAGAAGCCACAGCAGCAGAAAGGCAGGGCTGCTGAGTGTGCAAGCTGGTCAGCACGATGGCAATCTTAGTGTGAGTCTGTCCCTCAGCTGACCCCAAGACAGGGTTCGAGAGCAACCTGTTTTAGGAGGAGCAACAGTAAAGGAATGGGGAAGTGACACAGGGAGGGGAAATGGCCAGCGTGGCATGCACTAATGGACTAGTCAGCACTGTGAGCAACTGGACCTCAATCTCACTGAGGACAGGGACACTGCATGTGCCATTTGAAGAAGTGGGTCCATGTCCACCAACCCCCACTCATCACTGAGGGCCACTCCTGGAAGAATGAACTCTCCTGCCCCTCTAACCCGCCCCACACATGGACCCAGAGTGCTCCCAGACCTCAGCAGAGAGTCACTTTTGTAGTACAAAGCCCTCAAGGTTTATAGAAATGGTGAATGCCGAGGGGGAATCACTGGGATTCCAACAGCATGAGCCACAGTAGCTCCTGGTAAAATTTAACCAGAGTCCTTTCTTCATTCTGCTCTGTAGTGGAATCCTAGAGGGGCAACAAGTGGCCACAATATTTCTGTTACTTAGGACAGAATGGGAATGGAAGCCTCCCCACAGAATAAGCGCTTGACATTGATGGAGCAAAATGGAAGCCACAGAGGCGGTCTCTCAGAGACCTAGGTCTCCAGAAGGGCTAGTGTTCGCCTGTCATGGTAACCACCCAATGCCTCCCTCCAGCAGCATGACACCTACCATGGAATAGGCACTGAATGCATATCTGCTGAATGAAAAAAAATGCACTGATTAATAAGCAAAAGAATGAAGACATCCCGTAACGTGGTGATGTGTAGGAGCCCAGTGAAGGACCTTTCCCATTATGTGTGGGTACACCGTCAAACCCCTTGGGGGAGAGTGGAAGAGGATTTGGAACAGAAGTTTCAGTCATCATGTGGGGTTTTCCTGAGGCCTGTCACCATCCTATGAAATATCTTCTGTCACTTGGCCCCATGATGAGAAAACACATGAGAAGCAGGGCATCTACAGGATGGTTAGGAAAGCTCATATCAGCCACACTTCTACTTCGCTGGATGACTTTGGAAAGTGCTAGTTTATTTTCTAAAAATTAGAGCATTAGGCTAGATAACCTCTATTACCATTTTATTTTAGTTAAAATATTATGATTTTGTTTAGAATGCATAAGCATAATCAAAGGCAATTTCAAAAACATATTCCAAAATCTTCCGTTCACTGAAAAATTTAAGTTAATGATATCATTATTTTGTACTTGACTAGATATTTGCCATTCTTTTTTTTAGTTCTAACTATTTATTTATTTATTTTATTGTCTAAAGTTTAACATATGTCTCCTTTCCCCCCAATTGACCTCCCCCCCATCCATTCCCTCTCAAGGCAAGCCCCCACCACCCCAGTGTCTGTCTTGATGCTGTTTATTTTTCCTCTAGATATGAATTACCATATAGAAACATTTCAATTCAGCCTGAAGAATATTTTTAAGCATTTCTTGTACTTCAGGTCTTCTAGCAACTGAACTTTTACTTACCCCAATTTTTGAAGAATGTTTTTGCTTATAGTTGAATTCTTATTTGCCAGATATATTTTCTTTCTCAGTTTAAATATGTCCTTTTGTTCTCCTGGCCTGTAGTATTTCTAATGAGAATTTAGCCATTAGTTGTATCTTTTTTTTTTTTCTCTATGTGTAACGTTTCTTTTATATTTGGCTGCTTTCAAGATTTTTTTTCTATAATTTAATTTCAACCATGTGACTATGATGTTCCTAGGTGCTGTTTGTTCTGTCTTTATTCTACTTGAGGTTGACAAATTTTCTTGGGTTTTTATATTGATATGTTTCCATCTAATTTGGGCTTTGGGGGCCATTATATTTTCAAGCTTTTTTCTTCCCCATCCTCAAACTTCTTTTTGGGATACCAACTTTAACACATTTGATGTGTCTCAGAAATAAATAAGAGTCTATTCATAATTTCTTTATTTCAGTTCTTCCAATTGAATACATATTTAAGTTCTATCCCAGGGGCACATGTTCAACCTGCTGTTAAGCTAATCCAGTGACTATTTCAGATATTTTAATTTTTAATTCTAGATTGATTTGTTTAAAAGTTTGTATTCCTCAGCTGAGATTTTCTCTGTTGATTCAGTAAGATCATATTTTCTTTTAAGTCCTGAACATATTTATAATATCTGATTTAAAAGTCTGTCTCCTAAACCCAACATGTGGGCCATCTCAAGGTCTGTTTCTGAAGTTTGATTTTTTTTTTTCTTGACTGGGTCACATTTTCTTATTTCTTTCTATGACAAGTGAATCTTGATTGAGGATGATACACTGCAAACTTTCTGGAGTATTGAGTGATAAAGACCATACATATAATACAAAGTTAATTGTTGGCTGATAATTGTAAAATTTTAGATTTGGTTTTACAATTTGTTAGAAGAGATAGGTGGAAAGGCCAAGGTGTTTACCAAATCTGTTTAACTCGACATGTTTAATCTCTAAATTCTATCTTTTCTGTGAATTGTGTCATGATTCTTACATTTATGTCTTGGCATGTATTGTGCCTTAGCTGGATGTTGGAGTGTTCATGAGGTCTCTTCCCTCTGGCTGATCTGGAATCCAATGTTTCTCAGAACCACTAAGCCTTACAGTTCTATTCTACTTTCAACCCCATACTGACACGTGAGGCTAAACTTTACATTGTATGCAGCCCAATCTGCAGCTAAACATTCCCCCACAGAGACTTCTAAATTGTGTTATTTCATTACCTGCCGTCTAATGCCTTGGAACTATTCAGTTTCATAGTTTATGGAAGGACGGCTCATCTGATATCAATTACTTTGACATGACTAGGAGGAAAACTTGATCATAATTTTTAAAAAATTAGCTCATGAATTTTAAGTTAACATTTAGATTTCTATATCTGAAAAAGTAAAAAAATATATATATAGATGTTTTGATTTTTTCAGTTAAATATTCCTTTGTTTATCTGACACACAGGAAGTGAAAGATATGTGGGCAATAGAATGTGCCAGTAATTTTGGGGAGGCGAATACAAGTGCGTCTCCTTTCTTTAGAGTGTCATCTTGCTAAACACAGTAAAGCCCAAGTTAATGAGAAATTTGAGTCAGAAAAACAGGTTAAAGTTTACCTCAATACAGACAAAGGAACTAAGGCCTGGAAAGGTTAAATATCCCCATCAGAATTACACAATTTGAGTGCTTGACACAGGAAACAGAGAGCAGAAGAATAAATACATCTTTATTCAACAAATATTTCTTTGATGTCTTCCAACTGCTGTGTTTGGTGTAAAGTATTTGAGTTGCAAGGGTGGGTAAAATATCAATGATTTTTTTTTTTCCTCATGGAGCTCAGAATTTAGTGTTATGGGCAGATGTGGGCTCTTACTCACCCAGTGATTGGAAATCAAACCATGCTGGTGGAACTAAGATAGATAGGGACATATACTATAGGTGAGCGGACTGACCTTGAGGGGCTGGTGAGCAGTGCCATTTAAGGGAAACAGGAAGAATAGAAAGAGCTCAGGCAAAGAGTTGGGGGGTATGCCTTGCAGGGTAGAGACTGACCGCAAGAAGAAATTTAGCACACACAGGGCTGTATGATTTAAGATCAGAGAGCAAGAGGAAGCAGTCGGTGACTTACTAGTAAGTAAAGAGGTCAGTATGTTTAGTCTCTGCAAGGCCTTTTGGGCCATAATGAAAAAACAAGGCTTTGTCCTCAAAGCCAGGGGAATGTTACAGAGCAGGGAAGGGTAGGTAACAAACCAACTCCAAAATCTTGGTACTTGAACATTGTCAACCTGGGAGCCCAACAAGGATCAGAGAATGGGGTCTCTGCTCCACCAGGGCATTCAGGGATCCAGGGTGATTGAGGTGCCCATCCTGTACCTGTGACAGATGGAACACTTGCCTCCTAAGCTACTATAGAAAGAGAATAGGTTTTGGCTTAGCCAGGAGTGACCTCACCACTTCCTGCCACCTTTCATTGACAGAATCAGTTGTGTGCCTCATCCAACTGCTCAGGACCTGGGGATCATGGGAGCTCAGAAGATGTCTAGGAAGCACCCTGGTTGTGCCAGGAGATTAATGGAAATAGCTGACAGGCAATGTCTGTGTATGGTAATGATTGAATGGGCAGCACACAGCCTACTGAGAAGTTTAGAACCAGCCTTGTGATATTAGATGGGACTGAACATCCATTGTGCTAGATTTCCTGATTTTTTTAGAAAGAGAAAATAATCTGAATTTTCATGGGTAACTTTCCAAATTTTGATTATTTATTCAAATATTTATAACCACCATGTGGATCAAAGAGAGCATATCTTCAAACCAACTTTCTCCTGGTGGGCTGCCAGTGTGATAAGTCTACACTGAGGTTTTCAACAAAAGGATTGAGGAGATTGGATTTCACCTTGAATGGATCACTTTGGATCAAAATAATGGTCTATTGGGGTCAAACATGCATGTGAAAAATCTGAGGAGATGATGCTGAGGGGGCTTAGGATGGTGACAGGACAACAGAAAAGTGGCAGACATAAAGTTAGAGGGAGAGTTGATGAACTCAGTAACCTTGAAGGTGGGGGTGAGGAAAGGGAGGACTCCAGGGAGACTTCTGCTACCTACTAAGATTGTGAGGAAGAGGATTTGTGGGTGAAGATTGTGAGAACTGCCCTGGATATGTTGAGTTCAGCTGATTTTGAGGCATCCATGTGAGGATGCCAGAAGGCCATGTGAGTGCAGACTCAGGATGCTGAGGCTGCAGTTGGTGATGTCACTTATTTCCAATGCACTATGGAGCTCCATGGGGTGGTAGACTGACCCCCAGAGGGGCCCCTCCAATACATCATGGCCACCTTTCCTTTTGACCATGCCACCAGGCAGACCCAGCTTCTGGTCCCAGGAAGACCCTGTTTCTTTGACCAACAAGAGGCCCTATGAGGCTTGTGGGGAAGAAGAGGTTTCCCAGGGCCTTCTGGGGTGCATGAAAGTGTCCCCAAGCCTTTACAAAAGTGTCAGGCTGCTGGGAGCCTTCCCAAGTACCCTTGCCAAAGCATGTGTGTTTTATTAGATATCATAGTGAAATTTAGACCAGAGTGGGTACAAAGCAAGAACTTATAAGGGAACTTACAGAGGGTCTTCATATCCAAATGATGTGGCCGCTGTCCCCAACCCCACACAACCATATCCTCTTCATTTCTTACAGAACTGGTGCGTTTCTACCCCAATTCTCCCTTCTTTATTTCCTCTCATCCTTGTTCTCCCTTCTAACTGGCCTTCTCTCTTTTTAATTTGAAACATAGTTTACTTGTGTAGGATGTCCTAGTCCTACACAAACACCCTAGGCTCTTGCTGTTGCATTAAACCATAGCCCATTCCATACCTTCTGCATTAGTGATTGAGCATGGACGTTCAGATAACCACAGAGCTGTTTCAGGTAGGGCTGAGAGTTGGGGTATTATACAGAGATAAAAACACAGTGATTAAGGCATTTCTTAGACTAGGATGTCTCTGCTTGAATGAATGCCTTCTCAATGGCACTTACTCAAGTTTTTCCTTAAAGTAATTGTTACATAACTTTTGGACTTTATTGTGGTGACTGAAGATTTTCGTACATTTGAAAATGCCTTTCACATTTACTATGTGAATTATTTCCTGATATTTCACTAGCCAGGTCTCTGATTCGTCCACCCACGCTTCGTACGCTCCATCAGAAGGAGCTCTGGAATGTAGCATCCGAGTGTGTCTTTCCTCCCTGGGGACCCCTGGAGAAGATCATAAATCATGCCTTTATGCTACAAAGAAATCAATACTTTAAAATTCCTTTGGTCAGCTTTCCTGGGGACTTTTAACTTCCATGGTGCCAAAATGCTGATGATGTCATCAATAATATACAATACGGACCCCAGTCTTGCTCAGGGAAGCCCTCAGCGCCCTGGTGTCAGAGGCAGGGCGACAGAGGTCAGCTACATCACCCAGCACACAATGTGGCTCTTTTCATCATTAGGAAGGAAATCTACTGAACTGAGACCAGATCAAAACCTTCCGTCTGTGTGAGTATAGCCAATTTTCAGAGACAGCCTTAGACACTGCACAGATGCCTTTGAAGGTTCAATTCGGGGAAGAATGTTCTCAAAGTCACGTCAGGAAAAGCCAATGAAGACACTGGATTCTCTTCTTCTTCACCTAAGCAGCCTGTGTCCCTGCACCAGCCTCTCCTCTCCTTTCCATCCTCAGAGGAGGATAGGTGAGTGTATCTGAACTCTCCTCCTCACCCCAGCACCAAGGACTCCCTGCTTTCTCCTTCTTTTTCACTGCCCTCCCCCCCACCCCAGCCTCTGCCCTTCCTGACCTCAAACATCCTCTGTCTTGGAGGAGTACTTCCTTAACACCCTAAGTCAGCTCTCTGCTCCATTTTTTTTTTTTTTGTCTCTTAAACCCTGTCTCCTGTCACCCACTCTCTGGCTTGCCCTTTCGCTATGGATGGAAAATACATTCTAGGATATTGGGTCTTAAGTTGAGTACACACCAGAGCCCCCTGAAGGGCTTGTTTAAATATACTGCTGGCCCCACCCCAGCATTTCTCCTTCAGTAGGTTCCTGGGCCACTGTGATGCTGTTGGTCTGGGCCCCCATTTGGAGAACTCCTGCTCCAAAAATCTTTTTAACGATGGAGCACAGAGGCCTCTTTGCAGTGTTAGATGTTACTGACCTGTCCCCTGAAACCCATGCTCCAAAGGCACTTGCTTCCTGAAGCCTCACCCCTGCCTGTCCTCATCTGGTTCCTCACCTACCTCTACCCTCTCTAAGCTTGGGTATATTCTCAAAAACTCAATTTTCACCCTTCGGTCTCTCTTAATGCTTCCTTTTGTAGAAAGAAATTCATTTAGGAAATATTTGCAGCTTTGTCTCAGATCTCTCTGACTTCAGCTTTAAAATATTAGTAGTTTCATGAATTCCAATTGCTGTGTTATAACAATGTCTGCCTTCTTTATTCCCACCTTCTCACTGCCCCATATTAGTTGCTATTTAAAAGTAAAGAAGCATTTTATACAGTGTTTATCCATATAATCTTTTCAAGGAAACTACATTCTAGGGGCTCAGATTCCAACTCCCCACTGCAGTAATTGTGTCTGTAGCAGGGCCTGTGCTTGAGACTGATAGCAGGGCTAAGTGCTTGACAAATTTCCACCCATCTTCCAATAAGGCCCTGGCCCATTTTCCAATAAAGCTGATGAAACCTGATAAAAAAACGTTAGAGGAATCAAAAGGCCCTCGGGCTAAGTGGAATCATATCTCATGAAATTCCACATTCAGCATCATCTGTATTGGAAATATTAAAAAATTCATATATAGTGAAATGATAGATACTTATGTCACTATTTTAAAAAGTTATGCTGATAGAGCTGTCCCCAGCTCCTCACTAAATGCGCCTTCCTGAATATATGAAGATGGTGTTATTGACCTGCAGACCTCACTGAGGCGGCTCTGCTCTGAGTGGTGATGGATTTGTCCTGAACCATCTACACCCCCTTGTCTGATCACTGGCTGTCACTAGGCTTGCATAGCATGCAGTCGGGTACTGGTAGGACAGAAGTGAGGCCACAGAGGACATGAGTTGTGAAGTGACATGTCCAGATATCTGGGAAGCAGGTATAGAGTCAGGTGTCCTCACTCCTAGCTTAGTGGTGTCCCCAAGATGCTACGTTGTGTCCTTCATACATTTGTTGCTATGAAATCTGCCCTAAATTATTGAAGCCAGTGTGGGAGAGGTTGCAGTTAATATCCTCCCTGAAGTGGAACCTACAACATGTCACCACCATGAGGACCTGGGGCTGGCATCCTGTAAAGTCACCTCATCCAATGGCTCTCGGTTGAGCCTCCCCTTTATTCAATGAGGAAAGTGGGTGAATCTCAAAAAGCCACAACTGTTTTCCATCCTGAGTGCCTAAAAGGACTGTCCCAGGTGGAAAGGCTGGTGCTCAGCTAATGGGTCCAGACAAAAGAAGCACTACTGAGCAGACTTTAAGTTGATCCAAATGGTGCAGCCCCTGGGTCTCTCACAGGCTAGTCCTTCGGTTCTCTGCTGACCACTGTGCTGGCCACTGTGATCATCCCTCCTCATTCTCTGGTTTTATTGTTCCCATGCCGTCTTCTTGGGAACATTCTATATAGGGAGGCTAGTAGGAAGGTTCTATTATCCTAGAGGGAGAATGTGTGTGCATGAGCCCAGCCCCACTGGCAGTATTGGTTTGGGTGGGATAGGAGAAAACTATCATGTTGAGGACAGTTCTCTGTCTCAGGAAAGGAACCCCATGAGATGTCTATCCTTTAGGCTAGGAGCAGTGCCTCCGCTGGCTTCACTCTGCCCTCACATGGAGAAATGAGATGGAAGACTCCCTCTATTTCCAGTGGGGACCCCAAAACTTAACTCCCTTTCAGGTCTCTCTGTGAAGGATGGAAAATCAGGATGGAGCCAGGCATCCTTCTGAGGGCCAGAACAATCTGACCTTTGCTCTGGGGTTCCTTTGCTCTTACAGCATGAGTGGCCCTCAATCTTCACAGCCTTCAAATGCGGACTTCTGTTGAGGCATTCTCACTCACATAATCAGTGAGGATCTCCAAATTAAAGCCAGATCCCCGAACTCTGCCGCAATGCGTTTTGAAATCACAGACATACATGCATTAGATTTTAGGTCATGTAGTCTATTTCCTGCCAATACAAGATTGCTTTCAACTGCACATTCTTCTGGGTTGTGTCAAACTCTCTTTTGAAGGATTCATGAAACTAGGTCCCGTTTCCTTTGGGACATTATTCTATGGGTAAATAAGCCTTACAGTTAGCTAGTTCTTTTCTTTTTCCCCCTTTCATATCAGCTTAGATCACACTCCACAATTTAATACATCCATCTTATTCAATTACTTTTTCCTTTTTTATTCTAACTCGATGGGCATGATTGAGCATACCCTAAGAACTGGGTGTACTAGAGATACCAATCTTAGTTAGTTTCTAATGTAATTTTTGTTAAGCACAAAATTTTCAGATATTCTGCAACCAAGATAACCTGTTTCCATAGGGTAGGAGTACCAGAACCTGTATACACATACTCACACATTTGCTTCCAGACTCCCAGCAGAATCATCCCCAGAAACTAAGGGACCCAAGAATCCTAGGTCTCAATGTGCCCAGAGCACATCCTCTAGGACTTCCTGCAGGGTGGCATGGGGTTGGTTATGCAGCCTCATTTCCTTTCCCAGGAACATGAAAAAAGTTCATCTTGGTAAATTTCCTCTCTGTGGTTATTGGAGGACAGGCTTCTGGGTGCCCACCTACCAGGGAAGTACCCCAGGAAACAGATCTGTCCTGTGGACTAGATTGCTGAGCTCAGCCAACCCCGCCCTCATGCTCTACTCAGGATGAAGTATGCAGAGCAGGAGGACATCACAGATGGAGGCCCTCACTGAGGTGGAAGCTGTGGGTTTCTTCCTGAGCCCCCTCCTCCTGCTGAGGAATTGCCCCCTTCCACCACTCAACCCCTTCTAGCTGATGAGTTCTCACCCTTTCCAAAACTCCAGACTCTTTATCTCGCCAATACATTCCTATTTGTTTAAGACAGTTTCATTTCTTGCAGCTAAGGACTCCATAATTTGCCAGGGGACCATTCTGTCCAGCAGCTGATGGATCACCTTTAGCTTTCCTTCAGGGGTAACCAGTCCAGGCTCTAGGACTACCTGGCTGAGCATGAGCATCTTCTTCCTCCAGAGACAGATGACGCTCTAGATGTTCCATACTGGGGGCCCCACACCAATAGCTCCATTTGAATGGATATTTGCTGAGTACTGACTATACCCTCAAGGCTCTCTCAACCAATGGAAGAAGATTAGTATCCCAGGTGTCACAGGTGAGAGGGGGTGTTGGCATTCATTGGGGTTGACATGTTCTCACAGTGGAAGTGCTGGACGCTGAGGAAAGACAATAGGTGGGCTGTGGGCAGAGCTTATGCGGAGATGGAGGCAAACCAGGTTTCAAATGTAAGCCTTGACAGGAATAGTGGAGGTGGGAGATGTGGCTGGAAAGGATGGGGACTCTTGCCCTCAAGGTGCCCGCATCATCCCATCAACACAGGTGGAGAGGAGGCTCTTTCAATTCTCCATAGAGTAGGAGTACCAGGACCCCTATTTCCCTCTCTTGTGACCTCTCCATATTTCTGACTTGCTCTGTGCATTTCTAGCCAGAGATGAGCAAAATGAGCCAGAGGTCCAAGGAGATAACAGCTGATTATTCTTTTCTTCATGAAGAGACTGGGGAAGTGTGGGATGCTGCTCAGAGGACTAGTGAACACCCAGACTTTAAACTGTTCATATTTATGTTTATTTTTCTTTGTGTGGCTGTTTGATGGACTAACAGGTCTTAGCTGTGAAATCTGGGACACCGAAGCACGGCATCTTGTAGAGAGGCCATGCTTGTTCCTTTCATTCTGGTCTGACCGAGGACAGAGTCATGTTCCCAGAAAGTGTGCAACGTGCTCCTAAGACAGGTGGCAGGTGCCAGGTGACAGGTGACAGGTGTTTACTCAATCCCCCATGGGCCAAGGTGGGCACAGTGAGTACCCAGCACTGTGCCTGGAACAAAGAGAAGGCCCCTGCCCTTTGGCTGCCTGTTCAAACCCCCTGGTTGCCTTTGGGAAATAAGCACTGCAACCACAGCTGCTGTGCCAAATACTTCCTCTCCTTCAACCACAGTTCCTTGGTCATATGTTCAGAGTCACATGTTCCTGCTATCCACACTGCCTCTCATGCCACACACTTGGGGATGGGGTTTTTTTGCAGAGCTGTAGCTGACAGTGGGGGCAGCCTTGAGAGCAGCCAGCAGGCTTTTGGTTCCCCTCTGAGTGGACATACACACCTCCAATTAGGAGTCCCAGATATTTCCATTACATGAGGTCCAGTGAATCCCAGAAAAGGGCAGCAATAACTACAGCAAAAATGAAATGATAAGAAAAGACAGGGTACACCAAAGGGCCACACTGTGGCTGTGCATAGGCATACCAGAAACAACATCCAAGCAGCCCCTTCTCAGAGCCCACTTTGACTCCACCAGGACACCGTCAGTGATTTTGATTCACTGACTTAACGTGTCACGAAGAGGCAAAAATTATTGTTGTTGTTGTTGTTGTTGTTATTATTATTATTATTATTATTATTATTTTGGTTGGGGAAAGATTACTAACTTTTTGATACTGAGAAAACCCATCCAGGGTCAGATCTCTGGTATAAGCGTGAAACTCCTATGGTTTGGATACAGGACTCTGATTTAATTGAGGGTACTGGGGCAATGTTCCCCACATACTATGAAGTCAGGGGGTCACTTTCAGCTCCAAGTTTTGTGCAAAGGAAGGAGAAGAGGATTCAACCAGGTTGAAAGAGATGAGACAGAGTGCCCTCACCCCAGGGAGACTCAGGTTACTGGTCACATTCATGGAGTGTTCTATTCCGAAGGTCTGGAAAATGACTCTCAGGTATTGAGTGCTGGGATGGTGACCACTCATTCACTGTCTGTGTCGCTGGGCTGTGCTTCCCCAGAGATGTGCAGTTCTTGCTCTTCATATTGCATGGTGTGTCCATTCTTAATGTCCCAGTTTCATTATTCTGAGGTGCTCTTGACCCTCTGTTGCTTCTGTGATGCATGGTGCCTTCTTGGGGATGCCACCCTGGAACAAGAAGACCCACCAGGGGTACCTGAGGAGCCTCCATACCCACTCCCATCCTGTCACTGTCAGGAAGTCCACCTTGGAGCACACTCGCCACTCCAGGGCAGTGAAGGTAAATTTCAGCAAGGTCCTGCTGTCCCCAAAGGACTGTCTGATCTCCCACAATTTCATTCATTTGAAGTTAGGTCTCTCCTCAAACATTTGCTTCAGAGTCTCAATGAGAAAGTGAACCTGCTCCCTGGGACAGCTAGACGTCACCTTGCATGGCCCTGAGGAGCTGGGCTCTGGAATTTGGGGAGAGACATATTTGTTTCCTGTGGCTGCTGTAACAAATGGCCACAAACTCAGTGTTTGAACACAACACAGACTTATTGTGTTACAGTTCTGAAGGTTGGAGGTCATACATCAGCAATGGATCTCAGTGGGCTACAGGCAAGGTGATGGCTGGGCTATTATTTCAGAATGTAAATGGGTGTGATAGTCAGGTGATACAGACTTAATCAATCCACTCTCAGCTGTGTCCCCACTGTGTCCCTGGCTCTTCCATCACACCTGGCTTGGGTGCTCCAACGTGGGCTGAGTTCTGAGATGGCATCCAAAAGCGTATCTCCTTGGAGTAGCAGAGGTGAAGAATGGAGTTCTGCCTGCATCAGGCTCCAGGCCACCATGACTGGCCACTAGGGCTTGAGCCCCCAAAGCTCCATGATCTGGTGATTGTCTATTTTAGAGGCACGGCAGATGCTTTCCACCCTGGAATGGACACGGCCTCACCAAGGGTTGTGGACCCCATAATTGCCAGCAAACATGATTTCAAGGGAAACTTTATGAGCTACTTTAGGTAAATGGGATCTATACTGAGCTCCTGGTTTGGAATCTGGAAAAATACATTTCTTACAGATGCTTGAACCATGGACTTTGAACCGGGGCTTCTTAAAAGCCAGAATAACCAAATGCAATTATTTGTGCTTGTTTATTATTTTAACATAATGTACAAATAAGTTATTGTTATAGTGGTGACAAGTAGTCATCTTTCATTAAGCAAATGTAAAAGAAAAGCATAAGTCACTGGTTACAAATATATTTGAAAACAATAGCAGTTGATAATGAGATAAAGTAAATGCTTTAAAAATTTATTCTCATTTTCTTAAAGTTGCAAAATAATTCTTGGGTCAATTTTTAACAAATTTAATTAAACTCAGCAAATTATTACTATATTTAAAAAAGATATTAAATTATAATATATACTAGTGGCCCAGTGCACAGATGCGTGCACATTGAAAGGGAAATTATTAGAAGAAATATTTTAATATCGCTCTTTGCCCTTTATCCCTCAGTTCCTGGGAGCGGGGCAGTGGCCTCGCCCCCCACTGCTGTTCGCCATCTGTGGGGCAATCTGCGGGGGCATCGGGCCCCGCTCGCACCTGCCTTGGCCTGGCGCTGCCCACTCACCGGCTCCACCATCCTGCCGCAGTCCTGCTCTCATTGGGGCCCATCAGGGCTGGCAGTGCCTCCACTGCCGTCCATTAAAAATGCTGGGTCACCAATGCCCACTATGTTCTGTGCCGCCCCCTGGTGGTCAGCGCACATCATAGCGAGCGGTCAAACTTGCAATCTGGTTGAATTCCCAGTTGAACCACCACCTGAGGGGACAATTTGCATATTAGGCTTTTATTATATAGGGTTATTATATGCATGTTATTTAATTATGTGAATATTAAATATTACATATAATATATTATATTTAAAATCATACTAAATTAAATTATTAAGTACCTGTGTATCTGTGTATTTGATCTGAGAGTAAATATGGTGTTCTGCTAAACAGTATAGGGTTAATATTTAGATATGATATGTACTAGTAGATAGATGTCTATAGCATACCTATATAAAGAGAGAGATTATAATATGTAACAGATGATAGCTACTTAGGTGGGTGGATATGATACAGCCACTTGTCCTGGAAGTGTGAGATCTCATAGGAGAGCCAAAACAGGACCAAAAGAACTGTAGTGCCAGGGAAAAAACGGGGTCTTGTGATAATTGGGTGCAAACCACGCACACAGCAGGTTGTCTGCCGAAAGTCCAATTTGAGCTGGGCTTTCAGGCTAGCCATGGCCTCAAGAAACAGTGATGGGTGGGGAAGATGTTTTCAGATGGGAGGAACACCAGGCGGGAAGACGCAACGACAGAAAATCTCACTGACGTTCAGGAAGGGAGCAGTGAAACGAACTTATTCCTAAGAAGTCATCGCTGGTATTGAAACACCTTCTGTCATCTTGGGGGCTGATATGCCTAGGATAGCTCATATGCAATTTAACCATTTATCTCTGCTGCCTGCCACACGATGACAGTGCTTATTTATTAAGTGTTCATCTGTTCTTACAATTATATACTGCCACGGTAGAAAATATCTGTCGTCCGGGGCGTGTGGAAGCATTCTCCTCTAACTGTTGTGAAGTCCGATTTGAACTTTGCTTTCTATCTTCTTGCCCAGTACTGTTGCATTCCTGATGCTGGTATAAAGCAGCGCGCACTAAGTTGAAGTTGAAATAAGCCTTGTGCTTAACTTTCCCCAAACAGCATCGTTTGGGCCAGGTGAGCATCGGATGGCAGCACTCGGTGATACAATCACACCCTCTCAAACACTGACTGCAGGGAAGCATCTGAAAATGCCCCCATTTTATTTCTGTGGATCCACACTTGAGCTACTTAAGGCTACCAAGACATGTCCTAGCAAAACCTTTGTAGTTTCTCCTATAAACTAAGGCTGAATTCCATGGAAGATGACAGATGACTTCATATACCATGCAAGCAGGTCCAGACAATAGCTTTAGCCATGACTGATTGCCTTGCTGTAACCCACTTTATGTTAAATGCATTCTTGCTGTTCAATTCCACCACTGTAATTTTGTTCTTCTGCATTCGCTGGCCCTCTGTGGACTAACCAGGTTCCTTCAGTAATGATTTCTTTTCTATTGTATTGTTTTCTGCATAATCAAGTTGGTAGGTGGGGGTTTGGGTGACACGGCCATCTGTCAAGTTCATTTGCTCTGAAAATGCAAGAAATAATGGCCTTTACAACTTGGGGCTATCCGTTATAAGAGAAGAATATCAGCTTTTACCCTGTGCTATCTTCTCATCTCTTCAAATTGTTTTTCCTCTTTCAATAATATGCACAGACACTTCCTCATACATGATGGGATGTTTACATGTTTTGGTTCTTTTTAAGGGGGAAAAAGTATTTATTCCCCTATCACTTGTCCACCCTGTCTTGCAATTTATGCAGGAAATCCAATTAAGGAGATGTGCTAACATCCAGCCTAATGTGCTTGTCTCAAGACTAAAGATGCTGCCACCACCTGGACCGCTCAGGACTCCCTCCTATCAAGCTCCTCTAATAGGCCTGCGTTTCCTCACGTCCTCAAAATACAGGTGCCACTGAGGGGCTGGAAAGTCATTATTCACTTCCCTCCTCAGAAATAAAAAGCTGGTAAACTCTTATTTTATCAAATTTACTGAGGTCGCACACGGATGCCTACCTGAAAGAGATGAGTGATGGGAAACAGGAAGGATGCTTTTTGGAGATTCCAGCATTTTTCCTATTCAAAAGGACTGGAGCAACTCATGAACCATTATTTGTAAGTTTCTTTTCTAAAAAGGGATGATGTGGATAAGATTACAAGCTGATAATGGGAGAGGAAACTCTGAGATAATGAAGTCTTCTGAATTAAAATATTATTCTTGAAGGTTATTGTTAGTAGTGGGGAAAATTTTAATATGTTTGGTGACATTTTCACTGCCATCCGAATTTCCTCCAGAGATAAGCAGGACTAATAATTACTGGGATGCTCTTTCCATGTAGCTCCCTAGTCTTGAGTTGATGTATGAAAAGTCAATGACCATATCCCAAAGATGTGGGAGTGTGGTCCTTCTTCAGTGTTGAGAAGAAGCCCTGAGACGCCTCCCCCATAGTTTAAGGACTTTGGCCAGCGCCTCTCCTGTGCTGTAAGGTGGCAGTCTATGCTCTATGGAGGGGCCGGCTCATATGTAGCTTCATCGGTGTGCTGTAGGAGGATTATTCAGGGGCTCCAGAGAAAGAGAACCAGGAGAAGATGACTGGCTATCTCTCTATCTGGTTCAAGGATTATGGAGGTTAGAACATCTGCCATCTGTAAGCCAGAGACTCAAGAGAGCCATTGGTGTAGTTCCAATTCAGGTTTAAGGACCTGAAAACTAAAAGAGCATATGATAAAGTTTCTGTCCACACCCAAAGGTAGGAGAAAACCCAGGGCCAAGCTCAAAGACTGCCAGGCAGAGAGAGAGAATTAAGAATTCTTATCTTGCTCTGCCTTTTATTCTATTCAGGCCTTCAAGAGATTGAATGAGGCGTACCCACATTGGGAGGACAATCGTTTTTCTGTAGCCCACCAATTGAAATACCCTCATAGACACCCCAGAATAATGTTTAATTAAATATCTGGATGCTCCATGGCTCAGTCAAGTTGGCCATCACAGATGACATTGCCTTAGCTGATCTTTGCACAGAATTCCAAGGAGACCTCGGCTTCACTCTTAAAATAAGAGCATTTGGGGGACCCCAACGTGATGTGAGCAGGTTGTTTCACAATCGTTTTACCTGGATAACTGCTGCTGAGGACAAGGAAGGTGGGGAGAGGGTTTTTGCACATCAGCAAGAGCCCCAGAACTGCCAGCAGCTTTTTGAAGAGGAGGGTCAACTTTCAAGAGAAATCCCATCCCTCCTTCGGCTTCTAAGGTGAACTCCCCATCCCCTTCGTGGAGCCAGGTTTTCCTGCTCTTCTGTGGGAGCTTAACAAAAAAAAACCCTGGCAAATCTGTCCGCTTATGCACACTCATGACAAGCCTCTGCTGCTTTAAAAATGCATTCTCATTAAAAATTCAAACTTCAGCTGGAAGCAGTGTTGCTCAGAAGACAATTTTGGCAAATAGTCAATCCTCAACTGGAACATGAAATGGTTTTCCCATGAAGTGGATTTTGTGAAGTGTTTTCTATGCACTTGAAGTAATTCTTGCTGGATTTTAATAGCCCTAATCCTGTGACAATTGAGTTACTAATTTCAATCCCCACTCCCCCACCCCCAAATTGAACATTACTCTGAAAGAGGGTCTATTTTTAGCACTGGCTCTAGGAAGAGCAGTGGGGAAAACAGCTAACGGGATTGACACAAGTCCTAGTGACAGACCCTGATGGAAGTTTGCATCTAAGTCCCAGTACATGTTACACATTACACTGTAGCTCAGGGACCAGCACTGGGCATTCTAATGTGACAGTGAATGAGCTGCTCTGCTCATTATACCCAGGCTCTTTTAGATATTTTATTGCCCCTAATTTGTGCTAATGATAAACCTTTTTCCCAGGCAGTTAAAGTATTGAGAGATGAGGTCAACTTTATGAATAGACCTGGATGTCTTGCTCTGCAGTGTTGGGAACCGAAAAGAGAGGGAGCCATAAAATCCTCTGAAGTAACAGCTACGTGTTGCACAGACATTGCCAGACGTCTCCTTGTGTGAGCAGAGGAGCCCTTTGGAGTGACATGTGTTGTCCATCTAGCACATTCCTCCTCTTTCTCCTGGCTGCTCAAAGACCTCTGTTGGATTCCAGCACACTCCTTTGCTCTTGGAAGTGAGCTTATTAATAGTAAAGTATTTACATAAAATACGAAAGGGAACACAAACAGTGATGATTTCCAAATGTCTCTCAACCTGAGGACACGCCTCATCCTTTGCAAAGGGAATGTAGGCTCCAAATTTCTCCTTAATGAGAACTCCTTGGGGAAGGAAAATTGGCCAGCACCAATGAAGTGGTGACTTCTAAGATTCCTAAAACCTCCCCTTTGAGCCTGACAAAATGCACCAGCTGGATAATTTATCAAACTGGATTATTAGTCCCGCCCCCCCCCCCCCCGCCTCGATGCTGTGTGTTCTCGAATTTTGTCTCCTTGCATCTGTTCATGATTGATAGACATGAACATGTGCTTAAGCAACAACACATACTTTGATAGACTTCACTTCCTCTTTATCATTCAGGGAATGCTCTACTCATATCGCGATAAATTAGGGAAAATAAGGTCAATTAAGTATCCTTCACCAAAACCCATCTCCTTTCTCACCCCTGACTACTAGTATTCTCTCACCTGATTCTCCATTTCCTCTCCCCAGTGCTTCTCCGGGGCATTGAAGGCACTTGTGCAGGCACTGTGTAGACTCCAGGTATTAATTAATTACCTAGCACCATTTTTTCTGCCAATTCCAATCACTAATTGCTCTGAGTTTCTCCCAGCCTGAGTTGTTCTCTTGCTCCCAGGAGTTTCCAAGTTCTCTTTTCATTCTCTCCCTTTTTCTCATTCTCTCCCAAGAGACTCTAAATTGCTTTTGAAAAGCAGTGTGGGACATGGCCCTGGGCCCCTCTCCAAGGAGTCTAAATCCACTGGTTTGGATAACGAGGGTTAGCAGGAGACTCGGTGTGTCTGCAATGTATGCTGCAACCCTATAGCTAGACCTTGGCCATGCAGACACACAGCACATCTGCTTGCCCTCTGCAAAGAGTCCAGATGCTTCCACAGAGATCCCCAGAACCCTCACCCCCAGTGCTGCTTGGACAACCTAAAGCAGGGGCTCAGAGCAGGAAACAGCTGGAGGTGCTCCCTCCACCTGGGGCCTGGCCTAACTCAGACCGGAAGTGGGGGGATAAGCTCAGTGAGCCATGTGCTGACAGCTGCCTCAGAACCACCAGAAGCCAGCTAGCCAGTCCCTCTCATTCTGGATGAATGGACAACCCCTGACCCACCCCGGCTTCTCTTTCTCTGTGAGGTGTTTTTTTTTTAATATATTTTATTGATTTTTTACAGAGAGGAAGGGAGAGAGACAGAGAACTAGAAACATCAATGAGAGAGAAACATCGATCAGCTGCCTCCTGCACATCTCCCACTGGAGATGTGCCACAACCCAGGTACATGCCTTTGACCGGAATCGAACCCAAGACCCTTCAGTCCATAGGCCGACGCTCTATCCACTGAGCCAAACCGGTTTCAGCCTCTCTGTGAGTTTTAGACATTCCCTACTTATCTTCTGCTTAGCAGCAGACACTCATATGCTGAGTACAAGATTTTTTGTCATGTAATTTATAAATAATTGAAGATAGGACAAAACTTCAGTGGACATTTCTTTCAGGGTTCCCAATAGCCTGAAATCCACCCTTCCTCCATGACCCTCATGGAGGACACCTTCCCTGTAGAAGAAACATTGAAAAAATAACTATAAACATGCCCCAGGCATGACAGCATACACACTGCATGTGTGGACTTGGCATGTAGGTAGTTGTAGGCGTATAGGCATGTAGGTTGAATACTGCCCCCTCCCCAAAAGCTTTGCCCACAGGAACCTGGAATGTGACCTTACTTGGAAAAAGGTCTATGTGGATGTCACTAGGTTAAGGATCATAAGCTGGTGGGTAATGGCTTCTGTTGCCTGCAGCCCATTGAGAGGGAGAGTTGAGACAAAGACACATAGGGAAGAAAACCACCTGGAGATGGAAGCAGGCACTGGAGTGATGCTGGCACAAGCCCAGAGACCTAGGAGTTGGAAGAGGCAGGAAGGATCCTCCCTCAGTGCCTCGGAGGGTGTGTGGCCCAGCTGACACCTCGGTTTCTAACCTCTGGCCCAAAGAATGGTTAGAGAATAAATTCTTGTTGTTCAAAGCCACCTAGTGTGTGGTAATTTGTTATGACAGCCACCGGAAGCTAATACAGCATGACTCCATGTAATAAGCTGGGGTACAGTGGTTCAGTCTCAGACTAACTTTTGCCATTAAATATGAAAAATCTGCAAAGATTAAATGCTGTACAGTAAGAACAACTCACAGGCCTATTGACAGTGTTACAGTTTACAGAGCACTGTTTAGGTTTTCCCTTGCAAACTTGACTCAGTAGGTAGATTCCTGAGTAATGACTCAACATTCTGCTCCAAAGGTCCCTTATTCTCTGCCCCTCAGCCTTTCAGAAGTAGCTGGTTGGAGTCACCACTGAGGCAGCAACTAACCTAGGCACTGCTCTTTGCCAGGTTTAGCCCCAGAAGCGGGTGGAAGCAAGAACTCCTGAGTTACTGAGTTCTTGCTCTGAGCCATGCTCCATGTGACTGCCCACCACATACACAGTCACACATACCCCCAATGCTCATATCTTGCTTAATACCCCATGTGTTGCTTTTATGAGTCTGTCCATGCTATGCCGTGGAGCCCTAGGACCCTGGATATTGGTGCGCCAGCCAACCCAGCAGCATGAAGGTTGCGTCACTGAGTCACGGACTTGCTAGAAGAATGTAAATGTACCCTAACAAGAAAAACATGCTATGGAGACACATGCCCACCTAAAGATGCAAACCTCAACACCTGCACTTGGTGAGGGATATCACCTCAGCCAGCAGCCCTGTTTACCCAACCCAGGCTAGTACCCACATGGCCTACCCACCCCCTGCCCACAGCAACTCCAGGCTGCTCCTGCTCCCAGCGAGCTTTGTCTCTGGAGGAAACAGAGATAATTGAGCCCTTGTTTTCTGCCCCACAAAGCTGTAATTTATTTATAACACTCCTCCAGGTCAACCAAGACGCAGTCCCAGTGGCCAAGTTTGAGCAGAGTCTTTCTCCAGACACATTAACAGGCCAGCTCACTTTGGAGTGAGTGACACATGGCTGCCCTGCTTTTCACACGTCAGCCTCACTCAGGGAGGGGAAACCGGCGGAAAGAGAATGGCAAAGGGTGAGAAAATAAAAGTTACTATGAGGACTTTGCACACCCCAGGGGCTCTAGGTTGTACTTTAGATCAGAAGGAAAGAAATTAAAACAGAGGCTTTTCCTTTCAGAGCAAAGACAAGGATTTCCAATGAACTGTTAATTGAGGAAGATTGTCTAGGTAGCTTCAAGCAGGGTCAACTTGATTTATAAATCTGAGATCCTCATCATCGACCTTGAACTTTACGTGGTGCATTTTTAGGGAACCTTATCCAAACATTTTTCTTCCACCTGCTTCTGGAACTAAACCCCACAAATACCAGGTTCATTCACCAACCAGAGCTGAGGCGTGAGGGCCCCTGAACTAGGGGACCCTGGAATACAAAGGTTCCCACTAGATTCATATTCCCTCTTAAGGGGTGAGGCACCCTGGTGAGAGGAAGTAATGTTATCCAAAATTGGGGAAAATTAAGCAGAAAGAAGAGGCAATAGGCTTCAGGGAAGCTGTCTATTCCTCAATTTCATCAGGGACCAGCCATGTGTACTCTCCTCCCTGACCCTGTTCCCAATCAAACCACAGGGAGATGTGCCATCTCAATAGAAGGGGTCCTGACATCTTGCTTCCATAGTCCACAAGAAAACCTTTGAGAGAAAAGACTTATGAAAAGTAATAATTGTCACTAACAGTGCTTAGTGGAATTACAAACTTTAAATAATTGAGTGGTTTGATTCTTGTTGAAATATGTATTTAGAATTCTTGGCTTTAGTTTCATGTAGATCTCACACCTTAACTCTGAGAAGATGTTTGCTATTAAGGAAAGACATGAGTTTTTCATTTATAAAGCAATGGGCATCTCAGCTTGATTTTCCTGTTTATGTGAAAAGATGCACTCATTTTACGTGTAACACAGAATGAAGAGGAGAGGCTTAGTACTTACTGAGCGTTCACTTTTACATGAGGCTGTGACATCACTATTGCATTTGGACCGCACAGCCATTGGTTAAATCCACTGATGACTTGTAGTCAGAGCCATCAGGGCCTGAGGGTCTCCCGAAAGGAGTCAAAGAGCCTCATGTTAAATGTTCTCACTCCCCATCTGATTAATGGGGAGTCCCAGTCTAAGCCCTCTGTAATATAAGCACTAGTTGAGGCCAGGTTTGCAAGTGGACTGGAACACAGGGATTTTACCAATAGGGGGATCTGGCAGGTTTACCTAAGTTTGATAGAATGAAGTTTATTTTTCAGGTATGGCAGACAACCGCTCTTCAATGCCTCATTTCAGACACCTTAAGAACTGGCTTTTGGATGATGGGAGGGACTGTTTCCTCTAATATGAGGGTGAGAGGTGAATCTGCAGGATGAAGACTGGGTCTGCCAAGGGCCATTCCTGATGCAGCTCCTGGTACCTGGCTGTCAAGGAGGTGGTGCTTAGCATCTGACCAACCCAGGATCTGTCCTAACTAGTGGGACAGAGATACAAAGTGAGAATAAAGACAGTGAATTTGGAACCATGAAGAAGCCCTTTCCAACATGGTGAACAACAGGATGGTGTAAGGAAGGTGGTGAACTTGGCCCTCTACCAATGAGGTTATGGCATTCCCCATACTTGTTGGAAGCTGAGATGTGCTTCCCATGTCTCATATATTAGAAGAAGAGGTGGGTGATTGCCTGATGTCTCCCCACACACATGTGTCTCAGTCCCTTTCACTAAATCTCCTGGGAAGCCTTACTGAAGGGCACTTCCACAGGCCAATTGGAGTCTGTGATGGCACCAGTGACTGTGGGACCCAGGACATGGTTCAGGGTGAGAGACATCCTATATAACAAAAGGCTACTATGCAAATCGACCAAACAGCAGAACGACTGGTTGCTATGATGCTCACTGACCACCAGAGGGCAGATGCTCAATGCAGGAGCTGCCACCTGGTGGTCAGTGAGCTCCCACAGGGGGAGCACTGCTCAGCCAGAATCCGGGCTCACGACTGGCAAGCGCAATGGTCATGGCAAGAGCCTCTCCCACCTCCATGGCAGCAATAAGGATGTCTGACTGATAGCTTAGGCCCATTCCACAGGGAGCAGGCTTAAGCCATCAGTCGGACATCCCCTGAGGGCTCCGGGACTGCAAAAGGGCACAGGCTGGGCTGAGGGATCCCCCAAGTGCACTAATTACGTGCATCGGGCCTCTAGTTACTGTATAGTCAGAGACACGAGGGGCTGGTGGTCTGAGTTCACATGTCCCTCCTGGACAACAGGGGCAGGAGCAGTGCAGTGACCACATGTCCAGCCCCTGATGGCATTTCGAGATGGGGCAAACAGCTGTTCCTGCTCAGCAGAACCATGCCTTGGGTCTGGCCTCACACTCTTCTTGGCAGTAGGTTGTGAAAGTCCAGCACAAAGCTGAGGGTGGGCTTCGGCTCAGGGGCCTCAGAGCTGGGGTTTTGAGTGTATAGAGTGGTATCTTGTGTCAGATCTCTTGAGTGTGCTAGATGATAAACATGCTGTTTTTAATTCATCTATCTTGAAATGAATGGTCTCTCTTAGGGAATCCCTAATGATGTTAGGAGTGGTCCCTTTGGGAGAGGACACCCCATCATCTGAGCATCTGTTAAAACAGGCTGGGCAAAGATGCGGGCATGGCAGGTGAGGTTGACACTCTTGTTTAACCAACAAGAGTTTCCTTTCTTATCATTGTTTTTTTGTTGTTGTGTGTCCAGGGACTTTACTCTTTCTGTCTATCATTTAAAAACCTAGTCAAGTCTATAGTGGCACCAACGTCCACTGCAGGTAATGGGCACCAGGAAGGCCCAGGAACGCTGGCCACAGCACATTGGGACTTCAGGACCCATTGATCTCATGCTTAAATCCTGCCAACTCAGCAACTTCACAGGGCCCTGCTCAAGGGGTGTGTTCTAAGAATAATACAGCCATTTATAAATGGAGGCGCCTTCCGTTTTTTCCCCACCCTCTTTCTTAAAAGACTGAGCCTCGTGGGGACTGTCCCTGGAAGCTGGAAGGAGCTCCCTAAGGAAACAATGTGGTCATTCATTCAGCCTCCACTCAGCAGTATTTTTAGCCAGTTAGAGCAGGGAAAGCTCAGCATTATATCTACACAGTGTCTTCCTCAGAATATTTTGCTAGCGCCTAATTTATCCTCAAGAAGTCTCCCAAAGTGTAAGAAGAAAGGGAAGCCATGAAGCTGTGGGGGTGGGGGCTGTCCCACAGAGGATAGGGAAGTACAGAGAGGTCAGGGAACTCCCCACACCTGGGGATTCACAGCAGGAAATAAAATCTACATTCTGCATTTCAGGTTAGTGGTTAGAGTGTGCCCATGTTCCATGTAGGAAGAAAATAAAAACACTTTATAATTGGTCAACAATTATTACCCTGCACAGAGAAACCATTCCTGGCACTATTAAGGGTGTGTTTAACTGTTGGAGAGTACCTCCCTCCTCTGATGAGGGGTATGGCTCTCTACCCAGGCTGGCCCATGATAGATGCCTAAAAAGCATTTGTTGAATTCAACTTTATTTCACCTTGAGAGCCTACAATGTGTTATACACAGATAACATACCATAGCTTCTTTCTGCCTTTCTAGTAGGGCTTATACTGCAGCTGTAAATTTTTAAATGAAAATGCCAGAATTCTTCATAAACAGTATGGACCAAGGGCATAGAAAGGCCCAGATGCAGCATGACCACTGAGGGCTGGACAGGCAGAGGCTATGGAAGCTGATGCACCTAGACCTGAGAAAAGAAAAAGGATGGGATAATGGAAAGTAGTCCAGGCAGTTAAGCTCAGCACCATGGTCCTCCAGGGAAAGCTGGCTTTTCAGAACATGTGGGTTTATTGAATGCATGAGGGTGGAAAAAGACATCGAAGTGGAGAAACTCAGGTGGGCATTGGAGCCGTTGAAGGTATGACCTAGAAGAGGTATCTTAGAGGAGATGTGTCAGTAGAGGACAGTGCATTTATATAAGTAAAGGGATTTAAGAAAAGACCTGGCCAGCTATTGCCACTGAGCCGTGAGATCATTACATCGGAAAAAGGACAAAGGAGAATATCATCTGCGTGTGAAATATTTGTAAATGTTCACACATGGATGCAAGAGGAAACTAGAATTTATAAATAGAAATTAGCAATAAAGCCAGATAATAAATTCTCAAAATCCATGTTCCCCACATATTGTCAACCACAAGTTATTGTGTAATAAGTGAATCTCTTTATAACAGCAACAAAAATGATAACATAACTAGGCATAAATTCAATACAATGAAAACTCCTAACAGTCTTACCAAAGGATATTTAGAATTTGGGACAAATGGGACAAGGTGCTGTGTTCTTGGACAGTTGCCCTGTGGCATGCAGACTAAGCTGCTTTCACAGAGGTCTACACATGAAGTGGCCTGGAGAAGGCAGACATTGGTCTTTCCCTGGTAGGACAGTCTCCAGAAGGGAGTGCCCCTGTGCTGGGGCAGCTCTGCTCCATGAGACCATGCAGCCTCCAGGGCCTTCTTGCTGTGTGGGGTGTGTCACTCGACATTCCTGTGGGCTGTGGTTGAGGGTGGCCCACCCCTCTGCCCAGGCCTGTCTGTGGGAAGGGGAGATAAGAGTCAGGGCAGCTTCCACTGGGCAGGTCCAACCTGGGAACTGCCTTCCCACCTCCACTCATATTCCATCATCCCACATGGAGTCTGAGGGCCACAACAGCTGCCAAGGACCGGGAAACAGGGTGACCGTCTACAAGACAGTGCACTGGGAGGTTTCTCTCAATGAGGAAGAAGGGGAGAAAAGTTAACAGGGGACAAAATTTAACATTGGAAGAGATCAATTTTCCTCAAAACACTTATATGGTTAATGCAATGTTAGTTCTGATGCAATCTCTCTAAGAACCAGGTGTAATACTTCTAAAGGTTACCTGGAAAGTAAACATGCAAGAAAAGCCAAGAAAATGTTTAAAGAGGCAATGAGTAAATATTGCCTTACCAGATATACTGGGTACCAACATATCAAAAACGATGGTGCTGCAAAGATTAGACAGAATGAAATGGAACAATTTAGGAAGTCTAGATATGGATAGATATCAAGTAAAAAACGTAATAATAGTAATGTAGTTATACACATGCATATGCACATACACAGAGACAAGAAATGGGAAAACAGAAGTGGAGACAGAGATGAAAAGTAAAAGGGAGGAGTGGAGACAGATCCATTTCCCACTTTTGTCACAAACACAGACACCTGAAAATCTAGTTGGATTTAAGCTAAGAAAAGTGTGCATTCTTTTTATTTCTGTTTCAGGATAAAGAAAGAAACAGAGAGAAGGAAGAGGGAGAGAGAGAAGAGGGGAGAGAGGGGAGGTAAGAGCGATAGAGGGAGGGAAAGGAGGAGAGGGGAACAGGGGTAAGGGACATGCTGGCCTGTAGACAAGTCCCAGTGTGCTTTGCCATCACCTCCATCACACATCAGCACTGACCACCCGCCTCCCTGTAGGAAGCATCGGGTGTTAGTGATCAGGGCTCTGGGAATGACAGCACAGTGGGAACTCACAAGCTAGACATTCCCCAGACGGACAGCAGAGCAGGACAACGTGGGCATAGGGAGAGGTGGGAGGGAGAAGAGGAGCAGACTCAGGTTCAGGCCCAAGTGCTGGGCAGCAGAGGAGCTGTGGGATGACGACATCGCCCACAGTGTCAGGACACAGCTCAGCTGTGCAGCCAGGCTGACACAGGTGCCACCGCTGGGAATGATCCTTGGCCCCTCCTCAGTCTGTTTCCAACCTCCTCTGATGACACTCAGTATCCATTTGCCAAAGACCATTTTCATTAAATTCTAAACATGGGTTTTTATGGTAATTTAAGTCATATGTTTTCTGATTCACTGACAATGAACTCACCAAAAATGTTGGCAATGGCATTTTGAATGTCCCAACAGATCTCTCAATGTCCTGAAAATATACCATTTATCTCACACACACAACTACAAAAAGCAAAACAGGGAGTTTTTTATTGTGGTTTCATGATGAGCAAAGCAAACCTTTATTTCCTGATCTGTCTCTCCAGCAGGGTGACTAGCACTTTCTTGCCTGCCATCTCAGGAGGGCATGGACCCCTGTAAGGAGGCACCAGCCTAGGGGCCTTACTTTCTGGGTCCCAAGACAAAACAGTGAAAATAAGGCAAACGGGCATCTCTCAGGTTGTGTGTTTGGCTATTTGAAGATGTAAGTCGCTGATAATGAAGGGTGTCGGATCCGTAGTAATTACAGCATAACTGACATTAATTCTCATCTCCTCTGCTCTTTGTACCTGGTATGTGGGGAATTCCCTGGTACTTTCTGTTCATTGAATCATGTTGTTTATTTAACTCTTGTTGAAAGTGATCTGGAACAGGATTATGATAACATGCCCACCTGCAACCTCACCTGCCCGACAGCTCCTATTTGAAAATCTGTGCATCACTGGTCCTTCCTAGAACACGCCTCCTCTAATTTTTCCAAATGGTGTTTGCACAAACTTCCCTCTCACTACTGCCTCCTCACCCCTCTCACTCTTCCTGGGCACCGAGCGGCTTTGTTGAGACCCACGCAGGGGTGAAGTGGAGAACAGCCCACACTCTCAATGTGAGGGGAATAAAAGTTTCCATTTGCATCTCTAGGTCTTCAATTCAATGCAGCACACATTTGTTGGGTGTCTGCTGTTGGCAGGTCAAGTTCAAGGTGAGAAAGGAGAGAGGTGATTAAGATTGAGTTGCTGGATTTATGGGGGCACGCCCAGCAACATCTACCCAAAGTCACCGGAAGCAGGTCAGGATCAAGGGAGACAGGAGCTAAAGAGGGGACAGCCCTGCCTGGGAGTCTGGGGAAGATGCTAAAGCCAACAAAAGTAAGGCTTTCTCTCTTGGTCTGAAAAGGCCACCAGTCAGGAGACAGGAAGGGATGCATGGTGTCTGAAGGCAGGTGTGGCTGAGCAGGAACCCTGGATGCCACGCCAAGAACCAGGCAGCAAGGAGCATCATAATCATAAGAGAGAAGAGAGCCTCAGGGAGAGAATTACATCTTTCAGAGGGGAAGGTGCAGGAAGGAGAAGCCAGGAGGACATGGATGTCATTGTGGGTGCCTGCCCCAGGCAGGTGCCAAGAGATGTTAGGAAAGGCCTGGACACACAGTGTAGACAGGGAGGTACCCAAATCAGTGCTGACCTGGGCAGGCAGAGCAAAGCGGGTCTGAGGCTACCAGCCTTCCCTCCCCCCAGGATCCAGCCTATGCTGGGGAAGGGCTCTTCTGTGTCCTCTGTTCCCACCTTCAACCCCGCTACTGGGAGGACTTAAAGGAGAGACAGCCTTTCTCTCCTCCTCTGCCTGCCCAGCTCCATCCCAGACACAACTGCAGGTCTTAGAGTCAGCCTCACAGGGACTCTCAGGTCCCTCCAGCAACCTCTCCCAACTCCTCGGTTCCTCAGTTCTGGGGCCTGAGCCCATTCCAGAGCTGCCTCCAAATAGCTTCCATCCTAGTGTGAGAAAAGGAGAGATCTCGTACCCAAGCCAGGGCTGCTGAGTGAACAAAGAGCAGAGGCGTCAGAGTGAGCCACCAGCCAGTGCAAGTCATGGCAGAGCTAGATGGGCCTGTGGACAGGCAGACAGAAGCCCCACTCCTATGTCCCACCAGAGAGAGCAGAGAAGTTTCCTGACCTTCCCAACCTCACACATGTCCTGTCTTAGCCTGATACTGAAAAACAGGGGTAAAGTTTTTATCATACTGTAAGGGAATTAGAAAGGGAATTAGTAAGATGGAATCTGCTTAAAAATGTGGAATTTGAAAAGAGATCAGGGTAAGTGCTATCAAACCAATTTACCAGAGTCCCCTTGTTCATCCTCATGGGATGAGAGCCTCTAAGGAAATTAGTCTTTGCATAAAGACAGTCTTGTTCTTGTTATGGTAAACATGTTTGCAAACCCAATGCTGTCCATGTGGGGTTTGGTCCCATCCAAGAAGGAACCTTCTTATCCAAAGTAGGGGTAACCAACTAAATTCTGCATTCCATTCTCACGCCCCTCCACCAACAGCCAGAAGGCCTCTCTGGTTCCTATGACTCAGTACAGTGACTTACTCCACCCTCCACAGACCAGGGGAGTCACGAATGCCATGTTCAGACTTCTGTGGCACACAGGGATAGAGAACAAATCTTTGAGATTAATAGTCTCCTAGCCATTGGTATCAAGAAAGTTCCCTTTGTGAGCTGTGTGGGGCCCTGGTTAGTCTACTGTGTTCTTAACTCAGGCAAGAATTGGTTCCAACACTGAGAAGAGGCCCAACAAGCCTTCGTGATCACCCAAGGCCCCTCTGCTGGCCGCCAGGGTTCTGTTGCTGGCCTCATGTTCTAAGGGGCCAGGTGGAGAGGCAGGAGCTGCCTTAACTAAGCTTCTTTCTTTTGAAAAGTGGCTCTGGTTACTGAATCTGATGAGCTACTGTCATCTGAGGAGATCCCAAAACCACGATCCCAAAGTGTGCACATTCAGAACAGATTCCAGTGTTAGTCTTGAGTGGAAGACCCAAAGGGACCTTAAGGAAGAAGTAAAGAGGACAAGTAATGCTGAGAAAACGCAGGTGAGAGTGAGATGCCACCAAGAAGGGATGGGGACAGGACTGAGAACCGCAGGGGGCAGGTCAATTTTACCCCCAGGCGCACTCTCCCAGGTGAGGAGGGGAGGCCCACCCTTTCTCAGAGCTGATGGAAAGCCTCTTTGTTGAACCTTTAAATCAATGTAAAATCTCTTAACAGAAGTTTACATTTTGATATTATTTTAAACTTTAAAACTTGAAGGATTTACAATTGACTAATAACTACAATTTTGAGAATCTAGAATGGATCAAAATTAGACCACATGGTCTGTCATCTGTGAGAAATTATTATTATGTTTTTTTTTCTACTTATAATCTCAGTTTTATGAAGCAGATCACCCAGAATAATTATTACCGAGTCAAAATTTTTTTTGTAATTCATCAATCTCACAATTGTGTGCAATAATCACGTCTATTTATTTTTTTCTTAAGTAATCATGGTATTTTCATCAAAATTCATTAGAAGCTGCTTCTAGAAGGACATGCTTTTAAAATATTTAAATTTATAGTTAATGTTTTATTAACCATATTTAGCCTATAATTATTTTTCTAATGAAAATTATCCTGACTGCACCATCTGATGTTATGAGGCAAGTAGTTCAAACAAAATTCAGAGAAACATTTATGCACGAAGGCTTGTGTATTAGTCATTTGGAGGAAAGGATTTATGTGCTATATAATTAATTGTTGCCTGAGTTTGACAGTCCATATTTTACTGCAATGCATTATTTACACTGGAGGAGGCTTAGGGGTTCACCTTTCAAGGGGTTAGAAAAATACAAATATGCACATTATGTGAAAAGTGGAAGATTGCATTGGAATGAATAGGAGTGTGTGTGTGTGTGGTTTGTATATAGAATACTTATATATGCATACAGAATATACATATTCTCTATACATTATGTCATATGTATATATATGATAATATATGTCATATATGTATCCCGGTAATTAAGCATATTTCTCTATTTTATATATATGATAGAGAAATATGCCTAATTACCAGATGCCGTAACGGGTCGACCAGACAGGAAGAGCAGCATCGGGGGCAGGGCAGCAGGGGCCTCATCGCGCCTGCACTGGGTGTGGGCCTGATCAGCAGTGGCCGCAGCCACAGCTGCTTCAAGGACCTGAGAGGGAGGCAGGGCTGGACCAGCCACTTGAGGGTGGACGGCGCCACACGATTTCGAATCGCGCGCTGGTCTCCTAGTATTTTATAAAATACTGTAGTGATTTACATGAGTATATGTATGTAAGTAGTTTGTATATAGAATATGTGTATTCACCCTATAGAATATATATTCTATATATTATAGAATCCTGCAATGATTGACACATGAGTCTGTATGTGTGCATGTATGTTTGTATACTCATGTATTAATTACTCTAGTGTTCAGTTGGTTGATGTCTTTCAAAGATCAGCAAAATAAATGGGCTGTGAATGCATTGAAACTTTGTTCTTCAACAACAAATTATAAGCAAATGCTTATTGGCACCATCAGAAGCTTTTAGGAAGGTGAGATATTTGTGTATGAGAACAGCATTGCTGGGAAGATGTTGATTTGGTTTCAAAGATCAAGTAAAGCAACATTTTTGCTTTATGCATGTGTGTGTGCATGTGTATGCATGTATGTGTGTGTGCATGTGAGCTTTTTAAAAAGTCGGTCCTTCAGTCAATTTACAGAATCACCTATGAAAATATAAGCAGAACTGTAATAGGTCCAAGTTCACTATGGTGGTGCCAAGTTGAAGATGGACAGATGAACACATTGGTCTGAAGGGCAGATCTGACCACGAATGACCAGATCTGCCCTTTAGACCAATGGGCAATGTGTCCGTGATCTTTGTGCCTGATTGAAGCAAGTGACTTTATTTACACTGATAGTTAATTCCTTCAGGAAGAAAAGCTTTAATGTCTACAGAGTGCATAATCCTGCAGGAGAAATTAGCCAAAACCCAATATTACTACTTAAAGAACTTGTGATGTCCAGGTACTAGCCTGAGCCACCTGATGGGAGAGACACTGTTGTTCTTTGAATGTCTGTGAAACATTCATTACCCTTAGAATGCTACCATAACAGAGGCAGGCAGCAAATGAATTAAACTCCACATCATCACCAACTAATGGGTACTGAGTTCTCATCATGCTGCGGACTCCTTTGGGAATTTCCTGCACAGTGGGGTGCTCTCGGGGGACATTTAGTGCGTGGGTTTGGCAATATAAAAATATGTTCCCTGTTGGCTCTCCTGCTTCCCACTCCGAGCCTCTCCCAAGTACACCCCATTACGTAAAGTTAGCTAGTGTTGTGGGTCAGCATCCCATTATCTTAAGTCCTGGGCAGAAAGTGTACAATATATCTTCACCAAGGGTTCAAGAACACACAGTCTGAAAGCAGCTGGATATATAGAGGTTGTCTAGAGCATGTCCCACCCCATCAAAATGCAGGAGATTGTTATAAACCTGAAGGTGGTACACTGCTTCTGTAGGAGTCTGGGGCTTGGTCTATAGAGGCTATGTCAGTAAGTACAGAGTTCAAGGGGACACATGGAGAGAATGCAACAGGCTGTGTGAAGGTGACATGGGAAGGAGCAATGATTGGAGCTGGGATGGGATTCCCAGGAGCTCAGAGAGCCACAGAGCATGTGTGGGAACCCCAGAGGGCAAGGTAAACACCACCATCCTGGGAGAGTGCCACTCATGTTGCTGTGAACTGTGCCCTGCACATACACAGCCCTGCATTGCTGTGTCACTAGATCAACCAGGGCCAAGGCCACCAGGTAGGGTTAAAGAGTCACCTATTATCAGAATTGGAGATGGAGCCAAGGTCCCACAAATCTCTATGGGACAAGGGATGTTGTCTTCCCACTGGGTGCACAGCCACCTGAACAAGGTCAGGGTTCTGATATGGAGGAAAAAGGAAGATAACATGGAATGGCAGTCAACAACCCTTCTGCCAGGCCCACCTGTGGCAGAGAGGGCAGAAGAGGGCAGTCTGGAGATAACACCCCAAATAGCTTTGCAGAAAAGGGGGCAAGAGCCAGAAACAGAGGAGTCTATGAGTTTCCAGGCAAAGATAAGGGCAAGAGCCAAGAGCTGCTTAGGAGGGCCTTTGTGTCATTCAAGATGAAGTAGCACCTATTGGTGAAGACATCATTTGCCATAGGTCCCGGCCCCATAAGGAGCTAAAGCTCTGATGTGGACATGGGAATTCAGTGTGGGCCACTGTCCCCATGACCTGTGCAGTAGCTTAGACACAAAGGCCTGGAGAGCAGATGACCAAGCACACTAGGAGTCCATGGGTGCTCTCCTCCCATCCCCCTTGAAGTTGGCCAGAGCAGTAATGGTAGGGAAACTTAGGGGAGGATGGGTACTCTCTTAGTTAGGCAAGAGATGGCCTGGGTGTTTGGGAGTCAGGCTGTGGAGTTAAACCTAACACTATGTTTCCCCACATTGTAGGTTCAGGCTGATCTTTGCTGTAGACCTTTGTGGCACTAGACAAATAGACACTGTTGACATTGCCGTCAGCAGGACTGCTCCATCCCTCCCAGGAAGGAGTTGCCTGCAAGATGTTTAAAGTGTCTTTACAGCCCCGACATTGGTCAAAGCCAGGGTTTTTATTTAGAAGGTGCAAGGGCAGCCATGATCAAGACCCGCAGGCAGATGTTCTGGGGGCTGAGGAAGTTCTGACAAGAAAGGAAGCAGGGAGAACAAAGAATTGACAGGAAGGATTCGGGACAAATTGACTCTGACAGCTCTTACTCTGCCTGGGAGGTGCCTGAGTCAACTCGAGCCAGCACCCTGTCCTTCCTTGTTGCTCCAGAGAATGTGGGGGGTACTCATTCTTTCAGGATCTCAGGAGATATATATACTAGAGGCCCATTGCAGGAAGACTCCGGCAAGAATAGGGCTTCCTCAGGCCTATTCCTGCAAGAATAGGGCTTCCTCAGGCCTATTCTGCAAGAATAGGGCTTCCTGAGACCGCAGCAAAGCAGAGAAGGGAGCGAAGCCCACCAAGGTGGCTTCACTCCCTTCTCTGCTGCCTCACTCCCATGCTTCACCACTTAGCCCTCAACTCCCTCCCTTCTCTGCCACCTGGGCTCTCTACCTTCTCCGCTGCTTTGCTCCCTCACCAGGTCACGGATCCAAGGCCCGGATCCCCTGGGCAGCATCGGGCGCTACAGGCTATGCCTCGCCGGGTCAGGGATCTGGGGCCCAGGGCCCTCGGGCAGCACCACGCGCTGCCAGCCCCGCCTGCAGTATGCAAATTAGCCGCCATCTTTGTTGGTGATTAATTTGCATATCGCGCCGATTAGCCAATGGGAAGTGTAGCAAAGACACAGTCAATTACCATGTTTGTCTATTATTAGATAGGACACATCATTATATAATGGGAGCGTCATTATGGAATGGCAGTCTCCTTCTCACAATTAATGGAGGGCCCAGATATATGCACTCAGTAGCTGTGTGTATGGAGGGGGAACTGTGCTGAGTGCTGTTAGATAATTAGCAGCCCGGTGAGATGCATACTCAGTTTTGTCATTCTCAGATATCGCCAGCCCGGGCACCAGCTACGAACTAACTGTCTGTGTCTCCCCAAATTCATTTGCTGAGGTCTTAACCCCCAGTGGGCGGTGTGAGGAGGTGATTAGACCATGGGGGTGAGAGAGAGAAGATTTGAGGACAGAAACAGGGGTCACAAAGGAGAGAAGATGCCAAGGTGCTGGCTTTGAAGGTGGAGAAGGGGCCACAGGCCAAGGAAATGGGCCTCCAGAGCCTGGAAAGGGTAGGGGATAAATTCTCTATTCAGAGATTTCAGAAGGTATAGCCCTGCCAACAACTTGGCTTGAGCCCTTATGCCTGATTTTGGAATTGTGACCTCCAGAACTGTAAGATAGCACAGTTGTACTGTTGTAAGCTATGGAGTCAGTTGTCACTTGTCACAGCAGCCATAGGAAACTAAGGCAATAACAGCAATGGCCACACCAGTTAACACATTGAAGAACTCACTCTGTACCTGATACATTTTTGAGCCAGACAAGTTACTCCTCAGCAACTCTATGGGGTAGGTCCTGCTATGAGCATCTCTGCTTTGCAATGGGAAAAGCTGAGGTTCCGAGAGAGAAAGTAACATGCCCCAGGTTGCATCTCTTACACACAGCAGCCGGACCCCCACAGCCTCCGGAAGATGCAATGACAATTCACAAGGATCAAGGTTTCTTAGCACAGGATGTGGTGGGGAAGTTGCCCCCCCCCGCCCCCCCCCCCCCCCCGTCCCCCAGACCAGGACAGACCTGACAGCCTCCACAGAGGAGTCTAGAAAAGGCCACATGTCCACTGTGGCCGGCTTCGGCCCCAGGGTCAGGAACAGAGGCTGGAGGAGATGGACTTGCATCTCTTGGGAACAGACTGAAGGTGTTCCTCTCAGAGCAAAGGTGATTCTGTCTCTTCATTGTGTTTAGGATCACGGTGCCCACATGCCCAATGTGAGAAGGGCTCTCACACTGTGTTAGAATGTATAGAAATTTAATATCACTTGCTGAACTATTTAAGAAAGAACTGCAAAAAGCCTACAACAAGATATTGAGAAACTCAATATCTTGACAATCAGTATATTTGTCCCAAACAAAAGGATTACCACATACGGTGCTGGATGTTGCACAAGTGTCAACTCTCTTAAGGAAACCTGGGCTTTCTTTTCCTGAATCAGTGTTATCCAGAGGTGTCCGATAAGAGCTTTTTGTTTATTGTAGTCAATCTCTCACTCACCAAAAATAGGATTTCTCCAAATAAAATTGTACTTGGCTGGGAGATGCAAGTAGAGAAGGAAAGCTAATAGGGTGTGTGTCCACTTAACTGTCATCTTTGCTACGACAGGGACTCTGAACCCCCAGTTGTGTTGCTCTCTCCCTCTTCTGAAGTCCTGGAATTCTACTTAACTTGTCACTGTACTGCACACCTCATCAGTACAGGCATGGGACCCCACACCGTGCATGGCTCCGAGCTATCTGGGCACCCGTCCTGGTGGGCTTCCTGGCTTGCACCCGCTTTAAAGCAGGGTCTGTGCTTCCTGAAAAGGAACCACCTCAGCATCTCGCTGGCACAACAGCCAGAGCGGGGGCTCAGGAAGCATTGTTGCTGAGTCAATGAACAAGAAATACAAAGTAGTGACACTGGACAGCAATCTATCATGTAGCTCTGTGGTTGTTGCTGAAGGTTTTTAATCACGCATTTTTGATTTTCAGGATCCTCATCACAGTCCATGGGGTGGAGATTTTTCTAGGGAACTGCCTGAGATTCTGAGATAAGGTGCTGGTCCGCAGATAACTGCCGTGCATGTGGTGTCAGCACTAAAGCACCTCCCAGACAGCTGCAAGGACTTCATACAATGCTTACTATGATTTTGGTGAAAAAAGGAGAACAAGGAGAGGGATCAGTCAGCTTGAAATAAGTGACCTGCTGTTTTAATCTCAATTTAAACACAAAACAAAAGCTCCATACACGTTTAGCAACCTAATGGGAGTTGGGCTTCATCTGAGTTTGCATAAGACTGTGAAGAGACACGTTGATGTGAATTGCAGCCAAATCACGTGAGCAAGGCCCTCCCCTGTGATGCAGATGTGCGTGAGGGGTACGTCGAGGCCACGGAGCACGTGAGCCAGGTCTATTCTGGGATTAACGGGAACCACTCCTCATGAGCATTGAGAACCAGCTCACCCACTTCTCTGTCCATCTGACTATTTTCAGTCCTTTACAAAGGATTGTGTTTTTATTACTCTAACAAATGCTCCAATTTACAGAAAATCATAACTCAAATCCATCTGGACCTGGGCCCATTTCTCACAAGGAAAATTAATGGCAAACAGGCCTCGTGACCAGGGTTGTGCAAGAGGAATGACTTCACAGGGAAGCGTGGCCGAGCTCTGAGTCTGCAGCGCAGGAAAGGAATTCACTAACAAATCCTGCCATAAATGCTCTTTACAATAATGTCAAGTGGCCTAAGTGCTCGTTCACAATGAATTGACTCCAACTAGAAAACTGCCAGTGGGGCGAAACCATATATGTATATATAAATATGGGAAAAGAGCCCTCCACAGCCAGTGTGTTGATAGGAACTGGTGTGTGTGTGTGTGTGTGTGTGTGTGTGTGTGTGTGTGTGTGTGTTTCAGAGCGCACACACAAAATAAGATTCTAAACATAAGACCCAATGGGAAAACTGCCTTTAGTTCACTGAGGAAAGTAAATGACTTTGGGACGATCAGCCCTGTCTGGAGCCTCAGTGAGACTGGTGGTTGGGATGGCAGTGAGTCAGGATATGCTGGGTCCGGGCAAGCAGGCAGACTCTATTAAGAAATCCATTCATTTCTCTGGGTTATTGGCATAACCTACCCAAGGAGAGACAGACAGTTATACATTAGTTTCTTCTCCTCACAGATTTTCTGCAAGTTGGTCCTGGACCAAGAAGCCGATGGCCACCTCCCCCACCCACCCACCCACCCAGGAGGGGGTTACACAGACAATGAGAGGGGCGGGTTCTGGAATGTTCCAAAGGGCAGCTGGGGCCCATGGGCTCTCCTCCTGGGAGGTTTCTACGTGCAGTGAAAGAATGCACTATTGTAGCCCAACATACTTGTTAGCTATTTTCCTTTCCTGAATTAAAAAATTGAATTATATACTCAGCCTAGTTTCTGAAGCTGCGAAGTTTATTACAGCGTATCGACCGTGTGTACACACGTCAGGACTGAGCTGCAGTCGCCGCTCTCCGGCTGGAACATTGAATTAGGAGGCAGCGCCCGGCCGCGCGCGGGGGACTCCAGCAGCGCTACAGGTAGCAGAAGTCTCCTCCAATTAGACATAATCATCACTCACAGTCAATAATTGTGCTAAAGGCTGCTTTCAAATCTGTGAGGATTCGCATTTAATGTACTGATTCAGCTTGTCGGAGCCAAATTCGCTGTGCACTGAAACCAAAGCCATTTCGTTCTTGCCTACGGCCCTTCTGGCAGCTCGTCTAGTGCTCGCGCTGTAAGGACGACGAGATACAATTTAATCTGAGACATCTGTGCACAGACAGGACCTTCTCCTTAACCGAGGAGACGGAGGATGGCTAAGCCCTAGTTTTTATGTGAAGAGCCAGGCCTTATCTCAACCCTGAAAAATAAAGCATTTAAGATAGAGTAAAAAGCCAAATAAAAAAAATGTTTTCTTCCCCGGGTTTATGAAGGTGCACTGCAGCTCCTCACAGCTCCCCTGCTCTGACAGCAGAAAGCACTTGAGCTGTGATCCCAGGATTAACCATTTAAGGATATTACGCTTATCACTAGCTGCAGCTGACGGAAGAGATCTTTATTAAGTATGAAAGGGAAATGGTTCAATCTTTGTGAGTTTGCAGAAATATTGAAATGCCTTTATGTACGGTTCTGGCCTTGCCGTGGTCCTAAAAAACGGCTATAATGCTTATCGGCCATCTCATGCCTTCTTCCAACGGGCCGCGCCCTTTACAGCGTCTGAAAGACAAGACTTTCCTGTTCATCACGCAGTACTGTCCGCAGCACTGGGGCTGTCCAGCCGCTGATGCCCAAGTGGCTCCTCTGCCAGGCGGTTCCCGAGATCTATGACTAAATCCGCAATTATTCCAAACAGGCCCTGTTGTGGAATCACCACTCTTGTTAGTGCATGAAGCACTGTTTGTTTTGTTTTCAAGAATGATGTGATCATAGAAACACTTACAATCACACACACAATGGCACACTTTGTGTGGCTTTGGAACTTTGTCTACTATTTTTATAAAAGGGAATTTGGACAGCTTTTTGAAAATTTGGGTCATCCTCGAACTAAAAAGTCTGCAGGACAAAACAAACAGCAGGCTGCTCAGTAGACAAGCCCATGCCTTGGACTGGATCAATAGTGTCCTGTGGCTGCAAGGCCTGCGGTCCGAGGACACAGCACTGGCCAGGGCACCTGTGGCTGGGAGAGCTGGGAAAACAAGGAGGGGCAGACACTCGGTTTTTTGGTTCTCAGGTGCATCTACACAATGCTAGTTTGCATGATCTAGGGCAAGAGCCTGGCAGAGGATTCCCACTGGCCATTTTTAAACTTGAATTCCTTGTTTCACCCAGCAGGCCATCGGCGTGGATGAGCAAAGATACACCTAGCAACAAATTCTCCTGCTGATATGGCAGGAGCAACGAACCTGTGTGGAGAACGGTAGTGAGCCGTGGAAGCAGCAGCCCAATATCTTAAAGGGGCGTGGGCATGAGGGAGGCAGGCAGAGTAGGGGACTTCAGGCCCTGCTGTATGAAGGAGGTGGTGTGATGGATCCAGTCTCTTCTGGCACCACCCCTACTGTTATCACTAGTAGACATTGCAGTCCTAAGGCTACCCTGCCAGATTCCAGCTGACATTTTCATAGAAACTCCCATGCCTCGTCTCATTGACTGTTCCAAACAATATGTAAAGAGTGACAGTCATTGTCCCCAGTTCACAGACTGGTAAACTGAGGCTCACACAGGTCAGATGGCATCTTCCAGGTGATAAGTGGGTGCAGGACTGTATTCAAACCACAGAGTTCAGTGCACAGTAGGGTGGGATGGAAAGAAGCAGCTTTAAGGTACTCCAAGTCCTCTCCTAATGCTCTTGGCAAAAGTACAAAAATGGCAAACAGCGGCCCTCAATGCTGGTGTCCAGCCCCTGGTGCAGCCGAATCCAAGGTTCAAATGTGAAAATGCTTCCACCATCCTGTGACCACCCACCCAGCACATAAAATACACATGCACACACACTGACACACACAGTGTCCACACTACCTACATCACACACTGCTCACCTTCTCCAGGCGCCCACAGCCTCCAGCTACATCCTCCACGAGTGCCAGATCCTGTCCCCCAAGAGGGTGCTGCTTTGCACTCCTTCCCTCTAGCACATGAAGGACCTGGCTGCACAGGCCTGACCGCCCTGGCCTGACCGCCCTTTCCCAGATGCCACCCACCCTCTGGCCACTGTGCCCCAACCCCCACTGTCTCTGCTATTGTGTCACCAAAGGAGAACTCCCACCCACTCCGTTCGTGTGCAATCCCTGTGACAAGGAAGTCCATCCTCCTAAGACAGAGAGTCCTCCATCTGAGCGCACCCCCTCCTCCCACTCACATCTCAGGCCAAACCAACGTTCCGCCCCCAGCTCCATAAAGGCCAGCACCAGAAGTGAGAGCCGGCGAATCTGAAGTTCCCAGAAAGTGTGATTTATACCCAGCCAGCCCTGGCCCCGTCACTTACGGGTTTCTGGACTACTAATTTTTATTGCAGGGCTCGTTTTGGTCTTTAGTTGCTCATTTTAAGAGCTAGTGACAGTAGTTGCAAGGCAGCTCATGGAAAGGATCACTCCAACTTCATTATTAACTTCATTTTCCTTAATATGGGTTTTATTAATCCAGCAGTAACGTGCAATCTTCAGACAATTTACTGAGCAGTTAATGAGCAGCTGGGGAAGCTGCGTTCTCTCAAGTAAAGCTAGTGGCCCTGAACACTTCATCCAGCCCAGATCTTAAACAGCCAGCACACTGAGCAATTCCCACCAAACGCACGGGACGGGTTTCACAATCGTTCCCTTTGCGTTTTCTACATTTCTGACCAATGAAATCATGTCAGTTAAAAGCAAGACAGAAGCAGACTCCTAGAAGAGCCTGAAAACGTGTTTTTTTTTGTTTGTTTCTTTGTTTTTAGTACTCACAACCATCTCTCCACATCTTGCAACTGAGATATTATTTTTTTTCTAAATATGTAGAGGCCTGATGCACAAAATTTTTGCAAGGGGGTTGGCCCCCGCCACTGCAGCTTCATCTGGTAGGCTGTCCAGAAGGATGTTCGGTCTAATTAGAATATTATGCTTTTATTATTATAGATGAAAGAAATAGAAATGCAGGTTCAAAAATTTGTGCATGTATACCTCCAGGTACTTGCCCAGATGCACATAGATATAGACACACTCCCCCAGCTTAGAAAATGCTGGGCATAGAATTGAGAGCTGAAGATTAAAACAGTGTTGCTCAGTGGTTGAGCATCAACCTATGAACCAGGAGGTCACAGTTTGATTCCTAGTTAGGGCATATGCCCGGGATGCCGTTCAATCCCTAGTAGGGGGCATGTAGGAGGTAGCCGATCAATGATTCTCTCTCATCATTGATGTTTCTATCTCTCTCTCCCTCTCCCTTCCTCTCTGAAATTAATACAAATATCTTTTTAAAAAAATAAAACAGATCTTTGTGTTAGAACAGATAACACCCAATTTCCAGAGATGGCTGAAAAACGTGCAGGGTGTGGATGATGATGGCGAAAGCTACCTGCAAAGGGATCTTAGAAAAGGAAGCAAAGCCATTGGGCCATAAGAGTGGGCTGTCCACTCTTCACCAACCTGTTTACTCCTACAGAGACACCTGTGAATGAATGGAACCATGAAAACAGTCACAACACAATATATTATACTTCAAATATCATAAATGTACTAGTAGGCAGAGTTTCCTGCCAGGCACCCAGCTTTTACAAGAAAAATCTATTTTCCTTGTAGACTCTGTGAAGTGATGAGCAGATGTTTGTCCTTGTTACAAAAATAAAGCTTGGGGCCGGCGGGGCCCTGATTGTCACTTTGTGAGCAGATCGGATTCTGTCTGCATTGGTCCACTTGATGCCAAAACAACCAAACCAGCTGTGAGACGTTATGTCACCTGGATCTCTTCTCACACTGGCAGGTGTTTGTGTGTCAGTGGAAAGAGCTTTGGAGCCAGCCTGCCGAGATCGAGGGCCACCCCAGCACCGAGGGCCCCGAGCCCTACACCGTGTGTGCCTGCCTCCAAAAGGTGAAGGGTCCTGGGATGCTGCTGTCCTCTTGGAGGGAGAGAGGCTCCTATGCACTCAGGACACAGCAGTCAGCCAGTAAGTGCCAGTCCCCATCCTCTTTATCAGGGAGTGACACAAACTGAGCCTGTCCAACACCAGTCCGTCTGCACAAACGAAACAACTTGCCCCCAAACGCAGAAGTTCAAATTTGGAAAATGGTGCCATGAAAGCACCATTGTGTAGATCTGAAGAAATAAAGCCCACGGCTTTGAATTCCTAGGTACATCACCCACCACGCAGTGCCCATACAGTCAGAATCAAAACTAACATAAGGACCTCTGATGTCCAGGTCCAAATATAAATGTAAAAATATAAATGTAAAAATGCCGACTGCTTGACCAGGTCCTCACTTCCTCAGAAAACCTATAGGAACCTCATTTACTCTGGAAACCAGGGGCAAGCACCTGGAAGCCAGCTGACCCATAGTGGTGCCCACCTTCAAGCCCTGGTCCATGTCTGCCTTCGGCCAGACAGCAGACCAGCCCATGTTCCTCCAAAGATAGGGTGTCCCATAAAAATGTGTACACACACTTCGAGCAAGTATGAAGTCAGTGTTTATTAAAATACATTTCATGTTCAAAATTGAGCTATCAGCCGTTCCAGTGTGTGTACATTTTGGGGGGACACCCTGTATATTTGGGGACTTCCCGCTCAGGAAGAAACGGAGAATCAATCTCCCCAAAATAGAAAATATTTCCACCTTTCCAAAATCATGTTCACAGGAGCTCCTAGTCCAGGACACACACGTGGTACACATGTGATAAATTTGGAGTATAAATAAATCAATTCATGGAATGGTAGATTGATTATTTTTATACTATTGAGCCCTACACGGTTCTCTTTCTACTTGGAAAAGTTTAAGGACTGGCCCTGTGGCACCTGCCATAGCGTGGCTGGGTGATGGCTTCAGTGACTACAGGGCCTCAGAACACAGGACCTCTGGGGCTTCTTGTTGGCCAACAGGCTATCTGAGTGAGCGCATCTCAGTCATTTGGGTGTTTGCTGTGTTTCTCTTATCAAAGGAGCCAATATCGCATTAGCTTTGTTTCCATGCATTTTGTTTCAAATCTCTGTTTTCAAGATTAATTTCTTTATTAATAGTTTACTTCGTTTTTTATACGGGAGCCCTCCTGTGGCGAAAATAGTCCCTGTAAGACGGCAGGTGTGAGCTGCACGCTGAGGCCTGCTTGCTATTTCACATGTGAGATGCTAAGATGATTTCTTCAGATAAATTCTTTGAGAGTTTTTTTCCTGTCAGCATCACAACGCAAATAATATTTGAGTACAGTGTCATATTGTGGTTGAATTTGCTGACCTAGTATATGAAAGTATTTTGAATACGGCAGTATGGAGGCAACATACTGCTTTCTAGGAAGGAAAATTCTACTTTACTTTTACGGGAATAAGGAATTTGCACCATCTCCTGGGTAAACATAAGCTTTTAGGGCTAAAGTTATTTCTTCCATTGGGAATGTGCATAGACATAAAACTTACTAAATCTTTGCATTTTTGGGTCTAAGTCTCCATTGTATCCATGTGTCTGTCTTATTTTTAAAACACCATTGCTTGACCACTGTCTACATGTGTAATAAATATTTTTTCTTTTATATTTTAGGACATTAACTTTGTCTAGAATGTGACTGATAATTTTGAGGATTGTGGTAATTTTTCCATAATATGACATTGCTGATTTAGTTTGTAGAAAATTTTGACAATAAGGGTTTGAACTGGTTGATAAAAACAGAAAATGATAAGATAATGAGATAAACATGGACATTTGGAAATCAGAGTCATGGAACAGGAAGCCATTAAAAGACCAAAAGCCATTCTCACCAACATACTCACTTCAAGAAAAATGTTTTAATTAAGGAAATGCATATGAATATTTTATTTAAGTCCTCTAATTGTTACAAAACATTGAAAATTACCATCTAAATGAATAATTGGTTAAGAATAGTGACATCCATTCATATTTATGAAGCGATTAAATATAGTTTTTCCAACCCAGAAAAAAAAGAATGGCTAGAAGAATTTTGGCAAAGTAAAGGGTCACTGTTCACAGCCCAGGTGAAAAGCTGGCTGCAGAATCTCACTGTGGGGTCAGGAATATCAGTGTAGAAATATTAAGCCTTGTCCTGAGCTGTGTCAATAGCTGTACTTGGTTGCACAGCTAATTTCTGTGACCCCTGAATCAGCACCCGTACATCTCCCATCCCTGGGAGCTGAGAGCACCGACCTTTGGGTTAACTCTAATTGGAGCCTTCTCTAATTAGGGAAAGTATCAGCTGACTTTAATATGCAACAAGATCATTATCATTAGGTCAGCACTAACTAATTGATGTTTGTGTAGCCTAGGATTGTGGATTACAATACATTCAGTTTAGCAAGACAAACTAGGCTGACCTGGGAAACCAAATTGCATCACTTGGGGTGTTGCTGCATGTAATATCAGGGCTTATCTACAGGACTACTGTGGTTGAAGAACCAGCGATGATAGAGCTGAGGTTTTGTAAAGCCAACCTCTGACATCTGCCATTAGGTAACACTAGATGAGCAACCAGATCCGAGATACACACGCCCATGCTATGAAACATTTGTGTTTTCAGAAAGCTCTCAGGGATGATAACGCCATTAAGCATGCATCTTGTTCTGATTCTTCAGCACATTTTTGCATGGCAGGTAGCTATGTAATCACTGCTTCAAATCTGAAATTGTCAGATAAAAATTGTTAACTGTGCTCTCTCAGTTGAGGTCAAATTTCTAGCTTGTCATTTATCAACGTTTGAGTGCAAGTTGAATTTCTTTTATTGACATTCAATGTGGAAACCTGTTGAGTCTGTGAAAGAGGAAAAAAATATAAGTTTGACCAGGATTACCTTGACACTCCTCTGCCCAGAAGAGGAGAGAGCAATGCTGGTGGGTGTGGGAACCAGGGACAATTATTGATTTGGTAGTGACACCATCGTGGCAGTTACAAAAAAAATAACTGACATTTGGTTGTGTAATTTTAAGGAGAGGGCTTTGACCATAGTGGTCCTTCTGCACTTCTCCGCTTATCCATCGTGGTTCCTCCATCCCCGGAAGACTTGGAAACATTTTTCAATAAGGTGTTATTCAGTGTATATTAAGTGGGAGCTTACTATAAATGGGCTGCAGAAGCACGGGGGAGATGAAACAGACACTGCCGTGTCCTCACAGAACCTCAGCCTAAAGGAGATGACAGATATTGCACAAGTCACATGATGGAGTGCAATGATATTAGGCTTCAGGAAATTCTGGATCCAGTGAGCACATGAATGTGAGGATATTCCCTCATGGAGAAAGTAGTGGGAGGTCTCGCTGAGGAGCAGGTCTTTGAAGTGAAATCTGAAGAGTAGTGGGGAGCCAGCAGAAAGAGAGGGAAAGGTCAGTGTGAGATGGAGGTGCTCCAGGATGAGCCCACATTCATTTGCTCAACTCTGATCTCTCCCCAAAGCTTTAGACTTAAAAACCCTGACCTTTATGGACACCTCCACTGGGTTCCTAATGGAATCTCAAAGCTTAGCATGTTCAAAATAAGTCACTGAGTTCTCATTCCATGAGAGTCTTCCATTTTGCTGATGGGTAAAGCAATGACTGTTGGGATCACCCTTTTCAACTCCTCCCAAATCCAACCCATCAACAAGTCCTGTTGGCTCTTCAACATGTGTCACACCCTGTCTCTTCCTTTCTATGGGCCTCTACCCCTGCCCACACCCTGTACCTCTCATCTGGGCTGTTGTTATGAGTTCATCTTGTTGGTCTCCATCATTCATAACAGAGCAGCCAGAATCATCTTTTAAAAGTCAATTAGTTCCTATGACCTCTCCGATAATAATGTCTCCTAGGCCTCCAAACACCTTTTAGAATGACAGCCCTGGGTGCTGCAGAGATGTAGAGTCTGGGAGCTCCCATCCATTGCTGGAGAAATGCAAAATGGAGCAGCCACTTTGGAAGACAGTTTGGTGTTTTCCTAAAAAACTAAATATGCTCTTAACATACAATCCAGCAATTGCACTCCTTGGCATTTACCCAAGTTAAGTTGGAAATGTATGACCATACTAAAACTTATGGATGGATATTTACAGCACCTTTATCTATAAGTAGAGGCCCGGTGCACAGATTTGTGCACTGGTGGGGTCCCTCAGGGATTGGGCCAAAACAGGTAGTCCAATGCCCCCTGTTGCTCCTGCCTGCCACTCCCACTCATCCCAGCCCCACTGCACCTGCTGTGGGCTTGGGCCCAGTCAGTCCAAATCAGGAGAGGCTCACACTGCCACAATAGCGCTCACCAGCTATGAGCCTTGTGTTTGGCACCCATCAGTCAGTTGAGCAGTGCTCCCGCTGTGGGAGTGCACTGACCACCTGTGTTGAGCATCTGCTCCCTGGTGGTCAGTGTGCATCATAGCAACTGGTTGTTCAGTTGTTTGGTCATTTAGTCACTTAGGCTTTTATATAGAGAGAGTCCCACAACTATGGAAGGATGAGATGTCCTTAAATAGGTGAATAGATAAAGAAACTGTGATATACCCATGCAATGGAATATTATTCAGTGATTAAAAAGAATTATGAAGCTATACAAAGACATGAAAGAAGCTTAAATTCATATTGCTAGGTGAAAGAAGCCAATCTGAAAAAGCTACATACTGTATGACATTCTGGAAAAGGCAAAATGACAGAGATCAGTGGTTGCCACGGGTTGGGGAAAAGGAGGTAGCAATGCATGGATGGAGCACAGGAAATTTCTAGGGTGTTTTTAGGGCATTAGAAACTATTTTGCATGATACTACAATGATAGATACATATCATTACACATTTTCCAAACCCATAGACCGTGCAACACAGAATGAACCCTAATGTAAACTATGGAACTTGGTTAATAATATTGGTTCATCAATAGTAATAAATGTACCACACTAAGACAAGATGTCAGTTGTAGGGAAAACTCTGTGTGTGTGTGTGTGTGTGTGTGTGTGTGTGTGTGTGTGTGTGTGTGTGAGAGAGATGGAAAATATGATAGCTTGGATCAGGTTGGTTCTCAGGGAACCTATTGAAATTCAAGTTGACTCCTCCTTCAAGCACTGAACGAGGGCCTCCCAGGGCAATAGCTTCTGGGGCGTGAGGTCTAGAGGCTGAGGCCTCTGGAGGTGGACCTCTGCTGGTGGGGAGCTCCCGGCTGTGGCCACTCGCTCCACCCCATGGCTTTCCTAACTGTTCTGTGGGTGAGACTACCTGTCTTTCCAGAGGACAAAGGTCAGCTCACAGGCTTCAGTAGCTCACTTGAGTTCAGACAGCAAGAAAGAGATTGTCAAGTGTGCGCACTGGTTTGACTGGTTTTCCAACCTACTTAATTATTTAGAGCTAATTATTTTTCAAGTAAAATAAAAATATATTCTAGGGCTGGTGGATTTGCTTAGAGAGGGAAATGATTGTTCTCACCCACCCCAGTGAAATTATGTTAATAAGCCACAGAGTGAGGCTGGTCACTTGTGCCAACTTGTGCTTCTTTGGCCTCAGTTCCTAGAAGCTAAGAGTGAGGTGGAGGGAGAAAAAAAAAAAAAAAAACTCTGAAACCGTGGAAATGTGGACTGGAGACAAAGAGACACCCATTACTAGAGAGACACCATGGGAGCTGGTAAAATGTTCTTTTCAAACAGCAATTTAAAAGTAGATGTGAAGTTTGGGTGTGAAATGGGAGTGGGGAGGGGGAGAGACTATGAGAGAGAGAGATGTTGAGAGGAGAGAGGGATATTGACAAAAATGGAGAGAGAAAGGAAGGAAGAGCGAGAGGGCAGGGGAGTGGGCTGGGACAACAGGGCAGTGAGTAACTGGACTCTGATGCCATTTCTGACCTTGTGACTTGTCGGGGGAAATGCCTGACAGCTAGCGTCATCCAGCAAATTTGCATTGGTTTGTGTTCAGATGACATCACATTCTCTGATCGATCCCCAATACAGGAAACAGAGCCTTCACTGCAGAACCCTGAGGGGAGCACCCTGGTAGAGGGACCCTCGCACCTCATTTCATGCGTTACCCTGAGGGGCGTGTTTCATGGTCACACGTTCCAAAGACACTACATGTCCACTGGGCAGCACTGGGCCTCCGCAGGGGCATGGGGACCCTGGGTCATTGTCAGGAGAGTCTAGGTTTCTGAGGAGTCCCCACACGCCCTTGACAATCCATCCAGCAGTCAGCTCTAGCCATGGGGCTTTCACAACACAGGGCACCGAAAGGCAGCTTTTTGGTGCAAACACTCTTGCTTGCTGCCTGTTGATGCTTGCCCTTCCCATCAGAAAACATTACTAAATCCGTGCAAAGGTGCAGGACATAAAGGGCTCAATTGTTCTCCTGCCCGCCGACAGCATCGCATTGTCTCTGAGCGTGCGTGGGCCGGGCAGGCTCACACTGCCAGGCCATCAAACCATCACCCAGCACTGGCCTGGCGGTGAGTCACCGAAGCCAGGGAGGCCTCCAGACTCAGCCAGTTTTGTTAAGGTCTGTGCTGGGCACTCCCCTTACTGAGCTCGGACTCCTTTATTTGGGGGGGGGTGGGTAGTTGTTACACATGCTCACAGTGATTTACTGTTATTGATGGCAACGTACACTAGGAAAGTTTGCCAAAGGGTGTCAGTGGTTCAGATATGAACATAAAGATGATAAACGAGGCCCTCTCCCCACCAGGTTGTTCCCCGTGTTGATTCTTTCCCCTTGTTTCATTCTGTGCAGAGGAGGAGGTGCGCCATCGCCCCAAGTGATCCCCGCATTCCTGTCTGGTGAGCAGGCGCTCGAGGTGTTCTTAGACAGGTACGCCATGCCAGGCAGTAATCTGGGGGCGATTTACAAAGACCCGGGCTCAGATTTCAAAGAGCAGCCCAGACACCCACGCCCAGCATGCTTTGCATTGCTGTTTGTGGATCAGACAATTCAGCATTTTCTTCTCTTAATGAGTGTCTCCCCTTTTTAACTCACTGTCCTGGGCAAATGAAGCACCAGCTATTGTCTTGACATGATAACACTTCTCTTTTCTTTAGTAATCAACTTCTTGACCCCTTTACTGACTGGACCTGCTCACGGTCGGCTCGACACAGCAGAACAAGTGCACCAGGGGCACCAATGGCAAGGACAGAGGATGCAGCTGCCATACGTGAACAAGGTTGAAACCCTAAGAAAACACAGCTCCTTGCAGCAGAATTGCCCAACGACTTACTTGCAAAAGGGCCTTTCAGCCCAACATGAGGCTTTGAGGCAAACAGAAGCTGAACATGTGCTAATGACACCATTTGCTTATCTACTGATATTAAGAAGCCATCCTGTTCCATTTACTCTACCTGGGATTGCTTAAGTCTGTCCTGCCCGCCCTGCAGAATGACTCAAAGCAGAATTTAACCCTTTAAACCTGGGAGAGGTTGTAAGAGAGACTTGAGTTTTATATTTGGAAGTACATGTAGATAGCTCCTCCCAGCCCCTGGTTCCATGTATAAGGAAACAGACCCATGGAAGTTCAGCATCTATTCTAGGGTCAGCCAGTGAGTAAATGGCAGAACCAGGGAGCAATGGCTGCAAGCAGATGTACGTGCCATTCCCCTTTTTTCAGTGACAGGAAAAGCCTCCTTATGTGTGGAGTGATGGTGACTTTCATTTCCAGAGTTTTGTGTCATTCGCATGCTCATCCCCTTGCCTCCTGGAGAAGGGAGGGTTCTTCCTCTGCACTTGCCAGTGAGGAGCTGAGGCTTGGAGTGGGGAGTAGCTCATTGGAGGTCTGTCCTCTAGTGGGAAGTGTCTGTTCTCAGCCCCAGGTCTCAGGACGCACCGGAGCAGGTACCCTGCTTCTAAGGAAGCATCACTTCTGTTTTAACAGGGTACCTGTGATTTGTTTGAGTCAGGATGGTAAGACATACAGAAACAGAATGACTGCCACGAGGAACACGGTATTATAGCCACAGATCCCTGCACACAGAAGGTACAGTGAGCCATGTGGGGGTACACAGCAAATCACCAGGTCAGTCAGGAGTCAGAGGCAGGGAGAGGAAAACTTGGGCAAGACCCTTCATGGTGTTTCCATGGGAGGGAACAGAGGAGGCAGGGTGAGCAGGCTGAGAATCAACTGCTATGAGTAATTTCAGGGGCTCTGGGGTACAGGGCCGACCTGTTTGTCTGGTACCTGCCCTGGGGTGATTAGGGAGGTGGGATGGTGGCTCCAGACTGGACTCAGAGCTCAAGGACAATGGTGGTGGGTGTGAGCTCTGGATTAATCGGTTTGCATATGAAAGGTATACTCACATCAAGGAGAGAGATTTCAGGAGAATTGGCTGGCCAATTGGCTGACACCTTGATCCAGCCTTCAGAATCGTGAGAAAATAAATGTCTGCTGTTTAAGTCACCCAGTCTGTGGGACTTTGCTGTGGAAGCCTGAGCAAACTAATATAAAATATAAGGTGACTTAGTCATGAGAGAGAAATCCCATCATACAGGTTCTGACTGCACTCCAGGGGAGGGATTGTTTGGGGCACATACAGCTGGAAGCACAAATCTCAGGGCCCCCCTACCTCATCGTCCACGTACTGGTGGGCTCTGATATTTGGCCACACCCTCCTGATTCTTCAAAATGTCTATCTTTGTTGATCAAAAGCTTCTCTCCCTTTCCCCTTTCAGCCCTGTGGAAACTTGGCCATCAGCTTCTCACCCTCAGGATATGCACAGATGTACTAGTATGTCAATGGTCACTGTAACCAATCAGCATTTGAGGCAGAGATTCCAAGAGAATTCTAACATGCATCCCAGTGTTGGAAACAAATGCCTCAGGTGCGTATAGAGATGGACAATGGTGCTCACTGCCTGGAGAGCAAAGTCCAGTGTCTATGGGGTTTCATAGGTTGCAAAATTAAGGTATACAATAATTAAGCAACACATTGCAAGGTGATGTAGTCAGGTGGGAAGACTGGAAGAGAGAAGATACAACCTCCATAGCGGCGTGGCTCACACACGGGAGCAGCAGACAGTCACTGTCCCCAGCATTCATCAGCTCAGCAAGCATGCTAGGGGCAGGTGACATTGGTGCAGAACACGGTGCCTTCCCCAGGACATACACCAGTGAGTGAGACTCCACACACATCAGAAAGTAGGGAATACCCCACCCATAGCTCTAACCACAACACAACGACACCTTCTGTGATGACCAGGTGTCCTTCAACCACACAAATGCCAGATCTGTCTGTGGACTTGTGGGTCATTGAGCAACAACAGGGAGAAAGCCTCTCCTGGAGCAATGACGAGGACTAGCTCCCCTGTTACCCCTCCTGGCACCACAGGGACCCTCAGGTGCCCCCAGACCACAGGGCTACATGGGTGGGTATCAGCTGATGTGTGTCAGAGAAAAGTGTTGCTCTTGACCAATAGTTGTCTGGCCACAAACCAGTGCTCCCCATGGCTAATTTGCCTTCTGGCATCTACAGCAAGGCCCCTAAGCAGCCAATCTGTTCTAAGGCCCAGGGTCAAGGGCTTCTTCAAGTCTATCCTCTGATGGTCCCTAGAGTGATGGCTTTGAAACATCAGTATCTAGATAACCTCTAAGAGGACAACTTGGCCAAGAGATAGAGTCAGTGTGGGCCTCAAAATGAACTGGGGTCGGGGAGCAGACACTGCTTAGGTGGAGCCTCACCTGCAAGAGTGGACAGATCTCTGGAGAGCCGGCTCTGCTCCTGGATCCTGTGCTGAAGCTGGCCATCCCAGGCTCCAGCCAGGACTCTCCACAGGCAGAGCTGAGTGAGCAGGTCCATGTCTTGCCCAGCCCTCAGACACTCTGGAGGCTCCGGGGTGATCTACGGCAGCATCATACTCCATGGAAACCCAGGGCTCCATGCAGACAGTGAGTTATCGCTGCTGTGGGACCCTCCGGAGCATCCTGATGAGCAAGATTAAGAAACGCCTCTGGTCCCGTGCCACGTACATACATGGTACCGGCTGGTGAGAGAGATACGCATGAAGATTTATCTCCAGGTTGTGGGCACAGCGCATCCACTGGGCACTTGTTCAGTGCACTCAGATACCAGGGAGATAACAGCTCTGGAAGAAGATCCCTATCTCCTCTCCCTGCTGCGAAGCAATAGCAGTTGGGGCTGGGTTTCCTTAGTCCTCCAGCCTGGGGAAGAGCAGGGGCCTGGGGAAGGGCAGGGCCTGGGGAAGGGCAGTGCCTGGGGAAGGGCAGGGCCTGGGGAAGGGCAGGGGCAGCCTTGGAGGCTCGCTCAGGCTCAGAGGGGGCTGGGGACGGCAGTGATCTTACTAGAATCAAAGATGACCTTCCCCAGCTCCTGCCACCAGACAGACCTTCCTAAAGTGCTGCCTTCCTTGAAGAAGGTCCCCAAAGCCATCAATGATACCCAGCAAGCATTTGAGATAAACCCTGCTTCCTGACCCTTCAGTCTCCAACCAGATTCTCCTCCGCTGGAACCTCCACCTTTCCCTCTTAAACGCCCTGTGCGTGTTCCCAACCCCGGCATCTGAGGTCACTCCCTCTCTTGCCTGAAGAACTCACCACCCTCACTCCCAGTCACCCCAAGTCCTGGCTCAGGGTCCCGCTCCTTCCAGACCTTCCTCCGGATTCTTCTGTCTGTGGGTCCACTGCTGGGTGAGCACAACCCTGTGTTATGAGTCTCCTCACTTACCTCTGTGGCTTATTTCACTGATTCATTTACTTACATCTTAACTCCTGGTCAAAAACAGAAATACCCACTTGAGTTATAAACTGTGTATAATATTCCCTTGTGAATGCTGCTTACATTCCCCCACAATGCTCAATGTAATTCTAACCACAGCGGGTGGTTAATAGGTACCTACCAAATCAGTGCACTTTTGATAAGACTTAAAAACCTGTCACCCTGTTGATGGACTCCATTTCCTGGCACGACCCTAAACCCCAAAGAAGGTGCTAGAATCAACGCTGGGCATTAGGTTAGTAGGAGGCAGCCTTTGGAGACTTAGTTTAACAGGGTCTCAAATAATCCAGATTAGTTCCCCTTGATAGAGGCTCCTGGGCAGGTCAGAGATTGTACTCACTATAAATTATTTCTAACAGATACATGGATATATGCCAAAAACTGAAGTGATAATAAAAGGCATGACTATTGAAGAAACTACTTCACATAGAAACTTGGAGCTTCCTGCTAGCTGTTACAGACATTTTCCATCCTATTTCTCTCTCACACTGTGCCTTTTGCTGAAGGACAATAGATAGGGCCCAAGGGCTGGCATGCTTTCTAAAACATCACCCCCAAAGGGTCATGTACGAGAGGCTCACACTGACCTAATGGGGACAGTGCTTTTTTATGCTTCTAAGTATAGCTTTAAATTTAGGTCTGCCTAAACACTCTTTGATCTTTCTACCTCATACTATGTTTTTGGAATTCAGAGTTAAGTGGGAGTTGAGTGGACATCCCATAACATCTTTGTTTTATCAAGTCCAGAAGTTTCTGTAAAGAGAATTCTGCCTGTGGTGGCATCAGAAATGGCCTCAGGTGTAAACCGTGGTCTTTCTGCCCAACCCAGCATCCCACCCAAGCATGCACCCCATGGTCCCCAGCCCACTGTGTGTACTGGAGGCGGTTGGGTGGTTTTGGTTTGTCTTTCCTCCACCCTAGTAGACAGCAAGATAAAGAGCATGTACCACACCATAGCGGGGCCCCAGCCTGAACATGCTTCCTCCATGGGCTATTTTCCCTGGTTTCCAGTTTCCCCACATTCTTCTCCCAAGTCCATTTTTCATCTGTTGGCGCATTCCTGGAGGACCATGCTTTCTGTCTATGTCAAGTTTCAGTGCCATTGTTGTCACTGTCAGCTCTGGAGACACCTCTCCATTCTGTGTTCTATCTCAAAAATGAAACTGCTCAGGGTAGAGGGTGAAGTCGCACAGAAGGACATGGCCAAGCCCTGAAAATATTTATGGATTTTGTGTGCATAGGGAAAATCCATGGAATATAAGATGGCGACCCTTTCCTGTGACATTTTCTGTTATCTCATTACATTTTTAAGACAAAACTTAAGGAGTTAGAAGTCTTCTATTTTGATGAAATAATCATGGCAGTGTCTCCCTCTGTCATCGTCGTCATTTCCCAAGGGCCTCATGCAATATGCTTCCTCAACCCAGCATTTCTTCACGATAGTCGAACAGTCTAGATGGGGAAACAACCTTAAGAAAGCTGCAGGTAAGGTGGTCCAGGACAGAATCACAATCCTGCCAGTCTGGCTGTCCTTCTCCCCAAATCCTACCCAGATGAAGAAGGCCTATGTAGAGTCCATGGGCCTGGGCTACAGGGGCCACTGTCCTAGACAGAATAATGCATGTTCTTTCCCACAAGTCACCCATCAAATAATAATGTTAACACCTCCAACCCCCAAATTAATACTACTCAGACCAAAAGACTTTTTAAAAAATGTTAAGTGAAAATAAAGCTAAAAGAACTTTTCAGCTGCCTAAATTACAGTAACAATCAGCTCAGTCTATTGTGGCCCAGAGTACTGTGGCTATTGTTAAAGATCAAAAGAAAAGAGAATGTTATTTAGCTAAATTTACAATAAGACCATGGGGTATGTCACCGAGGAAGTAGACCGCAGAATATTAATATGAATTCTTTATTTTCTATACATTCCAAGATAGTTTGAATAATTTTCTTTCTACATAAGAAATTGGCAACTGCCCCAAATTAAGGCAGATATTTTCTTGGCAGCAACACTGAAGAAGGCAGCCTTTACCCCCCCTGGATTGAAATTGAAATGAAGTCACAGTTTGCCATTGTTTTTTTGTTTTTTCATTTAAATTCTTTATTGTTTAATGTACTGCAGAAGTCTCCTTTTTCCCCCATTGACCACTCCCCGGCTACCCCCTCCCCAACACATGCCATTGTTTTTTACAATTTTATTTATTTCAAGGTTCAAAATATTTCTCAGGGTAAAGAGCACTGAAGATTTTATTATCACAACTGCAGTCACTATAGCATCAAAATATAAAGAAAGGTCATATTCCTAAAGGGCCAAGTTCAAGCAGAAAGTGCTAATTAGGATGGAAACCAGGCTTACCTGACTCCCACGGTAGCTAAGCTATTCTTTTCCTTTCTCACATAGCAGCTGCCACCAGAATAGTCTACCCTCGTACTGGCCACACCTTTATTCAGGCAGAAAGGGTCCCCATTATCTTAAATATGTACATTTAAGCCTTAACTAGGGAATTAGAGGAAGAAGGAAGTAGCCTTGCTAACAGTCTTTACTGTGTAGTTGTCATCATTTTAAGCTTAATGTTTCCTTTCACAGAATAATTCCATGCACACAGCAGTGTATGTCTGGACCAGTACTTCCCAATGCTGAAGATCAGTGTTGAGGGTGGTTTCTTCATACACCTCCTAGTTCTCACTCTTCCATGCCAGGCGGAGCTCATGCTGCTGGCCCAGGAGCCACAGGATGCAGGGTCTCCAGGTACAGCCTAGGAAGGAAGATGAGATGCCCCACATGAGGAGTCTGGATATTTTTCCTCGATGACTGCTCTCTATGAGGGCCAGCATCATGCCCATCATGGATAGGACATGCCTTCCCCTGCCGCCCCCCCTCCCCTGCCCCCACCTGCCACCAGAATTCATGCTTGAGTCCTGACACTTCGGACCTGTGAATGGGACCTTATATGGAAATTAGGTGTTTGCGGATGTAATTAAGATGATGAGATCATGTGGGAATAATTTGGGCTCTGACCCAATGACTGATGTACTTACAAAGAGAAAAGAGAGACAGAGGACACAGAGGGAGAAGGCCCTGTGATGACGGAGTGGAGATGGCAGTGATGCAGTTACAGGCTGGCAACCACCAGAGCCCCCACAGAGCCCCATCCCCTCCTGGGAGCCTCTGCCATGAGGAGGGCTCCTGCAGACACTGGTGGTGGGTAGCACGTACCATCAGTTCCTAAACAACAGCAATAGGTCATGGGAAAGACGGAGTTAGTATCCAAGTTCACAGTTCCTCATATTGCAATGTGCTTGTGTGGGAAACATGGTGTGGTGTGTGTTTTAAAGCAGCGTTTGTCAACTTTTTTTCTTTGCCAGGGGATTGGGTTCTTTACAAAATAATATTTCAGCCTTTTTCAAATTTGCCATCTGTTATTTTCCTCACACTTTTAAAAGGAGATAGGTGCAGAGTCCGGGTGGCTTCCCCAGGACACTAATTCACACCAACAAGAAAGGGAAGCGTCCAGGTCCCTCTTCCATGTGGGGACCCTGGGAATGCACTCAGCTTGCTCAGAGGGTGGTGCCATCCTCCATGGAGGGAACAGAGCCAGGACCTCCAGGCCATCTGGGCTTCTATCCACCTGGGTCCCGGATTTATACTTCCGGAACCCCGGGGTCTGCACTGTGTGCCACTCCCTGCCTCTGCAGGGACTTGGAGGTCCGGGAGCAGGCAGGCTCCTTTCAGCAGCCTCAGGTCAGCAGGGGTGCTAGCGGGGCAGCTGGGGGTCAGGTTGCTTCAGTCAGGGACAGGGGGCAGGGGGCAGGCATATTGTCCCAGAGGGAGCCTTTCTCAGATCCATCCATCTTCATTCCTGTAATTAGGTTCTCCCACTTGCAAAGACAGTGTTGCTATGACACACATTGGCAAATCGAGGCAAATTTGAGGTCTGGTCATTAAAGTGGTAGGTCTATTGTTCCTGGTGGTGTAACTGGTGATCAAGGAGGCAATAAAACGGCCTGCAGTTAAAGGCCTGCACATTGAAAGGGCCTGTCCCCAGGCGGGCAGCCCTGCGAGGCTGTAACTTCACCCTCCCGTGAACCAGAGTTTATGGAAAGGCTTGGTGACATGCCTCTTGTTTAACCTCCAGGAGGAGGCAAGCAAAAGAAAAAAGGGGAGGGGGCTAAAACCAAAGAGAATTAATGAGCCTTCACATATTGTCCTGTTTCTTTTGTTATTAAGAAAAAAATCTGGGTGAAACAAAGAAGTGACAGGAGAGCGTCTGGAGCAGAAACCATTAATATCAGGTTGTAAATTCCACAAAACATTAACTTCATTACATGGCAATCACTGCGTAATTGGCAGCGGGAAGGTCCTGCCTTCTCATCACTGGCCGGTTGTGCAGGAATCAGCACTGTGCCTCTGGGAGAGGTCATAGCCCAGCCTGAGTTCACGAGAGATGGGGAAAGGGCACCTTCCTTTGCCTGTGAGTCCCACCTTCAATGCCCCTCCTCACCCTGGAGTTTCAGACTTGGGCCCATGAGCCCTAGAACTAGGGGCACTAGAACACACCCATAGATGTGCCCCTCACCACTGCCACCCTTCCGGGAAAGGCAACCAGAAGACACAGACCCATTGCTTCAGGGCATAGCCAGAGGCTTGGTGTTCACCTGCAGACATATTTAGGGAAAAGGTGTCCTTAGAATCCAGTCCACTGCAGCCTGTCCCACAGACTGTGGGCTCTGCACCCTTACTCACCTAGTGTGCTTATCAAATGCTGGTCCAGAGGCCAGACAGCAGGGAAACCAATGAGACTTGGGCCAACGGAGGCACAGAGGACTGGCCAAAACAAGCCCAAAGGAAACAAAATGAACAGAGCACACAGACAAAAAAGGCCCACAGTGACCACAAGAGTGGCAAATGTTAGAACAATCCTAAAGAAAAGAAAATAAGCATGCCTAAGATCCTCAAAGAGGGAAAATTCCTGAAAGAAAATCAACACAGAATTACCATACAATGCAGCAAGTCCCCTTCTTGGTATAAAGCCCGAAGAGTTGAACAGAGGCTCAAATGGATACTTGCACACTCTTGTTCATGACAGTGTTATTTGCAATAGTCAATGGGCAGAAGCAATCTAGTGTCCATTGACAGACGAATGGAGGGGCAGAATATGATATGTACAATCAATGGAATGTTACACAGCCTTAAAAAAAGAAGGGAATTCTGACACATGCTACAACATGCATGGACCTTGAGGACATAATGCTAAATAAAATAAGCCAGACAGAAAAGAGTAAATATGTATGCTTCCACTTATATAAAATATCTAGAAAAGGCAAATTCATAGAGACAGAAAGTAGATTAGAGATTATCAAGAGCTGGGGGAAGGGGGAAATGGGGAGTTGGTATTTAATGTGTAAGCAAATTCATTTGGGGAAGATAAAAAGTTCTGGAGATGGATGATGGTGATGATTTGCACAATAAACAATGCTCTGAATATAGTTAATACCACAGGACAGTACACTGAAAAGTGATTAGGATAATAAATCTCACATTATGTATATTTTAACACAACATTTTTAATTCTCAAGGAGGAATAATAAAAAAAAATCCATAATAAAATAACATGATCCTATGAAAATGTAAGTTTGATTCATCCAAGAAACATAATTTTTACACCATAAAAATTAAATGAAGTTGATCTTCACTTTTAGAAATCACCTATGGCCAATGTCATGACAACGGCAGCTAACACTGATAGAGACTTGAGGTGTGCTTAGTGTTTTACATGGGCTACTTTCGAATCATGCCAACTCTATGAAGCAGGTGCAGTTATTACTCCCAGTGTACAGATGTGGAAGGTTAGATGAGTGCGCTGATATCCCTCAGCATTGTGAAACTGAAATTAGAATCAAGGTCATCTGGCATCAAAGCCTTAACTCAAAACAACATGCTGATGGTCATTGTAATAATAAATCATAGTGACGGAGCTTTGCCCTTATTTAAAGAGATTTTATAAATATTTCTTTAACTGAACTGAATAGAGAAGCTTACTAATCTAAACCAGCACACAAGGAAAGATAAAAGTGAGGTGAGTGAGAAGAGTGAGATAGTGATGCTCTGGACAACAGCTTGGGGTATGGGTGCCACAAAGGCCTCGATCAGCTCTGCCAAAAGGAGAGAGCAGCAGCCAGACACTTGCTCCAGGCCCGTCACTCATCTGGGTAATCACAGATGCACCTGAGTTGGGCATAAATACCAAGGCTGCCATTTTGTGAGGGAAACATAACTTATTCATGACCAGAAGGCTACCTAAAGTGGCAAGCTAGGAAGACACTGCAGATGTTCTGAGCCCTGTAACTATGTTTCCATCAGCACAGATCTATAATCTAAGACAAACCACTGGCCAGAAATTTCCAGAACCAGAGGTTCTGAGTCTGTGTGATGGGTTATTTAAGGTGAATGGACTGCATCCAAGTCCTGGGGCTACTGTAAGAAATTAACACACACTGAGGGACTTAACACATCAGAAATTTATGTTTTCACAGTTAAGTCCAAAGTCGAGGTATCAGAAAGTCCACACTCCCTCTGAAGTCTCCAGTGGAGGATCTTTCCTTGCTTCTTATGCTTCTGGTGGCACCAGGCACTCTCCGGGTGTGGCCACACCACTCCAATCTCTGCCTCTATAGTCCCACGCTCTCCTCATCCTCTCTCATTGTATCCTGTGGTGTCTACATAAATTGGAAACATCATGCAGTTTGGGGAGAGGTCACATTTTGCACCTCACCCATTGGGGCCTGCTGGGACCTGAAGCTAGTTATAGTTCTAGAGGTAAAGAGGGGCAGTAGCTGTAGGTTTGGCATACACCAACTCACATCTGTTGGCATACAGAAATTGGGAGGACCTTTCAAGGCTACAAACCCTGGGGAAGCCATTAAATTATAATTTCCTAGACAACTCAGGGTTATCTCCCAGGCAGAGGTTGAGTGGTTGCTTCTACAGACAAAGATGTCTCATCAGAATTAGGGTTCAGTGTCAACAGTTTTGCCAGAGTCTTCTCATATATCCCTATTCCAATTTTCAGGATCTCATTCCTCCCCTATCAACACCCTAACTTTAACAATTGAAAACCTGTGATATTGGAAATTCAAATTGTATTATAATTCAGCCACTTATAGGGTGCAACTCTAAATTTGGTTTGCAGAAATCTCAGCCCCACAATTACAAAAGATAAAGATTTCTGCCAGAGAAAGAAGAAACTTTTAGATAGTTTATGCAGAGCTGAGATCATCAACCCCCAGCCCCCTGACACACACACACACACACATTCTCCACATACTTTGATACAGCTAGTCAATCCCATTATATCACTTAGAATAAAGTATTCTTCAGTGTCATTTATGTGGTCACCCAGTAAACTGCCTCTTAAAAAGTATCAATTACCAGTATTCAAAGGTAATGTTTTGCATGTCTCTATTGCCACATCCCACCATGATTAGGAGTGATCTCTTTACTACTAGAAATAGCTTCAACAGTGTCTTTAAATCTAATCAAAGCAGGAAGCCAATTCCAAAAACTCCAGAAATATTTCAGAAAGCTCATCCTTAGGATTCAGTTTCTTTAGAACCACTCCCAGAACCAACATTGCATCATTTGGGACTTCAGCAGAGAAACAGTAAGAGATAATGTAGATGTAGGTGTAGATAAAAATGAAGGTGTTGATATAAATCTAAGTGCAGATGTAGACATTGGTATATATGTAGTCAAAGGTGTAGACATGGACACAGATGTAGACAAAGTCATAGATGTAGATGTAAATGAACAAATGTAGACTAGATATAGATGAAGGTATAGGAAGATGTAAATACAGATATTTATTGCAAAAATTGGCTCATGCTATTGTGAGGGTTGATGAGGCCAGTCTGAAATCTGTAGGGCTAGCTGGCTGAAACTGTTAGGTTGGAGGTAATGCTGCTGTCCACAGGTGGCATTTCTCTATTTTCCTCAAGGAAACTTCATTTCTGCTTTAAGACCTTTCAACTGATTGAATCAGAATCACCCAGATTATTAAAATAATCTACTTCAAGTCAACTGATTGTGTATGTTACCCACATTTACTAATGACAGATCGAGGAGTGTTTCCTTAAATAACAGGATACTATAACCTAGTCCAGTTAACAAAACTGACCATGGCAGGGACTAATTCAAACATCATATTCATCAAACAACAGTGTCTTTCATAACTAACCATCCTCATGCTGCAGCACCCAGCTCCAAGAGTCTCTTTTAGATAATCTTATGCTCACTTCTACATACCACACCCTCATGGACACACACCCAAGTACACACATACAAGCACACATGTGCTCTCTCTCCTCCCTTTCACCAACTCTCAGGACCTTTTCTCTTCCCATTATTATTATTATTTTACCTTTTTAGAAGATCCAACTCAAGACTTTTATTTTTTCAGAAGTATCTGTAATAATGTGTTACTTGCCCCTTTCATTACTACCTGGCTTGTCATTTGAGGCCAGCACTGATGAAAGAATTAACTGTAGATATATTTTCTCCCCTGGATTCCCATGGCTTTGAAAATTGCATCCAGGCAGGGTGAGGAGTTTGTACTGCCTGTATCACTGGTGAGAAGGTACAGATCAAAGAAGAGTGAACAGAGAGGTAAATTTTGGTCTCTTGCAGCCAATATAGGCTTTTGAAACTTAAGGAAAAGACCTGAATTTTGAAAGAAAGGGTTTTTTGTTTGTTTGTCTGTTTGTTTGTTTTTATAGCAAGAAAACAGGCACAAACATAGATTGTGATGAATAAAAGACCCTAAGACAGAGTAAAAATCCCAAGGGTTTGAAAATATCCAAGGAGAATCTAGAACAGTGATGGCGAACCTATGACATGCGTGTCAGAGGTGACACGCGAACTCATTTTTTTGGTTGATTTTTCTTTGTTAAATGGCATTTAAATATATAAAATAAATATAAAAAATATAAGTCTTTGTTTTACTATGGTTGCAAATATCAAAAAATGTCTATATGTGACACGGCACCAGAGTTAAATTAGTGTTTTTCAAAATGCTGACACACCGAGCTCAAAAGGTTAGCCATCACTGATCTAGAAAGTTCCTGATGGGTCTTCTGAGGAAGGGGCCTGCATTCTGTCCTTCTGGGTCAAACTCTATAAGGAGGACAATTGGAATAGAAAATGCAAAACAGTTTGGGGCCTCCAAGAATGTGGAACCTCTATGCCCCCCATTTGCTGCTAGCCTTTCTGTATCCCATCTGGGCCTTCATTGGAACCTCGGCGTGGAGATGACTGCCTGGCACACTTGGGCCAAGAGTGATGTGTGCGTGTGTGTGGGAGCAGCCAAGCAGTGTTTCCCTTGTGCCCTCCATGGCTCCATGCAGCATCCGCCTGAGGCCAGAGTCATGAAGGACAAGTGAGTACCTAGGGTGAGACTGTCACCACCTTGAAAAGTACATGGGTCTTCTTAAGTTTTTAAGCTTGGTTCACCCTCAAAGAACTCTTGGCACACCCAGATGAGAGAAAATGAAACCAGACAATCACCAAAAATTACCTTGCACTGAAAGGTTCAACTTTCTGCACCCCTGGAGGAAGAGAAAGAGGAAAACAGGTTGGGTTTTTGAAGATCTAGTAGTTTTATTGTCAACATATGAGTGTGGGTTGAGATCTCTACCACTGAATTCTTTCCAATCCTTGTATGCATTTGAAGTGCAAGTGTTTGCCTATTTTCTTATTCAATAAATATTAGTTAAGCACTTACTACGTACAAGCATTGTTCTAGGCCTAAGGGATAGATCAGTGGAAAAGACAGGTAAAAGTTCTTGCATAGAGAAAAAAAAATCTAGTAGAATTGGTACCTGTGACTTAATGTATTGTCACTTTTTTTCTTTTTTTTCATTATAAATTTCAAATTCCTTCAGATCAGACACCTTAATTTTTTTTTTGTATGCTACAACTCCAGCCATTGGTGGTGGACCTTATTCTTTATGCATGTTATTGATATTTTTAATAAATGATTTTAAAATGAATGAACAAATTAATGAGCTTTATTGTGTGAGAAAGAGTGCATTTATGAAAATGAGCAAAGCTATTAGCCTGAAAATACTGTGGCCATGTCCCCATGCAAGGACTGGATTGCAATAAAACCATCTACAGGTCACCCGGTTTCTTATTTGAACCACTGATTGGTTTGCTTTAAATCCACTGATGACTTTTCAAGTGAACATATTTTTATTCCACCAGAATTCTTTTTAACTTTATGTGGATAGACAGTTCATTTACTTTCTAAAACAAGCTATTCTAGGATCATAACTCACATCAGCTCTCCATCTTGTTTTAGTGCATAAAACTTCCCAGAATGTGGCTCTCACCTTGACCGTCATAACTGCAGTAAGGATGCTTACAGCAGGCATTGTAGCCCTCCAGGTGTCCTTGCCTCTTCTAGACTCAGCAGAATGAGAAATAACCAAAAACTCATAGGCTTCTTCACAGTTTCAAGCATTCTTGGCATTTCCCTAATTTATTAAAGTGGCTATGAGTAATTGGCAACTGTATAATTTTGCAGAAGTGATATAAAAGAAGAAACACAGGCATACCCCTTAATTGTTTCTGAAGCAGAAATGCTATTCTGAATGGGTGACTAGTTCAAGTTATGTTCTAAATGGTCCAACATCGTCAGAGTAGCCATTTTTTTTTTCTAAATTGAAGTAATCTCAAATATTTGAGCACCTAAAACAGTGTTAAAATTAAGGTGTTAGTGACAATTGGGCTAAGGTGTTCAAGAAGTTAAGGGTCAGATGTGTGTCTATCTTGCTAGTTTTATTTTTCCTTCTGTATTTAGGCCAGGAGCTCTGTTCCTGTGTATCCTCAGGTGATTCAGGAGAGGAGCACTGTTATGCAGGACCCTGGACCCCAGAGCTGGGCACATGTCCAGCTCCTCCTGACACCAACCAAACAAACCTAGACCAGTCACGTCACATGGTATCCTTCCCACGCTGAGATACAGCAGATCAGATAGGTTGTATGCGTGGGTGAAAAACTAAGGTTTTGAAATATAACAAGGAGGAATTTTCTTTTCAGGTTTGCCTTGTAGGTCTCTAACCTATTGGAGAGTGCAGTTTCAGACTTCTAGGTTAGCTCTTTATTTAGAATTTCCATAACAGAAGGCAGAATTCAAGTCTGAGTGGTAATATAACATTGCCTTAAATACTCTCGCCAGAATTCTAATTGAATGAGTTGACTACAGAGGTCCTCGTCTCAGATGCCCCTTATACTTCTGAGTGTAGAGTTTTCTAATGTTTGTTGCATTTGTGGCTCTGTATGTTGAGGGGTTTTACACACACATTGAAGAGAAACCAAGAAGGAGGTGGTAAGAAATGTGATATTCGTCTAAATGATCAAGGGCATTTGGTTACTTTTACCTATTAAATTAATATTTATTGTTACATTAAATTATAATATAAATAATAAAATTATTTTCAATTCATATTTTAATGTAACATATATATTTTATATAGAAAACATACAGAAGTTATATAATGGTAATATAAATTTATAATATAAACTATACCTTACATTTTAAAAATTATTTAATTATAAAAGAAAGAAAAATATATAGGCATTTGGCTAATTTTTTAAGTTCTTATTTGGCATTTTCTCCTTTCTTGGGATATGTGCCCTCACACAGAAACTCCTATCTTCTGTTTTTCCCAGTGTGGTGCACCAGTAGTCAGAGTGGCCTTTAGAAGAATTACTGGAAAGGAGAATGTTTCCTGAATTTCTTAAATTTCCTGGGATTGATTTTTCATGCTGTTCTGACTAAGAAAGAAAGTGGTATCTGTAGGTAAGCAATTAGAGTTCATTGCAGGTGTGATAAAAAAAAAAAGTATTACAAGGACCAGAACATAAGAAATGAAGCAGGAGACCAAGGTGGGGTGTGTGGTAAACAAGTCAGATGCCAGGCCCTCAAGTGTGAGGTGACTCCCACAGACTTTGACAGAAAGGGACCTTCACCATCCTGCTCACTGAGTACCTATCCAGGAGGACATGAAATTCATGTCACAGGTTTCTCAGATCTTGGAATCAACATCTGTCCTTTATGAGCTGGCCTTTTTTTATTTTCCTAAATGTCTTGAGATGAAATGAAGACTGGAAACAGTCCTACTCCCACTTTGTAGGTCATATATAAAACAAGGGGAAAACTCACATAAACATGATATTAATAATTAGGTTGGGTTGTTAATAAACAGGCACGTGCCATTAGAAAGCTTGGATGCCCTTAATTCCACTGAGAGTAATATTCTTTTCCTCACTGTTCTGGCTGATTTCTGTCTAAATAAAACATACTTCTAGGCAGGCTACCACCGAGAAACAGAATGCTCTGTGAAATACTTCAGATCATCGGAACAGTGCAATCTTGATTTTTATATGTTTTTCCTTTCTTCATATGTGAGAGAAGGTGAATCAAAGCTAACTGCAAAAAGAATTTCTCTAAAGGGAAATTTACTTTTTTCTTATGAAATCACTTAAAATTCTGAAACTGAAGCCAAAAGTAGGCTGGAGAGTTTATTTTAAACCTTTGGAGAAGTGTGAAAGTGTTAATGATTCTTGGGGTCTTGGGATTAAAAAGAGAAAAAAAACCCTAAACTTTCTTTTTTAAAAATTCTTGTCTTGGGTACTATCTCTAAGCTTTTTCCTTCTACACAAAGTAGGTATGCATGCGCGTGTGTGAGAGTGTGTGCGTGTGTATGTTGACCATGTTTGTATGTTGCATACATGGAATCATTCAATTCAGACTATTTCTAATTGCTTCTAACAATAATATAGTTACTATATTTTCATTCATTAATAAATATTTATAGACTAAACAGCTTATTTTGTTGCCAAATGCCAGTATTAAACCCTCCAACAAGGGGTCTTGCCTCTACCATGTTTTCACACTTTGTCCCAAAGGTCAAATCCTCTTTTGATACAGTATAGATACCATCAATCTACTCCTTTGCAGGTAAACATAATATGCGAGAGTTTTGAGAATGCTGGTGACGTTGAACCTGAATTCACACATCATCCTGGAAGTCTAGACTTTTCAAGCATGAATTTCCATTGATTTTGGTTAAGATGCATTGATTCAATTTAATCCATTGATTTTAGTTAAAATTCCATTGATTTGAGTTGAGGTGGATGGATAGCTGTCTCTTCAGGGACAGTTACAAGATGCTCAGTGGTTTTCTCTGCATGGTGGGATTTGGGGAACTTCCGCGCTTTTCTTCCAGGGCAGGGATCAGATGGGAACCCATGGGAAATCCTGCCTGGGTGTCCTTCAAGGTCCTGCCAATCAATGGCAGGTTCTCAGGGATCACACATTCTGATGTGGCCTATTTCTCACTGAGAACTCAGTCACATCTCACCTCTGTGAGTTCAAAGTAGAGTGCACACGCAGATGTTTTTGTTAGCAACTCTTTTATGCTCTGAGTTCCAATCGGCTGGTGGAGGATGCATCTTTTTGCCTGGAGAAAGTCAGAGGACTATCTAGGTCTGTGTCTTTGTGGACTCTGCTCCAGAGTCGCCCCTGGTTCAGACCTGCTGTCACTGGCCAGGACTGTCCCAGGGGGCTCTAGGTGCAGAGGGCTGGGGCTGGACCAAGGATGAAGCTGAGACTGGATTCTTGAACCCAAATGTGTTATGTGATGATGCTCTGATAACTGCCCATTTGCCCTACCAATCTCTCCACTGGACATAGCTAAGTGAGTGTCCTCTCCACCTTTTGAAAGGAAGGTTATAGATGAGCAAAGGGTTCACCTGAAAATGGTGTGGCAATGCAAATCATGCCCAGCGAGGAAAAGCTGAGTGGTATTGGAGCTGCTTCCCTTTCCAGGAATAACTATAAATTTTCACTGGAACAGGTCCCAAGCCCCTCCTTTATGTTTGCTCTTCCTGACAGGCTTTCCCCCTCTTTGAATGAATGTTACATCTTCACATGCTCCACCAGCCATCCCAGGCGGACAGTCAGAAGTAGGCAAGCTATCTCCAGGTGTGCCAAGGGAAAGGGATGAACTCTGTGCTGTGTGCCTCTTATCTAGTGATTCTCCTGTTTCTCCTGCCTCTCCTGGACCCTATGCTCCCAAAGTGAAGATTTCCCCATGGCTAACCCTCAGGACCCTGCAGGACCTGGTGAGAGTTGGGTAGATGTTTATGGAATGAACCAACCACAGATAGGCCATCAGCCCCTCCCTGCAGCTACCTTTCTGGGACACTTGAGACTGGGAGCGGTGGGTGGAGGAAAACAGAGTTCTTTCATTGGACTGGACTAGAATCATCTGGAAGCTGCCTAAGCATTACAGTGAACACATTCTATATTGTAATTTTAACATTTTTTTCCTAGCTCAAAAGTTTCTTTCTTCCCCCACTTCCAATCACAAATGGAGGAAGAGAGAACTGGCTTCTTACATTGCTCTCAGTGAGGTAGTCTCCCCATTTCTTCATCCCTGGAGCTCTACTAGCAATCAAGCCTACCGTGTTCCAAAAGTGCTCAGAGCACATCCATCCCTCCTTGTAATGCTCACCTTTATCTGCAGAGCACGCTCATGCTTTCACACATGAGAAGCCCTCCATATGGTTAGAGAAGCTATACAGCCAAGCGAGCATGCACAGCTCCTTGGGGGTGAAGGAGTGAAGGGTTCAACCAACTTAGAACTTCTGAGAGCTAAATGTGCCGTTCCTTACCCAGCAATTCCACATCTCCATATAAGTCTGACAGAACTGCCTACACAGACTCACAGAGGACACAGAGAGGACTGTCTATAGCAGCCTTCTCTTTAACAGCCCCAAACTGGACATAATAAAACCATCACAAAGATTCAGTAAATCAGAGGGGTGGAATACTACAATGCAATGAAAATTAATAACCACAGCTGCATACACCCCCGTGGGGAGAAGCTGGACGTGAGCATTTGTATAAGAAGTAAGCAGTGCTGGTTGTGGTGATAGAATATGGCACCTTCTGAGGCACAGGGTGTCTGATGACCAGAGGGCTGATGAAGGCTTCTGGGAGCAGGTGAGGTCTTGATTGCTCTGTTCTCTCTCTGCCAAAACTTAACTTTGCAGAACACTCACCATTTGGCATCTTTTCTGTATGCAATGCAAATCACGCACTTTACTACTATTTACTACTAAGTTCACCTCTGTAGGAAAGAAGCTAGGGTGGAAAGCAGGAATTCAGACACAGGCCGACCTTCCTTCCAGCCATGTGCCTCATAGACCCCTGAACTCATGCTCTGGAACTGTATGATACATTCTCCCAATACATCCCTGTGGATAAGCAAAGGAAAGGAGGAACAGGTCAATAAAATCATCTGCAAGTGTATCTTTCACAGAAAGGAAACAGCCCATACTCTTACCCTGGCCAAAGTCAAGACGGGATTCCTCGGGAAGAAATCACTGTAAGTTACACTCAGAGGGGCAGCCATGGCTTCATGGGTGGATTTGCAAGTTCATTTTCCTAACCTGGACATAAAATGGTGTTGGGCCTGTAGCTTTTAACATCTGTTATTAGTGAACTTCAATAAACATTTAAAAACAGTCTCCATGTTTATTAAATTATCACATGATGGTTTTCCAGAAATCACACATTTTCCAGACTCCGTGTTAAACCCAGAGGTGTTAGAGTTGTGTTTTGTTTTCGGCAAACGTGAGAGAATTTCTTAACCTGTTTTCAGTTATACAAACCAATAAACATACATTTTTTCTAATTCAAAAAACACTTTGGAGGGCTTCTAACAAAATTAGCCAGTTTGAAAACCCCAGCTTGGCACAGAAATGATGTGTGACGCAGAGCCGAGGCTTTGCCGTATTAAAGAGAAGCTCAGAGTTAAGCGCATTTTAATGTTGTTGGATGTCATGTCGAACATGGGAACAGGCAACTCACTGTGCACAGCAGCTGTCTGCAGGCAGCGTCCCCCTAATTAAATTTGAACTCCGTGGGGTCATTACTCCTTACACCAATAATTCTTTCAAACTCCAACCAAACTCCAGCTCCATTGTAAATGTAAAAATAGTCCACTTCTCATAAGATTGAAAATTTCATTTTGTAGTGGTTTTTTTTCAACATTTTTTACGTTAAATCAGGAATGTGCTTTGGCTGTGTCTATGGCCCATCAGAATGTCAGAATAAAAGGTGAGAGCTTGGGCCATGGATTAAATGTTGTGTTTTCTGGCAACGGGAATGTTTTTATATGTTTATGAATTTAAATGGTTTTATAAGTTTTACATGTATCGGGGTGTGTTAACTGAGATACCCATATTCACAGGAAAGCCTATGACTGAGGCTGCCACCATTTAAACTTACGCTCTTCCAAACCTTTTTGGCTCACGGACAGAGTAGAGAATGTAAATCGGAATAGCACACAGGTGCTGCAGGTCTCCTATGTGTCCGATGAAGGCCAGGCCTTGCTGCCCATGGTTCTCCCCGCACTCGTGTGCAGTCTGCAAGGATTTGGGAGGGCGATGCTGGCCACAATACTCAGGTGCTGTTCTGCACGGCCACGGGAGAACACGGTGAACCCTGCTAATGAGCAGGTTCTTCAAGAAATCCTGGGCGTGCTCCTGGGCGTGGCTTGTCTTGTTCTGGGACCAGGATCTAAGATAGAAACTTACAGCCACCTGTTAGGTTCTTCTTTAGGTCTCTTGTATTCTTGAATAGTTTCCTATTTTTTTCTTTTATTCATGACATTAAGTTTTTAAAAGATTCTGTGACATTTATATTCTCAAGTGCCCTTCACCGTGTCTGATTGGTTCTTTAGGGGGGTCATGTGACATATCCCTCCATTCCTATATTTCTGGTCAACCAGCAGCATCACCATCATCCCAGAGTCCGTTAAAAATGGGAATTCTTGGGCCCAAGCAGACCTAAATCCAGAATCTAGGTGTGATTCTGTGAAATCTGGAGGGCACAACTTTGATGTTTAAACATGTTGAGGGCTAAATAGGTCAAAAGTGAGGTTGCAACTTCCATTCTATGATGTTGGAAGTCACACATCAGGTGTCCCCACTGCAGTGCATATGTCAGCTCCTCGGGCTGAACCAGCATCATGCCAATGTCCCCTAGAGGAGGGGTTGCTTCCTTCTTGGGATGGGTGGTCCTGGGGCACAGCCAGTGCTAGTGGGTACAACTTAGTCATGCTGGCATTACTCACAATATGTTGGTCAGTTACTCCCAGCCAGGCACTGTTCTAAAACTGTATCCATAGCTATCACTTTGTTTAGTCTCAACAATGAGCCCCTGAGGTCAGGACTGCAATCACCACCCCAGTTTGCAGACAGGGAGACTGAGGTGCAGCAAGGTCAAACCCATTGTCCCCAGTCACAGATGGTGGGTGGCAGGGTCTAACCCAGAACCTGCACACTGTCCCTTCGCCCCTGATGCTGCCTGTGTGTGCAGACACAACAACCCTTTGTCCCTTAGGAGGCCCAGGCTGCGTGGGCTCTTGGAAGTACTTCATTGTCCTCTGGTGTTTTAGAAACCTACCTCTAAAGTTCCAGGTCCTGTCTCCCTTACAGCGGGGAGTGCCAAGTCTGTCTGCTTTCAGCCATGTTCCCTTAGTGGCTGCCCCAGAAGGTTCCCCTCAGCTCTGACACTGGAAACTACCTGGTCAGTGTTGGGCATGTTGATGTCTGTCAACCCAGTAGGGAAATCTCTGCCCCACAGGACCCACCTCTTGTCACCAGATAAGCAGGTGCCTCTGCAGAGGGACAGCCCTGGGCCCTGAATTCTCCACTCAGGCTCATCACTCAGGACACGTGTAAGCTTCAGATGAGCATACAGCTAGTCACGGGCTCAGTTGCCATTTCAAATCATGAATATGAACCTGTGTGTATTCATGAGGAGGGAACGAGGTGACCCTGCATGTACAGCTATGAGGTAGACGACAAGCACCCTGAATGGGAGGAAGGTCTTGCTGGAAAGTCCTTCCCCTGCAACAATGACCAACCTCCAGCACTTCCAGTTTCTCTCTCAGTCAAAATCCACGTGCGAGTTCAGCCCTTGTCAGTCTTTCTGAGAAAACAGACACAGAGTTTCCTATGTGACCCAAACCAGGGTGTGCTGGGATTCCCGCAGAGGGGGCGTTGGCCGGCCTCTGTCACAGAGCAAGTGGGTAATTAGGGTTCTCACCATGCAGGAGCACAGCACACTGGTAATTAAGGACCTTGTCATTGCTTGTCAGACCGCAGGACTATGAGATGATGAAATCTATCGCTGGCTTTGTGGGTTTTCTTTGGGAGAGGCCACGCCTCATTGGAACTCTGTGCCTGGTCTAGCACCTACCTCACCTCACTGAGGTCATCCTTCTCTGCTTTTGCAAATCTGGCTCATTCCATGTGTGTCCGTGTGTGTCTGTGTGTATTCATGAGTGTCTATGTGGGTATGTATATTAGTGCATTCCATGTGTCTGTGTGTCCACATGTTTTTTGTGGACCAGACACCACCCAGTAGGGTACAGTGGCCTCCTGGATAAACAGGTCTCTGATGTGAGGAGCCACCAGACCCAATTTGTCACTCAGAACAACCATGCACAGCTCTGCACAGTAGCCTTCTATGGAGCCTGATATTCACTGGCCCACAATAACCTGTTAGAGTACAGTGTGTAGACAATGAGTCTGCGATCCAGCAAAGCAACCATGTCCTCACTGGCCTAGAGCACATGACCTTCTCTTCATTAATAACATTCATCAGACCAGGTAGGAACCCAACTCATTTGCATCAAAGTCAGCACTATGAAAAGCCCCTAGATGTGTGTCCTAGATCTATACCTGAGCAATACATGTTGGCCCCAGAGCTGGACATCTTCATTCACTTGTGGTGTAGGGTGGGTCCCGGTGTGGAAGCTACCACCCAAGTTGCTGCAAAAGTATCTAAGGGTCATTTCTTTGAAAACAGGGGTCTGTGAAATACTGGGGTCCATGTGCCACTTGCAGACCAGAGATGTGTGTCAAAGGGGACTTGCGCAGTGGGATAGAGACGGGAACCAGGTCCACACTTGGGAGCTAGGCAGAGCTTCTTAGTGCTTCTCAGTAATCAACAAAATCAAGGTCAGGGAGAAATAAACCTAGAAATCCACCCCCTCCAAAGGTGTGCTTGTGTGTCTATGGATGTGTGGGGGTATGCATTGTGTGTTGTATGTGCACATATGCCATAGACAGATACTGTGTTGGCTAGACGAAAACCACTTGATCTTGGAGATAAATTTTCTGTTCTTTTGAGAATATATGTAACCTCTAAATTTTAGAAATAATCATTAAACACTGAATCTATGATAAGCTTGAGAAAACAACTTAGAATACATTTATAACTTATTTTAAAAAAATAAACAAGGGAGAAACTAAGATGGCGGCATAGATAAACACCGGGAAATCGCCGCCTCACACAACAATTGAAAAATACGGCAAAGGTCAGAGCAAACATCATCCCGAACAACAGGAAGGCTGGCTGAGTGTAATTTCTACAACTAGAAGAAAAGAAAAGCACACTGAGAGCCAGAGGAGCTGCAGAGGTGAAAGGCAGAGGTACGGCGGCAGCTCGCGCGCGCGCGGAAAGGGGGTGGCACCTGAGGACACGGCTGTCTTTTTGAATCACAAGCTCCCGACTGCTCTGAACTCCGGTTCTGGGAAGTCTCTGGGAACCCAGGACTCATACAGGGAGAAGCTGGTCTGTCAGGCGGCAGCGGGCGAACTTGAGGGCGGCTTTCCCTCAGAGGTGCTTGCAGCCGTTACCGGGACACTGAGACGCGCGACTCCAGGCGGAGAATCAGCCATTGCTTCTTTCTCCGCCCTTTGACTCCCTGAGACCCCGCCCCACCCAGGCTGCGGCAGAGGCTTTTGCATGTGAATGTACCTAACTACAGCCCAGCCAGGCAGACCCGGAACTTCCAAGAGAAGGCTCAAGGCCCCGCAGCAGCTTGCATTGCTTCACAGCTGAGCCTCTTCGTGGCTCCTGCTGTGTGGCCTCAGGCAGGGGCTGAATTAGCACCTCCTTAGGTCCAGGAGCCACTGTATCCAGTGGTCAGAGGGAGACCATTCTCCCACTTCAGACACAGCTGATTCCCACAGCCAATTGGCCTGGAGGTCAATTCCTCCCAGTGATCCTACAACAACCAAGGCACCAAGAGTGCACCAAGAGTGTCCACCCCAGGTAACTGGGGAGGCTGAGTCACTGGGCCCTACAGGACACCTGGAGCACAGGGCCACTCTATCAACACAGGGAAGCAGCCAAAATGCGGAGACAAAGAAACAGGTCACAAATGGCAGAAACGGAGGAAAGTAAACGACTGGATATAGAGTTCAAGGCCACGTTTATAAGGTTTGTCAAGAATTTTATGGAAACCGCCGATAAATTTAATGAATCCCTCAAGGAGTATAGTGAGACCATGGAGGACATGAAAAAGGACCAACTAGAAATTAAGCATACACTGACTGAAATAAAGAATAATTTACAGAGATCCAACAGCAGACAAGAGGATCCCAAGAATCAAGTCAAAGATTTGAAATACAAAGAAACAAAAAATACCCAACCGAAAAAGAAAAAAGAAAAGAGATCCAAAAAATACGAAGATAGTGTAAGGAACCTCTGGGACAACTTCAAGCGTACCAACATCAGAATTATAGGGGTACCAGAAGGAGAGAGAGGACAAGATATTGAAAACCTTTTTGAAGAAATAATGACAGAAAACTTCCCCCACCTGGTGAAAGAAATGGACTTGCAAGTCCAGGAAGCGCAGAGAACCCCAAACAAAAGGAATCCAAAGAGGACCACACCAAGACACATCATCATTAAAATGCCAAGAGCAAAAGATAAAGAGAGAATCTTAAAAGCAGCAAGAGAAAGACAGTCAGTTACCTACAAGGGAGTACCCATTCGACTGTCAGCTGATTTCTCAACAGAAACCATGCAGGCCAGAAGAGAGTGGCAAGAAATATTCAAAGAGATGAATAGCAAGAACCTGCAACCAAGATTACTTTATCCAGCAAAGCTATCATTCAGAATGGAAGGTCAGATAAAGAGCTTCACGGATAAGAAAAAGCTAAAGGAGTTCATCACCACCAAACCAGCATTATATGAAATGCTGAAAGGTATTCTTTAAGAAGAGGAAGAAGAAAAAGGAACTCTTACCATTTGCCACAGCATGGATGGAACTGGAGAGCGGATAAATACCACAGGATCTCACTCATTTGTGGAATATAATGAACAACATAAACTGATGAACAAGGACTGATCCAGAGATGGAGAGGCATTGATTGGACTGTCGGGCCTTGGAGGGAAGGTAGGGGAGGGTGGGGGCAAGGGGGAAAGATCAACCAAAAGACTTATATGCAAGCATATAGGCCTAACCAATGGACACAGACAACGGGGGCGGTGAGGGGATGAGCGGGGGCGGGGGGGGGTGGGTAGAGTGTACACATATGTAATATCTTAATCAATAAAAAATAAAAAAAAATAAAAAAATAATAAAAAATAAATAAATAAACAAGCCTTCATTTAGCTTATCATCTCAAACTTACATTTAGGTAGAGATGTCCACCAAGCTTTAGACATTTGTGACCCCAATGACCTTTGCTTTCCAGCATTTGTGCCCTTGTATGATCCCCTTCCCTTTACCTATCCAACAAACTCTGGCAGAGGTGCGAGGATGTCCCCTTCTGTGAAAAATATCCAGTAGGAAACTCTCTAGCTAGTACACATCTCACTCTAGAGTCTCATCCTTTAGCTAACTTATGAAGAACTTGTGGCCATGTTGGGAGACACACATGGCATAGAGCTAAGAGTGACCTCTGGTTACTGAGGACAGCTTCTGTCCAACACTAGCAAAAAGCTGGGGCCCTCAGATCTTGAACCACAGGAATCAGATTGTGCCGGCACCTGAGTGAACTTGTGAACAGCTCCTTCCTTCCCCAGCCCAGCCTCTGGCCAACACCTTGACTGCAGCCATGCAGAAGGCCCAGCCAAGCAGTGCCCTGACTCCCGACCCACAGAATCTGTGAGTAATAAAAGCATGTTGTTTTAAGCCACTAGATTTCTGTAATTTTCATGCAACAATAGAAAGCAAATATACTGTCATGATGTTAAAATGTTAGAAAAATTGGGCCATCAAAGAAATTCTGAGTTACATCTTCTTGGAAACTAAATATCTGCTGACCTCACTATGAATTTATTTTGTTCAAATATTCAATTTTTAAAGCAAAATGTTATGTTTTATGAGTGATTTCTATTGCTCAGGTGGCTCTGAAATAACCTTAACACTATTATTTATGTATCTAAGATGCATACAGAATACAATCCTTTCCTGTTTTATTCATAAAATTTGTGCAGGATATAACTAATTCTTAACTGAACTACACAGTTCTGCTATAAAGAAAATGGACTTGAATATTTTGAACATAGGCATTCTTGCATAATCATGGAAAGGAAGGAGGAGGAAGAAAGGGAAAGAGGAAGGGAGAGAGGAAAAAAGGAGACAACTTCTACCCTAGAGCATGCGAGAACGTAACATCAGTATGCATAGGTAATTATGAGCACACAGCAAAGAGAAAAGCCGCATTTAATATTTTAAGCCACTAATTCTTTTCATCTGTTTTAAGTTCAAGAATGGCATGTCTGGAAAATTTTAGCAAAACATATAGCACTCATGAACCATTACGTACCCATGTGTGTCTACCTTCTGCCACATTATCCACATTATCTAACATGAAAACTAAACTCAAAAAAAAACAACACACAACTAAATTAAAGTCCATCATGGCTTCATCATGGTGCACAGCATGGCAGACAATATCCCATGCTCTATGCAATTAAATTCTTCAATTACTCTAAGTGTTATTATGCTAATTTAAAAGGCTGGATTATTAGAAAAACGTATAAAGAATTATGCTCAGTTATAGCATTTTATTTATGTAATTTCACGTTAAATTATTTAAGGTATGGAAATTATAAGAGTTATCAGTATGTGACTTCAGCGGGTCCCACTGGGGCAGTCAGTAAAGCTGACGGAAAAATTTTCCCATTTTATCCTCCCAGGGGAAACCTCACAGCTTGAAGGATGGCCTGCATGCTCCCTGTTAGAGAGCTCATAAGGCATGCAGGGGGCTGTCCCCAGACCCCTGCTCAGCTCCAGAAAGTCACTTGTCCCCAGAGAAGTGCATGTCCCTTTGTTTGGGGTCACCATGGTTTGCATATCCTCCTTAATTTAAAAGAAATGTAAGAATGAGTGAGGGTGTGGAGAAGGAACTGAGCACGGGCCCAGAGCCTGCCTGGAAAAACACCTGCCCTCCACAGCCTCTGTTAACGGGACTTTTGTTTTCTTGTAGAAAACTATATCTCAAGCTTAGATAAGAACTGTTGGGCTTTTTAATACTTAGGAGATTTTACATCAAATTCCTACCCTTTTATGTCCCTCCTTTTCCTGATTGTTCCCTGTCCTCCCTTTTCTTGACCCACTCTCTCCCACACAGTTTTCTGCCCTCCCTTCCCTCCCTCTGCCTCTATCTTTCTTTTTTTGACTTTCTCACTTTCTTATTCTTTTTACTTATCTTTTTCTCGCTTCTCTCTCCATCTTTTGATTCCAGTATGATACCCTATTTTTCCTCTTTTTTATGACTTTCTTTTTTATTTTTATTGTTGACAGTATTACAGATGTTCCCCATCTACTCCCCCTTTGCTTGTTAACCTATTTCTTTAATCTTCCTTTCAGCAATGAATATAACATTGATATTCAAAACTTTTGAAACTTAGGAGAAAACATATACACACCAGCCACTCCCTATGAGCTTCATTCATCTCCAGCACCCCAACCTGCACCTCACCTCACCTTCACCTGCACTCAGTCTGAACAGCTGTGCCTGCCCCCCCTGTGGTCCCACCCAGAACTTCCCACAGCACAAGCTGTCCTCTATGCCATACTCTAGCTCCTCCTAGGAGTCACCCTAGAGTCTTGCTCAACAGCCTCCCCGATTTCAGTGTTTTTACCTGGATCCCCTGCTCCACTGCCCATGCAGTCCCAGGAGGTCAGAGCCCAGTCCCCACAAAAATAGACACATGGGAGCCACCCACCTCCCTCAGTCAGGTCCTTGTGTTTTCCTTCACTCAGTAACTGGACCTGGCATGTTTTCAGGACCCAGAATGCTGGAGGAGGGTCTCCAAGAGGCCAGGTTATCATGTCCATATTGTAGAGAGAAAGGTATCCATGCCCTCATTCTGCCCATATTACTGGTGAAAGGAGTGGGGGGGGGGGGGCTCATGTTGAAATCTGAATCCCACTGTTGTGTGGGTGCCAAAGTCTCCTCTCCCAGGCTGCTTCCAGCCTATTATAGGGCATAGTGGTGACACTGAGGTGGACGCAATCTTGGGAGACTAGTCAACTGTCTCAAGGACCTACTGAAGGCCTCCTGAACATGTTTAGACCTGGGACAACTGGGCTGTATCCACCTTGCTTCTGCTCCTCCCTCTTTCACTTGGGGTCAGGCTAGCATCTGGGTTGGACGCCTTGTTCATCTATGCCTGATCCCTCCCTGTTTTATTTGCATGAGCATTCCCCCTAATAAAATCCCCACCCATGTGATCCACGTTGTCATCTGCTTCTCAGAAGGCCTCCTCTAATACACTGTCACCATCCTGGGTGAGCTGACTCTCAAGACCTTTAAGAACTGGGAACTGGGCTAGGCACTTTGAGGTCTCTCTCTCTCCTTCTCTCTCTCTCTCTCTCTCTCTCTCTCTCTCTCTCTCTCTCTCTCTCTCTCCTGAGGCCCAATCTTGCAACACTAGGAACAAGATAATATACTTTTCCGGCATGATCTAACAAAGATCTCCATGTAGATTAGCTGGGTGGTTCCTGATTCCACAGTTCACATCTCTGTGCAAATAGAACAGGTTCTCAGAGAACGTAACGTTCTGCATTTTTGAACTCTTTGGAAATATTGGCTCTGAATTATAAACCTCTCTAGTTAAATAAAAAGTTTCTGTAAAGTGGCACTTAATAAGGAACCAGGCTTTAAGTGACCACAGTGTGGCCACTGCTCCTATGTTTTAGTCACATGACTATGAGAATGTCCAGAAAGTTAACCCAGCCTCACCCCTGAGTACCTGGACCAGGCAGGGAATGAGTGGGGCAGTGAGGGAGTATGGTGAAATCGTGCTTGTCCGAGCACCGCCCATGTGCCCCTCACTGCATGGAAGGAGTGCTAGTGTCATGGGAAGGGCTCCCTGGGCACAAGGTGTGCGCACTTGTGTCTTCATTCCCCAAGACTGTGTTAGAGAACGGGGTGAGGACTGATGGCTGGCCAAAGTTACTGCCAACACAAAACAAGAGAAATGACTGCTTGTTTTCCAAACAACCTCAGATACAGGTGGCTCCCAGGAACCTAGTGCAGAGACCAGAAAGGTGTGGGACCAGCCATGACGGGGAGGGCAGAGGTTCCCTGCCAGGGCCTGATGAGAAGGGGGACAGGCCAGGTACCAGCCAAGTCCAGAAGGAATGGCTCTCTTGGTCATCCAGCAGGAAGGTTCTGGAGACCAATAAAGGTGGGGCCAGCTGAACAGTGGGCATTGCAGGGCAGGGCAAGCGGGTGTTGTAATGAATGCAGACAGGAGGAAGACGAGCTCCTCTCCTCCCCTCCCCCAACCCCCAGATCACCTGGAGGCTGAGCTTCAAGGACCAGAGTAGCTTCTACAACCCACTCACAGCATGACCCCAGGGGTCCCAATCTCTGGGCCATCTAATTGGCAGGTGACAGGCTCACCAGAGGAAGTGACCAGGGCCCACCACACCACCTTGCACCCTTCCTTGGAAGAAGCAGCCCTGTGTCTGCAGAAAGGGCTGGCTGGTCTCTCTCCACTAAGGAAGGTAGAGAACTTTAAATGTGGAAAGATAGCTGAGTGGATAAAGGGGAAGTGGTGTCAAATGGTGTAAGAGAAAATGAATATGTCAGAACAGAGGCAATGGGAAGACTGAACTATTAGTGTAAAAAAAAAATAAGAGAGAATCCTCCTATTAGTGGATTTAGAAAAGCAAAACAAATCCTAGGGACATGGGACACTGTGAAATAATCTCATTTATTAACATGGCCAAAGAAATTGTCCTTCATTTCGTGTTTCCTGAGCTCTAGCTATCTGCCAGGCAGCCAGGGGGTGAAGGATGAGAGGCACAGACGCTGCCCTCAATGAGGCTACCTTCTGGTGGACAGACCACTGTGTGGTCACTTTGGGATCTCAAAGCAAAACAGTAATTAGGATATGGAGGAATGCACAGGCTCTGTGGGACACTGGGGGGCAGGTCTTAAGCTCTTTGTGGCTTCCAGTAATGTCCCAAGTTGGTTTGGGGGTCGGGGTGTCTGCTTGCATCTGGAAGTTATGGATTGAAAATGGATAACTGCTGTGCCAAAATCCAGAGCTCTTAGCGACTGAGCCACCATCCACTGAGGCATGTGGGGGGAAAAGCTCTATTGGGGAAAGAAATTTACTTTCCAACTTTTTATTTGGGATTATTTTCAATTATTTGCAAATAAGCAGAAATAGAAGAGAAATAAACTTAAGGCCCACATTTGGATTCTGTTCCATACTCTCTATTTTGAGTGAAGATGACACCTTTGAGTACATAAAGCAGTGGTGGGTGATCCAAACATTTAATGACTGGGATTCTATTATGCAGCATGATACGCAGTAAAAAGAGTCATTTGGTTTCCATTCTGGAAATGAGAGGCTTTTAAGGATGGTGACAAGTGCCTTTGACTGCTGTAGCTGCTGTGTGAAGGGAACATCCTAGTGCTGGGATTGCAGACTCTGTCCCCATAGAGGGGCCGACCTCAGGGAGTTGTGCTATGAGCTCCCTGCAAATGTAACTTGCCCAGAATGGGAGGGTGGGGTGTCCCTTTGGAGGTACAAAGGTCCTCACTGGAGCTGCTAGGTGCCTGTTGGGGATGTCAATGGGTGGTGAGGTTGAGTGAGATGACAACTAGGCTTCTCCCTAAACTTCTAATTCTGCACCCTATTTTCAGTATATTGACTCCAATGAGATGGTGTCCAATACCTCTTTATGTCACGCTACTCTCTCTAAAAGGACTTATTTTGCAAATCTGAACTAGAACACTGGAAGATACATTTTTTTTCATGACCTAAGTATGAACAACCTAGCCACAGATGTGTGCACTGATAGAAAGACAGAAATTAGCACTTGGGAGCAGTCCATGTTCGTCAAATCTTTCATGAAGGTAAAAGAACTGCATTTTAATTCCTGATAGAAGTGTTGAGTAATGAGTTGATCATTTTATTTCCTGAGCTTACGTGGGACTTGGGAAGCGTGACTGCCAGGTGGGCACTGGCTGCTGCTGGAAGACGAACTGGGTTTGGAGGTGACCAGTGCATGGTGCACAGTCTTCACTGTCAGGACCCAAACTCTGGCTCAGTGGTGCAGCCCCTCTGAATGCGCTCAACCTTCTGACATTCAGGGGCCATTTAGATCCATGCTGAGCATAGTTTCATTGCTTCCTTTTTAAAGAAGCTGGTTAACTTCATTTTAAGAAATTGGACAAAAACAATATTCTGTAAGGGTTTTGCCAGCACAGGCTGCCCAGAACTCAGCGTGGTCTAGCTTTCCCCACGAGATCTGTGGTCCCCACTGGACTGGTGGTCCATGTGAGAAGGTCTGATTGCAACCCCTAATGGAGAGATGACCATGAAAGTGTGCCCCAAAAGGTCATAAATCTGACTGTGAGCTGCAGCCTCAGCAGAAACGCAGCATTGAGAGGGCCCGAGACGTGATTTATCCTCCTTCTAGGAGAGCGCTCCACCCATGCACCACTTTCTGGGCCCAAACTCCAACTGTGTCAACAGCCAAGGCTGCAACCACCCCAGGGAGCGAGACTCCACACGGGAGCCCGATTCCCGTCAAACACTGTAAGTCATGGGGATGCCACACAGCTCACCTACTGGGAGGAAGGTGGGGAGCTGGAGATTCTGTCCAGTTCTCAAAGCTTGTTAGAGTGCAGTGTGCCCCTGCCTCAAATAAATGGGCTCAGGGGACCCCCACACTGAGCTGCCAGATAAAACACAGGACCCTTGTGGGGTTTGAATTACTGGTAATCAACAAGTGATTGCTTAGTATAAATATTAGTCTTAATATAAATATAATATAAATATTAGTCCTAAATAGTGCATGGGACATGCTTATACTAAAACCGATACATGGTTGGCCTGAATTTGAAGCTGAACTGAGAGTTCTATATTTTTGTTTGCCAAATATGAGAATTCTATACTTGAAGTTCTTTTTCCACACTTATCAGTCCTGTCTGCTTTGCATGTGAACCCACTTCAACTGAAATAGTATCCTAACTTAAGATATATTCCTACTCTATGCACACTAGGTGGCCCAGAGTAGGACATTGGCAACAATTTATTATATTTGAAAGTTTCTGACCCACTAAAAGATGCACTTACATTTGTGTGGGTAGGTGTGTTCATTTGCTAGGACTGCTATGAGAAATGGCAAAATCAGAGTGGCTTAAATGCAGACCTGTATCATTTCACAGGCCTTGAGGCCAGAAGTCCCAGGTCAAGGTTCAGACAGGGCTCATTCCTTCGGAGGCAGTGAGGAGAATCTGGTCCAGGCCTCTCTCCCTCTTCTAGGGACTTACTGTCATCTTTGTGGTTCCTTGGCTTGTAGAAGCATCACCCCAACTTCTGCCTTTCTGTTTCCATGGCATCTCCTGGTGTGGATCTGTGTCCCAATGTCCCTTTTTTATAAGGACACAAGTCAGATTAGGGTTCACCCTAATTACTGCAGTTGAAGTTAATTACATCTGCAAAGATTCTATTTCCAAAGCAGGTCATACTAGAAGTTATAGCTTCAACATATGAATGTCTGTCCAACACAGTTCAACCCACAACAGCAGGTTATACATTATTGGGAGTCAGTGGGGGGAGCAAAGGCATCGGTAAGGAACCTGAACTCTGAGCTTTTTCTCTCCAGACTCAAAGAGTGGGCATTTTGCTCAGGATGAACTGTTCTCAAATAATCTTTAAAAATAAAAGTGCTTCCTGTGAATGAAGCCTGTGCCTCACCGTTTTGCCCACTGCTGAGCAACTCCGTGTGCTCTACCTTGACCTTGGAAGGCACTTGAGTTACCAGGAATGCTTGGAGGAAGGGAAGGATCCGGGACAGTAGGCACAGGGCTATTCCCTACGCTATGTTGGCAGCCTCAGAACAGGCCCCTGGGCTCCCACAGTAGGTGTTTTGCAGGCTGTGTCCACACCCTGAGACAATTCCTCCCACACCTGTTGCCTACACCAATTAAGTCCAGGAAGAAAATGACCAAAGCAAGTCTGTTATCTCTGATGAACAGCTCCATCCACCATGGGACAGAAGACAGCACATTTAAAAATTGCGTGCCTTGAAGATGATCCCTTACCAAACAAAACAAAACAAAACAAGATAACAGAGAAGGAAAGGATGTTTCTAAAGCAATCCAATCCACTAATTCAGTCTCATTCCTCAAAAACAAATTGGCAATCTACTCAGAAGAGAAATCTAGGTAACTAAGCAGAGGCAGGCCAGTCCTCATTGCACACAATATTACAATTGATGTGACAATCAACCCTTCAGAGAAACTCAGGAGCCAGTTTCCCTCAGGCCCAGGTAGACCAGATGCACACACAACGTCAATGTACACTTCTCAGGGCCGAGCCCACCTTTGGGCAAGGTAGGCATCCAGCATTTGAGGGTAGTGTACCTGAGGGTGCATTTATGTCTTTGTTGTGAGAAACCAGTATGTTGAGATTTGCATGTTTCCCCTACAAAATATGAGCATTTCTGATAGGAACATCAAGAAGAGTCTTTGATCTTGAAATTTATTTTTTAATTTAATTAAACAAGCAGAGTCAACATCTCAGCAGCTGGTTTGAGTCAGGAAACCTGGCTGGCTGTGGATGCAGCACGAACCTTTTCACCTTCCTCTAAATCAAGGACAGTCTTCCTTCCATTCCTCTAAACTTGCACCAGGTTGGTCTTGAGCTGCCGTTCTTTGTGTCTCATGTATCTGATGCTCTGAGAATAAGTCAAGAATCAGCCAGCCAGAATTCTCCTTATCTCCTATGAAGGTCATACCTACCACTGAACAGCACCAGCTTAGGCTCGGCTCTCAGAGCACTATACTTGTACTCAAGAGTCCATAGGAAAAGGGGCCACAGTCCCATCTGAAGATGATCCAAGGGGCGGGCCATGGATCTGCTCTCTGTCTCTAGCTCCTGAGGGAGGGTGAATTCCCAAGCCTGTGACTATAGGCCCTGATCCAAGACCTGGCACTGGGCATTGCAGTCTGTGTGGGTGACTAACATTCTGCCACCAGGAGACTCTTTTAGGGAGACATTGCAGGGCATACCTGTCTGTATCACCTGTGCAGTGAGAAGTCACTGCTCCAAACCTCATATGCAGGTCACCTCCTGGACTTTCAGTGATTCTAGTGCTCCTGCTGGGAGCTCATTCATCTGCTCTCACATTGCTCACTTGTAAACTGAAAAGGCTGTGTGACTTTGGGAGAACTGCTCAGCCTCTCTGATACTCAGGACCTGGGTCTGCATGTAAAATAAGACAAATAATTATGCTCTTAACATAGAAGTATTGAGTGGACTAAATACATGGCATATGTGTAGGCGTGTTTATGAAGAGTAACATGTTGTAGCATTTATTTTGGTTAAATTGTGACAATGATTATTTTTCTTTTTTCCCATTATTATCTTAGATCTAAATAAAAACTGTGGCAAATATCACCTGCAGAAGGCCTGCTGCCTGTGTGAGTAGGTGTGACACTCCTGTCCCACCCTCCCTTTGCGTAAGCTTTCCTGACACACTGCGGAGGGAAGGAAGGCCAGCACCACCTCTAAAAACTAACGTTTGATTCCAAGGGCCAAGTCCATGTAACCCTGAGCCTCGGATTGGCTTTTGCAGGGTTTCTGGTCAGAAAGGACAGTCAGCTCAGCCATGCTCAGCTCAGGGGCTACTACCTTCTTCATGGGCTGGTGGTGATGTGCTTAATGTGATGAAAGCAGCAAGGCCCATGGTGCTTTCCCTTGAAACAGAACACCATTAAGTAACTGCGAACTACAGAAATTAAATAAAATAAAACCCCTGAGAGAACACAGCCAGAGCAGAAGCGGCCCTCTGGGAGGCCTGCCTCCAGCCCCAATGACAACAGACCCTGCAAAAGCCACACAGAGCCTTTCCCGTGGACGCCCTCTGACGTCCATGGCCAGATAGCCAAAGGCGCTGACATTTGAGCAGCGTGTCCTCCATCGGCTCAGCTAGCTGGGCAGTACACACCAGCGAGGGCTTATCCGTGTTAACATAAACCCTCATTAGAGGGGATTAGGAGAGAAACAGTGACAAACAGGATGGACACTAACCCTCGGAGGGTCCCAGACAGACGCTATGCACTAATTATCCTTTGAAATGACTTGAAAATGCTGAGCGGGAGCTTCAGCGTATGTGCACGGGACTCAGGGGGAATTGTGCTTTACAGACTACAACCTGTTTGTATTTTGCAACAGTTTTATGTTCTGCACCACAGACACTCGCACACACATGCACGTGCAGACGGCGCTCCCCCAGCCTGGGATGCGCAGCTGTCAATGGGACGCTGACTAGGACAGGTGTAGGGAGACCCTCTGTGCTCCTCTCTTCAATGTGGCATATGGGGACGCCTTCCCAGGTGCATCTTCCCACGGGTGTGTGAAGTCCACTTCTCAGACCCCTTAGAGAGCACCATGTGCCGGGGCCATGCTAAGGAGGAGGGTTTCTGCAAACTGGATCCTGAGGGGAACCCACTTTCATCTCAATTGTAGGGGAAATTCCTAAAGCACAATGGGGCTTTCTAACCTCCTTAAAACCACTTCTGTGGATTCCAAAGGACAACTGTGACCTTCTAGGTAAAGAATGAGTTTTTGATGGTCTCACATGTACCTCCCTGAGCAGGAAGCCCCTCCAGTCTGCACACCCCATGGTATATGATGAGAACATTGCCTGCAGCAGTTCCTTCTCTCTCCTTGCCACAACCTTCACCCCCCAGAAACATGTCTCCTTCATGGGACCTGTGAGCTGTGCTGACTTTTGGTCCTCTTCGGGAGTCCTATCTGGCAGGTCTGGGATGCGCCCCAGAACCCGTGTTTTTAAATCTTCCTTGGGTGGTCTGCCCATCACCTCATGGCCACAGCTACTTCTGCCTGAGGGGGCCTAAGACTGAGGCCTTTGTACTGGCCCAGGAGGGGCCCTGGGCAGTCTAGGAGCAAACACAGGTGGCAGTGTTCTATCCAGGATTCTACAGGTTGGACAGGGGAAGGGAGGAGGTGAAATGTATTCCTAGACTTCCAGATGGGAGTCTTAAAGCCAAGTGTAAACTTCAGAGAAATGGAAGTGAGCAGCATGGCCAGAGGGTGTGTGTGTGTGTGTGTGTGTGTGTGTGTGTGTGTGTACATGTAAATGTGTACACGTGACTGTGTGAGTTTGGGGATCCAACTTGTGGACTAGTGACACTCAGATTCTTTTTGGTTTTGGAGGATTTTAAGGCAAACAGTACCAATTCTTCACACAGCAACATGGGGAAATGGTAAGGTGCTAAGCTCTACCCACTGTCCAAGTACATGTCACCACTTACGTTAGTCAGTTAGCTATCCAAGCTATGAATTCAGGGTATTCCCCAAACATGGCTTTCAGGTAGAAGGCAGATAGGTGCATAGAATTAGCTATTGAGGAGAAGGGTGACAACGTAGTCTGTGTCATTAGAAAATTACTCTGAGAGCAGTGCTGTTGTCTCCATTTCACCAAAGAGTAAATGAGGCTTTGAGGTGCATGTATATGTCCCCAGTATAAGAGGGACAATTCCTGGTGTCTGGTCCTAGAGCATGTGCACTTGGCATGAACCAGGCTCCGTTTTCCTTGTTAGGGCATCCTTGTTGATTCATCGCCAGCAGCAATCCACATCTTCATCACCTATGATACAATTAGGGAATAGAGGCTGATGTTTGGTCAACAGAAATCTATGAATAAACCTATTACATTTGTGAAGAAATAAAAACCAACCACTCGATGGGGCTTTTATGGGTCCAGTTGTCCTCTCTGAATATACATTAGACTCACCCAGCGAGTTTTTGAAAATTCCAGTTTCTGAGATCTACAGCAAACAAGTAATATCAGGACCTGTCCGTGGTCATCCCACAGGTGAATGTCACATCAGTGACACTGAAACCTCACATCCTAATTCAGATGAGAACATCTCCTCCAGGCCTTCACCCTTGCAAGTCCACAGTGGTGCATGAAGCATGCTTCCCTCTGCCTTGGCTTGGCTGGTTTAGAGAAACATATGGTTAAAATTACTCCTGCCAGGCTGTGAGAGAATTGATGCTAATCATTGGAAAAATACCATTGGTACTATTGATTCGTAGATGGTCTTAACACACCATTTAAATTGTTTAGCTCTACTTAACTGCATTTGATGAAGGAAATTATATTCCATAACAATATTTGTAAATTTGGGAATTCACAAAGGCCTTAAAATGTATATCTGTCATGAATATAGAGTGTGCTACATCTGAAAAGCTACTGTCTCTGTACAGGACCACAGAGACAGAGCTTAAATTGAGAACAAAGAGGTGGTATTATTATAAACCAGAGAGAGAGAGAGAGAGAGAGAGAGAGAGAGAGAGAGAGAGAGAGCGCTTCTGGATTTCGCTAATGACCAGGCACAGAGACAGAGAAGCAGCAGGGCCTATTCAACTGGAGTGTGTCCATGGTGGGAGGCAGACCTGGGCTGGGCTTAGACTGGTCTGACGACCTCATGTGCATCCCTGCAAAGACGTCACTGCTCTGGCTGGAAAACGGAGCAGGGCTGAGGCTGGAATTGATGGCCACTGGTTTCGACCATCACTGGTTACCACACAGCACATTTTCAAGGTTATGAATGTTGCATAACATCACAAGAATTGCCTAATATCAATGTGGACAAAATGAGCAAACATGACTCAAACTGTGACCAGAGTAAGCACCAAACATCACACGAGTACGGATGTGCACTATGATGGGGCAATTTTGATCAAGAAAAAAACTGCACTCATTCGCCCCTCCAGACCACCATGGACAAATTCGGTGTTTAGATAATTAGGCGGTGACATTCACTTTCAGCCCTGCGATGCCACCACCCCTGCTCTGGGGTCAGCTTTCCTGTCCTGGTCCAAACCTCAATTGCACCTCCAACAGAACTTTAAATATATTTTGCATATTTAAACTGCCAATTGCAAAGATGGGTGGCATTTTAGCATTATCATATTGGATATAATTTTTGCCCTAGGAACTGGAAAATGCTCCTTCGCAGGATCAAAGGGTAGTTATGTCGTTTTGCAAGCCCTCCATTAAGTTTCCCATTAAAAATGAATGCTGTTAATAATTTCATTTATATGCATTAGTATTTTGGGGGGAAAAATACCTTCACTGAATTTGCCTTGAAATTCAGAATGCTATCAGGAAGCGCCATGACAAGTCATAATATCATGGTATTTTCCTGATTTATCTCTATTTCTTGATTGTAATATGTCGTTATTATATGACAAAAGCATTGCCTTAGGAAAAGCACACTTTTTTTTAAGTTGAGCTCATCTGTTTCTTTTAGTTTCAAGGGGCATTTTTATGTCCACATTACAATGCACACTGCCCTTTAGCGGTTCCTTCCTTGGGTGAGTTATTTATTTAATGCCAACATAATCTAATTTAGAATTAGGAGACTAACCACTATTGGCTGATACAGTACTGATACCCTACATTACTTCCTCTCAAGTATATGAGAGCAGCGATGTACATAAACAATGTGCAGGCTCCTAATGCATATATTTACGGATGGTAAAACCCTCATGCCACCCCTCACCGTCATCTAATGCCCCTAAAGGCGTTTCGGGTTAACGGTGATTTAATCCCCTTATGCATGCATAATGTGACAAGCTTTGCATAAATAATAATAAATAATTGGTGCATATAAATAATTTATCATTTATTTTTGCAGTAGAGTCGAATTTTTAGACATATTTTAAACAAAGGGAACTGCGAACATGATCTCAATCAGAAAGGAGGTTAAGTCTTCTTCAAACACAGCTTTCGAAGCTGGTATGCATTCAGGGTATGTTTGTGATTTTGGTGGAGGAAGTTTATTATATCACCAGACTTTGAAGCATGGCACAATACAGGAAAAAAAAAAAACTCTAAAAAATAATTCTCAACTGGATGGGTTGTTTTCAAAATAAGCTGAATAATATCTCTTATTAAGAAAATTATTTTTTCCTATCCAAACCTTCAGAGTTAAATACATTATTTGATATAAAGATTCTATATTTGGTAGTGTAAACATTTTAGATTAAACTTGAGCATCTAAATCTAAGATATGACAAAAGTATTTGCAGCTAAAGGACTTAAATGTACGATGGGAAACTATAAAAATCCTACAAGACTCCATAGACAGCAAAATAGCAGACATACGTCATAGCAATATCTTTACAGACACAGCTCCTAGGGCAATGGAGACTAAGGAGAAAATAAACAAATGGGACTACATCAAAATAAAAAGCTTCTTCACAGCAAAAGAAACCATCAACAAAACAACAAGAAAGCACACTGTAGGGGAGAACATATTTGCCAATGATATTTCTGATAAGGGTTTAATCTCCAAAATTTACAGAGAACTCATACAACTTAACAAAAGGAAGATAAACAATCCAGTCAAAAACTGGTCAAAGGATCTAAATAGATACTTTTCAAACGAGGACATAAGGAAAGCCAAGAGACATATGAAGACATACTCAAAGTCACTAATCATCCAAGAGATGCAAGTCAAAACAACAATGAGAAACCATCTCACATCTGTCAGAATGGCTATCATCAACAAATCAACAAATGGCAAGTGCTGGTGAGGACAGGGAGAAAAAGGAACCCTCCTGCACTGCAGACTGGTGCAGCCACTGTGGAAGACAGTATGGAGTTTCCTCAAAAAGTTAAAAATGGAGCTCCCATTTGACCCAGTAATCCCACTTCTAATACTATATCCCAAGAAACCAGAAACACCAATCAGAAAGGATATATGCACCCCTATGTGCACAGCAGCAAAATTTACAATAGCTAAGATTTGGAAACAGCCTAAGTGCCCATCAGCAGATGAGTGGATTAAAAGCTGTGGTACATCTACACAATGGAATACTATGCCGCTATAAAAAAATTTAAAAAGGGAACTTTTACCATTTGCAACAGCATGGATAGAACTAGAGAGCATTATGCTAAGTGAAATAAGCCAGTCGGAGAAAGATAAATATCACATGATCTCACTCATATGTGGGATATAATAATCAACATAATTTGATGAACAAGAATAGATCCAGAGACAAATGGTAGAGGATGGGGGGGTCGGTTAGAGAGCAACCAAAGGACTTGCATGCATGCATATTAGCATAGTCAATGGACACAGACACTGGGGCAGTGGAGACTTGCCCGGGGCGGGAATGACTTGGGGTGGGGGGGTCAATTGGGGAAAAAGAAGACATATGTAACACTTTAGACAATAAAAAAAAATGAATTCCATGAAAAAAAAAAAGCATTTGCAAAAGCTCTGAGAAAAAAATGATCAGATTGAAACTGGTCACTTGTCAGTTTGGGAGATAAGATGAAGTAGATAGGAGAGTAAATTAGTGCAATAATAACAGATTATAATATGGCTAAATTGCACCGTGTTCAGATGCCCGCTGTCCTCCCGAATTGACCAGCAGAGACAAGCTGGTAAGGTTGTACAAGGGATGAGGGGGCCCCTCTCCCCCCACTGAATGCTCCTGCCACACTTCCTGGCTCTTTTCTAAGCTCGGTCTCCACTTCAATGGTAGGTACAGAAGTGTCTCCTAGACAATAGCAAAAGGCAGTCACTCACATTCTATTTAAATGTATTTCTGTACGGACCATTTCTTTTGGCCTCAGCTCAAAGCAGTTTTTTCTGCATTGAATTAATAAACATGCTTTTTGGCCCCAGACTGACTTGATCAGTCCTGACTTTATCCTAGATTAGCCTATGGATTCTGGAGAAATTAGTTTGAGTGGGAATCATACTTCATCATCAGTAAGGAGGGATAGTAGGAATTGCATGGCATTAGGCAAATACTGCACATCACATGCCCAGGCCCTGCTGGGTGCCCCATCCATGGCTTCTCTGACTGTCTCATTCACTGAGTTCCCCGAATTTTGTCTTTGGCTGCTCTGACTTCTTTCCATCTCCTGGGCTCCAAACCATGCCACCCAGGGGTTCCTCTCACCGGATGCTCACTCCAATTTGTGTATTTTCTCTACTCTTTTCACCAAGCTCTTCCCTTCCATAGGAAGCTATAGGTCTCTCTGGTTAGCAGGGGTGTTTTCTGATATATTTACAAGTTTAAAACCATTTTACCAACATGCTCAGATAGAGAAAATAGTTTTGCTTTTGCATGTAAAACAAGGCACATGAACAAAGTAATAATCATTATAATAGTAATAATAATTACTTATAACTTACTCCTTGTCTCAGAATCCTGAGGGCATGTGTGGCCTTCTCAGTGTCCAGTGGCCAGTCGTGGCACTGCTGAGAGGGATGATGAGTGCAGGTGGGTAGAGGCCCAGGGCAAGCTGGCATTCCTGAGGAAGGTGGAGGTAACTGGGAGGTGGCTGAGTGGAGAAGGAGGAAAAAATAGTATGCAGTTGGGACCAGGGAATATTTGATCAAGGGGCCTAGGGTGAGGGCAGCTGCCTGGAAGAGCCAGGATGACATGTTGCTTAGAAAAGGATTTTTGAAAATCTCACTTTGTGTTGTGCAATTAAACCCTTGTCTTCCCACCACATCTTCCCTCTACCCTCTGCATCCCCTACTGAGAAGATACCCATGTCTGTAAAGGGTGTTTAGAATCTCCTGACCTAGAAAGACCCCTAAATATGACCTTGGTCCTGCCACTGTGATCACAAGCGCTGGCCACTCTTGAGAACCTGTATTTAGATGTAAATATAGGGTGAGTCTAGTCGACATGTCAGCCCAACACTCCTGACCTGGATGTCGACTGAGGACAGAGTAAGCCCAGTGTGACAACAGGGAGGCCAAGGAGGCCCGTGTACAGGGACAGAGACACAGCCGGCTATGGAAAATGCAGAAGGTCCACTCACATACGTACATCAGGACTTCCATGGGAAAGATCACCTGCAAGATAAATGAGTAACTTTCCTTCAGTGTTCTGTGGCTCAAACTGTGTCCCCAGAAAGATATGTTAAAGTTCTAACCAGAACCTGTGAATGTGACCTTATTTGGAAATAGGGTCTTTGTATAGGTTAATCAAGTTCAGGTTTATACCGGATTAGAGTGGACCCTACTCTAATCCCCAGTGCTTATATAAGACAAGGGAAATTTGGACACCAAAACACAGAGAGGAGGACAGCATATAAAGGTGAGGCACAGAGAAAAGGTGCCCGGATGGAGAAGGAGGCAAAGATCAAGCGATGTGGCCACCAGCCCAGCAACTCCACCCCCACAGACACTAAGAGAAAGCCTGGAAGACAGTCTTCCTTAGAGCCTTCAGAGAGTGCATGGCTGTGACACCCTGAATTCAGACCTCTGTGCTCCCAAGCTGTGAGAGAATCCCCAGGAAACTCATGCAGTGTGCATTTCTGAGAAGGAAAAGGCCCACGGTTAAACTGCAGCCGGGCATGAGGCACGCTGCCTGCCTTCCCTGAACTTGATTCTGGTTCACAGGACCAAGGCCACTGGCTTCTGAGTCGTGTGTGTGTTTAAAATCCCGGTTTGGGTTAAGGAGCCTTGATGTTATTGTTCATTGAACAGATGTTGGGCATGAGCCTTTTTAGATTCCTGGTTGAGAAGTTTTTTTGCAACCAACAGTATTTATTTCTTTATTAGGCTCAGTGCCCTGAGGAGGGAAGAATAGTGGCTAGAACTTCAGGAAAGTATGTTTCACGGGAAGAATGAAACAACCAGATTAAACTTCTCATCAAAGTTGAATTTTCCTGTAATGGCTCTCAGAAACCATGTGACAGCTCTGTGGGAAGACAGGCTGAGCCACAGTGACTGCTTTTCAATAAGGCGACAACCCAAGTGAGCTGGACACACATGTGCTAGGGGTCTCTCTCCAGCAAGTTCTCTTTGTGTGGACACTTAAAGGACCCAATCCAATCACCGATGTCCTTTCTGACCCCCACACGGAATCAGAGCCTCTTAGAGAACCCACTTTTGACCAATCAAGGCCAGTCCTTCAACAGTAGTTCCAGGAGATATTCATTTTGGCAGGGGTCACTGGCCCACAACACCCATCATCACTAACTTATTAGATCATCAGTCAATTAGCTAAAAACAAACAGAGGAGACAAGCCTGGTATTGAAACAGAGAAACCAGAAGCAAACCGCCCATTGCACCCCATTCTTTCCAAGCTGCCTCAAAGGTGGGCAGTTTCATGGGGAAGAAAGGAGCACATTGTTTTCACAGAAGGTCTCTGCAGTAGATGCCTTTCCGCAGCATTTTCCTACTGATTTGGTTACACTTGCGCATCCATGAAATAATGGGTTGGTGCAAAGCACTTTTCAATCCCCACCTAAGCTCAGCGTGCCATGCGGAGCATGATTACCAAGGATTAAAAATCCAATTAGACTCGCCCTTAACATGAGAAATCAGACGAGGAATTTTAAGAAATGCATTGAAAACCACTTCTTAATATGATTGAGTGTGATAACGCTCACTAAGTAGAAAACTGATATCCTGGGGACCCCTGACTCTTCAGAACAATTTAACTTTCAACATCTTCAATAATAACATGCATTCCTTGCTATTAATTATATTGATTGAGGACAGTAGATGTGTTTCAATACATTTCTGTGGGAATGCTGTGATTTGTTCTTTATAACTGAAAACTCACTCATGTCAGGGAACACACAGCTCTGAGCAAGTGCATGCTGTGGTTTGATTCTGAGGTGTTTTAAAATATAATATAGAAAAACATGGTAAAAATCTAGGAAGGAAAGGTATTAATTCACTGTTTTCCCATGTAGTTTTCTTGGTGAAATGGGGTGGCCACGGTAAATATTATGCTACCTAATGTGATTTTCTTTTAGTACCATAGGGTAAATATTACAAATTTTATGGGGCAAGAAAGTCTGATTTTTTTATCACTAAAAAATCTAAGTATAAATATTTTGAATAATTATGTTCATCATATCTGCTTGGCTTACCTTCTCCCTTTTTTTTATTCCTCTGCTATTTAATGCACAATTAGATTTACACAGATACATATCACTCAATTGATTTCTTGTGTCAATCATCTTTTTCACTGAGAATAAAATGCTTAATTATTTGGCCTGCATAGAGCATTCTGTGCAAACTAGACATTTTAAGACTATGCATCCATGGAATTGTGATTCATGAAAACACTCTTATTTCTAATACAGAACTTGTGGCATTCACTTGGCAAATAAAATCCAAACGCATATTTTAATTCAAAAAGTGAAAATGCACTTTCTACCAAGACAGACCAGAGTTGTATCAGAACCAAACCTTTTTCTTCCTACTTTGCATTATGTGTATTAGACTGTTGTCTACAACTGGCTTTTCGGTAAACTCTCCTGAAAAAGAACAGTGATCACTTATTTGTTTTCTCCTCTTTTAATTAGGCTTCTGAGTTCCTCCTCATGGTCATCAGATGTCTAACGGAAATGACTGAGCTGAGTTAGAAAGAACAAATTAATCACCACCAGGCAATGAGCTCAAATCTACTGGAACACAGTGCTGTGGGCTGGTGCCTGCAAAGCTAATATTTGGTAAAAAATTATTTCCCACAAGGGGTTTCAAGTTGTTTGTGTGCCCTTGGGATCTGATTTCAAGGCATGATGTGCTGATTTATCTCCAGCATTGGTTCAGCAGCCACAGAGCCTTCATTCAGGAGAATGGACACAAGTCTTTCAAATTGGATGAGCAGCTGCCCATGGCGCTGTCAGTGCTGGGTAACAGCTGTTAGACCACCAGGACTCAGACATCTCTGTCCAGGAGAAAGCTCTCCATTCTGTCTTTGCAGAGAGAAGGTCTGCCTTGCTGAGCTACTACCAAAGAGCCAACCTTGCCAGGTGTTCTCATCACTGTTTTGATACTCAAGTTTGACAAAAATAAAAGGGAATGTCTGAAGATTGGATTTTATGCCAGGTAGATGGGCTCAAGCCATCTCATTCTCTTTTATTCTTGAGAGATTGCAATTAGTTCTAAGGACGAGGGTTTTCTTTTTCTGCAGTCAGTGTTGTATTTCAATTAATAGTGTAGGTAGTTACTTAAAAAATAAAATATGTTTTTGTTCTTTCATAGATGAGCAAGACATGTTTCATAAACATATACATTCTCCAGAAGAAACACTTCCAAGGCATAGAGAGAACGACTCTGAGAGAAAAAGAGATACTCATGTGTATCCAGGGGATGAGCTTGTGCTGTCAACAATGTTCACCATGAACTGTTGGCCTATTCAGTTCATCTAGGTTCAGCTCCATGGCCTAAACAAGACAAATAGCCTTTAATGTCAGCTGTCATCCAATTGCTTGGTAAACCATTTGATTATTTAGATAAAGATACTCAGAGCCTTCACATTTGATTTCACTGTTATCTACCAAATCAAGTAGAGACATTTAAGTTTTAATGCTAACAGGTGTCATTTTAAGAAACTTAAAGACAAGCAGACAACCTGGTCTTCATCCTGCTTCTGTCATTGGCTCGTTGCTCTGTTACCTCTCACCTACCTTGACTTTGATTTTGTTCTATTCTCTACCTTCCCTACTTCTTACCTGTCTACTCCCAGGGAGTAAATGAAAATGTAGACATCTTACCTCCTCCAGCAAAAGAAGTGGCTACCAGCCCTTATGTTGGCAAGTTTCCATGTTTTGTACAGAAATTAATGTAAATGACTGCACCTTAACCAACACTGAGGAGAAAGCAACCCAGATCCTGTACCATGAACTTCCCAACTGGAGTGCCAGGAAGACTGACTAGGCAGGTGAACGAGAGCCAGCCTCACCTGTCAGAATCCCCTGGGCAGATCCTGTACTGCTGGCAGAAGAGGGTCCTCTGATGGCTTCCATGTCCAACTGGACCAGGGTATCCGATAATTGCTAACCCAACCTTTAAATCAAGCAGTCTTGACCTGCAGGTGGATTTAGCATGTGAGACAGCCTACACATTAGAACAAAGCACAGGTCATGGTCAACACTGCATGCATTTAACTAGCTACTATCAGTGATAGATTTTGTTTTGAAAAGTGGACGTGGGGTGGCCATTGACCAGAAGAAAGCCTCACCATTGGAATGAGGCCAATGGGAGTATGTCCTGGTGGTCACTGCATATGTCTCACAAGTGGGAAAGAGGAGGTTTTCCTAGGAAAATGATGCTAAGAGCAAGGAAGCTGTTACTTGGGGTGGTGGGTTAGCCTCCAGCCATCACCCTCTTAAGTATGTGCAGCCTCACAGAAGCAGCCAGCTAAAGAGAGTAAACATGTGTTAGAATTTTTTATTTGTAGTCAGTGGCCTAAACGGTAGAGTTGACCATCAGTCTAGATGACTTCAGAGGGCACTGACCCTGGGGAATTCCTTATCTAGAAAACTTCAGCACCTTGTTGGCCTGCACTGGTTGGTGGATGTTTTCAACATCAGACACAGGTAAGACTGATACATCCAAAGTGGACGTCAGATCCAATCCAGGAGAGCACTCACCTTCCTGGTCCCAAGTAGCTGCTGGAAGTTAAGGCCTGAACCCAGTTCTCCCGCATTCATCATGGCAGCACTTGACACCCTTTGATGACTTTGTCTCACCCCCATCAAGTCCTCCGAAGTTTTGGGGCCCTGAGCTGCATTTGCTCCAAGGTCTCAGACTGGAGGCGATGAGTTGGGGAAGCACACAGGTCTTAGCCCAGTGGGAAACCCTGTTCCTATCCTTTCTTCAGGATAAGAATGCACTTACATATGGCTTTGACTCAACTAATCCTCCATACAAGTTTTAACAACTTACTCAGAATTTTCCTTTAGGCAAATGTGAAATTAGCTGAACACACTGAACCCAAAATCAGTCTGCTTACATCAGTAGGTGGCAGTGTCAGAAATAACTTTCCAAACTGGGGAGATTTGCATTTCATGAGAAAGAAAAGGAGCTTAAAAAATAAAAAAAGAACAGAACAGGAAAGGAAAGGAAAGGGAAGGGAAGGAAAGGAAAGGAAAGGAAAGGAAAGGAAAGGAAAGGAAAGAAAAGAAAAGAAAAGAAAAGAAAAGAAAAGAAAAGAAAAGAAAAGAAAAAAAGGAAAGGAAAGGAAAGGAAAAGAAAGAAAAGGATAAAAAGGAGCTTGAAGTGATCATATTTTTACCCTATTCACCCAACAGGAGAAGATCTCCTCCTCTCAAAATTTCCGACGGGTCTAGTCCACATCTAGCCCCTTGCCCCGCAGCGGGGGTCCATGACCATCTGTGTTAATGGTGGGACCTCCTTCACAAATTGCCTCCCTCCCTTCGACATCAATCAGCATCACGTATAAATTCGGGTCATATTTTAACTTGTAGACAATAGGATTTTAAAAGGTCTGGGAATAGGATTAACATATTGTTATGTTGTGTTCTGATTTACACAAAGTTGTGTTCTTGTGAGAGTTCCTCGTGAAATACCTATTTTATATGTGGAGCAAACCCCAACGGAGATTTCACCAAAAAACAACTTGACATGACTCAAACAGTATTTTCTTATTAACCAACAAGAACAATTAGGAAATGTTTCAAGTAAGCTCAGTCTCTGTGCTTGAATACACATTGTTCATTGTCCTATGTCAACAAGTATAGGCTGCTGTTTTAGAGCAATTTCCATATGTTAATTTACTGAGTTGCCTTTCTGAAAGACTATAGTTTCCTGACTGTTAATTTCAGTTGACAGGAAATGGTTTTGCTTTTCATTCTCTGCAAAATAATGCATTGTTGCAAAGTGATTTATAATAAACAGTATCTAGGAAAGAACTACAATACTGATTGGTTTTGACAACCAAAAATGCATTATTAATGAAATAATAACGTTGGCAGCATCTTGGACGCAAGCGGCTTGAGTGGAGTTTATTTTTCTGCTCAGACTCTGGATCCTCACTCTCCATTTGGAGCTTCTTGGAGACTGATGATCATTGCTGAGCAGGTGGGGGCACACATGTGCTATTCCGAGTTCAAGTGCATCTGCCCTGAAAAGTGATTATTTTTGCATTAAACTGTGGCTAATACTGTATTTCATTAACATTATATTTCAGTTTTACTTAACTCAATACACCTTTAGTATCCTAAATCAGAAGTCCCTTGCATCACACAATCTATAACTAATAAAGATATTTTTAATATCTGTTATTTCTAGAATCATAAATGTCAGTATAAGGAGCAGTCGATACATAATGCACTGTATTCCATCCATAGCTAGCTCCAAATCACAGCAAACAGAAAAATGGAATAATAGAACAAAACCTGAAGCAAAACTTTGCATTATATCAATTTGTATGATTCAAGTAGGGAAGAGCAGTAATTTATCCCAACAAAACCCACAGCTCCGCGATGCACCTTTAGTTGTGCAGAGCTACAGAAAACTCTTCTGATTGGATTAGGTAGTAATCTATTCCACATTTTAAGCTTACTAATTGTAGCAAACACAATATTTTATTTTATCTATTCACTCCCATTTCTGTTACTTAATTCCCTGAAATATTTGTGCTTCCAGTCGAATTATGATGCTCTGTATAAAGTGCTGGCCTCCATTGTTGTTGGCTCCTACATTAATTGTGGTATGAACTTTATTGAATTTACTGAAGTGCTTTGTTGGATTGTCTCCAAACACTAACAGGCAAATGAAATTAAATAAAAAGGGTCAGCTATATTTAAGAGCATCATGTAAGTGCTTTAGAGACCGGCTATAATGAAAGAGGCTGTAAACTAAAACTCAAGTGCAAATGTCACTCTCACCTGAGCGCGCTCACAATTCAAGCAGAATTCATCACGGAGCAGGACATCTGCCACAGAATGGAAGGGTGTTTGATGGAGGTGGGTTTGCCCACAGCCAGCAGAACTCCGGGTGTGTGTGTAAAGACTGTAGAGTGAGTCCGACTCTCCCCACAGGAGCTAAGCCTCTAGCTGGACACAGGAGTGTCCAGTGACCTGAGCCATGTGTGAACATGTTGTCCAAGGATTCCTCCTGATGGTGCCTTGTTCAGTACAATATCAGGTGCTGAAACCACTGCAAATGCACTCTTTAAGATATCTGTTGTGTCCAAATGCTATTGCCTAGGGAACTGCATTTCTGCCATGTTCATCTAGGTCCTGACCTCTTAACAACTGCTTTGAACTTAGTGAACATTGAAAAACCTAGTACGTAGGTGAATGAGAAAATGAATTAAGAGCTAAGAAGCCACAAGAAAAAAATCATTTTTATAAAATGGAAAATCTTTTGGTGATTTAAAAACTAACCTCATATTCCTATCCACGAGACATTTTTGATGACTTCCAAGAAACCACTGAACCTATGATCTTCCCTCCCTGTTCACACATGTTTCCTTGTCTGAACATCACCTATCTGTCTGACAACACAACCTATTCTAGACAAGGAGAATGCCTAGAATAAAATGCCAATAATGTATCTCATTTACATATACAAGCAAATACATATAATATATTTTCATAGATAAAATCTATGTTAGATACATTATTACATATAACAATATACATAATATGCATTTACAAAATGTTTACATTAATATACAATAATATATCTCATTTGCACATGTTTAACTGGTTAAAAATTGTACAAGCAGGTTTCTTCTATAAGATATTAGGTTAGTCAAAAAAAATACTGTTGCCCACTAATGCAATCATCTTAGTAAAGAACAAGACCAGATTGTATGAAGATAAAACAACATGTCTCCCTAAGAAGTAGTTGGAAGCAAAGCCCCCATTGACCTAATTCTAAGGAGGCTGGGGGATAAAGAGAGGTAAGAGACAATATGAGAGGAGGCCAGAGCGTAGCACCCAGGTCCAGAGTCTAAAATCCCAACCCTCTGAGAAACTGTGGGAGCTTAAGGAGATGGTTGGATTCCATTTCCATGCTCCTTGAGGTTCAGCCTTATATGTCAACATGAGTCCAGTTCCTATCCAGGCCCTGACTGATCATGGGGATCAAAGTGCAGTGGCGAGCTCTACGCTTAGCCAGGACACCAACATCAAACACATCATGAAAGCAGCTTAGACTCATGCTGACCAGGTACAACCAGAAGTCCATCGTTTCTTTATAGTTTTGTATGTCACATGACATTCTTGTATATAATTTGTACAATTTGATGATTTTTTATGTCCTCATGTACATCAAAATTGATATTACAAAACTATTCACAGAAAATTTGTAGAATGACAATAAAATGTGCATTCCACTGGTTGATCTATGTCTTATTATTTGGATGGTTTTCTCATGCCATTTCCTTGAAAGTAAAAAATAAATAAAATTAAGTATTAGTGAATGTAGTTCATCAACTCCAAGTTCAGTTCCGATAGGTGCACATTTTCCAATATTCCCTACCACCCCAGTGGTGAACTCTACCGTGGATGCAGCCTAGTAGTCCCCAGAGCTGAAATAGCAGCACATCCAGAATGACATGAGGCAACGCGCACCTTGGAAGAGGCCCAGCATGTGCTGTGTAGAGAGAGGAATCACTGCAGGAGAACAGGTACTATAAATCCTGCTTTTCATGAATAGAGAGGGGCTCACAGGTCACAGGATGTTCCAGAAGAAATAAATAAGACACAGGGCTTAAGGAAAAGCTTTTCCACTTGGCTTTACATCCTTTGTATTTAAACTTTCACCAACAGCATTTATTAACACCCCTCAAAAAAAATTAAAGTTAGCCAATAAAAAAATAAATAAATAAATAAATAAATAAATAAATAAATAAATAAATAACTTATTCCATAGTTGCTACCTCACAATAAATAAAGTTTGCTGGCTTTGGAGTCTCACCTCCCAATCCACTTGGAAAACACGGGCTAAGGCACCCTCTTTGCCCCTGAGACCCTTGTCTTTCACCGCCTAGTCCCTGAATTTTACACAATCCATGGCCTAATTTCTCTTCTTGACCCTCCAGTGAACCAGGAGGTGGCATATGACTTGAGGCCCTTTGACAAATGAACTACCAGTATTCTGTGTTATTCAAATAACATGAACAGGGAGGAAAGTTGGTCTAACTTCACTCTCTCAATAGATTTCAACCATCTTATTAATACAGGGATTGCTGTCATGGCTTCTTTCAGGCAGTTCTGGTGGAGCTGGTGACTTGTTGGACATGAAATCATGTTCAGTGGGAGAAACTTTGGGGACAGCCCTCTCAAAAGCAGGTGTGGTGTAGCCGAGGTGTCACCTTCACCTATATCCTGGGAAACAGGTGACATGATGCTGAGAACACATTAGTCTATCTCCTCTACTAAGAAGACCAGCACTGATTTGAATTTGTTTTCACACTGCTCTGTGGACACCCTCTCTGAAGTGGTATAAACAATAAATATGTGTGACTGTGGTTAGTATAGTAAAAATTTTTACTTTCCTTCCCCTGGAATGAGGACTGCTTTTGAGTTATGTTACCATTTATTACAAGACCCATGGCGTACAATCTCCCCTTCTTCTCCTGGCTCCAAAGTGTGTGTATTTGGCATAGATGGTGCAGAGCATTTGTAATTCTGCACTTTCAAATTTTGCACCTTGTGCATGCACACACATAGACACACAACTCTGGACAATGCCTGGTAATCAAGGCTACAAGATTGAGAAGGACTCAATGTCGCTAGATCAAATGTATTTTGCGATCGACCTATTTGGAGGAAAGAGGAATTACTGAGCAGCATCGGACTCCATCAACGGGTTAATAATTTGATGTGCTATTCTTTTTGAAAAGGCTTATTTAAATGTTTATCAGTTGTGCAGAGCGAACTGCGCTGGCGATTCGCTGGGGACGGCTCATCATTGCCTATGCATGGGAGCGTTGTCGGAAGATTAAAATAACATTGAGTATATTCTGTAAATGAAGGGGAGAACTAACAGAAGCCTCTAGAGTCCATTATAAATTTTAATAATACATCAAGGTAATGTAACTGAATAACCGATCTCTAAGGGAAGAAACACAACATTTGGCTAATATTACAATTTAAATTATGAAAACAAAAAGAGCTTTTAGTTAATCTTGTCTTTCTGCTTTTATTCTTCAGGCTCTTTTTTATTTTCCCTGAATCCAAGACACCATGTAAACAAATAAAAGTACGGGAGAAAATAAACAGTTTGGCATCTCAGTAGATTAATTAATGCGCTTCAGCCTTGGCACCAGTAGGCGAAAATTATGTGCATAAATAATATCACTAATTAAAAAGATGCAGATTAACATGCAAATAATGTTAATGAGGATCTGCCATTCCAGAGTGGATTCGCATAACATCAACAATTTAATGGGTTGGAAGGCTTGTGTTTGCATTACATTAATAAATTTCAAAGACCTTGCATAAAAAAGTTCTGTTGGAGCCGCTGTGTCCCACTTGTGACTTGTAAATTCTGTGGGCAGTAGCGAGCACTCGTAGGCAGATGCCAAAGTCATTATCTAAAAGACTGTTGAGAGGGTGCCACGTGCCAGCGTGACCAGCTGTTGGGAACTGGGCAGTAGGCACTATCCCGTGCCAATTATTCATATTATTTGGGTAGTCTTGATATTTATTTAAACTGATTAATATTTTGTGCTCTGCATCTTGATCTGGAGGGAAATCACTTTAAGCAAGCAAAGTTAAAAACAACAACAAAAAAACCCCTTATCAGCTTTTGAAGTGTCCTGGAAGTTGAATACATAATGGAATTGATTAAGTAGACATGACTCTGAACCACAGACAGAAGCAGCATAAAGTGTCTTTAATGATGTCACAGAATGCTGCAACAAAGCATCAAATGCCGAAGGGGTCACAATGCATGGAGCTCTGTCTGCATAGGAAAAGACCTGTGTGTTCCTTGGTGCAGGACGGCGCTTCTGTGGTGGATTTTTAGGACAAAAAGCAAAGACTGAGGGAGGCCCCAGTGAGTGCCTTCCTGAAACACTGCATTACCTCCCTCTGTCTCCTCAGGTGGTCCTTGTCCTCCCCTGATCCCAAGCTGGGGCCTTGAGGACTGATTGTGAAGCAATTGGTGTGTGAGGACAGTACAGGTGGCAGTTGGCCATGTGAGTCAACAAAAGCTCCATCTCCCGCTGATGAGCTGTCCACACTCTCACTCTCCAGGGAGAAGCTAGATGTGAGCATTCCAGGAGGCATGGTCTACATGGGCCAGACTCAGACAAGCTAGGACACACGTCTCCCAGATCTCAAAGATGTCCTGACCCCCAAATACCCACTCTTTCCTCCAGGCCACCCAGCCTGCCATGATATGGTTCTTGGTATTAAAATCAAGAGGGTTAGAATCAAAGGAAAGAATATCATGCATGCCAACTCAAGGCCAATGTTTCCATCATGGGTAACTAATTGAGCCATACAGAGTAAGCTGTTCCCTAAACTTATTTATTCTAAGGCAGGTGCTCGTGTATCTCCCAAGTCCCTCCAAACATGGTCAACCTGGATTTACAATTTCATACCTGATGTAGAAAAAATGGTGTGCTTTTCATCACTGATTTCCAGATTGGCTACCATGAACATACACATATACATATCTACACTAATAAAAGAGAAAAATGGTAATTGGCGTACGGCGATACTGTTTTCATTGGCTAATCAGGGCTATATGCAAATTAACTGCCAACTAAGATTGGCAGTTAACTGCCAACAAGATGGCGGCTAATTTGCATATGTAGGCACAATGCAGGGAGGCGAAAGGGAAAGCAGGAAGAAGCCCCCTGCCACTGACAGTGATCTGAAACCCAGGGGGGAGCTAAGAGCTGGGGGGCAGGGCAAAGGCGGCCCTAAGGCCGCCTTTGCCCTGCCCCCCAGCCATGATCAGAGAATCAGGTGCCTTTGCCGCCCTGGCCAGTGATAGCAGGAAGTAGGGGTGGAGCCAGTGATGGGAGCTGGGCAAGGTCGAAGCTGGCAGTCCCAGGAGCTAGGGGTCCCTTGCCTGGGCCTAAAGCGAAGCCCACGATTGCGGCGCCCCCCGCTGCCACTGCAGGTCCCCGCTGCCCGGGCCGGACGCCTAGGCCAGAGGCGTTAAGCCTGGGCAGGGGCGGAGCCTGCAACCACGGGGAGCTGGGGGTCCCCTGCCCAGGCCTGACACCTCTGCTAGAGGCCTCGGGCCTGGTCAAGGGGCCGATCCGGTGATTGGTGATTGGAGGGTGATGTGGGTCAACTCCTCTGGCTGAGGCATCAGGCCTGGGTGGGGGGCGGATCCGGGGATTGGGGGGATATGATGGTCCCCTTGCCCAGGCCTGAAGCCTGGGTCAGAGGCGTCAGGCTTGGGTGGGCGGTGGAGCAAGCGGTCAGAGGGAGATGGGGGTCCCCTGCCCAGGCATGATTCCTGGGCCAGAGGCCTCAGGCCTTGGTGGGGGCCAGAGCCAGTGATCAGGGGGAGATGTGGGTCCCCTGTCCAAGCCTGACACCTCTGGCGGAGGCGTCAGGCCTGGGCAAGGGGCCGATCAGGCGATCGGAGGGTGATGGGGGTCTACGCCTGAGGGCTCCCAGTATGTAAGAGGGGGTAGGCTGGGCTGATGGACACTCTCCCCCCCCCCCCACACCCAGTGCACGAATTTCGTGCACCGGGCCCCTAGTACATAAAGAAATTACACAGATTACATACTAGCAGAAAGGCCACTATTGATATCTTCATCAACTCTGTTTAAAGTCTATGATTTTAATTGTTTAGGGCTTCCCTTTGCACATAGCAAAGATGTAAGTGATGAATAGAGGATGAATGTTTTGGGCATTGGATGGCCATGTGAAAGACTGGATAAAGAGTGCCATTCTGAAGTGGTATATCCACCCATACACTCAAGCAGGCTTCTGACTCATCTCATGAGTGTCTGGGTAGATGGCAGAAAGCATGGGATCTTCACTGAAATTTCAGGAATATCTGCTTTGCATGGGGAGAGAGGACAGAATTGGAGAGTACAGGAGACTACAGTGAAAATGGGCAAGGGGAATAGAACACTGTCCAAGAAGCCCAACACCAGCACAGGTCACAGTGGGATGCATGTTCGTTGAATAAATGCAAGTTAACCCCTCTTTCTGGCCCCAGCATTTCAGCACTTTATTATTGTACGGAATTATTTGATTAGATGGCTATCCCCCACCCCAACCCAGCCCACTCTGAGGTTGTTGAGGGCTATTTTGTCCCAGTACCTGATACAACAGGTTAGGAAAGTAGAAGAAGATGGGTAAGGGAATGCTGCCCCAGCCAAGGTATCCTTGCAATGTCTTCCAAACCCTGGCCACCTGACACTCAGCCTGCCCACCCTCCCAGCTGAATGCGCTGAGATTCCCACTTCACAGGTGCTGTACCTAGAGTTTATACAAACAGATGCAGGATAAGTCAGTCACCAGAGCTCCCCGCCTTCAGGCCCTCTTGGGCTGTTTCTCCAGGTGTCTACTCCTTTCCTAGGTAAACACTTCATGTCCAGTGTGAGCATGACATCAGATGGGACCCTTAGCAGAATTAGTCACTGAAATTTTCTTAGGCACCTGAAAAGGTCCCTCACCTTTCACACTGTCTGGAGCAAGGCTCCCTGTAACTAGAGACATAGCCTCCCTTTTCCCAGCTGCTTCCTGGGGAACCTAGCGGGTGTGGCCCACTGCAGAGGTGACTCGGCTGTGGAATTGGCTGCCCCATCTCAGATTTTTCTTAAGAAGTTCAGGAACCATCTCATCAAACCTTCAGACTTGGTGTATAGAAAGCTTTCCTGTTTCCTTGTTAATCTTATGTGTTTTGAAACAAAAGTGTCCTGTTTTAACCCAGCAAACTTAACCATCTGCAGCAGCCCTCACAGAAACAAAGAAGTGGACACTTGGGAATGTGTTCACCTTTAAGTGGGAAGAAGTAAAACAAATTCCCTTCTTCTTCAACAGCAAGTGGGTGTGAGGAGGTTCTAACTGATTAGTCTTTTATCCTAAGTGGGTTTCTGTCCATGAAATCTATTCTTCAGGCTGCTGCAGAAATGCCACCTCCTTTGAGAGGTCCGCCATGACTGCCCTTTCCTGGACCAGACAGCCCTGCTGTGGCTGCCTGTCCTTGGCACACTTCCTACCTATGCCATCCCAGGGATTGGAGGAACGACTTCCAAAAACAGTGCCATGAAATCCCTTGCCATTTTCCTAAGGCAAATCTCTTCTACTCTCTTCCCTAAAAATAAGGACAGAAAAATAAACCCTCAAAATATAAATATTCCATTTTAAATTTTGTCTATTTTTGTTGTGGTGGTTACCTTGCTCTATGTCTGCAGTGGAAAAACAAAGTTAAAAATTGTTTGCTGGACTTGAACATAACGCGATTCAATCTAATTAAGGACCAAAATTTCCCTTAAAGATTTAAATTATCTCAGTTGGCCATCAACATGTCCCAAGTTAGCTAGATGATTCTCAACACTTCATTTCACTAACTGCCCTCCAATAGGGCTTAATGGGTTTGCAGCACTGCAAAAACCGAGCATGCCTGCGATGCCAACCACCAGGCAGCGTTTCTGGGCACCGGGCTCTGTGCTCCTACAGTGCCAGTCCCCCTGCCCTTCACTCCTGGGCACCACCCACATGAGGAGAACTGTGGCCAACATCCACTGCTTCCCACAGGCAGGGAACTCATGGACAAAGAGGTCTCCTCCATGCAACTCCCTTGATGTCTGCTTTCCGGGAGACCATTTCCATTCAGAGAGGATGATTGATGCTCAGTTGCTCACTTTCTCAGTGCTCTATCAGTTAAGCTGAATATATTTTGCTACCTCCTGCTGTTGCCAGGAGCAACTGAAACACTGGAGGTCCTGGAAGCTGTGCAGCATCCAAATTCAATGATGCTCCTGCGTGGCAGGTTGGTATAAGTCGCTCTTGAAGTTAATATTTCTAATGCTAACAGATAACAGCCACCACACATTCGTGTTCCCTATGTCCCAAACAGTCCTCTGAGCATCATGCACCATTGACAACTAATCTGTGAGAGCAGTGGGCCCACTGCATTTTAGAGAGGAGCAAACACATGGCACCAAGTGCCCCTACTGGCAGAGCTACCGTGCGGGAGAGCTGGTGGTGGAAGTGACCTCTGAAGCACCCAGAGACCCTGTCACAGCACTGTGTGAGGCTGTCTGTTCATCTCAAACATTTCTGGAACCAGTGTGTTTGGGGGCTTCCACAGAGAACCAGGAGGCAGGGAGGATGGAGAGAGGAGGTATCAGGACCCATGTGTCAGCAGGAGGAGAGGACCACAGTGTGGGCCACGCTGCCCGGGATGGCCTGCCTGGAGGCAGAGCTAGTTCTGCCCTGCTTTCTCCAAGTCTCTGCTCACAGCATTCGCTCCATCTGATGCTCCCTTGCCCCAGTTCCTCCTGTCAAAATCCTTTCAAGCTGGTGGGCTGTCATCAAAGGCAAACTTTCCCATGAGGTCTTGAACACAGCTAGACAGGACCTGGTCTACTCGAAGTCATAGAGCGCTTGCCATCACCCCAGGCCACCCTTGCCCTGCTGCCTTATGCTGTAATTATTGGTTAGCAGTTCAATTCAGGTCAATAGATACATGCTGGGCACTGCTGTGTGCTGGCACTGGCCGCGCAGAGTGGAGGAAGAAGTAGGCATGCTGTCCTGGGGCCTCATCTGTCGGGTGTCTCAGAGTCAGGGAGCTCTGGAACTCTGGAACAGGGAGGCACAGCAGCCTCACCTGCTGGGAAGTCCTGCAGCAGGCCATCCAGGTGAGTGATGGGCGGGGCTTCCCAGGAGAGCAAGCAGTGAGCTGGGGAAATGAGGGTGGTGAGAGATGCCACGGGACCTTGGAGGCTCCTGCTAAGCTCCCTATTTGCCCTACAGGTTATAAAGGCCATGGAGGACTTCTGGGTGCAGCTCCAAAATCCGGTTTCCGTGGCAGTGGATCTCTGGTGAGGATGGAGGAGGAGACCAAGGGGAACAAGATGTCAATGGGCACTGCAGTTTGGCCAGGACTCTGCTTCCCCACTAACCTGAGGTCACATGCTCTCTGTGCCTCCGTCTCTCCACCTGGTCACCAGTATTTACGTCCTTCTCTTCTTGTGGGCCCCCCTCAAAGCTGGCAGCCTCTGAGACAAATGGGTCAGACAATTCCCCAGGTGTGGAATATGCTGCCTCCAGAATTTGAAGAGACCTACCAGACACAGTGCTTCCTTCTTCCTGGTGAGAAGTTAAGATGCCTTAATTTTTTTTACTCTGAAGAGGATGCCCGAACACACTCCACATATCCAGACCCTAAAACAGGGGTGGGAAACCTTTTTTCTGCCCAGGGCCATTTGAATATAACATCACTCACGGGCCATACAAAATTATCAACTTAAAAATTAGCCTGCTATATTTGGTCAAACATTTAATTAACTCACTCCTAATGCCTTGGCAGGGCCTAACCAAATGATTTTGCGGGCCTTAAACATCACCCCTGCCCTAAAACCTCACCCCAAGGTGGCAGACTCTTAATCTGTGTTGTGATTACCTCCCACCCCCTGAAGCACATGAAGCCCTTGCTTCATTGTGCTTATCTGGTTTGTTAACATAATGTCACTGATGGCAGAGACCACTGATATGTCCAACAAAGTGACCAGTTCATCCAGGCCTCTTCATACTATATCATAAGAGAGGGTGAAGGTGGACATAGCCCTGGAGCAAAACCAAAACTGTGCATTGCTGCCCATTTCACATAATGCAGCCTGCTTCAGGTCCCCCTTTTTGATAAGGACACACAATAATGCATTTCCAGATCAGCGGCCACATGCCATGTGCCTGAGCCCATTTGCATCTGCTCCAGCGGAGACACCCCGTCCAGTACTACACTGGCAATCAGGCTTCTCCCTGGTGGAGCTGGCAGCATCCTCTGCAATATGACTGAATTTTGTGGAAGCCAGGCTGTGAATTAATTGGGGACACCTTGGGACCACCACTGCCTATGCTTTTGGTCTTCTAGAGCCAGTAATCTCTGCTGTTCTCCACCGACTCCAGCTCAGTGTGCTGTGTTGCTTTTAATTTACTGTTCTGGCTCAAGTAAGGTTTCCTCTTGGTCTTCCCCACTATGACAGCTGATAATGCAGGTCAAGCAACCAGAGTGCATCCAGTTATTCATTTGGGGCCTGAGGAACCTATCACTGGGGAACCCATGGACACAGAAGCCTATATTGAGCTGACTCTGACCTGGACTCTGTTTAATACATGTCTCCACTCTCACAGGGAAGCCATAGTGATGCTTCAGGTCCTTGGCTGTCAGCATCCACTCAAGCTCTATAACAAGAGTCCTCAAAATTCTCAGGGTCTCCCTTCCCCAGTGTGCAGTTGCCTAAGGAAACTTCTATGGGTCTGCCTTGGCAAGGCCTCAGGAGCTGCCAGACACGTCCAGGTGGTGTTGCAGGCAAATGTACATGGGGACACAGAGTCTTCTTTAGTCAACATCTTCTGGGTCTAAAAACAGCTTCTGGTCCAGAATCAGAGCCAGAGATTGCGACTTTGTATTGGGGCAGTTGCTCACAACCCTCAGATTACTCTGTCTTGCTTTTTGTGCATAGACTGATGGATGCCCTTGTTGGCCACCTTGCCTTCTTGCTCTGGTCCACCGGGTTTTCTTGACCATTTCCATAGCTCCTTGCCAATGTACCCCTTCTGGCTCTCACTCCAACCTCCTCTGGCCTGATGTTAAGTGCACCCACCATGCATCAGACAAGTAAGCACCATCACCTGTCTCTCTCATCCTGGGGCTACCAGGGTCCCAGCAATGTGACAACATCTAAAAGCAACATGGTGTGGAGAGGATAACCACTTCCATGCATCTCCTTGGGGAACACAGAAGCCTGGCAGGTTTTCTGACTGCACTTAGCATATCTACTCCAATATGCACATCCTCTGAGCCTTTTGATCCCCACTCCACCATCTGCCCTGGAGACGGTTATTTCTATTCCACTTAGCATGGGCCATTGCCTTTTCCAAGCTTTCCACAGCCCATATGGCAGCATATTAGCACTGTCTCCTGGGGGTCTTTGCCAGGGTGTTCAATGCTACTTTGTGGGACAAGGCCCCTATTTAGATGAAACCTCCCTTATCTAAGTTCATATTCCCTGCTCCTGATGAGCCCCCTCGGGCCCAGCCCAGGCTCAGGCCAGCTCCCTGCTGAGGGGTCCTGTCCTCCCCTTGCAGGCTCAACTAGCCCCTGGGTAGGTTAGAGGAGGTAAGGGGGGCACCTAAGTATGTATGCATTTGGCTGTGAGCATGTGTGTGCATGCACATGCCTGTGGGTCTCCCAGAGAAACCTTTACATGAGCCTTAATCAGGGTGAGAGTGCTGGCTTTTAATAGGAGAAATGGGCTGCTTCTGAGAGTCCAGGAGATGTGAAATTTTCAAGTATATTGATGCCAATGTCCTCACCTGAGTCTTGTGTCCCATTTCTTACTGATTAGGATGGGGTCTGCCCTTGTCCAGCAAGCCTGCTAGAACTGAGAGTTCAACCTGTTCTAGAACTCTGTTATCCTTCCAAGTCCTGGAGCTGAATGACCATTTCTCTGCCCACCACATGCAGCTGAGCAGGGGCCCTTTGTGTGTGCCAGAGGAGCCCAGCTGGCTTTCACACTTTGCTTTAGAGTAGGGACCACCCAGCCCCGGCCTTTGCTAGCCTTCTCCAGGGTGCTACTGGCCTTCTGCATCTTCCATCCAGGCCCCAGGTCTTGGTCCCACAATTGGTTTTGGTGGAGTCCACTCTGTCCTCCTCCACTGCTCACTATTTGTGAGGACACAGCATAGACTATATCAGACTTAAGTGTTAAAAGGATGGATGAATGACAATGACGGAAGACAAAGAGATATCTCCAGCTTAAAGGTGAATTTCAGAGTGAATCTATCTGCCACAGACAGATGCTTGTTGGTTCCTTTTGCCTGATGACTTCTTTGATTCTCATTACACCAGAGATCATCTAGACCAGCGGTGGCCAACCTGTGGTCTGTGGACCACTGATGGTCCATGAGGTCCAAAAGGTTGGCAACCACTGGTTTAAGGAAACCTAGACCTTGTCTTCTCTGGGCCTTTATAGAGATTGCCAAAAGTTTTCATGGGCTTCTCTGAGGTGGGCAGACAATCACTTTTCTCTTTATGTCAAAAGACTGGCCTCATATTTTTTTAAAGAACACTTTTCTCAACTCTACTCTCATTTTGGAACAAATAAGGGAAATACAATTGGCTACAGAAGGCACTTATACATGTTCATTGGTTTTAAATTATGTAAACTTAATGCTTTTTTTTGTTTTCTGTTTTTAACAACACTTAACTGCCCCCACCCTAGCCCAAATGAAGATGCCTGGAATAAATATTTTATGTACCCCTCCCTCCCCCAAGCCTTTTAGATCCTCTGGCACATTTGCTCACTGCGAGGCATCAGTGAAATGCTTTCTGAATCTGTGATGTCGGAGCTGCCTTTCTTGTTTTCAACCTTAGAGCCCTTTCCACCTTGATCCTGAGTAGAATCGCCTTTCTATCTTTAAATGACAAAATACACCATTTAAAATAGCAGTAATAATTTCAGCAAAACTATACTAGATCTTACCATCGCTTTGGTATTACATTAAATGATATGGTAAACATACCAACCCATTTAATAAATATGTTGTTTGGGGCCCCAGATAAATAGCCTTACAAGGTTCATAAGTCATCTGAACTTAATTAAAAATTAGAATGGGTCAGGGGTCCCTGAGCCTCAAAGAGATTCTGGTCAAGAACAGCTGGTTTTCTTTCCCTTGGCCGCACACTCACCACATTCATCTGCTTACCTGGCTGAACATGAACCATTTGGAGTCAGAGATTATTTAAAATGGTAAAGTTGGGTCACATGATGAACTTAAATGTATGATATGTCGAAGGTACTATGACATCAAGGGGTGGCGTCAGGGAAGTGGCTTTGCTGCACAGTCGGTGTTGGTCTAACTGTGAGAACTCTTGGAGGCCTGGATCTGGAATCCCCTGTCAGCACCCGAGTAAAGTCTTTCCTGCCCCTCTCACCAAGGATATGACTGCTAGACACACCTTCAACAGCCACTGGCAGGTCCAGGAACAATGGCACTAGGCAGGTGGTCCTCATGGAAGAATTGAAAAGCAACAGGATCATGGAGAACATTCCAAGGTAGTTCTCTATCAAAGGCACAACGTTCTCTACTTTAATTCCGTTCTGAGACAAATTTGCATCTTTCTGTTGCCTAGGAAAAGACACTGTCTCCAAGTCTTTTGCTTATAAGAATATATCATACCGGACACCTTTTCACAGCCTGTGCAGAATTTCAAAGTTCTGTTATGAAGCTTTTCTAAGAACAATGACTCCATACATAGGACTCAGAAGACCTGCAAGCTCTCCAACAAAGGATATAAGTTGGAAAAGAGAGTTTCTCAGGGCAGCACTGCACAGGCAAACAAAAATTAATAATAAAATTAATAACCATTTAAAACAGCAGTAAACATTAAAAGTATACTTAAAGCCAAGCTTGCTGGATCCAAGTAGAGACAGCCCTGAAAAAGCAGGAATTCTAATTTCAGTCTTCATGCTTGTAATGACCAGCTTGTGACTTCCTGCAAGCCAAGTTTGCCATTGGATGCATAAATTTAAAAATAAATAAAATTTACTCATCCATTTACTTGCATTTCATAAATTACATATTTGGAAAAGTTTTCATAACACTCAAGATTTTTTTTCCTTCATTCCATTTTTTAAAATGATCTTCTATGTTCATCATCTTTCTAATTTATTCTAATCCCCAAGTTTATTTGAAAAATGGATAATGTGATCTAAAACACGGCAAAATTGGATTTTTTTTCCCTTTGAAAATAGATTAATGCTCAAACTTATTTTCTATCAAACTGAGTTACACACAACACTGTATGTATGTAAAACTCAATGACCAGGGGATATTCCCATTTCAGGAACAATAAAGACTGCAGGGAACATGGGTGGACAGCTGTGCATTCTGCAGGAGGCTTCAACCTGCCAGGGGCACCAGGCCCCACAGAGGCCCAGTCACCAATGAATGGGGACCCTCATTGCTTGCCAGGTGTCAGGGACATAAAGGGAGATCTATGTGGAGGACTGTTTGTAAGTATGGGGTGTCATTGGGGGTGGCCATGGGCATTCAAAGAGCAGTCATTTTCAGGCGCAGGTGCTATATAACTCTGCCTTTGCTCTACACTTCTGATAAGATAGCAACCAAGCCAGATGACCCCCTAGATCAGCAGGTGGCCCCTGGCCCAGTAGATGACTCCTGGAACAGTAAATGGCCTCCTGGTGCATAAATGATCTTGGCCCACTATATGACCCCCTGGTATAGATGACCCTGGCATGGTAGATGACCCCCTGGACCAGTAAATGACCCCTGGCACAGTAAATAACTCCCTGGTGCAGATGACCCCCTGGTGTAATTGATGACCTCTGATACAGTAGAAAACTCCTAGACCAATAGATGACCAACGCTCAGCTGGAAGTGAATGATGCCTCAATCTTGAGTCCACACTAATGCTGGGAGGTTCCCAAGTTCTTGTCCTCGTCAAGCCTAGGGTCATACGGTGTGTGCCTTTACTAGTAACTTGCACGGTTCCTGCCTAAGTGGACCCTCCTTGGCACTTGTGCTACATGTGTGGGTGCTCAGAGGGAAGAAGGCCCTGCATGGAGAGATGTGAAACTCTGGGCTGTGAGTTAGTCCTCCCAGATGAACGACTGTCATGCTTCCTCCTTCCTCCTCCACACGCCAACATGCTAAGATTTTTTTTTAAAGATCCCCTTTTAAAAAATTATTCTAGGGCTAAAAATAATAAACTCAAAAATTGCTTACAATATTCTATCATGCATACCCCTGAAGAAAGGGGTTTAATGTGCAAAGCCGAATGGACCCTGAGCTGCCATGGCATTATAATTTAAACCACATGGGATTTTATTTTAAAACAAAAAAACATTCAAGTGTGTTTTCCCCTTATAACATGAAACTTAATAACCTTCTGTTGGGAATACATAGCAAGCTCCTGTATTGCTTACAATTTCCTTAAACCTTGTTTTACCCAGGGTTCTCCTGTGTCGGGATGGTCTCAGAACAACACCTGCTAGAAAGGTTAGGAGCAGAGAAGCAGGGAATGCTTTGGGGGATGCTGAGCCTGTATTATGCTTGACTGAAAATGCACAAGGGCTGTAGATGCAGCCAGAAGAAGCACAATGACCTCTTCAGTCGGACACCTCGGCAGCTGGTCAAGAACTTACACGGGGATTTGCTCCGTGCTCTCCAGCGTCCTGGGGATTGAGTAGACAACACACAAAAGTATGACGGGAAGATGATGGATGATGGGTCATAAGTCTCATTTCAGCCATACCAAGAAAACATCGTGCTTGTGTGTTATGATGGTCCACTGGGCGGACGGAATGGGCAGATGTGGGTTGCAGTCTAGGAAATGCTGCACACATACCCAGAACTCAGAGCTCCGTGCAGACAGTATTTGAAAAGCTATCACTAGATGTGTGTAGGATGGACCTCAAGGCACAGAATCTGTGACACAGATTTGGTAGATGATCTGGTTTTGGTGTAATAATATCACTTTGTTGAAAGCAAGTTCTACAACAGGAAAAAGAAAGTATTTCTTTTAGTTTATAATGAAGGGCAATGCTTTTTTCTTTTCTTTTCCAAGCTTGTCAAATAAGCTTGTGGTTGGTCCTTCTTAAAATAAAAGTATAATGTGCAATACATCATGAAAAGATATCAATGAAATATCCACGAATGGCTGAATGTCATTCTTGGTGGAAAACAGTAGATGTACAAGGTGTGGAGAAAGAAGAAACTTGATGGTACAGCTCATATTTTTGAGATTCCTAAATACTAGAAAAAGCATTTTTAGAGAGTGTTTTTGGTGATACTTTTCTTTGTTTATTCATCCAATAAATAATTAAGTATCCACATGTTGGGCCTTGAGCTGAGAATTTGAGACACAATGATGGGTGAGTCAAGCTTAGTTCTGTCTTTGTGAGCATCCCAGCTAGTGATGAAGACCTGTCTGAGCTTATGTAACTTTAAGAATCACATAAAACGTATAAATGACAGCTGTGATTAAAGTATTATTAGAAGGGATTGTCCTGGTCTGGAAATTGGGGACAGCATAGTGATGGAGGAAAGATGACAGAAGCTGAGGTCTGAATAAGAATTGAGAAGGTGAAGCTGGAGGATACAGCCTTCGGGAAGAGGAAGCAGAAAGTACAAACGGGGTAATTAAAGAACTCAAAGCCAAATGGGTGACTACGTGACTCACCCAAAGAGAAGGTAGGTAGGGACCAGGGATTGAAAGAGCTGTGGCATTGGGCCTTTATGAAAAGTTTTTAAATGGGGGTAATTTGACCCACTGTGTTAATCACCTGACTGCAGAATGATCAAGCATGAAGGGTCATTCATAGGAGGCCTGGGCCATTGCCCAGGTGAGAGACAAATCAGCACCAACTAAGGTGAGGGCCGGGGAGGTGTCAAAAAGGAAATGGATCCGCAGATATTGAGGAGGCAAAGCTACATGCCCAATGCTGGACTCTGTGCAAGGTGATGGAGAGGGACAAGTCCAGGAGAACTCTTGGGTTTCAGCTCAAGGAACAGCATAGTGACACCATTCTCCACATAATCAAGATTGGGGGAAAGAAGATAATGGATCATTTTGAGAAGTGAATGCCTTGAGCTGGAAAGAAGTCTCTCTGTCATATTCCAGCAAGCCATTTGACTGACCCTTATTGGATGAGCCATTGCCATGGAGATGGAAAACCTATCTGGCCACACCGGGGTTTCTTGACCTCAGATGACTCTTAGGAGGCAGTACCAGCCCCAGGGACTGAGAGTCGGGAGGAGGCCCAGAGGCCCCCCCGCCCCCCCCCCCCCACACACACACACACAATGCCTGAGATTCTGTTACAGATGATTGGGGAAAAGTGCCCAATTCACTCCTCCCTTTCTCCATGTCCCATTGCATACTGTATAGTGACAGAAACACCCACAAGTCCACCTAAGTGAATATCTATAAAAATGTTGGGCAGTGAAACTCTACAGACTCCTCAGACTCTTCAGTTCAGGTAGAGCTGTTGGAAAAGAGATTGTTGCAGCTCAATATTGTTTTCCATTGCCAGCAGCAGAGACTAGAAAAAAATGGTGCTTGAAGAGATAGATGTGGTCTGGGTCTGACATGAGTTAATTCATAGGCAACTTTCCAGAAGCCCAGGAACATCTACCCTTATATCTGATTGGCCACATCATGCTGCAAAGGAGCCTGGGAAGTGTAGTCTTTTATCTTTTGGCCTTGCCTCCCAGAACAGAAACAATGTTCCATTACTAAAAGAGAAGAGAATGTTATTTAGGGGCAACCAGTAGTCTCAACTCACCAGCTCTGTTACCTGATGATCAGAATTATCTCACAGTTTTAAAACATAGCATCTCTATGTTGATGACATAGAAACAGAATGCTTTTTCTCCAATGGTTGGTTACTTATTTTAGAAACTTATTCCAAATGGAATCATGTAATGAGCAACTATTCCAAGTTAGCTTTGATTACATATAATAATCCTTAAGACCTGTTTATCTGCCTATGAAGTCAGAAACAGGCATGTAATTACCACAGTCATTCTGTTATATGTACATCATTTCACTTTCAAATGTTAGATTATGTGTACAAAACCAGGGAGACATGTGCTGATAGCTACACGTTCAGAGCCAGGAGGCTGAGGGACAGGAGAAACCAGAATTGGTTTCCAGTGGCCTGTCAGGAGTTAGAAACAGAAGTCAGAGACTGAGCATGGATTGCTGAGGTTGTGGTTCATGGAAAACATTCAATGATAGATAACATGGCCCAGAGCATAGAGGCCAGGGGATAGTCTTGGCTGGGCAGGAGGGTAGGGGCAGCCTGAGTAACCACCAGGATATGACTGTGGGCACATACCATGCTCCCACCTGCACAGACTGGGACAACCCTGTGCAGCCTTCCTTGTCTTCTACTACCCACAAGAGAGCTCAGATGGGGAGGCCAAGCCAAGGCTCATCATTATGTAAGGCAATTACTCATAATGAACAAGTACATAAATATAATATATATTACAGATATAATATATATTAACAATTAGGTTTGAGAGTCACTACTCAAAAATTCCTTGAATGGGTAGCATAGTCAGTTGAATGGTGTTGCTCCAAAGCTCATGTCCACCCAGAACCTGTTAACAAGTAACAGGTCTGAGAGCCTGCAGCTCGGAGCGGGTCTCCTTTTTGGCTCATCATAGGGGTGAGAAGTTTCCAGATCTGAGGGGTGTGATATCAGTTAAGCCTGTGACTATTTTGACCAGCTAGTGCCCTAGGGCTGTGATGGTCCATGCATGAGTCAACTTAACTGGGCCAGGGGTCACCCAGATTATTTGGCTAAATGTTATCATGGGTTGTCTGTGGGGTATTTCCAGATGAGATTAGCATTTGAATTGGTGGAGTCGGTAAAGCAGATGGCCCTCCCCAATGTGGGCATTATCTTCCAATCCCCTGAGCATCTGAAAAGAACAAGGGACAGAGTGAGAGAGAATCTGCCCTTTCTTCTGCATGACTGCTGAGCTGGGATGCAGTTCTTCTCCTGCCCATAGTCTTAGACCAGAACCGCATCACCAGCCCCTGGGTCTGCAGCCTGCCAGTCACTGACTGTGGGACATTTCATCATTATGTAAGGCAATTACTCATAATGAACAAGTACATAAATATAATATATATCACAGATATAATATATATGAACAATTAGGTTTGAGAGTCACTACTCAAAAATCACCTTGTGCTGTGAGCCTGTTTTTGTCAGTAAGAGGAAGATAGTAAGCCCGTGTGTTTGGTGGAGTGAGCTTGCAAAAGGCCCCTGCTTTCCTCATACAACACTGAGGAAAAGGGTACTAGCTTAAGTGCCTGTACCCTCCTCTTCCTTGAATGGGTAGCATAGTCAGTTGAATGGTGTTGCTCCAAAGCTCATGTCCACCCAGAACCTCAGAGGTGACTTTATTTGGAAGTACGATCTTTGCAGATATAATTAGCTATGTTTACCTGAGGTTGTCTTGATTCAAGTGGGTCTTAACTCAATGACTGGTAAGGGAAATTTGGGCACAGATACAGGAGAGAGCACAGCATGAGGATGAAGGTAAACACTGGAGTGATGTGTCAAGCCAAAGATCACCAGAACTTACAACAGGTGCCAGGTGCTGGGAGAGGCTGGAAGAACCCTCCTTTAGAGGCTTTAGAGAGAGTGTGGCTTTTTGACACCTTGATTTCAGACTTCTGGCACCCAGAGCTATGAGAGTAAATTTCTACTGTTTGAGCTGCCCAGTTTTGGCACTTTATCACGGCAGCCCCAAACCACCATTCCTGAGGTGTGCGGGGTGAATGGCATAAGGGCCAGGGCCAAAGGCACTGCTGGAGCCCTGACTGGTTTGGCTCAGTAGATAGAGCGTCGGCCTGCGGACTCAAGGGTCCCAGGTTCGATTCCAGTCAAGGGCATGTACCTTGGTTGCGGGCACATCACCGATAGGGGGTGTGCAGGAGGCAGCTGATCGATGTTTCTCTCTCATCGATGTTTCTAACTCTCTATCCCTCTCCCTTCCTCTCTGTAAAAAAATCAATAAAATATATTAAAAAAAAAAACAAAAGCACTGCTGGAATGGGATGGGAAGGCTGCAGTTTTGCTATATGCATTTAAAATGTTTTACTCCAGGTTCAAATAGATGCCTTACCTGGGCAGGTGACTGTGTGACCCCCGCTGTGGATCAGGTGAGTCGATCAGGTGCCACGGTGGTTCATGGAAGAGGTGCCTTTAGCACTTGTGGGAATGGAGCCCCACAGCAGCTTCAGGCACAGAGCGGTGGCATGGGTGAGGCCAGATCCTGGAGGGGACAGGAGAGGAAAGCCAGCCCTGCTGTGCTGGACGAGGTCCACAGGTTCTCTGCAGCTCTTCAGGCCACTACAGGAGCCATTTATAGGTGATGAGCTCACTCACAAAGAACCCCCTAGGTCTCCGTAGCCTCACCCTGCTGATTCCAGAGGCCCAGACACACTCTGGCTTCCAGGCGGCGGGAGGTAAAGCTGGCCCTGTTCACATCTCCAGTGAGATCCTTAGGGCCTCTAGGGGATTAGCAGGAGAGCATCATGTTAAATATCTTCATTTCATCTGCAACGCACTTGTAAAATGATCCTGAGCCAATTGTGCATCATCACTTTCAAAAGCTAAAACACTGATTTTTCAAAAAAAATATTTTATTTATTTTTTAAATCCAGTAATTTTTTTTAGGACCCTCAATCTAATATTAAATCACATGCTAAGTTTTCTATGTCCTTGGTGATACATTCAGCATCATAAAAGACAGGAAATACTTCTTCCAGGCCCAAACTGGATTCGGCTTTAAGAAAACAGCATGATAATTCTAGTCAGAACATGGGGTGGCTATTATGGGAGTTTCTGGGTTATTTTTAACAAGCATATTTCATATGCCACAGTGATAACACACAGAGTTGTTTATTCCACATCAAATTAAAACGTTGCTTTAAAACGTTTCTTTTGCCTGTTAGGGTTTGTTTTTGAAAGAATAGTCATACATAAATCACAGTATTAGGGATTTTAAATCAGTACATTAAAACTAAATTGCATTTCATAGGCTTTAAAAGATGAAACTCTGTTACTGAAGCCATAATTATTACAAATCCAACCTGCACCCCAAATCATGTGTTCCCATAGAGATGTAATATTTCTCCTTGATTTTTACTTTTAACCACACGTCACTGATACTATGGGAATCAAGTCCAATGCCATTTAGGTTTCTTTGTCTCATAGTTGACACTATATCATCATCAAAATCACACTGGTTTAAAAAAAGTGATGATTAAACATCTTACTGTACAAGTGATACATAATGTCACATATCTATTACTAAGAAGGCCTATTTCCTATGACCAAAGAGAATAACCTAATTTGAACTAAAAGAACAGAATAGGATTGTTGAACAATCCTTTGCATTTTAAGCAACATTTAATTAGAAACACACTTTAACCACCAAAATGATAAAAATCCAAGAGATTAAAATTTGAGTGTCAATTATCATAAAATTCATCATTGTAATTCTTATTAAAACTCAGTGTTTAGATAGGTAATGATTTTATAATATGCCAATTTGCATGAGGAGCCCGGAGATGGCTTATTATTTCGATTCCACACAATTACAATTCCAGCTCCATACATCAGAGCTCTTAGCAATGTAAAATCACTGCGCTAATTAATAAGCCATTTACTGACTGCAGCTAGTTATGGTGGTCCTGCAGCTGACCTCGCGGAGAACGAGCCATCTCTGAAGTGCCTGTGTGTAGCTACAAACATAATGATGTGCCAGGAGGGAATCATTAAAAATAATTTACACAAGCCTTCATTTACAAGATCTTTTGATAGCATGCTTCCCCCGGAGTTTAGATCCACAGTGCAACCCCTACCATTTGGAAAGTGCCAAGCAGGGGAGTGAAGGAGGATACCTAAGTGGTTAATTAAGAGCCATTCGGACGCCACAAGAGCCTCCTGAAAAATCCCTCTGATGTCTGCTGTGTCAAATGTCTCTCACAGGAAAAGCCACAAGAGGCAGCAGCCATCACAGGCTAATTACTGGGGACGAGGAGCAGCTGAGAATGGTCAGCCACAGAGCCCGAGCCGCCAGCACCCAAGCTCAAGATTGAGCAGAGCAATCTTTTGTGTTGCTGGACTGGAGAGGCAGTGTGATGAGCAAGTGCAGCATGATGAGCAAGTGTAGGTGATGGAGCTGTTACAGGATGGGCCCTAGAAAGACAATGGCCAGGCATGATAACAGTACTTTCAACTTTCAAATTTCCCCCTAATAGTTTCAGAAAAGGAGTCCAAGGAAATAAGTCTTAAGAACAGGGACTAATCTTTAGATTCATTCTTAAGGAAATCAAGCAGACGCATAGCAAGTATTTCACAAAAGCCATTGAGATAACCAGAGGCATAGCTTCAGTGATGTGTGTGTGTGTATACACATATGTACATGCATACGACACAGCAGAACAAAACAAAACATACAGCAAAGTTCTAAAAACCTTTGAGTCAGACAAAATGCATACTGGTTGATGTGCAAAATAACTGCAGCATCGCTGTGACTCAATATGGTCAAGCGACAGGAAGCTGGTTGCACAAGGGGCAGAGGGCTGTCTGAGGAGACAGTATGTGAATGTGGGTGTCAGAGGGGAAGGGACATGGGCAAAAGGAAGCCTTAAGTTAGCACTCTTACCATAAAAAAAAAATTGAAACTGGTTCTTTGAAAGCCCAAAGATGTGAACGGAGATCTGACTGGTTAGGAGGAAGATGCCCTCAGTGCACAGTGATCAGTGACAGGTGATGGGGTCCAGTAGTGTGCATCTGATGGGACAAGTTATTCCAACATGTAAATCATTACATGTTCATGCTTAGCTTTCAGCCCTTCATCCATGTACTGGCAAGAACTTTGGAAGCACTCACCCCTGAAAGATTTTGTTCAGAAATTGGTCAACCATTTGCATCTGATTCAGGAAGAATGCGGATCCAGGGTGTGAGTCTGGATGTGAAGCTAATAAGTAAGCATGGCGCTCATTGTTCACGATGGACCTCCATCTGTATTAACTGTTTATTTCAGAAGCAACACACTGTCAGGACCAGGGACCATAGGGCTCTGGAAGCATTTAGGGTACGGAAATAAAAGCACGTTATGCTAGTCGTTAAATAACGTGTGTGGGTTTCCCAGGCTAAACTCTAAAAGCACTTCGTCTTGAAAACGCTGATAGGTTTATGTATGTCATTAACTGTTGTGAAGTTCGTGTGAAGACGAGCTCAGGCATTTAACTGCAGAATTTTCATTGTAATCCCAGTCTTTTAACACTGGCTTTTGCCATGGAGAAGAGATTCAAATTTAAAGCATCCTTTGAAGTCCAGGCAGTCATCTCCAAGACAAAAAGAAACAAGACAAAAATCAGCCCATGGCCTGGGTGGAATTAACGCCCAGCTCCACAGCAGGGGGACTGCACATGACAGCCCTTGCGTCTCGTCAAGCCCTGCTGGACGTGCAGAGACACAAGCGCATTTAACCAATTAATTCATGTACTTATCCTTCTAGATTATTGTAAGGTGGCTGCATACCTACCTGAAGCAACTGAGAGTTATTCGGATGCGATAATCCAGCTGGGTTTGGTATGGATTTTGTAATAAAAGAGGAGGAATAACACATGGAGATAGTGTGCACCTAATCCATGTCATCTTCCATTGACGGGGGGATGCCTGGGAAACAAGACTGCAGCAGGCAGGCATGAGCCCTGATGTTCAGAGCTAAAATCCAGCTGCCCAATACCTCCTGACCTCTTTCCCACATAACTTTCTAAACCAGGAGAGCAAAAAGAAGGATCCCTCAGAGACCAAATGCCAAATAAACAGGTGGTTGAGAGTAAATGTCACTTTCTATGTGGAAATATTGGTTAGATCCAGCCAAGGAAGTAAATAGAAACAATTCACCCGTAACCCCAATGAAAAGAAAAGAAAAGCCGAAACATTAGAAATTTTTGGCAGCCAATATAAATAATTTTAATTAAGATAATTCCCTAACCAGTGGAACCCTTAAGCCATGTGTCTGCTGAGAATAATATGTTCACACTTTTAAAAATTACATACCGTTTTGCTTCAAAAGGCAAATAAAATATTCAACACATTAAGGCTTCTATCATAATCTTAGCCACCACCTCGCCACATTTGTGATTGGAACTGTATTTCCCAGTTTTCTGGGTTACAGTGTCTTGACAGCTCTTACAGGTCAGATTACCGCTAGCTTTATGCAATTACCTTGATATTCCTAGCAGATATGTGCAGACCCATACTGCAATGTACTTTCAATTACATGAAAAAATAAATTATTGCATATAAATATCAATTTGATCTATGGAATTAAGAGAAAAGTTAAATGATACTGGTGAGTCTCTTAATTTGTATTTGGAGTAATTATTAGCCATTAAGTCTGTCTATAATCAATATAGAGAAGATGGGCTGAAAAATGTTTAAACATTTAGTTTTTGGTTGTGTTTGCTTATTTATGTAGCCCAGAAAGGAAATTCAGTGTGGACTGTTACCAGTAATGTGGGCTCTTGATTCCTGAGTTAGGCAAAGAAAGAATTCAGAGCCAAGAACTTTAACGCAAGAGGAAGTTTATTTAACATGCCAAACCAAAGTAGGCTCAAAGAGAAAATTCGAGTAGGCTGCTCAGAATGCTGCCTTGGCCTTTTAGAGAGAAAGTCACAGACTCAGAAGAAGTGAGCCAGCTGGGCTGTGTGGACTCAGGAAACAAGTTACAGAAGTAAAAGAAGGGCCCTTAGAGGTTAGGAGAAAGAAAACAAAGATACACACCTAAAAAAGGAAGGCATGGGCATGCTCTAGAGAGACACCAGGCATTGGGTCCTTTGTCTTAAGCATTTTTATCTGTTTTCTAAAGGCAGAAATTTTGGGGGCAGCTCTCAGATGGGAATCTCAATAGAATATTCATTAGCTTTCAAGGTGTGTTCTTTAATATGCTGATTGTCAAAATGAGCATATAGGGTCAGGATTAGGGTCTTTACTGATTGGTTGACACTAGGGTAGTAGGTAATTGGTCATTGCATCTGGTCCTGATGCCAGCCATGGTGTAGTTTTATCTGGTTTTGCTACTTTATTAGACCTAAAGCTGAAACACAACAGAGGCCTAGATATCATCTCTAGTTTATCAAAACTCTGTCTCTGTTGTCAAAAGACCCTAGGCTTTGTTCCTAAGATTATTTAATGGTGATCAGAACCTCATTGTCATGAGGGCTTAACGCTTAAAGGATTGGTTGTGTTGGGGAGAAGGAAAAAGGTGAGTCAGGTGCTAGATGAGGCCAGTTTGAATCAGCTGTCTCAATTTCCTCATTCCACTTGTCTAGGAATTTTCCTAGATTCTTACTGTCTTATTTCAGGATAAGTTAGGGAGATGGATACTTGGAACAAATTTCACTGACATACTACTTAGCAAGAACAGAGAAAGGCCAGCCATCAGGGGTAGGGGACCATTCACTGAGAGAAACTCTTCTAAAAAAAATGTACAGGCCAGTCAGCATGGCTCAGTGGTTGAGCATCGACCTATGAACCAGAAGGTCACAGTTCGATTCCTGGTCAGGCCATATGCTCTGGTTGAGGGCTTGACCCCCATTTTGGAGCATGAAGGAGGTAGCCGACCAATGATTCTCTCTCATCATTGATGTTCCTATCTCTTTCTCCTTCTCCCTTCCTCTCTGAAATCAATAAAATATATTTTAAATGTTTTAAAAAACAAAAGAAGAGTTAAGAAAAGAAAAGATAAGAAAAGAAAAGGAAAGGAAAGGAAAGGAAAGGAAAGGAAAGGAAAGGAAAGGATAGATATAAACCCGTCACCTGGACAGTACAGCCATCATCTCACCTTCTGATTCTCTCCCACAATGAAGGGCACTAAATACTTTCCAATTATTTTGTTGGTATTTCTAACCAAGTTCATCTTGAATTGTGTGGTTTTCAAAAGCTGCTGTTTTGGTCTAAAAAAAATGTCCTTTTCCCCCCAAAGCAGCCCCAAGCCCATTGCCAGGCTTTTTCCAGAGGTCAGTCTTCTGCAGGGGAGACTTGGAAGTAGCTGGGCCCAGGAGAAACCAAGCAAGCCCTCCAGGAGGCGGCGTGGCACTACACCCCAGAGAATGGCTCTCAGCTGACCCCCTGCTTCCCAGTGAGCTCAGGACCACCTGAATCGTGCCTGAGACCGAGGATCCGCCGTCCTCCAGGGGTGCAGACAGACTTCAAAAAGTTGCAATTAAATGGGAGCAGCAGAGATTACAGGGCGATATTAACTATCATTAAGTGATTCTGTGTGAATGAGCCAAGCATGCCTTCCCACGTCTGGCTGAAAAGGCCCCTCAAACCTGCAAGTTTAAAGGTAATTTGGTAAATACCTGTACTTGTTGGGGTATTTGTCTGACAGACAGACCGCATGTATCACCTTCACAAAGACATCCATGTGGCTAAAACTCAGCGCTCCCATTGCCAAGGGACAAGCGCCAGCCTGTCACGCGAAACCACACGGATCATCCGGAGAAGGGAGGCGGCGCCTGTCTGCCCTGCTTTAAAGAAATTAGCTCAGTTTTCTTAAAATAATAAACAGAGGTTTCTGGACTTGAGAGACCCGCTCACTGACATTGCATGTAAGCTTTTGATCTTTTGTTTTCAGTTTGAGCATGACACGATATTGGCAACAGAAGGAGGCTGCTCCCAGGGAAGGGAAGGCTCAGCAGAGGGCACTGTGCAAGGCCACGGCCACGGTGCCTCTGCACCGGCAGGCTCAGGGCTGCTTGCTGATGATGCCTGCATGTCCTGGCTGCAGCTGCCCTCGGTGGACCCCAGCATCGCTACCCTGACCTCTGGCCTCTGACCTTCCCTGGAAACTGACGCAGGGGGAGCCAACTCAGGGACAGCAGCCAGGACGCAACCCAGACTGAAGTCTGGATACTGGGACGCAGATGTGGGGCTGGGAGAGACGCTCGACCTTGCTTATCACATGCACTGACTTTAAAAGTCACTTGAAATTATTTGATTGTACTTTTGAGAGGAAGCCAGTCTGTTTTCAGAGCCACAGAGTTGAGAACTGCAAACATTTAAAAATTTAACTTACCAACTTGAACACTGACAACACACACACTATTAAAAATGTATTACAAAGCAGTCTCACAAATGAGGTCTTCTGACAAGGGGTCTGCTATGGAAACCACCACCCATCTTTTCCTAACGCCGTTTACACCTGATCCAGGTTAATTATTAAACACATTTCATTAAATACATACTATGTTTATGAATGCAGCCATAGTGATGTTGGTTTAATTGGAAGACATGGGACAGCCATTTTTATTTCCTTCCACTTTTATAATTAGCATTCAATTCATGCCCTCTTAATGAGATGAAAATGAAAGTTTCCACATTTAATACCGTGTTTTCATGCTTGCCACGCTTCACAAGTTTTCCTGAATAAACACCGGTATCAATGAGCCGCCAGAAAGGGCTTCCGTCAGGGGCAGGGGATTCGTGTGCAAAGCTCCCAGGCTGCCCGTCTTGGGAAATGGGAGGAAAGGGACGGCCACTGGGAGAGGTGCCCTTGCAGCCCCACTGCCTCCTGAAGAGAAGCCAGAGCAACCCTCAGATCATGTCACTGCCCGCGTGTATCTCTTTTCCAAGACATTTCCTTTTGCTACTTTCAGTGAAAATTAATGAAGTATTTTCAGTCCATTAATACGTGGGCTTTCACTAACAAAGAAGAAAAAAAAAGAGCTCAAACCCAGAATTAGCACATCACTCTGTAAATTCATATGATTTTCACAAAAAAACGTTGTCCCTGTTTGGTTTTGGATCCCCACTACATAGGCTGGTCTCAGTGTCAAGGTCACTGGGCTCATGGAGAAACAGCGTCCCTTCCCGCATGTGCCCATCCCACACCCTGAAAGCTATAGTTCTTACCATTCTGTCATTACACACAACCAACTTCAAAACTATGTTCTCCCTTATTAAGTCTACCTACAATTTTTACATGGTTGGGAAAAAAACAAAAACAGCACTGTCTATCAGCTTAAATTCAGAGAAGAATCAAGATACTGTCAGTTTGTTTTTTTCTTTTTCATTTTATGGCAAAGAACCCTGATGACCCACTATCGGGCCTGAACTGCAGAAAGATGGACTGGAGGACAAAGTGCAGTGCGTGGTTGGACTTCTTTTTTCTAATGGAAAAAAAAAAAATGCAGTTATTTTTAGGACGGCAGCCACTTGCCTCTGGGCCCAATGGCTGCCCAGGAACATCCCCACACCACACTGGCTTTTCCACTTTCCCCCTAAGTTTGCCCTCAGGTTGAAAAAACCAAGAGATCCATAGCCAATTATTTTTAATTTGTTTCTAATATTTCATCAGGACATCAAGTAATAATCACAATAATAGCTCTTCACCATCCTCTGTGTGGGAAAGAAGATATTGGGGGGGGGGAGAAAAAAAAAAGAATGCCCTTTTCTCTTTTCCAAATCACCATGCAAATAATTTCTGTGGTGAATTGCATTGGCCACAGTGCCATGACAGTAAAATCAGGAGGGACACCAAGATGACTGTGGCTCCAGGTGACAATTTTGCTAAAGACAAGTGTCTCCCCTCATTTAAGTTATGAAAATAGATCCAGCAAGTTCCCTTATGAGGGCTTAACAATATTCAGGGTACATTGTTAATGCCAAACGTAGCATCTTGTGGTCATCCAGTTATAAGGAAACAGGTACTATTGATTGGGGTCAAGAGCTGGTTAGAAAATTAATACAACGATACTTTTCTAAACAACTGTTTTCAGTCCTAGCATTATATGTGAGCATGTTTTCGAAGTCTTGCTTGTGATTAGTAGCTTAAGAAAAGACACCTCGATTCAAATAGCCTTTTCCTTCTCAGGCACATGCGCAAGTTAAATGCAGCGATGAGGGACGTGTGAGAAGGTAAAGGCAGTTTATTTTGTCGACAGGTGAATAAATTCTGTGGGAACATCAGTCTAATTAATTCCTTGGCATCACATGCACAAAATGACAGCACTTTTTATTTTCAAGCAATTAAGAAGTCACTGTGTAGAAAAAAAAGTGAAAATTTAAATCTGCCTTTTTATTCATTTACTTAACACATCTCTTCGGAGAGTATCACCACACACACATTCTACTGTGCTAGGTGTTGAGTGAGACACAAATTTGGACAAGCTATGCTTCGTCCCCTGTAAGAGAGGAAAACTGTACACGCACACACAAGCACACACGCAGCGCACACACAGAACCATGTGTGTATACCACATGAGACGACACCTGAAATTCCTGGCAGTGGTTATTTCTGAGTTGGGTATTATAGGTAGTTTTCATTTTCTTCATTTTGCTTTTTTTTTTACTGTATTATTTTCTACAAAGCATTAGTAATGCTTTCTCTACTGGAAGATAGCAGGATAACAAGTACTGTTTTTTTTGTTGTTGTTGTTGTTTTTTTTTTAAATATATTTTATTGATTTTTTACAGAGAGGAAGGGAGAGAGATAGAGAGTTAGAAACATCGATGAGAGAGAAACATCGATCAGCCGCCTCCTGCACATCTCCCACTGGGGATGTGCCCGCAACCCAGGTACATGCCCTTGACCGGAATCGAACCCGGGACCCCTCAGTCCGCAGGCCGACGCTCCATCCACTGAGCCAAACCGGTTTCGGCAACAAGTACTGTTTTTAAGAGTGTGGTTCTGTGAACATGCAGGAGGAGTGACAATGAGGAGGGCAGTGTCCTGGGGTGGGGGACAGGGACCTGCACGAGTACACATCCAGTGCTCTGTGCCGCTGGAAGTCGTACAGGAGAGGGGGCAGCTAGAAACTGTGTGTCTGTGGGGAGGGTCTGAGGCTAAGCCAAGGAAGTGAGGTGCCTCATGTAAGTCACCGAACCGTGAAGAGAGTACACAAGGGCAATTCCTTCTCAGAATCATATTTTTCCTCCATTATTTGTGATTTCATTGATGGTCACTTTCCTTAAGGTATTAAGTCCCAAAAGGAATGATGTCTACCAACCTCAAAGTAAAATAAAAACTAAAATTCTAAATCTAAATTCAACTTGTCAGCAAACTCTGGCTGGGTGGCTCAGTTGGTTGGAGAGTCATCCTGTGTACCACAGGGTTATGGGTTCGATTCCCAGTTAGTCACACACCTGGGTTGTGGGTTTGATCTCCAATCAGAGTGCATACAGGAGGCAACAGATCATGTTTTTTTCTCACATCGATGTTTCTCTCTCTCCCTTACTCTCTCTCTAAAATCAATAAAAACATATCCTTGGGTGAGGATTTAAAAAATAATAACAAAATAAAACAATCAGCAAAAATGACCTGAACAAATTTATTATCCTTTCTCACATTTAAGTGTATTCTTAATGCACATAAACTTAATATACTTATATTTAAATGTATTCTTTTTTAAAAATACATTTTTGTTGATTTCAGAGAGAAAGGAAGGGGGGTAGAGAGATAGTAACATTGATGATGAGAGAGAATCATTGATCGGCTGCCTCCTGAATGCCCCAAACTAGGGATTGAGCCCCAAACCCTTGCATGTGCCCTGATCAGGAATCAAACCATGGTTGAGATCGACGCTCAACCACTGAGCCATGGCAGCCGAACTTTATATGTACTAGTATTGTTAGTTTTCTTTTTTATATTTAAAATAACTTTCTCTCTCTCTCTCTCTCTCTCTCTCTCTCTCTCTCTCTCGTTTCTGTCTCTGTTTCTCTCTCCTGCTTTTTCCTCTCCTCTCCTCTTCTCCCTCTCCCCTTCCTATTTCTCTATCTACTTTGACTTCGGAAGGAAAAATAAGCTATCTGAAGTGAAAGACCTGATATTTTAATTGTTCACAAACACTCTGAATAAATGTTGCCCAGAAATTACAATTGCATCCACCCTGACCTAGCCCAATACTGAAAGGTTCTATACATGACCGGAGTCAAATGATTGTCTTGGAGACACACATGCACATAAATCGTGATGGCATCCTTAACTTATGAGCGCTCTCTCCTCCAATGCCAGCAGTATGACTGAATTTCAGTAGAGTCCTAAACAATTGTTGGGATAAACTGAAATCAAATTCATCTCAAGGGATGAGCAGATGAGCAGCACTGGGGGTGGGAGGGTTGGGGAGGGCCTAGGGGAGATTACATTTTAAGAGAAAAGTAAACAAGAGCCTAGATGAGGGTGACATTAGATGCTTTCAATTATTGAGTTTAATACAAATAAAAGCTCAATTATTTTTTATTCCAAGAGAGTATCCAGGGCACACCTGCTGATGGCAGCTTTACCTAGATTCCATGTTCAAGGGGAAGAGATTACTGTTTCTCAAGTAGAAAATCAAGGGACTGCCAAGGTATCTGTCCCACTCTCCTCTGGGACCTGACCCAGCAGCAGGTCTGTCCAGAAATTCCAGGGGACCAGCTTGTTTAATTTGGTCGCCATCCGTGGCTTTCCTCCACTGACATCATTACCAATCTAATCAAAGGTCTCCAATCCCGTTGACTTCTCAGGGTTTGGGAGACAACCATATATTTGTACAGGCTTTATATAGCGTTAAATCCCAATATGTCAAGCACGTTAGAATGAGTAAGTTGCAATTTTTGTAAGAATAACCTGGAAGACTTATAGAGAATTTAAATATTGAGATTCAATTTGAAGGTATAGTGTCTTTTACCCGGTAAGCTCCATTAAATCATATAATGAATGCGGTCATGGAAAGTAGAATCCCGATATGCGCTGCCATGCCTCTTTTAATCTACACGTGCTTTTAAATAGTACTTCCTGAGAATCTGTTATTTGGTGAAACTTGTTTTGGGCTCAAGAATAAGTATCCTCCAGGATCCGTTGTCACGACATCAGACATGTTCCTCATTAGAAAAGGATTTATCAGCCCCATCTCCCTCCATTGTTGCAGACTATATAAATAATAATAAAATTATAATAATTATGATGATACAGGCATAGATCGTGCTAATAACATGTGCAATGTTTCCCACCCCAACATAAAACACTGATTGTCCATGAGAAAGAGAATAATTAAAAATACAGAAGCAAAGTGAGGTCACGTGAATAAGGAAACATGTTTCTGGCAGTTAGCAGTGAGATAAAATCTTTCCCTTCTACATTTTGTTCTTAGTATCACTATGTTAGCCTCCAAATCCTGGAAAACCAGGGATTATAATGTGAGTATTTAAAAACGGGGAAACTAGCAAGCTTTCAGGGGCATAGTGTCTTGTCCCGCCACACCCCACTAGAAACAAAGCTACATGATACCATATTTATTCATTTGTTTATTCCACAGCATTAAGTGAACACCTATTATGTTCACACATTTTGACAGACACTGTGGAAAATGGAAGCTGTCCCTCTTCGATGAGCATAAAGTAAGATATGCATGCATTTATCAAATAATGGACCCCAAAGGATGTACTGGTATCTGACAATCAAGTTATGCAACGTTCAACGTCTTTGTTCACGGACAAAGGAAGCCGAGCAATTGGGTGACAAATGTATGGTACAACAATTTAGAGAAATTAAATGGTGGAAATATTCTCTCTAATTTTTTTAAATTTTCCTTTTCACTTAAGTACACATAGCAATAAGTCATTCAGAAAGGACTGTCTCCTCTTCATCTTGAAAGAGTAAATAATTTTCTTTCGACGATTGGACTTGACTCTACAGCTTCAGAAAGAATGTCACCGTTGTCTCATGGGCTCCGTGATGAACATGGGCATCCCGGGCGCCCGGAACGTCCTGTGAGGCGGCCACAGGTGGCCTCCCCGCCAGCTGCAGTGCATGGGCATGTTGGACGCTTAAAGCAGTGCCGGGTGCACAGAAACTCTGTGCAGAGGCTGCTCCCTGCTCCTCCTCAGTTGTGCTTCCTCAGAGTGGTTACTGGTGACATCAAAGCCTCTTTAGAGAAGAAACAGAGTAAACACTTCAGATCACCCAGTGACTCAAACATGCAAGGTTTTCAGTGCTAACTGCACACCAGTCTGATGTGTCCAGTGAGGTTAAGGTTTTGCTTTTTGTTTATTTTTTATTTTAAAAATGCTAGGGACTGGGGTGGGTGGGCCCCTGGGTAACTTGGCCGATAGATTGTGCATCAATAACAAAACCTCTGTCCGCCTCCTCAGTGTCTCTGCCCAACACAAAAGACAGAGGTAGAGGCGAAACGGCACAACCTGGGATCAATTCCATAGGCTTGAGAAGAGGGGAAGAAAATAAAAGTTTGACAGGAATTTATAAATACAGCCTTGGTTAAGTATATCATCACTCATAACACCATTAAATCTATTTCAATAAACAAAAACATGCTTTACTTATTCCAGGAATTCTTTGTGAAAGGAAAACATTATGTGAAAAATAAAGTGTTATTGCAAACACAGTTAAAATCTGGAGTGAGGTTCTGAATAAACAAATGAAATCGCAATGGAATATAGTGTGCCTTAGAGCCATTTCTTGACAAAACAGTCATCTTATTTACACGCTTCACAATACCCCACCATGGATGTCGACGGAAAAAAATAAGGAGAAAAATAATTAGCATATTAATCTTTTTTATGCCGCCATCTTTCAGATCCAGAAGACCATGGTGTAATTTAAATCTAAACGCTTTCCTGGCATTAGAATTCATTTTAGATGGGTCAATTGTTCCATAATAAAGGGATAGAAGGTGTACTTCATGCAAGAGATTTATGTTTGCCATTTGTTCATATTCATGTGCGACTGAATACCCTCAATTCAAATGGTGATGGCTGTTCATATCAGTCGGGCGCCAGCCACACAGATCACTAACCGGCAGCAATGAATTTCATTTGCAGGACAAAAAATACGGCGAAATTAACTCCAACAGTTTATTGATTTTTGCTTAACAGAAGCCAGTATAACAGCTCTATTGCCCTCATAATGATTAGTGACAAAAGTTTAATTAAGCAATTATGAAGCCAATAATAGAGTTGTCTGGCCCGCGCAGCTCCAGCCGCTCAGGACTTATCTCCCTCCTGCACATCAGAGCAGCCGGAATGTGCTTGAGGAGATTAATGCCGAGAACACAGATGCCTACTTTAATTCTGCTTCACCATGCCGTTTGAATGGAGCCGGGAACACAAGCTCCCTTTATCAAATTACAAGTCCGCTTTTCATGAATATGTAGTTTCAAAAAAAATCTAGTTGTGGCTTCAAGGTGTAATTATAAAGACATACAACAAAAATGACACACAATTCTGTCTTCGTAATCCCTGCTATGAAATATGCATGATAATGTATTACTGAATAAAGACTTAACAACGTTCTAAGAGGCTTTGCCATTGTACCGTTATCCAAACAATTGGCAGCCTTTTCCAAATGTTATGTGAGATATTGTCTGACCTTACATCTTTGTTTTTCTTCCTCTTAAATGTATTGTTTCAAGCTTATTGTATTGTTATTTGTCCGTAATGCCATTAAAGCCGTCTTATCTGTTTGTAAGAATTCCCAATTTATTATGTATGCTTAAATATGGTAATGTGAAAATGTGAGCTCCTTCCCCGCATTAATCATTTCATAAAATATACACCGTGTCCCGGAACCTGCAAACCTGCAGAGACGAGGCATCTGGGCTGCTCTCCCCATCCTGACAGTTCCGCACGCACTGCCTTGCAAGAAGCTTGCTTCGTGCACGTTCGAAATACCTTCACTCTCGGGAAAGAATCTGGGTGTTTTTTTTCTGCCTCTGATGAAGCAAAGGATCTTGACCAATTTGCTGGCCCTTTTCTCTTCCTCCAGAAAAAAAAAAAAAAAAAGGGCTGCAGCTTCTCCCCAAAGAAAGAAATCGTTTATCCTCCTATCACCCCGCAGAAACTCATTTGAGAGGAGGACATAAAACAGCAATATGTATGTAGGTAAATACATAGGTCCAGAAATCCTATTTTCAAACTTAGTATGTGACAACCTGAATTGCTACATTTCATTTAATAAAACATAAAGCAAATTCACCCGTGGGTTTTTGTCACTAATGAAATGTGCCTTATCTAAATGATTGCCATTTATTTTATCAAAATCCCCTGAAAACACATTTGTCTTCTTGGAACTGCCTAGAACAGCTGTTTCCGTATAACAAGCAGCAGCTGGGAAAAGTCAGCGAAAGGTTTCTGGGCCGCCTTGTGACTGCCCACTGCCTGTTCCTTCCCCAGCCGCCAACCCAGACAACCTGTGTCTCACTGGTTACAAGCCCGGTCCTCGTGGGCAGAACGCCTCAGCGTGGCGCAAGTCTTGCCCACCATCGTCCCTGTGCGGTCCCCGCACAGAGGATGGGTGCTCACCCACCAGCTGTACGAGGGAGGAAGGTGTCCCTTGGAGCATTGGAATGAATTTATCCTCAGCTTTTTCTTAATATCAGAATGCGCCTGTTTTATTTTTAGCAATTATCCAGGTGACCTCGGAGGGCTCCTTCAAGGTGTGAATGGGACCGGATGTGCTGATGGGCAGGGGTGGGGCTGCGGCAGGACACGCTCCTCTAGCCCTCATCAGTGGTATATCCTGCAGCACAGGCTAAGTCCCGGGGTATTTAAACCTCCAGGAATTAAAGTTAAAGCAAAGTTTCACAACAACAGGGCTCCTGCCTCTGAACTCCGTCTTCAGAGACAACTGTCCTGGTTTATTCCTCCAAGTTGAGAGATCAGGGCAAAAAGTGGGCGAAATCAAGGACTTTATTTTTCACCTCTTCTCAGTTATTAATGAGAGGGGATTTCCTCCGATTCCACCCCAATGGGTATCCACAGAGATGCTTTTAGCAGGTCGCCAATGCTTGCCCACTCCACCCTCCAAGACAGGAATACCAAGACTTAATAAACCAGAAGGTGTTGTGTTGTTGTTTTTTTAACTATTCCTTTTGAATTCATTAAGGATCATTCAACCTGTAAAGAACTGAAAGGAAAGCCTAGGATATTAGAAAGATAAATGTCTCTTCTGTGAGGTTAACTGCCAGAATTTTCAAAATCTGCCAATAATGCTGAGCTTCTGAAAGCCCAGCAGCGCTCTCTCCTAACGGACAAGAAGGAACGAGGGTCCGTGTACCCGTACTGTCCACAGGGAGTACCTCCCCCTGGGAAAATCAATAATAGTAACTTACACGGATGAATTTTAGGGACAGAGATTAAATTAGAATGAGCTTTAAAAGACTGCCTAGTCAAAGTAATTGTGGCTACGTTTTTATCTTTCTCAAAAATCTGAATGTCAAGAACGAATGGTCATTCAATGTCTGTAAGTTTCTCACAGCTTCCAAAGGCCTACTTCATTTGATTGTTAGATTTTGAAAGATAAAGTTCTGAAGCCAGTCAGTCTGTGGAGAGCAGGCTACACTCCCCATCCGTTCTGAAGGCTGGGTTGGCCACTCTATCCAAAAAGCCAGTTTGCAGGGAACGGCTCTAATAGGCCTGCTGGAGTAAATGTTTAACCATTTAATAATTAGCTCAGCCATACCTGTGACAAGTTGTGAATTGTTCAACTAGAGAATGCCATCCTAATTATTCTTTCTCGAGATAATTTACTTGTTCTCGAGACACAAAAGAACGTCAGTAATTAAGGAAAGCAAGATCTCACAGGTGCATATTATTTTGACAACAATATAGAAAATAGCCGGTGCCTGTGATGCGGAATTTGCTGGTGGCATTTTATTCACCAGCGCAGCGTCCTGCACACAATGGTGCAGCAGTGCAGCCGTTCGCAAAACGCGACTGTGTGCACACTCCGTTAGTTATCAGAGCGCTGGTAGCACAATTAAAAACCCAGGCGCATCCATTTCAAAATGGAATTGCCTGTCATGTGATAAAACTGTGCTTTCTTCCTGACGCATCTGTTTCTCTCTGATTTAGGAAATATCGGGAAGGCCTTTATCTCAGAGCTGAAATTAACAAAGAGCTCATTTTAGCATTCTGGGTGTGGGCAGGACATCTATCCCTGACCCTGTCCTGTGCCTGAAGACCGCCTGCGTGCTTTTCATCCTCACTGCATCTTTTCACATGTATTTTTGTCCGCATTTTTTTTGGTTGCCAAGTAGTAATTAATGGCAATTTGCTCTTATTAGCAAAGGGTTCTAAAAGCAGAATGGCGATTATAATTTTATATATTCAGTCAGCCACTTTCCTAGATGAATGCAAAGCCATTCACCTTTTGCATATTCACCGGATTTTGTGCTGTGCGGTTCGAATGGTAAGATGAGCTTTAAATCTGCAAATTAAATATTAGGTGCCCCCTATAGTAATACATTAAGCATGATTGGCTTCGGTAATGTGGTGAGGATGTGACAGAAATTATATCAATCCAATATACTTGTTCTCAGGTTTGCCCTCCCATATTTTACTGTGAAGAGTAGCAGATGAAAAATACAACTGTTTGCTAATAGGACTCGCGTCTTGTTACGGGTGCCGATCTCCCGTTTTCCGTAACTCGCCATGATTACTTTTTTAGAGGCTTTCACTTTCCCCCAGCTGATCCTCCTCTAGTTAGGCAGCATTAATGACACTTCAGTCATCCCGGCTTTCAAGCCGAGTCCTTCCACAGCGAACAGAGAGTTGACATTTCCTGACATTTTCCCAACTAATTACAGGACAAATAATTAAGCATGTTCTCCTATGTAACAAATGAAGGCAAAAGCCGTCTGTCAGGGCTGGTGATTGATGACACTCCGGGAGACTTTATCTGATGGGTCCTGCCAGGCGATGGAGGGGAAGCAAATTTATTAGAATGAACAATGCAAATTCTGAGTCATCTTATCCAGTTATGCGCCAAAGCAATATCCATGTCAAGGTGAATGTGACAATGAAAGCAAAATATTTGCATTTTGTGGAGCAGGTTGAAGGGGAAATCAGAGCGAGAAGATGACAGGCCTAATTATTTTGGCTCATACAGGCTAGGACAGCTGTTTCTGGTGTCCTGAACAAGGCTGTCACACAGGTAACTAAATAGGTCTGCATATAAGTCTGTATCCAACACTACTGAGATGTCTACCACTAATGACCAACGCTAATGTTACTGCCATCCCTGAAAAACAGAAAATGTGTCACTGTGCACCTTCTGTGTGGCAGTCAACATTTCGCTACATAATTACTTGTTAGTGAATTAATTCCTATCTGTCAGTATCTATGCCAGTGTCATTTTTAGACCATTACAAAATTATGCCATCACTATAGCAACTGCAAGCACAGTTAAAAGGCAAAGAGTTCAGATACCCAGGAAAAGTGCCTAGTTAGGCAGGAGATAATAATGTAGAATCGAGTCACCATGGCCATGCCTACCTTCCCAATTTTCTTTATTTGGATTACGTGTTTGATCAATGATGATTAAACGAGAATTTCAGGTTTCCCATTTTAATCCACGATGACGATTTCCTGTAATGAAAACCAGTCTACAATAGTGTCCCTGTGAGAGAGGGACTCCCCCTGCCCTGTCAAGTCAATTAAGTGGGCGCTCAAAAGTGACCTGCCCTGTGCGCGTCCCAGCCCGGAGCCTGGATGCAGATGGCATGCAGTTGGAAGCTTCCTTCCTCCTTCCCTCTCCTGCTTTTTGCACAAGGAATTTCTGTTGAGTCTGTATTCAGGTTCCTCCCTGTTTCCTTCTGCCTTCCTTTGTGCACGTTTCTTTTGCTCCTAAGCGCTGCCACACGGAGCTTTCAGCTTCGTTCCCACTTAGCAATTCAAGATGCCATCACACAGTCCAATCACTCCTTGCTTTATTCAAATCAGCATGCCACAGGACTCAGATCCTGTCTGCATTAAGAACGATCAGCAACCTTTTGGACCCTAAATGCCCCTGGAGAAATACATTTTTAAGATGAGGAAGGGGGAAGGGGGGAGATATGAGTTACCAAAAAATTAAAAGTAAAAAAAAAAATCCTTTGAATGTTAAATAGGAGAGTAGAAAATGTAAACTATCCTACAGAAAACCGAATCTATTCTCATTGATTTTTCTTCTTTTAATTAATTAAAATGTTACCAGGCAGGGGATAAAGAGCTCCACTAAGCTACCCACATAAATTCATCATGCTTGTCTGTAAAACAAGGTCACTTTTGTTAAGTGCAAATATTTTACTGGTATATATGAAATGATGTTTGGCAGACGTATGACTCAAAATGGCATCTTTGGGCCCTAGCGTTTCCGTGAAAAGGTTATATAGAGAAGGGAGAATTTGAAAACAAAGATACTAATAAGGTAGGAAGTTCTTCAGAAACACCATCATTTTATTAATTGCCACCTTAATTTTTGTCTCCTACTGGCTTATGGCTAATACTCCATAATGCAATGGGGAGGCAGGGATACCTGGAATGTGTTTAGATGTGTGTTATTTGGTAGTCTGTTACTAATACAGACTGGGAGAGGTGGGGGAATATAAGGATTGCGTTAATAATTTCAAGTGACAAAGGTGACTCTCCAAACAAATAAAGATGGAAGTAAAGATGCTTATTCCTTAGGGAGATTGCATGTAAGCTGGCATCTGATCAGGATGAAGAAATAAGACATGTTCTAGTTTGGGGGAATCTCTGAAAGCCCCACTATGTCAAAGCATAGTACTCATTTCAGTTCACGGATGTCATTTAAGAAGAATGCCGCGTTGCTGTGCCACCTGTAACATTTCAGGCAGGTTGCTAGAACTAAGGTAGCAAGTCTAAGCCAGGAGAGAGCCCAACTTTCAAGGCAGGCTCTCCTAACATGAAAGTGGTGAGACATTTAATCTGGGTTCTGCTTAGCAAGGTTAAGCCCGCAGTGCCTCTGGTTACCTCGGAATCCCGAATGGGAAGAAATCAATCATTTCCCTGGAAGGGCCTCTGAGAGCACTCCCTCTGACAGTGCCATTGACCGTTGTTAACACAAAGGCAACAAAGAACAGTGAGTTCTATTTTAAAGTCATACCCGATTTTGCACATTTTTGTGGTTCCCGGGCACCCCATGTACTATCTGAATGCTCATAGCAACACCATGCCTTCTTAGGCACGGGTCAATGAGCGCTGAACCTGGGAATACAGTCTTTTATTTGTTTGAAATTTATTTTGCTTAAATTCCACACATAATGACTAATCCCAAACCAATCAATTTTAAGCGAAAAAAAAAAATACCTCCTATTTGTAATTTGTGGAGAAATAGCTGGCAATGAGCATTAAAGGAACTGCCTAAGTTCACTCTGATTGAGAAGCAGGTGTTTAGCCGTGTAAATAATGTGATATCTTGATAGAGATTGTATACAAATTTGATACAAGGAACCAATGAGATAGTTTCTGTCTAATGATCCTAGTCAATGTAATTAATGTATTCTGCTACATTACATTTTAAGAAGTGACCATTGTGTAATACACTTTGAAATATGCACAAGCTAATGGGATAAGATACAAAAATTATTATGCTGACAGTAAATCATATTACATTCCTAATAAGCATTAAGTAGATAACTAGGTCAAAGCAGTATTATCTTAATTGATTTTTCAAAAGAAACCTGACAGAAAAATGTCAATGCTCGAATATTTCTTCATGCATCATTAAAACAAGATTGGCTTTTAACAAAAGAAGAACCCTTCACAGAATTGATTCTTGCTTTGGGCTGCCTGCAAGTGAGTGTATTACATAAAAATCTATACAGGATATTAAAACAACACCGCTCTGCAAGACAGTTACAATTAAAAGCTGACACCCCCCGACGTGTTGGCCACAGTGGCTTGCCAGAAAATATATAGGAAACGCTTTCTATCCAGGACGACCAGTGCAGGAAAACCAGACACATCTACTGTTGGGGACAAAGATGCTGATTAGAGGAATTTCTAATTAAATTGCAACACCCTTTATTTATCTGTTTTGAAACTGCATAGTTATAAGCCAGTCACACAGGATTATTGGGGAAATCCTACCCGCATTACCTGGGGTTTTTCATCAGAGTGTGTGTGTCCTGCAAATTTCCCACAGAGCGGTGGACAGGGAGATGTTACAGCCATCTCCTGCATGTCACTTTACACAGGGTCATGATGGTCCGAGCCCACCCTCACCGAGAGAAGGCATGTTGGTTCTAAGTGCAAATGAGGCATCTCCCAATATTTGCTTGCAACTCATGGTGAAATTTAGTCATGGTTACAAGGGGCTGATAGGGTGCGACTCTGGGGTGGTTCCTTGCACCAGCACTGGAAGTGCTTAGCAGATGTCTGCTCCTGGCTGGACATCAAACCGACCCTCTTCCTGCGGGCATCCTCCTCGCAGTCTCTGTGCTCTGTTCTCTCAAATGAGGAACTGGGGCACTGGTTCAATTTGTCTAACGTGAGTCCATGAAGCAAGATGAGCACTGAGTCTGTTATTAACCCCAAAAGATGCCCCAGAGGGGCCAGTCCCACCGCGGAGCCTGGCCAGGCCTCTCCTGAGGGCACAGGCAGCAAGAAGTGCTTCCTCTGAAAGGGACTCTGTTAGTTACAGATGAGGCTCCACTATGGGAGAATTTTAGGCACTGGCGAGAGGTTTCCTGGCCGTCCCTGGTGAAAGTTTCAGCACTGGGAGGAGAAAACAAAAGCAAAAATGGATATTGTTTCCGTTTTAACTTCAGACAGAAGGTAGCTAGAGTAACACACACTTCCTCAAACCATTCTTTCTTCCCTTCTCTGCTCCCCAAGATCCAAATCCCTTCTGTTGAGGGGACTTAGCCTTGGGCACTGAGGAAGCTTGATGTTCTGGGTGTGCTCACATGTATCTTCATGTGAGGAACAAGAGGGCTGGGTGGCTTTGAACAAAGGCTGGAGACATCTGCATAACTCACATTCTGGGATCGAGAGTTGGCTTTATTCAAAGAGCCACCCATGTCAATAATCGGCCAAATGGTAAGCAGTGAAAAGCTTCATCCCTGACTGTGAAGAAGGAATCTGTGTCAGGCAAAATTTGTTGGGGTGCTTGGGGGCTTGAGATGGTTTTGGATAATTCATCTTATTTCCTAAAAGGTCGTCTAAGGAGTTTCATTAACAGGAAGCACTCTGCTCATGTGCTGCCTGTGACCTGGACATTTTAAGAAGTGACCATTGAACTGAACTCTCCTGAGCCCGGGTATGCATGAAGACCGTGCTGGGTCAAGGCTCACGTGGGCAGAGACTCAGTTCAGGTGCAGAGGCAAATGTGCTCCAGCATCAGCAAATACTGTCTGCTCCCCCCTCACCCTAGTCAGCGGTCATGGCAATTTCTGCCAGAAATAATTGTATAGAGATCTTCTAACATGTCTTGTGTGGCTCCTTGCTAAGGGAGCCCCCGTGCCACATGTTGAACTTGTACAACTTGGCCTACTAAGTGCCAAGCCCTGGGGAAGGGACCATGAGTGCAGCCTTAGGGCAGGAAGCACCAGGCACTGGGGAAGGCCCCTGGACAGTGCCCACCCAGCCACAAGGGCCAGGAAGTCCTGTAAGTCCACTAGGATGGCCAGGTAGCTTCATTAGTGCCCAGGAAACAAACTATGAGGGAGCCACAGTGAGGCCCATATTTGAATGAGGAAACTAAGGCCCTTATGGCCAGAAGGCCACAGTCTGAACATGGACTTGGTGCTGAGCCTCTCATGTGCAAGGGCTTGTTGTTGTTGAGGAAAGGCAGGAATGGCTCTTTTCTGTCTCCATGCCTTGCCAGGGAAGAAAGATGGAATGAGGGAGCCCCAGGCACTCTTCTGTCACAACCCCTCCCATGCTAGGACCTTCTGAGCCCTGTCTAAACCCTTCCTATCTCAGGCTCCCTTCTCACAGTCTGGAGGAAGAGTGTGATGCTGAGAATGACCCAGGACTTGAAGCCAGACAGATCTGAGCTGGGACCTCATCTTTTTCTTTTTTCAATCCTCACCCAAGAATATGCTTAATGATGTTAATGATATTAGAGAGAGGGGAAGGGAGTGAGAGAAAGGTGGAGAGAGAGATGAAAAGAGAGAGAGAAACATCAATTGGTGGATCAACACGAAACCTAGGTATGAGTCCTGACCAGAATCCAACCCGCAACCCATTCTGTTATACTGGTCGAGGCTCCAATCAACTGAGCAACACCTGCCAGCAACACCTGGATCTCATCTTAAACAAGGCTTTGCCTCCCTAAGAACCTGTTTTCCCATCTTTAACATGAACGAAGGGAGGCTTAGTTGTCAGGATTGTTGGCAGGTGCATATCATGTAGAGAGAACTTCACCATAAGGTGAGACCAGTCCATGATGCTCTAGATCAGTGGTTCTCAACCTTCTGGCCCTTTAAATACAGTTCCTCATGTTGTGACCCAACCATAAAATTATTTTTGTTACTACTTCATAACTGTAATGTTGCTACTGTTATGAATCGTAATGTAAATATCTGATATGCAGGACGGTCTTAGGCCACCCCTGTGAAAGGGTCGTTCGACCACCAAAGGGGTCGTGACCCACAGGTTGAGAACCGCTGCTCTAGATGGTTCACAGCCTGGTGCAGTGATTCTCCACTGGAGCCCCACCACCCCTTCCACAATTCAAAACCTCCCCCGCTCCTACCATCTGCAGATCAGATTTGCCTGCCTATTTCATGACTTAGAACCACCTCTCTCCTAAGAGAAAAATTTCAAGTTGTCACCATGAATGAGTGGGTACAAGTTTAAAATTTGCACAATACTTGTACAAGATTCCCAGGCTGATAAAGTAAAAACTTATTTCCATTCTGCTAAAGTTTTTGAAGCCCTAGATCTGTGGTCAGCAAACTGCGGTTCACGAGCCACATACGGCTCTTTGGCCCCTTGAGTGTGGCTCTTCCTAAGCCTTAGGAGTACCTTAATTAAGTTAATAACAATGTACCTACCTATATAGTTTAAGTTTAAAAAATTTGGCTCTCAAAAGAAATTTCAATCGTTGTACTGTTGATATTTGGCTCTGTTGACTAATGAGTTTGCCGACCACTGCCCTAGATGAACACACCAATATCCCACAAGAATATGTTCATACTTTAAGGTGTCTGCAATTAACAGGAAAAGGCTGCCACTGATGAAGATGAAGATAAACTCAGAATAAAAATTACCAAAAAAAAAAAAGGGCTGAAAATCAAAACATACATCAAAGTAATTAGAGGTGTCAAATAAATAGTTTGAAAGAGAAAATAAAGTAAATATACTTAAAATTATTATAGCTATGAGAAGAACTAAAACAATATTTTTTTAAAAAAGGATGCTAAGGAGAATCAAACAGTTTGAAATGAAACAAATAGATCTTCTACAAGTGAAGATATAATTGTTGTTAGTAAAAACACAATGAACAGAGACCCAAATATAAGTTAGAACCTGAATAAACAAAGGTGATCAGTCCTTAGTCTCTCTTCCTACCAAGGGAAAGAGTAAATACTCTTTTAATGAAAAGTAACATCATTTAGACCCTCTATAATGTTTTAGTCACAATATCTGGTATTTACGCAAGTATTACCAAATATTATAATCAAAATCCATGAGAAAAAAAAATTATACTAGTAATAGACCAAGCATGTCAAACTCATAGCCTTCAGGCTGCATGCAGCACACAACGAATATTTTTGCAGCCCAGCCAATATAACAGTATGTAAGAAATGTTTTAATAAAAATTCTTTAACTTAATTTTTACAATATCCTGTTATACATAATCTATATATATAAAAGCCTAATATGTTAAGTGTCTGACCAAGCAGTCAACCAGCTGGTTGCTATAACATGCACTGACCACCAGGGGGCAGATGCTCTGACCATTAGGTTAGCTTGCTGCTGGGGTCTGGTTGATCAGGACTGGGCGAGAAGGGGCCAGACATACCTTGGAGTCCTCCTTCAGTCCCTCCCGTGGCCCTTCCCTGGTCACCAGCCCCTATTGGCCCTGGTCAGCACCGATTGCCAGCCAAGCAGAGACACCCCACCCGTGCACAAATTTCATACACCGGGCCTCTAGTTATTAATAATGAACCATAACATTCTCTAATGACTGATTACTATAATCGTGTTGCATTCATTTCCTTTATGCACCTTATGCACAGGCACACCATTTTTCTCCACTAATACTAGCAGCGAATATTTTAGCAGCTGATTGCTACATCATTAATCTTATATTGACTTGTTTGGTGTGCACAACAGGCAATATTTTACTTTCAGAGAGCAAGAAAAATAGGTTTATTTGCATTATGCTTATTAATTTGTGCAGTTATTCAGTGTCTGGTAAGTTAATGTTCAAGAAAAATATTAATTTTTATTAAAGTGTTCTATCATTTTATTTTAATTATTACTCATTTATTTCAGCCCTTTGTATTCAACATGTCTCTATTGAAATAAACCTACATTACTATGAAAATTTGAAGCTTTTGTTTCTTTGCAGCCCACATAAACTTAAACCTTGTTTATTTGGCCCGTGTTAGCCTTTGAATTTTTTATTTATATATTTTATTGATTATTCACAGAGAGGAAGGGACTGGGATAGAGAGTTAGAAACATCGATGAGAGAGAAACATTGATCAGCTGCCTCCTGAACACCCCCAACTGGGGATGTGACTGCAACCAAGGTGCATGCCCTTGACTGGAATCAGATCTGGGACCTTTCAGTCCACAGGCCTATGCTCTATCCACTGAGCCAAACCAGTTAGGGCTAGCCTTTGAATTTGGCATGCTTTCAGTAGACTCACAAATTATTAACACCTTGGAGTTGTCAGGTAAGGACTACAAAATAACTATGAATACTATATTAAAGAAAAGTTTAAGAGATAATAAATAAGATCAATAAATGAAAATTTTCACTAGAAGATTGGAATTTGTAAAAAAAAAATAAAAGAAAAAATTACAACTAAGAACACAATATCACAAACTAAAAACTCAATTGATGAATTTTATAGCAGATCAAATAAAGGGGAGAAAAGAGAGTTAAACATTGAAAAATAGGTAAATGGGAATACCTACTTAAAACAGAGAGAAAGAGGGATTTGAAATAATAAAGAAAAGAATAAAAACACAAATTAAAGTGTTAAAGACTAACTTACATGTAATTGGAGATTTGGAAAAAGAAAAGAGAAATCTGGCAGAAAAAATATTTACAGAAATAATGGCTAAGCATTTTTCAAACTTATGAAAAATATAAACCTATGAATTTAAAATCTTTAAGGACCATGGACAGGATAAACACAAAGAAATCCATACCTGGGAAAAGCATAGGAACGCTCTTTAAAAGAATTCAAAGGAAAAAATCTCGGTACCCAATCAATCCAATCTGACAGCTGACTGTTTAACAGTAATTATGGAATAGAGGTAACTATGGAGTTGCAGATTTAAATGTGCTGGAAGAAAATAACTGCATAATTAGAATTCTATAAACAGCCAAAATATGTGAGCACACCTACTTTGCAGAAAAATTAGGCAACATATTATAAAGTAAAAAAATGACTGTAACCTGTTACTTAGCAATTATATTTCTAGAAATACAACCTAGTATAATAGTTTTCAATTCAACCTTTGGCTGTTGTTGGGTTCCCATTAAAAACATTGTCAAATCATATGCAGACTTATACCTGTTTATTATATGTTTACATAAATGTAAAATTGTTTCTATTATATTATAAATATTAAATTTAAAAAATAAAATTGTTGCACTAATTTTTCAATGTCTAATGATATTTAAATGCCATGATACATACCATCATCTATAATCAGATAGGTGAATAAGTTCTCTGTCTCTCAGAATGTTTATTGCATTAATAATATCCTATTATTCTGAATTTATTCTATTCCTTTTTCCCAAAGAAATTCATAGTAATTACTTATTTATCTAGATATCAATCACACCATCATATGGTTACTCAAAATTTATAAATTTTACAAATTTTAAATATTTTGTGCTTTGTAGGGATCTAGATGACAAATTTATAGTATCCCATAATCTTTTGACAAAATAAGACAATGTCCATTAAAATAGAAAATACTTACTTCCAATATATGATCCTGGCATTAATTTGTAAGAAAAGAACATGGAAAGTTTATTTCCTCTTTCTTGATATTACAGAGAACTAGAGGCCCAGTGCACGGATTCGTGTCCCGGTAAGTCCCTTGGCCTGGCCTGTAGGGATCGGGCCAAAACCAGCTCTCCAACATCCCCTAAGGGGTCCCAGATTGTGAGAGGGCACAGGCGAGGCCAAGGGACCCCACTGGTTCACGATTGGGGCCAGGGAGGGACCTAAGGAGGGTTCCAAGGCATGTCCGGCCTGCCTCACCCAGTCCCAATCGGCCAGACCCCAGCAGCAAGCTAACCTACTGGTTGGAGCGTCTGCCCCCTGGTGGTCAGTGTGCATCATAGCAACTGGTTGAACAATCAAGCAAACAGTTGGACATATGTTTGGTGAAACATATTTCACCAAAATATGTTTGAGCTAAGCCATATATGGTTTTGTTTTGCCAAACCGTTTTTCATCTGTGGAAGTCTAAGGCAACAGCACACAGCTTGGAGCTCAAGACACTCATGTTTTGGTGTTTGAAGTTGGCTGTGGCCCTCTTAAACACTAGGGCCATATAAGACTGCTCTTAGCATATTAGGCTTTTATTATATAGGATGTTGAGACATACATCAAGATGTTGGAAAGTGATCAAGCTGATTTTTATTGCCAAGAATGAAGAAAATGATGGGAAATAACTCTGAAATATTGATTTTTAAGAGCATTCATTATAGAAATTATAATACTAAACTAAATAGGGAGAAATAAGGATTGATAGAGACAGAGAGACACTGACGATAAACAGAAATAGAGCTAAAGAAATTTTAAAACCTTACCATGTGTTTTTTGCTATGATGAATTAGGGTTTCACATCCTTTAATAGTTTTTATTGACATCATTGGCTGTGTTTTCACAGGAAGGTCCCATCAGCATCAGTATGAATATAGAATAGGCAAGATCATTTAATATTGATCATCATGCCTGCTGTCTCTCTCTTTCAGGAAACTCCAACACATACCCTTTCTGATTTAATCCTTGGCATAAGACAGTGAATTACACTAGTATTTCAAAGTTACCCTTTATTTCTTTTCTTAGAGGATTTTAAATTTCTGATAAATAAACCATAGTAAGATTGAGGATGGGAGTGAGCTAAGCTTTGGACACTTCAAATCTGTGATGTGGCTGTGGGACAGCTAAGAAGAGGGGGCTGAGGAACAGCTGGCTCGGTAAGTTTGGAGTTCAATAAGAGATATGCCCTGGTGGTAGAGGCCCTGGGTCCTCGTAGACAGTGTCAGCACCATGAAGGGGGCAACACTACAAGGAGAGTCCAGGGACGATGAGGGCTGGGCAGACTGTCTGACTCAATGCCACATAACTGGGCAACTACCTTCTCTGTGATGGGACCAACTCTTCTTTTCTGTGTTCTCTGACCTGTGATGAGTTTGGAAAATTGTTCCATGGGCTTGGGATATGTGGGAGTAGTAGGTGTTCTTCCAGAGCAACAGCCAAAGGCTCTTCCCATGTGACCAACAGGTGGTCTCTGTAAGATGCCGTGGCCTACGTAAGTCTGTGAAGAAAATCTTCATGTTTGCTTCCTGATTCCTGGCCATGCTCTCTAGGTGACTTTGTTTGTGACTTGAGTTTCCAATAAGTGAAATTTAATTGCAATATTTCTATATCTTAGGAGAAATGGGTAAAAAGGAGAGGTGGGCATAGCTTCAGAGTTTAAGAGCTTCCCTGAGTGTTAGCATGATTGATGGAAGAATATCATTCATAGAGGACTCTTGTATCTAAAGTTATCTGAAGTCATTCTTTCTCTGGCAAATGGCAATTGACTCAATCCAAGGCCATAACTATTTATTGAATAGTTTCTGTTCTCATCTCTCTGGCTGCTGCTCAGGAGACTAGAGTCACATGTCCAATGACATCTATAAAAGATAAGAAATCTATCCATCACCTTGTCTGTAATCCTACGCATATATTGAGTGAAGGCAAGGTTGTGTTCCATAAGATAAATCTCAAAATATAGAAAAAATATGTCATCAAAAGCCTAGCTTCTGAAACCCTCACTTTTGAAAATGTGGTCCTATCAACTCTGCATTAATATACTCATTCTGTGTTTAGAGGGCACATACACAAACACACACACAGTATCTAGCAGCTTCTTTATTCTAAATATTATGCCTTTTTAATTATTGTTATTATCTTTATCATAGCTAATATTTTTCAGGTTATGCTGTGCCAGATTTGTGAAATGCCTATTGGACTTTGTCTTGTGTAACAGTCATAAATACTTTTGATGTGGGTGTGCACATTTCAAAAATGAGAAAGAGCTCAGGACTCAGAGTCACAACAATTTCCCCATGAGTGACAGAACAGTGAACATTTCAACTGAGAAGCATCATGAATTTCTCATACTCAGACTATCTCAAACCAACCTCATTACCCTCCTCAGAGGAAAGGAAAGGCCCATACCCCTGACTTACTTATTTATGTGTTAGATGTCCCTATACCCTTAGCCAGAAAGGAAAGCACTGACATCAACCAGAATAAGCAGACCTTTCTGGATCCCAGCAAGTCCCAAACTGGGTCCAGTGGACAATCTACAGTAGCCCCTGAATTCCATGACTCTGTCAAGACTGAATATTTGGAACCCATCACTCTCCAAGTCACATGAAATGGTACAGGGAGAGCTGCCAGCCCATTAAGGCCATTCTGTGTCTCATACACACTTGCCTCCTTCTGCCAAAGCAGCCCTTAAATGAGCAGCATCAGTGGAAAGAGAAGCTAAACCTAATTTGGAACCTGAGGAAAGATCATAACCTCCTCTTCCTCTTCCTTTTCATCTTCCTAATACAAAAAACATGTTAGTTATGGGCTGCCCACTAGGGCCAAATTCCACGAGGAGCTGGTTACAATTCAGACTACAAATCAGTAGGTCTAAGCTCGATCTGCCTTTCTAACCAGCTGGCCTGCAGAGCACACATTAAGTACATTAAGTGGTGAGGCTCCCGGGGGAAAGCTACAGGTTCCCTGGACCATGGGTGGCCTGGTGTGGCTGGGCCCTGAGCACAGGTATTTCTCTCCCAGAATAAATTCGTCTTAGGCCTAGTGAGACATGAAGAAAGACTGCTCTGAGAACATGGCACCATTGGAGCCTGGCTCCTGGGCTTTGGGTGAATGAGACACCAGCACAAGGAACATGATGTGAAGAATTTGGGACACACTGTGCAGCTGCTGGCCCACAAGATGATGCTGAGACCACACCCTGGGGCCTCACTCTCAAGTGGTGTCCCCATAGGAGTACGTGGACTAAAATACTACCACAGCCCTTAGGTTTTTTTATGGCATTGGCCAATTTTGAGAAGAAAATACATGAACTGAAGTAATTACTACTTAAAGGTGCTCACAAATAAGAGAGCAGAGGCTGAGACAAGTGACAAAGACAGGTATTACTGAGAAGAGGCTGCCTAGGACTATGTTGGTTTCAAGTGTTTCCTATGGCTATACTTCCTCTGAATTTACTTGAGCTAAGCCATATATCGTTTTGTTTTGCCAAACCATTTTTCATCTGTGGAAGTCTAAGGCAACAGCACACAGCTTGGGGCTCAAGACACTCATATTTCGGTGTTTGAAGTTGCCTGTGGCCACACAGGGAGAGGACGTGTGCTGGAAGCTGCGGGATGCCACCTTCCCCGGCACCTTCTTCCGGCCGGGAGCCCGCTCTCTCATTCTAGAATTTCGGTTTTCCTGAATGGACTTGGGCTCTGGGAACTTGAAGCTGGACCACAGATGAAAAACAGCAGTAAATATTACCAGGGACCTCAAAGCGCAAAGTCTCTGCATTGATTTGCTCCAGTAAAAAGACATAATTTGACTTCTAACAAAAGTAAAGTGAATTCTAGAGAATTGTGTGATGAAACACCAAAAGAAATGAAATGGATTTTCTCTGAAATTTTACATGAGATTAACAGATTCTTCAGAGAGAAACGAGGTCCACATCTAAATAAAGGAATATTGATTAATAAAAATAAAATAAAATAAGTCTATATGAAAGTAGACAAGAAATGAAAATAACTCACCACAACAATACTGTTGACATCATTTAATAGAGCAAGAAACTATTTAATTTAAAAATGCATGCACCATGTAATCCCATATAATCAGACCTATTTGTTCCACCCACAAGCTCAAGATCTGATCTATATTCAATTTTGGTCCAACTTTCCTTAAACATTAAATTGAGGCTGCACCATGTTTTCAAACTAAGATAAATACCACTAACAAAAATTATATAAGCTTTGAAGCTGAGTTAAAAATTTAGATGATCTATTTTATAACGTTATAGTTAAATTGTCTAAAAATACCATTATTCTTATGTAGAAAGATGGAAAACAGTACCAACTCTTCAGGATTACATTATTTTATTTTGAAAGAGATCAAAGTAATTTCTGAGCTACCAAATGAAATAAAGGCATTCATGTTGAGTCACCATGAAACGGCCCAGTGGTTATGAGAAAAAGATTAATAATGTTGTGTGTGTTTGTGTGCGTGTATATGTGTGTGTTGAACATATTTAACACATTTTCGTGCTTCTGCACATGAAATCTCTGCCTTGCATTATGCTCTATTAATTTGAAAATAATTCTTAATATCCTAATCTTATTCAAAAACCTTGGATCAACAATTACACCCATCTTATTTCCAAGTTTGATGTCATGTTGTTCCCACTTTGTGAGTTTACATCTATACACAACAAGAACAATATTTAAGTGTAATTGGGAAGGCTACAATCATGGACAAGTCAAGGCCAAGTTCTCCTTGAGCCACAATCACTAGCCAGAAAATCTCTGTTTGCCTGTTAGCATTCATTGTCAACTGCCCACTTCAGCAGCAAAAGGACAGACAGAACATAGACCTACATGATAATGCACTGTGCTAGGCATCTTGGAATGGAGAAGGTCAGATATCAAGGCTCTCTTCTATAGAAGCCCCTAGCCCCTCCAAAACAGCTGTATCATGAAACAGAAGGGATATACTTGCCATAGCACTATCTCAGCAAAAATGCATTGACCTCCTGGGGCAGAGGTCAATGCTGTTGGAACTCCCTGCTCTCCTATCCATGGTCAGCTGGGCAGATGGTGCTGTCAGCCCTGCCCTGTTTATCCCATCAGGCATGTGGAAGCACCTTTTAAACTGCACCAGCTCATATATTATCTATGGGGCTAAGCACAGGCCACACACCCAGCTCTATCAGAGGAGCTAAACTTCTGTCAACAACCAGAACGGTTGTGTAAATGCCATTTTCTTGACATAAATAACAGAAACATATGGCCCAAGACAGGAAGTGGAGGCTACCTGGATAGATTGATATCCTGCTCGACAAGTGACGATATTTATGACATGATTCGGCCTGACAAGGAAAGAGGAGGGGGCAGCCAGCTAATGACTTTTTCATGAACTGCGTGACAACACACGCTGAGCACTGGAAATCTTCACTCTGGGTCCGGACCTACTCGCCTGTTGCTAAACCTGGTTGTGATTGAGGAAGAAAACGTTTTTTTCCAAGGGCAAAAATGTGTGTCTCTGTTCTAAAGCAACAGTAAGGCCCCATAAATCCTCACACAGAATCGGTTGTCAGGGTTACACTTCTCACTCAAGCTTTCCCCGGGAAAACTATTCATTCTTTAACAGTTCTTGCCACCCACACATTTTGTTGTTGAGTGAGTGTATGTTTACATCATACCTCAAGTCCAAAAGTATACATGTACCGATCATACAGCTAGAGGGAGTCAGCCATACTCACACCCTGTCATGGCACTACACGGCCATCGAAAGTCACTGCCTGCCAAGTTCCCCACACACGTGCTCAGCTCTGAGCTGCCCTCTGACTCACACTGGCTGCTGTCCTCTCACTAACAGATGCTGTCTGTACCATGCATGCTTGTTCTGATGCCCAACCTTGAAGAGCAGTGTTTTTTGAATTGAGCTTAGTTTCACAAATATTTATTAACCGGTGCACGTGAAATTCTGCAATGGATTCTGAGCTCAGTAAAGTCAAGGTGTGCCATTAAATGTGGACACATTAAGCATATGCCAGTAATCCTGACAGAGGGCGAATGTCACAGATATTCTGCTTCCCTCTTTTTTTCTCCGTAGGGTTGCTTCCATCAACCTAGACACATACTGTTTTCCTCAACCTAAAAATAATAAATGAGTAAAACACATGAAATGGGTGAAGTGGGTCAAAGATCCACACTTCTGGTTATGAGATCAACAAGTCATAGAATGGAATATACATTGTGGTTGGTGACTATATATATAAAAGTCAAATATGCAAATTGTCCCCTTGGGAGTTCAACCAGGAGACCGGGAGTTCGATCACTCGCTATGATGTGCGCTGACCACCAGGGGGCGGTGCAGAACAAAGGAAGGCCCTGGTTGGCCACCGGAAGTCCCCGATTGGCCCTGATCACCGGCCAGGCCTAGGGACCCTACCCATGCACGAGTTTCGTGCACCAGGCCTCTAGTAGTTAATAATATGGTACTGCATATTTGAAAGTTATTAAGAGAGTAGATCTTAAAAGTTCTTATTACACACAAAAAAAAATTGTAACTGTATGTGATGATGGATGTTAACTAAACTTATTATGGTGATCATTTTGCATTTTACACAAATATTGAATCATATTGTATATCTGAAACTAATATAATGTTGTATATCAATTACATGTCAGTAAAAAATGTTAAAAAAATAAAAATCTGAACAAAACCAAAACCATAGTTGTCCCAAGACAACAGAAATAAAATAGCTGATCTTTAACATATTAATCACATTAAATGTAGATGTTCTAATCACACCAATTAAAAGACACAGATTTTTTTTAAAAAAAGACACAGATTGGTGGAGTGGAATATAAAAAATGATCCAATTTTATATCAACAAGAAACTCATTTGAATTGTAACAATATAAGCAGGTTAAACAAAAAAATGGAAAAAACGTAAGTCATGAAAAAATAATCAAAAGAAAGCTAAAGTGGTGGCTATATTAAAAGACTTCAGAGTTAACAAAAATAAGAGAGAAAGAGGGGTAACATATAATAATGAAAGGATTAATTCATCAAGAAGGCTTATCAATATTAAATGTATATATGTTCCAAACAGCAGAGCTACAAAATATGTGAATCAAAAACTCACAAATAAAAGGTGAAATATAGAGAAATTGAGAATAATTATAGTTGGAGAATTTAAGACCCCTCTTCAGCAATTGATAAAACAACTAAAAGTCAATTACTACAGAAGTAAGGAAGGATAAAGAATAACTCAACAGCATCACCAACCAACAGAATTTAGTTAACATTTATAGAATACTCCATCCAGCAACAGAAAAATATACATTATTTCCTAGTGCTCACAGAACATGTACCATTATGGGCCACATTGTATTAAGATAGCTTCTATTAAAAAAAAAAAAAAAAAGACAATAACAAGTGTTGGTAAGGATGTGGAGATTGGAACCCTTGGTAGAAATGTAAAATTACAAAAACGATGTAGCCACTGTATGGAAGTTCCTCAAAAAATTAAAAATAAAATTACCATGTGATCTACAAATTCTACTTTGAGGGGGGGGGAGGTCTCAAAAGATTAAATACAGGTTCTCAAAAAGATATTTGTACACCCATGTTCATTTCAATATCCTAAAAGTGGAAGCAACTCACATGTCCATCAACAGAGGAAGAGACAAACAAAATGTGATATATGCATGTAAGTATGTAAAACAGTTTATTCTTGTATTATTATTTAATAATTGCTGTATTTTCCATATGAACAACTATAAACCTACCTTTGCCCCACCCTGTACATGGAATGAAATCTTAAATTCAGCCTTAAAAAAGAAGAAAATTCTGTAACACACCACAATATGAATGCCCCTTGAGGGTATTATGCTGAGTGAAATAAGCCAGTCACAAGAAGAGAAATATTGTGTGATTACACTTATTTGAGGGACCTAGAGTTATCAAATTCATAGAGACAGAAGGTAGAAGGGTGGGTGCCAGGGACTGGGGGAGCGGAGGTTAGTTAGTGTTTAATGGGGACAGAGAACTGTGCAAGATAAAAAATAGTTCTGAAAATAGAGGTGGTGATGGTTGCACAATACTGGGAATGCATTTAACACTGCTCATCTATACACTTTTAAATGGTTAAAATGGCAAATCTGATGTTACATGTATTTTACCACGTTTAAAAAGAAAAGCAATAGTAAAAATGTTAAGGTTATTTTTAAAAAGAGTCATGAGAGGTGCAAATGGTGGTGTAAGTGGTGGGAACTTGACTCATGATATAGTCACATAATCCAATTACAATCTCAAACACCAGATGTTTGTAGAGTAGAAGTTGCTAAAATTCATGAAAGCCCTTATGTGTTCTTTACCCACAAGAATCTTAAGTTCTCCTTTGATCGGTGTTTCATGCAGTAACTTAATATTGATTTTCCTAGCCGCCTCTGTTTATAATATAACATAAGTAAATTAAGTACCTCCAGTGACATTTGAAATACTCTTTACCCTTAAGAGTAGAAAGAGCACTTTAAAACCATTAGCAAACAGGCTGGGGCTCCTCCAGTGGCCTGGGCGTGGCCCCAATGCCTAATGGGGCCACAGGTGGACATGATTAGCCCCATCCTGGGGAAATAAACACCCCAATGTCCAGCCACATGCAGACCCCAAAGGTGAAACCCACTGGGGTTGGCCTCGAGCACCTTCAGACGTGAAGCTGCGGGCTTGGGAAGTGCTGGGCCGCATGTCTCTGGGACGAGAGAGGACAAAGATGATGACTGAGGAAGCTGATGTCCTGTCCCACCTGGGTTAGGCAGTGTTGATAGGAGAGGCAGGTCCTTCCGAATGTGCTGGAAAGTTTCCCGCAGGCCTCACTCAGCTTCCCCTCTCAGGACACAGGGCCCAGCCAGGCCGGCAGAACAATATGGCCTTCTCTGGGCAATGCCCAGTGGGCTGATCGATGTCAGGTTATGTTATGTTTTCATGGAAGACGCTTCAATGCCGGTTTTGTGAGCAGCTGTAGCAGAACCAGAGCGCTAAACAAACACGGAGCCCCCTGGGGCCCTCCATTTATCAACCGGTCCTGACAGGGGCCCTGCCCAGGCCTGCCCCACAGAACCACCCGCCCCTTGTCCACATCCTCTCCTTTATTATTTTAAAGTATCTCCTTAGTCACCTTCCTTTCCAAACAAATGTGGTTTTCCCCAACATTCACAAAGTCATCTCGGGTCATCAAAGTGAGAAGAGGAGTGACAAGACGGTTCCAGGAATTCCCGGCACATCTTGGTAACGTCTTTAACATGGAAACAATGTGTTCTTATAAACACAGCAGAACCAACCTCATCAAGAAGGATTTACGGCTCATACAGGGTATGAACTTCCAAGCTGTTAAATTTAGAGACATTCAAATACAGCAGTAAGAAAAATATGTATAAGGGATAAGCCCTCATGATTACTAAGAGTTCAGCATAGACTATCCAAAAGGATGACACTTAAAAAGTGTGTGTGTGCGTGTGTGTGTGTAAAGTGTGCATGTGTGTATGGAGTATTTGTGTGTGCAGTGTATGTAAACGTTGGCGTAGGTGGAGGGACCTATGTGGTCGATGCCTCCCAGCAGACTAATCATGATGGAATTCTACATCAGTACATCTCATCCCAGGGAATTTTGTCCTCCTTGGAGACGTTTTTGGTTGTCACACCTGGGGGTAGGGAGTGCTGCTGGCATCTAGTGGGTGGAGGTCAGGGACAGCCCCCACAACAAAGAATGATTCAGTCCAATGTGAGTAGTTCTGAGACTGACAAGACTTCTCTAAATGGAGTCTGAGATTTTAGTTTTAAGCAGCAATGAGCCTGGCCATCATGTTTATCTCCGTTGTATTCAATCACCAATCATAACAAAACTTCAAAAAAAAACATATTTTTTTTTTTATCTAGAAAGCAGTAAAACTCTCAAGAAGTAGCAAAGAGCTTATTCAAACTTCTGAAAATGTTCAAACTAGCCCAATTTCATATGCTGTTGCAAAGGAAATATCATAGCTTTTGCATTCAACACATTCAGAGACCTGGTTCCATCTAGGCCCAGGCATTAGGGGAATAGCTCCTGTAGTGGAGGTGACACCAGGAGAGACAAAAGTGGCACCAAGTGGCACACAAATAATGAATAAATACAACTGTGCACTGCACCCCAAGGAAGGTGAGCAAGAGGGGCCCTCATCTGAGCTGGACTGTAAGGACTTGATATTCAAACAGAGACCTGAAAAATGAGAAGCAACCCTGAGGGGAAGTGAGGGTATAGTGGTCACTCCAGAGACAGGAGAGGCCTGTGCAAAGACCCTGAGGCACATGGACACATATCCACACGGATCTCCTGCTTTCCCTGCAAAGACCATCCACCTAAAATACATAAAAATATACCTAAATATGCATATATGCATATATATATGCACATATATATACTATATATACTAATATATATATGTACTCATTTAAATTTATTTATTTAAAACATATTTATGAGCATCTACTGTGTGCAGACAATTTTCTAGAGATACAGTAGGGAGCAAACCCAGCCCTGTAGCCCTGTCTACATGGAACTCATACTCAAATGCGAAGAAAGAAAATACTTAAAAACACATCTAACACATTCAGAAGTTGAGATTGGAACCAGTATGGCATAGGAGAACCTAGACAGTACTGGATGAACCACTGGAGGCTCAGCATGGATGGTCTGGGAAATGAACGCTCTGGGAGTGGAGGGGCTCAGTCATAGGAGCACCCACACTTCTGTGAACTTGACCTCTTGGGAGGTTAGTCCTCAGATCAGAGAAACATGCCTTGAGCTCTAAGCTCCCAGCAGGGGGCCCATAAAAGGGCCATTTTGACATATGCCTAGAATATTCTATTTTTAATAAGACTTGCCCCCAAAATAAACGGTCTTACAGCCCTAGCCGGTTTGGCTCAGTGGATAGAGTGTTAGCCTGCAGAACGAAGGGCCCTGGGTTCAATTTTAGTCAAGGGCACGTCCCTCGGTTGCAGGTCCCGCCCCCCCCCCGCCCCCCCCAGTCTGGTCCCTGGTCAGGGCAAGTGCAGGAGGCAACCAATCAATTTGTTTCTCTCACATTGATATTTCTCTCTGTCTTTCCCTATCTCTTCCTCTCTCTCTAAAATCAATGGAAAAATATCCTCAGGTGAGGATTTTTTTAAAAAATGGTCTTACAGAGCCCATTGTGCTGGGATTTTATCAGAGTCCAACCTACCTGAGAAGAAAGAATATATCCAACCCCAGTGGCCCAGCCACCCTGTCCCACTTATGGGGAAAACAAAACAAAAGGACACTGGGAGGCTCATTGGAGATCCTGGCCCAGGCCTCAGGCAGAAGAGGGGTTGGAGCAGGTGGTGAGGCATGCTTGGGAGGGGAGATGCCAGCAGAGGGGGGACCAAGGGTTCTGACCCTGACTTCTCCCTAAGAGCACTGTGCCTTCGGGTTCCCCACACCCCACACCCTATGTCTGGTTTGACAAGCAGGCAGAACACAGAAGCAGCATGGAGCCCTCCAGCCTGGCTCTTAGTGTAGCCACTCTGAACATGGCTTTTCTGTTGAGGGCATGGCACTGTCCCATGTCACCACAATAAGCTTTCTCCGTTTTCTTTCTTCTTGATGTTGAAACCCATGGTATTTCCACTATGTTATTTATTCTCAACAAACATTTATTGAGTGTCAACTATGTATCAGGTGCAGGAGGCAATGGTTCTGCCCAATTGAACCATGTACCCAGTGGCAGAGATTGATAGATGACCAAAATTCAATCTCATCTTCTTTTTGCACTCATAGCTAGACTACATTTCCCAGTTTCCTTTGCAGTTAGGTCTCCAACCTGCTGAATGTGAATGGAAATTATGAGTGACTCTTCCAGGCCTGCCCATAGAAACCTCCCTCACATGTTTCTCTATGCTGAGTGACTAGTGCAACCTTGGAAGTCATGTGTGGAAAATGTCAAGGCTGCCTCCGCTGATGAGAAACATATGATTTGGTCAGTTACATGATCAAGAAATCAATTTATATTGTGTTGGAGACATTACATATTTAGGAGTTTATTTTTTATAGCACTAGCTATATCTTAATTAAAATATACTCCTACATGAATACTATCTAGAATGGTTTACTGTATACCAAAAGAGTCAGAGATAAACTTTCCTCCTTATTAAACTAAACTACTTTCTAGAGACAACTTTGAAAATCTAGTGGTATTATATGGAAAACAGACACCTGCTGGCTGGAAGGGGCTTCTGTTGGCTGAATGGACAACACCAGGGACCCATGTGAGAAAGCCTGTCTTGGTCTAGCACTGCCTACAACTGAGGGGGTTGGTTCTGTAAGCCGTCTCCCTTGATTAGCAGCAAATTGGAAAGCAAGGGAAGAGAGCTTCAATCACTGTACAGTAGGCCCAGTTAAAGCCAGACTCTGAGACGTATCAAATAATAGTTCTGCCTAATTAGGACTTTCTAGGGCTTAAGACTTATCCAGAATCTCATGACACAAGGGCAGGTGGAAAACCTCAGTGAAATGAAATGAAAACATATGCAGCATGAGCTAGGCCTTGAGTCCCTTTCACAAGTCTGAATTTGGTACCCTGCTTGATGAACGGGCACGTGAAGCCATTAAGTAGGCCGATGGAACACACCATGATTCCGTGGCAATGGTTTAGCCATGATAACACTGAACTTCCAATAATAACACTGGTCTGCAAGCATCTGATGGCTTGTGTCACCAAAATTTTAATGAATCCTTAGAATTAATGTCCTCTGAACCACAGTGTCCTCTTCTTGCAGCCTCTTCCTCTTCTATTTCAGTCTGTGGCAACTTTACAGCCCAAAAGTCAAGAGTTTCCAGAAGAAAAAAACAATATTGAATTGTCAAATTATTAGCTTCAGTGTCAAAATAGTAGTTTTACTAAATGTTTCTCAACTTCTCCCCATACAGAACCATGGTGGCTCTGGCAGCTCTTTTCCCCATGACGTAGAAGCCACATTGCTACTGTGTTTGGATGGTCATGGTTCAGGACACACTTTTCTTCAATTTCAAAAGCAGGAGATGATCCATTTACAAAATGTCAGAGAGAAAAATGTGGGGATTCTTTTTTTCCCAGTCAACTGCCAATGGCTGGGTCTTAGTCTCTAAAATGTAGGAACTACTCTTCCTTCTGCCATAGGCCACCTCTCTGTAGAACATACCCCATAGTGAGGAGGAGACATGACACAGTGTGAGTGAGTCTTCATATCTAATAAATAGAACACATTTGTTCTATTTGCTCTTAAGTGTCTGACTGGCTGGATTTTGGGAGCCATGATCAAGAAGTTTCTATGGTCAAAGGGCCAAGGAATTGTCCCAGGTGCTCTGCATGTGGGTCTACCAGACAGAAAACTAAATGAGGTGATAATGGATTGTAGTTATGCAGAGTGTGAAGATGTGAAGACCCCTTTCTCAGCCACAAAGGACCACAGGCAGAAAATTAAAATGGAAAAGGAGATTTGGTCTCTTGCCCCCAATTCTTAACTTGGAAATGATTTGTTTCTGTCTTTTACTGACACTTGCAACTATGTATGCACTATCACAATCTCTATGGGAAGCACAATGATGTTGGCCAGGTCAAGAGTCCTTGAATGCTGTCTGAATATCAGAGTCACTCCAGGTGACTTTGTTTCTTGTACTCCAATTCAAAAGGTCTGAGGTAAAGTCTGGTGTGAGAATTGTGTTGCCAAGTTGCACAAATGAATGTGATGTGCAGTTCTCAAGTTTACAGAAGGTACTGTGGGCATAAAGGGAGGCCTCCTTAAGGGAGTCTTGTCCTGGTGAAACTGGATTACAGCAGCCTTTGGCTCTGCTCCAAATCTACCACCAGATCCAGCTCCTGCAGCTACTACTAGAGTGCCTGCATCTTCAGGTCAACCAGAAGGCCCAATGCATCCTGAGCTGGTTCATTCAGTCTCTTACAATATTGTAAGAAATTTATCCCATCCCACCCCAGATACCAGGAAGACAGCAAGATGGCAGGCTCACTTCATGTGCTTCCTCAAGTTTTCTGTTTGAGAATCTTAATGCATGTTTACACATATACTTAAAATATTAATATTTAAAATGTAATTAAAAGATTTAAACTCATTTTAATACTAAAGGAAGACAAACAAAAATGCTCATCTGAGTCATTCAAGTTAAGAAAATTGTTGGTTGGTATAATTCATTAATATTGAGAGAAATCTCCATGTGCCTCGTTTTCTTGGTGACACCCAATGGGGCAATGCTATAAAATGAGGGACAGAGCTTAGCACACATTTGGCATTCCCAAGCATGCTCAGAACTAGAGATGTAGATAGTGGAGTAGGTGGGTCCACCTCAGGTGAGAACTCATGGAAAACAAGACCTACGGTGCCTGTCTCAGTGTGAAGCCGCAGGGAAAGGCCTGGATTCTGCTGGGGGAGTCCCTGGGGATGGAGTCTTACTTACTTTTTGTCCCCATGGCAGGTTCCCATCTGAGACAGTATTTCTAAGCATTGGCACTGTTGACATCTGGGGCTAGACATTTCTTTGTTTGGGAGCTATCCTGTGCTTTGCAGGATGTTTAGAAACATCCCTGGGTTCTACCCACTAGATCCCAGGAGTGGCCCCCTCCCCAGTTGTAACTGAAATGTATGCAGACATTGCTAGTGTCCTATAGATGTCAAAATCACCTCCAGTTAAGAACCATGGATTCCAGAAGACATTGAAACCACTGCTTTGCCTTTAGCACCTGTCTGACAAGTTGGTAAGGTAAGAGACTGGAGTGCTTCCCTTTCTGTAGGATATTACAAATAGCCAAACTTCCCCATATGGTTGAAGGAGAGCAGAATTCCCACCCCAAAATATATCATTTTGGCATGAAGATAATTTTGAGCTACAGCCAATCAAGAACCAGTAGGTTCAGGAAAAGCTCTTTAATCCCCCTCAACTGCCTAAATTTCCATCAGGAAGGGAGCTTGTATCTGGAAGAGAGCTATTATCACAGACCCTTTTCACCTAAGAGACTTACCTGCAACCTTTGTCTTCCAGTTTCCTTCACCTTTCTGTGCATAGTCTTCCTCCCTTTTATGTCCCCAGGCCCCACTTCTTTGCTTAGATCAGAATGTTAAAAAGTCTCAATTACCTGGTTGCCTTTTGGGTCCCATATCTTGGGGGCTCCCATATGTACAAAATTAGTTTTTCTCTTGTTAATCTGTCTTATGACAACTTGATTATTAGACCAACTAAAGAAAGTTAGAAGGTAAGAATGGAACATTTTTTCTCCCCAACATGACACATCAACAGTCTTAAACGAAAGTAATTTCTGACTTTTATGTTCAAAAGAAAATAGATATTATTTACCCATTTTGTTGACATGAAGGACAGATAAACATTTGTCTAATTTTGGCTTTCTTATATTCTTCCTGCCAGGAAATACTAACCTCATTCAATCTTTATACACGCTGTCACAGAATAGGAAGGTTTCAATGGTACATTTTAACGCAAACATCAATCTCAGAAAAATAAATTATTCCACATATATCTCCAAGTGAGTTCTAAGTGGATATAACTAAATGGCTCATAAAAATAAAATGTTCGCCGAAACCGGTTTGGCTCAGTGGATAGAGCGTCGGCCTGCGGACTGAAAGGTCCCAGGTTCGATTCCGGTCAAGGGCATGTACCTGGGTTGCGGGCACATCCCCAGTAGGAGATGTGCAGGAGGCAGCTGATCGATGTTTCTCTCTCATCGATGTTTCTAACTCTCTATCTCTCTCCCTTCCTCTCTGTAAAAAATCAATAAAATATATTTTTAAAAAAAAATGTTCATGAACATCCAACACACATCTTATCAGTGAAAGACAGTATTGAGAGAAACAGACCCAAAATGGAGTCACTTGTGCTAAGCCCCACATCAGCAAACCAAAACTTAATACCTGATCTAACTACAGTTTCAGCCTCTTCCAGAAATGTAATGTTTAACCAGTCAATCTGGAACTTCATGCTCAACACCAGGGAATTAATCGCCTGGTAGACCTCTTCCTTCCCCTAAGGTGATCTTGCCTCAATTTAATCTTTCAACTTCCTTTCCCCTTCTTTCTGACTTTAAAAGCCTTCCGCTTTGTACAGCTCTCAGATCTCCTGTCTGTTTGGTAGATGTGATGCTCCCTGCTTCATGAATCCTTGAAAAAAGCCAATGAGATTCTCAAATTTGCTCAGTTGAATTTCATTTTCTAATAGATTTGGTGGTAACAGTGGAATCTGAAGTGAATTGCTGATAATTTTGGGGACAATGAGAAACATAGGTTTTGAATTTTCTATGTCTTTCTTGACATTTCTGAGGGTTGTGGGTAAGTTTCTTCTGGCTCTGATCTAATTGGCTTCCCAGTCCCAATTCCCTTTTTGTCAGCAAACTCAGTCCAGGCCACAATTCTCTTTTTGGGGGTCTGTAGGTTCTGTCTTTTCCCCAGTCCCAACTTCTACATTGGGAATTGCTGGAGGTATGTAGTCTGAGGTCATGTGTAAACCCTAACCTTTGTTTCTGTCCCCAGATACCACACTGATGCAGCTGTATTTCCCCATTTGTAATCCTTCTGCAATCCCCACTCCTTGGGATCTGCTGGTTCAATCCATTCCCCAGTGCCTAATTTGCTGGTTACTGTTGATATGTTAATAGGCACATGCAATAAAGGCTATTGCCAGCAGGGATCTCAGAAAGCAAAAAGCCACAAAAATTGGTGGGCATCAGGGAAGCATTTAAAAGCTGCTAGAGTACCCAGACTCCGTTAGGATAACTTGGTCACAGAATGGGTTAGCTTGACACCAAGTGGCCTGTCGACCTCACGCAAATGAGATAGACTGTAAAATATCACATAATTCACAATCCAGTGGTACTTCTCTTTTAGGTATTATTTTGGCTCTGAAAGACCCAAAGGCTTAGCTAATAATAATAATAATAATAATAATAATAATAATAGGTTCTTTAAAATGCAAAAAGTGGAGCATACCATTTTCTGGCAAACCTGCTTATTTTATGTGTATGAGATTTGGTCCCAGAAGCTATACATATCTATAAAAATTGTTTGTTTGCCAAAAACAAACTTAAATGGCTATTATGGGGAATGTTGCAATTAGAGAAGATTGTTCACCTAAAAAGTGTGCTTGATGGTAAGAGATCCTGCCCAGCTGGTGTGGGTCAACGCTCAACCAGGAGATCAGGGTTCCATTCCAGGTCAGGGTGCATGCCAGGGTTGCGGGTTCAATCCCCAATAGGGGGCTTGCAGGACGCAGTTCATTGATGATGTTCCTCTCATGTTTCTTTCTCTCTATTCCACTCTTTTCCTCTCTCTCTAAAAATCAATGGAATATATAGATAGATAGATAGATAGATAGATAGATAGATAGATAGATATATTTAATAACAGTTGGGTTTAGGTATCTAAACCAAATTAGATACCTATTTTTTATTGGTATACTGAAGCTTCCAAAGTGCTTCAAAATTCCAAAATAGCTTCATTAAAACATTGATTGCAAAAGGCTAATGAAAATTTAAAGATACAAGATGGTAAACAAAAGTTCAGCAAAACTTTACCCTTACAGATACAACAGCTCCAAGGCCAGAGACTTAAATAACACCTGGGTCTCCACCTGGCAACCTTCTGGGGGTCGATCGTTAACCACTGGCCCAGAGGTCAATGTCTCAGTTGTAATCAATTGGGACACTAGAAAAGAGATTTCGTAAAGAGCCTATGCAAATTTTCAACACTGTTTTGAATGCCCACATATCTACTCCCAAAGGAGGACTCCTGTATGGGCCTCTCTCAGAGTTGACAAAACTTTGAGGATTTTTTGGTAAACTTCTATATTATTTTCCTTAAACAGCCAGGGGAACTAAAATTATTCAAAACTGTATAGGACATTTTCCATTCTGCTCCCCTAAGGTAAAGTGAAACCATGTTGAGGGTTAGGGGGGGGAATCTTCTGAAGCCTTTGTGGAAAGGTTTGCTAAAACATCCCAAAGGCAAAGAGCTCTAAATCTAGAACATAGAAACCTTTTGATTGCCATCTTCGCTGGAAATCTTCTCCCTGATATAAAAAAGCAAATTGAAGGTAATGTAGTTGGGTGAGTAGATCAACCTATGATGTCACGTAGGCTGCAACCCAATTCCTTGAGGAACTGAGAGCAGCTGTCCTTATCTGACACATTTTTGCACAACTAGAAATGCGGCTCTAGAGGCCTTTCAAAATCCACCCATGGCCTTAAGAAAACAGTCTTCCTTAGAGGAACTCGCTTTATTTCCCTGTGCCTTTGAGATGTAAATGTTAGCTCTTATCTAGTCCATCTCTTTAAAGTACCAACTTCAGGGAGGTAATTCTTATCAGAAAAAAAAGAACAAAAGTGGGAAAGGTCATTGGAAACTTAGGTGAAAGAAAAATTATTTGCCTTCTCCACAAATATTAGTAAAAAGACTTAGCCATCTGAGCAGGTAATTTTAACTTATTCCATCTACAAGAAAAAACAATGTAGAGCCAACTTCTGTTATAACTAATGAGTTTTGTGATATTGTACCTGATTTTCATGGCAGTAATTTTAAAAACAGAAGCTATAAGTTCTCTGTGTCTTTCTGTATGTTTATGTGCATCTACATATCTGTGCTGTATATGTATGGTATTATTTCTACCTATGGATGATAATGCCAAAATTAATTTGTAAAAGAGCCCTATTTAATTGACTTAAAGAAAATTAAGTGCTTATATAAATTACATTTCACAGAAATATAATCGAAACTAACCCAAATGAATACAAGGCTCACACAATGAAGGAAGTATTTGGTATCAAATCCAGTTTACACCCTAGATCAGGGGTGGGCAAACTTTTTGACTCGAGGGCCACAATGGGTTCTTAAACTGGACCAGAGAGCCGGAACAAAAGCATGGATGGAGTGTTTGTGTGAACTAATATAAATTCAAAGTAAACATCATTACATAAAAGGGTCTTTTTTTTTTTTTTTTTTTTTAGTTTTATTCATTTCAAACTGGCCGGATCGGGCCCGCGGGCCGTAGTTTGCCCACGGCTGCCCTAGATGGTTTGGCTAGTGGATAGAGCATCAGCCCACGGACTGAAGGGTCCCAGGTTCAATTCCAGTCAAGGGCAGGTACCTTGGTTGCAGGTAGCCTGGCCCTGGTTGGGGCACATGCAGGAGGTAACCAATCGATGTGTCTCTCTCACATCTATGTTTTTCTCCATCTTTCCCTCTCCCTTCCATTCTCTAAAAATCAATGAAAAAATATCCTCAGATGAGGATCAACAAAAACAACAAAAGTTTATGTTTGATAGCATAATTAAAACAGGCATGTTTTCAGAGTTATCAGCCTTAAATTAATAATTTTATTCTACCTGGTCTACTAAAGGTCAGATAAGTTCATGTTATCCTTACAAAATTTGTCAGCAAGAAAAATAGCTTGGGATAATGGCTGACTTTGGTTAATGTCTAAACATATTCATAAATTGCCAATCTATAGAATGCTGGTGCAACAGACAGTTCACAATTGTTTACTTTTTCATTTTTGCTAGAAATTAAGATTTTTAGGGTTCAATTTTTAATATATGTAACTAAAGCCACTAGACATAATTAGGAAAAGATGTCCTTGTGCAAGGAAAATAGAAGATGTGGTTTAGATTTTTTTAAAAAGGTATTAAGGATGGAGATACTATCCACTAACACTTTTGTGAAAACATCAGAGTAAAACCACAACTTTCAGTAAGTGACAAATAAATATAAAATGCACGTTATTAAAAATCTGATGAGAATTCATTATAATAAAAAACATATATTTATATACTAGAGGCCTAGTGCAAGAAATTCATGCATGGGTAGGGTCCCTAGGCCTGGCTGGTGATCAGGGTTGGTTGGTCAGGTTCCCCACCTCCCCCCTTCTCCTTCCCTCAATCTGTCAGCACCCTTCCCCAGCCACCACCACTGGTTGCCTGCCATGTTCTGTGCTACCCCCTCATGGTCAGTGCACGTCATAGTGAGCGATTGAACTCCTGTTCTCCCAATTGAACTCCTGAGGGGACACTTTGCATATTAGCCTTTTATATAGAGAGATATCTACACTAATAAAAGAGAAACATGGTAATTGGCTTATGACCGCTACCCTTTTCATTGGCTAATCAGCGAGATATGCAAATTAACTGTCAGCCAAGATGGCGGCCGGCAGCCAGGCAGCTTGAAACTAACATGAGGCTTGCTTGCCTCAGTGACGGAGGATCGTTGGAGGAAACCAACATTCCCCGCCTGCGGCTGCAGGCCTCTGAGCGGGCAGTTTAAGAAACATTGTAACAAATACCGCCGGACATCAGCCAGCAGATTCGCAACATTGTAAGCAAAGGCCAGAAACCTACTTTCAGCCACGGAGGCCTAAGAGCTGGAGCCAAGCCTCAAGGTAAAGCTGGCCCAGAATAAAAAAAAAAAAAAAAAGGAAAAAAGGAGCAGTTGGGAACTTCAGTCACTCCCAGCCTGAAAACAGCCCTCAGCCCCTCACCCAGACTGGCCAGGCACCCCAGTGGGGACCCCCACCCTGATCCAGGACACCCTTCAGGGCAAACCAGCCGGCCCCACCCATGCACCAGGCCTCTACCCTATATAGTAAAAGGGTAATATGCCTCCCGGCACCGGGATCAGAGTGACAGGGGGCAGCGCCCAAACCCCCTGATCGCCCTGCGGCTCTGTGTGTAACAGGGGACAGGACCTCAACCCCCTGAGCAGCCCTGCTTTTTGCCTGATAGGGGGGAGCTCCCCAACCCCCCGCCCCCCCCACGGGCCCTGCTCTGTGTGTGATGGGGTAGAGCCATAACCTCCCCATCGGCCCTGCCCTGAGTGTGAGAGTGGCGGTGCCCCACCCCCCTGATGGGCCCTGCTCTGTGCATGACAGGGGTTGGCGCCGCAACCTCCCCATCGACCCTGCCTTGAGTGTGACAGGGGGCGGTGCCCCAACCCCCCAATTGGCCCAACCCTGAGCGTGGCTGAGGGTGGCATCACAACCTCCCCATCGACCCTGCCTTGAGTGTGACAGGGGGCAGTGCCCCAACTCCCCAATCGGCCCTGCTCTGAGCCCGACCAGGGGCTGCACCTAGGGATTGGGCCTGCCCTCTGCCACTTGGGAGTAGGCCTAAGCCAGCAGGTCGTTATCTCCCGAGGGGTCCCAGACTGCGAGAGCGCACAGGCCAGGCTGAGGGACCCCCCTCCCCCCTGAGTGCACAAATTTTTGTGCACCGGGCCTCTAGTTTATAATAAAAATGTGGACCCTTTCCTACCTGGTTAGTGGCGTATTCATTTGATACAATGTTTCCCAGGGAGAATTTGGTAATAGCTAATGCAGTTTAATTCTACCAACACGCTGGTAGTGTAATGCTACTATTAGAAATTTGCCCTAAAATCATGCAAAAAGGCCACCCGGCCACTGCAGCCATCACTGCCACCATGAGGCTGAAACAGAAGAAACAGACTTAGCTGCAGCTGCCACCCCATATGCCAGAGTGGGAGGAGGCTGAGGACGAAGGCGACGGGCGGCCTGCAGGACCACCCAGCCTTCTGGGCCCTCCCCACATGGCCAATGGAAAGCCTGGTGACCACAAGTTAACCCTAACTGGAACCCACCCCCATGTCCACCATCAGTAGAATGGATAAATAAGTTGTGTGTGTGCACTCAATGGGATACTACACTGCAATGAAAACAAGCAAACTCCTGCTATAGGCAACCTGGATGAATCTCACAAACATGATGTTGAGCAAAAGGAGCCAGACACAAAAGAATAGACTCTCTTTGCAGAGGTCCGCCCAGGATCAAGGGGACTGATGATTCCATCACTGCTGAGTCTCCCACCTCCTCCCCAGGGCAGAGGCCCAATGTGGGGAGGCTTAGGCCCCAGGTCTCGCCCACACGGTTATGGTTGGTGGGGGTCAGTGCTGAGCCTCCTTTTCCTGGGCCAGACCAGGTAGTCCCCACCAGGGAGGCTTTCACAAAGAACAGAGACACCCTCAAAAGCTCAAAAGCTGGTCACGTGTCAAGAACACCTGCCCTCCCCGAGGATGAACCCCAGGTTATGAAAGACAAATCTAACCTCCCAGTCTGCTGACACTTTGCTTAAAAAGGCCTCTGTCGATATGAGGACCTCTGTACCTTCTACCACACACACATCAATGGACCTCCTCTGTGAGACTGTGCCTTCCCAGTGGAGCTGGAGGGAGCCCTTGTGACCACAGTGAAGCTGTTCCACACCCTCAGTCAGTATCACCTTCCCCCATCATCACCTCCCCCATTTGGGGTTCAGAGTTGTGTTTCATCGCTGGGGTGAAGTGTGCACTCTTTCTGCTGATCCAGTCTCCAGAGACTCGCCTTTAGGACCCCATCTTTGCTCCCTCAACTGCCTCCTGGGTCTTCTTCCCCCTGGCCACTTACTGCTGAGCAGGAGACGTATTTGGTGTGGCTTCTTATGCATCTGTCCACCCAGCCCCCAATACTGGCCTTGATTCCTGAGCCTGGAGCAGTTTCCTACCACTCCCTTCTTTTGGCTGCTTGTTTCAAGTCCTCTCATGTGCTAACCCCTGCTCTCCCCAACCCCCCACACCATGTTGGCAGCTGCTTTGTGGAACTCCCAGGTTGTCTGACCTGGGGTCAAGTTTGGATGTCTGGGACAGAGTCCCTTCCTGAAAGGCCATTCCCTGCTCTTAGATTCCATAGTTTCACCATCAGTAGCATGGTCCCCACTGCTGTGGCCTGTGATCGCTGTGCTTGGTAAACATGTATCCCCTTGAAGCCTTTCTCGGTGTCTGTGGTATTTCTGTAGCTTCCCCATACTAGAGTATTTCTGCCAAAATGAGTGAGGCTCTCGGTGCCCTCTAGGCTCTCTCCACTCCCAACACAGGAGCACTGGGAACTTCCTGCGAGCCACCCCCATTCTGCTGTCGCTTTTTCTGGGTTTGACATGGGCCCATGAGATGTGCTCTAAAGCCTCTGGTGGGCCTACCCTATTTCCACTACAGCCCGTTTTCCATAGACTATGTCACTGGGAGGCCACAGGCCTTCCATTTGAATTCTGTGAATCGCCATGTGGGCAGTCTTGCCGCCCTCTCCCAACCTCCGTCTCCATCACTGTGTTGCTGCCACTGGTTGTTTTCTGTGAAAACAGTAATGAGCAGACTCAGTCTTGAACTGGCCCTGAGGACATGGGTCAGGAGTTGTATGGGCAAGAGGGAGAGTGAGAGCCATTGGAGAACTGAAAATGATTTTTTTTCTTTTTAACGTTTTTTTATATTAATAAGAAATGCAGTGGAAACAAACAAACAAAAAATTATACAAATAAAAAATAAAAACATTTTATTTATTTATTTTTTATCAAATATATTCTTTATTTAAAATAATTCTCACATTAACAACTAATATTCAAGTGATATATTTAAAACAAAATTAATTTCCTTATTCATTCTGCCCTCTTTTTCTTTTTTATTCTTTTTTATTATTAGTTAAGGTATTACAAATGTGTCCTCATTCCCCCCCCCATTAACCCCAACCTCCCCCGCCCCCCCCGCCCCGCACACACATGCTCCCATCCCCCTGTTGTCCATGTCCATTGGTTTGGCTTATATACATGTATACAAGTCCTTCAGTTGATCTCTTCCCCTTACCCCCGCCCTCCCCTACTTTCCTTCTGGGGATTGATAGCCTGTTTGCTGTTTCTCAGTCTTTGGGTCTGTCCCTTTTCATCAGTCTATGTTGTTCTCTATAATCCACAAATGAGTGAGATCATGTGGTATTTATCTTTCTCTGGCTGGCTTATTTCACTTAGCATAATGCTCTCCAGTTCCATCCATGCTGTTGCAAAAGGCAAGAGTTCCTTCTTTTTTTTACCGCAGCATGGTATTCTATTGTGTAGATGTACCACAGTTTTTTAATCCACTCATCTGCTGATGGGGACTTAGGCTGTTTCCAAATATTAGCTATGGTGAGTTGTGCTGCTATGAACATAGGGGTGCATATATCCTTCCTGATTGGTGTTTCTAGTTTCTTGGGATATATTCCTAGAAGTGGGATCACTAAATCCAACACCCTTTCTTGATAAAAACTCTCAGCAAAGTGGGAATAGAAGGATCACACTCAACATAACAAAAGCCATATATGACAAACCCACAGCCAACATCATACTCAATGGGAAATACTAAAACCATTTCCCCTAAGAACAGGAACAAGACAGGGATGCCCATTTTCAAATAGGTATGTAAGATCTTGCTTTCTCTCTTTTCCTCTGGCACCCCCATGATGTGAATGTTGGTACATTTGAAGTTGTCCCAGAGGCTCCTTACACAATCTTCATTTTTTGGATTCTTTTTGCTCTTCTGATTGGGTGTTTTGGGTTTTTTGTTTGTTTTGTGGGGTATTTTTTGTTTGTTTCCTCACATTCCAAATTGCTGGTTTGATTCTGAGCATCCTCTACTGTTGATTCTCTGTAAGTTATTCTTCATTTTATTTAGTGTATCCTTCATATCTGATTGGTCCTTTTTCATGTCTTTGATGTTCTCACTACTTTCCTTAAAATTCTCACTAAGAGCTCTCATTAAGATACTTGAACATTCTGATAACCATTGTTTTGAACTCTGTATCTAGTAGTTTGTTTGTTTCCATTTCATTTAGGGTTTTTTTGTTTGTTTGCTTGCTTGCTTGTTTCTTACTGGAGATTTCTTCTTTTCTTTCATTTGTGACTTGTTTCTTTGTCTCCACATGTCTGCTGCTCCCAGTGTTTGTTCCTATGTATTAGGTAGAGCTGCTATGTCTCCTGGTATTGGTAGAGTGGCCTTGTGTAGTAGATGTCCTTTAGGGCCCAGTGGCTCAGCTGGCCATTCCAGGTGTGCCTCTGTGTGGTCTGTATGCACTGTCTTGTTGTAGTTGAGCCTCAGTTGCTGTTGGTGTCACTGGGAGGAATTGACCTCCAGGCCAGTTGCTGTGAGGACCAGCTGAGACGAAAGTGGAAGAGCTGCTGTGCAGGAGAACCCCTATGGAGCAGGACTTGCTTCAGTGGGGCTTTGGTGCTCACTGAATCTGCCCTTTGAGTGTGTCACTCATGGATATGTAGAGCTGTAATCTGGAGTGCTGAACCATTTTAATTTGATCTTGTGGATTTGTTTCCCTTATTTTAAAAATGAAAGAATTAGAAATGGCACATCAAACCAAGTAAATAAGAAAGAGGACTGATGGATCATTGATAGACAAGCTCACATCAGTTTTTCTCAAAGTGGTTCCACAGGGAATACCAATTGTGCAGACAAAGGAAGTGTACTGCTCCAGGAGGATCAAGATGAGTAGTTTAGCATGTCCTGCCAGGGGCCAGCAGCACGGGACATGTTACTCTCCCATTCCCAGCAATGCCTGAACCCCAGACTATGTCTAAGGATGAAGAAAAACAGTCCCAGTGTTTTGTGTCATCCATTGGTATGATACAGTTACTCCTGGAAAGGTATTATCACTGATCATCTTCTGTAAGTGCAAAAGCCTGGCAACTATACCATTATTTAATGACTAGAGGCCCAGTGCATGAATTTGTGCACCTTGAAAGGAACTGTGGGCCACGAGGCTGCAGTAGGCACAGGGATGTATCTCTGCCCATCCTCCACGCCCCTGCCCAGCCCCTCCTGCTGAGGCCCTGGTCCCCTGTTGGCCGGCAGCCCCACTCCCACTGCCCATGCTTGCACTCGCTGACAGAGACCAGGGCTAGTGCCAGCAGTGGATGCAAGTGGGACCGGTGCCCCAATCACCCTTCAGGAGCAGAGAGAGGTAGAGAAGCCCTTAGGGGTGATCAGAGCTGGCAGTCGCCGCTCGCACCTGCTGATGGCGCCCAGCGATTAGGACTGGCGCCGGGAACCAGCAGTGGGTGCGAGTAGTGGCTCCAGCGCTGGTTGCAAGTGCAAGCAGGGCCGACGCTGGCAGCATGTGCGAGCACCAGGCGGGACCCCGGCATGCAGGAGTAAAGAATTTTCAGTAACCATCAAAGGCTCGCACTGATGACAGCGACTGGCAACCCACCTTGGTCTGGCACCCCCCCCCCCCCCCTCACCTGCTCCACCATCCCACTGCGGCCGACACCCGCCATGTTCCGCACATGCCCCCTGGTGGTCAGTGCAAGTCATAGCTACCAGTTGTTCAGTTGTTCTGCCATTTGGTCTTATTGCAAATTAGCCTTTTATTGTATAGGATGTTACCTAAAAAAAATGCCTTTGCAAAGCTCAAAGCTCCTTATGGTCTAGTCCACACCTTGGAGTCCTACAGATCTGGCTAGAAATCTATGCTTTCCATACTCAGAGCTGGCTGTTCCCTATCACATTAAACACGGTGTTTCTATAAAGCACCTAATTGTTGTTTTTGTGAGAAACATGGGGCCTGCTGCCACTGAACTGGAGAGCTAGGGTGCTTCTGTTCTTCCATGTTGAAATTAACTTTACATTACTTATTGATTCCAGTCCTATGAAATTTAGCAAACACTGCATTGCATTTAAATAAATTATAATAATTAAGCCACAGTGTTTGAATTAAAGCTTTTTATTGCATGATTTGACTGAATACTGTAAAAACCTCATTAATTTGTATGCCACTAATTTGTAACTTGTGATAAAGCAGAAGCAGGGGGGTTGGGAAAGAAGGGAGGACCCTGACTGAAGTTTTTCTTTGCACTGCAAATCTTGTTCATGAAAGTGCAAATCAGTACTGTAAACAAGGTTGCAGGGGGTCTGATTTGAAATAAGTAAGAAAACAAACTTTTCAAATACCTTTTAGAAGCATCATTTACATGCATACAATTTATATGCTAATTACAAATCATTCCCTCTATTCACTGGCATTATTCCCTTGAGAACCTCAACTGGGTTTATTCTTTCTTCTTTTCTCTCTCTCTCTCTCTCTCTCTCTCTCTCTCTCTCTCTCTCTCTCTCTCTCTGGGTTAAGTTACTATTGTACTTGAAAGTTATTAAACATGTGTCCCCAACATGCTTTATAATTTGAATAGACTTTGCCTAATTAATTTAAAATAGTAAAATTTCACTGCAGTTTCTGTCACTTTTACTTTTTATCTTGCATTCTAATGTGATTCCAAAATACATAGAAAGTGCTCCCTAAAACAGAATTCTTACTCCAAATGGGGGGGTTAGCTTGACGGAGCAGGGGCAGGGTAGGGACCGGTTCAGATTCTAGTGCTTTGGTCATATTCTAGAACTGGAATTAGATTTAATGAGAATTAGTTGCATTGAGGTGTGTGTGTGTGTGTGTGTGTGTTGAGGAGTATAGGCTACCTGGTCCTAAGAATGTGCACAGAAAAGAGTAATTAATCACCCTCATGTCTAAATTGAGGAGGCCCAATAATCTTGATAAATATGAATATATATTTTATCCAATTAACAAACGTGTAATCCTGGTGCTGGTTTTAAATTTTCAAAACCTTTACCATCAGAAGTCACAATCGACTTTCAAATCAAGATTTTTCCTGCAATTCAGGACTATGATGGTCTCTATGCCAGGAAAAAAAAAAAGGAATCAAATATTTAGGTCATAATTGCACACACAGATAGATTTTTTTGAGTAGCAACAGAACAATAAGAATATAGGTCCTGCGATCCTCCCCTCACCCCTCCCCCCACCCGGCCCCCGCGCGCACACACTGACTGTGCTAAAAGCTGGTGCTCTGAGAGACTACGGGAATTTGGGTGGGAAGGTGATGGGCAAAGGGAGCCTGGGAAGCCACATGATCGGCTGGCTTAGCAGTGTAGATAGTCCTGATGCAAAATCAACTGATAAGCTCCTCTTTTCCCAATGTATTTACTTTACTAATTGGGTTACAAAATAAAATGAACATCAACAACAAACACCCTCCTTCCAGCCATGTAAATTACAGATCGCTTATCTCCAAATAGAGCAAAACTTTATAGGTGGGAATGTAATTAAGCCTAGTAACGCTGCTTACGCCAGAAAGACTGGCGTTCACACCATCTAGCAAATGCCTTGGAATTTCAGTCTTACACAACATAATTATTCTTATGTGAAATATAATTAATGAAGAAAATGCCTCAGATGTGTGGGCTAGGAAGGCAAATATAGCTACCCTTTATTGTGCCTTCAAGGTTAGAATTATTATAGCACTTACCATTTTATTATAATTACCCATAATGAGACTCCATACATGTGATGTAGTTGACATGCTTTTGACAATAGAAGTTTTCAGAATGCCTCATTAAGTATTTTAGTATATATTTATGTGACGTTCGCTCCGCCTCCTAGTTTTGGTGGCAACACAGCCCCTGTAAAGGCATATGTACATATTTTAATAAAAAATACTACCATTAAAGATCATAAAATGATTACAATGAATAGATATTAAGATGTCACAGCTGTAGAAGCCATTCCTTTTATGTACTCCCATGCTGGATTGTTTTATGACCTATCATAAACCTATTAAACTACTGGTAATAAAGGATTGTAATTAGTGATAAAACCTTGTTGCTTAGTGAGCCAAGACAGTTATCCTTACTTTGAATTTTATTGAAAGTAATCAAGACAAAACCTTCAGCAATGTCAAATACAGGTTGAGAGCAAGGTTGCATTTTTGCTAAGGACGGACGACATTCAACCTTTCCTGAGCTGTCTTCTCCCTCTTTATTGTGCTGGCTCAAGGAGGAGTTTTTGTTTTGTTTTGTTTTGTTTTTCTTTTGACCTGTTTGGCCTCCTGTTGTTTTGTTTTGTTTGTAAACATGAGATAGGGGAGGGAACATTCCAAGCCAAAGACAAGCCAGCTACTGAACCCACGGGTGCTCAGAATCCCTTGGTCCTGCTGTGCTGGCTCCTGGGAGTCCCAGGTGGAGCAGGCAGGACGCAGCCCTTGGGTGGGTTCATTTCCTGCCCAGGATCACTGCGCAGAAACCATCCTCAGAAGGGCTGAGGGAGGGGCGGCTGGCCCAAAGGACTGAACAAACATGTGACCTTCTCGGCTATCAAGTCAAATTAACTTTTCCCCTTGTCATCCTGGGTTGAATGTGAACATTGCTTCCAGTGGCACAAAAGCCCCCTCGCTAATCTGCGTGGCAAAACCGGTCCCTTCTGTCTGTGCGCCCCCAAATACATTAGTTGTGCCAGAGCCCGCAGAAGGATGCTCCTTGATGTACTCTGGGGGAAAATGACATTTCCAGCTCCCTTATGTAAATTCCCCATATCTTAACTTCAACATTCCGGGGGGATCAATTTCATCAGGGGATAGAGCCTGGAAGGGTCTGCAAAGCATCGGAAAGGGAGAGTGCACTTTTGTGCCCAGTAACAAAAAGCACGCTCACCTCCCAGGACACAGGGCTGCCAAGGAGGGCATCTCCCCAAGCCCGGAGCTCTGGCTGCACCAAAGTAGCTCTGCAAAGGATGGCATGTCTCAGAGGCTTCCGCCTAACTTCTACAGTAAACAGGAGACCCCAAGGTTAAGTGGGAAACAATGGCCCAGGCCGCCACTGTGCTCTAACAAACCCAAGAGCGAAGATCAAGCAGAGGGTCTCGATGGTCACAGTGTGTCCTAACTGGACTTACAGCCCCTGGGCTTGGCTTTCACAGCACTGAACGGAGAACTAGGAAACCACAGCAAGCAATGCTTGGCTTCAGGTCAATGGACACTCTGTATCCTGGTGGATAACAAGTAAAGACCAGGCAATAATACTAGTAATAATAATAACCCTAAAAACTGGTGGCGGACCATGGGGAGGGGTCAGGACGCTCCACAGGGTGGCTGACCCTGCACCAGATCTAACCTCTAACCTTGTTCTGAGGAGCTCCTGTCCTGCACACAGAGGCCAGGAGCAAGTGAGGCAGGACTGTTGAGTGGGTTTGAATCAGAGATGCCTGGTAATCAATCCAACGTTAAGTAGAAGAGTGGAAATTAAATAGGAGGATTCAGCTGAGTACCAGGCAGGCAACATTTTATGACAAGTACGTCCAAATCAGTGTGTGGACCTGAGAAGAACAGCAGAGATCTCTGTTTATTTATATGCTCCCAGTGTTAGCTCCACCTTGTCACGAAACATGGGTGCTTTCTCATTTGCACTGTACCACCAGAGGAGTGTGTAAGTGTAGTCTCTGGGAAATTATAACATGGGATTAAGGTGCCGCCAGGTCCCCTGAATGTCGGCATGTCCATGTCATCAGTCATTGCCCATCACTTGAGATCTCTGTGGAATCAGGGGCATAGGAGGCTGATGGCTTTTGCTAGTGAATCAGAAAGACTGTTCTACTTTTTTTAATTTTTTTTTAATCTTAAATGTATCCAGAGTTGTACAGACAAATACGTAAGCTGCAGCAGTTGGTCAGGTTTTAAGCTACTAGATGAAAGTTAAGCTTCTGCGTCGGCTGGCTGAGATACCAGCCATAAGCTGACAAGTAATTAAACTGGCGTATCTATAACAACTGTCATCTCTTATTTCTGTGAAACTGGGATGTAAACCAAAGGCAAGAAAGCGAGAGAGAGAGAGAGAGAGAGAGAGAGAGAGAGAGAGGGAGAGAGAAAGAAAGAGAGAGAGAGAGAGAGAGAGAGAGAGAGAGAGCGAGCGCTGAGAGCCCTATTTGTAGAGAGTCACTGCTTAGCTGTCCTGCTGCACAGTTTAGGGGACCTGGGCATTTGGAGGCCTGCAGCCCAGATCAAAAGGGTCAGTGCCCCTTTACCAATGAACAGCAGGGAGACCATGCATCCAGCAAGGTGTAAATTTGAGCTCTGCGGTTTTGAGGAAGCCCATTGTGAAATGCATTCTAACACCCCAAGTGGCCAGGATTTGATTGCCTCCCTGATGTCACTGTTGCATTTCAAAAATGCTGGGGGCCCTGAGGTGTCACGCAGCACCCTGCCATAGCCCACCACTAGGGACCCTCCCTCCCACCGCCAGCCATCTCCTAGGGGCTGATGCTTCATTTCTTGAGGTCTAAACAAAACCTCCTTCTCCCTCACCTCTGCCGCTCTCTCTCCACTGAACACACAGCCACACTTGAAGAGCTCTCTCTGTGGGGATGTTTTGTATCCTTTCTCCAGATAGAAGAGCAGGCCTGGAGCTCTCAGGGTTCTCAGTGACCCGGAAACAAGTGGAGTGGTGACCGGCCCATCTTTCTGGGTTCGAGGCTGAAATGAGAGCAGCGCTCTGCAGTCTGACCTCATTGGTTCGGTGTGTTTAAAAATAATGCTGTGGGAACCATGAACACGAAACTGAGATGGCTCCAAGGGTTCCAAGATAAGCAGGCAATTTGGTCCCCGAGTCTTCCCGCCTAGTAATGACGCGACAACTAGCTTAGGTCAAGAGTCTGTCTTTCTCAGGGGAAGGACCTGAGCGTGGGTCCCATTCACAAACACACAACGGCACCCTTCACAGGCATTACTGTGGTGCTGTAGGCCCCTATACGGCACTGTTAGAGTGAAAAAGAGAAAAGCATAATGGAGTTCTCCCAATATCCACATATTCCTGCTTGCAGAAAGATTTGAGATATCTAAGTGAACATTTAAAACATTTAAGATGAGCTATTTACTCTCAAGACCCTTGTCAGCCCCCCAAAAATATGGAGGAAGGAGCAGCTTGTTAGAAATCTAACTGCAAAAGCGCCTGAGGTTTTCCTTTTAAAACCTCCTAATACTTTCACAGTCTTTCCCATTCAAATGGACTCCGGGCTTTGTTAATTTCTTAGTCGTCAAACTCGAGGAGTTGCTTGACCATCTTGGAAACACAGACCCCCATCCAAGGCCCAGCCGCACATTCTGTTTATTTTCCCCCTAATGAAAAGTGTGACAAGCAAATAATTAAACTGAAAAGTGAGCATAAATTAGAGTCCACAGCCACAGAGCAGAGCGCCTTTTGAAGACTGCATTTTAAATGTGGGCTTCGGAGAGCGCTCACCCCGGTCATTGAAATGATCTGGCTTACACTGTCTGTGGTTCCCCTGTACGGCGGGTTTATCCCGTTTCATCACGTACAATGTTTGATGTGCCTTGGCATAGCAAATTATTTGTGTTGGATTTATTTCAGTGAATTCCCCTTTTCCTTCTGGTTTCAAGAGAGTAAGCCCTGGGCTTCGACACATTATGAAAACAACCAGATCTGAGAGACATTATATCCACAACAAAGGGAAACCAGTGACCAGCCCAGTTACATTGTCTTTTGAACAACAAGTCAATGCAGACAGAAGTAAATGACAGTTAATTACAAATTACATTCTGGTTGGGGCTGAGAAGGCCTCTCGCCTTGAATAATGATCGGGCCCTCGGGCGCTCACCTGCCTGCGAGCGGCCATAGGAGACGCAGGCTGGGGTGCTGTACAAGTTTCAAAACAAGCTGCTAAACACAGAAGCTTATTGGATTACAGAGATTTAGGAAAAAGCATTCAGATCTCTCGCGGCAACTGCAGGACGAGGGTGGAGGGGTTTCTAGGGGACTGTGGCCGCTCACTGTTTGCTTGTGAATGCTGGTCTCGGTGTCCCAGAAGGAAACCGGCCCCTTTTGCCAACGTTGGGAACTTGTCCCAGCACGGGGATGGCGGGGATGCAGCAGGTCAACTCACCCAGAGAAGTAGATAATATTGCTGAGATTTTTCAACTCCTCATCAAAAGAATAATTCAATAGTACACTTAGATTGTATATTCTTTTAATCAGAAGAGGATTTTCATACCACCTGCAGACACTTTGATGTATTGATACTGTTTTTTAAAGTTTAAACAGTAAATGAATTTATTAAATTTTAAGTCAAATTTTTTTAAGTTACAGCATTTGCAAAAATAAGACAATGTTGGGAATAATTAATGTCAGCGTTTCTGCATTGAAAGGACCTTGGCTTTTGTAATTCACTAAAGCAATTTCTATTCATTTAGTTGAGCTAAATGCTTATTGTTAAAGACAAAAGCCCCATCAGTTTGACATTGAGCTCATTATGTATGTTAGGAACACTCTGGAATCCAAGGCCACACGGCAGGCAACAAAGCCAGGGAGGAGGGGGGAGGGCGTGGAGAGGGGGCAGGATTTAAATGCAGACCACGACATTTCTCCTCAATAACTCCCCATTTAGACCTGATTAAAACTTCAAAACAAAGCTCGTTGGAAACAGGAGACGGATTTTTGTTGTCAGTAAGTGATGGGGTGATCAGTAAACTCTAGGAAGTTTAAAAGTCCTTCTCAGAGACAGCTCAGCTGATTCTCAAAATTGTTAACCATTTTAAAGAAAGTATAAATACATGCAGAAAGGTTTAGGAGAGGCACAGAGAGGCTTAGGAGACAAATATACATTCTTTTCTTGCATAGACAAAGCATGAAAATGATAATTCAACTTTCTCTGTGTTAGAACAATAATGTCTGGTATTAGCAACTTCTGCTCCAGGAGGACTTCCTCTATGCACTGTTTGCACGGCATCCGTAGCCTCACCATCCTTACCCTGCCCGTTTTTATGTAGGGAATTGGACGTCATGATTAAGCTCCAACTTTGGGAAATTAGGACCCTGTTTCTTGCCTGAGCAGAAAGCTTCCCAGATGAGACACATCATTTGCACATGAGCTCCTGCAAGATAAAAGTTAGGCTAGGTCCCGCTGAGATGGCTTTAAGTGTTTTTCCTGCTCATTCAAAAACAACAGGACAGTTTTAATTATGAGACAAAACAAATGAAGCAGCTGCAGGAGCCCGTCCGGAATGCACGTGTGGGAGCCTGGCTTAGATCCTGTGAAAAGCCTAACAAGGCCACACTCTTTAAGATTTTACCTTCATGCTGCAAAATTTATTCAAAAGCTACTTTTTTAGAAATGTTGGCATTTTCCCTCCAAACGGACAAATGGAATATTCCCAATCCGGAGAAATACGGGTCTGTCCCAGTGTGACATTTCCAACCCCGCTCGGAAGGACACTTGCACTAGCTGGTCCCCGAAAACCAGGGAGAAAAATAGCTGCCTTGCCTGCGTGGAGGAGAGCGTCCGTCTTATCGGTGGCAGAGTGACGCTGACTGTACCGATAGTGACACGGGTAATCCATCATGTCATCAGCAAAGTGAGGGACGCTGCCGGCACCTCCGCCAGCCCGGGATGCCAGCCAAGAGGCAGGGACACTTAACCCCTGAGAGCCCCTCATTCCTGCTACACTCCACACAACCTCTGTCAGGTCTGAGGTGGCTGAAGAATGACAGTAAATCTATACGGGCCCACAATCTACCCTCGTGACAAGCGCACACCGGGCCGCCTCATAACACGATTAAACTGTATCATGACGGGAGTGCAAGACAAGGCCTTTATTATGTGCCTTGTTGAACCATTTAAGAGGTCTTTGCCAAGACTGGCTGCTCTCACTAGGTCGGCTGGGAAGGTAGGGCTGACGTCTACCTGGCCCTGGGCAGGAGCACTCGGATTTCTAAACCAGCATCTGTTTATGGGGTGATGGCTCTCCTGGCATCTGCAGTCAGCACACATGAGCTAGACATTCATTTTATGCTGTTTTGACACATGAAGGTGTTGACCAATTTCTTTTAGATTTTTAAAAAATCCTTAATAGATAAATGATGAGACAGCAGGGTTGGGATATGCTATTGAACACCATGTATCATTTTATCTTGTCATCTAGAAAATCCTAGATCATGTAAATGGCAGTGGTAATAAAACGTGGAAATGACATTTAGGATGATATTTTGAACTCCTAGGATTTCAGGTGCCAGGTGTGATTCCATTGACACACACACAAAAGTGGCATTTCTTAGGTCACTGCATTACACGTGTGTTTATGGCATGAAATAAACAAGTTTTCCCCCTAATTTTCTCTGGATTGTATTTTTAAATTATTATTTGTGTCTTTCTTTTTGTTAAAACACAGTGAGATTTTCTTGGGTTAAAGGGAGAGAGAAATCTAGTTGAATAGTAATATGATTCTTTCATGTATATGCAAGAAAAAGATCTTTTCACACCTTGATGAAATTAGCATATATTTAAATACTAATGACTTGCCAGGGACTAGGTAGGAATACCAAGAGCTACCTGCACACACAATTAAAGTCCCTAGGACACAGACCTGATGCTGGAAGCATTGGACATGATTGATATTGGATTTTATTTTGCAAGATATTAATAAGAGGTCCCAAACAGTGTGAAGGTGGCAAGAAGTTATAAGTGGGTCACACACACAAAAAAAGTTGCCTCAGAATGGAAAAATTGTGGTCAAATAAAAATAAAAACCAGTCGCAGGCTTGAGGTGCCTTGGCTGCTCCATGGGATTGTGGAACTTTTTCCACAACCAATTTATTTACCATGGACCTGTTTGATGCAGGACTGGATTAATGAATTCTTTCATGGATATCTCATAGCATGGAAAGTTAATTAAGTTTCATTTAAAGACACACTTGAAGGAGGAATATTTTTTAATGTTCTGCTATCCTATGGCATTGGAAATAATTTTATGTTCTTTCAGGTAAATGTTGTGTATCAACAAGCAGTCACATCATCAGTTTTGATCTAATGTCTCAGTATGAGTCTTGACTCCTCTTGGGCCCTGGACAAGCAGAGGGAGCTGTGTGGGCCTCACATCTCCACCTGCCAATGAAGAGCACCGTCATGACAAAGTCTACCCAGCCATGACTTTCCTGGTGCCCTTTACCTCAATCCCTTTCGGAGTTGCCGTTTTCATGCCACTCAGAGTAATCATCAACTTCTGTTATTTTTAAGTTTAAAAAGTTGATGAATTCTAAAGTGTGTGGAAATATTACAAGTTCAGGAAAAGTATTTTAAAATCCACAATTGCTAGAAGAAAATAAAATTAGACCAAACTTCATAAAAAATAGGTACTTTTTGAAAAAGTGAGAGTAACCGACATCAAAGAATATTGTAATTATTTTCCAGTTTGTGCTTTCAAATGTTTTTTAAGCCACTATCTATGGTTTGCAATGAGTTTTCATGTGCTCACTTACTTCTTTAAAGTTTATACAAACCTACAATAAAACCACATGTGCACGGATACAAGGGTATAATAAAATGGTAAAAGGGATTGAAATACTTTCTTCAATGGTTAAAAGCTTGAATAAATTATAAAATATGCCTCAGGGAACCTTGGGTAATGCATGGTGTACATGCCCCTCAAGGGCATTGTTCAAACATCATTTGATTTACTCAGATTTTAGCTAGAAGTGACATCACAGACATAGGATTGAGTGCTTAGGCAAGTGTCGGAAGTGCAGATTTTTAAAGTTGTTCATTAAAGGGCAATCCTGAGCCATCAGCGATGGGGTTGACATTACCCTAAGCAATTTCAGCGTGGGGTCACCAGTGCTCCTTAAAAAGAATCTAGGCCACCTTGGTGGGGAGGGAGCAGGTAAGCAAGAGTGAGGATCTAATTCAGCCAACACATGGTCAGTTGGATGCTCCCCTACTTTTTCCTTATTGGAAATTGTTGCTACTTGTTTAAATGAAGAGGCAACTGAGTAATAGTGTTGGAGGGAAAAGTGTGTTCTGGAAATTCAATATTCAATATGAGGTACCAGTTAAGGGTAACGAAGAGGTGGGGGGTGGTGGTGGGCCAATCCCTGTACTGGTCTCAACTTACAAGAACCAAAGGATGACTTAGAGTTGAGCAGAACTCTATTTTGACCCCTAACAAGACCTTTAACCTCTGGTTCCCCCCACCCACACACACACCTAGGTAAATGAATTTATTTAAGAAACAGGAACTGCACACTCTCCTTCTGATGGTAAGCCTGGTGAGGGGAACCCTGGGAGCTGTTCTGGACTCTATGTCCATCCAGGCTCTATGCTGGGCCTTCCAAGGCTGGACCAGCCTTCCCAGAGGTTACAAGTGTCCAGTCATGACAAATATAAGGAGCAAGGAAAATGACTGCCTTTAAAAACATTTAGGGATCAGCCACAACCTCAGCATTAGCATTGTCAGTTTTGTAAAAGAGGAGCCATGTTCATGGGGTTAGAAGGCACATGCAGAATGACTATCAGCGAAGACTGTGGTTCACTTTTACAGTGAGAACAGCTTACAACGCGTCCTTTATGGAAAGTCTACATTATTCTACATGCAAATGGAAATAAGATTGGGCTACATTACACTGGGTTTACTTAATAACAGAATATGGTTTTCACTGATCTTAGGTCACAACCAACACTTGTTATTTCCCATCTAAAAAACCAAACATAGCCGAAACCAGTTTGACTCAGTGGATACAGCGTCGGCCTGTGGACTGAAAGGTCCCAGGTTCGATTCCGGTCAAGGGCATGTACCTGGGTTGCGGGCACATCCCTAGTAGGAGATGTGCAGGAGGCAGCTGATCGATGTTTCTAACTCTATCTCTCTCCCTTCCTCTCTGTAAAAAATCAATAAAATATATTTAAAAACCAAAAAAACCAAACATGTCTTTTATTCTACATGCAATCATATTGTACTGCAAAGCTAGACTATACAAAATGTAAAATCAAGCCTATTTCTAAATAAGTGAACTGTCCCAGAGTGTGTTTCCCCCAAAACAAAGGAGCTAAAGGGCAGGAAAAGCTGAAGTCAGCACCTGCAGTTCGTGACACCCTCAAGGTTCTAACATCATGTTTTAGGAGTGTTTTTCAGGTAGACGTGTCTTTTCATTTTAGCACACTACTGAATGTCTGTTCAGAGCGGACACCACACATGCTCGGGGGTGGATGCTTCCTCCAATAACTGGGTATTGATGGGCTTCTTTCTTATTTCTGACTCTTCCTCTCCAGGCCTTACACCAAATGCTGACCACACAATGTGGAGCTGTCAACTGTTAAGTGAAATGTATGGCGTTGGTCACTTCTCAGGACAAAAGGTCAGAGCAAAAATGTTCAAAGAAATCAAAGCTGGGACCTATAGACAGATAAAGCTTTTTATCTGGTAGGACTAATACTTCCTCTATATTGAAAATCTGGTTAATTTTTAAAATGTGTGTACACCCACTTAAATGATCTGCACAAGACTCTTCCCAAGCACAATGAGTAAAATTTATTTGAAAAGGTGAAACTCTGACCTTAAACATATGTGACTGTAATTGGGTGAGACTCCAACCAACCAAGTCACCTGGCTAGGGTCTTTTTATTGTTATTTAAAAAGTGCAGTAGGAGAAGGTATACCCTGATCACTGTAAATCTTGTTTTAAGGTGTCTGTGTGTGTGGCGGGAAGGGGGGGGGGTGCATCCTCAAGATGTTCTAATTCAGGGTGTGGAGTCAGTATGTTGACTTGCATGTATAGAGTCAGATGGTATGTGCTAAGTGACAGGGAGTGACACTCCCAGTTCGCATGAGGAAATCCCCCTGAGATACAGGGAGTCAAGGGTAATTAACAATAAGAGTTATTGTAATAATGATAATGTTAACAACACAGATAACAGCATGCACTACCCACCACAATCTAGTGACTACCTGCTGTGGGCCAGGCATCCTGCTCCACGCTCCATATGCATTCTGTCAGGTACCATTCACCTGGCAGGTAGGGGCTGGCTGGACGCTGTCCTTGGTGCTTGTGTTAATAGGTAGGGAGGGCTTACCAAGTGCCAGCCTTGCAAGGAGACTCTGACACATTTTGGCTCCTGGAGAGAATAGGCAATAACACCTCAGTGAAGATGAGACAGGGGGGTGCATGTCAGCAAGCAGGGAAGGGTGCCTATGTGCAGAAGTCAGCTGTTCCTGGGAGGACTCTTCTTTACCTCTGCCAGCCAATCCTGAAAAAAAGTACTTCACTTTTGTGATCCATAGTCCAGTTTTCTAAGACATTTTGATGTTGTTTGGAGTTTCTGCAATCTATGATTTGAATGTTCTTCCAACCATGTACATCGAAACTCGATTAGAAACTAAACCATTTTATTGAGATGTTGTGGTCAATTATGCATGAGTAGGAATGTTTTAAGGGGCCTTGTCTACATATGGCTGACGCCCAGCTCTGCCCAGACCCCATCACTGGCCATGAAAGTCTCACTCCATTCCCTGACTTCAAGCCCATAAGCACCTACCCTTAAAGATCAACAAGCATAAGCTGCATGGAATCATGGGGGAAAGAAATGGCCGGGATGGGATGAACTAACGATGAGGTAAAGCACACGTAAAGAGCACACTCTTCCTCAGGTCATCACTGGGAATTCCCCACTCAGACATTTAGCCTCCCAGGAGGATTGTATTTTGCAGAATGTTTCTGTAAATTCTCATAATCATAAGTTGCAAAATTTCACCAAAACGTATGGCTTCTTCAAGTGCTAAGTACTTAATTTATGATTTAAAGTCCAAAGAACTGAGCTAAACAAGAGATAAGAGCTATCATGGTCATTGAGAAGATAGACACTAAACCCAGGTTTAGATAAAATCAGGCTTTATTGTGTTCTTCAGCATCTGCCATCTGTTACTTCATTCAGAACATAGACTATTGTAGAAGATGGTCTACCTAGGGAATCTCTAATAGAGGCAGGGGAGATGTCTCTCCCCGCCCGCCCAGGAAGTAATGGTGGTGATGTCTGAGTTTGGGAGAAAAGCTTTGCATCCAGTGCAAAGGTACTGGGGTTGGAATGAACTGAATTAGACCTTTGTAGGTCAGCAGAGGCCAGTGTGACTGGGACAGAGGGAGATGTCAGAGAGGGCAAGGCCAGATTCCAGAAACCTTACAGGCCTAAGTGGGAATTTGGATCCCAATACTACGAGGAACTTCTGAGGACTCCCAGGAGCAATGGAGAGACATGATGTGGTGGATATTTTCAAGATTCCTCTGGCTGATGTGTGGAATGGGTAATGGAGATGAGAGTAGGAGCAGAAAGGTGGGTGTGGACTAGAGTTGGAGGGTGTGGTAGCTGCAGAGCTCGTGAAATGGCTCAGATTCTGAAGACCTTTTGGAAGTGAGTCCAACAGGAGTTTCTGAAGTGGATCAAATGGGGCTGGGCAGACAGTGAAGGCAAGTGAGAATTGAGGTTGGTTCCTAAACTGGGGGCCTAAATGGATGCCTTGGGATGTGGTTGTTCATATCCACCAGGGACTCCAAGGGGGATGAATCTATAAATTAGTCATAGTGATAATTAGCAGATGGGATGGCAGTCAGTCTCTGATAAAGAGACACACCTTCTCAATTTTAATTTGAAGGGAACAAAATGCATGTTAGAGGCCATAGTGAGAAAGGTGGCTTCTGCAAAATAAAAAATTAAACACCAGGACTACAGATGCAGCTTCCTGCTTTCCCTTCACACTCCTGGAACTGTGTGGCATTCCCACATAACTCCAGGGGTGGACAGGTGATGTCTTTGACCTCCAATTTCATTTTGGAGCATCTGTATGAACAATGGGAAGGTGAATGTGGGCAGGAGCTTTCCTTTGCACCTGTTTTTTGTCTCAAGAACCTGGAGATGCTTGTATATCAGTTGTACCTGGTGTCAAAGTCACATGCCCCACTGAATTCCATGTCCCAAAAGTTCCTGCTGTATAAAGAGGGGAGGCAAATGTCTGGGGCTTTGTGAAGCCAAGATAAACCGCCAAGAACATCATACACCATTAGGAACTGTGAGAAACCCAATGTCAAAGCCCCATCCAGACTCCAAGATTCAACCTAGGATGTGTGGAAGTTTTACCTTCCACTGTGGAGGCAATAAGAAGATGGTCTTGGAGGCAGAAACTGTGAAGAGGGTCCAAGTGCGACTCCCTGCCCAATCTAAAGCTCTACCATTGTATGAATAACCATAGACGTGTACATAATTGTGATCACCACCAAAACCAAAATCCAGTTAAACCGAGAATTTTCAGAGCTAATCACTGGAGACTCTGTGCTGCACAGAGGGCCCGTGATACCTTGTCCACCCTGCTGAAATGTCACCTCCCCCAGGCCTCAGTTGAATTTGAAGAAGAGGACCTGATACTGATTCACAGGTAGGGTGTGGAGAGGGGCTGAAGGCAACTGGAGAAAGGACACTGCACTTGGAAGACTGTGATTGTCATGGAAGATTTGTGGTGAGGGGACCTCATTGTCAATAACTGTACCCTGCAAATTTGTTAAATACCAAAACCAGGCCCTACGATAATCAGATGAGCACATTGTGCCTGTACCACAGCCAATCCTATGACAGGAGAGGCTTTGAATTAGACTTTCCAGGCAGCGTTTCATGGCCCGTCTGCCCCTGTATGGCTTTGAGTCCTGTACACCTGTTCCATGGTGTGAGTTCAACTGCCGGCTGCACTTGGCTCTAACAGACCACCAAGGGGAAGGACAGGATGGGTGAGTTTTCAGGACCACAGAGTACTGGCCAGAGACTGATGTAACAGTAATGGTGTTTACGGTATTTTGGTTGTTATTTACGGAGCTATTTTCACATTAAGGTGAAGCACACAATTGTTTGAATGAGGAGCTGATTCATCATTCAGAAAGTAGTCTTCATAGGGGCACATTTAGGTGATAGAAATCAACGGTGAGGCTGGTAAATTGCCTGGGAGGGTTCAAAACAGATTCAAGATAAAGGAAGGAGAGATTAAGTCAAGACAGCATCTAATGCGTTTGCCAAACACTCCATCCTCCCGCAGTGGAGGCTGATCTAATGGTCAGCCACTTAATTTCCAGAGCCCAGTGCCAATCTTTTGTCACCTCTGTTGCCCCATATCAAACTTTCAGGAAACAAGACCCGCTAAAGCAGATAATCAATAATGAGATCAGGAGATGTTATCCTGAGAGAAGCAGGGCTGCCTGCTTTGTTTGTGGAAGGTTGTTTCACCCAGGCTGCTTGTCAGTCCTTGACTGTGATGTGCACAGCAGGATTGAGTGTGTGGAGATAAAGCCACAGGAGGGAGGGCTGGGAAGCAGGCACAAACACTCAGGGGTGAACCGCAGCCATGAGGCCACGCCACGGCATCCTCCCATCCCCGCAGAGGCACCTGGAGTCACCACTGCTTTAAGATGGTGTGCATTGCTTAGGTGTCTTTCCCTGGGCACTTCATGGGGAGATTCTGATGCTGAGGCAAATTGAGGTGCCAATGGGGGGAGAGCATGGGGCTCTTCAGGGGCCTGGACTCACACCTTTTCCTTATGATGTAGGCACCCACTCCTCTCCCATGTGATAATGGCTGCATCCACACGTGACTATGTCAGATTGGGGACACCCACATATCCTCTTATGAGATAGTAGGCACATTCTCTGTATGACAATGCAGCCACCCACAATCTGCTAAGAATAACAGGCACACCCACACACATTCAATGTGGTAATGGAGACACTCACTCTTCCTCTCTAGGATGCTAAGCACCCATTCCTCTAATATGTGACAGTAGGCATGCCCACATCTCTTGTACTATGTGACATTAGGTGTGTGTGAATAATGGGCTCGCGCGCGCACGCGCACATACACACACACACACACACACACATCTCTGTGATGGCAGTGCACACATGCCCTCTACATGATGTGGAACATGCACACCTGTGCAATGTGATGCTAGTTGCCTACTCCTCTTCTATGCAATGTTAGGGGAACGCACCTCTCCTATATGATAATGGGCTCACCCATAACTCCCCTGCAGGAAAATGGCCACAACCTCCTTTAGGTGAGTGGACACACCACATCTCCTGTCTAGAATGTAGGCACCCAGTTCTCTTCTGTGAGACAATAGACATACCCACACCTGTAGTCAGTACCTGGTACAGGTACACACAATGGGGCCTTTCTAAGGAGGCAATCGCATGTGATTCAGAAGCATAGCCTCATTTTTTTTTTGTCTAAAATAATGTAGTAAGAAAAGTGATTAAAGAACATAGGTGTATGTTTTAATAGGCTTTGGGATACAAGAAATAAAATTGTCTTGTTACCACCACAATTGATCTCAAAATTAAAATACTTTTCACTTTTCCCAAAATAGTAATAGAGATAACACAAAATAATTGCTCAGAGGATAAAGCCATGTGGTGAATACATATTTTTTTCTGTTAAAAATATTGTACCCAATTAGACATCTGTATTTTTTCAAAACAAATTTCTATCAAATGAGAGTAGTCACATGAATTCACTGTTGACATTTTACTACACGGCAATAGAAATAAACTGACACTGAGGGACGGCATTTTAGTTTTGAAATAACCATGAAGTTTGGTCCCTGAAGGCTTTATTCCTAAAATAAGCCAAGTACCCTGTGTTTTAATCACTGACAAATCACGTCGCAGATACTGTGACGAGAGGGGTTTCCTTTTGAGCCCACACAGGTCTCCTGGCCACACTGTCTTCTTGGTCTAGGTTCTGCCCACACTCCTGTTGGGCAGATGGGATTTTTGCTTTGTGTGACCATGAAATTGCAGTTTCTTATATAAGCACCAGAATAAGATGCCGATAATTGAAAGGCTGTTTTTCAGAGGGGGTCGGGCTGAAGCCTCAGCCAAGGGAGAGTTGGGAAAGCAGGAGGTCAGGAAGAGGAGGGGTGGGGGACAGTGAGGCAGAGGGAGATGGGAGGTGGGGAGGGCTGGGGGGCAGGGTGCTATGAAGCCTTCCTCCCCCAGGTTCCCCTTTCCCAGGCCTCCTCCTTCCACAGAGGGGAACCCTCAGTTCATTCCCCAGCCTCTCAAATGTCTCTTTTTGAGGAGTGTGTAGTTATTCTAAGCTCCAGGCTGATTTAAGAAGAATGAGTGCCTCGGGGAAAGGCCCCTCTGGCCTTTTAGTCCATTACAATTCCAAAGGCAATCACAAAAGGAGATGGGCTGCTGGAGTTAATGAGATTCCTCGCCAAAAACACTAATCTGGGTTAAAACTAAAAGAATGCTGATAAGGATATTACAGCTCACACTGAGAACAAGAAAGGTGCTTCCCTCAGATCAACAGTGCATATTAGGAGGGAGCCTTTAATAGTGTTTTTAAAAAAATCTGAGAAAATGGATGTTGGAGACAAAGCCTCTTAGATGAGGAGCGGCTGAAATGGAATAAAACATCCCACTTCCACTTTTTTTTTATAACGTTCCAGGTATAAATAGTAGCAGAAGTTTAACATCACTTTAAAAGAGAGTGACTGACCCACTGAGAAAGTACATAATAAAATGTGTAGCAATCCACTGATTAGCCCTGTTTCCCCTCCGGCAAATACCTGAGCGTGTGCACTGGAACATTTTGTTTTATTACCTTGTGAGATAAGTGGGGAAAAAAGCCTCCCGTGCCTGGGGAATTCACATATTCAGCTTTGTCGTAGCAGGGCCCGAGCTCAATTTCATGCAGGGCGCATAATTATAGCAGTGTTTAAAGGGAGCCCAGAAGGAAGATGGGTTCAAGTGCAAATTAATTTCAGATTATCACAACAAAGGCAATCATATCTCAACAAGCTTGCCAGCAAAACACTTAGCAAAGGTCCCTCGGTCCCTCCCCTCCCCAACTTACAACAAAGACCTTTCAGCTCAAATTAAGCTAATGATCTCAATGATTACCTTTGCCTACCTTTTTGGTTTTGACTATTTGCACAGTAGAATGTGGTTCACTTGCAAAGGGACAAAAAGGGGAGTGGGGTGGGGACCGAGCTGCGGGAAGGGGGTGGTGGAGAGGAGGTAGCCGGAAAGGTCAGGGCTCCTATCCATCAAGTGACAAAACAAACAGTCAACGGCTGGATGCGGCCTGCACATCGTCAAATTCTCTATTCGGCAGAGACAATCCGAGGGCGACGAGGGTGCTGAGAGAGGCCTGTGTGTATCTGGACTTCTCCTCCGAGCGGCCTCCTAGCCCAGCAGCAAGGCCCCCCTCCCGCGACTCGGCACAGCTTTTCTGAAAGCCGAGCCTGTGGGAACCTGCCGGGAGGGAAGCAGGGATGGGCCTGGGATGCTCAGGTCAAGCCTCGTTACTTCCTCATTACCTTGGCAGAAGTGGAGGGAGAGGGTTTTCATCTGGGAGCAGGCTGGATGTCGCTGTGACTTCTGTCTGGTTACTGCACAGCCGACCGTGGCGCAAGGCCACGCTGGGAGCCAGGGTTCTTCCCGGGCCTGGCCCGCAATGATGCATTCATTAGGCTTTAAGGCAAATTACAGCGCTCCGCACTGTGCCAGGCGGGGCTGCTCCCAGCTCCCCCAGCGGACGGGGCAGATGAAGGAAACTCCTTTCCTAGCTTGCTTCCTTCTTCTCTATTAAAGGCCTTTCTCTGTTTTTCGTCAGCTCTACCCCAAAGGCACATGCGTTTGCCACAAACACAAACACAGACGTGAAAAGCAGCGTTGAGGCCAGCACACCTCAGCCCTCCACTGTGGTCTCTTGTTTGCCTTCTGACTCGAAGAGTTGTCCTGTGGAGTTGCTTTCCTTTGGCCTTTAGTGTGTCCTCTTAGAAGCTGGTGGTGAGAGCCCACCCCACCTCTCTGGGGACACCCGGGCCTTCCAGGGTGGCATTTAGAGTGCAGCCCGGTCAGGGATGGAGTGGGATCAACCTCAGACACAAAAGCAGCTCCCAACACGGGCTCCTGGCTCGGGGTGCAGAACCTGAGGAGCAACCTGAGACCCTGTGCTGCTTAGACATGTGAACAGTTCTTGGGACAGTTAAGCTAAGAAAATGTAGCAGTTACTGCTTTGAGCCCTTTCCTACTCCTGCCTGCTTGCACCCCAGCTTTGCTGAAACTTGGCCTCCAACTCTCCCTTCTCTCCTCTTCTTCTTCTAAAGCGTATATATCTTTCACACCAAATACTAATCTACGTAGGATTTGAGGAGGAGGTCTGTTTGCCCAGGTGCATCTCTCTCTCCATCCTCATTCAGAGGGCTTCAGGCCCACTGTCTTAAACTTCGAGATCTTCTCCGTGATTGCCCCTACTGTTCCAGATGGAAACGGAGGGAGGCAGCACAATGGAAGAGGAAAGGGAGAAACACATCCATCCTCTGAGGCCGCACTTCCCAGGAGTAGGCAAAAGCCGGGGTTTGACTAGCATTTCCGGGACAGTGGTCCAAAATAAACACCAAGATGTCCCCAACGGGGCAGGAGGGGATGGGCTTCAGGAGCAGGTGCTGGAGGAGGGGCTGGGACTCCAAGAGAGGCAGGCACCTCCAGTTATCAGGGACACGTTTTCACAGGGGGAGCTAAGTTGTTTGGATTTGGTTCTGTGGTCAGAGCACTTCACCAGGAGCTTAGAGGTTGGGTCCTTTTTCTCTTGGTTACTGCAGGACCCTGGCATTTGGGGGCTGGGGTTTAGGGGCTGGGGGTAGGGGCAGAAGGCTTGGCCCTGGGGTCTTTGGAAACTGGGGCAGAGCCACTGGGGATAATAAAAATGAAAATGCTTTCTAAGAGAAAGGGAGCAAACAAGTGTAAATTGACATCCTTAGGGGTCTGGGAAGGCCTGGAAGTCACATTCCTAATCCTTAGGGAGGAGCCTGCCGCTCTTCCTCAGGGGCAGTCTCCCCAGTTCACATGTGAATGGTTAGATCAAGGGAAGTCCAGGCCCTCCCAGTTGGAGGTGGCTGTGTGACTCAAAAGCACCTTTTCCACCCTTGAAGACCTTGTGGGGGTGCATTGTCAAGGGGTAGTGGGGGAGGAGGAAGGGGAAGAAGGGTTAGCATCAGGTGCCTGGGGCCTGGGGCTGCTCCAGCCTTACTTGCCCTCTCTGCATGCCCCACCCGCTTGTTGTCAGCAAGCAGGTCTTGGGCACCCAACACCTTCTGGGCGCTGCTGGGGCCTTTGCCTACACCATAAGAGCCAGGGTGGGTTGACAGGACCTGTGAGTGTGTTTATATACCTTTGTTTTATCCTAAGAAATTCTTCGCTGAGAGCAACAATTACCTTTACCATCCAGGACAGCAGAGGCACAATGATGAGGGGTGGGTAGCAGAAAGGCGGGAAGCCCCAGGCCCTCACCAAGAGGTACCCACAGCCTGTTCCCTGGACTCCCATTCACTTCTCTGTGCCTTCCCAACAGCCCACAGAGGGAAGGCCCAGGCTCTCCACAGAAATCAGCCAGCCAGCTATCTCTCTACTTACTCAGAAATACTTGGAGTGAGAGAAGGAGAGAGGAAAGGAAGGAAAATGGGGGGGGGGGAGAGAGAGAGAGAGAGAGAGAGAGAGAGAGAGAGAGAGAGAGAGAGAGAAGAAGAAGAAGAAGAAGAAGAAGAAGAAGAAGAAGAAGAAGAAGAAGAAGAAGAAACTGGAGGAGGAAGAGGAGAAAGAGGAGGAGGAGGAGGAGGAGGAGGAGGAGGAGGAGGAGGAGGAGGAGGAGAACGATGGTGGTGGGAAAGAGAGAGAGAACAAGACATCTACCAAGCTGAATGGTACTATAGCACTCAACATCACAGAGATTCTCCTGTATAACAGGGAGTTCATCTTCAGCACTGGAAAACTACCAAAGTTTCAAATTTCAAAACTCTATTTTAAACCTATATTTTTTCTTATCTTTTGAGTAATCAGTGGTGGAACCTTCATTACATCTCGCCCTAGCCACCCACAGAGACTTTCATAATCACGTTCCTACAGACTCCACAGCAGGGCCTTGTTGGCTGGCAATGACCTCCCCAGGTCTGACATTCATCTCTAGATCCTGTAAGCAAGCAGGTGAATTGAAAGGATGGCTTTATAATAACACCTGCAATGCCTGTAGAAACAGAGCAGCAGCCAAGTTTAATCTTGGTAGACACTGCACCTTTGAAACCCCAATCGAAATGTAGACATCGCAATCTTCATCCAGAATTCCAAGGCACTGCAGACATGAGCTCCACCCTGGGGACACCTGCGGAGTGCTGTTCGTGTGCTTATTAATCAGGATCGGTCAAGACGAAAAGTATATATTTTGACTTTGTGTGCTTTATCTAATCATTTTATTACACTTACTGTGAGATAGATGATTGTGTCTTACAGTCATTTTGATTAATCATTAACATAATTTAAAGATTAATGACAATTGCCTGCTCACTATGCACATAGTCATTAACCAGCATTTAGTTTGTATGCTTTTTCAAGTGTTTTTAGTTTATGGAAAATGTTTGTTCTGAACTTTCAGAAATAAATATTTGAACATATACCTCTTAATATTCTATCATGGTTGAGTTGTCAGAAGAGAATGTAAGTTTTATGTGAGATCAACAGGACTAGGAGCCTAGTCCAGCAAATTTTCATAGTTTCCTGTGAAAAATACAACAGTCCTGAAGCCCACCATCTGTGAGATAAAAACCTCAGCAACATGTAGGATATCAGTCTTTATGCTTCAGAAATATTATATTAATTTGAAAGAAATTCCAGGGCAATCATTTTAGGATAAGAGTATATATTTGAAAAATGCACATATAAATATCTCAAGTATTAAACTGAGTAATTTTAGAGAAAACAAACAGAGATGGTCAATGACCCAGATATGGGTCTCATTTGACAAATGCATGTGACATTTCTTCATGGTTTATCACATTTTATGTTGCAGTATAAAAAATGACTCCTGCTTACTTTGGGCCAAGAGAGGAGGGGACTCTGGTCCAGGGTCACAATGGTACCACTGCCCAGGGCTCTGAAGGCTGCCTGTCTTGGGACCTGGGCAGATGCAAACAGGAAATCACAACCCCAAAGAAGGTGCTCATCCTAGGTCCAAGAAGTGAATTCAAGAAGGCCATGGTGGTAGAGCAGCAGAGCGGGCATCCGGGAAGATCCATGTTGGCTCCCAAGAGATGGGACAGGATGAAGCCAGAAAGACACCGGTATCGGGAGAAGCCAACCTGTGCCACTCTTTCCTCTATAAGATAACTAAAATAAGCATGCTGAAATGGAGGCACAAGTATGCTGTTTGTTATCATGAGAACCATCCTATAAAAGCCTAATAATATGCTAAGTGTTCAACTGTTCGACCAGTAGCTATGATGTGCACTGACCAACAGGGGGCAGACACTCCAACCAGTAGATTAGCTTGCTGCTGGTGTCTGGCCAATTGGGACTGGGTGAGATGGGCCAGATACACCCTGGAGCCCTCCCATGGTCCCACTTCGGCCCTGATGTTGCACCAGTGGGGTCCCTCGGCTTGGCCTGCGCCCTCTTACAATCCGGGACCCCTAGGGGGTCAGAGAGCTTGTTTTGGTCTGATCCCCACAGGCCAGGCTGAGGGACCCCACCGGTTCACAAATCTGCACACCAGGCCTCTAGTTACAAATAAAATAAAACCAGGTTTTATTAATAAATATGATATTTAACTCTCTAGGGCAGCGGTTCTCAACCTGTGGGTCGCGACCCCTTTGGGGGTCGAAAGACCCTTTCACAGGGGTCGCCTAAGACCATCGGAAAACACAAATATAATTACATATTGTTTTTGTGATTAATCATTATGCTTTAATTATGCTCCATTTGTAACAATGAAATTGGGGGTTACCACAACATGAGGAACTGTATTAAAGGGTCGCGGCATTAGGAAGTTTGAGAAAGACTGCTCTAGGGATTCTGGTAAATGTTTCCTATATCAACTACTCAATGTGGCTTTGTTTTTTGAGGTTTCAGAAACACTATGCTTTATTTATTTATTTATTTATTTATTTATTTATTTATTCATTTTGTGTAAATGAAGAATTTATTGAGGAAGACACAAGGCCAAACTTCCCCATCCTGTGTCCTCCCCAAGAAGAGATCCCAACAACAAAGGAATGATAAGCATTCTTAGGGCAATATTCTCCCCTCCCCCTCCCCAGTTATCTCCAGAGGCACAGCACAGCACACCCACCAGGCTTTCGAAGTATTTCCCTAATGAAAATACTTGATATTAGTCCAAGATTAAAAAAAGACAACATACAATTACACAAAACACAACTTATTAGAGCTAAGTTACAAGTGGAACCTTGATGGAGAAACAGCAGAGTCCTATCACATGGGTAGAGATGACCCGTGCTGTCAGATGGACACAGAGACCCGGCAGAGGTGCTCAAGAAAACTCCCGTGTCCTCATGCCACTGCAGGTATCATTGCCTCGAGGCTAAGGGTCAGGAATGAAACACACATGTTTTATAGAAAACCAAGGACTGGAAACCAACAATTCATCCCGGGAGAACCACCTGCCAGGAACCCTGACCCTGAATGAATCTCCAGGCGATCGTCTTTTTCAAGTGAAGTGAGGAGTGATTTCAAAATGCACCCCGGTCACTGCTTTTCAAGGAAGAGGCAAAGCCTTGCAAACCTGCTGACCATCTGATACCCTGGAGCCCAGAGTGGCATCTGGCAGAGGCCCCTGGAGCACAGGAGAGTGGAGAAGGAGCCAGTCAGTAGGGGGAGGGAGGACCCCAGAGCCACAGATGGGAAGGTCTCATCCTCAGAAGGAGAGGAGGCGCCAGTAGGAAGCTGTTGTCAGGAGCAGCCTGTTGAGAGCATTGCAATGGCTGGCAGGCAGCCAGGAGGATAGGTCCCACTGTGCACTGCAATGTGCTGGGCTCTCAGGCTGCAAGCATTCGGAAGAATGCTGTGTTATCACCTCACCAAAGTCAAGTGTGAACACCTGGCTCTCAGCCCGTCAACCATGACTCCATCATGTTCATGCATTTGAACCGAAGAGGGGAGTGTGGCAGTCACATGGCCTTCCAACACTTGGCTTCTCAAGGAGAATTCAGCACAAGGTCTGGCATGTATGTCCCTGCACAGGGATGGTGGCATCTAGCTTTTCTCTCGCAGGGAAGTTCTGCTATGTCCAGCGGACGCTTCTCATGTGGATGTCCCTTGTCCCTCCTGCCCAGGCTGGAGACTTTGAGGCCCACGTGACAGCATCTCTGACTTTGCTGAGAGTGTCCCATAGGGTACTCTGTGCTGCCAGTTTGTGGCAACCAGTTTAATGCTGCATCTCTAACCCAAAGCTCTTCACACCTAGGCTTTACCAATTTTATGCAGTTGGCAGCTCTCAAAATTTGAATGCATTCTCTTAAGAATTCAACAGAAGAAAAGCAACTGATAATGGGAAAATATGCATTTTGAGATAGATAACTCAAGGTTAATTTTATGCGACAGCAGATTGTTATTGAAGTATCAATCACTTGAAGGAAGTTGATAGCTGCCAGTTGAGCATATGGAAACTGCCATTGAGGGACATTATTATAGGGATTTTCTGTTGTTCATGGGATGTTTGACACACCTAAAGTCAACAGTTTCTGTGAAAATGTTTTTGACTTGCGTGAATTCCCTGGGGACATCAAATTTGAGTGAAATAATCAGGCCTGTCCAGTTTCCGGACATCACCCTACCTTTTCTAACAAGCACTGAGGTCTGATGAGAGCTGATTCTCAAGAACTCAGTGCCTCTGTGCACCCGCAACCCCTGTAAGTGCCTCTCTCCCTACTGTGCACATAGACAGCAACTCTCAGGAAGCAATTTGGTGAGAAATTTCAGGAGACAATGACGTTTATATATATATCTCAACTTAATATCTCTCATGTACTCTTAAAATCCTGGATTGTAACTTTAAATCTAGAAAAGCTTTCTCATAGAATTGTTCGCAGGAGTACTAAGTACCATCACTATGTTTTACATACCCAACCATTGGAGAATGCCTTTATACATTTTGCTGCAGTTAGATGAATAAACATTTTGCAAGTGATGAAAATGTTGGAAAATGCTTGTATGGTATAAAGTTAAATGAAAAAGAAAAACACACACAACTTGTGAAAACAGAAATTTAGGCCAATATTTTAATTATGTAAAATATGTAACTACTAGATAAAAAAGAAAATTCAAACTATTAATGTTGATTGCTGGATGTGAGATTAAAGGGTATGTTTTTTCCTTATACTTTTTAATATTTTCTAAATTATATTTAAAATCATAGAGAGGGAAATATGGATATAAATATATGTATATAGATGATATAGATATAGACATACAGATTGGTGTAGGTATAGAGGATTTCGATAGAGATATGGGCATAATCTGAGGCAGTAAGTAAAACAGATGGGGAGGAGGAGAGGCCAGAGTGGAAGAAGAGCCCTTGAAAATCATCAGGCTGGAATAAGCTGTGTTGACCTCCATGCATTCTGGGTGACTCGTGTCTCTGTTTTCCAAGCCATCTCTTGTCCTAAGTATCACCATCCAAACTTCATGGGAGTTCACAGGTGAAATGCACCCTCACGGCTCAATGACATTCACACAGGTGATGGATGTGCTCATACCAGTGGCCTGGAGCCCAATTCGGCCAAATTTCTGTTGAAGGCTGGCATCACCTCACCTTGCTGAGGCTTAGGACTGAGCTGGGCTTTGAAGAAGCCCTCCCTCTCAGTAGAAATCTCCCCCAGGTCAGCTTTCAACAATGATTCCATCTCCAGATGACACCCCGTTCCGTGTCCATGTAGCCCAGCCCTGGAACCCCAACCCCTGGTTCCTCTACAGGGGGTAGCGGTTCTCCCAATGTTTGGGGTAAGGTCTTCCACTTGTGAAGTGTAATGAGATGCAATTTTCAAGAGATTAAACAAAAACAAAAAGAGTGATTGCAACTTAAAATATATATTATCTGTGATATAATTTGCAATCAGACTTCCTTGAGTTTTCTGACAGTAGACATTATCTTGTCTACTTTCAGAAAAGTCTGCTAACTCATTTTCTTCTTGATTTGATATAAAAATCCTCAAAGTGAGTCCTGAATATTGTACTGAATCTCACACTTAGTTGCCAATTTTAAATTATGTTCTCCTACTTTCCATCTTCCTGCCCTCCTGCACACACACATCACACATACTCACCTGCCTTTCACGTCCTGCAGAGGAGACAAACAGAAGCTCATGGGCACACTGGGATGTGACTACAGAGGAGCATGATTCAGTGAGAGAAATGAATAGCTTGTCAGCAGAAAAGGCTGCTGTGACCTCTCCCAGCCCGCCTGTCCCAATATTGGGTGAAACAAAGCTTAGGGTCATCCTGACCGGGAGGACCACTGTCTTTCGAAGCTGAGTGGAGCCATAGTGGGTGCAGGGAAGGGAGACTGGGGCAAGAGGGCCCTGGCTTCTCTGCTGACCCTCGCAGGGAAATGAGAATGAAACCAGCTCCAGAACAGCCTTCCTACAGCCCCATCACCCTATCACTATTGTCCTCCGGGCATTGGGGCTCCAGGGATTTTAGGCCAAAGCACTGAGTGTCCTTGGCTCAGTGACCAGGTAGTGCTGGGACTTCAGGAACCCGAGGCCCATCCAGCTCACCACCCTAAAGGCTGGCATCACATCATAGGACTCAGTGCCCCTGTGGCTTCTGCCATGGTCTGCACTCCTCTGCAGTAGCTTCCCAAATGGGGATATTTCCCACAAACAGAAATATTTTCCTCTTCCTTCAGCCATGTTTCCGCCAGGTGCCTGCTGTGTGCAAACACTGTCAGGGTGCACCTCTCCAGGGCATGTTCATGGCCAGAGGATCAACCTGCTGCCCCCCCTCCATCAACAATCACCAGGGACACCCCCCATGATGCCAAACCAGAGGCCACAGATAGAACCCAGTAACAGGGACCCTATCAGCACACCTGGGAGTGGGGGGTGAACAGCACATTGATTGCATCAGTCTGTGTGGCTAACTGGCCTTCAGGGCCTGGAGTGGTATACCGCAAAACCCATAGGGAGGCCACTCTCCTTTGCTTCCTTATGGCATTTGAGACAATGAGCAAAGCCGGCTTTTGCCTCCTAACTAACATTTTGGAAAAGTGAGGCAGGGTACTTTTTCCTGGGTTCAGTCTAATGAGCAGGGGGCATGGCCTCCAGCCTTTTCAAACCTGCTGTCCCTGTGGTAAAAGGACAGATCTTTCCTTTTTTTGTTCCTGTTCCTTTGAACTTACATCATAAAATGATCTCTTCTGCTGTTTTCTGTATTTTAATGAATGTCATTTCATTTGTACTTACACCCTCAGGCTGTTTTAGCAATAAACTATAATTTTACAAATTGGGGCAAAAGTTCTCTTTCACAGTGTGCATTCGGAAGCAGAGTATTTTATTTCCATAGAATTATTCAATGTTTAAAAATTCAAAGCCTTCCAAATATGTCAACTCTCAACACTGGTTTCCCCAGTATCAGGCAGGCCCCAGGAGGCGATGTGAAATTCTTGTGTCTAGGAAGATCCACATGGCCTGGGCTGCTCTGACCAGATGGAAACTCTGTCCCTGCCCACTCTGTGCGATCAGACCCACCTTTTCCTGCTCCGATGGGAAACCCAACCCTGCAACTGACGCGCTGTCAGAGGTTGCTGTCCGCAGCCAGTGAGCAGCACTTCCTCACTTCACACTTTGCCCCCAGCCGGCTTCTTCCAGATAACCCAAGTGTGATGTTGTGAGCGCTGATAACCAGAGGAAGCCACAAGCCTTCCTAAAATAGATGGACTCCTGAGCCCTCAGCCACAGCGTCCCTTTAGGCAAAATCCAGTGCAAAAGTGGATAATCTCTCTTGCCACCTGACCTGTCAAAGATTATGGAGAAAGCTGAGCCCACTTGCTCCAGAAATACTGCTCAGCTAAAGATGTCTATAGAAGAATAGTCGGTTGCTTGTAGTAAGAAAACCACGGGACTTTGAAGTTGCACCTCTACAAAACAAGCCTTAGAATGTGGATACATATATTAGACTTGGGGAGTTGGCCACTGCCTCTGCTCAGCCGGCAGGAAGAGGAACCAGGAAGGTGGAGGGTCTGACTGACCTGGCTTTCCTCGCAGACTGAGGTCCATACTGATGGGCTGGGCAGGCCATGGGTGGCTTCTCAGAGACCAAAGTCACCAAAGCAAATCTTGACCATTCCTGTCTTTTTTGGGGGGTTGGGTGGCAGGGGGAGAAGGGATGGGGGTGTCTTTCCTCTTTCAAAACATCTGTAATTTCGGAGACCTGAAGCTGGAGCCTCAGCATCTTGTCACAAAAATCCCTGCAAACTCAATAATCCAGCTTCACTCAAAAGTGTCACTTTGTCTGGGCAGGTGCCACTGCACCTCCGGTTCTGGTGAGAGAGAACAAAGTATTGTGAGGGTCTGGGTTGGGATTAAATGAAGAATTCCCTGCATTATCAATTGCTGTTTTTAAAACCATTAAGGAACTATTGCCACTCAGCTTCTCTCTTTCCAAACTTTCCAAACAGCATCCAGACAAGCTGAGATTTTTTATCCCATTGAAGAGTCTCCTTTATAAACTGGGGTGTAAATAAGAACAGTGACAGGTCTCACAGGACGAACCACTTTGGTCACATCCAAGCACACTTCAGCACATCCTTCCCCTCACAGGCCCTTGCACTGGAATGCTGTTTCTGGCTTATGAACACATTATAGGAATCTTTCTCTTCACCCTTCCAGCATGTCAGGTTTTTTCCTCTCATCGTCCAATAATTTGGAGATCAAGCTCTTATATCCACTTATAACAAGATAAATAGGGAAGTTAACCTTCGGACTTATGGCTATTTTATAACATTGAAAAATCTGCTATATAATTGCAATAATTTTTTAAAATGTGTACTTGATCTTTTCTGATTGAGGGATGGAAGGAGGAAGGGAGGGAGGGAGAAAGGGAGGCCTGTATCACATGATAAGCAACCTATGTCACATCAATACCTCTGACAGCAAGAGAGTGTAATAAATATTTCCTAAAGTGGTTCCTTCCTGCTAAGAATGACCTTTTGAATAAAGCCATGTGGCTAGAAAGCTCTTTTGAGAAATAAACAATAAATGATGAGTTTTAGAGGTGAAGAGAAGAAAATTCAATTTTTGGACATCTAGCACTCTGAGGAACGAGGACAGAGACCAGTTGGGCAGTCATGGGAGTCTCTGGGGACCAGGCCTTTTACCTAGACATACAATTTCAGACTTGTTTTACTAGGTGAAAAGCCTGCTACATATAATCTACTCTGCCTTCTCCTGAAAAAGACCAATCTAATCTATTTCCTAAAGAGGACAGTGGTGGGGAATTAGAAGAGTCATGGAGAGAGGGTCCAGTAAGAACACTGGCAAATGAGGCAAATCTGGGGTAGATCCAAGGAACGGAACCTATAAACAATTTGGCTTATGGGAGCTCTTCCCAGGCAAATGGAAAGGCCAGAAGTTATAAGTTTAAAAATGAATATAATTAACTATAGGAAAGTAATGTAAAGCTTTTGTATAGCAAAAGTCACCATAAACAAATTCAGTAGTGGTTTTAATCAAGATGAGCCAAATCATCCTGTAGTAGCTATCAACAATCAAATCTCTGTGGTTTTAGACAACAAAGATTTACTTCTCGATTACAGTGCATGCCCATGTGAGGTTGCTTAGAGGTGTCCCCACCTAGACTATCACTGATCACATGGCCTAGGAAGAAAACATAGCTAACCATTCATCAGATTTTAAAGGCTCCTTAAAAGGCTATCTCAAAGGGACATAGATGGCTTCTGCTCAAATTTCATTGGCCAAGCTAATTATATGCCTGACTTAGAGAGGATAGGAACCCACAATTCTACCATGAGCCAAGAGGGGAATAAGAAATACTGGCAAACAGCAGTACAGAACACATACTATACCCTTCTGCTTACCAGATATTTGGTTAGTTTTCCTCCTACACAAAATATGTTTATCCTCAAATCCAGTCATAGCATCAAGCTGCAGATAAGTGGCAGCCTCTGTCCCAGGTCCTGAGAGATTTAATCTAAAGAGAAAGTTATGATGACTCTTCACATTCTCATCAACCCTCTCCCGTGCCCCCCCCCCCCCCACCCCGCCCCCCTGCTACATGCCCAATGGGACCAGGAGAGGATAGTGACAATACACACTTCCATTTGGAAAAAGGAAGGCTGGGAGGTACACAGTCAGTATTGGACCTTGGGAATTTTGAAATCTCCTCTAGACAGATACTTTGAGACTTTCCTATCCTGAGAGTGAAGGATTTTCCTTGATAAGATCCTGATTCTGTTCCTTAGTAGTAGCTTCCTACAGATTTTCCCCCCTGTGACCCTAGGCACCATTCCTTGGAATATTTATCTTTTTTCATTTTCATCCTTGACCACTTTCTTGGAAGCTGAACATCTTCTCATCCCACTCATTGCCCATAACCAGCCAGAGCAAAGGATTCTTCTAAATCTCAGTCGAAACTGGTGTGATTTTTTTAAACAGTGGCATTGTCTCACAGACTTTGTTGATTTCTCCTTTATCTAGGTTAGATTCCAGTCAGTTCCATGTGCCAAGAGCCACACTCAGGGTTCCTGTTGACACAATTTTCACATTTGCTTTCTCTTCTCTGTGCTTCATTCCGAAGGAAATTTTAGGTGCCTGATGCCTATCAGGCTTGGACCACACCTTTGGTCTCTTTTCTACTTTTGATACTTTTCTACTTTTTCCAATTTAATGTATTTATCGGATACTACACCCTCAATTGTTCCACTACTCTGAAACCCCTTAATTGATTCAGAACATTCCAGAATGTGCAAAATAACCATATTATGGTTTTGATCCTTGCCACAAAGCTAAGTACCAGTTGACCTTGATGACCCCAAGAGTTTCTTAATTTTATTTCTATGGTGTATATACTCTTGTTAATATGCTGTTGAATTATGTTTCCTAACATTTTGCATTAATATACATAAGGTCTATAGTTTTCTTAAAGTGTCTGTGTCTGGTTTTGTTAATGGCCTCATAGAATACACTTAGAAACGATCCCTCTTCATTTTTGGGAAGAGTTTGTAGAGAATCAGTCTTAGTTCTTTGAATATTGATAAAATTCACCAGTGAAATCTGATAGTCCTTGGCTTTTCTTTGTTGAGATGTTTTATATTAATTCAATCTCCTTGTTAGGAATCTGTTTAGATTTTCTATATTTTCATGATGTAGTTTTGGTTTGTTTGACTCAGCTAAGTTGTGTGTTTCTAGAAATTGACCCATTTCATCTAGGTTTTCTAAGATGTTTGGGTATAATTGTTCATAGTATTCTCTTATAATTTTCTTATTTCTGTAAAATCAGTTGCAATGCCCCCTCTTTAATTTCTGACTTCAGTTATTTGAAGATTCTCTCTCTTTTTTTCTTGGATAATCTAGCAAAAGGTTTGTCCATTTTATTGACCTTTTCAAAGAACCAACTCTTGCTTTTGATGATTTTATCTATTGTTTTACATCCTCTATTTGTTAAATCTGCTCTAATCTTTATTAAACCAATTTCTTTTATATTTGGATTAAGGGATTTCAGCTTAGTGAGACAATTGAGGGTGTGGCAGCCAGCAAATACTTCAAATTGGGAAGAGTACCAGAAGTAGAGAAGAGATGAAAAGTGTGGGGTTTTCTCAAGTCTAGTAGGCATTAGGTACCTCAAATTTCTTTAAGGATGAGGTATGAGAGACAGCAATTCTTCTCTGAGATTGTCTTTCTTTTCGTAATCTGCCAACTTCAAAAATAAAAACCAGGATACATGAAAACATTCTGATTTTCTGTTTTGTTTCCCTAGAGCTACAAAACTGTTACTACCTCACAAGTTTCCACAGGCAACAGTTTTCCAATTATTTTATCCCCCTTAAAATCATCTTTTCTGACACTAATAATTGCATAGTCATTACACACTAATCAGTCTCAGAATCAATGAGGAGTTTGTATCTCTATCTCCATCTCCATCTCCATCTCTATCTCTATCTCTATCTCTATCTCTATCTCTATCTCTATCTCTATCTCTATCTCTATATATCTACACACACACACACACACACACACACACACACACATATATATATTTCTTTTCTTGCTCTCACCATTGTTCATGTTCTCTCTCTCTTTTTCTTTTTTTGAGTAACAGCTCAATTCTATACAGTTTCTGTATTTGTCAGGATGAACTAGTATAATGCAGTAAGTGACAGTACCCAAATCTCAGTGCTTGAGAACAACACATATTTATATGTTGCTCGCATTCAATGTCCATCCCGGGTTACTGTTGGTAGGCAGTCTGTCCTCCAAGTACAAAAACAATAAACATGATGGCCTCTATTGACCCATGTCACACATGCTTACAAATTTATTTTATTTCCAAACTCTCATCATACACTATTCTTTTCCTAAAATTTTCAGAATTTAAAATTTGATTGATTCATTTCTGATATAATTGCTTTGATTTTGTATTATTACTTAAACTGGAGGGCAGACAGGGCTGTAGGGCTTACAATCTATTTTTTAAAATTAAGTTTTTATTTATTTATTATTATTTTTTATTAAAAATATATCTTTATTGAATTCAGAAAGGAAAGGAGAGGGAAAGAGAGATAAAGACATCAATGATGAGAGAGAATCATTGATTAGCTGCCTCCTGCACGCCCCCGACTGGGGATTGAGCCTACAACCCAGGCATGTGCCTGTGATCAGAATCAAACCCAGGACCCTTCAGTCCACAGGCTGACACTCTATCCACTGAGCCAAACCAGCTAGGGCTTTGTTTTATTTATTTTTAAAGAGAGAGGAAGGGAGAGGGGTGAGAGAGAGTGGAACATTGATCAACTGCCTCCAACATACTCCCTCCTGGGGATAGAACCTGCAACCCGGACATGTGCCCTGACCAGGAATGGAACCAGCAACTTTTCAGTGCATGGGATGACACCCAACCAACTGAACCACACTGGCCAGGCAGCTTATGACCTTTTTTTAAGGTGGGATTCCCAGAGCCAAGACAGAATGGTCACTCTGGTTATTTTAAATGGAGCTACGTTGTCACTAGGCTCCAGTGGCAGGAGCAGTTACTGCTCAGCTGACTCCATCAATGAGTGTGTCTTCGATCCGCCATTCAACAACACTGAATCAATTGTTCTATGGTCAATTGAGGCCACACAGCTTGGATTACATGCTTGTCAGTCACATAGACATGGATTAAGTCCACTTAGATTTGTATGTCTATGGAGATACCTATTATTTAAATAATGCTGAGCAATATTCATATCCTTTCACATGGAGTAAGTATATACTGCTTGGCTTGTCAATACATAACTGAATTATGATTTCATTCTATGTAGTAAACCATCTTTCCAGGTGCTGGAGACGCAGGGAGGGGTAATTCATAACAGTGGCCCAGAGGTGCAGAGCCATACATTAATGGCCTGTGACAAAAATCAGACACCTGCCGAACCCCTGGCAGAAGAAGAAGCCCTTGTTCCTCACCTGTGTAGCTGCATCTGGAAGTTATTTTTTTCCCCAAGCGTGCCTATCCTGGAGCTTGAAAAGAAACACTAAGGCTCATGTGGCAAAAGCAGTCAATTTGTTTTACTTAAATTTTCATTTCATGACAAATTCAGGCAAGATCCATCTTTACTGTAGCAGCAGGTGGTATAATGAACAGGGAACATCAGAAACAGACACACTGGATGCCAGCCCAGCTCTGCCCTTTCCCAGAGGAGGGTCATGGAAGGTCATTGAACCTCCCTAAGCAACAGAATCCTTATCTGCAAACATGGGTAAATTGGTAGGTAGGTAGTAGGTGGATGGGTGGATGGATATACAAATGGATAGATAGGCAGATAAATGATAGATCAATAATAGGCAGATGATAGATTATGGAGTAGAGACAGAAGGATAGATAGGTAGACAATAGATAGATAGATAGATAGATAGATAGATAGATAGATAGATAGATAGAGAAATAGAAATCCAACCCCTCTGTAAAACAGAAGAGAGACTGCCCTGCCCTCCCTGGCTCAGTGGTCCTAGACCAGCCACCTTGAATGGCAGACAAGTTAGTGTGTAAGTACAGAGGGGGAAGATCCCTCAGGGTGAACACTGGCCAGTGAGAGCCGGAGTCAGGAATGGTAGCCGGTGAATTCCTGTCTCCTCTCCTCAGTATAGGCTATTCTTAGCATGGAAGCTTTACCACACCACCCAGAGATGCTCCTCATGATGAATCAATTGGCTTTTTCTTATGAGGCCGGCCAGCTCAGGGAGGTGGTACATTCCCCTCCTCCTCACCCCTCTGTCTGTTGCCCCCTCTGTTTATCTCCCTGTGTGACACTCATCAATCTTTTTGCCCACAAGTTTAATTCAGCATTAATCCACTGGGGAGCGTTAAGGAACAAACAACCCAAACATCCCCTTGCTGGGAAGAAAGGGCAGCTCCTCTCTGCAGCCTGTGACACACTGGGCATCCATCACCTGCTACAGGAGACGCTTATCTTCAATTCAGTCATTGGATATAGACCAGCAAGATCTCCCTTCCAGATTCTGTACCATGAGCACTTCTCACAGCTGCTGTCCCAGCTCCCTCCTCACACCTCATCCCAGGCTCTCCTCTCCAGGCTTCTTCACCAATTCCTCAGCAATGCTCTCCTCTTATGCTCCCTCAGCCCTCCTGTGTGCAAACCAGCTACGTGGACTTCCTGTGACATTCTACCTGCATGTTCTGGAATATTCTCAGTCTCTCCATGCTATTTTAGGCAGGAGGCCAATGTCTAATGAACTGAAATGGCATGAGGGGTCTTTGTGCGTGGACGGCCCCATCTGGTTGGATTCCACTGTTATAGGCTTTGCTTCAGGACTACCTGGTGCTTGTTTGCATCAGGAGGGGGAAGAAGGAAGGGCCCAGCATACCAAGAATAAGATGACGTCTTTAAGAAAGTAGGGTGGACAGAAGCACCAGGACACATTTTTCTCAAGGATAAGGCCCTTAGGTAACAGTCCTCTGAAAATATAACTTCCCAAAGGCTTTTACATCATCAAATAATGTGAATTTTTATCAGACTTTTCTCACCAAAATTCTCTCACACCCGGTATCCCACAGCACAGACTTTCCCTCTGGCCTTGTTGCCAGTCCTAACCATAGCTCCATGAAAGATGACTGAGTGGTTCCAGGAATGGAGCCTGGTCAGGGATGGTCACCAAACCTCGGACAAGGTGCTACCTTTCCTTCATCTACAAAACAAATAGATCACGGTGGGACCTACAGGATATGGGGAAACATTTCCTTTGAGAACTTTGTTAGTCTATCTTAGGTCATTCCTGGCTAAAAAAATGCTATTTTAGGCAGAGGTCTCAGATGGGTAGCATGTGGCTGATTCCATCTTAGGATTTTGGGGGCTGGGAGTCTGTACAGTGTTTTTAGAAATCAAGTTGTTACTATTTTTTTCTGAGAAATTTAAAAACCAAATGTGGATTCCAGGCTACCTTGACAAGAGTAAAAGTTATGCATGGGGCCCCCAGTCTCTGAGAGGCAAGACCTGCAGGAGGAGCCAGGATTCTGCTTCTAGGATATGGTTGTCTCTCTTTGCCACAGTCCCCACTGCTCCTTGTTGCCCCTTCCTGTCCCCCTCCCCCCTAGAAGTCCCTTGTCTGCACTCAAGCACAGCCCACCTGGTTCTGCAATCAATCCTTCTCTATTCCTCATCTCCAGCCCATGAAGTGCTGCCCCAAGAGGTCCTCTGGCAGAGCGAGACCAAGCATGGGGACCCCACCAGCAGCATGGAGTTTGGAGCACATGTTATCTATAGACAGATTAATATGATTGTAGCTTTTTGTCCAACTTATTACTTTACATGGTTGGGAATAAAATGTTGTTAATTAGTAAAGCTAAGTAAATTTTTTATTTTTCAGAAAATACATTGGACAGTGACCATGGTAGTCCCAAGTCAAGGCACATTGTTATTACTGACTTTCATAGAGAGGAAGCAGTTTTCCGCAACTCTCTTAAGTCCCTGGCTGGATCTGAAAATGAAACCAACAAAGACAGATGAGCAGGAGAGAAGCATACAGGTTTATGTAATATCAGGTTTATGTGACATGCAAGTCTTCATAAAGAAATGAAGTCCTGAAGAAATGGTTAAAGCTGAGCAGTTTTATACCAGGGCCACGAAGAGTGGAAAGTCATGGGAAAACGGTAAGACAAAGGGAGTTTGAACTCAGGGTAATAAGCTGGGGAAGTTCAGCGAGGTCAGTGTGTTCAGAACTTGGGGGTAAGGAAGTCCTTTCCTCTAGGTGTGGAGGGGGAGGGTCACGGTTCACATGAATCATGCCACCTGCTTCCAGGAAGAAGGGCGGGAGGGTAGAGAGTCCTTTCTGCACTTTTCTCAGATTCTTTCAACTCCCAATGTTAAAACATGCTGAGGCGTCCTGGTTTGGGTCTTCAAAATCCCTTTTTAAAGCTGTAATAAAAGAGCATAGGTTGCCAATAAGAAATAGAAAATAATGCTTTATAGTGCTGGAAGCTAAGCAAAATAGAATTTCAAAACTTGAATAATGCTTTAAAAATATTTTTTAAATTCTTTAAAAAAATTAAAATTAAGTAAAGACAATAAATGGAAACTCCAGGTGGATACTTGGAAGTCTTTAGTTTTATCTTTCATTTTTCAATTTCTAAGTTTAGTTCAGAGATTAATAAACTGGTGACTACTAACAATAACAACAGCATTGATGACACGCTGATTGCCTCATTTATGCTGGAATGGGCAGTGGAAGCTCACTACAGGCATTTTCTCACTCAGTCCTTACAATACACTTAAGGGACGGCACCCACCCACACAGGGTTGCTGACACTCTCACTGCTCTTCTTGTCCACTAAGGTGGTTGATGAGAAAGAGCTCTATGTGCCTGACAAGCACTGGTTGGAGGTGTCATGGGGGATGCTGTTGGAGGAAAGAGAGATGCGCAGTTTCCCACAGTGCCCACTGGGGGGTGTGGTCTTCCCAGGACAGTTTGGTTGTCATCTATACTGGGTGAGGTGGGGTTGGGTGGGGTCAAAACACCTAAAAATGGATGACTGGTGGAATAGGTTGCTAGTGGTTAATGTCTAGATATTGTAATATGAGATGGTCCTAAATTGGATGGTTAGGAAGTGTCTGTAGTTCTCATTGGCTTTTATGTAGATTATGCCTCATAATGTGTGAAGATAAACATTTATTAACAGAGGAGAACCTCTGATTTAAAATAGTGCCTGAATGGGGCAATTCCAAATGTAAACACTTCCACTTTCTCCATCAGTAAGGGAATTGAGTGCATAAAAAATAGGCCAAGGACAATGCAGGCACCTTCCTATTGACAATGAATGCTTATTTCTCAAGGTTTAATAAACATACTAAATGGGGTTTATGAAAATAAATATGAAAAACCTATGAAAATGATTTATTACAGAAACTAGAATTAAAAAATAAAAATAAATGCATGCTTGTAATAATCTCTAGGAAGCTATCACCTCTATGAAAGAACAGAAAGTCAGAACAAAAACACACAGTCTGAGATTAAGAATAAAAGTGATAATTGACATCTGTATATAGGTTACCATATACCAAACACTGGGGTTTATGTACATTAACTTATTCAAGCTCTGCAACGATTGTGTAAATTAAGAACCAATATGATCTTCGTTTCTCATATGATAACATGACGGCTCAGAAAGTCAGTGGCATTGTTGTTTGCAGAGCCCATGCTTTCAACACCACAGTTCTGCTCAGTATGCAGTTGGGTGAAGGTCAGCACCCCTTCTAAGATCTCCAGCCAAAGACTCGGTTCCTGGTCCAGCCCAAGTCTCTATGAAAAGCTGTGAGATCCAGGATGCATTGGTATGAAGAGCTTTAAGTCTCAGTCTCCATCCCTACCTACAAGTCTATAGAGATTTTCTTGTGGAGACAATGTTGCTTAGACATGACTAGCGCTTGGCACGATGTGCAATTTCTTTTTAGATACAGAGGCTGTCACTGTCTGAAGAAGTGGGATTTGAACAATCAGAGTGAGGCATCCAGAGTTGTGATTATTGTGGACCCTGTGTTTCCCAATCATGGGATAGAGAGTACAAGATGCTCAAACAGTTCTTCAGCCCTAGCTGGTTTGGCTCAGTGGATAGATCGTTGGCCTGCAAACTCAAGGGTCCTGGGTTAACTTCTGGTCAAGGGCACCTGCTAAAGTTGTGGGCTCCATCCCCAGTAGCCACCCAATGATTCTCTCTCATCATTGATGTTTCTATCTCTCCCTCTCCTTTCCTCTCTGAAATCAATAAAAATATATTTAAAACAAACAAAAAAACCCAGTTCTTCATCATTTTCAACTTGCTTCTGTGACATGAAGCAACACATATTTTTTATGTAATTTGTATTTTTATTCAGTTTGGGAAATCTATTTTTTGCTTTTTAAAATGCTTTACCTTCATTGTCATGAAATAAAATATACACATGTATATAATAAGAGTTGAGGGTGATAAAATGTGTTCTTTCTTAACTTTTGGAGATGATAAGACCCAGTACCTTCCTATCTTGAATCTAAAGGAAACACTGCATATAAAAATCCGTGTAGGCACCAGCAGCTGGAAGGGTATATCAAGGAACAAAATTAGTTTCTCACTGCTTTTATTCCAAAAATTCAATTAAAAGATCTCTTGAAATGTTTTCTAAATAATAAAATTCATGACTTAAAGCATACTGTCTCTCATTTAGAAAAATCTTCCTGAGGACCCCAGGATTTTGGTGTCATTTTAGATACATGTACGATGAAATGTGATATATGGCAATTATTTCAATAAAATGGAAACAATATAAAATACCCATTAAAATAAAAAATGCTTAATTTGAGAGCAATACATGTTGTACTTTATTAAAAAAACAACAACAACAAAGGGACAGAAAACCTTTAAGGTCCAAGTAATGGGAACAAACCAAGAGAATTAATCAGGTGGACAACTTCCCAAGCCACAGGCCCTCCGGGCAAAGGGCTTCAAAGAGTTCTAGAGGAAGATGCTCCACACTGAATGCTTATTTTGCTAGGCCTCACATTGACTTTATTATATGATTGTGTATTAACAGGGTGACCTTGATTCATAAATTGGGAGTAAAGAGGCATTCTCTCTGACATTAGCAGGGATTGGCATCTTCAAGATCATCTTGTGTGGTTATCACAAAAAACTGCATCCCCAAGTTTCTTCATTCTTCTTCTATTAGGCCAATACAAGATGCATTCACCCGAGCTTTCCAAAGTAATTTGGAGCAGATCGTTACTTGAAGGTTATATAAGGTTCTCTGTAACTTCAACATTCCATTTTCTGGTGTCCCCTGATTGCTCAGGCGTCCTGGGAGCTCTATGACTTTTCACATGTGTTTAGGATGCAGAGGAAAGACAGAGGAGGCTGTATGGGCTTGGACACCAGCCAGGTCCATTGTCCAGTCAGCAATCCATTGTCAGAGTAAAACCTTCATTTAAGAAGCCTAGAATATTGTTTCCTGGAAGTTGTGGGTAGTAAATGATGAACAGCTACATCTGACATTCATAGTCCGTTTGCTCTTTTGAACTGTTCAACCATGAGTACAGTTGAGGTCTGGGACAGACATTACAGGGTTTGACGTGATAACTCAGAAGCCAGAAGACCTGACATAAAGGAAGGGCATGTACTTATAATCCAGCGATTCCCAGTGGGGAGGGTGTGCACGAGTGCACGGGAATTGTCAGCCACTTGTGGAAGGAGCTCTCCCTACAGCATGTTTTCTCTCCTTGAGATTCTCCTACACCTGCTGTGGGGCACCCTCGGGTGGGAAAAGGTAAGAACCAGTGATATGATCTCTGACCTGGGACTCCAGAATAGACATACCAGAAAAAAATGTATCCCACGTTCACCTAATTTGTCAAAAATTTTGCTTTTAAGTAAATTTAACAATTATTTTTCTGTGTAAATAGACAGGCTTTGTTAGAGAGATGGTACTCACAGAAGATATATATTTTCCTCCTATCTGTAGAATATCACAAATATGTAGAATAAATGAAGCTTAAAAGCAGGTAAAATTTTAAACTGGTTTACTAGAGCCTGGGTTTTGTAGCTCTGCCCAGGAAATAGTTCTGCTGTTTCCATGTCCCACTTGTAGCCATGGTGAATGGTGACTTCCCTGTGACTCCATTTCCTCATCTGTAAACTGTGGAAAGTCAAACTTACCTACAAAATGGTGCTACACATGCCGACTATGTGCACAGTGGCCACCATTCTATTTACTATAACTATTGTACATTTATAACACTAGATGCAGAAGTGCCCTATGAATTTAAGCCATAACCAAAATCACATTCAAGTGCTTAAGGAATTCAGTCATCACCGAAGGAAGAGAGTCGTGTCCTGAGAGCCTAGTGGTCCTACAGCATCCCCCAGAACTTGACAACTACTTTCAAGTCCAACTTCACCTCACTTTATCCTTAATAGATGGAAAATAAAACCAAGCACAGCACACAGACTCTCAAATGTGAAGAAATAGCTAGCAGATGGAATAATGCCAAAATCCATCTAAAACATCCACACAACATTTGACACCCCATCTGTTCATGTTGAGGGCAAAGCCTTAGACCCTGGGAAGTGTACTCTGGGGAGTTTACAGAATCTTCTGGAATAAAACTTTGGTCTGCATGTTAACTTATCATCCACTGAATGTACAACCATCCTGACCTAGCCATTCTCAGTGACTCAAGGAGCAGTGGTGAAGCTACCCCCATAGAGGGCAAGGTACACAGGGGACTCCCCATCAATTTCTGAGTAGGGATGGGCCCTACTCTTACTGCCAATGGGAAAATTTTTATTAAGACATTTACTCAAAATACTGGTTTAAAGCTGCATTTTTATTGATAGATGTATTGAATACACCTAGCAATTGTGAGCAAAGTGCATTGTCTTTCTTTACAGATACAATGAGAGACCTCCCTCTTATTGTAGGCAGATCCCAACAGTTGTGAAATGTATAGACAGACTAAGTGGTATCAGGTTAGGCTGCTCAGGCTGCCCTAAGGAAGTACCACAGAGTAGGTGGATTAAATCACAAAAATTTATTTTCTCCCAGTCTATAGGCCAGAAGTCCAAAATCAAGGTCTGAAACAGTCTGCTTCTGGTGAAAGTCCTCTTTCAGATTTGCAGATGGTCACCTTCTCACTATGTCCTCACAGGGCCTTAGTATGCATGTGCACACCAGGGAGGGAAAAAGGGGGTGGAGAGGGGAGAGGGAGAGAGAAAGAGCATTCTGGCATCTCTTCTTATAAGGACACTAATATCACTGGATCAGGTCCCACCTTTATGACATCATTTAACCTTAATTGCTTCCTTACTACAAAAACAGCACATTGAGAGTTAGGGCTTTGACATATGAATTTTGGATAAACACAAATTTGTCAGTCCATTAACACCATCTTAGATGCCTCCATCATGCTAGTAAGTATTTACAGGTCACTAAAGTATGGGAATAAACATGTATTTTCAAAAATATCAATATTAGTAAAGAATAAAAACCAATTTAAAGTGAACCCCTCTATGGTCAACACAGGAAATTAACAGTAGATTCCTCTGACCCTGTTCATTTCCTTGAGAAGTACAAGTCAGACACAGTATTCTACGATGCAACAAGTAGTCATAAAAAATGTCTTCTGTGGAGTAAAAGAGCCTTGGCTGCATCTGCCATCACTGGGCAGACTGTCAACATCTCCACACATGTACTCAACAGGACTAGCGCTTGAGGTCAATTATGCATATTTTCCTTGCACTCAGGACATCTTCAATCTTCAAATCCTCACACCTACTAGCTTGATGGTATCCTTGACACCATGCTCCCTCAAGGCCCTCTGCACAGAAAGACAGGACTGGGAAACTTACTCCAAGTTCCTGCGGGCAGGCTGCTTGAACTTGAGCTCCTGCCGTGGTGGCTAAATGCTCCCCAGCAGGCCTGGAGGTCGGGCTCTGGAATGCGGTGGTCCTCTTTTCTCCAGCAGCAGGCTCAGAGCCCAGGATTTGAAATGCCTATCTCCTGCTGACAAGTGGCTTCTGGTCCCAACCTAGAAAGAGAAAGGACATTATAGCAGCATTGGGTCAGCATGTTATTGGATACGTACACTAAACAGCAGGGGTGAACAGCTCACCAACTAATTCTGGACTGTGTCTAGTAGCCATATATTATTGGGAAGATTTTAAAACAATTTTGAGGCAAAAGGTAGTATAATATTTATACTCAAATGTAGGGAAGAAATTCTAAAACTTCCAGGTTCATGCGGTGAATGTGCTGATCTTAAGTCCACAGATGGGGAAGAAATGGGATCTAAACAAACTGTCATTGGAAAATGATGACAATGTTGTTCAACAAGATGCCTGTGGGTTAAAAAATTGAAATGTCCATCCTCCATTAAGATGCAAGAAACAATATTCAAGTAAACATTTATTAAAAAAATATGCCTACTTGAATATTCTTCTATTGAAAATTTTTTAATAGAACTTTTAATTTGCTAACATAAACTTTAAAAAGTGATTCAAAACTTGAGGACTGTGAGTTGGCTAGTTCTATAACGTCTCCCATGTTGTTTTCCTCTAAGATCTACAATTCAATATGCACAGGTATGGTTTTATAATCCCGACGTCTGTGGTAACATATAGAATGACTGGAAAATTGAGAGCCGGATTGAGAGTCCATTTAGTTCCATTTATTCATGCGACTCTCACCCAGGGCCTGTGGTCAGGATCACTGGGAGCAGCTCCTGCTAGCTTAGGCAAGGAAGGAATGTGGGAGGAGCAGATAGGGCTCTCAAAAGTGGGTGAACTGGAGGACCAGGGAGAAACATGAGTAGGCAAAGGGAGGAAGGAGCAGCAGTTCCTGACAAGGGTATACATGAAACCCTTGCTGTTGGCCATCCCTTGGTCCCTGTGGGCAAGCCCCAAAGGGCCATGTAGTTTTTGAGCTATTTCTCAAAAATGTAAGGTCTTGGGTGAGAGGGAAACATGCCAAACCTCTGGCTTCCAGGAAGCAGTGGAAGAAAAATGTCCCCATTTGGCTTCCATTATTGGAAGCATGGGAATCTGTCCCTTAACATTTTACAAAACAAGGAATTCCATGCAAAGGGAAAAGAGGTATGTTTGATGGGTGACAGGAAATAGAAAGAGACAAACATTCCTGGAAGAATTTCATTACAGAGATCTTTGAAAATACTTTAATAGAAAGGATTGGCAGAGAGAAAGAAAATCTTCGTAGAAAACTGCATTATGAACATTCTATGTATTATGTAACTTAGATGTTCAGTGCCTATGATGATATTCAGTTACAATGCCAGGAAACGCATGGTATAACAGATGCCTCCTTGGCAAGTGCGCTGAACACAGATTGAAAGCTGGAAGGTAGTAGAAGCTCTAATAAGGTCTTAAAGCTGGGAAAGAGCTTGATGTGGGCTTGTGGGGATAGCTGTTGAAGGAAGGCAGTCTCTTAGGGCGAGGGGGCAAAGATTGATATCTGACAAATAAAAGATTTAAAAAACAAAATACCACAGACTCTAACCCAGGCTTAAAAACCATGTGCTTGTGTGATGAGTATGCTTCATGCAAACTAAGCAAGACAAGGTGGAGGGGAGGGGGGGCAATTCCTTTGGGAGACGGCTGACAGGTATGTAGAGGGACTGCAAGGCCCACACACTTGACAAAGGCCCCTCCCCTAGAAGAGTCCAATGTGTGGACTGAAGACTGCAGTGGAGAATAGCCCAGCCTAGAAATAGGAGATGATGTTGATATGCTCATGCCAGGAAGGACCAGGAGCAGGCTCTAGTAGGACTGAGCACTCCACCACAATACTGAAGGAACGTTGAAACTTTTTTGGACATAGTTCCAGGGTGATGGAATTCCCACTTTACCTGCTTTTTAAAGGCTGAGCTTTGCAGATAGAAATGAGTTTTGTTGTCATTTAAAGATTTTTTTTTTTAATATATTTTATTCATTTTCCACAGAGAGGAAGGGAGAGAGATAGAGAGTCAGAAACATCGATGAGAGAGAAACATCGATCAGCTGCCTCCTGCACATCTCCTACTGGGGATGTGCCCGCAACCCAGGTACATGCCCCTGACCGGAATCGAACCCGGGACCCTTCAGTCTGCAGGCCGACGCTCTATCCACTGAGCCAAACCGGCTTCGGCATCATTTAAAGATTTAAACAGATAATCTAGTGTATAAAACTCATCTAACAAAGTGTCTGGCACATAGGAAGTGCTAAAAACTATTAGCGTTCAAGATAGTCATTATTGTTATTTAAAAGATTCACATTCCATTGTGCTTCTATTTCATTGGTTTTAAATGTTGTCAATAATTCTTATCAGTAGCCACCTGTCTATTAACCTATCATGACTAGGATTGGAATTTGTGGAAATTAAATAGAGATTATATGGTACTATTTTACAAAGTGATTTGAAAGAGAGATAAAAATTAAAGATAACAAATGATGTCATTTTTTTGGGTAAATATTCAGAACCTGGTCTCACTTTATGCATAATCTCCAGGAAATCAAATTTGCTCAGGTGGTCAGTTAACAGCCAGCAATGCTGTGGGTTGAGTTTTGTCATGAAAACTTCAAATAATACCTTTTATAACATGTATATATGTGTGTTTTCCTCTCTCCATTCCAGAATTGTTATACCTGTATGTTTTTTATTCAGTTTTTAGCAATTTTATCATTCTGTTTCTTATAAATAAAAAAGCTAGAATGGGTCCTCTTTTTGATTCTAGCATGAGTGTGACTATTGTCCCTTCAAGGCTTAGAGTGTTTGGGGATCAACGAAAGTGTGGTGCCCAAACAGGGAACATCAAAGGCATTTAGGTTGGAGCTAAATGGAAACCTATTTGATCCATCGACCTCTGGGTTATGGGCCCAGCACGCTTCCGCTGCGCCACTCTGCTGCGGCTGGAAACCTATTTGAAAATATTTTGCACTCTGCCCCCAAAATAAATGAAGCTTCTGATATTAGCCTTATGTAAATTCTCATGGCCCCTGGATTATATTGGAACAAGTTTGACAGTGTATAATTCTTGGGTACTATTATGAATAATCCTATATAATAAAGAGGCAATATGCAAATTAACCCTTACACCGTAATGCCATCACAAGATGGTGGCATGCACAGCGGGCCTGGGGTCAACCTCTCTGCGAGTCTGCCACCACAGTTCCCTCAGCCCCGCCGGGGGGTGGGTCCCGATTGCTATTCCACGCACCTGCCACCAGGGTTTCTGAGGCCCCACGGGGTGGAGGGCGGGAGGCCCGGTGCTCTCTCTGTGTGCCTGCCACCAGAGTTCCCTCAGCCCTCCCAGGGGCCAGGTCCCTGCTACTGCTCCATGTGGCTTCCCTGGACTTCCCTCAGCCCTGCCAGGGGGTGGGTCCTGGCTGCTGCTCCATGTGGTTTCCACCAGGGTGATCAGTCTGGCAGGGGAGGGCAGTTGGGGGTGATCGGGCCAGCAGGGGAGCAGTTAGGGGGCAATCAGGCAGGCAGCCAGGCAGGCAAGTGGTTAGGAGCTAGCAGTCCCATATTGTGAGAGGGATGTCCGACTGCTGGTTTGGGCCCGATCCCTGTGGGACATCCCCCAAGAGGTCCCAGATTGGAGAGGGTGCAGGCTAGGCCAGCCGTGGGCAAACTACGGCCCACGGGCCGGATCCGGCCTGTTTGAAATGAATAAAACTAAAAAAAAAACAGACCGTACCCTTTTATGTAATGATGTTTACTTTGAATTTATATTAGTTCACACAAACACTCCATCCATGCTTTTGTTCCAGCCCTCTGGTCCAGTTTAAGAACCCATTGTGGCCCTCAAGTCAAAAAGTTTGCCCACCTCTGGGCTAGGCTGAGGGACACCCCCCACCCCCATGCATGAATTTCATGCACTGGGCCTCTAGTTACAGATAAAAGTTATAAATCAAAGCTGAGGCTGTGCAGAGCTCAGGTGAAGTAAGAAACGGCTGCAGGTGCATTGTTTTCCCAGGTCACCTGAAGCTGACAGTGTGCCTGGCACTGACCTTGGGTTATTGTTGTTTGTATGCTCCTCTACTGTCCCCACAGGTTTCCATATGCAATTAATACCTTTCTATGCTAAGATCAACAAAAATAAACTTCACTACTCCTTCATTAGAAAAGCAAAGAAGATAATTGACTAATCAAGTTGTTAAATAACAATTGAAATTGGGTGATTATCTCTGCATGGATAATTTGCTCCTGTGTGTGTGTTTATAAACTTAAAAACAAAATTGTTTTAAAATTGATTTTGGAGAGAGAGAGACAGAGAGAAAAACATTGATGTGAGAGAGAAACATCCATTGGCTGCTCTTGCACATGCCCTGACCTGGGATCGAACCCCACAACCTGGATATGTGCTCTGACTGGGGACTTGAACCCGCAACCACTTGTGTACAGGACCACACTCCAACCAACCAAGCCACATTGGCCAAGGCTGTTCCCTTGTTTTTAGAAAGCTCTATCTCTAGGCATAGATGCAGACATAACTGGACCTGCCCTTCCAATCTCTGACTCCCAGGCTATCTTTCAGTGAAATGCTAACCAGGTGGAGAGTTGGCATTCAGCTCCTCCCCAGCCTCACTCAGCCCTTCAGCAGCCAGAGCCTGAAGATGAGAGGAAGGGTGGATTCTGAGTACTGAAGACCCCAATTGTTCCTGTCTGTGTCTGGAGACCGACAGAGACCCCTCCAGGACCAAACATCACTCAGGCTCTGTGGCCTCTCCTCCACCAGGCCTCCTAGGGACCCTGCCTTCAATCTGCATCACCAGCCTGGCAGGAATCCTGCTAAGTCAGTTTAGCGAGAACCCTACCCCGATGTCTGATCACCTGGCTGCCTCAGCAACAACCTGTCAAGTTGCTTAGTAAGAACCCCCAGAACTTCACTCCGCTGACCACCATCCTGCTCCTTGTCTGTAAGTCCCCACTTGTCCTGTGGCACTGGGAGTTGAGCCCAGTTCTATACTGGGGTGTCTCTTTTACTTTATCGCAATAGTTCCTGAAGAAGACCTGGTTTTACTGCTCTGACTGCTGTTTGGCTCTGATTTCCTTTAACAAGACCAGGTCCAAGTACCCAGCCAATAGCCAGCATCTCTGACCTCGCCCCCTCCTTCTGCCTCCCACTATTGAATTGTAATAGCCAAATCCTGCCAGCACCCCTAGGACACACAGTTCCAGGGGGCATGTTTCCTGTCTTCTGGGAGCATCACCTACCCTTCTCCCCCCCGCCCTCCCAGACTGGACATGTGGACTTGGAGTTGCAGTTCAGGAATATTGCTAGTGCTGCCATTGCTTTGGTCTCTGTTGTGTTTTGTCTTCTGTTAGTGACAATAATAGTGAAAGGAGAATACAAATTCGACTCACACTCTCCCTTACTGGATTTACATGGTTGTTATACACAAAGGTAACCCAGGAGGCTTCTTAAACACCTTCACGAGCAGCATTTCCACTGCGACCGGACACCCAAATAGAATACACTGGTCACAAGGTCCTTTAGTTCTACCGCATCAATATACAGCAGCCTCACCCAGTTTGTAACTGGCTCAGATTCCTAACTCTCGCAGGAGTAAAGCCCAACCCTCCTGCTTCCTGACCATCCACATCATCGGTCATTCTCCTCAGATGCTTGGCTTGCTGGACCTCCTGATTCTAGAATGCCTTTCTCACCTGTCTGTCCATTCATCTTAGTACCTGGATGTGGGGATGTCTATTATGACAGGCATTTTTGAAAATTGATTTTTTCAGAAAACCTCCATGAACGGATGAGTGGTCTGATAAATAGAATTCTACTGTTTCTTTGTGTTTTTTTGTTTGTTTGTTTGTTTTTTGGTTTTTTTTTATATCCCACTTGTTATTTTGAACTAGTATTAGACCTACAGGGAAGTTATGAAAATTGTAAGGTGAGTCCTGTAGACTTCTCACCTAGCCTCCCCTGATCGAACATCTCACAGAACCACAGCACAGTTATCAAAGCCAGGATGTCACAGTAAATGATTTTGGGGGTGAGTTTCTGGAGATGGAGTTATTGCCAGGTATGCAAATCATCAAGTCTTTGAAAAAATGTTGTCAAATTACTCTCCAGAAAGTTTTTGCCAATTGTTGTAGTCACCAAGTATCTGAACATGTTTTTCTTCTTATCCCTTTCACCATAATATATAAGAGCATTTATAAAAGAAAAAAAGAGTATTTCTTAAACCTTTACTAAACTGGTAGGTGAAAACATGCCATCTCTGTTTAAATGCAAAAGTGTAAGTGTAATCTTGAACACATAGGCATTTCTTCATATGCTTCAGGGGAGTTTGTATTTCCTCCTTGGAGATTATCTGCATACAGTCTTTGTCTATTTTCCTGTAGAACATTTGCTTTTCCTTCTTTATTCTTTTTATTTTAATATATTGAGGATATTAACTCTGAGTGTCATATGGTTTGCAAATTCATCTCATTTTTCTGGTTTGTCAAATGAGCTGAGTCAGCCAGACATTTCCAGTTCAGGTAAGTGTGAGTTGTGTTTAGTTCCAGTAAATCATGTTGAAAACAGGTGATAAACTAAGCAGCTACCCCAACACTGTGGGGGTGTCCAGAACAGAAGGACGACGTACGGGCCAGGGATTTAGATAGAAAGAGCTACAGTCTGGAGGCTGAAGACACAGGTTCCAAAGCTGGCTGGGGGCTCTCACTTCTCACACATGGGGGTGCAAATAGTGTCCCAATTCTGAAAATGAATGTAATTCCCTCAGCTCCTCTCACGTACGGGTCTTGGCCAGAAGCGTCCCCTTCAGCTTCTTAACACGACTGGGGGTCTGCAATCTGCAAACCATTAACAGGAGTTTCCTTCTCCCACTTCAGTTAACAGTAAAACTAAGCTGCAAAAAAACAGACGAAGAAGCACAAGATTCGGTCAAATCTGGTCATTCTGCTCATATAGTAGCAGTAAGTAGGCCAAAAAAATGCCTTTTTTAAAAAAATACTATGGAATGCTACTCCCAGAGACCCCAGGGGTGGACTTTCAGGCCAGTTTCCTGACAAGGTGGCCCAGGAGGCATAAGATGACCTTCATCCCAGAGAGTCTTGGGGACTAAGGTGGGTCCCTAAAACGGAAGATGCCGGGAGGAGGCTGGGTCCCCCTGCCACAGAGCCCAGGCTGGGCCCCAGCGCAGACACGCCGACAGCTGTACATTTCCTGCCGCAGCAGAGCCCGGCGCTGCCCTGGGACACTGGGGACCCCGATGTAAAAGTCTGCATGCTAATTGTCAGAGAAAGGAAACAGGACTCTCGCTGTTCAAAACCAAAGGGCCATGGAGAATTTGACGTTAGAATGTGATCAAAAAAGACTTTCTTTAGGACGGAGTGTGTTTCCTCAAAGTAATAAAAGTGTGGAATCCCCAGTGTCTCAGCAGTCTAGACTGAAGGATGCCCGTGTCCGCTGGATATCACCGTGTCCCTGTGTGTAGGTGTCACTTTGCATTATTATTCAAACCCTGTCGATGAGCCCAAGTCCTCACTGTGAGACAGGGCCTGTGTGTGGGGGAGCCCTGGTCTCCTGCTGGCTCCTGCAGGGCCTCCGAGCTCCTGGCTCCCTTCACTTCCCCTCAGGAGCCGGCCAGGTGACAGCCCGACCGTGATCCCTGGCCTTCTCATATATCCCCCAACATCCATGATCAGGGTTTTCAAATATGAAATTACTTGAAAAATCTATGAAATTATAATGTGTTTCCCTGATAAGTGAAATTCAGTATCTTTTATTATTGCATTTTTTACAATTTGAATGTACTTTTCCCCACATTTCTTGGGCTGATTGTCAGGATGCTGATACAACAGGACTGCATGTCCTTCCCCATCAGAGTCTGGGCATTCTGAGCCTAGTGTCCCAGGTGTCTGATCAGCTTTTTTCCCAGTCACTCCCCTAAAGAGGGTGCTGGATTTGTAGTCCTGTGGGTAAAGTCATTGTTGGTTGTATAGCTGCACTTTCAGAACATTCCAGGTGCAACAGGAGAAGCCTGACACAGACAGGCTGTGCTTGGCTGGCTCTGCTGAGCTGTCCAAAGTGGCCTCCATGTAGGAGTCTCCCTCTGCTTGTCCATGGGTGAGAATCCTGGCCTGGTCCTGCCTGAAGCACTGTCTTACAGATGTGGTGGTTTGGGTGGAGAAGGTTACACCTAGGCTGAGAGCCCTCACTCAGGACTCGGGCCTGGAGCTCAGATGGTCGCTCCAGGCCCGACCTTCAGAGTCATGCATTTCACCTGGGCTCTGTTACCCAGAGAGAGCAGACAAAGGGCAGCTATTGTACTAGAACCCAGACACCTGAGCATTTCCCACTCCTGCTCATCAGGGCCATCCCAATCAGAAGGAAATAGCGGAGGATCACTGCAGGTGCTGCCTGATGAGAGAAAGTAGGGGACTTGACACTGCCTAGTGCAGAAGGAAGGGGCCAGAGAAGGACCCCAGAACATGACTGCAGATCCTAAGTCAGGTGGAAAGATGAGCTTTGCCTCCTCCCTGCTTTGCTTCCCCTGGGCCTGGCGGAGCAGTGATGATATCCCATGTTCCACTTCAAAGTCCATTTTCTTTTTTTTTTTTTTAATTAAATCTTTATTGTTCAGATTATTACATTTGTTCCTCTTTTTTCCCCCCATAACTCCCCTCCTCCCAGTTCCCGCCCCACCCTCCGCCCTCACTCCCCACCCACTGTCCTCATCCATAGGTGCACAATTTTTGTCCAGTCTCTTCCCGCATCTCCCATACCCCTTCCCCCACCCCCCAAGAATAGTCAGTCCATTCCCTTTCTATGTCCCTGATTCTATTATGATCATCACTTGTTGATAGATGCATGTTTGTTGTTCATAATTTGTATCTTTACCTTTTTCTTCCTCTTCCTCTTCTTAAAGGATACCTTTCAGCATTTCATATAATACTGGTTTGGTGGTGATGAACTCCTTTAGCTTTTCCTTATCTGTGAAGCTCTTTATCTGGCCTTCAGTTCTGAATGATAGCTTTGCTGGATAAAGTAATCTTGGTTGTAGGTTCTTGGTATTCATCACTTTGAATATTTCTTGCCATTCCCTTCTGGCCTGCAAAGTTTCTGTTGAGAAATCAGCTGACAATCGTATGGGTATTCCCTTGTATGTAACTGAGTTTCTTTCTCTTGCTGCTTTTAAGATTCTCTCTTTGTCTTTTGCTCTTGGCATTTTAATTATGATGTGTCTTGGTGTGGTCCTCTTTGGATTTCTTTTGTTTGGGGTTCTCTGCACCTGGACCTGTAAGTCTATTTCTTTCACCAGGTGGGGGAAATTTTCTGTCATTATTTCTTCAAATAGGTTTTCAATATCTTGCTCTCTCTCATCTTCTGGCACCCCTATAATTCTGATGTTGGTACGCTTGAAGCTGTCCCAGAGGCTCCTTACACTATCTTCGTATTTTCGGATTCTTTTTTCATTTTGTTTTTCTGGTTGGGTGTTTTTTGCTTCTTCACATTTCAAATCTTTGCCTTGATTCTTGCGCTCCTCTGGTCTACTGTTGGGAGTCTGTATAGTATTCATTATTTCAGTCCATGTATGCTTAATTTCTAGTTGGTTCTTTATCATAACATCGAGGGTCTCATTAGATTTCTTGAGGATCTCACTACATTTATCAGCGGCTTCTAGACAGTTCTTAAGAGACCTTAAAAGTGTGGTTCTGAACTCAATATCCTCCATTGACAGTTTTGTCCTGTTTCTTTGTCTCCGCATTTTTTATGCTTTCTTGGTGCACCCCCTAGTGGTCTTTGTGCGCAGTCTTGTTGTAGGTAAGCCTTGATTGTTGTCGGCAATACCAGGGGTGATTTGATCTCCAGGCTAACTAGCTATGAGCGTCCGCTGTGTCTGCAGTGGGAGAGCTTCTGTGCTGGATCTCTAGGGCGGTGCTAATCTAGCGTTTGCCTGAGGCTATCTGGCAAATGGCTCTGCACAGGGCTTGTGCGGGGCGGGTCCCCGGGGATCTACAGGGCAGGCCGGAGTGGGCAGTTATGGCTGCTCTCAGTTCTGTCCCTAGGGGCTCTGCCTCACAGAGTCCCAGCAACTGCTGCAAACCTCGGAGAGAAAGCTGCCTTCGAGTTCTGACTGAAGCCAGACAGTCCCGCTTTTCCTGTTTGAGTCTGGGTCCCTAGAGACTCGCCCAGATCTGGAGCTCAGAGTCTGAAACTCCCTCCCGATTGAAAACAACAACCACACCCTCCGCCGCCAGCCCGCTCTGCGCTCACTCTGCACCTGAGTATTTCACTTCAGCACTGCGCCTTCTCTGAGTCTGGGTATGATATTCTCTTTCCTCCTAGTTGTAGAATTTCTACTCAGCCAGCCTTCCTGTGGTTCTGGATGATGTCCGTTCCGTCGTTTAGTTGTTTTTTGAAGTGGTTGTTCGAGGCAGCAATCTCCGGCGTTAACCTATGCCGCCATCTTGGTTTCCCCAAAGTCCATTTTCTAAGGTTGTGCAAGTGAGTTCTGCTCTTTAGGGGGCTTTGTCTACTGCACTTCTGTTCATACTCCCCAGCACCTTGCTTCACCATTGCTCAGGTGGTCTCTGGCCTCCCCTGGTCATCAGAGTCCTTCTTGGGAACACCACTTCCCACTGGGTCCAGGTATTGGGGATTTCATACTTTATAACTGTTTGTATAGCTGTAAAAATATACATAATAGTAAGGTGCTTACCTTGGAAGCCACACTTATTAAAATGTTCGCGGTTTATAAAAAGCATATGCCCAAAGGCTACAATCTAAAGTCACCACATTGGTTTCCCAAGGTGGAGAATGACCACTGGCACTGACTCCTGCAGAGCTCTTGACCCAACACCGCACTAGGAAACACCAGGAGGTACCCTGCCCCTCCAAAGCAAAGGGCAGAAAACAACAATTGGTATAGAAGAGAAAGCAGTACCTCTGCAGGCCCATGATATAAGTTCTTGTGTCACCCATTAGTCTACTGCAAACATCGTTTTGATGACATGAAAGCAATTAAACAGAGTATGGTCCCAACATTTTCATTTTGAAGCCATCATCCGCTCAGGCAACTCTTCTGAGTTAGAGCCAGTCTGTTTGACGGCCATTGGCCTGACTCAATTTGTAAGCCATTGTCAACTTAGACAAAGTAACTAAAAAGGGGGGCACCCCTATTGTGTGTGCCCCTCTGGGTTCCCCGTGCCAAATCTTCTCCAGATCCAACCTGTCAGAGGGAGGCTTGCTTGAGCAACTTTCCCAGGCATGAGTGGTCCTCCGATAGGGCAATGAAAAGACATTTCCTGTGTTGTGTGCTGTAATAAGAGCTACAGATTTTACTGGAGCCATGAGCTGCAAGAGAGGAAATTGGAATGCCCAGAGACAGCCCGCAGTAATTAATCATTGTAGGACGCAGCCTGTCAAGGCCCTTTCTGGGGCTGATACTGCTGTCAATTACAGCCAGCCCCGCACCATCTGCAATTGTTTAAAATATCACCCGGCCGGGATCCACGTTTTTAACACTTATGCTTCATTTACACCTCCCAAGGAACACTGTAAAATACACCACTTGGCCAGGAGAATGAGGCCGCACTGACCTCTAAACAAAATGTTTCTGGCTGATGTCAACATTCGACAAAACCCTGGAGCTGTGAAGAAAAATTTCCATCACATTCCCTCCATTTGGAGTCCACACTCCAGCAGCAGGACTCAACTCTGGTCAAGAGTTAACCGGAAGTAAGAGCAGGTTGTTGCATTTCAGTGAGGGATTGCAAATTAAAACAAGCATTTCAGGACAAAAAGGGCTTTCCCATACTTAAAAAAAAATACTCCCCACTGAAAACACTATAATCAGTCATGTTCACTCTAAGTGATGCCAATCTGCTTTTCCTTCAGAAATATGATGTCTGAGTGCTGCATGCGCCTTTGTGCTGAGTAGAGCATTGATGAAGAAATGCAAGCAGGAGCTCATTTATGTGAAAAGTAGCATATGCATCAGCACTAAAAACGTAAGTTTTTGTAACCTTTTCTAAGTATACATGTAGAAGGGACTTCATTTATTTTATTGATCTATGAAACATATAGATATTTTCTTATCTAAAATACATCTCCTAGTGGTTTAAAAGGGGTGGGGGGGACAAACCTTCATAGAGTAATTCCAAACAATACATGTAGATATTCTACTCTATAGGAAATGGACCTGACTCTCCCCTCCCCCAGCATGGCCCCCTGACACTCTGAGGAAGTGTTGGACTGTGGACTCGAGTTCAGACAACAGTCTGGGAAGAAAACACAGCATCTACAGTGCAGAAATCTGGAGACACCTGCTGAGCCAGGTGATGGTGTGGATATTATCTATGGTGCCCTAGGATTCCTGATACCTGATGTGCTGGTAACTCATCTCTGAGGTCTTCCCCCTCAAAACCTACAGCCCCAGCCTAATCATGACAAAACCTCACACAAATTCAAATTGAGGAACATTCTACAAAATGCCTGACCAACTTTCTTTGAACTGTCAAAGTCATGTCAAATAAGGAAAGCCTGAGAAACTGCCCCAGGTTACAGGAGCCCAAGGAGAGAAGAGAAATAATGAAACGGGGGTTCCAGGACTGGATCCTGAATTGGAAAAAGGTCATTGGTGGAGACACTGGTGACATCCACACAAAGTCTGTGTTTAGCTAACAGTGTTGCCCTAGTGTTCATTTCTTAGTTTTGGCAAATGTATCCTGATTATTTAAGATGTTAACATCTGGGGAAGCTGGGGGAAAGGAAAATGGGAGCTCTCTCAATTATCTTTGAAACTTCCCAAAATAAAGAAGGTTAAAAGATCAAATAAACAAGAATATTCTAGAAGGCTGAGTCACTATAAATGACAGGGCATGGGATGTGCTTCATGTCTGTCTGCTTCTGTATAGTGGTGGTGATGGTTGGAAAGGCTTCCCCACTTTGCTCCTGGAATGTAGACATATGACATTGAAACATGTGACATTTCAGCTCACCAAAATATTTCTTTACCTTCTAGAGAATATTTTGGATTCCATGTCATTTGCTACTAGTAATGATCTGTGGAAATGTAAGTCCACTCTACAAGTGCAGAAGGGAACATCCAAACATAATGGGTAGTGAAAACTACACGGAGTCTACTTTCCCTGTTGGAAAGCTACACAAGAATTTAAAATATTTTATTTAAATTAATTTCTTTATTATTTAAAAATATATATGTAAAAGACTATGGAATCCTCAGTGAGAAGCCCTAATATAGCCTAAATAGCCACAAACTGTGTGAGTCAGTTGAACACATTTGGTGCAAAGTGCTTAGACTTTTGCTTAATTTAATTTTGTGTAGATGGGAGCAGAGGTTGGAGTCAACCATGTAAGCCCTTTGATGTTGTTTCCTTCATGGCCACACAGGTGTGGTGCTTACATCCTAAGCATCATTACAGTTGCACATTGATGGTGTTGGTCAGTGGGCAGCTCCATGTGTGGTAGGTCAGTTGACTTTCCCTGCAGCTGTCAAAGTCTGTGAAGTGTTAAGAGTTTCTACATAGCCAGATTCTCCCTTTGAGTCTACTACCTTTGGTCCTCCCCAACTTAATATAGAAAAGCTAAATGCCTTGTACTTATTCCAGACCATCTAGAGCCAAATTCTTCAACCCAGAAAAAAAAAGAAGGCTTCCAAGGAGAACACAGCTCACATGTGGGTGAAGACATGACTTCTAGACTCAGCTTCCATGCATATCTTTCCTAAAACCCATGTGGCAGAGACCTGCCTGCTGTGTGCCTTTCCCTCCCTTTCTGATTGCTCTTTCCCTACTCCTCAAAAGGGAGGAGCCCTGCCATGGAGAACCTAACTGTGGCACCTTGCCCCCTCCTAGGAATGCCAGGGCACTGGACAAGAGTTCAAGGTGGAGAAGGTAAGTGGGTACAAAGCCTTCTTCAAGTCTGGTGATGTCCACCTTGTAGTGACCAAATGCAGAGGAAGAATGAATTGTGTAGTCAGGTGGTCATTAAGAATAATTCTTCATCATTGGTCACGAAGTGAAGGTTGGCTTATAACTCAGGATTTTAGAGAACTGAGGACTATTTTAACCCAAAACTTACTCTAGTCCCCTAGAACTACTTATGTGTGCTCTCAATAACCACCACAACAAAATAAATAAATTTGAACCATATTTAATTCTAGCAAAAATAATATTATAATTGTACATCCACTTACTTTAGAGATTCATCACTCATAATTTGTTTATGCTTAATAACTTTTAACAATACAACGTGTTCTTATTTTTGCTCTATTTTTAGCAGATAATATTCCCAATGATAACTCAGTGTAAAAGAAAAGCCTGTACTAAAGTGCTGTAAGAAGATAAATTTTCAACTTCATGTATATTTCCATTACAAAGAAGAAGGAGTGACTGATCAATACAAGACCTAAGAGCTACAGTATATACTCGGAGGTACAATAGGGTTGTAGATACAATGGAACTAGAAGTCTTTGACAGTGAAGACAAGCACTCTTCTCTGGTGTTAAAGCAGAGGCTGCTGCTGTGCTTTTGCACAGAGGAGGTGGTGCTGATTCAGCCCTGCACTGACGTTTCAGGATGGCCCCTTGGTTTTTACATAGATGTTGGTGAGTAACCCAATGAAGCAAAAGAATAACATGACAATTTCATTTGAAGGTGTTAGCATTTATAATTCACAAAAAAATTACATACTTTGCAACTACTTAAATAAGATAAAACATTTTAAATGTCAACATAAAGATGTGGGAGGGAAAGCGAGATTATGAAATGTGATTTTAGGAGGCAGGGGTCAGGAGAGTTTGGGGACCATACTCCTGAGTAACCACTGCTGGTGTGAGGATAGGATCTTCCCGGGGTCCTGAGCCTCTCTCACTTCACATTTCCTCTCTCCCCCTGGCTCTCAGGAAGGCTATGTCAAGCTTGGCAGGACAAGGCTTCCTGTTGGGACACTGGTCCAACCAAGTCCTTGTCTCTAGTCCTTCTGTGTCCACTGTGGAGGGCTAGCCCCTGTGCCGGGGGGCAGCCTGGTTAGTTAGCTTTCTCCAGAGCATGTTACAGAGACACTATTGTGCAGACACTGTTAAGACAACAATGGCCTTGCCAACAGTTCCTGTGGAAACATGCCACCGCCCCCCGCCCCCCAAATCACCATTTTAACAATGTATTTGAGAGCTTGTTTGGAAGTTCTAGCAGGAGAGCGCAGCTACCCGTATGCCCTACCAACAATGTATTTGAAATCAAGGCTTTAAATAACTCTAAACTCATTGTCTTATTACTTTCTTCTTCAATCCCATGAGCATCATATGTGTTCTAGAAACTGTCAGAAATGCAGGTTTTGAAAACTTTTCAGTTTGCTTCCATTATTATATTCCCATGGCTCTTCATCAAGCCCTATCATTTTCACTCAACTTCTACATAAAGCGTGTGGAAGATGATTTTCCCTATTCTCACAAGTTTCCTTCTCCCCTGTTTTTATAGAGTAACTTTTATTTTATTGTCATCATTATTAATAATATTGTTTGGTTACTTGGTAAGAGTCTAGTATTCTGGGAAGAGGTGACACTAGAAACCAGATCTCTGGTGCTTTAGTCTTCTGTCCCCTGTACCAAGGGAGGGGCATGCAGGAAGAGCCCCACATGAAGAACATCTACTCGAACAAGGGGCATCCAGTGCCCACCGTGCCCTACGTGTTGCATCGACTATGGGATGCATCAGTTATTGCTATTTCCACCTGACAGGTGAGGATGTGGAGTTTGAGTGCCTGGTGGACTAGAGGCCCTAACAGAGCTATCTTGAAATCTTGGTTATAAATCTGGAAGTCTACTGTGTGTCCTGCTGGGCTTCCCTCTTCTTGTCCTGACCCCACTTCCTGAGTCAGATGGGCTAAAGGTGTCCCTACACAATTTGAAGTTCTAAAGGTGGTGGCATTGGGAGAAAGAACTTGATTGTACTAACAATTTCTCATCATAAACCAAGGAGCCTGCCTATCAGGGTGTCTGTGTCGGCACCTGTATTCAGGAAGACATTTGAGGAGTGAGGTAGAAGCCAGGCAGTTTTTTGAAGGGGTGTGGGAATGAAGGCACAGCCCTACAGGCAAAGTCTGAGTCATGGAGGTGACTCTGGGTACCTCCCAAGGCCGAGCAGCCAGCACTCCAGGGAAGGTCTCCACCTGGAGCAGCATAAGGACCTGAGCTCCTCACAGTCACCCTGAAGCAATGTGGCTGCCTGTGGAGTCATGCACCCAGACCTGAACATGGCCCCGCACCAGTGTTCCCATTCAGGGCAGGTCTAGAGTGCCCTGAACCCTGACTCTCTGCCCAGTCTTCTGCAAACCCTGAATCCCACCACACAGCCTGAACAAAGCAAGTTTTCCATGTCTGACACATGAACACCATCTGGTGAGAACTGCCCTGGGATAATTGAATGTGATATTATAATTTTGGTGCTTTTATCCCAGCATTGAGGACCCCCAAGGTTCCAGCTGCACTTCACACAGTCGTTCTGGGCTGTAGCCTTTCGGACAGCTTTTATAAACATGGGCTGGACTGGCAGGGCCGTTCACAGGAACACATGCCTGTGGGCTGCTTATAATTGATCATCAAGATCGATTGTTTCCCCAGCATTCCAAGAATTTCCTACAGCAGATGAAAAGCACTCTCTTAAACGTGGCCAGACATAGAATATAACTCAATTTTATATTTAGTTTTTAATTGGCAGGGAACCTCTCTCTGTTCCTAATAAGAACAGCAGGTACCTACTCATCAGTAAAAAAAATATGTAATAATCATGGAATATTCACTCCTGAGTTATTTGGAAATGGAGCAAACTAAAAAATATGCAAGCTAGTAACAAGCAAAGGGGACGTTTATAATGCAGCCTCTCTGAATATGTGTAGGTTCACAGCTCTCAATAATGCATTTTTGGATATCTCACAATAAAAAGTATTAATCTGGCTTCTCATTTGCATGACACATATTGCATTCAGTGGTTTTTGTCCCAGTTGTCACTCTAATATTCTGTGCTCAGTCCTACCTCCAGTAGGAGGGGTGTTAAGACCTCCAGGGGCAGACACTTGGGCCTCGAGCTCCAGAGCCCTCTGGAGAAGACTTTCTCTCTTTGAGCTCAGCCTCCCTCGTTTCTTGCAGTCCCACCAGATGGGCGTGGTGATGAGGTGGCTTCTCTGGACACTTATTACACCAGCCCCTCGAACATCCAACACTAGCATGCACATGTATGTGAGTTTGTGTGTGTTTTAGGTTATAAACAGCATATGGACAAATTCCTTAAATTAAAACAACATAATACAGTGCAAGCATTTAAAGAACAACACAACACTGTCTAAAAGTGGAGATGGTTCAAGATAACCAATACTATTCATACACATTTGCTCCCAACATTGTAAAAATACATACATTGCTCGTGAGCATGTGGCTAGCTCCTTAGAGACCTAAGGAGGGGCTGTGTAGAGGCCAGCCTTCAGGGGGCTGGCTCCTCTCCGGAGTGTGGTGGTGGCTTCCTGCTCTCCTCGCCCACCCTGGGGCAAACACACCGAGGGACGTTCACAGAGAACAGATGTTAGGAGCAAGGCACACGCCTGCCTGGTGATTTCACACAGCTCAGAAGATGTGATGAAGGAAAGTGTGTGGGTGGCGCCGAGCAGGTCCTGGGAATGCAAGGACCTAGTTCTGACTTCTCTGCAGATTGGCGTGTGACTGCAGGTGAGGCAGGGGTGGTGGCAGCTCCTGCCTGGCACTCCTGTGGTGGAGGACCACCGCCTGCCGCTGACCCATCTCACAGGAATGAACCTCGAGGATGAACACAGGAAGGTTCGGCAGCCTTTTGATCTTCATGGAAGATGGTTGCCAGATGGGGAAACGGAGCACCATTTGAATATAACGAATATACACTTAAAATCATCTTCATCTTGTTCAACTTTTCCCTGCAACTCTCTATTAGAGGAGAAATTTATCATAGCTGTGATGTGGGGAGAAAGCTTTTAAAGGAAGGAGCATACCTTTGGAGATGTCAGAGGCAGGCGGGCGTGCAATTTAAGACTCTTGTCACTCAGTCAAGAGGACTCGCTTATACCAGGGAGCAATAAAACACATAAGGAACAAATTTATGAAAAATATTCACCGATTGATCCATTATTACTCAGATATGGAGAAAGGGGAGAAAAAGGTTTTGACAATCTTCCTCCCACATTTCTCAGCTTTGCCACGCCGCCCCCTGCACAAACCTTTCTTCTCTCAATCTGCTGTGAGTCCAAAGCGAGTTCTGAGATGTACATGATGATAAGAAAAATACATTAAAATGATATGTTTTTAAATTTTCCACCCCACAGTGGAATTTTTATGTCTAGAGGTAAAGATGAAGGTCTATATATCCATGTATTTGTACAAAGTAGACATAATTAAAACAATACATGCTTATATGTGCCCTGATCAGAAACATATAAACTTACTCAAAAAGAAACTTCACGACCTTTTGATCCAATGTATTAATTTTTCAATGAAAGCTTTTAGGCAAAACTTCTAAGTATGTATTGAAACGTCTCCCATGAAGAATTCATTCCAACATTAACAAGCAGTATGTTTGCAATTTGTTTTTTGGAGGGCAAACTATTTTTCGGGGTCCAAAACAATGGAATCTGATGAGCCTGCTCTAATGACAAAGCCACGTTTACACTTCCCTGTCGCACTGAAACCTGCCCCCCCTCCGCCCCCAGCAATTTGCCAGTTGTGTGCATTTTTCTAACATGACATACAGTGCTGACATGTACATTTCTGAATTCTGTGAAGGGTTTCTGTTAGGATCAATGCCCCTGATTTGGACACATTGAAAATGCTGCACTTTAGGGTGTGCTAAAAATAGAACCCACACCTGCTGGGCAGACAGGACGGGGTTTCCAGGACATCTGCTTGGTCCAGCCTGGGTGCCACCACATTCCCATCCTCCACCCATGGGAACCCAGGGTTCCTGAGTCAGAAATCAGTACTTTTCTCCCAATTTGGAATGAGAACAAAAATAAGAATAATTCATGGGGAGTGCTAACTTAAACTGTTTAAGTAAAAGTTAGGCAAGAAGTTAACTCCATGTCACCATTGTCAGAACTGATTTAAAGAAAATCTGAGTTGTGAATGTGCAAGAAATTGCCATTGTGAGAAGCAGCTGGGAGTCTGATTTCTGGTTTCAATATTCGCACCAATAATTCTTGTTAGGTGACACACACACGTTTATATGACTTATGGATCAAGGCAGCTTGTTGCGTATTAACATTTTGTATTATGATCAAAACAATAGTTGGCCACTAATCTGCATTAATGTGTTCACTGGACCTTTTGGGGGGGAGCAGCAATGAAACTGATTGCTAAAGTCCCAAAATTGAGATAAAAAGTATTATTCATAAAACATAAAAGTCAGCCTTGAAGGCAGCCCCTGTTCTCCTCACCTTTGTCTAGGTTTTAGTGGTCACGTCTGGGTATTAAGATCAGAAGCAAATCCCCTGTGAAGGACACCACAGACCACTGTCAGAGCAGCCACAGACCTGCTCAGCCACACTCACACCCCCTTCAGCTCCAGGCCACCGCAGGGTCTACCACTATGGCTGCTGCACAGGCACGTGCCAGGGCCTGCCCCCAGTGGTGGCCCTATGCAGGCCAGGCTGTCTCTGCCACAGAAGGACCTGCCCTCACCTGGAGCCTGGTCTTACGCAAGAGCTGTGCAGCTCCCCAGGGGTGGAGTGCCCCAGTGGTGGGGCAGAAACTTTCCCCTCCAGGTGACTGCCACCCTCCTGAACTTCACAGAGGTAAAGTGCTCAGGCAGAAAGAAAGCTCTTGCTTCTCTGAGCACCTGCAGCACCGGAGCAATCGGCTTCCCGGCTTAGTGCTTCTCTCCTGCCACAGGGAAGCAGAGAGAGGGGAGAACACTGGCCTCCGGCATCCTTGGCTCAGGTCTCTGCCAGAGAGAGAGAAAGGGCCCTGAGGAGGCCAGGGCATCTCAGCCACCTCAATGCTATCCTTCCTTGAAGGGGCCACAGCCTCAGGTTGGCACGGATTGTCGTACCTGCCTGGACCACTGGCCCTCTGCAATGGTGGCTGATGCTTGCGTGCCCCTCACGTTCTGTGGCCAGGGAGGCAGTTGTGCCCCTGAAAAGTATCCAGAATCCAGGGGCAGATGCTCCTCAGCTTCCTATCCCAAACCTGCCAACAGTCCAGGTGGTGAAAAATGAGACAGCGTCCCAACACAAGAGGGAGCTTTCTTTTTTGCCAACTATAAACTAAATCTTACTGTTGAAATTAATGCTATTTAAGACCTGAATGCCAGAGGCTCTGTAAAGCTGAAACACATTGATGCTGCTCCTTTGACAAACACCATTGGAGGGACGCTGGTTTCCGGTGCTGTCCTCACAGTGGCTACGCAAGAACCCCTTCCAGGTGGGGACAGTCTCCTCATCATCTTCTCCAGCTGAGCAAACTGCTCGTGCACTCAAGGAGCCCATCAGGACCAGAGGTGCCCACCTTGCTCTTCTTCCATTGTTCCCCTTTCACATCTTCACTCATGCACACGAGAGCCACCTGTGCCACCCACGGATGGGGAGGCCTCTCCACACCAAGAGCAGGTGCCAAGCTAACTGGGACAATGTATACACGAATGCAGCATCCTCCCTTGGGCCTCAAAGAGCCTCGGTGAGCGTCAGTTCCTCACTGACCCCAGGTTGGCCCAGGATAGATGTTGGTGGGCTCTGAGAAGGGTCAGGGTTTGGTTTGGGTGACCTATACATTAGCTAACTGAATGTCCCAAACCACCATCCTGCAGTTTAAAACATGCCTTCGTAGTAAGTATCTGTATACAGTGCAGGAAAGAAAGCAGAGAGGTGATTAAAACACAATTTCTGCAAAAGGGTGGGTGCTCGGGAAAGGGCAGAAGGAGGAGAGCCGTCCTGTGTGGAGTAACGCAGAGGGAGGCATGACGATGTTTGTACATGTGTGAGAGAGACGGGGAAGAGAAAAATACACATAGAGGAGAACCTCCCATAAGCAAAATAAAGGTTGTGGGTGCATTCATCCTGTTGTTATAGGATACCACTAAAATACTTTCATGAAATAAGCAACTGGCATACATGCGATAAATCTGAAAAAAAAAAAATATTTAAAAATATTAAATGGAATCACATTTAAGGCTATTAAATAGTGTCACTGATGCATGAAAACCATAAATGTTCTTTCTTTGCATCTTCCTATGACTATGAATTCACTTAGGTGTAATGGCAAAGCAGTGCATGTGAATATATATTGAATATGCCTCTCTATAAGAATAGATGTTGGGGTGTGTATGTGTGTGTGTGTGTGTGTGTGCCCGCACACACACACGCACATGCATCCACTGGGATGTGAAGCCAGTGAAAGATTGTCTAACCTTGTGACCCATTCCAGTCCCAAGGATTCCTATGAAAACTGTGCCTGCCTGATAATTATTATTCCAACCCTATTAGCATAATGATAGCCTACTTCCCTGGTGCTGCATTTTTTATCCACAATCTCCCAGAGGTCTTTAAGCTTGTTAATAATCATTATAGATAGCCAATGAAGGGAATCACGGCTAAAATGAACTCACCTGAACTAAAGAGATTAACCCTACTCAAGCCTGAAGTGCCCCATAAGTATTCATCAACAGTCTCTTCCTATCAGCAAATAAATAATAAAGAGAGTTACAGGGAAATTACCCCGTGTGGGAACACATATTCTTGCTTCAGTGAGTGATTCCTTCCGAGTGGTTCCATCTTTAATTAACAGCACCAGACACATTTTAGACATTTTCAGCATGCACTGTCCCTGCAGATGTGGTGGGAAGTTTCATGGTGCCTCAGCATTTTATAAGATGCTAAGATATGTCAGCCGGTATGATGCTACATAAAACAGGTATTCCAGCAATAGGTCATCAAAAAAAGAAAACTAAACTATTCTGAGGATGCAGCATAATCAATTTTCTTCCTCTCCTAGTTTCCCCTTTTATTATCCTAAATTAGACCTTGCTCGGGGACATGCCATGCTGCTTCTCATTCTTTCCCCCTAAGATGTTCTCTGGCGGGCTCTTGGACACCCTGAGCTTCCCATCATGCAGAGGTGAGTGGACATGGCTGCCTGTCAAAGGTGCATGATCAACAGGGAAGCATCTGTGACCAGGTCCAGGAGCAGAAACCATTAGTGGCTCTAACATTGGTCCTAAGAACTACCAACTTCCTGTCACTTTAACCAACTGGTGATCCTTCCTGGTTAGGTCAGTCTGTCAAGAATAACACTTTCAAAGTCTGTTCAAGTTCTATTTTGTTTCTCAACCTTTCATATGAAGAACTCATCAGAGGTACCTCTCCTCCATCTCTGACCAACCTGGTGATCTTCAAGGACTCATGGTTTTGGTTCTATCTATCCTATTCTGACATCCCCTGAACATAGTCCAAGGCCTTACCACTGAATGGACTCACAGCAACTGTATTTGTTCCTGATGCCCTCAGTCACCAGTGACTCCCAATTCTATAGTGCCCAAAGCAACTCCTCGTGGCATGTTGTCCTCTGAGCACTGGCCACTTTATTGCTCAAGCAAGAAGGCTAGGGTATTCAGTTGTTCTTCCTTCGAAACTCACATCCAGATGGTGCCTAGTCACAGCCATAGGCCCTTCAGTTGAAAATCCACATATAACTTCTGACACTGCAAAACGTCCCTACTGATAGCCTACTGATAACAAAGCCTTACTGATAACACAAACAGTTGACTAACACACATTTATATTCTGTATTCTTACAATAAAGTAAGCTAGAGAAAAGAAAATATTAAGGAAATCATTAGGTTTTTCTGTGAGTTTATTCAAATAATTGCAAATCTGCAAAAATGTTTTTAAAACTTTTATTGAAAAATACCTGTGTATAAGTGGACCCATGAGGTTTAAACCTGTGTTGTTCAAGGGTTAACTGTAGATAGATAGATAGATAGATAGATAGATAGAGAGATAGAGAGATAGATAGATAGATAGATAGAGGCATTTATTTATTTACTTATTTATATTTTTATTTATTTCCGAGAGGAAGGGAGAAGAGAGAGATAGAAACATCACTGATGAGAGAGAATCATTGATCGGCTGCCTCCTGCATGCCCTCCACCCAGGATTGAGCCCACAACCTGGGCATGTGCCCTGACTGGGAATCGAATTATGACCTTCTGGTTCCTGGGTCAATGATCAACCACTGAACAACACTAGCCAGGCTAGATAGAGGTTTTTAGAGATTTATTTAAGGAATCAGCTTTGGCCATCATGAGGGCTGCAAAGTCTGAAATCCACAGGGCAGGCCAGCGAAAGGGCAGGGTGGAATATTCTGGGCAGGAGCTGATGCTACAGTCTTGAGGTAGAATCTTTTCTTTCTGGAGGAACCCTCACTTTGCATGTAAGGCCTTTCAGCTGATTGAACAAAGCCCACCCACATCATCAGGGCATCTCCTGCACTTAAAGCTCACTGATCCCAGGTATCAACACACCTCCAAGCAGCTTCACAACCACATTTGGCCTGGTGCCTGATTGAATCAGCATTGCCAAGGTGACACACAAGGCCAACCATCACAGGAGTCAGTAAACTGTGAGACCCCAGGAGTCATGGGTGGAGTTCTTGGGGTACCATGAGGAAAAGAATTTCCTGAGCCCCGCCCCCCCACAGGAGGATGGGGTTTTGTGGAAAGCTTTATTAATGATGTAAAATTAAGAGGGTTCCCCTCCAAGGTCCCTTCTCTGTCCATTTTGCCATGGAAGAAGTCCAACCATGTCTTCAGCAGGGCCAAGTTTAAGGCTATTCCTATAGTTTCTGTTCCATATTAAAGCACAGTCCAGTCCAGAATTTGACTACCTTAGCTTGTGTTCCCAGTTGCAGTCCATTGCATGTGGGGTCACATGGCTATGGACATGGGGCTGCTTAAGGCCCCAAGGCTATGGAGAGAGAACAGGCAAGCACTCGGGTGAGTGTGGGTCACAGAGCAGGAGAAAGAGAAAGAGAGAGAGCACACAAGTGAACAAGAGTGAGAGAATTCTTTGTCTGAGGATTTAACCAGGAGCTTAGATTTCACAAGCTTCTGATACGGACCACCCCCAGCCCATCCCTTGTTTCCCAGGCTAGACTGACAGGCACGCACCTCCCCTACATCACCCTGACTTCACTGTGCATGCACCCATCTCCCCCTCTGTTCAATTGCCCCCCTCCCCTCCCCGATCTGCAGGGAATGGGCTGGAAGTTCCCTGGGGAGTGTAAAGCTGTAGCTTCCTGGTGAAAGCTGCCCAGATGACCATGCTTATAATTTCTGGCCTCTCTTTTGCTTTCTATCCTTTTATTAAATTAACTAGCTAATCACAGCAATAACACAGGCACATATATCTTTCCATGTTTCGAAAGGCCCCACCCATAATTTGTCAAATGGGCAACCCTCCCAGACCTGACACCCAGCAGGGAAGGCCCCACCTGCACAGCGATGGACCCAGACCCAACAAATTTTCCATCCCGACCAGGATCAGTAGAGAATCCGGAGGGCTGAAATATATCATAAGCACTTTTAATAGTCATTTTGAAATAAGATTTTATTTTAAAAAAGCAAAACATTAAGTGATCCAGAGTTTATAGAAAGATGTCAGAGTGGCTGAGAACTGACATCTGACATTCCAGGTTGCAGAAGGCATCCTGAGCCTTGGAATGTGGCTGAGCAAGTTTCCTCCAAAACAGGGTGTGGACTTAACACGACCTAGTGCCATCACTGACTGTTCTGGAAAGCCTGGCGGGCACCCAGGGCAAATCCCAGATTTGTAAAACTTAAGAGGATGAATGAGGAAGAGATGTTGGGGTTAGAAGATCCACAGCTTTAACAAACGCCATTTTATCAAAGGCCGTTTTATCTATTTGAGCATGACATTAGTACTTTAAAGCATCTCATCCATTCCCTCAGCACATTTATTGTGTCCCCACCAAGCTGCATCCCTCTCCTGCACAATATGGGTTCTGAGCACAGAGTCCTCTCTCTGAGCTGCAAGTGGGGACCAAGTCTATGCCTCTCAAAGCCTTGCACTTTGAGTTGAAAGGTCACAGCAGCCCCACCTCGCTGTCTATGTGGCCATCGCATATTCTCCATCTGAAACTGTCAGGCACATTTCTCAGAAATTATTCTGATCTCGTTAGTGAATGCACACTGGTTTGTGATAAAGAGGCCACACAGACACATTGACAAACATCTTCTTGGTTGGCAAATGGGATGTGCACAGCGGTAAGGATGCTGTCCTCAGAAGGCCAGATGTGGCCTGGAAGAGGGGCTGCTTGACTCTGCAGTGCACCTGTTCTCCTCAGCCTGTAAAACCCGTCCCAGGTTCAAGCCCCAGTGAGAGCCCCGGGGTATCCTTCTGGGTGGGTGGGGAACAGTTTGAAAAGTGCACTTAAGCAAGCTCTGATGTTTCCCTGCCTCTTTAAGGGGGGGTCTGGGTGTGCATTCCTTAGGGGCCTCTGTGACCAGGGACACCATGAAGTGGATTCCTTCTTCAAATGTGCAGGTGCTAATAATTGATGGAAGAGAGATCCAGATGGCCCTCCAGTTAAACAGCGCTGTTTAATATAACAGGAGAAACCTTTGAGCCAGTGAAGAGATGTGCTGAACGTGGTCTGCAATGAGACAGCTCTGGTGGCAGCCCCTTCGTAGCTGGAAGAGGCCAGGAGGGCCAGGCTGTGGTGTGCCTGCTGTAGCCTTCCTACCTGGCAAGTGTCAGCTCCAGTTACAACAGTAACACAGGCACTACAACCCATGAACATAGCAAGAAACGGCGCCGTGATGCCTTTTGTTAAGATTTACTATGCAAAATCAATTTGAAAATGGCAGTAAAAAAATTTTTATTTCAATGCACAATGTACTGATGGAGCCAAACTGTTGAAATGGGGGATTGAGAACAGCAATTCCTGGCAGGCGCACGTGTGCTGAAGTGTATGATGAGCCACCTCCATCCACGCTGTGTCCGCTCTCAATGTCCAATTATTTCCTCCATTTTCTTCAGCACCACTTACAAGAGACATTAGTTGATAAAACTGAATATTTATTTTGCCCTGACTATGGAAAGCTAAAAACAAACGCTTTTCTAGCCCAGTCTGCTCCCCAAAAGAAAAGGGAGCGCAGGAAATGCAAATTCATGGCACAGGGTGGATTCAGTCAGAGCGCCTTTGTTTACACATAAATTATAGCCAACACCTCTGGCGAGAGGAGCCACCATGCTAACGCGTAGGATTGCCACTGTGTGCCCAATTAAAAGGGTGTCAAGTATCACAGTCACAGCACACAGCACAGCTCCGCTCCACCGGTCTGACAGGGGATGATTAACAGCTGAAGAATTTGGAAACCAAAGCAAATTCAAGTGCAAAACTTGGGGTCTTGACTTCCTGGGAAGAAAATAAGCCAAATCCATCTTAAAATTACTCAAACAAATTTCCAAAATATTACCTTCACTCCTTCCATGACCGCTCATGCACTTAGGTGCCGAACACAAATAGGAAAGTACTTTGAGGATAAAATGCTTAAATGAATTTAGATTAATATAAAAATGAGCCTCTGGTTTTGTCCAAATTTCAAAGATCAAAGAGAAGCCTGAAGAATCCCAATTTCTCTTAAGATAACTGAAGATGTTTCAGTCTTGATCTAAACCAGACCAGAGGTTGAGCCTGAAACCTCTCCAGCCTACTTCCTACACGAGGGCTGCCCTCTCGTCACAGGACCCATGGAGCTGTCCATGACCCCAATGTCTGGAGGCAACAACATTAAAGACAAAGACTATTTTTTAGTGTATTTTAGGTTCACGGAGAATTGGGTGTAAAGCACAGAGAGCTCTGAAATACTCACTACCCTCTCTCAAGCACAACTGCGCCCCTCTCCCCATATACATCTTCCATCTGTGTGAGACATTTGTTAAACAATCAATGAGCCTACAGGAACACATCATCATCACCAAGAGTTCACACCTCACACTAGGGCTCATCTTGGTGCTGTACAATCTGTGGGTTTGGACTGTCAACCAGTGGCCATAGGTGCTAATTCAACAATGGGAACCCCCAATTTGGGGTGTGTTGCAGGAGGAAACATTTTTCAGTTGAGATACTGCATGCTATGGACCAGCAGGGCTGTGAGGCGGCCCTGGGGCAAGCACATCCTGACAGGCTTCTCTCTGTCTAGACAGCTCTGCCCCACACCATTCTGCTCCACTCTGTTCTGGCGAGACTTCTTCTGTGTTTCAGTTCCAGCCAGGGAAACGTGGTCTTCAGTCTTCATTGGAAAGGGGCAGTGCACTCCTCTATCCAGAAGGCAGCTGACTTAGATGAAAGTCCCCGTCCCTAGTCCCTGACCACAAGCAAATGAGGACTCCAAATTCTCCAGTTTGATTCTTCGCTCCCATCCTGCCCCCCCGCCCCCCCCCCCACACACAAAATACTATTCTGATTAGTCAGAATGGAGATGCTCTGATTGGTTGGTGAAAATGTTGATGGAAATATAGCTGCACAGCTCTGATTGGATGAAAAAACGCTCAGTTCTATTGGTTGAATTAGGATTTTAGAAAAACCTGTGTAAGGGCTGGCTTAGGAACACAGTGCAGGAAAGCTGTTCAGCGTGGGAGGCAGAAAGTTCAGTGCAGGCTTCTTCTTGAAGTGCATTTTGGGTGAGAAGCTCCTGTGGAGAAATGGCTGCTAGTTTGTTTGTTTTTTTAATTTTAGGCCAGTTAGCCACCAGGAACCCTTCTTAGTAGATATCTTCTTTCTCAGGGTCCACAAGACAAATGTGTAATGAATGACATGTACCCACCATTATAGAGTCTTTTCACTGCCCTAAACATTCTCTGTGGTCCACCCATTCATTTTTCCCTCTCACCTAACTCCCAGAAACCACTGATCTATTTTCTATCTTCATACCTTTACCTTTTTAAGAATGTCACACAGTGGTATATTAGCCAGTGCTCTCCAAAGAAGCAGAACCAATAGGATGTGTGTGTGGAAGATATTTATTTATATACTAGAGGCCCAGTGCATGAAAATTCATGCACTGGAGGGGGAGTTCCTCAGCCTGGCCAGTCCCCTCTCACAGTCTGGGAGCCCTCAGGGGTGGGAGGTGACCTGGTGATCAGGGGAAGGTGATGCCGCATCACACCTCCGCTGCTGCCACTGCTGGCAGTGCAAGCCTCGGCCAGCCCTGGTTACCTGCTTCTTGGGCTGGCCCTGGGCGGCTGGGGGGCAAGGGGACTGGGCACCTCCATCTTGTGGCTCTGGGTGCTGCCATCTTTGAGGGTGGGGCAGTCAATTAGCATATTCCCTCTTTATTAGATAGGATTATATTACATATTTACTTATTATAAAAAATTGGCTCATGTGATTATGGAAGCTGAAAAGTCCCAAGATCTGCCATCTACAAGCTGAAGACGGATTATCCATAGTGTGGTTCCACTCTGAATGTTAGCAGGCTTGAGACCCAGAAAAAACAGATGTTTCTGTTTGAGTCTAAAGGCCAGAAAAAGACCAATGTCCCACATCAAAGCAATTAGGCAGGAGGAGTTTCCTCTTACTCAGCCTTTTTGTTCCTATCAGGCCTCAACTGATTGGATGGGGTCCACCCACATTGGGGAGGAGGCTTCACTCAGTATACCCATTCAAATGTCAGTGTCATCCAGAACACTCTCACAGACACACCTGAATGTTTGACCAAGTGTCTGAGCATCTAATTGTCAAGTCACATTGACACTTAAAATTAACTATCAGAGTTAACATCATACTGCATATAACTTGTTTAGATTGGCTTCTTTCATTTAGTAATATGCATTTAAGATTCCTCCATGTCTTTTCATGGTTTGATAGTTCATTTCTTTTTAGTGCTGAATAATATTCCATTGTCTGGATGGACCACAGTTTATTTATCCATCCACCTACTAAAGGATATCTCGGTTGTTTCTAAGTTTGGCCATTATGAATAAAGCTGCTATAAACATCCATATGCAGGTTTTCATGTGGACATAATTTACAATTTGTTTGGGTAAATATCAAGGAGTGTGATTGCCAGATTGTACAGTAAGAGTATCTTTAGTTCTATAAGAAACTACTAAACTGACTCCCAAAGTGGCTGTATCATTTTGCTTTCTCACCAGCGGACAGCAATATTTTAGAAAATAATTTCTCATGAACCTGGCAGCATCCTTCCTTGGAGTCTTATTGGTTGGATTACCTCTTAACATCTCCTCTACTTCTCTGTCCACACATTGTTCTCATCTTTGAATCCTGCACTGGCCAGCCTCAGGTCTCCTTTCATCTTCCACACACCTTATAAATTCCTGTACAATCATTGGTGGGTGAACCATCCTTGGTCAGAGAACCTATCATAAACTCTAGGTGTCTGGGTTTCCTGAGCCCCATCCACACAATATATGGAGAGTCCCATTCTCCCACACCCCTTCTAACAATCATAGTTATGGATCCTGTTCCCCTGCTCTGGGCTGCTCCCAGACTCCACTTTCCCCAAAGAAATATCTGCCCACACTCTCAGGTCCTAAGGATAGGAAGGAGCTGACTGCTTCCCATGGTGGCCCTCAGAAGATGAGTAAGTCTTCTCACACTATTGTCCCCTCTTCCCCCAATGCTGTCCTATGTTCCCAAGGCTCTGGGGACATTGGCAGCAGCTAAGCACATCACAGTTTTCATGAGGAGAAGTCAGGAACACATAACTTGGAGGAGGGTGACCCATCTGGTGCTGTTTTGCTGCCTACAAGACAGGACTTCTCCGAGGAAGGACGATCCCTTTCCTCGTGAGAGAGCCTGAGGTTGGGGGGAGACACGTTCCAGAGCTTCACTCCATGGATGATTGCATGTTTTGTTTAAAGTTTTGATTTATGATTGTAAAATTATGGCAGGAATTTATATAATGTTTTGAAATCCTCCATTAGACTTTTCATCCACTTTATCATTTTCTTATCTGGGTAAGGCAGCTATTATTTGTCACAAGAATCTGAGACAATAAGAGGTGATGAATTCCATAAACTCACTCCAGAAAATAAAACCCAGAAGCCAGGCATTGAGTGCAGTCCTGAGGTCTCTCTTCTGAATTACTCATTGTCCCCTGATGACACGCATACATGTCACCTCCCAGAAAGAACCACTGCCCCCATTCCCCAGGTGCAGGTCACCTTCCAGTCACGGTTACAGCTCTCTACTCTTCCTCTTGTTCTGATCTACCCACCTCTCCAGCTGCCTCTGTACTAGTACTGCCAACAACAATCACTGCAGCGATCTGACGGGCAGGTACTGTCACTGTCCCATTTTACAGGTGAGGAGCTGAGGCACAGACAGGTAAACAGAACATGTCCAGATGAGGAACAGGGCTAGGATCCAAACTTGGGCCAACTGGTCTCAGAACCACAACACTGAAGTATTTAGGATTCAGGCTCTCCCCCAGGTATGAGACCAGCTCCACCAGGACGCTCCTGGGGCATTCACCCATCTCCCCACCCAGCCACCCACCAGGACATAGTGGAAGGGGGCACACAGGGGCCATGAATTCTCACTTGGAGTGAAAGGCAACTCCACTCCCCAGGAGTCGACAGAGCCCAACAGTTGTAATGGGACAGCACATGGAAGCTGCTTTGGCATGACTGAAAAGGCATGTGTCACCAGGGGTGGATCTGCTAAGAGCCTTTTCTCTGTAGTGCACAGAAAAAATGTTCCCTGTAACCGAATAGTCATTCTCCTGGAGCGAGGACTATGCAAATATACCTATTAGAGCATCTAAAATCTTCTTCCTTCCCCGAAAACTCCATGTGCTCAGTGGTCACAAAAATGAAATGCTTGTGTCATCCTTCAGGACACCCACTGGATGGTGCCAAGCCTGGCCTGCGCCCTATATCACCTTCAGCCCCTGTGTGTGTTTGGCGCCCACAGGGAACAGGTGTGGGTGACATTTGAGAGGATTTGTTTTCTGATTCCCTGCCTTACAGCTCTGACAGAAAAGGACTTGTGTCCAATGTCAATTATTTGCCGACTGCCACTTCAGGGACATTTTTTCCAGGGCTGGCGCTCATCTCCACTCGGAGCCCTAGCAGGAGCCCTACCTTGCACTTCAGAGAAGAGCACAAAGGCTCCATGTGAGGTGCAAGGTGGGGTTGCAGGCAAGGAAGGCATGCCACTCCCACAGCCTTTCACGCCTGCAACGAAAGGGTTTTAAATGAGATGTAGGTATAAAGGGCGGACGGGGAGCAAGACCCCGCTGACAACACCCAAGTGTTGGGAGGAGATGCCTCCATACACTAGGACAACTCAAAATGTGGGACCTCTTTTGTGCACACATGCCATTCTGTATGGGAGGCTAGTGGCTTCCTTCTCCACCCTGGGTCCCTGGTGGAGCCAACCTGACACCCTGCCTAGAGCCTGTCCCATGCAAACTCCAGCCTGAGAAGCACCAACTTTGTCCACTGGGAAGCAGGGTGAGAGGGCTGGGGGGCATCAGTGAGGACCCTGACTACCCCAGGCACCTACGCATGGCCTGACTACCATGCGCAGCCTACAATGATGGATCCAAGAGACCTGCATGCACTGGCTTCAGCTTGGGCTCCCCTGAAAAGCCAGCCTTTTCCATTTCTAAAGTCTTACATCTTTAAAGTATTCCTGGAAAATCCTACTTGTTCCTCATTGACTAACCTTAAATAGAGAAAGAAAAACGTTTATTCACAACCCATTTGAGAAATGTTTATTCACAACCCATTTGAGGTGGCTCACTTGTGAAAGTGTGGGTGAAACCTGCACTAACGTTTGTGCAACAACATTTTCCAAGCACAGGGGTGCTGGCTCATTGAAGAGGGCACAGGAGGGTTTTTTGTTGTTTAGTTTTTATTTCATTATCATAAATTTAACTCTGCAATTCAGCTAGACTTGGAAGGGGCAAGGAAATATGAACCCAATGAACTGTGGCAAGAGCACAAAGGTGATAAATAGAACATTCCAAGCAATGGGGGTGAAGGGGTGCTCTCCTGTGGGACAAAAGGAAAGATCTAGTAGGTAGAATAAAGCACAAGTCAAATTTATTAGCATTGTCCACAGTCAGCAATGGTGGGTGATCTTCTAGCTCAGTGGTTCTCAACCTTCCTAATGCCATGACCCTTTAATACAGTTCCTCATGTTGTGGTGATGAGAAACTGGGAGCCGTTTGTGTTGGGTCCAGCATTTGCTGTGGCAAGATGCCAGGAACCATGTGCTTCAGGATGAAATTCTCATCATCAAACTTCTCCCCATAGATGGACTTGCCACCTGTGCCATTATGGTGGGTAAAGTCACCACCCTGGCACGTAAATCCCAGAATAATTCTGTGAAAGCAGGAAACTATAACCAAATCCTTTCTCTCCAGTGCTCAGAGCACAAAACAGCTCAAAGGAGACATGGCCCAAGGACTTGCCGTCTATGATGATGTTGAAGAACACGGTGGGGTTCACCATGGCTGGGCATGGGTGGCTTCTGGGCTGTGGCGTCTGCAGGGCCAGAATGGATGGTTTTTAAATGGAGCGACTCATCATCTGTTGAAAATCAACATGATTAAACTGCTTCTTAAGTTCCATGCGAGCTGAGAATTTCCTTAAAGCAGGCCTCTCCTAGGACACTGGTACCTGAATAGATAGGAGTGGGGGTGTTGAGGTCCTTAAGGTGTATCTGTTTCTAAGTTGCCTTCCCCTGCCAGCAGCTCCAGCAGCTCCTCCTGGAATCTCACCTCACCGTACATCCACATCAGCCCTGAGTCCCCCGAGGCCCTGGTTCTCACACTGGTCTTTAAGGTGAAAGCTGACCCAGCAGGGCTGAGGGAGGTGCCCTTTGCTTCTCTGTCAGGAAAGTCATCACTGCTGTAATAATTTGCTCCTGGCTGTGGCCTAGCAGCTGTCTAAATTTACAAGGTCAATCCTCAACCTGCCTAAACCCAACTTTTTGGGGGCCCTGGGGTCAGGTTTCAAATAAGTGCACATTCCTTCTCTAACCCAAAGCAGCCCGAGGGGCTCAGCACACTTTAAAGATGGATGTTCGTCACTTCTCACATTGGGGACTTCAAAGGGTGGTTTGGGGCCAGCTGACGGGGAGCTTCCTGAAACTTCCCAAGCATAGGCGAGCTCTCCTGGGCTGGGTGTTGCAAACTCTGGTTATCGCCAGGCTGTCTGGCAAGCCGAATGCAACCCTGCCCTGCCCTCCCCTTTCTCTTGCACTTGTTAAAAGTAATTAGTGTTTGCACCCATATCTGAACTTTGATTTGTTTCCAGGATGGAGATGTTGATACTCCTTCTGATGGCTGCATAAATCACACATTATTAAGTTACCTCCCATTACAGTGTGTTAAAGGGTTGGCAGCTCCTGGCTTTACAGAGGGGCTTTTATAAACACAGCAAGCTTGGGTTGCAGTGGCAGGAGCCGCCATGGACAAAGCCTCGCACGCAGATATTACCCCTTCTCCTCCCAACTCCCTATGCCCAGACTCTGCCTCAGTCACCAGGGAGGAAGCCCTGGCAGTGGTTAATTTACAGGGTTCAAGTAGGATTTCTGGACTGGGCTCCCCGAGTTGCATAGCTCCTGGAGGAGAGACCATTGTCATCATTCTCATTTCGCAGAGGAAGAAACTGAGTCAGGAGAGGCTTGGCGGCTTACACCACCTCACCTAACTGGGAGCTGTGGACAGGGCCTTGGCTAGATCCCAATCTTCTGCCGGTGGAGCCAGCGAATACCACAGGATTGCATGCTACCCTTACAGGGTCATGGATAGGTGGGCTTTTCCCTGCTGGGAATACCTGGCAGAGCTGCTGATTTCACTGGTCAGGGCCCACTGCTCCAGACACCAGTTCCTGGCCCATGAGGCTCACCCACTCACCAGGAAGTTCCCTGCATGGACCAGGCATAGGACAGTTCTGGCTACACTGGCTATTTACTTGGAAATGGGCTGGGACCAAATCAGAACCAACCAAGGAGGAAAATTAGCCTGGGCTCCTGCGGGGAGCTCTGGCTGTGTCCTCAACTCTGAACCAGTGATGGGAGGTTCTACATCTTCTTCCCAAGGCTCAGAGCCTGAGTGGGGACACAGCGCAAACTGCGGTGAGAGAGGTAGAGAATCTCATTGACAAGATTACTGGGGGTAAAAATACCCATGCTGGTGCCATGCTTACTGCAAGTTCACACATTGATTTTTGCAGCAGCCAAGTGGTCACACACAGAGCCACAGGGCGATCAGGGGGTTGGGGCGCTGTCCCATGTCACGCTGCTCCAGGGGCCAGGAGGCCTCGTGGCTCAGCTGATCCCAGTGCTAGGAGGCCTCGCTGCTCAGCTAATCCTGGTGCTGGGAGGCCTCGCGGCTCCGCTTGACACAGGGGCAGTGAGGCCTCGCGGCTCCACTGATCCCGGGTTCGGGAGACCTTGTGGCTCCACTGATCCCAGGCCGGGAGGCCTCGCAGCTCTGCTGATCCCGGTGCTGGGAGGCATATTACCATTTTACGATATAGGATAGTGGCCTGGTGCACGGGTGGGGGCCGGCTGGTTTGCTCTAAAGGGTGTCCTGGATCAGGGTGGGGGGTCCCGCTTGGGTGCCTGGCCAGCCTGAATGAGGGGATGATGGCTGTTCGCAGCTGGTCACATCCCCTTCAGAGTGGGGGTCCCCACTTGGGTGCCTGGCCAGTCTGGGTGAGGGGCTGAGGGCCGTTTTCAGGCTGGCGGGTGACTGAAGATCCTAGCCTCTCCTTTTTTCCTTTTTTTTTTTTTTTTTTATTCTGGGATTTATTTACATTCTATGGCTGTCACTGGAGCTGAGAGCTGGCTTTAGCTCAGACCTCAGCTGCTGAAAGCAGGTTTCTGGACTTTGTTTACCTTCTGTATTTGAAACTTTGTTGTGACTCTAGCTCTGAGATCCCAGCTGACTGAAAGCAGGTTTCTGGGGTTTTGTTTAGCTTCTATATTTGTAACAATGTTTCTTAGAGAGAAGCTCAGAGCCCAGCAGTGGCAGGCAGGGAACCTGGCTTCCTCCATCGCTGGAGCAAGCAAGCCTCCCTGTTCGCCCCAGCTGCCTGGGTGCCGGCTGCCATCTTGGTTGGCAGTTAATTTGCATATCTCCCTGATTAGCCAATGGTAAGGGTAGCAAAGTTATGGCTAATTACCATATTTCTCTTTTATTAGATAGGTGATATATATATATATATATATATATATATATATATATATATATATATAAAATTTAGAAGCCCGGTGCATGAATTCGTGCACTGGTGGGGTCCCTCAGCCTGGCTGGTGATTGGGGCTGATCAAGGTCATGGGAGGTTGGCTGGCCAACTGGGGGGAAGGGCCGAGGAAGGTTCAGCTGGCCAGGGGGAGGGACCATGGGAGATTGGCCAGTGGCCCTGATTGGGGCCGATTGGGGCTGACCAGTGCAGGGGGAGGAGCCATGGAAGGTTGGCTGTGGGAGTGCACCGACCACCATGGGGCAGCTCCTGCGTTGAGCATCTGCTCCCTGGTGGTCAGTGCATGTCATGTCAACCAGTCGTTCCATCACTATATTTAGAATCACATGAATAGACAAAAGGATACAGGAGGAGGAAAATACATAAAGTAGACAAACGAAATAAATAAAAAAATAAAGTCTACTACTTAGATCAGATCAAGAAAATAATGTTAATTTTTTTTCTGGGTTAGTTTATCGCACTACTTACTAATACTATTGCTAAGTTTTGTGGTTGCAGATGTATGTATATAAATATTGATAGAAATATGAGACTGGCTGCCATAATTAGGCAGCTTTAGCTCTGTTTGAGCTGAGACACATCAAGGTCAGTACTCTGTGGTCCCATAAAGAAGTGCTTCTAGGAAGGTGCAGGTAGAAGCCAGGAGACCAGGAAGAGGCTGTCACAGAGGAGACAAATGACATGGCCAGGATTTGGAGCAATGATGGCAGAAAGTGAGGAGATGGACCCACAGATACTCATTTGCATGCACAGCTCTTGGCTCATATAAATATTATTTGTGGATTATTTCCACAGTGTGCTCCTGAAGCTAGGTGGTATATTCATATGGACACCTGGTACCTTATCCTGAGCACTAAACAGAAAGTATATTTAAAGTTACTTTTGCATTAATGCCAGATATTCTTTTCAAACACAGAAGTGTGGACTCTCAGAGTTAACATCTATCTACTGGAAAAAGATAGAATCCACATTTAAATAAGTCTGCCCAGATGCATAATTAGAATTCTGGTAAGATATTGAGTGTTTTCACTAAAAACAGCATCAATAATCCGCTGTCCTTCTCTGCAGTTTTGATATTGTCTGCGTTGCCAAAGGAAGAAAGGAAGGATGGGTGAGGTCATTCCTAGTAACTCAATACCTCCAAGTGGTTTATGCTGAAGTGGCTGGGTTTCTTTGCAGGGATTTACCTAAATGATATCATCCCAGGGAGTCTGGTTTAGATCAAGCCAGGTTAAAGATCAGGACTGTCAGAGATGATGTCATTAGATCTCATTACTAATGAAGTCAGGGTCATTGTGAGTCCAGAAGCAGTTTCAAATTCAGGGTCCGTTGACCTTAAGATCTGTACCCAACTCAAAACCCCAAGTGGTATAGACATGGGGAACTGACTGAGACATAATAGTTTAGAGACTGCTAGTGTTGCCTTCGAGTAATCCAGTTTGCAATGACTGATTATTTTCTCTGTATTTTACATCACAGACTTACACATAAGTCAGAAGTGGCTTTATTTCTGTTACGGATATATTCACTAATAACTGCATTTTTCTGGGTAAAATAGTTCATCAAAAATGTAAATCAAACTTGGAGCTGATCACTGGGAGGCCTGGTGCTCTCTCACTAATGGCTGGTAATCCTGGAAAGCCAAACTTCTGTGTTACACATGGCTGTAACACAAGCAGCATAAAATGAGGTTTCCTTAACCCTATTCCACCAGTTCCTATCAGAAGCAGAGTGAAAGAAATGTTCCCATATTTCTGCAGAAGTAGGTGCAGTGGGCTGAATAATGGTGGTCCCTTGTCCAAACCAGTAATAGTCGCTTATATGGCAAAGATGCGATTAGTTAAGGATTTCGAAATGAGAATCCTATCCTGGATCATTCAGATGGGCTCTCAATGTCATTGCTAGTGTTTTAATAGAAAAGAGACAGAGGATACAGACACACCCAGAGGAGAAGGCCAGGTGTAGAGAAGCACGGGGGGATGTGGCTATGAGCCAAAGAATGCTTGCAGCCCACAGAAGCTGGAAGAGGCGTGAAAAGGATCCCCAGAGAAGGGCATCCCTGCAGACGCCTGGGGTTCAGGCTTCTGACCTCCAGAAGAGAGAATGCATTTCTGCTGTCTTAAGCCACCCAGGGACTGCCTGCTGTGCAGTGACAATTACAGGTCAGGGATTGCCTGGTGTACCCTGATGGTTCCAGATCAGACACCTCGCCTGTGCCATCCCACAGCTCCCTGTGTTGGCTTGCCTCCTTGAAATGTGAATGATCCTATCCACCCTCCTCTGGCTTCTTTAAGCTATGTCCTATGTTATGAGGCTATTTTATAATAGTTTAAAACTCCTTTAGCATTTTAATAATGCAATCTTTGATTATAACTACAGAGAAAGATATAATCTAGCATTGTGTAATTAAAAGACAGCATATTTCAGAATATTTAGGCAAAATGCTTAATGTGTTAAACACTCTCATGTGAGAGTTAATAAAAATTTTTTTTAAATGAAACCTCCTCCTCTATGTGTCCTGAATATGCCCCCCCCCATCCCCAAGGAGAATAGCCTACTTAGAAAAAGTGATTTAATTCAAATATAGAAAGAATATGATGTTGCCAGTGAGAGCAAATAAAGGTGGAATAAGGTATATTACTGGGGAACTGTTTGCATAACACACTGAAATTAATATACTATGTGCAGTAGTTGACACAGTTCATTCTAAACCAGATAAATCATTCATAGGAAAAATAAACACTAACTAAAAACACAGATCACCAGTTGAGCCATACATATCAAGAACAAAATCAGATGTGCTCCTTACCTGTTGACACAACATGACTTTTCTGCTGATTCAGACAGTTAATCTACGAAATCAGAGTGAACACCCACTGAGCCAGACACACCGCCTAGTTAAACACATCACTGCAACTGCATGCATTTGCTCAGCTTATATAAATTTCCGGCAAATTAGGGATGCACAGTATCTCAGAGCTCATGTTTACTGAGCCAGAAGCATTAAGAAGTGAATGTGCTAGTTAGTAAAACATATACATCAATTTCCTCTTTTAAAAAAAACTCAATTCACATTTGCTTTCTGCCTTTCTTTCCCTTTTTTAAGGGCAACAGGGATTTATTGTCTCACAGCTTTGGAAGTCAGACATCTAAAACCAAGGTGTTGCTAGGGCCATGCTCCCTCTGAAGGCATCAGGGAAGGACCTGCTGCAGGCCTCCGGCTTTGGCAGTTCCTTGGCTGGTGGCAGTGCAATTCCTCATGTGATCTTTCTAAAAACACCCATTGGGATGGACCAATTTCCAGGTGGTCCAGTGATCCCTGTCCTGGTGCAGATTCTCTTCCCTCGAGTGCGGGCAGGACTGGGACTTGCTCCTAACCATAGAATACAGCAATGGCTGTGGGTGTCACTCCCAGGAGGACATGACGATACGAGAAGCTCATCTTGCTGACAGACTCATTCTAGAGTCTCTGTCTCTCTTCCTGGCTTTGAATAAGTAAACTGCCATGAATCCTTATTCTAAAACAATTAAATCCGTGTGGTTTAAATTACAGAGGTCTGACCAGTTAAGGGCATGGGGAGGCTGATGCCATTGAAGGAAGATTTTTGGAGAGAAGAGTGAATGCCATGCCATGCCATGCCACACAGACCACGGGCAGACAGCAGGGTGGTCAGCAGGCAGAAACAGGAGTGAGGGGAGGCCTAAGCCAGAGCCTTTATGGGGGTTTCTGCAGGAAAGGCAGGGCAGGCAAAGTATAATTTTGAGGATTGGCTAGTTTGAATAATTCTGGTGGGCCTTGGTGCTGGCACGGGTGCTGTCCCTAGTGGTAGCTATCTGGCCCTGGGTTGATTGACAGTAGGGGAAATATTGTCTGTGTGTGAGACATAGATGAACGAGAAGGTTAAGGCTCAAGATCTGCTGGTTTGCACATGGAAAGTATTCTCCTGGACAAGTTGTCATTATCTTTAGGAATCAGCTAGCTCTGGGGGCAGCAGAGAGGGGGTCTCTATTGGGCCCTCTAAGGCCCCTAAATGCCAGCACATCAAGAATTTAGAAAATACAGTAAATATAATTGTTCCTATGATGAATAGATGTTAAACAGACAAATACAGAATTAAAACACACACACACACACACACATACACACACACACACAGCAATGCTATAGCTACAGGGAAATGGATTGTGATGATAAGCCAAGGGAGTGCGGAAGCAGAGTTTGCCACAAAGGGACCTCTAATGGGAGTCCAACACCCTGATTGTAGGGTGACACCTTGTTTGTGGGACTCTGAGCAAAAGACCCCACTAAGCCAGGCCCTGACCCCTGATCCCCAGAAACTGAGGGAGACTAAACATATTGTATTCATTTAGCAGCAACAGAAAACTAAAGCACTTATCAAAATAACCACAGAAATTGTCATGAAATATCTATACTAAAAAAAGAGTAATATGCTAATTAGACTGGGAGACCTTCTGGAGACCTTCTGGACAAAGCCTGGGACTTGGCCGGCCTGCAAACCATCCCCAAATGGCCCTCAGGCCCTCGCCTAGGCCAGCCACACACCCCGCAGGGACCCTCACCCTAATGGGGGTGTGGCCATCAGCCCCTCACCCAGGCCGGCCATGCTCCCCAGTGGGGACCCTCACCCTGATGCAGGTGTGGCCAGCCTGCAAATGGCCATCAGCCTCTCTCCCAGGCTGGCCACGCCCCCCTCAGGGACCCTCACTCTGAGGGGGGCGTGGCCAGCCTGCAAATGGCCCTCAGCCCCTTGCCCAGGCCAGCCACACCCCCCAGCGGAGACCCTTACCTGATCAGGCTAGCAGGAGGGGCAGTTGGGGGCAAGCAGGCTGGCAGGAGGACAGTTGGGGGTGATCAGGCCAATGGGGGGGCAAGAAGGCTGGTGGGGGGGCAGTTGGAGGTGAGCAGGCCGGCAGGCAGAGTGGTTTGGGGTGATCAAGCAGGCAGGCAGGTGAGCAGTTAGGAGCCAATGGTCCCAGATTGTGAGAGGGATGTCTCACAGGGATCAGGCCTAAACTGGCCTTTGGACATCCCCTGAGGGGTCCCAGATTGGAGAGGGTGCAGGCCAGGCTGAGGGACACCTCCCCCCATGCACAAATTTGTGAACTGGGCCACTAGTTTAATATAAAAATATAGACAATACAAACTTTATTGTCATTGGTGATGTAGAGTAATCTGATTTAGAAATCTAGACATTAAATATTTTCAAGTTTGCAATTATTGGGCATTAGAGATGAATAACATCAAGACCAACCTTAGTCTGAGGCCGGACCGGTCAGACTGAGAGGGCTGGGACCTTCCACCCAGACACCAGCAGCAGGAAAAAGGCAAAGGGGGCCATAAGCAAAGGTAGAAAGGAGCTGGGCAGTGGCTGGGGAAGAGGCTCAGGCACAGAGGGCAGCCCACGGCAGTGTCACTGGGCTTCAGAGAAAGACTCGAGTCCTGCAGCCAACTGCAGAGGTCTGAGGCCCAGACTCACAACAAGAATCAAACCTGAGGCTTGCCTATTGGAGGAGAGAGGATCCAGGTAAAGAAAATCCAGCTACCAGAACCAATGGCACAAGGTCAAGGAGACATAGAATCACTGCTTTTATGAGCCTCTTCCTTTTCTCAGCCTCAGTTTCCATGTCTGTGAAGAGAGGCCATGACACCAGCCTCTCCATGAGAGGTGAGGCATCCATAGTCAATCTCCCTTCAGACACCCAGAGCACCTGTGACCCAGGCTGACTAAGTATATTAGACTCAGTGCAGCCTGGGTGAGCTCCAGAGTAGATTACAGGGGTCCAGGGTCCTGAGCCAGGTGACTGAGAGGCAAGTCTTGCATTGAAAGGAGCTGGTTGAAGTGGGCACAGCATGTGACAGAAATAGTTTGGGGTTGATCAGTACAGCGAGGTGAGTGTCTTGAAGAGCAAGTGTCTTGATAAGTCTTGATAAGCCTGATAAATCAGTTATTTTAATTGGTTAATGGTCTTATCTTCCAGGAACAGGAATTTCCTAGCATAAACAGCTAAGTGATTTATGTCTGGTCCCAATATTCTTAGCACAGAAAGAGGAAATGGTGTAGCTCCAGAGGGAAGAGCATGTTTGCAAAGGGTTACATTACATAGTGTGTAAAATCTCTGAACTTAAGTCCTCATACACAGTAGGTGCTCAATAAACATGGCTGTCCACCTCAGCCTCAGTGAGGCTGGCTCGTTGTGGCTCCTTTTCCCCTCAGCCTGTGAATCTTTCAATTCCATTGAACTAGAAGAGGGTGTATGGCTGAACCTGGGGAGTGGTGGAGGGGGTTGAAACTTTAGGGTCTGAATGGGTGCAGGACAGGCAGTGGGCATGACATTGGAAAAACTGCATTTTTCATAAATAAGGAATGTACAAAACTTGCTCAACTCTATTCTAGCTTCATGTCAATAAACAGAATATATTTCTCTATATCATCATCATTATGATTCTTTTTGACCCCCTGGAAATTTGAGTTAGCGTTCTGTGTGTTCACCATTCCTTACAAATGACTAAGCCCCTTTCCTGACGGGAGCTGAGGTGCTGCCCTCTGGACTGGGCCCCAGGGCTGCAGAGCTGAAGATGAGGCTGGGATCTGACTCAGGGGTTGCAATCTGCCCCCAGTAGCTCAGTGCCATCCCGGCCATCCTCAGGGATGTTAGCACTGGACAGCTACACTTTTCAACTTGGAACTGACAGATGTGACTAAACTAACATGCAGGAAAACCTGTCAGGTTAGCATGGTTCCCTCTGAAAACTGATGGTGTTGGTATAGGAGACAGAAGCTCTTTATGCAGATCGAGCTTAATAAAATAATAGTTTAAACACACTTAAGCCAGGGGATTGTCAAGGGCGGGGGAAAAAAAGGACACATATGTAATACCCTTTGTAATACTTTAAACAATAAAAAAAATAAATAAATAAACACACTTAGGACATCTCATCAGAGTCATTTTAGTGACATGTGTAATTAATTTATTCAATGTCTTCCAAAGGTTGACAAGATGTGTTATATTGGACCAAGGTAGTAAACACTGGAGTATATAAATCCAGTTCTGGGTGTATGTGTGTATGCGTGTGCACGCACAGGGCAGTCTTTTTCCTGAAAAAAATCCACAGAATTTAAGCAGGTAAAAAATGCATGCATATATTAGACAGATTAAATATACAAAATAGCCAACATTTGTTGAACAAGGCGCCGTGGTAACCTTTATATACCATTTGTTTTAGTTCTTTATTTCTCTCATATCAAGTTACCACAAACTTAGTGCCTTAAAACAACACCTGAGGTGATGCGGTGATGTTTCTATAAGGCAAGGAATGCCAAAGATGGTCAGAAACCAGTAGGAGCTGGAGAGGCACAGAAAGATTTTCTTCACAGCCTCAGAAGGAACCAACCCTGCCTACACCTTGACCTAGATTGGGCCCACCTGAATACCCAGGGTTGGCTCCCTGTGGTAAGGTCCATGACCTAAGTGACATGTCCAGAGCCCCCTCACCACACAGTCACAGAGGCCATTTTTCACGCTGCGGTGTTATGCCTCAATTACTTTACTCCTCTCACACAGGGATGATCTTATTTTCACTTTCCAGATGTGAAAACTGAGGCAGCAGAGGCTGGAACTACTACCCCTGAATTAATGGGGTAACCAGGCAGCTGCTGATGCCAAGCTGCCTGCTCAGCCACCAGGTCTTGAAGAGTGTGTAGGCACAATGGAATCCCAAGGATTCTCACTCTCCAAGTGCAAATGGAGCTGCCTCCTTCCCTAAGCTACCTCTAGAGCCTTCCAAATAAGTTCTCTAAACTAGCTGATTCTAACACCTAAAAAGGTTGTGGCCTTAAATCACGTACAAATCAACTCAGAAAGAATGAGCCACACTTCAAACCGCAGCTTCCATCCTCACTGTGAAGAGTCAGGCTGGTCTGTGCATCCCTGAGAAGGGTTTGCACTTGCAGGTCTCAGTCAGCCCTAGCACAGCCCCATGGACCAGTCAACTTACACTTTCAATGCCATCCCCCTGGGGAACATAAGGACAGAAGACATACCTCCTGTCCTAGAGGGGCTCACATTCTGGTTTTAAAGTGAAACATAGATTAAAAATAAAAGCATACACAAGTATCCAAGGAAGTCCATACATGGGAGCTAAGCCATAAGTACTAAGAAGCCCAGAAGTGAGGGTGCCAAGTTGTATGAGCTTGGTCCAAAGAGAACCAATGGAGAGGGTAGATTTTTATATTTGTTTATGGAGAATGAAATACTTAGAACTCAGAGAAAAAATTGTCTCTAACCACCCCCCCACACCCCCAAGAAACCATTCTATTACTTACCTAGAACTTACCTGATGTTGACCAAGACTAAAATGAGCTTAACCAAATTTGTCAATTGTTTTTCTCTCTGCAACCAGCTTTGGGGGCCTATTGCTCTGTATCTATTCAGAAACATACATTTAAAGTCTCCAAACAGAAACATCTGGAAGGTTTCCTTGTGTCATTAAAATTTCCAAATCAGTGAATCACCACAAACACTATTCCACCTTATCTTCACTCTCTGCTTCTCCCATTTCCTATAATGGATCTCAACCTCCCAGCTTGCTCCAAGCCTCCGAGGCCTTTTCATCAGCAGCATTCATAAGCCAATCATGTATTTTCAGGTCTCATTCTTTGAGGCCATCATGTTTGTAGGCCACTGGAGTTAGAACCATCCAACTTCAAAATGACATGGGTCTGGCTGTATTCTGTCCTCCATGAGGTGTGTCTTCTGAAACTGAGCTAATAGTTGTTACCAATAGCAGTTCCAGAATATAAAGTTAGGGTTTTAAAAATGCATTTATCATTCAAAAAAGTTTCTTCAAGTTAGAGAGTATATATTTGGCTCACAGTACCCAATCAACTCTGATTTGGTGCATGTGGGCTGCTAATGAAGTCTTGTGTTGGCAGTTCCTGGTGTGCAAGAAGAGGTGACAACCCCAGCCTCTTCCTCTCTCTCCAGCATGCTGAGTACTGAATGAAATCATGTCTGTGTCTGTGGGTCGTTTTCAAGTTTTTGGAATAGTCACTCCATAAATGCCGAGCTCTGTATTATGATGAGTTAATCCAGTTTCTTGGAAACGCCCGAGTCCTTCTTTATGTTGGCAGGTCTTTATTACTAGATTAGCTAGTTCAGCCACAGGTGGGTTTATCCCCTTAATCGCTGCCATGTAAGTGGTGCATTGTCAAAGGGCTGAGATGATCCTTTCTCGTTCTGATGGAGAGCAGCAGGCTCTGGGTCTCTGACTCCTCACGGCAAGTTGCTTGCTGTCCACTGTGTGTTAGCCTCTTTATATGTGAGGAGCAGATAATAGGACTCACAGGATGACAATAAGTTTCTAGTGTGAGGCTTGCTCTCTGCGCAGCTTACTGCCTCCATCTCTGTGTATGTTTGTACTAGAGAACAAGATGATCTTCTGCACCTGGACACAGGCGGCTGATGGTAAGTGTTCTGTGAAGCACAGGTATTCTGCAGCTGTAATTGCATGGTGGTGTAATGGTGGCACCCTCCATCTCATGCTTTGCATGTGGATGACAGCTATGGAAGTAGTGCCTCCTGGAAGACCCTTGGGTTCATGGCTCACCTACCTATTTCCACCAGTGCCTGGGACTCTAATGCAGAGCCTTTATTTTGTCCTAAAAGTGTTTTGTTTGTTTGTTTGTTTAATATACTTCTGCTTTTACTACAGTTTCAATGCAAGAAAGCCATGAACCCCAAGATATTTTTAAATTGGTGAAGAATATAAGACAGCAAAAAGAAAAGTGCACATAATTCCTTTTTATCACATTACATTTTATATGCACTTACTTTGGAACTGTTGCTTATTATCTATATAGGCTCATACTTATTGTTCAGTTTATGGGTTGTTGTTCCTCTTTCTCTTTAAGAAAGTTGTTTGAATCACCTGAGTTGAGCTGAGACACATCATAATTTATCTCATTGAAATTATTTGGAAACTGTTTTTCATAAATTGGCTCTTCCCTTAAGGGCGGAGTTTTCAGGAATCAACTAAACTTTCTTAGTCAAGTGAGAGGTAAGTGTATTAACGTAGGTGTTTCAAACCCTCTAATTTATTTCATTTTGGGGCCCTTTGCCACCTGAGAAATAATTGTGGAGGTTGAGAAATTTCAAGTACACAGCTTGAGGGAAGGATATGCAGATGAATAAAAGGCACCAGTTCCTGGCGTTTGAGCTCCAAAGTAAATGAGATTCATGACAAGGATAGAAGCTGTGAAATAAGACTTTCTGAATTGCTGGAGCTTTCCAGTTCATCAGCCTCAATCCTCAATAACTGGGTGTGGTGTGGGTGTGGGTGTGGGTGTGGTGTGGGTGTGGGTGTGGGTGTGGTGTGGGTGTGGGTGTGGGTGTGGGTGTGGTGTGGGTGTGGGTGTGGGTGTGGTGTGGGTGTGGGTGTGGGTCACAGACGAGCAGTTTGCTCCTCCCTATACTGAAAGGGCGTGGTGGGGGAGCTAAGCATCCCTCCCATTGGAAGGGGTGGAGGGAGAATATGGAAACCCCATATGGGCTCTGGGATCTGAGAGGACAGGAAACTTGGCCCCATCCCAGTGATGGCCAACTGGAAGTTAGATGTCAGAGTTCGCCCTGTGCCACATCAGAAGGCAGGGAAGGGGCACAAAATCACGTGCTGCTGGGCTGAGGAGTCTAGGGCAGCACCAATGAGAGCACCCAACACTCTCCATATCCTCTGAGAGGGATATGGAAATTGATGGAAAGGACAGGTCCCTTTGAAGACCCCTTTGGTCCGCATGGGTCCTTGCAAGGGGTGCTGTGCTGACACTGACTGCGGCCGCTGGAATCCACTTGAGATGGATGCTGGGGGAGCTGGGATTTAGGAATGGTGAGCCAGGTGCCTGCCTGATGCCTCCACATTTCAAGGCCTTGGAGCTGTGATCCTCTACCAGGGGAAGAGGGCAGGCAGGAAACCCTGAACTAAATTGAAGAGTTTGTCCTGAATTGAATAGGCATCCATTTCTCTTCTGAAATTAAATGGAAATTTGAGGTAGAAAGTTATCTAATTTTGTGGTAGACAGAAAAGGGTGAATTCATGCAGTGGCTGCTGTTGCTTATAGTCCTGGGAGCTGAAGCCCTCTTAATCCGGGAAGCTCTCGAATGTCACCAGAAGCCCAGCCACTGGTTTAGGCCACGTGCTGAGCCAGAGGGAACTGACAAGTTGGCCATGGTAGAGCTCACGGATAGCATGGTGTGGTCTGGGGCCTGATCTGATGCGCCTGGTAGTCTGGATCCATTGAGCCCCTCTCCTCTCTCCATGAGCCCACCCTGGGGCAATTTGGGATGGTTCTATCTGGGGGTGAGTTGTTTTCTTTAATCTTTATTGTTGAAAGTGTTACATATGTCCCCTTCTGGGGGTGAGTTTTAAATATTATCTGACAACAATAACAAAGGAATGTACCCATCAAATTCAAACCTGTAAGGTCATAGTGATTTTAGTAGTAAAATAAACAACTTAATTTAGAAAAATTAATTCATTCACCTTTATTTATATTCTTAAACATTACTACATATTATTAAAACAAATTTCCAAAAAACACTTTCTTTTATGAACTAAAATGAATAAATAATCATCACCAAATGTTCTCTAATTCAGGTGTCATGACAATGCAGATTGTCTTGCTTTCTTAGGCTAAAAGAATGAAGCTTAATAGTTTACATGCACACACAAATATTAAGCAAATGTCAGCTTAGAAGCACATGGATTAATAGATCTACTGGTGACCCCCTTTAAATTCATTAGTATAGATATATTGTGATTGATGTCATTAGCTAATCACTTGGGATGAAATGTGTAAAACAAGGATTTTTTAGGATCCCAAGTCCTGTCTGCAAACACCATGCAGGAAGCTCTGAGCAGGAAGCAGCTGCCTGAAAAGCTCATTCCTGACGTTGTCTCTGAGCAAATGCATTTTTCTCCTTCTGGTTGATTGACTTTGAGGAAATCTGTTGAATTTATTCAATCACAGTTGTCATTTCAGCAATTCATTTTCCCCCCAGTGTGCGAAGAGTTTATTTCATGATTCATTTCGTGGCTTATAAATGATAAACATCTCACACCTTTTAATAATTTGCATACATATCCTGGCTCTCCTTCCACAGACACACCTGTTCAATACTCACCCTGCAGTACTGTCTGCCAGTCTGCATTGTTAGCACCGTCTCCCCTGACATGGCCCTTCCCAACAGCAACTGAGATGCTCCCGTGTCCACTCTCTCCTCTGTCTTAAAATTACAAACCTTGTGAAATCGCACATTGGGGAAGTTGATGACACCCATGGGGTGAAGAATGGAATCTTGCAACATAAAGAGGCCAGAAATAAATGAGCAAGGACCAGATACATGAGAAAATCAATTTCTGGACTGCGGGTAACGAGATAGCATTGCAGCAAAGAGCACTCTTGGAAACACCTTCTCTTGCCACATCCAAAAAGTCAAACTCTGATTTATCTTAAAATTAATGTGCTTTCTTAGCCTAGAGCAGTTGGTTTGGTTTTTGAATTAATGTTTTTGTTTTACTGTCTGACATTATTTCAAATAATTAATCTTCTCACAAAAACAAGATCTCCTTGGGGTTTTCTTCAAAATGGCCCTACCTTCCAGATAAAGCACACTATTATCACTTCCTAACACTGGAGCCCATGCCTCCAAGACTTGCACCGAGGCTGTCCTGCCAATGTCATCAACATCATAAACCCTTCAGTATTGTATTTGAAAGATTCCCCCAGGGGCAGCAGTCCCTTTAAGGAAACATCTTTATTAAATACTGGAGGCCCGATGCATGAAATTTGTGCAAGGGGCTCAGCCCCATCTTCATCCGGAAGGTTGTCCAGAAGGATGTCCAGAAGGTCATTTGGCTGTCCAGTCTAATTAGCATATTATGCTTTTATTATTATAGATTTTTCGGGTTGGAAGCACAGTGAAAATTACTCCTTTGTTTGAAGTTAAAAAAATAAATGGATATATTTAACTAAGCCCTTAGTTGAATCTGTATCTCACTTGTGAGGATTAGGAAGGGTTAAGTGATTCCTACCCCTGATGCCCCTATCATCATCTTTTCCACCCTCCTCATCACTCTGTGTCCAGGGATTCTGTCAGTTCTCCAGGAATTGCTCTTCTGGACACTACAGGATATGAAGCTGTGCAGGGAGAGGGATAAATAACAAGGGAGAATGAAAAACTATATAGATTTGGGAGTATGATTACAAAAGAGAGTTTTACACTCTTCTGGAAGAATTTTGGGAGATGTTTGTTACCACAGCTGCATTTAGCATAACCTGACTGGTCTATCTTATTGAAATAAAATGTGACCCTGCCATTTTCCTACCTGAAGACTGTCAGCTCTTCCCATAAAAAGTAATAAGTCAGGGCCTACATCCTTCCAGACTTCCTATCACTGAACATCCTTACCTTATCTGAATTGCTCCTCCACACAATCTAGGGCCTTATTCCATGACCCTGTGGACATCTGCACTTGAGTCTCTAAGATGGACTGGTGGAAGCAGAATTGCAGGGCAGGTCCTAGGCTTCTTAACTCTGGGAGGCTCTGCAAATTTGGAATGAGGTTCTTATATATCTTATGTAATATCCTAAAGATGATAGAAGGAAAAATAGAAACAATGCAGACAAGAAAGAAACATCATTTTAAAAAAGTCATAAAAGGCCATTTTCACACCTGCTTCTCTTTCCTTGCTTCACCAAAATAGTAAAACAGAGGTAAGTGGCTAACATAATAATAATGGTAACCAAAATGTATTGAGTGTTTACTCTGTGCTAGACACCATGCAAAGCACTTTACATGTGTTATTTCACTTGCACTTTAGAGAAATTCTAGTAGAAAGATATTATTATCCCATTTAGGGTCATAGGAAGAGTAAGAACAAAGAGTTTCAGTAATTTGTCCAGGGTTAACACTCTCATTGGGGCCCGCAGCTCATTCTCTAACTTGCATTTTTAAATCTCTGTGATGCTCCTTAAACATGGGTGTCCTGAAAAAGAACAGGAGGCAGTGTGGTCCTCAGCACTCCATTCTCAGAATGGGACTGAAGACTATTCAGGGCCTCACGGTAACTATACAACACACACACACACACACACACACACACACACACACACACACAGGCGCAGTCCTGGGGGCATAGTCACCCACATGGATGTTCGTGCATACAGATGGATAAAGCAATCCTTGGCACACTTCCTCTCCTATGTTATTTTGGTCATCAGGATTCAGACTGACATAACTTCTCCGACCACAAGGATTTTGAGTAGCCCAGGACTTCAGGGAGATCTTAGAAGGACATGCACAATCTTGCTCAGATGCAGAGTGAAGCAGAGCAAATGAATCTATGACAGGACAACACCAAGTGTGTCCCAGATGAGTGAAGTCCGTTTGAGGTGGTATGAACCACACAGATGGTCTGCTAAGACAGTCGCCTCCATGGGGTTAGACCAGCACAGAAAACTCCTGCAAGACTCAAGCAGCATTGTCCCACGAGGGAGGCCAGGCTGACACACCAGGAGTGGGGGCGAATCCATTTCTGACCTTGTGCCGACAAGGAAAATCTATAGGCCCTCCTGGCCAAATCCCGTGATGAGCACAGTCAGCAGATTGGCCAGCTTTCACAGCGAAGAGATTTTTGCTTGCATGTAACAAACAAAACACCACACAACTTGTTTAAATGGATGTTTGGAGGTGTGAGAGAAATACCTAATGATTCCATTATCCAAAAGCCCTGGACAGACAACACACTTGCAGCTTAAAGGTAAAGAACCACATTTAAGTGGCTCCAGGGCACGCTGTGCTCCTGACTTCCGGGCACCTTTTCAGACAACATAGGACCTCACCTTCACATCTAACAAGAGGGTAAGCTATCTAGGCTTTATTCTGGTTGTAAGGTGTTTTAAACATAACTCTCAGATGAGCTGAGGACAAAACTGGCAGAATTGACACCGTGGTGACAATGAAAACTTTCCCCACTCTTTGAGTCAGTTTTGATAGTATCACTTCTTTAAAGGCACCTTCTGTCTTTCTTCTTTTGGCTGAAGTGCCCCAGGTTGGGTGACTGGTCCACCAGCCTCACCTTTACCCTCACCCTCACCTGTTCTGATCTCCAGATTCCACAGAAGGTAACCACAGACTCACACTCTCCCTTGTCTACAGAGATGTAGAAAATACAGATGTCAGATTTTAAAAGATACACTATTTTGAGCTTTAAAAATGAAGACACAGCCATGATTTTGACATACCAACCGCCACTAAAAAAAAGCAGTTTCCATGGGCTGCCAAGAAGGGGCATCTCAGCCATGTGCTGATTTGGGGCATCTAAATACTTATTCTTTTGGACCGTTTCAGCAGATTTGAATTAGAACACATACATGATATCATAATCATTACCGAGTGCCTAAGAACATATTCTACACGAAGCAAGGCTTTTATAATTTTAGTATTTGAGAACTTTGATTTTCTCAAATCCTCCGTAAAATTTAATAGACAGTAACTGCTAGCGGATCCGTGCCTCTGTCCTCCAGTTCAAACCTATCCCACTTGCCTCCACATTGTGTGGGAGGCTCTCAGTCACTGTATTTTCATTCATGGCCACTGTGCCATCAGTGAACACCATGTCCTTTAAGGAGCTCACCTACGCACTGCATCCCAGGTTTGTCCAAATGACTCACCGATGGCCCTCACACACGCCGGCTTCTCCCCTCCCTGCCTGTCTCTGCAGAGCTGGCCCAAGCTCAGGGCTCACATTGCTTTCAAAAGAAGCTCTAGGCATGTAGCTCAGCCAGGGCAAAGGCAGTGCAGAGTCAGACTCAAGAGGTCTAGTTCCATAAAATTTGCTTCACTCAGATCAAATGCCTGTGGAATGCTAATTCAAAGCTGTTCAGTAGTTGGGCTGAATTTGAGACTGAGGTAGTGAGTGTGTGGCCATAGCTGCCATCTCTTTTGCAAACCCAGGGTCTAATATTAGTGGAATACAAGATTATCTGTGAAAGGTCTGATCAAAACCTCCAGACACACAGATGTGTGCCCTGAGATTAGCAGGATCTGTGTGTGTGCGCACCTGAGTGTGTGTGTGTGTGTGTGTGTGTGCATGTGCAGGAGGCAGGGGAGGGGAGGGAACATTACAAGAAAGTTTAAAGGAAGAATATTAAAAAGGTAGAGAGGAACTAGATCTGCATTTCTTTTAATGTACCCCCAGTCACTCTGATCGAGCTGGAAGTGCATTGTCAAATATTTAAAAAGAAAATAATGAACCTTGGATTCTAGCTTCACGAAATAAAGAGGATTAAAATTGCTGAGCGGACAGAAAGGAGCATGCAGAAAAAAAAGGAACCGTCCTAATTAGTTAATACAAAATAGGCTGAATCCAATTAGGAGAACCTTACGATCCGGGGCTGGTGTTCCTCCTGAACAGATGAGGACAAATATGTCCTTAAATCAATACAGCATCGCAGTGCATCCAAGCTCGGCCCGCGCTGCCTGTGGTTGGAAGGGGACATTAGAGGGAGCCCACCAGGAAAGTGCTGACCCATCTCTGGGAGGGGCTTTGCATTGTAATTTACTCAAACCCCCAGGAGACTGGTGAAGAAATCGGAGTCTTTCGTTAGCATAAGACTGGCTAAAATCTATTGATTTTGAACTCCATTGAATATTCTGTTTTCATTACGATCTGCTGAGTTATATCTACAATTGTTCCAGGGTGTCCTCACCCTGGTTAACCGTGAGTCTACAGTATAATGAGAGTACACCTTGAAGAAAACACGAGAACTCGACTTTGCTGTCAGCTATTGTCACAATATTCTGGGAATATTCCTCCTGAATTCTAGCTTATTATTTTTAGAAAGTAGCAGAGTATTTAACTCTTAATAATTAGACTTTCCCCGAAAGGACAAACTCATGTGTGTGACTGTCAATTTAGCCCACTCTTCAACTGTTGTACTCAATGTTCTATAGCAATGCTTTACACGACATAGTAGGAATGAGGCAAAATTAAGATAAAAATGTCAAACCTGTCTTCGAATCTCAGAGGGCTGCTCTAAATTTAGAAAATGCAGTTATATGCAGGAAAGTGGGTACACACTCGGTCAATCTTTTCGCAGTATTAAGATTGTGAAGGATCTGAACCAGGTGAAGGAGTCTGTTACAAAGAATGTGGCCGAGGCCAACTTACTGACCTTGCTACCCAGGGGTCAAGTGTAAAATATCCACCAACTTTTTGTCCTGACGTGTGATGAGGGTTTTTGGGAGGGAGGACTAAGAACATTGCCATGTCCTTGTCATTTCTGCCTTTTGCTCACCATTCCTTTGAGGTCCAAGGATCGGTCTTGTGTTATTCTCAGCAATGGGTATTGGTTTCTACACACACACACACACACACACACACACACACACACACACACGTGTACATGCACATACTCAGGCTCATACTCTCTTATATACACACTGGCTTGAGACAGCCAATAAAGGTTTTTGCAAAAAAAAAAAAGGTCAGTGCAGTTCTCTACAATGTGGTAAATTGAGGGTCTGTGGGTGGGCACACCGTCTCTGGAGAGACCCTAGGACCTTTACCCATGTTATCTGTCAGCATCTGTACACATTTGCCTCACCTGTCCCTCTCAGGAACCACACCACTGATGCAGTGTTGCTTTCCAAAGTGTGCAGGACCCAGGGATTACCTCTCTCAGAGTAGGTTTTCCTGATCTTGGGAACTCCATGCACCTGGGATTTCGTGTCTAGGATGTTTGAAAAGCATCCTGCAGCACATCTCCTCTTGGAAGACTGGGACGCTAGTCAACAAGAGCAAAGTCACTGAGGAGTCATTACACCAGTTAAAATGAATCTGACTCAGGTTCCCAAGTTTACGTGTCCCAGGAATCCCTCGTGCCCCCCACCCTACCCTCATAGCCCTGTTATCTATCATGCTAGTATTAACACTGCCAGTGGAAATTCGAAGAGGTGTGCTCTGTTTTGGAGAGTTGGAGATGCTTGCATCCCAGGTAGGTCCTGCCTACAATAAGGTCCAGCTCCTCACTCAGAAGCGGTGCTAGGCCCAGACTCTGCATGGCTGGTGGTGGCCCACATCATCATGACCAAAGAGTGGCTTATGGCTGGCCTCTGTCCTGACGTGTCAGTGCCCAGGTTCTTCTGGTTGCGAAGTTTTTCCGATACTAACCCCGGAATAATGGAGAGCTGCATCCATCCAACTCCTCACAGCAATTCCTGATTTAAACTCTAAGCCCTCTTGAAATTTGCAGTTATTAGCAGGAATAATACAAACACAAAGGCAGCCCTAGCCAGATGGCTCAGTTGGTTGGGGCATTGTTCCCTACACCAAAAATTGTGGGTTTGGTTCCAAGTCAGGGCACATACCTAGGTTGCAGGTTTGATTCCCAGTCAAGGTGAGTATGAGAGGCAACTGATCTATTTTTCTCCCTCACATTGATGTTTCTCTCTCTCTAAAAATCAGTAAAAATAAATCCTTCTAGGAAACTCACCTTCATAAGTTGTACCTATCAGAAATGATTACTTCTTCAAATGGACTTTTAGTAATGACAGGGTTCATCAAGTTTCCTATACTGTGGTCCAGCACAATGAGAGGTCAGGTCTTCAACATCCGCCATATCAGAATGACTAAACATCAGGTACAGGGATAGGATGCTTCCTGTGAAAAACTGAAATTATTTATTTAGCTTTCTCTGAAGAAGATGGAATAAGAACAGGTGAAAATGAAAAAGGGAAGGATGTGAGAGATAATCTTCTTTTTCAGCTCCATGTCTTCATAAACTCTATCGTCCGGACTCCTGTAGAAAATAAAGAAACCTGAAGGAAAGGTCTGTGTAGGGTAACAGAAGGACAGAGAAAACCCAGCAGCAGCAGAAAATTTCATGGGGAGGAAATTGGATGCTATACCTGATGATCAAAGTTTGGCAGAGACCAGGTGATGGACGAAGATCTGGAGCCGAGAAAAACCCCAAGACCCAAAGAGTAGACAGAGTAGGTCAGAGAAGAGCATGGTTCTCCAAAGAGAAAGAGATCAGAATTGGTCTGGACAAAGCTTTGCCTGTGGATAATGTGCTTAGGAAGGGCCTGCAGGTGACTGGGTTTGCCCAGAAGTCCATGTCTTGGGAACCCCTTCCCTACAGGAGATCAGGATGACTATGCCCTCATCCTCTCCTTACTGAGAACTCTAACTGATCAGGACCCCTAAGGGTCCTGTTTCCTCCAGGTTCACAATGTCTACTACTGTGTTTAAGGGAATAGCACGTGGTTCATTGTGCTAGGGTGAACAGAGTCCCACAAATTCATGTCCACTTAGAACCCCAGAATGTGACATTTGCTGATATAACTAGTTAAATAAGATGTCATACTGGATTAGGGTGGCCCTAATCCAATGAGTGACATCCTTATAAGAAGAGAAAAAAGAGACACAGAGAAAGAAGGCCATATGATGATGAAGGCAGAGGTTCAAGTGATGCCTCCACAGGCCAAGGAATGCTAAAGATTGCCAGCACACACCACAAGCTGGAGAGACAAGGAGGAATTCTTCTCTAGGGCCTTAAGAGTGAACTTGGTACTGACACCACCTTGATTTCAGACTTGTAGGCTCCAGGACTGAGAGAGAACACATTTCTGTTGTTTCAAGCCAACAGATGGTGGTAATTTGTTACTGTAGCCACATGCAACTAATGTAAGACTCACTTTTCCTGGAGACCTGAATCAGACAAACCCAGAGAAGCACACCTAACCAAGGCCATCTGGAAAGAGACACTTGTCCTTTGGTTAACCCTTAGTCCATCGTATGTGTAGGCATCTCTAATGTACCATGTTGGAGGAGAGAGACATAGCCAGAGCCTTCTGGAAGCTATCAAGGGGAGGCATCCTGTATGGCTATGAGGATGGAAGGACTGTTCACTGCTCCACTTACACTTAAGTCCTTGCAGACCTTTGTTCAATATAAAATATTTGGTAAACTTCCCTACTGATATGAAAAGTATGGACAAATTTTGCCTCCACTTCTCTACAGACATCTGGCCAAGTCCTGATCCACCAGCAGGATGTCTACAAGGTTCTAAGTGGTGCTTCCCACTGTAATTGGTGAGGGCCCATCTGAGAACAGTGAGTCCTTACGTTCTGCTCCTCACCTCGGGCTCCTCTCTTCTTCCTGGGAAAAAGTCTTGGCCTTGGATGATGCATCTAGAGCAGCCGTGGGCAAACTACGGCCCGCGGGCCGGATCCGGCCCATTTGAAATGAATAAAACTCAAAAAAAAAAAGGCCATACCCTTTTATGTAATGATGTTTACTTTGAATTTATATTAGTTCACACAAACACTCCATCCATGCTTTTGTTCCGGCTCTCCGGTCCAGTTTAAGAACCCATTGTGGCCCTCGAGTCAAAAAGTTTGCCCACCCCTGATCTAGAGAAATAGAACCAATAATTGGTAGATATAAATATAAACATATATAGACATACAGATATATTCTTTCTATATATTCTATGTAAATTTATAAAAAAGCATATCAATAATATCTCTATATAGATATCTGTATAATATCTCTACATATAATTTTATAAAAAATTATTTTAAGGAATTGGCTCAGATAATTGGGGGCCGAGTCTGAAATCCAGAAGGGAGGCTGGCAGACTGAAATGCAGGCAGAAGTTAATGCTTCTCTCTTGAGGTAGAATTTCTTCCACTCCAGAAAGCCTCAATAAAATCTGAGAAGACACAGTCATTTGATCCTGAGTCATCCCATCAGGAACTTCACATGACAGGGAGCCCTTTACAATAGAGTCTGTGACAGTGACCCACGTCTGAATAAGGACCTGGATAAAATTCTCATTTATTTCTTCCAGCTCTCTTGGGATCAATCCATTCAAAACTCAGCTCTTTAAACCACAGAAGGATGAAGGCCTACTGGTCAGTGACCTGCCCAGGTTCAGCCTGTGTAAATAACCAAGGCCATCTACACGGGGAGGCTCTGTTGACTTAACGAAGGAGCGCTCTGAGAGTGTGTGATGGGTAAGTTCAGCGGTGATGGCGAGGAAGCAGTGGCTCCTACAGCTGCAGCACGTTGTCCAGCAACCTGAGAGAAGAAGCTCTCAGGGCTCACAATTGAGAAGCGGCTGTGGCTCCTAATGCACGGCTTGCTCCAGACCTTGAGATGGCCGAGCGCGTATTTGCATAGTTCCACGCTTGAGGTGCTCGGCCATAGCCCAGGCTGCCTTTTATCTTTACGTGTTTGCTCCATGGCCTGTCCAGGCATTGGGAAGCCCCAGAGTTGTTGGTTTTATCTGAGTAAACAGTGATTTCCATTATGAACCCACTTAAACTCTTTTGAAACGTTGGAAAAAGCACACACAAAATATATTTTGATATTTGTGACTGCCGTGAGCAAGAAACAGGAGCTTCTGGCAACAAAGTAATCCTGAGTAGCTACCGAAAAATTTTCACGTACTTGTCAGAGGGACGGTAATAGGGATATTAATACAGTTATAGGTAGAGATATAGGTGATATATAGATATAGATGCACAGATTTAGATACATATATACAACAGCGAGTATCAACAGGTGTGCTGCAATTAAACTATGCAACATTAAAATATGCAATACCTGACTATTTAGTCAGGGGCACTAACCTCTTTTCCATTAGATTGCCAAATTAAAAAGTGACAATGGCCAATACAACAATAGTTGTTTAGCATGAATGAATCAAAACCATACCTATTTTTTGGTCAGATTTACAAAAAAAATATAACATTTATTGGTGTGGTGCAGAATTTTAGTAATTCGTTTATGTGTGCCATGAGATGGAAATGGTTGAAAATCATTGCTACAGAGAATGCAGGAGGGAGAGACAGAGAGATGTAAAGTTAAAATTTATTTTATAAAGTAAACACACTAGGGCCATTTTGAATCTTAAACTTTTCCTATGTTATTTTATTGAAATCAAATTTAGTAAAAGATATCTATTTTTTATTATAAAATATACATGTGTTATGTTTACATGTATACAGGTCTGTTATATCCATTTTTATCAATGTCTAAATCACAAGAAACCTGTAAAAAGCAAAAATTAAGAGAAGTGAACAGTGGTTCCCTTTGTTTTAACAGAAGTTCAGCATCCCTACTGTTAACTCAACATTTATGATAATTGAGGGCGAAATAAAAAATATTCATTGTAGGGTACATAAATTACAATTTCATTCTAATGCAAATGTAATGTGAATTGTTCTATGCTTACCAGAAGAGATAAGCTACATAAAAACCAAATGAGTTCACTCCCTCATTTTGAAATTAAATTGTTGCTTGTTGAATCAAACTGGAATAGGTAGGTAGATAGGCATGAGCAGAGTAGGAACGTTAGGCCAGGTGCAGAGGGTCACCCGGCCAGAGAGCTCCCGGTGCCTAGCAACAGGCAAAACTAAGCTCTTGCATGACTTTGCCCTTAAGCATTAACCCCGGGAGATGACATCTAGGCTTCAGCTATGTTTTAGCTCCAGGCCCAGAGAAGCAGCAGTGCCATGGCAGACAACAGGACCAACTTATATGACCTCCTGCCCTGGTGCCAGTCAGTGGAGACCATGACTCTGAGGGGGCACAATTTGAAAGCTGATGATTATTCGATTGAGATCCTCCCCCCTGAGACCTCCTGATAAAAGTGCTCCCCGCGCCCCCCCTCCCCCCCCCCCTGCTCCAAGGGCCCTTCTTTTGTCTCTGTAACTCGTTTCCCGAGCCCATTTCTTCTACCTCTGTGACTTTCTAAATAAACTTTCCCTTAGAGTTTGAGTGTTTCTCTTATAGCCTGAATTCTTTCTTAGCCAGAACTCAAGTAGCGAGGTTGCTGAATGGAGGCCTAACACCTGGTGCGGTTTTGCCACCAATAGAAGTGCTCATTTTTGTGGGTAGCTTCTTGTTTATGGTGGGGTCTGTGGGCATACACTTGCTGCAGGCACAGTTCATGGCAGTGGTGCGGCTTTCCATGTGATGACTATCTATTTTTCAAGGGTACTCCAATTAGGTGCTGCACTTACTTCTCCTATATTTTGAAGGGATTAATTGTTATATTCAATATTCTAAAGAAAATAAAGTATTCAATACTTTAAAGAAAAAATATAGCCCTCCTTTTTGTTTCAATAAGCCATACATGGTTTATCTTTTAATTGCCCAAAATGTGAGTACAATTTTATTCTACATAAAGCCAATATTTGTTCTGTTATAAATATAACCCAGGGATGTTTCAGGCAATCTATAATGCACAAGAGTGTTGCTTCAAGGACGATTAGTACAAGTGTATTTGAAACCCAGCCATGGACGCCTCTGGATTGGGTCTCATTTTTCTTTGTATCTTGCCCTAAAGAATAATGATCCTTACCCTTCAATAGCAGTACATTGCCAGAAAATCTGATGTACTGATAGAAAGTCATCTGTTCCAGGAATACTAATTTGCAAAGGTGGTACATTTGGCAAGACAGTCTTAATGTCTGATATTATGTGGGTAAACATGAATCTTTGAAAGAAGCTCATTTAAACACATTTTAAAAAGCATCATGTTAGCTCATTTTCTTCGCTGTCCCTCCTCGCTTCATAAAAGTAATTTAGGCAAAATTAATGATCTCTTGGAGTACCTCTCCTAGAGGTGTCACTTTGCAAGGCAAGGCAGAATTCAAAGAGATATGGTGGCAAATGGAGGAATGGCCCAGAATATCTCATTGGCACATTTAGGTCATACTAGATATTCTTGCCCCAAACCACTTATGTATAAAAATAGTGGCCTGGTGCATGAAATTCATGCACGAAGTGGGGGTTCTCTCAGCCCATACTGCACCCTCTCCAATTGGGGACTCCTTGGGGGATTTCCGACTGCAGGTTTAGGCCCGATGATTGGGCCTAAACCGGCAGTCGGACATCCCTCTCACAATCTGGGACTGCTGGCTCCTAATTGCTCTCCTGCTTGCCTGCCTGATCACCCCCAACTGCCCTCCCCTGCTGGCCTGATCTTGCCCCCAACTGCCCTCCCTTGTAGGCCTGGTTGCCCCCAACTGCCCTCCCCTGCAGGCCTGATCTCACCCCCAACTGCCCTCTTCTGCCAGTCAATTTGGTTCTGATTGGTCAGTTTCTATGCCAGTCAGCTTCAAAAGCTCCACCTCCTAGGCAGCCATTGGTTCCTCACACTTCACCCAGATTTTGTTCTGATTAGTCAGTTTCTATGCCAGTCAGGGTCTCTGGGCCTATTAAAGGGGCCTGATCAGAAAGGCGGGGCTGATCAGCAGCCCCAGTGGAGGCCTGGAGAAAAGTGGAGGCACAGCTGCTGGCCAGACTGGGAGAGAAAGAGAGAGGCAAGTGCTGATCAAAAGCTGCACAGAGGCAACGGATCAGTCCCTGTTTCTCTCTTCAGGTCTCTCTCTGGCCCTGATTCACAGCCCCCTCAGCAGCCACTGCTGGGGCACCTAGCCTGCAGTGGAAACAGTCAGTGCTGGGTTGCCACAGCAACCCAGGCTGACTTCAAGACTGACTTCCGGTTGGTGGAGCCTCAGTTGTGACCAGTTGTTACTACCCAGGATTTTTATATATTAGGATAGCTGTGACATATTTGTCACACCAGAAGAGCGTACATTGGCAGCCTGGTGTGTGGGTACCAGACCCCAAGGCTAGAGGTTGCCTTTTGTCTTTCCTCTCTTTGCAGCCTGGGGACCCTCCAGGAGTTGAGGGCAGGTGTCATGGTGTCTGGCTTTGTGTCTTAAACATCCTGACTTATACATCCTGCTAGGTTCAATGGGACATGGAAGCCAGGATTTTTCAACAGCAAAATATCTTTTGTTTCTCTTGCTTCACCTATTTAGGCATTGAATGAAAAGTGGGTTTTTTAATCATAGAATTTAACTTTTATCAGATTCCTCACATTTGAGTAAATAATCAGCCACTTAAGTCACCTATGAGATTTAAGTCAAGGATCTCTTTGGGTTTAAATTTTATGGAAGCAGAAACATATATGCCCTAGTCTCCCATAGAGTTCCCTGTGAAGGTATGACTACCCTGAGGTGCAGTTGAAGGGAATGGGCCTGGAGAGCAAGCAGATTGAGGCCAAGTCTCAGGAAGACCACCTGACCACAGATAGACTTTGGGCAACAAAGGAGTCACCTCTGCACAGCACTCAGTAACCAGCAAAGCCTCTAATGACTCTGCTTATTACGATTATGACTTCCTGTTTTACTGTATAGTCCCCATGTGCCATCATCTCTTGACATTATTAGTAGTCTTTATGTATTAAATAATTATCAAGTTTCTACATATTAAAATTTACATGGGAAACATCATGATTTGTCTTAATAAAAGCACCTGACAAAGTGAGAGTGGCACCCTCAGTGTGCTGTCAGAGTCGCTAGGCACATACTAAGTTGTGAGGTTTTCTTGAGCAGTTAGTTGTATTTGTATAATTGCTATTTCACACCTTTTGTTATTTACTAGAGATTTGCCAAAGAACACTGAGAAAATTTAGTTATATAAAAATGGTATTTTTTTATTATTATATAATAATATTATTCAATAGCCTATATAATAAAAGCCTAATATGCTAAGTGTCTGGTCATCAGTGGGCCGTTGAACCAATCAAAGTGTAATATGCTAATCATATGCTAAGGCTGTTCAACCACTCGCTAGGATGTGCACTGATCACCAGGGGGCAGATGCTCCAACCAGTAGGTTAGCTTGCTGCTGCTGTCTGGCTGATAGAGACTGAGTGAGATGGGCTGGACACTCCCTGGAGCCCTCCTGTGGTCCTTCCCTGGCTGGCCAACCTCCCGCATCCCTCCCTAGCCCTGATCATGCACTGGTGGGGTCCCTTGGCCTGGCCTGTGCCCTCTCACAATCCAGGCTGAAGGACAACCTCCCCTCTTCTCTAAGGGCAAGAATTTCATGCACTGGGTCTCTAGTTTTAAAATAAAATAAAAAGTCTTTTACCTCCAATTATCATTTGGGTCCTTTGGGCCCTTTTTTAAAGTCTAAAAAAAAAGTGGGAATCTTGGTGATCTTTTTTCCTATATTTTCATTTCACTAGTTTAGCATTCTAGGAATTATTTCATCTTTATTCATTATTTCCAACTGTGCTAAAACACACACACACACACACACACACACACACTAAAATCATAAGCAGAGGATAACTATGGAAATAGCTGGTAGCATAAAAAATAATTAAATAAACTATGATTATGTCATTATTCTTTCATTTTCTTTTTGTATTGTCCAAAACATTGGCACATCAACCCAAAAAATGTAAAAATGACCTGAAACACTTCCTTGGTACTTTATTTTTAGTTTATTGAACATGTTTAAGAATTTATCTTTTTCGCCAAAACCGGTTTGGCTCAGTGGATAGAGCGTCGGCCTGCGGACTGAAAGGTCCCAGGTTCGATTCTGGTCAAGGGCATGTACGTGGGTTGCGGGCATATCCCCAGTGGGGGATGTGCAGGAGGCAGCTGATCGATGTTTCTCTCTCATCGATGTTTCTATCTCTCTATCTCTCTCCCTTCCTCTCTGTAAAAAATCAATAAAATATATTAAAAAAAAAGAATTTATCTTTTTTTTCAGATTCTGCCCAAAACAGTAAAGCGAAAAGAAATGAAAGTGGAAGATGTTTCACAATCATTAGACAGATCAGAATGTTAACACAAAGACACAAATGTCAGCTCTTTGAAATCTCAGAGCACATCCAGATGTCCTAGATGCATTTTCTCAAACTCAAAAATCTATTCATGAGCAAACATTTCTACAGATATGAAATGTACTCTCACTCAGTTATTGTCTAACAGGGTGGACTCCACCACACAATTGATTGGGACAAGAACCTGTATCATCACGTTTTGATAAATGGACACATGAGTATATCCTTTCAACGTTTATGATAATGTTTGTGCACCAAAGTTTACTTAATATGGTTCTAAAGTGCACAAAAGGTAGTTATGCATACAAATAATTAGAAAGAAATAGATGATCTAAAATTTAAAAATCATTGGATTTATTATTTTAATGAACATCATTTAATGAATGTCATAGCCCATTGAGGTGCATTGTCTAGCTGCCAAACTACAAGCGAGTACAGTTTAGGAGCATTTGCTCAAGGTGAGATGGAACTTACTTCACAGAGAAAAGAAAATAAATGTGAGTGTAAATGTGGCCAATATGACAGCAATTTGGTTATTAGAACAAAGCCCGTTCCCAAATGGGTACTCGATAAATGTCCATTAAGGAATAGAGGCAAATTGGAAAGAAGGAAAGAAGGGAGTTAGGGGGCAAAAGGAGGAAAAGAGACAGACAGAAAAGAAGAGAAGGCAGCCAGCCATGAATCAAGTAAACTGCTGTTTGAGTTACCTTGCATTCTTGGTCAGGAAAATATAAAATTATTCTAAAGAATTATCCAATGGGTAGCAGATTATAACCTTCATTCTTGCAAGGAGCTTTAAGCTATAGATGAACTAAAGACATAAATGAGGGACAGCAAATCCTTAGAGGCCATGAGGGAAATGAGGATATTTAGTCTATGCCTATCTTGTTGAATTGCAAAGTCTGGAGAAACAGCCATGCCCTATGTCCTGTGTCCTTTGCTTCCCCTCTCAAACTACTGGTGGGCCAGATGGCCAAGTCTTGTGACTGCAGAATGGTTATGGAGCCTCGGTATTCTTGGGCCACCGTGGGCTTCATAGTTCTCCTCTGTTGTCCTTACTGGGATGTGACCAGTGAGGATAGCTAGAACCCTACATTCTTCATCTCTCTTTTGGTGTCTTTTGAAACAGCTCTAGAATCTGGTCCCCAGATCTTGGTTGGGGGCCAGTCTCTCTTATTGTTTCTCTCTCCATGCTCCCAGTTGATCCTCATGTCTTGTGGTTCCAGGGACCACCTTCCCCTTGTCCTTCCACAAACTTAGGTTCAGGATTTGCTCAACTTTCCTTGACTTTCTAATTTTCCCTCTGCAGAGAATTCCCTCCACTTGTCAACTCTTCCTTTTACTTCGATGGTTTTGGCTGTTATTGCAAAAATATTTTTCTGGGAGGCTGGAGATTAAGAAGATACAGCCTTATGCATCACTTCAGGGCTCCTCAACTAGAGTTTTCAACTCTGGGACTTGGGGACTGGGATATATGAATGGTTCAGCAGGATGGGAATGAGATGACTGCTCCTGTGGTGAGTTGAAGGGCCAGGGCAGCTGCCCAGAGTTCCAAGGGAGGCCACTAAAATGGCATGTCTGGATCAGGAGGGACTACTGACATTCAAGGCCAGAGCTGAGACAGTCAATGAGACCCTCTCCAGTGTGGGCCCTTCCTTAGGCACTGGGGGATGTACCCTCAGTGTGTGCCCATCACATGTTTTTTAATAAAATGTCCAAAAGTAACACATCTTTGTGTTTTTCTCTTGGAGAAATGTCCCCAAATTGTTAAAACTCTCACAAGCTGGACCTGCCCCTTGTAGGAGGGTTGATCCTGGGTTGTGAACTGATTTAGCAGGTTAATCCCTTACCTCCTCCCCGCTCCCCCTTGCTCCAGCCTCTGTGTCCAGGCCATGGGTGTATTCCTAACACCTGCACCAGACGTGCTCCGTAGTGTGTGCACAGTGTCAACGAGCACTAAGAATTTGTCCAGAGGAGGAATTCACATCACAGAAATAAAACACTGCAAATATGCAAGTCCTTGGGATGGGCCTTCAGCCCTGGCAGGTGGGGAGGCAGGGAGGGTCTGGACACTGGGAGGCAGGTGGGACCAGTGACCTTTCTCCATCTGATTTCATTCTGCTTTGCATCAGAGTGGGAAAATGGAAGTGTCCAGAAAGCCGACTTTGCTTTTTTCAAAGTAATGAAATTCTATTTGGGCCTTCACAATTCTAAGGAGAGTAAATGGATCTTTGATGAAAGCTTATGGACTGGAAAAGCAAAGTTCTTTAAACCTTGGTCCCCTGACACCTACCCCTTCTCTCTTTCTCTCTCAATCTACGTACCACAAAGAAATGTAGTGTTTTTGTTTTGTTTTGTTTTGTTTTTTTAAAAACTAAGAAAAGAAGAAAGGCAGTATATACAACAAATACTTGTACACTGAAATATTTTGATTGTGGAGACATGGACTTGCAAAGGATAAAATAAAACAATAAAGAAAAGAAAAACCATGTAAATATTTAAAAGCTTAATTCAATGGTCAATCTGTATACATGTTATTGTCGCACATTTTCTACTTGAGAAGATACAATTCATTTTCTTGATTGCTGCAGTCTGGTTTAAAAGTGTACTGCATGTTTAATTCTCATGTTCAGAACAATGTATGGGGTGAATAGTGTGTCCCCCAAATCTACGTCCACCTGGAACTTTCGGATGTGACCTTATTTGGAAATAGGTTCTCTGCAAATGTAATTAGTTAAGTTGAGCCCATAGTGGAAAAGGTGAGCCCATATCCGATGACTGGTGTCCTTGTAAGAAGGTCATGAGAAGACATGTACACACAGCAAGAGGACATGTGAAGATGGACAGAGACAAATTAGAGTGATGCAGCCACAAGGCAAGGGATGCAGCAGCCACCAGAATCCAGAAGAGGCAGAAAGGACCTCCCCCAGAGCCTTCAGAGAGAGTGCAGCCCTGCCCACACCTTGATGTTTTACTCTAGCCCTCCAGACAGAGAGAATAACTGTCTATTGCTTTAAGCAGCCTGGTCTGTGGTCATTTGCTACAGCAGTCTCAGGGAACTGACCTAAGCCCGAGGCCAATCACACAGCAGCTGGCTCCTTGGCTGAGAAGTATATTTATGTAAGACCTACAAAGAACAGACAGCCTCTTTAACACACTCAATGAACAGGGCCATGGGGAGAATGGCCCACGAGTTAGAACCCTTAAAATGGAGCATGCAGATTCAGAGCCATTGGGGAGACCAACCTGGGTTTGGGTGCTCAGCTGTGGTCCAGCAGAGAAGCCCAATCAAGGACCTGAGAGCTTATGGGGCTCTCTTATGCTCCCTGTGCTGTGGGAGGTGAGGCCCCAGGGCCTGGGCACAAGCAGGCCTTTGCTGACCACCATAAAATGAGGACAGCAGGGACCCACCTCATTATGGCCCAGCTGTGGAGATTCAATGAGGCAAGACCCCAAAGGGTCAGAAGGGTGTAGGCACGTAGACACACACGAGGCCCATAGTAGTTGCTGTGGTCATTGTACAGAGGACCCGCAGAGCTCGGAGGACTGAGCTGGACTGGAGGCCGATGGGCTGTTTGCTGCCCAGTGCTACATTCATTTGCAAGTTCAATTATGAGGCTCAGGGACTTGAAAAAGAGATTTCTGTAGACAGGCTGATTGGACTAAGTCTTTTTTTTCTTTTTCTTGTTAAGACCTAAGGCAGAAGGAGGATTGACATTGCATCTTTCTCTTTGCAGCTTCCCCTAGGGTTGTAATTTGCTTAATGCTCTTAGTACCAACCTGAAATAGCTGGAGGGAATGACTTAGTAGGCTAGGCCAACTTTGTACGTCAAGAGCAGGCTTTCTGGGGCAGCCGGGTAGATTCTGTGGGTCACAGCAGTTACTTGTGAGGAAAATCTGGGTTCAGAGTGTGGGGCTCTTGTAGAGGAGGCCCCTGCAGACAGCAGCCCCAGTGACACAGAGGCTGCAAGAATAGCCTCTGAATGTCAGGAAACCTGAAATGTCCAGCTCTGAGCTGTGAAGCTGCCAAAGGTCTGCAAAGACTGTACAGAATGTTGTGGAAGAGTCTAGAAATGCTCAGTGGTCAGCAAACTCATTAGTCAACAGAGCCAAATATCAACAGTACAACGATTGAAATTTCTTTTGAGAGCCAAATTTTTTAAACTTAAACTATATAGGTAGGTACATTGTTATTAACTTAATTAGGGTACTCCTAAGGCTTAGGAAGAGCCACACTCAAGGGGCCAAAGAGCCGCATGTGTCTCGCGAGCCGCAGTTTGCCGACCACTGCTCTAGGCAAATATCTGAGCATGTTAAGGAGGCTTTATTTTGCCTGACATAATTGTAAAAAAACAGGTATCTAAAATATTAAATTTTAGCAACAAAAACACATAAATTCTCCTTCCTTAGGTAGGCAGCCTCCTCTGCCTTAATCACCATGGTAGATACACACCACGTGTCTTTTAGTTTAACTTAATTCATCTTCCCATAAGCCCAGAAGTTAAATGATCTTTCAAGGCTATATCATGACCATCACAACTATTCTTTTATTACTTATGTTCAGAATCAGAAGCAAAGACATTTAAAATTTTTGTGGATAAAAAGAAAGCAAAGAAGTAAAACTGAACTCTCCTTAAACATGTTTGAACCTATCAGACAACTTAGCTAACATTTTTAATGTTTCCAAGGATAATTTGAAAAGCTGAGGGCTGGTATTAGGGTGGAGGCAAGTAAGAAACTAATCTCAGATGCAAAATTTAGGGAGGGACCAAATAGAGTAGTCAAGATAAATAATATCATAATGCAACATTTTAAAAAGTAAACTTAATGCACCCAAAATGATCATGAACAGAAGATTTCCACTTCAAATAAAATGTAGGATGAGTAGAACCTCATTATGGCTCTGATTCTAGCCAGAAGTGAAGAATTCTACAAATTGATAATTTGACCAAAGTCAGGGGGGTGAAATATATCCCGAGTCAGACTTCCCCACTGGGGTTGACTTTCCCTTCAGAGAGAGAAGCAAGGAATACAGAGGCCATACATTGAGCAATAAAATGACAAAGTGTAATATTAAAAATTAGTTTCTTCTGCTGAGCTGGACCTCCAGCATTCAGGCAGGGTGACCATGCCCTGTCGGAGGTTTTTCACTTATCTTCCATGCAGAACCTGGTGCTATCCTGTACAAACGGAGGCATGGCTTAATTCTCCTGCTCTCCTGCCCTCCAGACTTGAGTTCTCTATCCTTGATCATGCTTGTGAACTTGCCCACCATTCTGTGCTTTTGTGGGAACCACACACAAGAACATCAGAAAAGAAAACAGAAGAGAATGGGAAGGAAAGAATGGAGGAAAATCAGGCAAGGGCGATCGTACCAACTATTTTCAAGCCAACAGCTTCTGAAGGATCCAAACTTAAAGGTATCAAGGAAGAGACAGAATGCAACTCTCCAGGCATCAGTGTCTCTCCCTTGACCTTGAACTTCTATAAACAAATAGTAAGTGATAATTGACAACTCCTATCATCAGTTATTCTTTACTCTGGAACAGGAGTGGGCAAACTTTTTGACTCGAGGGCCACAATGGGTTCTTAAACTGGACCAGAGGGCCGGAACAAAAGCATGGATGGAGTGTTTGTGTGAACTAATATAAATTCAAAGTAAACATCATTACATAAAAGGCTACAGTCTTTTTTTTTTTTTAGTTTTATTCATTTCAAATGGGCCGGATCCGGCCCACGGGCCGTAGTTTGCCCACGGCTGCTCTAGAAAGTGGTTACTAGGCTCATTCTTGGTAGTGTCTTCTCAAGATAACAATATGGTGAGTTTACAGTAGTAGTATCTTTAATATCCATTGTCCCTCTGGAGTACATTTCTGAAAGATATCCCTAAACATGAATCCTCATAGAGGATTTGTCACAAACAACTGGATGACACAGACCTGTAGCCAAAATTTTATAACCGTGTTTTAAAATGGAATCACAGCCATTAAAAATATTTATTCAGAAATTATGGAGAAAACAGATGACTAGAAGAAGCACAACACAGGAGATGTTAGAAGAGTTAAATGGAGGAGAATGGATAATATCTGTTCTCTAAACTAGCTGAAGATTAGGCTTTTCTTCCTCCTCCTCCTTATAATGAAAGAGCTGAAGAGAAATAGGATTCTTGCCTCAAAATTCTTGGGCAAGCAGATAGTTCTTGGCATAGACAAAAATATTATTCATAACACTTCACCCTGGTAATATTTTCACTGTTTTTTAGGAAATAATATTTAAATTATGAAAGCTAAATGTGTGTGTGTGTGTGTGTGTGTGTGTGTGGCCTTAACTATACTAGGTCCGTGAGTTGTTCCATTGCTATCACCTTTAGAAAATTAAAAGGAAAAAAGATAATTTACTACTTCATCACAAGTCTTTTTATGTTGAAATAATGCCATTTTTTTGGCCTTTCTCAGTGGAGCAGCTGCTTTAATCTCTTTATTCTTGTAGAAACATCACTCCATTGCATCAAGCAATCCAGTACTTACTAAAAACATCATTTTTTTTTTTTTTGGTCAGATGATTGACATCCTGTTCACTCCAGATCTTTCTAATATCAGAGTGGAGAGGAACAGTAACAATAAAGAGGAGGCTTTGTACTAGTGTCTTCAAGTCTAACTTAATTACTAGTAAAAGGTCATGATACTTACAAGAAAGAAGTCAGTGCAATGACACAGAAAGACTTATCCATATGGCCAAATATGGAAGCATGTTTATAAGAAAAGTCAGGCAGGCAGGAGGTGCTTCATGTTGAGGTGAGAGCATGCCCTCAGGGACATAATGAGCTCAGGTACATAATGGCCAGAAAATTAGACAAATACCAGGTTGTGAAGGGAGATAAATGAAGAATGAATGCTAAGAAGCCTGATCTTTATCCTGCAGGCATCAAGAAGCAGTTGAGTGTTTAAATAAAAGAAGGGTCATTATTAGATTTTTGTATGGAAATATAACTCTGGAGGCACACTAGACTACAAAGTCAAAAAGGATAGTGAGAAAGGTATTCGAACAATCTGGTTAACATGATGAAACTATGACTCAAGTCTGTGGCCATAAAAAGAAAACAGAGGGAAGGAATACAAAAATATTGAGATAGAGTTAAAAACTTTGTGATGGCTCACGTACGAACTTTGAAGGAGGTTGCAAACTAGAGATATCTGGGGGATATATTTAAAAGAAAAGGAATGTCACTATTACACTAAATTGTTTTAGAGAACCTAGATAACATAATAAGAAATATCAAGTAATTGATTATGTACTGGAGAATAAAAAATATATTAACTCTATTTATAAATGATACTATTATATATCCAGAAAAAAGGAAACTAATCAAAATTACTAGAATGTATACTACAATTTGGTAATGTGGCTGGACACAAGCTAAATATACAAAGTCATGGTTTTCCTCTACCCTTTCAGTAACTAGTTTGATATGAATATGGAAACAAATGACTTCATTTTTCTAAACTAACAAAAACTATAAAATACTTAGGAAAAAGCTTAATGAGAAGGATAAAAGGTCTGTACTATAAATCCTATAAAGGAATTTAAAACCGGTCAGGCAGAGATTTAATGACAAATATCATTCCCTGAGCAAGAAAACTTAAATCATAAACAAATTAATTCTTCCAAAATAATATAAGCATATGATGTAATTTTAATCAAAAGAAAACTATATTATTATTGTTCTTGATTTTTTTAGAGAGAGAGGAAAGGAGAGGTAAAGAGAGAGAGAGAGAGAGAGAGAGAGAGAGAGAGAGAGAGAGAGAGAGAGAGAGATTTCGACATGAGAGAAAAACACCAAGCATCCACCTCTTACACACTGCCCACTGGAGGTCGAGCCCGCATCCTGGGAATGTGCCTTGACCAGGAATTGAACCAGCAACCTTTTAGTGCATGGGATGCCCAACCGACTGAGCTACACTGGCCAGAGCAAGAAAACATTATTTTTAACTGAATAAAATGGCTTGAGAGATCAGGTGTGAGGCAGAGACAGTCCTGATCACCAAAATTCCATATGCTCAATGCATATTGCAGTCTCCTCTATTAGATTAAGACAGGTCTGGCCATGGGATTGTACTTGAGAATGGGTGAGGTTTTTCTATTTGCTTTTCTTTTATAAAGACAAATTCAGAACATGCACTTTAAAACGATGGTGCTGCAAGTTGGAGGACTTGGATTCAGGCTCATCAATTGGAGGAGAGCTGTACTAACCCATCGCCACTGGAAGTTTGCAAGGGCAAGAGACACTCCTGTTGAGTTAAATATTAAAATTTTAAGGTTAATTGTTTTTTCTTTTCCTCATCTAATCTGACTGAAATAACAAAGGACAGTAAATGTCACAGATTTTTTGATAGATTTTTAAATATCAGAATAGTGATTAGGCACTTGCCTTAACCTATTACAAATATACATAAGACCATTAACATAAAAAAGAGTATTACATTGGCATGACAGAACATAATAGTAAGACTATATGGAAATTAAGGGCATAAAAAACAATGAATGACAAAAGGGATTATTTCAATTCAGGAGGGATACTTAAATGATGTTGGCATAATTAGGAATGAGCAAAACTAAATCCTTATACTATATACAAAATAAGGATCTGCCTACCCTTTGTTCCAACAGTCTTTCTTTTGGAAACATAAAATAGAAAAATATAAAAGTCAGTAATATATAAGGTAATCTGAATATTATACTGTGTATGGTGGCAAAAATTATGATAAATAGAAGTATCTATTAGTATTAACCAATGAGTGAATAGTTGCATCTATCCATATGCTGAAATATTATATAGCTATAAAAGAATGAGTTATAAGCATTGACTGGGAGGAATGTCTATGACGCAGTATTAGTTATCATATATCTTTGGTATAATCTTTTTTCTGTAAAAGATAAGTGACAACAAAATAATCCTCTCTCTGTGTGCTGTTGAGTTTATACAACCACTTGGTCATACCAAGGTAAGGACACAGTGCTAATAGACTTAATGGGTTAAATTCCAAAATAGACTCATGGGTAGTAATAATTAGTATATGTTATTTTTTTAAATTAATAAACAGAATTTGACAAGAGAAAACATTGACGATAAGAAAAGTCTATCAGGTTTAAAGGACAGGGTGCTCAGGGACAATGGATATGGTGTCTTTGTCACCTTTAGAAACTGGACAAGCCAGTGTTCTGGAAATACATGTGTCCTTCTTGAAGGAGAAGGAACACAGTCAAGGTAAATGCCACCAAAAGGATGCACATGTTGACAATATTGATATTCCACTTGGTGTTGGAGCATATCTCTAGGTTGGCTGTAGGACTCTGATGATTAGTAAATGGAGGTAAGATTACTGGTCACAAGGTTTTGTAATGTTGATTTATGTTTATTGATGTTTTACCCAATGATTTCTTGGCACAAAACTGATCAAATATATATTCACCGATAAAAGGAGATAACCTTGCAATTACATTAAACATTCTCTCTGAAACTTTATACTCCCATAAATAGGAATGATTATTTTTATGTAATTAAGTAAAATAAAATTATTTTATTAAGTCTAAAATATTAGCCATTGTGACTATATTGGGGTTTCTGTGGTTCTTTTTAGGTAATTATAATACTTTATCACCAGAGGGATTTCTGATGAAGCAGCTTGATATTACAGAAAGGATTTAGAGAATTCTGTAATTCTGGCTTCACCCTGATTAGCGGTTCACTTCTCTAAGACTCAGTTTCCTCATTTATAAAAACCTCCAGACTTTATAAAGGTTAGAAATAACAGTTGCAAAATTCTTAATAAATGTTAAGTGCTCAGTTTGCAATGGTTTTCTTTTTGTAAAAGTTATTTTCTTGGTAATTAAACTTTTTCCTGGGAGCACAAATTAAATTAATGGAAATAATTTTATATTGCTTTAGCTTTCAAAATAAATAAATAAAGAAAAACTGCTTTCTTCTAGTTTTAATTAGGTTATTCATATATATATATTTAAAGAATAGTTTACTGATTTTTAGAGAGAGAGTAAGGAAGAAGAGAGAAACATCAATGTGAGTGTATAACATCGATTGGCTTCCTCCTGCACTCTTCCTACTAGGGACTGAGCCTGTAACCTGGGCATGTGCCCTGATCGAGAATCAAACCAGAAACCTTTTGGTGCACTGGACAATATCCAACCAACTGAGCCACATCGACCAGGGCATAAAATATCTATATTAATACATTTGAAATTATTAAGTTGTTGTTATATCAGTTTAATACTAATAATGGTGATGCTAATTATATCAATAATACTTTTGATACCATAAAAGAATTCTAGCTAGCAGACAGCTATAGCATATTATGATCTATTAAATTTAATCATACCATAGAGTATATTGATTGATATTATGAACTATCACAACATTTAACTAAAAGGTGATAAAAGTTTGACTCTGAAGAAGGAAAAACAGAGATGTTTTAGAAGGGCAATGATCTACAGAAAAATTTGTGGTTCAAGACAGGTTTTTCAACCAACCTCTTGTTTTATAAACCCTATTCAAACATGAAGGCAAGGAATCACTGTGCATTGGTGTCTAGTGAAATAATTTTTGAGACTATTTCTAGGAAATTTTAACATATTATAAAATTAGAAATAATTTTTACTGTTTCGCTAAAAATTTTTAAAGTCTACATATGTGAATAAAATTAGAATGTATTTGTGGCCATGCTGCTACTTATCTGACATTGTCAAATTTTGTCAATGTGCCAAGATCAGATTGATTTATGCTGTAAAATAGAACAGTTACATTCTGGAAATAGTCACACACATATCAAGTGTCTTCTCACATATGAGGTGGGTGAGTGTTAGAGAGTTAATGAGCTCAGTTAGAAGTGGGCCTGTCTGAGCTATGACCCCTGGCGCCCATGAAAAGGATAAGGGCATAAAACAAAGGGTTACAAAGCAGAACTTAATAGCAGCTCAGTTTAAAATGAAAGTAGTAAAATAATATCTTAGGCCTGCTTTTTTTTTCACAGAGTCCTAGGTGTATTATGGATTAGCACCCTCCTTTGTTTCTGCTTGAAGCTCTCCTAAGCATTGGAAGGTCAAGAAGCTAAGACAATTGTGTTTCCCAAAGATGTTTTGAACTGACACCTGTAGGTCAGCACTTCCCCAGGTATGTTTCTGAAAACTAGTTCCTGGGAAGGTAATTCTTCCCACAAAATAGAATCAATGTCAATTATGTTTGTGGAATTCTAGGTTAAATACATATATGCAAGTTTTTTGTTGTTTTGGATTTTGTTCGAGTTTTATTATTTACTTCTGTAATGCTTTTTATAATTGTTATTATTCTTTTGAATCTCCATGACATGAGTTGGGTGTCAGGTAGAGCAGGTAGATTTTGATGTAGTTCCCAAAATTCCTAGATAAAGACTTTTTTTTTTTTAACATTTCATAGGACAGGAGAACCTTTTGTGCACTTCAGGAATCACGGCCTTTGTTGCTTAATTCACATCCTGGAAGATAAATGTCACAAGGGTAAAATGTCACTCATTTGTCTCCATCAATTTAGAATTTGTTATAGATTCAGACCTGACCAAGGATCGTGTTTGTCGGTGCCTTATCCATGGAGAAAGGGTTTGGTAAGCAAATTAATGAAGTAAACCAGAGTTTTCCATACTGCAATCTGAGATATTAATAAGGGTTCTATGAAAAAAGGATTTTATGGGTGAATTCAAGAAGTTCCATGTGCAGTCCGTCTTGGGAAACCATTAATGCTCATGTAGCACCCCAGGGAATCAGTCTGACTTTGTTCACTATTGGACTCCCCATGAGCACCTAACAATATAACCAGCCCTGGACTCCATTTTCCTTCTTTCCAGAAAAATAATCTATTGTAATTTGAGAAGTGCTGCAATAAACAAAGCTGTGTGTTGTCTCCAAAGCCATCATATGGAGTGGACTTGTTTGAGCCACAGCAGGATACAATGAAAAGAAGGAAGTGGTGGAGGAAGAGAAGAATTGAGGGGAGGAGATGGGGAGAGATGAGAAATCTGCCTTCTTACCCTTATTCTCTGGCCTCAGGGACTTTGCATTGCCTTATCTTTCAAGGCCAATGTGAGTCTTCCTGTAGTCCAGTGTGGAGTCTCTCAGCCCTCCTCTGCTCCTGTCCCCCAATCCGGTTCCAGACCTAAGCCTGTAATCACACGGATGAGCTAAATACAATCCCATAGCAGTTTCAAGCATTAATCCCTTGCTTATATATTTAAACATTAACCATGTATCACTCTCATCTTTTTATCAAATAAAACTTTCTCTATCTGGAAGTGTTTTCTCAGCCTATTGTATACATTTAAGAGAAAAGATGGTTTAGAGGAGGCTGGTTTTATGACTCAGATTTTTGTTTGTTCTGATTTGTTTCTATGGGTGCCATTAGCCCATCTTTGTCAAGCAGGTTAACTCCCACCACCCATGATAACATATTGGGTTTGGACTTAGAATGTCTGAAAAACATGAAAAACAAGAGTGTGCAGTAACTTAATATGTCAGTAAAGAAACAACTGTCAGCATTTAGTTCAGTCCTTGCAAATGTACACAAACTCGCTTTGTAGTGGAAGGTTAACTTTATCAACTTAATGATTTATTTTTTTGGAAGAAGATTTTATTTCCACAAATACCAGGCAGAAAAATAATCTATCAAGTGCAATGAATAACCAACGTAACATGGAAGTTCAGAAAAAAAAAACTCTAGTAAATAAACTTATAGACATGAAAGGCTGTGAATTAAATGTTGAAGAATTCAAGATTGCAGATCTGAAAAAAAACTCAACGAGATACAAGAAAACCCAGAAAGGCAACTAAACAAGCTCAGGAATAAAATCAACAAACAAAAGGAGTACTTCACCAAAGAGACTGAAACTATAAAAAAGAACCAAGCAGAAATTCTGCAGCTGAAAAACTCAGTAAATGAGATGAAGAATGAGTTAGAGAGGAAATAAAGCTGACCAGATGGAGGAAAGAATTAGTGATACTGAAGATAGAAATCTAGAAATGATGCAAGTAGAAAAGAGAGAATTGAAACGTTTTTAAAAAAATAAAATAAAACAACAACGAAAGAACTCTATGAGAACTACATTACAAAGAGTGATGTAACAATAATGGGTATACCAGAAAAAGAAGAGAGGGAAAAGGGAACAGAGAGCCTATTCAAACAAATAGTTGTTAAGAACTTCCCACACCTATGGAAAGAGCTGGATGAAGTATCCATCTTATATAAAAACTGCTGTTTGAAATTTTAATCCTGATAGTATGGCTTCTGTCTTAAATAATAAGGAAAATAAGACTACTCCCATTCCAGAGAGGCCGTAAACTATGCCCCAGACAGAGTTGTCAGTGATGACACCCAAACAGTTGCCAGGCCTTGAGATATGATCTCATGGCCCTTTCCCAGCATGCAGGCCTCCTTTCTCAGAAGGTCCGGAAGTCTCCTTCCAAATTTTGGAGACAAAGGACTGGAAAAAGTATAAATAAAGAGAGTTTCCTCCATATTGGGTTCCCAGAATTTGAAAGACACATTTTCCTCTGGGTCTGCACAGAATTTAATAATAAAATATAACTCCTGTAGTCGGCACTGCAGTTCAGCCCTTGCTTCACCAGGGTGCTGTAACTGTAGTCGCTGGCCAGCTTAATAAAGGCTCCTAAATCTTGATCTGAGTCCATGGTGGTTGTCTCCGTGGGTCACCCCATTACACTGGACACTGGAATCTAAGAAGCTAACAGAACACCTAATTAACTCAATTCTAAAAGGCCTTCTCCAAGGCACATTTTATTAAAACTGTCAAAAATTAAAGACAATTATAGAATTCTCAAGGTAGCCAGGGAGGTACATTTTACTTGCAGAGTTTCCCTTAGATGTCCAAGTAAAATGTTAGCCATTACTACTGTTTTTATCTACACAAATAAAAGAGAAATATGCAAATTGGTGTCACTCCGCTATGCCCCAGCCAATCAGGATGATATGCAAATTAACCCAACAAAGATGGCGATTAATTTGCATATGCAGGCGCAGAGTGAAGACTGAAGACTGAAGAGGCTTGGCTTTTCTGCTGTGGCTTGACCAAAGGCCTGGGTCCCTGTGCCAGAGGAAAACCGGTGCCCGCAGCCACAGGCTTTTAGTCTATCAATAAAAAGACTGACACCTGATGGCCCTAAAGAAATGCAAGTAATTCAGCCATGCTTTTGGCAAGCTGAAAGCATGCATCAGTGACCAGGTTGCTTTTAAATTAGACTCTTATGCTTTATGAATATCCACACATCTAGCAGTTGTAGCTCTCAAAACCATGACTAGTATAAAAGCTATCATGCCAGCCTGCTCACCAGCTTCTTTACAGTTTTAACTGATCAACATCAACCTGTTCACACCTCACCATTCATTTAATAATAACTCAGTCTGTGCAGTAGCCATGGATAAAGTGATCTTCGTCCTAGAGATCAAAGAATTAATCAAGTGAAACAGTAAAGAATGATTTCAGAAATCTTTTGAGAAAGATAAATAACTCAAAGTGATGAATTATTGAATCTTTAGGGTATATTTATTTATCAGGCAATCAAAATTTGCCATTTTAAAGCTCATTCCATTTTTCTTTCATATTAGCTAGTTGTCTTTGAGGTGACATATAACCACCAAAACTGAATATGCAATCAACTTGTGACTTAATATGAAAAAAAACTTGATAAATCTATTCTGTTATGTTTTAAAACAAACCTTCATAGTGTTAAATCTTAAAAAGCTCAAATGGTCTATAATGAACAGGAAAATTCTGGCTCTAACCTGACCTAAAGTATTGCAAATAGCTTTAGCATTTAATCACACATACTTAAAGGAAACATTTAGACTTACTGACTTGAAACTTCCATGCAATGGAAGTCAACCTTTTCCAACATTCCGAAGAGAATGTTCTCCCAACCTCTTGCTGAATATTGTGCTGCTAAAGCTCTATTGAACACTATAGCCCATGCCTTGTTCACTGAACTTTATCCACTGGAGGGTTCAACTCTGGTCTGTAAAGTTAGCAAAACTATCCTCTAATGTCTCCTTCATATGAAAAACTTTAAAGTATTTTAATGCCCCAGAATTAATACTCTAATTCTACTTCCTAGGTCAAATATCTCTAGCACTTGACTATTACTCTTCTGATGTTGTCCAAGACCTTTGCCATTTGCTAGGTTCCCCCCTCTTTAAGCTTGTTTTCTAAATGTGACTTCCCAAATTGGATATATTGTTCCAGGCATAAAAAGACCAGTGTACAACATAGAAGAAAAACAGCCAAGGAACTCACAAAACATCTCTCATTGGTCCTTTTCTGGTCTCTATACTTGAAACATAGACCCACCTGGGGAGTAAGGGTAAATCCACAGCTCCAAAGGAAAAGATAACAGCAGTGGTGCAATTTGCGCCTGTCACACACATTCCCCAGGAGTAAAAGAAAACCAAACTGAAGTAAATGTCTCTCTTTCCTGGTCCCCTTGAGACATACTTTCTTTTAAAAAAAAATATATATATATATATATATATTATTGATTTTTTTACAGAGAGGAAGTGGGAGGGATAGAGAGTTAGAAACATCGATGATAGAGAAACATCGATCAGCTGCCTTCTGCACATCCCGTACTGGGGATATGCCCTCAACCAAGGTACATGCTCTTGACCAGAATCGAACCTGGGACCCTTGAGTCTGCAGGCTGATGTTCTGAGACATATGTTCTTTAATCCAACTGCTAATCCCCAACCTGATAATGAAGAAGCACAAAGAATGTTTTATGCCACCATAAGGCATTTGCACAAACAGAATCTCTGCTGACCAGTCAGTCAAGAAAATCACTGTATGCCTCAAAATGAAAAATAAGAAGCTACAAAACAGTAAATTCACTATCTTCTGACTGTCTGGCTAGATACCATATTCATTCATGAATGACGATGGTGAAGTCAGGATTCGGGAATATGAGAATAATGCATCTTTCAGGGTAGTGGAAAATGTTTATTATCTATCAGGTTCAACTCTTCTGTCCACTATTTCCAGTGTCATTCTTTGATGAGAGAAGGAATACTGTTGAGTAATGGGCTGACTGTCTGTGAAATCTTCCCATGCAAATTTCTGAAATTATATCTCCTCATGGATCATTTTTACTGAACTATTTCAAGAGAACATGATAGGGAAATTTGAGAGTGATCATACCTCTTCAAAAAAGTATTCTTCATCAAAATGAATCTTTAAAACAGAGTTACAAAGTAGCACTTTGATGACAGATTCTTCTTGATTTGTTGACACCCAACTTCCAGACATGTGAAAATAGGCATTTCATCTTTTATTTCATGAAACAAAATGAGATTGGAATAAATTCCCAAATTCCCTCCTCCAAATTGCAGATTATTTGAGTTTCTATGAAACAAAAGTGTTTGTTTACCTAATGAAGCACTAAAACTCTTGGTGTGTTTTTGCAAGTTGTGTAGAGTCAGCAAGATACTAAGTCAAGAACTGCTCCATGCTGCCTCCTCACTGAGCCTTTTCCTTTCCAAGAGTGTGGCTCCATCCAGCCATTTTCAGGAAACTCATTGCAGGAGGGCCTCAGCTTTCATGAAAATGCGGGTCAAGTTTGATTCATTGGGAGACTTCGACATAACAATGCCGTTAAAAAAAAATGCCAATTAAGTGAATAGTATATAACATTTCTCATCAAGGATGAATTTTCCTTCCTGAGAGCTTAATTCTTGACTAAAATGTCACTTGGAATGAAAGAATTCTAACATAAGAAAGAAAGTGTTTGAAAACAATGAGTGAAAGGTTTAGAAATCACATTCTTTTCAAGCTTACTAGTGTGGCTATAAATATGAGAAAGATATCAAAATATTTTTTAAAAAAATAAATTTGAAGCTCAAACTTAACAACTATTGTCCTGCCTTCCTCTTCATTTCTGAGAGTGTATTTATGTTAAAGTCCCATTTGTAGCATACACTTTGGATAAAGGGTTGCCATTGCCCCAGACAAATGTTATGGCTCAGTGAATACACCATGGTGTGCATGTGGGGCCACATTTTCACATTTAAAAGAAAAACCCATGTACATGCGTGTGCACACACACGCACCAGGCCTGCCTTTCATTCCAGTCTATGTAGACCCTTCTGTTTCCAACGCTTACTGCCCCTCAATTGGCCAAGCAAGCGGAACCCCCATTCACTACCCAATGAAGCAACAACTCCCCCATCTGACTAGGAGAGGCCAGGGGCCTTGCCCACTTACACTTGTCTGTCAGCTGGGTTGACAGCATGGGAGGGGGCCTCCCCCACCTTTCCCTGCCCATCAGCTCTGCTGACAGGTGCAAGCAAGCAAGGGACTCCCCCCTCCACCCCATTCATGCCCATCAGCACATCTGATGGACACAGGCGGGTAGGAGAGTCCCTAGAGCCCTTGAGTGGAGAGGGGAGGCTCATTTCTACCCTGGGTGGGGCCTGAGCTGCACGCACTCTCACAGTCTCAGTTGATGTGTTGGGGGCAGACATGGGTTCCCAGTTGTCCCACTGCCTGACAGGAAGTCACCGTTTACCCACATTGAATCAGTCACGCCTCTGGCTGTCCATGGATCCTGTCTGTGTCATCTTAGAGGGGATTTAGACAGGAATATGAAAGCATGTAGAGAGCAGAGGGCAGAGAGCTAGTGAGGAAGAAGGAACCAGCCTGGTAGGCAACTGGAAAGGTCATAGGAGAGCATCCAAGGAGAGGAAATGAGGCCAACATATTTCAAATTGACCACTGACCGAAACTTTGTAAAAAGAAAGTCCTCACTGGACATTGATGAACACAATGGTTTTTCTTATATATTTTTGTCTTAGAAAATAAGATGTGACACAAGGGCTAAATGCATGGTGGGGCTACTCTCAATCATACAAGTGAATATTTAGTGAACATATACTATGTGCCTGATGCTGAATAATATCTCTTCCCCCTGCCATTGAGCCCGCACATGCCCCATAGACACTGTAGACCCTCTCATGTAGACGCTGAATGGAGCAGCCAGAAAGCCCCATAGTGGGCCACCAGAGTTCTTCTGCACGAGTGTGGGCCTCTTTGATGATCTGTTTACACTGTAGTAACACCATATGGAATTTAATAGAATCATTCATAATTTATGACATTAAACAAGAAATATCATTATTTTATTAGTCTTTAAAACTGGGGTGGTTATTTGCACTAGTGTGGGCTACAGGCAGAGTTCTGACCACAAAGATTGAAAATAATCCCAAATACCAAGCCCCCCCCCAAAAAAAGCCACCAAAGAAACAAATCAAACAAACAAAAGCTAATGAATTCATAAACTCCAAGTGAAGAATTAAAAAATCATAGGATAAAGAACCCATTTACTTTAGTTAGCTTTCTCTCAGGTTTTGCTTCAACTTTCCTACTTTAACCTCAGATTTCAATTAAGTAGACAAGAGACTTTCAGCACGAGTGCACAGTAAAAAACTGTTTTCAGCACACATGCAAGCGCCTTTGGCTTCAAACCAACAGGAAAATAATGGCTTTCACAACCACACAAGGAGTGTGTAACGCTAAGGCAGGATGTAGAAAAGCTACAAAAGCAACAACCAAAAGGGTGTTTCAGCCTTCTGCACTCAGTCAGAAAACACTGTCAATTTTAGCTTAATTTTTACATGCAGCAATTTTACCTTCAAAATTTCCACATGATTTGGATCTTTCCTTCCATGAGTTTAGAGCATCGTAGACATTCACAAAGCTCTCCACTTAGCGGAGGGTGGCATCCTTCTGCTCTAGGCTTAGATTGCAGTCAAGGTCTTTGTTAAGCATTCTGGAGACCTCTATCAGCCATGGTCGTCTCATTGGCCATGCCTTAGACCTCCATACATACGGGAATGAACAGGAAGCCAGAATTCTTATATTTTCTTCTTTATCTTTTATTGTTAACTCACATAAGATAGGGATGAACTAAGTGGAAGCAGAGGGAGCTTTTTCAGGCTACACACAGTCAAGACATGCTTTGCCTGACACACTGTACCTTTGAATTTACATGTTCTTTTTTGAGGAATAAATAACACTATTTCAAAATAAGAGTTCAAATACTAAGCCTGTTATTACCAGTTATTATTTGCATTATTGATCTAATTTATTTCATCTAACTTACTTAATCATATTGCAGCTCCTGGAGCTAGACAAGAGCGTTAAAAAATCACTGGATTTTGCCCCACCTTTGAGGAAGAAAAGCACATTTCTTCGTTGACATTTGGATGAGGAAATGAGACTCAGAAGGAGGTGTCTGCAGAAATTTACACAGCTATTAAAGGGTAATGGGGAAAATTCCAGGTCTCCTGCCTCTTGGGTATTTGACAGATGAAATGTGGGTGAGGAAACCAAGGGGCCATCCTGGAAGGGGACCCCATGGTCAGAAAGAAGGGCTAGGGTGACAACCAGGTGTCTTTTACCAAACTATTCTATACTCAACAACTTATAGTTCTGAGTTACAGAGAAGTATAGGCTCTTCTAAAAAAAAAAAAGAAATAGGAGAGAAAGAGATTTTACAGGGTCTATTTGTTTCTAAAAGTTAACTTGACTGAATGTTTCAACTCTTATGGCTGGACTTCTTAATTTCTATTTAAAATTGACAATTGTAAGCTTTCATGTAAGCAGAATGAATATTAGACTTCTCAGGTGCAACAATACCTAAAACTTTCACTTTTAAAATCATAATAAAACATGATTCCATCTGGTAAGACTGCTTTGTAAATGTGGAACATTTCTGACTTGCATTTAAACTGTCACTGATCTTCACCTAACACAGCCTATAAATATCCTTCTGCTCTTGTTGTGAGTCTAGGGTTTCAGTCCATGCTTCAAGTGGACTGTTGAAATTTTCAGTTTACATCAAAATGGGCAGATATCCATGGAGCTGGCTGTCTTCCTCACTTCAGAGCTCTGGTCCGAGGCAACCTTGGCTGTGTTAAGTCTTTCATACGCTATTTAATTGTGGATTTTTGTGAGAAAATAAAGGAAGCTCAAAGTCATATTGTTTAAACATGTCTAAATGAAAATTGTGAGTTGACTCATAAGAATTACCACAAATGTCTCTTCCATGGAGCCATTGGGCAGAAGACAATGGTCTATTTCCTACTGTGAAAACTCCAAGTGAAGAATTAAAAACTTTTAGAAACCATTTCCCATAAGAATTCTGCATTCAGACATGTGCCTAACTTATGAATCACTGACATGAACCCAGGTCTTCCCACTTTCTGCATTTAAAAGTAAAAGTCATTACTTGGGGTGCATTCTGGAAACATTGTTGTATGGAGGGCTTATATGTTCTTACATTAGAAAGTGTCTCATTGTCCAAGAAGCTTGAGAAATATAGCTTAACAAAGTTAGACTTATTTACTACAGGAGTTCCCAAGCTCAGTATATTGGCCTGTGCTGTGAATCTCTAAGAGAGAAATACTGTATGTTGCACTTCTCAAATTTATTTGCTCATAAAATCTGTGTCCCAGAATATCTCATGACTTCTAGAGTGTATGCCTTGATAAAAAGCTGTGTTTTGTCTTGCTGTGGGTTTGAAGGAACGCGGACCAATATATGATGGGATATGGAAAGAATGTAATCTTACTGAGTAGCTACTAGTTCTATAAACCCAAAAGGAAGTCAATTATCAAATTTAGCATTTGCATAAAAACTTTACTCATTTTTCTGGAGCCACACAGTCTCTTTAGAACAACAGTAATTATTAAAAATCACCGTGAGAATGATCAGATTTACATGAATTTTAAGGTGACATCCAAATACAACTTTATAGTTGGCCACGTTTTGCCAAATTTCAATCTGTATCTGCAACAAAATCAGCCATGTGCGTTTTGAGGAAATGAAATTATAGCAAGAAAGGCAAGAGCTCCAATATAAACATTTAAAATATTAATCAAAACTCTTCTTGGACATTCAGAAATTCCCACCACAAGAAAGCTTTCTTTGGAGCTAGGCCACAGCCAGGTTACTCACTGTCCCATTAGCTTACGAAGTTCAATTGTAGACCAGGGTCTGAGCTGGACTCGGTACTGAGCTTGGTAATGATTAGCTTCCTGTGCCCTACTTCCCTCATTTTGACTCCTGTGTATTCATTTTTCACAAAGATCTTCCAACCCTCCTCCAGCGGTTCAGTTTCAGAACAGAGGCCATTATATTTGGGAAGCCTTTCTAGGCCTCCCCAGGCATCTATGCCCCCACTGGCCCAGATAACATGTGCAAAGTCGCTGCCCTCTTGCAGGGGACACAGTGAGTTGCCCACACATTTCCTGGTGGGTGAAGGTGGGAGCCAGTGGCTTTACCAGGGGCTCCAGGTCTCAGTAAATGTTCAACTCCTATTTACCCAGCCTTTCTGCTCAACTTCAAACAAGATTGTTTTTCTTTTTCTCCATGGCCTTCTGAGTGTCATTCATGCAAGACCAGGGAGAGGCCCCAGACCTCAACATTCCAGCCTCTCCTCTCTCTCCTACTGACAGGCGTGAAAGTCGTGCCGAGTGCTGCCAGGTTTCCACCATGGAAAGAACTCTCTCTGACCTGGAGACCATTAAAACACATGTGTCATCATGGCATTCGTTACTTGGACTCAAGAACCACCCCATCAGAGCACGAGCATTTGCACACTTTAATGGAAGAAGTGGGTCTTGTGCCACATGAGTGGGCCCTACTCTGGTGCTGGACCACAGGGTGAGGTGCAGATATTCTGGAATGATGGTGAAAGCAAGGTTCAAACACCACATTTAAACTTCAGATTTTAACCTCCCAAGGGCTCTGCCGAGTATCATCTTCCCCAGAAGCTCAAATAGTCCTGTCAGGACTGTAAGGACTGGCCCTGTGGAGACAGTCTATTCCGGCATCCCAACCATGAACACCAGGCTCCACTCGGTTACCTTTCTTGGAACTCCCAGTAAGTCAAAAGCTTTGAGCAAAGTGTGTTTCTGATTAAGCCTCTTTCTTATAATGAAAATTATATGTCTTCTACTGGTGCTGGGAGGGTACCCCAAATTGTGAGGGAGAGGTACATTCAAAGCCAACTACTAGTATATAGGGATCTTCTCTAGAGATGGAATTCTCCCTTCAGATGCAAGAGATAACCTTGACTATGGGAAAACCTGAAACAAACATGAATGGTAGAGAATGCCACGTGCTTTCATGTGTGCCCAATCTTCTTCAATGTGTACATCAAGACACAAGAATTAAGTAGCAGTTTACTCCTACTTCCACCCAGTGCCCTTTTCATCCATCATTGGTTACTGGAAATCCTGAGCATTCCTTTGTGGAAAACAGAAAAGAAAGAAGCAGGCTCTCTGCTACAAAGCATATGTGAAAATGATTAGGTAAGGAGGGGCAGCGAGCAGTGCTCCAAGTAACCAGCAATCTACTAAGACATGATTAAGAATCACTGTTTAAGTAGTTGGGGCCAGGAATTCCATGAGCTGGTTCAGCGTGTGCTCAGTAATGTCTTTGAGTGGGACCAGCCCTAGATCTCTGGCCCATTGGAACCGAGGAGTTGGAAGTGGGACACTGGAGAGCTGGTCATCCCTTTTCAAGCCTCAGACCTCGCTGTGATTTTTGTTAACAGACACAGATCCATTTCAGAGAAAATGCCAAACCCGAGTTTGTGTCAAGTTAAATTCTGTCCATTACATGTATTTTGGTATTAACACTGTAGAACAGGCTGAGGCCAAAACACTTTCCAGAGAGTCCAGGAGAGTCAGGCCTGCACCCAGGGCCAAGTCTAGATTTGGAAACCCCCACACTTTGGAGTCTTCAGGCAGGAAGCCCTCCCACGTGAGAAGTCGCTGCTGATGGACAACTGTTCGGGGGCCATGTCCTCAGAAGTGTCAGCCCCAACCCAGATGCCAGCTGGTCTCAGTGGTCTAGTGACACAGCCCAGACCACAGCATCCATGGTAACAACAGCATCCCCCACCCCTGATCCAGTTCCTCCCTGGAATCTCAGCTGAGGACTAAATATTTTCACAAGGAGGCATTAAAGTCAATACACATCAACCAGCCTTCCTGGCCCAAATCATAAATACTATTCATCAAAAGCCACTGCCGTTTGCTCACAGACGATGAAGGCTTGAAAAGAATTATTAGCATTTTATTGGAATTGTGTTGAGAAGAGGTTTCCAGACTCAGGCAGACTCGGGTCTGAGAGTATGTTAAAATGAACTTGAATGTTTCCTTATACTTATGAGCTTACGTCTCTGGCAAGTCTACTCTGTAACCTGGCCTGAGGAAAAGGCACAGGGAATGCCTGCCGACCACAGGCTTGGGGGGTGAGGAACTTTGCCCCAGTTAAGCCCTAGGTCTGGATGTTGTCTTCCTCCACTACCCAGCGTCTGTCCGCCTCACTGAAATTTCCCATCATCTAACTGTTGAAATGTTGCCCAGAGAAAGTTACACCTGAGCCAAATGCAGTATGTGCTGGAGGCCACCAAAATGGGCTCGACCATTTTCCATTCCACTCTGCTTTTATAGATTTTCAATATTCAGAAAGGCTTACAAATAAATGAACCGGAGAGGAAAGTGAAACCTTCCCCATTCGGTCTTTCCCCTTGTCTAACAATAAGGAACCTTAATATTATTTTCCTCCTCCAACACCTCAAGACCTGTCATTGGCGTACTTGGTACCAACAAAAGCAGCATCAGTGGTAGGTTCCCCCTAAAAAAAAAAATGCTTTCAGTAAAGAGAACTGTACCTACCTTTTTTCTACTTTATTTACTGAGCTCTGAGTTTCCACAACATTATTCTTTAGTCCTTGAGGAAGTAATACACTCTCGCCCTTAAACGCTGTAAGTAGTCGATAATCCATTATTACAGTAAGCCGTTCACTCTCACAGTAATTATCTAATAACCCCTTATAAAAGACCGTGGCTTCCTAATCTGTTTATAATTATCATTTCAATGATCCCACACATTAATGTCTGACCTTCAGCAACTCTGACCTGATCTTAATTAACTCTAATATCAAATCATCGCTACATAAGAAACTAGCCATGACCAAATGAATGAACCCCAGGTACAGTTAATTTCTGGAGCAATTATCTTTTCATGTAGGGAGATTTAAATGATTATCTGCACAATTTCACACAGTTTTATGTAATTCTGCGACATTATAAATTCTGTTTTAAATCATATTTCAAAGGCAGGACTCCACAGTCTGGCTTTGTCTAGTTTTCTCAAGTACTTGCCTACAACATCACACACTATCCCTGTGAAATGCAGAATGGTTTTGTGTCATTATTTTTAATTATAAACAAATAATGAAAACAGACCTTACAAAGTGATATGTTATAGTTAAATGAATAACTATACCACTAGGTAATGTAGGAGCAACAGCATCCAGGTTAAATCATTAAAGAAAATACTGCATTATGAAGAAATATTGAACATAGTTGATAATGTAATATATGCTGTAAACAATTAGAGAAGCTGGAGTGTGAGTTAATATGCGTAGGCTGAGAAATGAGCGCCACAGACTGGAAAGCATTTATCGTCTTAGCCAAGCCTAGTGGGACGCTGCTCAGGAAAATATTTGAGGCTCCAGTGCAACTTTATTTCAGACCTGAGATGCACGTGACTATTTTTGTGTTTGTAAACATCTAACCTCCCAAGCGAAGCTCTGTGTGTACTCTCGCTTCCATTTGTTCAGATGTCCAATGGACTTTTAGGGGTCAATACACAAGCACATCGGCAATATTGCAGAAATGTTTGAGTGTAAACAAAGAGATGCAATTAGAAAATGTTTGCTCAGCATCGTCTGTGGCATCAGAAATTAGGGGCACACTGATCAAAGGGTGGCATTTCAACAAGACTATTCACTGTTCCCTGGTCTTGACACAACTTCTCCATCTCGAACATTTAGCTTTCCTGGTCAATTCTTGCAACACTTAACAATTCACCCCGGAAACCAAAACATTTGTCCTGCAGCCTTGAGCCATAGACAGCAGCCTGATGAGGGAGACTGACCTGAATGTCACATGGATGGGGAGTGCTGCCTGTTCCGCAGAGACGTCACAGGGAGCTGCGGTAATGGATCACCTCTAACCACCAAGAGGGGCATTCACTTCCTAACCACGTACCTCTGCTCTTCCTCAGAGTAATTATTTGCAGAAATAAGAAGAAAATGACCTACATTTTATATCAACTAGCTAAACAGATGCAGGGTGAGTGTACAGTTTCTCTATCAATAACAGAGTACTTGGGATGTTCTAAATTGATAAATATTTTAAATGACTATGTCTATTGAAATTTAAATGTATATTCAAAGACAAAAGGTGACTGTATTAAGAACCCATCCCCAGGTGCTAACACAAGCCTCATCAGTGCTCACAGGCTTGGTGGAAGGAAATTGTTGGCACCTCTGATTTGTCATGGCTTGTCCCCACAATCACCTGCTCCCAGACCCGGGAGCCCCTGGAGACCAAACTCTTCCTGGGTCTGAACCCTCACACCAGAGACTCAACAGGGTTCAGTTCAAGCCTAGCTTTGTGACAATGACACCACCAGGACCTCCCCCAGGTGTTTTTCTCAGAGACATCTGTCATCTTGACAGTGCTATCTATTGGCTTTAAGATGAAAATGTTTTAAATATAATAGAGATAGCAATTATTGCCAGGGTTTAAGCCATTAAATAATTTCAGCTCTTCAAATGGTTATCTTCTGCATACCTGCCAGTTCCAAGACGGGTTTAAAAACCATTGTGTCTACCGTGTGAGGAATTGTGCTGTGAATGGTAAATATTGAGCTCTCTGCTCCTTTCTCACCCTTTGGAAAATGCGTCCTTTGGAAAATGGTGTCTTTGTCTCCTTTTTGCTGCTGAGTTGAAAGTTTAAGGGACTTTATGCCATTAGTTCCTCTCATTCAAAGAAAACCCTTGGGCCTACACTTTCTCCTTTTTAATCATTGGAGCTCCTAGAGGAAACTACCCTGTTTTATGTAAGGTTTGACATTGGTTTTAATATTTTACTTTAAATATCTGATTTAATTACAGCTTCTCTGGTGATGAAGTAATTTTTAACACAAAAGACCCATCCCACTCACTAATTTTCTCTAGGGCCTGGGGGTGGGGAACCAGACAATAGTTCTTCACCCTGAAGGAGACCCCTACTGGCACATCCACACCCATCCTTAAGGGACAAGGTGGGGTAAGAATTTTGCTAAGAAAGTGGTCCCCAACTCACCCTTTCTTGGCTGGGTCTTCTTTGAACAAAACCCTACCACAACAGTATCAATAGCTGTGACAGGATTTACACTCATGTCCTCGCAGGTGCTCCCTTTGGAGAGCTTTGGACCAGATAAATGAATGATGCACATAAAGTGTACACAGTAAGAAGAGAGAACAAGATGTGGGTCTGTGTGATGGGGCAGAGCACACGGGGGACTGGCAGTTCCTGCCCATGGGTGTGAATGATGGCAGTGTTGTTGGCCCAGGAACAGGGTCAACCCTGGCTGGGCACTGACCAGACCATGGAAAGAGCTCCTTCAGGTCACAACCAGGACTCCTTGCATTCTCCATCCTGCTTCTACTGGTGGACAGAGAGCATTGCACCTGCAGCATGAGGGTCAACCAGGAACCACCTCCAGTGTTAAGGAGACTGTCTCCTGCCTGGTACTAACCAGTGGTGACTTTTACCTCCGTTTATTTGTGCTTATTTTTATCCTTGCCACTTTCAATTGCACATTTGAGCATTGCATTGTACCATTCAGTGAAAAATATCTCTATTTGGTTAAACAAGTAGCAATTAATTTTTAAACTTTTTATTGTAGAGTTTAATACACACACACACACACACACACACGTATGAAACTTAAAGATACAGCTCAAGAAATCCCCAAGTTAAGAAATAGAAGATTGCCAGACTGCCAAGAGCCATTTATTCCTCTTCAAATCATGACCTCTAACAAAGGTGAACACTGTCCTGATTTCTAGTACTGTAATTTAGGTTGGAAACTCTTTAAACTTTATATGAATGGAATCAGAATCTCATTATTCCAGCTTCTTTGTTCTACATCACATTTGGGACACTCACTCATTTTGGTTTCTTCAATTCATATGCTTGTAGTATTCTATATATAAACATACAAAAGTTTCCCCAAAACAAATATATCAATTTACATCCCAACAGCATTCATGCAAGTCCTCATTGCTTTACATCATCTCAATATTTAGCATTGTCTTGTGATTTTTTTCCTTTCAACATTATTCCTAAGGGCAGAGGTCTGATTCTATTTCATTGTGGTTAAATTTATGTTTTCTGATGACATTGATATTGAGTACCTTTTTATTTTTAAAATTATTTTGTATCTTTGTTTGTAAAAGGCCTATTCAAGATCTCTTGCTATTTTTTTACTGAGTTCTCTAATTAAAAAATAATAATAATAATTTGTAAGAGATCGTCCTATATTTTGGATGTTTGTATTTATTACATAAGTTAGAAATATCTCCTAGCCTGAGCTTCTTTTTCAGGTCCTTAATAGTGATTTTAATGCACAGAAGTTCTTAATTTTAATAAGGCAAATTTTCTCCTTTTTTGCTCAGTATGTTTTATATCTTACTTTCTACCTTGGAAGCATGAAATATTCTCTTATAGGTGTTTTCTAGGAGTTTAGTAATTTGCCTCTTACATTTAGATAAATAACCCACCTGACATAGATCTTTTTTAATGTTGTGAAGTGTGGATCAAATGGAAATATTTTGTTCTGACACCAGTTTTTTAAAACCATCATCACTCCTTAGTGATCTGTAGTTTCTTCTGTGTCATAAGTCAAGTGCTCAGGCCTGATCTGGGTCTCTGTTCTGTTCCTCTTGTTCATATTGTAATGATACCTACAGTCTAAATTATTGTCACTTTAAAGTGAGTCTTGATATCTGGTTAAATGATTTCTCCCTCTTTGTTATTCTTTGAGATTGGCATCTCTATTTTTGGAGCTTTGACTTTATATACAAATTTTATAATGAATGTTCCAATAATGAGCATAGTATATTTATTATTTATTTAGGCCTTCCTTATGCTCTGTAGGTTTCAGTGTCCATATTTAGTTAGATTTATTCTTGTATCTTTAATAATCTTTTACATTTCTTTGCTGTATATATTTTACATATATCTAAAATAAAATTTAATTTTGTATATTAATCTTATTTCTAGCCACATTATGAAGATCATTTCATTAGTTTGATAGTCTTTCTCTTGAATTTCTGGTCCAGGTGGCTAGTAAGAACAAGCTTGTATTAGTCTAACCTCAGGGCCTAGAATAAGGCAAGATAAGTAAGAAAAAGGAATAAAAGAAGGAAAGTAAGAGAAAGAAAGAAAGGAGAGGGGGATGGAGGGAAGGAAAGAAGGGAGAGAGGAAGGAAAAAAGAAAAGAGAAAGAAAGAGGAAGGGAGTGAGGGAAGGAGGGAAGTGGAGAGAGAGAGAGAGAGAGAGAGAGAGAGAGAGAGAGAGAGAGAGAGAAGCTATTTAAAGGTGTGGACAAATGCCCATCTCAAGCTAAGACTTAGGAAGCCAATATCCTGGAAAGAAGAGGAATGCATTGAGGTGGGCCCTAAATTGCCTGTTTCTTTTTCCTCTGGACATTCGCCATTTTGTGGTGTATTCTGGTGTGTGTTTTTACCACTAGATAGATAACGAATCACCACACACTTAGCACCTAAAACAATATGCATTCTTACCCCACAGCTTCTGCAGCCAGGGCCTCAGGCACAGCTCAGCTGCCTCCTCTGCTCAGGCTTCACGGGGGCCAACAGGCTGTTTGCTCATCTTGGGGCTTGGGAGGTTCCACTGGAGAAGAATCTACTTCAAAGCTCATTCAGACTGCTGGCATAGTGAATTTTCTGGAGGCTCTTTTCTCTCTCTGTGCTGGAGGATGCCCTCAGTTTTCTGATGTGTTTTCTCAATGTGGATATTCAGTTCATCAAGCCTTCCAGAAGGATCTCTTATTCTCTAATCTGCTAGGACAGTAAGGGAACTGGAAGAAATTTTAAAGTGCTTAACTAACTCAAAGAAAGTTATGAAAGAAGAGAAAATAAAACACACTAAATGTAAATGAGCAAAATATTACATTTATTTTAAAAGATGAATTTAATAAAAACTAATCATTGGCTGTTATGAAAGACACATATTAAATATAAAGGTGTATACATTGGAAATCAGAATGTTGGAAAAATATAGCCCATGCAACAACTAAGCAAAAGAAAGCTGGTATAAATATTTTAACATCATGCAAAATAGGCTTTAAGACTTGAGGTATAACCAGAAATTAAAGTCTCCTGTTATGATAAAAGTTAATTCAAAAAAAAAAAGTTAATTCAACTGTAAGATTTAATACCTAAATTGTTCTATTATTTACTTTGCTATTCAAGAAATTTGAGGCTATATCATTATATATAACCTAATAGAACTAGCAGGATAAAAATCAATAAGGACTTAGATGATTAGAATGAGTAGATGATTAATAAAATTAGGAGAATGGACACACTAAATCCAGGAACAAGAGGGTACATGTTCTTTTCTAATACACACAAAATTTTTGCTATTTTACAGAACTGAAGTCATGTGGACCATGTATTCTGACCAGGGTAAAGTGAAGTTATAAATAAACTTTAAAAGATAAATAGAAAATCTCCAAATGTTTGGAAATTAAGTAACACATTTCTGAATATTTCATGAATTAAAAATAAATAAATTACAATTAAAATATTTAAAACTCGATGTTAACAAATAAACTCAAAGAATGCAGCTAAAACAGTACTTAGAAATTCAGAGCCTTAAAAACACATATAAGCAAAAAAAAAAAAAATAACTAAAAATTAATGACCTAGCCATTCAGATAAAAAAACTAATATTGATGGATATAAGTTAAAGTTTGCATTAACTTCCAAATAAAATGACGAAGTTTTTAAAGTGGTTGTACAAAGTTCCATTTTCTTCACATCTCTGCAGCATTTGATATTATTGTCAGTCTCTTCATACCCATTTTAGTGGAGTATAATGGTTTCTTTTATGTTTTGAATTTTTATTTTCTAATAACTAATGGTGGTGAATATCTTCATGTGCATATTATTTGTTAAATTCTTTAGTACAATTTATTTTCACATCCTTTTCTTTTTTAAAAAAATTGAGAAATATTCTTATTATTGAGTTGTAAGAGTCCATCATATATGCTAATAAAAGTCCTTTATTGGATACATTATTGTCATAGGATACCCTGTGTGTGGCTTTTATTTTCAACTTTTTAATGGTATCAGTTGAAATAAAATTTTTTTTTCTTATCTTTGCTGAAGTTCAACTTATCTATTTTGTTTTTCTTTTATTTATTATCATTTACTGGGATGAAAACGCATTTCCTAAGTGAAAGGCACAAGGATTATTTCTATGTCTTCTTCTAGATTTATTGTTTTAACTCTTACATTTAGGTTTAATTTTGAGTCAGTTTTTATATATATAATGTGTAGTAGGTTTCCAAGTCCTAAGTTTTTTGTTTTGTTTGTTTGTTTTGGGTTGTTTGTTTTTTGAATATCTATATCCAATTATCCCAGCACTATTTATTAAAAAGTCTATACTTTACCCATTGACTTGCCTTGGTTTGTTTGTGTGTTGAAAATTTGTTAACAGCAATGGAATGGTTTATTTCTGGCTTCTCAATCTGTTCCATTGATCTATACATCCTATTCTTAGTTCACTGCTACATTGTCTTGACTATTATCCCTCTTCAGTCAGTTTGAAATCAGATGGTCAAAGTTTTCCAAATTTTTATCTCATTTAACCCCATGAAATGAGAATGCTTGTCCTCATTCACAGATGAGTAAACAAAGGAGTGACATGAACTTAAGTCACAGAAGTAGTAATTGACAGAACTGGATTTTAACTGAAGTCTGTCTGGTCCAACCACTTACTCTCTCAGTGGCATTATCTGCTTCCTTCAGTTACCATTCGAAATTTTCCACACCCACCATGAGGCCTCTAGGCAAGATTGAGAAAGCCAGCACCTCCTGGGACAAACACTTCAGGAGAACAAGTTGTGGTCATGGCAGCTGTGTGGGTTTGTGAGATAATCTTCAAACACAGGTAAACACAAAGCAGCCCTGTTCTCTCCAAGAACCAAGATAAGATCATCCAGTTTGGGTCAAAGTGACTTCTCACACTCATTAAATTAGTACCGAGCTGTCATATGCTCCTTGGACACAAAAATACCCAAATATGACTCTCAACCTAAGAGTTGAGACCTTCTCAACTCTATGGAACAATTTCTCCATCTGTCCTGGTGCCACCACCCCAGGTGATCCCTTCTAAAGGGAAGACAATAATCTGGCCACCGCCCTGCCTCCCCCTCGCATTAGCTTGTGCTTTGGCACACTCAGCCTGTGCTCTTAGCTGACTCTCCTTGCCAAATGCTCTTCCTGCATGCCTTACCAGGCTCCACCTGTGATGGAAGTTTCCATTGTCGCATCTGGCATGGCTTAGGTACATTTCCTGTCTGCCCTCTGGACTGCATGTCCTGAGGTTCATGTGTGCCTAAATGAGTCATTGTTTCTCAGAAGGCCTGGCTCAGAGCTCAGATTTGCTGTGCTCTCCCCCCAGGCTTGCAAAATTGAACCTGCATTGTCAATACTGAGCACCTTTTCATTTGAATGGAAACAATGAACAAATAAATACAAATATCACTTAGTGTGAACATCCTGTTCTACATCCATATGTTCATTTCTCCTAACATTACACAATCTCTGGTAGACAGAATTCACTTGTAGAGGGTGAGATAATTTGAGAACAATAGCATCACTAATTGACATGCCTTTCAATAGGACAACACAGGTTTGCTGACAAAGGGTAATCTATACTAAATTTCTATTGCTGACTAAACTTACAAGTCCAAGATGCAAGAAATTTCTTAATAGTTTACAACTTGTATCAGTTGATCTTTGCTGTGTAACAAACAGCATCAAAGCTTTGCATTTTAAAACAATCATTGCTCATTAGTTTACAGTTTCATGGATTGACAGTTTGGCCTGGGCTACAGTGAATAACTTTCCTACTGTTTCCCTGGAATTGAACACAGCTAGGCCTGGACATCCAAGATGGTCTCTTCCCACCCTCTATGTCTGTCAGCAGGGTTCTTGATCCTTTCCAGCAGGCAGGCTCAGAATCACGGTGTCAGCTCAGAATGCACCAAGAAGAGGAAAGCCCAAATGAACCTGCATATTTCATGACTCTGAGGTGCATTTCTTAATGTCCTTTTGTCCCCATTTGTCACAAGGCCAAGCTCTGATTCAAGGGGTGGAGAAGTAGGTGCCAGCTCTTGACAGGGGGGCTAAAAACAATACTCTGAAATCCACTGCACACTCATGCAACACTTCTCATCTTCGTCACTCCTTACTGTGCTATTCAAGTAGGTCCTTTCATCTCATCCCCCACAGGATTTGGTTCTTTGTTTGTGCACACTTTACTTGGATGATTTATCCATTCATTCAAGAAATATTTACCAAGCACCTACTATGTGCAGGCATAGTTTTAAGTAGTAGAGACATGAAGACAGAGCTCTAAAAGGATTTCAACGCCATTCAGAGGAAGATCAAGAGAATAATAGTGCAAAAAGTGACCTTAATAAGAAAGGCAGATATTCCATTGAGTTTGTAGAAAGTACACGAAGGAGATGTGACATGGATCTTACAGGGTGGAATGGGGTTTTCCAAGGGGTGCCTTCAATCAGTGTTTACAGGGGCATGAAATAGCTGTGGAGGTCTATGTTTAGAATCACATGTTGGAGAGATTGTTCAGGCTGGAATGTGAGAGATATACTGACGGACATTAAATTTTTTTTTTTCAATTTTAACTTTAAGGAAGTAAGTGGCTAGATTCATAGAGATGGCAATAGAGACAAAGAGAGAGATTTAAGGGATTCAATGAAGATGAAAATCTACAGAAATTGATGGCTGATTGCACATGCTGTGGTAAAGCAGAGGCAGAAAGCAGGGGTGGTGGTGACCATGAGGCCCTGCACAACCAGTGTCCCTTCACTCTCTGTCCTAATCATGTCTGCTTTATTTGACACACTGGCCACATGTAATCCCAGTTGCCAGGCATGGTCCTGTGAGAACCTTGGACTGGCTTTCCCCAGGGTGTCTACCTGGTTCACTTTCTGAGCTCCATATCCTGCACAAGAGTCATTTTACTGTGAGATCTAACTGCACCAAACTACCTCTTAGTCCCCTTGTCTTATCTCTCCTTAGATAGCCTTTATAACCTTCCACGATGCTGCATATAATTTACTTATCTACCATAGTCATTGTTTATTAGCTCCTTCCTCCTCTACTAAAAAAATATGATGAAAAGTGAATGTCATCTATTTTTTTTCTTTGATGTATCTCCTCTGCCTAGAAAAGTGCCTGTCACATACCAGATGCCGAATAGTTGCTAGTCAAATGTATCAATGCCAAATGGTCCAGAGCAGAAGAAAGCATGTTCAGGGTTTTGGCAGCCCAGAGGGCAGCCTCTAAGAATCACTTAATAAATAACACAAATTCTAGAATGAAGGGAGTGGGCTGAGCAGAGAAAAGACTAAGGCCATGGTGAAAGAGTAAAGATCATGAGTTGACCAGGAGTGACTGTAAAAGGAAGTAGACATAGAGATTTGTTGGAAAAAATGTGTAGTTCAGGGAAGGTCTTTGAAAGAAGAGTAACTCAGCTGTGTTACAGGGTGTGAGGTGAAGGTCGGAGAGGAGGGGAAGTAGGAGATAAAGAAGAGATAGATGTTTGACTGACAGACAATGACTGAGCAGCAAGAGGAGAGGGGTTCAGTTACAGGAGGAATCTGGCTGTGATAAGACGCAGGCCAGAGCACAGCTGGAGAGCAGGAACTGATGCTTCCTCACTCTCCTTTGTTTTCTTGATGAAGCAGGAGACCCACTCTCCTTACGGGAGAGAGGAGGAGATGGGAAGGGGGTCTGATGGAGGAGAAAAGTTGGAATGATGGTCAAGGGCTTGTGGCAAGCAGGACCCAACATGGAGACACTGAAGGCCATCTGGCAGCATGGAAGGGTCAACCAGGCTGTCATCCCTTCAAGAGTGCTTCTTCAGTGTCTCCCATGTCGCCTGTCATTGCACAGTGGAGGCAGCCTGTGTAGCAGCCAAGACAATGCTTCCCACATCAGACCATCTGGCCACTCCACTTAACCCTCTGTGCCTGTAACGGGAGGGTGTCAACAGTGTCCACCTCCGGGTCACATGGGCCTGGACTTGGTAAGCGCTCAATACACATCCTTTCTCATCTTCCCCTGTGGTGCACACAGCTGACATCTACTTCCTGAATGTGCACCCTGGAGAAAATACCTGAGAGACAAAATGCTACCAGTCTGTGTATTATGATTAGTAGTGTTTCTGCAAAAATCATTTTCATGAGAGGATAGCTTTCTAACACAGCAACAATAATAATGATGTGGTATTAATTGATTCACAATCAAAATCATGAGATCTGAGGAGGGTGGAAACTAAAAACCTAACTGTCTAATTCCTGATTTCTAGAAGATAGAACTGAGACCCAGGATGGTCAGGATCCTGCCTAGAGCTCCCCGACAGCTGGGATCTCTGCTGTCACCTATGTGGTCAAGCAGTCTGTGCTTTGTTTGGAAAACCACACGAAAGAATTGCAAAGTTTTCAACAGGAAATCTTAATGAAACAGCCCTGGGGCCCCAGGAAACAAAAGGACCCCCCACCTCTGTGTGGTCGTTGCCCACAATAATGATGGCACAGACAGGACATGTAAGAGTCACATTGTACAGCAAAGATTTAAGAGAAGACAATAAACTTTATGTAGCATGAACTTTCTGGAAGACGAGTATTAAGGGCTACAGGATACAGCATTAAGGGCTGAAAATTGTACATTTGATCACACCCACCTTTCCACGTTAAGGTAGGTCATCAGCCAAGAAATAAAGAGGGAACAGAACCATAACCAGCATAACCATGCACGTGGTGTAATGAGTTCCTGGAGGCGCACCCACAGTTCTTCAGGAAAGTAAAGCAACGAGGTAGCTCAGAGCACTGCACGCTTAGGACCATGTGACTAGGATCTAACCTTCTGTGGAGACTCTGTTATGAATTCTTATCTTTATAAACAAAAAATTAACATATATTGTTATAAAGCCATCTTTTAAAAAAATCCACAGTAATACTTTTTTTTTTTTTTTTAAAAAGTATTCTAAAGATGTTTCTGGGAGGCTATCTGCTGACCTCCACAATCTAGTGGTAATGAGCTAGGCTATTCTGGGCTCTGCAGATATTAGGTAATTAGATTCATCCCCGAGAAGTGACAAGACAGAAACCGACATCCTGGATTGGCTCTGTCACTGCCAAGAATTAGGCGAGAAAGCTAGTTATAGAAAAAGTGGGCATTTGGAATCGAACAGGAGTTTCTGAGGAACAGGAAAGAGGACATTCTGCATAACCCACCCTTTGGTTTCTTTCAGAGGCTGCGTCACCCAGGGAATTTTTTCCAGTCAAACCACTTCCTCTGGCAGCAATACAGGTACACATTATTTCACATCTGAAGCACAGCATATATACGGTCTTCCAGGCTGACTTCAAGTCACTGCCCTGAGGTACTGGAAGCCAAGTATGCACCTGTTCTCATCCTGTCCAAGTGAAAATGCAATGCAGCCCAGCAGCTGGGAGCCGGAGGTGACCCAGCTACATTCCTGCCTCTTCTTCCCACCCTCTTACTCACCACCATCCTCTTGGGGCTTTGGTCATAGGTTCCCCAAGTCCAAATATTTACTAGTCTAATAATTAGACTATTTAAATATCAATAAAGTGACCAAAATTTTTAATAGTTTTTAGTGAATCTATATCCCTCAGAACAATTCAAAATATATAAAAAATATCCTCTCTGAAGGCTTCAAAAAACTTCATGGGAGACCCATAGTTTTAGGAATATACTCTGTGCCAGTCTCCATTAGGGATGCACATCAGAGTAAAATATGGTAATGAGCGTTCACAGCAATTGAGTGGCCATGTCCCAGCCACACTCACCACATGCTTCCTCTCAGTGAAGCAGATGAAGAACTTGAGGCTCAGAGTGAGACATTCCACTGTATGGTACAACTGGGGAATAAAGAAGCCAAGGCGTGAATGGAGGTCTGTTTGCTCAGAAGCGTGAGCCGTGGACCAACTCCCCTGGTGCCATGGAGGCTACGGTCGATAAGTACCATCCACATAGTGGCTGTGGTCATGAGAGGCACACGGGTGAATGGTACCTTCTGTAACTTCCCCCTATCCTTTCCCTGTGATGGAAATGGCTTCTTGTTGTTGCTGTTGTAATACTTCCTGAATTGACTGACAATTTCATATTTTACATTACTCGAAATAACCTTTAAAATCCTTAAAATGAAAATAGAGGTATAGACTTATAAAAATTTAAATTCATTAAATGGGAGCAGGACATGGTGATATAGATTCTGTAAAAAGAATCTGCATAAGCCTGGCCAGTGTGGCTCAGTGGTTGAGTGTTGACCTATGAATCAGAAGGTCACAGTGATTCATGAATCATGCCAGTGTTGCGGGCTCAATCCCCAGTGTAGGGTGTGCAGGAAGCAGCTAATCAATGATTCTCTCTCATCATTGATGCTTCTAGCTCTCTCGCCCCCTCCCTTCCTCTTTGAAATTAAAAAAATATATATATTTAAAAATAATAATAATCTGCACAGCTGCACAGAGTTAAAATGTATACAATGTCTATAGTGATTGGTAGTATACTTATTTATATAGCAGGTGATTCCTAAAAATTTATATACATAAAAGTTATAAAAATAAGATTTAAAAGTTATAAATGGTATTTCTTGATATTAAAGGTTCAGTTAAAAATTTTTACTTTCATAAATGTTATCCTATATAATAAAAGCCTAATACGCTAAGTGTCCGGTCATCCGGTTGGCTGTTCAACGAATCAAAGCATAATATGCTAATTATATGCTTAGGCCGCTCAACTGCTTGCTATGATATGCACTGACCACCAGGGGGCAGATGCTCTGACCGGTAGGTTAGCTTGCTGCTGTGGTCCAGCCGATCAGGACTGAGCAAGATACCCTGGAACCCTCCTGCGGTCCCTCCCCAGCTGGCCAACCTCTTGCATCCCTCCCTGGCCCCAATCGTGCACCAGTGGGGTCCCTCGGCCTGGCCTGCGCCTTCTCTCAATCCAGGACCCCGCGGGGGATGTTGGAGAGCAGGTTTTGGCCTGATGGTGGAACAACCAGTCACTATGACGTGCACTGACCACCAGGGGGCAGATGCTCAACGCAGGAGCTTCCCCCTGATGGTCAGTGCGCTCCCACAGGGAGTAGCGCTGCTCAGCCAGAAGCCAGGATCACAGCTGGCAAGGGATCCCGGACTGCAAGGGGGCACAGGCTGGGCCGAGGCACCCCTTTCTCTCCACCACCTGCCTCCCCCATGCATGAATTTCGTGCACTGGGCCTCTAGTGATAAATATAAAAGAGACAAAGAGAGAGAAACCATCTATGAGTGAACAAGTAAAATGTAAAGTCTGGCACATTAATATAAGAATAAAAATGAGCCTTTAATCCTAGATGGATCACTGACTTACTTGGAATCACTTTATCTGTTAGTACCTCTATTATTGCCCACATGGAAATTTCCAGGCATCAACACATCCACAGGCATATGGGAATGTGAAAGGGGTCTTACTAAATGCCAAAAAGTGAAGGGCAGGGCTGGGTTTCCGAGATGGGTGCACCTGCTAGAAGGTCTCAGCAGTGCTCTCCCCAGGTGTCCCTGGGCATCCTGCTCCTGTTTAATTCTGTTGCTGAACCACCTTCTAAAAAACCAAGCCTGGCTTTTCAGCCTGCTTGCTGTTGTTGTTGACCAGGGGAAGACAGTATAGATGTAAGAAACCATTCAGATAGATGTCCATCAGCCCCGGGATCCACCCCCAGTTGCACTGTCACCCCGTAACTATTATTTTAAAGTCAGATTGAATGTAATGCATTGGAAACACTGTTAATCATTCAGCTAAAAATTCCCCCGTAGCTTTACTTCCTTTCAGCATAACTTTTTGAGCCTTTTGATCTCTTGACTGCTTCCTATATTACAGCTCTAATCCTATATTTAAACATACTTCTACATTTCATCAGACAGTCAATTGAAATTTTCCATCCCCTAGATGGTCATATTAATCCACTCCCTTCCTCACTACGAGGGCAGGCTATTCATTCCCCTTTTTAAAATATAAGAAAGAACAAAAATGTTTAATGAAAATGACAATACCTTTGAAAATGAGCGACAGTTTAGCATCACAAAAAGTGAACGTTGAAGGCCCCTGCTTCCAAATGCAACCCTAATTAGAGGGCTGTCTGTTTTCTCGGGTGCTTTTCACATGCAGAAGAGGCCTTATTCAAATGAGGGTACCTTTCGCAGGGTGGCTCTAATGGGGAGCTTAGCATCTCGGGGCTGCTCGGCCAGGCGCAGGGTGCGGGGACATTAGCTTGTGGATGCAGATTATGGTTATCCTCTTCACACACCGCGGCGTTCTTCACGCTCTGGAAATATTTTGCTTATCAGTAAGAAGCAATGATCAACACCTCAGCCCCCAGCCCCAGAGAGACTTGGAAATGAGATCATCAATATTCAGATTGAGCCCGTCCTCATGATGCCCGCTTGGTAATTTGCTTCTAAAGTAAGGCTTACTGTATACTTCTTAATGTAAACATTTGACGACCACGTATCCAATATCAAATGGAGCGATTAAAAGGCCACTTTCCAGAGAGACACTGACAAACAGGCAGTGTTCAGGGGTCTGAAATTTATAAACCTCAGAAAGGCCTTTCCTTTAATAATAAGAATAATAATAAAGCCACAGTAAACCTATGAATGCATGACAATGGCAGACTGTTTCCTCCTTTTGCTTATTTGTTTCTAGATGTTTGCTGTGACAACCCCAGGAAGTGGCCCCCCCTGACTTGAGACCTCTTGCAAATTCCAGGCCATGGAGCTGCAAGTTTGAAGACCACTGTTATTGCCATGTCCTGTATTCCTTTCAGCCAGGTTATGTCTGCCCACCCAGAGGAACAAACCCCCCAAACAACTGGGCCTGCATTTCAGGTGCGCAGCCTGGTGGTCAGAGGGTGAGGAATTGGGAGGAGGGGCCTCACCAGGTCAGGGAGACATGTCTGTTGTTACCTGCAGGGGCTTTTAGGGTCCAGATTCAGAAGAGGAGGCTGTTGTGGCAGCTGCTGTTTTAAAGTATGCCTGTGCCTTCTTTGTACATTGATGTATGAAGGCCTGCTTTGCCTCTACAAATCAAGCCAGAAGTTAACCAATCCAGCAAGAGAGACTAGGCCAACAGGGGGGTTGGGGGCTGGGTGATGGGGTGATGGGTGACAGGTGACAAGGAGGTATCTCCAGAGGCCACAGTGTCCGCAGGCCAGCAGCACCCTCCACCCTAGACAGAAATCAAGTGGGGTATGGGGGCAGCTTTTTTGATGTAATAGAACAAGTAGAAAGGAACTGAGTAGAACAAATAGAAACTATCAGAGGCCATCAAACCAGCAAACAGGAGCATATGTACTTTGGATTTTTAAAATTCATTTGCATATATATATAGTGTGTGTGGTATGTGTGTGTGTGCCTATTTTGTGTATGTATATATGTGTATCGTGTATATGGAGTGGGTCCAAATCCAAGGAATTTCAGAGAAACAATTAATAAGACAAATCAACAGCTTGTTGGGAAAATCTGCTTTCACTAATGTATTTGGAATTTTTTTTTTAATACTGACAATAGACGTGCATGAAACTTCATATAATCTATGATAGAGTGGCAATGAACAGAAACTGATGAGCTGGTATAAGACTTGAATTCTTAGATGAACCTGACAACTTACCCAGCTCATTATCAGATGAACTGGGTGGGTGCCAGAGTGTTTTGGACTTCTTGGTGGGCATGGGCAGCTTCCCCTAGGCCGCCTGTGTAGATACTGTTCTGGCAAGCACCCCTGTGCGCAGGCAGGAAGCATCGGAGTCTGGATGCTGCCTCAGCAGACAGTAGAGCAGGAGAGCAGATCTGCTTACTGGAGACTGGACCCCCTTGCTCAGGGCTGCCAACTCTGTGGGGAGGGGTTGGTGCCACTAGTCACCTGAGAATACCAGCAGCCGAAGGCCATGGCACTGAGGTATTTCTGCTACTTGAAATGTTCCTGCAGCATCTCCTGCCCAGGTCCAAGGTTAGAGTCAAGGACTTAGGATCTCAGCCGACAAAGGGCCCTCATTGGGATGTGGTGGGACTGCCCCCCAAAGCCAAGGCGTGTAGAGCTCCCCAACTTGCCCTACCGCACACCTCCTATGACTGAGAACCAAGGACACCTGTGCCCAAATGTGTACTTACGGCCCTGGCTTTCTTTCAGAGGTACTGGCCTGAATGGTAGCACCTACAGGCAGTCATGCTTCTCCCTGACTCGGCCACTTTCATTTCTTAAAGGCAAAGTGTAGAACTAGTTTAGTGTTCTGATAAGCTGCTCCTTGTTTACTTCTTTAAAACAGTTCATAAAGTTTTCACATATACACTTTCTTACTATTTCAGCACAGCTTATATTCCCAAACTGTCTGCCAATGAAAGAATTTTGAATGCTCTTGATTAAGATCTGCCCTGGTTCCTCGTGGTTTGGTATTCTGATTTTAAGCCATCTGTATCACAATATATATTAAAGCTGTGGACTAAGTTCATAGCTTCAATCTTTCACTCTTCTTTTTAGCTAATCATCGAGACTGTTCTGAAGTAAAGGAGAGGGGAAACAAATTAAGATTAACTACTTCAAAAATTAGTTCTCTTATCCGGTTACCTAAAGGGAGATTTTGACTAGCTCCCCACAAATAATAAGGGAGACTGTTAACCTGTCCTGAGTTTGTTTATTCTAAGATATCCTTATCTGAATTAAAGAGAAATAAGAATGTGTTACAAACATGCATGTATCCTAAAAGTGTCTTTGTTTAGAACTCATGACCCTTAAAAGCATGAGCAGTGTCACTTTCAAACACACACTTAATATTTAATTAATATTTTGCATTTGCAATGCAAGTCAGACTACAAAGCTGACAACTATAATTTAAAAACAATGGTCACAGTATGAAAATGACATGGAGATGTGCTACCTTAGTATTTTCCAGAAAAGCCAGCCCAGCCTTTGTTGACAAAGGTGCTCTTTGAGTCACGTTTGGGTTGTGTGCACTCATTCGTGCACATGCTACTCTTAGAGATGCGCCTCCATTCTGTTTCCATTTGACTCACAATCTGTGTTTAGTGTAAATCAAGACTCTGAAGAAATTTTGCCTTCACAGTGAAATTGCAAATTTATTTCTTGAAAGCCTCACTGACTTCAGAGTCTTGGAGTCTGCTTAAGCATAGCCTCATCTTTCTCCTTGGCATAATAAACCTTTCCATCTAAGCACCTAAGTATTCAGCAAACACTTTATTCAACACCCAAGAGGAAAAATTCATTTTTAATTGCCGAATTTCAACTTGAAATGGGATCTGAGGACGGGTCTGTGATGTCACAGGAGTTCCTGGTAAGCAGAGACGGGGTCGAAGATTCACCAAGACAAGCATTATGACTGAGTATTAATGGACACACGGGATTCATTTTCAAACAAGAAGTGCGCTCGATGGCTGGCATACCTGGAAAGGTAAGTACTTGGCAGAACTAGGAGATGAACCAATAAATTATTTGTCTGAAAAAGCAAAGTGTTGCCAGAACAAAAAGCACTGTACTCTTCACTCTGACAATTTAGTTTCCTCTTAAATAAAGCATGCAGCAAGGTAAAGTGAGGCTGCACTCTGGGACAGAAATGGTCTTGCCTCTCAGCAGGCTACAGTAAGGACATTGAAACCACCCAACAGTGGGGACACACAGGCAGCCCGCGCCCATGGTGAGAGGCAGCTGCGCAGGGCTCTGCAGGAGCCTTTGTTCAAATCCCCAAATAGCTACAGGGAGCACAGGTCGCATTTCAGTTAATGATAAAAAGGCTTCAAAACAATAATTAATACCTATAAGTACCATATAAGAAGTTGAACATTTTTATTACTATTCTGTTTTTAAAAATATTTTATTGATTTTTTTTACAGAGAGGAAGAGAGAGGCATAGAGAGTTAGAAAAATCGGTGAGAGAGAAACATTGATCAACTGCTTCCTGAACACTTCCTACTGGGGATGTGCCTGCAAAGAAGGTACATGCCCTTGACCGGAATCGAACCTGAGACCCTTGAGTCCTCAGGCTGATGGTCTATCCATTGAGCCAAACTGGTTAAAGCTTACTATTCTTCTTAAGGATTCAACTAATAAACAATGAATAAAAATATAATCACAGAAGTTTAAATAGTCAGTGGTGAAACACAACACTGACATAGTGAACTTAAAGAGGGTTTGCATGTGAATTATACAGTTTAATACATATAATTCAAAGTTAAATTAGGGCGGAGAATATATTAGCTGATGTAAAAGAACTATAGTCACTGCTACTCGAGAGTAACTCAGAACACAAATAAGAGTGACCTATGGATAGGTCCTACCACAATGGACAGTGTTGGTGTCTTCCAAGGACCAATGTCTCAGTGGACCATCCCGCCTGAAGTCAGCATTCTGATCCATTGATTGGGGAAAGTTATCATTGGTTGCTGTACTTTCTCTTTTTTAAATTTATTTTTATTGTTGAGGATATCACAGATGACTCCCATTTCCCCCTCTTTGCTCTACTCTGCCCTACCCCAGACCTTCACCGCACTATTATCTGTGTCCATGTGCTATACTGTACTTTCAATGTAGCCTTCCTTACTCTATTTTCTTTAGAGGTAGGAATGAAGAAAGGAAAGGTAGCAGGGAGGGGAGTAGGGAGGGAAATAAGCGAAAAGAAGAGAAAAGAACTTCCTATGGCTCTCCCCACACACTCCGGAGAGGAAGCAGAAACTAGGTATCCTGAGCATTGGTCCAATTAGCAGAGGCAGGCAGGCTGGGCACCTGTTACTGAGAAGCCAGTGGACATGGGCCACCCCTGGCTTCCTTCTCCCCTCACAGCCTGCTGGCCAAGGGTCCCCAGGACCGCACACCCCCACAGAAGTCCGGTCTAGATGACAAATGCCTACAGCATTTTATGAGGAACCTTTTTTGGAAGTGTCCTCCATCTGGCCAGTCAATTCATTTGATGACTCTGAGCCCTGGGTCCAGGTTCCTGCCAAGAATGAGAACCAATTTATATTATGATATATGCTTAATGTTTTTCATAAAATTACATGTTGCACCCATTACATTTAGTACCTCTAAAGAGCTTTGTACTCCAGTAAAACAGTACATCACCAAGTTGCTTCCAGCATGTCTTTGTACTAATGAATGGAAAAGCAAAATATGGGAAAGAAATCGCGTTTGTGAGAGGTAAAGCACTATGTGAACACAAAGAAGTAGTATTATTTGCTTATTTAATACAGATCATTCTTCCTTTTTTAAATTAAAATTTTTTGCTTTGGATAAAAAGAAAGCACTACTTGTCTGTAATTTACCATCAATTTAATCAGTGATAAATTTCCAATACCAAAGAACACATTCTGCTAGTGAGCATCACAGAAATGATGTCCACAAAACAGAACTAGCCAGCTAGCGAACTTTTCCTCCATATATCTAACTTTGAATCTGAGTGAAGCACGTGTGTGGAGATGCAGCGCACATCAGATCTGACTGTAAAGGAATCCTGTCACACCTGCAGGCAGATGAGAGCAGGCTGATACCCAGTTTGAACAGAGAAAACAGTGACACTTTCTTCCCAATGGGCCGACTGCGGCCAGCAAGGCTGCAGGTTGAGTGGGGTGACATCTGATGAACACCTGCTGGGAAGGGTCAGCGTGGCCATTCTGGTGCCTCAGACAAAAGATGAGCCCAGCATTTGAGTAAGAAAACTGCATATTGGATTCTGTCTGTTGCAGTTTGGCAACATTATGCTTTTCATCAGAGCCAGAGGAGCATGGTTGGGGTATCAGACCCCCAACCTGGAGACCCCCACTTCACATTTCCTGGCCAGAGTGCCCCACTCTGCAGAATTCCTTTTTATGCTGATATTTTATCAGGATGGTAACTTACAGAGAAACAAAACACTTGTATTTATTTTGTCAAAACAACAAGTAAAGCTTTGGAAGCATGCCTAACTGGAAAGAACAAAGGCACCCAGGAGCTGTGGCATTGGAGGTGGGGACAGAGAGAAAAGGAAATCTAAACTAAAGCTAAGTAGAACTTTTGACTAACCAATATGGTTGTGTGTTTAAGGGGAAGGTGGTAAACTCTCACAAAATGCCATGTGGTTGGGGTCAGGAGTGGCTTCTACTAGAAGCAAGGAGAGTCAGGAAAATGTCAGAGGAAGCAAAGGGAGTCTCCTGAATCAGGGGCCGAAGGGAGAGGCTAGCTAGCATGAGGGAGGATCCAGCAGGCAAGGAGTAATCAGGCAAAGGTGAGTGGATTTGGGGATCTCTGCATGGCCCACCTCAAGTCTGGATAACAATATAGGTTCCCCCAAAGCTTTTCTTAGCAGAGCAGTCAGTGCTGGTTGAGTGTGAACCTAAACCTAGACTAATCAAAGGTGAGGCACAAAGGGGGCTCATCAGCCTAAGAAGTGGCCATTCTCATTTTCACTCTGAAGAATAGAAGAAACTCCCCATGCCGTGTGTGTGCAACTGAAGTCTGTGAAGATGAGGTGGGGAGTGCTGCCCAGCTGACTATCAGTCATCCCGCCTTTGAGTTTTCCTCACTCAGGAGACACCCCACGATTCAGTCGTGATCAGAAAGTGAATGGCCATGGTCAGGGCTCCCAGCGACCAGAAGATAGTTTTAGGAGCCTGTCAGGAAATCCTGTGGCCCCAGGCCCAGGGCGACTTTTTATTTCCAAGCCTGCTATTGATTTTGGTATGAAGAAAATAATTTGCTATTGTTGCTTAAGGTGTCATGGAGGGGGAAAAACCCACCCATGTTTCATTTGCTAAGAGATCTTGGTTGGAATTTGCCTTTGATTACAGGATTGCTCGAGTGACGAGATGGAGGTGTTTACTACTTAAAGGTACTACCATCTTTATGAGACATGGCACACTAATCGAAAACACAAGTAAACTGAAAATTAAATTTAAAAGCCTATAATTTAGTATCTTCCTGGCCACGAGTGATGGCTTTCATTTGCGCGGGACTGGAGCTGCTCAGGGTCAGTGTGACGGGCGTGTGCGGGCCTCTTCCCAGGGCTGATGGAGCTGATTAATCTCTTGGAACCAAGCTTTGTCTTCTCCAGCTCACTGAACAACTTCATTTCAGCTGATGAGTTCAACCAGGGGTCAGAACAATCCTCATTTCTGACAATCCCACGAAAAGAGAATTAATTTTATGAGTTAGTGCGGTGGCGCTTAAAACGAAGCAGCAAAGAGAAGTTAACATAAGCAGCAGAGAGAAAATCGGAGTGCAAATGCTCCCCTGGATTCAGACACGGGCTCTGCTGAACGAGACGAGGGGATGGGGGATGAGAAGCTCCAGGGGGTCAGAAGCATGCCTACGGGCCTCTCCCTTCGATCAATACCAGAAACATTTCATTGAACGTTTGTGCTTAGAATTAAACGTGGAAAAAAAATGCAAAAAGGGGCCAGAAAAGGGCACCTTGGGAAGATTAAATTATTGTGACCTTAGCATTTAAAAATTTAACTTGGGAAAAGCAAGGCAACCACATCAGATACTAGTCAAATATTACAACAATTATGATTGCAACAAAATCAATTTTATAAATTCATACAGACACTTCTGTCATACTCATGAGATGCCAGACTCAGTCCTCTGGCCTTCCCCTTTCTCAGGGAGATATAATCTCATAGTCACAAGTGTGTGTGAAACTCATGATGGGCTGCCTTGTGTTCCCCAATGCCCATGTTGAAGTCTAACCCCTTAGTACCTTAAAATGTGACTGTACTTGAAGACAGGGTCTTTAAAGAGCTGACTAAATTAAATGGGGTCATAAGGCTGGGTTCTAATCCATATGCTTGGTGTCCTTATACGAGAGGAGATTAGGACACAGACAGGCACAGGGGGAAGACCATATGTGGACACAAGCCTAGAACAAGGCCCTCAGAAGAAATCAACCCTGCTGACTCCTTGACCTTGGGCTTCCAGCCTCCAGAACTGAGAGAAAATAAATGTTTATTGTGTAAGCTGCCCCATCTGTAGTATTGTATGTCAGCCCAAGAAAATACATGCAGGCTTCTTAGTTATAAACAAGTGCCCTGATTTCCCTCTACCCCAAAGGACCTATTTACCACAGGAAATCATAATAAAACAATACCACCTCTCCCCAAGTGGATATTGCAAACTCTTATCTCAGAAATCTCCCTCTCTAGGGGTGCCAGCTTCCATCATGAGTACACTGTAAGAAGTGCATTCTTATGTGCTGGCTAACAAGCTGAGGGTTTAAAGGATTCCTTCAAAGCATGGTTTGGGGTCCAATTGAAGGTGCTTTACTTATAAGTTAGGACACCCCACTTACCTGCTCATTTCTAATGCTGCTCACCTGCCAGTGCCCCTAAGTCACCCTGCCCTCACAATCCACTCTCAGGGCTTCCAGGGCTGAATAGCACCCTCTGGGAAATAGACTCCCAAATGAGACAAGGCCATCAGCCTAGGGATGCCAGGCCAGGTCTGGGACCCAGTGTCCTGACTCCATTCCCAGGCCCCATTGCTCCATCAGCCACAATGGGCAGAAGCCTGACTAGATGTCAGGGCAGGCACAGAAGGACTGCAGACAGTAGGTGTGAATCCTCAGTAGTCTTACAAGACAGGTCCAGTGCAGGGGGAGGTCAGGCCCTTCTCAGTCTTCCAGCCTCCATGGGAGAGGAACTTTTCTTCCCCCCAAACTCCAACTCAAAGCTGACTCTTGGCAACAGGACACTCACTCCCTGTGTGAGAAGAGTCACAGCGGCTTACCCAGAAGCCAGGCATGGCAGGTGACTGGTGGAGGCATAGAGGACAGTCTATGACCCTGTCACTGGGAGCAGGGCAACCTCCTGAGTACACGGAGTCTGCCTCCTCTCACCTGTGCAGGTAACACAGACCCACCATGTGAGCACGTCTGGCCAACCCAAAGTGGGAAGCAGCACCATTTGAAAAAAGCCGAGGGTTCAGGGTAAGAGTCTTTCCTGATTAGAACATTGCTAAGGAGCTCTTACATAGTGGGTGGAGATGTTGAGTTTTAAATAATGCGCATGCCTGTTAGAATGAATGACCCTGCATAAAGAGCTGTCTTGGGGTATCTGCCACATTTGTTTTGGCAGCAAAGAAACAACTCCAACCCTAAGTGGATGAACCACAAGGAAACTTGCCTCAGGCACCAAGTGCAGAGGCAGAGGTGAGCCCGGGTCTTGCTGGTCTGAGTGCAGGGTGGTGGCCAATTCATCATGCAAGCTGAGTGGGACCAAGGGACTCACTTCTCTGTCCTGGAGGTGAGACCGCCCTGTGTCTACTTGGCCCATGATAGCCTAGCCTTCCCATCCCTCAGGCATGAGTGACAAGGCCGAAAGGATGGCGATAGCTGACCTATTATCTGTGGTGAAATCAGCACAGATGGTGATTTCAAGCATGAAACAGAGGTTGGATAGTGGGATTGCCATTCCAGCGAACTAGAATCACAGGGCAGGAATAGCCTGGACCCATTTAATAGCAAGGAACATACTGTGTGTGTGTATACGTATATATGTATGTGTGTATAGTGGGTATGTCCATATATTGCATGAGCATGTGTGACATGCATGTGTGCATGCTTCCATGAGCACATGGGTGCATGATCTCTAACTCACAGCTTCATTGGGATACAGCTGTAGCTTAAGGATCCAATATAGTAGATATTTTTAAGGTGACATAAACGTCATAACACCACCCATATTTATGTTTCCATCCATCTTTTCCCTGAAGGTTTGAACCTTGTGTTTGGTGCACTAAGAACGGTGGGGTAGAAATGTCTTACATTTATATCTAGCAACCAAATCTGAAAATAAGCTTTGGGAAGCTGAGACCCAGAAACACACTCTGAATTCTATGTTCTGCAATACACCGCTATTGGATATTAGCTCTCCAAGATCTGCTAAGATAATTTCATTTTGATACCCACTAATTTACAGGGTCACCACAGCCATCCACGTAGCCCCACACAGGCATGGAGATACAAAAAAACAGGGAGCACAACACAATGATGTGGCAAGTGTCTGAGTGATACCTGAGCCCATCTCCTTCCGACAGGGTGGGTAGAAGCCGCCAGCTCCTGGAGGGGTAGCACTCACTATAAGATGCCTGGGCACAGCACAGTGGGTCTCTCCCCTCTTCCTTTCTTTCAGTTCTGAGCCAGTGACACTTGAAGAGGTGGTTGCTGAGGGTCCCAGATCCACTGAGATGTGCAAGGCCCGACTGATGTGGTTAGAAAGGTCACACAAAGCTTTCTCCATAAAGGGAAAGCATGCACTGGCCACCTTCCAGCTCAGTTAATTGCATTCCAGTGTGCCACCTGACCTCACTCAGCCTCAGTGGGACAGTGTATCCCGTGCTCTATTAAGCAGCTTAAACAGCCCCCTCCCACCCCCAAAATGGTTTGATTTCAAGGCAGAGTAAAGTGATTCTTCCAAAGCATATTTCTGCATTGCTGTCCAAGGAATTTGGGGAGACAGGAATAATATAGCACAAAGGCCCCAAACTTCTCCAAAAGAAAAAGAAAGAAGAATGAAAAAGTAGCACCACAGAAAAAGTAACCAGTTGCTCTTGAATGTTGAGGGTCACCTGAGAAAGTTAGGCTAAATCTGTGAACCCCAAATCCCGATAAATGATATAGGTGTGAAAGAAACAGGGTTAAGGGGAAATGAATTGTAACCAGCACAGAACTGTGACTTGCTGGGGGTGCCAGTGGCCCACTGCCCATCCATGCATACAGCATTGCCACAGAAAAAGTGTTCTGCTTGCTGCTGATCAAAGAAGCTACTCAAATCCTGTTCAGTTGAGGAGTGATGGAGACAAGGATGCCAGTTCTCTTTGCTGACTTCTTTTTCGTCCATACCAGCTCCTACTTCCTCCTCTCCTTCCATAAGGGACTTCTGTTCTAAGCGTCTGACTCAGTTGTTCCTTTTCATGCTCTTCTTAAAAGAGAGGGAACAGTCACCTTGGTTGGTGTGGCTCAGTTGGTTGAGCATTGTCCCATGCACTGAAGGGTTGCTGGTTCAATTCCCGGTCAGGGCACATGCCTGGGTTGCAGGCTTGGTCCCCTATAGGGAGCGTGCAGGAGGCAGCCAATATATGTTTTGCTCTCACAGTGATGTTTCTCTCTTCCTTCCTCTCCTTTCCTCCCTCTTTAAAAATCAATAAACAATAATCTTAAAAAAAGGGGGGGGGCAACCTCAACACTGACAGTGCTCAAGGGCCATGTGCACAATGAGCTCCTAGCATAACATGTCACAGATGTGGAACTGAGGCCCGGTGATTTAGAAGCTTCTCTCATGTGGCAGGTTCAAGATCAAGGAATCTCATTCCAGAATTCATGTCCTTGGCCACTAAACAATAGTTTTCTGCCCTAAAAAGTGACATTCGTTCTTTTAGCTAAAATAGCCATAAGTGTACCTTGATCTCCATTCTCTTTTTATGGGTAGTTTCAAGTCTGATCTCAGTCATGTCCAATGGGTACATTCTTTAATATTTCTGCAGTGCTGGGGGAATAAGGACACACACGCACTTATACACAACACACACATTCATGCATACTCGTATGCACAACACATACACACACTCTCATACACACTCACATGCACACTGTATAATCACACACACACCATACCACACCAGAGCAACCCAGCATCCTGTGGGTACAAAACATCATGGCATTAGGTTGCCGTGTGCCAGCGGGCTGGCCAGAGCAAACACTGCCATCACCATCAAGGGGATGCGTATAAACTACTGAGGTGCAGAAAGTGTGTCTGGATCCTTCCCAGTGTGCTATGTGCACGTAAATCAAGGCCTGATCACCAGCGACTCTCATCCGTCACTAACTGGCTCATGGAACTCCATGGGGAGACAGGAAAGGATTAGTTTACTTTGTTCCCTGCACTCAGAAATCAAGACATTACAATTTCTTGAAAGAGACTCCCTAATTAGTGGTTTTCCCTCTTCACTTTCTTCCTGTTGATCTTAATTAGCAAGCTCTCTGGAGCAGTCACGTCTGTCTCTGGAGAGACTGGCTGTGGGAAGACGAGGGAACCTGTGCCATATCTGTCTTCCTTTTGGACAGGTCTACACCCTGTATGGGGGAGCCAGGGCACCCCTCCTCTCCCTTGGCTCCTGCTGTGTATCCTTCTACCTTTGGCTTTGGATCACCCCCTAGGGCAGACTACCCTGTATCCTTGTACCTAGGATCCAAGGTCACCCTCTCAGCCTCTCCCAGCCATTTGTGGGAGCTGGTTGCCTCCCTTGTGCATCACTGGAAGTTCCAATCTCCTTCTCTAGACTGGAAACATCCAGAGAGCAGGCCCATAGGCTCATGTCCGATCCCCCAGGTCTAGCACAGTGATGGAACACTGAAGAGTGACTATGAAGGGTGAATTGAAATCTGGCTCCTCATGAGTAGGAGGGTCTGAGGAGACCAGATCATGCCTCCTAAATCCAGTTGGCCAGTTGGCTCATCCCCTTTGCTGGCCAGGCCCACTCCACTGGGAGGACAGACAAAGGCAGGACAGTGCTATGAGACCCTGGTCAACTGCACAAATTGAAGGCGACACTCGCCATCAATATTAGGGAGGTGTGACCTCAGCAAGTTACTCAATTGCTTGTTGCCTCAGTTTCCTCATCTGTAAAATAGTGCCAATATTAGTACCTTGGGGCAGTGAGGGTAACATGGAATACTACCTAAAAAAACCCACTAAAATGGCAAGGGCACTGAGGATGTGCGTTGAACTCCCAGCTCTTGGTGGCATTGCTCATGGGCTCTGCCCCTCCAGGTGCCTCTCAGTTCTGCAGTAAACCACCTGAACCTATGCCTGGCATCACCAGTGGCATTTCTGCTCTCTCCCTCTGCACATGGGGTAAAGGGTTGGGCACCCACCCAGGCCTTGGAACAGAACCCCCACTCAAGAAAATCCTGGGAAAGTTCTCAATAATGGCACCTTCATGAATTTTTCAGAAAGCAAAGTGTTGCCAGAGATCATGTCCCTTCCTACAGTTTTTGGAGTAACAATGTGCTCTTCCTTTTTACAAACTGTCCATAGTCAATATTCTTTTAAAATAATGTCCTTGCTCACCAAAATAAAAGGATGTCAGTGCCATTGGGTTGAAGTGTTAATTTTTTAATGGAATGCAATCCCAGGGTTTCTTCTGTGGAGATGGTCTTTCAAAACGGGCTTCTAATAGTCAACAGAGAAAGAGAGGGTGAAGCAAGGGAGCTTTTGTAATGGTGGTTGTTTGGTTTTTTATTTTAAGACTGGAGGAGCCTGAGTGTGGACTCAGGCTGAGTTAGTTGGGGGCTTAGAGATAAGGAGAAGGGGACTGTTGATGAAACCTCTCTAGAACTGACTGGACAAATAAGTTTAGATACAGAAAGATCCACCTTCCAACACGCTATAATCTGGAGCAAAATAAATTATAAACTTTTTTTTTTTTACTCTCACTGGATCTACCTCCCTAAGAGAATACTTACCAGGCCTGAGCCTGGGGCCATTTCTGCCAGTGGGTGACAGTCAAATTATTCTAGCCCTAGGCATATTTTATTTACATAATTGTTCTTTGGGCAAATTCCTCCACTTTTCCCGAAGAAACACTGACTCTTTCACTGACATCATCCTCAAACTCCACTTTCGTTCCATGGTTCATATCCCTGAAAAATGATTATAAGCTTTGATCTATAAGAAATCATTACCCACTGATTTAGATAATGAAATCATATAAGCTACAGTGAGAGGCTCTATGATTCTTACACATCTCCTGCTGTCTCTAACATCATTTAATGATTTTTTGATTTTTGTAGTAAAAAAAAAAAATCTGTAAATTTGAAACACAGCACAGACATCAGTGCTAGAAAGCAAAGAGGCATTTTATCTTATTTTCTGTATGGTACTGAAGCAAATTTAAAAGAGGGAAATCTTCAAAGCCAGTCTGCAATCATTGCATGTTTTAATGAGAATAAGGCTGCTTTGTCAAAGCCCATCCGGTTTGCCAAATTGTTCTATCAACTTCTGTTTCATGGAGCCAATCTGATTGTCTTTGGAGAAACCTAACTCATCTATCAATTCCTCTATCTTCCTATAATCAGAATATATGTAAATAAGGACTGAGAACTGGATTTTAGGAGGAGAAAAAAGTAACCATTAAATACCCTTGACAGAGAACTGGAATTTGGGAGGAGAAAAAAATAACCATTAAATACCCTTGACATTATATAATACTGCATATTTGACGAATTAACAGTGTTTCTTAAATTTTTAACATTTTTTCTAATACAATCATGTGCTGTACAATGACATTTCTGTCAATGACAGAACACCAATGGTGATCCCATAAGATTAAAATGGAGCTGGAAAATTCTTATCACCTAGTGATGTGATAACTGTCCTAACATAGCCAGTGCATTCCTCACATATTTGTGGTGATGCTGGTGTAAACACACCTACCAATCATATAAACATACAGCACATAAAATTATGTACAGTACATAACCCTTGATAATGATAATAAATGACTATATTACTGGTTTGTGTATTTATTACACTATACTTTTTATTATTATTAGAGTGTCCTCTTTCACCTAATAACAAAATGTTTGCTGTAAGAGAGCCTCATACATCTTGTGTTTACTGGGTCTCTCAATTGCATCATTTTCTCTTGTGCTTTATTTAGCCTCGTGTTGTTCTGTACAGTAACATGCTGTACAGGTTTGTCGCCTAAGAGCAATAGGCTGTACTATAGAGCCCAGTGTACAGTGAGCTGTTCCATCCACTCTGTGATGTTCGCACAACAAAATCGCCTAATGGCGCCATTTCTCAGGACGTATCCCCACCTGTAAGCAACGCATGATTTTAAAAGGAACTCAGGCTTATTATAAAAAGTCAAATAATTCTGACATGTACAGGAAGAAAGTAAAAAATACGCATTAAACTGTTAGGGGGAAAAGTTTTTTCCTCTACCCCTTTAGGTTCTGTAACTTAAGGAAAGCCTGTGAATTTAACTGACAAAAGATTAATAGGAAAAAGGGAATACTAATTTATTAATATTTAATGCACAGGAGAGTTCACAGAAAAAAAAAGTCAAACTCAAAGAAGCAGTTAGACTCAGGGGCTTATACACCACTTTAACAAAGAAAAGACATTTGAGACTTCAAGAGACAGTAAATTATGAGAAAATGACCATGAAATATTTGGGGCTTCTAGTGGGAGATAAGGATTATTTAAATCATGTTGTTCCTGCTCTCACCTCCTGCAGGGGTTGCTCTCCTCTTCCTGTGTGATGAGAAGGACCCCTGCACAAAGGGACATGAGTGTCCTGCTTTTAGGCAGGAACAGAGAGGAAAGAGAATTCTTTCTGCTTCGTTGATTCTCAAATTGACCTTCAACTAAAAAAAACAAACCAACAAAAAACAAAAAACATTCCTTGTGCCAAAGTGGCATATTTTTGGGTGACATATTCTGATTCATTGCAATCCCAATTTCAATAGGGAACTTCCTCAAATACCTCTTACAACCAGCATTATTGCAGAGATAGTTTCCTCATGGTCCGGGATGAAAGCATTCTTCTTTTTTTGTAGAGTATATAATTCAGTTGTTGCTGGTTAACAAATGACTCACAAAACGTAAAGGTTTAAACAACAGATGTGTATTATTTTCCTTTGGGTCAGCCAAGCTGTTCTTCTTTCAGGCCTGGCCAAGATCTGTGAACATGCCAAGGTGCCTCTGCTTGCAAACCTGGGTGTTTCAGAGAGTGTAAGCTGGGAGGTCAGTCCTGCTTCATAAACACCTTCCCATCCAAGATACTATCCCACGAATTTTCACAGAGGAGCCATGGGGTTCTGCAAAGCAACCAGAGAGACTAAGCCCCAACCTACAGGCTCATTACAAGCTTCTGCCTGAATCGTCTTTGCTGTTGTCCCATTGATCCAGGCAAGCCTCAAGCCAAAATTATTGTGGGCAGGGACTGAGCAAGGTTACTCTCCGCCCTTTTGTGCTATTTTGTATTATATTTTATAGCTATATTAGAGGCCCGGTGCATTAAATTTGTGCATGGGTAGGGTTCCTAGGCCTGGCCAGCAATCAGGGCTGATCAGGTACCCCCACCTCCTGGCCTCTCCATCTCTTCTTCCCTGGCTCCCTCAGCGCCCCACCACCACCGCTGGTGGCCTGCCAAGTTTCACGCCGCACCCTGGTGGTCAGCACACGTCATAGCAAGTGATCGAACTCCTGGTCTCGCGGTTGAACTCCCAAGGGAACACTTTGCTTATTAGCCTTTTATTATATAAGATATGTTACAAATTCCTCAAATTATCATTATTTGTTTTTGCTTTACACAGTCAATATTATTCTATATGTTTACTCACATATTTACCTTTTCAGGTGCTCATCAACCCTTTCTGAAGTAGCCTGCTTCCATGTAGCATCAGTATTTTTAGCATGAAGAACATTCTGTAATGCTTGTTATGGTGCAAATTTGCTCTAAATAAATTTTAGATTGCCATATTTTCCCAACTCTTTAAGTATCTACTGTTTTCTGGATTCCATAATTTTTGTTTAAAAGTCAGTTATAAGTCTAAATTTTGCTTCTTTGTATGCAATGTTTCTCTTGTCTCTAGCTTCCTTAAGAACATCTTCTTTATCTTTGTTTTTTTAGAAATTTTACTGATGTGCCTAGGTGTATGTATCTTTTTAAATTGTGTTTGTTTTAATGTTGTTGTTGAGTTCATTGAGCTTCTAGAATCAGTGGGATAATGTCTTCTTTGATCCATTTGTAAACTGCCTGATCATTATCTCTTTGAGTATTGCTTTTGCCTAATCCTTCTCCTTTTCTTATGGACTAAAACTATTTATGTGAGATGATTTGACCATAGCCTATGAGTGTATTTCTATCATCTTCTCTATATCCATCTCCATCTCTTTCTCTTTATCTAGCTATCATATCTATCTATCTATCTATCTATCTATCTATCTATCTATCATCTATCATCTATCTATCTCTCCGACAGGCCCTACTAACCAGTCTTTAAATTCACTAATCCTTTCTTCTGTCGTGTTCAGTTTCCTTTGGGTGTTTATTGGCAGAATCTAAGTCACACACCTTTGTCTTATTTGCAAGAGAATTTGGACAAGCAATCTGGCATAAAATACAATATACAGAAACCATAGGGAAAAAATTCATGTTGGGTGGCAAAAATTAATGACAGATATCCATTACATTTAATATAGCATGCTTTTCTGAGGACTATTTACCATACTCTGCAATTTTTAGTTGTATTTATTCTAGATTATTTTTCTTGGCTTGTTTATAACAGGACTTTAGCTTCTATTAATATCTTTATTTTCTCTTCAATTTATTTTCACAACTCTGCAAATTCACCTTCCCTCCCCCCTATGATCATATGGCATCCCTTTTGAATATATATGTTTATTACTTGAGCTCCCTTTTTGGTAGCTGATATTGTCTGCAATTTCTTTGAGACTGTGGTGAACCAGTTGTCTGAACTCTTTAGATATTTTTCCGTAGATGTTGTTCATCTACTTTTTGTTTATATTACTTTCCTTTTTAAGTTCCTTGGCCTTTGGGCCAGGGCTCTTTTTGGTTTCTCTGTGATCATTACTCATGTTTATGGTGCCAGATCTCTGCTAGAAAGACCCTAGGGAGAGGCAAGTGGAAATTACTTGGAAAATATGTAGTTATTAATGGGACTTGAGGTCTCAAAAAATCTTGAGAAATCTGATAACTATTTTATCTGAGGAATGCATGCCCTTTGATTTCCAGATATTCCCTGCATAAGCTCTACATAGTGCCATCGGGCCCTTGCTGCTTCGTCTGGCCTCCCTGCCATGCCCCCAGAGTCAACTTTTCTGCAAGGAACCCGTGTTGGCCATGATGGAAATGCTCGTCAGCATAATTTTCTCTTCGGCTTCCTCTCCCCTGACATAATTTGATATTGAACTGGATTTGCTCTTCTGTGGTCCAACCACTGCCCTAGATCTCATTGCACTTGAAAAACATTTTGGCTATGGTTGTCACATATGTATCATTTTTGAGGATTTGGCACATTTTCACACATTTGGCACATAGTCTTCCTGGTTTGTAGTTGGTAGTTATGGAAATTCCTCTGTTTAATTGAAGATGGCATTTCTCTCTTTTAAAAAACAATTTTTTCCCTTTGTTTTGCTTCTCATGGGCTTTGATGGAGGGAACTGGCGTTTTGTCAGGAAGCCCATACTTCCAGTTTTGCTGCTACAATCTTCAACACACTGTTCAACACCAGTTCTTAACACCATACACAAATGACTCCAACAAAGTTCAAGGACATGGCTTTCTATTCTTCTTATTGCTTCCTGGGAGAGATATCAAATCTACAGGTATACAAATTTACATGTTTACTCACACTCACACACTTACTTAAGCTCATACACACACACATACACTGCAGGGTGAAGGAGAAATGGACAGGCAAGGATCCATGGCTCTGTCTTGGACTCCTGGCAGGACCTCTGACAAGTTCAGGAACATGTCTGTGTGTCAATCTCTTCTTCTGTAAACTGTGAGTGGTGCACTCCTAACCCAGCTCCTCCCAGGGCTGGTGAGTGGGTGGGATGAGCAGACCTCAGCCCAGGTTGCTGCTGTTGTTGGCTGCAATCTGCCCGCTAGTGTCACTGCTCACAGAATCAGACCAATGAACTTATTTGCTTTTGCTTCTTGCAAAATGCTTCTCTGAAACTGGTTCAAATTCCCCCTGAAACTGGCTCAGATTCCCCCTTATTCTGGAACACTGACTCATGGTTTTCATTTGGCAGAACCCCACAAAACAAGCACAAATGTCTGCTGACTTATATCCATCAACCCCATTTTAGCTGTTCAGGGCTCACAGAAGCAAGACTGATTGGTCAAAACAAACTATAGGATCAGGGTCTCTAAAGGCTGCTTACCTGAACAGAAGGCTCCTGCTCAAACCACAGCAGCCCTCCTTGAGAAGGCTGGCTCTGAGCTCATGTGGAGTCACCGGGGGCACACTGGTCTGAGCTCTCTCAGCGCTTTGCCCACCTTCCACCTTCCCAGTAATTAATTTATCATTTCACTGCTCTGGTGGAAGGACCAGAACATGGGCATGGACTCCAGAACAGGTGTCTCCCTCAGCGCAGCGACAAACTGCCAACAGTCAGTGTTGACAATGGCACTCAGGGAGGAGGAGCCTGGATAATGGATGGGGTTTCTGCTCAACTTTTTCAGGTTCTGTGACTCAGTGACCTTGAGGAGAGATGGAGGCAGGGAAATGGCAATAAATGGAATCACCAACTTCTTAGCTCCACATTCAATTTGCCAAAGAACTTAAATTGTCTTACAGTAGACACACAATCCACATTTTACCAAGAACATTTATATATTTCATGTCATTGAGATTTTGTATTTACTAGTAACATTTACACTAATTTCAAAGACAAAAATACAATAATGCTTTATAGACTCTATTTTATTGCTACAGGTTAAAATATAAAAACAATAAACCAGTTACTTATTGAGGATAATAAGTATTGAGTATTTTTTTACACTGATAAGAGTATGTTTAATGAACACATGTAATGCAAAAATTTCAGTAATATTAATTGCAAGAAGGCTTATTGTTCTGAATAAAAACATATAATATTAAGAATTCCATCAGCCATTTCTATCACCTTGCTACTTTTGCCCATCCTTTTGCTATAATAGTAAAATATAAAATAAGCAATTTTATCTTTGGGAAATTTTTATATTGAATTTTTAAAATTTTTATTTACTTTTCTTTAGTTTTATTATTGGCACTATTACAGAAGTCCCCATTTCCCCCCTCCTTGCTCCCTTCCATCCAGTCCCAACTCCTTCCCTCTGGCCATCACCACCCTATTGTCTGTGTCCATAGGTAATTCATATATGCATATGTTATTTGGTTAATCTCTCCCCCCGCTATTCCCCTTTCCCTATAAGATTCATCAGTCTGTTCCATGTTTCCATGCCTCTCGTTCTATTTTACTCATCAGTTAATTTTGTTCATTAGATTCCTTGTTCATTTATTTTGATTTTTAGATTCAATCATTGACAGATTTATTGCCATTTTAATTGTTCATGTTTCTTATATTTCTTCTATTCCTTCTTCTTCTTCGTCTTCGTCTTTGTCTTCTTCTTCCTTTTCTTAAAGATTACCCTTCAACATTTCATGTAATACTGGTTTAGTGGTATTAACTCCTTTAGTTTTTTCTTGTCTGTGAAGCTCTTTTTCTGATCTTCAATTCTAAATGATAGCTTTGCTGGGTAGAATAATCTTGGTTGTAGGTACTTGCTATTCATCACTTTGAATATTTCTTGCCCCTCCCTTCTGGCAAAATTTCCATTGAGAAATCAGCTGATAATCATATGGGTGTTTCCTTGTAGATAACTAACTGCTTTTCTCTTGCTGTTTTTAATATTCTCTCTTTGTCTTTAATATTTGGCATTTTAATCATGATGTGTCTTGGTGTGGGCTCTTTGGGTTTCTCTTGTTTGAGACTCTGGGAACAGGGCCTCAAAATGCTGTAAGGATGCCTCCAGGCCCAAGTTAGAAGTAGCTGGCTCCCTCCACCTCTTAGGGAGAAGAGCTTCCCATGGCACTGAGTAGATATTTATGTGCTGTTATTTAATATGTATATACTCTGGAGTAGTGTGTCTGTTAAACAGATCTAAAACCTGTCACTCCCTTATGGAATCCTATCCAACTAGTGTTCAGTTTGGTTTCATGTTTGTTTATTTTATTTCTACACATTGATCATGAATGACTGTCTTTACCTTCATGTGAACCCACATGGCAACAACAATAATAATAATCATGCCACTTGTGTAAACACTGTGGCAAGCACTTTCCATGCACCTCATTTAACCCCCACCCTGGGAGCAACACTATAGGGAAAGAAGTCATGAACTGCTGAAGACCACATGCTTTGCTCAAGGTTACACAGCAGGTAAACAGTGGCGCCAGGGTTTGAACCCACTTCTGCTTAATCCAAACACCAGGAGCTGCATCTTCTCTGGAATTCACCTGGTGTGTCTCGTGCCTGATGGATGAGCAGACCTGTGTCAGCTCCAGCTCACATATTGGTGATTCCAATGTACTTGCTGCTGCATAGACTTCAGCACCTGGGAGGAGAATTCATTTATTTTACAATGGGTGATTTTGAATCACTTCCATAAAGTACGGGGAAAGGTTGGCAGAGGTCATGAAGTCTTGCCTCACATAGCAGCCCTGCAGCTCCCTGAGAACATCCCTGGGCTTTATCAATGCAGTGCCTTGCTGGGCATACAAAGGAAACCAGAAATCAAATGGAAAAGTGGATGTTTAATTACATCTTTAAAAGAAAACTTAATTGTTACTCAATTGTCCCTTTCTAATGACTTTCTAAAAGACAATTAAAAACATATACTTTCATGAATAAAAAAAGAGCCTATCACTGGAGCACATTATAGTTTGTGTGTTCAAGAATAATTGAATCTCTGTCAATTATGATTTCAGTAAATTATAGGAAAGATCCATTCTTGGCCACGTGAATGGGAGTTTACAGCTGACATGGTCCGACACTGCACAATTACTTTATCTAATAAATTTATGACCTTATAATAGGCTCTTACCAAAGCATTTTCCCTACTTAATTCATCACTTAGGTTGACCCATTTTCTGGGTACTTGACTTAAGGATTCACGGGAAATATGAATAGAGAATGAAAGGGCACTTCTCCTCCCCTGGACTCCTTGCCAGCTCACCCCAACTTGTCCCTGCCTGATAGCATTCATATTGCCATCTGCCCACAGCATAGCATCGCTTTGTTCTCTGAGGGTCTGTACTTGTAGAAATTTATTTCAAGAGTCCTTCTCCATGCCCAAATCTTTGCACAACTCCAAGATTTTCTAGAAACTGTGTAGTCATTGACATTTAGGTCTGTAGTCCGACTTAAGTCCACCATTGTGTATGGTGTTAAGAAAGGAAACAGCTCTATTTTTCTTCCCATAGCTAGCCTTTCTTCCAGAACCATCTGCTACATAACAAATTCATTCTCTATTAATTTTTGTGCCACTGTTTTCATATATTAGAATGTGTGTATGCATGGGTCTACCTCTGAGCTCTCTACTCTGTTCCATTTCCCTCTCTGCCTAGTTTTACATCAATACACATTGTCTTTATTACCATTACTGCATTACTATGTATTTCCTAATGTCTGGGAGGGCAAGCTTGCTATCTTTTGTTTTACAAGGTTTACATAGATTGTCATGAATTTTATTATTCTATTAAATTTAAAATTTCTTGTAAATCAAACGAGAATGTTGATTGAGACTTTATTAATTTTTAGGTTAATTTTGAGGAAATTGACATCTTTAAATGCTAAGCTAGCCCAGCTAAGAGCATAGAAAGTCTCCCCCATTTATTCAGATCAGAGTCTATAGCCAATATTAGAACTTTAAATGCTTCTTTATAGCAGTATTGTATGTTCCTGCTAAAATTAATTCCAGATATTTTATAGTTTCTGAGGCTATTATGAATGATTTGTATTTTCTGAATGGCCATTGCTGATTCAAAGATATGCTATTGATTTTTGTATCTGGCAAACTTTCTGAACTCTTATTGGGTTTAATAGTTTATCTAATAAATCTGTTATTTTTTCTGGGTAAAAGATTACATCATCTGTGAAAAAAAAATGACACTAGTTTTTCTCTCTGTCTCCCAACACCAGAAATAAGGCAGTTATAACCATCTGCTACACGATCCTCATCACATCTCTGAAACCGGCAGAGGCCCATTCCCTTAGCACCCACCATGCAGATGGGATCAGTCTGCACAACAGCCCCGTGTATGAGTCCTTCCTTAGGATGACTAGGGCTTACAGACATTTTTTTACTAAAACAGTGGATCTGTCTAACCACTCTTCAAATACAGAAAGGTTCCCACTTGTCCCACGTCTCCAACCCAACTCACCACCCTCAGCTCCTCACTGCCTCCCTCCAGGGGGACCACCATCCCATCATGCTCTGATTCACCTTGTTCCCACAGGGCTGAACCTTTGAGACTCTCACCGCCTTTGGAATGTCATACTTCTCATCAACCCACATTTCCACTGCACACATTCTAGACCTGTAATGTTTCTCTTAAAGTAAAACTGTCTTGCTCCCTGGGAGATAAACCTTCTGAAAGAAGACTTAGTGAGCACTGTATATTTCCTCTTTGTTTAGTACCACATTCCCCCAAGAAACCTAAAGGTCCAGTTATGGATTGGAGGGAGGACTCTCCCATCACACTCAGTCCCAAGGCACACAGAGCTCCACTGGCAGCTTTTGGCCCGACAGCCATTTCCATTGCTCCTGCTTCCTCCATCACCATGCTCAGGGGTCAGCAGTAGCACCTGTAGCAAGTGTGGTCAGAACCCCTCACCCAGGGCTGTGAGTGACATAATCCCATCATGACACAAATGCTCAAATGTCCTTGAAGACCAGTAAGAAGGATGGAGAGAGGAGAATTCATTCTGTGTCATGTGATTTTCCAAGCCAGGCCAGGCTCAGAGCCCCAGCACAACCTAGTGATGTGTCCTGCTGTCCATGTGTCTTAGCAAAACCTGAGAAAGCTCTAACCCCCTTAGATTTCCATTGTCCTCCATGAACCGGTCAGGGCTGCTGGTACTAAATGAAGTGTCCTCATTTCCCTGTGAATCCACAGGGGGAATCTTTGGGGAATCGTGGATATTTCTTTTGCGAACTGGACACAAGAGCTTATTCCCGCAGGTGACATGGCTCAGGCACTCCTCACACCTGCTGCTGGCAAGCTGGAGGAGTCTGATCTCATGATTATGTAGCCACACTAGTGAGAAAAGGAAAGTGATCCCAGCATCTCATTTTCTCCGCTCTTCATATCGACAGCATCCCAGCACTGGGCCTGCTAGTCACAGCCGGCCATCTCTCTGTCTTGAGATTTGTTTATTTTTTCCCTAAACAATAGTCATCATGGGCTTATGTCACTCAAACCTCCAAACACCAAGCTGTTAGATTCAAAAGCCCTGATTTCTGAAGGACAGACAAAGGCAGCAAAAAATGGGAGGCAATTCTTGTTCTGCCCACATGTCCCCACCAGGACACCTGGATGCCCCCTGGGAAGATGGACTATAAGAACTCAAGACTCCCATGGACCCACCTCTCCTGAGTGGTGTTCCTAAAATCTCCCTGATTCTGAGAGAGCCAAGGAGGCTTTTGTCTACACCCCGCATTTACCCTCCTCTCCCAGGTCAGTCCCTCAAAGCCAAAATAGCAGGCAGAACAGAGGGACTGTCCCCTGTGCTAAGGAACCTGAAAAAGTGTTCTCACGGTTTTGCCTCTGGGGTCTCATAAACACTCCAGGTTGCTGTTCTGCACATTTAATGTCCACAGATGTGTGTTTTTTGAAACACTTTAGGTTCAGCCTGAAACTATGCATGTTGGTGCAAAAGGCCAGAGCTTGCCTCTGAGCCAGGCTGGCAAAGCCAAGCCACTACTATTCTGCAGAGAAAAGTGATCATTCTGTCTTCCACCTGCTAGAAGACATTGGATTTTCCAGGACGATCAATTCATTTTGAGGGATTCAGACTCTACAAGCTGTCCCACTGCCTCCCACCCCCTTGAAGGTCCAGTTCCAACATTCAAGCTTTGCTTCCAGAGAAGAGGACACGGGTTCATGGAGGGTGGAGGGGGTGGGACAACTGTGTTTATGAGAATGTGAGGAAGCGCACAAGTGCCACCGAGCCTTTCTTGTTTCCCGGGCCCCACCCTCTCATGGCTGCTGACTCCATAACAAACACGATGCCTTTTACAGGCCAACAAAGCTCAGCAAATTGGCTCCTTAGGCTCAGTTATCCCAGCTCTGTCTGGGCTGAGGCTCTGTGAAAAACTGCCCCCTCGGCTTTTGCAGGAAAGCACGGGCTCTGATCTGTCCCCGCAGCCTCTCAATATTCCAGCCTCCTCGGTCCCTGGGCGCCGCCGAGAAACCTTCTGCTCCTGTTGCTCTTGAAATAAAAGCAGTGTTCTTTATGAATTTTTAACACTGCACACCCTCCTCCCAAGCCTTGCAGGCGAGTCACGTCGGGATGGGGCCACTCATGTTTGAAGCTCACAGTGGCATCACTCCTGTTTGTAAACATGTGTGGGCAATGCGGGCACATTAGTGTCATTCCCTGTGCCTTCCTGTTCCACAATTATAGATACAGGCCGGCTGGCAGTGCCACCTGGGAGTACACTATTCACAGGCACTTTGTTCAAAATCTGACATTCTAGACAATTTTCCATTTTGTGCCTCATCAAAGTGTAATGCTGGTGCCAAGGAGCACCTCCCCAGCAGGAGAAGCAGCTCAGGTTGGCAGGGCAGCTGCAGGAGTAGGGCTGAGGCAGGAAGAGAGGCTGACATGGGGGCAAGGAGAGGTGCACCTCAAAACTGGCTGAACAAACCCATGCAAGGCCTCTATCTCCAGATAGAATGCTGCCAGAGTAAGTGGCCAGAGGAGGGTGACATTTGGCCTGCAATGGGCCTGCTTTTCTCCTCCTGGCCCATTGGCTCTTAGCTGAGACAACATCACCTGTTTGGTGTCAGGAAGGCTCTGATCATGGTCAGGAGACAGCCTTGTGCCCCAGCCTGATGACGGTGGGCTGACCCATCACATAACTCACTGTTGGAGCTGACTCTGTCCCTCTGCTCCACAGGAGTGACCAGCCCAGTGCCCTTTCTCCCTCTCTGCATTTCCAAGATAGCCGATGATAAACAGAAGAGAGGTGGATGAGCCACGACCAGCTGACAAACTGGCCCATGCCTGTGTTTGTGTCATCACCTTCTGCCTCCGCCTCCCCGCCCCCCACCCCCCACACACCCTTTTGTTTCCTTGTCATTCAACTTTGAGTTTTTCTCATTTACATGGGATAAGAATAGTGCCTTTCTCTTCAGTTGCTGTTAAATTAAATAACCCCACAAACCTCCAAGGACAGTGTATGGCTCATCATAGCACTCATTAATGTTAGCTCTGATATACCACCCATGATACGTACGCTTCCATCAAACAGGACGACCTGAAGGACGGCACACAGGTAGTCATGGCTCACTTAGCAGGACAACCGTACACAACTTGAGCAGTGTAATTGCAAATAGATGCCCTGAGTAACTTTTGGAAGGTAGGAGGCTATTTGGCTAATACCTTGTCTGTTTTTGGACAAAGCCAAATTAGATCAGGGAAAAGAGGGCCCTCTAGCTTTTGCCAAACTTACTTACTTAATGGTGTTTGTGGAAAGATAATTGAAGCTCATACTAGATTCCTCTCCAGTGGCCAGCTGGAAATCGAGCCTCATTTCCAACTCTCTGGAATCACAGACTCCGGGCCTTGACCAAGTTCCCACATTTGGTGCCACTCAGTGAGGTGCACCTGCAAATCCCTTATATTTTCATAATTGTTCATACCAGGTACTCCTGAGAGAAAGGAAAGGCCTCGACACAGATTCTTGTATAAATGAGTATTATTGCTGCCCCACCCCTCGCAAATGAAGAAGTGGCACCACCGGCTGCCCTCAGACATACCTGAGCGAAGAGAGAGGAAGTCCCAGAGAAGGGACCAGAGGCCAATTCCAGGTGGAGGGAAGGGCAAACCATGAAACCCAGAGGTGAGGTGATAGCCACATATTGTCCTTCCTTGTGAGCAGTGAGCACAGGAGCCATTTCTCAGAGACACAGCAGGGCAGAATCATGGCGGCTGGGGCTGGAGCAGAGACCATGGTGGCCATGGTGTTTCATTGTGAGTTTGATGAAAAACCCTAGATGGTTTGAGTCAGGTAGTCACATAACCTACATTAGGTTGTAAGGATGTGATGTTTGCATGACAACCAACAGCTCTGCATCTTGCATGGTTCTCTACACATTGGGTGGCTTTGAGGGCTTCAAACAGCTGGAACTCACCTGCTTAACAAGGGCCAACTGAGATGTGGCCTCCCTTGGGTTCCAAACTGAGAAACAAAGGGTTTAATCAGCCACTAGCATCAATTATTTTGTGTTTGATTAAATCAGTAGGTCAGCAAGTCCACACAAAGGACCCCAATCTCCTGATCCATCTGCAGACGCCAGCACCATGAAGTTGTACTTCTGAGCACAATGGAGTTCATTTCCATGTAGACCATCCTCTGGGGGCAGGTGGCTCTGCCAAGCATGAAGGCATGCAGGAGAAAACCAAGGTCCTAAGCTCCCATGTCTGTCCTTCAGGAAGAAGCACCCATGGCAACCTGAGGGGCTACTGCTGTCCTGCAGTCTGTGGTCCCTCTGGGAGGACAGGGACAGCCAATGACGAAATAGGAGACTGATTTGGGGTCTTTTTGGTAACCTATATATTTTTTTTAAAAGAAGAGAGATTGAGCATTCCCAAAGACACCCCCCCACACACATCCAGCATGCCAACAATGGGCTTGATGTGCTGTGAGATGCCCTGAGCAGCTGAGAGAGAGAGAGAGAGAGAGAGAGAGAGAGAGAGAGAGAGAGAAATTGAAAGAAGGATGAGAGGCAGGGAAGATCCCTGCTCCTCATATAAAGATGTATATTCTTATAGGTCACTTGAGGTCAGGATATGTGTATTTTCTAACACACACACACACACACACACACACACACACACACACCCCTAATCTCTATAGCTTATAGTTACTTAAATAAATTGCAAGTCAATTAGAAAATCCTTATGAAATACTAGCTGCCACAAACATGATCTCTCTCATTATTTGCATTTCTTTTCCTCTGGAGTCTTCACCCTAATATCCCAGAGAACACACTAAATTTTTAATTTTCCCCCTAATGCTGCAAACACTTCCTTGTTGGAAGTGCACAATGATGGACATGGTTCCCATCCAGAATGTCACTGATGTTTCAGCTTCAGACAGGAACAGAGTTCCTGGTTTGGACATTTATCTAAGCCACAGAGCTCTTACTGATGTCTACACTCTATGAAACATTAATTCATGATTTTCTTAATATCTTATTGATTTCCCCCCTCCAAAGGCCAGAGGTTAAGAAACTCCATAAAAATGTCCTGGCAATTTATTGCTGTCCCTTTAAGACATTACAGTAACCTCACAGCTATTTGCTTTTTCCATTGTCTTTTCACTTAAGGTTGCAGTTCAAAATGACAAATTTACCTTTTCCATGAACTTCATATGAACTTGTTTTCAAACTTAATATATAGAGAAATACCCAAGCATTGTTCTTGAATGGTTATAGACTCATATTCTCAATAAAACTGGGCCGTGTGGGAAACCTGGCCATGAACACTTGGTGTGCACAACCAGACAAGTCTCAACGAAGACATCTTTCTGAGATGTTGTCTCATTAATCCTAACTGTATTACTTTTATTAACAAGTGGACTACAAACCATGATCCATATTATGAATATAGGCTTTGTTTGCCTATTTGGTTGATTTCTGTTGCTGTTGTTGTGCTTAGGAATGGAGACACGAAGTTAGCAAGGCTTGAGGTCTATGCCCAAGGCACCTCCAGGCCCAAATCTTGCACGCCCAGCCTGACTGCTGACCTCTAACTGCATAGTCTGCTAACTTTGTGCCATAGTCCACATTGAGCAGGGCAACTGCTATGTCTAAAGAAGCTGAATGCTTCATCAATTTCTCACCTGAAGGAAATTCATTAGAAAGTTGGGAGCAGAATATCATGAACCAGGGGGTTAAAAATGGAAACCATTTTATAATTTCAGGGAAAACATTCGTTACTGTAAATGTTATAATGAGCAGGTGAGAAACTAAATGTCTTTTTAATTACATTATTTAGCTTGAATAGGCACAGACTTGAGAGGTTTAATTAACCAGACTTGGAAGGTAAATAATCTCAAATTATAATTCTGCTCCAGCTTCTCCCTGTGGAAAACTGGGGAGGGTGTGATGGAGCCGTGGCGATCGTGTCAGCAGAGTCCATGGTCCACCAAGGGACATAATCAGTGCAGTTATAGGTGAGGGATGAGGGCTGGTCAGAGGAAAGTTGGGCTTTTTCTTTTTTCTTCTTTTTACATCTTTAGCTTAGGCGTTAACTGAGCAAATCTCAAGGGAGCTTAAAATAAGAAAATTGACTATCTAAAAATAGTGTATTTCTGAAGGCTGCATATTTGGGCTAGAATCTCTTCTTCCCTGTTTTAAGTAGATATTTGGGCAGAGTGTTTGCCCTCGAGTTTCAATTTAGATCTATCAATTAGACCATCTGGGGACAAACTTTGCCCTCTCATTCAGAAATCTAATATTCTAAGATTATTTTTTACTCAGCAAAATGAAGGATGCATACAATGCATTTCCTTCATGCTCCATGCATGTAAGGTCTAGACCTAGGGTGTGAGCACCACCTCTGTACAAACCCATGAGGGTGCAATCAGAACCCCTGGAACTGCCCAAGCTTCCTAAATGTGCATATGTGGTAGCTTATGTTGTTTATTTCGTTGTTTTTTCAGGAGAAATGTTCTGGTACTGGGTGTTATGTGTCTTACGCATTTGCCACAACCAGTCCCACTAGAAAGAGTATCCAAAAGGCATTGAGATCTAAAATATTCTGTTCTCTGGGGTTTTAGCAATCAAACCAGAATTCCAAATGGAAATTGCTTGCATTCTTGAAGTTTTGGCACATAATTGTGTCTTCTGTTTGCCATATTTGTAATGGCATTGGCATTTTTAATTAGGTGGTAGCAAATTATATTTTCCTTTTTAAAAAAGCCTGACAAGAATTGAATAGTTTTGTTTTTTATTATTGGTTTATAGAAGGACACCCACAGCCTGTTGACATACTTCTTTAAGTCTTCGAACCCCCCGTGTAAGTAGCACTGAACAGCTTTCTGACCTACCAATTAAGCACAGCCCTCTGGGCCTGGGGGTCCCACATGGTGTCTCCCTTCTCCGCTGGATGAAATTTGCCAACAGTTGGAAAACTGACAAGCTGAGAAGTGGATGAAAGAAAAGTTAGATCAATGATTTTACATGCATTTCATTGTGTTCTTCATAGCTCTTTCTCTTTTCCCAGCACTGTTACATTGCTTTATTTGTCCCTTTTTTCTCTGGAGCTCTGGAAGGGGATGGAAGGTTGTGTTTACAGTTCCTCCATTCCACACATCTTGTGTATTTTTAACTTTTTAAAAAAATGTTTTCATTGATTTTTAAAGAGAGAAGGAGAGAGAGAGAGAGAGAGAGAGAGAGAGAGAGAGAGAGAGAGAGAGAGAGAAGTCTATGTGAGAGTGAAACATTGATTGGCTTCCTCCTGCATATCCTCTACTGGGGATCAAGCTTGAAACCCAGGCATGTACCCTGACCAGGAATCCAATTGACAACCTTTCAGTGCATGGGATAATGCCCAGCCAACTGAGCCACACCAGCCAGGGCTATTTTTTTTTTAAACTTTTTATAATTAGAATAAACTGATTTATTTCTTGCACATTTAAAACTAATTTAAATTCCAATAGAAACAGTTTGCATCTAGGAGAGTTGTGCTGCAAGAATATATTTTAAAAATGCAGAGGGTTAAGAAATGGCTCCAAATTATAAAAATGACAGAACCACCAAGAGATTCCTGACAGATTTGGTCAGCTCCCTCCAGGCACCTGGGGCCGACTCAGCAGTCCAGGTCTGGGCCTACCCTTGGGGCGCCTGTCCTTGGGTAAGTGGTTGCATGTACCCCCACTCCTCTTAGGTCTTCCCCAAAACTTCAACAAGGCCCTGGATGTGAGCGAGGCACTGCCCTACTGCCATGGAATTCTTGCTTCTCTGGGGCCTCACTCACCTACTTGGTATGAAACCAATTTGTAGGAAATATTCTGCTTTATTTCAGGAAGTCATCATAACCACAACTGGGTTCTTCAACCAATGGCAAAGCAACTAAAAATCATGTGGACATTGAAGGAACATCTCTACTTGAGATCAGATTTCTTGAACTAAAAAAAACCCACACAGTAGAATTGAGTTTCAGATCCCAAAGATATTCATATAGAAACTTTGATTAAGGACAGTTTACCTAAAAAAAGTCTACCCAGTAGGATACTATTTTGAATTATTAAAGAAAAAATTACATATAACAATATATTTTTATTTTAATTGAGTTTCTCTTCCCAAAGAATCCACTTGTGTATGTGGTTAAATTAATTATACAATTCTGCTCATTTCCTTTTGTTTAAGTTTCCGGTCTCAGAAATTATTAACTCTTATTTTGGAAAACAATTTAAGAAATATGAATTATCCATTATGTTGGATTATGTATACCTATTCTAAAATGTTATACTAGAACACATTATAAGGTAATAAATACCTTTAAATGAAAGTAGTTCAGCGTTTTGAGGTAGGTAAACAAGAATTTGCTTTTTTTGAAAAAGACAGTGGAAGGACAGAAAGTTGTTTCAGTGATCTGGAATCACAGAGCTAGAGGAATGTTGAAAATGCCTTTGAGCTGAGCGGCTCCACTCCAGTGGAGCCTGGTCATTCAATGAAGAAGTGCGGAGACGGAGCCCAGTGTTCTTGATTGCCCAGGGAGTAGGGGAGCACAAGTCCAAAGTGGCCCTCCTGACCCAACACCTTCCCTGAGAGAGCCTCACAGTAGGTCTCTGTAAAGAGTGGTCAGTAGGTGTGGGTGTGCAATTTAGGACCAGGGAGGGCTTTCAGCCCCTTAGGTTATAACATGTGATGTGATGCAGGCCTTCTCTGACTTGGTGAGGGGGTTGGTTCTGCTGTTGGCACAATGTGCTCCATCCTTCAGCACTTGCAAGGCCTCCTTTAGTGGCCCCATCCTCCTCTTCCCCTTTGTAGCACCTGCACCTTCCTCCAGGTGTTCAATGGCAATCTCCTTCTCCTCTAGGTACACAGATTTACAAACACTTTTCTTTTTCACTTCCAAGATTATCCTGATGGCATCAGTAGAATTGTGCTCCCTCAAGATGTGTTGAATTCCTAACCCCTGGAACCTGTGAATGTGACCTTATTTAGATAAAGGGTCTTTGCAAGTGTAGTCAAGTTAGGATGAGGTCTTTATGTTGGGCTTGAATCCAATATGCTCGGAGTTCTTGTAAGAAGACAGAGACACACCAGGGAGGGGCACTTGACTACAGCGGCAGAGACTGGAGTGGAGGAAGCCAAGGAAAGCGAGGGCCATCGCCACCACCAGGAAAATTCAACCCTGAGTCTCAGTGGGAGCACCGCCCTGCCCCTGCCTTGACCCCAGCCTTCTGCCCTCCAGGAGTGGGCAAAATAAGTATCTGCTGTTTCAAGTCATCAGTTTGTGGTTCTTCATTATGGAAGCCCTAGCAACTTAATATACCAGGGGGGGAAATCACATACATGATTTAAAAATAAGCAAAGAAACTCATACTTAACTTTGCAAAGGCTTTTCTGAACAAAATAAAATAATTAGGATGTCCATCCTGGAGGCTCTAAGACCCAATTCCTCTCTTCCCATCTCCAACTGGAAATGAAACATTTCAGAGAAGCTTTTTTATTTTTTGTACAGTAATGAACCCTCATGCTTTGCATGGCTCTTCTGTGCACAAAATATTAGAAACAGCTCACATACTGCCCTCACATATTGTCTTCCTCACAGGAGGATGGGAAGAGCATCCGATACACGTCACTGTGTGTGAATTAGGCCGTGGCATTGTTTCTGTGCTGCTGAATCAGAAAGGCAAGAACCAGAGGTCTCTGCAGGAAAACCACCCCTAACCTAACCTCCTGCCACTCTGTTCAGCCTAGGAAGTTCTAGCCACTGCTCGGTGGCCAGCCTGGCAGCGACCCTGCTCTGTGCTGGACATTCCAGGCATCACTGTCCCTCCCAGCAGCTCTGGTCCAGGGAAGAAAGCAGGGCCGTGGCCCTCCTGGGGCACAGCTCCAGGTAAATGCCCACTGTAGGGCTCTTGGGCTGTGCAGGCTTTTACTATCTGCGTATTTATTTCACCTCTTAAATGAAATCCAATTTGAAGCTATTAATATTAATGCACTGAGATAATTCTGATGATGAATTAATAAAACACTTGGCCTCTCAATGTGCTGCTTGCTCTTACATTTAATGACACTCTTAACTGGAAAGAGGGAGAGCCAGGGCAGGCTCCACCTGCAGCCTGGAAATTAGAGACCACTTCATTGTTCTGAGCGTGCTGCCTTAATGACAATCAATAGAATCGATCTGGGGAAGAAGAGTATTTACTCAGCCTCCACCACGTGCTGCCCTGGCTGTTCAGATTTCTGGAGCACCCTCTGAATGAGATGTTTCGTCAAGGCCCTACATTTGCTAATGAATTACATGCTAAATGAATTGCTCATCTCCCCTCCCCCCCCCACACACACACATGGTTTTAATGCCATAAAATATTGCTTTCTCCTAATAATACAGAATTGTAATCATAACAGGCTTGCACGCCAGGGCAGTGAAGGATGGCACTGCTAGGAAGTCCAGAAGGCCTCCCAATTGTAGACTTGCATTTATTTGCAGAACAGATGGTTATCCTTGGTTCATGCTTTCCCCAAAATAATTCCTGACTGTTGGTCTTTTGTGGTTCAAATGAAAACAATTTGCCATTCACACCCTGCTGGATTAGTCATTGAAAAGACAATTTAACTCCAATTAACTTAACTAGATTTAGTATTAAACTTAAACTAAATACACTTTCACTTCAACAGACATTCAACAAATAATGCATTAAAGGCCTCTAATTAGGCTGGTTTCTCAATTGATTAAAAACAACAATCTGTTGTTGGTGTATCCCCCCCCCCCCCACCAAACACAAGCCTGTCTTGTCCAGTACGCCCCAGAGATTCTGTCCTGTGAGGAAAAGATCAACACCCATCTTTCCAGGAATGAAAACTACTATCTCACATTAATAGGAAACCAGCTGCTGAAAGAAACAAAAAGAAACAGGCGAAATCAAGATTGCAATGAATTTTAAAAACAGCCTCACTGTGTAAGCGAAATGATGGTGAGTAGGAGAAGCATCAGCCAGTCTGTCCTTCAACTTGCAAAAGAGACGTTTTTCAAGCCCTCTTAAATTTGAAAAGAACCAGCAGGAGAAGAAAAAGAACCAGCCAGAGAAGAGAAAATCTACTAGGGCAGACCTGGTTGGCTCACAGTCGTTACAAGAAGGTATGTCTTATTTGTTCTTCTATTAAATGGGAATGAACTGCTACCTGGGGCAGAGCCACGGATTTGCTGGTCTCACGGTGTGTGAAGGGCACCTGCTTCAGACTCAGCAGTCTTGCATGCTTGTCCTCTGTGCAAGGTGAAGGGAGCCAGTCTTAGGCAGAAGTGAACACGCAGGTGCAGATGGCAGCAGGCATGGGGACCCGAACTGGCCAGGGAGGCCTAGGTCCAGGAAGAGCTTTGTGAGGTGGCTGGTCTAATACGTGTGTCACTGAGAGCTGAGCCATCATCCAGACACCAACTTCAAAAGTGCTGGTCATGTGAAAGCGTTAAAACGAACAAATCCAGCATGGTGGTGAAGAACACTAAGAATCTGTTGTGGTAAATACACTGACAATTACCCGGACTAGGAAATGGCTACACACACACGCGCACGCACACACACACACACACGTACAGATGCATACACATAAATGTGTATATGTTGTATATAATACAAAATATACTTTTTACAACCAGAAAATGTAATTACAATGTTTTGAGTCCTATTACTTATTTAACTTCTTTAAAATATGATTTAAGTTTTGCAATATGAGGCTTTTGTCTACTTACAAATGTAGCCATAATGCACATTTAGAAAGTCACACATGATAAGAAACACTAAATAAGTCATTTATCACTAGGGTAAAGTGTGTATCTGCTGGAGAGGACCTTGGCTGCAGAGCAACTTATGGAAACAAACAGCCATGAGGCACAGCCACGGAAGTCACAGTCAGATCTGAACCACCAGCCCGGGGGGTTTCTCACCGGAAAATAGCCAACTCTGGCAACATCAGCTGATTTTTAATTGTAAATTCTAATCATTTCCAGCTCAACCAGAACATTTGGAAGAGTAAAAATGATAATAATTCATTACAGAAACATGCATGGACTTCATGACCAGTATCTCCGGATTACAAACAAAAGGACAGTCTGACACCAACAGTAAGTAAAATGAGGCTTAGGCAGAGCGACTCCACTTTGCTGGCCTCGCACAGTGGCGTCTGCCGGTTTAGAGAAATCACAGCCCTCAGGCCAGTGGGAGAACCAAAGGAACTATTTCAGTGGTGGCAACTTGGATCCAAGAAGAGCTGTGCCTGGGAGCTCACACACACAGCACAGAGCCACACGGGGCCACAGGATTTGAAAACCGGCTGCATGGACCTCACAGCAACTCAAGGTCACCTGCACTTGGCGATCCTGGGTGCCAGACCTCCATTCTAATAGACATTTGTCCATGAAGTCCTTTTGGAAAAGATGTGGCATAAATACATGTATAAATAATAAAATAAAATAAAATAAAATAAAATAAAATAAAATAAAATAAAATAAAATAAAATAAATAAAATAAAATAAAATAAATAGAGTAAAATAAAATGAAGGTATTGTCTGCCTCCTGCCTGATGCCTTTCACAGGGCTCTGTGGTTCAGATTTATGCTAGAGGTGGGGAGATAGCAAATAAAAAATGAAAAACAATTTCATACTTTAAATTTATGAGGCCGGGGGATAATATATCACTCTTTCTTCAAGCCCAGTGCAATAAATTGTCTTTAACCTATTTGGTATGTTTTCTGTACTACTCACGCTGGCTCCGCTTTAGTTAACGCATTTAGTCTTAGCTAAATGGCTCATTTCAGAAGTGCGACTGCATAGTTAATTACTTAAGGGGAGGTCGTTTGTCCTATTTTTTTCAGACGTAAACAGCATGAAAAGAGAAAAAGGCAGGCAGGAGCGACTTGGTAGCGCTTTCTTCCCTCCGTGTGAGGAGCTGCCTTTCCGGCGCTTTAAGGTGATGAAAAGGACAGGAGCCGGTGTCTAAATCAGCTGAGCTTGATGTGATGCCAACGCCTTTGGCTAAACATAGATTGACTTAATTCTTTCAATAATGACTTTGGTCTGAAGCACTTCTCCACCACAAGAGGGAGAAACCCAACAGAACAGAGAAAATCTCCTCACCGGGGTTATCTTGACTCTGCTCCAGGCAAAACCTAGAAATATTTTTTTAATCGAGATTCTCCACGGCAGCCCTTTCCAAATGCCAGTATCCATCATCGCTGACTGGATCAATAGCTGTGTTTTGGCCCCAGTCTCCTGCGAGAGATGGCATGCCATCAGTGATAGACAAATATCACAGTTAAGCAAAGTATCCAGCCAGACCTAGTAACATTTTTATTGATTTTTGTTGTGCAAATAATGTCTTTTTGGGCTGAATAAATGGCTTTGAGCCAAACAGTCATTGTTTATGATTCCAAAATGCAATAAAGGGACAGGAAATATATTATAGCCAATGTCTCAAGGCACACAACATAATCATCCTTTGGTAGTAAAAAACTACCCATCGGAAGCCAAGAGTGCATATTTATCCATGCTTAAAGGTGCCTGTAGGACTTGCAAATCTTACACAAAATGTCCTGTTAGGAAACAGATGGTGTTGCCCTTTAACCTATCGAATAACTACTAGAAAACCCAGCAAAAAAATAAGCACTGTATTTCTTCAATCAATACAAAGAAAGCAGTTTATTATGCTCCCTTCAAATGAAATATCCAAGTTGCCAAAACAGCATTCATTCACTTCAAAAGAAAACACATCAAAAAACTCCCTGACTTTATCAAACGCTATAAAAATCAGAAAATATTTTAGTAAGTTTTTTTTACTGTACTTATTCAAAATAATTGTGAACTCATTCCATTTGGTAGCGCATCAGAAAGTAGGCCTTAAAAAATTTGCCCCTGAACTACAGGAAGGCTTTTGTGTGTGTTAATTTTGGCCTCCAGATAGTTTGAACTTTCCAAGGGTTTGCTGAGCTGAGCTCAACACTCATTTCTCTATAGAGTGCATAGGTGTCATGTGTTTGTCTTCAGATCCCCCCAAAATGAAGATCATGCAAGTTGCTTTATTCCCATCAACCACCCAGGTTCTGTGGTTGTGGTCTGTGAAGACATGCTACCCAGAACATACAGATGTGCAGGTTTTTTTATCCGAACAATGCCTCCAGGAATCAGCATGATTTGGTGGAATTAGACGTAGCTCTCCTGAGTCCTGCAGAACTGAGCACACACTCCACAACTTGCCTGGGACGGCTCCACGATTTCTGGGCATAGGCAGCAGAAAAAAGATAAATTCGGCCTTACTTGTATCTCTCTCATATTCTCTACTTTCTATAGATTTATTCTTGTACTTAATACCATAACTTGATAAACTTTTCCCCCCAGAAATATAAAGATTATTTAAAGATTATAAAATTTAATTATTTATATAGTATTTAAATTTTGTATTTAATGCTGTACTTGTTGAATGACTGTTTCATCAACTAAAATGTTCTATTTTTTCAAAGAGTATCTCTTATATTATCAGAATGTGCTCAATGCAAAAACATGGATGCTCAGAAAACATCTTTAACTTGAGTTTGCACTCACAACATTACAAACATGCTTTTCCCATGTATCTGTTATAATGGCATATGCATATCTTCCATAAAGTTAAGTGTGTGTTATATACTTATGAATTTAACAATATTTTTATGTTTGCATTAAGTGTGGCAATTTTCACTATTGAAAAATGAGGAAATATGCATTCTGATTTTCCAAATTTGAACTATTCAGTTTTCAAAAAAGAGAAGTAGAAAATGTATAGTTAGCCACAAAATCTCCACTCCCTTGAGTGATTGAACTGATCCAAATCTTGTTTCTCTTCTTTATCTCAAATTTTACCCTTGGAAACCTAGTGCCTGAGATATTCTTCTTGCTTTGTAATGTTAGGACTTGTACCACGTGAGATTTGTTAAGTTCCTGCTTTTTGGTTTCCATCTGCAGTAATACCCAGGAGAAACATCTCCCGGCGATTTTCTCCCTACAGATCTGGTCTCCGGCACTTCACCTCCCTGACCCTGACGGATCAGTGTGACAATCACTGTCCTAGTTGGAGAAATGATGGGACATGTACTGAGAGCAGGATTTCCTCCAATTCAGCAACTGTTGGCTTAAGCAATCGTATGAATTTAGAAGAAAATGTTTTCGCTCTCCTCCTCAACATAGTTTTGTCACCTGTGTTTTTTTCACACAGATCTCAGGCTTTATCTGAATTCTTTAAAAATACCAAAGAAGACACAAAATATGTGGTGATGAATAGGGAGAATTTACAGACTCTGAATCAGTTCTTAAATAGTAATTCCATTAACCCAGTCATATTTAGGGGGAAAAAAAGCATACAGAAGTGTTTACACTCCCTGAACACATTGATTTATTTTAAAATACATGTAAAAAAGATCTACATTTATAAGTTGAATTTTTTGCACATTTATAAGTGCAAACATTAAAGAGATAATACTAGGAATCTTCCCCAAATAAATGAAAACATATACCCAGGCCTATGTACAAATGTTCATGGAGCATTATACATAAGAGCCCAACAGTGGAAGCTACAAATGCTCATTAACTGACAAGTGGATGAACAGAGTATGGTATATCCATGTAATGAAATATTTTCAGCAATAAAGAAAAATGAAGTACCTATTTACCATGTGGATAAATCAGAAAAGCATCATGCTAAGAGATAGAAGCCAGTCACCAAAGGCATACATATATGCTACCATTCCATTTATGTGTTTTTTAAAAATATATTTTATTGAATTTTTACAGAGGAAGGGATAAAGATAGAGAGTTAGAAACATCGATGAGAGAGAAACATCGATCAGCTGCCTCCTGCACACCCCCCACTGGGGATGTGCCCGCAACCAAGGTACATGCCCTTGACCGGAATCGAACTTGGGACCTTTCAGTTCACAGGCTGACACTCTATCCACTGAGCCAAACCGGTTAGGGCACTACCATTCCATTTGTATAAAATGTACATATATGCTACCATCCCATTTGTATAAAATGCCCCCAAAGCGAAAATCTACAGAGAAAGAAAGTGAGTTAGAGTTGCTAGAGGCTGAGGTGGAGCCATGTGCAGTTACTTGCTTTTTTTTGGGTGGGGGGAAGGATACAAACGCTTTAACATTAAACTAGACTGCAGTGGCAGTGGTTGCATGACTATAAATGTGCCAAAAATCATTGACTTGTTCACTTGAAATGGGTGAATTTTGTGGTATGTAAATTATACCTTTGTAAAGACATTTTAAAAAGGGATAATCCTTTTTAATTTATGTTTCAACAAATCTCTATGAAGCACTAACCTTTTGAAAAGCTTTATGTCAAGCCGCTTCCCACACCCTCTCTCACGCCGTAAAAGTGGGTAGAAGGAGTGAAGTCAGCAGTCTGAGAAGTGATGGGAGCTTGGTGTATAACCTTGGGCAGTTCACTGCATATTTCTCTGAGCCTCACTCCTTAACTGCAAAAACAGGGAGAGTAGCCACGTGTACAGTCTCATATTAGTCTCCGGATGGAAAATAGAAAATGGTGAATCTTGGCACATGGTCAGACTCAGCAACGTCATATTTCAGTTTAGTCTTTTCAGAGTTTCCGCTGTGATACATGGTGGAGAAGTAACGGGTCTCTGGCACGGGCTCCACCGGCTCTGAACCTAGCCGTACTATCCAGAATATAGAAGCACGAATCTTACCAGGGTGGTATGGAACACACATATAATAACATAGAAGCACTGGCCACAGATTCCGGTACACAGTAAATGCTCAATAAGTGCTGATGTTCTTGATGAGGCTGCCTTCTGTAGTGAAAGAACAAAAAAGGGAAATATTGAACTGATTTTTACCTCAAATATTTAACCAATGATCACATACTCTGATTGTAGTCATCCAATAGGAAGGACACTAATACATTATTATTGATGCTCTGTGTATGCACATTCATTACAGCAGATGGTAGATGCTTGGGACAGTCTACATCAGCTAATAGCACCTTTAAATTACCAACACCTCTCTCTCTCTCTCACACACACACACACACACACACACACACACACACACACCATCACAGGGAGTAAAAATAATGAAATAAGATGAAGAATTTCAGAAGGCTCTATATTCTAGATTCTTTGGGTGGTTGAAAAGTCTCTCCCAAGGAAATGAAAAAAATTGATAAAACAAGTGTATAAACAGAAGCAAGATGCCAGTACACATTTATTAAAATGGCCAAAATCCAAAATACTGACACCACCACATGCTGGCGAGAAACGGTCATTCATTGCTGTTGGGAATGCAAGCTGGTACGTCCACTTTGGAAAACAGTTTGGGGGTTTAATACAAAACTAAACATACACTATGCTCTTACCATATGACCCAGCAATCACAATCCCTGGCGTTTACCCAAAAGAGTTGAAACATATGTCCACACAAAAAAAAACCTGATGTGGCTATTTATAGCAGCTTTATTTATAATTTCTAAAACTTGGATGCAACCAAGATGTCTTTCAGCAGATGAATGAATGAATGAATAAGCAGTGGTATGTCCAGATAATGGAATATTACTTAGGGCCAAAAGGAAACAAATACCAAGCCATGAACAGACATAGCAGTAGTGCATATTACTAAGTGACAGAAGCCAATCTGAAAAGCTTGTATGATTTCAACTCTATGACATTCTGAAAAAGGCAAAACTATGGAGACAGTAAAACATCAGGGGTTCCTCAGGTTGGTTGGGTGAGATGGGTGAATAGACTAGAGCGCAGAGAATTTGGGGGGCAGTTACCCTACTCTGTATGATACTGTAATGATGGATACATGTCCTTGTACAAACCCATAGAATGGACACCAAAGAGTGACCCCTGTTATGCACTATGGACTCTGGATGATGATTACATGTCAATGTAGGTTAATCTATTGTAACAAATGTCCCGTCTGGTGGGGATGCTCAGAGTGAGGGAGGTTGTTGTTGGCATAGTGGCTGTTTGGGAAACTCTGTACCTTCCTCTCAATTTTGTTATGAAACTAAAACTGCTCTAAAAAAATAAAATCTTCAAAAACATAGAAATAAGTGCTCCCTCACACAGGCCAGTTTGAGGTGGCCTGGTGCTCTCCCATGCTCTTGCCTAGGGCAGAGGTTTTCCATGCCTGCCTGACAGACCGGACCTCAGAAAACTGCAGGAGGGAGTTGCACTCCATCTGGGGAAATCAGCCTGCCTTACAGGAGCCGCGCTATATAAATGCCCATTTCATGCTGCAAAAAAAATCAGCTTGACAGGCACTCAAGTGTCTATTTCCTCTGCCAGCATTGAACTGGCACACTACCGAAAGCTACTAACTGGTCAATTATTGCAGCAATGTCATATACCTGAATGTTTCTATCAGTTATCCTAACTTCCAGACCTAACTCTCCAGCCAAACATTAGCTCCCTGTGTTACACAGCTTGACAGAGAAGTAAGGTAATGAGAAGCATGAGATTCAAGCAGAAATACAACCAGGGGTAAGACCTCCACCCATTTGGCACAGCCACCTGCACTAACCAGAAGGAATTGAGAGTAACTTTGTAAAAGCTTCTCTTGTCTATTGGGTGACTGGTGTAGGGACCACAGAGCCATGATTCTAGGTATCTCTGGACTCTTTTGCCAGCCTTCCTTGTGAACTTGGAAGAGTTTCTTAATCCTTTTTAGTTTCCAGTTGTTCGTATTGAAAATAGAAATAATACTAATACAATCCATCCCAAAGGATGGTTATAAGAAATTGAAAGTGTTTGGCTACCCACCCTGCCTGGAGCAAAAGTGGGGCAATGAACATTCATTTCCTTTTCCCTCTTCCATTTCTTTCCTTCTTTCCAAGATGATCTGTGTTTTAAGGTCCAAGCAGGTAGTCTGAGGCTTCCCAGGACTGCCTGACATAATACTGCTACAAGGACCAAATGTCACCTTTAATTTTTTAAACACCTAGACTTGCCCTGCATCAAATATTATAGCTTATACTCAGAAACAAGTGTCCTGATAAAAGGCAGAATGGGTGAGGGGGTGTGGTGGGCACCCATCCACAGAGAAATAATGAAATACATTTGGGGAGCAAAACTTCCTGCTTAGGGAAATGACCACCATTCTGTTCGCACAACCTCCACTTCCCTCGATGAACAAGGCCTTCCAGCGCCTGGTGTGGAGTCCTGCTTGGGTTGTCACAGTCACCAAGCTTCCCCAACACGAGTCTGCAAAGTTCCAGTGTCAGAACCCAGAGCAGACACCGGGGCAAGGCTTTGGTGTCTAAGTGGGCCAAAACCACCAGCATTGTTTGAAGCTTTAACAAACAAAAACACTAGCTCTGTTATTTTGTTGCTTTGTTTGTTTGTTTCAAAAATTTTTAGAGCTTTCCTGTAGACAATTTTAATCATCTTGTCTGTATATGAGGCCAAGAGGTTGCATTTTCATTAGCCACAACAAGGTCTATATAAGTAGGTCATTATAATTTTCACTAGAGGCCCAGTGCACGAAATCACTCGAGACCCAAAGCCCTGCCCATCGATGCACCTCCTGGTGAGTCCAGTCGTTGGTCGTTACAGCATCGCAGCATTTCGGCCACAGGCCTTTTATATATATAGATTGCATATTCTACATCATATCTCATTGTGAAGCTGGGGTAGAACGAATCAGGATCAGGCTTCTGGCAAAACTGGTCAAGTTCCTGAACACATCCCCCTGAGAAAGAGCTAATGCTTGTGCACAGAGTGAGGCTGCAGAAAAGCTCAGACACGCAAATATACCCCAACGGCCATTGGGATTGCTCTGATACAATGCTATATCCACTCAAGTTCTGGCCTCTTAAAAATAATGGTAAGAAATCATGTTGCATAGTTTAGGGAGAAAGGCTTGGAGTGGCTAATTGCCTCACTGATCAGCATCAGTTGTTCAATAGACTTGAAACTGCAGAGCGACACCATGCCAGAGATGCGGGGCCTGGGGACACACTTTCTTTCCTAAGGTTGGACAGAACAGCCCAAATCTCAGTTGTCTTATGAGTAAGAAAGATCTGTTATCTCTGTGGACGTAAACAGACCGTGAGATCATGAACAAGGGTGAAAATGAGGGAAGTCAGTCATCTTTCCATGTGGATGCCCCAGAGCACCTTCATCCTCTCCCAACTGTCAGGTACTGCTGGATTGTGGACTCTCTTCCCAAACCCCAGGGAAGTGATACCCTATCTCCATCTACACCACTTCCTGCAGAGAAAGCTGTGTGAGCCTCCTGGAAGTAGCCACTTGTGGAAGGTAGCAGGGGCTCCATGTGAGGAGGAGGGAGCTCCCATCCACCCTTCATCTACAGGGCTGGACATGGCTGGTGCTTCGGCAGCCCTGACCATCTGTAATGTTGCCTTTAGATTTACCACAGAATGCCAGTTATCCAGGACTGAAAGGGCCACCCTGGGTGCTGAAGGCAGCCATGCATAGCTCCAGGTCAGCCATCCAGAGTGGGAGCCTTGGCTTTTTCTGAGGGCAGGAGATCCCACTTAGTACATGTGGGGGAGAGGTTGACATGTGATGCTTTTGGACAGCTTTATTGAAATATCATTCACATATCAATCAATTCATTAATCTAAGTACTCTTCCTTGGAAAAAACTATTTTCAGATCCTCTCCCCATTTTTAAATTGGGTTATTTGCCTTTTATTATTGAATATATGAATCCCTTATAGATTCCAAATATAAATCTTTTATCAGATATAGGATTTGTAAATGTCTTCTCCCATTCTATTTATTGCCTTCTTACTTTCTTGATATTGTCCTTTGAAGCACAGAAGTTTTTAATTTTGGTGAAGTCCAACTTGTCTACTTTATCTTTTATTGCTCAAGGTCATGAAAACTTGCCCCTATGTTTTCTACTAAGGGTTTTATTGTTTTAATTCTTACTATTAGGTCATTGATCCATTTTGAGCAAATTTTGTAAATGGTGTGAAGTAAGGGTCCAACTTAATTCTTTTGCATGTGGCTATCCAGTTGTCCCAGTACCAATAAAAAACACACACTCTTCTTTACCCATTGAATGGTGTTGGAACTTTTGTTAAAAATCAGTGGACCATAGATGGATTTAGCAGTGACAGTATGCAAATGCTTGGTCCCCTGTCTACAACTAGTTAGGAACAGAAAATGAAAGTAAGCCTTAGAAATAGCTTGTGACAGAGCAATGTTGTATCTGTTGAATCTAATGATGTAAAAGTTATTTATTTTTATGTCATTGTTTATTAATTAACTGTTTGTTTAAAAGTTGCTCTGCTGTGGATTGGGGGTAAAACAAAGTCTGGTCCTTCCTGCCAGATAGTTGGAGAAGCTGAGAAGCTGAAGTAGACCCAGAGAGTGCTCTGCTATGCCAGGAGCTGGTTGGTTCTCATACAAACAATTGATTTTCATTTGTAGAAAAATATAGGCTGATTCAGGCTTGTCAATAACAATTTGCATTTGATTTTATCCATATTAAATGCAAATTCTTTATCCTAGTTAGACTGTACCCCATTTTCCAAAATTAGCTGTGAAACTGAAGTATTTAGACTTGAGGCTTAAACAGAGGCAAGGGGTCATCAAATGGAACTGATAAGGCTGAGCACTTAGTGTGCTTTTAAGAATTTCATTATATTTAAAAGATGCGCAAATCAAAATAAATCTCAAAGCTTACATTTATGGCATATTCAAATAAATCTCAAAGTTGGCTTTTATTTGTCGGTCTTAAAATTGCTGCTGCGTATTTTTATAAAAAGATGAGTGCCTATTATTTTGCAGGAGCATAAAGACTGAAGTCCACATAGGAAACGACAAGAAAGCCTCCTTATCGAATTCTAATAACTGATTCCTCAGGGACTACGATGAGGGGCCTGGGAGTGAGCAGCGAGCAGTCACAGTGAGGCCTTTCCTGGGTTATCTGGCTTTGAAAGGATCATGTTCAAACCCTGAAAAGATAAAAGGCAGCCTCCACAGGCTATGAGCTGGACCGTTAAACATTTCCATATGACAAAGTCCTCTCCTGAGGTCTGACCTGCCGGGAGAGCCCAAGTCTGCAGATCTGAGGAAGCCAGACCCTCTCCTGCCTGCTTCTCAGAGACGAGACTGGTGAGCGAGCTTTTGAAAACTACTTTAAAATGCTTTCTGGGGGGGAAAGTCTTAATGAAAGGGGAAGACACATAACCATGTTCAAAACTGAGCTCTTATTTAAATGGATTTTTGAATAAAAAAGAAAACACACAGAATGATAGTAAATCATGAGCAATGAAGTTAATTTTTGTTGGCATCTACTCACTCCTTTTAGGACACTTACTGGATATTATTTGTTTATTATGTTTATGATTATTTAATCGATTGACAATAGTAATAGCTTTTCTGATGAGGCACTGACAGCTTCTCTTTTCCACTTAAGATTCTAAAAGGAATCTCTTACTAAGTGTGCTTTAAATTGGGAAAATAACTGGGTTTTCTGTTCCACATTTTCCACTAATTAATTTTATTTCTCTTGACCTCTTTACTCATTTTTAAATATATGCTGAATCCATGTATTGAATAAATTTAATATATTATAAAATATATTGTTCAAACACATCATTTCTGCCCAGTGTTCCATTCATTGTAAGCAATTGATAATTGATTTTCCACTGATTGCAAATGGTCTATTTTTAAAGTACTTGCAAGGCTTTTAGGAATTATTTTTATTGACAAAAAAAAACCAGATTTTTCAAAAAACTTCATATGATTTGCTTAAGTTTTCATGCTTTTGTTTTTGTGTTACTAACATGAGATATTTTTCTGAAGTTATTAAGTATAATTCTATTCAACCAAGTCTTCTCTGTGGTTTAGAGAAAATGTAATGATAGGTTGTGACCCACAGTTGATAGTTTTAACGTATAATCTCCTTGTTAATATATTAGTCTTTGAGCATAAGTGGCTTCAAAGAGTGGAGTAGCTGGAAAATGTACGGGTTTGATAACACATTGTAGATGCTCTAATGTCAGAGGGAGCTAAAGATTGTTTAAATGTAAGAATGTGCTGTGTTCATGAGAAAGGTCACATCTGAGGATGCTATAGATGAGCTCCATGTAGGACAGGACTCAGCAGCTTCTAAGTCGGGGTGGTGTGCACACCTGTGTGGGTATCATTGGACAGGTACCCTGCTGGGTGATGTGGTCCCTATGTATGTCTCAATTTGATGATCAAGTTTCTCAGGTACTGGCCCTGCACATGTGTGCTGGTGTCTGGGCTCCCCAGAAAACGCTGCTCCAGGAAGGAGTTTATTCCCAGAACCTTAAGACATCAACTTTGCAAGCAATGCATCCCTTTTATCCTTGGAAATTAATAACACCCTGTTTCTATCGTCTCCAAGAGCTTGTTGTTTGCCTGCTCAACCTCAGATGGATTGAAGCGGCATGCGCAGCCCAACACGCCCAAGGGGATGACAGAGCCACAGAATAAAGGAAAAATTATGCCTGTTCTCAGTTCAGCTATGTACCAGGCTATGACAGGAGTGCCAACATGTGTACTTAGCAGCCAAAATGCTCAATGAATCCATTGAAATCACCTTCATTTTTTAAAGAGACTGAATATGTAATAGTTTCTAAAAGTATATTTGAAAGGTCCAGAAAGTTGTATTTTTTAACCAATTGGCCTAAATATAAATTTTAAATAGCTCTTTAGAGAACAGAATTTATTCTGTCCTAAAAGATCCTTTTGAAAATTAGATTAATAAATGCATCGAGTTTTCCAAATGTGAAGCAAATATTTAAGGTTCGGTGGGAATCAATGCAATAGACTGTACTTTTTAACTCCTTGCAGCTCCAATATTGGGCACTCTCATGTTTATGTTAAGAATTTAAGAGTAGAAAAGAAAGAACTTAAGAGTAGAAATGAAAGAATGTATAGTTGAGTCGGAATCTATATAAAATGCTCCTAGTATTCCAAAGGTAATAGTGCTGACTGGAAATACTGGGAGGAAATAAACAGGATAATTCAATTTCTCTTGGACTAAGTAGCATGAGAAAAGGTGTATAAAGTTTTGAAGTTCTATTTCTTTTCATAGGGATGTGCTTTTTGATCAGCCTACTTATGAATATCACTGAATGAATGAAATCTCTCTCCTAATTTATTTATATCTTACGTGCATGTCGTTTTATTCACTTGTCAATTTTATGTCAAACGTTTCTATACTAACTAATCCTAACTCAGGTGGCAGTGAGTCCTGACATCAGAGACTTTTAACTCTGAATACCTCTTACTATTTCCATTCTCGGTGATATGAAAACATTTTCTGTTATGTACATGTGTTAAGCACTTGTGTGGATGCCTTTGAACCTGTCCTGTTGCTTTCGTGAAAAATGACTGTGTGTGTGTTTCTGTGTATACAGGCAAATATCATCAGAGGCACCTCCACTGTGATGGTAACCTTTCCATACACTTTCCAACTTGTCTGCGTTTTCTTGAAGGTCGATTGGGTTTTCAGCTGTGTTATCTGCACACTGTTTGATGGAGTGGTCCAGATAACAGGGGAGAGCAAAGGGAAGAGAATTTTTTGAAGATCAAACATGGCTGTTCATTTTGTTATCTGACCCTATCTGTTGTCATAGTAACAGGTTTCTTTTAACCCCTGTCATGGGATGGTTTGTCTTTATCTGCTCTGAGTTCTCCTTTGACTGGAGAGCAGCTCCTGCAGCATCCAGATGGCCCTGGACTCTGTGCAGCTCTGCCGAGGGGCCACAAGCACAAATTCCATTTCGGAAAGGATTTAAATTACATTTTCAATTTAAACCATATCTTAATTTCGGAGGAGATAAAGCCAACACAGACGCTTTCGCTCTGGTTTTACAATGTGTAAGAAAATGCCATTTAGGAGTGGAATGAGTTAACATGTTCACTTGCTCACATTCAGGCAGGTCTAATATTGCATCACATCTGTGACGGCCGGGAAAGTGACCAAGTGCAGGACAGTGTTTGAGGCAAACTTTTAGTGAAGGGGATAGAATCAAGGTGGATCTAACTTCCGGTGCTGCTCCTGGCACACAGGGACGGTCAGGAGAAGATCTAGAACAGAGACTCTCTCTCTCTGAGCAATGCAGGCTGGGGGGTGAGTGGGCCTCTCCCAGGCCAGGGACCTGCCCACAGCCCCTCTGCTCACTCCCCATCCCACAGCAGAGGGAAGAGGAAAGTCCCTTCTTGATCCCAGAGGCTCCTAGGCCCAGTCGCCCAGCAGGTTTTGTTTCCATATCTCAAGGATTTGGTGTGCGCCACGTGGCCTCCGTTAAGCCAAAATACATATCCTTATAGTTTTCCTCTGTAAAAACAGCAACACCCTCTATGCACAAGCATCTTGTATGAAGTTCTAGGGAGAGCTCAGTGCACCAGACACACCACTTAGTTTCCTGATGGACTTGGGAGACCCGGGAAAGCCTTCCCAGCTGCTGGCTCTGGCTCTGCAGGAACCCCTCTGGCATTGCAGAGGGTTCCCTCTGGAACATGGAGGATCTCCCAACAGCCACCTGATGCCGGGAGGCCATCCCCAGACAAAGGCACCCTCACCAGGACAGAGGGCTCCTGCAGCTTCACTCCAGAGACCAGAGTTAGAGTCATATCAATGTCCCTTTGAAACATGGCCCTTGAGTCCTAACCAGTTTGACTCAGTGGATAGAATGTCGGCCTGTGGACTGAAAGGTCCCAGGTTCCATTCCAGTCAAGGGCATGTACCTGGGTTGTGGGCACATCCCCAGTAGGAGGTGTGTAGGAGGCAGCTGTTCAGTGTTTCCCTATCATCGATGTTTCTAACTCTCTATCCTTCTCCCTTCCTCTCTGTAAAAAATCAATAAAATATATATAAAAAAAAACAACAACAACATGGCCCTCGAGCCCAATACCCTGTTGAAATCTCAGTCTCTTCATCTATAATACAGAGGCAACTGTATCCACCCCACAGGACTGTGCAAGTAAATGAGATGTTTTTCTGAAGAGCTTGACGATAGCCTGACAGGTGGCAAACCTGTGTGTTCCTATTGTTGGTGGCCAAGTGGGGGAGCTGGAAGAGACTTGGGGGCCATGTTATTTGGCCCAAGAGAAATTGAATGAGATCTCAACCATCCTGCATATTTGCTCCTGGTATTGACATTTAGTGCTGTGTTACATTTGGAGTATTGTGACCTCTCTATTGATGTCGCAGATGTTTCCAAAAGAGCAAGATGAAAATATTCTATATTTTAGCTTATGTGAGTTGGCATCTTTATGATGATGGTTGACAAAGATGTTTTGGCAGGAAAACCTTAAGTTGTCTTCCCAGAATAAAATAATTTTCACCATCGGTGTTATGCGATCTGTTCACCACAGGGCGATGCTCCCCTCTGTTGCGGAGCCGGATTGTAGCAGAGAAGCGTGCTGAGTGAGGAGTCTGTCCTCCAGGGTGGCTAAGCCCTGTGTTACATCCAGAACCAGACTCACAGGGCCTGTGTGTAGAAAAGAAGAGGTATTCCTGTGAAGACCACCTGGTCCCACTTTGTAACTTTCCACAATGCCGTGCCATTCTGAACTAAAATGTTCATTGCATGGCTCAGGCTGGAGATGATTTATTCACATTTTATTTAAGATAATAAGAAACATTTCTCAATGATATCTTTGATTCAAACGTTTTGAAAAGCATACATCCTCTTTCCATTGGCTTCCATTGTAAATTCTTTCCAAAATGAAATTATTTTAGATGAAAGGTGCATGAAACTAAGGCAGCAATCACAGGGTGAATTTAAGCTGACTTCCATGATAATTATCATTCTATTTGGGGCCTAGTACACAGGGAACAATGGAACTCCCTACAGGGTTGATTTTCAAAAAAATAACAATAAATGCTTAAATTTAACTGGAATATGGAAATTGGTTACATACCAATTTCAAAAAGTCACAATAATTCATACTGTCCATAATAATGAAGATATTATGATACTTTAATGTAAAGATGCTGAAAGAAAATACCAAGAGTGGGTTTGGTTTTTGCTCTTGTTTTTGTTTTAGCTCACATAACCATCAGAATTGGTCTTTTCTGGGTCTTAACACTAAATGTTTCCCGATAGCAGCAAGAAAACTTGATTATTCAATGAACATTTTCAAATATTCTTCAGGTTCTATTAGAACAGTGTTCAATTTACAGAAAATATTTAGAGTCATTGTTAAGTAATTTTTCTGGGATTTCTTCTGCAGAAACTAAAACAAATTGACACTTTTAGGAGACTGGATGGAGCTGGACACAGCATGTGCTGGGTGGGTCTCAGCATTGATATGCACTTGCCCTGCGGTCGTCGCTTTGCTTCACAGGTGTGGTTCTACCTGAGTTCCTCCTCGGTTTCAGGGAAAACTCCTGCCCCTATTTTCAAAATCTGCCAGAATCTGTCTTTATAGGGCAACTCCATTTCATCAAACCTACAGAGAAAGAAAAGGCAATAGCCAGCAATCAAGGGCGAGGTTAGACAACAGCTGGATGGAAGTGGGTAGTAGATGAGGGATTCGGGGTGGGAGGGATGAAATGTCACATGACCCAGCAATAGGAATGGGATAAATCATCACCCACTTCATAACCTCCGTGGCTGTTCTTCTTGCACTGTCAACACAGCAATAAGAATGAACAGTCACCTCATATTAAGTCCTGTCACCACCGTGATTTCCACTGGTGCCCACCCAGCACAGCTGCAGAATGGCAGGATGGTGTTTTGGGGGACACACCCCCAGTGGAGCCTCTGGCTGGGGGGCTGTGCTAATATATGGTTTGGGGTGATGTATAAACTATTCCACTGGAAGGGATTGATTTTAACACCATCAGAAGGTTGGATTAAGAGGTTGGGCTCACACTCAGTCACTCTTGATGTCCTGCAAATGCCTTCTGCACCAAACTTCTTTCTTTCAGGAAATATATGTGCTGTTGTACAATGCATAAGAGTATTATATTCCATTTATCGGGTGACTAACTGCCCATGGGAATCAGTCTAGGACTTTTAGATGTCCTCAGAAGTCCTACATGAGAAAGGCTTTTCCATTACTAAAATACTAATCATATGGAAATCTTGGATACTTTGGCATTTTAAGAAAGACATCCTGTTTTAATCATCCAATAGATAGCCTCTTCCTCCCCAGTTCCCAGGGACACCATGAGACTCCACTCCCAAAGCTTGAAACAGCTATGTGCTCTCCTTTGTGATTATGTTTTTAAAAATGCTCAAAAAGTACAAAGATAGAATTAAATGGATAATACATTCTAACAGAAAATGCAGAAACGCTTTTTTCAGGTAATGAGTACGGATATATTTTATTCACTTCAGAACATTGTCTGAGAAATACATTGCATTTATATAGTATTTTGCAAACAAATAAATATATTTCCCCCCCTTTATTGGAACTGGATGTACTTGTCCATGAAGAGGAAAAAGAAAAGATGTTCCTATGTGGGTAATGCTCATGACATGAGTTTGCAGACCAACAGGTATTTGTCTCATGTAGCACCAAGGAGTGCTCCGTGACCAGCTGGAAATCAATGTGACCACATTCCAGTCTTTCTCACTGGGCCTTGAACCAGCTCCTTAGTTCTCACTGTCTCATTGTTACTTCCTGTGAGGTAAACAGAGCTCCGTTACCTCTTCCAGAGGGCAGGTGGGAGTCAATAAATTATCCTAATGAGAATGTGTGTGTTCTACCTGAAAGTCTTTGAAACAGAAATGCAGAATAGTAATACAAAGAAGAAGAAGAAGAAGAAGAAGAAGAAGAAGAAGAAGAAGAAGAAGAAGGAGGAGGAGGAGGAGGAGGAGGAGGAGGAGGAGGAGGAGGAGGAGGAGGAGGAGGAGGAGGAGGAGGAGGGGAGGAGGAGGAGGAGAAGGAGAAGGAGGAGGAGGAGGAGGAGGAGGAGGAGGAGGAGGAGGAGGAGGAGGAGGAGGAGAAGAAGGAGACATATAGTTTTTCTCTTTTTAATATTTCCTTTCAGGTAATATTAATAAAGAAAAATGCTGTTAACACTGGAAAAGTTCTGAAATATTTCCAAATAGCAGACTGTGCAATAAAAAAGGAAAAATTAAATATATAAAATAAATTGAGTATACCAAATGAAAATGTTTTATTATGCTTAATGTCCATTCTTACATGCAGAGCTTTAATTCCATCCAAGGTATTAGTGACCATAAGTGACAAAACATTTAATTTACTGTGTCAAGTCAATCACTAGCAAAGAAAAACTGTGCTTTCACATCCCGGGCGTAGCGAGGCAGGCAGTGGGCGCTGCCGGATGAATGAGTGAACATCGCTGTGGAAACTAAGGAGCAGAACCAGTCTTGGGAGAACAGCTGGGAAAGGATTCTTTGAAGGGTTAGGCATTGTTTAATATTTATATTTAAAATCGAATTAAGGATTGCCTAAAGGATGTTTGCATTAAGAGATTGGATTTGCTTTAATTATTTGGTTATTTGTTGTTCCTATATAGCATTTATTAATCAAATGAAAATCAGCTTTTAATAGATTTCATTTCCATGAAAAAATAGCCCACTAAATTATTAAGTGATAACATCGCCCTTAGATTGTCATTCTAGTGACACTCTCCGAGCCCTGTCCTTGCCTGAGCCACCTTCCTTTGTGGGTTTCCGAGACGTTTTCAGACTTGAAGAACCCCGCTATCAGATTCATTTGTAGCAATGCTTCTATTGGTCATTTTATACTTAATTTGATTTTAAGTCCTTACATTCGGCACTGCTCCAGCCTTAGGTTTCTTTACCGGGAGGGCATCAGGCTGTCACTGAGAGTCCCTGGCTGGGTCTCTCACCCCTACCCCCACCCAGGCGGAGCAACGCAGAGGCCTGAGAACTCCCGGCCAGGACAGCAGCTCAGCCTCCAAATGTCCCCATTCCCAAGCGCACCCATTTCTGGGCCTTAGGCAGCAATAGCCAGTCTTGAAAAACATAACTAGAGACCTAAAGACAATTATAGGGGGAAAAAGCCAAAATGCCCACCATCGCAGCTGATACCTATCTCCCCTGAGAACTCACCTAATTACAATTCTTTTAAACCCACTCCCCCACCCCCACACACACCCCACACCAACCCCACCAAGTTTCAGAGAAATCTCCCCTCCACTCTAAAGATAGCCAGGTGGTGCATGTTGAACCTCAGCATCCCTCCTCCCTTCCCCACCACAAACTGTGTGGCCTTCTGCCCAAGTCCACTGAGGCCTACCTGTGAGCAGAGACCCCCTGCCTCTCTCAGCAGCCTGCCCCTGGAGCCCTTCCTGCCAGCTGTCCTCCAAAGGACCCAGGGCCAGAGCTTCAGATGTCACAGGTCAGGGGTCCGGGCATCGGTATTCTGTTCCAGCCTCAGCCCCTGAGGGGTTGTGCACAGCCAGGTGAGATCCCCTCTTCCAGGCTGCCAACTTCAGCTTGGAGAGGGGAGGGTGCCAACTCATCACAGTGTGTCTCCAGGACCCACCTGGAAGGTGCTCTGCCCCTAAAGGATGAGCAAATGATGAATGGCAAAGGAGTGAACAAACATCCCCAAGGTCGAAGGAACAGATGACGAAATGACCACACACTCCGGGAGCCAAGACCCATGCCCTCCACCTTCAGCCTACTCTGAAAGCCCCCATTAAGCAGTTTTGTGGCTCTGACCCGCCTCTCTGACTTTCAGGCCCGTCACTAAGCTCCTGAATATGAAACTCCACTGGTTCAAAATAATGACCCAGCAAGCCCAGCCGCCACCCGCAATGCCTCCCCTCCCCCTCCCCGGGTCACCCAACCTTCAGCCACATCAGGCCACACGGGGCCAGCACTGCTGTTGTTGGCTTCATGCTTTAGATTTTTAATAGGATTAAAGTATAAGCTTTTGAGGGAACTGGTTACATCTAAATTTAAGGCGACTGTGTTTTCAGAATAAAAATCTGTTCTTATGAGTTGATTAGTACAAGGAAGCAGTGCAGAATATTAAAGTCTGTGTGATGTCCAAGCATATCTGGGATAACCATTCTGTAAAATGCCACCTCCCTAGCCACATTTGCAGATTTTTTTGTCCAGTTCCAACCAGGACCCTATCATCTGGTCCTAGAAAGCCACCCTGTCCCTCCTGGTGGCCTACAGGGCTCAGCTCCTCCTTTTCACTCTCCTCGGAGCACAAAGAACCTCTGGATTAGCTTACTTATGCACCAGGGTAACCGACAAGCACATTTTCAAAAAGAATTGTATGTCATTAATTCTTATTGATGTTAAAAGTTTCCTTTTTAGCAAAACAAAAACTGTTGGGTGAGCATCATACTCTATGTCAATAACAGAAGGAAAATAAATGTTAAAACATGCTAAATCATTGCCCCACGGTACTTGTACTAATGACCGCAAACTTCTCCTATGCTAATTTTTCTCTCCACTTTTAATTACGGATCAATAATACTTTGCAGTTGACATTTAAAAATGCTGAACCACATGTAGCAACACAGACTGAGAGAAAAATATACAATGTGGGACTGAATTTGCCAAATCAATAAACGTTGCCATTTAACAAATAGTAGCATGTAAACAGTCACCAAGATTAGCAAGCGTAAAGGACTCGGCCTGGAGGACTTAATTATTGTTTAATAACACGAGTCTGCATTTCCCTGTCAGGAGCCCTCTGCTGGGAACAGCACGCCAAGCGAATCCCCGGCTCAGCACCCAGACCCACCTCCTCAACCTGAGGAAAACCTGCTTGGAAAACGCAGGACTTGATGGTCTGAAGGAAAAGACGTTTTCATGATGGGCGTTCTCCTTACTTAAAAGGAGTTCTTTCATAAAAATCAAAGGGCCTGCTCAATGTATGTAATTGATCGCATCATAAAGTCATTAGATAAAGATATGAGATTTGAAACCATCCTCTCGTGAGTGTATCAATATTATGTCAATTACTCGTTTGGAATTGAGAGACTACATGCAATGAAATACCCATCCACCTTGGAGACTAAAGAAGAGGGAAGCTCAAACCCTCCCCCCCCCCCCCCCCAGACATCAGGAAAATTAATCTCTGTGGTGGCGCATACACAATCTCCATTCTTATTATTATTAGCAATAATAATAAATCTAGACCTCCAGCATCTCAAGCATGTGATTATTGAAATGCCATTATCCACATGGAGGCGGGAGTGATTCGTCTTGGCCTCGCTGGGCCTCCCATGGGCAGCCGGGCAGACAGGGTGTGTGCTTGCAAAATGGTGGTCAGGAACTGCCCACAGATCCCATCCACAACTGCCTAGGAAACGTTGAGGAGTAAAAGCTGAAGGCCACATGGAAGATGTGAACTCACCTGTGGCTGCTGGGGGGCCCACCAGCTTTTGTCCCCAGTTCATTTCCTCAGTGTGAAGCTTGCAGACACTGTTGTATGTTCCTGTTTTCATAGCAGCATCGCACCCACTAAAATGGTTGCCTGATTCTCTTTAACATATCAAATCTGAATCTATTTTGATTAAAACAAAATTATAGTGCCTGGTGGGCATGGCTCAGTGGTTAAGCGGTCATGATTTGATTCCCAGTCAGGGCACATGCCTGGATTGTGGGCTCGATCTCCAGTTGGGGCATGCAGGATGCCTCCCCAGTCATCATTGATGTTTCTCTCTCTCTCTCCCTCTCCCTTCCACTCTGAAATCAATAAAAAATATATACTAGTGTATATATAATATAATATAATATAATATAATATAATATAATATAATATAATATAGTATAAATAGAAGAATACACTCAGCAGCCAGTGTCCAGCCCTGAACTCTGGTGGTCAGGGGTCTCCTGCTGGTCTTCACTCTGGCATTAGAGTCCAGCAGCTCATAGAGCCCAGGGGGCCTGCTCCACCCGGGCTCGCCAACTTCCTTATTTTCCAATGAGCCTTTTCCTTTATAAAGATGCTTGGATAAACCCTGCCTGGGCTGACCTCAGCACTTTGCTCTTCTCTAAACAGAACTTCTGTCCCCAAACTGGCTTCGTTGTTGGCTCAGAACATGATTCACTTCTTCTAGTCTTGTGGCTCCATGTCCCAGGAGCGCCCTGCCTCTCATGTCCACCAAACCAAACCCTGCATATCCCTTGGAAATTTATTTAAACCAGTTACTGATTCCAAAGTTTTCTTTCCTTGTCCCCTAACCCTGGAGAGATGCTTACCTCCTCCTGAGCTTGGTGTTCACCGTAGCTCAGCTTTCGGTGACCTTGGAAGGCAGTGGACTGGAGCCAGGGAGGGTGTGGAATGAGGGTTGGGTGGGAGCTGGGGGGGGTTCTGGGAGGCTCCCCGCAGGAGGCTGTGGCCTGAGAGAGCTCCCCTGCGGCAGTGGCCGGCACTGCAATGTTAGGGTCAGGCTTTCTGCCGAGGCCAGGAAACCTCCACAGATTCTAATCTCCTGTCTTGTTCATGAGACCTTCCAGAAAGAATCATGATAAATGTCTACAGAAATGTAAAAAATAAAAAATAAAAAAAACATCTGGGCAGCTAGTTTCATAACTTTAAGAAACAGGAATGTATTGAGTATTGGAGGAATACATCATTTTGGGTTAAATTTTAAAAATCAAAATGTTTACGCCCACATTTTCAAACAACTGAAACATCCCTCAAGGTCATGAGACCCCAACTTTATGGACATCATAGCTGACAAGGCATCTTTGCTCAGGTTTTCCAGCTGGAAAGTCACCGCTGGAGTCACTTGGCAGAAATCACTGGGAATATGTAAAGACGAAAATCATCTCCCCCTATTGCTTCCCAGGTTGTTTTAAAATGGACCCAAACAAGGAGGTGAACTATAACTTACACGGAAGCAACTTTTCAGTGGCCTGAGAAGCAATTGTTAGTAGGAAGTAACAAAGGCCGTTCCTCAGCGAGGCAGCCAGGCCTCGGCAGCCCATGTAGCTTCTGTGACTCTCTTCTCTTAGAATACACAGACCTTTCAGTCCCTGAAACAGCCTCTTAACACCTCAGTGCTAAAACTACTTTTCCAAAAAATTATATTGAATAGAAAGATTTTAACGTAGAGGGATCGTGTGATAGAGAGACCCTGGTCACGGGGCCACCAACAGCTGGCAAGAACAGGCCCAGCGGTGACCCCAGGTCTGGTTTCCGTGTTACATTTTCAAATAGCAAAATTTTGGTTGACTCATCTTTTTGTTTCCTTTCTCACACCAATAAAGACTGAGAAGTAAAATATAAAATTATAAGCTGGATTTGAAATAGAAAAATGTGAAGATTCAGAAAATTCCTTCATCCAAGTTAGCGGGCACTGCACCCACCAGATGAGGAGGAAGGTTTTGTCGTAGATTCCCAGTCTGCAAGGTGACATCATGTGCGATCTTTTGTGTAGCCAACAACAACTTAGCTTATATTGAAGTCAGCTGGTGATTGGGTAAAGATATATTAAAATAATAAGCAAAGAAAATGTTTCTTAAATATTTGAAGAGGTATTCAGAATTACTGAACTTTAGTGTAAAGGCATTGAGACAGTCTAAATGCTGCAGACCTGCCAATGGTTACTCATCCTCATCCCCAGCATCACGTCTCACAGATGGAATTCATCTCATTCAGGACAGACAATTTAGCATCTGGTTGAGATACTAGTGTGGTGGGGGTTTGGAAAGATATCAGCCCTGTCAGTTGTGTGTACATGTACTCACTGCACGTTCCTATGGTTTAGAGTATTCTAAACATCGCTCAGTGATGAAAACATTTCTAAGTCATGCTTCTTCCAGCCCAACAATGGCCCATTACAGGACCTCTGGCTGGAAGAAATGGCCAGCACCAGCCCAGGTGCTCTGGTTGTCTGAGAAGGTCGCTCCCTAGGCTGGAGTTCCAGGTGGAGACCCAGGCACCACAGCTGGAGGCTGACTGCCAGCTGTATTCCTCGGAGCCAAATGGCAGGTTCTTCCTTGAACCCCGTTTCGTGCTGCTTGGCCACAGCTCCCCACAGCCTGGGGCAGCTCCCCAGTGGACCTCTGCATCCACAGGAACTTGGAAGGAGGAGGCTGGGACCAACTCCAACCTGCTGATCCTTGTGGCTCGCTGGTGAGAGTGCTAGAGCCTGGTCACCACACCTCCTCAGTTTGGAGTGGCTACACCTGGGCACTCCAGTGGCAAATGGGAGTGTTGAGCGGTGCCCTGTGCCTACCCTCGATTCTGCCCACCTGGGCAACCACAGCCCCACATTCTGTGAGCAGGAATCCCCCTGCCAGCTGCCAACTAAAGGAGGCTTTGGAGGAGGTCCCAGGTTGGACAGAAATGGCCATTTGATAGCTGGGAAGAGGTGAGCATGGATGGGTTCGAGGTACTGCAGCCTGTGGTCGCTAACTGAACCAAGGCTGATGGGCAGGTTCTTTCCTGGGGGGAGATCTGAGCAGTGCCCCACATGCCTGTCACGTGGCAGAGCAGGGCTGGCAGCTGAATACTGACTCCCAAAGACATCCAGGTCCTCATCCCTGGAATCTGTGAGTGTGACCTGATGTGGAAGAAGGGACTTTGCTGGTATGATTAAGTTAAGGATCTTAAGATGGGAAATGCAAGAAGCCACAGTCTGACTGTGCCCTTCACACCCCAGGACAGGTGGGCTTGGGAGGGAGGCCAGGGCACGGATCCGAGTTTTTATCTTTGAGCAATGTTTAGAATACTCTAAGCCATAGGAACGTGCATATCTCTGGCTGACTGGGCCTCCTGGGGCAGATGACACCTGCTCCATCCTCATTGTTTTCACCTGAAATACGGGACCATTGCTGTTGGTGTCCCCTTCCTCTTTGGGTGTTGTTCGATATTATGCAAAACTAGACCCAAAGGCATCTTGAGAAGCTTAAAGAATGTTTCAACACATTCCTCTCTAAGAATGTTTCATCTGCAAATGTGAACCTGTCCATTGAAACAATCTTCCCACCTGCTGAACCTGCCAGTAAAATGGAGACTGTGGATTCCTGGAAAAACGTTGTCTCGTTCTGGTTTTGTGGTTGTTCTTGGTGTTCTGGTCACTGCCTTGACTAAGCAGGATAACCTCTAACGAACATCATGAAAAGCAAGAGGTTATATGGTCCAAGGAGACACTCTGAATAAGTGTTCTGTTGAAGCCACAGAGCATCGTCAGAGCCAGGGAGAACAAGTCCTCAAGCTGAGGACCCTCCGAAGCTCCCATCACCCAGAGCCCCAGAGAAGGAGGAGTGAGGGTGGGGAGGCTTAACATCTGGCAGGAGTCATGGTGCAGGGACATTGCTGCAAACAATTGTTTTCAAAGGTGTCTGCTGGTGTGCGTGGATGTTAAGTCTCATATTAAGATTTACTTCTTGTGATATTTAATTTTTCTAATTTCTCAAATGTAGTGTTAGTACCTTTCAAAATAACAAGTATTTGTTTATTTATGTTATAAATAATTCCAAAAACTGTAATCTAAAATGTATTTTGAAATAGGAAAATGCTATTATAAAAAAAAAAATTCTGCAACTAGAAAATCAGCTCGCTTTGCATTCAAATAAATATTCCCAAGTGGACATGCTTACCCAGGGTGCGAGCAGGGTGCTCCATGACATGTAATAAGGTACAGTGACCGAGCCACCCCTCAGACTGACCTGGGATTCCAAGGACCACCAGGAGGGGCCCCCAGAGCACCCTAGTCCTGGGCTTCACAATGACTACATCCAGGGGGAAATCACACATCGGCCTTCATTTGGTTCTCATTTCTTCAGGAGCATTTGCACAAAAACAAGGACTAAATTAAGAAGCAGAATGATTTCCCAGGACCTTTGAAAAGCAATCCGTGGTGCACTGGCATTCATGGGCCGAGCCATCTTCGGTGGCAAGTCCGGGCGCTTTCTCTGCATCTGCCAGCCTCACTCTCCTGCAGGCCAACACCGCCAAGTGTTTCGGGAAGTTAATTATTAAATCCTCCCCATTGTTGTTGAATTGTATGATAGCAAGGGCCCAGGCGCAGTGCCTTATGCTATCTCCCATCTACTGCACATTTAACTACCTTTGATCTTATCACACAGCAGATATAGAACTGAAATAATCACCATTTAAATATATTAGGTTGTTTGACATAGGTACTACACGCAGGAAAATCAATAATGATTATACAATCGCCAGATACAATGTAAACGGCATACCGCAAAGTCTTTACCGGGCGAGATAACATCACAGAAATCCCAACCAGAGTCAATAGCCATTAGTTTTTAAGAGTGGCCACTTGAACTTGTGTGTGTGGTTGTGTTCACTGGAGCCAGGTTACCCATGGCTGGAGCGTCTTAAAATAGATGAGGTTCAAAGAAGTAAAGAGAAGCCCCCCTGACTTCTGAAGACTTGCTGAACTTCTGAAAAGTAAAGTATCATGGGTTCCATTTCTGTTAAAGCCAGGAAACGCCCTTTGCATTTTGCTCAATTTTAAAGGAAATTCTAACAGCTAAAGAGACCATGTACAATTATAATTAAATTCAAGTGTCCCAAACACTTATCACAACACAGAGAACTCAACCTGCGTGCATTGGCATCTAGCAGGACCCCTGAAAGCTGGATTTTGGTCCCAACTTCATCTGCTTCTCTCAACTAGGTGGAAGGAGAAAATCATAAGAACATATCTATTCTGAATCATTTTCTCCAAGGCGGTGGGGTCCTGACATTCTCATAAGTGAATGTTTACCACTGAGTCATTTGGGAAAGAAAATACTTTTCACTCATGAAAGTATCTGCAAGAGTTCCTGAAGCCCAGAGACCTATTGTGGCACCTGGAAGGTCATGAACGGCATGGATTCTTGGCCAACATCAAGGACTTAAGCAATGGATGCAATGAAATGCAAGCAGTTATCAACTTCCCAGATTGTTCTCGGGCGGAATTGGAGCCACGATGATCAATCTCTTCTGAGTCCTGAAAGCAAGCCTGGAAAGACATGCGCTGATTCTGCTGACATATTGGTCCCTCTTTGCTGTCCAGATGCCATTCCAATAGGCCAACCTTCATGGGCATCAATCAAGGTGGCAGCCAATGTATTCTCCCTCTGCTGAGAGCCATCGAGAGAGAGAGAGAGAGAGAGAGAGAGAGAGAGAGAGAGAGAGAGAGAGAGGTGGAAAAAGTCAGCATTATTCCTCCATTTACATCCACTCATACCAACAGCTCAGCACGCTAAATCCTAAGCAAATACTACAGGATGAAGAGAAAAGTCCAGCAAAAAATAGAATGACGCCATTCTCGTCCTCTTAGAAAATTAAAAGCTCTTGGAAAGAACACAGCCATCACTTTATAACCCTTATCCTCTCCCCTCTCCAGCCCAGCTGTCAAATTTACTGTTTAAGCTTTTCTTTGTAATCACACAATTATGCACTTCATCACCTTCCCCACCCCCATCATTCCATCTAATGGTTTTAAAGGCAAAGGAAATTACTTGTCCTCGCAGCCAGCACTTGACACTTTTATGGGTCATTTGTAATGAAGCTATTCTTCGGCTTTAATGGAGACCTTGATTCCGACCACTGTGAATAATTGTCAAAAGGTGATTAATTAAATATTCACCACTCCCCTATAAAATTGATCAACATATTACATTACACTGCTCCAAAAGTTATTTTATTTCTTCATTCGGCTTCAAATTCTATGCATTTAAACAAGCTTTAAAATGGAGCCATATAATTTACTACATATTAATTATACATACATCCTGACTAAAGTAAGAAGAAGTGTTTTACACCTTTTTTAACTCTGTAACACGTGCCACCGTTACCCACAGCACTGAGAAGTCCCCGATTGGAGTGAAATGTCTTACACTGTGCTTCCTGTCTGTGTACAGTACAGGGACCTTGGTTATTGGGGGTTTTAATTTCTATAAACATGTAGCTCCATGTGAAATAAATCTCCAAGGCAAAAAGTGATATTACCCAATTTAATTGATACATAAAGTATTGGCTTTTAAGTTATCATCCTAGGACAAGACACATTGGTAAACTTTGGGGACCCATTGCTTAAAGCAGCAATTAGGGTAAGGATGGAGGATAGGAAAGGGAAATCGCTATACTGAAATGCAATAAAGCCATCACTAACACGCATTTCCAGCTTTGGTTCACTCCAGTTTGGGGCAGTCTGAGTAAATAAGTGCAAGATCTTCCTAGAAAACCAGTCTTTCTTGCTTACATTTTACCACAATGTCTGAGCCACTCTGGTCATGGAGTACCAGATGAGCAGAGATTTACAGAAAAACTAAAACTCCCAACTGCAAGCATTAAACTCAATTCCAGAGATGCCCATGAGGCTCAGTAATCACACTAAATGTTATTACCAATGAGGAATAAATGTGACATCGTGAATTGTGTTTTTGTTTAAATCTATGGAAATAAGTAGAGGGAAATTATGGGGGGGGGGGGGAAGGAATCCAGTTTCTCTATAAAGTGTGTCTGCCTTTGACCAGAGGTAGCCTTGGACAGACACTGAACCGCGCCTACTAGTACATGTTCAACAATAATAGTAAAAGCACGGAGCCACTCAGAAGCTTAAACCCTGCAGGCCACCAGGATTTTTAGGTGCACCCCACATTCCCGATGCTCGGAAGCACCTAGGACTAAATTCCACACAGCCTGAGATGTGGATCAAAGTCTGCACTGACTCCAATCAGAGCCTTTCTAGAAAGCCTGGGAGGCAGCTCTTTGCATGCTGATTACTGATTTCATTGAAGTAGTCAATCAACTGCCCCTCCCCCCTTTTTTCCAGGCTGCTACAATGTCATTGAGTGAACATTGCAGATAAAAAAAAAATGATGAGCAAAAATATAATAATATTTCAACTTGAACAAACTTGCTATTTGTAGACTTGATCACATGGATGTGCTGTGGTCAAGATGATTTCAGCAGCGGCTCCAGGAATGAATCCCACAAAGGGACTGAGTTTAATCATCCAATCCCAGACTGTATTGATTTTGGGACTACTTGCAATGACTATATAAATAAGCCATTTCTTTGCAACTGTATCTACAGCCGGTCATGAACCCAAAACCTTCACAACCTGGTCCAAAGTGAATTATGCCCTGCAGAAATAAATTAATAAAACTAACACAGCCGGGCTCCTCCACCAACTTATTTTCATGTTTCAAGAGCTTAAAAATATAAAATCAATAATCATTTAGTCATAAGGGTAAATGAAGCGACATAACATCAAAGTATACCCTTTAGCCATTCAAGTCATCCTAGGTAATTTATCTCATCAAAAGGCAGTGGTAATAATCCTTTCCACTCTGAGACAAGCTGCCACACAGCTGCTGTATTATCCTAGAGTAAACAAGTTGGGAGAAAATATTAAAAATCAATATCTGTTTCCTTCTATCAGACCAGATGGCATCCATCATACACCCACCCCCGTGAAGGTGCCCAGAGTGAGGAAGACAAGGAATTAGCAACACAAAACGGAGCTCGGCTCCACAGGAGTGACAGCTGGAATTTCTTAAAAATGCAGCATTTTACAATTGCAAAATTTTGCTGAAATTATAATTATTAGGGGGAAAATCTATTGTAGCTATAGGACACGACAAGGAAGCAATTACCAGCACAGCAAAATAAAAATGCAAACGGCAGCTTTCCATAGTTCCTGCAAGTTACACCACTTATGCAATTGATTTATTTGATATTCACTTATTCACTTATTTATTCTTTTATTCTTTCATTTGTGTAGCCTAGTGGTTTCCAGCTATGAAATCCAGGCATCATTCCCTCCGATAGGAGAATCTATCACATTGGCACACTATTGTCACATCTCACAAACTCCCCCCAGGACACTATGTTTCGACAGGTTCTTTCTGATCACAATGTCTCAAGTAGAAAGAGTAGGATGCTAAGTCCCAAGAGATCTGTTTTCCAGGAGAGGGAAGAGCTGCCCGATCCTGGACACCCTAGCAGGTGGCTTTCCTAGTGGCAAACCCAGAGATGTGAGCAGGAACCAACTGAGAAATAAAGCTGCTGAGCCTGACATGGAATGTGTGGGAGAAAAGGCTGGACGAACCCTTCCTAAGAGCGGACACCCCTCCCTACATTACAGGGTCTCCCTGCTTTAAAGTCTAGCCTGAATGTTACTATATCTGGAAAATGGGGTGCCATTGCTGTTCTTAGGGAAGGTTTCACCTTTGTCAGAGACATCAGGACACACACACACACACACACACACACACACACACACACACACACACTGTAATTAAGCACCAGAAACAAACAAACAAACACAAAATCCCTGAAACACAATTACTTTCCAGGAATGATGGACCCAAGGCTTTGGAACTGAGGTACAATTGTCCTCATCCTCATGAATGATTTCTGTCTTATATCATTCATCATAAGCTGTACTGTGTTTCTCCCAAAAACTGATGTTGAGACATTAACCTCCGGTAACTTATGAAGTGACTATTGGGAAATAGGGCCTTTATACAGAGGTAATTAAGGTTAAATGAGGTCAGAGGATGGGCCCTAAGAAGAGGAAGAGATACCAAGAATGCCATCTGTAAGCCTAGAAAGGAGGCCTCACCAGAAACCAATCCTGCTGGCACCTTCATCTTGGGCTTCCAGCCTCGGAACTGGGAGAAGATGGAATTCTGTGGGTTGAGCGCCCCCCCCCCCCCCCCCCCGGCTCCGACATTTTGTTACGGCAGTCCCAGGGAACTAATACAGCATTCCTACAGATACCTATACTGAAAGCTCAGTAGGCAGGCTTCCTCAGAATTTTCTCAGTGCGTTTTTTATACACCATACTGTTTCATAAAGAAGCTCCTATACACTAGGATAAGTAACCCCTTGAAGAGACCTCAAAATAAATCTCTCTCAGAATAAACCCTACATTATGTCAGATTGTGGGTCAATCCTCATATTTTATTCTATAATACTGTTTTTCTCTTCCTTAGTCCCAGTCACTGAAACATCCCCAGGACCCCTGTTACCACCAGGTACTATGACTAAGAACTGAGATAGCACCAGATCATCACAGATTTACTGGGAGATTATATTTAATAAAAAGACCTAAATCATTTTCACACATATTTTTATTTAGAGATTCATGATTCATCACCTGTCTACCATAGTGAAATTGCTTTTGTTTTAACCTAGGTGCCTGCCCTCATCTTTTGTTTCTAGCAGCTGTGATCTTAGGTCCTATTCCTTGCTCTACCCCCAAGGAATTCTCTATGTGAATCCTGACTGTCAGAGGGTGAATTTCCTACTATTCCCAGATAAATTTTTCCAGAGAGAGTGGCTGACAAAGCACACAGAGCAGAGATCTCCAGGAAGCATGTGTGCTTCCCGGAAACATAAACCAGGAGGCAGGGACCTCTTACACACTCCTGTGGGGCATATCCAGAGCTCTGCACCCCTACAGCTGCCCAGGCTGAGGCTCAGAGAAACTGCTGGAGCAGGTGAAGAAACCTCTGCCTCCTATCACAAAAGGAACCTTTATTATTCCAAGAACAATCTGAATTTGAAACAAGTTGCAAATCACAGCAGAAGTCTACAACAATGTGTTCACATTAGCCAACCCATTGAGGCTGCTCTTTCAGCTCACTAGATACCTCCATAAAGCATCTTCACTCCTAATTCCCACTCAGGGAATCTCTCACAGTGGGCACTTTCTGTACTAGTGCTGGGAGTCGAATGATCTTTGTAAAGTTGCTCCATTTGTTGACTGTAACTTTTCTTTTATAGAAATGACTAACAGCTCTTGTTATCTGCTTGGTTCAGAACCTAAAGTACAAGCCTTTAGATTGTGAAGAAATATCACATCAGCTTTCACATGTACTACATACCAAATCATCAAATAGATTACACATGGCATTGACTCAGAGAAAGTCACATAAAAGCCACCAAATGCCATCCCAGATCCTAACTCATAAGGCAGCTGAGAAGGTAGCACATACATGACGGACACCAAGTGTTACCTTGTGGGGCTGAGCCCATCAATCATGTGAGCCTTCTGAGGGACCCTCAGAAGATGCTCAATATCTCTCTTTTAGCTAACATTTAATCATCGACGCACTTCTCAATGGGTATTAAAAAGGTGAACTCTTTGAATCTCTGGTTTCCAGGAGACTGAAATTTAACAATGCAATCTTTATACATCAGATTTGAACATTTTCATGTATTTTTTTCCCATAGCCGATAGGATCTTGAGATCTGCCGAGAGGTTTAAAATATGAGTTTATAGAGAGAAATTACCCAATTTCATCAATATTAATCCTTTTTTTTTCTAGAAAAGAATCTCTGCAAGTCTAATTCATTGGTGAACTTCCAGCACAGCACATCAAACATACGCACCTCGGCTATGACAATTACTACTTGTATTTAGTAACTGAATATTTGATCAGGGGCAGATCTATGTACTAGATAATAGTTTCTACTGATGCTTTTCCTATCTTTCCTGCTTATGTTAGACTAAGCTACTAGTATTTCTTAAGCAGATTTGAAAACTTGGATGAAATGGACAAATTACAAGAATAACATCCATTTCTAAAACTGAGGCTAGAAGGAATTAACAAATATGAATAAACCCATAAGCTTTTTAAAAAATTTGGTCCACTGGTCAAATACTGATCTGCAGCCTCCTTGTCATCGTCACCATCACCTGACTCAGATGGTACATTATGTGGAGTTAAAGAAGCTGTACCTTACAAACCAGGATTTCCACTTAATTGCAATCTATAGAGACATGTATGCACAAATATCTCATATATGAATGTTAAATTTAGTATTATTTATGGTAGTGCTATGCCTTTCCTCTCCCTAGGCAATCTAGTACGTACTTTATATCAAATACACACATATTATTAGATACAAATGCATGCAGGTTTGGTTGTTTGTGAGGTTTTGGTCATTGATTTATTTTATCTTCAACTTTCTACATTGATCTTTTCTCACTCTGTACCTAGTAAGATCCACTAAAGACCCAAACTGAACTTCTAGAGTAAAAAGTTAATATCTGAAATGAAAAATCACCAGACAGACTTAGCAGATTAAGCGCCAAAGGAAAGCATAGTTTCAAGGGCAGAGGAAAATTGGAACGGAGAATCAAGCAACCAGGAGAAGGAAAATAATAAAGACTGTATTAAAATAAAGTGTACGAATTATCACATTAATTATTTTGTGTAAATTTTATACTTCTGTAATCAAATAGACACATTTGAGACAATTTTTGAAAAGCAACATTTGGCAATAATTTTGAAATTAAAAAATACGTGTGCCTTCTGAACCAGAAATCACAGGCCTGGGGCCATATGGTACAGAAATAAAGTTATAAGAATATATGTACAAGAATGTTTGTTTCAGGATCATTGTAAAGAGCCAACAACTAGAAACACTATGATACCTTTTATTAGTGTTAGGGAAATGGGTGAATCAATTATGGGATGTTACTTTCCTGCCATGGATTATAATGCAACCATTCAAAATAAATGAGATCAAGCTATATACCACAGAGGGAAGCACTGGGGAATGTAAAGATATAGCAATACAGCCCAGTTGGTGTGGCTAAATGGTTGAACATCAACCTATGAACCAAGAGATCATGATTTGATTCCTGGTCAAGGCAAATGCTTGGGTTTCAGGCTCAATCCCCAGTAGGGGGCATGCAGGAGGCAGTTGATCAATGATTCCCCTTCATCATCGATGTTTCTATCTCTCCCTCTCCCTTCCTCTCTGTAATCAATAAAAAAAATATTTTTAAAAGATATAGCAATATAATGTATACAAAAAGAAGCACAGAGAGGGAGAAAAAGACTAAACAAATAAAGACTAGAGCCTCAGTGACCTATGGGAAAATATCAAACAATCTAATATAAATACACTTGGAGTCACTAAAAGAGGGAGAGTGTCAGAAATATATTTGAATAAATAATAATCAAACATTTAAAAATTATTTAAAACTCTGAACACACAGATGGAAGAAACTCATCAAAGCCCAATCTGGATAAATGCAGAGAAAACCACACAAGGCAGCCAAAGGTTGGGGGTAGAGATTCATGATGCAGAGAAACAAAGATAGGAATGAAAACAGACTTCTCCTGACAATTAATGAAAGCCAGAAGACAATGAAAAAAAATCTATAAAGTGCTCAAACAGGAAAAAGAGTCAACCTATTTCTGTTTTCAGAAAAATATTTTTCAAAAATAAGGCAAAATAAATATTTTTGCTGACAAATCAAAGCTGATGCAATTTATCATCAGTAGACATTTACTAAAAGCAATGTTAGCTAAAAATCTTCTTCATGTTCAAGTTAAACAATGAAAAGTGAGAACTTGGATCTACAAAAAGAACTAAAGAGCCCCAGAAGGTGTAAATATATAGGTATATAATCAGGTTCTTCTTCTTACTGTTGAATGTTTAAAGGGAAAATTGGTCATTTAAAGCAAAAATGTAACAGTGTATTATGAGGTTTATAGCACATGTTTAAATAAAATGGCATTGGAAAATGGAAGCACATTCTTATACAGGTCCTATATATATACGTGGAGATATATTATCTAAAGGTAGACTTTATTGAATTGCATATTGTAAAAGATAAAAACCAATAAATATATATAATTAAAAGAGTTATAAATAGATAAGCCAATAATAAGGATAAAGTGGAATAACATTTTTAAATTATTAATCTAAAAAAGGCAGCAAACAGATTAATAAAGGGAAAAATGGGACAATTAACTATGATAGACTTAGTCAAACCATAACAATAGTTACATTAAATGTAAAAGATTTAAAATCACCAGTTAAAGGCAGAGGTTGTTGCACCTGCTAGAAAAGCAAGGCCCAGCTGTATACTACTTACAAGAAATAAGCTTCAGATATAAAAACATAGCTAAGTTAAAATAAAAGGATGGAAATGGGTATTTAACGCAAACACTAACATAAGAAGGTTGAAGTGACTATCCTAGTATCAGACAATGTTGACTTTAGGACTAGAAATATTACTATACTAGAGGCCCAATGCACAAAGATTCGTGCTAGAATAGGCCTTCCTTCCCCCGGCTGCCGGCACCGGCTTCCCTCTGGCACCCAGGACCTGGGCTGCTTCACTCTGGCTGCTGCCAGGCACCTGGGACCCAGGCTGCCTTGTTCCTGCCACTGCCAGGCACCCAGGATCTGGGCTGCTTTGCTCCAGTTGCCACTGCCACCCACCAACCCAGGCTGAGGTGGTCAATGCCAACTCAGGGCAACCGGTCATTTGGTCATGATGCCTCTTGGCCTTTTATTATCATGATAAAGAAGAAGATAATTCACAATGATAAGTTTGTCTATTAATCAATAAGATATAAAAACCCTAAATTCATATGCTCCTAATAATAGGTGTTGAATGATATGAGGCCAAAAATCTGACATAATGGTATTAAATTGGAAAGAAACAATAAGAAAACATATATTATAGACCCAAGTATTTGGAAACTGTGCAAAATATGCTTAAATAACCCAGTGAGTTGAGAAAGGGGAAATAAAAACAAAGAAAAATTAGAAATATTTTAAACTAAATAAAAATAAAAACACAGCATATAAAATTTTACAGACTACAGCAAAAGCAGTGTTTAGAAGGAAATTCATAGTATTAAATGCTTGTATTAGAAAGGAAGAAAAGTCTAAAAATCAATAGTTTATGACTCCACTCTTAAAAGCATAAAAAAGTGATAGACTATCAAAGTAAAACCAAAATAAGAGAGGGGAGGAAATAATAAAGATCAGAGTTGAAATCAATGGGATTGGGGAAAGCCTAACAGTACAGAAAATCAATGAAACCAGATGCTCATTTTTTAAAAATATATATTTTTATTGATTTCAGAGAAGAAGGGAGAGGGAGAGAGAAATATCAATGACGAGAGAGAATCATTTATCAGCTGCCTTCTGCAACCCCCCTACTGGGGATCAAGCCCACAACCTGGATATGTGGTCTTGACTGGAATTGAACCAGGGACCCCTCAGTCCCCGGGCCGATGCTCTATCCACTGAGCCAAACCTGCCAGGGCCAGATGCTCATTTTTTTTAAATTAATAAAATTCATGAATCTCTAGCTGATTGAACATGAAAAAAGAGACAATATAAATTATCAATATCAAGAATCAAGGAGGGTTGCCCTGACCAGTGTTTTTCAGTGGTTAGAGCATAAGCCCACACACCTAAGGATCTCAGGTTCAATTCCCATACCTGGGTTTTGGGTTTGCTCCCCATCCCTGGTTGGGGAGTGTGTAGGAGGCAACCAGTCAATGTGTCTCTCTCACATCTATGTTTTGTGTTTTTTTTCTCTCTCCCCCTCCCCTCCATCCCTGCCAGTCTCTGAAAAACAATAGAAAAAAATATTCTCAAGTTAGGATTAACAACAACAAAAAGAACCAAAGAGGGCACATTACTACATATTTCATAGACACTGAAAATATGATAAGGAAGTATTATAATGAGCTTTATGCCAACACATTCAACCACTTAGATAAAATGTAGACATTTCTTGCCCTAGCTGATTTGGCTCAGTGGATAGAGTGTTGATTGGCAGACTGAAGGGTCCCAGGTTCAATTCCAGTAAAGTCACATACCTCTGGCAGGCTCCATCCTGGTCCTGGTCGGGGCACATTTTGGAGGCAACCAATGGATGTGTCTCTCTCACATCAATATTTCTCTTTCTCTATGTCGCCCATTCCCTCCTACTTTCTTTAAAAATTAATGGAAAAATATCCTTGGGTGAGGATTAACAAACCATGGAGACCTTTCTTGAAAGGTATCAAATATCTAATCTAATAAAAGAGAAACATGCAAATTGACTGCACATCCGGTATACCCAAAGCCACTAGCCAATCAGAGTGACTATATGCAAATTAACCCAACCAAGATGGTGGCCGGCAGCCACAGAGCTGGAGCAAACAGGAGGCTTGGTTGCCCCGGCGATGGAGGAAGCCAAGCTTCCTGCCTGCCCTGGCTGGCTGTGGGCTCCACTCAAGGCAACAAAGTTTCAATTATAGAAGATAAATAAATCCCAGATACCTGCTTCCAGCCAGCTTCCACTGGGAGCTTGGGTGGATGGGCACCGTGGCCAGCCTGCAAACAGCCATCAGCCCCTAACCCAGAATGGCCACACCCTAATGGGGTGAGGGTCCCCACTGGGGGGCTTGGCCAGCCTTCAAACAGCCATTAGCCCCTCACCCAGACTGGCCAGGCACCCCAGCAAGACCCCCCACCCTGAAGGGGGTGTGGTCAGCCTGAAAACAGCCCTCAGCCCCTCACCCAGACTGGCCAGACACCCCAGTGGGGACCCCCACACTGAAGGGGCTGTGGCCAGCCTGTAAACAGCCACCAGCCCCTCACCCAGGCTGGCCAGGCACCCTAATGGGACCCCCACCCTGATCCGGGACACCCTTCAGGGCAAACCAGCCAGCCCCCACCCATGCACCAGGCCTCTATCTTATATAATAAAAGGGTAATATGCAAATTGACCCTAACAGCAGAATGACTGGGAATGCCTGGTTACTATGACACACACTGACCACCAGGGGGCAGACACTCAATTCAGAGCTGCCCCCTGGTGGTCAGTGCACTCCCACAGGGGGGGCTCTGCTCAGCCACAAGCCAGGCTGATGGCTGCCAGTACAGCGGTGGTGGTGGTAGCCTCTCCCGCCTCCTCAGCAGCGCTAAGGATGTCCGACTGCAGCTTAGGCCTGCTCCCCGCTGGCAAGTGGATATCCCCCGAGGGCTCCCGGGCTGCGAGAGGGATGTCTGACTGCCAGCTTAGGCCCAGTCCCCCAGGGGAGCAGGCCTAAGCCAACAGGTGGTCATCCCCCAAGGGGTCCCAAACTGCAAGAGGGCACAGGCCGGGCTGTGGGACCCCCCAGAGTGCACAAATTTTTGTGCACAGGGCCTCTAGTCTATAATAATAAAAGTGTAATATGCAAATCAACTGAACAACCGAACAGCGGAAAGACCTTCCTGATGTTCTTCTAGGTGACTTTCCAGCCGAAGCCAGGGCTGCAGCCATAGGATCAAGGCAGCTGCCGCATCTGTGAGGGAGAGATCAAGGCAGCCACAACAGCTGCAAAGGCCTACTCATTCACAAATTTCATGCATCAGGCCTCTAGTAAGAAATATTTAAAAATCTGATTAGGTCTGTATCTGCCTAAAAATTAAATTTAAATTTTAAAACTTTCCTATAAAGAAAATTCCAGGCCCAAATGACAACAGTGATAAATGTTATCAACATTTTGAAAAATTGATAATAATAATAATAAAATAATAAACAATAATAGACAAAATCTTTCAGAAAATAGAGGAGGAAAATACTATGCAATTAATTTTCTGAGACCAGACTACCTTAATATTAACACACCAAAACCAGACAAAGACATCATAAGAAAACTATCAAAATTCATCATGAAAAAAGAGTGCAAATTTTTTTTACAAAATATTAGTAAATTAAATCAGAAAAAAAAAGAGAAATAAATGAAAATAGATTGTGACCACGTGGCATTCATATTAAAAATTCAAGATTAACTTAACATTTGAAAAACCAAGCACTATTACCTCAATAGATGGAGAAAAACATTTGACAAAATTCAACACTCATTCTTGATCAAAACTCTCAACAAACTAAAGGAAGCTGGAAATATTCCCAAACTAATAAAGACCATCTGAGGTAACCTACAATTACATCATATTTTACAGGGAAGGACTGCATGCTTTTCCCTGGAGATCAGGAACAGGCTAGGGTGCCTGTTCCCACCACTCCTAGTCAATTTTGTATAGTTTTTAAAGGGAATAAGGCAAGAGAAAGAAGCAAACTCAATACAGACTGCAAGAGAATAAATAAAAGTGTCTTTATTTGTGGATAACATAATCTCGTATGCAGTAAATCCTAAGGAATCTACAAAAGTTTCTAGAATTACTAGTAAGAAATGAACTTAGTAAGGTCATATAATGAAAAGTCGATATTCACAATAATTAATCCTACTTATCTATGCTAGCAATAAGCCATTGAAAAAATGAAATGTTTAAAATATCCACTATCAACAGCTTCAAAAACTTTATGTAGGAATAAAAATGTCAAAATATATGGTAAACTATGGAATATTGCTGAGGAATATAAACTAAAGGAACCTAAATAAAAGGCAAGATGTATCATATTCATTGATTGGAATAATTGATATTGTTATAGTAGCAATTGTCCTCCAATTAATTAACACATTTATTGCAATACAAATCAAAATCCCAATGGGTTCTTTTTTTTTATAGAAAATGGCAGGCTGATTCTAAAACTTATATGGAATTGTAAAGTGCCTGAAACATCCAAAACTGTTTTAAAATAGAGCAGAGATGGAGGACTTAGTCTAATTTCCAGGTTTATTACAGTAATAAAGTCCATTTGGTATCAACATTAAAATAGACATGTAAATCAATGAAACAGAATAAATAATATAGAAATAGATGCACACTCAAGTGGTCCATTGATTTCTTACAAAGATGATAAGGCAAATCAAGGGGGGGAATGACAGTATTTTTAACAAATGGTACTAGGACAACTGGATATGAAATTAAAAATTAAAAACCACACACATGTTAAACACAAAAATTAACTTGATACGGATTATAGATCTACATATAAAACTATAAAAATTCTCAACTAAATAATAGAAAAACTTTGTGACATTGAGGCAGGGAAAGATTTCTTAGGAAGTAAAAACATACACCCCGTAAAATAAAAACTGAGAAATTGAACTTCCACAAAATTAAAATGATATCATGGAAAAATATCAAAAACTGAAAAGGCATGGCATAAGCTGGGGGAAATATTCATACGGATTTATATCAAAATTATATAAAAGAACTCCTATAACTCTGGACAACATACATGGACTGTGAGGAGGGAAAATATGGTTGAGGTAGGGATCTGTAATGGCTGAATGGTGTTCCCTTGAAAGATATGCTCATGTCCTAACCCTAGAACCTGTGAATGGGACCCTATTTGAAAAAGCGTCTTTGCAGATGTAATTAAGTAAAGGATTTGGAGATGAAGTCTTCCTAAATCCAACGATAACTGCCCTTATACTAGTTAGAGATAAAAGAGAAGACAGAAAATGTATGGGGGCCGGGGAAAAATGGGAGCTGAGGTTGGAGAATTTCAGCCACAAACTGAGATTGCCCAGGATTGCAAACAATTACCAGACACAAGGAGAGAAAGGGAGGTAAAACAGATCTTCCCCTGGAGCATGGACCTGCTGACACCATGATCTGGGACTTCAGGCCTCCAGAACTATTGTGTTAAACTGCCCGGTTGGTGGTAATTTGTTACAAGCAGCCACAGATATCTTAACTTTATCAATAATCTTGATTTTTAATAGGAACAATGTATTCATGTGTGTAACCAAAATATCAAACCCCATTTATTTTCGTTTGGACTGGTTCATCTGGGAAAGTCAGAAAACCAGAGCAGCAGTGGCGGAAGGCAAGTTGGGATGTGTTTCAGTCTGCCCCAGCAGGTGTAGGAGGCTCATGGGTTCTTTTGTGCACTTTCACCTGTGGACAAAGTGTCTCCTCAGTTCCAGACAGGAGAAAGGGACAAGGGACTGAGGCTGTGCCTTCTGTCTCTAAGGGTTACTGGAAGTCAACCCATCCCTTCTGCTTACATGTTATTGGCCAGTACCCAGTCATGTGACCATACCTAACTGCAATACATTCTGGGGAATGTAGTCTTTATTCCAGGTGACCATGTACTCAGCTAAAATGCAAGGCAGAGGCAACCCAAACACAGCCAAGAGGTGCTCTAATGTAGACAGCTTCAGTAAAGCCCTCTAGAACAGAGTGAAAGGACAGGTTCCACCCTCACTGCCAGCCTGAGGGTCAGGGCGCTGGGAACAGGGAGTGATAAGGAGCATTTCCTCAGCCAAGGCACAGGGAGGGCCATGCTGTGGGTGATGAGATTTTAGTTTGGCAGCCACAGGGCAGCATGGGGACCCTGGAAATGGAAGGTGGGAGAACAAGGTCATCAGAGATCTTAGAAGAGTAAATATTAAGAAGTCAGAGAAGATCAGAGACCAGCATGCCTGGCTTGCCACCTGCCCCTTCCAGCAGGACTCCCTACCCTGTCCCTTCAGAGAATCAGAGTTGCTTTGTTCTTGATGTGAATGTTTTGTCCATGAGGTTGTGCCTGGGTCTACCTGCCTGGGGGGCATCAGTTCTCCCCAATTTTGGAAAACTGCCAATAACTATTCTCTTCTAGGGTGGTGTATTAATTCTGTATTTAAAATCTGTAAATTAAAATCTGTATTTTCTACATATGTAGTTGGTTAAAAAGTGCCCTCCTATGACAACAACAAAAATGATACCTCTATCCAGAACTTGTGAATGTGACCTCATGTAGAAGTAAGGGTCTTTGCAGATATGATTAAGGTAAGGATCGGCCTAGACTAGGGAGGCCTACATCAAAGGATGGGTGACCTTCTAAGAAAAGGAGACACAAGAAGAGGGCAAAGCCATGTGAAGACAGGCAGAGACCGGAGAGAGGCAGCAGTGAGCCCAGGGCAGGACATGGGGGCACCAGAAGCTGGAGGAAACGGGAAGGACCCAGCCCTTAGAGCCTCAGGAGGGAGTACAGCCCTTCCAAGAGCTTGACTTCAGACTTCTCCTCCTGGGTTAGAAGACAGTAAATTCCTACTATCTTAAGCCACCCCATTTGTGGTCATTTTTTTTTTTCATCAGCCACTTGAAACAAATACAAGAATCCATGTTCTGCTCCCCATGACTTTGGAAGTCTGTGCCCACATCTCTCCCTCTATCTGGTTTTTGTTCAAATGTCATCTCCTCAATGAGATCTTCCTTCTCTCATGGCTACTGATAAATTAGACCTCCAATGGCTTGCCCTGTTTCTTGTTCTCCCTAGCTCTTCTCACTACTTAAAAACAAAACAACACAAAATGAAAACCAATATATTATGCAGATTCTCCTGCCAAAGTCATCTTAGATTTGTGTCTTCTTAACACCAGATATTTCTCATGGCCTTGGTTCATCCTGGCCAACATTGACCCTATGCCTGCCCCTTCTCTATCCCATTGCTTACTTGGTCTTTACCTGTTCCTGCCGTAACAACAAGTGGGACTTTACCACAAAGACAAACCCCAGCTTTGCACTGATTGGATACCAGGACAACCTACACATAGATGTCTCTACATCCGCCAGCAACACTAACAGGAAATTCTTGAGATAGAGACCCAGGTCCTCATGCTGCTCCTCAAGCACAAGCTTGAAAATCCAAATGGGCTAAGAAGGCCAGTGCCCTGAGGTACATGCCCACTGAAATGTTATTTGTTCCAACAGCAAAAGGGATTGAGATACAGGTGAGGAACCATGCTTACATCATCAGAGAGGAGACTGTGACACTTTCAAAAATAATAGTTATAGCAAACTATAAATGCTAGAAAGATTAAGATATTCTTCTGCAGACTTGAAAGATGATGAGAGGAAACCTCGGGGTCATCAGTGATGAGCACTGGAGTATGAAGGCCACCATTCACTTGAATGCACAGAAATGCATCCAGAGAAAGCTGTTTGCTGCACATGATTCTGCATAGACTAGCCAAGTCACTCTGGACAGTGGCTACAGATTTGGAACTATTGTTTTGAAATTCCAACACTCTCTGTAACCTTGTAAAATTCATGTATTAATTCATATATATCTATATCTATATCTATATCTATATCTGTATCTGTATCTGTATCTGTATAGATACAGATACAGATACAGATATAGATATTGCTTTTCTAATTCAGTTGATAGTCAGTTGATATCTATATACATATAGATATAGATATAGATATAGAGATACTGTTTTTCTAATATCAACAGAATATTATGTTGCTTAGGTAACCTTCCCAAATTTTGTCTTATTTATTTGTTTGCTTATTATCTTACTAGAGGCCTGGTGCATGGATTCGTGCACTGGTGGGGTCCCTCAGCCTGGCCTGTGCCTTCTCGCAATCCAGGGCCCCTCAGGCAATGTTGGATAGCCAGTTTCAGCCCAATTCCCACAGGCCTGATCCAGACAGAAGGGAGCCTGATCCTGTGCATTGAGCATCTGTCCCCTGATGGTCAGTGCACATCCTAATGACCGGTCAACTGGTTCTTTGGTTGATTGGTCGCTTAGGCTTTTATATATATAGACTAGTGGCTCAGTGCATTAAATTCGCGCATGGGGAGGGGGTGTTCCTCAATCTGGCCTGCACTCTCACCAATTCGGGACCCCTGGGAGGATGTCTGACTGCCAGTTTAGGCCCGATGTCAGACTGACGGTTCAGGCCCAATCCTGCAGGCATCCCTCTCACAATCTGGGACCACTGGCTCCTAACCGCTCACCTGCCTGCCTGCCTGATTGCCCCTAACCACTCTGCCTGGCGGCCTGATTGCCCACAACTACCCCTCCACTCTGCTGGCCTGATCACCCTCAACTACCCACAGGTACTCTCGAAGGTAGCAGGTGCTGATAAGGGGAGGAAAGCATGATCATTTCCTGAGACTGTAGTTGTGGAAGCTTTGCCAAGGGTTCTGCAGGCCTTGGAAGGGTGGGCTCTGGCCAGCAGCCCTGTAGAGCTGGTCGTCTTGGAGGTGCTGGCTTCAGGCAGGGAGTTAGGAGGGTGCTAGGGGGGCAGCAAGGCTGAAGGGAGAGTAACTGTCAAACTTTCCTGCTTCGTGCCATTCTTTAAATTGTATGTGGTTCTTTTGCAGTTGTACCTGCTCAGGAAAGTGCTCCAATCTCCTGGAGTGGGGTGGGGGCCGGACCAGGGCAGAGTCAGGTGAGCTAGGAGAGTAGGTTTAACCGCACCCCCAGCGAGGTTCAGCATGCTTCAGCAGATGGCTGCTGCTGTGGCAGAGGGGGTGGAGGGGAGGGTCTGTCCCTGGGGGTGGGGCCGCTCAGGCCTGCTTCCACCCAGGTCTGGAGTTGTAGGGAGGAGACACATGCCTGGCCCCAGTGGAGGGGGCCTGGCAGCAGCAGGCTGCAAGCCCCGGGTGCCTGGAGGGCACTGACAGGTGGTCGCCAGTGTTGCTATTATTGTATGTGCCCCTGGCAGGGGTGGCAGAGGAAGAGATCGGGAGTCTGAGGTGTAGGCTGCAGCTACCCAGAGGCTAGTCTTCTCCCTGTCTGGTCAGCCTCCCTGTCCCCCCGGGGGTGTGGGGGCTGGGGTAGAGTGTCCATCTGTTCCCCCAGGGGTGTGGGGCCTGGGGTAGGGTGTCTGTGCAGGGGGATTGGAAGAGCTCCTCATGGCCACTTCCTCTTCTGTGCAGTCTGGGCTCCTGTCAGGCGCTCTCCTCAGAACCCCGGGGAACTTGACTCTGGCTGCCTGTCCCCTGCTGCTCGTGCATCAATATGCAAATAGGTTATTATGGGGACATTATCATGGACAAATTAGCATATTCCCTCTTTATTATATAGGATTACACTGAATGAGACCTGCAGTACACTGTTAGAAAGAAGTGGACATCCTTATCTTGCTTCCTGCCGCAGCCTTTTGCAGCAAGGGTTCAGGAATCTGGAGAAGTGGCTGTGACATAAATGGATACACTAGACAAGAAATATAAATTTAGAAGGCATGGGGGAAAGCCAGATCTCACCCTCTAGTAGAGGGGCTCTCTGAATTTCTGAACCCATGGCTTTTTATTTAATAGAATATACATTTTCCCTTTAGCAAAGCAAACACACATATCAAAGGTAAGGTTTGGTAAACAATAAAAGGATTATCAGGTTAGAGGATTGCCTTCAACTATTCAGCAGGTAATAATATGCAGATTTTTTTGAGCCCTGCTGAATATCAAAGTCCATCAGCCTTCCGACAGACTTCTTGCATTTGTATATTAATTACTGTTGGTTTTAGCCTCCAAGCAGCTTCTAATCTTAGAAAGAATTTAATTTTTCACAATTAACAATGGCATCAACTTTAAATGTATGTTATGTCCTTTGTCAGGTTGGGAAGTTTCATTTCACTAATAGTTTTCTGAGTGTTCTTAATAAAGAAGTTGTAAATTTTGTCAAAAGTGTTTCTTGGAAATGATCCTGAGTTTTCTCCTTTACTCTGTTAGCATGATGAATTATATTGATTGATTTGTCCAAATTCCACCCATCTTGAATTCCTGGAATAAATCCCATTTGTGTGTGATGTGTTATCCTTGCTGGACTTGATTCACTAATACAGTTGAAGATTTCTGCTTCTATGTCTATGAGACATATAGGCCTATAAAGTGATAATCTAACCATGACCAAGTGGAGTTAATATCAATAATGCAAGATAGATTTAGCATTTGAAAATCATTTAATGAAATGCACCATATTGATAAAATTAATAATTTTAAATATTTTTATCTCAATAGATACAGATAAATAATTTCCAAAAATAAGTGCAACCCTCATTCATGATAAAAAACTGGTAGCAACTAAACAATAATACCATGTACCACTACTGCAACAACAATATATATATTTATATACTTAAGGAGGTAAAAGACCTGTATTCAGAAAACTATAGAACACTGAAAAAATAGAGGAAGATACAAACAAATGGAAGCATATACCGTGTTCATGAATTGGAAGAATTAACATCATTAAAATGTCCATACTGCCGAAAACCGGTTTGGCTCAGTGGATAGAGCGTCGGCTTGCGGACTGAGGGGTCCCGGGTTCGATTCCGGTCAAGGGCATGTACCTGGGTTGCGGGCACATCCCCAGTGGGAGATGTGCAGGAGGCAGCTAATCGATGTTTCTCTCTCATCGATGTTTCTAACTCTCTATCTCTCTCCCTTCCTCTCTGTAAAAAATCAATAAAATATATTAAAAAAACAAACAAACAAACAAACAAAAAAAAATGTCCATACTACCCAATACAATCTATAGATGCAATGCAAAATTTATATGGAACCAAAAAAAGACCCCAAGTAGCTCCAACAATCTTGAGAAAGAAGAACAAAGATGGAGGGATCATAATACCAGCTAGCAAACTATACTACAAAGTCCTTGTAGTCAAAATAGTCTGGTACTGCACAAAAACAGGCATATAGACCAATGGAACAGAACAGAGACCCCAGAAATTGACCCACACCATTATGGTCAGTTAATATTTGACAAAGGAGGCAAAAACATACACTAGAGTAAAGACAGTCTCTTCGATAAATGGTGTTGGGAAAACTAGACAGACACATGCAAAAAATGAAACTAGACAACCAACTTACACCATACACAAGAATAAACTCAAAATGGATAAAAGACTTAAATGTAAGTCATGAAACCATAAAAATCCTAGAAGAAAACATAGGCAGTAAAATCTTGGACTTTTCACATAGCAGAATTTTTGCCGATACATCTCCTAGGGCAAAAGAAACAAAGAAAAAAATAAACAAATGGTACTACAGCAAAATAAAATACTTCTGCACAGCAAAAGAAACCCCCACCAAAATGAAAAGGGAACCCACATTATGGGAGAATATATTTGCCAATGATACATCTGATAAACGGTTAATCTCCAAAATATATAAAGTACTCATACAACTCACATAAAGGAAGAGAAACAATCTAATTAAAAAATGGGCTGACCACTTGAATAGATACTTCTCCAAAGAGGACATACAGATGACCAATAGACATGTTGAAAATTGCTCAAAGTCACTAATTATCAGATAAATGCAAAATAAAATGACAATGAGGTATCACCTCACACCCATCAAAATGTCTATTGTTAACAAATCAACAAATAACAAGTGCTGGTGAGGGTGTGGAGAAAAATAAACATTAGTCCACTCCTGGTGGGAATGCAGACTGGTGCAGCCACTATGGAAAAAAGTATGGAGTTTCCTCAAAAAATTAAAAATGGAACTGCCATTTGACCCAGTGATCCCACTTCTAGAAATATATTCCCAACCCCCCAAAACACCAATCAGAAAGAATATATGTATGCTTATTTTCATAGCAGTGTTATATACAATAGCTAAGTTTTGAAAAGAGCCTAAACACCCATGAATGCATAAAAAAACCACATAGTACATTTACACAATGGAATACTATGCAGCTATAAAAAAGAAGGCTCTCTTACCATTTGAGACAGCATGGATGGACATGGAGATTACTATGGTAAATGAAATATGCCAGTCAGAGAAAGATATTCATGATCTCACTTATTTGTGGACTCTAATGAACAAAATGAATTGGCCAACAAAATAAGACCTAAGGCACGGAGTCATGGAACAGACTGACATATCTCAGAGTTGGTAGGGGTGGGGGGGAGAGAGGAGAAGAGATAAACCAAAGAACTTATATACTTATACTAGAGGCCTGGTGCACAAAATTCATGCACAGGTGGGGTCCCTAGGCCTGGCTGGTGATCAGGGCCGATCAGGGCCAGGCCAGAGATAGGCAACAGTTGCCAGGCCAGGCGTGGAAGGAACGGACGTCAGATGCCAATGCTGCCATCGTCAGTGCCCCACTACTGCACGGTTCCCTACTTCCTTCCCTCCTCCTTCCCTCACCGCCATGCTGCCACCGTGGCAGGCAGGTGGTGGGCCAATTGGGGCCTGCCGGCCAGGGGGAGGGACTGCGGGAGGTTGGCCGGCCAAGGAGGTTGGCTGTGGTAGCGCACTGACCACCAGGGGGTAGCTCCAGGATTGAGTGTCTGCCCCCTGGTGGTCAGTGTGTGTCATAGTGACTGGTCATTCCAGTCATTCTGGTTGCTTAGGCTTTAATATATATAGAAACTTAAGAACTTATATATACTTATAGCCCATGGGCACAGACAATAGTGTGGTGAAGGCCTGGAAGGCTTGGGCTTGGCTGAGGAAGGAATAGGGGACATTTGTAATACTGTCAACAATAATATATATATATATTAGAGGCTCAGTGCACAAAATTCATGTGTGTGTGGGGGGGTGGTATCCCTCAGCCTGGCCTACACACTCTCGCAATCCGGGACCCTTCGAAGGATGTCTTACTACCCATTTAGGCCTGATCCCTGCAGACATCCCTCTCGCAATCTGGGATTGCTGGCTCCTAATCACTCACCTGTCTTCCTGATCACCCCTAACTACCTCTTCCTGCCTTTCTGATCGCCCCTAACCACCTCTGCCTTAGCTGCCGCCATGGCGACTTCATCCGGTTGGATGTCTGGAAGGTCGTTTGGCTGTCTGGTCTAATTAGCATATTATGCTTTTATTATTATAGATGTTAGCAACCTAGGAATAGAGGGACACTTTCTCACCTTGATTAAGGACACTGTCAAAACTTACAACATCATACTTAGTGAAGAAAGGTTGCACTTTCTAACTAGGGTCAAGACAAGGCAAAGACATCCTTCCCACACTTCTATTTCATTTATAGCACTGGAGGTCTAGCAATAGAGATAGGAAATCAAACAGAAGGCAAAAAGAGAGAAAGAAAACTGTTCATTTACAAAAGTTATAATCATTTATGTAGACTTTAACAACTAATATATATATATATATATGTATATATGTATATATGTGTGTATATATATGTGTATATATATATATGTATATATATATATATATATATATATATATATATATATATATATATTTACCCAGCGACCAGAACGGCAGAAAAACCAGAACAGCCAGATAGACCGGTGGCTATGACACACACTGAGGCAGCCAACCAGCCTGATCTGGGCCCTGATCATTCCCCCATCCCCCCCCCCCGCCCCCCCCGACCAGCACCACCCCCAATCAGCCTTCAACACCTCAATCGGGGGCGGGCCAGATGCCAACTACCTGTGGCCCCTCCCCCCACTTGCCGGACCCCACCTATGCATGAATTCGTGCACAGGGCCTCTAGTATAATTAATAACTGAAGTTAGCAGGATAGCAGAACACACAGTCAATATACAAAAATCACTTGTACTTTCATATACTTATAGTAAACAACTTGAAAATATACTGCAAAAAATTAATTCCAGTAGCTTAAACAAAGAAATAAAATGTGTAATAATCACAGCTTTTTAAATGACCACAAGAACTGAACAGACACTTCAAAAAAGATGTATGGGTGGGCAACAAGCATGTGAAAAGATGGTTATTGTCATTAGTTGTTTTGAAAGTTTGAATTAAGCCACAATGAAATACCACTCTGTTCTGAAACATACCTGTGGGATTTTAATTCATGGAGGTGACTGAGTGCCAACTCAGAGGGGTTATGCCATTGAAAGAAGAATGTATTACTCACCTTTCCTGAAAGAAAGAGAGCACACCATGCAGTTTCTGGTCAGGAGGGAGAAGTAGGAATGGTGAGAGCGCCTAGGCCAGAGCTTTTATTGGCATTTCTGTGGAAGAGCAGGGCTGGGCGGGCCCAACAGTTTGGGACTGGCTAGTTTGAACAATTCAGGTGTGCTTTGGGGCACAGGGGTGATCTCCAGTTGCTTAAGGGTGATTTAGGACCCAGCAACATTAGTTTGGTGTGTGAGCCTCAGATAAGAAGGTGGGGGTATATACAGGATTGATTAGTTTGCACATACAAGAGTGCTTCTGGCCAAACCTCTGCCCTATGAACTGGCCAGCCCTGGGAGGAGCATCTCTCTGTTAGGCCTTCCTTAAAATAAAAGAACAATGCAGAAATGTTCCCTATCAGAGTTGCCCACGGGTCACTGTGTTTGACTTGAACTTGTTCAGCTTCCTCCTGTTTGTACCGCAGTCCCCTCACAGCACAGACACTGAGGTAGCTCCTGGCTTTGCATCTTCAGAGGATGCATCACTCTTGTCTCCTTGTCACATGCCTCTCTTCCTGTGCTCAGAGGGGCATCATATATCATATATTATGGACCTCACACCTTCTTCAGCCCCCATGCCCTATTTATCCTTGAAGATCTCTGAAAAACACGAGGTCAAGGAACTGAACACTCCCAATTGCACAAGGACCCCTCCTGTTGCTTTTTATAAACAAACCCACCTCCCTCTTGCCACCCATAATTCCACCACCCTTGCCTGTAAGCCCTGACAAGCACAAACTTGTTCTCCATTTCTAAAATTTTAAAAACATTTTATAAGCAGAATTGTGATATATCCTATCTAATAAAAGACAAAAAGGGTAATTAACCATACCGCTGCTATGCTTCCCATTGGCTAATCAGTGAGATATGCAAATTAACTGCCAACAAAGATGGTGGCCGGCAGCCACGCAGCTGAAGCAAGCAGGAGGCTTGCTTGCTCCAGTGATGGAGGAAGCCAAGGTTCCCCACCTGCCACGGCCTGCTCTAAGCTCCGAAAGCAACAGCTCTGAAAGCAACAAAGTTTCAATTATAGAAGCTAAACAAACCCCAGATACCTGCTTTCAGCAAGCCGTGGCCTCAGAGCTGGATCGAGCAGGATGGCAACAAAGTTTCAATTATAGAAGGTAAATAAATCCCAGAATAAAAAAGAAAGAAAGAAAAAAAGGAGAGGCTGGGAGCTTCAGTTGCCAGCCAGCCTGAAAACAGCCCTCAGCCCCTCACCCAGACTGGCCAGGGACCCCAGTGGGGACCACCACCCTGAAGGGGGTGTGACCAGCTGCAAACAGCCATCAGCTCCTCACCCAGACTGGCCAGGCACCCAAGCAGGACCCCCACCCTGATCCGGGACACCTTTCAGGGCAAATCAGCCAGCCCCCACCCATGCACCAGGCCTCTATCCTATATAGTAAAAGGATAATATGCAAATTGACCCTAACAGCAGAACGACTGGGAATGACTGGTCACTATGACACACACTGACCACCAGGGGGCAGACACTCAATTCAGAGCTGCCCCCTGGTGGTCAGTGCACTCCCACAGGGGGGGCTCTGCTCAGCCACAAGCCAGGCTGATGGCTGCCAGTACAGTGGTGGTGGTGGGAGCCTCTCCCGCCTCCTCAGCAGCGCTAAGGATGTCGGACTGCAGCTTAGGTCTGCTCTCTGCTGGCAAGTGGACATCCCCCAAGGGCTGCCGGGCTGCCAGAGGGATGTCTGATTGTCAGCTTAGGCCCAATCCCCTGGGGAGCAGGCCTAAGCCAGCAGGTGGTCATCCCCTGAGGGGTCCCAGCCTGCGAGAGGGCACAGGCCTGGCTGAGGGACCCCTCCCCCCCCCCAGTGCACAAATCTAGTACACTAGATATAATATAATATATATATATATATATATATATATATATATATATATATATATGTATATGTATATATATATATATATATTCCTTTGGGATTAGTTTTGTCCCTCCACCTCCCTCTCTAGAGAATTATTTAGTTTGTGTGGACCAATAGTTCCCTCCTGGCCCAGTTGAGCAGCAGTTCGACCCTTGGCCCACTAGAGGACATTGAGGTGGGTTCTAGTCTCTGTCTATTACAAAGCTGCTGTGCACGGCTTTGTGTAAACATGTTTCTATTTCTCTGGGACCAATGCCCAAGAACACAATCGTTAGATTGTAGTTGCAAGTTTTATAAGAAACTGCCAAACAGCTTTCCAGAGTAGATGTACCATTTCATACTCCCACCACCAATGTATGAATGATCTAGTTTCTCTGAATTTTCATCAGCCTTTGATGTAGTCGCTATTTTGTGTTTTTATTTTAGCCAATCTGATAGGAGCATATATCTTATTGTGGTTTCAATTTGCATTCCCTTGATGTCTAATGATGTTAAAAATCATTTTATATGCTTATTTACCATCTGTATATCCTCTTTGGTTAAATGGCTTTTTGTGTCTTTTGCCCAAATTCTAATTGGATTGTTTTGGTTGTCTTATTTTGTTGAGGTGTGAGTATTCTTTATATACTCTAGATACTAGTTCTTTGCTGGATACAGGGTCTGCAAATACAGGGTCCTCTCAGTCTGCCACTCTTTTTTTTTTTTTTTTTTCTCTTAGCAGGCTCTTTCACATAACAAAAGTTTTAAATTTGAATGAAATATAATTTATCAAACTTTCCTTTTATGGACTGTGCTTTTGGTGTCTAGTCTTAAGAATTCTTTGTCTAGGCCTAGATTTTGAAGATTTCCTCCTATATTTTTCTAAAAGTTTTAAATTTTTACATTTAAGTCTGTGACCCATTATTAGTCGATTATCGTCTAAGATGTAAAATTTGGGTTGAGATATTTTTGTTTGTTTGTTTGTGGGTTTTTTTTTTTTTTGTATGGAAGTCCAATTGTCAAGAAAACTAACTTCCTGGACTCGCTTCTATTGCAATGCTCTACATGTCTGTCCCTCCACCAATACCACACTACACTTTCTTGATTCCTGGAGCCACATAAATAGGATAGGAAGATTCCTCAGCCTGACAGCCACTGGCAGAAGCAATAGTGCCCCTCTTTCAGCCTGGCTCTGAATGGATTAAGGAACAGAATGGCCCACCGGGACCATGTAGTCATGTAATGAGGCCTGGCTGCAGGACTGGGCTTCAAGGCCTCTTCCTCTATGCAAGGCCTTCAAATAGACTTGTATTTGAAGTTCAGGATTTCTTGGGCTGCAGTGGGGAGGATGATGGCAGAGAGTGAATTGGTTCTAGAAAGTGCTAAGGGGTCAAAAGGCTTGGCCTTTTATTCTGAGAGAGAGCAGGTGTGAGGGGAGGACCTGCCATAAGCCTGGAGTCCTCCTCCTTCACCCTGCCTCTATTTTCTTTTCCTTTCCAGACTGTGTTCTGCCCCTCTTCTCAGCCCCCCCCCCCCACAGGCCCTCTTTCTAATCTTGATTTGCATGCATAAAATATGTTTACTGTGATCTAAAGAGAAGGTGCAGAATTCTACACAGAATAAAGGCATGTCACCCCCCAGCCCAGAGGGGTGCAGGTGGCTCACTGGAGGCCTGGCTGCATCCAGCACTGTTCTTCTCTTCCGGGAGCCTCTGTGCATCCTCCATGAAGAGAGCGAGTGACCAGCCCCTGCCCCCTGCCCAGGACACTTGTCTCTTCCTGCCATGCTTTGAATAATGGCACAAGGACGTGCACACACATGACCATGAGTTTCAAGGTCTAGACTGCAGATCCAGGATATGTTTATGTTTTTTGAAGGGTGGGGTAACAGAGGGAGGAAGAAAGAGATGAAGAATGCAAACTTTTAAGATTTTTTTTAAAGAAAGAACTACTAAATTAGATTACACTTCTGTCCTAGGACGCTCCTTTCAAATGCCAGTACTTATTTCTTGTTTTAATTTTCAAGACAAAATATTTCACACACTAGAAATATGTAGAATGACATAATCCTAAGTAATCATCATTCAAGTTTAATAATCATTACCATTTTTGTCATTTATTTCAGGTATATTTCTCAGAAATTAAATATTAGTAATGAAACTGACAACCCCCTTCCCCACAACCCTCCTCAAGAGCCCTCAGTGTGCCCAAAGGGGGAGCTGGTCCTACTTCCGAGGACAGCCCCCTCCCCCGCACCTGTAAATAGCACAGTATTGTTTGTACACCTCCATCATCAACACCATCGGTTCTGCATCTTTCTTTTTCATTATTATTTTTCCCACCCAAATTTACACTCTCAGGACTTATTCGTGTTGATACAAGTGGAGCTACTTCCCTCCCTCTCCGCCCCAGGGAGCATTCTGCTGCATGCAATGTGCCCCATTCTTCGCTCAGGCCTCTCCTGATTGCCATTCAGGAGGTGTCCAGTCTTGCACTTTGCACACACTGCTGCAGGCGCTGTGCCTGGCATTTCCTCCGCGGTGGACAATGAGCCCAGGAGTTGCAGGGTGACAGGATGTGGGCATCTCCTGGTCTTTCGTTTGTTGCCACACGTCTCCCCAACTTCTTTATGGCCATTTAAACTAGCGCAGCCATGGAGAGAGCTGCCTGGCTCTGCACACCCGGGACCAGGACCAGGTTGATGTCATCGAGCGGTGTAGAGTGGCATCTTGCATACTGTCTGGAAATTTCCCCACCGCTAGTGAGTGTGCGCGGCTTAGGCAGAGGGTCTGTGCCTGTCGCTGACCCACTTTCCATCTGGGGTCTTGTCTTCACGGACTGTCAGAATTCTCCGGGCTTCTGCCTGGCAGTCTTTGGCATTTATAAGTGCTGCATATGTCTTCTCACAGAGTCGGTTTCTGTAACTTAGTTTCTGTTCAACTTGAGTTTTTACTTTAAATACGATCAAATTTGTCAAAGTTTTCTTTCTGCCTCCCCTCCAACTTTTTACAAAAAGGAGAAAAAAAACCCGCACCCTTTCCTTACCTACACAATCCTTGGTGCAACAGAGCGTGCCAGAGAGTTCGGGAAGGGGAAGGGGGCAAGGGCGCGCGACCGCATGCTGCAGAACTGGTGGTCTGGGCAACTCAAACCGAATCAGTGTTTGCAGAAGGATGTGAAACGTGGCCTCAGACAAACGCTCCAGAGAGCCTCGCTTGTTTGATAAACGCAATTGTCAAAAGACTGGAGGAAATCTTCCTTCTCCGATGTTTTCTTGCGACCGAGGAGTCCTACCTGCTCCCGCCGCCGGGGCAAAGCGGCCTCCCGCGGCCTCTGGGGCCTCCTGGTCGCGCACACCCGAAAGTCGCCTGGGCCACCTCGGAGGAGCAGCTGCCAGAGGGCCGGGGGACGGAGGTGAGCTAAGTTCTTCCAAAGACTGTCTTGCAGAAACACTCTAAAAAAAAACCCCAAAAAACCAAAAAAAAAACCCCCAAAAAAAACACCTCACAACTCTTCATCTGTTTCCACTCGCCCGGAATAGCTGCAGCGGCGCCGCGCGGACCTCTCCTGGAAGCGGCGCGCGCCGTGTCTGTCGCTCTGTCGGAGGGTCCGGGCCTGCCCCAGCGCTGGGTGTGCAAGTGCAAAGGCTGAGCGCTTCCAACTTTTCTCCGTCCAACCGGCCGCAGACCAAGAGCAGGGCGCTCGGGTCTTCGCTACTGTGGAAACGTGTCTCCCGTGACTCCGATCCCTTAAAAGAACACCGGCCTGTCCAGACCCGGCCGGCCGGCCCCCCTTTCTCCCTCTCCCGGTGCTCCAGGGCCCCCTCCCAGTCGGGGGCTGCCGACGCCGGCGGGGCCCACGTGGACCCGGAGCTCGGGATCAGGGCATGCGGGTCCCGCGCGGCCGGGAGACCCGGTCAAGGGGCGAGGATCGGAGCGACGGGGGGAGGAGAAGGACGGAGAAGTGAGAGGACAGAAAGGCGGTCCTGGAGATGCGGAGAAAAGGCGAGATGCGGATTCCCTGGGCGCAGCGGGGAGAGAACCTTCTGGATGCAAGTCGGAGGCGGATCGTCGGAGGAGAGGCTGGGAGGGGAGCTGCCCACTAAAGAAACCGGTAGGGACGAGTCAGCGAGGAAGAGACCTCACAGTGATTAGAAGCTACAGAGTCACTTAGGTGGGGAGGAGCCCTGGAAGTGAGGACGCTGGTCTTAGAACCTAAAGGACCGCGCCCGGAGTCCAGGGACCCGGCGCCCTGACACTTCCCGGGCCTCCCCAACTCTGGGTCCCCTCGGAAGGCCCCCCCCCCCCCCCGCACTCCCTGAAGGACTCAAGCCTTCGGGCCCCTTTTAAAACCTCTGAGCTGGGTTCCCCTTGGGGGTTCCAGGACAGGAACGGCGGGGCCCCACAGCCTGTTGGGGGGCGGGGGCTGTCTCCTCTGAGCAAGTTTTCCAGGCGCATGCTGCAGCATCTGAAGACTCTGGGAATACCAGTGTTCGAACCCCTAAAAAACATGCTCAAGGAATGGCAAGAGAGAGGAACCCCATGCTTGAAAGAAACTTTTCATTTGGACTTAACTTTTGTAACCACGTACAATTTATAACCACGTACTTCTGTTTGAGAGAGAGAGAGAGAGGAAAAGGAAATTGCAGAACCACACTTTCCACTCTCCTTGCCTTTTTTCTTGCTGTCACGCCCTCTACAAACAGCTAGGAGGATCTTTGGGACCAAAGGGGCCTTCATTGGGAATGCAGTCAATTTGATACACTGAAATTACTCATATTTTAAATATTACCTCACGAAAGGTAACCCATGTGAAATCTATGTATTCATCTTTTTTTTTAAAAAAAATGTTTTTTTAGTGGTGGGGGTGTCAACCGGGGAAAAGGGAGACATATGTAATACTTTAAACAAAAAAAGATGCTTTTATTGATTTTTTTAAAAAGAGAGAGAGAGGAAGAAAGATAGAAACATTGATGGGCTGCCTCCTGCAAGCCAGGTACTGGGGAAGGAGCCTGCAACCCAGGCATGTGCCCTGACCTGGAATCCTACCGGTGACTTCTTGGTGCATGGGTCGGTCGATGCTCAACCACTAAGCCATATCGGCTGGGCTATGTATTAATCTTAATTGCCAAAAAAAAAAAAATTACACGCACGCCCTCAAATATTCACCAAACTTACAAAAAGTGCAGCAAAGGTTAGGGCAATAAGACAAAGAGAAAAAGGTCGTACGCTGAGTAAGCTTTATTGCAATGCCTGATATAATTGTTCTTCCCCGAATTAAACCTAAGTGGAAAGGGGTAGGTCGCGCGCCAGGGCAGGGGCGCCCGCCGCCCGTCGGTGGCCTGGAACGTTGCTGGGGCCACCGCAGCAGGGACGAGGCCTCAGCCGCGGGCCACAGCGCCCCCTCGCCGCCCGCGCGCAAGACTTCGGGCCCGCGCCGTTCCGGCCTCCCCGCGGCCAGACGGCCGGCAAGGTCCGCGTCTGCAGAGCGCCTGGGCCCGCGACTGCCGCTTTCCCGGTTGGCCCTGAAGTCCTGGCCGCGTTTCTGGCGTTTCTTCGCGCTTGGCCTCGTGGGGAACTCGGCTTCTTGAGACGCGCACGTCCACGCCGCCTTGTCCTAAATGCAGCGGCCACTGTGGGGACAAGAAATAAAAACTTGACCAAGTTAAACTCTTTTTTTAAAATGCATACTCGGGGGAGGGCCCATCCTAAATCTGGAAGTGCACATGGCCCACGCAACTGCCAATGCCGGAGCCGTCAAGGGACTTCCTAGGTTTGCCTCGCCTGCCTGCCCGATTTCTCCCATTCCAGCTCGGAGGGCAACTGGAAAGAAGCAGTAGTCAAGTACCAGACCGTCCCACGCTCTCCGCAAGCCCGACGCCACAAGAGATGCGTCCAGGCCCCTGCTCCCTGGGAGCAACACTCCCCGCAGTGGCTGGACACGCAGTTCCAGCGAGTCCAGGCCACCCTCGCAGGTGGCCGTGCCAGGAGCCTTTGAGTCTGGCCTCGACACTTGCCGCATGTCTTTTCGATTGATTTTTCAAAGAGAAAGCCAAGCCAACTTTAATCTAAGAAAAGGAAAAGTGATTTTACAAAATCAGGGAGCTTTAAATCGAAACCGAGTTATATATTCCAGTAACAATGCAGACCGTGAGTTTTAATGTCTCTGCGTAGGCATTTTAATTTGCTACAGTCACTACCAATAAAAACGGCATGTAGTGCGATTCGACTGTTTAATAGTGCAAGGTAGACGGTTTTTATTAGTAGCAGGCAGCAGTATGGAAAATTTAGATTTCGGTGGAGGAGTGTAATTGCTGGGGGAAAAATACACTCAGGAAGAGGCTGTCTTTAGAATCAGCAGCACTGAGCAGAGAGGGAGCAGGCAGTGTTCTGGAGACTCACCCTGGGTGACTGAGAAACCCTCCAAAGCCACGTGCACTTGTCTGGTTAGATATTTAATTGATGTCAAAATCGACTGTATTCCCAGCTTAAGCTCCTGCTCCAAACTGGGGATGTTTTTGTAATAATTCGCTGTTTTCTTTTCTGCCCGGAGGCAGAGATGGATTGGGGGAGAAGGGGGTGGGTAGGAGGCCCAGCCCCAAATGCTAATGAAACCACAGCAGGAATTGGTCTTTAGAAATGGAAATTCTCAAGGCCAGTCTTTAAGATAAAAAGTTAGACCTGATTTTCTTCACTTAAACTATTTAATTGGAAGCAAATTGAATGGCTGCAATCTGATCTGTTGCTGCCAGTGCTTGTCATCCAAGTGTGTGTGACTCTTTTAAGGCTTCTCCTGGCTGAATTCCCAAGACCAACAATGTCCTAGATCCAGTCGGTGGCATGCTCCACAAGGTGGCAGGGGCCTCTCTTGGGCTCTCTTTCCCTTTCCCTTTTCACTCTGCAATAATTGATATAAAATATTGGCCCTGCACTGGACTCGGAGGTTCTACTTGGGGCGGAAAAATTGTTGGACCGCCCCTGCTGGGTTCTTGCAGTGGCCCAAAGTGTGTGGGAAGTGGTGTGTGTGTGGGGGAGAATGGGGGGTGGGGAGAGTGCTATGCTAGAAGGCAAAGTGAAGATCGATGGGTAGAGGGGGCAGGGCTGTAGTTTGTAAGAGTACTGGCGTGGGGAGCAATGGGGGGCCGGGATGGGAGGACGGAAGGACGAATGGGTTGGGGGTTAGCAGAGAAGGGGCTAGTAGTGTAACTGCCTGGACCGCACCTACAAGCCTGCAGGCCAAGGAGGACTATCTGCAACTGGTTCCCTTGGACCCGATGACGATCAAACTCAGCCTGTGCCTGGAAGGTTCCGGTGGCGACTGGAGCCTATCGATCGTGCGCTGCAGCCTCGCTCTGCGCCCGTGCGACTCGGAGTCGTATGGATACTGGGATACGATAAAAGAGGCCCTTGTGCGAGCTGCAGAGCCAACAAGGCTGGGGTGGGTGCGGAAGCGGTGTGGGAGGAGGGGAGCTGTAGGCCGGACCTCCCGCCTAAGGTGTTCTCCCCCTATAGGTCACCCACCCGAGACGGCCCCGAGGAAGAAGCACCTGTTGGGTGGGCGCCGACATTCAGGCCTGCACACACGAGGTTCCCTGTGGAGCCCCTGGGAGTGCCCTACGGTGATTCCTGGCCTCCACTTCTGCGGGACCCTGGTGGCGAAAGGGTAGAAGAGGGATGGGGAGTGGGGTTTTTCCGGAGGCTGCGTCCCTAGCTAAGCCTCTCTCGTGCTCCGAGCGGCTCCTCTGGAGCCGCGTGTTACCTGAGCTACCTGCGCTGCCAACTGCTCCGGAGCCACCAGCTTTCTCCTTCCTGCCCAAGTGACAGCGAGGCTTCATGTCCTCTCAGAGAAGGTCGTCTGTCCAGTGACAGTCATTCCCCTGAGTGTTTTACACCAGGCCGAAAGAGAACTCAAGTTATTAAGACAAAATAAAACCCTTTAGATGGTGAAGCACTGGCAGCGTGTGATAAAACGTTCCCATCCGAAAGTGCTAACACCCAGAGACCTAATCTTCACCACGGACTTCGGGGCAGAAAGCTCACCTCTAGGCGCTCCTGGCAGGCAGTTCGCAACGAAGGCGCCCCGGATCCGGGTCCTGCGGGGACACGCTGGTCGGCGCGGGGTAGGTGACCAGACTCGAGGCCACGCGGGGCGCCTCCCACAGTGAGGCAGAGTAGACTCAGCAAGGTGGAAGTGAGAGCCGCGCACGCCACCCCCAGGAAGACCCGGGCCGCCGGTGCCACCGTTTAGCGCCCCCCATCACCCCGTAAGCTGTCGGCTGGGACACTGGGGCCCTGAGGGAAGTCACCTGGGTGGGCCTATTCCCGGTGAAGAGGGGGGCTCAGGCCCTTCGTCCCCCGAGCGGACCAGCCTGGCCAGAATGCAGGCGGTCTCTAGCCTAATCATTTCGAGCTGATCTGGGGGGGCGGGTCAGTGGCTGGATTGGGACAGGATGGCAGGGGTGGGGTAAGAAGGGGTGGCTAGGGCGGGAGTGGGGCTGGGAGTACGTGCGAGTGGGAGTGGGTGCGCGCCGGGGCGCGCTGCTCGGCCCCGCCAGGTTGCGGGGCCGCGGGCCGCGGGCTGGGGCTGCGCGAGAGGCGACTACGCCACAAAAGCCTTCGCGTCTCTCCCTCCTCCTTTCTCCCCCGCTCCCGCCTCCCTCTCCTCCGCGATCCCCTCTCCTCCCTCCAGGCTCCCAGCTCCTCCCCCAGCTGCGGCTAGGCAGCTGGAAGAGGCCTAGCAGGCGGAGCTGGGGAGGGGGCGGGCGCCCGAATATGCAGATGAGCGCGTGACGGACAGCTCAGCGTTCCAATGTCCCTCGGAAACTCGAGCGCTCCTTCCTCAACTCCTCACTCCCGACTTCAGATTCCCCCAAACCCCGACCGCCGGCCTGGCGCGCGGCTGCGCCCACCGGCTCCGCGCTACCGCCGCCTCCGCCGCCGTCCCGCAGCCCCCCCGGCCTGTGGGCCCCGGCTAGTGCCCGGGCCGGCCTACCTCGGCCCGCGGCCCCCGCGGCCCCCGCGCCCGCCGCCGCGCCGCGCCCGGGCCGGGCGTGGATGGAGGGCTCCGTGAGCCCTGCCCGCTGCTCGGCGTGACGCGGGCCCCGCGCCCACCATGTCCTACCCGCAGGGCTACCTGTATCAGGCGCCCGGCTCGCTGGCGCTTTACTCGTGCCCAGCGTACGGCGCGTCGGCACTGGCGGCGCCGCGCAGCGAGGAGCTGGCGCGCTCGGCGTCGGGCTCCGCGTTCAGCCCTTACCCGGGCTCGGCGGCCTTCACGGCGCAGGCGGCCACTGGCTTCGGCAGCCCGCTGCAGTACTCGGCCGACGCCGCCGCCGCCGCCGGCTTCCCGTCCTACATGGTAACCGCTCGGGCGGGCGGGGACGCGGGACACCCGGGCTTGGGGACCCTGATCGGAGCGCAGTCGAGCGGGCCCGGGGATCCGCGAACGGGGGCGCGGGGAACGTGCCGTGGGCGGTGGCTCCGGCTTCGCCGACTCGGGCTGCCACGCCGCTGGCGGGACAAAAGTCCAGGGTGAGAGGCATCGCGGCCGGCAGGCAACGTTCCTGAGTCCGGCTGGGACCCGCGTCCCGCGCCGCCTTCCTAAGGCTACTTTCCGAAGAGTCTGGAAAGTGCGACTACGCTGGTATCGGGATCTGTTGTGATTTGTCCTTGGTTCAGGCACCGAAGCTTGGCGAGGGGTCCACAGCGGGCTCGGGGCTCGCTTCTTTTGGCGCGGGGGGCGAGGGTCAGTGCCACTAGGACCTCCGGGGCGGCTGCGGGCGCTTAGTTACTTGCGGGGCTTGGGGGGGGGGGGGCGGTCACTGGGATGGGGGAGGGGCGAAGCATCTGCCAGGGTCTCCGGGGCCCGGCCCTGCCCGACGTGGTCTGGTTCTTAAACTGTCTCAAAGGCTGTGCTTTCGAAAAACGTGTCCGCGGGCCTGTGGCCCGCCAAGTACCTTCTCGGTTCCCTGGGCACCGAAAGCAGCTCCTGCTCCGGTACCCGGGGTTGGTCCGCGCGCCTCGGATCTGCTCCTGACAAGGCCCGGAGGCGGAGTGCGTTTCGGGCGATGGTAGCATTTAGGTCGACACTGCCCGCCCTCAGTGGAATTCCAGGGCAGCGCCCGAGTAGCAGGGGCCTTGGTGAAGGTTGCAAAAAGCCTCAAATTTAAACGTTAAAGGCTGAATTAAAATGCTAATTGCCGCGTATTTGAAGAATTCGAAACGGTGACTGGCTTCTGAGTTGCAAATTGGATTTGCGGAGCTTTAGACTGGTGAATGGCGAAGCAGGGGCTGGGGCGATTTTTTAACCATATAAGGGCGGGGTAAGGGGGAGGCTTCAGTGCTTGAGAATCCCGAAAAATTTAGATATCAAGAAACTACCTTCGGCCCTGCGTGTTTGCGTGCGTCTATACTCGCGGCCCAGGAAATTTGCAGAGGAAGATATACCATTGTAGGAAAGTGAAATAGTTCAAAATTCGGGAATAAAACTGCAGCGCTTTTTGTGATCAACAGCTGGCCTTAATAACGCGCTGCGTGATTTTTGTTTTGTTTTGTTTCGTTTTGTTTTGTTTTCTGCTCTGCTGCTGCGGGAAGCGCGGCCCCACCGCGGGAGACTCACCGTGGGAAAGGCGGCCACGGGAGGGCCGAGGGGTTGCCTTTGGAGGTTGCCTGCCAGGTCCCCGCGTACCCCACTCACTCGGGCTCTTGTCGGTTCCAGGGCGCGCCCTACGACGCGCACACGACTGGGATGACGGGCGCCATCAGCTATCATCCGTATGGCAGCGCGGCCTACCCGTACCAGCTCAATGACCCAGCGTACCGCAAGAACGCCACGCGGGATGCCACGGCCACGCTCAAGGCCTGGCTCAACGAGCATCGCAAGAACCCCTACCCCACCAAGGGCGAGAAGATCATGCTGGCCATCATCACCAAGATGACCCTCACGCAGGTCTCCACCTGGTTCGCCAACGCGCGCCGGCGCCTCAAGAAGGAGAACAAGATGACGTGGGCCCCGAGGAACAAAAGCGAGGATGAAGACGAGGAGGAGGGTGACGCAGCCAGGAGCAAGGAGAGTCTGGATAAGTCGCAGGAGGGCACCGAGACATCGGCGGAGGACGAAGGTGAGCAAGACCTGGTGGGCTGGAAGACCAGGGGAGTTTTCTTCCCAGGCGGGGCGCAGAGCTGAGGGAGGGGAGGACACTGCTGGCCTTACAGCCGCCTGGCAAGGAGTGGGCCTGGCAGCTAGCGGGCCTAAAGATTCCTCGGGGTGCTTTTCAGGGAGGCCATGCTCCCCATAGACCTTGGTAGGTTCTGGGTGGAGGTGAGGAATCTTATGGGGAGGGCCTGGTACACTGGGACATAGGGGCAGAGGGGTCCCGGGTGCCCGGGCTGCCCCACGTGCCACAGACGGTGCCCCCGTCCCCACAGGGATCAGCCTGCACGTCGACTCGCTCACGGATCACTCCTGCTCTGCGGAGTCGGACGGGGAGAAGCTGCCTTGCCGTGCCGGGGACCCCTTGTGCGAATCGGGCTCAGAGTGCAAGGATAAGTATGACGACCTGGAGGACGACGAAGAGGACGAGGAGGAGGGCGAGCGGGACCTGGCGCCATCCAAAGCCGTGACCTCGTCGCCGCTCACCGGCTTGGAGGCGCCGTTGCTGAGCCCTCCGCCAGAGGCCGCGCCCCGCGGTGGCGGTGGTGGCAAGACCCCCCTGGGCAGCCGGACGTCGCCGGGCGCGCCGCAGCCCGCCAGCAAGCCCAAGCTGTGGTCTCTGGCCGAGATCGCCACGTCGGACCTCAAGCAGCCAAGCGTGGGCCCGGGCTGCGCGCCGCCAGGGCTGCCCGCGGCCGCAGCGCCGGCCTCGTCGGGGGCGCCACCCGGAGGCTCTCCCTACCCCGCGTCCCCGCTGCTCGGCCGCCACCTCTACTACACATCGCCCTTCTATGGCAACTACACAAATTACGGGAACTTGAACGCGGCGCTGCAGGGCCAGGGCCTCCTGCGGTACAACGCGGCGGCCGCGGGCCCAGGAGAGGCGCTGCACGCGGCGCCCAAGGCGGCCAGCGACGCGGGCAAGGCAGGCACGCATCCGCTGGAGTCCCATTACCGGCCCCCGGGCGGCAGCTATGAGCCCAAGAAAGGTAGGCTGCTGGGGCCACGGGTCCTCTGGGAGGGACAGCCAGCAGGCCCCGGATAGTCAGCACTCCCAAGGGAGCGGGGAAGGGGCTGGGAGACCTGTGGATGTGCAGGGGGAACCTTTGTCACTTAGGAGAGAAAGGAAAAACACAGAATGCACCACACTTTGACTAAAAGTTAGGAGAAGTGAAGGGGGAGCGGGGGTAATGACTCCAAAAAGAGGTGGGAAGGGCCAAGTGATCCATAATGAGACCCATCTCATTATTATTTACTACCTACTTATTTATTATGATGGCCAGGGCAGCTAGTTTTAGTTTGTCAAACACAGACTGTCACGAAATTCGAATTGTAGTTTGTCTCCCCGCCACTGAGCTTCGGCTTTGGTGTGTTCTGTTGTTAATAGTCTCTCCTTCTGCCTTTGGCTGGAAGGAAACAAAACGTTCCAGTTATTCCCAGAGGCCTTAGTTCTTCAAAATAGAAAACCGGAGCCTTATTCCTTCCTCTCCCTTTCTCTATATTGCCTCTGTTGCTCATAATTCAGACTTGAGCTGATAAGACCTGTAAAAGGAGCTCAAGGGGGTAAAAAAAAAAAAATGAGAACTCAGAAATGTGACCAAAATCTGCCTCTGACACAGTGGTGGTGGACACTCAGGCTCCTCTTACTGTTGGCCCCATACAGGGAGCAGGCTTCCTGGGTGTGCTGCTGTCTGGGAGATAGATGGCTATGGGGTTGGTTCTGACTAACTGCCCCCTCCCCTGACAGATGCCAGTGAGGGCTGCACCGTGGTTGGTGGGGGCATCCAGTCCTACCTATAGAAGGGCCGTGTGTACAGCAATACAAGTAAGTGGGCCCCCTGGTGTTTCTGCCCACCCTGGGGGAGCCTCCCTGCACCAATTGCTCTGAAAACTTGCTTAATGTCTATTTCTTGCTTCTTGTCATGGGGTCTGAAGACAGCATTGAAATCTTCTTGGTCTTTTTTCCTTTAAGTGGGAGAGGAGTTGTTCTCTTTCATAGTGTCCCTCTTTTTTTGCTCAAGTTCTGCTTTGAAGAATCAATCCCTCTCTCTCTCTCTCTCTCTCTCTCTCTCTCTCTCTCTCTATATATATATATATATATATATACACACACACACACACACACACATATATATATTCTCAATCTGGGAATTTGTGTGCAATATGGAGTACGTTTGCTCCACTAGACACGGAATAGACACTTGCTTTGATGAGCTAGTGTTACTGAAACTTGGTATCAGAAACCTTTCTAGATGATGTTTGCATAGTAAGACTGAGAGACAAGAAGCACTCCTCTGTTATCAGGCCCATCCCCCCGAGTCCAGATGGACTCAATAGGACCCTGCAGATCCTCTGGCTCACAGCAGTTTAAAAAAAATACCTATTTTACAAATAGGCAAAATTACTTATTTCACTTCTTAAAGGTGGGAAAGAGGCCGAGCCCTTTCAGATTAATCCTTTTTATAATGTGATGACATTGGTGTGGAACTGAAAGATTTGGGATGATTTGGTTTTTTCCTTGGTCCACAGGTAGGTGTCACAATTGCTTTGGAAAAAAAAAAGTCAGCAGGCCATTCTTTCTTCCCAAGTTCATAAATACACAGACGTAAAAAGCCGCGCTCACCCGGACCGCATCTTGTGCCACTGTAAAGGAAGGAGCCGCAGAGCACTGTCAACTCAGACTAACCGAACCGAACAGACATTTGTTGGATAGACGTGAATTTGTTGGCATAGTATAGCTTCCCCAATGTACGTGTGACTTTTGAAAACAATCTTTTTTCTCAGGATATCTTGAATTGATCACTTCATTGCCACGGTATATATGCTATAGGTGTGATAGGATTTACTGTAAAATTTATTTGTAAAAGATGTACACAGTAGAAATAAAACGTGATTGAAGAACTTGAGTACTTAAAAAGTGGAAACAAATTTGATATTTATTTTTATAATGATATAAAGCTTCTAGTAATTTATGCAAGTTGTATTGCAATGGAATCTAAACTTTTTGTAAATAAATTCTGCCTGGTTTTTATTTGAACATTGCTGGTTATACAATCTTTGTTGGTTGTTTAACAATAATTCTTTACTAATTTATATCTTAAATTGTAAATAAAAACAGACTAGACTACAGCAACATGGTGTGTGGGGCTCCTTTTTCTTAAAAGAGTGCTTTGGGGAGAGAGCCCCAGGGATAGCAGTGACAGCAGTCCCCACCCCAGGTGATCTGACCTCAGGCTTTTTAAAGATAATGTGTAAAATAACCTCCCCTTTCTGCTCATAAAAAAAGGCAGATGGAAGAGAAATAAGCAGTAGGGAGATATCTGTGATTTTTAGGTTATTTATATACACATGTATTGCAAGGAAATTAAAATTTTGTGCTCTGAATATGCAAAATACTTGTTAGTGTAAATATTTTTTAAGCTTGGCAAAATAAAATGACCTGACATCCCTGTGCTTGAGGATCCATTTAATATTTATTACCTCCTCAGTAAAGTAAACTGGAAAATTGTGGTAACATGGATAATAAAGAGTTATACCCCCACCATAAATTACTGATGGAAATGAGTATTTATTTTAAATAACTTTAAAGCCTAAATTATCCAAATTGGCATAGATTATTCAGATTTATTGAATGACTTCTTAACTCTCCTTTTCGTATAACTCACATTAAACACAAGGGAGGAGAAAACTGGGAGGAGAGATTTATTTTCCTCTCAGTGGCTCTTACCCTTACCCTGGGGGAAAAGAAAAGCTTAAACACCCTTAGACTATTGCCTCATTATTGTGTTACTCACTATCTAATTATAGGACAAGTCTAGAATTTGTAGGCAAGTAACATATTTCCTTTGATTAGTATCATAAAAGCAGGAAACCTGTCACTTTAATTTTCAGCAAAATTATATGGATATCCATATAATATAATTTCAGAAAAGAAATGAACAATCATTTATTTCCTCTGCAAAGATAAATTGAGTGAATATAACTTACGGTTATAAAACAAGAATAATAGCTCCTCAGATTGCCCTTTAATCAATCATACACTTATTTTTCAAGAGGTTCATCTATTTTATTCCGTGATTAATAATGCTGCAGCATGAGCACATTATTGCATCCCAGCGGGGGACGTCCCGGGTGCTTTTAGCTGCTTTGGAATGGTCAGTTGGGGTTCATTATGGGCTGATATTGAACAATTTATAAAATCTTGTCTAAACATCTGCCAGCTCAGATAGGCCCATGTGTCTGAGGATGGGAAATTGCTGGACCGCTTGATATTGACAAACGGATCTCTCTCCAGTGGCTTTTTGTGCTGTAGAAATTAGTGGCCTCTTGCTGGGGTCTTGTTAGAAAGGGTATTTGAAAGTAATCTTGGGTCCTTGAGGCAAAGCTAGGAGGCTGTGAACTGGACACTGGGCCATGGGAGGAGCGGTTGTGGTTTGTGGAGGAAAGGAGCAGATTCAGTTTTCGGTTTTCTGTGACTTCTTAGGCATTTTGTTGGCTTTGGATATATGACCATTTGGAGGTTAGACTTAAAGTGAATATTTGGGGTCCAGAACTCTTTTTCACTCCTTCCTGCCTCCCCTAGTAATAGATGAGGAGAGGTTGGAGCTGAGCTCTCTCTCAGGGACAGGAGGGTTGTTCACATGGGTGCCTGGCCACTGGGGCAGTGTGTCTGGAGGAAAACAAGTGCCCATCTGTGGAAGTTACAGGGAGCTGCTGGGAGCGTCTTTGCTTGTTTTTGTTTGAGACATAAAACCTCATAGAATTTCTGTGAAGATAATGATTCCCCCCCCCGCCCCCCTCCCCCACCCAGCAGATAGCATTTTTAGATTACAGTATGAAGCTGATAAGTCGTTGGCTTTTATTAATATTAGCCATCTTTCCTAAATCGGCGGGGAATACAACACACATGGCGGCAATATCTCTGTTTTATGTAATATTCTAAGTAGAGTATTTTGAAGACTTCAGTGAAAAGGATGAAAGTTAACAATATTTAACAAATTAAACGCTGGAAGACCACACAGCCTCATTAAGATGCCACGCTGGAGACACTCCATCTCCTAAAGTGTGGCGAGTGCGAGTAGAAAACCCCAGCAAAAATTGATCTCCGCGCATATGTTCAGAAATTGAAGCCTGGATAAAAGCTGCCTTCCTTTGGAGCAGAAGATTGTGTTACCTGGACATGTGATACATCCCCCCACACAGGCACACACCCCAGACAGACCCCATTCTCAGGGACAACTGCACCTTTCAATTGGTGAAAACTCAAAGCAGCTCAGGAGATTAGCCCAGGCTAACGAATCTTCTTTGATGTTTATATGCCCAACAAATTATCAGAGATTTCCATAACTTACCCACCCTGCCTCCTGACCTGGATTTCTTCCTGGAGAACTTGATTTTTAAATGTACACTAAGAACATAAAACCTGCAGGTGTTTAGAGGGATCTTTTTAAAGAAATGCCGAGTGATTTATGAGCTCTTCGCCATGCAGATCTTTAGTTAAGATGAAGGGAGGTGGGGGTGAGGAGGTATCTTTCATTGGGGAAGGATTAATGGGGTCTAATTTTATTTTTGCTTTAAAATCTAGTTAATTAAAAATATAGTCGCCAGCCATGTGCAGTTGTTCCCGGAGGCGGGCACAAGGGGAACCGGAGCCACGCAAGCGGCTGGGTGCTGGCCTGATCACACTCCGGGCTCCGTGGCCCCTCTGCCCTCTGCAGTCCGGGGTTCATTAGAGCTGATTTATCGGAATTCGCGCTTTAATCTCAGGTGGGCCAGGAGGCCCTGCGCTGCCCAGAGCACCGGGAGCGCATGCCCGGCGGCCGCTGCCTCCCGCGCCCATCAAATGTCAACATTTGTTCCCAATAAAAGAGTTATTGTTTTCTGCAAAGCTGCCCAGCCACTGCCTTTGAAACTTGAAAAGAACTTCATCCACCTTTGTCTGATGCGAGGCAGGAGGGGAGGGGCGGAGCGGAGGGCGAGGACTGGGCCTGTCTGCGCTGCCTGGAGTCCAGGGGGCGCCTGCCTTCACCCCCTCGCGGGCCGCTGGAGCTCACGCGGGCTATGCTCTGCACGCGTTGATCGGGTATCTGGGGTCTCTGCGCGGTGCAAACCACTGCAAAACAAACAAACAAACAAACAAACAAACAAATTCCCACAAAACACAGGAATGCAGCAGCCGCGCGCGAAACCCGGGTGAGTTTTAGGGTCATTTAAAATTGCACTAAATTATTTATTAAAAAGGCTAAAAGAGTAAAGGGGACCTTTCATTTTTTAATGTTTCGTTATAAATGTGCCCTAAACTTCCACTGCTAGAGTTGAGGTAAACAGACATAAGTTTAAAAACATTCCAAGCCAATTTCTCTTTTCAGAGTCAACCCTTTTCAAATTTAAATACACTGAATTTTTAGCAAGTTCTCCTGAGTAGCAAAGCAATATTCAATGATTATCCACCCTGTAGGTTTTCTTTAGTTATCCAGTGCATTGAAATCTCAAGGAAAACGTCCTTTTTTTTTTTTTTACTACAAATTAAGGATTTAAATAGATCTTTCAATATGTGTTTTTAACTGTTTTACAAAATATAACATTTCAAGCATTTTTAAAATGTGTTAACCCAAGAGGCAATCTTGGGAACAATACACGTTTCTGATACGTGGCTATTATGATTAACACCATTTGAATTTCTACATATTGCAAAGGAGACATGTCCCTTTGATGTGTTTTTCAAACCTTTATGTGACAAATCCCTGCAGATATTTTAAAGTCTTATTATAAGGAGAAGTAATCTATGACAATATAATTTTCCAGTTGCTGAAAATTACTTTCTATTGGCCATAATGAAAGCACAGGCCAGCCCTCCCCTTTGGTTTGGCTGGAACTCTAGGGAAATGGTATCTGATGATATGCACTTGGACTTCAGCCTTTGGTGGGAGAGGGAGAAGAAACCTATAACCCCAGTTTTACCTGCAAACACCCCCTATTTGTATGCTTCACCTGCTACTCCTTTAAAGAGAGAGAGCCCCCCCCCCAACACACACACACACACACACACACACACACACACACACACACACACAGTAGGCCTGTGTTCCCTCCCTCTCCTGAGGACAGAGCGGTCTCCCTCTTTCTAAGAAAGGTAGAGATTGAAGATGTTACAAAGGAAGACTATACTGGTAATGTAGTGAAAATGAAATGAGTTAGGAAATCACTCTCCTCTGTTCTGTGCAATCCCAGGAACAAGGAAAGAGGAAGAATGTTTTTGTTTAAGTTTGGCCCCAAGGTAAAAGGGAAAAGTTGTTTGTTTTTAAGGTGTCCCAGAGTAACTTTGTTCCATAAGAAACTGAAGAAAATGAAATATTCTTAAAGAAGCGACTGTGAGGTTTGGGGTTGCCTCCCAATGTGAACGGAGTTGATCTCCACAGGAAATGCCCACGGGGAAGACACAAAACAATGCTACACAAGCACGTGCATCCTTGTGGGGAGATAAATTGACAATTTATCCTGTGTAACTCCTGATCAATTATTAATCTTTAGTGTCAACAACAGGGCTATAATTACCTTTGGTTATTTTCATATTTATTTTTTCTTTTCTCTGATCCGGTAATTAGTTAATGCTTTTGAGTAATGAACCTGGAGGCCAGGCCCTCGGGGCCCCTCCTTTTTGATGACCTTTAGGGAAAACACTCACATTCACCCTCCTGTTCGCAGACATCCCTTGCCTGTCTCCATTCTACCACACCGCACCTTCCCCCTCCCCTCCCTGCCATAAATAATGATTCTAGAGGAAAAGGGGAAAATGACAAACAAATAGGGCGCAGCTGGAATTAATAAGGCTGATCAAAGTTAGAGGGGCTGGGACTGCTTGCAGCAGCGCAGGTCTGAGGTCTAGAAAGGTGCCAGCAGTTCTTGCCTTCCCTCCCAGATCAAGAGAAAGGGCAAAGCGGACATTTAACCCCTGACTTATTCTAATAGGGGAGGGGTGGGCCGGGGAGGACCCTGCAAACTCGGTTTCCAGGCCGCGCTAACTCTGGCAGGGCGGCGGTCTGGCCTGCGGATGGGAAGGGCGCTGTGCTTTCGCTCGGCGCGGGTGCCGGTCCCGAGTGTCCTCCGCTCCCACCTCACCTACCGCCCGGGGCCGCGCGGAAGGGATTCCTCGGAAGGTTGGGGGGTGAAGTAGGAGGTTAGCTGAGGACAAGTAGGTGGCCCGGGAGGCGGGGCGGCCGCGCGGTGCCGGAGAGGCGTGGAGGAGAGAGGCGGTGTCAGCCCTGGGAGCCGCTCCGCTGCGCAGAAGGAAGACCTAGGTTGTCACCACTGTCGCCCTTACGCCTTCCAAACGCCAGCGGCCGTGGGCAATGGTACGGGGGCCGGAGGAGCCCGCCGATCGCGGTGGGCCTGCTCCCTGCCCACCTTATCCCGGGGAGCCCTGGTGCCCGAGCCTCCTTAATGCACGTACAGCCCCCCGCCAGGCTGGGCTCCGAGCGCGCGTATTTTGTTCCCACATAACTGTAATCATTTCCCCAGGGAATGCCGCCCCCCACCCCTCCCCCCCGCTCTCCAGTGCCCTGGGTCGGCCGAGCTGGGACATCCTTCAGCGTACACCCCCAGACCCATGGCTGTCCTGCGCCCGCCAGCGCAGCGCCGCCACGTGTGCGCTTCATTGGTCCTAAGGGGGCCCTGAAAGGCGGCGACCGGACTTAGGCGGGTGACCAAGCAGCAGCAGGACAAGGCAGAGTGGACGACCGGCTCGCGTCGCCGCGAGGTTGCAGCTGGGAGCGCTTGGCCAGGGCGGCGGGGGGCGGGGTGTGTGTGTGTGTGTGTGGGGGGGGGGGGCGGGGAGAAGAGGGCAGAGCCGGACACTGGGAAACTCCCTGCAGGAGGCTGCGCCCCCAGGGCCCCGCGGACCTGAGGCCCGGGTCCAGCGCCTGCTGATGTTCTCCCGCCACTGTCAGGCCTCCTTCCCTTCGAAGGGAGAGGGTGTCTGGGGTCCCCAAGCTCCCGCCACCGACATGCCTGTAGGACCGAGCTCCTGGAGGAGGCCCCACGCGGGGCTCCCCCACTCCCGCCCCAGGCTGCATTCAAGTGACCCCCAACCGGGCCCTCCTCGGGCTCCCTCAATCCAGCTCCTGGCCCCAGTCAGGCTCTTTTCGGTGCTCGCATCGCCCAGGCCCTTCTCTGGAGCTCTCCCCTCCGCAACTCCCCTGCTCCCCTTTCTTCCACCGCTTCCCGGCCTCCAGTTCCTGGGGGGGGGGGGGGTCGAGGTATCCAGACCCCTCCCGGGAGTGCTGGGTGGGTACCCGGCCCCACTGCGCGCGGAGGCGGGGGTTGCGCGGCGGAGGGACCCCCGCGGGCCGCCGCCGCGAATCGAAAGCCTGTTGGCTTCCTAGGTTGAGCTGGAGGCAATCACGCAGGTTGGGGGACAGCTCTCCTCTGCAGCCCCCCACGCGTCCAGGACGGGGCACCTTCCTCCCGCCTTCCCCCTGTCCCCTTCCTTTCCTAATCCCCCCTGCGTGCACCCCATGTCGTCGAGCGGGGTAGTGGCACACACACTCTTGTAGCTGCCGTTCGGTTCGCACAGGCCTTCCTGCAAGGCCCCGACGGCCCGCGGCGGGCAGTGACCACGGGGACCCGCGGCGGGCAGTGACCGCGGGGACCCGCGCGGAGCCGGGTTTTTGAGGACGGCCTCGCGAGCGGCGTCCGCGGGGACGCCCTTAGACAAACGGAGCGAGAGCCGGGAGTAAGCCTCTGGCGTCTCCGCAGGACTCCCGCAGGCGAGTGGCCAGTGACGTTTCTCTTTTTAAGGAAATTTTTCCAGACATGTCAGGCTCCACAACACGAATGTAGTCACCTCGACACACTCCTTCCCTCTCTGCGCTCCTCCTAAAAAAGACGGCTGGAGGGCTTCCTGGAGGTGGTGACTGAGCCAACGTGGACGCAGTGCAGTCCGCGGCCCGGATGGGGGCGCCCGCGAGCACTCTAGATCGCCTGGGTTTCGCCCTGCGACAGGCCCCCAAGGGCAGGCTACAGAATCAGGGGGAAATGTTATTTTAACATTTGATTCTTTTCGCCAACCCAGTCCCTTCCCCACCCTTCTCTTCATGGGACCCGGATAGGAAAACTCTTTTGAACTGGGAGGTCAGCGCTGGTAGGTCAGGTGCAGGACCCTAGGAGCTACATCTCCCACAGGTTGGAGAGGATCCTTGATTGCAGGACCTATAGGAGGCCACAGAGGAGGCCCTGGGTTGGGGCTGAGGGCAGGTGAGGATAGGATCTGGGGTGGTGGTGTGCTTGGTAACCTTTGGGGGAGCACTGCTGTTGACCTGTGGGAAGTTGTGGCCGTGAGGTAACTCAGCCCTATCCTGCCCCCAATTACACCTGGGGGTAACAGATCCCTGGGTGTCCACAGAGCCAAGATGGAGGAATGGGGGACAGATGGGTGCCCTGGGACCAGCTCCCCAAGGCTGGCAGGCAGAGGAGGGGGGCTCAACTCAAATGTGGGGGCAAGATCAGGTTCCTTGCCTACCAAGCGATGACATTAGTTTATTTAAACAGGAGGCCTAGGCGGGTTCCAGGTTTATTCTTCCTGGCTCTCAAGCAGTGAAAAAACCATTTGTTTCAAAATTATGTGATATTCAGCTTCTCAAATAAAAGTGCCCTTGGTGGTAATGGGCCCAGAAATAAACAGGGGTTACTGGAAGGGCCCAACCCTGTGTATTTGCCTCCTCCAGAAGGACGTCTGGCTGGGGATGGGGGTGGGAGTGGGGGTGTGAATTTGAGCCCAAGCCAGGATGAGAGAGACAGTTTAACATTTTGGTGGGGTGGATGTTTTCTAAAGAAAGAGGCTGGGTTAAAGCTGTGCTTTGAAAGAAGATAAAGCTGGAGACAGACCCTCACGGGAGTTATACTGTAAACAATTTCTACTGACCGTATGATTGTCAAGTGTTCAGGTGCACTGTGCACACCAGGCACAGTAAACAGGAAGGCTAGCTCCTGGGTCTGGGGCTGCAGGACTGGCACCGCCCAGGCCAGGGCACTCAGCCTGTGACTCTGGGGTTGAAAATGCTACTGGCAGAAACTCAGTGATGGTTCTAAACCATCTGGTGTGAGAGGCCCAGAGAAGCATGTGGGGTCATCACCTGGAGTGTGTTCCAGGTGAGATGGAGTGTGAGCTCTGTACAGGCCAGGTGACTGCCTTGGCCTGGCCCCAGCCCTGGCTCCGGGCAGTGGTCCTGCAGAAGGGGTAGTACATGCATTCTGAAGGTGGGTGCTGCTGGGCAAAGGTGCCCCAGACAATGCTATGATGACAGTGACATCCATGACCTTTGGAAGTGGAGGCGGCAACACTCAAGACTCTCATTGTGTGGTTCTCTGAGTGTCTCAAGTGGCCCTCCTCCCAAAGTCCACCTCCTCCCACACAGCCCAGGCATCATCACCCACTGCCCCTGTTGTCCCATTCACAGACCTCACCCTACCGAGGCCCAGAGATACCCACTTGGATCTAGGCCAAGAGGACAAATGAGTCCCACACCGGGTATCTGAATAGTGAACATCTGGAACTCAGGCTTAGAAACTGCTCAGTATGATGTGCTTTATCCTCTTACTTGGGAAAATATACCTTCTAATGACAAAATTACAAGATATGACTTGCATGGAAGCCATTGACATACGAAAGAGGACAGACTGTAATGGTCACTGTGCATGTCTGAGCGTTCTGTCCTGGGAGGGGGCAGTGTTTGAATTTGTAATAAAATGAAGACAGAATAACTCACAAATTACGTATTTATTCCATCGATTTTTTTTGTCAGTAGAATCACTCCTTACCTTATAGTAATCAAGATGTTCATATAATTTGTGCTCCACTGAAATAATTATTCAAAAATTCAAAAGCAGTTTCATTGAAAGTGTACATTAAATATAGGGTGTCCCCAAAAATGTATACATGCTTTAACTCTCTTAATTTTCACTTCTTTTCGGGGTTAACTGATTTGAAATAATGGGTGAAGCCAAACTAAGCTTTGAACAAAGAACATTTAATCTAAATTGCCACTAGACTTTTTTTATGGGGATACATAAAAGATAAAGTTTACAGTACAAAACCTCAACAACTGACAAATTGAGGTTGCATAAATATGGATTTAAATAATTCTTGTTGTTTGTGATTCCATTGCTCTGCATTATTAGCAGTGCCTGGACCAGAAGAGTCATCAGTTTGAAAACAGGCATTGACAAAAAAGTTATTCACTTCTGTAGATTCTTTTAAATTTTGAAAATGAACTGTGTGTTTATAAACACCAACTTTATAATCATTCAAAGTGTGTATACATTTTGGGGGGACACCTTGTATATTTCCAATAGAAACTGTACAGTAAACCAGAGAAATGTAAGAAATAAAAATAACCAACTTGTGTTTTTCCCCCCAAATCTAACTTCTTCTAAAATATTCTAACCTATCTATTAAAATTTAAAGGCAACATACATATTATAATGTATAAAAATATCAAAATTTTAAGTAAAAACTTTAAAATTAACGCGGCATTTGATCCCCAGTAGGGAAAGGCCTGAGGAACCCCACAGAGGGACGGGAGGTAGTGGAGATGGCATGGGTAGAAGGCCCTCACGTTCTGCAGCAGCGCTCCACTAGGGCCCAGTAGAGAGCAAGTTCATGGTCATCCCTGCTGAGCCTCCTTCTGCCCTTCTGCATATGGGAAGCCAGGTCACCAGTGCTGTAAAGAAGATTAAATGCCAAAGTGTAGTGGGGAAATTGGGAGCAAGACTGGGAATGTGGTTTCAAAGACACCAGGGGTTGGACATCAATGGGTGTGGGCTGGGTGGGCAACAAGGTAATTTCAGATAGTGTGAGGCCAAGGAGCAGAGGCCAATAATGCCCTAAAAGAAGACAGGGTCACACAGAGAGGGCCTGACGCTCACTTATTTCCTTGGAGGTGAACAGCTGCTGGCCTGGGTGCAGTACAGCCACACTTAGGAGTGCCTTTTGGGATAGTTAAGGCTTCTGAGTTCTGAACCCCTTCTTTGGAGGTGATCAAGGACCTCGGACTTTGCAGGAGCACTTGTCACCAGCTCACCAGAGGTGTGATTTCAAAGGCAGCCTCTCTTAGCTGAATTCTCAGTTTGCTATTAACTTCACACACAGGAAGCTGGACCCTGCTCTCACATTGTACTGCTCATATCATATAAAAAATCAAATATTAGCATGTGTACATCTTATATGTTTAATTTTTAAAATAGATTCTATATTTTAAGTAGTATTAGGATTACAAAACACAACACAGCAAGTGCAGAAACAGTTTCCTCTCTTATTTACATTTTGCATTAGTGTGGTGCATTTGTTACAACTGACAATCCGATATTGACCCATTACTATTAACCCAAATCCTTAGGTTTGCAGTAAGGTTCATCCTTTTGTTGCACATTCTATGATTTTGACAAATGCATAATGTCCTGACGTTTGATTTTATATAGCACAGAAATAGACCTCTTCCTGACCTCAGAGGTGTCTCTTAGACATCTGAGAGAAATAATTGATCCAATCACCAAATAAGTACATTAAAAATATAATACAATGGACACATAAATATATAAATATGCTAAATAACATAGTTGCCAAATAAAACAGAAGACTTCTATTTCAGGCTGTGATTCCTGGTACTGGAAACCTCCTTAGCCCTGACTCAGCTGTGGGCCCACGGCCACCTTTCCCCACACTCAGCAGGAAGAAGGAATGACCGCATCCAAATCTGGGACCTGGCCTGTTTTCTGGAGCTGGATTCATTTATCAGACTGTGTCCCAGTGGGCAGGGACACTGCTGGGTGTGCAGTGATCTGAAATCACACAGCGAATGTGTGTGAGCTCAAGTGTTTGCAGATGGAGAAGGCAAGAAGCAATATGACGCAATCAAAGCCATAGCTTTGGTCATGAGGTACTCTTTGAAATGTGCAGTTTTGATGCGTAGTCATGTATATTGGTTGTTTTTAAATGTATTTTTATTGATTTCAGAGAGGAAGAGAGAGAAACATCAATGATGAGAGAGAATCATTGATTGGCTGCCTACTGCATGCCCCCCATTGGGGATTGAGCCAGAAACCTGGGCATTTGCCCAGACAAGGAATTGAACTGTTACCTTCTAGTTCATAGGTCGATGCTCAACCACTGAGTCATACTGGCTGGGCTAGAGTGTCATTAAAGTGCCCACTTTTCAGTTCAACAATAACAAAAAGCCAGTGGTGCCAACTGGGGTTTTCAATAATTTTTTGTTAGTTTCATTGTGATGCTGTGCAACGCCACTCATGAAGCCAGGAGTGTTGTCAATAAGCTTCTTAACATCCTACAGGGGACACAGCGTTCAAAGAGATTCCTGTCAGCTTCAGTGGATTTGAATTACTCTGTGTCCTTGAAATTATTTATTTGGAAGACCACTGAACTTTGGTTTTTGGTCCCCAATCCAGCACAATGTTCTATTTGCTCCTCATTTGCTGTGCCTGCTCTGTGGTCTGTGGAAACACAAGTTTGTTCATAGAATATGTGACTTTCTGCTTAGTATGTCCTAAGCAGAAAACTTACACTGAGGAAAAACGAGATACACTAAGCCATGAACCCACATGAAATGGAACATTTTCATTTTAGCTGTTTTGAAGGGAAGACATATGATAGTTGAAAAGGCAATGCCTAGATACTGGTATTTGCCTCCTCTCTCTTCTTTCCCTGCCTGTCCAATCTCCCACTACAACCCTCCCCTTGGCCCTCATTCTGTCACCTGCCCACTACAGCCTCCAAACGCTGGTCTCCTGCCTCTAAACCTTTCCCTCACCAAGCCATTCCACACCCAGACTCCAAAACATCTTCCTGAAGCAGATTGCAGACCTGACACTGGCCTGATCAAGGGGCTCAAGAGGAACCCTGCCTGCAGAATCAGAGACTCTCGGCCCTCAGCAGACCCCCACATGGGTCTTGCCAACCTCTTGCATAATTGCCCTCATCTTCTCTGGCTGGTTCTTTTTCAAAAACACATCTTTGTGCTGAGACACTGTGCAGACTGCTAGTGGCAGGCACCAGTGCAGACAGCCACCTTCTGGGGGCCTAGTCTAGACAATCAACTGCAGGAAGCTTGTGTAGATAACTTCAAGAGATTTGTGTAGATGACAACTTGCAGGGGCTTTGTGTAGACAGTCAGGTTCAGGAGGCTAGGTAGACAGACAGGTGCAGGAGGCTGGACCCTCAAACTCACATTCTTTGTCCTTCTCGTCTTCTCAAGAAATCTGTGCAATCTCTTTAATGGGATTGGACCTGTTCATATGAAACTGGCTCAACTGCTCTTAAGCGCAATTTAAATTAACTGCAGACAATTAGAATTTATTCTAGGTATATGTTCTTATTAAATACTTGTTAAATAATCAAGGTGCCTTGAAATGCCATGCACTGATTAAAATATGTGCGGGGTGAGAAGCAGAGGACAGTACCAGGGAGCAGTGGGAGGGGAGAAACAGCAGCTGGGGTTCGATTCCCAGCCCCTCCTCTTGCTGACAGCTCCTCACAGTTAATTAACTTGCCACCACAGTGATGCCTCCAGCTCTTCGTTATGCAGAAAGTGAGCAAAAAACATGCTTTCTTAACTGAGATGTCTTCTAGTAAAACTCTCTGTGAGAAGTGCTGAATCCCTGTTAGGTACAAATGCAAAGGGAACTTAGGTTGGTAGAACAAGTTTAATTACTACTTCATGGAACTTATGGGCTTTTAACTGCCACAAAATAAGGGATGGCATTTTAGCAATGACATCAATTAAGTTGACAACTATGCTTATAAATACATTATGTATATGCTATAGCCAAAATTTAAAGTGGGCTGGAACAGTGTGTATGTCTCTGTGTGCACGTGTGTGTGCAAGCGTGGGCATGTCTGCCTGTGCAGACACTGCTAGGTCCCCTCCCCTCAAAGAATAGTATCATTTTCCAGACCCTCTTCCCTGCTCATAAGACTTAGCACAGAGATCTTTTGATTGGGTAGGAGACTCAAAGATGAAAAAGAAACTCATGAAATTCAAAACCATTTTTATGAACATTAACTGCTATTAATTTTAATGAATGGCCTTGAAAGAGTAGTTCAATAGATAAATGCATCTGAAAAATTTCCTCTCAGCCTAACATTTTATTTGTTTAATTAGTGGCTACAAACATCATTTGTATCAAACTGAGCCAGCATTCTGTGGGCTGGGGAACAAATAGATTATGCTCATGTTTAAGTTTTGGTTTCCAAGGACATTTTATTTTGGGATGGTTCTTTTGGGGATGTGGGAAGGCATAATTAGGATAGAACTAAATTGTACTTCCACTAATGGGTCTGCCCTGGGCTTCTTTGACTTAGCAGGTGTGGTGGGGGGAATCTTGGATGACGGAGATGGGTAGATTGACAGCAGCCAATGATGAGGGAGACTGTTCTTTCAGGATCCATGGTCACATCACAGCTGGGCATAGCCATCCTATCATTTGTTATGTCATGGTTTCTTTGTCCCATATAAGACCACTCATTAATATATATATATATATATATATATATATATATATATATATATATATATATATATATTATTGATTTCAGAGAGAGGAACAGAGAGGGAGAGAGAGATAGAAACAGCAATGATAAGAGAGAATCACTGATCTGCTGCTTTCTGCACTGCCCCTACTGGGGATTGAGCTCACAACCCAGTCATGTGCCCTGACCAGGAATCAAACTGTGACCTCCTGGCTCATGGGTCAATGCTCAGCCACTGAGACACACTGGCTGGACAGGACCACTCATTTAACAAACACACATATCTTTTATGGTGAATGTTAAAACCTGGGTTAATTCCAGTGGTCAGGGTAAAGTTAAGAAGCTTGGGCGTTGTTTAGCACCCAAGATTGATTTGGAAGAGCAATCAGGGTCTCTCTCATGTAACTTGCATGGAAAGGGGGCTTTTGGCTTCAGATGCTTCACAACAGTATTGATTCAGACCGAGAGTTGATGTAAATTGTGGGATCAACCAAGATTTAGCAGTAGATTGTTTACTTAGCACATCACATCCATGCCTCATATAAACTTCCTACAAACCCCTGAGGTGTCTGGGTTGATGTTACTTTACTTTCGCACAGGAGAGCGCTGAGGCTCTGAGCGATTAAGGACGCTCAGCTAATTATCAAGGCAGTCACCACCAGCATTCATTTAGTGCTTACTGTGTGCAGTTAGTATGTATGATCTCATCTAATCCGCACAACAGTGCTACAGCACAGTGATGACTGTCATCCCCAATTTACAGGTGAGACAACTGAGGCTGGGAAGTTGCCCAGATTAACCCAGGGCAAGGCATTTGCTCTGGATTCCACTGCAGGCCAGACAGGCTCTAGATTCCCTACACAGCCCAGCAAAGCCTTCACCCAAAGTCTGCTCCTCCAGGGTAATTTCTCCTTCCCTGTGCCACACCCCTCAAGGCCCCATCCTCAGCTGGCCCTGCCACTAACTAGCCTTTGGGCAAATGACTGTCATGGATGAAATAAAGACAATGGGCCAGGACCAGCCCAGGGTTGTGTGGGTGAGGATTTTCCAAGCTCTCATCATCATCAAGGGGAATCTTCTCAGTAAGTGCCTACCTATAATTTTGTGTGAACATACAGCAAAGGAAAATGAACACAAACTCCATCCTATATGCAACAGATAGGGAATGGCAGAACGTCCCTTCTGATTTCAGTAGAGTAGAGTAGCTAGCTGCTACCATCAATCCTTCTTAAATGACTCCACAACAGGTTTACAAAAAGGGCTTTAGCATTTGAAAACACACACACACACACACACACACACACACACACACACACACACAAGCAAACTGTATAATCCAAAACCATTGCTAGGCAAAAAGGTAGCAATGACCAGTGTTTCAGCTTTCAGGCCCAGGTGGCTGCCACCTTATGTCATATAAGGGTGCTGGTTGGGGCAGAGACACTTCTGGGACTGACCCCAGGCTCACCTAGAGCTCAGCAAATGAATTGTAAGAAAGTGCTCTGGCCTTTGTTCTTCTGGAACCTGAAACTAAAATCTCAGCCCTCGTTTTCATTTCTGAGACCTTTACTTTTTTGATTTTATAAACTTCTCTATCTCTATTTCTACCCTCCTTCTACCTATCTTTCCTCTTGCCCATAGAGTTTAAATTTCCATGAATAACTCAAAATCTGAAAGGGAGATGAGCTATATAGAGCTGTGGCTTATGCCAACTGTTCTTTTAATTTTCTCTCTTGTAATGAGTGCACTGTTGGCTTCTTGCTAACTCGATTCCATGGGACACCAGCCAGGCTCTAGTACTTACACTGAACTGAGGGAATAACCCACATAAGCAAGTCCCATCTCTCGCACTTTCTATTAAACTCTTTCCCTTTTTTCCACTGAGCTTGCTTGGCTCAAACATTAGTTGAAGTCGCTTAAGTCTTTAACATCACAGACAATATCTTTGCCTTTTGCGCTCCCCCCCCACACACACACACAGTTCCTGGAGGAGACTGCATTGCTCCCCTAATTGCACACCGAGGCTCATCCCCTGTGATTCCTGCTTCGCCTGCACAATCTAATTTTAGAGCAGGAGTTATGTCTACGTTATTTCACATGGATTAACAACCCTTAAGCAAGATGTATTAAGTTGACCGTGTATTTCAGGAATATTTGGGGACTGTCAGTCATCACCAGTCAGCAAGTTGGCATATTCTGTCTAGCACCAGCTGCCTGGAGAAATTGCAAGGCACAGTGGAGCCCCTCTTCCTTTCATTCGGCTGTCTCACATATACCAGGAGCTGGGCAAAAGGTGCCTGCATGCCAAGTTTCAGTGGGCACACATATCCAGGTTTTGAGAAGTAAACATCTCAAGTTTAGGATGAAGTGCGAAGGCACAGCTTGAGGGTCAGTAAACAAGTAGCTTCTGAAAGAGTAAGGAGCAGTGTGGGCGGTTCTTCTTGAGCACCTCCTCCTGCAGATGTGCACCCACCATTGGCTGGGTGACCTCGCCATTGCCCCCACTGGCCTCTCATGGGAGCCATCCTCACCAAGGGGGCCCTGGCTGCACTGCCTGGCCTCCTTGAGAGCCCCCTCGGTGGCCAGCAGGTCATAGTGAGCTTCCCTGTAGGCCTCTCTGTAAGTGTCCAGGGCGGATTGCCCACGGCCCAGCTGTGTGGCTCCATGCTCTACACAGTGCCAGGCGCATGTGTTTCAAAAGACTAACTGTTAGAGTGAATATTTTGAACGCTGTGTTTTAAATGTATATTAGTTGGTGTCCCGTAATCTGAGAAGCTGTGGGAAGGGCAGATTGGCTATAGAAGTCAGACAGCCCACTTTCCAGCTCCAGTAGCCACATCCTTCAGCTTCTCCAGTATCACCGCCTCACCTGTGCCTGGAGAGGATCCCACAGAACCACTCCTAAGAAACTGTGTGACTTCATTTTTTTTTTTCCATTTGTAGGCAGTTCTACAAAACTTAAAAAATTATCAGATGACAGAGCAATTAATTTATTATCCGAATGAAATGTTTTCATTACCAATTTCTTGGTTGAGAAGTGAACATTGTAGTAACAGATTTGGGATTATTTTCTTAGAAAAGGTTATGTTTATAAAAAAGCACATGTGAAGCACACAGAAATCAGATGATCTTATAATACTTTAGTAATTATTTAGTATCTTATTCAATACATTGAATGTTAACGCTATCACACTATTTACAGAAATTTTTACTAGAGAAATAACTTAGAATGGTTCACAAAACTTCTAAACTACAAATGAATGTTGGGTATACTGTTCATGAATAAGATTCCAAACTTAAAAGGAAATGTTTAAAAATGAAAGCAATCCAACCCTTCAATAGTGGTATGTTCTCTTGACAGTGGACAGAAGAGAGACATTGCAGAAGATGACTAACATTGAAAAGAAAGCCTGTGTAAACTCACTCCACTGACTTAGAGCCTTTGCTGCTAGAACAGTAGAAAGGTAGTATCAGCAAACTGTTTGCGTGGATGTCCCAGGTGGGCCCAGGAACTTCTGAGTCCCGGTTTTAGGCAGGATACTTGGGAGTGCAGGACTCAAGGGACAGAGTGAATCAGTGGGGGTTTGCAACCTACAACATAACGGTGGCATGAAAGTCTGCGTGTCTCTTCTCCATGTGGGGAAAGTCTGCGTGTCTCTTCTTCATGTGTTTGTAGTCTGGGAGGGGAGGAACAGGATTCCTGATTTCTGAGACCCTCACAGTACCTTACAAATATTAATTCATTAATGCTCCAGCAGCCATGGGAGGCTGCCTCAGAAACTGCATCCCAGAGAGGATGTGATTTCCCTGAGGGCACAGGCACCGCTTGCAGAGCTGGGGAGGAGCTGTGACCACAGTCCCTAACAGCACACTGGGTCACAGGACACACTGCACTGGGAACCAGAATCTGGCTTCTTTTTCCCCTTGAGAAGAATCCCTTTTTCTAGATTGCAGCATGTTCATGAAGAGGTTTTGAAGAAAAAAGGCAAAAGTGATCAGGTGATGGCTTGCCACCTCTCAAATGCTTGCTGGCTGCAGGAGGATTCTACTGTTCTAGCAGCAAAGGCTCTAAGTGTTTTACCCATGGACAGACTGTTCCCGCTGCACTCAGAAGTAATGAAATAGATTGAAAGACATTTAAAAATACCTTTCCCAGGCTGGCAGGGTGATGGCAGGTGGGTAAGGAAGAGTTTAGTATGCTCGGAGTGAAAGTTCTTTATTGGAAAAGCTGACAGGTGCTCCATTTTTATGAGAAAACCCAGCTATTGTTATCCAAACCTCTCAGAATCCTTAACATGGCACTTGTCATAGGCATATAGATCATGATTCTGTTTGAGTAGTGTTGTTCCAAGTTCTATTAATAATTCTTCACAAGCACGTCACCAGTGACTAAAATGACCTTGGATTTTTACAAATGAAAAATTGTCCCAACCACATCCAGGGGTGAGTGAAAAGTAGGCAGAAGGGTCCCAGTGGGTCCCAATCCTTTTATAGCATTTGCACGGCCCTTGTTAGATAATTTTCATTTCAAAGTCTCATTTTAACTTCCCTTGGGGATGCCATTTCATGGGTGTGAATTTGGATTAAAAAAACCAACTTTATTTTTGTTTCCAATCTGGCCTCCACAAAATGTAGAGCTAATGAGATTAGGCTTGTGGGTTGAGTTCTCTGAGTTTAGAGCAAGATGAAATCATTTTAAGAGCCACAATCCCCATCCTATCTCTCAATTCTGAGGGCTGGAGACCACTCAAGAATTTTCAGGTAGTTCGAAGTGTCTGTAATTCTGTCTACTCTAGTGGGAGTGCCTTTAACCATGGGTGAGAAGCTCCTCTCTGGGAGGGAAGGCAAGCTCAGACCTTGAAACCCAGAGTATAAAACAGAACTTCCCACATGCACAGTCTCGGATCAAAAGTATGGACCTCAATCTCATGCCTCAATCTATGTGGCTGTGGCCTTGCCCACATCAGCATGTTAATGTATTCAACTCATATTACTGCACTTAACTGTATTCCTGATGCTGGATTTCAATTTAGCCATTTATAGGTATTGTACTTTTAATATATTAAACAAGAATTGGGAAGGAGCATCAATGCAATCCCTCTAAATCTAAGAATTTATAATCCCAAGGTTATCTGGGTTGATGTGTGATCATTTAAGGTAATGAGAGTTCCTTGAACAAAGCAAGTCCTGTATGAAGTTCACCAATAACATCTATTTGTCCATTAAGTTGTTTAAATTACCTTGGATAAAAGGCCATGTCATAAGTTTCATTACATAGCTACTCAGTCAGTGTGTCTTCCTGGCATAGGACAGGGCGTGGCTATAGGAACAGAAATATCTCACTCATGTAGGAACTGTCACATGGACATGAGCTTCTGACCATGGTCTGAAGTGTTCATGGGTATGTGAGATAGACTCAGTAATTTAGCTTTATTTTCAAACTGTGGGTTGAGACCCATAGTGGGTTATAAGCTCAATTAGCAGTTTTTCTTAGTTAAAATCTATACTAATAAAAGCCTAGCTGGTGTCACACCCTCATGCATGACGTCACAAGATAGCCAAGACAAGATGACCACCACAAGATGGCTGCATGCACAGTGGAGGCGGGCCCAGCAGCCACTCCACACTGTGAGGCCTGGGAATCCCACGGTTTGGCGTGGCGTGGAGGAGGCTGGTTCCGGCAGAGGAGGTGGGTCGCAGCAGGGGAGGGCAATTGGGGGTGATCAGGCCAGCAGGAGAGCAGTTAGGCGTCAATCAGGCTGGCAGGGGAACAGTTAGGGGATGATCAGGCTGGCAGGCAGATGATCGGTTAGGAGCTAGAGGTCCCAGATTGTGAGAGGAATGTCCAACTGCCCCTGAGGGGTCCCATATTGGAGAGGGTATAGGCTGGGCCGAGAGACACCCTCCCCCACCATGCATAAATTTTGTGCACAAGGCCTCTAGTAGGATATAATAGAAAATATAATTGGATAGGTTTGTGAACTGTGTCTCAGTTGGGTGTGTGTGTATGTGTGTAGCTCTACAGTGTGTTTCTTTCTGAGGGTGTGGTGAATGGTTCAGAAGCGACTGGTGGATCTGTCAGTAGCTGATTATTGGTATTTGTTGTTGTAACCTACCTGGGACTCTCCCTTCTGTGGGACTCAGTGGGGCAAAGCCAGTGCGCCTGGCTCCAGGGTCAGCAAGCCTACAGCCGAGTCCGCCCTCTGCCATTTCCTGCTTGTGGTGGGCATCCTTTATTGACAGGAGGTGGGGATAGTGCATGCCTATCAATAAAAAGAATAAATAGCCCCCAAAACCTAAGTGAAACTAGCTAATCAGGGGGAAAAACTGGGGCTGTGGTGATTGGTCTCTCATCTCAGTAAACAGTTAAGGGTACAAACTACTAACAATGACCCATGACTGTCATGTCTTCTCTTGCCAGGGAGAGAGGGCTCCTGGTGCCCAAACCGTGTTTAGCAGGGCTTGGAAACATTTTTGTGGTGCCCTTGGGGAAGTCCTCATTTCTGGAAGCTTCCAGACTGCCTGTTTCTCTCTTATGTGCCCGGTGGGTTCACTCCATCGTTCCACAGATGCCATAGTGGAGACCTTTCTACAAATCCCTGGGTCCCCGTTCTGAGGACAGAGGTCTCAACAAGTAAAACAGCCGAGACCTCTGAGTTGAATCTAGGAAACTTGCTCAAAATATGTGGAAAGAAAAAAAGCTTACTGACAAAGACCAAGCCATTCAAAGCTTAATTTCCAAGTGTGATTTCTCCCCGCAAGAGGAGCCCAGAACGGGTGTGAAACTCAACTGATGTCCCAGGCAAGCTTCTTTCTGGGAACCACCAAGGAATATTAGTCTTATTCTATTTAATCAGCAGATCTGAGCAACACAGAGCCCTCTTCATTAAGGGCACTCAGAAATTCCGGCCAGCTGTTTCCTGCCACTCGGCTGAGGACGAGGCGGAGAGGGAGAAGCCAGCCACTCTCGGGACTCTCGCGGTCTCACTGCAGCTCTGCGATGTAATCCCACTTTTATCATTTCATTCTGAAACCTGTCCCTGAATCCAGGAGCCGGTCTGTGACTTACAGGCTTAACTTTGACATGTTTTAATGCATATCACACACACTAAAGTTCTGGAGATGTGCAAATCATTTTTAGCTAAGTCTTTGTTTTGTCAAATACATCTACTCTTAAAATCCATTGAACTTAAAGTCCCGGGATGGTTAGAGACCAGCATGCCAAGTACACGTGTAGTGGATGGCTCACTCACGTGCCCAGTGTCTGTGAGATATTGTGTAATCTCTTTCATTCTACTTCAGAATATGAAAAATGTTTTCCCTCAAAAAATGTGTCTCTGATGCTCACTTTGCAATGGAACTTTATCTTGACACACATTCTCTGGCTACCATTACAGGGGGGGCTGTATAGGATGTGCCCAATTGTCTAAACCAGTGCCTGGCAGCTCACGTGCACTGGAGCGTGGTGTCATGGGGTGTCTGTGAACCCAGAGGTGACCAGAGTGTAAGAGGGGCCTGTCCACCAGGTCAGGGACCATCCCAGAATGATGGGACTCCTTGCCTACAGAAGCCCATTTTATTTCCCACAGGTAAATTCCATTTACCCTTTCCTCGTGTTCAGACCATCAATGGTCACTATGCACAATCACAAAACGTGCAGGTGACCTTGGCTCCCTGTTGGTCTGCACATGGAAGCAGCTGTCCTTGATGTTTCAAAGAGAGGTGGGCTGAGGGAAGGATGAAGCAACCCTCCCAACTGTGGCCACTAACTGGCCTGTCAGTGGAGATGCTCATCTCTGGACCATCACTGTGGCTATTGAGAGCAGGGATTGTGCTGATCACCTGGCCTGTGCCATGTTCCCAGCCCCAGACCAGCCCCTGAACATAGACCAGCCACATGTATCAAGCCTGCAATGGGATCAGCCCCACTGGTAGGACTGATGGAGCATGTGTATGGGGAGGGGCAGCAATTCAGTGTCCAGGAAGGCAGGGCCAACCAGTGTCCAGTCCATCTTATCTGCTACTTCCCACACTTGTCCCCAACACCCATGGCCCGCAATTCCAAAGCCACAGATGCAGTCACAGATGACTCATAGTTACAATCTCAAAGGCAATGCCAGGGTTCTGTGACTACTGTGACCACAGGAGTGTCACTAACCAATGAATCTGATTGATGTGATTAATGATATAATTAATAATGTGATTAATGACATAATTAATAATAAGCCTTTATCTTTTTTCCTGAATAATACAGACCAGCACGAGCATGTGACCTTCTGAGTTAGGAGTTTTCGATACCAGAATAATTCATGAAATTTTACTCCCTGGAATTTTACATTGAGTTGAGCTCCTGGTTGTGGAGCCTTCAGTTTCCCTGAGATTCTGCCCGGAGGGAGACGCCCTGTGTCTGCGTGAGAGTGTGAATGTGTAAAGCAATTCTTCCCAGTGCTGGGTCACCCAAAGACTGCCTCCTTCAGCCCTGGGCAGGGAGATATGGTGGGAAATCAACAGAGGTTTTGCTTGTTTTAACGAACATCAGGCATCTTTAGGAGCTGGGCACCACTGGCTTTTCTCAAAGATACTTGAGAAGCATGGATGAACCTGATCCTGGTGCCTACCTACCTGAGTGAGGTCTGAGAACCCTGTGCCTACCAGAGGAGGGGTAGTGGTGCTGGATTCCCTGAGGGTGCTCCCCTGGACTGTGCATGACTCAGGTGACGGCCGCAGGATAATTCTGACACTTGTTGGGGTTGAGGATATTCTAGGCGCTGAGTCAGCACTGACTCATCACAGTCATCCTTCACTCTGCTCACTTACTCGCAATTTGGCAAAAGATAGAAAATGTAATGGCTTCTATTTTTAAATGCGTGTGCAGGGATATTGTACCCAGAATCATTAAGTTCCAGTGTCTCTCTATAGCCTTTGGGTACTAGGATGACTCAAAAATATCAAATGGACTTGGTAATTAATTTCATAAATGTGTGTATTTGGATTCTGACATAGAAAAAATAAACATTCCTTTAAAAATAGATATAGTTTTGAATTGACAAATAATGTGTAAATATGCATGATCACATAGTAATTTTACTCTAAATTAATCATGTAAAAAGTTAGCAAAATGCAATACTTTAGCCGAACCATCATATCACGAAGTTATTTTTACTTCTGAGTCCAAGTTGGGTACCACAGAACCAGGAAGAAGATGAAACCTGCTTTGTGGGGGTCACAAAGCTTTGCTTTCCACCCAGAAGTGACTGATTTTGTGCAGAAATTGAACGTCTTTCCACATGAATTCTTTCTCCCCTACTACAGTTTTAAAAATGGCCCATTTTGGATTAATTTTAAAATATTTTTGGAATAAAATTTCCAAGCATTTATAAAAATAATGGAATAATCAAAATGAAGCACTTGAAATGGTCACCACTGAAAACTATGCTGGATCAGTGGCTGTTCTTTCAACTGGGCAGCCCATCGGATTAGCCTTGAAAACAGTGTGGAACTCCAGAATCGAAAACCGGCCTTGGGCCACCAGGACTCACCCCTCCTGTTCTGGAGATGAAATCATGAATGATGTTAATTGCAACAATGATCATGATCATTTATTGGCAGGAGGCATTCCTAAGGAGTCCGGAGGACAGGCAGTAAAATGAAAGCTTGTCTGCATAGTATCTCCATAAAATGGTCAAACTTTCATTACCAGGGATGTTATACCTGTGGCCCTGGGAGAGAGGCAGTGGTGGGCCTAGTGGGGCCGCTACTTGGTCTGGCACATTTATAGGGCCAATCACAGCTTACACAAGGATTGTGGCCGACATCATCAGATGCCTCCTCACCCTCAGCCCTCACTTGCTTCTTTCTATGGAGTCTGTGAAATCTGAGTTCCATGTCAATACCTAAAGAGCATTGAGGAGAACAGGCAGAAGACACCGCACATTCACCATATGGTTATTATTGAAATGTGGGTTGCAGCTGTGTTTGTTACCTCCCCACATTTTCTTTTCGCGGGGTGTTCAGGAAATACTTTTAGCAAAGGAATAAACTTAGTTCTGCATTTTCTTCCCTGCTGTTTCTGAAATAGCTCTAGTTGAAGTTCATGATGAGGCTCCCAGAGGAGAAATATTTTCCTCAAAGATGATACCAGGACATTAGGGCACAGGGACGTGTGTACACACAGCACCAGTGTGCCATGTGAAGATGGCCTGCTGGGCACCATCATTCAGATGCAAAGGAATGTTGGGTCTGAAGGTACCTGGTCATTCTCTGTCTCTCTGATCTCCACCCGCACCCTGACGTTCAAGCAGCCAGGGCTTCTGTACTGTCTTCCTTCATGACAGAGATGAGACAAAAAAAACAAGGGGCCATCTCCTTTTCAGATTTTAGCTTTTGAGTTAAAATTGGCAGTCACTGTCCCATCACACAGATAAGGAGCTCCATTCTCTGTGTCAGATCAACTTCCTTAGAAGCTGCTTCTGTTGCTGGTGGCCACATGTGTGTGGGTGGGTGGGAGGGTAACTTCTTCGCTTGGGCTGTATTCAGTCATTACCAGGTTGACCCAGACTCCAGACTCTTCTAGAGCATAAGAGACTCTCAGAGTGTCTGGCTCTTCCTTCCTCTCCTTCCTCTCTCTGCTTCTGCCCTGGCAACCTCTGCAGCTGGCATGTGTGACTTCACACCTCAGCTACTGTACCCAACCCAAGACTCGGCCCCTCCTGGCCCAGGTTGCTGCTCTGCTTGGTTGAGTTCTGAGCACACAGGATTTCTGACTTCAGGAGCCCATCCCAGCATTGGTGAGCTGGGTGGCCAGGGCTCTCAGCTCCCTCCAGGACACTCTGGGTCCATGCAACTGCAGAGCCAGCCCTCCTGTCTGCAGCGCTGGGGAGATCTCTGGTGGCTGGGGCAGGGGCTGGGCAGTACCCTAACTCCAGACCTTTCTTCCCTCTGTTGATGGCAAAGATTTGCATTGTGTCCACCTCTCTGGGATGCCCTCTCTGTCCTCTGCCCACCAGACTTGGATTCTTGGTGTTTCATGGGAATTTTTGGAGTTCAAGAAATCCTTTTCTTTCTCTAAGACTTGGCTCTTGCAGTTGACCTTCTGGCTCCCAAATCCAGTGGGGACCTTTTGTTTTGTTTTGTTTGTTTGCTTTTTAAAGGCTGTTTGCTTTTTAAAAGCTGAGCAATGGCTTCTTGACTTTTAATTTCATCTGTTCTGACTCTAAAGCTGCACTTCCTCTGTTTTGGCTTAGAGAGAAATGGGCCATTAGCTAGACACAAATTCACAGAAATTAAAAATTCACTGGGCTACAGACAATCCCAGTACATTAAGGGTATTTTATAGGATGTGATCCAACCCAGGGAGCCTTTGTAAATCTCCAGTAAAGGCTACAGACTGGGAAGTTAGGACTCTCAGTTCTAGGAACCAAATATTAAGAGAAAATCCTTCCCTGAGGTCTCCAAGCTTCTATGAGTGCAGAGATGGTCAGCTATTTCTCTTATTGATATAGAGTCAATGTATCTCACTAATAAACACTTTAGGGAGAATGGCCGTGGCTTGTAAACTATTATGTCAAGAACTATTCTAGTGGGCAGACAGGAGGCTGTTTCTTGGAAACAGTTACAAAGACTAGCTAACTAATCAATTAATTAATCATTTCATTTATTCATTAAACACCTAAGAATTCAACACCAATGACAAGTGAATTTCTGGGCAAGGCAATTTTCCTCCTATGACCAAGAGCTGTAAGTGGAAAAGTCAAAGTGAAATATTACTGAATGTCAACATCAAACATAAAACCTTTAAGATGACTAATTGTTAATTCTAAACCAGAAGATATTTTGAAAAGTGGTCTAAGGGAGCTAATGGATTTCATAGTATAAAGTAATGAGCTAAGCAAGAAACACCCTGAAGAGATGTTTTCAGAGTTCAAGACTTAAACCCTTTAAAATCATTTTAAAGATAAAATTTTATTTTATGGAAATCATAAGCCATGTTACTACAAACCCAGTTCACCCTACTGCATATAAAATGGCATCACCTTGCCTCAAGGTAAGAAAATAAAGTTTACTGCTATTGAATCATACTAAAATATTCATCTGTCAGGACTTTGTCAACCATGGTTTTGATGGCATTTAAATTGAATTTAATATAAATTTAAAGGCATCTCCATTTGATGTAATGAATAATGTGGGGTCACCATCAACTTCAATTTTAATACCTTAAATATAGTCAGTTCCAGCTGCCTTGATGCATTTATGGTAGGGAGTAACTTGTTATAATATATATTTTTAGCACTTTGTTATTTTAAATCTGCAAATAACACCAAGGGCAGAGGTACACTCTCAACTTTAATATCATGCTCTTGAATAGGGTCCGTGAGCAATTGCCAAGTGATTCCTGTCATCGGTCCTTTAGTGCCTGTGGAGGGAGGAGGGACCCTGGCTGAGTTGCCACCTTGGAAAAAGCATATTTTATATACACTAATGTGCTATATTAGTGTATTTCTGACTTCAGGAGCCCATCCCAGCATTGGTGAGCTGGGTGGCCAGGGCTCTCAGCTCCCTCCACGGCACTCTGGGTCCATGCAACTGCAGAGCCAGCCCTCCTGTCTGCAGCTCTGGGGAGATCTCTGGTGGCTGGGGCAGGGGCTGGGCAGTACCCTAACTCCAGACCTTTCTTCCCTCTGTTGATGGCAAAGATTTGCATTGTGTCCACCTCTCTGGGATGCCCTCTCTGTCCTCTGCCCACAAGGCCTCTGTCCATGCACAGGCTTTCTCTAAATATTTTCTACACGTATAATGGGAGAGGCCAGTGCTTCTAATTTTTTGGCATAATATTTTCTTTTTATTTTGTACACATTTAGTTTTATTGTAACAAAGCAACTTGTACATTTTTAACATTTAAAACTGAGCATTATCTTTCCTTTCCAGTGAAACAAAAAGAAAATTTAAAAATAAACAGGAACAAAATTACAATAGAGAGATGTCAATTCCAAATAAGATCCTACAGGTTCTACTGATTCTCCTATCGAGTGGCAGGGCTCAAGTCATCATTAGGAGAGAATTTTATTTTAAAAGTATCATCTTAAACTGCAAGGATGTCCATTAAACGTCACAATTAAACATCCCAAAGGAGAAGTCATGTTTCAAAATGCCCACTTAACTCACCCAAACATCTCAAGCCCACCCCTTTGCTGACCTTCTATAGAATCTATACCTCCCCTTTTTTAAAGTTGTTTTTTCTTTTTTTTTGAAACAAGAGAAAGTAGACAGATACATCTTGGTAAATGTTAACTGTACATATTCACATAGAGACACAGTGTAATCTCTGAGCCCAATATACAGAGAAAGGAGGAAAAAAGCTAGAATTATATGCACTACTACACAGGGGCCTAGCAACCTCCAGCTCCCAGCAGAGCTAAGGGAGCAGGTTTTCTTTTTTCCCCACAGAGCATGGTGGTGTTGATTCCATTAAGTTTTTTTCTTGAGACAGGAAGGGATAAAAATGAATTTGGAACAGAAAAGGGCAAAGATTCTTTTCCCACTGTATATGCTCAAGGTACATCCCCCCTCCCCCACAAATAAGGTGAAAACTATGGTGTAAAAGGAGAGAAAAAAGACCTCAAAAAAAACGGGGCAACAGAGCACAAGGCGGGGCAGGGCGGGGAGGGGGTTGTGGAGGGGAGAAAAAGAAAAAAAGACTGCAACTTGATCCCAGGGACTGGAGAAAATTAAAAAAGGTTGGAATCCGTCAGTGTTCATTAGTCATCTTCTCCTTCATCTTCCTCTCCTTCTTCCCCCTCATCAGCATCTTCATCTTCTTCACCTTCATCCTCATCCCCTTCTTCATCAATATCTTTCAATCCTTCCTTTTCTTCATCATCATCATCATCATCTTCTTCTCCTTCCCCTTCTTCATCATCCATGTCAGGAACCAAGTAGTACTGTAATAGATTGGCCAAATGCCATCTTTGATGACTTCTCCCAACTCATCTGCACCTGCATCAGAATGGTCAGTGAACCAGGTAAAGAAGCTTTCTGGTTCGTCATGCTGTCTCTTCCTGCTGGCTTTACTCTGTGTTTGACTTGAATGTTTTGTCAAATCCTTTCCAGATTTCCTTTTGATTTCAGTGGTCTTTGAAGATGGATCACCACTCTCATTCAGATGAAACTCTTTGGAGAGAACTTTATTTTCGAAGTAAGGATTTTCATCAAAATAAAAATCTATTCTGTAACCTGATTTAAGATCTTCAAATTCTGTCACTTCAACTCTTGTCAAATAATTCAGCACCTCCTCATCCTCTTCCCCAAGCATTGCAGACACTTGTGGATGGTTGACAAATGTTGTTACCCCAAAGTTTTGGATGTTGGCAATCAATTCTAAACTCTTCTGAAAAAATGGTTGGCAGAGTTTGTTATATTTCTGTTCTGCTTTCAAAATCTCTTCACTGACTTGTTCATTAAGTCTGTCCATTTCATTTTGTACTTCTATATGTTCAGTCGCTTCTTCCTGTTCTTTTTCTCCCTTTGGCATGCCCTGAGGGGTCTGGCTTGGGGGCTGGAGTCAGTTTCTTCCTTTGAGGTGGGAGCGAGGACTGGCGTTTGGGGGCCATGCTGTGAGGAAAGTCCAAGGATCTGATCGCTGGGAAGTCGCCGGGCTGGAAGTTGTGCTGGGACTCTCGGCATAATATTTTCTTACCTTTGTTTTACTGTTCAAAAAAACAGCTGATAAAATCTACTTTTCAGAAGGGAGGCGTCTGCTTCATTTCTTGGGGGATTGGCTCACTAATAGTCTAAAGTGTAAGTGGTAGAGATTGTTCTGGTATTTGGTGTCCGTGTCTGTGTGTATCTACTGCCTCTAAAGAGATCTCCATTCATCAACATGACCTTGAGATACGAGTAAGCTATTTAAATAATTAAAAATTGCCTTGGGAACATTTAGGAGGATAAAAAGTGACACACATAAAAATCAATAGTCTTTCTATGGACCTGTAACAACCACTTAGACATAAGAAAAGAGAAAGTCTCAGTTAAAATGGCAACTAAGAACGTGAAATTCTTATGCATAAACTTGATAAGCAATTGCAAACTCTATGTGGAGAAACTTTCAAATACTTTCAAAAGCCTATGTGGTAGACTTGACCCAATGGGAAGGTGTCCCTTGATCTTGGATAGGAAGACTCAATTCCATGTGAGTTAGCATATGAATTGAGCACCAATCCAATACACATGCCAGTATTTGTCATAGTGGAGCAATTAATTCTAAATTTTTATGGACAAGTAATTGTGCAAGAATTTCTAGAAAATCTCTATAAAAGACGAGAAAGAAGGAAGGGGATTGCCAGGCCTACCAGATATGGTTCTAGAGCATGGCTAGACAAATGGGCCAGGGGGACAGAGGAGGAAACAGATCAAGAAAACAAGCGACTTTTGTTTCTGATAAAGGTGGCATCTCATATTATCAAGGCAAAAATACATAACATCAACGGAGCTAAATAGGAATTTAAAAAATGACAAAATTTGATCCATATCTCACTCCAGACAACAGAATAAAGTACAAATGGTCAGAGAACTATAAAAAATTAAAATAACACCTGAAGCCTATTAGAAGAACACATGGGCATTTTTTTTTAAACCTGAGTAGTGAAAACCTTCCAACTAGAACTCAAATAAAGATTAAATGAAGAAAATTTAATGAAGTCAACAGTATATAAATGTTTGCCTCCCTCCTCCCACCCTAGAACAGTATGATGAAAATCAATGGCACACTGAGGAAAGTACTAACAGCTCTTAGCCTCCTGTAAGGGCTCAAAACCTCATTTTAGAGTGGTACTAATAAAAACACTAATTGATAATATGTTTTAAGCAATCAAGAAACAAAAGAGTGAAACAGTCAATGGAAAAATGTGCAAACATCAAGAAGTGACACTTTATTGAAAAAACATGCAAATTTCTTCTTAAAACATGGATATATATTTAATGCCATTTGTAGTAAGAGAACTATTACACTATGGAGGGGATTGGGCACTCTCTAGCTAAACTATATGAAGTACCGATGATGAAACAATCACTCAGGAGATGAGAGGGGATGGAAAGGAAGAGAGAACTCTGCAAAGAATGAGGGTTTTTGCAAGAAGAAAATGTTTTATGTGCTCAAAAATATAATCACATTTTTAAAAATATAAAGGACAACCCTACAACTGAACACAAACAGGAACAAATGTTTATTTTCAATTTACAGTTGGGAATCAAGGGCCAACTTAATTTATATGTGGATTTTTAACTGCCAGAATAGTCAGTGCTCTTAATCTCAGCATTATTCAAGGGTCAATTGTATAGCAAACTAATATAAGTACAGAAGAAAAAATAACCATTTTGAGTACTTTTAAGCACTGTACTCTGTATACCCTTAGCAGAATATCGTCTAGGGCCAGCATAATATGTTGTCAAGAAATATTTTATGATGGTTTTAACACATGAATTGATTATCACATAGAACAAAGAGCAAAAGTACATGATATAATAGTAAGACTACTTTTGCCCTGGTAATGGAGTGTGTTCACTGTTTAGCTTTTGGTATTGACTGATTTCATAAGGGACACACTTTTTTAAATGTGCAGGATAAATGAAGCTAATTGTTTTATTCTTTGTCAATAAATGATGATATAAGTGGATTGAAAGGTAAAGAAACAGAATCTAGACTAATAATTATAAATGTCCTTATAGAAAAAGCTCAAGCAAATAAAAGAGAAGCATAATTAGACATAAAATTAAAGAAAATTGTTTTTTTTCTTGAAAAAAAAAGAAAAACCCGCAGATTTTAAGTTGCACAGAGACTGAGGAACATACACTCTAATTCTAACATCTTATACCCAATGAGTTGCTTATGCAGGAAGACAAAGGAAAACTGTTGTCATGGAGAGTGCCTGTGTTCCCTATTCCCCCTTTCCAGAGTTTTCAGGTGGCCCCTTGTGCCTCCCCTGTGTGGCCATGAGGCTCAGAGGGCTGGCTGCTTGCCCAGAGGGCAGGAGGCCTGACTTTTATAGGACTAACTCCATTCCGTGCCTGACCCCTAAGAGGCATGAGAGTTTACCCAATTCAGATAGTGAGACCTTAGGAGAGGTTTGTGGAGGCTGCTGGGAAAACATTCTGACTGTGGCACAGAGCCATTTTCCATCCAGAGGGCGGGACTAGGGAGGAAGCTTGCAGTGCTGCAGGACACTGGCCACGCCATTGTGACCACGAGGGCTTCCAGCCGGGGACAACACTAATGCTCCATGTCTTAACAGCGGTTCTCAACCTGTGGGTCGCGACCCCTTTGGGGGTCGAATGACCCTTTCACAGGGGTCACCTAAGACCACCGGAAAACACATATATAATTACATATTGTTTTTGTGATTAATCACTATGCTTTAATTATGTTCAATTGCAACAATGAAATTGGGGGTCACCACAACATGAGGAACTGTATTAAAGGGTCGCGGCATTAGGAAGGTTGAGAACCACTGTCTTAGCACAAGAGGCAGATCAGACCTCAGTGCACAGCTAGTTGGTCCCCCTTGTTCCAGCCTGCTAGTGTAGGGCAAGCATGTCAAACTCAAAGGCTAACATGGGTCAAATAAACATGGTTTAAGTTTATGTGGGCCGCAAAAAAAAAAAGCTTAAATTTTCATAGAAACGTAGGTTTATTTCAATAGAGACATACTGAATACAAATGGCTGAAATAAATGAGTAATCGTTAACATAAAATAATAGAACATTTTAATAAAAATTAATATTTTTTCTTGAACATTAACTTACTAGGCACTGAATAACTACACAAATTAATAAGCATAATACTAATAAACCTATTTTTCTTGTTCTCCAAAAGCGAAATATTTCCTGTTGTGCACACCAAACAAGTCAGTCCAAGACTAATGATGTGGCAATTGGCTGCTGAAATAGTCACTGCTAGTATTAGTGGAGAGAAATGGTGTGCCTGCGTGTAAGGCGCATAAGGGAAATGAATGCAATACGATTATAGTACTCAGCCGTTAGCAAACATTGTAGTAGAATACTGTAAAAATCAAGTTACGAAATATTTATTAAAACGTTTCTTACCTACCGTTATATTGGCTGGGCTGCAAAAATATTCCTTGTGGGCCGGCCGCAGGCTGAGAATTTGACATGCTTGGTGTAGGGCCTTTGTTACTATAGCCGAAAACTTCTCCTTGACACAGGCATGCCACCTGGATCACACGGTTCACACAGCATGCTACTTTTTTGAAAAACAGAGCTTTTGGATATTAGGATGCCTAGGAAGAGTCGGTGTTGAAGCAAACAGGAATGGGAAGGGCAGGCCAAGACTCAGCAGAGAGCACTGGAAAGTGACACTGAGTAAATGCAAAATGCTGCAGGAGAGGGGGTGGCCACTGGGAGCAAGGTGGAGAACCTGGTTCCTCAGAGGAGGGCGGTGCGTGTCTCGGCTCTCAAGTTTCATCAGGAGAAGCTGGGATATTGGGAGATGGTAAATATGGACTAAAATGTTATCTCTTCAAGGCCTTACCCCAGAAGAAGCTGTGGACTTCATCTTGTCTGCCTAGAGGATGAGAAGATCCAGAGCCAGGAAGGGAAGCCCGCCGCTCAAGCCCGCTATGAAGCAGCCTGCAACAGCCTGGCCCGCAAGGTGGTGCAGCTGGGCTTGGGGGCAAAGTCACAGTGATGGTGGTGCCGAGAGGGCAATGAGGACACTGCCACCCAGGCACATGGCAAGGAATTGACTTCAAAGGTTCACTTGTATGTGTACCCATTATGTGCATTTTGTGTACTCATGGGGGATGCTCTCATGACTGTAAATAAGGTTCCTTTGTTTCTAAAAATAAAAATTTTATCTTTTGTGAAGAGATAAAATGATTTTGATTTTTAACTTTAATAGTAAAAATATCAACTAAGCAATTTCTAAACTTAAAGTAGCCATGTGGAGAATTAAAGGCAGGATAAATATATCTTGCAGATTCCCAGAGAAGATAAACTAAAAATAAATCAGATAGCAAAAGATAGCAAACATCAAAGACATTTTTTTAAGTCAAAAATAATTGGCCAAAGGCCTAACATATAATTTTGTAGTAAGAGTGAGTAAAAGGAATGAAACATGTACATATATAGAAAAGACACTGAAATGGAAGATCTAAGCCAATGACTTGCAACAGGTGTGCCTCGAGAATTTTAAAACATGCAGTGCCTGACTGTTTAGAGCAGGGGTCCTCAAACTTTTTAAACAGGGGACCAGTTCACTGTCCCTCAGACCGTTGGAGGGCCGGACTATAGTTTAAAAAAAAACTATGAACAAATTCCTATGCACACTGCACATATCTTATTTTTAAGTAAAAAAAACAAAACGGGAACAAATACCATATTTGTATTTGCATGTGGCCCGCGGGCCGTAGTTTGAGGACTCCTGGTTTAGAGGCACTGACCTCTTTTCCCTTAGATCACCAAATAAAAAATGACAACAGTCAATGCAACAATAGCTGTCTGGTGTTAATGAATCAAAACTATACCTATTTTTTTTGTCACATTGGCAAAAAATATAACATATTGTGTTGTATACCAAAGAATTTTAGTAATTAGTTTATGTGTGCCATGAGATTAAATTTAAGAGCTAGTCAAATCACATAGGTGATTTTATTTTTTTTCCAATTTATTTTTGTAATGGATGAGTTCATTTATAGCTATGAACTTAGCCAAACTTGAATATATTGATATATATTTACTTACTTTTACATGTTTATTTATACATATTTGTTACACACTTATGAAAACTATGGAAACATATCTTTGATTTTACTGCATGAATAATGGAGTTTGCCAGTGGCCTAGCTTCTTGGCCATGGTGTGTCCACCTGTTGAACTATCCCATGCGCACACTGCAGTGTCCCAGGCTCTGAGGAGGTGAACTAACAGTGATCACCAGATCATTCCTCGTCTTCTTGGATGAGTGGGTCCCCTGACAAAGAAAACCCCGTGTGACCAATGACAAAGGCCTTAGAGGCACTGGGCTTCCGCTGTGGATCCCAGCTGGTCTCCATCTGAGAGGGAAGAAGGGTGCGGGCCCCGGGCTCACAGAGTCACTCACCCTTCATTGAGCACCCTCGGGAAGCTGCCACAGCTGCAGTGTGGATTCGGGGTGCCCTGTCCTGCAGGGGCTCTTCACTCCAGGCTTCCATAACAATGCAAGCCAGTCATTAGTAGTGACCACACATGCTGGCCCCCCTTGTCACCCGAAAGAGTTGGTTTTCTAAGAAAAAAATATGTCAAATTCCTCTACGCTGGGTGGAGGAGGTCAGTGTTCGTGATGGAAAGTGAGAAATCTGGGCGATGTCATCAGCAGAGCCTTGCAGGCAGGTCTCACACAGGCTGGGACAGCTGCCGCAGGACCAGGAGCGCGTCTTCGCCACGTGCCCGCGCCACTTGCTGATCACTTCTAGGGGGAGAATGTCACACCAGTGGTTACTTAGAATATGTGAGAATGTGGCCTGGTTTCCAAAATAAGCTGCTGGTAATTCTCGCTGTATTTAATGTCCAGCTGTTTTGTTTGTTTTTTTTCCCCCTGTGGTTTTTTGTTTCTCATTCAACATCTGGAGGAGCTCATTAAGTTGGGGGATGATGCGAAGGTTGAGAGAGTGTCTTCTAATTAAAAAAAAGAAAACTAATTAGGAATATATCCAGAGAGAAGGGAAAACAGCAATTGTTTTTCTTAACACGCAGGGCGACTGGATGGAAGAAAAGGTATGTCACTCACGTGTGCAAATCCACATAAACTCACGAATCAAAGTGTGCAGATATCATAGAAGGGCTCCGTGTCCTAAATTTGGCCTAATCCAAACTTTTTTCTTCTTATTATTAATAAGGTCACGTAATTTTGACTACTGCAGTAATTGCATTTCTCATGTTTTCTCTTTATCATCATCATAATTTTTTAAGTGTCACAAAATGGCCATTTTCTCTGTATCTCTACTCTGCTCTGACCCCTCTCCCTCTGAGTATCCCCTGAATTCCTCAGAGGAAGACCCCACATCATCCCCACTCTCCATCTACACTGTTATACTAACCCTTTTGATTTTTTTCCAAGAGGCATTTTAATAAAAGTTCCACAATGTCTCATCCATGCTTTAAAATCTTTTATACTCGGCTTCCCCAAAGCAGCTTGAGGGAAGCGTTTAGGGTGGGGAGGTTGTCTGGGGTGTGACCCAGGAGGCCTGGTCAGGTATAGAAGATTGGTTCTCCTCGGGACATGCCTCAGGGGCCCACAGCAGGTGAGCAAGCTGGAGTATTTATTCACGGATCCGCCCCCCCACCCCCACCCCGTGCTGGCTAAGGGCTGGCTGGAGATGTCTGTGGTGTGGGGACCACCTGGTATATCTCCAACAGTGGAGGAGCAGGCTGCAGAACTTGTTCAGGGACATCATCCATGGCCGCGGGGACGTCTGAAGCTGTTGAACACAAGGATGAACAGGGAAGCAGGGCCCAATCTTTTGTTTTAAAAATGCAGACGCTGCCCAGCTGGCGTGGCTCAGGGGTTGAGCATCGACCTATGAACCAGGAGGTCACGGTTTGATTCTTGGTCAAGGCACATGCCAGGGTTGTGGGCTCGATCCCCAGTGGGGGGTGCAGGAGGCAGCTGATCAATGATTCTCTCTCATCATCGATGTTTCTATCTCTCTTTCCCTCTCCCTTCCTCTCTGAGATCAATATATATATATACACACACACACACATATACACACACACACACAGACGCAGCTCTGGCCTGTGTTGCTCAGTGGGTTGGGCATTATCCCATACACCAAAAGGTTGCTGGTTCGATTCCTAGTCAGGGCACATGCCTGGGTTTCAGTTTGATCCTCAGTAAATCAGCCAAAATCCAGGAAGGAAGCAGTTGATTGATGTTTCACTCTCACATTGGTGATTCTCTTTCTCTCTCCCTCTCCCTTTCTCTCTAGAAAAAACAATTAAAAAATCTTTAAAAAAATGCAGACACATTTTGCGTCTGTGTCATCAAAATTTAAGCTTTAAAAAATGTTTTACATGTTGTCACACAGCATGACTCTGTCCACAAAGGGAGACCTGGACCCCCCTCCCCCGCCCCCTGCCAACTGCCTCATGTGACAGCAGAAATCACCTGGGGAAGGAGGAAGCAAATGTTCCCAGGAACTCTGAGCATCTTTACACCCACAGTGATGAGCACACAGGACCCAGATTATTCTGACAAAATAGGTGCTCCTCCCGTTAACCCTGTCTAAAAGGAACATTTTCTTGTCAGCGCATGATTGTCTGCTTCAGACCCCCAATGGGAGGGTGTAGAACCATTGCCAGGGTGAGGGAAACTTCCAGAAGCCATTGGTGTAGCACCAGCGGGTTGAGATCTTCTTAACACATTTCACTTGTGATCTTTTAAAGCTGTCAGACCAGAATGATTTTCAGTCACTTTGCTCGGGAGTGGATTTAAAATCATGTCCCAAAGGTGGAAGATTAATAGATTAAAAAGGCAAAGTATTAACCTAGCCCATCGTCCTGTCTCCTTACCCATAAGATACAGTATCACTGTCATGCGGCTGTGGCAGGTCTTCGATGAGGCGTCAGCGGGCCTAGAGCTGGCTTCCCAGCGACGCGCCCACTGACTGGGACCCAACTGCTCCCTGTGTGGCTTGATGTGGGGAAGAGGAGGCAGGGCCACCATCTACAACACAAGAAATATTTGCGATTTTCTTGAGAGAATTAAGTATTTTTCTTCATTGTTTAATGTTGTTTCCCAGGGAAGGATGAGGGCAATGCTAAAGGTATCATTCTCTTCAACATTTTGCTGCAAAGGATGTGTGGGTAGGAATGAGAATTTAGATCAACAGCCGTGGGAAACCCTGCCAGCTGACGGGGGTTTTTGAATTGAATTTTCAGAACTACTGCTGTGTTCAGGGAGGCTGAAGTGCCAGTTCTTCCTCCAACATTTTGTAGCTTCGTGGTCAATTTGTGAGAAAAGAGCAGCTTTAATTCCTCCCTCAGACAAAGCAAAACTCTTCTCATCTGAGAACTCAAGTGTCACTGAGTGCCGGACGGTGTCAGGATGAAAGTGTGGCCCTGTGCCCACTGCGTCCCTCTGGGCGCTCACTCCACATGGCACCTGTCCAGGCAACTGTGTGAGTCCCCACTGAATGGACAAGTGGCTGCAGGGCACAGCCTCCACCCTTCCTCTCTCCTTCCCTGGAGCCTAGCATGAACCAGGCACTCAGTGGGCACTCAATAACTGCTCCATGCATGGGGGCATGTTTGGGTGAATCACACTCTACCTAGAGTCTGTACACGCATCCTGGAGCCATCTCATATACCCCAAGAAATGCTTTGTGATTCACTCACACACATGGATTGTGCTGGAATATTTTCTTCTGTGCTTTTCAGAAATCTTACAAGACTTTGTACTTTAGACACCACCTTGAGATCCGACTTCCCCTTAGGAGGGGAGTGACTGCAGAGAGCCAGACAGACCCTCACAGCCAATACTTCCTTTATACTTGTAACAAGCGCTGGCTAAGCAACGCTCACGTGAAATTTTGAATGCTGATGGAACGGGCTCAGCTCAAAGGTGTATTTTTTCTTCTGAAATGTCAGAAACAAAAAAACTCTTCCAGAAGCCCCTCAGCGATCTCGCCCCCTAAATCACTAGGATGTCTGAAGTCTAGTGTCACAGGAACCATATTTTCTATGGCATTCTTTCAGAGTATGTTCCTGGAAAAGTACTTTGGGGCCAGAATCTGAAAGTCTTAGGAATTATTATTATTTTCATTTCGCCATGAGGCAATGGGGCAGAACGGCGCTGGGGGCCACGTGCCAAGTGTGGTCTCTGCCGCGGCTCCAGCCTGTCTTGTCTGGAAAGACCCCCGGCTGCAAGGGCCTGGGGGGCTGGGCCTCGGCTTGCGCTGGGGCTCCATTCTTTCTGAGGTCAGGCTCTACGGAGACTGGGGAGAGGTTGCCACTCTGACTTCCCTGGGCCCTGTGTGTGTCACACATAAACTCCCATAGCACAAGTAAGGAGGGCGTCCAGCAGCGTGGCCAACTCAGTCCTGCTCTTTGGGCTGTGAGGCCAGCCTGGCTCCTTGAGTCTCAGGGACAAGAGGAGACCAGGGAGGGTGCTGGCCAAAAGGAGCTGGATTCTCCTCCTATGAGACAGGCTGCCCTGGTCCAGGTCCTGAGGAGATGGGGCAGTTGTCAGGTACTTGGGGCCACCTCACATGGTGACAGAAAGAGAAGGTGCAGACGATCATTTCGCAGGACATGGTCTGGTGGAGAAGGCCCTCAGCAAACGTTAGCTGATGTGGTTGTGATCATTTGGGAAGGTGGGTGAACACCTTAGAGGTATAAATGGGTGGAATTTGTGCATGTGTGTAATCGTATGGTAGGCACACACTGCTTATGCATGTTGCCAATAGCGAAGACTCTCATCTTCCTTGTTTAATGCCCATGAGATCAAAGTGTATGCAAAACCTGCTTTTCTTTCTCTCAAAAGTATGTTGTTAATATCTAGTCATCTTATCGTTGGAGCTGGGCATTTTCCATTAACATGTGCATAAATTTCATCGCTGCACTTACCTGGGTGTCAGCTTGACAAGGGTTAGCTCCAGGGGCGGTGCCTCACCTGTCTCCTCACTGCTCCTTCTCATGTCCAGGGCAGGAGCTGGTGCCACTGAAGCCCACCCAAGTGAATGAATGAATGGCCAAGTGAATGGAAGAGTGAGTGAGTGAATGAATGAATGATTGAATGGATGAGTGAATGAGTGCGGAACTATTGCCCAGAGTCAAACACAGACACCCTGTGTTCTTTCTTTCAAGGAGCTGGTGGGCTGAGAAAAGAGTGCTATTCCAGGGTCTGGCGTACATCCAGGTGCAGTGCTGTGGACAGGAGAAAGGATTGCTTGGGTCTGCCAGGCATGGGGAGGCAGGAAGCCTTCCTGGTGGAGGGAATGAAAAAAGAATCCCGTTTTTTGCCTCAAGCAGGTGCTGCGGAGGCTTTGTGGTGTGAATGTGGCAGTGTCCCTACCAGGCACCTCTCCGCGCCGGGAGGGCAGGATGAGCTCCTGAAGGAAAGTCAGGAGGAGGACTACCTCTTGGCATCTGGGCAGGGCTGGCATGGGAGGCAGGTTTAACTACCGAGGGGAGGACAGACTTCGCTCCAGTGCTGTCACAGGCACGGTTCCCAGCTCATGCTGATTGAAAACCATCACAGCCCAGGAGTGTACTCGGATGGGGTGAGGATGAAGGGGGGAAGGCAGGAGAGATAAGGAGCATTGAATGTGAAAGCTGGAAATGGGTCCAATTTAGAGCTGTGGGTTTTCAATCTGCCCACTCACTGCTGGGCTCTTGCTGGATCGGCTTCCACCTCTGTAGGGCCAGACGCATCAAGTCATTACTAAGAAAGGTTTTATTCCAGCTAAAATGCAGGTATGGCAGGCTCATGTGTCCCCATTGATTCTGACTTTGTACCTGGATGTGTGGAGCTGAGGGGACCATGTGGCTGGGAGATAAGGGGAAGCAAGAATACCAGCAGTCCTGGAAGGTTTGATCTGGGTCAGCGCAGGCCTGGGCCAGGATGGGGAGCAGACCAGGGCGCCTTCCCAGGGTGCCCTGTGGAGATGGGTTAGGTGCTCCTTGTCTTTATGTGGAACCCTGGCCAGGTGCCAACCATGGGTTTCTCTTTGGGGGTGCACATGCTCCTGACCCTACGACATGAAGTGCACAGCAGCACCCTCTTGGTGAGCCTGCTGTGTGCCTTTTGGAGGGTGTTGGGGTCTCTGTATGTGTGGTTGCAGTGCTGGGCCCCTTACTCACTGTGCATCCTGTCCTGCCACTTCCCAGTCAGTCCCCTGCCTTCCTCTCAGGAGAGCTGTCCTGTGTGTCAGGACATGGATAGAACACAAAACAAACGGGCCAATGAGGAACAGGCTTGTGCAGGGGTGACTCTGAAAACAAATTCCTGATCCAAGTTGAAGGAGAAGCTCCCGTGTGGGTGGGAACCCCAGCTGCCCTAACAGACCCGACCTCAGACCCTGGATGGGCCACAGGTGTGGTGGGCAGAGGGCAGGCAGCACCAGCTGTCCTGGGGATGGCCTTCCCCCAATGTAAGCAACTTCGCTCCTTTCAGTGTCTTGCTTAGTCTCCTCGGAGGCCTTGAATTTCCATCCACGCCTCTCCCTCTCTCTGCTCTATTTTCCTAAGAAGTTTGCTCCCAAGTTTTCCCTGATTCCCTCACTGGGGGTGAGAAAGATGAGGTCAGCTCAAACCCAGGACAGCTTGGAGCCACAGCGCGGAGGGAGACAGTGAGGAGCTCCCGCCTTTGTCCCTGCTCTCTGCATCCTCAATGAACCCATCCTGATGGCTCATTGGCCTCTGTTGGGTACCCCAGAGAGGCACAAGGGCCCAGCCACTTCCCCCACAGACAGACTCACTGCCCAGAGTGCCTGGTTTGATGTCTTTCTTCTTCACCCAACAGCCCTTGCGGATGGAGACAGTGCAGCATCACTGCAATCTCGCCCTCGGTTCTCACATCGCCTTCTCCTCTATGCCTTCTCCTTTTATGTGTCTTACAAGGACACCCACCACTAGATGTAGGGCCCACTCTAATTCTGGAAGGTCTCATATGGAGAACCCTACCATATTTACATCTGCAAAGTCCCTTATTGTGAATCAGGTCACTGCCCTCTCAAATTCACCTGTTGAAATCCTAACGCCCAAGGTGATGGTGTAGGGAGGTGGGCCTCTGGGAGGTGACTAGATCATGAGGGTGGAGCTGCCAGGATGGGCTAGTGCCCTTATAGGAGAAACCCTAGGGAACTCCCTCTCCCCTCCCGCCAGGTGAGGACAGCAGGAAGGAAGCTGTCTGCGCCTGGAAGAGGGCCGCTGTCACACCCAGCCACCCTGGCAGCATCTTGAACACCCAGCCTCCAGAGCTGTGAGCCATACATTTCTGCTGTTTATAGGCCCACCAGTTGGTGGCAATTTGTTATGGCAGCTGAAATAGACTAAGCAGTTACCTTTTGAGGTTCCAGGTGAGTGCATCTTTTGGAGGGACACTTTGTGAACCCCTATGGCGAGGTTGCCCTAAATGGTGACTTACTGAGGTATCAGAACGCTGTGACCTCAGCAGCTCTTGTTTTCCTTCTTGTATGTTTATCTTGTCAATTTGTTAAGTATTTCATAATAAACCAATCAACACCGTTTCTATGGCGAGGGCAGAAATTCAAGTCACCTATTTAAAACCCCATGTCAAAGGGATTTTGTAAAAAAATATTTCTTGCGTGCATATTTTCTTCAATTTTTTCCTTTGGGCTTTATTTTTCATTCTGTCTTGGGAATTTGAGACTATCTGAAAATCCTTTGAGATAATGGATGCATTTTAGATCAGGAGCCGCTGCTCTGAAAAGTTATCGTCCCCACCAGAATAAAGCTTTCTTGCGTGAAAAAAAAACTGGCCCAGCTTCATTCCAGATATCTCCAGAGGGCTGGTTTTTGACCTCAGTCTTTCTGTGTTTTGGTTTCCTCTCATTTAAAGTGGGAATTAATAAAAACGGAATCTCTCTGTTCACCATAATGATGTCAGGGGCGCTGGGTGAGTGTAGCATTAGTGCATGAGGGCTAGCATTGCCCCGGGGGAGATTGACACAAAGGCCATATGAGAAACAGGCTGAGCTGCAAGAGTGCCAGCTGCGCACGGTTACTGTCAGGTGGGTAAACCTTGGCTCCACCTGGGAGCGGAGGAGAAGCTGCTCTTGCTGGACCCAGGATGACTCAGGCTAAGCTCCTGGCTCTGCCCCCAGGGCGGCCCGTCACCCCCCTGCTCTGTTGCCTAACTAGCTCCATTATTACATGGCAAGCCGCTGGAGCACACTTAGTTCCCTTGTGAGTACTTTTAAGGAAAAGCTCGGATTTGCCAAGAACATCCAGGACTCTGGGTGCCTTTTGTTTGAAGACTTTGGAAAATTAGATTGCATGCCTTGCTCCATAATTTCTACTTCAGAAGATAAGGCTGATCTGGGGAAATGTAATTTTGACTAATTTATTGGCAATAGTTAGACTCTTCTCCCTGCGACACATCTGCAGATCATTTCCCCCCACGAATTGTTTTGGGGTTTCCTAGTTATCAAAGCCCCGACACATCTGCCGGCCGCATGAGCGAAGAGCACATGCCTGCCCCAGGCCCGCTGGCCCGGCACCTCGGGTCCACCCCCTGATGTGACGGGGACATTTCACACGCAGCAGGGGAGCTGAGAAGCCTGCCCTTCTTATCTTTCTATGGTATTTGTCACTGTGATGGGATCAGTGATGAGAAACTGGAGGTCACAATTTGGAGTTAATATCAGGCAGTTCTTCAGAAAGCACCAGTTTCGAGGTCAACTTGGTTGATCTCATTTAGCCAAACTCAGTCCAAGGAGTGGTGTTGTCCGAGGCTGCACCTGGAACTTCCCCTCGCACCAGGTTCTGGATATTACCCACGCGCCCGGTACTTCCAAGGATACTTCACTCCTTACCTCGCCTGCCGATGAGTCTGAGATTGCAGTTGCTGTGCCTGCCCAAACCCAGGGAGGCATCTGATGGATAAATAACAAAGTAACCAAAACAAGGCTTTTGGTTCCAGTATTCTTGCAAGAAACAAAGAAAGCATGTAAGAAAAAAAAAGCAGTTCTCACCACACAAAAAGCAAACAAATAAAAAAAAAATGGTGAAAAGCCCCACCTCAGCAGTTACCCACCTGAGAGCAAAAGTTCAGGCCATGTCTGTGGTCCAGGCTGCTTGTGGCAGCTGCCCCAGGCCTAGTGCCCAGGGTTCCCAGGAGGTGGACATCAGCAGCTGCCCTGGGTGGACAGACAGGTGAGGACATCTCCACAAGGCCAGGGTCCTCTTAGAGTCTAAGAGGTCGGCAAACTCATTAGTCAACAGAGCCAAATATCAACAGTACAACGATTGAAATTTCTTTTGAGAGCCAAATTTTTTAATCTTGAACTATATAGGTAGGTACATTGTTATTAACTTAGTTAGGGTACTCCTAAGGCTTAGGAAGAGCCACACTCAAGGGGCCAGAGAGCCGCATGTGGCTCGCGAGCCGCAGTTTGCCAACCACTGTACTTAGACCATTGTGGTTCAATCAGGAATTCATTCCCACCTGGACACCCAGAAACTGGCCAGCTGTGGCCATGATGAGTCCGTGGGTCATGAAGTCAAGGTGCTCAGTGTCGAATGTCCACGTGTGCCCCCACATCACAGCTCAGTCTGTCCCTGAAGGAAGGACAAGGCAGAACTGGGGGCGAGGGTGAGGGTAGGGAGCTGTGTCATAGGGCAATGCCACTGGGTGGTACCCCCGGGCAGCAGGGATGTGAGGTTGTCACCTGTGGCTGCCTTTCACTTCCACAGACAGAAAATATGACCCTCAGTGGTAAAATCTTGAGTGATGGAGTCCCCCTCTTTGTGTGGACTCTGCCTCTTTATTACTTTTAGGGATTCTGCCAGGCAGGCAAACAGCCAAGGGCAGGAGCCCAGCACGTGGTGCTGTGTTTACTGGGGGTCAATGCCCTCCTCTCTGCTCCTCCCTCTCCCTCCTTTCTCTTTCCCCCCTCCCCACCCACCCCATCCTGTCTTTCTCTCTGTCTCTCTCCTCGGCCTCAGTAACTTTGCATGGAGACCTCTTCTCTTGCTTTTCCTTCACACGAGTGACTCTCACTCAGCAGCGCAGCCCCATTCTCAGTGCCTCTCCTGGTCGGAGCCTTTCCTGACGCCCAGGATTGGGCTCCCACTCAGACATGTTTCTGTGCTTATTTCAGTGTCTGTGGCCTTGGCAGATGCCACTAGGACACTAGTAGGCGCTTTTGAATTCAGGTCATGACCCGCCCCTGGCTCAGGTGTTCTTGTGTCCAGTTTACATGTGGGGAAACTGAGGTTAAGGATGGCATGCTACATATGAAGTCTCTTATATAACAATGGTTACAGCCACAGTGGGAGCCCAGTCCTGAAGGCAGGTGCCGGGCAGCCGAGAGAGAAGATGCCAAGAGTGGCCCAGTCACCAAGAAAAGTGACTTCTTCCTATAAGAAGGCTGGAGGCCCAGTCACCTGTCCTGGGCAGGGCCTCCCCTCTTCCTTTCTAGGTTTTGGAGAGTGAAGCAGAGGTGTCAGGCAGGGTGTATGTCCTGCAGAAATTCCATCAGCAGGAACCAGGGACCACAGGAACCCCTATCTATCCATAGCTCCCCCCGCTCCCCGGATCTGGGACCCTTTCTATGGAAATAGATTCTCAGAGGCAGAAATGTGGGAAGTGTCCGAGTGTGGACAGAGCCTGCTTCAAACTGCCCATTGCTCCACAATACACAGCACCCACCGGCACGTGCATTTTTCTCATTGGTAACTGCTCCCAGGTAGCACGGGCGCCTCCGCACTCCAGCCATGAGTTCCGTGCACCTGTTTGAACCTGTGATTTCCTGGAGTCATCTCCCTTGACAAGCTGGGGGAGCTCTCGTCGAGATGGGGTGACTGTTTATAGAGGGAGCTCTGCCACCCCTCTTCAGTTCATTCAGCACCAGATGTCTTTAATTACTGCCATGCACGCTGAGCACCCTGCGTAGCCATTTCCCCTTTAGCAAGACCGTGTGTGAGTGCGTGTGTGAAAAAACGTAAACAGATTGTATAACAAAGTGTTCTCTAGCTGTCAGCAAGAGCTTTGAAAATAAAACACTTCCCTCCCAACTCACAATTGGCTGGCAGTCGGCGCATAGTGAATAATCGCTCCGGGGACCCGCGGAAAGATGTGTGGGAAAACTTTAATTAAAAGCTTGTCAGTACAATTTTACCTGGGTGACATCACCCGTGTGCAATGCTGCTGCGGGCTTTGTTGTCTGTGGGATCGTAGGGCACACACTTGTTTTGCTGACAGCAAACAATGCAGAGAGGCCTTTAAGAGCTGGCAGTGGGTGGACCGTGTGGGAGGGAGCCGCTGGGCTGGCGGTGAACCCCGTCGTGTGGGGGCTCCAGTTTCCTAATGAGCAGCTGAAGTCAGCACAGGAGGATGAAGGCAGGGGTCAGGCTGGGCCCTGGGCCGGGGTGAGGTGAAGCCAGATGGGGTCTGCACGATTTAGGTTGGGGTCCCACCCAGTGTCCTGGGCAATGCCTGGCATGGGCGCTGAGAATGTGTTCACCCGAAAGTGCCTCAAGCTCTTCCATCAGAGCAGGTGGGGCGGACAGCCCGAGCAGAGCCGGCAGTGGCCCGTGGGCAGGATGTCCAGCCCCCTCCCAGGACAGAGGTGCAGTTGGAAAGATGTGCCTGGTTTGAGCCCAAGCTTTCAGACCTGCCAGAGTGCTTCTGAGTGGGCAGTGAACATTCAGGGTTTTGTGTACTCCCAAGCACGCCTCACTAAATGCTTCCTCCGGGCAAAGCAATTATTTTCAGATGTATTCTCCATGAAGACACCCACTCTTGTCTCACCTGCAGGTGAGTCACCCAAACCAGTACCAAATCCACCTTAGCCATTTAAAATGCCTTTTGAGGTTAGAAAGAGAAATTGAGTTTTAACCCATGTGAAGACCTTGAGATTCCTGACCAGCCTGAGTCCCTGCTGCAGGAGCTGGGAGCTGGTGGCTTAGGGACTTGCAAAGGATCTCTCATTCCTTGTTGCTTTTCTTTTGTTCCTTGCTAATTTGTTAGAAGCTTGCATTCCTAATATTAACAGATTAATTGCAAGTTCTAGCAATTAAATGCTAATTAATCCATTTTCTGAACAATGCCTTCCTTTTATCTATTACTGTTTACTTGACACAAATATTTTGGTAGCAATTAAACATTTAACTATAGGCTGACACTTTCCAAACTGTGTTGAGACAAATAAACAAGCAACGGTGTGGCTTTTATCGGTCACTTAAAACTATTGAGCAACAGAGGCCAGTGCAGTGCTGACATGGCTGAAATAATGACAAGCCTGGGTTGGAGTGCGCACGAGCTCTGAAGAGATCCCCCATGGTAATTGTGTGACTTAGTATTGGATGGACCACATTCATCTCTCACATTAACATCTGGGTTACAGGCCCTAAGAACAACCATAGCCCATCTGCAGGCAGCAGGAGTCAGAGCAGATTCAGCGCCAGAAGATCCTAGCACCTCCACTCAAAGTTCCGAGCCCCAGGCTCTCAAAGGAAATACTTGGAATCAACTGGCTCACATCAAAGGAGGCTCTCGCAGCCACTGCAGTGGTTGTCCCAGCAGTGTGCAAATTTGTTCGTGACTAATTGGGTAGTCTTTTTAAAATTAATTAATTAATTAATTAATTAATTAATTAATTAATTAGACATTTAAAAAATATATTTTTTTATTGATTTCAGAGAGGAAGGGAGAGGGAAAGAGATAGAAACATCAATGATGAGAGAGAATCATTGATTGACTGCTAACTTTATGCCCCCTCCTGGGGATCGAGCCTGCAACCTGGGCATGTGCCCTGACTGGGAATCAAACCGTGTCCTGCTGGTTCATAGGTCAATGCTCAACCCACTGAGCCACTCTGGCTGGGGGAAAGATGGGTAGGCTTCAGCTTATGAATGGATTGAATTCCAAAAGTTCATTTGCAAGTTTCAGAAAATGGGGTTGCAGGGCCAATCCATACTCATCTTGACTTTTTCAATGCAGTTGACTGCCTTAAAGCTGATTTGTAGGAGAAGGTGCACGAGACACCACTGCTTCTAGCCGAAGCCCCAGTGATTCTTAGAGAATGTGGTGGAGGCTAAGGAAGGTGATGCCGAGTGCCCAAGGTGGCATATGAGCCACATGAGGGAGGGCACTATTCTGGGTAGCCTGCAGAAGACTGTGTTGTCTAGTTTGTGATTGAAGCAGTTCACTCAGTCTGGGGGGCTCATATTTGAACCAAGGTTCAGGAGCTGAGCATGTAGAGGGTCTTTATAAGTTGGTTTGATAGTTTTATTTGGTGTTCCCCCTGCCCCATTTCTCATCCTTCTCCTTTCTTTTCACTTTCCCTCCCTCCCTCCCTCCCTCCCTCCCTCCCTCCCTCCCTCCCTCCCTCCTTCCCTCCCACCCTTCCTTCCTTCCTTCCTTCCTTCCTTCCTTCCTTCCTTCCTTCCTTCCTTCCAACAATAAACTCTCAGCTTTCTACCTTCAGGACACATAAAGTCATGCTCAATTTTCCTACCACCTGCCCTCAACTTAGTTGATGGAAGTAGAGATGGGAGTATTCTTAGCACCCTTTCCAAAAGGTATTTAGGTGGTGGTTAGCGGTCTTATTGACTATCATAGTTTTAGTTGGCAAAAGGATTATTTTTCTAAAAACATAGTTTTGAGAGAACACTTGTAGGCAAGTTCTAGCTTAAGACAGATTAGTACTTCCAAAAATATTTATTGGGTCTCTATCAAGAGCTACACTAGATAGAGAGAGCAAACCCCTGCCCCCAAGCTATTGCTTTACTGGGGATCCCAAAGTTAAATGTCATGTAGGGGCAACATGAGGGCCAGACGGAGTGGGAAGCTCAGGTCCGCTCTTGTCTGCTCCAAGACTGATTCTGCTGGTGCCGCCCAAATGTGCCTGTTGGCTGATGTTGCCCTTGTGGTGAGTTAAACCCCTCTCTTCTCACAAGAGGCCGTGCTAATCCCAGGCTTTTCCTCCCAATACGAGAGGAGTCAGTTTGCTAGCCCTAAGTGTATCGCACTCCAGTTATCCCTCGACCTGAACCTGCTAAGCCTGACCCCCTGCTTGCTTTGCAGAGTCGGATTCTGTTCCTCGGTATTAGTGATCTCTCCCAACCACTGTCAGCAAGGTACTTGATTATCCCGGCTTCTGTGTCTTCTTCCAGCTGTTGATTTAAATGTTTCCCTTTGACTTTCCTATTATCAGCTTAGGGTGATTTTCAAGAAGTCATTACATATTTTTACCCATAGATGACTTATTGTTAAATACTTCTTGTAGGGTTATTTGTATTACTTTACAAAATAGTTCTAGTCATTAACTAGAGTACTTGTCTAGGAAAAGACAGAACAATGAGTAGAACTGAATTCCTACTCCAAGGAGGATGACATACAGAGTGGTATCAAACAGATTACAAAGGAGGCACTTATGTTGACAAGAAAATGGTAATGGTAGGATATTTACACCATGGTGAGAATTTGGACTAGTGGGTTGGAAAAAATATATATATTATGTGAAAAAAAATACATATTAGGTGAAAAATTCATCTGATAAAATACAAATATTAATCTTACAAAAATAATAAATTTAAGGTGAATAAAATATTCTAATTGAAACCACAGGAGTTCAGGAAAAAAATTAAGTGCATTTTTGTAACATCGGTCTGGTTTTGGGAAAGGCATTTAAAATATGGATTTGAATGATTCTGAAAAGGAATAAAAATTTGACTAATAAAATTTTGAAGTCTACTTAGGATAAATAAAAAATAAAGTGAGAATAAATAATAAAATGGGAAAAATACATTTATGACAACAAAAAGAGCTCTACAAATGTAGGACATAAACCCCCAAATAGGAAAATAATCAAAGTTCAGATACTTCATAACAGCAGTAACCACACATATGGCCTGCAAACCTATTAGAAGTTTGTAACCTTGCTGATGGGAAGAAATATAAATTAGATGGAAATAAAATGTCCATATTTTAAGCAGGAAAACAGTTCACTGAGGGTGATAGCCAGAGGGGCTGCTGGTGGGTCCATGCCTGCACTGCCACGTGCCATCTATTGCTGTGTGTTGTCTGGAAGAAGTTAACAAAATATATTTAAATTCAAAATGTACAAATTCATTGAGAGATTGAGTTTCCCTTTTTTTCTTTGTTGCTATCTGATTATTACAATTTGCAAGATTTGATTTTTTGATAAATATGTAACATTTTCCTAATACAAACAGTGATTTTTCCTTGCCTGTGTACATTTTAAACCCTAAACATTTCCAAATCAAATTTTCAAATAACAGTTACTCTTTAGTTATGCCCCATGATGTTCCTGAGAGAATGTGAAGTGCCTTCCAGTCAACATGAAATGACATTTAGCATAATTCAATGGCTGAGGGCTGGGAAAGAGAGACAAAAAGTGGTTAAGAATGGGACTGGAAGGAGGCAGGAGTGATAAACTTCCCACACATTGCTTCTTGCTTTCATCATCTACTTAAAAACAAACAATAATAAAAAACACACACACACACGTAAACAGTAAACTAGCTATGTAATGTGTCCAGGAGATAACAACCAAAAGAATGGTTTAAGGAAGTACCCTTGATCTGTTGAGCCCAGTCAGAAGTCCCTCCCAGGACTTCCCGTAAACAGGGTTCCAGGATTGATGGACATTTGCAACTTCCCATAATCAACCGCGAAAAAGGCCTTTCTGCTAAGAGCTTCCTCAGTGAGAGGGGCCATGCTCCTTTGGCCCCTCCAACAGTGTGATGCTTACAGGGTGTCTCCTTGTCTGTGTGACCTTGGCTCTCAAGCAGTGGTCTATTCCTGGTTTAGTGTCTGTAGCCCAGTGGGGCTGCAAGGGAGCTCAGCCTCCTTCCTAGCTGACTCCATGGTCCACATGACATTTTTAATGATGGAACTTGAGGGTAAAGAATGTCAGCCTAAGCTTGAGTTCCCCATTCTTGTTAGCTTTCTCTGGTTAACCCTCATTTCTTCCTTTCAAGTCCTATCCACTGAGATAGCACAAAGGGAGAATTTGGGCAAGTCAACACAGTATGATAGCATGAGAGAATTTAGCGTACATGGTATGTTTGGCTGCCGGAGCTTGGTGAACCGAGCTAACCTCTAGTGGGTCCCACGGCGTGTGACAAGGCCACCTGCCCCTGGTCAAGCTGAGAGAGGAGGAGCAGCAGGACACAAAACAATTCAAGGTCGTTGGCATCAGAGTTTGGAAGTCGCTGACATTCTTGCATTGTGTTTTGTATCTGCTACTATGGTTGCTATAACTGGTCAAATTGTTTGTGGGGTTAAATGGAAGCTCCATACCCAGCATGGTGGCCACATTTTTCATGGTGGAGCTGGCTGGTTTTTCAAAGCAGCTCTGATAGTACTTGGTCCACCAGATATGTATACTTCTGGTAGTATGTGACCAAGGCTGTGAAATTATCTGTCAGCTCCACACTGCCTGAAGTGTGGAATGATGAACAAAAGTGCTTGACTTCCCTTGAAATAAAGAGAATTGTCTCCCCTTTGTAAGACCTCTTCAACTGTCAGGAACAATGTGCCAAAATTTCTCCAGTGCCATAGACTCTCTCCAATTCCATAGCTTCTCCCTTTCAGTGCATCTTTCTCATGTCAAAGACAAGGGCCTGCCCAGGGAGAGGAGTAAATGGCCCAGGGAGAGGGGTCTAGTCCACAGAGACTGACTGTAGTCACAGGGATGAGGACCTGGCCCAGCATCTCTCCTCCTGTGACCTGCCTCCCTCTGCCTCTTTCTCGTCACTGTCTCTGCACACTTGGCTCAAACCCAAGCTCTTGTACCACAGTTTACATTGTTTTCTCCAGGAATAGATTAGAACCAAAATTTTCAAGAACTGGTAAATAAAATAAGTGTCTTTCTTGTAGGCTGGATGAAAAGCTGCCAACTTTTGTTAAAAAAAAAAAAGACATCTGTAACAATAAAAGCATAATATGCAAATTGACCGAATGACTGAACAGCAGAAAGACCATCTGGACGACCTTCCAGATGACCACGCTAGGATATGCACTGGCACCAGGCCAGCCAAAGCAGGTGCCATGCAATTGGTTGGGGGCCCCGCCATTGCCCCACGATTGCCCCACTGAGGGAGGCCCAGGCCACCAGTCGGCAGGGCGATCAATCAGGGATCTCCACTATCTCCCCAAAGAGGGAGGCCCAGGCCACCCTCTGCAGAGCAATAGATTGGGGGCTCTGTGGAAACGGGGAACCAGAGGTGTGTGGTGGAGGACGTGGGCAGCACCAGGCCAAGGTGGGTGCAGGCGGTGGGTGGGGCCGGGGCTGGCATTAGGGGAAGGAAGGCCTACCCTTGCATGAATTTCACGCATTGGGCCTCTAGTTAAAAATAAACAAAACTGCCCTGACTGGTTTGGCTCAGTGGATAGAGCGTTGGCCTGCGGACTGAAGGGTCCCAGGTTCGATTCCAGTCAAGGGCATGTACCTTGGTTGCGGGCACATCACCGATAGGGGGTGTGCAGGAGGCAGCTGATTGATGTTTCTCTCTCATCGATGTTTCTAACTCTCTATTCCTCTCCCTTCCTCTCTGTAAAAAATCAATAAAAAATATTTAAAAAAAATAAAAATAAACAAAACCAAAACACAACTACTATTAAATACTATCATCAACTTTTATAAAGGACAGGACATTTTAACCCCCAAACCATAGAAAAGTGTAATCTAAGAAGAAAGACGAGTGCTTTCCAAGCATGCTTGGTTGGCAACTTGAAACCCACCTACACTACATTTTTCTGATTTCTTATATTTATCCCAGACTGTTGAGAACTCTGTGGCTGAGTGGTGTTGGGAACCACTGCTGTGTAAAACAAGCTTGCCTCTTCAGTGGCATATTTCTTCCTCAACTATAAATGGAATATTATCCAGTTTTTATTTAGTCTCAAGACAGAAATAATTTAAAAAATCTCTCCAAATACACTTCTGTACATTGATAATGGATTAAAATAAACAGGTAATAGAATGGCCTCCAGAAGAATCATCTCATTCATCAACCTTTACTCAAACTCTGGTTGCCAACTTCCACATTAGGCTGCATTTCATTCCTGGAGATTGTGCTTTGATCTCCTGCGCCTGGCACCCTGTGTGTATCATGTAATATGAGCTATGTTCTTTGGCGCTCTTCTAGTTCTTGGGCTTTTGGGATTTTGGGATGGTGAGTCGGCTGAGGAATCCACTGGCTTCGATTCCGTAAGTTGTGCACACCGCTGGCTTTGTGTAGCGTACAGCATTTCAACCAGGCAGGCTTCGATTTCTTTGTCTGAATTTATTTTGGCTGAGAATACTGTGTCATTGCTCAGACTGTGCCAGCGCCTCTCTCACAGTATATCATTATTGAAGGTTTGGAGCTGAAGACAAAGCACAAATAGAGGCACTGAAGCTAGTGAGGCAACACTTTTGTAAGAACATAAAGATCAAACGACTAGCATGTTCGAACTTCACTCATTTCTGTGTTTTCAGATTGAGTTATGCAAATCATTCTCTAGGAAGCATATAATTGAATGATTGGCTGGATAAACCAAACCAGTCAAAAATATTCTTCTTGAGGTAACAGATATAAACAGGACTTCTCCTGTTCTGTGCAATTTAACAACAAGAGGAGTGCAGACCTTCTTGGTATCCATAAGAACACACAGAATTTTCAGCTTGATCAAATCACTGTTTACCCAGGCACACCTGATGTCTGGGATGAAGCACTGCCAGGGGTCAGAGTTATTGGTTGAATAAATGAACAAGGTTCTCTTCTCTACAAGTTTCTACAGAGCTTTGTCTGTGACAAAGAGTGCCAATCACAGCTCAATAATGGCATGGCATCAAAATCACCTTTGGGTTTCTGAAGCTTTTCCATCCATATATCTGGCTGGTCATGTAATCCTGCAGATGGTAATGGTGGGTGATGCTGGCTGTGTGACTTGGTGACAGATAGGGTGGAGGAGGAAAAACATGGCTCACATCCAGGCTCATCAGAGGACCAGAGGGTGTCAATGCCACAGTGACAATACCAAGCAGTAGTGGAGTTTTCGAGTAATACAAGGAAAGGAGAAGGTTGTTGTTTGCACAGTGACTGTACTAGAATTATACTTTTATATTTTATTCTAAATGAATATTTTCTCTCTTAAAGATGATGTTTCCAGTGGGGAGGGGCATTTAAACTAAATTTAACCTATGACACTGAAGATTCGGAATCACCAGAATCTACATGGCACTACTGTTTCGTGCACTGCAGTGACAGCAGATATTCTCTTGTTGAGGGTAGATTTACTATATGGAACTATCCCAGACTATTCACACTTAGCAGGTGAAGAAAATGTAAATGCAAAATCCAATAACCAACAAACCGAAACTATTTATTTTGGTGACTTCAAATAAATTGTGTTTATAAATCAGGAGACTGATTATTTTTGAAAATTTAAAAATGTCTTTTATAAGATGATCCCAAAGGATTTTTTTTAAGTTCTGAATATTTTAAGTCATAACTTTACTATTAGAGCAAGTATGCAGTACACTAAAACAACAATTGGACACAACATGTTAGGTGATATGCTAAGAATTTTATATGTATAATCTTGTTTAATTTCCACATAGTATTTTAATCCTTGCTCATTAAGTTTTTGAAAAGACAACTATCTTTAAAACATAGTAAGTTTCCTTGTCCATCAAAGGACACTATCAACAGAGTAAAAAGGCAATGCACAGACTAGAAGAACATTTTTGCAAATCACATAGTTGACAAAGGGTTACTATCCAGAATGTGTAAAGAACCCCTACAACCCAGCAACAAAGAAGCAAACAACTTGATTATAAAATGAGTAAAGGACCTAAAGAGACATTTCTCCAAAGAAGATATACAAATAGCCAGAAAGAGAATGAAAAGATGCTCAACATCTCTAATCATCAGAGAAATCAAAACCGCAGTGAGACACCATTTCATGCCCATTAGGATGGCTATTATAAAAGAAAATCCAGGAAAAACAAAGCATTAATGAGGATGTAGAGAAATTGGAACTCTTGTGCAATGTTGGTGGGGATGTAAGATGGTTCAGCCGCTGTGGAAAGTAATTATGAATGTTCCTCAAAAATTAAAAATAGAACTGCCATAGGATCCAGCATTTCTACTCCTGGGTAAAATTCCAAAATAATTGAAAACAGGAATTAGAAGAGACATTTGTACATCCATGTTTATAGCAGCATAGCCAAAAGGTGGAAGCCACCTAAATATCCATTGACAGATAAATGGATAAGCGAAATATAATATATACACACAATGGAATATTCTTTTTTTTTTTTAAAAAAATAGATTTTATTGATTTTTTACAGAGAGGAAGGGAGAGGGATAGAGAGTCAGAAACATCGATGAGAGAGAAACATCGATCAGCTGCCTCCTGCACACTCCCCACTGGGGATGTGCCTGCAACCAAGGTACATGCCCTTGACCGGAATCGAACCTGGGACCCTTGAGTCTGCAGGCTGACGCTCCATCCACTGAGCCAAACCAGCTTGGGCTGGAATATTCTTAAAAGGAAGAAAATTCTGACACATGCTACAACATAGATGAACCTTGAAGACATTAGGCAAAGTTAAGTAAGCCAGTCACAAAAGGGCAAGTACTATGTGATTTTATTTATATCAGATCTGACCAAAGAATAGCCTAATTCATAGAGACAGACAGTAGAACGTTGGTTGTCAGAGGCTAGGGCAGAGAGAATGGAGAATTTCTGGATTTTCTCTATTTTCTATTTTCTTTTCTGAGCTCAAATCTTCCTTTTAGTATCAAGTTAAATGCAGCCAACAATAACTAGCACAAGCTGTTAACCTATCATCAACCCATCTCTTCGATCTATTAGGTACATTGGCATACCAGTCTTCCCATTGGCTGACACCTGTCCCTTACATCAGTGCCACAGATTTTAGATTTTCTGTTATGACAGCACCCACTTCTGGTGTCAAGCTTAGTATCACTTATGCTAAGCTATTTTTGGTGATGTCAGTAATTTTAAAATTCCAGTAGTTTAAAACTCCAGAATTATTTTATTTCTCATCCTGAATCTCCATCAAGGTCAGCTGATAAACTACGCTCCCTGTGGTTTTTCAGTCTTATGGAGAAACTATAATCCTGAATGTTGCTTATTGTGGTGCAAAAGGCGAGAAAATTCTGCAGGGGTGTCTTTCTCTGCCTATTAAATCCCTCAGCCTAAAGAGACTCACCAGGCTCTGCTCACAACTCCTTACCTAAATCAGTCACATAGCCTCACCCAAGCACAAAGGGTGGAATGCAGTTTCACCATATGTCTTAGAAATAGTTGGTGAAGAGGACTGTTGAACAGCCACAAACCACCCTTTTGCAAACTCTCTGAAGCAGCCTTATGCCCCTGGGAGAACTCCTTACATGCTTTGCATCACCACTAATATGTGTTTTTCTTTTGCCTTCCAAGTAACTTTTAATCTTGTCCTCACTGCAAAGCATAATGTCTGGTAGGCAGCAGAGGGTCAAAAAGTCAATGCATGAGCCCACACAACAAATGAGTAAGTGGGAAGTTTATGTCCTGTGGTCACAGTGTTGGCATTCCTGGGGTAGAGAGAGGAGTGGCGGCACATTATGGGGTTTTAATTCAAAGAATGCACTTTACACATTCTGGATAATGACCCCTTTACTTTTCCTTGAGAAGTAAAATAAAATATAAATAGTCATCTGTATTAATTTTCTTTTAATGCTGTAATAATGTCTGCTACTACAAACTTAAAGGTTTAAAACCACACAAATGTGTCACCTTGAAGTTCAATAGTCCAAAAGTCCAGCTACACATGGCTCAACTAGGTCTTCTGCTCAGAAAATCACATGCTGAATTCTGAGTGTTGGAGAGCTGCTGTCTTTTCCAAGGGCTCTTGATAGGAATCCACTCGGGTTCTTAGTGGAATTCAGGTTCCCAAGGTTGTAGGACTATGGTCCCATTTTCTTGCAGAACATAATTCAAGGACCAGTCATTGCTCCCCAAACGTGCCCATGTCCCTTCTCAGGCTTTCCCTGTGTCCCCCTCTTACAATGGTGATCCATGTTTGTCTCATGCTTCAAATTTCCCCAATTCCATTTCTGGTGCTTCATCCTACCTCTAGTCAGAACAAATTCTCTGCTTTTAAGGGCTTTTATAATAAAATCCAGCCTACCTGAATGACCCAGGCTGATTCCTTGTTAACTTAATCATATCTGCAATATCTCTTTTGTCATTTAATGTAACATATTCACAGGTTTGAGAGAATTAGGGCCTGGACATCATTTGGGGGCCATTATTTGACTTACCATGTCATTAGAGACTGGGAAAAGAAAAGGCAAAGGATAAATAAAATGAAAAGAACCCTCAACTGAGACAACCCTTGCCCATGCTTGTTTGGCCTCACTGTTAATGATGCTCCTCAAACATCACCACTGACCTTGTTCCCCTTTGTTCCTTGGGCTGGTTCAGCCTCCTGTCTCCAGCACAGGTTGTCATCACCAAGGGAACTGCATAGCTTACTAGAAAGAGTTGAGTTCTAGAACATTTTGCCTGTGAGGGCACTGGTGCTTCTGGGTCTTCATTGTCTTATCTGTAAAATAAAGTTTAAAATTATTGTGGGTTGCAGAATCCCTCACTCAACTCACATCTTACTTGGAAGCTCAATGTGTTCATACGTGGAGGGGGGCTGCTCCAGGTTAGGATGTGATGAGCCCTGTGATGTCACCTGTAGGCTTTGCCCCGGTGCCCCCTGCACCCCCTCACCAACCAGCACTGCCCTTTGTTGAGGGATTTATTGGTGGTGGTGGTGGTGGGGGGGACTTCCTTTGCCAGGGACCTTTCTAGCTGTGAATCATGTGATTCCCCTGGAAGTCTCTTGCTTTTTGCTTTTTAAAGGACTCCTCAGCCCCCTTCAAGGACAGGATCTGACACTGAATCAAGAGCTTCACCAGGTCTCCTCTAGATGAGATTTTTGTCCGTTTTTTAAATCAGCCACTGGGTTTTTCTTCCAGCTCCAGGAGCGGCGATTACCGGATGCACAGAGTGCTGCCTTGCTGATAGATATCACTGCCAATGTGGTTTGATCGGGTTCATTTGTACAGCTTGGGGAACTGTCCTGATCTGCCCTGGCTTAATGCAGGGCATTAACAGCCACAGGCCTAACTGGTTTGGCTCAGTGGATGGAGCGTCGGCCTGAGGACTGAAAAGTCCCATGTTCAATTCCGGTCAAGGGCAGGTACCTTGGTTGTGGGCACATCCCCAGTAGGAGGTGTGCAGGAGGCAGCTGATCGATATTTCTGGTGACCTACTTGCCGGCAAATACCAGCTGAGACCTGCCCAGCCAGAGGGCTTGGGGTCAGCAGCCTTTGAATCTGTTCTGTCCAATAGTGTGAAAGGATGAAAACAGGGGCTATATAATGTCCTGATTTTTTGGTAACACTTCAAAGAAGGAAATCACTTATTTTTCAACCATATACATTTTGAATTGCAAATATGGCAAGCCATAGGGAAAAATGAGGATGTATTTCACATCCTACAAGACTGTGTTTAGCATTTTTTCTGAAGGTTTGTTCTGGGGACATGCTCCATCTCATTAAAGAGAAATGGCACCTTCAGAACATATGGTCTTTAATCTCTAGACCAAAACTGGCTAAATCACAGTAACATTTTCACGTGTTGGTAGAGGAGCAAATTAACTTAAGGTGTTGGCAACATCCGACCCATGCAACCTCTAAATGTGTTTCAGTGGTTCTAGGTGAGAGGTGTGCTCATGTTTGCAGTGAGCCAGGTCTTCTCACTGGCTGCATGTGTAAGGTCATAGGTGGCCAGAGCTGGGCTGCTGGGAGAGTCACCTGGACCATCCTCACGGTTTGCTCAGGCCCCTGCAGCTCAGTTGGCCTTCCCCAGCCAAGGAAGGGCTATGTTTTTTTTTTTTTCTGTGATGGGGCTGTCCCGTGGCCACCCGGCCCTTCCTGCACTTAGAGGGCTCTTCTGATGGAGGTGGCAGCATTTCTAAACCAAGGAAAGGGGGTCCTGTTGCAGCCACAACAAGAATTGCAGCCACAGCCCTAACTGGTTTGGCTCAGTGGATGGAGCGTCGGCCTGAGGACTGAAAAGTCCCATGTTCGATTCCGGTCAAGGGCAGGTACCTTGGTTGTGGGCACATCCCCAGTAGGAGGTGTGCAGGAGGCAGCTGATCAATATTTCTCTCCCATCGATGTTTCTAGCTCTCTGTCCCTCTCCCTCTCTGTAAAAAATCAATAAAATATATTTTAAAAAAGAATTGCAGCCACAAATAAGCCAGTCAGTGAAAGAAAAATACCCCATGATCTCACTCATTTATGGATAAGTAAGAACATTATAAACTGATGAACGAAAATAGATACAGAGGCAGAGAAGCATCAAACAGACTGTCAAACTACAGTGGGAACGCTGGGAGGGTTGGGGTGGGGGAGGTAAGCGATCAACTGAAGGACTTGTATGCATGCATATAAGCATAACCAATGGACGCAAGACACTGGAGGGGCAGCGGGGGTTGGGGGTTGAGGGTGATAGGGGAGGCCGGGGGAAGGTCAATGGGGGAAAAAAAGGAGACATATGTACTACTATTTGTAATACTTTAAACAATAAAAAAAAAAGAATTGCAGCCACTCTTAATGATGCGCGTCACCACGCCAAGCCTCCCAGGTGTGTTTGCAGTTTGTGTCCGGCCAGATCATGTCATAGTGGATCTGATGACTAGAGACCTCATGCGGATTTGGAAAGGAATTAGAAATAGGGTTTCAAGGAACCTCAAATGAAAGTGAACTATAAAATATGTCAGTTCATGGAAACATTCGGGAGTTCGTCAGCAGTCTCCGTATTTCTCACACATTAACTGAAATGTGAGTGACGCTGGGGGAATTTGAAGTATATAATTGAGATTTAGTTTCATTCTTCATTAAAATTCTTACTTAACCAATCCCCACTTTCTCTGGCATAGGTCTTGTCAAATTATGCTAATCTTTTGGCTGGTCAAAAAATTAAAATGGGCTCTTGTCATTTTTCCTTTCATTTCACATGAGCGAGGAATGTTGGGGACATTTTCTCCGTATCCATCCATGGTCTTGGGTTCTTCTTTATGAAATGAAAGCTGGGATGTAACTGGAGAAGACCTCAAAGGTGGCAGGCATTAAGCATGCAACAAAGTCACAATGGGTTCTTATCTGAACAACACTAAAAACGCATGGTCCATGGTAGTGAAGTTCACACTTTGCAAGAATCCCTTTGACATGATAGTTACTGTCATCAGAGTCTGTGCTTGTTGGTCACAAGAATGTGGTGTTTTAGGGTTCCTGGATTACTGCCAAGGGCAGATACTTTTTCTTTTTTAGAAAAATATCTTTAAAGTTTATATTGCCACCTAGTTATTATGTTGAGAAACTTCAAGGTACTGGGGCTTTATTAATTTCCAATAGAGCTATAATTATTTATTTAAATATCTTTTTATTGATTTCAGAGAGGGAGAGGGAGAGAGAAATAGAAACATCAATGATAAGAGAGAATCACTGATTGCCTGCCTCCTGTATGTCCCACACTGGGGATAGGCCCACAACCTGGGCATGTGTCTTGACCAGGAATCGAACCCTGATCTCCTGGTTGATAAGTAGACACTCAACCACTGAGCCATGCTGGCTGGGCTGTGCACATGACCTTTAATCACATAAGTAATGAAATGGAAATCCATTGCTCAGTAGTAATGTGCTAATTGCCTACATCAAAACCGTGCCTAGATGGCATAAATGTCACATCAACACTCTCAAGCATAAACACAACCTTCATTTGACCCAACTGCTGGGAAAAAAAAAAGCATTAACTACTAATTTTCCTAGAGGGGTGAGCAATCCAAACTTTATGGAACCAGACATGTTAGTGTTCCCAAACAACTCCAAAACAAAGATAAAATTAAATCTAAATTTTGACACAAAAGTCAGATTTAGGTTCATTGTTAATCCTCACATGACCCAAGTGAATGATGCCCCCTGGGTTTCTGCAGCTCAGCAGACGGAGACGCTATTCAGATTAGACTCTGCAGGTGAGATGTGTAGGTAAGGTATATAGGTGAGGTCTTCAGGTGAGATGTTCAGGGAGGTTGGGTGTGTGTGTGTGTGTATTGTGTGTGTGTGTGTGGGGGGGGGTTGTTATAGCTGCTCCTCAGATGCCATCCATGGGTTCCTGAAAGGTCCATTTTCTGCCTTTCTTGGTTCAAGGTGGCACATTGTGCAGCCTGCAGAAGACTACTTTTTAAGAACTTGGCCAAGATTTGTTGTCTCTGAAACTGTGTATTGACAGATATTTTAAATAAAACATTATAAAGAAACTAGAGGCCCGATGCATGAAATTCGTGCAAGAGTAGGCCTTCCTTCCCCCACTGCCAGCACCGGCTTCCCTCGCAGCCCTGGCTTTGTCCAGATGGTTGTCCCGAAGGACATCCAGTCTAATTACATATTATGATTTTATTATTATAGATGGTAAAAATTAAATGAGATTCCATTTTTTCCCCCTTTAGAACCACAGGAATCAGTCTCTAACAATAAGAAAAACAATTTACAAAAATCCACAAATCTGAGAGTTGAAATAGTTATTTTCCTCACCTAACAGCTAGAAACTTCTATGTGTATGTCTATTTTATGTTTACTATTTGGATTCAATTCATATAAAATTATGCTTTATGACTATTTTCAGATGACCAACAATTAAGGCTATCCCCATTTCTATATAGCATGTTGCCACATCTTGGGAATAATTTCCACTCTGATATATGAGAACTAATATATTGGTGTGATTTTTAAATCCCTTTGAATAAAGTTTAGCACGTCCTGTCTTTCAGCTACTTTTCTGAGTTTATCGTTTTCTCTCCAGGCTTAAAAACTGTAAATATTAAGAATATTATCCCCTTTGCCTGTACTATAAATGACAACCATTTCTTCTCTCAGTTTGTCATTTATTTTTTGAATTTCCTTGTGGTGATTTATTTTTTTATATAAACATTTAAAAATAATAGGATTTATCAATATTTTATTGCTTTTGAAGTTTGAGCCACAATTAAATATTATTTCTACTCCCATTTTATAATAGCTCAATTCATATTTTTAATTGTCTAAAATTTCTAGTCATTTTAAAAAATATATATTTTATTGATTTTTTTACAGAAAGGAAGGGAGAGGGAGAGGGATACAGAGTTAGAAACATCGATGAGAGAGAAACATCGATTCAGCTGCCTCTTGCACGCCCCCTACTGGGGATGTGCCAGCAACCCAGGTACATGCCCTTAACGGGAATCGAACCTGGGACCCTTAAGTCTGCAGACCGACTCTCTATCCGCTGAGCCAAACCGGTTAGGGCTCTGGTCATATTTTTTAAATTAAAATTTTGAAAGCATTTGGAGTTCTTTCTGTTGATGGTGTGAGATATGGATCAAATTTTATCTTTATCCAAATTGTAAACCCAACATCCTTTATTATGAAGAAATCCATTTTTTAAGACAGTGATTTGAGAGGTCAACTTTACCAACTACCAAATTTTTATTTGTACTTTATTCTGTTCCTGGACTTTCTATTCTGATTTGACGCCATCAGAATGTACACCATAGGTTCCAACATCGTAAGATACGGAGGTGTAATTAGCCCACGTAGCTTCCTCTTTCCTAAAACAGTGTGTAGCTGCAGTGACTATTTAATGATTTATAAAGTCAAGGACTTTTTTAGCTTTAATAACTATTACTAACTTTAGAGAGTTGTCAGAACTCCTGGGGTCTTTGGTTAACGTTGGGGAGGAAGTTGTGCAATCATGTGGTGGTTTCTACAGGTCAGGTGCCTACGCTTTGGAGTTAGACACCTTCGCTGCTACACATTAGCTCATCCAATGTTCTAATTCTTGCCCATTAAGCAGGTCTTTAACAATTTTTTTTCTCCTGACTGAATTATACATATATTTTTTTTTCTACTTATAAAAGGCAAACACTATTAACTCTCACTCACTGCTGACACTGCAAACTATTTCAGATTTAGGGAACAGTTGTAAAAACAAAGAAAATGTATTAGAAAGGTACAGCTGTTGAAATATTACTTTGAGTAGAAGTCACAGACTCTAATTTATCTTCTTCTATTAATTAAATGAAATGCTTTCACTCTACAGAAGTAATATTGGTTGAAGGGGGAAGTGCTGTCCCAGGGTGGACCCATGTGTGGGCTCCAGTGTGGTTTCACAGGGAGAATTCTGCTCACCCCAGAGCAAAGCTGGGTGCCTCCCAAATATAACATGGGAGTTATCTTTTCTCCGTTGGAGGGGCAGGCTTCAGGGCGCTGAGAGACGGGGGGAGAGAGAGGCTAGCACTCAAAGTGAGATTTTGGCACACTGTGGTTTCTAGGGAAATAAATCTCTTTGTCCAATCCAAGAAGAACATAAACCATGCCTCCAAATGACCTGAAAGAAGTCAAATTTTATTGAAAAGAAAATGTATTTCAAACCACATGTTTATAGAAAAAGTTAATGAAAGTCAAACTGAAAGGAAGATTATCTCATACTGATTAGTTTCTCTTCCTTTCATGAAAGCAAAAATTTAAAAACTATTAGGGTATGTTTTTTTGTCTATATCTTTAACTACTGTCTATAATTTTTCTTCTCGGGATTGCCTAAACACAAGGGTGGGGAAGGGGGGGGTTAAACCAACTGTTAAAGCAAATAAAATGTAATAATTTAATAAAAATAAACTAAAAATAATATTTAATAACTTGTCCTCAAAGAAAACATACACAAGTCTATGTGAAACATATGGAAGTGTGTGTTGCCAGTAAAGGTTCTATAAACCCCAAAGATAATAGGTTTGCTTTCTTTTTCTTGGGCAGAGGGGTTTTTAAAAGTTTATTATGTTGATAACTTAAAAATTATCAAACAAAGCTTTCCTTGTCCTCCAGAGAAGTCCTGCTGGCCCTGCTTCAGCCCTAAGCAGCCTCCCCCACCCTGTTCTGAATGGGTTTCTCCTACTCGTCCCGTTCTGACCATCTCAGCGTCTTTTCCAGATGTGCTGCTCTCCCTCGGTTAAGCCTGATTTAGCAGAAGGCATACATAACATTGACAATTAGCCACAATAGGAAAGTTCTTCAAGTAAAAATTACTGACCTTCTTTCAGTGATCTCTCTCACTCTCTACTTAGTGTGAGAATCAATTATAATGGAAAAGTTACTGGTGGTTTTGGTTTTGACATCTCTGTAAACACAGTGAAACCCACTCTTTCTGGGGGTGGGACAATGTGGTAAGTCAGTGAAAACCCTGCTGTTTTTATCAACTGGAAATGTGCTTTATGCATTAAAGTTGATGCTAAAGGCCAAAAGCAATGCACACAAAGAGGTATTATTTGAATATCTGATCAGATTGAAGTGAGATATTTAGTAATAGTGGTAGGCTTAGAGCTTTTTAGCTCACACATTCAAATATTTCTTATACTCACAGTAATCTTTGGTAGAAATAAACTTAAATAATAAAGAATGCTGAATAATTTTTTGCAAAGTTGTATTTTCCTTAAGTTTCTGATTCAAAAGTTGAAATAAAAATTTGCCCAGTGGCCTATTCTATTTAAATAACAGGATTCACGGGCAGAGAGGCTCAAGCAGGTGGTCCACATGGTGAAGCGAATGGGGCTGAGCCCACCTACTTGGCCTCCAAAGGCCAACCCCAGCACGGGATGGCTTTGGGGTTCAGCCTGGAATGCTAAAGCCTGGGTTTTTCTTCACCCAGAGCGCTGGAGTTGGCCACACTTAACCACTTCTGGTCATCAGCCAATTAGAAGAAGTTTATGCATGCCTAGGCCATTAAAAAAATGCTCAGAGGGGTTGGCTGCTAGCATAGCCAAATAATCTGTTTTTAATGTAAATATTTTGGCTCCATTAAAACTTATCAAATCAAAGATTCTGCTATGCTTTCACTTTAAATGCTTGGTTTGGTACTTTGAAATATGCATGCTAGACAAGCTCAGCCTAATGATGGCAGGTTAGGTGGTCTCTTTCCGGAATTTGTTGTGTGTTGGCTGTTGTGTTTGGTGGGTGCTGTGCAGCAGGAGGCTGAGTTCTAGGCAGAGGTCAGAGGTCAGGAGAGGTACACTTTCTGCAGAGTGATCAGATCCGTTCCCATCTGAGAAGGAGGAGGAGGAGGGAGAGATTTATTTATTGTTAGAAAAAATATTGACACTTCTTGGCCTCACTGGTTTAGGATGTGTTTGAGGTGTCAGAGGGAGGGGCTATGAATTCTATTAAAAGTGCAAATCTTGCCCAAAATTAGTGTTCAGGGTCAGGAATTATGTGGTGACAAGGGGGAAATCTCTGCCAAGGCCAAATTATGAGGCACCGCTGGGCCACTGAGCAAATTCTTCCAGGGAAAAACAGAGAAAAGGGGTCTGCAGTGAACCTGTGTCCAATGTGAGGGGCACATGGGTTGTGTGCTAGTGACAGCTGCTGAATTCTCTGCGGTGACAGATGAAGAAACCCCCAAATAAAACAGTCCCTGCTGTTTAATGACACAGTGCTAACTGTCCCTTCCACAGGACTGTAGGGCTGATCCTCCTCTATGATGACTTATCATAAAGTTCCATTTTCCTCCTTGAGAAACTAGCTTTTGCCAATGAGGAATCTATATATATAAAAGCCTAAGCGACCATTACAACCGGTTGACCAAATGACTGGTCGACAGGTCACTGTGATGCACACTGACCACCAGGGGGCAGAAGCTCAATGCAGGAGCTGCCCCCTGGTGGTCAGTGCACTCCTACAGCCAATCTCCCGTAGCCAGCCAACCTCCTGTGGTCCCTCCTCCCAGCCAATTGGCCCCAATTGGCCCCAATGGACCCCAATCAGGACTGAGCAAGACAGCCCCGATCAGCCCCAATCACCAGCCAGGCCAAGGGACACCCACCCATGCACGAATTCGTGCACTGGGCTTCTAGTGTTTTATAAATGGGTTAGATATATTATCATCCTTATAATTTATGGTTAATTTCAATTTTAGAATATAATAACTTTGTTTTAAGTGTACTGGTATTTAAAAACAACAAATGGTTCTGATTGAAGCAGGGCCATAAAGTATTGTTTTAAATGAACTCTATTAAGTTGGTTTTTTTTTTTAAAATATGAATCTATGTAATGACAATAGCAGAGTAGGGACCTGGCACCCACATCCGAGGGCCCTGCAGTCACCTGGTGTCTGGAGAAACACAGTGTGGGGTGCAGGGGAGGCCAAGGCCGAGCTGACCAGGAGCTCTGTAGGCATGGCCTGGAGTCCTCTCCTGAATATTGTCTGTTGGAGGATTAGCCAGGAGTCCAGGCCAAGGGGCCAAAGGAGAGATCATCATCTTTGTATTGGCAGCACTGAGGTTCTGACCCAGGAAAGCAAAAGAGGGGAGCCTACTCCTGGCTGGGGTGGCCTGGGTACCATTTGTTTAATCCCATTTCTAAAATGGATTCATTGCTTTCACTCTCTTCCAAGCACAAATGCTTTTACAACACAGACTGAAACACAGTGTTGTAAGAATCCTCAAAACCATGCCAAGCCCAAGTCCTGGGGGAAAACTGCTCAGAAACCAACTGGCACTTCAAGTGAAGCTCGGCCCTTCCCAGCAGGGATACGTCCCCTTTCCTGCCCAGGAGGTTGGTCGTCTCTTGTTAATGTGCATCATCTATGGACTTCTTTATTAGAAGAGGCCCATCTTCTCCCAAGTTCCTTGGCCATGGGTGTTTATTTTGCTTAAAAAAATTTTTTAATTGAGTTTATTGGAGTGACATCTATATTAATAATAGTCTAGGTGGTTGTCACGCCCTCACTCATCATGCCCTAACGTCATCACAAGATGGCGGTCACAAGATGGCCGTGTGCACAGTGGAGGCAGGGCCTGGTAGAGGAGGCGTGTCGAGGCGGGGGACGGCAGTTGGGAATGATCAGGCTGGCAGGGGAGGGCAGTTAGGGGGTGATCAGGCTGGCAGGCAGAAGTGGTTAGGGGCAATCAGGCGAGGCAGGCAGGCGAGTGGTTAGGAGCCAGCAGTCCCAGATTGTGAGAAGGATGTCCGACATCCCTTGAGGAGTCCCAGATTGGAGAGGGTGCCCGCCCCCCCCCCCCCAGTGCACAAATTTCACGCACCAGCCCTCTAGTTGGTTAATAAAATTACATAGGTTTCAGGTGTACAATTCTATAGTACATCATCTGTATATTATATTGTGTGTTCACCACCCCGTCAAGTCTCCAGGAGAGAAGGTAAAAATTGCCTAGGTTTTATTTCAGATTGTGAACTGCTGTTGGTTTGGGTAGACTGCCTGATAGTTGCCCAGAGTGGGCCTAAACATTTCATGACACCCATCATGCAACGATTGTTCGGTTTTCACCTGAAAACCTGGCCTCTGTCAGTGAAGCATCCCAAACACACACTGAGTTTGTGAAAACAGCCAGTGTATGTATCCAGCAAGAAGACAAGATTTCACCACTTTAAAACAATCAAAACTTGAACCCTCTATTTACAGGAGCATGCATTCTGTGTGACATAAGCTGACACAGAGAAGTCATTTGATAAACAGATACTGAATTCCAGAGACAACATGGAAAGGGAGGGAGGGAGAAGTGCTCAGATGGTCCAATGCTGTTTCTCTCACTCCCCACTGAGAGGTGCCTGGCCCTGTGCCGTGTGTGTGTGTGTGTGTGTGTGTGTGTGTGTGTGTGTGTGTGGCGGGGGAGACAGGGGGTGCACATCTTTCTGGATAAAGGGGTGTGCTATAGTTAGAGCAAAGACCTAAGCATTTCCATCCTCCTCAAATAGACAATGATTTTCTTCTTAATGTAGTAAAACAGAAAAGCCATTTAACTGAATGGTGAATGAAGTCTGACCTGACTTATTTCTACTCATTCTTGCTTTGGGATTTACTTATATTGGTGTTATTTATAGATTCCGAATACATATCATCAAAGACACTGTAGTTTTAATCATCTTTAGGGAAGCCTGAATGTCACACATAATACTATTTTCATAAGAAAAAAATCCCCAAGCAAATGCAGTTAAGGCCACGTTATGGCATACAAAGCAAAAAGTGAAAATGTTATGATCTTTATTCTTTTTTATAAAAGTTTTGGTGCTCCAGGCTCCTTCCAAGTTAGAGACGATATCGTGGACATACGTGCAATGGTCTTTACTAGAGCAAATGAGACTTTTCCAATGATGGCAATAATTAGAGAAACTCCATTGCCTCCTTATTTCCTTTTTGTGAAACCAATGAAAATATAAATGGGCTGCATGCTTTTGTGTGAAGGTTCTCGCCCAGTTTCACTGCCCAGCTCCCACTGTCACCCGGAATCCAATTACATCCCAGCCGGCACAGGGCCCAGGGCTGTGTGGGGACACGCAAGATGAGATGAGAAGCCACCAGTTAAATTCTTTTCTTAGCTTCTAGGATGAGACCCTGGGAAAGCTTTCCTTTCCTTTTACATCTTGCAAAAAGAATTATTAACCTTAAAATCGAAAAGGGATGGATCTTATGGCCTTTTAGAAGCTTTTTGGTATGAGCAAAGATGAAAAACCCTCAGAGAAACCCAAGTTCCTCCAGGTTGTTCCTTCATAAATTGGCTGTTGTTAAGGGCACAGTGCTCACTGGACTTGATGTTAGTACAGCGTGCAGGAGACGAATGCTGTCCTTAATTTGGATTAATTAGGTTTCTTTACATTTGACTCTCATGGGAATCCAGTGGGTCTTTTCAAAGCCACTGGGAGATTCAGGGGCTGTGTGTGTGCGCTTGCAGTCGCTGCTGCTGCTGCTGCTGCTGCTACTGCTGCTGCTACTGACGCCCCTGGGATACCCTGAATGTCCCCTCCAGTCGGGAGTGTTTACATGATCCTTATCACTTGTAACTATCATGGCAGAACCATCAATTAGCTCTTTACTTGCAAAATAACACCTGGGAAAGCTTCTTCCACAAACTTGTTTAACCTTTTTTCTCCCCTTCCCTTGGGTGACAGGTTAAGATTTACGGTTTTTAAATACTTCTGCAGCACCTGGGTTGATGTTATCACTTTGATGAGAAATGCCTTGGAGCGGGGTGGGGGGTGGGGGGGTGTTAGGGCAAGAATTGCAGTTCATTAAGAAGAAACTTTACCCTAAGAGTAAATTTAGTGTTTCTACTAATAACATTCTAGAGAACAATTAATTCTGACAAGGCAGTCCTTGGGCGGGGCCGCTTAGATTATTGGGAAGAAGCCCATCTGGCGTTTGACTCTGGGAACTGATCTTCTCGGCTGCCCTTCCTTCCCGCCCCCCCCCCTAAAGGATGGGGGTGGATGGAGATGAGAACCGAGTTCCCAACAGTTTTAATATTTCCAGAAAAGAGAGAGGAAAAGGAGCCACGTAAGGCACACCCGGATTTAAATCACTCAATTAACTGGTGGATGCCTTTTTTCATCCTTTAAAATCTGGGTTCAATTTGGTGTTCCTTAAAACACACATGGGATAACAGATGAGATGAAGCCAGCTGTCTCAGCTGGGCTCGCAACCTCGGTTGTGACCTACGAGTTTCTAATATTCCTTTCCTGCCCCCTCCACCCCCGCGCCTCTTCATTAGCCCAGTTATTGGAGAGTCCGGACACTTCACACTGCATGGCAGTCGGGTGATGAAACACGGGCTTATTGCAAAGATGTAATCTACTGTCCCTGTTTGTAAGGCGCCGTAACAAGCATGCTTTGTGTGCACGGCTTGTAGAGAGTCATGTATCTTCTTTCATTCGAAGCTGTCAGCTACATCCCCCAAACTCTAGATAGCCATCGGATTGTGTTTAATGGGCTGCTGGTTGTTTTTTTGGTTTGTTTTTGCATCATTTAGATATGGCTATGACTCTAAGAGGCTACACCTAAGTCAAGGCTTGCTAAATTTGGAAGTCTGAAGTTGATCCGGTGAAGGCAGCGCAATGAGCATGGCACACTGACAGTACACACAGGGCTTCAGTTGAGCCCTTCCTATCTCTGGGCAGGGGGTGGGGCTGACAGCCAAACAAATGATCGCCATGGGCTTCAAAGTAAGACCTTCCTCCCACTCAGATGAAACAGCATCTTTTTATAGTCTCTTTAAAAAGTTTTCCATAATTATAACAAGTACAACTCAATGAAGCAGAGGGAAGTGGAATTATAGCCCAATACATCAGCTCATTTTTTCTTTCATCTGTCCTCCATGTGGAGACCCCAAGGTGGGTGGGAGCATCTTCCTCAAGGCCCTAGGTGAGAGTCACTCATCACTTTAGGGGTCTCATCTAATTTGATGGGAACCTCTGATGACTGAAGACACTAGAGTCCAGAGGGAGTCCAGGAAAGGGCAGTGGGGGAGATGTGGGCTGTGCTGACCGAGGACTTGAGGGAGCACCCAGCTCTGTGGGCCGTCCTGCAGGAGGCCCTGACTCCCTGCTTTACTCACTCCCAACATAGGAAAACATAATACCACCTCCAGGGCTGTGGGAGTATTAAATGAAAAGTCCTTTATAGAAGCATCTAGAACAGTGGGTTGGTGTTACTAAATCCTTAAAGGTGTTAGTTTCCCCCTTTGCCCTGGGAATTTCATGGAATATCCCTAAAGGCTCTGTAATAAATGAGCCCCAGCAAAGCAAATTAAGATTCAAATTTTATTTAAAGATGAGACTGTCATGCAGACTGTCATTTTTCAGACACTTTGAAATGATCTTTGGTGTAACACAGAAGATAACAATTAGGTAATCTTATTTGCATTGCAGGATTAGCTTCAAGACCATTGATTTTCAGGGAACACCACACCTGTGGGGGGTGGGTATGGGAAAGTCCCTCTCCCTCCCTCTTCTCCTCCTCCCAGACACCGTCCTTCCCTGCCAGCCTTTTGGGAAGAGTCTATTGCACAACTAATTGGGTGAATTACAGGGAATGTCACTGGATTGCTCCCTCCTGCTTCATGGGGTCAGGCCTTATTTCTGTCTCTGCTTCACCAAGCCGTACCTAAGCATACCCATCATTCTTTCAGACTTGGTGCAATGGGTCTGTGCAGTTGAAGAGTGAATGGTACATGAGTTAGGCTTCGACCCTGATGGATGGGGACCACCCTCACAGACTTGTAGCAGGGGCCACATCTGCCAGGACACTGAATCAGAGCTTTGTATGTGAGCTGTCACACACTAGTGCTCCCACAGTGTCACATACTCCCAACTCTTGTTGGCCAGCAGAATTGACTGTGTCTCACAGCTTCTAAGTGGACATGGGATCCCTGCTTCCAACTCTGCACTCCTCATCTTCTTGAGATGTCTTCCCATCACCATCTGTTCTCCAGCTAGGTCCTGCCTCTACTCCCTCTGATCAACACGGGGATGGGTCGGGGTGAAGCAGATCATTGTCCACACTCAAAGGGTATCAGTGTGGAGAATTGATGAGCCAGCCAAAGGTTTACACACGAGGGTAAAGACCTCGATGTAGCTGTTGGAGCCACACAAGTGAAGGCTCTGAGCTTTTTGGCTGCCATGACCTGAAGGCCCTCTGCCTGGGTGTGTCAGCCCAACACACAGAGTTGGGGAGAAAAACACGGTGCCCCATCTCTTCCTGAGACCTTTGTGACTCCCTACTCTTTTAAGGCAAATTAAACTAACGAGGGCAATGGTAACAGCAACAAACTGAAATCAGTTCCTCTGTGTTACACCAAAGATCATTTCAAAGTGTCCTCCTCCTGTCATGTCTACACAAAATCAACAGTCCAGGATGAAAAAATAACAAAAACCAAAAAAACCAAATCACTAAGCTAATGACAATGCCGAACAGGAAGTTTATCTCCTACTGAGCTGACTGACTTTGAGTGTCCCCATCACTTGTTATGTCCCAGTTTTGTCATCTCTAAAATGGGTTCCATATTGTCCATTCACCTTCACATGAAGTAAGACTCTCTGAAGACTGGAGTCTGAAAATTAACATTTACCAAAACCATAATATAGTAAAAGCTACTGCTATCCTTTCATCATTTTTGTCACTTTTCCCCCTGTGGCCTCCTCAAGGAACTAGAATAAGCTATTTTGTTCCTTGAGAAATTAGCCAAAATGCTTGTTAAGTGAGTGTGAAGGGCAATATTTTCAAAGGGGCCAAAGGGCAGAACTGAAGCATACAAGCAAATGTTCTTCCACATGACTCAGTGGGGACAAGATATGAAGTTCACAGTTAATCTTAAATTGGCATGAACAGAAAGATGAGCTTCAAAAAGGAAATGAGTCAGAGGCTTGGGGGCTGGGAAAATTCCCGACAGATGGGGGTGATGATGACCCTGGGAGCTGGGGAAGCGAGGGTGGCGCTGGCACAGGCCTTGCCAACATCTTCCAACATGTCTTGTTTGCATAGACTCACACCCTCCTCGTCCGGCTTCATGTGAAACAATCTCAGGCCCAAATCAAAGTGAGCCCCTTGAAGCTCCATGCCTGAGCAATATTTGTTCTCACTGGAGTCTCAGCCAAGGCCTCTGAAGTCTTGGAAGGAGGCATGGCAAATTCTATTTTTGTATATGCTCAAAAATGGAGGGTTGCCACTGATCAGACTGTCAGAAATAATAACATGATTTCTTAGTTGGCCCAGAATTTTTTGGTGGAACTTCTTTGAACTTGTTTGCCCTTATTAATACCAAAACAATAGCTGAATCTCCAGAAGAAGGTCCCTGGTCGGTCCCATTTGTAGGTTTTGAGACCATCCCCAACACCATCCTTCCAAGTTGCACGTATTCAAGGTTCTGTCTCCCAGTTTGTCCCCCAGACTTGCAGCTTCCTAGATATATTATCCACTTAATCCCTCTTTTAAAATGTTGAGCAAAGGAAATTTTTCTCACTCTGCCAAAAAACTGAAGCAAATTTCTGTTGCTGCAGTCTTCTGCCATCAGCTTCCAGGGAGTGTGGGGGTGTTGTACTTAAGAGTGATCATCTTTGGAGGAAGAGTCTTCAACCATCGGGCTTGAACTATAAAAAAAAGAGGGGACTGTCACTCCTAATTTTGACAGAATCATAAAAGGTAGTTTTATTCTTTTAAAAATTGCCTAGTGTGACTGAGAAGGCCTGGGGGGTTTTGGTAAACATAAGCAGTCATCTCTAAAACAATAGAGACAAATTAATTCTGCTACATTTCCTGGTTCTTGGTGATGTAATTTGCCACAGATGATAGATATCGTGTCCCTATAAACCTAAGTACTTGTCAGTTGCCTTGCCCTGAAAATCCTTACCTTTTCTTACCTGTTTATCAATGTTTAAACCAGTTCTAGACGAAATGTCATTGTCTGGAATTTACCAGTTTATTGTTAACATTCTCAATTCAGACATTCTCTTGGTTTATGTGTTGGAAACATGGTCTACAAATTAATTTTGCCCATAATGTATTGGATTGCATTTATACAGATTTGAATCAAATATGGATGTAATCATACCACAGGAACACAATAATTCTTTAAAGTACAATCTTTGGAGAACACAACTTATCATATCGTATTAATTTAATACACTAGTTAGCTAGCATGATAATAGATTTCCACTGCATACCACTCAAATCCTGTGATTAACACATACTAGAATTCATTGGGCTCTGTTCAGAAAAGCACAGCCAGGTGAAATGTGGGGATGGGAATAGGGCATCTATGGACCTGGTTTCTGAATGCAACTTTTGGAAAATCATGGTTTGTGAGAACCTTTCTTACCGAACTTCATATTTAATAAATTAAAAGCACATGCTTAGATGCCTAAACCCATAAATTACTATCAAGTAGCATGAATCAAAAAGTTATGGTAAATTTCATTTTTAAAAAACTAAGATATATTGTTTTAAAAATGAGTTTCTTTTATTTTATTGTCTTTTTCTGATGGTGCCAATATTCTTTGCTTATTCTTTCTCATTTGTGATCTCTATATATGTTATACACACACACACACACACACACACAAACATATATACTGAGTGGCCAGATTATTATGACCACCTGACGCTTGTAGGCAAATTAGCTATAATTTCGCGCTGAAGTTGCTAGAGGGCCAGACAATTATAAATAAGGAAGCAGGTTGTTTACCACGACAGTAGAAGTGATTTTTTTCTGAAGATATGGGTAAACAATGTGATTTAACAGCCTTTGAACGTGGGAGATTATATATATATATATATATATATATATATATATATATATATATATATTGAGTGGCCAGATTATTATGACCACCCCATCAGTACTTTGTTGGGCCACCTTTTGCCTTCATTACTGTGGCGATTCTTCTTGGCATTGACTCCATGAGATGTTGAAAGGTGATGCGAGGAATCTGACACCATGACTGATGAATAGTACTGTCCAGTTCTGTGAGATTTGATGGTTGTGGAACCAGCTGCCTGATGGCTCTTTTAACTTCATCCCACAAATGCTCAATTGGATTGAGATCTGGTGATTGTGGGGGCCACCTAAGCAAGGTAAAGTCTCCCTCATGTTTTTGAAACCACTCCTGCACAATATGAGCACCGTGGCATGGCGCATTGTCTTGTTGAAAGAAGCCATCTCCATTGGGATACGCCATCAACATGATAGGATGAAGTTGATCAGTAATGATACTTAGGTATGTTGTGCTACTCAGATGTTGTTCCACACGAATTAAAGGGCCAAATCATGCCAGAAAAACATGCCTCAAACCGTAACACTGCCCCCACCAGCTTGAAGGGTTGTACTCATGCATGTGGGGTGCATGTTTTCATGCTTTTCCGCCAAATTCTCATTCTGCCATCTGCATGATGCAATTGGAAACGTGATTCATCAGACCACATGACTTTTTTCCAATGCTCAACTGTCCAATCCTTGTGTTCCTGTGCAAATTGGAGATGTTTTATCTTGGTAACTACAGACAGCAAAAGTGTTCGAACAGCCTTTGGCTCCCATATTCCATACGATGCAGTGTACAGCTAATTTGCCTACAAATGTCAGGTGGTCATAATAATCTGGCTACTCAGTATGTATATATATATATATATATATATATATATATATATATATATCCATCCCATGTTCATAGGCTATTAAATCACATTGTTTACCCATATTTTCAGAAAAAAATCACTTCTACTGTCGTGGTAAACAACCTGCTTTCCTATTTATAATGGTCTGGCCCTCTAGCAACTTCAGCGCAAAATTATAGCTAATTTGCCTACAAACATTAGGTGGTCATAATAATCTGGCCACTCATGCATGCATATATATATATATATATTCTTCTGACAGTTAATTCTACCAAGATGTGATTTGGTTGCTCTTGTAACCATTGGTTTGTTTGCTCCTTAGGACACTATGGGACATCACTTCCCGGCCCTCTGAAGTCAGATATGAGCTGAAGACGTGCAGTGGTCAGTGAATTTGAGTGGAGGTAGTGCAAATAGCCTCCATGAGGACATTCTGAGAGCTCATGTGTGATACCCCACATCCTCCCTTACAGCCTCAGAGGGAGCTTGTGAGGAGATGGAGCCTCTGATGGCTGAGTCTCAGCATGACCAGAGTGAGCAGAGCATGTATCCCACCATCATCTATTTGCACACATAGTGCAAATAAGTAAAAAACAAAAGTTTGCTCTTGCAGTCCACCAAGGTTTTAGGGCTGAGAGTTACCACAGCATCGCCTCTTATGGCCTCCTAGACTCTTCCACCTTGTATAATCGTTGATGCCCATTTTGTGATAGAACAGCTTAATTAGAAAGCTTCACAAAATCCCTTTGCATTTCTGTTCAAAATATTCCTTAAAAACTTTACTGCATAGGGTTCATAGGTTTGCTTTAAAGCCATTTCTTAGTATAAGTCTTACTGGACCTCTCCGGAATAAAGGGCATGACCGTGGGCACTCAGACCATGGATCTGGGCCTCCATGGGGACAGGATTCATAGCAGAACCACAGTGAGAAGACTCACTTTGGTAGAACTAGCCCTTATCCTCAAAGAAAAACATTTCAGACATTTAGAAGACTCAGTCACAGGCTGGTCATCAAACCAAGGAGAACTCAGAGAGAGTTGAAATTTCATGGTGAATACATCCTTTTATTTTGACCAATACCCATTGGTTTACAACAACCTCAGGTTAAATTCTTGAGGTCTGCCAACACTGGAATAGGGATAGGCTTCCTTTGTTAGGGGCCATTATCTATGCCTTCGAGGGAAGCCTACAGCCTATGGGTGAATGCTGAGCTCTCTCAAGGGTCCTCATAGCAGCCTCTTTATTTGGTCAGACATAGAAGGAGAATGGCGTAGAGCTTTTCTGGTCCATTGAGAATGTCCCACAATGACTTTCATTCTCAGCAGTCTAGGGTTAGGGGGAGTGGTCCTAGAAGGAGAGCTTTAATGTTTTAATGTGTGTGTGTGTGTGTGTGTGTGTGTGTGTGTGTCGGAGGCAGGGCAGAACAGAAAGACAAATTAACATATGGTGTGGTTTCTCTTATTCCTCCTGTTAGATGACAAGAAAGGAAGTAGGAGGCTGGTGAGTGGGAGTGCGCAGACCTCGGGGGGGGGGGATCCAAATCAGTGGGAGAACTTTCGCGGGAGGATCCTAGCCCAGGACTAAGTGCATCAAAGGGATGGCAACAGCACTTCTGGAAGTGGTCTGTATTTTGGAAAATAATTCAGCGTGACTGACACAGAATTATTCTAAGTCAGTCTGGGGGAAAGACCACTATAAAATTAGATTGTTTCACTCCTCTCCAACTTTCAATCAGAATAGTACTAAAGACATAGAAAATGAAGAAAACTTATGTCGACTCTTGGAGAAATGTCAACTAAACACAACTAAGAATTTTTTTGTTGTTGTTTCCAGCAAATACACCACTCAAAAAAAGAAAATGAGAAGGTATTTCGTTCTTTTCTGTCATCTAACAGGCCAAGAGGCCTGGGGTATAAGGCGAGAAACACATTAGCCATTCTTTTCAGAGCTGGCCAAAATTCTGTCTCCATCACAAACCCTCCACCTACCCGATACGACAACACTGTGCAAAGGAGGGCCATGGGCAGGCAGGGTGGGGGTGAGAGCTGGGTGAAGACACATAGAAACCAGGTTTGGAACAGAATCTTTGGGTTTGGGGATGAGTGACTGTAAGAGAAAGGAAACAGACTGCTCTGTTACAGGACTCAGAAGAAAATGTCAGTTCTCCTTTTAGGATTCTGATAAGAATGCGAGACTGTATGGCCCCTGCGAAACAGCAGGGGCATTCCTTAAGAAATGCAGAGATTAAAGAACAAGAAGACACTTGAAGACATTAAGGAGACTTGCAGTTGGCATTAAAAGAAGCAGATGAGTTAGAACTATTCAGAAGTACAACTTTCATTGGAAGGGTATCTCCTGCACTTGATAAAACCAGAAGCAACATTTATTCCATGAAACATTAGATCATTGTTACAAAGGACAGAGTTGAGACTGTCTCTAAGAAGGCAGAGAAGTGGACAATGAGAATAAATTTTTTTGAAAAAGAACATGGTATATTATAGAGAGCAGAAAATGAAATCCTAACCTAAGGGCCATAGCTTTTTTTGAGGAAGAAATTAAAAGAAGAGGATAAGCAGCAGCAATTAAAATCAAATTGGGAAAACCTTTGTGGTGAAAGAAGATATCAGAAAGACAGAAATGGCTTTTAGTGTCCCAGCACAATGACTGATTAGATCCCATGTAGGAACATACACGTCTAAGTAGATTGGCAATTTTTGAAGCCTAAAAATTAAAAATGTACCTGCAAGCAGTTAGGAGAAACAAAGAGGTCACACTAGTTGTGGTCTTCTTCGAAATCCTGGATGATGGAAGATAATGAAGCCACTTAACACATGAAGAACCTGGTGGCTATTCCAAAATTTCATTCTCATATAAATTGTCTTTCAGAATAAAAGTCATGCCACAGAATCCAGATAAATTAGAAACAATTGGAGTTGTCCATTGGTTTCAGAAACCAAGTGCCTGTTAGTGGTTCCAAGAACTTTAAAGAAAATGTTATTTTTGATTCTTTGTTGTTTGCTTGCTGCCTTTTGTAATTTTAAATTTTAAGATTTAATACAACATTTTAAAGTTACAAATAAGGAAGGGAAAAGACATTGATCAATTTTGTACTTAGGCAATTAGCTAAATAATGTGGCTTAGGAATAGCTTATTTGGGAATGGCTAACCCAAATTACAGTTTTATTTCTTTGTGCAATATTTCTCTTAAAAGCTAGATTTGCCTATCTACCTATCTATCTATCATCAATCTATCATTTATTTGCATGTTGAGGAGTGGTAATCATTCCACTGGTATATGTGTGCCCATGTTGATATGAGTGGATAGACGTGTGAAAAGGTGCATTCCAGAGGCTACTGACTGGGGGATGGAAGGGCAGGGGCAGATGGAATACTTCATTTACATGTCAGTGAGCATTTCAGTTGTTATGATGATCAGTTCTATTTGTGCAATTTTAAAAATCAACTAAAATAAATCTAGAAGCAAATAAAACCCATCTTACTCGAGTTATTTGCCATCTGAAAACCATCAATGGCTCCCAACCACAATTATATCAGAGCATTCATAGCATGTCAGGCAAAATCCTTTGCATCTGGCTTCTAGCTGCCTCCTCTAACAGCTCAGACCTGCCACTGCAGCCACACTGCTGACCCCGCCCTGCCCGATCCTCTCCATGCCTTTGCCCACTCCACACCATCTACTTGGCACAATAAACTGTCCTCTCCTCTCACTTAAGCATCACTTAAATCTCACCTTTTCTTTAAACCTATGTTAACATACTGGCCTGATTTCTGCCTCCTCGGAAAACTTACAGATTTTTTTATCCAGACTATCTTGTGTCATCTGTCTTATTTAGACAACTATGTCCAGATTATATTTTATATAAATTTTATACTCAAGCACCAGCTTCCCCAACTACATTATAAGTTCATGAAGATAGGACAGTGTCTTTACAATATCACACCCATACAATACATCACAGAAAATGGAAATCAGTAGCTAGGTTGATGGATAGTTATTTGATGATTTGCTAGAAAGATAGACCAGATAGCAGGGTCTTATCAAGCAAGAGTTTCTTCCTGCAGGGCTTTCTTAGAACAGTATACATGTGTTATTGGGTGGAATTGACAACAACCAGTTACTCTTTCTTATATTTCAAATAGGCACATGTATGAGCATTTAAAGAAAAGATACCAACTCTGAGGTCATTGCCTTTGTCATCTTATTCCTCCCAAAGTCTTTAATTCAGTTCCATGGAGTCTGCCCTTTGCCCGGTGTTCTCCATCCAACCCTGAGGGTGCAGCGTCCTGCAGGCATGATCTCTGCTGTCAGCTCTTAGGGCCCATCACGGAAGTGACACGGAGCAAGTAATGACATGAGTGCCACCGAATGCCACCGAAGGAGCACCTTGTCACATAATGTGCAGAATTGAGCAAGTTTACCCCCAGTTTTAAAAACTATCTCCTATTTGTCTGCACCACAGAATCACACACACAAAATGGTGTGCACTCTGTGTGTAATGCCATGGAGTGAAATGTACTTCTGTTAAAACTGCAGCTTATTCCAGGGTCTCCCATCTTGTATTTGAGAGGAAAACGGTGCCATCCCCTTGCAACTTGCTGGAGATTTGGAGCTTGGAAGAAGCTGTCGGAGCTCATGCTGTCCTGCCTTATGTCACCTTGAACATGTCAACCGCCTTTCATCAGGCACTGTGAGGGACTCAGAAAGATGGCATCCCAGTTGACAGTGAAGTCAAGACCACCTACACTGCTGGCCCTCGGCTGACCATGGCCAGCGGTGACAAAAGCCAAAGCAAAGAGTCATGTCAAAAGAGCACTCTACACCTAGAAGGCTGTTACAGGACATGGGGAGAGATTCAGAAGGTCCTAGTTATTCTATCAAACGCAAATCTGAGCTCAAAAGCTTTCTGTGTAAAGACCAGGCCAATGTCCCTTTGGTTCTTTCATGCTTTGGATCTTACATGGAGTCTGAAATGTGAATCAGGGTGGGGTTGAGGGTCTTTGAGAGATGCCCTGGTGACTCCTGGATGAAGTCGCATGGCGGGTGTGGAGATGTGGAGGCCGCACACCAGACACCGTTTCACTAGAGTCTTTGTGGTTCCTGGGTCTCCCCTTGTTTTCTTAAAAACAGTTACTAGAAATATGGGACTTCATGTAGGGCCTGCCAGTTATGCATCACGCTCAGTTTAGAAACTCTGTATAAATGTCTGACTTGAGTGTTCTCCAAGTTACACCGGAGGACATTATAAACTCACATAAAAGATTGGTTAAAAGTCATTGACATCTGAGATCTATGAGACGTTTGCACTGGGGTCTTCTTGGCATTTGTATTATTTGGTTCTGCTCAATGCTATTCCAACCTTGTATTGGATTTTTCTTTTTGCTTTAAAAACATAAAGCAAAGCATATGATAAAGTTATTAGAATTATCATCCAAATTCCAACTTTTCATTAGTTTTGAGTAACCTAGTTTTCTAAGAAAAATGGTGCTTCCTCTACCACTGTAGTTTTTTTTTTTTTTTTTTTTTTTTTTTTTTTTTTTAACAGAGATGAGCTGAGGTCAGCTTGAAACTTTCCTAAGGAACAGCCATGATGTATTTCCAAGCTGATGAGAAGGCAACACCTGTTCATGCAACCTCCTGAAACCGTGCCTCTTACCACGCGGTCGATTTCTCTGGAGCATCTTGCCTGGGCATTCTTAAATGATGATGATTCAGTTCCCGTGTCAAGGAACTTGCTGCGGGAAGAGATCCACGCAGGTCTGCACGATGAAGGGAAGCTGGAGCTTGAAGGACAAGTGTCAGGATGTTCTGCCCCTGGGGCATGGCTGCAGGGGACCCCTGAGTGAAGATGGTAGCATTCCTCCCACGAAGCTTGAAGGAACTTTGGGGAGCTTTCTGCTACTCCCTGCATCTCCCGACTGCCACCTCCCTGAGCACGTCTCTGCCATCACTCACTGCCCACCAGGCCGGGCAGAACCCTACCACTTTGCAGGTGGGGCCGGCTGCTGCCAGTGGCAGAGACGGATGACATATTTATTAGCTTGTCAAAACCTCCCCTGTTTATGGAAGTCTCACCCGGCTAAACAAAACAGTCAGCTTCCCATTGGCTCGCCGAGAGGCCCCTGTTGAGAGCTTCAGCAAAGTGCTTGATGAGGCATAAAATGATGATTAATTAATTTACTGCTCAGTTGATCATCACACGGTGCGGCTGATGGTTCTCCCAGCGGTCAGCCCTCGCTCTGTGCTGCGCAGCCGAGCCTGTCTTTGGTGTGACCTGAGCTCTGAGACTCCCAGGCAGGGAAGGAGAGGGAGGCAGGAGCCAAGGCTCTGGAGGCCCCAGGAGGCAGGTGCGGATGCAGCAACAGCGAGGGAGAGGCCTCTGTAGCCGGTCATTAATCAAGACACACTTGCCCTGGGAACCTAGCTGGCATCCAGGAGGAGGCAGTTTCTGCGCTGGCTGGGGTGCTCCGAGCCACACCCCATGGGCCCACTTCTGTCCTTAGGACTAGGGTAGTCTGTCCTTACCCCCTCGCGCCCTGCCCACAATATTCCTTTATGAGATGAAGACAGGCTCCTCCAGGATACGAGGATGGCCCTGAGCACTGCTATCAGGGTGCTTGCTGTCCCAACTGTGAGCGAAGAGACAGGGTCTGGCCCTGCTCAGAGTGACCGACATGAGGGACAGCCAGGGACAAGGCCCTGCTTCCACATCTGAGCCTTGAAGTTCAGAGAAGGAAGGCCCACAGAAAAGGGATTTTTGTTTCTTAATTTTAACCCCATGTGGCACCTCAGTGGTTCTATTTGCTGGGTATTAAGAGCTTAGGAAGTGTAATTTAATTGAAAGTTAAAGTAATATTTCAACTGAGAGTTCTTAGCTCATTTATACACTTTTAACTGGCTGTAAAGAATAGATCTGCAAAATGAAATCCACTTATAGAGCACAAAGCCAAGTGAAAGCCCAGGTTTCTGAGAGACATGGTGAGTGAATCTCTGGTCTGGAAGCGCTCGGTCATTATAAAGCAGGTTATATGATGTGAGGGACAGGGCACCAAGTCACCCAGCCGCCTCTGGAGGAAGGCAGCTCCTGGCCAAGGGAGATGTGTAAACTCAGGCCCCTGGACGGCAGGCAGGACCGCGGGGCTGCTGAGGATGCCACATAACATTTTCTTTTAGAGAAAAGGAGCCCTGCGCCCTCCTTTACATCTGAAATATCAAATGTTAGTGGGCTGTGACTTCCTTGAGATAGGGGATGGCACCCGTGTGGCTAACCTTATCACAGCCCTCAGAGAGAGCTCGCCCCTTTTATGGCTCTGCTCCCCAATATCAGGTGAAGGCCTTGCAAGCCCAAGACCTGCACGTCTGCTAATGAGCTGCAGACTCTGCAGGGACCCTGCAGGACAGCCCCTTCTCTGCACTCCCCTGCCCCCCACCGTGTAGAATGGGCATTCTCTCAAGTGTCCTCACATGGGGGATATTGCAGGTGAGGTTTGCTGTGTTCTTTACCACGTGGAGATTTGCAGTACACATCCATATGTGAAAAGCACTAAAAAGCTCATCAGTTAGGAAGCCACTTTACTCTGGCTCATGTCAACATTCTCAGACTTACAGCAGAATACACTCCCGTTGATGCAGCTGCTCTGGGAGCAGGGCGCACCTGTCCCGGGGGTCACACTAAAGAAGATGTCGGCCCTCCAATGTAGGGTAGTGCTAATCACTAAGCACATCTTGGGTGAGTGCCATGTGGAAGGATCACAGCAGCAGGTATCATGCTTGTGCCGAGGGAGCAGCCTGGTGCCCTTAGATCCGTGGCTGTGGGTCCCTGTTGGCTGCCATCTGGAGTTGGGCAGAACGGGCTGGGAAGGCAGAATGGGAGGAACCCTGGTAGGCTCAGAGGTCAGGCTGGTGTTGCTGTTAGGTTAGGGACAATGGGCATGCAGGCCTCAGGGAGAGGCACAGAACTAACAGGAGAACAGGGCAGGTGGATGGTCTGTGTCATAGGTACATGCAACGGGCTGGGCTAGCCCTGAGGACACTGAGGACAGAGACATCAACTTGACCAGGGGAGCCTGGGAACAGTGGTGAAGGACTGGTCCTGGAGCCATCCAGCCTTTGGGCAGCCAGGAAAGGGGAGCCCAGGTAGAGGGGAAGGAGTGGTCCTGATGGGGCCTCACAGGCCTGGACAGCATCTCTAACATACCTGCTCCTACGCTGTAGGCATGGCCCTCAGGGCCACCTTGACTCTCTGGAGCCTGACAGTTGACATGCAGATGCCCTCATTGGCCTCCCTGATGCCATGATTCACCACCTGGAACTGGATGTACTGGAAGTCATGAAGGTGGTTGACAGAAACACAATGTGTGAAGTCTTGGCAATGTCAGGCACCTGCAGGTAGCATGAGCGGGGAGAAGCTAAGGCTCAGGTTCCCGTATAAAATCAGAGACAACACTGATTGTGCAGGGCAACCTGCACAGTCTACCCATTTAAATCCTGCCACCTTGGGGGATGTGGGAGGTCATGGCCTGGAGGAGGCAGAGGCCACTTTGGTGGGTCTTCTCTGAGAAATTCTCAGTCTCAAGTGGGCCGGCTGCTCTTGTGTCCTCTCTTGGGGCAGAAATACAAGTGCTGGGGCTGGTTATTTACCCCTAATTTACTGCCTCTCTTTGTTCTTTTCACACCCCTGCCTGCATTTTTATAGAGCATTTCTCCCATTGCGAAGGGTCACGTTGGTGTCACTGGCATTGTAAAGCACCGCCTCGATGAGATCATGACAGTGCGAGGCGCAGCAGAGTATTTTGAATTTTTGAACATTTATTTTTATCTTTTTAAAAATTAAAAACTATACTTTGCCAGACCTAACCATGGGCCAATTTAAAATCAGAACTTAATTGTTAGAGAATGGCTAAACGTGGCCAAAGGTTTCCGAAGGCCAATTATGACATCATCAGGGAGGCAATCTGTGCTAATGGGGCAGCCTTCACCCCCCGTTACAATAAATTTGCCTGGGTTCCACACACTGTGTGATAACCCCATCTGGCTCGCACCGTTTCCTACAATTTTTTTCCTACTGACTGTTAGCCATGTGTCCAGGATATTCAAGCTAATGAGTGCCCTGCTCCCTCCTGCGCACAAATAATTTAGCTCTACAGTCAGGACCTGATCAGAACTTGCAAGTCAGAGAGGTCATTTTAAAGACTGAATCTCTTTCTCTTTGTTTTCATTGGAATTTAAAAAAAAATTTGTAATTTAACATCACAGGGAAAAATTAAATTAACAATAAAAGCACAATTGCCAAAGAATGCAATTTGTCTGTGCAAGATCGCCGCTCACACAGCACTGGGATCCCGAGAAAACGAGCCAACAGATGTACTCTTTCCTTTGGCCTAAGCGCTGGTCTCCCTCCCTGTTACCTGCTGCCTTCTGTCCAGGCTTTGCCCATCACCTGTCCTGATGAGTTGAAAAACATCAGAGTTGCACTTTCCTCTAAAATACTCAGAGGCTATAGTAGAAAAGATAAAGAGAGCAAATCGAAATTTTAAAATTGTCAAAGGTAAAATAGGAAACTTCTGAAAAGTGAAGGTGAAATCTCCAAGTACATTAGATGAGTTAGCGTCATAATCATACTCTGTTAACTCTGAGCTTGGGGCATGGTTCAGTCCATAGAAGTAGCACTTTGTGACTTACAGAGAAGACAGTGCCCCGATTCCAGGTGCATAGGACCAGTAATCATCAGATGTTTCTGATTGTAATAAAATGACTGTTTTTTGGACCATTTGCTTTTTTGGTGTGTTATTAGTTTTTAAAATCAATACTTTTTAATGGAAATGACTTGACCAAAAATCCGTCACAGAATTCTGAGATCCATTCAAAGTGTAACGAGAAGAAAGAAGATGGTATGCTGAAGGATTAAGAATCTAAATGTATACCACTGCTGAGAGCAGAACTGGAGGTAGGATGTGGGGAGATTATGAACATTTTTAAATGAATAAAAAACAACTCCATTGTAATTAGAAATATTCCATCTTTGACTTTCAGCCCTAACTAGCAAATTAACCTATCACTGAAATCTAGATTCTGCCTACAACTGATGTTTTTCCTCTTTGGTATGTCTATTTGTTTATACTCTGATGGATTTGCAAAATCCAACATGTCTAAAAACATATAGCTTGGTGTTTAAGATTAAAAAAAAGTAAACTTGCTCCTAATTAAAAAAATGTTCGGTATGATTTTTCATGAACTTTAATAGACTCTCTTAATAAATGAAATTTAAAGTGTTTTTCCCTCCTAACGAATGTGAAGAACTTGCTCTAAACCAATAATAGAGTAATAAAAACAACCCTGTATGTGTTTCTTGGACAAATTAAAGCTAGATTGTTCTCAGGTGCAAATGGTCATATGCACCCCTTCTCCACATCGAGGAGCTCTGCCTTCAAATGAATATATTTAAGGATTATGCTGCCCAGAGAGATATCTAACGAATTCTTCATTATTTAGTAGAAAGATAAAAAAATTGAATGTCCTTTCCCCCCCAGTTGATTTACAAGTGTTAGAGTGGGAATTTCTCTAAAAACAGATCTCTTACTTATGAATACAATTATACATTGAAGTGATAATATCTAATTTTAAAACCACAATTGAGGTATGCACACCAGAGACCAGGGGACAAGAACAGAAGCTGAACAAACTGATGGTGATTTCACATCCCTGGCTTTGTTCAGTCCTCTGGCCATGCTGATTCTCAGGTCACACAGTCTGCATGGCCTCATTTCATAGGAACAGAAACGGAGCCTGAGAGGTCCAGGCAATGTCACCCTGGGTCCTGGGCCAGAAGGTACCCGAGCTCATCATGCTGAGTCTGTGGAACAGAGAGACTACAGAGGAAGGGCAGGGGGTAGACACAGGCTGCCCTACAGATTCCATAAGGGACCCAAGAGCGGTGACCAGTGTCAAGTGGTGGATCTGAGTCTTAACTGGATGTTGCATTAACTGGCTCCCTTATTTTTCATCTGGATGCTAAGTGGCTTTGCTTCTGCTAAGACCGTCTCTGTGATGGCGATGGCAATGCAGCAAGGGGAGGGGAGGACGTTTGTATGCAGGACTGCTCCCACCACTAATAAAGATGCAAGGCCTCACGTTAGACAGAGATTTACTTGTATTGATGCAGATTTACTGCTCCGGAAAAAAAGGAGCCTTATTGTATGATCAAAGCTAATAAAAATAGAAAACAAATGACACCATAGACTGAATAGAACCAATGCACTAGGTAATGAACACTTATTGACCAGTAACCTGCAACTAATGTAGCTATAGATTTTTACTTTGTCTATTCGTGGCTTTAAGAAGCAATCAGTTGGGTCTCCCCGGACTGGAGGATGAAGTGATAGTTAAGAAAGCTGTGTTTTATTTAGTGCGAAACAAAGCAGTCAATTTAAATTTGAAATGGATGGGAAAACCATCTCTGTAGTTTATGTTAGCTAGAATCACTTGAGCGAGGATGTTTCTAGATGGTTCTGTCGTGGGATATGAATTGTTTATTATGTAAGACCACAGTCTACCCATTTACAAAATGTGATGGGAGAATTAGTCAGTGTCCAAATCCCCGGATGGAAATCTAAAACCAATATCCTGTGTGTGGAATGATTTTTAAATAAAGTCTACTGGATTGAGTCTCTTGTACTTACACATCATAGTTTATTTGAATTCTTTCTGCACAGAGGTACAGGCGAATGAGTGGGTTGCATTAATGTACATACAACTTGAAAAGCACATCATTTGATATTAAATGACTGAATCTATTGGGATTAATCATAGTCTATGTGGTGTCTGAGGGGCATCACTCAGCTCCTCCAATACCATAGAAGGAGAGTTATCCATCCTCCATTGGCATGATAGTGACACACAAATCCACTGGGCAGCCCATTTAGACACAAGTGGAAGTCCCTTTCAGAGACGTCTTTCTCCATATTTGACACCCTTAGGTTGTCCCAGGGCTGTCACAAATCCTCTTGGGTAATCTCTTGGTCAAGTCACCTGCTGCTCATTTCCTCATTGACTCTGCAGCCTGGCCACCAGGACCGGGTTCTAGCACTGTGCTGGGCTAGGACAATCTCATTTCATCCTTGCACAATTCTCAGTGAATTCTAGTTCATAGCTCCATTCCCCAGAGAAAACTCAACCCTGGAGAAGAAAAGCTTTGGCCCAGAACCCCATAGTGTGTGAGTGGCCTGCATTCTTCCAGCCAGACCTCTGCATGCATCTATAGGGTTCATGTTCTTAAACGCCCATGGATCCAAGCTCTGAGCAGGCAGGTGCCAGCACATGGAAACACAGACTATCATCCTCCCTGGATCACACCCTATGTGATTCTCCACAGATATTCAGAGGCCATCACTTCCTCCAGTGTCCGCTTCCCTTTGGACACCACATTCACTGGTTTGGGGAGGGGAATGGAGAGGAAAGGGTTTCTGTGTTGTTTTCGCCCTTGCACTTTTTTTAGGTTGCTCCACAGCTAAATCAGGAGCATGTCCACCTTCTGTTACAGAAGGTGAGACCAAGGCTCAGGCAGGTTATGCATCCTTGATAGGATAACTAGGTGAGTTTTAATTCAAGGATGCTTCTGTGGAAATACAGAACACAATGTTAAATGACCTTACAAACACCAGTTGTGGCCCACAGTTGGCGCCGACAGACCATGTTTGCTCCCTGGAAAGGAATCAGATCCTACATGGTCAGTCGAGGCTCCCTGTCCCTCGTTACTGAGAGCTCGGGCAGCTTACATGATGCAGAGAGGAACTCTTCCTCGAGGTGGTGGGGAAGTAGCCCGCAGCATGGGACAACCTGGCTGTCCCTGCCATTTTGTTCCTGGGCAGGCCCATGTCTGACTTGTGCAGCTTTGCCAATCCCACAGTTCATACAGAACGATTACCCACAGTTGGGGAACTGCTCATCCTTCTGGAGGCACGACATGTCACCTGCAGTCAAGGTTTGTTGAAAGTCAAGCGGTGGTGGCATCCTCAGGTTCTGGTTCAAATGTTCACTGTGAGATACGCAGCGGCACAGTGGGGGACTCCCGGGAAGGGGAGTCTGGGAGAAAAAGGTCATTACAAACCTGGCTGCAAAGAAGTTAAACAGGACGTGCCGCCCGTGGATCTGGAGCTTACCTCTCTTCCCGACTGAGAAGAGACAACAGTGACAACCTGGGGACAGGAATCAATACACTGCGAGGGAAGGAGAACTCAGGCTGTGGGAAGAGGAAAAGCTCTAGCACATTGGAACTAAAAATAAAATCACACTTGGAAAGGAAGCAGAGTCCTTGGTTTGGATGTAACTCCTGCCATGTGCTGGTGTCTCTACGATCCGAGCATCAAGCAATGCAGAAAGGAACTGTGCATTTATATTTTCAGGAAAACATGAAACAGCAAACTTTAAGTGTGTTAAAGGCTAATTAGTGGGCTTTTTTAATGGCTCAATTCCCCTGTTGAGCTTTCATAGTTTTTAAGACGTCAACACAGAAAAGAATGGATGAATGTCAACACAGTGAAGGTCATGCATGTCCAGTGGTCTAAGTTTGGGACAGACCTGCCAAGGTTTGACTCTGACTTCAGTTTTCTCAAGCTGAGTGCCCTACGGTGACTTAGTTCCTCTATTTCTTTACATGGTGGGCGGAGCTGGATGTACCCATCGCTTTGAATTTGATGGCACAACACAGGGAGCCAGAAGTTGGGCAGGGTGGAAAAATTTACACTATGGAAATAGGCAAGCGCATAAGTCACAGCTTTGTTTCCTGGATGGCTGGCTGTTAAATACTCAGCACACTCCTTTCCTGTGAACCCCTTCTCTGTGAAAGGGGTTCATGACAGCGCTGGCTCTGTGCTGTGGTGGGTGGGGATTGGATGACAGACATCACACATGTAAAGCCCCATAACCAAACGCCTCTCTCTCCCAGGCGTCTTGTTCTCTGAGTCCCAAGGCTGAACCTGCACCAGTGTCTAATGCACGGAGCCTGGTTGGCAAACTTCCAATTATGTCCCTGATGACACTCTTCCCACCAGGCTGTGATATTGCTTGCTTACAGCCAATGCCAAGCAGGACCTGGGCAAGGAAGTGTGTTCTGACTATCACAAGGGGAGGACTGTGTGGTTTGGGTACTGCCTGGCTTCGCTCCTCTGAAGCAGTAACTTGATGAAAGCATCCGCTTACCAGCTGAGCCTAAGCAGGGGCCTCATGGAGGAACTTCCTGACTTTCCCCATTAGCAGCTCTCCCACTGGCTGGCTCTCCATCACCAGATTTGTGCCTGTGTGTGCCCAAACTGCACTCAGACTGCCCTCCTGCATCACAGGTTGTATTGCACATTCTCTGAGAATCAGCTGTGGCTGTGCCTAACTCCAGGTAGACCAGTTATCCCTGTTAATAAATTATACAGTTCAGTTAAATGTCAAGTAAGTGAATACTCAATATCAATGTCTGTATAATACAAAATATTAATATAAGTGTGAATAGCATTACTTTTTCTATGAAACTAAAGTTGGTTGCTTTTAAAGATGTTAAAAAGACATCATCCAAGCATTCTGCCATATAACACTATAAAATTAAAAAAAAATTCTACTTGGTCATGACACTCAGATTGCTTTGCAAATATCTTAACAAATCACTAGACTTGACAAAGACAAACAAACTGAAAAATTGTAGCTCCTGGTCCTCTCCAATGAGAAAACGCTTCTCCAAAGAAAAGTCACCCAAATCAAGATCAGTGACTGGATGAATATTTATATTTTAAATGTTTAAGGCATGTTTATATTCTTTGCAAATGACTTTTTTTTTAAATTAAAGAACTAAGTGCTCACCTTAGCTGGGTGAAATGAGAGGTCCTGTGTGTTTAGGATGCCTGTAGGGGACCTTGTTGGCATGGCTTGGTCATGAGGCATAATCCCTCACTCCTATGCACAGCACCTCCTAGGCAGTAGCCATGCTTGTCTTGACCTATTACATCATAGTCATTTTTCTAGTAATTAAATGTACATTCTTCACAACGAAAGGTTAGAAGACATCAAGCGCTTCCTTGCAGCATAATTGACAGGAGTTTGTGCAGCAAACCCATGTATACACAGAACAGGCAAGTCACGGTCCTGAGACAACATGGAATGACAGATGCAAGGAACAAATGTTAAAGGTAGCTATTTTCCAATATTGTTTGAAAGTACATATCTAATTAGAGATGAATCTGTTTAAATTCACCAGTAAAATAAGCTAATGAAAAAAAAAAAAGAAACTGGGTCAGTGTGAGATCTGTGTAAGTTGGGTCTCTAATGGGACAATCATTAAAAATAATTTCAATTATTCACGTTTGAATGACTTTTATATAAAGCTTTTTAAATAACGTGAAATCTCCTGCGCAAAGTCTAAATGAAAGAATGGTCGATTTAATCTCTGACATATTATTTCAGCTTGTATATCGTGAAAGAGAGCCCAGCAGAATGTTAAATTTCACATAAAATGCTCTGGTTTTCTCTGGTTTATTTCAGAGCTACGGTGTCATTTATGATTACATTGTATGAGAAGATAATTACAAGCAGAACTGCTTTTCTAAGCTTGCAAAAGGTAATCTAAATACCAAGCCTAATGCATTTGGGGACATACATAAGCCCAGTTCTTCCCAACTGGATGGATCTGTCCTGTGGACTTGAGGCTGTGCTCTTGGAGTAGCCTTCCCTCAGGAGCCCGGGAACCCACAGGCTTCCTTCCTGCCTACTGGTCATCTTAGATTCTCAGTGACATAAAATTCTAGCTCTGTAAGGGGTATGAATAGATTGTATATTGAATCACAGGAAGAATTAAGTGCTCTATGGTACAGAATTTAAAAAAAGAGGGACTGGAAATGTGTGTCTTTTGCTGTGATCACCCGTGGTATTCTACCCAAGGAAAGGAGGGAAGGGACCAAATAGACAAGTAGAAATGTTTAAAGGAATAAAGAGTGAAATTAAAGGATAAAACCTCCCAAAGATGAACATTAGAATTCTAAGTATATTGATTAATAAACATTATAATCAAAATTTTTAAAATTTGGGCTTGAGAGGAATTTTAAATGTCTGGGTCTATATCAGAAGGAAATGGAATCAGATGTCCACAACCCCATGTTTACTGCAGCAATATGCACAATAGCCAAGACATGGAAGCAGCCTAAGTGTTCATCCTGGATGAATGGACAAAGAAGACGTGGTTCATACATGCCATGAAATGTTATTCAGCTACTAAAAAGAAGGAAACCCAGACACTTGTGAGAAGATGGAAGGATCTTGAGGGCATTACACTAAGTGAGATAAGTCAGATAGAGAAAGACAAATATTGCTTGATCTCACTTATATGTGGAATGCATAAAAGCTGAACTAACAGAAGCAGAGTATATTGGTGGTTACCACAGGCTGGAACAGAGTGGGTGCAAGTGGTCAAAGGATACAATCTTCCAGTTATACGCTGAATGAGTTTTGGTTACATAATGTACTGCATGATGACCACAGATAACAATACTATACTATATACTTGAAAGTCACTAAAGGAGTAGATTTTAAAAGTTCTCACCACCACCCCTCCCCCAAATACATATAATTATGTGAGGTGAAGGATATGTTAACTAACATTGTTATGGTTATTATTTCACAATATATACATATACCAAATCATCACATTGTACACCTTAAACTTACACAGTGGTATATGTCAATTATCCTATCTAATAAAAGTGTAGTATGCAAATTGTCCCCTTGACCAGGAGTTGTCCGGGAGTTTGACCAGGTGGCAGGGCCAGCCAGAGGAAGGGAGGGAGTACCTGGCTGGCAGCTGGCAGCTGCTAGGGACCCTACCAGTGCATGAATTTTGTGCACTGGGCCTCTAGTATCTTAATAAACCTGGGAAAAAGTTTGGGCCTGGGGCATTCATCACTTCTAAAGAAGTAGTGTTTTGTGTGCTCATAGGGAAGGTAGTTTATCTGCAATCCCAGGTAAGCTGATGAACCTTCTATTGGGTGCACTGAAAAAAACTGCTCATCTCCCACATTGGCTGAAATGCCTGGGTACCAACATCTTCTCAGGGTGTTGCTGGGGTCCTGTGTGGAAATGAAGCAGTGGTCGGTGCCACAGACTGTGGTCCCTGGAAATGATAGGGCAGCACACCTTCTGCTTACCAAGTTAATGTGGTCATCTTTTCATACATGAGAAAAATGGGCAATGTTTGTATCATTTCAAAATGTGACAATGCATCTATTAGATAAGAGTAGTTTTTTAATTCATTTCAGAACTTATTCTGATGGATACAAAGAAAACCAAATTGAGTATTAAACTGTCTTAGTCAATACATTTCAAAGGACGCTGACTCTTTATTAAGAGGGACAAGTGTGAGAAACCTCTGGAAGGTCAGTGCTCACAGGAAGGGAAGTAGGCTCTCCATCCAGCAGAGCCTCGCACACTCATGGTTAACCAATCACACATCACAGACACATGCCTGGTTGTTGACTGGCCATATCCCTCAGGAGCAATTTTATTGTTGTTGCTGTGTATTCAAATCACTTACATTCTTAATCTGTCTTTAAGCTATTCTATTGGCTGTTTTGTTTCATTTTAAACCAGGTTCTACAAAGCAGTGGTGTCCTCGGGGCCAAGGGAAGAGAGGGCATTTCCAGTCAGCCAGTGGAACCCAGCACTCCTGAGAGATCCAGGAAGGTGATGAAAGTAGTTTTGTCTTTCTCATTGTGGAAGTCACTGCAGACTTCAGTAATGGCTGTTTTGGGGAGTGATGGAACTAGACCCAGAGTGGAGTGGTTGAGGAGTAAGTGTGAGGTTTGAAAGTGGAGACAAAAGTCTAGATCAGTGGTTCTCAACCTGTGGGTCACGACCCCTTTGGGGATCGAATGACCTTTTCACAGAGGTCTCCTAAGACCATCGGAAAACACATATATAATTACATATTGTTTTTGTGATTAATCACTATGCTTTAATTATGTTCAATTTGTAACAATGAAAATACATCCTACATATCAAATATTTACATTACAATTCATAACAGTAGCAAAATTACAGTTATGAAGTAGCAACAAAAATAATTTTATGGTTGGGGGTCACCACAACATGAGGAACTGTATTAAAGGGTTGCAGCATTAGGAAGGTTGAGAACCACTGGTCTAGATGATTCTTGAGAGATCAGCCTGTGAATGTTAAGCCAGATGGAGGAAGACAGAATCTGGTGAGGGTCTTTCATTAAGTAATTAGCTAATTAACTTTTTTGTGTGTGACTTAAAGAAGGGGGTGATCATGTTCTAAGCCACCAGAGGGGAAACAGCCGAAGGAGAGAAAAAAGGGACAGGTCTTAGGGCAGGGGCTCTGGGAGGCCGGAGGTCAAGGCTCCGCAGCAGGTGGAAGGGTTAGCCTGGGACAGGAGGACGCTCCTCTCTGTCAAGGTGGACAAGACACAGGTGTTACTCTGGGCAACATCCTAGCCTTCTGTTCTTCCCTCCCCACAGACCCCTGGGAATCTCACCTGCCTTGGAGGCTTTATTAGCATATGCATGCTGAGAATTCTCATACCTATGTCTCTGGCCCCAACCCATATTTCTAGCTCTTCCTTGAACTGGACATACAAGTCTCTAAGTGCCTGCTAGAGGTTGGCGTCCAACTGCTTTGCATTACTCCAACTCACTGTGTCATACCGAATCCATCATCCTTTCCATAGAATCTCTTACTTTCCTGGTGTTCTCAGTATCATAAATGGTGATCCCTGCCCAAATGGGAACTCTGTTAGTCATGTTGAATTTCCCTTTCTTTCCCCCTTACAGTGAATTCCAATGACTCTGCTTCCTACATATGTTGCAGCCTACCTCCCCACTTCCACCTCCCCACTTCTGACTGCCTGTGGGTACCATCTACACTCACTTGGAAAATTGCAATGACATCTTGAATGTTTTTCTCAACTCTGTTGTTACTCGTGGCTCTGCAGTTTCTGATTCTCAGTGGTCAGATTTCCTGCCAGACCTTCAGAATCTGGGACTAGAAGAAGACCAAGAAGCCTGGTCTAAAATGACCTTGATGTAAAGGCTCTTCTGATGGTTCCTGATAGTGGAGAAGCACCCTGAGGGCAGGCATGGGGTCTCACCTCCCCTTTATTGTGTGATTCCCCACAGTACTTGATGGTGTATGCTATTCATGGCAGGGACTCGAAACTGATTGTTGAGAACTTGAATGTTAACTTCTTGCCAGATCTTGAGGAGGGTGAGCAGGAGTGATGCAGGAGGTCCCCCCAGAGTACAAGTAAAGCATGTGTGCCATGGAAGAATCACATGGATAATTGCTCAATCTTCAACTCTGGACTTTGTGCATATCTGTCTTTAGGGGAATATTTTACTTTGTTATGACAAGAAGTATGGAATGTTTGATGGTAAGTCAAGTGATGCAAGACAATGATAAGAGCATCTGATAAGACATTCTAGCTTACTAATTACTAATTGTGTTTCCAGAACATGAAACTTTCATAATTGGCATGCTCTCTGCCCACACAAATACAGATGCCCATTGACTGAGGAGTGGGAGGATTAGGGAATTGGCTGTTCGCTGTCTCTACAGAGTAGTTTGATAAACCAGTTGCTTCCATAAGCCCACAGAGAGATTAGGAGCGCATACAGCTATCCTCCCCTCCAGAAGGGATGTAGGCTGGCTCTGCTGCTCTGTCCCCTTGTGTCTGACCACACCTGAGGAGGAGAGCAGTGGGTTCTGCCCCTCACCTGCTACATGTGCCCTGAGGACGTCTGCAGATGGGAGCTCAGCACTCAGGTTGTGACAACAATCATTTTTTAAAACAATTATTTTGTCCACTGAAGAACAACCTGGAAAGTCCACCCTTTTTTCTCGAATTGCCCATGCAGAACTGAGGGCCAGCTACCACGTTTTTTCATTTGCCCTTCATTTTCCCACGAGTTCTTGATTGCTTTTGGCACTGGGCTGTAGGTAGCATTTACCTAAAGGCATATGGCACACCTCAGGTGAGTTTACTCAAGCCTTGTTAGGACTTGGGTGGCTCGCAGCCAGAGGGAGGAAATGGGGCTTGTCTACACAGGGTGTTATGATCAGCGACCTCACGTATTTAAGTAGGTTGAAATTTCCACTTCGGAGGATTTCCTTCTTTTTCTTTTAAATTTTGAATCCCTAGATCAGGATAGCTAGCATTTCTGTCCATTTTATGTCAGTAGTGGTAGAGGGAAAACTCGGGTTGGCTGAGCCAATGTTCTTTCACTTTGTAATCCCCGTACATCTGAGCCTTGGACACATATGACAACATCACATCGGGAGCTGCACCCCAATGTCATCATTTCCCCAGAGGCTCCCAGACACCCTAGCCCAGGTAAAGCATGTCTCTTATCTGACCACAGGTGACTCTGTTGACAAAGCATTGACTATTGCTCGTAAAATTGTTAAAGAAGTTAGAAAACATTAAGATGTTTTCACCTTACTGTGTCTCTTATATTCTTAAGAATGTATCAGATCAGTGGAAAATAAGATTACAGTTTTAATCACGGTGAGAAATATTTATTTTGAATTTCTGCCATCTACCATCTAGATTGGCTTTTAGGTCGGTTTCCCCAAAACACACTCTGAGACAAAGACATGTACACAGGTTGTTAGGGAGTGACTGCCAGGTGTGGGGAGCAGGCAGGAGAGGAAGAAGCCGTGCAAAGACACCATTCAGGCAAAGTCCCTCCTTAGCTGGACCCCACACAGGCCCTGGATTGAGGTCCTATCTCCAAATTTATCCAGACTCAGGCACGGGAGTTTGTGTCCCTCCTCTGCCTCAGACAGCCCCTGGCATAGGGCTACCCTGGAGGTAGGAGGATACATTCCTGACCACTTTAGCCTTTGCCTTTTAGGCAAAGAGGCTTCAATAGCCTAAGGAATGTCCTTCAAAGAGAATTTCAGGTGTGGGCAGTTAAAGTCAAGACCAGAGAGGTTGGATGTACCTGGCACATGCTAATCTCTCAATAAGCTTTTGGAAGAAATGAATGAATGAGTGGATAGCCTTTGAGCATGAGCAAGATTATATTCAGCACAAGCTCAGCAAGCACCCTGCAGCTTTACATTCTAAACACTCATTTCACTGGGGATTAAGGTACCACCACGGGAAAGCCATTAATTTATGTGGTTGATAAGTCTTAGTTGATAAATGGACATTTCCATTGCTATAGAAAATGCTTTTGTGATTTTGCTAAGAAGATGATAAATGTTTCTTTAAAACTTTTCAAAATGAGCTTGACTATATCATACTCATAAATAAACATAATTTGTGTTTCTTTGACCATAAAAATGCATATGGAAAAATACACAACGGTGTTAAAAAATTGGTCAATATATTGCACTGATATTTTTGGTACATCTCACCTCAGTATAAATTGGAAACGTTATCACAATATTTTCCTGAAAGCAAATTGGTTTTGGCTCACACCAATTGTTTTCATAGTGGAAGGAAGATCATGGCAGGAAAGAATGGGGCCAATTCCATGTGAACAATTTGTTCCCCCAAATAAAGTGTATACTTTCAGTGTAAAATACGGCAACAGGGATCTGGGTCATATGTCCAGAGGTAGAATCTGGGGAGAAGACAGGAACATATAGAAAGTCCAGAAACAGCAGCCATGACTGCCTTCTCCCAGTGACCCTTCTTATCCCTGTCATTGGCTGCTTTCAATGCCCTTTGTTTTAGTCTCCGAAGAAATGAAAATCCATCCCAGCATTTTAAAATAAAAATAATTGCTTTAATATCTCATAACTGCCTTCAGTCCTATAATTTTCTGCCTTTCAGCTTTGTCTAAAAAAATACATATTATGTTAATCTTTTAGAAATTATTTTCTTGGTGTTCTCAGAAGTCATATTAATAAAAAATATAAAGATGAGGTGGGTCATATTTCTAAAAGAAAAATTCAATGTTTACATTTTAACTCTTCAAAATGGTTATGTCATTAGCTGTTGTAAATCCTTTTATGAAAAAAAGTGTAGTATAAATAAATATAAGCACTAATGGGTAAATAAACACTTTGAGTCATTCATTTTTGTTTGCTTGTTTTAGTTTTTAAACATTTTTACTTAATAAAACTTAGAATGGCAGGATTCTTTGAATAAGTCTGAAATATGTCACACAAAAAATGAAGATGCAAACACATAATGCCGGCATGCGGAGATGGAAAGGACGGTTTTGACTCCCTGTTGGACAAAGTGCCTGCTTTCTACACACTTCTCCTGTGGGTGTGCGCAGCAGGAGAGGGTGGGAGTGGCACCCTGTCTCCTGTCAGCTCAGAGAAAGCGGTGAGGAGTTCATGACGGGAAGTTGTCAAATTGCAGACCTGTCAAGTGAAATACAGAGGCGACGTGGCCTTTGTTATCTGGGGAAAGCCAAGGGTGGGAAGTCAGAACGAGATAGATTCCAACACAAGAGTTAAAAATGTATCTGTCCTTTGGACAATCTGAGCTCCCGCAAGAGGGGTGCTGTGACCTCGGGAAGAGTGGAGGTGGTCCCACCACATTAGGCTGAGCCTGAAGCAGGGGAGAGGTTCTCTTGGTGCTTCCTTTCTGTCTGAGCATTGCTGGGAAGAGCTCCGTGAGCAAGGCTTAGTCTATATTGAAAATGCACACTATTACTTTGGTTTTGACACCTCTCTCAGTTTTCTGCCCTTCCAGGCTTCACGACTATGAGTTGGGATCATGAGGTGGCCATTTAATAATTGCCTGTTTCATGGTACAGATTAATGACCTGCTTCACAAAAAACACACAATAGCTTATTCTTTGTCATAGTTTATCTTCAAGAACTCATCAATTAAGATTAATCTAAACCATAAAGTTTCTTTTTTTTTTAAATGGAGACTGAAAAACTCATGCAAATTTACACTTGCTCAGATATCATGATAATACAGTTGTGATGATAAAAATATTCCTGAAGCATGTAAAGTGTGTATAAGCATGCCCATCCCTTGCACTGCTTTGACAATAAAATAAGATGCCGGCCTCACAGAAACAGTATTTTTGAGCTAAAGAGAACCAGTTTGAATTTTAATGGTCATTCTGATGTAGAGCAAAATGAAATGATGGTTGCGGCCCTGACCTGCTGTGTAGCCTTGGACAGCTCTTTGCTTCTCAGTCTTCCCATTGGGGCCCTGACCCTATAGGGCACCATGAGGATTCCACATGACAACACCTGGTAGGTTCTGTCAGCGCCCTGGAGCTCAGCCCCTCCTTCCCTTCCCCATTCTGTCTCCATTGCCTCAGTTCAATTTGGTTGGAGAACTCACATCAATTTAGAAATCTTTTATCAGTTGGTCTCTATATTTTTTAAATAAGTCACCAGCAGGTGTGAATTATATCTAAATGGCTGTTACTCATTCATTCACTTCACTAATGTGGACTTGGGATAAAGAGATTCTTGGGAACTGCAGGTTGTCCCCTGCACTGAAGGGGAGGAAATATGGAGCAGTTGTCATCTGGCTACCATCTTCCATGCGTGAATGTGCAGAGATGGCCAGACCAAAGACAGAGAGGGAGGAGGAGCATGGAAGGGGGGTGAACTCAAAATAACCCATGTCTTTGCAGGGCAGGATGAGAGCTCAGAGCCTCTGAGTTTCCGTTTCTTGCTCCTAGTCTGTATTACATTCCATAAAGTGACCATGATGCCCTGGACCGCTGCAATAAATTACACATTTTAGCTAAATCTAACTCCATTTAGTTTCTGTTATTATTAGCAATAAAAATTATCTTAGTCAACTATTTTTTTAAATTGATACAAATTTAGATTATCTTTATGTAGTTGATTCAAATACTTGATATTTATTTAAATTTGTTTTATCAAATTAGAAGTGTTTTCCACTCTATTCTAAAGAAAGAAGCATAAAAAATAACTGAAGACACCTCACAGTATCACAAAAGTAAGATGGGGATTCTCTGTCTTAGAGGAAAAAAATCTAATTCTGAAAACTTTTCAGGGGTGTCTTGAAATAGAAGTATCAATGTGCTGGTACCATAGAGGGAAACTCTATATTTTCCATATTTAAAACTCAGACTGGAAGGAAATTGAGAGAACATCGTATCTGCCTCTGGGCAAGACTGTCCTGAATCCTGAAATGCGGCATTTGACAGGCGTCATTAGCATCAGGTCCTGTAACCCACTCCTACGCCTGCAAGTCAGAGTTTCCATATTTAGGAAGACGTAGATCTTGTCTAGGTTCCCAATAACATACTCTTACCTAATATCATGGCAGTTCTAACCACCAGAAGGTCACGTGGCATACTTTTAAATCACAGTAAGTTAGAATTGATGATTGTCTTTTGAAGGAATATTGGGTGAGTCCTCAGATAACGATGGGTGCTCTGGGACAGGTGACTTCAGGCTGTTTGGGATGCAGAGGTGGAGCCCTGCTTCTGAAAGCAGGGACAACTAAGAGTGTGTCTGTTTCTCAGTGGAGGCAGAGGCTAGATGTCATGGAGACTGCACGCCTCTCCCACAGGCAGGCAGATGTGATCTGATGGCAGGTGGCTACATCTCAGCATGAGGCCCAGTTCCTATAGAGTATTTGGGAATTAGTTCCTTCCTTTGCCATCCTCTGCCATCCTAAGGGGGTATTAGTTGTTTTGTGGACTTGAGTCATATCTTGAGCATCCCAGTGCATTCAGGGACAATGTATGTGACAAGGTGTATTGTATGGAGAGTGAGAAATCAAACTCTTCATGTTCAGAACAAGTTCTCTCAGAATAGAAGGCATATTTTCTTGGACTCCACAGTTTGTGTCTTGAGCTTCTGGGGGCTTAGTAGTGTGACAGATATGATCAGTTTGGGAGGTGAGAGAGAGAGAAAGAGAACTTTGACAAAACTAGTCTAATCGGAGTGTCTGTGTGTGCAGCTGGCATATGCCTACATGTCAATCCTGGGGACAGAGTCTCTAAAATAATAATGGAGGAGGAATCAGTAAATAGAATTATCACACTGTTTATAGACTGGTAATACAGTTACAGGAAGATGAATATCTATGAAAGATAATAGGTTAGACAACATAAATGGAAGAAAAAGGGCACAAACTTATCTTTTACAAGATAAAGTTCTAAGTAGCCAAACAAAAGCAATTTCTAAAGCACTGTTACCAATATTTAGATGAGGAGCAGAGCTTCTCCTTGTGTATCAGTTTGACAAGCTCCCCACCCCAAGTATGTACAAGCCCAAACCTACCACTCCCAGCAGTTGCCGTAACGACAGACAAGCAGATGTAACTGGGATGAACAGTGCATTGGCCAAGCTCCATCCTTTAATTCCACGTGGGATTGTGTGCTTCATTCAGGCTGGCTATGAAGACACTTTTTGTTTTGTTTAATATATGAAACAAAGAGGTATAGATATGTTTGCACAAAGAGTGGGTGGTCTCAACTTCACTGAGGTAGAAATTGAACATGGGTTCCAAGGAGATGAGCTTCTTCCAAGGCAAAAGCTTTCCAAACAACTTACATCAGGGGAGAGCACAGTTACCTAACCATGCAGCGGAAGGAGCTGTGGGTTTGGAGAGGAGAGCAGACCCACAAGTAGGGAAGGGTCAGCCAGGGATAAGGGAAAGGACAACAGAGCAGGGGTCAGGACTGGGCAGAAACAGTGTGGTGGTCAGAGAGTGAATGTGGGTATCACAGAGCTGGTAGTTGTAAGCCTTGTCTTCTCTGTGGAGATGAACTCCAAAGGCGTGGCCTCAGTTGGATAAATTCCAAAAGAGCTTTGGTACTCATGGTGGCAGATTCAAGATGACCATGGATCCTTTGCCCACCAAAGGATCCTTGGGCCACCATGGAAGAAGCCAGAATGGCCTGAGACTGTCTTACCAGAGAGGCTGTGTATAAAATCTTGGTTGATGGGCACAGCCAAGCTCAGACTTTCGGCTGTGCCCACCAGATACCATGTGTGTGAGGGAAGCTATCTTGGGCCCTTTAGACCAATTGGGCTAGCAGGTGAACATCACCTGGTCACCCAGCTGGGTCCTGCCCAATTCCTGTACCCTCCACACCCACTGTGCTGTCCTCCCCACTCCTTGGCTGACCCTTCCCCACTTTGGGAGTTCCCAGGGCTCCCATAGCAAAGCACCTCCACCTGAGTGGCTTAAACAATAGATATTTATTCTCTCCCGAATCTAGAGGCCAGAAGTCCTAAATTAAGGTATCAGCAGGGCTACCCATCCTCTGAGAGCGCCAAGAACAAAGCCTTTCCAGGACCCTTTCCCAACTCTGGTGACCTCAGGTGTCTCTTGGCTTGGAGTTGGCTATTATCTTCCCACTTTGCTTATCTGTCTCTGTGTCCAAAAGTCCTCTTTATATAGGGACACAAGTCATATTATATTGAGGCTCACCCTAATGACCTCATCTCATATACAGCTGCACAGACTCTATTCCAAATGAAGTCACATTTACAGGTACTGGGGGTTAGGACTACAACATTAAATTTTGGGGGGACACAATTCAACCTATAACACCTACAGTCTTCTGAGGACTGTGAGGAAGGGAATGGGGGAAGGTGTGATCTGGGGAAGGAGGATTGTATTTGTGATACCTGCAACCTAAAAAGGGGGACACTGAGGAAGATAGAGGTCACCATTCCTCTTATCTCAAAAAGTACTTCATCTTATGAAAAAACAGAATGTTCTTAATATTTGGGGAATGGGCTTTTATGGAGAGTTGTATCGATCCATTCAGAAACAAGATGTTCCTGATGTGAGATGCTTGAAACAAAGAGGGGCGGAAGCTCCTGTTTGGGTGGAAGTTCAAGGTTGTAGGTTAGATAGCCTGCTGTCAGGAGAGTTTACAGCCCAGGGAGGGTCACGGTCCACACCCCATCAGCTCAAATCTCACCAGAGGCCACCATCCACATCTCAGTCATTGATTAGTGTCATAAAGGTCAGAGATGAGATTTAATCAGTGAAAATAATAGATCATTAGACTGACAATGTTAGAGATGAGTTCTCCATTAGGTAGATTGGTTAAAATATTTGAAGGAGGCTCCCCACCTTGTATACACAGGCTTCATGGGTCTAGAAAATTCTGCCTACATATTAGGAAGACAGTTGAGCTTGACTTCTAAATCACCCCTTGCCCAGCCCTTAAGTTAGAGGGTTTCTGGTTGTGTGACAGGGTGGTGGTTTTGGTCTGCCTTCTCTAGAGAAACAGAACCAATATGATCTCTCTCTCTCTCTCATCTATGTATCTACCTACCTTTCTACATCTATCTACCTGCCTATGTCTATCAATTATCTCTCTATCTCTTTATCTATCTATCTACCTACCTACCTACCTATCTATCTACCTCTCTACTTATGGATCTGAGAGTCAGGGAGGTTTATTTTAAGCAATCAGCTAAAAAAACGGTGGGGCCCATAAGTCTGACATTTGCAGGACAGGCATGTGCACTAGAAATCCAGGGAAGAAGTCATATGCAGTATTGAGTCTGACATCTTTAGGCTGGAAACTCAGGTAGGGTCTCTGTTTCAGTTTTAAGGCAGAAATTTCTTTTCCTTTGTAAAACCTCAGTCTTTGTTCTTAAATCCTTCCATCGATCAGATGAAGCCCACCTACTTTATAGAGAGTGATCTGCTTTGCTTTACTCAAATTGTACTGATTTAAAGGTTAAACACATCTTGCCCTGGCCAGTGTAGCTCAGTTGGTTGGAGCATGGTCCCATACACCAAAAAGTTTCAGATTTGATTCCCAGTAAGGGGGTTTAATCCCTGGTCAGGGGCATATGAGAAAGTAACTGATCAATGGTTCTCTCTCATCTCTCTCTCTCTCTCTCTCTCTCTCTCTCTCTCTCCCTTCCCTTCTTTCTAAAATCAATAAGCATGCCTTGGATGAGGATTAAAAACTGCAAAAGTGTTTTTAAAAATAACTAAAAGCTAAACACATCTTAAAAGTATCATCACAACAACATCTATAGACTGAAGTTTGACCAACTGGGCATACAGCCTGGCCAAGTTGACAGGTAAGATGAACTCTCACAGTGATCCTGCTTCCTGGCTTGTTCAGGGCAGCCTGGCTTATACTACTGTCTTGGCATAATTATAGCAGCACTCAACACTCGGTAAAGTGGCACAGTTCAAAAGATATAGACACATCCCACTTCAAGGGAAGTGGCTGGGACTTCATCAAACTTACAGAACAGGTTGTAGGGAATTTTATATTTGCTTGTTCATAAAGGCGGATTTAACAGGTTTCATAGGTGTAGCCTAATTGACTCTAATATCTGCTTTCATTATAATCATATTATGAGGTTAGGAGAATTAGACAGTTAACCTTCACCCACCTAAAGTTTTCTACAGCTAAACGTAATGACGCAGGAGTACCTATGTGTGTGACTGAACTGGCTGAGGTCTGCTTGAACCTGAGACGACACAATTGTGGCTGCTCTTCTACTGGGGTGGGGGAAGTGTATTATGATTTGATTTTAAGTTGGCCTGAGCTGACCTCATGTGTCAAATGGCGTAGCATCTGAGCTGCTGTGGGAGAGATGGCTGTGATATGGCACTGGGACTAGCAATGGAAGGAGGATTTCATTTTGACACAAAATCTCATTCACTGTTCTCTTCAGTTAAAATCCTTTTATGGACCTCTTTGCCTTTGTCAGTTCCTCAAAGTGAGATTCACAAGCTCTCTGAATCAAGATAAACAAGGGGCTTATGGAAAGTGCCTTGCCTCAAACTGACCAAGCAGAATGAGGAGGGTGGCCAGCCTTCAGCATGATCCCAAAGATCCAGCTTCTTGGCATCACACCCTGTACAGCCCCTCCCACAGGTCACAAGGTGTGACCAACAGGATGCCCAGTAGTGATGGCATGTTGCTTCTGAGGCCAGTCACGGGAGACTCTGTGGCATGACCCTCACCTGTCCATCCGCTTCCAATGGCTCCCATTTCATACATTCCCAATTTGTGGCCCTATTCCTGGTCTGCAAGGCCCCAAGATCCATCCCTGGCCCCTCCCTGATCTCATTTCCCACAACTCTCCCTTCTCCCTTCTCTTCTCTCTCTTTTTTTTTTTAAAATATATTTTATTGATTTCTTACAGAGAAGAAGGGAGAGAGATAGAGAGTTAGAAACATCGATGAGAGAGAAACATCGATCAGCTGCCTCCTGCACACCTCCCACTGGGGATGTGCCCGCAACCCAGGTACATGCCCTTGACCGGAATCGAACCTGGGACCCTTCAGTCCGCAGGTCGATGCTCTATCCAATGAGCCAAACCGGTTTTGGCTCCCTTCCCTTCTTTTACCCTTTCCCTTCTCCTCCTTCTCCCGTCTCTTCTGCTCACTGCACTTGCTCACTCTAACTCCCATAGCACATACCCCCACCCAGTTTCATACACTTATTGTCATTCTCCTGGAATGTCAGCACCAGGAAGCTGAGGACCTAGCTTACCTGGCTCACTGCCATCTTCCGGGTGTCCAGAAACACACCTGACATGTGATTTTGCTTTAGTTAATATTTGTTAAATAAATGGAAAAAAATGCATGCCTGGCAAGTCTACCTTTCGAAGCTAAGCTCCAGTGTTTATCACTTCCAGCCTACCTTGGTCAGTGGATTTCTTAGTCTGTGTAATTTTCACAGCTTGATTAATTGAAATTAGAACTAGGATAACAGAATTCTATCTCAATTAAAATACTTGAAATTAAAACTTTGCTTGGGGCTCCCCTTTTCCTGACACTCTACCTCCATACACTGCTGTGCTCCTCTGGGTCTAATCCTTCCAGCCCCAGGGACATGGCATGAGACTTAGTCATACCATGCTTCCTCCCCCAACACCGTCAGCTCTCTCAGGGCAGGCAGACACCTTATTTCTTCAGCACAGAAGTCATCCAACATTGGCCCATGGGCCACATGCTTTGTAAGAGCTGTTGACTGGGGCACAGCTGTACTAATACTTTGTCTGCTTTCATGCTACACCAGCAAAGTGGAATGGTTGCAACAGGTCCCGTCTGAGGCAAGTTTTGAAAAACTGAAAATTAAGTACTCTCTGGTCCTTTACAGAAAGTTTGCCGATCTCTGATCTAGCAACATTTAACAACATTCAGGTCTAAAGGGATAAACCTCCAACATGAGAAATGCTGTGATGAGCTAAGTCAACATAAGCAGGAAAGTTAAATGTACTAATATAGGATTCAACTATTCACTGAGTCCCACTGAAATAGATTTATTTAAAATTACAGAATATTGGAAAACAAGTCACACATAGAGTTTATTATTCCATGCTATCCATGTTGCAGAACCCAGAGTTGGAAATTTTAGCAGTTTCCATGTAATGCAGTTAATATTTACTAACTCTGCGCCCCAAACATTCTAAAATTTAAAAAAAGCAATAACTTAGGAAATCCCAAATAAATGATTGTGGAAAATTTTGTTGTAAATGTTGTTCCCTGATTAATGGATCTTTTAATATTTGTCATTGTATCACTGTCATATGACTTTAACTTGTCTTTAAAATGGATACATAGCCTGAGATGGTTTTTTTTTTAGGGGTGATTTCTATTTGATACCAAGACTAAATGTATGTATTTACTATCCCATAAACGAAGGTAGGTCTCATGGGTCTTAAGAACAAAGTGGGAAACGCAGGACCCTCTCTAACAAGTAGCCAGTTCCTTACACGGTGCACATTTCAGCATGGAGCCTTCCCAGAGTGCAGATCCTCTTACTGCACCAGGAGACTTGTCCAATGTTGCACAGAGTAGTTTAGCTGGAGTGTAATCATTTATACAGAGTTGAAACTGAATTTATGCGAGGAACAAGAAGTGAATATCAAAGACAAGGTCATTAAAAATCATTAAAAACCATTAATTATGACCCTTGCCATTCCCAGGGCTCCAGACTTGAGAAGCTGGAGGAATTCCCGTGGGAGGTGGAGACTCTGCCAGAATTCATCCAGGTGCAGAGGCAGGGGAGCTAGTTACTTTGGAAGGTCTGGTTTGGCCACAGATGTGCAGCCCTGGGTCTTGGCAAGAGAAAGAGGGGTTCCAGAAAGCCTGGCCCCACCAAGGAGAGGGTGGGGTTGGGGCCAATTAGCTTATGTTTTCTGTTTACATGCATATTCAATAATCCAACTCAGAAGTTTTGTTGTTTTCTCAAATTTTTGGGCATCACCCTCTAGAAAAAGTGAAGATATATCTGCCATTCCAAACATTTATTTTCAAGTTCCTCTTTTATATTTCTGCAAGAAACACATTAGCATTAAGGAACAACTATGTTATGTCATGTTTAAGTATTATTTTGGGAGTTTGGTTAGCCTTGTAAAAAGATCATTAAAACATTTTTAAAAAGTGACTTCTAAAAATCACTGTGCATTTTCTATGAGCACAGTCACTGTGGCAGGATGTCGCTGATTTAATAAATACTGAGCACCTACTGTACACAGACTTGAGATACAGCAGTGAACAAAGCAGGTGCTTCCTTACACCTGCACTCATGGAGCTTGCTTTCTGTGTGTGTTTCATGCTGTTGAGGTAGCTTCAACTCCTGGCAACCCTGATGAGTGATGTTTACAATGCCCTGTCCTCAACAGCCCTGCGTGGCTCCTGCAGACTCATGCCTGTGGCTTCTTTTATGGAGTCAATCATCTCATGTTCAGTCTTCCTCTCTCCCCGCTGCCTTCTATTTTTCCCAGCATTATTGCCTTTCCCAGTGAGCCCTGCCTTCTCATGATGTGTCCAAAGTAGGTCAGTGCCAGTTTTGTCACTTTCGCTTCCAGGGATGTTTTAGGCTCAATTTGCTCCAGGACCCACTGGCTTGTCTTTCTAGTGGTCCAGGGTCTCTGGAGAGCCCTCCTCCGACACTGTATTTCAAATGAATCATTCCCCCCCCACCCCATCAGCCCTCTTTATTTGTCTAGCTAGCTTTCACAGCTGTGTCCACATAAACTATTCACAGAGAATTGGGAACATGAGGGTGAGTGATCTTAGACTTGGTCTCTAATGATAATTCAGTGTTCTTGGGGATCTTTCTTAATTCTTCCATTTCTGCCCTTTCAAGTCTCAGCTCTCTCTTGATTTCTTAGCTGAGTGTCCATTTGAATTGCTGGCTGGGCCAAGGTAGGAAAAATCTTTAAAAATTTCAATGTCTTCAGTGTCTATGTTAAAGTTGTGTATTTCTTCTGTAGTCACGATGTTTGTCTTCTTCATGCGCATATGCAGCCCTGTTTTCTTCTTTCACTTTCATTAGAAGTCTTTTTAAATACTGCTGCTTTCTGCCAATAAGATGGTGTCATCTGCATATCTTAACTTAGCAATAGTTCTTACACCAATTTTCACTCCTCCTTCCTCTGAGTCTAGCCCTGTTTCTCAAATGTTATGTTCTGCTTAAAGATTAAGCAAATAAAGAGATAAAATGCATCCTTTATCCATAGAAACCATTCTTTCTCTGCACATTCTGTCCTGACAGTGGCTTCCTGTCCATAGTATAGGTTGTGCAGCAGGACAATCAAGTGCTGAGGCACAGCCATTTCTTTCAGAGTGACCCAGAGCTTGTCATGATCCATGAGAAGGCCTTAGGTGGTCTACACAACATAGATTAAGCTTCTGAAATTCTTTGGAGCACATCAGTATCCAACAAATGTTTGTAATGTATCTTGAATGCCTCTTCCTTTTCTGAATCCAGTTTGCATTATAGTAAGAGAGAAAAGCAATCCTAGATCATAAAAGCCCAGTGACCATAACAGCAGAACAACCAGAATGACTGCTCAACCAGTCACTATGAAGTGCACTGACCACCTCTTGGTTTCTTTCCCTGGCCGGCAGGCTCCGATCACCAATGGCAAACGGGGACCTGGGGTGGGTGGCGGGGGATGTGGGTGGTGCCCCCACCCCTCCAGTAGCCCCACACACAGAGGGCAACCAGTGGTGGGAGTGGGGCTGGCAAGCAGGCAGGAACGGCTGACCTCTTGGTCCCTCCCCCAGCCCTCAGGCTCCCATTGCTGGATGGCAAACAGGGAACCACTGGGGTGGGTGGTGGTGGGAGATGGCGCCAGCTGCCAGCGGCTGGGGAACATGGCCCTGATCGCAGGCTAGGCCTAGGGACTGTACCTGTACACGATTTCATGTGCCAGGCCTCTAGTACAAATATAAATCAGTAAACACACAGCATGTAATCTGGTGATAAATGCTATGGACAGGAAGGAAGCTAAGAAGGATATGGACTCTCAGAGGGGGAGGCCAGGGCGGGACTCACTGAAAAGAAACTTTTGAATGAGACCTGAAGGAGGGAAGGGTGAGCCACTCTTACTCTGAAGAAGAAGCACCCCAGGTCAGTGGTAACCTCTGCATTTGCAAACACATTGGTTCTATGAAAGTACACAATGGAGAATTGTGTTTGGGCTGATCATGAAATGTCCTTAAGTGTAGATATTGAAAACCTGTACCCTTACTTCTTTTAATAAAGAAACTTTAAAAAAAAATTAATTGTTGTTGAACTATTTGGAGGTTTTCAAGTGATAAAGATCATAAGTGACTGGAACTCTAGGCATGGTCGATTCAAAGTTACACAACTTATTTACTTAGGCCTATCTGAGGCTGATTCAGTTTCCTGAATTGAGGATTATTTATTAGCAATAAATGTTGGGTGAATACTGAACTCCCTGAGTTGTATTTTTATGCATTATGAAGAGGTTGATAGGGTCATATATTAGTTATGGAATGGATATTATTAATTACTCACTAGGAACCACTATATAAAAGCTGAGAAAACAACATTTGAGTAGATTAACAGCTGCCGGAAAAGTTCTGTTCTTCTGTACCCATTTCTAGAGGACCCCAAATCTTCTACATTGCACAGAAATACAATTTTTCATAAAAAAATGTGTGGACTTTTGTACTTCATTAAATGATCTATATTTGAATGGGTGACATTAATGTTAAAGTAGTAGAGTTTTATTATTGCAAATGACTCCCAATTTATTCAGATTCTTTCTACTCAGAGACCAATCTCTGTAATGATCTAGCTTTCACAAATTTCATAAAAAACAGGACTGCACTTTAATTAAGGGCAATGTAAGAATTTTGATTAGAAACTCCCCATGCAGTGTACTCAAATGAAGATGCTGGTGCTAAAACATAAACTTAGTATTTCAAAAGCTGGCTAAATATTATTATTTTTTACATGGAACACATTCCACTTTAGGAAAGCAATTCTGTCTAGCAATTGAGTTGATAAACGTGTTGATAAGCGGCTAACACTACTTGAGACATAAAATGTTGCATACTAGAAATTCAAGGATATCACGCTGCAGACAGAGAAATGGAGACAACAAACGTACAACTTAAAGTTCTGAGAGACTCTCAGCCCAAAGCCTAAAATTAGAATGTTTCATGCAAGTGGTACATGTTAGCATTTGGGATTAATATAGTTAATAGCATGAACTGGAGTGATTGGTAAGGCTGCATGCATGCGTGTGTGTGTGTGTGCATCTCTGTATAATTTTATTATAAACATTATTACATGAGTAACCCCAAATGGCTTCTCACTGTAAAATATTTGCATAGTAATGAAAAAGAAAAAAGTTTAAAGTCATTGACCTATGTTTCCAATTTAAGGAGCTAAAAAAAGAAGTGCAAATTAGGTATAAATCAAGTAGCAGTAAAATGAATAATAGAACAGAAATGAATAAAATAGAAAACAAAAAACACTAGAAAAGTTAACAAAGTACAATGTTAGTTATTTGAAAATATTCATCAAATTTATAATCTCTTAGTACAATTCATGAAGGAGCAGACAGACTATATATGCTGAAGACATTTAAATGATATGTAATAGCTTTTTAGTATGTCCAAGATACTTGTAGGTATCTCTTCTCCCATGGCAATCAATTGAATAATATAAATAGATAAAATAGACTCATTCTGAAAAAAGCACAACTTACCAAAACTTAATCAGGAGGAAATAGAAAACATGGATAGTCAAATAGTCATTAGAGAAATTAAATTTTTAATGAAAATGTTCTCCAAAGAACAATCCAGATACACATTATGCCACTGGTAATTCCTACCCAAAATTTAAAGAAGACTCAGCACCCATTTTACACAAAGACTTTCAGAAAAGAGAGGGAACTCTGGCTGGTGTGGCTCAGTTGGTTGACTGTTGTCCCATACACTGAAAGGTTGCTGGTTGATTTCTGATCAGGGCATAGACCCAGGTTGCGGATTTGATCCCATGTTGGGGCATGTGCGGGGGGCAAATGATTGATGTTTCTCTCTCTCCTTATCCCTTCCTCTCACTCTAAAGTCAACAAAAACATATTTAAAAAAATAGTGGAGAAAGAAGAAGATGCTTCCCAACTCATTTGATGAACCTATTAGCACCCCAACAACAATACCTGAGAAAGATTTTTCAAAAATAAAAAAGACAGTATTTCTTATACAAGTAGACACAAATCCTTTATAAAAGGTTAGTAAATAGAATTTAGCAATATATATATATATATATACATATATATATATATATATATATATATATATATATATATATATATGATACTTTGATAGGTTTTACCCCAGGAAAGTAAAGTTGATTTATATTTGAAAATCAATCATTGTGATTCATCGACTTATGAGGGTGATCTATCTACTCCACAAGCTATAGGCCACTCACAACTACCGCTGGAATAGTGGGTGCACTTTAAAGCCATGAACACATTATGGATCCAATTGATTAGCAAGGAAGTTGTTGGTTTAAGGAAAAGAACATATAAAAAAATCTGTGGTATGGACAGATGATCAAAACACAAAGTACATACTTGGCACAGCAGATTCTAGTGTAACTGGCTAAGTAGGTTTTATAGATGTTAGTTTCATTGTTTTCATAATGATATTTCTTTTGAATATGAATTCATTCCCTTGCTCCGTGTCACCACATGAATTTTGAACTGATATTTGGGATAATTCCAGCTCTTCTTGGTTTCTCTAATCCAGAGATGAATGTGACATTCTGAAGAAGTGAGGAGGACCCAGCCTTGATTTACTCTTCCCCCTGTGGTTTAGAACTCAATTTTAGTGATGAAGTTGCTAAGGTAATGCCATTTGCAATCAACACATGTCTTCTGGAATTGGATATAAAATGGCCCTCTTGCCATAATAACTTGGTAACTCCAAAAATATCAAATAAACTAGAATTTTAAAGTATGAAAACAAACATTTTAATATATTTTTGGCTATATTGCTCCATAAGGTTTGGGAAGGTCTTATTTATTTGGGCAAGTGACATAAAAATTGGGCAAGATATCTTTGAACTATCAATGCCAGGATAGAATTAGAGAAGGCACAGTCAGGAATAGGTCAGATATGAGAAGCTAGAATGCAGAATTTCTGAACCAGGTTGTAAGGTTAGGATCTGGGGTCTGACCCAATACAAACTGAACCTGTATCAGGACAAGAAGATATTCCAGATTCTCCACTCAAGAGTGGGATTGTGACAAATTAGAATTTAGGACAAGGAACCTAATTTGAGAACTACCCACAGTTAGTTTAGGAGAATCACTTTTAGGAATAGTTTTAAATGGCACGAGTCTCTGGCAATGAGCATAACCCTCAGTCTTGAGAGCACAGTAGGAATGGCTTCAGCTTTGGTAGGTAGAGTCAGTGATTCTTAGTAAGAGCAACTAATTGCCCAGTGAAGTATGAGTGTGTGTGTATTTTAAAATGAATTATTCATCCACTGGTAATGACTATAACTAGGAAAAGGAAGTTCTGTTTGGTAATATTTATGTATTTCCATTAATAAGTTTGAAACACGACATAGTTTGACATAGAAAAAAATAATTGGTTTGTTATTAGATTCATAAATTTCCTTGTTTGATGTGTAGGAAATAAGTCTCTAAAGAACAGAGCAGTCATTTCTTTTCTAGAGATGGCAACGTAAGCCCAGATGTCCAACAGCCCTCTCCCCAAAACCAACAGTGATAATCAAAGGAAGCTAAAAATAGATTCCGTGCTGGAATCCAGGAAAGGCTATCATCAGAATGCCAGAGTTTAATGAATTTCTTGCATATAAAGTACAGATGGGCTAGATTAAAAGAAGCCGCAAGGACTCACACGTCCCCTTCCTAGAACACCCCTGCTTCTTGGCAGACCTCCTGCTTCTCTCTGAAATGAGTGTGTTAGAAGTGAAAGAAAAAGAAGGATCCCTGTATTTGGACCCCAATCTCTTTTTGGGGGGAACAGGCCAACAGCATTCAGAAGTAGCTGTGCCAGAAGTTCCTCTGGAAAGAGAGGTGACATTAAGAAGAAATCTTAGTATAATTGGGCTTCTTCTGGCTGCAAATTTCCCCTGAGAAATTAAAGCCCTGTCAGCCTGGAGTGTCTTCTTCTTGATCCAATGGGTTGCTCTCAAACACAAAAGATAGAGAAGCCATACAGTAGAGTGGAGTTAGCCACGCAAGGAATCTAGAGTAGAAGATTGGCTACATAGGGAACTAACTAGAGAACATCAGTCCCTGAAATAGTAGTTTCAGTAAACACAGAAAGAAAAAACGAAGAACCACTCCTCCAGATTCCTTCCTATCTTCTTCGAGCATGGCTTCACCAGGCAGAAGCCTAAGCCTGCTTCTCCACCCCTCCAGGTGGGGAGGAAGGTCACTCCAGCAGCACACAGGGGACCTGTGTAGAAAACCAACTGTAATCATGCATAGCACAACATGCTTCTTTGTAAGCAGGAACATTCAAGAAAACCAATGTGGAACCTACAAAAGCATCTAACTTGTTTTAAAAACAAGTATGTGAGCATAGCACTGAAAATAGAGAAAGAAAATATTTTGGGGGAAAAAAAGCCTTTTGCTAAAGGGAGTACAAGTTTTGTGTATTCAAAATCTTTTTTGTGCTCTCACTGAACGTGAAGAAAACGCAAACCATAAATTAAGAGGTTAGTGATGAGAGATGAAGGTGTAGGGAAATCTGATGGGGTTCAGGAGAGAAGAAACAATCTTTTCGGGTGACTTAAAAGACATAAGGAGCAGAAAGGGCCAGAACTGATAACAAGCACTGAGTCAGGTTTTTCAAAGAGAAACTAAAAACATATTTCCCAAAAAGCAAATAAATAGGAAAGGAGATGAATGTCACTGGAGAGAAAAAAGATAATAACAAAATAGATATTAAACAAAAAAATTCAATAAATTCCTGAAGAAGAAATAAATCAATATTTCCTTCATTAATATTTTAAAGAAAATGCCAAACTTATTCTATTTTTAATATGATCTCATCACCTCTCTACTTAATAGCTGCAATTAATCTACATTTTTAGAGTATTAGAGTACTACTTACTGTCATCTAGACCTTATAACTATCTCTTTTTCCCCTCTGCATTTGGATATACTTTAAATGCTCACAAACACTGCTTATGCAGAATGGCTTTCTTAATGTTGGCTTCCCGAAATGTATTTCTTAACAGTACTCAGGCAGGGCTCAGAGACTCATGCACCCTGAGTGCTTATATATTGGGAACCATTTTCAAACTGCTGTCATATTTAAGCATCAGTATAGCTCAATGTCAAATCCTTGGCTAACTCTTTTTCTTTGCATATTTAAAACATGCTCTATTATTTTCTAGCATAAGAAATTGCTATAAAAACTTCTCATGACAATCTGGCTTTTTAAAAATAAGTGACTTAATTATTTACTTGTATTTTCAAAGAGTTTTGTTGTTGTTGCTGTTTGTTTCTTGAGAGTCCAGTAGTTTTACATTAAAATGTTTCAGTGTTTCTCATTATGACTTTCTTTGTCTTTTGCCAACAAGTGTATCTTTTAAATATGCAGTTCAAAGATTTTTTTCTTTTTTTAATTTTAGGTAAGTTTTCAGAAATTATAAGATTTAGTGTCTGTTGTGTCACATTGTTTTGTTGTCTTTTTCATGGGTTTCTATTATAAATATGTTAGACCTTCACTGGCCATTCTCTATTAATATCACCTTTAAATCCTTTTAAGCATTTTCTCATTTTTTTTTTTTTTACTTATTAATGTGTTCTTCATTTCTCCTTCTCTTGCTTTGTAGCCACTTTCTGTTATATTTATTAACCTTTGAGCTACTTCTAGTTTAGTCTACTTTTCAGGAATAATTTCTTTAAAAAAAAATCTTCTTTGAACTTTATCACCATATTTTTTATTCATTTTGTGACTGTGAGCACTTATTAACATAGAAATGCAGCACAGTGATACCACATTGTCAGATGGTGGCCTCTCTGCTAACGATGCTGACTTCTACTTTATTAAACATAATCCATGTGCCATAATGAAGACTGATACGGCATTTACCACTTCTCCTGTTTCGCTCAAGTTCATCGCATTACACTTAAGTATGAAATAATAAAAGGTTTTATTTGGAGAAGACACTAAGGAACTCCTTGACCACCAGTAGAAGCTACTTCTTTCACAGTCTCTAAATACTAAAACATGAAGTTGTCTAAATTCATAAAGTTTAAATGTTAGAGCCCTATATTGAAAATTTCTCCCAGGCCATTAAAAAAATGTTTATATTGATTTGAGCGAGGGTGAGAGAGAAAAAAAGAGATCCCTAAGAGAAATATCAGTCAGCTGCCTCCTGGACGCCCCCTACTGGTGATTGAGCAGGCAACCTGGGCATGAACCCGACCAGGAATTGAACCCAAGATATTAGTGCGTGCGACAAAGCTCAACCAACTGAGCGACACCAGCCAGGGTCCAATTCTCTTCTATGCCAACATGCTCCCTAATCATTTTGATCACAGAGACTAGACAGTGTGTCTGTGAGTTTGTGCATGTGTGTGTCAGCCTCTAGGCAGTGCTTTTGTGGTGCCACTGACCTTTCAGAGCTCGTGGCCTCCAGCTCCCGGCCATGGAAGCCCAGCATCTCCCCTATCTGCTTCCCCACAGGTTCCACTTCCAGCACAACCTCGCTCACTCACCTCCATCTCAGCCTTGCCTCTGGGAAGCCAAACTGTACTACTTTCTATTAACCTTTTTTTGTTGTTGTTGTTAAATAAAGACACCTCTATTTAAAGAGTGATGCCCTCTTGCCTCCTCAATCAGAATATGCTAAAAAAAAAAAATACTGAACAGAGATTGCTTTTACTTTGTTTGTGGAGCTTGTTGATCAGGCTACCCACCACTTCTGGGCGTTTTTGCTTCCTGTGTAGGCTGCTGCACCTTCCCACCCTCGTTTTTTACTTCGCACACTAGGGAGGACTGGGCTGGTGGGATGGTGGAGTTTAGAGTGAGGAACCTGAGGCCTCCATTCACCTACTCATGGTCTTATGTAGAAGCTCCAGATTCTCCAGAAAAAACAACACCACTCCCACCCCCATGAATCATTTCTAGCTCTTTACATGAAGAAACAGTTTGCAGGAAAGGATGACACTCCAGATTCCTTCTAGAAGTCAGCTGCTCCCAGCTAGAAATCCATTCTCCAGATTAGAGTCTCAGTTACCCACATCTACCTGGCGACTCAATGTGTACAGGTAGCAGCTCTCACAGATGAAAAACATCTTTTATTTCATTAAGCAGACACCATGCACACACACATGCAGATACAAATGTCTCTCACACAGCCCACACACGTACACACATACTTTACCTATACATGTACTACACTGCCCCCCCCCCCCCCACCACACACACACACAAGCTTTCTTTGAGGCAAGTAGATCTTTCAGATAGCAGTTGTAATCTTGAGCCTGTATCATTTTCTCTTTCTTCATAAATTAAAATCACTTCAATTAATGATTGAGTCAAAGGTTTACACCTGTCCATACATTAATCATTTACAAAACTCATTGTCATTAGAAGTCTCTTACAAGATATTCGTCTTTTGGCAGTGTTGCTTGTTTGGTTTAATTGAGGTGTTAGGCAAATTAGAAGTGACATCATTAGGGAGAAATGGTTGAGTGGTTGGAAGTGGGTCAAGGCTTCCTCACAGAGAGAGCTGAACGAGTGCCTGAAGGCATCGTCCTATTAATTTATTAAAGGTGTATGTGTTTCATGCAATTAAAAGAAATCTTAACTGGTGAGGCTCCACACCCGAGCAGGAGCCTACTCGGCAGGGTGAAGTCTGCGGGACTGTACGAACAGCAGCGCGAATAGAGGCGAGAACAGTCACAAAAGCGCACTTAGTCTTACCTAGTTTCCCCCAGAGTACTTGGAAGATTATTGTCTCGGGCTCAGTTTTAATTGCTTTATTTGTATGTGGTATTTATATAACTTAGGTTTATGTCTCAGAAAAGGATATCACTCTGCATAGAACTTTCTTATGTTTCTGTGGTTTATATTAAACCATAAACTGTATCACCTGAGAATGTAATAAGCTTGCTTCCCACTGCCAAAGCCAAACTTGATAGCACCTGACAGGTGAGCTCAGCGTTGTCACTGCCTAAAAGCCTTACTATCTGATGCGAGTAACACAGTGCCCAGGACTCCCGAGGACATGTGCTGTCAGAACATCTCAGAGACAAGTCAGGTCCAAGCAAGCAGGACCCCCTGGGCTGAGAGATGGGAGCAGAGGGGGTTCTGGAGTCCTGAGTGGTCCACATGAGCCCGCCCCTGGCCACCAAGAGGGGCTGCATCTGCTTTGCCAAGTAAATAAGATTTTAGAGCTGAATGTTAGAACTGAAGGCCAAGCTCTAGAGCAGTGGTTCTCAGCCTTCCTAATGCCGCGACCCTTTAATACAGTTCCTCATGTTGTGGTGACTCCCAACCATAAAATTATTTTCGTTGCTACTCCATAACTGTAATTTTGCTTACTGTTATGAATCGTAATGTAAATATCTGATATGCAGGATGTATTTTCATTGTTACAAATTGAACATAATTAAAGCATAGTGATTAATCACAAAAACAATATGTAATTATATATGTGTTTTCCGATGGTCTTAGGCAACCTCTGTGAAAGGGTCGTTCGACCCCCAAAGGGGTCGTGACCCACAGGTTGAGAACCGCTGCTCTAGAGGCAGGGACTCAACACAGTCATCATAGCTGATGTATGGAAAGTAACCATGCAGCTGGGCGCCTGGTCGGGGCGGCAGGGAGGCTGTGCAGGTGTGGCGCCCAAGGCAGCAGCACTCCCTGCTCCTCGTCCCTTCCTGGGACCATCTGTGCTGTTAGGAATCTCTGAGGCTTCTGAGTTATAAGACATCACCAGAAAACATATCTGATGTTTCTGTTGAAACTTATCTCTGTGCTGATCTGAATCCCTAAATAAAACTGCACTCTGCACCCTGGGTCCGGGGCAGCTGCCCAGAGGCAAACCCTGAAGCATGTGAGGGCGGCATCCTGCTCCTCGAGCCGAGTCAGGCAGCGCTTGCACAGGGCTGAGCTGTGGGAGTTTCCTTCAGAGCCGGGGGCTGCCTTTACTAGAGAGGGGTCTGCAAATGCCAGCATGCAACGAGACTGAAGCTCGCAGTGGCAGGTGCAGAGTGCTCATCGAAGCCACCCTCATCTAAGACATCACCCACATTCTTAAAGTTGAGTGGCCTCTGTCCCACCCTGAGAAAAAATCCCTGGAAACGGGAGGTTTCATGGGGGCAGTTTGCAATGTCCCAGGCCCTGTTCACTGAAGTGCAGTGGCTGTTGTCTCCACTCAGTCAATGGCCTCTCTCCCCAGGTGCTCAGACCCAAAGCATCACCGTTTCCTTCCTTCCTCTCCCTTACTTCCAATATTCCACCCCAGTCAATTTTAGCTTAAAATCTTTCTCTGTCAACTAACTTCTCTCCCTCCCCACTGCCCCCACCTTGTTCCGAGTCCTCTGTAGACAGAATTCCCAGATGCCCCCAGTGGCCCTCACTCTGTATGACTCCTCTCTCTTGAGCATGAGTAGAACCCATGGGTGTGAGGGACTATTCTCATGATGATGCTATATTGTGTGGCAAAGGGAAATCATCCCGATGGGCCGCACCTGATCAGGCAACACATTTTTCTCAGGGTGGCAGCAGAAAAGGAAGTCACAGAGACTGGCTCAGCTGGCCTGACGCAAAGCAGGCATCCATGCTATGAACTGCCTATGGGGGCCACATCCAGGACCTAAGGATGGTCCCAGGTAACAGCCAGCTAATATTTCAAGGAAATGAATTCTGGCCACAAACAGTGAGCCTGACCAGGATCAGGGAACTGACAGAGAATGGCAGCTGGCTGTCCCCTTGGTCTAAACCCACTGAGAAGCTGAGTGAGAATCCAGCCACACGGTGCATGGACCTGTGACCTGTAGAAACTGCCTGGCCATAAATTAATGCTGCTTTAACCTAGTGTGTGATAATTTGTTACTCAGCTATAGATAAGGAAAACATTTGTACAACTCTGACTGTGGCTGGAATCCCAGGAATATCCCAATGGTCTTGGGTTTAAATATTTTGCAATTTTGCAATTAGAACATGGTTGCTCCATGTGACATTCTGTGGTTTGAAGGTCATCTTCAAACCAGCTACGTACTTCTATTATTTGTAAGTCTTGGATAATCTACGGAAAATCTCTCCATGGCAGAATAAAATAGTGTGTGTGTGTGTGTGTGTGTGTGTGTGTGTGTGTGTGTGTGTTTAAAGTGTAATAATCCAAAAGGCTCAGCATAATGCTGTATTGTTCAAGCTTATATTTTGGTGACTCATTTAAAAACTAAATGGAAATCCTAGAAGGATTAATGAGTTCATGTGCTTCATGCTTTGAGATATGCATTAAGTAGGAACAAATATTAAAATGAGACCTATATCATGATTGTTTGTAAGGCTTGTAACTACATATATTTTGACACCTCTGACTAGCTGGGGGAACTTCCAAGGGCACATACTCCAACTGAATCACCTAAATACACTTCCAGTTGTAATCCGGCACGGGGCTGGGACAACTACATGCTGGGGGTGCAGCAGCCCGTGAGAGGCCTTCCTCATGGGGACACTCCTCCCATGGCACTGGGCACCTTGCACTGGCTTTGCTCTTTCATAAGAACTGTTATGGATGTGTCTGTGGAGAGGAGAGCAATCCCTTTGATTCTTATTTATGATTGTCTTTTATGAGAGACTTTTTCCTTTTGGTTATTGAAATGAAATATTAATTGTCTGTCTGTGAGGTTGCCTTACACACGCCCTGCTTTGGTGGCAACCTTCCTAGTTAACGTTGGACCTGCAGTCAGTCAGCATTAGCTCTGCCAGTCCCATATTCCTGTGAGCACCTGCAACAGCAGACATGGATGGGGAGGGAGGATAAGTCCCTCTGCAGCGCCCTGCTTAGGAAGACTTACCCCTCAGAAGAAAACAGACGTGCCATTTGGGTTGAAGAGGACAGTGCAGACACAGATTGGTTTACTCACCTCAGTGAAACAAAAAACCACACCCAATAAAAAACAAGATAAAATTTGACATTCCTAATGAGATGTGACTGAAAAGGAGCTGGTTCTCTTGGAAAGTATGGAGTCCATGCTCATTACCAACTTGTGGGCGGTGCGATGTGTGTACTTGTGTTTGTACAGATGGGTGGGGTGTCATTTTAATCCTGTAATGGGGCTTACTCGGGTCCCCTGACTTGCTGCCAGCAAGACTCTCATTTCCCTTCCATGAGCTCATGCTCACAGGAGATGAACCCGAGTATTTCATTAAGCACCTTCTTGGGGATTTTAGCCCACTGAAAAATGTAAGTGCTTTTTTAAAAAAGTTCTCTCTCCATCTGTCTTTGAAATACATATTCTGTTCAGAATATAGGACGATACCCTGTCTTTCTTGGCCGGGCATTTCTGAACAGGCCACACCCTTCCAAATGTATATGCTAGTGATGCACAGTATCTCCCTGAATCTCTGATGACAATCAGACATGCTTTCCACACCGGCATGACTGCAGGTTCTTCCTGTTCGTTAATTAGACTTCAATTTGTCCTCTGTGCCAATTTTCAAACCTCCTACGTTCTTTACCCACCTTTCCCCCCCGCATCAATCAACTATTCTCCAGTTTTAATTAAAAGCTTATAAAGTTTGCAGAACATTGTGTGTGTGCTGAGAGACACAGGTGGGGGCGGGGGAGAGGGAGAGAGAGGAGAGAGAGAAAACTCAGGTCAAGTTAGGTTATAGGAAACACCCATGAACACAAAACTTTTTGTAAACAGTATATTGATAAAAAAGTAACATGGTGCATCTGATTGCAATTTAAATAAATTATCAGTCGTATGACACCATAAATCCCCAGACCATGACTTTCCAAGAGGCATTTCCCAAGGTCTAACTTTCCCCTAACAACAGGGAACGGTGGTAAGTAGAAATCTCTCCTTTACGCTGCAGGGCAAACTCAACAAACTGATCTTGTCTTTTAATCGGTTGATGTAAGCCACTTTATGAAGAAATAATTTCACAACCTCTGCCACTAAAGAGGCTGGGAGCCAGCTAGCTCGAGGTGGAGGGAAGCTGGGCCCTGGGAGGCGCGTCGGGGCACGTCTTGCCTGGGAGCCTGGCCCAGGCCCTGCACCCCCAGACCATTGGGCAATGGAGGTGGGAGCCTCACTGCTTTTCCCAGGGTTGCCAGGAAGCTGCCAACAAGGGCCATGGGAAAAGCATGAGGCTGAAAGATTGTAACAGCAGTTTGTCTTTGTAATTGTTTATTGCGACTTCCTTTTTGCAAATAGTAATGCCTCCTTTCAAAGTATTAGTTTGAGGAAAGCACAAGTCCAGATCTGGGACAGAGGGAAGATAATGTCTAGAATCAGTGGATTCAAGAGTGAATATGCCAGTCCTAGCAATTTATTCATATATTTTTTAAAAAATTAGAAATATTCCATGCATTAATTGTGATTAAATCTAGGAATTGTTTCAAGTAAGACCTCATAGTTTAAGAGACACAATAGAGCCCTGGCCAGTGTAGCTCAGTTGGTTGAGTGTCCTCCCATGCAATGAAAGGTTGCAGGTTCAATTCCCAGTCAGGGCACATCCCCAGGTTGTAGGTTTCATCCCAGGTGAGGTGTGTGCGGGAGGTAGCTGATGATCAGTGTTTCTCTCACATCGATGTTTCTCTCCCTCTCCCTTCTTCTCTCTCTAAAAATCAATAAAAACATTAAAAAAGAGACACAATAGAGGCTTAAGGGCTGTCCTATGATGTCACATTCATTAAAGAATAATTTACTAACAAAAACATCCTGTGTAGCAGAAACAATTTCCGATCTCCTTTTCTGCCCTTATACCTCTCTTTTTGTGTAAATTCCTCCTCAGCCATGTTCGCGCACGCGCACGCGCGCGCACACACACACACGCGCGCGCGCGTGCACACTCGCATGGCATTTCCTCTGGGGACTGACCCACCCCCATCTCCATCCGTTGAGTACATCAGGACCCACCTGTGGGGACCAAGAGTCCCTGAGTCCAGGCACAGACAGCTGGTCCTGAGATGCCCCATAACCCCAGCTGCACCATGTAAACTTCACAACAATTGGGGATCGGGCATCAGAAATTCCAGCCCAGCCTGGCTATCCTCTTGAAAGCATGAGCTATGAACTTAAGGGCTGTGGATGGCATCCATTTTCTCCCAGGTGCCCTGGAAATCAAGAAAGGCAACTTGCAACAGAAGTGAGTGAACCAGCCCTGGTTCCAGGCCGCCCCTCTTCTGAATTCCAAAGGACATGCAGCAGCCTTTGAAAGACTCTTCTATTGCTTCAAGTCAAATCAAGTTGGATTTCTCTCACTCACAGCCAAAGGAATCCTCACGAAAACTACGGGAAGAAAATGCCCCAGAATGTCCGTAGTGGCTAATTCCACCTGATGGAATTGAGGTTGTTTGTATTTTTTCTTGGTTTTATTTGCAAGGGACCTTCTTGAAGTTTTTATTTGTCTTAGTCTCACAGTTTTAAGAAAGTTTAAAAAGAATAAAATCAGAAAAAAACATTTCTCTAAAGAAATAAAACAGGAAAAGAAAACAGCAGAGATTTTAATGCCATTGAATAAATTGGCCATCTAGTTTGTATCTCACAACACTCATTATTTTTATCATAATTATTTTCCATAATGTAACCAGACAAAACAATTAGTATTACACAGGACAGGCAGCATTTACCTGAGAAGATATAATTGAACAATTGTTTAAGCATATTCTTATGCTTGAGGAGCATCTCTCTGGAAATAAGTTGACATGTAATGAGATATTTGCTAAGAGAAGCAAGATGCTGACGTTTTATGAGCAGACAACTTGAAAGAACATTCTGAAAGAACCATTCCAGAGCCAGACCCATGTCCAGTTCTTTCAGGACCTTTGTATGTTTTGCAGAGGCTGAAGGGGTCCAAGGATTCAGACACTGACTCCTTTGGAGAGTTTGCAAAGAGTTTGTGATCTCATGGGAGGACATATTTGCTACTGTGAGCTCAAAATGCAACAAGGCTGCCTTCTTTTTCTCAGGTGTATTTGTACAGAGAAACACCGATGCTCTGCTGATTCAGAGGTAAGAGTGCCATCTACTGAATCAAAGACCTCATTTCCGGCAGCTCCACAGCTGATCCTGTGAGACCTCCAACCCAGGAGAGGACAGAGAAGCTGGGGGCGCAGAACAAAGACAGCAGGACAGCCCCAGGCTCAGGCACACCTCCTCTCAGACAGTGCTGGCAGGCAGAGAAGAACACTCTGAAGCAGAGGGCTGTTACCTGCTGGTTCAAAAGACAATTCCTGCAACTGGTTTGAGAAGCCAGACAGATGCAGTCACCGAGTCACTTGGGAGAGAGGATGCACATGTGCAGTCGGGAGCACTCGGGGTCTGAGAATCTGAGAACGGTGCAGAGGGTGCAGCCTGGAGGCCCCCTGCACACAGTTCAGACAGGATGGTGCCCTGCAATTGGGTCCGGGAGACAGCTGGGCTGCCCTTGCCGGGGGCCAGTCAGGATCATCTGGATGACCGAGGTCCCAAACCCACCCTGGACATTTGTGTCTGTGTGCACAATCCTGGGTGTTAAGAGAAGCACTTTCATGTAGTTTCTCTGTGGGCAAATCACGGGTGATAATGACACACTGTTCATCTGTCTCACATCACAATGGTGGAGATTCTTTAAAGAACCTTTTTAAAAATATATATTTTTATTTATTTCAGAGAGGAAAGGGAGAGAGAGAGAGAGAGAGAGAGAGAGAGAGAGAGAGAGAGAAGAGGATCAATGATGAGAGAGAATCATTGATAGGCTGCCTCCCACGTGCCCCCTACTGGGGATCAAGCCTACAACCCGGGCATGTACCCTGACTGGTAATTAAACCCTGACCTTCATGTTCATAGGTCGATGCTCAACCACTGAGCTACACCTGCCAGGCTAAAGAGGCTTTGAAAATACTAATTGTTATTATTATAATTGTTACACAAGTTCCTGAAAGGACTTAGGGAAGCCTGCAGACCATTTGTCTCCCTTTCATATACATGGTGGGCCTACCCATGGTCTGTCACCTGTCCAGCTGTATTAAACCTGAAATCACCATGACCCGTCTACAGACCACAGGAGGTGGCAGCTGCAACTCTCTTGCTGTCTCATCTATTTGGACTGTGAGTTGCTTTTGATTGTCCATAGCCAGAGGGCTCTGGGGGGTCATGAAGGGGTCGCCTCTTACAGACCTCCAGATTTCCTGGGGAATTAGAATTTAGTTAATAGGATAGAGAGAATTGGTCAGGTACTATTGGGAGAAATAGCCCCAAACCCCAAGTGGAAATGAACGAGGGGCCTCCCCCCACCCTGAGGGTGCTCAGCAGAAAAAGAAGCTAAAGGGCAGGGAGACCTGCCATGCTCGTAGCCCTGTCATCTCCTTCTGTGGCAGACCTCCTGAGACAGCTATCATCCTTGTGCTTCCAACATGTGACAGACCGCACCTCCGGACAGAGTGTGGCCCTGGGAGCCAGGGGAGCCTTCAAAGGCAGAGCCACCTGGCTTCCTCTTCAGCAGGAGGCCGAGGCCACGGTCACTCAAAGGAGACCGTGTGACCAGGACACTGTCTGTAGCCACAGGGGGTGGGGCTGCAGCTCCCCTTTGGTGCCACCCTTGGCCTTACTTGAGTGGGCCCATGGGTTCGGTGTCCTAAACATGTAAACGTGGGCATCTGATGGTAGAGCGGTGGTCTACTGGACTTCAAACTCTGGGCCATGGATTGCCATCCCAGGCCTGTCCTCCCTTTCACCGGGGGCCCAGGGCTGCTGCTGGCCTCAGCCTCTGCTGTGTGGCGAAGGCCCACTGCGCTTAGGCTGCCATACAAAACGCTACCGACTGGGTGGGTTAAATGGCCGGCCATTATTTTCTCAGCGTTCTCCAGGCTAGACGCCAATATCTAGGTGCTGGCAGTGCAGGTTTCTCCTGAGGCCTCTCTCCTCGGCTGGTAGATGACTATTTTCCCTGCTCTGTCCTTACATGCTCGTCCCTCTATGTGTGCCTGTGTCCTAGTCTTCTTTTCTTATAAGGACACCTGTCATAGTGAATTAGAGTCCACCCTAATGCACTCTTTCAACCTAACCACTTCTTTAGAGTCCTGGGAGTTAGGACTTTGACATAGACATTTTGAGAGGATGGAAGTCAGCCCACAGCAGAGGAGAAGACAGCATCGTGGGGAAGGGCTAAGTGATGTGAGACAGCTGTAGTTTTATTATCCCATTAATAGCTGAATACGACAGAGATTCTAAGTTATCCCTCCAGGTAAAGGGCCTAAATAAGGAAAAGATCATTTTTTTGCCCCACCAAACTCCCATTACATTTTCTTTGATGTTTTATTGCCAAATTCTTTTTTTCAAGGTGATATTCTGATTTAAGAAGAGCAAACAATGCACAGTGCAGCTGAGAATACACCTAAGCGGCTACAAAGATGTTGACAAATAATGATAAATAGTAATAACTATGTTTTACTTCCAAATTATTGTAGTGACTATTGATGTGCGCATTTTATAGTTCACTGAGTCTTCCAAGAGATGCAGACTCACCAGGAAACTTGGTGCTGAAATATTTGAAATGGTCAAGTATCCTCAGTAAAATATTAGAGTCATTTCAAACTTTCCAGAAGCAAACATGTGCTTCAGCCCTTCTGTCTTTAATGCAGCAACTTTGTGGCCTATAAAAGTACACAAGTTGGTTATGAGCCAAATTATTTGGTAAGTAAATTCTTAACTAATAAAACAGCTTTCCGCCCATAATCTACTAACTATCTGGAATAACTTATCACACCAAAGCAAAATAAATGCTTAGTGTTGAAAAAAAGAGATAAAAATCATTGAGACTGCACAAAACTATATTAACTATATTAGAAAAACACCTACTGTGTTGAAGATCAAGTAGGTTAGACATGAATGTTGGAAAGAGTATGCTTCACATGTAAGAAATCTCCACAACTGTCTGCTCTCTGCTACCACTCATTCGCTCTCTGGAGGGTCAGTGGATGAGTGGAATTGAGGCATCTGTTGGAACTCACAGCCAGCAAGCTTGTAAACAACAATGTGTATTGTGCTGTTGAAGTGGTCTGGTACCCCATTTTGGGGGAAGGCATTTTGAACAATCTGAAAATCCAGGGGGTCTTACTTTCTCTTGAAATAGCCTGAGAACATGCAGCCAGGATTGCGCATACAGCTAAGGTTGCAGGATGGACCTGGGCCTCTCTGGGTGGGCCTTTCTGCCAGGATAGGAAGATGTTCTTTAAAAGCGCAGCTGGGCTCTGAGAAAAAAGCTTTCCTTGGAAGGGGCAGAGGCAGGAAAAATGTGAGTGTGGGGGGGGGGAAAGTTTAAAAGAATTCGCTGTACTTTCAATGCAATTTTTCTGTAAACCTAAAACTGCTCTAAATATAGCCTATTAAAAGAAAAAAGAAAAAAACACACAACTATGCTCTCTTCAGATCATTAGCTTCTAGGGCCATAAATTTCCCTAACCCACTTAGAAAAAGTCTCTAAGCTTCCGTCCCTGGTGTTTGGAGGTCATAACATCTGTTGACATTGATTATTCACTCAACAACCACTTCTTGAGAGCCAGCAATATTGCCTGATTCCAAAAGCATGTCCTCACCACTATACATCAATGTCTTGCTGGATAAGTTAGAAATAATCTGTTACTATCATAACTGTCTAATTATAATGGCTTGAAATGTTTTGAAAATGCATGAAATGTTTGCTCTGTGATTCCGACAGGATGGGGTGGGCGACAAGAAGTGTCTGGAAGATGTTCATAGACTTGTGATGCTTGCAATAAGGTTGAGATATTTATATCCAAGCACTGTTCTAGATTCCGGAGATGCAGCAGTAAGCGCAGTGATTCAAGTACCTGTCCCCATGTGGCTTACACTTTGTGGGATACACATGCGTAAACCAATCATCAGAAGCATTTCTGAGAGTGAGCATCAGAACACTAGTAGAAGAGAGTGATGGGGGTAGGAGCTGGGGATCAAGTTTAGCTAGGGTGATCCCGGGTGACATCCCTGGGAAGCTGTCTCTTAAGCTGAGCCTTGACTGTTGAGAAGGCTGTAGGGGAAGGTGCACTTGGCAGCAGAAGCTGCCAGTTTAAAACCCTGAGATGAGAAGGTATTTGGAAGGACTGAGGCTTCAGAAAGACAACCGTTGTCATGGAGACTGAGGTAGCCAGCAGCCGCAGAAGTTGGAGCAATGGGCCAGCACTGTGTCCCACTGAGCTTGTTCCTGTGTGCTGGGAAACTTCCAGAAGAAAGATGTTGTTCCTCTTAATAGTTTAGGAAGCTATTTTGTAGACTGCTTTGCATTTGCCCCATGCCTGATCGAGTCATTTATAAGCAAGGACATTTTTCGTTTTCCTTTCCAATCTGTATGTTGGTGTGTTTTTTCTTTATCTCTACTTTGCTGAAAGCTTTTATCATAAATGGGTGCCAAATTTTGTCGAAGGCTATTTATGCATCTATTGATATGATCATGTATTTTTTTCATTATTTTAGCCTATTATGGTTAAATATACTGGTTGGCTTTTGAATGTTGAACCAATTTAACATTCTGGAATGTATCCCATTTGGTGGTAATATATTATCTTTTTTATAGATTGCTGGATTTGATTCACTAACATTGGTATGAAGAAATTTATGACTGTATTTATGGCCTGTAGTTTTCTTGTCAAGTCTCTACTTGGTTTTCTTATCAGTATAGTATAGGCCTCATAAAATGAGGTGTTAAGTGTTTTTTCCTTTTCCGTTTTCTTCAAGTGCCTCTGTAGAGTTGGTATTATCACTTCCTTGAATGTTGGATAGAATTCCCCCAGGAAGCCATCAGCACTGGAGGCCCTTCCTGAGAAGGTTTTAAAGTATGCATTCAATGTCTTTAATGGGCACAGGGAGATTCAGATCATCTCTCCTCTTCAGTGGGATTTGGTACTCCAAGGACTTGCCCATGTCCCCTAAGTTGTTGAACTTATTGGCATGATGCTGTTGATAAATGCCCTTATTTTTTTAATGTCTTTAAACTGTGCAGCCATGTCCCCTGCATTCAGACTCTGGGGCAGGGAAACTGAGAAAGTGTCATGCCAGAGCCTCAGGTGCATGGTGATCAATTGAACTGACACCCATGTGCCCCCTGTCCTTTCCTCACTTCCTTCTGTAAATGCCTCCACCCTCAGGGCAGAAGAGGTGCAATAGCATGCACAACCTCCTGACAGGTGTGTCTTTAGGGACTGGGGAATTTGCAAGTGGCTCCGGAACTCAAACACCTCTTCTTTGAAGTCACCTCTGAATTTCAGGAACCTTGCCCAGTAGTCCTCTGGGTTTGTATAGCTCCGAAGAAGCATTGCCTGCATGTTAAAATCACAGGTATAGAGAAGGACCTGAAAGGTCTCCAGCTTTGGTCAAAGCACTTGAAGTACAGTAGGTGTGTAGTAAATGTTCCCCGAGTGCCTGAGTGCTTCCATGACTGAATGGAGAGGCACAGTAGAGAGGGAAGCTTACTCTGGACCAGAATGTTGCATTCCCTGCGATCAGATAGTCCTGGGACCTTTTAATTCCTAGCATGTTCTTCCATGTCCTTGTTCAGTATCAGGAACCTATCTATGATCCTGTGTTTTTATGTTGATGAGATAAAATGTATTTCTCCAATATCAAAGGAACCACATAGGATTGATAGGCAATATTTAATCATTTCACCTCAATCGTTGGTGGATAAACAGTCATAATTGTCAAGAGTCTGAATAGCAGACTTATTTTTGAACTTGCTTTAATGAACAATAATAATAACCCCAGAGAACAACAGTTCCTTGTGAAATCATTCCAGTCCTTGAACACGGTACCAAGTATTTCATATGTATTATCTCTGTATCAATCTCAAAACAATCATGAGGTGGGCAGAGTTTTATTTCCATTGTACAAACAAAACCCAGGCACTGAGAGAGATGGGTGCAGATATCTCAGTGGGTTGTTGGAGAACTGGGCGGGGAGTCAGCAATATTGCTTGATTCCAAGAGCATGTCCTCACCACTATACACCAATGTCTTGCTGGAGGAGTTAGAAATAATCTGTTACCATCATAGCCATTTAATTATAATGGCTTGTTTTGAAAATGCATGAAATGTTCGCCCTGTGATTCTGACAGGGGAGGGGAATGGGCAACAGGGAGAAGTGTCTGGAAGGGGTTCAGAGAGGCGCGATACTTGCAAATGAAGTTGAGATATTTGCACCCAAGGTCTGCTTCTTCCTAGGTCTCTCCTTTGCACACTAAGCAGTGCCGGGCGGTAATCTAGGATTGGATAAGGCCATGGAAAATGACGAAGTGGTGCCCTCATCCTGGTGCCAGTGGAGGGATTCTCATGCCTGTGTTACAAGCAATTAGTACATCTATGAATGAAGACGTGTTGTTAGTCCTGGTGCAGTGCTATTCATTTGTCTGTTTTCCTTTCTAGCATAAAGCACCAGTGACTGGGAGTAAATTTAAATGTGTTTCAGCTTCCTGGTGTGTTTTAATTTCTCATGCACTGCTGTTGACAGTGGGGGTCTGGACTTCCATGGGGCTCACGGACTGACACAGCCTCTGCAAGAGCTTTGGTTTTTGTTACATGCCTGAGAGTAAGGATAAAGGACCTAAACAGAAAAAAAAAAAAAAAAAAACAAAACAAAACAAATATAAAAGGAACCTCATAAGATTGACAACAATAAACAACAATAAAATCCCTCAACCCCAAAGATTTGTATAAGACAGCTGTGCTGGCTTGCATGCTCTCAGCTTTCAGTTATGGGGACAGGCGTGTGATATGCTGGAGAGTTGGGGTCTGATTCTGTGGACAGGGAGGTCCCCATCCTGAACTTACAGTGAGAAGGACATGTTTAGTCTGGAAGGAGAATACCATGGTCGCTGGCATATGGGGACTGGGCAGGAGAAGACGAGATAGTCTTCTCAGATGGGACAGGATGAGCTGCCACAAGGCTCAGCTGGCATAAGGAGAAAAGGACAGAGAGAGGTGACTATGAATGAAGATTCCACAGAATCTGGTTGTGTCTTGGATGGGGCCTGTGGTGGTGAAGGGTAAGAATTCCCACGTCTGTCCTTGAGCAACTAAGAGCTGGTGATTCTTCTTCAAAATAATATCAGCAGCTGGCTAGAGAGGAAGACAGAATCTTGGATTCGAGGTCCAGCAGACATCCTGGTGAGGTCTTGAGGGGTAGTAACAGGTGTCTGTCCTCAGAGAAAACCTCATGATTAGAGACAGACTCTGAAAATGTTAACACACATGTGTGGTCCTGGGAGTGGATCAACACCCATGAGTGCACCTAGCAACCATCTTTTGTCATGGTGAAATGACTCCCTAATCTTAAGAGTCTTCCACAGAGTTCACCCAACAAATGCCATCTGGGATTTTCAAGGCTGAGAAGTCGTGGTTAGGATTAGTTTGTGTGTCAGTCTTCTGTGTGTCCTTCCAGCATTCCCTCCAAACTTGCCCCTGGACAATGGCCTTCAAGAACCACATTGACAGTCTGTATGCTCTCTGGCTTCCAATGGGGTTTGGCCAATGAGGAGCCCACAGGAGACTGGAGGAGGGAGGCAGCCGGATCAGGGGTTTATTCCTGCCTCCCTCCCTGCAGGGTTGCTTCCACATGCCTTCGTGTTCTCACTGCCCCTCTCCAGGCAGCTGGTTCTGCAGGACCTGTGCCCTCCGGGTTTCAGGAAATGCTCCCTTCCCCGGTCCATCCTCCTGTGGAGGGGGCAGATCCTGGTGCCCTCCCAGCCCTGGGTTACTGCACACCCAGCTTCCCCTAGACCCAGCTCTCAGTTTGCCCATCAGCTTCCCTCAATGGTTCCTTTTAATGAGTCACCTGCTGTAGTTCTGTTTTCTTTTAGAAATCACATGGAAACAGGTGGCATATATTTTGTTCTTTGCTTTGCTTCTAGTCTTTCCATGTCATTTTTTGTGTTGTGCATTCATTTTAACACTCTGTTAACTAGATTCTTAAAAGATGTAATCCAATAATGCTCTATTTTGAATAAATGATGTATAATTAGTATTGTGGTTAAGTTTATTTCCACTATCTTACTCTGCCTTTACAATTTTCTATGTTATTTCTTTGATATTTTTGTTTCTCTTTTTTCAATAATATGTGTGTATCAAATCAATATGTTGTGCACCTTCAATTTTTGCAATGTGGTATGTCAAATATATTTTAATACATAAGTACATGTATAAATAAATAAATAGAATGAAATTTGAAAGTACCAAGGAGGGGAAATTGTCTTTAATTACTTTTTTCTTCTGTCAGCATATAATTTATATATTCAATTTACATTCTTTGTTGGCTACCCTTAAAATGTTAGTGAGCATACTTGACCTACAAAGGTCTAACATTAACCAGTATCCCTACCTTGTAACTTCTTTGCTGCTGTTGCTGCTCTGACACCAGGTCTCTGCTGCCTGGTCCCCATAGTTTCCAGTCACCAGAGATGCACGACCTTCTCGGATGGGGTGGGGCGGGGCGGGGCTTCCAGGAGAGACAGCAGCCCTCCTGCTCCTCAGGAACGAGGATTTCATTCCCTGTATCCCCTCAGGTCCTTGTGTCCTGAGGGAGTGTCTGCTGCTCCTAGGGGGCGGGGGGGGGGGGGGTTGGAGAGTGTGAACACAGGGACAGCCCGCACCTGAGGTACACTGCCTGCTGCCTCCTGGCTGACCTTCAGGTCTGAGGCTGGGAGTTAGGATGCTCTGCTTTCTGGAAGTCTGGTCCTGGATATGCTGGGAATCCTAATACAGTAGTTACTTACTGAAACATGAGGTGACAAATGATTCACCAGAGCTCACCAGATTCAGTGCAGAACCCACTCTCTGAAGTTCCTAGCATATTCTGGACATGGTAACAGGAATCCAGAACACCCACCAGACAGACTCCTGGGATAGCAGAGAGCCCCGATTCAGCAGGAGCCCTGTGGGTGGCAGGTCTTTGCCACGATGCATACTCGGGTTAGATATTGTCAACCCATCGGGCCTGGGTCTGTCTGTGCTCCCCGCTTCTACCCTCCCAGACTGCCTTGCTCACTGGCAGCTGGCCTGTCAGGTCATGCAGTGACAGTCACACACCAAAGCCTGCAGGAGGCACCTCCATCATCATTGCAGCCATAGCCCCATCATGTCCTGACTCTTGTCTGATGTCCCATCAGCCACAGATGGTCTCCCTTCGAGGTCCTAGGTTCCAGATTTCTTCTATTTGCCTTAATGTTCGATAACATCCTGCTCTGGTTCCTCCTCCCTGGGCGTAGTAAACAGGTTTCAGGGACTAATTTCTGGGTGTGCATCATTTGACTTCAAGTTCTCCAGAAGCTTTGTGCCTTTGTAACTACTCTCAGCCCCACAAGCTGGCTTGGCTTCTTTCTCCTTGACCGGGCTGAGACTGATGCACCACTTTGGGACAATCCACTCAACTTAGAGTCTATACTTTGGATCCATAATGATTAAATATTAACAGGCAGATTAGCGGAAGCCAGAGGAAAGGTAAGGTCAGTATCTGTCAACTGCTTTCAGTCGTTTGTTTGTTAATCTCTCCATAAATGGACACACCAGTCTGATTGCAAAGGGACCTAGAATCCAGTTATGTCACAAGTAACAAAGCTTAATGGGGCTCGTGCTAAAGTGTGAACTGGGAAAGTATAGATGTTTGCTGTGCTGCCATCTAAAACTGTTCCTACACAGGCACAGATAGGAGGGGGTGCTGACACATCCACAGGGGAACTGCCAAGGTTGTGAAGTGTGATATGGATTTACTGAAAAGGGAGGGGTTCAGGCCCCATTATGCACCCCTGGGCTCCGGGGGACAGAGCCCCAGCAGGCCCACGCCACACTGCATCCTCAGCTGTGCTCAAGCAGATGTTGAGGCTCAGATGCTGGTAAGAACATTGGGGGATTGTTGGCAGGACTGAAATTTGGACAGTCACATTTCCACACTAGAAATAAAGCCAGGATTCACCCAAAATAGTTTAAATGGGATTCTTGACAAATACAAAATATGTACTTATGTTGTGTACTTTTCACTGGAATTTCAATATCTTGTTTTGATTTTTAGGCAGGTGAAGACATAAAATAAAATATTTCCATGGTGTGTTTATTTAATTTTAAAAATCCCATGTTTTCCTTAGTGAAAATGGTTAGTAACAAATGCAAAGAAAAGTATAACAGACGTGTCTAATCCTTCAGGACAATCTTCTCCAGTGTAGATGTTGAGCTTATGATGTACATGGTGACACCAGGAGCCATACCTGGGGGCACAGCGATTGGCCGATGCTTTATATTGTCCCAAAGTGCCAATGTGGAAAGTAGGAGGTTTGATGAAAACATCCAATAATGATGTCCTTTTCTATGAGAGTGTCACACAAGTGTGAAAATATTGGCTGCCCTGGTGGACATGTTCACATGGAAACAGGGACTCTGCATCTTAACCCCTCTGAGGCAGCACGATGTTTTAGGCCCACAATGAGGGTGGTGATTTTGATACCCACCCAGTAAATGAGGAACTGGGTGGAGATGCCGCTGCCTCTGCTGTACTTAGAGAACCATCTGTGTGGGTTTGAAGAGCCGATCACCTAGTGCTCATGCACCTCATGCAGGCACTTCGTCTGCACACCTAGCCATGCTGCTCAGTTCTGCGTCCATTCCTTCCCACTCCCTCTCAGGACTCCACAACTCCACATGGGCAGCACACGTTTGGGAGCAAGAAATCAAGGAATGCATCATCCAGCTACAAATTGACTTCTTTCTCCTGTGTGGCAGTTTTCAGTTCTGTTTTCAACTTCTCATCTGACTAGTACATGGAAAAGAAATCCTTAATAGTGACCCGATGCCTCACACTCATGCCTTCCCACTCCCATTGACTTTTTCATATGAATAAGGAATCAGTTGTGCCACTCTAGATTGCTAAACACTCTGGCTCTGCAGCCTGCAGCCCTCATTTTCATGAGGCCTGGTGTGGCTGACATGAGGTGCTGGTAACTGCTCAAGGCACAGGCACTGGGCAAACCCTGAGCCCGAGAACCTCAGACCTTGTTGCCTTTACATGAGCTGAGACTTGGATCTTCCTCTGCTGAAGGTTCCTGGACACAGCACAGCAGCAGGCGCACAGTGGTACAACTGTAAAGCAAAACCAACATTTCCATTGATTTTGTCTTCCCGGGCTGAGTTACAGCTGCTCTGCATTTCTTAATCAGAGGTATTCAATCTTGCCCGAGCACGAGCCCTGTGTGACTTCCCTCTTCTGCTGAAATTGAATTCCACTCAACAGTTATGTACAACCGTTAGCTGCTTATACTCCGACTGACATAGCAAGGGCATTCGGAGAGGTACCCTTGAAAAAGGCACAGAGTCACAGAACAGGACTGGTGGGGTAAAAGGGGTGGGGTTCATTCAGTATTCCAGAGAAACAGAACCAATAGGAGATAGGTAGGTAGGTAGACAGATAGATGATAGACACACAGATGATAGATAGATTTACTATAAGAAATTGGCTCAAAGGACTATGGGGTTTGAGAAGTCCCAAGATCTGCCATTTGTACACTGGAGACGCAGGAGGGCTACAGGTATAGTTCCAGTCTTGTCCAAGGGCCTGAGAACCAGAAGAACCGATGCCAGAAGTATGATGAGAGCAGGAGAAGACTGATGTCCCAGATCAATAGTAAGACAGAGGGACAAATCCTCCTTTCCTCTGCTTTTTGTTCTATCCAGGACTCAAAGGACTAGATGGGGCCACCCACATGTTGATGGAGGATGAATGGTGAAATCACAATATTGAAAGAACCCCATACTGGCTTCTTTGTTTATCAGATGATGAACATCATTCTCCTTGAACACAGCCCCTGTGGCATCTCATAATAAAGCATAAACAGGTTTTGAATGAGGAGTGGCTAACCCACCATTTCATAAGGAATTTTGCTCTCCTGGTTAGATTCACTGCCTGCATTGAATTCATCTCCAAGTTCATTCATTTCAGCACATGTTCAGGGAATACCTACTGACATGGAGAATGTCTACCTAAAAGAACACACTTCCCACCCTCTAGGAGACTTCTTAAAAAGAGGGGAGAGCTGTAAATTTGGCACCATGCTGAAAACCAATGGTAACATGCATTTCATGTTCTTTCTAAGAGCTTTTTATAGTAAATGCTTCTGTTGCTTCAATTAATTTGAAACGTTGCTGATTCTATCTTAGTTTTTAACTGAGATGTCTACCGCTTGGCTAGGAAACAACATGGCTCATTAGAGTCTCTAATGAGTTTGGTGTGGAATAACAATCTTTGTGATACTATGACATTGCAGACTCCAGCCCTAAGTAAAGTTTTGTTTTTTCCCTTCCTGAAGAGGGAACATGAAATAAATGGGTTAAACTAGGATTAATGAAGATCTGGAAAAGGTGCCCCAGTCTATTATTTCAGTAACACTGTTCTGAGATCACAGGCTGTCATAGTTGATACACACAGCATTGGTTAGGGAGCCCCAAATATCTCCTAATCAGGAGCAAAACCTGAGCAAGACCATCACATCTTAGGAATTCCAAACAAACCCTGGGTTCTTTGTCTCCTTGTGAGGAGTGCACAAACATTTGTAGGGTTCAAGTAGAGACAGAGACAGCATCTCCTGTTTGCCCTGAGATGGTGTTTCACACGTTTTAGATTACGGAGCTTAAATTAGCATGTCTGATAAGGGAGACTGCATCTTTTCTTGTTGTGGGACAGCCAGTGCTGGTCACTGTGGCCAGGACCGTGACCTCTAAGCAGTAAGATGAGTCGCTGCTGGAAATTATTTATCACCTGAGCGGTCATTCCATTTCAACCTCCAAGGCCTGTGCATCTAATTGACACAGCAATAATGGCCTATGAACTTTTGATCCAGTTAATTGTTAATGAGAGGTGTGCTTAGAAAATAAAGGGCCTATTAGGTTAGCTCATTGTCTTTCTTTCATAACAACAGAGGTCAACATGCCGCAAAGGGAAAAATAAAAGTATTGTTGATGATCCACTCTCTCAAGTAAGCCACGTGCACTTTGATGTTAAGTAAAGTTAAATGCAAAGTTTGGCCACCCCTAGAAACTCTCATGTAGACACACAGACATGGTATTTTTTTTAAAAATATGTACTTGTAGAGTAAAAAAAATAATTCTTGTGATTATTATGATGTTTGTCCTGCATAAATGTAATTAAAACATACTGGCCCACCATAAGCTACAGAAGTTTTATCTGATGTAACTGGTTTCCTTACTTTTTCCAAAATAAAATTGAATTTATATCTTTCAGATTATAAATGTAATATATCATCATTGCAACAGATTAAGAAAATTTGGGTGGTGGACTCATGGTGCTGTATACAGATTTTGTAACTTAATCTATACATGAAACCTATATGTTCATGTTGATTAATGTCACCCCAATAAAGTTAAAAAATAATAAATAAGTACTCAATACACACACACACACACAGTGAATGCACCCCAATAATGGTAGAGGGAATAATTGTTAAGTTGGTCTCCAAATCCATTTTGCTCCCTGGGTACCTCCAGGAGGCCCTGTTTATGTCTTGCTTTACCTGAGCAGCTCTGGAGGTGAGCTGTGCACAACCTACACAGGCCCTGATGCAGCGTGGATATTTGTATATACATCTTATCTGAATATGTGTCTATGTAATTCTAAAAATGGACTCATGTGTGAATCCTTCATTTTCAATATGGTAAACTTTAAAATTGCTTTTCCGAAGAGATATCTTAGTAATGTTTTGAATCCTCAACAAAAAATGTAAAGTCTTAAAAATTCCTACACTATTGTGTTGAGATGGAAGACAGAAATGGTGTCTGGAACAGTTAGCTATATATGCAGAATCACTGTGGCTCACTGGAAGGAGACAGGACATTTCAGGTCTGCATTCCTGTTTTGCCTGCAACAGGTGAGCAGGGAAGAAGCAGGCTACTGTGTCCTCACTAGGATAACTCTCAAGTCTGGATGCCACTTGTTATCTGACATGATTGCACACACATGAAGAAGCTTCTGCTGAAATTTCACCTTTAGAGCTTTGCAAATGCATGCAATGCTAATGTTATTTTTAGAGTTAAGACATCAAGTTGCCAATCCATCCAACTCTACCGCTTGCTATACTCTGGCTCCCTTACTTACAAAGTCTATGACCTTCCAAAAGAAGCCCAACATCTAGGAGCCTCACATCCCTTCTCTGTGTGAAGTGTGGGTGATGAGGGGTAAGCCTCCTAGCAAGTCTGTTTGTAGAGACTGGAACCTAAGAAAATAATCAATAGTACCTGTTAGTGCTGGTCTTATTTATAACACTATTGAAGTAACAGAAATTGGATACCCACATGATTATGTGATTTAATTTAATCAGAAGACTGAGATCCTAAATGGTAAACAAGATGGGCACGTTGATGACACAGACAGTAGGACAGAGGGTGAAGAGTAGTACGTGGAAGCTGCCAAGTATGGGCCCGAGTTGAGCATTGGCATAGAGAGTTCCAATAGCCATTGGCAGCCTGAGAACCATACTGTTTATTTTGCTCTTCCACCAGGTCAGGTTTGTCCTCAGCATCAGGGTGATATATTTTGCATATGTAAGTCAGACAAGGCCAGGTCAGGCTTATCCAGCTCAGAGCCCTCTTCTGCCATGTAGGGAGGCTCTATACCTTTTCACAGCTGGGCCAAGGAAGAGAGGGCTTCTGACACCATTGGAAATACCTCTAAAGGAGAAATAGAATGGGATGTCTGGGAGCATAAGTAACGGGAGAGACTGTGGAAGGAAGAGGTGCAAAACCCAGTAGATATAGTCAGATGGGTGAAGGGAGGGAGTCTAGGCACAGTTCAGCGGGGGCAATATGCTTCTTGAGGTAGCCTGGCATGTGGCCACACCACAAGGGTGAGACAGGAGGACAGCAGTGAGAGGTGGGTGAGTCTGTAGCAGAGTTCTTGGATGCTGTGATGCTTGCACATGACCTGGTGGCTCTGTGTGTGGTTGTGCAATTGCAGAGGGAGCTAGAGAACAGAAAGCTGTGACACTCTGTATCACCTGTCTGTTCATCTGCCTGTTCTCTTGGGGTAGCAGTTTTCCCTGTGTCCTCACCTCTCCTACAAATTCAGGAAGAGTTACTGAGTTTTCGATCTGTTTAGCTTTTCACTTGTTAGGATGAGTGGTGATTTCCAAACTCCTTACTGAAAGGTATTTAATCAACAGAAATAATTACCTAATGACACATATAAACACAGTGCTGATAATGAATTAATAAAAGGAGTGGAGAAAATAATGTTGAAGCTGTAATTATCTCCTCATACAAAGATTATATCTCAAACCGTGTCTACATGATAGTAGGTTAAGTGGAGGTTCAATATCTTATTTAATCAAGGAAAGTCAACTTGATTATTACAAGCCAAACAGTTTAACTCTAAGAATATAATAATCTGAATCTGTTATCTATGTTGAATAAATTAACCAGCTAATTGTCAAATTTTTTACTTAATTTTCTCTTGTTGCAGCTTTAGATTAGATAATATAAACTTGTTCATCATGAAATACACAATAGATTTAGCTTTCTTCAAAAGCTCCTTTGTCACAATAAAATCAGTAGGCCACATTTTCACATCCAACCATGATGGAGTGATTGATACTGAAGCATTCTTCTCAGCATGACCAGCTATGAAACTTGACAAAATATATGTGGCCATGGTTTCCAGTCGATGTACAAGAAGCAGGGCAAGAAGGTAAACACAGGAGGTGAGCCTCATGACTATCCTACTTTCACAGCAGAACGAACCACAACCACAGCACAGAGAGCTGGTTTCTTCAGAACAGGATGGTCCCACGGAGTCAGGGAGGCAGATGGCAGACTTGGGAAAACAAGAGAAATTGGAATCTGTGGGACAAGAAAGCTATGTGGTCATGACTAAAAGCTGGGCTGTACATGGGTGGTGCCAGCACTTCTGAGGTGTGGCACAGAGCAGCTGCTGTGGGATTGAGATGAGAACAGAGGTGCTAGAGGCTGAGCAGTGATGGAGAATGCTTTTGGAGTTTCAGGTATGCCACAGTGTAAAGCTCCCTTAATACCTTGCTTAGACCTCTGGCTTCCAGTAGACACACCAGAAAGGCTGGATTTAAAAGTGAGTATGATACCTCACTGTAAGATCTACTCCAGGTCCACCCTAAAGAAAAGGGAAACCCAAGGATGCATGCATAGAATGAAAGGAGCCAGTTATTTGGTGACTGCAAAAATAAGAATCATGATCCTTCAGAGAGAAAAAATTCAGAATTTACAAAGCAAATTATATACCCAGTCAGGTATTCCATCAGAAATCATTAAAAGTACAAAGAACTTGGAAAAATGGTTTTAGCAGCCAATGACTTTAAAGTAGCTATTATAAATGCATTCAAAGAAAAATATATTTATATTCAAATAAGTAAAGGAAAATATGGTCATAATGAGATAACAGAAAGGATTTTAGGAGAGGAATGGAAACTATTAGAAAAAGAAAATTCTATAACTGAAATAAATATCCAATGGATGGTCTTAACAGTAGATTATGGATGACAGGGGAGAAAACATCAATGGACTTGAGGACAGCAAAATAGAAATTATCTGATATAAACATCAGAGAGAAAACAGATTGAAGGAAATTAAACTGAGTCTCAAGACTTGTATAAAATTATCATATGGTTTAACATTCAGTAAATTGGAACCCCCAGAAGGAGTAAAAAATAAGAAAACAATTTGGGCTAGAAAACAATTGAAAAAATAATGACTAGAGCTTCCTGATTTTATTTTTGAGACACTGGCTAACAGATCAAAGAATCTCAGTGAAATTGTGTTTGTGTGTGGGGGGAGGAAGGGCCTATGGGGAGTGAGCCCAAACCAGCAGTCCGACATCCCCTGAGGAGTCTCAGATTACGAGAGGGCACAGGCCAGGCCAAGGGACCCCACTAGTGCACGAATCTGTGCACCAGGCCTCTAAATATATATATATATATATTATGAGAAAAATCATTTGGTTATATTGATATTAGACAAAATGCTAAACTGGACTGTATTACCTTAACAATGTTATACTCTTCAAAAACAACATGAAGGACACAAATAAGCAAGCCAAAGCCTGGGAGGAAATAGTCACAAAATATATGAGAGAGAGAGAGAGAGAGAGAGAGAGAGAGAGAGAGAGAGAGAGAACCTCTATAGTGAGAATAAGCCAATATATCACAGCTGAATGCTTTATAGTTAAATAGTTATAAACAAAAGACAAGGAAATAATTTTGAAAGTAGCCAACAACAAACAATGAAGAATATTAGGAACACGCAAAAAGATACAAAACATAGTGATTTCTTATCAAAAACAATGAAGGCCAGTGATAATGGAACAACATCTTTCAACCTGGTAGCCACAGGCTTGCCTGTAAATAGATGGATGGATAAAAAAATTGTAATATATTCAGACCATGGGACAATTTTCAGCAGTAGAAACACATGGATTACTGATGCACAGGACAGGGATAAACTTCACAGGTCTTGTCTCATATTGAGCGAGAGAGCCCAGACACAAGTGAGTAAATGCTGTGTAATTTAATTTAGGTGGAATTCTAGAACAGGCAAAATGAATGTGTACTGATAGAAATCAGATCAATGTTGGCCTGTGCAGGAGTCTATTGGTTGGAGGAGACCCAAGAAAACTTTCTGGAGAGAGAGAGAGACAGAGAGAGAGAGAAACAGAGAGAGAGAGAGAGATTGAGAAATGGTCTACATTTTGAAGTGTCTGTCCATCTAAACTCCTTAAATTGTACACTTACCAGGTGTGGATTTTATTGTGTAAAATACACATCAGTGAAGTTCATTAAAAATAATTCAGCCAACTAAGACGTCCCCAAACTATTGAGACTCTGAACTGTGTTCCCTGCAACCCATGGTCCTGTCCTCTTATTAGACAGTTGAGTGATGGATGTGATCACCACATACAACACAGCCAGGTGAAGCAGCAAAAATGAGGGCAGGAGACCATTAGCTTCACTGGGTTAATCAAATCTAAAGACTTGTAGTTGTATCTCAGGAAGGTGGCAACCAAAGGCTAATCAGATTCCAACAGAATAACAGCTTTCACCAGTCTCACCCCACTGCCAGGTTGTGGGGAGTATTGAGAATGGAGCTATTGTTTGTAAAATCCGACTAGTAAGATTCTTTCATCCAGGACTGACTCAGCCGGTAATGTTACTGAACTAAGACGTTGTAAAATAATGGGAGTCCTTGAAGACGGCCACACATGACTGGGTGTTATGAACTCCTTATTTTTAAATTTCTAAGCTTTTCTTAAGGATGTAATTTCTTTGCAGTTACCTAAAACATCAGTGATTAATGCTACATGAAATTTTACCCAATTATGCTTTTGATTTACTGCTTAAAGCTGTCTGCATTATCTAGAATGTATTTGTGAGCTTCACTCACTATTAATATTGTCTGTAGTTTATTGGCTTCATAACCTTAGCGGTGTTACTAATTTTGCTTCTTTATTTTCCTTCAAAGCCCTTAGAGTCTAATTTTTCTACTTTGCTGAGATTATTGTTTTGTCATTAAAATTTGTTTTGGCGCGTTCCCAGCCCTTCCATCAGTATGTTATAATCTCACAATTAAAATGTCTAATTTATTTCCTCATGTTCCTGATGTTATTGAAATTGGCTAGCACTCTCTAGAAAGGATGCCAAGGTCTTAATAGGCACCAAGGTAACAAAACATTTTGTCTCCTTTTATTTTTCTGTTTTCATTATACTAACGAAATAAAATATTGAACAGAGAGTCAGATGAAAATCAATTTACCTTTATTTATTTTAGAGAAATTACTTTGCAACTTTAAATAAAGTTGCTTTTATGAGTTTCCATTGAGAAAGAAAGTATTGCTATAAAATGTTAAGATGTTAATATTCAGAAAACAGTAGTAATTTTAAAAGATGCCTCCCAGCTATAAATAGCACTTTAAGGGAAAGGGAGAGGTTTGTCTTCATTGTCCTTTTAGGCTGATGTGTCTAGAAATTATTAACCTGATCAGCAGAATAATGGTATTGAAATTTTAAAAATGTATCCTGAAATTTAATGGCTATGCCTTACCAGTCAAGAATTTTTTTCATGATTTTTTATTTCTGTCATAAACTTTTAAAATTAATTGAAATTGTTAAATTCATCCCAGTGATAGAAGACCACAGCCCACTGATGGATTTGAAGGGTCTATGTCAGTGGTTCTCAACCTGTGGGTCGCGACTCCTTTGGGGGTTGATCATCGGAAAACACATATATAATTACATATTGTTTTTGTGATTAATCACTATGCTTTAATTATGTTCAATTTGTAACAATGAAAATACATCCTGCATATCAGATATTTACATTATGATTCATAACAGTAGCAAAATTACAGTTATGAAGTAGCAATGAAAATAATTTTATGGTTGGGGGTCACCACAACATGAGGAACTGTATTAAAGGGTCACAGCATTAGGAAGGTTGAGAACCACTGGTCTATATTTTGTGTCATGTGTGAGGGTCTCAGCCATTAGGCTCCCAGAATCCTACTCTTAGACCTCCCGTGTGTCATTGTCACCAAAGCCATCCTTCTAGAACTAGGCATTTCTGTATTCATTCATTCTGCAAATGCTTACTGAGATTCCACTAGGAATTGGGCTACAACCAGTGCTGAAGACAAAAACATGTCCTGTCCTCAGGGACACTTTAGTCCAGTTGAGGGAGACAATGCTATGAGAGATAGTGATGAGTGAAGCTCATCTCATGGACCACAGGAGACCCAGTTAGTGGATCTATTCTGATTGCTGGGTAACATGTCACTCTAAAACTAGGTAGCTAAAGATAGTAATTTCATTTTAGCTCTCAGGGCTCTGCACATTGCTAGGGCTCAGCTGGGCAGGTGGTGCTTATGTCTCAGATGTTGCTGGACTTGGAGCAACCTGAAGGCCCCATTCTTTGTGGTATCCAGGATGGTGCACTCACATGTCTAGTGATGATTCTGGCTGTTGCCTGGTTACTCAGAAGTCAACCAGAGTCCACAGCGGGGCTGCACCCTATGCATGGGCTTCTTGCAGCACAGATGTTCCTAGAGGGAACAGCCCAGGAGCAAGCATTCCAAGAAACAAGAAGGCTATATCGAGACTGGTCCAGTGTCACTTAGGTTGTGTTGGTCAATGCAGTTTTAGGGCCTCCAAGGCTCAATGGGGTAAAAAACCACTCCCATCCCATTATGGGAGAGGGGCAATGTCCCACTGCAGAAGAACATGTGGGATGGGATTTATGTGCTGTCTACTTTGGAAAACAATTTATCACCAGATCTAAGACAGCTCCTGTGAACAAGTGACATTTATTCTGACATTATTATTTATTTATTCGAGTTAATAAGAGGTAAATTTATTAAACATTTTTTTATGTTAATGTGCAAAGGTTCCAAATACTTGTGCATTATTAGCTCACTTAGTCCTAATACCCTCTCTAAGAGGTGGCTAATATTATTAATTAATACTATTTTCATGCCACAGACAAGGAAACTGACATAGACATTGAGCTTTACTGCTAAGGTCAAGTGTGTGTTAAAAGGCCAGGACTGCCTATCTGCTACTGCATTGCACTGTGCAGGATTTACCCAAAACTACATCACGTGAACACTGATGAGCAGGGATAGCCAGAAGAGCAGATGAGTGAGGGCTCCGGGCAAGTTATACACATGGACCATCTCAGCACAGAGATGGCAGGTGAGAAGGAAGAAGGGGAAGAGAATGTGTGGCCCGAGTAAGGGGAGGGGCACAAGAGGGATCAGAAAAAGAGGTGTGGCTACATCTTGGGAGGTTTCTGGAAGCATGTCTGGGAGTTTAGTTATTCTACATGAGAAGTAAAACTGAAGTATTTTAATCATGAGAATGCTATGGTCAGCTGTGTAGCTTCAAAGACCACCCTGGCTGCTATATGGAGAATGCATTGAAGGGAAAATGGGCATTGATAGAGGGAGCAGGGTCCACTGGAACGCTGCTGCAATTGTTCATATGGAAGAGTGAGGGAGGACTAGCATGGTGCCAGTAGAGATAAAGAAAAGTGGACACATTTGCTGCAGACTTTTGACTGAGAGGCCACAGTTGTAGGAGGTGTGGAGAGATGATGCAGTGAGATGCCTTCGTGACCTCAGGTTTCCAGAACAAACCCTTGTTGATGGTGTTTCCAAGATGGGGAAAAGGCAGATTTGGAGAGAAAACCAAGAGGTTGTTGGTGTACTTCCTGGCTTCATTCCACTGAAAGTCTGTGCTGGAGGCAGGAAGACATTATTAGGATATCCATAGTAGATTAGGCTGTATGCTCCTTTGCTCAGACACACATCTTCAGGGGCTGATGTCCAAAGTCTTGAATAATATGACCAAAACTCAATCATGTGCTGGCTTGTGAAGGAGACAGGCTTGCAAGTAACATGGTGCCCAAGACTACTGCCATCATTAGCCTCTTCAAGACCTTGGATTGAATACCTTAAGCCTCCTTTGGTGGGTGTCACTTGATCTGGCCAACTGGAAGTTGAGTTTCAAGAGGTGTGGGAAAGGGAGGGAATGAAAGTGAGGTTAGAATGAAGTGAGAGAGGGTCATGGGGCACAAGGGACATCAAAAAGAGAGGCATGGGAGAATTCATTATTATTCCCAAGTCTACGTTGAGATTCTCATGGACAGTGTGATTTTCTGGCAATTAATATAGAAAAGTTAAAAAAAAAAACCTCCCATTTTTAAATTACTAGATGAGGCTGACTCTGTGCAAGTCCAGGGGATGTTTCTGCTGCTCTGAGAGAGAGGCCAGGGCTTGGAGTGGCTTAAGCTAGAGAGGCATTTTGCTGGGTTGATGGCTAAAGAAGAGATATCTCATCCTCATGAAACCACCAGTTTCTCGGATGGAACAACCCTGTAACTGTGGGCATAAGAGTACTTTGTGGAGAAACCTAGATGGCAGCATAGGTAAACACCGGAAATTGCTGCCTCCAATAACAACTTCAAAAATACAATGAAAAGACAAAACAGACATCATCCAGAACTACAGGAAGGCTGGCTGAGTAGAAATTCTACAACTTGAAGGAAAGAGAAAAACACACCGAGACTCAGAGAAGCTACGGAAGTAAAGTGCAGAGGTACAGAGGCGCACACGGAAAGGGGCTGGCACCTGAGAACGTCGCTGTCTTTTTGAATCAGGAGGGAGTCACAAGCTCCTGACTTCTCTGAACTCCAGTTCCGGGAAGTCTCTGGGGACCCAGGACTCATACAGGGAGAAACTGGACTGTGTGGCAGTGGGCAGAACTCGGAACTTGAGGGCGCTTTCCCTCAGAGGTGCTTGCAGCAATTATCAGGACACTGAGACATGGGGCCGCTTAGGCCAGGGCTGAGGATCAGCCATAGCTGCTTGCCCCGCCCTGTTGATTCCCTGAGACCCTGCCCCACCTAGGCTGAAGCAGAGGCTTTTGCATATGAATGCCCTGACCCTTTGCAATCTGAAAATTACCTAACAAATTGCAGCTGGGCCAGACAGACCCAGAACTTCCAACAGAAGGCCCAAGGCCCCACAGCAGCTTGCATTGCTTCACAGCTGGGCCTCATCTGGGCACCTCCAAACCCCCAAAAAGGAAGGGGAATCTGCAGATCTCTTCGTAGCTCCTGCTGGGTAGCCTCAGGAAGAGGCTAAATTAGCACCTCCTTAGATCCAAGAGCCAGTGTACCCAGTGGTCAGAGTGGGACCATCCAGATTACAACTCCTCAGATCCATAAGGGACACACTCAGGGGGCAGACTCAGTGAGCACCAAAGCCCTACTGAAGCAAGTCTTACCCCAGAAGGGTGTCTTCAGCACAGAAGTTCTTCCACTGCAGACACAGCTGATTCTCACAGCCAGTTGGCCTGGAGGTCAATTCCTCCCAGTGATAACTACAACAATCAAGGCTTAACTACAACAAGACTACAACAAGACTGTGCACAAAACCCACAAAGGGGTGTACCAAGAGTGTCCACCTCAGGTAATTGGGGAGGCTGAGCCACTGGGCCCTATAGGAAACCTAGCACACAAAGCCACTCTACCAACACAGGGAAGCATAAAAAATGTGGAGACAAAGAAACAGGACACAAATGACAGAAATGGAGGAAAACAAATGACTGGATATAGAGTTCAAAACCACGGTTATAAGGTTTTTCAAGAATTTTCTGGAAACTGCCGATAAATTTAGTGAGACTCTGGAGGATATGAAAAAAGACCAACTAAAATTAAGCATACACTGACTGAAATAAAGAATAATATACAGAGATCCAACAGCAGACAAGAGGATCCCAAGAATCAAGTCAAAGATTTGAAATACGAAGAAACAAATACCCAACCGAAAAAGCAAAAAGAAAAAAGAATCCAAAAATATGAAGATAGTGTAAGGAGCCTCTGGGATAACTTCAAGTGTACCAACATCCGAATTATAGGGGTGCCAGGAGAAGAGAGAGGGCAAGATATTGAAAACCTATTTGAAGAAATAATGACAGAAAACTTCCCCTACCTGGTGAAAGAAATAGACTTACAAGTCCAGGAAGTGCAGAGAACCCCAAACAAAAGGAATCCAAAGAGGACCACACCATGACACATCATAATTAAAATGCCAAGAGCAAAAGACAAAGAGAGAATCTTAAAAGCAGCAAGAGAAAAACAGTCAGTTACCTACAAGGGAGTACCCATACGACTGTCAGCTGATTTCTCAACAGAAACCATGCAGGCCAGAAGAGAGTGGCAAGAAATATTCAAAGTGATGAATAGCAAGAACCTGCAACCAAGATTACTTTATCCAGCAAAGCTATCATTCAGAATTGAAGGTCAGATAAAGAGCTTCACAGATAAGAAAAAGCTAAAGGAGTTCATCACCACCAAACCAGCATTATATGAAATGCTGAAAGGTGTTCTTTAAGAAGAGGAAGAAGAAAAAGGTAAAGATAAAAATTATGAACAGCAAATACATATCTATCAACAAGTGAATCTAAAAATCAAGTGAATAAAAAATCTGATGAACAGAGTAAACTGGTGAATATAATAGAACCAGGGGCATGGAAAGGGAGTGGACTGACAATTCTTGGGGGGAAAGGGGTGTGGAGGTGCAGGAAGAGACTGGACAAAAATCGTACACCTATGGATGAGGACAGTGGGAGGGGTAAGGGCGGGGGTTGGGGTGGGAACTGGGTGGAGGAGAGCTATGGGGGGATAAAAGAGGAACAACTGTAATAATCTGAACAATAAAGATTTAATTTAAAAAAAAGAAAAGAAAAGATAAAAAGAAAGAGTACTTTGTGCTCCAACATCTTGGGAAAAAAACTCATTATTTAAATTGGGGTTATAGAATGCCGTTTTCTCTTTAAAGCCCACATAATAATGTCAATGTAGCTCTTTCAGTTTTGAAACTGGTCAGCTATATTTATTACATTGACTTTCCTTCAGATCTTGATGCTTGGAGAATAATTTCTTATTGGTATTTATTTTGATCTAAATTAGCTATTTGCTTATTGACCCAAAATAGTTATCATCTCAGCTGGAAATATATTGGAACTCTGGTTGCCAAACAAATATTCAGCAAAAGATGAATAAAAGCATATGGGGAGGAAAACCCTACCAAGTCTGGCCTGTCGTGCTCTGGAAGGCGTTCTGGCCGGCAGCCATGTGCCCCGCTGAACACAGGCATCGGGGATGACAGTGATCGATTCAGCAGTGGGGAGGTAGTAATGATATTCAGCGCTGATGGCTGAGGCACTTCACCGTCATTTGCATTTCCATTTATCATCTCTGCATTTATCATTATGAAGAGGACGCCAGAACTAATTAAAGTCTGGGCTAACAGGGTGACCGGGGAGGCTGGTGGCCACCAACGCCCAGGAAGACCTGGGAAAGTTTCCAGCAGGAAGGACACCAACCTTACACCAAACCCAATTAACTTAATTCTTCATGAAACCGTTTGAGGCTCTTTCATTGGGGTAGACTGGAGGATTTAAAGCACACCTCATATATTATGCTAAAATCAAGGTTTTCTTACATGCCTTGTCTACTGTGGTCCCATAGCCTAGCTCCTGTCACCCAGCCCCATCTTTAAAAATTCTTTAAAAAAAATCTTAAACATTGAAAGCTGATGGTTTATGTTTGCTTCAATAATTTTTTGAATTTTATATAATTCTAAATGAAAGGATAAATTCTGGGCCATGTGTTCCTGCGTCAGAGCAATTCTGGTGCGCTCATTTAGAATGAAATGGGATTCTTATAATTCAGTAGTAGCATAAACACTCCACAAGCTATAATTTCTAACATCGATTTTCACCATGTGCAAAGTTTCCTCAATGAATTTTCATTAGTATGCCACCCCCTTTTAGTATCCATGACAATAAATGGTATCACTAAATAATGGAATTTAATTTTTTAATATGAGTTTTAATTAAAGACTGACATTTTGATTATCCTTGGCCACAGCATACCAGATCTACAATAGGTTGTTTTGAGGGTTCAACTCAGATTTTTTCCTGAAGTTGATCCAGGAAAATCAAATATGCCCTTGGAGAAAGCTCTTCCTGGAAAAAAAAATGTATCTCCAAGGGCTTCAAGGGGACAGGTATCCCTGAACAGAGCTATGGACACTGTGGGTGCACAGCCAGCATTTGTGGGATGGATGGATGGATGGATAGATGGATGGGACGTTCACCTGACACACTCAGAAGGTGTAATAGGATTGCTACCCTGAGGTCTGGTCTGCACCTAACTCCTGCTCTGAGCCCATCCCAAGTTAAACAGTCCCCTGGCTCCTAGCTAGTTCAAATCCCTACTTGCAGGGTCGTCTCCTGCTGCCAGTACCTCCTGAACCAAGGATAATCTACAGACAGTTATCTAAACTCCATGGTTGCCCCTGCCCTCTCTCTCCACTTCTCTCTCTCCTGCTTCACAATAAGGGTCCAACAGGAGTCAATCCAGGATGACCCCATTCAGTAATTTTGCTCTTTGTAATAATTGTAGTATTTTCAATGCAGCAACAAAGAGAGACTATGTAACATAATAATCAGAAATACATATTTCATGAAGAATGATAGAGTTGAACATTAGTGAAAGTAAACTTTCTTTTATTACCAACACATGTTAATCTAAAGAGCTGGTCTGCCATTTTGAATATTGTGTTTTAATACCAATTTATCTCACAAATGAGCTAAGTTATTCTGAATGCACAATTAGGAGCACATAGACTTGAAATGGTCTGAGTAGAATTAAACCCTTCTGAACCAGAGGTGAATATTTAACAGGAAAATTCAGAACTTCATCCAGCACACCATTAATTATCTCACCCTTCATTAAGCCACTAACCTTGTGGTTCACCAAAGATATAAAGAAACTGATTTTTCATTTTATAATTTGATTCCAGGGAACAAGATTCGTAAAGTATATAAACTTCTCCCAGGAGGAACTTAAGCACCATTATCATCAACATGGCCATTATCAAGACATATATTAAGCACTTAATTGTGCATAGCACTTAGATGGTGAACACAGAATTAGGTAAGCTGGATTTCTGGGCTTCTGTGAAACTTCTTGGGCATGTAAGAGAGTGAGTAAAGTGACAAACCAAGACAAGAAGTAGAGAATGAAACAAACCACAGGGTAAGTCATTTTAGATGGGAACAGGAAAATGAAAAATTCAGGCTAGTAGAGGGAGCCTGGAGGGTGACTGACTAACGATTGTTCTCTCTCCTGAGCAGAGGCAGGTGGGCTGCAAGGCAACCTCAGAAACCCTAGAGTAGAACTGTGTTGAGAAAGAGAGCTCAGGGGCTCCTGAAATGCTGAGGAGCAGGCCTTCTGAGGGGGCGTGGAGGAGAGTGGGAGGTGCCCCATCTCTCCCAGAAGCTCCACCCACTCTGGTGCAGACAGCCTGTGTGGACTCAAGAGGAAACTGCAGGAAACGGCTGGTTTGGCTGCATTGGGGTGTGACACAAAATGATGGAGACTTTAAATGACAAGAACCTTTCAGATAACTTCTAGAGGTCATGTCTTTATCATTTGTCTTCATGCTGATGTAACAAGCATTTGATTTTGTTTATAAAGCAGAAGAAGTGCAAGATGGAAATGCAGAGAGGTGCTTGGTGCCTGGAGAGGATGTGCTCCCAAACAGGTGGTCCAGGCTCAGCTCGTCCTTCACCACTATGGGGGCTTCTCTGTCTCTTCCTGCTCTCATGGCCCCACCTGCACAGGACACCGGCCAGGTGAAGACAACCTTCCTTAGCCAGGCTCCAAAGCTGCAGTAGAAGCATCAGGCCTATGAGGCCTCTGGGACTCCCAGGTGTCATTGCTGTCTGTGCTTCTCTCTATGAGAAGATGGCTGCTTGCAAGCCAGGAAGAGAGCTTTTATCACAAACTGACCACAGTTGCACCTAGAACTTGGACTTCCGGCATCTAGAACAGTGAGTAAATGAATGTCTGCTTAAGCTGCCCAGCCTATGGAATTTTGTTGCGGTAGCCTGAGTAGGCCGGTACACTTTCTAAGTGACATCTGGTAGTTGAACCACATTTGTCTGATGCCTCTGAACTACATTCTAAAAGACTAATCTCACATATGAACCCCTCTTTCTGCTGTCTTTTAAAAATAAGCAACATTAAAATTAGAAAGTAGATTAGTGGTGGTCAGGGATAGAAGGAAGGAATAATGGGGTACAGAGTTATTTTGGGGTGTTAAAATGCTCTAAAATTAGGTAGTGGTGATGGTTGCAGCCAGCCCAGAGCTCAGATTAAGGGACAGCTCCTCGGGCTGATGGAGTGATTAGACGGTGTGATGCAATCTAATTGCTGTCGTAGAAACTTCAGAGTCCAGGACCAGTATAGGGCACATGATGAAAATGCCCCTACCTCTTATTTTTTCAATAAACTTGAGCTGCATTTTGAAGAGAACAAGAAGGAGAGGTATCTTATAAACATGTCTTTCTTCTCTGAGGAAACATCTGGAAAGCTGTCAGGGAGGGGCCCACAACTGATTTTTGTTGTCATACAATCCATGGTGGAATGGAAAGGGCTTGGGCAGGGGGAGCCAAACCAATCATTTTAAATTGGGCTGAGAAAGGCCATTCGGTTCCACTCCATCTGAACTTACTACACACTCGGTTCAAACTTCCTAGGACCCCTGGCCGCTGCCTTTTCTCTGTCTGGGGCCCACGGCCAAGCTGACAAGCCTCCGGGAAACATCTTGAATGCATCTGGCTGAAAAAGAACGGGTCCTGCCTTGGGAGATGGTGAGCATCGGGGTTTGTGAGTAGGCATTTTCTCCCTTTCCTTTCAGGAGCGGCTTTATCATACAGTCACACCCATGGTGGAACCCATATGCGTGCGCACACGCACACACACACACATACACATACACACACACACCAGATTAAGGGAAAAGTCCCAGACATTTTAACTAAGTAAAGAGAAAATTTATAATTTTTAAAAAAGAAAATATATTGTGAAGGACAAAGTTCAACATCTTTGTCACTGGTCACAGTGAGGCTGCATCAGCCCCAGAGGTAAGGGGACCAGACAAGGGGAGATTCGTCTCTCTGGGCAGAGGGAGCCGTCCCACGTGGCCTCTGTGTAACCAAGGAGGAGGCTGAATCCAGCATAGGTGTGGCTCACACAGGCTAGGTGAGGCATTCTTAGGGCCAGGTGCAGGGCAACCTGGAACACATGTGTCCCTGCCCGCACCCATGTGCACCCCAGACCCAGAGCACAGACAGGCCTGAGCCGGGACATTGTGACAGAAGGTCCTGGAGGGAAGTGGTGAGGGGACAGTGGGTGTCCTGTGCAGAGTGGGTGACCTTGGGCTAGACATGGGGGTGGTAATTGGGACAGGGCAAAGGGCTCTCTGCAGCAGGAATCAGAGTAACAGCATCAGATTTGTTCTGCTGTTTTCTGAGCTTCTCTGAGATGCACAACTGGAAAGGGAAATGCCATTTCATCTATATTGGGAATTATTAGAGCAGTTACTATTGTCCCACCAGCCAGTCACCTTTGGGAGGTGGTCAAGGTTTACTACAGGCTCCCAGATGGGCAGAGTTTAGATAGTAGGTGGTCACTTGTCCTGGCTGGAGGGGAATAAACCCACCTACATTCTCTCCAGAACCTAGCAAGCCCCCTAAGGCTTCTGCTCCTGTGAGTGGTCATGGACAACCTGAATTTCATCATTACAAGGGAGATGAAGGCAGAAAGGGCACAGAGGTGACAGTGGTGCCCCCATATTTAGTTTGTTGGAAAATTCTGAATTATTTATATATTGAAATAAAATGATAATTTCCAATGGATAGAATCAGAATAGATAGATAATAGATGATAAATAGATGATAGATACATGATATAGATAGATGATAGCTAGATAGATGGGTGATAGATGGTAGCTGATAAATCATAAATAGATAGATGGTAGATAAATAATAGATAGATGATAGATAGATGATAGATAGATAGATAGATAGATAGATAGATAGATAGATAGATAGAGGTAGATGACAGGCAGATGATAGGGAGATGGAAAATGGAGAGAGGAAATATAGATAGAGGGATGGGGGGTTGGGGAGGTCTGAGAATTAAGAACATTGACAACACACACGATTTCTAAACTTGGTATGAGACCTGACCCCCAGCATCTTGAAGGACTGATGTGATGGGCATGGAGCACAGGGGTCAGGGAGCACACTCTAGGGTTGCTCTTGTTTGACTTAAAGATGCTTAGGGAACCTAAGTTTTGAATAAAAAAATCAGAAGGGATTTGGGGTTTATCTTGTGTTCACCCCAATTGCTAGGTTAGTTCCCTGGATCTAGACTCTGAGTCCAGGGTGAGGGTCCCTGACCTTCAGCACCAGTACATGTTCCCCTAGTGAGTCTGTATGTAGTCCTGAGTGGTTCCCTCTGAGGTCTCAGGCTGGTTCAGACATTCACCCTCGCTCCAGGACTGACTGGGGAACATGCAGATTGCTTCCCGTCCTATAGGATACAGAGCAGTCTATGTGAGAAAAGAAATGTTTTCAAGTTAGGTCCTCAAAATATGATGTGTCTCATCATCCTCATTTTCATTTCAGCAGGCGGGGGTCCCAGGGAACCAGCACCCTCCTGGGAAGTTCAGGGGCCCATTCTGCATCTCAGAAGCCAACACCTCACCTGTCCCTTTCGCAGTCATCAATCTGTATGGCCTTTAGCATGTGGTTTGCAGGCTTTAGTACCAGATGAGGCAGAAAGGCCTTGAATGAGCTCATAGTTTTCTCTATAGAGGGGCTGTGCTCCTGAGTTGATGTGAAGCCACTTCATGCATTTTGTTGTGGTTTAGCCTTCACTTTACAAGGCACCTGGATCAGTGAGATGCATTGACTACAATTAGAGGTATTTTCTTCAGTTACTGGTTGTTCAGGGCGATTTTCTGTGGCCTTAGAAACTTGCACACACACCCACCAGCTCCACTTCCACCAGGTCTCTGGGCGGGAGGGTTGGCAGGAAAGACCCTGCTGTAATCAGAGATGGGAGTCTGCAGGGGTGGGGAGATGTGTGTCCAGGTCACTAGGACTTTAGAGAGGGCAATAATATTATGTTTTATTCTCTATTTTCAACTCCAAATCAACTTCACGCACTATTCAGTCAGCCAGCAGTCATGGTCCCCCAGGGACCAAGCTGGGCAAGGTGCACGGGCCAGGAGAAGTAAGAGGAAAAGGAGACAGGCAGGTGAATGTGTGGGAAGGTGGCTGCCTCCTTTTTCCTTTCCTGAGCTCTTAGGTTAATAGTCGCCTTTTCTCATCTCCATTATTCTCTCCCTTTTAGGTTTTCTTTATTTTTGTTTAAACATTTAAAGCCCTTTTCTGTTCCATCTTTTTCTCTTTCCAGGTTTTTTTTTAAGTGTGTTTCCCTCTTCATCACTCCTGCTTTTGTCCTGTCTGCCTCTTGCCGCAGACCTTTTCCTTTCTCCCTCCTAGCTGTCCTCCCTGCTGTTTCTTTCTTCACAGTTTTTAAAAGTTCCTGAGAACTCCTGGTGGCAGCTCTCCCGCTGGGCCAGTGACAATGGCCAGAGGGCTGTGCAGGAGGAGAAGGAGTGGCCCGGCCCTCTGGGGGGCGAGGAGGGTCCCTTGTCCTGCCCTTTCTTCCTTGGAGGGCACAGGGGCTGTGTCCCAGACACAGGCCATTTCCAGAGCGCTCTGGGGCTGCCTTTTGTGGGAAGGTTTCCCAGAAATTCATTCCTTGCCTGGCCCCCTGAAGCCAGCTCGAGTCTCCCACACTGTTCACCCCCCTCTCCTGCCTCCGTCAATGTCAATAAGCAGCGTCCTCTCAGCTGCCTTTGTAAGGGGAGAGGGTTTGACATCACTGCCCTCTAGGACGTTAAAGTGAGAGGATTCCTTCCATTAAAAAAGATCTACAATAAACTCTGCAGAATAATCTGTGAAACTTGGTAATTTTTTATTTCATCATCTCATTGAAAGGAAACAAATGCAAACATGCGGAACTGGATTGAAACCGATCTCCTAAAATAAAGTAGCAACAACAAAAAAACAGTACGAGCACATCTTAAAATAGCCCAGGGTTTCCAATTTGTTGGCCCAGGAGTCTGCTGAGGGTATAATGTTCAGATCACGGTGTGCACGTGTGTGAGTTCGGGAGGGACAGTGCCCGGGCTGGTGTCTCAGCTTCATGCCCACAGTCCTAGGGTGGAGGAAGGACACGTCCCTTGCCTGTGAGAGATGCTGCAGCCACAAAACAACCCGGGACACAAAGTAGAGCAGAGAGAGGGCCCTGCTGCCCAGTGCCCTGTGTACCCAGACCCAGCCCGTTCTGCAGGGGCCGCGACAGTCATTAACCGCAGCAACAGACAGCAATGAGCCAAACACGAGTACAAAGTCGGCCCTGTCACAGCCATGAGGGGAATGAGGAGGAACAACTTTACACAAGTTGTTTCGTGGCTGCTGTTTGTGATAAGGGACCTGTGCTCCCTGTCAGCCCAATGCCATATGCTGCAGGAAACCAGGGGCCCTTGAAGAAGAAGCAGCTCGTGAATTATTGATCAGTGATTAACAAATGCAATCGAAATTGTAGACTTGATGTTGTGCGGGGATCCATAATTTATGAGTGGACAAAATAGGAGGTAGTCGAGGTAGCAGTAGGTGATTTCAGTCCCGTATTGATGACTTAAAACAACAGGAGGGAAGTGTATGGTGACAGATGGAACCAGAGCTGACGGCTCCTGGCCGTCCATCAGCACAGCCCCAAGCTCGGGGAATTCGCCGGCTGCAGAAGCAAATGCATTTCTATTGTGTCCCTTTGATCATCATGCTGTTCTACGAGACCAAAGGACATATTTGTTTATAATTTATGTATTCTCTCGCTATAAAAGATTGATGGTGCCTATTAGATACTCAAGTATCTAAATTTCCAGATCCTCTGTACCTGTGACAGCCGGCGCCGCGGTGCTGTGAAAGTGTCCTTGGCTATCCACAAGCAGAGGGTGCTGCTGGCCCCAGGCTGCTGTGCTGGGCAACAAGTCACTGGGAACCATCAGGCCTGGGGCACTCAGTGCCACCACACCCGCTGCAATGGAGAGAGCTTCTGCTAACCCCCAGGACTGGCTCGTGGGAAACTCAGCAGGACTGGGCACAGGTGACCTGACCTTGACCCAGGGTTGGTTCTTTTTAGGGTGGGAATCAGTTGTAGATGGACAGTGAGGGAAACTTTCCTTCTGGGAAGTTTAAAAGGACAATTAAGATTTCTCACATTTGTGCAAATTGTATATTAAAATGTACACTATTTTAATGACAGATGTAATAAAAGGCAGTTTTGGTTAATTCTGAGCAGTGGTTCTGAATGGGGGGGAGGGGCGGTGATTTTTGCATCCAGGGCAGTTGAGCAAAGTATGGGTATATTTTGGGTGGTCACAATTGGGAGGGACAGGTGGGGAGCAGAGATGGGGAAACTGCTAAGTGCCCTCAGGGCCTTGGAGGGACCACCCCAACTGAGAATGTCCCCACCCCCAAACACCCAAGTGCTGAGTCACCCTGCCCCAAATGCCCAAGTGTTGACGGGAGCCACCCAACACAGAACCAAGCCCCTCCCATTTGGGGAGACGCAGGATGTCCTGGCTAAGGGTGTTGGCTCTGTGCACTAAGAGCATGCATGCAGGGCTCAGCTGTGCTGTCCTCAGACGTGGGTCCAGTCTGGGCTGCCCCACCCGCAGCTGGATGAGGCTGTCTCTGAGCCTCTAGGTCACTGTCCCCTCCAGTGAAGTGGGGAGAACAACCATGCCCCCTAGAGTGTGGTATGGAGTTCGCTCAGATGAGCACAGAGCCTTGGCACATAGTATGAGTATAGTACAGGTCAATTCTTTATTAAATTTATTGTGACTACTGTTCACTAAAGTGCCAACCCCACATCTTTCACATTACGAATCCTGCCGTGCAGGGTCTCAGCTCGGCGAATTTTTAAAATCTATCTATCTCTAGCATTCTAACAATCATCTATCTATCTATCTATCTATCTATCTATCTATCTATCTACCTATCTATCTAGATGAGTTTAAACAGTTAAGTCAACTCTCCTAATCCTGACCCAAAAGAATAAAATGTGGTTATAATAGAGAATAAGAAAGATGTTTTAAAATAGCTGTTACAATCCAGAAAACCAAATACAATATAACACCATAGTGTCATAAATGATAGCAGAAATATCACTGCAAACTGTGTTTTTGAAAGTCACTGCAAAATACATGCTTTATAGGACAATATTGCTGGATTATCAAAAAAATACACAAGAAGGCTTTTGAAATCAGTTTGAAACTCCTGCCCTCTATTGTTTTAAAAATGTAAAACAAAACAAAATGGAATTTGCTCACAAGGGCCTTCATGGTTTTTCATAATCTTTTTAACTATTTAACTAAAATAGTATTGGAGTAGTTGTTTGCAAAAAGCTGCTAGCATTTCAATTTTCCTAATTATCTTATGGTTAAGATCTAGAAAATCATCAGACAGCCCACATAGGCAATGGCTCCCAATCTTGTCAGAGATGTTCATTGCTTTAAAAATAAAAATAGCCACACGCCCAGGGCACACAGCACATGTGCAGCATGTCAGGGCTCTGGGCCTTTGGGAGCCCGAATCTGGACGCCATGATTTAGAGCACCTGCCATAGTGAACGCACTGCATTGGGTGTTCCTAAAACCTGTGCCTCCTCTATAAGGTCTTCCCAGTGACCTAAAGTGCGGGACTCACCACACAAACCGGTTATAAATTCAGAAAATGTAGATGATGTCTCTATCGGTTCATAACGAGGCTTTATCTAGTTACTGAAAAGAACTCACATCAGCACCTTCTGAATTTGCAACTAAAAATTCTGAATGGAAAAGTGAGCCATGTTGCCTTCCAAGTCCAGAAGACTTCCTGATGATCAGCTATGAGTTATGGTTCTTTGATGCAGGTGTCCTCCCTCATTCGACACCCAGTTTCTCCAGGAGGTTTTGCTCACCTTGGGAAGTCACACATGGCTGCGGCAGTTCATTGGGGTGTGGCAGTTCTCAAACACGGCTGCAGAATCCTGGGCAGTCCTCCCTAGAAAGGCAGGTCCACACACGACCTGACCCTTGAATCTTTCTGGGCTGTTGACTGCTTCACCCAGTCAAGTAGTGCAGAGGGGATGGTAGGTGACTTCTGAGGCCATCCAGGTCACAAAAGACAGCCTTGACCTGCCTCCTCAGAAATTCAGGTACCCCGAGTCCACCTTACCAGAGGGCCTCCTGTGGGTACTCAGGTCAAGAGTCGTGGCTGAGCCAGGCTTCCCTCCAAAAGAGACATGGAGGGCACCGTCCTGATGGCTTCAGACCAGCCATCTGCCTTGAGCACACGGAGTCTACTGCAGGGAACAGAAGACTCCCCACCCCTACCCCAGCCAAGCCCTGCACATTTCCAAGCCACAAAATTGTGAAACATGATGGATGGTTGTTGTTTGAAGCCTTTAAGCGTGGGGTCAGTTTGTTACACAACAGAACACAACTGTAATACCAGACACAGCGAAGGGGGTTCTGTGGTCAGAGGGAACACACATGTGATTTATTTCAAAGGTGGCCTTTATTTCAGTGGCTTTCGCATCCTAGGCACAGCCCACAATCAGAAACTGTCCACACAGATAAGCAAACAAGTCCTACCTACTCAGGCTTCCCACGTCCAATAACACCCGGTATTTCTATGCTCTTCTGCTTTATTTTGATGTTGTTGTTAAAGGACTGGCAGAGGCCCCACACTGCTTTCCTGTCCCACAGTCTGGAAGGCACAGCCCCATACAATCTTCATTCTTCAACTGTGGCCGTTATCTAGTTTCTTATTTTGTTTGAGACAAAATACTTTATTTCTCCAGTATCTGTTTGGAAAGACTAATTTCTTTTAAATGCTATTTGTTCTTAATTCTCTTAGCATTTTTTTTTTTTCATTCACAAAGTTACTGGAGTATAACTGGCTTATAAGCACATCCTACTCTAAATGATAAAAATAGAGCCAAGGTATATCCAGTGACTTTGGGATATTAAGACTAGGAAGTTAACACAAAAGATTATTAGTAACCTATTTTCAGAAAAAAAAAAAGCCAGTATAAAATTAGAGATCGAAATGAATATAGCAGAGGTATAAATGTTTGAGTAGAAATTACTATTTCTTACATTTTTAGGGGTGTTAAGAAAATCTTGTTCTTTGGTTTACTTTACTGTTTGGATTGTGATAATGTATGCAAATTGTGCTAATCATTAACTTTCTCAAACTGAATGTCTGAAAGCTTCATTAAATCAATGTAAATATTTGCTTTGTTAAGGCAATTTATGAAACTTTAAAGGGTTTCCTGTGCCAAGGGTATATTATTATTGTGAAAGTAAAGCCTCACAAAGCTAAATAAACTCTCCTCCATACATTAAAAAAATGCTAGCTTCACTTTATTTGCTTCTGGAAATGTTAAACAGTGACTGCAAGGTTTCTGACATGTGATGAATCTGGCCTTCTCTGAGCCCCCGTGATGGAACTTCCCACGTGTCACTAATTGACTAAGTATTTTCTGACATCCATCTCATTCCATGGGGGGAAAAATAGCTTAGTTTTTATTTCACAGGCATATTCACTCAAATCCAGATTTTTCCAGACAAACCTGTCCTTCTCCTCAAAGTTCTGCGTCCTGCCCTAGGGGAGTAGCCATTGTGGTGCTTCTCCTAGCATGGCGCCTGGGGCCTATGGCCACAAGCCTTTTCCTGGATGACCTGCTGTCCTGCTCCTTGGCTCTGCCAGGTCACAGCTGACACTGCTAAGGGCACCCTTGCCCTATAGGAGGCCTCTGATCATTGGGTGGGTCACCCTCTGAGGGCAGGGAAACTTACAGGCTCCATTCCCCACAGACAGATGGCCTGTGGTCTCAGGGTCCCAAATGGAAGGAGGCTTGATCATTGCTTCTGTCCCACCCAGTCTACAGAGGAGGAAAATGTGGGGGGACCCCATCAGCCTCGACTGTTTGAATTCACTGATTCCTATGGGTATTACACTCCTCAGAGCCCAGAAGGCAGTTTCTTGTCTCATTTTGCTGGCAAGTTTCTTCTAAGTCTGCTCTTTTTGGATGAACTCTGTTCACGACTCAGGATAACAGGCATGTCCCTCTCCTAAGACACCCTTTGATGAAAAAAGCCTGGATAGAACTTAAAGACCAGGACATCTTTAGAAGGACTGACTCTGTTCTGCCTTTAAATAAAGGCAAGATTTGAATTTTACAAATGATATTATCTCGACATGATATTCCAGTTTTTTTGTGCCTAAACTGCAAGATATGGATGTGGACGACATGCGGTTTCAACAAGACGGTGCCACATGCCATACAGCCCGAGATCATGCGATTTAACGCCCTCGAACTTTTTTCTTTGGAGTTTTTTGAAGTCTAAGGTTTATGCCAACAAGCCACGAACACCCATGCCTTGAAGGAGGAAATTGAGCGCTGTGTCAGTGAAATTCAGCCACATTTATGCAAAATGGTCATGGAAAATTTCAATAAAAGAGTGTGCATGTGCCAGCAAAGCTGTGGAGGCCATTTACCCAATATGCTATTCCATACATAACCCTATACTGTATACTTTATGAATCAATAAAAAATGTAAAATTTTTAATTATAAACCTGTGTTTTCTACCAAAATTACTTCTTGCATGATTTTGGGAAATGCTTTACAAAACAAATACAAAACAAAAATGGTGCACACAGTAACCAACTATGAAAATGCCTACATTTAGGAACCCAATGAATTCTCTGTGCTCCTTGGACTCTGATGTGTTTTTCCCCCTAGGGCACAGAAAAGGATGTGTGTGTGAGTGTGTGTGTGTGTGTGTGTGTGTGTGTACATATGCATATATGTATATGGGTACATGTGTGTTTATCTGTGTCTATGTATTATGTGCATATGTGCCTGTGCAGGTGTGCCTGTGCAGGTGTGGGTGTGCATGTGTGTTCATGTTTGTATGTGTGTGCATGTGTGTATATCTATATGTATGTATTGTGTGTATATGTGTACGTGTGTGTAGCGGGTAGACAACTCTGAGGAGGGTATTGGGGCAAAAAGAAGAAGATCAATTTTTGTCTCTGGATCTATCTGGTTGTGGATAACTGCAGATCCATGAAACACAATGGCCTTTTTCCTCAAAATAGTGGGAGTATAAGACAGTGCACTGCATAAAATTCAAAACCTTAAATTTCAAGTTCACCTGAAACAATATCAAACTGTTATTACTTCCCACATCATCACTGGGTCCTATGAACTTGGGGGGAAGGGTTAGAGTCAGACACTGTCCACAGTTCCCTCCACACTGACAGGATAACACGTGTTTCATCGTCTGATTCTCCATCTCACTTTGGCCGAGAGGATAGACATGTGGGCATCCCCTTAGCCAAAGCCTGCCCTTTCCCTGCAGCTTCTGACCTTGCCATTATGAACACATTATCCACATATTATTTCACTGACAGGTTTTTCTTAACCAGCCTGACCCTCGTGCCCAGGCCTGAGGTGGTGGTGGACACCTTTGGGCTCCCAGACTGAGTAAAAATAAACACTCGGTTGACGATGGAGCTGTGGTTTTGCTTTCCCATCATTTAATTTTCTCTCAACACATCAGGGCTAAAAATATTGCCAGCTGCTGAGGTCCTAAAACTCAGGGTGCCTGGCTTCCCACTTGTTCCCCTAGTGCTGCTTGTGCCAGTTTATCAGGCAAACTCCGACTTTTAAAGATTAATTGATTCACGAACTTAAATATAGTGCCCTGCTTGTCGGAGGACTTTCCCCTTTGTAATGCTATTTAATGATTCAAAGGGTCTCATTGTATCAGCATGGCCACCCTGCTCTCCAGCTGTTGCCACCATATGCCAAGCTGCCTGTGGACAGCGTGGACGGCATAGGACCTCCGCCTAGAGGAGGAGACCTGTGGCCACGGCTGAGGGCTTCCCTGCCCAGGACCCTCGTTCTGCCACAGCTACCCACCCCTTAGGGATGGATGGATTTTTACATGCAAGTGAATACACCTAAGACACAGTTTATTCGTAAAAGGAGACCCATCACAGAAAGTATTAGGACTTGAAGTAGCTGCTTTTTACATTGTAATTTGTTAGGAAACTTCCCAGAGATCGGTGACCTCAAGTAAATCAGTTGCTAACTCGCTGAATGAGAACCGAGATGAAAACATTTGACAGCAAGGTTGGTTTCTCCTAGTAACATTCTGAACATTAACAGCAGCTTCAGCTAAGTTCTCTGCAGAGAGTGGTTCTCCTTCTAGCATATCATTCTCTTAACACAGCCCTGATTTTCCCCGTGGTGGGCAAGGTCAGAGTGACCTCTGAGGTGAGAACTTGAGGTCCAGTGGGAGCTGTCACCCCAGCCCTTCCCCCTGAGACCTCTGCGGGACAGAGGATGGAAGGCGCCCCAGCCCTCCCTACCTGGAGTAGAGCAGCCTGGGCATTTCTAAAAGACTCAGTTGCAGTTCCAGTGCTGCCTGCCCACCCTCCCAGAACTCGGTTCTCACCCAGATGGGAGCAGAACAGGGGCTCCACGGTGCTGGAGATCCATGAGCAAAAGTTAGAGGGGACTGATTTGCAAATGGGAAGAGGTGGCTGGACTAAGGCACAATGTTATCAGTGATGGCCCCATAGCCTTCCTCTCTACAAGTGCCAGTCACCACTGATTAGGTGACTTAAAAATGGTCTATAGTGTAGAGCTCATTATCTCTCTCTCCACACACACACACACACACACACACACACACACACACACACACACGTGCACCCGCCCATACACACTCACACATTGCCCTAGAGACCTTTCCCATTTCTCTTGGCTGGCCAACTGTACTGACTCCCAGGCTGACTCTCAACAGCGACTTCATGAACAAAGCTATCAACATCACACAGTAATTTCCTATAAAGCTTCTTGGCTCATCTCCAGAACCAGCCTCATATTTTTTCCTCATATTTCAAGAAGTAAAATGAGATTAATTTCGGCATCTTCACATATGGCATCATCAATTCAGTATGAAATTCCTGCATGCGTTCATTCACTCCGTGGGACTTTATTAAGGGTCTACTAGTCACAGGATCCATATTAGTGGTTGGGTGGGAGCTGGCTGAAGAGGATACATAGACTTCTTCTGTTCCTCAGTAGGTTTCTTTTCTTTCTTTCCTTCTTGTTTTCCTTCCTTACCTTCTTTTATTCTTAATCATATTCTAGATATGCTACATACTATCAAAGATTAAAGATAAGAGTAATTCCTGTCTCTCAGGAACTGAGGTCCCAGGGCCATATTTGAAACTGTCCCAGGATCTACCAGAAATCCTGAGACCAGTGTTTGATGAAAACCTGGCTCTGCGCGCACTTCACACATAGAATGTGTCTCAAAGCCAATGGACTTATCAGAGGCTCTGGTCTGCATTACATTTACATAGTTCATTGAACTTAGTGTTTCAAACTTCTCCAATTAGCACTTAGAACACTGATAACCCCTGAGGGGCCCACGTCTGAAAACTGGACTGGACACGATTGATAGGTGCAGGTGGGAAGCCAGGACAGGTGGGCACTGTGGGTTTCCCGGTCCTACATGTACTAAGGACAAACAGGTACTACACGCACCTCAAGTACTACCGACACCCCTCTAGGCACTGGGGGTGCTCAGAACCCCCAGTGCTCAGAAGGCCCCAAGCTGTTGTGGGGAAACAAAGCAGCTGACCAACACTCATGATGTCATGGGACAGCGTTATTCCCTAAGCCACCAAGATGGCCTTGCCCAGGTTTGGTGACTAAGACAGTCTTAAAGTTGCGACCTATACTAGGTCAAGTTCAAGGGAGCATTGTGTGAAGATTTGGAGAGAGGGTGACTCTGGGCGGAGCAGTAATGGCTGCTTTGGGCTCTGGAGGTGCAGTCAGAAACTGAATGGAAGCTGATTTTTAACTGAAGTGTCTTGTGGTGAGATGGTGTGGCAGCCTAGACCACTGAGCTTCTCAGGAACGTGGAGAGCCCAGAATGTGGAGTAGGGAGCAGTATGTGGAAACACAGCCTGGAACCCAGCAGGCCTTCCAATGTGCTCTGTCTTATGCCAGCAGAGGCAGTAGGGCAGTGAGGTGAGCGGCCAGGGAGGTAGCAGCAGGCAGCTGTGGAGCCAGCCCGCCTTCCCTTCCTGGGACTGTACCTGGTAGGCCCCAATTGTTGAGGTGGGGGCCTGGGAGCCTCCTGTTCACCTGGCACCTGCATCAGGGCATAGCCAGTGGGCCAGGACTGGAAAAAGCTTGGACCTCAAATCTGTTGCTCCAGGAGGGTTTTAGGAAGCCTTCCCTTCTGTCACTTGTCATTCTGTCTTATTTCATTTTTTCCTACCGTGCACTTCAGACCACACTGGGTCTGTACCCACCAGGGCCTCTCAATGGACTGCTATCCGCCTGCCTGTGCCCCATGTCTGTGATGCAGAAATGCAGTGTTATCTGAAAACGTCAACCTGGAGGAGCAGGAGGGCCACCCCGTGGGCCATTTTTCAAAGGGATACCCATAGAGTATTTTTCAGGAAATTAATTTTGCTATGTCAAAGCTACAGCCATATTTTGATTTTTGTAATAAGTATGATTAAGGAAAAGTGGACTTTTATTGATTACAAATTTGAAGGTATAGGAATCTTCCTATTTCTAACACATATCTATACATCTAAAAGACTCCGATAACAGTATGTTTAACCATTGCTATTACCACAGAATCTAAGGAAACAGACTCTTCAAGCAACAGAGGGACCCAGAGGCCACTAATCCAGCATTTCCTGAACAGAGTTGCATGAGTTCCATGTAGCACAGTGGGGTATTAGTGGGCTCTTTGGGAAAGAGGTGTCTCTGATAAACAAGGTCACCTGCAATGCCTTCAGCCCTGGGCAGTTAGAGGACACACCACTGCATTCAAGCCTGTGTTTTAACAGCGTTTTGCAAAAGAATTTGAGCATAGAAAGACCTTCATTTTCTTTTCCTTCTTATATCATATCCTTATATCAATCATTTTCATCCTATCTATCATTTGTTTATCAATTATCTATTATCTATCTATCTATCTATCTATCTACCTACCTATTCTTTTGGCCAAGTTTGATAAACTCAGACCCACCTTCAGAATTTTATTTTATTTATTTCGGATCTGTGGACCTAAGGCACTGACTTGCTTTAAGTTCTTGTTCAGCAGCTAAAATATTTACAGGCACTTCAGTGAGGACATCTCTTGAATTGAGGCAGTTCCTATTTCATCGATTGAGTTAGAAATTCACAAGTTAAATTTAATAATGCATACCCTTATTCTGTTGGAAATTCTTTCTACAAGGAAATGCTCACCTTCTCATTATAGCTTACTATGTCTATGCTGGGAGCATGTACACATATTTAGGATAGAATTCTAAAATAAACAGCATAAGTCTCAAGACATTTCTTAAAACCTGGGCCGAGCATCATTCTACATGCATTCATGCTTCCTTTTGTCTGTACATGGATTGAGCACATGAAAACACATTTGCAGTGGCGGACAGGAAAGCTGGAGAGGAGAAGGGGAGGGCAGGCTGCGGAGGACTGCGGAGCACAGCTCCTCGCCAGGACACACCATCCAGGTGTCACGGAGCCATCAGTGATGGATGGCTCACAGGTGAGGGCTCCAGGGCATGCGCGCAGCCTTGTGTCTCTGCAACACCTTCCCAGGAGACATGCAAAGCATGCCATCCCCCTCTGGGGTGGCTCTCAGCTTTGACCCACTCCAGGGGTCACATTAGTAAGACCCCCGCTTGAGAATTTGCTTAATAATCTCACCCGCAAGTCTCCCAGGCAGCCCTGGTCACTTTGAAATGAGAATTTCATCCACAATGGCCTCTCTTTTTCCAAAAAATTGTATAAATAGAGTTATAGCACGATCACCTCCTTTCATCAGCCATTCTGAAGGGACAATCCTATGTTAGTGGGTCTTTTTGGAAGATATATTGGACTTTAATAAAATTTGATCAATGCATTTAAGTCAAATTGAATTATATGTAAGTGGATAGGGTTGACATATGTTTCAATATCTGCGAGTGATACATTATTCTCCAGTGAGCATAAAATTTAATGAAATATAAATACCCATTAATCCTCATGTTTCAACCAATCAGTCACTGTTGCTCCTGCCTGCTGTGAGCAGAAGCGGGCCCAGAAAGTCATCTGTTTCATCTAAGCAGGAGCTCCAACCTGGAAAGACATCAGAAGGCGAGAGAAGAGAGGCTGTGAGCACGGTGAGCGGGGAAGCCTGCCAGCACCTTAGCGGGGATGCGCCCACACGGCACCGCGGCAGGCGGCACTCCCCTCCTCCCAAGTCTGTGCAGGTATTTGCTGCCTTTGAAATTGTCAGGGGAGAGAACAGAGTAGAACGACAACTCCTTTTCCCCCAAAACTCTTTCCTTCTTGTTTCCTAGTGGATTTGCTGTTAGACATCGTGCAGAGTGCCAGGTGTGATGCTCCTGCCCGGGAGAATGACACAAAGGCAGCAGGCTGCAGGGAGGAACCTGGATCGTTCCATTGTGCTGATTGCGGGGTCGCGGGGAGCCGGAGGGAGGGGGGAGTCAGCAACATGTTTCCCTTAAAACCCATACACAGAAATATCAAACTATAACAACAGAAGTGGTGAAGCAGTCAGCTGAATTTACCACCAAATATCGCTGATAACCTCAGTGAGCACGTCTTCTTTCTGTGCTACTCAGAAGCACTCTTGACCACCTTCTGTAATGCCAAGGCATGAAGCAGCCAGAAATTCAGCCCAAACCCCACCTCACTCTCTGGGGGTGTCCTTTCCCCTGTCTGAGCCTGGGTTACCACCCACAGGCCACCCCACACCCTAAGGCTACAGGAGTTGACATCATAATTTGGTAAGTTCAAACCATTTGCTAGGATGCCTGTCCTCAGTGAGTGGAGAGAAAACACATCACAGGGCAGAGGAGCAGACGGTCTGGAGGTCCCACCTCCATCATCTCCATCACCTCCATTAGCACTATCACCTCCATTACCACCAGTCTCTGTCACCTCCATCACCTCTGTCACCTCCAGCCTCTCTGTAGGTGACTGGCAGGAAGCTTGCAGTCACATAGGTGTTAGTGCTTCAGAGACTGGATTTGGTGGGCAATGAATCATTTGTTGATCAAGAGTCTCAGCTAGGACCAGGGTTAGACCATTCACAACGAGACCCTCTAGCCAGTCACTTTATTGATTTGACTCAAATCAAAACTTGCTCACTGAGCAACACCAGCTCATTGGGAGGACACACGGACAGAGTGAGGTGCAAGCCTGACTCTAAGAGAACGTGCTGCTAGTTAAAGAGACAAGGGGAAGCTCGGACACCTGTTTGTTAAGGGGACCTGTCAGAATTCTGAGGCATGGAGGGAGCAGACAGAAAGAATTTCAGGAAGGGAGAATCAAGTGGGCAGGAGGACAAAGGGTGTCAGAAGTGGACAGCTCTTGATAATGGGGGAGGTGGTGTGTGCCCCCTGAGAGGAGCAGGAGGCCCTGTTGGCAGAGGGGACAGCCAGAGCAGAGGTGTGGAGTTGAGAAGAACCAGTCTGCAGGTACAGTGGGGCGCGGTGGGAAAAAGAGAGGAGCAGGGAATTCTCTGAACCCTGTTTTCATGAAGACCTGGGAAGCACCAGGGTTGAAGGTGATCCCCACTCTGGGCTGATGTTGTCCCACACCATAGAAATGTGCACCTAACACCCACTGTGGCAATTGGAATAGGGAAAGAAGCAAGTAGCCATTGTAGAAGGAAGACCAGTGTCCTTGAGGCTGCAGAAAACCCTAGCTTTCCAGTGGGCAGTGTTTCCACATCTGGGGGCTGGGACACAGTGAGGGGGCTGCCCAAGAGGAGATCAGATCCAATGAATGCAAAGCCTTCTCTGTCCTCTTGCTCAGTGCTATGTAGATGTATTTGCCGGAGATTTTCCTTTTTAAAGGCAGGAAAGAAACACTCACAGGAAAGATTTGTGAACTGGTAAGGGAGGCCGAAACCCCCAAAGTGAAGATGGAGTTCTCGTTAATTAGATGAACTTTATGTTGCTGCTAATGATTTTATTGACACTTTAATTTTTTCATATACTTAACTCTTGGTTAATTTATTTACATAACATTACACTGAAGATGCTCTTCTTGTTTTATTTCACAGATGCAATTAGCTAAGTTTAAATGACCCACGGTAGAGGAGGCTCACATATCTGCCTGCCATCCACAGGAAAACAAACAACCTAACTGCTGACTACCCCCACGCATCAGGATGCCACATTTCGTTAGTAACAATTTTTTTTGCACATCTTGCAATCCAAATTATATGTGCTCACAAATGTCAGTTTACTTTTAAAAAAGCTGTTCCATGGTTAGGAAGACAGGTGGGGACTCCTGATTCCAGGAACCACAGAGGAGGCACCTATAGACCCCGGGCTCCTCCAAGACCCGGCTGGCCTAGGGTTCTCATCAAGATTTTGGGTCACAGCTGAGTCTGAAACTCCTGGCATTTAAGCCAGGACTGTTTTAGTTCACTGTGGATTTTAAGGCTGCATGGAGCTGAGTGTGACCTCATGCACACAGAGCAGAACACCAGTTGCTGGAGGTAAGATGTGCACCTGTTCTTTGACTTCCGGATGAGAGGTGCCCAGCCCACACCTGCTGGCTTCTCAGCAGAACACACCCTGACTCAGCCCTGCACGTGGCTCAATGTGTGGGTTCAAAGATGGTGGCTGTTCCTGGGACCTCAGTCTTGATCATCATCGTGCTTAGGTGGCACCAGCACACCTTTCTGTGCATGACACACATTTGAAGAAAACTTTGTTGTTAAGTAATTGGAGGCCCTCTGTGCCCACTGTGACAGAAAGACCTTAAGTGGAGGTTGTGCACATCAAGAAGGTTGTGCACATCAAGGAGCAACAGTGCAGTACTCAGGGTGAGCAGCCCTCCCATAGGCTGCCGCACCTGACCATGCAGACAGCTGAGGCGGCACCACACTGCTCTGCTCCCCAGGCGTTTGCTCTAGGTGCTGTTCTTCAGGGCATCCTCAGCTCAGGGCAGTTAGCACCTGGCATTCTCCTCAGGGCAGGGCTCAGGCCAATTGCTCCTGTCTTCACAGCACAGGGTAGCTATCAAGAATGAGTTATACAGAAATAAGACAAGGCCCTCATTTTCTTCAATTGTTTGCATAACTGAGGCATGGGAAAGGATTTCTTGTCCAAGCTTGTTGTGTTGTTTCTTAGTGATTGCCTGTCAACTCCAAACTCACGCTCCTGTATGAACTCAGCCAGGCCATGCTGGGGTCTGGCTGTGCAGGTGGCATCTCTCCTCTCCCAGCCGAATGCTGGTGAGCACCTCCACCAGGGCCGCCACCAGAGAGCACAGAGCTGGGTGACGAAGGCCCTCCTTCTGTTGTGAGCTGCTGTCTGAAGGCATCACCCCAACAAGGGCCTTTGTTTGGTCCTAGTGTCCCACTCCTGGTGCTGGGTCCTGGCTCCATGGGGATGTCCTCCAAGCTCTTGGCTTTGATGCCCCACCTCTTCCTTCCTTTCCCCCAGATCAAGGCTGGAACTACAACCTGCAGCGACTAAGTTTTTGTCATCTCAGGGTCCCATAAATTGTTTTCAATTCTCCAACATCTGTTTGACCAGTTTTCTATATAAAATTCTTTCTGCTGAAATAGTGAGTGTCATTTCTAAATTCCAGACTGGACTGTCACTCACAGGTCCAGAACATGAAAAGAAGCTGGAATATGAGAAAAAAATATTATACCGAGCAACCAAATGTTCCCAAGTGTTTATATCCCCAGGTGTATCTGTGTAGGGTGCTCAGTGTCCCGCTGTGTGTGAAGCGAAGTGTTAACCACTGTGGCACCTGCACAGGGAGGAGCACCCCCCAGCAGGAGCAAGCAGCACCAGCCGGGATGCTATGCTGGGGAGAGATGCCATGCCTTCCACGGAGCTCAGCACAGAACGATTAATTTAAGGCTGTTGATTTCACAGGGGAGGTAGAAGCTGCAGCGGACATTGAAGAATGAGGAGTTTGGCCAGCCGCGTGGGGGACAGGACGCTCTGCAGCGAAGACACAGCATGAAGCAAAAAAATTCCACTCCTAAAAGGAGCTCTGCAGACCTTACCCAGAGCCCTCCAGCTCACTCGGTAGCGTAGTCCCAGCATGAGCAGAAGAGGAAATCTGGAAAAAATGTAGAGGACCTTCAACAGTTCTAGAGATGTTCATATATTAAAGGAGTATGCCCAGAGCCATAGAAACCATGCAATGCACATGCAAACCTTATTTTGAAAAAGACCATCTCCCTAAATGTCTCACTTGAATTTGAGGCAGTGCTGGGTAAGACATGATTGCACAGTGTGACTGAATCCTCCAGAGGTAATTAAATTGTACTGAGGAGAGTGTGAGGGGGGTGAAGTATGTGACAATTTCAGGAATATATGCAGTGAGATGATTTTAACTCTCGCAAACAAGTGTTGGTGCTTAAAGGGGACACACTGGGCTCTGAGAACACACCCAGCACAATGTGTCCCTGCCCTCTGGGAGGAGGGCTTCCAGGGTCACTCCAGGGCCCCCTGCCTACCTGGCCTTCTGTGTTTGGGGCTCGGTGAGTCATTGTGTTCCAGGGAAGACCTGCCTTCTGTAGTCCATACTCTGTGCACTGGCCAGCCCCTGTTCTGCGCGGCCAGTGTCCCTGGACACGGCACAGACAGGCACAGCCGCCACAGAGGCACCAGGCTGCCGCCGAGAGCGGACTGCACCTGGAATCTCAGTGCTCTCGCAGATAGCAGCTCTGTGGCCTGTGCCAGGGATGCAAGACAAAGTGCCCTTCCCCTTCTCCCATTCAACGTCGGGTCTCCTCCTTTCACAGAATGCCTCCCTCCCTCCATCCCTGACTTAAAGACTCGTCTTTCATTGTGGGGGCTGGCGTCAGCCCTCCTGGCTTGGCGACCGCTGCGCAGCCTTTGTGAGTCTGCCGATGATCCAGGTCTTTATGTTCTATCAAATGCCATTTCCACTTCCCTGAATTCTTCCCACAAAGCTGCCTGTGGTGCAGCCAGTGGAAGTCTCATCTGGGACCATCTTTCAATTAACCTCACAGAGGATCGCAGGCCCGGCTTTTGGCGTGCCAGAAGACGGCTTCCGAGGAAGAAACCCTCAAGGTCACAGAGCTCTTCAGACTTAATAAGCCCTCCATGATCCCACAGTCCCACAGAATGGAAAGAATACGGGAAGGGCTCTGAGCAAAGAGCCAGCCCAGAGCGGAATCACAGCACTGCGTTTCGGTTTAAGGACAGAGCCTTGCCCAGCCCAGGGGGTCACAGAGTCTGAGCAGCTAGAAATAACCCTCCACCCTGGGACAGAGGAGCACTAAAGGACAGGGGTGGACACAGACTGGACCACGGGCACCCTGGAGGCTCATTTTCTGAGACAAGGATGCTGGCATCCTGGATGTGGCCAGAGATGCCTATTGGGAAGACAACCGCACAAATGCACACCTTGTGGAGGGTAGTCCATCTTTTCTTTGGTGCATTTTTGGACTGAAGACCCCAGTGGGGCAGAGCACTTTGGAGTCAAGGGTCTGGGGAGTGGACAAAGAGATAAGAGCTGATGACTGCCAAGTGTAGTGCTTGAAATGGAGACCACAGAGGGTCTTCTCTGTCACCCCCAGGGTGAGGCCAGGGGCTGGGGGTGGGGAAGGTCACAGGGAAAGCTGCCGAAGTCACCATGACTCCTGCAGGACTGGCATGAAGGGAGGGGCAGTGGTCCTGGAGGTAAACCCTTGAAGAGATTGGGAAGCTCTGGAAGGTGGCCTCTCCCATTGAGCAGGGGAGCCTGACCTCAGTGGAATTCATGTTGTTAGGGAGGAGGCCCAGAGAATGAGCTGGAAGCAGCAGTGAGGAGCACACATCCCAGACTCAGTGGGGGATGCAGAGGAGAGGGTGAAACGTCACTGCTGGAGGGCACATGGGGGAGCATGACTCTCGAAAGGTTCCAGGCATGGAAAGCGGGGTGGCCACTGAGAGAAGATGCTGGAGACAGGTGGCCTGCTGCAGAGTGATGCCCTGCATGCCGTGAGATGTGGGTGGACAATGGGAATCAATGTATAGGATTAAAACCCTCAGAAAAGGAGAAAGAATGAGGGAAATCATAATTCCTGGGTTGTATGTCAGCCCCCACCTGGCTGATCAGAACCAGAACCACCCACCAGAAAGGCAGCTTCGTGAGGTGAAGACAATGCCCTGCCAACAATTATCTACCTGGTCAGAAATAACCGTCTTCTTTTGTAGAAGCAGGTGGCTTTGAGAAAGGGGAGAATGAGGAAGCATGGGCATGACGATTGGGTATTTTGATGATGGGATTCGATGAGATTTACTCAAAGCTCAGTGCTGGCTCTGTTCTTGCCTCAGGTGACAGGTGGGCATGCCCAAACATCTGATGGCCCGGAAGCAAGAGGGATCTAGTGAGCCAGTGAGGAGGGGGCAAAGCGCAGGTACTGAGCAGCAGGAGTGACCCCAAGACCTGGTAGGACCAAGCCACAATTAGGAAGTGGCCCTGATGTCTGAACAGCCAGAGGACTAAATGCAGACAAGAATGGAACCCAAAGTGAACTAAGCGCAGAAGGTCTGGGACATATTTTGATTGTTCTAAACCTCAGGCTTCTTGGCATCGGGGTGTTTGAAAAAGGCTCAGAAGAAAAAAGGTCAGCAGTGCATTTCTAATTAGCTGCCTCCTTTCCATTAAATATCCATAGAGTTTCATCTGGGTTTGACTTTATCAAAATAAACTGAACTATAAGAAAAAAAACTGGTCTTCATTTCCAGATTTACACTGACTTACATAAGACAGTGATTAATACACTGTCATCTTTTGTCTCTTGGGCACAGATTGCACATTTTTCATCTGTCATTTTTATTCTCTCTGGTTAAAAACTCACATTTTTCTACAAGTCACAGTTAGTGTGTATTGTTGGAAAATAATTGTTGATTTTGTAGAATTCTTCATTTCCTTACAGTTCTGTTCCATTTATTAATTTATTACTCAGTGGTCATTCATTAAACCTGTTGAACTTTCCGTCCTATCAGGAAAAAAACCACAGAGCTATATAGTTTCTTTCTGTAAGTTGTAAAACTTCAGAAAAACTCTGATGGGCCCCTGTGATGTCCAATCACCTTGACCTAGGTCCTGAGGTCAGCAAAGGGCAGGAATTGCTATGGTCTTAGCATGCATTTGTCATCAGTAAATGGTATCCTTTCACCACTTCTCTCCACTGTGTGCTGTGAGGAGGAGGATGGCAATGGGTGGTGGGGAAGGTCCAGTCTGAAAGTGAGTGTCCAGGGGCCCCAGAACTTTCAGACTTTGTGTGGTCAGAGCTTGCACTTGTTAGAGCAGAAGGGGGGTTGGTAAAAGCCGATAGCAACCCTCAGGGTCTCCAGCACAAGCAAGCACATACTCAGATCCAAGAACTGCCACACCAACCCGCAAGCAAGTTTCTGCTGCTGCTGTCACACCACACTGAGCTCCATGGGCCATTCCACAAGAGCCAGATGTAGGGGCCACTGTCTGCCCCACTCATTTCCCAAAGGCCCTCTGAGTGCCAGCACATGGGCTCACCCTAGAGCTGTAGGGGAGTCTGGGACTCTTTCCTTATTAAAAACTGGTGAAACAGAATTCATGATGTGGGAAGCTGTCCCGATGTCAAAAGAGCCTTCAAAAGATTTGGGGAAGCCACCAGGAAGAAGTACCCACAGTGAGCCTCATGGTTTCGTGGGCTGAGTTATTTGAACTGACCACTGCTAATCAGAATATAACACTTGAAAATAAAAAAAGGCACAACCTTTTGAAAGTTCTTAAGACACATGGTGCATTATTTGAGAAAGCAATGCACACATTGGGTCTTTATAAAAGCAATAGCTACAGTGCTGGGCACCAGATATCTATAGAAAAGCATCACCATATTTGGAGTCTGCACAGATAAAATTCTGAAGTTTTCTTAGAAATAGTCAATGACTTAACAGCCATGCAAAAACTAGAGAGCAGAGCAGAGTAGGGGTATTTTCCTAGGATGCAATTATCTTTACCAGACATAGAAATAATTTATCACCCTTGAAAACCTGATGTGTGAAAATATAATTAAGTTTCTCAGGGCTTGAAAAATATTCAACCCCAACTCATCACCCCATGCTTTTCAAATTTATCCTTTTTTATCTCCTTCAGTATTTTAGCAGAGATTTTATAAACTCCAAAGCTAGCCTGAGATACACAAATTGGGCATGGGAAATCAACAGGGATCCACAAATGCCTACTTGTTGCTCCCAGCTCCTGCAAGTTGAGGCTGTGGATCAAGGAGGGATCTGAGGCAGCTTCCTGTGCATTCCAGCAGGCGCTGGTCTGCACTCTGGCCCTGGTTTACATGCCCCCAGCCCACGCGTCAACTCACTGAGGAGAGAAAGGGTCCTTGCAGGGCTCATCTGTGGTGACAAGGAGGAATCCTGACAGCTCTGGTGCTGGTGGAGATGCTGCCCATGACCTTAAATCACAAGAGGAGGCCTATGTAATCACCTTTCAGAAGACCAACCCCAACCCAGGGCCACATGAATTTCATTTCTCACTGGTTACTGTTCAAAACTGCTCACTGAATTTTAGTTTCCTCATCATTAGATAAAACATCGAGAGAGAGAGAGAGAGAGAGAGAGAGAGAGAGAGAGAGAGAGAGAGAGAGATAATAACCATGGGAATGCGGCAACATGAAATGTGCCTCCCATACAGCTTTACTCCTCCAACATGCAGCATAACGTAGCTGGGGTGTGAGGCAAGTGCTAATAAGCATCATCACGGAGGTTTTCTGATTTTTAAAAAATTTGCTCTATCATGAGGGGTTGTGTTTAATCATGGGTTCTTTTTAAACCAGAAGAGTCTTTTAACTATCCATTTTTTTGTTAAGCTCCTTAATTCAGAGTCTTCCTTGCTTCATGAAGAAATTGCTGTTTCACCCTGAAGGCTGAAAGAAGAGTCAAGAACCCCAGCTCTGGTGGAGGGAGGAGAAATGTGTGAGGGGGCTCTAAGTATACAGGGGTAGCTAAATGGGTATTTCTGAATCTGTTTCTAAATCAGGGGTGGGCAAACTTTTTTACTTGAGGGCCACAATGGGTTCTTAAACTGGACCGGAGGGCCGGAACAAAAGCATGGATGGAGTGTTTGTGTGAACTAATATAAATTCAAAGTAAACATCATTACATAAAAGGGTACGGTCTTTTTTTTGAATAGTTTTATTCATTTCAAACGGGCCGGATCCGGCCCGCGGGCCGTAGTTTGCCCACGCCTGTAAATGAAACATATAAAATATCATTTTGCACAATATTTCAGGGTAGTCCCATTACCTCTTCTTACTACTATGAATAAACTGGAATTAATTAGATGACTAAAAAGGAGTCACATATAGAAGGACTTGATCTGAGCATTTTCATGAAACGCTTAGATTGGACAGCCCTTGCTGACCCAGCTGGTGATTTGCATTATAATGGTTACACTGTAAGTACACATTTTTCTCTGTCACTATGATGTAGAGGATTTAATACCACAGCGAGCGTGACATATCCGAGACTGCAAAAGCAGACTTTGAAAATTGAGTTGTTTCTGAAGGACTTATAAATTCCTTATAATTCATTTATTTGAATATTGCCAATGTAAAACCAGAAGCTAATTTGGCAAATTTTACTTTGTAGCCTCCTTTTTTTCTTCATCATTTTCATCTTAAAGTAAGTCATGGTTGTTGTTGGAGAGAAGCAGGAATGTCGCTTGCTGCTAACCTCTTTTCCCATATTCACAACGACCAAGCTAAGCACAGTTGGAACCCCACAAAACTCTTCCTACCTGGCCGTGAGGAGGGTGAGCAGCGGGTCTCCACACCTGAGCACTCACACACCTGCATCTATGAAATGCCTCCTCCTGCTCCTCCTCCTTTCTGATTGGCCCAGAATGACGTCACGGAAGCCAACATTCCAGCATTCCAGGCAGCTCAGGTGCCACACAGTGTCAGCTAGTGACATGCATCTCATTAGTCTTCCAGAATCTATCTGGAACCAAGGTGGAGTTAAGAATAAACTAAAAGAATACACACAAAATGAGCTGCTATGAACCTCTTTGTCCCATAAAGCCCCCTGCAGGATTGTATACAGCCTCCATGGATTCTTATCAAAGTGCAATCACACTGATGTGAAGGGGTCTTTTCACCCATAATTATTTCATGGCCAGTAGAAATCAGAGGTCCAGTGACCTCCTGAAATCAGAAGTGGCAGCTACCTCCTTCAGGGGTATTTAGCCAGGATATTTCTACCTTAATTCTAGAAGCTTAGACACATTGGTTTTATTAATATAAGTTGGGAAGAGTTAGGGCACCAGAAATTTGATGGAGATAATATTTGATTTTCTATTAGAAATTTAAGCCGAAACTGGTTTGGCTCAGTGGATAGAGTGTCGGCCTGCGGACTGAAAGGTCCCGGGTTAGATTCCGGTCAAGGGCATGTGCCTGGGTTGTGGGCACATCCCCAGTGGGAGATGTGCAGGAGGTGGCTGATTGATGTTTCTCTCTCATCGATGTTTCTAACTCTCTATCTCTCTCCCTTCCTCTCTGTTAAAAATCAATAAAATATATTTTTAAAAAGAGAAATTTATGCAGAAGTCATTATTACTCTAGCACAGGGGTCCTCAAACTACGGCCAGCAGGCCACATGCAAATACAAATATTGTATTTGTTCCCGTTTTGTTTTTTTTACTTCAAAATAAGATATGTGCAGTGTGCATAGGAATTTGTTCATAGTTTGTTTTGTTTTTTAAACTATAGTCCAGCCCTCCAACAGTCTGAGGGACAGTGAACTGGTCCCCTGTCTAAAAAGTTTGAGGACCCCTACTCTAGCATCATCATTCAAACTGAGTTTAGTTTCTTTCGTATGTAGTTTGAATTAACTTATTAACCACCTATAACATACCAGACACTACCATGTAATTAGAATACAAAAATTAGTATGATAGCAAGCCTAGGAATTTGTCATCTGACAAAAAATGTTATCTTCTGGGTGTAGCATCATGTATCATTAACCATACATGAGACACAGCCATTCAGCATCATATGTTACCTCTTTCGATCCTCACAAAAGCCTACACAGTGGTGTAACAGTCAGGATGGGCTTGGTTTTGCTGCAATAACAAACAAGCCCCAGTCATCAGATGTTTACACAGCCAACATTTACTTCCTGTTGATTCAATGTTTTTTGTGGGTTTTACAGGGGTCCCTAGGACAGCTCCCTCCATGAGTTGAGCCATCAGTCCAGGATGCTTAGTCTTTGGCCATATATCCTTCCACAAAGTGAAAGGCAGGAGAAGAAATTTGGGAAATAGAACATGGCAATTCAATGCTTCTCCCTGGAAGTGATCCAAGTCACTTTTGCCACATTTTATTGGCTAAAAAATCCACGTGATTATGAATCTGTTCTAAGGGTGTGAGAAAATGCTGCCCCCCTTCTCCACACCCGCAGGGGAAGAGAACTAGTCCCAGTGCTCAGGTACACTCATGCAGACCCCAGGGTGAACTTTCCATGATGCCATTTTATTGATGAGTTAAATGTGTTAAGGGCAGGTTACATGTTCACCAAGCAACAGTGTTGAGCTTGACCCAAACAACACCTTTGTGGGACCCACCATTTAACCACTGTGCTCTGTTGTGGTGTTCCATTGCATTGAGAACCCAAATGGTGGAGTAAAATAGCATGGATCACCCTGGGAAATGGTGCTGGGAGACTTCTCAGATTCCAGCCAGCTCTGGGAGCTGGAGGAGGGTGCCCTCTGAGGCAGCAGTGGCTGGGGTCCCTCAGATCCAGGTAGAGTACTGAAGAGGTATGGGAGGGCTGTGCCCAGCACTGGACATCAGGGATGAAGATATGGGATGGAGATGGAATGCCCGTTTTCTGTGTGGCCAGATCCAACTGAGCCCTCAGCCACACCTAGTGCATCTGTAGGAGTTCCTGATCTGGCCACCAACCTCAGGTTTACTCTTGAAGCAGCCTTGGTGAAATGAACAAGTGAAATTTCCCCCTTATTGCTTACAGCCCTTTACTCCACATGGTTTCCCATAATGGGCTGGGGATGGGGGTTACTTTTTCCAGCATGTTGACCACTGAGAAGCCAGACAATGGGTATCATTTTTATGATGTTGGAATATTTGACCTTATTAACATAATTTGGTTAGTTTCAATCATTACATGTCTCCAATTTTTCTTTTGTCTCATGGTTAAAATTAATAATGTTTGAAATTGCAACTTAAAATCTGTTAGTCATGTTTCTCCAATCTGAGTAATTGTGAAACCCCTTCCAAGTTCCTACAGACTCCAAATGCTCACTTAATTTGGCTTTTATTATAATATTTCTTAGATATGTATAAGTTGCAAGGTGGATATTAATGTCTTATTTTTTAAGTCAGCTATATAACTATAAAGGTAAACAGATCTTAGATTAAAAACAAACAACATTTCAAAGCTCACATAATTCCAAATGTGACATAATTTAATGTGACAGATGAGGTTGTTTTGTTGCAACACAATTGGAAGGGGACAGAAGGTCAGCCACCTTGTGGTCGTGTATTACTCGTCTGCAGAGCCTGTGATTGCATGTTGGAGAGTAATTCAACTAACATCCAAATACCCCGGGAGGAGTAATATGTGGACTCATTTCCATCAATCACTGTCTCTGCTCCTCGTTCCCAGAACATTCAGGGTTCTCTGCTTCCACAAATGTTGGATCCTGATTTCACTGTAAGAGGAATGTTTTTAAATTCTTAGTTTACAATCATGCACAGACCAATGTGTTGTAAACACTGCCCTGGTCTGCACATTTAGACATGGCCGTCAGACCAGAAACACTGTGGCTATGTGCCTGCCTGCGAGTGTCCACCAGTGTGAAAGCACATGCAATTCTGTGTCACCTAACAGTTGCGCAAAATCAAATTTCATCTAGTTGAGCATGCATTGGTTTTTTTGGAAGCTTCAGTAAATCTTATCTGACCTTTAATAAGCTGAATAACCTAATTGGACAATGCAAGGTCAGAATGCTTAGACTCAAGCATCAGGCCAGGGAAGACATGGAAATTGTAGAAACAAACACACATCTGGTTGTTTTGAAACTATGAGTAGATACCTGATCAAACACAACACTATGGTACCTGAGATATTAAAATATGTTGGACACTATTTAAGCTTCACTTGATAAATAATTTATATGGAATAATGAAGACTTAAACTGACCGTGGAAACATCTTTGGGGTTTATGAACTCCCTCCAAATCACACACTTAGAAACCAGAAGAAGTGGGTCTGTGCTCTCAGGCATTCACAGTGATGTCACTCGAAACTGCGGTATCTTCCCCATTCAAGCTTCCACATTGGTTCAACTGAGGCACAGCTTGACTTTGCAAGTCAAGCAATTAGGATAGTTGTAGCTACTTATTTTTGTGAGTCAGAAGGGCTGATATGGGACAAGCTGAAGAAATTACCACAAACATGAGTACAATTAATAACCCTAATTAAAAACTTGTATTAAGGAAACATTGCAATTTTCTGATTGATTGACTTTTGCTAAATGTTAGTATAAACTTGAATTAGCCAATTAATTTATATGGTTCAAATACCACTTTTATCTCTCTTTCTATATCCTGAGGCTTTAATACAAAATTAATTTTAAGAAAGAGCTATGACATAGACCACTGTATGGTGGTTACCAGAGAGGAAAAGGGTAGGGGAAAAATCAAGGGTAAAAAAGTCAACTATATGGTGGTGGAGGAGACTAAACTTTGGGTGGTGAACACAATAGTATATACTGATGATGCATTGTAGAATTGTACACTAAAAACTTATATAATGTTATTAACCACTGTCACCCCAATAAATTTAATTTTAAAAAAGAAAGTTTTATGCTAAAAAAGTTTTTAATATGTTGAAATAACTTTCTCTTGAAAAACGGAGACAGAAATAAGTATGAGAAATAAAGTTTAAAATTTAAAATGAGTAATTTTGATTGGAGCAAAGGAAAGTAGGTGTGGAGGTCATAAAGAGAACATTCAGGCATGAGGCACCAGTGATTTCTCTGGGACAATGTGCTGGTCCTGGACCCCTGGGTGGGGGAGGAAGGGGAGCAGCATCATTTAAATCACACTCTGCCCATAGTCCTGAGAATGTCTAGACTCTAATGAGATCATCTATAAGGTTACCATGAAGGAACCTAGGTTGATATGGAAGTTTCTACATTATTCTATTGCTTTTGTCAACTCAAAGTGATGGAATATACATTGGCCCTATGCATTCCTGATGCTCACAATGCATTGGTGAGAGTGCCCTACATGCACGATACATCATGACTAAAGTGACTTCATTCTAGGAATTCAGTGATGAGAACCATTAGGAAAACTATGAAAACAAGTCCTCCTATTAACAACTCAATAGGCAAAAACAAATAATTAGCAGTAGATAAGTAATAAATCTCAACTCATAACCAGAGACAATGTTTTGGATAATCAATATATATTGAGAATAACCAATTGCAGATTCAAATTATTTATATAACTACTTAGCCAGTTAAAACCATCTCCTTTTTATAGTACAACTAGAGGCCCGGTGCAAGAAATTCATGCACTTGGGGGTCCCTCAGCCTGGCCTGAACCCTCTCTCAGTCCAGGAGCCCTCAGGAGATTTCCGACTGACAGCTTAGGCCTGCTCCCCATGGGTAGCAAGCCTAAGCCAGCAGTTGGACATCCTAGCACTGCTGCAGAGGGGAGAGAGGCTCCCACCACCGCAGCTGCATTTGCCATCCATGAACCCAGCTTCGGGCTGAGCAGCTCTCCCCGTGTGGGAATGCACTGACCACCAGAGGGCAGTTCCTGCATTGAGCATCTGCCCCCTGGTGGTCAGTGTGCATCGTAGTGACCAGTCATTCTGCCGTTGGGGCGAAACCAGCCCTCTGACATCTCCTGAGGGGTCCCAGATTGCAAGAGGGTGCAGGCCAAGCCAAGGGACCCCACTAGTGCACAATCAGGCTAGGTAGGGATGTGGGAGGTTGGCCAGCTGGGGAGGGACTGCGGGAGGGCTCCAGGGCATGTCTAGCCTGTCTCCCTCAGTCCTGATTGGCCAGACCCCAGCAGCAAGCTAACCTACTGGTCAGAGTGTCTGCCTCCTGGTGGTCAGTGTATGCCATAGCAAGCAGTTGAGTGGCCTTAGCATATCATTAGCATATTACACTTTGATTGGTTGAACAGCCAACTGGACAACCGGACAATTAGTATATTAGGCTTTTATTACATAGGATGATCGCTTTCTGTAGGTCAGAGAAACGCAACTTAATTTGACAAATAAATGTGCATGGCATCTTCTTATCACTCTCTGGGTTATTTTTCAGTCATTACTTTTGAAAAAACCATTTGAGGGATGCTTCGGGGTGTTCAAATGAACCATCAGGAATTGCTGCTCTGATGAATCTGGATGTCCGCACATGCACTGGCACTGGTGCCCTTGGCAGGTCTGAGTTCATCTATCCACTAAAGAGCAGCTATGGGTGGCTAACCCTGGGCTAGAAGGATGGTCAGTACAAGAATTCTTAGAGACTGGTGTACATTTGTATTTCTTGCCATCTGTGCTTTTCATTTCTATTCTCAGTGGGACTGTTAGTAGTTGACGAAGTTTGCATTTCAGATACCGTGCAATTAACTAAAAACTGTGATTAAATTATTATTTCATCATGTATTTTTTAGGACTTGGAAGCACTTAGAAAAATATGTAGTTTAAAAAAAAACCACCCTTTTAATTCACGTTGGAAATGGGAACTAGGAAACTAGCTGGTGGGAGCACTGAGCCTAGAATCAAGACCTCTAGCACCTAAGTCATGATTTCCCTGGTGCCTCCCTACATAAAATTTTTAAAGTTAACAAACTGCTAACCTTCACAACGGAAATTTAATTTTAATATGTGTTCAATAAATTGTGCTTTTCTGGTGGAAACATTTGCCACTGGGGGCTTTGGTTAGACATGTGCACGTACACACTCACACACTCCCGCACTGGCTGGTGAAACCTGCATTTGTCTGAGGGTGTGGCGGGGCCTCTAAATCGTCCATGTTACAGAATTCCTGGACCCTGACAGTGGCTACAAACCAAAATTACTACCTTGCAGGTGTCCACATTTCGTTAAGTCTCCAAATTAAATGCTTCAAATACAAACTTAATTTAGATTTAATAGGACAGCTAGTGTATGCTAATTAAAGACAAAATGATTCTTTAAAAGGCATTTGCTGAGGTTTAATAGAAGCAGACGCAGACCAGTTACACGCCATGCTTGCTAAACTTCTGTAACCAAGTTTCTATTAGTCAATTGGGGTTTAATCATCAGGAAAGACTCATCTTGGAAAATCTGAATCACTTTTCATGGCGAAATTTCCGGCTACTGAATGTGAACATTTAGGGCTTAATTGTTTCCTGGCACGTTGCCGGGCATTCTGAGGTTCCTCTGCCATAATTCACCATTTCCTTTGACTTCTTTTCTTCTTTTTTCCTGATGTGATGGTATTCTTTCTTCTTATTTTAATTGATACCATTCAGAAATTTTTGTACTTTATATTTATATAGATAGTCATTAGTTTTCAGTATAAAATTGAAATTAAAATAGTATTTCAGTACTTCTATTTTGGAAGGAAAAGTTATTTTTATCAATTGTGCAAAAGTACATGTCAAATGAAAATTGAGGTATTATTTAAAATAAATTCACATGATTAAACTTTTTGATCCACTAAAACATTATTGAGTGTATAAATCAAAATACAGTTGCAGTGGTTTGCTCAGGCTTCTATAACAAAACCCACAAACCTGGCAACTGGCAATAGACATTTCTTGCTCACAGTCTGGAGGTCGGGTGTCCAAGTGAAGGACCTGCATGGTGGGTCCAAGTGAAGGCTCTCTTCCTGGTGTGTAGACGGCCACTTTCTCACCATGGCCTTATGTGGCCTCCCCTCGGAGCCTTCGCGTGGAGACAGAGATCTCTAGCATCCCTTTCTCTTATAAGAACACTTGTCCTTGAGTGGTTTTGCTAATGGGCGATTGAACACGAGTGTCTGCTTCACAAGCTCCTTGGTCCCCATCTCAAAGATCAGGCTGAGACCTCCCAGATGACAACCTCTTCTATCCTAATAACAATAACCGTAGTGACTGGATAACTGTCCCCAAACTAGTCCAGCCAATAACCAGTTCATAAGTGATTAGATAGAGAACGGATTTTTATCACATGAGAGACAAGCTGGGGACAGATTTCAGCTGTGGTGTAGGCATCACACAGATGTACTCAGATTATTCAACAGTGAAGTTGACTTTTTTGTTTTTACTTGAAAAAGGCCTGTTAGTTTCATGAAGCACTTTTGCTATTTTTTTCAACTTGAGTGAAGACTTTAAATATTAATGTATTTTAATTTAGCATTTCAAATAATAATACTCTTGTCTTTGAACCTTGTGTAGTTTAATCCAATAATTTAAAAATCAAGTTGCATCCTATTGTAAGTCATGAAGGAAGCTTCCCCTGTGTTCTCATAATTCTAATGCACCAATTCATGCAGGGACTCTTTGCTTTCTTTTTAAAAACATATTTTCATTTATTTCAGAGAGGAAGGGAGAGGGGAAGAGAGATAGAAACATCAATGATGAGAGAGAATCATTGGTCAGCTGCCTTCTGCATGCCCCACACTGGGGATCAAGCCCGCAACCTGGGCATGTGCCCCAACCAAGAATTGAACCTCGACCTCTTGGTTCATAGATCGATGCTCAACTACTGAGCCATGCTGGCTGGGCAGACCCTTTGCTTTTTTTATGTCATTCTCTTGGGAGTCCTTCGAGTAGCTAAGACTCTCTCACACACACATAATGCAGCCCTTCCTCCAGGCCACATTGAGTGTGCCTTGGAGTCTGTGACCCCAACTACTATCTGAAGGCTCAACTAATAGCTCATTCTGGACTTCTGCTTAATGATCTCACACTTTATCTTCACCTAATGATGAGTAAATTTTAAATAGAGGCAATTAAATTTCATTGAGAAACAACCTTCATAGCTAAAAACAAATATGTGATCTTTCTCCTTGTGTCTTAATACTTAAGATGTTGCTTTTCTGAGCATAATTCAATGAGACGTGTAGAACTGTAGATGATTTAAGATAAATTCACAACAGGGAAAACAAAACCACGTATTTCATTTGGTGGTAAGGGAGGGAATTGACAATTTTCATGGTCCTTCAAATGCTGTCATCAGCCTACTCACCACCCCACCAATGGACAAGATGGTTTCTCATTAGGAACACTTCTCACTAGAATGGGACCCACCAAATAGCTTAAAATAAAGGTCTTCCCAAAAATTGCTAAAGTTAAAGCTGATTAGTAGAAATGTTCTTGTGGTGGTTTTCCTTGTTAGTAATGCATCCTGAAAATTTACAGCTCACACCCGCCTTTGGTGGCAACACCAGTCATTTAGTTGCGTTTTATTTTTCTGCTTTGGAAGCAGGGGCTGGGAGAGGTGGTGAAGCAGCTCTGCCTCTGCTCTGTGGAAGGAACTGGGGCACACAGCTGGGTCTTAGCATAAATCCCTCAATAATTAATAATTCAGCCATAAAACTTTAATGACGAGCTGATCAGTAATGGTTTGACTGCCATGTCACTTTACTGTTCACAGACCAAGTTGCCTGGAAGTGTTTTGGTTGGTCCATCTGAATGCAATGCAATGGAGGTAAAGGAATGCAAACGAAAAAAGAGCTTAAGTAAATGCTATGGCCCTCACAGTCACTGAGAACTATATAAAACATCACTTGGAAAGGGAAGAATTCATTAAAACATACCTTGAATGGGTCAGTGACTCAACTGATTGCCCTCCTCCCAGCTCCCCTTAAATATAAGCATCATGGAATCTTGGTTTATTCATACATTTGGGTAGCTTTGATAGAAAAGAGAAAAAATTAACCACATCCTGAGTTAGATCTGAGACAGAACTAGGGCCAATGAGTGGATGTGGTGGGGAAGCAAATCTGGTCTCATTATAGGAGGACTTCTCTACCAAGAACACAATAATATAGATGCCTCATGGGACAGGGAATACTCAGAAAACTGGAAAAACAAATGTCAAGGGTGTGAAGTCTTACCATTTCTATGGTTGGTCTGGCTGGTTGGAGTTTTCCCAGCTCCTCTGTGGGTCCCCTGGTGCATTTCCAGCCACTGAGCCAGCATGCGCTTTTCTGAAACTGCCCATTTCTGGATTCCAAGATGTGATATGGCATTTCAGGAATAACTTTCATTAGGTTCAATCTCCGCATGTCAACTTTGCCCCTTTGCCCGCATGAGAGTAATGGCAGGAAAAGGCTAAGGAAGGAAAAACAGAAGCACTTTGAGTAGTGCTGACCTGTCCACTGAAGCAGGCTCCACCCAGGCTGACCACATTGTTAGGGAATATGGACGTTTTAATTTCTTTCAAAATCAAAGTAAAAAATGAACTTTGGGGTCAGAGAAAACATTTTAATATGTCATATTGATCTTATTGTCTTTATACTAATGCAACTGTAAAATATGATTCTTACTTATTTACTTTTTAGGGAGTAAGAGACCCATGAAGGCAAAAGTGCCTGGAGCTCTGGGAGTCCCTGTGCAACCATGCTGTGGATTTAGGGACACTGCAGCAGGTCCCGCAAGGGCTACAGATGTCTGCCAGTGGATCCCAACACACTAGACTAGTAATAACTACCATGAGATCTCAAAAGCAAACATGTCAGGGTTTAGAGATGTCTTTGTTGGAAGGTTTTTAATTATGTATTTAATTTCATAATAAATTCAGCACTATTACAATGTCTAAATCTTCTTATGTGAGTTTTAGAGAATTTTGTTTTACTAGCAACTTAACCATTTCATTTAAATTTTCAACTCCTTTGCCTTACATCATTTACAATTTCCTTTTTTCCCTTCACTGTCTGTGGGGTCTGTGGTAATGTCACATTTGCCATCCCTGATATTGGTTTTGTGCCTTCTCTCCACCTATTCCAGGAATCTCTATGAATTTACCAAGTTTTATTCATTTTATTAGTTTATTCAAACCAACTTTTAGTTTTACAATTATCTCTATTATAAATTTATTTTCCATTTCATTACTTTTAGCTCATGTTTTATGTCTGACTTTTTTCCCAATTTCTAAATGCATAAATAGATCAAATGCTATTATTTTTCCAAAGATAAAACTTTAGATGCATCATTTGAGTTCTTAAATAATAACTATTTTAATTTTTACTTCGTTCAAAATATTTTGTAATTGGCATTGTGATTTCTTCTTTGATATATTAGTTATCTAGAAGTGAATTACCTAATTTCAAAATATGTAGGAATACATATTTCTTTCTTTTTCTAGTTTCTTTTTCTTTTCTTTCCTTTTTTTCTGGCTTGCTTCATTGTAGTCACTGTGAGTAATTTCAGACCTTTAAAATTTATTCAGTCTTATTGTATGGCCCAACATATGTTCAAATTTTGTAAATGTCCTATGAGCCTCAAAAGAATTCATAATTTGTACTAATTAGCTTTAATAATCTGAGTATGTTAATTGGAAAATACTTGTTATTCAATTTATATTGTTCAAATCTTCTATATTACTACTGACTGGCCTTTATATACACTAGATGCAAATCCCTTGTCATATATCTGATTTGTATTCCTTACTTTTCTCTGTTATTTTACTTTTATCCATTTCATTTATTTATTCTAAAATCTTAATTATTTCCTTACTTCTGACTGCTTTGTGTACAGTGCATGCTCCTACTTTCTATTTTATTCAAGTGGGAGGTAGATAACTAGTTTGAGATCTTTCTTATTCACTCTAGGCATTACAGCTAATTGCCCTCTAAGCACTGTTTTACCTGTAGTCCACAAAATTTTGTATATTGTGTTTTTGCTTTGTTATCTCAAAATATTTTTTTAATTTCTCTTGTGATTTATTTTTGACCCATTTATGATTCTGAAGTGTGTCATTCAATTCCCACATATTTAGAAGCGTGCTAATTCCTACATATTTGTGGATTTCCCAAATTACCTCTAATATTTATTTATAATTTTATTTAATTTTAGTCAGAGAACATACTCTTCGTATATATCCTTTAATTTGACAATTCATCAGATGTAATGTTCTAGAGGAAAATAGCCGGTTAAAACCATCTCACATCTATTAACATTTATAATTATTAACTGTTGGTCAGTTCATTTCCTCCTTATTACATCTAGAAATCTAGGCTCTGGCTAACAAGGAATATGGATGGTGATGGGAGCAGGATACTAATTTTTATGTCAACATTGTCCTTTAGTTATGTAAGTAGAGGACATCTAAGATGCCAAAGTTTTCTCATTACTACAAACCTTCAAAGGAAAAAGCAAAAACCCTTCCTATGTAGCCAATAGATAACGAGATTTTATGCTAATACATCTTTGCCCAGTGGATTTCTGTAGATAAACTCTTGAGGGCCCAGAATGTTCAGTGTAGACAGAAAAGTGTGCTCTTATGGCAGCCCAAATGCCCACCCATGTATCCTGTGTCATCAAAGGGGATCCTGTGCTCTGAATTGTCCATCTTCTCAGCCCAAATACATTTCTCAGGGTTACACATAGTAAGACTATCACAGTGTCTTATGACCCTGCCCCCAAATAAAGTTCTTTAATTCCTGCTGTCTCAACCAGCAACCTGAAATTCATCACATGAACCCTCATTCTCCCCAAGCACTCCAGAGTCACATCCTCAGAGAATGAAATGCCATCATTCATGTCCTGCAAGACAGCGTGGCAGGAGTGCCAGGGACAAGGGCAGCTTGGGTAACTCAGGAGTGCTCCCAAAATGTGCACAGGCGATTGGGTCCATCGCTGCAAGAACAACACCACCATTTAATGTGGACGACGAGGGTGTTAAATAATAGAAACTCCCATTAGGTGAATTTGTGAAGAAACTGTGAAAAGTTATAACAATAACGTGTACCCTTCAACACGTTCCACTCAGTGAATGTGGAAGTGGCCCTGAATCATTTATGCCAACATGCGGGAAACTGTTAAATTTTGAACAAACTTAATTGAAATCACCCCTGGAGTGTGTGAAAGGATTAAATCTAATGATCCCACCGAGTGTCACAGCTCTAGACTGCTCCCTTCTGAAGTCTCCTCCCCCTGCCCCCGAAATAAAAGATTCCAAACCTCAATAAAGAATGCATGTGAGTTTAATCACATCTTAGAAATAAAAGGCATGTTGCTTCACCATGTAATGAGACTTAAAGGAGATGTTTAACCAGACAAACCACCACGTTTAGATTTGTTTTAATAGTGGGAACGTGATATGTTCACCCCATTAGGAACAATGTGTCCCCTCTCACAGAATGGCGGGGCCCCTGATCCTTGCCAGGAGGATTTGGGGTGTCTGTGCTCCACAGCACAGATGTTCCCATCTCCATGAGACATCACCTTCGCCCAGCGCTAACTTATTCTAAAAGTGCCACCTTTCAAACTTCTGGATTGTGTTTACAAATTCTGGATTGACAAGTGAGAGACTCACATCTGGATGGCCTGGATTAACCATAGGAAGACCAGGCGGTAGGAGTTCCCTGAAATCCAAACCCTCCATCCCAAAGGGGGTTGAGTGTGGTCTTTCAGGAGACAGACTTGCTCTCGGCTGTGGAGAGGGGTCTGCTACTCCCACGGTGATGGTTTCTGCCGTGAGTGACTGGCCAACTCAGTGCCCTAAAAGCATGAAGGTAGAAACATGGTCCTTTCTAGCTGGGAGCAGTTTGTCCTGGGAGAATGCAACTCCGCCTGCGCACCTGGCTCACCTGTGTAGTGCCGGTCAGGGGAGAGGACCTGTCTCACTGAGGCAGAGGGAGGGTGGTGGGGAGTCTCTATCCCTTGTTGGCTTAGAGCTGATGGCCACAGCTCAGGTCCTGCTTTTTTTTCCCCCTTGAGAGCTTGCCACTTCTCACCTGGACTCTGGTGAGAGCTGGGAGGGGCAAGTTTGTTCATTTAATCCATATTTTTGAGTGACTTTATTATTTTTTTTCTGTTCCATTGCCAGTCTCCAATTCTCAAATCTCAGTTCCATTTCTAAAGCAGAGCAACTGTGTTTGCCATTGAATACCTCGCTGTATATTCAAATCGAATGACTTTTAATACCAATGTCCGCTTCCCAGCTTGGTTCCACCGGGTCAGCAGGGGCTGGTACCCTAGTCCAACAGGCAACCCATGAGGTGGTACTGATACTTCCCCTCCTCATTCTCAGGACCGACCTTCCTTGAGGAGCTGGCCTATGGGACACGGGATTACAATCCTGCAAAGTTGTCTGTTCACACAATTAGGGGAGTGATGACCAGAGTCTTCGTTCCTCTGTGCTCCTTTAACAGAGCACCACAGGGTGGGCTTAAACAGCCATGCTTACACCTCACAGACTGGAGGCATGGATGCCCAAGATCAAGGCCCTATACATTCTGTGTCTGATGAGGCCCTGTTCCTGGTTCATAAAGGTGTTCTCTGGCTGTGTCCTCACTGTGTCCTCACGTGGTGGAAGGGACAGGGAGCTTTTACAAGGATCTCGATCCCATTATGAAGGCTCCACCTCATGATCTAATCGCCTTTCAGATGCCCCACCTCCTAACACCATTCATGGCCGGTAGGATCTCAACACATGAATTTGAGGGTGAGGCACAAACATTTAGTCTCCAGCAACCAGAAAAATGAATTTCTTTTCAAATGAAATGACTGGTTCTAGAACAGAGTTCTAACCTTCATTTTAGCCAGAGGTTTCTATAGACAAAAAGAATCATTTCTACAGAATTAAAAACAAAACCACAATGGAGGCTGCTGTTGTTCTGGGAGGAAATTCATGTAAAGGGCTGAGTGGTGGGGACAGAGAGAAGAGCGTGTGGCTGTCCCCGAAGGAAAGGGGTCTCACTCACCACACAGGAAGCTGTGTGTGTGGACTGCACAAGGCCAGCTCACCCGCTTTTATAATCAGATAATAACAATATTGATAAAAATATGAAAGAAGAGTAATCTAATCGTGTGAAGGGCTAGAGACCTTTTCTGATTTCAAGTCTGGTTTTCACGAGAACATCAGTTGCACAGAAAAAATTTTTTTTACAATACTTTCCATACCCTCTTCAATTTTATTTTATTTTCTACAATTTTCATTTCCATTTTACAGATATAGCCCAATAAATAAAAATCTATCTCCCTTTCTCCTCTCCTTCTTCTCTCTCCTCTCTGTCTCTTTGTCTCTGCCTCCCTCTCTCTCTCTTACAGCCTCCTCCCATAAATACTCATTTTCCCTGTTTGTGGAGTCCCTCTGTGGGCACGCAGAAGCAGAGGCTGTCTGGGACACTAACATGCAGTGTTTTCCGTCCCAGGCAGCCTCTCTGTGCTGCCCCGCAGAGCCCTGCCAGGAACGCGGGAGGTGAGAACGCTTGCTCAGGTGCCTCAGCACACATTAGGGCAGGCCGTCTTCTCCATAGCTGAGCTGGGTTCGGCCCAACTGAAGCCACTAACGTCTGTCCCTGGAACCCAGATCCCGCATTTTAACTCCATTTCCAAATATAAAGCCTTCAGCTGTGTCAGGCACTTTGATTTCTCTGGATGTCAGGCTTGGTTTTCAAATGTAAATGTGCCCCAGGTTAGTCTTAGTAAGTTACCTGGCCTGGGACCAGGAGCACACCTGTCAGGTGCGGCCCCGTCCTTGCCCCTTCGTGTAATCCTTCATGTCTCCATCTCCTATCAAAGACACCCTCCCGCCCAGAGTTGAAAGCAAAATCACTCTGGAAGGAATTTATGACAAATAGAGCAATTCCTTTAATGCAGGCACTGTTTTATCTACAGAGCACCACCGGGAAACCGCCGTCCTGTCCACGGTCACCGTGTTCTCTTTAGAACACACAATTAATCCTCTAATTGCAGTGAGAAAGGCAAAGTTTCCTCTGCACGGCCCCTTGGGTGCTAATCGGAGGCCACACGGTCACCTTAGAGGAGCCCTCTCCGGTCACTTGGGCAAGTGCTTCTCCAGTGGGGAGCCCTTCCTGGGTTGTTCAGAACTCTAAGGCACGTTGTCCCCTAGTAACAGCTTCTCCAAGCTCTGGGCCGGGTTTAATTCCTTCCTAAATTTAGGTCACATCAGTCTGGTTTTTGCCTTGGGAAGTTAGAAATTGCTCAGGCTCCGTCTTTTGCTAATACACATGGCAAAGCCATCAGCAATGTTTGGACCTCCTTTTCCTGACTTTCTCTCCATTACCTTGAATCATCAGACCACTCAGGAATTTCTAGTCACACCTGACGCTCCGCTTAGAGTTTTTATGGTCCCCAAACCAGGCATCAAAACAAGTTTGGAAATTCAGTCATTTATTTACAGAAGAGACGAGTCAGGTACTGTGTGGTGGCAGGCTGGCATTGGGTGGCTTCTTTTTCTCACAGGGATGTGTTCTGGGGCTCGGCATGCCCTGGGTCCTCCTCGGAACCTCTGTAAATGTCAGTGTCCACTGTACCGCGCTGACCATAGCCAGCTCACAGCTGTCAGGCTGCTAGAAGGTTTTCAGTTCTCCTTGTCATCGTGAGAAAAGGTGCGGACATGAAATCATCTTTGGTTCACAATTTATCAGGAGCATTTTTCTTGGCAAATAATTTTAGTTGAATATATGATTTTAAAATCTTCTGTTAAAACAGCAGTTTAGGAATTAGTGAAAAAAATACTTAAAAAAGAACCATAATCTTACTTCATAGCTCTACTTCAAACATATTAGGGTAATTTTTGTCCCAGACTTTTTTCTTATGTATGCATAAATGTTTACATTTCCCTCTCATAAATTTAGGATCATTAAGAGGTGTTTTTTTTTTTAATTTTACTGTTTAAACGTTCATAATGTGAACACTTTTTCATGTGCTTAAGTAGGGTTTTATTTTGCAGACACCCTTAACTATATTGATCCAATTCCCTACCCGTGGATTGTAGCTATTTCACATGTTCGTTTTTATGACTTACATGTAACACACGCCTGTGCATAAATCCATGTGGCATTTCTCATTCTTTTCATAGGCTGCATTTCATAGGGGATGTTCCCTAAATTTACCAAAACAACTTGATGTAACAACATCTTAGACTTGTGCTCAGTTGCACCCTAAGGAGGACACAGCTCACACTGGGCTTTCCTCAGATGAAGGGCGAGCATCCCAGCCTCCTCTCTCCAGCCACTTGGATGCTTTCAAATCAAAGTAAACAACTACTGAGTCTGAAGACCTGATCCAGGTAAACATTTTATCCTGCTTGGGCAGGGCAGAGTGCCAAACCCATCAACAGAAAATAAGACGTCACTAAAAAAAACACCTTGCTTTAGGACTTTGAGAACTTTGTAAATGAAGAGTAGTGGCAGGTGAACCCCAGGAGGAGAGAGAATAGAGGTGAAGCAAGAGGGGGCCCACTGGGGCCTGTTTGTGCCCTTTCTGAGGAAGATCCAGCCCTGGGGGCACAGGGCTGGAGATGCCTGCTGTGAATTATGCATCTCCATGGCCCTTCTGGGTGTTTTGGGTTCAAGGCTTTGTCCTTTGTGGCAGTGATAATGAGGAGCATTGTCCTAAATAGGCACAGCTTCATGCTTGTTTTCATCTGCTTTTCGTGAGACGAGAACAGGGAGACTAAGTTAAATTAGATTTCCATATGTTTGTTCAATGGTTTTTAAGATTTTTGTAAATATTATTTTCCTCGTAGGGTAATGACCTGGGACTAGCCCTTGGCTGCTGGGTTTGGACAAGGAGGATTTGGACACGGCAGGGCAGTGGGCAGGACATGCTCTCCCAACAAAAATCCTGGTGAGGTGGTTCTCCCAGAAGCTTCTGCCAGGGACTTACCACGGTTGCAGGGGCCCCACGGAGCTGCGATGCACAGATAAACATCTGCACCCTGAAAGGTTTGATAAATGTCTGTTTCTCTTTATTGTGCAACTGCAAATTCTTCTCTTTGAAAATGTTCAAAGTCATTCCTCCACATTCTGAAGCTGTTTATAAAAGATCTCCATTAATGTGTTCTTACGGGAGCGGCATTTTACCGGGGGCTTTACGTTAAAGATGTTAAATGTATATGAGAACATTTAAAAGACAGGTTGTCTGAGAGTATGTTAGTTATTACATGAGTTGAACTCTCCAAGACCTCTGCATTGTGGTGAGAATCTAAGTCTCATGCCCCGGAAAACTACAGCATGATCTGGACAGTTAGGAAAATATTTAGGACTTTTACTATTGTTAATATCACGTGTGTTATGTATTACCTATTGTAACAAAATTGTTTCCACTGAGAAATGCGTTCAGTGCTTAGCCCTACCTGTGATTTTCCTTAAAGGTTCTGTGGATATTATTTCACAGCAGACAACACTGACAAGTCTATGCTAGTGAAGTATGCAATTCTGGGCGATTCCAATCTTTCTAATTAATTGAGTTACCACCAAAGTAAAAGTAATGTTACAAAAATATGTTGCTGTGGGTGGTGTTCCCTTTGGCAAAGTAGCATTCACAGAAGATGAAACCATGACCAGAAAAGAAAGAAGCATTTAGCTTAACATTAAAACAGCGTATTGCTTTGTTTCCTAGAAGGAAAATGAAAATCCTATCGGGCTGGCATTCTCTGAAACTGTGTGTGTTCACTGGGTCTGACTTTGCCTAAAGTAATTGCAAATGTGAGCACAGTCCCACTTGGTGGCCTATTCTCCAGGTTTCTTTGATCTCAGAGTCCCAAGCAGTCCACGCATAACTCTGAGAATGATGAGGGGTCCACTCCACGGAGTGCCTGCTGTTTCTCCTCAAAGCACTGAGCGCACACCTCGTAGGCTTTACCTCAAAGCCACATTTTTCAAAGAAGAAAAAAGTTCAGGTGGAATCATCCTAACCACCTGCCTACCGACAGTTTTCTGTGCTTGTTTTCATTGACAGGAACCCATCGCTGGCAAGAGAAGGCCCTTGCGAAAGGGTACTTTTATTTGGTGTTTTTATTTGCTTATTGTAGTTAGGTATAGACCACATTCCAGACACAACCGAGAAGATCTTTTGAAAGTATTTTCTTTTTTGTAGTTGCTAGACAAGAAGTTCACCAGGTGTGGACTGCTTCTTGTGTGTATTTGTGAAAACAATATACAATTGATGGTGATGACATCTAATGTTATTGCACTCCCAGTGTGGGTTGGTATTTTACACACATTATTGCATTCATTCATAGCAGCAGCTTTACCACGTGGGTGCTGTGACTACGTCTCTATTTCATAGGTGAGGAAATGGAGGCTGTGTGGGTGTGTTTGTGGGTGGGTCCCATAAACTTGGGAAAAGTCACCAGAACCTGGTGTGGTCCAGACCTGCCACTATTCCAGCTGGGCCACCCGGCTCTGCCCAGTGCTGCGGACTTGTTGAGCAGGCAGTACTTGGTGGTGGGCCTGTCCTGAGCATTACAGGACTTTTAGTAGCATCCATGGTCCCACCAGAAGCCAGTAACTCACACCAGTCATGACAACCACAAACATCTCCAGATGGTGCCCAATGTCCCATGGGTGGAGCCGGTGTCTTTGCTCCTATCGATGCGCTGACTTTTGTCTGCCTTCAAGTCTTGGGCTCCAGGCCCCTGACCATGTTACAGAGCCGATGGTACCATGGCTAGGGCACTGCTAGGGCCCTGTCGTGGCCCCTTTGACTGGCCCTGCCCTTCAGTGCTATGATGTCCTCCACACCGTGGCTGTCCAGGAGCCCTGCTGGTAACAGCTGGAGGGTCTGGAGCTGGCATGGGCGCAAGGGCCTGCACCAGCTTCCATTCAGGCAGGGTGTGCTCAGGCCTCAGGTGATCCCAGGTCACATGCTCTCCAGGAAAGCAAAGCTAAGAAGAGGTGGGCTGAAGATGTCAGCAGAAATAGAAAAGATCCAGCACCCTGCCACGAGACCAGGGATGAGGAGGCTAGGAGGGTGGCATGTAGGGTGGGGGGCGGAAGAATAACATGCCTCCCTCTGGATGGCAGTAATGAGTGTGTCCAAGCATCCTGTCCCAGACCCCTTGGGCAGCCTTGTGACCTGGCCTTGTGGACCCCTTATGAAGCTTCCACGGAAAAGACAAGGAAACAATGGTCTTGCTCTTGGATCCCTACAGCACCCCTTCATCCGAGGGGAGTATTTTCACACTATGATTTCCAAATGTCTGAGGTGGGGCTGAGGCACAGGCAAAAAGGGTTCACATGTTTGAAGGTCAGAAACATGAGCGACACACCTGTCATCTGAGGCAGAAGTGAAGAGGGAAGAGCAGCCAAGGATCCCAGACCCAGGAAGGGGTGGCAGGCAGAACGAGGTGGCCAGGGAGACGGGCAGGGCAGAGGCTGGGAGTAGGTCACAGAGACCACTAAGGTGCAGGATGGGCCTTCTTGAACAATTGTCAATTGATTGTAATAACAGATAAAAGAATAAAATTGTGCTGTTATTCCTACTTTATTTTAAAAAATATTTTTTTTAAATATATTTTATTGATTTTTTACAGAGAGGAAGGGAGAGAGATAGAGAGTTAGAAACATCGATGAGAGAGAAACATCGATCAGCTACCTCCTGCACACTCCCCACTGGGGATATGCCCGCAACCAAGGCACATGCCCTTGACCGGAATCGAACCCGGGACCCTTCAGTCTGCAGGCCGACGCTCTATCCACTGAGCCAAACCGGTTTCGGCTAAAAAATATTGTTCCTACTTTGCTCCCACACACCATCTCTGTTTCAAGTTTTCATTTGCTGGCTCTGGCCTCTGACGCCTTCTCTCCATCGTTGACCAATTAGAGAGCAAGTCATCCGCCTAAGGCAGTGGTCTGCAAACTCATTAGTCAGCAGAGCCAAATAGCAACAGTACAACGATTGAAATTTCTTTTGAGAGCCAAATTTTTTAAACTTAAGCTATATAGGTAGGTACATTGTTATTAACTTAATTAGGGTACTCCTAAGGCTTAGGAAAAGCCACACTCAAGGGGCCAAAGAGCCACATGTGGCTCACGAGCCGCAGTTTGCCGACCACGGACCTAAGGGATGGCGTCTGGTTAATTCCTGCGCTTCTCAGTGGGGATCGCTTTGGGGGAGGTGGTTGGTTAAGTGACCTATTTGGGGTCACATAGTGCTGGTGGGCAAGCCAGGGGCACCATTGGCCTGCTCTCCTGTTAGTGGCTTAGCCTGCCGCACCTACCTGAATCAATTATTTTTAAAACATGCATTTCCATTTAGTGATTCACGCTGGGTCTAATTCACTTGCTGTTTAATGTCACTTAATTATCCAGAGACTAAAACAGATCCACAGAGAACAGATTTTAAAAGTATATTTTAGAGATAAAAATGGGCCTTTAATATTCTACAGGATTTCAAATCCCCAGACAAAGAATGTCAGCTTAAATTTGAAAGAAGCCCTCTAAGATCTGTCTTTGAAAAAGAAAAAGGCAGCCTTGGCCTTCGCGCAAGCAGAGGACTCACCTTTTTCAAATTACAGTTTTCAAGTCTGATACACTAGATAATCATCAGGGGGTCAAATAAAATCATTATTTTGTCAGAGAGAGAAAGCACGTTCAAGGGGGAAATTAATGACAGCAGAGAAAGAACAAAGTCGTTGCTAATAGGGAGAGTTTCTCAAAGATTAAAGGAGGACTTGCCCTTAGTTTTGCTTCAGGTGTTATTCTACAATCATGTTTAAGGCTCCACAATAATCCTACCCCGAAAGCAGGGACTGGGAACCTCTCAGGAGAAAGGGGGCCCCGGAACTCCCACTGCACAACCTCAGATGTGAAGGGAAACCTGAGTCTGTTTTGCAGACACAACCTCTTTTCATCCTGAATATCTCAAAATTGTTTAACTGAGCAGGCAAACGCAGAAGCAGAAAATGTGGTGACCCCGGAACAGCATGCCCTCCTGTGGAAAAAGAAGAAAAAGTGTGTTCTGAAGGATGCAGAAGGGAATTTAAAGGGGCGCCCAAACCTTTTTAACCTGAACTCCCAGGGCCAATCTTTGACACTGTGGCCTTGTTCTGTGGGCCAGCTGTGCACCACCACATCCTGATTTCACTTTTGCCAGCTGAGGCTGGTGAGGGAGGGTGAGTCCTTCTCCCTCCCCTGCCATGCTGCTGCCTTGGTACAATTTTCCTAAGGAACAAACACGGGAGGGTCGGCCGGGCTGGCGGGCCAGGTCACCACACAGAGTGGATTTTGCAGACCCAGCCTCCTGCATAGACACGCCTCTGGTTTCCGGAGTGCCTTGTTGTGTCTAGAAGGTTGCATTGTTCTAGCCGCCATGCTGTTATTGTCCTTCCACAAGTGATGGGGTTGCTGTGATGGCTGGGCGCTGCCTGGACGGCTGGTGGGTCACCATGGTGGAGGTTGGTGAGGGAAGGAAGAAGCGTAACATGTGCCCGGGACATAGGCATGTGAGTGCTGGAAATTGATTTAGATGCCCTCGGAGTTTTCTTATTTAAAACCTGGCCACTGGCCCTCTCTCGGTCACTTGTGTGGTTGCTGCTGATCGGCTGCTATGCTTCCCTCCCTCACAGACTGTCTGTCCCTGCTGGAGGGTAAGGTGCCCGCAGAGGTGCAGGGCAGCGTGTTCTCGTTCAGCACCTGCCAGGTCACCACCCTCCCCTAGTCCTCACTTCTTCTGTGTCCCCAGAAGCTCACAGCCCAGGGAACTCTTATGGGAAGATAATTTTATGACTTGATGTAAACCAATATTTTGGGTTGGCGGAATATCTAGTATTTGCCCTTCACTCAGACAGAATCCTATATAATAAAAGCTGAATATGCTAAGTGTCCAGTCGTCCAGCTGGCCGTTCAACCAATCAAAGCATAATATGCTCATGCTATGTTAAGGCTGCTCAACTGCTCGCTATGACATGCACTGACCACCAGAGGGCAGATGCTCAGACCAGTAGGTTAGCTTGGGGTCCAGCCAATCAGGACTGAGTGAGACAGGCCACACATGCCCTGGATCCCTCCCTCAGTCCCTCCCTGGCCCTGATCGTGCACTGGTGGGGTCCCTTGGCCTGGCCTGTGCCCTCTCGCAATCTGGGACCCCTTGGGGAATGTTGGAGAGCACGTTTTGGCCCGACGACAGAACAACCGGTCACTATGACACGCACTGACCACAAGGGGGCAGATGCTCAATGCAGGAGCATCAGACGCTCCCACAGGGGGAGTGCTGCTCAGCCAGAAGCCGGGCTCATGGCTGGCAAGCACAGGGTCAGCGGGAACCTCTCCCACCTCCACGGCAGCACTAAGGATGTTCAACTGATGGCCATCAGTTGTACATCCCCCGAGGGCTCCCAGAATGCCGGAGGGTGCAGGCCAGGCTGAGGGACACCCCCCCGCCCCAAGTGCACAAATTTTGTGCACCGGGCCTCTAGTAAAGATCATAAGTTTCTCAGTGTTGGCATTGTTGTCTGGGCATGTGTAATGGTTCAATTTTGTTTGCTCATGATGTCAAGTGATTCACCCAAGTGTCTCCAAGAGAGGAAGCTATTTTGCAGAGATTAAATTTCCAAACTTCTGACTTTCAATAATGTGGAAATATGCATACTCAACCATTTCTAGAGAGTTCTAAGTCTGGAGGACCAAATTAGAAGGAGAAGAGTCCTGTTTCTTCAGCCCTCAAAGGCCTGGTCCAGCCACATCCATCTCCATGGCCTGGCCTGGGAGCAGGTGGCATTCAGAGAAGTGCCACATGGGAGCAAAATGCATTAAAACATCTCACCCACCTATTCAGGACATGGTTTGTGTGTGTTTGGCCAATGGTAAGTTAACATATCTGCTGGGGGAGGTAGATTTACAAAATCACAATAGGGAAGCTTAGTTGTATTTCTAAGTCAAAGGTTAATGTTTGTGTTCAGATCCCCATAATACCAATCAGGGTCTGGACTATATTTCTACACCAAGGGACAATGGGACAGTGCTGGGCCAAAGACTCACTGTTCTCACCCCATGGGAGGAGGAGGAGGCAGGGGCACCGGCCATGCATGATACATAGCCAAGTGGTGAAGAACCTGGACAGGCCAACACCTTCATATGGGGATCCCTGGGGTCTGGTGGGCACTAAGGAAGCAAGGGTCTTCACTGATGCACAAAAGATGGATGACTTTTCAATAAGAATTAATACATTTACAGGTATTCACATCTACTAAGTTTCTTGTAAAAAGAAAAAGAAAAACAAAACCAGAAGCTTCAAGCTCACCACCTATCTGAAATCAGGTCCCATTGCATGTGCTTTGTTAAATTCCAATGTAATGAATGGCTGGACTTGGAAGTCAGCCCACAGGCAGGACACAGGCTTGCCCTTGAGAAATTTCACTTCTCGGGAGAAATGCTGGCATTTACAAAGAGTGGGAGAGTGAGAGCACACATCCTGTAAAAAAGTAATGAGCCTGAAAGGGACAGAGAGATCAGTGGTGTGCAAACCACAGCCAGAAATCCAAGGTGTGTTTGAGGCTTCCGTGCGGGCCCTGGGGTGCTTTACTTGGGACACTTCGCCTGGGACCCACACTTCCTATCGCCCAGCCATGGAGACAGCGGTCTGACCTGCCAGTTTGAAAATGAGAGCTCGGAGGAGGCACCATGGTTAAAGAGTTCCTCTGTTTCGAATAGCAAATGAAGGGACCATGGGAGGGGCCTAGCAACACAGCAGTTACCCCCAAGGGAAGAAATGTCTGGGGAGGGCAGGCTCCAACCAGGAAGTTTCCACATGATGGAAGAGGAACTGACACAGAAATGGTTGAAAACCACTCAGAACATGGGCCCCCCATCAGGAGAGTGTGTACAAGTCTACTCATGCAGGAACACACGGGGCTTGCCCAGACCCATGCATAGATCCAGGAGGGACAGTGCGGACCATACTCCATCTGAGATAAGGGCATCCACTACATCCTCATGGTTTTCCTCGGATCCTTCAAATGCAAGAGATTTATTTCTACGCAGTCATCTTGGTACCCATGAGCTCGTGAACAAGTTCAGAATGATGTCAGTGTCATGGCTGTGTGAGCCCACTCTTTTCAGGGGTGATTGCAGGGTGCCATGTACACATCCTGGCTCATTCGAGGCGATCCTCTCAGCTCAGGCTGGATGCTTGGCTTAAAGAGGCGGGTGCAGCATGCTCTGCCTCTGCAGAGAAGCGGGATTGTCCCGGTTCTGACAGGATGACGGATATGCTTCGGGCTCTTAAGCAGGCTTTGGCAGCAATGCTGACTTTCTGGGTCGGCGCAAACATTACGATATTGTTAGGGCTGTGAATGGAGCTTTTGTTCTGGTGTTATGGGATTACAGTATTTAGACGAGCACATCTTACTCAAAGATAACTTTGAATGTATTTAAAGTGCATTTCTTGACAGGCTGTTATTGTAAGTGGATCTGGTTAAGTCACCCACACTTTTAGGAATTCTGCATCACAGGAGGTTGTCTTGCACTGTGACCCTACTGCAGGAGTGCACGCGGCCACAGGAGACACAGATGGGGACAGTTCTCCATCAGCTGTCCAGGGCAGAGCTCAGGCCAAGCTCTTGAATCCAGGCAGTTGTTTTAGAGGAACTGACTTACAAGGAAGCCCATAACCAGGTACAAGTAGAATGAGCAGGTGAGGCACTGGGTTCACACAATCCAATTGGGGGAGGAATACACCCCAGAAGAGAGTATCCTGTCCTGTCCCAGAGAAAATGTAGACTGGTCTGAGGAAATGCATGTGGAAGACATAGGAACACAAAACCTAGCTTGCACGTGGGACTTTTATACCCCAGGAGGACATGAAAAACACTGGACACATTTTCCAAGGTACTACTGGATGATTAAGGGACTGAAATCAAAATAAGAATGTTGAAGAAAAATTTAAAACACTTGAAGTGTTTAATTGAAGAGAGTAACCACCTGTCTTCCCTCACCTCTGATAAAGGACAAGAAGGAAGGCAGTCATGCACATTCAAGGTAGGTTTTGGGAACCTTAGAGAGTCCAGCTGCGTCTCTAGAACTCTAGGATAATTAGCTGTGTCTGTATCGAAGCGGTTAGGTAACGTCAGTGCACCGTGCTGCCTCTGGCTCCCTGTTTCCCAATAGTATTAGGCATAGACTTAATCAACAATGTATTCACAGCACATGGACTTTGCGTCCCCATCCCAGACTGTGCAGGGAAAAAGAACAAAGAATGATGTACATGCAGGGCCGCTGTGGGTGGGCAGGTGGTGAGTAGGAGTGTGAGACAAGTGGCCATTGACTACTAACACAGGAGGGGCAGGCAGACTGCCTCCTGTTTGAGGTTCATCTACATACAGAGAAACAGCCCAGCTACTGTCACTGTGAGTGGATCTAGTTCAATCACCCATGCTTTAGGATGGCAGCATGCATATCCGCTAGCTCACGCAGTTGCTGCTCACACCCTCACCTCCTGACCCAGGCCTGCAGACACCTCGCCCTGCTACCTGTTTGAATTACAGACGTTAAAATATTTATTTATCCTATATGGTTATGAAAACTTGATGCTGGTATAAAACATTTGATCTTCTTCTTGAAAAAAGAAATCAAAGGATGCGAATGGAATGGAATTGCATCCTGACTACCCAGCCTCCATCAGGGAAGCAGCCGCGGCTACTTCACTCCACACTCTGTCCGGATGACAGCCCCCAGCTCCTGTAACACAGATCAGGTTCAGAAGGAAACCATAAGGTGAAGGTCTCAAATAATGTCCTGACCACCACATATCAAGGCAAGAGGCCCTTATCCAGAAGAAAGAGCCCCAGGCAGGAGGTGCTAGGACTAGAGAAGGTGGGGGCCTGTGAAAAGGAGAGAAGGACCACATGAACAATTTAGCATAAAATGTATGAAACTCAGTCTGATTCATAAATGGAAAGGGCAGTATAACCCCATCAGTGCCACAAAACAGCATTTAAGCATTTGCAAGGGATAACACAAGTCATTCCAAACAAATGTGAAATCCAAGCACACATCTATCATAAGCTGGGTGCTTCCAGACCAGCCGTGGGCAAACTATGGCCTGCGGGCCAGATCGGCCCGTTTGAAATGAATAAAACTAAAAAAAAAAAAAAAAAAAAAAAAGACCGTACCCTTTTATGTAATGATGTTTACTTTGAATTTATATTAGTTCACACAAACACTCCATCCATGCTTTTGTTCCGGCCCTCCGGTCCAGTTTAAGAACCCATTGTGGCCCTCGAGTCAAAAAGTTTGCCCACCCCTGCTCCAGACTAAAGACTAAGTGGGTGGCCCTGCCTGGACTCCACTAGTGGACATAGTAGTTCTCATCCTGCGACAACCATGACACTGAACAAAGCTTTGAACCCCCATTCTAACCACCATGACAAAGGATCTCAGATCAGAAGCTTGAAACAACAGAAAATTACTCCCTCCCATTTTAGACTAGAAGTCCAAAATCAAGGAGTTGGCAGATCAGTTCCTTCTGAGGCTGTGAGGGTGAATCTAGTCCAGCCTCTCCGTTTTCCAGATGTTGCTGACACTGTTGATGGTCCTTGGCTTGTAGAAGCATCACCCCATTTCTGCCTTCACGTTCACGTGGTGTCTCTTAGTGTGTCTGTGTCAAAACTTCCCTTTTTATAAGGACCCAGTCATATTGGATCAGAGACCACCCTTCTCCCCGTATGGCATCATTTTAACTAATTACATCTACTATCACCCTATGTCCAAACATGGCCACATTTTAAGGTCTTGGGGTTAGGACTTCATCACATGAATTTTACTAGGGGACACAATTCACCCGCCCATGATGGGAAGGCCTCACTCCCAAATCTCCCCAAGGACCTGAGGAGGGGAGGGCTCTGGTACTGGGTGCTGACTGGTGGCCACGTGACAGAGCTATCTGCCACCACGTCCTGCCCCTGACCCCAGCCCCGCCAGGGCCTGAGTCCTCACCTGCTCTCTTTCCTCCAGGTAGTAACACTAGCCATCTGGCCGCACTGAGGTGACCCTGCAGCCAGGATCACTAGCATCCTGGTGACCCCGGGTCACCGATTTCCCCAGAATCATGTGAGCTCCTGTGGAGAAAGTCTACCTGCTCCTTTTGTTTAATGGGGCTCCTGGTAATAAAACATGTACAATGACTAAAAGAACGATTGTATCTTCACCTCTGCATGCATTAGTAATGCAGGTACTCAATAAAGCCTCACCGCTTTCCGCTGACAATGCTCTAACTTCTCTTTACACCACGCGCTCACACCCTTTCTGCGGGATGGCAAAGCCACAGGCAGCGGCTGGGCAACACTTCCGCTGAAACGTGGCTTTAATTGTGGATGTCTTGCGTGGGGAAGTCCTCTCCATGTGCTTCTCATCTTCGAGAGCACCAGTTTAAGTCAGTGATCAAAGAGAGGTGAAAGGAAAGTTATGTGTTCATGCATCCAGCCCGAGCTGGCCTCGTCAAAGCTGACTGGTCCAGTGTGCTGCTCACCCAGTCAACTGAAGGGCCCCTCACTGGTGTTCCCCAGGCCTGTGCTGTCCATCTGAACACATTCTCCACTATTTTGGTCACATTGTAAACATTAGCTGCTGCCCTCCAGAGGCTAAAATTCATTCTGATCTCAGAGTTGATTGAGCCAAGTTAGGATCTCAGACTCAGGGGTAACGAGTTGCCGAGGAGTCTTTCCTGACTTGGCAAGGAGGGCCATGTTCCCTCTGAGACCTTCTTGCCCTGTTTTGGCCATGTGTTTGTTTAGCTGAGGCAAATTGATCCACTTGCCTAGCACAGAGGATGCCAAACCTATGCTGGGTTTCAACAACCCTGAATTCAGCTGTCAGTGGGAAGACAAGCTGCATCGTTACCCCAAAGTTCCCAATAGAGACCTGGCCAGACCACAGGGTTCCTCTGCCTCAGGATCAGCCACCATATAAAGATAATTTAATCAGAAATTCAGTCTGCTCCATGACAGTGGCTGGGCTTTGGTTTGATTGTGCACCGGATACTTGACTGCCATGTTCTGGGTAAAGCTGGCACAATAGAATTGGGCCCTTCTTGTCACCACCTCTCTCTTTTCCCTTGTCCTGGTATTAGAGAATCACCCAACCTTCTCTGCTGGCACAAAAAGTCCATCTGCAAGGTCAGGGCTGGACATTGGACGTCTGCTCATCACAGCCAGGTGAAGCAGGTCAGAAAAGCGACAAAAGTATACATTTGCCTGCTGGGATGAAGGTGTCACCTTCTCCTAACTTGTACCAGACTCACTTCCTATAAGAGAACCACTTGCTGTAACCAGTTTGGCTCAGTGGATAGAGCATCAGCCTGCGGACTGAAGGGTCCCAGGTTCAATTCTAGTCACGGGCATATACCTTGGTTGTGGGCACATCCCCAGTACGGGGTGTGCAGGAGACAGCTGATTGATGATTCTCAATCTCATTGATGTTTCTAACTCTCTATCCCTCTCCCTTTCTCTCTGTAAAAATTCAATAAAATATATTTTTTTTTAAAAAAAAAAGAGAGAATCCCTTATAATGTGGTGCCAGTAGATACCCTGAGGGTAGTTCTGTGCCAGCCCTCCTGCCCCAACACAGGGACACCAACTCCCAGGCACAGACACACACACAGGGTATATGTACATCCATGAACACACACAAGCACACACTCACATGAGCCCACATATATACATCACATACGCACACACACTGTGTGTGTACACCCATACACACTCACATAGGCACACATGTCCTAAATGCATACACACAAGCACACAGACCTCACATGCATGCACATACTCATTACACAAAGCCCGTGGCTCCATGGTTCCTGCCTTTATCCATTTCCAGGCTCATTGCTGTGTCCCTGCAGGCCTACATCTAGTCAATTGTGGCTCAGATATTTGTTTCTCCAGAGGCACTGCTGCACATTTCATATGACAAACACAAGGATCTACATTTATAAAAGTGTCTGAGGTCTTCAAATGAAAAGATTTCCACTCACTCAAGATGCAGGAAGATCCCACCCGTCCTCTTTGATGTGCATTTCCTGAGTGCATAGAGGATTCCTGGGAGGCTGTGTGAGTCCCCTTTGTTTCTCGAATGTTTGGTTGATGTGCTTCAAAGTAGCAGTAGGAGCAACTGCTGGCAAACGTGTGCATTTTAATTGTGGTCTCCGGGACACTCAAGCTGCGAGTCTGGCCCAGGGAGCAGAATCCCATACCTAATCCCAAGCTCTCAGCGCTGACAACACACCCTCTGCGAAGCTGCACTGCCGCTAAACTGTAAACATCTTGGAAAACTTAGCCAACATTACTCAACCTAGGCAGCTGGCTGTTGTTTTTTTATCATTTCCAGGTGCATTTGAGGGAGAGGAACATTCTAATGGATGTAAATCGGCTGTGAGATCCAAACCCTGGAAGTTATACCCACACATTTCAAAGAGATTTCTGCTCTGGAGGCTTAAAGGAGATGGAATGCCCCCAAGTCGAGGGTGCCATCGAACACATTTTCAATAAATGCTTAAACACGGTTTTCTCCCAGATGGTCTTCTCTCGGGTACTATTCTCTGATTCCAAATTCTGGGAAGAGACTGTGCCTGGGCTGAAATGTGCTGAAGACTCAAAGTCCAATTTCAGAACCTGAGACAGGGTGGTGTCCTGTCACCCACAGACCCTGAGACTCTGCAACGTGTTGGTGTCCTTGGAACACAGGCTGGTGTTATGCGTTCCTACATGGGCAAGTGTGTGAAGTCGGGCCCCTGTTTTTGAGAGAGCACTGTGTCCTAACAGGAAACTTGAAAAGTTGAAATTTGATAGGAAATTCACTTCTGATGAAAATGTTCACCAGTTTAGGTCCAACAAAGCAAAAATGTGGTTCAAGCTTTATTTTTTAATTTTGTTTTTTGAGTAGGATCGGGTTGGGATCTTTATTACTGGGCCTGAGGATAGGTAGGTTTCACTCAAAGGTTGTACATTTCACTTTAGATTCTTAGGAGGATGAACCTTGGGCAAAAGTCACACTAACATAAGGCTAAGTGAGATGATGAAGGAATGCTCGTCTGTCCAGTGACGGGTGAGGCATCCTCTCGAGTGGGTGCCCTGAGCGCTGACCCCCACAGAGCTCTCCATGGCCACCCCAGGTCATCCTGAGTTGCTTCTTTCCAATGGAACTATCCTATTCAAGGCCCTTCAGGGGCCCCTGATTACTTGAAAAAACATTTATTCTGGCGTTTAGAGCCTCCTCTCCCTGCCTGCTTTTACCCACATACATTTTCCACTGCTCACTGGCACCAATCTCCTTTCTTCAGGGTCTGCTGATGTCTGTTGTCCTGCATAGCATGACCACCCCACCTCCTAAGTGGGGCAACTTGGGCTTGTATTCCAACTCTCTAGACTCAGGGGCACATGCGTTTGCACCGGATCATATCAACTCTTCATTGTCTCCAGAGAAGTGAATTTGTGATGCTCCCACTGCACGCCAATACCACCAGCATTCTGCCTCCTTTGTGAACTAGTAAAGGCCACGGGCTTTGCTTTATGTCTTGTTGCTGCCCCGCTGCACCAAGCGAAGGTCCCAGTGCACGTTATCCACTCCAGAGATGCTGTGGGCTTTAAACCTGCCAAAGAAAGCAGGGGTGCCCTCTGGCCCAACCGTCTGGGTCCAGCGCCTGGCCCCTCACTGACCCAGGGAGTCAGTCTCCTTCCATGCAGCCAGGTCTCTGCAATGAGGCCAGTGACAGTGCAGTCAGAGCAGAGCTGCCTGATGTGCAGCTCCTGCTCCAGGGTGACACCCAGTGTTTCAGCGACGGGGCTGAAATGTTAACAATTCTGATTCTAACGGAACACAGCAAAGTTCCCTATGGGCTTCCCTACTAACTGGGCGAAGCAAGCTCAGGACAGTGCCTGGTGTCTCCTGACAATGTGGGGACACTAGGAGGGAGAGGTCTGAGCTTCTGATCAGCCTGGCAGATTGGGGCTAACCTGGAGGAGACGCAGAAAGGGCCGAGTTCCTCTGCAGAATGAGCGTGATCTTCTGCTATCACTTCCTCCTAGCAGGTCCTTGGGTGCCATCATGATATTGTCTGCTCTTGACATGTGCTACCTCTCTGTCTACCATGAAGACATAAAAGCTAGAATCATGGCTCCATCACTATTTGAGTCTCCCTCTCACACCTTTTAGATCTTTAAGAATTCTTCTGCCAAAACTGGTTTGGCTCAGGATAGAGCGTTGGCTTGCAGACTGAAAGGTCCCAGGTTCGATTCCGGTCAAGGGCATGTACCTGGGTTGCGGGCACATCCCCAGTAGGAGATGTGCAGGAGGCAGCTGATCGATGTTGCTCTCTCATCGATGTTTCTAACTCTCTATCTCTCTCCCTTCCTCTCTGTAAAAAATCAATAAAATATATTAAAAAAAAAAGAATTCTTCTGAAAATGTCAAGGCCTGCTTGGTGGGTCTGCTTTCTGAGTCTGGGTGTGGTTGAAAATTAATGCCCACACTCACTAGGAGCCAGGCTTCATCTCTGCAGGTCACAGGTCAGTGGCGCTCTGTACCTGGCCTTTATTGTAGCTCTCAGGGCATTTATTCCTTTGGACAGAATTTTCTTTTTAAGTTTTACAAAATATCTAGTTGGAATATGTAATAAGAGTCAGCAACCTGTTGGCAGCCTTCACTAAAGAACCTTGTAAGTGAAGGAACTTCTTCTGGCAGACCTTCCATGGAGTTCATGGTACAAATCCTTTCTTCTGTATTTCATCCTGTTCAGAGGAGTAACCATTGCCTCTAAAGCACTTTAAAAGGTCTGTGAATGAAGATGGATGGAAATGAATGTGTCCATTTTAATGCACGCCACCATTTTTGCTACAGAATGACTGGTTTAACTTGTGAAATTGAATGAGTTTAATGCAAGATAAATATTTATGCATAGACCCGTGAGAAGGATGAGCTGTCTGTAAAAGAATAAAGGCAAAGGCTATTATTTTCAGAGATCAGATCACTCATGGGCAGGCAGGTCACGATGAATTCTCTATGCAGAAGGCATCCTCCGCACCCCTTTCATCTTCCCCCATGCCTTATGCACTCACTGCACACCAGAGCCAGCACATCTAGGCCACAAGACACCCTCAGGGTGCAGTGCAGACGAGACCCACTCTCTTTTCTCTGATAGGTCACTTACTTTTCTCACTCACATGCACACTCTCATACACACTCACATATTGGCACACTCACTCATACACACATACTTTCACATACTCACTCACACAGTCAAACATGCTCTCACACTCACACACACAAATGCCTTCTCATCTGGGTCCAGGGGGGGATTAAAGGGCAGCCAGACTTAGTCCCTTCTGGTCACAGGTCAATCACACTCCACACCTGGCTTTTATGTGTGTATGTGCGTGTGTGTGTGTGTGTGTGTGTGTGCACGCACACACACACACATACACACACACATGCCTCCTCAGTCTGTACAAGAATGTAGACAATACCCAACAGTTTCTAATACAGCGTCTTAAAGGGAATGACTGAGGGTGACCAGGTTGGAGGAGAAAGGGCTCCCCCAGGAGCCATGGCAGTTGAGCTGAGAAGACAGGAAGGACAGCAGCAATGACTGTTCCTTCCCAGAACCACGAGGACAGGTCAGGCCATGGAGGTGCTCAGGGGTGAATGGTGGCCAGGTATTCTTGTAAATTCCGAATATTTACCTGCTCTTCTCTCAGACCTGGGAGATGTTGCTGGTGTATTAGGAGTGTCCTCATCATTGAAAAGAAATGGCTGCTTCTGAGATCTCCTGGCTTCATGCCCATCAAGGGCTCCTGGTGGACCTATGCCTTCTCATATGGGTCCAGGGGAGATTAAAGGGCAGCCAGGCTAGTCCCTTCCAGTCACAGGTCAATCACACTCCATACCTGGCTTTTAGTATAGCTCTTAGGGCATTTCCTCCTTTTGACACACACCGTTTTTTAAAATCACAAAATGGAAGCACAACATGATGATAAAGTTTTACTTATTCTATAGAACAATGTTTTATTCAAAACTGCAAATAAACACCTCATATTTCCTGTGTGGAGCTGGGAGAATGATAGCTAAGGAAAGAAGGCAATGTCTCTGAACTCCCAGAGAGAAGACCAGGGTGCTGTCGGAGGGTCAGGTAACTTACTGTGAACTCCCGTGACCACCTGCCCATCAAGTTGGCTCTTCTGGCTCCCATCTGAACAGTCAGGAGCTTGCGGGGGCCGTGAGGACAGAGGTCTCTCCAGGACTGTTGGAGACACTGCTCAGACCATCTGTTCTGGGAAAGGTCCGGACACTGCAGTAGGGCAGCTGGACTCTTGAACTGTGGAAGGAAGCACTGCTCTTGGAACTTTCCAAATAAAATGAAAAAGGACAGAGGGAGAGGCTATGGAGCCCATGACCAGGGACTCGGCATAACAGCCTCTTGAGGGCTATGTATAGCCCAGACCTGATAGGCCATGGGGAGAAGGAGGATGAGACACAGAGTTGCTCTGTCTGTAACTCTTCTTGTTGGGCCCATAACTTTGGGAATGGAGCCCCAGCACATTTTCTGGGTGGGCTCAGTATCTGATGAAGGAATTGGACAGCCAACACTATGATTGCTAGAATTCAGAAAATAATGAAGGATGACCAAAATGCAACATAATTCATAAAACATTTTTATACAGTGATCATATGTCTTTTCATGGATAGAGAAAAGTACCTCTTGAACATAATTTTAAGAGGACATTTTAAACCTGATTGTTTCAGGGGTTTGCAGAAAGAAAGGATATTTGGAGAATGGTGCTGAGAAAAATAATGCCATTTGAGCAGCTTAGAGACACAGTATCGATGAGTTCAGGTCACAGTGGAGTGTCTGGGATAACAAGTCATAACAGTATGTGTATTGTGTGTATGTGACTGTGTGATGTGCACGTGTGTGCATGTGTGTGTATGTGTATATTTTTCATTCAGCCACAAACTTTCTGGTTTCAGTGTTCTGGAAATAAGCTCTGGTTAGAAATGGTGAATGAAATAAGCAGGTGCATCACCTCTGGAGCCCCCGGGTTTGGCGGGGGTGTCCTCCATCCACCAAATGATGTGACTTGTCTCCATGGAAGGCTTCCACACCCTCATGTCTGAACTCCAGGACACAGGTTTCATGATCTCATCCCTAATGAAAGGGGGCTGACTAGACAACCCCCCAGGGACCCCATCGATGCAGCCTGGAGACAATCAAACTGACCAGCTGAGCCATACCTCAGCTATTTCATTTGCCTATTGAACGACTGCTTTGCTTCCTGGCTGAATTTCTTATTAAATTTAAAAAGAGAGAGTTTTTTTCCTTAACCTCGATTTCTTACCAGTCCAATATTGAAAGGAGAAGCTAGCCTCTTGTTTTCCTCTTGAGTGAGGCAGTGTCTATCCTTGGGGAGAGCTCATGCAAGGAATCTCACCAGTGGGACTCCCCAGCCATCAAAGGGTGTCCACAGGAAACATGGCCACTTCTCCTCTGAGCCCCACTCTGCTGCTTCCTTCACCTGGCAAATGCCAGTGAGCAAACCTAGAGAATAATGGAAACTCGCTGCGGCACGTTTAGTTAGAAAGAAAATTCCACAGTAGTCAGTTTACATTGGACAGGATCCCTTAAAAATTAAATAGTCAGTTGACAAAATGCTCTCATTAGTGGGGAGAGTGGCCTAGGTGGTGTTCCCCGACATGGATCCCTGAAGAGAGCCCACAAACGTTTTTTGTATGTATTTGTTTCTTAGAAAATTGCATTAGTAAAATGATAACACATTTAGTAGGAATGAGTACCAGTTATTAAAAATATTCAACGAGGACTTATTGAGCACCGATCATGTGCCAAGCATGCCTGGGTCCTGGGGTGCAGCTGTGAAGACGACAGACCAAGCCCCAGACCACATCATCCTTGTCTTCCAGCGCAATTTATTTCCCATTTAGGATAATGTGCCTCTTTAACGCCTTTATTACTATTCTTTATTGTGTTCCCATGGTTATTATATTTTAAATTATAAAAATATAAAATTTAGCCACACTAATTTGATGTTACTGCCTGGTTGGTGTTTTATATAGCCAACCTCTGTATTTTACAATGATTACAGAAATGTATCCTTCTTCTTAGTGTATCCAGTATTCTAAGAAGTAAAACACTTTAGGAAAATCTAATATAGGTTAAACTTAAAGACTGTTGAGGAGTAAGATTTTTATTATTATTACTAAACAGCAAATTGGCACAATCTTGTGCCCATTTGAGATTTTTTAAAAAAAAATTATTGAAAAGATTTCTGCCCTAGCTGGTTTAGCTCAGTGGATAGAGCGTCAGTCTGCAGACTGAAGGGCCCTGGGATCGATTCCAGTCAAGGGCACATGCCCAGGTTGCAGGCTAGATCCCCAGTAGGGGGTGTGCAGGAAGAAGCCAATCAATTATTCTCTCTCATTATTGATATTTCTATCTCTCTCTTCCTCTCCCTTTCTCTCTGAAATCAATAAAAATATATTAAAAAGAAAAGAAAAAGCTAGATTCGTCGGAAGTGACTATTCAGTTTATTTTTTATTTTTTAGAGATTTCTTTTGTCTTATCAACACATAAAATGTAGAGTTTCTATAAACAGCAATGCTATAGTTGGGATTTAATTATGATTCAATTTATAAAAATCGGTACCTCTAAATTCCACACAGACTGTGTCATGCTTCTGTTTTGTCTGATGTGGGTGACAGTGTCCAGGTCTGTGCCACTGAGGGGGAGCTCAGGGAGTAGAAATCCCTCATCACCATGAGTGTTATCAATGTCTGCAGCCAGCATTGACTACAAGAACTTATTACTGGAGTTTCCTTATCACCAGGAATCTTATGACCTGGTCTTGGAAACCCTGGGCTGATAGATCGCAACAAGCTCAGGCCAAAAGGTTGCCCAAGATGCTGATTTCAGTGATAACATTTTGACAGTTCCAGGCAATCAGGACAAGCAGGCCACTCCACTTCCAACACATCCTGTTGGCCCAGCAAGTCATTAACACAACTCAGAGTCAAGAGGAACAGAATGGGAGTCCACTTCTCAATAGGAGGAGTGGTAAAAATGTTGTGGCCATGTTTACCATGTGTCACACAAAGGAAGCCCTGAGCATGTGGAAAACACACTTTCTGGAGAGAATACTTATTATGGCAAAGATTACTGTCTTCCCATTCACTGTATGAATTGAATGCAATTGCAACTCAGAGCTCCACATCATTTCTTTTTGGGAGACTAATCTACAAAAACCTCCAGTTGATGTACTGACACATTACATAAAAACCAACAATGAAAGAGCAAATATAGAGCAAAGATGGATGGGTCAATAAATTATGTTTAAAAAGTTGATTATTCATGTGTAATGTAATTCGATTCCTACCTTATACTGTACATGAAACCATACTATAAAATCTCAATGTGAAAAGCAACATCTTAAAGCATTTTGCAGATTATGTGGGTAGTTGCCCTTATGATTTGGAAAGTAAGAAATTATTTTTTAAGAAAGAATCAAAAGCAAGAAGAAAATAAATCAGTAAAGAAAAAAAAAACTTTCATTCCATTAAACTGAAAGACTTTGGCCAACAAAAAGCACCACAATGAAGTGATGAGAGAGATCATAGACTTATACTGCAATTACATAAGTGATAAAAGATTGGTTTCATGAATTATAGACAAGCCTTTCAATATAGATAATCTCACAAGAATATACAAAGGAAAACAAAAGATAGAAGAGAAAACACAGGGATAGATATACCATTTATAGAAAAGAACACAAAAAAGGGTCTGAGAAATGGTAATTATGATAGATCATACTTGTCGATTTGGCAAAATTGTTTACAATCTGATCTAGGAAGTATTGTTGAGAATGTAGACAGTCTGGGCATCTCATATGCTGTTGGCAGGAGTGTACATTGCTAAAATAACTTCAAAAGTAAATATGGTGACACTGAGGATGTCCCATGGAGGGTCTATTTCTAGCTATGTATCCTAGGAATGTTTATTTCAATCTTGTTTGAGATGGAGAAAAATTGGAAACAATGGCAATCCCTAGCGAAGGGAGAGTAGATAAATAAAGTATGCAATATTCATGTAATGGATACTTTACAGTAGACTTTGTCTGAGACAGGGATCTGCAAATTGGAGCCTGCAAACCAAATCTGGCTGGCTGCCTGTCTTTGTAAATTAAGTTTGATTGGGACACAGCCAAACCCATTAGTTTACGCATTGTCAATGGCCACTTTCATGTACAGGACACATTTGAGTAGTTTGCCCACAAAGGCTCAACCAGTGATTATCTGGACCTTTACAGAAAAAGTCTAAAGCATTGAAATCTTAAAATGTAATAAAGAATGACTCAAAGCCAGTTGTGGAAGGATAGCTGCAGTGCCGTACCATTTACATAATATGTAATGTGTAAAATAACACTCTACATGGCTTATGGATGAATAGAGAAGGAGCAGCAGCTCCAAACACACACAGTGATTAACACTGCATGCACACTGGTGGTTGCCTCAGGAAGAATAGACAATAACACAAGAAGGGGCACCCAGGGCACTGTAACTGCCTCAGTAATTTTTCTATTCTTTTAAAAACCATGGATAATATGAGCAAGTTGCAGGATCTGAGGTGAACATCTGTTGTTGGGTAGAGTGTCTGAGATGGATATGTGTTGGGTACGGGATCTGAGATGGATGTGTGATGAGTGTTGGGTCTGAGATGGTTGTATGTTAGGCATAATGCATTCACTAGAATCTAGTGACTAGATCATTCTGCGGACATTCCATGCACAAATGAGCCAACAGAAGATTGTCCAGGAAATGTGTGACAGGAACAAACACTCATTAAAAGAGAAAGTGTCACAGAAGGAAAACAGCCCTAACTTCTCCACCGAGGCTTTATTATTTTTGCTTCTTTTACAACAGTCTGAAAACAACAACAAGAAATGTACAGAAATAAGTAAAAAAAAATACAAGCAGGTGTAAACTGGATGAAATAATTCAGCTTATAAAGTACCTGGTGTGTTCCATTTGGAAGTCCCATTGAGTGCTTTGGAGGTGAATAAATTTATTTAGATCTTCCTCCTATTTCCTGGTTATCTACATCCAACGCATGCACATGTTGGTAAGAAGTTATGTATCATTTCATTCACAAAATAACATATATACAGTTTCTGAGACTATTTTTACAATGAGAAGTATGCAAAGAGGTAGCATGAGAAATGTAGACCAAAAAACTTGGACATCTCAGGTCCTACTTGCTGTAGGTCAGGTTACCCTAATTGTTACAGGTTGAGGCAGAGGTTAAGTTCAGGCTCTTTGTTAGGGATGATCTTGGGCTGGCACCTGTGGAAGGTGAAGGAGAAGTAGGATTGGGCAAAGGAGAGGTTGGACTGTCTAAAAGGTTTTGGCTGAGCCCTTAGCCAACTCTTAAGTGAGTTGTTTCCTGAGAGTTTTCTCGGCTTGGGTGAGGGGACAATTGTCCCTGGAAGGAGGAGTGACTTGGGTGTGACAGTGTTTTGCTTTGAGGCAGTCCCTTTAGACCACTGATCACTGGGGGCTGTCTGCTGGCCTCATTCCCAACAGCTGGGGAAATGAGCCCTTGACCCCTGAAGGGACATCTGTGTGACACCTCTACTGTCAATTACACCAGTCTTGTTATATAAACAAGGGAGCTCTGGGTTCACATAAAATTCTAAAGCACTCTACACTTTAAAAGCGTTAGGATTAATGACTTTCAGTAAAGCTTGAGTTACACAACACCCATGTTCACTATATCTTCTAGACTATTTTATTAGGGGTTCAATTTAGTTTTATTGAGTTTTATTGGGTGGGTTGTTGTTAGGAAGTAATTTTGATTATTAGAGAAGTTAGGTGGAGCTCATATCTTCCTTCCTTGAGGGTCCACATGACTCAATTGGAATCAGACCATCTGGCTCCAGTGTTGGGGTCTGTGATTTTCATATTGCCAGCAAGCTTCGCCCTCTGCCTGCTTCATCTCAGAACTCCTTTCTGTTACTCAGCCCACACTGGGGAAGCACAGGCTCTGACAGGTGTCCAGCCTGGATTCCAGAACCATGCTTCACTCTGACCTCGGCAGGATGGGAATATCTCAGCCCCTCTGGAGTCTTCTTTTCTCATCACATGATACGGAGTTGATGCTACTTTTTTCACAGAGTGTTCATTAAGATCAAATTTGATTACATCCATTAAATGCCAGCTTAGAAGTAAATACTGAACTAATGTAAGTTTTGTTTTTATCTCATTCCTTTGAAATTCTACTGGATTTTCCCTCCTCATTTAAAATCCAATTGCCATCTCATCATCTACTAAATTCTTTCCCCAGATCATTTATTTAAAATTGTATGTATATATTCTAGATCTTCTAGACCAAGCATGTCAAACTCGTGGCCTATGGGCTGTATGCCTCATTTATTTGGCCCATGCTAGCCTTGCTTGTTCTAGGCCAGCCGTGGGCAAACTACGGCCCGCGGGCCGGATCCGGCCCGTTTGAAATGAATAAAACTATCAAAATAAAAGACCGTACCCTTTTTTGTAATGATGTTTACTTTGAATTTATATTAGTTCACACAAACACTCCATCCATGCTTTTGTTCCGGCCCTCCGGTCCAGTGTAAGAACCCATTGTGGCCCTCGAGTCAAAAAGTTTGCCCACCCCTGTTCTAGGCTGTATATGCCAGGGTCAGCTTCTGGCTTTCCCTTCTGTTCTGCTAACCTTCCCATCCACACCTGTGCCAGCACCACATCCAATTTATCAACTCCTTGTTACCCATCTGGTTCTATGACAAAGTGTGGATTTAGCTTTGAGGTTGGCCACTTCAACAGAGCCTTGACTTTGAACCCTGGTGTCCTCTATGCTTCCCTGTCCACTCTGCTGATACTCAGGTTTTCATTACTGTGATGTTTAGATTTTCTGGTTTCTCCTCCAGGAACGAGGGTATCTCTGGAAATCTCTGTCAAAGATTTCTGTTGTTCCCCTTCAGTGTACTGCTAGTGTTCCCTGATGCAGCTGTGCCCTCCTAGAGTACAGTGTTTTCTGGTATGTCTTCTCCACCCTCCAGCACATTCCCCACAACACATGCCTAAAGCTTCACCACTTCATTCAAGTTGCCCTTTGTCCCTGCTTGTCAATGTGCATCCTTCAATTTTAGTAAGAATATAAAGGTCATTTGTTGTCCTCCATGCATTTGGGTCTTTCTGCCATTTTATTCAGACAGCATTCCACCCCTCATGCTTCTTCCCTATCCCTCCAAAGTGATTATAACTACTGCCTGTAAAAGTCATTGCTGATTAATAATCAATTTACTTGTAGTTCTGGTTTTCTACTATCAAGAATTCAACTTTAAGCACTTTATTATTATGTTTTTTTGCAAGTACTTACTGCTTCATAAGAGTAGAAGATTCCTAAACCTATAGGAAGTAAACATTTTATGGTCCCTGAGAGTATCCACAGTGCTTTTCATGGTATCTTTCTAGAGTTCTCATCTTTATATGCAAGATAATACCAATTTATATATACACATTTATTATATGTATATTATGTAAATGATTAACACATAATCAATATAAAATATATAATATGTATTCTGTATAATTCTAAAAGTTATTAGAAAAGTAAATATAATAAAATATAAATTCTCTATTATTCTAAAACTGATCTTCAGAAGAATACTTCAGAACAAGCAAGATATATAAATACTTTTTATATCTTATACTGTATAACATTATATATTTATACAACTATATTATGTATAATAACATATTATATAATTATGTAAAATATAAACATTTTAAATATATATGTGTAATGTTTTCAAATTTTACAGAATGAACATTGTTATTTTTATCATTATTATGAGTGCACACTGGTACATCCTATAAATAACACAGAAAAGCATAAAATTTACTGATTTGACCTTTAATTTCTTGTGTGTAGATTCAGTGTCAAGTCCAGCTATACTCTGTGGCTGACTCTATCTACTTGCAGATGAGAAGATGGAGACACAGGAGGGTAAAATGAAAGGCCCCAGACATGGAACCTGATAAAGAAATGTCAGCTCATGACAACACACACTGACAATGCCAAAAAGGAAAAGAGTGGTGCGCTCTCAGCTTTGACGCTGTCGGCTCCCCACTCTATCTCCCCGTGCTGTCTAGGTGTTCAGTAAGGACCGATAGCTGGCCGAGTCCTGATGGGGAGAGATGGGGCCATTAATCTTGGTTAGAGCTGGCTCCTCGCTGACATGGGCCCCTATCCCAGAGCACTCCACACACAGAGATTCTTTTGATGCCTAAGACAGGGTCTAGCACACAGATCATTTAAATCTTTAACATTCTAACATAAACATATTTATGCATTTCCACAAGGGTACAGAAGAACATTACTGGGCTCTTATTTTTAAAGTTTCCACTCCTGAATGTGCTTGTATTGGCAGTCTGAGTTTTGTTATGACTAATGGATGAATTGTTTTGCATCTTAACATGGAGAGAAGGACTGGGAAGGGTCAGGTCCACAGAAGCAACCTGTTGGAATTCCTCTTAGAACTCACTTTGAGAAAGCGTAGATGAGGGCTGAATGGGTGCAACAGGGAGACAGAGTGAGGCTGCCGAGACTAGCATGAGATGCAATGCTGTCTGTTTCCATGGTAGCCAGCACAACTGTGCTCTTCTCATCAACCTGGTAAGAAGGCCTGTCAAGAACCAACACCAGGCACATGACCTCTGATGGACACCAGGGCTTACCATCTAACCTACTACCCAGAGCTGACAGGCCATTTTTCCTTCCGAAATTAACACAGGTGACAGGTGACTTCTACTGAGGCATATCCACATGCATCCAGGGGCTGGGTTCAAGTCATAAACTGTAAGGCTTACTTTTAAACTCCTCTTCAAATTCAGGCAAGACATCTTGCTCCAAATTTAGTTCCCTGAGCTCAGTTATCTGGGTTTTCCAAAAGTGGCCCTGTGTTCCTTCTGTAATAAGGAGGTTCTGATGCACATTCATGGGCTCCATTGTGAGGCCTCAGGAAAAGGAAGGAGGGGAGACCAGTTATTCCAGACCAGGGACACCAGACCCCCCAGTGGTAGCAAGGTGGCCTACGTTGGCTGTTAGGAGGTGTGGTGTTATCTTTTATCAACACTTTCCTATGTGCTGCTAAAGATGACTTCCTTCTTCTGTAAGTTAAAGCAGATGGAATTTGGGAAGGTAATAACGTTATGCTCCCTGGCTTGCATTCTAGAACTTTCTCTTGCATGAGTGTAGCATGTTGCTAACTGTCCCCAGATAGAGCAGGGGCTACTTCCCAAACTGCTGGGCTGTGATCTCCCTTGTGTAGTGTGTGCACCCTGCAGTCCCCTGTCTGTTATTCCCCTCTTCCTGTGGCTCCATCCGTGTCGGGGAACTCCACAGCATCCTGCCTCTGCGCATAAAATGGGGGTGAGCAGTTTGGTGCTGCTTGTGTTCAGTCAACACACCCGACTGGATGATGGGGGCATGGGGCCCACATGTGGTGTCCCCAACTGTGCAGAGATGCTTTGCAAAGCTGCTCTGAGACTTGCACCATTGACCAGAGGACAGGGTCTTGGTAGGAACTCCTGAACAGTCATATTTTTAAAATTATCCCTATTTTTAAATGGAAAAATGTTATTCCATTCCTTGTATATGTACATATTTTATTCTATGTGCAGCTGAGAATATTTTCATTTTTAAATAATCATATATTTGTCTGTTTGTGAATTTGCTTTTTTTTCCCCCTGAATTTTTTGATGACACATTGACGGTTTACTTACTGATTCCAGCACTTCCTCTGTGGAGATGGAGAGTACCAGCTGGGAGCAGAGCGAAGAGCCCCACGGGTGCCCTGGGGCCTGGAGGCTGGTGAGCAGGTCCTCTGACTGGGTTTTGGCAACTCCAGGTCTCAGGCAGGATTGTTGAACACGTGGGTTATTCCCAGCTTTCTAATATTGGAGAGACTTTGTGTACATACTTCAAACAGAGCATCGTTTCTAGCCGGCCCAGACTCCGGGGAGGCCTGACCTATGTGCGCAGCTCTTTCCAACGCCACTGGGGCAGGCGTGGGCATTTCCTTATTTGTGAAGACGAGAGCAAGAGCACAGAGGGGCAGGCACCCCAGGCTCGGCCTACATCCCTGAGACCACAACCCTGGCTGCTTTTTCCCTGCTGACCTGTGGCTCCAGTCTCCTGACCTGTGACACCTTCAATTGTTATCTAATCAATTCCACCGAAATTAAAAAGGTGTGTTTGCATTCGCTTCAACACCCTTTGCTCCAGTGTTTGTGGCAATGACCTTTCAGAACTAATAGCACAGTCCCACCCAGATCGCTTCCCTAATAAATAATGGAGCACCTTCGGAGGAGGGAGTGCGCTGCCTGGAGAGGCTGGGCAGGGGTCCTGCACCCACCGGGTCCACTTGCTTCAGTGTCCACAGCTCTGAGTGGGAAGTGGAGCCTCAATGTGGAGCCTGTTTGTGGACCTTTCTTTTTTCATTACATTTGCCTGATTTGCCGGGGATTGATTTTAATATTTTTATTGTAATAAAATGCACATAACATAAAACTGACCAATGTAACCATTTTTAAGTATTCAATTAATTCATTAAATACATTCAAAGTAGGTAGCCATCATCACTATTTCCACAAATTTTTCATCATCTCAAACAAAAACTTTGTACCCATTAAACACTAACTCTCCATCCCTTTCCTCTCCAGCCCCTGGAAATCTCTACTCTAGTCCTGTGCCAATGAATTTGCCTATCCTAAGTATTTCATGTAAGTGGCAACACGCAATATTCATCATTCTGGATCACCCATGTTTTGGCATGAATCAATACTTCATGAACACAAGGCTTTCAGTTTTCATTTCTTCTGCCACACAGATAAGGTAATTATTAAAGGAAAAATGAAAAATACCTTTAATATCAAAAAGCCAATAGAAAGTATACTCCTTTGAAACTAAAAGACAGTCTCAGCTGCTTAGAGTTCACAAAATTAAAGGGTATTTGAAGAAATTTCTAAAAGCTAACAATGGGTTCACTGTAATGAATATTTCAAAAGCAAAAGAGCTGGTGATCTAGCTTTGTGCTAGAACATAGACTGGAAAAATATCATGTGTATAATCATTGTCATCATTTTTATGTTTTTGTAACTGTAATAATTTCCAGTCTAGAATCATAGCTATATGAAACTGATTAACTTTACAAAACTTGAACAAACATTTAATCAAATGGGACGAGAAAAGGTAAAACCAATTATGAGAATACATGAGGATGGTAAGTGTTCATGTTGACCAGATATTATATTTGTTTCTGATTTTTTGTTTCTTAGGTGCTCAGGTCCAAAACACCTGTTGCATTCACTGCCTCAGAACCTTCTAGGCCAGTCTCTGAAGTCCTGAAGGCTTTGAGGAAGAAGTGGGGATGCAGAGGGATAGAACACAGGTCATATCTTCCTGTTGGGCCCCTCTCTGGAACTTCAGGGTTATAAACACAGGACCTCGTGCCGGGAAAGAGAGGTATAAATGGATGAATATTAAATGAGCTGAAAAGGTGAATGACCTAGACAGAGTCAACTTCATGGAGCATTCTGAAACATACTGACCTTCCTATCAAAGCATAAAGAGACCTTGCCACTCACAGAGGACACCTTGACACTTGGGCCCACTGATGCAAAAGGGTATATCCGGAGCATCCCTGGAGCCTCGCCTCCTTCTGGGCCATGTACATCAACTCCTAGTGGCTAGATGAGGTGATTCTGAGGACTCTTTTAGTTCTCATAGCTCTAGTTTGTCTCTTTCCGAGGCATTTAACAAGATGATGAGGATGGTGGTGGTATTGATGATGACGGTGTGGTGGGGACAGTGATGATATGATGATGCTAATGTTGATGGTGATTATCATGATGTTGATGGTGATAATGATGATGCTGATGATGGTGACAAAGATGGTATGATGATGACGATGGTGATGACTATGAGATGGTGATACAAATAACTTCAATTCATTGAATTCCTACTACATGCTGAACACTTCAGGAGTTCTCTTTATAACTTTCAAAGTAAAAAAGCATAATTCTCTCTTACATGAGGACACAGGTCAGCAAAGAAAAGCCACCTGCGCAGAAGTGACAGAACTGGTTGGCAGATCTCACTTGCTTCCTCTGAAACTTTTACTCTTTCCGGTATTTGATGCTGGTTGCTCAAAAGACCTAACTCTGAGGATTTTCCTTTTCTTCACAAAGCTAAGGAGGTGCCAACTGGTCTAAGAGGCACAGGTTTTGTAACCTCAAACTCTGTTTGGCCTATTATATAACAGAATTCCCATTTATACATGGATTCTTCTGGTCTATGGTCTAGTCTTCCCAGGTGCTGGATTAACATGACTTACTTTCCTACTGTCTTGTGCTCCATCCCCCAACTTCTCCCTGATGTGTCACAGTGTTATGCTCACCTGACTTTCTTCCTCTGCATTCTCTCAGAGGGCTAAAGGCTGCTGAGTTCAAGGGGAGAGTCAGAGTTTCAGGTGGGAAGTATATATATTGTGGGTTTTTAATACAGCTTGAAATGGAGGTAATTTTTCTTGTCCCAGCTCATATCATTTCAAAAGGAGGGAAGACATCTAAGAGCCGGCTCATAAGGAGGGGTCTGAAATTTGAAAAAATATCTCCATGTGCATCATGCAAAAGGATAAGAGAAGGTTGGCAGTGAGCCTGTCACTGCAGACCTGCTTCCTGGACAAGGAGAGGGTGTGTCAGAAACTCTTTACTTGACTAAGTGGATTCCCCTAAAAATTTTGGATTCCCCTACAAATTGTATTTATTTGTCCTAACTCTCTCTCTCTCTCTCTCTCTCTCTCTCTCTCTCTCTCTCTCTCTCCATCTCTCCATATATATTAGGAGCCCAGCACACTATTCGAAATCGCGCTGCACCGCCCACCCTCCTCTGGTCTGGCCCTGCCTCCCTCTCCGGCCCTTGAAGCAGCTGTGGCTGCTGCTGATCAGGCCCTCCCCCAGCGCAGGCACGAGGAGGCCCCTGCTGCCCCGCCCCCAACACTGCACACGCAACCTCCTGTCTGGTCAACCCGTTGGGGAGTCCTGGTTAATTAGCATATTTCTGTATTATTATAGATAGATAGGTAGATAGATAGATATACAGTATATGATTATGTGTGCATACATATGTATATATAAAAACATATATCCAGCACACATCTTTCTTTCTCTGTACCTGCACATGTACAAAAGGCCTTGATATTGTTAGCTGCTGAGGTGAATCCAGGGAATGCAGGCCCTACAGCTGAGAGGGTTTTCTGAGCCTGTAAAGCTGTGTGCACAAAATATTATACCTGATGGCCCCCAGCTATGGGGACTCACTACACTCTCCCAGGAAGATTGCAATGGGACTCATTTCCTGACCAGCAGGGGGGAGCCAGGTTAAAGTGCTTCTAAGTGCTTTGTCTGAGGGGCTCCCAGGAACCAGCCCCTGACCAGCCACCCACCACATGTCAAACTGACAATCAGAAAAGCAAACACACTGGGCTTGTCCCGGCCACACTGGGCAGTGAGGTCACACTCCTTCCGTCTCATGTGGTGGTTGTCCCTGTGTCTGCCTTGTCCCCTGGAAACCACTCAGATATAGTTATTTAGATGGAAACAACCAGGAAATTAAATGTATTGCTTACTTGATAAATACCATTCTATTAACACACAGATCCGTGTGAACACATACATGTTTTGATCACTTGAATCTAAATTTTGATTCTGTCTAACATGGACTTATTCTATCCATTTGGGGGAGTATGTCAAAGTAACAAAGGGCTCGCTGCTGTACAGCCCGGCAGAGTGATGTGGCCTGGGAAGGCAGCTGGAACACAATGCACGCAGCTGGAATGAGGGCCTGAGGAGCATCCGCGGGAGCATGCGCCATCCTGGGGGCATTCATCCCAGGTAGCAGCATGCACTGTGCCTTGGGCTTCTAACTGCAAGTTGAATTGTTCATGTTTGAATTTAGTTCATGCTGGTGATGCATTTTATTAGAAATATTTTAATCTTCTATGGTAGATCAATCAAAGTGAAGTTAATTGGCCAAAAAAATGCTAATGATCGGTTATTCCCAATTGTTATTTTGCATATTAAGAACTCGCTGAATTGAAAAGCTATGCAAGAGGCGTTATTATTAATGAGGAAAGGTTTAATAGTAAAATATGGCCAATCTGATTTGCAATACATATCACTTCACCATGTTCTCAACAAATATTCATTAGGTGCTCAAAGAACACACTTTCCTTCAAATAATGCATAAAAATGTTCTATTCTCCAAACAAAGGTGAAACAGAAAGAAGTAAAAATTTCCCATGAGCACTCAGAAAAGAATGAGGAAATTGAGTTTAATGACGGAGAATTATAAGCAAGTCTGCGTCTGGAGGAGAAAAAGTGCAAGCAAAAAGATTGTCTTGTGCTGGGGAGAAATTTGTTATTGCCCTGACGAGATTAACCGCGGTAATTGGCACCTTTTTTTTTTTTTTTAACATATTGCGCAGCCCTGTAGAGGCGGTGGTAATGAATAATGTGCACTTAGCCGCACCATTGGTCATTGCCGTCCGTTCACAGCCACCTCCCCCATCCGGGAAGATAAATGTGATTTAAATTAATAGCCAGTCCTAAATAACTCCTCAGCTGGTAAACGGCGCATTTATCAGGCCCAGACAGGCAGTGTCCTTTGATTCATGGTCCCCCCCCTACAATGTGAAGGGTGCGTACAAAAATTGTTATTACTTTTTAATAAAGTGTAGCAGTCAGTCCTCAGTCATTTATCAGAAACGGTGGCATTCTGACAAACAGAAATATCTTAGCAGAGGATGAATGAGAGGGATAAAGAACACATTTCTCAACAAAAATAATCACTGCCTAAATAATCTCATAAAAGTCAGTTTTTAAGTACCTTGAAATAAATGTATCCAGAAAGATACAGGCCGCGTGCGTTGTTGCACTAGAAACTACACAAACTATTTTCATATTCACCTTTGCAGGGAGGAAAATGCTTATTGCCATCAATGCTGAACAGCAATATGGATTCAAATACACGTCGAACCAGTTTAAAGCGAGGTGCCCACCAGCTCCCCCATGGACAGGACAGAGCCGGAGCAGCAGACCTATGCAATTGCAAACAAAGCAAGTGCCTTAAAAACGGGCAACACCTCTTACTACATTTTCAACATTGAAACGCTACGGCTGTGGCTTTTAATTCCTCCCTAATATATTTTTCAGAACAGAAGCCCACTGTGTTGGATCTTGATTTATTTTGTGAGTCGTTGTCTGTGCTTTTCGAAACACACTTGCAATTACCCACATCATTAGATTGGTCAGCGAAAATTACAAAGGAAGCTCAAAGCCCAGTCTCCGCTGAAATCCTTTCTCTCTTAATTAAATAAGGAGTAAAACCTCCCCGGTGTCAGCAGGTCATCCTTTCAAAGATATTGGGCAGGTTCAGAAAGCTGCCGAGTGCGATCCCTCCTCGGTAATTTCCTTTGTGCTGCGGGAGAGGCGGCAGCACCGGCAGGACCCCCTTTAGTTACACATAACGACGTTGGCAGAGCATGGGCCAGGTCCCCCTTCGCAGGGCACACAGCGACCATAACCAAAGTGTCTGCACCGTCAGAAAGGCTTAGGAGTGGGATGTTCTTTGCAATTTGTAGCGCCCCAGCTATGATACAATTTTCAAGCCTCACCAAAGTGTGACTCTGCAATGAATTGACATATCTTAAAGAAGGGCTGGCTGAAAATCAATTTCCCTCTTAAGAGGCGCCAACTCCAGTCTCTCTCCCTCCCGTGGTTTGGCTCCTTCTTTTCCTAGATCGGCCTGTTTATGAAAGAGGATCTTATATCCCGGGATTAGATCAAATCTTTAGAGTGTAATTCATTAGCCATATTGCTGTGCATTTTAAATGAATTGATATGGGCTGAGCCCATAGAGCAATGTGCAGCACAGGGCGAGTCCTCTGGGAGAGTTGGTATTATTATGACCTTACCCTAATGCACTCATGGACTGTTTATCTGTGGAAATGGAGAGAAAGATTATGCAGATGAAATAAACAAAAGTAAAAATGACTGAGGGAGGGCATCACACCCTTCAGAGCACTTGGTGGCGTAAAATAACATTCCTCTGCGGACATCGACACCCATAACCACTCAGACTTACTGACCTGAGTGGCATTTCCACTTTCACAGGTATTTATTTGCTTTAGACTATAGCTGTATTCTGGATAAAAGGGTCAGCCAATCTGATCTGTGGTCATTTGACTACCCTGGAAATTTCAGGTCAACAAATTTAAATTCACCGCAGGAAAGAAATTTTAGGGTTGGCACTCCAAGTCAATGTCATCAAAATGAAAATAAGCATTTTGCTTGAAATGCCCCCCCCCACCCGATTTAGTATGGCATATACTGCTTAACCGTATCCCCATTCAATAGAAATAGATAAAGAACACTGTTATCATCCCCCTTGGTTTAGGCACGTCAATCCCACAACCACAGGGGAACACAGGCAGCTTTTTCCATCCCATGTGGGTGTTTCTGGGAAACCACCTGCCCATCCAGGTGTGTAGAGTCAGTTTCCTTCTAGCCAGGTCAGTGCCTCAATCCAAGATGTGTTGTCCGATTGCCGGATCAGGCACGCTGAGTGATAAGTTCTGATACTGCAATGGAAGGGTAGGTTCTGGGCTCTTCACCTAACAGGATTTTTAAGGGAAATAGTTACTGTGGAGAAGTCAGGGCTTGCTTCTGTCCCTCCTGGAGCTATGTTTGACTTCTTCTTTTAAAGTCCACATCTTCCTGCTGGTTATTAAAATTATTTTTCAGTCTGTAGAGTCATGTTTTAATTCTTACACCCCAATCCCTCACTACTGGAGATTATAGCAAGGTGTCCCTGAGCACCAGCTGGTCTGTCCCATGGAAAGGAGACGGTAGGAAGGAGTCGGCGTCTGGAAAGGAATGGGGGCTGGTTTCTTCCCCTAACACAATCCTCCTCAGACTCCATACTGTGGGGATTAAAGGTGGATACGACTTCCTCACACCTTTCCGACCGGCCCTCAGGGGAGGATGCAATGACCCCCTCATTTAGTTTCCAGGAAAGAAAGAACAGGTGCCCCAGTCCTCCAGCCCTCGCCTCACACACAGGTAATAGTCAATCCATTAACCTTTGCTGCCCGCCGACCTGCCAGCCAGGTGCCGCCGTCCCTGCTTTAATACCGTCCCCTTAATAGTGGCTGGGCGCCGCGAAAGGGCAGAGCAGCGACTGGCGACTCTCAGGGCCCAGTAATAATAAGCTCCCGCTCCGGGTCCCCACCTCCTGCCTCACTGCGGTGTCAGCCCCCATTTTCCTCCCTCTTTCTCTCTCTTTTTTAGAAGCTAATCTAAAAAGAGCCGCAGAGGCAGAGGTCATGTTAAACTGTAGCGCAAATGTTACTCCTCGATTATCTGGCTGGGGTAAATGTCAACTGCTTCGGGCTAAAGCAATTGGGGAGCGAGTGTGAGGCTGCTACAAAGCGAGGGAGGCAGGGCTGGGGCCACGGCTCCACTACGCAGAAGAGCACCTGCTTCTCCATCCTCCCCGCCCAGTGTGGCCGGCCAGGCTCTGCACTTCTCTTCACCTGAACCTGTCCCCCCACCTGTGCCCGTCGGCAATCAACCTCTAGCAAGGCGAGGCTCTACTGAATGTCACGCACCCCCTGGGACAAGGGGGGAAGCCTTTAAAAACGACGGCAGTATGAACACCCCCCATTCACACACACCCACAGGCACACACCCAGAACATACTCCACACACACACCCCACACAAGCACACATGCATACTCACACACATGCATGCACAGATACTTTTTTGTACAGAACTTTAATACAGCAAGCTGAGTATATCTTACAGACAGACAGAACTTGTTATGAAAGCTAAAGCCTTTATATTTTATATGAAAAGGCATATTTTATGTTCCAAAAAACAATAAGACTTAACATGAATGGCATTAGAAAATGTCTCGAAGCCCTGCCAGCCAGCTAGTGACAAGAGGCAAGGAGAGCGAGAAGGAAACAGTGACCCTGTTTGGGTGGCAGAGGTGGAATTCAGCTCACTGGTCACGTGCCCCTGAGGCTGGTGTTTCTGCAGCACCAAGGACCCCTCTCATTGCAGGACCAGAGTTGGTAAGAGCCAGGCCATTAACCTTAGTGAATGGAGCCACCTGCTTTCAATCAGTGGGTGCCCACAGCCCTGAAGCCCAGAATTATAATATTCTACAAGCAGAGGCCACAGAGCACCCTGCTGGGTGCCAGCAGTAGGGCTGAGGCTGAGGAGGAAGCCACCAGGAATGCAGGCAGGTTCCCACTCTGCTGGGCAGGAGAAGCAAGTGTGGGGTTGGGACACCTGGACGGCCCCCATGTGGACAGAGATTTCATTTTCGCTTTCTCTTTTTTTCTCCCCCCGCCACCCTTTTTTGTTCCAGTTCCCTGGGTGACAGAAGAATCTTATTACCGTTTAATTTTAGGTGTAGAGATCCAATTATTTACATATTTATAATTTAAAGCCAGGCAGTGGCCGGTCCTTGCTGTCAAGATGACAGACTATAAATAGCAGGACAGACTCCCTGCTTACCGAGGCAGTGGGGAGAGCAGTGGCTGCGAGCAGGTGCCTCGACCAGGGCCCGCCTCCTCAGGAGCCCAGCCCATTATGTACCCCGGGACTGTGTTTAGAGACCTTGCTTCCAGCCTGTAGTGTCCAGTGGAGGCACGGGAAGAATCTGGTGGGGACGGTCAGGCCTGAGGAAGAGGCTGGTCTCAGAATGGAAGGCTCTGATGCCAGGGCACAGTCCTGTTTGGCTTCTGTGAACCTCCTGGGCTCTCACACGTCTGAGACACCGAGAAGCAGCCTGCAGAGGTCGCCATGCAGGGCATCCTCCTCCATTTGTTGTGGAGTGACTTCTGGATCAAATAGCATCAGAGCAAAGTGTCCATGCTTGTACTTCTTGGGCTGTGAAGAGGGGCCAGGGTGCTGGGGTGTGTGTGTTTAATTTCTAACTGATGTGTACAGACAGTTTTGTGAAATAGAATAAAAATTATCTCCTAGTAAAGGAAAGTTTAAATCATAAAATCCCATGCTGCCCATTATCTTGGTATTAGATTCAGGCCACAAAAACCACTCCTTCTAAGAAAAGCCTCCCACATGCTTGCACTCCATGTCTCTACTCACCTCCTCATGAGCCGGGAATAGTGTTTATAATAGTTTGCTCTGAGCTGTTGGTGTGAACGCACAAATAGGAGGTTGGCTTCCTGTCCATTAGTTGAGAAGGGACCAGCATAACCCAAAGTCCTGGTAGAGAAGAATGACCATCGTCAAGCCTCCCGCCCATCAAGCCTGACCTCTGTCTGCTCTGCCCGAGTGGGGCTGCCGTGTAATCTCCGGAAATCGTGAGACAGTGTTTCATAATCACCGCTATAGGACAGACACCGCACCTCTCCAAGGGGAGTCCCCAGGAAATGGCAGAGCCAAGCTACCCTCCCAGGAGTGTGTCCTGGTCCTGGCCAGTGGCCCTCCTGGAGGGCAGATAGCATGGCGAGGCCCCATCCTAGGTGCCAGGCCCTACAGGTGGATACCTGCCCAGGCCTTGGGTAAACAGGCCAGGTTTACCTAGGGTTAAAAATAAGTCAACTCTGGTAGTGCTTTGTTTTTCAGAATAGAAACATTAAACATATACACAACTATTCTTTTAAAACAGTGAGGTAAATATGGATTAAATGCAAATTGATGATTTATACTTTCCCTTGTTCCACTGAAAATTAGATATTTGAGCACTAAAACATAGAAGATTTAAATTTAATTCTAGCTCTTTCAAAAGTTTAATTGTATTTTAATTTTCAAATAATAAATTAAACTGTTATCATGCATTGATATAACATCTTTTTTCAAGGAAACTCCATGCAGTCACTAAAGAGGGGGGAAAAAAGGCTTTGTTAGCATCCTAGGATGGACTTCGGTGAGAACAGTGTAGATGAATGAGTTCATGTAGTAATTGGCATAAAGGGCACTGCCTGGAGACATGGACTGGTTTAAAGCATTATTTATGTTGCTCTCCTTCTAACAGGACTTTGCAAATATTTATGAAACTCCACGTCATTGTTGCTTCCTTTTATCGTTCCACTCGCCCAGCCCTGTTACAGCCTAATTGAAATACAATAATTATAAATGGGCTTAGTTCCTCGATTTAATTTCCTTGCAAGCAATGCCATTTATTTTTCTTTGGCTTTGTTAACATGCTTTAATTAAAAGATTTAACAAAGCTAAGGAAACAAGTTGCTGTGGGGGGCATCACACCCTGCGTCCCTTCCACAAAACAACACTGTGTGACTGTGTCCCTGTCCACCTTCGGAAGGGCAGGGAGGAAAGCCCTCATCCACCCAGGGAGCAAAGCTGCCCCTTTCCAGCCCACGTGTGCAAAGCGTGGAGGAGCGCTGAGGGCAGGGGCAGCCCAGAGCCCAGGAGAAGGGCCCTGGACTCCAGGTTTGTAGCCAATGCTGCCACATCCACACTGGGGTCCGTGGACGAGTGAGTAATCCCATTGAGCCTCCATTTCCTCATTTTCTAAATGGGATGATGACAACTACACCACAGGCTAGCGTGAGTAAGAATTGTGTTATTCAGATAAAGCCCTCCCTTAATGTAACTATCTGGCCCAGGCTGGGTCCTTAAACAGCAAATGGGCTCCCTAAATTTGGATAAAAACTATTTTTTAAACTTTAAATGGCAAGTGTATTTTTATAATGCTAATAAAAATATTCTGAAAAAAATGCTTCTATCGCTCTTGAAAATACTAACCGTCAGCTAATAGTACAAAACATTTTAAACGGCTTTCTAAGATACCTTGTTCAATCACAAAATACTCCGTGGCAGATCTGGATGCCAAGGTCCACGGCTAGATCTGCTCTGCTTAGGTTTCAAAATCAGTTTAGAGACACCCTCAGCCACCAAGAAGAAGCAGCACAGATGGTCAACAGCTAGCAGATGTTACATAAATGTTAGTCTTTTCACTGGCATTTTATCTGGAACTGTACACTATTAGCATGGTTGAGGAACACTTCCTGGTGGAGGTTGAGCTTGAATTGGGTTCTGAAGGATGACCCAGGTCAGGTAAGTAGGAAGGTGGGATTTCCGGGGGGACTTTTGGAGCTGGTGTAGGCACCTGCCTATCTTGTATTGGCAAAAGTGTAAGTGGTGGGTGTTAGTGGCAAACACAAGAGCTGGGGCCGTGAGGGCCTCCACATGTTTTGTTAATGTGTCCGGATAAATACTGTCCTCCCCTGGCTCTGTGGACAACCCACAATTATGCATGACCTTCAGGATAAAAAGGATCACAGTCTTAGAGAAAGAACCACTTAATGATGCTCAACTTGATGAAATATGCCAGTGCTGATGTTCTGCTGACACAGTAGGGAGACCAGGTGCTGGCCTTCTCCCCCGGACCACCCTAGGTGATGTGGACCACAGTATTCTAAGTGGATACATACATGGTCAACATCAGCGGCCACTTTCCCTTCTGTGAATCAGAAGGCAAAGAACTTACTGTTGCTGCAGAGCTCGTGACACAAAGAAGAAGTTAAGTGTCAGCATTCCCATTATTCCCTGGGCTTTCAGGGAGCAGGCCTAGTGCTCTGGGAAAAGAAGGACACCGCCATGCTGCCCTCCTGAGGCTGGGCGGTGGTCATCCACGGCCACCGGAGTTGGTCAGGACCTTCTGAAAAGCAGGGGCAGGACCCTAAAGCAGGAGGGGAGAGGAGGCAAATAGCATGAGGGAGACGGGGCATACACTACGCCAGCCGTGGGTTTGTAGCCGAGGGGACTGATAGTCAGGAATGAGAGTCCACAGACCATCAGCCTCTGGGACCTCTGAGTGGGTGACTCGTGCCTGCTCGCGCGTAGCATGTTCCTTGCCAGCAGCCTGACAGAGGCCATGGTCTACCCGGAGACCTCTCATCCCTGGAATAATGACTTTGCCGGCTGTGTTTCTCCTCGTGTGCCAAGCTTGGGAACAAGAACCAGCCTGTAAACAGAAGGAGCCACCACCACACACAGTGGTATGGACAGGCTGTGGACACCATCAACAGAGGGACCAGACAAGACACTTTCAGTCCATCTGGCTTTCTCTTACAATTTGGTTCTAAGGCAATACATGGGACCTGAATAGTCATGATGAACAGCTTTTGCAAATCCTACTTGTGCAAGTCACATCAACAACTGAAGCTGCTTTCCACTGCCTTTATTTTCTGCTCAGGTATTAAAATGAAAAATTCACCTTCATATTTTAAAAAATTGAGTTTTCTGTTATTAAAATGATGCATACTCTGTAGACCTCAGGGTTCTGGAGGCTGAACCCACTCTCTCTTTCCTCACCTCCTTATAAGTCCTCACCCTCGTGTGCCAGTGTCCCATTTATGAAGTCCTGGTTAGCCACCGTGCAGAAGCTGCTGGTCGCAGCCACTGTCTGGACAAAGGCAGTGCAGCCTGCAAGGGGAGGTCCGGGCAGCAGAGTGCACCCAGTGCCACCAGCACCTATACAGACTCACACCCCTAAGGGCTTCCTCTCTACCCTGTGAGATGATGCTCACGCGACTAAGCTCCTTCCAAAACACCAACCACCGTCAACACTCTCCGTTAGTTAACGGACAAAGATGGGCCAGAGCATTTGTGTTCTATAAAACCAATCTCGCTTGGCAATAGCGTGTTAAAAACAGTGGGAGGTTTTAATTAGATTTCTGTATTTCCAACTCCAGCTTGCAATATAGACTTTATGAACAGAGAGGTGAGTAATCATTCAGACATTAAGTTTAGGGTGGAAAGAATTGATTCAATCACTTCCTCCATCAGCCATCTTCAGAGTTCAAACCACACTCAGGGCATCCAGAGATTTTATCCTAGGATTCCGGCAGGAGACACTGACACGGGGAGCAGGAAATTGGACTGTTCCTACACAGGAAATCACAGCACTCCGTCACAATCTACAGGAGAAACATGTGTTCAAATTTGCTGTCAATGCCCAGCATATCTGATGGAGAGCAAGCTGGACAAAATTACAGGAGTGGAATAATATCTGTGCGGTCAGCGTCCCCCACTCCAGGGCAGCAGGAAATGCACACCGATTTCACAAAAGTGGCTGAATGCCCCATTCTCCAACAAACAAATACACATCCTATAAAATTTGCACACACATTTTATATGTACTTTAAAATTCTATAGTGATTTTATATAACCAGATATTGAAAAAAAATAGCCATGATCAGTAGTTATTCATTATTCACAACCAAACTAAAGGAAGATCTCCAGATCAAAATGGGGCAACAGAAATTGGATTTAAAATTGCTGGAATTATATACATATATGTGGCATTATATTTGATTTAACCTATTATCTAATTTGTGTTATACAATATATTATAGTATAGTATATATATATCATGGAATACATATTATGTAGTATATAATGTATTGTATATTATGTAAAATGCAATATATTATATCGTAATAGTCTATGTCCTATATCAACTATTATGTATGACAGTGTGGTCACCAAGCACGTGGGACCAGCTCTTTCCACCAGCCTGCAGTGATGCTCTTGAGAAACCCACTGCACCCTGAACAGCTTCCCTGCTTTTACAGATGCTTCTTGACCAAATTAGCAATGGGCCAGGGGTTAGACCCTCACTCCTGGCTTGAAACGACGTGCACCTGATGTTCCCACAGTGTCAAGGCTGTGGAGATGAGCTCTGGAAGCAGCAAGTAATAACTTCCTGTGCAGAATGACCACAGACCTTCTTATACACTTTCTACATGAAATAGAGGTATCCCTCAAAACCACAACAATGGAGGGGAAGACTTTTTTCTTGAGAAATTATAGAAATGTATATTTTATGTAAAATTTCCAGATTAGTATTCATTTTCTTAAAAAAAAACACTTTATTTTTAGAACAGTTTTAGAGTCAGAAAATGTCGCACAGTACAGAATTTCCAGATATAAAAAGTGAAAAAGATGTGTGTGTGTGTGTGTGTGTGTGTGTGTGTGTGTGTGTGTGTAGAAGGAAAGAAAGGGGTTGATATTCCAATGACACTGAAAAGAAGTAAATGTGGGAATACGTGGGGGCATAATTTGTTTACTCTCTGCCTATTTCTTCTTTTCCTTTAATATTTTGCCCCTGGAAGGATGGTTGCCCCTGAGGATGTTATATTTAGAAAAGCAGCTGGAGTGAGCAGGGTTACCTTTCAAATCCCCCAGCAAGTTGATCAAATAGAGCCTTCCTATGTGTAGCTCTAAGGCACAATTATGTGTAAGCAGGACCCCCTCTGAGAATTCATGCGAGAATCCAAAACTGAAGATGGAGTCGGAGCCCATTTGTGTCTTATTTAACATAATTATTCCAACAGCTAATCTTTTGCTACTGCATCTGTCCTCTTCTGTCTATAACAGGAATAGGAGATCAGACACTTACACGGTCCCGTTCCTGAGCTGTGCACAGGGCTGTGTTTTGTTATCTGAAGATTCCATGGGGTTGCAGACTGTTCTGTAGGGCTGGGAAACTGTAAATGTGTAATCCTGTGCCCAATCATCCTTCTATTTGCATAGTGCTTCCCGTTTTTAAGAGCACATATATTGTGTCACTCCTCTCCCTAACCCTGGGTGCTAAGCTTGGCAAATAGAAATAATTACATTTTACAGATGAAAAACATACTTCAATTTAAATAATCTAGGTTAGGGTCCCACAGCACTAACATTGGCCTAAGCAGGCCAGCAGGTGTTGCTTCCCGGTGCCTCTCCCAGTCCAGTGACACAGGTGGCAGCAGAATGGGAGCTGACGGTGGCTGCCTGGGGTTCCAGCTTGTCAGTCACCCACAAAGCCCTGGAAACAAGCTATTTCTCCTCTTCTATCTCCTCCTTCTCTGCCCCTTCCTCTCCCACTAAGGGGCTCTTCTCCAAGGCAGCAACATACACTTAACACTGACCCCCGAGACAAAGCCACACCCAGGAATATTGGGACCTAGAAGTCTCCACGCATGACATAAGGTTACGCACATCCCCTCGATGTGACATAGGACAAATTTATAAACCTGCCCAACAAAAGTGACATTTTCCTCCTGAATGTCACTTGTGTTCAGTGTGAGAGCCACAGTTAGGCTTTGAGCTGAACCACCTCATGTCTGCCTGGAGCAGAAGCACCCATCTCCCGAATGCTTCCCAGATGTGAACCTTCTACCTGGGGTTCGAGTTGCTCCTCATCCGCACACTGGGAGGTGGACAGGCTCCAGCTCCCCGAGTGCAGGATACATGGAACATGAAGAGGAAGAGCATGCATTACTCACATTTGTTAAACGCACCAAACCCGAGAGCCCTGTGGATATCAGCTATTGGGTATTTTGAAAGCAAAACTCTAGAAACTTGGACTTTTAAAAATGTTTTGTAAAGAATTTGTGAAAGCTGACGTAAGTCAGAGCCATTATATTAAGAGTCTCAAATAAGTAAGTAGATGGTTTCATTTAAGAGACCAAGAAAATTCCATTCAAGTTGAATGAGATTTGTGAGTCTCCGTTGATTTGTCTTTGGTGGGGTCCTTAGTGGAGGCCTGACAGGGTACAGAATGTTCTTGACCAAACCCCAGCCTATGTCCCCTTCATCCTTCACTTCTCTGGGCTCAGTAGAGTGCCTTATAGGTCTCCTCCTGGCACATTGCCTGCTGTGAGTGGTTCAATTTCTTCTTCATTGACATAAATTTGTCTTTTCAAAGGGCAACTCAATAAAGTACATGTGGTTTTCTGAGTACCCCATAAATTTTATAAAAATTAAATGTGCAGTGGCAACTGACCACAAAAAGAAAATGAGGCAACACATACATGCTGATTTGTCACAACTTCTCACCGGTTCCATCGGTCCAGACGCGCCCAATTACCCTGTGAAGGAAGAGGTGAACTGTCCACCCAGTGGCTATATTGTCAACGACCTATTATTTAACTTGATTGTTGAACTAAGAGCTTTGTATAATAAAAACAAAATAGAAACAAAACTTTCAAAAGGGAAAAATGTCATAATACATCTCCTTTGGGTCTTGGGAGATAGGTCATTGTTTCCCTGGAACCCTAGCTTAATAGCCTAAGGGTTTAACTTCAACAATGTCAAAATTCACAGGACTCCTGGAACCCCTCAGTTTCATTTTTCCTGTGTGATAGCATCCCGGGGTGCAGGGTAGTTTTGGACAGATGCATTCTATGGGTTTTATTCCTCCAGTGTGACCCATCTGCCACAGTGTACTGGCAGCATTCAGCTCTTCACGAGTGGTTACAGACATGCTTGAGGCTGCTTTTGCAGCTAGACCCCAGGCAGGGAGCCCTAAGGAAGCCTGTGCATGTGGGCACTGTGGGCACTGTGGGCACAGGAGGCATCTGCAGCACCTTGGAGAGCAACCTCCTCTTCTGGGAGAGTCACCCATATTTACAGGAACCATCTGCGCATGCTTTGTTCAGGACCCATTATGTCCACAGTGTGGCGTCTGCCCGCCCACATTGCTTGTCCTTTACCAACAGCACTGTGTTATCAGGATACTTATCGTTGTCACCCAGACCATTGACATGGGTCACTCACTGATCTTCCTCCACCGTTACTGCTTGTCTTTAGTCCGGCCTGGATACTGTCCCTCAGATTATGCTTTTCTAACCCCGCGAGTAATTACACTCCCACCTCTTGCTTAGAAAAGTTCACTGGGCCCATGTGGCACTTGTCATTGTAAACTATAAGCTGATTGATTTATTCAACACACCCTTATAACTCTCCATGCCAATGCACATATGCATTTTCTTTTCAATATTTTTAATTGAATAAGTATTCGGAGATTCTGGATAACCAGAATTTATCTGGTTTACTTGTGTTTATCTCCATAACATCCTGAAACTCCAAGAGGTCAGCGAAGATTGTGAAGGTGTAAAATAAACAGGATCATGAGTGTAAGAGTGTAGAGCAGAGCAAAAGAAAGATGCCAACACTTTCAGGGACTATTTTACAGGGAGACAATTTGCACCTGCGACTGCCCTGGGGACCCCAGGGAAGCTGAGCCCTTCATTTCAGTGCCCTGAGGTCTCCTGGGATTTTTGTCCCCTCTGATCCAGCCTTTTTCCACACGGCATTTTTAAAAATGACAGACTAGGAGGGGCCCGGCCACACCTGTCTGAGTCCAGAGCCACACCTTACCCCCCTGTGGAGACCCTAAGGACCCCTGTCCCCCTCCAGTGCCAGCACCTCCACTTGGCTTTGCGTCTCTCCTGGCATCCTCTGGGCCTGGCCCAGGACAGCACTGGTCTCACTGTGCTGCCCAGTGCCGAAGCCTGTGCCCTCTCTCTGCAGTTTATCCAAACCCTGAGATCGTATACCTGTTTTAAAACTCAACAGTGTTTGAGGGGATTAAATCTAATGGTATTTGTAAGATTTTAAAAATAATTTTAAAATACAATGCACAGTGCAAATACAAGAATAATTATAAATAAAAAATTAATAAGCAGAGAAATTCCACAAGTGGAAACCATGTGAATGTCTCGGTGTGAATGTTCAGATCCTTACATAATGCAATTAAGTTACACAAACTGTAATTACACCCCCACCTACTGCCGAAGCATCTAATAAAGCATGTCCTAAAACAGCTTCCACGAGGTGTGGGCTACAGAAAGGCTGCCCACAATTTGCTACTTGCTTCTCCTCCTGTTTGCACTTGAACTTTACACTCAATAGGGTCAATGAATCAACTCAACCCAGGAGGACCTGAGAGGTAAGAGTGAGGCCCTGACCCCCACCTCACAAAGACACGCCTGTGAAATCAGTCCCCATGGCCACGTGCTGGCTCCTTGAACTCTGGCAGAGGTCATCTTTTCAATGGAGTGTGGCTGGCATCAGCTGGCAGGGCTCACATTTCAGTAGGGCTTAGCTCCAAAATGCGAGTAGGGGTCTCACTCCTGTTCTTACCTAACTCACATCTAATGGGAGAAAAAGACAGAGAAGCAGCTAAATCTTGGAAATAATAACACGGAGCAGGAGAATAACACAGGTGGAGGCAAGATGGGGCAGTAGAGATGGATAGAGATGTCAGGGAAAGACAACATCAGGACAGAGTGACACTGAAGAACAGATATGCAACAAGAGAAGAAGCATCCATGAAAATAACCTGTAACCTGGTGATGGAAACAGCAAGTGCAAAGGCCCTGGGGTTGGGTATGCCTGGTGTGTTTAAGAGCGGGTTGAGGCTGTAGCTCAGGCAGGAAGAACACAGGAGCGAGCTGAAGGGACAGGGCTTTTGGGCAGGGCATGAGGGTGTGAGTGTGAGGACCCAGGCTTCAATTCCAGTTGGCTGTGGACCACTGGAAAGCTTCAAGCAGAGGGAGAGTGGGGTCAACAGAGGCTGCTGTTTGTTTGCTTTATACTTTAAGAGCAGAAGGTTTTCTGCCAGGTTGAGAAGGATCTCAGAGGAAAAGCAGGAGACCACCCAGGAGGCTGCAATGTGGGGAGTGGACGGAAGGGATGGGTGCTCATGCCAGGGCCACAGCATGACAGGTGAAGAGAAGGGTCTTGCCCAGTGTGAATTCCAGGGGGATGTGACAAGATTTGCGATGGATACATGATAGAGAGGATGCGACAGTGGCTCCAGGATTAGAACAACGGAAGGAGTGCCCACAGCTGCCAGAGGAAAATGAACGGGAACAGTGGGAGCGGTAGGTCCCCGGGAGCTGCACTGAGTGTGCAGACTTCACTGTCTTGAATCTAGAAAGGATGTTCACACTCATGGAAACACTATCCCTGAAATGACTGGAATGCTTGTAATGGGGCGACCTGCGGAGACGACCACCAGGGACTCATCAAGATTTAGGAGCCTTTATTAAGCTGGCCAGAGACTACAGTTACAGCACCCTGCTGAAGCAAAGGCTGAACTGCAGTGCCGACTACAGGAGTTACAGCATTTTTATTTGCAAAAACCACAAAGTTAGTTACAAAGCCTTGTTTACACAATTTGTTCCCAACACAGTACAGTATCAGTATAGTGACTACCTTCCTAGCTATGTGTTTTAGGAACAGAGAGCACAGCCTGACCCGCCTGGCCGAAGCGCCAGATATGCAGCCCAGCACAATGCTAAGGGTCAACTCTGGAGAAATCCAGTGGGCCACCTGCCTTCCTGGGTATGTGATCCCCCAACTCTTACAAGCCACTGGGTGGTGGTCTCTGTAGTCCAAACCAGTTTATGGAAATGGCTGGAAGCTGAACACCAAATTATCACAGAGGCGTCCTCTCCATGGAGCCCACGGCCCAGTTTCCTAATTTACTGACTCAATCACATTAACTAGTCACTGAAATGGGTTTGACTCTGGAGATTTTCTCCTGACTCCATTGGCAGCTGTGGGTGGTAGGATTCGGGCTTCCCATTCCAGATTTGGGGGTGGGGAGAGGGAATGCCACAGTGTATGCAGTGTATGGATGTAAAATGAGTGCTTGTGGGTCAGAGAAAATGAAAAGAAAATTTTCTCCAACAGCAGTACAGATGAACTAAAACAGGATTATTTCACTGTCCTTCAGAAAACCTCCCATATCTGGTCTAGGCAAGATGAGTTAAGGTGTGGGGCTTTATCTAGGGAGGGACACACACACACACTCACACCGCTGCACACCAGGGGGCCTTGCCCAATAATAGCAAAACAGTTTGCTTCTCACATCTGCAGCAGCAAGAGAGGAAGAGATGGGGATGGAGGGGGTCCTGGGCCTTGCCAGCTGCTGCCGCCACCCTTCCCGCCGAGCCTGGAGCCCTGGGCCCCATGGCAGGCAGAGCAAGCTGTTCACATCCAGATTTGTGCTACTTAGGGACAGTCAGCTGATCCGAGCCAGGGCGGCTCTGGTCCTCATCTGGGGAAGGGAGGGGAAATCGGTGCCCACACTGAGAACACAGACCAGGCTCAGAACAGATGGCTCGCTGCCTGCTCAGCGCTGTTTCTGGGGCTGTTTACATTCTTAAGTGACTAATTTTGACATGTTGTACTAGTATCGGAGCTTTTCTGTGTGACCCAGTAAAACGTGTGCCATGCAGCCAGGGCGGCATGGTTTGGCGCTGGAGCCTGTGCGGTCTCTGCTCTGCCTGGTGTGGGGGAGATGGCCCGGACCATCATGATGACCAGCGCAGCACCCAGGACCGGTTAAGTGAGAAAAATGTCCTGCGTCCTGCGTAGGACAACAGAAACGTGTCATCAAAGCCAGAGTTGGGCTTCTCAGGTTTACCTCCATTGCCAACATGCCCATGTCACTAGTTTGCACATATTTGCAATGACAGGAAGTAAAATCATGAGGGGGGGAAACAAAGCAAGCTGTCCCCTGAGATTGGGGAGGGTAGCGAGCTCCACCTGAGTAGGCTTTCCCAAGCCAACAGGCAGTTCTTATGGTGACCATCACTTTGTGTCTGAAAATTGAGCTCCAGGGAGACCCCACAGCTTCTGTGGGAAGAAGCCCCGCTGTAGTGATCGGCGTTCTTCACACACTGTTGGGCCACAGGCAATTCAGGATGCAGCCCAAACACACAATCATGTCTGAGAGAAACGGTCTGTGAAAAGGGACATCAGTGAACCGATTTGAGGGGTGCAGCCGAGGATGGCTCTGGGCAAAAACTCAAGCAGCTTTCTAAGTTTCTCAAGACCTGTCTGCATGCTCCCACTCTGCAGCACAGAAACAAAAAACAGCCAAAAAAAAAAAAACACCCCCAAACAAACAAAAAAACAAGCCATGCAGCTCGCCTGTGCCAACCAGAATGTGCCTAAAAATGTGCCTGCAACTGACACCCGGTCCAATAGGCATGTTGTGTGAATATGAGTGATGCCCATGTTATTTATCATCATCATTATTATTATAAACCTGCCCCCACATTCTAGCTGCTTGCAGAACTAAGATGCAGAAAGTTTAGAAAGAGAATAAAAATAAGTTTTTTGCAAGTTGAATTTGAGCCAATATTCTAGATTAGCTCCCTATTAACCTGTGAGCATGTATAGTTTTTACATATGTGTGTGTATATATTTATGTTGATATTTATAGATATATTGTTGACATTCAAAGTATTATTATATCATACTTAATATCATTCCTTATTCATTCTAATAGTTACTTACAAGGAATATGTCTCTATGTTTATAAAGTATTCATTTTAAAAGTCAGTAATTCACCACCTCATCCAGTCTTAACACATAAGTGATTTTTCACATCATCCCACACATTTTTTCTCACCTGTGTGCCAGGAACTGTGCTTGAATTTCTGGGGAGGCACAATCAAGTCAGATGTGATACCTGATCTGAAGGACCTTGGTAGAATAGAAAGTCATGTTCATTAATATAACTTGTCAGAGAGGTAACACTATAAACATTGAATTAACATCCGGCGCTGTAAAAGTCACTACAGTGTCTCTGTAAGACGAATTGGACAAGCTGCTTGTTACCTGATAACAAAGGGAACACAGATAGAGCATGATCTAGCGAAAATTTTAAGATAATAAAAGACAAAAATCTAACCACCGTTTAAACAAATAAATCTGACAGTTTTTGTAACTAGCCATCTGTCTAATACACAGCTCATGTCCTAATATGGACTTTAGAATCCTCCCAATTCCTTCAAGGGAAAGTGTTACTACCTGTTGATATAAATGCACATCCCAGTAAAAGTGATTTGATCAGAATAGCAGATTTGTATTCATATGGCCCTGATGTTGAATTGAGATCTATGTAAACAGAATTTTTGTTGGTATACATGTGCTGACAATATAGTGCTCGTGTGATGTTGATCACAAATAATGGGAAAGCAAACTTTGTGCAGACTTAGACAATTTTAGTCTGAAACCACCCATGTCTCCTGAGGCAATCTCCATGGCAGTGGACTGGTGCTGTTACGCAAATCCGTGGGCACCTCCAATGGCAAATGCCATTGGGGCAGAAATTACCTAATTGTGTTTCTTAGGGCTGGGCACAGAGCTAGCATCTGGGAGCTTGGCCATAAATATTTATTGAATGTTGGGAGATGCTTGGAATCCCTGCCCTACTGTAGACATTCTCCAGAGAAGGGGGTGCCTGCTGTCCCTGGGCCCTGATCTGGGGGAAAGCTTTAAGAAAGAGGTTCTAAAAACAACTTCATGGTTCTACTAAAAGCTGGTTATGTTATTGTTTTAAAGCAATGACTTAGAAATCTTAATATTTGAATTAATGCTTTAGTGTGCTCCAACAAGAATGGCTTAGACATTGCAAATTTGTGGAATGTGAGTTTCTGATCAGTGCTATAACATATCATGTACATCACATATGACATGCACATGGATATACACACATCTGTTCATAAGGTGTGACTCCACCTTGCTTTAGGGCATTCAGTTCATTGAGGGAAAAGAAAGTTTTAAAAGTAACATGGACATTAAGAGGTATTTCCACTGGAGTATTAATTGAAACTCGCACTCTAGGTAAACAAATGCAAACAGAAACTCGAGTGGTGAATGAAAGGGAAGAGTAACACACAGCAGCTGTTTGAACAGGGTACAAAGTGAAGCAACGAGAAAGTGCTGGCTTGCCTTTGCCCAGGGCAAGACTATCAGTGCTGATGCAGTGTCTCCAGGAAAGTCCTGAGGAGCAGAGCATTCACCCTCATGGATGAGGAGACAGAATCTCTGGGAGGGCAGGTCTGTGCATCATAGTTCGGGGAAGAGAAGAGGACATGGACCGTGGTGACAAGAATGAGCCAGCGGGTGCTTGCTGCTGGTTCCAGTTCGACAGTGCACCTCAGAAGGCTGGGTGTGCTTCTGCTGCAACCACAGCTGCAAGCCCAAGGCATGCACCCTAAGTGACACACATCTTCTGCAAGAGGAATCACTCCTGCATGTGGCCCTGGCTGCGCCCCCACCACCCACCACTGCTGGTCCTTGCTGCTCTCTGGGAAAGCTCCCCTGAAAAGCATGACATCCCAAGGCCTGAGGCTTCCCAGGATCCTCTGAGCAAAGGCAGCCGTGTCAGGAAGCAGGTGCTGGAGAGATGGGGCTCGCTGAGTGTATAAAACATGCAGTTACTATTTCTTTCAATCTTGCTCATGATAGTTGAGTCAATACAGAATTGCATTTTATTTCCTTTTCTTTTCTTCATTTAAAAGAATAAATGAGAGTGACAAAGCATGGCTGTGGCCCTCAATGTCCCCCATCTGGTCAGCCTGACTGCAGGGTCCAGCAAAGTGACTAGGGAACTTTTTAGGGAAAGAGCAGGTTCGCAGAGCAGCCCCAGGGCCTCCTGAGAGCCATCTCTGGGACCCTCCTCCAAATTAGAAACATCAGAGTGACAGAAAGTGGGTCACAGTGCCTCTCAGAGGAATTTCTCCAGGGATCATGGGTAACAAGGGCAATCGTGCAGTTGTCAAAGTTGAATGCCTAGTGTGCTTGACAGATCTCTGTGTGTCCCAGCCATAGCAGAGCAGACAGGAGCCCAGCAGAGTCACACAGAGTCCAAGGAGGGGCTCTGGGGTTGGGGTCTGGTCGGCAGGATTCCCAAGCAAGCCAATCGCAGAACAACTTCCAGCCCGAAGTTGGAGGAAAGGCAGAGCCATGATGCTAAATATCCTTCATAAAAAGTCAAGGAAGGGGTGGAGAATAACCTTCTTAAGTTATGGGATTAATGTGTGCTCAAAGTTTCAAAAGCATTTGCAGATGCATCAGCTAAGAAGTTAGAATCGTTTGCTTTCTGTGGGTGAAGGAACGGAGTCAGAGACGTCATGACTTGCTACAGCTTGGATCACTGCTGAGCGATGGGGGGTGGCTGACGGGCATCCCTGGCACTACGGTTCAAGTTAACCCCAGGTGCTACTCCCAAGGGTCACGCCACCAAAACCAGGGGAGGGTAGATGGGTTTATTGACTGGCCAACTAGAGAATTCTTACCTGCCATAAATGCTGATATCCGTATGTGTTTAGAAAGGTAGCAATACTTTGTAGTCTAAATGAAACACCATTTAACTGTTGTTTAACTATTGTGTAAGGAAACCCATATGCAAAAGACTCATTTCCCAGAAGTTTCCTGTGCTTGGGGTTGTTCCTCCCACGGTTCCCAGGCTCCACTTCAAATACAGCATTATCTACAAGTCAGGATGCAGTTACATAAATGAGATGTAAACTGATCAGTCAACAGTACCCACTTTTTGAAATCTGCTTTATAAAATGTTCCAGAATGATTGCATTTATAATAATTCTCGGCCAGTTTCTCTGAGTTCTGAGCATTTAAGCTTTACTGACTGGGTGTCGCCTGGAGGACGGGAGGCTGCCTAGACTGCGCTGGATGGGCTTCCCTCGCCGCAACCACTCCCCAGCAGGTCTCCCATCAGTTGTGAAACTGAAGACGCAGGATGCTGGTGAGAAAGCCTTCAGCCAGAGCATTCTCACGGAGGACAGGCATTTTCACAAGCCTGTGTGAGGATGGTTAACAACGTGAGGCTGTGGTGCCCTAGCTTCGGGCTACTGCAGTGTGTCCCCGTCTCCTCTTTCAGGAAATGTGGGCCTCCCTGCAGGTCCAAAGGCAATGCTACTACTAGCTAGTAGATACTAGCAGTATCTACTCCGGGGAAGTGTGGGTTTGTAGTTGTCTTTGAGACTTTGTGAGCCGAAGCCACAGTTCAGAATGAGTGGCCATGAGTCCGTAACATGGGTTACATACTGGACCAGCAACCTCCGTGAGAAGGAGGACTGGGGGTCTGTGATGGGGCAGGGGCTATTGTAATGAAGCCTGAGGATGAAGCCTGAAGAGGCCCATTCCCACAGGTGGTGGCCAGACCCTTATCCTGGACATGAGTAGGAAATGATCCAGCTGCGCCCCATCTTCACGAGGCTGACACGGACTATTAAAAACACGGACATGGCCGAAACTGATTTGGCTCAGTGGATAGAGCGTCGGCTTGTGGACTGAAAGGTCCCAGGTTCGATTCAGGTCAAGGGCATGTACCTGGGTTGCGGGCACATCCCCAGTAGGAGATGTGCAGGAGGCAGCTGATCAATGTTTCTCTCTCATCGATGTTTCTAACTCTCTATCTCTCTCCCTTCCTCTCTGTAAAAAATCAATAAAATATGTTAAAAAAAAATGTCTTGCCCTCATAGACTTCTTTCTTGTGAGGAGATAATCTTTAAAAAATAAATAAATAAATAAATAAATGAAATAAAATAAAATAAAAACACAGACATGGTGTTGAAAAGCAGTGTGAGCATTTTTCCATTTCTAATGGCCTGAGTTTTGACAACAGTTCCTGGCACTCTGGTTAAAGGGTGAGGCATAGCAAAGAGTCTTGGAAGTTAAAGACAATGACACACTCCAGAAAGATGTACAGGTTGTGGGACATTTGCTTACGTGCTGAGTACTCAGGGACACTCCCTGGACCTCCCAGAGAGGATGGGTTTGCCCTTGGGAGCCCATCTCCACAGACAGGTGAGCCATTCAGCAGTCCCAAGGCTTATAATTTGGGTTCCTCCCCTGCAGGTGATTCTTGTTCTCATGGTGTCTCCCCAGGAACCAGGACATAGGAAAGGGACATCACAGGAATCCTAGAAGGAAATAACGAATCTTCTCTTGATTCATGGACCTCAAGTTTGCTGTCAGTATAAAACAAATAAGCAGAGATATTAAAACTTACCACGCATTACAGAGTCCCATAAATGATGCCATTTTGATGGACTTCTTTCCCCAGCCACTGAACATAGTGAGATGGAGGAGGCAGGGTGCTGGACCCCCTTTCTGCCTTATTTTCCCTCTGAGCACCCCACAGCTGTAGCACTTTGAAACCTTCTTCACCAGGCAGGGACTCATCTGGTCAGAGCCCGCCTGGCCACTGTCCCTGGGTCCATGTGTCGTGCAAGGAATTCCTGAGGCCTGAAGAACTGTCTCTGTGGTGTGGTGCTCTCTGGCCATGCAGAGAATGATGCTCACTGTCACACAAATAAGATTCATTCACCAGGTGTTGAGGTGGGGAAGGGAGAGGTAAGGCACGGCTGGTCATGGCCCTACGTATTCTCTCAGGTGCTGGTGGCAACTCCCCAGGTTGGCCTTCTCCTCCTGCTTCCTTCATGCTTTTAGACGATGCAGAGGGACCTGCAGGCCAACAGTGGTGGCTGCCAGCATTACCCTTGGGACACAGCCAGTGGGAAGAATTAGAAGTGGACTCGGAGGGGTGTTTATTTTATATATATTCTTGGAAGACTTCCTTTCCCAAAAGAGGGCTCATTTTTCTCTGTTCTATAAACATTATTTCACTCTCTGAAGTCAAGAAGTAAAAAGTTTGGTTAATTGCCAATCGGCTGTACTTTTCCAGAAAAGCATTAAGTTTGCAAGTCTCAGCCCTGACAAAGGAAGGACCAGGGCATCTGTCCATGTGAGAAGCCCCTCTCCAGTCCCAAAACCTGTTAACCCTTGTCATGGGCCTCCAGGTATCAAGGTCACAAATGTGAGAAGGACAGGAATTGGGTGGCCCTCTCCTGGGGCTCCCAAGAGCTGGATTCTGAGTCCTCCCCACACCTGGTCCAGGTTCTAACTGAAATCAGATTGACCCTCAGACATAAGAGCAGAGAGATCCAAATAATGCAAGATGCCAAGAGCTGAGGGCATGATAAGCGATTAAGGTCTGATAGAGGGTCACACCCAACAGAGTGGACCAAGCATCTGGTTTTCAGAAAAATCTCTCGAAAGAAAACACCCACATGCAAGGACAGATTGTAACTGTAAGTATCCGAGTGGCTATAAAGAGACTGAAATAGTAACTTTATCAGCCAAAGGGCCTTTGAGATGAATGAACAGATGAAACATGTCACAGTGGGTTTAGGACATCGCAGCATGGGACGCGGTCGGCTGTGGGCAGCGGACAGACAGACAGAAGGAGGCTGGTGGCAGGCGTGATGAGCCTGCTGGCTTTGTGCAGGTGCCTCCCTTCTTTGTGAGCTGAGCAGCATGGCCCCAAGCAGCATGGCTGCAGCCGTTTGGCACACATGTGACAAGGGCACTGTGGTGAGCAGACAGGGAGGGGAAAATAATGGAGCGCCTGCACAGCCCACTGTGAGCCGGCAGATGTTCTGGCTCCCACTCCCCCAGCCTGGCCATACTCCCCAGGCACATGCCACAGGGGCTGGGGGCTACAGCCTCTGCTGGGGTTTGGGGAGGAGCAGGAACAGTGTGGTGCCCCAAAGGGGAGGGTTCAAGGAGGAAAAGGAATAAGAAGAAAGGCAGAGCCCTGTCCTTGGAATGCAATGCATGGGCACCACCGTGGGCTGGGCCTCAGCCTCTCACTTCTGTATCTGGGCCATCAGTGGCTGCTCAGGACTGCCCGCTTTGTTTTGGTGCTTCCTGTCCAGCAAATGTCCTCTCGTTACCAGCTCCACTGGCAGCCTACAGAACAATGGATGATCGGATCCATGTGTACTTTGCAGCCAGATGTTACAGCCCCAGCAACACCTGGAAAAGCGGCAGGGCAGGGAGCAGGTGACCTTCAAACATGGGCTGAGACGCCTAGATGCTGAGCTGCAGGTATCCATACGCTGCAGAGTCCATGGAGCTCCTTTGTCCACCACAGCTGCTTACAGAAGCGACGCCAACCTCCCCCGCCTACAGCTGCAGGGCTCTGACAGAACCATCTGTTAGGGCATGAAGATGGGTAAACCAGCAATCCTTTGCCACTTTCCCACTGCAAGTATGTGACTACCTGTTTTCCAATCACAGTTTATCACTGAGCATCACTGTGTTAACAACAGCAGTGGACATGTCAGGTGTCAGTGATAATCTTCAGGGGACCTGGGAGGGGGTGTCCTCTCCCCAGTGTATCAGGGGAGAGTACAGGGGCTAAGAGAAGTCCATGGGTTTGCCCAGAACCACATAGCACACAGGCACCCCATCAGCCTGGGTCTGCCACCAGGTCAGCCTGGGTCTGCTTCTATGAGAAATTATGAGAAGGGTCTGTCTTCATACATCTTGACCTCAGAGCAACAACAGTCAATTTTGACATCCAGTTTGGAAAGTCAGGTAGTAATATCTATATATATAAAAGCCTAAGCAACCATTACGATGGCTGACCGGATGACCGGCTGGTAGCTATAATGTTCATTAACTACCAGGGGGCAGATGCTCAACGCAGGAGCTGCCCCCTGATGGTCAGTGCGCTCCCACAGCCAACCTCCAATGGCTGGACAACCTTCTGAGGTCCCTCCCCTTGGCTGGCCCCAACTGGGACAGGGTGAGGTAGCCCCAATCGGCCTGGAGGGACCCAGTCAGTGCATGAATTCATGCACCAGGCCTCTAGTGTTAATATATTGTTGAAACTAATGTTGGGCTCCTTTTAGCCTCAAAAGGCATATATTGTCACTCTAGGTATAATTTGTCACATCAGTTTCTGAGTAACTCTACCTCTACTTCTGGGTGGTTTGGGGGTGCAATGGCCCCCACTGAGATTGCTGCAAGAATGCATCATATACACATGAACTACACACATGGGGGCTCCAGCAGCTGGCTATACAGTGTACACCAGACCACAGAAACTCCAGTGGCTGAAAGTGTTTTATTACCACTTTTGTGTCACTTTAGGGCCTGCTAAGGTTCCAGGGAGGCCATCTCAGGCCTTGTAAGTCACACCTTCCTACCTGGTTCAGCTCTTCCTTTTCCAGAATCTTGTAGCTTCACCAACAACACCTGGGAATGGAAACACCACCCACTGGACTTGATCCCCCCATAATGTCATCTGCCCCAAAGGGACAGAAACCCAGTCTCTGAGCTCCTCAGCATCTCGGCGGCGTCACATCGTCTGCTCAATCATGAGGTGTGAGGGAGGCTCTGAGGAAACCTTGCTCTTTTCTGCTCTCTGGCACACCTGACGCCTTTGGACTATTTCTGCAGGTACCTTCCCTTCCATGTGTCCTCAACCCCGAGGGCCTCTGAGAATCAGAGACAGGCAAATGCTCCAGCCTCTCTCTGGCTCAGGCATTGCCCACTTAGTTCCTGTCAGGCTGGCCTGGTCAGTGGGACACTGGCCCTAATTTCTTCCTAATGTGGAGTTTCACCAGCGGCTTCAGCTCTGGGAGGAGAGTTTCCTCAGCTGAGCAGAGAGAGGGGCTTTAACGATAGCAATATGGGCCCCTGGCCTTTAGTTCATGAAATCCCAGTGACTCATTTGGTGGTGAACTTAGGATCAGTGGTTTAAGCTGGAAGTCCCATTGAGCAGAGGAGGAAAAGCTAATAAGGAGTCTGTCCAACCTTGGGAATCTGGCCCTGGGGTGGATGAGATCGACAGCGGGACTGTCACTCTGAGGAGAAGTCACTTCTCCTGGGGCCTGGAGTCCCCTGCTCCACCCCTGGCTCCCGCCTGCCCTCCTCCCATCACCTACAACAGGCAAACAGACTAACTACTAAAGCACCTCGCTGTGGCTTCTGCCACAGGGGCGGTCAGATCAGCAGCCGAGTACAGTCCAAAGCAGAACAAGAAATGTCTCCTGTTTCTGTTTCTCAGCTTCAAATTCTGCAGACACTTGACCACAATATTAGGGAAATGGCTAAAAATTGCCTGACTGAGGTAACAGGTCCTTTGAGTCCACATTTGGATCCTTGAGGCAGTCCCCCACCTTCGAGAGCTTTGGAAGCCAAGGCATCCCAGGCTCTCCTCACTACAGAACATCAGACCCATATGTCTAATCCGTGCTGAGGTCGAGGTCCCAGGGCCTCCTCAATGCCACTTCCTGGAGGTTCTGTGACCTGGAGGTGTGGGCATTTTCCCCATCAGCTGAAAAATGGTGCAAACTGCTGAGCTGGGGTCCCATCTCCAGATGGGCAGAGAGGACAGAGAGGGAAAGACCTGCATCTCTCAGGCTGACCAGGTACTTTGAGTCAATTCAGCAAGACCCTATTTATTGTATCCCTGTCATTTCAGAGCCAAATGTGGATGGTAGGCAGAAGCACAAGGGCGAGGCCCCCTGGGAATGCTTCGGGGTCAGGGCCAAAGAGAGAGGACACCAATATAAATGCAAACCCAGAGTCCAGGACCAATCAGTCCTCACACACTGTTTGGTCCAGGAGTTAAAGAATGGTTTTCTTTCAAGAGATAGATTTTTTTTTTTAAAGTGCTCCTTTATCCTATTTTCTTGATGCAGAATGGGGAAATTAAAGTGACACCCAGTGCATTCTCCGTGGGTGATGCTTCTTTGTCTGTGAGCAGTGAGAATAAATTCCGAATTTGAAAGGTCCTTCAGAGATATAACATTGTGTGTGATGAACCAAGCAGAGAACTGGGACACAGTGAGTGACAAACAAATGAGTCCTGACTATGGAAGAGCTTTTATGCCAGTGGCCTCTAGTTTGGGCAGCCCCGAGGCCCCTCAAGGACATGATCCAGTCCCTAAGTCCTGATGCAGTTTCTAACCTGGTGACGTCTGGCTGGTTTTCCCTCCTAGGATCTGCCCTTGTTCTGTAAAATAATTGTGCACTGGGCTGCCTCCACCCAGGAAGTTCTGCAGCAGCCCCCTCTCCCCTACTCCGTGCACAGGATGCCCACCTGCTGACCATCAGCACTGCCGGGCGCGCCATTCACAGTGGCGAAGGCAGGGCCGTCCTTCCCACAGTGAGCGCCCGGCATCACCGACCTTGGGAGGGCAGGCAGGCAGTGAGAAATGAAGCTCCGTGCTTGATTCATGAATCTCACATAAGACTGAACATAATGGAAGCAAATTATGCATAAACACGTTGTGGTTTAGATATATGATCATTAAAGTTTTGAACTCCGGTTTCCTATGTAATTTATGGCAAAAAACACGCATGTGCAGTAGGCAGTGTGGTCTCCTTCAGAATACCATAAAACAGCTCAAATTGCTGTGTTATATTTATTTGTGCATTTGAAATATTCTTTCCTCATAGAGGATCAAGTGGGCACACTGCCTTCCAGACTCATCCATGAGTCGGCAACCCAGCCTCACAGAAGCAGTGTCTGGGCTGAGGGCAAAAGGTACAAAATCAACAACATCCCTGCTCGGAGAACTGCACACACACAAATAAAAGAGCTTTGGTTTGTTATCATGCCTTTCACTGTCACGAGGGGACTTCGCTATCATCACCCAGACAGTCAATTCACCTCACACTCCAGATCCCCTCCTCAGAGAGTCCTCCTTCAGTGGACTTGTGATGCATACCCCTCCATTTTCTTACAAGCAGCGCCACGCACTGTGCACGTGTTCACAAAGGAGGGACGGTGAATGTGAACTTTGTATTTTGGTGGCTGGGCAAGCACCACAGAGTGGCACTCAGTGTGCGTGGCTGTGTCTGTAGCATTCCACTGTGCATTGCCTTCGCCTGGCTCCTGTGGACACTAACGACATGTAAGTTCCCGGAGACAGGCCCAGCAGAGGGAGTGGCTGCTCTGTGCCCAGTGCTTGACAGCTCTGCCGAGAGGAGCGGAAGGTTTTATCTAAAAAACATGTTCCTGTAGATGCCATTCTGAGGTCCTGAGGACCAGCAGGAAGCCTGACAATCTCTCTGTGTCCACTGGGCAGCAGGTGGCAACACCTGCAGGATGCTGGCCGTGGGGGAGCAGCAACCACAGGAATCCAGAATAAAATCCAGAATAAAATTCAAATGAATAGTGGAATGTGGAACTTTACATGGCTCAGCTCTAGAGCTCTAGCTTTCTCCAAACTCCTGAGGCTGAAGAGGCATGAAGTGGACATTACTTACAAGAGAAAGCAGAGCATCTGTTTGGAATAAAAAGCAAACAACACCATGATGATAGCAGAGATTCCTGCCGGCATCATCTGGGCCCCAGCTATTCCTGGGACTCCCCTGGTCCCTGCAGGACTCTTGATCCCACGGGCCTTGTGGGCAACAGGCACACTGTGAGAAGCTGTCCACAGGGCACCTGTTGCTTGTAGGGCTGGGCACAGTCCTGTGACCCTGTGAAGCAATGACAGTGGCAGCCACCACCTCAGTACCCAAGTTGGAAGGCCACCCCACAGGGAAGCAGTAAGACTGCCTCTCTGTGGGCAGGAGGGCAGGAGGGCAGGAGGGCAGGGGAGGGGACCCACTAAGGGAAATGATGGAAGGTCTAGACCAGAAAGAAGTTTCCTCTTTGCTTTGGGTTGTCAGCTAAGGGACACAGGCTGAGCTCTTCTTCTGAACTGGAAAGCACCAGTTGGACCCCGCTAGTGAGTGGGTGGTGGTGCACAATGCAGTCACTGCTCCCAGAATCGCTTGACCCCTTACTGCAGTGGGAACCTCACTCTGTGACCAGGATTCCCTTCCTGGGTAGCAGCCACCTGACCTCAGGGCCTCCCTCTCAAGTTTCACCCTGTATTCATTCATTCATTCATTCATTCATCCATGAGTCAGCTCACTCACTCATTCATCAAACATGGTTAAGACCTAGTGCTAGCAGTGCCCCCAGATATCCTTTTTATTGGTGAGCCAGACAAAGCTCAGGGAGGACATCCCTACGGCAGCAAGTGGGCCTCAGAACCCTAGAGCATGGGCAGAGGCAAGCTGGAGGTGGGGTGCTCAGCCAGATGAGGGAAGAGAGGCCGTGTTTGATGCTTGCTTCTCTGATGCAAGGGGAGTAGCATCCTCTCCAGTCTCTCCAACAACACCTAGGACCTTTGTGTTGACAAGAACCTTTGTGCTCTCCTGGAGCCTCGGACACCATCCTGCCTACTCTGAGAGAAGCCAGCTGCTGCCTCCAGGATGGCTGGCTTGAGGAGATCAAGGCCTCTGTCCAGAGCTGAGTCAAGTTGATGCACACACCTGTGGTTTTAGCTAATGGTGCCACCCACCAGTCTAGGGGGTACCATGTGCTATTAAACTTCACCTGTGTGCTTGTGTTGGTGAATTTGAAAAAGAACAGGCAGGCACCAAGAGGTGACCCCCACAAGTGGAGGTCTTCACAGAGCTGGGGATGCTCAGGACCCAGCAGGGCCTTTCCAACATGTCCCCTTAAATGGGAGTTGGATGCTCCCAGTGTGTGGAGGTGGTAATACAAACCAAGTCCCTGTGAGCACACCCGGACCATTGGGTGAAGAGAGATGGCACACTGGGTCTGCCTCTGCCTGGGACTGGTCAGCTTTCCTTTAGAACAGCCGTGGGCAAACTACGGCCCGCGGGCCGGATCCGGCCCGTTTGAAATGAATAAAACTAAAAAAAAAAAAAAAAGACCGTACCCTTTTATGTAATGATGTTTACTTTGAATTTATATTAGTTCACACAAACACTCCATCCATGCTTTTGTTCCGGCCCTCCGGTCCAGTTTAAGAACCCATTGTGGCCCTCAAGTCAAAAAGTTTGCCCACCCCTGCTTTAGAATGTCCAGAAATACAGATTCTAATGCTAAAGATAAAAAATGGTTTCTATCTGGAAGGTCTTAACTGCATTAAAGCATTTTTGAAAACTGATAATAAGAAAGAAAGGACAAGAAAAGAAGCTTCGGGGAAACTGGAAGCGTTGCCCGGGACCGAGAGGAAAGGGAGCACACGGAGCAGGCGGGCCTCACGGGCCTGAAGCGGCGCTCGCACCGGCTCGTTAATCACAGCCTGTTACTGTAATTTTAATGAATCTTTATCCTATTTTCTCTGTGTAATCCAATTACTTCTGTTTTCCTAGCCAGCACAGGGGATCTCTTGGTTTCCAGAATTCTGCCAGTCAGTCCACTTTAGAAGAAACAATTCAATTCATTATCATTAAGCGCCTACTTTCAATACCACTTTGAGGGGAATCGGTGAAAGAGAAGCCATCGGCGGCCCTGGCTCCGCTCAGGGGAGCCGCGCTGTTCTACGCACCTGAGTAGTCCGGGCTCCGTCCCCTGGGCCCCTAATGACATTCTGGGCTGCCAGCTCATCAACCACCCTGTCGGCTGGCAGCCCTACTTGGCAGGGAAGAAACTGCACGTTGAATCAAAGGTGGTGAGAACCAGCAGCATCGGAGGGAGATAGGTGATCTGTTACGGGTGCTGCCAGGCTTCTCTGGAGCACAGGGGATGAAGGAATGGCCTCTGTGCATGCATGTGTGTGAATGCCTGTGTGTACATGCCTGTGCGTGCACATGTGTACATACACGTATGCACGTGTGCACACACCCACACTCCTAACAGGAGGCCGCGTGTTCTGATGATCCCATTATACTCTGTGACCCACACTGGTTGGAGTGGCCACCATGATCACCACAGGGACAGGGTGGACCATGAACCAAGAAGACAAGCAGCTGTTTCTACTCAACAGATGAAGCTGCTCGTTGTAAACCTGCTTTCTTTCTCTCAGAGTCAGGGACTAGGCACCATACCTGGCGTTCCTCATTGTATTCATTTGCCAGCCCTTATCCCCGTTTTTGTGCATTGTGCTGGGAAGCAGGCACTCTCCCTTGTTCCCCGGAGCCTCTCTGTCCATCTCTTGATGGGATTGAGTTAAATGAATCCTCATGAAGGATTGGACAGATTCCATGGGCCACTGTGAGTACAGCTTGAAGGCCTGGGGCAGAGTAGACATCCCTCAGACATTGGAAGGACACAATGAAGAACTGCCTGAGGCCTGCACAGAGGAAATAGAAAGAGGGAAACAAAAAATCTTTTAAATGCCAAGGAATCTTGTTCGAGCACCAGAAGTAATTGACAACTGCCAGGAACCTGTGGTGGTCAGCAGATTGCACAGAAGGTGAAGGTACACAGTCTACAGGCCATGGCTACCCAGGACCATCATGAGGGCATGCCGTGGTTGAACTGTAGTGGATGACTGGGTCAAGAGGGAGACAATCAGAAACAGACAGCGTATTTAGAAATGTCTATTTTGGGAATAGCCTAGTATTTGAAGTTCCTAAAGAAAATGTGCAAAGATTAAGGGTTTCAGAATGTAATACATCTAAATTATGGAGTAACAATTAGCCATTTGAAAGGAGCAGCTCTCTTTCAGCGTTGGCACCCCGAGTGGCTTCGCTGACAGTGTACATGCTTGGCTGGCAGCCCTGAGCAGGCAAGGATTTGATCACATTTTCACAGGGACAGGCAACAAGTGACCCATCTTGACTGTCTCATAGGACTTCCAATCCACTGGCCCCTTCTGAGGCTTGACTCAGCCTCTTCTGTTTGCACATATGTGGGAACAAAGATATTCACAAATAGGCTGCACTGCAGAGAAGGGTCCTGCATACATCCAAAGACTCCCATGGGAGTTCTCAGGGTGCCACTGCCACAGGCAGAAGGATCAGCCTCAGTTTCCTCAAATGTCTCTGAAATACACGATGATAAAGAAAATCATATGCTTGGAAGCATTGGTTCAACTCCAAAGCACTAAACAAATGCAGGGGGAATTTCTTTTTTAACTATAAAAGCATTTTGTGCATTGAATTACGTAGCGTACACAGAAATCCTGATGTGTGGACGGATCACTGGCGGGCTTGTTACTGTGTGGATTCTGATTCCGTGGACACAGTGGGAGTGGAGCCTGAGATGGGGCGTTTCTAATAAGCTCTGGGGCGCTGCTGGTGCTGCTGGTGCTGGACTGTATTTCAAGGAGCAGAGGTTAACAGAGCCGGCCCAAAGCCAGCTGCCAGCGGTCTTCTAGTTTTGTCTAATAGACCATATCACATAGACCTGTGATTGACTAGTAGAACATGTAATGCTTGGTTCCATGCCCAACATGTAGAAAGTTGGCACAGATATCATGAATACTCTTGGTATTTCTTTATCCAATCATTGGGTGGTGCTAGATATATACTAATATCTTGATCTTGGTGAATACACTGCTTATTTCATAAACCTAAATTGCTCTTTTGTTTGGAATAATATATGTAAATTAAAACAATTTTCAATGACCTGGAACATATTATTTGATATTAAAATTTTAGGAAAACATCCCTGGACAGGTGGCTCAGTCAGTTGGAGCATCTTCTCATACACCAAAAGGTTGTGGGTTCAATTCCCAGTTGAGGCACATATAGGAGGCAACAGATCACCATGTCTATCTCACATGGATGTTTCTCTCTCTCTCTTTCCCCCTCTCCCTTACTAAACATATCCTTGGGTGAGGATAAAAATATTTTTAAGAAAGTAAACCACTGTATTTTATTTACACTGTTTTTGAAGCATTTTTTATTCTTTCTTAAATTAATTTCTCCAAAGCAGTGTGTATAATGTCTTTGTAAATAATACCATTTAATTATGGCAATGAAATAAGCTATCACTATTATTTGATTTCTCCATTCAAAAACATACCAAAAACTATTAAATATCACTGCATCAGGTGTACCATTTATCTCTCAATGTAATTCTTTTTTTCTTTTAAAAATGACAGTTTCAACCTGGGGTCATTTTCTTATTTAAAGCTACCTTCTGTGTATGTTCAGTGTTTACTCATTGCTTCCAGTTTAAGGGACACACATGGACCTCGGTCACTATCCCCCTGGGGGACAGTCATTCTCTGAACTGCTTGGTGGACCTGTGAGCTAAAGAGCAAACTTCCATCTCCCAAGAAACATTGAGATCTCCAATGCCATCTCATGGGACGTCTCTCATAGTGCTGCAACCATCTTTCCCATCAGCCTTTAACAGTCAGGAACGTGAAGTCATCCCTAAGCAAATGTAAAACCCACCCTTCATCTTCTGTGTCAAAAAATTCTACCCAGTGTGCACATTAAAAACACTGGAACATAGTATTTAATATTGAAATTTTAGGAAAATAAAATTCACATAAAGACATCGTCCCTAATTATGTTTTGTTTGCACAAATTTTACACATTTGTTTGATATTTTTATCTGTGTATTTGCTCCCATGTCTCTTCTTTAAATTGTAAACTAGAAGGTGGAGAAGTATATTTTTAATGCTGTTTGCACAGTACTTAGCACTAAATCTCATTGAGAAGAATAAGATCAAATCAAGTAACCTGTGAGAGTTCAAACATGTACATTTTTTCCAAATCAACAACTCAGAATGTTTATTATGATACATATCTTTTCCATGTAGGTATCAAAAGCTAACATTTATTTAGTGCTTATTACATGTGTGTTTATTTAAAAGCATTTATTCCTCACAGCATAATGACCACAGGTAGCATTACTGCCTGTGCCTGACGAATAGAGTCCTTGGAGTGTTAAACTAAGCATATTACTAATTTGCCAAGTTCACACAGCTGGTAAGTGGTGGAGCCAAGATTTAAACTCAGAAGTTGGACTCTCAACCTTGTTCCCTAAGTACATCTCCAAGGTTTCTCAGTGATGACATTTATGTGAGGCTTCTATGCTGTGTAATAATTACACAAAGTCAGTGGCTTAAAACAGCACCTAATTATGATCTCACAGTTATTGTAGGTCATAAATGTGAGCATAGATCAGTGGAATTCTCTGATTCAGCACCTCACCGAGCTACAATCTAGATGTTGACCAGGTGCCTCAGAGACTCAGCTGGAGAAGGATGCCCTCCAGGCTACACCAGGTGAGTGGCAGATCATGTCCTTGAAACTGTGGGATGGAAGTCGCTGTTTTCTTGCTAGATGTCAGCTGAGAACCACTCTCATCTCCAAGAGTTCACAAAAGTCTCTTGTCATATGGTCCTCACACAGCATGGCAGCTCACATCTTTAGAGCCACAGGGAGTCGAACTCCAGTCTGCTAACCTCATTATGGGAGTGACATCTCAACATATTTGTCATATCCAATTGGTTAGAATCAAGTGGAAGGTTTCTCCCATACTTAAGGGAGGAGATTACACAAGGGCAAGACTCAATGGGGGTCACCTTAGGGCATGTCTGCCACAAGTTATCATGGAAACAATGTTGATACTAGAATCTCACAAACTTAGGAGCCCAAGGATGAATTTAAGCTCCACTAAATATCAACCTCCCTATTTGAGACCCAAGGGAAGCACACCTGAAAAGACTGTCCACTGGTAGCAGACCTGGGCTCTCTCACTGGCTCTGTCACTGACACACGTGGTGAGCACAGAGAAACCAAAACTAGATGGGAAACTGAGACACAGGCTCATGGAGAATGCCTCAAGCGACCTTATAATTTATCATAAAAACCAGGACACTTTGGGGAGTGAACAAGAACAATTTTAATAAAGATTCCAAGACAAGTGCAAACCAGAGCTATACTGAACATGTGAGGACATGTGACGCCCTGGTAACACTCATCCATCAGCATGGCTCCCAGAAGTCAAGAAGCTGCAAGGAAGTCAGATAATGTAGCACCATGGTTCTAACACATACTGGACCGCCAAACTCAAGTTCAAGTCTCATGCCCAGTTCTTACTTTCATACAACCTTGGAAAAGCAACAGTCTCCTAAGTGTAAATGAGAATAATTAAACATTTTAAATTAAATATTTGAGATCAAATAATATATGTAAAATTCTTAGAAAAATAATTTAGAGCATAGAAGGCACTGGTGAATGGTGGGCACCGTACTGCTATTATTGTGATCACTTGTTGAAAATCTAGCACAAATGAAAATCCAACCACCTGAGTTGGAGGTAAAAATGTTGCCATGGTAATAGATATAGATATGCAGAGGAAGCCACAGATAAGCAGTTCCAAGCTTGAAACTGAGAGCAGACCCTTCCTCTTGGGGGAGCAGAGAAGTTGAGACAGAGAGGGAGGGGGATGGACACAATGGTTTTGTGGTTCCTCAAAGAGAGGAAGGAAGTGGAATCACATAATGTACAAAAGAGAAGATATATATAAATGTGGATGTAGATGTGGCATTGCTAAACCTTTAGATCTGTTTTCAATTGGTTTGTCAATAAACATTCTGGTTTCTGTGCTCAGACAATGGGTTCACACCACTAGCTGATGTGGCATATGTGGTCTTGGGGGCATGTTGGGTCAACTGAGTTGGAATCAGTCTGTAAAAACCTTGAATGAAATTTCAGGACTTGGAATGGTCTGGGTGGATGACGAAAGCCATTGATGAGACAAGCAGATGTGTTTACAAATCGATCTAAGGATAAATGGGAATAAGGAGAACATGCAGATAAGATGAGGAAGAAGGTGAGGATGATGGCCCCGTGAGAGAATACAGGGCTCAAAGTCAGTGGGTTGGCGATGGAGAAGAGGGAGAGTGCTCAAAGACCAGACAACCACTCAGCAAGATATTCACTAGAAATGCAACACACTAATGCCACTTTCACAGCCTGAGTTAATTTTCTTACTTAAAACCATCTTATTTCCTTGTCATTAAACCCAGCTTTAATTGTGCATACTGGCCAGCTTTATAGATAACTTTATGTCATAATCTTCCACAGCAGTGAATTATATGCTACTCAAATACTTCTAATATTTTGCACCTACTCGAAGCTAATTCTTATGTATTTTTAATATCACGCTTTTTATTTTTATTTTTTACTGGTATTTTATTTTTTAATATATTTTATTGATTTTTTTACAGAGAGGAAGGGAGCGGCATAGAGAGTTAGAAACATCTATGAGAAACATCGATCAGCTGCCTCCTGCACACCTACTGCTGGGGATATGACCGCAACCAAGGTACATGCCCTTGACCGGAATTGAACCCAGGACCCTTCAGTCCACAGGCTGATGCTGTATCCACTGAGCCAAACCAGTCTGGACAATATCACGGCTTTTTAATTATCACAGCACTATTTGCAAGTACCTATAATAAAACGTGTTACAGAAAAAATGTGAGCTGTGTTAGGCTTACTGTGCAGGTCAGCATTGTCCCATCCTGTTGCCTTTCCTGCATTAACATAGGAGAAAAGTGTTGGTCATTACAGCGTCCTTAACGTTCTGACAATTCCTTGGTACACTGTATAAAAATCTCTAATCCTGCAATACAGAGGCACCTATGACCAGAGGTACATCTTGGTCCCTCTTCTGTAAGTCCCTCCCTGGGCCCTGTAATTGCTTTAGTCAACCAATAAATCAAAGTAATAAATTAATAGAGAGTATCTTATTGTTTAAATTATTCATTTACTTCAAATATATGACTATGGAGTTTGGATGGGGAACCATGGGAGGAATGCAATGTAGTGAGGATCATCAGCAAGTGAGTTAGTCTTTTTAGCCAGTTCCCACAAAGTCCTCCTTCCAAAATGCTCTGAAAATAGCATGTCATTTTCTTAACCCCCATCTTAAATGAGATTGTGTCTGAACCTGAACGGGGCCAAGATTTTGTGAGCATCAGTCATTTCGCTTAATCTGGTATCTCACTGTGAGTCTCATACTCTTATCCATTTGCCAGTGACCCACGTCTGTGACTAAGAAATTGGGCTAATGATCACTTAGTTGCCATTGCTGCAGAGAAAGATGTTGGCCTTTGTTGAGCAGACAGATTTGAGTCATGTTTAGCAGATGTTTATTGAGAGTCTGTTACAGGCTAGACACTGTGGGATTATAAAGATGAATAAACTGCAGACATTAACCTCGGGTATTTATAATCCAGTCAGGTGGGAAGATAACACATACTACAGCATCGCATAAGATGTAGCTTGAAAGCCGCAACCAGTTAAATATGCAGCATGGCAGCCTCTCCCTGCAGAGGGACTGCTGAGCTCAGCCTGGAAGGATGGGAGGTGTGTTGGCAGCCAGGGTGGAGGAAGCTCCTGTACAATCCAGATTTGGGAAATTCCTGACAGAGGTGCCAACACAGGCAATGATGAGGCAACTCTATGGAGCGCAGCTCTGCTGGAGGCTGGAACAAGGGGAGAAGAAGCTGTAAGCTCCACCTTGGGGTGTCAGCAGTAGGAATGAGTAACTTTCACTCCTGGTTGGGAGCAGGGGACAGTGAAGGTTTTTATAGGAGGACCATTTCATCCTCAGAGCTGTGCTCTGCAGAGATTCCTGGCAGCTCACATAAAATGCATGATGGTGGTGAGAGTAGCAAAAGCCAGATAAATTCAGACATTATGAGGTCCAGACAGAAGAGGGGAGGGAAATGCACAATGGTTGAGCATCTCACAGATAATCATGTCTCATTCTCATACAACTTTGCATTAGGAATTATTATCTCCTTTCCTGCCGATAAGAAAACTGAGCTCAGATGAGTAAAATTCCATCCACTTATAAGTCTAAGGCAATGTTTGAATTGAGAGTGCAGCCTAATCAAGGCCCATGGGCAGAGAAGTCATGGAAGCCATAGGCAGAGTATATGCAAAAGGCAAGAGGCAGGGTCTGAGAATCCCCATTGAAGGAAGGTGTGCTGCAGGACTGAGGTCCCCACTACACCCACCATACTGAGCTGGCCAGACTGAACTGGAGAAAGATGAATGAACACCATTGATAGGGTCACGATGCGAAGAGGGTGGTAGAGCTCAGTATAGTTCAGCCAAGGTTCACTGGAAGTCCATCCTGGCCAGGCCAATGATGACACAGAAGAGAGGAAGACGCTGCCTTTCTGGGTTCTTCCACAGAGGTCCCCAGTGAGGACGGACCTGGTGAGAAGGTCATTGTTTCCAATGGGCTGGAAGGGAAGGCAAGCAATTCACACTAGGGCACATGTTTAATCCAGGAATGCCACAGCTGCAAGAAAATGAGGTGCCCTGGGTCACATTGCCCTTTAACCTCCGTGAGTGGGCCATCGGATCAACTTCCCAGCCTAGAGCTGGTGTTGATGACAAACATCACCTTAGGCCACTATGTAAGGTGGCCACAACAGGTCCCAGCTGGGAAACTCCTGCTTCACCCTCACCTGTCATGCACGGCCACTCGAAGCATGTCATAGACCTGCCAATGCCAAGAAGGCCTTTGCCTCGCCACCTGCTTCTCTGGGAGTTACAGTTGTAAGAAGCAAGGCGCTGGAGGAATAGGGAGCACTACCTGTCTGAGTGTCCCGAGGACCAACAACCTCAATGGCAAAGACAAAGCTTTCCTGTTGAGTATTGAATACAGGAATAAAAGACCTGCCTCTCTTCCCTCCACTTCGCTTTAAGAGCAGGTGCTGATTTTAATCCCCCAACTGCCCTGCTGGCTTCTCAAAATAATGAAAAAAGAAAATAATTAGCAGCTGTACTAGCAGTGGGGAGCAAACCGCCCAGCACTGGATTTCTGGTAGAAATTAACTCCAAAGTAAACTTGAACATTTAAATAAATATTTTTAGTTTCTCAAGACCTGTTGCCACAATCTTGAGTTAGGGGCAACATTACTACCCTTGCCTAGCATTTAGCCTGTGTACAGAAGTCACCCAACTACAATTTACAGAATATGCTTAAATATTCCCTGTTTTGCCCGAGGCGCTTAGGGTCTGGGACAGCTGTGGGCAAACTACGGCCCGCGGGCCGGATCCGGCCCGTTCGGCTGTTCTATCCGGCCCGCGGAGCCGAAAGATCAGAGGGTTCTCTTGCTCTCCCCTCCGCTCCTTCACCAGCAGCAGTATTAACATGGCAACGTCGGGAAACACGGCCGCAGCTCCTTCTTCTGAGTCCAGTTTAAGAACCCATTGTGGCCCTCGAGTCAAAAAGTTTGCCCACCCCTGATCTGGGACTTTTGTCATCTTTTCTTCCTGTTTATGTCAAGATTCAGAGCTGTATAGACCATGTAAAACCTATATATGGATTGATAAACTAAATACCAGTTACTATATCACCTGTGATAAATGTATAGACAGGTAGTATGTATGTGTGTATGTGTGTGTGCCTGTTTATTTGATATGAATGCCAGACAAAATGAATCATTTGCCCCAGGGTTGCACAGCCCAATGATGGCAGTTGATCTACAAGCTAGACCCTGGTGAGCCGCCAGCAGTGTAAATTCCAGTCCAAGTCTGAAGGTCTGAGAATCAGGAGAGCTGATAACATAAGTTCTAGTCTGAGTCCAAGTCCAAAGGCAGAAAATGACTGATGCCCCAACTCAATGACAGGCAGAGGAAGAAGCAGCAAATCCCCCCTTACTCGGCCTTTTTGTTCTGTCCAGGCCTTCACTGCGTGGAAAGATGCCCACCCACACTCCGGAGGTTGGTCTGCTTTCTCAGTCTACCGATGCAAGTGCTAATCATCAGAAACCTCCTCACAGACACACCCAAAATAATATTTACTCAAATATCTGGGCGCACATAAATTAACCATCACAATGGCTTTACTGACTCAGAGATTAAAGTGTGTCCTAGAGTTGTCTGTGAGGTCACACAAACTGGGTGTGAGGTCACACACCCTGGCGCTGGAGCCGCAACCTCGGTCTTTTCGGGCGGTGGAGGTTCTTACCGGTAGAGTTCCGCTCTTGGTGGCTGACTCAGGGTGAGACGACAGTTAGGATGAATATGATGGAAGGAACAGCGGTGCGGATAGTGAAATACTAGAGAAGATGGCACGAGGAGAGAAGGAAGACAAGGAGCCAGGGACAAAAGGTAGAGAGAAGACAGCCAGGAAGTGTATTTTCAGCAAAACATACTGTTAATTCAATATGAAGAAAACGGATATTTAATCTACTCATAGCAGTAAAGCAATGACACTAAATCAGGAATTACTGGGTCGCCTTGTGGTCACGTGGACTGGATTAGCTGGGACTCGACCTGCGCTCCAGTCGGCAGAGGATGGCTACCCTGCTCAGGAAGCTGTCCTCTGGGGCCAGGGCTTGGAAAAGAGGAAGTCGTGTATGAAAACTCTTTGGATGTTTGGAGACTTTGCAGGATAGTGCCTGTGATGAACTCTAAGCTTATTAAGAACTAATCCTCGCCTCGTCACACAGGGAGACTCATTATAGTGGCGTCCTCAGAGTGGCCCGGCCAGGGGAGTAGCGTGCGGCACTGTAATGATGTCCGAGTGGCTTGTGCAGAAACAGACCCCCGTGGACTCGGTGCTGGCAGCCCAGGAAGGTCGTCAGAAGCCCTGAGTGGGTGCGGGGCTCTCTTCTGCTGGCACCTGTGCTGTGGGCTTTGCACATTGGAGTCTCCAATCCCCCTCCTCTGTGGTTTATGGACTCTGGGTAAACTCCTCTTTGTGCAGGGGATGAATAACAGGCCTCATCTTCATCTGCTTACAGCCTGGCAAGGCAGTGCTTGTACGTAAACATAAACACAGAAACCAGTGACAAAAACAGGCCCCTGTCAGTGCTTGACGTCCTTTGTTGGTCCAGAGAAATAAAGGCAGGGTTCCCAGGAGTGGGTGCCTCTCTAGAGCCATGTCTTCCATGGTTTCTATCGGAGGCAGGAAGGTAACTGACAGGCTTTCTAACAAACTCATGATTCAACCATTTGAACTTGAACACGCACCTTAAGGTCCCTGCCTGTTTTCTCATCTGTGAGGAAGACGGATGGCTGTGTAGACTCAGAGCTCCTAGTAAGTGCCACCCTGAATTTCCACTTCTCCTCCTTTTCTCCTGGGAGGGAGAGAGAAGGAGGCTGGACATTTCAGTGGCGGACCTCAGCCTGTTCTCCACACTGAGGAGCACCGTCATATCCTGACACAGACAACACCATTTTTTCAAACTTCCCCGAACTCGCGAAAATGCACGCTTCACACCCATTCTGATGGATTTGTGGAACAAGCATGCAAATCACGACAAGGCCAGCCCGCCTGCTCTCGGGCCGCTGCTGCCATTCCCAGCTCTCCTGACACGCGGCTGGGGTCTAAGGAGATGACGGACATAAAATATGCAGAAGGCCTGGAAGAGCAGCCTATCGCTCCACTCTGGCAGATAGCTGAAAAACCTCATCGATGCCATAACCCTTTTAGATGTGCTTTTCAATGTGAAACACGTTTGTCTTTCATTTAAATAAACCCAAGTAAACCCAGAGCTTTGTTTCAGTTCTGCACCCCCGGGTGAGTCCAGGCAGGATGATAATGCACTTGAACTGCTTTCCTTCTTTCTTTCCTTCTTGGTCTACATGCACCCTCCTCCCAGGCCCCACTGTCTGGGGCAGTCATTTAGCCACAGCGCACTAATTAGCCCTGCTCGGGAGGGAGGTGGGTGTTACAGGACTTCCTCCCCCAGGCTTCCTCCCTCAGTAATAATTAAAAACTAGGGGCCAGAGAGTTAAACCGTGTTGCAGAGACCACGGTCCATAGTTCCCCTGGAAATGTCAAGAGAGCATAAGGTGTGATTCTTCAAAGCACCTCTGGAAAGTTTGCAGGCTCAGAATGTGGTTTTGAGAATTTAAATGAGTTCTGTATTCAAATGACCAAGTAAGAGGGACTTATGCAAATTTGGGGGGAAATGCATGGGTTACAGTTGTCATAGGAACCTTAACTACACTTAAAATGTGCCACGTAAGAAAGGTCAAAAAACAAGTCTTCTTAATATCCAAGTAAATAATAATTTATTTTGTCTGTACCACAATCTTTATAGCTTTCAATAAGGGTTGTGGATGAAAATTTTAAAATTAAGCTAGATCTATGACCACTTCAACAGTCCTATCTTGTAGTTTGGATTTTAAAAAATATTTTCTCAGCGTAAATGAAGCATCTCGCTCTCAGAAAAAGTCACAGAGTAAGTATACTAGTACTTTCTGCAGAACAAATTGTACTTTGTGCTGGGTTATGAAAATTGACACCTTCCATAGGTGTTTATAAACTTTTAAAACTAAATGATTTGTCTCTAGTATGAGCCTAACATAATACCATATGTATAATTTACTGGTAAATATTTGGGTTTTACACATGTAAATCAATAGCAAATGAACCAGTGATGAAACATGTGAAATGTGCCTTTAAGTCGAGCAGCGTGGCGCATCCACTACGCAGCCGCTCTCAGTGGACACCCTATACCTCCAGCAATAGCCTCACCTGGAACCTGTGAGAGATGCAAATCCTGGACCCCACCTGCGGCTCCTGGATGCTGCAGAGAGAGGCTCACCCACCACTGTGCTTCACTCGCCCTATGGGTGATCCTGATACAGCAGAAGCCTTAGGTCCTGCAGAAAACAGGACACTGGCCAGCTGCCTGCTGTTCTCCCCATGAACAAAAACCTAGCTTACGGCCAAGAACACAGGCAGGCCCTGAATTCTGATCTTATCCACTGACCATGCTCGTAGTGAGGCATTTTTGAAGGAATGTGTTTTTCTAGAGTTTTCCATTACATAATTGCATCACTTGTACATCCTTGAAGAATCAAGTATCAGTCATTTTAAAGTGAAAAATGAATTGATCGCCCTAGCTGGTTTGCTCAGTGGATTGAGCATTCACCTGTGGACTGAAAGGGCCTCAGGTTTGATTCAGGTCAAGGGCACATGCCTTGGTTGCAGGCTCAATCCCCAGTGTGGGGCATGCAGGAGGCAGTCGATCAGTGACTCTCTCTCATCATTGATGTTTCTCTCTCTCTCTCTCCCCCTCTCCCTTTTTCTCTGAAATCAATAAAAATGTATTAAAAAAATAAAAAGAAAAATGAATTGGTCCACTCCACTCTTGGGAATACAAACACCCCCATTTGATCTTCATCTTAAACAATCATATTATTATTATTATTATTATTATTATTATTTCTCATATAATTCAGCCACTAATTCCTGGAATTCTAAAATACCCCATGTTTAGAGATGCAATAATTTCTTTGATTTGTACCAAATTCCAGGAAATGCTTTTCTGTGAAGAAATCTGCAAGAATGAGCAGTAGTTGCCAGTGAAGGTCGAAGGGCACTGTGGCCAGCTGAGCTGCCCCATACGTGCCCAGAAACTCTGCCTCTGTGAACACTGACTCTTCTGGACCACAGGCTGATCTGGGCCTTTTTCCTTCTCTGGGTGACTTTTCTACCTGCAGACCGACCAATGCTGCTCCACAAAGTAGATAGGTATGGTCACCTGAGCCTGTATCCCTGGGTAGATATTCTCCATACACTTATTCTGTAGACCTACTGGGTGGCAGACCCTTGCTAGGTGCTTCGGGCTGGAAGCTAAAGACCTGGTCCTGCTTTCACAGCCAAAACAGTCATAAAGTACAGTGGGCTGAGTACAAGGGGCCATAGGCCTGGAGGGACTGGGGCTGATAGGGGACAGGATGGAATTTGTTCAGTTGGTGCACACTAACTCACAGGGATCAAGGTCAAATTTTCAAAAATTTAGTAAACTGTTTGTTAAAACAGCCATTATTAATAATTAAATATCAATGTATAGTTAAGGAAAGTTTATTCCAAATATTGATAATAAACACTCAACACCAACCACTTCCTAATTATTTTATTACATTTTACCACTCTCTGTACCTTTGAGGTTACTTTTGTCTCATGTTTTCATGCCGTGGACTTGGGAACTAAGAGTGAAGAGCATCTGAGCAAAATCAGAGAGTCGGCTGCGTTTTCTTGCTTTTGTCCCTTTTTATAGCCGTCATTAACAACAAACCTGCAGACTGATTGTGGACCCTGATGTGGGCACGCCCTTGAATAGTCCAAGAAAAAGGGGCATTGGGCAGAGCAGCAAGTGTCCCCTGTGCCATGGGCTGACCTTTTCATCAGTGTGTGTGCTGGACCAGCAGACCCCAGCCAAGGGGGTGGGGGCCCTTTACAAAATGAGCCCCTTTAAAGTGAAACAGCATTATTCATCAAAGCTGGGCGGCTCTCTATGTAAAGAAGGGACAGCTGGTGTCCCCCCATGCCACTTGAACACTCTGGCACAGACGCCCCCCACCCCTTATTAAAAACGGGTTGGATTGCATTCCAGGTCCAGCCTTCAAAATTAATGACAAGCTTGCAATAAAGTACCAGCATGGACCCGCACCTTGTAATACAACGTGATTACTCGAGCTGTGTTTATTAGCGGTCTGAGCAGCAGGCCTGGCCGGCTGGTATTTGACACACAGACAGGGATGTTCCAGGCGCTCTGTGCGGCATAGTCACTTCAAAGTCGCAGCCCTGCTGGCTCGGTTTACACCTGAGCCAATTAGCCTGGAGATCAGAAGAGGCCTGGAAATGGAGCTGCGCCCTCACTTCTGGGCTGGAGAAAATCACTTGATCCCAGGTAAGATGATACGGAGAGAACAATGGTGGATAAAGCAGAGGAAAGAGAGGGAGGCAAGGGGCGGGCACGGCGCACCCCATCGGGAGCAGAAAATAAAGAAACCCTGTGTTGGGCCGAGCGCGGGGGCCTGGCCCCCTCTCAGGGTGTTTGTCCGGCTTTTGTTAGCAACAAAGGGGCTAATTGAAATGAAACAGTCTGCAGTCTGTTTGTTGGCACATCAAATATGCTGTAAGATATGCTGATTCGTGCTCCTCCTGAATTATTGAACAGCATGGCTTCCAGAAATAAGACAGGCGTGCGATGGGGGAGACCTGGGGTGGCTTTACAAAAGTGACATCACTTTGCTAAGGTTCTGTTTGCATTTACTTCTTTTCAAGAAGGTAGAAAATAGAACGTTAAAAAATGGAGGCTGTAGGTGCTCCGCACAGCCTCCTAAACTCCCATCCCAGACAGTTCTGAAATTGCAAAACGTTCCAAAGCCCTTGAGGAGAACAAGGAATGTGGCCATTTTAGATTTGCTCAGTCAACGGTGTGGCACCCCATCCCCCAGTTCCTCCTACATGGAGATGCCATCGGTCTAGGACAGAGTGAGGGTGTTGACACCTTCCATTAGGCCAAAGAATAGGACTGATTTGAGTCAGGTCAAAGTTCACCCATTCAATAAACAAGTCCTGAGCAGCTTCTCGGCTGAGGTGACACTTTTGGTGTTGGGGACACAAGGCCTGGCTCTTGTTGTGGCTGGGCCTCAGTCTGTCAGGGAGGGACAGACACAGGAAGACCCCTTGTTGATATCACAGGGTCACTGCCGAAATGGAAGAGGGCCAAGTTCTCTTTAGGAAAACCATGAAGAGAAGCAGAATATGCACATAAAAATAGGTGTGCATGTGGTGTGTGTGTGCATAAACATGGGTGTGCTCTGTCTGAGGCGTGAGTGGGCCGAATGCTGGGTACATTGCTGAGGGGGACAGACATTGAGTAGGCCCATGACTCGTGAACCTGAATATTTAAAATAATTTATTTAAAGCCTAAAGGAGGCACACAGGTTGATGAAGTTCATTAATAACTGAAGATGTGTTTTTATTTCTGCAGGAACTTGGAATTACACACTTCTGAGTTGGGCAATAAGAGAAAATCTCAGGTGTTTCTTTTTTCCACGAGGCCGGGAGATCGCATCTCAGGAACGTCTAAGCGGTTCTTTCTCCTGTGCATTTGAGATCACGCACTAATTGCAGAGCTGTCTGTGGGCAGCCACTTGGATTTCAGCCAAATGTGCATAATTATGTTTCTAATAACAGTAGTGAGATGCCATTGGCTTTCAGAGTGAGGTGGTGACCACAGCTGATGAGGACAGGATGGGTGATGCCTGGCATGGAAGACCTGGATCCCCTCTTCCCGAAGGTGGGCAGGTGTGCCAAGACAGCGGACCTTCCACACATATCCTATCTTCCTCCCGTTACTCTTACCTCTTCCTGGCTGCACACCTGTCTTCTCTTCCCGCTCATGCTCATGCCGGACATGACTGCATTGGCTTTGGACATTTGGAGAATCAAGGAAGGAGAAGGTGGCAAACGCAGCGTTCCAGATGTTATTTCTGAGAGTGTGAGCTCTTCTAGGACCCGTGTGCTCAATTTTCAGGAACGTGACTAAATGAGTGAGGATTATTCTGGGGTCCTGTCAGCAGTGTGACACGGTCCTTCTTCCTATCACTGTCACTCCCTAAACCAATAGCAACACACAGCCATGCACATGCACACACATGCATGACATAAGCCCCAGGAAATAGACATCCCACCCAAGAACTCTGAAGAGAAGAGATGAAAATCCATCTCTCCTTAGTCTGTTCTGGGATGAGGTCAAGGCAATGAGCTGAGGAGGATGTACACGCCACTTGCCCACCCGCTTCTCTGCTCTGCTTAGACCTGCAGGAAATTACATTTCCAGGTTCCCATCACTGGCACAACCGCATCCTAGGACTAAGGTCTCGCTTTTCCCGACTGGCCTCTTAATGAAACAGAGAGTGGGTTTTAAGTGTTCTCTTCCCTTTTGGGCCAAACACGGGCTGGGCTGTAGAGTGAACTGAATTTATCTGGGTTGAGGGCAGAGAAATGGGGAGGAATTTGATGGGAGGACTGAGTGCAGAAGCCCATAAAGGGCACATGTTAAGTAGCTTTGTAGTGAAGTCAATGCAACAGGAAGCAGCAGAAAGCATGGAACCAATATATCAGTCACACACAGGAGTAAGTACATGGTGATTATGGAGGATATTTGATGATGGATACTGTAAAGTACAATGGCCTTAACACCATGCCCTGCTCCATTGTTCCTGATCTGGCCCTGTTTCCTAGAGGCAGTCAAGAACCATGGTCAGCAACCCCCCAACATTGCGAGGCTTCAATCCCAGTTCTCACCCTCACTGTGCAACCTTGAGAATGTGATCAAGCCTCTATTTGTTTACCTGTAAAATGGGAACAATGAAGTCCCTTCTTCTTACAAAATCTATCAAGATTAATTGGAAGAATGCATGGGTGGGAGTTTTAAGTTCTCTCTACAAGTGACTTATATTTTGCCTAGCCTGCAACCTCTTTTCAGGCCACTCTTCTCCTTGTCTACACTGCTCTAAGCCCTTTTTATCTCATTAATTTGCATATATTATATTTTTCTGGAATGTTCCTCCTCTAATTCTTTTTCCTTTGCTAAGCTTTATCCATCATTCATGTATCACCTTATGTTTCATTTCCTCATCCTATATAATAAAAGCCTAATATGCTAAGTTTCTGGTCATCCAGTCAGCCATTCAGCCAATCAAAGTGTAATATACTAATGCTATGCTAAGGCCTCTCAACCACTTGCTATGATGTACACTAACCATCAGGGGGCAGACAGTCGACTGGTCAACCAGTCGCTATGACATGCTCTGACCACCAGGGCGCAGACACTCTGACCAGTAGGTTAGCTTGCTGCTGGGGTCCAGCTCATGGGGACTGAGCAAGACAAGCTGGACATGCCCTGGAGCCCTCCCACGGTCCTTCCTCAGCTGTCCAACCTCCTGCATCCCTTCCCAGCCCCGATCATGCATTGGTGGGGGTCCCTCTGCCTGGCCTGCACCCCTCTCACAATCCGAGAGAGCCGGTGTAAGCCTGATCCCACAGGCCAGACCAAGGAACCCCACTGGTGCACAAATTCGTGCACTGGGCCTCCAGTATTATTATAAGGTTTCCACATTTGACCTGAAGTAATTGAATAGATAGTAACTTTAAACAAACTGGTTTAAATTTAAGATGTCCATTGTAATTTCTAGAGCAATGACAAAAACTAAAACTAAAAGCCAATAAAACAATTAAAATTAAATGTTATGTTAGTTTGAGTCCTCCAAGAAGCAAGCACCAAAATGGGATTAGATATCTAAGCAATTTATAGGAGAAAATGCCTGTAAGAGAATATGGTGCTGAAAAATTGTCCGATCATGATGCTCACAGAAGAGAAAGGGAAGGAAGAAGGATTGAGTGGGAGATGTCTTAGACTGTAATGCAGGCCTAAGTTTTGATAAGACCAGTGGGGAACTCTCAAGCAAAATCACCCAGCAGACTTTGTCCTACATCTCACAGGAGTGGGCCGGCCACAGTCATTAATTGGGAACGGACTGGGACGAGTGTGGCACACATGCAAACACAGTGATAAGCTCATGTTGCAACAACTAGAACTCTCAGTCACTTAATTCCCTGAATCAAAAGATCTTAGTTGGAAATTAAGCTCCATGAGAGTAAAAGACATTTTCTTTTTGGTCCATCACTCTTATCTCTAACACCAATATCAAAATAGAAAGAAAACAAAAGAATGAAAGAAAGATGATAAGTAGATAATAAATGAATAAATATACTTCTAAAATATAATTCTCTATTTTCTCTGCATACTGATTGCATATACTTCTTCAGCTTACGGGAGACAGCTCTAGTAAGAAGGGGGAGATCAGGTAAGAACAATAGTTTCAGGAAGCATCATGTATTTCATATGTGCAGGTATTTTCAAGGGATTCTTGAGGAAGCATCTTTACTGGTAAAATGATTTTATAAAACAACCATACAGATAGAAAAATCTTTCAGATATAAGTGTCGTGCCTGTCTAGAGATAGTCATATAAAAGTTGATTTTTCCCCTAAAATTAAAGCTACAAGAGCCAAATACAGTTTCAGTCCTTCCTTTCTAATCTTATCAACAAACTTATTTCACTCCTCTCCTGTATCTGCCAACAAAGCACTAGGGAAAGACTGGATAAAAGATGGACAATGCTTCCAGTCCACCCAGGAGTCTGAGGACTCGGAAGGCATCAGCCATGAATTCATTATGATAGCAGCTTCAGCAATACAATTAGAAAGAAGATAGCGGGGCTACCTGCTGTGATCAGGACCCCACTCCTGCTCTGGGTATTTGGGCATGAATATGGGACCTGGAGGATCAGTGCCTGGGCACCAGCCACCCTGCCAAGGCCCATCTGCTGCTGACTTGAAGTCATACAAACACATTCCCAGTTTCAAATGTCATCCCATGCTGCAGGGAGAACTTTACAAACACCCCCTGCCCATCACACCTCCACCAGGCCACCACCTCCAGCTCCACTGGGAGAAGAATTAACTCTTGTAGATATTCCTCCTTAACTTTATATTTTTAAGTAACACATTGATACTGGTGCTTTCTAGTTCTTCAGATTTAGAAACCATGTACTGACTTTCTATTCTAAAAGTGAGAACTTAGTGGGTTACCCCATCCCCGCCCCACCCAGTGTGCACACATGTTCACAACACCACACAAAGTGGACTATGGCTTCTTTTCTTTACAGACTCTTCTTTTCATTTTGTTTTCTTCTGGATTTCCTAATTTTTATTTTCTCCTACCTCATCTATATTCAAACTTTCTGTTGGAGCAAGAAAATTCCTCTTGGCTCAGTGAAACACATCCGACCATCGTCAGTCCCCTTTGATGAGGAGGGAACTCTGTCCTGCTGCCCTGTTAGGAGGAGTTGTTCCCAAGGCTGGGTCTGCGCTCCCCTTCGGGAGCATGTCCCCTAAAGCCCCCACACTGGGCACTCTTACTTTCTTATGTTAGATGCTGTGTTCTGGATCCCCATCCCATCCTCTTAGTGGAAGCATACCGCCAAGTAGTTTTTGTGGGGAAGGCAGTCTTTTATTGATCCTTTGAATATTTAAAAACAATTTTGAATTTAACTTTTACATTTGAAATCTGTGGAATCCTTGGAAATAACTGAATAAACGTGTGCATGTAAGTTGTTGTTCCAACTAGAAGAACCTCAACCTGAAAACCATGAAAGAACTGGGCTCCTTTGGGCTAGATTTTCTCCAGAGAAGAAGGCTACAACTCCTATCAGAGTTCTGGAAACATGGAGAGGAAGGGCTGGATGCATCCCACCGTGTGACCCTCGTCTTTGGAAACACACCTGCCCTAATCCTCAGCCCTGCAGGTGCCTGGGGACCACAGCCCCGCAGTGTCCCCCCTCCGGGTAGTGGGCCTCCGGCTCCTGTTTGCCTGTGTATTTGGGAGCAGGGGACAGTTGCCTCTCTGTGTGGCAACAGGAAGGAATCTGCATATGTTCAGCTCTTTATAAGTGCAGAATTCCCCCCTTCTCCACCCTGACCACCATCCCCAAATCCAGATCTTCCTAGTGGCTCTGACTTCCTCTGGGTTGGCAGCGCCAGTTGGCTTCCCCTTCCGGAGGCTCTGATGCCATTCCCTCCACTCTGCGAGGTCAGCCCATTTGTCTTTCTTCCTCCCACTTACCAAGCCATCTGACTTCCCTGGCGAGGCTTCATCCCCGTCCTGGTTCACTCTGACTCACAAGTTCATGCCTGTTTTAATCTTCAGTTTCATGAGAGTTCCAGAGAGAGAAGACACCAGTGTCCGTCCAAGGAAATACGACAAACTGGAAGCATACTGATTTACGTTAAGAAAACAAGTGTGTGTTAAAATATGTGGTGCCACTTTTCCATTGTGTTCTGACAAAATAAGTTCTGTCTGCACATGGACACGATAGGGAGACATGGAACACGGTTGTCCCAATGTGGGTGTTCTCTCTTCTTCTCTGGCTCCTTTTTGGTTTTCACATTTGTGTCTAATGTCACACCCAGCACACACACACACACACACACACACACACACACACAAGCATGTGCACACATCTCAAATGGAATCGCCAGGACTGAGCCCTGTCTCGGTATGTCCAGGGAGCAAGGCCAAGAGGCGCTCACAACTCTTATCAATACTCACCACATGTTGGGTTGCCTTTAGGCCACTTCCCTGAAGATCTGTGTGTGCTAATCTCTTACTTAGTATATGAAGCTTTTCATGTGCTTGCTCTGATTTTCTTATCTATCTGTCGCTCCCATTCTCCTCTCCGCAGATGGATCCAGGTCCATCTCCATGTGCAGGTCCTGTGTGCTGACTGCTGGCTTCCTAGCACACAGCTCTCCCCACTTCCTGAAACTGCCGTACTCGCAGTTACGGAGTCGGCATCGCTCCTTCTGTAGTCTCTGGCTCCCCCAGTAGACAGCCACGCTCCATGCGCAGCACCGTCCTGCTGCTGACACTCGCAGGTCTCTGATGGTCCCCTGGAGGAGCAGTGACCCCCAGCTACACCTGGTGCAGAGTCCCTGGCTTCATCCTGCAGAGGACTCAGAGCCACTGGCATTTGGAGTATTGATTTTAAAATGAACAAGTGTTTTTCATTTGATGGCATTAAGAGCTAGAAAGTTATTTAAAATTCTTTCTGGATTTGATTTATAAAAATTGCAAATAAATTTTGAAACATATGAAATACAGCCTAATCCTTAAATGTGTATTTTATGCACATTATTATACATGTGTGGCATATCATTTTTACACTCACCATATTAAATGTTAATTCAGAAGTGTTATGTGGTACCCCATGTTATGCCTTATGCATCTTATAAGCACTTTAATGTAATCCTATTTTATTTATGTATAAATATAACGCATACACATAGACACACACCCACATGTATACATACACACTTTGTTTCCCTTTTGGTTAGAATGTAAGGAATCAATCCTGATGTTTAAGATGCTTATAACCTCAAATTGTTAAATCTCTGTTGGCTTAACTGATATGTTCCTCCCTCTTTTTCCCCAAATAAGTATGTCCACTTATAATATCTGTAGAAAGACAACTTCACAGGTAACATTGACTTGAACACGGAGAAGGAAAAGTGCTCTGTGCAGTGACTGGAGTTGTGGCACATGGCATTCTCCTGGCAAACAGGACCACGTGTCTTTCCCATGAACCATCACTGGGAGCCTGGAGGACAGCCGGGCAGCCAGAGGGATGATGCCCAGTGCTTCTCAGACAGGGGACTTGCCAGATTCCCACTGCAGTTGTTTTTGGTTGTTCTTCCCCCAGCCTGAAAGTTTAAGGACATGGAAAATGGACAACTACATTCTTTGTAAAACTATATTTTAAGCATTTTCATTTATTTAATGAAAGCCATGGCCTCACATTAGCACACATGGCCCCACATTAGCGCACATGATGCCCATCTCTTTCAGTGCGCACCTTTACAGCTCCAAGGGGGTCACCTGCCCACCCATGTCAGCCAATGCCAGGTCCGTTTCATATTGTGGTGCAGAGATCCTGTCCCATCTCCGTCTCCTCAGGGCCCTGAGTCCTGCTTTCTGTGAGGTCCTTGCCCCCTCTTCAGGAGTGAAATGTGGCCAACACAGTGACTGAGCTGTTTGACTTCTTAATTCCTCTCTGGGGCATCTTTTTCTTCAACAGATGTTTTCAAAATAATTAAGAGATGGGGAGCATGCATTATTGAAAATGCTGGATGCCTCTCTAATGCTCTCCATGTCTTTGTATTTGTCAGCACAGAATTGAGTGCTCAGAAATGCTATGCTATTTATTTTGCACATTGCCCAGCATTCATTCACCCCAGCCAAGGAGGACAAGAGGCAAGAATGCAGTACAGCAAGGTCTCTGGTTCCTGCAAATGTCCCTCAATCAGGCTTTGAGAATGATGGAGTCCTGTATGATTTGGGAACAGGAACACTTTAAAGAAAATATCCAGCTGATCACAGATCACCAAAATAATTCCTGGAATTGGGGCCATTCATTTATTTAATTTTAAGATGTCACGCTTTTTGTTTGTAACCTTTGTCCAAAATTAAATAACTCTTGGACTGGGAAATTTCCTTTTATAGTGAATAACTTTTAAACTATCTTGGTTTACTTCAAACCTAGGATCTTCAAGTCTGGTTCACTACAGCCCTTACTCCAGCTTCTCAGCTTGCTTGGGGTGAATATTGGACCCCCACATCCTTCAGTAGTCTTGGTTCTGACTATGTCTTTGTGCTGGAGAGGGAGGAATCCCAACACAGGCCTGCATCTTCAACATTGCAGGCATGTTATGGTTCTAATCAATATATGAGTCTTACCTATTGAACTACATTTGCAGTTTCCATGTGACCATCCACTGGGCACCTGGAGGGCAGACAGGCAGCCAAAGGGATGACACCTGGTGCTTCTCAGCCAGACCCACCCGCCCCCCCTAGATGCACTTACACGCAGTGCTGGGGACTTGCTAGATTTCTTGCTATCTACTTTTGACAGTATAATTGGAATTAAACTTTAAAAAAACTTTTGAACATGATGCTTCAAGTTTTGTCTATTGACCTACACTGACCTGTCCATGCAAATTTGCTAGAACCTGCTCTGAGATCTCAAGTGATTGAGAGTGTCAAGATAAGGTGTTTTCATCAAAGTAAGCAAAATCTCAAGTCCTTAAGAGTTGTTCAAATTCAAGAATACCTTCCTAAAAAGAAACACATTGTTTCAGAATGCCATGGCCTTGAGGATAAAAACTTTATTGATTAATTTTTCCATGAATATTTAAGGAATACTTACCTGGTTGTAGGTGCTGTGGATAAAGCCATAAATGTAACAAAGGAGTCTCCAGCTCTCACAGAACTTATACAGATGGAGACATAATAAACAAAGAGGCAGAGAGTATCACTTCAAGTCCTGATTAAGGCACTTAGAGGTCTCCTGACAATTGTAGGCTTGAATATTTGTCATCTCCTGATGATCATATTTCTGATTACTCTATGCCAAGTTGGCTATCTGCCCTAGTTTCTGGAATTCAAAGCAGGTTTAGAAAGGTCCTAATCTAAACTGTGTCCAGGGATACTGGCTTAGTTAGATACAGTGCTGTCTAAATGAGATATGGTGAGCATGAAAACACCTTCACACATCATCTCCCCTAGCAACTCTATTGCAATGACAAAGGACCAAGTCTAGTACCAAAACCTGACCTGATTCTGAAATATCATGAAATTCATGAAGAGTTGTCCCATTCTCTGTCAAATAACAGTAATTACTATCCACTGGTTGGATGGGATATTAAAAAGAGAAAGAAAGAGGAGGCAGGAAGAGGGAGAAAAAGGAGGAAAAGGACAGGGAGGATTATTTAAAATACAAAAAAGAAAAGAAGTATGCACTTAATTTTGATATTAAATGGTATTTTGGTACTACATGAATTTTTTACAAGAGATATCTGAATATAAAGTCTAGAGGCCAGAGCAAGTGATATATCATCTTTTAATTACTTAAAGAAAGGAGCTATCAACCCAGAATTCTAACTAAGTGAGAATATCCTTGATGAATGAAGGGAATATCAAGGCATTCTCAGATGCAGGAAAATTAGAAAACTTCCTGCCACCTGATATACCCTAAAATAATGGCTAAAGATATTTCTTTAAGCAAAAATAAAATTTTAAAAGAATCTTAGAATATCAGAAATAAAGAAAGGAAGAAATAGTAAAATTATAGACATATACAATTCATTTTTCTTCTCCTCTTGGGTTTTCCAAACTATATTTGATGATTGAAACAAAACTTTTAACATTGCTTTATTTTATTCTAAATGTATGTATAGGGAATACTTAAGACAATTACATTAAAAACAAGGAGGATAAATGACATTAAGAGAGGTACAGTTCTGTACTTCATTAAAACTCATGAAATGTTGTCACAGTGTACTGTGATAAATTATGTGTGTATAATGGAATACCTAGAGCACCCACAATAACAGTCATACAAAGGGATACACTAAAAAACACTAGATATAGCAAACTTAAATCTAAAAATAATATTCAAATAACCCATAGTCAAGCAGGACAAAGAAATAAAGAAATAAAAACAGAACAAATAAAAAACAAAAACTTAAATGGCAAAATTAATCCCTAGCACAACAAAAAATACATTAAATGTAAATGATCTAAATAAAGCAATTAAAAGGCAGAGATTGGCAAAGTGGATTTTTTAAAAATTGTAACTCAACTATATGCTGACTACAAAAAAACTTGCAGCATAATGATATAGGCAGATTGAAATTAAAGGGATGGTTCAATGTAATATCTATAAAAATCCTAGTAATTTTCTTAAATAAATACAATATTATTCAGAACAGCTCTGATCAAAAGCTAACAACGGGGAGTTACACAAAGTGCAGAAAAATTCCGCAGAAAACTGTGACTTCTATTTTATTTCCTTAGTAAGCTTATCTTTCAGACACCCAAAATAACAAATAACTAAGATCTATTGTTAGGGATTGAATCCTTTCCCCCCAAATTCATATGTTGAAACCCAGACCCTAGTGTGGCTGTACTTGGTGATGGGGCCTCTAAGGAAGTAATTAAGGTTAAATTAGGTCACAAGGATGGGACCCTAACTCCATAGGTTTAGTGCCTTTATAAGAAAAAATGACAGAGAGCTCCCCCTCTCCCAGGCATGCACTGAGAAAGGTCCAGAGGACACAGTGAGAAGGTGGCCTCACCAGGAACAGGATCACCAGAATCTTGACCTGGGACTTCCAGCCCGAGAACCATGAGAAAGTAAAGGTCTGTTGTTCAAGCTGCCTGGTGTGTTTTGTTACAGCTGCCTGAGCTGGCCAATCTATAGCTTACACAGCATTTCTCATTTCCCAAAGGTCAGCTGTCAATTGTTCAGGGAGTGAACAGCAGACGGTGAGAGGGGTTTGCTGCAGCGCAGAGGTTGGCAGAACTTACATCCTACTCTTTTACGTAGATATGGCTTATTCCGGGGTAAGGCGGTCTGAAAGCTTCCCAGATGTCCCTATCAGCTGCTGTTTTTGTTCTTTGCACGTGAGTGGAAGATGTGATGCGATAGCCTGCTTGTTTGTTTTCAAGATCTGGGAATCATTTCTGCGGTCTGAGTAAGAAAATGGAAAGAGGGAGAATGAGGAGGCAGAGGAAGTGAATGCACTTGGTCACAGCGTGCTCACCACACGTTGAGGAATCATTCACACCACAAATTCTGATTTTACATTTCAGGACTGAGTTGTGGTTGGTGAAGTCAAGCTTAAGATATCCACACAGTCTGATTTTGTGGGCAGGGAATAGTGGTTGGAGGATGCCAAGGCCCTAAATGTTCAACACTACAAAATGATGAAGTAAGGTGGGGTTCAGCCATGTGTAATAAAAGATGACCCTTGAAATAGGAAGTGTAGGTGATAACATGGAAAATGTTTAGTAAAAACGCATGCTACAAAGTTAAGTAAAAATAGCCACTTACATATATGTATAAAATGTAGTGTATGCGCATGTGTGTGTGAGAGAGAGAGAGAGAGAGGAAGAGAGCGCATATTTTCCCACTACTTTCCCCCCAAATAACGGATGTGAGATGTCAGGCCCAGTCATTAAGTACTAGCTTTGAGCCCTGGCTGGTTTGGCTCAGTGGATAGAGCGTTGGCTTGCAGACTGAAGGGTCCTGGGTTCGATTCCAGTCAAGGGCACATGCCTGGGTTGTGGGATCGGTCCCCAGTAGGGGGCGTGCAGGAGGCAGCCTATCAGTAATTCTCTCTTATCATTGATGTTTCTCTCTCTCGCTATCCCTCTCCCTTCTTCTCTGAAATCAATAAAAATATCTTTTAAAAAAAGAACTAGCTTTGAGCATGTGTGCATATACATATTTTTTCTCATTTATACCTATTTTTCAATGGGCATTTTTTAAAGCATGGTTGATTTTAGTACTAGGAAATTTAAATACTGGATCCCAAGATAGAATATGAAGTGCATAGACTCTGCAGCAAAACTGTACATAGCAAAACATTGTTAGAAAAACAGGAATTTAGAACTTTAAAGTATGAAGACATGTTGGTTAAATTCTTTTTTATTATTATTAATAAACCCATTAGGAAACATGGAGACTTTTGCTAAGACATAGCTCTTAGCCCTAGCAGCCCGTTAGCCTTGCCAAGTCCTCTTAGCAAAGACCCCAGCTGACCTCAGCAGACTCTGGCAGACGCTGGGCTACGGCCCTGGCCTCAGTTGCTAATAAATCCTCCCGATTACTCCAAATGTGTGCACTAATGAGCAGCCAGGATTGAGAACTGGTTGTGAGGTGAAGTTACAATAAACAGAAAACCTTGATGTGTTTGCTCTGGATCACATAAAGGTTATCAAATTGTAGTGTTAAGGGCAAGCTCGTAGAGAACTCAGGATGGGTTCAGCAACTGACATATTGCCTCTTACTTCTTTGTGCTAAAAGCACTGAAATTTGAGAAGGGGGGTGGGTGCATAGGAAAAGCACAACCAGAATGAAAAGAACACAGGGCACCCACAGGGATTTCTTAGAAAGGGTGACGGGGGAAATCTCCCTGTGGGGCGTGGTGGTGGATGGACCACAGGACTGGAGTCAGGAATGTGCTGTCACCTCAGCCCACCCCAGCTCACAACTGCTCCTACAGCTGTGGCCCTGAGAGCCAGTGGCCTGACAGCTGTCATCCCTACCGTTTTATCTATTAAAGGACGTGTTTATGTTCGATCATATCTTGGTTGCGCTCTAGATCTGACCTACTAACCTTTCCCATGACTTTCCTGACCAGGCAGGTCCAGCCTGGCTCCTGCCAGCTCACAAGCCAGAGACAGCACCCCCAAGGAGCCCGGTGGTGATGGCAGCTCCTGACCCATCAGAGCCAAGTCCCTGCTCTCCGCTCTCCCCGAGGATGACCAGTGTCCTGGGGGTCAGTGTCCTGGGGGTCTGGTCCTGAAGGCTCTCCGGGAGGCTGGACTTTCCATTTTAAAACCTTCGCAGACCCCGGCACAGCAGGTTAGGCTGGTTCCCCCAGACCAGCTGGACAGGCCCCGGCCTGTGTCGCTGCCTCAGGCCTTCGCACTAACGTTCGCCTTTTGGTGTCAAGTGGGTGTGCAGTCTGGGTTCCCTCCCATAGTGTGACTTAGCAATTTAACTTAACACTGGCTGTGGGGAAAATACACCAACAAGAATGAAGACATATAACTGATAGGACTTAGTGATGGTTATTGTTCCAACCAAAAATAAAATAAATCTGATAGACCCCCAGTAGTAAGTGGGAACAAATTGGTTGGTTGGTTGGTTGGTTTTAGTTTTTTGGTTGGGTGCCATTGGCATGGTATCCACACTGCTAAATTAATTAAATTAATTACATTTGAACTCTTCCAATGCTTGTTTAAATTTGACTTCCCGGTGACCAACATGGGGTCTGCCATGTAGTATGTGTTCACTAAATGTTTGCTGAATAAATAAACCCCAAAGACCTCATTGAATGTTTGAAGACAGGAGGGTGTGGGAGGCGAGCAGATACACTCTTCAAAAATGAATTAATGTTAGAAGGAAATGATTATGGAAAACAAAGCAGCCTCCAACTAAAATACCACTGCGGGGCAGAGACTGGCATCGCCACCTCCCAGTCACTGTGCTCCACATCCTGGTTGACTGTGCCTGGCACCCAACCCATGTGAAGAGGTTCTGTTTAGTTTTCTCCAATACATTTGATGAACAAAGAAAGTGTTCTTTTTGTTTGTAGATTAAGTCAGAACTATTGGCTTTGGAGCTTTGGGCTGGAGCATCCTTGCTCTAGGTGCATGGTCAAAAGTGGACAGAGGAGACTCTACTACATAGAACACCCAGTGCTTCCACTTTGTGGTCAATTGAATTAAGACCCTGAGCCTTGAAATACCAATGTGCTGTGTGGCTCTGGAGACAACATGGGAATCAGAGCAGCCGGAAGACCGTAAATAATTAAAAGTGGTGAGAAGATTGGACCTCCTGAACATAGAAGCCCTTGAAATGGATTCTGTTGGAGAGCCCTGCCATCAACCTATATCAGTGATGGCAAACCTATGACACACATGTCAGAGGTGACACGCGAACTCATTTTTTTGGTTGATTTTTCTTTGTTAAATGGCATTTAAATATATAAAGTAAATATAAAAAATATAAGTTTTTGTTTTACTATGGTTGCAAATATCAAAAAATTTCTATATGTGACATGGCACCAGAGTTAAGTTAGGGTTTTTCAAAATGCTGACACGCCGAGCTCAAAAGGTTCGCCATCACTGTCCTATATCATTTCATATGCTTTATTTTATATGCCTACTTCCTTTTCTCTGAATATTTCTAAGTACTCCAGCATATAATTTAGCTTTTGGAAAATCCAAGTCTAAATTAATTACAGTTCTGCTAACGGGAAGAAAAGATATTAGATGCCCAAGCTAAAATAAAATGAAATCAACTTTTTCCTTTCCTTATTAGATTTTAATGGTATTATTATAATAATTAAGCTTTTCATTAATTTTTTCATGCTTATTGAGTCACGGTTCCCTGCAGATTTGAATCATATTTAACACATAATTATGGCAGTCCGGTTTGGGAAGGGAATGGATGTGATGTGGGACTTCACCTAGGCTTCTTAAATTAAAAACGAGCAGCAAAGAGGATGAATCTCTCTCTGTTACCGAGCCCAGCATGGCTTCAGCGAAGCTTCTTGCTGTTTCTCAGGCATGTCTGGGACTGGACCCCAGAGTTGGGGTAAGTATGGGGAGCTGCTAATTCTAGATTTACTCTGCTGTAGTTCAAATCTGCTATGTAGTCTTTGGAGAAGAAGGAATCAAACATTTCAACATGGATGGCTATTGGCATCTGCTTTATGCATCTGAAGTTGAAGTACAGAAGATGTGTCTAGTCCCAGGGTTCCTCCTTTGCACACTAGAGACTCCACATAAGGTATTTGGGCAGGGGGGGGCAGGGGGGGGGGAAACATAACCTATGGTAGAACACCTATAAATAAGAGGGTCAACGTAGTCCACATTAGTTGAGATTTTAATCTATTGTTCCTATTTATTTTTCAATAAGGAATGAAAATTACTCCCTAGCTGTAAGAGCAAGATTGGCCACTCTACATATTTATCTAACAACTAGAGGCCCAGTGCACAAAATTAGTGCACGAGTAGGGTCCCTAGGCCTGGCCAGCAATCAGAGTGGATGGGGGCTTTCCAGCTGCTGGCTGGGGCCTCCCTTCCCTGGCTGCCGGCTGCCAACTGGGGCCTTCCTTCATTTTGCACTGCCCTCTGGTGGTCAGTGTACAGCATAGCAAGCAGTCGAACTCCCAGCCTCCCAGTAGAACTCCTGAGGGGACAATTTGCATATTAGGCATATATATGATGCTTCAACCCCATTTTAGGACTAGTTATGGGAAGGAGAATGAGGGAAGGACAGGAGTAGAGGGTGGAGGGAAAGGGAGAGAGGTTCACCCTGGAGGAAAAGATGGAAATGAAGAGTCTCCTTGTTTAGGGAAGGGAAGGGGAGGGGAGGGAAAGGTAGGGGAAAGAATGGGGAAAGGAGAGGGGAGAGTAGGAGACTGAAAAGGTCTAGAGCAGGGGTGGGCAAACTTTTTGACTCGAGGGCCACAATGGGTTCTTAAACTGGACCGGAGGGCCGGAACAAAAGCATGGATGGAGTGTTTGTGTGAACTAATATAAATTCAAAGTAAACATCATTACATAAAAGGGTACGGTCTTTTTTTTCAATAGTTTTATTCATTTCAAACGGGCCGGATCCGGCCTGCGGGCCGTAGTATGCCCACGGCTGGTCTAGAGACAGGGACAAACATGGACTACTTTGCAAGTAAACAAAATGACTCCTATGTGAACTTTGCATACAACGCCATATCACCTCGATACATTATGGATCCTCTTTTAGACTGGTCTCTCATGAATAAAGATTATATCTTGTATGTAGTTGTTTTGGGAAAAGACCAGAGTGCACTGCTGGTGGAAATTGAGTTCTTGAGCCCTTTTGGAAAGTGACATGTGGCAACATCTATTGCAATGAAGAAAACACACTTCGACCAAGTAACCTTGCTCTGGGGACTCCATCCCCTGGACTCAAAGGTACCAGACATGCAAGCACTGAGTGCCATGGTAGCCACCGGGCAGAGAGCGAGTGCAGCTCTGTTTGAACACGTGTGTACCCACAGTGAGCACCATGCAGCCATGTGGAAGAACATGGTAAAACTTCTTCAGAGACTCCTGAGAAGGCTGAGGTGATATGATCCTGCTTGTGCAAAACCATCCGTGCAGTGGAGGAAAATCCCCTCTACACATGGAAAAAGAGAGAGGAACATGGTGACAATATTTTTTAGAACTTGCAAGTGTACGTATTTGTCTAAGATTGCACTTAGACCTGCACATTTAAATACAATGTACACATCAGTGTATAGACCTGCACATTTAAAAACAATGTACACATCAGCATATATGTACATGGCTGGTCGCTCTCTGTTTGCCACTCAAGGCTTATTTTCAGCCCTGTTCTGACAAAAGTTTAGATTTTGTTTTCAAATTATCCATCTACATTTCCAGTGTCTGATGTACAAGTTAATCACAGGAAAATGGGCATTTTGATGGCGGTGTTGACCCTATGTGTGGTTCAAGGGGCTAGAGCAATACCAGTTGGCTGAGGGGTATTGATAGAAGGCAAAATTGGGAGGCCTCCTGACCCTGAATGATCCTTCCTGAGAGTTCTCAGCATGGGAAATTTCACCTGTGGTCTGGTGATTGTAGAACTCATCAACCTTGAGAGTGAAAGGATATGTTATTGACCATGAGACTGTTGACCTTAAAATGTGAAATCTCTGTGATGTACACACACCCTAAACAATGTGACAAGGACTTCCTTGACCAAACTTTAGTCATCTCCTGAGCCCAGTTTTAGCAAGGAATCCCGCTAAGCCAGTTAATGGGGAACCCACCCCCCCCTTGATATCCAGTCAGGCTCCTCTTCTTTCACCCTGACCTCAAGTCCAGTCCCTCTTGATAATTTTCCATCCTCTCCTTCACCCCCTGTCCTCCCTGTAAACCTCCATTGCTCCCTGTTGGATTCAGAGTTGAATGTGTCACATGGGTATAGCAAGGAGGCCAGAAGCCTGCAACAGATGAAGGCCTTAAGGCTCCCAGGCCACTGTCCATGTTGAGAACACGGCTCGTAACCCTTGCAGCCCTCACAGCTGGAGGTTCACACCCACAAATGTGCTGTGGCTTTTACAGCTCATTCCTCAGACGGTCAGGGCCCACCAGCTCTCAGAAGCAGTTGGGTGTTTTAGGGTCCAGTACCGACCGTGCACCACCTGCCTGGCTTTCTGACCAGCAGATATGAGAAGAGAATGGCTGAGTGACAGCTCTCCGCCTTGCCGGGCGGGGAGGGTGGCAGTCATTTCCTGCTGAGCCCTGGCACCCCCAGGACTTGCTTCAGCCCGCAGCCTGCCGTTAATCCTGAGAAGCCCTGTGGCTCCAGAAGGGCTGCCTCACTGAGAGAAGGCAAGGTGTGTGCCGGCGATCTTTTTTGTTAGATGGTGGCAGAAGCACCTATAGAGAGAGAAGGGCTGGTCATGGGCATGAGGGCCGCCAGGTTAGAGGGCGAGAGTGGCCAGGGTAGAGAGACCATTGTGTCATCTCTCCTACAGCCATGAGCCTCTGGGTGGGGCTCTAATTTGAGGTGCAGCTCCCCAGGCACAGTTTCTAGGAACACCTCTGTGTCTGCAGAAGGGGAGTTGGGGGAGCACTCTTCCTCCTTAGTTCCCTGCATTTCTCCATTCTAAAAAAAAAAAAAAAAAAAAAAAAAAAACAGAAAGGAAAAAAAATGAAGAACAAAAAGGGGGACCCAGAACTTGGGGAGTTTGGAGATGCGAGAAGTTTCCACGTCAGCCTCCATTGTTCTGCAACTGAGCTGATGTGTCTCAGGGTCACTACGTGGGAACAAACTTCCTTATACCTGGGCCTCTGTAAGTCGTTTTCTCTCTCCTAGTTCTGGCATCGTCATCTGTAAAATGCACTTTGGAACTGAATCCGGGTTCCAAAATGTCATGTGTGCCAGCAGCACCCAGGCAGCTGAGCCCAATAGAAAATATGCAGGTGTATGTGTGTGTGTAGGGAGGGGGCAGGGGAGGCTCTTTAGGGGTCTGAGGCCCAAATGCACTTGAGAGCCATCCAACCAGAGGCTGCCTATGTGGCTTTTAGGAATATCCCATTGTCGAGAGGGTCCCTTAAAATCACTCCCGCCTCCTGTAGCAAGATCACCTTCCTTCTTACCACTTTACATCTTTCTTACTGCACATCTAGGGCAGACCCAATGCTTTCTCTTCCCCTTTAAGCAATGCCCATGCGAGGCATACCAGCATGTCTTTATGCCATGAATTTCATTTGAATCCAGGTGTAAGTTATTCCAGATTCCAAAGTTTTCCTGTGCTTTTCTTCTAAGTGTTTAAGAACCAGGAAAAGACATGGACCAGCCTTACTACATGGTACCAGCACTGGTTTGGTGCCCGGGGCAGGTGTCAGAGAAAAGTGGACATCCCACTGTCCCAAGTCAACTGTCTAGAACTAAGCCTCTGGCTGCAGCAGGCAGTTTTCTGAGGCTGCGCTTAGAAGGTTTGGCAAATCCATCTTGCTACTTGAGAAAACTGACCAAGGGATACATCGAATAGAAGACAGTGATTTCTCCTCTTCTGGGACAGGGATTAAAAATGATATAAGGCGTGGGCCTGGCCTGGAGACAGGCAGGTGGTGCTGCTTGCTCCCGGCCCTGGCTGGGCTTGCCAGGCCGACCCTGCAGCAGGCATTCCTTCCCACAGTCAGTCATTCCACGAACGCGAACGCCCTCGCACAGTCTCCTTGGAAAGCTGATTCCAACACGGAGCCCCACAGCTGCTGTTTCTGTGAGCTGGCAGAAATGGTCCCTAATCAACATTCATGAGCTCGTCCTGCCGAGCTGGGCCCTTCCCTGGGTGCAGCCTGGCTGCCAGGGAGGCTCCAGAGACGCGTTCTACCTGAGTGCACTTGGCCAGACGGTGTGCCTCGTTCCGACAGCTGACGTGTTGTGTGGAGAGTTTGCTTGGCATGCCCAAGCTGCTCACATCAATATATTATGAAAGGGAACAACCCCTCACGTCCACCCCAAGTCACTGACACAAGCCTAAAGCATGTCTTCCAAGGGCGCCCAGAGCAGATGCTTGTGGGCCCCGTAACATAAAGACCCTTCCCATGGACAAGCAGAGAGAGATGTCTTTCCTGAATCCTCCCCTAGCCCACACCCATCCCAGATACTCTCCAAGGCCACTTGATTGTCCCTGGCAAAGCGTCCTTGGCTCTGGCCAGGAGGCAACTCAGCGGGTTTGAAGAGTAAACACAAATGGATATTGCTCGTGACATGTTGTGAACGTGTCTCTCTCTTGTATCTGGAGAGAACGCGAGGCCTTCTGGGCCCCTTCGTGCCCTGCTTCATTTTTAATGAGTGTCCCTGAAAAGCAGGGAGAGCAAGATGTTGTCACCTCGGCGTATTTCATCCCTGATCAAACACTGGCTGGCAGCCACTCTGAATGTCCTGCCTCCTCCAGACACCAAGGTCCGGGGAGAGAAGGCAGGCTTCTGCCCACCTACCCTCCACACCCCCTCCTTCATGGAAGCCTGTGTTTTAGAAGAAAAAGCTCCTAGCCTGGCATTATAAACCTTTGTGTTAATGGTGCAGATAGAATCACAGTTACCTGAACCCCAAACCCACCTAATGGTGCAGGGCTCCAGGCGAGTGGGATTGCAGAGTGTCTCCCACAGCAGCTCACCCCAGGTCCAGGCATCTGGTCTGGGGCCCTCCACTTTCTCCTCCTAGTTGAGGCGTCTCTGAAGATAACCCTGGACTCTGCAGTCACTGCTGCCTCCACTGGGCACAGGAGCCTCTCTCTTCCATCTCTGTGGGTGTGTCCACTTTGCATGGAAAATCCCACCCCATGGGCTCCATCTCTAGTCACGTGGTCCTCACCCTCCAGGTACCACTGTCTCCCACTGGGCGCTGATGGATCTGCCCCCTACTGGGGGTGCTGGGGCCTATGACGTGCCAATGCCAGGTGTGGCCAGGTAGAAAGCAGGAAAGAGCACTCTGCCTCTTCACTGATACATCTGGCAAAGAAGTGCCCAGGACCTCAGGAGGAATGGGGCCAGTTGATGAATCCAAAACCTGCTGATTGTCTGTGCCCCTGGAGAGCTCTTGGCTCCAGTATTCTCAGACTCTGCAGTGTATCTGCTGGTGTTATTTACTGCAAAAAATATACCAAAAAAAATCCAACCTTTTTTCCATATGATGGTAAGAATCTGAGATATATAAAAATGTATAGTATTTTAAAATTATATTTCAATTGGTTACTTAATTCAAGGGCCTCTTTCCTCTTTCCTCTATAAATGAGAAAGAAACTCATGTACCTGGGTGTGCAATGGCACTCCACCCTCATTGATACCATTAGTCACTGGCCCTCTCTTATTGGAAGCACCACTCCATGGCTAAATGTGCTTCTAGAAGGACACTTGAAGCAAAACCTGACTAGCACATCCACCCGTCCATCTCTCCATCCACCCACCCACTTATTCATCCACTCATGTAACCACACACCCATCCATCTATCCATTCATCCGTCCATCTCCCCACCATCCGTCCATCTGCTCACCCACTCAAGAACTTCCACCAAATCACAGAATTGTTGGTTCTCCTGACCTGCTCACACCTGCCCTCTCTCTCAGTCAGTGGACGGGTGCCTCGAAGTGTGTGGAGAATCCTTCCTGCCGTGTGGAGAGGAAAAGAGGCTTCTCTACTTCACTCTCAAGGAATGTCAAGGGCCTGCTCTCCTCCACCCAGAGGGGTCCATTCCTCTTGAGCAGCAGGAATCAGAATCAGGATGAATGGGTCCATTTTATAACACAAAGAAGTTACTGGAAGTGCAATAGGCACAGTGCTCAGTGAGGCTCCACAGAGTGAGGTTCCGCAGGGGGTCTGCCTGATGACCTTCAATGAACACTCAAAGTCCCCACTTTCATAATAAACCTGATTGCCTTCGTGCCTAATTGGATTCATATGAAAATTGACATAACCTTTGACATCCAAATAATGAATGCAATGATGCTCCCTGTTATGTCTACCCATGAGGTTCAATGTAGTTTTCAAAATAAATAAATGTCACCCACAGTTCAGGTCCATGATCTCCATAGGTTTACTGAGCTGTGGGAAAGCTCTGGCTACTGATACTCAGCCAAACCTGAAGCTCCTGCGGATCCCACACTGAGTGTTGGCCCAAAGGCACCATCACCTGCTCGGTGTCAGACCTCAACTCCAAGTGGTTCTGCGTCGAACGACAGCTTCTGGTCACTTCTGGGGATGGCAGCAGGAGGAAGGGCTGGTGCATAATTTAATTGCTTTCCTTCCTCCCTCAGGTCTGCATATTATATTATATTGAAAAGTAATTATGCAGCGAAAGTAAAATGTCACCCAGACGCTGTCTGGGAACGGAGGCCCATTTGTGAAGCGCTCTCCTCCGCTCGCCTGCGACGTCTCCATCCGCTTCAGCCACACAGCCAGCGTGCGTGCCTGTGCTGCAGTGCTTATGCACACGAGATGAGATTTGCCCGGTTGTATTTTTTCCCCTTCCTCATGCAGGATCTAGATCCCAAGCTGAGGTGCCTTGTTGGCAATGATTGATTACCCAATATCTAATTAAACCTGATCCAATCACTTATTATGCAGAGTGGAACAAACAAACTGAAGGCGACTGTCAGCAGGGTGATTGATGATGTGGCCAAGCCGGCTTTTGTGGCTCCTGATGTCCCGACGCTTGTTACAACCAGGCAAAGCCGCACTGGACCAGGCGCCTGTCACTCCCACCGCCCTGCCACCCCCACCTCCTCTAAGTGAACTTTCAATGGAAAAGCAAATGGGGTGGAGGGGGGCACACCAGTTATTGAAACCTGATGAGATTCTGTTTGAGTTAGTTACATAATGAGATCAAGTCCTCCCCAAATAGAGTCCTTAAGTGGCGAGTGGAGAGGTCACAGGGGATGTGCGTGTGAAGGAAGAAAACAGGGAAAGTCTGTGGTTCTGTGTGTGTGTGTGTGTGTGCATGTATGTATCATTGGCCATGCATAGAAGTTTGCTGCTATGACATGTGTCTCTCTGTTGTGATATATCTGAGTATTTTTGGTGATGCGTGCCTGTTTTGATGTGTTTGTGTGTATGTGTTTGATATTGTGATTGTGTATGACCTTGGTTATGTGTGTCTGTCTGCTGTTGTATTGTGTTATATATGCTATTGTGTTGTTTTGTGTCGTGTGCTGCTGTGTCTGAGTGCATGTGTGTTGTTCTATTGTGTGTGTGTCTGTATGCTATAGCGTGTGTGTCTGTGTGCTGTTGTGTGTGTGCCCTGGGCTCTAAGCGTCCGGGCCATGACAGTGTACACCTCAGGAGAGTGACAGATAGGACATTAAAGTGAACCTAGCAGGGTAATAATTTTTTCTATTGTCTGCCAGGCAGGATTCTCTTAGCAGCTCTCATTTATAAATTTTTCAGTTTTAATGTTTTAATTATTTAAAATGCAAATAGGTTCAAGAAGAAAGCAGCAGAAAATACAAATTCCCTAAACAAATTCCCCTTCAAAGGGGCTTCGGGGCTGGGCAGGGCACCTCCCATCCACAAGGGCTATGTCCCCACCAGGGCCTTGCCCTGGACCCAGTGCTTAGACTGAAGGGGCTCGGCACCTCTGACTCCACTCACAGGACTGAGCATGGTACACACACATGAAGGTTGGGGGCAGTGACTACGTTGTGAAATGTGGGAGATGTCAGGCACCTGAGTCATCTGTGGTTGAGACATCTTTTTGCACACCTCATCCTCATGCTAAACCCACATGTGCAGATCTGACTCATTTCAGTGTAGGTTATGGGGTACAGGTCTCAGGATATACACAGGGGCCAGTCATTGTCCTCGTGGCCTCAGAAACTCAGCAAGGTGGCCTCCATGTGCACCAGGTGCCCTCGCACAGAGGGTGAGGGAAGGAGGGTCTGGCCTGTGCCTCAAGGGCTAAGAAATGCAGCTCAGCCCACACGGACCAGCCAGGGTGTGGGTGCAGGTGACCCCAGGCCTGCCCTGCTGCCACTCCTTGTGCTCAGTCAACTGAGAAAAACTGGAGAAAGGGTGAGTGTGAGAGGAGTCCTGAAAGAATGGGTCAGGAACAGTCCTACACAATCGCAGAGCAGCCACCCCCACTTCCTCTGCCCCTGGAGGCACGAGTAGGGCCGGGAACAGGCACACACGGGCAACCCCCACTGTCCTTGGTTCATCGTGCATATGCTTCAGGGCTCCGTCTTCTGCACAACCTATGTGCACAGGGTTAAAGCAAGTTGCAGGTGTGTGCATTTCTTCTAGGGAGAAGGCCTATATTTTGGGCAAATTTCCAAGTGCTGGTGAAATAAAAAATAACCGTCAGTAGCCAACTCTCAGGACCCGGAAGAGTGTTTCAGCAGATCCCACTGACCTTGCTCTTCTAGGGACTGGAAACGATGTGGGATTTGGAGACAAAGGCTCAGGCTCACATCCCACTTCCCAAATTTAGAAAATTCACCAGATCTTCCAGAGACAAAGTTCCTCATCTGTGAAATGGGCAAGTGTTACCTAACACTGAGCCCAAAGAAGACAATGTGAGTAGAAGCATTTGTAAACTCAGCATATGCACTTGCCTATGGGAAGAGCGTGAGTGACAGACACTCAGGTCCCTTTCCCAGCCAGAAACCCCTCCCTGCTTGGCAGCATGCTAACGGTCACGTGTGTGCTCATAGGACCAACAGTATTTTCAGTCATTCAATGCAACTTACAAACTTTTTCTCGTGTTAGAAATGGACTGCCAAGCCAAATACATGAACTGCTCTATTTGTGTGGCTTTTCTGTACCTCACATGCAATTCTCTTTCATTTGATCATGGTGTGAGGTTTCTCACTCCCAGCATCAGGGACTCTAAGGCCTCCTATCCGCCACCGCCCACCCCACCACTTCTCCCTGACGTGGAATGTCAGGGTTTGAGGTTTGAGCTCAAACTTCAAATCCGAGCTTGGCATGAGCTGATTAAACCATAGGTGCCCTTCCTTTTCAGAATTGACTGACTGATGAATCTGATCAAAATGGAACATACAGTTTGCCCAGGTAAACACAACCGTGTGTCCACTCCCCACCTTTCACAGAGGACAGTGCACACTGTGACGTCGGGAGGAGCTCAGTGCTGGCACAGTCACTCTGCACTGTGTCACTACTGCATTTTGGTCACAGGCTCAGCCATGTGGTTGTAGGGCACATGCAGACAGGCTCGTGCCTCCATGAGTTCTTTAGCTACAAGTCCCTGGTAAAGCCAAGGCCAGAGACTCAAGAGAAAACAGGGGGCTGCTGCTAAGAGACCAGAAGTTATTCGCTGCAGTACAGTGAGATCAAGAACACGCATTGGGCCTGATCTGAACGTTCTTCACAGGGCTGTGGACCCAGATCACTGGGAGCGCTGAGCTCTAATCATGAAGAATCCTGGACCTTGGACATCCACCCAACCCCAGAGACAGATTACCTTTGAGGCACCTGCAACCAAATATTTAATCCCACCAACCCCAGATCCAGCTTTAAAAAGTCAACTGGAAACCAAATACGGTTTTTCACATTGAAGATAAGTGTTTTACATGAGGGCGCAGTGCAGCCGACACCCCTGGGTGCAGCTAAATTTAGCCTGAGAAAGGTTATCTCAGGCAAGCGCGTATGGTGCTTTTCTCTAAATTTTCACTTCAATTAATCTCTAGAAATTCAGTGTCTGATCCCTGTGACAGTAGCCTCTGGCTTCTTTAGAGTGACTGCGAGGAAAAATTATCTGACACATATCAAACAAGCCAGAAACGACACTGGACAGCATTAATCAAAACTTTCTCATTTCCCGAAGAATTAAGCATTAAATAATTAATCCCAGCACTACAGGCAGCTGTAAAGGAGGCCGCGTGCCTCCCTGCTGCTAAGAATTTGTCCTTGTCTAAAAGAGTAGATTGATATATTTATTATTTATCAGATTAATCATGGCCAGGAACATTATGGATTGGCGGCCAGGCCCGGCCGGCGATGCGGCTGGCCCTTATCTGAGCAACAGAGGCTCCAGCAGAGGCAGTGCCCAAGGGTCAGGCGAAAACAGGTACCCCCAGGCGAAAACAGGTACCCCCAGGCTTCCTCGGTTAAAGGAAAGGTGTTCAAAACATTATGTTTGAAAGGAGATAAAGGATATCAGACGAAGAGAGAGCCTACGAGGGAGGTGCCATGGATGTGGGGCTGATGGGGACCAGGGTGGGAATACCAGCGGCCTCCAGGGCACCTCCGTCATAGTGTCCCCTAGCTGAGCAGCACAATCCTAGGGGTCCCTGGTCCCGTCTTGGATCCAAAGGTCCTTCACGGCCCCTCACCTCTCCAGTCTGCCCCACAAAACCCTCCTGGAAGGCAGCTTCCTTTGCCGTCAGATAACACTTGTTCTCCAGGCTGTGCCGTCTTGGGGGTGAACACATCTCACTTAACACAACAGAGAGCGATGCTTAGCCTGTACAGCATGTGAGTTGCTGGCAGTCTAATTCCATTGAAATGGTGCCTGTTTCCTAAGAACAAGGGCTCTCTCATCAAGCAAAGCCACAAGTCAGGGACTCCCCCTCGGATCTGACCAGTGAGGCCAGATTTGGAGACAATGAATCCAGAGAGGAACATGAACGTTTGCATCTCCGGGTTTTGCACAGGGAGTTGAGGGGAGAAAGAGGTCACTTGGTTCAATACATTTAGAAAATCTGGGTAAACCAGTTCAAATGGGTGGGTGGCCTTTCCACAGAGCTGCTCAGGGCCTTTCCAGGGAGAAAATGCTTTGCCAGACCCTGGATAGTTAGGGTGCAGGGCTGCCCAGCCGAGGCCCTGCACACACTTCCAGAGCTCGGCTAGAGAGGGTGGTCCTTGTAAAATGTGGATCTCTCTGGTTTTGTCTCCCACAGTGGCCCCAGCCTATCTCCCAGCCAAGGGCTTGAGGCTGGCTCAGAGCCCAAACAGAGGCAAGGATGACTCTCACCTACCACTTCAGGATGGCTTGTCCTTACTGAAAGGCCTTGGGGGAGGGGAGGCCCTGCCTGGCCAGTGAAGTCACACACCTGTTGGCTGATGAAGGGCAGCTGCCCCAGCTCTCTGCACCTCTAACAGTCTCTGGGCACACCCCCAGGCATCCGCGCAGCAAATTTGGGAACTGCAATATAGTAATGTCGACTCACTGTCTTTATTTCCTAACTAACACATATCAACAAATTTATGTAATAAATAACTATAAATGCTTATTGAAAATAGTTATGCAAGCTATGCAGAATAAACTATTTTTCTCTTTGAGTAAAATCCAGTAACTGTGAATTACTCACATAATTGATTCAGATTGCACTTTTCTATGCTCTGGGCGTGTGGACCTCATCTCCAGCTTCTTCTGGGAATTCCCTTACACTTCCCACACCTCTGTGGACACATGTCTGTCCACGTTGGTCAGAGATGACAGCCACAAGCTAGTTATACCCCCTACTCATGTCCACTCCCTTCCTACTAGTAGTCAACACTGGCCCACCACGGACAGCACAGCCCCAACCCTGCCGGGTGAGCTGCAGGTTGGTCTGCCTTATGAAATAGTGGGTGAAATTTCCAGAGATGGCTTACCCGGGGGGCAGGGGTGGGGGCTGGGATCTGCATTTGGGATGGAAACCCAGCCTGTAGCTATACCCTTCAAGGCTCAGGCACTCAGGGTTTTCTCTGGGTTTTCATCAACATCCTGTTTTTCTCAAGTGATGTTTGATTCTCCAAATTAAGATAAAATATTCTGTTTTACAGAAAGAAAAGCTAAGTTACTAACAGTTTAATGTGACTTTTTCATTGTTACACCCTGTCCAAACATAATTTAACCACAATTTCACCCCTTCTCTTAGTAGTACCTCAACTAGTATAATATAAATGTTACTAGATTGCAAAATATGTATTAACAGTCCGCCCATGCCTAGCAGGACCGCCATAGAACCATCATCTGTGGATTTGGAAAAGGCTGTGAAGAGTATGAATAATTGAATGTCCATTGCTCAGCACGCTTACCAACGTTTTTAAGTCATCTATTTTTTCCCTTTAGTTTGATTAACTAGACAAATTTTTTCATCATTCTCGGCATTGCTGATGTGTCCTGAGCAGGCCTGTGTGCTGAGTTCTGCATACAGACATGGCCCAGGCACTCCCTGGGGCTGGCTGTGCAGGCAGCACAGGCAGGTGAGCAGTCAGGACAAAGAAGGTGAGTGGAGCCTGCAGTAGGAGCCACACCAGGGGAACAGAAAGCCCGCACCTGCTGGAAAGAGGGGCAAGAGGGACATGGCTGGAGGAAAGAGCCCATGTGGGAAATTGCAGAGGCTTCCACCAGCGTAGGCCATCACAGCCACTTGTTGGCTGAGTGGCCATAACCTGAAGTGGGATGAGGTCCCTACAGACATTGCCTTCCTGCAAGGAAGTGTTTCAAGGAAGAATCTGTTTACCAAAGTGGCTGGTATTAGCCACTCTGTTTAGTGGGCCAACTTCAACTCTGTAAAAGAATTCATGCAAACTCAAATACTTTTTGGTGCAGATTCAGGTTTTGGGTGTGTCACTGAAGATGCCAAGATTCCTAAAATAAATGAACAATCATGCAGCCCATTTGCGTCCGGGATCTGAGATGGGCCTCCTGCCCCTCCGCCTCTGCCTGGCCCTCTCTCAGGTGCTGCTCTCACCTGCTGCCCTTCCTTCTGAGAAAGCTTCTCCCCTTCCCTAGGAAAACCTCCCTTGGTCCCGACCTGTTGAAGGGTGTCATTCCTGGAAGTCCCTCCCAGCCACCCTCCTCACAGGCGGGCCACAGCATGTGGCTCCAGCACATAGTAGGAGGTCAGTACTGTACTGAATAAGCCCAGCACTCGAAAGGCCAATGGGACGTGGATTCCAGGAATTGAGCTGGTGTACTGACTTCTTACTTTAAAAACCTCAACAGCTAATTCAGTGGAGTCCAATTGACTCCAGAGAAACTTTCTTCTGAAGAACTCATAGCATGATGCGTTTAAAACCAAACCAAGCAACATACCACCACCAGCTGGGCCAGCCAGGGGTTGGAGAGAAGACAGCTGTGGGGCAGCGGGAGGTTGCAGAGCACCTTTCAGCTTCAAGGGGCCAGAGACTGGGGGGCAGCTCAAATCGGGTTGCAGTGGGTGGACCTTCAGGGTGTGAAAAATTGCAAGGATTGTAAAGAGAGAGTTTTTCTTAATTAATAACTTAAATACATCAATAATAATATTCTGATAAATAAAAATAATCACAGTTAATTCAAGATGAAGGAACTGTGAGGTGATCAATAATGATGAATAGGATGAAATCATCAATCAAAGAGTTTTTTCATGAATCAATTACAGTCTTTAGGGCAAGGTGGATTTATTGGCTAGTTCTATCAAAACTTTAAGCGGTATTATATTACAATACCATAAAAATTACAAGAAAGCTGTAACACACACACACACACACACACACACACAGAAAAACTACTCATTTCAGTTCATGAAAATAACACAAATCTGGATATGCAAACCTGACCAAGGAGTGAGAGTGAGAGAAACACAGCTCAGCCTTATGTATGTATTATACGCCATCCACGAGAACTGTTAAAGAGGGATTTTGCAAGCCACTTGTTAAAAATGGCCATTATAAAAATCAAATTATGTAATCTTAATGTTAAATAAGTTGTATTTAAAAAGGAAATACTAAAAGCACTCACTTCCTGACTACTTTACTATCATGTGTCTGGCACCTCTAAGGTGGAATACTGCATAACAAAAGTCACTGAGCTTTTCTTCCCAGCCCTATAGTCCCTGAGGCAGGAGATCTGCTGCCATGGTGACATATTTACACCACAGACACTGGCAGACACAGCAAACCAGGACTTGGTTTATTGTTTTGTTTTGTTGACTGTCTAGATGTAGAAAGGTGATGAAGAAGTGCCTAGTAAACTTAAACGTCATGTCATTAGTGATTTCATTGTGAATATAGCACAACAAATTCATGAAAGATTCTTCCAGTATGTGAAAACTATTGTCTGTTGCAGCGAAGAAGTTCCTTACATTACTCACAAATCATTGAAGTTTCCACACAATATCAACCCACATTCATCTCATTCATGTTGAGACTGACAGTCCATCCCAAGCATGGGCTGGCTGCAGAGTTAAGCTCTCAGAAAATCCAGTAAAACATTTGAGAACTGCTTGCTCATCTGGCATTTACAAGAAGTATTTCATATTGTATTATTTATTAATTATGTGCTGTATATTATTTAAATCAGTAAAATCTATTTAAAATCTATGGTGTGTATATGTTAGCATATAATTTTCTAGAGAGCTAAGAATTTGCCAACACACTACTGCATAAAATACAGATGAATCCAATTCAACAAATCTACCAAATCAAAATTGATTTATCAAAAAGAGTAAGGTGGCTTAATTTAACTATATGTGTATTCATATGCCATATCACATAAACCAGTTAAGTATCAGGAGGCCATATAGTCACATAAATAGATGTACAAAAGGCAAACCCATTAATATCTTCATATACTACTTATACCATATGTAATGTAATCATATATTAATATTATTAATTAGTAGTATTCAGCTAGTCCATCTCATTAATTTAAAATCTCTGTTAAATGGTGTGTACTTAATCTGATGAGGAATGTTTGCCTCAAACCAACATTCAACATTATTAACAGCAAAACTCCAGGGTGACTGCACTGAAATCTGAGGAAGAACAGATGTCCCTGTGCTCTCTGTGACTCCCCAGGTGACCTGTGGGGGCTGACTCCCAAGGTCAGAGTTCAACTTCTGCCTTGGCCATCAGGCAGCCCTACAATTGGGAGTGGAGTTTGTTTCTTTTGCAAGAATCTGAGGATTAAATCAGATAATACAGTGAAGTGCTCCATGTGGAGTCCTAAACATTGAGGCCTAAGTAAACACATTATGACCAATTTGAATCAGAAATTAGAGGTGAAGTGACGGAAAGTGGGGAGTAAGTGATCCCCATGCGCTGATCTTGTGATTTTTGGTGTTTGTGTCAGAGTCAACTGAAGATAGCGGAGTAAATTAAATGGCAGAACATTGGGTGGAGACGTGTGCGCAATGCCACCAGCTCAGTGCTTTCATGCCAAACTGCAGTGATTGTTTGGAATCTTTGACAAGGCAGCCCATGTGAGAAAAGTATTATTATAAAGTGAGGAAGGTAGGAGAGTTTAGATCAAAGGAGAAATCGGAAATGTGTAGGTTTTTTAAATTTAATAAATTAACATGGGAACCATTTCAGAGTTAAATGTGACACAATGCTTCTCTTTAAGCATTTTCTACTACCTGGGCCAAGAGACCAAGAGGCCTACAGTCCCTGCAGAGCCATGAATGACAATGACATGCCAATGGCCCCTGTAACTCACCTGCCTGGGCTGTCTCCCATATGCCATACCCGAGGACAGGACTTGAGAAATGATGATACTGACTTTTGTTCTCTTTCAAATGAATCACCACCAGAAAAATGCAATGGTCAGTTTCATCTTCTTGGAGTGTGTCACCTGCAAAGTGTCATAGATTCGTGCACTTCACATTGTGAAAGATGTCCTTACCCATTTCCACCTTTTTAAGCTTTCATATGTCTTGGAGGTATTCTTTCAAGAGTTCTAGTATGTAAGACATTGTTCTGGCCCCATAATTATTGGATCTGTCACATTTTCTAATGGATATTCTGTATCCTAGATTTCTTTTTATATAAATGAAACCCATAAGCTTTCTCATTGGTACTTATTTTACTTGAAAAAGAGCAAACTAGGCAAGAAACATAGCTGTACAAATTAAGATAATAAAATTAGCATTTCCACCCACACGAAGAGGTGGCATTTGCAATCATCACTATGCTTTGATAATGAGTGGAGTCTAATCTTATTTTAGTTTTAAGAAATAGGACATTCATCTTATTAAAAATAAATATTTTATACATGTTTTCATAATTTTCTTCATAACAGATTGCTGTTGGAATTGTTCACATGCTTCTATCTTTTTCCATTTGGGTCTGGTTACCGAGTTTGATTATTTCTTCATTGAAGTTGTTTCATCCCACTGAGCATTAATACTTTGAATTTGTATCATTAATTTCAAACCTGACCCTGAGCTATATTTTTATTACATTAAAGAGTTCTGGAGTAGGTTGTGTTCATTTAGAAATAAGTATTAGAAAAAAAATCCAGCTGAGAATAAGTTGAAGGGTTTTCTACTCTGTCTGTATGTGCTCCTCTGTGAATGGGGCTGTCAGTCGTCTGATGTGCATGTGTGGAATGTGGAGGTGGAAGGAATGCCTGGTAACTGACGTGGCCTCTGCAGAACCTCCTGCAGGACCCCCTGCAGTCCCCTCCGCAGGACCCACCTTCAGTGCCTCAGATCCAGGCTGTCTTGTTCTGTTGTTCCTCTTATGTGGGTCATGAGGATGTTTTGGAGGAACCTCTTTTTGACTGCCTACGGGCCAGAACACACCTTTCTCCAGGGCAGCTGCACCCTTCGGCCACCTTTGTGGGAACAGCCAGGTCCCAGAGGTTTCCCTAGAGCTTCAGGGTTGCTCTGTGCACAGAGACACTGGGGAAGACCCAGGCCCAGAGGGAAGAGGCCCAGAGGAATTTGCTGAACACTACTATGCGCCTGAGAACATTTTGGTTTGGGTGTGTTTTTTAAGTCATTTCCTCTTCAGTTAACACTGGCAGTCCACCTGAGCAGTTCCGGAGTGTCCAGGCTCAGGCTGTGGCCATCCTCAAGGTAGGCTCTAGGAAATGCTGTGGTTTGAGCTGGAATGGAAGGGGCTTCCTGGCCAAGTGCCCCAGGAAGATCAGCCCTGCACCTGGCAGGGGCTGAGAGTGGGTAACAGATCCTTTCTGCTCCTCTGAGTCCCCATTCAACTGTCCTATCAGCTCCAGAAAAGCTGTCAATACATGATTGTACTTTGTTAGTTAACTGTCACTGCAATACAACCATACACTCATGTGCACACACATACTCACACACTCACACTCACACACCTGTACACACACACTCTCACATCTTTCCCCTTTCTTCTTCACAAACCTTTTCCTGCTCACTGTGCACGAGGAACCAACGTGTGGGAACCTGCTGGTTTGGCCCTGAAGTGGTAACAATCTCTTTGCAGAAGGACAAGCTCAAAATGGCATTGTTGGGCCCCTGCTCTTCTCCCAGCTTCTAGCCAAAGATGACCACAGCAGTGTTCCACACTCCCAAGGTCAGTCACCATAGGCCAGAGCCCTAACCTGAACCTGCCTCTTCTGTAGGTGATCAGCTGCAACCTCCAGGATCGCCACCCACGTGGGACCCCTGCTTCTCAGAGAAATGAGCCTGAGAGCAAGGCGCCAAGCCTTGCAGGAGCTCCAGGTCTTGCAGCCAAGACAACAGGACACTGAGCAGGGATGATCCTCCAGGAGACGCCTGTTCACTTGTAAGTCAAGATGAAGACCTGGCCAAAGGTCCTGTCAGGGAGGTAAATGATTGACAGCTTCACAGGCTGCAAAGCTGAGACTGTGGAGGAGTTCAGATGTTTTACCTATGAAATGGCTACTTGATAATTTGTTAAGCAAATATCAAAAATATGCATACAAGCGCCAGAGGGAGTGCTTTCGGGTGTTCTATTTACAAATTTTTAATTACATTTTCTGTTTGAATTGGTTCTCCAAAGAATTAAAAATAGCAGCCTGACTGGGGTACAGCTCTCTGGAGCTCCCCTGTGGCCTCATTCCAAGCTCGCCTGGCATTCGTGTGTGTGTGTGTGTGTGTGTGTGTGTGTGGGCATTGCCTTTGTTAATTAGGCTGAGTGGGTGCCCGAGAACCACAGCTGGAGTGGGCCACGAGACTGCCCGGCCTCCAGCTGGGCAGGGGGACCCAATGCGGTTGACTTACTTGTGCTGAGTGTCACCAGCATATTAGCTTTTTGAAGCAAGAGGGTATATTTATTCTTTTAAGACGTGATGGGATATGTTGCTCATTATATTTCCCTCAGACGCAATCCTTTAATGTTATATTTAGAAGCCTTCCATCTGCACAGCAGCAAAATAAACTTTTAAGAAAACTGGTTGGAAGTCATTCAACAACTTCTGAGGCTCTTGCTACTATGGGGAACTGTTGAGATGCTGCAGGACAGCTGTTCAGCATCTGCCATAGCCTGGGACATTCACACGTGATGCTCCAAGTTTGCTACAAACATAAAATGCTCCCCCACAAACACACACACTTTCCTGCAGTGTGCCCTCTCCCTGTGTAAGAAGGGGGTAGTTCACTGGCTTCAGGTGTTCCATCAAACTCATCTCCAGGTACATCTGAGCGGAAACAGAGAGGTATGGTGACGTGATGGTGAATGAGGATCATGATGCCTCCAGAAACATCCCAAAGAGTGCCAGTTTCACAGAGCCCTGATCTCCTGAGCCTCAAAGAGCAAAAGCACAGAGTCCCATGCCCAGATAAGACTGTGCATCAGAAACAAATTATCCCACCATGACCTTGGAGAAGGTCTTTCTGCAAAACTACTGTGAGTCTGAAATTAGAGAATGAGACCCTCTTCATCTTCTTTGCATCTGAGAAGGTGAGGACCACTGGGATTACTCACAAATCACAGGCTTGGGAAGATCTTGGACATGCATCTGGGTTCCCACAGGGCATTCCTGGAGAGGTTTGAGAGATAATCCAACTCTAAAGGCCAGGCAGCTCCCAGCTGAGCCCAGAGTTTTTGGGCCACATCTACGTCCTCACTGTGATGTTCAGATGTCACAGGTGGAGTCTTGCCCCCATGAAAACACTATGTGCACAGGTCCATAGGGTGAACCCTGCCTCCACTGCCCTGCTAGGGGGTGGGTGTTGGTGGTGGGCAGTGACTGTGCCTTGGGTTCTTGGGCTAAGTCCCTGTGTTCTGTGGACCCATGAAGGGGAGGCCTCTTGCTTCAATACATCTCAATGTTGGGGTAAGTCAAGTAAGCAAGACCACGTCCTACAGGCAGAGAGGACTCCAACCTGAATGGCACCTCTTCATGTAGACAGCGCTCCTCGCGGCCTGCCTTTGACCTCTCCTCCCCTGGGGATCCCTTTCCTATTCTAATACTCACCCTTCCTGCCCCTCTAGCCAAATCATGGTGCTTGTGCACGGGTGCATAGACACACACACACACACACACACACATTCTTTCATACAAACTCCCACACACGTACACACTCTCAGACACAGGCATATGTACACACATGCCTGTGAGGCAGGTGCCCCACATCGTGCCCATGGCTGTCCCTGCAGCTACCAGTCATTCCTACACAGCAGTCTCTAGCCAGGCTACTCTAAAGAGAACTTCTTCCCAAACACCTGCTATCTCTGCTATGAACACCAAAAACCTACAAATATGCATGTGCACAAGACATACACAAATGCACACACATGTGTGCACACACAAACTTAAGAATTTGGCCCAGAGTGTCTGATACATATAACCCATTTATTAGCACTCTTGAACTTACCCATCACCAACTATAAAGGGATAAATGAATAAACTTACTTTTAAAAGCTTACCAAACATTTATTTTGAAAGAAATTTGTGTTCTGTGTTTTAGAAATCAATACACTTCTTTGAGAGCATGACTTTAAAAACCAATTCTGAGCTGGAATTTCTTCAGAACTTCGTGCATAGAGACATGAGTGCCACCTATGGAATGAAATCAGAGCCACGTATTTCCTCAAAGTGAGTGACGGGGAGAAAGTGGGAGAGAGAAGGAAGAGGAAGCAGGGGAGGGAGTTCAAACTTCTGAGTGTTAAGGCAGGTCTTGCCTGTGCCATAGGGTCTTTTTCAGGAAGCTTTGAATTTTATCATAGCTCTTCTTTTATATTATAAGTTTAATTAAATTTACTATATGAAAGATCTGGATAATTTTTAAAGAAAACAGTGGGCCTAAAAATATACAAAATTTTATGCAATTGTCAATACTAGAGAAAATAATTAAAAAGATAAGATTTATTCAAAGATGAGAGGTTCTTGCTTTAAATTCTAGTCTTTGTATCTTGGTTTCACAAAAATAAAATGACATAAAGAAAGATTTTTATAGTTCCAAATCTTTGTTCCCCCAGAGTGCAGTAAAACAAATAGAGAATTTCACTCTGGGTCTTTCACCCAATTTGTTTTCTTTGATCTTCTTGTCTGGCCTTCAGTTGAAGCTATAAAGATATAAAGTGTTTCTCTTCTGACATCTCATGAAAGGTTTCTCTCCTATATCTGCTCATCCCCTTTCTCGTCCGTAGGAACCACTCTTTTTTTTTATGATGAAAAGGATTTTAATTGCAGTGAGGGGAGGGGGATCTGTACTCTTTTATCTGAAGCCTTTCTGCTAGTTATAGATCTTTAAGTTGCAAATACATCCAGCTTATAATTTAAATCATAATTGTGCTTTCTATGGAAGATACTAGGATGAAAAGCAGAGGGCAGCCTACCACATACAAATGCAATCACACATAGACACACACGCACACAGAAAGAGAGAGAGAAGAAAAAAAGAACAGAAAAAAGGATGAACAGAATAAAAACAGCTTGTGTCAGTCTTTTAAAAAAATCCATTTGTGATCACAAATGAAACATTTCCAATCTCATAATGGGTAGATTGCTTGGTTTTATTACCAGCCATGCAAAGCAAGACCTCATCAAAAGAAGAGCCACAGAGAGGTCCCAGTTTTCCATTAAAATAATTTCAAAAAGCTTTTTCTCTCCCACTGAAAGAACCCATTTTGCAAGATGATTTAGCTCAAAATCTGCTGGGAGTAACCCTTGACATAAAGTCATATTGTGTTGGAGTTTAGTCCTAAATTCATACATCAATTATTTACTGTCAACGCCGATTGTATAAGTGTAGAAAATTACTAGGAATGATATTTTCTCTCAGGCAGAAAAAATGTGATACAGCAGATACACCCCCCTAATGCGCCTCCCTCCTGTCCGAGCCCAGAATTATTTATGCATTGGAAAACAGCGCCGGGCAAGAGGGAGAAAGAGAGGGGAGAGCCACAGACACATTATTTTAAACCTTTCATAACACCCATAAATATTTCATAACAAATAAATAAAGAATGTCGGGCTTGTGTGGAGACAGCTGTAGACGCATGGTTCAATGCTCTGCAAAGCTCTGGGGACCCCACGCTTACCCTCAGTTAAGCCCCCATTTCTTTTTAATCATCCACTTAGTGCATTATGGGTAGGGGAGCTCTCCAGGTGAGGGGGACACTGAAGGTTATGGCTGTGAAGGCCACTTTTCATCCTACTTCCGTTTTGTGCTTTCTTAATTCTTTTAGACATGAAAACAGAAGTTTCCTTATGTTTCTAGAAATCTTATCAAAAGTCTTGCCAGAAGGTGTTCAGACCAAGCTTACTGACAATGTGGCCTCTACAATTTCCCCCCAAATAAAAATAATAATAATTTTATAGCCCTTAGAACCCCTATTTTGAGATTAACACCATTTCAAACAACTTCTCTACAGAAAGCTTTCCTCAAGTAAGCTATTGTCCTTAGAAAGGCACAATGTGCCCTTTCTGACTTTTCCCCACTTTGTTGGCTTTTAAGTTAATAGAAACCCTTTATGAAAAAAAAAGAAGAAAAAGAAAGAAAAAGAAAAGAACACTGCACACACACATCAGCAGAGACCAATTTGCTTTTGACTCCAGAAAGGGTGTGTGTGTGTGTGTGTGTGTGTGTGTGTGTGTGTGTGTGTGTGTGTGCGCGCGTGCGTGCGTGTTTCTGTCTGACATGATGACATCTGGGGGCTTATTTACAATGACTGAAAGAAGCAGCTCCAAATATACAAGAAACCGTGTGTCCATGTGTCTGGGCCTCTGAGGCTCTCCGGAGGATCCTAAGGAGAAGTTGGAACATGCATGTTCTGCTTAGGGCACAAGGGCACCACCTTGGTGCCTCTGTCCCACAGAGCTTGAGGGACTCCCACACTCCTGCACCTATTTCTTCCCACTCTGACAGACAGTGGGAGACATGTGTTGCTGCAGCTCATTTACAAATGGAGGGTCACATGCAGGTGCAGGGCTCACCTGTGGTCGCCTGGCACCTGGCTCAGACTACGGCAGGATGCAGAGATGGAGCTGACAGGTCCCTCCTGGAATGAAAGGTCACTCTAGATGGATCACAGTCCAGAACATGAACTAAACATAGTACTAGAAATGTCAAAGGCTGGTTCTCAGTTCAGCGGGGCTGGTCAGCGTCCACTCTGCCAGGCTCAGGTGCTGCTCCAATGCCTCTGGGAGGCTGCCAGCCCATCATGGAGTCTGCAGACCTTCAACGACTCTCCCAGACTCTGCAAGAAGCTGCCTCTAAGCAGGACCTGGACTGACTCTGAGGTGAAGGGAGGCTGGGGGAAGGTGTGCTTCTCAGTGAAGACCCGCGGGCCCCAGTCCTGAGCCACTGACACATTGGGAGCTGATTTCTTATTTTCCATGTGCTGCTAGGGGCTATGGCTCCCCAGGGTCCCTTCTGCAGGGTTGCTCCAGGGCTATTCTTGAGTCCCATGTTCTGCAGCAGCAGTATTCCCCTGGGGCAGGTTATGTGGTGTTGCTCTGGGATTGAGTTTGTTTCTGAAGGCCAGGCTCACGGTCGGGTTTTCAACCATCTTCTGAGGCCTTACTACCCTGTTTTGAATCCTTTGGTCATGATAGCTGGGGTGCTTTCCCTGCCACAGACCAAACCCTTGTTTCCTAGGGGATTATTATGGGATCTTATCACTGTGCCCCAGGTTCTGTCCCCAAAACCCCTCTGTAGCTTTTACCCTTTTTTAGGAAATAAATCCTTTATTTTCTGACTTTAGGAAGAAAGTTACATTATAAAATCCTTTTACTTAGTCATAGTTTAAAGTTTTAATAAACCTCTCATTATTTTTTAAATATTTGAGGATATAACAAAGATCCTAAATAACCTGCTAAATATTTATTTCATTAATACTTAAGTACACATTTATTTTTTGCTAATTATTGCACACATTGCTGAGGTTTATTCACTGGGAGCTCATCAGCAGTAATTTCAAGTCTAGAAAAAAAGCAAGGCACAGACAGTTAAATTCATTTTCTCCAGTCAGAGGAAAACTTGCTGTCACTTTTACCAGGCATGGTCCCCTTGTTCCCTCAGTCCCAGGCACACAGCGTAGAGCCATCCTCAAGCATGGGAACACATCCATACTTACCCATCATTGATGATCCCCTCCTTTCCCTGCATGGCAGCCCCAGGAACTCAATGCACAAAATTCCATCCTCAGAAAAGTAATAATGTGAGGCTTAGAGGATACCAGGCTGCCTGAAGGAGAGGAGGGTGCTTGGGAGGGAAATGCAGACTACAGACAACAGGCACATGGAGGAGACATTTGATCCCGTTGGCAACCCAGATGGGGAACTGGGAAATTCCTGTGGGGAGTGTGCACTTGAGTTCCTAGGTAAGCTACACAGGCTTATTCCCATGGTGGCTAACTCTACACAAGCCCTTGTGTTTGGATATTAGCTTTATGTGCCCTACTTTCCTCAGTGCAAGCTCTACCAGCAGTGGGCATTGCTTTGGACACACAGGTTTTCCCTGATCATTGATTTCAATTACTGTTCATTAGACAAATTGAGGGTATGCTTTGGTTTTGGTTTTAATTGTTATTGCCTTCTTTTAAACAAGGAGACTTATTTTCAGAATGTTATTTTAGATAACATGAAATCTTGGAAACTTGAAGTACAAGGCATTCTCTAGGGGCCTATTTCCCTCAGACATGATACAACAAGGTGTTTGGTTTTAAATAAGGAACTAAAAGGCATGCTAAAAAGCAAGAAAAAAAAACATCGCAAGACAAAGCAAACATTGGATTCAAACTCATATAACAATAATGATGGAATCATCAGACAGAAAATTTAAATAACTATTTATAATAACTTAAGAGCTCAATGGAAAACGTCAAAAGCATGCAGAACAAATGGGTAACATTAGTAGAGTTGAGATTTGAAAGAAAGCCCAAAAGAGAATACTATACATCAAAAATATTTTAACAGAAATAAAGCCCTGACCAGTTTGGCTCAGTGGATAGAGCGTCAGCCTGCGGACTGAAAGGTCCCAGGTTCAATTCCGGTCAAGGGCATGTACCTTGGTTGCAGGCACATCCCCAGTAGGAGGTGTGTAAGAGGTAGCTGATTGATGTTTCTAACCCTCTATTCCTCTCCCTTCCTCTCTATAAAAAATCAATAAAATATATTTTTAAAAAATAAAGAAATAAAGAACTCCTTTGCTGGGCTCATCAGTACCTTTGACACAACTAAGAAAAAAATCAATGAGCTTGAAGATGGGTTCATAGAAACCTCCTGAACTGAAATGCAAAGAGAAAAAAAAAGAATGAGAAAAGGAAAAAAATACAACATCCAAGAACCGAGGGAAATTTCAAAATGTATAACATATATCATTAGAATAACAGAAGAAGAAAAAGAACAAACAAATCAGAAAATATATTTGAAGTAATAATAACCAAAACGTTTCCAATGCTAATGACAGACACCAATCCACAGATCCAAATAGCTCAGAGAATAAGAAGCACAATAAATACAACAACTATACATAAGCATGTCATATTCAAACTGTAACAAACCAAGATGAAGAAAATATTGAAATAAGTCTGAGGAGAAAACACTTTCCTACAGAAGAACAACTATTACATAGATATCTCATCAAAATCACTGAAGCAAGAGTGAAATATTAAGTGGATAAAATACTTAAATGGTTTAAAGAAAAAACCCACCAATCTAGAAGTATATAGCCAGTGAAGGAAAAATAAAGATGTTCTCAGACTAATAAAACATGAGAGAATTTATCTATCTATACTCAAAGTAATTTACAAAACAGTAAAAGAAGTTTTTCCGAAAGAAGAAAAATGATGTAGGTGAGAAACTTGAGTCTACATAAAGAGAGTCAGAGAAGGAACAAGTAACAGTAAAATGTTTTGGGTGATCATAGTGTATGGACAAGTAAACTAAATGGTAGCAGTGTCACAGGGATGGTGGGTTGGCAATTCTCTGTCATAAGGTACCTGTCCTGCACATGCAGTACAATAGTGTTGCTTATAGGTGGGCTTTGATTAATTTAATATATATAGTGTAAACTTTAGGAAAACCACTAAATTGTTTTAAGTTTAATTGATACACTAAGAAAGAAGATAAAGTGGACTCAAACAAAATCCTCAATTAAAGCCCAGAGGCAGAAAGAGAATCCTTTGGCAGTGAGTAGAAAACAGTGACAAATGTGGTTAGTCATGTTTGAACAACCAATCTAATCTAATAAAAGAGAAGCATGCAAATTGACCATACCTTTGCTATGCCTCAAGCCACATCCACCAACCAATCAGAGCGAGTATATGCAAATTAACCCAACAAAGATGGCGGCCAATAGCCACAGAGCTGGAGCAAGCAGGAGGCTTGGTTGCCCCAGCAATGTAGGAAGCCAAGCTTCCCACTTTCCCTGGCCAGCTGTGGCCTCTGCTAAAGGCAACAAAGTTTCAATTATAGAAGATAAACAAATCCCAGATACCTGCTTCCAGCCAGCCTCCACTGGGAGCTTGGGTAGCTGGGGGTTGTGGCCAGCCTGCAAACAGCCATCAGCCCCTCACCCAGGATGGCCAGGCACCCCAGGGGGGACCCCCACCCTGAAGGGGCTGTGGCCAGCCTGCAAGCAGCCATCAGCCCCTCACCCAGGCTGGCCACACCCTCATGGGGTGAGGGTCCCTGCTGGGGGTCTTGGCCAGCCTGCAAACAGCCACCAGCCCCTCACCTAGGCTGGCCACACCCTCAAGGGGTGAGGGTCCTGGCTGGGGGACTTTACCAGCCTGCAAACAGCCCTCAGCCCCTCACCCAGACTGGCCAGGCACCCCAGCGGGACCCCCACCCTGATCCAGGACACCCTTCAGGGCAAACCAGCCAGGCCCCACCCATGCACCACGCATATAATAAAAGGGTAATATGCAAATTGACCCTAACAGCAGAACAACTGGGAATGACTGGTCACTATGACACACACTGACCACCAGGAGGCAGACGCTCAATCCAGGAGCTGCCCCCTGGTGGTCAGTGCATTCCCACAGGGGGAGCTCTGCTCAGCCACAAGCCAGGCTGACAGCTGCCAGAACAGCAGTGATGGCGGGAGCCTCTCCCGCCTCCTCAGCAGCGCTAAGGATGTCCGACTGCAGCTTAGACCTGGTCCCTGCTGGCAAGTATACATCCCCCAAGGGCTCCTGGGCTGCCAGAGGGATGTCTGACTGTCAGCTTAGGCCTGATACCCCAGGAAGCGGGCCCTAAGCCATCAGGTGGTCATCCCTCGAGGGGTCCCAGACTGCGAGAGGGCACAGGCGGGGCTGAGGGGCCCCCCCGAGTGCATAAATTTTTGTGCACTGGGCCTCTGGTTAGATCAATAATCACCTAAACAATAGAGTAGGAAATATGGAGGCAAAGACTGAAAGGAGAAATAGACAAATCCACTTGTATAGCTGGAGACTTTGACAACACCCATCAATAGGTGATAGATCAAGAAAGCAGAAAATAAGTAAGAATAGCATTGGAATTTCACATTTAGTAAATTTCAGAAAATTTACTTGAGAGAGAAGCTCTGAAGGCTGCTAAGAGTGGAAGCAAGGGAGCTCCCCAGGCCTGGCGTGAGACCCTCCTTTCTCTAAGGCTGGGAGCCTGTGGGAAGTTGCATCTGGTAGGTGGGCATGCCTGAAAGTAAGCTGTCCTCAGTAGCTATCAGGGAAGATGGGGAGATATGAATTTCTCTTGGACCTTTTGTTCTCAAACATCAATGAACATAAGAGTCACTGAACATATTCGACCCTAACCCTAGAAAATCTTCCAAATGTCATATATCTGGGGGTGAACCCCCAACATCTGCTAAATTAATAAGCACCCCAGGTAGAGATCCAGGTACAGGAGCTGAAAATGACAGATTTGAAGATTGCAGGGTGTATTAAAATCAGGGAAAGCATTGTGTCCCCATTGGAAGCTGGGTCCTCAGTCACCAGAAAGACCCCAAGGACTCCACTGTGCCCGTAGAGCACTGAGTGCCACAGGAGCATGGAAGGGCTGTCACTAGCTAGGCCAAGGGCCCATCACCAGACGCACAGGGTGTACTTACCCAGTCGATCTATTTTTTTACTTCAATAAGTGAATAGCTAGTAGGAGCCCAGATTACAGTCTCTCTTAATTCCTCTCACTATAAGCTTTTGTAAGGTGGATTCTGGGCTGCTTTTCAGCCATAAATGCCTCTCTCAGAACAAAGGACACTGAAGTCATGAGTGAGAGACAGTTGGCAGGTTCCCTCCAGGGAGGCCAGGGGCAAAGTGGGGGCTGTTTCAGGTCAGTGCTCACTCCATTCCATAAATTGATTCCGAACGACAATTCATTAAGTCACTTACAATTTAAGCCATGCTAAAGTCATCTTCTGTCAATAACCAGATATATTTTATTATGTTTTCCCTTCTGGCAGAGAGTTAAGCAATCCTACCTATTTTAGCCATTTATGGGAAATGGGCATAGCCTTTCCTTTTATATAAGTAAAGGGTAAGTAATATTTTTCATAGTTCCAGCTCATAATTGTCCCCAGAAAAAAAATGGAAGTAAGTTATTGTATAAAATCTAGGGAATTATGTGAGAAGTAAGAACAGGAACATTTAAATACTTGGGAAGGTTGTCTTATTATATTGCTCAATAATGCTATTCTCCATGAAACAAATGCACAAACAAAACTCGAAGGAGGATAATTTGCACTTTGCATCAATGAGAAGTGAAGAATTTGCTCTTAAGTGTGGTCTGGCTTACAGCCCTGGGCATGGCGTTCCATTGCACACAGGAGCCCTGCCAACATCGGGGGAGCCTTCTCCTGTCCTCTTCCAGGGGGCCCGGAGCCTGAGCTGCAGCATCCACATGTGCTTCTCAGTTTTGTTGATTTGCTTTGTTTCCCTTTAGTGCAGTGGTTCTCAACCTGTGGGTCGCGACCCCTTTGGCGGTCGAACGACCCTTTCACAGGGTTCGCATAAAACCATCCTGCATATCAGATATTTACATTATGATCCATAACAGTAGCAACATTACAGTTATGAAGTAGCAACGAAAATAATTTTATGGTAGGGTCACAACATGAGGAACTGTACTTAAAGGGCCAGAAGGTTGAGAAACACTGCTTTAGTGGGACAGAATGGCTGGACGGCTGGGGTTGGGTATTTTCCTTCCCCCTGTAAGTCAGGCTCTGGTTATTTAGCTTCTCATGAGGGCAGGCCTCATTCGGGAGAACAGATGCTCTGGTGTATTTCACAATGATTCTTTTTCCTTCCTGCTTCCAGTAGCTGGAGGGGATGTTTCTCTAACCTTCTCTGTGAGGACTTGGTGGAGCTCCTGGAGGTGAAGCTCACAGAAGTGTGGGTGCCTCCATGACTGGGCCACCAGAGCTTTCAGCTTCCAGACCATCCACCCTGAGCCTCCAGCACTTGCCCAGGTACAGCTCAGGTTCCCTGCCCACTGGTCCCCACGGGGTGGTTTCCCTTCCTGGGTGTTAGCTTCAAGCAATGGACTCAGTATCTGCCTGCCTGTCTCTCCAATTCTAAGGCAGCAGTTGAACCTGAAGCCTCACTTCTCAGACAGATCTAAGAAGAAGAATTGATAATTTTTCATTTGTTCAGCTTTTTCCTTATTGTGAGGAGGGAAGACCTCCAAGATCCTTGCCTGCTGGGCTAGAAATCACAAGTCTGATTCTTGCTCTCTTCCAGGTAAATGGATGAAGCATCAGAGGGCTTTCTGAAGAAAACATCATTGTGGCTCAGGGTGTGGTGGGCAGCCTGAACCCTTTCCCATTCAGGGTGATCACAGAGCATTGAAAGGCAGACCTTTATCCATATTACAGAAGCCAGTGTGTGGGGGTGACCTCCCCCAGGTGGAAGCAGCTGACACAGGTGTCCTACTTTGGGAAGATGAGGCTTGGGCACCTGGATCCTTGGGCACGATCACTGTGGTTCTGTCGGAGTTGAGCACCAAGAACCAAGGGTCCTGGTGGACTAATATTAATGAGACATGTGGCTTCATCTTGTTTGAGCCTCAGCGTGCTCCAGCCTTCAATCCTGAGCACTAGCTTAGACCCAGACAGCAAATTCCTTTCTCTGTTCTTATATAATTCAGTCTGTTGCAGTGTTGGCAATGACACCCCTAAGGACACAGACTCCGGCACCTTGTGGCCAGGGGATCTTGCTCATTTACCTCTTTCTACCTCTGTCAGTATTCAAAAAGTGCAGGATGCTCAATGACTGGGCATAGCTAGGAAACTGAGTAAGTGGAGACATCATCATCCAGCAAAGACCCTCATGGAGTGTAGACATCCACCAGGCGCCACTCTATCTGAACAGCACACCAAGGAGACATATGAGTCTGAGCCTTTCAGGAAAACACACATACTGGAGCCTGAGGATTCATCGTCCTGTGGGGAGGAGTCTGACTACAGCCTTCTGGCCCAAACTTGCCAGCGCTCTGCAGACCACCATGAACGCTGAAGACAAGGAAAAGAACGCTGGCATGAGAGCTGAGGATCTGCAGAAAAATTTGAAGTCTGAGTGTGGAGCCCAAGTGGCAGACACTTAGGTACTGGGGATGATTTGGGTTATTTTAAGTATTGATTTGAAATAATTCCACCAAAGACATTTTGTTCAGCTGCTTTAGAAAAATCCAAGGACCAGCTTCTTTTCTGAATGGTGATGGAGGATAAAGATTAAACTGGGGGGGCTCTACTTAGGGAAATGAAAGTGCCTTGGACTCCAGGGTGCACACAGGCTCCCCCTCAGGCCGCCGCTTTTCTGCCATCCCTGTATTTTGCTGAACGCGCCTCCCTCCACTGCTCCGTCGCCTGTGCACCATATGTTCATTAAAGGTCTAATTACACTCTGTTCCACTAATCAATGATTAAGAAAGCAACAACAATTAAAAAAAAGAAAGAAAGAAAGAAAGAAAGCAACAACAGCATGGAAATACTAAGCCAAAAAAAGACATAAAATAAACGCGTCAGCTAACCGTTCCTTGAATTATTTTAAGTCCCTGTTTTTGCCTTGCTTTTAATTTGTACTTCACTTCCGGGGGCAGGGCGGGGGCTGTGCATTTCATAAACACTGGTATTAACTAGGTGCATTTTCCATCATGAACTAACAGAGGGAAAACTTCATAATGATCTGCAGTTACATCTTTAATTTCTCCTGGGTTTCTGGATGATAAGCACACATGAGCCCCTTGCCTTCATGTGTAAAGACGATTACAGGGCTCCCCTGCCATGGTCAGCTGACCCCCAGCCCAGCATGAGGCCTGTTTATGGCCTGGATATTGCAGGACTGGGAAACTGGACTTGCAAATTGGCTACTCATTTGGGCTATTATGGACCTAACTGTGTACAGAGACTTGCTCTTCACGTATCCTCTAAGCCCTGCCCACATCACCCACATGGCCCCGAGGGTGTACCAAAGGGACAGCTAAAATTCTGTGGATGTCAGTCACTCCCAGCTTTACAGTGTGTTCTGTTTATCTTTCCATTCTTGTTTACAACTCTGGAGACCCTCTACATGTCAACACCTACATAAACCAGCCCCTGATTTATTTCTTTTAATTCAATTAAAAAGATGAGCATTTGGTGTACATTCAACATTAACACATTTGCTATCTTAAGATAGGATATGCTGCTGGGTTGCACTCTATTAATCTGATCCCTAATTGCTTATAAGCAATTACACAATCGTTTGACCCAGTAATGAGGAAGCCACAAGGTATGATGGGAAATGCCAAATGGTAAGTTGGTTACCTCTGGAGTGTCAGCTTACTGGTGATATATTGCATTATTTTTTTCCATTTTCCAAGTTTTCTTCAATGAGTTACTGCAGAGTTACTTTCTAACAAGCATGTTTCACCACAACACATATGAATTTCTTCCTAAAACACCCATCCTTGCATGGGAAATAGATATTCCTCTAGCCAAGATGACTTTGAGTAAAATTTTATGTGCCAAGGAACTTCAGGGCCTCTCCCTTAAGACTGTGTCACCTTGGAAAGTGTACCCCATTTCCCTAAGTGGCTCCATCTGAGCTCCTGGAGGAAATGCTTTTGGTGCCAACTGTACAGACATAACTTCTCTCTGAATCACCAGTTGCTCCTAGGTCAAGAAGGGCTTAGTTGCTCTAATTATAAGTTTTAACTCAGAGTTGTTCTAATTTATAAGAATGTGAAATCATCAATGGCCCTCCCCACATTTTTCTTGTGACAACGTTCTTTTGAAGAATCCAACCTGAAAATAATCAGTAAAGGACACTTCTGTGTTTCCATTTTTGGCACCAGAACTAAAATGGCTCTTGTGCATTTGGTCCCATTGCCCGGGCCCTTCCCTGAGAATAGAGAGAGAACAGCCCAATGGAGCTACCCATCTCCCAAAGGCAGAACAGCAGTGAGTCCTGGAGAAAGTAGATGATTTGTCATAGGAAAGACAGGAGGACGATGGGCCTCAGAAATCTTCAGAAGGAGAGAGGCCAGCTGTGAGCACACGATAGTAATCCGGGCAGGACAGAGAAGCTTGGGAGGTCTCAGAGGAGTTGACAGGTAACACATCCCAGCAAGTGGGAGCAAATGCAACCTGGACAGCCAAACACACGCCTCAGAGGTCAAGGACTCAAGCAAGCTTGGAGCCCAGGTGGCAGTGGAAGCTCCTCTGGACCAGGAGACACTACAGACAGGGCCGTGTTTTAATGTGATGGCTCCCTTGTTATCTGCTATGGCCATTTATTCCTGGCTTTTGTATATTTTCTGCTCCAATTGAAAAATCAGACATTTCCTCCAGAAGCCCAGGCTTCTTCTTACAGGAAATGGCCAGTGTTCCCAGGCATCTAGAGAGAACAGAGCTGTGATGTTTACATAGAAACAAGAGTACCTCTGGAGTTCATGTTGACACTCCACCTCAGATCCAACTATGGAAGGACATGCTTAGCCTCTTGTTCATTGTGTAGTGCTCATTTATTTTGTTCACATTAAACACAAACAGCCTCAGGACATCAGTAGTAATAACGCCCTCAGAGGCAGAATTAGTGAAGAGAGTTTTGCTTGGTTCTGTGTGTAGTTATGCTGGTCTCGAGTATCTGAGCATGTCAGCATAAGGCACCCCTTTAATTCAGTCCCATTCTGCAAGGTCTACACATTAATGCCCACTGCCAATCCCTACATCAAAGTTTCTCTGTTGTTGTTTCTTTGTCTTTGATAGTTTCTCCAGCAGAGTTCTCAGAAGGGGCTTATAGGATAATGCAATGGATAGCTAACAGTTTCTCTGTTTATAAAAGCATTGGTTCACATATTCTTTACTTAAGGATATCAAATATGCTACCCCATTTATTTCTTGCATAAAGTATTGATGAAAACATAATTTTCCCCTTCCTTATAAATCACTGGTAATTTTTTATTACTTTAAATTTTTTTTCAATTATAATTTATGTTCAATATTATTCTGTATTAGTTTCAGACGTATAGCAAAGTGGTTAAATCACGTACTTTGCAGAGTGGTCTCCCCTGTTGCTTCAAGTACCCATACATATTTATCTTGATATTATTAATTATATTCCCCATGCTGCAATCTACATCTCTGTGGCCATTATGTAGCCACAAATGCTTTTATGTCTTATTTTTTTAATTTATAAGCTTGTTTGTCTTCTACCTTCCACTTCTTTTGTTTATTTTTCTTTACATTTCTTTTAGTTTATTCTTTGATTCTTTTCTTCTAATTATTTCCTGGACTTTTCCACCTCATTTCTGTGTATTTCTAATTCTGTCATCTTGTTTTGTTTTCTTTTGTTTTTGTTTTTGTTTTCCCGTCTTGTACCATTGTGTCTCTTATCTTATTCTGAATGAGTATTTTAGAGGTTTGCTATGTCTGCTCTCCCATCATTGTAGGATGTCATTCTGTTCCTCCTTCTTTTCTGATTAAAGCTGAATTGGGGATTTGGCCTTGGTACTTTTTATCGCCCATTTTTATGTGAATTTAGTTTTCTTGAACAGGAGAGAGTGGTGAGGCTCAGGGTAGTTTGTCCTCACTTCATGGAATTCCCCCTGGTGGTGTCTCCAGTGCACAGAACTGGCTGTTGCTTCCTGAGATCCCGGCTCGGCCCCCTTTCTCTGGGCTACCCTTCCTCCACCTCCTTTGTCTCTGCCCTGCTCAATTTGGGGTCTAATTAAAGCAGTTTATCCTTAGAAGAAGCCCTGTCGCAGGAAGAAGCCCACAGGGCCTGGACTTGGCAAACCCCAAGTAGACAAGCAGACTCCTTCGAGTGTGTCTCTGCTTTCTCAGGGGGCTGCAGGGTTTCCCAGGAGCACCTGTCAGATCCTGTAGGTTCCCTCCTTCCAGGCTCATCAGTGACCCCGTTGCCTTCTCTGCTCTCCTTCACACGGAAGCTCACACCCAGCAGGTCTCCAGCTATTGGTTCACCCTCACCACATATACTTTGGGTTCCTAAGGAGACTTGTCCCCTAGATTTCTTGCAAAAGTTGCTCATCGGCTTTCATTTTGCTAGTTAGCAGCTCTGCCTATTTTTATGTGTACACTGAGAGATTCAAAAGCTATTCCACAGCCACTGCCATCATCTTCCCAGGACTGTCTTGCCCTTATTTTCAGTAAATTTTTCAAAGGGAGAGGTAGTTTACTTAAGCCCTGAACCACCCTTGCAACAATTGTATTTGCCAGAATGTAACAGAAGGGCTGCGGGACTCCACTCACATGCTCTGAATGTACTCATTCACTAGAATAACGGATTCTATTACCTGTACGTTCCATTTAGAAGAAATCTCATACTAGGAAATTCAGACTCTTAATTCAGAAAGAAGCAAACAGAAAAGATGTTCCATCTAAAACATGCATTTTCTTCATTTTTTTTTTTAACACTAACACATATCCTTCAGACAGGATACTTCTCATTGGTGAACACACTTTCAGCACTTTACTGAGATCACAGATGTGGTTCAAGGGCTCCCTGCCCCACCTGCTCTCACGGGAAAAGGTCCACCAGCAGAATAAATATTTTTCCTTCCACCCCTGACGGAGACGCGCTGCCTTGCTGCATCCCCTGCTGTATTTGCTCTGAGTCTCTGAGCAGTTTTCCATACATTAGAAGATGTCTCTTCGCATCACCAAAACTGACAGAGTGGGTCTTATAGAAATTGGGGGTCCTCTTTTTCTGCTTTTCTTCCAGAGATTTTTATATTCTTGGCTTACGTTACTTTTTAAGTCCACTCTTTCAAATTGTAAAATGATTACTTGTGACATGTTTCATTTAGGAAAATAAAAAAGACCTAGAAAAAGATAAAGAAAATTAAAATCAGCTACAATCACAAGATATCGAGGTTTATGTTATGTTTCCTCGCTTTACTTTTAGATAGCAATGAAATAATACTTTTAATCACCAATATGAATTCCAAGCACTATCCTATGTCTGGGGCAACAAACCATAGGGCTGGAGCCAAATCTGTCCAGTGTTTGTTTTGTAAAGCCTCAAGCTAAGAATGTTCTTTACATTTTTAAGTGGTTGAAAAAAAGTCAAAATAAGAATATTTTATGGCATTCCAAAAATTAATGGAAATTCAAATGTCAGTGTCCATATGAGATTTATTGGCACAGCCCCACATGTGTGTACAGGTTGCCTGTGGCTGCTTGCGGCAACAATGGCAGCGTTAACTAGTTTTGAGGAGACTGTGTGGCCTGAAAAGATACTCACAATCTGGACTTCACAGAAGTTTGCAGACTTGGGGCTATGGGCTCAGCTAGTTAATCCTCCCCACAAACCTGGGAGGCACTTACTGTCACAGGCAGAGAGTGAGGCTTGGAGATTAACTTCCTCGTGTCCCAATTTAGGAAACCGTGTCCTCAAGACTGAAACCAGCTTCCCCTTGGCCAGGCACTCTTCAGCTCTCAGGGGTATTTTATAGACATGCCCAGGTTGCAGGCTCGATCCCCAGCAGGGGGCATGCAGGAGGCAGCTGATCGATGATTTTCTCTCATTGATGTTTTTATCTCTCTCCCTCTCCCTATCTCTCTCTTTAAAATCAATTTAAAAAACATTAAAAATTATTAGAGATTATGCTACATGAGTTCAATTCAATTGTTCATTATTAGTATTATTGTACCATATTGTTGAATAGTATTTAAGATTATGAAAGTCAGAAGGACCACAATTAAGGCAATCAAAGAACGTCACTGCACTGTCAGACATTAAGTAATTTTCAATTTTTTGGCTATTAAAACTATACTACATACATTCCTACCCACTTCTCTTGCACTAAAGTTTTGGCCTATATCTATTTATCTATGTGCCATTCTGGAATCATGATGAATGGTTTAAGCGATTTTAGTATTTTTCAAGTCCTTGATCCATATTTCCACTCTTCTCTCCCAACAAGTCTGCCTCACCTTTGTCATTTGTTTTCTGTTTGCAAAATGTGGATTCTGCCAATGCCCTCCTTATGGTTGTAGAAACAGCCCTGATGAGTGTCCACTATGAATACTGGGAAATACAACCATTTGAAAAGAGCCAGGTAACTGTGGCAAGACTAAGACAGTCCTAAGTTTGCTGCAACAGTATAAATAGAAGATGTGTAATGCCAACACCCTACAATGTGCTCAACTCTCTCTTCACCCGCATTCTGCTGCTGGAGGCAGGACCTCAGAGAAGGCGAGTGGAGAGCCCTGGGAAAGAGTGGGTTTGAAATAAGAAATGGAACAGCCACAAAGTCAACTCCCAGGGTTTGTGTAACAGAAAATAAATGGGCGAAGGTTTGGGGAGAGGAGAGTGATGAACTCTTATTTTTAGGTAGAATACTTGAATTATTCAAAATATAAGAAAATTACTTGTCTGCTAAACCTCACAGGTTCATAAAATCCATCTTTTACAAGAGAATGGATTTCAAAAGATGTATTAAATCTTTCTAGGTTGATTTCAGCATTTTCAGAAAAGCTCTGTGAACTCATCCCACCTCTTCCTTTCCATCTGACTTTGGAAAGCCCTGCATTTCTCCTGCAATGCCCTTCGCCCCGTCCTGCAGCTCCCCTCTTGTTTTCTGCTTATAACCTTTACAATACTTTCATGAGCATATGCTATAATTCTCTCCCCTTTTCTTTATCTTCTTGTTCCTACAAGCTGGCTTGAATAAAGGAGTCATTATCAGCAGGCCCACAATGGACCCAGACATCCTCAGTCAAGATGTTGTGCAGATGAAATATTGATCAGTCCTCCGTGAGTAATCGCGCTCCCGTGAAAGGAGCGTGCAGACGGTAATGGGTCTGCCCCTGCCAGCCACAAACGAGGCATTCAGCAGCCCAGAGTCCAGTCTGAGGATTATAATTACTCCCTACAACAATAAACGCCAGGACTGTTTTTATTTATGGGCCACAATCAATGAGTGTCTGTGGGCTACACATTGAAAATTCATTTTACAAACCAGCACCCCAATCGGGTTGTTTGCTTTTGTCCAGTGACTGCTGAGAATTAACCCAAAGCTGTCTGCCGGGCTCAGGCAGCAGGAACGGAGATCCTGGGGTATGTCCAAGAGAGGGGGGTCAGGAGGATGTCGGGGATGTGGGAGCTAAGGCAGGTCTACACAGGGCAGGCCCCATAGAGAAGGAGCCCTCTAAAGGGGGATCAGGCTGGAGAGCTGGCCCCCAGTCACTAATAGCCTCAACCCACTGTAAGGGCAGTTAGTTGGATGGGCGGCTGTAGCCGGCATCAAATCTCCTAGGTGCTGGCACCCCTGGATACCAGAGGAGGCCAAAGATAACTTGTTCCAACTTGTTGCTGGAAATAGATTCAGATTTTGACAAACTTTTTCAGTTGGTTCATTCAAAATCACAACACCTAGAAGTACATCCCACCCCTACCTCCCACCCCTAGGTCCCAGATCTTCTGCATGAGAAAGCAGAATGTCTGTCACTGTTCATGTAGGGAGGTGCCTAAATGGAATTGGCAGAGCCTGTTCAGGAAACTGAGGGAGGAGAAGACCCAAAGATGAGGCAACTTCAGGAAGACCTGGAGAAAGTGCCTGGGATCCCTGAGTCTTTGAGAGAACCTGAGCCCAGGGCTCGGCTTATGACTACGAGCTTCTCTGTAAGAAAGAGCCTACTGTAGCCCTAGCTGGTTTGGCTCAGTGGACTGAAGGGGCACCAGGTTCAATTCTGGTCAAGGGCACATACCAGGTTACAGCCTCAATCTCCAGTAGGGGCTTGCAGGAGGCAGCCGATCAATGATTCTCTTTCATCATTGTTTCTATCTCTCTCTCCCTTCCTCTCTGAAATTAATAAAAATATATAAGAGAAAGAAAGAAAGGAAGGAAGGAAGGAAGGAAGGAAGGAAGGAAGGAAGGAAGGAAGGGAGGGAGGAAGGAGGAAAGAAAGAAAGAAAGAAAGAAAGAAAGAAAGAAAGAAAGAAAGAAAGAAAGGGAGGAAGGAAGGAAGGAAGGAAGGAAGGAAGGAAGGAAGGAAGGAAGGAAGGAAGAAAGAAAGAAAGAAAGAAAGAAAGAAAGAAAGAAAGAAAGAAAGAAAGAAAGGAAGGAAGAAAGATGACCCAATGTGTAGGGGCTAAACTCTGCTCCTCCAAAATTGATATGTTGAAATCCTAACCCCGGCACTTCAGAATGGGACTATATTTGGAGATAGGGTTTTTACAAGGCAATTAACTTGAATGAGCCTTGCAGGGTGGGCCCTAATTCAGTACGACTGGTGTCCTTATAGGTGTCCTTATAAGAAGAGGAGATTAGCACACAGATATACACAGGGAGAAGACAACCATTCATAGACCAAGGAAAGAGGGCTTAGGAGAAAGCAACCTGCCAACACCTTGATCTTGAACTTCCAGCCTCCAGAACCTTGAGAAAGTACATCTCAGTTATTGAAGCCCCTTCCTGTGGTTGTTATGACAGCATGCACAAACTAATACCCAGGGTATCAGTAAAAAGACTGACCCCATTCAAAGGGCCCAGGGTAGGAAATGTAGCCAGTGATGTCAAAACAACCCTGCCTCTGCTAGGAGGGCCTTGCCCCGGTGCCTTGCCTACGTGCCTCCTGCCAAGAAGATGCCAGGGACTTTGCTGCCAGATGGATCCCAGGGTTTAGTCTGCATTCACTAGAAAGCCAGCTCTTACCTTCCAAGTTGTTGTAGTTGGGAGGATGTGTTATTGGGAAAATTACTCAGTGCTATAGAGGTTAGGGACAAAAGCATGACTGTGACTGTTCCCCTGAAAAACAAATGTTCTAGGAAATGTTGCCTCATTCTCTCTTCTGGAAATGCATTGTTGGACACTTCACTTTCTTCTGAAATTACACAGCCATCCTCTGAAGGACAGCCAAACCACTCACCCCTCTGTCCATAACGCCTCCTCCTTAAGAATAAAATGTGTCTATTCAGACTGAAAGATCCAGACCAGGAAGAAACTTGGACCCACAGAATAAAAAATGAAACCCAGAGATAATGAGGGGCAAGGAGAAAGCATGTTGGTGCCCAATGCAGGGCTGGTTGCCTCTTTGTGGGCGGGGGGAAGGCTGATCCTACTGAAAGTTAATAGATGATGCTGATGAGGATCAATTTCTGTCCCCATTTTTTCTAACTGAAATTTGAAGATGATGATTTGTGCTTTATGACCCTATTAACAAGATGGCTTTGCAGTTCACGAACTCAATGTAGCCAATCTCCCTCACCTGCTCACAGAAACACCAGAGAACCACTTTCTAAGGAAAACCTCTGGGGCTGTGTCTGCCCGGGCCTCAGCAGGACTGGTGCACAAGAAGAGGTCTGTCTGCATCCTTGCTGGCCGCCCTCCCCCGTCTCGTCGCCCTATTCAGTCTGCCCCTGCGATGGTGCTCTCCCTCCTGCAGAAGCTCACCTGCCCGCAGCCAGAGCTGATGGGCCAGCATTGCCCATCATAGGAAGGAACCTTGCAGGGAGTTCTCTGCTCTCCTTTAGACAAATCAGCTTCTCTCTCAGGAAAAGCAACGAGGGCTGTGGAGGCTGCAGCTGGGCTTGGGCATCAAACCGTGAACCTGTCTCCCACGAGTTCTTAACGTTGGCCATGCCTAGCCCTCCCCTTGACCATAGATAGAGTGGATCGGAGGGATTAATGTGGTCCTGTACGTGGAGTGTCTGCAACAGAGGAGGTTGCCCAATCCAACAGTGGAAACGTTATTATTTTAAATACAATGCCTATGTCCAGGGGCGGTTTAAGGACAGCAACCATGAAGCCTATTTCTTATTGAGTTTAATGAGGCCTGGATCATTCTCCCCTTAAATATCAGTAATGAGAATGTCCAGTGCATGTACGGGGACACATGCATACACGCATTTATTAGAATCCATTGTACCTAACTGTGGTAGAGGAGATAAAGAGCAAGACATCTCTGCTACTGCTTTCTCCAATGCTGAGCCTCGGGACTCGGTGTCCTGCTGTGCATCAGTGGGACCCACAGCTCTCCTCTGAGGAAAACGCCAAATCAGCATTTGTGAGAGCTAGAGACTGCAGGCCATGACCTGTCCACACAGACCTCTATAAACATTGTCATTGGTCCAGTGGGCATCGTCGTCTGTCCCAGGCGTCCTTGCCCAGGGCACAGATGAAACACACTCAGAAACCTGCAGAGGGATGGGCAGTGGATGAAAGGTTTTGCCATTGTTGCATCTTAAGGTTAGTTGTAAGAATTAGTTATTAGGGTAAAGCTAGAATCACCAAAAGCAGTGACTACTAAGTGTCAGAAAAAAAGGAGAGATTTTTCAGGGTTTATTTTGCCTGCATGATGTAGAGCTTTCCCCCCGCCCCCCCCCCCACTTTTTTTTTCCTGCTGCAATTTCAAACTCGGACACACATCTCTACAGCACACTTCAAGAGCCAGACATTTTTTAAATTAATTTTTAATAATGTGTAATAATCCGAGTGGCCCTGGTCTGTGTGCAGAATTAGAATTCCTCTGATAGAAGAAGAAATATTTGCGCAGAGTTTTATGAGCAAAGTTGACCTGAGGCTTCCTGAGGCTGATTGAGAAATTGCAGGCAGCTGCTTAACCCCTTCCCTGCCCCACGCGGCTCCCCATCTCCCACTCTCCACCAAAGCATCCGTCACTTCAGGTTTATTAGATGGACCGAGGCCGAGAAGACGGGCTTCTCGATATTAGAAGAAAGAGTCTGCGACTGAGCATGGGCTTTATTTAAAATGCCCAGAGACCACGAGGTCACAGGTCGACCCTTTCATCCCGCCAGGCACAAAGCCTCGGCCTTCAAAGGCCCAGTGAGGAAACCCGAGCCGCCTGTGCTGGGCTCCTACTCCAGGGGCCAGGCCCTGGCAGCCCCTTGTCCGCCCCCAGATTCCTCGGCCAGGGAATAGCCACTCTGAACAATGGGGGTTCACAAAGGGACGGAGTATCGTAATTGTAACAACAGGCATGATTGTGGCAGTCCTACCCCTTTCCAGAAGTGCCTGGATCAGGGGTTAGCCAGGGTTAAGAATATTTACGCTCCCCCAAAATGAAGAGCTGAAACAACAGGGCAGTGGTCACCTCGCGTGTGTTGGTTACATGAACTTGGCATCCAGGGAAATGTGATGTACCGATGGCAGACCCCGTGCTGGTTCTGCCAGCAACAACCAGACGTTTTCATCACTCCCAGGGACTCAGAAACATGGAATCTATAACTCCAAGGATGCCCTTCCCAACACCAGGCTGAAAAGAAAGGCATTGCCAACCCTGCATTCCCCGAGGGACCAAGTAGACCTAAATCCAAAGCCAGGACGTTCTCAGAGAAGATAAGGGCTGCAGCTAAAGGGGGTTACTCTGTTTTTCTGTTCAGCCTTTAACCTAGGTGCCTTTAGGCTTCAGTGGCCTTGCCTGGCATGAACTATTTCAATACAACAATCATGGTGGTGTTTGGGTTACTTAAAAGAACACACTTCTTGGTGAAAGTCTAAAAGGAAAGAAAAACCCGTAAGTGAACTTTGATAACAGAGGTTGATTTTTAATCTGTGCTTTGGAGCAGGTCCTATAAAAATTTTGTTAACGAACAATTTAAAGTGATTCCACTTTACCTTAGCTTTGCCGACAGTGATGAGTTATTTTAAATCGGCGGCTATTCCGTGTCACAACCAGAAGCAAGACACAGGCGACTGTGGAAACACAGGTCTCACTTACTTGAGGAGGGACGTGCCTGCATTCTGTCCACTTGCTCTGAAAGCTTGTGACCGGCCTCTCAGATCTGCCGAATGACCACCCTAACTTCTTACTGCCACGGCGCGCTTCTTCCCTTGGATGTGCCCATGAAGCAGCTGCAGGGACAGGAGCTCCAACCATGAGAAGGAAGGCAGGGCGGGCCAGCAGGGGTTCTGCCCGCCTTTCCTTCACAGGGAGGTATCCCCTTTTCCCATAGGCGCTCTCTCAGTCTGGAAACACAATTTCTATCAACCAGAAAACTGAGGGACTGATCTTCAGCAAGTGTGCAGCCAAGCCTTCACTGTTGTTCATCCTCTATGTCACCTGGATCTCCTGTGTCTGTGTCTCTCCATGGCGTTGGACTTGTCTGTCTGGGGGCAGAGATGGTGGCCTAACATTTCCTGTGGGGCAGTTACCTCCACGGCATGACCTCCCCTACTGTTCCCAGCTGATGTGGAGCCCCCCTTGTGACCACCACAAGGTCAGGGCACCGCAGTGGGAGAGCGAGGGCCTAGGTGATAACCTGGTCTCCCTGCCCTGGAACCTCTTAAAGCCCCCTGTGCCTAGCTTTGCCTCTGAGCCTTCTTCTGTCTCACTTACCTGGCTTCTGAACCATCACCTTGTGGCCCTCCCAGGTCACTGTCTGAGGTTAACCTTTGCTTCATGCCTGGACCACGGCCGAGCCCATGCCCGCCCCCCTTTTAGTCTCAGAATCTAAACTGAGCCTGGGATGGGGCCAGGCAGACTCTAAGGACTTGTCTGCGATCTGGTGTTGATGTGCAGTATGATACACAGCAGCAACCGGCTGATTATGAGCACCTCCCAGGAAAAAGGGCGAGCACAGGTGGTACCACTGCAACCTGGTGGGTGCGGACAGCTCGGCCAGGGGCGCTGACATGGTGACACAATGGGGTCACCGGGAACATCTTCCCTTTGGTGAGCCTTGTGCTGAGCAGGCCAACCCACTGCCATTGGGACCACCACTGCAAGGGCTCAGCTGGACCATGGGAGGGAGGAGGTCTTTGGCCCCTTCAGTGTGGCTCTTCCACAAAATACCGACTTCTGCGCGTGGGCCACAAAGTTTCAATCACACCGTACATGGGTGCCCGCATGTGGTATTTTGTGGAAGAGCCACACTCAAGGGGCCAAAGAGCCGCATGTGGCTCGCGAGCCGCGGTTTGCCGACCACGGCGAGGCCGGCAGTGAGAAGAATTAGGAAAGGCGGGGCAGGGATAATAGTCCCGCCCGTGGACACCAGCCCAGCAACACCCAGGCCTAAGGAGAGAGGGGACAGTCATCACCAACCCAACGTGAAGCAGCCTCTTCAGGCTTCTGGTGGGTGAGAGCAGCATGCAGGGAAGGGCTCTGGACAGGCACATGGGAGGCCACAGCCCTCAGGGGGGCTTGCTCCTCTGGCTGGAAGAATGAGGCTTTGCACACTTAGTTCCTTTGCTCTAACTTACAAGGCAGCTCAAACTTGTTCATAGAATCCTTAAAATATCTATTTAAAAGGTTTTATGGTCATCAAAAGCATTTTTTAAACTAATATGTGAGATATTTAAGGGAGCCTGGTATGAGGAGAGAACCATCATAAGTAAACAGTGCTGGGAAACCAATAGGGAGAAGCAAGCAACACAAATATGGGTCTCGGGAGATCTACATCCCAATGCAGAGCCCCTTCCCCCTAAAACCCCTGATATGCCCACTGGAAATTATCGGTGTCTCCGTTTGTACATCATCTAAAATGAAGCCATAAATTCCACAGCTGCTTTGAACCCTTTTTGAAAACAAGGGGTTAATTAGTAACAAATTTTATTGTATTGGAATGTGATTACTTTAAATTACTCCCCAAATATCAGCCAGAATTACAAAAACCCTAAGAGATTCATTTAGTGAAACTGGAGCAAAGCTCTCATTTCAGGACAGGCTTTGGTCCAATTGTAGAGACTCCATTGCTTCAACCACATGAACAGTGCTTGGAGCCAAGCATGTTTCTAGGCACTCAAATGCCTGAAAGTGTCTAAAATATCTTTAACACACAGAGTTCACAACATGAACGAATCAAACCTGTCAGCCAAGCTCCCAATTTACAAATCTGTAATGGTAACTAACAGTAATACCTCCCGGCCTTAAAAGATAAAATGTGTTTTCTGAGAGCTTTCATTAAAACAAGCAAAAAATGAGAAAGCAAATTTAAATGTTTATTGTGCTCTACAAATGTTTATATTGTTATATTTCTGTGTGTGCATGTTTAAACTGCAGACTTTAATTTGTGGATAAAATATAGACACCGGTCACCAAAGCAGCTTTGAAATGGCATATCAATTTTTAAAGTAGAACTTAAGTGCAAACTTTAAAAATGTTTTCCTATCAAGCTTTATTTACAATAAGAAAGACACCCTCTTTTCTTAAACAGCAAAACTTTAAGTGGAGAATTAAAGGGCTGCCAGATACAGTAAGCCAGGGCCACACGCAGATGCAGCACGCAGCTCCTTTCAGGTATGTGTTAGATGTAATTTTCAAGCAGACGAAATAGGACTATAAGATCCAGGCAGTATGTGATTCCCTCGCCACCTCCAATGTAGCTGTTGTCATTGTTGTCATCGTAGCTTTCCTGGTGGGGAACTCAGTGAAAGAATTCCAGAGTCTCTGGTCCCAGGGGGAGGGGAAGCATTGCAGGTTAATTTAGGCTCAGGTCTAGGGACTTTGTAGTGTTTTGTGGGGGGGCAAAAGGGTTCCCTTAGAAATGGTCGCTAGTGCTGCCCATCCTCACTCTAGGCAATAAAGAGCAGGAGGGTGCTCCTGCCTATCCCACCCACCAGGTCCCTGCCCAGGAATGTGGCCAGTGGGAGGAAGATGGTGCTGGGGCCCAAAGGTGTGAAACAGAGACACCTGCTGGCAGAGCTGTGGGGGAGGCCAGTCCTGCTCCCAGCGTGGTGGCCCAGAATGGATTAAGCATTTGTCATCTGTTTTTAGACTTACAATGGGACTGGACACATTTTCACACTCCCAGGCTGATGTGAAATCTGAAGGATGTTTCTCCAAAGCTGTGCTCTGGGAGCTAAGCCCATTCTTGTGGCGACTGCCTACAGCCATCCTCGGGGGCCATGGAATTCGCCAGGAACAGTGAGGCCAGCCAAATGGCCAGATTATACCTGCCACTGTTATATTTCTCTGTGTGTGTGTTTAATCTGTGGACTTTAATTCGTGGTTGAAATATAGACACCGGGCACCAAAGCAGCTTTGAGATGGCGTTTGCATGCAGAGGCTGGATCTGGTGGTGGGAATGCCACCAGCAGGTCCACCATGGTGGGTAGGGCTGAAACTCACACTTGCTTTGGAGAAGCAGTTCTGCTCCCAGGTCTTCCTGGGTCTACCCTGCGTCTCAGATGATCTGCTGAGCAAGCAGGTGGCCCTGCAACCTCGGTGGCTGCTTGTTGATTTCATCACCAATTCTGAATTGCCCGGGTTTAGAAACTCAGGGGCTGGACTGGTGGAGGGCGTGGATTACTTGTGGGTTGTTTGCTGCATTTAATTTGTTTGTCACTTTAATGGTGTTCTTTTCTCATGAACTGTAAGTGCATCTGAGGAACTGCAGGGATGTTTCCAATCCCACGGGACAGTCACTGGATGAGCTCTCTGGCCGCCCCCCCGCTGAGCTGCTGGTTATTTTGGATGCAGGCATGGGATCCCTGAGTAATGAGGGGGTTGGGGTTGCCCCCCGTCCTCTGAGGGAGCACTGAGCCTAACTCTGGGCCCGGAGCCCTGGCTCGCTGGGCCTTGGCATGAACATATTGCTCACTCCGTGGCCATCCCCCAGCGGAGAGACCAGTGCTTTTGCCATGAAGGACTGAAACATTTTACCTGCACGCTCGCGTTCTCCCACTGGCATGGAGATGCTTCAGCCCAGGCCCCCAGGAACCGTCTGACTTCCAGCCACAGAGAGCACAGGCCCCGCTGCCCTCGCCTGGGATCCAAAGTCCACACCGGCTACACTGGGGCCTCACATCGAGCTGCAGCACTGGCTGATGTCACTTCTCAGGGTTGGGCTGGGTCAGGGGCCGCCAGCTCAGGTCTAATTGTTGAAATGTGTGCTTAGCGCACGTGAAACAATGGCTCCCAGGGAAAATACAAAACCCCGCAGAGTTGCTGCGTCCTGAAAAGAGAGCTGTTTGGGAGCCTGGTTTCCTGAATAGACTTGTTAAGGACCATGGCTGATGGATGCTGAGCGGGCGCGGGAGGGGGCCAGGCCCGGCCCCTTGCGCGCAGGGCTGGCCGGCTGACTCCTCTGGAGGTAGGAGCCAAAGCCAAACTCTGCTCTCCCCTCTATTTTCTTTCCATTTCTGCCATGCAAAGATAATCAGGTTTATGTAAAGTATGTGTGCTCTTTTGACAGCCCGAGGTATCTCATTAATTCAATCACACCGAACACCATTGTTCCCCAAGTGTTTGAAATGCGGCTCGGGACCCGATTTTCTAATCCTGTCAATCACTGTTAACATTTTTCTTGCAGTTGCCATGGCTGGGGCCAGAGTTCATGAAAACACAGAATAAGAGCCAACAAAACAAGAATAAAGACTTATTTGAGATACTCTTTTTAAAGGACATCTACCATGCACAAAACATGGGAAGTGAATGTAGACAAGTTTGCACACTACGCTTGCTGAGAGGAAAGAGGGTAGAAAAAGAATTTGAAAATCAAATAGGCCTATAAAAACTTGACCCAAGAGTCTCTGGGAAAAACCCGATGAATTGCTCCCTCGTAGAACAATGTTCTTTCTTTCGTGTGTTCTTCAGGGGACAATGCCTCATATATTATAACACATGCCACCGGGTCTTTACACTGTGGTAAGCGGCTCAGGCCGGCAGAATGCGGAGAGGCAACAACAAGGCCTGCGGGCCCACAACGTGCTCTTTCTCCGGCCTCGCCAAAAACAAGCACTGGGAAAATTATTCATGCATAGAAGCTCACAAAGCAGGGCAGGAGATTGGCGATGTCACACAGCGAGATCATGTGACACACTTAAAAAAAAGGCCAACACGCATTCACCCCAAGACATTGTTAAACTCCCATTTTATCTGCATGGGGGCACCCGCACCAAGGCACCTCGGGCTCGTGGCTGTTCCTGGGCTGCCTCACGGATTAGTGAGACCAGGGCACACACACTGGATGAGGTCTGGTGGCCGTGACCACATTTCCCAACTTCTGAGGTCACACACAGAGCCCTCCAGGAGCACCTTGCAGACCCCCCACCAAGGACTGTGCCTCTCCCAGATGCACCTGGATGGCGTCTTTTCTCCTTGGGGTGCGGCCCACCCCAGGGCTCAGCTCCCAGGGTGATGGGGCCAGACCTGACCCAGGGGCTCCTGCTTTTAGCTTCACTTTTCCACTGGAAAAAATGGGCCACAATTTTGGAAGGCAGGCTGATATTTAATGTGAGTTATGTTACCTTGTCATGTTTATCTTTTTTGTTTGTTTGTTTGTTTTTTCTATCATCAGAGGTATTTTATGTTCAAACTTGAGGAAGCCCCTGTGACACACTCCTGGTCCCATGGGGTGAAGGACCGCCACATTCCTTAGGACTGCAGCTGCACGTGCCTTACCTGCCCCGGACCCGCAGTCCAGCCTTCACACAAGCTTCCTTGAGTGATGACCCATGAACCATGGCTTAAAACTCAGGACACGCTCCCCCTCCCCCCCCCAGGGTCCAAATGTCCAGAGGTCAGAATTCAGCCATTTCCCACTGTCCCCATGCCAACAGCCCAGTCCAAGGCACCATGCTCTCACATTTGGGTTCAAGCATAGGATACCTCTGGCCCTCCCTGCTCTGCCCTGGCCCCCTGGAGCCTGTCCTCCACCCTTTCTATGTCAGGGTACGTCCCTCCCAGCTCCAGACCTTCCCATGGCCCAGGGTCACCTGGTGCCAGAGCCTGGGTTCCTCCAGTGCCCCCAGACCCACTGGCCCCTGCCCCACCCCCTGTGTCCTCCAGTCTCCCTCCCTCACCCCCTGGGGCCAACGGCCCACAGTCTCTTCACAGCCCTGTTTCCTGCACCTGCAGCACAGTCCGGAGAGGACCACGGGTCCAGCTTCCTCCTCCTTGAGGTGGTCCCCAAGGCCCATGGCTCCTGCTTTGCCATTGCTTCTCACGCAAGCCGTTTTGGATCTTCTCCTCTGATCACACTTCTCCTCTGTCCCCTCTCTGAGTAGGTGCAGAGTTAGCTCAGATCCACGCTGTGCCCAGCCCTGACCCGCTTTCTAGTCACCTCAGTTTTTGTGGTCTTGTCATTTACTCTGCCCGCCTGTCAGTTATGTTGAAACGCGATTAGGGTCCAGCCAAGGTACAAGCACAGTATCTGCAAGTTTGCAAAAGAAAAAGTCACAAACCCATTTGGCTTTAGAATGGATTAAATCTCTTCTCCACCTCAAGAAAACAATCTTAAAGGCATTTTTAACAACCTGACCTCCCTGCTTCTTTTTCTTTAATGGTCTCGCACCCACAATATGCATGCGCACTTAACACCCAGACACTGCACGGTTCTGCAGCCCAGGACTCGTTTATCCCGTTCTCACTGGCTGCGTGCTTAGTGTCTTTTTTCACAGAGGGCATATGGCAATACATTTGCACCACTGAGCTTTGTGATTTAACACTGGATTCCTGAGAAAGGGCTGGGAATATGTGGGATGCCGATTCTGAACTTGGTGGCTCATCCGCCGTGGAACCTGCTCACCTGAGGGCACCTGCTTCAGGGGTATCTGCCTGCTCCCCAGTCACATCTGTGACATCTGTGTGGCTTAATAATTGCCCAAACATTCTCTTTTCATTTTTTCCTGTTAAACAGTTTTTTAAAAAAGAATACTAACTCAGCTAATTCAGGAATATTTTTACTGGCTTCATCATTCTCTTCTTATTAAAGCTTACATAGCTCGCTTTTTAATCAAATAGTATATTAGTTTAATAAAAAAAAGATTCCTATTTATTCTCACCCTCCAGCATTAACACGCTGTATTTTTTTAAGAACCTATATATCTTCCTTTATATTTTATAGGGCTACTTATAATAGATTCTCCGTCTGGATGCATTTATGACTCACTTTCTTCAGCGCTCAGGGCCTTTCAGCCCATGCTATGCTTTGGTTGAGCCACTTCTAATACCACATTCATCTTCCCTTTTCTTCCCCTTTCTTTTTCTCTTAGGGACAGTTTAGCCAATTCTCAATTTTCCATGACAATAAAAGGAAGGAAATATTTCAATAATCCCAAAGTATAGATGAGCTCTAATATTTGATATTTTCAATGGATTTTAATGTAAAACCATATTAAGATGTTGATTTATAATAACTTTGAAGAACATTGTATGTACATTTATAATTTTTGTAGCTATAAAAAATACTGTGGCCAGGGCACATACCAGAATCAACCAATGAGTTCATAAGTAAGTGGAACAACAAATTGATATCTCTCTCACTCTGTCTTCCTGTCTCTAAAATCAATAAATAAGTTAAAAAAAAAATGCTATCATTTTAAAAAGGTACTGAGGCTGTGGTGAAGTGTATTTTAGAATATTACAGTTTACTTTACAGCAGCTTGCCTGCCAACTCCTACCACCCTTCTCTCTGCCTGCTAAATCGAGACCCCATGAACCTTTCAAGTTCTAGACCAGCCATGGGCAAACTACGGCCCACGGGCCGGATCCGGCCCTTTTGAAATGAATAAAACTAAAAAAAGAAAAAACCATACCCTTTTATGTAATGACATTTACTTTGAATTTATATTAGTTCACACAAACACTCCATCCATGCTTTTGTTCTGGCCCTCCCGTCCAGTTTAAGAACCCATTGTGGCCCTCGAGTCAAAAAGTTTGCCCACCCCTGTTCTAGACATTTGAAAATAAAATCATGGAACATATATAAAAATATTTCTATACCAAGCATTCCACTGATAGAGATTGAGTTTCCCCAAAATATATCTAAAAGAGGGAGGCTGGTTTATTGCAGTGTATAGGCCTTACTAATATTAAAATTAAATTTAATTCATTAATTACACCCTGGAAAGGACTGCCACCTGCAAGGACATTCACTCTCACCATAGCTGCACCCTGAGGGTGTTGGACCCAAAGAACTGGGAGGCCCCTACTGCAGCCCACTCTACTGAGGGGCTCTGGTCTCTGTCTCCGCAGATAACACAGGGCGGGGTGTCCTCTGGGCACAGACACAGACCTCTTTGCCCCTTCGGTCCAGTTTATAAAATTAGGGTTATTTTCTATTAAGTGCAGGGCCTGTCAGAGGCTCCCTGGGTGGTCTTCGGATGGGGGCCTGCATGCTTCTTTGATGGTTGGTCTCACCCTGGCTCTTCCAGCCATCAGAGTGAAGGGGTCTCCTTGCACAGTGCCTGAACACACAGTAGGCACTCAATAACTGCTTGGGGAATGCATGCATGTAGTCCACCATGGAACTGAATGGTGATGTATCTGATATTTCAGATGGACTAAGGGTTGTTCAAAGACACTCTGAGATTCCCAGACAGCACCTCTGCCTTCTTAGAGCATGCAGAGGAAGGAGGGTAAACCCAGCACAGAGGGCCTGAACCAGCTCCTTATCCTCCTATTTTCACTGACTTGATGACAGTGAAAATAGGAAAGGTTCCGCTCCTGAGAACACCTGAGCACTGTAAGGAGGATGCGCAGGGAGGTCTGAATTAACTGGAAAACTGTCCTGTTTGGAAGAGCCCTTGACTCCATTCAACTGTGTCGGATTATAGAAAACGCTAATGTTGTGTGTGACTATTCATTTTCATCACCTGCTCTTGATTAATCCCGTTCCAAATGGCATCTGTAAACCCTGAAATCTCATACCATTTAATTAAATTAGCGACACATTTGTCTCCCCCGTTTCCCTATCAAAGGACTGTGCTCAGGAGAAATAAAACCTTTGTTCCCACTGCTCCGTATAATTTACAAGCCTTCCTCCCTGTTTCCCATCCAGCTCTTGGCTCAGATGCTAAACTGGAGCTGGTAACGGGGAGCTATTAGGGTGAGTGAAGCTTACCCAGGGGCAGAAGGGGAGCTGCTGAAAGGGGCTTCTGCTTCCAAAATGGCAGGGCCAGGCATGCTGGGTCCTCAGTGGTCGGGGTGGCTTTGTCCCCAAAGTCGCCCTTTTGTAAGCAGAGTGTTTGACCTCTTTAAAGCAATTCACTTAACCAGTGGTGTTAGCCCTGAAGTAACCCAGATTAACAATTAGAATAACACCTTCAGTGAGAGAGTAAACAGAGCTATGTTTTTCAGTAGACGATCTATTCTAGATGCTTTGTGTTTACCTGGGTTTTTTAGTATGGAGGAGGCACTGTACCCACACCTTCATTTGTGTCAATGTTTGGGTGATAACTGTCTTTGGCCTTTGATTTTTTTAGTGTTACAAGGGCTGACACCTTCTTTTTAAAAAAAATATTTTTTATTGATTTGTCTTTTTTTAGAGAGAGAGAGGAAGGAGGAGGGAGAGGGAAAGAGAAACATCAATGTGAGAGTGAACCATCAACCGGCTGCCTCCTGCACATCCCCCTACCAGGGATCCAGCCCACAACTCCAGCAGGTGCCCGAACCAAGAATAGAACCAGCAACCTTAAAATGCACTGGACAATGCCCAACTGAACTACACAGTCCACGGCAGGGCACTCTTGCCTTCTGGATATGCTGGACCACTGACAGGCATAGAAGTATATGCTCCCCACAACTGATACATGCTCCCCTCCACAGACTTAGTCCAAAAGGAAGACACTGAAACCTCTGTTTTTTTTTACTATTAGGGGCCCCCATGGCATGTCCAGGGGACCCTGTGAACTCTTGGGTCCTAACCCAGGACCTGGATACACAGGTGCCTATCTGAGCAGGTGTTAATCTGCCATTGACCTTAGTCCTGCTAATTCACCAAAGAGGATGACACATTCCATGCAAACCCACAAGTCACCTGAGAACAGTTTAATGTCTTCTTGGCTTTCATGGCTTACCCTTGACATTCGAAGTTTACCTGACTCGGAGGAACAGACCCAAAAGCCTGCACTGACATTTGAGTGGATTTTAGGTGAACTTTTGCTTACTTCAGAAAAACAGGTCTACTTAACCATAGCCAAGCTGCTCACTCTCCACCATCGCACAATACGGATATGCACTCACTCTAATGGAATGAAAGCCTTGAGAGACTCCAACTGAACCAGTGAAGACAGGGAAGTGAAGCTGTGCACAATTAATAGAAATGTTAACAGTGGGCAAGCATCTGAGCTATATTTTGAAGGTCGATCAATAACATTAGGTGCAGGAGCCTAAACCTGTTACCAGTAAGAAACAGAGGCTCTGTGCATCCAGCCATAAGTGGTGTCACATACCCACCTCACCAAGGACCTTGCAGCACGTGGGATCCCCCAATCAGGAAGAATGACATGGCATCAGTTATTTCATAATATGATTGTGCTGATTATGCTAATGATAAAATGTAATTGATCATATGATGATGGGTCATTACTGGTGGATTAGATGGCAAATGATGAACGCAAATAGATTTTCTTTTTTGGAAGCACCTTAGAAATTCACTAAACCAGCTCATGCTCATTATAAGTGTCAAAACATCCTCATTCATTATTTCCAATCACAAATTCAATTTATAAAAATGAACTCAGCGGAGTGCTTATGGATCTGCATATGTACAAGGAAAAGGGGGGCGGGGAGCTGCAGAATATGGAAGGGATTCCATAGACTGAAGTGAGGGCAGTAGAGAATGGGGTGGAACTGTTGCAAAGGGAATGGGCAGGAAGAGAGAAGAAAGGTGTATTCTCCAAGCTCCAGTCCATCTTCTTAGCACAAGCAGATGATCCAGGAGCAGACCCTGACTTTCTGTGCTGACATTTGAGTGGATTTTAGGTCTGCATGACAGAGGACTAGAGGAAATTTCTGGAAGGCAGGGGCCTCAGTTATAGAGATGAGGAAATAAAATTAAAATTTAAAATCAAATTCCAAGTTTCAGGTACTGTGCCAACTCAGCCTGCTATCCCTCAGTCCTATGATATGGGTTTTATTCTTCTCGCTTCACAGACGGGGAGGGCAGGATGGGGAGGTGCTGTGATTTCCAGCAGTCACTCCACTGGTCAGTGCTGAACTAGGACACAGACTCTAACCTGCATGACTTCAAATGTTGTTTTTTTCCCAGTTCTCACAGGCACAGGGAGATGGTGTGGTCAAGATGGATGGAAACACATTTTCCAGAAACTAGGGTGTGGGATTCCAAGAGAGTGGCAGGAGGTCCTTCTATGGCCATGTCCATAAGAATCTATATTATAAAAGCCAGTGGCCGTAACGCTGTAATGACCAAACAACTGGTCACCAGAATGTGTGTTGATGGGTCTCACAGAGCCATGCGTCTTGGTCTCATGGCGCAGCAGGGGTCTGGATCTTGTGTGATTTCATGCACTGGGCCTCTAGTAGGTGTATAAAAAGTCAGGCAAAGTCCCGCGGGAGTGAGCTTCTCACTCCCAATCCTATCAGGAGGACTCCAGCACCAAGAACCTGTTGACTGTCTGGGGCATGGGTTGAGCATCAGAAGGTTCTTGGTCAGCAGATCCAAGCAGAAGCATTAACAGGGATGTCCTTACCGCCCAGGACAACAAAAGAACTCAAAGGTCTCCTCTCCCACAAAAGAACAGATTTTTACTTGTGACCTTAAATCTTGACTTCCAAATTACTCATTCTCTGTGCAACAGAAGGAAATTGACCACTTTTTGTTTCTTTAGGGAAATAATTTGCGTGGATGTATCTATTTAATCACAAGTTTATTTTAAGTAGTCAAAGAACCTTTGTTCTCTTTTCCTCACATCAATATTACATCCCTGTTATGATGACTTTGATGATGTTTTTACTACATCAGAACCCGAACTTGAGAGTTCAACATGTAGTTGAGAAAACACCTTCATGGGGATCAACTTCTAATCCAGCTTTTAAATCTAATCTTGTTTTAAGTCCAATAGTAATATGCACATTTGTTATTACTAAAATTGGGTTTGTTAATTCATTCTCATTCATTTTTAAATTTTGATTTTGCCAACTCGAGGTTTAAGTCTTTTCTTTAGCAGCTTTGCCCTTCTCCTAATAGTGGTGACATCTCAGAATTGACATTCAATGGGCCAGAGGGTGACACTAGAAAGGTCCCTCCAACTCCATCAGTACTTAGTTCAATATTCCCTGAAACTTACACAATATTATGTGTCAATTGTATCTCAATAAAGGTGAGAGAAAAAATAAAATAAATTTAAAAATTACTGACATGTTTGGCTCAGTGGATAGAGCATCAGCCTACGGACTGAAGGGTCCCAGGTTCGATTCCGGTCAAGGGCATGTACCTTGGTTGCGGGCACATCCCCAATAAGGGGTGTGCAGCTGATCAATGTTTCTCTCTCATCAATGTTTCTAACTCTCTATCTCTCTTCCTTCCTCTCTGTAAAAAAATCAATAAAATATATTTTAAAAAATAATAATAAATAAATAAATTTAACAATTAAAAGAATTTTAAACCAGTAGTCTCTGAATGCAGCAATTCGTTCAGTTTTAATTGCCTAAATCTCATATTATCTTTTGTAACCATTTAACTACCCCCCAGTCTTCAAGAATATGAGAAGCTTTCTTATATATTTTTTAATAAGATCCACCATATTTGGCAGAAGCCTCTCTTGTAATCCTAATAAGAAAAGGCCCTCACGGTTCCAGTGTGCCTTCTTATTGAGCCCTCACTCTTCATACAGCTGACTTCTTGCTTATTGTAGCTTCTTACAAATTAGCTGATTAGTTATGCACTAATCGATATTATGTTGGTCAGCCATGGTTACTATACCCACCTCCTCTCTATAATGGGCATTTCCAAAGTTTTCAGCTCTATTGGGCTTCATAATTTATTGAAGACATATGTTAAAACACTTGACCCCTCAAAAACAGTTTGTGTGTATCTTAGTCTGGGCTGCTATTACAAAGTACCATGGGCTGAGTGGCTTGTAAAGAACAATAATTTATTTCTCATAGGTCTATGGCTGGGAAGTTCAAGATCAACGTGTGCCCAGATCCAGTGTCTGGGTGAGAGCTGCTTCCTGCTTATGGATGGCACCTTCTTGCTGTGTCCTCACTTGGCACATAGAGAAAGGGCTCTGTTCTCTTGTTATAAGAACACTAATCTCATCATGAGGGCCACACCCCCATGACCTCATGTGACCTAATTATTTCCCAAAGGCCCTATTTCTAAATACCATCACATTGGGGGTTAGTCTGTATCATCATGTATGTTTGTACATTTCATTACAGAACTGGAAAACAAGATAGAGTAACATCATGTTGACAAACGAACAGAATTTAAAAAAGCACAAGGTGGAATTAATGAAGAAATCCGAGGAGAGAAAAACTGCAGACCAAAAATATGTAGAATAGAAAACCTAAAGGTCAGAGGTCTCCACAAGCAATGCCCAGAGGAACAAATGCCTGCCCTAAAACCAAAAGTCAAACAGAAAAAGAAACAAATAACAAAACATGAGTTGAAATGTCTTGGTAGTGGAGCCAGAGTTTGGACTGGTGAGCGGACAGACCAAACCAAGAAGTGGAAACTGGTTCCTGAAAGAGAATTGATTTGAGAAAAGTTCCCAACACTCAGAAAGGAAAGACATATTTAGGTTCCAAGATCACTCAGAAGACGCACACTTTGGCTCAACCTATTGGTGATATCTATTTCTAAGAATAAAGGAAAATTTCTGAAAGTTTCTAATTTTTTAAAGCAAATTATTTGACTATCCACAAAAAACAAACAATCAGAAACAGAAATAAGTAAGATAGGTTCTTGGTCTCTGTGGGAACCCGCCCACTCTCCTCTTGGCTGGAATTCCCTGGGCCCTCCCAGACCTGTCTCTTCACTGACTCCCTTCCCACCCTCTCCCGGCTCCCCTGGGGGTCACCACAACATGAGGAACTGTATTAAAGGGTCGTGGCATTAGGAAGGTTGAGAACCACTGATCTAACCTATGTTATATGTCTGTATTTACATTTATATCTATATGTGCATCTATGTATTTTTGCAGGTTTCCTAAGATACTTGATATTTCTAGTCAATGAATAATTGTATTTCCTTATGACCTGTAAAAAAATAATAGACGGATAGGCAGACCGAGAGATGGGAATATATCTGTGTTCACACCCATCAACTGGGCCAAAGTGGTCCTTCCCTGCTTCCTTCCTGCTGGGATGGAGCTAGCTTTGCGTATGGGATGTGGCTCTGGGGTGTGGCAAATAAACAGCAGGTGCCAGAATTAAAGAGTTCTGGGTGCATACATGTTCTTCAAACTCCCTGGTCTCCTGATTCCTCATCTGTAAGGTGAGAACAACATGCCCACCTCCCAACGTGAATGTGATGAACAAAAATTAAATGGCACAGGTTGCACCAGCACCGAGGAAATAAAGACACCAGCCGGTTCTCTTTGTCCAAATACAGCCACCCCTTCAGGCAGCCCTTGGATTGGTCACTCTGGACCTTGAAGTCACAGATGTACTGAGGGCCCCTTTTGGAGTCTTCCCAGCAACAATAGCCTGTGGGCCCCTGGGTTCTGTGACGGCCATCCTGCCTTTGAGTAGCCTCCCATGCTGCACACTTGCACTTGGTTGCAGCCACAGGGCCTCAGATGAGGACAGGCCCCTGAAACCTGCCATGAGCCACCTTTAGTTCCAAGCCATCCACCTAACCATCCTGCACTGTTAGCAATGAAGGAGCTGCAGGCACCCCCAAGACCCGCTGACTCTCCTCTGCATGTGACTGATGCCTCAAGGACTAAGTCTGGTGTAAGATAGAGTCTGAAGAGCCCTGGCCACCGGTCACTGGGACCAGGCATTGGTGCCCCTCAAATCCAGCAAGGGCAGGGACAGGAGACCTCCCACGGACTCCCACACCCTCCTGAACCTCAGAGAAAGCAGCGGGTCTCGCTCTTCCCTAACATGGAAAGGAGGTTGGAAAACCCCCAGGGACCCAGTAAAGTCAATTTACTCATAAAAAGGCAATGTATTATGATAGGATTCCGTTTTTCAATTGAATGCCGTAAAGGGAAGTTTTAAAAGTCACATATAATTTGATTTAATAGGGTCGCTTCCCCCACTCAGCAGGAAAATGGGATGCAGACAGAAGTGTGATTTTCATTTAAATGTCTTTGTATGAGAGATGACGGGTGCCATCAATCTTCCAGGGGACAAGGAGTGAGGGCAGGAATTATTGATGTTTAGTAGCCACAGGATTATAAACAGGGAAATTGAAAGCGATACCTAATTGACAGGGCCTGTCTGTGACCGTGGGAAAGCTCCGCCCGTTCCCCCTGTGAGGTGTGTGCTGCCAACATGGCATTATAGCAAAAGGGAAGCACAGGAGATTAAGTAACAGGTTTAAACCTAAAATGCTTCCTCAGCCATCAGCACAGGTATGGAGGCCGGGGGGCGGGGCGGGGAACCTTCTGAGTAGGTTTGAAGGGAGGAGCTGCTTTTAGCCACAATTTTAGCCATACCTCTGGTTGAGCTGACACACCACCAGCAGAAGGTGGAGACTGGGGCACACCTGGGCTTGGCTGCACAAACCCAGGATCAAGGCCCTGGATCTGAATGCCAGCTGAACAATGGCTGCTGAGCCTTAGGACACTGAGACGTCTAATTTCTAAGATGTGGTCCATGCACCTTATATCCCTACAATGTTGTTATAGGGGGAATAGGAGGCTGGTGCTTGTGAAGTTACCACGTGACCTGAAAATGCCAGGCACAGGTGAGTGATCAGAACATGTTAATTTACCTCTTTTTTTTCAGGCCCACAGATTTAGGAATGTATGTATTCGTTGATAGCTAGATCTGTCTACAAATGGCCAATCAGGCACTGTCCAGGTTAAAGGGATCACTGAGCAGATCCCTGCCCTGGGTCAGGCTCCATTATAGATGGACCCTGTGGCAGTGGTCATGGGTGCCCTTCAAGGCATCAGACCAACATCTTGTCTTCTTACATCCTGCTCCACACTATGTCTGGGTTTGCAGATAGGAAAATGCCAGGGTCAGGTCATCCACTGAGCTCGTCAAAGAATGTGCTGGCTTGCAGGTAAGACAGTGTAACATTAGGTGGAGGCACACCTGACTAGGGACGAGGTCCAGTTCATATTGCAGTCACGGCATCATCTGAACTATCTCCAGCAAAACATCCCTGCTTGCCCTGTTCAACACTCACCACTGATCAAACCAGACCTAAGATACACACTCAAAAAAAAATGCTGGAAACCAACCAAGTGACATTTAGCAGCGATAAAAACATAGAGTGGCTGAGGTTCAAAAAGTCAACTTCAGGAAGTTCGTGGCCTAGATTATTAGCAATTCATTGAAAGAGGGTCTCTTGTTTTGACTGTAAGCTTTAAAATACCTAACATGATCAGAAATGCCCTCTGTCCTTTCAGACCACAGGGACTAGGCTACATGGTCAGATGGGAAGAGGGCTGCTGCTGGAGCCGACCTGAGCTCATGGCAGCAGAGGGTCCAGGTGTCCGGGAGAACCCATCCCTCCTTGCCATCCTGGCCAGGCAATCTTAGAATGGAAAGGACAGATGCTCCCATCCCGAGTCTCTCTGGGACCGAGAAGCCTGGGCAGGACCCCACACCAAGACTATATGGATGGATGGAGCATTATCTGAGCATCAAGCAGATTCAGGAGACAGGAGACAGGAGACAGGAGGCAAACAAACAAACAAACAAAAAAACGGAGACAGGTAGCTGGGATTAACCAGTGGCCAGCTCAGCAGGGCAGAGGCCAGGTGAAGAGGCTGTGCCCTAAGCAGCTCGGGGTAACAAAGGCCATGAATTGATCTGGCTCATAGGCCAGGACATCCCCCTTGGGCCAAGACATCCCCCCTGGGCCAGGACATCCCCCCTGGCACCTCACAAAAGTATCAGGGAAATTTGAAAAGGACCCTAATGGTTTCTGAGTAAAGGTTACTGCAAATCTGACTTTATGTAGAACATAGAACCCCCAGTTTCCATTCTTTAGAAAATGTAATCCAAGAGAAAATTACCAGGAAGCACAATCCTTCCCATGAGAGCTTGCTTATACACATCCTCTTCCACTCCCCCCATAGTATGGCTGCCACCGAAACACACCTCATCACCTATCCACGGAAGGATTCTTTTCATAATTAATATGTTTATCAATCCCAGCCTCAGAGTATAGGGTGATGATTGAGTACAGACCGGAACATGAAATGTTATGAACGCAGGAATAACCCCATTACACAAATATAGTGGGCTCATAAAGCACCAGGATGCTGTATCAGACCGATCCTATCTGACATTCAATAAATCAAAGCCTTCCCATCCGATTGGCTCTTCCTCTGTGATACCTTTGGTGGTTTTTCATTTCACAGATTCACAGATTCATCAGAGAATTAAAAGACAGTGATTGATTCTTAACTAGAGCCCATCAACCACAGTTAAAATTTTATAATATTCACATTAATTAAAGTGCTTCATTATACATTGTCTTCTGCATACCATGAGCTGGGCACCTCCAGCTATGGAAAAGCAAACCTATTTGAAAGGAAACCCCAGCTGAAAGTCTTTCAACCACCAGGGAAACAGGCACAAAATATTAAATAGAGTGTTAGAAGATTGTTACAGAAATTTACTCTCTAAAATAAAAACTCACCAGGCAGGCAGCTTGTGATGTCACAGGAGAGGAGTAATGTGGTGGTGAGGACCGGGGGGAGTGAGGAGGTTGTGACTCAGGACATTTGAACATTGGAATTGGGTCAGGATATACCCAAACTAGCCCATAATTTTCTAATCTGAGACATCTCATTTCTATATGTCAGATATTTGTTTCCTTTATAGAGGATGTAGGGGTGTCAGGCAGGAGGAATTAAGGACGTATTAGAAAAATATAGAGCATTGCTTGAATTGCTACACCTTCTTGGTATGTTGGATTAAAAAATAGGGGAAAGAAAGATCCAGACTTAGGAAGACAATACTGTATTACTATACAAAATATTATGTATACATACAGGCTGAATCCCTCCATAATTATGGCAGTGTACACCACAGAAACTCAAGAAGAACAAAACTGATAATGCAATGCTCTTCGATGCTATGACATAAAATTCTCAAAATACTTTTGGATTGTTGGCTGTACTGTCATAACTCAACACCAATCATTTCATCTCAAGATAGAATGGTGAAAAAATTGCTACAATGGTTTTTGTGTAACTACTAACCTATATAAATTATATTTCTTAAGTATTTAATAATTGACCAGCTCTGACTAAACCTGAACAGTCTAATTTTAATCTGACAGACGCAATAATGTAAATAGTCATCTAAGCTTATCTTCTATACTATTGATCTCACTAACCAGAAAAAGTAATTGGGACATAACTCAGTAATTGTCATCAGAAAGCACTAAATTGGACAGAAAATGGCTTTTACTTCTTACAAGATGCAGAAATGTAGACAATATCCTTCCCTGATTTTTGGAAATGGTGAAGAAATCTTGTCAAACCAGATGTAAGAAGAAAAACTATAACATTGAAATAAGCCTAAAATTTGGCAGGAACAACCTTAAAGTAGTTAAAGCCTGACACTGACTTGGAAAGACAGTAATGAGAACTAGAGACACATACTCTATGACCACTCCTGAGCCTCTGGGATTTGATGTATTAACATTGGCAATTCTTGGGTACCTTGTTATGCCAATAGAATGATTGAAATTGAAATTCATTCCACTTTAGTGCTGGTGGAATCACTTTTAGCTATGACATTTAAGGGTGGAATTAGAAACAGTAGGGGGCTATGAAAAACAAGAACTGTCTGTAGGAAGAAGTCATTTCTTGAGAGTTTGACATCAAGGTTTTTGTCCACTCTTCATAATGGAAGGATTAACTTGACACCCAGCTTGCATTTTCTCTCATGGGTTGAAGCCCATGTCACTCAACTCTTCTTCTGTAGATGGTAATACAGATGTTGAAAATATCCAGAGTAAGTACATGCTGGTGTTGGTGATGGTGATAATGAAGATGATGACGATGTTGATGGTGGTGATACAGATGATGGTAATGTTGATGGTGATGGTGGTGAGTAATGAGGGTGATGTTGATGGTGATTGTTGCAGTGATGATTGTGATGTTGATGAAGCTGGTGATTATAGTGGTGATGGTGATAGTGATGATCATGGTGATAATGATGAGGATGGCTGTGATAATGATGGTAATGCTTGTGGTGATGACAGTGATTGTGATGATAGTGATTGTGATGATGTTGATAGTGATGGTCTAGTGATAGTGATGGTGATGGTGATGATAATGAATGTGATGGTAAAGTAGTGGTGATGATAGTGCTGCTGCTGATGATGGTTATGATGAGAGATTATGTCAGTTATGATAATGATAGTTATGATGATGGTGATGATGAGAATGATGGTGGTGTTGATGATTATAGTGATGATGGTGAAGGTGATAATAGTGGTGATGATTTTGGTGACACTATGACAATGGTAATAATGAAGGTAATTATCATGTTGGTGTTGATGATGGTGATAACAAAGGTAACGATGATGATGGTGAAGATGATAGTGATGGTTGTATTGATGATGGTGATGATCATGATGTTAATAATAATAATTATGAGATAGTGTTGATAATGGTGCTGTTGTTGATTATAAGGATGATGATGTTGGTGGTGATGATAGTGGTGATGATAATCATGGTAGCTAATATCCAATGGGTTCTTACCACATGTGTATTTACTGTACACCAGGCACTGTATTAAAGGCTTTGCACATATTATCTTCTTTAATCTCCCTGAAATCCCTATAAGGTACAGATCATTATTATTCTTGTTTTATTATAGAAAATATTAAAATTTAGAGGGTTAGAAAAAGTGCCTCAGGATAACCCAGAATCTGCTTTATCCACTCAAGGTCTATAGCCATGACACAGAAAAATTGTGAATAAAAGACAGAGGTTAGGATTGATTCAGTCAGTTGCCACTTGTGATTTTAGCCACCATCTTTTTTCTTTTCATCATGGCTCACTTCTACTCATAACCTGCAGAGATGTGGGACATCGTGTATGCTCAAGGCTGGTCTAGACATCTCTACCAGCTTCACTCTCCACCATCCCATTTTTTCTTCAGCATAAATAATGCAAAAAGAGATCATTTTGAGTTTATCTCTTCATTTTTATCCACTGCAGTTTCCCTGTCTGGAGACAGGGGAAGGAAGATTACTTTCTACCATCTCTGAAGACTACTGTAGAATTGGACCCAGTAGGAACTGGGGAGTAGGATTTTATTTCTAATGTTAATATAAACTATTAATGTAAACCAGGATGTGCATCATCTTTTCCCAAACCTCAGTTCACTCAATCTATACTACTTTTTTCCTAATTATTTGTCAGGAATTCTGGAATATCAGGCAATGATATGCATGTGCTGCTCATTTCCTCTACTTGAATCTCTTACCCAGATATCTACAGAGCTCACTCAGTCACATCTTAAGGTATTTTATACAATGTCTTTTCCTCAATGGTCACTCTATTTCACATGCATACAAACTACAGATTCCCAACTCTGCTTGCCTAGATTTATTTTCTCCCACAGCACTTACTACCATCAGATACACAATCACTTTGCTTATCTGTTTATTTTCTGTCTGCACTTAATAAACTCCACATGGGAAGGCATTTTTGTCTATTTGCTTCACTGTAGCCCAAGCATCTAGAAAAATGTCAGGCTTACAGATGCCAATATATACATATATAATGCAGGATCCACCCAATGTGAGTGGTTAATATAGGCAGTGATTTAAATAACTTTCAAATCATAACCAAGATTTCTGTCAAGATGGAGTAACAGGAGTGGGGTATATATACTCTCCCACCTGAAACAACTAAAAAATGATAAAATATATGAAACAACAGTTTTAAGACATTGGACAACAGGCATCACAGCCAGCAATTCCTGAGATAGAATAGAAATCGCATGAGTCCTAGGAGAGATATTCCAGATGTCAGTGCAGGGAGGGAATCTGAGTCCAAATTCAGTGCATCCTGGAGCTGAAAAAAAAAAAGAATGAGGATTTGAGGAAGCTCAAGGCAGTTAGAGTGCATGAGGTAGAGTTCTAGAAAGAGAATTCTGCTAGAGAGAGAGCTGCAAAGATCTCTGGAGAGGTTCCTGCCCACCCTGCTCAGCAGAACAGAGGTCTTGTCAGGTGTGCATGTAAGCACACTACACAGCAGAGAGGTCCCAGAACACACAGGAACAGGAATAGATCCAGTAAGAGTCTGTATTCCCAGCAGCCAGAATAGAAAAAAATGTCTAATCAATGGGACATTGTGTAGAGAATCAGAAGGGCATCACCTCAACAGTGAGGCAAATTCAGCCCCAAACTGAAGGCCACCCGAGCACCACACCAAACGCTTAGAAGCAAGAATTGGGAGAGTTAAGGTGTTCCCACATAGTTTTACTGAAATCCGGGGGGGATGGGCGGGGGGACGGGGGAGGCTTGAAAGTATTTATAGGAATATAAGAATATTCAGCACCCAACAAGGCAAAATTTATAAAGTCTGAAAACCAACAAAAAATGACCAAGCATGCGAAGAAACAGAAAATCCTCCACACTGAGGGGCAAATCAATCAATGAAACATGCCTCAAAATGACATAAAGGATATCACTAATAGACAGGACATTAAAGCAATTATTATAACTATATTCCTTATGTTCAAGAAAGTAAAAGTTGAAAATTTTAAGAAAATATATGGAAGATATAAAAATGGTGTCAAGAAATCAAAATATCTGAGATGAAATACACAACTGGTGTAATAACAGCAATTTAGACACCATAGGTGAAAGGATTAATGAGCTTGAAGAAATAGCGAGAAAAACTGCCCAAATTTAAACGCATAGAGGGAAAGACAGAGCATTAGTGAGCTGTAGGGTATCTTCAAATAGCCTAATTTGTGTGTAATTTGAGATCTTGAAGAGAGAGGGAGAGAACAAAAATATTTGAAGAAGTATCTTGAAAAATTCCAAAATTGATTAAAAAAACTATAAGCCCACAGATTCTAAAGCTCAACAGAACTCTAACATAGAAATATGAAGAAAACTAACTCAGGGTGCATTGTAATCAAATTGCTTTAGGTCCTGGTTGGGTGGCCCAGTTGGTTGGAGCATCAACCCATACAACAAAAAGGTTGCGATTTCGAGTCCCCATTAGGGCACATGTCCGGGTTGCAGGCTCAGTCCCTGATAGAGGGTGTGCAGGAGGCAGCTGATGGATGTTTTACTCTCATATTGATGTTTCTTTCTCTTCCTCTCCCTTCCTCTTGCTCTAAAAGTCAATAAAAAAAATTTAATCCATAATTGAACTTCTTGAAATTAAAAACATGTGCTCTTCAAAACTTACAAATATCAAAGGTCAAGCCCAGATTGCAAAATGTATATCTGACAAAGGATCTACCAGGGGTGGGCAAACTTTTTGACTCGAGGGCCACAATGGGTTCTTAAACTGGACCGGAGGGCCGGAACAAAAGCATGGATGGAGTGTTTGTGTGAACTAATATAAATTCAAAGTAAACATCATTACATAAAAGGGTACGGTCTTTTTTTTCAATAGTTTTATTTATTTCAAACGGGTCCGCGGGCAGTAGTTTGCCCACGGCTGAATTCTAGACCATGTACACAACTTCTATAGACCAATAGTAGGAAGACAAAATCCAATTAAAGTGCACAGACACTTCACTAAAGTAGAAATATGGATAACATCTAAGCACAAAAAATATACTCAACATCATTAATCAGGTAAATTCAGGATAAAACCGCAGAATTCCGACTGGAATGAGTAAGTTTAAAAGACTGACCATCCCACGGGCTGGCAAGGATGCAAAACCACTGGACTCCTCACACACCTCTGGTGGGAATGGGACTCAGCACAGCCACTTTGAAGACAGTTTGGCAGTTTCTTAAAAGTTAGACCTACACCTCCTGTATAATGAGGTGCTCTACTTCTAGGCTTTTATCCAAGAGAAATGAAAGCATAATTATACAAAGGTCTGAGCCCGAATATACAATATATATATATATATATATAGTATTAGAAATTATTCAGATGTCCATAAATATGTGAATAGATAGACAAAGTGTGGTCTATCCATGCAATAGAATGTTATTCAGCAATAAAAATTATAAAGTTTTAAAATGGGAGTGACAAAAGAATGAAAATGAGTGGGGAGGAAATCAGAGGAAAAAGAGCATGAACTATACATTTTTATTTTTGTAAAAGCTAGAAAATGCAAACTCATCTATGGTGACAGGAAGCAGATCAATGATTGCCCAAAATCCAGAGTGGGGTTTCAGAGAAGAGAAAAAGATTCCAAAAAAAGGACATTTTGGTGGTGATGGACAAGTTCACTTTTCTCAATTATGGTCATGGTTTCAGGGGTACACGCTCATGTCAAAACTCCTGGAATTATAATTTAGATATAAATCTGTGCAGTCTATTGGGTGTCAGTTATACTTTTAAAAAGATGAAGTTTTTATTTGAACTTATTAATTTGAAGTTCAAATACAACCCTTAGGCCTACCAAGGCACACTTTTCACTCACTATCGGGAGGATGAGGGAATGTATATCTGGGGATGTCTAGCTGGTGCCAGGCTCTGTGATTGGCACTCCAGGTGAAGTCGCATAGCTTTACAAGGTGTACCCTGTCCCCAGCCACGAAAGGTGAGTCTCCAGAAGGCCAGGAGCTTATCCACATCACACACAGAGAGAGGAGGTCTGAGGGCCTGGTGTGCTCCTGTCCAGGGCTGCAGAGCTGAGTGGAGTTTAGAACTGGACTTCCTGTGAGCACAGTTTTATTCTATTTGGCTGGAGAAATGCCTTAGCCAGGTGCAGACCTGGCAGTGAGTCTCAAGAAGGAGGGCTTCCCCTTTGTCTCCCATACAGTGTGGCCAAGAGATTGGAGGCTGACCTGTATCAGAGTCACAGCCTTTAGGTGAGAGAGGCACCGGCACTAATTAGGTGCCCTCAAGGCCACTGCCAAGGGTGCAGACCTGCAGGACTGACCCGTCCTCACAGGAGGGCGTGGGAAATGGGGCTTCAAAGGCATCGGGAAATTTATTGTGGTCACAGTCATGGGCAGGCTGGTTTACAAGAGACACAAATGCTCTGGGAAGAAGGGCCGTAAATTATGTCTCGATGTCTCTCTGTGCCTTGGCAGTCTGTCTCATTAGCTCTCACAGACAGCAATTAACGTGCACCCGGAGCCTAATTCCAGGGCAGACCTCTCTGAGTCTTAAATGAGCGCCATAAACAAATGATTTGTATCCCATAATTGGGAACAAAATGCAAACTCACAAGCGACTATTAAAACATTGTTATTTAACTAAAGTGCAAGAAGGCTATTAATAAAACTGGGACGGAGCAGTCAGCACACCTGTCAATCATCCACAACCTACTCCAGTGTCCTGCCCAGAAGGAAGGGTGTTGGCTAACTGAAGAGTTGTCCATACCCCTCACCCCCTCTTGTCTTTATAAAGCTGCAGGAAATGTGACCATATCTGTTTGGATTGAGTTTGTAAAATACAACCTCAAGGCCAACGCTCCCATTTTTCTCTGCCTCTCTGGCTGCTGGGCCTCACAGGAACTTGGGATCCAGAAGCATTGTGTGCTGGGTGCTGAGATCTTCCTCCCCAGCTCAGATTTTGCAAACCTCACAGCTCCTTAATCCTTACTTTAGCACTTAGGCCTCCAAAATTCTCCAAGTCCTGATTGTGAGCTATTTTTTATTGTACCTATGGGATTGCCACCTGGGACAATAGGCTAGCTTCAATTTGTTTAAATGTGTTTCAAGCATCTATGTTCCCCTATCTCTGCACAAGAGGCCAGTCACACCTGTGCTGTGCAGGCAGGTTTTCTGGAGGAGACCCTGCAGGCACTGACACAGGGATAGGAGAGGAATGGGGCTACTAAGCCATCAGTCCAAGGGTTCCAAATCTCAGCTCCTCAGTGAGGCTCTGGGTTCTGGAGCAGAGGGACAGTGTGGAGCACACCCTACAGGGTATTCTGCCCAAGCTCACGTGCACTGAATTGTCCTGAACCCTCCAGATGGCTCTGAGATGTGACTGCTCAGAGTCTCCCTCCAACCCTGGCTCTGCCCTGGGTCGGCCTGGACCCCCACCTTGTCTTGGAACATCTGAGAAGGTGGGAAATACTCAGCTCATCAGAGGGGTGTGGAAGCACCTTGCAGCGAGGCTGGCCTGTAAAAATCCTCCATGTGAGCATCTGACCTGTGATAACAAGCCTGCCCACACAGCTGGACCAGCTGGGCACAGCCAGAGCAACACCCACCAGCTGGTTCCCTATGAGGTGTCACCCACCAGCTCCAGGCCATGTTGGAGCTGTGGACATGGTGCGGGATGGCCAGCACACGCATAGCCCAGGAGGTGATGGGTGTGGTCAAGGAAGATACAGGGGTGAGGCAAGAGATAAAGGCAACTATGAACTCATGCATTTATGTGAGAGAAATGCCCATGTGCTTATTCTCACATGTGCTCAACCGGCCCCCAGATTGTCACATCCAGCTTTGCAGGCTCATCCCCTAGGCCTGGGCCCTGGCTCCTTCCCGCCCTTGGTGTGCCCACAGCCCTACCTCTGTAGTCAGGTGGCCAGGGAGGTCCTCATTCCACTAGCCTTTGCCTTTCCATACAGAACTTATGGATCTGGAAATACTCCAGGACCCTAAAGAATAGAGGAGTAACTGCCAACCTCAGGAGCTGCTGGGGGTTGGGACAGAAGGGAGGCAGAGTGACTTCCCACCATCAAATCATTTGTTGAGGCCCATACATGGAACCTCACACAACTGAGCCTAGCCTGTCCCAGGGTGAAGGGTGAGACAGGATAAGGACTGGGATAGTGTGGATGCCCCTGGAGAACTCACCACCTCCCCCAGAAGGAAAGTCCACTGTGGGTCAGCCCTGGACATGGGACAATGAGCGGTCACCAGGGCTGGCTAGAGCTGGAGGCTAGCAAAGCAAAGACAGCCTCCATGACTATGAGAATCTCATATCCAAAAGGGGGCAGGAGGTACCTGGCAGAAGACACAGAGAACCAGAATTCAGGGCCCAGAAATTGGGACACCCTTCCTTCTAGGCGCCAATGTCACCAAGATCACACTCTAGAGACGAAAACTGGGTCCTCGTCTTCCACACACATACTGTGTCTTTTCCAGTCCCGGTTCTGTCAGCTGCTGGCTAGATGTAGCTACATATCTATACAAGCTTTCTGGACAGCGGGTAGGTTAAATCATTTGCTTAAAGGCTGTATTTCATTCACATTCAAATTCAGTTGTTTGAAATAAATTCACTTTTAAATAAATCATATGATGTATGCATTACAAATCACAGTCATTATGCTTAGGGAAAATGACAGGCACCGACTTACAAATAAATCAGGCATTTTCCCAGCGAGTGATTAAATGAGACATTGGCATTGATGTTTGACTCCCTTTTTATCCGGAATTCCATCTGCAGTAGTCAACGCACCTTCAGAAGGTCCGATCCTGCGGCAGCCACCTCACCGTGCCCGGGCAGAGCCAGCTCCCTGGGGTACAAGTCAGAGCGCTGCACCCATGTTTCTTTCATTCTCTGCCCAGTTCACCTACTTGTTCCAAGGAACAAAGAAGAGAGATGGAGAGATTTCCACACTATTTAGGGCCCATAACCTGTGTAATTTCATGTTTTCCTCCTCTTGTTTCTTGGAACCCATTTCAATGCCCCAGGTCACAGCAGTACCGGTAGGGATTTATCTTACACGAAAAACAGACAAGAAGCAAACAAATGGTAATTATCAGCTTAAATAATTAAGAAAATTCATTAACAAAAATGTTGTTAGAATATTTGTAATATCTGCTTCACTGTGTATTAAATAGTATAAGGAAAACTCCAGAAAAAGTAATGGTTATCTTAAATCTGATTAAAAACAGAGGGACTCAGAGAGAGACAGACAGAGATACAGAGGCGGGGAGACCTACAGAGAGAGACATAGGCAAAGGAGACAGGAAGCAGAGAGAGACACATACAGAGAAAGGAAAGAGGGACGTTCAATTCGCTACATCACTAGTTCCCAGGCCAGTCCCAGCCCAGCAGCAGCAGCGCCTGGAAACCTGTTGAAAAGATAAATTCTCACCTCCCTCAACCGTGACCTGATGAATCTAAAATTCTGGGAGCAGCCTGGGTGCAACAGCCTCTAGGAGATTCCAATGTACTTTCCCATGTGGGATCCACAGCCCTAAGTTTGGGCTGGCCTGCCGTGCTTGCACCCCTGGCCCAGGTCGTCTGTCCCTCTTTCTCTCTGCCAGGCCCGGTGGAATTCAGAGGGAGGTGGCCCAGCCCGGGCATGGTTGGGAGGAGAATGGCTTTCCCAGCTGGCCTCCCAGAGGTGCCACAGGCTGCAGGGCCAGCACTGTCCCACCACTCCACCCAGACTGGCAGGAAGTCGCAGGGAGTGGGAGAGGGCCGCACCCTATGAGTGAGGCTGTGCTGCTGCCTGCAAAGCTGGCAGGGGAGTCCTGAGGAGGCCCACTCTCACAGGTTGTGCTTCAAACACCTGCCTGGGAATAGCCCTGGAAGCATTTGCAATGCTGGTTCTGATGGACTATGCTGTGCTCTGCTTTGCTGGGTTTCTGTGCCAAACTTCAGAGAAAATGCCACCTGTAGCCTGGGTGGCTGCTTATGAGGGCAAGAGAAGGCTGGGAGCAAACAGAATCTACCCCAAAGCCATTGCCTGCTGAATCAACTTAGAAATGTAAGACATTATAATTAATATGTTAATCACAAGTGGATAAAATAACATGAACAACAATAAAACAATCATACAAATGTTCTTAAATAAATAATTAAGAAGTATAGGTACATAGAGAGTGCTTTAGACAATCTGGTGAATTGATGTTAAAAAGATGAACTGGAGGAAGCAGGACATTTGGGAAGCATGATGACCATGGCCTTCAGGACACTGAACTGCTATAAGCTATACCAATAATAGAGGAATATGCAAATTGTCTGGGACACCATCACAGTAACAGTAATGACCAAACAGCAGGCTGCATGGTGTGACCAGGCCAGCAGGGGGGCAGTTGGGAGTGACCAGGCTGGCAGAGGGGGCAGTTAGGGATGATCAGGCCAGCAGGAAGAGGTGGTTAGGGGTGATCAGGCTGGCAGGGAGGGGGGCAGTTAGGGGCAATCAGGCAGGCAGACAGGTGAGCAGTTAGGAGCCAGCAGTCCCAGATTATGAGAGGGATGTCCGACTGCCAGTTTAGGCCTGATCCCTGAACTGGCAGTCAGACATCCCCCAGTGGGTCCCAGATTGGAAACGGTGCAGGCTGGGCTGAGGGGACCCCGCCCCCCATGCAAGAATTTCGTGCACCGCGTTTCTAGTCCAATAATAATTGTTTATCACAATAATCCAATCAGCGAGTCTGCAACACCCAGGCAACACCTGAACAGTACCCTGGTCCTGAGTGAAGCCCTCTCCCATGCAGGCAGAAAAACTGCCAGGTCCTGCACCCAGCACCACACACACCCATCATCCATCCATGAAGGTTTATATGAACTTAGAATTGAGGGAGATATTTTTAAACACATCAACAACTGCAGAAACTTTTCAACTATTAACTTCATGGGTTTGACTAAATAAAAATAAAATTCTACAGCACATGGAAGAGCACAGTAAATAAAGATTAAGATGAAACTGTGAGAGTACTTCCTCCACCACTGGCAGGGAAGGGCCGATGCCCCACCACCTGTCCCTCAAACACAATGGGAAGACTTGCAGTAGAAAAACAAGCAAGTGTATAATAAAAGTCAGTTCATTAAAAAAATGTCAGAAAACACGGATGGGCATTAATATTGGGAAAAAAGCGTCCATCCACATCACATACATCTCCAAAACTGGACACTGACTGCATCAACTTAGGAAGGAGATGATAGAAAAATAAAATATATGCAGCCATGAGAAATGATGTTCTAGAAAATTATAGGATGGTTGATGTATTTTTAATGGATAAAGTTTACAAAGCAATGTAAAAGAGTGCTACATTTCTGCTACTATACATCTGAAAAAATAGAGAACATAATTATTCAGTGACTACATCTATTATTTCCATCTGATTTCTATTTGACAACCTGATGACATTTTATAGTTACCTTATCACATGTATACTAAGAAAAACTAAAGACGATGATAAAAGACAAAGACTTCTAAAAGTTCTATTTAAATCCTCCAGCGGATGATGGCATCCTAGAAAATGTATCTCAGACCCCACCAAGTGTCTGAAAAAATCCTGGCCTTGCCTGAAAACACAACCTTCCCCCCCATCCCTGCTCCAACCAGATTTTTTTCGTGGTGGAAATGTATAACCCTGTTCTATCACCACTCAGAGGTAGGAGGCAGAAGCACCATGACACACTGGGAAGCTAATGTGGATATGCAAGTGTGAAGGATTACTATTAATATTATGCAGCTCAGAGAATCCATAGAAAGGGTGCCAAGGCAGATTTGGTGGGTTAGTATCTGTTCACCCTTATTGTCTGGATTTTTAGAGTCTCTAGAAGTGACTCTCAAAGAACTTTCATGGCCCTGCTGCTCTTTGGTGACTTTTAGACAAGTCCCCACGGAGAAGAGCCCTCGTCTGGGTAAACAGTCTAAATCTCCCTCCTGTCACAATGTGGCTGCACTATAAATAACCCAGCCTTCCGCGTCTGTGCAATTCCATAATTTCTCTGTCTTCCCCAGGGCTGAGTGCTCCTTCTACAAATGCAGCTGAGAGCCATGTGACGCCGGTTTGCAGAGTCCCCAGACCATGCCGACTCGGGGACCGCAGATAAGATGAACAGCCCGTGCACGGTCGCTCTCCGCTGCGGCCTCTGATTCGTGGACTCGGGGGCTCCGGAGGCACGCAGCACAATTGCCAACAGGCTTCACTGAAATGAAAACATCATTTTTCCTTCCGTCCATCGCAGGGAAGTCTGAAACTGCCTCTGATAATTAATCCACCGAGGGAAATCAATACCACCACTGGGCGAAGACGAAACAACCCATAGCAGAATAAACTTCTCAGTGACGCTTCAGCAGTTTCTCAAGCACATGGTGTTCGCTGCAGACACGGAGCCTAAATAAATGTTGCTTTCTCTCCCCAAATAATCCCGCCCGAGAAGCCAATTACCCCAAACCGTTTTGTGTCGTTCTCCACTTTTGTTATAAAGACAGTCTTTGTTCTCCAGAGGTGCACCCCTCGGCTTCCTTTCTCCCATTAGGTACAGAAATGAGCCTACAATCTGATAGCTGCAAGTAGACGGGAAGAAACAGGTTCGGAGGTGAATGATGGATGAGGATGAAAAAAATTCAGGTTTGTCCTGTGGGCCATTCATAAATCCAGTGTGGGTTTTGGTTTGTCTGCTTTGTTTTCTTTTTCTGGTTTTGGTGTTTAGTTTGGATTTTGCTTCTTTACTATAACTTGCCTTTCGAAAGCCAGGCGGAGCCAGCAGCAGACACTGGTCAGACTGCTGCTCCGCACAGCGTCTCAGCATCACGGGGGCAGAGGAATGACATTTAGATCATTGGTTCATAAGAAGCGATGGAGTGGTCAGTTGTTTGAAGGACCACGATTCATGGAGGGATGAAGTTTGAACTGAATGTGAATTCAAGATGACACATCATTCAGCTTTAGTGAGAGCTGTATCGCAGTGACCAGCCTCTTGGATCAGCTGACGCCTAATTCAACTCGGGCAGTTTGGGCCACCTGATCCTCTGTGAGCAAAGAGGAAAGGAGCCTGTGTTTGGCACGTCACCTAGTTTTCTTCATCAATTCTCACAGCGACACTTAAGGGCAGATCTCTCTTCGCTCCTGTGTGCAGTCAGGCTGCCAGGTTCGGCCTGCACAAGCCTGGGCAAGTTGCTTGCTCTCTCTGTGCCTCAACTTCCTTTTCTATAAGAATAATACCTCCCTCCTGGGGTTGCTACGAGGATTGATGAGGTATTGTATGGAAGGGGGCTTAGAACAGAGCTTGCCATGTGCCAAGAGTTAGAGACATGCTAGTTATCGTAGTTGTTACCCCAGAAAGACCAGGTCACTTGCTCAACTTTACCCTGAGGATGTGTCCAAAGAGAACTTGGCCACGTTATGCAGGCTCAAAACCCCATGCTCTTCCCACTATTCCTAGAATTAGAGAGAAGATTAAAGAAAGCCTTGGCACAAGCTTGCCTTAAAAATGGCCTGTGAGGCAGGTGAGGCTGTGAATTCTCTGAAAAACAGAGAGACTCTCTGAAGAGCAGAGCCAAACGCAGCCGACACACTGTGTTTTTCTCTTCCAGCCCTGAGGTCCCTTCTACGGGGATGAGATGAAGTGCACTGACTTTCCAAACAAGTTTCCTGTTATAAAACTAATGTTTTAAATTTTAAAATGTGTGTGGGGGCGGCAAATACAGAGGAAACACATTCAAATCCCTGACTAAAAAGAGAGAGATTTCCCACTGAAAGCCGCTGTGACGTCTCTTCAGTCCCTGTGTGATCCTGGGCATCGAGTCTGAAATTTTTTTTTAAATATATTTTATTGATTTTTTACAGAGAGGAAGGGAGAGAGATAGAGAGAAACATCGATGAGAGAGAACCATCAATCAACTGCCTCCTCCACACCCCCCACTGGGGATCGAGCCCGCAACCAAGGTACATGCCCTTGACCGGAATCGAACCTGGGACCTTTCAGTCCACAGGCTGACGCTCTATCCATTGAGCCAAACCTGTCAGGGCGGGTCTGAAATTCTTTGTAATGAAGGTAAGTAGGCAACCACAGGCAGTTGAGCCACAAATTAAATGTGGTTCTGAACTGGCCGTCTAATCATTGACTTTGAAAACTATCAGCAGGACAAAAGTTCATCTCTGCTGGGAAAAGGAGCATCATCTGATGTAGAAACAAGGCTTCCTGTTTTCATCCTGGGTACCACAAAAATATTTGCAGAAGTAATATTGTTCCTGAGGTCTCCACCAGTCTGATTCCTCAGGTAGAATTCTGGGGTGAAGTTTCTCAGCGACCCTTTAAACCTCCCCCTTCACACAGCGATTTCAGAGTTTTGCAATTGCGCTGTGCAAAAAGGCAGCAGCCGCAGTAATGCTTAAAAGGAGAGGGTGTTAATTATCCAGAGATATCTTGAGCTACAGGGTAATTCATTGGTTGCACCTCCGTTCCTTGCAAAAGGCATTTGAGGAAGATATTACACGTCTCAGAGCAAAGGGCTCAGTTCATTATAACTGACGTGCAGAGAGTCTGCCTCTGAGATTTCTCTCCACTCCTTCCTCCTTTCGACACACTGAAGTTATCCCTGGAGTTCAGAACAGATTGAAATGATTTTGGAATCTCCCTCTGGGGAGACGTGAAAGCTCTTTTCTTAGCAGAAGTTGGTTTTCCACTATTGATCTCCTGGCTGCTCACCTATAGCTGCAGTGCCCCGGTACCAACGATTAATTTATGAGCCAGTTGGCGGCAGGGCTGACTCCAGTTACAATCATTATCTTGACAAATACTGCAAGCACCAAGCAGAGCGCACCCGCAGTGCTGCTGCTCTTCCTACACCTTCCTTGTCCCCAGTGCAGGAGAGCCTTCATGGAGCTGCTTCTCCCAGGGCCCCCCTGCCATGGCCCCGTGGGTCTCGGTGGCCCCATATTTGCAGCTTTACCTACAGCTCAGAAGGAAAGAGAGAGGTGGGTAAGTGATCAGGTGGAAAACATGAAGTGGGCAAGTGATCAGGTGAAAGGAGCTTGGGAGATGTCCCTCAGAAACACACCAGGGTCCTCAGGGGGACAACGGGGTCACAAGGGAAGAACAAAGCTGGTCAAACTGCCCGGAACCATGGCTCCAGGAAGAACTCCAGTATGGCACGTTGGAGACCCCAACTGCCATCTAGGGCCCCTCCACAGCAGCCCCTGATTGTGCAAGAGAGATACCTCCCTCCCACATGCGTCCTTCCTTCTCACCCACCCTGGACAATGGCCGGGAGCCTGGCCAGGGAACCCATGTCCCAAATGGGTGGACCCCAACTTGATGGATGCGTGCTGCCCAGGAGCTGCCTCAGTTCCCTCCGTGCAAAGGCTGTTATTCTTCTGCTACAAGTGGCAGTCGTGTCTGAGTGCTCCGAGTTGTGAAGCTTTGGCCCGCCTTGTCCACTTAAAAGATCATTCATCACCACCCCAGTTTATAAATCAAGGCGGCCTGCTCACTGCGCACCACGATGAGGTCGAAGCGCCCAGAAGTACTTAGCCAATTCCCAGCCCCGGCCCGGCGTGCCTTTCTCTCCGCCTCCAGCAGCCAGACCATCCATCATCCCGCATGCACCGAGGCAGAATGACGCTGACAAAAGAATGCCTGGGAGCCAAACAATATGATCCGTTAAGACTCGGGGACGGGGAGCTCTTTAAAATTTCCAACCAGTCCCTTAGCCTTTTGTGTTAACAAAACCTATTCATTTCAGGATTTGGCAGTTCAAATTATTTCAGACAAGACCTCAAGACAAATGGTTATTTGATAGAGTCACACAAGCACAAGTGGCAGCCAGGGGGAAAATGGATGCTGCTGCTGACGGGCGGGCGGGCACTGGGAAGGTGAATGGGGGTGGGGCCCTGGATGCCCTCACCGCTGCCTGCGCTTTCCAAAAACGGGACACTTTCTAGAAACCTTCAGTAACAGTTCTTCGGACTGTGTGCGGTCTAAGAGGCTCTAGGGCACAGATTATGTTTTAGTAGTTTCCCGTGACCAGCCAAAGTCAAGAAGACAGCAATTATTTCCTTCCTATGTTGTATCACCTGCTAAGCTGCCTTTTACATATTTCAGACAGGATTCTTTTATTTCCTGCAAAGAGGAACATAAACTGTCCTTTGTCTCGAAGAAAGGGGGAGCAACGAGTCTAAGTGGAGCAGACAGCTTCCATCACCCCTCACACTCGCCGGAGTGATTTGCAAAGGCTGGAGAATTGTGTTTGAAGCCATGTAATGACGTGTGATAATTTCCTGTCCGCATGTCAATGAGAAGCACGTCGGGGGTGGTAATTTCTGTGGGCTGCCACTGGAGGGGCAAAGTGGCTGTGAGGGAGGAGAGAGAAAGGACGGAAAGGACCTTGCTCAGATTTCTGGATTCAGAGACGAATGAAGGCGTAATTGTGAAGAGCAGGTGCAGAGCCCACCTGGATAGTTACTTCAGGGTGCTTCCCCATCAGTCTTGCATAAAGGGCCCCTACCACACATCCAACCTTGAAATCACGGGATCCCTGGGATGCAAACAGTGGGGGAGAGAGTCGGGGAGCCAGGACATGGGCCTTTCATGGGAAAACTGACATTGCAGCACGCTAAATATTTAAACCTCAGGTTGCCTTGAACGAAGGAAAAAACACATCTGGAAAGAAAAAACAGCATTTGTGCTTGACTACCGACTCCCGTGTCAAAGGATGCCGGTGTCGTGGGAATTAGTGATCGCCACGGTTATAGATCAGCCCAGGACAAATGAAGCGCTCTCTCACACACAGTGTTTCCCTGGTTCTCTCCTCTTGAGCTAAAAGGAAATACAGTGAATTTTCTTACTTATTAATTTCATGGATTTATCTTCTTGGAAAAACTGGACAAAGATGGTACTGACTTACCCCTCCCCAGGAATAAGCACAAGCTAGTGGCTGCAGACAGACTCAGTGCAACTGAGCCTTTCACCCAAACAGACAAGCGTGGTCCTGTGGTTCCCACGCTGGGCTCATGTTCCCTGTGCCCACTGAGGGACGGGGACCAGGGTGGCATCACTCACCAGGATCTTATCAACATAAATCAGTGGCTTCTCTCAACCTCCCCGGCAGCACCCCTTTCCCAGCCCCACCCTCATTCGTCCTACTTCTCTGGACATTGCTTGTCTCTGGACAATGAGCCATGTTGTCCGGGAAGTCTGTTCCATGTCTACACTGACTATAAAAATATCACTTTCCCCAGCAAGCCTGTTGTCTAGCCATCTTCGACTGTTGTTCTGAGAGGAGACTTCAGAATTGCCTGATGGGGTCCATGTGCAGAGCCCAAGGCACTGTTGTGTCCAGACCCACACTGCTGGTCCTCGGTGAAGTGGCTGAGCTTCCTACTTTACAGTATGTGTTACAGCCTTTCAATGAATGCCGAGCCATGAAATCACTAAGTTAATCTTCCTCTTTTCTCCTGGACTGAGGGATGGGCGGTCCACACTGGGTTCAAACAGGCCCATCAGGCCCTTTCGCCACTCAGACCTGATGGCAAAGCGGTGAAGCCAGAGCTCCTCATCCCCCTACCCCACACAAAGTCATGCTAAATCCATCAGTGCTAAATCCACTCCCCAACCTGCTTCCTCTTTTCCCCGAACTGCTCAGGGTAAGGACGGGGATGAGCAAAATTTGTTCATGTGAGATTATCAATGACTTTAAAACATTCAAGTGTTGCCTTTTTACTATCATTTGTCATTATCAAACATTCAGAGTTCCCATTGGCTAGTGTAAAGAATAAATATCTAATTATGAAATTCTAAGCATCCATAACAGTGTTTGCTTCTTCATTGCTACATAACAAATTTCCACAAATATAGCCGCTTAAGACCACCTGGTTCTGGGGGTTTGTGACGTCCTGATTCTGTGGGTCAAGGAGTGTAGCTGGCTGAGCTGGGCCCTGTGCCCAGGGCATCACCAGCCTGCAATCCAGGTGGACCAAGTTCTCAACTGGAGGCTGGACTGGGGAAGAATCTGCCTCCAAGCTCATTCTGGGCATTGTTACCTGTGGCTGTCTGAGGCCCCCCTGGCTGGTCTTGGCTGGGGGCCCTTCGGGTCCTCAGGACCACCCAGTTCCTTATTGTGTGTGGTCACCCAACAGAGCCACTTACTTCACCAAGTCTGCTAAACTCTCTCTGCAGTGTGCTGAGATGTAAGGTAACATACAGATCGGCCCAGGATAAATGAGGAGCTTCCTCACACAGGGTATTCCCCGAGTTCTCCCTTCTCAAGCCAGCACACTTCCCTGTGGGCCAGCAGAGCGGGTCTGGACAGGACATGGCCCCTCACAGTCACAGACATAAGGTAGCAGTTACAGGGGATGGCCCATCCCTTTTGCCACATTCTATGGCTGGAAACCAGTCCCAGGGCCCAGCCCACACTCCAGGGTCAGGGACTACACAAAGGCCTGAAAGCAGGAGGCAGAGGCCATGGGGTCACCTTTGGGTCAACCTGCCTACTGCACAATGAGCTATTTCCTCATAAATGCCTGCCTCCCCATGTATTTAAGGCAGGCCTTTTACAGAGCTTGGTTCTAGGGTCTCCTCTGTCTCCATGTCAGCCAGAGGGTGACCCTGACCCCTGGACCATAAACTGGACAATCTGGTCAGCCAGCTCATGATAGCCATCTCCCAGCTCACACAACTAGTGGGTGGTAATTTTTCTGATGGTGGAAGGTCTCGCCCTGAGTTTGCAGAACACACACCTGTGAAGTGCAATAAAGTAAAGCGCAATAGAATGAGGTAAGTCTGCCTAGAGGCCGGCATAGAGAACTCTGCTCATAAGATGCTGCCAACAGTTAACTTGGGTGATCTGTGGCAGCAGCCAGGGGAGCAGGGTGGGCGCTATTTCCTCCAACCTCACTAAGCACCTCCAGGGACGGAGCAAGCTCTCAAGTCTGAGAACCACTGGCCAAGATGGCAGCCTTGTTACAAACACATGTGCACACTCAAGCACACACATGTGCTCACACACATGCATGTGCATGAGTGCAAGAAAATGTAGCCCTGTGACAGGTGCTACTCCACTCCATGTGGACCACACTGAAGATGTTATCCACATAAAGTGTCTCTTACATTTTCATTTTAGTGGTATTTAATGGTTTTATGGCTTTATATTATTATTAGGTATACTTTTGTGAAAAAATTATAGACCAAGGAGCAGCAATTATGCACAGGGTATAAATTACAAAGTTATAAAATAACTTTTACAGACATTTAATTATATGGACAGAGAGTAAGTTGCAGCCTCTTTATTTGTCTATTGGAAGTTGAAAGAAATATCTGTGCTCCTTTTAATCTTTACACAATACAGTGGGAACTTCATCAAGCCCATTAACTTTATTAATCAGGGAAAACTCTTTACCCGTGAGGATTCAGGGAAAAAGTCAGGATTCAGTGGTCTGTAGGTTCAGTTGCCTCTCCCATGGATCAAGACAGCATTAAGCCTGGTTGCTCGGGGGGGGGGGGGGGGGGGGGGGAAGGAATGGCTCTTCTTGTTCTTTCTTATGGTCCATGAATTTCTGCTTTGAGTCTGTGCCCCAGCCTCAATGGTGTTACTTCTGGCCTGGCCTTAGTCTTGAGTCTGGGGTGGATTAGGGGGCCCTCAGCTGATATCAGAATGAGGAGGTTCTTCTGCGATGCCACATGCTTTACAAATAACCATGATTTGAATTCTTGTATTGCCCCCTATGGGGTTTATGGCAAAAAGTGGGAGCATGGGAAGCCAACTGTGAACTGGACTCAACACAAACCTGTGTGAGCAGGAACCAAGCCCACTTGGAAAGAAGTGTCTAGAACTTTGAAAGTCAAACTAGTCATTAGAGATGGCACCAAAATCAAGTCAGAGAAGAGAGGGGAGAAGGAAACTATCGCTGTGGATGTGCATGTCCATGCTCTCAGTCCCCAAATACTGAGTCATCTTTCAAGTGCCAGGCACTGGTCCTGCAGCTTCTGGTCATTAGGCCAATAGGACAGCAGGTCAGTGGGACAGTCCCTCTGAGGATGAGTCAGGGGACCCAGGCGGGTGGAAGCATCGGGCAGGTCTGTGGCTGGAGGGCAAGGTGAGGGTGCCTGGGGTGCAGAATGAGCTGCAGGCAGGACAGACCCAGGGCAGCCGGCCTGCAGGTCAAGGTGCAGGCTGGGAAGTATTTCCAGTGCAATGGAAATTTATTGGGTGGTTTAACTGGAGAGTAATGTTGTCTGAGTGACAAATTAAAAATGTGTCTCCCCTGCCAGGTTTTGCTCAGTAGTGATAACATCAGACCTCAGACTGAAGTTTTGATAAAGAGAAATTCAGAGGAGCCCCCTTATTTGACTTGGAAATATGTTAGAAAACACAATAAATAAAACCGTGAAATAGAAGAGAATTCAGCATGTAGATTAATATAAAACATGTAAAATCTAGAAATGAAACAAAATTCACAATTATTCGCATGGCAAAAGTAGCATTTCAAATCACCAGGTAAAAAATAATTTCTCAATAATTTCTAATGGTATTGAGACAACTTGCTAATTAATTAGATAGAGCTAGGAAGTCTATTTTATGCCTTATTTACAACAGAAGAAATTCTTTTTGGAACATCAATTTAAGTATAAGAATTAAGAACTATTAGAATAAAATCCCGAGTAATAAAAAACTAATCTTTCATTAGAGGACCTTCTAAATATAGCAAAACACGCAGGTTCATCAAAGGTGAAGTTGTTACATTTTATGTTATAAGAACAAAAAATTCCCTAGAGCAAAACATCTCATAAACAGTCAAATGACAAGCTGAAAAGCATATTTGCAACATACATTATAGAAATGATCGCTTACAAATTAATAAAAACAATGACTGACTTGAGAAAATTGACAGTCCAGGGTAATAAGAAATAAAACCGGCTGACACATACTTGAAAAATGTAGACTAATTCTGCCACAATTTCTTCAAATTGGCAGATTGTTGAAGGCCCTGCCCCCACCCCAGTCAGTACAGGTAATAGAAAACAGAGGTTCTGATAGCCTGTTGATCACAGAATATTCTAGGGCCCAGTTTTGGAAGCCAATTTGACAATATCCACCAAAACTTATCGTGTCTGCCCTGTGATGCAGTGATCACACATATGAAAGTGTATTCTACCAGCATACCTGCACTGGTACTGGGGTATAAGGATTGTTTGTGATATAGGGAAATAGAATCTCCCCAAATAGCTACCATTACAGGCCATGGAATACCAGGAAGCCATCAGGAGAATGAGGTGGGCTGTAGACAGATGTCCTGTCAAGACTCACTGTTAGTGGAGAAGCAAATTCACAACAGTATGTATGTAATATGATGCCATTTTTTATTAAAAGAGGGATGGATGGATGGGTGGATGGATGATCAATGGACAGATGCATATATAAATCTCATGTAAAAATATTTTTATCTGTATATAGGAAATATCTGGATGTATACTAAGGAGACTGTAAACAATAGTCCACCTGGAGTGAGAAGGCCCAAGAAATAGAACAAAGAATGTGACTTCATTTTTTGATGTTTGACTTCTGACAGCTTTAAGCCTCACCTCTCTTTTCACCTTCTGCTCCGCCTCTGGGCAAGCTGATAAGAAAGCCTGTCACTTTGCAGCACTGGGTGAAACCACATGGGCCCCTTCCTACCACTGGGACCCCACAGCCTGCCCTCCCTCGACCACAGTACAAACCCCACGCCAATCTCCTTGCTCTGGTCTCTCCAGCCATCTTCAACCCAGCTGGGGATTCTGCTCTGCTCTCCCCAAGAGGCCTCATTGTGTAAAGAATAGCCCTTTCCATATCCTCTTGGTTGTGTGGCGTAATTGGTCTTGACATCCAAACCAAATGTTGGATGGTGGTCCATTCTGTTCCTCTAAGTTGGCCACGACAGGAGAGAAGGGGCAGGTTTACCCTTCTTCTTATATACATTTTCATTGTGTTTTGTAATTTGTTTACAATGAATAAATATTGTCTTTATATTTAAAATATTACCTTTTAATTAATTAATTAATAATAATAATAATAATAATAATAAAGCAGTTCTAAAAGAAGGAGCTCTGTCTTCAGCCTGCTCTCAATCTTCAGGTCCGAATAGCTCACTGAGGGTGCTGTGTGGCTGCAGCGCCACAGACACACAGCAGCCGCCCAGACTCTTCTCACCCGGGTTCATCCGCCAGGAGCTTCTCCTGGAAAGGCTGTGCCTCGCTCTCATCCAGCTGCAGAGTCCCACCAAGTGCGAGATGAGCCTGATCAACCCTCTGGCTTCAGGCACTTCGGTCATGTAACAAGTGTGGGAAATGATTTCTAAATGCAGCAAAAATTATTAAAGCTCAATTATTCATGGTAGCACTGATGGTTCTCTCCACACTTCCCACCATCTGTCAAGTCCGGACCCCACTTTCAGACGAAATACAGCACTCAGTCCACAGACAGCCCCAGAGGTGACAATTAATAATTAAAATCCAGTTGAGGGTAATTACATGATAACTTTATTGACCAAGCTCGAGCTGAAGGTGTGGCGTGCTCAGTGTTTGTGCAGTAAAAGGAAAACCAGAGCTGAGGACTCTGTTTCCAGAAATGGCCCACCATCTACCAACTACACACCCCCTGTTTTCATCACGTACTATCCCATGGACACTTTGAATTGGGGTCTATTTTATTTTTAAAAAAATACTTTAAGATCTAAGTATCACCTTGACAGGTTCTCACGTCGTTCAGGAGCCCCTGTTCCTTCCTGCTCTGACTCCAGCAGCCTGGCCGGTACCAGGCAATATCTGAGTCATTGCCGAAGACGTGGTCACCCAGCAGCAAATACCAGGTGCTGCCTAATGAGAATGGCTGGGAGAGCTGCCCACCCAGCATGGGAGTGAAGGTCAACCAGAGAAGCTTGAGAAGACCCTCTGCTGTGTGTAGTACATTTTTTAACTTAAAAAAAAAAAAAAACCTTTAATTACCTACAGAGTTTATTAGAAGAGCTGTTATGCTTCCTTTCCTAAGGGAGGGGGTATTTTTGAGCATGTTGTTAACTTCAGAGCATGTGTTTGGCTGAGTTATTATGAGAGGCTAAAAGTAAAACGGAGAGAAACACAAAAGGAAAGGTCAAATCTGGGAGCTACCTGGTTTGCAAGAACCTAATGGTACCATCTTTCTCACCATCTACTTTTTAATTGCTTGTCACAGACTAATCTAGAAAAGTTATTTGCCAGTTAGCAGTAATACTTGGGAAGCTGATTTTTAAAAAATAATAATAATAATTCAGACAATGGCCATTTCCTCATTCTTATCCATTGTACATTTAACTTGTCTTCCTGACCGTGCCCTGCTGACCAACAGGGCCTCAGGGGCCACCACTGGACACTTGGCTGTTGGCCACAGAGCTCTGTCAGCACATCTTGGTGGACATGAGAGCCTGAGAAGTGTGAGATGGCTTGAGTGCTTCCACACATGCAGGAGAACTTGGAGGGGGAAATAATAAGCCCATGACTTTAAATGTCCAGTCTAAAGACCAGGTAAGGAGTCAGAAAGCTTCTGTGACTGAAATAAATGCATGTCTTTTGTAAATATAGTCAAGACTTCTGTAAACCAATACAACTCTCATTCTGCTAATGGAAAAATTGCAACACATGTTGAACTCACAACCTTGTGGGGTCGGCATATTAAATTAAGGCCATTGATTGGGAAGGATGTGAACCCTGAAACTTGGAATGGGGACATTTGGGCAATGAGGATATCAACCTCAGTTCCCAAAGTTCTGTCAAGATCCCTTTATCCCTAGAATAGCCCTTCTTCCCTTGTCAGTCTCCCTTGCCCAAAGAACTTGCGATGACCTACCCTGGATACCTCTTAGGGTATAGCTATTTGTTATGCAGCAATTGGTAGCTCACACGATGGGCCTGGGCAGCTAGCATTAGAAAAGAAGATATAAAAATGTGAAATAGCCCTAACCGGTTTGGCTCACTGGATAGAGCCTCAACCTGCTGACTGAAGGGTCCCAGGTTCGAGTCCGGTCAAGGGCATGTACCTTGGTTGTGGGCACATCCCCAGTAGGAGGTGTGCAGGAGGCAGCTGATCAATGTTTCTCTCTCATGGATGTTTCTAACTCTCTATCCCTCTCTCTTCCTCTCTGTAAAAAATCAATAAAATATATATATTTTTAAAAATGTGAAATAATTGTCTGCAAGGAAAATCCAATGAAATATATAGACAGGTAATAGAACTCATTAAAGATTTCAGCAAGTTGTCTGGATACAACACAAACATTCAAAAACTAATATCTTCCTATAAATTAGCAGCAATGGGTTTTAAGAAACAAAGTTGAAAAAGACAGTAAGAGCTAGAAGTGCAACGGATCAGAATAAAAGTAACTAAAGGTGTAAAACACTGCTGGGGAAAATATTATCCAGCATTTTTCAAAACCTAAAAAAGGTAATAACCAATAGTGAGGCATTTCCCATCCCTGGCACGGAAGACTCAGCATGACTCAGATGTCAAGTTTTCCCTGAATCGGGCTTTCATTTTAATGCAACTGAAAACAGAACAAAACAAAAAAACCCAGGGCTTTATTTATAAATTTAAAAAACTGATTCTAAAATTCAAATATAAAGGGGAAGATCTAAGAATAATTAAAAAGAAAAGGATGAAGATTTTCCCTGCCCACTATTAAAACTTACTTTAAATACATTTCAATTAAACCATTGTAATGCTGGTGCATAGAAGAAAATGTGTCAATGAAATAAATAAAAAACTAGAAATAGAAGCCATCAAGTGAAAAACCTTCATAAGTAATAGAGAATACATTATAAATCTACTAGAGGCCCGATGCACAAAATTCATGTGAGAGTAGGCCTTCCTTCCCCCAGCTGCAGGCACTGGCTTCCCTCTGTCACCCGGGGACCGGGCTTCCCTCCCTCCTGCCGCCAGCAGTCCCGGCTTAGTCCGGAAGGTCATCCAGAAGGATGTCTGGTCTAATTAGCATATTATGCTTTTATTATTATAGATGAGTAAAAGATAGACCTCTTCATAAAAGGATCCTGTATAGAACATGAAATACAATTAGATCTTTACCCCACACTCTGCACAAAAGTATGTTCCAGGTAGATTTTAAATGAACTGTGGAAAAACAGACAAAACTAGGTGATGTGGAAGGAGTCTTCAAGATACAAAATATAGATATAATAAAGGGAAGATGAATTAAATGTATTTCTTTAAATCTGAAAACTTCTCTATGACAAAAAAAGACTTCTAAATAAAGTCTTAAAGAAGTGATATCCTGAGTTTTTTGCATCGTATGTAACAAAAAAAAAATGTCCATATTCAAAACATATAATGAACTCTTTACAATCTAATAAGAAAAATGCTAACAACCTAGCCCCACACAGGAAAACACTGCATCTTACTAGGAATGAGAGGAAGCAATCCTCTCCAAATGTTGCTAAATCTTTTCAAGTGTGACAACTGGATGGGGTGAGAAGGCGGGGAAACGGGTTCTCTCCATGTCCGAGGGTGTTAAGTGGTGCAGCCACCAGGGAGGTAGGCCTGGCAGTGCGCGGACCTCTGACTGGCAATCCCAATTCCAGATAAATTCCCCACGAAAAGCACGCACATGCACATCCTGTCACCAATGGTTACCATGGCATAGCTGTCAGATCCCAAGAAAGAGGCATCCTGATTAGCTGAGAAAAGTCCCTCCATAATAAAGACTTACATCCTCGCCCCTGAAACCTGGAAGATTACTTTACATGGAAAAGGAGTGAATGTCACCTTATGCTGCAAAAGATGTCTTTTAAAGACCTTGAGGAGAGGAGAGTATTCTGGGTTATCCAGGTGGACCCTGCATGCAATCACAGGTGTCCTTATAAAAGAGAGGCGGAGGGAGATCAGAGACACCCATAGAGAGGTGGCCATGTGCCAACAGAGGCAGAGATTAGAGCAATAAGGCCACAAGCCCAGGATGTCTGGAGCCACCAGGGGCTAGATGAGGCAAGAAGGACCCTCCCCTGGGGCCTGGGAGGGAGCATAGCCCTGATGACATCTTGATGTTGGACTTTGGGCCTCCAGACTGTGAGACAATAAAGTCCTGTTGTTTGAAGCTGCCTGGTTTGTGGTGCTTTGCTGCATCAGCCCTGATTGCTAACGTAGTCCCTGATGTTCACCAGCATGGGGACAGTCAAGTTCATATTTTCCTGAGTTTCCTATGCTTCATCAGAATTGTAGCAAAGTCCAGAACATTCTGTCCATGGTTGAGTATGCAAGTTATTAAAATGAATAACATGTCAATGTGTGCTTAGTAAAAGTGTATGTCTGATAGAAGTACAGGACCGAGGCCTCTACACACACCACACATCAGGGAGGGGGTGGCCCTGGTTCTGAGCCTGGGTAGAGAGGACTTTCCTTCATTTGTAATATCTTACTTGTACAAAAAATTAAAAAGTACAATGCAAATGTTTGTGTTTGCTCAATTAGGGTGGAAGATTGGTGATTGTTTGTTATATTATTCTCTGATTTTTGTTGTAGTTTTATTTTTTTTTTCAAATTAGAAAAGTAGGAATTACTACTACCACTACTACTACTAATGATAACAATAATAATAATTATGATGATGATAGTAAATTGCTAATATTACTTCCAAACTGATTCATTCATTTCCCTATAGGACATTTAAAAACTTCCCATGCAGATGTTTTGAAACCACAGTCTGTAGATGACAGCTTCATAATTTTGACAATGGGAGTGTTGCAAAAACAAAGTCTGCCACATCTGTCAATTGACATCTCTCTCTCTCTCTCTAATAGTTTAAACTCTATTGCTTTTTTAATGTTCTTATAATGCATCATTCGTTTTGTAGTTACATCTCCGAAAAATCTAATCTCTACCGCCTACTCTCCATTTTTCTTAACTCTTTAATAATAAGCCAGGCAATGGCATATCAGAATGGAAATTACTTCTAAAGAACATTGTAATAAATATATGTCAGGCATATTACACAGGATTTGCTTACTTTTGATTTAAAAAGACAACATTTAATCTAAGAACTTAGAACTCGGAGTATTCATCTTGCATTCGCAAAGCTCATAAATAAATGCAGAGCAGAGAGAAGTGGACGTCTCCGCCTCACCCACTCAAAATTAATCATTTGCTATTTGCCTCCTAAACAGTAGGCGCATGTCACTATTGCAGATCTGAGTGCTGGGCAAATATTGACTATAACCACTGGCAACCATTTTTCTCTGGGCAAATGGCACCAGCTGAGGAGTAATTGGGGTCTTGAGGGGCGAGCAGATCCGAGGGGCGGCTGCACCCCACCTGTGAGGAGTTCCCGAGTGAGAGATGAAACCTACTTGGGTGCTTCTGCGTGAGGAGTTGCTTTGAGGTGCACAGAGTTAAGTTCAAATGCTGATTATGTTTAGGACATTTTAATGCAAAAAAACGCATTAAACTAAAGTTATTGACATGGTATTTCAGTATATTCTCCAGAGAGACCAGAAGAGAGGGCTAACCTACAAGCACCTGTCCACAGCTCCCTTCTCTCTGGGCTGAGTGTCGGGGATTCTCTCCCTGTTTTTAATTAAGTAGTATGAGATACAGGATTTTTAAAGAGAAAGAAAACTTTGCAGTTTTTCATTCTCATGCCTTCATTTCACATGAGAGAACTGAAGCCAAGACATGAAATTCCCAGAGAGCCCCAGACTCTGCATCCCAATTTCTCTGGCCCGGGACTGTGCTAAAGTGGCCGTGATCACATGATTTGACTTTGATTTCAGGCAAGTTAAGAAGCCAATGCATTAATCCAAACAGAAGTAACCCGGATGCTTGTCTCCCAGCTGCCAGGGATTTCCTCAGTTCTTATTGCAATCACAATTTTCTTTAGGAAATCAAAATCTAAGCACATCACTTTTACACTTTAAACCTGCGTGTAGCCCCAAATTATCCCCAGAATAAAGTCGCAAATATACAACATGGACCTCAAAGCTCCTGTCCTCTGTCCAGCCTCACCTGTCAACAGCTTGGCTGAGTTCCCTGGTTTGACCAGACCTATGTGCTCTAAATGTCCCCTCTGCCCTCCTGGCTGTGACGTATGCTGTTCCCCAACCTGGAACACTATTTTCCACCCCTTACATCTATTTCTCTTGACTGAGACAACCTCATTCTGGTCCTGGTCTGACTTGCTTTGGTCCTAGAGGTTTTCTTTTATTCCTTTTGCATCTGCCCAGCACCTTCACTTCCAATGAATTATCCTCCCATCCCATCATGGTGCTCTGGTAGGGTTACCAGAGCCAATCAATCTCTCCTGACCACAGAGATGGGCAGTGACCAGGACCCATCCTGAAACCCTTTCCACAGACTTGGTTCTGTAGCACCAGCTGGTTATACTGGTCCTTTCCTGGGAATTCACTGGCAGGGTTAGGAGAGCAGCTTGCTCTGACTGTGGCCATGCCTGCCTGGTATGATACTCCCCACACACTGAGCTCATAGCCATCTTCAGTGGAAGAGAAAGTAGCCAAAACAGAGAGGGAGGTGGATCCAAGAGATGGAGAGAAATGGTCTTGATGATATAGTCAGGTTCCTGAATCCACCATCCTGGGCTCCCGAGGCTATGAACCAATCTTTTTTGTTGGTTTAAGCCAGTTTTGTGTTGGTTTTTGTCCCTGTCAGCCACAGTATAATGATCACACCACTTGCCCCACTGCCTGCCCTCGTGTTTTACAGTACTCTGTAACTTCCTGTTCACTGACTGTATTCCCCATGAGAGCATCAGCTCTTGCATCCTCAGGATGGCTCACACTCACCCCTATGATGTCTGGTACATAAAATGGGCAGACAGAAAATATTTAAGGGAAGAAAGAAAGAAGAAAGAAGAAAGGGAAACAGGGTGGGATGGAGGGATGAAAATCTAATAAGTATCACTAGAGGAAAATCTTGGGCCTTACAGCAAGGAGCACTCAGGTTTCATCTGACTTAGCCACTAACTCACTATCTGAGTGTCACCCAATCTCTACTTCCATCTGGACATCAGTCTTCCACCTGTTAAGTGAGGGTATAAGATAAATGGTGTCTATATTCTTCCCCAGCCTCGACATGATTCTTTGAAATGGGAATGAACTGATCAGGTGAGTTTTCTGCCACTGGGAATTTACAGAAATAGTATCCCAGTGGGGATACCACAGCCAAGATTGGATAGCGACTGTTTCTATCTAAAACATTTGGAAATGTCTACCTTCTAACAGATTAATAATAATAAGTCTGTGATGACGGTTGTCTTTCCAGGCTTAAAGTCCCAGAACATAATCTGTTGAATGAACGAACGAACAAACAAAGGAATGAGTGAATCTCAGATTCTGGATCCCAGGAAACATGTATCTGTAGTTCGATAATGTAGCCACTAGATGTCACCCTCATTCACTTCCGCCCCAGAACATGGGGCTTCTTCAACTACAGGGCAGAAGACTAGACCAGAAATGGGGGAGTCTGCACTCAGTGAGACCTCCAGTCTAGTCTGGGTGAGGCAACACTCAGAGGTAAGGACAGCCAGGAAACAGGAAGTTAGTACTTCACTGACCCTGTTTTTTCACCTGAAACAAAAATTAGTTTTTGTGCTAGAAGTCTCTTCACCTGATTTCTTAAGAGTTGGGGGCAGACAAGATGTCCTTCCCAGACCAATTATTCCTGTCTGAACATCAAACACTGAACAACAAAAATGAATTATATGGGAACTAGCTTGAAACCCAATCACATTGCTGAGAAATAAGTCTGCTGCTCTGAAATCAATAACACATAACCCAGGGTGTTTCCGCTCCTCGTAGGGCAGTAGGGCCTTCTGCAACCAGTCCATGAGGACCTGCAGACCTGGACACACTGTGCCCACCCAAGAAATGAGGACAGTGATTTCCTTGGGAAACAGAAGCAGCCCAATGGGAGGACGAGTTCATGACCACCTTCCATGCTATTAAGAGGAGGATAATTACCCCTTCACAACACTGAGTCATGCAGTGTGATCTCTCTCCTCCTGTGTCTCTTAAATTGGTTTAAAATCAAACGTTAATGCCCTGACCACCATAGCTCAGTTGGTTGGAGCGTTGACATGTACACTGAAAGGTGGTAGGTTTGATTCCAGGTTAGGGCACATACCTAAGTTCCAGGATTTGATCCCCAGTAGGGCACTTATGGGAGGCAATCAATCAATGCATCTCTCTCACATCCATGTTTCTCTCTCTCTCTCTCTCTCCCCTCCCCCTCTAATATTAATTTAAAAAAAAAAACTTTCCCAAACTTGGGAGGGAAAAAATAACATTTTAACAAAAAGTCATAAAAAGATGAAGTCTCTGGAAATCCTGGAATGACAAGTAGCATAATAGAAGATCTTTTTGTGAAACATGAATTTAAGGTCTGGTGCATCCTTCCTGAGATCTGGGGGGTTGGGAAGGCCCCTGAAGTGCAGCTCAGTGGTACTCCAACTGTACACACATTCGGGATGTTCACTTTGGGTGTTCATTTCTTATCCACACACCTCAGGGTGAGTGTATTAGTCATGTGTTGATAAGCCGAGATGGGGTGGGTGCTGAAAGTGTAGAAGATCTGGGACAGTGCCAGGAATGGGCATTTTTAACAGTCCCCCATCCCACACCCACAGAGGAAGCACAGATATGCACAAGCACTGTGGAGTCTGCTGAAGCATGTGCCCAGTCTGATGGTTAATTTTATGTGACAACTTGTCTGGGCCATGATGCCCAGATGTTGGATCAAATGTTATTCTGGATGTTTCTGTGAAGGTGTTTCTTGGATGAAATTAACATGTACATTAGTGGACTTTGAATAAAGCAGATTGCCCCCCCCCCTTAACATGGGTGGGCCTCATGCAATCAGTTGAAGGCCAGAATAGAACAGAGGCTGGCCTTCCTGAGTGGAAGGAATTCTGCCAGCAAATGTCCTGTGGACTTAAGAGCAACTTTTCCCCAGGTTTCCAGCCTACCAACTGCCCTGCAGATTTTGGACTTGCTAGCTTCCAACACTGCATGAGCTTAAAATAGATATGATAGATAGATAGATGATAGATAGATAGATAGATAGATAGATAGATAGATAGATAATAGATAGATAAATAGATAGATGTTAGATAGATAGATAGATAGATAGATAGATACATACATACATACATACATAGATAATAGATAGATGATAGAGAACAGATAGATGATAGATAGATAGATAGATAGATAGATAGATAGATAGATAGATAGATAGATAATAGATAGATAGATGATGATAGATAGATAGATAGATAGATAGATAGATAGATAGATAGATAGATAATAGAGAGATGTAGAGAGATCAGATGTAGAGAGATCATGCAATGCCGCCATGCCATGGGATGTTTGGACATTGGTGGGGTATTTTACTGCCACAATGACTAGAAGCACCACTGGATGTACCTGGCTGGAGCTGGGATACCAAACCTCCTGCACTGCATGCTGGAATCACCCCACTCAAACCCTTTTGGTCCCTCTGGATATCCTGGGCTTCCACAGGGAGGTGATCCAGAATGATGGGAGAAGAAACAACAGGGCTGTTTGGGGATGGCCAAGCTTTTTAGCCAGAGCAATATGACTGACCCATTGGACTGTCAACAGACCCCAAGAGAGGAAACACACTGAAGAAAAGTCTGTTGTGATTCATTAGACAAGGCTCAGAATGCTGTCAATGGGATGATGCTGGGAGATGCGCTCTTACGTGGCCTCCAGCTGTGGACAGAAGCGCCTGTGGCACAGGATCCCAGGGGGGAGCTGAGAGGCACCCTCAGGATGGAGGGGGATGAGAGAATGGGCCTGAGCACCACTAGGAAGGAACGTACGTGACATGGTGGCTCGGCTGGCATGTGGGGCTGTGGGAGATGGGTCAGAGCCAACACCAGCTTAATGAGCCAGCTTACCAACGTGATATGTGGTAGGTGGTTCCTCTCACAGAAAAAATAGGAATCAGTCAGATGATAGAACAGGTTTGGGGAAAGACAACAAGTTTCTTTGGAATGTGTTAAGATGAGAATCTAGAAATCTGCACTGGAGATTAAGTCTTGGCTGGGTGCATCTACATATAAGTGACTGCACAGTTGTGTAGATAAACATCCTGAATGTAATTCCAGAACCTTTTCAGTCCAGCATTTGCATACCACGCAGGAGTGGCAGGGACATGGAAGCCACGTGCTATCTCCGCCCTCACAGTGCCTTCTAGCAAGTCATGTCTTAGCAGAGGGACTTTTTTTCTGATTTTATTACATTTGTGCCTTTGTTTTTGCTGAACTTCAGTGTTTTCAAATGCAACACAGGATCCCACAAACTCTTCTTCATTAAATAGGAGAGATTTGGAGGGATGGGTGGGACACACTGTCAGCCAGGCCAGGTATTACAGGTGATAATGGGGAAGAGGGGCTCGAGGTGGGAAAGACAGGGAGACAGACTGGAGGAGGCTGTGTCCAGTGTCTTGGAGGATGTGGGTAAAGGTTGAACCCTTCTCTGACAGCCCTGTTCACACATGATTTGGGGCAAATGGTTTTTTTCTGGGACTTGCAAAGAAGGATGTGAGTGCTGAGGAAACGAGGTGGGTTGGGTGGCCTTGGTGGGCTCAGCCCTGTAGGCACAGAGGATTGTGCACATCTGGGTGTCACTCCAAAGAAATGGGCTGCTCAGAGCCACTCAAGGACTGTCCACTTACATATCCTCTACATCTCTCTGCATAATGGGAAGCAAATGTGACCCCACTGGTTGCTTTCATTGAAGCAGTGCCTACCTCCCTCCCTCTGCCTGGGGGTGGGGAGGTAGCTGGAGGTAGGAAGGAGGGGCAAGCCCTGAAGTTGACAGAGATTGGTGTGGGGTCATGCACCTGTGTGAATGCCATCTGTGTTCCCAAATTCACCTCTGGGGGTGTGAGCAGGAGGAGGTGTGTGTCCATTTGCGGGTGCTGACCTCTTCATTACTGCACATTAAGAACGCATCATATTCTGGATCTTCAAAGGTGTCCCGTGGCTAATAGCAAAGACGGAATTGTCTCAGCAGACTGAACGGAGCTGATCTGATGCGGAAGTTCCTGTGAGCAGCGCTTTCATGCTATGCGATGCTCACTGCCAGCGACGGGCGTGAGGCAGGTGAGGCCCAAGTCCTGGAGAAGAGGAGGACCTCAGGCCATCTCCCTGCAGGGAAGGATATGAGGAGGAGGGGTCTGGAAAGTCAGATGGAGGAGTGTTGGGACTGGATCATTGAGCCCACGTCTGAGCCCAAGGATGCATGGAATATGCACCCCTCTCTGGAATGCTCCCAGATGTTTACATGTAGATTACAAAACAGAAAAAAGAGCAGCTAAGTGTTCAGGGAAGTGAGTGACGGGAAAGGTGTGAAGAGGTTTCACGGCTCCTCAGTGGTCTCGCAGCTGGAGCTGGGCAAGAGTGGCCTCCTGCTCCCCAGCGTTGGTGTCTCTTCTGCATTAAGGGAGAATATGGTGCCCATTCTTCCCTCACTGTGCTGTTGTGGAAAATAAATTAGCTGGCGAGTGGGAAGTCCTGAGAAGCATGCCTGGCCCACCACAAGGACCAACCATTTCCAACTGGCATTTGTATCACCATTATCCTTGCAAAGACCTTCACCAATCGTCAATACCGCCGTCAGTGTGCCTCTCTGCTCCCAGCGCTTCAGGGCTGGGCAGACACGGGATTGTGGAGCGCACACAGCAGCCACCACAGAATGTCATCACCAGAAAAAAAAAACAAAAAGAAAACGATGAATGAAATCTGAAAATGTTAAGGTGGCTAAATAAATGGTGGTATAGTCAGGCATTTACTGATAAGTAGTTATTTTAAATACAACTGTAAAACAGAAAATGCCACTATCATAATCTATACTAACAAAAGGGTAATATGCTAATTAGGGTGAACATCTTCCAGATGACCTTCCAGACAAAGCCACAGCAGCTGTGATGGGCCGAGGCGGGGCTGCAAAGGGCCCAGGCTCAGGCCGGCAGTGGCAGCAGCAGTGGGGTAATGGGGGTGGCGCCTTCCCCTGATCCACCAGGTCGCCTCCCACAGAGGGAGGCCAGACTGCGGCTAAGGCCAGGGGCTGAGGCAGAGGCAGTTAGGGGCAATCAGGCAGGCAGGGGAGCAAGTTAGAGTCAATCAGGCCAGCAGGCAGAGGCAGTTAGCCTAAACCGGCAGTTGGACATCCCCCAAGGGGTCCCAGGTTGGAGAGGGTATAGGCCAGGCTGAGGGGATCCCCCCTCCTATACATGAATTTCATGCACTGGGCCTCTAGTGTTAAATAAAATAAATGGGATGGAAAGATGGCAACTTCAGTATTGTCTAATATTTATATTTTATTGTTGTTATAGAGAAGAGCAGAAAATCTATTTGTATTTACCCTGATGGAAATATTAATGTGTCCTTATTTATATTTTTATGCTTCTCTCTCTTGTGTGAATTTTCAAAAAATGCTATTTTTAAAACCAAAGTAAAGAATGTGCTTATTTATTAAAAATGAAAAAGAGAATGAACAGAAGGTTTGCAGGTGCGGTGATGGCTATTCCTATCTGGCTGGACCCCATATGTCCCTCTCACGTGCCAGTGGCCAGTGAGTGGAAACCGGGGTAAGTTCCTGGTTCCCACTCAGGGCCACACCCTCCCCTGGGCTGAGTGTCTCTCTAACTGCAGACTCGCCTACAATGAGACTGGTGGGAGGAAACACTGTGGGTGAACTTCGGAATGTTCTGTGAGGAAAGGATGCAGGTTCTCCGCTTCCAGAAGTGCTTCAGGATGTGAGAAATGAGCTGTTCTTGGAGCCATTGGTGCTACACGCAGAGGAAGTGCCTGCACAACCTCGGGGGTGCCCCAGTCGCAGGTGTAATTGCCGCCTCTTCCTGCAGCCCGTCCTTGTTCTGAATTGCGTCCAGCGGAGCACCAGGTGGGACGAGTTGCAGGAAGAAGTGGCTGAGTTCAGTACTATCAACAATAAAAAATAGATTTAAAAAGTAAAAAAAAAAATTAAAACCCAACAACAACTAAAAGAAGTAGCTGAGTTCTAGGTTTATCAATTTACTGTCTGAAGGTTTAGGTCAGGAAAAATGTTTCATCTCTTTCTGAAAGTTATTATCTCAGAATGGAGTGCTGTCTCAGAGACCCTCCCCCCTCCCCAAAGCAGGGTCCTGCCTGCACCTGAGATGGAGCCAATCTAATGAGGAAAACTGTAAGCAGAGGGCGATCGTTAGGGTGTCCCGACATCAGGACTGAGACACCTAAGGCTTTACAGGGGTCCCGGGGGGCTTTGAACCAGAGGCTGGGAAGTCCACAGGGAGCCTTGCCTGCCGCTGTGATGGCACCTACAGGGGACTTTTTCTCAACCTCCCATTTCCTGGGCCACTTGACACAGACAAGATAGGGACGCACAGAAGAAAAATCATATCCTCCTCTCCCCAAATAGCAAACGAAAAAAATTATTACACTCTCGGCTGTGTTTCCCTGGCTTGGAAACAAAGAGGTATTTTTAAGCTAAGCATGCTCACACACAAACCCTAACGCAGAACAAAACTGGCTCCACGTACCTGTTCTAACGCGTCCCTGTGGCTTCACTTTGTAGTAGATTAAAGTGGCAATTTCTTTTTTCTTCAAAAATAAAAGCTTACACTGTAAGTGCCTCCAGCACCTCATCAGAGCTATACAGTAAGAATGGTGTTTCTGGAATAAATAGCTCACAAAAGAGACGTGAAATTAAGACCCAAACGAGCAGTAATGTAATGTAAATAAAAATTACAACATTTTCCTAAGATGTTCTCGGTTGTGCAGCTGCTTTGGGTGTTGAACCTTGCAAGGCAATGCTCCAATTTGAGTCGGATAAACGGGCCTCAGCACCTACCCCACGCCTGGCAGCAGGCCCCGGCTCATCCTCATCTGTCTGTCTTTACCTTCGCCAGAGGCCCACTCTGGCCATTTTCACCCCCACCTCAGATACCAGCACTGATTCAAGGACACACGTTAATTTATAGGGGAATAAAACAGAAAACATCCCAACCCATCGCTCTTTGACCTGGCATCTGGAACTAGAAAGAGAGAACCTCTGAAGCTCACACAGTGGGAGGGTGGAGTATATTGTCTCCTCAGCTCTTCATAGGACCACACCCTTTGTCTCCCTCCCTGAAGAGGCAGCAGGCCAGGGTTTCTCAACCTCAACACCACTGCTGATGGGGCGATTCTTCCCGTTCCGAGGCTGTCCTGTGTATTGTAGGATGTTTAGCAGCATCTCTGGCCTTGACCTGCTCGACGCAGGTAGCATCCCTCCCCTACTGCACCAATTCTGAGAAACAAAAGTATCTCCAGACATTACTAATGTCCCCTGGGGGGTGGGGGCAGAGAGCAAAGTCACCTCCAGTTGAGAACCAGTGTGTTAGACTAATTTAATCTAGGTGATCATTTAAACCTGGTAATAACAGAAGAACTCACCATGTCCATAAATGCATGACTTAATGTTTTCCTCATCAGGCTGTTCTAAATAAAAACTACACAGTGTATGCTCAACATAAGAAAGAAAAAAAAAGTGATCTAAGTTGATTGGTAGACAGATAATTGATATATAATAGATAGATGGATGATGGGTAGAAAGTTAGATACATATATAGATGATGAGTAAATAGATGAAAGATAGATAGATAGATAGATAGATAGATAGATGATTTAAAACAGATAGTTACAAATTTTTAAAGCTTAATATTCTCTAGTTTCATCCATGCTATTGCAAATGGTAAGATTTCATTCTTTTTTTGTAGTCGAGTAATATTCCACTGTATATATGCCATTGTTTTTTGCTAAGTGAAATAAATCAGAGAAAGATAAATACCGTATGGTTTCACTTATGTGTGGAATCTAAAAAACAATATAAACTAACAAACAAAGCAAAAACAGACTCCTAGATGCAGAGAACAGACTGATGGTTGTCAGAGGGGTGAGGGGTTGGGGAACTGGATGAAAAAGATGTCAGGATTATGAACTCCAACTTGGTAGTTACAGAACAGCCATGGGGTGTAAAGCACAGCCTAGGGAATCTAGTCACTATAATGGTAATAGGCTATGTACGGTGCCAGGTGGATACTGGAAATGTTGGGGGAAACATTTTGTAAAGTATATGATTATCTGACCACTAAACTGTATACCTGAATCTAATACAAAATAATATTGGGTGTAAACTGCAATTAAAAAATAAAATTTAAAAAACTTTTAAAGCTGATAACGGTGTAAAAGGAAATAACAGTTATTTGTATTATTCCCTCTATATGCTTGGGAATCTGGGTCTTGATTGAAACGTGAAGAAAATACCTGTGATTTTTATGCCCCATTTTAGCACTGACTTCTCTCCTAACTTTCAGGAAGTTCAAAACTTCTAGGAAAGGGCACGCAGACGATGGGGAATATAGAAACTCAGCACTTTCCCACTCATATGGGTCTCTCGGGGAGGAAGGACCTGGTGCCAAAGTGCTCCTCCTCCTCCAACCCCAGGCTTGTCTTCAGTGCCTGAGAAGGCCTCTGGTGTCTGCAGTGGGAATGTATTCTTCCCACCCTCCTCAGAGCGACTTCTATCACCACCTCACAGCGCTGGGCACTTAACTCTAAGAGACCTCACCGGGGCGGAGGAGTCAGCAGCGCCTACTTTTCAAAGGCGCCGCTCAGGTGCTTCCCAAACCACCGCGTCCCACAGTCTCATTGGCAGACTCCAGTCTCCTACCCATCTCCTTGCTAAATGCGGAGATGCGGTGCGAGGCTTTGCTGAGTGTCCCTCGCTGTTCAGAATAATGTCCCTGAGCCTTTCCTTACTGGTCCATAATGGAAATATTAGAAAAACGCAAGTTAACAAAATTATCGGACTCCAAAATTACAGTGGGGTTCACAATGATGTACTGAAGTGATGGGTAAGAGCAGGGGCCAGAGAACCTAGTACAGGTAGAGGGTTGGCCATAAATTCTAGAGGCCCGACCCCTGAATGGCGAGAAGGTCATACACAGAAGGGCCTAGACCTAGCATTCGTGGTTGTTAAATAAGATTCTGTGTGACTTGGGAAAAAAGGGGAACACGATGAAGAATTATCAGTGCGTCCTCCGCAGAAGTAATCTACATGTGTTTATTTAATAAACAGAAGACGGCTTTATTATACACATTTGATTTCCATATGCACCGTTTCCTTATCTGTCACTTGTATCTAAGCAGGACGCTTTATGCGAATCTGAAAATGAAAAATTCAGCACAGGGCACAGGAAACTCATTTAATGTCGAGTGCAGTCAAAATCAAGATTTCTTTATTTGTCGTAACAACGCTGTTAAATCAGAAAATTACTCTCCCTTTCTGCATGTCCTTCTTCCTTCACAATTCAGCTGTTTGATCATAAATTGTGGAGTGCAGCGACTTGTCTCCTCCACTTTCCACACTGGCCAAGACAGATTAAAAACCCCGGCACACCAGCGCCCAGTCTCGGCATACCATTAGCATATATATGAGATTTGAGACATTTTCTAATATTCTCCAGCAGAACTCATCTGTCAGCCAGGTGATGAATTATAAAAACTCTTAGCTTGTTTAGGAAATAGAAGCGGGGGGCAAGAAGGAAGGACTGCGATCCACCCTCGCTTTTTCTACCCTGCACCCGGCAGAGGGTCCACAGCTGTGTCGGCTTCCCTGAGAGAGCGCCCGGGACCTGCTGGTGCCAACCCAGGGACACCCACCAGGACTGGGCCTCTGAGACATGGGCCCCTGGAAGGGAGAACTTGGCTCGCATCACGAGGTCTTAAAAACACAGCGCGTTTGCTTCTAAAATGGGTGCCTCTCGGGGTTAATAAAACCTAAAGGTGTGAATTCAAGGCTTCAGAACTGGATCCAGTAAGACATGGAATTGTGCCCACTGGTGATCCACCGCCAAAGCCATCAGAGTGTAACGGGGTATGTGGGGGGGTGCGGGGTGTTGGCCAGTGTGTGTATTTTGTTTTCCAGGGCCCGGTCCCTGCAGGCTAGACAGATCTGTGGACTTTTTCACCACCCAAGAGTATTTGGGGGTGAAGTCAAAAACCATGTCAAGCAGATTTTGTTTCCAGGATGACAATTCCAAACAAAAGATTTGATCTCCCAACCCCCAACTTGATGTAAAAGCTTGGAAAGTACCATCTTAGTCCATCCCAGCTTCTACAACCGCGTACCACAAACTGGGGCTTATAGAAAACAGAAGTTTCGTGCTCACAGCTCTGGAGGCTGCAAGTCAGGGTGCCGGTGTGGGTGGGTGAGGGCCTCTTCCGGGTCACAGATGGCAGACTTCTCCCTGCGTCCTCACATGGTAGGAGGCATGAGGGAGGCTCTTTAGGCCTTTTCTCAGGGCACTAATCCCATCATGGGGTTCCACCCTCATGACCTGATCAGCTTCCTAAGGCCCCACCTCCCAATACCATCACTTTGGGGTTAAGGTTCATCTGCATATAAGGATGTTAGAAATTCTTGAGAGGGGCTGAAACCAGTGTGGGAGAGGAGCCAGGACAGGAGCCTCCAAAGTGAGGAAGCCATCAAGGTGGCCAGAGACAGGGAGAAGTAGCAGTGGCCAGGGCACCTCTGCTCCCAGTGGTGCCAAGTACGCCCTGCCTTAGTCCCCTGCTACCACACTGGACAGCTTCCTTACCTACCGTGTCACCTTTCCTTCAGCCCTGGAATGAAAGCCCATGGCATAGAGGTTCTTGTTTGCTTTCTGCACGGTGCTGGGCACACAGATGGAAGTTCAGCAAACTGGCTAAACACGTTAATGAGTGAACACATTAATGAGTTAATGAGGGGCACCAGGAGGCCAGCGCTACTGCTGCTGCAGCAAAATAAGAACTCAGAGACCAGTGGAGGCAGCCATGAGCAGTGACAGTGGCCTCCAAAAAAGCCGTTTTCTGAGCAGTGGTGAGAGAACAAGGCTTGTCTGTGAAGCATGTGCACCAACTTGTCTCCCCCAAGGTGTTGTCATGAGGTTTCAGTGAAACTACACAGGTGAAAACGCCAGCCTGTCATGCTCACCTGACCACTCTCCACTGGGGAGCACTCGGTTTATTGTAGCTCTGCTTGTTGCTCTTCTGTGTTTTTATTATTTCCCCGGAAACAGCACCGTACACCTGAACTTGACAATGTCAAGACAATGCCTTGTCCTATGGCATGGGCCAAGAGGCTCAAGAAAGACAGAGAGGAACTGGAAGCAGCAGACTTTGCTGGGAACATAAGCAGAGAAAGTGTGGTAGATGGAGTCAAGAGATGTCCTGGTATTTCTGCTGTGAAGCAGAAGAAAAAAAGGTTGTGAAAACCCAGGCTCCTTGTCAGAGGTCAAGGTGAAGTCACGGGGAGCAGGGCTGAGAGGGAAGAGGTTCTCCTAGGAATAGGCACGTCTGATATATGGTTTTGCATTATTTAAGCTTCAAGGTGAGGCATGTTATCATGATGTGTCGTGTCACCATGCTATGTCATGTGGCAATCGCCCATCATGTAACCACTGTATCATGGGACTTCTGCACATGCAACCACTGCACATCATGTGACCAGTATGCATCATGTGACTATGGCACATCATGTGGTCACTGGGCATCATGAGACCAGCAGGCATCATGTGGTCTCTATGTGGTCTTGGAGGTTGTTTATCTACTTGTATTGTGTGTACCTTGCATATGGCACAATGTTGGGAAAGACTGATCTAAAAGACAGAGAACTAAAGAGAGAAGGAGAAAATTTAAATGCACTGCAACAGAAATTATCCAAGAGTTCCGACCCCAATGTGATCTATTATTTTCTCTCAGAGACTGACCCCCGTTTGGACCCTACTTTTTTAAAGTAAGTCCCTAATTTGAAACAGGAAAGAGAATGGACACCTGACAAGCACTTTGGTAAATAAGACATTTCTAATTTCTTCTTCGTGGTGTTGGAGCAGTGCCATGAACAGGTCAGAGACCCTGCTCTGCTTGTCAGCGAGGACCCGCTGCACAGGGACCCAGTTGGCACCCGGGGAACCAATGTGGCAGTGCTGGGCGGAGCTTTCGTCTGGTTCTGGGTAATTTACCTGAGCATGTGAAGTTCCATTTCCTTGTCTGTGAAGCATGTGCACCAACTTGTCGCCCCCAAGGTGTTGTCATGAGGTTTCAGTGAAACTACACAGGTGAAAACGCCAGCCTGTCACGCTCACCTGACCACTCTCCACTGGGGAGCACTCGGTTTATTGTAGCTCTGCTTGTTGCTCTTCTGTGTTATTATTATTTCCCCGGAAACAGCACTGTACACCTGAACTTGACAATGTCAAGACAATGCCTTGTCCTATGGCATGGGTCTAAGTCAGCAGCTGCAGACATTTTATGCGGGAGCCATGATCATCTGAGTAATGTGTTTAAGGACATAATGCGAGACTGGGCCTAGGTTCTTCCTTTTCATGTTGATACTATAATTATTAGGGAACAGTACTTTTTCCAAGAAGGAAAGTAGCAAAAGCCAAAAGCAGTGACTCTGCCACCACTGGCTCTAACACAGAATAGTGACATCCTCACCTTTCATCCCCTCCCCCACACTCCAGCTCTAGCCCAGGGAACTGCCACCTTATATCTGAGAGATGGTTTGCTTGGGGTTCATGCCATGCTTCTCTCCCTGCTGGTACACCGATGTGTTTATCATAGGACTCCTGTTTCTGAAGTGAATCATGTTTCTTCATTATCCAAGACCTCCAGGTGTTTTCCATTTTTACCAAATGAAGCCAACAGTCATCAGACCCCTGTTCAATGGCCCCACAACTGCATCCAAACTTACACTTAGACCCTATTGCCAAGATCTCCACTGAAATCTATGTAGCTGCATCATTGAAACCACTGAACATGGGTCTTTTTCCCGACATCGCCTCCATTCATGCTTTAGACTTCCGATTCCTGCCCTTGTGCATACCTTGGCCAAGGCCCTCTGCCTCCCATTCATTCTTGGTTTCTACAGTCACTCATTTTCCTGATATTAATACATCCACCGCAGTTTAGTCAAGTCCTCGGTATCTCACACTGTTCAGCCCTCCCCCACCCTCTAGCTCACATCTGACCCATGACTCAGAGCCTTGCAGTGGGGAAGGGTCCTAGGTGGTAACTTGTATTTTTCCCATTTTCTCTTCTTCCTGGCTCTTCCAAGGTCTGGGATGAGCATAAAGGGTCAAGCCTTAAATGCCTGGAACTTTGTCCCGGGAACATTAACCAGCCATCAGTCTTCATCATGCCAGGTGGCCCTCACAGGTGGTCTGAAGGTCTCCATAGGGAGCTTCTCTCTGTGAGCCCCTGATGCAGAGAAGGCGACCCACCTGGACACTCCTGGTGTCTGCTATTCATGCTCTATCACAAGTCATGCAACTCTGTGGCTAAACCAACAAGTTTAGGATTTCTCATGAGGCTACAGATCAGTTTAGTGGGTGTGCAGATCTTGGCCAGGGTTTGCTGAGCTCAGCTAGGTGCACTCACGCACCTGCAATGGCTACAGGTCGACCATGGGCTGCTGAGCCCAGGATGGCTTCTCCCATAAGTCTGGTGGTCAGTGGCTATCCACTGGGGTGGCAGGCATGACTGGCTATGTGCCTGTCACCACCAACCAGGTTAGTCTGGGCTTGTTCGCATCATTCTCTCTGGGTCCCAAGACGGTAACTGGAGTCCCAGGCTAAGAGTTATCACACTGTCACTTCTACCATGTTGCATTGGCCAAAACAAACCTTAGCAAGGCCAGAGAAAAGATACTACCTATTGGGGGCGGAGAAGGGGAGTCACCTTGCAAAAGGGCGTGGATACAAGGATGAAATGATTGGACCACTTCAGTAGAAACACAACAAAATCCCTCAGCTCACCTCTCTGACAATAAAGGGCTGCCTACCCAGATGGCTCAAAATCTCTACCCTCTGCTGTATCCACTTGGCATGGAAAGATTCCTGCATCCTGGCCCTGCCCAATTGTAGAAATGCAACTGACCCAGCTACTGCTCTCTCTGGCTCATGTGCCATCACGGGCTTCCTGGCCAACCTCCCGTTTAAAGAGCTCTCTAGGTTCCAGTCCATCCCCAAAGTCTCCAGGTTGCATTTCTGGTTGTTCTAAGAACCATCTCAGTGTGTTACCATGAGCCTAAGAGCAGCACAAAGATCTGTAATTCCTCTGCTCATCCAGACAGAGTTGCCATCTCCCCTTTCTGAGGGTCTCAATCTCTGCAAGTGCTTTCCTTGAAGGTCCCTCATTTGGCCTGGAGGTCAGGGAGCGCTCCCTGCCCCATAGGCAGGGATGGGGCCAAAAGCCAAAGCACGCTCCACATCCTCCCCCAAACCCCCGCAAGCTTCTGTTCCCTCCAGTGGTTGGATGAGAGTAATGGTAGACAGAGAGGCTGTGTTTTTATGGGGTGAGTCTTGTTTGGGAGCCTATGCCCTCTTTAGGATGAGGATCCCTTGTCTTAGCTTGGACTTTAGCTGGAATGTTGAGGCAATAGGAAAATTCCCATTTAACTTCCTGTTACACACATCACCTGGTTTCCTGATGGCCTCACAAATGTGGTTCTGTCTTGGTCCTGGTCATAATAGAACATGCTGTTTTTTAACTTCTTATATGAAGATGCTACCTTTCCAACTGCACTGTGTTCTTTATGGGGCTGGGGGAGGGCAAGGGAGTTGTATCTACCTCTCTTGTGCTAGGGAAAACCAAGTCCAATTGTCCCAGTGCTGGAGTCTCACCGTCCAGCAAATACTCTTGAGGTAAAACATAAATATCTTAGGGCCATCTCATAAAATGCTGCTTTATGCCACCTCCATTTTAAGGCTCATTCAAACCAATTTTTGCTTGATGGATTGCTTGGTGTATGGAATGATCAAAAATATTGAAGGATAATGGATTATTTCCTTTTAGAAGTGATTGCTTGCTATAAATTAAATACAGTTCAAGGAAAAACAATGACCTCATTGATTACGTGAAATGGGCTATTCAAGGGCCACAGTCAATCTTCGGATAGGCCAGGGCTTGGAGACTTAGCTTTATGACACACTCCCCACCCTCTTTCTGAAACTTGGCTCCTGTTCGCTTTTCTCAGGCAGGATGGATAGAGCTGGCTATTGTGGTTTTATCACCCTGACACAAAGCAGGTGACGCTCAGTGGTCCTGTCCCTGAGGACAGAAAAGCTCTTGGAACTGAAAGGGAAACTTCCCCACACAAGCACTGTGGAGAGGAAAGTGCCTCCTGGTTGTTTTAGCAGCCTAAGCACTTTAGAGCCTATATTTGCCCTTGAATTATGTTTTTCTTTTCATGATGATTTGCAGGTCTTGAAAAACATCACTGTTAAAAATATATATATTTAAAAGAGACAAAGGAAATGGAAAAAAGACCCTGCTCAGAGAGGAAGGCAGTAGAAGCTGTGTGCAGAAAGCTGCCAATAGGGAGATTTCATGCTTTTGTTAATTAAACGCACAAAGAAGAAAAAAAAAAAACAGTGCAGCAGGCTGTATCCTCCATAACAGCTTCCACTAATAAAAAGTAATAGACAATTTCCTGCACTCCGTTGTCCTGAATACCATTAGAGCAGGTAATGGAGTTTTGGAACTGGGAGCCTCGCCGGCTGTCAGCGGAGGGCTACCCTACCCTCCTCTTCTCCTTTTATTAAATGACTAAGTGCAGCCGCCTGTGTCCTATCTCTCCCTCTTGCAACTATTGGATTGTATTATTTTACATTTTGATTGAAATGATGTCACCGCCAGATAAAAGCCGAGCTGCATTGTAATTGAATCGGCGAGTTGTTTATTCTGGTGCTCTCCAGCCGGCCTGCACTTGTCCTAACACTGCATACAGAAAGGGCCTCTCTTGTTTAACACGCCACCGATTAGATCTATTAACAAAAGAAACGGGATCGAACTGGGGGGTCGAGGGCCTGGAGCTGCAGTTTCAAGGAAAAAATATTGGGGGGAAAAATTAAATGTGAAGAGACACCATCTGCCCAACTTTCCAAGTGTGACTGGAAGTTTCAATCAACGCGTTTTGCATGGTGTCAGTGCCAGATGCGGAAGGTTTTGACGGACAACATCTAAATGACGGCTAATGGGAGCCGGTGCGTTTGGAGACGTGGTGACACTTCCTTCCTAAATGTCATACCCATGTTTTCATTTGCAGAATAGCCCCAGTTTTATTTATGGAGTGAATTCTCATTTATTTTATTTAGACTGGAAGTAATGTAACATCTATAGTGATGACGAAGATGGGAGAAATAATTAGATCTGTTTATGTTCAAATTATATGGGTGTTTTGTTTTGATTTTTAATAACAATGCTCCTCCCCAAAAATCCTGGCTCTAAGGCATCTGTGAAGACATGATTTTCATCGGGAGCAATTGAGCCTGTTATACCTGTATAATTATACACAGAATAAATGAAGAACCAGTGTTATCATTATTTATACTAACAAGTGAGATCTATGTTTAATCCTACTTATTTCAAGATAATGCTCAAACTTGTTGTAAGCTAAGGTAAGTTTAACATGAAAAAAGTAAGAACCAAAGGACAAAAGCACAAAGCAGTGCCTTGCGTAATGTAAGTTTCCTGTTTTTCCATGTTTCTGGGTCTCTCCATCATGCTCTTTCTTGGTGCGACAGAGGTGAATCTTCAGTTCTTCTCATCAGATACTTAGGTGCTATCCCACCTAAGTCCTGCAGACCTGGCAATGCAGGAGTGTCTTCCGGCAAATCCTGTTCAGTTTTATCGTGAGTTTCTGTTCATTTCACCTGGTCAAATGTTTAGAACTGTTTAAATGTACCTTTATTGTTGCTGTAAAGTAGCTTAACTATGTTATCAGTTAGAATTCATACATGTTTAGTATTTACTGGTATTTCACTTGCTAGTTGACCTAACTAGCAAGTCAAATAAATTCTTGTCATCTATAGACCTAAAAACAGTTCATAAACATTTATTCCTTTTTGTTTCTCCTTTTTCTGTCCAGTTGGCTTGCAGCTTGGAAAACTTGGGCTCATAGAAGTCAAAATCCAAAAGACCCTCTCCCCACAAAGTCCTCCTTTCTTAAAAATGCACAATTTATCTTAACCTTAATGCTTCCAACCCCCCCCCAAAAAAAAAAATTAAATGAGGCAGGATGTATTTCCTTCAGTAAGTGAAAGAACAGATAAACTGTGGTTCATCCAGACAATGGAATACCATTCAGCACTAAAAACAAATAAGCCACAAAAGACATGGAGGAACTTAAATGCCTCTTGCTAAGTGAAAGAAGCCAATCTGAAAAGGTCATGTGCATAATCATTCCAATGATATGATCTTCTAGCAAAGGTAAAACTATGGAGACAGGAAAAAGATCAGTGGTTGCCAGGGAGGTTGGGAGGGCAGTGGAGGGATTCATAATAATGTGTCAATATCAGTTCGTTCAATGTAAAAGCTCTACCATGCTAATGCAAGATGTGAGAACTCTCTATATTTTCTGCAAATCTAAAACTGTTCCAAAAAATAAAGTCAATTAATTTTTTTAAAATTCAGAATCTACCTTAACCATAAGCTTTCCTCAAAAAGCCAGGATGGTGTTTCCCTCAACCTGAAGCACACTGTGTACCAGGTAGCCCCCCCTTGGGGATCCCCACACTTATGACTGCGTCTCTCACCATCCCCAGTGTCTCCCAAAACCAAGAGCCCTCAGTATTGACAAACTCTGGAAACTGTGTCATACCTCCTGTTCGTTCATTGTGAGCAGGAGATAAACTAGACTTGGCCTTACTCTTGTGCTATAAGGGCTGACTCACCTCAGGACCACAGACAGAGCCGTGGAGATGCTGGCCACCACAGGTGCTACCTTGTTGGCAAAGGTGGGGCATTGATTAGGTATAGCCCTTTAGGCATTTCATGTGTTTTCTGTCCAGGGATTAATAAAGTTACCCTGGAAAATATGACATTGGGACCCATGGGTATTTTGCTAATTTAGAAAGTAAGAAAAAGGCCATAACAATGTGATTTAATTTGATTTCAGTCTCTTTTGAAATCTACATTAAAGGAAACATGCAAATATGTTGAAATGCTATCTGCCTACACAAATGGTTTTTCAGTAAGAAGTGCCAGCAGAGGACACAGAGAAAGCAGTGTAGAGTCAGCATGTCTTTCTGCCTTCCTGACACCTGCTGTCCTTTAACCTCCAGTTTTTGGGCTATCTCATCAGTGGAAACAGCCCAGTCCCAGTCCCACAGTCTTCTTTCACATCCCATCCCTCAGCTTCATTTGTCTTCATGTCCCTACCTATTGAGCTGGACTGAGGCCTCCTCCCCTGCTTGGAGACCCTGGGGCAGCCAGGGGTCCTTGAAAAGATCCCAAGTGCCCAGCCAGGCAAGTCTCCTCCTGGCCTGAGGATACTTTTCTCCAATGCGACATGCATGGGAACCCCTCCCACCCAGGAGGAAATGCCAGCAGGGGCCAGTGGAAACCTAGCTGCACTGGCTACATCAGCTGACCAAATAGCATCACCCAGGCCCAAAAACTAAACTATCACTGGAGCCACATCTCACAAAGGGAGACACAGCCGTACATGCTTCACCTAAATGGGATAGATTCGCTCTAAAATAGAAAACTTGCATAGGAAGTACCTCCTAACATAACAAACAGAATGCCCAGGGTACAGTAAAAATCACTCATGATACCAAGAAATAAAACAATCACAACTGGACTGAAAAAAGATAACCAGCTGATGACAACACTGAAATGAATCAGTGTCAGAATTATCTGGCAAGGATTTTAAAGCAGCTGTCATAAAAATTCTTCATCAGTTACAAATTGCCTTGAAAAAGGTAAATCACGGCAAAGAAATAGAAGTTGTAAAGAATAACCAAATGGAAATGTTAGAACTGAAAGATCCAATCTGTGAAACACTGCCTGATGAAGAGTACAGTGGACATAACAGGAAATAATCAGTGAGCCTGAGAAAAGATCAATAGAATTTACCCAACTTGAACAACAGAAAGAAAACATATTGAGGGGAAATGCAGAGAATTTTATGAAGCTGTGGGATAATAAAGGGTCCAACATCCATATCACTGGAGCTCAGAGAGAAAGGAGAAAGGAAGTGTGACTAAAAAAGTATTTGAAGGAATCATGGCTGAAAACATCCCAAATTTTGTGAAAAACACAAACCCCAAATGAGATAAATTAAACAAAAAAACCCTACACAAACATATCATAATTACACTTCTGAAAAATAAAACAATTAAAAGTGAAGACAATCAAAAAGAAATAGCACATCACATATAGGGGGAACAGAATGATAGCAGATTTTCTGTTTTAAACCATGGCAGACTAAAGAAACTGGAACAGCATCTTTTTAAGGTTTAAAGAAAAGAGTCATAGACTGACTTTTCTAGCCAGTGAAACTACCTTTCAGGAATGATGGGGAAATAAAGACATTCTTACAGGAAGAAAAACTAAAAGAATTTATCACTGGCAAATTTAATATTTTAAGGATTTTATTGGGTCTCTTTTGTTGTATAGTCTATAAAAGTAGTATGTGTTTTTATTCATTATTCTGAAAAAGTTTTGGATCACTTTTATTGAAAATAAAGTAAATGATACCCGTGTTTCCCTCAATAACTTATAATTTTGTGGCTATTTAACAACATCATCTTAAAGTAAATCAGTGGGGGCATAATACAACCCTTAATTCTCCCTAGATTTCTTGATAAAAAATAAGTCGAGGCAATTCAGTACACTTATGAAAACACCAAAATGATTCCTTATTATCTGGAGAATCTAAAAAGTGCCTGGAAATTCTTGGCATTTCCTGGAAGCCTTCTTGCCAATGCAAATGCATGTATTTTTAATAAACATGTTCGACACCATTCCAACATGTTTTATTATGATTAAAAGGACTTCAAATTTGACAAAAATCTCTCTCTAATCCAAATTTCAAATGATTTCCTCCAGGGGGAAAAGCAATCTGTTAAAAACAAAACTCTAAGTGAATGTCAATAAAGACTTATTCTGAGTATAAAAGAAAATGTTTTATCTTGAAGTAAATCTTATAAAAGTTAAGTAAACCTGAGGTATGAAGTCAACTTCAAACTGTATATCCCTAGGGTAGGGGCACTAAGAAAAAAGAACTATTTCTTACCAAAATGATGAGAAAAAGAGTACTGCATGGCATAAGCAAAGTACTGAGAGATGTTACTGCCTGGCTCAGTTGCAGCCCATTTTGTAGATTAGCTGTAAGATGTTTGGACTATTTAGAGCCTCCTGTTACAGGTTCTCCCTCAACTCCCTCCAAATTCCAGTGCCACAGGAGAGTTCCTCCATGTTAGATTCAGAAATTTCAGGGCAAGAACAATCATTGTCATTTCCTTTGAAAATGTATGAAAACAACTTGGGGAGGAGATGCTAAAACATGGAAATCAGTCATCAAAGTGCAGACAGGGTTGGCCACATTTCATGACAGATACTTAAAATATTTATCATAAACAAATGTACCCTTTGGCTTCTCCTCACGTCTCATTCCTAATCCCTTACCTCACCAAATTGAGTCCAGAGCAGTACAAATTGATAGCGCATATATTTGATGGGTGAATCTGCTTTAAATATTTGATAAGATATATTTTGGCATATATCAGAATCAAAGATGCAATTCTGATAGAGAGCTTTGATAGCTATTTGTGATAATGATTAAAATAAAACAGGAAATGTAGAGAAACAGTTGCCTGTCCATGAGGAATCTTATCTTTTCTTAGTATCCAAATATGAAAGATTTTACAGAAATAGAATTTTCATCTTTTAAGGGAGTGAACTTTTAATAAAGGAGATTTGGGGGGTCATTGTTTTTAAATATTTACCACTGCCTGAAAAAGGATTTTCTTCTTAAGTCCAGGAATTTAGGAAAGTACTCTTTGTTCATTTCACAGGTGACCTGAGCCCCCAGGGTGTGAAACCGGGTCCTCTGTCCTTGGCTCATTCACTTCAGTGGAGAACAAAAAATCAAGTAACCCAACAAATACGTCATATAAATACAGATTTGTAATTTGGTGATTATAAACCACAGAATTTTCTTCCAATACATTATAGGAAACATATTTCAGAAATTGGCATAGTTATTAGTATTCTGAAAGAACGTTTGCATTTATCATGATAGTCACAGTGTCAGGCGCAAACACACGAACACATTCCGAGTCTCTTCCCCTCACCGCCTAAGGAGAGTCTGTGCAGACTTGTTTTCCTTCTGGGATTGGCAGATGGGGCTGTGGGCAGGAAAGGCTAGGAGAGGGTGGAAGGTTGTTCTGCATAAGGTGGTGTCGGATCACCTTGATGGAAAGCACAGCAGGGAAAGATTCCAGAGGGAGAGTGGAGCAGAAGGAGCATCTGGGAGGCTGGGACCTCAAGCAGCGAAGGGCATGAAGATATGGTTTGTTGAGCATCACATGATATGAACTTGTCCTCTGCCACTAACTGAGGGATTTGCAGCAAAGTTCCATTTGTATTCCAGAAGATCTGCATTGCTTTTACAAGCTTGTATGTTTCTGTGTGTGTATATGTGTGTGCATGTGTGTGTATTTTTGTGAGTGTGTGCAATGTGTGTCTAATGAACTATCCTAGTGAAATGGGCCTTAGGGAGGAGCATGGAGCCCCATTTTTTCTTCAGGTTTGTGTCTTCATTGATTATGCTCTAGGTGCCAAATTCTCTGGTTACTACTTTATGTAAGTTACTAATTTCTTCCTCACAAGAGCTATAGGAAGCTGTTAATTCTATTTTTTAGAGATAAGGTACTAAGTCTCAAGGACTTGAAGTAACTTTTCTTGAGTCACAGACCAGCAAATGTAAGAAAAAAACCCTGTCTTTCTTACTCCAAAATCTGTATTGTCAAAAACTATTTCAAATACACGGCAGAGAGTTTCTCACAGCAAACTCCAGTGTTGGACTAAAATCCTGGAAACTCAATTTGTAAGAAGCATCCATCTTCCCATTCCTGGGCTTGTAGATATCTGCAGCTTCTTTCAATTGCAACATTTTACTGCCTCAAGTTGACCAAGAAAAAGCTACATAGTGGGAAGTGGGGGTGGAGGGCTCTGACGTTGGTGGTGTAAAGGGTATGCCCTGTCCACTGGTCAGAAGCACCTGGGCACAGTCCTGAGCTCTCACCACTCCTCCATGGGGTCAGACGCCAGAAGATGCCATAAGGAAAAAGTGGCATTAAGAGTTAAGAGGTCAGTGAAAAGAATTACTTAAACATGGCTTCTTATTTTTCCAATATTTAGGAAAATCTAGGCTTTTTATAATAAACTAAAGGCCCAATGCACGAAAATTCATGCAAGAGTAGGTCTTCCTTACCCCCACTGCTAACACCAGCTTCCCTCGGGCACCCGGGACCCCAGCCAGCTTCCCTCGGGCCCGGCTTTGTCAGGAAGGAAGTCTGGACATCTGGGAGGTCTTTTGGCTGTCCAGTATAATTACCATATTACTCTTTTATTATTATAGATAGGAAGAAAAATTTTGATGAAGCTAATACAAATTTTGCCTAATTATCCTCATGTGCCCTGCATAGAGCAACAAAGAACAGATGAACATTTTAGAAGTAAAGGAGATTGAAAGTACCTTAAAATCAGTAGTCTGTTTCTTCAAGGAGTCAGAAAGTGTTTCTCTGACTCTTGAGGCATCATAACTCCGTAAGGAGAAAGGCAAGAGTGAGTGAGTTTGGGGGTGTGCTGTTCACCAATGACTTAAAGGGAAGGCCCTGCAAGGGATCTAACTGACCGACAAGCGAGCAGTGGCCCACCGTGGGGTGTGGTGTGACGCTTCATAGCACACAGACATTAGGAACACCAGAATCCTGGCAGAAACAGGAGCACCGTACCTGCAGACAGAGGACCCAGCGTTTATCAAACTCCAGAATGGAGTCAATGGTTGATTCTTCACGCTGTGAGAAACTTGACTGAATCCTGTCTGCTTCCCAGATACAGGACCTTTGGCAAGTTCTTCAGCTTTCTGTGCCTCTGTCTCTCCCTGTGTGGGATGAGAGTGCCTAAGTGCAGGGTGGCAGTACAGACTGAACACGATATATGTATCGGGTGTGCCTGCAGCTCTGGTCCTGGCGGGTGGAGAAAGGGGAACATTATCTGGCGCGCTCAGAGGGAATGGAGTCCATGTCCTCTCCGTCTCCACAGCCCCTGCACCACATCCACCTCTGCAGTGGCGTGCCTGACCAGCAGGATGCTTCCTGAATGCTTCCTTCCACTGGGAGATACATTGTACATCACTATGCATAGGTAGGGTTGACCCCAAATTCAGGTTAAAGAATGGCTAAATTTTCTAGGGAACTGCAATTTCCCAGGCATGGTGCTATGCATTTGATCCTCCTAAGAGCTCCAACAATAAGGACAATTGGTCATTATCCAGTTCAGGGGAGAATATGTGCTTAGTCTATAATCTCCCAGTAAAATGTCAAGCCAGAACTCAAACCCAGATAGCCTGACTTCTCAGCCCCCACTTGTAATTAACTCCAGGCGAGGTCTTCCTGGAGCAAGGGGTGCACAGTGGGGGCCCTGGGAGCAGGTGCCCTCTGTGACCTCAAATGTCAGTGCCAAGCATCTGGCCCAAGCATCCCACAGTCACCCAAACATCTCGTTTTTCATTATAATTACTGTTTCCTTTTTACTTATGTACATGCATGTATTTTCTTGCCTCCATAAGAGACTTGAAGGAATTTACAAAAACCAAGAGAAAATAAAACAGCCCAAGAAACATAAGTCAAAAACCAATGACTCGCCTTTCTTCAGAGCCACAGAGGAAATGCTGGCACTGAGGATTACTGCCAAGGACCACAGCCCGGAGGCTGCTGCTGGGAAGTGGGATGTGTCCTCTGGGCCTGCTCAGTGGACACTGCCATATGGCTCAGGAACTCTCTTTCGTTGTAGCCACAAAGGTCTGTCATTTTTTTAAAATTCTTCACTTTATAGAAAATTCACTTATTCTGCAGCTTAACGCTTGTTCCCTTCACAGAAATGCATATTGAATTATAGCCACTGTGTTAGATAGGGTTCACCAGAGAAACAGAACTACAGGAGAGAGATGACAAATGATAGATTGATAGATAGATGATAAATAATAAATACATGCTTAATAGATGATAGACTGATATATAGATAATAGGTATAGAGAAAATAGATTATAGATAATTATAGATATGGCTAATGAAATAGAGGTATAGATAAATTGATGGATGACTTATTGATGGACAGATAATAGGTAATTAGATAGATAAGTAGATAGATGATAAATAGGTAGGTAATTAGATAGATGATAGATAGATAGATAGATACATAGATACATAGATACATAGATACATAGATAGATAGATTTACTATAAGGAATTGGCTCAAAAGACTATGGAGTCAGAGAAGCTCCAAGATCTGCCATCTGCATCCTGGAGACTGGGGAGAGCTGGTGAAGCAGTTCCAGTCTTGCCCAAAGGCCTGAGAACCAGTCCAAAGGCAGCAGAAGACCAATGCCCAGCTCAGCAGTCAGGCAGAGGGACAAATCCTCCTTCCCCCACCTTTTGTTCTATCCAGGCTTGAGAAGGATTCAGTGATGTTGAACACAATGAGAAGGGCCATCTGCTTCCATCAGTCCACCAACCGAAATGCTAATTTCTCCCAGAAACACCCTCACAGATGCACCCAGAAATAATGTTTTACCAGCTATCTGGGTGCCCATAATCCGATCAAGTTGACACATATAATGAACTCTCAAAGGCACTGTAACCTAGGACATGGCTGAGTTGGGGCTTTGATGCTGCCCTTACCATCCAGAGCCCATCCCTGCCACCTAAGTATAATTCTGATACCCACTCCCATCTTGAAGAAGGTCGGAAGGCTAATTTACCATTCAGGAATGTTCCTCTTCCCAAATGACCATTGGTTTACTGCCTGTAAATGCTCCTTCTCAGGTAGCTGTGTCCCCACCCTTCCCAGCCTGCGGTGGGTACTGGGAGCCGATCCTAGGCAGCCAAAGGTCCTAGGAACCTGGCCAAGTCTGATTCAGAAGAGTGAACTTTTACAGAAAAGGATGAACAGGAAAAAAGGTAAGTGAGAACCAGGAACATAATCATACCCAAAACACCTGCTTCCCTCACTGGGACAGTGGGTACACCTGTGTGTGAGATTCTTATCGGGTTAGTTCCGTCCACACCAGAGCAAGTGGGTATACACACAGGTGGAGGAGCTTAGTATTGGCTGTAGCTGACAAGGCTGCAGAATCAGTTTCTGACAATTTCAGGAGTTTCAGGACAGAGCTAGTTTTACTGCAAAATATAGCACTGGGTGGAAGTTTTCAAAAGACATCACTTTTCCTTTTCTGGGACAGTGTGGTGCTAGCAATCTCACCTTCCTTTAGTCTGTAACTGGCTTGAAACTCTGGGGTGTGGTGTGTGTGTGTGTGTGTGTGTGTGTGTGTGTGTTTTGTGTGTGTTGTGTGTGTGTGTCTGTGCGTGTTTTTCCCTATGTCACTGAAGAGCTACAAAACTATGGGGAAAAAATAGTGTCACAGGCAGATTATTTTAATTATGTTTAAAAGGGCATTGTTTTCAACACCCCCACTATCCAAATTTAGAAATACGAAATCTTATATTTGAGAAACCACATTCCCGAAGTGGGATATTGGCCACTCCCCCATTTGTTTTTGGCCATCACTTCTCAGGCCCACACGTAAAAATCATCTGCTTGCATTGCTCTTTTATGATGACATTTTGTGGGGCTGACATAATCAGGAAAGCATAATTCAATTTTCTAAAATTAGCCATTTATTACAGTGTGGGCAAGACACAAACATTTCCATGAATCATACCCACAAATAATGAAAACTAAAAATAAAATGACTTTTCCCTATCAGTAGGGTAATAGTTTAATTGTATACAGTTATTCTTACATTAAAAGCTGCATACCTGGCAAGCTTTATCGGGTAACAGGGACTTTTAAATGTGCCAATGTTTCTACACAAGTAACGTGGGTCAATTGCAAAAGGGATAACCATAATGATTAAATCATTAAAATTTTGTCTATGCTTCACAGAGCATAGAGAAAATTAACTTCCCACCAACCTCATTTTTCTGCTGAACATGAAATAATGATTTTCTGCCAGTATAATTACAAAGCTAACATCTGATAGAGTCAGCATCCAGCGGGGATTATCGCAGGCATGAGTATTAGACCTCATTACCAGCTTGACTGCAAAATTATTACATCTTGTAATTGGAGGGTGAGATTTATATACAGATTGGCCGGGTTTCTGTAAGATTGTAATTACAAGCTTCGTTGGTTCGCTACTTATCGCACGGTGCAGGAGGAGGCAAAAACAAGCAGAAGGAAGACCATTTCATTAAGCTGTAACCCTATCAAGGGAGGAGCACTGTAACGTCCCTGTATTTATTAGGCCAAACAGAGCTGTTTGCAGAAGGGGAGACCATTTATTACCGCCTGACAAATGGGATTTCATTTATTTAACCTCAGCGATCTATTTCAGTAAAATGTACAAACGAGCCATCCATTTTATGATTCCGGAGTCAACGCTCAATTATCTAAAGGCTAACTGAGTGTTAAAGTGGCCATCTGCTAGGATGAATTCATTGATTTAATTTGCTTCATGTTGCTGAATGATTCCTGTAGGCAGGGAGGAGGGACTGAGCCTGCATGAGTGATGGGGGCGCGGGCAGTGCACCCCCGAGTGTGTGTGTGTGTTGAGGGGGGGAATCTGTGTGTGTTTGTGAGTGTGTGCCCGCACGCGTGCGTGTGTTTAATCCTTCACACAATAGAAGAATGCGATCAATAGCAGCTTAAATTTTATGAGACAAGGAGTTAAGTTGTTCTGCCCAAGCCAGAACACCTTTGTTCTCCCAGAACAAGTAATCTCTGTGGTGGAATTAATATTGACAGGCTAGCTTCTTTGTGGCTAATTTGAGGGCGCCTGGGCCAATTGGCAGGCAGGCAGTAATAGAGCTGTTATTAGAGTTCATTATGAAAGCTACAGATCGATGCCCACTCCAGGCCACCAGCCTGGAAGAAGGCATGCTCCTTGCCCTTGGCATCATTCCTTATTGCACCTTGACTTTTTTAAAAAAATATTTTGCAAAAGTAAACAAATAAATAAGTGGGCGTTTCTTTGTGAGGCACTCAGCAGCTTGGTGCTCAGTAGCTAGGAAGGGAGACAGAGTGGGGGGCAGATGTGGGGGGCAGGAATCCACGCATCCTCATGAAGTCCCTGCTGTATTCACAGTAGCCACTTTTCACCAGGACCAGCCAGTGGACGATTCCAGTAAAGGCTCAGTTCATCAGGACTTCCCGCTGACCATCTTCTACACCCCTCTGCAAGCCCAGCCTTGCTCAGACTGTGAATGAAAAAGAATGTTTTCTGGCAGTCACAGGAGTTTCCTCCCGTGGAGACTGTTCTCTGAGAGGCTCTGCCCAAGGTTCCCAGCGCAGGCAGTGTCTTTGTGAGAGAGGCCCCTTGGAGCTCAGTGACACACGTTTCCAGATTGTTCTTCTCTGCAAGAGGCTTCTAGGGAAGAGCCCAGCTATGGAAGGGTCCCTGACTATGGAAGTGTCCAGTCCCTTGCTGTTTCCCTGGTGGCTGAATCAGAACAGGAAAGCTGCTCGGTGCTCGTCTTTCCCTCCACACTCCAGCATCCTCAGTGGTGCCTTCAGCTCTGAGACCACCCACTCCGGAGGGAAGGGACTGGAAGTCCTGTGCTCGAGGATAAGCCTGTATTCACAGTGCCACAGCTCCAAGTCCTGAGCTCATCAGTGTCCATTCATTCCTTATGCTGCCCCGCCCATGCACATGAATGCTCCTGACACAGGGTGCCCATCCTGGGTCCTTTTTATGCCAAATCTTTCCTGTCATGGCCACGTGTTCCTTGGTTCTCCCTCTCTCATTCACAGCGGGTGGAGCGTGGACCTCAGCTATCCACTCCCATATGCATACCTGTCCCCTCCTCCTCACTCACACCCACACCTTCCTCCCTAGGCTTTTGTCCCAAATCAACCATCTATAGTGAGAGCCCATTAGAGACTTGCTTAGGGTCTGTAAAGGAGAACATCGCCCAGGTAGTCTTCTAGAGCCTCCATTATGCCACCATGCAAACATGATCATCACTCTCATGCATTGAGGGACAGGCCTAGCCAGATGCAAATGTTGGTCCAACAAATGCTTCCTGCAGACGTCCACATGGGATGTCCACTCAGAACATCAGGGCACCACCAGCACTAAAGGCCAAGATTAAGATTCTCCACAGAAACCCTGCAGAGATGAAACCAGCAGTGCCCTTGCTGGCCTAGGCTGGAGCCCTCTACCCTCCTTCCCACCCATGACCATCACCCAGACACTCAACTTTCCGGCAATGCCACTTATTGATGTCATGTTAGCAATAGCTGTAGCCCACTGACCCAAGAGGCGTTGATTTGACAGTTACCTCTGCCAAGAGGTAGAGGTTACGTCTATAGGTCAGAAAACTAGACGACAGCCTGAGGGCCCATCCTCCTACTGGAATCAATCTCCAGAAAAGAGGGGAGACACTCGTGTCCTTCGTCATTGTCTGAAACATCCTGCATTAATCAAGCTGTCTTGATTTTTGCTCCTTAGATTCAAGGACAGCAACGTCCTCAATGTTTTCCATGTATTCCACTAGCAACACGGAGGCTGGCAATGGGCAGACAGAGCTCCGTATATCAGGCACTGTGAGAGCAGATGTGGGGCACACCAAGTGCTCTCAGAGGTGGAATCTACTGAAGGTGAGTTGCTTCCTGGGCTTAGCTGGTGCTGCAACTGGCCCAGAGCCTGCTCTAATCAAGTCAGCAGCAATGGAAACAAAACCAGTTTGTTCAGCGTTCACAACCAAGATGACCCCATCAGGGGATGCAATTCACAGGCGGCATGCTCTGTGTGTGCTGCCCACGCAATGTAGCTCAACTGAGAGGTGAATGGACATGCATCTTTGACAGGCGTTCTGGGGCCATGTGTTCAGATGACGTTGTGTCCCATGAATCACAGGAAAACAGCCCCTCTCTGCGCAGTAGCGTTTTCTGCCTCCTCGTAGGACTCCCTTATGCCATGGCACATTGCCTGAGCTACCCAACGGTGGGGTTTTTTTGCCATTACAGGGACAAGTTTTTTTTTTCTTATTTCTACCTGGGACAAATTGAAATCAGTAGTTATATTATATGTATACTATATATTTAGCAACTGTAGTCAATGTATTTTCACCACAATAATCAGCTTGCAATCATTAAGAACTGTTTATACTTGAACTTTGAAAACTGTTAATGAATTGGTCAATTTATGAATTGGAATTTATTTGTATTTTACCCTGAATTATCCTATTGATTTTTGTATCTAAAGCAACTACAAGGTAGTCCATCTTGCCTCTGATTTGCTATTTTAAGGGCAGGCTACTTTAGGCTGTAATTATTTGCAACAATCAATGTGATGTAGTTTTGATCATTTGCACAATCTAAAGGCTCCCATAAACCCCTGGAGCAGAAAACCTACTTAGTTGATCTTGAAAATGGCCAAAATATCCAGATTAATCACTACTAGATTATTTCAGTTTTGAAGACAACAGTCTAAAAAACAAAAACAAGCAAACAAACAAAACACACACACACAACAAACAAGCACAGAAATAAAAACAAAGCAACAATGTCAGTATGAATGGATATTAGAAAGCATTAACCAGGACTGTATCTTGCATAGTCCTGCCTCTGTGTGGCTGTGGCTGGATGCCCTCAGCATGGTGCATGAGAACAGTGTGGAAGCCAAGTTCACTGGTATGACCATCACAGAAACTGAAGGTGGGGGTCAGATCCACGTTAACTTGAGATGCCTCTAACATGGGCAAGATTTGAGCAGGGTTCCTAGAGGTGGAAGGTGGCATCTCCCACCGCTGACCCTGAAATGCCTTTTCCAGTAAAGGAAGGGATTCAAGGGCTGACCAGCTGTGGGTCAGAGACCCAGACGGCCACTGGAGAGCCGGCAGGAAGGTGTCCTGGTTTTGGCGAGACTCATTTCCTCCACGTAGGGCTCGGACTCCCCGGAGCCTTCTTGTCAGAAGTACAATCTTTTTTGTCTATACTTTAAAAGAAATAGTTGTTCAAATCCCAAATGTTTTCAGCAACAGAAAAAATAAACTGCAGGATATGTCTAATATTTTCTAAATATCAATGAGTTATTGTTCAATTCATTCTTTTTACTTTAAGACATCAAAAACTACAAGATTAATTTATGTTGTTTGTCCCCTGAGAAATTTTCCAATTTATAATAAACATTAGTACATAAACCTAGATACATCCACATTTATTACTTATATCTAACTAACTTTGAATCCAAGGAAACCGTGTTACCTTTTTTAAAAAGTATTGTGATGCCATAATTGATTGGGAGAAGAAAAATTTATATCCTATGAGTTTGAATTATAATTTTTAATTCATTTTTTTCTTTAAGAACCTCCGTGAACAGCAAACCCTGTTTCCAAAGCCTGCTAACCTGTTTTGCTGAATGAGACATTTTTGTGAATTCATATTTTAACAACCCCTAGATGCCATTAGCATTTTAAATGAGTTTAATGATCAAATAAAATTGTATGTTTCATGTGACTATAAATCTGTGTGTCAAACCCTGCCTCCCTGGATGAGAGAAAGGTGAGCTCCAGGGTCCCAGGGAGAAGCAGGGGAGAGGCTGACCTGGGTGTGGATAGCCAGCATGGAGGGCCATCCTGAGGAGGTGGGTGTGTCATCAGGAAAGAGCAAAGCCTTCTACAGGGTCCAGAGGAACAGCCAACAGTGGTGTAGCTAGTATCCAGAGATGGCACCTCCCGTTCATTCAGTCCACTTGTTCCCTCCACAGACACAGACATGAGCTGAGTGCTGAGATGTGTGTGTCATGGGCCATGTGGCCAAGGAGCCATCACCCTCCCCTCCACCCCCTGCCCAAGAGGTCCTGGAAGAGCATTGGGTTCTGAAGTAGAGCACAAGCAAGAGGGGGAGGGGGCATGCAGAGCACCCAGGAGAGCTGGGGTCTAGAAAGTCAGAGACCAGCAACAGGGGGAAGCATGAAAATTGGATCTGCCCCCCCCCCCTCAGAGTATGGAATACAAACCCCCAAACCTTCCCAAAGGTGGTTCTCGAGGGGGAGCACCAGAAGTGGACTGGGCAGGTGAAGGTGGGCATATGGGGGTCCAGGTACAGAGCCAGCAGCACTCAGAGACCAGCTGCAGACTGAGGGCCTTAGGAATGGGGAGAGGTTTGCAGTGTGTGAGTTCAGCCGCAGTGCCTCCAAGAGCACTTGTCCATGAGGGAGTGAAGGAGCATGTGAAATGAAGATGTTTAAACAAGGGACATTGCCCCAATACCTCCTCCCAGTGTGGCTGAAAGGACTTCCCGCGTACACTGTAAATACATCAGCAACATTCCAGCATTGGTCAGAATTACTTACCGGTCATGGTACTCAATTATCAACCAAGTTTACAGACTTGTGGTTTAAAATGATAGACTGAGATTGCAAGCTCACACACACACACACACACACACACACACACACACACTCACTCACACAATCCAACTGAGCATGGTTGGCATGGTGTAGAGTTAGCACACAGTAATCATAATAGTCAGAGAATGGAGGGGCACCTTTGCAGACCTGGGATTTGGGTGGGCAGATGATGCCAGTTGGAGACCTCCCACCCCAAAAGAGAATGGGTAGTGAAGGTGTAGTTATTGGTGTAAACTCCTCCCAGCTGGTGTCCTGAGACACTGCACTGCCAGGGTGGGGGACAAGCCTAGTTTAGGAGAGGCCCTGGGACAGGAACTGGGTCCTCAGTTACTATGGCCCCAGGAAGCTAGTGGCAGTGGTATCACCCACAGCCCCAGCTCAGAACTGTCTCTACAGACAACAAGCTCTTGCTCTAAGGACTCTGACTTGCAGGGGAATTTGGAGCCAGGGGAAGAGCAGGAAAGAGCACTGGATGGCCACAGATATCATAGTAATCCCAGAGGGAGAGAAAGATGCTGAATACTCTTCCACTGACACTAGAGAATGCAAGTAATTTAAAAAATAAAAGAAAAGTTAAAATATACACTTTTTAAAAGATTTTTAATTGGCTTTTAGAGAGAGAGGAAGAGAGTGGGGGAGAGAGTGCGGGGGGAGAGAGAAATATCAATGTGAGAGCAAAACATGGATTGTCTGCCTCCTGAATGCCCCCTACCAGGGATCAAGCCCCCAAACCTGGCATGTGCCCCAAACCTGGCATGCGCCCCAAACAGCCAGGGCAAAATATGCACATTTTGTATTAAAATCCCAGAAAGGTGTTATTACATTGAAGTAGACTGCCAGGTCTTTAGAAAGAGGTTGTTAAGAGCTGGTGGGAATTAAAAATGGGATTGCTGAAAAAAATGCAAGAGAATAGCTCAACACTGTCAGAGACCTGAGGAAAAGTCACCAAGAAATAAATTAAGAAACATTGTCAGTCAAGATAAAGTTTCAAAAAGAGACAAGAGAGAGAAAAAAGGGGGCAGTAGGAAGGAGGATATGATTAAAGATATGCTAGAAGAAAAGAGAGGCTTCACCTGGAAACAACCAACCTGGTTCAGAGCATCCTGAATATTAAGACAAATTCAAAACATCCTGGTGACGTTTCAGGTATTCGGGGAGGAGAAGAGCCTATAGGTACCCCAGGTCACTTTCTCAGTCTCTTTTGTTCCTTTTTTCTCATCCTCTCCTGAACCTTGAGAATGAGGCTACTTCCTGAGGCTGGGTCTCCAGGCCCTTCTTCCAATCTACCGAAGCTCCCTCTGTGACTCCACCCTGTCCTGGCCTCTAAATGCCATCCCTGAGCTGATGTACCCCAAACTTCTATCCCACTCCACCCTTTGCTGGAGTTGGCTTGTTTCATAACTGCTACTTACAGATCTCAAAATGGACATATCCCAACCAGATTCCCACCCAGGCCCCAGCTACACTAGTGTCTCCTCCTATGGACCCAGCTCCACCAGGTCAACATCTTAGGGGTCATCTTTTATTCCTTCCTTCCTCTCACTCAATTCATGTCCATCAACAAATTGATTTAAAATTGCCTCAATTATTTACCTGAGATGAATTCAGAATTATGATAAATAATGCTTAGGTAACTTACCAATATAATTAATGTATTTCAATAAGAAAAATTCAGAAAAAGCTAAAATGATGACTAAGTGTAAAAACAAAATATTGCAAATGATTGAGAGTAAAATTAACAAAGAGAAAAAAATCATCATTCTGTAAAACTTTCGCTGATCAGAGGTCTGGCTTACATTTGGGTTGAATTCAATATAAATCCAGTTAGATGAGCCATTTTAGTGATAAGCTTTCACTCTGTATTTCCTATGATCGCTCCCTGAGGAAGCAAATTTCTTGCCATTTCACATTCAATATAAGTGCATTGCTGGTGAAAAGATGGCTAAATTGGTCCATCACTTTGTAATAAAATATCTCATGACTTGTTTATCTGATCAATGAAGAGTGTATTCTCCAGCTGTTCAATGTTAATGGGCCCGTTGCCCTAAAATGGTGAATTATCGACTCCCAGAGCGGCAGAGGGGGTTGCAAACTCAGATCAGATTTCCTGCTTGGAACTGACATATTGCAGCTAAATTGTTGGAGCCAAGAATGCATGTCCTTTGTAGTCACCTCCCTTTTCAGTAGAAATGCAACAGAAATAAAATACTAGCGGTTTCACCCATAAGTTACTTCTGTAGATGCGTGGGGACACGCAACCTCAGCCCTGAAAGAGTTTGTGATCTGGGAATTACTTTACATGTGCTCTTTTACCATGTAAGAGAACCTGAAGGATGGGCCTTTTTTTCTTCTGTTTGGGTGTTGAAACCCAGGGACATTTATGAAACACACTTATTGAGGGCTGAGAATCCTTGGCAAAGCTCAGGAAGTGAGGCCTCCCCAACCCTGTCATCAACCCACCTCATGACTTGGGCTCATTACCTTTCTCTGGTTCTCAGTTCGATTTTTGGTGCAATGTGAGTATGAATTTAGTGGGATTTTTGTACTTGGTGAAGGGATTGACAACCAAGTTTACCCACCAAGAGATGCCAACACCAGGACCTCCCTCCCCCTACCCCCACCTCAGGAGGGTGGGAGCTGAGCACCTGAGATCAGTTATAGGAACCCAAGGGATGGTCTCTCACATGTCACTGAAGTTTAATGAGTGACTAGAAAGAGCAGCATCTTGAATGAACATTTGGAGCACATGCACCCCAGCCATTAGGCTCACCTGGGAGCTCCTCTTGGGCAGGACAAGAAGTCCAGGAGCGAAGAGGGACTGGCACCTGGTGTGTGGGCAGGGAAGGAGCCATGCAGCCTGGAGCTCATGGACACTCAATGTTGGAAGGAGAGTACACATTCACTTTAGGAAGAGAAGGGTCACCAACTGGGCTCGCCTCTGATGAGCAACCTTTAATGGAAACCGGCACCGTGTCCACCTTCCCTCTCAGAGACTCTGCTGCGCTGGAAGGCAGGAGATGTGTGGGCAGGACGGATGGGCACACATCAATTTGTCTCTATTGATTTGGAGCCAAAAATGTAAGAATCACGTGTGGCATGCAACCCAGCTAAAATAATTTGAGAGACAAAAAAACTTTAAATGTGACTTTAAAACACATTTACGGTATTAATAGTTAAAATGAGGAATACAGCACAGGTGTGCTCACTGAGGTGCCTTACTAGGAAGCAAGGATGAACTTCACCATTGCGGGAGCTAACTCAATGAGCACACAGTGGAAACATTGACTTTTTTAAAAAAAAAAAATGAATTATTTAATGAGATAATCTTGAAGATTCTGCTTTTAAGAGGGAAGCATTTGTGAAAATTGCTGGGAAAGACAGAGGCCTGTGGGAATCTAGTCAGAAAAGCCTGTGGGGTGACAGGTGCACGTGGGACCTCCCTTCCGCTACCCCCACCTCAGGAGGGTGGGAGCTGAGCACCTGAGATCAGTTATAGGAACCCAAGGGATGGTCTCTCACATGTCACTAAAGTTTGATGAGTGACTAGAAAGAGCAGCATCTTGAATGAAAATGTCAGAATTTAAATACACTTAAAATCCTCAAATACACTTCTTACTTCTATATCGCTTGTATTTACTTCAAAGAATACTAAACTCTCTGTAGTCATTTGTAAATATCTTCAAAATAAATATCCCATTAAATTCAGCATTTGTTCAGTGGCTGGATCTCAAATGAAGACAAGCAAGTTTATAGTTAAAGAGAGAGGAAAAAAGAGAATGAGAGAGAGAGGAGAAGTGGGGAGAGAGAAGGAGAGAAATGGAGGTCCATAATAGCACTGTGACTTGACCCTCGAGGCTTCTTAGGAATGAACCAACGTAGGAATCTGGACTTAAATGGCAGGATCATCCAGGCCCCCTGCCTCTAGGAACGGCCATCCTTACATCATCTGGGAGGTGAGACTGAGTTTTATCATCTCAAGAAGGGGAGAGAAGGAAAGAATTTGCTTCAGATCAGCAAATGTGTGCCCCAGCCCTGATGCCCTTGGACCCTACTCCCTCTGCAGTGAAAGGGTCACAGAGCCCCAAAGTGGTCCAGGGCACAGCCCAGAATCAATTACCTCCTCCAGAAGGATGGGGGTGTGAACACCGTCAGACAGTCACAAATTACCTAGAGCAGGAAAAAAACATTTTTCTAACTAATATGATCTTCCTGCCAGATAAGCAGCTCCTTCTCTGACTGATCAGCTGCAGCTTCATTGCCTTCCAGACCCCGTCTCCCCTCCCCCTCCCCCTTCCCAGGAAGAGTAAATCACTTTCCGAAAGGCGGCTTGATATAATGGCGGTACATCTTCTCAAACATAGGTAATAGAACAGTGTGCACAATCACCTTTGGCAGAAAAGCCCAGCCACGGACACGTCCGCTTCTTGGCTCCAGGGGGCCTGCAGTAACACTCCTCATAAATCGGCTGGGAGATCCTGGGAGATACGACCCTGCTTTATAGCTAAGGCCAGCATTCAGTCACCAAGGACATGATCACTGGGGGATAAGGTCGTGGAGCCTCTTTTGGTGTCATCCCCCTGAGATGTTATCAGATGCTCAACCCTAAAGCAAGAGAAACAAACTGATAACAAAATTGGGGGGAGGGGACATGGGAGGAAATGTGATAATCCATCAACTCACCTGTGGAGAAAGTACCAGGGAAAAGCAGTATTGATTTTTTTTACAAGCCAGTGCACAGATTTGTCAGACAGAAGCACAGAGATGTCAATGCCCAGAGCCACCATCCCTAGCAACCCCAGAACCTCTGCGGGACAGACACCTCCCAAGGGTAGGAGCAGAGGCAGCGTTTGGACACATTTCCATGCCTGGCTCAGAGGGGTTGTCAGCTTTATTAGAGAGAAATGCCCACCACCACCCCCCACAATGGGTATGTGTGCTCTCTGCCACCACCAAGGCAGAGGTAGGACATACAGAAAAAGACATCCAGTAGGACATACTTTGAGTGCATCCTGAGAGAGGCACCTTCGTGTTCTGAGCTGGACCACAGTCACCTGTCCTCCATGGAGCTGTGTGTGGGAGATGCTTTTGCCATTGAGGTCACAGGAAGGTCACAAACATTTACTCACATGGCCACTCAGTTGGAAATCTGCAAAACTAATGGACAATTTTAGATTTCAGAGAAAATCTACTGGAACACAGTTTCATCTCTTACCCAACAAAAGAGAATCTGGACCAATTATCAAGGTGGATTGTTTATTTGGCCAGGAGAGAATCACTCTGGCACCCCAGGTTTCAGATGCTTAGAATCCACTGAGGTCTAGGTCTCACTAATGCGCCCACCAAAGAAACATCTGGAGACAGATAGTGAGATTCAGTTTAACTGGTCCAGGGGTAAACTTATTCAGCGCATGTTTGCATATCTAGCTAAACTCAACATCCCTTTCAGATCCCACTGCCGTTCTAAATCCTTTCTTCATGAAATCTCATCTGGTTAATAAAAAAGCAAAAGATAATCAAATTAAAAATTCAAGAAAAGCACAAAATGTAAGATCTCAACCAATAACTTAGAAGTATCAAATTAAGAGGTTCATTACAAGCTGACATGGACTTGGTAGCTGTAGGTTCTGCTATGTGCACCAGTTATTCAAAGCACTTCCACACCTGCTAAAGTGTGTTCCTCTTTCTCTGTCTTCTGTGATGCAATGTCATTACACTCTTCTTTCAAGTACAAAATGTGGCTGTTCACTTTTTAAAATGTGCTTTGAACGGGAGTGCCTAGGGACAGCATGGCCTGCAGGCCACTTAGCGTGCCCACCAGCATGGCATGGCTTGTTCTAAAGACTGAGAAGGAAGCTGCCTATTGAGTAAGACAGTGAGGGGAAATGAGAAATTATATACTAAATATGTGTGAATGTGAGAAGCAAATAGAGGCAGAACAGAACTGCCTTAGAGAGCCTACAAAGTATAATACACACACAGTTATATACTAACATTTATGGTGGTTTTTGTCAGTTGTATGAAAATGATTTTATAAGATCCAAGATGGTGGCTGACAGGACAGCAGGCTGCAAGATAGTGTGTGAGTGAGAGAGCGAAAGGAGAGTGTGTGGACGTGCAGGGAGTGTCTATATTTGTGAGTGAGGGGCAGCTATATTCCACAGGACTGTTGGGGACTGGTGGACCAGGCTCCCCTGGCTGGGCAGCCTCTACTACTGCTGAAATCTCTCCTGGAGTGGCTGGCTCTGCCGCAGAGACCATGCCATCATGAAGGGGAGAGTGGCTGTGATCAGAAGCCTAGCCTTACCTTCAACTGGGGAGACCTCGGATACCTCCAGGGACCCTATAACCACATCACCCAGGGACAAGTTGCCTCAGCTGTGAACCCACAAACACCGAGACTCCATCCTCCCTGGCCACGGGCGCCTAAAAATTTTGTCCAGGGGAGACAAAGCAGCACTGAATAAGTGAATGGGCCCTGCATCTTCTCATAGAGCAGATAGAAGGAACAGCTGAATTAAACAACATGCACCCGGAATTGGCAAATTAAACATAGCTGGTGAGGCAATCCATGGACAGAAAAGTCAGAGATTGCCTAGAGAGCTCTGCCTCCTCAGATTCAGCTGGGTGTTTGTTCTTTGGGTGTTCGTTGTGTGCATATTTTGGATTAGTTGTTTGTTGTTTGCATTCATCTTAAAGTATTTGTTGTTCGCATTTTTTGAATTAGCTGTTGGTTTTTTAGAGTTTTCTCCCCATATACATATATTTTTCCCCCTTATTTTTTCTTCTCTTTCTTTTCTCTCTTACATTTTTTCCTTTTCTTGATATCATTTTTGCACTCTTTTCTCTCCCCCAATTCTCTTTTCTCTGGTGGTCACCTTTATTTGGGGTTATTGGTATCATGAATACATTTGTGTTTGGTGTCCTGTGTGTTGTGTCTTGTCATGTTGTATTTTGTGCCTTTAAGCCAATGCAGGGGAGAGAGAGAGGCAGCTACCTAACCAGACATCCTGAGAGGAGCAAACATGGGGAGACAAAGAAATAACTCCCATATAAAAAAAAGGAGGAATCACCGGAAAAGGAAGTAAATGAAATGGAGGCAAGCATTATATCAGAAAAAGAATTCAGAGCAATGGTCATAAGGATGCTGAAAAGGATGGAAGACAAATTCAACGGTATGTGTAAGAACCAAGAAGAAATGAAGAAGAACCAAGAAAAAATGAAAAATGGCATCACTGCAATAAAGAACATAATAGAAAGCATCAACAGTAGACTAGAAGAAGTGGAGGACCACATCAGTGAGCTAGAAGACAAGGTAGGAAAAATACCCAAGCAGAGCAGCAATTGGAAAAAAAATAAAAATAAAAAACAGAAGGAGAGCCTAAGGGAACTTTGGGACAACACAAAACAAAACAACATCCGCATAATAGGGGTCTCAGAAAGAGAGGAAACAGCAAGAAATAGAAAACCTGTTTGAAGAAATAATGACAGAAAACTTCCCTGATATTGGGAAGAATAAAAACCTCACACAAGTCCAAGAAGCTCAGAATCCCAAACAAGATGAACCCAAAATGACCGACACCAAGACACATTATAATTAAATTGGCAAACACCAACAACAACGTAAGAATCTTAAAGGCTGCCAGAGAGAGAGAGAAAGTTATCTACAATGGATATCCCATCAGACTATCGACTGATTTCTCAACAGAAGGGCATCAGGCCAGAAGGGAATGAAATGAAATATACAAAGTCATGCAAAGCAAAGGTCTGAATCCAAGAACACTGTACCCAACAAGGCTATCAATCAAAGTTGAGGGTGAAATCAGGAGCTTCACAGGCTAAAAAGGACCAAAAGAGTTTATTACCACCAAACCAGCAATGCAAGAAATGCTAAAGGGACTGCTATAAAAAAATAAAATAGGAAGGGAAGAAGGAACACAGACATAAAGAATAAAAATGGTGACAACCAAATACCTTATCAATAATAACTTTAAATGTAAATGGATTAAATGCCCCAATCTAAAGACATAGGGTAGATGAGTAGATAAGAAAACAAGACCCATATATCTGCTGCCTACAGGAGACCCACCTCAGAACAAAGGACTCACACAGACTGATGGTGAAGGTATGGAAAAAAATTTTTCAGGCAAATGGAAATGGAAAAAAAAGCTGGGGTAACAATACTTATATCTGACAAATTAGACCTCAAAGTGAAGGCCAAGAGATAAGGAAGGCCACTTCATAACACTCAAGGGAGCAATTCAACAAGAAGATATAACTCTGGTAAACATATATGCACCCAATACAGAAGCACCCAAATACAAAGAAAACTTCTGGAGGATATCAAGGGAGAGATTGACAGCCATATAGCCATAGTAGGGGACTTTAATACCCCCCGAACACCACTGGATAAATCCTCTAAACAAAAAATCAGCAAAGAAACATCAATCCTAAATAATTCACTAGATCAAATGGAATTAATTAACATCTTCAGAACATTTCACCCCAAAGCCACAGAATATACATTCTTCTCAAATGTACATGGGTCATATTCAAAGATAGACCACATATTGGGACACAGGCAAAAGTCTCTTCAAATTCAAGAAGATAGAAATCATATCAAGCATCTTCTCAGATCACAATGGCATAAAATTAGAAATCAATTACAATAAAAACAATGAAAAAAAGCAAACACCTGGAGGCTAAATAGCATGCTATTAAATAATGACTGGGTTAGCAAAGAGATCAAAGAAGAAATAAAAAGAATCATGGTAACAAATGACAATGGAAACACAACAATCCAAAATCTATGGGACACAGTGAAAACAGTCTTGAGGGGGAAGTTAATAGTTCTACAGACCTACCTCAAAAAAACAAGAAACAATGATAATAAATTATCTAACCCTACAACTCAAAGAATTAAAAAGAGAGCAACAAGAAAAGCCCAGTGTAAGCAGAAGGAGGGAAATAATAAAAATCAGGGCAGAAATAAACAACATAGAGACAAAAAAAATACAAAAGATCAAGAAAACCAAGAGCTGGTTCTTTGAAAGGATAAACAAGATTGATGAACCTCTAGCCAGGCTCACCAAGAAGCAAAGAGAGAAGACCCAAATAAACAAATCAGAAATGAAAGAGGTGAAGTAACAACCAATCCCACAGAAATACAAAGGATTATGAAAAAAAAATACTATGAACAACTCTATTCCAACAAAATGGACAACCTAGATGAAATGGACATATTCTTAGAAAAATACAATCTCCCAAAACTCAATCAGGAAGAATCTAAAAGTCTCAATAGGCCAATAACTACCAAAGAAATTGAAGCAGTGATCAAAAATCTTCCAGCAAACAAAAGCCCTGGTCTGGACAGCTTTATAGGGGAGTTCTACCAAGCATTCAAAGAAGAACTAAAACCTATCCTCCTCACACTATTCCAAAAAATTCAAGAGGAAGCAACACTTTCAAGCTTGTTCTATGAAACCAGCATAACCCTAATTCCAAAACCAGATAAAGACACCACCAAAAAAAGAGAACTACAGGCTAATAGCCTTAATGAACATAGATGCTAAAATCCTCAATAAAATTCTAGCAAATCAAATCCAGCATTACATTAGAAAGACCATACACCATGACTAAGTGGGATTTATTCCAGGGATGCAAGGATGGTACAATATCTGCAAATCAATAACTGTGATACATCACATAAACAAGTTGAGAGACAAAAATTACGTAATCATATCAATCCATGCAGAAAAAGCATTTGACAAAATCCAACATCTTCTCTTGATAAAAATTCTCAGCAAAGTGGGAATAGAAGAACCATACTTCAACATAATTAAAGCCTTACATGACAAACCTACAGACAACATCATATTCAATGGGCAAAAACTAAAACCATTTCCCCTGAGAACGGGAACAAGACAGGGATGCCCACTTTCACCACTCCTGTTCGATATAGTACTGGAAGTGCTAGCCATAGCAATCAGATAAGAAGAAGAAATAAAAGGCATCCAAATTGAGAAAGAAGAAGTAAAACTGTCCTTATTTGCAGATACTATACAGAGAACACCCCCAAAGACCCCATCAAAAAAAATACTAGCCCTGACTGGTTTGGCTCAGTGGATGGAGCGTCGGCCTGCGGACTGAAGGGTCCCAGGTTCAATTCCGGTCAAGGGCATGTACCTTGGTTTCGGGCACATCCCCAGTAGAGGGTGTGCAGGAGGCAGCTGATCAATGTTTCTCTATCGATGTTTCTAACTCTCTATCCCTTTCCCTTCCTCTCTGTAAAAAAATTAATAAAATATATTTTTAAAAAATTACTAGACCTAATAATTGAATTTGGCAATGTAGCAGGATACAATATTAACACCCAGAAATCTATGGCTTTTTTATACACCAATAATGAACTCACAGAAAGAGAAACAAAACAAAAAATCCCATTACCATTGCACCAAAAAAATTAAGATACCTAGGAATAAACTTAACTAAAGAGGTAAAAGATCTAATACTCGGAAAACTACAGGACACTGAAAAAAGGGATAGAGGAAGATAAACAGGTGGAAGAAAATACCATACTCATGGATTGGTAGAGTCAACATCATTAAAATGTCCATACTACCAAAGCAATCTACAGATTCAATGCAATCCCCATTAAAATACCAATGGCATACTTCAAAGGTCTAGAACAGTGGTCGGCAAACTCATTAGTCGACAGAGCCAAATATCAGCAGTACTTCTTCAAAATAGACTCTCCCAGGCCGAAAACCGACTTCTGCACATGGGCCACGAAGTTTCAATCGCACTGTACATGAGCCCGCACGTGGTATTTTGTGGAACAGCCACACTCAAGGGGCCAAAAAGCCACATGTGGCTCGCAAGCCGCAGTTTGCCAACCACAAGTCTAGAACAAACTCTCCAAAAATTCATCTAGAATGAAAAAGACCCTGAATAGCCAGAGCAATCCTGATAAAGAAGAACAAAGTTGGAGGGATCACAATACCAGATATCAAGCTATATTACCAAGCCATGGTTCTCAAAACTGCCTGGTACTGGCACAAGAACAGACATATAGACCAATGGAACAGAACAGGGAACCCAGAAATTGACCCAAGCCATTATGCTCAATTAATATTTGACAAAGGAGGCAAAAGCATACAATGGAGTCAAGACAATCTCTTCAATAAACAGTGTTGGGAAATTTGGTCAGATACATGCAAAAAAATGAAACTAGATCACCAACTTACACCATACACAAAAACAAAGTCAAAATGGCTAAAGGACTTAACTGTAAGATGGGAAACGATAAAAACTTACAAGACTCCATAGGCAGCAAAATAGCAGACATATCATAGCAATATCTTTACAGACACAGCTTCTCTAGGGCTATGGTGACTAAGGAGAAAATAAACAAATGGGACTACATCAAAATAAAAAAGCTTCTGCACAGCAAAAGAAACAAAACAACAAGAAAGCCCAGTGCATAGGAGAACATATTTGCCAATGATATTTCAGATAAGGGTTTAATCTCCAAAATTTACAGAGAACTCATACAACTTAACAAAAAGAAGATAAACAATTCAATCAAAAAATGGGCAAAGGACCTGAATAGACACTTTTCAAAAGAGGACATACAGAAGGCCGAGAGACATATGAAAACATGCTCAAAGTCACTAATCATCTGAGATACCATTTGATTTTAATGCAAATCAAAACAATAATGAGATACCATCTCACACCTGTCAGAATGGCTATCATCAACAAATCAACAAATAACAAGTGCTGGCAAAGATGTGGAGAAAAGGGAACCCTTGTGCACTGCTGGTGGGAATGCAGACTGGTGCAGCCACTGTGGAAAACAGTATGGAGTGTCCTCAAAAAGTTAAAAATAGAACTCCCATTTGACCCAGTAATCCCACTTCTAGGACTATATCCCAAGAAACCAGAAACACCAATCAGAAAGGATATATGCACCCCTATGTTCATAGCAGCACAATTTACAATAGCTAAGATTTGGAAACAACCTAAGTGCCCATCAGCAGAAGAGTGGATTAGAAAACTGTGGTACAAAACCTCAGAGGGAAGGTAGGGGAGGGTGGGGGTAATGGGGAGAGATCAACCAAAGGACTTGTATGCATGCATATAAGCCTAACCAACGGACACAGACAACAGGGGGGTGAGGGCATGAGTGGGGGGGGCATAATGGGGGGATAAGGACACATATGTAATACCTTAATCAATAAAGAAATTTAAATAAATAAATAAATAAATAAATAAATAAATAAATAAATAAATATGGTACATTTACACAATGGAATACCATGCCGCTATAAAAAAGAAGGAACTTTTACCATTTGCAACAGCATGGATGGAACTGGAGAGCATTATGCTAAGTGAAATAAGCCAGTCAGAGGAAGATATCACATGATCTCACTCATAAGTGGGATATAATGATCAACATAATTTGATGAACAAGAATAGATCCAGAGATAAATGGCAAGGGGGGCAAGGAGCAACCAAAGGACTTGTATACATGCATATTAGCATAACCAATGGATACAGACACTGGGGCAGTTGGGGCTTGCCCTGGGTGGGAAGGCTTGGGCAGAGGGGGGGCGGGGGCAGGGGAGGGGGGTGGGGGGGGTGGTCAAGCGGGGGAAAAAGGAGACATATGTAACACTTTAGACAATAAATAAATTTTTTTAAAAAGAAAATGATTTTATACTTTTGCAACAATCCTTTATCATCAATAGGCTCAAAAACGCATTAAGGCATGTTAAATAAAAAACAAAGAATACAAAACACCAGTGCTGTACGAGGGTTCCAGTTCCTTGCCTTCCAGACCAACACTGGGCAGAGTGGGTCTTTCCAATCTTAGTCATCTAGCAGCTGGGTACCAGCATCTCACGGTGGCTTTAATTTGCATTTCCTTAATATGCAATGATGTTGATCATCTTATCAGGTGCTGCCTGCATTTATACATCTTCTATGAGAAAACATCTGTTCAAGTCTTTTGTCAGTTTTTAATCAAGTTATTTTTGTTGTACAATTTTGAGAGTTATTTACATATTCTGGATACAAGTCCTTTGTCAATATAATATTAGCAAATATTTTCCCAGTCAGTGGATTCTTTTCATTATCCTATCGGTATCTTTCAAGGAGCAGATGTTTTAATTTTAATGAAGTCAGATTTATCAAATTTTTACTTTTATAGACCATGCTTTCTGTATCATATTTAGGAAATCTCTGCCTAACTCCAAGTCACATACATTTTCTTCTATGATTACTTTAAAACTTCTTATAGCTTCAGGCTTCACATTTAAGGCTATGATCTATCTCTGTACCATCTATGGATCAAACTTTATATGTGGCATGTAGATACCCAATTGTTCCAGCACCATTTCTTAAGAAGGCTAGCCTTTCTCTGCTAAATTATTTGCATATCTGCTGAAAACAAGTTCTTTGCATATGCTGTTGTCATTTTCTGAACAATATTCCATTTATCTTGTCTAACTTAATGCCAATCACCCACTCTTCATTATTGTAGCTTTGGGTCTTGAAGTAACTTCGTGTTCATCCTCCAACACTGTTCTTTACTTTCCAAGATGTTTTGACAATCCAAAGCCATTTGCAATGGCAAGTTAATTAGAATACATTTGTCAAATTGTACAAAAATTAAAGCCTGCTAGTACTCATTGGAATAACTGAATATTTCAACTTGGGAAGAAATTGCATATTAGCAATATTGGATCTTTGTACCCTGAACATGATACATCTCTCCATTCATTTAGTTGTTCCTTAATGTCACTCAGCAATGTTTTATAGTTTTTAGTATCCAGGTCTTGCACATTTTAGTCAGATGTCATTGTAAATAGTAATTATTTTATTTTAATTTCTAATATTTCATTGCAAGGATATAGAAAAATGATTGATATTTGTACATAATTTTTTTGTTTTTTTTAAATATATTTTATTGATTTTTTACAGAGAGGAAGGGAGAGTTTTTTATAGAGCGTTAGAAACATCGATGAGAGAGAAACATCAATCAGCTGCCTCCTGCACACCCCCTACTGGGTATATGCCCGCAACCAAGGTACATGCCCTTGACCGTAATCGAACCTGGGACCCTTGAGTCTGCAGGCTGACGCTCTATCCACTGAGCCAAACCAGTTAAGGCTGTACATAATTTTTAAAATATTTTGTGACAACCCACACTATCACATGTGTTTTAACTTATGTAATATTCTCCCACAGCTTATTAATGCTCTGTTCATTTTTCCCTAAAAAAATAATTCCTATGGCTATTCTCAAGTTTGCTAAACTTCTCCTCTAAGAGAACTTGTTACTACCCTGCCGTAGTCCCATTCCATGCCCTTTCACCTCAGATACTGTGATTATGTCTGAACATTCTGCTTGACACTTTTAGTTTGTAATTGATACATCACACCTAATGAAGTGCAATAAATTACACATTTTCCTTGATTTTCTTGAACGTTCAAAGCATATTTATAATTGTTGTCTTAATGTCCTTTGTTATTTCCACCATCGCTGTCATTTCTCATTGTGTTCCTACTGATTCATTTTTCTCCTTGTTGTGAGTTGTATTTTCCTATTGCTTCACGTGCCCAGTAACATTTTTGTTAAATTCCAGACTTGATTTTTACCTTGATATTAGATTTTTTATATTATTGTTATCATTCCTTTAAATGTTTTGGGTTTAGGCTTTCTTCTTTTATTCCCCTGAGTTTCAGTTCAGTTAAATGATATCAGTTTGATCCTTCTGAGACTTGTTTTAATGCTTTTTTAGGGTTGGTCCAGGAGAGCCTAATTTGTCTCGACCACTGGGGTATGCATTCTGAGGACTCTGAGATCCAGACTATTAAGAGCACTTGGCTCCATGGGAACACAAACTTTTGCTGGTCCTGTGTGAATTCCAGAGCCTTCCCTGAGCATCTCTTTTGGTGATGACTTTTCCTTGAATCACAGCAAGATGGTGTGTAGTGCCCTTCCCTTACACACTACCAGTTATGTGGACATGCATGGTGCCATGGCAACTGGATGACAGGTCTCGGTCCTGAGAGATAAATGGGGGGCAGCTGTGTCTGGCGACCCTGGGACGGCTCCCTTCTCTGCACAGTGTGGCAACTTCAGGTTATGGGTCCTAACAAGATGACCTCAGGGCACCCGGACTGAGGCCATCAATTACAGGCAGGTAGCAGCCAGGAGAGAGCCGTTGGGACTCGCAAAGACACACGTGGGAGATCAGGGAGCCTACAGCTGGATGCTAAGTGGAGTCACTATGAGGGTGATAGATCTGCCCTGCCAGCACCCAGCATCAAATGTAAGTTTTCTTGCTGGTGAGTACTATTTCCTGACCCCCAGAAAGCAATGCAGTACCTCAGCTTCGGGGGGGAGGGGGCTTTTTTTAAACTTTTCTCCTGGATCTGAGGTGATAACAGTCACCTTCCCCTGAGGTAATTCACCCGCTCTCCATCAATGTTCCCAAAAGACTGAGCCTGGATGAGCCAGCTCTAGAGGGTCTTAAAGGAACCTGGGGCCACGTGTCCTGCGGGTTTCTCACATTTCCTCCTCAGATGCCTTAACAATGGCAGGGACTGGCAAGTGTGAGCTATAAGTAGAAATGGACAAGAATATCAAGAATTTCTGTGGGATAAAGATGGTCATTATAGAAGCAGAGGTTCATAGAATCCCTTTTTCAAGAGAGTACCTTGAGCCTGGTTGGCATGGCTCAGTAATTGAGCTTTGACCTATGAAGCAGAAGGTCACAGTTTGATTCCCAGTCAGGGCACATGCCCAGGTTGGGGTCTTGATCCCCAGTGTGGGGCATGCAGGAAGCAACTGATCAATGATTCTCTCATCTCATCATTGATGTTTCTAACTCTCTCTCCCTCTCCCTTCCTCTCTGCAATCAATAAAAATATATTTAGCGGGGGAAAGAGCACCTTGAATAAAATTGGTAGAACACAGAAAACGTAATGAGATGAGATCTCAAGGGAGAAAAATAAATTTTTTTCCAAAATAAATTCCCCAGTGACCTGCTCAATTTCTATCACTAAACATCTTCCCCTTTGGTTAAAGTTGTCCATTGCTCCTCTCAGACTGGGGAGGGTGTAACCACTAACCTCTCCTTGTGAATGGCTTGTCGGGAGCCCGCCATTATGCTGGGGAAATGGCGCACTGGGTAGGAGGGATCATCAGCTTTGTCTGTTTGGGCTGAGAATGAGGTGTGGAGGGTGAGAAGGGGAGAAGGAAGAGTTCAAGTGAAATTTCCCCAGGCTTTCCTATGCCAATATCTATTTTTTATTAAAATTTGTATTGACATAGTTATAAATTTACCCTGCTGCTATATGAAATAAGAGAGATCTCATGTACATTTTACCCAGCTTCCCCAATGAGGAAATCAAAAGTGAACTATTCATATTTGGGATTGCCCCGAATTCTGACGTCGAAGAGGATGAATCCTTACCTCCAAAGCCGCTGACAGCACAGGGCAGCGGCGACACTGCTCGGTGTTCCAGTCCTCAGGAGACAGTGGCCGACCCACTGAATCAGACCCACTGGGAACAGAGCCCTTGATGTTCACATTTTAGAAGTTCTCTGACTGGTTCTCACCCAAAGGCCCACCCCCTGGCCTTCTCAGCCCATCTCAGTCAGAACTCCAAGCCCACCAGAAAGCCTGTGGAGCACCCAGCATCCTGAGCCGCATGGTGGCACGTGGGGGCAGGTCCCTGCACCAGCCTGGCTGGGCTCCTCTGCATGGCGCTTCCCCACGTTCAGTGTGGGGGCCAGGGGAAGCCCAAGGCACTCACCAGGCCATGAAAAGCCCAAACTTATGTCCACTTGCCATATACCGATCCATCATTCCAAAAAAGTGAAAGGCTCTCCGAGTTCAATGTCCAGGGTCTGGGCCACTTCATCTCAAAGGCAACTTAGAAAAGTTACAGGAAAAGAAATGAGGCATGAAATGATCCGCAGGCCCTGTCCCTTCTGCTCTGTGTTTGGGGAAAGCTGTCGCCTTGTTCATTTTCAGTGTTTCCACTAGTGGACAGATGAAGCTCTTCCTCAGGCAGCGCTTCCCTGTCAGGGACTTGGAATCCAGGAAAGAAAGGGGAGAAATCAATTGGCTGACAGCTTTTGATTACTTGATGTTGTCTTAGGAGGAAAATATAAAGAAATGTATTAAAAGCTCTTTTTTGGTTTCTGTCTCTTCAAGTTCTGAGTATGGAAAGAACTGCACAAACACAGTTAACTGTGCTGTGTCGTAGAGCAACTCTTTGACCCCCAACAATTCCCTGGCTCCCCCTGGTTGCTGATGGAGCATCACCAGCTCCCACTCTCTCAGGCTAAGGACCCTCTACCTGCCTGAATCTTCTGTTGTTGCTACTAATGCAGACATTTTTAAATTTGAAACAAAACTTTATTGGAGTTATAATTTATTGAGGTATAATTTACATACAACCAATGTTACTCGTTGTGAGTATACTCATCAGTTAATTTTGACATGTGTATACAGTTGTGTATCCACAACCACAATAATGTATCCACCAGTTCCTAAAGTTCCCTGGAGCTCTTGTCAATCAATCTTCTCCACTCCCCTGGCCCAGGAAACCATTGATTGAGTGACTTCCTGTATATTACATTATATTTTCCAGAATTTTATATGTACTATTCTGTGGCTTCTTATTTCACTCAGTGTAATGATTTTGAGATTAATCCCTTCTATTGTCTATATTAGCAGTTCATTTCTTTCTATTACTGAGTAGTATTTCATTGTATGTCTGTACCATAGTTTGTTTATTCATCTCTTGAAAAAGTTGTGTTGTTTCCAGGTTTTGATTATTACAACTAGAGCTTCTGGGAAGATTCAAGCATAAGTCTTTGTGACGATGTGTGTTTTCATTGCTCTCAGATAAATATCTATGGAAAGAATTACTAGATCATCTGGAGAGTATATGTTGAAATGTGGAGAGAGCTGCTACCTGGGTTTTGAAAGCAGATGAACCACTTCACATTCCCACCAGCACTACTTGGGGACTGTACTTGTTCCCCGTCCTCACAAGCACTTGGTGTTTCTATCACCTTCAGTTTTGACATCAGATTGGCTATTAGTCATATCTCAGCATGGTTAATTTACATTTCCAGTGACTGATGGTCTTCCCATGTGTGCGTACTGGCCATTCATGCATCTTTTGTAAAATCCTTTTGTAAATATTTTACCCATTTGAGTGGGTTCTGTTTTTCGCATCTCACTGAATTCTAAGACTTTCTCATTGATATCCATTGTGGTCAGAGTGCATATTCTGTGTGACTTAATTTTTGCACAGGTGCTGAACCTTGTCCTATGGCCCAGCACACGGACTCTTTTGGTGAGTGTTTTGTATGTTCTTAACAAGAACACGTATTCTACTGTGGTTGGGAGGGTGCTCCAATCTGACAAGTAGATCTAGTCGATTAATAGTGTTGCTTGAACATTCCATATCCTTATTGATTTTCTGTCAACATCTTCTACTAATTGCTGAGAGAGGAATATTGAAACCTCCAAATGTAAGTGTAAATTTGTCTATTTCTCCTTCAACTCTGTCAGTTTTGGGTTCGTATATTTTGAAGCGCCATTGCCAAGTGTGTCCACATTTAGAATTTTTCCACTTACTCAACTGACCCCACTATTATGAGGTCCTGCCCCCTCTCCATCCTATCTTGTCTGTAGTTTAATCTGTGTTGCATTATTATCGACACACACTCTACCTTAAAAGTAGTACTTTCATATTTCATATATCCTTCTATTCATGTATTTTCAACTTATCAGTGTCTTTATATCATAGAGTTAGATCATGCTTTTTATCTGGCTCCATAATCTCTCCTTTGGTGAGGAGTAGGATGGGGGCATCCCAGTCCAGGTCAGAGCTCAGAGCGAGCCTCAGAGGGAGGGAGACGGGGAAGGGGACCGATGTCCCCATGCCAGGGAGCAGCAGGTTTTCCACTGTTGTGAGGGCTACACAGGAGCCTCCCTCCTGCTTTTCTGTTTTCTATAATTTGAATTATTTTGTTGTTTCTTTTTTAGGCAGGAGGATAGAAATGAAAAATTAATGAGCCCTCTCTGGATATCCTTTAAAACTTACTGAAAAGAGCAAACCCATGTTAATCTCCAAAATTGAACAAATTTGGATGTGCGTGATGTAAACACGCTGCCAAACTGGAAAGGAAAACAGCTAAATACCACTTTTTCTCCCAAAAGCAAGGCCCCCCGCCCCCCCCCCCTACACACACACACACACACACATACCACTGGGGAGAACTTCATGCACATTCAAAGGAAGGCCCCTCCCCTCCCAGCTGCCCTGGCAAGTGGAATGTGCAAGGAACTCAGAGGCAGGAGATGAGAAAGTCCTTTTAGATTTTGCTGAAACACAGCACAGAGCAGCCGAAGCAGGGGCTCCTGCAGCAGGGTCCTGCCTCCGAGACAGCCCCTGGGAAATCCTGGCAGAGCTGTCGGTCTGGGCATCTCAGACTTCCAGAGGGGTGGGGAACCTGGTACCTATCTCCGCCTGGCTCAGCGAGGCCCTGTCTGGGCAGCAAGCATGAGGTGCCATTTCCTGCAAACGACTGGACACAAGAGTAAAAGTGCATGAAACTGCCAATTCCACACAACAGATTTTTCTTTTTAGAAAGAAATAATAATAATTAGAAATGATATGTCTGTGTGGAAAAGATTTGCACTTGGAGTTAAAAATAGGAAATTAACCCTTTTTAGGTCACTCATATTTTTGAATTTCACTTTTGCTGCCTTCACACACTGTCTGCTGCTGATATTATCAGTTCACCTGTTAAAATGTTACCTAAGAAAGTGAGATACACACTCAGATGTTCAGAAAGCAGAATTCCGAGGACTGCTGGCCGGAAGGCAAAGCAGAGAGAAAGGCATCCGTGCATGGAATGTGGGTGCAGCAACAATTTTGAGACTTCAAAACGCCCCGATAGCTACATTGGATTCTTTGTAAAAATTATTATCCAGGGGGTTCCCATATCAAACCAAGAAAGGTGCTCAAAGGGGAACTAGTAAAATCTCACATCTTCTCAGGGGCCAACACCAATAGCATCACGACTCAGTTTCTTGACTTCAGACAAGTATGGTATGAAACCCAGCCTGACAGTGCCTGCACCACAGAGACCCAGGCAGCTCCAGGCCCTCTGGCCTCCAGGTAGGGCATGGAGTTGGGTTCTTCTGGTTCCCACAAAATCCTCTTTCCAGGGAGCTCAGGGTGTTTGGAGGAGCATGGAGAGTAACAGGACTAAGTGCTGACTGAGTTAGAGGAAATGGCATTAAAATTAGTAATAGGAGGGAGAGAGAGAGAGAGAGAGAGAGAGAGAGAGAGAGAGAGAGAGAGAGAAAGGAAGGAAGGAAGGAAGGAAAGAAAAAGAAGGAAAGAGAAAGAGAAAGAAAGAAAGAAAGAAAGAAAGAAAGAAAGAAAGAAAGAAAGAAAGAAAGAAAGAAAGAAAGAGAGATTCTTTCAGTAAGACCACAGAATCTTAGGAGAAACCGGGCTATTAGAAAACTATTACATGTTGAGTTTTTGTTTTGTTTTTCATTCATGATATGTTATAACAGGTCTCTAACATCCTGATTTCACAGTTTGCCATGCATCCAAAACAAAGATGAGTTCAGGGACAAGAAGCAGAGAAGACATGGAAATGTGGGCTGGAGAGGGTCTGAGAGGACAGCTGTGGGCTGGTGGTGGAAAGGGGTCTTACAGCCCTCCCTCAGCTGCAAGGAGGAAGAAGAGAGACAGACAGACAGAGAAATTCACAGCACTTACACCCAGCGCTCATGATGGCGCTGTTCTTGTCTCCATTTTCTCCTCCTGGTGGGTGAAAAGAGAAAAAGCAGATGCACAAAGTACAATATTAACCAATGCTCTTACCTGCCTATATGCATAGCCCATGGACAGGAATGGTGTGGGGAAGACCAGGGGAGGGGTAGGAGTGGGGGAAGAGGTCAATGGGAGAAGGAGACATCTGCAATACTTTCAACAATAAAGAAAAATTTTAAAATGGGAGAGAGATTGAACTGATCCTCCTGGCTAACTGGAGGGAGTCAGGTGGAAACAGGCCCTGCCTATTTATTGTATTCCCTTAGAATCCAGCAGTTGCATTCTATCAGACTTTGGTGACAACTTCCTCTAAAGTTTCTCAGAAGTGGGCATTTGAGAGAAAATTTAAAGACCAGTAATTCCCCAACATTTCTTGTGGCTCAGGTTCTCCCTGATGCCAGTGTCAGCCAAGATGTGGGAGAGGATGCTGCCCAGGCTCTCCAGGGGCCTCACTGCTCCTTAGGATGGGACAGGTACAGGCTCACTGGCACATCCCTGCCCTCTCCCTTTCCCTGTGCCTGTGAGAACCACTGCCTGGCCATTGTCTCTGACCGTGAGTCCACCAGCATGAGGATGAACTGGCTCACTGGGCAGCTCAGCCTGCACCTGCCTGGGCTCACCTCTGGGCCACTCCTCGTGTGAGAAAAATATAAAGCCTGTGTTTTTGAGCCACTGTAAATCCATTTCCTGATGTTCACAGTGAAGTGGATTTATAAGGCAGTGTTTGCATTACTTTGCAACAAGCATCTCAAAACCCTGCTGCCAACTAAGTGCCATCTTATCAAAGACCCCAAATGAGAACCTTCCAACTTGTCCCAGAACCCACAGAACAGTGGGGGACAGCTAATTGTTTTAGGCAACATCATTTTTAAATGATTTGTTACAAAGTAACACATGATTGGAGAAGTCCTTGGAATTTTTTAGGTGACTTCTTACTTTCTGGCAAGCGAGATGCTCTGGGATTTCCCTGCCTGGCCTGGATCAGTCTGTTCTTCTGGTGCCCATTTCCTTTCAAGGAAGAAAGGTGGTTAGAAACCAAGATCTGGGTGGCAGGGTGTTCACCGCTCCTACGTATCATCACTTTTAGATCCCTCAGCATGCAGAGCTGGGAAAGACACAGACATACACACAGACACAGACACAGACACAGACACAGACACAGACACAGACACAGACACAGACACAGACACAGACACAGACACAGACAGGTAATAGACATAAATGCATGTCTATGTTTCTCCATCAGAAAAAATTAAACCGAGTTTACCAATAATACCTCAAATTCTAATCCAAAAGCATAGGGGACATTCTAGTCATTTCCTTTTCAATACATGGAACTCCGTTCTCCACCAGTGAGAAATGCTGGCTCCCATTGTCCTCAAGATACTTACTCATTGACCAAGCCCTGGAATACACAGAGAGGAGTTTCAGGTGTGTTAACCCGCAAAAGTGATAAAAGCAAGCCTGTAACCAGAGTTCAATATGTGCAGACTTGCTGTTTTTACTTAAAATTTACATAGAGTGAAATGCACAAATTCTAAGTGTACAATTTGATGGGGTTTGACAGGTGCAAGCACCCATGTAACCCATAAAAATCCTGAACATTTCCATCACCTTCAGAAATTCCCCATATGCCTCCCAGTCAGCCCGCCCCACCACTAAACAAACTCTTCTGTTTTTTGTCACCATAGCTTAGTGTCACCTGTCCCAGAACTTCATGTGTGAGTTCCTGAAGTCTGTGCTCTCCTGTCCCTGACTTCTTTTTCACAGCCTAATGTTTCTCAGTTCCACTCACATTTTCACGTGTATAAGTAGTTTGATACTTTTTCCACTGCTCTTTTATTCCATTATATGAGTATATACAATTTGCTTATCTTCTGTTCTCTTTATGAACATCTGCATTATTTCTAGGTATAGCTATTACAAATAAAGCTGCTGTGAACATTTTTGTGCAAGTCCTTTTGTCAAAATAACTTATCTTTCTTGTGAGTCAATATCTAGCAGTATAATCGCTAAGTCAAAAGTAAATGTAGAACTAGTTTTCATCCAAAATATTTTCCCAACAAGTTGTGCATTTCAACACTGTGACAAGCATTGCTTGAGTGCTTGAGTTGCTCTTCCATTTATTATTGTCTTTTTTTTAATTTTCATTATTCTAAAGTCTATGCAGTATTATCTTATTTTGGTTATAATTTGTACATCCCTAATTAAAAAATGATTTGAACTTTTTTCCATGTAATTATTGGCCAAATGATTATTATGCAGTGTCATTTCAAGTGGTTTGTCTTTTTTTATTGCATTGTTTGTCTTTAATTGTTCTGTTGTGGAAATCCCTTATATGTTATGGATACTAGTCCATTATCAAGTATATGTTATGCAAATATTTATCTCAGTCTCAGGCCTGCCTATTGATTTTTCTCTATAATGTATTTTGACAAGCTAAAATTTTTACTTTGATGTATTATAATTTTGCAAAAAAAAAAAATTCCGTTTCTTGCTTTTGGTGTCCTTTCTAGGAAATCTTTGTATACACTCAGATCATGAAGATATTCTCCTAAATTTTCCTCTGGTCATTACATAGCTTTTACATTTAGGTCTGAGATCAATCTCAAATTAATACTTCAGTATGCTTTGAAATAGAATTCTTCTTATTTTTATGCAGACAGCTATCCCATTAGTCCAGTGCCATTGGATGCTTTAGCACCTTTGTCAAAAGTAGACTATATGCATATGGATCTACTTCTAGACTCACTATTCCATTGTGTCGATTCTCTTTTCTACCCTTATACTAATTCCATACTTTCTGATTATTACCATTTTAGAATACAGTAGTGTATGTGGTGGTGAAAGCAGGCCCTTTTGCCTTGTTCCTAGTTTCAAAGGAGCAACAAATACTGTTTTACCTTTAATTATGATGTGCTTTAATTTGCAAATGTCTTTAGTCATATTGAGAAAGTTTCTATTTCTAGTGTGCTGGGTGTTTATAACATGAATAAGAACTGAATTTTGCAAAATGTTTTTTCATATTTATTGAAAGACCATATGTTTTGTCTCTTTTATTCTGTTAGGATGGTGAATTATATAATTTGTTTGTTTTTTAATGAAAATCAACTTTGCTTTATTGAGTTCAAAAAAACTCACTTAGTCATGTTAAACATGGTTTTCTCAAACTGCTCAAGAGAAATCTTTTTGAAAAATTGAAATGAACAAACAGAAAAGTACAAATAAACAAAACTTGTGGAAAACAGTTAAAGCAGTGCTGAGAGAAAATTTTATAGCAATGAAGCATATATTAGAAAAGATGAAAAGTCTCAAATTAATAATATAAGTTCTCACTTCAACAACCTAAATAAAGAAAAGCAAAATAAATTCAAAGCAAGCAGAGGGAAGTCATAAAGACAGCAGCAGAAACCAATGAAATTGAAAACAGAAAAACAATAGAGAAAAATCAAGAAAGGCCCAAGACCACATATGTTAGGCTGACAGATGGTGTCCACAAGTCATTTGCGGAAGGTCTCACAACTAAGTTTCCTTCATGAAACAGCAGGGAATAGAAAGCCAAAAGGAAAAAAAAAAAAAAGTCGTTCCTTGTCTTCTGGCTCCTGTTTTTTGGGATTTGAAATCAGTTGTCATGTCTACCATTATTTCCCTCCCCGTGTGTAACATGCCATAGTGCAGAATAATGCAAAGATGTCCGCCTGCAAATCCTAATCTTCAGACCCTGTGACCATGTGATACTACGCAGCACATGGGAATTAAGTTTGCAGATGGAATTAGGGTGCTCTCTGCCATCCCTTAAAAAGGGAGATTATCCTGGGCTTTCTTGGTCAACTGAGCCTAATCACATGAGCCTTTTAAGAGTGGAAGAAATAGACAAAAGAGTAAATCACAAGATGACATTGAAGAAGAAGGGTGAGAGATTCCCAATAGGAGAGGGACTCACCCACAAAGCTGGCCTTGAAGTTAGATGAGTGCCCTGAGCCAAGGAAAGCAGGTGACCCCAGTGGATGGCAGGTCCTCATTTGTCAGCCAACAAGAGAATGGGGCTCTGGTGCTATAACACACCTGCCAACACCTCAATGAGCAGAGAAACAGGTCCTCCCAGAGCCTCAGAAAGGAGCCTCGAGTTCTAGGAGGCTGACTTCTCTGCGCTGGATCCTGTCTGGGAGGGTATTCAGACCGAGGGATGAACAAAAGCTCAGGGCTGACTCCACAGACACTGGGATGGTGCTGAGGGGCAGTTTCTCTGGGCTGAGAAGAGAGGTGAGTGCAGGAATGTTGAGGAGCTCTCAGACACAGAGGAGGGCCCTCCCAAGAGTGCCCCCAGAGGCTTATCTCCTACCCAAAATGACTGTCATCAGAGCAGGTGAAATCCAGGCTGCTCCCTAAGCCTTGGGTGACACTGCAATGTGTCATTTAAACCTGCACCCACTCACCACATCAGGGCCCCCATTTTTCTCTCAGAAGTCAGGGCACCGAGGGAGGCACCGTGAAAGATGACAGGAGCATAGAGGGGAGTGTGGGCACAGAGGACAAGAGGGTGGGCAGTGCCAATGAGAGGGCAGCATGCCCCGAAGGGGTGAAGGACACTGTCCTAGGAGGCAGAGACTGTAACCCCAAGGTTCTTCCTGCTGCCAGCACAGTTCAGGGAGGGGTGGCACCCAAAGACAGGGGGACAGAGTGTCCTGTCACTATAGCTCTATCTTTGCTTCAAAAAAGGTGATACTTGTCCCCCCTCCCCATCTAAGTAGAGAGAAGACAGAAGAAAACCGAGTGCCTAAGAAACCTGATCCATTTTATTATCCTGCAAAGAATACTTAAGGAGAAAGAAATGCAGGTTAAACAGTGGGTTCTACGCTCTCCCCTGCCTTTATTTACTGAGATTTGACGTGGGACGTGTTTGGACAAATATACCTGTTCCTCCATACCTGCTTCCTTTACATTTTCATTCCTTAGAGCCAACGTCACCATTTTCACTTTAATTTCAGAAGCAGCAGATGTGTTAGAAAACAGATCATTCAAGGTCAGCTTTCCATGGAATCCCTTTTTCTCTAACTTCATAATGACCATGAAATTCACGTGTGGTTTTGACAATCAGTAAGCTTTTCCAATGACAGTTATTGCAAAGTTCAGCACTTGCCACTTACTGTTGGCTACAATATTCGACAAAAGAAATGTCCCTCCCATGGACTTCCTTTGTCAGTTTCTTAGCAGAATCACTAAGGAACAGTTGACAGAATGGTTAGTTCTCCTTCGTGGGAGTTAAATGTCCACCTGCTCAGTAGGGAGGCCCGGAGACACTGATGGAGGCATTTGCTGACCAGGTACCAGAAGTCTGTACTGCGGGTTCTCTTTCTGCCCAATTTCCACTTCATATCCTTCATGAAAACAGCTGGTCCTGCTACAATGAGCTAAAATTAACCACCACAGACCAGGAGGAATAGTTAACACATTAATTCACAAGGGCTTGCTTGCATTTGTCATTTAACTCTAATCATTTGATTATTTGAACCCAAAACTGTATTTTTTCTACATTCATTAATATTATCCCAGATAAGAGATTTAGACAAAAATTTCGCAACATGCATATAGTTTCCCTGTCTTATATCCGAAGCCTGGCATTTGTCAATATTTGTGCATAATGACAGTTTTATTAAGAGAAAAGCCTTTTTAAAAAGACTATTACTCATAATAAAAATCATAAGATGGTAATCATTCTTCCTTGTCCCATGATTGACTATGACATATCTCTTTTAATATTTTGTATCTTTCATATTATTAGCTTTTAAAAATAAATCTGTCCCTGATTATTATTTTCATATCAATGTCTAAATTTGGCTCGTGTTCTTACTATCTCACACTTGTTTTTTCACTGACTTTTGCTAAAACCAGTGGCTTGTTTCATGTCTAGGGAAGCTGTTTCACTCCCCTGTCCACACAGTCAAAGGAAATTACTGATAAGCAATTGGAAGAAATGCTCAGAAAGCAGAAGCAAAGGGTGTGGAACCAACGCTGACTGTGAGGAGCTAGGGACTCGGTGGCTTCTTCTTGCATTTCCTGGGAGACGAATAGAGACTTCATCGAAAAATGCTCATGCCTCAGTTGTCTTTGAGAACTTACTTGAGTTGTAAAAGCAATTATGAATGATTAAGGATGGCACTCAGGGGCACAGGAAACTCAACCAAATCTATTGGAATTCCTAGTTTACCAGCCACCAAATGGATAAAGAAAAATGGGCCAAATGAAAATAACTTAGTTAAGTCTAGAAATGAAAAGTATTTTCAAGTGGAAGTGACACTAAAAGTTTGCCTCCTGCTCCCATATTGTGGCAGATTACCTCTCTTGCTATTTATTATAAGCACAAGGTGGATGAGGCCATGGTGTAATCTAGAAGTAAACCTTCTGTAAGTTGCAGACCAGCACAAGGCCTGTTTCTGGCGATGCTCAGGTGAGCTCAAACCCTTTACTTTGGGGCTTCTGTTGACAAGCCCTGGATGAAACATTCATAACTCCAGAGAGTCCACCTCGACCAGAGCAGAAAGAAAATGGCATATAAAATATTCAGGGAGCAGGAAAAGAAGAGAGGTGGTTTCTACAAGTGGTTTATCTCGGTGGGGTCGCCACCACAGATTCAGAAATTTGCTGGCAAAAATTAAACACGTTTCATCTCCAAATCAGCCACAACCTGGCTGCAGCTGGGACCCAGTGACTATCTGCTCATAATTTTTCCACCAGAGAAACATACCAAGCTCTCCCCAGACTAAAAGGTTTTTATTCTGTTTTTAACAGAGCCCTCAGACCCATGTGACCCAAATTTCATCTGACCGTTGGCCAGCATCCTGCCATGGTCGCCGCCCACAGCCCGAGCAGGAAGGATGACAGCACCCACCAGGCCACCTCTCCTTCTGGTTACCAGGCTCTTCGGAGGGGCTAGCTGTCCCGGGAGACAAAGCAGGCCATGCCTGCGCTTCTTGGGCTCCCGCTCCTGTAATCAGCAGGAACGTGTTGCTGAGAAAGTCATGAACAGGGCTGACGCCCCACCCTCCCTCCTTCTGGCTCTCCCAGGCAGTAGCCACAGGTGCACAAGGACCTTCAAGTACTGGCCACTAGGACGGAGCCCTCAGAGCTGAAGTCCAGCGTCATCTACCTATTTCTACTAGTCTGTTCTGTTCTGCTCTGTGAGACATATGCCTCCCAAAGATTTTATGAATCCCTCACCTTAAAAACGTCCCAATTTGGGTGACAAATTGTATGATCTACCATCTAAACAGACCTTTTTTTGTTTGTTTTTATTTAAAGGTGGACTTAAAATGTAGGGTATATTGCCCTAGCTGGTTTGGCTCAGTGGATAGAGTGCCAGCCTGTGGACTGAAGAGCCATGGGTTCAATTCCGGTCAAGGGCACATGCCTGGGTTGTGGACTTGATTCCTCATAGGGGGTGTGCAGGAGGCAGCAGATCAGTGATTCTCTCTCATCATTGATGGTTCTATCTCTTTCTCCCTCTCACTTCCTCTCTGAAATCAATAAAGATATTATTTTTAAAAAAATAAAGAAAAATGTAGAGTATTATTTGACAAGAGGGAAAGTGGGGAGATGGCAAAATTAAGAAGGAAAAGTTATTTACATGGAAGAAACTAAATTATTATCTGTAAAACGTTTTGTTAAATCTAAAAAAAATATTGAGAAATGCATGAAACTGGATTTTTTAATTAAGATAAAATACATATGCTAGAAAGGGAAAAGTAAAAGTCCCTACCCCATCCACCCCAACCGGACGTAAGCACTGCCAATGCCTGGGTGTGGGCGTGCATATGTTACAGATATAGTGGCAGAGACCACTAGGAGCCCTCGGAGCCTCCTTCCCAGAGGCACACTGGGCTTTTTTCCTCGGTAGGGAACTTTACTGACCAGGAATAGACCTGGGGTGTTGGTCACTTCGGCCCCCACGTCGCGCTGTCTTCTTTCGCGTGGCTGCACAGGGACGTGCTGCTAACCAGGGTGGCTCTCGTGTGGGGAACTTGCTGTTTACAGCTACTTGATTCAAGGTAAGATTAAATATATGAATACACATACCTAACAGTTACAAATTTAAAATCCCCAATTTCCCTATGTATTTAAGTTTGATCGGCTGCTATCACTTCTCCACTTATAAATCATAAAGTTAGAAGAATCACTCTTTAGTTTTTCTTTTGTCAGTTAGTGTAACTCAAGTTAAACCAACTGGATTTTCTTTAAAAAGAATGTTTCATGTACACCGTAGTTAATGAAATTTGATGAAAATCTGAAACAGTATATCTAAAACTTCAATGTACCTGGGGTTCTTTTATATAAGCTCTGAATCTGTGAGAATTTCCTTCCCTAACAAAACAAACTTACCTAAATATTTGTGCAGTCTGTTGCAAAGGTCTTCGAAATAATATGTAAGTATCATCTCTTACTCAGACTTTTGCTGACATAACATGGCTTAAACAACCTTGGAATGTTAGCAGTTTAAAATATCAGCGTGTATTCCTTGTTCTGGGTCTTCTGGGGGCTGCAGAGGGAGATCCCTTTGAGCCACAGAACTGAACTCTGACATCCAGCATCCAGAGCTCATAAAAGGCCACGGCCAAGATGATGGGCCTGGAAGTGTCTCCATGAACCCTCCTGGGAGCCACAGGAGGAGGCACTGCCGTGGGCATAGGAGGAACAATTCCATCACAGGGAGGTGGGAAACTGGGGCAGTCATCCAATCTCCACTCCTAGGTTCACTACTAACTGTCGCCAGAGTCAAGTGCAGGACGAAAAAGCACCCAACAGCTCAAAAGGAACTTTGAAACTGACAAGATGGCATAGTACACAATGAAGACATTGTTGTCACAAACCTCATTGAGCTAGATATTACACTAAGGAAATTGTTAGAAATACAAGGAGAAATGTAAACTTACGTGGAGAGTTATCAGAGATAAACACCTCTCAACCTTCAACAGATCAAGTAGAGAAAACAACAGACTTTGTGAAACACAATAAATAAATCATCAATTAGTATCTACACAGCAAACTGCTTCCTAAGGACAAAGACTTCTCCATCACTTAGCATAGCAATCAAATGTTTATAGAAAGTAATTGTATGTCTGTTTTCAAAATAATCCTCAGTGAATTCATTGAATGATGCATTTGCACCACATTTAAAGTACAATAAAAGACAATTAGACACAAACAATAGGAGTTTAAAGTTAAATAAAATAAACAATTATAAACTAAAAGAACAAAATCTTAAATCATTATTCAATGCAAAAATAAAGACTCCAATTAAAGACTAATTTAAAAAGTAAAATGAGGGCCCCAACACACATTACAATGAAAAGGATGTGGCAAAGAGATGAATTCAAATGGAATATAAAGGTTTTAAGTCCTTTAGTTATTTCAAAAAAAATAAATAAACCATTGTGGGGTTTTCCTGTTGAAATATTTCAAGCTTTTAAGGGACACAGAAGCCCCATGCATGGCAGAGTCAGGGGAGAAGGACGTCTTCCGAATTATTTCATTATGGCTCTACTCTCATAAGATAAATTTAATGGGTGCTAGAGATAAATATTTCATAAGAACATGTTGGTTTCAATAACTTTTGTGTTTCATCAATTTTCTATAATGAGCATTTTTCCTTCAATAGTAATAATAATAATAATTCTTTCAAATAGTAAAATGGTAGAGAGAGAGCCTTTTCTGAAAATGCTAGCATTACAGAATTTCCGTTTTCACCATGCAGACAGCGCTGGCAGGGATCTTCTATGTGCTGGCCTGTTGTCATGTATTCTGCATGAGCAGGAGGTGACTTCTAACTAGACATGCAGATTCAGCTTCGGTCATTCCTCTGAAAGTGCCTGTTGTTTTCAGGAAGAAGGGCAGGATCAGGGAGCCCAGCTGCTCAGGGAGAGCATGGGTGGGTGGTCTGAGTACCCCATGCCACCTCTTGCCCATGTTGTACCAATAGAACAAGGACTGGCCCGGCTTCGGTCAGCTCTAGGTGCACCTGCCTGGCCCAGGTTTTTAGGCATCCATGTGCCCATTTCTCTGGACATGTCATCTGGATGCTGGAGGAAGTGCTCAGCAGGGCACTTAGCAAGAACATAGCATCCCAGTCTTCCTGTCTCTCAAAGTCTGCCTGTATGTTATACTCAGCGTCCCCTGAGGCAGCCATGGGCTGGGCAGACAAGACCCTGCAGCTACTATGGGTAATTGGATGCTGAATGGTTTTTCCTCTCTCTTTAAATATGCACAGAATTCTAGAATATTCCATGATTACTTTTTCACCTCCCTTTGAATGCTGAAGACTACAGGAGCTGGCTTTCAGCATCATCTAACTTGACGCTCACAACATGAGACTTAAAGAGGTGACACCTGTCCAAAGCCAAGCGCTGGTCAGCAGAACTGTCTGACCTCCAGGCCTACGTGTGTCATACCTTGGCTACACTGTCTCCCCCAAAAATCTATTCTCTGGCTTTATAATGCATCCAATCTGCTGTTCACCATTATTATACAAAACACCATGTGGCGGGAGGGGCAGGGCGGGGGGAACCTTTGCTCATAGAGTTACAGGAGCTCTGATTACTAAACTGCTTGAAAGGGCATCACTTAAAAGCATAAACCATTTTCATATGTCTGGTCTGACTCCCTAACAATACAATTTTTAAACAAGTAATAGAGTTCAGAGCAGCTGACATAAGGACTTGCTCGCCGTCACAAAAAAGGGGGTGGAAGACCGATTTATTTCACCTCCATGGGCCCTGATAGTCCTGATTCAGAGACGGGGGAGTGAGGCTCAAGGAACTGGAACTGATTTTCCAGCACTAATTCTGTAACTTTGCAAGCACTTTGCTACCAGTGATGAAAAATGGTTATTTCCACCCAATTAATCACCTCGGAGATCTCACCAACTCAAATTACAAAGTTATATAGGTGCTGCTATATGTCATTAAGCTTCATACCACAAAATTAGAAGCACCGGGCTTTTCTCAATTACTTTTTGTTCCTTCCACTTTTGGATTGATTTGTGTCAGTGCCTTTTATTTGTCTATTTCTGCAGGTTGGGAAAAGTGCCTCATTTGTTAGAAGCCAAATATAGAACAGGACCTCCTTGTTACCACAGGATTCTGGGGAACCAGGTAGTTTGGAAGTAATCCAGAGATGTGGTTTTAATGAGGGTAATTCTGGTCAGGTTTAATTATGTAAAGTTGTGGCATGAAGAGGCAGGGTCCACACAGCAGGCGGGCCCCAGCAGGGGGGCTCTCGGTGACAGCCGAAGGGGCAGGACATGTCACCAACCACGCCATTAGCCACTTGCTCCCCTTTTCGACACCTCCTTGTCGTTGAAAAGCAGGTGTCACCAGGGAAATGTCATCATGAAAATCTTCTGTATTGGGAATTAGTTATCCAGTCGTGATGATGTGTCATTCACTTGTACGGCAGTTATTTTAAGCTCTTTGCCCCTTTACAGAGTCAGTTCTCAATTATCCATCACAAGAGAAGGTCAGTGGCAGGAACGAACCCGATTGACAGGCAATTAAAAACAACGTACATTTAGCTTTAAAATGAATAGCACAGTGGAAACAAGAAAAAGATAACGGGTAGGTTATTAAATTATCAAAATTTTAAGTTGCGTTTTTCTTAATTGTTACAAAAAATAATATATTTGAATGATGACTTTTACATTGAATAGTAAAAGAAAGCAACAGAGCCCCATAGCCTAACCACACAATCCCTGTGAAAGGCCACTTCTAATTATTTCTATTATTAGTTCTGGTTATTTTTACCTCTGTATCTCTTAGTATCTTTATAGTCCAATTTGCTGAAATATTGACTTTTGGTATTATCTATTGACTTTCTACAGTGGGAGATGTGACTTTGGCTCACTTACATTACCCTTCCCTATCCACGTTTGAACAATTTTTAGCTTCTGAGTTGAGTACTGTTATCCCTTTAGAACATTCAATTGGAATTCTACATCTTATTGAGTGAATGTTTGCTTCCCTACTTCATAAGATGAGACTGTGACATTCCCCATACTTCCATTTCTCATCGTCCCTTTCTTCCATTTCCCAAATTCTCTCTATATTTTACTTTATGTTGTCAAATTTGATAGCATTTGCATTCTACTCCATAACTATGACTTATTATTCTGTAATTTCTATCTGATTAATTGATTTATCTAAAGTTTAGAAAACTAGTGGACCATACTTATATAATGGGCATTGTGTATTATTCACTGTAAAATGGAATTATATGCTATGATTGTATTTTCTTCCATTTATAGCTTTTTGGTTTTCCTGGAGTTTCTAATGCCTTGTTTTTCTTGCATGCACTGTTTTTACCTTATCTTTAAGGGCTAATATTTTTAAGGCATTATCAAATAAATGAAGTCTACCAGGAGCATTCTTTTTTCTCCCCAAGGACTTCCCTCTTATGTTCTCCTGGAACTTAAATTTCTCAGAGTCCTGAGTTGTACCCACTGTTCTTCCATATCTCTCTCCCAGGTCTTCTTGATTGTCTTCTTGATGTTCCCATTACCTTGTTGGAGTACATTCTCATGTAAGAAAAGGTTGGTGCAGAAGGTATGAACAATTAGTGTTTGCACATTTGTACTCTATTTATACTATTCTCAGTTAATGATAGTTTGATTTGGATCTAAGGCTGGGTTCCCCCTGAAAGAGAGCCTGAGACAAGGCATTAGCTACAGGCAGTTGGTTTGGGAGGTACCCCAGAGAGCTTTGGTAGGGGGTAGAAAAGAGGGAAAAGCAAGGAAACAAAGCAGTATGCTGTGCCTTAATGAACAGGTTACCCTGTAAGCAAGCAGGACCTCTGGGAGACTGTATGATAATACATCCTTCAGATTATCTCACTCAAGGTGAGAGGAGATCAGAGTAATTAGCCAAGTAATTCTATCAGGCATTGTGTTCCCAATAGAGTTAACTGCCTGGAACTTTCCACCTGCAGGTTGGCTCCATAACCCAAAGAAAGCCCTTTAGCAAACATTTGCAAAGCGTCATGGTACAAAACACCAAACTGCTCAGGGAAGATGCCTGCAGAGAGTCTGGGAGGAGAGAAGGATGGAAAATCACTTTCTCTTAGAAGTTCGAAGCCCATGGTCACTGACTTCTAGCATAAATTCCCTGCTTCTTGATAATTGAAAAGATGTTCTTTTTTAAAAGCTGCACTATGTTCTTGACTTTTTTTCTGACAATATGAAAGATATTTTCAGAGTTTTTTGTTGTTGTTGTTCCCTAAATGATCTCTCTCCTCCACAGCCCAACTGTTCTATTTCCAACCATGGCACACATGGGCAGGGCTTCCCAACCAGCAGGCTTCACACAATCACCATGGAAACCCAAGTGCCAGAGAGAGGAGGGCTTTCCTGGGAGGCACCAACCTCCAAACACTTGAGTTCTGGCTCTAAGAATCCCCCAGATGCTTCCCTTAATTCTTTTTGGAAGACAAGGTTTGAGGGAGAAATCAAGTACTCAGTACTGGCATGTTAAGTTTGAGATGCTTATTAGAACTATAAGCAAGGGTGTCAAATAGGCAGTAGGTGATATGGATCTAGATGTGGGGACTTGAAACTGGTATCAGAATGGTTGGTTGTTGTTCTATAGATATTACTTAAGCCACAAGACTGAAGGAGAACTTTGAGCAAAGAAGAATACAGACAAAGAAAAGACTAGGCCCCAGAACTGAGCCTTTGAAGACTAGAGAGGAACCAGTGAAACAGCATGGGTCTCTCCCCCAGTTCTGCAGGCTAGTTACCCACGACCCAAGTGTCAGCCGGGGAGGTTCCTTCAGAGGCTGCAAGGGAGGGTCCAGGCCATGGCTCTCTCTTAGCTTCTGGTCACTTACTGGCAATTTTTGGCATTCTTTGCCTTGTACATACATCACTCCATCTGCCACCTCCACATGACCTCTCCCTGTGTCTCATCACATCTTCTTCTCTCGTGCATGTCTGCCTCTGTCTCCAAATTTGCCTTCCTTATAGGACATATTGATTAGGGCCCATCTTAATGACCTGATTTTAGCTATGTAAGGTCCCTGTTTTCAAATAAGGTCACATTCGGAGGTACTGGGGGTTAGGACTTCAGCATATATGTTGGGGGGGGAGGGGCACAATTCAACAAGAATACTGTCTTCGCTCATTTCCATATACCCAGTTCTCAGATCTAGATTACAATCCCTCTGTAAAGCACCTCCCCTGCCAGGACCTGTCTCAGTTAAAAGCCAAAAGGCATATCTAGGTTCTCTAAAGTTTGTTCATGTCAATTACATTTCTATTGCAAATATGTAAATCAATTAAATGTTATGCAATCTGATGGATGTGAAGAGAGGGCTATCTTCTCTTAAATGAAAACCAAGTTAAATGCTTGGGGAAAACATGCTAGCCAGAAAAGTGACTTAAAATGATTACAATGAAACTAATACTGAACAAAATAACCATAAAAGATTGGAATAATCTTTTAGGAATCAAGCATTCATACACAGGTTGTCCTGTGAGTGTTTTTATATTATAGGCTCACTTGTAAGAAACCCGACCTGGAACTGGAGTCATGTCATGTATAAACAGGGGACAAGAAGTCCTGCCTGGGAATGCTCACAGAGGAGACCTGCACTCTGCCTGGAAAGGCTGGAGGTGAGGGCCTACATTTGCTTAAATGGAGACGAAATGCTTACAGTGCCTATTATTATAACTGCACTCCTTGGCTGTGTTCAGTGGACTCCAGTTACCAGCCCAGCCTTCGCAGGAAGGTGAGCCTAAGCCGGCACATCCCGTTGAGGCTCCTAGGTGTTGAGTGCTGTGTGTGCTGTCGGTGGCCGAGGAAGTGCCATGTCAGAGCGAGGCTATGACTCTGTCCAGTGTGAGAAGCTGGCTGAGTCATGGAGGGGCCCAAGGAAGTCGTATGACTGATAATCTACTAGACAAAGGGCACGGCTAAGCATTATCGCCCAGGTGACAATCTCTCTTTCATTGATCTCCGTTCCTTTTCCAAGCCCCAGGCTTGTTTTTATTCTGCCTCATATTTCAGTTTCCCACCGAACTTCAGGATGAAGGCCAGTAGCTGTCGAGGGAAGACTCCCAACTGCAACCTTCATGGGTGGAGCCGGCACAGGTGGGGTGTCAGGTATTATGCTATGAAACAGGGTGCAGAGTCAAACAGAACATGAACACGGACCTCCTGAACCTACAGGCCACCAGAGAGATGGGGGTGTAAGCTCCTGCCCGTGGACTGCAGGACAAGGGGGAGGAGAGGCCAGGCACTGGCTGGGCCCTCTGTGCACGACCCCTCACTCAGCCACACAGGCAGCTCCAGAAGCAGGTCTTATCCCCAACTTTGGGTGGAGAAGCTCAGAAAATGGCAACCCAGATAAGATGTCAGCAAGGACCCAGGAAGGCCCCATGTCCGCTGTCTTCCCTTCTTTTTTCTCCAGGACTGACCTGTAGCAGTAATTTCTCGCCCTGCAATCGCGTTTCTCAGGCTGCTTATTTTCAGTTCCGGGGCGCAGAAGTCTCACCGCACCTACGTTCGCACACACAGGCACAGGCGGGTGTATACACCCCTTGGCATATGTTAGAACAGGGCCACTCCAGCAAGCCGGCTCAGTTCATGTGCTTGTCTTCCTCCCTCCCAGGGTGACCTCTCGGTCAGCATTTCAACACAGGCAGCCAAGCTGTGGCCAGCTCCCACCATTGTTCTTCTCCCCCTGTGAAGTCAGAACGCACTGGAATGTGACCTGGGACTGAGGCTCAGAGATTGATCCCGCTCATTTCCAGGAGCCCCTGTGCTGCGGGGGCGAGCTCTGAGCATGGCAGCTGGCAGGGACCTTCGCACCCGAGTGTGGCCTGTGAAGGCAGCCTCCTGGGCAGGAGCCCTTCAGGGTCTGGGTGCTCAGCGCCGTCTGTGAGCTGCCTGTCATGAGAAGAGGTGTGGGCTCAGCTTAGGACGCTGAACCAAGGGCAATATTAAAACATAGCATTTCCTAATACTGCCAGGACAGGGTACAAAAGTGGGCAAATTGCTCTGTGGTTAAACACCTTTTTTACTTTGTATGGTTGTAAAGGAAAACATATCTTTAGAAAATTTGGGACATGTAAAATAATTTTTAATTACCCATTAAACCTCCTTACTAAGATATCACTACTATAAGATAGATAGATGACAGATCATAGACGGATAGATGATAGATAGATAGATAGATAGATAGATAGATAGATAGATAGTTTTTGCAAATATACGTGTCCTGTTTTTACAATTTTCTATCTTGTTTTTCTCATAATGTTCCAGCACTTGATGGCCTCACAAACACGATCTCAAGTCCCTGGGGGTACTTATCACCTGCTCCTACAAAAATGGGCTGTTCCCAGTTTTCCCTATTACCAATTATACTGTGTTGAGACTTACACAAATGTTTGTGTGACTTTCTGGTTTCCTTGTGTTTTTCCTTTTTCTAGAAGGAGAATCACTGGGTCAAAGACATTAAACAAAGTGCATTTGATAAACAAGCCAGCATGCTCCCCATTAATGCTGAACCGATGGACACATCACCGACCACCATTCACAATGGGCCCCTCTCCCTGTACCGTTGCCAGCACCAATGACTACTAAATGCTGGATGTGGGTCGACATAACGTGATATTTCCATTTTTTGTGTTAATTAATTTGTGTGTCTTTGCTCACCATGAAGCTGAAGGTTTTTCAAAGGTATAATGGATTTCTTTCTTGATTGGGTGGTTCATATCCCTTCTGCTTGGCGTTCATGTTTTCCTTACCAACGTCTATGAGAATAATTGGCAATTAATCTCCCAGTCTTTGCATAACATGTTTAAATGGTATCAATTACAGGGGAAAAGGTTTGACTCTGTGCTTTCCCCAAGCATCACACCTCACATTTTCCAGAGACTCTTAAAGGTCAATGCTGCTTCAAAGTCAGACTTCAGTTTGGACAGACTGCCACCAGAAGGCAACAGTTTCAGATATGTTCCCCTGGTTTGAAGTGAGCTAAAACTTTGACTTCTTAAAATGCCAACCTCATAAATTCACCCCCTTAGACAAAATCAGATGCTGGTCACCATGTGGCAGACATTCACTTAGCCACGATGCTGTGTGGGCCTTGAGCTGCAGCCCACAAGGGCCATCCAGTTCTTGTCCTTTAAAAGCCAGAGATTTAGATGCAAAAATGAAAATTTAAATATTTTGCCCTCGTTAAGTTACATTTCACCCACTTTTTTCCAGATTCAGTAATTTTGGGTTAAAATATAAAAAGCACGTACACTTTTGGTGCAGGTGAAATCAAGAATCATATATTTAGTTTCTGAAGGTTTATTGAATAGACTAGAGGCCCAGTGCACAAAATTTGTTCCCTCAGCCGGTCCTGTGCCCTCTTGCAGTCTGGGAGCCCTCAGGGGATGTCTGACTGACAGCTTACGCCCACTCACCAGCCATGAGTCTGGCTTCTGGCTGAGTAGCACTCCCCCTGTAGTAGGGTTCTGACCACCAGGGGGCAGCTCCTGCATTGAGCATCTGTTCCCTGGTGGTCAGTGCATGTCATAGTGACCGGTTGTTCCACTGTTTTGGTCAATTTGCATATTAGCCTTTATTATATAGGATACCCAGAATAGATCCTTCATCCTAAAATAACTGCCCCCACCCTGTCTTGGAGTCAGAAGTTATTACCTCTGCTTCTGTTGAAGGCCCTCTCCTGGATCCCTAGCCCTGGTCAGGCTGAAAGGCAATGATATGGGTGTCAGAGGGAAGCCAGGAGTGGCCCTGGTAAGTGACCTCCAGGAGAGCCCATTGGAGATGGTGAGGGTTCATATCTAACTACAGGATGGGATTTAAGTACCCTGGGTTCTGTGCACCCTGGTGTGAGGCTAATGAGGGCTGACCCTCCCTTTAGTTCCCATGAGGCCTCTCTCCTCTTCCAGGAGGGTGACCAGCCTGCTGAAGTGCCCAGGGTCTGCTGTACACATACTCAGGTTGGAGATTCCACTCAGCTCCAGGCAAGCTAAGTAGTCCCTTAAAGACTCAATTTCCTCATCCATAGCATGGAGACAACAGTTGAACCAACTTATGAGAGATGGAGGCTTGGGTTACACATGTAATAGGCAGCTAAGTGCCTGAGCCAGGACAGGCCCTCTGTAGAGGTGGGCTCTGTCTACGCATCTCTCTCCAAGCAACCACAGCAATGCTCACTACCCGCAAGCAGGCGGATGTCACCAGAGTTCTACTCAGGGACAAATCTAAGGTGTTTCTGGCAATAAGCTGGAAAATGAACCAAGTCTAAATTTCAGTCCTGCTGAAATTTGGACCACAGGACCAGATAATATAACCTCCTGGGCACGGGCTCAGGGGCAATGGATATCTGGTCTGGGGCATCTGGAAAGGCCAAAGGGCACCCCTCGCAAAGCCAGAGGGGCTTTCAGGCACAGGCAGGGAAAGGCAGTGAGCCACAAGGTGCCCTCCAAACTCAGGCATCTTCAACAGTGATAACGGGGTAAAACCCACCACAGAGGCTTCCTAAGTGACAACTTGCGGGATGGGGCACGGGACACAGGCCCGCTGCCTGGCTGCATGGTGCAGGGGGAAGCAGCCTGTCACTCCAGCTGCACAGCCCACGGAGGACCCCAGGGAGGCTGTAACCCCTTCACACCTTATTGCCGGGAAGTGACTCTGTGATCTGACACATTAAAAACAGGTTCAAGAGAGGCTCCTCTCCAGTGAGTTGGAACCTCAGAGTGACAGGCCTGCCTCCCCCCCCCCCCCCCACACACACACACACTCGCTTGGCTCAGACAGGAACGGTCCAGAAAGAAGGGGGGCGGGGGGAGGCAAGGCACAGCGGCTTTACTGAAATTCCATGTCCTCAACGCTCCCATTGCTATCTACAGGGAGAGACTGGGGAAGCTGTGTAGCTGAGCCTTCCAATAATTAAGAATAGAAGAATCATGAGAGGCTTCTGATTCCGGATCCTTGGTCCTTGGTGAGGTGCCTGCATGAAATTCCTGGGGCTGAGCTCCTACCCAGCCCTACAAAGTCCCTGTCCAGCTCAGCTTTGGCCCTTGCCCAGTCCTAATCCAGCCCCAGCTCATACCTTGCTCGGACCAGCCACTGCTTGAATGCCCCCCAAACCCGGCCCAGCCCCAGAAGATGCCCAGATCCTGCCTGACTCCCACCCAACCCCTGCTAGTCCCACACATCCCTGCAGCTCCATGCCTGTCTGTATAGGCTTGCAGGCAAGGAGCACGGTGCCCGCTTGGGCCGGTGAGTTCAAGGGCGGCCAGAAGAGGGCGCGTCTCACGGAGACGCGCCAGAGCTCTGCAGCCCTCCCGCCCCGGACCCCTAACCCCGCCTGGACCCCAGATCTCAGCACCCAGATCCCGGTGTTCAGACCCAGCCGGAGCCGAGGGGAGCGTGCCCGCCGGGCAGGGGCCAAGCGGGGGTTCGGGTGGCGTCCGGGCTGCGGAGAGCAGCGCGCTGCGCAAGTCAAATGCGTTTGTGCCACCTGTTGGCCCCGCGCCCACACTGCACGCGCCAGCGGAAGGTGGCTCAGAGGCATCTAAGCGGTACAGGTCTGAGGCCTGCCCTGGGGGGACCCAGGTGCAGGGCTCTGCGCCCCCACCCACCCGGACGGACGTGGAGTGCCTGCAGCGGAGCGTGCCCCAAAAGAAATGCCAGGTGACCGGTTTCCAATCGCAAAGGCATTAGGAAGGGGAAGGTTGATAAAAAAGAAACACCTGAGTAAATTTAAAAAGTATTTATTTTCGATATTGCAGCCTTTCTAAACTTTAAACAAAATGTTTCTAAATCTAATCTTTTGGAGCACTCACAAATTGGTTAGCTGGTGTGTTTTTCAAGGTCAAATTTTGACTAGCATGCATTATTTTCATGGGGAACTATTATAAATAACGTCATTATTTTCTGTGCACATTTATTTTTATCTTCTTTTTAATGAGTGCATCTTTTCACACACATGTAAACTACAAGATATACATGTACCTGCGCTGGATGTAGATATAAAGGACAGCCAGATTTACAAACAATAATTTTTATAACTAATTTGGCCAGATGTAACTTCCTCATCAGATAGTTGTTTTATCTTAGATAGGATACTTGTTTGAAGGTACACAGAATTTGGTCTTAACTGTATGTTACAACCTCGCCTCCTGAATACCTAGAAATATGAGTGGGAGGCATGGTTCTGTTCACATTCTACCCAAAAAAAGAGAGCTGAGGTCACACAATAACACAGAACAAGATGGATATTCGCTGTCCCCATGTCGTATCCATGAGATATGTGATTTGGGTTTTTCTAGCATTTCTTTCTTCAGACAAAAGTATATATATATATGGTTTCTTATCATGAAATGTATATACCACAAAAACATAAAAGAATGTTCTAATTATAGCTGTTGATATCCTATTAATAAAAACAAAAGATATGTTTTTAAATGGATAAATACAAAATGCCAAAGCACACCTTTCACTTTGAGAGAAAATCGTCTTTTTTTTTCTTTTCCCCCTACTTTCTCATTTTCCCCAGACCCTCAGTGTGACACTTCTTTATCTCTCTGTCACCAAATAAAGCAGGACGTATAAGTGTCATATCTCTTACCATGGTCAACAAATATTCTCCAGTAGTTTGTGACATACATTTTGGTTATACAACTTTACTAGTATATGCATGAGCTCTTTCCTTTTCTGTGGAAACACCTCATTTATAACTCACAACAACACGGCAGGAGAGAACTTGACTATATAAAGGTAAGGACTGGGGTAAAGCAGGAGGAATTCCACTGAAATCCTTATGTTGCATTATTTTATATATATGTGCATATATAATCTCTCTATACATACAGCTATAGATAAAATAAATAGGGATCATCCATATTTCAGATGACATATAGTATCTCTTAAGGAAAGAATATATTATATGTTATATATAATATACTTATATATGTAACATTATATACATGTCATAATGCTATGTATATAACACTAAGGTATAAAAAGAATAGCCATGTTCAGGGCTGGAATGAGACAGAGGGTAGGGAAACGGGAACACATTTTTTATTGACAGGACATGACTTGGATCCAAGTTCAGCGATTTAGTTATAATATTGGGTTTTAAATGTCAATAATAATATAACAGCATTCTTAATAGCATCTCCGATTTATCACACACACACACACACACACACACACACACACCCATAAGGAGGATAGGCATCTTAGCTATTCTAACAAAGCAGCTGGTCAGAACCTGGTGCTGGGAGACTTCTCGGGAGCCTCCTATGAAACAGTTCAGCAGTAGATATTATTATTGCATGAAAAAGCAGATAGGGAGAACAGACAAAACTTTCACAGCTTGATTTTTTATAATTAGGAATAAAGAGATATTTAAAGATACCTGGAAATCTTAGTAAAAGCAAATATGCAAAGATGACATTCATATGCCAAGAAAAGGAAATCACTGCAAGAGAAGTAATTGTTAAGAGATTATTGAGATGAAATAATGAGAGTTCAAAGTGGGCTTGTTAAGACACTGGGACCCTCAGTGTAGCACTGTAAAACTTTATCCATAAGTAAATACGGACACAGAGAGAGAGGTAAGCAGTCCTGAGGACAGACGGGCACGTTGGGGCGGTGTCTGGTGGTCCTGACAGTGAGGGAGACCAGCCACTCTGCGGTGGACTCTCCTCATGAGCAGTTGGCTATGTAACCTCTGGCCAAGAGCGTTGCTGAAACCCTCAAATGTGGACTCTGAGCTGGATAAGAAAGAGATGGAGAAAGAAGAGGGCTGAAGTGTAGGAGGGGTCTGCTAAAATCTAAGAGCAGTCTTTGAGTCATGGAACAGTAACAGGGAATTCATCTTGGGTATGTGACTTGGGTGGGTGGGTAGGACCTGTGGATGCTGGCCTGGTCTGACTGACAGGAGTGGGTGGCAAAGGGAGGCTGCTGAACATAAGGAGGTCAATGAATCAACAGGTCTGAGTGTTAGATGGGTCGTCCGGCACAGGATCCCAGGATGGAGGAGACGAAGGGTGGAGGGTGGTCCTGAGCTAAAAGCACAGGATGGTCACCTGAGAGAAAGCAATGGCAGAGCTAGTGCCAAAAAAAAAAAAAAAATCAAGGAACAGGTGTGCTTTTGTGATGTGAATGCGGAGAACCAGAGGCCTGAAGGGTCAATGGAGCAGATGATCCTGCAAGGGAGGGAGCAGGGCATCATAATCATGCGTGGTGGATACTCACATCCAATCCTGCTTGTAGTAAAATGAGCCTAAGCAAGGTGCAGACCTCTGCCAAGTCTCAGTGTTTCTAGCTGCAAAATGGGCATGATCACTTAGCGCTGCTGTGAAGGTTAAATACGTTTACTTCACACAGTGTTTTGATGAGTCTGATGTGTTACAGTTCACAGTAATGTTTGCCAATGCAACTCTTAATCTTAACAGAGTAATAGGCCCCTACTATGCGCCATGCACTGTGCTAGAACTTGGAAATGAAAAGTCAGTCAATTTTCAAAAGGAGGCAGAATGGACAGTTTAACAGAGAGATAACTTTTATGCAGAAAATTGTGGAATTGATCAGGCATGAGATGGAAGAAAAGGCATGTAATTTCCAGGAAATTACAACATGTTCAGAGGCAGATGGACACATTGTGTGGGAGTAGCAGGTTAAACATACTTAAAAGCTCATTTCCAATGACACTGATACAAGCCAGGTGTAAGGGTGAATAAAGAGGAGTCACATTTCTCTCCTACTTTATAAGGACGTGAATGCCTTCTACCATTTCTGGGGAGTGAAAACTCTCTACAACCTCCATAAAAATTGTCACTTCATTTTCTACTGTCTTCCCTCTTCAAAAGTAGGAAAATGTGCCAGGTATTGTCCCTGGGGATTCAAATGGAGTACAGTGCTCCGCAGTTGGCAGGAAGGAGAAGAAACAAGCTGTGTCTTAGAAATAAGACAAAAATTTCCTGTTTCCTTCTTTTTGTTTAACATTTTAACCTCTGATTCAAGAATCCTAAGGAGTTAGTTTAGGTCATTACACAGCTTCCAAATAGTAATTTTGTAAAATCTCATGACAGATGAAATCCAAGATGTTTGCTAAAGGGACACTATTAATACTATTTTTTAACTTATTGAGAAAATAGTAAGAACCCTCTGGTTCACTGGTTCACTTAATACCAATGCCTGGTAATTTTTTAGAAAAAATCAGCACCATCATTTTGCTATTACCTCGATGAACACCAATGATAAAGTACAACCCAAAACAGGTTTACGAAGAGTCATTTCTAGAAATCAATAAGCCATTCATTTTGTTTTCCCCTGTGGGGAGCATCAGATGATTGAAAATGAAAGGGGCAGAGGAGATGAGTCTCACATTGAAGGCAGGCCTGAACAGCTGGAAATACACCTGTGGACATCATCATGGCCACTCACGTCCTTGCCTCATTTGGAAAGTTTTGTAAGATGAGTCGGTAAACAAGGCCAGTACCCAAGAGTGTGAGAATTAAATCAGAACATAGAAACAGCCCTAACCAGTTTGGCTCAGTGGATAGAACGTCGGCCTGTGGACTGAACAGTCCCAGGTTCAATTCCTGTCAAGGGCATGTGCCTTGGCTGCGGGCACATCCCCAGTGCGGGGTGTGCAAGGGGCAGCCGATAGATGTTTCTCTCTCATCGATGTTTCTAACTCTCTATCCCTCTCCCTTCCTCTCTGTAAAAAATCAATAAAATATATTAAAAAAAGAAGAAGAACATAGGAACACAGAGCATGGAGCTTACAGAACATGATGCCTGACATGTGCTGTGTCTGAGAGGCAAGGTCCTTTCCCAGGGCCATCCAGCAGCCCCCTGCAGAGCAAGCCCTTCGTCCTGATGCTGTGACTCTAGGACACATCTGTTCTCTGCACAGTATCGCTGCTCACCCAGCTCCTCCAAGGCTGCAGGATCAGAGATGAGCGTCCCTGCTGCCTCAGGGCGTTGGGCAGGAGAGACTCCTAAGTGCCAGGCCAGCGGGAAGACCATTCAGCACATAGGAAAGATGCCGGGAACTGGACTGCGCACATGTGCTCATCTCTGGTGCAAACCCAGCAGCAGACATCTTATTTAACACAGCAATGGGCTTCTACATACATGAGGCTTTTACCAAAACTTTCCTTAAGCTTTTCACCTGTCGATGATACAGTATTTCCTCCTTCAAGACGTGCCGAAGAGTTAAGCCAAGACATGCTCACTGAACACACTATGGTATGCTGGACAGAATCCTGGAACAGAAAAGAGAATATTAGATAAAAACTAAGGAAATCTGAATAAAATATTAACTTTAGTTAATAATATGTCAATATTGGTTCACTCAGTGTAATGGATGTACCATTCTAATAGAAAAAAATTAATAATAGGAGGAACTGAGTACAGGATACATGGGGACTCTCTTTAGTATTATTATAATTTTATGTAAATCTAAACATCCATAAAATAAAGTTTATTTTAAAAACAATCAGCACAACTGTGCTGCTAAGAGACATGTTGGAAGTGCAGACAGGACAACCTCTCAGGAAGGCAATTGGATGACACAAGAATCCTTGACTATATTACCTAGAAATTTCCACCTGGAAATTCCCTATTTAGGCACCTAATCTAAAAATGTTCAAAAGTCCTGAAAGTTATATGGACAAAGATGTTATTGAAACAGAATTTATATAGTAAGAAATTGCCAAGAGTAGCAGACTGTATAGACTCTTAAGAAAGAACATAATGCTGTGAACCAAGCTTAAGATGAGTCTGCAGACAGAAGAAAATTTGCCACATCATCATAACACTTTAAGGATATGAACTAACATTACTAGGGATGACCTCTGGGTGGTGACATTAGGGTTGATTTTAAGTTTCACTTTGTTCATTTATAATTTCTGAATTGTTTATGCAAAGGAGATGCTTCTGAAATAAGAAACACAGATCTATAGAGAAAGGTTTAAGTTGCAAATAAAAACATTTAGTACTTGTTCTTCTATGTCTAGATATTAAGACAGAAAACTATATGAAAGGATTGGTCTTCCACAATTTTTTAATTCAAATATAAAATCCATAAGAGAAGCATTCTTCTACCAAAGCTTCTGTTCTGAAGTAGCTTTGTTCTCCAGCTCTGCGTGTCAGTGGAAAGAGCGCCAAGGTCTGGTTATGAAATAATCTGAACTGGAAGGAGCCTCCTGCACAAACTAAAGACTTCAGGTTGTGTCCTGATGAGATGAACAATTGAATCAACTCCCTCCGCTCTCCACCTGTAGGCTGGAGAACGTATGTGTGAATCCCTCTGAGTGCACCCATAAATTATGCATCCAGCATTTGGGTGATTAAGTGACAGGAATGTGTTACCTGTAGGCAAATTCAGCCGTCACAGAACAAACAGTAGCACTTTTCTAAGCAGGAAGGGTCTCGGCAACACTGAGGTCACCCTGTTTAGGAATAACACCGTGGCATTCTTAGCACGTGTCTTGAGGATGTTGGAGGTGGGTGATAAGAACTTCTGTTTGATGGCTTGTTTCCAGGGCAACACTTCTAATAATGCCACATTCTCTAAGAAATAATAGCGATACCTGAGGAATTCTGAACTGTGCATATCCTGTGTCTTGGTGTTTCAAAACATATCACATTTTCAGAACAAGTCTTGGGTAAAATTGGACTTGCTGGAGAAATATCATGAAAAAGTCATGGTTTCAGATGGTTTAGAACAAGCAATAATACATCAGTATTTCTGCCCAACTCTCTGCTGTGGTGGCCATATCAACCAAAAAAAAGACTAACACATATTTTTACTCTTTTTTAATATTGAATTTTACCCTAGATGGGTGAGACTTCTGGCACCCATGGTAGAGTGAGACACTAGACAAATATCCCCAAAAGGCAATGACAAAACTAGACAATATTGTCAAGAGCATTATTTCAGGACTCTGGAAACCAAATAAAAATATACCAGAAATTGAAACTCATGTATTCCAGGAGCACCACTGAACCCCAGGTGAGAACGCAGAGAGGTATGGTGTTTTACGGAGGCTGCCTAAACCCTTCCTGCCCCTAGCTTCCACAATGCAATGGTTCGTGACTCTCATGATGGGCAGGCAGTGGGAACCAGCAGCGCGGCTGCCGGAGGGGCTAACTTAACTTGCAGTGACATGTGGTGCTGAATAGAATAATGATCTCTGTGGGGGGGACGGGGAGAGAAAAACATGAAGTTAAACAGTGCAGCACCCAACCCACACACAGATTTATTGGCCAAGGATGGAAATTTTACTAGCTCAAGGCATTTGAGCACCACCTCTGACCAATCCTTGTCCGAGTACTAAGCTGTGATGACCAGAAGTGAACTCCATGAAACGAAATTAAAATAGAAAAACAAGAATTTTCAAAAAAACTAAACGGGGATATCAGGGGTTACACCCAGGGTAAGCAGAATTTACAGAATTAGCTGAGGCAACTCACTAAACAAATGAAAATCAAAACCAGCAACAACAAACATGGTGGGGAGGGAGGGAGAGGGAGATGATAATCCAGAGTTGCTATAATATATTGCCCAAAATATCAAGTTTTTTTTTTTTTTTTTTAAATATATTTTATTGATTTTTTACAGACAGGAAGGGAGAGAGATAGAGAGTTAGAAACATCGATGAGAGAGAAACATCGATCAGCTGCCTCCTGCACATCTCCTACTGGGGATGTGCCCGCAACCCAGGTACATGCCCTTGACCGGAATCGAACCTGGGACCTTTCAGTCCTCAGGCCAACGCTCTATCCACTGAGCCAAACTGGTTTTGGCAATATATCAAGTTTTTAACACACATTTCAGAACAGGCAATGAAACAGGAACATGTGATCCACCATTGGGGGAAAAGCAGTCAATGGAAACTCCCTGAGAGGACCCAGAGGTTGGAACAGCAAAGGCCTCACAGCAATTATTGTAAATATGTTCAAATACTGAGACAATAATATGCAACGGTAAAGAAAATACACCGACAGTGACTCACCAGCAAAGAGAGACTATTAAAAAGATAAGTTACAAGAGATATGCTGGAGTTGGAAATCATCATAACCAAAGTGAAAGTGTCACTCAACGAAGTATTCAGACGGGCTCAGTGCAGGGCGAGCAAACTTAAAAACAGATCAAGGGAAAATATCCCATCTGAAGAACAAAAGAGAACAAAAGGGTGGGGGTGAGGAGGAGAAACAGAGGCCTATGAGACACCATAAAATATACCAACATATGTTCAATGGGAGTCCCAGGAGGAGTAGAAAGTGTCAGAAAAATACCTGAAGAAATAATAGCTGAACCCTTCCCAAATTTGATGGAGATTTTGCATGTCCAAGAGGCTCATTTCTAAATAACATTAACACGGAGACCCCATCTAAACACGATAGTCAAATTGTTGAAAACCAAAACAAAGAGAAAATCTTAAAAGGAGCAGGAGAACAGAAACCCTCCTCGAAAAGGAACCTGTAAAGAGATTAACCACTGACCACCCCCCAACCCCAAGAAGGAAGTATGTATGCAAGAAGATATTGAGATAACGTATTTATTAAAAGTGCCAAAAAAGAAAAACAAAAACAAAGAAACACCAGAATTTTATAATCAGCAATGCAATCTAGCAAGTGAAAAAGGTTCTAGTCAGTGCAATTGAACAAGATAAAGAGATAAAGACACCTCTATAAAAGAGAAAAAAGTAAAACTTTTTTTACAGGTGACACATGCTGTTTGTGATACTTAAAATTATGTTTCCAATTTTCTGTTTGGTCATACCTCTAGTACCTTATTTCTGTCCTTTTTCCTTTGGCTGGTTTATTTAATGTTTGTTAACATAAAGTTATACATTGAATTATATATGTAACAGTCTTCTGAGCATTTAGAAGCTAAAATACACTAGACCCGTGGTTGGCAAACTGCAGCTCAAGAGCCACATGCGGCTCTTTGGCCCCTTGAGTGTGGCTATTCCACAAAATACCATGTGCGGGCGCGCACGTACAGTGCAATTGAAACTTCGTGGCCCATGTGCAGAAGTCGGTATTTTGTGGAAGAGCCGGTATTTTGTGGAAGAGCCACACTCAAGGGGCCAAAGAGCCGCATGGGGCTCACGAGCCACAGTTTGCTGAGCCGCCGTTTGCCGACCACTGCACTAGACCAAGCAACAAATCAAAACACAAGCTTGCCAACTTTTAATTCCCCAAATTTTTTCTGTTTATTTAGAATGAATAAATTTAAAAGAGAAAAATAAAACATTTCTGAATGCCAGATAAAATACTCTTAAAAGTTGAATTGTCGTCTTAGCACTCAAATGCATTTGTTTATGATGGAACAGGGATCAAAAGAAAGTCGAGCATATGGTTAAATCGTTTTCAACAATTAAAGACTGACTTCTGTGCTGCCCCGTACCTAAAGGAAGGGAAGATAAGCCGGGAACTCTGCTTGTGGCCTGCTCCCCAGCCTTCCTGTAGACGGGGACGATGACCAGCCACTGTGAGAGTCCTTGTCCCGGGTGGTGCCATGAATCTTTGCCGCATCTGTAAGAGATTATTAGTTTTCAAATAGCCTGTTAACACCGCCACCAGCACACACCACTGGTCCAGATTTGTGGTTTCAGAAGTCACTCCTATCGCACCGGGCAAGCCTGCTGTGGAGTTCGTGTTGCTATAAAAAGCCTCCTCATGGCTAAGAGAAGCTCTGGCTTCAGCTGGAAGCCTGGTCCTCAGAGGCAGGTCAAAGGTGAGCATTCCTTAGCCTCTTCTGCACTGATGAGTTGATAGAGAATCCCAAACTGTTTCCCTAATATTTTTATTTCTAACAGGAAGCAAACAAAACAAAGCCTACTAGGAAAAAAGGTGATTGGGAAACAAAACAGAAGCACCCCTCTATTGAACACTTGCTCCAGTGTGCTCTGTGGCCTCATTGTGGCAAAGGCACATGTCCCCCTGCATTTGGCCTCGCGGCCCTGCCCCGCCACCAACTGGCTGCCCTGGCACCGCTGGTGCTCACCCACCTTTCCTCCAGCACCGGTTTATCCGGTCCAGGCTGCTGCTGCATTGGCGCTCCCACCTGTCTGAAGCATCGGTAGCTGTCCCCACATCATCATGGTACTGGTGACATCGGGGCTGCCATGCCAGTTCAGCAGGGACCCGCTCCAGGGAGCTCTGCCCCCAGACAGCTACTAACACAAGGTGTGAACAGAGTCATTTTTAGAAGCTCTTATTCTTTATGAAAAGTGCCTATAACGAAGTTGTTTGCCGGTTGAACTAATTCAGGAATGTATTTGAAATACATATTTTATGATTACCTGTGTCATCTCTCAGTGTAATATGTGGTCCAGAAAACTTTCAGGTATTAGTGCTCACTGACTAGTTCAAGGCATAGCATTATGGTCCTTTCTTTAGTAAAACTTATTTTAAAAGTAGAAAATTATGATTCAAAAGGTACTATGTTATTTTATTTGAGGTAGATCATTGTAACCCAAATGGTATATGTTTTATCTTCATGTTACAGTATAATTGCATAGAGGGAAAAAAGGAAATCAAGATAAAAGCCCCAGGTGTGTTACTAGACAACTACTACTTCAATCCCATTTTTAATTTCTCCAAACTTTCAGGAGTTCTTATGGAAATTACTATTAAGATCTATTTTTATGTATATTTAAGCAGTTGCTCTGCACAGTGGTCTTAAAATAATTAGCAATTTTTCTGTTGTTTTTTTTTTTTTACAGGATTCAAAGTCGTTAACTTCTCTCTGTGTAAGTTTTCTCACTCTATAAAACAGACGTTTTCTCATTTTATGAACGAAGATGCCTCTGCCACCCTACATCACAGGGTTGTGCTGACCTAGTGGTCTCTCCTTAAAACAGCTGGAACAGAGGAAAACGCTATAGAAAGGTACATTTTTATACCATTATTACCCATCATAGTGGCATGCAATGCACTCGCCTTCAAACCTTGTCAGAAGCAAGATTCCAGGCTTCAGGCTGATGGACAGCAGGGAAGCGGACCCATGTGTCACGCTGTGGAATCTGCAGTTCTTGGGTGTTTTGATTTCTTCCTGTGAACGGGTAGCGCTCTTAAATCTGCCCCTTATAGAGGCTCCCGCACGTCCCTGAAACCAGCAGGCCACCTGCTCTCACTCGGCCCATCATTCTGGGCACGTCCTGGTCTGGACGCTCTTCCAGGGAACATTTTCGGTCCATTTTAGAAACGCACACAGAGTGCCTCCCAATGGCGGGGACAGTTTGTTTTCTTTGGCCAAGTTCTATATCTCTCCCCTGATGTATAATCCCCTGCCCTTGAGGGGCCCAGGTGGGTCTGAGGACTTCCAGGTGGGAGTTGAAGGTGCTGACGGCATTGTCACAATGACACCGATTGAAGGTAAAGGGCATAGTTTCTGCAGACTCTGGGAGTGAGAGCCAGGAGGGAGCACCTGCTTGTGTGAAAGTTGAGGACCAAGCAGGTCTGCTTTTCTCCAAAAAAGGAAAGATTTGCTAACGGTGGTGAGAGGGAGGGCTTTGGGACCTGTGGAGGCGTGGCCGTGTGAACCAGGCGGGAGGCCTGCTTTGCAGAGCCAGCGGGGCCTCAGGGAGGAAATGAACCTCACCAGCAAGAGCAGTCCAGTCCCGCCGAGCCTGACTTCCTCAAAGGTCCCTCCACCAAGGATCCAGGCGGAATGGAGCCAGTGCCCATCACGTGTCCTGATATGTGTGATGCTGGGCCACCCTGGCTGGGTCCCAGGCTGCACTGTCCCCGTGGCTAGCTGCAGACTGAGAGCTGCGTAAAACACAGAAACACAAACTCCTGTGGGAATAAACGCGGGGGAGGCTCGGTACACACTGGCTCTCAGGCCAACCCCGAGCAGAGCCCCCCTGCCTGCCTTCCAGCTGCTTCTGTTCACTTTCCACCTCTGTCTCTGTCTCCATCATCCAGTCTTTCCTCCGCCTGGTGGTCTCCCAGAACCATTGGACTTTCTCCAGGTAGCAGAGAACTGGCTGCTTGTGTGTGGATTTATCTCGCCTCACTCAGTAACCCAGAAAGGCCAACTTACAGCAAAATTACAATGTGCTGGCCCGGATTCATCACCTGGAACCCCCAGTAAAGGACACTCTGATTGACTGGGCTGGGCTCTCTGTTCTTAGAGCCAACCATCAGGCTCTTGGGAACAAAATAGAATGGCTGATGGGCAGGGCTGTCCTGTGGCCAAGAGGGGAGACCCTCCAAGGAAGGAGGTCGGCTTTGCCAGAAGATGGTGAGGGATCCTGGGCAAAGGTGTGATGACAAATGTGCCTAGAGGATTGTCCCCCTGTAGGCGCTGAGGTCAGGCAGGCCTGGGTTTGCAATTTGGCTTTGCCTGTTACTGGTCACCTTGTGCCTATTATTTAAGGCGTCTAACTCGCAGCTCAGCCATCTGTGTGAAGGGTTATTGTTTTTAATAAATAGTTCAGCTTCCATGGATGACATTTCAGTGTTCTCACTGACACTGGTAATACCAGCTCACTGGGAAGGCATGCAATTAGGGTCAGAGGGGAGAGAGAGCTGCATAATGTTTGGTGCTGATCTGCTTCCAACAAATAGTGCTTAAATAAAAAATTTTAAAAAGCCTAAAGGAGACCTCTAAAGGGATCTGCTCTGAGCAGCTGCTCACAACCAGGGAGGAGCAGGGAGCACAGAGGTGAGGGAGGGAGCACAGGGCTGTACTGGCCTCTGAGCCGACAGCAAGTGCTCCAGGCAAGTGTCCATGGGGTCAGCCCTGACCCATCATCAAGGGACCAAGTTAGGATATAAAGTCACCAGACAATATGAGCTTGTTTCTTTGTGTTTGGGGTTTTGTTTTGTTTTTTAGATTTCACATATAAAGGAGATCATACAGTATTTGTCTTTCTTTGTCTGACTTATTTAACTCAGCACCATGCTCTCAAGGTACATCTATGTTGTCTCAAATGGCAAAATGTTATTCTTTTTTATGGCTCAGGTTCTTCATCCACTCAATGAACACTTAGGTTGTTTCTATACTTGGGGCATTATAAATGCTGCCATGAACACGGGGGTGCATATATCTCTTCAAATTCATGTTTTAATTTCCTCTGGATAAATACTCAGAAGTGGGATTGATAAATCCATTTTCAACTTTTTGAAGAATCGCTATACCGTTTCCCATAGTGGCTGCATCAATTTACATTCCCACCCACAGTGCACGAGGGTTCCCTTTTCTCCATCTTCTCGCCAGCACTTGTGACTTCTTGTCTGTTTTATGACAGCCATTCTAACAGGTGTGAGGTGATATCTTGTGGTTTTGACTGGCATTTCCCTGGTGCTTAATGATGTTGAGCATCTTTTCATGTGTGTGTTCTTTCAGAAAACATCTATTCAAATTTCCTGCCCATTTTTTAAATCAAATTTATTTTTGCTGTTGAGTTGTATGAGTTCTTTATTCTGGATATGAGCCCCTTACCAGATATATGACTTGCAATTATTTTCTCCCATTTGGTAGGCTGCCTTTTCATTTTGTTGATGGTTTCCTCTGCTGTACAGAAAATTTTTAGTTTGATCTAGTCCCACGTGTTTATTTTTGCTTTTGCTTTTGGTGTCAGATTCAAAAAACTCATCACCAAGACCTATGTCAAGGGGCCTACAGCCTGTGTTTTTTTCTAGGAGTCGTATAGTTTCAGATGTTGCATTCATGTCTTTAATCGGTTTGAGTTATCTTTGGTTTAAGACAGTGGTCCAGTTTTAGATTTTTTCATGCGGCTGTCCAATTTTCTCAACACCATTTATTGAAGAGATTCTCCTTTTCCCATTGTATATTCATGGCTCCTTTGTTGCACATTAATTGACCATAGATGCATGCGTTTATTGCTGGGCTCTCTATTCTCTTCCAAGAATAATGTTTGACAACAGATCCGTGCATCATGACCCAGCCAAGTTGACACATAAAATGAGCCATCACAGATGGATGATGTAGCTGTCACCAGGACCTTGTTCCAGAATCTGTGGTCTCCCCTCCCCCTCTCTCCAGAGATGCAAAAGCAGACCCCAAACAGCAGCCGGGCCTGGAGAGTCTGTGGACTGGATAGTCAGAGCATGTCATGACCGCTGAAGAGATGGTTTAGAGTCCAGTGGTCAGCAAACTCGTTGGTCAACAGAGCCAAATATCAACAGTACAACGATTGAAATTTATTTTGAGAGCCAAATTTTTTAAACTTAAACTATGTAGGTAGGTACATTGTTATCAACTTAATTAGGGTACTCCTAAGGCTTAGGAAGAGCCACACTCAAGGGGCCAAAGAGCCGCATGTGGCTCGAGAGCCGCAGTTTGCCGACCATGAGTTTAGACTCACAGCAGCCCGGGACATGAGCTCCTAGCCTCACTGAGGCGTGTGAGGGCTTCTACTGCAATAGCTTCCACGTAGCCCTTTCCAATGACCCTGCCCCCATCATCCCACATGCAGACTGTCAGTTCTGGAAGCATGAGGATCTTCGTGTCCCCAGAGGCTGGTCCAGAGGCTGTTCAGAGCAAGTACCTGCTAACAGTCCATTGAGGTGGACATGGCTGCCTGTCCAGACCACTCCCTCCTCTACACTGGTCCCATCACCCACCACCCAGGTCACCAGATCCAAAGTCATGGAGTGTGTCTTAGGGACTCGAGATCACATTGAATATCCTGGGTGTCATTAAATAGTATCAAGATGGTCCCAAGGAGTTAAAACACTGTTTCCCATTGCAATTGTTAACATTAAAAATACAACTTAACCCTGGTTTTCTTGATATGTTCCATGTACAAGAGAAAGGCTATAAATAAATCATTCAACCAAAGAGGAGAACCGTCTAGGAATTAATTTATTCATATAGTCCTACCCCCCGGGGCTGGAAGGGGTTCTCAAAGGGGATTTAAAATTACTGACTGTTTACACAATGGAAAGCTTCTTGGCTTTCATTGTCTTCCCCGACAGCAGCATGAGTCACAAACCAAACTCAAGATAAATCTGCATCCTTCCGAAGATGCCTGAGCAACTGGGTACGCCCACAGCCACACCATCAGGCTAAACCCATGGCATGGCACAGTGACAGAAAGCAGCTTCCGTGGGGACAAGGAACACAGTTATTTGACCACAGAAAGGGCCCCTGGCCAGCGCCTCCTTCCTGACGCCCACGCTTGCAGCACCCCGTACACTGCCAACGCAGGGCGCTAGTTTCCTCCCTGTCCCCACATGGCTGGTGAAAACACCCACAGAGACGGATACGCAGGGGTTCCCTCCAGCCCACCCAAGCCACATAGCCGCAGCTCTGTGTCCCGCCATCGTCATCCCATGCCACTCAATAACACAGATTTAAAGCCATGCTTTTCCCAAATGATAAAACATTCTGCACCAAAAAGGTCTCTCAAGATATTCATGAGGCCCATACCTGATGCTTATTAACTTCCCTGATGCTTGGAAGGCGGTCAATGCATCTGACCGTCAGGCTATGCTAGAGGGTCTGTGGAGACACTGAGTGCTGCCTCCCTCCTCCCTGCCAACACCCCTCTCCCCCAAGCACAAAGCAGTGAAACTGCAGGAGCTGCAGGGGTGGGCAGGGGGGGGAGGGAGGGGGAAGCAGTTCGCAGAACAGGCAGCATGTGCCAGAAGATGAGCCCTGAGGCCTGAAAGGGACTAAAGTGCCCCCCGCAGACCTAGCTCTGGGGGTTCAGTCCATTGTCTGCCCAACCTCCACCCGCCCCAAATAAAGGAAATCAGGAAGACACAGTGTGGCCTACTTGGCAAGTTCCCTACTTGCTGTGGAGGAAGGTAATTTGTTACATAAATAATGAATTAGATGTGTGTTAACGTGGAATTAGTTCTTGAAGCTGTTTGTAGAGCAGTTGTGTGACTCCAGGTCACCGCAGGCTGTCAGTTCCAGAAACTCCTGGATGGATGCGTCCGAGGTACTTGTGACTGTACACCCTCAGTGGGGTTTCTTCGTGGGGTCTCCCTAACTCCATCAAATTCTGGAAGGAGCCCTACCTGGTTTGCCTCAGTGGATAGAGCGTCGGCCCGCGGACTGAAAGGTCCCAGGTTCGATTCTGGTCAAGGGCATGTACCTTGGTTGCGGGCACATCCCCAGTGGGAAGTGTGCAGGAGGCAGCTGATTGATGTTTCTCTCTCATCGATGTTTCTAGCTCTCTATCCCTCTCCCTTCCTCTCTGTAAAAAATCAATAAAATATATGGGGGGAAAAAATTCTGGAAGGAGTCACAGAGCATTCCAGATGTGAAAAGATCCCTTTTAAGTGGCAAAGGCTTCCAAAGGACTCGGCCCATCTTCTGTCTCTCTGTGTCCTATAATCGGGATGTTAGGGTGACTTTTCTCACTGGGATTTCAAAGGTTCCAAGTCGTCCATGCAGAGAAGATCCCTGTTTTCTGTCTCTCCCTCCGAAAGCCCACTACGTTCACGTGTCCAGGCAAGCTGAGTGGAGATGATGGAACCCAGGAGAGGCAGCGAGGAGCTGGCAAGGGCTGAGACATGTGTGCATGTGCCAAGCACTAGGGGAGGTGCAGGGTTGGTTCCAGAAGGATCAGCACAGCCCGCATTGATTTCGTTCATCCTGCCAGGAATGGGGGCCTGAAAAGGAAACCCAGAGGCGGAGCAGAGCCCAGGATGCTCCCTGTTACAGGAGCCCCGGCGGGCGGCCTCCCGTCCACACCCGGAGGTGAGGCCACATGAAACGCTGCCATCCTCCCCCGGCAGCCCCGACAAGAGGGCACTTGACCTTCCTTGAAATCCAGCAGAAACAAGTGTCCGGAAGTGGAGGGGCTGAGTGGGGCCTGCCCCTCCCGCCCCATCCTGGCCCTGAGATGTCCCAGGGCACGGCTGCGGGAGAGTAAGCTGTTACTGGATGGCTGGATGCAGCTGGAAAGAATTCCGAAATTACCACCACGTCCAATTTTAGACATCCTAGTCCTCTCCCCGCGCCTGGGAAATCTGTTGTCTGCATGTTCCCGCTCTCCCGCCAAGTCCCCGCCTGCCTCCTCTGAACAGCCCAGTGCTGTAGCCACCCACTGAAGGTATAGCTCTGGGTGCACCCGGGTCGCATCCCGGTCCTGGCAGGGGGATTTCATGAGCCTGAAGGATCCCTACGCTCCAGGACCCAAGGCATTTAGCAAATTGTCTCATAGAGTCACTGATGTTGTGGATATATGATTCCCTCCCAGAACAAAACTCGTGTTGGAGCTGCCACTGGCCTGGCCTGCTGCCGCCTGTGTCCCCTGCACCACCCTCTGACCAGCATCTCAGGTACAACCCCTCCTGCCTCCCAGACCACGGGCTCAGTGTAGCCTGGCCAGTGGGCACCTCTGTCATCAGATCTCAGGGAGACGCCCCTGCTCCCGGCCTCCCTGGTGGCCCCGGCAGGAGGGAAGGGCAGGCTCAGGGACTCAGCCCCTCAAAATGGAAACAACTCGAGATCATCTTTAGGAGACAATGTTTTCTGACATTTACTGTCATCTGTTGTAGCAGACAAAACTGAACACACTGGGTTGCTTGAAAGTAACTGTAAAAGCTCTGTGAAGGAAAATTCCGAAGAGGACACACAATGTCCGAAGCTAAATGTTCAACTAGGTTTCAATAGAGGCCCATTGCTACCCCTACAGCTAAAGAACAATCGAGGGCCATGGACAGATCAAGTGGGAGACACAGAAAATCCAAAGACAAAGCTGCCGTCCCCTCCCTCGGGCCAGCAGCGCTTCTCCTCTGAGATGGCTCCATTGCTGAGAGCAGATCGCAGACGGCAGACCAGGCGGGCTCACTCCAGCCCTGGGGGTGATGGCCCGGCTGGGCCCTGCTCCAGGAGCCCCGTTCTGAGTAGCAGGGTGGAGCTGGAGCCTGGCTCCCTACATCCACCCAGACCACCTGGGGCTCCATGGGCTCCTGTAGCTCTGTTCTTCCACAAGCAGCTGGAACTGCCTCTACAGCAATTCAGCATCTAAGAAAAGGGGCTTGGGCAAGCCTGGTTGATGACAGGCCTGATTTCAGGGGGCAAACCTGAAGGCAGTTCAAGGGACACTTTGTGACACTGCGTGGGGCTTGACCCCAGGGCCCTGACCTCCCCTGGGCCGGCTGGAGGACTGAATGAGAGCACGCCTACCCTGTGGTGAGCAAGGAACAGGGATCCTTCCCATCAGCTTTACCTACAGAGCCGATTCCCATTGAGAAGCACCCCTCAGTGAGTTTCAAGGTAGGCTGTGGCGAGAATGTTAGCAATGTCCTTGGCTGCCTCATCCCTTCATCTTTGTCACAGGGCCTATCCGACAAACTCTGGATCCTGCAGGGAGGATCGGGGCTCAGGGTCTGCTAGAGATGAGACACATTTGAAGTACAGGCAGAAAACCAGGTTGTGGGACACACAGGGGTCACAGCTCAAAAGCAGAGAAAACTGTCCTCACACCCAAGAAAAAGGACATCGGGGCTTGAATTGAGCTGAAGAAAGAGGGGCATGTGTAGGTAAAGTGGGAAAGGTGGACACAGGAAGGTGGGCGATGTCACTAGGGGGAGTCTAGGGCCTATTGGCTAACCAGCCAAGAATTAATGGGGATTTAGAGTAAGGATGCACCACATCGATGGGAAAGAAAGGCACTGCCCTGAGAACCTGATGTGGAAAGCCAGGCTGGTGACCACAGGGGTGTAGGTGTGAGAAAAGAGCATGTCAACACATGGCACATCAAAGGAGGCTCTCAAACAACTCTGAGGGTTTATCACCAACAGGATACTGTGTTTAATCGGCTCACAAGCCCACAGCTTGTGGCAAATGCACTTGCAATTTGAGCCTCTGAACTGATGTACATGAATAAATATGTATTGTGGGAAAACACTTAACAGAGATCTACTCTCTTAACCAATATTAAGTGCACAGTGCAGTGTACTGAGTTATAGGCACAATGTTGTACGGCAGGTCTTTACAATGCACTCATTTTGAGAAACTGAACAGCAACTCCCAGTTCCCCATCCTTCCCCCCACCCACCAGCCCATCCCCGGCAACCGCAATTCTACTCACAGTCTCTAAGGGTTTGACCATTTTAGAAACCTTGTGTATGTGAAATCATGCAGTGTTTGTCCTTCTGTGATTGGCTCAAATCAGGATCTCAAAGAGATATCTGCACCCTCATGCTCATTACAGCATATTCACAACAGCCAACACTTGGAAACAATGGCATGTCCATGGACAGGTGAATGGGTAAAGAGCAGCCCTTACATGCTGTGGAGTGTTATTTAGTCATAATAAAAGAGTAATATGCAAATCAACCGAATGGCAGAATGACAGGTTGGCAGGGGGCGGGACCAGAAAGCAGGCGGCTCCAGGCCAGCCAAAGTGCGTGCCAGTGGGCAGAGGGAAGGGTCAGCAATGGGGTGGGGGGGCAGTGACCTGCGGCAGCAGAAGGGCAATGAGGGCGGGGGCGGGGCCAGCTACTCCCTGGCCTGTGCCGTCCCCTGATCGCCCAGTTGCCTCCCGCAGAGGCCACCAGCAGGGCCGCTTGCTGCCTGCGCCATCCCCTGATCAGCCTGCCATTCACCTCCTGCAGAGGAAGGCCAGGCAACGACTCAGTCAGACATCCCCTGAGGGCTCCCGGACTATGAGAGGGTGCAGGCTGGGCTGAAGGACTGCCCCTCCACCCTCCCCCAGTGCATGAATTTTTGTGCACTGGGTCTCTAGTTTAGTCATAAGAAAGGAGAAGGTCCTTCCATGTATAACAGCATGGATGAATCTGGAGGACATCATTCATGTGTCAAATGTCAGGAAATTTGGGCCACAGTAAATGATTAAATGCTGGTGGACAATTTTATTCATTTAATATTCAATATAATTTTGTCTTTCTTTGTACTGATATTTTCCTGCCTTTGTAAGTGACCCAAATTGTAGCTGATTTCTCTTTCTGGTTTCTCATTCGTTTTGAAGTTTAAGTACTGACAATGGGAAATCCATTCTTCCAGATGATTTGGGACTCTATGAGGAGCAAGCAGGCTTCCTCTAGTCACACAGGAGGGTTGGTCACCTATGATGTCCCACACCACAGGAAACTCCAAAGTCTCTCCCTAAATGGTCATGTGGCGGGGGGCTGGGGGGGCACCATGGGGGGCAGGGCAGGCACTGTGACCCCAGAGTGATGTCAGGAATCCTGGGAGCACTGGCGGCCCTCCCTCACCCTCACCAACTCCACTGCCAGTGCTGTGCTTGGAGATGGTAAGGGTTCCAGTGTGCATGTTTGGTGGTGAACTTTCAGGAAAACACAGGGAAAGTGGTCTTGCTGACACTGTCTGTGAGTGTCTTTATGTGCATTAAATGGTCAAATCCATGGTCTGGCCATCATCTACATGGGACATAACACTCGGATATACAGGGATCCTCTCCTGCTTTGATCTGGATCAAATGAGCTGGGAACACAGTGTTCTGCCTTCACAGGCTCCGCTAATACATGAATCTGCTTCATTCATTTTTAAAAATATTATTGAAGCCTGGCTGGCATGGCTCAATGGTTGAGTGCTGACCTACAAACCAGGAGGTCACAGTTCAATTCCCGGTCAGGGCATATGCCCAGATTGCAGGCTCAATCCCCAGAGTCGTGCGTGGAGAAGGCAGCCGCTCAATGATTCTCTCTCATCATTGATGTTTCTATCTCTCTCTCCATCTCCTTTCCTCTCTGAAATCCTATATAATAAAAGGCTAATATGCAAATAGACCAAACAGCTGAACAACCGAACAACCAAACAACTGGTCGCTATAACATGCGCTGACCACCAGGGGGCATGCGCAGAACATGGCGGGTATCAGCAGCAGGTGGCAGAGCGTGGAACATGGTGGGCGTCAGCATTGGCGGGATGGTGGAGCAGGTGGGGGGGGGGGCGCGCCAGACCAAGTTTCCCCAGTCGCTGTCATCGGGGCAAGCCTCTGGTGGTTACTGAAAATTCTTTGCTCCCCCTTCCCGCACCGGCCCCAATCGCTTGGCGCCATCAGCGGATGCAAGTGGTGGCTGCTGACCTTAATTGCCCCTCAGGGCTTCTTCACCTGCCTCCTGCTCCTAAGGGGTGATGGGGATGGGCAGCTGCCTCTCGCACCCACTGCTGGTGATGGCCCCACTCACACCCACTGATGGTACAGAGCGATTGGGGCCGGTGTCAGCAACGGGTGCAAGCAGGGCCGGTGCCATCAGCGGGTGTGAGCAGCGGCTGCTGCCCTGATCTCCCCTGAGGGCTTCTCCACTTGCCCCTGCTCCTGAGGGCCTCCCACTGAGGACACATGGGAGAGAAGTGGCTCAAAGGGGCCAGCAGTGTGGGATCTGCTCCAGGCTCTCAGGCACCCAGCCTGGTCCCCTGCCCCACAAGGATGCGTGAGCACAGTCTTCTGAATTCAGACTGAGTCTACTCCTTTTTGTCTAAGACAGGAAGAGAAGAGAAGAGAAGAGAAGAGAAGAGAAGAGAAGAGAAGAGAAGAGAAGAGAAGAGAAGAGAAGAGAAGAGAAGAGAAGAGAAGAGAGGAGAAGAGGGGAGGGGAGGGGAGGGGAGGGGAGAAGAGGGGAGGGGAGGGGAGGGGAGGGGAGAAGAGGGGAGGGGAGGGGAGGGGAGGGGAGGGGAGGGGAGGGGAGGGGAGGGGAGGGGAGGGGAGGGGAGGGGAGGATGGCAATACTAGTAGGTTGTCTCTTGCCCCCAACCCCTATAACACCAGATCCAGACTCACATGTGTGAATTGTGTGGCTGTGAAAATATCCATCGGCACTTGCATCAGCATTGGCACCTAGAACCATCTCCACACTGTCATAAATGCATAATCATGGGATTAAGTTATGTGTAATTTAGAAATATTGTCTGAAGAAATGCTTGTTCTGCTGTTTATCTGGTAAATTTTACTTATGCTCCTCCAAATCCAACACTTCAGGCTCACAATCTTCAAAATGTGTCTGGTTTCCAGTCCAGCAGATTTCATCTGTCAATTTGAGCAGATCGTTTTGTCAAAATCCTTTCTAAGTTCTTTGCTCTGCCCACTCTTCCCTTGTTCCTCCCCTAGTTTCAGGTCAGCAGAAAACACCCGAGCTGTGAAATTAGCCTGCACACTAGCACATCAGCACACTCTGTGTGGGAGGCAGGGGCGGGCGGAGCCACCCCTGCCTACTGGGCCCGCGCTTCCTTTTCCAAAGCATCTACTTGAGGTGGAAAATTTTCATAATTGCCTCAGCACAAAGGTGAGTTTGTTTGGAAAGTTTCAGCAAAACCCGCTCATCTGTGTTGCTGTTGTGCAAGACTATGGAAGGACAAGCCCCGGGAAATGAAGAAAATGTTTGCCCACGAGTAACTCAGAAGTCCAACATTTGATTTAAAACTTTGCAGGAGTCCAGGATTCAGAAAAGAAAGACAAATCAAATAAGTTTTAGAAAGCACAGACAATGCCCTTTTATCTGATTTTCTGATTCAATCCTTAACCAAAATATCTCAAACTATTAAAATATGAACATCTGCTTTTCACAATACTGTTTCTGAAGGACAGGCAGCCAGTTGTAATGCTCTAAGTTTTGTTTGGTTTGGGTGTTTTGTTGTTGTTGGTTTTTGTTGTTGTTGTTTTGGGGGGGGGGCTGGGGGGGGGGGGTTGAGTGAGAGCAGCCTGTGTATATTTTTGAGCAGTGGGTGACTCATGAAACCTGAAGGTAATGGCCAGATTGCATATTTACAAAGGAAACATGAGATCAAGACTCACATATTGAAAAGATTTCCACTCAAGAGTAACTGACTTCATTTCCATCATTCCTGGAGAGCTGGGAAGATGAGGCTCGTTTTTAAAAATGTGTATTCGTGCCGAAACCGGTTTGGCTCAGTGCATGGAGCGTCGGCCTGCGGACTGAGAGGTCCCAGGTTCGATTCCGGTCAAGGGCATGTGCCTGGGTTTTGGGCACGTCCCCAGTGGGAGATGTGCAGGAGGCGGCTGATCGATGTTTCTCTCTCATCGATGTTTCTGGCTCTCTATCTCTCTCCCTTCCTCTCTGTAAAAGATCAATAAAATATATTGGGGAAAAAAAAAATGTGTATTCGTACTGATCATCTGCTATGGGCCGCACAGCAAAGGAAGACCCAGCCCGCCACCTCTGGCTCCCACTTGTCATTCTCTCTTTCATCCTCTTCCCCTGGAGGGAACCAGCCATAATGCCCTTCATCAGTTTTAAGTGTCGTTCTCACCCCATGTTTAGACTTAGGTGTTTACTCTATTTCAGTCACAGGGGTGGCTATATTTTGCATCTCCCTGAACTTCTTTCCAGAATGTACCTCCAGGTCGTCTTCCTGAATTTCATCACAGAAACCACACACTAAAAATGCAACAAACTTTCAATTCAACATCCAATTTTTTTTTTTCTGGATTTAACTCATGGATACTTGAATTGTTCTTTGTTCTCCTTTGCTGACATGCTCAGTCATGTCTCTGTATTATCCACAGTTCTCTTTAAGCCCCTTGCTTCACACATCCTCTCTCAAAATTTAGTCTGAAATGTTTATATAACTGAACCACTCCTGGATGGAACCAAGGATCCATCCAAGACTCAGACAACTGCACTCTTTGTTTCCTCGGAGCAGTATACTTTTCCCTGAAGACATCCTTTTGACCCTGGCCCATGAACTTTATGACCATTATCTATGACCTTTATTGACAATCATCACCCATAAGCATTGCCTTGATAATTCCCTGTGACTTTTACTTACCAGGGCCATTGATGGTGACCAATACCCATGACTCTCACTATGATCTTCACCCATAACTATTACTATGACTATCACCAATAACCATTGTCTATGACAGCCGTGGGCAAACTATGGCCCGCGGGCCGGATCCGGCCCGTTTGAAATGAATGAAACTAAGAAAAAAAAAGACCGTACCCTCTTATGTAATGATGTTTACTTTGAATTTATATTAGTTCACACAAACACTCCATCCATGCTTTTGTTCCGGCCCTCCGGTCCAGTTTAAGAACCCATTGTGGCCCTCGAGTCAAAAAGTTTGCCCACCCCTGGTCTATGACCATCACCTGTGACTATCATCCATGATGATTACCTATGACTATCTTCCATGATCATTCTCATGACCATTCCCCATGACCATTGCTCATGACCATCACCCATGACATTCACCCATGACTTTCATTATAACTTTCTCCCACAACCATCACCATGACCATCACCAGCAATCATTATGTATGGCCATCACTCATGACCTTCACTATGACCTCCTGTAACCATCACCATGACCACTGGCCATGACTGCAGAAGTGTCCATTGTGGAATTGAACTTCCTCCATTTGAAGTTTAGAGAGCATGGCAGGATAGATCAAGGGCCTAGGATAACATCATTTTTAGAAAGAAAACTGATGTAAACACTTCCATTGGAAGAGGTAGACAGACCCTAAATATGGTATGGGAAGTGAGCAGGACCATTTACATAGCAACTCCCTTTCTTCTTGCCCTGGATGCTCACCTGAAGCCTGATGCAAAGGCTATGCCAACCACTGACCAGGTGATTCTGCCCAGATGTGCATTCACCCCCACCAGGAGCAATGGTAACAGGAGACAAATACCTACCTTGTTCATTATAATAACTGACAATGATCAGGATGGATATTTTAAAATAAAAAAGTCCCTTGTTTAAAAATAGGGACTCTGTTTTAATCCACCCAATACTACAGCAATTTGAAGATGATAATCTTGGTTTTCAGATTTCAACAATCCTCTCATTTAAGCTGTGTTCTGTATTTACTGTCCTTCTAATGGCCTGGTCCCTGTTTTCTCAAATCTTCTCATTTCCTGGGTGTGTCTAAATTTTAACCCTTTTCTACCCACAACAGCAGGTGGATAAAATAAAGTGGCATAGTCATGTGGAGTTCTTTTACTTTCACTTACACTATTGATTATTGATTATTGATTATTTTCTCCTTGGAGTCTGATCATTTCCTGAGGAGGAAATCTGGCCTTTTGACTGAAACACAAGACAGGGAACTGATGGGTCTCTCTAAATGCAAGTCCACCTGTTCTTTCCCCCCACTTTTCTCAAAAATAGACTAATAAGATACAAATGGTGAAATAGTTCTAACATCATAGCATATACAGTGTGTGTATAAATATATGCATGTGTATATCTACGTGTGCATCTACACATGCATGTACATAATTGATAAATTTTGTTTTGTGTTGAGGTGGGTCCTTGATGTTAAAACTGAATCTTCCTAAGTAGGACAAGTCATATAAGACATAAACAAGTCATATAAGAGTTTTCATATAAGTAACACTATTTTTGTGGAATTTTCCCTACCATAATGCAATATATTAACATGCAAATATTAAAGTTACAAGCTTTAAATTTTAACCAGCAGCCAGTCTACGGACTGAGGCATGTTTCTCATTTTCACGGGGCCTCCATACAAGCAGCAGCCGTTTTAATAGACATCACGCATTAAAAAGGGGAGGACTGTTACGTTGCGCTTCAGCCAGAGCCACGGGGCACAATATGTTCTGTGGGTCAAAAGCGCACGTCCTGAAGGAGCCAGCCAACTACAGCGTCCTGTTATTAATCCGGAAATTGCATTTTTAGAACTGATATTGTCGACTACCTAAGTCTATATTGTTTCCCCGGTGGAATTTCTTTCCCCTGAAAATCAAACAAACTTCCTTTGTTCCCTCTGAGGTGGGCAGCCAGCCCCGAATGAGCTCGGACTTTAGTCAGCATGTCCTTTTGACTCTGACGAAGACACGGGACTCTGGTGTCATTACCCCACCCCCCGCCCCCCCAATGACAACCTGCACAGATGGCCTCTCTAGGAAGGCCAGGCAGCAAGGATACTGAGCCTACAGAAGACAGATTGTCAGGCCAAAGGTGACAGAGAAAGTGTGGGGTGCTTGCGGACTGCTGTTCCAAGTCCTTCCCGCCCCTCAAGACTGAAGGATGACCCTGAACAACAGGACAAGGTTAGAACCACTTCCACAGGACGTGCAACCATATGTGTTACTTCAGTCTCACTTATTTTCCAAGAGAAGGTAAAGTATGCCTGGCGATGGGCATCCTTTGAATGCTCTCCAACCTCCGAGCCCACCAGGCTTTTTCCTGGGATCCTGTGTAACCCTACGAAGACATCATGAAGTCTCAAGAGGCCATCTATTTCTGAGCGTCTCCACCACCCTGGCCCTTCTCCTCAGCTGGCTGTGGATGGAGCTCTTGTGGGGCAGACCATAAAGAAGGATCTCGTTCTTGAGAGAACCACAGGTGCACTCACCTGGGCTCCAGGGACAAGGCTCCTGGTCCCAGCTCTGCCACTTGTCAGCTAAGTCATCTTAAACCAGTTTTCCCACCTTCCTGGGCATGACCTCTCACCCTGCTCACTTCCCAGGGCATCAGCGAGGCTCATGCATGTGTGCGTGCACACGTTTGTGCTAATGTGGCATACTCTACCATTGGGAAGTATCACCTCTTCACTGATGTGCCCTTTCTTCCCATCGACCCCTCCCTGACCCCGACGTCTACCTGTGAGTTAAGGGTGGCATAGTAGGGACTAGTCCAGGCAATGATTTTGGGTCACAGCTTCAGAAAAATACAACCAAGCTAATGGAACTGGCTGAGCAGAGAATTGTCTTGCCCTGGAGGGACTGGGAGGGGATGGAACTTCACACCTCCCACCCAGTGGTGCTCCAGCAGCCTGTACCTGTTGGATAGGATAGAGGAACAGCGCGTCTGTGGGAAGATTGGTTAGGAATGAGTGAGAAAGGCCCAGACATCCTACAGCCACTTTACAAGCCATTCCAGTAAAAGAGTGGGCATTTAGAGGCCTTCAGCCTGACATAGCCATTCGTAATTGCGTGAATGCATTTCAATTAATACTGCCTTAAACACTTCTCATGTATTTACAGCATAGTCATTAATCCATTTGGTGTGCCCCAGCAGGCTCCAGCATCGCAGATAATATGGACAATACAATGTAACACGTTTCCAGGGTTCCTCCTGGCTCCTACTTATGGCAGCTCTACTGCAATAAAAATATTTTCCTGTCATTTAAATAATGAGAACCGCTATTTAAAGCACATAAAATATTTCTTTAATGTTAGGAAATTATTTGCTGTCCAAGACCATGAAGCTCTGCGAAAAGATGCTGTTTAAATTTCCTCCAGCTGGAGACTCAAAAAGTTTATTCAGGTTCCAGACATCATAATGGAAAATGTGTTTAAAAGAGTCATGCAGACGTTGATTAACACTCTGATTTGTTAAAACATCAATTTTCCCTCATCCTCCCAATCTTCCTAAAGTTAGTTGCTTTTGCAACAGCCCTGTCACTTGGACTCCCCAAAACTTTCTGCTGGATGTCTAGGAAGCTGGTGACTGGCAGGCTTTGCAGTGATGTCACAGCCAGTGAACACCTCCCGCCCGCTTCCTAGGGCCTGAGCCTTCTATGCTCTGGAATAATGAGAAGGCAGCTCAAGGACCTTCTGGGCACCTGGACCTCAGACCCCCAATTCCTTCAGTGCACTAACATCGTACGAGGACACAGTGATGACCAGGTGGGGTGTTCCTCAGGAGCACCTGAGGCAGGCTGGAGGACTGCGGAAGCCAGCAAGTCTTTAAATCGATGCAGAAATGTGACTGTCAAAGGCACAGCCACCACAAATCAAGCTGCACATGGTAAACACAAAGTTAAATGGATGAATAGCATGGAACATAAGGGTTTTCAAGATTGACTTCCTCTACTAAAAGAATATCCTAGATTTAGGTCAAAAATAAAATTTACTTATATGTGTTTTATAAGAAATTAAATGACAAAATTAAGATGGAAAAAGTATGTGAGGCAAATTCAAATGAGGGAAAGTAGAGAGGCCAGTATTAATATTAAAAAAGTGAAAATTAAGGTAAAAACATAAAATGGGAAAAGATGGATATTTCATAAGGATAAAAGGTATAATCCTTAAAGAATCTGAGCCATAGATGTTTATTTCTTTAAGAACAGAGCAAAAACTGTTATAAATACAAGAAGAAATGGAAAGATCCAAAATAATTAGGGGAACCATTAACACAACTTTAGAAACTGACAGGTAATAAAGTATACAAAAAAAAAGAAGATTTGAATATACAGCTGACAAGCTTAACCTACTAGATTGATAAAAAATAAATTTTCTAATAGAACATAAAAATTGTTTTCAAACACCCATGGAACATTTACAAAATAGAACATGTATTAGCCCACAAAGAATTTCCACAGCTTATGACCATGGTACTAACTAATTTGATCAAATATAATATACACACATTAACTCTTGTTAACATACAGACACACACTATATTAGCAGCCAGAGCTAACATTGTTTGGGGTGGTGACATAGTAGATGCATTGCCCCGGGGGGTGGGGGAGTGGAGGGATGGGAGAGTGGGGGGTTGGGGGGGTGGGGAGGTGGGGAGGGCCCAAGATGTGCTACAGCACCTCCTGGTGACCTGTTGTTTGGTCGTTCCACTGTATGGCATCACAACCACAGGCCTTTTAGGATATAGATTTTTCAAATACACTTTAATTTTAATGATATGCGAATTCAGTAAAATATTTTATGTATGAATAAAAATTTGCATTTTCCAAAGAAAACATTATCTCATTTGTACTCTGTTTTAAATTTTTAATACAAATAATTCCAAGTGGTCACTATACGACAGAACAGAGTATCCCGAGTTCTCCATATTTACTTAAAATCACTGTGCTGTCCTTCTGTGTTCCATAGTACAGGAGTGCACAGTTCATAGGGCAAGCAAAGTAACCCTCATATAGAAGGTAAATGAGCTACATATACATTATCATGTAAGTCCTCAGAGATTGTTTAGGACCCAACTTTCCTGAGGAGAAGATTTGATGGCTGGCGTGTGGAATCCTCATTGGGTGAGTCCTATTATTGTTCTAAACCCTTCACAGAAGGAGCAGCATAGCTTTTTCCAAAGGATGGAGGGGACACACCTCAACCGATAACAACAATTTTGTGTTAGAATAGTTTAAATTAATGTATGTATTTAAAAAAAAAACTACTCTCTTAAAACATTCAGATTGACTATCCACTCACTCTAATCATATAAATTGGTCAGTTTTTTCCTATTAAAAAATATTTTTAAGGAAGGATATTTATCTAATGAAAGTTACAGGAAAAGCACTGAAGGATTTGGTGCAAGGGGGAGACCCCAGCATCTGAACCGTGGCAGGTTACCAGCCACCAGCAGTGCAGGAGCAGCTGACAGCCAGATGCTGACCATTTGGGCAAGGATGATGGACAGTCACCAAAAGACAAGGGAAGGACACAGCAAAGTGCCTGCTGCCTAACTGGTTTGTCAGTTGAACGACTCACAAAATGCCAGTTAGCAGCCCCTGAGAAAACTCAGAGCCCTAATGGCAGCTTGGGTGAAGTTCACCTCGAGAAATAGCTCTGCCTCATGGAGGGCAGAAGGTAAAATATCGATCCTCTGATTCCTGCCGCCCACTCGGGTACGTGGAGGGTTGGCCTGACAGCGCGGCCAGCGGCATCATCTCATTAGCAATGAGGAGTCATGGCAGTTGCATGCCAGAACCCTAAATGCAACTCAGGACACATCCACACCAAGTCACCTATAAGTTCACATTTGGGAGATTAAGGAGAGAAGAAAAAGTATTATGTGGTGCCAACCGACACTCCCTGATTAGGTGAGATGAGTAAATAACGCACAATAACATCCACTTTTGACCATGGCCAGACATTGATTACTCCATCAAGATGACTCACAATAGAGAGGGTTGGTTTTGCTAATTACTACATATTTTAATAGTAACAGTTTGATATAAAACAGTGTGATAAGTTCAGAATGAGTATGACAGGGAATAGAGGGCCTGGCAGACACGCGATGGATTCTGCACTTGGTTGCAGTGCAGCTGCCAATGTCAGCAGAGGCTACCTGTGGCAGGTGTGGTATCACCTATGGCAGGTGTGGTTTCCACCCAGATCTCCATTTCATTAAAAATCCTACCACTGGTGTTAGCTTCTGCTCTTTCATTCTCTCTTTATTTTTATGAGCTAATGAGGACAAAAGTGTGATTACTCATCCAAATGGCATCATCAGCTCTGCTGTAAAAACATTCCTGGTTGAGAAGATCTTGACCTGATCACAGTTACACCAAGGACAACCAGATTTTCATCTGTCAGTCATGACAGAAAAGTTCAAATTTTGCTACGTTATATATTTTGAGATTTTAATCTCTAATGATCAAAATTCAGATTATCTGTAGTTGAGTGTATGGAAATTTAGTTTCCCACGCTTTTTTTCCTCACACAATATGATCTAGGAAATATATCTAGGATTTGTAAATATATTTTCCTGCCTACATTGTGAAATTATTACTATCTTAATAAAAATAAACCAAAATTCATAAATTAAATCTAATGTTTTCCACTTTTTCCCTCTATTTATTTTCTAAATTGAGAGATTTCTATATTTGTTTCACCACATTAAAACACTAATTAGAGAACATCTCATTTTCTTTCTTTTTCCACAATATTTCTATCATATTAACTTTATATAATATTTTAAAGTACTGGTAAAAAGCAAACTTTAACATCTTATGATATCTCAAGTTTTAAATTGCATAAGTTAATTTTTAATTGCTATTAAGCTACTGAAAAAACACACTAGGAAATAAACCAAATTACATATACATTATGTTTAATAAACTCAAAAAGGATCTGAACTCTCTAAGGTACCTAACAATTTAAAGGTAACATAGATTTTAGTTTTTCCTAAAATATGTTTGGGTTAGTTTGTCCTTTTTAATAGCAGCACAGATGTTTTTCTATCTATCTCACATCTATATGACGTATGTACTGTAATCTGAATAGTTACCCCAATGTTAGCAATGAAGGTGTCTCTGGGGCTTGGTGAGTGACATACCAGTGGAATCTGCTCTAGGTCATCAGCCTGGTCCTTCTTAAGTGAACACTGTCACCAGCTTTGGGTTGTATCACTACTCCTTTTTCAACAACCAAAAACTAACGTCAGGGCCAAGAAATAAAAGTGTAGAAAAGTGAGATTGGAACCCAGTGATGGAGGGGTGACTCCTCACGTGGTGTCTGCCACAGGGGCACCCAGGAGGCTGTGCCACATAGACATCCTACTGAATTGTGTCTGCCTCCCAGGAATCCACTCCAAGGGTTTGCTCGCAATTAAGCCTAATATTCCATATGCAGCTAAGATCACTTTTCCTAATTTTACCAATGATCATATTAAATACCTATTTAAAGCAGATTTCAGTTCATTTCAGATGCCACGAAGCTAACCTACCTTCTTCAATTGAGAGAGGCAGCTGCACAGTAAAGTTGTCAAGTGGCACCTTATTAAACCAAGAATTCACAGACTCTTGGCTGAGGGTCAGGTCTGATTATTTTGAACTAGAAAAATTTCATGAATATAGTTTTATTTTCTATAATGTGCTTATGTGGAACAAATGTTCTCTACGTTAGTGTTGGAATTCAAATGAAACACCTACTTTAAAAGACCTGGTTCACTGTACGTGTCATCTCCTTTATTAAACCTGAACTTCTTGGGGGGAATAGTTATATTTTGCTTTTCTCTACTTCCCAACAGTGTCTAATAAATTATTGGTGTGGAATGAATATTATATAAACAAGCAAAAGAATAAATTAATGAAGAAATTGGTGAGCTTAGAAACTTTAAGATAAATCAAAATCGACATCATTTTCCCTCATTAAAATAGGTGCTAGAATGAAAGATTTTGAAATCCACTGTAACTGTTAATCACAAGGAAATCAAGGGCTTAGTCAGCATTTGGCTTGGATTCAAAATGTGTGCTGCTTAATGTCTCTGACACGGTGGTTGCTTTATCTTCTAGTACTATTTCTTAATCCCAACTGAAGCTTTTAAGTTGTTATTTTTTCTGATGGCGCAAGGAAACATTTGACAAGTATTTGTTAAATGAGTGGCATCAACTTTTCTATCATAAGAAAAATTAAAATTGATGACTGTATGTTTATAGCAAGTCTTAAAGTCAGGTGGATGGTGTCAGCCTCCAACTTTGTTCTTCTTCATCAGTATTGTGTTGGCTGTTCTGGGTCTTTTGCTCCCATATAAACATTAGAATCAGTTTGTCAATATCCACAAACTAACTTACTGGGATTTTGACTGATAGGGATTTCATTGAATCTATAGATCAAGTTGAGAAGAATTCACATCTTCACAAAATTTAATCTTCCTAACCACCAACATGGAATACTTCTCCCTTTATTTAGTTCTTTGATTTCATTCAGAATGTTGTTGTTTTTCTTATATACATGTTTGTACAGATTTTGTTAGGTCTATATCTAAATGTTTTATGTTGCCAGATGCTAATATAAATGATATTGTGTTTTTTATTTCAAATCTCACTTGTTTGTTGCTGGTATGTATGAAAGCAACTAACTTTTATATATTAGCCTTGTGTCCTACAACCTTGCTATAGTCATCTGTTAGTTCCAGGAGGGGTTTTTTGCTGATTCTTTTGGATTTTCTTCAGAAAGAATCATGTCATCGGTGATCAAAGACAGAAATTTCCTCCTTCCCAATTTATATACATTTTTAATAATAATGTTGGAATTATTACATATACATTTGGGTTAGAAGAACAAACTTCCTTTGTTCTTCTTTTTCAAGGTAATTTTAACTACTCAGAGTTCCTTGCAATTCCATATGAATTGTAGAATCATATTTTCCATTTTTGAAAACAAAGGTCATTGGAAGTTTTATAGAAATTGACTTGATTGCTTTGGGAAGTATTATCACCTTTACAATATTAAGTCCTTGAATCCATGAATATGGGATATCTTTCCATTTATTTAGGTCTTTTTAAATTCCCTTCAACAATGTTTTATAGCTTTTGATATATGTCTGGTACCTTCTTAATTAAATATATTACTGTCTTATTATTTTTAATATATTTTTATTAATTTCAGAGAGGAAGGGAGAAGGAGAGAGAGATAAAGACAGAAACATCAATGATGAGAAGGAACCATGATCAGCTGCCTCCTGCACTTCCCCGACTGGGGATTGAGCTTGCAACCTGGGCATGTGCCCTTGACTGGAATTGAACCCAGGACCCTTCAATCTGCAGGCTATCATTCTATCCATTGAGCCAAATTGACTAGGGCTATCTTATTATTTTTGATGTTACTATAAATTGATTTCTATATATAATTTTATATTAGATTGTCCATTGACCATTAGTGGAAACACAACTGATTTTTGTAATTGTCTTGTATCCAGCAACTTTTTTTCATTTATTATCTCTATTTGCTTTTTTTTGGGTTCTTTTAGGGTTCCTATTTGAAAGATTATATAGCCTATGAGATATATAGTGCTGTAATAATAGAGCAATAGAGATGGTTTTATTTCTTTCTTTCCAATACGGGTGACTTTTATTATGTTTCTCTTGACTAGTCGCCCTGGCGAGAACTTCACTGTACAATGAAGAGAAGTGGTGAGAACAGACACCCTTATCCTATTCTTGCTCTTAACCTATCCTAGCTTTTAGGCTTTCACCATTGACTATGATATTAGCTGTATGTCTTTCACAAATACCTTTTATCTTGTTGAGAAAGTTTCCTTCTACTTCTAGTTTATTGAATGTTTTTGTCATGAAAAGGTATTGGATTTTGTCAAATGCTTTTTCTGCATCAGTTGAGATTATTATTTCCCCTTCACTCTATTAATGTGATGTATGACATTGTTGGATATTTGTATTCTGAAACACCCTTGTATTTTTGAGATAAATTCCATTTAATATGCTACTGGTTTGGGCTACTGGTGTTTTATTGAGGGTTTTTACATCTATACTCATAAGCGATATGAAACTGTACTTGTCTTTTTTCATCTCATGTATTGGTCTGGTTTTGGTATCAGGTAATAGTTATTTCATAGAATGAGTTAGGTAGTGTTTCCTCCTCTGATATTTTTAGAAAAGTTTGAGAATAATTGGTGTTAATTTTTTTTAAATGTTTGATGGAATTTAACAGTAAAGCCATCTGGACTGAGCTTGCATTCATTGAGAGGTTTCTTACTATTGATTCAGTCTCTTTGTTATTGATTTATTAAGATATACTTTTTCTTATTGAGTCAGTTTTGGTAGTAGAAATGTATGTTTCTAGGAATTTGTGCATTTTATTTAGGTTATCTAATTTGTTGACATAACACTATATGTAGTGTCCCCTTATAATTTTTTTATTTCCGTACAATTAGTAGTAATGTCCTTATCTTTATTCCTGATTTTAGTAAAGTTGTCTCTCTATTTTGTATTGGTTAGTCTCTAACTAAATGTTTGTCAATATTTTTATCTCTTCAAAAAACCAACTTTTGGTTTCACCGATTCTCTCAACTGTTTTTTCTACTCTCTATTTATCTCTTACTTAGTCTTTATTATTTCCGTCCATCAGATTTAAGTTTTGTTTTTGTTTTGTTTTATTTTTTGTGTTTTTCTAATTCCTCTAGGTGGGAGGTTAGGCTGCTTATTTGCTCTTTAATGTTGACATTTATAGCCATGAGTTTCTTTCTGAGAGCTGCTTTCGCTATGGCCCATAAGTCTGGGTAAGCTGTGTTTTCATTTTCATGTGTTTCAAAGTATTTTCTAAATCCCTTGTGATTCCTTTATTGACTCATTGGTTGTTTAAGAGTGTGCTGTTTAATTTCCACATATGTGTGAATTTTCCAGATTTCCTCCAGTTTTTGATTTTTTCATTTTATTTCATTGCAGTTGGAGAAGATACTGTAGAATTTCACTCTTCTTAAATTTATGAAGACTTGTTTTGTGGTCTCACTATGGTGCTACTATACCCAACACATGCAAAGTGGACACTAAGGTAAAGAGCCTTCCTAGAGGAAAAGATGGTTATTCCTTATGATAAAATTATCAGTTCACCAGGACCTTATAACGATTCAAATTAATATGCACTTATACCACAGCTTCAAATATATAAAGTAAACACAGAAACAATTAAAAGCATAAATAATCAAATTCACAAGTTTAGAAGGGAATTTGTAACACAATACTCTCAGGGACGCCAGAAAAGGCAGGCAAAGGGGTACAGAAAATTATGAAAATGTGATAAAAACCTGATATAATTGACATGTGGAGAAGAATTCATCCCACAGCTGCAGGATCATATGCTTCGCCAGCACATGGAGTGCAGGCACAAAGGGTCCTCCCAGCTCAGGCATAAGTTAGGTCACAACAAATTTCAAAGCCTTGAGATTACCCAAAGAACGTTGTCTGATCACAATGTGGTTGCACTGGAAAACAGTGACAATAAGACAACTAGAATATCCCCCTATGTTGGGAGATTAAGATGCAGAGTTCTAAATAGCCAATGGGTCAAAGAAGAAATCATGATAAATACAGCAATAGTTTGAACTGAATGTAACAAACACCTTATATAGGGTGTTCAAAAGAAATGTATACACACTTTGGCTGCCATTATTAATTCCAATGGGTTAAATCTAAAAGAAAAAAAAATCAATTGAGCTATCAACCAACTGTTAAAGTGTGTATACATTTTGGGGGACAGCCTTTATATCAAAATCTACAGCATAAAGTTACTTTGTGACAAGAGATATTTAAAACTTTGAACACATATATGAAGAAACAAGAAAAGCTAAAAAAAATGATGTCGTTCTTTTCAAAAATGTATAAATTTTTCTTGATTTCAGAAAGGAAGGAAAGGGGAGAGAGAACCATTGATTGGCTGCCTCATGCATGCCCCCTACTGGGGATCAAGCCTGCAATCTAGGCATGTGCCCTGATAGGGAGTCGAACCTTGATCTCCTGGGTCATAGGTTAAAGATCAACCACTGAGCCACACCAGTTGGGCAGCATAGTGTTTTGTTTTGTTTTTGCTGCCCAACATTAAGTGTGGGAAGAAATCTTGGGCTAGATTTAGATAAACAACCTTAGTTTCCCCAACATTTCCATTGGCCTCTAGGAAAGCCCCAAGCTGTGTGCTGACACCAGGACCTCCACAAGGGGATGCTGAGTGAAGAACCTTCTGGGGATATGAGCCTATCTCAGGACTCAAAAGCCTTCACTAATAACTTGAGAAAGATGATTTTTAGAAAGCAACGCAGATCTGAGTTTTAGTGATCCTTATCCTTAAATGGTGAATAGGCGAGTCATTCATTTACACACTCATCCACAAACCCTCATCAAGTTCCATGTGAGGACATAGTCGCCTGAGACCCAGGTGAGGTGAACACGCCCTCCTCCCCACCCCAAGGGGCTCTGTGCTCCTGAAGGTGAGACTGAAGCCCCCCAGACATGATGTCCTCAGCGAAGGGAAAAGCAATGCTTTGGGGCCTAGAGGAAGCATGCTTAGCCCATAATTCATTGTCTCATTCTTTCATTCAGTATCCCCTCGGCAAGTACTGCTCGGATGGGGATGTAATGAAGAAAAGATGCTGCACCTGCCTTTAACCAACTGGGGATGTGGACTTGGAAACCAGCAGTGAGGCAACGTGATGCAGCAAGGACAGTGCAGGAGGGAGGCTGTTCCTGCCCTGGCTGCTTGGAAGTCTGGAAAGTGGGCTGGGAGGACTGCACACTGGAGGCCAGACACAGACAAGTCAGAAGACTACGGATATTGGCCAAGCAATGGCCAGGATGCCTCTAGCCAATTACCCGCTCAAGCCATGTAAGAAAAGACCAAGACTTAACCGCCAGGCTGTGGGCCCTGGTCTCCCAGGACCTATAGCAGCCTGGTGAGCAGGGGCCACAGCTCCACTTTGCAGATGAGACACTGAAAACCAGGAAGCAAGGGTATTCCTAGCCCAGCTGCATCTTCCACCCCACCCTCCCTCCTGCGTATAACTTCCACTTGCAGAGCCCTTGTTTACAACGTGGTTACAGCATGGTGAGAACTGAGCAGTGCAGAAAAAAGCCACCCTCACCTGGCAGGAGCATGAGGAGAGGATGGAGGAGCCTGCTCCCCCTCCCCACACAAAATGACACCTGAAGTCACCGTGCTTCTCAGATCTGTCCTGGGACCTGGTGGATCTCTCCACCTGGGGTGCAGGGTGGGTCTATGAATACATTTAGGTTTCTCATGGTACTTGTTGGTTGCATTTTAACTGTTTGATTTGTTTAGTGCCACTTGAATTCTTTTCAGATGCTGAACCTAATTCATCTGTGATTCCAAAGTTTGCAGTCATTTATTGATTAACAAATTGATCTTCTTTTGGGGGTTCCTAAAGTTTCATAACTAGAGGCAAATGCCAATTTAAAGAGCACATTCCCAGAGCAACCCTGCTGTCAGTGAAACAGAATCTGTGGGTCTCCAAGGGTCAGGAGCCACGTCTGGGCCCTAGAAAATGAGCTTACTGGTATGTTCAAAACCTAGAAGAGATTAGCACAGTAAGTATGTTGTTTATATGAAGGCTTTTCCTTGAGTCTTAATCCTCTACTGTTTTACTGTATAATTGATATCCTGAAACCTTGATAAACCTACCCAATTTATTCATTTAGTCTTTGCCAATACTTTAAAGCTATCTTTTATACATGCATGCATAGCCTTTGTCCTGGTTAGGGTCGGCGAGCTGCTCTAACAAATGAACACAGAGCTTTAGGACTTTACCACCACAAAATTTTACTGCTTTCTAATCACCAAGCAATGTGGCTCGGGGTGGGGACCTCTGTCCCGTGCAGTCATTCGGAGACCCATGTTCTTGCAGCCTGGCCAGCTCTCACACGCGGCCTCCGAGCCTGATACATGGCATGGGACAGGAAAAGAGAGTAAAGGACAGATCCTTTTATAGGCCAAGATTGGAAGTAGCATCCATCTCTTCACCCACCAACCATTGAATGGAACCTGGACACGTGCAAGGGGCCCATGAGCTGGAGTTTAGCTGTGGGAGAAGACACAGTGTTACCAAGAGCCAGCATCTCTGCGAGGATACCTTGATCTAAAACTTGAAGGAGGTAGATGGCATGCCTTTGTATTTTTTTAAATATATTTTTATAGATTTCAGAGAGGAAAGGAGAAGGAGAGAGATAGAAACATCAATGATGATGTTTCTGACCAGGAATTGAACCTCGATCTCCTGGTTCATAGGTCAATGCTATGCCTTTTTAGGTAATGAACCCAAAGCTTACTTAACCAGCCCAATTGTCAGTACAAAAGCTTAAAAACTGGCCAGCCACCCTCCCTCCTCACATATGGGTTCTCAATGCCCTTTGGGAAATTTGCTTGGAGGAGTCATGACTCAGCAATCAGCCCAGCCTGCCTACAAGGCCCTTGGGTGCTCCATGTCCCACATTTAAAAGCATGTCGATGCCACTCCTCCTATGAAATCACCAGACTGTAAGCTGTTGGAGAGCAGGTGGCAGCTTGTGGTGGTGGTGGCACAGTGCCCACACCACTATACAAAAAATGTCCCCAGCAGTTCATTCCTTATTACAGCAGTTCTCAACCTGTGGGTCGCGACCCCTTTGACGGTCGAATGACCCTTTCACAGGGGTTGCCTAAGACCATCCTGCATATCAGATATTTATATTACAATTCATAACAGTAGCAACATTACAGTTATGAAGTAGCAACGAAAATAATTTTATGGTTGGGTCACAACATGAGGAACTGCATTTAAAGGGCCAGAAGGTTGAGAACCACTACTAACACGTGGGAACAGCACAGCTCCCGGGGCAGGGTTGGGAGTCCATGAGGTTGCTCGAGCCTCTGCTTCCCCTTGGGCGTGTCAGGTCTCACCCATTGGTCCAACATGCCTCAGCACGTTTCAGTCGCCGTGGGTCATCAATAGTCAGAAATCTGTACCATTCATTCTCGCACAACCCGCCGCATTATGACATCCAATAATGCAATAGTGAAACCCTGATAGGGTTAAATTCTTAACACAGATTAGGGCATTTAACATAAGACTTCGTTTCCCTTTTCAACTTAACATTGTTATGGCTATTTTATTAAAAACATGAAGATATAATACTAAGAAAGTTCAGTAAAGCAATGCATACGTAGGAGGCTAACACACTTTTTTGACCTTCAGATGGCTCTTACAAAATATTTCAGGTAAACTGTTTCTCAAAATAAAATTCCTCATGGACTTAAAAGTTTATGAAGAAGGTGTTGGGACAAAGACTGCATCCAGAAGAAGGTTAAACCCAAAACTTGAAGAAATGGCATTAAGATTGTGCAAAGACCCTCCGGCGGCAGGAAGCACCCACCCAGCCAGCCCCAGGAGAGCACAAAGGAACTCTACCTTTCTCTCAGGGGGGCGGTTCGGTTCTAACGTCCCCAGGACACTTCATTAGCTGCTGTGGCATCTGATAGGACAGGACGGTGCCTCTCTTGCTCCTGTTCCAGAATCCCCTGGAGATATTGTGCAGTTAATTACATGCCTAATTTTGAAAGTTACACGATCTGGCATCGCACACTCCCCTTAGCTGGGTGCTCATTCCCTGGCTGCTGTGCACAGGTGTTCAAGTCAGAACCAAATTGCATCTCCCTGGTCTGCCTCTTCTTCCCTCCTCTCCTTGTTGTAAATCACCTGGCTCCTGCCAAGCCATTTTTAAAATACACCCTCCTCTTAGCGCGGCTCAAATGAAGCTCGGGTAATGAATTGGTTTGCAGGGAGGTTGGGGTGAATCACCGGCACCTGGGGCACAGAAGATGCTGCGTCAGATAACCACTGCCGGTTGCATTCAGATGCCAGAACGAAACCAGGAGAAAAGAGTTCAGGTCTAGAAGAAAAGATGGGGCAGATGGAAACACAGACGCAGGGCTGGCACCCACCCACAGTTGGCAGAGCCTAACCTTGGAGAGCCTGACGTGAAATCAGATGCCGCCCCTCTGCCCGGGGGTCCTGTTCCCGAGCCAGAGGCAAGACCGAGATGGTCCGGGGAGATATTGATTATGTCTGTGTGCAAGAAACCAGAGCGTGGTTTTCTCAAACAATGAGCACCTGCCTTGTTTAAAACCAGCGGCCTGTCTGACTGAATGGAGTCACGGGTTAGCTCTTTCAGGAGCCGGCCTCTGTGAGACACAAACATGCAGCCACCACCCCACCTGAAGACACAGAGTTTTGAGGGGCGGAAATTCAAGCATAAGATACAGAGTATAATTGTATTCTTAATATTTGGTAATTTCAATGTGGCAAAAGGGGGTGCTTAGGTAGAATGGTTTGGGGGCTACTGAACCTTCATACTCCTATATAAAGCTTCTAACCCATGCTAACAGAAATTGTAATGAAATGAAGACAAGAGGAAGGATGGGGGGGAGTAAAGGAGGATGAAAAAGTGCAACAGCAAAAGTATTTGCTTCCCAGGATATGTTTTATCCTCTGTGACAATGAGAACTATTTCCTCTCTCTTTGGCCAGAAAGCCGTAAATGTTGCCTCACCTCTTGGTGGGCACTCGTGACCCACATATTTCAACCACTGCCCCTTCCTAGGCTGCTTCCAAGGCATCAGCACTTCTCCCGGGCCCCTTGAGGTCAGTGCCACGAGTGACGAAGGAGACAACCTAAGTGCGGTCCCTGCGCACGTGCAGTGTTACAAGGCAGAGCCAGCTTCACGGCGTGAGCTGTGCATCACACCAGCCCCCAGCACACTTGGTCTGATGTTTTGCCATAACTGCCTTGAAATTATTTACGAGTTTTTAACAAGGAGGCCCACTTCTTATTTTTCACTGGGCCGTGCAAATGCCATAGTTGGTCCCGTATCAGGCAGACTGTACCTCACACAGGTCCAGACGATACCCCTATGTTTATTCATTTGCAGCTGTGCCACCCCAAAACACCCACCCAGGGTTCAAACACTCACTGCAGCTCCCTGAGCATCGACCAAGAGGACATCCTGCACACACACAGTGAAGTGGAAGTTGGCAGAGGAGCTGACAACAGGTCCCCAAGGACACACACACACACACACACACACACACACACACACACACCGCTGTTTGGAGGACCCTGAATTACCTGGTGGCCACCTGAACTCTCATTTTGATTTCAGTCATGTTGACACACATAGTATTTGGGAGCACAGTGGGGCCTTGACTTACGAGTTTAATTCGTTCTGTGATGGAGCTCTTAACTCAAATTACTCGTATGTCAAATCAAAAAGTAAACGAGTGAGACACGTGATGCTGGGCTGATGTTGTGGTGTTCCCTGTGACGTTCGCTGCGCCAACTAGCGGTGGGGTATCTGAAGCTGGCTCGTAACCCGAATTTTAGCTCACAACTCAAAGCAAAAAATCGGCCGACAGACGGCTCGTATCTCAAAAAACTCGTTAGTCGGGACACTCGTAAGTCAAGGCCCCCCTGTAAATATAAGGGCTTTATGAACAACAAAGATAGAGAAAACTCTTCCAAATGCTGTTTCACTGTTGAACTTAGAGACAGCGCAATCTTATTACGTTGCAGTGCCCTTTGATATCCAAATCCCATGACTTGCCTCTAAATGTCCCATCAAATGAACAATTGCCAAATTGACTTTGTCTGCTTGCTGTTGATGGAAAAACTATGACAACTGTCTTCATCCAAGGAACCAAGGTCATCTAGCTCATGGAGCAGAAATGTAAGAGATAAAATAAAACGTAAAATGTACATTGAATGTACCCAAAGGACTTCACGCTGAGTATGGCGACCAGCTGTTCGCCCTGTTTTTGGAAAGATCAGGAGGAAACCACTTAAACTGCAAATGTTAGATGAGTTTCCTGCCAATGGAGTTTGTTGAGCATTACAAGGACCTGCCCACGGGAAACTGAGGAATTTCCTCCTGCAAAGATGTCCCACGATCCCAGACAGAGTGAGTGGTCCCCTGGTTGTGCCTCCCAGATGTGCTCCATGTGGGTCTAAAATCACCCTGGCTGACAAACATCAGCACTCAGGGCACCACAGCCAGCACCACCACAACCAATGGAACGATGACCTGAATGCAATAAACGGGGAAACTGGTCCAGACCCTCCTCTCACTTAGGGAGTCACATGCTTGGCAGAGCTGAGGCCATTTGGGTTTTGTTTGGTTCAAATCTCCGTTGGCTCAGCCTCCTCTGTCCCATAGGATGGCAGGCTGGCAAGGGCTTCACTGTTGAGCAGGCTTTCTTGGTTTCTCTGTCCAAAAGAAAGAGAATTCAAACTGCATATGTATTATTGAATTTTCTACAGCCAGGTTTAAAAAAAGAAACAGGTGAAAATGATTTTAATGGTATATTTTATTTACCCCAACATATCCAAGATATTTCATTTCAACATGCTATCGACATTAAGCTATTTTTTATGAAACACTTTAAATTCTTTTTTTTTTTTTTTTTTTTTGCAATTAGCCTCTGCGGGGTAGAGATCACATAGGGCACGTCTCAATTCAGAGCAGTGGCATCTCAGGTGCTCAGAGGTCACCTGTGGCTGGTGGCTGCCATGTTGGACAGTACACTAGTCAAAGTCAAAATGTCCTTGTATGATTTTATTTTTAGTATAAAATTGATATTTATATGTTCTGAAAAATTCCAAATTAATGGATTTATTTCCTTCTGTTTGATTTTTGTTTTTTTTTCTCCTTTGACTCCACTGAAGTTTTAAAGGTAAAAGGACAAAACAACACAGTAAAAGCCCAGCCTGGGCATTGGGTCTACAATACAAATTTAAAAAGTCAAATTTTAGAAGCATTAAATAATTTGCAAGATCCATTTAGCTCTGAATTCCATGGATTGTTATTGGGCTCTTTGTGCAGAAAAAAGACTTAAAAGATAAGCTGGGAGGAGGAGAAATTCAGCAACATCTGCTATTATTTGGAGATACCCTGAGATAATGAGAAGAGAGCCACTTCAGTTCCTAGAAGCAGACCCTAGGATGAGAATGCTCCAAGAAGGCAGTGAAGGAAGCAGGATAAGGCAGAGATGAAGCTCAGCAAGCAGGTGCTGTCAGCTGCAGATAAGATGCCCCCCTGATCCTGTGGGAGGCCCAGGAGGGGCTGGTCAAACACAGATTGTTGGGCCACACCTTAGAGCATCTGATTCAATTAGCCTGGCTGAGGCCCAAGAATTGTATTTCCAATAATATCGCTGGTTGTGTTCACTCTGAAAACTGGCTTTAGTGCATTAACAGCAGCACAGAGTAGGGCCCACCAGAATCAAGGAGCCAGGTTTGTGTGTCTGTGCCAACCAGTCATTGGCTAGGGGAAGAGGGGTGCATGACCTTCCAGTCCAGGGGCTCCTGTTGGCCCAGCAGAATTTTTAATTCCCCTTGGAAGCAGATGGCTGTGACGGCAGAAGGACACGCCTCACCTTGGGGACTGAGAGCATCCGCTGGGAGAAAGGACCTGGGTGGGACAACAACCCATCCTTCACCACCCAGCTGGCTCCATCAGTGAAGGCAGCCAGGGGGCTGATTGGCTACAGCGTGGATGTAACTGACAGAATATCTCCATGTGTGCAGCTCCCACTCCTGTCTTCTTCACTCAAGGGTGTCCTCAAGACTGGTGGAGCCACCTGCACCCAGAGAAAGTAGTGCTGAAGCAAAATGTTCAGGACTCTGGTCAAATAGGGTCAGGGATACCAGGGCTTCCTGGAAGTCCATTGTAACTGAGAGAGGGAGGAACAAAGCAGCCTGGTGCCCACAGACATCCTGAGAGCTAACCAAGCTTCCCCTTGGGGTCAGTGGATGGGGTTCAGGACTAACGCTGAGAGTCAGATATGACACCAGGATTAGCAGATGTGTTCGGTCTGTGATTTTCCAGGTAAATCCCAAAGGACTGGGAGGAGATCTCCTCAGAGTGAAACCTGCCTGAGACTGCCAAGAGTCGCCTGGTCTACCCTTTGCTCCAAGGGCTGGGTGCCCTGTTTTGCTCATGTTCTGCCAAAATTGTTTTAAGAGAAAGTTAATAATATGTTTGCAAATTAGGTCACCAAAGACATAAGTGATAACAAACTGGCAATCTTGTAAAATGAAGACGTAGACAATGCCTCCTTTCTAAGGGTTATGGGAATCTCTCTTTAAAGAGAACCATCAGTGTACTTTTCCTTGGCAATTTTTCTCAGGTTATACCGAAGCCTATTAAAGAGGCTGAGAACAATAGTAAAACATGACTAAACATAAAATATCCTTTGTAACAATGATTTTAAGTCATTAAGTGAATATAAAGTAAACTTTTACTTTGACCCTTGAAAACAAGAGACATCGTGGATGCAAAGGGGTACAAAGAAAATGGTGAGGAATCCAAGTACCCCCTGTGACATGGTACCAAGAGATGTGGTACCAGGTGGGGTGGTACCAGGCAGTGCTGCCTTAATTTCTGAGGCCTCCCTGAACAGGTTGCCACTTTACCTGGGACCAGAGCAGACCATAGAGTTTTTGTTTATGTGAGTAATATCTATCTATATTTTCTGCTGTTAAAAGTGAGAAAAAATAGGCCTGGATGGTGTTGCTCATTGAGCATTGACCTATGAACCCAAGAGATCTCAGTTCGATTTCTGGTCAGGGCACATGCCCAGGTGTGGGCTTACTCCCCAGTGTGGGGTGTGCATGAGGCAGCCGATTAATGAATCTCTCTCATCATTTATGTTTCTTTCTCTCTCTCCCTCTCCCTTCCTCTCTAAAATCAATAAAAATATATTAAAAATTAGAAAAAATAAATATGGATTGATTAATTTACTCAAAAGTAGCTATAATAATACACCCATGTATCATAACCTAAGGTCCTTATTGCATAGTCTACATTTCTTTGTTCAGTCATTTAAAAATATGCAAACCATTCTTAGCCAAGAGCCAAGGATGATGGCCAGATTGGGCCTACAGGCCATGGCTTGCTGCCCCCTGCTTTAGAGCTGTGCCTCCCAGTGCTGTGACTTCCAGCTCTGTGTGGCCATGGAGCATTCAAAGTACGGCTGGTCTAGACTGAGACGGGCTGTAAATGCCAAATATACATTGTCCAAAGAATTAGCACAAAAAGGAACATGAAATATCTCACTCCACTTTTTATTTTAGGCATAGGTTGAAATGATAATATTTTGCGTGCACTAAGTTAAATAAAATGTATATTAAAATCAATTTTTTCTGTTTCTTTTTACTTTATGCAATGTGACCATTAAGTATTTTTAAATTACCCACATGTTCACATTATATTTCTATGGGATGGGCTGACCTAGTGCGCTTTCATATTGGACCAGATGTCCTGTACTTCCCCAGGACAAAGGCTTCACTCTGAAGAACTCAAGTTTAGAAACAAAAGTATAAAACACTCCACTTGGAAAATACTGGGGGAAATCATCTTTATCCGAAAGCCTATGCCCCAATTTCACAAACGTATTTGTCAAGAACCAAAATATGTCCCAAGTTTACCAGGCAAAGTTCCTAAAAATTTATATATACATATATATATATATATATATATATATGTTTATGTATTTTAAAGACAAAGAAACAGATCTCCCAATGCAGAAGGCGGAGGCTGGGAGCATGTTTCTGTGGCCTGCTGAGCGCCCTGCTCTGGATCTACATTGGTTGGGGAAGATATGAAGTGGCTTATGGTCAGCAGAGAAATGATTTTAATCCCACTGCATGTTTGAGCAAATTGCCAAAATGTAGCGTTGTTTTTCCTGTGTTACCAATTAGTAACCTGGCAGGATGACGGAGTTCAGCAACCAAAGCGCCATCAGGAGAGCTATATGTCTTTTCGGGGGAGGAGCGTTAGTGAAGTTGGCTGTGAAGCAGGCTGCTGCTCGCACACCCAGCTGTCCCTACTCTAACCACCCGCAGGCATGGTCCCAGCCCTGGAGGAGCTGATACTTAGTGGGGCTCACAGACAAGTGAAGGGACATTTAGACAAACGATACTGAATTAGGTAGTGGTCAATGCTGCAGAGAATACAAAACAGGGTAAGAAAATGCAGAGGGTATGGGGCATGGAGCACTTTTGAGGGAGGGCAGGTATGAAGGCTGGGCAGAAAGGGAATGTCTGAGCCACCACAGTAACATGAAGGACATGGAGGTGAAAGGGGCAGCTGACCTAGGCAGAGGGACAGCAGTGAAAAGGCCAGGAGGGGCAGGATAGGTTGGGGTGCAGGACTTAGGTCCCAGTCCTGCCTCTGCCTGGCCACCGGACGTGAACGGCCCTGAACCTGCCGTGCCTCACTCCACATGCACGTGCAAGACGTGGATGAGGGGCTACCTCCCTCCCTGACACACTGTCGGGGTGGACGGCTGATGCACTTGCCCTGGGAACCGGGCCTGGCTGCAGCAGGCAAGATGTTTAGCTGCAAGATGGCCCAGAAGCCTGAGTCTCCTCTCTCATCCCTCATCCCAGGGCGGCGGCCCCGGGAGGACCAGAGCCATAGCATGAAAGGGCTTCACCTGGCAGAGAACTGAGGACCGTTTGATGAACCTCTAGACGCCAGCATTGTTTGTTAACAGCAGCACATGGTTCTTGTCCTAACAACTATTTTATTTTAAAGTATGGAGGGAAAACAAGTTTGGGGCTGTTTGGCTGCACACGTCTGGGGGAAGTGATGTCGGAGGTGGTCAGAGCCGGAGGGTGAGAGACCAGGGAAATCCCACCCAGTTAGATCTCGTGTTAAGTATGAGGTGGACCTGGGTAGAGAGTAAGCTGACTTACATTTTACTAATAAATGGATAACGTTAGCTGCTGTGCTAATAACAGGCTCTGAGGGGCCAGGTGGAGGAGACCTTGCAGACCGTACCCTCCAGGCAGGGAGGACTGTGCCTGGGCAATGTTGCTGAGTGTCAGGGCAGTGGCAGCAGTGGGCCCAGGGAGCGGGCAGGTGGGATCAAGAGGATTTTCTGAGAGTCAGACTCGGGAGTGAGGGCCAGAGAATGGCTGAGGACGGCACCTGATTCATGACCTGAGCAGGTGGGTGAAGCCTTCATGGAGAACCTGGTTCAGGTCATGGAAGTACTGTCTCCTCCCAACCCTGCCACCTGCACCCCAGCACTTAACCCCCAGCGCCTCTAGTAAAGCTCCACAGTGTTAGGTGCCAGCAGTCCCCTCAACCAGTCAACACATAACCTTGTTCCTGTGCGTGTTTCCATTTAATGGCACCATATCTGATACACATCATTGATGCACGAACATGGAACTCAAGGCCAACAGCACGCAGCTCAGGCCTGAGCGAGGCTCATCTCACACACATTTGCTCAGTGAGGCACATTGTGGACTTCTTGCCTTTAGAGACACTGGACAGCACTCCAGCACTGCACGGGTGGTTTATCCCCCTCCCCAACTCCCAACATAGGCCTCCTCCATCCGTATAAAGGAGAGGGGAGCACCCACCGAGAAGGGCAGCCTCTCACCAGGCCCCACGCTGTCGCCAGGCAGACTTGGGCTCTCAGCAAGGGGTGTGATGAGCCGCGCCAGGCAACAGTCTGTGTTTGCTTTTGTACAGTAAGTTGCCAAGGAGAATTCATATCATATTTTTACTAGAAAATGTACACCTTCTAGTAAAGATAATAAGCCGCACTTGGCAACATCAGAGTAAATAGGCATTCCAGAGGAGGGGGGTCATTAGACACGGTGTGGAGGCTGTTTCTCTAGCACCTCAGATGGAGAGCAGTGGGAGCACTAAACTGACCAAAGGGGGGCTCAGGTGTGTGCTCATGACCCCACCATCCAAGCAGTCCTGGGACCCCGCCCACCCACTGAACTGACCAATCAGGTGTGTGCTTATTCCCCAGCCTGCCCACCTGCTGACCGTACAGTCGAGGTGTGTGCTCATCACTCTGAGCACTGCCGGGGGTCCAAAACCCCAGAGACTTGCCCTACTAAATAGGTGTGGTCTCCAGGCTCACCTGTGACCTCGGGAGTCTCATGTTCTTCTCTAGGCCCTGCGGCAGCTCTGTCTTCCGTCTATTCCGGCCCCTCCTCTTTCCCCCAGCCTCACCCCGCCCCTCTAACTTTGCTTTCTTCTCAGGGCCCCACCAAGGCCTGCAGTTAGTTACCAGACTGGTTGTTACCCTGAAGAGAAGTAGTTACTGGGGGACATGGGTGGGGGGAATTTTGAGGTGCTGGTCAAAGTGGTGGTGACATTTTGTGGAATGTGGTATGTTTACTTAGTGAACATGTAAGTTATACTTTGTTTTTTTTTATCCATTTGGGCTACAGAAGATATGTCGATGAACAATTATTCTGAATGACTTGCAAAGCGCGAGGTGCTGTGTGAGTTCAGGTCTCAGAAGGAACACTATGGACCTGAACGGCTGAGGGGTTTATGGAGGAGATGAGAATTTTAAGACCAAGGATGGTCTTAAAGGTCAGGTAGATCAATGTAACTAGATAAGTTATCAACTTATCTAGATGATGGATAGATATGAAGATAGATAGACAGATAGATGATGGATATAGATGATGGATAGATATGAAGATAGATAGACAGATAGGTGGCAGACAGATAGGCAGACAGAGAAACACAGAGATGGGAGGGGGACTTTTCAGCTGGAAGAACCTTGCTTACTTGTTCCAATAACAGGAGACAACTGCATGGCTCACACAAAGGTGGAGGCAGGTAGTTTGGTCTAGAGCCACAATGTACTGGAGTTATTTCAATAATCTAAATGTGAAGAAAGACCAAAAATGTAAATAATAATAATAATAACACATTGGAGAGAAGTTGCATCTCATTTATAATGCAGCACTTCTTAACAAATACGCCTGTCTTGATAAAAAATTATTTCTAAAGTGGGTTATAATCACATTTTCAGAAATTAGATATTCATTGAGAGTCGATGTGTTGGGGCCGAGGTTAAGAACTGTGATTTTCAACAGCTCGTTCCATGGATCTATCCAAACTCACCTGTGAATCTGTACAACCTCGCGCTTTCCCTCACGGCAAATGCACTCTGAACTGCTTCAAAGGACACACGCCCAATTGTGGGTTTTTCCCCAATTAAAATGGTAACGTTTTTCCTATTAGCCTGATGCTTGCAGGGGTGTTGCAGTAACATTTCTGAGAGAACGGTAAAGGTTTTGTGCTAATATAATGTGACCCATAATTAATTCTGACATTTGGAGTAAGAAGGTGAGGATGAGAAATAAAGAAATACCTTTAAAACAATAATACCTGACACCTACATTGAGCAACTGTGGCCTCACACTCCTCTAAGCATCGTATAAATAATAATATTCTGGACTTGTTTTCCCAGGAAGTGATCGATGATCTTAAAATGGCCTGTGATTGTATAATTAAACCTAATAGCATGCTGTTTCTTCTAATAGCGTGCTCAGGTTATTATGCTGAAAGACCTAGGATTTATTGAAGGAACTGCAGGCAGCTACCTTCTGAGGGACAATCGAGCAATTGCGAAGACTAATTCCCATTTGTAACGTGGGACCCAGCAGAACTGATCCAAGACCAGTGTGGGTCCTTGAGAGAGGGACCGTGTGGGGGCGTTATTCCCCAAAACTTTACCAGGTGAAATATTTTGCAAAAAAAAAAAAAAAAAAAGAGTTTCCCAGTGAAAGCGTATTTTGAAGTGACAAAATGTTTTCCCCAAGACCATTCCCCAAGGCCATTTTAAGCTCAAAGTAGATGAGACAACAGGAGAAATGTTTAGGACCCTGAGGAGAGAGATTTTGCAAATTATAATCAGGTTATCATCCAGCTTACATCTTGCATAAAATAAACCCCATCACAGCAGAACCTGCACTAATGAGAGGACACTTAGAAAGCCCAAATTTTCCGGCAAAATTAAAACTGTATTATAAAAAAAGCCGTCTCTGAACACATTTCTGACAATTGTCCATGCTGCATGTGAGAGAAATCACTGTGATTGCTTTGTTCTCAAAGGCTGAAATGAATGTTCTCTCCATGTGCAAAGAAAAGAGCCCTACCCACTATTATCAGCAGAGGACATCCAGTCCTTTTAAGGAAAATGCATGGGGATGTATTTTGCTTTGTGATGTTGATAATTGTCCAATGTTTAAAAAGAAATCACGTCCAATCCCAAGGTGATGGGTAGTGAATTCCCTTGGGGCGGATGGGGACCATTGACAGTTGAAGTTGATTAAGAAATCTCTAGTTTGTGTGTTTGTTTGTTACTTGGACAAATAGCTGTCCCAAAAAGCCACCTGAAATCTGTTAGCGCCTATGGTCCGGGGTCCAGAGGGGGAAGGCGGAGAGTGTGGGGAGGGAGGAAGGCAGGTGAGGGGGTGAGGATGAGCATTTGGATTGTAAACTAGTAAGGATGATGGGAAGCGCAGAGCAGTTGGAAGCAGTGATGACAGACAGGCGGCAGGGCGCCCAGACCTGCGATGTCGGCCCCACGCCTGGGGCAGCACCCAGGTGCAGGTGATGCATGAAGGCAGGGCGTGCAAAGGCAGCCTCCAGAGCGGGCCTCTGGAAAATCCCCAGCAGCACAGGAGCTCCAATGGCGGGCTTGTTTTGCTGAGTGTGAACAAAAGGCCCAGGGCCTGCCAGCATTCCCAGCTCCACCTCATCCTCCGGGGCGGGAGGGGGCTCCTCCCCAACTTGAAAGAAGGCCGTAATGATAAGGTAGATCGCACACGAATCACCGGGGAAACTAGCCTGGCACAGAGGTACACGCACTGAGCTGAGAGGTCGGCTGTTCAAAGAATCTGTGAGTGACTAGTGCTGGTTCTTAAAAAATTCGTCACGCCTCACACGTTATATTGCTGACAGTGTGAGTGTGTGTTTACTGTTCCTCAGCCATGATTCAGATTGTTTAGTGTCTGTGAGTCCATCGCCTCCCCCCTTTTACCCATAACTGGGGTGCTGGAGCCTGTTCTGTTTATTGAGACATTTCACACGGGCTGCGATTGGCTGATCCTGGACTTGACCCATGGGAAAACTAAGCTATTCACCTGAGATAATGGAGGAATCGGGCCTGTGGTTGTGTCTGGGAAGGTGCCCTGGCCACTGACACGGCCCTCGGGTCACCAGAGAGAAGGAGAAAGACGTTGCCCTGAATGCTGGAGCTGAGCACCCAGGAGGCAGAGGGCCTCTCTCATCTTGAAGAGATAAATGCCCAGATGTTCGTTCTTCCTGCAGGTACCAGTGGGTGACATTGCACCTGTGCATGTCTGTCCCATTGCTGGGATGCCTTGCTCTGCTCCTGCCCACCGGTCAACCCTTGGACACTCTTGCTGCGGTGCAGAAAGCCGGTCCAAACCCCAAGCCTCACACTGAAGACCTTGCTTGCTCTTCTTTAAAATGAGACAAAGTTGTTGAAAAGTTGAAACTTCTGTCTGGAAACAGCAGATGCTCACCACCAGGAGTGTGGGCCAGTGGGCTGGCAGGCGGCTCCCCCTCCATGAACAGGGATGGTTTAAAAAGGGCCCATGGAACCCATTCTGCCAGGCGTGTCCTGACAGTGGAATGAACCCTAGATTCCCCCCCAGGTGAGCACACCTGCTGGGAGAACACGGGGGCTGCAACAGGAAGCAAAAGGCCAAGATGGCGAGTGCACTGGCACCAGAGGGAGGGCCCTCTGAAACAGGGAAACTAGCTCTGAGAAATCCAGCCCTTGTTCACCCTGAATCTCCACTGCAGTCCCACCAGTCACCCTCCCCCCACAGCCCCTGTCTGTTTCCAGCATTTTGCTCATCCTACTAGACTCCCCATAACTGCAAGCACAGCCCTTGCCCTTGTGGTTTCTGGCAGAACTGGCTCTGCTTCTTATCCATGTCACTCAGTCCGGGCTCCACTGGTATGAGATGTGTATTAACTTTTTGTAAGATTTAGTGCAAAGCAATGGCTTTTCTGGCTGAAGGAATGGTCCAGCACAGATGGGGGAAGTGTGGATTAGTACCCACGTCTGCACGTGCTCGAAGGAGAAGGCCCCGTAGGTGAAAGGACACCGAACTAAGATGCAGGGTGACAGGGGCGCAGTAGGAGGGACGGGATGAGAGTGTCCAGGCTCGTGGCCTGTCTGGGAGCTGTGAGAGCAACACCATGCATTGGGCTTTAACAGTCAGGGAGAATGCTGCATTTTCCAAGTTAGTGAAGTCTCTAACATAATGTCAAAATATGTCTCGGCAAGACAAAAAGTAGAGGAGGGGGAGAAATATTTGATCCGAAGAAGACAAGGAGAGGGGAGAAAAGGGAGCATGAGACAAACACAAACCTGTGAGGCTCGGCTTACATCCAAACATACTACTGATAACATTACTTATAAGTGAGCGAACCATTTCAGTTAGAAATCTCCTCTGAACTAGACCAATTAAAACGGCTAAAATCCCAAACACTGACAACACTGGGTGCTGGCCAGGATGGGGAGCAACAGGAACTCCCACTCGTCGCTGGTGGGAGTGCAGATGGCACAGCCACCGTGGAAGACAGTTTGGTGGTTTCTTACAAAACTAAACATATGCTTAACATAGGATTCAAACACGCTCATTGGTATTTACCAAACTTAAATGCCTGGTACTAAGTGAAAGAAGCCAAGCTGAAAAACATGCCTAGAAACGTGGAATCCAAACCACCTGCCTGAGGTAGAGCTCTGACCCTCTGTGAGCCCCTCCTCCCGATTCTGCCTTCCCTCCCTTCCTCCCTGCCCTTAGATTGGGCACTGGGAGCTCCTGAGGGTCCTCCTCTGACATTGTTCCCAGAAAACCTTTCTCACTCTCCCACATCAGATAAGACCCGCCCCGCACACATAGCACGTGTGCCCAGTGGACATGGGTGTTCCCCTTGGCCCTGAAGCCCACATTCATGCTCCTTATGGCAGCTGTTACCAAGTTGTATGAGTCGGTCCTCCAGTCTGTCTCCCACTGTCACTACTCCTGTAAGTCCTTCCAGGGAAGACTTAGATCAGTGGTTCTCAACCTTCTGGCCCTTTAAATACAGTTCCTCATGTTGTGACCCAACCATAAAATTATTTTCGTTGCTACTTCATAACTGTAATGTTGCTACTGTTATGAATCGTAATGTAAATATCTGATATGCAGGATGGTCTTAGGCGACCCCTGTGAAAGGGTCGTTCGACCGCCAAAGGGGTCGCGACCCACATGTTGAGAACCGCTTAGATAGTTATCTTTATCCACTGCACCCACCAGGCTGCTGGGCAAATGATTAGCTAGTAACTCTCTGATTGAATGGATGAATGAATAAATTTTAGGGGGGGGCGGAATGGGTGCGTTGTGCGCACACACGTGGGTTTAACGATGTACAGGATTCACTGTTGCTTCCCAAATAAATCCAAATGGGGCCGTGCCAGCCCCTGGACTGCAGGGCCTCCCCCTTCGTTGCTACTTGTGGCCTCCCGCTGCAGGTCCAGCTAGACAGCAGCTCTGCCCCAGGAGAACTGCCCCACCCGGGGCCCCAGCCCCTGGCCAGCACCGCATATTAATGCTGATGTGTATGTGTAAACGAACTGAATTAGTCCAGAAGTGTGCATGTAAACACACTGAGTTAATTGAGAAGTGTGCATGTAAATGCCCTGAATTTATCCAGAAGTGTATGCCTACATGGGCTGAATTAACCCAGATGTGTATGCATAAATGAACTGAAAAGAAAGTCCCTGTCCTGCCAGCCTGACAAGACCCAACAAAGGGAACAGGATGCTGCAGAGACCAAACCATAGGACAGGAGCTTCTCTGAGCACCGACGTGAGGGGCAGGCGACAGCAGCCTGGGAACACAGACGAGTCACGGGTGAGGTCTCGGCAGCTCCCCCTGTTTCCGGGGGCTCTGGCTGTGGTCTGGCTCACACACTCCTCAAGGAGTGTGTTGTCCAGGGAAACCAGGAACACACAAAGGTTAATGCTGGAAACACACACGAGGAGGAAGGTCAACACCCTGCTAATGTGTATGTGCTTGACATCCAGTTGGGGTAGAAATGTAGGCTTAAACCCTGTTGGGTCACAAACTATGTCCTGGTGGATTTGGGACGCCTGCTCTGTGGTATGTTCCCTTCTCAGAACCCTGGCCTGGAAGAACCCACTTCAAGGATCTGTTTTGGTGACAGGTGAGGCTGTATCTTTACAGCAGGAAGGGAAGAGCCAGTGCTCAGGGGAAAGCTGCTCCCACCACACCCACCTCCTCAGTCTACCGCAGAGTCAGGGTTCTCCCAGCCCACACCGGGCCAGGATGCAGGGCCAGGAGATATGGCGGCCCTGGGTGCCACGGGGAAGCGAGAGCCCCTTTCACGTTGCCAACCTGCAGCGCAGGGATCTACTGGTGAGGCATAAGCGAACGCAAGGCTGTGGTGGGTACTGTTCATGGAAAACAAGATGCAGGCTGTGAGTTTGTGCCGTATGTGACCCGTTCTTCCTGTGTCCGACAGACACTCTTCTCTCCCCAGAGGTCAGCATCCTGCACAGAGGGACGCTGGTGGGCCCGGGGTATTGTTCTCAATAGCAAGGGCAGGGGGTCCAGGAGACCTGTTCCCATCCTCCAAGGACCTGTGATCAGTTTATTTCAAAACCATCAGCATCCTCACTTCAATCTTCTGCTCCATGTTATCTCTCACTAGGTCTCCATCTACCTGTCTGCAAGGAAGCTAGGCGTGGCCGCAGCAAATGGAAATGTCTCCTGTCTCTCCAGCCAGGAGAGCACACGGTTCTGCCTCCGGGGCCACACGCAGGCTGCCGAAGGGTGGGAATGGGAGCTTCCACCTTGCATCCTGGCGGTGTTTTTCAGGTTCCTTTCCACCTGCATTACAGCATTGCAGTGTAGGGCTGTGCAACCTTGGGTGAATCGACCTCTCTGGGTCGGCCTCTCTAAAACTCAGACCAATGACCCGACGTGCAATCGAACCATAACACAGAAATGAGGTGGCGTTGCTCAAATGCTCTGAAGAGCATCTACTACAGCATGGTAAGCACTCGGTGATATTTAACACACCACGAGAAGAATATACTCCCATTCATTAAAGCCCAGCCATTGCAAGACAGCAAATACCATGGACACTGCCCTAGCACTTTAAAAACACTTATTTCAGTGTTTAATTCCTGGGCATAAACATAACATTTTTCCTGATGAACACATGTGGCTGACAGGATATCTGTGTGATCACAACTGTGCAGACCTCCCTCTGACACCAGCCTGAGGGCCATCAGTGGGGAAAGCCCAATGGTGAGGTCAGAACCGATACCATGTCCCTCATCTAGAATCCTAAATGAGAAATAAAATTAAAAAGTGATGCCGAGACCGGTTTGACTCAGTGGATAGAGCGTCGGCTTGCAGACTGAGGGGTCCTAGGTTCGATTCCGGTCGGGGGCGTGTGCCTGGGTTGCGGGCACATCTCCAGTGGGAGATGTGTAGGAGGCGGCTGATCGATGTTTCTCTCTCATCGATGTTTCTGGCTCTCTATCTCTCTCCTTTCCTCTCTGTGAAAAATCAATAAAATATATTTTTTTTAAAAAAGTGATTTTTTTAACAACATCGTTTTATTGATTTCAGAGAGTAAGGGACAGGGAGAGAGAGTTAGAAACATCAATGATGAGAGAGAATCATTGATTGGCTGCCTCCTACACACCCCCTATTGGGGATCATCTCTGCAACCCAGGCATATGCCCTTGACTGGAATCGGCTAGGGCAAGAAAAGTGATCTGAAATCAGTCAAAGTGCAAAAGCCCTGGCAGACTTCCGCATTGGCGAGGGAGAAGGATTCCCAGCCCCAGAGCACCCAGGACCCCACAGAAGTCTCCTCTTCTCAAAGGTAAGTCTGCAGGCAAATGCAAGCGCAGGAGAGAGTGAGAAGAGAAAACGCCTGCCCTCAGTAGTGGAGATGCTTGAACAGTCTGACAAAGACGATAAAACAAGAGCTGGGCAGCTCTCTGAGGGCAGCCCCACCTGCACCACTGAACCACTCAACCCATTAAGACCTTCCTCATCCTGTCCCCAGAGCATGCTGAGCGATGCCCAGGGAACGCTCCGTGCCTGTGTCCTGGCCACTCCTCTGCGTGCTGTTATTCTGCCCGCCAGTCGGATGAGCACTCATGAAGCAAGTCTTTTGTGTATATTTCCAAACTTGTTTATTGCAAAATAGATTTGTTATTTAATGACATGATTTAATTAAATATTATGAAAAAACAATAACATATGAATACAAAAGGGAAACAGGATTTCTTAATGTAAAAACTAAGTCAAGTACCGGATGAGAGCATGAGTGGGGGGGGAGGTGGGGAGTTAATGGGTGGATGAGGACACATTTGTAATATCTTAACCAATAAAGAAATTTAAAAAAAAAAAAAAGAATGAGAGGAAATGCGACGGGGAAACGGTGTTGTTGTTTTGCTTAGTGCAATATGACGGCAGTGAGAAGAGGAATGTCACTGGCTCCGCCGAGCCCGCTGGCCTGTGCAGACGCCTCCTCACACCAGAAATAGCAGGAGACCACAGACGGTATATCGGTGCTGAAGGGAGACTGTCCACTTCATCAGGGGACAGCCAATCGTCACTCAGATGGAAGGAAAAAATAATGGCACGTCCCAAGCAGAGGAGATATGACTCAGGAAACCTCCCTGAAAGGTCTGGTAAAGGACACAGCTCAGTGAGAAAAACAACTGAACCTGTAAACAAGAGATAAGAGGCAAAGAGAGATGGAAGCCAGGAAGTTGTTAAACACAGGTAAACTTTAGTGAGAATTTAACAACAGGAGACACAAAATTGCTAGACAAGACAAGCTTAGAAGGTGAGGTGGAAAAGCAAGGTTGGAAATAAAAATTTCTAAGGCTCCTATACAATCAAAAGATTAATAGAGGTATCAGTTGGCTTTAGCCAACTTATAGTTAGATCTCATACTAAATCCAATAGTGGGAAAAGAAGGAAGCAAATTCTCATGATTTAATGAAAACAAGAAGCTGGGTGGATGGAGCAGAAGACAGTGCAAAGAGATGACAAAATAAAATTAGTTTGTGACTTGGGGTAGGGCTAAGGTTTCTTATAATAACTATAAAGAGAAATTGATAAATTGGACACCTTAAAACTTGTGTTTATTAAGATGCACTGCTAAGAACATGAATAGGTACGCCATGGACTGTGAGAAAAAGAATGAACCTAATAAAGGGCTAGGTTACAGGATACAGAGAGATGCATGTTACTCCATATTAAAAAGACAAACAACCTAATAAAAAAATGTAACAGAAGATTCACCTCACAAAGCAAGATATGTTAATAGCCACTAGCATATAAAACATGTTCAACATCATTAGTCATCCAGAAACTGCAAATTAGCCCTGCCTGGGTGGCTCAATGGGTTGGTTGGAGTATGTCCCTGTACACCAAAAAGTTGAGGGTTCGATTCCCAGTCAGGGCATATTCCTAGGATATCTCTCTCTCTCTCTCTCTCTCTCTCTCTCTCTCTCTCTCTCTGCCTCTGTCTCTCTCTCCTCCCTCTTTCTCTCCAGGGTTCTTGGAACATTCAGTGTTCTCTTCACAATTTCTGTACAATTCTGGGATTGATTAATTATAATACTAACTGCATTTTACCTAAAAAGCTTTCTAAAAATTAAATATGAATGAAATTCATATGTAACTTTGATTTGTAAAAATCAAAAAATATATTGTCCAATCATGCTTCCTTCTTTTGAATTCAAGAGCAACGGTCACAAGATGGCCTCACCTTCCTTGACACTTTTTCCACGGAGAGGTGAGGGCCTCTATCCTTCCCCCTAGAGTCCGGGCCAGCTCTGTAACTGCTGTGACTAATAGAACACAGAGAAAATAATGCCCTGAGAGTTTCCAGACCCAGGTCTTAAAAGAATGGCAAATTCCACTTACAGACTCTTGGAAAACTCACTCTTGGAACCCCAGGCACCTGTGGAAGAAGTCTGACTCCTTTGCTGGAAAGACCACCTAGAGAGGCCTTCGGCAGGGCGGAGGACAAGAGGCCCAGCTCTCTACCAAGACACCAGAGAAGTGAGGCATGAGGGGGCCTCCTGCCACAGCTGCCCAGGCTTCCACATGGGCCAGTGAAAACCCACTTGACAAAGCCCTTCCTGAACTCCCGAACCTCAAAACCTGAGCAAATAAATGGTTTGTTTTAAAGTACAACTTTGGAAGTAATTTGTTTGTTATTGGGGGCTGGAGAAAGGTGGCTTCCCTTCTCCCTCTCTCCCCCATTACACAGTGGCAGAAAATTCAGCTGCAAGCACTAAAAGAAACATCTACCTACTGAGCTGGTGGATTTGGTTAACTTCCTGGCAGAAAGATGGAACTATCAACTAATTTCTGAGACATGATAAGATACAGATAGAGAAATAAAGATATAAAAAAAAAAAAAAACAAATAACAAGTATCTAGTTTTCAGGCAGAACTCAGCGAGCACCTGCTGAGTTCAAAAATAAAACTGTCTCCCAACTGGAGTCTCTCCAGGCTGCAAAAGACGCTGTAAGAAATGACCTCAGGGGAAGTAGCCACCCCAGGTGAGGAGAGTTGAATAATGGCTGAGGGATAAAGATCTCCAGGGGGTAGTTGTAAGACCCTTGGTTGAGACCTTAGAAATATTTCAAGATGTGCATGTGTAGGCCTCTGAGTATCTTAAGAATGTGGCCTTTGGACCCTTTCAACTTGATGAAAAGGCTCTAAGGATCTTAATAGCCTTGCCCCACAGCACTCTGACCAGCAGTCCTAGAAGGCCTGTTTCAAAAACAGTATCCATAATAATAAAAGCATAATATGCTAATTAGACTGGACAGCTGAACGACCTTCCAGACAACCTTTCGGAAGAAGCCAGAGCTGCCAGGGCCGAGGCAGCCGCTGCAGTTGGGAGGGCTGAGCCCCTTGCACAAATTTCGTGCATTGGGCCTCTAGTCTATATTATAAAAGGCCAGTGGTCGTAATGCTGTAACGACATAATGACCAAATGACTGGTCACCAGGAGGTGCATTGATGGGTCTCATGGTGTGGCAGGTCTCGGTCTCACGGCAAGGTGGGTCTGGGTCTCGAGTGATTTCATGCACTGGGCCTCTAGTATATTATAATCTGATACACAGGAAATTCACCACATTTTTTACAGAAAGTACATGAGCCAGAACTGAAAGAGGCAGAGACTGTACAAAGAGGACTTGGACTTCCCCCAGCCTTTCATAGGCAGGAGGCATGCAGGGAAGCTTCTGATCTAGAAACACTTGCCCTTTCTTATGGGAAAGTGGGAAAGAAAGGATGTCTCAAGGCAGAACCAAGAGCCCGGAGAGCAGGAGGGCCCCATGCAGTGACTGGCAGTACTGCTGCAAGACTTCTAGTTTCCCCCTACCTGAAAAGGCCTGTGCAAGTCTTGTCACTTTATATCAGATGCAAGAGGGAACGATAATTTGTCTTCTTAGGTCAAAAGTCCTAAGGTCAAGAGGACCATTTTAGTGGCATCCTGCCCAAGGGTTCTTACCGATCTTTCACTCTCACATCGATGGTCTCTCTCTCTGTCTCTCTCTCCCTCCCTTCCTCTTTCTCTAAAATCAATAAACTATTCTTAAAAAACACACAAAACAAAACAGAAAAAAGGAGGCCTTAGGGACAGGGTTAGGGGGTTAGCCCAGGATGAGCTGCTGCTGCCCATTGCTCCCAGGTTCCAAGTCTTGTGAGGGGTCCCTTAGATGGAGCTTTCATTTTGAGGGTTTTTTAAGGCTGACTTAGTTTAGCAGATCCTGGACCTTGAGCTTGAAGCTGACGTTGTAATGGGGTGAAATTTTCAGGGTCCTTGGAAGGGAAAATGAGTGTATTTCACATGTAGGAGGCACGTAAGTAATTTGTATCCAGCGAGCAGACTGAGGCCAATTCAAGATGAACATAAATATTTCACTCTCCTCTTTGGGGGACATGAAGTATCTTCTCCTCCCCTTGAATCTGGGCAGGGCTTGTGGATTCCTTTAAGAACACTTCTTTCTGACTGTCTAAGGTCAGGACTTCTGTTTCTCACATCAGTTATACTAGAAATTATAAAATATTTATATAAGAATGCTAGATCTTTATGTCCTTAAACTATAGATATTTAACATCTATTAAACCATTTATTTACTGGACCCATCTGTTTTCTGCAATGTGAGCATCCAATAATTAATCAAATTGAACTGTAAGAAGTGATTTCCCACCCTAACCGGTTTGGCTCAGTGGATAGAGCGTCGGCCTGCGGACTGAAGGGTCCCAGGTTCGATCCTGGTCAAGGGCATGTACCTTGGTTGCGGGCACATCCCCAGTAGGGGGTGTGCAGGAGGCAGCTGATGGATGTTTCTCTTTCATTGATGTTTCAAACCCTCTATCCCTCTCCCTTCCTCTCAATAAAATATTTTTTTTAAAAAAAATAAGTGATTTCCATGAATTTTTGAAAGCCCTCCTACTACATGTTTTGTCTTATATCCAAAAAGGTCTATTTAAAAAGCTCTAATAGCTAGGAAAATGCACATTTGAACTTTCTTATGTGAGTCTGAGTCTTATCTATTGAGTAGCTCAGGCCCCATGCCATGCCTCACTTTCAGTCTGGAACCGACCAGAGGAGCAGAAAAACACTTGTTGGTTTGTGTCTTTATGGAAAACCTGCCAACCCCAAGTCAGCAAGCTTTCCATGAAACAGGTCGGTAGTGTGACCTGCAACGGCATCATGACAAGGAAACCGCTTTCTCATAACAATGTGGGTGTCACTCTTAGGCACCAAGGAGAGGTCGCTAATCCAAAATGAGTCATTTTTAGGCTTTTCATACTAATGGAAACCTGTACAACCTGCCCCCTTCCAAAAATTGGTCATTCCAGTCATGAAATTATCATTTATAAATCAGAAAAACATTACATATAAAAAACAGATTTATGTAATGGATAACACAAAAATTCTGGAAGAAAGCAGTAATATTTCCCATGTGACTTATGCTATAAATATGAAACCCATGACGATAAAATCATTTAAAAATAATATTGTGGATTTTTAATTTCTTTGGCTTTTACTTGCAAGACTTGAAAAATATCTCCAGCTCTAGTTCATTTGAAGGGCTGAAGTCCTAAAATCCCAGTTGATTAGAGCTGCATTCTTAGTAAACAACAATTCTGAGAAATTGAAAGTTATATTTTCTGTGTGGTTCGTGTATTCATTTCCTTGTACAACACCACCCAGGAGACTTGAGGCATTTAAAGGAAATTTTCCTGCTTTTTCACCCCTGTAACTGATTTCTCACAATACAGAGAGTCTGTTCCCACTGCTGACAACACCGGCTGGCAGGCAGGGACCCGCTGAGCACCCACTCCCAGTTCCCGGGTCCTTCCTGGACTACACGGCCAGCGCAGCCTGTCGGGGTGGTGGCCACATTCTGATGGGAAGATGGGTCTCAGGCATCTGTGAGCGGTCATGTGAGCCTCCTTTGGCCTCTTCCATCTCCTGTCCCACAGCTGGTCCCTCCATCCCCCGCCATCAAAGTCTCTGGACCGAGATCCCAGTTGCTCTCTGGAGACCACAACCCCCACGTCAGCATAGCCAGCAGTGCAGGACCCTCAGAAGTGCATGAGCCTGAGCAGCAGACCCTGTGCCTCTCTGCCGTGGTCCCAGCTTGTCTGAGGCCAGAAGTTTACTCGTCCTCTTGGCTCCATCACCTCTGGGTTTTTCCTCACAGGTGCAGGATGCGATGTGCAGTCTGCTGCTCAGGCTCAGGCACTGCACTGGAGCCTTGGAGGTCCTGGAGGAGAGGGCACTGGCCAAGATCAAGGGGCCAGAGGCCATGAACGTTTTAACATTTCTCTACAAGTGGCTATTCTCATAAACACAAAAATTAAATTAAACAAAATTACACTGATATATATAGTAGGTGTTACTAGAGACAAGATACTTTTTTAAAAATATGTATTTTTAATTGATTTCAGAGAAAAAGGGAGAGAGAAAGAGAGAGAGAGAGAGAGAGAGAGAGGGAGAGAGAGAGAGAGAGAGAAAGAGAGAGAGAGAGAGAGAAACAATGATGAAAGAGAATCATTGATTGGCTGCCTCCTGCACATCCCGCCACTGGGGATCAAGTCTGCAACTCGGGCATGTGCTCTGACCGGGAATCGAACCATGACCTCCTGGTTCATAGGTCAATGCTCAACCACTGAGCCATGCTGGTCTGGCAAGATACTTTTTATATATTAACAAGACATTTAAATGCAAATACATTACAATGTGTGTGTATATAGTGTATATATACATTCCAACATGTATGTATAATGCATTTGTAATTACATTTCTTGTGTGTGTGTGTGTGTGTGTGTGTGTGTGTATCCAGAGCCGTGTATCTGGGCCTAAAGCCATGTTCCTCAAACTATTCTCTGCTCCAGAAAATGAGAGATATTACATAATCATATTATTTCATTACACAGGAAGAATGGTAACATGCCATTAGGTGATTATAATTTGTTTAATAGATTATTATAGTTTTCTATTATTTTTTATTCTGAAACCTCTGGCACTTACTTGTCTATAAAATAAGCCCATAAACATAGCTTCTGATTTATGACAGACTCGTGGTCACAGGACAGTGCAGATATGGCATCTCACAGATATCACGCCTGTGCACAAAGGCAAGCCCCCAGCTGGTGGGGCAGGACTGTCCGCCCCAGCCCCTTACCTGACTTCCTTCCCTGTCCCGATAACTCTTCTGAAAGGGTGATACCTTGTTTGCCGGGGAAAGAGAAGTTCAGAGGACGTCGGTGTCAATGAGCCTAGACTAGTGCCTTTGGCAATGGGGGCGGTCTGTAAATTGCACCAAAAAACCCTCAAGTCTTCAGGGTTCCACCAAGCCTGGTCTTCACTGAGAGCCCCACGTGTGTAGGAAACCCACATGTCCCCAACTGCAGGACCAGCGCCTGAGCCTTCAGGTGGAAGCAGCCATGCTGAGCGCCTGTGAAGGGGAGGTAGAGCGTGTCAGAAATAGAGGAGTAGTGGGCATGTGTTAACTCAGCTGAGGCTGGGGATTCCACTGCAGGTGTGCTGGGTGCCCCGTTTCTGAAAAACCAGGGAGCGCAGTTCCACTCACCTGGCCTCCAGCACCTTTGTTCTGAAACATGAAGGGTCCTGGTCCATGTGGTTATGATGCCATCCAATGGGACTCTCAGATGACCACAGAGAGCATGTGTCCCTCTGTCCAGCCAAGGGGTGAGGCCTGGACATCTGCCTCCTTGGTACACTCACTGCAGCTGGTGAGAACAGAAGAAAAAAAAGATATCCTGCAAGCCAGCCCTAGCAGGTTTGGTTCAGTGGATAGAGCATCTGCCTGAGGACTGAAGGGTCCCGGGTTCAATTCCGGTCAAGGTCACATGCCCGAGATTTTGTTTCAATCCCCAGTGAGGGGCATGCAGGAGGCAGCCGATCAATGATTTTCTCTCATTATTGATGTTTCTATCTCTTCTCTCCATCTCCCTTCCTCTCTGAAATCAATAAAAATATATTATAAAAAAAAACAAAAAACATCGCCACCTCCCTCTACCCTCGCCTCCAGGGAGGAAGGGAAAAAGATCTCCCTCCCCCTCCCCCTCCCCCTCCCCCTCCCCCTCCCCCTCGGTCTCTGGACTTGACCATGTGCCTGGCTTTGGGTAATAGAATGAAGCAGAAGTGCAAGTATGGTGCTTCTAAGTCTACCACTCAAGAGGCCTTGCTCTTTCTTGTGTTTCTGTCATCTCCATGAGGACATTCCTGAGGTTGCCTACTGGCATGGAACAGATACGTGGCAGAGACTTGAAGTGCCCAGTCAGCCCAGTTGACACTCGTCAGATCAGTGGTCGGCAAACTCATTAGTCAACAGAGCCAAATAGCAACAGTACAATGATTGAAATTTCTTTTGAGAGCCAAATTTTTTAAACTTAAACTATATAGGTAGGTACATTGTTATTAGCTTAATTAGGGTACTCCTAAGGCTTGGGAAGAGCCACACTCAAGGGGCCAAAAAGCCACATGTGGGTCACGAGCCGCAGTTTGCTAACTGCGGCCCTAGATGGTCTCAATCTTGGCTGCATATTAGAATCACCTGGGAATCTTTTTAAAATGCTGATTTCTGGGCCTCATCCTCCGGAAATTCTGTTTCTTGGTTACTAATGCTGTGACCCCACCCCATAACAAAAAAACAGCATGGGCTTCTGGAGCTGAACCCTGGAGGCCCGGTCGGACATCTCACCTGCCCGGGCCTGGAAGGTACCTGTGTTCTCGCTAGAATTCCCTGGACTTGGAGGTGTATTAACGGTTGGCGGGTGCCATGCTAAGGGATTTACCATTCAGTGTCCATTAGGAATGTCTTCTGAAAAGAGCTGAGAAATACCCGCTCGTAAAGAGCGCGGCACTCTTTTTGCCTCCCCCTCCCCCCTCTAGTTTTTGCACTATCACGTCTTTACAGGGTTCCAGTTCTCCAGGCTCTGTGGGCCCAGGTCGGGTCAGAGAACTGGGGAAGGCGGCAGGCTGTTGTCTGCTGCCCCTTCGTCTTCTCATGCTTGTAGGTGCGGCTCCTCGGCCTAGAGCTCCTCTCTGTTGCCTGTATTGGTTGATACTGTTTTGTTTCACTGCTGAATTGTTGTCGTTAGATTGTTGAGCAGACTTCTTTTGCTTGTTTTAATGTTTGTATATTGCCTTTTAAAAAATTATGGTAAAATACAGGTAACAAAATTATACCCTGAACCATTTTTAAGTGTACAGTACAGGGGTATTAAAGGCAGTTACATTGTTGTGCAGCCGTCACTACCGCCCATCCCCATAACTCCTTTCCTCAAAAAAAAAAACAAAAACAAACAAACAAACAAAAAAAAACACCATAAACCGTCTTCAAGAATAGTATCCTTTGTCATAAAACCTTGGAAAGGAAGGAAGGGGGAGGGAGGGAAAGTTCCAACTTCCCTATCTTGTAAACCTTAATAAAAACCAAGAAGTGATAAAGCAACTCACAAGTTCAGAGAGAAACTACTTCTGTGATGACTTTCTTTATGAATACCAGGCCTCCGAAGGCTGACTGCAAGCTCTAAGGGCAGACGAGCACAAGACATCTGATACATTTATCAAGAGGGAAAAAAGATTTGTTCAGTCATACAGTGTATTTAAGGTCATAGAAATATGTGGAAAATAAAATAAGGAAAACATCAAGTTCAAAACAGTAGCTCAGTATGAATGCATTTTAGTTCCGATAATATAGCTACAAAGACAGAAACGGCTGTGTACGCCAAACTAGAACCTGGTGATGTCCCTGCATTGGAACTTGATGTGGTTTTCATCATTATTATCACTGTCATTTGCTTCTCTGGATGTCTGCCATCTCTTTTGCAAAGATAAAAAAGACCATTCCGTACTTTTTGGACAAATAGTCTACTATCACTTTCATGATGGAAATTGATGCAAACCTGCTCGTCTTTATCACTGGCACTTTGAAAGGTGTGTGAGCTGGAGTTTTTAATGTAAAACTCAAGAAATCTGCCATCCATCGCCTCTAGAATACGTGGGTGAGCCAGGAAACTTGTCCCAAATCTCCACTGCCTCCATTTGTGTCCTCGACAGCAGAGGACCTGGTGACTGGACCCAAAGGCCACACCTTCACTGCGGAAGTCAGCTCTGGCACGTTCCCACTAGAAGGATTTCCAGAGATGAGATCCCCAACTGCTGTGCCCACCCTCCTGTCCTCCCCATCCAGGCCTGGACAGTCCCAGGTGGGAAAGAACAATTGCCCCAGACACTCATTTAAAACAAGACTTCTGGCGTGGCTCAGTGCTTGAGCGTCTACCTATGAACCAGGAGGTCACGTTCGAATCCTGGTCAGGGCACATGCCTGGGTTGCAGGCTTGAACCCCTGTTCTATCTCTCTCTCCTTCTCCCTTCCTCTCAGAAATCAGTTAAATATATATATTAAAAAACACACACACACAAGACTTTATTCATGGCTATTGCAACAGGGGAGAGAGCCTAAATTCAACTCCAGGGGGACTAGAAGGATGTACTGGGAGAAGGTGGACCATCACCAGAGGGGATTGGCTAAATGCAATGGGGGGAGGGGCACTTAATTGGAGGTCATGAGAATCTCAGGAACCAGCTTGGCAGGATTCTAGCTACAGCAGGGCTGCAAGGGCCATGACAGGGCCCAAGTGTGAGGCTGGTCAGGAGGAGACTCAGAGGAGCTTGAGGAAAGTTCCAGGAGTCATCCTTGACACGGTGCAGGCCACTCCCACACACCTCCCACCAAGGCCCCTCAGCTCTGCTCTGCACTCTATCCATGTCCAACCCATGTCCTGTCTGCCTGATCCCATGAAACCTACTGCTTGTAAAGAACTGGGTCGAGACTATTTATTTATCTGCATTTCACATCCCAAACTCCTCTGGCCATTTCCAGTTTATTCAGTGTCACCTGGCTGTTTCGGGGTGCACTGGGTCACCTTCTCCTGGTCCCTCTATTTCTCGGAGCCGTGGAGGTGCACTCAGGCTCGGGTCGGTCTTGCACACTCCATCATCATGACTTGTCAGGATTCACTCTTCATGTGAGGGAAGCCACATCCAATGGCATGTGATTGCTCATCCATGTTCAAATCGCACGAAAAATCCTGGCCAAGCTTCTAAGATTCTTACAGAGGAGTGATGGCAACAATGTTAGAATATGCTCACCTTTACATCCACCAAAGCGGCTGTCCCTATACTTTTATTCACTCACTCACCTGACTTATGGACTCATCCAATCACTCGATGAGAACGTAGTCATGGTGCCAGGCACCAGGCAGGCAGAGCATCTGTGGGATGGAGAGGGTGCTGCCTGGTGGAACCCCCATCTGATGGCACGGGGTCTGCTGGGTGAAGCTCAGTGCTGGGGAGTGGGTGCCACAGTAATGGGTTCTCCTGATCCTTGGTGGGAGAATGAAGCCATGTGACAAACAGAAGTCAAACAGAGGTAGAAAGAAATGAAAGCCCTGCCTTTTCCACACCCGCTCAGCCCAGTGGCTCTTGGTCTTGCTGGGAAGTCTCTTCCTCTCAGCCAACATTCAGAGAGGCCTTCTCTGAGGCAGGAGGTGCACCAGGAGGCCTCTGCCCAGTCCCCAGCAAGAGAGAACCTTTGGGCTCATTTTTGTTTGTTCTGATTACAATCTAAGTTATGCTGTGTCTCTGCAAAGGCCCAAGGGTAAGGCCTCCGTCTCAGCCTCTGCAGACAGGAGACAAGAAGGCAAAATGCTGGAGGCAGGTGGTCCTCCCAGGTCCCAGGGACCTAGCCCTGAGGAGACGGGGCCCAGAACAAGGAGTGGACACCGCCTGGTGCATTGGCAGCCCCTGTTCCGCCGAGTGGAAGGAGAAGGGCATTCTGGCGCCTGGTTGGTCAGGCCACACGAAGCCATTTGCAGAATTCCCACTGGCTCCGGAAGTGCAGGGGCTGGAACTGGAGGGGCAGTAATTGTACTGAGTCTGCAGAGACTCCGCTAACTGCTTCCAGGAAGGGGAGAGGGGTCCCGGAGTCCCTCAAGAGGGCCATGGCCCGGTGCCAACTCAGACGCAAGTAACCCAGATTTCATCACCTGAGGACTGACCCAGGCACTAATAGAGGCCCACGTGACCCATCTCTCCATGTGGGGGCTTTCCCTGCTGCTCTCATCTTCACTTTCTTAGGGAAAATATTTTTTTTAATACAACTTCAGTCTTTTCTTTTTTTTTAAATTCTTTATTGTTGAAAGTATTACATATGCCCCCTTGTTTCCCCCATTGACCTCCTCCAGCCCACCCCCGCCCCCCGCCCCAGGCCTTCACCACCCTATTGTCTGCGTCCATGGGTTATGCAAACGTATGTGCATACAAGGTCTTTGGTTGATCTCTTACCACCATCCCCCCACCCCCCCTCACCCCACCCCCAACCCCACCCCCGCCTTCCCACACTCTGTTCCATGCTTCCATGTTTTTGGATCCCCTCTGTTCATCGGTTTATTTTTCTACTTAGATTCCACATATGAATGAGATCATGTGATACTTGTCTTTCTCTGACTGACATTTCACTTAGCATGATACTCTTTGATGTGTTTGGACATTTGAAACATTACCAGGCATTTGTCAGTTCAGATAAAAGTGTGTAGTAAACTAGTTTCATAGAAAATTAAGCAGTGAAAGCCATCAGGTAAATATTAACTCCAAGAAACATGAAAACTTATGTAACAAAGGAAAAAACAACCACAGTGCAAAACATGGCTTAGCAGTAAATAAAAATGACGAACGCACGGTAGGAAGATGAGGAGTCACGCTGGAAAAGAAACACAGGGAGAGTCACACTTCAAGTATCATGGGAGAAAGCCTCCGGACGTGATCTAAAAGTGGGAGACCAGTGAACAGTGGGATACTCGATTATTTATAAAAAGAGACAAACGGTTGAAGGAACAGGAAACAGAACAGAGAGGGGCTTCTGGGGAGCAAGAGGCGAGGATGGCGAGTGCCGGGGTCAGGAGCTGCACTGCATTTTCCTGTCAACCTTTCAGTATTGTTTCATCTTTAAACCAGATTCCCATGATTTTTTGAAATAATAAAATTACTCTGAGAAGCAAGGGCTTCGAACAAAATGAGTAATTACACGCTACCCTGGAGCCCCAGCACCTGGGAGAGGCTGCAAGGGCCCTGACCTAAAGCCATACCTGGACTTAGGGCTTCTGGCTCCTGAGCTGTGAGAAGAGAGAGGTCTGTTGTTTTAAGCCACCCAGCCTGTGGCATGAGCATGGCCACAGGGCACTAACACACGGCTTCTCACACCCCCCACCCATGCTGCCAGGCCCAAGGCCCCGCATGCTGCCTGAAGCTGCCTCCTTGCTCCAACCTGCGATTGCACGTTTGCCCCAGTGTCTGTGTCCAGAGGCTTGGGCAGCCTTCAGCCGGGGCCTGGCCTCCCAGGGGAGCAGGGGCTGCACTTGAACTCCCATCAAAGGGCTGGGTTCCCTCTGTGATGTGCCCCCCTCGGGCTCCTCGCCAGGGCACCCGCCAGAGCAGCCCTGGCGGAGCCAGTTTCCCTTAAGTGACCTTGGGTGCCCTTTCCCCAAACACAGATGCCCGCCAGGCTATGTTTCCGAGGTTCATTATTTTTCTCATGAAAAGTAATCAGTTTTAAAGCAGTTCACCGTCTGGAGGTGAAGATCTGGCTGGCAGAACACCGACACTGCCTGACCCAGCGCCGCATCGCACCCAGATCTTTGAAAAGGTCGCACGTCCCTAACTGGGAACTGGTCCTGAGGGGAGAACACGGTGTCCTGATATTTTCATGAATCAGACACACAGAAAAGAATTTGGGGAAGGACAGAAAAAGACCCTTAAACCGCGTTTCTCTAATTGCACACTCAGGGTTCGGTGATTTTATTTGGAGACTGTGCCACCTCTTCAAAGGCCCAGTGAGCAGAGCGCCCACCACCTGCCTTTGTAGACAGTTTGGCTGGGGCACGGTCACACCTGCCCGAGTATCCCTGGGCCGCTCACACTGTGAAGCAGAGCCATATAGTTGTGAGAAGACCAGTGGCTCTCAAAGACCAAAATGTTTGCTGGCTGATGCCACAATGGGCCCACAAAAACAGTAGACAAGGGTGCCACAGTGCGTCATGGAGGTGCACCTGGTGACAGCTGTGGGTTGTGTCACATTGTATCGTGGACACTGAAATGAAGGTATTAAGGAGACTAATCCCCAAAGATCGGCCAGGGTTCCTCTGAGCAGTTGATAATGAGTAATGTCTAATGTTTCTTTATTTTATGTATTTTTCCAATTTTCTACAATGAGCATTTTACCAGAAAACAACAACTTTCTTTTTTCCTAAAAACTGCCATGGTGGGTGGAGCCAAGCCCTGCTGCCACGTTTTCCTTAGGAGGCAGGGGTTCTGGTGAGGAGGCCAGGGAAGGAGATCAACAGAGGAGCCGTGGGAGGTGAAAGGTTGAACAGATGCTGCCCTGGGAGCTGAGGGCCAGGAGGAGAGAAGGGGGGTCGGGGGAGAGACAGAGAGAGTGGGAGACTGGGAGGGAAAGACAGGGATGGGGAGAGAGAGACACCAGACACCAAGCATCAGAACAGGGTCTGGGCAGTGTCTCAGTGTGGTCAGGCTGATGGCCAAGTCAAAGAAGTAGGACTTCTGTCCGGCCGGTGTGGCTCCATGGTTGAGGGTAGACCTATGAACCAAGAAGTCACAGTTCAATTCCCGGTCAGGGCACATGCCCAGATTGTGGGCTTGATCCCCAGTATGTAGCGTGCAGAAGGCAGCAGATCAATGATTCTCTCTCATCATTGATGTTTCTATCTCTCCCTCCCTCTTCCTTCCTCTCTGAAATAAAGAAAAATATATTTTTAAAAAAGAAGTAGAAGGTTTTCTGGAAGGATCCAGGGACCCCAGGAGGAGGTATGAGAGCCTCCGTGGGTCCTTCTGGAGCCCTTGCTGTCATGGCCATGTGCACAGAGCTGAGAGCAGACCTTTCTCTCTGTGGAAGGTGGCAGAAGGGACTTAGATTCTCAACCTAGTACACCCTTCCTTGGGGAGCCCAAATGTCCCCAATTCCCAAGTTCCCTGCACACCCCACTTGGCTCCAGGAGGCACTGGATCCAGAGCAGAACTTGTCCTCCCCGCTCCAGTCTCAGCCCTGCTGGTAGCAATGTCCCCACTTGCGTGCTCGGCCCTACCTGGCACTGGAGGCCTGGCTGCACTCACAGGCTCTCTGAGCAAACCCTCCTGAGAAGTTCCAGGGCATGGGACCCACCTCAGTGTCCCCAAAGCACCTTTACCATCCAGTGTCAGTAGGATGAGCCAGCCTCTGACAGGAGACCCCACTGGAGAGGGGGTGCTCGCAGGTCACCCAGAATCTGCCTCCAGCAGTCGCCCCAGGAACCAGAGCTCTCGGTCCCTGAGAGCTGCCGGCGAGCACCGGGGACACTGGGGACACTGCCGTCAGGGCAGAGCCCCTGGGACAGCCAGGGAAGGTGTCCTGGGGGAGGGAGGCACTTCCAGGAATCCCAGGTATCAAACTCTGGGATCTGAGGGAAGAGCAGGACTTGCCAGGCGCCGTCCACAGGAAAGCAGCCGCCCCCACGCCTGCCTTGAGGGCCCAGCACACCTCCTGTCCTTCCTGTCCCCTGGGCTGAGTCGAGGGGGCGGGGTGCCCTAGGGACCCCTGAGTGTCGAGGCGCCTGGGAGACTTTGGGCACATGGACACATGGACACATGGACACACAGACAGAGATCAGAAACACTCTTTGTTAGGATATGGCCACAACTGCCCAATACTGAACTCCCACAATTTTGGAAGGTTATCACGTTTCCCCTTATCTGTTGTTGTGTAAGAAACCATCCCAAATTCACCACAGGAGTGGGGGTTCAGGGGATCCAGACCTGTGACACCCTGGCTGGCTTCCCAGAGGTCAGTCCCCTTGGGCCTGGTCTCAGAGGTCCCAGCAGGGGGCTGTCCAACTTCTGTCGGCCTCTAGAAACGTACACAAAGAGGGAAGCCATGAGGAGTCATGTCCACAGAGTGTCTGTGGGGTTGGCTGCACTGGTCCCTGTGTCCCTGTTACAGGCTCTCCATCGCTGTGCAAAGGAGATAATCACTGTAGACAGACAGACAGCACTGGCAGCACCAAGGGCCTGCAGTGCCCGAGACCTGGCACCCTGGCCAGCGCTGGCCCATCCAGCCAGTGGGCCCAGCCCAAGGTTGGTGGTCTCAGAGGCCACAGCCAGGCCCCACAGGTCCAGTGCGCCCAGACCCCATCCACAAATCGGCGGCCATGGTCCAGCGGCCGCTGACATTTCTCTGAGGTGGAGCCACACGTCTCTATTTCCCACAGATTGTTTTTCTTGATTAAAAACTGATTTTCTGCTGTGCTCCCGGAATTGCTTTTCATTGCCTTTGGAGGAATAGAAGGGAGAGGAATAAAAACCTGCTGTAAACAATCTTCCTCGGGAAAGAGGCGCGAGGAAAAGGAGACCTAATTTGTCTGATTTTCCCTTGTAAAATGAGCGCATACGTAATGAAACGGTTTATGTGTGTGTACATCATCTTTATGTTCTGGGGTGAATGTGCAGAAATCTCAGTTTTGAAGCATGCCTGGTGTCGGCGCAGGGACGTGAGCCCAGCTGGGCTCCTGCGAGGAGACGCGCCCAGCCCTGGCGGATCCTCCGTCCCCCTCAGTCACCTGTGAGGCAGGTAATGGGCTGCACCTAAGTGTTGGGTCAGAATTCAATATTCTGTTACATAATTGAAATACAGGGGATTAAGAAAAATGCACTTTTGAAACCACAGATCTCCTGTTTACTACAAATCCCTTATTGAAGGAAACTAACAATTTAATAACACGTCTCCAGGCTCTACTCAATGGTTTGCCTGAAATATGATATTTTTAGAAAGGAAAACAGGGAAGCTGAAAGAACCTGAGGGTGTTGCTGTCAACAAGGGGGTGCAGCTGCCCAATGCCAGCTCCGAGTGGCCAGGAGGGTCAGGTGTCCCTGAACCAGGGGAAGGGGCGGCTTCAGTCCCCACTCAGCGCCCCAGTGCATGTGGAACCTGGAACCATGGTGCAGGCAGCTCCTCCAAGCCGAGAAGCAGGGAGGCGGGTAGGGGAGCTCCTGGGCAGCAGAGCTTGGGTGGGGACCTCAGGACAGGCCCTTTCCCACAGCTACCAGGCGCCCAGGCTCTGGCTGGGCCCCAGTCAATTGCTTTAAATACATGGCTTTACTTACATCTCAACAGAACAAACCTGTCTGGATGGTGCCCTTGTGCCCATTGCCCAGGACATGCAAACTGAGGGTGTGGAAAGGAGAGTAGGTCCCACCGCAGGAGGGGGCCAAGTCGGGGTTGGAACCCCACCTGAGCCGCACTGAACCAAACCGCCAGCTCCTGCTCAGTGTCCCTGGCTCCCTGTCCTGCCTCACGATCTCTCCTGAGACAGCACTCAGGAGGCAGCCCAAAGGGGCAGCTGTACAGAGGGTGCCCCACCAGGCGCCCATGCGGTCACTGCCTCATAGATGAGGCAGATGGCTCCAGTGTGTCACCTCCAGCTGTTAGGTTACCACCCCTTGGCTGAGGAGGCAACTGGACTCAGGCCTTGCCCTGGACCTGGAGGGTGGGGGGCAATGGGGGATGCGGGGCTGCGCTGTAGGTCAAAGCTGCCCAGACAGAATAAGGGGTGCAAACCTCCTCCTGCGAGTTCCTGCTGGGCCTCCCGGAGCTGCAGGTGTCCAGGCCAGCCGAGGGGATAGCCTGGGTTCAGGGCTCCCTGTGCCCCAACTTGGCCAGACGCTATGAAAGGCTTCTGGCTTCCCCTCCATCCTCACCCACTTCCAGGAGGAGGGACAGTCAGACTCCTGTGCCTGTGACCTAATCAGTGCCGCTACGTGTATTGATTTCTGTAAATTAAACACTTACCACTTTGGTTTGAGCTCGGGGAAAACATCACCGATCAGGAAGGACAGCTCTCGGGGATGCGGATGGGACAGTGCGTGCACACAGCGTGGCTCTGCCTGCTGGCACCGCACACTGCGGGAAGGGAGCTGGCACCCCATGTTTGGCTTACACCCCAGGAGTGAGAGGAGACCCAGAGAGAACTGGGATCCTCCTGCCAGAGATAAATCCGGCTCCTTCCTGGGACAGATCAGAGACTGAGAGGCAGGGAGCTGAGCCTCAGCACCCAGTCCCCCAGCAAGAGTCACCACAAAGGGCAGGATGTCCAGGTCTCCCAGCCGAGGTGTGCGACTTTGAACGTGGTACCCAGGGGAGAGTGTGCCTGCCTCCTGCAGCAAGGCATCCTGGGGGCACAACTTTGGACGAGCATTTTCATAAACTAGAAAACCAAATGCACTAGTTGAGTTCTAGCTCTGAGGCTCATTCATTATTTTGGAGAAAAGGAAGATGGCCAATGAGGGCTGCATACGGATAACTAAAGGGGCTCTGGATGGTGCCACATTTGCCTCAGAAGGTTGGGTTGTGGAGAAGCATCTTCCTGATAGACACTGAGTCCCCCGCTCCCATCTCCTATGCATCCTGCAGCCGCCAGCAGGTCATTCGGACTGAGCGAGCCCACACTTGCATCTTTCCCATTGGTGGAGAAATGCGTGTCTTCTCCACACCTGGCTTGCTCCCAAATGCTTCCAGTTAGTTGTTTTTGATGTGGTTCATTCAAGTTATAAGGTCTGATGCCACAGCCAGTTCCAGTGGTAGCATTTCTAGTTCCTCTCTCTCCCCATCCCCACCCCCGTGCGTGTGTGTGTGTGTGTGTGTGTGTGTGTGTCTGTTTCTCTCTTTCTCTCCCACTCTCTCTCCTCTTATGCAAAACTATTCACTATCTACTTAATCCCTGCTCTCTCTACATAGCTAGTTATCAGAAGGCAATCAACTAAACCTAGAAACAAAATTGAGTCTAAGAACTAAGCCCAACTATTACTATTTAATTATAATTGAAATTGTTTTACCCAATTCTTGACTAACTGGAATCAATGGTAATGATCAAGCCCACCCAAGGACCCTTATTCTCCACGTGAGGTCATAAGTCTTAGTTGGTAAAGGGGATACATTGGCCCACCAGAGTTGTGAGCTGAGAAAGAAAGTAGGAAACTTCTGGCCACTGCAACAGAAAACTTTGACTCAAATTTACTTCACTCAAAGGAGACTTGTCACCACTGACAGGAGCCCTTCACAGGCAGGATGAGCAAGGTCCTTGTCTGCCCACCCTTGGCCTCCATCCTCTGTGTTGGCTTCATCCTCAGGCCGGCAGTAAGACCTGCTGATTCCAAAGGTCACTTCCTGATATGACCATGTCCACTCAGACACACGTACAGAAAGTCTGCTTCCCATCAGGGCTGAGATCGGACTTAAGTACATGTTCCCAGTGCCCCATGCAGTTCTGAGTCTAGGAGTTGTCGGTGGCAGCTGCATCTTGGCAAGCAGGATGTGATTTGCCCCCGTGGCTGGCACTGGGCTGCACTGTGTTGCGATGCACTGTGGGTGATGAGGTGCTGTGATGACGTTTCTGACAATCCACCATGATCCTCATTTTTGGCTGGATTGTCCTGAAGCCCCAGATTAGGGCCGTGGATTAAACCATGGAAAAGCAGTTGAGTGAGCACAATTTCCTTTCTGTGTCAACTTGCTGGCAAACACTACTGAGGAATATTTTTCCAGTGAGGTGCTTATGAAAAATATTTCTGAGTACCATAAAATCAATTGAGTTTATGAGAAAGCTATTGTTCCAGGAAACTTTGCTACAAATTCAAAATGAAGAGACTCAAGGATAAGCAACAGAAGGAGAAGACAAGCCAACAAAGGACTCTCTCAGCCCCTTGTTTAGGTTAGCTCACCTGGCCCGGCCATCGAGCCTGCTGCTGGGGGTGGGGGTGGGGGGGGTGCGGTGGGGGGGGTGGGGCAGGGCATGTTAGGGAAGAGACAGGAAGAGGAGGTTAAGTGTTTCTTTTTAAATTAGTCTCATGGCAGCTACATGCATCACCTTCCATATTCCAAAGGCAGAAACTTTGTTCATGGCCCACACTTAGCTGCAAGGGAGGCTGGAAAGGTGGCCGCTGATTGGGCAGCCAGTTCTTGACTACCAAAAGGAGAAAGGTAGCAGGCCTTCAGGTCTGCCCCCACTGGATGCCTCTGGGAGGACCTTCTGCATCCAACCTCATCACCCAGGTGCCCCATCAGGCATCTACCTGGCCACCTGTACTGAATCTCACACATGAATCACTAAAGTCAGTATGCAATGTAGACCCTTTGACAAGTCTGCTGACCAGTGACAGAGTTAACACTCATGTGGATGTGGCCATATCATTTTATATGTCGGCTTTTATTATTTAAGAGTTATGTTCTAAGAACATAAAAATGAGTTCAAATCTATGTAGCAAAAAATATTTTTAATGAGTGATAACAGGGGGAAGTGGGTACCACTACGGAGAAAAAAAATACCAACTGCCTCACACCATATATTTTAAAAAATTAAAAACTTTACATGGATCAAAGGCCTAATGTGAAACCTGAAATTACAAAAATAGAAGAATGAGGAACACAACCATAAAACATAAATAGGTAAATAAATAAAGCAAAAATGAAAGATTTGATTGTGTGAAAAATATTTCTGTTAGACAAAAGACAAGTAAATAATATTATCATTATTTAACATTATTAATTGAATTATTAAAGTTATATAAAATCCATAATAGGTATTACTTAATATTATTATTATTTGTTCTTAATATGATAATATTAAATATTCTTATCTACCTTAAACTATAAAAAATACGGTTTCCATTTTTAAGACCATAGTTGAATTTCTCTTTTCTTTTGTGAATTTGGACTGCTAGTTTAAAATGCTGAGTTTCATCATTATCCTATATAATAAAAGCCTAATATGCAAATCGGCCAAAAGGGGGAACGACCAGTCACTATGATGCACACTGACCACCAGGGAGCAGACGCTCAACACAGGAGCTGCCCCCAGCCTACAGGGCCCAGGCCAGCCAACGTGGGTGTCAGTGGGGGTCCCGATCACCCCACCAGTCGCCCCGCAGATCAGCCCTGGTCATTGGCCAGGCCTAGGGACCCTACCCACGCACAAATTTTGTGCATCGGGCCTCTAGTTTTTCTATAACTTTTCAGAGCTGTCAAATCAGTCCTCACTCCTCCACAGTGTTGTAATTCTTGTAACTAGTAGTCAATGGGGTGGCCAGTTCGCCTCTCGGAGTTCTGCCTTCGATAGACACCCCAGTCCAAGCTACCAGCTGCCACACTATGTGGGCCCTGAGCAGCCCTATGGAGAGGCCACAGGGCCAGAGGGTCCGTCTCCTGGTGCAAGGAAGCAGGGGCTAGAAATGTTCACAAATAGGAGACGTCCATTTCTAAGTTAGGGAACTTTCTTGAAAACATCTATTTGTTCCTGACCGTGGTAGTAATGAAAGGGCACATAATTTTTACTTTCAGCATTTAAAAGAGTGTGTGGTTTGTTGTTGTTTTGTTTTGTGTTGTTGTTGTTGTTGTTTTTTTTGGGGGGGGGGAGCGCGTTGGTTGTTTTCTCCGTATTGAAATTGGCATTATAACATATAATCACATAATCATATACAATTATAATTATATAATTGACAATTATTGTATAATCACATAACAATATTCAATTACATCCTAGCATTATTAATCTGACTTTGCAAAAGAGTCGCACTGTCCCAATCAGATAGGACAGGCTGTGTTGCTGTGATACACAATCCCAACATCTCAGGGGCTTAAACCCATGGCTGGCTCATGCTCTCCTGGTCTGTTCACCAGGCAGGTAGCAGTCAGGGAGCCTCCACCATCTGACCTACAGCTGTTTGCTGTGGCAGGTGGAAGGAAACGGGGTGGAGTGCTCGCTGGCTCTGAAGACTTATGTCTACATCTCACTGGCCAAAGACAGTCACAGGGTCACTCCTGACTCCAAGGTGACAGGAAAGTGCAGTCTGCCCAGTGTGCAGCAAGAGGGGCCTCGGCATGGGCAGCAGCACTGACTCCCATCAGCTGGTCACCACCTCAGCGCAATTCTCTGGCTAGAGACCACCAACATGGAGCAGGCTGGGAACAAGAGAAATCAGGACCAGGGAGAGTCCAGCATGGCCACCAGGACTGTAGCACAACCTTGTGCTAAAACCTCAGAAAGACCCAAGGTCACAGAATTCAGTTGCCAGGGGTCTGCTGGCTCAGCGGGAGGCCAGGAGTGAGAAAGAGTACCTGGAAAAAATCCAATGCAGTGAACGCCAATGAAACCCACAGAAGGCCCCAAAGTTCCTGAGGAAAGTATTTCAGCAAAAATGATGCCAGCTCGGGCGAGAAATGACATAAAGAGAACAAAATGAGAAAAGATTGTTGGGCCCCCAAATGTCCCAGCAGGAAGCAGGCCAATATGGCCAAGCTGAGTTTGTGGTGACTCTGTTATGCCTAGTAGCTATACCCTACAGTGGTGATTAGGTAGGGAGGGAAGATGTGGCATTTCAGGGTACCCCTCAGTTATGGGTTAATTGTGTCTGCAAAAAATTCCTATGTTGGAACTCTTATTTGGAAACAGGGTCATTGCAGATGTAATTGGTTAAGATACGATCATTAGGGGGGTTCCTAATCCGTATGACATGCCTCCTCACCAAAAGGGGGAGGTTTGGACACAGACAGGCCCGCACAGGAAACCGCTGCATGAGGGTGGAGGCAGAGGTCAGGGCAGTGTGTCTATATGGGATGCCAGCGATGGCCAGAACCATTGGAAACTGGGAGAAGTCTGCAGCACATTCTCCCTCCGGCCTCAGAGAGACCAGCCCGCCTGCACCCTGATACCAGACTTCTCGCCTCCAGGCCTGGGAGAGAATAGCTTGCCATGGTTTAAGTCAAACATGCAGCCCCAGGAACCTCCTATCCCCTCCTCCATTGCAAAAGTAATGCCACCTGCTTCCCTGATCCCTGTGCGGGAGCCAGGTCCCAAGCAAAGAGCCAAGGCCACTTCGGTGAGTGGGGGAACCACGGTTCCTCTCCAGGAGCTGTTGTATCACTGGCTGGAGGAGCATCTCTTTCTGTCCTTTTCAAACAGAAAATGAAAAGGTTGCTAAATGTATAAGTAATTTTGACCGAGTCATTGATCTGGATACTTCTAAAGTAAAGAAGTAAGTCTTTCTATCGCACTTTGAAGTCAGCTTCGCGCTCCCTCTGCGCCCCCAGGGCTATTTTAAAGCCATTAAGAATGTGTTCCTTTTATCTGGAGCCTTCAATTAATTGAATTTCAAAAATACTCTGAAATGGTTTCTTATATGGAAAAAAAAAAATCAGCTAACTCCCGGGAGACATTCCTATGTGATTTACTGCCACAGTAATTAAAAGCTGGTGGTTATGCTGGTCACTAGTGGGCACCAGGCTACAATGCTGAGGCCTAACGTGGAACATGGAACCTTGCACAGACATCGGAGATGGAAGGAATACTCTCATTTCCAGACGGCTTTGGATGGCCTCACACCCTCCTGAATCACCCCTCCAAGGGGACACACCAGAATGCACAGGACAGCTAAATGCAAGTGCGAGTCAGCCCCTCAACTGCAGACAATGGAACCCTAAGTGGCCAACGTTAGTCACGATCCCCAATATGTCCCTCCTGGAGCCCTGGCGGAGCAGAGTTCCCCACAGAGTTCCAGAAACCCTACCCACCACGATGCCAACTTGCCAAGGGCCACTCAGCCTGAGAACAGGTGCCCCGGGGTAGGCGAGGGTCCAAACAAATGGCTGACATCACGTGTGCGCCTCTCCCATCCCCAATTTATCTCATTTACTTACTGACCTGTGAAGGTGCCATCTGGTAGCTTGTCACCTTCTACTTGTACAATGTTTCTTACTCTTGCCCAATTGCAGGAGAAGAACGCATGTGAGCGAGGTCAGGGAGCAGGACCCTGGGCTTCAGTGAATATATTCTTTGTGCAAATTCCAGGCCCGACACCCGGAGAGTCCTAGGTTGAGGACCCCTCCCTCATCAGCTGTTTAATGTTTCTGAGGTCCCTTATCTGAATACCAGCTCATGCATTTAGGATACCTGTTTACATTTTATTTTCTCCCTAGAAAGATTTTCCTTTCTAAAACTATGACAGGGAATTCAAAAGGATATTCAAACTGCAGAGCAATGGTATGTACTATTACCTTCTCTACAATGTAAAATAACTCCATCTCATTTGGATGGCTTTTCTAGCCAGGATGATTGTGATCTGAGGCTGTGCTGGGTAAACATTTCAAGTTTAAATGTACAGACTACAGGCTTTGTCTGAATTAGCAATCTTTCACTTGTAATAATAAAAACCTCCCCCTAAAATCATTGGCGCATTTCAGTGTTATAGACACGATGCTGTATTTATTCCTAAACTAAGGAGAAAGACAAAAGGGTCTAACCCTTGCTCACTCAGCTTCCTTCCAACCTCATGAGGACCGAACAGCAGGAAATAAGAATGAGACCAGAGCCCTGAGGCTCCCTGTCCCTCAGTCCACTCGAGATCACCAGGTGCAGCGAGAGCAAGCAACTCTGACCCGTGGCCAGGCCACATGTCACTGTCTCTGCTTTGAAAAAGAAACCTTCTTTTGGTAATTCCAGTTTGGCCTTGCACCACGAAGGGGGAAAGGACGGGGCGGGGGGGTGGGGGGGGGATCCCCCTGCAGCCCAAGGGCCAGCGGGCCTAGGAGGTTGGGGACCACACAAAAGCCAGGAGCCTCAGGGTCAGATGCCACTTCCCACTCTACACCCCTTAGATCTTGGCCCTGAAACACTGCTCCATTGCTAAGTCAGGCCAAGGAGCCCTTTCCAAAGGTGGACCCTTCCAAGGGCATCTTTGGGACACTAGTGCCAGTGGTCGTACGAAGCTGTCTACACCCTCCTCCTTGACCTGAGTAAGAGCCTCTTGCCCCTCCCGGGTCCCCAGGAGTGGGGAGAATGAGGCTGTCGGCCCCTTGGCCACAGCAAGCACAGGGCAGTATCAGAGCCGGCCCTGTCAGCTCCTGCACAGCAATTTCAACCAGCAGATGCCTCTGCATGTTGCAGCAAAGTCCAGGCCAAGGGGAGGTGCAGCAGCATGGCCAGGCCCTAGGGCATAGAGGCTCTTGTTTCAGATTGCACTCCATGGCGCTGCCAGCAGGAGAAACAAAGGAGGGACTGAGAGAAGATGGATACATCAGGGAGCAATAATTGACCAGAGGTGGGAACATGCCTGGGAAGGGGGAAGGCTGTTGGCCTGTCACAGCACAGGGCCCATGCCTGGGAGGACTGCTGTCCTCCGGAGGTGGCCGTAGATGCATCTCTCTTTCTGGAATAATCACTCACCGATGCCAAAAAGGGACTTTCCCTGCCAGGCCCCCTCGCCAAGACCTGGGTATTTCCATCCTTTCCTCAGAGCAGCAGCCTGGGAGGCCTGGGATGCAGCGGAAAGGATGAGGCAAATCCCCTGGCCCAGAGTCCAGGGCAGAGGGGCAGCGTATGGCTGCCGATGCTTCCAGTCACATGGCCTAGGGTCCAGGGCAAGGTCAAGCCTTTGGGGGCGTCATTGAAGGAGCGGCCTACCTCCCAAGGAAGGGCAAGAGAGCCCCCATGACACCTGGCTGTTGGGTTGTGGACCACCTGGAGGAAGGGAGCCTTTCAGGCTGCTACTGCCCTGGGCTCCTTTCTCCACCTGCCTGCGCCTGTGGTTTGCTGTTGTTGAGAGGCCTGAGTGAAGTTGCAGTTTATCTCCAAATCAAGGTTGTAAAGCACAAACTGCCTTGCTTATCTTCAGCTATGAAAAGAATCTAAGTTCCAGGTGAGCTCTGCAGAGAGGGAGGGTCAAGCTTGTCCCGTTGGCCCCAGGGCCCTGCCAGGAGCATCCTGCAGGGCCTGAAGGAGGAGGACAAGGAAAGGGAGCTGAGCAGCAGGATCAGGAAAGGCCCTTCCATCCCAGGGTCCAAGGGGCCTTTCCTCCACTTCCTTCCAGGCAGAATAATATGAGCCCCCGCCCACTGAAGGCACCCTCCCCCCGAGACCCCTTCCATCAGCCCAGAGAGTTGACCCATGGGCTGCCCTGGCATGCACTTCTGGGTGGATGCTGATGGGTCTGTAGCCCAGAGGAAGCCCACCATTGTGTTTCCAGAGACCGAAGCTGTGTTCTTCCCAGAGAAGCCCCAGAAGCTCTGGGCTCTGTACAGGGCAGCAAGCAGGGGCATCTGGCTCTCCACTTTCCCTGCCCAGTTCACGGAAAAACTGCAGGGATGGGTGAGGCCTGGAGGCAAACCCCCTCCCAGCCTGCTTTTGGGGAAGTAAGCAGATAAGCATATCCTTTCCAGTGTTTGCAGATATCTTCGAGAGGGGGGAAAGAAAGGGGGGACAGGATGAGTAACTTTTCAGACATGATCCATGACAACAAACCTCAAATGTCATTACACCACCACCAATTATGAGCAGAACATTTGTGTCTCTTTGACGTGAAAATGACGGGAAGGTGGGAAGGGAAGGGTGACCAAGGCAAGGGGTTCTGGGCTGGCAGAGTGAGGGTCAGGGAGGCATGGACCTGGGACCCAGGACACTGCCTTCCCTCCTGGACACGGCCACAGGCTGTCTCCATTTGCAATTGTTCCCAGGCCAGAAGTCCAGCCCAAAAGGGCTCTAGACAGTCCTGGAAAGTTCCCATGTCAGGCCTCTCAGTCTTGGACTTCTGTTACCTTGGTAACACCCACACCGAGGCTTTTTAGAACTGCTCTGCCTACTGCCCCAAGAGCCCAGTGGGTGGAGACCAGTATGAACACCACCAAGAGAAGCTAGTCTCCCTTAATGCGATGGGGTTGATGGGGGGGGGGGGGAGAAAGGGAAGGGCCTGAGAACCAAGAAGCCCACCCTATTTGCCTATTCCGAGGAGAAGCAGACCACCTGAGCCTCAACCTGACCTCCAGGGCCGGATGCCACAGTCAAGGGGGGATTCTGGGGAACCGGGGCCCAGAAGGAGCAGGAGCAGGGCTGTCTGGGGGCGTGGCTCCTCTGTCAGGCAGCCCCAGGCCTGACAACCTGGGGCACCAGGACCGGCCTCCTATGGGTCCCTGAGGAGCCCAAGCCCTCCTGGAGCCATACAGCAGGCAGAGCCTTTGGCCGAATCGAGGCGGCACGCCTTCCTGCTGTGCTGTTAAGTTTGGCGTCCTCTCTGAGCCTGGTGTCCCTGCCACCCCACCCCCCTGGGCGCCCTCATCCCAGCTCCTACGCCCCAAGTACCCAGAGCGCAGGCCTGGCGGAGGGGAAAGTTGGCAAGTGCGCGGCGCCCGCGGGGGAAAGCGTTAATGGGCGGCCGGGTGGGAGCAGCTCGCTCGCTCGCTCGCCCACGTCACACCGGTGCGGGCTCGGCTGACGACCGCGGCGCCTGGGGACGCTGGCGCGCTCTGCTCGCCAGGTGCTCCGCCTGGAAATGTCTCCATTAGTTGTCGCCTGCTCCCCGCCGGAGCGCGCGCGCCGAGCGGCGGCGCAGAGCCCTGGCGGGCCGCCGGTAGTGGCCCGGCGCCACCCCAGGTAGGCGAGGTCCCGCGCCCGCCCCCGCCTGGGGCTCCGAGACCCCTCCCCCCCTAACGGGAGGCGGAGGCTCCGCGCGGTCGCCGAGGGGCGCGGGCGGCGGCGACGGTGGCGAACTCCCGGTGCATCCCGGGCTGCGCGCAGCTCCCCGCGGGCCCAGCGCCTGAGCGGCGCGGGCGGGCGCGTCCCCAGCGCAGGTAGGGAATGGGCTCGGCCGCGCAAACTTTGTGAGAATCGCTTCTGCGCTGGAGGGCACAAAGTTTGCTGCCTACCGGTGGGGTCTCTGGAGGCCGCCGCGTTCGCTGCAACTTGCAAAATCGGGGTGCCGGGGGACGGCGCGGGGGCCAGCGCGGGCCAGCGGGGCCTGCGCTTGGACACCCGGACAGCGCGCCTTCCCGCCTCGGGCGGTGTCCAGCGGGGGAGCGGCGGGGACGCGGCAGGAGAGCCGGAGGGAGCCGCCTGCAATGGAGGGCGTTTCGGGGAGGAGAATTCAATGTGTGCATCTGCAGCTCGCCCCACTGGCTTTGTGGGAGACCCCAGAGGACTAGCTACGAAGAAGTGACCTGCCAACCTCGAGGTTCGCGAGTGTGGCGCCATCGGCATCCAGTATGCCTCTTAGCCCCTCACACCGCCCGGGTGTCCAGGAGCAGTGGGCGGGCACAGGCGCCCCAAGCCTAGGCCCTAAGCCTCAGAAAAGAAGGTCCTTGCCCAGCGCTGCGTGCTCCCGCCTCTGCCTTCTCCTGGGGTCAACTTTGCTGGACTAGAGTCGTCCAACTTTGCTGGACCACCCGTGTCGGCGCGACCGGGTGGCCTCTGGACGACTCAGGAACTGAGAGTGCCTGGGCTCACCTGATGGCAGGGACGAAAGTCGCCCCCGGAGCGGGAGAAGGTCAGGGCGGGGCCTGCCTCCCCAGAGGCCCTCCAAGGTTCTGACAGCAGGCGACAATTAAGGGGAGAGCGACCAGCAGGTCTTTAACGTTTGGGACTAATTGGCCTCAGGCCCCCTCATCTTCGGCTCCTTTGAAATACAGCAGGCCAGTGGGGGTACCTCACCCAAGCCTAGCTGCTGTCCTGACCCTGGGGTACCGGGGGTTTCCAGTGGGTTCTGCTCAGGATGTATTTAGAACCAGGGGTCTCTGGAGGGACATGGGCTCAGCACTCCCCGGCTATGCAGGTGCACTTAGTTGATACCTGAGATGTGATGCTCCTGTTCCGTCTGCTCTTGGAGGGAAACCCAGGTGCCTCATCTCAAGGCTTGGCCTTTTAGTGAAGGGCTCTTGATAGTGATTCTGGTGTTATCTATGGGGCAGACATGGCCCAGGAAGTACACCAGTTTGGGCAAGTGGACCCCAGCCAGGACACAGGTTGTCAGCGGGGGTGCCCACTGACCCTGCCTCCAGAATTGGTTTGTGAGGTCTGGGTGAGCAGCCAACAGCACCAAGCTTCCCCAAATGGGGTGGCTGGGTCTGGGCAGGGTAGGAAGCAAGGATCCGTGTTCAGGGGCCTATTAAAGTGGAGCCGGTGAGCTGGGTTTCACGATCAGGGAGATGGTCTCCAGCCCTTGAGAGGCTGGAGGGGCTGGGAGCATCTATTTTACACACTGATCCTGCAACGGAGAACAGTGCAGTGATAGTCAAAGAAGGCCCCCCAGAGCCTCTGACGGAGGGTTTGTGCCTGCCCGGCTTTCAGAGTGAGCACGCAGCTCAGAAGACAAATGGTCTATGTTCAGGGGCGCTGTTTTCAGCGAGCTGTGGCCGAGTCTGGGGGAAGGAACTGTGGATGTCAGGTCTGGATATGCGGTGGGCACTGGTGGTGGCTTACTCCCCAGCCCGCTGAATGCTCACAATCAGCCTGGGAATAGGTGAGGAAAGGATGCTGAATGCCACCTTTGCATCGGGATGGGATTCCTGCTCCCTGAGCCCTCATCCACCCTTGCCTGGCGCCCCTCCCTACGCTGGGCCCTCATTACCAGGAGAGAGCGAGTTGTTTGTAAACAATAAATAATGGAAAGTAGGAGGACTTTCAGCAAAAACCTGAGCAGAAGCCGGAAAACTGGAAGGAGCTGGGAGGAGGGATGATGGGGGAAGGGAGGAGTGGAGGAGAAAGACGGAGCGAGATTGAGAGATTTATTTCTGCCAAGAAGCCCCGGTGGCTAGTTTCTTATTATTTACAGGAAGGTGATATTAGCAATTCAGGTGAGAAAGAAATAAACACGGCTGCCACGAAATCAATACAGAATTCAAAAAACAATTATTAATGTCATTTGACTCGTGTTCTTTATATATCTCTTCCGGCTACAGACGTTAAACTGTCTGAATAATTTGCATGGAGCGGCTATTCATTATTGCCAATGTTTTTCCTTTGCAAGCAGCTCGGACGTGGCCGGCTGCAATCCAACACGATCGGAGAATCGTATTTTCATCTGTAAATTAAAGCAATTACGCAGCAGATATTATATGATGCGTACTGTGGTCTCCAGATAGTCATCAATCACCTTCAACCGAGCTGTCAGAGCAGGCAGATTTCGTTTCTGAAAGCCAGGCTTGCAGCTGGGGAGAGAGTGAGAACGTCATCATTAATTAGAGGGTGACCCTGGGGCAATTCACAGGTCTGAACCCAGGAATCTTTCCCAGCAAGTCTGCACAGCGCCGCGGAGCGCGCTCCCTCCAGCCGAGTGCGGGCAGCCGAGCAGGTCGAGAGCTCTGGGGGGCAGCCCTGGCCCCGGAGGGCGCAGCACACCAGGCGGGGAGCGAGTTCAGGGTGGCCCGAAGCCGGCCCCTTGACGCCTGCTTGCTGGCCTCCGCTTTGCAAGGTCTGGGGGCCAGACCTGGCTGTGGAAATCCTGGGGTGGGCACTCGGCCCTTCCCCAGACCTATCACTGTGCTCCAGGCACAGAGCTACGCAAAGTGGGCTGGGAAGGGCGCCTCTGCCTCTGCCTCTGCCTCTGCCTCACGCCCAGCGCCCCCTCCATCGCGCCTACCCACCAAGGTCCCCGGAGGAGCGAGGGCAGCGGGAGGGCCCCAAAGCAGTCTCTGAGCCTCCTCTCCGAGCGCGCAGGACTTTGGGCAGTCCCGGGATTAGCCGCGTGGGACTAGGGGCGGCTCAGGGAGTTCGGCCCGCTGGGGGAGTGGGGGAAAGGAAAGGAGGGCCTGGCACCCGGCGAGGACTCTCAGGAGGAGGGGGCTGCTAGGCGTGGGGGGTGGGGGGTTGAGGGGGACGTTCCCTAGGGACACTGGGCCCAGGGTGGCAAGCCCGCAGCCCTCGGGCACCCAGCCCAGGAGTGGCAGGCTCTGGGGAAGGCCCCAGGCCCCACACACCAGAGGGCATTTTGATCTCCAGATGCGGACACTATTGCAGTCGCATCTGATTCTGGAACTCCATCCCGGAGTGGGGTTCGAACTGGTGGGAGCCAAGTGGCCGACTCCCGGTTAACAACAGTCGGGCCCGCGCCGCCGCTGCACGCCCGGCCCTCGGAGCTGCCGGCTGTCCACCTGGAGGGGCGCGGAGAGCCGAGGCCAGGCGGCCGCCTGCGCCCGCGCGGGGCTCATTTTAACTGTTGATTACATCTTCATGAAGACTCACTCGTGTGTCCCTCATACGTCTCATTTGTAATTGAGACTAATGATTACAGTGGTGCGGGGAGGAGCAGCTGCTCATTAATTAATTTCTAATTAAAAGTGCCTCCCGTCCTCGGTGACTAAGGAGAAACGCTGTTCTTCGCGTTGATCTCGACTCCGCGGATGAAATTCATTTGCTAAAGCGTGTTGGCCCCTCTGCGTGCCCCGCCCGGCCGTGCCGCGGCCGAGTGACCCGTGTCGGCGGCCAGGCCGGGCTGCGGAGTGGGCTGACGTCAGAGCTTCCGCCGCTTAAAGCCGCGCACATCTGACTTGACGGGTTCGCGAGACTGGTGTTTTTTTTTTCTTCCTTTTTTGCAAAATATGTATTTGTGTCGCCACTGCGAGGCCGGTCGGTCCCAAAGCCCCCTCGAGGCTCTGGATTGCGAAGCTAAAAGGATCGCGGCTGCCGCCGCGGCTCACTCTCCAACCGGGTTAGGAAAGTTTGCTGAGCGTGTGGATGAACTAACCCGCTCTCCTGCTTCGCCCCCAGCGCCTAGGAGCCGGCGGCCGGGGAGCAGTGGCCGCACCGCGCCGGCCCCCGCGCAGGACCCTGCCGGCCCGCCTGCCGGCCCCGGGCCGCGCTCGCCATGTCCTATCCGCAGTTTGGTTACCCCTACTCCTCGGCACCCCAGGTAAGGAGGCCCCGCGAGGCTGGAAACACTGGCTGGCTGGCAGTCCAGCGATCCAATGTCGCTTCCCAGTGAGCAGGGCCTGTGCCACGTGCTCTTAGTGCCCAGCCCCGGGGAGGGCAGGGGCACTGAGAAATGCCAACGGGTGGGGGCCCCAGTTCCCGCTTAATTTGACCCTCACCCCCCGCCCCTCCCCATTCTGAGGCTGCACCTTAGGGCACCCAAGACACCCAGTAGAGAAGTGGCACATGAGGGCTTGGAACCCCCTCAGGGAGAGTATGAACACCCCTGGGCAGGATTGGCTGGGACCCACGTGGCTGGAGGGGGACTGGGGTGCGCAGGCTCCTCGCAGTTTGGGGCGCGCGGTCTGGCGTGGACCCTATAGATCCAGAGGAAATGGGCAAGGCCTCCTGGATGGGGAGGGGCGGGGCGGGGCGGATGGAGGCCCAGGGCCCCAGCCTTGCGCCTGGTGGCCCACCCTTCCTTGCGGCCCCTCTCTCCCCCAGTTCCTGATGACCCCCAACTCCCTGAGCACGTGCTGCGAATCCGGTGGCCGCACGCTGGCCGACTCCGGGCCTGCCGCCTCGGCCCAGGCACCAGTGTACTGCCCGGTCTATGAGAGCCGGCTGCTGGCAACCGCGCGCCATGAGCTCAACTCGGCCGCGGCGCTGGGCGTCTATGGGGGCCCCTATGGCGGCTCGCAGGGCTATGGCAACTACGTGACCTACGGATCCGAGGCCTCCGCCTTCTACTCGCTGGTAAGGGCGGAGAGGGTGTATCTCCAGCCTTCCCCGCCACGCCACGCCCCTACCCCTCGCTTTGATTTGCCAACTCACTTTCCCCAACTCGGGGGGAAGGGGCGCGAGGCCCCAGTACCCGGGCTGTAGTAGGTGGGAGAAGCGTCTCCAAGCCTGGTCCCTGGGAACATCACCAGCTCCGCCCCCACCCCACCCCCGGTTGGGGCGACCAGGCAGGTGGACCGCTGTATTTAATGTACTGATTGTTCTCGGATCACTATTAAGTTCTGATGCGATGTCTGGTTCTGTGGGAGCGGGCTCTTCCCTCCCCCTCCCGCTGCTTTCCTCCCCCTCCACAGCTTCCCCACCCCCCTCACTCCTCCCGGCCTCCCTCTACCTCTCCTTTCCTCCAAGACCCCCCCACCCCCACCCCCGCATACACACACACTCCCACCTCCCTTCCCCTCCTTCCCTGGCATCTCACCCAGTCCCCTGGGCGCCTCTCCATTTCTCTCCTCCCTTTCCTCCCTCTTTATTCCCCATCCTTCCCTCACCCTCTTTCCTGCTGCCCCCACCCCTTTCCCCACCTCCTTCTTGCAGTCTCAGCCTCCCGTCTCCAGTTCCTCTGCACCTATTTCCTAATCCCCCAACACCACCACCCCAACCCCCAGCAGTCTCCTCATCGCTGCCTAGACCCTAGGGACAGTCTGGGGAAGGGAGCGAAGCTTGCAGGAGCCAGGGGCCTAGGGGAGGAGGTCGAAATGGGTGGCGCCGGGAAGGAAGCGCGACCCTAGGCTGCTGGGCTCCCACAGAACAGCTTCGACTCCAAGGACGCGCCAGGATCTGCGCATGCGGGCCTCGCGCCCGCCGCCGCCGCCGCGGCAGCCGCCGCCTACTACCCCTACGAGCCGGCGCTGGGCCAGTACGCTTATGACAGGTGAGGGGCTGACCCTCTTCACCCTACCCGGGCCCTGGTGCTCCAATCAGCCATTACCCCCACCCCCACCCCAAGCATCGCAGGGCCTCTCTGAAAGGTGGGGAGGCCAGACCAGCAGCATTCCTCTCTTAGGTCTTACTGAGCTGACCAGACCTTGGTCCCAGCCCGCCACCTGGCGAGCCCCAGCCCGGTTGAAAGAGTCTCCAGTCTCCCACCTGCCACCCCGCACCCCAAAGTCCTCACTGCGCTGTGGTTTGAGGGAGTCTCATCTTGCTGCCCAGGCCTGGGATGATCCCTCCACCCCAAGAAGTGCAACCCAGCCCACCGCCCCTCTGGTGGGAACCTAAGGGGGCAAGTCCTTTCCCACTAGCAGGAAACACGCCCCGTCTTTCCAGGGGAGACAATTACATATGCAGAAAGGTCATGCAGGTGCATTCTCCCCAGGGGCGCTGAAGACCAGTTCTGTCCGTGGGCGTTGCATAGTCTGGTTTGAAGATATATATGACTAGCGACAGACACCTGGCTAGGCCTTGGGCTTGGCCCCACCCGCCACCTCCCTGACTCAGGAAAGAGCCCAGGCTCCATGTGAGTTTAATCAAGTATAAACATTCTCTTTGCACTTGGGCCCAAAACAACAGCCCCCGCGGGCAGCAGCGCAGGTCAGAATGTGGGTGCGACCCAGGTCTTACGACCATAAACACACACCCTGGGCCGGGACTGGAAGCCTCCTGACGCCCCATTGCGCCCCTTGTCTCCAGGTACGGCACCATGGACAGCGGCACACGGCGCAAGAACGCCACGCGGGAGACCACCAGCACGCTCAAGGCCTGGCTGCAGGAGCACCGCAAGAACCCCTACCCCACCAAGGGCGAGAAGATCATGCTGGCCATCATCACCAAGATGACCCTCACGCAGGTCTCCACCTGGTTCGCCAACGCGCGCCGGCGCCTCAAGAAGGAGAACAAGATGACATGGCCACCCAGAAACAAGTGCGCGGATGAGAAACGGCCCTATGGGGAGGGCGAGGAGGAAGAGGGGGGAGAAGAGGATCCCCGGGAGGAGCCCCTCAAGAGCACTAAGAGTGAAGGTGGGTAGAAACTGCTGATGCTGGGGCTGGAGTTCAAGGCCAGGACTCCCTGGGCCTTCTCTGTGGGTTCTAAAACAGTTCAAGGCATGGAACCCTTGGGAAGGTGGGGAGGTGGGGCGGGGTGGGGGCGGGGATTGTGCCTGAGCAGCAAATGAATGAACTGACCCAAGCAGGGCCGTTGTGTGTGTGTGTGTGTGTGTGTGTGTGTGTGTGTGTGTGTTGCGGGCTGTGGTGGTGAGCCAGGAGCATGTTTGAAGGAATCCAACATTAGTTTAAAACATTAGACACCCCTCCACCATTGACTTGAGGCTGAAATACAGTCGCAGGCGTTGCCTGTTTGGGGTCTGGGCGCCTCTGGAGGAGAAGAGAGGTAGGGAATAAGGCCTGGCTGCTTTTCCTAGCTCCAGGGCCAGACCCCATAACCACAGGCACAGAGTTAGGGAGGAGAAGGAGATGGGAGCCTAATTAACCCACCATCCTCTCTCCCTCCACTGACTACTCTTTCTTTCCTGGGCAGAGCCCCTTGGCAAAGAGGAGAAGGATCTTGAGCTCAGCGACTTGGAGGACTTCGACCCGCTGGAGACGGAGCCCCAGGAGTGCCAGTTGAAACCGCCATTCCCGCCCCTGGAAGGTGGCCTGAAACGCATCCCCGCCGCGCCTGACCGCCCCAGTGCCCCTGGAAAAGAGGCCTCAGGCACCCACCGGATGCCCCTGGCCACCGATGGCGGGTCCGCCCTGGACCAGGACCTGGAGAGGGCCCGGAGCTGCCTCCAGAGTGTGGTGGCGGGGCCGGAACAGCAACCGGGTGCCGGCGGCGGCCCGCAGGCCTGCGAGGCCAAGCTGGGGTTTGTGCCGGCCGCGGCAACTGCGGGCCTGGAGGTCAAACCGCGCATCTGGTCCCTGGCACACACGGCTACTGCAGCCGCCGCCACCCACCTGAGTCAGACTGAGTTTCCCTCGTGCATGCTCAAGCGCCAAGGGCCCGCCGCCCCTGCGGCCGTCTCTCTGGCGCCCCCCTTGTCCTCACCTGCAGCCCCGTCCCCCGCCGGCGCCCTGGACAGGCACCAGGACTCCCCGGTAACCAGTCTCAGAAACTGGGTGGATGGAGTCTTTCACGACCCCATCCTCAGGCACAGCACTTTGAACCAGGCTTGGGCCACTGCCAAGGGTGCCCTCCTGGACCCGGGGAACCTGGGCCGCTCGCTAGGGGCCGGAGCCAACGTGCTGACGTCACCCCTCACCCGCACCTTCCCTCCCGCCACGACCCAGGACTCCCCTGCGGTGGGGGCCACCAAGGAGCTGCTGGCCCTGCCCAAAGCTGGTGGGAAGCCCTTCTGCGCTTAATTCCGCGGAACCACAGGGCCCAAGAGTTAGGCTTGCACGTCAAAGACTTTTTCTAACACGTTTCCAAAGCCAGGCGAGAGCGCAGCGATGCTCAGGCAGCCCACCCGCCCTGGAGGGAGGATCTGAACTCTGTCTCCAGGAACCACGGACAAACCCCTAGATCTGTCGCGCCAGGTCCACCGACCACCCTGGCCATTCCCAAACTCGGGGGCTGGGGACCGGTGGGATGGGGCTGCGCCCAGAGCAGAAGGCAGCCGCCCTGAAGCATAAAGTTTACGTCCAAAAGTTTACATGGAGAGGCCGGTTTAGTTCCGAGGCTTTGTTTGTGTCGCTGTCATCTGGGTGTGAGGCATGCCGGTGCCCTGTCTGAGGACCCCTCAGCCTATTGACCTGCTTTCATCCTCAGCACATAATTCTCACCCGAAACACTTCCCCGAATTTACACTATTGCACACTCTTAACTTGATAAAATTATGTTTTTTAAATGTATGTCCACACCAGTGATTGCCTGCGTCAGAGGCTGATATAACAAAACCAATAAAACCGAGTGATGATGTTTGCATTGCAAAATGAACACAGTGCCGGGGTAGGGGTGTGAGAACCTTGGGGGACAGGTGCTGATCACCAAGGGGAGGAGTCGGGGAGGGGACCGCCCCAGAGACCCCAGGAAGTTGCTTGCAGAGCCTAAGACAGGGTTTGGTAAAGCTATTAAAAAAATATATACACGTTCAGGATTCTGATAGAAGTATCTGATAGAGACCCGACACTTTTAAACTCTCCCCCCCTCCCCATTACCAGGCTCCTGAATTTTTGGTCGATGGGCGTTTCTTTGGCTAGATTAAATTGAATAGCTTTTAAACGTTCTAAACTCCCTGGGACTGTGCCCTGGTGGGGGAGGGAGGGAGATATCACAACCTTGATACCTTTCCTCTGAAGTCGGCCCTTGGACCGTGTTGGGTGGGAGTGTGCGGCCTTCCAGGGCCCCACCTGGCTCCTAACCCCGCCTCCTCGGTCTTCTGGGACCTGGTGCCACGCCGGCAAAGGTCCCCCGCCGCGACCTTTGGCTCCAGGACCGGGAAGTGCTCTGTAGACCTCAGACCCCACGCTGGGCTACGTAAGGATTAGGGACAAGACCCGAAGAACCATTTGGGATAGGAGGATGCGGCCTTGCCCTGCCGCCGAAAGTGTCCGGCTTCCCTCAGGAGCAGAGTCCCCAAAACCCCCATCCCGCAGGCGCCTGGCCCCACTCCAGAGCCCTGGAGAGCGGCGTGCCAGTGCACTGCTCCCTGGAGTGGGGTCTGACCTCTCGCCCGAAAGGCCTCTGCTAAGATCCTACTGGGCCTCATTCCACCGGGGAAGGACGGATCCACAGGCCAGAGAGCCTGCAAAGGTGCAGCGGCTCTTAGGTGCAGCGATGAGGAATGGCGGCCCGGGCCCGGGATGCGGGCAGATTGACAGTCGCGGAGACACCAGCTGGAGGGGCAGGTCCTCTCTGGGGGCCGGCGGGCAGTTTTCGAGGGACACTTGAGGCCTGGGCTGTCCTGTCCGGCCCGGGGCGCTCCAAAGCAGGCCCGAGTGGCTGGTGGGATCCGATCTTGGGGAGAATTTAGGCACCCGAGAGAGGGAACCGCGCGGCCAGAAGTCGGCAACCTGGGCTGTGGGGCACCCTGAGGGGTGAGGCTCCGATGGCCGGACCTCGGCCAGAGCCCCAACTCTGAGCGGTGGGACCTTGAAGCCCAGACCTTGAGCAGAGGGAGCGGTCCCCGTGCCCAGGGAGGGACTGGCCCCGCGCCCAGGCTGCCGGGCCGCGCGCGGTAATTGGATTGTATCCGCCCGCGCGCTGTCACCGTATTGACTTTCGCTCTCTTGGATGATATTATCGAGATTCGGAAGCTCGCCGCTGATGTGCCTGTCAAAAGGCTGCGGCGGGAGCCCCCGGCCTGGCGAGCGAGCATCAGCCAAGATAATTTGAAGTGAAATTTTCATTTTGACAGTAAACCCCTCAATTTCTAAAGGCTCGGCGCTCCGAGAGCCCGCTGGCAGGGGGAGGCTTTGCGGAAAGCCACGTCTTAGACTGAAAAGGGCAAAAGAACTCGAATTAGTTGTAATAGATAAAAGGGCAAAAATAAAGAGTCAAGGGTACTTGACAGTAATAGCGCAAGTGCAGTCTCCGGGGAGACACTGAGGCCGAGGCTGGGGCGCCAGGAATTTTAATGCGCTGCCCAAGCGCCCCCACTCCAGCCCGAGACAAAGCCGGGCATTTTCAGCGAAAACAAGGCTGGGAGGACGTGGCGGCGCCGGGAGGCCGGACCGCGGACGCGGATGCGGACTTCGCTGGGTGGACCCTCCTGGCCGGGTTGCGGGCTGCGGGCTGCGGGCTGCGGGGGAAGCGGGACTCCAGGGGCGGGCAGGTGGCGCCAGTGGCGAGCGCGGGCCCGCGGGACTGATTCCGTCCTTCCCCTCCCGCCCAGGCCGTGGCCCCAGCACCGAGGCGGCTCGGACCCGGTCTGTCCCAGACACGGGCCAGGGTGATCCCACGCCGCAGGAGCACCCAGTCCTCGGGGAACTGACTGCCTGAAAGCGGTTTATTTGATTGAAGGACAAATTTGTGTGAAATAAAGACATCAGATGGGGGGGGGGGATTCAGCCACATCCCGGGGCAACGCACCCCAAAGGACGCCCGAAGCTGGGGCTGTCCCTTCGCCCCACATCTCGACCTTTGGGGGCACGCTCGCTTTGTGCACCTTACCCGCCCCCTGGCCCTTCTTCGCGGCAGGGGTGGTGCGGGCGAGTCGGGCCAGGAAGGCCCCGCGGTGGTGGGGCGGGGCGGGCGGGGCGTGGGGGCTGACGCGGCGGGGAAAGGTCGCTGTCCCCGGGCGAGGCCCCACGTCACTCCCCCGGCGGCTGTCAGCGAAGGAGCCGGCCCGGCGCTCAGCCACTCAGGCGTGGCGAATTCAAACACGCCGAGGAGGGTGCTAAATTAACGGCGCTCTTTACATAGAGCCCAAATAAAACTGCAATCAGCGGCGCGTTACTTTTCATTAAGCGACTCTGACAGCCGCAGATCCGCAGCCGACAGGGGAACAGGCGCGGGAAATATACGGCGGGCTTGGCGCGGTCTAAGATAATTCCTTAAGCTCCATTAACAACTCTTAGCCGCGGGAAATGGGCTCCCGGAAACCTCCAAATCTAAAAGCTTTATCGACCCTCAAACCGCTGTTGATGGTTCCATTTTTTTTTCTTCCTTTCTCCTTTTTTTTTTTTTTTTTTTTTTTTAGCTTAAGGAAGAGACCGCCAGCAAGGTAATAGAGTTTGACACGACACCTTCTTAACGAGAGAGAGAGAGAGAGAGAGAGAGAGAGAGAGAGAGAGAGAGAGAGAGAAACAGGCCCTTAAGTGATATTTAAAAGGCAACCAATTAAGATTTAAAGTGGTCGTCTGCTGAGACTGCGCAGGCGATTTATGCCACCTACTTTACCGTGGGCATGCCTGCCTGCCTGCCAGGAGCCACTGCAAGCAGCCTGGTTGGCCTCTCCCTCCCTCTCCCTCCCTCTTCCTCTCCGTTTCTCTCCCACCCCACACCCAATAAAGAGAATAACTGGGGAGAAGCAACAAGCTCTCTCAGTGCTCCATTCCTTCCCACCCACGGTCACCTGTTGCAGTGGGCGCCCGTCTCCTATAAGGGAAACTGAGCCGGGCCCTCTTACAGGCGGCTAGCTGACCAAACCCTGTCTTCTGTGCCTTGGTGCTGGGAGGCGGCCTCTCCAGTGGGTGCGGGTGCCCAGGCTGCAGGGCTGACACCATGGAGGCAGAGGTATTCCCCACTTTCCCCTTCCTCCCCCGCCAGCCCAGTGCTGTCTTCTCTACCAACATTCCAGAAAGATGCCATCTCCTCCGGGCAGCTCTACGGAAGCCCTTCATTGGGGTGAGCCCGTTCCCTTTCACCCTGTCCCCTCCCTTAAGGTGACAGTGGCCACAGCATTTATTCCCGTTGGTACCACTGAGTTGAAGAAGCCAGAAAGCCCTTATCCAGCTCATACCCAGGGAAAGCAGCAAAGCCAGGAAGGAAGGCAGGGACCTTTTAGCTTGATCCCAGTCTAGGTCCGATTGGAAGGCACAGGAAAGATGGGGCCCTGGAGGGAGAAGTGGGGGAGAAGAGAGAGAGGAATGGGAGAGGAGAAGAAGGGAGGAGGGTGAGGAGAGAGGGGAGGGAGAAAGAGAGGAGAGGCAAAGGCTGGGAGGGGAGAGAGGCCGGCAGAGAGGAGGGGAGCAGAAGGGAGGGGAAATCTAGTGGAAGGTAAGATGGAGACCACCTTCTTCATGAGAAATACTTCTGGAAAAAAGTATGCATTTCCCCAAAAGGACCTTGACTCTTGGGGTGAAGGCAGGAGGTTTGTCAGAAGTCTGGGGACAGACAGGCCCCCTGCCTTCAGAGGGTTTTGTCTGGGGGAAGGATGCAGAAGAAGCCCTTACTGCCCTCCTCAGAGTGGGAGCTCGTCCTCTAAGTGGTGTGGGGCGATTGAGCAGGGGCAGAAGGGGAAGACGAGGCAGTGGAGCACCACCCAGTGTGCCGGGACTGGGCCATGCTCAAATGAGCCCTCACCTGTACCCAGTGACAATGCACTGAACAGGCAGACCTGAGGCGAGAGAGATGCCCTCCTGACCCCACCTGGCCCTGGAACCCCATGCCAACACTCCAGCCTAAGAGTGTCCAAGTGACCCCGCCCAACCTGGAATCAGAGAACAGAGGACAGATTTCCCAGCTTTGTGCCACCCGGAGCCTTTGCGTGCTCATAGAGGCCTCGCCAGCAGGGAACAGGGCCCGTCCCTCACACAGGTGACTCCCATTCACAATCAGGCTGCAAATGGGACCTTAATTAATGCATTAATGATGAAGACATTTTCTTCATGGAACATTAGAGTGAATTCACAGTAATCAGCCTGAACACAAACTCCAGGTTTGCAACAGCACTCGCCGGGGGCAAGGGAATAATTTAAGTCACACAAGTAGGTGGGTACACTGCTCATGTGATGGTGGCCCCCAGGGCCACCAGGCAGAGGGCTGTCCCAGCACTGGGGACAGACCTTCTGCGGGGGGGTGGACGGCTCCAGTGCACGCACATGTTGTCACCTGCACCTCTGGGTCATGAGAGTCCACGGCGGGTGGCTCACCTCTGCTTCTAGTGGTCTGTGGGCCTCTAGCGGCTGCTTCCTTTCTGCTGTGGCCCCATTTCTGTGACCATGTGGCCAAGAAGGGGAAGAGGGGACATCCAGGATGGGGAAAACTTCAAAATCAGAGTCCACACCTGGCCCTTCCTTCCTGGCATTTGCCTAGTGAAAAATCAGTTGAATGTGTGGGTACTCCTGGGGCGGTGCCTGGGGATCGTTCCAGGGACAGGTGTCAGGCCACCTGGGAGAAATGGCCTTCAGGAAGGGGGCTCTGCATTGGCAGCAAGGGGGGTGGGAAGAGGAGCTACACATGCCCACTCTGAGCCCATAGGACTCAGGAAAGCAACCAGGCCCTGGAGGAAATCGGTGGCCTGGCCATTGTTTTCTCCTTCCCTCTTGCCCTCAGGACAGCCCATTGGCCATCTGCAGAGCTGGCGCCCTAGGGCAGGGTGAAGGTGCCTGGAGGTTGGAGGGGAGTTAAAAGGTGAGTGTGGCCATGCCCAGGTGCACTGTGGAGATTTGTGGCGGTTGGGGGGGCGGGGGGGGGGGGCGGCCTGCAGCTCTAACTTCATCCTGCTTTCATCCTGCTTGGGCTCTGCAGGGGTGAGGATTGGAAGGGTGAAGACCGTGTTAAGTACTCACACTCCTGCTCAAGCCTTTGTTTTCTCAATAGTATTCTAGCTTAGAATGTCCACTGTGGGAGGACTTGAGAGCTGAGCCCTGGGGAAGCACCCACAGATGTGCCTGCTGCAGGCAGGCAGGGGCTGCGTGGACTGAGGACACCGCCATGCAGGATTGCACTCTACTAAAGGGACCACAGCCCTGGCTCAGGCATTCATGCTGCTCCACATGAGGCCGGCCACCCCACCCCCAGCCCGTTTTTCTGCTCTTATCTGGTTTCATTCCTAACCTGTTCCTTCACCCACTGCTTCGGGCAGAGGAGGCTGATTGGGGGTTATCAGCACATTTATAACGTTTCACCTGTTTCTGTTGTTCAGCCAACATCAGGCTGCCAGGGGGGACAGCAGTCACACAGTCACGCAGTCACACAGTCACGGGGTGGAGGCTGGGAGGGCAGGGCCGCCTTCTGACTCATGCCCTCCATTCCAAAGAGCCCCCTCCTCTTCTCTCTAATGACACAAACTACGATGTTATGTTTTCCTTCACCTGCTTCTGGCAATCAGAGAGCATTCATTTTATTCTTCTGGTTTCGTGTACAAAATAAGTTATTATCTTTGACATTTAACATTTTCTTCCCTCATTCAATGTAACCGCCCTGTTTTGAATACCTTCGATATAGACATGCCTCCTTGAGGAAATCTATGAACTAAGGACACTGAAAGAGAGGCACATTCTCTTCTTTCCTGCTGCATCCTCCTAGCCATTAAGTTCAGTTCAAAACGCTGTCCTTGTCTTTAAAACAGAGTTTGGCTTCCCAAAGCCTGAATCACAGAAAAATTCCCAGGCTGTGGGTATGTGTCTGCATCTTTCACTGCGTCAACATCCATCGCTCTTACCCACCGGGACCCTGACCTGCTTGCTGGTGGCTTCTGGTGAATCTGGGTGGGCAGGACATGAATGGATTGCAGGATGTGGAGATCATATTCCTTTGTGAAGGCATGAGATACAAAGAAATAGATACTTAAAAATAAAAGCAAGTTGTCATTTAAATGTAGGGGATACATGTAGATATGGAAGAAGCGTGGTCCCCACTGCTCTCCCTGACCTCTCCCAGTCTTCCACTGACCTCACTGACCACCTGCAGCTCCAACACCCAGGACTGGTTCATGAACCTACATTTTTCTCCTCCTCTCTTGGGTTCCAGGGTCTCCCCTTCATCACCAGTGCTCTGAAAAGGGACGTAATCAATGTCCTTACTGTAAAGTGACACCAGTAGTCCACAGCATCAGCGATCACCCTCCTTGGTATGTGATATTTAATGAGATAAGGGCATAAAGGAAGGGAGCATGGGCAGTTGGGACCATGACGAGGGGTCCAGCCCCATGTGCAAGGCCGCTCAGGGCCTGCTGAGGCCACCCTGTGCTCACGGCTGAGCAACAGCCACCACCTCCGAGTTACTCAGGCAGGGCTGGGAGTAAGGCCCCGTCAGGTGTTATAGCACCTTTGGGACAACAGATCCTTGTCCAGACAATGCTTCGTGCAAACCACACACAGTGTTGTGGTTACCTTTGGAGAAGTCTGCCATGCATGTGCTCCAAGAGAAATGGGAACAAAGGAAGCGAGGGCCTCAGACTGAGTTCTGAGCCACCATGTGGGCCTTCACACCACTCACCATAGTCCCCTGAAGGGCCCAGGCTCCTGTGTCATCACAGAAGCTCCGAGAATTTGCGAAAGCAGAAACAGAGGATGCCTTGCCTTTTAGAAGATCAAGGGAAAGAGCCAGCAGGCTGCAGGACACCTTGAGAAATCAAAACCACAGGGTCCACAAGCATCCGTGACCAGGGCTTTCCCCTGCTACTCCAGGACCTCAGGCTGACATCCCTGGGCCATTTCCCTGGTCCTGTGACCCCAGCTTCCCCACTGCTGTGTAAGTGCAAATTCCTCTGCTCTGTCCTGTGGTCACATAATAATCATCACAGCTGCTCCTCCCAGGGACTAGAACCTCAGGACAAAAATGTGGAATGAGCTTCCTTATGTGATTAGATCAAAAGGCATTAATGGCCCTGTCGCCATAGTAACCAGAGCAGGGTGGTCTATAACCCACATAACAACATCCTTACTCACCATCACCTGTGGTCATCCAGAGCTGGTACGTATTTAGGACAAGACTCTGCTGACCAAGAGGCTGCTGCACACACCCCAGCACTGACACCCCAGGCACTGAATTCCCAACTGATCATAGGGCCTCCACGCTGGTATGAAGGAAGTCCTTATCCCCAGTAGCCAGAGGATCACAATTTCTGGAAACAAGATTCTTGAGCTGAACCTGCCACAGGCCAACAGGCAATGCAAGTCGATTCACAGCCCACAGGGTTAAGAACATTGGACCCTCCAATTATTCTGCACTTCCCACCACCCTTCCCATACAGCCCGCTCCTCACCAGAAAGAACCTTCAGCCTCTCACCTCTCATGACTATGAAACCCAGGACCAGCCTTAAGTCCCAGGGGCCAAGGGTCAGGCACAAAGTATGACCCAGGAGGAGGGCCAGGTACACAAAATGAACCCCAAGGTTTTACAATTTTTATTGACAGAAACCTGGGGAAATGGTGCAGCAGTGATCCTAAGGGTGATAGGCCCGGCTGAAAGGTGTCTGGGTTGGTTCAAGACAAATGTATGGGTTTGGGTGCCATGATGCTGGGTACTGGCTTCTCAGCACTAGTTGAAGCAGCTCTTGGTTTTTAACTGGGAGATGAAAACATGGACTCAATGGTTGCCCACCTGAAATGACGTCAGAATGGTGGCAGCAAAGGACAGCAGCATAGAGACATGGGATTGTTGCAGTGAGTGGGTTCCCTGTGCACGGCCTGCTCACCTCCTATCTGTGTCCCTCAAAGGTGCAGAGCACACCCCCTTCCCAGGTTTGGGAATGGATGGATGAAGAGAGAACCTCCATTCTAAAGACTTTGCCATAACTGTGATCTTGAAAGATACTGTGCCCAGTGTGGCCTCAGCCCCATGGGGGAGAGGCTCCCAGAACAGCAGGACCAAGGGCTGGGTCTTGACCACCAGAGACCATGTGGGTGGGTGTTGGACCTAGAGGGTAGCAGGGCTACCCAAGCATGGCTGGACTCACAGAGATCTTTGAGGACACTGCAAATCATGATGTTTCTAGCATTCAGGTAGGTAGGCAGCTGAAACCTTACCCAATTTGTATAATAAAAGGGATAAAAACAAGCAAAAAAAAAACACAAAACCAACAATCTCCAAAACAGGTTAAAACAACCTCCTAGTCTGATAAACAGAGATTGGGCTTGAATCAGGGCCTCTTACCCAGGGCCCCGCTTGATGACTGAGAGACCCAGACCTGCTGAGTGAGGACACACTGCCCAGCAGAAATTTAACTGCAAACCTCCTTCCCGGGGGACGACTCAGGGGTCATTCAACAGGGGGGCTGGGCACGGTAGCAGGACATACCCAGGCCTCTGGGTGACCTCTACACAGTGGCTTAGCATTGACTAATTCCTGGAAACCCCAAATTCCATAGTAAGGGTAGGAACTCCTGGAGGCAGACAGTGTAGCAAGTGGGCTCAGGGTCTTCTCACAGTGGCCTTGTGTGTCCCTGGTTCTAGCCCCTGTTCTCTCCTTGGCTCTGGGGTGCAGGGCTGGCATAGACTCCGGGATGAGGGCCTTGATGTTCCTGCAAGTGGGAGCATTGGAGCTGCTCTTCCCACAAAATGGTACCTGAGGTTGTTCTATTTTGAAGGGACTGCAAGGACTAGTCATCATCAAAATCCTGAGAGATACAGGGGTCGTTATAACCACCAGGTGCTTGCACCCTCTCCTGTGCAGGGGACAGCTGGGTCTTGAGTGAATTATCACAAACTCATGAGGGCAGTGACTGTTCCTCAGCTGATGTTCCAGCTGTAGGTTCTTTAGTGGAAAAGGTCAGCACATTCCTTGTTACCAATACATGCTAATGACCTGAGAGCATGTTGTCCCTACTCCCCCCCCCCCCCCCCCGCCGCCCGCCCCCCGCCGTTAGTGAAGACATCACACAGGTTGTTTCCCCAGAGGGTTTGTGATGGCCTTGGACATGCAGGCTGCTCACTCACTGACTCAGGGACACTGAATGACTGTTCTTGATTACAAAGGGGGTGGTGGGTTGCTACTACCTGTGGACGGGAGGAGAAGCCTGAAATCAAGGAATCTTCTATCCTGTGGCTGAAGAAAAGTTACAAGCAACCCAAACAGGGAGCAACCTTATTTGGAGACAAGCTCTTTGAAGAGGTGATTAACCTAAAATGAGGCCACTAAGGTGGGCCCTAATCTCATCTGACCAGTGTCCTTACAAGAAGAGGCGATCAGGACCGACCACGGGAGAAGGCTGCCGTTTGTAAGCCAAGGAGAGAGGCCTCAGAGGAACCGGCCCTGTTGGCACCTTGAGCTTGGGCTTCTGGCCTCTAGGACAACGAAACTAGATGTCTAGTGTTGGAAGCTGCCCAGCGTGTAGTACAAGCATGTTAAACTCACGGCCGGCAGGCCACATGCCTCATCTAAATAGGCATCCAGCCCACCGGCCGCGAGTTTGACATGCTTGTGCTTTGTTACGGCAGCTCTAGGAGGTCAATACTGAGGTCTTTCTATAGAACCCTTTGGGCCCCACCACAGAGAGTCCCGGGGCCCAAAGTGCTGAGGCTGAGACAGCCGGGTTCAAGCAAACCAACTAGTCAAAGTGTGGAGCTCACAAGCATGTCACATAAGAAGTGGTTAGGCATTTTGTGGGAAAGTATTTCATTTTACAACAAGATTGGCCCTAGAATGCCACTGAGATGGGCAACTCCTTGAGCAGTTCAGACTCCTTGGATGCACGTGTGGAAAGCAGTCAGCTCTGAACAAAATTGGCAAAGACGCTGTATTTCAGAAAACGACAATGACAGGCTACCTCTTTGTTTTAGTTTTAATTACTGGACCATCAATCTGGCTGTAGCAACAGTAGCCTAGACTGCACTTTCCACCCCGAGGGAAGCCAGTGCCCCAGCACCTTCCTGTGACATTAGAGTGGGAATCAATGGAGCCGCTCCAGCACCAGCTGGATCCAGGAACCACGATGTGGATGGGGCCACCAGGTTCCCCACCACATGCTCCTTTTGGTGTCTTGACCACGGCGAACTCTTGAGAAGCCCTGACCCTCCGACCCACATACCCACAGAGCTGCCGCAGAGCCAAGAGGCTTTTGGGGTACAGGCTGCCCAGCCCACCCCCACTGGTCATCAGCCCAGCAGATCCAGAGAAGCCTCCCTTCCCATGTCTGGGGCAAAAGGGGCACAGCAGCATCTTGGCGTGCAGTCAGGATAGGAACAAATGGATGCCACCAGCAGAAAGTTATGCCCCTTTGGGGAAGCGATCATTGGCTCCTACTGGTGTCTGATAAAGAGAGACCGAGTGACAGACCAGAAGACATCAGCTGACCTGCCACATGGCTGCCCGTGCCAAACCACCTCCCAGGAGCCCCAGCGAGCAGATCTGCAACCTGCCAGCAAGTGCAAGTGGCATGTGGGCGATGGAGCTCAGGCAGGCCAAGAGGTACAGTCAGGCCAGGAGGTACAGTCAGGCCGGGAGAGACAGTCAGGCCAGGAGGTACAGTCAGGCCAGGAGGTACAGTCAGGCCAGGAGGGACAGTCAGGCCGGGAGGGACAGTCAGGCCAAGAGGTACAGTCAGGCCAGGAGGTACAGTCAGGCCGGGAGGGACAGTCAGGCCGGGAGGGACAGTCAGGCCAAGAGGTACAGTCAGGCCGGGAGGGACAGTCAGGCTGGGAGGGACAGTCAGGCTGGGAGAGACAGTCAGGCCGGGAGGGACAGTCAGGCCAAGAGGTACAGTCAGGCCGGGAGGGACAGTCAGGCCGGGAGGAACAGTCAGGCTGGGAGAGACAGTCAGGCCGGGAGGGACAGTCAGGCCGGAGGGACAGTCAGGCCAGGAGGGACAGACAGGCCAGGAGGGACAGTCAGGCTATGAGGGACAATCAGGCCAGGAGGGACAGTCAGGCCGGGAGGGACAGTCAGGCTGGGAGAGACGGTCAGGCTGGCAGGTATGAGCAAGTAGAAAGTTTTGGGTAAGTGGCATGAGCAGGTGGCTGGGACTCCGTCAACATGTCCTGCTGCAGCATTGCCTGCCCATGCCCAGAAGGTGCCCTAAACCAACTGGCCTGACTGGGGCTTGGGGCTATGCTGGGGTTCCCCCCCTGGGACCTTGTCCCAGGGTCCTTTCCCACCCTGTCCCCAGCAGGAGCCTGTGGCTGCCTCCCTGACCATCAACCCCTGACAGCACACGTGGAAATGTCCCTGTAAAATGACTTTTACAGCCTGAGGGCCCTGCTGGGCATCGTGCCCTTCTCCCTGAATGAGGGGTCAGCTGGGTTATGGAGGAGCAGTGTCCACAGTGAGCCCTGCCCCTTCTGCTCACAAGCGGAGACCCCAGCAGACCCAGGAGGGCTGGGGACCCTGACTGCCCAGACATCCCCAGTTTCCTTTCATTCCTAGGTCTGGCGTCACCGCAGTCACATGTGTTAGTCCTTTACAGAGTTGTGCTGATTATGAGTAAAATCACCCAGCTTCTCTCTGCTGGAACCGTCACGCGGAAGCCAGACCTCCTGTTTGCGTTTCATCGGAGGGGCATTGTCAGCACGTGTGGCCTAGGAGAGCCCTTCAGAGCAAGCGTGGAGGGCACAGCGGTGCCCTTGGTCTTCTTTGTCCTTCCTGAGTCAGACCTTCCTGTCCAATGAGCTGTTTCACACAGATTCATTTTTACAGAAGAAAGTTGACTTCATCTTCATTGGCCCCTATGTTTCCATCCCTCTTTAGCCCACCGGGCCTGCCCACCTTCCAGATGGTTCCAGTTTCAAACGCACCCCATCTGTCCATCCGGCACGTGGCGTCAGAACTGCACCCTCCTGAGAGGGCTTGGCTGCAAGTTTTCCCAGTCCGGAGGAAGCTTGTGCGCCAAGCAACATTTCTAATTCAAACTTTATTATGTAATTACAGTGTGAAGCATATTATTTTTCTCTTTATTTTCCTCTCAGTTAACAGTAAATTTTATTGCCTAAATAAATTACACATGCTGAAATGCATGCCTCGCAGCCTACACACCAATTAAACCTGAAGCTGACACAGTCCGAGCACAAGTACATGTAACTGCAAAGTGAAATCGCCATTCATCTCCTCTGCAGTGATAGTCAGTGCCGTCAGCCACACGGTGGCTGCCAGTCCCGGGCTGCGAGGCCCTGGCGGGAGTGATCTGCGGCCCTCGGAAAGGGTGCGGGCAGCACATTGCCTCACCCCGGCTGGCCATGGCGTGCAGTCACCACGCAGTGACCACAGAGCGTCCCCCGGTGAGAGTGCGCCTCAAGGAGAGGCAGCTACCCTTTCCTCCCTCCAGGGAGACCCCAAGGTCTTGGATCCCCAACAAGTGGCTGTTCAAGTTGTTGGCTTCTACTTCTCGGAGAAAACGCCCCAGCAGCCCTCCCGGGGTGCCAGCCTGACCCCAGCCTCTGAAGGAAGGACTGGTCCTCGACTCAAGCAGCCCAACAGGGGACCGTCACCAGTGTCCCATCTTCCCCTTTGTCCCTCTGAAGAAGTCTCCTGGGCGCAGAGACTGTGCCTGTCCTGATAGTTCAATGAAGGTCCTGACCCCTTTCCCTTCCCAGACACCTCCTGGGCCACGTCATGAGCCATGTCCACTCCCTGTGGGTCACCACTGGGGTCAGTGCCGTGAGGAGAGAATGGCCAGAGCTGGAGGCAGTTGGGGCAGGAAAATCATGGGAAATGGAAGCGGCAGTGCTGAGGGGTGATGCTCCAATAGGGCGAATGCGTGTCCCTCGGGCAGATGGAATGAGTCAGCACTCTAACTAACCAAGTGATAAGGGACCTGGACACGCTGCACCCGTCAGAGAAACCGTAGAATCACAGCTTGCCATGCAGCACAGGAATGGAGAACAAATTTGAAAAACCCGGTCTGCCTGCAGGGCATTACTAGTTGTGTTCCCCCGGACACAGCCAGCACCCATTCTGTGGCTCTCTGCTGTCCTCAGGTCCATGCCGGTCTCTGCAGAGTCACAGAGGACGGGGAACATGCAGAGGAGCCCACACGCAGGTCGGCCCTGCAGGTTCCAGCATCTCACTGCTGGGACGTTCGCCATTTCTTCTGCCTATCTGTAGTCTTCAGCATTTCCTTCCATGAGAAAACTAAGCATTTCTAGGAGAAAATTATAATGGGACCACCAGAGAGTGTCTCTAGAGGCTCAGGCTGCCTCTCAGTCGAGAAAACATCAGCCACATCCCGGAGGGTACAGGAAAATGCCTGGGTGACCCTCCCACTGGGTCGCTTTGAGCTTTTTTTGTTGTTGTTGATCCTTACCCGAGGATATTTTTCCATTGATTTTTAGAGAGAGTGGAAAGGAGAGGGGAAAGACACAGAGAGAAACTCGATGTGACAGAGACACATCAATTGGTTGCCTCAGCATGCGCTCCCCAACTGGGGCTGGGATCAAGCGTGCACAGAGGTACTTGCCCATGACCAGAATCAAACCCAGGATGCCCTTCAGTCCACAGGCCGATGCTCTATCCACTCAGCCAAACTGACTAGGACAGCTTTGAGCTTTTTAAAAGAGATTTCTGATCATTCGCACCTCAGAGAAATCAAGTGTGTCCAGCAAGGTTGTTTCTGGGACTGATCAGTGGTGGGCAAGGCTGGGGCGGCACCTGCCTCCGCCCACACCACTGTAATGATAGTTCTAGCTCTGTGTCCAGGCCTGCAGGAGGCTGAGGCAGCATCCAGTCCCACTTGAGATGCTGCCCACCCACTGGGCACTTCCTGCAGGAGAAGCACCAGCCTCAGTCCCCCTCTCACTGCTCCCGTCTGTGGGCAGGAAGTCCCCCAAGGTCTGACTACAGGCCTCATCCACTAAAAGCCAGTGGGAACCACCTCCTTCCCCATAGCTCCCACCATCTGAGTTCTGAAATCCTATTACAGCCAATAAGTCAACCTAAAATATGTGATTAAAACTAAATACACACCAATTGCTTCTTTTAATCAATCCATTTAAACTTATTGCAAGCTATTCACATGCAAGTACCTGTAAAAGGAGTTATTAGTTCTAGTGAGCAAGCATGATGTCAATTCAACATTTAAGTTATATAACTAAAGGAAAGTGTGATGTGAGTGAGCCTCTTCACCCCGCGGAGATGCTGCATAAAGTTGTGTTCACGTGGACATCAGCCCAAGGCTACACACCAGCAGGTCTTGACCTGCAAACACTTTTCTCATAGTGACCCACTGCGCCCTTGCACCAATTCTGAGGGTGCATTAAGACCCCTCCTGGGGGAAGCCCATTCCCATGTGGAGAACATGAGTCCAGACTGTGGGCTGGACCATGTGTTGTACTTTAGCCAATGGGATGTGAGCAGGTGCAACCAGAAGTCTGAGAGCCTCTGCAAGCTTCCACCTTGTCTCCAATCTTGAGGATATTTCCATGAATCCAGATATGAATCCATATGTGAAAATATCTTCATGCCCATTAAGTAAATTAGCCTGGCTTAGAGGAAGTTACTTCTCACTCGAAATAAAAGGGAGCTAGCAAGCAAGGGCACAGTGAGATCCCTCACAACCCCATCCCTAAAGGAGGGGGCTACTCCCTGCCCAGGCCAGATGAGTCAGCAGACAGAATATTTGAAGATCATGACTTGAGATCTCCCCAATTTAATGAAAGACATGAATATTAACATTGAAGCAGCTCAACAAATCCCAACGAGGATGAACTCAAAGCCATCCATTCTAAGACACATAAAAGACAAAAAAACTTAAATTATGAACAAATTCATAGCTGAAGTATAGTTTTTAGCTCATGGCCTATAAACAGTGCTCCCTCTGAAGGAGCCATGGGTTATCACTGACCTATATTCCCTCTACATGTTCATCATCATACAGCGAGGAGAGCACACACCACAATAGCCATAGTAAGCCATCGTTTACATGAGAAAATACCTTCATAACAGTAGATTACCTGCCTCTCCTATTCATACCCACCAAACAAATCCAATCACTATGCAACTTTGCATGGTAAATTTGCATGGTAATTTAATAAAAACATTAGATCATGCATCTAATAACAGAAAGTAAAAATTATGCACCGAAAAAGTATGCAAAAACTGCTAATTAATGTTTTCATACATGATTATTTTTCTTTAATTTTTAGAATTTGTATTGTCCTTTTTTTCATTATGAAACCATGTGTCTATTGCATGCAAATGTGAACAGTTTAGAAAGTAGGCCGCAGGCAGTGCGACTCCCAGCTGGCCCTCGTCCTGAGGGGCCCTGCGACCATCTGGGCACTTCCTGCAGACCTCTTCCCTGCAAGTCCAGAGCTATCGCCTGTGCTCACCCCGCTGCGCAGGGAACTTCAGGGCCTGAGCAGGGTGGGCTGTGAAGAGTTAAAGTTCTGGGTGTGATCTCAGGCCCTCTATGCTGGCAGGTCCATGATGTGTGACACAGGCACTAAGAAGTGCTAGGAGGCACCTGAGCCAGGTGCAAAGGAGGGGAGAGGCCAGCAAGCCTGCACAGGCCCTGACAGGCCCTGCCGCCCTCCACCTTCATCAGGGAGGCTCACATTCCTGTTCCTGTGTGGAGGGAGGTTTTAGGCTTTTCCACATTCAGGCCTGGCCAGCTGGTGGCTGGTGAATGTGAATGTTCAGGACCCTGCTCAGGACTGATTCTTCTCAGATAGAGGGAGGGCCTTCAGATGAGCGAGGTGTCACCTGTCACGCCCCCAGGTCACCACAGCCTCTGGAATGTACCAGATGGCTGCTGAGTGTGGCACTCACCCCCACCCCCCACTTGTGGATCCCCCCCAGCGCATGCCTGTGAGGTCAAGCGCCGCTCTGGCTGCTGACGTGTGTCATCTGGCAGCCGCTGGCTCACATCCTGAATCAGGGCCCATGGTGGGGGGGGCTTCCAAATACCACAGTGGCAGAGGTCAGACGCAACAGGGAGAGGTGAGGAAAGGTTACTGCGCTGACACTTCCCTGGCCTCCCAGCTGTCACTGCCAGCACGGCTGAGGCCCAGGGTAACCCAGGAAAGAAATGCAGGTCTGGACGAACAGAGCTTCCCTGGGCAACTTAGAGCTTCCAGGGAATGTCACATCACACCCTCCATGTAGCTCCAGAAAGTCCCAGGAGAACCAAGGTATTACAAACCCAGGCGATAGAGCACGTAGGTGGTATGCGTGCGTGTGTGTGTGTGCATGTGTGTGTGTGCACGTGTGTGTGTGTGCATGCTGTCTATGCATGTGTGTGAGTGCACAGTGGGAAGCAGCTCTCCAAGGTGCCATGTGGCGAGTCCCTAAGTACATGAAATACCTTGTGATGTGGGTGAGCCCACAGGTGATGTCTGATGTCCTGGCCTCACAGCGTGGCTGCTCCTCGTAGAAAAGGCCAGATCCACATTCACAATAAGGTGCACGTGCTGCATGTGTAACACAGTGACCCCTCGGCACCACGCAGTCTGGGGACTCGAGTCCTCTTCACCTTGGGAGGAAACTGAGACCAGAGGGCCATTTAAGCAGGGGGGGGGCAGTACTAGGAGTGGGGAGAGAAGAGGAGAGGATGAGGGAGGGAGAGGAGAGGAAGGAAGAGAAGGGGAGGACCATTGGGTCCTGATGTCCTGGGCACCTCTGTTCACACCCTTCCTGTTGCAGCAGCTCAGCAAAGGGGCCCTGAGTTTGGGTGTGGCTGGCCCCAGGCCATGGCCCGTCCAGGTATGCTGCTTGGAGGTATTCCTTCCCTCCAAGTCCCTCGGGGTTGGGCCACTGCAAGGCTGGGATGGGACATGAGGGGCAGCCATGGACAGTGGTGAAAGGTGGAGTTGGCATTACTGGAGAGCCGCCTGGGCTCTGTGGGACCCTGCTGGTTTCCGGGAAGTGGGAGACCAGCCCAAGAGCAGCAGCAGAATATTCTAGCACATCCACTGTGCCCACACTTCAATTCCTCTCTGTGGCCTTTAGTCCACAGCCTTCAAATGGACCCAAGAATCAAACACCTGGTCAATCGTTGGCACACAGAGTGTGATTACACATGCATGCACATTAACATGTATACACACACTCTCATGTGGCTACACATGTGCACACATTCACAGGGCATGCACACACATGCATGTGCTCACATGCACACACTCACAGACTCAGACACACTCCATGCACAGCTCCCACATGCACACATACACATACACACGCACACACATCCCATAGTCCATCTGAACAATGAAAGAGTTGGTGACACAAGTGTTACAGGTTTTTCTGTGTCCAGACACCATGGGAGTCTATGCTAGCCAGTGCCTGCTGAACGGTACCTCCTAGCTCACACCTTTGGCTGCCCCGAGAAAATCATCTGTGTTATAAAAGTAATTAAGTTTGCTCATAAACTAGCAAGAGCCCTGTCTGTTTTTCACAGACCTGCCCCTCTCAAGCACAATCTTCTGGATCTGGCTCGAAACTGGCCTTTTAACCCACCCTGCAGGATGCAGGACCGAGCGTCCAGACTTCTGCAGACAGAGGTCAGTGACATCTGTCCTTGCGAGTTGTGCAGTGCTGGGTGAGTGAGCGTGAGAGAGTGCATGTGTGTGAGAGGCAGTATGCATGAGTGTGTGCACGTTTGCGAGAATGTGTGAGCGTGTGTGTGAGAACAAGTGTGTGTGTGCGTGAAAGTGTGCATGTGTGGGACTGACTGTGGGGACTGAATGCTGGGCCCTCGACTCTTGGCTACTGGAACTTCCTCAGAGCCGGCAGGGAGAGTGTCCTCACAAGACATCGTGACAATCTTATGTCATGTAATCACAGATATGTAATCACACACATGCTACCATGTGCAGACAATCATGTGCATCTAATTTTCATGCTACTATGCAGATCATCAGTCATGTAACCATGTGCATGTGTGATCAGGTACACGTGACTGCTCCATGTAAACACATACACATTACCGCCTAGCAGCCAATCACACAATGTCATCGTGTATGTGGTCATGCAGTGTAATTACACACATGTAATCACAAATATGGCACATGCATCCTATTCAGCGTGACAAACAGGAGTCCTGGCTCCCATGCACACTGAGGGGAGGGGGTCACACAGGCGGGAGCACGGGAAGGTCCTTAGCATCTCTGAGGGAACTGGAAAACCCTGGGAAGCGCTGTGCATCTTCCAGAAGACTTCACGTATTTCACAAACGGCAGCTCTGAAAGTTAAGTTTGGGGGAGCCTTCAGTCTTACACCTGCATCCACCACTCTGCTCCTTGTCAGAAAACAGACACCACAAAGGAGACCTCTATTGGCCCAGACTGATGCAGTCAAGGCCTTCACTCCTCAAGCACCTTGGATCTGATGGGCGTGGTTCCAGTGGTTTAGTCCATGACCTTAAAGCTGTGTGCTATTGTAGGAATAACTGCAAAAAGCAACCTAAGGAAAGAGAGAGTTCATATGCTTGGGACGTGGAAGGTGCCAGATCAACTAAGACGGTGTGGGGTAATTATTAATAACCTAGAGCAATGCTACCGTTCGGTCAGGGACCCTATTACCAGTGCAGGTGTCTTCTTCAAACTTAGAAAACCGCCTCTCCCCTTTTCAGGGAACAGTGATATAAAGCAAACAGCACCGGGAGAGAGAGGGGCACTCCTGTGGATTATTTGTTCTCTGAATTTCCAGAACATGTTTAGAACTGGCTCAGCACCTGGGCAATGATGGGAGCGCCCAGTGGATGAAGGCGTGTAGGTCACTGGTTCAGCACCTTCCAGGGTTCTGGCCACAGCTTTGCATGTGCTGTAGCACGAGACATGGACATCGGTGCTCTGCACCTACAGCTGCCAATCAAATCTCATGAGCTCTGACTCCCCCTGGAAAAGACATGGCCATCTTACTGCTTCCATAAGTAGAAACGCAAAAGCCACTCTGTTTGGGGGAGAAGGAGAAAGAGAGAGTCACTAGAGAGATACAGCCAGGAAGGGCCAGAGAAACTGCCCAGAGACCTACATTTCCATTCAACTGCCCTAATGTCTTGCTTCTCTACGGAGCTATTGTATAAAAGCAAGGATTCACAGAGAAACGGGCCAAACACAAAATACCACCGTAAGGGCACACAGCACTGAATTGTCATGTGTAGCCTTCAGAGAACAGAAGTAAAGCGTCTCAGGTTGAACTATGCATCCGCTCATTTCTGGGCGCCCATGGTCGGCCCACACTGGGGGGCATCTGGCTTGTCAGTGTGTGGGTTTACTTTTCTCACTGTTTATTTCCCCCGCATCATAACAGAAACTACCATTTCTATTTTTAAATTTATCAATGTTCCTACAATGGTTAAGGATTTACGCCATGTTCCCACATTATTCCAGGGCTTGGTCAACACAACTGTTCTTATGTGTAAATAGCAAACACATTTCTTGGTAATGTGAATTCCGTCATTTTTTTTTTTTTAGTGGAGTTTACAGAACATAATTTAAAGATTTATATTAGTTAAAAACACTCCCCCCCCCCAAGTTGCCTATCAGGATATTACATTTTTTTATTATTTTGATAAATTTTTAAGCTAGAATGGAATTTATAATCTAGAAAACGTCTCTTTAAAAGATTGTAAATCACAACTCCTCGACCCTGAACAATTGTTTTCACTTTGGAAACACATGTGTAAGGTCTGAATAATAAAACGTACCTTATAAAATATTGTCAAGGTACCTTTATAATGATATAAAACCCGTTATAATCCCAATGAGGAACCTAAGTCATTTTATTGTTAAGTGGTTTTTAAGAATTAATTATGCCACACAAGTGTGGTTGCTTAATAAAATACAATGCATTTTAGGGTGCTTCCAAACTACACTGAATGCACAGTAAGTGTGAACATGACCATGTGGCAATTCTGCACAGAAGTCACTTTCGAAAAGCACTGTTTAAGGCTGTCCCATTGCACTGAATTGTCCTCTCATCGAGACTGTGAAATCAATCACAGGAACTCAGAAAGCAATGACTGTGTGGGGAGAACCTGCCTTCTGATTCCCCCCATCCATCAGATGAAACCAGCACTGGTGCTTCTGGGATTGGGGGCGGGGGGGGGGGCTGTGGGGGGAATAAAGAGATTATTCTGGAGTCTTTCCTGCACAGGAACCTGCTTATTTACAAATGAATTCACAACCCGCGGAAAGTGAACCGCATCTTTATTTTTAAATTCAGAAGCCGCATCTGCCCGTCCCATATTCTTGCCTGGAAAATGAGAGCCTCTGGATCTGGCGAAAGCCGAGGAAGAAGGCTGCGCGTGGACTGCCCCGCAGCGTGGCTCCTGTCTCTGTTACTATTTGGGACGCCACATCAACAACAACAACTTCTCTGCGCCTGTTCCCTGCGACCCTCCCTCCAGCGCCAGGCCTGGCTGCTCCCTGTGCGGGGCTGCGTCACTGCTCCGAGCTCCTTTCAGAGGCAAATTCACGCGCGCACTCATGCATGCCCGGCAGGGTGTCTGCGTGTCTGGGAGCCTCGGCGGTGCTGACGGCGCTGACAGCGGGTCAGGCCCCGCTGGGCTGTCTTCTCGGGGCCCTGCCTGCTCCCCGCCCAGCAACCCCTCTGTGCCCTGGGCATGACAACACTCCGGTTTCAGCCTCTCCAAGGGTCAACCAGATAACCCGCTGCAAGAGGCCTTATCTTTGTCCTTCCTCCCCTGCTGTCCCCTGAGAAGGGACAAAACACAGAGGGCCCGCAAAGGAGAGCTGAGAGCCAGGGCAAGGAGGGGCCCGCACAGGAGTCAGGGTGCCAGCAGCCTCAGGCCAGTGTGTGTGATCCTCCGCACCCACTGAGCCCGTGGCCCGCCTGCCCTCCTCCTGCCCACACAGGCCCAGCACATCAGTAATTCTCACTTCACGCTGCCTTGGGTATGGCAGGATGACAAGCACGGGTGATTTTCCTGGAATGGCAGACGACCTACTCAAGGGACCTCAGCCTCCCCTAGGGGTGAGGAGACCCAGAGGGAGCAGCCCCCACCCACCCCCACGGGCCGCCCCTGTGCAGGACTCTGACCCTGTGCTGCGGGGGGCTTTGCCTGGTCTGCACAGGGGCAGGGACCCTCCAGGGCAACAGGTGGTGTCAGGGCCTTGTAGGCCCTGCAGAGCCTGGAGCATGAGCCCACTTGATGAGAGGTCCCCTGGTGACTGACCAGACCACCCTCAGCTCCTGTGTGTGACCTATGACCTCCAGGAGAACTGGCAGTGTTGTGCATGTGGCCACTGGGGAGTTTGAGGGGCACAGAGAGAGAGGCCTGCCCTCACCCCTCATTATCATGGAGACAGCCTCAGTGCCTCCTCTGCTCTTTGGGCCCTGATTCGATTTCACCAACCAGGGGGATTAAAACAACAGAGGTGTGTGGTCTCACAGTTCTGGGGGCCGGAAGTCTAAGATCAAGGTGCCAGCAGGTTTGGTTCCTCCGGGAGGCTCTCGGGGAGGACCTCACCCAGGCCTCACCAGGAGGCAGGTGGCCAGTGCTCCCTGTGATTCTTGTTTGTGGCCACCTCACTCCAACCTCTGCCTCTGAGACTTGCGTCCCCAGCGCACATGGCCAGCCTCTCCATGGGCCCTCACCGCACGGGGCTTTCTTGTCTGAAATTGCTATTTATTCCAATGATCTGCAAGAGGACAGAGGTGTCAGGTGCCGTTGGTGGGATTCTGTACAAGCCAGTTTCAGTGGCAGAGAAAGTATCAAGCAAGGACGATGGTCCAACAAGGAACCAAGGAGACACCTTGTTGCCACATTAGAGAGAGTGAAGACGACGAATTACTAATTAAATAGGAGACTAAACAGGACAAACCTTTTAAAGAGGAGACATAACATTTAAGTGTAAAATCAACATGGCGGGGGAAAGGTCGCAGAAGATCAAGTGAGGCCTCTCACACTTGAGCTTCTCCATTTCCTTATGGATCAATATTACATTTTTTCCAGCTAAAATGCAACAGCAGAGTTATTGCTGACCTTTCGCTCACCCTTCTGCTGTGAATACAATCACAGCAAAAGAACAAATGACTTTATAAGCCACAGAATTTTTCTGATCCAAACCCCCAGGTGAGCTGAAATCTTCCTCAAAAATCTATTCCACTTGAAAACAGGAAGAATGAGCCACTCCTCTAATCAGACACTAGAGAACGCCGTCGCCATGAAAAATAAATCACCCATCAAAAATGGTTTGTCATCACCGCCAGCGGCACAGGTGGGACTGCGGTGCCATCCTTCCTAGAAGTCAACCGGGTGGTTCCACACGCAAGTGTCACATGTGAGATCGATGCCTTTGTGAGCCACGCTGCAGTTACCACGGTGATTCGATCATGCCTTCTTTATCTCACAAGTTATTTAGGTCACTGTCCAAATTACTTCTCATGGTTTGAGAGGAAGTCCCACGTGGGGAGGAAAATCCAATTGGTTTCTTTGAGAAAGCCACCTTCAGGATGGAGCTGCTACTCCAGGCTCCTAAGGAGAGACTCCGAACCAAGCTGGTTTAGATTCAGATGAATTTGGCTTCAAAACCTTGCAGCTGGACTTCGCCAGTTCCCCTGTAAGACGAGCTCCTCGGGGACCAGTGCACTGCCAGCCCCTGTCCCGGGGCCTCCTCGTCTCGCCGAGTGCTTGCCCTGGTTGTTTTAGGTTGAGTCCTGGGTCCACATGGAGAGGCACTGTGTCCCCCCACGTTGCCTGTCCTCAAAGTCTCTCTGGTAAAAAATAACAAGGACATGAAACATGAGAACTGATTTTAATAGGCTTTGTGATTCACAGTAAAACAAAAATAATTTTTCTAATATTAAAAAGATATGGATTTTCTTTAGATCTTATGAGTGACAGCAGTAGACCTGATATAGAAACTCTATGCCCATGTAACAGGGGAACTTGCCTAGACGTGAGTGCCTGGCCTAGCAGAATCCATAATCTCCTGGAGACTGTGCAGACCAGGCCAGGGTAGGGTTGTATGATGGTGATTGCCTACTGGGTATTATATTCATGTAAGCAGCAAGTTATCTTGATTCTGAGTCTTATTAACACAGAGACTAGTTCCCATTTTGAAATGATCAATATAATATGCTTAAGGAAGGTGGATTAATTTTATATAATATACTCTACTTGCTTGGGTTTCCTTCAGGCTAATGGAGTTCCAGCGGTGTTTGATCTTCAATAATTTTTTTAAATATGTACATGTGGACATAACTTGCCAAGTAGATGTGCCTGTTCATTGAAACTTATCTTCTCTTTTATTTTTTTCTTTCCTAACCTACTTTTTTTTTAGGGTTATTCTCTTTATTGGGAGATAATATGAAAGCTGATCATAAACTATTGTCATATATTGAAATACAATGGCCAATACCATACAAGTATTAAGTCTGAATGCTCCATTCACAATTTTAAAGTGCTCAGACCAAACTGGTTTCTTATATTGCACAAGTAATTCTGCATTACAGATATTTTCAAGAGAGTTTTCACGATGACCATTGTATTCCAACCTACTTCTTTCTTTTATTTTTTCCATCAGCATTTATCTCCTCTATGCCCTTTTCCACCTCCCCTCCTCCTCTCTATCTTCTCTCTTATTTATACTTCGAAATTTAAGATTGGGTTAAAGGAAACATTAATTAAAATGACTTAATGTATTTGTTGCAAAGAATCTTAAGACTATGGCCAAGCCCTTGGTACGTTAGATCACCCCGCAGAAATGTGAGCAACTGTGCAGCCCATGGGGCAGTGAGCCGTTCCTGTGGGGCAGCAGGCAAGCCTCCAGCCAGGTGGGGAGAGGGAAGGGGCAATGGGGAGCAGCTTGTGGGGTTGGATCAGTCTCCACCAGAACCCCCACGTCAGGGCCTGCAGGAGAAGGTCAGGCAGGTGTTGAATGCAGAGGCCTGGGAATCCTTTCTCGCCCCCTTTCTCCTTCCAGTTTACCCAGGGCCACCTGAAGGGGGTCCGTGGAAACCTAGGCCAGGTGGGAGAAGAGAGCTGCCTCCAGACCTCTGCACACTGAATGCCTGGGTGGCTGCCTGCTCTTTGTACTCCAGTGGGTGAATTTAAAAGGGCACCCCTTCCTTCCAGGGGTCAGAGCCCTCACATCCATGTATTGATGGGCAAAGAGCCCCCACCTGGCCAGAATCCCATGAGCCAGAGCACATGGCACAACCAAACTCCTGGGCCCTTCTGAGCCTTTGCGACCTGAGGCCTGGCCCCCCTCTCTCCGTGGGAAAGTGAAATGCAGGCCATGAGCCCAGGCTTTGAGGGGGCAGTGCCTACCATCCCTTAGTGCTCAGCCCTCTGATAAAGCAAGACAGTGAGTAGGAGACTCTATCCACAAACTAACAGCTTGAGGGCACTGTATTAGACCAGAGCGTGCATGATGGGTGGCCAGGCTAGGGAGGGGTGGGCACCAACGTTGGCTGGGATGGAGTTTTGATAGCCAGAGACTTCGGCAAATCAACATTATTATTGCAAAGTCCAAGTTTCAGTGGAACTAATAACACACTCTAGGGCAGGGGTCCTCAAACTTTTTAAACAGGGGGCCAGTTCACTGTCCCTCAGACCGTTGGAGGGCCGGACTATAGTTTTAAAAAAAACTATGAACAAATTCCTATGCACACTGCACATATCTTATTTTGAAGTAAAAAAACAAAACGGGAACAAATACAATATTTGTATTTGCATGTGGCCCGCGGGCCGTAGTTTGAGGACCGCTGCTCTAGGGCAATGGAAATTGATAGATCCTCCCTTCCCCCAACTGGTGGGTGGAGTATGACGTAACCTGCAGCCCAGAAATACCTGAGTGACTAACCAGGTACCTTATATGGACTAGACACTGAACCACCAATCAACACCTGCCAAATACCCTAAGCCCTTATTCCTATATGGACCATACATTAAGCCACCAATCAGTGTGTGCCGAGTACACTAAGCCCCCATTCTTTCCCATTCCTCCTCTCAAAAGGTGTGCTCACCTTTGCACGGGTTGCTGCTCTCCCATTTCAAGACAGCCCGACAGGTCTTTTTCCCCTAATGAAGCCTGTAATCCTGGTTTTCGGCTCCCGACTGGTCTCTCAGAAATAACTGGGAAATTGTGATTCACTTGTGTGGGGTTTTTAATGACAAAAATGACTCTGTAAAGTTTGCCATCTTCTTCAAGCTTGGCAGCTAGTTCCACCCACTGGTTAAAGAAACAACTTATAAATACAAAGACAAAACTTTAAATGGAGTGTTTCTTTTTTTCAATTAAAAATGAGGTTGAATGCTGAAAATTCAAATTATGAAGAGAAATATAAGGGAAATAACCACAATTTCTCTGGTGTAGCATTCTATTTACATAAAATTGGGATTTAGTTGATAAGTATTTTTGTTAAGGGCAAAAACAAATCTACTTCAATATTTCTAATTTTTAATCCTAAAATTCAGGTGGAAACTAACTGATCTATTTTCAAACTAAATGAGCCTCATGAATATTTTTACCAAGAAAATGTACCATAAAAAATAAAGACCTGGTATATCGTGATTTTTCTTCTTTCAAACAAAAAAAAAGAAAGAAAGGCTATCTCCTATGAAAGGTGATGGTTGGGTTTGTAGCTCCTGATCCTTGGTGAGGGTGGTTTACATGGAGACTCACTACTCCTGGCCTTTAGGACACAGGCAGGACCTCATGTGAGCAAGACTAAAGTGGGACTGCGGCCATCAGAGCACGTGGGGGCCATGAAGCGTCGCCAGTGCCCACGACCCGCACGACCCGCACGCAGTAGCCAGCCAGCACCGGGACATTTCTTCGCAGGAATGGGAACACCAAAGCAAGGTGAAGCTCTACACACCAATTCAAACACAATCGGCCTCCTGCCGGGCTTCTACAAAGCGGCCACGTTAGGGTTTGGAAAAAGTGCCTATAAACATTTCATGGTTGGGATTGAAAAAAAGAAAAAAATTACACACATAAAGGTGATTCATGGGAATGTCTGTATTTTTTTAGATGTGGCCTTTCACCTTGGTTTACATAAACGATGAGGTTCCACGACACATGGGGGGCCTGTGGTGACACTGGAGAACGTGCAGCAGCATCTGTGTAAGGCCCGTGGACACAGCCACGCAGTCCCCTCATAGAACCGGCCACGAACACCGCTGCTGTGCAGTCGCAGCCCACGTCACTTCTGCTGGGGAAGGACAGATGAGGCTGAAGGAGGTGGACCTTTTATCTCCCTTCCCTTTTCCTTGTCATCGGGTCTGCAAATAATTTCTCACGTTGGATCAGAGGCAGCTCATGAGATGTTTACAGTCCCATCTGCCAATTTCCCCTGAGACGCCACAGCGGGTCTAACTCTCCCACCAGCAGGACCTGGTGGTGTCCCCCCCACCCACTGAGCTGCCTCTTCCCAGCCAGGAGGGTGTGGGGCCCTGTGAGTCTGGTTGCCTTACAGTTACTCCCAAACCCAAGTGTGTGGCTTTACTTTCCTCTTTTGATAACATTATAGAATCTGAGAAAACAGCTCATGTGCCCTCATTTTTAATGATATAATGAAATCTCATTTTTAATTACCTGAACAAAAAGGTTTCAAGTCCATCAGATTGCCTCTCAGGGCTGCAGAGGTATTAACGGGCTCCAGAACCAATTACCTACATTTCCTTTTTACTTATTGCAAATGTGACCTTTTGTTAGAATTTGATTGCGAGTTTCCTGCTGTGAGTGGGTAACCATGGCGTCTCGGGCCGGCTCCCCTCACGTCAGGGCGGCTGTTCATTTTAATTCCCTCTGATGGCTGCAGGACAAGTAAGTGTCTGGGACCCGGCGCCATAATGAGAGGAACCCGGGGCCATGCGGCCCTTCAGTGACAGACCCACGACGTCGTGGGTGGAGGGAAATCGCCTGCCATCTGTCCAGAGGAAAGCAGGGCCATGTTCTGCATGTGGTGTGAGGACCGTGACGACCGCTGTAAAGATAAGGCTGGGGCCAAGGAGGAGCCGTGGGAGATGGAGGGACGAGAAACGGAGCCCAGCGGGAGGGCATCTGGGTGGCGGCAGCCTGAGAGCTCACAAGTCAGTGCCGAGCACAGGGGAGCATCACGGGATCCGAGAAGCAGGAGTCCAGAAGGAGCCAGTGGGTCCGACCAGCCCTGAGGAATGGAGAATCCCACAACAGGGCACACTGTGTGTCCCCTTCCAGCCTAGATCCATCTCCTCCACGTGCTAAGGCTCCTGTCCTAGCAGCTCCCACCACCTCCTTACTCCTAAGTACATGTAATACATTGAGGGAGGAGGGAGGGGGCAAGGGGAGAGGGCTGGTTTGGGGAAGTCAGCAGGGCAGGACTCAGGGGCACCCTGGGTTGGGGTCAGCTCCTCAGGGAGATTACTGGAGACTGAAGACTGGGATTTCGCTCCACTGTAGCCTGGCCCAGGGCAGGGTTAGCCAGACTAGCAAGGATGGGGAAGGGCCTGCAAGAGACAGAGGGCAGGGCTCCAAGCCCTGGCCTTTCCCTTCCACCTGGGGAGGTGACAACACACGGAGCCCCAGCACCCGCAGTCCTAGCCTCTGGAGAGTCAGGAGCCCTGTCGCCCCTGGCCCAAGATCAGAGCCTGGGTCCCAGATAGGGTGGCTCTTTCCCATTTTCTGCTCAGCCATCTGAGCACGTCATGGGGACACCTTAAGTAGCTATAGGACAGAAGGGTGGGGATGGCAGCCAGCCAGCTGGTCCCTAACTCTCCCTGATGGAGACATGGGCCGTTAGGAGGAAGCAACTCCAGTGGCTGGGAAACCCAGGAGGGCCCAAGTGCTGGGATAGAGAGAGGGGAGCTGTCAGTGCCCAGAGAACGTGACCTCTGTGTGGTCAGTCCCCAGTCAGCACAGTCAGAGTAAGTAACCAGAGAGTGAATGACAAACTCATGCTCAGGGACACATGTCCCTTAGGAAAGGAAATGCAAGGGCCATTTGTGTGTGTGTTGGGGGGGTGGGGGGGTGGCCCCTACTTAACTCTCAGGCTGTTTCCTAAGGAAGCCCGAGGCCAGGCACCTTGGGAGTGTCCTGATGGAAGACCAAGGGCTTCCTGGGGGTGGGGGTGGGGCGAAGCGCAAGCACAGACAGATCTCGGGAGCTCTGGCACAGAAGGGTGGATGGGGCAGCAGGAAAAAGGAGCATGGGAGTGTCCTGGAGAGGGTCTCCCCCTGCAGCCCTTTCCAGAACCACGTGCTTCTCTCTGTGTTTCAGCGTAGCTGACCAGCTGGCCTACCAAGTACCCCCAGCCCACACCTGCTCACCTCGCACCCCTGCCAGGGCCTCTTCACCCTCCAGAGGGAGCCTTGAGGCCCCTGGCACTGGCAACCTTGGGGGGCGGGGGGCGGGGATGGGGAGGCTGCATTTCCAGGATTTCCAGCTGGACCTGGGAGTGTTTTCCCCACCCTTCCCACAGAGGTTGCCTGTGGGGTCCCTGGACTTGCAGGGCTCTGACCTCAGTGGCAACGTCTCCTGGCAGAGAACACTCAGGAGGTACCTGCTGACTCGGCAAAGTTTGGGAATCATCCCACTCGTGGTTGGGAAGCCATCAGGTTACATGATGGCCATTCCAACCGCAAAACAAGCTCCGTTCATTAACAAGCCACCATAACTCACACGGAGGGCGCAGAAGGCATGCAAAGGAGCGCGGCCCACCCACAGCGTACAATACAACTAAATCAAAGACATCAGCACGCTCCGAGCTGCGGACCAGGCCTCCCGCAGTCGGGGAAGAGGCGGGAGTGATGGAAACGCAGCGCCCCGACCCACAGCCTGCCACGCACCCTGGAATGAAGAACCGCCGGGGAAGACGGGAGCGCTGTGCTCATACGGTGACTGTGGAAAGTCACCTTCTCCAAAGAGGACGAGAGAAGTGAGAAGAGGCGCAGGTGGCTCTCGAGGGTGACACTGTGAGTTGCCACCTGAAAGGGGGAGGGTGGGTATCCTGGGAGCTGAGTGTCCTGAACAGGAGGGCTGCAGAGAAATGGCCCACATGCTTTCATCCAATACCTGGCCCTGCCTTTGCTTGGCCTGGCTCACGGGTGCTGCGGTCAGCTCTCTGAACTCAGGCCACACGCTTTAAGAGGGGTCTCAGGAGGGGAAAGTAGCAGAAGTGACTGCACTTGGAGAGATGGGACTGTACTCTGAATGCCACCAGCATGGGTGGAGGTAGGGGACAGACAGGGGCGCCCACCTGCTGGCCTGGGTCCCTCAAGCTGTCCTAGGGAAAGCCCTGCCCACCCCAGCCCAGCCCAGTACTGGGATGGAGCAGCAGCTATATCCAATCAGATGCCCTTTTCATAAAAGCCCAGGAGCCAGGATCCCTGCTCTACTGATGAGAGCGGTGAGTTCGAGATGAGACCACTGGTCCTGACTGCCCTCAGATCCCAGCCCCTCCCCCATCCTGCACCCAACTGGGTGGGGCTCCCCTGGAAACCCTGGCCAGTGCTTTCTTATTGGAGGGTGGGGAGGGAGAAATGGCTATTCCTTCACTCCCCGCCTGGGTCATCGCCTCCTCCTGGGTTGTAGCTTCTTCCAGGTGGCACAGGCTGGTAAGCATGCCCCTCCTCGTCTTGCTTCTCCATTTAACTCAAACATGTCACCCCAAATTCAGAGGTGGCCCAATTATCTCAGACTAGAGGCCCGATGCACGAAAATTTGTGCAAGAGTAGGCCTTCCTTCCCCTGGCTGTCAGCACTAGCTTCCCTCCACAGCCGCAGGCACCCGGGAGCCGGGCTGGCTTCCCTCTGCCCCGGCTTCGTCAGGAAGGACGTCTGGTCTAATTAGCATACTACCCTTTTATTATTATATATGTGTGTGATGACTTGTCCAATGCCTGCTCACCTCACTGACTTCGGTCCCCACTGAGAGGAGACACCTCCCCACATGTTCCAGGGCCTAATACCACGGTCAGTGCTTTCCAGATATTTGGCAAGTGAGTTCATTCGTGTCTCCATGTTGTTCAGGCCAACATGTGCCCACGGGACCCGCTGAGGATAAGGTCTCACTGTCCTGCTTGGCTTAGTCATCTTCATCATAATACTGAGCTCAAGACACAGTGATCACTAATATCAACAATTTCTTGTTTAGTTTTATAAAAAAAATCAAGACAAAGTGAAATGTATAACACAGCTTTCCAACTGCCTTCTAGCAGAGAACTGTTTCATCAAACTGGTTCTTGCCAAAGATTCGGTGTGTCTGAGAAGACAAGGAAGGGCTCTGGCCCAGTGGGGTCTGGTGCTGCCCAGGGTGGGGGACCACAGGGTGCCCGGACACCAGGATGGAGATAAGCATGTCCAGGGCTGCCACACACTGCTGGGCAGGTGGAGGGGGCAGCTCGGGGCCCCAGTGTCAGATGGGCAGCTACACTTCCCAATGGATACAACTGCCGCACCTAGGAGGTGACCTTGGGCTGATGACATGTTCAAAAGCACAGCCGTTACGAATGAGCTCCCAGCACTCCAGTCTGGACTCTGCCCTCTGATGCTGGCAGCTTCGCTACAGCCAAACCCAGACCACTGCCTCCCGTGACCTGCCTATAAAATCAGAGCAACGCTGGGACATCACGGTTAACCAAAACGGCAATTAAATGTCGACTATACCACAATCTGATTCTCCAAACGAGCCTCAAAGTACAAGACCAGAAACAGCAGAGGCTGGCGAGGTCCTGGAACTCAGGCGGGGTGCTGCGTTCATGGCCCTCATGGCTTTCTCCTGACGTTTGACTCACTTCCCAACCTTTCCTGACTGCAGAAAGTCCTTGACCAAATCACCATCCAGAATGGGCCAACTATTTCTAACTCCGCTCTTTCTGACTTTATAGTTGAGGTCATTCCTGTTGCCCATGAGGGAACCTAAACTCATGGCCCTTCCCTACCTCCTGCTGCAGACGTGATGAACGAAGGTACCAAGGTCCTGCCCCTCTCACAGCAAGGCTGGGGTTCCCTTGCCCACACCGACCGGCACGGGGCTCTGAGCTTTCAGACAACGCCATGTCCACAGCCAGCCTCAGAGGAGGTGTTTATGATCCGTATGTTACAGTCAAGGAAACAAAACTCCCAGAGACAGCGACTCTCACACTGGTCACCAGCAAGCTGGGATTCGAGTTCTGCTTGAACCAACTGCAAGAGCCAAACTCGGCCGTGTTGTTGTGTCTGGTTGAGGGGCCCTGTCAGGAGTCGGGGCTGTGCTCCTGGGCTGACCTCCCTGCCTGATTAGATGGTCTGACCAGGAACCACGTGTGCCGTGAGTGTTCCTGGAAAAGGAAGCACACTGTCACCCGCTGGCCAGCTGTCGGTGAGCACTCAGACTCAGTGTGACGACAGTGAGGGAAGGAGATGCCAGGATGCGGCTACACCCTCCCCTCCCCTCAAACCCTCCCCATGATGTGTCCTCTCTTTCGAGGTTGGACAGGCTCTCTCCCACTGGAATCACTAAGTTATGAAAATGCATGAAATCCCCAAAGAGAGAAGTCAAATAAGAAAAACATAATTATTGCAAAACAGGAGAAAAAATTTAATGCACATGAAATAGTCCCAGAACTGGAAGGTGGACCATTGAGATAATTTCAATATTGGATCTGCCTGGTCTCCGTCTTTCCGTCTTTATTTCCTATGGTCTGCACTGTGACATGACAGCCCCGAAAGCAGATCATCTACATGGAGATTAAGTTGTTAGAAGAGTTCTTACGACTCCTAATTCATATTTTATAAGCCTTTGTGCATTTGGAGAGTGATCAACTGAAATTTAATTGGGTTAGACGTTATCATTTAACATTTTAAATAACTACACAAAAATGAAATTTAAAATCCCCCATGCCTAATAAATTAGTGCTGTAATACTGATAGTAGCCTCTGACAGACTGAGCACAGGTGGGCTTGAGTAGAGGGGGGTTGCCCATTAGCCCTGCAGGGGCGCTGAGGGCTGTGAGGACTTCCTCTGAGCATCACCCTCCCGTTCAGTCACTCGATGATTCAGAGTGTCAGTGGCTTCATTTTATGAGAAATGCTTAATAGCCACGAAAGTCAGCCACAGGCAAGCCTGCTGCCTCCTCGCTCATCCAGGAGGAGGGTCCCCCTCGTTTGGGGGGCTCTTGGTCTGGCAAGGTTGTTTCTAGGCCAGGCCAACCTTCTCCCAGGTAAGGAGGTGCTTCCTGAGAGTCTGCCAGAGGCTGTGTCCATGCAGAACCCAGCACCCTTAGGCTTGCAGGACCCCACAGGCCTTACAGGGAGTAGCAGGGGTCCCTCTGTAGTCACCTCCTCCACAGAGACCTCCCTGCCCATGACCAGGACCACTGCATGCCAGGACCAGCCTGGCCAGAGGTAAGCCTTGGGGGGCTGGGGGGCTAGAAAGTCCTTCCTGACAGCGCCTGGCAGGGTGTTCGAGAGGACACTTGAGAGTGGGGCTCCTGAGTGGCTCCAGACCAGGACCAGCCTCCCAGAGTCGCCCCCTTGTCCTCTTCATGCAACGAAGCTATGACTCCAGGCTCCCAAACAATCCTCCCTTTCCTGGGGCAGGTTTGAGTGGCAACACCATTTCCACATGGTTGTGGCCTCCCTGCCATAGATCCATCAGGATGTCAGCCAGTCAAGGGTGGCCACCGCCCTCGGGCAACTCGCTGGGACCCAGTGGATGGACACAGTTATGCACCACTGCCCTCTGGTGGACAGGTCAGGGCCCACGACATTGGGGAGGGGCTGACAGTGCCCACACTAGGATCCCGGCCCAGGAAGCACATGCTGGCCAGCAGACCTGGGACACAGGGCCGGTGTCCACTTGCCTTTCAGGGAAGGATCGGTGTGCATGGCTCTTCCTGTTATACAGACCTGCTCTGGCTGGTGGTGGGACGGGCACATCTGGGGCCTGAGACAGGTTATGCAGCCCTACCCACTGCCAGGTGCCTCACCTGAGCTACTTGTGCATCTCACCTGATGTGATAGAGTTCCTCTAATCCAGTGGTTCTCAACCTTCTGGCCCTTTACATACAGTTCCTCATGTTGTGACCCAACCATAAAATTATTTTCGTTGCTACTTCATAACTGTAATGTTGCTACTGTTATGAATCGTCATGTAAATATCTGATATGCAGGATGGTCTGAGGCGACCCCTGTGAAAGGGTCGTTCGACCGCCAAAGGGGTCGTGACCCACAGGTTGAGAACCGCTGCTCTAATCTATCCTTAAGGAATCATTGCAGCCCCAGGGCCAAGGAGGCTTCCGCCCTGCATGGTCCCCTTTCCTTCCAGGTGGGCTGGGCTGTAAGAGCAGGTGCAGAGCTGTGAATGCATCGCTGCGCTGTCTATGAAAGATCGGTCCCCTGGCAGCTCCCAGGTTCTCTGCATCTCCTACCATCAAACCACAAATGGTCTTCATGTCTATTAAGTTACTACAATGAAGTCAGAATGTTTCCAGTGTTACAGGCCAAAGGGCTGCACAACATGGATCCAAGTAAAAGTCTGAAATTAGAGTCTCTCCATCTACAAGGTCCAAGAAAAAGTTGTTGTTGTTGTTTTCCTGTCTTCCTAATTTCTGGGCCATAAAACGCGGACATGAAGAAGCAGGGACTCCATGGGCCAATGGGAGGAGGGGTGGGGCCATGCAGGGGTAGGCCCAGCCACGCCAGCACCTGCCCACCTCAAGCAGAGAAATGTCTGGGGTGGGGATCAAGCCCATGGCTTCTATGTCCTCACTGCCTGCCCCTCCAGAGTTGGCCACGGAGCAGGGGCCTCAAGATCCAACTCCCTCAGCCCTTTTCAACCCTCAATGACCAACCACCTCACTGGCATAGAAGAATCCTCTTCAAAGGAGCCTTCCCTCCCCTCACTCTGACGCCTTTGATCTGTTCCTGAAACAGCTTTGATGGCCTTCGTACCTCTCCTGGACTCCAGGGAGGCTCCAGTGCAAATGCCCCTTGTACCCCACCAGCTGGAGGGGCCCCGAGTGGGACAGGTGTGGCCTCACAGGCCGGCCTTCCCCCTGCACACCCAGCTCGCTCCTGTCTACTCTCGCATCTCATAGGGCAGCCTCTGCACCCTGTCCATTTATGGGCTTAACAATGTCTGCACTCAGTGCCCTAAGGAGACCTGAGACATAGTATGAGCCCCAGACCGGTTCCCAGACCGAGGTTGGCCTTCCTGGCAGATATCTGGGGAAGACTCCAAGGTGATGGGTGTAGCCCAGGCATTCAAGACCTGGAGCCGGGGAGCCAGGCTGAGGTGTGCAGGGTCCCCTGAGGGCTCTGCCCTGCTCCCCGCCTGCTGCTGCAAGCGAGACCAGAGACGGGTTTCCCCCAGACACCATCCATCTCTAATGGCAGCTTCCCCAGCTTCAGGAATAGGCCGCCACAAGCACGCTGCTCCTTCCTACGCTGGCCCCTGACTTCCCAAAGCCTGAAAACCAACAGCATCTGCATCTGGACATCCATGGCCCGTTATTTCGCCCCTGAATGGCATCATGTCCTCCTCTCTCCTCATCATGTATTGTTAATTTCCTGCAGAAAATTGGTATTAGGTGGGTAGAGATGCGCTTTGCTAAAAGAACTGGCTGTAAAACAGATCCTTCGGCAAATCCATGGGGTTAAGAACATTCTAGTCCATTCTGTGCATGTTTGTGAAAACAGCTGTCACTGGACATCTGCAGCACTGCGCTTCCTGAACACCCAGAGATGAGGCTGCGCCCACAAACAGCTGGCCCTCCAGCAGTCACTCTCTTCATCTCAAGTGTCACTTGACTTTTGTAGAGACATTTGTGATTGGAAAGTAGGCCTCTGATTTAGGGCCACGTCTCTGCACGATTCACTGGGACCTGTGGTGGAATTCATGGCCAGCAGGGCTTCCCCGCGTCCAGCCCTGGCAAAGGCATCCTTCCCTGGAAGGGGCTGGGGGCACAGGCGCCAGGCACAGGGGATGGAGGCAAGGAGGGTGCCGATCTCCACTGTGGAGCCCGCTGATGATGCCACTTCTGACTACAGGCAGGCTTCCTGGTGTGACCTCACAGCTGGGACATCTCCCGTTAGTGCAGCACACAAACTTGCTTGTGCAAAACTAGTCATTTTAATACAAATACATTTCCTCTTCATAAAAGTCAAGTGGTTATAATTTTTACTTTTGTTTTCAGTGAACCCAAGAGAACAGTCCACATGGTGGATGGGCGGGACACGGGTCCGTGCAGCGACCAATCCCACTGAGGTCTCAGAGGGGCCAGGACAAAGCTGTGCCCTAAGCAGAGGCCCCAGAGCTGCCCTGGCCAACCTTCCTGTCTGCTCACCTGTAAACTGGGAAATAACATGGCTTGGCAGGCTCTCGGGAGACAGATAGTGGGATGGACACAAAGTGCCTGCTGTGCAGTCGGGAGGTCAGGCCCTTCGCTGGACTCAGACACTAGTTGTCCCTTATGGCTACATGATTACATGAGCACTGGTGAGTGGTTCTGAGCTGGGAGAGGGACCGCCTCGGAGCACAGCCAGGCCTCGCACTGCGGGGCCTCCATCTCTCCTCTGCTGCATCTGGTGCGGCTGGTGAGATACTGCATTTGAATGCTTCTATTCTAACAGGTTTCCATTTGCTCCCACTTGGCTTCAGGAATAATTACTTGCATTTTTATGTCTCAGTATTAACGGGTTGGTGTAACTGTTGTATAAATTACTCGATTTTTGTGTTTATTCGGGGGGGGGGTTCATAAAGAGGAGGGGGTCCCTAATTATTTTCCCTCACCTAGGGAAGCTGCCTCATTGTGCACATTCTGCTGAGTCCTAAGAGAGGTGGTGGGCAGTGACCTTAGGGCCAGACCCGGCCACGTCACTTACCTCAAGAGGTTGCCGGCCCAGGTCCTCAGAGCCTGCTTGGCTGAGCACTGACGGGGGTCTCCCAAACAAGCCTCCCCGCACCCTTGTGGGCAGTGGCCACTCGATCCAGGCCTTTGTTCCACCTACTTTGGAATGTGAAGGGGGAGGAGTGAGTGCGTGAATGAGCCAGAGGTGAGTGCATCCTGTCCCCATTCTAGGGGAGTGTCCCCCAAACTCATGTCCACCCAGAACCACAGAATGGTACCTGACTTGAAAATCAGGTCTTTGCAGATGTAATAAGGTCATACTGGGCTAGGGTGGGCTCCAAATCCAAGGACTGGTGTCCTTATAAAAAGGCCACATGAAGGCAGACTCAGCCAAAGGCCATGTGAAGATGGAGAGATGTGTCTACAGGGGAGCCAGCGGCCACCAGGAGCTGGAGAGGCCTGCAGATCCTTCCTCAGTGCCTTCAGAGGGAGCTAGGCCCATGAGGCCCTAGGGACACCGTGACTTCTGCCCTCTGGCCTCTATGAGAGGGATTTCTGTGTGTGATGCACCTGGCATGTGAGGGTTGGTAAGGGCAGCCCTAGGAAAGAGCACATTGCTCCCCGGACTACCAGGTGCCTGCAGTGCCCAGTACACAGCTGCTGTAAATCACCAACCTCTATGGGATAGAGCAATGCATGTAACACCTTTTGCCATCACACCAGGCAACTTTGAGCATTGCATACGCACAAAGTGACAACTCAGAGCCGCTTTCCCATGTGTCTGGCCCAGTGGGACCCCTGGCACAGCAGGGAAGAGGGCGCTCAGGGCATCCCACATGGGCATTGTGGTGCCCTTTAGGATAGCACTGAACAGGGGCCCTGTAATCCATCAGTGACATCAGCGCCCTAGGTGAGGCCTAGCCCTCACTCCTGGGTCTGTCTTCACTGTCTACACAGCCAGAGTGGAGGGCTGGAAGCTGCGGACTGTGACCTGGGGGAGCTGCTCTGTGATGTGAGGGTAGATCCATTACAAAAGTCATGTGGGGTGGCTGGTGACATCAAATGGGCAGTTCCCTGACCTCAGGGGCCCCTGCTCCAGCCCCCAGGGCTCCTACTGTCCAAGTACAAAGTGGGAAGGGAGGGGTGGTGTTAAGAGACGGAGCCCCGTTTCTGTGGGAAAGTAGATTTGACTTCCTAACAGCCTCAGGACTGGTGATGCTCAGTGCAGGGAAGCCGGGGTCACCTCACCTGGATGGTATCTTTGCGGACCCCACGCCCTGTGCACAGAGATGCTCAGAGTGGGGAGGCCGGGGCTCAACTGAACTGTGAAAACCCAACCACAGTCACAGGCTCTGAGCGCAGCTGCTGCCAGATCACTTATTTCAGAGACTGTGTCTGGACATATAGTTTCTAAGAAGAAATCTGTGGCTGGAGGTTAGAAATGGTGGATTGGGGACACCATGTGTGATCATAGCAGCTGCAGGTTTTGTAAATGACAGGAAGCTGAAACTGTAGCTAAAGAGATTACAGTAGAGTTTCTACGTTTCTCTCAGCCGCCTGATGTGGTCACAAAGGCTGTGCTCCAGAAGCACCTGGCAGGGGCCCTGGCGGGGACCCCTCAATCCACACCTGTAAGGGACGTCTATTTTCAAAAGTCCCTTCTGTGGAAGAAACACACTTGTGAAGGCAGTCCTTAACAACGCCCTTTATTCACAGTAGGAACACCCCCCGGGCAGCACGAGGACCTTCCCTACTTTAGCGAACAGAACACTGAAATGCTCACATGCTTAGCCTCCCAAGACCCAGGGGCATGGTCTGCTCTAGTGATGGTGCTGTTTGAACTGGAGGCCACAGTAACCGCATGTTCCAGTTTTTGTTTCTTTGTCCTGAAAAAATTCAAAAAGGAAGATTTCATATTTCCATATTCTACTACAAATCCAATAGAGATTAGACACCGAAAGTAGACACAAAACCTAAACGCACTGTCAGCCCGAAACACCTGTAAAACCCGAGTCACAACTGAGCTAGGAACTACAGTCCCCAGGGCCTGGGCACAGCTCTAGCTCCTCCCGCAGCCTCAGGCCCTGTCCTGGAACTCAGGGTCACCTCAGAGAACCACTTCCAGGGCATAAAGAGTCAGCACAGCTGCTTCTTGCCCTTGGCTCCATCCCTCCAGGAGGGACAGGGTCTCATCTGGAGCACAGACTGCAACTCGAGAGGGTAGGTCCCCACAGGGCTGGGGTCCAAGCTCACTCACACCACCAGCAGAAGGGGAGGTAGTGGGTCCTGCCAGCGTCCCTTCCCTTCCTACACATCTGGGCTTTAGCCTGTGGCTTCCTTCTCGGCTCTAATGTCCTGAGTACTCCTGTTCTCTAGGCTCCAATTGTGTATTTATCAAGAAACATGGGCTTAGAAACGGTGGTACAGGAGAAAGACAGATGCCTACATGTCTGAGAGGAAGCTGGAGAGTCAGCGCTGGCAATACTAAGTACACTGCACAGCACGTCACAGGTGAAAAGATGCCACTGTATTCAGCCCTGCAGTTGGCTTTGTAGGCAAGATCAAGTGGGAGAATGTGTGGCCAAAGGAACACTGCAAGGGCCACCGTAAGAGTAGGGAAAGGACAGAAAAGAAAGATGGGTGAGCACTGGGGTCACATTACCAAATTTATGTAGACTTTCGGGTGACCGAGAGCCCCCCCACCGCCATCACACGACACTACGCGACTCTCCACTTCACTCACGGGCTGCTCGGCTATCAAATCAATGGCAAAGTTCTCATTCACCTGGAACGAGAAGATAAAACCTTGTGTAGATAAGTACAAAAACTTAATGATTTCATGAAATTTAAATCTATGTAGACAATATGCCACCCCACACATTCATGTACTGCTGGCACAGGCAGAGTTATATTCTGTACACTTCCTTTTAAATATAACTGTAGATCGTCAAAACACACAAATAATTTAATGAATACATCTATATATGCATGCACACATTTAGCTTTTCATTGTATCTAATTTCAAATTTACCAAAATATCACACGAATTCTCATTTCATCTTTACCTGGACTCAGATTGTTAACATTCTGCCCCATTTATCATTTGCTCTCTCCCCTCCCATCGCTCTTTCTCTACACACACAGTTCCACAGCTCTGTCCACTGGTTAAGAGTAAGAACAATGACAACCCAGTGGCATGAGTCCACGCCTTCTCTGCCACCATTTCATACTAAAGGAACAGGACTCTGAAAACAGCTGGTTCCAGGTCCAGGACAGATGTTCCAGATGAATGGGAGACGTGTGTCTGTGACAGAGAGAACGGAGCCAGCAAGGACCCCTGCAGCTGTATCAAAAGGGTGGCCAACCTGGGGACACCGCCAACCTGGAATAAAATGGATATAGGAAATCTGAGGGACAATGGAATTGTAACAGCAGAGGACCGGAACACAAAACTATACTGAATCCATGATTCCATAATGATATTTTTAAACTTCTTTAATTTCCTTACTATAGGGAATCAATTCATCATTTTTAAAACTGGTAAATATCAGAAAAGAATCTAGCATTTCTTCTTCTTTCCTCCAGATAACCAAAGTTTTTGTTTGTTTAGTTGTTTTTCTGTATATTTTTTTATGCTACTAATAAGAGAACAGCATGCCTTACAGCCTGTGTGAGTTAATGATTTGGAGACACTTGTCCACTCTACAACCAGAACCACCACTTTTGGTTCTGCCCAGTAGGGTTACCACAGACAAAGAACCTGAATCTGATCTGACAAAGCAGCTGGATCCAACCCGAGCATGCACACGCAGAGGACCAGAGGTGCCAAGCAGCACGGAAAGAGTGCAGTCAGCCAGAGCCAGCTGTGGACGACCCTACAGAAGAAACACCCGGGTCCTGTGACAGGTGAGGAAGGAAAGGTGTGTGTGTTTGTGTGTGTGTGTCACAGGAACCTAAGATTAGAGAAACTTGGACGCATCACAACTGCAAAAAAAAACCTGGGTATGTGTCGGGGGTCATGGGAACCTAAAGATCAAAGAAACCACAATGCATGGGACTTATTTGGATTCTCAATCAAACAAGCTGTGAAATTTTTAACAATACGACACAGTCGAGAATATTTAGGCCACCTAGATACTGAATTGAAAGGAACCTCTGTAGTTTCAGGTGAGATGATGCTGTCATTGTCAACACCTCCTGGAGGTGTGCACAGTCACTTTCAGATCTGATGACTCCATATGGATGGTGGGGAGCAGGCTGCTGTGATCACAGCAGGAACAGGCGTGATGTCTTGGCAAATATCCTGAGGCACCTGTGGAAACTGAGTGACCAGGCACAAGGGAGGAGGGGATCGCTGAACTAGCCCCTCACTGCATAGCCACAACAGCAATTCCAACATTCTGGCTGGGCAAGTCATTTATCCGTCAATGCCCCACTGTGGCAAAGTGGGCACTAGACAGGAGACATGTCTTGGCTGTACCTGCCTCAATTAGAGCTGTCCTCGGTGACCACAGGAGACAAAGCACATGACGCTGGGGAAACTGCAGAAGCGAAGCATCAGTGTCTGCATGTAAAGGGAAAGAAGGGAACCGGACCCTCACAGTACCCAGTGGGCCTCAGAGCCCCACTACGTATGCCCCCTGGTCACCAGCCCGATGCCCAAGGGCTGTGGCTGCTTTATTCCAAGCACCGCACATCCTGTGAAGAAACCCAGCAGTGCCTTCTCCAGGCTTCCTCCTTTCTGGGGCCATCTACAGCAATTACAGTCGCCCTCTGTGCCCAACACTCGGCTCCCAAGGATTAGCTTGCCTGATGGTGCCTCTTAAACCCAGCATCTCTTCCACATCTTTACCCAACCCAGGGTGGATGACAACAGCAAGACCACACCTTGAAAGTCACCCTCCTCTGGAGGCCAGAGGATCTTTCAACTGGAGCACACCACACAGAGGACAGTCAGAGAGGCAACACCATTCTTCCCCTCTCAGGTCTCCCAAAGGCCATCACAAGTTTACAGAAAGAGATGCTTAATGGAGACAAGGTGGGGCAGTGCGAGGCTAAAAATCACATTAATAAGCGTTGGCCAAGGTTATCCTGCGATTTGGGCTTGGGAATAATGTCAATACTTGTTTATCATTATGAGTGAGGACTGCTGGGCCAGGTCAGTCCTGGCTCCCAGGGCCATGTGGCTTCCAGAATCTCACCTACCCCAGAGGCCTACTGCTTAGGGAAGACAAGAACACAGAGACTAGGTGTAGATAAAGTCTTACAAATAAGGGATGTAAGTTTAATAAAACTTCAAAATAAGAAGAACACAGTCAAGCTCAGTTAACTTTTCCAAAGCCAGCCGACTGTCCAGAGGACACACAGTCCAGAGACAGAGCCACTCCCACCACTCACACACAGAGAAGGCCCCGCCTGCCACCAACACGGATGACACCAAACACCCTTACCAGAACTCTGATGCTCTAAACCCACACGATGTGGACAACATTTTGGAAAAGTCTAATTATTTTTCAAAAGCGCTGTCAGTGATAGAGTATGATTTTATAAAGCTTTTCCTTAAAATTCTATTTTCAGAAAGACAACAGGAAGTTACCAGGAAATATGGGGATATTAAAACAAACACCACAATCTGCAGGGCTGCCGCCAGGGTGTTTTACAAGCTCCTTTAAGCACAATGCCTCCGCTAAGGGCTCCGGCTCCCTCACACCATACCTTACAGCGGTCTACATGGTGAGTGATGGCCCGCGCAAGCCACGCGCCATACAAATGAAGCCTCAGGGTGTAAATAATACGGTGTCTACCTCAGTGACAAATGTGTCACAAAGGCCACACTAACAAACTCCCATCACGCAGTCCAAGAAACAGGCTGTCTCCTGTGGGAAGGGCAACTGATGCCTGACGTCTGAGACTGACACGGGACTGCCCCTGTCATTCAGGACTGCAGCTCCAGGGCGACCCTGACCTCCCATGATTAACATCCTGGGACTCAGCTCAACCGCAGAAAACAAAGAGCCGAGGAGTCAACGCCCAGTCACAGCACCCAACCACGGCCCAGCTTCGATTTTGTTAAAATTCAGGGCTGCAGCGTGTCGCCCTGCCCCGGGAAGGGACAAGGAAAGAAGGAATTACTGGACCTCATGAGGAGATCAGTACAGAAAACATGTCACAGCATCCCACACCCTTGGCTGTAAATGTAGTGTTTTCCCAAGTACATGGTGTGTCACAGACCTTAAGTTGCCCAACCACTGTAAAAATTAGTCCTCTAGGTCACTAAGAGGTCACACACACACACACACACACACACACACACACACACAAAATGAACCTATCTTTATAGTTACCTCTTGATCAATTCATCTGGGCCTAAAAATATTTAGGTTTAAATCATTCATTTGTCAGTAAGCTGTTCTATTTTTTTTAAACCCATGTTTTTGGGAGCGACAGTTCCTATGGAAAGTTTACTCCCTTACGTCAAACCGAGCTTAAATCCATTAAAGATAAAATATACATATAAGTCTGCAAAATAATATCAAAACTAGAACAAAGAGGAAATAATAACTCAGTTGAATAATCAATGTTTTGTAAAATTTTGACCTAATTAATGGAAACTTACAAGTTTAAAATAAGCTAAAAGCCCCAGTTCAATTATTTAGAATATCAGGTGTTTTTAACACTAATACAAGTAATTATAATTAGTTAAACATAGGTGTGCACACACGCATATACACAGTAAAAACTGTAGTTTTCATCCAAATTAATTTTTAAACTAAGTAAGTTCGGAGAAAACGCTCCAAAGCAGGGATAAGGAGGTGGAACACAGAAAGCTTTCTGGGCAATAAAACTACTCTGTATCTTACTGTATTGGTGGATACAAGAGATTATGCATTTGTCAAGACCCACAGAATGTACAGCAAAGAGTAAGCCCTAATGTAAACTATGGTCTTGAGTTGATACTAATATATCAATACTCACCCAGTGTTTAAATCAGTCAAAATGTAAAAAATATAGCACAAGGGAACTGTGTGAGGGGAAGACGGGGCATAAGGAAACTGTACTTTCTGTGCAATTTCCCAGGATACTAGTACCTACAGTCTTCTAAAACAATAATGTCTCTTGGAAACCAAAACAATGTTAAAATATTACTAAACACCAAATTTCTGTCGTAAGAGCAAAAGCCACAGCAGAATGCCGACTCCTCTGTCACAGGTGTGCTGTGCACCTTCACGACCTGAGGACGATCCCAACCAGGAAAAGGCCCAGAGACCCCGAGCCGGGAGAGCGGTGAAGGATTAGGCAACACTGGCAGCACCTTATTGCCTGCAAAAGCTCTGATTCTGCTTGTTTGGCTTTGTTTTTAAATTGCTCCCTGTTGCCCTCTGCTACGGCGATCAGAACCCAGGGCCACAAGAGAAATCCCAGCAGAGAAAGTCCGTGGCAGGCCCAGGTGCCTGCGAAAGCATCAGTTGGCACGCGACGGGAAGCTGGGGGCCAGGCTGCAGGGTGCACTCCGGGACTGATCTGCTGACTCCATCTCCAGCACACTGCCCCTGCCCTTGTGACACCCACAAAGCAGATGGAAGGAGAAGAGCAGACTCTGGGAATGGACAATGCAACCAAGACCAAAGGGAAGGAGAAACACAACTTAGGGAAAGCTGAGGCTTAACACGGGGAAGCAACAGGCTGACGGAGGGGACGAGTGACTGACTCCAAGTGATTACGGAGGACAAAACTTACTTTAATCTGAGGGTCTCAGGAGTATAAGGCCCAGAAATAAAGGAAAAGACCACTCCCATTTATATATAAAAAAAGAACTACACTTACTAAATGTTGTTACATACTGTGTGTATGTGTGGGGGAGGGGGGGAGGGAAACAAAACAGAAACAGACACACAAAAATGCAGAATTCCAGAGCTTCTAGGATGTCACAATCTGGGGGGGGAACTGTTTAAATCATACATATTTTTATATTTTGTCGGTTACATAAAGGTTTTATGAGAGCTTACCTCTCTTTTAGATTTTTTTTTTTTTACTTACCTCTTTCTGACGACCTACAAATCGAATTTTCCTGTAGTCTTTATCATCATAAACCTGGGGGGGAAAAAAGACCATATGTGATTTTTACAGCCTAATTCTGAAAGAGGTCAGTTCATCTCCATCGTAAACATTACAGAAAAGTGTTTTTCTCAGCATTTACACCATTCACAACCAGACACATGCGGGGCCCGGTGCAGCTGCGCAACCGGGGACATTTCCCCGCGAGACCCCGAAGGTGACAGTGAGCAGAAGGTGAGCGGGAGGCCGCGGCGGGGGGGGCGAGGGCAGAGGCGGCAGGTTCGGGCAGAGGCGCAGGTCCCCTCCCACCTGCTGGCAACACTTTAATAACACGGGCACTCGCTCTCTCGTCGTATGACTGTCGTCTAAGGCTGGGTTTGTGTTTTGGGCTACAGCGGACGCTCAAGTTACTTAAATGCACTATTTAATACCACACAAACATGACGAGGCTCGAGCCACAGAAGCAATCGGTCGCCTGGAGTCCACCGGGCAGCGCCCCACCACAGCTGCACCGGCATCCGCTTCATTTCGGAGTTCAAGGACACTCCCACCGAATTTCAAACGCCCCGCCACCCCCAGCACCGCGGCACCCGTTTTCATCCACGCCGCTCGGTGCGGGAGACAGAAGCACAGCTCGACCGTGCTTCGGTCACACGGGGGACCCGGGGGACCCGCACGGCATTCGGCCGCCTGTTCTCCGCGGTCCCTCTCAGGGACCAGGAACCGGGGGACACGAAGGACTTAGGGCACTGAGGACGGCGGAAGGACCGGGGATCCTCGACGCACCGGTTACCTGGCCGGTGTGCGTGACCTTCTCTCCGGTCGGCGCGATGCGCACCCCGAAACACCTGACGCCCCGGGGCAGACTAAGCGCCGCGGCGCCGCTCCGGCCGAGGTACCTACAGAAGGTCACTGCCGCCGCCATCTTGCGGGCTGACCCTTGACCCGGCGCGTCGACGCACCAGCGCTGACGCATGCGCATAGGCCCGCAGGGCCCGCCGCCGTTTTGGTTTTTTTTCTGGCGCAGACTCACGGCGGTGGCGTCTCCGCTCCACTGCACAAGCGCGGGCGGGGACGCAGGCGCGGGGCAAGGCACGCTGCTGGCCGGGTCTGGGCCGCTTCTTCCCAGGTCAGGGGTCCCCGGGAATGCAGAGGGGCTCGGGGCTAGGGAGGCGGCGGGTTGCTGGGGCTCGGATCTGCCCCGGAGACGCCTGCCGGGTCGGGGCTGCGGAAGGACTAGACCTAGAGACGCGGCCTCAGTTAACCCCTGTGGGCCGCGGTCAGAGGGTGCGGGGCAGCTTGGGGCCGGGTCCCGAACCTGGTGGGCGGTGGGCGGGCCCCGAGCGTCCCCTGCCGGTGTTGGGGTCGAGGCCCGGGCGCCAGCTAGTGCGCCTCCGCTGGGAGACCCCGCGCAGTCCGCTCCCGCGAAGCGGCCCGCGCGCCGGGTTCCTTGCTGTCCGTCGGTCGGGCGCCTGCCCGGGTGCCGGGTGCCCCCTGTCCCGAACACCAGGCCAGCTCTTCCCCGTGCTGCCTGTCCCTAAACCTGAACGGGGTCGGAGGCTTAGGGTCCTCGCAGCCATGCCTGGGCTCCCACAAAGGGCGGTCTCGCCAAATGCTTCCCCCCCACCCCCTCCGCGCCCGGGTCTCCGCGGAGCTGGCAGGGTTTGCGCCGCACCAGGGGGTGGTGGCGCCCCTGACCCCTCCACGCCCACGCCACAGTGAAGTGGGGAAAACAAAGTTATAATAGTAGGAAGTGCGGAAGACGCTGTAACAACTTTTTTTTCTTTCTCGCGTAGATTCAGCCACGATATGGCAACTCTTTTTATAAGGAAAATGGTGGTTTCTGCTGTGAACCCTCTCCTACATCTGAGTCGTTACACCATGACAAGTTACACAACGACACCCCGCGCGCTCTCCACGCTCCTGCTGGGTCCCCTGCGTGTTGCAGGCCCTGCAGGTGCGGAGCCCAGCGCAGCAGTGGCCTCTCCTCTCTCCCGCCAGCGCCTGCCCTTCCTGCAGCCGACTCTGGGGTTCAAGGACAAGGCCGTCCTCAAGAAGCGTTGCCGGGACTGTTACCGGGTGAAGAGGCGTGGGCGATGGTACATCTACTGCAAAACGCACCCGAGGCATAAGCAGAGGCAGATATAAAAATAACCTGCGGGATTGTGCCATTTCCTTGGGTGACCTTATCGAAGAAAAATAAAATGTAACGTTCTGTTTTCTGAGATTGTTGACCTGCCGGTTTTGTTGACTACTTTCCAGGCATCTCACTCTTTATCCACATCTAGTCCAGTCAGAGCCCCAGCTGGGAAGCGAATCCTTTTATCTTCCTTGCAAGCTAGCAGGAGGACAGAAGACTGAGCCCAGGAAAGGCCAGTTTATCGCCCAACATCAGAATGCAAGTTCTTTAGAAAGAACTAGATTCAGTCTCAGATTGGCCCTGTGTCTGCAGTCTGCCATACTGCTGCAATCCCGTCTTCAGGATGAGGAGGAAAGGCCTTGATAAGAGTCCTTAAGTGAAGGGTAATTAATTGTTTATATATATGAAGGGATTTTGGTCTGAGATGTATGTGCATGTGTACTGTGTGCATGTATGTACGTACTACATCCCCACTGTGTGCGAGCAAGAGGCCTCTCCTGTAGTGTGAAGACAGGAGCGCTCGGAGGTGGTTACAGCAGCATGGCAGGTGGGTGCTGTGCCTACTGCTGACCCCGGAGCAGAAAGCAGGCAGCCGCACGTCCTGGTCAGGGCCTTGGTTCTGCTCGTTACTCCGAGTTGGGCCTTGGACAAGAAGCTTCTATTGAAGCCTCCCTACAGGGTTCTGAGGACCTATTTCTCAGTCACACTCTTGCTCTTACTCTGCCACAGGGTCTGGTGTGCAGTAGGCACTCTGCAAGGGAATGTAAACTGAAATGATCACACCTTGTAAGCAGGCAGCCTCTTACCCTCTCTAGCTATTCTGAACCAGCTCATCCTGCAAGATCAAGCCCACAACTTTGTTCTGAAGAGGTGGTTGTGATCCCGTCCAACAGACCCAAATGCCTCTGGCACTAGAGCACAGATCGTGAAGTTGGATGCTGGACTTGTCTAGGTCTTTAGCTGTTTCATATATGTATGTACCTGCACACACACACACACACACACACACACACGTGTACACATAGGCACAGCACATGCCTTTTTGATTATTTTCTCCTTGACAGGTGAATGAGGTATACTTGCCTTGTGAGCATCCAGCTCTGCAGGACACAGTGCTGGTATATATGTCCACATAAATGAATATATTGGGGGACAGGCAGTCTGGGTGTAGTGAAGCAATGCGGCCCATATCCACACGAACCTGTGATTATTGCTAGCAACCTGGAGTTCTCACAGCATTGATAAATTTCTAAGTCGCTCTCTCCTGGGATTATGAATCTCTGTTTTATCTAAGGTCATAGCATGTGTGCCAACCAAGCCTTCTTACAACTTATCTATTTCCCAATAATGGATGGACCAGCATTTATAACCCCACAATTCCAGCTCAATAAAAAAGAATTGTTTAGGTCAGGAGGCAGCAAATTACATTCTGTAGGCCAAATCCAGTCTTCACCCATTTTTTAAATAAAGTCTTTTTGGAAAACGACCATCTCATTTATTAATGTACTAGAGGCTCGGGGCACAGATTCATGCACCAGTGGGGTCCCTCGGCCTGGCCTGCGGGGATTGGGCTAAAATCAGCTCTCTGACATCCCCCGAGGGGTCCTGGATTGCAAGAGGGCGCAGGCTAGTCCAAGGGACCTCACCGGTGCATGGGGGACTACAGGAGGGCTCCAGGCATGTCCAGCCCATCTTGCCCAGTCCCCGATTGGTCCATCAGCTGGACCCCAGCAGCAAGCTAACTTACCGGTTGGAGCATCTGCCTCCTAGTGGTCAGTGCATGTCATAGCTACTGGTCGAAGGGCCAAATAGTCACTTAGGCTTTTATATGTATAGATTGTGCCTCCACAGCAGCCAGGTGGTAGGTGAGTGGTTGCAACAAGACCCAATGGCATGAGAAATTTAAAATATTTACTTAGTTGGGTACAAACTTAAGATGGAAAGCAAGGAAGAAATTAACTCATTTTATCAATTGTATTTCAAGTGGACTTCTTTACTAGAGACCAAGATAATTTAGGAAAGAAAAAAAAAGTGGTGTATTATTTTCCTGTAGCTGCTGCAACAAATGATCAGACCTGTGGCTTATAGCAACAGAAAGGTATTCTCTCCCCAGCCCAGGGCCATTTCATCTCAAGATCCTTAATAACATCGGCAAAGGCCCTACTTCCAAATAAGGTCATATTATGAGATGTAAATTTGGGGGAGGGGGCACTATTCAACCCACTACAAGTGGTACAGAATATTTTTGAAAATAATATCAATTTAAATTTTTGTTAATAATGTATTCATTTTGTTGAAAATGCAGTGGAAGTCTTCCTCTTGAACCACAGATCCAATTTCTCTCCCGAGAAGCAGACAGGATCATCAGCTCCCAAAATACCCATTCAGTCATGTCCTGTGATTCCATTCCTGTCCCCATTTGTACAACTAGCCTAAACCTGGAACACATCTGGTTGATGTCTCATGCCAGCAACCACAGGGCATCCTCTTTTCCCAGGCCACTCTGCCCTGACTTCTTCAACAAGCTGGTATTCGATATTGTGGGCATCACTTCTTACTTGGGGCATTTTTCTGCATCTATATGAATTTTTTATTTTTCCTTTTTGGATTTATAAAGCATTTTGTTCTATTTTGTAATTAGTGGTTGAAATTCCCAATTAGAGGCTAGTTGTTATTTTTCTCCAAGTTCCTACTTGTCATTTTTCTGTTTGAAACGCATGGAAAAAAAATGAGTAATTTACAGAACAAAGAGAGCTGTTTTGCATTGCATGAGAAATTGACTTTGGCTGTGTCGATATGCAGAACAAAGCTGTCAGGAAGCTAGTCCTTGCGAGCCTCAGGGGCCCAGCCAAGCAGCTCCCATGTGTGGGGTACAGACAGATTTCCTCCTCTGACCACACTATGAAAGATTCATTGTCTTTTCCTCAGAAAGTGAAGCGTGTTTTTTCCTTACATAGTGATGCCATTATACGAAACAACATGAATTGCAGTGCAGAAATTCCAGCACTTCATCCTCAGAGTGAGGCTTTCTCCTCAGATTTCTGTTTAAAGGTATAATTGTTCTTTTGGTGCTAATAACATGTAATCATCTATTCTAAAGTGAAGCCATAGTTTTTCACTTACAACTTCTATCAGTTTAATTATCTAGCACATTGTTGGGTCTAGGGCAGCCGTGGGCAAACTACGGCCCGCGGGCCAGATCCTGCCCATTTGAAATGAATAAAACTAAAAAAAAAAAAAAAAAAAAAAAGACCGTACCTTTTTATGTAATGATGTTTACTTTGAATTTATATTAATTCACACAAACACTCCATCCATGCTTTTGTTCCGGCCCTCCGGTCCAGTTTAAGAACCCATTGTGGCCCTCGAGTCAAAAAGTTTGCCCACCCCTGGTCTAGGGTAAAGGAGTCTTCTCTGGCAAGTCAGTCATACTCTGATTCTTCATTTATTTATCCATTCACTGCAATAGTTATTAAACTTAATTTTGTATCATGTTCTGTGCAAAATACATGCTTTATATGTGGATTCATGCATGAAGATAGCCCTGCCTGATCACCTGATGACATGCCTCATATTGTGTCTATTGCAAGAGATGGGGCTGGAAATAGCAGCGGTTTAAGCAAAATATGCAGTGTGTTGCCCACTTACACCAAGGAAAGACATCAGCAGGCACTCACTGTCGGGGTTTCCCAGCCTCTGTCCTCTCCATCACTGCCAATTCTTGGTGCTTGGTTTCCAGTCTCCTGGCAACCTCATGGCACAAAATGGTGGTGGAGCCAACATTCCAGGCAATCAGACAGAAAAGAGCTAGAGGATAAACCAATGATGTCCCTGGTCCCTCTTATCCTTTTAAGCAACTCTCCCAGATTCACCAGGGAGTTCACCTTCTTGCCAGATGCTGCCCCTAGCTGTGAAGGAAGGAGGAGAAACACCGCCCTCTGTGCCCCACGATGAGGACATGGCTGAGAAAGAGGCTCCAAGCCGCAGTTACCTGCTTCCCAAAACCACGTGAGCCAATTGCTTAAAATACATCCTGTTGGTTGTTCTCTGGAGAACCCTGTCTTAGTCCATCCAGGCTATTATAACCAACTAGAGGCCCAGCGCACGATTAAAACATGCGCGTGTAGGGTCCCCTAGGCCTAGCCTGCCATCAGGGCCATGTCCACCGCCCTGCAATGCCTCGCACACTCCACAGACGCTGCCAGCGCCTGAGTGGGGGGGTGGGGGGTGGGGGGAGGGCAAGAGGTGCTCCATGCACCTCATGGTGACCGGTTGTTTGGTCATTTCAGTCGTGATGCCTCTTGGCCTTTTATTATTATGATACCACAGACTAGTGGCTTATAAACAACAGACATTTATTGCTCAGAGTCCTAGAGGCTGGTTGTCTGAAATCGGGATGTGCCAGTGTGGGGGTTCTGGTCAGAGCCTCTATCCTGCTTTCAAACAATGATACACCTTCTGCAGGTTTCTTTCTGGGTGTTTGTCCTGGTAGCATTCAGTGGCAGTGTAAGAGGTTTGGTGACCTGAGGCCAACACATGGAGAGGCCATTTAGAGGGAGAGAGGCCCAAGGAGCCCAGGTGTAGGTCTTTCCTGTCAGATGCCAGGTATGAAATGAAAGGGCCTTTGAGGTGATCTGGCCACAGTCACTATCTGATGGCCACTGTATGGAAGACCCCAACAAGAACCACCCTGCTGAGCCCAGCCAACCCCAGATGCATGAACCAAGTGCGAGGTAAGAGGTTGGAAGTGCCATGGAATTGAATGTGTGCATCTCCCAAATTCCCATGTGGAAGCCCTAACCGCCAATGGGAGGTGACTCCGTTTACATGAGGTGATGAGGTGTGGGTCCTGGTCTGGTATGGTTAGGGCCCCTGTCCAGAGAGACACCAGAGCACATGTTCTTTCCTATGTGAGGACATAGCCAGACGGGAGCTGTCTGCCAGCCCAGAACAGGCCTTACCAGAAACCAAACCCACTGCACTTTGCTCTGAATGTCCTGCTTCCAGATCTGTGAAAAATAAATGTGTGTTGTTTAAGCCCTCTCTGTGGTGTTTTGATATAGCTGCCCAGGCTAAGAAGCACAGACAGGTCATCCTGAGCCCACTGAGTAAATTCAGAACGTCCTTGCGGTATAGACTGCACACTGCCCTCATCAGATTCTGATCTGAGCCTCATGCCACTTCTGTACACAGACCAGCCCTGGATGGTCAGCAAATGAGTCCATCTCCATGCACTTGAACTTGACGAAGCACCCACACCCTGTCCTCCCTCCAAGGCCTCACTCACGCCTGTGCCCCTAGACCCATCTCCTGGCTAAGCGGTTTTCTCTCCCTGTTCACCCTTGACCTAGCCTTACCCTCCTGGCCTGGCCCCCAGTGAAAGCCCACCTTGGACTTGTCCTCAGAATCCAGGTTTCAGGGATGACACTCCTTAAAGTTTGTTTTGAAATTCACATGGGTTTTAAGGTAAAAATTTTCCTCTTCTCCTTGAAATACAAGACAAATCTGGAGATATTTATCCAGAGCAGTGAAAGTGGGATGTTTAGTCAACTGGTGGAAAGTGAGGAGCTCAGCATTCCAGGAAATGTCCTGGAGTCTTTATGTCTTCCCCCTTGAAGGTTTTCCTGTCGAATGTTTGCTATGTGCATGAGCAGGTGAGATTTAGCCGGACTCCCCAATTGCGCTCTTTTTTAATAAACCAGCATAAAGTAGGATTTATTTACATAATGCAATGATCCATGAAGGTTACCATAACACCAAGGGACCATATTAACCGCTTGGGTGGAATTCATTAGAAATTAACTACCACTTAAATTAATTTTCCCACAGTCACAAGGCTGTAATGGTGGGAGAGGGGACTGTTCATCAGCGGGTGCTGACAGGGGACCTGTCACCGCTGTTATTTATAGGTGAGTGAGTTAACCCGTGGAACAGGCACACCTGGGCAAACTCAGAGCCCCTGACTCACAAAAGCCACTCCAAAGGCCTCAAATTCCTCATTAATAAGTCATCTGGCCCCATGAACCCGCCCTTTCTCACACTGGACGAGGGTGGCACAGAGTGACCTACAAACAGGATAACTGTTTTGAAAACCTCGTCATAAAGCATATGTTTGTACACGCAGAGTTGCTCAGAGCCCCTGTGGCCTCTCTAGGAACCTTCCAGAGTACCGGGTGCAGATTACCTACTCATAGTAGTCGCTTAGAGACTTCAGAGGCAGGGTCACCCCAAGAGGAGGGCCAATCCTCAATGAAGAGAGCAAGCTGGCAGGGACCCACTGGGTCTCCTGTAGGAGGGCAGAGAGTGTATGTGTTGTGTGTGTACACATGTGGTGCATATATGTGTTGTGTGTGCATGTATGTGTGTATGCATCTATATGATGCCTGCATGCTCTTTGTGCTATATGCACCTGTATATATATATATGCATGTGTGTGGTATGTGTGCAAACATGTGGCATGTGTTTGTGCTGTGTGTGCACGCATCTGTATGATGTCTGCATGCCCATGTGGTATGTGCATGTGTGTGTGCATGTGTGTGTTTAGTGAGTGCAGTATGTGTGCGCACATGCAGGTGTGCACTATGTTGTACATGTGTGGTGTGTTTGTATGTGTACATGTGTATTGTGTGGATTGTGGTGTGTGTGCACATGTGTGTGAGAGAGAGAGGGTGAGGGACAGATGTCATCCGTCTGGGAACCAGTGTATGTGAGGAACATCAGAGGTACTGGGCAGGGAGGGGTGGGTAGGGGCTGATTGAAAGGCCCACCACCTGGGAAAGAAGGAGGGGGAGGCCAGAGACCCAGAATGTTGTTGTGGGAAGGTCCACAGGTGGATGCAGTTTAGGTTCTAGCTCCCGACTCCCTCCCAACTGCAGCAGAAAGTCCAGGAGGCCTCAGAGACCTGCGCTTGGGGCCCCTGACAGAGGGTGGAAGGAGCAGCATGCCTGGCCTGGGGCCCTCTCAGCTCTGATGCCCCCTGTGGGACTGGTGCATTCAGTGGGGGCTCCCCGATGCCAGGGCCCAGAGTACACCTAGGGCTGGAGGTGTACCCAGGCTCCAGGCCACCTTTCCCTCTAGATTGGGTTTGGGGAGGGGCAGCCGGAGGCCAGTGAGGACCAGGGTCCAAGGGGCCTCTTGCTGTATCCCTGTCCAGAAGGCCCCAATGTGTCCCAGACAATGACCACGGGGGCACTCTGAGCTTAGAGATCCTGGTGTTTGGCCCCAAGGCCAGCAAATTGACATGCATTTCTAGGAAGAGAGGAAACCCCCAAGTTTAAATCTAATCAGTGCTACCTCTCACCCGGGCAACAGTTCCACACCATGGCCCCTCCCGGGAACAGAGCTTCTTCTGAAAAGTGCAGGACATGCCAGCGAGCCAGAAACACCAAAATGGAAACGCCGGAGGCAAAGTTGGAGCGGCGGTCACCCAGTGTTGAGCAGCCTCTGGCCTTTGGGAGGGGACCTGGGGAGCATGAAATAGGGGCCAGAAGGGGTCCCCCCCAGATGCCCTCACGACCAACGCCGCTGTGCCTTCTGGAACCCAAGTCCTGTCACCCTGAACTTGATGCAATGTTGGCTCTCCGTACTCGCCTTCCAGAGGGAGGTTCATGGCTTTCTCCAGATTTTTAGAGGGGCTGTCTCCCAGTGTCAGGGCACCAGCCCTAAGGGGGTGGCTGCTCTGGTGACACCGTTTGCTTTTGCACAAACTGGGCTATGGTGGGTCTTTCGGGGAAGTAGACCACTGATAAGCTGCCCTCGTGTCTTTCTATGGCACTTCCCTCACACACACACACACACACACACACACACACACACACACACACACACATCTCTGGGGAGCCTGTAACGACACCTGATCCAGAAGCACTGGGATGAGCTTCTGGCAAGGGCTTTGCACACATGTGCCAGTCACCTCCTGTCTCAGGCTCACTTACTGTCTCAGGCACGGCCACTGCTCGCTGCCCAGACTTGCCCTCCCCGGCGAGTGTGTGTGAGGGACAAGTGTGGGGGGGACATCAGGCCCCGGCGCCCTAGCCCACGTCCTCCGCAGCACCTGCTCCGCGCAGTTGCCACTAGCCTGACTGTGTCCCCCCTAGTGCAGAGCTGAGCCCCTCCTCCAGCTCTCGGACTGGAAATGGCACATAGCCTGAGGCCACCAGAGTAATGCTGGTGTCACGTGTTAGAAAACATATTTGTTTTGTGTCCTCCAAGGACACATGACAGACATGTGAAAACGGTCCCCGCTTTCCTTTCAGGGACACTGAGTTTACAATTAACTTCTGTCAGAGGCAACGGCGTCTCCTGTGTCCCCTCGGTGTGCCTGCCCACTGCTACCATTTTACAGGGGAAACGCCGCGTGGTGTTTGACACATGTGATTACAAGTTTACAGAACCCACTCACGTTCCTGCTGTTTCTGCTGCTTCTCCTTAGGAAAAGCCACTCATTAGAACCAAACAAGTCCATGTGGGGAATTGGTTACCCCAGTGCAGGAGGCCTCATTTGTCTGCGTGTCTGGGGAACACAGGTGCCCCAGGGCTTAGGGAATGGGAGCCAACATCCTGCTCCTAGACCCCAGAGGATGGTTTCTCAGAATAGGGGACAAGGGCTGGTCCCAAGCTTCTCCTGGGAAAATGCACACAGACAGCAGCACCCAGTGCATGCACACCACACACACATATACCCATGTATACGCACGCATGCACCCACACCCATATGCACACGTCACATACACATCAATGCATGCACACATTCTGCACACGTGCACATATCACACATGCACACGTGTGCATCTTGCACGCACCACATACACACATGTGGGCATGCAAACGCTATGTACATGCACATGCATGCATACACTTGCACATGTACACACACCTATGCATGTGTACACACATGCACTTGCCCACTCAGGGACAAAGAGCTCTCTTGGGACAGACAGCAGTGGACAGACTTTGGTCTTCAGTGTGGTTGGGGCTGTCTTTCTGCCTCCTGCTTGGTGAGGCCTATGTTCACGGTGGGCTCCGTGTCCACTGCTCCCCAGGAGAGACCTGGAGGAGATGGCTGTGTGTGCTCAGAGGCTTTAGAGGAGAAGTCCTTACAGATGGCATTGCCCACTTTGTCCCACCCACATGCGTCCAGAAGTGGGGGCAGAGGAGAGAAGGAACCAAGAGGGAGTAGGAGTGACCGCTGTCTGTATTGCCACAGCAGTTGACAATACATCCCAGGAAAAGAAGAAGGCCTCCCTCGGGGTCTCCGAGGTGGAGACCCGTGAGCTGAAGCCCCTGCCCAGACAGGCCTGGGTGAGTGGGCTCTGGGGAAACCCACAGGGCTGTGGAAATGGCTCCTGCTCTTGGAATGGGGGCTACTACTAGATCCTGGACACCTGATGTGCCCAAAACAGAGCAAGCCCCTGTGGCCCAAGCCCAGGACAATTTTTCGAACTTAATTCTGGAAAGACTCCATGAGGATTTTGTGAAACATGAAAGAAAAGAAGCAATGTGACCTGTATCTGTGTTGTTAAAGGCTTATAATGATTTTTTTAAAATCCTCACCCAAAGATATGTGGTTTTTTGTTATTCGTGTTTAGAGAGAGAGGAAGGGAGAGAGAGAGAAAAACCTTGATTTGAGAGCGAAACATTGATCGGTTGCCCCCCGTATGGGCCTCAACTAGGCATCGAACCTGCAACCTTTTGGTGTATGGGACAGTGCTCCAACCAACTGAACCACCCAGCCAGGGCAAAGATTTATAAATTTTATTATCTTTCCAAAGAACAAACTCTGGCTTTGTAAATGTTTTTGTAGATTTTTCTTCATTGTTTTATATTTCATTGATTGTTCTTTCTATTTTTATTATTTTTTTCTTACTTTGACCTTAATATTCTTCTTTTACTAGCTTCTTAAGGAGGAAGCAAAGATAACTAATGTTACACTTTTCTTTATGTCTGATTTTGGTGTTAAACTTATAAATTTCCCTGTAAAAGCTACTTTAGTTGCATCCCAACAATTTTATATTTGATGTGGTTTTTAGTGTTCCAGGTCCATTGCCTTGGGTACATGATAACATCTTTCAATCTGTATGTAGAATTGAACTTCCTTATATTTCTTCAATCATAGTCTTAAATATGAGTTCTGTTCCACTGTGTTAGTTTACTCTTTAGATACGCCATTACATGTATGTTGTGTATTCTTTGATAGGCTGTTATACCTATTGTTTTCTCACTTTTTTGTCTCCATTATTTCAGTTTCCATTTTGCGGGGAGAGAGATCTTTTTATTTCTGTCTTCTAAATCTCTTACCAGACTTTTGGTGATATATGTTTTCCCCTTGCTGGTTCTCTTGCCCTGTTTCATCTTTTGAGGACCCACCAGGCTGTTTTCTGCAGCAGCTGCCCCATTCTACACTCCCACCTGCCATGTCTGAGGACTCCAATTTCTCCACGTCCTCAGCAGGGGTCTTGCTTTGAGTTGTCTGTGCTGAGTGGAGAGGCAGGGATAGAGGACTGAGGCCTCAGGGAGGGTTCAGCCACCAAGAGTATGAGGTCTCTGCTCCCACCCTCCACATCAGCCACAGGCTCAGCTGTGGGAGCTGGAATAGAACTCTGCCCTCGTTGGAACTAAATTGCCCTAGTGAAGCCCTCAGCTACATGTGGTCATGGAGCCCTATGGTGGCCAATGGACATGAGCTCCATGCAGAATAACTCCAGGAGGTGATCACTTGCCCACATGTGATCTGCCCAGAATGAGCTTGTTATGGTTGTGGTAGGGGGGCCCCATGGCCTTGTTCTCCCCACTGGATACCTCAAGATTCTCCGAGGGAGTCAGGTGCCCTGGCTGAGAGGTGATCGCCAGAGCCTGGGGGCAGCCAGGGGACAGCAGAGCCACCCTTGCCCGACATATCAGGACCCGGGCAGCTGCTGCTTTCTGCCATGCCCTTGAGCCAACCTTGACTCATCCACTCAGCACCTTTGCCTTGTTTCCATGCAAATCCCACTCCACCAGACTTTCCCATTTGGCAAGTGAGCCTTTGAGGACTGCAGCTCCCATTTCGACAGAGAACTCAGTCACCCCCGCACCAAGGGGCCAGCTTTGGTCTGGACCCTGGCGGCTGCTGAGGGGCAGGCTTCTGGTCCTGTCCTCCTCTCTAGACAAACAGGGCTCTCTGGTACCTCCAGCTTTCTTGCCGGCCCTCCATGTGTCTGAACAGATCCTGGACAAGCAATGGTGGGGTCAGGATTTCTCCTGACACCCTAAGCCAGGGGTGGGCAAAGTTTTTGACTCGAGGGCCACAATGGGTTCTTAAACTGGACCGGAGGGCCGGAACAAAAGCATGGATGGAGTGTTTGTGTGAACTAATATAAATTCAAAGTAAACATCATTACATAAAAGGGTACGGTCTTTTTTTTTTTTTTTTTTTTTAGTTTTATTAATTTCAAACAGGCCGGATCCGGCCCCCAGGCCGTAGTTTGCCCACGGCTGCCCTAAGCCCTAAGCACAGCTCCCTCATCTACACGTGTTTTCTCCCTCCCTGGCTCCTGTCGTCCTTTCTGGCTCCTTGCCTCTCCCAGGACTGATGGGGCTTCCTGTACCAAAGCAGGGCCCCGCTTCTACCTGGATGGGCCATGGGAACCCACACTACCACCTTCCCAGACTCTGTACTACCCACCTCCACCCGCCAGGACACAGCCCCTCTGCCACCACCTGTGAGACAGGAGACGCATGGTTGGGCACCAGCAGAAAACACAGCGTGTTTCCCAGATCCTCGGGCATCTTCCCTGGGTCCTTCCTGTGTCTCCGCCACCTCACCCCGGCCCTCACAAGGATGCAGGCCTCCCTGCACCTGACCACCTGAGAACCCTGGGTCCTTCCTGTGTCTCCGGCCCTCACAAGGATGCAGGCCTCCCTGCACCTGACCGCCTGAGAGTCCTGGGTCCTTCCTGTGTCTCCGGCCCTCACAAGGATGCAGGCCTCCCTGCACCTGACCGCCTGAGAACCCTGGGTCCTTCCTGTGTCTCCGGCCCTCACAAGGATGCAGGCCTCCCTGCACCTGACCGCCTGAGAACCCTGGGTCCGGAGGAGCTCGCAACGGACCCTTTTAATTTTGCATAAAGCCAAGGGAATTAGCATCAGGTAGGAGCAGCTTTGTGCACATCGGTAGGCAAAGATATCTGCTTGGCTCTCGAGCTGTTAGTCCAGCTGTGGCTTCTGTTTTTACAAGATTTCATTTCCATTGGCGTTGCTGCTTTTTAATAAAGAATTTTTCATCTCTTTTTCTCCCAACCAAAATAACATTGTAGCCAAACTGGGATACCCATTTTTCTGCTTCAGAAGAAAAAAATAATAAAGCCGCCTTTTGAAGCCATCTGATTTTTTATAATTTTAATTAACAAATTCTTTGTGTAGAACATGGAGTCTATTCTAAAAAACACCATCTTTTCTATTTGTTTTGAGCTCTAGGACTTTCTGTTTCTCAGCGATACTACGCTAAATTAACTTTACATATTCTATTTACAAGTATATTATATTTCATGTATATGAGTCAATTATTCATGTATCTAGAAACATAACAGGTTTAATTAGGAATTCGCCTCCAGTTCGATCAGGAATTGTTTTCTTCGTTCTTAAAATTGTTCTCTTGTTTCTTCTAACCTGGCTACCTAGAGAGGAAAGTGATGATTGTGAGAACAAGAGATTTTAGTTCTTCGTCAACCCCATTCCTTGGGAGGTCATGTGGAATTGAACAGAAATTGAGTTTTGGGGATTGATAAACAATGGGAAAGCTTCTGCGTGTTTTTTCCAAGTTATCTCAGCACTTTGCAAACAACCCAACACAAACAGCTGGGGAAAAACTTCCGAGTCTGCACATGGGGCTCCAACAGTCACACTGGATTTCTTGGGACCCCCCTGTGAGGCCGGTCCTGGACACTCTCACAGGAGGGGGTGGGGACAGTTTGGACTTTGTGGTCCTCTGTGATCCCGCGGCCTCTGGATTGCAGACCACGGCAAAGAACTCAGAAGACCCCTGAGTCCCTTCTCCTTCCCCCTCCACTCTGAGGCAGGACGGGTCACAAGCCAAGTCTCCCAGCAGAGTAGGGACAACGTTTAGAACACAGCAAATAATCATAAACAGCAAGCATGACAGCTGAGTCCCCAGCCCCAGTGTTGCCAATGATCTGCCTTCTCTAGTACTGGTGACGACATGGACGACACTCCCTCACCCACAACGCGCACCCCGCCCCGCCCCCTCCCCAAAGGCAACCCAAGTGTCTTGCAGATTCCCACCTATAATACAAGCACGTTCTTTCCCTTTACTCATAATAGTTTCTGTGCACACAACTTCCTCCAGAAGACGGTTCAGGTGGTGGGTCTAATACGGTTTCTCAATGGAAGGGCACCTCCCTGAAACAGCAGAGCACCTGCTCTCACATTGTGGTCAGGCAACACCTGACTTCCTGAAGCAGTGGCCCAGGCGGGGCATAGTGCTGGCACAGTGGAGGTGGGGAACGAACTCTCATCCCAAGGCTGAGAGGGAGAAGGGCAGGTCTCGCTACCCCATGATTCCTGCCTATGTCCCCGGGAACACGGAATCCTCCCACCGTCTCCACGTCTGCACACGGGAGTCTCTTCTCCTGTCGGGAAACCAGACAAGGCAAACACAGCTGTCTCCATTTTCTTCCGTTCAGAATCGGCTACACCGACCGTTTCCACACTGTCCAGGAATGTTTGACTTTCAGCCACTCGGTTTCATTTCAAACCAACACATGTTCTTGCTGCAGCTAAGCAGGGGTGTTGTTTGTTCCAAAAGGAGTAACATACACAGCTGTGACATAAACACAAATAATTGGCTCTATGACATTCTTAATAAAAAAGACATGTTGATTTTGTTGTAATGGCAAATTTATGGCATATCTTTCTGCTAAGTGAGAACAAATGTGGTCTAGGCCTGAGCATCCCTTCTGTAAACCAAGACTGCCCTCTACGGACACACGGGCTTTCTCGCGGCCACCCTCCCATCCTCCAGCTGCTCGGGCACCTGGGGAATGAGGGCCACTTTCTAAACTAAACAGCCTTCAGGTGCTGTTCCTTTTTGCCGCCCATTTCACAGCAGCTCATGCGGGCAGGTGTTCTCCATCGATTTCCATCAGAGCCAGGCTCCGAGATGGAAACCCTCATCTGTGGCCCCGAGGCCTATAACAGAGGAACACCTTGAAACTGCTCCAGGACACCATCCCCAAGGTGTCACTTCACGGCCGACACACTTGTCATGGGCACCTTGCTGGGATAGCCATTTTGTTCTCCTTTTTCAGTTCAACATGTTCTTACACTGACTTCTACTAATTATTGTTACTTTTCCCAAACCACTTTAGCTGTGCATATTGTCCTGGTTTTAAGTCAGCGGCGTAGTATAGGCTGTGAAGTCAACATGGAGTTTGCATCCACATCTGTGTGTTAGGATCTCATGAATTTGAAAATGCATTGGGTTGGATTTCTGTCCTTATAAATTAAACCAAATGTGGCTTTCCCCCCTCCTCACCCCCCCTCCCCCCGCACCCCGAACCTCTGTCCCCTTGGCTCTGCTGGCTTCTCATGGAACTGAACACAGTCAAACATTTCATTCGGATGGGGTTTCATTTTGTTCTGTTGCCAAACCCTGTACAAGAAGGGACTTTTTTAACTTAAAAAATATATAACAGTTTGTAAAGAGTTAGCACTCTGTTCATATTCTGGATGAAAACCATATTTGGAAATAAAGGAGACTCTCAAGAGTTTTAATAATGTGGAATTTACTGACCACATGGAACAACCTTTTTCAGATTTGAACTTCATATTAATTTTTAATTCTTTTCAATAAGATTTTGCACTTCTCAAAATAAGCACACTGTCGTTAGAATGGGCTGACAGCGCTGTCAGAATGTGTGAAGATTGTGAGCTTTACCACTTTCTTAGGATAATTAAATGTCCACCATAGGACCCTCCTTACATAAACAGCATAAGGTCACTCTTCTTTGCAGAGGTTCCCACTCCTAGCGAGCGGCAGGCTTCTCCCTGGGCCCCCCGACCTCACCAGGCCCCGCAGCCTTTGATACAGGGGCAGGGGTGAGGGAAGCAGGCAGGACAGGGGTGCAGAGAGAGGGCAGCAAACTTGTTCTTAGAAGGCCAGAGAGCAGATATTTTTGGCTTTGTAGGCCTCACGGTCTTTGTCACAGCTACTCCGCTCGCTGTGTAGCTTCAAAGCAGCCACAGACAATTCATGGATGAGTGAGAGAGACCGAGTTCCAACGAAATGTTACTTATAAAGACACCAGGGATTCACCACCCCTGTGGCATGGGCCCCAATCTGACTCGTGCATGAGCTGTGAGGCCAAAGCCAGGCCAGTCCACACCAAGAGCACACTGGGAGCCACAGGCCTGGGCTGACCCAGATCATCAGATTCCGGGCAGTGTGCTCAGAAAATAGGCTGCTGGGTGTTTCCTAAAACCTCCCCAGGGGTTTTTAATGAGAATACAGCTAGAGACCGCTGGTAAGAGGAATAGCATGTGGCAAAAAGCACACAGAAACATGTGTGTGTGCGCGCACACAGACATACAAGTATGTGCATACACAAATACACACATGCGCACAGCACATGCAGACACATACATGCACCACAGCGAGATGCACCAGACATACACTTACCTGCATACACACACATACACATGCCCAGACACTCAAACATGCCTGTAGACAGACACACACACACACACACACACACACACACACACACACCTTACTCTAGTTGACCCAGTACAATTCCTGACAATCCAAATTAGGAAAAGGATGTTTTTGTAATCACCCCTTCTATTAGACTCTGGAACAGTTGACGTCCACTTTGACCATCACAGAGAGGAAATGGACACAGCTCCCCAGGCCCAAGGAGAGCAGAGCCTGGAGTCCTGCAGGCCGGCTGTGCAGCTGGCATGGACCCACTCCCTGGGATGCCCTTCATCAGCCACACGGGAACTAGGAAAAGGGAAACCTGCTAACCCGCTTGGGAATGTGGTCACAGGCCCACACGCAGAAAATAAGCACCTCAAACTTCTAATTCAGGAGGTGTGCAAAGTCCTGTGGCCACTCCGCCTTGGGGGTCCTGGAGAGGAACCAGCTTTCCAGCCACGCTGAGCTGGGGGTCGGGGGGGGGGGGCTGCTCCGCTTGGGCCCACCATGTGGCCGAGAGCTGCTTTCCCAGCCGTCTTAGATTTCAGAGGAGATACACATCCTTCTGAGGCTCAGTCGCCACAGAGTAAGGGGCAGAATTTATTAGGGAGTTTTTTAAATGACTAATAGTTTGTATTCACAACATAAAATTTAAAAGATATAGTTCATCTAATAAAAAGTGAGAGCACATCTTTACACCCCCGGCAAATCACCTGGGCCTCAGAAGTGATGTCTAGTGACAGATGCGTGTTTGTTCTTCTGATCTTTCTTGCGTGTGCATGCATGTCCTTCTGTGCCGTGTCTGAGTATGTTTCTAAGAAAGTTACCTAGAAACAGGCTGAAGATGAGATTGGTTTGACTGAGTCATGCTGAGCTTGCCCATCAGAAGTCTCTATTTTTCTGGCGTCCAGGGTCACTGGTGAGAAGTCTGATGCATATTTAGTTTTCCTCCCTTTCATCGTAAGCTGCTCACTTCCTCTGGGAGATATTGGGGTTTTCTCTTGCACTTGGTGTTCTGAGCTTTGGGAGATTGGCCCAGAGCCTAACGGTGGCCTCAGGCCGGTTCTCCCTTCATTAACCTCCTTAGCCCTCGGTGAGCCCAAGCTGACCGTTTGTTTCTCTTCCTCTCTGAGAACTGTTATGATTTATTCAATTATCCTCTCCCCACTTTCTTTTCCTCTCCTGGAAGTCCTGGAGAAACGCTGACACTGTGGGCTAAGCGACTACATCTTCTTACTCGTGCCTGTGTGTCCTACGGGATCCCTTCGATGGCAGCTTCCAGCTCCCTGATTCCATTTCAGCCCTGTCCGTACCATGGGACTCCAGGAAGAAAGGAAGATCCAAATAACCCCAGGCAGCTTTCTTGCTACCTGAGTGCCCCCTGCTCCCACCAGCAGCCCTTGTAGAAGGGGTAGCAATGCCTGCTATCCAGGACATTGTCTGAGGGGCTCGCAGGAGGCTGGCTTCCCCCTGACCATCCAGTGGGTCCTCCTGCCACATACGTAGTCTTCTGGCTTGACTTGGATCAAGGACAGACAAGGGTGAAGTAAGTTGGGTATTTAAGTCCCCGAGGTGCCTGTACACTGAGGCTGAGGGTCAGATCAGGGAAACACAGCAGGGAAGACGTGGGAGGTGATTTCCACCTGACAGAACATGCTGACGGCACCTCTGTCTACGGGGTAACATGCATTGGCTGAAAGGTTACACAGATTGCAGGCAGAGCAGTAACATCATCAGAGGGACACTTTAAGATGATATTGTATAACCAGAAGTTGGGAGAGCTTTTCTTATTTATAACAGAAAACCCAAAACCTTAAAGGAAAATCAGGTACCTTTTACTTTGTTGAGCTGTGTATCTTTGCAGGGCAAGGACACCTTACAGAAACACAAACAGAGTAGTGAGACTGAGAAAATCGTTTGCAGATCATATGGTAGACAAAGGGTTGATCTCCTTACTATACAAAACCCTCTTACTTCTTATTTAAAACAAGACAAGCAATCTAATGGGAAAATAGCAAAGAAAAAGAGCAAGCCGTTTGCGCAGCCTCCCTGGCAAACACCAAATAAGGACTGAAAAGATGCGCGGTCTCACCCGGGGCAGCCAGACACAGCCCCAAAAACAAAGAGCATGCCTCAAGGAGAGTGACACAAAACTCACTTTTTGCACTCCTGTGTGTTTCTGGCCAAGGCAGGAGTTGAAACGACCCTTTGAGAAGTTTATGGGGCCACGTGTCTAAATTGAAAGTGGATGTATTATTTTACCCAGCAGCCACATTTGGGAGATTATCACACAGCAACATGAGCATTCGTGTGGGATGATCCACGTTTCAGGGTTTCTCTTAGATCAGTATTCGTATTGGCAAAAACTGGAAAAGTTCTTGAAATAACTTCCATTCCTGTAAAGCAGTGGTTCTCAGCCTTCCTAACGCCGCGACCCTTTAATACAGCTCCTCATGTTGTGGTGACCCCCAACCATAAAATTATTTTCGTTGCTACTTCATAACTGTAATGTTGCTACTGTTATGAATCATAATGTAAATATCTGATATGCAGGATGGTCTTAGGCGACCCCTGTGAAAGGGTCGTTCGACCGCCAAAGGGGTCGCGACCCACAGGTTGAGAACCGCTGCTGTAAAGCATTTGAACAGAGCTGGCACGGAGCCAGCACTCCAGACGTGTGCTTACACCCGTGAAGCTGCGGGTTTTTATAGTTTGGAGGTACACACGGGGGTTGTCAACAGGCTCTGTAACATGTCAGCTTTCAGCAGGAGGTGTTGACGGAGAAGCAGCGAGATGGGCACTGAGAGGAAAATGGAAGGTCTGGACACAATGGGTCCTGCTTTTGTTTAAAAATAAGAAGAAGAGAGAAAGGCCACGGGATGTGCAAGTCAAGCTGCGCGTGTGTGCACACATGTAGAGAAAGGTTCCGAGGATAATAGCGGGTTTCTGGCGGTGCACCTCAGAGAGACGGGCTGGGGACGGGGAGGGAGACGGAACCCCCTCACCACATGGTTTGACTTGCTACAGTGAACATACACTGCTCTGGTAATTAAAACGTCGACTAACACAAAACAAAACAAAAATTAAATGGAGTGAGAAACTGTCATAATAGTTTAGATCGCTAGGTCAGACGCGTGGTCTCAAAACGAAGGGTAGCCTGCAGGCTTTTTTTTTTTTTTTTAAGACAACAAAGACCTCCCTCCCTGGGATATTAGTTTGATTTGGGGCCAAACCGTCTAGTGATAAAAGCAGGCATTTCAGGACGGAGGAGGGTGGTCAGCAGCAAAGACCAGTTGGCACATGAATGGGATGTGTGTTCCAAAGCGACCAGGAAGCCAAGTGGCCTCCAGGGGACAGCACAGCATGGGGGGCTAGGAGAAGCAAGGGGCCCATCGCTGTGGCAACACTGCCCCATCTCCCACCGTGACCGCAGGAAAGCTACCGAGGAAGGAGGCACAGCTTTTTGACCCCTCCTTGTGTCTCCTCTATGTTCCCTCAGGGCCAGTCCTAAGGGTCGGGACACCAGAGCATCCGGCCCTCCCTGTTCTTCCTTTCTAGAAGGGGTGGGGAGGAATAAAATAGTCAGTCTAGCTGGGATGAGTGCTATGGGGGGGAGGGGGCACTTTCCACTGTCAACAGGGGAGTCAGAAAGGGCTCCTGGGAAGGTGCCCTTAGAGGGAGGCCTGAGGGGAGAAGGGAGTCACAGATACCTGGGCAGAGAGACCAGGCAGGAAGAGCAGCCAGGGCAAAAGCCAGGCTGGAGCCTGAGACCTAGAGGACAGAGGCCGGAGGGCAGAGGAAACTGGGAAGAGGTGGGGGTTCGAGGGGTGGTTGCTGGGAGCTAGGGAGTGTTTTCTAAAATTTTGCTCAGACATGGGACAGGCTCTGCACAGATCCCCCTGGGTGCTGGGATGGGGCTGGACCTCGGGCACCAGGGAGAAGGCAGGATTCTGGGGAAGGAGGCTTTGCAGGGCTGCAGGGGACAGGGGAAGGCATGGGGGGCAGGGGAGGGGGTGCCCTGAGGAAGGGGCTCCCAGGGCTTCAGCTTCCCTGGCTGTCAGCACTCGCCCCAGATGGTCCCGCTCACGTGCTCTCTCTCTCCATCTCCCTCTCCTCTCTCCTTCCACTTTTGGAAGATCTGGCAGGTCTCCCCGGCTCCTCCCCTAAGAATAATTCCTTACAATATTTCTCAGGGAAGATAAACAGTCAAAACACTCTGTTGTTAAGTCACTGGAAAATAATGCTTTCCTCCCCGGGGTCTTGTCACCAAGTTGATACATAATTAGGTTCTTTTGTGTTAGCCTGTTTTCCATTTTCAGGATTGCATTTTCTTCTTTTTGCTCAAGTTTTTTCTTCTTTTGTACAAAGCACAGATCACTCCAGAGCCAGCACACACCAGGCTGTTGGGAGACTCGCCCCTCCCCAGGGAGACCGTCACGGACTTTGGTCCTAGTGTCCCAGTGCTTCCTTCTGCAGCGTGCACGGATGCCTGCACGGATTCCACGTCGTGGCTGTAACTCAGACTCCCATGCCCGGGGCACCGGGGCAGAGGTGACCACGCCCAGCTTGCTGGCCAGTGTGCAGGATGAGGGGGCAGGTGGCTGGGTCCGGGTGCTGAAAGCTGGGCTCCCGGGTCCTCAGCGGGGCTGTGGATAGAGCCCCTACCCGGTCTCGTCATGTTGGCCTGGGTTCCAAGGTGGATGGCCTTTGGTGACTTAGCTTTGTAAAGTCACCCAATGTCACTTCCTCCCAGTCAGGGGCCTGGCCAGAGGTAAAGGTGGCCTTGCCATCGTGAGGGATGTGCAGGGCGGGGCGCGGAGGCAGCACCTCTGGGAAGTGCACCGTGTACCATGTCACGTGTGCTCTTTCTATACCACGGCACACCGCCACGTCCTTGTAGTGGCTTCACACCCTGCAAACTTCCAGCGATGAACCCAGCAGAATCAGTGGGACTTGCCCAGCACAGCTCTAATATAGGGCTTGGCGGGGGGGGGGGGGGGGGGTGCCTGGGCCGGGAGGTGGGTGGGAGGGGGGCGCTGTTTGGTTTTGCCTGTGGGCGCATCTGGAACTTCACTGTGACACTGATTTTCTTTTTCTTTTTTTGTAATTGAATTTGTTGGGGTGACATTGGTTTGAAGCGATACAGGTTTCAAGGGAACAATGAATAAAATTTCATTTGCGACACAGATTTTCATTTCCAGGGAAGAGGGTACAGAGCCAACCTCCGTGTGTGTTTCCTTGTGAGTGTTCTCCTGTTGGGTGTCCTGTCAGCTGCCTTATTATTACTATTATTACTATTATTATTATCATTGAGGTGTAAAGGGCATATAACATTATGTTAGTCCCAAGTGCACATTGTAATGATTTAGTGTTTGTATAAGCCCTGGGAGTCTTTTGTGCATCTCTGTATTAGGTCGTCTATCTTTTCCTTATATATTCTGAAGCCTATTGTCTGTTTCTGTCATCAGTGTGGCTCTTGTTCTGTTATTGCTGCTCCCTTTAATAAGCCCTGAATAATAATAAGCAAAGCTGGACCCAGTCTCTAAACAAATAGTGAGTGTATGCAACACGGAGGTGCTGGCCTAAAGCCCAGGCATGGCCCAGCCCCAGCCTCTCCGTGGCGACACAGCCCAGCAACATCCTGTGCTGGGGCGGGGGGGTGGGGGGATGGGGGGAGAGGGGGGCAACTCTCCCGGCGTTGATTGGGACACCGGACATCTGATACCTCATTCACAGCAGAGCATAAATACTTCACTAAAGCCTCCATTTGTCATTTGTGCACAACACTCCAGAGCTCATGCAATATGAACTATGGTTTGTAATGGCCTTCATGTGCAGGTCTTTGGGGAAAATACTGGTTTCAGGAAGACAAAGCAAATTGCAGGCATTCCTAAAGGGGCCGGACTCCTGTTCACAGAAATACATTGAACCTGACAAAGTTCCTGAGGATCTCTCGTGTTGTCTTTCATTGGTTGCAAAACGAGGTCTGCCTGTCAAAGTCATGTGTGGCCAAATGTCCTGGTGCTGGAAACCCAGGTAGAGTGGCTAGAGATTCCAGGAGCAGAACCCAGGTGGTGCCTAGGGAGTGGGCGGGGTGGGCTGACCACACACAGCACCTCCCCATCGCAGGGGAGCAGTGGTTGTCTGGGCCCTCCAAGGCCTGAGACAGCACTCATAGTGCCCAGGAAGCTCAGCTTCCAGTGCCAGCCTGACCCCTCCTCGGCCCCTGGTGCCCGTGAGCTCAGGAGAGGGGGCGATCACTGTTGTCCCGAGGCCCAGGCCTTCCAGGCCCTGATCTTCCAACCTCTCCAACTCTGAGCGAGGGCTCCAGGCTGCCAGCCTCTTCTCAGCTCCTATACACAAGCGAGGGGTGAGGAGCCAGCCTAGTGACTGGCTCCAAGTCCTGGGCACCTGCACCTCGGCGAGATAGCTGGTGCCTGACAGTCCTGCCAACACGACTGGGGCTTATTTCGGTTGCAGGCAGAGGCTCTGCGCTGTGCCTCGCCATCTCCTGGTCTGGAGGGCCCACTGGAGACTCACCAAACCTCTGCCCTGACTTCCACACTGCCGCATTAGTCTTACGGAATCCGGCCCACCCTGTGACCTTATTTTAACTTGGGGTCTGGAAGAGGATTTGGAAGACTGAAGAATGGGGAGCAAGTAACTGCTTATGAGCAGTCCTGGTCCTCAAGTCCCTTCCCCTGTGGGGCCATGACTCAGCCCCCCATGGGGTAGGGGTGTTGGCTCTGCCCATGGTGAGCACCTGAGGGAGCAGTGGCTGATGGGCTGCCATCCTCTTATTGTCAAAGCCCGGGAGGATGGTAACAGCCCCACCTTACATCTGAGAAAATGGAAAATAAGAGAAATTAGTTGATGTGCTCGAGGTCCTAGCCCAGGACTTCACGCACAATGAGGACATAACTAAGTCCCAACATGTTATAATACATCCAGGGTGGCCATGTCCCGGTGCATTCCCTACAGCTCCAGGTCGCAGGAACCAGCCTGCACAGGAGCTGGGCAGTGAGAAGGCCACTCCAGCCCCACCAGCGTGCACTGTGCCGACTCGCCTGTGGGCCCGGACATTCAGGAATCCAGCGTGGAGGCCCGTGGGCCTGGTGTCAGCCCCCTGCCGGTCCAGCTACATGGAGGCTGGGTCCAAACAGAGGCTGCCTCCTCCCAGGCATGGAGAAGCTGCATGGAGAAGCTTCAACGCCCCCACCCTCACCCAGGCCTTGTTGGGCTCCTGCTGGCTCAGGCCTGCCCGCCATGCCCCGTCTGTAACGCAGCCTGCACACCACAAAGCCCACATCTTTCTTCCCTGGCTTTATTTTTTTTTTTTTTTTAAAGAGAGAATGGAAAGGAATTTTTTAAAAACGGAAGGAAAGACTAAGAAAGAGATGCAGGAGATAAAGGGCACATGTGGGTGACAAAGAAACTATGACATAGTCAAATTTTATTAATGGCTCACCCATATGCATTCAGAGGATAATTAACTATTCACAGGTGAAGTCAGCTGATAGGAGTGGCTGTCTTGAGCAAATCGAATGAGCTCCGATTATATCAATAGTTTTCAACCAGTGTCCCTGGTTATCAAACCATCAAATAAATTTGTCCACTCTCTTCCTTTGGGGGGAAAAACTTTAATTATCCAGCCCCAGTGTATGGCAGGTCATTAATAAAACCTAGTTATCAGGCTGCAGGTTCGGGAGTTTTACTGTTATCCATCTTTTATCTAAATAAACATTTGGGAAATGTCCTTAAAATTATTACAGATGCTTTGCCCCCGCCCCACAATAGGAATTTCTAAATGGAGCCCCCGCATCAGACACACAGTGCGTGGCGTCTGTCCCCGCGGCCGCGGCGGGCGGATCCCTGCGCGGGGCTGCGCCGGCGTTGATGGATCGGGACCTGCAAATGCAGATAAGGGGGCGCCGCCGCCGCCCGCTCTCCCTAATGTCATTTACGCGCCTTTGTGTTATGCGTGCGTTCCTGATTTCCATGCCACATAGATCAATGACAAGCGGAAGCGCCGAACGGCCAGTAATAGCGCAGAGCAGGGCCCTTGGTCTTTCTTCCCAGTGCGGGATCCAGCAGTGCTCTTCGTTAGAAGAAAGAATGCTTCAAAAGCATTTATTATTCCATTTCCAATAGAACGAAGGCCATTCTAGAGAAACCTCCGAGAGCGGTCTATTCTGTGTTACTACATACAAAAGCACATTACGTTTGTGGTGTGTGCTTACCCTTGGAGATTCCGTGCTCCGGGCAGGAATTTGCAGAACCCACACCAGGCAGGAGACAGGAAAACAACACCGTCCCACAGTGCCTGCTCCAGGGCAGCATTTCCCCTGTGGTCACTCCACTTCTGGGCACCATGTGCAGGGATTTCAGCCCAGACAAGCTGGAGAGGACCCTGCTCCCAAGTGCAGACAGGATGAACCAAAAATAGAAAAGCAGACTCGCCCTTTATTGCATACTAGAGGCTCAGTGTACGAAATTTGTGCACTGGGGGGTGGGTGTCCCTCAGCCCGGCTTGCGCCCTCTCACAGTTCAGGACCCCTCAGGGGATGTCCGCCTGCTGGCTTAGGCCCAATCCCCGGGGGATCCAGGATCCCTTGCTCCTAACCGCCCACCTGCTTGCTCCTTAGGGATTGGCTCGCCGCTCCTTAGTGCTGCCCTGGAGGCGGGAGAGGCTCCTGCCACCACCGCTGCCCTCACCAGCCATGAGCCCAGCTCTGGCTGAGTGGCCGCTCCCCCTGTGGGAGGGCACTAACCACCAGGGGGCAGCTCCTGTGTTGAGCATCTGCCCCTGGTGTCAGTGAGCATCATAGTGACTGGTCGTTCGGTCATTCCACCTTAACAGTTGCTTAGGCAGATTATGTAGATGCCTGAGAAAGGACGGTAGAAAACATAATGCTGGGTTTATTTTCGTTCTCCCCTCCCCTGGTCTCTCAACAATTGCCTACATTGCTGGATGGAGACAAAAGTTGAGGAAAGATGGCTGCTGGGATATTTACCAGATAGAATGTATTCCAGGTGGTCCGGGACTGAGATTCTATTCTGAATGGTCCAGGCCTGAGGCCCATATTCCAGATGGCCCAAGCTGAATGTTTGTATTCTGATGTCCCAGGCTGGAGGCTCCTATTCCCGATAATCCAGGCCAGAAGCTGTCAATCCTTCACCAGCTCAAACCACAGAGGCAGCTCACACTCAAGTCGGTAAGGATGGAGGGGCCCTAGCCCTTTCTGTTTCCTTCCTTCATACAGATATTAAAGGGGAAAGCAAACTGCTGGCATAGCCCTCACACCACTCTGAGACTGCTACAGGAAACGTGTTTGCAGGAATGAAAGGTGGCATGTGATCAGAGCCCCTGCCCACGTGGCCCCTGAGTGTGGAGGTTTGGGGTGACCAAACTTAACCAATCAGAGCAGTGGCCTCAGTCTGAGCCCGGAGAAGGACAGGTGGAGACGGCTGTGGGTGCGCAGTGGTGGCACAGGGAGTCCTAACCCTGGTATGGAGCTTAATTTAGGCTCTTTCATTTTCTCATTGAGGCTGTGGGCTGTTGGGAACTCAGCCATGAGGAGTGATTGGTCCCTTTGGCAAATTGATAGGCACTCAGGTTGTAAATCCCCCAAATAAATCCCCCAGGACCAAAGTGCTAAATTGTTTTGCACATGGTAGAGTTTACAATGCACATTTAAAAATAATTTCCATGTCCTTACCCCGTATTGGTAGTTCTTTGCTCCCCCATAGTTATCTCCTGGCTCTGTGGAGTTCCTGACATGAGTGAGTGCTGGCCATGGAGACCCAGGACAGGCGAGGAGCTCTCACTGAACGTTGGGGTCTGTGTCACTGGGGAGGAGCTGCGGAGGACTACGTGAGCGCACATTTGTTAAACCAGGGAGGGTTTGCTTTAGTCTGAAGCATCTGTGCTCCAGCATCTAGAGCTGCGCCCAAGACAGTGGCACAAGCCCCATGCACCTCGCCTCAGCCGCGAGGGGCCAGGTCCCAAAGACCTTGTGCAGAAAACAGTAAGATGTAAAGTAGCTATTAAGTACAGGTTGAATTCTCTTATTTTGACTATACTGAATCAGACCTGCTTCTTCTCGCTAAAATAGCACTGTGGCTGGTGTTACGTTGCTGCTGGATGCAGGGTCTATACATCTCAGGAAGGAAGGTTGTCTTCCGCTCCGTGAGGAGACCTGGACCCAGCCACCCTGTGGGCACCACTTCCGGGAACCCAGCCTGGGACTCAGTGGACAAACGAGGCCAGCTGCAAAACAAGGCCCAACTGAGAGGGAGGGAGGGGGAGAGAGAAATGAGACAGGGACTGAGAGGCTGAGCAACACTGACCAGCATCTTCGTGGGGCTTAGCCAGAATCCTTAGTTCCTTCCTTAAATTCTGATGCCTCTGGAGGAGTGTGCCAGCCGGGAGGGGTGACACACAGGTTCCTGTGCATGTATCTTAGCATATTCTTGTAAGAGGCCTTCAGGCAGGTGGAGGGCACGAGCGACCCTCTCTGTCACTGGACTCAGGGCTGGGGACAGGTGGAGAGCACTGATGACACTGCATCCCAGACACTCATGTGAGGCTGAGCACAGGAGGTGTGAGCATGTCCGCATTCACAAGTAGATCAACCCCCACCCGCCCTTCGATGCAGTCTTTTTGCTTATGAGCCTCTAGTTCCACCCCTTCTATAATCCATCTTCCTAACAATGCTTCCTTTTTAATCAATGTGACTTAAAATTGCAGCTGCTTGTGAGTTTGGAGGATGCGTGTGTCTGCCTCGGCTTCACCTGCTGCATCCTGGCTCCATGTTTACTTTTCACGTCTTGGCTACGTGCTCAGGCCCATCACTTCTCATTTTGCAATTATGCCTGCTCTGCTCGCTGCATGCTGTCTTTGGTGGTTATATAATTAAAGAGCGGAGACTTTTTCCCTTGGCTGCACAAGGTGAAAAATGTTAGCTATTTCCACACTTCAGAGACCCAGCTGCTACAAGCATTAAAAATTACTTAAAACATAAATTTATGGCATTGTGATCACAATGGATTGTGTTCTTGTAAATGAATTGCACTGCAAACTGCTGTTTTAAATTAAAATATAGCTTATTAGGAATGGCAGTAGAGTAATACAGAAGGAAGTAAGGTGTCATATAATTGTCCCCAAAAGCCCATTCCTCCAAGAAGTGATGGCAAAGGATGTGCCAGAAGCAGCGACGACTTCCTAGCTGTGTTGGACTCTGGGGCTTCCTTCCTTCTTTCTCCCCCCACCACCTCTCCTCGCCTCCCATCTGCCCTCAGCGTTTTGGGAGGGTCGATGCCGTGCATTGCTCTGAGGTAGGCAGTGGGCATGCTAAGATAAATAAGATGCCATTGTTCCCTCACACCACACAGGGTCTATTGGAGGGCCAGGTGGTCAGACAATGGGGAAGGGGCAGTGATGCCACATGTGGGGTAGTCTTTCAGCAGCTGAGAAGAAGCAAGAACATTCAAGGACACACAGGGGAGATGGGGTCCTGATTAATTAATCTAAGCCAGCAGCTGCTGAGGCCGACAGGCATTGAGGTTGTCAAGGAGGGGTTTTCAAGAGGTGAAATTTAACCCTCTCTCGAGCACTTTTGGAAAACGGTTGTCTATTCTCTACTTGGACACTTCCGGTGGTTGTCTATTCTCTACTTGGACACTTGTCACTTTGTAAAATATCTCCTTTCATTTATGGACACAAATTGAAACCTTCTCCCAGCTAAACAGCCTGAAAATTGCATCTTCAGTTTGGACACTTCAACCTGGAAATGTTTGGGTGACTTCCAAGAGAAGATGCGTAACAGGTGCACATCCTGGGCACAATCCGAATGGCCAGGGCATGTGGACACGAGATAAGAGGAGCCCATGGAAGGACGTGCTTATGTATAAAAAGTGGAAATATAGTTGACCCAATCAAGGGCACTTACAAAACCAGGGCTTGCTCAAAAAGGCAAAGCAGGCTTTCTGGAGGTTGGTGAGCAATGGAGTGAAATACAAGCATTTTAGGATGATTCATTTACTCTCATATTGGATGGAGACCATGGAAGTCACCTAATCCAACACCACACAGGCTAACAGCTCCCACAAGACTCCTGCCGAGTGCCTGCGCAGATGCCCCCACCACAGGGGCTGAGCATCTGAGCAGGGCTGGCTGCCATGTCAAACTTTCTTCAGCCAAAGCAACCCAAGTGTCGTGTCCTCCTGCTCCTTCCATATCCTGCCACACCTGTTCCAGGTGCTTCATCACACATCAGTCCAGAAAGTTAAGATGTAACAGAGGCATGCTCATTAACATATCCCCACACTTCCAGGCATCCATTTAGTAAGAGATCAATGCTAGATGTTATATGAGGCACGGAGGGTACAGGGTTCTGATGTAGAGGAGCCTCCGCTGAATGAAGGGAGATGGACCAGTGAAAACAGGCACCCGGGTCTGTGAGGGGCAGTGGGTCCTCAGTGGAAATACGACTCCATAAGGTGGAGAGATGTTCCCAAAGTCTGAAAAGATAAGTGGACCTCAGATATGGTCTTGACAGATGTGCAGGGCTTGCCCTGGAAGACAGGGGCAGGCGAGTCTCCCAGCAGAGGGAGAAGTGGGACTTGTGTATTGAGAGAGGTGAGAAACACAGGAGATGAGGAGTAACAATGCCCAGAGGAAAGGAGGCATCAGACTCACATGTTTCGATTCTCTCTCTAAACCTGGAAGAGAGGAAGGAGAAGAGACAGAGATAGAAAGTAATTTCGACACAAACTATCCCATAAAATTGTGGAAGGAAGAATTTTCTCCCCCAGTGCATTTCATAAGGTCAACATTACCCTGATGCCAAAACAATACAATGTCTTACAAGAACAGAAAACTACAGAAAAAAATCTCTCATTAATATAAATGCAAATTTTAAAAATAATGTAAACAACTTAAATCCAACAATTTATTAAAAAAGATAATACAGCATGGCCAAGTCCATGCCAATATTGTGAGATTGGTTTAACTTTTAAAACCCACCAAACTAATTAATAAAGAGAAACCCTGAGAATCCAAGATCGTGTGGAGTAGGTGGAAGCCACACTCATCTCCTCCGAGGTCCAAACTGGAACCAGGACTAAATTTCACAATAATCACCCTGAGTGACCGACTCAACACTAGCTGAAGGGAAGTCTTATAACCAAGAAGAGAAGCCACATGAATGGTGGGGAGGGGGTGCGGACAGCTCTGCCTCCCACACTCGTCTGCAGGGCTGTGCCTGGTCCCCTATCATCTTACCTGGAGATCAATCAGTGAGAAGAAATTCTGTTTCCAGTTTGTCTGTAATGACACAGACAGAGCAGTGTGGGCAGGCTGTGAAATGAAGAAAGGATGATAGCTAACCTCTGGTAAATGAACCGCTTCATGAAAGTGGTAAGGGACTGGGGTCGACCAGTTGTATTAGTTCTGGAGCGGGGGCTTGTCTTCCCAAGACAGATGACTTCCATGCTGTAGACCTCCTGGGGTTCTCATGACCTCACCAAGGGACCAGAAAATTCTCCCAGTTGGGGCCCCAAACATAAATCATGGAGGACAACAGTGCTGCGTTGGTCATGTCCTTGAGGGAGAGAAATTGACACATGAGGGTCTTACAGGTAATGGAGAATGATATAGTGAGAGGTGTTTTCTGTAAGTGGGGACTCCAGGTGAAAACCTGCCAGTCCTGGGTGTGAGGGGCATTGTGATAGAAGTCCCTTCCCTCATCTCATCCATGGGTACCACCAGCACTTACTGCCGAGGACAAGGGGGCTGCCAAGGCAGGTCCTTGTCTGGCTTTTGGCAGAGGTGATTCCAGCAAGATGCACAGTCATCCCCACCGCCCCCTGTCCTCTGGTCACCTCGAGCACCCAGGCCCCCTGCCCACCTGGGCAAAGACAAGCCACCTGGACGGGGCTCAGCAAAGGAGGACTGGATGTGACATGTACAGTGGATGACAGCAGTTCCACTTGACTCAGCCTTTTGCTTCTTCCAGAGGAAAACCAGCCTGCTCAGATCACCTGCCCAAGTGCATACTAACATCTTCTGGGGAGAACTGGGACAAGTGATTAGGTTGGAACAGGAGGGGAACTTACAAAGGAGCAAGTCTTTGCTGAGTTTGAATTTCATGCCTGAAGTACTCAGCAGAAACCACACTCAGCCATTTCATCAATCAGCACACCGCGGTTCTGCACTCCAGGTGGGTGAGACCCAGCAAAACCCAGTCAGGCGTTAACACGCTCATCTTCTTTATGCGGCTGCAAATTCCGGTTGTCATTCTATGATTGAGGGTACCAGATTAGCGTGGCTTCTTCCGTCCCCGCTCAACTCCCCATGCACACACCCAACACACACAGTGACAAACCACACAGACACACATGGACACACCACACACACATCACATAGACACACCGCACAGAAGGACATACCACACACACACACACACACACACACACACTCACACACACACACTCGACTATGTATAAGCAGAACATGGAAAGGTGATAATAAAATGAGTGCACTTTGCATCTGAGAAACTTAGCTACAAACAGTAGCCCTCAAATATATTTGTTTCCCAAAAGTATTTCCCATGAGTTCTCTCAATGGAAACATATTTTTCTTGGTAAAGAAGAGAAAATAACTTTATAAGGATGAGGTGCTCCTCCCGAGGCAGGAGAAGGGATGCTGAGAGCAGCGAGGGTGTCCTGCACCCTCCGCACTGTGTAGACACCAGGCACCTGCGCCCACAGGACACATCCCGCTCTGCGCCCGGTGCACCCAGACCAGGAGCCAGCATCTCAGGCTGGGAGGTCCCATCCCCGGTCCCTCCCACTGGACACTCTGCCTCTGGAAAGGCCTTGCTTCTCGCTCCATAACAGGTCACTCGTCACACTTCTCGGGGTCCTCACACCTGCCCAGCAGCTTCCCTCCCACGTCCTGTGCTGGGGATAGTCCCACTTTACAGAGCAGCTGAGCTAATTAAAGGGCAGGCCTCCGTTTCCAACTCTGAAAACTCTCCAGACTGGGAGAACAAGGAATGTCTTCCATGATTGCTGGGCATAGCATGCAGTGGGAGAGGCATTTGATCAATGCCAGCAGTAAATCAAAGGTTTTGCAAATGTCTCTTTATTCCTCACACAACTAAACCTGCAAAAGTGCAGCACAGGCAGGCCAGGTGGGCTCAGGTGAGAGGCTGGTGGGGCTATAGGGGCACCAGGTACCTGCAAAACAGGCATGGGAAGGGGCTTCTGGGAGCTTACAAGTGGGCCCCTCTGTGGAAAACGTCTCCTTGGCTTCCCCTCTCCTAACACCTATTTACAAAGGGCTGAGGCCCAGGCTTCTCCTACTCCGTGGCTCACCCTGGCTGAGGCACCTGAACAGGGTGGCAGGGTTTTCTTGCACACATTGGCCCAGCATGGGGGTGGGGAGGACTTTGACTGGTTCACTTTATTTCTACCGATTTGGGAGGCGGGTATTTTAGGTTTTCTTCAACACAATTCTCTTTGTGAAGTTTATATGTCAAGCAAACACACCTGTACCCACTACCTAAGCTAAAACAAAATAGAAAATCAGCATTCCCTTGGGCAATCTTTCATCTACAATCTAACCATCTGTGCATGTATCTCTGAAAAAATAAATCATTGAATGTTGAAGCACTGAGTAGCGAGCAGGCATCCAGCTGTGCATGGCCAGGGTGCTGCCGCCTTAGGAGAAGCCCAGAGAAGGGCAGCTGACATCAGGGTCTGTCTGCCCCCAGGAACTGATCACAGTGGAGAGAGGCAGTGTGTTTTGGGGAATGATGGTGTCCACAAGAAGCCTGCAAGCCAGGCTATGACCTGCCACAGCCCAGGAGTTGAGAGAACTCTTGGAGACCAGGGCAGGGGGCAGCAGGTGTGGGACCAGCACGTTTCCTGAAGCTCACTCCTTCACGTCATTTATGCCCAAGCCTGGAGATATGAGAGAAGGGTGGGGTATGGCCCAGCCATGGGAAATGTGTTGGGAAGGCTGTGCTGGCCAGAAGCCTGCCCTCTTCCCAGGAGCAAATGGGAAGGTGACAGTGGGAGAACATCAACACAGGACTTTCCTTCCCTCCTGTTTCTTCATGGAGTCCCTCTCAAAATGGAATTCAGCCCAGAGACAGCACCTGCACAGGCTGAACGCTGTCCCTGGGCACATACTTGGCCTCTTACTCTGCGGGAACTGGTGGGGAGTGTTGGATCTGAGTGGAGTTCAAGCCAGGTCAGCCCAGGATCCAGAATCCAGACAGTGGTGCAGCTACTGTGGAGAGAGGGTCTAGTGATGGCGAACCTTTTGAGCTCGGCGTGTCAGCATTTTGAAAAACCCTAACTTAACTCTGGTGCTGTGTCACATATAGACATGTTTTGATATTTGCAACCATAGTAAAACAAAAACTTATATTTTTGATATTTATTTTATATATTTAAATGCCATTTAACAAAGAAAAATCAACCAAAAAAATGAGTTCGCATGTCACCTCTGACACGCGTGTCACAGGTTCGCCATCACTGGTCTAGAAGGTCAGCCGGCTCCCCTTGCATCCTGCTGCCCCTGGACCTAGAGAGAGGTGATACTCAGGTGTACATTTCCTCAAAGTAAATGAGGCTTGGGGGCTCCCCTGCCTGTTTCCGCCCTGGTGGCAGCTGGGTAAGGGGCCACAGAAAGAAGAGGGCATTCCTTCTCTTCCAGCTGCACTACCACAAATAAGACAAGCGTACTTTCTAATGATAAAAATAATAACTGTTGTTGTTTCTTCTAAGTGTCCATGTTGGGTCCACTGGTCACAGTTCCAACTCACTCATTTTGTAGGAAGCAAAGGCCCAGTTTTCCAAAGACTTGATTCAGATGGATTGAGGGGATTGGCATGCAGAGAGCTGTCCCAGGTGCTGAATTGAGTAGGGTGGCAGGCCAGGATCACGATGTCCCCTGCTGTCAGACTCCGGCCAGGCACTGTCCAGTGCTCACAGAGGTCAGAGTTCACTGCTATTGCAGGTGCTTGTGCCCATTAGTGTCATAACTTCAGTGCAGACTGAGCTTGAAGGTCTCAGGCACTGTGGCAGCCTGGCCCAACGCAATGGCTTGGATGAGAGTCCCCTGACCATCTGCACTGCCTGCTGCTGTCCAGACAAGATCCTCAAGCAGCATGTGTCCAGCCCATCTGACATGGATGGAGTCAGCCACACTCGGGCCCTTTGCCTCTCAAGTTGTAGAGAGCCTGAGTTACCACCTGATTGAATGAGGAGAGGGCACCTTTGAGCTCAGAGACCTGAGATTCTGGGGCCCTGCAGACCCTGACCAGAGGGAGGCATGCACGTGGGTCCTGTCACTGCCCCACGTGGCTTCCACAGCCTTCAGGACACTGTGCCATGAGAATTAGAGAGAGCTTTGGTCACAGACATGACAAGACAGAGCGGAAGAAGAGAGATTGGGGGCAGTGACAATGTGGTTTCAAAGTGGGTTTGCATCAGTTCTATTAGTCACCATGGAAAGTGAGAATTTCTGACTGAAGTCATAATACTCATCAAGGTCAGTTAGCAGTAACTTTGGGGAGGGAGCAATTATGAACCTGGACACGTTTATGGCACCTTCCCAATCCTCTTATAGGTAGTGTGTAAGTGTCATTAGAATATGAAACTTCAGTCTCTGAGGAGGTCATCTGCCCCAAAATTCCCCTTCCATGTTTAGGCTGAGTCTCCAGCTGTAAAAGACATACCTTTGCCTGAAATCCTCTTTTCCTCACAGGGTCATCTCATATTATACTTTGAAGTACAGTGGAATGCCTAAAGTGACACCTACAATAGTTGGAACCAAGCAGGAAGCTGTCAAAACAGTGATCAGATTGGTTAAATAGTGGATGGTATTTTACACCAAGTGATGGACCACCCGCTCTGTATGAGCTTGCAGCTCTGGGGAGACACAAGTTTATTTAGAGTTTATATAAGTCTGTTCAACAGAGATTCCTATAAGCATCGTGTTAGACTGCCTTCTGTTACTATTGCAAGTTTAGGACCAGTCTATGCACAGTGTTGTCATGGATGATGCTAATGAGGCTCCTGGAGGGGGCTTGGTTTTTATGGCAAAACAACATGCTGCTGGGAGAACCCCAGCCAGGCCCACGGACACGTGAAGAAACGGAGTAAGATCTGGTTGGAAGATAACTCAGGCGGAAACACTTGCCAGTTTCCAGTGGACAAAACCAGCACTGTTTGCTTTGTGAACTCGCAGCGAGAGGGTGGGAAACTTTTAAGGAGTCTGGCACGTGAAAAATAAAAAGCCGTAGAAAAGGGAAGACCTGCTGCCCTTGCTGAGGGGAGGAGGGAATTACAACGCGCTCAGCACACCTGAGATGACCCAGCAGGGCTGCTCAGATGACCATTTTGTCTTTAGCCCCCCTGCAGAGGCAGGGAGCCAGCTCTGCAAGCACTTTGTGGGTGCCACACCTCAGACACTGTCCCAATTCGGCACTCTGGCGTCCCCTGGCCTCCAGGCATCGGTGTGCAGCTGGGGGCTCTGCTTCTCCCCAGATGCCATGTGGGTCTTTGTTTTCACCCAGGTTGTTCAGTGATCCACTCTCCAAAATACCTTTGGGGTCAAAGAATCTGAAATCAATAAACCTTGTTGTCCAGTCCTGGGCATTTGATCTGATTTGAAATGATGCAACTGCACCGTGGGTTCGGGCTTCCCACAATGCCAGCTTGCATCCCCAGGCGAGCTCTCACCACAGCAAGGCCAATGGTCGCATCCCTCTATCCCTGAGGGATTTGCGCCTGCCTACCCATGGGAACCTCCTAAAGCCTGTGGGCTCATTTGAGCTGCTCAGGAGCCACGCAGCCTCCTGAATGGCCCAATTGTGGGACCCTGTGGCAGATACTAATAGCAGCAGGCTATTTTCATTTCTCAAGTCCACTTCAAATTAATAAAAATGCCCCCCTTCTGTTTTTCATCCACAAGAACACTCCCTTTGCATATTCATTTAATGTTAAATTGATGGATTAAATTATACCAAGCTCAAAATCAATCCTGCGCATATCCATTAGAAAGGCCCGAGTCCCTTGGCGGGGACAGAGCACAGAAAATGCATTCAGGGACACTGATAAGTCCAGGCCCATCATATGTCATTTTAAACAAAGAGCAAAGAAAGCCCTTTGGAGAGGCTCTATCAGCTGTTACACAGAGACGCCACGTGCACCGGGAGATGGATGGCCCTCCCTGGGCTGATGATCGCAGGGAAATGCTTCCCCGTGTCTCTGTCACAGTTCACAGGCAAACAGATGCCTCTGCGCTGAGCTTTCCCTTTGTCTTCCTCAGGCGCAGTCAGTTAACAAGTGCCAGGCGAGGACCTCCCACTCTGCCCCGCTTAGCAAGTAGACACAAGCAGTATATGCCAGGATCCTGCCTTTCCCTCTCCCTGAGCACATGAGGCAGATGTGTGTAGGTGAGTCGTTGACTCCCTTTTCAGGTTGAGCCTCTGAGTAGAGGAGGCACATGCAGGGCTGCGGAACAAGGAGGGTGACCAAAGTCACTGCTGACGTGGGGTGGTTCAAGACCTCAGACAGGGAGATGATAGAGGGGCATTCCGGATTCTCTTCAAAATCTTTAATTCTGAATCTAGTATTAGGAGTGAAGCACTCCAGAACAGCCCTTCCATCATCTTTCCTTCTCTCTCCCTTATGAATTTCTTAATTTTCCCCATTTAGCACTCCCCTCCATCCACCTTCCAAGACCTTCTCCCACCCACAGCTGAACATAAAGGCATAGAGCCAAAAACACAATCACGATTGGGACATGTCAAAGTGGCTTGAAGGAAGGCAGAGTAGAACCCCATCAGGACATTTTCTATTTCTCCCACAACAGACTTTCCCACGCAGCCTCCATCAAATTGCAGTGTCTCTCCATGAACACCAGGGTTTCACTTACCAAATGTTTCCACTAGTTGGCTCCAAGTAACTTTCTTTGTCAATGGAAGTCAATATATACACATAAGGTGTATTTTTAAAAAAATTATTGGAACTCCTCCTTCCAGGTAAGATGTAACAGATATCAGCAGGGTACATAACTGTAAAATCTAGAAAAAAAAAACTGGAATAAATTAGAAAAGTCATCATTTTAAAGACTTTATAGAGCAGTGAAAGCAATGAGAGTAGATGAACTAAATCATTAGTGTTGGTCTAGAAACACCAAGTGTCCTATATTCTCTCAGTAGTTATGAGACATAATCCCAGCAACATGAGGGGTCTGCAACAAAGATGCCAGCTCTTGCTATCAAGGTGTTTGCCAGATTTTAAAATCCAAGGAATATGGTGAGTTGAATATAGCTATAATGACAACCCAACCTCAATTCAGGTTAATTCCCATTTGGGGTGATGTGATCATCCTTTACCCTGTCTGCCCAATAGGCTGCCTCCAGAGAAAAATAACATCTTTAGACTTGGTAGTTCTTTTCATCATATTATCCAGCTTTTGAATTGTTTAAAGTTTTGTGAGAAATGTAAAGCAGAAAAAAAAAGGTAAGTAGTTAATAAAAAGATAACAGAAAATAGAAAAAGATTTATAGTTACTTTTATAGATACTTCAGATTTGAGAGTTACCAAGCAAGAATTTTAAAATAACTCATAAACATAATAAAGAAAATAACCAAAAAAATAAAATGGATTAAAAATAGGAAATTTCTTTTTTTTTTTTTTTTTTAGTTTCCCCTAAGGAAGTTCTTTTTTTTTTTATTGATTAAGATATTACATATGTGTACCCTCTACCCCCCCCCCCGCGTTGTCCATGTCCATTGGTTAGTCCTATATGCTTGCATATAAGTCCTTTGGTTGATCCTTCCCCCTTGCCCCCACCCTCCCCTACCTTCCCTCCAAGGCCCGACAGTCCAATCAAAGCCTCTCCGTCTCTGGATCAGTCCTTGTTCATCAGTTTATGTTGTTCATTATATTCCACAAATAAGTGAGATCTTGTGGTATTTATCCGCTCTCCAGTTCCATCGATGCTGTGGCAAATGGTAAGAGTTCCTTTTTCTTCTTCCTCTTCTTAAAGAATACCTTTCAGCATTTCATATAATGCTGGTTTGGTGGTGATGAACTCCTTTAGCTTTTCCTTATCTGTGAAGCTCTTTATCTGACCTTCAATTCTGAATGATAACTTTGCTGGATAAAGTAATCTTGGTTGTAGGTTCTTGGTATTCATCACTTTGAATATTTCTTGCCACTCTCTTCTGGCCTGCATGGTTTCTGTTGAGAAATCAGCTGACAGTCGGATGGGTACTCCCTTGTAGGTAACTGACTGTCTTTCTCTTGCTGCTTTTAAGATTCTCTCCTTATCTTTTGCTCTTGGCATTTTAATTATGATGTGTCTTGGTGTGGTCCTCTTTGGATTCCTTTTGTTTGGGGTTCTCTGCGCTTCTTGGACTTGTAGGTCCATTTCTTTCACCAGGTGGGGGAAGTTTTCTGTCATTATTTCTTCAAATAGGTTTTCAATATCTTGCCTTCTCTCTCCTTCTGGTACCCCTATAATTCTGATGTTGGTACGCTTGAAGTTGTCCCAGAGGTTCCTTACACTATCTTCATACTTTTTGAATCTCTTTTCTTTTTTCTTTTTCGGTTGGGTATTTTTTGTTTCTTTGTATTTCAAATCTTTGACTTGATTCTTGGGATCCTCTTGTCTGCTGTTGGATCTCTGTAAAATATTCTTTATTTCAGTCAGTGTATGCTTAATTTCTAGTTGGTCCTTTTTCATGTCCTCCATGGTCTCACTATACTCCTTGAGGGATTCATTAAATTTATCGGCGGTTTCCATAAAATTCTTGAAAAACCTTATAAACGTGGCCTTGAACTCTATATCCAGTCGTCTGTCCTCCTCCGTTTCTGACAATTGTGACCTGTTTCTCTGTCTCCGCATTTTGGCTGCTTCCCTGTGTTGATAGAGTGGCCCTGCGTGCCAGGTGTCCTGTAGGGCCCAGTAGCTCAGCCTCCCCAGTTACCTGGGGTGGACACTCTTGGTGCACTCTTGGTGCCTTGGTTGATGTAGGCTCACTGGGAGGAATTGACCTCCAGGCCAATTGGCTGTGGGAAGCAGCTGTGTCTGAAGTGGGAGAATGGTCCCCCTCTGACCACTGGGTACAGTGGCTCCTGGATCTAAGGAGGTGCTAATTCAGCCCCTGCCTGTGGCCACACAGCCGGAGCCACAAAGAGGCTCAGCTGTGAAGCAATGCAAGCCACTGCGGGGCCTTGGGCCTTCTCTTGGAAGTTCCGGGTCTGGCTGGCCCGGCTGCAGTTAGGTAATTATCAGGTTGCAAAGGGCCGGGGCATTCACATGCAAAAGCCTCTGCCGCAGCCTGGGTGGGGCGGGGTCTCAGGGAGTCAAAAGGCCGGAGAAGGAAGCAATGGCTGATTCTCCGCGCCCGGAGTCGCGCGTCTCAGTGTCCCGGTAATGGCTGCAAGCACCTCTGAGGGAAATCCGCCCTCAAGTTCGCCCGCTGCCACCTGAGAGAGCAGCCTCTCCCCGTATGTGTCCTGGGTCCCCAGAGACTTCCCAGAACCGGAGATCAGAGCAGTCGGGAGCTTGTGATTCAAAAAGACAGCCGCGTCCTCAGGTGCCACCCCCTTTCCGCGCGCGCGAGCTGCCGCCGTACCTCTGCACTCAACCTCCGCAGCTCCTCTGGCTCTCAGCGTGCTTTTCTTTTCTTCTAGTTGTAGAAATTACACTCAGCCAGCCTTCCTGTTTTTCTGGACGATGTTTGCTCCGTCCTTTGGGATAATTTTCAATTGCTGTGGGAGGCGACTATTTCCCGGTGTTTATCTATGCCGCCATCTTAGTTTCAGGAAATTTCAATAGAGAATAGAAATCTACACAAAAGAATCTAGTTGACATTCTACAAATAAAAATATAATATTTGTATTTAAAAATTGGGTCAGGAGTGTTCAGTAAGAGACTGGATATTGTTGAAAACAAGATTAATTAACTGAAAGACAGATCAATAAAAATGTACCCTGACATCCAACAAGAATAAAAGAATAAAAAGAACAAAATAGTATAAAAGACATCTGGAAGGTGATTTACTAAGAAATCCCATCCCATGCAGACAAAGGGGTAGATGGAACTATATTTGAAGATATAGTGGCAGAAATTGTTTTTCAAAATGAAAGATATCAATTGAAGAAACTTCATTAACACAAATCCAATAAATACAAAGAAAGCCACACCTGGATGCATTATAATCAAACTATTAAAAACCAAATACAAATTAAAAAATCTAAAACTTAACTAGAGGAAAATGACATGGTACTTTCAAAAGAGAAAAATAAGACTAATGAATGACTTTTCTCCCAAAACTATGGAAGTCGTAGGATAATGGAATGCTATCTTTAACTAAAGAAAGAAAAGCAAAAAAAAACTACCAGCCTAGAATTCCATACCCAACAACATGTTTTTAAATTATATGTTCATGCAAAATTTAGAAGATTCATCTCTAATGGATTTAGATTACAAGGCATAATAAAGCAAAATTTTGGCTGAAAGAAGAAAAGGAAGTATACATGAAGCAATGAAGAGAACCAGAAAGGATAAATTTCAGGATATATATTTATTCTTTAAAACAATAACAATAAAGACATCTTGCAGTGTTTCTAACAAAGGCATAAAAAGCAAGAGTGGATACATGATAAAAAATTGTATGACAGTTATCATTTGCTCAGGAACTGGTAAAATTAATAACTTAAGGTATATTTTTATAAATCAAGTATGCATATTTAAATTACGTAGAAGTTAAAGTTATATAACTATGATACCAACGAAGGAGAGAGGGATAAAGTAATAAAAATACTTAGTTATTCCAAAAGAAGGAGAGAAGAAATATAGGACGTTTAGAACAAACAGAAAACAAATCACAAACTATCAGATTAACCACCCAACTATTACTGTAATTAAATTAAATGTTGATGGACTGAAAGCATTAATTATGATAAAGCTTGTCGGACTGTTTAATTTAAATAAAAATAAAAAGATTCCAGTGTGTTCCTTATAAAGGATGAACTTTAAATAGAATGCATAGATAGGCTGAAGTAAAAATATGGGGAACAAGCAATATTAGCTAAAAGAAAGGCATTAAGGCTATATTAACATAAAACAAAATATAATTTGATGTTCTAGCCAGTTTTGCTCAGTGGATAGAGCATTGACCAGTGTACTGAAGGGTCCCAAGTTTGATTCTGGTCAAGGGCAAGTACCTTGGTGCAGGCTTAATCCCCAGCCCTGGTCAGGGCACGTGAGGGAGGCAACCAATTGATGTGTCTCTCTCACATTGATGTTTCTCTCTGTGTGTCTCTCCCCCTTCCCTTCCACTCTCTCTAAAAATCAATGGAAAAAAATATATAGAGAGATATATATATAACTTTACGTAAAAGTTATTGTTAGGGGTAAAGAGAGACATTTCATAATGATAAATGAGGCATATAATAGGAAGATATTTAAAAACTTCAATTTGCATGCATAGCATAAACTATAAAAGTTAAAAATATATAAATAAAGTAATAGATCAATGTACAATCATAGGTGGAGATTTTAAGACACCATCCTTAATAATTAATTGGAAAAAGACCAAAAATCAGTAAAAGTACAGATTATAACCACAAAACTAGCCAACAAGAGAGTGGACATATATTGAGTATTCCAGTGTATGACTGCAGAATAACATATTTTTTAGTGCAATTGGAACAATTGTTCAATCTGGCCACATTCTGGCCATAAAGTAAGCCTCAGGATATTTCTAAGAATTGAATTCATACAGAGTATTTATCTTCTCAGTGTAAGTAAACCAGGAATCAATAACAGAAATGCATGGGTCAAAAAAGAAAGTACAATGAAAATTATCAATTGAAGGATAATTGAAATAAGATATATTGATACTGTGAGATACAGCTGACATACTACATGTAAGGCATATTTATATTTTCAAATGCCTATATTAAAAATAAGGAAGAATACGAATCAATTACCTCAGCTTCTTTATAACAAAACTAGGAAAACACCATCAAATAAACACTAAGAAAATAATAGAAGAAAGCAAATAATAAAATTAGTACTACAAATCAATGATACAGAAAACAGATATAAGAGGAAAAAATAAAAAGTTAAAAATTGGTCCTAAACATACAGTCAACAACATTGTAATAACTATGTGTGTTGTCAGATGAGTACTAGACTTATTGGAGTGATCACTTCATAAGGTATATTAATATCTAATCGTTATGTTGTATACCTGAAACTAATGTAATATTGTATGTCAACTATAATTGAAAATTTTTTTAGCTTTTAAAAATTGGTCCTATGAGGATTCATAAAACTTATAAAACTCATCAGAGCAAGGCAGTTCTCTCTCGCTCCCTTCCTGGCCGACATGCACACACAGACACATACATACTCACACAACACTCCGTGACAAAGGGTCTCGCCCAGTCCACATGGGGGGTAGAGTGAGAGAAAAGCTGGTGTCACTGCCTCCACCATGAAAAGCAATAGTCCAATAACATAATATTCCAACCTGGGACATCTGCATTCTTTGTGAAGTCCTAAGGAAATATATATGCAGGATTCCCCCATCTTTAGAGAAACCTGACACACTGGGACCAACATGTCTACTCATTCACTTCATTCTCATAGTCCTACACAAGTTGGATAACTGCCCCACTACTTTTTTTGTAAAAGTCAACAGGAAGAGGGAAATATGAAAGAAAGATGAACACCTCTGGAGCTGTGGGAGGGGCCAGCTCAATTCCCTGAGTCCTGCAGGGCTTCTCCTTGGAAGAAAGAAAAGGAGTGACCAGGACTCAGGGCATCCTTGAGGGACGGCTCCTGTAAAGTGTGTGGCTGGTGGGCGTGTGTGTGTGTGTGTGTGTGTGTGTGTGTGTGTGTGTGTGTGTAGATGAGGAAGGGGCTCAACAGGGGAAAAGAACTCCAGGGCCAGCCTCGCCCATGACTCACAAAGTCGCTGGAATGACCGACCTCCAGGAGCGACAGCCTGTGGAACCCTCGGTCACGGTGGCCTTTAGGTTCTATGATGTTGACACGGCTAGTGTGAGATGTTGGAGGGAGCACATCTACACCCCAAACTGGATGGATTTCCAAGCCAGGAGGCAGGTTCACCCTCAGAGCAAAATCGCTGTCGGCTTTGCTCTAAGACAGTTTCCAGAGAGTTGGGGCAGAAAGGCCCAGGACACTCATAAATGCGGTCAGTGGCAACTAGGAGCTGAAGGCCCTCCTCACGGAGCCCTACAAGTCCCCCACCTTCTTTCAGTCGGTCCCAGGGGGGCCATGCAGACCCAGACTCCTTTCCAAGGCCCTTAAACTTTCAGATCTTCTTCTCAATGCAGTGAGCAGTGGGCACAGGACCACAGGGGTGAGGGCACCCTGGGGGGTTAATCACATTCAAGGGCTGCCCTTGTTCCCCTGAAGTGTGGTAATGGGAGGTAAAGTAAACCGCACTGGAGGTGGGCAAAGGAAACATCCTGGTAGCTCATCCTTGTTGTGACTTAGGGGCCCATGACTGTGTCAGCTGGAGAACCCTGAAGAAATGCAGGTCCTCTACCCCTCCAGGCCCCCTCCTGGCTCAGGGGTAGCCCCTGGATCTAGACCGCTCTAAGCTGATTAACTCCTGTCCTATCAGAAACCTCAGGTCTCTGACTGTGGCTGGAGTGATGGAGCAGAAGAGACGGTTGGTGGATTATTTATGAAAGCCAGCATCACCTCAAGTCTGTCTCGGAGAAAGCCATCACGGAGCTGGGCTCCCCGGAGAGCCAGCGTGCCAGCCTCTCAGACTCAGGCAAGCTCCCCTCCTCTCTGCACATATTGACCAGTTAGAGTGCCTCGGGCCCAAGGGAGGAAGAAAAGCCAGCAGGGCGGCGGTTTCCACCCTGAATATGGAGAGTGAGGTCAGAGCAGAGACCCAGGAGTCAAGGCCAGTGTGGCTCCAACCCGGGACCCTCACAGGTGTCCCCCACCCTGGCACAGCTCTCTGGGATCCACGAGCCCTGCAGCACCCCTACCCGGTCCCAGCAGAACAGTCTGTACCCATTTCCCAGCCAGAGCATCCTCAGATCAGTCTTGCGGTCTCACAGTCCATGTCACTTGGAAGCTCTTCAAACAGCACGTTCACGAGCAGGGCAGCCTTGCCCCTCCTGCCCCGAGTGCAGTGAACACAGCCTCCACGCCCTCAGTGACTGCCTGCACAATGGCCACGCCTCACATTCCTGTTGCCCGCATGGGGGCGTCACATAAGTCTCTTCCTCCAGACCCTGCTCCCTCAGGGAAACAGCCTCTCAACGCTATCACACATCTCTTTGGTCTCTGAAGTCAGGAACAGCTGCCCAAGGCCTGGCCACCACTCAGGGGGCTGCCCCAGTGCCTGGCTGCTCTGTCTGCCCACGCCTGCTCAGGTGAGCTTTCCTGATCAGTGACGGTGCTGTCCCCAACGTCTCCAGTCCATGCCATCACCTGTTGCCACCTCAGCTAAGAGAGAGTAGAAGAGTCTTAGCTGTGCAGGTCATAGGCAAACCCAGGTGATCTCCAGAAGCTGGGCATGCTCAGGGGTGGCGCTGGAATGGCTGCACAGATATGGGGGTGACACAGTGTAACCATTGTGGCATCTGATGGTGTCCTGTGTCTCTCAACACACAACTTTTTCTGACAGAGAACGTAACTTAATTGAATTTGCTTGGTTTCAGCCGTGCATTGAAACTTACACATATGCATAGCCCACACTCTCGTGCATGCACAGATGCTCACAACACACGTGTGCACACAGCGCTCAGAGGATAGGTCCATGTATTTGCTACAATATTCTCTTGACGACAGCCCACACTTCTACCTGTGTGATATTCTCTTAATCTTCACTTGTATGCAGTGTGTAAGGGAACAACAATCGGGATGTGGAGTGTCACAGCAAAGCTTGTCCTGGGAGGCCTGGAAGCACTCAGAGGTGACGTGAGGCACTGCTGATTCAGTCCGACAGGTCTGTCTCCCCACGGATGCCCAGGGTATCCCCCCAAGAAAAGCTTGCTGATTCAGTCTGACAGGTCAACCTTCCCATGAATGCCCGGGGTATCCCCCCAAGAAAAGCTGTGCAAGGTCACTGCCCTCCAGGAAGCTGCAGCATATAGTTTCCCTCTGTTCTTCAGAGATTCATAAAATCAACTGAAAACACCATTACAAATGGCAAAGAAAAAAACAAATAGTGAAGCAAGCCATTAGGAGAGAATGGGCATGTCCCCAAGCTCTTACCTGTAAATTTCGTGAGGCTCCACACAAAAGGAATGCTCTCAGCAAGCTGCAGGGGAGGAGGGCTGCCACATTTGCACCTGGGTTCCAGCAGGCAGAGGGGAGCTTTATCTTTTCCCTTTCACATCATCAACCAAGGATGCTCACCCGATGCACCTGCTTTGCCCCTTGGTCTTTGAAGGGTTCTGAGAGTTGTGATAAATGGATCTGGGGGGTCTTGGGCATTCTATAATCTTCCTGATTGTTCATCTAGGCCAGCGGTTCTCAACCTATGGGTCGCGACCCCTTTGGCGGTCAAACGACCCTTTCACAGGGGTCTCCTAAGACCATCCTGAATATCAGATATTCACATTATGATTCATAAGAGTAGCAACATTACAGTTATGAAGTAGCAACAAAAATAATTTTATAGTTGGGTCACAACATGAGGAACTGTATTTAAAGGGCCAGAAGGTTGAGAACCACTGATCTAGGCCAAGAGGCCCTCAAGGAAAAGGCCAGACTATAAGGGTGTACACGGGTTCTGTATCGTTTTCCTGGATGCCACTGAAAGTTAGTTGACAGGAAAGCATTTTTGTTTCATTGGAATGGAAGGGTCTCAATCTGACACTGTTAGAGTGAACAGATCTTCACTGGGACCACTACAGAGCTAATAAACTTGGGCTTAATTTAAGCCAAGAGTCAGCCAAATGAGAAAATCTGAAAGAAGACAGGTTGGGTCTGATGTTAAGCATATGCAGAAAGAAGCATAACCAAGATTATCATTCCAATAATGAGAAATAAGAGATGATTAAAAATTATAGATAATGCCCTGGCCGGTTTGGCTCAGTGTATAGAGCATTGGCCTTCAGACTGAAAGGTCCTGGGTTCAATTACGGTGAGGGGCACATGCCTGGGTTGCAGGCTCAGTCCCTGATGTGGGGCGTGCAGGAGGCAGCCAATCAGTGATTCTCTCTCATCATTGATGTTTCTATCTCTCTCTCCCTTCCTCACTGAAATCAATAAATGTTTTTTAAAAAATTATAGATAACAATTGCCAGGCCAGTGTGGCTCAGTAGTCTAGTGTCAACCTATGAACTGACAACAAAGGCCACACCTGCCTCTCCCAGCTACCTGTCTGCCTGGCAGGGAAGGGAAAGAACGTGCAAAGTGGTTAAATAATCATGTACTTACATCGTGTACATAAGCTGGGTGCTATGACAGTGATTTTTAGCGTAAAAGCCAAGGTGGCCTGCAGGCTGTAAAATACAGTTTAGTCAGAGTGTCATTTCTTTCCGTTCAAACAATTTTAATTATTAGAATGCACAATTTTTAAATATGTAAATAAAAAGTTTTAAGACTTGAAAAGAAATAGCTTTAAGAGTATTTTGAGTTTCTATTTCTCCTTTGTCAGTTTTGGTCATTTGTGCCTTACAATGAATTTGTCCAATTCTTCTAAGTTGTCAAATTAATTGTCATAATGTTTCCCTATTATCCATATAAGTTCTGTAAGATCTGTAGTGATGGCCCCTCTTTCATTCATGAGATTGTGTTTTTCATCTTTTTTTTATCAGCTTATCTAGAGCTTTATCATTTGATTGACCTTTTCAAAGAACTTAACTTATTTTCATTGATTTTCTTTGCTGGCCATGCTAGTGAGTTCTGGTTTTACCTTTATTATCTCCTTCCTTTGACTTATTTCCAATTCAGCTTATGTTTCCTTTACTTGATTTTTCAGGTGGAAGCTTAGGTCATTAATTTTAAACTGTTTTTTTCTAATGTAAGTACTTAATGTTATAAGTACTGCTTTGTTGCAACTTATGAGTATTAATACTTTGCCTTCTCATTATCACTCAGTTCAAAATATTTCCTAATTTCCTCTGTGATTTCTTCACTGAAACAATATTTACTTAGAAGTATGTTATTGAATTTTCAAACATTGGAGGATTTTCCAGTGTCTTCTTGTTGCTGATTTCTAATTTAATTATTTTGTGGTCAGAGAACATACACTGTATCATTTCAATCTTTTAAATGCATGCCCCATAAAAGAGAATGAAATCTTACCATTTGCACCAGCCTAGATGGACCTAGAGGGTATTATGCTCAATAAAATATGCCAGCCAGAGAAAGATAAATATCACAGGACAGTGATGGCAAACCTATGACACGCGTGTCAGAGGTGACACGCGAACTCATTTTTTTGGTTGATTTTTCTTTGTTGAATGGCATTTAAATATATAAAATAAATATCAAAAATGTAAGTCTTTGTTTTACTAGGGTTGCAAATATCAAAAAATTTCTATATGTGGCATGGCACCAGAGTTAAGTTAGGATTTTTCAAAATGCTGACACGCCGAGCTCAAAAGGTTTGCCATCACTGCCATAGGATTTCACTTACAGGTGGTATCTAATGAACAAAATTAACAAACAAGCAAACAAAATAGAAACAGACTCATCGGTACAGAGAACAGACTGACAGCTATTAGAGGGAAGAGGAGCTGGGGAACTGGGAGAAAGAAAAGAGGGGAAAGGATTAAGAAGTACAAACTAGTAGCTACAAATTAGTCATGGGGATGTAAAGTATCGCATAGGGAATGCAGTCGATAAAACTGAGATAAATCTGTGTGGTGCCCGTTGGATACTGGAAATAGCCAAGGGTGGGGGTGGGGAGGAATGCTATGTAAAGTAGATGATTGTTTAGCCAATATGCTGTACGCCTGAAACCAATACAAAATAATATTGAAATAAAGTATCAAATATATAGAACATACCAGCACATCAGTTAAGTTTCCTCATGCCCCTTTCTGGGCAGCTCTTGACACCACTCCTATAGAAGCAACTGCCATTCTCATCTTTTTCAACAAGTTAGCTATGCCATTCTAAACATTTTCCTGATCCCCCCAATATTTCCAAGTTTGTCCTTAATTTATTATTTCAAAATCCATGGTCAATGATCCCAATGTCTGAAATCTTTATGGGCCTCTTTCTATACTAGTAAAGCTTGCTTGTACAGAGATGTGTGCCTCCAGGTTCGTCGGGCAGGGTATAATAAGAGTGGGATTGGGAAAGGACATTTTCCCGAGTTAGTTCAGGAGAACATCATAAAAAGCAGGGGAGAGGGGAGGTCCCTGGGTCTGCTTTTATGGTCTAAAATGACAGCATCAGTAGTAATTAACACTTTAAATTTACACATCTACTTCTTGTATTATTTTCCATAAAAACTGCCTGTGAGTTAAAGATTCTTCTCTCTCTGTTTCCTGGATGAAGAAACTGAGATTCGGATCAGATGGTATCTTGCTAGATTCCCGCAGCGTAAAGTGATCAAGCCGGAACTCACACCAGCTGATCTGACTACAAATGCTGAGCTGAGTGACACTGAGAAGGCTGACAGAGACACGAAACCATGGTCTTAAAATGTATCAGTCGTGGGCCAGCCTGTAGATGAGAAATGAAAATGAATGGGTGGGAATGCCTGAGCCCATGATTCCCTACAGAGAGGCGACATGAAAGACCAAGGCTCGGCACAGGCCGAGAGGGATTTGAGGTGTCCCTGGGGAAGGGGTGACAGAGTCGGGAACCCGTGGGGCCACTGTTGCCTTTACTGGCTCTAAGTCCCTGGACTGGACGACCACCTGTCATTGACCTCACATCATAGTGATAAAAAATAGACCATAGAAAAATAAAATGCCATTTTTTCACCTCGATATCTTTTGGTTTGGAATTTGAAGAATTCATACTGATACTTTTTCTTATGGCTTACTAAAATGTCAAAGAAATGGAGACAAACAGATTTTTGTGTGGATATTTACAAGCTATACCCCAAATCCCAAACATTTCTCTGAAAAAATGAACGTTAAACTCTTTATCATGGCATAGTGCCCCCTGACCATCTGACAAATGTCACCCCTTCGTTATGACTCGCTGCTCACATCACCTTTTCAGAAGTATGACCCCGGTTGCCCTGGGCAGTCACTGCCCCTTTGAGAGGCCACAAGCTCTGTGTCCACCTGATTGAGCCACCCAGCCTGTGACACGGGTGCTCTCCTAGACACCCTGATAACCATCACATCCCTGCTGGACTATCAGCAGCTGGAGGGTGAAGTCGCGTTCCTTAGATTCTCTGACTGATTTCATCCACCAGAGACTCAGAGAACATACACTGTATTATATGCCCAATACAGTGTATAGACACAAACTAGCTCATTGTGTGTGGAGTGTGGATCAGGCCCAGGTGAGGTGCTGTGCATGCATGACCTTATTTAATCTTCACAACACTGAACTGCGTCCCGCACCACCAGCGGTGAACCTGAGGAGGGGCACTGAAGGATTAAAGAAGACAAACAAGAGAATACAGGTGGGGCCTGGTGGATCACTGTGCCTGGATGAGGAAACAGTGGCCCAGCCTGTAAGCTGAAGCTTTATTTTACAGTCAGATCGCACAAAGCAAAACAAGGGCAAGGTGTTTACAATGTTCTTGCGAATTTCAAATCTGCTTCTTTCCTGTTGTTGCCATTCTCTGAACTCTATCAAGCTTTGTTTAGGCAGCACTTGCTGCACACACACACACACACACACACCGCTGCAGCCCACATCCCTTAGCTACCTAGAACTGCAGGGTCAGACTATAAGGTCAAGCTTACAACCATAGCCTTTTGGCTATAATTGTGCTGGGAGGGCTTTGCCCTCCAAGCTGAGACTTGTATGTGGCTTTGCCATAAGTCAGTCCGAGGTTTGATTCTGTCCAAATGCTGTAGCCATTCTCCACACAACACCATCAGAGGTAGGGTTTTTTAGGCTGAAGACTTACTTTATGTAATGTTCTCAGGTCAGGTAGAGCTAGGATTTTAATCTTGGTGAGTATGCTCCTAATAGCCGACTCCTTACAACCCAACTTGTCATTTCAGTGATGGTGAATGAACTAAGAAAAATTATGATATTTCTTGGCATAGGACTCCTTGCTCACCACTGTGGGCCCTCTCCCAGTCCCCAGGATGAGGTTGGCTTGTGCTGACCCAGCCATATTTTCTAGGATCAGCCCCCTCTTGGAAAAACAAAGCCAATATGTAACCATGAAAAATAAAGGTAGCATGTCACTCAAGGCCTGCACTTATGGGCAAATTCTCACTTAGCTTAGAGTCAAAGCTGCTCTCCATGGTGGGGGCAGAGTGGTGCAGCCAGCTGGTCTGACTTCTGAGAGCAACACACACTCTCTTCTCACACACTCGCTCATTGACACATTGTTGCTGACATCCTGAAATTAGCAATGGTGGGAGTATTTACACCATAGCAAGCAGCAACCACTGCAAATCAGGGTTGTTTACCCCAGAAACCCAGTTGCTGAATATTGACTTGCACACTAATGGAATAAACTAAAAAATATATGGTGAGAATTCACATGGTCTTCTTCATGCACTGGACTTAAGTAAGATAAAATAAAAACAACCAGAGGGAAAATGTTTAACAAATATTTCATTGATACATGAGACTTTGATAAAAAATAAATCTATAGTAAAGTAAAATTGAGTTACTATGTTGTTGTTTTTTTGTGATGGCAATAATATGCCCTTATTCCTAGAGCACTTTTTAATGCTCTAATGTTGGGACTGATACTTTTGATACTTTTCTAACAGGGTCACCCAAGCCACTAACCTGGGACCCTTGGAACAAGAAAGATGGGTGCCCAGCATCAACAAGTCTTTTGAGCTATCACTTTAAAAGAAGCTCAAACGATGAACTTTATTGGCTATCCTAAATTTCCCCTGCTTACTCTTGGCTCCTGCAAACAGAGATTGCCTTCCGTTTCACCCACTAGGCATTTGAGCTGTGTGGGCAGCAGCGGATGCTTTGGGTGCTGGTGCCAAAGGCTGAGCCTGCCACCTCAGGCATGAAATCGGGAACGTCTTTAGTACAGGTCCATGACACGATTGGTCAGCATCAGAGAGAAATTCAGAGCTTCTCTATCTTTTCTAGACACACAGTCCACGCTTGAGCAATTCATTGATTAACGGTGACGAAATGCCTTTGCCTCTATCTCTCCACACCAAACACAGGACTCTCTCTTGGCCCCATTTACAGGGCTGATGTGGAGCCAAATCGTGCCCAAGGCGTGGAGCCCCAGTGTTGCAGAAGAACCCATTATCCACCCCACGTGTGCCCACATACCCACCCCTATTCCCACCTGCCCTCAGAGAGCAGAGGGGTCTATTTACCCCAGCAAACCCTTCTGGTTACAACCTGGGTCATTCCACTAGTCCCAGGGGGGGAGAGCACAGTGCTTTGTGCCCCCATATTGGGGAGATAGAGGTGATGTTTAGGAGAGAGCCCCTCAGAAGAGACATCCAGGCTCTCCACACAGAATGCTGCTTTGACACATAGGCAAATTTAATTCTGCAACTGGCAGCAAAGGACTTGGAAATACGGAAAAGTGTGTCATGGACATTTCAACGGCCATGTAGTCAAGCCTTCATCCCCCTCGTGGCCCGGGTCACATGGGCCCTCTCCATTGGGTGTGAAGGCCCCTCGGAACCCAGGGACTGGGACATGGCTCTGTGGCGCTCTGTGCAGGGCAGGTGATGGGAGCCGGCCCCGGTGTCCCCGGGTCTGTCTGTGGAGAGCCTGGCACTTTCCGATAGGAGCATGACTAGAATCCCTTCCGCCCTCACAGAGGGGTTTTCAAAGCCAAGGGGTTTCTTGTTGGACTTTTCTTTCTGATGACTAAGTCAGCACATCCTGCTTGGGAGTAATCAGGCAAAATTCCTATTCTTCTTACCATCAGGGAGTAAAATGACACGTCAAAGTCAAAAATCACTGATGCGCTGTGGGGAGGGAGGAAGAATGCTGAGGTTCTTTGAGGGGGAAAAAGAGAGAGAGAACTGGCTACTACTCCCCTGGCTTTGGGGAACATTTTAAAAGTTAAAAACAGCATTTTGTTTTGTTTCTGAGATTCAAGTGAGACAAAAAGATTTCATTTAAGTATGTCACCATCCTGATGATCAACACAGTATCCGTTGTTGAAATTCATTGCCTGGAGCTATGAAAAAATTAGACAGCCTCCTTTACATGAGTGATCAGGGAGAGAGCAGGTGGTTGGCTCCGGTTGCTAAATTGCATTTCTCTGTTTTAGAAATTCCACCGTCGCGATGTGGCCTGATGAGGCCCCCTCGCGCCATTAACCCGCCGCCCGGGGCCTTTGCCCTCTCGGCTCCTGCCACACTGCCCAGGCCGGCCGCCCGCAGGAGCCACGGACATTATCTCCTTCTAAATTAAAATTGTAACTCGTTCGGTCCCATTTACACAAAGCCTTGGCTTTGACACATGCAATTACGATGAACACAAGGCCAACATGATTGCTAAGGGCTCCAGAAAGAGAGTTTAATCAGAGAACACGGAGTTGTTCCGGCCGACTTATAATTTCACTACTTGCTATTCCTTTATGTTCTTACGTGTTCAGATAATTAGATACACTGGTTCTTGCTTCCCGAGAGGCCAGAAAGGGCAAAATTCCTATTCTTTTTACATTAAAAAGATTAAATTATAATATAGAAAATCTGTAACTTTGGGTAGAAATGACAAATTCACACTACATTAATTTCAGTGCTTACAAAATGTTACCAATAATTTGTGCATTTTTTCCTTTCCTGTAGGTGCGTGTGAATTAATTACCTATCCAATTTCGGAGTCTTTCAAGTCAGCTTTCCACAGACAACTCTGAAATTAAAAGAAAATGAGGTTTGATTTCCACTCGCCGAGTGTATTTGTTTCAGATGTTTAACCGTTTAAGCCTTTGTACGTGTACATGAGGACATGGATTAACAGACGGGCTTGCATCCAAAACACCATGGGACAGCGGAGTCCATGGGATGGATAACTGTGAAGTGAAAGGACGATTTCAATTTGATGCTTTAAAAATAAGAGCAGACTCACTGTAACCCCAAAGCAGAGGTGGCTGAGCACCCCAAGCCAGCAAACTCCACAGGAGGCCTCTCCTGGGGGCTCCAGCATGATTCGGGGGGGGAAAGGCGGGGGGGGGGGTGCTGGGGGGATCAGCTCCACTTCTTTGTCCAAACAACAATGGCTTGAGGCCCTGACTATGCTGGGCTCCATGCCAAGCAGTGGGAAGCAGCTCTCTTGGCAAAGGGTCAGTGGACATCCTATTCCCCATGGAGCTCTGAGGGCACGTGGACAGGGTGACCCTCCGCTAGACCCCCAGCCATGACAGGGGCTGCACAGGGACTTATAATTTCACTATTTGCTATTCCTTTATGTGCTAATGTGTTCAGGTCATTAGATACACTGGTCCTGGCTTTGAAGGACACCCAAACCCAACCCAGGCTTCAGGGAAGGGGGGCTAGGGAGGCTGCAGTGGAAGACTGTGCTGGGCGCAACGGTGTCCCCCAAATTCATGTGTCCTGGGAGCCTGCGAATGTGATCTCATCTGGAAATAAGGTCCCGCAGGTGTAATCAGGTTACCATGGGGTCATACTGGAGTAGGGCGGACGCTAGCCCAGTGTGACCGATGTCCTGAGGGGAAGGCCATGTGAAGATGCAGCAGAGGAGCCCAGCCAGTGTTGCTCAGTGGTTGAGCATTGACCTATGAACCAGAAGGTCATGGACTGATTCGGGTTGTGAGCTCGATCCCCAGTAGGGAGCATGCAGGAGGCAGCCGATCAATGGTTTTCTTTCATTGATGTTTCTATCTCTCTCTCCCTCTCACTTCCTCTCTGAAGGAATATATAAATATATATATTTAAAGATACAACAAAGGAGAACCCCGGGTGATGCCAGAGGAGAGAGGGACCGATGTACCCACACGCCAGGGGAGGCCGAGGAGCTGGGCAGGCAGGAAGGACCCTTCCTTGCAGCCTTCAGAGGGAGCGTGGCCCCGTGACACTTGGTTCTGGATTCTGGCCCAGCACTGAGCAGACATTCCTTCTGTGGGCCGCTTGGGCGAGGAACGGCAACCCCCGCGGTGGGCTCAGGGGTGCAGAGAGAGGAGCTGTGAGAGGGGGCGGGCGTCTGAGCACCCCAGGCCTGCAGGCCAGGCCAGAGGTGACAGATTATTCCAGTCAAGATGCACTGGGAGCCCTGTGGAAGGGTTTGTTCTTTTTTAGGGTCACGTTATGGGATGGTTGTCTGTCAGAGCGCCTGCACGCACACCACGTGTCAGCCTTCCTCCCGGCCCTTCCTGCCTGCCTCCATCAGGGGGGCCTCAGGGGGAAGAGAGGACTGAGGGGCACTGCCCGGGGTTGCATGTCCTGGCGGTTCAACCGAGGAAGCTCCAATGGGTGGGCAGTCGGGGCTGGGCAGCCTGTCCTGACCCTCGGCTCCTTGGGACTCACTGGTCCTGGGCAGCCTCTGGCCAGTCCGCCCAGGTGAGCGCTCTGCTGGTCCACAGGCTCACTGTGGCTAAAGCTGAGAAAAACCCAGCCTCCGCCTCTCAGACCCCAAAGGAACTAATCTGCTAAAAATCCAGCTATGGATCCACCTACTGCTGCATCCATGGGCCGATTATTCTTGTCTTTCTGTCCAGGCACACGCACTGGGTAAGCAGCCCCGGCCTCCACTCCACCTCTCCAAAGGGAGGCACCAATCAGCTCTTTCCCAGCTCCCGCTGCCTGTGCGCCGAAGTGACGTGGCACCAGGGGGCGCTGTGGGCTCGGTCACGGCTGCGCTGACGAAGACCTGCAGTCTCAGCTGAGGGGCCATCAGAACTCCAGGCCCATGGTGGCCCGTGATTGTGAGGCGGCCTCTGGACTGTACCAACACTGCTCACTTTTTGGAGACTCACTTTGAAAGACACCCAACCCCACCCCGGGGTTCAGCAAGATCCTCAGCTGAACACTCCTGTCACCTGTCCCATACAGACAGGGTCCCATTTGTTCACACCCTGTCCCTGCCCCCTCTCCTACCCCAGAAAGGTAGGGGAGGGCAGGCACCCATTTCCTCGTCACCCTATCCTCTATACTTCCTCCAACACACTCCTGCAGACACACACACCTGTGAACATATGCGCAAATATGTATGCATGTACTGACATGGCCACACATGACCAGACATGCTTGCACATGTGTACACACAGGCATGTGCACACTCAGATGCATGCAGACAGCCACACATGACCAGACACACACGTGTTTGAACATGTGCACACACACTTTGATGCATGCAGTCATGCATGACACTTACATGTGTGCACACACAGGCATAGGCACACTTCTTCACACTCTTGCCCACTCTCACACACACACATACAGGTGCAGATGCCCCCTTCCAGGAGGATGGGGCTCTGGTGAGAGGGATGGAGGCTGAGTCAGAAGAGCCAGAATAGGCAGCTCCCCACCCCTTGCCTCCCCTTCTCCCCTTGGCATCTGCTTTGGGAAAGCCTTTTCTTAAACCAAGGGAGGAAGACAAAAGAGACCTACACTCCTCTAAGCCAGGTCCAGCCCGGCTTACCATGCATGCATGCTGCTGGGGTGCCCCCACACCTAACCCTCCTCCATCCTTGCCTCGCCTCCCTCCCGAGAGAGCCTGGACCTGGAATGCAGATACTGTCCACTAGAGGGAGGTGTTGGCTGTGATGCCGGCGCCTGGGTCCAAGGCCAGGCCCCAGGTGGGTTCAGTGTCCTGTGCCTGTACCATTGCAGATCTAACTACAGAAACAGAGAGAAACAGAACCTGCCTCTTGCAGCAGGACACCTGCCACTGTGCTTGGAAAGGCTGGGAGCCCCCAGTCCACACTGACCCTCCCTGGTGAACCAGGTCCTGCCCCCTACCTTCTAATTCAGTTATTCAAAGGATGGTCCTTGTTAAAACTCAGCTTCCTGAGCCCCTGCTAATCAAATGGGATGCATAGGGTCAGGCCTGGAACCCTGCATTGACCACGGGAAGCCTGGGTAAGGTTCAGAGGCCAGCCTGGTACAGGGGCGCCTTCTCCTGTCCTGATGCCCACTCCCCTCCACAACCCACCCACAGGGCTCCTGGTCCAGAGGACAGGTGGTCTGACCTCCAACCGCACAGTCCCAGGTGGAGCGGAGAGGACAGGGTCCCTTGGCCAGCATCCCAGGCATGCTGTCCCCCCACTCCTGCCCTGGTCCCCTCCTGGCCAGACCGTGAACTGTGAGGGACTGTGGAGGGCCGGGGGCTCTCCTCTCCTCCTGCAGGAAAAGCTGGTGCCCTGCCACCATCCCCGAGGGCCTGACAAACCCACAAGCACAAGCAGGTAAAGCACATGCATCCAGGACCGGCTGTGCAGACAGTGGCCACTGCAGGTCATGGCTGCTGCTCTGACATGCAGTTGTTTTGAGCTGACGGCATTCGGGGGAAAGCAGACTCACAGGGTCTCTCTGCTGTCCCCTCTCTGCCTGCTCCCAGATCCTCAGTTCTCTTGTGAAGGCCTGCACTCCTGGGACCAGCAGGGGAGACCGGCCCTGTCACACAGATGAGGAGGGTCCCAGACACACCCAGCCACTGCCCTCGATCCTGTTAGTCCCTGGGCGTTTGCCTTCCCACAGTTTCCCATCCCTCTCCTTTGTCTTGTCTCTTCTCTTGAAATTCATCCTCCTCTGTCCCAGTGCTATAAAACCCTTCACACCTGGCTGAAGGGTTTCTCTTCCTTGTGTAACCACCCTTCCCCCGCCCCCCAACCACGTAAAACTAACATTAAGTAAGCACGTATGTCTTTTCTGCTGGGACTCTGTCTGTGGCCAGTTTACTTTGCAGACCTGGAGCCCAGCAGGCCCCTCGGGGAACAGAGACTCTGGAGCTAAGGGTCTCTGCCACATAGTAGCCTTTATTTGACTGTTTTTACAACCCTTGGGAAATTTAAATGCCATTCTTAGGCCCTGGGCCACACACACACAGGCTGCCTCTGGACCACTTGGCAATAGATTGTTCCATCCCCCACCCAACATCACCCACACAGCAGAGTCCTAGCAGTGGAATTATTCTAGGCCAGAAGGTATGCAGTTTTAAAGTTTTGTGTGTGTTTTTTAATCCTCACCCCAGGATATTTTTTCCATTGATTTTTAGGGTGGAAGGGAGGGCGAGAGACAGAGAAAGAAACATCGATGTTAAAGAGACACACGACGATTGGTTGCCTCCCGCCAGGGCCAGGAATCGAGGCTACAACCGAGGTAAGTGCCCTTGATGGGAATCAAACCTGGGGCCCTTCAGTCCAAGAGCCAATGCTCTATCCACTGAGCAAAACTGGCTAGAGCCAGTTTTAAAGCTTTTGATATGTTTTCCAGATTCCTCTCCAGAAAAAATTACACTGATTTTGCTTTTACCAGCAGTACCTGAAATGGATTCCTCTGAATATCAACCAGTATTATTTTTAAATGGGTTGCTAATTTCAGAGGCAAAAGCCACACTGTATCTTGTATCTTTTTAGATGATTGGGAGTCTGTTTGCACATTTAACTTAAGGTTCCGTGCAAGTCTTCCTACTCGTGGTGGACACTGGCCCTCTGTCATAAGCCTCACACGTTTTTGTTGGCTTTTGTTTTGCTTTAGCGTTTTTTTGAATTGTCAAAGCTTTTAATTTTATGATTCAAGGAGTGGTTTTCAAAGCTGCACCTCAGAACCTCCAGATAAGCACTAATTCGGGGTTGGACTCAGGAGGTGGGGGGCTGGGCCCCCCACTGATGCTCCAGAGAGAACAAAACTCTTATCTGTTCTGGGAGGAAGAGGGTTCCACAGTAAAAAGCAAATAAAAAACAAAAACTTCCTCATCTCAAGCATGTTTGTTCTTTTGTTATGGCTGCATTTTCTGCATTTAACCCTTACACTCACATGCATAAATGCACACATATATACACACAGACACATTCACACACACACATAAGCATACACACGTACACAAATAACACAGAGACACATACACACTCTCACAGACACACACTGACACATTCACCTACACATATATACACACTTCCTCTGACCTCTGCCTGGAAGCCTGGGGTGTCTTGGGGTGCAGGCCCAGTCACCCCGCCATCCTAATCCTGGTGACCCCCAGGCCAGAGGAGTGAGAATGGCTGGGGATGGGGTGGACCAGCAGGAGACCAGGCTGGGACACGGGAGTTTGGACAACCCCAGGGCGGAGGTGTGATAGATTCACAGACGTGCAAGAGTTCTTCTGGCTGTGGGAGCGAGAGGGAAAAACTGATTCAAATCTCAAACAACCATTAACAGTCAAAACCCTTCATATGTGAGGTTATAAGGTGACTTGTTTTTTACCACATGATTTCTTATCAAATCTACCTCACCCAAACATGAGATGGGGGAACTCAAATAACCCAGGTGCATGTGGCCCTTGATCCACACACCACCCCCAACACTGGGCTGGCGTCCACTTGAAATGCTGCCTGTCCATTGGGTCACTTCTGCTTCCCTCTCTATGCTCCTCACTGTGGTGGCGAGCAGTTTTGTTTATCTTTGCATCTTCGTCTTCCTGGGGGTTTCTTCTGGTCATCGCCCTCCCCGAAAAGTGGTCGGTTCTGCTCCTAGCCCACCCGGGAGCACCCACCCGGGAGTTTCCCACCCACTCACTCGGACCAGCCCTGGCCTTGCTCCTCCAGGGGCACCGAGATTGGCGGGCACCCCAGACTTGCCCAGAACAGGCTGTAGGCAACCAGAATACCGAAAAGCAAGCCCCCATAATACCAGGCAGGAGGACTGCAGGGCTGCCCCTGGCGGGCTGTCCCAGAGACAAGCTCCTTCCCGTCCTCACTCCACTCGCCACACGGGGGCGCTGCGAGCAGAGTTTTCCCCAAAGTTCCTTTCTCCCATGTGATTTCAAGTGGAAACCAGAACACATTAGAACAGAGGAAAAAATAAAAAAAAATTGAAGACTGAGAACTAGTAATCATGGTTTAAGCTCTGTTTTAACTTTATTCCCAGCATCTCATTGTAACATTGCCCATAAAAACCATGCGTGAAATGTATTTCATGGCTCAGAAAGACTCTCTAAAACGTCAGGGATATTTTAAGTTACTAGATAGAATAAGCAGCATGATCTTGTTTAAAGATTTTATTTTAAAACATTTTTAAAAATAGTAGAACTGGTATCTGTAGTGTTCTCTGGGTGTGGGAATCTGAGTGAATTTATTTTCTAAACTTTGCATATAAATCCTCTCCAGGGTCTTTTTACAATGAGTAATTTTAACAAAACCACTATCCTCTGAATCATGACACCCTCTGAGAAGCTGTCCCTTGCCAGGGCGGAGTGACCCAAGTGATCCTTTTGGGGAGTGAGGCTTAGGAACCCCAGGAGTCCCCATCCCAGGGGTCTTACTGGAGGCAGCGGGTTCCGTCTCCACGAGGATGGCTGGTTTGCCTGGACTGCTCAGACCCCCGCACCCTGTCACCCAGAGGTGCTCTGATGTTCACATGCCCAGTTCCTAATCTGTGAGCAAGTCAGCTTTGTCCCCGGAGACTGGGGAAATGCAGACGTGGGCCACCCCACAACTGCTGAGTCAGAACCCACATGCCAACGTGACCTTTGCTGACTCAGGGTCACACGGACGCTGGGACGGAGCCCCCCTGGGCTGGAGCACTCCACAGAGGTCCCTGGGAGCTTGGAAGATGGTGCTGAGGAGTTCCACGAACAGGGATCTCTCTCCCCACCCAGGCACCTGCTCCCCTAAGTACCTGAGAGATGTACGAATTCACAGCTGCCACTGGGCAAGACCCTGCCAGGGACCAGGACAACTTGGCTCCCCCTTTCTTGGCCTGTCTACCGGGGAGGGGGAGGTTCCTGCCCACATTTCTCAGAAGAATGCAGTCCCAGGCCTCAGGGGCTGCTGGGCACACAAGGCGGGGCTTGGAGAACTCTTCCTGTTGGTTTGCTTCTCTGAGGGCCCTTCATGTGCCCTTGGAGGGAGCGTGACCAGACTGAGTAGAGGGCTGACGTGTCCCCGGCAGGGCCTGGGGAACGTGACTGTGGGGTGCAGGTGGGTGAGCCTTGGCCGTGGGCAGAGCAGCGAAGGTGCAGGCCCACTTCACCGCAAGCTGCTGAGTGGCTGACCTTGAGCATGTCCCCCATGCCCCGTGCCCCATGCCCCGGGCACTGGAACCTGTCATTCCAGCCAGACCTCAGGGACCCCACCAAGGCCAGGGGCCCAGGACACGTGCCTTCAGGTCAGCTCTCGTGGGCACAGGGAAGGGCTGCCCCAGGGCCTGGCACAGCGGGCTGGTCTATAGTTCCAGTGTCCCCACCCACAACACAGGTATCCCCCAGGGTGCCGTCCTCACTCAGGCCAGGATGGCTGAGCTCCTGTCACCACCAGTTCCTTCCCCAGTCACAGAGAGCCTGCCACCCACGCCCAGACACCACCCTCACTGCCCTGCCCCCGCCGGGAGGGCCTCTGACCAAAGGGCGAAGCGCAGCCAGCCGCCCACAGGGCACCTTCCGACTTCCAGGCACCACTGAGCACCTGAGCAAGGCTCTCACCTCCACTCTCACCCCCACGTGGCCCCTTCAAGGACTCTGTCACTTTCTCTTTCGCCCAGGGAAGGGCAAGTGCTTGAAGCACAGCCAAGGAGCTCAGAGCCCTGACAGGGAGGAGAGGTGGCCAGGGTGTGGCCATTGATCTCCTGCCCTGAAGCTCTGGGGGAGGAAAGGCCAGGTAACAAAATGGCCAAAATGTTCAGAAACAGCCAGGTGGGCAGAAAGAGCTGGTGCTGGGGAGAGAGCGTCAGAGGCTGAAGCGAAGCTGGGGCCAGTGAGCCCCTCCAACAGCCCCGTTCCCGCCCCCTTCCCCTTACCCCCACCCCCGAGCCCTGTGTGGACAAGAGACCCAGGCACAGCCATGCTTCCCTCCTGTGAGATCCCAGGTGCCCTGTTCCCAACAGTGGGGCCTGGGCTGGGGCAGAGGTGTCTTGACGACTTGGAGACAGTAACCGAGCAGGTCTGGTCCTGTGTTTGCAGGACCTCCCTCAGGCTGTGGTCGGTCATTCCTGCCTCCCGCTGCCCCCTTCCCACCCACCCCTCACCCCCCACCCTGGGCTCCACGCCTTTAACTCACTTCCAGCAGAAGCTGTTTCCTAAAAGCCAACAAGGCGGGGGCAGGCCTGTGCTCACACCTGAGGGGACTGTCTGCCCAGACACTCGCAGGTGACATCTCCCGGGCCACCTGCGCCTCCCCTTTGGTTGTAGCACGTGGGCCCCTGTACAGGGCTGCTCCCAGGCAGCACCCATCTCCTCCCTATTGAGCTGATGGATGCACATGGGTGTTGGGGTACCTACCCCCGAACCCCAGACTGGCTGGTTCCCCGGCACCTCAGGGGTAGCAAAAGTCACAGGGTTGCCTCTGGGCTGCCACACTTCCTCTGCACTCTCAGGGGAGGCATATGGTAGACGGGGGAACCTGCAGGTGGTAGTGGGGCATCGCTGGGCACCCGGGATCCAGGTGGGATGTGTTTGGAGGATCTACGGGAAGGCTGGGGTTCTGAGAGCAGAGTGGGCCGCAGTCACACATGGGCTTCCAGGGTGCTGGCAACCCTCAGGCGCCTCTGCCCTGTGGTCACTGCCAGGACCCTCCCTTCATGAGGAGCTCACACCATGGCTGCTAACCCGGCCCCAGTGCCTCCAGGGCAGGTGAGGTGACTCACAAAGCTCTCCCGGGGCACCGGTCAGTCCCTCACCAGCACGAGGCTCTGGCCTTGAGGTGAACTTCCTGGTTTGTGTCCTGTGGCCTCCTCGCTGGTCTCACCAGATGGTTTTCTAAGGTCAGGAGTCTCCCCAGGGGAAAGCAGAACTCTTTTCTACCCCAGTGCTATGAAAAGGGTATGACAAAGTCCATAAAAGATGACTACTTTCAACTACATCTGAGTAATCGAACATTTTGGTACCACGGAAAGAAAGAAAAGCCAAACTAAAGCCAGTGCAGAGACGGGGGAAATGTTTACAGAGTGTCAGAAGTGACAGACAGTCAATCAGCTTTTGCAAAACTGCAAATAAAAGACAAGAACTCAGTGGACACGATGAATACACAATCCAGAGAAAGGAAATACACATGGACAACAAGCACATGAAAATGCTTGACTTCAGCCTGGCTGGCGTGGCTCAGTGGTTGAGCATCAACCTATGAACCAGGAGGTCACTGGTTCAATTCCTGGGCAGGGCACATGCCCAAGTTGCAGGCTCGATCCCCAGGGTGGAGCGTGCAGTAGGCAGTCCATCCATGATTCTCTCTCATCATTGATGTTTCTCTCTCTCTCTTCCTCTCTGAAATCAATAAAAATATATATTTTAAAAAAAGAAGAAAAGACCCGGCCTGGACTTTGTCTCTGGCGGCGGGTCAGAATGATCGGGTTGACCAGTTGTCTGTGGAGATGAGAGATTTGAAGACATGGGACTGGTGATTGAGTGAGGGCGGGCTGGGGGGCGGGGCCGGGGCCAGGGGCAGGGCCAGGGTCAAAGAGCAAATAAAAGTTGACAGAATAAAAAAAAAAAAAAAAGGAAAAGAAAATGCTTCAGCAACAAGGAACTACAGTCTGCCTGTGAAGTGACCATCTCCAGAGACACAGGGCCCAGGGACGGGCATGCTCCCCCTCTCACAAGTGAGCGCGTGCCTCAGCTCCACCGAGAAAACGCAAACGCCTCTGTGTGCACCTGGCTCGCTGCCTGTCTCCAAGGCCTCTCTCGGCCTCTCTGAAGCCCCCGTCTGCGCCCCAGGTTCCTGGATGGTGCAGGAGGCGGCAATGGCCTAGGACTTTTCTCTAAGAGCTTGGGAGGAGCACCTTCAGACAGCGGGGGGAGCAGAACTCCTAACAGCTGGATTTGGTTGTCTGGATTTTTCAGGAAATACAGGGTGAGAGCCCTTGGGGTAGAGGCTGCCTCTTTGTAACAGCCCAGCCCCGAATCAGCAGGTGCGTGTAGGCAAGAACAGGGGTGGCTGTCCTCCAGGCAGCTGTGGTCTCTCGCTTATCTGCTGTGTTAATGGGCCCCCACCTCCATTGGGGTCCCCGACCCTCACAGAGCAGCAGGTGCGTGAGCTCCTGAGTGTGAGAGGATGTGGGGCCAGGTCTGGGGTCCGGGCCCTCCTGGAGCAGAAGAGACCAAGAGGAGAGGCAGGGGCCAGAGTCAGGACAACCTGGAGCCTGAACTTCCTGAGGTCACAGAAGCCAGAGGGGAGCTGACTATTGTCCCAACTTTACAGTGAGACAGGCAGGCGAAGTGTCACCCTGACGTCGCACACTTCAGGCCAAGTGAAGCCCCAACACGTGCTGGTGAGCTCCTCTGAGACCAAGAGGGAGGGCAGGCGGCGAGCGGGCGAGGAGTGCGACCTGGCAGGGCTCACCACGCCCTGGAATGGCCTCCCCTCCCGCTTTATTTATGCTCTGGTCCTACAGTGAACACGCTTGGTTCGTGTAGTGAAAAGTGTCCAGATCAACAGAACTCCAGCTACTCTGCCCTCCCGGTGGCAGGCAGGGTGAAGCAGGTCTGTGGTGCTCGCTGCATTTGCCAGGGTCAGTGGAGTGGCTTACCTGCCAGGCCAGATGGGCACCATCCCTAAATTACCACCCAGATGGCAGCCAACCCGACTCAGGCCCCCTGGCTGCACACTGTGCCCTCGGTAACGCACTGCCACGTGTCTTAGAGTCAACGTCGGAATCTGGTAGCGCAGGCCATTCGAGTGATTGGAGCAGCAAGTCAAGTCCTGCTGATGTCCAGTAGGAAAAGGTCAAAGGACATGCAGGGAGCGAAAGACAGAGGCAAAGGATGAGCATGAAAGGACTCCTCGTCTTGGAATGTGCACCTCAATTCTAAAGAGTTTAGGCAATAAAACGTACTGGATTTCAGCATTTGGAAAATGTTGATGAATACATTTAAACTGAAATGGTGTGTGTACGCAAGAACTGAGAGTAAGTCCGGAACTCTGTCCCTGTGAGCAGAAGAATTATTGAACTTTAGGCTTCAACAGGTGTCCCTCAGTTCCCACCCTCGTCTACCATCCAACACCTTCACTTTGGCATCCACCTCCCTGCTGGCCCTTGCTTGCTGGAGGTCTGGCCAACCTGTGTCAGCCCGGCCAGTGGGTCAGCACAGATAAGCCGACTCTAACTGGCAGGACTGGGGAATGGCATTTGTCACAAATTTCCACCATAGCCTATGGCACTTTCATGCTGAAACCAAGACAGCCACGGCAGAAAGGGGCACCCCTTATCTCTGAAGAACATATGAAACCACTAGAGGCCCAGTGCATGAATTTGTGCATGGGTGGGGTCCAGCCGGCCCAGCCCCAACTGGGACGGATTGGGGCTGGGCCTGTTGGGAGGAGGAGATGGCAGGAAGTTGGCCGGCCAGCCTGCCCAGATCAGGCCCCAACAGGCTGGGCCGGCTGGGTAGAGGGGCTGCAGGCAATTGCCAGGCTGGCCCTGCCCCTGATTGGGGTTGGGGGCCTATTGGGGGTAGGGCCGGCCATGGAGAGGGGCTGTGGGTGGTGGGCTGGCTGGCCCCGCACCCAAATAGGGTAGGGAGTGCCGATTAGGGGGAGGGGCCATGGGTGGTTGGCTGGCCAGCCCTGCCCCTGATTGGGGTGGGGGGAGGGGCTGCAGGAGGTTGGCCAGCCGGACCGCCCCCTATTGGGGTGGGGGGGTGATCAGGAGCAGGGAGGCTGGGGGGAGGGGCTGCAGGTCTAGTGGGGCTGTGGGGGAAGTGGGAGGAGCATTTGCCCAATTGGCCCCGACCTTAATCGGGTGGGAGAGTCCCATCAGGGGTGGGCCAGTCAGGGGGAGGGGCCATGGAAGGTTGGCCAGCTGGCCCCACCCCCTGATCGGGGCTGGTTTGCTGGCCACAGTGGGCATCATAGTGACCAGCTGTTACCGTTGTTACTGTCGCTAGCTTTTTATATATATAGATGGGCTTGTCCTGGGGCTCCTGGCTCAGACCTCGCCTCCGGGGGCACCAGGCGGCTGCAGTACCCACATCCTGGCCCTCTGCTCTCTGTCATCACTTACCTGCCCTCTGAGTCCTGACCACTCTGTTGTTCATCTCAGAACAGAATTCTCTCCATGCCTCTCTCTCCTTTAGGAATTAGTCTGTCGGAGAACATCACAGTACACTGGGTCAGGTCTGCTGACAAACATCTCAGAAAGCTACCATAAGGCCCCAAACTGCTCGAAGTAGTTAAGTAACTTAGAAAAAGCAGACATATGTGAAGAGCAAGCAGGCAGTGGGGAGGAGGAGGCACGGGGTCAGAGCGCCGGAGGCAGAGGGCATCTCTGGTCTTGCAGCGGAATGCCTGCAACGTTAGAGTTTGCTTGAGAAAGCCTTAAGAGGTTCTGACAGCCTGAATGGCTGGAGCCAAAAATGGACAGGTGGTCCGACTCGCCACTTCCTCCATCTATATTTTAAACTGACCATTCTTTGAAGCTTCCGATGGGCGAGAGGAGGAAAGATAGCGCTGTCAAGCCGTGGTGTCAACACCTTCCCACGCAGACGCCTTCCTTTGGCTCCTGAGAGCACCCCTGGCGCACCCACATGGCACCTGCCTGCTGTCCATGCGTCAGAGAGCTGTCCCTGTGCCAGCCCCTGGGTGGCCCCTCGCACCCAGGACTGGGCTGAGAGCAACTAGAAGCACTGTCAGCACCAACCTCCCGACCGAGAGTCTTCTGAGACACAATCGCTTCTCCCTTTATTAAACACAGTCCGTAATTTATAAAAATCGCCTCTGTTTAAAAGCCCCAAATGTTTATATGCCTAATTCATTATTGCTTCTTCTGATTTATTTTAGAAACCATCAGAAGTGCTCACTAGGTTTATATAGAAAGATGTTCATTTCACAATTGATCATAATAAAGAAAACTTGTACATCGTCTAGTGCCCGGCTGCAACATTATAATAAAATGCAGAGTGTGAAATATTATGTGACTATATTTAGCACTTATTCGACTTCATAAATATGTTAAATGCTTCATAAAAAATGATGTAGAACTTCTTGTTTTATATGTATGGTAATGATTAAGTGATTAATCAAGAAAATGGCCAGATAATTTAGAAAACAATGTATTTGCTATTATATTAACTCTCACTAAAAGGCCATGTTTCTTCTCCTCCCTTCTGAGCCAATTCTCTTTAATCGGCCCATCAGTGCTAAGTATAATGCTAGGAAGTGCTCTCAGCTGCTGCTAGGAGTTAGGGGGCCCAGGCCGAGGCTCTGTTCCATTCCCTGCCTCTGTGCCGCGCCCCACAACCAGCTGCACAGATGAGGGGCGATGTTGGTAGGAGTGCTTTCTCACCGTCCCCTGGGAGGCCCTGAGGGCCAAGGCCCCACTGTGCCCCATACCCCACTCTGCTCAGCACCGGAGAGATGCCAGGCCTCAGGCATGTTCCACGTCCTGCCATGTGGCTCCACTGAGCACCTGGGACAGAAGGTGCCCTCATCCTCCCCACCCACAACTGTCTTTCCAGCTCTCTCACCTGGGGTCACCCACTAGGTGATTCTCCAACCCCATCGTGACCCCGGTCCACTGCCCCGACTCCTGTTTTACTGTCCCGCGTCCTCCCGGAGGCACTGACCTGGCCACCCCGTAGGGCATTGGAGGCCCAAGCAGGGCCCTTTTTCGGAGCCAGCCAAGCATCTCCAGCCAGCTCACCCCAGCCTCCTCCCAGGGGCCGCCTGCCACGCAGAAGAGTAAGGACACCGAGTATCCATGCGTTAGGGCTGCCGGCTGGGGCTCTCACACAATGGTGGGCATGTAAGGTGGTGTCTCCACTTCGGGAAATGATCCAGTAGCTTCTCACAAAACAAAGGCACAGATGCCCTGCGACCCGTCAGTGCCGCCCCCACATGCGCACCCGGGAGGGGGACAGCCTGTCCACACAGGGCTGTGGAGCAGGGGGCCCAGCACTTCATCCCTGGCATCCCCATCGCCCAAGTGTCCATCAGCAGGACAGAGGAACAGGTCGGAGCTCATCCACCCGACGGGGGGCAGCACAGCCATGTGGGAGGATGACAGCGGACACACGGCACCACCTGGGCGTTGCGTTAAACACTGTTAGTTACCGATTGCTGCATAACTCGTCACCCCAAAACTCAGTGGCTTAAAGCAACACCAGACAGTTACCTCACACAGTTTCTGTGGGTCAGGAATTCCAAGCGGGCCTAGCGTGCTGGTTCCAGGTCCAGTCCCTCAGGAGGCTGCAGGCCAGATGTTGGCCAGTTACCTGGAGGCCGGATGAGCCGGAGGACCGGCTGCGAGATGTTCATCATGGAAACTTCTCCCTGGGGCTCTTCATTCGTTTTGAAACTGGCTACAAGGGCAGCCCCTTCGTGTGGGAGGGGCTTCAAGGGCTGTCATTTTAAGATGACCAGGAGGTGGGGTCACTGGTGTCCACCACGGAGACCGGCCACAAGTACATACTACGTGTTTCCCCCTTTTGGAGCTCGAGATCAGGCAAAACTCACCCGTGGGATAGAGTTCCCAACAGTGGCCTCTACTCTCGAAGGCAGTGTTTGCCGGGGCGGGGGTGGGGGTGAGGGGTGGGATATACGTTCTGTGTCTTGACTGGGTGGAGATTGTGCAGGTCCACACACGGGTGAAAATGAGTCGAATGCTTACGACCTGTGCCTTGACTGCCTGTAAGTCAATTACACTTTAAGACATAAAAATTAAAGCGTACAGTGTGATAAACACTGTGACATTGTGACAAGGCTACGTGAAGGGCCCCGTGGACAGCCCGACCGGAGGGGCAGAGGCCCTGAGTCAGGCAGCCTTGGAGGAAGGCAAGGCTTCGGGCATGGGGAGAGCAAGGAAAGTTTGTCCGAGTCTGTGCAGAGACTGGACCCCAGGCTATGAGCTCAATGACCCTCCTGGCAGATGGCACTCAGGGAGACCTCCTGGGAAGGCCTGACAGGACCTAAAGGGAGAGAGGCCAGCCAGCCCCCAGCTGCTCCACATGCCCAGCCACAGGCTTCCAGCTCAGCCGACACCTAATCCCAGCCACCGAGACCTGAGAGAGAGCCACCCAGGACCGTCCAGAATTCCAGACCCACACACATCAGGAGTGCAGTGACATGGCTGTGAAAAGCCACCAGGTTTGGGGAGCTCCCTGAAGCTGGACCCCGTCCTCCGAGGCCCCTCTACCAGACACCCTGGGCCCCAGGTATGTTCATGGGGCTTCTGCTGTGAGAAAAACCGTTTGATGCTCTGAAGCCAGCATAAATGCGCCGGGACACCCGGGAGTGCTCAGGATGAGCTGAGCGTGTCTGTGCCCGTCAGAAAGTCGGTTGCAACATCGGAGCCGCTGTCATCACAGATAACATTCTCGTCTGAGAAATGAGAGGCCCCAAGGAACAGACGGAGGCGTCGGCAGCGATAAACCTTGATTGCAGGAGAGGGTGCCCGCGGCTTCCACCTGCCTCCCCGTGCCTCCTTCACCGGTTTCCACCCCAGAGTCCAGATGCCCTAAGAGCAGTCCTGGTCTTTGGTGTGTCCCAGGACCCCAAGGGGCAGACAGCAGGCTGGGCTCTGAGCTCCCACAGAGGATGGGGTCCCAGGGTGCGAGTGGGGAAGCAACCAGTCCCTGGGGGGGCTCTGGGTCGGAAACAGAGGGGTCCGAGGAGGCCTGGCACAGTCATGGCCAACACCGAATTTCGCTTTGTAGGTCTGTGGACCCCAGCATGTCCGTCCCACTTGTCCTTGTGTAACTGGCATTGAAGAACTGCCCGGCTGGCTAGTGAGCAGGACCAGGGGGCCTTCCCAGCCTGGAGGGAGTGGCCTGGAGCGAACACCCTCCTGAGGGCTGGGCAGGCTCTCCATGGGGTGAGTGTCTGCGTGGCCTGAGGCCCCTGGAACAAACCACCACACACTGCAGCAGAAATGGGTTCTCTCCCATCCTGGAGGCCAGAATTTGACATGCAGATCCTGCCCTCTGCGGCTCCCACGGGCCTGCCCACTCCGGCTGCCGGTGCTCAGAGGCCCCTGGGCTGGTGGCCGAGTCTCCAGCCTCAGTTCCATCTTCACGTGGCTTCTCTCTGTGGCACATCTAATCTCCTGTCTCTCTCTTGTAGGGACGTTGGTGATGCATTCAGGGCCAAGCAGTTAATCCAGGATCATCTCAGATCCTTAACTAATTCACATCTGCTGGATCACATTTCTCCTATTTGGAGAAAGGTCACATTCACAGACTCCAGGGATCAGGACACGGACACGGAATGACATGGGGGGCCTGGGGGGGGGGTCCAGTTTCTCAGGGACACTGGAGAGGCAGGTTCAGAACGTGGCACCAAGGCAGGAGGCCAGAAACCAGCCAAGATCCAGACCCGAGAGCAGATTGGGTAGGGGCGCTGCCTCGGCCACGGGACCCCCAGTGACTTGGTCACACTCTGTGGAATGGACTCTGCCATGCACCTGGTTGTTGGTGAGGGACCTGAAGCCTTGCAGCCCCCGGCCATGCAGAACCCTTCATGATGGGAGCCTCCAGGCCGGGCTTCCTGGCCCCAAAATATGTGGAACCCAGTTCTCAGGGAACAGGGCAGAGCACAGGTCAGGGGCAAGTCATGGGTGACACAGCATCCCTCGGTTATAAGAAGTGAAAGCCCAGGACATGAAGACTTGAGGGCCCCCCCACCTGTGGCACCCAAGCCATGCAGCTGGAGAGCAGCTAGTGAGGGAGAAGGGCCTCCGTTCCACTGATCGCTGACCTACAGGAGTGTCTAAACATGGGGTCCAGAGGGGTGGGTCCAAGAACTCTGCCAGGAAATGCATCTGCTGCCCTGGTCCCATGAAGGCAGGAAGGGGGTGAGAGGCAAGAAAGCCAAAGTGACAAATATGTCCCCTGCAAATGCTGAGGTTCTACCCTAGGGCACCCCAGAGACAGAAGAAAACCATGGACAGAAATAGCTAATCTTTCCAAATGAGTCCTCATCTGTAGTCTCTACATCATATATTTTTAGTGTTTGCATTTATTTTATTATGATTTCTTAAAATGCATGGCCTTTTTGTGTCTCTGGGCCTTGCATGCAGAGTGGACCCCCTGGTTGAAGATGGCAGAGCCACAAATGTAGGGGTCAGTTTTTGCCTGACTATGAGCCACCACAGCAGCCACGCCAGGACCAACCACCTGGATTTTGTTTTTAATGGAAGGCCCTGCTCTTTGGGTTTCTGTCCACTGCAGCGGAGGCAGATTCTTCCTGCTTTGGACTCTCCCTCGTGATGGGTGCGTAGAAGTGTGCATTTGTTTAGCCACTTTGAATTAAACTTTAAAATGTAGATACTGGCCCCTCCAGTCCTCGGGCAGCCTCCCCATTTTCCCTCTATTATCCTTGAAATATCCCATGTTGAAACATCACTGAAAACCGCCACCCTGGGAGACCACTGGATGGCCCGGAACTGGCATGAATGATGGTCAGGGTTGTCCAGGTGGCTGCTGCAGAGGTGCTGGGCATCTGTCAATGCCCACTGGCCGTCGGTCACTCCTGAGACAGCATCCGGAGGGTTTCTGGAGGTGCTTAGCTCTTCCTGAACAATGGAAACAGTGGGCACTGTCATTGTTTTGCAGGAAAACAATGACTCCACGAGGATGTGCATTTACAACACATCCATCCAGGATATTAATAGGGGGCTCTCGCGCCCCCTCAACTCCTCCTCAAACCAGCAGCTGGTGAGGGATGCCTCCATGGACACCTGTTCCCAGGACCACACTGCAGCTTGCTTGACTGGGGCCACACCTGGGTTACAACTTGGAACTGAAATGATCTGTCCAGCTGGATGGCCTGCAGTCCAGACATCTTCTGCTACATGAGTTCAAGGGCCCTAAGTCACCCAGACCCTGCCTGCCTCCTTGCAGTGACGTGACCCTCAATTAATGTGCTTCATTCCATTAAGAAAACACAGCCAGGGTCGTTGGTTTGCGTAGTTCAGTGTAAACCCTCGGCTGATGGACTGACACCACACTTTCCGTAACAGCTGCCATGGGACAGTGTAGGTGCTGCCAGGTTCATCTTTTTGGCTCTGGGCTGGCCTCCTCCTACCCGATGGGCCTAGGCCTGCCCAGTATTCCCCACATGCAGAGTCGCAAATTGGGCAACTGTGAGAAGAATGACAATAAGGGCAGGAGGGTTGTAGCTAGCAGAAGTGTTATTTTGTGGAAAACTCAAGGGCTTATGGGAAGCTCAGTGGTGTTTACAGATCAAGGACACGGGAGGTGAGGGTGATGCTGACCTGCTCTCAAGAGGTGAGCCCCTCAGAGATGTTTTCAGGAAGGAAGCCGGGACTCGATGGCTTGGTAAATATTGGCACAGCTGGATTCGGAGATGGACAAGGAGGCCTGATGTGGACGGGTCCTGCCAACGTCAGCCTGTCCCGGTTGGGAGAGGCACCTACTACAGGGACCCTCCCCAGCATCACTCACACCGTCTCTGTTCCAGGGCACTGCCCATGGGGACAACACCAGCCTCCCCCTCCCCACCTGGCCCAGCTGAGGACAGGGCCACTGTCTACACTGCAAGTGCCGAGTCCTGCTCTCTCTGTGATGTCAGGCCTGCCGAGAGCCCAAGGCCCTGCCCCGCTCCGACCATGTGTCATCAAAACCACTAGAAATTGTTCAGAAAGGCAAATACTGGGCAAGCCTGCTTTCCATGCACTACGGGGGACGCCTGCCATCCAGACATAGTGAGATACATAAAGAGCAGCCTTCGATTAAAAAAAGAAACATTAAAACTAAGGAATCATTACTACGAGGTTGAATAATCCTTGTTTTAATAGGAAAGTCAGCTTCCAAATTAATGTCTCACAATTGAAAATCGTTCTATCCTGAGGCGTCTTGGAGTGACGTGCACCCACAGCAGGCTGCCCCGCAGCAGGCACAGCATGGGCCAGTAGGGACTGGGTTTATCATCAACCACACCACCGCCCCAGTGCGTTCCAGGGCTAAGTTACACAGGACTCCGGGTGCTGTCTTCAGCGTGAGCAGTGGACAAACCTGTGTTTCCAGTCTCGTTGGAAAACGTGGTTAAAATTCATCAGAGCGTTGGGGTGGCGGAACCGAACTCATCACGACACAGAGGAGGAAGCTGAGGGGCTGAGTGCCCCGTCTTGATCCAGGGCACTCACCTGCCCCACACCCACAGCACGCGTGGCTGGGTCTGCAGAATTTCTGTTTGGCACACAGACCCTGATCAGTCACCTGCCTCCAAAATCTCTCGCCCTTTACCTGACTCTTACTGGCAAGTTCAAAACACAGCCTGCTTCCTGGACATCCACTGAAGTGTGTGGGAATGTAAACATGCCTGAAAGCCAACCTGAGCAGCACCTCCCTCCCTAGGCATTTGGGGTTCAGGGCACGCCCCCTCCTGTGGCACAGTGAGCCTTCAGCCTGTATGGGAGGGGGTGTCCTCTGGGATGGTGCCCTCTCTCCCTGCCGTGGCACTCACAGCCCAGCCGCCCACACGCACCCTGCTTTTCCAGCACTGCCCTCTCTACATGTCCAGGAGCAGTCTCCTCAGGAGTCAGGGACAGGAGCAAAGGAGTCGATACGGAGAGATGGGGGGGAGTCATTACAACAACCCTCTGTACAGCGTGTCCCTGGGGACAAGCTCTCTGGGCCAGAGGCATGAAAGTGTAAAGCAACACCCTGGAATCTTGGCCAGAGAGAGGAGAGGAATGGGGGTCTGCTGGGGTGGAGCACCATGGGGAGTTTCCTGTTCGGGCAGGCCAGCTAAGCAGATGCCCAGGGGGACAGAGCTCCCCGCTCCCGCTCCGGAGCTGACTTCCAGCTGCTATGTCAGCCCAGTTTCTGCCCCTCGGGGCCTGGGCCAGGCGTGGCTTTGAGGGCTGTGCAGGGAAGTGTGAAGCTGGGCACTGTGCCCTCTTCCCTCTTTCTGCTCCCTGGTTTCTGAGAATGGCCCACAGCTACCGGGCACTGGGAGTGAGCACTGCCACTTAACAAGAATGGGGGTGCATTTATTTGAACAACAAGCCAGCTTTATATATATATATATAGTGTTGTTGTTGTTTTTGGGGGGTTTGTTTGTTATTTTTTACTGATTTTAGAGAGGAAGGGAGAGGGAGAAAGAGATAGAAACATCAATGATGAGAGAGAATCATTGATCGGTTGCCTCCTGCACACGCCCCCACTGGAGATTGAGCCCACAACCTGGGTATGTGCCCTGACCGGGAATGGAACTGTGACCTCCTGGTTCATAGGTAGATGCTAAGTCACTGAGCCACACCAGCCGGGCTGAACAACAAGCCAACTTTAACAATTGCACCATGGCTGGCAAGACCCCTGCATTTAGGGCCTCTACATACCAAGTGCCACCTTGACATCATGGCAGAGCAGCCTCTCTGGCTATGTTGGCCCAACTCCCGGGCCCACCAGAGCCTCCCCTCGGGCACCAGATGTCAGGGGATCAGCCCCCCTCCCTTCCAGGGAGCCAAACAACTCAGGTTTCAGAGCCTGTGGCTGGGGACTGACCACAGCAGCCTCACAACATCTGCACCAGCGCACGTCTCCTTCCTGGTTCTGGCCGTGTGGTGCCCTCTCACCGACACAGGCAGTGCTGACTTGAGCCAGTGCCCACGCCCAAAAACTAAAAATGGGCTCCGTGCACTTTGGACAGTGACGACAAAGAGGGCTGTGAAGGTCCAGTGACCGTCTGACGTGGCCTGAGACATTCATGGGGCGGGTTTCCTCTGGGTTCACCCACGGAGCCAGGATGGGGCGCCACTGCCTCTCCCACCTGATGGGCTGGCAGACGGAAGAGCTGTCCAGGCGCCCATCTGGGATTCCGGCCCCCGCAGTGTGGCCGGCCAGACCCTTTCTATTCAAAGTCATGAATGAACAGAGGCTTTTTGTTGCCCTGAGATTTCCAGGGCTGAGTGATCTCGCTCCGTAGACCGAGGATGCCTGGCCAGTGTCCAGTGGGACACAGAGGGACCTGTGTGTCGTGTTGGGTCAACAGCACAGCACAGCCTCAGCGGGAAAGTGGGGCAGCCGTTCGTAAAACTCTGGCTGGTGGGAGTGAGGCGTGCTTTTTCCAACGTAGCCAAGATGCCGGGTCGTGCTGAAAGCTCAATGCCAGCCGTGGTTACGGCATTTGGACTGAAAATAAAAATGACAGAATCAGAAGCTAGGGCGAATTCCTTTTTCTCACTCTCCTTCAACAAAGCCGAATGAATGAAGATCAAACCCTACCCTTCAAAAACACACTTGGCTGAGGACTGCCTGTGCCAAGCGTCAGCCAGAAACAATTGTTCTGCTGACAGCAGAAGCCCATGAAAGGCCGTCTGGCAAGTGCTGACGCCACCAGACGCCCGGCCGGCCGGGCAAACGAGGCGCGGCCCTCCTCATTCCATCTGAAAGCGAAAGGGCTTGGCTGCCCGGCCGCATGTCAGGCCAGGGTGCTGTGAATGCTGCTAGCAGTGAGAGAACTTACTATTCAGACCGCGTGCTACTCTCAAACATAAAGTGAAACGGAAAAACTGAGACTGAAGTAAAAAATATAAACACCATAGCTTCATTATCAAGTTACATTAAATTTACACTCATGATTAAAGCAGCAGCTGAAACTGTTCTTAGCCTCGCGCTCACTCCTCAGTCTGGTTCCCGCCTCAGGTCGCTCTCCTAAGCCCGTGGTCGGCAAACCGCGGCTCGCGAGCCACATGCGGCTCTTTGGCCCCTTGAGTGTGGCTCTTCCACAAAATACCACGTGGGGCACACACGTACAGTGCGATTGAAACTTCGTGGCCCATGCGCAGAAGTCGGTATTTTGTGGAAGAGCCACACTCAAGGGGCCAAAGAGCCGCATGTGGCTCGCGAGCCGCGGTGCGCCGAGCTGCAGTTTGCTGACCACTGTCTAAGCAGACCCTCAGCCACCCTGGCCCCACTGGACATCGTCCCCTCACACTGTCCCCTCTGCGCCGACTTTGTCCCCACTCTCAGCCATGCTGCCTCGACGTTCGAATGGGGTTTCAGCACCTGCCATCACACTCGTGGAAACCTACTCTGTCTCGTGGAGAGGTCCCGAGTGACGGTCCAAGTGCTGCCTCAGAATGCCCCTCGCCCTCTGTGCCGCTCGCCTCTGGTCTCGTGATGATCCAGCGCTTCTTAAAAAGCCCGCTCCGCAGCGGCGCCGAGGCTGTGCCCGGAGACGGCAGATCCTGGTGGCCGCTTGCAGGGCCTGCTCAGTGCTCCACACAGGACCTTGCAGACTCGACTGGTCACTTCCCTCCGGGAGGGGCACTGCCAGTCTCTCACAGTTCCAAATAAAGATTCTCCTCATGCGTGAGACTCCTCTGGGACAGGTTCCAAGGAGTGTAATTCCTAGATCACAAGGCGTGTGTGTCGTTTATTGGATATTTGCACCCTGCCGCCCCAGGGGCTGCTCTCATCTCCTCTGAGCATCACTGCAGACTCCTGACAGGTGGCCTGGCCGACCCTCTCATGCTGCCAGCTCAGGGGCGGGGGTGCGTCTCCTCAAGGGGGTGTTTGCATTTCCTTGGCCCTAACCCTGCAAATGTAATTGGCCAGATAGCAGAACGAGCAAATACCTGCTTTACATCACGGAAATGGAAATGTACTCGACACCTTTTAGGGGATCCATCCATTTCCCAGTGTGGGTTTCTATACAGGGAACCCCAGTTTCACAGTCCCCACCCGTTAAGTACAACTATGGCCGCAGAAATAGCTGTGGGGAGCACACTCAGGGGCCCCCAGTGCTCCTGTGTGCTTAGCCGTGCTGATTCAGAGAGCCAGGGCTCTGTCTCTGTCCCTCCTGTTGGGGCGCTGCAGGAACCCTCTGTGACTCTCAGCCGGTGGGAGGGGGTCCCCTGCCCACAGTGCTGCGGAGCAACCACCGAGGGCCCCAGGGGAAGGCTGTGCTGGGCGCCTGGAAGGAGGAAATGGCCCTCACATCAGTTTATTGGAGACACTTTATAAATCACAGGAACCCTATAGCACAAAATGCAACATCGTAAAGACTTTATGAGTTCCCCTCAAAGTATATTGTTTCATTGTGTGCAGCATTTTCCCAGGTGTTTGTTTTTTTATAACAATGAAAAGGCAGATTCCTTAGATCTATTGCCTCTTGGCGTTTGTGTCACTTGGCTCTATATGGGCGAGCAGGGTCACTCTGGTCTGTAGCAGAGGCTCACGTGCCGTCCAGCCCAGCTGACTTCCTCGGGACGCAGGCCAAGCCTAGGGGCTGGACCGTTTACTTCGTGATTTTCTCCATACAGCTCTTTGGACAGTGACCAAAGGAGAAACAAGATCTAGAGGCAGCCGCTCCCACAGGACTCTGGTGAGTGAGGGACAGGATTAGGATTCAGGTTTTGAACTGGGTTTCCTGCAGTGCCTGGGCGCCTTTAACGTTCCACAGAGCACAGCGTGGCTGTGACCCTCAAAGGTGTGAGTTCATGTTTTCTCATAAAATTAAGCGGCGCCTTTAAGACATGAAACCAACTGTGAAAACACACTCTGACTTAGAATAATAATAACAATTTTTATAAGACCACAGGACATCAGCCCATGTGGTTCCTGAGAGGTCAGGTGAGGACGTGGACCCACCCGTCATGAACACCCAGCAGACCCCCAAACCGAAAAAAAAAATACAAGGCCATGATTTTACACCTAATGGAAGAAGGCGAAGAAGTCTGTTCATTCAGCTGGCGCAGTGAGTGAGAAATACCAGGATTTAATATTTAGGTGAGAGACAGTGGCTCATGCTTTTCATGTTAACACTGACAGCTATGTTTAAGAGCTTCCTATGGGCCAGCTTATGCTAAGGTTCCACAGCAAATGCTATTTGCAAACCTTAGAGATGGGTTGTATCATAAACACCTCTTTGTAGATCAGGTAACCCAGGCTCAGAAGTGGAAAGAACTTGTTCAATGTTCTCCCTCCCATGATGGTGCCAAGTCTTCATGCCTTTCCCCCCAACCCCTGTCCCCACTCCCCCCCTTCCTGCCCCACCAACCTCAGGCAGCCCTGGGGGAGGGGCCACGGGGACAGCCTTGGATCTCTGGTCCTTTTCTGTGTGATATGTATACTTTTTTTTTTTAAAAGGGGGAGACATTTTACTTTTATTTCTTTTTCTTTTTTTATTTTATTTTAAATATATTTTATTGATTTTTTTTTTTTTTTAGAGGGAGAGAGGAAGGGAGAGGGAGACATAGAAACATCGATGATAAGAGAGAAACACCAATCGGCTACCTCCTGCATGGCCCCCACTGGGGATCAAGCCCACACCCTGGGCATGTGATCTGACCAGGAATCAAACGGGCAACCTCTTGGTGCATGGGTGGACACTCAACCACTGAGCCATACTGGCCGGGATATTACACTTTTAAATTATGTCTCTGTGCACATGGGCTAGGGACGCAGACCCAGAGAAATACGTGTATGGGATGTACTAACGAGCTCACACTTTACGATGAAGAATGGAGGGCACCTCGGCAAGCTGAGCCCACTACCCATCTTGAGTGTGTAAGAAACCATGTGTTCAGAGAGAAGGTGGTGAACTGCCCAACACGGAATATTCCAACTTTTCCTCTAGGAACTGGAAACGCTCAAACTCGGAGTTTTCCTGAGATTTGCTGAACTGGCAGTGCTTTCCCCAGTGATGTGGTCAGTGGCTGAGATCACACCCGGCTTTCTACAAAACCCCACCTGCAATCCGGGACCCACCTCTCAGGGAAAGGTGACTAATTCCCTGATCTTGCTAAGAGCCCATCTTCGTGTTTACCCGGCCACGTCAACTCTGCTGAACTGAGAATTCGGGCTGTGCTCCTGTTCACCCAATCCCCCGTGTTCGTGAAAGGACTGCTGTCCTGGAAGGCGATGGCCAGGCACCTGACAGACAGCGGCTCAGCGAGCACTGGCTGCGGGCTGCGCTCTGCTCCCCGCTTCCCTGCACGCACTCTGAGCCTCACAAAAACCTCGGGCAGGTTCTACCTCGTCCATATCACAGGTGAGCACAGAGCTTGAGGCAGAGACAAGCTGTCACCCCAAGGTCACACAGGGCCCGTGCTCTAACCCTTCTCTATCGCCTCTCCATGTCATGAAGTATAACTCCAGGGAATTAAAAAAGACCCGTGTCTGGTGTCAGCTCATCAGAGCGATCGGATCACTGTTGTAACAAATGAATTTCTAGGAGAATCCTCTAATTCCAAGCACAGAGGAAAGGAGAATGGCAGAAGATAGCCTTGTCTGCATAGTTTTACTCAGCCAGGCAGAAACTAGAGTATTTGCCATATAGGAAGGGGCTGGCACGATGGAATGGTATGTAAGTGTATATGTCAGACCTCTATGACAAACATCCTGAAGTGGGGGGAGTGGGGGCAGATCAGGGGGTTCTCAGCATCTGTTAGCGGAGACCAAGTGCTTCCACTCAGGAAGAACACCACTGCCAAAGACATTAGGTTCATTTGGGTTACCAGTGTGTGTCCCAAATGGGGATCATTCTAAAATATGACGAAGCCCTAGCTGGTTTGGCTCAGTGGATAGAGCATTGGACTGTAGACTGAAAGGTTCCAGTCAAGGGCACATGCTCGGGTTTCAGGCTTGATCCCCAGTAGGGGGCATGCAGGAGGCAGTCGATCAATGATTCTCTCTCATCATTGATGTTTCTATCTCTCTCTCTCCCTCTTCCTTCCTCTCTGAAATCAATAAAAATATTAAAAAGAAAAACATGATGAAGTGAAACACATGCTAAACACACTTCCAAGAGTCCAGGACTGCACCCCCAGTTACATTCAAAAAGTCCTTCCCAAAACACAAATGCTACTTTCCTGTTCCTTGTTTTATGAGACACACCCTCTTTATTGAATCTTTAAACTCAAGTGGGTTATAAAAGGCCTCCAAGCCAGTTAGAGTTCCTGGCCTCATCAATTCAAGTACTGAAAATATGTACAAGGACCTCTATGACAAACATCCTGGAGTGGAGGGGCAGGTCAGGGGGTTCTCGGCATCTGTTAGCAGAGACCAAGTGCTTCCCACTCAGGGTGACTTCCTGTTTGCTGAAGCCAGAACTGGTACAAAGCAACCCTACCTGGCTGTGCAGGTGGGGCGTCAGTGCACATGTGAGGTGAAGAGGGCAGGTGTGTGTGCAGGGGAAGGTAGTCATGCAGGTGAGGGTGTATGTGCAGGAGGAGCAGGTTTGTGCACAGGTATGTATTTGCATGTGTGGGTTCAGGTGCAGGTGTATATACAGGGGCAGGTGTGTGTGCAGGTGCAGTGGGCATTCAGGTACAGGTGGGCATACAGGTGTGGCTGTGAGCAGCACACTCAGGGGTGCTTGTGGCTCTCCTGCCAATCCCATCCACACCTGCTGCACCCATTCATCTCTGGGGATGGGTGAGAGGCCTTGCCAAGGAGCCAGTCAATAGCAGTCATGTCCCCAGAGAGGAAGGAGGGGGAGAGAGCAGGCTCACAGACTGATCCCACCTTCACAGGTAAGATTCTAGCTCTGGGACTTTACAAGACAAGCCTCCAATAAATGACATTGATGATGTATGTTTCCACCTCCTCACTCACTAGTTTTTTCCTGGGCCTCTTCCCAGAACTTCTCAAATGCCGCCTCCTCCGGGACCTTCCTGATCTTCCCAGTAGGAGTTATTTCTCTCTTCCTAAGAGCTCCTCCACCTTTCCCAGTACCTCCTTTCCCACACACTCCTAGGGGCCCAACTGTGTCAATGTCAGTGTTCACCTCCAGCTGGGAGCAGAGCCCACCTGTCACCCTAAGTCCTCCCATCCCAGACAGAGCTTAGGACATACTAAGGGTTAGATAATGAATATGAAGATTTATGTCACTACTAGAGGCCCAGTGCAGATTCGCGCACCAGTGGGGTCCCTCACCTAGCCTATGGAGATCAAGCCGAAACCGGCTCTCTGACATACCCCAAGGGGTCCAGATTGCGAGAGGGCGCAGGCCAGGCCAAGGGACCCCATCGGTGCACGATCGGGGCCAGGGAGGGACCAGAGAGGTTGGCCAGTCAGGGAGGGACCATGGGAGGGCTCCAGGGCATGTCTGGCCCATCTAGCCCAGTCCCAGTCAGCCAGACCCCAGCAGCAAGCTAACCTACTGGTTGGAGCGTCTGCCCCCTGGTGGTCAGTGCACATCATAGCTAACAGTCGAACGATGGACGGTTGATTAGGCTTTTATATATAGGTATCCTTCTAGAATAAACTTTTTGGTTCTCCAAATGAGTTGATTCTCTTTCTCTTTACAATGAATATTATACAATTAAAAATGTCTCAGGACTTTATAGCAAAGGTGGCACCTTGATCCTGATCTCCTACCATGTTCCAGAGCTCTGCTGGGCTCCAGGCCCACTGAGGAGACGAACAAGGAGGCTCAGGAGGTGACAGACCACCGAGGACTGGGGAGACCCTCCTGAAGGGAGCACAGGGTGGGTTTGGGGGAGTGACATGGTGTGGGAAGGGGTAAAGGGAGCCAGGCCAAAAGGTCCTGTAGAAATTGGGCTGAGAAACAACCTGGGTTTGAAGAGGAAGCAGCAGACAGGCATACTCAGAGGAATTTAAAAGGGCTTTCTAAATCAATTTCAATATGCAAAAATCAATACCACATCACCCCAGCTTTGCTTTTTCAGTCCAAGCATACCAGTGGTATGTATATTCATTAGGATTAAGTTAACTTGCAAGTAGGAACAGAAAAATCCAATATGATAACAACTTAAACAAGATAGACATTTACTTCTTCTTCACATTCATGAAGGTCAAAGGTAGTCATCCAGGCCTGGGAGCATCCTCCATGGGCTCATGCTCAGGCTCCTACTCTCTGATTGTTCTGTTGGCATGACTTACATACCCCAGGTTATCTCATAGCGCAAAATGAATGCTGTAGCTCCAGCCATTACATTCACCTTCCAGCCATCAGGCAGGGACCCTCCCCTTAAGGGCACTTCCCATTAATTCCATCTTGTGCTTGTGTTCCATTTGCTGCCAGGATATAATCACATGACCACAGCTAGCTGTCAGAATATAATCACATGACCATTTGCAGCCAGAACATAACCACTGTTGGCCAGGCCAGTGCCCCTTCCTCACAATGAATCGTGCCTCAAGGAATTCTCCCTCCTGCCACAAAATGAGATCTCTGTCTTTGCAACTTTGCAAATATAATTCCACACGTTACTTCTCAAAACCAACTGGAAAGAATTACTATATGCATTTTTTTCATAAAAGATCACTCCTTTGAGAATAATCGTCTTCATATTTGTGCTTTTTTGACATTTTAGGAAGCAAAATTACATGCAAACATTTGTTCTGCAAATCCAACGTGTGAAGAAAGTTGTACTCAAACACCAAAAAATTGTTTCCATGCCTCTGAATTTCAAAAATATTTTTAGTTTGCATAAAGGCCCATAGGAAAGAGGATCGTGCTTTTTTTTTTATGTCAAGGAAAATAAAACAGATGACAGCTGAGGGAGACCCTGTGCGGATGATGCATTTTTAGATCACTCGCAGCCCTTAACCCTGTGTTTTCATGGCGGCTTCAGATTGCTGGCTGTGCTGTTGACGTCACTACCTCGTGTTTTAAATGCTGACCTGCATGTTGAATAAGAGTTGAAATTTACAAATAAAATATATAATGTCAAGTATTTAGATTCTTATTTGATGCCAAATACTGTGTATTTGAAGAAAATGATTTTATCTGGAATCCAAGGGTTGTAAAACTAGGGCCTCTCTCTGGAAGGCCACCTGCAGAAATAATGACCACGGGCAACGGCCCCGGGGAATCCAGACCCTGAGCAAAAAGAAAGACTTCTGGAAACGAGGCTACAGCCTTCACTGGCCCTAGCTGCAATCCTGGCACAGTCTCTTGTGCCTCAATTTTCCTGTCTATAAAATGGCCCCAGCAAAAATAGTGAGGGTGGAGGAAAAATGGAGGGAGGGTGGGGAGGGGGGACGAAGGAGGGACACGGAAGCCCTGGAGGTTTGTTCAGGAGTGAACAAGGTGGGGAAGAACCACTGGCCAAGACGGAGGAGGGTGAGCAGGAGGGAAGCGAGGTTTCTGTGGCATCTGGGAGGCTGAGGAGAAAGGCGTTGGAGCCCTGGGAGGAGAAGAGCAAGGCGAGTTCTCCATGCAAGGTGGTCGCTGGGCTTTTCAGGTGCTGGCAGGCATCTTTTCTGGGCCTGTGACTACAGCACTGCAGCCTCTAGGTGCTCTGGATCCGCCACAGGGTGCCAGGGCACAGCCTGTACTGGGGGGGTCACCTAACCATGCACAGGATGATGCTGTACAGCCCGTCTACAGAGGGCATTGCTGTGAAGTGTCAGGATGCTACATAGAACCCGATTCCTCTACTGGGGACTTAATGGGTGGAGTCCTCATTCCACCAGGCGTGGGAAGGAGGAAAGGCCCTAAGAGCAACCTGATCTCTCTGGGGCGACCCCAGTGCCCTGCAGCCCAGGCAGGGACCCTGACAAAGAGGCTGACCTCATCCGCGCCCTGCGCAGCCTGTGCCCACAGACAGGTAACATGAGCTCCAGCTGGGACAACTTACGAAATACCGAGATGCCCACATTTTCTGTCTTTTAAGGAAGCATGTCATGTAAATTCTTCAGGGTATAAAAACAGTATTTTATTTGTGTTTATTTGAGTTTCACCTTAAAACTAAGCTGAGCACACAGAAAATCACTTTCTTTACTGTGTGCTACATAAAACCTGCCAACTGTCACTCCTATGTAATAATTTTCAACTAGCTGACATTTATCAACATGGTATTTTGACGTGTTTAAGTCCCAAAATAGGTAATATTTTCTTTCTTTTCTCCAAATTGCATCAGCGTTGAGTTGAATAAGAATGTGGAGGGGGGTGGTATATGCACAGCTCCTCAATTTTGTTTTTCCTTAGAAACGCATCACCCACATGATCCCCTGTTGCCCACATTGGCAATTGTTCCCTGAAGTGTGGAGGGACTTGGGGGAGTCACAGACAGGGTAGTCCCTGTTCCCATGGTTCACTGGGAACACTGCAACCCAGACACCCCTCTTCAGAGCCTCCGAAGATGGTGGGCAGCCAGGGATCTGAGCAGCTGAGCTTCCCACAAGGCCACCACTGAGTCAAGGCCCAAGTCCTGACCCCTGGTTCCTGTGGGGGCGACCTTATTTGCAGAGGTGATTAGGTAAGACCTGGAGATGGGAGCCTCATAGCCTATGGCTGATGTCCTTATAAGAGAAGGGAGAGGGAGGCCGGAGACCCACAGACACCACCCTAAATCTATTACAGAAATTGAATTTAAGTTAAAAAACAAACAAACAAACAAAAAAAAACTCCCCCTAGAAAGAAGACTACTGCTGCACACCCAGATGACTTCATGGGAAATTCCACCAATGTTTAAAGAAGAAATAGTGCCAGTTGTACAAAAGCTCTTCCAGAAACGTCAGGACGAGAGAATAACCCCCAGGTCATTCTAGAAGGCTAACCTTGCTTTGATACCCAAACCAGTCAAGCACTATCCCTTATGAATATAGATGCAAATATCCTTTAAAATGTTTGCAGACAGAATACAGCAATGTAACAGGGTAATACATCACACCCAGGCAGGAAGATGGGATGCCCACTCACAACTTCTGTTCAAAAACTTCCTCAAGATTCTCACCAATAAAATCAGTCAAGAAAAAGAAATAAAAGGCATCAGATCAGAAAGGAAAACCTAAAATTGTCTTTATTTGCAGACAGCATGATTTTCTGCCTAGAAAATACAGAACCTCTGAGAAATCTATTAGAACTTGCAAGTGATTCCACTAAGGTTTCAGGACACAAAATCTATATATAATTAATCATATTTCTAATACTACCCATGAACAATGAAAAATGAACTTTTTAAAAAAAGTACATGTACAGTAGCACTGAAAAATTAAATAGTGATACATCTGACAGAAGATGTATAATATTTGTACACTGAAAGCTATAAAACATTGCTGAGAGAATTAAAGAAAAACTAAATAAATTGAAAGACATGCAATGTTAATCAAAAGACTCAATATTGTTAAGAGGTTATTTCTCTAAAAAATTGATGCATGGAGTCAACATAATCCCAATCAAAATTGCAGAGACTTTTTTTTTTTGTGGAAAATCACAAACTGATTATAAGATTCCTGTGGAAAATGAGAAGGATCTGGAATAGCTGGAACACCTTTCAAAAAGGAAAAACTGAGTTTAGTTTGGAAAACTAAAGCAATGCTCCCTGATTCCAAGACACATTACAAAGCGACAGCAAACAAGGTGGTGTAGAACTGACATCAACACTGGTGAACCGATCAACAAGACAGGATAGACATTCCAGAAGGAGAAGCACGTGTATGTGGTCAGTTGAGTTTTGACAAAGGTGCAGAGGTAATTCAATGGAGAAAAAATATTCTTTACAACAAATGGAGGAACAATTGTATATCTATATGCAAAAAGAAAAAAAAAGCCTTGTAGCTATACCTCACTCCATATAAAAATTAGCTCACAAAGCTTATAGACCTGAATGCAAAATCTAAAATTACAAAACTTATTGGAGAAAATATTTGTGACCTTGATTTAAGCAAGGCCTTTTTAGATATAACACTGAAAACACAACTCATTTAAAAAATGATAGATTAAAAAACAACCATGAAAGGCAGAACTAAAATAAATATCGTGCTCTGTAAATTAATACCAGGCATGTGGGCACTTATCCAGAAAAACGGGCTGGTTTGAGATTAGAATATCCATCAATTTCATTCAACATACTAACAAGATTAAGGAGAAAAACTATAGGATAGATTTTTTTTTTTTAATAAAATGACAAGAACTCTCAACAAACAAGGAATGGAAGGGAACACCCCAAACCTTATTGAGAAAACCTATGGAAAACCTGCAGCAAACATCATGACTTCACACTTTGCCCCAAGGTTGTTAACAAGTAGGGGTGCCCTCTCACCACTTCTGCTCAAGTCTGTAGAGGATGTCAGTGAAATGAAAGAGGAGAAAGACAACAAAAGGCAAAAGCTTGGAAAAATAAGCTATATGCACAGGTAGCATGATTACAAACAGAGAAAATTCTAAAGAATCTGCAAACAAGCTACCCAAACTAATGAGTGAACTTAGCAAGGTTGCAGAATAGATAGTAAACACACAGCATTCGGTGGTGCCTGTATGTGCTAGCAACAAACTTCTGGAAGTTGAAATTAAAAATTACAATTTACAACATGAAAACACAAAATACTTAGGGACAGAATTAGAGAGACATAAGATAAGATTAATAAATTATAAGCGAAAATTATAAAACACTAGAGGCCCAATATACCAGTGGGGTCCCTCAGCCTGGCCTGTGCCCTCTCACAATAAGTCCCCGTGGGGAATCAGGCTGAAACCAGCAGTCTGATATCCCCTGAGGGATTAGCAGTGCATGAAGAAGCAGGCAGCTGGGGGCCGGGCACCGCTCCCGCTCATCCCAGCCCCACTGCGCCTGCTGGTGCTGCCACTAGGTAGCACTGCCATGGAGGCAGGAGAGCCTTGCACCGCCACAGTTGCGCTAACCAGCTGTGAGTGCCGCTTCTCGCTGAGCGGTGCTCCCACTATGGGAGCACACTAACCACCAGGGGGCAGCTCCTGCATTGCTTAGGCTTTTATATATATAGACTAGAGACCCAGTGCATGAATTCGTGCATGGGTGAGGTCCCTCGGCCTGGCCTGTGATCGGGGCCAAATAGGGCTGGCTGGCCAGGCGGAAGGACCGCAGGAGGTTGGCCGGCCAGGGAAGGTTGACTATGGGAGCACACTGACCACCCAGCTGGCCAGGGGGAGGGACGACGGGAGGTTGGCCAGACACAGGAGGTTGGCTGTGGGAGTGCACTGACCACCAGGGGGCAGCTCCTGCATTGAACGTCTTCCCCCTGGTGGTCAGTGTGCATCACAGTGACCGGTCGACCAGTCAACCGGTCATTCAGTCGCTTAGGCTTTTATATATATATATAGATTGCTAAGAAAATTTAAAGAAAACCTAAATAACCAAGCATGAATTACTCAATAATGGTAAGCCATTGTTTTTCCAATTAATCAACAGATTCAACACAATCTCATTAAAAATCCCAGCAGATGTTTTTGGGGATATTAACAAATTAATTATAAAATTGTATGGGAAATGAAAGTATCTAAAAGAGTCAAAACGATTTTGATGAAGAGGAACAAAGTTGGAGCACTTACATTATCTAATTTCAAGACCTAATATAAAGCTTCAGTGATAGAGACAGTGTGATATGGGCATAGGTCGATGTTGCAGGTAAATGGAACACAATACAAAGTCCAAAAACAGACCCACATAGACATGATCACTTGATTTTTGACAACGTTGTCAAGGTAATTGTATGGGGCAAGGTATTTTCTTCAACAAATGCAGCTGGAGCAGTTGGATATCCAGATAGAAAAAAATGTACCAGCAATTCATGCCACACACAACCATTCACTCAAAATGGAATATAGATCTAAATGTTAAAGCTAAAACCACAAAACTTCTGAAATAAGAACATCTTTTTTAAAAGTTTAAAATTGTTTTTAATTTATTAGAAGTATCTTAATGACCTTGGTGTGCGTAAGTCCTTCTAAAACAGGATACCAGAAGCGTGACCCATAAAAGAAAGATATTGATAAATTGGACCTCATCAAAATTTAAAACACCTGCCTTTTGGAAGATACTATTGATGCTTAACAAAACATGCCAACACTTAGCTACTGAAAAGCACAGGACTTACTGTTTCTCATTATTCTGTGGCTTACCTGGGAGGTTGGTCCATTGCAGGTGCTGGGGTCCCTCATCCAGCTGCATCCCCCTGGGGCTGCGTCCAACTGGAGCAGAGACAGCAGCGTGGGCCAGGGACAGCCACCTGGGACAGGGACATCCACCATGGCCTCTGGTCTCCCACAGTCTGTCTTTACACAACCTCAACAACATCAACACAACCAGTAGTATTCCTCCATACGAGCCATGAGCAAACAGTAAGACTCCTTTATTTTACCACAACAAAATTATAATATATCCAGGAATTAATCTAATAAATATGGAATCCTTACGGAGAAACATTTTAAATGCTCTTAAAGAACTTAAGAAGACTTAAATAAATGAAAAAAATAACCATGTTGGTGAAAAACAATGCTTAAAATTGCAAAGTATCATATATTCTGTATGAAACATGTTTTATTTTCGGTATTTCTAATGCTTTGACATCTGGGAGCCTTGCAGACTGATTGCCTCTCCCAGGGCTACCTGCCTGGGAGCACACCTTTCAAATGCAAACCAACCCTCTCCTCAATCAGGCACTCAAACTCCAGACCAATGTCCCTGCCCTAATCACCTCAGGGCAGAAACCAGACAATAGGGGGCAGCCCTACACCCTGAGCCCCTCACTGAAATTATTCAAACTAGCCAAACATAAGCCTGCTTACCCTTTCTGGCCTGTTCCCTCTTGTGGAAATCCTATATAATAAAAGCGTAGTATGCAAATTGTCCCCTGGACAGGGAGTTCATCCGGGAGTTCGACCAGGGGGTAGGGCTAGCCAGGGGAAGGGAGGGAGGCCCCAGCTGGCAGCCGGCAGCTGCTAGGGACCCTACCAGTGCACGAAATTCGTGCACTAGGCCTCTAATCACAAATAAAGGATTTGGCCCATGGTTTTCCCTCACTTTCTATGCCCCCTGACCTCTCCTGGTTCTTCCCCCTATGGCAGTGGTTCTCAACCTTCCTAATGCCATGACCCTTTAATACAGTTCCTCATGTTGTGGTGACCCCCAATTTCATTGTTACAAATTGAACATAATTAAAGCATAGTGATTAATCACAAAAACAATATGGAATTATATATGTGTTTTCCGATGATCTTAGGTGACCCCTGTAAAAGGGTCATTCGACCCCCAAAGGGGTCGCAGCCCACAGATTGAGAACCGCTGCCCTATGGCCCCATGTCCCTGTGTGCCTCTTGTGTGCAGGGAGCTGTGAGTAAAAGTTCTCCCTTGATAATAGTCACTCCCCTGTCTGTGTCTTTCCACAGTTGATTACACCAAACTCCAGGTACCCAGCAACACATTCTTATGAAAACAATCTACACATTTAATGCAACTTGAAACAAAACTTCCAGTAAAAACCTTTAGCGACAAGACAAACTGATTCTATCATTTGGATGGATAACAAGTCCTGTGAATCGCTGAGGCAACTCATGAAAAGAAGTGCCAACAGGAACGCACCCTATGGTTACTAAGGCAGATTATTTCTAAGATAGAAGTGACCGCAGTGTGGGGCCAGCACAGGAACGAATAAACCAATAGAATAAAATAGAACACCCAGAAATAGCTTTATAAATACTTCTGCTCATGTACCAAGTGGAGCCACATGTGGGAGAGAGACTGGTAAATGGTTGTGAGAATATTGGGTTGCCATGTAGAGAAAAAAAAATCTTAGAATAAAAATAACCATGAAAAGCAGAACTAAAAATAAATATTAGAAAGAAATGAAGAAGAACATCTTCCTTTTCTGTAAATAAGACTAAAATTCAACAATTAAACACACCACAAATCCCCAGCCCCACAGCAGTCAGCAGGCACCTGCATCCTCAGTTCATCTAGGCCGTGGGAGAGAATTTTCTCTCCATTTACCTGCTTAAACGAGAAAAAGAGCAGGGAGCCACAGGGACCGAGCAAGGCCAGCAGCTCCTGTGCTCCCAGCATCTGCATTCCAGAAGGTTCCTGGAGAACCATGTGGGACTTGCCTTAGCAGTTAAAGGGCCTGTTTGGTGGTTTTTCCAAAACTGAGAAACTAAGTCCCAGAGATGAATGGAAGCCTATTCCCCTCTTCTGAAAGAAACTGCTTATAACCCCAGATCGAAGACCAACTTCTCCTAATCAAGCTTTCAGAATCCCCTGAGACTTCTAGAACATTCCATCACACTATCAACATTGAAGCCTAACAGTGAACAACCAGTGCCGCCAGCCAACTTTCCAGCCTGCACCATTCTCCCCACAAGCCCACCTGCCAGCCCCCACCTGTCACTTAGCCTCCAAGAGACAACTCACTTCCTCACACACAAGGAACCTTTGTCCACAGTGGCTAACCCACCCTGTTAGCTGTCTCTCCTTTGCAGCTGTAGCAGGAAGGGGTCCCACCCTGGGTCCTCTGGACTGAGATGGGGCCATCCAAGGGTTTTCAGCTGCTCCTGCACCTAGGAACACCTGAGAGCACCCTCCCTAAAGCAAAGGCCCTGGATCTGCCCCCCTCCCCCACACCTCCTCACCCTGCATTTCCATCTGCACGCCTCCCTTTTACCCTCCTTCCTCCTTCACCTGGCAGCTTGCCAGAAAGAGACTCCTGGAATTCCCACTCCCTGTCCACCACATGGCTCACTGTGGGGTGGTCTCCACTGCTGTCTACTACAGTTGGACAACCTCTCCATTCTATTCTGGCCAGTCCTCCTGAGGGGGCAACTCCTGGACCCGCCATTCTGAGCCCTCATTCCTCCACCCTGCTCTCTGGTGACCTCTGGCTCTGGCTGGCCTCCCAGGGTCCACCACGGCTGTTGGTTGTGAAAGAGTGGAGCACCCCCCTCCCCTCCCCAGCCCCTTCCCCTCTCTCCTCTCCCTCTTCCTCCTCTCAAACTGCCCCGTCAGCCTTCCCAGCTGGGCTCTGGTGTCTGAGGTCAGAGCAATTACCAACCAAATTCCCAAAGATCAGCAGAGTGCTGATGGCCACAGAGGCTGGTGCCTGCCAGTGCCCACCAGCAAATAATGCCACTGCATTCCCAGGCCTTCACGTCTTCACAGCACAGAGTGCCTTTCACAGGTGTGCCAACCAAGGTTCCAGGAGCGCTCACTTGCCCAGGCCAAGCGTAATGGCTCTGCAGCTGTGTTGGACCCAGCCCTGGCCTTCCCTTTCTCACCAGCGCTGCTGTGTAGGAGGCCAGAACCACTGGCCTCTTGTCTGGTTCCAATTCTCTCCCTCCATCAAAACACAGAGAGGGCCCAGCATGGCGATACTTCACCGTGTTAGAGGCCAGGGCTTCAGATGGGTATTCAGAGGGTCAAGTTACTCCCTGACCCCCGCCCGGGGACCCTCACAGATCACAAAGCCCCAGCGAGGTCTGACCTTCCTGCAGCCCTAGAGCAATGCAGGCAGAGCTGGGCTCCTGCCCCTGATGTCAGACGCCCATTTGTGAACAAAGGGACTAGACTAGACTGTGTCCCAGCATCCTCCCTCACGCGCCACCAGGCCTGCTCCTCCATCTCCTGACTGACTGGGCCACAAGGAGAGGCGTGCCGAGAAAGTTAGCCGTGCTCACTACAAACGGTTTGAGGAGGACTTTTGAAATTTATGTTGAACATGGAGCTATTTCATTGTTGCCCTAGTTAATACTGTGCCATAAATTAGGGATCCCCAAATGTCTCCCCTTCACGGGGTAATTCCATGAACCAGAGTAATTAGGGAATGAGAATCATTTGATTCAAAACACTGGGTCTCAGGTAGCAAATGCATCCATGGACCCCCTCCGGCCTGGCCCCACCGTCCCGGGTGGGCCCCTGGGCTGGGTGGCCCCCCGTGTCTGGATGAGGCCTGCCCTAACAGCCAGAATTGGCAAGGACGAAGAGGCCAGGAGAACCTCCTTCCCCAAAACCGCCTCCCAGTAACCTGAGAGCTAAGAAAAGCAGGGGGAAGGGGGTGTGGGAGCCCTAATGGGACGGTATGCTGTGGCCTCTCACACGTGCTTGCGGCCAGGCCCTGCTCCTCCGGGGTCTCGGGATTTGAGCAGGTGGGGCGGCCTCCCACCCAGACCGGGGTCGGGAGGGCCGGGGAGCACGCGTGCTGGGCGGGTGCGGGCCCCACCCCCCCGACCCTGCCCCCGCGTGGGTCAGTTCAGGAACCACGGCCGCGCCCCCCGCCATGCGCTGAGCGGCGGAAGGCGCGATGTGGCGGCCCTCGCCGCACCTGGGGCCGGACCGTCCTCCTCTCCTCTCGGGACCAGGCGGCCTGCACGTCCCGGAGGTCCGGCCAGCGCTCCTCCAACCCGCGCAGCCCCACAAAGCCTCCGGATGCCGGGAGGGGGCGGGGTCGGGCTGACTCTCGGGGACGGAGGTGGGCGGGGTCTGCGGCGAAGCCCCGCCCCGGACCCGCCCCCTCCGGCGCCCCCCGCCCACGTCACGCCGCCGCCCCTCCCGCGCCTGCGCGGCCGCACACCGGGCCGCTCCTGGCGCCGCGCATCCTCGCCCCGCGCCCGCTCTGCGCTCAGCTCCACTCGGCGTCCGGCTCGCGCCCGGCCCGCCCGGCTCCTCGGCTACCCTCGCGGAGGGCGGCGCGGCCATGAGGATGCGGGGACGCGGTCCCCGGGATGCCCCCGCCTCCAGCGCGGGGGCCGGCGACGCGCGGCGGCTGGCGCCCCCGGGGCGGAACCCCTTCGTGCACGAGCTGCGCCTCAGCGCCCTGCAGAAGGCCCAGGTCGGTGCCGCCCGCGCCCCGCGCCCCGTGGCCTGGGCCGCGCCGAGGAGGGACTCGGGGGAGGGATCCCCGGCGCGGCCCAGCCCGGCTGCCGCCCCTCAGGCCCCCGCCGCCCGCGCCCCCCACGCTGCCCTGCGGCCCGCATCCCGCATCCCCGACGCCCTCACCCCATTTCAGGTCTCCTTCCTACTTTCCCGCCGCCCGTGCCCCAAACCTGGCTCCTCCCTTTCCCCAGCCCCCCGCACCTCGAACCCGGCCTCACGCCCTTTCCCTGATCCCTGCACCCCTTTTCATGATCTCTGCACCCCTTCCCCTGATTCCCGCACCCCTCCCCCCAGCTCGGTCCGCGCAGCTCGTTCCCTGGTCCGGTTGTCCACTCCTGCAGGACTCGCGCGGGGCTGGAGAGGACCCCCTGGATGTGACTTTGTCACTTGATGAGTTTCGTCGTGTGTGAGGACCTAGTTGATCCTTTGAGTCAGTGCCAGAAATATTGGGGTGCGGGCCGTGTGGTGTCCCCTGAAGATGAACAGCGGGAGGATTTGCGCTTCTCTGTTAGCAAGTTGTTTTCTGGGGAGTGCGCGAGGGACGCTCCCCTGGGGGTTAGTCCGTAACCGGAAGCAGTTGGACACAACTTCGGTTCCAGCCTGGGAGGGAACAGTGTGCGCTTCCCCCCATCCGGTTTTATGTGTGCGGCCGGCTGGTCCTGGCTGAGGGATGGGCGGCTGCAGGACGCCGGGGGCCTCCACACTGGTTCCTTGTGTCGCGTGGGGTCTGACCAGGTGGAATGACTCCCTGACCGTGAGGTCTCGGGCTCTGTTAGTGGTGGCGTTTGGATTTCTTAAGATCGCACACAGGTCAGCCTTTCTTCAGGCTCCAAAACTACACACCGAAGCAGGCGCAGATGTTGGACTTAAGTGGCTGTCCAGTGGGTGGGCGTGACATTGAGAATTTTTTAATGTGTAATGTAACTCACCTGAAATAACGTTCAAGTGAACGCTCTTGAAGTCAGTCTAAAGCTGTCATTTTCTGGGACTCCCGCCTTTTCTTGAAGCGCTTTCTCGGTTGGTTCAGTTGGCATGGGTGGCAGAGGAAACCGGCGGAGATTGAGAAGAGAGAAGAGAGAAGAGAACGGAGAGGGTGGTGTCCCTCCTGATGATAGGAAAGGGCAAGGTTGTCACCAGTTGACTCCTGGTCCCTGCCCCTGTGTGTCCAGAGCCAGACACCGGTATCTTCCGGTGCCTCTTTCACTTGTAGTTTCATACTCACCACCTACTAGGTGCTGTGCCCAGCGTACTAGGGTGTTAGGACACAGTCACTTCCTCTGTGCTCCTGAATGCCCCCCTTCTCAGGTCCCCCCCTGACTCTAGCGGTTTAGGACAGCGGTCGCCAGCTGGTGGTCCGCGGACCACTGGTGGTCTGTGAGGTCTGAAAGGTTGGCCACCACTGGTTTAGGAGGCCTTCCTCCTCCCACTGCTCTGCTGCTTAGAATCCCCTGAGGTGCCCTGGGGACCAAGCCAGCCCTGAGCCCTTCAGGTGGTTTCCAAGGCCCCTTCTGGGCCCTGCCCCACACCTTTGGCTCCAGCTGCCGTAGGGCATTCTGTCCCTGCCTCTCTGCTCCTCCCTCTTGGGTGAAATATCACCTCCAGGAAGAAGCTCTTCTTCCCTGGAGGTTCCCAGAGGGCCACCTCCACATCCCTGTCACGTTTGCAGTGATCCCCCCCCCCCCCCCCCCCCCCCGTCTGTCCTGTCCCAAACTGTGTGCTCACTGCAGAGGTGGGTGAGGTCCACTGCAGAGACTCAGCTAGTTGAATGAATAAACAAGTGGAAGGGAGGATGTCAGAGCAGAGTCAGAAATCCTCAGCTCCCCTCCCCAGGAGTCACAGGGTTGTAAATTGGAGGGTTGGAGCAGTGCCTGTGGGCTGTTCTTCCCTGAGACCGCTTTCAGATCCTGGTTTTAGATGTTGGCAGGCAGCATCTGGATGACATTCAGAAAAAGAACAGGTGGGTGGGATGTCTTAGCCTCCAAGGAAGGGCGGGATACCTTGTGTACACCTTGTCACAATGTTTCAGAAACCGTAGTCAGAATAATCACGTGTACTTGTAACAAAGTCATCGCTACTGCTCAGATGTCAGCAGTGTGTGGATGAGGGTGTGTAGCTCTGCTCTCAAGTTCCAAGTCCTGCTCAGCAGACATATTTTGCTTTTCATCAAGCAGTGCTCTGTCTGCCAAGCCTTTTACCTTTATCTACTGAATTTTAGGGTAACATTTCCACAGAGTGAATTGGACTATCCAAGCAAAGAAAGCCTGCCTCCCAAATCAATAAGTAAATGGATTCAGCAATGATGTAGCACGGTGGGAGCTCAGAAACTCACCTAAATTCTGATTAAGATAAACCAGTCAGGAGACCTGTATTTATATGCTAGAATTTGCTGCCAGGGAAGAACCATTGTATGTGGATTAATGACCGGTCCATCTGTCATTTAACTGCAGATTTAGCAAGGAGCTTAAGCAACTCTTTGGACAGAAAACAGCACAGTAAGAGCTGACAACTGGGAATAGTATAATATGGGCTAGTCACATGGTGATTCCTTGCTTCTGAAATCATGAAGTGGTTTTATATCACTTGGGTTTTTGGGTGCTTCCCGCTGGAGCCCACGAGTGTGAGTGTATCCCACCTCCAGCTCTGCAGTTTCCCCATTTCTGAACTCCCTATACCAGTGTCAGTGAGCACTTACTTCCTGGAAAGCTGACTGGCTTCCTGTGTACCTTGGAACTGAGTCCTGGGAGGGAGGAAGCTGAGGAGCACACCCCTCCCCCTGCCTAATCCTTAGAGAGGATTACCAGGAGGGTGGAGTCCAGGGCTGATAGCAGCCCTTTGTGGAATTCACCCAATATGGGTGGTCTTTTCTACAAGTCCTTAGTTTTGATAAAAAAAAAAAAAAAAAAGCAGCAGCGGTGGCCTTGGTTGGTCTCAGCCTGGATCCTGGGTTAGGTGTGGCCATTCTGGAGCAGGGAAGCCCACACTCTGTTCATTCTGGGCCACTCGTGGTCTTGGTACCCTGGCCCCAGTGCCCCCATCCCCATGCACACAGGCCAGGCCTGGCATTTCCCTCCTGCTCCAGTGACCTGCCAGCCCTTCCCATCACACCCACCCTGCCGCCCCTTGTATCTGGGTGCTCCATGCCTGAGACATAATGAGCAGGTCTTTATCCAGGCCCTCCTGTAACCCCAGCTCTGCCAGGGGTGTTAGGGAGTGGTTAAATGGGAGGTGACCCAGTCTGAAAGTGGTAATAGAGACCAGAAGCCCCTCGTGGAATGGAGGATTTCCAGGAGAGTGTGTGTCCCATGGGAGGACAGAGAAGGCTGCGCCCTCCCTAGATGCCTGGAAGGCCCAGGAGGCTGAGGCTCCAAGTGGACACCAGGCCCTGGGTCTCTGGCCACCTCTGACCACCTGGGAGTTCTGATGGTGATGCCTCTGTTGGCACATTTGTAGCCCAGTAGGGTCCAGGGGAATTCCCAGTGTCCTTGCACTGGTCACTCAGTGCAGCCGTGGGAGCAGGGGGTCAGTGGAGGGTCAGGTACTATATACCCACATCCCAGGTGAGGAGACAGGCCCAAGTACAGTGCTGTCCCCACGTCCAGGGCAGTGATGGCTGCTGCATGCAGACATCTGCCCTGGCCCTCCAGGGAGCCCCGTCCATGGGTATCTGCCTTTTTCTTCTAACTCACCATTCTAATGTTTGGAACGGTCCACACGTGACACCGAATTGTGGCTAATGCTGAGGGTGGGAAGGGAGATTCAAAAGGCTTGTCTTTTAGTTTCATACTCCTCTGTCCTGAAATGTGAATTGTTAACAGGTGTGTATGTTTTATATGTGTGTATATAAACACTCACACATATACTCAGAAGCATATTCACACATTACATGCATACATACACACAGAAGTATAAACTCACATACACACACACATACACACAAAAGCCATGCTGCAGGAGCTGGGCACCTTGCCCACCCTGCCAGGCCCACAAGTGTCAGGGCCCTGAGAGGGGAAACCCTCCCCCTCCCCCACCCCCTCCCCCTATGATTTAGATGATCTAAGGAGAGCCCTGAACTGTCCTTTCCAGGTGAGCCTGAGCAAGGCTTCCACACTCCATGTTCCAAGGAGCCCTACCCCTGCCCTGCCCGCTGCCCAGAGACCTGGAGCCTTGCTGGCAACCCTGCCCCCTGTCCTGCCCCCTGGGCCTGCAAAGTGCAGGACAAAGTGCCACCATCCCCAGAGCAGACAGAGCCCCCATCGATCCCCTGGAGTTCCTGTGGGTTTTGGGGGCTGGGTTAGGGCGACCTGGCCTGGCCTGAGTTAGTTTCTAACATTCCTAGTGTTCTATGAACTTAGCCGTGGCCTAGCTGTGAAGTGCATTATTTTGAAAATGAGCCCAGAAGAAAGTATGTGCTTGGAAATAACATGTTTGAGCGTGGTCATAGTGTTTGTCCTTCTACAGCCCAAGTCACCGTGCAGCCCCCGGGCCATGTTTTGCAGGACTAAAGCCAGTGCCTTGTTTCTGTTTTGTTTGTTTGTTTGTTTTGTTCATTAGATTCCACATATAAGTGAAACCATATGGTACTTGTCTTTCTCCAACTGGCTTATTTCACTTAGCGTAATACTCTCCAGGTCCAGCCATGCTGTCACAAAAGTAAGATTTACGTCTTTTTTATGGCCGAGTAGTATTTCATTTCGTAAATAAACCAGAGCTTTTTTTATCCACTTATAGATACAGAGAACAGACTGACAGTTGTCAGCGGGAAGGAGGGTTGAAGGCTGGGTGAAAAAGGTGAAGGGATTAAGTAAAAAAGTCATAGACACAGATCTGTGTGGTGATTATCAGAGGGAAAGGGGGATGGGAAAGTAGAAGAGGGTTAAGGGGAGATACCTGGTTGCAGAAGGAGACTTGACTTTAGGTGGTGAACACACAATATAATATAGAGATAATGTATTATAGAATTGTACACTGGGACCCTATATAATTTTATTAACCAATGTTACTCCAATAAATTCAATACAGATTAAAAAACAAAAGCTAGTTCTTTGTTCCTTGGCATTTTAACCATGTTTCAGCCTTATGAGCTTAGGTGTTTTAAGTGCTGAAATGCTGTTCAGACACGGCCACTGGCAGTCGGCTTCCTGTCTTCCTTTGGGCACGTTTACTGGGCTCTGTTGCATTTGGTGACAGTCCACTAGCTACTACAGGCCATCATGGACAGAGCCCTGGCCTCGCCCTGTGTTACCACACATGCAGGTGTCCATGGGACCACAGCCCTTTTCCTCTTAAAAGTCAGGTTTCCATCTCAGAGCCCAAAGAGTGATACTTCCTAAAAAATTATTTGCCACATAAAACCTTCTTTTAAAAATTTTTCACAATTTTAATATTTCAACCCCCTAGGCTGGTGACACAGAGCTGGGCCTTTCCATGCTGTGTCTCATGCAGGTTCCCTAAGATCTGGGGGGTGAAGACCAGCAGTTGACACCCAGTGAGGCCTGGTGCTCCATGGCTACCCCGGAGCCTGAGCTGCTCACAGGTGACCTTGGTGCCCAAGGTAGCCAGGAATGCTGACAGGCAAAGGGCCCCATGTGGATCAGACCCTGGATGCCCACCCTGGGATGGGGGTCTTCTAACTTAGCGCATTTACTCTCCCAGGCTCCCCCTGGAGGGGGCATGGGTGACTGTCTCATATACAGAGCAAACAGCAGAATTCCCCACCACCACCACCAGCTAGCCACCATGCCCCCACACCCTCCATCCACCCTAGCTGACCCTGTGTCTTCCGATCACTCCTGTCTTTCCCCACCGTGCTTGGCCAGGGGACAGACTGTCTGGGGTCCTCTCCACTCCTGTGCTGACTGGCACCAAGGACCCAGTGCCAGGCCCAACCTCACCCGACCAATGTTATTGGTGGGCTGGAGACTCTTTGAAGCTGGGGAGCAGAGCCCTGATATTCTGGGTCACTGTCTGTATTTGAGGTTGGGTGTAGTCATGAGTAGGTGCCCAGGTGGGGGGCTGCCTGCAGTTGGAGGCATTCTCCCCATAGCTGGGAGCCCAGGACTTCTGGGGAGGGCCCCACCATGGGAGATTTAGGACACCCTGTCACCTGGGCCCTGCTGGCTATGCAGGTATTTGCTAAACAAATAAAAGTGGCTGGAAATGCTAGATTTCAAGATTCTTGAATTTCAAGATTCTTTTATTCGGACATGAAGGCCCCTAGAGATAAGGGATTTCCTTGAGCTACAACTCTGAGCTGAGCTGAGCTGGGGACAGAATCCCTCAGGCCTGCTGTGTAGGTGGGCCCTTATTGCTGGGGTGCTCACAGCATCCTTGTCCCTGCCTCCCGTGTGTTGTGGTCTGCACCCCCTACCTTTCCTGCCCCTGCTTGCCCCCCCCCCTGAGCCAGAGGCTCCCCCGGTACATGACCCATGAAGCTGCCCACTGACCCTGGCCCTGCTGCCTGAGGGGGGACACACCCGACTTCAGACAGTTAAATTGTGGGGGCTGTGCGCTGGTTCTCAACCTTCCTAATGCCGCGACCTTTTAATACAGTTCCTCATATTGTGATGACCCCCAACCATAAAATTATTTTCGTTGCTACTTCATAACTGTAATTTTGCTACTGTTATGAATCGTAATGTAAATATCTGATATGCAGGGTGTATTTTCATTGTTCGCGACCCACAGGTTGAGAACCTCTGGCTTAGGAGCAGGGACTGGGGCCTTTGCCTCACTTTCTCACCTGAGGCCTCTCTGGCCTGTGAGCCCCAAGGACAGAGACCTGCTGCTCTATCTGGGACACAGCCAGGGGCCTGTAGGGACCCACCTGTCAGATGAGCAGACTTGTCTGTCTCTGGTGCTTACTGCAGCACTCTAGTTCTGCCGGCCCCTCCCGGTGCCATACTGGGACCACTGGTGTTCTGACCCTGTCATTTCTTTCTGGACATCACTTTTCAGTGGACCAGGACGAGGTCTTCTTTGTGCCTGGCCTGTGCCCTCCCCTCCCCACTGCCCTCGGCTTCCTCCTAAGTTTTTATCCCTCAGGAACATTCTGAAAGATAAGCCAGCACCTTTTAGAGTGGCCCTTGCATCCTGGCCCTTCACCAGGCCACTTCTGTGGGGCCCTGCCCCACCCCCTGGGGGCTGTCATCCAGCTTCGCTTGTCCTGGGCTTCTACACCCATCTGTGGGGCTCCCAGCCTCCTGGGTCCATTTCTGCAAGTGGAACTCTGTGTTCTTCATGTAATTACAGGGTGTCCTGCCCACAGTGAGGTGCCGTGGGAGCAGGTCAGGTGTTGCTGGGATCCTGCGGCCTTTAAGACGGGATGTGGAGCCAGCTCCTGCCTGGGAGCTGAGCCTCGTCCCAGAGTGGAATGTCCAGCCCAGGAAGCTACACTTCCCAGCCTTTCTGCCCCCCACCCAGGACCCCCACCTGCCTTTTGGTTTACTGTGGAATTTCACATCCCAAATCCCAGGGCCACAGGGATAGACTCTGGGCTCCAGCCAAGGGGCCCTGAAAACCCAGGTAAATGAGATTTTGTAGAAACTGAGGAGTAGGAGGAGTGAAGACAGGGAGAGCATGGGGGCGGGGGGGGGGGGCAAGGGGGGGGAGGGCGGGGGGGACCACGAGGATGCCATCATTCTGAACCAGTGGAGCATTAGTGTCCCATGTGACTGTCCTGCCTGTGTGCTTTACCCCTGCCCATCCTGCCTGCCTAGCCGTCTGGCCCCACCTGCCCCTCCCACAAGCCTGGCCTCCAGCCCCAGAGCCTTTGCACTAGCCTTCCCCCTGTGGAACCCCTCCCATGCCCCTCCCCCCTTGCACTTTCTCAGTCTTTGCTTGAATCCCACTGGACATTATAAAGACCTCCCTCAACTCCCTTGGAGAAGAGATAATCCCCTCCACCCCCACCCCACTCCAGGTGTGCCCACCACACCTGGACACCTATTGTCTGCTCACTTGTGTTGTTCCTCCTCTGTCTTGGAGCCCAGCCACAGACGAGTGAGCCTCCATTGGTGTCTGGGTGGTAGTTTTCCCTGGAGACCTGAGTCCATGTGGCAGGTGGCTGCTGATGTCCCTGAGGGTCTGCTTCCCTGGCCTCGTGTGGAGGCTCTTTTGTTCACCTGCTGCCGCATGTCCTTGGGCCCAGTGCTCTGCTGAGCACCCCAGCAGTAAGGGCCCACCTACACCGCAGTGCCTTGCACTCCTGCACCCTTCACCTGGAAGCCCCATGCTGCCCACTGTGTTGACTGCTGACTGAGGGGTTCATTTCATGCTTCCTTCACCAGCTGGACTGTGGGCCTCACTGCCTCAAACTCTCCCCCAGCTCCCAGTGCCAGGGGCCTGCACACCCTGGGCCTGTGAAACCATCAGTGCTGATGGAGCCAGATTCAGGCCTGAGCTGGCCTTCTGGCTGGACCCTCGGGCACTGGCTAAATGGCAGGCAAGCAAGGACTGTCTGGTAGTGGTGGTGGTGGGATTCCTTGGTTGGGGGGAGGGGGAAGGGGGCGGTTCCTATTATAGGGTGTCATGTTGAGGGTTGCTGTATACCAGAGGTGCTGACCTCTGAGGAGCGTTGTGGATGCCCATTGCTGCCTCAGGAGACCCACCATCACTGCAGGCCTAGAGTGGTCAGTGCGGCCATCCAGGAAGACTGCTTGGCCACCGACTGCAGGGCAGAGTGTAACTCCAAGGGAATGACTGAGACACTTTGCGGACACCTCCAGATTGGGCAGTGAGTGCTAAGATTTGAGTTGAGAGCTCTTGAATAGTGATGATGGGGACGGCAGGGATGTTGGGGTTGGCTAAGAGTTTGAAAGACAAAAATAGCTGTTTTAGAAAAGCTGCATTTAATTTTAGATTTGAGTGGGATAGCTAAGAAGAAATAGCACGTATGTAGCAGTAAGCATGGGTGCTGGAAGTTTTCTTCATTGGAGGTACAGGTTATCCTAACGGTCACGCAGGTCCGTGGACAGGGAGCCTCAGAGTGGGATACAGTTGACACCTAGGGTCAGGAAGACAGTCAGCATTCACATGTTAGTAAGAAAAAGGCAAATAGTCCATGTGAATTTGGACAAGTCACAAAAGTCCAGGTACCCAATACACACTCTGTACTCTCCGTCTGAAGCTGCCCTCGGATGTGACCTGCACTCCCTGGCCCCCCAGCAGTCATTCCCACCCCATCTCCCACGTTGACACCTTGGCTCATAGCCGCCTTCATGCTTCTTTCTGTAAAGAGGAAGCTTTTTCCTAAGAGCAGGCCTGTATGTGACGAAGTAAAACCGACCCCGACTGTTGAGACATCAGCTTTTTGTTTCCCTTTTGCATTCACGTATTCTAACTCTTAGAATCAGTGTGAACGCTCCCGTTTATCCCATACTGAAGGCAGCAGAGAGTTGGGCCCAGCAGTGTTTTGTATCTATCAAGGATGTGGTGGTGACGGGGAAGCACAGCGGAGAGCTCGGGCGGGTTTGCTGGGTTAGCATCTGCCACGTTGGGCCCAGGGCTGACCTCGGAAGCTCCTCCAGGCTCGGCTCCAGGCTGCTGTGGCTGGTGGAGTTTTCTAAGGAAAGTGCTGGGTTGTGCCAGCTGGTGGGACTCCTGTGAGGATTACTGTACTTTTTCTAAGTTGTTTTTTCTTTAAAAAGAAAAATAAAATGAGACGTCTCACTGCATCAGGAGAAAGTGGCCCCAGTAGATTTGACTGTTTCTACGTGGCTCTGTGGACCACCTCCTGCCTGGACAGGCTGAGGTGTGGGGACCGCCAACTTCTCAGGGCACCAGGCGTCAGCTTCCCAGTTGTAGAATATTCTGTCTATTCTAAATCAGGATTGGCAAGAACAGCTTGGTTTATTTATTTATTTTTTAATAAGTAACAGTAAAAACAAGATTAATTCCCTGGGCAAGGCTTTCCTGTTTATCTCACATTGCCCCGTAGAGCTTCCTGCGGGATGAATGCATTGCATCTCCAACCTGTTCCTCGTGACACAAGCTTGGAGATGACCAAGGCCAGCTTCCCAGGGTGTGTTTGTGGAGTGGAGTGCACAAGACCCAGCCCCAGAAACCACTGCTCCAACAACTTCTGAACCCTAGTGCATGCTTCATTCCAAAGATGAGCCCTTGTCCTCCCACCCCCAGTCTCCAGCTGATCTGCCCTCATTCATAGCTCCTGTCCCAGGAGTCCCCCTCCCAGGAAAAGGCTTGGTGTACCTGTCTGGCTCAATTCCTTCTCTGGACGTCCAACATGGGCCCTCTTATATGGCCAGGTATGTGAGCGAGGGTTCTGGTACCAGCCCTCCAGTGATTTGGGGAAAGGCCCGTCCTGCAGGGGTGCTGGATGCCCGGTGTGGTAGGAGAACAGAGGGAGGCCAGTGTATCCAGCAGAGGCCATGCGAGGGGCCTGGGGTCAAAGGGTGACTTGGCAGCCATGCAGAGCTCTGAGCACCAAGGGACGGGGTTGGCCGTGTGTGGAGAACCAGGGTGGGGGCTGCCATGTTGCACCTCGGAGGAGTGGGGCTCTCAGATTCTGGATTTGTTTCGGAGGTGGAACTATTAGGAATTGGTAAGAAAGAGAGATGGCAGATATGACTGCGAAGTGTGTGTCTGCTGCCCAAGCAGGACCTGAAGGACGAGTCGCCTGTTTGAGGGGAAGGCTGGAGAGGAGCAGGCCAGCAGGGCTCAGTTTGGGTGGTGGTTTCGCATGGCTGTGGGTTCTCAGTTATGCTGTTGACAACGCATGTCTGGAGCCCTGGGCAGCAGACCTGGTGGGGTGTCAACATCAGAGCCATTGTCCCCATGTCAGGCCAGGGTCCACGGGCAGGAGGTGCATGGAGGAAGGACTGAGTCCTGGGCCTGGGACTTTCCCCTCAGGGCACCTCGTCTATTCCTTGAACCTTGGCTTTTGCTCTGATCAGCTGACTGATCTTGGGAAGCTGCCTGCCTCTCTGTCCTGCCTATCCACTGTGGGTACCTTCTCTCTGGGACACGGACCACACCCTGCATTCCCTGGCAGGACTCTCCCTGCCTCCCCCCTACCCCCCGCCAGCAGCGGCCCTGCCAGTCTGCATCTCATTCAGCATGCCCTGCCCCTGGTGCACACGCTACCATTGTTGGTTTGTTTGTATTGTTTTTGGTTTGTGGAGAGGCAGGGGTTTGTGGGTTAACTGATTGGGGTAGTTGATTTGTCTGTTGTATTGTTCCCTTTGTTCTGAAAGGCACCCCTAGAGCTGGTGAGCAGCCCCCTTTAGTTCCTGCCTGCATGTGGTAGGTACCCTGTGGGCTGGGAGCAGGGTGGGACCCTGGCCTGTGGCACTTCCCCTCGGTGGCACAGCAGGTCAGCCCCAGCACCTCTGGGCCCTAGGGTCCCATCTTTATGTTTGCTGTAGCAACCCCCTTAATCCAGGCTCTACCCACACCCAGGTCCCACACTCATTAGTATTTGTCCATGTCCTATGTGCTCACCTAAGCCTACCATCTTTGAAAAGAAACGAATTGCCACCTCGAAACCTGTCCTCAGTGTCTCATAAGTCAGAGCTCCTCCCTCTGCTGCCCCTGGGTCTGTCACACACAGGTGGTCTTCAGCTCACCTGTCCCTGGTGCATCCAGCTCTGTTCCCAGCAACACTGGGATCAGCAGCCTCTCCGAGTGCCCACACCCCGCTCCTGGAAAGCGGGCCTGGGCTGCCAGCTGGCAGGTGCACTCACACAGGCCCTACCTGAGTTCTCACCTGGCAGAGAACACACAGGCCACATGCTTGGGTGAGGTGAAGGCCGGGCCATGGGGACCTGGTGGAGCACCGGAAAACATGTGGGCTCTTAGCTTGGGATGCTGGGAACCCCCTGCACCCTGTGGAGGTGCAATTTACACAACACTATACATATGTAGTACATACACACTTAGTACACACACACACACACCCCAATAGAACCGCTTCCTCCTCATCCTCCAGGCGGAGCCAGGTGGTTCACCCTGGGTATACCTTATGTCCCACCGCCCACTCATGTCATTGGAGGCTTGTCTGTTTGCGGAGGGTCAGAGCCTATCCTTCCCCTGCTTGCTGCGAAACTCAGAAACCAGGACTGTGTCCTTCCTGATGCCACGAGAACAGGAGCAGGAGCACTAATGCATCCCCTGAGGTTCACATATTGTGTCCCATGTGGAATGGCCGAGTGGACCCCGTGGCTGCTGGCTACAGGAACATGTATTGCTAATTAACCAAATAACTTGGACAACAGCACTCCAGCCTCAAGTCAGGCTGCTGGGCAGGCTCTGGTCCCCTGATCAGGTCTTGACAGCTTCTCCCTGTCAAGATGGAATGAGGCACTGCCTCCATCCTAGTCTGCAGGTCCCAATCTGCTGGGAACCACATGCTCTTTCTGTTACCCCATGAGATACAGTTGTTTTAGACCATGATTTATAGTAGGAACTATCCTGGAAACAGAAAATGCCTGCAGCCCGGCTGGTGTGCCTCAGCGGTTGAACGTCGACCTATGAACCAGGAGGCCACTGGTTCGATTGTCAATCAGGGCACTGGGTTCGGGCTCTATCCCCAGTAGGGGGTGTACAGGAGGCAGCCGATCGATGATTCTCTCTTATCGTCGATGTTTCTATCTCTCTCCCCTTCTCCCTTTCTTTCTCTAAAGTTAATAAAAACATGCTTGGGAAAAAAAAAATCTACAAAATGCCTGCAGAGCAGGGTGTGGTATAAATGCCACACCATCCAAGTGCCGATTTCCTGGGATTTTCAGGTTCTCTGCCTGTTCACATGTCTGCAGCACAGGCACCAGACAAAGGGTGATTTATGGGAACAAATAGTAAACTCTCCTGTAACATGATATCTTTGCAAATTGGAAGGGCCAGCTGTCAATTTTAATGGCAGAGCAGGATTGCTGAGCTAGCTCCCAGCCAGCACCCCAAAAGTGAGGGCACCCCAACAGTGAGGGTGGCCCATGGGCTTGGGAGAAGGGTGCAGGGAGGTGGGGTTACATCTCAGGAACAGGAGGGAAGTGTCACCTACAGACTGCGACCTCTTTTCCCTCTGCAACAGAATTCTAAAATAATCACAGAGGATGGAAAAAGACATAATATTTTAAACTAAATGTTAAAAATAAAGGAAAGGCAATCAACCTATGGGGTTAGATTAAAGAGGTACTTAAGAAAAAGTTGTGTGCTCTCAGTGTGAATTTTGGGAAAGAAGGTATTTCTGAAATTAATGCTCTTGGTTTTTACTGCAAGATGTGAATTAGACTGTTAGCATAGACCAGGGGTGGGCAAACTTTTTGACTCGAGGGCCACAATGGGTTCTTAAACTGGACCGGAGGGCCAGAACAAAAGCATGGATAGAGTGTTTGTTTGAACTAATAAAAATTCAAAGTAAACATCATTACATAAAAGGGTACGGTCTTTTTTTTTTTTTAGTTTTATTCATTTCAAACGGGCCGGATCCGGCCCGCGGGCCGCAGTTTGCCCACGGCTGGCATAGACTCAGAGTAGGAGTCACTCTGGTAAGAGCCAGAATCAGTATCAAACTGGTTCTAGAGGAGATGAATAAAATAGAAGAATATCTCAGTATTGGCTGAAAAGTTCTAGAAGGCACAAATAATATAAACAATGAGATTGTAGATCAGGACTGATCTAAAAGTCACGACGAATGTCATGGGCAGCTTCGGTTATCCTGAAATCACTCATGCCAGGAAGTTTAGGTGGGGAGGAAAAGTCTGAGGACTTCGGAGATTTCCTCATTGACAAAAGTACTGAAATGAAACCAAGAGAAAAGAGAAAAGCTTGATAAACAGCAGTCTTAGAAACATGGAAACAGCAGTCAGAAATCTCCGTAGAAATTTCTCTAGAGAGGCAGCTGGCTGGAATTCTAATGTTGTTCCCAGAGGATTCACCCAGAGGAGGCAGCACGGGAGGAGACCCAGGGGTCAGGGTCACCGAGGATCTCGACTCGGTCTCCGAGGTGTATTCATGGGCAGACCCAGCGATTCATTCATTCATTCATTCATTCATTCATTCATTTGTTTATTTTCCCCAGCAATTCCTTTAAGACAGGGACACCTGACCCTGCCAAGACAACATTAGTTGAAATTTGAAATTCAATAAATCTAGGAGCTTTTTTCATAGCAACATAATTTTTAAGTTGATAATTTTGTATGGCCCGCAGACGTTGTTATAAATATCCAAATGACCCTTGACAAAAAAAAAGGTTCCCCACCCCTGCTTTAAGAAAAGAAACTAAGTGTCACTTCCCAGCACTGTCGCGAAGGTTTTAATGTGAGACAAGCTGTGAACACATCACTTGTGAGTGAGGACAGGCACAGGTTTACCCACTGGACACAGACCTGTGATAAAGTTCAGCACCCAGTCACAATGTAAAGCAAAGCCAAGCTTTCAGAAAGCCAGGAGTGCAAAGGTGCGTTCTCACCAGTAAGACATTTCCTGACAGCCTCGAGCCAGCACCACTTAGTGGGAAGCATGGTCACCGAGGACAGCAGGACAGCAGGTCTGGGATTGCCGCTTCTGTGCAGCCTCTGCTGAAACTAGAGCTTCCCGCTGGGCTCTCCCCACCCCGCTCCTGCAAGAGGAGGCGAAGAGGGCCAGTAAACATTTCCATCATTTGCAAAACATGGTTATCAAATCCGCACTGTCCAACAGGCAGCCGCGGCCACAGGTGGCTATTGAGCACTTAAAACGAGGTGAGTGGCCCTAGCCAGCTTGGCTCAGTGGATAGAGTGTCAGCCTGTGGCCTGAAGGGTCCCAGGTTCAATTCCAGCCAAGGGCACATGCCCAGGTTGCGGGCTCGATCCCCAGTTGGGGGTGTGCAGGAGGCAGCCGATCAATGATTCTCTCTTATCATTGATGTTTCTATATCTCTCCTTCTCCCTTCCTCTCTGAAATCAATAAAGAAATATATTTAAAAAACAAAAAACGAGATGAGTGTAAATTGGGATGCCCCATAAGCATAAAACTCACACTGGATTTCTGACATGAAAAATCATGGAGTACCTCGTAATTTTTTATGTTGAGTACATGCTGAAGTGATATTGCAGGTATATTGGATTAAATAAACTATAAATTTCATCATCTTTATATTTTTTAAAGTGTGGCCACTGGGAAATTAATAATTACACATTAAATGGCTGGCATTGAATATCATGTTGGGCTGTGCTGGTCTTGACAGGGAGCCCAAGGGAATCTGCAGAGGCTGAGGGAACAGCCCACATGCGCTCAGTTGCAGGTGACAGAGGCCCAGCAAGGTGAGGCGGGTGGGGCTGTTCAGGCTTGGCCAGCCGAGAGCATGAGACCTCACCACAGACCTCCTGTCTTCTCTGCACCAAACCTGCATATTTGAAGTGTGTAGTATTGCAGGTAACCGAACACTGCAGTATGGGTCATACGCCTTTATAAGTTTCAGTTCTGTCATCCTTCCCGGTCCTCTTCTGACTGACCACCTGAGTATAGGCTGGTGCAGAGCCATGTCGTTGTGCATGGAAGTGCTTGTGTTTTAGTGACAGCTGTCCTTCCACCTGGACTCTCCTGGACTCGACCACTCGGCTGAACCCATGTGTCCATCATTCCCACTCCCCGTGTTTGCACTATCCCCTCACCTGCAGGGCCTGCCCCTGCCCACAGAGCCCCAACCCACCTTCCTGGCGTCCTCCCAGCTAGACCCGCGGTGGCACATTCTCTGCTGGGCTCGTGCCCTATAACTTCCTTGGGCTGCAAAGCCCCCCGAATTCCCTGGTCTTCCTGGGGCCTAGTCTTGCCAGCCCCACCCCTGCCATCTTGCCATTTCACAGATGACATCTTAGTGCTGTGACAGTGTCCTCGTGTCATATAAGGCTCGGGCTCAGACTGCCTGCAGGTGTGGGAGTTGGGGCGGAGCACTATTGACTACTTGAGAGGGTCCCCCAACTCCGGTCCTCGGCCTCCCACAGGGGTGACTTTAGGACTAGGATGGAGCGGGAAAGGTGTAGCAGGTCCCCTGTAACCTGGGTAAGGTGTCGCTGCTGCTCCAGCCACCTGACTGTTCCTGAGATGAAAGTACTCTGGCCAGGGCAGGTCCAGCGCCCGTGCCTGGTAGCTTCCACACGAGGATTCCAGAGGAGAGGTTCCCTGATGACCGTGCTTCTGGAACAACCTCAGTCTGTCTCCCCAGATCGCGGTCATGACGCTGACGCTCTTTCCCATCCGGCTGCTGCTTGCCGCCTTCATGATGCTGCTCGCCTGGCCCTTCGCGCTCGTCGCTTCCCTGGGACCCGGTGAGAGGGACCCGGAGAAGCCCCTGGCCTTGTGGCGGAAGTAAGTCCTGTCAGTGGTGCTCTGATGTGGGGAGTCACAGGGCCCTGTCTTTTTTCTCACAGCTTCTATCCACCCAGTGTTTATCCTCCCCTTCCCGGGGCAATGTGTGCCAGGGCTGCGCTCTCCGGGCTGGGACACTGCGGCTCCTGCCACACCCCTGCCATGGTCTCCAGCTTCCAACAGGGTCCTTCCAGCCACATGGCTGCTATTTCCATGTCCCCCAGCCCTCAAACCCCAGTGTGGGGTGTGGGGCGTGCAGGAGGCAGCCGATAAAGGATTCTCATCATTGATGTTTGTATCTCTCTCTCCTTCTCCCTTCCTTTGAAATCAATAAAAATATATTTAAAACAAACGGGAGAACAAACTGCACACTGAACTCCTGAGAGGAACACACAATGACTTGTGCCCAAGTGTGGGACCCAGGGAGGCAAGAGGAAACAGGTTTTGAAATAACAGGGCTCAGAGCATATGCCCTTCGTCCTCGCGCACAATGGGGAGCACACTTGTGCAGTGGGTGGGGAGGTGGGTTCTCCCCGCTGTGCACAGCTGTGCGGCTCTGAGTAGACCGATGTTAGGTTAGGGAGCCTTTTTGTTCAATGTATGTTAGTGTCATTCAAAAGTTCCTAAAATAAAAATCTTAGGTTTTGTTAATGAAAGGAAGTGCCCCCTTTCACAAAAGTCACTTAGTCTAAGTTACTTTCAAAACACACAGTGTTGTAAAAACTAATATCTTCTTGCAACACCTGATCAGCAGGCCGACACCTGAGCCAGGCAGGCTGTGGTAATGGTCGTCTTGGTTCTGACACACACACACACCCAGCTCATGTGGTAGAAAGAGGGTGTCTTAGTCCTGTCAGGCTGCCTTAACCAAGTACCACCAGCCGGGACTAAAACAACAGATATTCATGCCTGGAGGCTGGAAGTCGGAGGCCAGGGTGCGGGCATGGCTGACTTTCTGGGAAGGGTCTCTTCCTGGCTGCAGATGCCACCTTCCCCCTGTGTCCTCACAGGACAGTGTTCTGATCTTTCTTCCTCTCCTTATAAAGCACTGATCCTATCAGATGCCAGCCCTACCCTATGATCTCATTTCACCTTATTTCAAAATATTGGGGATTAGGGCTTCAACATAGGAGTTTGGGGGACATGGTTCAGTCCCGAGTGCTCCGTGTGGGGACTCTGCTCTCAGATCTGAGAAGTCCATCTTCATGACAGCCTGGTGCCATGTGTGCACTGGAGACCAGGGCCTGGACTTGAACTTACTGTCAGCTTTTCTCTGCTATCCTGAAAACATCCCCCACCCCGAGATCTTAGCTTGGGATTGCCCTGGAGAAGCCCAGCAGCCCCCACCTGCCCTCCAGTATGCAGCCCAGCTGCCTCAAGACCTGCTGCCCAGGGACTGGCCCTGCATTGAGCTTGAAGCTCCTTGCAGCTCCAGGACATGGCCCAGTCCCTTCCTGTCCTCGCAGCCCCAGGATGTGGCCTCAGGCCCCTCCTGTGCATCGTCAGCTGTCATTGCTTCATGGTGGTGGGGGGAAAGGGGAATAGTAGGTGGAGTGTTCCATCAACACACGGGCCAGCTCTCACCTCTCCCATTGTCCGGGTGCTTGCTCCCTTTTGTAGCAAAACCATTTGTAACATTCAGATCAGCAGTCTCCAGGACCACATGGATCTCAAAGACCCAGGTGGACTGGGCTCTTGTCCCACTCTTCACACGCCTGTATGTTCAGGGACCAACACCCAGGGTTCGATGTCAGGACACTCCCTCCACCTGGACACACTGTCTCCTCAGTGTCCAGTTATCCCCCCACCTCTGTGACCCTTTACCCACCATGTGCCCCTTCTTGTTTTGCTGGCTGCGTCTACCTCTCCCCGGCCTTGGCTGCAGCGAGTCCCTGTGCTCTCCTGGTGAGCTCATCTGGTTCAAGGATGTCCACGACTGTCCGCAGGAAGAAGGAGACTCCTGTTTGACTTGCACCCTCTCTTGCAGGGTCGTGGACTTCCTGCTCAAGGCTATCATGCGGACCATGTGGTTCGTCGGTGGCTTCCACCGGGTGACCGTGAAGGGGCGGCAGGCCCTGCCTACCGAGGCAGCCATCCTCACCCTGGCACCACACTCCTCCTACTTCGATGCCATCCCCGTCACCATGACCATGTCCTCCATCGTGATGAAGGCCGAGAGCAGAGACATCCCGATATGGGGAAGTGAGTGAGGCCCTCCCCGCCCGCCCTCGGTGCAGGTCACTCCCATGTGAAATAGGCCCTGGGTTTGCGTCCCTGTTATCTTTCCTTTGTTGTGATTTCCTCTGCAATAGTCATTGTGGGTTTTATTTTTCATTACTGCCCTTAAATATAATTTGTTGAATTACTTCAGGTTCTATCACCGAGGATCCTAAAAGTCTGGGCACAGCACAGGGCTCCGTCCCAGCACACTAGTTATTGTTCTCGAAACCCAGGCACAGGAGGGTCCCTAGACTTCATGGTAGATCACTGTGGCTTAAAACAACAGAACTGTCTGCTCTCATTCTGGAGCCAGAAGGCCCTCATCACATTATCTCAAGACTGAGCCTCCGATGGGACTTGGGGGGCAGAGCGGCCTTCCTGCCTCCCCAGCTCCTGATGCTCAGGCATCCCTGGGCCTGCGGTCCAGTCATTCCACCTCTTTCTCCATTGTCCCAGGGCCTCTGCCTGTGTCTGTGTCTCTGTGTGTCTTATAATCCAGGGTGAGCTCACGTCAAGATCCTTACCTGTTTTAAAATGTCACATTCACAGATTCTGGGGGCTAGGACATAGGCACATCTTTTTGGGGTCACCGTGGAGCACACTCACCATTATTGTGGAGGCTGTAAGGAATCCTGGGCACTCTAGGTGGCCCCCTGGGTGCTCTACATGGTCCCCTCACTTCACAGATGAAAGCACTCTCATGCCAAGCCTGGCCCAGCCCTTCTGGAGCACTGCCCATGGTGCCCCTGGAGGGTTGGCCAGCCTGTGCCAGGTTTGCACCCCCGTGGTTCCTCCAGCTGCTCTGCCTGGGCCCTGCCTCTCCTCTCCTCCTCGACAACCAGCCTCTGCCTTTTTTTTTTTTTTTCCAAATCCTCACCCAAAGATATATTTTTATTGATTTCGAGAGTGAGGAAGAGAGAGAGAGAGAAACATCCATGTGAGAGAGAAACATCGATCGGCTGCCTCCTGTACCCACTCTGACTGGTGGATGGAACCCACAACCTGAGTATGTGCCCTGACTGGGAATTGAACCCATGACCTTTCAGTGCGCAGGACAAACATTCTAACCAACTAAGCCATACAGGCTGCCTTTTAAACCTCACGTGGGTTCTGGAGCAGGGCTTGTCTAGCAGAGGCAGGCGATGGTTCTCTCCCTCTGTGTCTGTTACCCCTTCTTATGAAACCCAGTCACTGATTAGGGCCCACTTCAATCCAGACTACCTCCCTGTACCTTGAGTACACCTGCAAGTATCTTCTTTCTGCCTGGCCGCTGTGGCTCAGTGGTTGAGCATTAACCCATGAACCAGGAAGTGTCAGTCATTTTGATTCCCAGTCAGCGCAAATGCCCGATCCCCGGTGTGGGAAATGTAGGAGGCAGCCAGTCAATGATTCTCTCTCATCATGGATGTTTCTATCCCTCTCACCCTCTCCCTTTTCTCTGAAATCAATACATATTTTTAAAAAATATATCTTCTTTCCAAATAAGATCACTCTCACAGGTGTTTGGGGCTAGGACATCAGCATATCTTTTTGAGGGACACAGTTCACCCCACAACAGGAGCCACGTGTCCTGGGCCCTGCGACTCTGAGTTCATGGCCCTCACACCCTTCTTTATTTACAGTGACAGAGGCTGTCTGCTCCCTGATGGGTCAGCCTTGCTCTGCTCTTTGCCTGATTAACCTCCTGTGGACTCTCAGTGTTGTTACTAAGGCTTCATGCTGTCCTCTAAGTTTACTGGAAGCTTTGGTTGTTTCCCAGTTCCCTGTGGCCAGGCATGGACTCCCACCCACCCCGTGGTACAGCCCCTGGGACCTCTAGGGGTCTCACCTCTCACCAGATCCTGCTCAGCGGAAGTGGTGTATCCCCACATGACATCTCCCCTTCCCTTTCAGCTCTGATCAAGTACATACGGCCTGTCTTTGTGTCCCGGTCAGACCAGGATTCTCGCAGGAGGACCGTGGAGGAAATCAAGAGACGGGCGCAGTCAAACGGCAAGTGGCCACAGGTAACCGGGCCCTGCTTGCGTTTGAGTGGATTTATTCCAGAAGTTGTGAGCTTAAAGACTGAGGGGAGAAGAAATAAAAGGGCCAGAACCTGCCTTCCATAGGGACTGGCTGTGTTTAGTTTCCTTCTATTTCTGATGAGTGTAAATCCAAGAATCTGCTAAATATCAGGTACTTTTGATTCTGGAATTTTAAAATTAAAAGAAAGAAGAAGAAACCATTCAGACTTGTATCTCAAGTTCCCACAATCGTCTTTATTGACAACAAATCTTTGTATAAGTTCTGAGTCAGAAAGAGCTGCTACCCGGTCCGCGGGGTCGGCAGGACCTCGGTTCTGAGCAGAGCATTCGTCTATAAGGTGCCCACTGCTTCGGGGTCATGGGCTGAGCTTCCTGCGTGCATCTGGTTTCTGACCCAGGCCGTGAGGCGCAGGTCTCAGCTGCTGTTATCCGTCGAAGTGTTTGACCCAAGCTGTAATTTTCTTCTTTTAAACTGTGCCGACATTCAGAAGCTAGAAATCCCCCCAGACTCTGGGTTCTGGCTGCTCAGGAAACACAAGGGGGGCTGGCTCCCAGCACCTGTACCCATGGGCAGCCACTTGGAGTGGTTCCCTGGCTGCCACCCCTACCAGTGCAGGCCATTCCTGCCCCTCCTTCAGCTTACCTGCCAGACCCTCGGGGATGCCAGGGTTGGACCCCTGGTGGCTCTTTGTTACCTGGAGGTGGTCTGCCCTTCAGGGACCAGAATTGAAAGCACCCACACAGGTGGTATTTTTCAGCTATGGGGAAGGTGTTACTGTGGATTCTCTTGGGGTTTCCACTTGCTGGCCAGCACCCCCATCCCCAGGGCCATTCCGTGTCCCGAGTCCTTTAGCCACACGCTCTCATCTGTGTGTCCCTGTCCCGCTCTGCCTCGGGACGCCTGCTCCCGCTGACAGCCTGTTCTGTGCAGTTGTGTCTGGTCCTCGAAGCAGCCAGGAGGCAGGGACCACAGTTAGCATATGCAACTCCCTGGTCTAAGAAGGCACATGCTGTTGTCTACTTGCGTTGCTTCCAGATTTTAATAAATTTCATAGAGAAGAAATCAGCATAATCTTCCAAAATGCATTTTACCTTGTTCAACTGAAAATGATTAAAGTATCTAAATTATGTCAGCAGTAGGGAAATAGATTGTGAAAATTGGCACCTGTGAATTCTGAATTATGTCTCTTTATTGCTGAACTCTTTTTTCTCTTCTTTTTTTCATTTCAAGATAATGATTTTTCCAGAGGGAACTTGTACCAACAGGACCTGCCTAATTACCTTCAAACCTGGTATGTAGGTTTTTTTCCAATGTTTTTATTGATTCCAGAGAGAGAAAGGAAGCAGGAAGGAGGGATAGAAGCATCAATGATGAGAATCATCGATCGGCTGCCTCCTGCACGCCCCCCACTGAGGATCGAGCCCACAACCTGGGCATGTGCCCTGATCGGGAATCGAACTGTGACCTCCTGGTTCATGGGTCAGCGCTCAATCACCGAGCCACACGGCCAGGCTGTAGTTTTCTTAATTATTTTTTTCTCCTTGAAAAAGTGGGGGAGACCCTCACTCCCACCAGTGCTTCCAGTTGTCCTATCAAAGTGCAGCTCAGCCTGGAGACACTCCTGTCTGCCTCCTGCCAGCAGGGTTGTGACCCTGGAATTCTCTATTTTCCACCAGCACAGATGGGGAGGGACCTTCCAGGCATTGGGTTGCTGCTGACCAGGAAAGCCTGGCAGGAAATCCCATTTTATTCTGAGGCCAGCATGAGCCACGCAGGCACAGGACCTGCCACCCTGGCAGTAAGACGGTTCCTGTGTCCCTTTTCTCTGCAGGTGCCTTCATCCCGGGAGTTCCTGTCCAGCCGGTGGTCCTGCGGTACCCAAATAAGCTGGTGAGTGTGTTCTGCGGATCTGTGTTCAGGCGGAAGCCCTGGGAGTGAGAACTGCAAGGTGTTTGAACACACGGGTTTTCCAGTCAACCCTGCTATGCCGAATATTCCCAAATATTCACGCACAGAATCCTGCCTTCATAGGTCAGGGAGTGGTCCTCCTCTCATGTGATCGATCCTGACATTTTCATGTGAACGTCCCCCCTCTCTGCCCAGTGTCCTCAGCAGCTGTCACTGTCCAGTTCACACTCTAGGAAAATTATAAATTAAGAATATTCAAGTTCTGAAAGGCTGGAGGCAGCAGGAGAGAAAGGAGTTAGGTGACTTTGTGGTTCATGTGCCTTTATCTTGCTTCTGTTGTGTGCAGAGGTTTTGTTTGTTCCAAGAGAACAAAATAAAAGAAGGGGTGTTTGGGGCTCAGAGCTCCCAGACAATCTTGATGGATCCCCAGCTCTGAGGCAGAGCTGGGACAGGACCTCAGAGCAGGTTCAGCCAGGGCCCTGCTGGTCTGTGCGTCGACATCTGCAAAGCAGCCATGGCTGCCCCCTTCTCCCAGGTGCCCTGTGGGAGCGGTTTTCATGCTGGCTGCGTCTCACTTCTGTAACCCCGTCCGTGGGTGTCATCTCACCTTGATGGGCTAAGGGCCTTTGCAGCCGAGAGAGGTCCAAACACACTCCGCCCTGCCTGGGCCCTGGACACACGGGAGTGGTTCTCCACTGAGGCACCTGAGGCAGATCTGCTCGTAACATGGAGCTTTCTCTCCGTTGCAGTATCTTTATGACAGCAAAGGAAGAAACCTACCAGCCAGGACATGGTGGGCTCTGGAGTCCCTGGTATAGACGGTGCAGAATTACATGTGACATCTGGGCCAGGCCTATAGGGTCTGAGATTTGCACACTGGGCCTAAGGGTGTAGACAGGCGCAGTGGAGGCTGTCTGAGTGGCCATTAAATAAATGTCAGTCAGAACTGGTCGCCACGCAGACTGACAGATAAAATTGTTCTCGCAGCACAGCTGAAACTGAAGAGGTGTGTTTGTTTGTCAGTCTCTGCAAATAAGAGAATCTGTCATTGGTGTGTAGAATTCTAGATTTTCCATTTTTTTAGTTTGTCCCATGAACGTATTGTAAGCAAGGTTTCTTATAGGTTCCAGAGCATGCAGCTCAGGTGTCAGAGACACCTGCTTTGCCTGTTTGTGGCCCATGTCCTGTGTTCAGCTGCATAGCCACAGGCATAGCCCACTGCTGGCAGGTTTGAGCACAGACCTGCACAGAGGGGGCCACATGGGTGGCAGGGAACCCCATGCCAGGGGTTTTTGGAGCCTGTGAGAGGTGTGCATGGGTGTCAGGATTACAGAAGGAAAAAGCCTCCATAGGTGACCTTTGTCAGGGTAGAAACAGGCACCTGTCCTCCAGTGTCCTACCTCGGTGACTGCTGAGGCTGAGAATGGAGAGCGTCAGAAATGCCCAGTGGGGGTCGGGCCTGGCACGGGAGTGCGGGAGACACGGCTCTGCAGTGGCTTGTTCTACCCCTTCCCAAACCTGGGGCCAACCTGCTAGAGGTAGGGGTGCAGGCAGGTGTGGTGTTGGAATTTGGCTGGGTGTCCCAGGCCCTCATGAGCAAGTCTGAGGGAGCAGATGGACAACGTCTCCTTGTTGTTGGTTGAGGTTGCCAGGGACACCTGGGGGGGAGGGGGGGAGGGCAGGAAAAGGAGCTTGGAGGGGGTCTTAGGTGGTGAGCACCCACCTTCTTCTCTGCCCCAGAATGGACTTGGGAGGATGAGGAGCTCAGCATTTGGAGTCAGAGGACGGTTAGAATAAGGGCAGGGAGGAGGGCAGCAGAGGAAGTTAGGATAAGGGCAGGGAGGGAGGGACCCGTGTGGCATCCCCAGGAATTTCTGATGCCCACCTCCCAGTCATGTTTCATCCATTCATTTCTTGCCCCCAGGACACCATCACGTGGACGTGGCAAGGCCCCGGAGCGTAAGTCAGACATTGTGCTGTCTCATTTGTCTTGTCCTCCCGGGAAAGTGCTCCAGTTAATTTAGCAAATGTGAAACCTGAACACGTGACCCGCTGCCATTTGACAGCAGTTAGGTTCACCCTGTTGTGGAAACTGAATGTAAAAATCTGGTATGTCCTCACACCCTGGGTTCCGGGACTTAAGTTCATTGCCTTCAGCCCCACTGGGAAGATAATTGTGAGAACCTTTCTCTTCCCGCCTTGCGTCTGTCAGCTCAGTGATTACCATCCTGTCCCTGGAAAAGACACGAGACTTCCAGGGGCTGCCCTCCTCTTGCTCAGCTATTGGGGGGTGGGGGTGGGTGGGAGGGTGGAACATGGGATCCAGGCACATTAGGCCTCCAGGGTGCTGCCATGTGAGCTGGTTTTTGGAAATGAAGTGTGGGTGCTGAGGCCAAGCAAGAGCCCGCCCACGGCCCCCAGGCCTTGTCCAGTGTTTGGAACAGAATGCGTGGGAGGTGCCATGTGGAGCGGCTTGTCCGAGTGGTGGTCCTCACATTTCTGAGGCTGGAGTGTGGGGGTGGGTGGTGAGAAGCTGGGAGAAGGGCTGGAAGGGGCTCCTGGTGGCCTGGGCTTGAGGCTGTCGATGAGGCCGAAGTCAGGTGTGTAAGAGTGTTACAAGGGAGACTGTGTATCCAGGGAGTAGCAAGCGAAGGCCCAGGGGTGGGATTCTGGATGGCTCCCCATTTCCAACTTCTGCAAATAAAAAATTTAAAATGCTGGTTCTGAAGTCAGGAACTCTGGGAGCCAGGCATGGGAGTGGCATAAGCGAGGGCCTGTCCAGTCTGCGCTGCCGTGAGATGACTGGCTGAGGACCGATGGGCAAGATTTCCTGAGCTGGAAGACAAACTTGAGAAGCATTGGCTTGCAGGGCATACTAAAGCTGCAGATATGGGCATGTTTAATAAAAACAGTGAAGACAGCTATGTAATAAAAGTAGCCTTTTTTCTCACTGTTGTATTTTAAGATTTAGGTTTGGGCTGAAGAAGGCTCAGCATCTGTCTCCTGAAGGAGAATTAACTGCCCAGTACTGCCCTCTGCAGGGCAAGGGGGTTGAAGATTTTGCTAAACGGAATCTTCTCACCAATGCTATAAATCTGTTTGTTTTTAAGGTTAGAAATCCTGTGGCTCACCCTGTGTCAGTTTCACAATCAAATTGAAATTGAGGTTTGTATAAATATAGTGTTACACAATGTTACATTGGGGTTATAAATACATTGTATCAAGGTCTTTTATAGATACAATGTTATGTTGTCTGTATAGATACAATGTTATATAGGTGTCTATGTGGATATGGTGTTAGTGGTATCTTGGGTTTTATATAGACACAATGTTACATTGATATCTCTACAGACACAATGTTATGTCATCTCTCTCTTGGAACCCTTGCCATGTCTCATGGCTCCTTACTAGTAGAGGTGCTTCCCAGTAGTTTTGCATCAATCACTTGTGTCTCTTGGGTGATTTTTAATCTATTCAGATACAATTTTTTAAATCAACAAGGAAGGTAACCCCGTCATGCTTTTATTATGGTTAGTGCAGCTTAAGGCATATAAAATTGACACATATGCAATGAATAAATTTTTTAGCTTTATTTTTACTTGATACTAATACTGCTGAATTCACACTGCTAAATTTGTCATACTGTCATCCTCTCTTTGATACTTGGTCAGATCATGTAGTCTGCCTTTGAGTTTGCATCCCACTGGATGTATCAGACAAAGTCACAACACCCATCCTCTCATCTAAATTAAATACAGCTATATTTGTTCAACTTGTAAATTTAATCTGAGTGGATGAGGAATAGAGTTTATTTTCTTAAAAAGGGAATTACCAGGCTACTCCTGCACCTGAAAATTAAAGATGAGTCATATGCAACTTAAGTATTTAATGAAACACTTTACTACCTTCCAATCAATTTTGCAGAGTAATACTGACTACAAATGAGCCAGCTTTCCGCCAGGTTTTTCATTTCAGTAGAATGTAAGCCACTTAATACTCAGGGCTGAGCCAAGGGTAGCAGCCCCACAGCTTAGGACATTTTATGTGGCTTGCCTGCTGGTGGCTCGGAGCACAGTGGAGCCAGGCTCTGAGAAAGACAAGCTGGGCCTGCCCTGGGCCACCTGGTAGAAACAGCTCTATTTCAGATCTGGCTTCTTCTTGTGAGCATTGAAAAGAGGCTTCGTGGCTTGTGAAATCCCTCTAAACATAATTCCTGGTGTTTCTCCTCTGAGACGCTGGTGCTAATGTGAGGAACTGTTGCAATTTGCGTCCTTCTTTTCAATGTAGCTGTAAGCAAAAGGTTCAGTTATGAGAATTGATAGTATTTCGGGATATTCCTTGATTCTTAAATATTAGTGTTAAAGAAAACGGGCTCAGTGGTGATTGTTTGCTTTTTCTGCATGGTAGGACTTATTTAAAACATTGGATAGATGTCCAAAAGCTAATAATCTTTTACGTAAAAATAGTTTGTTGTGTTATCCTCAACACAAAACTGAGACCTTTAGAAATAAAAGCACACATGTCATTCTTTTATATCTAAAAACTAAGCCCCTATGTGAAATTACAAATACAGTGTACCGGCCACAGCTGCGGTGTCCGGGGAGTGGGTACTCCTAGTGAGGAATGGCGAGTTGTGAATTTTCACACACACACACACGGGCATATATGTGCACGTGTGACCACTTCAAAGATGATTCTAGCGGGAAGTGCTTTGACAGATCTTAACTTTTTCAGACTCACAGTTGTCACTATAGTGGCATTGGTAAGGGGGGTGCCTTGTGATACTGTGCCAGTAACACAGCCTTCTCTGTGTGCTTAGTTCCTTCCGGTGTACAACCCTTCAGAGGAGGAAAAGAAGGACCCCGCCCTGTATGCCAGCAATGTGCGACACGTCATGGCCGAGTGAGTGCACCCTCTGTCTCCTCCTGGCCTCCTGATTTCCTTTCCCTAAGTATTACCCAGCACTCTTGTTTACCAGCTGTTTTCCTCCTCAGTGCTGCTAAAAACAAGAAAGCCAGTAGCTTTAGGAAGATGGGTTCTTGCAAAAGCTAGTGAGCAGCATGGACTCGGCCTATTGGACATACACTTTATGTCTCCTGTTTTTGTCAAATGACATTTCTGCTTGTTCAGCATTTGGAAGATCCTTAAACATCACTTAGTTTCACTCATGTCAGGTGTGCCCATAGCCATCAGTTACCCAGGTGCCGCATCTGTGGGCGCCCCAGTGTGACGGGCAGCAGAGCTGTCAGTGAGAGCAATGGCCTCTGCAGATTTCAGGGTCTGTCTGGGCTGGAATGTTCTCGAAGCTTCTCTCTCCATCTACCCACGCAGTGTTTATTAGTGTTCCTGCTCCATCTCACCAAGTTCAGTGTGGTAATTGTGCACCTAAGCTTGTACAGTATCTCCTCCCACTTGTACTGCACCCGTGCCACAGTCAGGAACATGCTCACCTCCTATTTCTGGCCATTCCCAGCTTGTTCCAGGTAGTGGTAGTGTCAGCTCTTACACCTGCCCCTCTAACCGCCTTCATCCCTCCCATCCCATCTTCTCCCCTCTCCTCCTCTCTCCTGTTCCAGGGCAGCAGGGGCTGCCTCTGACTTTGGCCACCTCGGTGCCTGCAGGGGGCTCAGCAGCTCAGCGGCTCTGACAGTGAGTGCCACTCGTTGGGGGTCCACGCGGCTGCAGAGGGGGCTTTAACAGTTGCTATTGCTGACCTGTGTGGCTTAGACTTCTAAGATAAAGCATTTCGGTATGCACATTGCACCCCATTTTAATGCATTCTATAAGACTTCACTGAGCAAAATCATGCATCTCACCTCAACATACATGAATTAACACTCAGCAAGCTGTCTTGTCTTTGTCCACGGGCTCCTCAGGAAATTGGGCGCTGGGGATAGAGTGCAGTGAGACACTCATCTCCTTGCCTTGGGCTCCCCGCTCCCCCCCCACCCCCCCTCACACACGAAAAACTCCCTCTTCTTTTCCCTCTCTGATTCACACTAGCCACCAGGATGTGCTTGATCCTCAACTTTTGAGAAGTCAGGGTACTCAGTAACACCCTTGTTTAACCTCTTGATAAAAAAAAAAAATAATGTCCATCCATGGAATTGCAGGCTCAACAGGTTGGGTATAAATATTCTTAGTACACACTGAAATAAATTACCTGTTAACATTTTTAAAGATATGTATCCTAAAGAAACTGTCCATATTAATTCAAAGGAAGAGGACAGATAACCCATGGGTCACCCCCTCGCCTCAGCGGCTGCAGGAGAATTTCAGTGGGTTGTCACCTCTCTCATCTCTAGTTCTCACCTTCAAATGCACCTGGGAGGGGCCAGGATCCCCAGGGGCTCTGTGGACAGCCCCTCAGCCAGCCTCATCCCCCTTCCTGAGGAATAATTCTGGCTTCTGTCCCCCAAGGATTATACCTGAGTTTGTCAAGGAGAATGTCAAAGTCACTGTTTCCTTCTCATGTGATTGCAACAGGAACTTTTATCAAATGACTGAAGCCCATTCAGTTATTGGGGTGGGGAGAAGTTTAGTTTTCTATACTTGGTAGATTTCCTACCTCGAGTATTTTCTTTAACAGGAAGGGTTATTTCTCATGAACCCTGATGCAGCTCTGAGAATGGCCAAGTTCTGACTCTCCCAGCTTCAGGGAGGTGTCAGCTCTGAGAAGAGCGATCCCTGGTCACTTGTGAAGAATTGAGCTTCTCCAATAAACACCCCGTGGGGTGGTGGTGTCGTCTTTAAGGCCCAAATGCATGGTTGTTTCCTAATGGGGTGCAAGCTTGGGCAGCCCAAGTTCTAAGTAATTGAAATTTAGGGTCAGCTATTAGGCATTTATGTTTAGTACTAAACATGACCTTCCCACATTGCCCTTCTGTGCATCTCGGCGTTCAGAGTCCTCCCTCATGTACTAACTGCTGTGTGAGGAGGTACCCCAGGGGCTCAGAGCAGGGTGCAGGACACGCATGCAGCACTGCCTCTGCCAGGGTGTCTGCCATTGGAGCAGACTCAAAGAGACCACAGGGGCTCCTGTGACTTGGGACCGCTGCCATGCAGGGCGCTCACGGCAGGGCCTCCTCTCTGCTGCAGGGCCCTGGGCGTCTCCGTGACCGACTACACCTTTGAGGACTGCCAGCTGGCCCTGGCGGAAGGACAGCTTCGGCTCCCTGCAGACACCTGCCTTCTGGAATTCGCCAGGCTGGTGCGGGGCCTGGGGTGAGTGCCTGGGTTTTTTTACTCATGATCAGTTCGTCAGAAAGGGCAATCCCTCGAATGCTGTGACAAGCGTTGGGGCTGTGATGTGTGACAGGGCAGGTGCGATGTGTTCAGCAGTGAGGAAGAGCTTTGTGCTGGACCAAAACTCCGGGCAAACCGCACAGGGACCTCCACCCTGCAGGTGTTGGGGACCAAGCTGGAGGTCGCAGCTGCGCCTGGGGCTGCCCGATGTCACTCGAGACAGGGCATCAAGGAGAGCTGGAGTGCTTGTTCTGGCAGTCTGGTCATTTTCCTCTTTTCTGTGCCAACTTCAGCCCACACTGAAGTCCCAAAAAGCCCCTCATGGCTGGTGCCACGCTCTCTGGAGCTGCCCCCGAAGGACGTCCTGCTCACAGGCCGCCCTGCCGAGGGGTGTACATGCTTAGGCAGAGCATTGCGTGCCTTCAAGTTATTAGAAGCCTGTTCTTGAAAACTAGCAGCTTGGTCTATAAGTCATGCTGATAATTTGTTGGGTCTTAAAACCGTAAGCCTCCTATTTTTGGCATTCTGTGATTTTATTGAAAAAAAACTTCCTCTCTCTTTATTTAGCCTAAAACCAGAAAAACTTGAAAAAGATCTCGATAGATATGCGGAAAGTGCTGGAATGAAGAGGGGGGCAAAGATCAACGTCTCAGAGTTTGCGGCTTACCTGGAAGTGCCTGTCTCCGACCCACTGGCCGACATGTTCTCCCTGTTTGACGAGGTAGCACATCACCCAGTGGGGGTGGCAAAACCTTTGGCTTCAAAGTATACATTGTTTTCCTTGTAATATAAACATTCTGTAGACAGTTTTGGAAGTAGAGAAGGAAAAACCACCCCTCAGTGGCCCCATCCTACCAGCCTACCCTGTCCTCGGGAGTATTTTCTCCCATGGTTTTAAATGCACAAAGAATCTGCCATTTCAGTTAGCATGTGCTGATAAACATGTCTGTAGTTTGTGTTTCCTTAGATCAGATCACTAAAAGGCTGAGTGATACCACACAGCAGTGCTGGCCTAGCCCCTGCCGTGTCCCTTCCCAGAGGCCTCCACTGACCAGCCCAGCCAGGCCTTCAGAATTTCTAAGCATGGCCTCTTTCTGGATGCTTGGCTAAGTGGTTCCCCATCGCCTCTGTCTAAAGCTTGGGAGTCTCCCCCTGGAGAGCAACCTCTACCCTGTCCACCACACACATCATAGTCGGTCGTATGTGCTGGCTGCACAGAGTCAACACGTCACTGCAGCTCTGGGAATGGGAGTGGCCTTTCATGTTTGGGAGTGGGGGAGACAGAGAACCAGGGGGGCAGGCTGCCATGTAGCCAGCAACCACCCACGCCTGGTCACTCTGGACGTTTGAGTCGCAGTGCAGACCCCTGTGCGGTACGTCCTGTAGGAGCAGTCAGCGTGGCACAGTGTGCGTGAAGGGGCTCCTTCAGCCACGAATGTTCCCTGTGAAAAACGTAGTATGTTGTGTGAATAATGGAGCATGTTGCATGTGGACAACATAGTGTGTTCTGTGTGAACACTTAGAATTTCATGTGTGTGCAACACAGCATGTTCCGTGTGACAACGTTGCATGTTCTGTGTGGCCACAAGGTGCAACGTGGTGGAACTCAAAGAAGCTGGTGAGTGATGTGGGCTTTAGAGACCCCATGAGTGTGCAGGTTTGTGGCACCACAGTGTGCAGCTGAGCAGGCGGCCCATCTGGGCGACCCCTGGTGTAAAGCAGCTGTGGGGTGGATTTGTGGCTACATCTCACTCAGGCACTGTGACAACAGGTCAGGTTTGAAATACAAGAGTGAGCATGGTTTCGCTGGTGACATCCTGGTGATGCATTATCACTGAGCACCGGACATCTTGCCACAGTGTGTGGGTTCATTTTTATTTTTCACAGTGTCAAGGGCACTGTTCTTACAAGGTAGGAATATCCTCCATTTCACAGAGAGCCTCAGACCCAAGATTAAACACCTTCCCAGAGTCGGGGGCATAGGCATGGGACCCAGTGTGCTCGGCCTGTGTGGTGTCATCACCTTGGGCTCACCTTTGATTTGCACGCCACTGTGTGGTCACTAGCAGGCTAGGTTTCAGAGCCCAGAAGTGAGCCTCGTGGGCAGGTCTGTTTTTCTGGAAGGCAGGCAACAGTCATCATGCTGCACATACTTTCCTGTGCACCTTCATCTGGCAGTCACACTGAAGATTCATTCTAGCAGCCTACAGAGTGGAGAAGCCAGTGGTTAGGAGTGTTCTTCAGATGCTCTCTCCATGTAGACACATGATCTCAAGTTTGTGTGAAAATAACCTTGTGTTGACACTCAGCAGCCAGTGTTGAACCCCAGCTCCCAGGGAGGTGCTGGAATGCCCCTCCCTGACAGAGCGTCTCTCTTTCGCAGAGCGGGAGTGGCGAGATGGACCCTCGGGAGTACGTGGTCGCCTTGTCTGTCGTCTGCCGGCCTGCCCAGACCCTGGACACCATACAGCTGGCCTTCAAGGCAAGTGCAGGGTTCACATGAGTTTAATTTATGGGGACAGTGAGACGTGGGTTACAGGTGGAGCACACCTGTAGGTGGGAGGGCGGGTCACGCTAAGGGGCTCAGCACTCCCTAGGGCGGCACGCTGGTTCTGGCCATGCTGCCAGGTGGGTCAGGGCCTCCGGGAGGAGGAACAGGCCACCCTGGGGAGGCAGTGGGCCTGGCGGGGCCTGAGGATGGAGGAGGAGACCTCGGGGTGACCTTGCTTTGCAGATGTACGGGTCTCAGGAGGATGGTAGCATAGACGAGGACGCCCTGTCCAGCATCCTCAAGACGGCATTAGGGGTGGCAGAACTCACCGTGACCGACCTCTTTCGGGCCATCGACCAGGAGGAGAAGGGGAGGATCACGTTTGGTGAGAGGCCCGGGAGCAGGGAGGGTGGCCCACTGGTGCCAGAAGTGAGGACACATGGAGCCCCCACCCACCTGTGCTTGTCAGGTCACCCTGTGTCTTTTGCAACAGAGATTATCAGGAGGAAGGTTCTTCCTAAAACCTAGCCAGGAAGGGTGGGAGCTTTCAATCTGACTTCTGCTGGTGATGAATAGAGCCAAATTCTAAGCCCCGTAGACCTGGGACCAGGATGAACGTCGTCCTGGGGGCTGTGGGCACGTGTGCCAGGCCAGGGCAGGGCCTCTGCCATCAGGGTTCAGTGCCGGAGCGAGTCACCTGCCCTGAGGACTCTGCTGGACTGCTCCTCTCTGGAAGGTTTGGCTTCATCACCTGTGGCTGCACAGAGCAGGCTGGCCCGGATCCTGGGGGGCCAGGACCTGAAACCCACCTGTGGCTGGGGGGCTGGGCAATAGGATCTCGGAAGGTGTTCTGCTCAGGGCACTGGCCAGAGTGCGCATTTCACAATGAGTAAGTGTTCTTGCTGAAAAACTAGCAGACATTTGCTCAAGAAAGGTCATCGTGCACGTCTTGTTTGGACATGTTTTAAAATTGCATCCAAATGTCAGGCACGGGTGTGGGGTGGGAGGTGGTTGTTATTTGTGTGTGTGTGTGTGTGTGTGTGTGTGTGTGTGTGTGTGTCTGCATTAAAGTAGGCCCTGCTTCCCAGTGGATTTGGGGGTTGTTGGTGAGGTTGGTGATGAGCCTGATCAGCTGCAGACTTTTCCAGTAAAAGCCGTTCCAGGTTTCCTACAAGGAGACATGGATGACCCTGGAGCCTGCAGGCTCCTACACCCAAGGCCTCTGAGCATCACCTGCTCTCAGGATGCCTGAGTGCAAGCCTGAGGGTGCTCTCCACTCAACACCAGCCCTGGCCACTGGGAGATGCACAGGCAGGGAGGCATTCAGGCCCTGTGACCAGCTTGCAGGGTGACCCTCCATGCACTCATGGTCTCCAGTCAGACATCCATCAGTAGCATCTGCCTCATGGCATCAGTCACCACACGGACACTCGTCCTGACCCTGAACCAGCTCTTGTGATAAGCAGCACCTCCCTCACATGCATTGAGTCCCCAGAGTACCCAGAATTGTGCCATTTCTTTAGCTTTCCCCCAAGCAAGAGTAACTGAGTGGATACAGTGGCTGCCCCTTTGCTTTTGCTATGATTTTATGCGCAGCAGAGAAAAACTGAGTGTGGGTCTTGTCCTCACCTCCAAGACCATGAACATAAACCCCACCCCTGCCAGAGCAGTGGCGGGGTGGTGAGTGGGGGGGGGGTGTACGGGGGGAGGGGGGGGAGAGTCACGTAGGCCCAGGGAAGAGCTCCAGACTCTAGGTGTCTGCTCCTGAAGCCCCTGTAACCGTGTGCCCTCGTCTCTCCAGCCGACTTCGGCAGGTTTGCAGAAACATACCCCGACTTTGCAGAGGAGTATCTGTACCCTGACCAGCCGCCTTTCGAGAGCTGTGCACAGACGCCTCCCGCTCTCACCCCCAACGGCTTCTGTGCTGACTTCAGCCCCGAGAACTCGGATGCTGGGAGGAAGCCTGTGCGGAAGAAACTGGACTAGGACTGAGGGTGCTGGAGAGACGAGACTGCTCCCCGGCAGTCGCCACCCACCTCCGCATGGCCGCGAGCCCTCTGCTGTGACCATCTCCGGGCTCCACTCTCCATGTCGGCTGCTCGGTCACTGTCCCCAGGCCCAAGTGCCAGAGGCTGGGGTGTTTCCATTTTGCTCCTCTGTGGGGCACCGGCCTGAGGGGCGCCTGCGGGGCATCTGGAAGGAAACCTTATGCTCACTCCACCCGGACTCCTCACAGCAAGACCGCGTGGGGCATGTCCTACCCACCTTGGCGGGGCTCAGGGGTCTCCCTGCGGGCAGGTCCTCAGGGGGTGGGTGGACACCAGGTGTGGCTTGTTTTCAAGTGTCCTGGGTTCAGATTGTCATCTCACTCTTTCCACGCGGCCCCTGTTGGTCAGTTCGAGGCACATGCACAGGCGGGCAGCTTCCATGCACACTCAAGAAGCGGGGCATGTGGCATGTGTTCAATTCCAGACAAACCCTGTGTCGACTTGTGGAGTCACAGCGTGGCTGGCCCGCCAGCGGTTTTTAAACATTTTTATATTTGTGGGAGTTCATGAGTATTTTATAAACCTCATTTAGATACTACAGGAAACATTCAGCATTTTTTTTAAAAGAAGAAAGTTGTTTTTCTACTTCATTTTCCTTTGAGGGTCAGAGGATATTTATTTATAGGCCCTTTTTTTGATAGACTCTGAGGCTGTCTGTGGCTTTGACTTCACTCTCTCTGGCCTCTCCACCAGGTCAGTTTCCCTCCTGTTTGGGCCACCAGGAGTTCCAGCCCAGAACTGCTATCTCCCATCCTTAATCCTTTTGAATCCCCCTCTTTTTTTTATAAACGTTACCAGCTTGGTATTTCTGTTTTAATATGACGTCATCTACTTCACTGTAGTGTCAGCTCCGAGGCATTGAACATGGGTGGCATGTTTGGCTGTGCACCTCCAGCAGCCCTGGGGCAGCACGTCCTGCTCGGAGGGTGGCCATCCCTCCCCTGCTCCGGCTCTGGTGAGTGGACAAAGCAGCTGCCCCTGCAGACAGATGAGCTGCACGGACAGACGGACGGGCGGAAACTGGAGAGCAGCAGAGCAGGCTGATGCCCCGCCTGTCAGGGTCACAAGGCCGCATAGGTCTGTCAGGGACCAACTCCAGTCCCGCCCTGGGTCAGAGGAGGAGCAGTCTCCTGGCACCAGAAGGGGGACACTGTGCTGGTGGTGCCTTTGTTCTTCCTGAAATCCCCTTGGTTCACTTGTTTAGGACAGAATTGGAACCTGTCCTTAAAGCACAATCAAAACCACAGACTCCAGTTGGTGTCCTGAAGCAAAGCCTCTGGGTTCCTTTGGGGGAATTTATGTTTTTTTCTAAAATGAATTGAATTTTGTATTTGGGGCATCTCTACTGAAAGTGACCACCAGGGCCAGAAGCACAGGGAAGATGTTTACTGATTTCCCGAGGCATCCATGACGTGCATTTCTACCAGTAGACGCCAGGAAAACCCTTAACTCCGGTTCAGCTGTCCCCTCCCCCTGTTCCAGCTGCTCACTGCCAGCCAGGACGCACACAGGGGCGGGTGCTGAGGGCCATCCGGGGCACTCGGGCTGCTGGACACCACAGAAACTCAGATGCAGCCTCGGTGGCTAACGGTGGTTAATTTTATAATCATAAAATGTATAAAGATTCATTTTTCAAAGAGAAAAACCCACCAATGACCAATGAAGGAGGTGAATAAACTAAGATGTTCTGAGGGAGGGGGCCTGAATTTGGCCTCCATCCTCCAGGTCTGTGCATGAAGGGTTTTTTGAATGAAATGCCACAGTGCGTTTTCAGGAAAAAAATCTCTGATAAGCAGACTTTGAATGGATGTTTGCTCCTCCTGATCCCTTTTCTTTCTTGTAGTGACTCAATGGCATTCGGAACTGTGAATGTACATAGTGTCGGAATAAACCCCATTAGTATGAGACGAGGACACGGGCAAGTGCAGCCCTGGCCCCTCCACCTGCAGGGCCCTGTGGGGACATGGGGGTCCTGCTGGGATGGGGGGTCCTGCTAGAATGTGGGGCCCTGCTGGAAAGGGTGCCATGTGAAGAACTTTGGGTTTGTAACGGAATGAATAAAATGTAGTCCTATGTACTTGAAGATGCTCTTAGTTACGTGAATTTTTTTTATTAGAAAGATAACATTTCTTAGGCTGTGACAGCAGAGGCGGTCAAGATGAGATTCTAGCATGTTTGGGAAGCACAGTGATTGAAGTTCTGTAGAAGCAGTTTCTCGATAGCGAAGGGGCACTGTGGAGTGGCTCGATACCCTGTGGGCAGTGGTGGCATTTCCTAGAACTCAGACTTGCGTAGCTGTCTCCCTGGTTCTGTAATTTCTGTATGTTGAGCATATACACCTTAAACACACTTTGCCGTCCTTCTTTTAAATCCGTAAGGATTTATAAATAGAAGGAAAGCAGGTAGAACTGTTGTATTACAATCCCAAACACTGTGCATGAGAACCTCGAGGGTGTGTGACCACTGGCTCCGGACTCGGGCAACACTCAGGGACGAGGTTTCTTCACAGAAGTGACAGGAGGAGGACACGCACAGGGACTACATTCACGCAGCAGCCGCTGTTGCTTCTTTGTGCTTGGTAGGCCCTTTTTAACATAATAAATGAGTCTTGCCTTTGAAATTGGTTAAATTGATTTAATTGTTTTAAGTAAAGGAAAGGGATAAAGCAAAGACAGGATCTGGACATTTTACATCCAGAGATGGACACAGCTTTGCAGTCGAAACTAAAGGTCACCACAGCCATGGGCATTGAATGGCATGAAAGTGGGCATGATGGCTGCAGGTGGATGGGAATGTCGCTTCTATGTGTTCAGCTCTCCTGCGTTCTGATTGGAACAGGCTGTGATGGGACCCATGCACACGGGCTGGCTCAGTACTGACAACAGGGCCATCTCTGCCATTTAATATTGTCAAGAGCTGGTTAGGTTCTGATTATTTCTCTTACATGTAATAAAAGAGTGAGAATCCAAAATTTTGTTTCCAATCAAAATGGAGGAACAGAGATTGGATCCACCCTCCCCCCCCCCAGTGGGAAACTGATGGGTATTTTTCTCAGTAGCGAGGAAATAGGCAAAACACTGCCCTGGTCCAGCTGAACACAGCTTCAAAGCAAGACCTGAAAGGATGGCCAGGCTGTATATCAGTAACTCACCTGCAGCCCCAAACCAAGTTCGAGGATATTCACAGGAATGCAAAATTACCCAGCACCCTGCAAAGTAGAAGTCACAATCCCTGGCATCCAATCCCTAGATGCATTAACAACAACAAAGGCAGGAAACAATGATCAGTAATCAGTAGAAACAGACCCAGAAATGACTGATGATGGAATTGGGTGAAGTCCATTTGTTATACAACGTCACTGTATTACCTTGTTTAGAAAGCCAGTGAGAGACAAGATTGAATATCTTCAGTAGAGACATGCGAGGTCTTTTATGGGATCAATGAATTCCAGCATGAAAACTACAATGTTTGAAATTCCAGCATGAAAACTACAATGTTTGAAATGCTAAATACACAGGCTTGCCAAAACCGGTTTGGCTCAGTGGATAGAGCGTCGGCCTGCGGACTGAAAGGTCCCAGGTTCGATACCGGTCAAGGGCATGTACCTGGGTTGCGGGCACACCCCCAATAGGAGATGTGCAGGAGGCGGCTGATGGATGTTTCTAACTCTCTCTCTCTCTCCCTTCCTCTCTGTAAAAAATCAATAAAATGTATTTTAAAAAATAAAAAATAAATACACAGGCTGAATAGGGGTGGGTTTGACATCACAAGAAGAGACGGTGAGTGGACTTGAAGGCACAGCAGTACAAACCATTCAGAACAAAGAAAAGATGAAAGTGTGAACCGGGCATCAGTGAGCTGTGGAACTTTCTCCAAGGAAAGGGACAAACTGGAAAAAATATTTAGAGAAGTACTTTTCCAAACTTGATGAAAACCGTGAATCCACAGATCCAAGGAGCTCAGGGAACTCCAAGCACAGGAACCATGATGGAAACCACACCAGGCACATCAGAGGAGAAAAGACACATTTCATGCAAGGAGCAAAAATATTCAGGTTTCTCATTAGGAATGAGAGCAACTAGAAGACAGTGGAGCAACATCTACAAAACAGGAAGAGAAAAAGACAACTGCCAACCTAGAATTCTTTACTCAGCAAAGATATTTTTCCAAAGAGAAATAAAGCTGCTTTGGACATACAAAAGCTGCAAGAACTCATCACTGGCAGCCCCTCACTACAAGGAATGTTGGAATCAGTCCTTAAAGCAGAGAGAAAATCATAGCACTTTGAATCTGGACCTACACTAGGAATGCAGAGGACCAGAAATGGTAATCACATAGGCAAATATAAGCACTTTTTCTTATTGCTTAAATCTATTTTTTATTTATTAATTATTGATGTCAAGACAGGAATGGCGAAGGAGAGATGGAAACATCCATGATGAGAATCATTGATCAGCTGCCTCCTGCACGCCCCCTACTGGAGATCAAACCCACAACCAGGGCATGTGCCCTGACCATGAATCAAACTATAATCTCCTGGTTTGTGCATCAACACTCAACCACTGAGCCACACTGACTGAGCATTATTTAAATCTCTTCAAAAGAAGATTGAGCCCTAGCCAGTCTTGCTCAGTGGATAGCGCATCGGCCTGTGGACTGAAGGGTCCCGGGTTCGATGCTGGTCAAAGGTCAAAAGCAACCACTAACATAACACAACAGAGATTTGGCTAATAAAAGAAGAGGGAACTAAAAATTTTAAAACTCAATCCAAAAGACAGCAGAAAAGGAGAAAAGGGGAACAGAGAACACATTGGAAAAATAGAAAACATATAGTCAATTTAGATTTAAACACAACCACATCAATATTCACATTAAATGTAAATGGTCTAAATACCGCCTCCACCACCCCCACCCCAAATAGTAGAAACTGTCAGCTTGGATATAAAAGCAAGACCCAACTATATCATGCGCATAAGAAACACAGTTTACATATGAAAACACAAATCAGCTAAAAGGAAAAGAATGGGTGCTCGCTCTAATCAAAAGAAACATGCAGTGGCTGTTTTAACAGCAAATTTGACTTCAGAGCACAGGTTGTGAGCAGGTCCAGCAAAATCACTACATGATAAGGATTCAGGTCCCCAGGAGGACATGCGATCCTAAGTGCACATGCCCCTGGAAACAGCTTCCACAGGGTGAAGCAGGAGGATAGACCAGAAGGAGACCAGTCCACACTCTTATACTGGGAGATACCAACGCCTCTCCCAGTAGCTGAGAACAAGCATGAAAGCTTTGTAAGGACATAGAAGACTGGAAACAATATGAGCTAAGCTGACCTATTCGATGTTATACCATTGTCCACCCAAGAATAGCAGAACACACATTGTTTTCAAATGCATGTGATAAACATCCTTTCTTGGGAGTGGGATCATCAGATATGCAACTTGCCTTCCATGTGGACGGGTCACAGACCAGTGCACTCACCGAAGCCTCACCAATGGCAAGCCTGGGCCTTTTATCTTTCCTTTTTTCAGTCTTTAGCAAGCAGGTGTCTCACCAATTATCTTGATATTTTGTATTCCTTGCCCACCAGCTTGGTGCAGCCGCATGTCCACACAGTGGGCTGATGGGATCCTCGGTGGCGTGGCAGGATGACAGAGGTTTCTGGGACGAGAAATGGCAGCAGGGAGCAGGGTAGTTGACGCAGTGCTGAGGTAAGACCGTGAAGGTGTGCTGCTGTCCCTGTCCGTTAATGGAAAGCGTCTCTTCTGATCTTTCCAGACAGCTGTGTGCGGGCAGGGGTGGTGGGGAAGTGGGTGTTGACTGCATCAGCTGTGGCATAGACCAGGGTTTGCGCTGATTTTCTCCAGTCAGAAAACCAGCAGCTGAACCTAGAGCTGAGGGCTGCCCAGCCAGTGCCTCCCTCAGGCAGAGTGAGTGGTTCTGAAGAGCTCACCAACAGAAGTATATATCTCCTCTGGATGCACTACAGCCCAGGCGGCACTCTGCTCGCTTTTATTGTTGTTGCTATTTGAGCCTCTGCCTGCGTGTTGGTGACTGATGTTCCTAACAGCCCCAGGGTCTTTACCAGAACCCCACCGTGCCAGCACTCTCTTGGACTTCCAGCCTCCAGACTGAGAGAAGATATATACTTCTGTTGAGAGTTTGGAGATGAATGGATGATTGGAACATAGAAAATTAACCAATGGAAAAACAGGCAATTATTAACTCAAGAGAAAACAAAAAGATTTCCAAGTAAGAGAATGAAGTCCTAGGACACTATAGCTCAGTTTGAAACATTATGGTCTGGGACTGCTGTGCATTGAGTGTTCGTGCTCCCCCCAGGGTCCCTCCGAAGGAGGATGTATTAGGAGGTGGAGCTTGGGGAGGTGACTCCATTTAGAGGTCAAGAGAGTGCCCCTTCCCCATGGGATCAGTGCCCTTATAAGGAGAGATCAGCGGTGTACTGGCTCCCTCTCTTCCCCTACCCCCCATTTTTCTTACCCTTTCCCCCCTCCCCCCTCCCCCGCCCTCGTGTGAGGACACAGCCCCAGGGTCTTCACCAGAACCCCACCGTACCAGCACTCTCTTGGACTTCCAGCCTCCAGACTGAGAGAAACAAACATCTGTTGTTTGAGCTGCCCAGCCTGGGGCGCTCGTTACAGCAGCCCAAGCTGACTAAGGAACACCAGCCACTGTACAAATTATAAACAGAGAGGGATTTCATGCAGAGAATTCGGTTAAAAATTGTTAGATGGTTTGGAGGGACAAAGGTGGGAGGGGTGTCGGTACCCAGCGCTGAGGAGCCTCAGGGAACCCAATCCGGCTGCCTGGGTCTCCTCCCCCTCAGACGCAGCAGGTGCGCCCACTAGTGGCAGACCCTGACCTGAGCCCTGCTGGCCAGGGCATTTGGGAAATGCAGCTTCGGGCCTCCAGCTGCCCTGTGGCGGGGGATGCAGTGTAGTAGAGCCCAGTCACCGACGGGACGGCCCTAAGATGCACTGGACGTGGCAGTCAGGGTTGCACTGGACTCCAAGAGCAAGACAGCAGCTGGCCTCTTGCTCGCAGAGGAGCACCAACCAGTGGGGTGCCTGGTTTGCTGGTGGCTTTCCTTCACAGAGACAGGGGCTGCCAAGCAGCAGAGCATGGTTTGGGGCCTGTCATGTTCTGAGCTGCTCCCTCCAGAGCAGGCCTGCTAAGGTTCCTCTTTAGAGTGGCTTGAATTGTGCCCCCACCCCCATTCATATGTTGAAATCCTAGCCCAGGACCTCAGAATGTGGCCTCATTTGGAGGTATTTACAGAAGTGACCAAGTTAAAATGAGGGCGTCAGCGTGGGCCCTGATCCAATAGGACTAGGGACACTTGGAGACACACAGTTGCACCCCTGCCTGGCTTGCATTCCTGCCTGATGTTTTTTGTTCTCTCTTTGTGTTTGTGTGTTTAATACATATCTGAACTCATGAGTTCTACCCTGTGTCCACTGGTTAAAGGACAATGGTTTCCTTGATGGCCACTTATTTCCTGGACACTGTTGCTGAAGGTCCTATCACTGATTACTCCTGTCCCAGGGAACCTGTGCTGATGAGCATGTGTGAGGAGAGAGCCTGTGTGAGGGTCGCTGGTGTGTACAGACAAGGTGGCACATCACCATCTCCTGAAACCCCGAGTGCTATGGACTGCACTGTGTACATCCCCCCAATCCTTAAATTGAGTCCTACCATCCAATGCAATGGTGCTAAGAGGTGGGCTTTTGGAGGTGATTGGGTCATGAAGGTAGAGTCCTCATGATGGAACTAGTGCCCTTATAAACGAGGCCCCAGAGAGCCCCTGGCCCTCTGCCTTGTGAGGTTACAGCAGGGAGATGCCTGTGAGCCAGGCAGTGGGTCCTCACCAGAGACTGAGTATGTCCCTGCCTTGCTCTTGGACTTCCAACCCCCAGAACTGTGACAAAGAAATGTCCATTGTTTATAAGTCACACTGTCTGTGGCATTTTTATTATAGCAGCTGGAGGAGACTGATACACCACCTTATGAGTTCTAACGCCTTGATTCTAATCAGCCGGCAGACAAGTTCCAGGCACTGTGGCTGGGTATCAGCCCTGTTTTGTCACCAGCTTGAGGCTGTGGGTAAGGCAGTGATGCTAGTTTCCAAGTGAAAGCCAAGAACAAGTGGGGGAAATGGTACTGAGAATGTGACAGGGTGTGACTAAGAGACACTGCTTCCATGACAGTTCTGAGCGCAACTTGCAGTCTAGACGGAATGTAGATGTCCCCCTACAGTGAGTGCACAGTGGGACAATCAAAGGACACACGCCAGGACTGTTAATGCCTAGAACTTAGGTCACCAGCCAGCTGCCATACCGGAGGCCACCACTCACCTTGGAGCCATCCTACACCTGGGGGATCTGGACCTGGCCTGGTGGCCTGGGGTCTCCATTCCTCTGCGTCATGATGTGAAATCTTGCAGAGGGCATCTGGGCTAGGAAGGTTCCGACTCTGTTCGGTTCTGGAACTAGCACTGACCACCAGACCTTCGGGGGAAATCAGTTTGCAACGAGAGCAGGAGTCGAGCCCCTTGGTGCCAATCGATGGCTGCAGGCACAAACCGCCAAGACCTCCTGCTACTCACCCCATGCTGCCTGCCCAGGCAGTGCGGCCACAGAAGGACCAGGTCTCTGCAGCTTGGTACCTGGTACCTGCAGGCTGGGGGACTCGGCGCTCAGCTGCAGGTCAGGGCAAGGCAGAGATCTCTGCAGCTAGGCTGAGGATGCAGACAGGACCTCACCTGCCTGGACTCCATGGGAGAGGTCCCCTGGGCGCTGGATCTCGGAAGGGGACCCCCACAGGAGAGGAGTCTATGGAGCTGGGTGTTGGGGAGAAGTGTAGCATCAAGTGGGGATTGGGCCGCTGAGGGCTGCGGGGGAGGGAGAGCACAGTCTTGGCCAGGCTCAGACCCAGCCACCCCACCCCCACCCCCACCCCCCCTGCTGGCCATGCCTGGACCCACAGGTGTCCCGGCCCCCAAACATCTGAGGCTCCGGGACAGGCAAGATCTGGAGCAGAGTGTTCTGCGGACAGGGAATGTGGGCACCGGCTCCTGCCCAATGTCTAGGGGCGGGTTGAGGGTGAGGCAGGGCTCGTCCCCCGCCCACCCAGGGCAGCGGGGAAACGAGCCGGGCCGGCGTGCGCCCCCGACAGCGGGCGGGGCGGGGCGGGGCGGCGACAAGATAAGAGCCTGGAGGCTGAGACCGCCCAGCGCAGCGGGACCCGAGCCAGAGCTTCCGCGGGCGCCTGGAGGCAGGACCCCAGAGCAGAGCCGAGGCCGGGAGGGCATGTAAGGCCCGGGCACTCCGAGGTGACTTCCCACACGGGCGCCCCCGCGCATCCTCGGGCTCGTCGTTCGCTCCCTGGACCCCAAGGTTACAGCCGAGGAGGACAGGGCTGGGACGGGCACCGTCAGGAGGCGCCGCGTTCCTCAGACGACTGCGTCTCCAAAAGTGGCTCACAGCCAGGGTGCACAGCGCGCCCCGACAGGCAGTGCCTCTGGAGACCTTAAGGCGATCGGTGGCTGAGAGGTGAGTGCACCAGGGGGCCTGCGGGCTGATGCGCGCCCCGTGACCCCTGGCCCTGGCCCTGGCCCTGGCCCTGCATGGTGAGCGCCCCGTTCCCCGGCCGCGCTCGGCTCCGGGGATGCGCCGGCTCCTGGGATAGCGGGAAGGCGCGGCTTCCCTGAGGCGCCGGCACCAGGGCGCCAGCTGTTTGTGACGGACTCCTGCCTGTTGAGCCGGACGCGGTGCAGGGCGAATCCGACTGGGCAGAGCGCCCCGGATCCGATCCGGGTGATGTTCGCAGCCAATGCTCCATCGTGCAGGGTTTTGTCTTTGATTTTGAAGGTGAGCGGAGGGGCTCGGAGCTGTGCTCCCAGGATACTTACAGGCGCAGACAGGGACGGACTGGGGAACCACAGCCATGTATGAGCCAGCTGTGCTCCTCTGCGAGACCACGTTTTGCTTTCCTTACGCAGACCTGATTCTGAGGCCACTGCTCCAGGAGTGGGTCAGCTCACCCCAAGTGCTGGGTGCGGGCTTCCCTGGCGGGTGGCCGGACTGGACTGCAAGGGCCCTTGTCAGAGCAAAAAGGCGGGAATTTGCCACCTCTACAGCTGCTGTTGGGTTTGTCACCAGAGGGGAAGGGGCCACAGAGGAGTGGTGCATAAAGACCGTAAGTTGTGAGCTCTTGTTCAAACGTGGAGACAGTGGAAAATACTCCCATTAAACTCCATCCTGTTATGCTTCTGCTTCAACCACGGTGTGCGTGCGCATGTGAGCGAGCGGATGTGCGCACACCTGTGCGTGAGCTGTTGCAGCAATGCTGCTGGATCCAAATGCCAGAAGTCAAAGTTGAAGCCGCTCTTGGCCCCAAGGGCCCAGCTTGCTCCCAGCTGTCCCTGTGGAATTTCTTCTGTTCCCCCGACGGCATTGTCCAGGGCTTGGAAATGAGCTCCCTGGTAAAGTTGCTAAGTGTAGGAGCTCATGGTCCCTCAGGTGAATGCTGACATGATGCGGTCTCTTCCAGGTGGGGCCTGCGAGCCGCCGGGCCACAGGTATACGTGGGTCATGTAGGCATTCCTTGGAGAAACTGTTATAATCATTATTGCAGCTTTTCATTGCTGTGGGTGATTTTGCTATGATGGAAAGAATAGGTGTGCACTCTTGTAAAGTCTTACTGTTGAATGCTATTTAAAGACTGGAAATCTCTCCCTGCAGTGTGGGGTATGGCAGGGGTAACCACTTACATTATTGTTAAAAGCAAAGTTAGAGATTACACAAGCCCTGCACTTCCATTGGACTAGAGAGGACAGCCAGGGGAAGGGGGCAGAGCAGATGTCTGTCCTGAGGTGCCCACAGCTCGTCTCCCCCAGCCCCCAGGAGAAATAACTCATCTCCTGTCGTCCTCACCCCTGGCTGCTTGGAATGTATTTGCTCTGCCCCAAAGAAATGATTATAAATGCCTTGGACCTCTGCTCTGGCCATTGGGTACATCTGCAGTTCTGGCTACTAACTCATTGCATTCCGATGTGTGTTTATTTTTCATGCTGGCTGAAGACCAAGAGGGAGGAAGCACAGAATCCTAGATTCCATCCAGTCTGCCCATGAGTAGAAGCAAATGCCCAGTGGGACTGATGCCTCCCGTCATGGCCCCGGCTAAGGAGCCCAACGCCTTGTGCCCGAAGGCGGTGGAACTTGTCCTGGTCAAGGAACAGAATGGGGTGCAGCTCACCAACTCCACCCTCGTCAACTCCCCACAGACCCCCGTGGAGCCTCAGGAACGGGAGACCTGGAGCAAGAAGATAGACTTCCTCCTCTCGGTGATTGGCTTCGCAGTGGACCTGGCCAACGTCTGGCGGTTTCCCTACCTGTGCTACAAAAACGGCGGGGGTGAGTCCCTGCCCGCCCGTCCTCTCTGTGCTCTCCGGCTCGGCTGGAGTCCTAGGCAATGGGCGCACTCTGGCACCATGGCACTGGGTCGTAACTTAGCATTAGCCGGGCACAGACTCCCTAGCTGTATGTCACAGAAACACGTAGAAACAGAGTCCAGAGCAATCTCACTCCATGTCAGGTCTTCATAGTTGAGGATACTGAGGCCAGGAGAGAGGAAGCAGGAGTTAGCCATTGGAGGCACGGTCGTCCTGCCTTCTTTTTCCAAAGGTGCTTTTCACTTTGGAAAGAAAAGGCCACAGAAGGGTGACTAACACAGTCTTACCGAGTGAGGCTCTTGAGCTTGGAGAGGTGGAAGATGCCCTGCCCTTGCCCCACCCCGTCTCCCACTTCACCCTGAACGCAGCCAGTCCTAGAACCATGACTGTCTTTGGACTCCAGGCAGAAAAGTAAGGTATAGGGCAGGATCACCCCAAACATTCAAGCTGAGGAACCAGTTAAGTTGGAGGCCATGCCTACCCTCCTGGCGCTCCATTTCCCTAGTGGCCTCTCTGAGTCCTTGGCCACACCACCCTGCACAGTGGAAAGGCTGGGAAGACGGTCCCAGGAGGGCCCTCCAGCATGCCCGTGGGTAGGTTGGCATTACTCTTCCCAGGTCGAGGGGAGAAGACCGAGACCTCAGCAGTGCATTAACTTGCCCAAGGACAGACAGAGCTGCAGGGTCTCCTGCCTCCCTCCCAGTCCCAGGAAGAGGGCCCTGGCAAAGCCATCTCTCGTTTGAGGCGGGCCTTTAGGAAGCAGAGCCTGGGGCCCTGGACTTTGTCCTTGAGGCAGGATGTAGCTCCAAGAGGAACAAGGCACCTCCCTGGAGGGGCTGCAGCCTCCGGTCGAGGCGGGTTTCAAATGCTGGGAACTGGGATGATGACAGAACCCACACAAGGTCAGAGGTGGCCCACAGATCCCAGAAGAGTCACAACTCAAGAGGGTCAGACATTCCACAGAGGAGCAAGAGGGGCCAAAGGTGGGGAAGGAGCCACAGTGTGGGCAGGGCCTCATCTCTGTGCTCTCGGGGGTTGACTCCATAACCTGGGACACTGGGGGTTCAGTAGGGGCGCGCTTACTTTGAGAGCTTTAGAGGGGTTCAGAGCACTGATGACAGCCGGGCTAGGCATGGATGGAGGACACTCACCCTCCCAGCCTGTGGCTTCCCTTGGAGGGCGGCCAGGCAGGGAGCTTCAGGACAAACAGGGACAGGGGCTGTGGTCAGGGCCACAAAGGGTGTAGTTGGTGGAGGTGGCTGAGCCCTGAGGCCCTCAGTGACCATGCTGTCCTGTCCCGCAGGCGCCTTCCTGGTCCCCTACCTGCTCTTCATGGTCATTGCGGGGATGCCGCTCTTCTACATGGAGCTGGCCCTCGGGCAGTTCAACAGGGAGGGAGCTGCCGGCGTCTGGAAGATCTGCCCTGTACTCAAAGGTAATGGTAGGGACACGTCCTCACCCCTGGCGTGGCACAGACCAGGCTGCGGCCCTAGAGCTTTCAAAGCAAATCCATGCAAGTCGTGTGTAGTCCGTAGTGCTTTGCTAAATGTCTACACATGTGAACACACCATTTGAATTTTGGTCCTAAGATCAAACCTCTGTCTATCTGTCCATATGTCAGCTACCTAGCTATAATCTATGTATCCATCCATCAATCTATTCGCATATCTAGCTATAATCTATCTATTCGTCTATTTATCTACATATCATTTATATATCATTCATCTATCTCTCAACCATCTATCATCTATCAACCATCTATCATCTACCTACCTACCTACCTACCTATTTATCATTTATGTATAACACCTGTTTATTTATCTATCTATGAAATGTCATCTGAACATAAATAAAGTCAGGAGGCTCTGGCTAGAAATAAATGATAAAGATGTATTCAAGAGTCATAGGGTTTACAAATTGGAAACACAACTAGGCAATAGCTAGAGTGTTCTGAAGAAGAAAGAAAAACTGAGGTTCTTGTATTAAAACGTACAACTGAGAAGAATCAGTCCTGCATTCTTAGTCCCCAGGTTGGTCTGAGCTGGGAATCCTCTAGATGACCGGTGGTCTGAATACTGGATGTCGGATGGCCTGGACACCTATCCCTAGTCCTTCGGGGGTAATCAGGGTTATTGGGAGGTTTGATGTATATCCAGGCATTGATACAGGACTGGATGTTCAAAGGTTTAAGCTCCCAGGCTACTTAAAACAAGAACAGAATTATTTTCTCATGCCTCAACCTACCTGACTTTAGTAATTTAGCAGCTCGACTATCTACCTACCTATCTATCATAGCACCTATTATCTATCATTTATCCATAATCTATCTAACTGTCTAGTTATTCACTGAGCCTTCCAAGCTGCTACTGAGACGCCATGGCACCATGAAGCAAACATACATCATGCTGAGTCCCGATGACTAACCCTCCCCAGTTCCTCGCTCCATCCTCATGAGAGCCCTGGGGAGGGGACGCGCTGTGTTGTGCGTCTTGGAGATGTAGGCACTGAGATTAGGGGGCTTGAGTAACTGGCCCCTGTCACCTAGTCAGGGGCAGGGTGGGATGGAATCCTGTCTGACTTCCCGTGGGGCCAACAGGAGCTGATGGCGCAGGATTCAGTGGTATTCCCTCAAAGAGACCGGAGAAGGTGTCTGGTGCAGACAGCTGGGTTCATTAGGAAAATGGCTATTAAAAGACCAGGATTTGGATTTTCTTAGAGTTTCTTGAAAAGTTGATGTTCTGGAGAAAATAGAAGCCCTATTGTCCCTCCCAGGATGCCGCATGGGTGGGTCGGGGTGTGTGCTCAGATAGAGACTGATCAGCCGCGGGAGTGAGGACATGGCACAGCTGCTGCAGTCCGTCTCCATGGGGGAATCGCCCTCCCACAGCGGAAATGCTGAGACCGGCGGGGCGTGACAGCTCCTCCAGGCACCGTGTGTTATTCCTGCTTAATGGGCTGCTGGGTGAATCTTAAAATGTTATCATTATTTTCCGAGGCCGAATGATTCATGCCCACCCTCAAGTGGAACTTCAGAGCAAGATTCGGACACCTCTGGGTTCAGGTGCCAGGTGCTGGGTGTTCCCTTGTGCAGTTTGCACACAGAAGTCAAAGCTCAAATGAGTTGCTTGAGATTCGCCTCCGGCACCATCATTGATTCCCCCGAGGAGAAATGTGCAGGTACCTAAAGACACCGGGCACCTATGATGAGAGTTGCAGGTGTCAGCCTGGACATTTCAGCGCCTGTGTACTGGCCCAGTGTTGGTGCCACCGAGGGCAGCGAACCCAGGCTAACAGACAAGACACAAATGAGTTAATCGTGTTCTCTGCTGGGCAGCGCTGACATGTCACGCGGCTGCGCACGGCAATGAGCTTTCACTGTGGTCAGTATTTATAGAGAATTCAAGCGCCCAGTCGGAAATTAAGCGTGTCTATCCTCACTGACCATCTGGGGAAGTGCTGAAGAAGGATGCCTTCAGCATCCAGTGAGGCAGATTGTAGTGGGACCAGTTCGTATCTCTGGGTTTCCAAGAAGCACATCCTTCCGGTCCGAAGTCTGTCTGTCATAGTTTCTTATGGGACACAGCTCTGTGCTCCCACCTCCTCCTGGGAGTCTAGCACTGAGTCAAAGTAAATCTGCCTCTTTCTGGAGCGCCCACGGGTGAGGGCCTGCAGAAGGCGAAAAGGACGGTGGCCCCACGGGGGTGGGGGCTAGCAGGTGGAAGCTGATGTTCAGCTTTTTCCTGCCACAAAAAGAGTTTTCTCCAAAAAAACTGCTGAAGTGATTTGTTATATTGCTGCTTATAAAATGTCAATAAATAGTATCCAAGGATTTAAAGCGCTGCTAAATCCTAATGAATTGGGGTCGATACAGGAAGTATGACTGTCAGCATCCCGTTCTAGAGAAGCTGAGACCATGGATGGGGGCATTTGGCCACATCCCAGCAGTATCAGAACCCGAGGAGAAGGCGGCAGACATGGTGCACCTCGGTAACTCACCCGGAGTCCCAGCCTCACTGTCACACTCTAGCACAGCGGTTCTCAACCTGTGGGTCACGACCCCTTTGGGAATCGAACGACCCTTTCACAGGGGTCGCCTAAATACATCCTGCATATCAGATATTTACATTACGATTCATAACAGTAGCAAAATTACAGTTATGAAGTAGCAACGAAAATAATTTTATGGTTGGGGGTCACCATAACATGAGGAACTGTATTAAAGGGTCCCGGCATTAGGAAGGTTGAGAACCACTGCTCTCGCAGCTCATGTTGGCTTTTGTCCAGTTTTGGAAACTCATCCGTGTGGCGGGCTGAGCTGAGGCCACTGGAGGATGTGCCATGTGGCCCCTGTGGGTGGAATCTTGGTCGGATCCTGGTCACCTGTCTCCTAACTTGGGATTGAGGGAATCGCAAACCACAGAAAGTCAGCTATTGACTGGGAATCTTTGCAGCCAGCACAGGGCTGTGCTCATCGAGGAGATAAACAAATCAGCGCAAGAACACTAGACTTTCATGTTTAGAGAAGAGGCACCTAGAATGGTCATGCATGGCCCTGGGTGCCCTTGGATGGCCCTAGGTAGCTATGAATGAACCCATATTACCTTGTTTGCCTTGGGTAGTCTTGAGTAGCTATGGGTGGCCATGAATTGCCCTGGATGGCTCTGGGTGGCCCTGGATGAGCCCTGGTGGTTCTGGATGGTCTTAGTTGGCCTAGATAAGCCTGGGTGGCTGTGGGTGGCCATGGAGGAATCGAGTTGTCCCTTAGTGACTACTGGTAACTCTGGATGGCTCTCACTGTCCCTGCATGGCTCTGGGAATCACTGAGTATTCCTGTGTGCCCCTGGATGGCCTTTGATAACCCTATTATCATGGGTGGCCCAGAAAGTTTCTGGGTGATCCTGAGTGGTTTGGGGTGGCCTTTGTTGACATTTGTTGGTGTTTAGTATCTCTGGGTGCCCTTAGATGATCCTGGGTGGCCATGGGTGGTCACGGGTGGCAGTGGATGATTCTGATGGTTTTGCATGGCCTAGTGGTGCTGGATAACTCTGGGTTGGATTGTTCAGTGTAACCCAGGGCCGCCCTAGATGACTTTAAGTGAGCCTGGATGGTCCTGTTGGATCCTGAGTGGCTCTGAGTGGCAGTGGATAGCTGTGAATGGCCCTTAGTTTCCATGTATGTCTGTGTGTAATGACCTGTTCTACCAGGGTGGCCTTAGGTGATCCTACATGTTCTTGGATGATTCTTCATGTCCCTAGGCATTCCACCTGGTTCTAGATACCCTTCAATGAGCCTGGGTGGCCTTTCAGATCTTGAATGTCTCTCAGAGACACTCTGAATGTCTCTGAGTGGACAGAGATGGCCATAGATGGTCTTGGAAGGGGGAAGCCCCTCTCTGTGGTCACAGCATAAAGTCCAGCATCTGCCCTTTCACTATCTTCACCTGTGTATTTAAGGATGTTGCCTGATATCAGGATGGTGGCGAACAGCTGGCACAGGTGGCAGTGTCTCCTGTAAGGGAAGGTGGGAAGGGGCATTCTGTTGACTCTGTGCTCTCGCCACCCTAGGTGTGGGCTTCACGGTCATCCTGATCTCGCTCTACGTTGGCTTCTTCTACAACGTCATCATCGCCTGGGCGCTGCATTACTTCTTCTCCTCTTTCACCATGGAGCTGCCCTGGACCCACTGCAACAACACCTGGAACAGCCCCAACTGCACAGACGCCTACTTCGGCAACACCAGTGACGGCTCGGGCCTCAACGACAGCTTCAGGACCACGCCTGCCGCCGAGTACTTTGAGTAAGTGGGAGGTCTGCTCCTCGGGGTGCGATGACTCCTCACTTGCTGTGGCTGCCTCAGGAAGGGAAGGACGCAGAGCCAAGCTCTCTATGGCAGCCCAGGGGTCAGCCACCGCCCCTGCTGCCTCACAGGGGTGTGAGAAGACCCTTTCTTTGTCTTGTGCCCGTGTTCCATTCCCTTGGGGTTTTTGTGGGACAAAGCTAGCATGAGTCCTCAGCACAGATGGAAGGCTAGCAGGCCTTCACCTAATTTCTAATATAAATTATAAAGCTACAAATCTAAAGCTACGAATTTGCCTCTAAGAGGCTGCTTTAGCAATATTCCATATGTTGTATTTTCATTTTTATTCAGTTCAAAGTGTTCCCTGATCTGCCTTGTGATCTATCTTTGATTCACAAGATATTTTTGGAGGTTGATAGTGTCCTTTAATGCACAAAAGTTTTTAATCTTGATAAAGTCAGTTATTTATTTTTTCTTTTTATTGTTTGTGCTTTTGGTGCCCTATCAAAAAAATCATAGCCCAAACTCAACAAAAACAAGCTAAGCTCATAGATACGGAGAACTGATTGGTGCTGCTATAGGTAGGGGCAGGGGTTAGGACAAAATGAATGAACTGGGGGTTTTTTTGTTTAAATAAATTGATTTTTTTTTTTTTTATAAAAAGTCCATTGCCAAACCTAAGGTCTTGAAGATTTATGCCTGTGTTTTCTTCCAAGAGTTCCATAATTTCAGCTCTCACATTTAGTCTTTTACCCATTTGAGTGGCTTTTTGTATTTGGTATGAGGAAGCTATGGATCGATTTTCTCCTGGCTGTAGGTCACATTTTCTTGCTTCTTGTTGTCTAGTAATTTTGTAATCTTCCCGTAATGAGTGTTGGATTTGCTCTGGTAGGAAGTTAATTTGCTGGTGGTACAATTTTCTCCTTTTGAAACTTGTTGAAATGCTTCTGGGGCAGCCTTTGCTTTGGGAATGGTTTATCACCTCTACTGCAGTGACCCTTCCAGGGTCTATTGAGCTCTCCATGTGATCGGCAAGTCCCCTACCGTGGCTGGTGGGAGCTCAGTGGGCCTCAGCCCTGCCTGGGCTCGGAAACCTGCAGGTCTCACCCTGTGGCTGAGTCAGTGGGCTCCTGTGGAGAGCCTGTCAGCACCTGAGACTCCCTAAGCTCTACCCAGCAAGACCCCATGCTGTGCTCATTGGGGAGGGGCGGAAGGTGCCTCCAGGTGGGAAGTTGGGTGTTGTCATCTCCAGTCCCACATCTGCAAATACTCGTTTGGTGTACTTTGTCCAGCTTTCTAGTTGGTATGATGACAATCCCTCATGGCCAGAGCGGAGGCCTCTCACCTTTCCATGGCAGCCATCCCCTCCCACCCCACCCCCGGCAGAGCACAGGTTCAGAATTAGGCTGCCGGGGTCCAGGTCCTGGCTCTGCTGCTGGCTGTCTTCGGGTTGGATAGTGTTCTTACCCTCTCAGTTCCTGGGTTCCTTGCTGTAAATGGGGCAACACAGCTGCAGTGGGGATCCAACGTGACAGTGTAGGTGCAGCCCAGTGCATGCCTGGCCCGCCTCAAAGGCTCCCTTATCCGGGTCCAAGAACCATGACAATAAACACACCTGGAGAAGGAAAGCTGCAGGAAGTGGAAGTGTTAGATCTTTGCCGAGGCTGGTGACATCCCAGGCCATCCCTGTTTGGTCCTCCAGGCCACTTACACTTCTGGAAATGTCTGCTTTTCAGCCCAAACCATCTTATTCAGACGTCCTGTCCTCATCCTACTGTGCGCCTGCTCTTGGGAAGCACCTGCCCTTCCCTGTGCCCGGTGGCATCCTGCAGTGGCTGGCGTGGCTGCCGGCTCCTCTCCGGCTGACAGCATCTGCAGGGCCTGTCCTCTGGAGTGTCTGTGGGATTTCACACAACTTCAGACAAGAGGACTTTTTAGTCTTGGGGCAGGGACTTGGCCAGCACAGACGAGGGGCTAATTCTCAAAGCAGCCTGAAGTGTCTGATGTAAAGCCAGTGTGTACAGCATCCTAGGAGCAGTTCATGATCAGTCCTGAGGAGAGCCACATGCTTTCTCCCCAGCCACACCCTCTCAGCCTGGGGGCTGTGACCCCTGTGGGCCACCGTGCTCCTTTCCCCTGCAAAAGGGTAAGTGGCCACCTGCCACCAGGTTAGGTGTGTAACCCATGCCCGTGTGTGCAAAACGTAGCTGGATTGTATGTAGGGGTTGGTCCAGGCCCCACACACACTCACTGGGCAGATGGTTTTGTTCCAAGGAGATTTCTCTCATTGGTGAAAAGAGGTTCCAGGTGATAAGGCCTGGCAGGGGCTCCAGGGCAAGTTGAGGAGGGAGCATGGGCAGCAGACACAGAGCCAGGGCTGAGGTGAGGGAAAGAGGAGAGAAAGACACAGGGAATTCTATTGACCCAGGTAAAACAGGCCCTGGGCATGTTCCAGGAGGGAAGGTCCCAGGTGAGGCAGGCCCCAGGAGGGCAGGTTCCAGGAGGGCAGGCCCCAGGTGAGGCAGACCCCAGGAGGGCAGGTTCCAAGAGGGAAGGTCCCAGGTGAGGCAGGCCCCAGGAGGGCAGGTTCCAGGAGGGCAGGCAGGGCACCGCAGGCTGCCAGTGCCCCCTCCTCTGCCTGACAAAGCAGCTCCCTACCCCACATCCCACACTGCTATCGGACAGCGTGAGGAGATTCCTTTCACGTCAGCGTGTATCTTGCGCTCCGTAAAGAAGAGGTGGTGATGACAGTTCAGACACTGCAGGCCAACCTGGGCCATGCCGGGTTTGGGACGGAGCAGGAGTGCTGTGCTGGGCTCTCCCTGCCTGTCACAGCCTCTCCTGTCCCAAGACTGTGTGAAGACCCGAACTTCTCCAGCGTATCCCGGGGTGCCTGCAGCTGGTGAAGGTTCTGGGACGCTGCAGTCTGCGCATTCTCCCATGGTGCCAGAAAGATCTACTTGGACCTCGCAAATCCCGTGGTGATGGCCCTTTTCACAGTGTGGCTCCTCCACTGCCTGGGCAGCAGCACAGCCTTTGGCTGAGCTTTGACTCACAGTCCTGCCTGGGAGAGGAGGCGGCAGATGCACGGTGGACACAATGGCACCTTCCCCGTAGGCTGTCACAGGATTTAATGAGATACTGTGTGGAAAGTGCCTCAGACCCCTGCCTGGCCCACAGGGAGGGCTCTTCTGGCCATTCTGTCCCCTTCCCGTGTGGCCTTATGCTCTGTCTTTTTGGTGGTGGATCCCTCTACCAGAAAGTTCTTGAGCAAACCTGGCGCAGACTCATCCTGAGTCTGTTCCCGCAGAATCCTCCTCAACAGCTGGACAGCTCTCATCAACTGTCACCCTCCGAGAGCAGCGCAGACACCTGTTACTATAGGTCCACTCAGCCTCAGCCCTGTAAAGGGCCTGGACCTCTCGTGTGCAGCAGCGGCCACCACCTTGCTGACACCTTCCCTCTGGTTTCTGTAGCTCTTTCTTCAAAGACCCAAGGCACCCATTCTCACCCCAGTTCCAAACGCAGGGTGCTGAGGGCAGGGCTGGGCTTCTGTGGGCTCCCAGCATGCCACGCCCACCCTCTCCCTCACCTGGAGGATGTACCCTGCATCTCAGCTAGGACTGCCAGGCCTGGCCCTTCTCAGAGGGGGGCAGGGGGTCTCTGGCCCTGCCAGGCTGGTCCTGTCTGCCATGTGGAGCTGGGGAGGACAGTCTCTGGGTGAGCTCAGCTGTCTGGTTACAGCTCTGGGTGGGGAAGCAGTGCTCTTCTAAGCCCCCCACCTTTCTCCCTCTCCAGGCGCGGCGTGCTGCACCTCCATGAGAGCCGCGGCATCGGCGACCTGGGCCCTCCCCGCTGGCAGCTCACATCCTGCCTGGTGCTGGTCATCGTCCTGCTCTACTTCAGCCTGTGGAAGGGGGTGAAGACTTCAGGGAAGGTGAGGCTGAGCCTAGCCAACTGGGAAATGGACACATGGCCATGGAGGAGTGGACACAGGCCATGGGGGAGAATGGACACATGGCCGTGGGGGGAGTGGACACAGGCCATGGGGGAGAATGGACACATGGCCATTGGGAGAGTGGATGCAGGCCATGGGGGAGAGTGGACACATGGCCATGGGGGGGAGTGGACACATGGTCATGGGGGGAGTGGACACAGGCCATTGGGGGGAGTAGATACAGGCCATGGGGGGAATGGACACAGGCCATGGGGGATAGTGGACACATGGCCATGGAGGAGTGGACACAGGCCATGGGGGGAGTGGACACAGGCCATGGGAGGAGTGGACACATGGCCATGGGGGGAGTGGACACATGGCCATGGCGGGGAGTGGACACAGGCCATGGGGGGAGTGGACACATGGCCATGGGGAGGAGTGGACACATGGGCATGGCGGGGAGTGGACCCAGGCCATGGGGGGAGTGGACACAGGCCATGGGGGGAGTGGACACAGGCCATGGGAGGAGTGGACACATGGCCATGGCGGGGAGTGGACCCAGGCCATTGGGGGAGTGGACACATGGCCATGGGAGGAGTGGACACATGGCCATGGCGGGGAGTGGACCCAGGCCATTGGGGGAGTGGACACAGGCCATGGGGGGAGTGGACACAGGCCATGGGAGGAGTGGACACATGGCCATGGCGGGGAGTGGACCCAGGCCATGGGGGGAGTGGACACATGGCCATGGGGGGAGTGGACACAGGCCATGGGGGGAGTGGACACATGGCCATGGGGAGGAGTGGACACATGGCCATGGCGGGGAGTGGACCCAGGCCATTGGGGGAGTGGACACAGGCCATGGGGGGAGTGGACACAGGCCATGGGAGGAGTGGACACATGGCCATGGCGGGGAGTGGACCCAGGCCATGGGGGGAGTGGACACATGGCCATGGAGGAGTGGACACATGGCCATGGGGGGGAGTGGACACATGGTCATGGGGGGAGTGGACACATGGCCATGGGGGGAGTGGACACATGACCATGGCGGGGAGTGGACACATGGCCATGGGGGGAGTGGACACAGGCCATGGGGGGAGTGGACACATGGCCATGGGGAGGAGTGGACACATGGCCATGGCGGGGAGTGGACCCAGGCCATGGCGGGGAGTGGACACAGGCAATGGGGGGAGTGGACACAGGCCATGGGGGGAGTGGACACAGGCCATGGGAGGAGTGGACACATGGCCATGGTGGGGAGTGGACCCAGGCCATGGGGGGAGTGGACACATGGCCATGGGAGGAGTGGACACATGGCCATGGCGGGGAGTGGACCCAGGCCATGGGGGGGAGTGGACACAGGCCATGGGGGGAGTGGACACATGGCCATGGGGGGAGTGGACACAGGCCATGGGGGGAGTGAACAGGGGGCTGTCATGGGGTTTACGGTGGAAGGGTAGGCCATGGCAGGTGGGCTGTGGACGGGTGGTTGTGAAGTGGAAGGGTGGCTGTGGTGGGTTGGGTAGCAGACAGGGGTCTGTGTTTGGGTTGAGGAGTCAGCGCAGGACTGAGGTTGAGAAATGGCATCAAGGGAAAAGCACAGCAGAGTGCTCTCAGCATTGAGACAAGCGCAGCATAAATTGGTTTTTGCTGATGACAGTATTTTGGCTGTTATCTGGGCACCCAAAGCACTTTTGACCAGAATGTGTTCATCAGGTGTGATGATACATGTAGTGAAGGGCCAGCACATGGGAACCTTTTGATAGTGAGCGTGCCTTTCCTCCCTCTGGAGCCCAGAATCCATCCTTTACATGTAATCCAGGTGCACGTTCGCACAATCAAGTGAAACTTGCTCACATCTCACTCACCAGAAATCCAGCCACTCCTGCTGTGACAGACCAAGTACAGAGCAGGAATGCTCCTTCCTTGCCAAATGGTTTGTCCTCTTTTAATCCCTGGGAAAGATGCACAGAGTGGAAGTCATGATGGCCTCCCCCAGTGAGCATCTGCTGAGCTGGCGTCCTGTGAATGTTCGGGATGTGGGGCTTCCCAGGCAGAGGCCACCTCTCTCCCAGCACCAACCATCAGGGTGACGCTGTGCCCACTCCCTGCCAGCAGGTGGCCTGTGCAGCCCGGTGACGCTGTCCTCTCCCCAGGTCGTGTGGATCACGGCCACCATGCCATACGTGGTCCTTTTCGCCTTGCTCCTGCGAGGAATCACTCTCCCTGGAGCCATGGACGGCATCAGGGCATACCTGAGCGTTGACTTCCGTCGGCTCTGTGAGGCGTCCGTGAGTATGCCCACCGCTCGCGACCCTGCAGTCCATGTGGACGGGTAGGCATGGTGTCAGGGGGTCCCCATGCTTTGGGGCAGGAGATCCCAAAGGCAGAACCTGGGCTGGAATATCTCACTCGCCCTATAAATCCAGCAGGTGCTGGCTGCCCTGCTGTGTGCGAGGTTCTGCAGGGCAATGTGTAAACCTGATCCCACCCGTAGAGTTCACCGTCTTATTGAGAAGGGGGGTGGGAATGGACAGGAGGGAGTGGGTGCAAATCCAGGTGCACTAGATGGGCGATTCAGGAGAGCTCAATGGACCAGAGAAAGGCAGTTAGGGGAAAGGTCACCTGCTGGGTCTTCACAGAAACAGGATGAAGGCTCCTGCCTATTGACCTCTTCCCCATGTCCCATCCCATGTCCCGGAGGATTGCTCTTGGGTTCCCGGATAAGCACCGATGGCCCTGCCCAGTCTGTGCCAGTGAGCTCCTCCACCTGCCTGGAATGCAGCCTGAGCTCCAGCTCCCTGTCCATCGGCCCATCAAGACAGATATCGCAGGAACCAGGGCTCCTCCTCGGGAAGCCAGACCTCAATGGTGACAAGAGCATGATCTAAAACACTAACTCTGGAGTCAGGCTGCATGTTTCTTCGGCAAAGGAAGCAGTACTGGAGACAGCCTCCTGGAGAGCAGCGGCTTGGCCGGGCCATGGGAGAGGGGTCTCCGGAGAAAGAGAGAGAAGGGATGGCATTGCAGGGAAACAGCTCAGAAATGACGGTGACCGCTGGCCAGTGGGTGTAGGGGTAATGGGAACAGCAGCTTTCCAAAGGGAGTGGGTGCAAATTCAGGTGCACTAGATGGGCAGATGGTGGGACTCCAGCAGCCACCCTGGGAGTAACTAGGTGTGGAAGGCCATGTGGCCAGGAGGGGAAGGTCCAGGCTGGGGGTAGGAGCCCCTTTGGAAGGGGCTGCCTTATGCTGCTAGGTTGCAATGAGAGGCACGTGTGGGGCTCACTAGGGACTCAGGAAGGAGCAGCCCTGAGGCAGAAATGGGAAGAATGATGGGGTGTGGCTCAGCTCCCAGGAAGCCCCAGGAGGTGGAGCGGCTGCAGGAGCCATGGGAGGAAGGCGAGAGGAGGTGAAGGGAGAGGGAGCTGGATGACTGGAGAGAGAGGAAATGCAGCAGAGGCCCAGACACGGCTCCAGGCAACATGCACGAGGAAGCAAAACAGATGCCAGCACTGATTCATAATAAATTAACTGTGGTCATGTGGGCAAATGCAAAGAACACATGAAGACGTGGTCCCTTTTCATCACGCTCCGTCAGGCCAGTGACACGGGAAGGTTTATTCCCTGAGACGCCTATGACTCTGATCATGTTGTTGATGCCAGGTGCTTGTTGATAATGGCGTTTAAATTCCACCCTGTTCCATGGAGCTGGAGGCATCTCAGCAGGAGACGCCTGCAGGGAGGACAGGGAGCTGAGGCTTCGGTCTTTGCACAATTGCACAATTGCCTCGCGACAGCTGGCCCTCACTTCCGCAATTATCTCCAACAGCCACTCATTCCCCTCTGGCTGCAGGTTTGGATCGATGCTGCCACCCAGATATGCTTCTCACTGGGCATTGGGTTTGGGGTGCTAATCGCCTTCTCCAGTTACAATAAATTCACCAACAACTGCTACAGGTGGGTTCTGAGCTCTTGTCCCATTCCCTCCCATAAGATGGTCTGCAAAAATCAATGTGCATCACTGGTATGGGGGTGGGGGTATCACAATATGTGCCCAGTAGAAAGCAAGGGGAAATAAGCTCTGTGTGCAAAACCACTGAGCCAAATAGCTTTTTAAGTGAAAACTAAAATGGGGAAGCTACAGGAAAAATGCTGGTCCTTGCTTTCAGGAAGGTATTGAAACACGTGAAGATGTGCATCACCTCCCTGCAAGGAAGCCTCCTAAATCCCAGGAGCAGCAGATTCCCCCCGAGGCCCCACCCCTGCCTCCTCCTCTCCCCCTGTCTCCCCCCTCCTCCCAAAGCCCAGGTCAGGCTCATCCTCCAGACACCCCCACAGTGAAGAACCTAAATGAGTCCCCTGGCCTGCACCTGGGAGCCTGGGTCCCGCAGGGTATCCCAGCCCCTCTGCAGAGGCACCCAGATGACCCAGCATCAGGACAGGAAGGACAGTGGTAGCACTGTGTGCCCACAGCCTGGTGGCATCTTGGCCATGCCACCTGGCCCAGAACGACCTGACTTAGCTGCCGCCACATGTTGGACCCAAAAATCCTTCTAAAAACAAACAGAATTTACCTGGGACCTGCTTTCTTTGACCTTTACAGGCTCATGTTTAAATATATTTTTATTGATTTCACTGGGGATGGAGCCTGCAACCCAGGCATGTGCCCTTGACTGGAATCGAATCTGGGACTCTTCATTCCACAGGCCAGTGCTCTATCCACTGAGCCAGACTGGCTAGGACTACAGGCTCATGTTTATATTCTTTCATATCCTGAGGATAAAATGTGGTAAAAATACAAAGACAGCGAGTGTGCACAGCAAAATGACCAGACTGCTGCCAGGCTCCCACAGAGGGTGAACTCTGGGCGGCTGTTTCCAACACAGCCCTGCCTGAGCCCACCTGTGCCCTCAGGCCCGGGCACTCTGCAATGTCCTTCCATTTGGCTCCCAGGAGGGCTGAAAGTAGAATCTTCAGACCAGCAGCACCAGCCCTCCAGAAGCAGCAGAAATATACGACATCTAGAGCCCCCCAAACCCACTCTGTCCTAATCTGCATTTGAACAAGGTCCCTGCTGCCTGACAGCTCCCTCACCATGGGTGGGGACCCCCATGGCCATCTGTTTGTCCACCCAGCGCCCCCGGGTTGCTGGTGCAGACCATCTCACCTTCATCACTGCGTCATGTGTCCCAGGAGCCTTGCCATCCCAACCAAACATGACGGCTGCTCACCATAAGGACATGCCCAGAGCCCAGAACCCGCAGCTGGGAGGTCCTGTCCCAATGAGCAGCGCAGCCGGAGGACAGGTTCTGCAGCTGCAGGAGGGCCTGGCCGCGCTTGGCAGGAAACGTGTAGTAAACTAAGAATAATGACTGGAAATGGCAGCTGCTCCAGCGCTGGCCTGGGTGTCTTCTTCTCACAGAGACGCCATCATCACCACCTCGGTCAACTCCCTGACGAGCTTCTCCTCGGGATTCGTGGTCTTCTCCTTCCTGGGGTACATGGCCCAGAAGCACAGTGTACCCATCGGGGACGTGGCCAAGGATGGTGAGTCCCCCGAGGGCAGGCTGCGGCCCCCATACCTCCACCTGCTCTAGGCCAGTTCTCAAAATGTGTTTTCTTGCAAAACGAGGGGGAGACACAGGCCTTGGTACAAGAAGAGTTGCTGATCTGCAGAATTGCACATGTTCATGTGCTGGACCGACTGCAAGACAAATAACTGGAAGCAGGACAACCCCTGTCCCCACATCCTCCCACTCCCACCCTTTGTGGGACAATGTGACAGTGGCCCCTCGGCCACATGCTCCTCACAGAGGCCACTTGGGCTGCAGGATGAGGTCCAGTTCCTTTGTCAGTCTGGATCTCCCAACTTTGTTTACACCCTGAGGGGAGATGAGCGGGGTTGGGAGCACTGAGCTGTCCCAAGCAGCAAGGCTTTTGGATTTCCACGCATGATCAGCCAAAAAAAAGTTGGGTTGTTTTTTACATGAGCAGCTAATCTGTTCCAAAGCTTTTCCCTCCAAACGCCAATGGCTATGACATGTTTACGGGGGATGTGGACAGTATTCAGAGGAAACCTGGACTCTCCAGCACTCGGTGCCTGTGCCCTGGGAGTTGGCGGGTGGAGGGTGCAGGTGTGGGCACAGACCACCCAGGAGCGGGCTCAGCCCCAGCAGGGAGTGCACCAGGCAGGGGAAGCTGGGAGGCTGGGCACAGATATGGGTCCTGAGAGGGGACTCTGATTGCTGCAGCTCCCTGAGTACTTGGGAGTCTGCTTGGTTCTAGTTCGTGATGGAAACCGTGGCATAAGCAGCCTTGAATGGGGTCAGTGCAGGCTCCAGGCCTCTTGAGATGGCTGCAGCCCCTCCCCTGCCTTCAAGACTGTTGTGCAGGTGATTGGGGAGGGGTCTCTCCCCTGGAGACTGTCCTCTGGCTCTGGGGCACTGCCCCGAGTTCGAAGGCCTCCTTCCCCTTCTCCTGGCTGCTGGGAAGTCCCTTCTGCTGGGGCTGCTCCTTAGATTCATCTGTGAGTGCACAGGACGCATCTTCCTGGGTCAGGAATCATTCCGGGAGGGACCCACCCCACCTGTGTCCTCAGCTCTCAGCCGGCAGCTCTCATCCCATCTATTTCCCGAGAGCTGAGCATTAAGAACCCACTTTGAAAGTAGAAAACAGAGACTCCCAGACCCAAAAAGGTCCCCTCTGAAATGGCAGCGAAAGCAGGGGGCTGGGATGAATCCTTCGCATGGTTTCAAGTCCATATTCTTCCCTCTAGTAAAAAACATTAATAAAGGTGGGAGAATGGGAACATAAACGCAAATAAGTACAGAGCAGTGAAATTTACTCACCTGCATGTATGCATTTTCTCCGGTCTTTTTTGCCCTTTATTATGATAAATAGGAATCACTTGCAAAGACCTCTATTAACCCTTGAAGGTAAAGCTGGATGTTTTCTATGCATTTGCATGACAAGCAAAGTAAATGTCATTTATGGCTCTAATTCTCAGGAAAACAGGGTGAAATGTTAACTCGGATACAGAAATGAAAGGTGAGGGTGTTGACATTAATTCAACAGAGCTGATGAATCTCTCTCTGGGTTCCTGGCTTTATGGCATTTAGACTTTACAGCATCTCAAAGAATTAACCCTTGGCCTTGCATTTCAGTCATCAGAGAGCCCAGCCCGACCCCAGGGCCATAGAGCCTCTGGGAGGTTGGCCGGTCTCTGGCCTTTGTCCCATCCTCTAGAACAGCGGTTCTCAATCTGTGGGTCGCGACCCCTTTGGGGGTCGAACGACCCTTTCACAGGGGTCGCCTAAGACCATCGGAAAACACATCTATAATTACATATTGTTTTTGTGATTAATCACTATGCTTTAATTACGTTCAATTTGTAACAATGAAATTGGGGGTCACCACACCATGAGGAACTGTATTAAAGGGTCGTGGCATTAGGAAGGTTGAGAACCACTGCTCTAGAAAGACCTAAGCGCCCCGTATAAGCTCCTCGTTCCTGGCTGGTGCCAGCAGGTCTACTGAGGCCTGGGAGAAACAGAAGAGCTCTAAGGTGCTTCCAAAGCAGAGTCTCAGTGGGCAGTGCTTGTCAGCTAAGTATGCGCGTCTTCTGATTGACCATGAAAATTTCTGTGGAAATATTTACCAATTTCCCATAGGAATATGTTTTACTCTGAGGTCACTGAAAGCCAAATTGCAACTCATCTTAGGTGAGTCCTGCTGTCCCCGTCCCCTCTCTGTCCAGGCTCACAGCCTTTGCCTCCACCTGGATCTCACTTCTTAGGGATGAGGAGCGGGTGTGGCTGCCCAGAGCGCCTGTCCTGACCCAGCAATACCAGTTCCAGAAAGTTGTAGGAGGGGCTGATCTGAGGAGCACTGGCATGTGCCCAGGAGTACTCCCGTTCCCAGCAACACACCAGACAGCACTCATGAATGTGGTCTGCGCATCCAGCCTGTGGTTTTACAGATCACACTGAGAGTACTTCAGGGCACAGAAAATATTTACAACGTATTTATTGCTCACGAACCATAGTGAGTGCAAGTGTGTGAGCGACCTACTCAGGAAGAACAAGCCAGAGGGCCCTCGGATGCTCAGGGACACAGGCAGGACCCCCAAGGTCCTCCCCCCACCCCCCCCCCGCCCCCAAGCCCTCACAGCCAGGGACAGGAGAGATCTGGAGCAGAGCTGTGGGCCCTGGTGCTGGGTTCCGTTGTCCAGAGTCCAGAGGCAGGTGTCTGCGAGATTCACAGGAGGGAGGACAGGGGAGGCTGTGATGGGAAAGATTTTGTGCTCCTGAATCTGGAGGCACCTGTGGGGGCCGAGTGGGCCTCTTGGGGGCGGGGAAGAGGGAGTAAACGTGAAGTGACACTCGTGGCAACCTGAGGTTCTGCTTTCAGGGCCAGGGCTGATTTTCATCATCTACCCCGAGGCGCTGGCCACGCTCCCGCTGTCCTCTGCCTGGGCTGTGGTTTTCTTCATCATGCTGCTCACCCTGGGGATCGACAGTGCCGTGAGTGACGTCAGCATTTCCCGTGCCTGGTCCCGCCCACGACAGCCAGGCTCATCTGCAGCCACAGACGCTCCCTGGGGTCCCCTAAAGCTTGTGTTCACACAGAGCGCCGCATGGGTGGCAGGGAGGGGGCCCACAATTACTGGGATAAAATGTTCGGACCAACTCACCCCTTCTTTTTTCATTCGGGGCGCCAGCTGCGCCCTCTGCCTGAGCCATCATGGGCCCTAAATACACACGAAGCAAGAGGGCTGTGCAGGAAAACAGGGTGACATGACCACACAGAGTCAAGGCAGGTTCCTCATGACGCATCACTTTCCCGGCCCCTCAGCCCTAGGAGGGGTGGCTGCACTTGCAGGAGGGGTGGCTGCACTTGCAGGAGGGGTGGCTGCACTTGCAGGAGGGGTGGCTGCACTTGCAGGAGGGGTGGTTGCACTTGCAGGATAGGGAAACAGAAGTCTCTAGCTGCAGCCTAGGCCTTGCCCATTGAGGGTCTCATGTGAGGCCCTTCATGTGTGTGTACAGGGTGTGAACTAGGGGGTGGACAGTGGACCCTCGTTTGGCCCTGGGCCTCCTGGACTTCCTCAGCCTCCCTCCCCATTGCCTGCTCATGACCTGCTGAGACCTCAAGGTCCTTGTGACTGGCCTTGTTCCCCTGAGCTTCCCGGAAAGTGCAGAGTCCCTCTCCTTGAGAACGCTGGTCACACTCTGTAGCCCTCCACCTCCTCTCCCGCCAGCCCGGTCACCAGCCCTTGGACAGCAGGTCTGGTGGGGATGCAGTCCTGACAGCACTTCCTGGGGGAGGTGGTCTCGATAGAGTGGGGCTAGACGGACCCCAAGCAGTCAGGGCCCCCAGGACACACACTCAGAGTCAGAAAGGCTTCGTATGTTAGTCACATAGCACTTCTCCCCCTCCCCCCCCACGCCCCCCAGGACTTCACAGTGGCTGAGAAAGTCACCACCAGTGGATGGAGCATCCACCCCCATTCCTCTCTCTCCAACAACCATGTCACAAGAAAAGCCCTCACGAGGGCTGTCTTGTCTTTAGAGCATTCTGCACCCTGGACACCGTTCAGTTCTCACTCCATGTCCATTTTCTGGGTGAACATCCACTGAATCTCATGTAAATCGCACCTCGGTTTGGTCCCGAGTGCCCCCCAGCGCATCCCCTGCTCTGTGTTGGCTGCAGATGGGCGGGATGGAGTCAGTGATCACCGGGCTCATTGATGAGTTCCAGCTGCTGCACAGGCACCGGGAGCTCTTCACCCTCTTCATCGTCCTGGTCACCTTCCTTCTCTCCCTCTTCTGCGTCACCAATGTACGTACAGGCTCAGCTCACCTGACCATGTCTCATTAGCACTCAGCACTGGGCAGCAAAAGGCTGGTGCGGTCAGGCCAGACAGAGCCACAGCTCTTCTAAGGCTGCATCCCCCCCCCCCAAACAACCCTTGATTTATAATCATACTTGGGTAGCTGTGGTCACACTCGGGTAGCCATGGCCACGTGGAGTAGCTGTGGTCACACTCGGGTAGCTGTGGTCACTCACAGGTAGCCACGAGCACATTCAGGCTAGCAGTGATCACACTTGGATAGCCGTGGTCACATGGAGTAGCCGTGGCACCTATGGAACATGGTCTAGAGTTACTTCAGTGCCTGGACAGCTCCCTGGGAAGTGCCCGTGGCTCAGCCACCTGCCTGTGGATTTATGGGGCTGGAGGGAGGCACCCAGGTCACCTCCCCTCCCAATAGGGGGTCTGCTAAGCTTGGCATTTGGCTGCTTTCATTTCTAATGCCACCAGGAGCCCTCACAAAGGAGAAGAGAGGTCGTCTTTTATTTGTAATGGATGTGTCCCTAAGAAGTTGCAGGTGGATTGAATTTTAGTGACTCAAATCAGACTTTAGGGAGTAGTAAAACAGAATCTGTCTATAAATTGAACCCACAGGCCAGGTTTATGTTTTAAGAAAAGCACTTTTGTGGTCAAGGCCTGCCACACCAGGACACCGGAGTTCAGTGGGCACTCTCTTCTCTTTCAGGGTGGCATCTATGTGTTCACTCTGCTGGACCACTTTGCAGCCGGCACATCCATCCTCTTTGGGGTGCTCATCGAGGCCATCGGGGTGGCCTGGTTCTACGGTAAGGAAGAAACCTTTCCTGGGCTGGTGTGCTTCGGCGGGCGGGGGACCCAGCCATGGTGCTGCTGCTTTGTGGCTTTGCTGCTACCTTCCTGGCGAAGCTGGCTTGAAAAGGGAAGAACATTAGCTCTAGGAAGCTTATTGTGGTGACCACAGCATTACAGAGATGAGAGGCTTGGCAGCATCATTCCCTTGGATCAATGAAGACAGCGTGGGTGGCACCCCAACACCCTCAGCAAACCTGCCTCAGCCATGCCAGAGGCCGGGGCAAATTCAGGGCAGGAGAAATCCCTTTTAAGATCTCCTGGAGAAAATACTGGTCATCTAGAAATACTTTCCTTTAAAAAATGGTGACTATCTACATACAATGGAATACTTTTCATCCTTTAAAAAAAGGAAATCCTGACACACACTACAATACGATGAACCTCGAGGACATTATGCTGAGATAAACCGTCCCAAAAGGAAAAACCCTCGGCAAGTTCACTCCCAGGATGGTCCTAATGTTGTCAAGCTCATAGAGACAGAGTGAGGGGTGCGGTGGGGGGCGTTATTCTTTAATGAGTTCAGAGTCTCAGTTTGGGAAGGTGGAGAAATCCTAGAGATCAATGGAGATGATGGTTGCATGAACGTACTTAATGCCGCAGAACTTAAAAATGGATAAGATGGTAAATTTTTTGTTATATCTATTTTGCCAAAATTCTTGAAGTGAAAAAACAAATAATGATTGCAGAGGGGAAGCAAGGACAGCTGGGGGTGGAGGGAGGACAGGACAGCTGTGGGGGGGCAGGGCAGGACAGCTATGGGACATCGGGAGGACCCCTGAGGTGAGCAGAGGGTGGAGAGGGTCAGGCAGAGTGGCTGGAACCGCACCGGTCTTCCTCATCAGGATTGAGGAGCAAACATCACCCAGTGTCACCATGGGGAACGTGTGGGGACCCGCCGTCAGCAAGAGCACCGGGCAGCCTGGAGGGGGGCTGATCCCTACAGGAGGCAGCCTGGGCTTGAGGTCCCCTGGGGTGGCCCCAGGGGTCAGCAAGGACCAAGGTCTTTGCCTGGGCCTCAGAGAAAGTGCTGTCATGACCTCCCTGCTTGGCTCCCCAGGCGTGCGACAGTTTAGCGATGACATCAAGCAGATGACCGGGCAGCGGCCCAGCCTCTACTGGCGGCTGTGCTGGAAGTTCGTCAGCCCCTGCTTCCTCCTGGTAAGGGGCCAAAGGCCATGCGCGTCCCTGCTCTGCCCAGGTCTCGCATCTACCCCAGGGTCAGTGGTGGCCGCAGGCAGGTTTCACCAAGGCTGGGGGGAGCGGGGACCCATGCTACCTGGAGACCAGGTCTCTGAGGTGGAGTCGGTGGTCATGCAGGACTCCAGGAGGGCCGGCTGGTCCCTGAAATCCTCTCTGGCCTCCTGAAGGTGTGGCCCACCCCCCAGTAAGCCCACTGAGGACCTCACGTGGGATCTAGGATGATCTCCTCCATGAAGGCCCTTGTGTGTCCTGCATTCAGCCATACCTCTGTGCTGGGGGGGAGGCCTGAGATGAGTGAGGTTATTGGCGTTTTCCTTGAGGACCAGATAGAATTTAAACCTCCTGGGGCAGCAAGTACTCAGTCCAGAGGACAGAGTGAGGTGGATTCTGTCACCACTCTGCCCTTGGGGGCCTCCCCAGGCACAGGCACAACTCACCGTCCAGCAGCTGCCTGGCTTTTATTGTCTGGGCCCAAACCACATGTGCCTATTTTATTAGAACATAGCTGTGCCATTCATTTACAGCAGGGGTGGGGAACGTCCAGCCTGCTGGCCATATAATCCTGCAAAATCATTTGGTCTGGCCCTGCCAAGGCATTAGATGTGAGGTAATTAAATGTTTGACCAAATAGAGCAGGCTAATGTTTAAGTTGATAATTTTGTATGGCCCATAAATGATGTTATAAACACCCAAATGGCCCTTGGCAGAAAAGAGGTTCCCCAGCCCTGCCTTACAGGCTGCCCGTGGCTGTTTCCTCGCTGTAGGAGCAGGGCTGAGTGGTTGTGACTGAGACCCAATGGCTCTCGACACCTGAACTACCCCAGCAGGTCTGGACAGGTGACTCCAGATGGCCATTCAAGGCCACGTCCAGGTCTGAGTGCAGAGTCGGGGAGCTATGCACAGAGGCTAGCACCCCCTGACCCCTGGCTCTCCCCTCACCCCAGCCAGCCCAATGGGCACCTTGGACAGGCCTGGGATAGACAGGCAGCTTAGGCTGACCCCGTCATGGGCAAGCCCAGAGGCTAGTGAGAGAAAGAGGGAGGAGTCAGGGTGCAGCACCTGATATGACGGTGCTTCTCACAGAGCCGCACCCGAACCTTTGGAAGCTGCTTGCCACCCCCACCTGGCAGCCCGAGGCCCGTCTCCAATATGCCCATCTCCCCCCGCACTCCAGAGGGCAGAGGCTGTGGGGGTGTGAACTCTAGACAGACGAGGTGTTCTTGTGCTGCTCTACATACTCAGGTGCCCCGATGGGACAAGGTGTGAGGTTGTCAAAGGACAGCAGTGGGAATGCCCACTGTCGAACTCAGAACTGAGAGGATGTGCACCTCAGGAACACCATCCTGTGGCAGCAGCTGGGGACTCAGAGCAGCAGGAGAAGCAGGCACTGCCTGGGTTCCCTGGTCTGCGGGGCCAGGGCCCCTAGAGCTGTGGTGGCTGGAAGACCCCCGGCCCCGACACGCTGGCCCCATTCCACCTCTGCATCCCCTGCCTGCTGGCCGAGTGCAGCCGCATGACCTCTGCCCTTGGTTTCAGTTTGTGGTCGTGGTCAGCATTGTGACCTTCAGGCCCCCGCACTATGGAGACTACGTCTTCCCCGAGTGGGCCAACGCACTGGGCTGGTCCATCGCAGCGTCCTCCATGTCCATGGTGCCCATCTACGCGGCCTACAAGTTCTGCATCCTGCCCGGGTCCCTGCGGGAGGTGCGTATGTGAGCAGGGCCCCTTACCCATCCCGGTCACCTGACCATGAGGCCACCAACTACATCAAGTGGACTTTTACCTCCTGCCAGCCAAACTCTGAACATAGACCACATAAAATCTCAGTACCTGAGACAGGTGAGGCTGTGGGAGGGTCCTCTGAGGCTGCGACACTGAGAGGAAACCTGGCAGCTGCTGGCAGATGGGCCCCGGAGGACCAGCAAGGAGCACAGCTGCTCTGTCCAGCCCTGGGGCCTGGGCCACTGGGGCAGGAAGTGGAAGGAAGACGAGCTTCCTGGAGCTGAATGTGACAGAAAGCAGGCTCCTCCTGCGTGGCATGTGAGCTTCCGGTGCCCTGAGGCCGGACTTGGGCCAGTGGGGGTGCGTGTTGTTCACCTTCCCTCGGAGCCCACCGAGAGCTGATGTGGAGACACAACTTCTCCAGCATCTGCCTCTTTAACCTGTGCTGGACTCTGCTCCAGGGCCTAAGGGGACCCGGATGTCAGCTCCCGTACCTGACCACCACATGCCAACCAGGGAGTCTGGTCACCTTACTGAGCGTGTGCCCGCACCCACGGCCTCTCCATTTCTCCTAGAAAGTGGCCCACGCCATCACCCCCGAGAAAGAGCGCGAGCTGGTGGACAGCGGGGAGGTGCGCCAGTTCACGGTGAGTGCTGCTATCCCCACTGTCCCCTCGGCTGGATGCACACAGATCTGGAGAGCAAGCCAGTCCTTGCACCACAGCCCTCAGAAGGCTGGGAGGCTCGTTCACTCATTCAGTGAATGCTCCCTGCCACCACCTTCTGAGAACCCCTGACCTGAGGAGGGCGGGCAGCAGACGAAGTGTATCAGGTGCAGACGGCAGGCGGAGAAAGAGAAAGCAGAGAGGGGCAGAACCTGACTTGAGGCCCACCAAGACATGGCATCTGAGCAGTCATCTGTGTGAAGGGAAGGGCCTGCATTTCAAAGGGGGTGGGGCACATCACAGGGAAAGGCCCTGAGGGGTGGGCAGAGCAAATTGTAGGATCAGCAAAGGACTCACCTGCCTCACAGAGGGAGAAAAACTTGGAGCAGCCCAGGCCATCTTGCTGGTGGTCATCTGCAGGAGGTGAGGCTCCAGAAGGTCTGGCGCCAAGATGGAGCCCAGATCTGATGACATCGACAGGCTCCCTCGCTGGGGCTGCTATGAGGTGGGGTTACGAGGAGACGGGGGGCGGGGGGGTGGGGAATAAAGGGAGGCTCTGGTGGGAGAGAGTAGGGGTCATATCAGGCCTGTAGCAGGATTTATTCTTTCTCCTCACCTTACAACTGGGAGCCATCTGAGCATGCATGAGCTTCCATACGTGTTTACCATATGCTATGGAGCAGCTGTGGAAATGGCCCTAATGTTGTTGAGAGACAGAGTAAAATGTGTGACACATTTTAACTCCCACATCCTATGAGGTAAGTTGTCACTCTCTCTTCCAAGAGGGTGCCCCTGAAGCACAGAGAGACTAAGGAACACCCCACAGTAACATAGCTGGTCAGTGGAAGGTGACCTGGCAGGCACTCCCTTTTCTACTACCTTGTGAGAAGGACTTAGATCAGGTGAGAGCTGAGTCAGGGTGCTAATGACAGCTATGACTGCTGGATGGCCAATCCTTCCAGGATATGGATGCCACATTGATTCAAAAAACATCAAAGGGGCACAATTTTAGGCAGGGGTGGGCAAGGTGGTCTATTAAGACAGAGAACTTCCTCTTACACAGTTTGCAGGACAGATGACTTGGTGCAGGCTGCTATTCATTCTTTGCTTTCTATCTCATTAATGTCCCCTCCTATCTTTATTATTTTTTATTCTTTGGGTTTACTCTGTTATACTTTTGTCAACATCTTAATTTAGACCTTGGATCACTAATTTTCAACCTTTCAGTTTTCACATATAAGCCTTCAAGGCTATGACTTTTCCTCAAAATACCCTGTTGGCTGCATTCCACAACTTTTAACAGTATTTTCCTCATCATTCAGTTCTAAGCTTATTTTAATATATATTGTGATTTCTTCAAGTCTGCTTTTATATCACTGCCTGTTTCAGTTACTGTCTTTCAGCATTTTGAAGACATTAATTCTCCTCTGCTGCCTCTGTCATCACACTGAAAAACTTGCAGTCCTATAGGGCATGGTTGCCATGTGCTATGGACCCTTCCTGTCTCCTTTGCTTTTGGTGTTGAAGTTTCCCTGTAGTGTGCCTTTCTGTTTTTCTTTTTAAAAATTTATCTTTATTGCTGAAAGTATTACAGATATTCCCCCTACAATCCCCCATTGACCCCCTCTCAGGATATCTTGTGTGACCAGGGTGTGTGGGTCCATTTTTTTGTCAGTTCTGGGAATTTTGCAGGTAGACTTAAATCTTGCCTCTTGCCTGTTTCCCTTTGGGGCTCTGGTGTGTGAGACTCACCTGGGCATTATGCTGATTGAATCTTTGGGTTTGTTTGTTTCCATGTGTGTAGTTACAGCACCTCTCTTTTTGCTTCTTATACCTACAGCTCATTGAGCCTCTTGGAACTCTGCATTTATAGTTTTCAGCAAATTTGGGAAATTCTGGCTATCATTTCTTCAGCATTTTTTCTGTTCCCACCTCTTTCAAGGGCTCCAATTACATGTGTTAGGCCACTTTAATTTTCTTTTTCTCTGTTTTATTTCATATGCTTTCTGTTGTATTTTACTTCACTATTTGTTTCCTCCGCAATATCTAATGTGCTGATAATCCAGCAATTTATCGTCTCACACATTGTAGTTTTCTTCTCTAGAAATTCAATTTGGGTCTTTTCCCGGCTTTCTTGTCTCTGCTGAACTTTTTGAGCATATAGAGTGCAGTTATAATCACAGGTTTAATGTCCTTCTCTGCTGATGTTCACATTTAAGTCAGTTTCTGTTGGTTGACTTTTCTCATCAGGGGTGAATTTTGCTGCTTCGGTGCATGTCTGGTGATACTCAATTCCATTCCAAATATTGTGAGTTTTACCTTGCTAGGTGCTGGGTATTGTTGCACCCCTTTAAATGTTCTGGGACATTGTCAAGCTACTTGGGGACAGTGTGACCTTTGGGGGACTTGCTGTTTAGGATTTGTTAGGTGGGAGCAGAGCAGCAGTCAGTGTAGGAAATACCCAGGGTAGGGCTATTTCCCACCACGGAAGCGAGTTCTTCGTGAATACTGTTCCAAGTGTCCCACAAGCCTGGGATTTCCCAGTTGTGCTGGCGGAGCAGCACGGTTCCCATCCGGGGTACACTTCAGGGGCTGTTCCCTCTAATCCTGTTGGGTGGCTCTTTCCCAAACCTCCTGTGCACAGAGTCTTCAGCTGAACCCTCAGGGGGACCCTGTGGTCTCCAGGGCTCCCTGTGCAGGTCTCTCCTCTAGGTACTTTGTACTGAAAACTCCAGCTGCCGTGGTGTCCCCAGCACAGGGGGTTCACTGGCTGCACCAGGGTCCCACTGCAGCCTACAGATTTCTCAGACACATCCAGCCGGGCAGTCCGAGAGCCCCCTTGCTTGTTTCTCTCAGTATCATTGTCCCTTGTCATCTGAGGTCTCGTGTCTTGACAACCATTATTACGCATATTTTATTCATTTTGGGCAACATCCGATAGTAGAGTAAATTCAGTCCCCATTACTCCATCTTGACCAGAACTACCCTTGTGTGTGGCTGTGGCCCACTCCCTCCACCTGCTACACAACATTCAGTGTGTAAACCTGGCACAACAGGGCCCTCATCCTCCACCTCATGGCTCTCTGATTGTAACCCACTTCACCGACAGCTACACTTCACTTCACCCCTGGAAGCTGCATTTGGTCCACCCGTTTCTTGTGAAATACACCATCATTGTAGGTGGCAGATGTCACTTTTAAAACGTCTTACACAGCTGCCCTGTAATCTGACAGTGGCAACCTCTCTGGTCTTTGGGGTCTGAAGTTTCTATTGTTCTGACTCCACTGAGGGTGGGCTGCAGCCATGTTCCTGGTGTCCTTGTTCACGAGCTCATGGCTTGATCTTAGTCTGTTGGAGTTCTGAGATGCCCCCTGAGCACACCTTCCTCCAGAGAAGGTCGCCTTCTGCTGCTGCCGTGGCCAGGACAGAGGGTTGGGGCTCGGCCCTGGGTCCCACACATGGCCTCCCTTGCCCACCAGTTCCCTTTACAGAGCACCCGGGCTCCGCCAGCGCTGGCCTCACCTGTCAGTCACTGCCGGCCCCCTGGAGTCCTGACCCCATGTGGGTGATGGAAGAGCCCTACAGGGGACCAGTGGCAGATTGAGCATCTCCCTGTCCCCGCCGTGGCTGTGTCAGAAAGAAGCCCTGCATGCCCTTGTTTTTAAAATGTTTAAAAAGTGTAGTTCTTGCCATTTAGTGTGATCGAATGGCTTGTGCTCAAAAATAGACTGAACTCCCAGCTGCATAATAGGCGATGACATTTGCAGGAAGACTGAATAGCCGGCCTGTCGATCTCATCCGTCCCGAGTGGTAATGAGGCCTGCTCCCGCACCTGTTGGGGTCATGTAAGTGACATAGAACTGCAGGGCACAGCCTTTCAGGGACGGACCAGAGGCCCCAGGAGAGTGGCTGTGGGGGTCTGGGGGCACCCCAGGTGACACACATGCTGTGGGGATGCCATCTGAGACCAGCCCCAGGTTTGCTGGCGTGCAGTGTTTGTCTGGTCAGCAACTGGCTCAGCTGCCATGAGGTCCCCGGCTGTATCCTCACCATCCTCTCTGCTGATATCCCTCACAGCTACCAGTCAGTCATAGGCTTTCAATTCACTTCTAAATAAGCCCATTTTCTTCATAGCTGCGCCACTGGCTCATGGTGTAGCAGGGAGTGGAGAAGGAAGGCCCTGGGCAGCCGTCCCTGTGGGAGAGACGCAAGCCAAGACGGAAAAGCTGAGCTCGGACAGAAAGGAGGGCTGCTCCACTATTTAACTTCTGCTTCACTGGAAACACGGGAGCTTTATCTTCTGACTGTTTACACCCTTCTGCCACGAAGAGAGGGCCTGCCGTCCGTCCTGTGTCGCTGTGTAACTCCGTAGATCTGTGCCCATTCCCGCAGGTAGAAAACTGTGTTCTATTCACGTAACACGTCCCCCACCTCAGCCGCCATCCAGAGCACAGGCCTCTCTCATCTGTGTGCCGAAAAGAAATACAGAAATTATTCGTGCCCTCTGTGAGAGCCCAGTGCTCACAGCAGCTCCCTGGGTCACTTATTTTGTTCATATTTTTAAAATAATACCATATTTTGCCTAATTGTGCGCAAGGTGAAATGGAGGAACTGCAAAAGTTGATCAAGTGGGAGGCAGGGGGTGCGGGGAGGGGATGCTCATGTCTCCACGTTACACACTGTGTCTGTTCAGAGCCACGGAGGGCAAGGGTCCTGTGTATGGAGGGAAGGCTATTTATGTCCTTGTCACTGAGAAAAACAAATCCTGTGGCATCTGTATGGCTGCCACCACTCCTGTCTGATGTGGGCCGTGGTCAGCTCATGCTCACCTTGCTGTGGATCCCCAACTGCAGAGCCCCGCAGGCAGGCAGCCTGGGACCCCGCCAGGATTTTATTTCTCTCTGGCACACATCACATCGATAACAACACTTTTTAAGTTAGGGAATGGCTTTTTTAAATCATATTTACCTGTGAATCAAAACTAATGCTCAGATGTAGGATGGGTCTCTGAAAATCTGTTTGCTGATGTCCAGTTGTTGTTACGAGAGTATTAACAAAACCAAGTGAGGACTGCTGGCCGAGGACTGCTCTCCGAGCACCTGGCGATTGCCTGGAGGGAAAGTGGCCATCGGCCTCAGGATGCACGGGGCTGCTGACCATACGCTCTGGCACAGCTCTGTGCCCCGTGGAGAAGTCCCACTGCGTGTGCTGGCTTTGCAGGGCATCTCGGCACCCCCTACCATGGACGCTGTTCCCAGGGGGTATGGAACTTGCCTCTAGGGCGGGGAGGCAGGCGGTGGGGGGACGGACTGTCAGCTGGAGGCGTCTGCAGTGTGGCCACGAGGAATCAGGTCTGCCCTCTCCTCCTTTGGGGAGCATCGAGAGCTCCATGTAGAACACTGGTGTTGTCAATGTCTGTCTGTGTCCATACTCAGCATCACCAACAATAAAAACTGTATGCGGGAAAGACAACCCCGGCTTTTTGGCCACTTTTTTGCTCGACCCCATTGTTTTTACGGGCTGGCTGCCTCAGGCTCACAGCTTCACTCCCTCCTGAGTTCTCCACCTGGCAACTTCCAGACCAGAGGGAGCACAGCCTGGGCCCTAAAGGTCTGCTGGGCTTAACCTGGACCCCACCCAAGGCCTAGGCCTGCAGGTTCCCTGGTGCCCACTGGCTCGGGCCAACCTGCACTGTCCTCCTGCCTCTCTAGAGTCCTCATCCGGCCCATCAGCTCCCCTGCAGGCTCCTGCGTGGCCAGACTTCAGCCCTGCGGTCTGACCACCACGCCTGCCGGGCCAAGTGCCCCTTCCAGGGACATGTACCAGAGTCTCAAGTGGCTCCCTGTCCTTGGTGTCTGAGGGCTTTTCATTCACTGTATGGCCGAAGGAGTCCTTCCAGATACCAGTCAGCTCAGGCCACAGCCTAGAGGAGAGCTCTGTGGCTTATCATTATACTTGAAATAAGCCCAATTCTGTGACCTGAGTGGTCAGGCAGCCAGTCACTCCCTCCAGGCTGTAGGACACTGGTCACTCCTGCCAGACACCCACCCCTGCATGGTCATTCTTGCCCCAGGTCCCCAAAGAATGTCCTCACTTCCTTTGGGTCTCACTTTCCCAGGGACCAGGGGACCCCACAGAGTCTGCCCATTAGGCTCCACCCATCTGGCCACATGCAGGTGGGCCATGCCTTAACTGTCCAGCGCTTCCTGCTGCTGCTTTCCTGGGGTGCTGCCTGCCCCTTGGCTATGACCCAGCCCCCCCCTCATGGCTCCACAGGTGTCTCCACCTCTGTCAGCCATCACAACAGACACTGGGCTGGACACAGGACCTGTCCCAATGGGACAAGGTGAGCAGAGCTCAGCACCATTGTGTCCCCTCTGCTCCCTGGTCACCAGAGCAGGCGTGGGCCACTCAGACTAACTGTCCATGGCCTCGCAGGCCTGTTCTGTTGCAGCTGTGCCCTCACCCCCGGTGCAGTGTGAGCATCTGCAGGACCCTGGGAAAAGTCATGAAACAAAGGCCTGATTGTGCCACAGCCCCCACATGGAGCCTTCCAGGTGTCACATTCTGGGGTGGGGAGAACGCTGGGAGCCAAGCTGTCCTTTCTTATATATTTTCCCACACAAAGAGAGACATGTACATGCACACACAGCGTGTATCCTGCACGTGTCACACGTATAGACACACATATGCTGCACATATCTTACACATACCACATTCCACACCCACACATGTGAATTCCTGCATGTACACATACACACAAGCACACGCACCAGGCATGCTTCACATCACACATGAGCATGTGTATGCACACATACACGCTCTCATACTGGGTCCACTGCGGTCTGCAGAGATCTTCGTGGTCATCTGGGCACAGCCTGGGAACTTTGTGCCTCTCTGGACGGTCCCAGGGAGCTGTTCCATGGATCCAGGCCACCCAAGAACTGCTGAGGGGTGTTGTCTCAGCAGTCACTTGTTACAATGGGAGTTTCCTCCGTGTCCTGATCCCAAGCTACTAGGCTGGGGTTCCTCCTAGGCAGCCAGACAGATAGCCACATGCTGCTCAGCGATGATACAAATGGAAGTGACAAAGGGCTGATACCCTGCATATGTAGAGAATTCCTACCAATCAATAAGAAAAAGAGAGAGAAGCCAATAGGAAAATGAACAGGCACACAAGGGGAGGCGGGTCCAAATAGCCAATGGTCCCACAAAAAGATGCTCAACCTCATCCGTAAGCTAGGACATGCAGGGGAAGCTGTGAGGCAACTCCACCTCAGCCTGCCACACCTGGTAAACTCCAGAGGCCAGACACTCCCCACCCATGTCGATGAGCAGGCCGAGCAATGGGAACGCTAACACATTTCAGGCACGAGAATAAATGATATGCAACCTGGAAAGTAGTGTGCGTCTTCAAGGTTGAACCACATTAGCAAATGCTGCAAGCTCTCTGTCTAGAATATGGGATGTTTTTTGCCTTCAGGTGTGGCACCTGCTGCAGGACAACACAGCTCACACCTGGAACCACCCCAGGGGCTGCCTGGGTGACTGGGCCCCTTACATGGAGACTCCTGGGGCTTGGGCCTAGGCCTGCCCTGGGATGGGGATGCCAGTTACCAACCACTGACCATGGGCAAAAGCCTGACCCTGGCCTGGGGGGCGGGGGGGGGGGGTCTGTGCCCCAGGGTGCCCCAGGGTGGGCTGGCTTGACAGCTCCTGAGACCAGGCCCATTCTTAGCCTTTGTCCCCTTTACCCCATTTCCTTCCCATTTTCTCTTGAGAACCCCCTCTGCTGAATCAGGGAATCCTCTGCTTCTCAGGAGTTCCAGCCTATGGAGAAGTACATCCCCAAACACAACAATTCCACCTCCAACCACGTGCCCAGCAGAAACATGTTCACACCTGTCTGTCACAACACACTGAGAGTTCATGAATGGAACATTTCAGCAGGTAAAGGAGGACCTGTTAGCAGATGGTATTGACTTATGGGGGGCACTAGAGGTTAACTTCTGTGCCCCAGCAAGAGACAGTGAAGTCCTAACCCCAGCACCTCATTGGAAATATATCATTATTATTATGTTAGCACAGCGTCGGGGGTAAATGAGAGCATTAGGGGTAGCATTGGCGGAGGTATGAGAGTATCAGAGGATAGATAGTATTAGAGTCCCTGTTGCTCCACAAACTCACTAACACAAGGGGTTGTCATCTTTTTAATGTTAGCTGTGCGGCTGGGCAGTGGTATTCCCACACAGGACTTATACTTAGTGGAATGTAATTAGGTAAGAGGAGGTCATACTAGAGTGGGGAAGGCTTCATCCAATATGACTGGTGACCCTATAAGAAGAGGAGAGAGACAGAGACGCAGCAGGGAGAAGGCCATGGGATGACGGAGGGAGAGATGAGAGTGAGGCAGCCACAGCTCACAATGCCCAGGATCACCAGTCACCCCTAGAAGCTCAGAGAGAGCATGGAACAGACTATCTCAGGGCCCTGCAGAAGGAGCCAGCCCTTCCCATGCTTGATTTCAGACTCAGACCCCAAAACTGTATAATAATAGTACATTTTAAAGGTAAATAAAATCAATTTCCGTTGTTTGAAGCCTCCCCATCCCACCCAGGTTGTAAATGCTTTGTTACAGCAGCCCCAGGAAACTCATACAGGTGGGCCTGCCGGGATGTCAGAGGAAGCGGTCTACCCTGCCTGGAGCTCAGGTCCCTGAGACCACACTCCAGGCTCCAGCCTAATGGGACACACCTCCAAGTTCCTAAGCCTCCCACTTGTTCTCTGTCTACAACAATCTCCTTTCCACTCTCACCCCCCACTTTCCAACCACCATCCCCAACACCACTCCAGCTTCTCTTAGGCATCACCTCTGGAAGCCTGCTCCAACCCCCACTACTGGGTTCTGGCCCCTGGTCAGTGCCCCCTGAATGTCCACTCTCCCCAGTGTCACAGGAAAGGGCAGCACTCCTCCCAGTTGGCTGGGGGATCCCCTGGGAAAAGGCCTGAGCTGGTCCCGGTCACTTCTACCAGTGTCGTGAATAGTCCCGGTACACCGTGGACGGTGTCACTCATATACAGGGTGTCCAAAAAAAATGTATACACACTTTAACAGCTGATAGCTCAATTTTGAAAATGAAATTTATTTCAATAAGCAATGCAAAGTGTGTGTGTATACATTTTGGGAGACACTCTATATTTGCAGATGGATGAGTTGATGGGTGGGTATTTAGATGAACGAGTGAGTGAGTGAATAAGTGGATGTTTGGTGGATGGGTGGATAGATGAAAAAAAAGGATAGGTGTAGGTGAGTGGATAGAAGGAGGACGGAGAGAAAGGAGGGAGGGAGAGAGGAAAGTAGAAGAATGGATGGGTAGGTGGATGATGGATTATGAATGGATAAATGATGGAGGGATGGATGAATGGATAGGTGGGTATGTGGATGGATGGTTGACGGGCAGGTGATTGGGTGGATGGGTGGATGGATGGATGGTGGAAGGAAGGATAATAGATGGATAGGTGGGTGGATAGATAGAGGGGTAGTTGGATAGATGAACAAGTAGGTGGATGGGTGGAAGGTCCTGCATTACATCTAAAAGTCTGTCATTCTGGCCCAATATAAGATCCCCAATAAAAATATTGACCCAGACTCACTAAATTGAAGTACTCTGACATGGGGGCTAGACATCGGAATGCTGTATCTGCCACTTGTTCTCCAAGGAGACATCAGGCTCTTTAATGCTGTCCATTTCAAAACACCGGGAGAAGGGTACTCTTCTCACACCAACATGTGCAGAGGCCACGCTGGGTGGGAGAGCCTGCCTGTGCCCCCAATTCTGTCAAGCGGGAGGTCTCAGCCCTCTGTCCACCCTGCACTTTACCATCGCATTTATGCTGTTTGCCAAGTGACCTTTAGACACAAAGTCTGCAAGTTAAACCCCAGAAAAGCCATGTGATTTTCCTTTGAGAGAAGCATTTTAATTTAAGGTTCAGCAACAGTGAAATCGGTGATTTAAAGGGTAAACAGATTCCTCTGCGTTCGGCTTTTTTGCTTTTTCTCCACAATCCTTTAATCTTTAGAGATGCATCTGACCAGCCCAAAGTTTGCGGCCTCTACCTGAATCCTGATTCCTAGCAGCAGAGAAAAAGGTCACCTTTTTTTGAGATAGTTACCGTAATTAGCAAGTCCCATGTTCAGTTGTCCCCTGGATGCTGCTGCCACACCCAGATCTACCTGTTCCCCTCCTCCTTCCAAGGAGCCTCAAGGGCACAAAGTCCACCTTCATGGCCATGATTCCAGAGAAGAAGGCTGAGGCACCACACCCTCCCCACACATCCCTTCAAACCAACCCCAGAGCACTTGTGCTAACTGCCTGCACAGAAGGCTCACGTGGGAGCTGGGAAGACAGAACAGGAGCAGACAGCCACTCAGGGGCTTCCACCCCTCCAGCCCCCACCCCTGCTTGCCAGGTAACTGGGAGGGGCTGGGCACCTAACTGCTTCCCAGGTAATCCAAGCAAAAGAACCTCTGCACTGGGCCAGGACCCACAGTTTTGGGTAACATCACATAGAATGGAAAATGTCAGAGTACTTCAATGCAGTGCGTCTGGCTTGAGACTTTTAACCCAAAATATCAAAGTTAGTGCACCTGAGAAGGGCAAGTTGTGTTTTGTGAAACCTGTTTCAGGTGTGTGTATGTGGAACGGCGGGGGGGGGGGGGGGGGGGGTTGGAATAGGCCTTTGCAGGTCAGGGTCAAAGACTTGGGGCCCAGACTGAGAAGGGTGAGTGACCACCCCAGTCCGCCCAGCACTTCCCAGGATGGTTGGTCACTGGGGTCCACAGCCCCTGCAGCCCCCATGCTGTCCCTCTGTGAAGACCAGTGGGCGGAGCCCTAAGTGCGGGAGGAGTGAGGCCCAGGACAGTTAAATCTCAGAAGGGTCACGGTGTCCTGAGGGGGAAGATAGCAGAGGGGTATCTGAGGAGAGCAGACCTGTTTGCCCCACTGTGTCCCCAGAACAGCTACAGTAGAAGGTGGCAGCTGATGAATGATACAATAGAAGAGTGTCCAGTGAACTGAGGGTGCGAAGTGACCCCCATTTTCCTGTTCAGGACACCTCACAGCCCGTAGTGTGCTAGTGTGCACTGCTGTCTGCAGTGGGAACCAAGGGCTCCAGTGGGCCGGCCAGGTGTGAACAGGTAACAGAGATGAGTGCAGACACCAGGAAATTCTGCCCTGAGAAGCAGCCCTTCCCTTTCTCAGGAGGGGGGTGTTCGCTGAGAAGGAAGGCTCCCCCTTGGGGACACCAGCCTTGGGGGTCCTTGAGTATACCTAGCAATAGGTGGCGTGGGAGAAAATATGACAAACCCTATTTGCTTGGAATATTCGCTCTCCCCAGTTGAATGCAAAAAGCTTCCGTTTATATAACTGAACTTTAAAAGTCAAGCCACTTATGTACTTGAATGTATTTATCTAGAATTGAAATAATTTTAGTTATTCCAGGAGCTAAGTTCCTCTTGCCTTAAAGTTATTTGTTGTGTAGATGAAGAGTTGCCTCCGACAGAATATTTATTGGGTTAAAATTTGAATGGCAAATGTATTCACACGCTATCCACTTTAAACTGCGCCCAGCCTCGCTGCCCGGCCAGGGGCAATGCCCTGCGGGTCCTCACGGGGAGCTAGCCTGGTCTGGATCAAAGGTTAATATTTGAGTAGCTTTTCCATAAATGTATTCAAAGAGGGTATTATCAACCATCAGCTATTAAACATTCTGATTTATCCTTTAAGCCTTTTCCACACACAGACACTTAATCTAAAATTTTACATGTTCTACTATACCACAAAAGGATTATTTTTAAAGCTTAGGAGGAAAAAGGGGGAAAGTCACCTGTAGATCCATTCGCCACGGCAGCAAAGTACGGTGGCCCTGTGCCACTGGGGTGCAGTCTTGTCTCAGCGTGTCAACGCTGGGACCCCTTGTCCTGCCCACCCTGTGCTCTGTCCCCTCCAGAGGTGCTGGAGGAGGAGGACATGGGAGGAGGGTAGGGGAATGGGCAGGCGCCCACTGCCCAGTTCATGGGGGAAGTTCCCGCCTGCCTGTTTACTCATCGGTTTACTCATTGTAAACAGGTGATCTCCAGTCCCAGCTGAAGATTTTAAATATTAAATAAGTATGGAAGGTCTCAGAGCACCTGGTGAGGTTGACGTAGAGACATTTTCATGGGCTCTTCCCAGTGATCCGCTAACGAGATCACATTCTCGGTTGCACTCACAGATTGTTGCTAGCACGGAGGAAAGTTGCTTTTAACCCAGGAAATAGATTTTGATGGCTTCTCTCTGAGTTCTAACTAGAAATGCAAGTTTATCTGAACCAGTAAATTGATTTTTTTCTGTTTCTGACCCCAGCACCCTCGTGTGTCCTGGGATGACGGTCACTCCTACATGCTTCCTGCAGGCTTGTTGGAGGTGCCCATGTCCCCACAGACAGGACTGGGCGCTGAGAGGTGGAACACTATGGGCCGGGGCTTTGACCGGGGAGAACTTCTGCCCCGTCATGAAACTGTCCACAGAAGCAACCAGGTCTCCTGTGGGAATGGACAGGCCTTCCCCAGCATCAGCACCCCCTCAGCCACCTGTGGAAGGGGAAGCTCTCAGACTGGGCTGGACCTGCTGCAGCTGTGGGTATCTCAGCGGGACGCCTGGCTGGGCCCAGGGGCACACACATTAGTGCCAATTCCCCCCACCCAGAGGGCGATTTGCCCTGAGCCCCAGACCTAACTTCCGATTCCAGTGCAGATCGGTTTCCTTCTGGCTGCTTCCAACTGGAGTCAAAATGCCTGGGGGCCTATTGACCAGCCACTCCTCAGACTCCAGGCAGAGCACAGGCGTTTCCCGCTTGTGCCCCCAGCCTTCCCAGAGAGTTGCAGTGCACTGTGGGTTCTACTGACTATCGTAGCAGCACTGGACAAACTGGGAGACCACGGCTGCACAGGCTAGGGCATGAGGGTGAGAGCGGTGCTTATAGCCCCACAGGTCAGCACAGGCCAGGGGGCTCCTTGTCCCCCAGAGGAGTGGCCCAATGGCCAGACATGCAAGCTTTCAAGGGTGGCCACTGCCTTTCCTGTGTTCCAGCTGAGTCCCAGGGGCACGCGAGCCCTGGACCAGGGAGGACTCAGTGTTGTGTTAAGTTGGGACTGAAGAAAAGACAGCATGTCCAGGGGCCCAGGGAGGGGAGGTCCGGTAGCCTGAGCAGCACCCTGTGATTTCCATGGTCCCGCCACCTAACAGGGCTGCATCTGCTGGCTAGGAGAACGCACTTTCCACAGAAGACTAGAGACTGGGTTTTCCCCAGCGAGAGCTGAAACGACCATGGAGGAGCAGAGCTATCTAGTCAGAGGGGCCTGGTCCCAGGGCTCCCTGGCCCTAGAGCTGTTCCGTGGCTGTGCTGTTTTCACAACTGAGCTGTAGTATTGTTTGCACTGAATAAAGTTTCCTTCACTGCACCCCAATTGGGAATTCTTCTTGGCATTGAATTGGTGCCAACAAATCATCGGTTGACAGGTGCAACACACATTCCAGGTGTAGCCACCTGCCCGGAGCCCAATTCCTGCTCCTGCTCCTGTCTAGGCAGATCCCCACTGAGCACCAGCACTGCCATCTTCTGGCACCTGGGCTCCCAACCCCTGGCCCAAGCCCCTAGTACACACCTCTCCCTTCTGGCCCTGCACTTACCCCCTACCCCTCCACCCGCCACCACTGTCCCTCCCCGCCAGGCTGGCCAACTGTCCGCTGGCCCAGGGGTGTTTCGGTTCAGCCAGGATGAGACAGAGGGACACCTGACCTCACCCCAGGTCTCAGGATGACAGTATTTTGACTATATGCGGTAAGACAAGTAGAACTGTACACAGATAATGTGCCCCAGTTAGGAAATTTGTTTTGCACAGAGCTACGAGTTAGAAATCCTGGAGTTATTTTGTTTTCTAGAATTGAGCAAGCGAGCAAACATGTTTTGGATAATCAGAATTGGATACATAATTTTGCATAATTTTCGGGCCCTGTACAGAATGAGAACATGGGGCCCTTGTTCAGAATTCGTTAACAATTTCAGGACAGCGACAGTAGAGCATTAAACCAAGCCCTTCTGCGCAGGAGGCTCTGTGGATAATGAGTCTCAAGGTTGGATAAGGTGAATGTTGGTCATAAACACAGAAGGAATGCCAGACAGAGAAAAACAAACACGATGTGATATCACTTATATGTATTATCTTCTTAAAAATCCCAAACTCATAGAAAAAGAGAGATTTTCAGTTACCAGAGGAGTGGGGTGGGACAGAAGGGATTGGAGGAAGGGAGTCAGGTACGACTTTCAGGCTAAGATCAATTAAGTCCTGGGCGTGTCTAGTACAGCACAGGTCACAGTGTCAGGTGGGATATAGTAAAGCTGCTCAGACAGCAGATCCTAACAGTAAAAACAATATGAGAGCATGTATGTTCAAGCTTATCCATTACTAGAGGCCTGATGCATGGAATTCGTGCAGGAGTAGGCCTTCCTTCCCCCCGCTGCTGGCACTGGCTTCCCTCCAGCACCTGGGACCCAGGCTTCCCTCACAGCTCTGGCTTCGTCCAGAAGGATGGAAGGACGTCTGGAAGGACATCCGGTCTAATTAGCATATTATGCTTTTATTATTATGGATGGCCCAGTTTTAAAGCTGAAGGCTGGAAACAACCCATATGTCTGTCAAGATGGAGATAGCTGAATAAACTGTGGTACAGCCACAAAACGGAGAAATGTGCAGCTGTAAAAACATGTAGGAAATGTCTCTATTTACTGCATAGCATTTTCTCCAGGATATAAAAAAATAAAATAAAAAACTCAATTAAATGTCTGGAGATAAAAAAATATAACACCTGAAATGAAAAAACACACAGAATAAGCTTAATAGTTTGAAAACTGCAGGAAAATATTGGCGAACTTAAATACACAGCTTTAGGAAATTGGAAAAATAAACCAGCCTCAAGCTGTATAACATACATATAGCTGGAACCCCAAAAAAGGGGGCAGAAAAAATATATTTGAAGAAATCTCAGCTGCAGTATTTTCAAATTTGATGAAACTCTCACATTGAATAAGTTCAATAAGCCTCAAGCAGGACAAACAAGGGAAACCACACCATAGCATGTCATCAATAAATTGCTGAAAACCCACCACTTTTGTGAGACTAAACAAGTCATCCTTTCTGTCCAAGAACAGTTTAGACAGCTGCCATTTGGACTGCGTGACTTGGCAGCCACCATGTTGGCCACATGACTTGCAGCTCCCTGGGGGTCGCCATCTTGAAATGGCAAAGGCCAATCCCTCCCTTTGAATTAGCCAATCGAGAAAGACTGTGTGCCTGAGCTCCAATCAAGAGTAAGGGCAGGTCACGTGCGTCAGGATTTAAAAGCGGAGCAGATCACCTGCTCAGTGTGCATGTGCTCCCAGGCCATGTGCGTGCACACCCTTCTGCACAGGAGTAAAGGTATTTACCTTGCTGCCTGGTTCCCGAGTATGTTTTGTGTTCTACCAGGATCCCTGAATCTGGGGGCTCACCCTACTTCTTACACTTTTTCAAAATATTCTAAAAGCAGTCAGAGAAAACTAACACACTATAGAAAGAGAAACAAAGACAGGGATCACTGCTAACTTTTCAGCAGAAACAATGCAAGCCATAAGACAATAAATAAAACATGTGCTTCAACGTGCTGGGAAAAAAATGCTGATCAAACTAGAATCCTGTAATTAGTGAAAATACCTTTCAAAAATGACAGCAAATTAAAAACATTTCCATATAACCAATGGTTGACAGAATTCACCACCATTAGATCTGCATAACAGGAAATGCTGAAGTAATTGAGGCTAAAGGAATAAAAACTAGCTGGAAGCCAGGATACATACAAAAGAGGCAAGAGCAGGTAAATATAACGTCAACTGGTGATTGTTGGTGCCAATTCAACGCCAACAGAAATCCCGAATTTGGAAAAAGGAAACTTTATTCAGTACAAAACAGCTCAATTGTGATACAGCACAGCTGTGGAACAGCTCTGGCGCCAGCCAGGCCCTTCTCCAGATACGCAACTCTGCTCCTCTGTGGTCCTGCGTTAGTCAGCTCCACTCTGCTCTGGCAGGACACCTCCAGAGTTTCACCTCAGCCAGGGAAAGGGCTTCCATCTCTGAGCCAGAGGGGAACTGGTTTAAGTGGCCTCTGATTGGCCCACAGTCATGCAAATGAGGATTCCACATCCCCACAGCCTGATTGGTCAGAACAGAGCCACTCTGATTTGCTGGAGCTGCACAGCTTCCATTGGATGGAGGAAACCTCAGTCTGACCATTGAATCAGGATTCCAGGAATTCCTTCATGAGGGCTGGCTCAGATGGCAGAAACACACACAGTGCAGGCAGGCAGCTCGGTGCGGCCTTCTCTGTGCAGTGAGTTTCTGCGAGAGGCCCCTGTGTGGAAATGGCTGCTAGGCTGTGTTTTTTTTTAATTTGAGTGCAGTTAGTCACTAGTAGCCCTTCTTGATAGGTGTGTCCGCCCCCACCCCCAAGGGTTTACATTCTAAAACACATGTTTGTTCATTTCTAACGTATTTAAAAGATAACTGACTGTTCAAAGCAAAAAATAGCAATATGTCATGGGGCTGATGGCATAACAGAAGTGAAACTTATAGCAATAAAAAAGGAACAGGACAGTAGAAATGAAACTTGACTGTTTCAGGTTGTTGCAACCTATGTGACATAATATGATTTGAAGGTAGATTGTCCTAAGGTAAAGCTACATATTGACAACTGGAAAATTAATTCTTTATAGGTCCCACTCGGAGGCCTATAACAAAAGATACATTTAAATCATCTTATCTTATATAATAAAAGCCTAATATGCTAAGTGTCTGATCGTTTGACCAGTGGCTAAGACAAGCACTAACCACCAGGGAGCAGATGCTCTGACCGGTAGGTTAGCTTGCTCCTGGGGTCCAGCTGATCGGGACTGAGCAAGACAGGCTGGACATGCTCCTGGACAAATCTGTGCACCGGGCAGGTTTCAACCCGATCCCCGCAGGCCAGGCCGAGGGACCCCACCGATGCATGAATCCATGCACCAAGCCTCTAGTTTAATAATAATTAATAATAATCTAATCTAATAAAAGACAAACATGCAAATTGACCGTGCCTTTGCTACGCCTTAAGCCATGCCCACCAGTCAATCAGAGCGACTATATGCAAATTAACCCAACCAAGATGGCGGCCGGCAGCCATGGAGCTGGAGCGAGCAGGAGGCTTGGTTGCTCCAGTGATGGAGGAAGCCAAGCTTCCCGCCCGTCCTGGATGGCTCTGAGCTCCACTGAAGGCAACAAAATTTCAATTATAGAAGGTAAATAAATCTCAGAAAAAAAAAAAAAAGAAAGAAAAAAAGGAGAGGCTGGGAGCTTCCATCACCAGGGGGCTTGGCCAGCCTAAAAATGGCCCTCACCCAAACTGGCCAGGCAACCCAGTGGGGACCCCCCACCCTAAAGGGGATGTGGCCAGCCTGAAAACAGCCATCAGCCCCTCACCCAGGCTGGCCAGGCACCCCAGCGGGACCCCCACCCTGATCCGGGACATCCTTCAGGGCAAACCAGCCGGCCCCCACCCATGCACCAGGCCTCTATCCTATATAATAAAAGGGTAATATGCAAACTGACCCTAACAGCAGAACTGGTCACTATGATACACACTGACCACCAGGGGGCAGATGCTCAATGCAGGAGCTGCCCTCTGGTGGTCAGGGCGCTCCCACAGGGGGAGCTCAGTTCAGCCACAAGCCAGGCTGATGGCTGCCAGTACAGCAGTGGTGGTGGGAGCCTCTCCCGCCTCCTCAGCAGCGCTAAGGATGTCCAACTGCAGCTTAGGCCTGCTCCCTGCTGGCAAGTGGACATCCCCTGAGGGCTGCCGGGCTGCCAGAGGGATGTCTGACTGCCAGCTTAGGCCCAATCCCCCAGGGAGCGGGCCTAAACCAGCAGGTGGTCATCCCCCAACGGGTCCCAGACTGCGAGAGGGCACAGGCTGGGCTGAGGGACCAACCCCCCTGCCCCCTCCTGAGTGCACAAATTTTTGTGCACCGGGCCTCTAGTAATATAATAATAATAGAGAGCAAAAATAGAAAAACATAGCAATAATTACATTAAATTTAAATTATGTAACACCAGATTAAATGGCACATATTGTCAACCAGAATTTTTAAAAAGTAAGAACTAACTCTAAACTGCCTATAAGAAACACACTTCAAATGCAAAGACACAGAAGTTAAAAGTAAAAGATCATGAAAGGATATGCTAGGGAAACACATCTAAAGAAAGCTGAAGTAGTTTTGTTACTGAAAGTAGACTTGAAAATAATATTGCCAGGGATAAAGGACAGTTCGGAATCCCAAAATGGCCAATTTATCAAGAGAACATAATCCTAAACGAGTATGCTCCTTTTGAGCCTGAGAGGGGCCGTAACTATTTTATTCCAGTTAATTTTGTATGTTCTTCAACAGTGCCTGCCCCATGGAGTTTATATGGAAAAAAGAACAAAAACTGTTGCCAAACTCAAGGGGTTCACCTTGTGGGTTGTTCTATTCAAAGAGACTTGGTTGTCTCCAGGTAGTTTTATTTACTTGCAGCAAGTAAAAGAGAAGGGATTCACATCTAAAGCTCTGTCTCCCGGAGGGAGGCCTAGCCATTGCTTGTATCAGCTATTTTTCAACCTTTTCCATCTCACGGAGCACAAAAACTAATTAGTAAAGTTCTGTGGCACACCAAAAAATATGTATTTTTTGCCAATCTGACGAAAACATAGGTGTAATTTTGATTCATTCACACCGACTGCTATTATTGTGTTGGCTGTTGTCACTTTGTCATTTGACAGTCTAAGGAAAAAGAAGTCAGTGCCCCTGACTAAAAAGACAGGTACTGCATGATTTTAAAATTCTTGCAGCAACCGGTGGAAAATCACTGGCTTATATATACTATTTGTTCAATTACAGGTAGTAGGCTACACACACCTTGTTGGGACCCTATCAAGCTTATCCCGCTTACAGCAGGTCTGCAAAATACTGTGCTACATTTAGTAACGTGCACAGGAAAAGGGGCCACATACTAAACCTGACTAAAGCTGGGGGCAGGGTGGGGCCCGGTCTGCATGGAGGGGCAGAAAGTCACCACACAGGATGGACTGAACTTACAAATGTCCTAAGTGAAAACAAGTCACAGCAGGGAGTCGCATCCGGGGCTGGCAGCTTCCTTAACACAGGTCCTTCTTTACCTTAAGTGAGCCTGTCTTTTTGCAACTGAGATCACATACCTTTGGAAGGTCAGTCATCTTTTTCCAGACCCGGGAGGGCACAACTCCCACCAGAGCAAGAGACCACAGAACCCGTCACTGTTACCTTGTTGCCCACATTCTAACGTAAAACAAGTATTTGTCTCTCTGTTTTGCTTTTTATCCAATCTTCGAGATTTCCCCAGCTTTCCTTTCTCCAGCCTCTTCCATCTACCACCCCTGGATTTCATGTAGCCACCACAGCCTTTTATGTCTTCTCCTTTGATCCTAATGTATAAAGAAATAAGCTGTAAAACTGCCATTCTCCAGAGCATTTTCTCAATCCGTTGGGCTTTTGAATCCTGGCAACTGTCACCAATTTGGCTCAAATAAACTCATAAGAACTCTACAGGTTTAGACGTTTCTTACTTCCACATTTAGAACCGCCCAGACCTTGCGACCCTTGTCCTAGCTAACAAAACCAACACGAAATCAAGTATTTCATTTTTGTTAATCTATTTACTATTTCTTTCTCTTTAACTTTTATTTTCACGTTTCCAGATTTAGGTCTGAAACAATACAGAATCACTGTATCGCCTCCACCCAGCTTCCTCAAAAGTTAACATTTCACCCATTTGTGGATCTGGCCAAGCCTGGGGGTGGCGTGGTTCCAGGGCGAGGGTCCGCTGGCGATCTCGGGGGGTGGTAGGCTCTGAGATGCGCCCTCCCACCTGTGGGCGCCCCGGGTCCGCCGGCTCTGGGTCCCGGACCCGCGCCCGACCGAAGAAAGCCTGAGAGCCCCGAACCCCGGAGAGCCTAGGAAGGACGGCGCGGGTAAATGACGTCGCCGCCTCGCTTCGGACGCAAGCTAGTGCGTATGTACGCGCGTGCGCGCCCGCGCGAGGGGAACTAGACTACGCTTCCCAGGTGGCCCTGCGGCGGGCCCACTTCCGTCCGGTGGCAGAGGACCCGGAAGCTTCCGGCGCGCCGGCGAATCCCGCGGTGACAGGTAGACGGCGGCGGCAAGAGTATGCAGGGTGGCCGGTGGTCCGCGGCGCCCGGCGCGTTAGTTCCCCGACGGCGGCGGCGGCGCGCGGCGGCTCTCGAGTGAGCGGCGACGGCCAGAGCATCCAGCGGGCGCCGGGAGGGAGGTTCGCGGGGCCCGCGGCAGCGAGACGGACCGGGGCGGGTGGGCGCCGCGCTCCGCCCGGAGGCGGCGGCACCATGTGGAGCGGCCGCAGCTCCTTCACCAGCCTGGTGGTGGGCGTGTTTGTGGTGTACGTGGTGCACACCTGCTGGGTTATGTACGGCATCGTCTACACCCGCCCGTGCTCCGGCAACGGTAACTGCATTCAGCCCTACCTGGCTCAGAGGCCCAAGCTTCAGGTGAGTTCCCGGGTTGGGGCGAGGGGTCTCCGCGACGAACGGGGGGCCGAGAGCTAGTCTCACCTGAGCTGGGCAGAGTCCGGTGGGGTGGGGGGCGCTTCTCATCGGAGCCAGGCCGGAGCTGGGCTGAGGGCTCTCCTGACCTGATCCCTGACCTCCCTCCCCTAGTAGCCCCGAGACTCTGCCTGCATAGTGGCCGCAGGCGGGCCCCGGACGCTGCCCTTGTCACCCCATCACAAGGTACCCAGAGTCAGTGTACCCCTGCTCTGCTGATCCAGTCAGCTACACACTTTAGCAAGTTGTTCTTTTGCAGCAGACACATCAGATACAACCATTCGGTCACAGGTCAGAGTTTTGTCCCTTTGGGAGTTAAAAATGAAACTTTTCTCTCACCTTTCAGATTGCTCTTCTTTGCGTAGCTCTTTGATGTGTGTTTTTTGTGGCCAGGGCCGTGCCAAGCTAATTTTCTTGACATCGTTTCCAGCTGAGTGTGTACACCACCACACGGTCCAACCTTGGTGCTGAGAACAACGTGGATCTTGTCTTGAACGTGGAAGACTTTGATGTGGAGTCCAAGTTTGAAAGGTGTGGTTATATGACAAAGTGCCAGCGATAAGGCTAACATAATAAAATGTTTAGATTGTTTAAAAGTTAGCGTTCTGTATGTAACAAGGTTACCCCAGAAAAGCCGTATTACCTACCGTCTTGTGAGAACGTTTTAATGGAAGACCTATGTGTGATGGGTAGACAGCCAAACTTTTGTTTTACTTGTCATTTAGGAAGCAGCTGACACCAGCATCACATGGCTGTGGGACATGCAGCAGCTAGGGGGAGTTTTGGATGGAGTGGATGTTGCACTGGGAATGACATGCGGTTTCCCACAGCAAACCACTTGTCTCTTTGTAACCAAAGGCGTTTCTTATATAACTGTGGCTCTGGGGTCTTAAGATTTCAACAGGCATAACTTTAAACAATGATGTGTTTGTCAAGAGTCTACCTTTTCCCTCTACATCGTCGGGGAGGTATCAGATAGAGTGATGGAAACGTGTGCTGGAATGAACGTCCTCTAGCCAGCCAGCCCCCTCATAGAGCTGCAGAGGCAGTGCCGCGGGCAGTGGCCTTGCACACTTGGAGATTGGCCACTGCCTGTGACTGACTTGTCTTGAGTGCCAGGAAATGGAGGCAGGAAACACAGGCTTTCCTGCTCTCAGGTATAGCTGCTTAAGCTTTTAGAAAACGTTCCATTAACTTCCGTACCTAGGACTCTCAGTCATAGGCAGGTGGGTTTCATTTTTAGTACTCTAAACTAAAATTAGCTGTTATAAAGATATTTGAGTAATCTTTGCTGTGTGTGTATATACAGAGTGTAAATGTACACGTTTGAAATTGTAATTTGTCTTGTTTTAGGACAGTTAATGTTTCTGTACCAAAGAAAACAAGGAATAACGGGACGCTGTACGCCTATATCTTCCTCCATCATGCTGGCATTCTGCCTTGGCACGATGGGAAGCAGGTGCACCTGGTTAGTCCTCTGACCACCTACATGGTCCCCAAACCAGAAGAGGTCAATCTGCTCACTGGAGAATCTGCTGCACAGGTGGGCATCTTCGTCAGATTATCAGCCAAAGGAGCCTGCAATCTGCCTCTTAGAATTCACACCTGCATGTCCCTGTACATGCAGTTTCGATCTAGGGCTGGGTTATTGGCGAACATGTCTGTGCTTCAGCAGAATAATTTCCCACATTTACAGATAAATTTTTTGTCAAATTAGTGATGTGCTCTTAAGTAATCAGCTGACATTTTTTATGTATATTTTTTCACAGGGAGCCCCTTCTATGGAGCTCAGCTGTAGTCATTACTTAAGAGTTGGGAAACTTACCGCACTTAATATATTTATTCTAAGAATATAATTTAAAGTTATTCAAAAGGCAGGTGTACAAATTATATTTTATACACCCGTAGAAAACTATATGTACCAAGAAACACTGGGAGTTACGTAAGTGACCATTGACAAAGCCTAGGAATTCTGGTGTTTGGGTCTGTGTTAAATGGAAGGTCAGATCATTTACAAACAAGAAAGATGGCAGCTTTTCAGGAAGTTTCTGTGATGCTGCTCCCTGCACAAGGACAGGCTGTCAATGGTTCAGGTAGGTTTTGAAAAACCTGACAGCCTGCTCTGGCCTCTCCCAGTTTGCACTCCTGCTGTGTGTCCTTGAGAAGACCCCTCGCTTTCTTTTCCACAGAAAAAGTATGGCCCTGCCTCATGGGGCCTTCCTGGGAAATCGAGGCAGTAGGTGTAAAGGGAATGGAGAGGTCTTTGGAACGTATAAATGCCAAATGTTAGCTATTACTATTATTTGGGAGGTAAATTATTACATCAAAAATATATCTTTTTAAAAAAAAGATATTTTTACTAGAGGCCCAGTGCACGAAATTTGTGCATGGGGTGGAGGGTGGGGTGTCCCTCAGCCCAGCCTGTGTCCTCTCGTAATCCAGGAACCCTCAGGTAGGGTCCCTAGCCTGGCCGGCAATCAGGGCCTATCGTGGCTTTCCTCCCACCCCCCCTCCCGCCCTGCTGGCAGCTGGCCCTGCCCCCACCACTGCCACTGCTTGCCATCTGTGTGGCACTGCCTCCTCCCCTGCACCCGTCCCCCCACAAGTCGCCTCCCTCTGCGGGTGACAGGCATGGGCCTCCCTCTGCGGTACGATCACTGGACGGCCCTGCACACCCGCCACAGCGTCGCTGGCCAGTGGCCTGGGCCTCCCTCTATGGGACATTCAATCACGGGGCCCCCTGATCGATGCCCCCACAGAGTGAGGCCCCGCCCACTTGGCCAGGGCTCCACGATCGATCACTGTGCAGAGGGTGGCCTGGGCCTCCCTCTTTGGGGCAATCATGGAGTCCCCCCACCCCCCCCCCACCATCAATAGCCCTGCCAACTGGTGGCCTGAGCCTCCCTCTGCAGGGCAGTCATGGGGCAATGGCAGCTACCCTTTACCAATCGCATTGCATCCGCCTTGGCTGGCCTTGCGCCAGTGCATGTCATAGCGTGATCGTCCGGAAGGTCGTCTAGACCGTTGTTCTGCTGTTTGGTCATTCTGTCAATTTGCATGTTAAGCTTTTATTATTATAGACTAGGGGCCCGGTGCACGAAATTCGTGCACTGGGTGTGTGTGGAGGGGGGGGGGGAGAGTGTCCCTCAGCCCAGCCTGCCCCCTCTCACATACTGGGAGCCCTCAGGGGTTGACCCCCATCACCCTCCGATCGCCTGATCGGCCCCTTGCCCAGGCCTGACGCCTCCGCCAGAGGTGTCAGGCTTGGACAGGGGACCCCCATCTCCCCCTGATCACTGGCTCTGGCCCCCGCCCAGGCCTGAGGCCTCTGGCCCAGGAATCATGCCTGGGCAGGGGACCCCCATCTCCCTCTGATCGCTTGCTCCACCCCCCGCCCAAGCCTGATGCCTCTGACCCAGGCTTCAGGCCTGGGCAAGGGGACCATCATATCCCCCCAATCCCCGGCTCCGCCCCCCACCCAGGTCTGATGCCTCAGCCAGAGGAGTTGACCCTCATCACCCTCCGATCACCAATCACTGGATCAGCCCCTTGACCAGGCCTGAGGCCTCCGGCAGAGGTGTCAGGCCTGGGCAGGGGACCCCCAGCTCCCCGCGGTTGCAGGCTCCGCCCCTGCCCAGGCCTAACGCCTCTGGCCTAGGCGTCCGGCCCGGGCAGCGGGGACCTGCAGTGGCAGTGGGGGGCGCCGCGATCGTGGGCTTTGCTTTAGGCCCAGGCAAGCGACCCCTACCTGGGACTGCCAGCTTCGACCGTGCCCAGCTCCCATCGCTGGCTCCACCCCTACTTCCTGCTATCACTGGCCAGGGCGGCAAAGGCGCCTGATTCTCTGATCATGGCTGGGGGGCAGGGCAAAGGTGGCCCCAGGGCCGCCTTTGCCCTGCCCCCCAGCTCTTAGCTCCCCCCTGGGTTTCACATCACTGTCAGTGGCAGGGGGCTTCTTCCTGCTTTCCCTTTCGCCTCCCTGCATTGTGCCTACATATGCAAATTAGCCGCCATCTTGTTGGCAGTTAACTGCCAATCTTAGTTGGCAGTTGACTGCCAATCTTAGTTGGCAGTTAATTTGCATATAGCCCTGATTAGCCAATGAAAATGGTATCGCCGTACGCCAATTACCATTTTTCTCTTTTATTAGTGTAGATTGATTTCAGAGAGGAAGGGAGAGGGAGAGAGGGAGAGAAACATCAATGATGAGAGAGAATCATTCATCGCTGCCTCCTGCACGCCCTCCACTGGTGATTGAGCCCACAACCTGGGCATGTGCCCTTGACTGGAATCGAACCAAGGATCTTTCAGTCCGCAGGCCGATGCTCTATCCACTGAGCCAAACCAGCTAGGGCAAAAATATATCTTTTAAGCAGGAGATAAATGACACTGTTTCCTAGAATATGTCAGTTAGATCTCAAATAAAGATTTTCCTGCCAATCAGTTTCTTGGTGGATGCCTAGACATTGACAAAGCTCCTTCCCGACAACCTGACGTCCCTGATTGAGCAGCAGTCTCCTTTTCAGTCTGTCTCATTGCACATGCGGGACAGTTAACTCTAGCTTGCCTGCACCTCCTGTCATTGTCTCGGGGACTCGCCCTCCCCAGTATCCCTAAGAAGTGGGCCTTGCTTAGGTGGAGGACCCAGGGCAGGCGTCAGTGAGATGCAGGGCCACATGGGGCTTCTGTGCAGAGAAGGAAGTGAGGGATGTAAGAACTTGGGCAACTGGCATTTGTGGCGCCCCACACTCTGCCAGGCTCTGCTTCCCAGTTGTGTGGTCTTGGCATGTGGGCTATTCCCAGGTGAAGGTGCTGACCACCCTGTTACCTCAGCCTGTTTCAGGCCCGGTTTCCCAGCCAGCATTGGCCTCTTTTCATGCTGAGTTGCTCCTTTTCATTTAGCAGAATATCGAAGCTGAGAAGAAGCCGATGAGTGCCCTGGATGAGCCTGTTTCTCACTGGAGACCAAGATTGACACTGAATGTGATGGTGGATGACTTTGTCTTTGACGGGTCCTCCCTGCCGGCCGATGTGCATCGATACATGAAGATGTAAGTGCACTAGTCTAACCGGTGACTGAGGCTTACTTGACTGGCTTTGAGCATCAGTTTGCCCTGAGTTGACAGCAGAGGAAGCGACCGCAATGGTGTAGGGCTGGAGGAAGCCCCTCAGGATGGTGGCCCACCAAAATCCAAAAATGGATTGGTCATACCTGCATTTTTTAATGAGAGAGGAAAGGAGAGGGATAGAAACATCAATGATAGAATTATTGATCGGCTGCCTCCTGCATGCCCCCCACTGGGGATCAAGCCCCCAACTTGGGCATGTGACCTGACTGGGAATCGAACCACTAACCCACACCGGCTGGACACACCTGCATCTTTGAGTTGTCCCTGGGATGGGAGGCCCAGAAGGGCCTAAGGTGCTGCCTGGGCACCCTCAAACTTTGTCCCTTTTCTCTGGGCAGTCTTGCTGACCGAGATTGCCATCAGAACGTTGGAATGAATGAAACTGGGAGTCATCCTGCCCTTTGTTTTTGTTTTTTTAATCCTCACCCGAGGATATTTTTTCTGTTGATCTATAGAAAGAGAGTGGAAGGGAGGTGGTGTGGGGGAGAGGAACAGAGAGAGGGAAACACCAATGTGAGAGACACACATCAACTGGTTGCCTCCAGCACATACCCCACCGGGGCCAGGGTTCAAATCTGCAACCAAGGTATGTGCCCTTGACTGGCATCAGGTTTGAAACCCTTCAGTCCTAGGGCTGAGATGCTCTAACCACTGAGAAAACTGACCAGAGCCTGCACTTTGTTCTTGGCAAAGGCCTCCCTTGGAGAGAAAATGGGAGCACTGATGAGACCATGTCATGTGAGTTTTGTCCTGTCTGCATTCTGACTACCTTTGTTAGGGACGCCATGGTCAGGTTAATGTGACTCATTTACATCTATTTAAAATTAACTTTTGGCCCTGGTGGGTAGCTCAGTTGGTTAGAGCATCATCTAGATATGCCAAGGTTGCTGGTTCGATCCCTGGTCAGGGCACATAGAAGAATCAACCAATGAGTGCATAAATAAGTAGAACAACAAATCAGTGTTTCTTTCTCTCCCTCTCTCCCCCTCTCTCTTCCCCCCTCTTCTCTTCCCTTCCTCTCCCTTTTTCTCTAAAAAAAATCAATAAATTTTTAAAAAATAATAATAAAATAAAATAAACCTTTAGATCTTGTCACTGTCATTTGCCATTATCAGTTAAGCATAACTATTAGCATTGATTGACCGTTTAGACTAGTGTGGGTCTCCAGGCTCTGGGGAGCCTGCTGTTAGGTTAAGACCTATTATCAAGTCATCTTGTAGCATCAATGAGTGGCTACTGTGATAAGTGTTCTTATTCATTTGCCAGTAGTTCCTGGGGTATTGTCATGAGGGGTTTTCCTTTTGTAAATTTAAACCTTATTTTTGAATACATGATACAGTCACAGTTCAAAATGTGAAAGGTGTGGAAGGTATTTATTAAAAAGCCCCCCCACTCCTATCCTCTGGCCCCCCACCCCTCCCAGGCATGAAAATCAGATAGATTTTTATTTTTGTTCTTACTGCCTCCCTGGACCATTCATGTCAGTGCACAGAGGGGCCTCTTGCACGTTTTCATGCCCTGGATGATGTTCCACAGTGTGGTCGGGTCCCTGTTTATTTACCCATAAATAAACTGGTCATACTGGTCTTCTTGGTGCCCAGTGTGTCAGCAGTGAGCGTAGCTTGTGAGACCCCTGCTTCCGTTGGGAAGGTGTGCGTGGGACTCTTGTAACCAGAAGCAACTGAAGGTGCTGGGAGGGATTTCTCAGGTAAATGCAGCGTCTGGGGCTGCATTCAGGTCATCTAAGGTGACAGAAAACTTCACAGTGACTGAAAACTGTTTCCCCCAGGATCCAGCTTGGGAAGACCGTGCACTACCTCCCCATCCTGTTTATCGACCAGCTCAGCAATCGGGTGAAGGACCTCATGGTGAGCACGCTCCCCTCTGCACTTCGTGGACTGAAGTGTGGCTGCCTCCTCAGTGCTGCCCTGTGGCTCGTGTGTGCTTTCGCTTGGCATGGGTGTGCTCTGTGTTTGCTCCTGGCCAGCGGCAGCGTCCTTCCGAGCCATCCTCTCCTCAAGCCCCTGTGCCCTCGCTAGTGTAGGGCTTCCAAAGGACGGCAGGGAGCACTTGGGAAGCAGTGAGGAGAGACAAGTCTGTGGCTGGGCCACTGAAGGATCTGGGCAGCATCCACAGATCACCTGCGTTATCTTGGTCACTGCATGGTTTGGTAAAAGGCCTGCTGTTCAAAGGGCTGTTGTTCACAGAAACGGACTGTGTATAGGCAGCTAGCTTTTTCCCAGGCTGCCTTCTGCCTCTAATGCTTTGTCTCACTTGGAGCCGCTTCTCTGAAGGAATACCATATTTGGAGAACAATCAAGGCCACTGGTGTGTGGGGTGCTGCCTGCTATGGGCCTTTACAGTGGTGCCCCCATGGGACAGGCCTGGCCTGCTGCCCACCTGGCCTGAGGCTGGTCACTGCATGGGGTGGTCTGGTGCTGGACCTGGTCTGGTTGCCTGGCTCACTGTGAAGGGTCACGGTAAGCATGGACTGTGACACTGATGTGTATGCTCAGGACCCTCCTGGGATCTGACCGCTGTGACCACGTATGCTGCTAGACAGTGGGACTGGGCTTTCCTTCCTATGGCAGCCTCCACCCTCAGTTCTGTGCCTCCTCATGAGCCCAGCCTGAATGCTGCCTCTTCCTGGAGCTTTCTGCCAGCCCAGATGGAGTGACTGCCTGTGCCGGGCACTCGGCCTGTGGGTATGGGCAGAGCAGTTGTGTCCCCAGCCCTTCCAGGGGAGGAGCCTGTGTGGGGTTCAGTGGCACGTGTCCTTAGTCCCTGGCATGTGGTGGTGCCGCTCATGCCGGGAAGGAAGAGCAGAGGGATGAGGTCCAGAGAGCGGTGCAGTTTCCTCAGGAAGAGCTCAGAGCAGTGTGTGGAGGAGGAGTCCCGCCCAGTTCTGAGAGGAGAGCACGTGGGTGCTGGAGCCCCACAGGAGGGAGGTGGGGAGGGAAGAAAAGGGAAGGTCAGCCTCAATGTGACCAACATGCCCAGGATGTAGGAGTGTCTAAAGCCCACCAGCCACATGGCCTGGGTCTGAAGCCTCAGCCTCCACTGTGCCCGGACTGGTGGGTGCAGAATTTGGGGACCAGGTGCAGTGTCCGTGCGCAGGGTGCAGCCCAGGGTGCGCTGTGGTCCGACCAAGGCAGAAGGGTGGGGTCTGGCAGCTGGGAGCGCCCTGGTGGGCAGGTTCCGACTGTGTCGTCACCCCCTTAGGTCATCAACCGCTCCACCACCGAGCTGCCCCTCACCGTGTCGTACGACAAGATCTCACTGGGGAGGCTCCGCTTCTGGATCCACATGCAGGATGCCGTGTACTCCCTGCAGCAGTTTGGTGAGGCCGTGGGGGCCAGCCCAGACCCTGGGCGGCAGTATCCTGTAGTTGCAAGTCCAGATAGTGTACACAAACTCGGTAGCCTTCGCACCTTGTGGTGCAGGTTCTTTCATGTAATTTTAATCAGAGGGTCACTAGTGTCCTGTCTTTGAAAAATTCTTGCTGATTACCTGAAAGTTTGCTTTATTCAGAACATAGTATTTGAAGTGCTATAGTTTTGCTCAGGTGAACTCTTACTACCAACAACAGTTAAAAACCTTTGTAACATTAAGTAAGGCTGACATTGCCCATTTTGCATTATGTTTTCTTTTTTCAGGGTTTTCAGAGAAAGATGCTGATGAAGTGAAAGGAATTTTTGTTGATACCAACTTGTATTTCTTAGCTTTGACCTTCTTTGTCGCAGCATTTCATGTGAGTGGGTCACTGAGTCCTTGTTGGTGATGACCGTGGTGGGCGTGGCGGCTCCAAGGGTGCCAGCCATCCTCAGCTGCGGGGTGGGAGGGGGCGGGGGTGCGGGGGACGGGCGGCGGTGTCTCACCTGGCAGCCCCTTGGTTCCCAACGGACCTGAGACTCCACAGGCCAGAGTGCTAGGCCTTTACCGCGGAAATGAATTAATGACTATATGAACCTTACTGTGGCGATCACAACATTAAACACCAGTCCTCTGTGGAATCCCTGTTTTAGCATGGGGTCTCCAGGCTCATGGAGGAAAGCCATCACTGGATGCTGGACTCAGGTTCAGGTGGGAAGGTGAGGCAGCACAGGTCCGGGGAGCTGAGCCATAGCTGGTTCTGAGTTCCTGGGACTCAGCTGCCAGTCCAGCTAAAACTTTCCAAAACTGCTGAAAAATAGCAATTTTTATCAAAAGGTCATGTCTCAGAATGAGCCTGTGTGCTTCTGAGGCGGACACACTGTGTGCTGTTGCCATGAGAGGGGAGGAGAACATCTGGGCGCCTGTGGTCTCCCTGCCAGTGCAGGCGGAGATGCTGGTTGTGGTGACCCCATATATCATAGCGCGGTACATGAGACATGGGGTTCACCTGCGTCCAGTGCCTACCTGCCAACCCACGGGAGACAGATGCACACTGCTGTCCTCTCTCCTTTTCAGCTTCTGTTTGATTTCCTGGCATTTAAAAATGACATTAGTTTCTGGAAGAAAAAGAAGAGCATGATTGGGATGTCCACCAAAGCAGGTAGATGCCCTCGGGACTTTTGACCCATTCCGAAAGTGTATTGTGCTGTTATAAAAATGGGTTAAAATGTTCGTTTTGGAACCTAAAGTTATAATTGTCTATGATGCATGCTGGTTGCAGGCCCCATCCCCTGCTCCTGTTCAGAGGGTCCTCTTAGATCATATATGGTAATAAATGGTGTGGGGGGGAGCTGTCTCCACGATCTTGGTGAGTGTCGTGCAAGCCTGTGTCCACAGAGCACAGAGGACCATGGAGGCCACACAGCCAGGGTCCATCTTGGTGACGTTCCTAGTGCCGTCTGTGTCAGCCAGGCGAGTGTCTCCCATGGGAATGACACTCCCCAGTGGCTGGTCTATGATGCTGGGGTGCTCCCCTGCCCCTGTCATCCGTGTCTCAGATTCTTCTTTCCTGTCCTCGGTATCCTCAGAGAGGATGCCCCTCCCCTGCTGAGTCCTCCTGCCTGCTCCCAACTTTTTCAGGTGAGAGGAGAGGGAGGGTCCCTGAGTCTGCGCCCATGGAAGGCAGCGGGCATCTTACCCCCCACCCCCCTGCCAGTGCTCCTGGTGAACGCCCTGCAGAGCTGGCTCTGCCACTGCTGCCAAGAGAAGTATTTAAGGCAGTCAGACACTTTCAGTCAGCTACAGTGTTTTCTAAAGTACAACTTATTTTATTTATTGAGTTTAGAGAGAGTGGAAGGGAGAGGGAGAGAGAGAAACATCGATTTGCCTCCTGCATGCCCCTTACTGGGGACTGAGCCCACAGCCCAGTTATGGGCCCTACTGGGCATCAGACTAGTGACCTCTCAGTGCAGGGAATGACACTCAACCAACTGAGCCACACCGGTCTGGGCTAGAGCGTGACTTTAAAAGAAAAAGGGTACACACAGCTTTAAAAGACAGGTGTCTTTATCACAGAATTGGTGTAAAAACAAGAAAGTGTAATTTGATTACAGGAAAGCAAATTGTCATGATTCCAGTCAAGAATCCATTATTCTCAGTGTATTTGCTGTGTGTTTATGTGTTTGCAAGTGTAACTTAATCATGTTTATGTAGTTGAGGTTGCCTTCTGCTGGGTTCTGGAGCCTTTTCTATTCATTTTCCTTCGTGCGTGTGGCCTATTGTTCACTGTTAATGGACAACGGGGGAGAAATATTGTAGGTCCACACGTGTGTGCACATATGTGTGTGTTCGGAGCCGGGGCAGGGATGTGCATGTGTGAGCTGTACACGTACAAGTGTGTTTTTTAGTCCAGTGGAGGTGTGCGTGTGGGTTCTATATATACAGGTGTATCTATGTACAGGTGTATGTGGGGCTGTATTAATACAGGTATATGTTAGTGGGATGGGTATGTGGGAGCAGGGCTGTGCATGTGCTGGTGTGTGTGAGCCGGGTGGGGGGGTTGGGTGCTTGTGGTCTGTACGTGTGTAGGTGTGTGTGTGAATGGGGTGGTGGCCCCCCTCAGCAACCCCCCCACCCTCTGTCCCCAGTGCTCTGGCGCTGCTTCAGCACTGTGGTCATCTTCCTGTTCCTGCTGGATGAGCAGACAAGCCTGTTGGTCCTGGTCCCCGCGGGTGTCGGAGCCGCCATCGAGGTGAGCTGTCATCTGAGTTGCCATGGTCCTTGGGCACAGGTGCTCAGTGCAGTCAGAACCTGCGTAATTGCCCGAGTGACATGGGGCCACCTCCATGGGCAGGCCGGGACGCAACTGCTGCGAGTGTTTACCAAAGTGAGAATTCAGAAGATTCTTTAGGTGGCCCTGCAGTTTTTATTATTAAAAGGCCCCAGCTCATCACATCTATTGCAGAATGTATTCTGGCATGTTTAAAGTTCCATGTGGTTCGTGCTGTGCTGGATGCCACTGAACGCAGAAGTATGCGGTGTGGGCTCCAAAAGCTTAATGCCCTGTGGCGGCCCTGCTGTGTGGGGCTCAGGAAAGGGAGCCCTGTGGGGCAGGCAGGCTTGGGACCAGTCCTCAAGGATGAAGGTGGAGTTGGGACACAGGAATAATGGAGGGAGGTGGCAGCCTGCACATCCTGCTCTGCGAGTTGCAGCCCTCCTCGCACATGGTGTCAAGTCAAGAACTGTGTTCTCCGTGCCTGTGGAAGAAGGCCGCCAGCCAGGGACCCTCCCGGAGCCACAGCTGCAATATAGAAACTGCTCTCTAAGGCCATGACGCCTCTCCTATCAGCGAGGCAGCAAGTGGGGCGTGGGTTCCAGAGAGACCAAAAACACAAGGCTTGAGCGGAGGCTGGGGCCTTCCAGTGCCAGAAGAGGGTGCCAGGGTGAATTTAAAGACGCAGGCAGGGTGTGGTGAGCCAACCAAGTGCACACAGCTGGGAAGGAGGCAGCCCAGAGGAGGGCAGCAGGCTGAGGGCTGGTTTGCTAGTGCTGATAGGTGGTGATGGCATCCACATGGGGACAAGCTGCTGGGTGGCATGTGGGCTTGGGGTGAGGACCCAGGGCCTGTGCCTGTGAGCTAACCCAGTTGGGCTTGAGCAGGCAGGTGCCTGGTCCACGAGGGTTCGAGTGGCGAGTTCTGGCATCTCCTTGCTCTTAGAATCATAAATGTTGGCTTCTTGTTTTTCCTCAGCTGTGGAAAGTGAAAAAGGCTCTGAAAATGACTGTTGTTTGGAGAGGCCTCAGGCCCAAGTTTCAGGTGAGTGTTTTTGCTGTGTTCTCTAGGGGTTTTGTCTTCCTCCCTCTTGTCGACGCATCTGCTTCCCTCTAGACCTCCCATTCTGCATGTGCACCAGCTTGTCTGCTGGTGCATTTCATAGCTGCACCCAGTGAGGTGCAGGACCCTGTGAGCATGCGACTGTCCTGCATTGACGGGACTGCCCTCCCGGCACATGGAGCACCTCTCTCGGCAGAGCCATCATTGGCTCTTTGATCACAGCTAATTCCCATGGGACGCCCCAATCACAGACTGAGCAGTGCCTGCACTAGAGGCAAGCTTCCTCTACACCAGACGGGACGCTGGTCTGACAGCTCCCGTGGTCCTGTGGGCAGTTCAGGCCAGCTCCCCAAATAGCCAGCCACAGCCCAGGACTTGTCCCAGCTACGGGCGGCGAGAGCTTCCCTCCCAGATCAGGGCTGGGAGTTGAGCAGCGTTTGAGGTTTACAGGCATGAAGCTCACTGTGCCCTCTGGCTCACTTCAGTTGAGGGATTTTTGACCCTCCCATGTCCAGGTCCAAACAGACCAAGGACAGGAAACTCAGCAGATAGTGCAGTTTACTGTTTTCTAAGTTAGACCAGTAAACCCTCCTTTCCTGGTCTCCTGACTGATCTAAGCGCACTGTCAGTGTATCTGCGCAGAGCAAGTGTTTTCACTGAAAACACCGCCAGGGGAAGAATGGAGCAGCCTGGTGGGTGGGACACATGTGGACAAGGCTGCTCGCCACATGGACACACGGTGTGGTGCAGGGTCCAGGCCAGAGTGGAGCAGAAGTGCTGCCCGCTCATCCTCCCGGTGGAGGGAGGTGTGTGGTCATGCCAACCTTGGCCTTGATGGAGGGGTCATACCTCACACAGTGTGGCCAGGCCAGGCATCTCTGTCGATCAGCACACAGCCCTATCACCCCTTCAGTCCCAGCAAAGTCATGCTCAGACACCTGCCTTCAGTCACTTAGTTAACACGATTGTATTGGATTTTACAACAGTTTGGTGCCTACAGTGAGTCTGAGAGGAAAACCGAGGAGTATGACACTCAGGTGAGCAGCTGGTGGGCTGGGGGATGGGGGAGGGGCGTGCATTTCCAGCAGACAAGTCACTGAGCACCTGACTGACGTCCAGCACAGGAAGACCATCTCCTTGGAGGGTGGTCACGGTCCCAAGTGGTTTTCTGGTTTGGAAAAGGGGCCAGCAGGTGTCTTCTCCCTGTTTCTGGTCCCTGCAGGTGCCCTCATGCCTGTCTCCCAGGACATTTTTCATAAGCAGATTTGTCCCCTGGGGGTTGCTGGGATTGCTGTGAGCTCGCTCTGTCACTTAGACCTGGGCGACCCCACAGGGAGGCCCGTGTGCTGAGCTACTGTGAGGGAGCCGCAGTTTGCAGTATGACCATACAGCGGGTCCTATACAGGAATGGGTATATTTATTGGCTAATAAGCATCAGCCTGCATTCCAACTTTTATTGAGGTTATGATAAAATCCCAATCAGAATAAACTCAAGGACACAGCCGCGTTGACTTAGATAGCAGTCTTGACACAATCCTAGGAAAGTTTCTTCAGATTTTTATCCACCACATTTTTATCCATTCACATTTGTCATAAGCTAGTTTGTTTTGAGCGTGCCAATGTTATGGACATCACCGCCTACATCAGTAAGCTGTGGGTGCTGAGTTCTGTAGGTTTGATAAACGCACACTGATATGTCCTCCATTACAACATCACACAGGTCAGACAGCTGCCCACATGTGTCCGTTTCTTGTCCTGTTTGTTTATTTTCCATCCTTGTGAGTTAGTTGCATGAAGTGCACGTTAACAGAGGTTTGAGGATTGGGCTCTAACGGGAAGTACTCTGCTCCCTGCAGGCCATGAAGTACCTGTCCTATCTGCTCTACCCTCTGTGCATCGGGGGCGCCGTCTACTCACTGCTGAACATAAAGTATAAGAGGTACAGGCACCACTAGGACTTCCCCTGCCACACTATCACCAGTTTATTCTGGCAGCCATGCAGACCATGCCCCTCAGCCTCTATCCGTGTCTGCCTGCCATTGTGGGGACTACGGACTAGCCAGTTCTATGGCTCTATCTCATCTGCATTGTGGAAAGCAGGAGGTCGGGGCTTGGGAACGCTCATGGGAGTAGCCTCGGACTTGGAGACACAGCTGAAATGGGGGTGTCCCCATTCCCCTTTTTTCAGATCATCAGGCACATAGGCCAGTACCCACAGCACTGGTGTCTAGGTGAAGTTGGATGCGTTTGATAAGGGAAAACCTGGTAGCAGTGTGTGGCTGCTGTGTTCGGGGTGGCAGGGGCTTGGGAGAGGCCTGGGGTTTTTCCATCTGCCTGGCAGTTCTGAAGGACAATGTCAGTATAGAGCAAGCATGTCAAACTTGCAGCCCACCAGCCATGAGTTTGACATGCTCGGTGTAGAGTCTCCCACCCCTGCAGCATCAGGGATCTGACCAGGGTCCAGAGCCTCCAATGTGCAGAGTATCTCCAGGAACTATAACCACACCTTGGCACGGGTTCCTGGGAAAGCTTGGTGTTTACAGAGAGTTCCCACAAAAGAATTGGTTGTCAGTTTAAACAGACACTGATGAGAGGGAAGTCGAGCCTTTCACAGTGACAGCTCTCTTCCTTTTCAGTTGGTACTCCTGGTTAATCAACAGCTTCGTCAATGGTGAGTCATGTGGTTTTCTGTTCTGGTAACGGCATGATGAGCAGGTACCTTTTCATTGCTCCTGTAACATGAGGTTACCCTGTCAGGCCCTGTGCACTCGACTGGGCCTCAGGATGCCCATTTGCCTACGAGATGCCCATGCAGGCTTCCTGGGACTAGAGCCCTTAGAGGTCTCTTTTCCTCTGCATGAAAACCTAAAGAGTAAACACGCTGTTCTTACATCCGATTCCTTAGGGCAACTACAGCCGTAACCCTATAGCATGGAGCTCTGTGTGGGGCCTGCCAGCCCAGGGCTGGCCCTGACCACAGCACTGGTCTCCGCAGGCAGTTAAGGGCACAGAGCAGATGGGGTGGGCTCCCGGTATGCCATGTTTACTGGGTGTGGATCTCAAACCTGGCCATAGCCCCCGGAGGGGACCATGTGGGGTGGGCACCCTGGCCTCACAGCCCCCACACTACTTGGCCCCTGTGGGGGAGACTTACGGTGATTGAAGAAAAGGATGTTGCTCTCTGAAGTCACTCTGCCAGCCAGAAAGCTGTGGATATAAAGCTCTGGGGCTGTCAGGATGGCATAGTCCATGCATGCTCTCAGCCATGTCTTATCTCCCCAGGGGTATACGCCTTTGGCTTCCTCTTCATGCTGCCCCAGCTCTTTGTGAACTACAAGGTAAGACACAGCCCCAGCTGGACGGTCGCCCACGTACTCTGTGCACCCTGTCCCTGACCTGCACGTGTCTCCTTGTCCCCAGATGAAGTCGGTGGCACACCTGCCCTGGAAGGCCTTCACATACAAGGTCAGTGCTCTGCCTGAAGGAGGCGCTGTATGTAATGGGCCACATTCCTGGCACAGTTGGGGCATCTTCTTTAAACATGAGAACCACAGCAATGACTTTAAAAGAAGACAGCAGCTCTGACTCTCATAGCAATAGAAGACATTTGCTTAAATTAAGTGCCATGTTACTTGACAACATGGATCAAAATGAGCACCCAGGCCCTGGCTGGGTAGCTCGGTTGGTTAGAGCATCATCCCAGTATTCCAGGGTTGCGGATTTGATCCCTATTCAGAGCACATACATGAATCAACTAATGAATGCATAAAATAGAATCAATGTCTCCCTTCCCCCCCCCCTCACAAAATCAATAAATAAATTAAAATTTTCATTAAAAAAAATATTGGACACCCCTGACCCAGTGGCTACTGTCCAAAGGGTAGCCCATCATCCCATAGGTCGGGCTGCCCTGAATGCTGTCTGGGTATGTTGTGGCTAATCCAGAGCCTCCACCTGCTCATTTTGTTTTTATTGTCACTATAAGGGTCTCTGTTGCCCATGGTATGTCTGCTATGATTTGCTGACTCGTGTTGAGTATGAGCAGGGTTCAGGTAGTTGGGCATCTCCAGGCGAGCCCCCACAGCCCATTCCTCACCCTCTCCCCTCTCCCGCCCGGCACAGGCCTTCAACACCTTCATTGATGATGTCTTCGCCTTCATCATCACCATGCCCACCTCCCATCGCCTGGCCTGTTTCAGGGACGACGTGGTGTTCCTCATCTACCTGTACCAGCGATGGTGAGTGCAGTGTCTCTGAGGCGCGCTGCCAGGTGGACTCTCACCATTCCTGCTGATGTGCACCTGACCATCCTGTGGGGAAAGATACAGTTTGCAATGGTCTTTGTGTGTTGCCCAAGCTTGCATTCTGGTTGCCAGTGGTAGGCGGTGGAAAAAATTATTCTGTCTCTTGGTATAGAAGTGCTTGTTCTGTCTGATGGGATCGGCCACTGTGGGCTCGTATCTCCATAGTTGAATTTGGTGTGACATAAAGGAGGTCGCTGCCCCAGCCTCTAGGAGCTGGGACCAGACCCTGGGGGCAGGCCTTTGCTGGACACGGTGTTCCAGCCCCAGCTCCCACTTGGGCATAGCTGTCCTTCTCCTCTGTCAGCCTGGAGCACAGAGCTCTAGTCTGACCATTTAAAAATATCAATAGGCCCCAGCTGGTTTGGCTCAGTGGATAGAGCGTCGGCCTGCGGACTGAAGGGTCTCGGGTTTGATTCCGGTCAAGGGCACATGCCCTGGTTGCAGACTCGATCCCCAGTGGGGGGCGTGCAGGAGGCAGCCGATCAATGATTCTCATCATTGATGTTTCTATCTCTCACCTTTTCCTTCCTCTCTGAAATCAATAAAAATATATTTAAAAGAAAAAAAAGAAATTAAATAAAAAAAATCAATAGGAGGGCACAAGGTGAACCCCCAAATTCCTCAAATGCAGTAAACTCCTGACGATTTTATTTTTATTTTTTTTTGTCATTTGTAAGACATTTGATTTTTTATTATTGGGCTTAAGGACATGCACTTCCTCCCTTCAGAAGCAGTAGCGCATCCATCGTATCGTTGCAGGCTCTACCCTGTAGATAGGAGCAGAGTGAACGAATTTGGGGAATCCTACGAGGAGAGGCCCCAGCAGAAACCCCACACACAGTGAGCCCTGGCCTGGGCCGCCCTCGAGCCACTATGCAGCACATCTTGGATGGTCAGCTGAGTATTTTTGGAAGCTTCTGGTGAATTCCTGGACGTTACACCTTCTACATTGCCAAAACCTCTGAGCATTTCTCATACGTCTCCTGAGTCCCGTCACGAGGTGTTTGAGAGGAGCTGGCTTCACTTACAGTGTCCCCAGCATGAAGACATCTGTCTCAGTCACTGATATATTGGGCGCTCGTGGTCATCCTTGGCTGTTGGTAGCTCTCAGCAGAGGAGCGTCCAGTGTTGGCAGTGGCTATGCCATCACCATCACCGGTGTCCCCCGACCTGGCGGACTCCGGAGACAGGGAGGTGCAGGTTTCCACCTCCAGTTGTCTGTAAGTGCTCCTTACGTGAAATTCAAATGCCTCTAAATCCATGCTGTACAGACTCTGGGATCAAATGGCTTTTTTCCTTTTTGTTTAAAACTTGACTATTTTAAAGCTTAATGTATGTATGTTTCTATATTAAAATAAATTTCTCTGGCTGTAACAGTTTCTTGACCTGCTACAGATACTTTCAGATACTTTTGTTTACCCCATTCCGAAAGATGAATGTATGATGTGGGTTCATTTGTGTTTGCTGAAAGGACAAATGTAAAGACCTACCTAACCTTAGAGTCGTGAATGTTCTTAAATATTTATATTTATGTTTATATTTGGTATTGAAGACTAAATGACTAAATTACTATTATATGGTCATGACTGGTCAGACTGATGGTGTTTTTGTTAGAGAAATGCCCTAGGTTAATGAGAGAAATAGCACAGGTGAGGCAGAGAGCAGCCACAGATTTGGGGGTAATGTGGTTATTTTTGTGTTCAGTGAAATTGCATTATTGAGGATCTGTTTTCAAAGTGTATGTGTCCAGGTGTGTGAGCACAGCAGATAGCTGTCCATGTTTGCAGCAAGGACATCAATATCTCAGCCCCAATGGCACTTAGGTCAAGCTTGGACTTCAGTCTTCTTGCCACTAAGGGTCCTCTGGATGCTCTGGCCTCTGCAGACAGGCCCATGACGGCCCCTTCTGGGGAGAAGGTGGAGCGGAGCGAGGGCCCAGCTTGAAGGGAAGCCTGTGTTCTTCCCACACGTTCCACTCTCTGTCAAGCTTGTCAGGAATTAGCAGGTTTTAGTGAAGGCGTGTGAGCCTCCCTCAATGACTTGGAAGAACACTGGTTTCAAGTTACCCCTTTTTAGTTTTACCATCAGAACGCTTAGGTGGATCCAGGGTCCCACAGAAGGACACATTCTTTTCCAGAGCTTATAGAACATTTACCCAAGAAAGACAATATTCTGGACCATAAAACAAGCCTAAATAAATTTAAAACTACTATGTTCTCTAGCCACAATGGAATTAAACGCACAAGATCTCTCGGGGGGGGAAACCTCTAAATATTTTGAAATTAAATATCACATTCTGAAATAACTCCTAGATCAAAGAAGAATAAAAAGGGAAATTAGAAAGTACTTTGAACTAAATGAAAATTAAAACAAAAATTATCAAAGTTTGTGATATTTGGCCCCACTGATGTGGCTCAGTGGTTGAGTATGGACCTATGAACCAGGAGGTAATAGTTCGATTCCCGATCAGGGAACATCCCCGGTGTGGGGCAGGCAGGTGGCAGCCAATCAATGATTCTCTCTCATCATTGATGTTTCTGTCTCTCCCTCCTCCCTTCCTCTCTGAAATCAATAAAAAAATTTAATTTTTTTGTGTGATTTGTATAGATGAACGTACATCTAAAGCAGAAGGTGGAAATTCACTGCACTGAAAACCTAGGCTAGAAAAAAGGTTTCAGTGTCTTCAACATCCACCTTGAGAAACTAAAAAAGCGAATTAAACCCAAAGTAAATGGAATATAATAAATAGTAGAGAAAAAAATCAATGTAATAGAAAAAAAGAAAAACAATACAGAAAATTAATAAACAAAAGATTGTTCCTAGAGATGGTTAATAAAACGTAAAGCTCCTGCCAGGATAAGTAGAAAAAGAGAGAAAACATGGATTATGGTACCAGGTATGAGGGAAGTGACATCATTACAGGTTCCACACATATTTAAAGAATCATAAGAGAATAGTATGGGTAATTTTATGCCATTATTGTCAACAGGACAAAATGGACAAATTCCACAGTTCACTCAAGAAGAAACGGGTAACCTGAGTAGCCCTCTATCTGTTTAAAATCTTGAATTTTTCATTCAGACCCTTCCACAAAGGAAACTCAGGGACCAGATGAGTCACAGTGGAGTCCGTCTGACTCTTAGGGAAGAAGCCATACCAGTGCCACACACACCTGGAAACGGGTGGCCTCAGGCCTCCCAGCTTGGCCTGTGAGGCCATTTAGCTCGGATCAGCCCTCAAACTTCAGTGCTGTGAATGTCAGTCTTTTATTAGCTTGCTTGCTTTTTTTGAGCCTCACCAATCAAATCTTCCTTTTATTTTATACATGTGCATGTTTCCATGTTCACATTTCTTTCCTTCCTTTAGAAATTTGGCTCCTGGTAAATCCTTCAAGATTTATTCAGATAAAATGTCTTTGTTTCACTCTCATTCTGGAGAGATGTTTTTATGGGGACCACTCACAGACAGATGGCGACTTCCCCTGGTTACCTGCAGGTGCTTCCCTAGAGCCACTGTCGCTTTGGTCGGTGATGTGTCCTCTCCCATCTGAATTTAAGATGTTCTTTCTGACATTTGTGTAGCCCCTTCTTTAGGTACGCAATGCACTTACTTTAATGGTGCATTTGTGTCTTCCATCAACAATAGAAAATTTCAGCCATTTTCTCTCAAATAAGGCTGCTTCCACACTTTCTGCCTCTCCTGTGATTTTGTTCTAAACTCTTAACTTCTTCCTGTTTCAACCTCCTTGTCTCTGCTGAAGTCTGCGTAGTTTTTTCGGTTACATCATTTTCCATGTTGCTAATTGTCTCTGCTTTGGTACTTAGTTCATCTTCCTGAATTTTAGTCATTGAAACACATAATTCTAGACATTCTGTTTGACTCTCTTTAAATCTTCCTGGTCAGTTATAATAGCCTTGCTCTTTAGTCATACCTTACCCTCCTGCTTTTGTTTTTAAATGTATGAAACAAATTTGCACTACACTGTAAATCTTTTCAGTTGCTGCAGAATTTGGACATCGACATCTGCTTCACTGTGTTTTGTGTGTTTCTGCCGACCCTCACTCACCGCACTTGGTTTTCTGTGTTTGGAGGATTCTGATGGTGTGCTCATAGTTAAACTTCACCTGTGGGAGCCCCCAGACCTAAAATATAGGTCAGTCCTTCCAGAATGACCCCATCTGTCATATCTGCCTGGGGCTCTGTGGACACAAAATGACTGTAGCTCTCTCAAAGGTCCTGGCTGAAGACAAGCATGGGAGGCGGGCGTGGAGAGACGAGGCAATGTACATCTCCGAAGGCCAGAGTAAAAAGCCTGGGTTTATTCTAGGATCAATGACAGGCCTTAGCAGGTATGAGGAGGATGTGACGTGCTCTCAGTCGTGATTTTCTTTCTTTTTGTAAAAAATATACTTTTATTGATTTTAGAGAGGAAGGGAGAGGGACAGAGAGATAGAAACATCAATGATGAGAGTCATTGATCAGCTGCCTCCTGCACGCCCCACACTGGGGATAGAGGCCGAAACTTGAGCTGACTGGAATCAAACAGTGACTTCCTGGTTCATAGATCGATGCTCAACCACTGAGCTATGCCAGCAGTGTATTTATGTTTTTTCAAAGATCCTTCTAGATGCTCCCTGGAGAAGGGCTAGCAGGAATGGAAGGACTTAGAAGCCTGTTGCAATCATGGCAGAGATGACGGTGGCTAATGTGGCACATGCTAGAAAGAGGAGTCGAGGACATTCCCTGGCATGTGGCTTCCATCTTGCTTTCATCTTAAGCAGTGACTGAGTTTACTTGTAAAGAAGTTCAAGTTTAGTTCCTCCTTTTATAAAATCACTAGCACTCTTCTCAGAAGCCCTGTCTTTAGGTCCCTGCCTCCTCTCTCTGTCCCTACCTTCCCCCTCACTCTTGCTGGAGGGAATAGACTGCCCCGGGTCACCGAGTTGCCCCGCCCTGAGTTTCTCCAAGACCCTAATTAGGACCCTGCTTCTGACATGCCTCACAGAGGCACTCGGTCCCTGTGCCTTCCTGGCAGGGAACCAGCACGTGGCTAGGCCGGGAAGGTGGTGCTCACAGAGGGAGTGATTAAAGGACTTAATTCTCTAAGTAAATTCCACCTTTTGGCATCCCAGTGGCTAATTTTAACTTACTGCTTTCTTAAATTTCATCAAATGCCTCTTAAGAGTGCAGAAATCTGAATGTGGGCGGCTGGAGCTGACTGTTTGCCAAGATGCGAGGAGTAAACACTGACAGCCTCGGGGGTTTTGAGCCCTGAGCTTTTTTATTGGTTTTTCATAAGGAGGTTTAAGGTGCAAGAGAAAGTACACAGGAGATGGAAACAGGTCAAGAAGGATTAACTTGGTGAAGCCGCCCACGGGGGAGATCAAAGGTTTTGCCCAACTAAGAAAGTGGGAAAACATGCTGGTTTTCCCTGGCAGCTGCCAAACTGAGCAAGGCTACAGCATCTGAGTTCCTGTGACTCTTAAGACCTGGCAGGGCATGACCCCAGAGTCCCCACCCTGGGGCACTTGGGGAACACTGGCCTGGGACTTGGAGACCCTGGGTTTGTGTCCAGGCTCTGCCCCAGATTCTTATCAGGGATTTTCAGGAAGCCACCAACTCTGAACCTGTAAGAAAGTACAATGGCACTTATCTACCTACCTCCCAGGGCTGCGAATTATAAAGCTTTTTATAAACAAAGACCATTATTCAGATTGTTATTTATCTTCACCACTAAGAATTAAATATTCCAGTAACCTCTTTGGCATAATAAAACAGACATAGAGCAACCACTGTTTTATTACTGTTTTATTGTGCCCACAGTGACCTGCCCAGATCCTGAAGGATAAACCAAATAAACCCAGCCAGAAAATGAACTGGGGAAAAAAAAAAAAAAAAAAAGAAACAGAAAATGAACTGGGGGTTGCCCTGAGCCCCCCAGGTTGGGGTAACAATAGCAGCTGAAACAATGGGCTCCTGGACAGACAGGCGCAGAGGTTCTATGCGACAGCTCTCCTCCTCCCACTCCCCCCTCCCCCACCCCCCCAGGACTCCGGCACACACGGCGGTGTCCTCTGCTCCATCCCCTCCCCAGCAGGTCCCTTGGCTCTCCCGTACCTCCTTGCTTCTCCAGAAAACACTTTCTAAACTTGCCTCAAGGTTGTTCCCTCTTTTCAATCCAAGTCTAGTTTGAATGACAGCTCTCCTGACATTATATTTCTACTTTGCCAACATTCTCTGAGCTGGAACCTGCCTCACAGCCCAAATGCAGGTCCTTGTGTTGTGGCCTCAAATCTGGCTCTGCCAGCTTCCAATCCAGACCCCCTCCTGGAAATGTCCCCCAGCCCTGAGGTTGTCAAGGCCTCTCAGGACTACGAGAGAGCCTCTATCTCACTTATACGCCTATCAGAGTGGCTACAGTAAGAACAGTGACACCACCAAATGCAGGCGAGGACACGGAGAAACCACATTCTGGGTACACCACTGTACATGGGTAATAAAGTGACATCAAACTACCCACACACATACCAGGGTCAGCATCTGGCTTAGTGTTGACTGATTTACAGGAGTTTAACCACTTGGTGGCGCAGGGAGACAAGCAGAATGGTTCCTCTAACAACTGTACTCTCTGCCGTGCTGAGTGTCCTGGGCAGAATAATGTCCCCAAGATGTCACCTCCTGGTCCTGGAACCTGTCAGTGTGACCTCATTCAGCACAAGGGACTCTGCAGATGGGATTATGTTAAGGATGTTGAGGTGGGGTTTGGCCCTGGATTTTCCAATTGGCCCTAAATCAATCCATCTGAGGGGCCATAGGAGAGGGAGGGGAAGACGAGTCAGAGAGCTGGAGGCTCTCCCAGTGTCTTGTCCTCATGTCTGGTTCTGGGTTTGGGATCGTGCTGGCATTTCCACAGGTAAGGGTGCGCTGTTGCCTGGGTTTTGGTTTTACACCACTTTGTGGTCAGGTTGATAAAGACGATTAGAATGCATCCCATTGTGTCACACTGCATTCATCTGGCCCCCATCCTGACCCACTGAGCCATCTGGATCCTGATTCTGCAATTTGGTCTTCCTGCCTCCTCCTGGCTGTAAGTCTAAGACATGAGCTGTGTGTGCCATCCAGGATGCTGACATGAGGGTGCCCAAGTGGGGCATGCACTGGGCACTTGGCAGGCTGTCCACTGGGCACAGGCACAGGCAGTACCAGAGCACTTCACTGCGGCTCCCTCCCCGCCCCCCCTCCCCCCATGGGCTATCACTCAGCACTAAGCCCAACAACCTAATCACTTACTTGGACACCTCCCTGGGCTCAAGTCACACTCATTGGTCTGGAGTTTATGGAATTCTGTCTCCCTCCCTTTGCTCAGATGACTCTTCTACAGGCTTTTCTATAATCGCTCATGGACTGGCAGCCACAGTGGACAACACTGCAGGGCAGCTTTGGGACACAGTTGAGTCAGGGCTCCCGACTCTCCCCAGGAGGAACCCAGTGTCCAGTACTGTGCACACTGTTGCAAATCTAGGGACATCAGTCTCTTATTCATCATCTTCCAGTGAGCAAATGGTACATCGGTATCCTTGGCTCCTGGCACAGACTCTGCTCCATTTAGAAACTTCTGAGTGTAAGGCCCATCCGTGTCCTCCCAGAAGGCCCCAAATGGGATTTTGTGGTTGTATTTGATCTCAAGCCAACAATGCCACTTTTTTTCTTGGAACATTTATCATGTCTCATGAGGCAGTGGTTTAAGACCATCCATCACTCGCACCTCAGAGCCAGAACGGAAGCTGTAATACTGGAGGGCTCTGGCTGAGAAGAATTCCATTCAAACTGGAGATTTTCTCACTTTAGACATGGTACTAAGCACACACCTGTCATTTTCTGCCTTGGGTTCATCTATTATTTTATTATTATTATGTTTCATCCTGATTTCTCCAGGTGAGCCAGAGTAACTTCATTGTTGGAAAATAACAAATTTCCTGAAGCAGCCCCAAACCTCTAGCTGCACAAGGAGCCAGCGTTCACTCGGGGACTTGCAGAACTGCAACCCTTCATCCCCAGGATTACTGGGCAGCAGACAGCCTGAGGGCACCATAAATCTGAAAGGCCATCTGTCTGGGGAGGGAGAGTGGAGGCCTGTAAATGCTAAGGCCATGAATGGGAGCAATTTCCGGAGCAAGTTTCTTCCTGTTGTGCAAGGTTAACATTTGTTCAGCCTTCAGTGTTCGCCAACTCAGATCTGTCACCTCAAGGAGCCTCCCAGACCTGGAAGCCTCTCCACTTCTTAGTGATGCAAACGTGGACACCTGCAGTGCCTGGGTTTGGGTGTAATCTCATTGGGGTGATTCCTCTGAACTGTCTTGTTCAGATGACCAGCCCTTGTCAAAACTGTCCTCCTGCCTCTGGGAGGGGTGAAGGGTTGTGAAGATCTCTGCTGCTGAGCTGAAAGGTGGGGGATCCTGACTATTTCTGAAGCTGCAAGGCTATAGGCAGATGCCCTGGTCTGTCCAGTCTCACCTTCCTCCCCACTGGGTTGGGAGGGCTCATGCATGAAGGGACCACGTAGGTGAGTCCACAGGTGGTGCCACACAGGGAGCCTGTGGCTCCACTTTCTCCCCTTCCTTGGCAGACCAGGTGTGTGATGAATAGGGAAATGATTTTGTGTATTTTTGTTTATGGTCTGGACAAGAGAAGCTTAAGAAGCCAAAGAGAAACTACAGTCCTGGTCAAGGAGGCTAAGTCGGCAGGGAAGGACTGCTGCTGCCTGCTGACCACGGCCCGCTGCCCGCCCTGAAAATGATCAGGAGCACCACTGGGTGCCGGTCGAGGATGCGCCTGTGCCTTCGATCCCCCGAGGCCTGCCTGGCCCGAGCAGTGGTGTCCATTCTCTCCTTTGTACATCATTATATATTGTCCTCCTTCTAAACCCCTCTCCTGAATCCCAGAGCAGCCCTCTGTGCCGGAGTTACGGCCCACGTGAGAAAAACGATAAACCAGCAGGACCCTCTCTCCAGGGGGTGCAGAGTGCACCAGGTCTCCCAGGGGTCCCCTCGGGTACCCCAGAGCCTCTCCGCGGTGCGACTCTCGCTGCGAGCCCTGCACCCTGGGAGAGGTCGCCGGGCGCGGGTGGGGAGGCTGACCGGTGCAGCGGCGCAGAGGGGGCACACCAAGCCTCATGGACACCAGGCGCCAACGTCAAGCACCGAACACTACGGACAGGAGGTAAAGGGGCCGAGCACCATCTGTGATCCGCCCCTTCGGCCTGACCAGGCTCCGCCCCTTCCTCCCCCAGCCTCTCCTCCTCTGCGCAGACCCCGCCTCCTCTGCGCAGACCCCGCCGGCTCCGCCCATTTCCCTGGGCCGCCCGCCCTCCCCCGGGACCCCTTCTGGCTGCGCAGCGCGCGCGCCCGGGTTTCCTACACGTGGGAGCCCAAGACGCCTCCTGCAATGCCGCGGGCGCCCCGGTGCCGCGCCGTGCGCGCTCTGCTGCGGGGCCACTACCGGGAGGTGCTGCCGCTGGACACCTTCGTGCGGCGCTTGGGTCCCCAGGGCCGGTGCCTGGTGCAGCCCGGGGACCCGATGGCCTTTCGCGCCCTGGTGGCCCAGTGCCTGGTGTGTGTGCCTTGGGACGCACAGCCACCCCCCGTCGCCCCGGACTTTCGCCAGGTGGGCTTCCCGGGGACCCTGGTCGGGCCTGCGGGGTGGGGTGAGGGCCGGACGCTGTCGCCCTAATGCTCCCGGGCACCTCCGTGCCCTGCGACTCGAGCGAGACCCCTCTCCCGCAGGTGTCCTGCCTGAAGGAGCTGGTGGCTAGGGTCGTGCAGCGGCTCTGCGAGCGCGGCGCGAGGAACGTGCTGGCCTTCGGCTTCGCGCTGCTGGACGGGGCCCGCGGCGGCCCGCCCATGGCCTTCACGACCAACGTGCGCAGCTACCTGCCCAACACTGTGACTGAGACGCTGCGCGGCAGTGGTGCCTGGGGACTGCTGCTGCGCCGCGTGGGTGACGACGTGCTCACCCACCTGCTGGCACGCTGCGCGCTTTACCTGCTAGTGCCTCCCAACTGTGCCTACCAGGTGTGCGGGCCACCACTCTACGACCTCTGCACCACAAGACACGCGGGCGGGAGCCTGGCGGGCCTGGGACCCACGCGCCAGGCCTGGAATGGCGGCGGCGGTGGGGAGGCCGGCGTGCCCCCGGGCTGCCGAACAAGGCGACGGCGGAGCAGCGCAGGGGGAAGTCCGCCTCAGGCCAAGAGGCCCAGGCATGGCCCCATCTCAGAGCCATCCCGGGGGCCAAGTGCCTGCGACCCCCGCGTGGTGACACCTACCAAAGCCGCCGCGGAAGCCTCGCCTGGGGAGGGCGAGCCGCGCAGGCCCCGGCGCCCCTTACCACTGCTGGGCCGCGAGCGGGAGGCCGGCTGCCCTTCCTCTCAGCCCTCACGTCCCCGGGCCGCTCCTGGTCCCCGAGTGGTCGCCGAGACCAAGCAGTTTCTCTACTGCTCGGGTGGCAGGGAACGGCTGCGCTCCTCCTTCCTGCTCAACTCCCTGCAGCCCAGCCTGACGGGGGCCCGGAGACTAGTGGAAACCATCTTTCTGGACTCGAAGCCCCTGCAGCGGGGGACTCCCCGCAGGACGCGCCGCCTTCCCACGCGCTACTGGCGGATGAGGCCCTTGTTCCAGGAGCTGCTGGGGAACCATGCGCGGTGCCCCTACGGCGCGCTGCTCAGGGAGCACTGCCCGCTGCGGGACTCAGCCACTCCGGCCACCCCAGCAGCGGCGGAGGAGACGGCGGCGGCGGCTGTGGGGTCCCGCAACCAGGGGTGCAGTGGAGTGGGCGTCAGCGCCCCGGAGGAGGTCACTGGCCCGCCGCGCTTGGTCCAGCTGCTCCGCCAGCACAGCAGCCCTAAGCACGTGTACGGGCTGCTGCGGGCCTGTCTTCGCAGGCTGGTGCCCGCTCGCCTCTGGGGCTCCAGGCACAACGAGCGCCGCTTCTTGAAGAACGTGAAGAAGTTCATCTCTCTGGGGAAGTTCGCCAAGCTCTTGAGTCAGGAGCTGACCTGGAAGATGAAAGTGCAGGACTGCGCCTGGCTGAGCCAAAGCCCAGGTGAGAAGGTGGGTGCCAGGGCCCTGCAAGCCCAGGCCCCGTAACGGGCAACACAGTAGGTCCCCTCCTTCCCTTACCCCCACACGCCTTGCTTCTTGCTGCTGCTGAATGGCTCTGTCTGGTTTCTCTGCCTCTGATCCGCTCTCCCAACCAGTTTGCATCAACCTACAAGACTTTTCAGGACTCTGGCAGGTTCCGGGTGCTGGGAATGGGCAGTAAGCACATGGAGCATGTGGAGTAGGGCTGTGGCAACGGGATGGAAGCATCCAGAGCTCTCCTGAGGGTTCCCGAACGTTATTCATAATCTCTTTTCTGACATTCATGTTTATCACCATGAAATAGTGCTCCGCTGAGACAGAGGCTGGGAATAGAATCCACTCTTGCCGAGGGATGGGAGTTAAAGCTCTGGCTTCCCAGATGCATCTGGTCAGCCAATACCAGATCCCAATGTAAGTTTCAATTGTGCAGCTGCTATGCCAGGGCAGGGCAGCCGGATGAGTGAAAAGACTGTTCTGCACAAGGACCCTCCCCGTCTTTGGGAAGAAAAGGGTCACCAGGGAGCAGCAGGATGCTCCTCCTATGCCAGGGAAGTGGATGGTTGCAATGGGCGCTTCAGGGAGTTTTCTGCCAACCTGGCCTGGCTCTCCCCCCAGCCCTTTGGTTTTCTGGGCTTGATGATGAGGTCCCTCTGGTCCACCCACACTCAGTCCCTTCTTGGCCAGTGCCCTCTTTGTCTGCGCACCAGTGCCAGGTGGTGGGACCAGCCACCCTCCCTGCCCCCCCCCCACCCCCGACAGAGAAAAAACAATGAGAACAGACCCAAGTTTTGCTATACTTTATCTCCCCCAACTCCCAAGACATCTAGGACTTTAGAATAAAGATGGTTCGAGCCCTCTGTTACAGCCAGACTAGCCCACCCAGATGCATGTTACAGCTTTCTGGGGTGGGGGACCTTAAAAATGCCCATCTCCATCCCAGAGATCCCAATAGCAGGGATGTCCTACAGGGAGGCAGAGGGGTACACCTTCTCAGACTCCCAAGAGGTGATTCAGACAGCAAGGTGACCTTCCGGCAACTTGTGCGTTTTTTTTTCAATTGTGGAAAACACCACATAACATGAGATCTACCTCTTTTTAAAAAAAATATATTTTATTGATTTTCTACAGAGAGGAAGGGAGAGGGATAGAGAGCTAGAAACATCCATGAGAGAGAAACATTGATCAGCTGCCTCCTGCACACCCTCTACTGGGGGTGTGTCCACAACCAAGGTACATGCCCTTGACCAGAATCAAACCTGGGACCTTTCAGTCCACAGGCTGACGCTCTATCCACTGAGCCAAACTAGTTAGGGTGAGATCTACCTCTTAACCACTGTTTGCATGTACAGGACAGCAGTGCTGAGTGTAAGCAGGGTTGCACTGCAGATCTCTAGAACTTGTTCATACTGCGTGACTCGTACACCCACAGACCACGTGGGACAGTGTGGGTGACCCTCAGGTACATCAGACTCAGTTGAGTTAGCTGTCACACGCTCACTGTATTTGGGGCTTCCGCTTGCCTTGTGAAAGGAAAGGAGAGTTTGACTTCTAAGACTCTGTTCCCCAACTTCCAATGAGGCCCTGCTCCACCATGGGGTTTTCCCAGGCGACTAGGACCTCTGCGGCATCCTTGCTCACTCAAGCGGTACCCTAGGCATTTGTTTCTGTGGCTGGGCCATGCCAGCTGCCCACTGGCGGAATAAATGATGCACGGACAGCCTTGGCCTCTGAGCCACCTCTCCAATCACGGCTGTTCACGGTCACCGCTTCCACCCTCTCCTCCTGGGACACCCCTTCCTCTGTGCTGGCCTTCTGCCCTGCCAGGCGCTCTGTTCACAGCATCCAGCTCCTTTGCTTCTGTCTAGCCAGCCTTGACCATTGTCCCACCTGCCATGCTGCCTTTTGACTCCCATCAGCTGCCTGGTCCCCAGCCTTGGAGGCCAGACTGCCAGCTGATGCATCTGCTGTAGTGTTTAGAGACATCGCAAGACAGGTTCCTGATGGAAACTCAGGAGCTGCCACGGCTCCTTGCTTGCTTACTTACTGTCTCCCTGGGCTGTCTTATCCTCGGGCTGGTGGCAACCCCTGCCCCTCACCTGGGCATACACTGCTGCTGGCTTAGGTGGTGCTCTGCCTCCAACTCACATCTGACCACACCATCACTTTTCCTGAACTCCCATCCAAGTGTGTCCCTCCTGTAGAGGCCACCTTTACCTTCAGGGCAGAGTCTGGGTGGGGCCTTTACCGGATCTTTGTTTTGAATTCCGTTAGTTTTTCTGATGGTTATATCCTTCCTCTGCTCTTGGGCTTGTCCTCTGACCTCTCAGGTGGATGTCTGGCGGTGCCTTCTCTTTGGTCCTGCTCAGCTGCGCCTGTGTTCTGATGTGTTGCTCACATTTTTGTATCAACTGCATTTAAGTATTTTTGCCATTTCTTCTTTGATCAATGAGTTCTTTAGACAGATATTTTAGATTTTTCAAATGATGGGTATTTTATCTTTTTGTCACTGATTTCCGATTCAGCTGTGTAGTGGTCTGAGTGACCTGAGCTCTTTGAAACTTGCTTTGTAGTCCCAGCGACAGTCTTCACCAGTGTTCCTTGTGTCCTGGAGGCCTGGTAGGTGGCTGTGCTCACTGTGTCGGGCTTGTTGTGCTGTGGGAAACTGTGTCCTTCCCGAGGCCCAGTGCTGAGCGGCGCTTGTCTCATTGTCCTCCTGTTCTGACAGTGTTTGCGTGGTTTCGTTAGGCACAGCACGTTTGAGAAGTTTTATCTTCCTGATGTACGTCTACTAATTCTTTTTACCTTAAAGTCTGTCAGAACAGCTTAGAGAACATCTGCACTGGCTTCTTTTTGGTTAGTGTTTACCTCATCATTTGCCATTCTTTGATTTTTATTTTCAACCTTTTCATATCTCCATAATTTAGATGTGTCTTCTTAGTATCATATCACTGGCATTTTAAATTCATTTTCGATTCAGTGTGACAGTCTTTGCCACATTCCTATAGAATCTGATTCGTTTTCACTTTTCTATAATTATAGTTGTGTCAGCATGTTTTTCTTTTTCATTTGCCTGCCTTTCCCATGCCCTTATTCCTCGTGTCCTGAATGAGGATGTGCGTGCTCATTCTGGTTTTGCCTCCCAGTAGCTAGAAATTATACTCTCCATTCTCCTCCCTTGGTGGTTTCTCTTCTCCTGAGCAACCGAAGGGCCTCAGCATATTTTAATCTGGTCCCACCCCAACCTGTATGCTGTTTTCCCACTGGCCTGGTTATGTCCCAGATTAGACACGGTTACTGTTTCCCACGGTTATTGTGCATTCGGCTTTGTCCCCACCCCGTTGTTCCCCATCCTATCTTCTGTCCCACACCTGCCTCTGGGTCCCTGTTCTTCTCCTTTACATGTTTCTATCTGTGCCGTGGCCCTGGTGGCAGCTGGGTGACACCGTGGACCCCTTCCCATGATGTTTCACAGAACAAAATGCAGAGGACCACAGAGAGGACAGCAGCCCCGGTGCGCGTTTGGAGTCCCACAGCACGTGGCATCCCTTAGCTGGGCGTGACTGCCACCACTCACCTGCTGTCCAGCCTGGAGAACCCCAGGCATTTCTGGATCTTGCTGCTCTGTGAGGATCCCTCAAATCATACACAGCAACACGTGACTGCATCCATGATGGGCCATGCAGGTGGGGTGAGCATGTGCCTCTCGTTCCAGGGGGTCGCTCTGTCCCAGCCACGGAGCACCGTCTGAGAGAAGCGGTCCTGGCCAAGTTCCTGTGCTGGTTGATGGGCACATACGTGGTTGAGCTGCTGAAGTCGTTTTTTTATGTCACGGAGACCACGTTTCAGAAGAACCAGCTCTTCTTTTTCCGGAAGAGCATCTGGAGCCAATTGCAAAGCATTGGGATCAGGTATCACAACCAGAGTCTCGTTGACCTGTTTCTTCCCATCTGCAGACACAGCCCTGGTTCCTGCTCCGGGTTCCCCGTGCCCCCACCTCGGGGCCCCCACCCAGCTACTCCAGGAGCCATCCTGGCCCTCAGGGGTCTTGGCTGGCATGGACTCCTGGGCGCCTCCTTCCTTGCCTGTACCTAGGTAATCTCTAGGGTCTCGAAAGTGGGAACAATGGTGCAAACAAACCACTTATCCCTGGCGTGTGGTCAGATTCTATTTTAATTTGCACAGAACAAGTGGGACTTGTGTCACAAGATAAACCTGCCTACTTGACAACTCACTGTGGGAAGTGTCTGGAGTCAGAGGTGTCTGCTGTCAGGCAGGACCCTGAGAGGGAAACTTCCAGAAGGTCGACTCACCTCTGAGTGGATCTGTCTTAGCTGCTCAGTGGCTGTTTCGGGTACATTGTGCAGGACTGTGACAGATGTGGACCAGATTGGGATCCGTCAGGGTTAGGGGTGTGACAGCCCGACACATAAGCTTTCCTCCTCTCTGCGGCCAGCCTGGCCGAGGGCTTGGCAAGGACCAGATCAGAGCTCCCGGGCTCTGTGTACATTTGGGTCAAACTCAAGCCTGAACCACACATTTCTGAAGGGAGGCAGCAACTCCTGAACCAGGGCCCAGTCCCAGTCCTCCTGCACCTGGGAGAGGGTCTAGAAGCCCTCATCATGGGTCTGAAGAGATGCACAGTGCATCCTATTTAATAATTTAAAAGTTCATGACATATGATCCCAAGTGGTCACTCTTACCCTCACTGTGGGGACCATCATCTTGCCTGTTGGGCATTCAAGTGCCATCCAGCCTTTCTTCACTACCAGGCCCACAGCTCAGGGAGCATTCTTAACCTCTACCCCTCCCTGGAGGAGGTTTCAGGGGAGAGGCCAGCAGGGAGCTGGGGGTCCCTGGAGAGTCATTTCTGACTCTTGTGAAGTTGCACCAAGTAGCCCCCCCCTCACATTCCTTGAGACAAAAATGGGGTCTTTCTCCCAGGGGTCCCGTCCCGTCCCGTTCCAGCCGTACTAGCCGGGGTTCTGTAGCAGAGGGAACGGGCGTCCTGGGCCCCTGGCGCAGAGGGCGCTCCAGCAGCGTCTGGTCATTGTGTTGGTGCAGCCTCCTGGACACGGCACCTCTGCAGGTCGACCACCTGGGTTCTTGTGTGGCTGCTGAGCCCATCTCACGAGGTTCTGTTTCAGACAACACTTCGATCGGGTGCAGCTTCGTGAACTGTCGGTGGCTGAGGTCAAGCGATACCAGGAAGCCAGGCCTGCTCTGCTGACGTCCAGACTCCGCTTCCTCCCCAAGCCCAGCGGGCTGCGGCCAATCGTGAACATGGACTACGTCGTGGGAGCCAGAACGTTCCATGGGGACAAGAAGGTCACCACCTTTGTTTCATTTTTTAAGCAAATAGCATTAACCCCCAAGCCTGGTGTCCAGTAGACAGGCCGGAGGGCCCTGGGGTGCCATGGGTGGCCATGCTCTGGGTGCGAGGAGGAGCTCGCAGGCAGGCCAGTCCTAGAAGCTGCTGCACAGGCTCCAACCCCACAAGCGTCTCATGACGTGGACCCATGACATGTGGGACTGACCCAGTGCCCGTGGTCCTGCCGTGGCACTGGGGATGCACGCTCTCCGAGATGCAGGGACGTAAGGAACCGGGCCATTTAGCCTTCGGGTACCTGGACCCTGTAGGACCCCACCCTGTGGTTAGCATCCCCTTCCACCTATGGCATCTCTGTGTCACCAGCAGTTTTGACCCCTTCCAAGTGCCTCCCTATAGCATTTGGGGCTGATTTTGTTGTTATTGGTGTCTCCTCCTCCCCCACAAGAAAGTGAAGCTGTTGGTGTGGATTAGGGATCTGGTTTGGTCTGTGAATGAAGATGATGAACTCCTCGTCTGTGGTGGGGGTGGAGGCCAGGTGGGAGGGATCGTCCTGTGTGTTGCTACTTGGTTTTTTATACCATGTTTCTAGGAATTCCAGGGTGGGTCCCTGGGGATGCCCTGGGTGTGGGTGGGTTGTCTATCTGGCCCTTCCACCTGAGGGAAGCTGGTAGTCAGGGGGGTGCAGAAGCAGAGCTGCCCCTCATCACTGGGCCCCAGAGGTGGGATGGGGCCATCAGGCTCCAGATCCCCTTGGCTGGGGGCCTCCTGTGACCATGCCGCCATCCGGGACTGGCCCTGCAGGTACAGCATCTCACCTCCAAAGTCAAGACGCTGTTCAGCGTGCTGAACTATGAGCGAGAGCAGCGCCCTGGCCTCCTGGGCGCCTCTGTGCTGGGCATGGATGACATCTATAGGGCCTGGCGTGCCTTTGTGCTGCGCATGCGGGCCCAGGACCCAGTGCCTCAGCTGTACTTTGTCAAGGTGGGTGTTCCCTCCCCCAGTGAGCCCACTCAGCACCCTCAGGTTCACCCAGTGGGTGACTCTGCGTCCTGGGCCCTGGCCAGAGCCTGCAGTGTGGCTGGCTTTTTCAGGGCCTGTGTCTGCCAGGGTGAGGTCCCTGTGGTGGAGCTGCAGACTTGGGAGAGGGAGGGCAGGTGACCCAGGAGGGCAGATGCTCCATTTGGGAGCATCTGACTCCTGGGAGCAGAAGCTTTGCTGGCATGGACTCTGCAGTTCTGCACCCCAACTCCATAGTGGCCCCTGCTCTTGGGGGGAATATGACAATGCACCTGGCTCAGCTCACAAAGCCGGGGTGCCCTAGCACCCCGATCATCTGCCAGGGACCTGCTGCTCATCAGCCTGCACTTAGAGAGGGACACTGGCCCACCCTAGGGTGCTCAGTCTGGGTGTGGAGAGGGGGACACAGAGCCACCCTGGGGTGCTCAGTCTGGGGTGTGGAGAGGGGGACACAGAGCCACCCTGGGGTGCTCAGTCTGAGGTGTGGAGAGGGGGACACAGAGCCACCCTGGGGTGCTCAGCCTGGGGTGTGGAGAGGGGGACACAGGCCCACCCTGGGGTGTCGCAGTCTGAGGTGTGGAGAGGGGGACACAGAGCCGTCCTGGGGTGCTCAGTCTGGGGGATGTGGGGATGTCTCAGCCAGAGCTCCACAGTGGGGTGGTATGTGTGGCTGGGATAGGGCTCTGGGAAGGGTGCTCAGGGGCTCCTGGGTCCTGCCATGTCCTATCACCCCAGGGTTTTCTAAGGACAGGCTGGGGCCCCAGCTTGACAGAGTAGATGAGTGGGACCCAGGACACGGGACCACGGTGGGTGTGAGTAGCCTATAGCACACCTCTCTCTCCGTGCAGGTGGACGTGATGGGTGCGTACGACGCCCTCCCTCAGAACAGGCTGGTGGAGGTGATCGCCAACGTGATCCAGCCCCAAGAGCACACATACTGCCTGCGCCAGTACGCCATGGTCCAGAGAACTGCCCGCGGCCGCGTCCGGAAGTCCTTCAAAAGACACGTAAGACTGTGGGTGTGTGCCGTGAGGAGGTGTGTCCGTGACATGGATGTCTGCCCTGCAGTCCATCCCTCCCCCATGGGCCCTGAGCCCCACTTCCTGAGCTCCCATGCTGGGAGGTGCCTCCGTCCTGGTCATCCTCATGTTCTTGTTCATGTCACAGTCGGTCCTCTCTTCAAGCCACACCTGCCTGCTGTCCCTTCACAGGGCCCCAGGTTTGTGCCAGGAGGTGGCAGCACAGCCATGCGTGTGCTTCTTGGTATCCCCGTGGCTGCCGCCCGGGAGCCCAGGCCTGGCCTGTGGCTACTCAGTGGGGCCAAGTGCTTCATGGCTGGCGCTGTGCTGGCTCTGTGAGGAGAGGGCCAGAGGGCACCCCACCCAGGACACCTGGGCCTCGCTCAGCGTTCTGCCTCCCAGGTGGGGCTGAGGGTCTGAGGGCGCCCTCCCTGCAGCAGCCAGTGGCCTGAGGCCTTAGTGGTGCAGGGAAAGGACACCTGGAGTTCAGGTTGCACTTGAGGCAACCTGATCCAGCCCCAATGCATATGGGGATTTCCAAGCAATTGTCATGAGTATGTTGGAGTGTGAGGGCACCCAACCCCCTAAACCTGTGCCGTGGGGAAGGCAGGAGCGTGCAGAAAAAGTTCCCCCAGACATTCTTGGGAAAGGCATATCTGAAAACCCCTGGGCAAGTCAGGTGAGTGTGGGCTACAGATCCAGAGTGTACAACACAGTGAGATTGTACATTTGTGGGCAGATGGTGCCACCACCTGCATCAAAGGGTAGAAAGTCACCAGCAGCCATGAGGCTCCCGCTTCCTCCCCAGGTGCCTGTCGCTCTGACCTCCCTCATGCAGACTCTCTTACCTGTCTCAAATTCCGTGAACGTGAATCAGACGGTCGCCCTTCCTGTCTGGCTCCCATTGCTCCCCAGTGTGTCTGAGAAGCAGCTGGGCCCCTGGGAACAGCTGCCATTCACCTCACCCAGGGCGTGTTCCTGTGCCCACACTGCTCTCCGCTGCTGGTGGGCCTTTGCTGGTTCCGGGCTGGGAGGTTTGAACGCTGCTGAGAGCATTACTGCAATCTGTCATTTGGTGGATTCGGGTGGAGATGCCAGGCCACAGAAATGCCTCGTTTAGTCTTAGATGTCACCAAAGAGTGTTCCTAAGTGGCCTGTGCCAGAGTGGCCGTGAAGCACTGCGGCCACAGGCCAGGCCTGGGCTCTGGGGGGCAGCCACGGGGGCACCAAATATGGGAGGGCCAGGCATGCTCATGCTCACACACTTGCAAGTGTCAGCACTCGGGAGGTAGCCCGGATTCCCTGAGGGCGGGCACAGTGTCGTGTATGGTCTTGACTTGCTTTCCCAATGACCTTTCTTTTTTAAAAAAAAAAATATATTTTATTGATTTTTTTACAGAGAGGAAGGGAGAGGGATAGAGAGTTAGAAACATCGATGAGAGAGAAGCATCGATCAGCTGCCTCCTGCACACCCCCCACTGGGGATGTGCCTGCAACCAAGGTACATGCCCTTGACCGGAATCGAACCTGGGACCCTTCAGTCCGCAGGCCGACACTCTATCCAGTGAGCCAAACCAGCCAGGGCCCCAATGACCTTTCTATCCACCCTTCACGTGGACATTTCTCGCGCGAATGCCTGTTCAAGTCCTCTCCTTGCTCTCTGATGGGCTGTCTACCGTTGTGGATGTATCGGTGAAATTTGTATGTTCTGGGTACGAGTCCTCTGCCAGGTGTCTGCCTTGGTTTGTCTCGCCTTTTTAGTTGCAAGGGGAGTCTTGATGACGAGAAATTGTTGATTTTAAAGAAATCTTTATCCATCGTTTATGGCTGAAACTGTGTTCTGTTTTGGAAACCTGTCCCTTCTTATACACATGTTTTCCTTCAAGGTGCTTATTGTTTCAGCTTTCTCACTCAGGTGTTGGGTCCATTTTGAATTAATTTTTGTATTTGGTAATTTTAAACCGTTTCTGCTTAAATCCAGATTTCTCGTGAACCTGCTTCCAGTTCACGAACCTTCTCTTTTTCTGTCTCTAATCTTTGGCTAAACCTGCTTACTGAATTCTTAAGTCCAGCTATCCTATTTTTCAGTTTTAGAAATCCCATGTGAATATCTCATACATTCCAAGTCTCTGGTAAAGTTCCCCGTCTTCTCCCCTATTTTATTGACTCTGTCATCTTTACTCACTTTTAAATTCCATAACTCAGTAGCCACCCTGCCCATGATGGGTTCTGATGGATCTGTTTCTGCTGTTTCACTTGTGGTTTGGTCACCCAGGCCTGTTCTTCAGCACGCCTCACTATTTTTTTCTTGAGATGCCAGACTTTTAAGTTAAAAAATCTAAAACGTGGGTTTTTACATAATGTTTTTCTTTGGGGAGGATAATGTTTTCCTGAAAGTTGGAGTAGTGAATGACCCTAACCCTGCAAGGGTCGTCTTTACACTGGGCCGGTCTCCTTCCCTTTGCTCCTTCCCTGGCTGTGGCCCTCTGCCGTCTCACCTGAGGGCAGGTGTGCAGCCCTTGGCGGGCCCGGACTCCCCTCAGCCCCCTCCACCCCAGGTGGCTGCTATGACCACACTCAGCTCCGGCTTCTGCCCGGTTTCCTGCAGTCTCCCCGGAGCGCCTGATGCTGGGGGTTGGTGAGGATTGGAGAAGAAATCACTCACAGTTTTGACTCCTTTGTCTGCAGCCCCCTCCTCCCAGCACCTGACCCTCAACCCCAGTTGCTTTGATGGCCCTGAACCCTAAGTGTCTTCAGTCATAGCCCCCACTTTTTGCTTAAGCTCCATCTCCTTGAATTAGGCCTCAGAGAGATTGTGGGATGCACCCAGGACTGGGACTCTAAGTCCACCTGCTTCCTGCCTCTCCAGCACCCCCCACGAAACTTCCTTCTGCATTCTGCCGGGCACAGTAGTCAGGGGGAGGTGCCTGGAGGTGACGTCCCTGTGATTTTGTAGCACTCTCCTCTCCCCGCATCTCCGTCCTCCTCTTCCTGAACACAGGCTGCACGGCGGGGCCGCCCTGGGTTGCTCCCATTCCCGACTTAGCCTTCCATGATGTGACTTCTGCTTGATGTCGAGGCCAGGGCTCGGGAGGGAGGCACCCACCTGCCTCACGCCTGTCCTCTTCGCCGGCAGGTGTCCACCTTCACGGACCTCCAGCCTTACATGAAACAGTTTGTGCAGCAGCTGCAGAAGACGAGCTCGCTGAGGGACGCCGTGGTCATCGAGCAGGTTGGTGTGGGCAGACGGCAAGGCCACCCTCAGCCAGCAGACACTTGCTGTGCCTTCAGCCGCATTTCTTTTTGCACCTCACTGAATTCTGTGCTACTGTCCAGCTGCTTTAAGATTCGCTAGGGATGTCTTCTCCCTCCGTTTTGATCTCGAGGCCAGAAGAAAACATGCCCCTGTGCTATGGGAAGACACATTAGATTTGACCCCTCAGGTGGGAAACCCAGGTTTCTTGTGCCTGTGCAGGGACTGTTCCTGAGTTTGTGGCTTTCTGCAGAACTGCTTTCGGTTGAGTCGGTCCTCCAAGCATGGCTCTGAGCCCCCTGGATGGGTGCCTTTCCTGTGGCCACAGGGCCCCACCACGTCCACAGAGTCAGTGTGTGGCACAGCCGTCTGGGCCAGTGGCCCTGGGTCTGAGCCCCGCCAGAACCACGGATGACCCATGCTGTTCCTGCTCGTCCGCTACCGCCCACCCGTTGTGCCCGCTGCACGTCTCCGGCTAGCGTGTCCTGCTCACCCACGTGCGTCTCCCACTTGCTTTTCCAGAGCTGCTCCCTGAACGAGACCAGCAGCGACCTGTTCGCTGTCTTCCTGCACCTGGTGTACAACCACATCGTAAGGATCGGGGGCAAGTGAGTCAGGGCCACCTGCTGCACGTTGGTCGAGGGCTGTGCCCCACGTGGACGGCCCGTGGCAGGGCTTTGCGGGCGGGTGTGTGATCGGTGTTCCCTGTGTGTGTGGTGTACGCATGTTGGTGTGCTCCGGGCAGCGTGTCTGCACGTGCATGTGGTCTGCACGCGTGTCTGTGATATGAACACGTGCCCCACCCTTCTGCCCACATCTCCCCCCAGGTTTTACATCCAGTGTCAGGGGATCCCCCAGGGCTCCATCCTGTCCACCTTGCTGTGCAGCCTGTGCTACGGAGACATGGAGAGCAGGGTGTTCCCCGGACTCCAGCAGGACGGGTAACGGGTTCCTTGTCATTGGTGCCCGTGCTTGCTTTCGCCCCCTCCCATGCTCTGGTGCAGACAGGGCTGCCCTTTCTTCACGGGAGGTTTCACAGGAGGTAGCGAACAGGCCTCCGACGTAGGCTGTGAGCGGCTCCCAGTGCACCAGGGAACAGGGCGTTTCCAGAGGGCCCGGCTGGTGGCGGTGCTGGCGTGATCGCGGGGCCCCTGCCCCCTGTCCCCAGCTAGTACCGAGTCGCACGGATTATTTTGTTTTCGTGCATATGAACTCGTATTTAACGCCCTTCCTCGTATTTAACGCCCTTCCTCGTGCCTCTTTTCCTACCAGGGTGCTCCTGCGTTTAGTGGACGACTTCTTGCTGGTCACCCCTCACCTGACACAAGCGAAGGCCTTTCTCAGGTAAGGGCCTGCACACACGTGTGTATCTCGGCAGGTGCCTCTGTGGCCTCATGCTGCTGACCTTGCTCGTATCAGAAGTAATTCTCACCTTGTGCCCAAGCTTCCCACAGCGTCCCAGCATCTCTGCGGGGGGCATGTGGCACAGTTGTGCTGTTCTGAGACCCCAGGCATACAGCGTAGAAGCCTGGAGCTGACAGCGTGGCACCAGGACACATGTCTCCCCAGAGGGAGGGAGCAAGTGTGGGTCAGACGCCTGGGCTGGGCTCCTTGGAATGTATACACACACAGTACTCTGGGCAGCGGAGAGAGCCGTGGCACACCTCTGGGAGGCTGTGCCCAGGAGGTGCCCATGAAGGAGTAACAGGAGCCGGCCCTGCATGCTTGTCTGCAGCTTCTAGTGTGGCGTCTCTTTCATGGTGGTTGGCATTAGGAGGGAACAGAGGGGGGTCTTGTTAAGTGACAGTATTATAAGGCACGGGGATCGCATGAGGTGTTGGTCATAAGTTCATTTTGTTCAAAATAAAATTCCACAGACAGGGAACCTTGCCTTGGCGTGCTGCCTGCAGTGTGCCATCCCTTCCAGGACCCCGGGAACCTGGGGCTTGTTTCACAGGGCAGTTTCCCAGGAACGAGAGAAGGATAAAACCAAACTCATAGAATGTCACTGTCTGAGGGGCAGTGTGCTTTGGTCGCAGGGTTGTCTTTGGAGAACTCGTCAGGACGGCGTCCCGATACCCCACGTCTGCCCTGGGGCTCCTCTGGGCTCGGAGGAGGGGCAGTTCTGCTGGGGCATGCCGGGCCTCACGGCCGCACACAGTAGCCCACACAGGATGGCGTGCAAATGTAAATTCATCCAAGTTCAATCATGACCAATCCAGGACCCCGGGCACCAGCCACCTTCAAAGACATCAGTAACCACACGTGGCCAGGGGCTGCCAGAGGGCACGGCACAGGCAGGGAGCGTGGCCTCCATTGTGGAATATCCAGGGGGACACCGCTGCTCTGAGGGTGGGCAGGGAGGTGGCTCAGAACGTGTATGCTGAGGTCCACTGGGAGCTGGACTGCTGGGGACATATACAGAGTTATTGCAAGGAGAGACGGTTCATGTGATAGTGGGGGCTGGCGAGGCGAGTCTGCAGTTCACAGGGCAGCAGCAAGAAGGGCAGGAGCCCGAGCCACCACCCACGGAAGGACTCTCCTTTCTCAGGACACCCTGCTTCTGCTCTTTTTTTGTCTTTTATTGAATAAGATATTACAAATGTGTCCTTATCCCCCCAATGTCCCCTCATTCCCCCCAATCCTGCCCTCACCCTCACCCCCTGTTGTCCACATCTATCACTTATGCTTATATGCATGCATACAAGTCCTTTGGTTGATCTTTTTCCCTCACCCCCACCCTCCCCTGCCTTCCCTCTGAGTTTTGAGCATCTAATCGATGCTTCTCTGTTTTTGTTCATCAGTTTATGTTGTTCATTATAATCCACAAATGAGTGAGAGCATGTGATATTTATCTTTCTCTGACTGACTTATTTCACTTCCTGCTTCTGCTCTTGGGCCCTTCTGATGGGTGTGCCCACCCTACTATGGAAGGTAACCACCTTTAAGCTGTCTGAATGCAGATGTTGACCTCACCTACAAAGACCCCAGCACACATTGGGACTGTGGTCTCTGAGTGGACACAGCTGGCCATTGCAGAGAGGACCTGTGTCCTTCATGAGCCCTGCCTACCCTCCCATCTGGCCGGTCTCAGTTCTCAACCTGGAGCCTGAGCTCTTTGCTCACCTGTCTTACCTGTGAACAGGGTCATGTGGCATCTACTTGGCCTTCAGGACTCAGCCTTGTGTTTCCCTCCCCGGCTGCCGGCCTCTGCCCTCCTGGCATCCACCTTTTCTTTGATCGTTGGCACTGGTCATCCAGAGCCTTTGGAAACCAGCACCTGGAGGCCCACAGGGTCGGTGTGGCCTCCCTCCAGTGCCAGCCCTTGCTCCCCGCTGCCTCTTGGGGTTTTACGTAGCATTGAGTGAGTGTGTCCGAGACCCTGAGTGCATCCCTCTCCCGTGGCTGAAGTGGCCTGTGTGTTTCAGGACCCTGTCCAGGGGAGTGCCCGAATACGGCTGCAAGGCGAACTTGCGGAAGACAGTAGTGAACTTCCCCCTGGAAGACGATGCCCTGGGCAGCACGGCGCCCCTGCAGCTGCCAGCCCACTGCCTGTTCCCCTGGTGTGGCTTGCTGCTGGACACGCGGACCCTGGAGGTGTTCTGTGACTACTCCAGGTAAGTGCGCCTAGCCAGGTGTACGTGGGCCAGTCTAGCCCTGCCCCTGCTCTGAGTGCAACCTGTGGCTACAGTCCCAAAAGGTCAGAGGCCTCGGTGCTATCTCCCGCTCCAGAGCAGGGGCATGTTATTCTTGTGTGGGTCAGGGGACTGGCCAGGTGAGCAGTTTTCTGGAGTAGTTTTGGTAAAAGGAAGTTGTGTGGCAGACTTGGGGACCCCAGCATGTAGGGAAGCAGTACAGATCTGAGCCCAGAGGTTTCGGTCCTGCTGGACACGAGGCTCTTTGCAGTGAGGGCACACACTGCAATGCCCGTCCTCAGCCTCCCTGGATGTCATGTGTTGCAGTTATGCCCAGACCTCGATCAGAGCAAGTCTCGCCTTCAGCCAGGGCTCCAAGCCTGGGAGGAGCATGCGCCGAAAGCTCTTTGCGGTGTTAAGGCTGAAATGTCACAGTCTGCTTCTGGATCTGCAGGTGAGCGTGCCGCCAGCAGGAGAGCCACGCAGCCAGCTGACTTCAGAGCTCAGAAGACCTGCTGCTCAGGTTACCTGTGGGAGTTGTTTTATAGGTCCTATTGTGTATTGTGTGTATAAGTATGCAGATGTGTGTATAAGTGTGGATGTGCATGCATGTGTGAGTGAGCATGCATGGGTGTGTGTGCATATGGGTATATGTTCACATGTGTGCGTGCATGGGTGTGCATGTGTGAGTGTATTCAAATGGGTGTATATACATGCATGTGAGTGCATATATGCCCCTGTGTGTATTGAGGGTCCTTTTCCTTATCCCTCCTCCGCTCCCATCTTCCTCAGCCCTGGAGCTCCTCCTTGCAGAGTGTGGGACTCTGAGGCCTCAGCTGGCTCAGGCTTTAGAGCCTCAAGGCCAGGATGTCATTCCGGCAGGTCTGGATGCTCATCTCCTTGTCCCTTTCTGCCTGGTTCCCTTGGGCAGCCCCAGCAGAGTCCTAACTCCATCACAGGCAGTGAGGGGCCACCAGTGAGGACACAATGGTCCCTTTTTTTTTTTTTTTTTTTTTACTCCATTTGAGCTGGTGATAAAGCAAAAGATAAAAATTTAAACTTCAGGTGCATTTCCAACATTTCCTTTCCTTGTGGCTCCAGGTGAATGGTCTTCAGACGGTTTGCACAAACGTTTACAAGATATTCCTGCTGCAGGCCTACAGGTGGGCTCACTGGATGCGCCACCACGGGGACGGGGTGCATGGCCACGCGCTGTTTGGGTCCCCCTTTCCCGACCATGGGGACAGCACGCACTCCCCGGCTCCCAAGCCTTCATGCTGAAACCTTCCGTTTATGAGAGCATTTTCAGTGGCAGAGTCTGCCTCTCTGTGTGGTTCATAGAGGATCTGCTTTGTTTGAGGTCCTGTTCCCTTCACCAGGTGGTGACAGGGGGCGGCATAGCCTGGGGTGTCCCTGTCTCCCTGTGGGCTAACCCATCCTGCTGTGGGGGGAGGGGAGGTCGGAGGAGGAGAGCTGCAGGGTGTGAGGAAGGCGGCCCACGCGTGGTCATGGGAGGCAGATGCCCTACTGGGAGGATCCCAGAGAGCAGAGGATCCAGGCAGTGCAGGTGACCATCCGTGGCCACCAACACTCCCGTGCTTCCCAGAGGGGACTCTGGTGTGCAGCTCCCAATCAGCCCAGCCACCACTCCTGGCACACATTGGTATGTGCTGAGGCCCAGCTTTGCTTCCAGAACATTCCCTGGTTTCGCGGCCACCTGCTGAGAACTGGGGCAGAACACAGTGGGGCCACTCACTGGTCGTCCTGAGTCTTTTCTGGGAAACCAGTTCCACTGTCAAGTTGTGCTGGTCCCTCCAGAAGATGGACATTATCCTGGCTACCTGCCACCAAGCAGCTCACGGGGAAAGCATTCTGCCCGAAGTCAGGGCCAGTGGCTGTAAGCCGTGGGGTGGATGAGGGGTCCGCTTCCCGAGTGCTGGGAAGCCAGGCAGCTATGTTTTGAGCCCCTGAGTTTGTGTTACCCAAGGCTGTGCCCATGTGAGACAAGGTCGTCTCGTAGGAACTGGATGGGCTCTTGGAGGAAATGCCTGTTAAATGTCACCAAGAAACCCCTTCGGCCCCAGGGGCCCATGCCCTGTGCTTTGGCCAGGAGGGCCATGTATGTGCTTTGGTTGTTCTCTTGGTGTCTGGGAGGCATGGAGCCCGTGGGCTCAGTCCAGGGACCACAGTGCTCAGGCCGTCGCCTCCTGCTTTTCATGTGTTTCCTCCTTCACCTGCATCTTCTCCCGTGCACTCCTGCTCCGTGTGCGAGCTGGTGCACTCCTGCTCCGTGTGCGAGCTGGTGCACGCCTGCTCCGTGCGCGAGCTGGTGCACGCCTGCTTCGTGTGTGAGCTGGTGCACTCCTGCTCCGTGTGCGAGCTGGTGCACTCCTGCTCCGTGTGCAAGCTGGTGCACTCCTGCTCCGTGTGCAAGCTGCCGTGGCTCCTCTGCAGATGTGTTCAGTATAAACAGGAACGTGCCCTCAGGCCTTTCACAGCCAACAACAAGGCGGGTGTACACCCTCTCACTTCTCGGGCCCTCAGGGCTGAAGAGCAGTCAGGTGACACTTCCAGGTCAGCGGGAGGCCAGCCCCTGACCAGCCCCAGTCCTTGGAGGCCACCTTGCCTGCTGAAGGTCTTGCTCTGGTGTTCAGCCCAGCCTCACCCTTGTGTCCCCTCGCTCTGTGGGGCCCTGGCCTCAGACACCTGCCTGCCGGGGAGCGGGCACCTGGGGCAGCTCCATGCTCCTCATTCAGGGAGTGCAGTCCCAAAACAACAGTGGGTGCCGAGGTGTCTTCTCCACTGCATGAGAGTTAGCTGCTTCCCAATGTGGAAGGCTAGGCATGCAGGGCTGCCCGTGCCTCCCCTGCAGGAGGGGGTACGTAAAGCTGGACCGTGAAGGCCATAGCAGCCAGGGCTGCGGCATGGAGCCCAGGGAATGTCCTGGCACTCGGAGCAGGACACTCACCTGACGGTCTGAGGACCTGCCGGGCTCAGCCTTTTTGGACAAGCGTGGGCTTCAGGTTGGAGTCTTTCGCAGGCGTGATATTCACTAGTGGAGGCCTTTCCCCACACTGCATTGAGCACCACCCCTCCTTTGGGAGAGGGTCCTCCAACTGCAGAATACGGTCCCCTTCCAGGCCAGGGCCGCGGCCCCAACCCAGTTTCCAGGCCTGGCTTCCCCCTCCCATGAATGGGGAAGATACCTCCACCTCAACAGAGTGAGCGTGAGGGAGCGGTCAGATTGCCGGCTGATGGACACACATGCATGTTGTTTGGAAGGGGCCCAGGGAATGTGCACACCGGCCCCTGTAGACATACACACCTGCTCGTGCACATGTTGCAGCCGCAGGACTTTCCTCTGATAAACCTGACCTTCCTCAGGTTCCACGCCTGTGTACTCCAGCTCCCGTTTAATCAGCACGTTCGGAAGAACCCCTCGTTTTTTCTCCACGTCATCTCTGACACCGCGTCACGCTGCCACACCCTTCTGAAAGCCAAGAATCCAGGTGTGTGCAAGCGACCAGGACTGGGGTGGCCTGTGGTGCTGGCAAATGCCAGGTGCTCACCGCACGATTCCAGCACGGAGCTGCCTGTGCTCCATGAGCGCTGTGGCTGGAACAGCTCCGGCCCTGGTGTAGCGGAGGCAGGATTCAGGGAATTGGGCTCTCGACACTTCCCGGCCGGTTTAACTTGCTGAGCACTAGCTGACCTCTCAGCCACCCTCTCTGCGTGGGCAGACATCTGTCCTGATTGGAACGCAAGGGGACATTTGGGAGCTGCCTTCTCCGGGGCAGGGCCTCCTCTCTGGTGCTCAGGGGGAGCTTGCACAAATCCAGGCAGTAGTCAGGAGGAGGCTGGGCCCCAAGTCCCCTGCCTGTCTTGGGGGGAGGGGGGGAGGGACACCCACACCATCCACTTCGCCCCGTCTCTGCTCCGCAGCCTCGTCATGCAGTCATAATCAGCCTCAGTTCAGGTCGTGCTGTGTCTTTGTGGTCCTGAGCTTGACCAACTTGACTTTCTGTTTATTTCTGTTTTGAGGAGGTTTCTTTGAAGAAATTGAAAACATTTCAGTTGTCAGAATTGGGTGTACCCTGTTGTTGGGTGGCCCCTGAAACAAAGTCCCTGTTTGGAGCCCGCTCCTGCACTCAGCCCGGCAGGGACCTCTGGTGTCCACGGGAGCACAGGTCTCTCCTGGGAGGAGCACATGGCCTCCTGGGAGGAGCACACGCCTCTCCTGGGAGGAGCACATGGCCTCCTGGGAGGAGCACATGCCTCTCCTGGGAGGAGCGCCGGGACAGGGCCAGTGAGGGTGTCAGGCTGCGTGTTGTTCCCAGGGATGCCTCTGGGGACCAAGGGCGCTGCAGGCCCTTTTCCTTCTGAAGCCGCAAGGTGGCTGTGCTTTCACGCCTTCCTACTGAAGCTGTCTCGCCACAGCGCCACCTACAGGTGTCTCCTGGGAGCACTCCAGACTGGTAAGCTTGGGCAGAGTGCCCGCCCCAAGGCACCCCCTGTGCAGGTGCAGGGCCTGTCCTTGTCCTTGAGTGAGCAGTTGTCTGCCCCTCTGTGTCTGAGTAACAGGGGTGGTGGGAATAGGAGTGGACAGGTGGCTCGAGGGTCCTGCCTCCCTCACCTGGGGGGCCTGGCATGCTCCCTCAGTCGCTCCACCTCTCCCCCCTCCCACTCAAGGATGACATTTCCCACGGGAACTGCGTCTCCCTCTCCTCCAGCTCCGCTGGTCTGAGTGCCCTTCCTCCCACCCCTGGTCTGTGTCCTGGCTGCACTCCCTCTCCTCCGTGCTCTGACACCCTTACTGGTCCCTGTCTATTCCTCGGCCATGCGCCTGGAGCCCGACCTGCACACAGTGGGCACTCAGGACTCAGCCGTCTCTTCCTGCCCCTCAGTGGGTCCAGGAGGCTGAGGTGAACATTCTCTGCTTCCCTCTGGCAAGAGGTCTGATCTCAATCATCTTGCAGCCCAAGCGCAGCTGTGCCGGCAGCTCCCGAGGGCGACGCTGGCCACCCTGGAGGCCGCAGCCGACCCAGCCCTGACCACAGACTTCAGGACCATCTTGGACTGATGTCCAGTCAGCTTCTCACAGGCCCTCAAGTTCATTCCCAGCTGGGTCCACCTGTGCCCGACACCCCGACCTGTGGTGCTGGCTGGGCTGCTCCCTGGAGGGGGTTGCCCCCAAGTCATCGAGGAAGCAGAGCCCACCCAGCCCCACCCCCACCACCCCTTTCTAGTGACAGGTTTGTCCTTCAACTGCCCGCTGCCAGGAGGAGGCAGGTACGAGAGCCTGGTTGGGGCGTTGGCATCTGGAAGGGAAGCATCAGGGACCTTTGTCAACCTCCTTGCTGCGGGGTCACCCTGGTCTGCAGTGATGGCTCACGTGTGGTGGGTGTGTGTGACCTCCTTCCTGCTGATCGGCTGTGACTCAAGCCGTCCACACCCGCTGGAGCAGCATTCCCCCAACTGGCCCCCCAGCTGCATCCAAAGTCCATGTCTCGACGAACTTGCCCAGAAGCAAAGGGCCCAGTCAGCTGTTTGAGCCCGTTCCCCACCATCCACACCCACGCTTCTGACCTGCGTGTCCCCATGCCCTGCCCAGGCCTCCTGGAGCCAAGCATACAGCACCCCCCCCCCCACCCGCTTGCCACTTCCACTTCCGGAGTCTTCTGCTGGCCCCACTCAGCACACAGCCCCGCGTGGCCCCTCCTGCACTACCTCCTGCCCCCACCCCAGGGATGGGGTGAGAGAAGAGCCTTTGTATATTTTCTTGATTTTTAAATATTTCTCTCATGTTTGTATTAAAATATGTGCCACATAAGTACTGTTATCTATATAAACACGAGTATTGAGTTGATGTGCATGGGCCCTTGGTTTGGCAGGGTTTGGTGGGGTCCTCCTAGGGTGGAGATGTGGGAGGGAGGGAGGAGGTGGTAGATGGGAAGGGCGCTCCCACAGGGCGGGTGCAGCATGCCGGTGGGCGGGAAAGCCCCAGCCCAGCACCCTCCCCTGCCTACCCGACTGCACTGGCTCAGCTTGGAGGTGACCTGGGAGCTCTCGAGGCAGCAGATTTCAATCTGAGCTCTGGGTTTTGGTGCTGGAACCACACATACTTGGGGTCCTGTCCCCCAGGTTTATAGTTCAGGTCTGGGGTGGGACCTGAGAATTTGCACTTTTAACAAGCTCCTGATACTGCTGGCTGGTGGGGTGGGGGCCCCACACAGAACCGCTTCTAGGGGTACCGGGGGGTTTGGGGACTGGTCTGGGGGCTCTTCTATGCAGTGGCCAGGAGAGCAGACAGCTGCTTGCTTGGTCCATAGTCAGGAGTTGGAGGACTGTGGAGGGTGAGGTTATGGGGACATGGGTGAGTGGCATCCTGGAGGAGCTTGTATGGGAGTGGGCATTCTGGGGCCTTCGTGATGGGGAGGAGAGGCCATCCTCACAGCCTCACCAGAGCCTCCATACCCACCACGTCCCTGATCCGAGCCCCACCTCTGGGTCCACCCTGTCCTCCGGTCCCTATGAGGAGCCCCAGTGAGAGAAGAGCTTGTCCGTGGAGTGGCAGGTGTCATCAGGAAAAGGAGCCGGAGTTAGGTCCTCCTCTTTGTGGAAATGACCCCTCGAGTGGGAGACCCACAGCATGCCTGTCTGGACCTCTGTGGGGGGCACGCTGTGCACCAGTGGGCTATGCAGGGCCTTGGACCGACAGCTGGAAGGATTGCACAAAGAACAACAGGGAGGGGTGGCAGCTCAAAGGAGGTGTCATCGGAAAAAACAGCCCCCACCAGGGGAGTTGGCGGTAGGGTGGAGTGGTGAGCAATTTGGAGGCTTCCTTCCGGGTGTCCCTAATGGGGCCACAAAACGTGACAGGTGCCATTGAGTATACCTGGGAGGGGTTGCGTGTGTGCTGCGGTCGAAGTTTATGGATATTGCCTTGTTTACTGCTACTGCGGCGAGCATTCAAGTAACTATGCATTTATGGCTGACCCAAGTCCACCACGGGCATCGTAAAAGCCCAGGAGAAATGAGCAGTGAGAGGCTCAGCCCCACCCTGGGCGCCAGCCTGCAGTGCCCTCACTATCGAAAACTCGGGAGGACAGCTCAGGGTGGAGGACACTCAGGGCAGGTAGGACAGGGCCCAACCGGGCCCCGCAGGCACCTGAGACAGCAGATTTCAACCTGAGCTCTGAGTTCCTTGGCGCCTGAACTACACATAGTTGGGGTGCTGTCCCTCCAAGTTTATAGTTCAGCAAGTCTGGGGTGGGACAGGCACCTGAGCTAACCCTCGCTGGCTACCCCAGGCTCATGGCACCCTGGGCGTTTCGGGCATTTCCATAGCAGACTGGGCCCAGGAGGTCAGCTCTGGCTCCGTTATCTGTCTCCTAGAAGCTGTAGAATCTTGTTCTCTAGGAAATCCGTCCTGTGGCAGCTTTACTCAGCCACGTGCATCTTCACCCAAGTGTTAAGCCCTTGAGAAGGGCGCACGCGGTGGTCAGGATTCACTCGCTGAGAATTTCTGATTTATCTCTTTTCTCAAAACCGCTGTGCAGTCTGTCAAACTCAGGGTGAAGTGTGAAAACAATAAACTTTTTAAAAGAAGGATTGCTGGTCTTCCCTAGAACTAAACTGCATGAACAGGAGCCCGTTTGCGCCTGCATCCCACAGATGTGTGTGGAGCAAGTGGAGTGAAGCTGTGAAAAGGAGCAACCAGGATGCAAGAGTGAAAGCAGATGATGCTCCAGGACCTCCCAAGGGCTCAGTGGTTATACCCCAGTCCCATGACCCTGCCCCTCCCTTGCCCGTGTGCATGCCTGGCTGTGAAGGACACTACAGGGCGAAGGGGTCCCAAACCTGGGTGGGCTCAGAACGCCCTGGCGCTGTGAGGGGCAGAATAATGACCCCCAATGTGGCCCACGCCCTAATCCCGAAACCTGCAGGGATATTAGGTAACTAATCATAGGACTGAAATGGGAAATGATTCTGGATTATCTAGGAGAACCAATATGATCACAGGGTCCCTAAAAGGCTGAGACAGTGTCAGAGAGATGCCACCGGAGAAAGACTCTGGCCATGACTGGCTTTTCGACAGAGGAAGGGGCAAGGGTCAGGACTTGCCCAACTGTGGGGCTTACCACACACTTTGGGGTACCCTTGAATTCAGTCTATTTTCACACCCAGCTGCCCTTGGGCATCAGTCCTTCATGTTCTGTTTGCCCGGTCTGGGCTGGCTGTGGGCACAGATGGCTCCCAACTGAGGCCTGGCCTGGGCTGTGTATAACCTGCCGTAACACTTGCTGTCTGGGGCTTTTCAGCACCCTGGACAGTGTTAGCCCAACTGGGGATTGGTTCAAAAGGCGCTTAGGCGTGAGCGGGGTCCTCATGGGGGCTGTTCCCAGCAGCATGTAGCCAAGGACATGATGGTCTCGGGGTGGCAGGTCAGAAACAAGCCTGTGTGTCAGGGCTCAGCTCCTGGACCTGACCCCTGGCTCCGTACCGGTGGAGAGGAAAGAGGGAGGGAGGGCGGGCGGGCAGGTGAGGAGCTGGGCAAGAGGCACTGTGCTGAGGGCTCTGGTGCAGGCAGGTCCTGGATGTGGGCTGCAGGAGGGCTTGGTGCCTGGCGCCACCAGCACTGGCACCAGCACAGAGGAGTGACGGGGAGCGAGGGGAGCAGCTGGGAGTGATGTTGCCTGCCCTGGAGACAGTGGGAACCTGAATGATAATCGGCCTTTCTGTACCTTCTTGACACACATTTCAGTCTGAGAAAGTTTTAAAAGGACTAAAGGCAGTGTTTCTGATAAAACCTCAGGAGCAGCCAGGCAGCCCCAGCTCCCTGGCAGGGCTCACTTCTCCCTCGAGGAGGATCTGTCCTTGGGTCCTGGGGAGGCCATGGGTTCCCTGGGACGATTCTCCATATCAGGCTGCCCACCTCGCCTGAGACAAACCCGTGTCCTGCTGCCTGCATGGTTCCCTTCACCTGTGTGGCCATGGCAGACGGTCCCCATGACCTGAGTGCGCTAGGTGCAGGGGCTGCTGCAGGCAGGGACTCATTCACTTCGCCTTGGAGATCAGCCTGAAATTCCCACCACCCACGTGGCGCAAGGCCAGTGCAAAGGATGTGGATGTGGCTTCCTCAGGACGCCCTCCTCTGGCCTGCTTGGCAGCAGGGCCTCCCTGCCACTTTGCCCATGGATCTGCCAGGTGCATCCTATGGTCACCCAGACAGTGCTGCGCAGGACCCCAGCCCGCAGGGCCCCAGGCACCAGGTGCCGGGCTTTCTCCCATGTGGCGAACAGCATGGACGGTAATGTCTAAGCTGGGCTGCGTGCTGAGAGGGTCAGAGGCGTGAGAGTGTCTGGAAGCAATAACCACAGGTCTCGGGGTCGGTGAGTATAATGGGTCGGGTGATCTGTGAGCGAGGGCGTACAGTCCAGGACCTCCCGCCCTCAGCGGACCTCGCTGTCGGAGACCTTGCTGTCCTGCAGCTTCAGGCGCATGTTCTGCTGCACATTCTCCTGCTTCCGCCTGCGCCAGATGGGCAGCTGGGCCATCGCAACTCCCGGGACCAACAGTGCAGGCAAGAAGGACAGGAGCCCACAGATGGCCTGCACCCAGCCCGGGTAGGACTTCTCCTGCCGCGAGGGGAACTGCTTCTGCAGAGACACAAGGCCACAGGGTGAGTGTCCGAGGGAGGGGGCAGCGTCCCCCCCGACCCACCACCGGGGCAGAGCGAGGCTGACCCGCAGCCAAGTGAATGTGGTGGGTGGGCAGCTTCCCCCAATCTCTTCCTGAAATGAAGCAGCAGGTTGGTTCATTCCAGGTGGATGAATGGAAAAGACACGGGGCCAGGGGCTGCTCCCTGAGCAGTGAGGGCACAGGGGGATGAAGGCTTAGGACAGGACGTGGGCCGAGCCTCCTGTGGGGGCTGGGCTCTGAGAGACAGGCCGCGAACCTAAGGGGCTGTGTTCTGAACAGAGCCACCCTGTGCACCTGAGGGAACCCACCATCGCGAGGTTGCCTCGGCCTGACCCACGGGGCATCATTAGGCCCTGGGACCCCCTCTGTCCCCTCTGTTGGGGAACGAGACAACACACCGACTTCAGGTCCTTCCTTTGAGGTTCACAAGGCACTACTGTATGAACCTAATAGGATAATGTTCACAAAAATTCTTTGAGAAACAGATCCATGCCTCCTTCCGCTCATGATGTCCTGGGCAGCTCCCCCCTCCACAGGGGGATTTGGACGGAATTGCTTCCATGCTCCCACAGGGGCACAGTGAGGTTCAGAGTGGCTAGACGGGGTGGCAGGTCAGCCGGGTCACATGGCTCAGCCCTCGGACAGGGCTTGGTGGCAGTTCAGTGACACCTGCTACATGCACCTTCTCTCATCTCAGACTGGGAGTGGGCAGTGTGAGGCGCTTGTCCCCACAGCACTTGGGATGTGCGGCTGGAGGCTACTCCTCTGTGTGCGGGGCTCAGGGGGGGACCTGTGATGTCACCAGAGTCTGGAAACTGCTTGTCCTCCTGCTACTGGCTGAGGCTGTCCGGGCTGCCTGAGTCACCTCTGATGCTCCAGGGCACTCTCGGGGCCTCCTGACCTCGATGACACAGCAAAGGCAGCCCACAGGGTCACTTAGGGTACACTTGTCCACCATGAATGCCATCTGGGCTTGGGAGCACCAGAGCCGGGCCGGGCCAGGCCAGGCCCGAGGCAGATCCCAGGGTCCCTGGGGCCCCATCCGAAGGACCTACGTATTGGGGGTTCCAGGCCTTGTAGCTCAGTGTTGTCCAGACCAGGAAGATAATATAAGCCACGAAGATGGTCAGCAGCAGCAGGGGGCTGATGACCTTCCAGGTCACACGCCAGTAGAGGCCAGGCCGCCTCCCGGTCATCCATTCAATGTCGTCACAGAACCTGCCAGAGACATTGGGCTTAGGTTCCCCCAACGGGCCCCATGTCTGCAAGCCCACATGCTCCGCCAGCAGCTTCATCCAGTGTCACCAAGATGTGGCCTGAGGGGCTGTCCCCCACTCCATGCCATCCTTTGCCCCCATGGCTTCCTGAGTAGCCACCTGACGGGCAGCCCTCTCAGATCCTGATGAGGACTCAACTCCCGTCGATAAGTGGAAATGTCCTGAGCGAGGTCAGTCCGGCCGAGGAAGGGGACTGGGCAGGGGATGCTTGAGGGGCTCCTGGCCTGTGCCAGTCAGCAAGGAGGAGGTCAGCCCAGCCCCAGCCTGGCCCCTGGGTGAGGTGCCTCTGGGCGGGAACTGTGAGTTCCACCCCTGGGAGGCTCAGCTGCTGGGTGAGAAGCAGCAAAGCTCCTGCCAGCCCAGCTGTGAGAAGGAAGCAGGTGCCTGACCTGGGGCCCTCAGTGCCCAGGGTGGAGAAGGGACCTGGACAGCATTGACCCCGAATGTACAGCAACTGCATCGAGAAGCCAATGGAAGGGCAGGACCCCCTGAGGCCCTCCCTCTGCTGGCTCCCTCCAGCCCAGCTCCACTCCAGGTGTTTCCCAAGATCCCACAGCTGGCTGAAGTCCAGGGCTCAGTGTTCATCCCACATTACCAGGTCAGGCCCCTGCCAGACAGCTGCCTCTCACTTGCTCCTCTCCAGGTGGGCAGTGTCTCACCTCGGGACAAGCACGCTGGCCCCTGTGCCCACAGAGCGGGGGGAAGGCCCTGGATTTGTGACTTCCAATATTCCTTGGAACCAAGGACAGAGAGTACAACCTCTAGGGCCACTCGGGCAAGGCTGTGGTCAGGGGTGGCAGGTGTGAGTGCAGGTCTGAGTGTGTGTGTGTGGCAGGTGCAAGTTACAGGTGCAAATGCAGGTGTGAGTCCAGGTGTGAGTGAAGATGTGAGTGAAGGTGTGAGTGACAAGTATGCAGCAGTCCTGAGCCAGGTAGAGATGGATAGGACAGGTGCTAAGCCTTCTCAGAGGCCTCCAGGAGGGCATCTGGGCCTCCTGTGCCCTAGTGTCTACCTATCCTTATACTTGAGGAGTCTGCCCCATGTGGCTGGAAACTAGCCATTTTGTTTCTTGACTCCCGATAGTCGGTAGGCTGGTACAGCCACATGGGTGGGTCCTGTGGGGGCTTCTGTGGATACCTGGGCGCCACTCTTGGGAGGGGCCTCAGATGATTCTGTCTCATCCCTGTAGCTGCCCTGGAGACTGGCAGCCACGATGCCCAGACGAGGGATGTATACGAGGGATGCTGGGGACAGAGGGGCAGGACCCCAGCCCCAGCCGACGCCAAAGGAAGTGGAACTCACCGTTCCATCCCATAAACATAGACGACGCCGATCACCTCGAAGAAGGCGAAGATGATCAGGTTCAGGGAAGCAGCGTATTTGTCGAAAATCTCGAGCCAGTAGTTCCCAGACTGCAGCGTGAAGCAGGTTGCCACAAGGAAGCAGAGCAGGCAGACCGTCCCTGCGGGCATGCACACTCATGCCTCGCAAGCTGCCCTGCTGCTGCCTGCCCAGCTCTCCCACCCTCCCCCTGTCTGCTTGTCCCCACCGATTCCTGAACTGTGCCCAGAGGGCAGGAGTTTGCTGGGACTGGCCTCAGAGGGCAGTGTGAGAAGGGATCCCTGCTCCAGCCCTGCTCCGCTCCCCATCATGGCCCTTGGGAGTCAGTATAGGGCCACTGGGACCAGCCCTGAGAAGTGACAAGGCTGACCCCGCCCTCCATGAGACTGACACGGCCCTCGAGCCCTCATGGAGGAGGGTGTCTGGACAGTGGGTAGGAGTGAAACCAGAGGCAGGTGAACAGCGAGGACACTCACCAGTCAGGATCTCCTTGGGAACCCATCGTGGCAGGACCCCCATATCCAGGAGTGGCGTGATGACACCCTCGATGTTCCCGAACATGGATGACAGTCCCAAGGTGAACAGCATTGCGAAGAAGAGCACGGCCCACGCGGGAGCTCCCGGCATGTGCAGGATGGCCTCCGTAAAGACAATGAAGGCCAGGCCGGTGCCTGAGGCGCTCTGCAAGACACACACAGGCGCACTGGGACACACGTGCATGGGCTCCCAAGCTTGACACATACACCGACACTCCTCATGCTCAGACACATGCACCAACATGTCCTGAGCTGTGAGACACATGCCCTGACACCCTCCTGGCCTCGGGTGAGGTGCCTTCAACAGCCTGCAGCCAGCATGTGCCCTGGGACCCGGGCCGCTGGGCTCAGGCACCATCAGACCACTGCCCCGAGGACCTGCTCATCTCAGCCTGCTGCACGGGCCCCGAGGGTCAGCGGGCCCTGTGCGCAGCTGCCAACTCCTCCACAGCCAGTGACGCCCTCCCCTGGTCAGCAGCAAGGCCAGGCCCTCAGTACCTTATCCAGAAAGTCTTGCAGACGGCAGGACTCCAGATGCAGCCCGGCCAACCTCTCAGGCTGGGTGGCATTCAGGTGTGTGAGGACAGCAGCGTACTCGTCCCTGGAGATGCTCTGGTCTGGGAAATCAAACTCATTGGTGAGGCTGAGGATGTTCCTGCAGGGACAGAGGCGGAGTAAGCGCTCAGCAGGCCCGGCTCCCACAAGTGAACATGCCCAGAAAGGACCACGACCATCCCAGTGAGGGTCAGCCCCTCGGAGCTGCCAGAGTCTCCAGGACACCTGGTGGAGGGCGGGCCCGGAGGGTCAGCTCCCCGGTAGGTAAAACTGGCCCTGGGCAGTGGCAGCTCCTTGCCTCCTGCACCTGTGGGTCCCCAGCCAACACTGGGTGCAGGGCTCCCCGAAGGCCCGGGGAGGGTGGGCCAAGCTCGGCTCCTCTAGCCTCACAGTCGGAAGAGCTTCGTGCCGCCTCCAGGGCTCCTGACCCAAAGGAGTATCGTAGGTGCTTCTGTATTTTCAATTTTGCCTGCTTGTTGCAGTTATTTGTAACCTCAGAGTCAGCACCGTGGCCCTTCCGTAGTATCTGAGGACATGTTCAGAGCAGTACATCCTACCGAGACCGGCCAGGCCCGCACCGCCTTCCTGTCTCACCTCTACTGTGGACAGGGTCCTTCTTACAGCCCAGTTAGGGCCATGGTTTTCACATCTTTTGTGCCTTTTGATGGTGATTTTGCTGTTTAAATGTCCCCCAAGGACAGTACTGATGTGTCACTAGATGCAGTGAATAGGACACACCACCCAGAAGCTCAACCGGCTGACCCCTAGCCCAGTTAATGGATCAACAGCTCGCGTTACCAGGCGGCTCCGGGGAATTACACTGCCCCCCAGGGCACAGGCCCGCAGCGCCTCTGGAACCTTCCGCCCCGCCTGGGAGCACTGTCTGTCCTCTTCCTCCCTCTGCAGGCTCGGCCCAGCACCTCAGAACAGTGTCACGTTAGCACCGTGGACATGGCGTGGACATGGCGGAGCACCTTCTGCGGCCCTCAGGGGCGTCCTTCCTGCCTTCCAGCTCCTGGTGCTCTCGGCTTGCAGCCTTTGCTTGTCATCACACGGCCTCTCCCTGTGTGTCTGTCTCATATAAGAACCCTCTCCTGAATTCGGGGCACCCTATCCAGTACGATCTCATCTTGATCAACACTCTCTGCAAAGACCCTATTTTCTTTTTTTTTTTTCTTTTTTTTTTAAAACTTACTTTACCGTATTTTATTTATTTATTTAATTTTTTTTTAAATTTATTGCTTAAAGTATTACAAAGGGTATTACATATGTGTCCATTTTATCCCCCCGCCCTAGACAGTCCCCTAGCCTCCCCTATCCCCCAATGTCTTATGTCCACTGGTTATGCTTATATGCATGCATACAAGTCCTTTAGTTGATCTCTTACGCCCCTACCTCCTGCCCCCCAACCCTTCCCGGCCTTCCCGCTGCAGTTTGACAATCTGTTTGAGGCAGCTCTGCCTCTGTATCTATTATTGTTCAAAAGTTTATAATGAAGACCCTATTTTCAAATCAGGTCACGTTCTATGCTCTGGGTGAACATACCCTTTGGGGGACACTCCCCCTCCTGCCCTAAGGAACGGGGAGGTCACTGAGTGGGACCCTAGGGCAGCAGGCCCCATCTGGTGGCCCCCGGACACTGTGCTCACCTGTCCAAGCAGTGCCCATAGTCATTGGCCGCCTTGAACCCCAAGACAGAGAAGACAGCAATGGAGGCGTAGAGGGAGGTCATGCTGTTGATCAGGGCGATGGTCACTGCGTCCTTCTCGCAGTCGTTCCTGAGCAGATGGAGCGCCTGGCTGTGGTTAGGCCCTCGGGAGGACACTCGGAGGGAGCATGCTGCCTCAGCACCCCACCTGGATGCCCCCACGTTGCTCCTGGGCCCTCCTGTGCGTGACCCAGAAACTCTGCACTGTTCCTGGTGCTCTCAGGACAGCCTTGGCCCCTCCCGCCCACCGCTCCTCACCAGCCCCTCCTGCCTCCAGGCTGCTGAGGTGGGTGAACTAACTGCACACGAGCTACTGGGGTGAGAGGTGAGACAGTAACTGGTCAACACAGCCAGGGCCCAGCTGCCTTGGCCTCCGCCCCCTGCCCCTGCCCGCTCTGAGGGGCGGGAACACTGACACCACAGGAATTCGGTTTAGGAGTGTCACAGGGCCTCCACTGTGTAGTTTACTATGTCGTGGTTGTAACGGGAGTACCAGGTGGCTGTGGCTCCTTGCAGAGCGGAGGCCGAGTCTGCTTTAGTGACTACAGAGGTGACACGTGTGGCATCTCTGCTCCACAACCTCGGGAGCCACACACATGGTCTGTGTTGGTGTGCCCGACCCAGTTATGGCCTTGTTCCTGGGTTTGGTTATCTGGGCTCTCTTCCAGCAGCGGCTCCGGAACGTGCGGGCGGCTGCCTGGAGGCCCTGACCTCTGGCCCCGGGGATGACTCAGTAATTGCTGGAATGCCCAGAATCTGGTCTCATCTCATGTTCACCTTCGCTTGCCCTCTGTCCCAGGCAGGAAGCCCCATAAAGATGTGCTTAGTGAGACAGGCCCGGCACCTCGGTTGGAAGGGACCCACCCGAGCCCGGCCCTACCTGGGCGGGTTGTAACTCGCTAACGCGATGTGTCCTCCGAAGGCCAAGGACAGAGAGAAGAATATCTGGGTGGCTGCGTCCAGCCACACCCGGGGGCTCTGGAGGGTCTGCATCTGGAGGGAGACGGGAGGCCCTTGTGCCACAGGCCAACCTCACCTGCCCCACGCCTGCTGTCCCAGGGCTTGCCCAGGACTTCCTCTGGGCAGCGGTCATGAATGGTGTCACCTGCTCAGGCCCAGGGGCAGTTGAGGACCATGCAGGAGGGAGTGTGCTTGGAAGGGCCGCTTGCAAACTCGGCCTCCCGTCCTGTGACGTGTCAAAGAGCCCACAGCTCCCGTCCACATGGGACACCTGGGTGCTGAGAACTTGGCTGCAGACCCTCTCAGGCTGGAAATGGGTCTGAGCGACTTGAACCTGGGTGTGCTGATCTGCTCCTCTCAGACCTGGTGGATTTGAGTGACTTGAAGTCTCCCACCTGCAGGGGGGTGGTGGGGTCGGGGAGCAAACACACTTCCACACAAATGTCCCCTTCCCTCCCCTTCCCCTGGGGCGGGCACTGCCTGGGGAGCCTGGGGCGTGTGGTGCAGCCCCCGGAAGCTCCCAGGGGCTGCTGGGATCTGGAGAGCATGGAATGTCTAGAAGGGCTGTGGGCTCTGGTGGGCAGGCCCCTTGGTCCCGTGGCTCCTTGCCTGGTGGGGCTGTGAAGCTAGATGAGGTTCTCAGAGGTGTGGGGTCCAGAGCACTAGGGATGGGACAGCAGGTGCCCAGCCAGCCTCTCCCCTGAGCCCAACATTCTGCAAGCACCAAAGTCCACATGCCCCAAACTGTGTCCTCCTCCTGCTTCCTTCACCCTGACCCTGACCTCCTTCCCGAGGCCCACGCTCCCCTCCTCCTCCTCCTCACCCCACGAGGCCAGGGGGTGAGATGAGCTGGGCTGGGCTTGGCTGTGGCCCTACTTGTGTGCTCCCTGGTGCCTGGACTTCCATTTGAGACCCACTTACGTTGGGAGTGAACAGGTAGATTAACCCTTCCGTGGCACCGGGCAGGGTGAGTCCTCTGATAAGGAAGATGGTCAGGACCAGGTAGGGAAACAAGGCTGTGAAGTAAATTACCTGAAAGAAAGACCAGATTGTGAGACTTTTCAATGGTATCTGTTCTGCATGAAAATCTTTAGAGAGGCAGGCCTGCTGGGGAAACGCCTCAGCGGCCAGTGGCCCGTCATTGATCTGGGGCCCGGTCAGGTCAGGGCGGAGGGCACTGGGGAGGTGGTGGGTGGGATCCGGTCAAGCTTGGAGGGGTCGGAGCTCACTGTGGTGGTCACAGTGGACTCACATAGGTGTTTGTGCCTGTGGGTCAGCTGAGGGAAGCACTGACTTCCTGTGTGGGGGCCTCCCTCTTGTTCACACTGCGGGCATTGAGTTCTCGCTTCACCTCTTCCCACCCGACCCCCTGGCTGGCCACTCTCAGGTCCTCGGGGTCCCACTCTTGCCCACACCTGCACCCACTCTCAGCCCGGTTTGGGCAGGAGTCTGCACACACGGTGTCGATGCAAAATAAATCTCTTTTCTCACTGCCCCCCAGACTGACTTTGGCGGTCACCCTGGCACATCGTTAGGGACTTTCATCACTGGGCCGTCTGGAGTAGCTGGCTGGCTTGTTGGGCCTCACAGCTGCTCCGCCACCCTCAGTAACTCCAGTCCTCTCAAGTGTGGAGACCCTCATGTGAGAGGAGCTGTGACGCCCACACGCCCACTGAGGAGCGTCCAGGTGCACACGTGGGTGGGTCTGTGCAAGAGCTGCACAGCCACAACCGGGAGCCGGGGTCTCAGGTGCCTGGACCTGCACGGAGTGACTTAAAAAGATAGGTATGGCCCTGGTTGGTATGGCTCAGTTGGTTGAAGCAACGTCCTGCACTCCAAAGGGTCAGAAGTTCAAGTCCCAGTCAGGGCACATACCTAGGTTATGAGTTCAATCCCCGCTCAGGGATTGTGTGTGAGGCAGCCAATGGATGTTTTTTCTCTTATATCAATGTTTCTCTCTCTCTCCCTCTCTTCCTCTCTCTTTGGAATCAATTAAAAATATCCTCAGGTGAGGATTAAAGGGTGGGAGTGGGGGGAAATACTCAAAAATGAAAGAAAAAGAAACAAAGAACAGACCTAACAAGTTCAAAACAAACGCAAGTGACAGACTTCTATGAACCAGATCAATAATTGCATTAAATGTAGGCGGTCTGAACACCCTACACAAAAGGCAGGGATCATCAGATTAGATTGGGAGAAAAGCAAGACCAACTGCATGCTGTCGAGGACAAGAAACGCACTTTAAACAGAGGTTCCAACAGGTTAAAAGAAGCAGAATGGAAAAACATAGGATGTCAACATGGTCAGAGAGGCTGGGTGGCTATGTTAATATCTTAATTGACTTCAGAGCAAAGTCTATGACTAGGGTAAGGACGGTCACTCTGTACGGATAAAGGCATCGATTCTCCAAGGAGATATGACAGTCTTGATGCCCAAGCCTCTCCCAGCAGAGCCTCTAAACCCACTCTGACGGCAGTGGGGGGAGGGGGCTCTGCACCTGGAGGGAGTAAGGGAGAGGGTCTGCCCTGCAGGCTCTCACCTTTCCGGTGGATTCGATGCCTCTAATGACACACAGGTACAGGACTGCCCAGCAGGCCGCCAAGCAGACCAGCAGCCGCCACTGGATGGAGCCGCTGTCGTCGATGTCGGCCGTGATGTTCAGCGTCTGCCGGTACCAGAAGTAGCTGACGGAGCTGCTGCCCTGGCACTCCTCCACGAACCCTGAAACCAGGAGGTCTGGTCACGGGGCTGGCCTAGGGGCTCAGGTGGGATTTGGGCTTTGCAATCCTCCGCCCAGGAATGAGACTGTGCATAATGCACCCTGGACCGGTGCCCTCCGCTGCCCAGGGCGCCCAGCATGGCCAATGGGGTGGACACAGGGAGCCTCCAGGCCTGACTTACCATCAGGCACCCAGGGTCAGCGTGGTTCAGAATGAGTGAAACGCAAGCTCATACCAACCAGAGGTGGGAGGGGAGAACGTGAGCAAACAGCTGAAAACAATGACCGTTTCCCACGTGGCGGAGGCCTAGTCAGATCCAGCACCAGACTGGCGTCTGGACCTAACAACCTAATTCAGCCAACGCTGCCATCCCCTGCTCACCCTCTCATCACTGGGCCCAGCGTGGCTCTTAGCCCACAGCGGAGCGTGTCTGTGGCCCCTGGGCCCAGCCGTGAGCAGAGACATGGGAGAAGAGAACCAGAGCTCGGACGCGCTATTTCAGGGTGACCATGAGGGTCTCCGTGCGAAGGCAGGGCGTGAACTCCCCTGGTCCCGGGCACTACCTGTCTGGTTGAGGTTCAGCGGGCAGGTGCTCCAGGGCAGCGGGTGCTGGAAGGAGTTGAGGAGGTACCACAGCACCCAGGTCAGGACGGTGTTGTAGTAGAGACTGATCAGGAAGGACGCGGTGAAGCAGCCCAGCCCTGTGGGCACACGACGGACCGTCACCGTCCTCCCTGTTACAGACTGTCTTGACTCACCTTCCGCCATTTCTGCTGCCCCACATCTGGCTGAATCTCCTGGCTGAGGACACATCATTTTATGAAGCCCTGCTCAGCCCCTTCATCCATGCCCACGAGCTTCCGGGGCACGCGGGCTCAGCGTGTGCGCAGGCCCACAGGGCTCAGGACACGGGACAGCCTGCCGCTGCTCTGTGGGGCCAGCCTGTTGCCTCCTTGTCCTGCACCCTGAGCTCACTCCATGCAACACCCTCCACCCAAGTCCGTCCTCAGGGGAACCGAATGGGGCCTCCTCGGAGTGTGCCTAGGGGTGGCTCCCACAGGGACACTGCTGCCGTGGTCTCCCTGCACCTTTACACCAGGTCTCTTCTTTGCCTGCAGGTTCTGAATCACAAGCAAACCCACCACGCCCTGGAATGGCAGCCCTCACCCTGTCCCTCCCCCACAGCTGCAGGGGTCCCAGAAAGGCAGCGTACCGACTCCGCCCAGGTAGGGGGAGATGGCCTTCCACACCCCGACGCTGCCTCTGCGCAGGCGCTGGCCGATGGCGAGCTCGATGTGGAACAGCGGGATCCCCTCGAAGGCCAGGGCGATGAGGTAGGGGATGAGGAAGGCCCCTGCAAGGACGGTGCGGTCAGCAGGGCATGGCACCTGGGCAGGACGATCACTGCGGCCTCCCTGAGAGGGGACGGAGCGCACGTGGGGCCCAGTGCTGCTGTCTTAAATCACTTGGCCCCATCCAGCTTGTCAGTGTTTCGGGGGCGCTTTCATCAGCAAATGGGCTGCTCTGTTCCTACTGAGACCCCGTGACCCCTGGTGACCGGCTCCCTTGGGACGTGGAGCTGCCCCATTCACACAGAATTCTGGGGAAGGTCAGTGCCTCAGATTGTCTGCCCAGCTGTGCCCCGTGTTGGGGTGGGACCTGTCTCTCTGTCCCTCAGTGTAGTGGAAAGAGCGGAACAGAAAGCTTGGTCCTGGTGGCTGAGCCGTGTGAGAGGAGCCCTGGCTTCTCCCAGAGCCACAGACCCGGGCACCCAGCACGATCAGGATCTGCAGCCTCTGCCTGCAAGGCCTGCAGACCGGGCCGGCTCTCCCACCCCAGACCCTGTGGCCTCCCCGGGCTGTCGGGAGAATGGTGTTGTGAGCTTTCCGAGGGGCCTGGGGGAGGCTTACTGTCAGGAGACACAAGGCTCAAGGTGCTGCCTTGCCCCAAACCCCCATCAAGGTTCTGACACCTCTGGGGGCGAGTGACCGGCAAGTTTCCTCCACCTCATCTACATTTCCAAAAATTCTACATGCCGTGAACCTTCTTATAGCCAGAAAAAATAAGCAAACTTTACAGAAGTGTTGCCCTCATAACCAGGCAAGCCACGTCCAGCAGTGCCTTTGTCCTCTGCTCTGCTCTGCGGAGCGGGGCCATGGAGCTCCCGCAGAACCCAGGGCTTCCTGCCCATTTCCCTCAGACTCAGCCCTGTCCTCTGGCTCCCATGGCCACCAGGACAGCCACCTGCTTGCCCTGGGAGTGGGAAAGGATGGCTCCTGACCAGAAAGCGTGGGGGGAGAGCTCACCCACCCGCCCACCCAGACTTTCCTTCGACCCTCGCTTCCGAGGCAGGAAGGGCCGGAGGAATTGCCCAAAGAAATGCTCCCCACATTTCCAACCAGAGGCCTCCTGGGGCCTGGTGATCACCTCGAGGTACCTCTGGGAGCCCTCAAGTCCCTCAGGAGCAGAGGTGCCTGGAAGGCAAGTGGACCTGGCACGGAGGCAAGACACCCAGAGGGTGGGACCCCAGAGAAGAATGAGCCCAGGCTGGGAAGTCCCTGCTCATCATGTCGGGGGACAAAATCTGGAGCTGATCCAGGACGGCTGCCCAGGGTGGTTCGTGCCCGTCTGTGCCCTCAAGTCCTCACGCCCATTCACGCTGCTCCAAGAGAGGCAAGCTCATGGCTTTAGTCGTGTCCTTCTATCAATAAAATGACTCTACTGCCCTGGCTGGTAGCTCAACTGATTACAGCATCATCCGGATATGCCAATTTTTCAGGCTTGATCCCCAGTCAGGGCACATACAAGAATCAACCAATGAGTGCTTAAATGCAACAACAACCCCGCCCGCTTCCTTTCTCTAAAAATCAATTTTAAAAAAAGAGAGAGAGACTCTAACAGGCTGCATTTCCCCATAGACCCGCAGCCTCCTGTGGAGACCTACTGTCTTAGGCATGCTCGAAGCCCAACCTCTTTCAAAGAGAGCAAGGAGCTGACAGCGCAAAGACTCAGGAACCAAAGGCCTGGCAAGCCTGACACAGGGGCAACCCCAAGGCAAGGCTGGGCAGGAGCAGCGTTGGGAGGGTTCGCCTGGGTCCCAAGAGCTCTGATGCCCTCAGACGGTTTCTCCCTGGGCCATGGCGTAGCGCTCTTCCCGGAAGGACCACTCCCACCCGGCAGGAACCAGTGATGACCCAGGCCGAGGTGCGCCGTTCCCCTTCTCCTGTTTGAGGATGCGGCCGGCACAGGCTCACCTCCCCCGTGGCTCTGGCACAGGTACGGGAACCTCCAGATGTTGCCCAGGCCCACGGCAAACCCCACACAGCTCAGGAGATACTGGAGCTTGTTGTCCCACTTGGGCCTCTCATCCTCGCTGCTGTCCCCCAGTGGGTCTGGTCCCGGGGCGCTCGCCATGCCTGGTCTCTGGAACCCTGGAGACTCAATGCTCGAGCCTCGGCTGGGCCTTGAAGCAAGGAGCAGTCGCCCCTACAGGTGTATTTTTTTTTGTTATTTAAAGGAAAACTGTAGATCCAGTTAATTGCTAACTCAGCCAGGCCCTGCTCTGGCACGCAGCCCCTCCTTGGCCCCCTCCCATCTCAACAGCCCGCAGGTGCCACCACCAATGAACCATTTCCAACAAGGGCCCCTGTTGCCTGCGGGGACACTCAGGGGCCCCAAGACTGGGGCACACTTGACTATCTTGATTGTGAGATAATCGTCTAAGAAATACTACAGAGAGCCATGCACCCAGTTCCCCCAATGGCAACATCTTGCAAATATCTTGTCAACATCACAATGGGATGTTGATGTCCATATGTCAGCTCAGCACCTGCCCATCACCAGAGGGTCCCTCCTGTCTCTTTTTCTTTCTTTTTTAAAATATATGTTTATTGATTTCAGAGAGGAAGGGAGAGGACGAAAGAGAAACATCAATGGTAAGAGAGAATCATTGATTGGCTGCCGCCCTCACACCACCCACTGGGGATTGAGCCTGCAACCCGGGCAGGCGCCCCCAACTGGAATCAAACCTGGGACCCTTCAGTCCGCAGGTTGACGCTCCATCCACTGAGCAAACCAGCTAGGGCACCTCTTGTCTCTTCTTATGGACACACCAACCATCCTTCCACTTCTACCCTCTCCCTAACCCCTGACACCTCTAATCTATAGTTGTCATTTCAACAATATTATATAAATGGAATCACACAGTGGTGACCTTTGGGGTCAGGCCTGGGGTTGGGGTAGGATGGGCTTCCTCCTCTTAGCCCTGCAGCTTCCCCCCACGCTCAGCACCCAGTGCCACCCTCAACATCCACTGCTGTCCTCAGGCAGCAGGTGGGCAGGGTGACACCCACTGCACACAGGGCCACCCCACCCACCACACCTGTGCTCCGTGGACACCAGGCCGTGGCTTCTTCAGGGGAAGCCCTGGAAACAGAGCCCCAGCTCTGCACCATCCTTTCAGATGGCTCGGCTGCTCCCTCTGCTCATCCCTCTACATTTGAACAACAGTTAGGCTGAGACTATGAAATACAATGATTTATTTATTCACTTTATGCTCATAAAACCTGCATGTCTAACAATTTGCAAAGCTAGCACATCTGTAAAATGAGGCACTCATCAGGGGACAGGAACTGATGGGATTAGCCCACCCAGTCTCTCCTCTCCTGCACCCCCGGATGCTGATGAGCGTTTCCCAGTCAAGGGTCAGAACTTTGTGGAGAGAAGGAGGTGAGGCCCCACAGAGGCCAGTGGCACCTGGTGGTGGGGACCAGGGCGTGGGGGGGCCTGTGGGCCTCCTGGGCAGGGGTGCGCTAACGTGGCCTGGGGTGGAGAGCTGTGAGCAGGCCTCCCGTCCCACCTCTGGAGGTTTCTATAGATCATGGTGGTCAGGTGACCGGCCGTGTAAGAGGACTGCAGACGTGCCGAGGTGTTTGGAGGTTTTCAGCCGGGTTTCAGGGCTGAAATCTGTGGTCGCTGTTGCACAGGAGGCGCTGGGAGAGGGGAGCGCGCAGTGGGGCATCTCCCGTGGATGGATGGGAGGTGACAGCAGGTCCCACCCTCCACTCAGCTCTCCCGAACCTGCCCAGAGAACTCTCAAAAAGTCCACTTTAAGTTAAACTTCCAGATGTTTCCATGGGAAATGGAAGTGACCAGTTCATTGAAATAAACACCCCAAGTGCCAAGTGACTTTGGCTGAGGTTGAATGTTGCATCCATGATGCGGCGGAGACCTTCTCTTCACTAAGTAGCCCCAAGTGGACGGTCTGGCAGGGGCTCACGGTCCCTGACATTGCTCAGGACATATGAGCTGTGCTCAACCGCAGTGACCAAGCTGAGTTACCCTATAACCCATCTTTTCCAACATCGGGCTAAAAATTCACACAGTTAATGTCCTCTTAAAAAAACACAAAGGGTGTTTCTGCCTTCAATTATGCCAAGTTGAGTTTTATTTAACTGTCATCTATTTGTGGCAGCCAGAAGCAATAATTAAATGGGTTAATATTTATTAAGCTGGAACATTGCCAAGACTCGGGATTCTCTGCCGACTGGGTCTTGCTAGCCTAGGGGCCTGAGGCCTCTTGCAGACGGGGTAAAATTGCAACATTCCTGCAGGAGCTCCTAGGTCACAGGGTGGACAGCGGAGGGACGGGGCGGGGCAACAAGACTGTTCCAAGGGGCCAAGACAGCAACACATTCCCGTCTCCTGCTGTCGCTTTTGACTGACTTTCCTTTGGAAGGCAGGGCAGGACCTGAGCAAAGGCCCCACCACATCCGTGATGCAGGGAACCAAGAGGACAGCTGGGCCCCACGTGGGAGACATGTATGCTGCAGGACAACATGTATGTGTACATACATACGCACACATACCCACAGGATATTATACATGCCACATACATAACCACACATTTATAAATACACAACTAGCATGTGCATACACACATATGCACCAACACATATGTATATGCACACATGTACACATGCTTACCCACATGCACATTTGTATGTATTCATATACATATATAGGTATGTGCTGACACATGTGTACCACTCATTCATATGTACACAAAATCATATAGGCACATACACAGAAGCACATGTATACACACTCACATGTGCACACATACTCATGAGCATGTGACTTACACACATGTAGACATATACATATAATGTACATACATGCATTATACATATATACCTATGTGCACACTCACACAGGTGCACACCTGTATAGACACATGCATTTATATATATATATATATATATATATATATACACACACATATACCCATGTGTACATGCACATGCTCACACATGCATCTGTACATGCACACATGCAGCCGTGGGCGGGGCACTCAGTACTTCAGGTCCCCATTTATGGAGGCTGTGGACATGGTGCTGACCAGCCCCTGCTGGCTTTCTTGCTTCTGGCAACGGTTCCTGATGAGCTTGTAGATGGCAAAGCAAGGGATGCTGAGGCAGGGCACGCCAGCAACAATAACCACCACACCATATGCCCAGCTTGGGTATGGGACCTTCTCAGATTTGGGAAATTCCGCCTGTGGAGAGAGCAACCACATGGTGAATAGACACAAAGACAGCCAGCAAGGTCTCCTTCAGGGGCACAGTGCCCCCTTCTCCCCAAGATTCTCACCTCCTGGCCCTTGTGGGGGAGGGAAGGGAGACCTAAGGCTCCTCCCACACACACCTGCTTCCCACACCTCCCCCACCTCCTCTGTCTTCCATGCCTCCCTTACTTCCTCTGCCCCCACACCTTCCCCACATCCCCTTCCCCCATGTGTCCCCCATCTCCTCTGCCTCCACATGCCTCGTCACCGGGAGCATGCCCCCCACCCCGGCCAGCAGTCCCTGCACGCTCACATAGGCAGGGTCCCAGACGCTGTATATCAGCTCCTTATTGACGTTGATCACGAAGAAGAACAGGAAGATGACCAGCATGAGCAGCGGGCTGACCACTCGCCACGTGATTTGCCAGAAGATGTTGGGCTTGTGGCCGATCATAAACTCGATGTCCTTGTTGAACCTGGAAGCAGAGGCCGGAAGGGAGCCATCAGCTGGTGGACATCCTGGGCCTTTAATGCCACCAAAGCGGAGGACAGGCCAGCCTCTCCATACAGACACGCGGTGCCATCCTACAGCGCTGGCCCTGCCTTTCGCCGTCACAGCTCTAGCCGGCCTCTGAGCAAAAGCTCGCTTCCCTGGGAAGCCGCCGGCAGTGGCAGCCTCGCTGGAGGCCTTTGGAAACCTCCCTATGGAGCCACAGCCCAGGTGCTCCGACTTGTGGCCTCACACAGCCTGGGCAGCCACTCTTGCAAATAAGGGTCAACACTTCTGGGGGAAACGGAGGAAGGAAACCCCAGCCCACGTCCTCAGCCGGGCAGTGGCCCTGACCTTGGAGGCCCCACCACCCCCTGCCCAAGTTGTGCCGAACTCTCCTCTGCACAAAATACTTTGTGATCTACAGAAATCAGAACAGAATGAACTGTCCAGGACCCCCGTGAGCCCACTTCTGGAGAAGGACAGGTGCCCAGGCCTGTTCCCAGCAGAGTCTGGGAGTATGGTGACGAGTCTCTTCAGCTTGGGGCCATGCCTGGCTCTCAGCCTCCCGCTCAGATGGCCTCCTTGAGGCCGAGTTGCCTGGGACCCCCGGCAGTGAGTGTCTGACTTCTAAGTGTCCTTGGCCATTCGCAGAGGACATGCATGCACCAGGCCAGTCATGCCTGCTTCACATCAGCAGCAAACACACGACAACATCGTGCACTTCCGTTTAAGCCTCCTTCCCCGGCACGTGCTGAGGTTACGGCACAGTGAGTCCGCCGCACGCTCCTCAGCGTCTCCGTGACTGCCACCCAGCTGTGTGCATTGTGTGGTTGAGTCAGGCCTCCTGCACGTGTGCCCTGACACACACGTGTCGTGGTGACGCAGAACAGGATTCGTAAAGTGGGGTCCCCCGCCCCCGACGGCTTGTGCATGTTGTCTTATTTCTGAAGTTGTGGCGAGTCCAGCTCCTGTCAAGGAGATGGTGCCGTTTTCTGGGCCCCTCACATCGAGGATAACGGAGTGATACCTCGAGTATTTGGTCAAGAGCATGGCTGGAAGGCCTGCACAGACCTCTTCTTTGTCTGAGTCTCTGTCTGTCTGCAGAGCCCTCTCTCCCCCGAGAAAGGCCCAGAGCACACCCACCACAGGGCTTCCTGCCCACGGATCCCTAGTTGACATAAAACACCCAGTGCCTGGATCACCGGGACACACCTTACCCACAGCTAGTGTCTCGGGCCTGTCAGTCTCCCCGTCCCCCCCGCCCCCCACCCCCCCACCCCCGCCGCCACTTGCTCCACAGCCCTGGAGGCAGCTTCTGTGCCCCACAGGACACCGAGCACCCCCTGCCTTATCTGGTCCCTCTGTCACGTCTCGCCTGCCGAGGGCTTCTGCTGTACCAGCGCTTCAACCTCATGCTGGGCAACTGCTTCCCTGGCTAATTATTTCTCTTTTGACTTTGCTTAGGACACGTGGGTTTAAATGTTTTTAAGTCACATGGTCAGATCAGAGGCGCCAGCATTTTCATGTGTGAGGCTGTCTCCTCTCTCCCACCCCTGAGACTATGCCGTCTTCTATGGTCTGCGCTTACCCTTCTCTGCTACGTCTGGGAGCACCTGGAAGCTGGAGGGGGTACAGTGTCAACTGCTCTGGATGGGCATCCATCTGGGATCCATCTCTTTTCCATCTCACCCATCCAGGTGCCAGACCCGTGCCCACACCACACCGGTCCCTCAGGCCTGTGTTCGCACACCTGTGTTCCACCTGGGACTGGAGCCCACACAACCCATCCCAGGATGCGAGTTTCCTATGACTGTTGGAGACGGCCACATGCCTCGGTCTCCCTCCTACCTGTCCACGCCGTACACGTAGACCACAGCGAACATCTCGCAGAAGGCGATGATGAGCAGGGGGATGGAGCCGGCATAGCTGTCCAACAGGGTGAGCCAGTACTGGCCGGAGTTCAGCGTGAAGATGAAGGCGATGAGATATGATCCAAGGCAGATGAGACCTGGGGGCAGAGAACAGTCGCTGTGGACAGAGCTCCCGTCTGACTCCCCACCCATGGCCCCTGAGGCCTGTCCTCACCACCTGCCTGCCCAGCCAAGCCCTGGCCTGTGTACCTGTGAGCACCTCCTTGGGCCACTTTTTGGGGAAGACTTTGAGGTCCTGCAGGGGCACGACCACGCCCTCCATGTTCCCAAACATGGAGGACAGGCCCAGGCAGAAGAGCATGATGAAGAAGAGCACGGACCACAGTGGGGATATGGGCATCTTGGTGATGGCCTCCGTGAAGACAATGAACGCCAGCCCCGTGCCCTCCACGCCCTGCACGGACAAGCAGAGTGTCACCCACACAGGGCAGTCCCTCCCCAGGTCCCCCGGCCTCAGTCACATACGTCCTTCCCTGCCAAACACTGGTCAGCTCTCCACAGGCTACGCCCACACTGTGCAGGTATGGGGCTCTTTTGAGCCGTCCTGTGAAATACGGTCATTGTCTCTTCAGCCCAACTATGTTTTTAAAAGCTGAACCAGTTAAAACGGCAGGAAAGGGATCGCGTTTTCCAGCAGCAGTCAGGGCCCGAGCTGTCTGGACAGACATGTGACAGCTATGCAGACTGCCATCTGCTCACAGACAGGGCGCCACACCCTCACAGACGATTCCTGAGATGCACCCCACATGGCCAGGTTAAGAGCCCCAAATGACTTCAACAGGGCCTGCATGAGTCCCCTAAATAGCTGCCCTGAAGGTATCGCCCATTATTGGTTAGAGCCAGTTAGAGCAGGTGCAGGGCAGGTATGTGACTGAGGGGTCCTAGGGGTGCAAGCACCAGGGTGGGGCAGGAGGATCAGAGGCGGGCAGGCCGTGAGGATGGAGACAGGCCCCCAGGAACTGAGATCCTGGGGGAGGTCAGTGACCCTCAAGGGTGTCCCCTCCCCTGCCTTGCGCTGCCCCAGAGAGACGCGCTCACCTCTGACAGGAAAGAGTTCATGTCGCAGGTCTGGAACTGCAGCTGGGCGAAGGCCGCGGGGTAAGTGTTATTGTACCACTGCTGTACTTCCTCGAAGTTGTTCTCGGTGACAGAGCCTTCAGGCAAGTCGAACCCGTTGATGAGCGTCAGGATATTCCTGGAGAGAAAAGAGAGTGAGGTTCTGGGTGGTGCAGGCCTGGCAGGCTCCTCGGAGGTGGGTGTGGGCCGGGAGGAGCACTCACTGGTTGAAGCAGGAGTCATAGCGTTCTGTGGCACGGAAGCCGATGATGGAGTAGACCACAGTGGCTGCGTACATGGATGTGAAGCCGTTGATGACGGACACGATCACTGAGTCCAACTCACAGTTGTTGCTGCAGATGAGAGTGGCATCGGGTCACTGCAGGCCGAGACACCGTGCCCACCTGCCCGGCCACGTCAGCACAGGCGAGGAGCCTGCCCTGAGCCTGAGCTGCTGGGGTGCTGCGGGAGAGGGGACACAGCCTCCCAGCTGTCCTTCCCCGACTGCACCCAGCGAGAGGTGACCAGAGGGCCATCCCCCAGCCGGTGGCCTGGAGACCCCTGAAAGCCCTGGGGACTTCGAGAGCCTTCACACTCCAAAGCTGGGCAGGAAACCCCGTGCCAATTCCTGCTTGGTCAGCAGGTGCTCTGCGCCCAGAGGGTGGGCACTCAGTGAGCACTCAGCCTCATGCCTTGGGATGGGCCAGGGCCTGGCAGTCACACCCCAAAAGCTCTGAAGAGGTGGCCTACCCCTCCATGCCCCTCTCCCATCACCTCCTGTGCCCCCTATCCCACCATACCCCTCTGCCTTCGCCTGGTCCCTCCAGGTCCTGTCTCCTCCCAGCTGAGGGCTCCCATCTCCACCCAGAGCCTAAAGGCTTCCCGGGCTCAATGTGTCCAAAACCCAACCCCTGACCTCCCCAACCCAACCCAGAAGCTCTCCCACTGGCCCCACTGCTAATGCTAACAGATCCTTCTAGATCAGTGGTTCTCAACCTTCTGGCCCTTTAAATACAGTTCCTCATGTTGTGACCCAACCATAAAATTATTTTCGTTGCTACTTCATAACTGTAATGTAAAATCTGATATGCAGGATGGTCTTAGGCGACCCCTGTGAAAGGGTCGTTCGACCGCCAAAGGGGTCACGACCCACAGGTTGAGAACCGCTGTTCTAGATGCTTCTGGCAGAAACCTAGACCCTCAGCCCTCAGAGAAATACAAATAAACCCACAGTGAGACACTTCATCAAAAACTCAGATAGTAACAGGTGTGGAGAAATCGGGCCTCACCACTGCCCTGCTGGGCTCCCACCCTTTGGGACCATCCCCCACGGCCAGCGGCCAGCAGCCAGCAGGCACCGGCACTCACCCCCTACCTGTCCGAGTGCTCATACTGCACCTTCTGCACACAAGCCCATCCTACTGAGGACCCCAGCCTGGTCCCACACCCCTCCAGGGACCCCTCCTCCTGCTCATTTTGTTTGTCTCTCTAAGAGGCCACAGCCACAGGTCTCAGGAGGACAAAACCTCATGTTTCATGCAGGGCACACAGTAGGTGCTCTGTAAGTGTTTGTGAGATGAACTGATAACAGCCTTCTCCCTCCAAAGGCCCCTAGGGTGGGATAGGGGGCACAGGATGGACTGTGGTGGCTGGGCACCTAGGGTCCTGGATGCCGAGGGGCAACCAGAAGGGGCTATAGGGGATGGAGGGGAGCACACCAGGGATCATCATTCCCAGGACCAAGGCACCACGGGGAGGACAGTCAATGCTTAAGGTACCTAGTGTGTGAAAATCTCCCAGATCCTAAGCCTGCCTCCCTGGCACGGAGCCCCATGGACCCCATGATCCCGTGGGTCATGAGGAAAGCCCTCTGCCCAGCGCAGAACCCCTGTCCACACTCACTGGACGGAGTTGTAGCTGGAGAAGGAGATGAGGCCCCCGAAGGCCAACGAGAAGGAGTAGAAGACCTGGGCCCCTGCATCCAGCCAAGTCAGTGGGTTGGCCAGCTCCGTGACCTGCAGCCAAACAGAGACCCTCAGCTGTACCCCAAGGACGAGGGGCCACAGGAAACCGAGGAGGTAGTAGCCCACGGCAGAGATGTGAGCCTGGAGGCTGGGGACAGCTGAGGCTGCTGGGCAGGTGGTCAGAACAAACAACGCCCCCTAAAGGTGGTAACTGATACCTTGGAGGTGGTTGCCATCAATCCGCACAGGGCCTCCCTCAAGCTCACAGGCCCAGCATGCATGCATTGAGGGGCCTAGGACTGGCCAGGGCTGGTCTCAGGTGGGAGGCCCATCCTCCAGGGTGGCCTTTCCCACAAGAACTGGAGCCCCAAGGTGGGCAGCGGGAGACTCACGTTGGGCGTGAAGAGGAAGACGATACCGTTGGTGGCTCCCTTTAGCGTCAGTCCCCGAATGAGGAAGATGGTCAGGACGACATAGGGCAGCGTCGAGGTGATGTACACAGCCTGGGGACAGGGAAGAGGTGGGATGAAGGGGAAGATAGCACCCACAGGAAGAAAGGACCCTGGCTCTGTTCCTCCAGGCACCCCTCTGCCCCCAGCTCCCAGGGCAGGGAGATCTGACGTTTCCTACTGCTATATTAGTAATGATGACTACTCAGTCCTCCTAGTCAGAGAACTACTGTGGGTCACTCCTGCTGCAGCTTTTTAAGCACAGGTTTGAGGACCATCCATGCCAGCACCACATCCCCAGGGCCAAGCTGGAGGCAGCAGAGGCCCCTCCTGGACACGGGTGGTGACCCTCAGAGCTGATTAAGGGGCAGCTCCTGAAGCCCAGCCCGCACCTTGCCGGTGGTCTCGATGCCACGGATGGTGCATACGTAGAGGACACACCAGGCACAGGTCAGGCAGAGCAGAATCCACCACTGCACAGAGCCCGAGTTGCTGATGGAGTTGGAGATGTTGAGGGTCTCTCGGTACCAGTAGTAGTCCACTGAAGAGCTGCGGGTACACTCGTCCACATAGCCTGCAGGGGGCACTCACATCATTAGTGTGGATCACAGGGAGCCCAGGAGGAGGATGGGGAGCATGGCAATGCTGCGCTCCCAACTCACTGACACCAGGGACATAGTGCACACAGACATGCATGTACACACCCACACAGACACGTGTGCATGTACACAAGCATAGCTGCATGCATGTACACACATGTGTGCCCACCCACACAGACATGCTCATGTGCATGCGTCCGAGCATACCTTCACACATTTGCACATGCACACATGTATACATACTCACAAGACACATATGTACCCATGGGCATACCTGAATGCAAACATGTGCATATATGTGTGCGTACAGAAGTGTGAGCACACTAGACATGCACACACACACACATACACACACTGTGCACTGACCACTTCCTGCTTATTAGACCCATGCTTACAGATCATGCGGTTGGTGTCCTGATGCAAATGTGTGCAAGCTGTGGAGCTGAGCACACAGCCTGTGTCCCACAGAGGCCCCAGGCAGAGGGTCTGCCCTCCTCTTCCCTTCCCTGGAGGGGGCCCCAAAAAGGCCCTGGGGAATGTGGTGGGAAGGGACAGTGGAGAATCAGGCCACCCCCTGTGTAAGGTCAGGGAGCAGCAGGTCCCTCCCTCCTTTCCTTCGTTTTAATCTTGGCCGGCACCACCTCTTGAGGTGGAGGCACCTTTTCTAAGGGCTTTTCTCTGGCACAGTGATTTTTAAAAATCCCCTGTTGCCATAAATGTGCCCCGATTTTTGCATTTGAGGAAATCAAAGGGTGACTACTCATGGACTTGGTTTGTATGCTCAAAGGTGCACATGCTCTCGCACCACCAGCCACCCTGTCCCCCGACCCCTGGCCCCACCCTGCCCTGGACACACCTGTCAGGTTGTCGTTGAGTGGGCACGTGCTCCAAGGAAGGGGCTCCTGGAAGGAGTTGAAGAAGTACCACATGACCCAGGCGATGATGGTGTTGTAGTAGAGGCCCACCATGAAGGACACGAACATGGACGCGATCCCTGGGGGGCAATCAACACTGCTGGGGACGCCACTAGGGGGCACCACTGGGGGGCCCCCACTGGGGTCTGGGCACTGTTAGCAGGAAGAGGTTGTGCTGGGGGAGCCCCTTGAGGACTGAGTGTGAATGGACTCAGGGTTCCAGAAAACAGAGTGGTGGTCTTCAGGTGCTTGCTGAGCCTTGCTGTAGGCAGCATGGGGGCCTCAGCTCTCCCCACGTATACACATTCCCAGGCCCCGGGCACCCGGGATTCAGGATAGCCTCTGCTGCCCAGCTGGCTTTAGTGGCCAGGCATGACCCCAGCCTGGGCGCTGCCACCTACACTTCTGTGAGATGCCAAGGAAGGGTTTGCAGAGGACTGGGGGTGGTGAGTCCCATGGAAGCAGGGGTGAAAAGGAAGAAGTGTGCTTGCTGCCCACACTGGGGCCTAGCAGGGGTCCCACCGACTGGGCCCAGACACGCACCTATGCCCTTCAGGGCTGGGTGGATGGAGCTCCAGACGCCCACGCTGCCCTTGCGCAGTCGCTGCCCGATGGCGAACTCCAGGTACAGCAAAGGGACACCCTCCACAACCAGCAGGATGAGGAACGGGATCATGAATGCTCCTGGTGGGGAAGAGGCAGCCGTGTGTCAGGTAACACAGCCAGGTGGCCACAGCCCCCGCCCTGGAGACACAGGCGCTGGTAGAAAGTGCCTGCAGAACTTGCCCACAAATACAGACTTAGAGCAACACCATCAAATGCACCACTCATGACGGCCATTGGCACTGTTTTATGGGGCATGCTTCATGCCATCTCACAACAGTGGCCAGCTTGTCTACTGTCCCTCCTAGACCGTGCTTGTCCTACAGGGTGAGCACATGGCAGCTCCCGGGGGATTAAGGAAGGTGTCCACATGCTGGGAGGAGCATGGGGAGGTCACGGGGAGCCCTTTGGGGGCTCAAAATCCAACAAGAAGACATGGACAGCACAGGGGACCTTCACTCAAAGGTGATGGTTAGCTCACTGTGACAATGAGATGAAAAGCAGAGAGCAGCAGGGGTGATCCCCTTGCTGGATCTCCTGCAGGAGAGGAGTGGGGAGTTGCCCTGGGTCTGGGGTACCACTGTGGCTGCAGGTTCACTGGGTCAGAGTATCAGTGAGGGTAGAGTTAAAATAAGAAAAGATTTGCCTCTTTACTGTTTTCTCAGAAGTTTGATGTGAATGTCTTTTGGGCAAAACTATCGAGGAAAACAAAGTCTGTGGTTCCCAGGTATCCTTTGATCCCATCCCTACTTCATGAAGTCACTTTGACCCGCAGGTCCCACTGCTCCTCCGTCTCCACCAGGAAACTCCTATTCACCCTTGAAAACCCCACTTGGATAGTCGCTCCTTAGGAAGCCCTCCTCCTGGACGCTCCTCCAGGTGTAACGTGGTGGGTGCCTGACAGACCTGGCTGTAGGGGCCCGCGGTCTTGTGCCCTTGCACACTGATGGACACACACACAGAGGCAGAGACGGGTGGGACGAGGCAAGGTGTAAAGGTCCCGCAGAAGAAAGATACACTAGCATAGAAATGCAGCTTCCGTGGCCCTATCCGGGTAGTTCAGTTGGTTAGAGTGTCGTCCCGATACCTCAATATTGGGGGTTTAATCCCCAGTCAGGGCACATGCAAGAATCAACCAATGAATGCATGGAAAAGTAGAACAATAAGTCAATGTTTCTCTCTCTCTCAAATCAATAAAAAATCAACAATAAATAAGTAAATAAGCCAAAATAAAATAAAGAGATGCAGCTTTCTTTCTCTTTGAGAATTTAGGAAACAGGTGGGGGAGGGGAGGGGAGGGACGGCTGGGTAGGGGCAGCTGCTGTCTTTAAGGGCAGGGTCTAAGGCAGTGGTTCTCAACCTTCTGGCCCTGTAAATACAGTTCCTCATGTTGTGACCCAACCATAAAATTATTTTTATTGCCACTTCATAACTGTAATGTTGCTACTGTTATGAATCATAATGTAAATATCTGATATGCAGGATGGTCTTAGGCAACCCCTGTGAAAGGGTCGTTCGACTGCCAAAGGGGTCGCGACCCACAGGTTGAGAACCGCTGGTCTAAGGCTTTCCCACATCTCCCCTGCAGGTGGTGCGTGGCACAGAGGAAAAGCTTGAAGACTATGTACTGACTGGGTGCAGCGCCAGGACCAGTGGTGAAAGGCAGTCCCAGGGACCAGGCTGCAGAGGCACATGGACGGCCCAGTGGTGAGCAGACTGCATGGTCCTTGGGCGGCGCTGCTTCCTACCCCCCACCCCACCAATACACCAGCTCTCCTAAGCTCTCTGTCCCTAAGAAGGGATGAGGGACACACCATGTGTCAGGTGGCAGCACTGGGGCAGGCATGTGGTGCATTCACATGGAGAACTGAGGTTGTGGGCAGATGTGTGGTGAGTGCAATTCCCTGGACACACTCCTGGGCCTGGTGCTGGTGCAGAACTCTTGACGGTTGACTATCTGGTCACCGGGACCCGGCTGTTTGTGGCCAACTCAGGGAGCGGGGTGAGTCCTGACTCTGACCCAGTCTCCTGGTTTCAATCTCCTGCGTGCCCCCCACTTCTAGGTCTGCAAAGCTCGACAGAGTAGCTCTGTGGTGCAGCCCTTGGATCAGAGCTCTCCAGCACCTTCCACTTCATGGGGTGAGCCCCACGGCCCAGAAGGTGCACAGCAGAGTAAACAGGGCCAGGACACAGATGGTGATATCAACTCAACTCAGGGCTGACTTCTGAAACCTTTGAAATACCCGTCTTCAGAAAAGGGCCCGTGAGCCTACCTGCCCCAGTGCCCACACAGGGGCTGTGGGTCCCCCAGCTCCTCTCTCTGTTCCCTGAAGGCTGAATGAGGAGAGGCACTGGCCCCTCACCCAGGCTGCCCCTGCCACCCGATTCAGTCCTGACTGACCCATCGAGAGACACATGACACGAGCCCATTTCCTCTGACTGGTGGCAAGACAGACTCTGCAGAGGTGACTCCACCCCGCTGTTTGCTGACGGCAGATGCACAAGACGGAGAAAAGAGAACTAGAGTGAGGCAGCTGAGGTGATGCAGCTAGAGGACACGGCCCACCTGGTGCCTCATTTACCTGCCCTTTGGTCACAGAGATGCCCCCATCCAAGATCTAGAAGGTGGGGCCCTCTTGTGACAACACTTCTCAATGTCACGCAGCACGCAGGGGCTTTGTGTGCGCACGCACTCGCACGCGGCCACCACCCCACTCAACATGGCAAAGTGCTGCAGAGGCTGATCTAGGTCATGGGGGCAGGGGTCTTCTCTGTGGCTTTCTCTACTTTTCTGCTTTTTCCAACCCATAATATAAAGTTAAACACAAAGCAAATGATGATTTGTTTTACTTTTCAAATTACCCAAAACTCTTAGAATTAATTGAAGGCAAACTAAGTTTTCACCAAACCAGGACTGGTCCTCAGAGTCCTCAGATGCGTCATTTTCTCTTCAATTACCCAACCACTCCCTCCCGGAGATCTGGGCTTACAGGCGTGGGAAATGCCACCGGGAGGAGTCACCTGCCACACCTTGTCATTGTCCTCAGCAATTTTCTCCTGGCTTCGGCTTCTTATCACTGCCCTCAACAATTGTCTCCTGAGCTTGGGGGGTTGTCACTGCCCTCAACAATTGTCTCCTGAGCTTGGGGGGTTGTCACTGTCCTCAATGGCTGTCTGTCCACTCAGCAGGAGCCAGGGTGATGGGGGACAGCTCTCTCTCATCCACAGTGTCTGGAGGCAGTGTCCCCACATTACCCCTCAGACTCCCAGTGAGTGTGTGCTGCACCCCAGGGGTGAACGCTTCTCAGACCCAGGTCCCCCTCCCCCCTTAGTTCCTTCCCTTTGGAACTAACTATATGCTGCAGGTGTTGCCAGAACCCTGGCCCAGGGCAGCCCTGGTGGGGGTGGGGAAATGACCAGGACCTTCCAGAGGGAAGAGGCACCTGACCTCTGGGACTCAGTGATTCTACTGCTGGGCCCCTCACGGACTCCCAGGGTTCCATTCACCCCTCCACCGCGCAGAGGTGGCCGACAGGACTATCTGGAAAGCACAGGATGGGCCCCAGGTGTAAAGACAGATCCTCCCCGACATTCAGAAGCTTCCGTTTTGGCCATGGAAAGGGGGGTGGGTCACAACAGTGGCCTGAGAACAACCCCATCTGCTTTCCTTTCTGCCACAAAGCCTGGCGAGAGCCTGCAGGTTCCTCAGAGTAAGAACAAACTCACGTCACTAGAGAGGGTTTGTGCTTTTAGAGGAGGGCATTCAACAGCCCACAGAAGCAGACGCATCCTCAGAGCGTCCAGCCAGCTCTGCAGAGCCTGTCTCACGGGGAGCGCAGCACCTGCCCAGACCTCCTCCCAGAACAAGCTCAGCTCTGTTCCCCTTCCCGCCACGGAGCTCCTGGCAGCAGCTCCCCTCCCAGGGCTGGGGCCCAGGGGAGACAAAAGCCACAGGTGCGTGGGGGCTGATGGGACCACAGGTGTGATCTCCGTCCCCTGTCCCCGAAGCCTGTTGACACTGGGAGGGTGGGTGGAAGGACAGAATCATGGGGACTGAGACCCAGCACCCCCAAGGCAGTCTCTGCAGCTGGGGAAGAGGGAGCAGCCTCAGCCCAGGGGAAGGAGACCCCTGGGCCTCGTGCAAGGCCCCGGAGACGCCTGGGGGCAGCAGGACCGGCTGAGGCAGCGTTCGGTGGGGGGATGCAGCCTTCCCACCTCTGGCCCGTGATAAGGAGCCGGCCTGCCTGTTCCTCTGTGGGTCACCCACCCCCTCCTCTGTCCCTCATAGGCAATGCCATAAGGTATTTCAAAGGAGGGCTGGCCTCACTGCCCCTCCTGATGGCGCCATCCACCCTCACAGAAGGGGCTCCACCCAGAGGACAGCTGGTCCCTCTCTGTCCCCCTCCTCGCAGGTCAGGCCTGTTCTCTGGGGGCAGGTCAGGGCTCCTGGGTCCTGGAGCAAGGGTGGCCTCCACTGACACAAACACGTGGGCGTGTGGGACCGGGCACTGGACCTCCCTTGCCAACTCAGGCGAACGGGAGCGGAGTGAAGATGTCGGCACCTGGGCCCGTGCTCCCGCCCGGCCCTCTGCCCAGCCTGCTCTCGGTGCCAACGTGGGGCTCAAGTGGACCAGTGGAGGGGTGGAGGGCACGAGCCTGTGCTGTCCTGCCCACAGCCCTTGGCCCTGCAGACTTCTCCCCTCTATGAATGGGGTGCCGGGGTCCTGGGGACATCAGTGTTGTTTGCCTGGACCCCCAACCTGCCCTCCTGCCCGGCCTACCTCCGCCATGGCTCTGGCACAAGTAGGGGAAGCGCCAGACGTTGCCCAGGCCCACGCAGAAGCCCACGCAGGTGAGCATGTACTGGGCCTTGTTGTCCCACTTGGGCCGCGAGCTGGCCTCCTCCTTCTCGATGACCTCCAGTTGCCCCAGGGAGGGGATTCGGTCGTCCAGGCCCGGGTTGGGCAGAACAAGCCTCACCATGGTGATCACAGGTGGGTCCCTCTCGTCAGGACAGGGCAGGAGCTGGAGGTCGAGTGGACACAGCCGGAGCCCCAGCACTTTATAGGGAACCTTTGGCACCTCACCCCAAGCACCTAGGCTGAAAGGAAGCGTCAGCAGATCCGAAGGGTGAGTCCACAGGACTGTTAATGCCTTATCTGCAGAGGCGCTGGCCGACCCTTTGAGGCTCTCAGCTGGCACCGGCCAGCCCCTCCCCCTGTGCAAACACAGAGTCACGGGCACAGAGGAGCCGCCCCCACCCCCACATGGGCTCCGATAGCCAGGCTCCCAGGGAGGAGGAACCCAGGGCACAAAGGCCCCATCCATGGCCCTGCCTGGACCTTCGAAGCCCCCCTACTCCCCACCAGTCACACACTCCCACCTGCAGGAGGATGCCAGAGGGTTCCTCTCTCCCCAGCTCTCTCTGCCAATAGGCTGGGTGCTGGGGTACCTCCCTCTGCCCCCCCAGTCCCGAAGCATGAGTTGGAGCCCTGGACCCTGGGAACAGCCCACTGCCCTGGTCACACTTGGCTCTGAATAGCTACTCAGAGAGCCCGGTGCCAGAGCCCCACGGATGCGGCCCCTCATGCTCCTTCCCATGCGCTCTCCCTGGGCTCTGGGAGTGCGCTGTCCCCCAGCTGCTGAGCAGCCTCCAGGCCTCTCCACCAGCGCAGGGCTCTGTCCTTCCACCAACTGACCAGCTGCCTCCTGCACGCTCCCACCTGGGGATCAAGCCCCAAACTGGGGCGTGTGCCCTGACCAGGAATGGAACCGGCAACGTTTGGGTGCACAGGACACTACTCAACCAACTGAGCCACACCGGCCGGGCCAAAGCCAGGGCTTTTGAGCGCAGTTTCCAGTTCAGGGAATGGGGTGGGGGTGTGCCTCCAAGCTCTGGCCCCCACACCCCCACCCGAGATCCTGAGCTCAGTGAGTGCCCCCTCCCCCACAGAACCTTCCCTGGGGCTGGTGACCATCCAATGGTCATCCCTCGGCTGGGCCTTTCCCTCAGGGACGGCCTTCCCACCAGCCTGTGTCCAGCCTTCTGGTCAGTGGTCTGTGAGCCCTTCCTGCCAGTCTGCGCCTGCTGACCTCCCACCCCACCCTCACCCCCGGCAGCCTTCCTAGAAGGATGGATGTGTCGTTCTGCCTCTGTATCTATCATCTGTGGTCCTCGCCGCTGGATGGTAATGGCTGGGAGGCCAGGCACCGGTGCCCTGACCCCACTTGACTGGTTCACACTGAGTTTACCAAACAATCCAGGAAGGCGGGTGGGGGTCACTAGGCAGAAATGAGCTCAGGAGCCTGACCTTTGACCCCATAAAGGGGGGGAGACTGGGGACGGGTGGAGGCCGGAAGGAAGAGATCCATGCGGTTTGCTCTCGGGGACACCTGGCTCCTGACAGGGGCAGACTAGAGGGCAGGGCCAGCTGCAGAGTGACAGAGGCAGAGGAGCAGGAGAGAGTGCGCCAGGCCGGCAGGCCAGGGGTGGGGCTGGGAGAAGGCCGTCTGGACCCTGAGGGCCAGCAAGGGGGAGGAGCTGGGGGCGGGGTGAGGTGGGGTTCTGTCCTAGACATGTCCAGTGTGAGCCCCCACAGGAGACAGGCACGGAGCCGGGTGCTGGGTGGCAGGGTGAGTGTCTACTTTCACCAGTGGGTCCTTCAGCCACTCCCTCTGGAAGCCTCGCAGAGGAAGCCTGAGTGGCAGGAACTGGACTTGGACCCACATTCCTAGAACTGCAGCCTCCCCGAGCCCCAGCCCCACCGCTCGAGGGCCCTGAGGCCCCTTCCTAGGCTGTGAGACACGGTGTACGCTCAAGTCCACGGCAGTTTTCCTAGGAAATATTCGGAAATGGCGCCTGGCAGACTGAAGGCCAGGTGCCAAGTGTTGATCCCAAGCAGCTGGGGTCTCAGGATCTTCCTGACACGGACGAAGGCGGCTGCCACCAGGGACTGACTCGGTCCAGGTTCCAGAGGTGCTTGGGTCCTCCACAGGCCTGGGTGGGGGTCCGAGTGGAGTGCTGAGGAGGCAGGCTCCTCTGTGGTGGCGCCGTGGGCTCATGGGGCTGCAAGCGGCCCCTGTGGTCTGAGCATTCTGATATGCGGGGCCAGATTCGGGGTGCGGGGCTCACAGGAGAGGGAAAGAGAAAGGGAGATGTGCCAGGCAGGAGACAGAGCAGGCCGTTCTCGCAGCCTGCTGAGGGCATGGCATCCCCTGTCCCTCCTGCTCAGAACCCCCCATCCTGTTTCTCCAAGGGGAAGGCCTGGGGGCTGGCATCTGACCTGCCAGGACCCTTAACCCCCTTTGGAGGCCCCTCCTTGCACCCCAGGCCCACGCCTGCCTACCCTGCCTAGAGCTGTCTTCCCATGGTGTCTGCCAGTCCTCCCTTCCACCTTCAAGTCATGGTGTAGCCACCAGAGGGCCACCCTGGTCACCCCCTTAACACGGAGCCTACTCCACTGAACTCTGCTTTTCCTTCGAACATGCTGTGAAGGTGACTCAGTTACTTGGCTAATTGCTTACAGTCTCTCTTCCCTGTGGGGATGTGAGGACCACAGGGTGGGGGTGGGGGTGGGGAGGGGGAGGGTGTGAGGGCCCGGCGGCGGGGGTGGGGGGTGTCTCTGACTCCTGTTTGTTCACTGATAACGCCCCTCAGACAGTGTCTGAGGCCTCAGAAATACTCAGATGATAGGGACCCAGGGACGACTCCTGCAGCTGGAGGCTGGTGGTGCCCTCCCTGGATGGCAGGTCCAGGCAGGCAGGGAACAGACGCCTCTGTCCTGAGGAGGAGAGAGTGCTCCATGACGTGGCTGGCCTGCCAGCTAGACGTGCGCCAGGACAGAGACTGGCCCCCAAACCCCCTCAGAAACGACAGCAGTCGAGGCTTTCCTTCGGCCCTGGACCAGCCGTGGTCCTGACCCAGCCAAGCATGTGAGGATGGTCCCATACCTGGGACGGGTCACAGACCCTTATCCTGCCCACCCTGCCTGTTCTTTGTATTTCTTTGGCACCTGCCAAGCAGTGTGGAGGATGTCCACTTAAGTCATACCTTCTATGGAAGTCCCCCTTAATAAACTCTGTTAGCTGCCAAACCAGAGAGGTAATTGGAGTCAATTGTGGAAAGTTACGTTTGTCCACGATGAAGACACAGAGTGTGTCTCATGGTGAGGATCTTCTCAGGAGGCACACCCATCTGATGGCACCCGCAGCCTGAGGCCACCTCCTCATACTGTCTCCTCAGCCACGCCCGACATGCCAGGATCGTATTACAAAAGGAAAACATGCTCAGTGGAGAACACTGGAGGTAAACGCCAACAGCTTTCTCATTGGTCTGTAGTTCTATAAATGCGTGTGCGTGTGCCTGTGCGTGTGCGGGAGCCCTGGGGGGACGTGCCACAGCTCACGGATTGTTCTGCCGCTTCGGGCAGCAGCCAGTGTGTGCCACTATCGCGAAAGCCTCTGTGAAAGCTGTCCTTGTCTCTGGCACACTCGTGCCGTGTTCCCGGTAGAACCGCCTCTCCTCCGTGTGCACGTGCCCAGCTGCAAAGGATGCTGCCATGGCCTGCGGGAGGGGTTGAGCCAGTTGCCTGCTTCCCTGGGGAGGCCCCACACCCTTGCCAGCTTGGTGTCCTTGCTTAGTTTCCCTCATGGCCACTGTGCCAGTGCTAAATAACCACCTGTGGGTTTGTTTTGGTGTATTTTTTGTTAATCTTCACCTGAGGATACTTTTTCCATTGATTTTTGGAGAGAGTGGAAGGGAGGGAGGAGGGGGAGAGAGAGAGAAATACTGATGTGAATGAGATACATCAATTGGCTGCCTCCCGCACGTGCCCCTACCAAGGCTGGGGAACCTGCAACTGAGGTACATGCCCTTGACCTGGAATCGAACCCACAACCCTTTGGCCCAAGGACTGACACTATAACCACTGAGCCAAACCAGCTAGGGCTAATCATCTGTGGTTTTTAACTTGCATTTCCCTGAGGGCCTGTGCCATGGAGCTTAATCCTGTGAACTGACCGGCCATCATGATCCTCCCATTCAAATGCCCTTTTCAATTGGATGCTGACCCTTTCTATTAACCTTCAGAACATTTGACCATATTCTGGAAGGCAGTGCTTCAGAAACACCTTTCCCCCTCAGCCACTGCCCTCCCAGCCTTTCTGCACCTCCAGGTGGCCTCCTGGGGGTACAGAAACTGCTATTACACTATTGACCAACCATCAATCCTTTAAAAAATACCTTAGCCTACCTCAATGTCATGAAGATATCCTCGCAGGTTTCGTTTTGGAAGCTTTACGGTTTGGCTTTAGATATTTAAGTCAACAGTCCACTTGGAATTCCTTGGAATTGGTTTTTGTGTGTCGTGTGAGGTAGCAGTCCAGCTTCCTTTCCCACGGCCGGGGATCGAGCCTGCAGTCAAGGAATCCAAGTGAATGAGATCCAAATGAAGAATCCAGCCCCGTTTACTCAAAATATCACCCTCTCCTCCTCTTTCTGCAAGCTGCTTTGGCCATGGATCTATTGTTTGCATCTGTGCGGTCTGCTTCTTCGCTTCCTACTCTGTCCATGAATCTGCGTGTCCACCTTCTGCCGTGGGCGCAGTCTCATCCCTGGGGCTTTTTCCCAGGTCTTTGTGTCTGATGGAGTATGTCCTCCAGCTGTGCTCTTCTTCAAGAACTAAACGTTTTAGAATAAGCTTGTAAATGTCCACAGAAGACCTGCTGCGATTTTGATTGGAGTGCATTAAATCTATAGATCTATAGATCATTTAAATGGAGTCTTACCAATATTGTTTTTCAAACCACGAACACAGTGGCGTTAACTTATGCCTTCTTTCCTCAATAACAGTTTATAGGTTTTTTTGTGTGGAGGTCTTGAAGATCTTTCATTCGATTTCTTCTTAGGTATTTGATTATTTTTCATGTTATGATGAATGGTATTTTTTAAAATGTCTACCTCCTAATTGCTGGAATATATGATGATATGATTAATTTTTGTATACAGACCTTATATTGAATTTTTTTATTTTTTAAAGTAAAACTATATATATTTTTTATTGATTTTAGAGAGAGAGGAAGGGAGAGGGAGAGAGAAAGATAGAAACATCGATGAGAGAGAAACATCAATAGGCTGCCTCCTGCACACGCCCTACTGGGGATCCAGCCTGCAACCCGAGCATGTGCCCTGATCGGTCAATGCTCAATCACTGAGCCCCTCCGGCCAGGCTTTTTTTTTACTTTTTTTAACCATTGATTTTTAGATATATTTTCAATACAAAAATATGTCAAATGAAAAATGACAGTTTATCTCGACCCTTTTACCTCTTATACTTTTATTTTTCTTACTTTATTATCATGTGTCCAGCACTATCGTGGACAAAATCATTACCAGGAGTTATTCTGGGCTCATTTCCATCTTATAAGAAGCTTCTGCTATTTCACCTTGGGCCATTCAAAATGAGAATTTTTGTATGTATGAACTCTTGCCAGAATAAGGACTACCCCTTCTATTCTCTGTGTATTGAGAGGTGCTTTTATTTCTTTGTGTTACAGATTTATTGAGATACAACGATCACAATATACAATTTACTTTCTTTTTAATGTATCACAGCACTGTGCAAACATCACTACAACCAATTTGAGACCTTTTCATCACCTCCAAGAGAAACCTGTAGCCATCACACGTCCCCATCCTTGAGGGGCCTCTTTTATTACGAATGGGTGATAAATGTTATGAAATGGGTTCCTACATTTTTGTGATGATTACTAACTTGTTTTCCCTTATTCTCCAATATGGGAATATCAACTAGATGTTTCAATATGAAGCAACCTTACATTCCTAGATTAATCCCAACCGTGACCTCCTGGTTCATGGGTTGATGCTCAACCACTGAGCCACACCAGCCAGGCCTCATAAGTTTTAAAAAACATGTAGTTTGGCCATGGTCGGTGTGGCTTGGTGGTTGAGCATCAACCTATGAACCAGGAGGTCACGGTTTGATGCCCAGTGAGAGCACATGCCTGGATTTTGGGTTTGATCCCCAGTGGGGGGGCTTGCAGGAGGCAGCTGATCAATGGCTCTTTCTCATCATTGGTGTTTCTCCCTTCCTCTCATGAAATCAATAAAAATATATTAAAAATAAAATAAAATTTTAAATAAATGATTTTTTTAATGTAGTTTGAACCAGGAAGCTCATCGAAGCCCTGAGGAGGAGGATGTGGTCCTTAATCCACTATGTGCTTGTCTCTCACATTTTATTTCAATGGGCCCACGCTCAGCTCAGATGTTCACACGTTAGTGTTAGGAGGGGACACCCCACCCGTCAAACCGATGGAAAATATGTGGAGAAGCCCAAGTGGTAACCTCTTCCTGTGCTGGGCCAGAAGCCACGCGAGGGGGCCCTGCTCCTGAGATGTCCCCTGGACAGGACATGCTAAAGGATAGGAGGACCCCCAAGCCCCAGGACAGCAAGGCTTGGGACTGGAGCTGAACATTAGTGACTGACGTCTGCCTGGCCACATGCCCGCCATCTCGTCCTCAGTGCGGTATCACAGTAGGTGAGGGAGGGCCGCAGACTGATCCTGTCATTAACCTTTGTCTTGAATGGGGTGGTTTGTTTTCATGAAGGAGTCCTGTTTATAAGGCCCGAGTTACTAAGTAGTAGCCTGAGAAGTCACGGGATGTTTCTCTGTCCTCAACCCTAAGTCTGCATTCACTGATGGTTGCAGGAGTAAAGCCCACAGGGTTAGTGTCACCCCATCTGGCAGTCAGCTCTGGCCTTTTACCTGTATTCCCTCTGCCTTTGTCTTCCCAGGGAAAAGGAAAGAGGGAGGAGGGTGTTGTCTGTGCAGGGGAGAGAGAGGGAGAGAGAGAGAGAGAGAGAGAGAGAGAGAGAGAGAGAGAGAGAGAGAGAGAGAGAAAGGGGGAGGGGAGAGGGAGAGGGGGAGAGAGTGAGGGTCCAGCTGTCCTGCACCTGCCAGCTCAAGATGACAGCCCCTGCATTCACAGAAGGCTTCCTGCCCCAAATGCTTTCTCACGGGGAGTGGGATTCCCCAGTGGGCCTGCCCTGAGTGGAGTGGCCCTCGGGGATGCTTGCGTTGAACTCTCACTCGGCCTGGCCTGGGGGCGGGGGCAGCCAGAGTAATCGGAGTCTCATGGCTACCTGTTTGTTTACTCAGTTGTTAACAACCTGGATCTTTGAGGAAATAGCCCAGAGATAAGCTGGGACAGGATGCACTGTGATTCTGCCTGTGTTATGGCAACAGCTGCCCTTAGAGCCCAGCTGGTAGCAGGGGGTGGAGCACAGGGGGTACCCAGGGCCCCACTCCCCTAAATGGTCCCCAGGAGGCCTGGGGAGAGGGATCATCCGCCGGGAGCCCAGGATCCAGCACACAGAGCACTCACTTTATTTTACAAGTTTAGGAAACGTGGACACGGTATTGGGCTAAGGGGCTAAGGTAATTTTGCTAGATAAAAAGTAATATGCGAACATTTATATTTTTGTAACTTTTGCAATTATAAAAGTCACACATTTTTGTAATGTAGTTGAAAAATTCAGAACAAAGAGTTGAGTAAAAAGCATTCATAATTGCACCCTTCACAGATGGTTATAAACAGTTAATTTAGCATTTCCTTCTTCTATATGTATATATGCATCTGTACATGCATATCACATATATATTCCGATATGTATTCATAATTGGTACCATTTTGCATTTTTCCACTTAACATATTGTGACTGTGTTTTCTCATGTCATAAATCACACCCTGCGCACTCGCCTGCTTGCAGGGACCTGTTGGATTGTTGCCCATTTTCTATTGTTGGGCAGCTATGTTGTTCCAACTTTCCTCTACTATAAATGTTGTGGCAAGAAAGCTCTTTGTTCAAACACCTTTCCCCCCATCTTTGAACTCCCGGGACAGGTTTCTCTAGAAGCGGCTCAGTCAGTTGAAGGAATGAAGCTGGACGGAGAGACAGCAGACCCAATACGGCAGTGTCCCCTGTGACGTTCCCCACGCGGGACATGGCCTGCAGAGGAGAGAGGGCATGGCCTGCTCACCCAAATATCCAGGAGGACTCTTACAGGCGCTCTGGGGGTTCCAAGCCCGTGTTAAATCCACGTCTAGAACTGTTTGTTCAAGTGAAGCTTGGAGAGGAAGCTCAGTCCAGAAAGTGTGGGAAGTCAGGGCTGTGCCACCTTCCACCAAGGGCTCCAGGGCCCTGAGGGCCTGGCGGGCACAGAGGAGATGGTCTGTGAGAGAGCCCCGGGGGCAGGTGGCGCCTCTAAGCCCACCCCGCACCCCCAAAGTCCAGAGCAAAGGGGTCCCTGGCACATATGGGCTTGGGGCTCACATCCGTCCACCTGCTCACTGGCCTGAGGGAGCAGAGGAGCCCGGCCCACCCTCCCAGAGGGCAGCGTTTGCAGGGGGCAGAGGGCAGTACCCAGGCCACCGCCCCCTGTGCCGCTGTCTCTGGCTCCTCCCTGCTCAGGGCATTCTCAGAAGAGCCAAGTTGTTTTCAAACTGACTAATGTGATTAACCATCAACCGGAGGAAGTGACTTCTCAGCAGACTCCCAGGCGGTACTTTTCCAAGAGGCCCTGTGCCCCGCCCTGCCCTGTGTCCCTTTGGAGGTGGGCAGGGCTGGACATTGTGGATGAGACAGCCTAGTAAGCTAGGACCAGAGGGACAGGGAAACCAAGAGACAGTTAAGTGGTTTACAGGCATCTAGTAAATCGCAAAACCCGATTTTCCCTGAACCAAGGACACTTAAGGGTAAAGGGGAGAGCATTCTCGATCTTGCTCCCCAGCATATGTCATCAGTTTGACTCAAACTCATAAAAACTCTCTCTAAAATAAAAAAGGGTAAATGGTTTACACTTCTCCTTCCCAACCAGAGGGTAAATAGCTTAAATCAGCCTACTCAGGGAGGTAGATAGCAGAAAGCCAATTAGTGCCATCTGTGCCAACCACACCCAACAATGGATAAAGTCAGGGGAATGCCTCTCATTTTGGTGCATCAGCATAAAGCTGATGAAAACCTCAGCTTTTATTTTTTTATGTTTTTTATTGATCTCAGAGAGAGGAAGGAAGAGGGATTGAGGGACAGAAACATCAATGATGAGAGAGAATCATTGATCAGCTGCCTCCTGCATGCCCCTCACTGGGGATCGAGCCCACAACCCAGGCATGAGCCCTGACCAGGAATTGAACCTCGACCTCCTGGTTCATGGGTTGATGCTCACCCAGTAAGTCACATTGGCTGGGCAAACCCTAGCCTTTAAAACCCGCAAGATAGTATGGGCTAGTGTGACTCACTTTGTTGGAGCATCATGCCTTCCACCAGTCAGAACATATACATAGGTTGCAAGTTCAATGCCCAGGTGGGGTACTTTCAGCAACCCATCTCTCTCATGTCAATATTTCTCTCTCTCTCCCTTCCTCCCTCTCTAAAAATCAATATAAAAAAACAACTATCCTCATTCTTTAAAAACACATACACCTCAGGAGAAATGAGCTCAGCAAGGCCTTTCACCTCCCCCCCTCTCTCCCCCTGGCCTGATGCCTTTACCTTTCTCTCTCCTAAGGTCCAAGGGTCCTTCTTTTGCCTCTGTAAGTTTCTAAATAAACTTTCTCCTATAGCTCTAAACACTTTCTTAGCCAGAACTCAAGAACTGAAGTCCAACTTTGCCGATAACAACTGGTGCCCTTTTGCCACCAACATCACATGGGAAGCAGTAACATGGGAACCCAGCCTTTGCACTTGCAGACCCTTTGGGGGACCCCACACAGCATTCCACGTGGAACCCTGCTTCTCCCAGTCCAAGCCCCTTCTTCCCAAAACTCCTGGTCCCCCCGCCCCCATTCTTGCTTCAGAGCAGCCCCAGCATCTTCCCGGCCCCCAAAGGTCAGCAGCTTCTTGCATCCCAGCTTCTCAGAGACGCTCAAAATCCTTCCTCAGGCCAAGCAGAATGAGCTCAGTGGGTCCAGTCCTGGGGCTGCCCTCCTCCACTTACCCTCCTTACCCGGGGCCCTAGGTCCCCCATGGGGGCAGAGCTCCCCACCTAACAACACCCAGTCCGAGTGCCAGAGGAGATCTTAGGTGCACACAGAGCAGGTCTGAGGGAGTCCACCCATCAGGGCCCAGTACCTGGCATATGTACATTTCTGCTGTGCCCTGGGCAGAGCTGGCTGGGAGGACCCAGCAGTGCCCCCTCAGGAGCAGAACCCCATTGTTGGCAGGAGCTGTGTGTGGACATGAAAGGGGTGCTGTAATAAATTATAAACCCACAACTGGGCAGGTCACGGTGGGTAGTCACACCCCAGGCATATCACTTTTTTTTAGTAAAATGTTTTATCTTTGTCTTAAGCAAATCCATTGTTTCTGTGCATCTAAGTTAACACACCTTTGAAATAAGTCATGACTGAGAGAGATTCGAGGTTTGCATGCACAGGGGAAAGACCACATGAGGACACAGGGAGGATGCAGCCATCAGTACCTCTGCCATCATGTGGGGTACATGTGTGGGTGCCAAGAAGAGAGGCCACAGTTGTGCGAGAAGCCTGAAATTGAAGCCCAGGGAACGAAGGAGAGGGGGCTACAAAGAACCACGCTTTGCAGCCCTACCCAAGATGCAGTTATACCGCACAGGTGTGGGGTGTCCCGCACAGGTGTGGGGTGTCCCGTACAGGTGTGGGGTGTCCAGTGGTGGGTCTGCCACAGCTGCTGAAGGATGCAGAGCTGGAGGCACCTGGGTGGGGAGATGGGAGACTTCAGGGATGTCCGGGGTTAGAAGCCCAGAGGATCTTACAAAGATAATTAAATGAAAAGAGTAAGAAAGATAAGAAAGTTCTGAACAGGATATTACTTCCTAAATTAAACCACACACATTCCCCAAGAACTCATGTAAACAAAGTTAATTTTTTCAAAAGAGTTGCTGGGACAGGGAAGGAGAAGATGCAACAAGCTCTCGCACCTGACTCGCCAGCTGGAGGTAGGGATGGGGAGGGTAGAAGAGCTGATGGAGAGAAAAAGGACGGGTCCGTGGAGGGGAGGGGCCTTGGAGAGGGGTGCCTGGAGGGGGAGGGCTCACACAGAGAGAATCTTGAAAGGTGGTCAGCAGCAGTAAGGTTGGAGGTCAGGAGCATGGAGCCCATTGAGAGGCTGAGATGAGGAAGGGAAAGGAAGTAAAACAGGACCCCCCAAGCTCCCAGGGGCCTTTGCGAGGGACAGAGGGTCTGGTAACGAGGGGAGGGAGACTTGGGGCTGGCCTAGAGAGGAATCAGGAAATTTGGAGGAAGGGGTCATAAAGACCCCTGCCCTGCTCTCTGGTCTAAGGGTGGTGCTAGGACGGCCCAGAGCTTGAGGACAGGGGAGGGCAGTGGGGCGAAGTCAAGGGTCACGGTGAGCTCAGCCTGGGCTGTGTGGCCTGTGGTGGGCGACCCAGGTTGTCCGGGAGCCTGACCTTGTCCTCAGGGCAAGCAGACCAGGCTGGGAGAGAGGGGCCCAGGGCCCTGGGTACTGACCAGGCCAGGCCTTGGTTAAGCAACCCCGGATTCCGGGGCTGGGGGTCCGTTTGGATGCTGGGCAGAGAGTGGGCTTGGGGAGTGCCAGGCACGGGTGTGGTCTTGGATGGGGGCCAAGGTTCAGAGGCAAGGTCACTGGCTGGAGGCCTGAGTCAGCTCTAGGAACAAGGAGGAGCAGGGTGGAGACCTGACCAGAGTCTTCAGAGGAGAGGCCTGGGTCAGAGGCCTGAGGTCAGCGAAAGGAGGAGGGGCAGCAGGGGCTGTGGTTTGGGAAAGGCAGGTCACAGACTACGGGGGGAGCAGGGCTGACCCCCGCCCACCCTGAAATCCTAGGGGGCAGGAGCTGGAGAGAACAGCATGGGGAGCCCCTCCCTCCAGGTCTCAGCTGAGCCCCTGAGCAAGGGGCATGAGCCCTGGCTTTCTCAGGGTCAGGAGCCTCCCTGCTCTCCCTGTGCAGGGAGGTGGGGCTCACAGAAGGGGGACAGCCAGACCCTTGCTCTGCCTCCCCCGCCCCTCACCCTCTCCTCCCCTCTGTTCCCCTTATCCCGCTCCCTTCCTCTCACCCCCTACCACCCCTACAGGCTCCCCCATGTGTGCTAGGGTGAGGGACTGCGGCACGGAAGGGTTACAGAATGTTACAGGATGTGCTAAGGGGAGGAAATGGGACATGAGAAATTCAATGTGCTGGGAGGGGGGACTGACGTATGGAGGATTGTGTCAGGGTTAGGAACCATAGAAGAAAAATTGCTAAATTGTCTTAGAAAAACAATGTATTATGATACGCTCCAGCCAAGTGTGACTCTGTTTACCCCCCCCCCCCTTTGTTCTTATGAACTTTCTATGAACTTCTAAGGTAACACTGTTGTGCTATAAAGGATCATACTGCACCCTTACTCTCTGCCACATGCTCCGAATCTCCCAGAGGGGGAGATAGGCGCTGTGGTCGGCTGGCCAGCTTAATAAAGGCTCTTAAATTTAAATTCTGAGTCGATGGTCTATCTCATTGAGCCAACCCATAACACATGTGGATGTAAGAAACATCCAAATCTGTAGAGAATTTTTGTAAGAATATATTTGAGCCCAACTGATGACATATGCAGGGAGCAAGACCTCAGATGCTCCAAAGAATGCCAGTTTTGCAACTTCCCTTATGCATTTGGACTTAAGGAGGGAACTTAAGGAAGATTACATGAAGGTGAGAGAAAGCAAGGGGGGATTGGGTTACTGGATAGCTAGCAAGGCTCTGTGATGTCTTAGGGTTAATGCCCCCTTGGAGGTGTTACTTGCCGTATTTCAAAGGTGTGTTAACTTAGATGCACAAGAGCCAGGGACAGGGCTGGCGTAAGCTGAGGTTGAACCTTTTACTGAAGAAGCTATGTGTCTGGGGTGTGACTACCCACCATGACCAGCTCCTTAGGAATTTATGATCAGATGGCCTTGCGAGGTTACGTTCCAGGATCAGGTGTGGTCTGCTCCTCTGGCCCCTGCAGAGCTCTGCCTGGAGCCAGCCCCTGAAGCCATGTCCCTTCTGGTTCACATGTGTTGACGTAAGAAATGTCCAAACCTGTACAGAGGTTTTTTGTTTTGTTTTGTTGTTTCTTTTCTTTCTCTTTCTTTTTTTTTTCCCCTATTATTTCTTATGTACAGAGTTTTTATACAAGTTTATCTGAGTCAAATTGATGACATGTGCAGGGGAGCAAGATCTCAAATGCTCCTGAGAAGACGAGTTTTGCAGCTTTTTATTTTGTTGTTTTTATAATTGTTGACACTATTACAGATATCCCCCATTTTCCTCCTCTTTGCCCACCTCCACCCAGCCCTTGCTCTGGCCTTCACCACACCTGCAGCTTCTTTTACAAATTTGAAATTAAGGAGCGAATGTAAGGAAAATTATAGGGAAATGGGAGAAAGCAAGGCAGGGATTGGCTACAGGAGAGTTAACAGGACTGTGTTCTCTTGAGGGTAGCTATGGCTCATTTCAAAGGTGTGTTAACCTAGATGCCCAGAAACAATGGACAGGGCTTAAGGCAAAGATAAACACTTTCCTAAAATGTTATATGCCTGGGGTGGAACTACCTACCATGACCTGCCCAGTTAGAGATTTATGATCCGATCACCCTGTGAGGTTATTTTCCATAAACCCCTTATTTTCTTATTTATTTTTAAATCTTTATTGTTGCAAGTATTACATATGTCCCCTTTTTTCTCCCATTGACACTTTATAACCTGCCCATGCCCCGTTTCATTTTTTCATCCACATTTGCCTCAGGACCCCTCCCTCGGAGACACCACCATAACTCAGAGTCCCAGTCTCCCTCACCACATGCAGCTCAAGAAGTGCAAACCCTGACGCAGATGACCCTGGCCACACAGGGGGCAGATTAGATGGGCCAGGAAGGGTCTCGGGACCCGCCCCCCCCCCCAGGCCCCCACCCCCGCTCATGTGAGTGCTGAGAGGACACCAGTTCCCTTGGCAAAGAAGCTGCCTCCAGGCCCAAAGTCAGCAGGGGTGTGTCCAGGGGTGGGCCCCAGGAGGCCCTGCAGTTTGTCCCAGCTGGGGGACCCGTTGAGGCAGGGGGCTGAGAAGGTCAAGCAATTTCTTCCTGGGAAGGGAGGCTTCTCAAGGGAGACTCTGCTCTGAGCCACACGGAGTCCTGAGGAATCTTCAAAGAGGCAGCCTGGTGTGGACGAAAGGGGGTCTGTAATAAAACTGGCAAGTCCAGTGATGGAAAGGAAAGTCCAGTGAAGGCGTGGGGACCTGTCTCCAGGTGCCATGGGGCAGCAGGAACAGAGTGTCAAGGCTCTGACCGCTGCTCCTAGTACCCACTGCAAATTGCCCATCCCCGCAGCTCCGGGAGAGAACTCCCTGCAGGGACACCAGCGGGTCCCTGGCATGCAGGGGACCTCTCGGCTGCTCTGCCTCCACCCACCCAGCAGCTGGCTGGAGCCATCACTCCAAGGACACAGGGGGTGAGGGGACTGTCAGGCTGCACCGTGAACATGGGTGACTTAAAAAACAGACATTTTTGCCCTAAGTTTGGCTCAGTAGATAGAGTGTCGACTTGTGGACTGAAGGGTTCCAGGTTCGATTCTGATGAAGGACACATGCCTGGGTTGTGGGCTCGATCCCCAGTAGAGGGTGTACAGGAGGCAGCTGATCAATGATTCTCTCTCATCATTGATGTTTCTATCTCTCCTTCTCCCTTCCTCTCTGAAATCAATAAAAAAATATTTTTAAAGAAAACAGACATTTGTCCTCACAGTTCTGGAGACTGATAGGTAATCCCTTCCTCTAAGGAGACCAATCAGATCAGATCAGGGCCCCACCCTTGTGACCTCATTTAACCCTAATTACCACCTTACAGGCCCCATCTGTAAATATAGCCACACCAGGGGTCAGGGCCTCAATATGAATTAGCGGGGACACAACTCAGTCACAGCAAGGAGTATGTCTACAATACGGGCATTCTCCAAGGTGCCTCTTAGCACATCCAGAGGGGACGTGAGGAGAAAGTTTCAGCAGCCAATGCAGGCAGGACCCCAATGACTGAGACCATTCGGATGTGATGGATGGGTCACCTGCCAAGTCAGGACTCTGCGCTGCTGAGCTCTGATACAATCGGAACAGGGTGACCAAGAGTGGAGGAAGGACAGGCTAAGCAAACCCCAGGCAGGTGCCCGCTGGAGGAGGGGTGTGTCATGCAGATTTCCCTGTCGTCATGCTGGGGATCTCTCTGTTCAATAGTCACTTCCTCCCAGCCCTGTCTCCCTCACATTGCACATAAATGTGTTGGTGTTGCTAATCTTATAGTAGAATCTTTAATCCAAGGCATGTGCCTGGGACAGGTGAGGCGATCGATAGATGGCAGGACTTTGGACACCCAGAGATAAGAGGGTGTTCCCGCTTGCATGGGTGGGGGTGGGGGGTGCACTGTGTTGCTGAAGCATCAGCTCTGATGGTTAAATTGGGAAGGTGTTCATAGAGGTCCAAGGGTGGAGCACCCAGGGTGTTCTGCTGGCACTTTCCCTCTTCTGAGCTCTTTATTCAGGGACTCGGGGACCTCATTTCCCAGAGACTCTGCCACTGGGTTCTGGGCAGCATCCACCAAGAGGCTGTCACAGCCCAGCCGGTGCAGCTCAGTGGCTGAGTGTCGACCTAGGAAGCAGGTTGGTCATGGTTCGATTCCCGGTCAGGGCATATACCTGAGTTGTGGGCTCCATCCCGGGGGGAGCATGCAGGAGGTGGTCGATTAATGGTTCTTTCTCATCATTGATGTTTCTATCTCTCTCTCCTCCATTCCTCTCTGAAATAAATTTTTAAAAAAAATTTTTAGAGACAGTCACAGAGCATGGAGCCAAAGAGGGGCTGCCACCTCCACAGCAGGAACAGAGTAGAGTGGGGGGTGGCGGGGTGGAAGGAGACACAGAGAAGAACCTGGGGGTAGAAACCCCCCAACGCAGACCCCAGGAAAGGCTGGGCCTCTGCCAGCTGGAGACCCCAGGAGGATGCTGCCATTTTAGTGTGGTCGCCAGCACCACCCCTCCTCTCCGGCCAATCACCCTGGCTGGGAGTTGAGATGACCAGAACGGGGGGCCGCTTTGGATGGGTGACCAGAGAAAAGAAGGGGGCCCCAAAGGAGGGGTCAGTCCCCAGAGGAAGACTGAGGAGGAGTTTGCTTTCCAGACGGACATTTCCATAAGCCGTTGTCACCGGCGAATACTAACATTGCCCTGCGCAGCCTGCCAGGTGCTAAGAGCCACCTGCTTTTTAACAGCTGAGGATGCACAGCTGGTCCCTTTAATCCCAAGCACCACCCCCTGCATAACAGGCCTTGTTCGTGGCTGCTCCATGAGTCCTCCTCACGTATCGGTCACGTGGGTTCACGTGGGCTCACGTGGGGCAATCACCTTTCGGATCACGTGTAGCGGTCACGCAGGAGTCAGGCAGGCATCACCAGCACAGAGGCCGAGACACACAGAGAGGAGGCTGTGCAGCAGTGTGAGGTGGTCCTGGTGGCGGGAACCACTCTGGTTCCTGTGAGCTTCTGACTGCTGCTGGCATCTTGGGACCCCACCTCTGAACCATCGCCTCAGCCCACATTTTGGCAGAGGGTCTCCGTTAGGCCATCAGCACACACTCTGCCTCCCTCGCTTCCCCTCGCCCTGTGGGACCTCCTGGGAGGACAGGCTGGCTCAGTCCTGCGACCCTGGACAGCAAGGTGGTGGCTGAGTTCCTATCGCCTGTCTTGTGTCAGGCGAAGTGCTTTATTTATTTGTCAAAATAGGGATTGTGCTGGACTCTGGCTTTACCGTCTGTCGCCCCCCTTCCCCCCGCCTCCTATAATGAACATTTTCCCATGCCAGTGAACACTCCTCATGTACCTGCTGTTTAAGGGTCACGTGCACCTGGTGTCTGATTGTTCCTTCACTCACCTGAGCCTTGCCTCTGAGGGGAGGAGGGGCCGCTGCCAGTTTTTGTTCTATAAATAATGCTGTGTGCTCATAGTTCATGCTCCTCCGGGTGGATGGCCGATGTGGGCTCTTTTTAAAGCTCCTGCTGCAGCAGACAAGCAGGGGAGGTTCTGGGCTGGGAGCTCCCTGCCTGAGGTTCTGCTGTCCCCACCTCTTCCTCACTGTGGGGGGGAAGATGCGGGGAGTGGGAGAGGCAGGGTGCACAGATGGCAGCCCTCTATACCACTAGAGGGAGTTGCTTCCCCTCCGTGAAATGGTCAGGATCAAGAGCATTAACTCATTCCTGTTGGGCTGACATTAGGGCAGAAGGAATGTCTCCTTCCTCCATCACCCCTGCCCATGGCCTTGGGCCTGAGAGGCACCACTGCCAGCTCCTGGGAGCGCCAAGGGGAAGCCCAGGACTCAGGTACTGGGTCAAGACCTTTGTGAGTGGTGCTGCGCAGACCATTCAGCAGCTCCCTTTCTGCCCTGAGTCTGGATCTTCGCCCCCCGCAGCCCTCCTCCCCCACACCCCGGGAGCGGAGAGGCTGGTGGGAGAACCTGCAGGCCCTGCGTCCTCAGCAGGTCCTCTTGGTTAAAGGGGATAATCACAGTATTCGGTGCTCCCTGGGCCTGCCCGCCTCATAGACCTAAGATGGTGTAGACCGCAGGCTCACCATCATTTCATATGCGGTGGAGAAAGAAAAAATACTGCCTAACACAGTGGTTCTCAACCTTCCTAATGCCGCAACCCTTTAATACAGTTCCTCATGTTGTGGTGACCCCCAACCATAAAATTAGTTTCGTTGCTACCTCATAACTGTAATTTTGCTACTGTTAGGAATCGTAATGTAAATATCTGATATGCAGGATGTATTTTCATTGTTACAAATTGAACATAATTAAAGCATAGTGATTAATCACAAAAACAATATGTAATTATATATGTGTTTTCCGATGGTCTTAGGCGACCCCCTTGAAAGGGTCATTCGACCCCCAAAGGGGTCGCGACCCACAGGCCCTAACACGTCCCTACCCCCACTCCCGTGGATGGTGGGAGGTGTCAGCACCGACAGGTGTGCACCTTACCGGGGCAGGTGTGCATCTCAGCGCCTGCGCAGTGTGGCAGGAGTGCTCCTTGACGCCCACCCGCCATCACTGCTGTGGGTGACGGTGCCACAGCTTAGGAGAACCTCGCTGAGCGCCGAAGTGGCCGCCATGACCCACATTCCTTGCGGGGACCAATGAGGGTATCTCAAGCCACGCCCACTCCGCAGCCCTGGCCCAGCCTGGTTGTGCGCGCGGTGGCCAGCAGGGGGCACCCCCGGGCTGGGTTGCACACTCCGGGGCGCCGCCATGGGCTGCGAGACCTTGCAAACATGGGGCGGCTCAGCACCCTGGCGCACCCCTGCTCATCTCGGTTCGCCCTGGGTCACCCCGGTTCACCCCGGGTCACCCCGGTTCACCCCTCCAGGGGGCCCTGGGCAGGTCGCTCTGTCTCTCTGCGCCTGTTTCCTCCTGGGGTCAGCAGAGCATGAAATGGGCCCTTGCTCAGGGATGTCAGCAAGATGCGGGGGAGGAGGGGAAAGGGGGTGTTGTTGTGGGTTGGGGTGCAGCTGCTTTTCAGAGATGAGCAGAGCGCTGAGCCCAAAAGGGACTTGCACCCGCTGTTCATGGAGACCTCAGAGCAGAAGGCGGGGAGTGGGCACACAGGTATTCAGGGTGTGGGCACACCAAGGGGAGGGCTGTTAGTCCTAACCACTCACACCAGAGTCCCTGGGGCCCCGGATCCCACCTGTCCATCTGACCCAGTGGCAGAAGGACCTCACCGGGCAGGCCCCCTGCCCGGAGGTTCCAGGCACAGTGGCAGTTTTCCCCTCAGGCCTGGGGCAGAGGTGTGGGAACCCCTGTGCATCTGCCTCTCTGCATGAACACCTGCTGCCCTTTTCTTGGCTAATCTGAACACGCATCTTTGACTTGATGGGTAGGGTGGCCCCCACTGTGGGGCCTATGCTCTGCCCGCCCCGTACTGCCCACCACATGACTTTGCCCTTTCCTGGGGTCCTTACACATGCCCTTGGCTCCTCTCACCTTCCTCCTGATAGCAGGCACCTCAGGAGAGCCACCACAGTGGGCTCCCATTTGTGTCTCCACCCCTGCTCAGCAAGCTCATTCTTTGCACATCCCTATATCATGAATGGATGACGGATAGATATGGATGATGGCGGAGGGATAACAGATAGATGGTGAGTGGGTAATGGATGGGTGGTGTTTGGATGCGTGGATGAGTGATGGATAAATGGATAGATAAATTTATGGATAATGGTGGGTGGATGGATGGATGATGGTGGTGGATGGGTAGATAGTGATGGTGGTGATGGATGGGTAGATGGATGGATGGGTGGATGAATGAGTGATAGTGTGGAAGTGGGGTGTCCACTGGTGGAACTGGGGGATCCACTTCCCCACTGGGTGCCTGGGGTCAGGTCCTTACAATATCTCAAGAAAAATAATTTTCTGAGCTTGCAGGAAGGATGAGTGATTTTTATTTGTGTGTAATTACATCTCTGGGTTTGCAAAGTCCCATTTCCCAGCAGAGCTAGAAGCAAAGCCAGTGTCCAGACTTTCCGTTCCATGGTGGAGCTGGGTCTGCTGTAGCATCAGGCTAGCTGCAGCCCATTAGTCTATTGTGCGGGGGATCCACATGGCCATGAGCCAAGTGTGGGAATGCAAAGCGTGAGAGTCCGAAGGCCAGCAGTCAAGTGAGAGCAAGAGGCAAGAGAGAGAACTCCTTTGTTTAGGAACTCAAGTATCTTAAATCTTCCCGCACTTGTAGTGGCCACACCTCCTCTGGCCGATGATCTATTCCGAGGTGTGCCTGATAGGTAAGTACCTTCTCTATTTCACTCAGACTTTACTGTGTATGCATCTAAATTGCAGCTTTCTGGCCCAGCCAGTGTGGCTCAATGGTTGAGTGTCAACCCATGCATCAAGAGGTTGCCAGCTCAATTCCCGGTCCGGGCACACGCTCGGGATGTGAGCTCAATCCCCATTAGAGACATGTGGGAGGAAGCTGATCAGTATTTCTCTCTTATCGATATTTCTATTTCTCCCTCTCCCTTCCTCTCTCTCTAATGTCACTAAAAACATTTTAAAACATCATTTAAATTGCAGCTCTCTGGCAAAGCTGCATAAATGGCCTGCCTCTATTACCTGGCCTTCCCTTTGCCCTTTCCTGTTAATTAATAACTGGGTTCATTACAATGGTATCAGTGGGAAGTAGATTGCATGTACTGAATGTATTCTTAGACCTTCTCAGAGAGCAGGCCGGCTGCTACGTGAGAAGCCTTGGGGATTCAGACTGTGCACCTGTGGGCAGTGCCCAAGCCATTCAGTACGGGAGGCAGAGCTCACTGGGGTTTGCAACACTCAGAGCAGTGGTTCTCAACCTTGGCTGCACATTAGAATCACCTGGGAATCTTTTTAAAATCCTGATTTCTGGGTCTCATCCTCCGTTTCTTTGTTATGGGGTGGGGCCACAACATTAGTAAGAAAGAAACAGAATTTCCGGAGGATGGGGCCCAGAAATCAGGATTTTAAAAAGATTCCCAGGGGATTCTAATGTGCAGCCAAGGTTGAGAACCACTGACTTAGAGGCTTGAGGGCCACAGGCTTCCATATACTACGTGCCCAGCAAACCATGGGAGGCATCTTGAGGAGGCTCGGGGCCAGGATCACCTCAGCACCCCTTGCTAGAGCAGGCTGAGATGCCCAGCCCTGGAAACCCGACCTCCCAGGGGAGGGAGGGGCCAGAGGAGCCCCAGGGATCGTGTCACTGTGATGAGTGAGGCAGCGGGTCGGGTGGCCCAAGTTTCCATGTTTACACGTCCAAAGTGGAGCAGGTCTCGCCGAAAGGAGGGGTCCTTGGTCAAGGGCTGTCCCAACGACATAGAAGCAACATGGCCAGGGTTGGCACTGGGGCCTCCGGTCGGCAGAGGCAGAAGGGTCTTCCATGGGGGTTTGTGAGTATTCTGATCCTGCGACCCCCTGAGATTGACCTCAGAACCAGGAAAGTCCTGTTTGAGGCTAACTAGACCCACCACAGCACCAGACGCCAATGAGCCCAGACAAGGACCAGGGCCACCTAACCCGGCACTGGCCATAGGGTACAGCAGGCAGACCTCATACCCAGGTACAGGGGTCCCCTCGCCTCTGCCACAGGCCTGAGGGGAGAACAGCCACTGTGCCTGGAACCTCCTCCCCTGGCTCTGCAGAAACCATTCTCAGCAATGCTTCTCTTTCCCCAACCCTCTTCCCCCACACCTACCCCACAGCTCATTGGCCAGACCCTTATCACCTGCTCACACTTACACCCAGCAAGAAGGGGGAGGGGCTACAGAGATGGGCGCATAGTCTCTGAACCTGCTGGGTCCTTCCTGAGAGTGTGGGCACCTGGACCAGCCCGGGCTTCCCCAGCAGGGTAGAACGACAGGAGTGATGGCCATGGAGATGAAAGGCAAAGGGGCTACCCTCCACCTGCCACAGCCTGCCCTTGTGTGGTCCTGTGTGGCCTCCCCCCGCCCCTCGCTTTGGTTTCCATCCAGCCGCGTGGATCCCAGCCAGCCCACCACTGGGACCCGTCCTGGCATCTCAACCAATGAAACCTGCCACATTCCACTCTCCCACGTGCCTGGCTCCTGACCTTTCTCTCGCTCCCTCCTCCTCTAGATTAACCTCCCCAAGGTAGTTACACTATCTTACCTCAGCCCAGAACTCAAGGTAGAGATGCAGAACTGAAGCCCAAGAGCCACAGAGTTGTGGGAGGCTAAAACATGTTAATACTTTCCCTCCTGCTTTCTAAGTTCTGGCTGAGCTAATGGTCAAATTCACAGACAGATTAAGGGGGGTAATCAAGGTTTTAATTCGTGTGCCCGAGGAATTCCCGTGAGCATGAAGAGTCCAAAGACAGTGAAGCAACATTGGTGTATAACACGTTTTGGACAAAGGAGAAAGGAGGGGGATAGGTAGGTATTAGATGTCAGAAGTGAGAATGGGCCATTTACAGGTAGTTGAGAGAGAGCAGAACACACCTGGCAGGAAAAGCCTTGCTAGGGGATTCAGAAACAGGCTGTCTAGCTACCTGTCTGAAGCCCTCTCTTTACCTACTTAATTCAAGTTAGGCTAAATGACACGCTAAGATCTCCTTCCTGAGGCAGGGTTCTCTGTCTGAATCTCTTGGGCAGGAAAGGGGGATGAGTCTTTTGTTTATTTTATTAATAAATATTCAACTTAAAATGAATATCCCAAAAGGCAGGGAAAACAGTAGAAATTCTGACACTTTCTAGAAGACAAGAGAATGAACATTTACTGAGTGGCAACTATACCTATTATCCATCCATTTGTCATCTATCCACCACCCATCCATCCATCCACCCACCATCCACCCAGCCTTCTTTCATCTACCATTCATCCCTCCCTCCTTCCATCCACCATCCATCTACCATCTCTTCATCATCCACCCATCATTCTACATTAATTTATGAATGTCAGTCAGAGGCACTGCACACTGTCCTGGGTGCTGGAGCAAAGCAGGAAATGACCCAGAAGGGCCCGGAGAATCAAGGACACGGACAGCTGCCTTTGTCCAAAGGGGAAGTGCTGAGGCAGAAGGGGGCTGACCAGCAGATGCCCCTGCCCTGGCTTAGGGGCACCAACACCCCCCAGCAGGGGCTTTATGTCCTGCAGCCAGGAGGGGCCCCCCTCTTCCTGAGGGAAGAGTGTTACCATAAACACTCAACCCTGAGCCTGTCCTTCTGGGGCGTTGGGACGTCAGGTCTTCCACCAATTCAGGAAGCAGTGAGAGGCCAGGTGAGGAGGCTCTTGCAAACAAGGTGGCCTCAAGCTGAAAAGGAAGCCTGTCTCCTTCCTAAATGAAACCTCCAAGTGTGTGAGAGTAAACGCCTTTCTGTTCTGAGGGAGGAACACCGCAGCCAGGACCCCACACTCAGCACCATTGTTGCTGTCCCCAGGAGCAGCGTTAAACAGGACAACTAGCCCTGACTGGTTTGGTTCAGTGGATGGAGCGTCGGCCTGCGGACTCAAGGGTCCCAGGTTTGATTCCGGTCAAGGGCATGTACCTTGGTTGTGGGCACATCCTAAATAGGGGGTGTGCAAGAGGCAGCTGATCGATACTTCTCTCTCATTGATGTTTCTAACTCTCTATCCCTCTCCCTTCCTCTCTGTAAAAAATCAATAAAATATATTTAAAAAACACACAGAAATAAAACAAACAAAAAAACCCACAGGACAACTAAGAACAGAGGACGAGTGTGAGGCTGCTCCAGGAGGGCCCGGGCCTCCTTCCCCTCTGGCCCTCCTCTGGAATGAGGTGTGGCCTCTCCTTCTCTCACAAGCGACATTGAATTTCTCACAGAGATGACACTTGAAACCCAAGAGGGATCTGAGCCCCCAGGAAGGTCCAGGATTGTAGTTAATGGGGGAAGACTTGGTTTTATGAAATAAAAGGGAAGCTGAATATTTACAGGTGAAACCCTCTGATGGCTGGGATTTTCTTCAAAATAACACAGGTGGGGATAGATGGGACGTGCTGGCAAGGCTGAGCCACAGGCGGGATGGGCATTAGATCAGCGGTCCGCGGCATGGACCCCCGGTGCTCAGGCCTCCTCACTGTCCCTCATGAGTGGCTCATGGGCCCATGGTATGTGACACACAGCTCAGCCCAACTGGGGATGGAGCTGCAGGGTCTGGGCCTGATTAGCTTGCATGGCTCAGCCCTTGGACCACACTTATAACCCCGTCTGTCCTCATGGCTGACTATGGGGCCAGGGTTCAGGTTCAGAATGCTGGCACAGGCTTCAAGCCGTCCTAGACTTGTGTGTGTGTTTGTGTGTAAGGGGGTGTCATCTGCCTGGGGAGTCACCAAAGATGGTTCCAAAGTGAGGGCTCTAGGCTCCAGGTTGTTAGTATCCTTGCTCCCAAAGCTTACCATTATCTGATGAGACCCAGAGTGCCCTAATCAGCCAGCTGTGTGTTCTGATTAACGTGTGTCCCAGTGCCCTTCCTGGTATGTCATAGGGTTGGCCTCTTGACCGGCACATACTGAGGGGGGAAGCAGCGAGGCAGACAGAGGGTCCCCTGGGCCGCATGGACTGCAGCCCACGGGGGCCCTCCTCGGTTTTGATCCTGTGGATGGCTAAGGATGTCAAGTGGGACAAGCCCAGAACAGCAGTTGAGCCGCTGGAGTGACTGCCGGGTGGTCAGGTGGGTATTGGGGATGTATGTGTGTGTGGGAGGGGGGGGGCATCCTGGTCAGATGACACAGAGGACTGCTGTTCCCACCTGCTTGCACCCATCCATGGATGGGCTGATTGCATGCTGAGCCCTCATGGGTGCCCAGAACCTCAACCCCAATACACGCACACGCACATACACAAGCACACACACGTGTTCTCTGCTGGCCATCTATCATCAAAAAGACTCTGAGGCTGTGACTTCGCCTGAAGAGCCTTCACTTTGCCATCACTCCAGCCTGGAGGCCTGGCCAGTGTTGCCCCTGGAAGTTAGACTCTCCTAGGAGGTTTTTTATAGCCAGGGCAGGCACTTTTAACATCAGCTTTAAATTTTTCCAGACTTGCCCTGACTGGTGTGGCTCAGTTGGTTGGGCATTGTCCAGTGCACCAAAAGATTGCTGGTTCAATTCCCAGTCATGGCATATGCCTGGATTGCCGGCTTGATCCCCGGGAGGGAGCGTGCAGGAGACAGCAGATCCATGTTCTGCTCTCACATCGATGTTTCTCTATCTCTCCCTCTCTCTTCCTCTCTGAAAACCAATTTTAAAAAATCTTTCAAAAAACCAACAACAAAGAGCAAACTTAAAATAAAGTAAATTTTTCCAGGCTAAGACTAAAAAAGCTACATATTATATGATGGATGCCACTTATGGGACATGCTGGAAACAAAGGTAGGGAGAGAAACTTGGCTGTGCTGGGGGGACAGGGGTGGCTAATGGTGCTCTGTGTTCTGCTGCACAAATTTGCCAGAACCCATGGGCTCCCTCAAGAGATGGTGACTCCTACTGTTGGTACATTAGACCTCAGTTAACAAATAAATTATACACACACACACACACACACACACACACACACACACACACACACTCTAGAGGCCCAGTGCACGAATTCGTGCATGGGTGAGGTTCCTTGGCCTGGCCAGTGATCAGGGCCCATCAGGGCCGCCTAGCCTAGTCCACATCAGGCCAACCAGGGCGGCAGGTAGCGGGGAGGGACCATGGGAGGTTGGCTGTGGGAGCTCACTGACCACCAGGGGGCAGCTCCTGCATTGAGCGTCTGCCCCCTGGTGGTCAGTGTGTGTCATAGCGACAGTCGGTTGTTAGGTTGAATGGTCATAATGGTCGCTTACACACATAGATAGATAGATAGATAGATAGATAGATAGATAGATAGATAGATAGATATGTGTGTGTGTGTGTATGTATATAATTTAAAAAGTGGAGGCTATAAAAAGGTTTTTAGTGGGAGAGATTAAAACTATAATTACAGGCTATGTAGAAAACAATGACATGGAGAGAATACCCAGAGAAGATTGGCCTAAGAGAGGAGGCCAATGCTGTTTTCAAAGGAAAATATATAGTCTTCAGTGTTTTCATTTACCGAGACATAATGAAGGTCAGTTTTTCAAACTGAGTATTCAGATCAAGATGGTGGAAAGAAAGATTGAAAAAGAAGGAAGAGTGAAGATAAAAGCAGAATTTATGAAGTGGGAGAAAAGGGGAAAGCAGGACTGATTGCTAACTCATTGTTATGACTGTCTCCTGTCCCTCTGCATGTTTTTCTGGCATCCCTGAGCTTCCCTGAGCTTCTTCCTCCTGCCTGGTATTCTGTATTCATAGCCTTCATCCTTCTCTTCTCCCTTTACAGGCACACTGAGAGCTCACGTGAACCAGGCTGCATTTTTCTGGTTTGAATATTTTAAAGAAGCAATTAGATATTTCACAATGTCCTCTCTTGCAGATGGATAGTGAAAATCAGAGGCCACCCCGCCAGGACAAGTAGAGGGTTCTGTGGTAGACAGAGGCATTCACCAAGAACCTCCCAGGTTAGCTGATGCAACCACTACCTATATGGGGCCATTCATCCAGGCCAAGGTTTTGTGTGCAACTCCACTGTCTTTGGATTTCTACAATGGCCACAGAGAGATGAGGTGGGAAGAGAGCCTGTTTCATCAAGGGTACGGCTGGACCAAGTAGGTTTGGGCATTTTGAAGGGAAAGCTGGACTTATACGCTGTCCTACGGCAGGCCCTAAACAGAGAAGGCTTGTGGAAGAGAGCTGAGTGTGGGAATTGCCCTCGGCAGCTCCATTCCAGGTCTCCCAGGTCCAGTGTGTCCACAGCTGCCTCTGGGCCTTAAAGGTGGCTTCTGGCTTCTGATGGCTAATGATGGCCACTAGTGCCAGCGAGAAGAGGGCAGCAGAGCAGGAGTACTCATCCCAGGCCATTCACCAGCACAATGCTTCATGGGAAGACAATAGGACTGGTCCCATTCCAGTTCAGACCATCGCTCTATCAAGCATGGTATTTCATATTGCCTTGGAATTTCTAGAAAACTCCAAAATAAGAAAAAAATGGGAAAAAGAAAACAGAAGAGATAAAAACAATGAAGAAAGACAAAGCTATCATTCTTTATATGTTAAATGATTCCTTTGCAAAACATACCAAGTTGAACTTAAAAAGGCAATTGAATAATAGTATTTAGAATTATGTGAGCTGGCAGGTTGTAAAAGAAATACACAAAAGCCAGTAATGGTTTGTTTTTGTTCTTACATATCAGCATAGTTGCAAGATCCATTACAATAGTAACAAAAAATGTGAGTTAACTTAATAAAAAAGACATTCAGGACCTGATGAAGGATTCAACACCATAAGGATGTCAATTCTCAGCAAATTTACTTATAGACTAGAGGCCAGGTGCATGAATTCATGCATGGGTGGGGTCCCTCGACCTGGCTGGAGATCGGGGCCAATCGGGGCTGGCCAGCTGTGGGGAGGGACCACAGGAGTTTGGCCGGCCAAGTGAGGTTGGCTGGGGGAGTGCATTGACCACCAGGGGGCAGTTCCTGCATTGATTGTCTGCCCCCTGGTGGTCAGTGCGCATCATAGTGACCGGTCGACCGGTCATTCAGTTGTTTGGTCTTTGGTTGCTTAGGCTTTTATATATATATAGATTGGACACCATTTCAATCAAAACATAAATGTATTTGGGGGAAATTTTCCAAAGTGATTCAGATGTTCATCCTGGGCAAATAAAATAAAATAAAATAAAATAAAATCATTGCTCAAGAACAGCCTAGAAAATATTAAAGAATGGCCCAGCTGGCATGGCTCAGTGGTTGAACATCAACCTATGAACCAGAAGGTCACGGTTCAATCTCTGGTCAGGCACATGCCCAGGTTGCCAGCTCGACTCCCCAGTGTTGGGTGTGCAGGAGGAGCTGATCAATGATTCTCTCTCATCATTGATGTTTCTCTCTCTCCCTCTCCCTTCCTCTCTGAAATCGATAATATTTTAAAAAAGAAAATATTGAATAATGGGTAGCTGAGAGGCAGGGCTGCTGTGCCCATTTGTCATAGGCAGAGATCTGCAAAGTGGGAAGAGGGGCTCCTGAGCACCCAAAAGAGCCCAAAAGGTTGTGCAGGAAGGAGGTGGGTGTGGCCAGGTGTTCTATAGGTGTGAGAACTTGGACCCTGGTCCTCTCCTCTTCCAATGAACGGAGGTGGGGGACATAATGAGAGCGTGGGTGCAAGAAGGAGTCCTCATCCTCCAGACCCCTGGATCTTTTCTCTTGTGTTTCTTGTGCCCCTAATACCTGACCTCTCATTCTTCCTTATTAACAGAGCACCGCCCCCCCCCCCCCCCGAACATTAGTGTGGGCACATTTCCCAGCCTTCTTCACAAGCAGGTGTGGTCATATAACTAAGTTCTGGCTAATGGGTCAAGCAAAGAGCTATATGTGACTTCTGGGTTGGGTCCTGGGAAGAAAGCTAATTGCCCTTCCCCTGTTTTCTTTCTCCACTACTGGAATTCAAATGTGACAGGTGGGCCAGGAGCAGCCATCATAAACCATAAGGTGAGTGAATTGAAGCCACACACAGTTGACCACTGCGCTCCTGTAAGTCATTGCTCAGATGTCATCTCCTCCTGGGGCCCTTCTGAACACCCCTTTCACAATTTCACCCCTCCCAGATCTCTTCTTGTTTGCTTCTTAATCAGAGCTCTGACCTCCGCCACCACTCTAGAATGTATGCTTCAGGGATTTCTGCCTTCTTGTGTCAGCTACAGGGCCTGGGATAGCCAGGCACTAATAAATATTTGTTGAATGAGTAAATGCGCAAACCACGCTGCATACTGTAAAGTGCAAAGTGAATAAATGTGCAGTGGCAACAACAGTATGGTAATATGAGGCCCTGGCGGTGCCTGTATTGTAGGAGCCCATGAACAGAGTGGTGATTCTCACCCAGGTTTCCTTGTCCATTCGTTCCCACCCCTTCGGACCCCCAGTCTCACCTCACCCTCCCTGCTCTCCACTCTCCTGCGCATACCTCTCCCAGACTCCAGGGACTGACGCCCCCGCCCCCCCACACCTGGGTCATTAGTACCTGCTCTCAGTGGGCGTGGTCAGTGGTCCCAGGCCGGCGTCCAGGTGCTGGGGGTGATGGCCTCCCGGAACCAGACCTCATCGGCGTCCCATTGCCTGTCCCTCTCCTGGACCAGGCCCTGGATCGCTGACCCTTGACGCCTGGGATGGGATGGGATGGGGTCTCCAAGATCTTGCAGCGCGACCCCCGAGGTTATGTTGCTAACAAGGGACAGGACTGGCTTCAAGTCAAGATTTTACCCGGTGCCCCGCCCCCGCCCCCGGCGACGCTCCTGGCTCCTCCCGGGAGCCTGAACCCGCAGAGTCCATCGACGGCCTCCTCCGGGCCGGCTGCGCCCCGCCCCCACCTCCGCCCTGCCCCTGCCCGCCCCGCCCCTGCCCTCCCGCCCCCACCTCCGCTCCGCCCCCCGCCCCGCTCCGCCCCCACCTGCCTTCCCCGGTACAGGCCCGGCTCTGGTTCCGCAGCCTTCCCGGCGCCCGGGGACCGGAGGCCACCATGTCCCAGCGTTTCCTGGTGACCCCCGCGGGGGGCGGAGTGGAGAACCCCGACCCCGCAGCTGCCCCGGAGTCGCCGCGGGTGGACGCGCTGCCCATTCTGCACTACGGACGTGAGCCGAGCCGCTACGGTAGGTGCGGCCCGACGGGGACTCCCCTGGGGGCGCGCGGGCGTCGGAGCGTCGCCGGAGGGGGGCCCGTGGCTTAGGTGGGTGAGCTGCCCGGGTGCTGCCCTTGGGGATGACCAAGTGCCGCCCCGGGGCCAGCGCCGGGTGAGCCGGTGCGGTGCGTCCACAGCTTCTCCCGGGAGACTTGGACAGCAGCCGACCCCGCCGGCGGTCTGCCCTGCCTCTGGGCCTGGAGGGAGATGCGAGGGCTTGTCCTTGGGAATTGGCGGTGACAGCTCCCGCCCTCTGACCTCGTGCTCCTGCAGCGCAGAGCGTTGTGTGTGGGTGCGGCTTGCACCCAGCAAGGCAGTGCGCTGCTGGGCTCCTGTCGGGGGATGCAGCCCAGGGTCAGTGAGCAGGCTTTTATACGGAGTACAGCCCTCCGTCAGTCGCTTGGAGCGCGTCCTTTCCCCCAGTGACCTCACCCGCCTTTAATCACTTTAACATCTAACGTCTACTTTCCTGCACCTTCCCTTTTGAGAACGGACTTCAAGGGGTTGAGAAGTGTTAGCAGCCACATTGGTGACCCCTGCCTGTCCCTGTGTGAGGGGATGTGCAGACAGTGTCCCTCCTGGGCACTCCCATAGGTGGGCGCCCACAGCCCTGGGTATGGAGGGTGGGGATGTGGGAGGGCAGGCAGAGCCTGGGTGCCTGGCAGCGAAAGCAGAAGCAGGGTCTGACTGAATCTGAAAGGCTGCTGGAGCCCTGTCCCTCCACTGCAGTCTCTCTCCATGTGGGTGAGGTTTGGCTAATGGGTCCCCCATCCGATCCTGGGGCACACTGCCTTGGGCTCTCACTACAGGACCTCGGCCATTCCAGGGCTGAGGTAGATCTGAGCTACCTCCCGTGCCCAGTAGTCCCCGAAGGTCAGCTAGGGGGAGGCAGCTCTTTAGGTAGAAGGGTCTCCTGTCTGTCCCACCCCCAGGAGAAACTCAGTGCATGTGAGTGTCCTGTGTGTGCACGCGATGAGAGAGGGTAGCTCTAAGTGTGAGGGCTGACAGAAGCTCAGGTTTTGTTTTTTTAAATATGTTTTTATTGATTTCAGAGAGGAAGGGAGAGGGGGAGAGAGAGAGAAACATCAATGATGAGAGAAAATCATTGATCAGCTGCCTCCTACACACCCCCTACTGGGGACCGAGCCCACAACCCAGGCAGTGCCCTGACTGGAAATTGAACCGTGACCTCCTGGTTCATAGGTCGACCCTCAACCACTGAGCCATGCTGGCTGAGCTGGCACAGAGGTTTTAGATGCATGTCCAACAGATCTTCCATTGAGTTACTGGGAAGTTCCATTAGCTTCATGGTGACATCTGAGTGGTGCCTCCCACGTGAGCAGTGGGCTTTCTGCGATGCGGGTGTGGGTGCGGTATGCATGCACATATGCGTGTGGGTATATGTGTTGCAGACACCCGCTCGTCCAATTCTACTCTGAGTTCTAGGTCAGGTGTGGATAGGTGGACAAGACACTTGTCACCTTGGTAGTGGCTGGTTCTCAGGTCCTACTCCCTTCCTGTCACCCTGGGAGCCATTCCTTATGCCCCAGGCTGGGTGTGTGGCACCTGCTGTGCACCTGTGGTATCAGCCCCAAAGCAGAGGGGACCCTCTCCATCGGACCCTCAAACTGGCTGTGGCCCAGGGGAGGGTGCTCTCTAGTGGGGGGCTGAGGTGTCACTTGCTCCTGCTTACCCAATAACGCAGTCCTTTTGTTTTCTGCTATGAGCAGGTAAGTCCACAGGTCATTGATTAGAATGTAAGTCAGAGCAACTGATTATTTCTCAGGGGTTGTGGGGCCCTCCAGCCTGTTCTGAGGGAAATGGCTTTGATGCAGGACTCAGTGGAAATTTCAGGGCGAGTACAGGTAAGAAAATGAACCGTGTCCGAGAGCCGGCAGGTGAAGGCTTCCTGACTATAGTCAGCAGCAGTGAGATGAGCTGTTGCTTCTGGGCAGTGGAGCTGGGTCTGTACTCCCTCCCCAGGGGACCCTTGGGGTGCTGGTCCTGGACTGCACTGACCCTGGCCTGGGCTTGCTCAGCCCCAGGCTCTCCTCACAAGAACTGGGGTCCCTGTGGCCTTGGTCTCGCCTCTAGGCTGGAAGATGGACTCCCAGTGGGCACCGCCCCAGCATGGGGCTGTTTTCCAAGCCAGTAGGACTCAGCACCCCAAGCAGGGGCACAGCTCTGGGTCAGCTGACCTTCCAGGTCCTCCTCTCGCCGCATCCCCCCTTTTGGGCCTCTCTGCTTCCCTGGCCCTTGGTACTTAGCGTGCTGGCCGGTGCCCCTGCGGAAAGGGTTCGGTGCCAGGAGACATGCTCAGGTCTCGACTTGTCTTTCTGTTCCCTGTCAGGCTGTTGAGATTTTCATCTTCATGCTGACACGGAAGAAGGGCATTTACCAGAGTCCTCGATGTGGCAACCAAGAGATAGGCTGTTGGGGCTGGAGGATCCCGTCTGACCCTAGAATTCCCCCACACCCACCTTCACTTCTTCTTGTGGCCTGCTGTCCAGGGGCAGGCCTCCCCTAATCCCTCCCACCATCACCCAGGCAGGGAGGGGCCACCCCAGCCACCCCCCAGCTCAGCCCTCAGGTGTGGAAACTGCTGAGCCTGCAGCCACTTTCTGCTCTGCTGCTTGGCTGGCTAGTTTTTGCCCATAGACCTTGGGCTCTATGGTGCGGGAGTTCTAGCCAGCAGTCAACCAAATGATTTTATGTTGTGCCCACTATATGAGGAAAAAAATCCCTATTGTTTGGTGCTCCATTTAAACAATGCAACCGGGCTTTATTGGCACTCCTTGATCCAAGCCAGGAAGCGGAGCATGGTGGACACTTACCCAGAATTGTCCTTTCACTTCCAGTATGTGTGTTTGTGTGTGTGTGTGTGTGTGTGTGTGTGTGTGTGTGTGTGTGGCGGGGGAGTGGGGGAAGGGAGGTGATGGAGGGGAACTTCTAATCCTTCACGACACCAGCCTCTCGACTCACAGGCTCCCAGTGCCTCGTCCGTGTCTGTCTGGTGCTTCCTTCAGTGTCCGCTCAGACCAGTTCCCCTCAAGTGCAGTGTGTGGAGAGAGCACGCTGCCGTGGGGTCTCCCTTCTCTGGGTCAGGACACAAGTCCAGCTCTGAGTCCCAATCCCTGTGTCTCCGGCTCAGCCAGCATTTCCTGAGGGCTCCTGCTGGAGTCACAGCACACACTGGTCACAACAGTGTGCCACTAGCATGTAAGGGGACATAGAGCCTTCTGTCTCACAGGTGTGACTCCCTGCCCCCCACCCTCCCCCGCATGGCTGCAGGAGGGGAGACGTCATGTGTAAGGGAAGGTCTGGCTGTGCTTCCATGGGGTGGAAACGTCACATATGATCTACCAGGTTCCAGTGAGTGAGGCTGAACCATCGCTGTCCTCTTGTTCCCAGTACAGGGGTGCTGGTGGGAGCCCCAATGCAGTTCTTTTGGTGGGGTGGTCAGAGGTGGTTGCAGGTCCAGAATCAAGACATGAGATGGACATGTCCCGCTCAGCCTGAGGGCAGAGGAAGAGGAGAGGGTCCCGCCTGTGCAGAGGCCGCCTAGCGGACAGTGACATTCAGGGAGGGTCAAAGCCAGCTCTAGGCCACGTGGAGCAACACATGACCCCCAACCCCAGGGCCACACCTTGGAGAGCAGCTTGGCTCCCCAGAGGCCGGACTCCCCTAGACCACCTCCTTGTTTCTGTAGCCTGGGTGGGCTGCACCTGTGTAGAAGATTCTGGATGTGAGTAGGGCAGTGGAGCGGCTTGTCACCTCCCCGGGGGCTGTGTGGGAGGAGAGCATCCCCCTGGGCTGATAGGGACAACAGGAGGCCATTGGCATTGGAGGATCAGTCGGACAGCTGTCCATCTGGGCAGGGAGCAGCAGCCAAGGGACCTGGTCTGGTCAGGCACCACAGCTGCGGCGGTGGGGGGAGGGAGGGAGGGAGGGTGTGGAGCAGGCACATAGACGGGGTGGAGTGAGCGGCTGGAGGACATGCTGGCTCCCCAGTCACCCTGTGTGACAGACCCTCAACCTGTCCATGGACCCCAGCACAGTCCCCCCTCCCCCCTCCCAGACGATGCATCTGTGCTTCATGCATTCGTCATCATGGCCATTAATGGTGTTGGTCATAGGATTCTGCTTGAAGAAAGTTTTGGGGAAAAGCCCCATTTTTCTGGCTGAATATGTTGTTTTTTGTCAGGACCAGGCTGCTGTAGTTCCCTCTTGGCCAACTGACACCCAGGACTGGCTGGCGGCTCTGGTGTCGACCCCACCCCCTCCCCGTGTGCTGGGCAGACTCTGTTTCCTTTCCCTTAAATATTTCATGGAGCACGGCGCATGCTAATCTGCTGGCCGCCTCCGGAGCAGTGCTTCTGTCCAGGACACCCAAGGGTTTGGTCACTCTAATCATGAAGGATTCTTGCCTTGGTGATTTCTAACTTGGCTTAAAAAAGCACACGCTTAAAGTCACAGCCATTGTTTCTTTTTTTTTTCCTTACTTTTTAATATTCAGTTTGGTTTCTTTTCTTTTTTTAAAATATATTTTTATTGATTTCAGAGAGTAAGGGAGAGGGAGCAAGACACAGAAACATCAATGATTGGAGAGAACCATTGATTGGCTGCCTCCTGCACACCCCGTACTGGTGATCGAGCCTGCAACTCCGGGCATGTGCCCTTGATCGGAATTGAACCTGGGACCCATCAGTCCGCAGGACAATGCTCTATCCACTGAGCCAAACCGGCTAGGGCCAGTTTGGTTTCTTTTTCCATGGGGTGAGTGTCATGCATTTTGAGGCACCAACCTTCCTTATATATACATCAAAATTTTCTTTAAATAAAGGCTTTTTTAAAAAATATAATTAGGGCCAAAGCCGGTTTGGCTCAGCGGATAGAGCGTCGGCCTGCGGACTGAAGGGTCCCAGGTTCGATTCCGGTCAAGGGCATGTACCTGGGTTGCAGGCACTTCCCCAGTGGGGGATGTGCAGGAGGCAGCTGATCGATGTTTCTCTCTCATCGATGTTTCTAACTCTCTATCTCTCTCCCTTCCGTATTTTTTTAAATATATTTTATTGATTTTTTACAGAGAGGAAGGGAGAGAGATAGAGAGTTAGAAACATCGATGAGAGAGAAACATCAATCAGCTGCCTCCTGCACATCCCCCACTGGGGAAGTGCCTGCAACCCAGGTACATGCCCTTGACCGGAATCGAACCTGGGACCCTTCAGTCCGCAGGCCGACGCTCTATCCGCTGAGCCAAACCGGTTTCGGCAAAATAAAGGCTTTACAGTCCAACAGGAGAATCACAGCTTGGTCTCAAAGAGTGTGAGTCTGGGTTTGCACAGGGAGGTTGACCCCTTTGGTCTCTGAGCAGAGCTACCTCCACACAGGGACTCCTGGGGTCCCCCAGTCCTCGCTGCCCATCCCTGCAGTGGTCATTTCACACGGGTAACAAACACAAGAACATCTGTGTTCGGGCGGCCACCCAAATATCCTTACCCCACTGAGAGGCTGCGGGGGCAGGTGCAGGACCCCAGGAGCATCACCTGGAAGCCCTCCTGTGCCCTGTAGGCATCTCCTGCCTGGAACCCTGGCTGCCCTGCCCTCCCAGCCTCTATCCAGGCCTCTGTCCCATGGGCTTGAGGTCTGTATCTGCATCCATGGATGTTGGCTACTATGTGAATGGGGGGAGGGGCAGTCAGAAGGTAACTACAAGCACAGGGCTTAAAAAGTGCAAACATGCACCACAGAACACTATGAAAAGACAACCCACAGAATGGCTGAAAATATTTGCCAATCATATCTGATAAGATTTTAATATCCAGAACACACAAAGAGCTCCTGTAACAACTCAACAATAACAAATCAAACCAATGACAAAATGTGCAAAGATTTGAATAGACATTTTTTAAAAAAAAATTTATTGGGGTGACATTGGTTAATAAGGTTACATAAGTTTCAAGTGAACAGTTCTGTAATACATCATCTGTATATTCCGTTGTGTGTTCACCACCCAAAGTCTAGTCTCTTTCCGTCACCATATATTTGACCCCCTTTACCCTCTTCATCCTCCCCTACCCGCTTCTCCCTCTGGTAACCTTCATACTGTTGTCTGTGACTCAGTCTGTTTGTTTGTTCATTTGTTGCTTTCTCTTTTATATGCCACATATGAGTGAAGTCATTTGTTCTTTTCTATCTGACTTATTTCACTTAGTACGACACTCTCAAGATCCATCCATGTTGTCACAAATGGCAGTATTTCATACTTTCTTAGGACTGAGATGTGTACATAAGTACCACATCTTCTTTATCCAATCATTGGTCTAAGGACACTTCAGTTGTTTCCGTCTTGGCCACTGTGAATAATACTGTAATGAACATGGGGGTACATATATCTTTATGGATAAATGTTTTCAAATTTTCTGGGTGGGTACCCAGAAGAGGGATTCCTGGGTCATATGGTAGCTCTCAAATAGACAATTCTCCAAAGAAGGTATACAGGTGGACAATAAGCACATGGAAAGATGCTCAACATCATTGATCATTAGGGAAGTGCAACCAAAACCACAATGAGATAGCACAATGGATAAACCCCATTTGAATGTCTATCACACACACAAAAAAATAGAAAATAACAAATGTTGGCAAGGATGTGGAAAAATTAGAACCCTTGTGCACTGCTGGTAGGAATGTAAAATGGTCCAGCTGCTATGGAAAACAGTCAGGAGCTTCCTAAAAAATTAAACATAGAGTTGCCATATGACTCAGCAATTCCGTTCCTAGGTGTTTACCCAAAGGAATTGAAAGCAGGGTCATGAAGAGATATTTGTGCACCCATGTGTGTAGCGGCATTATTCACAATAGCCTAAAAAGTGGAAATAACCCAAAATCTATCAACAGAAGAATGGGTAAAGAAGATGTGGTCCATCCATACAATGGAATATTATTCGACTGAAAAAGGAAGAGCATTCTAGCACATGCTGCCATGTGGGTACCCTTGGGGATAATATGCCAAGTTAAATAAACCAGTCACAAAAGATAAATACTGAATGAGTCCACTCATACGAGGTCCCCAGAGGAGACAGATTCACAGAAAGTTAGAAGGGTGGGTGCCAGGAGCTGGGGGAGGGAGATGAGGAGTTAGTATTTAATGGGGACAGAGGTTTAGTTTGGGAATATTTAAAAATGCTGGAGATGATGGAGGTGATGGTTGCACAACAATGTGAATGTGCTTAATGCCACTTAACTGTACACTTAAAATGCTGAGCTTTATGTTATACATATTTTATCACAACACAAAATAAAATACAAAATAAAAAAGCAAACAGGGGCGAAGGGCCAAGAAGGAACTAAATCCCTCCCCTCCCTGCCGGTTCCTGCCGGGAACCCCTGGTCTCTGGTTTTCCGGGAGGAAGCCAGTTTGATTAAATCAATTTTCGCCATTCGTCATTCCGGGCTCTCTCAGGAGTGGGTCCTTTTAAATCTAAATTGCTCTCTGCAAGATGTAAGTTCAAACCTCTTACAGGAGATATTTTTGTCCAGGGACCTTCCTGTTTCAAAGAACCCTGTGTGACCCCTTCTGGGCTGGTCCTAAAGGGGAAGAGGAGGCGGCTGACGGGCTTCCTGCATGCAGATTCTGGGAAGGGGGCTGCAGACTGGCACAGCCCCTCCTTACACTGCTTCCCCCAAGGACCTGCTCCTCCCTGGACAAAGATCGAGCAGCAGCCTCAGCCACCCAGCCGGGCATGGGGAGAGCTGTGTCCCTTCAGGCCCCGAGTCTTCCTGCCCACTCAGGTCCCCCCCTCCCTGGACATGCGCAGGCTCGCTCTCTCTCTGTTTCTTTTTTTAAATATATTTTATTGATTTTTTACAGAGAGGAAGGGAGAGGGATAGAGAGTTAGAAACATTGATGAGAAAGAAACATCGATCAGCCGCCTCCTGCACACTCCCCACTGGGGATGTGCCCGCAACCAAGGTACATGCCCTTGATCGGAATTGAACCTGGGACCCTTGAGTCCGCAGGCCGACGCTGTATCCACTAAGCCAAACCGGCCAGAACTGCACAGGCTCTCTTAGTGCCCAGAGTCATGCTCAGCAGGCGGCACAGGCCACAGGCCCTGGCTGCCGGGCCTGCAGCTCCTGCATTCCCCTGGCCTCCAATGTCCTTTCCCAGAGACCCCGGAGTGGGGGCAAGCTCTCCTGTCAGAAGGAGGGGCTGGACTGGGTGCTCCAGGGCAGCCTCACCAGCCTTCTGGGTCTCTCCTTGTCCTGTCTGCTGGTGTTTGCCCTTTCTTAGCATTAGTGGCATGTCCCCAGAAACAAGAAGGTGGGTTCTGTCTGCTCTTCCTCCCTCAGGAGGCAGCAAATGTTGGCTTTTTACCTAGGGCTGCTCAGATTTGGCCTTGGGGGCGGGGGGTGGGGGGAGAGGAATGAGGTCCCAGCTTTGTGCCCAAGGAAGGACCTGTGGACTGCATGCAAGGCAAAGCTAGTCATAATGGTCCCCTTGATGGACATGCCATGTCCTAGCCATGGGAGGGAGTATGTGTGTGTGTGTGTGTGCACATGTTTGTGCGTGCGTGCATGCAAGGTTTCTCCTGCCTTAGTAGAGGTGGCGTGCGACCTGGTCCTCATTTTGGACAGTTTGCAAAGCAGTGTCATGTCATTACCTCATTCATGTCTGTGACAGCCCAGTGAGCCAGGGAGAAGGTATGCTGCCTGGTGGAGACTGTGCCTCCACGATGTCATCAAGAGCTGAGCAGACCTGGCCCCCAGGCCTCGCTAGGTGTGGGGGAGCCAGAGCCCCTCCTGTAGCAGGCTTGGTCCCGATGCAACCCCCACGGGGGGCCAGATGGGCTGGTGGGCCTTCCAGCCCTATGCAAAGTCCCCTCAGAGCCATGCTGAGCGGTGATGCTCACTGCAGACACCTGGGAAGATGTGGGGAGTGCAGTCGTTCGAGTCCCAGAGAACCAGTCCCAACAGGATGTGTGTGGACACATAGAGATTTATTGGCTCCTGAGATTGTGGCTTGGTGAGTCCAAAATCTGCAGGGCAGCCAGAGGGCTAGAGACCTGGGGGAGAGTGCAGCTTAGTCCACAGCCATCTGCTGGCAGGATTCCTTCCACTCTGTGAGGTCAGCCTTCAGCTGATTGCATGAGGCCCATCCACATTAGGGAGGGCAATCTGCTTTCTTGGATTCCACCAATTTAAATGTTAATCTCATCCAAAAAACACCTTCACAGAAAGACCCAGAAAAATGCTTGACCCAATATCTGGTCAGACTTCCAACCTCCAGCACTGAGACAATAAATTTCTGTCGTTTAAGCCTTCTGTCTGTGGTGCCTGTTATGCCAGAGCTGATTGAGATAAACTGTTACAGCCTGTGGGCACCCCCATCACCCTTAGGTGGGCCTGTCTCAGCTCAGCTTCCTTGGTGGCCGTGCCCCACAGCTCTGCTCTGTCCTGAGCCCCCATTGGCTCCCTGTGAACAGCCTCCCCACAGTTACCCCCATGAGGTCACCCTAAGCTGTCACACCAGAGCCCTGTGCCATCTCCAACCAGGTGGTTTTGACTGCCTCATCTGGACTGAGGCTCCCTCCGTGGCAGCCACCTCCATTGGGATCCATGCTCCCCTCCCTCTGGCCACCTGAGCCCTCCCCCGGGGCCGGGGCTCCTCGTTGCCTCTCGTTGCCTGGAGACCCTAGTTCTCCTGTCCCTCCGGACTACATGGCACAGAATGGGTGGCACCGAGATTCTGAGCAACGAGGTGGACCACACAGCTGCCATCACTGAGCACCCATCCCTGAGAGAAGCCGGCCTGCCGGTGCAAGGGGACAGGTGTGCAGAGTGGAGCATGGTTGCTCAAGGGGACAAGCCAGGCAACTCTGCCCTTTGTAGGAAGGATGGTTGAGTGGACACCTGAGATATTGGGGTTCCCCAGGCCCCATTTCTCCAGTGTCACCCCCTCCCCCACAGGGACTACCTCTCTCAGAGCAAGCCAAATCTCACTGTGTGGGCCAGGCCCCACTGTCCTGAGTCTTGGCCAGGCTATACCTTCTTGGCTGGGGGGTCTGGTCTCATAAGAAGGTGAACCCCCACAGTGCTGCCTCTCACCACTGGCCACCTGCTCCTATGCTACCTCAGCACCTGCTCTGGCCGGTGTAGGCCCATGTTGTCCAGGAATGGCTATCACCAGCCCAGCGCCCCTCTGCAGGCATCCCTGCCAGGCTCTGCAGAGGCCAGGGTGACCTCCCCCCTTCCTCTCACCCTCGGGCTTTGTGGGTGTGAGTGGGGACCGGCCAGCCAGGCCCATGAGGGTGAAGGTGGAACCCAGCTTGTGGGACCATAGGGGGCTCCCAGAGTGGCCCTGCTGCTGTCCTGGGGTCCCTCAAAGTGACTGAGGGGCCAGCCCTGGCAGCCCTTCTAAAGTCATGACCAGATCCACAGCCAGGATCCCCCGGGGACAGGGCACAAGTGATCCCCACCTGCCTGTCCAACTGTGAAGCGGTCCCCCCTGTGCACGGAAAGTTGCAGTGGTGCTGTGGGAGTGACTCCCTGGGACCCCTCCCTGGGGTTCACGTACTCCCAAGTTTGGACCCGAATCTTCTAGATTTAAGGTGTGTAGTGGGCTAAGTGGCAGCCCTCCAAAGTTATGCCCACGCCCCAACCCGTGGCTCCTGTGAACGGGGCCTTATTTGAAAAAAGGCTTGTCACAAATGTGATTAAGTCATGGACCTGGAGATGGGGAGATCGTCCTGGGTGATTGGTGGCCCTGAATCCAGGGTTAAATGCCCTTGTAAGAGACACAGGGGGAACAGACTCAGAGGGAGAGGCCATCTGAAGAAGAGGCACAGACTGGAGTGCCGCACCACAGGCCCAGGATGCCTGGAGCCCCGGAAGCTGGAGAGGCGAGCAGGACCCTCCCCTGAAGCCTCCAAAGGGAACCTTGATCTCATACTTCTGGCCCAGAGCTGTGAGAGCATGCATTTCTGTTAGGCCACCATTTGTGGCTCAGGGAACAGCAGCTGTAGGAGCTGATACAGGCTCTCTGAGTGGTGCCTGCAAGGCTGAGTAGGTTTGCCTGAGTGGTGTTTCTGGAGTGCTAGGGTCCGGGGGTTGGAGCGAGTGCAGAAGAACAGACATAACTACTGCTCTAGCCTCCTCCGCCCCCCTCACCGCACCCCCCACCCATGGAGCAGCATGGTGGCTGCCATCCAGGGGCTCTCCCATGTGCTGCAGCTCTGGGCTCCTGGGTGGACCCCATAGGGCAGCACCACTCTCTGTGTCGACAGGGACAGAGGGGGAGCCTGGGAAGCAGCCTCCAGCCCAGACTCAGCCCGTCCTGGGGCACACAGTCTGCAGCCAGGCGCCAGGGCCTCCTGGGGCCGTCCCAGGAGGAGACTGGACCCAGCGGAGAGGTGACTCCTGTGTCCCGGAGTCTGTGGGTTGTGGAAAGAGTGGGACTGAGGACTGATCGAAGGAACCACGGACGCTGGAACCTGAGCCAGAAATCAGCGCCCAGAGCTGACCTGGCTCCAAAGTGCAGCCCTACCAGTGACTGAGTCACCCAAAGGCTGCCCCTCAGGAAGCATGGGGTGGGGCAGTGCCGCCTCCCACCCTCCAGGGCCTAAGAAGCAGCCCCAAAGGAGAGTCACCACCCGCTCCCCTCAGCCAGAGACCTCTCCCACGCAGACCATTCTGGGGTTCCATGCACAGACCAAGGCCTGACTTCCACACGAATTGCCACAGGAGCACAAGGTCTGGGGTGCGCGTGTGTGTGTGCACGTGTGTGTGTATGTGTGTTCGTGTGTGCGTGCCTGTGCGTGCGTGTGCATGTGTGTGTGTGTGTGTGTGTGTGTGTGTGTGTGTGTGTGTGAGTGATTCTCACAAAGGCCAAGGTGTCTCCTGGAGTCCAGAATGGGAGGCTCCACGGCCCCTGAGCCCCACCTGAACTTTGTTCCCTGAGCCCTTTGAACTTTGCTCACGTTTGGTTACAGGCTTTCTTGGAAGCCAGGTTGTGACTTTAAAACCCAGCAGGGGGTGAGTGACTGTCCTGCCGGTGAGGTCGGGGCTTGGAGCCACAGTGGTAGAAGGAGGACGCAGACATGTGCATGCGGAGCGGGGCCAGCGCCTGCTCCATGGAACTGGAGTACCAGTGGCTGTGGCTGTTTTCCTGGGGGGCAGTGTTTCTCCTCCTGTGCTCATACTGTAGGCAAAGGACTCGGTTTGTTTGGCTCCGTGGCGTTATTCTTTCAGCTGAATGTTGGTGCTCCTGGTGGCTGGGCACGTTTACCTCCGCATCGGGCCAGTGGGGTGGTTGTAGGTGAACCCTCACACTGGATGACACTCTGAACACAAAGCCTTTGTACCAGGGACGGTGGCAATGAGAAACTGTCCTGGCAGAATCCACTCCGTCATCTCAGAAACGTGTGGGTCGCCCACGTGTGCCAGCACGGTTCAGTTCCCAGTGTGAGGTGCCACCTCCCCATCAGTCCTGACTGTGGCTTCCAGTGACGTGCTGGAGTGAGTGGGAGGGATCTCGAAAGCAAAGGCTGCTTCCAGGAAGAGATGCCCGCAGCTGCTTGCATGTCCATGCCAAGGACAGCAGTGCAAAGGCCCCGGGGTGCTGATTTCCGGACAGGGCTGTGGATGTGAACAAAGACCTGCCAGTGTGAATGGGCAGAGCTGGCTGTGGCCAGGATCGGCCTGAGACTCCTGGGCAGGTAAACGAGTGGGAGAGTTCACAGCAGAGAAAAGGGAGTGAAAGCACCCCAATGGGGGCCATGAGCCTGGGAGCCGGGAGGCAGGAACAGAAGGGGGCATCGCGTGAGTGGGTAGAGAGCATTGCTTTCTGTGGCTGGTCCTGAGTGGAAGTGGGCAGTCACTGACCAAGTTCTGAGCATCTGGACCCATCGCCGCTGCGGTTGTGGTTGGGCTCTTGGGCTGCTGGCTGCGGAGGCTGTGGGGCAGGGTTCTGTGTTATCTGTGATCTGGCCGCTGACTGCTGTTCACCCAGTGTCTCAGGGTGCAGATGACGGGGCTACCTAGGGAGTGGCTCCAGGTCATTCAGTTTTGTTTGTTTTTAGGTTTACAGGGGGTGAGGGGGGGTGGGCAGGGGGGACCCATGGCCCCACCGATTATGGGGGTAGAGAGTCCTTTCAGTACAGGCAGAGTGAGCTCAGGGGAATGGGAATCCCAGGGGAAACCCCAAGTCACCAGTGAAAAGTTGTGGCTCGTCTTCGTGGGGGGCACGGTGTGACACTGTGGGGCCCTGTGGAGCTCTGTGGGGGACCCTGTGGACACTGTGGGGGGCATGGTGTGGGAAGGCTGGGTACTGTGGAGCTCTGCGGGGGGCACGGCGGGGTACTGTGTGAGGAGCTGTGAGGACACTGTGGGCATTGTGAGGCACTGTGGGAAGCATCAGGGTCATGGGATTCCCCCCACCACTGGGGGGCGGGGCTAGGGCTTCTGGCCTCCAGGTGACCATTGGGAGAGGAACAGGATGACCAGTAGGGGGCAGGGGAGGACTGTGACTTGGGACCTCTGAGTGAGTTTGCAAGTCAAACTTGTGTCTGGTGCCCAAGTTCTGCGTCCAGCCTGTTCTCCTGGGAGGGCTCCTGGGTCTTTTTTTTTTTTTTTTTTAATAAAATATATATTTTATTGATTTCAGAGAGAAAGGGAGAGAGAGATAAAAAAATCAATGATGAGAGAGAATCACTGCTCGGCTGCCTCCTGCACGCCCCCCACTGGGGATTGGGCCCGCAACCCAGGCATGTGCCCTTGACTGGAATCGAACCCGGGACCCCTCAGTCCACAGGCCGACGCTCTATCCACTGAGCCAAACCAGCTAGGGCCACCTGGGTCTTTTTGAGCTCTGCCTCCCCTTCTGCCTGTTGGGCTTCATCCCCTCCTTTCCCTCCTCCTTCACCCAGTGGCCCTCCTCCACTTTCCTGTTTTCCTGGAAGGCTGGGCAGTGGTCACTCCTTGCACCCAGGTGTGTCAGAGGAAAAGGTGGAGGCTTCTCTCCTTTCCCCCACCAGGCCAACTAAGGGGAACACCCAGCAGGAGGCGGGCAGGTTTGCACCCTTGGCCTCCCACCCTCCCTGTCTGCTCCTGGGAGATAGAACCTTTCTCTCCCTCACGTCAGGCTCCGGGAGGGCAGATGCCATCCTCCTGCTCCCCTACCCACGTGTAGAGAGTTCTCTCGCACATGGGGCTCAAGGCCTGCCCCCATGAGGTTGCCCTCAAAGGCGTTCAGATGAGGTGTGCCCTGCCCAGGACACTCTGCATGAGGGCACCGCTTTGCAGCCATCCTGAGGGGACCCACTTAGCGCCTGGCCAAAGAAAATGCTATGGCTTCTGGAAGACCCTAGAGCAGTGGTTCTCACCCTTGGCTGCACATTAGAATCACCTGGGAATCTTTTTAAAATCCTGATTTCTGCCCTGACCAGTTTGGCTCAGTGGCTAGAGCGTCAGCCTGTGGACTGAAGAGTCCCAGGTTCGATTCCAGTCAAGGGCATGTACCTTGGTTGCCAGCACATCCCCAGTAGGGGGTGTGCAGGAGGCAGCTGATGGATGTTTCTCTCTCATGGATGTTTCTAACTCTCTATCCCTCTCCCTTCCTCTCTGTAAAAAATCAATAAAATATATATTTTTTAAAAATCCTGATTTCTGGGCCTCATCCTCCGGAAATTCTGTTTCTTTGTTATGGGGTGGGGCCACAACATTAGTAACAAAGAAACAGAATTTCCGGAGGAGGAGGCCCAGAAATCAGGATTTTAAAAAGATTCCCAGGTGATTCTAATGTGCAGCCAAGGTTGAGAACCACTGCTCTAGAGGGTTCTGGAGCTGCCAAATTCGGCCACCTTGACGGGGGAGGCCCAGCAGACCCATCACTACTGCAGCTAAACCTGTAACCAAACAAGCACAATGTTAGGTTATTTTCAGCAATTTTTCTGAAACACACCCATAAATACAATCATAGAGGTAACATCAGAGGTTTCTTGTTTTTTGTTTTGTTTGTTTTTTTAACTCTCACTGGAGGGCGTGCCTTCATTGATGAGAGAGAGAGAGAGAGAGAGAGAGAGAGAGAGAGAGAGAGAGAGAGAGAACGAACCCATCGATGTGAGAGTGAAACATCAATTGATTGCCTCCTGCACGTGCCCGACCAGGGATCAAACCTGCAACCTGGGTATGTGACTTGACCAGGAATCGAACCCATGACCTTTTGCTATATGGGATGATGCTCCAACCATCTGAGTCACACCGGCCAGGGCCTTGGGTTTTTTAACTTCCTTTTTCAGGGGAAATGGAGACATGCGCCCGAGGCTGCCCTGGCATGGATGTCCCTCCCTTGTGGTCTGACCCCAGGCCCTCAGGCTCAGGGCCCAGGATCGGATTTTCGCGCTCTGACGACAGTGAGGCACTTTCCTTTTGAATTGCCAGGTTTGGGCAGAGGAATAATGCTGGGCCTTGGAAGCAGCTCGGGTATCTGTGAATGTAACCCCATCTGAAATCTTTTCTTTTCTTCCTGTTTAATCATGTCAGTTATACCCACAGTCGAGGCTGTAATTTTCCTCCCCAGACCATGTCGACTGTTGGTGACTCCTGGGTGTTCTCATGTTCATTCATGGGGTGGCTGTGGAGCCTCTAGCCTGGCTGCTCCCGAAGGCTGGTGGCATGCTGTCCAGGCACCTGGAGGCCATCCCGTCCCGCCCCTCCCCACCCCTGGGGATCCTGAGGGCACTGTGCCTTCTCTTGGTCTGGGCCTCAGCACACAACCCAGAAGAGTACAGGGCAGGGGGTGAGTAACCTGGATCTGCTCCTCACGCCAGGGGAAGGCCTGGACGTCCCTCTGGCCTCCTGCATCAGGGCTCTCAGGCTGACCCCACATGGCCCCCAGGGACTCTCCTGGTGACCCTCTTCCCAGTCCGTGCCTGGGAGGGTATCACCCCCTCTGGCTCTCACAGCTTCGGAACAAGAGTCACAGTCGAAACTAGCAGCCCCCTCACCTTGTTTGGAACTGCTCAGGCCTTTTAAATTTATTGTGGTAAAATATACAAAACCTAAAATTTACCATCTTACGCCTTTTAAGTGGACAGTTCAGAGGCATTGAGTACACTCACAGCGCTGTGCAGCCATTACCGCTGTTCATCTCTAGAATTTTCATCTTCCCCAGCTGGAACTCCACTCCGATGAAACACTGGCTTCCCATTCCCCTTGCCATCTCCAGGCCCTGGGGCCTCCGGAGAGCCTGGATCATGGGGAGCAGGATGAGCAGACTTTTGTGGACGCTTTCCTTGTCTGTACCGAAGTGTTTAGCCGTGGGCTGGAGCCCTGGTGGCCTGTGTGCACTCTTCCTGCAGACCTCGCAGACCTCCGGCCTGTTCCTCCCGCCCCTCTCCAGCCCTTGACTGCCCTTGTTGACTAACAGCATAAATGAATCAGGAGCTTAGCTAAAAATAAATGATAAAGATTTATTCCAGGGCCTTAGCAGTTGTGTATTGGAAGCACAACTAGGCAATACCCAGAGTACTCTGAAGAGGAAAGAAAAGCTGAGGTTCTTATAGTGGAAAGGACACTCTTGAGAAGAATGGGCCCTGCATTCTTAGTCTCCAGGTTGGTCTGAGACGGGAATCCTCTAGAATCTAGAGCAGGGGTGGGCAAACTTTTTGACTCAAGGGCCACAATGGATTCTTAAACTGGACCGGAGGGCTGGAACAAAAGCATGGATGGAGTGTTTGTGTGAACTAATATAAATTCAAAGTAAACATCATTACATAAAAGGGTACGGTCTTTTTTTTTTTTTTAGTTTTATTCATTTCAAACTGGCCGGATCCGGCCCGCGGGCTGTAGTTTGCCCACAGCTGGTCTAGGCCCTTGGTGGGGGGGTTCCAGCCTTTGTGGGGGGTAAGAGGTCCAGGGTGGCACTGCGCCTGCAGGCGGGGCCCAGGCAGTGTGGCCATGACCTTGGCTTCCTCACTGTCATGATTCACCCTGCTTGCCCCTCACTGTAGGTGAGGTTTCCTGTGTCCTGACCCCTTTCTGGTTTTCTTCTGAAGCAACAAGCAGTGTTTTTGGCTTCAGGGCAGAGAGGCCGCCCCTGTGTGAATGGTATGGGGGCACTCTGTGTCAGACTCTCAGGGCTTATCTTGCACCAAGACACCTTCCTCCAGACCTGCCTGGTGCACCCCTCCCTCCGCCCCCAGGTACACTCGGCAGTGTCCCAGCCAGGCGCAGGTCTTTGCCCTTTCGGAGGCAAAAGGCAAGCTTTCTCTGCAGCAGTGAGGGCCCCAGCTATACACACACATCTTCCCTGTGCCCCGTTCCCCTGGAATGGGCAGAGGGACCAGCAGGAGTGGCCTGGCCCCTTGGGGAGGTGCCCTTGATGCTTAGCACACAGGGCCTTACCCCAGGAAGGACAGAGCCTTGGGTGAGAACTTGACCAGAGTCAGCAGGGGTTTGGGCAGGTGGGGAAGGGCTAGGTGAGGCCATCAGACCTGGGATCTTAAGGGGTCCCTTCCTCTGCCTGCAGAGGGTAGCAGGGTGTGAGTGGGCAATTCAGAGAACGAATAAACCTGGAAAGAGCATTGGGGTCAAGGTGAGGGGTGGAGCCCAGCGTGACTTAAGTGCCAGCCTTCGGGGTTGACCTAGGGAGGTGGTCTGGCCTCAGTGGGAGTGGGTCCAGATTGGTGTCTGCATGAGCAGGGTGCCTCAGGGCCACTGACCAGGCTTGTGACTGACCCTGGCTGCCCAGGCCACTGAAGGAGCACAGTGTGCCATGTGAGCACACACCCACAAGCCAACCCGCACTCACAGCATGCATAGGGCACAAACAAAAGGATACACACTCACAGACAGGCTCACACTCATACACCAACACAGACTAACGACTCACATAGACACACTCATGCGCGCACACACACACACACACACACTCCACTGCAGCCCTCAGGGATTGATGGGAGCCAGGGGACAAGTGGCCTTGATTTCACTGGACTCTGAGTTAATGCTGACTTCCTGCCCAGTCGCGAACAGAAGACATGGGTGCCGGGGTCCAGCCCCAGCAGGTCCAGGGGTTCCCAAAGGTGTAGACGGAGTCGGCGAAGAAGGAAGGACACGGAGACAGTGTTCAGTTGATCAGCAGCCTAGCCAGGATCTCCAGCCAGGATCTCCAGCCAAGTTCTGGTCTGGATCTCCAGAGAGGTTCTGCTTCGGATCTCCAGCCAGGTTCTGTGTCCATGTTCTCTTGCTAGGTTCTCCAGCCAGGTTCTCCAGGTTCTCCAGCCAGGTTCTGTAGTCATGTTCCCTCGCTAGGTTCTCCAGCCAGGTTCTGTCCAGGTTCTCCAGCCAGGTTCAGTCACCAGGTTCTAGTCAGGTTCTCTTGCCAATTTCTGTAGTCAGGTTCAGTCCAGGATCTTTTGCCATGTTCTCTTGCTAAGTTCTGTCTCTAGGTTCTGAGGCCAGTTTCTGTCCAGGATCTTTTGCCATGTTCTCTCCAGCGAAGTTCTTCTGTCTCTAGAGAACATTCTGTGTAGGTTCTGTGCCTAGGTTCTGTCTCTCTTAGTTCTGTGTTCTTACATCTGTATTTATACCAGTTGATTCCAATCCTATCAATCTCTATTCCAAAGGTTAGGGCGTTTCTTATCTCCATTCCAGGGAGTAAAGATTATGTAGCTTAAGCATGATTGTTCGTAGTTAAAGTGATTAATTACCCACCTGGCACTTAGTTAAGAGGTTTTATTCCCTCCCTAACTTCAGGGGAAAATCCCTACCTGGGGAAACAAACTTTCTCAGAGACCTTGGTTAAAACACATAGTGCCAAGAAGGTGAGCAAACATATTAAGAACAGTATGCCATATATGCCAGGTCCCTTGAAACAGCAAGCATGGACCGGCTCCCGGCACATGGGCAGTTCTTCAACCACACGTGGCTCCCAACCTCACCACTGGGAGCTGAAGTTGCTGCTCTCCAATCATTCTCTCCACTCTGGCCTTTCCTGATGGACATGTCCATTTTATATAAACGGGCACCAATATGTGACATAAATGGCCAGATGGACACAAATTCTACATTTACTGCTTGCATGTAACCAGCCTGTTAAACAGAAACCTTCATGGCTGGGAGCTTTTCGGCGGGGGGGGGGGGGGGGGGGGGGGCAGGCGGAAGGTTTACTGAGCCACATGCTACCCAGAAAAAAGAACAGGCCTTGGGCATCAGCCTGAACCACCAGCAAAGGGCTGGATGGAGAAGGCAAACAGGTCGCTGTCCTGTTACTACAATAAGTTTGGGGAAGAAGAATGTAAGTTGTTTTGAAAGAATGTACGCTAGCTGCGTAGGGGGAGGGAGCAGGTAAAGAGGGGCTAGGCTGGGGCCGGTGAATCGTCGTAGGAAAGCGGTGTTTGCTGATTCTGCACGGGTGTGGGCCGCAGCCCAGAAAGTTCCCCTGTAAGCAGGAGGCGGTGGTGTCTGGCGGTCATCTAACTCTCCAGATAAGAGCTGAAATAGCCATCTGGAAGTCGATCCGAAGTTTCAACAGAGTCAGGAATGTGAGCACTTTCCTTGGCTTCTGTTTTGGCTCTAATTGACCAACTCCCTATCACTTCTTCCCACCTCAGGCTGCTGTAATTTAATTTAGGACATTTCAGAATTTTCCTCTTGTCACCTGCCAGGTAAAAAATAGAGCGTTACAGACACCCCAATCAGCAGCATTTTAGACATTTTTATGGCATGTAGGCTATCTCATTGTGGCTGTTATCTTTCAGTTCCTTGATGAGCAAGGCTGATTTGATGAAACGAGTTAGGCAGTATTCCTTCCTCTTTTTTTTTTTTTTTTTATCTTAACTCTCTGGAAGAGTTTAGCATAATTGGTGTTATCTTTCCCTTACATGTTTAGAAAAATTTACCAGTAAAGCCATCTGGGCCTGAGTGTGTGTGGGAAGGTTTCAAATTATGGCTTTAATTTCTACATGAGATATAGTGCTATTCAGAGCTTCTCTCTCTTCTTGTGTAAGTTTTGGTAGAAGAATGTAAGTTGTTTTGAAAGAATTTACACTAGCTGCATAAGGGGGAGGGAGCAGGTAAAGCAGAAAACAGGAAGTGCCTGTTCCCAGAGAATTTGTCTATTTCATCTACAATTTCAGAATTATTATCACAAAGTTTTTCTTCCTATCTGTATCAATTTCTTAGGGCTGCTGTAACAAAGCTGCACAGACTGGTAGCTTAAAACAACAGGGATGTATTTTATCTGGGTTCTGAGGCCAGAAGGTGTTTCAGGGCCACACTCCCTTCAAAGGCTCCAAGGGAGGACTGTTCCTGCCTCTTCTGGCTTTGGGGGGCTCCAGACATCCCTTGGCTTGTGGCCACATCACTCCAACCTCTGCTTCTGTTGTCACATGACCTCCTCCCCTCCATCTCTCCTCTGGTGTCTTCATATCTCTCCTTTTAAAGGCACAAAGCATATTGGATCAGGTTCCCCTCACTCCCCTACTCCACTGTGATCTCATCTTATGTCAGTCACATTTTCAATGACCCTATTTCCAAATAAGGCCACACTCACAGCTACTGGAGACCAGGAAATCAGCTTTATCCTTTGCTGGGGCGGGGGGGGGGGACGCAGTTTAACCCACCACACTACCTTTATAATCCTCACCCAAGGATATTTTTCCCATTGATTTTTAGAGAGAGTGGAAGGGAGGGAGGGCAAGAGCGAGAGCGAGAGCGAGAGCGAGAGAGAGAGAGAGAAACATCAATGTGAGAAAGACACTTTGGTTGATGCCTCTGGCATGCACCCCAGCCAGGGCCTGGGAACAAACCTGCAACCCAGGTACATGCTCTTGACTGAGAATCGAACCCACGACCCTTCAGTGTGCAGACCATGGAGCCACACTGACCAGGGCTATCTTGGTAATTTTTGCAGGGTCTCCTGTCATGACAACTTTCTCCTTTGCCCAGTTTTAACTGCATTTTACAAGTGTCCATAGGTTGTATTTTCATTATCAGTTAGTTCAAAATATTACCGGCTTTCAATTGTGGTTTCTTCTTTAGCTCATTGGTTTCTTGGAATGTGTTGGGGATTATTCAAGTATCTCTCTGTGGCTAATTTTCCTTTCTGTGCTTTATCCCTTTGTGGTCAGAGATCCTACTGCTATTCCATTCTTTGAAAGTGATTAAGATTTTCTTGACGGTACAGAACGCCATCTGTTTTGCTAAGTGTTTTGTGTGCATTTAGAGAGAACATGAGTGGTGCAATTGTTGGGTGCATGTCTGAGTACCTGTCGATTATATCCATCTTGTTACATGTGTGGTTCAGGTTTTCTTTATCTTTGCTGATTCCCCCCCCCCCCGCCCCCCCGTTCTATCAGTTACTGAGAGAAGCATCTCAACATGTCTAACTACCGGAATGGAAGTGCCTGTTTCCTCTAGTCCCATTAGGCTCTGCTGCTCGGGGGTTGCCATCAGCACAGGAGTTGGCTGAGCTAACCTGCCAGAGTGGCCATCCAGTTGTGAGCATGGAACTCAGTTCTTGCCATCTTTGGTATTAAACATGTCCTTTATTATTTTGTTTTCTCCCTCTATTAGTTGGTTAGTTACACAGGCTCCTATTCTTGTCATGTTGCCCTGGCTGGATGGGTCTGTATGAATAAGCACAGTTACCACGCCCCACACAGCACAAGAATCCACGACCTCGCCCCCCTGCTGGGCCACTGTTACTGCATGTTTCGTTTTACACGTGTGTGATGTCTGTACATTGTAAGCCCACAAGTATCACCACTGCTGTCCTGTCCAGCCAGTGCTCTTGCCCTGTTACCTGCATACTTTTCCTCGTGGTTATCCTACATTTCTGTGCTTCTATTAGGGGCCATTTGCCTTCAGTTCGGAAAGAGTTCTCTCAGGTTTTGTCTGTCTGAAAATGTTCTTATTCTGCCTTCTCTTTTCATGGGGTGAGAATCCAGGCTGGCTCCTGTTCCTGGTGCGCCTTGAAGAGCTCTTCCCCTGTCTTCTCCATGACCGCCTCCCACAGGCACTTGTCCTGGCCCCCAGCCCAAGTTGCAAATCTTTCTGTTTGGGGTTTTTAATGTGCATCCCTCTTCTCCTCACAAGCAGAGTGTAGCAATCAGAGAGTCTCGGTTGACCCTGTTTTTGTTTCCTTTTCTCTGTGCTTGTGGGCGCCTTTGTATTACTTGGTTTGGGCCTGTGACTTTGGGAAAGATTTGGCTGTTTAGTGGGTTTTGAGCTGTGGATGAATCAAAGGGATTCTATGGGAAGTAACCTCACAGGACAATCTGGCCATAGAGTCCTAACTGGGCAGGTCATGATGGTTAGTCACACCCCAGGCATATAACTTTTTAGTAAAAGGTTTAACACACACACACACACACACACACGTGTGTGCACGCATGCTTGCGTGTGTATGAAGGTTTATTTAGAAAATCTCAGAGGTAGAAGAAGTGAACCATAGAAGAAATGGACTCAGGAGTTACAGAGGCAAAAGAAGGGCCCTTTGGAGCATAGGGAAGAAGGGAAAGAGGGAGGGAGAAGAGGGAGGGGGGAGAGGGAGAGGGAAGGTGAGCCTTAAGAGACAAAAGAGGGAGGAAAATGCTCCAAAAAAGGGAGAGTTTATCTTAGCCTTAAGCAATCCCTGTCCATTGTTTCTATGCATCTAGGTTAACAAACCTTTGAAATAATCACCTTGGAAAGAGCACATAATGTTAACTGTCCTGTAATTCATCCGCACTTGCTTTCTCCCTCCTCCGTGTAGTCTTCCTTACGTTCAAATTTGTAAAAGAAGCTGCAGTCAGGAGCATTCGAGATCTTGCTCTCTGGCATGTGTTGTCAGTTTGGCTCAAATATACTCTCTCTCTCTTTTTTTGTATTTGACATTTTTATTTTAGGCTACAAAAACAAGCAAGCAAACAAACAAAAAACTTGAAATGAACTTGTCAAATGATGAAAATTCATCCTTTCCAGGGAAGTAGAAGGTAGACCAGTGCAGGTTATCCTCAAGGCCATACATCCTGCTTCACTGCTGCTGGCACTCTGCTGGGTTTTGATTCTTCTCTGAGTCATAGTCTGGATCATTTTCCTCATCTTCTTCTTCCCCTTCCTCATCCACTTCTTCACCTTCATCATCATCATCATTATCATCATCATCATCATCATTATCATCATCATCTTCAATAGCTTCTCCAGTAAAGTATTATGAAACTTCCCTACAGGCCTTTCTTATGTCGACAGAATTGTGAGGCCTGTACAACCTTGGTAGATGTCTGCGGCAATCAAAGCTTATTTTAAAAATGTGTTTTAAAATCATTACCCCGAGAAAGTAGAAATCAATGACTTGCAGTATTTACAAAAAGTAATTCTCTGTAGAGAGCAGGAAATCTTAATAGTCCATTCATCTGTCTGCTCTCATGTGAATCAAGCCAAATATTTAAGGTTTGAATGAGGTCCCTAAACCAAGAAATAGTTGTCTAACTCAGAAACTGTTCATCAAACTTTCCCTTAAACAGAAGAAAGTCAAGAAAAAGAGGTGGCTTTTGGTTCAGTTGGCCAAGCAGAATCTCAAGTTTAAAACTTGAGCTGATGGCTCAGCCAGTTAGGGAAATGTTAGGCACAATTGACTCCAGCTGAGTCTGTGACCCTGTGCCTCCAGGTCCGTGGCCACAGACACGTGCGTGCAGCTCAGATGCTCACGTGGGGCCTCAGCCCAGAGCCACGCTCGGCCCCAAGCCCATCATGGGCACATCCTCTGCCTGGGCCTCTGTTTCACCGGTCTGTTAGGACCCCTTGGTGTGACCTTGGGACAGGCCCTTGGGATAGGCCGTTGGTGACCTTATCTGGGCTGTGGGTAATAATAGGATAGAAATCACTGCCCTGGACGCCAGAGTGTGACCTGCTTATCTCCGGGCTCAGCAGCTGCTTAATTGAAATGATTGTAAAGTATTTTTGTCTCAGCAGTACTGGCACAGGCTAGACATGTGAAAGGTACAGAGGAGTGTGCAATGGAAACTCTGTCTCCTTCCTTTCTGCCCATCCCTGTCCCTGCAGAGATGTCCCTCTGCCACAGAGGGGTGTGCCCGTGTGTGTGTGATTCTTTACAAAAATGGTGACCAATTGCTTCACGTCACTCTATACAGGGGGAAATCATTCAGTAAAGCAAGAATCATTCACAGTGGCCAAAAGGTAGAAGCAACACAACTGTCCATTGACAAATGAGTAGATAAACAAAATGTGGTCTCTCCATGCAATGGAATATTATTCAGCCTTAAAATGGGAAGAAATTCTGACACATGCAACAATATGCATGACCCTTGAGGACATATGCTCAGAGAAATAAGCCAGTCGCAAAGGACAAACACTGATAATTCCACTCACACGAGGTCCCCACAGGAGTCACATTCATAGAGACAGAAAACAGAATGGTGTTTGCCAGGGGCCAGGGGACGGGGAGCTAGTGTTTTAGTGGAACAGGGTTCCAGTTTTGCAAGATGAAGAGCATACTGGAGGTGAAGGTGGGGAGGGTTGCACAACGACATGCTAAAAGGCACATCCAAGTGTTTAAGAGTCTAACTGAGCAAATGCCCATTCCAATGGGTGGAAGTGGTTGTGAGTGCTCCCCCGACAAGAGCCACAGGAGCGACAGGAGTGTGACTCGGGGTTTATAAAGAAGGTGTGGAGGCGAAGCAAGGAAACTGGTTGGTTGGCCTCAGCTGAAGCGGCTGTCCTTCAGGAAGCCTCGCAGGTGTCTGCGATGGCCGCTCTGACCAGGTCCCGGTTTCTCGGGTCCAGGTGCTGACTCTGGCTGAGCTCTCGTGTTGCCTGCAAAAGGCGCCCTCCTGGTTTAATTACTGAAAAACACGGGAGTGACTTCCTGCACCGGGCTGCACACTGAAACGTGGATATACGGCTAATTTTACCTCATATATAGTTTACAACAAACAAAATTAATTTTTTTAAGTGGGAAAGAAAGTTAAAGCTAGTAAACAGTTTTTGACAAGTTCCTGAGGTTGGTGTTGAGGAAGGCAGGGGGCCACATGGCACCGGGACCTGGAGCAGCAGTGGCCCCAGGGCCATATCTCACACATGGTGATGGCGTGGCCCTGGATGGCCAAAACCCCCACCCCAAGGAGGTGCTTTCGTCCCCACCAACCATGTGCTGAGATTCTGACGCTTGGTGGGAACCCACCGCCGCTGGCCACTGGAGGACAGGGCCAGCGCCCCTTCCCGGCTGGCTGTGCACACAGCTGCTCCTTCCTGGGAGAGCCTGCACCAACTCAGACAGCCTGTGGACACTCATCCAGAGCTCACCCCGCGCATCCTTGGGGAGGTTTGCACAGGCAGTGGGCTCACCTCCCGGGAAAGGCACAGCTCCATCCTGGCCCCTCCCTTACCATGCAAGGGACTGGGGACACCCAGCTCCTGGAGCTCCTGTCCTGGTCCCAGCCCCACCGCTCAATGGCTGCATGGCGTCTGGCAAGTTACTTAGCCTGTCTGGGCCCACAGATAATTGGCCCATCATTCCTGTGCTAAGACAGTTGGGGTTCCCCACATAACGACTCAGAGTAGTGCCTGCCAGGGTGACTGTCAGTGACAGCTCCCTGAGAGCAGTTGTCCTTTGGGAAAGCCTCGCTGGAGCCTGTGATGGCTGCTCTGACCAGGTCCCGGGATGGGAGATCAGCACACAGGGCCTTGGACATGGCTCCACGCTGCCCAGCGAGGCAGTGGGCTACTGGAGAGGACATGTGGAGCTGCTCTGGCTCCTCTACACCTCCGAAAACCCAAGGTTGTATAGACTATTGTCTGGGGACTGACACTGGAATTCCATGTGCAAACTCCAGGCCTCTGTCCCAGGTGCCTTTGTTGGGACTGCAGGCTGGTAGAGTTCTGCCCAGATGGCTTTGTGATTTAACAAATATTTGCTGGCTTGTCCTTTCCTTGTTGACAGAAGGATGTGATAGAAACAGGCCCAGGCCTCCCACTGTCAGGAAAATGAGAGATTCAGGACCTGGGAGGCAATTCAGGGACCAGTGGAGGCGCATACACGTGGAGGGGTGGGCTCAGGCGCTGCTTCCCTTTCATAGTATGCTGTGAGGTCAGTCTGCACTCACCCCCCATCTCAGAGGCTCCTCAACACCCCTTTATCCTGTGAGGAGTGGCCAGCCAACAGTGCAGCACATGAGTCTATATCTGATGAGTTCTGTGCCATGCAGCCCCCATCCAGGTCAAAGCAGGGCCTGAGGTGCTCTAGATCTTCCCTCCCACTGCCAGGGAGCCCCCATCCTGCCATCAAGCCCCTGAGCTTGAGGTAGACAGGCTCACACAGCCTCCACCCCAGGACTGTGAGATGGGGTGTGGCTGTGGTGTGTCCCTCTCACCGCCATGTGCAATTTCAGTGGACACACACGCCTATCTGTCTGCTCAGCAATGTTGTTGGGCATGTGGGCTATTCCCAGCCCAGCTGACATGAAGGTGCTGCTGTGACTGTCCTTATGTGTGTCTTCTGTGCCTGTACGTTTCTGTTGGGAGTGAAACTGCTGGGTGATTAAAGAGGTGTGTGTGTAGTTTCCCAGGTTACTGCCACAGTTTCCAAGGTGGCTGTATATTTTACATACTCACGTATGTAGGGGATTCCCTAGGGTGTAGGGGGCCCATTGCTTCTGTTGTCCATGCTGTTCGTGGCTGTAGGCTTACATGTCCCTCACACATGACTGCTGGCTCTTCCTCTTGACTTTTCCTCTGTGGACTGTCTTTATGGAATCCAGGTAGAGACCTGGGCTGGGTGCGTGGATGTGGGATCTTGGTACACTGGGGCCTGTTTTTCCTCTCCTAATGGTGTCTTTTGAGGAACAGAAGTATCTGATGTTAAGAATGACACTTTGCCAGTTTCTCTTCCATGAAGAATGCCTATAAGGACACAGAGGACTTTGCAGCCATCGTTTGTAGTGTAAATCTGCGGCCCCTTGTTAACATGCTGTGCTCCGCAAGGTTGGGCCCTCCCCGGTGGCTTTGCCTTTGGTCCAGGCCCAGCCCAGTGGGATGACCTCACTGGTGTCCTGTGAACCTACCGGGTGGGCCAGGCTCACCTCAGCCCCAGGAGGGATGCATGACAGAGAGAGAGAGAGAGAGAGAGAGAGAGAGAGAGAGAGAGAGAAACAGGAGACCAGGTCAGCACCCAGCAACAGAAAAGTCCGAGTTCATACCAGTAACGTGCAATGGAGTCAGAGAGAGTCACATCTGATGGCCCCAAAGGTGCCGAATGTCTGGGGACAACGTGAATGTGTGTCAGACCAGTGTGGACTGGATTTTGGGGGGAAGATGGGGCAGCAAAGGGGAGCAGCCATGCCTAAAGTGAGGTCAGAGGTACCAGAGCCCAAAGCTGAGGGTCCTGTTCCCACCATTGGCACAGGACAGCCTGGGGCTGGCTCATTCCCTGGAACTCTGGGGAAAGTCCAGAGGAATGGGGTGTGTTCCTGGCCTGCACCGTGAAACACAGATTCCCAGAAAGGGTGGGGCCGCTCTGCCCATGCCATCTGGGTCCTGGGCTAGGGTGTGTGGGTGGGAGCCTGGGGGAGAGGGACTGGTACAGGGATGGCAGAGGGATGGCAGCGCGAGCCAGATTCGCACCCTGACAGTTCCTGCTGGTCCTTACCACCTGTGCTGGGACTGCACCTTCGGGAGGAGCTGAAGCCAAGTCACTGGTCCATCTGGCCCTGGGGCACTTGCCGTGGGTGACATGACAGTGTGACACCTGTACCTCGACAGGAATGGGCAGAGATGTGTGCTTGCTCCCAGCCTTTCCCTGGAGCTGACGGCCCTTGGGGGATCTGGAGGGTACAGTGAGGGTGAGGGAGACACAGGGTTCCTCACCTATGCCCGGTGCTGGCTGGTGGATGAGGGCCCTGTACGCCTGTACGCTGTGACCCCCCCCACCCCCCGAGGGCACTGGGGAGAAGGCAGCAGCACTCCTGGGTCTGGCCTCTGCCCCCAGGTTCCCAGTTGCAGGCTTTCAAGATGCTGCTGGTGTGTCTCTCCTCTCCACTGGTGAAATGTAAAATGACGTGCTGATTAGAGAACATATTCTTAGAGCTTCCGAAAATGCCTGTAGCCTGCTTCATGTATTGTCGTGTGTCAAGAAGAATGATCTGTAATTCACAGACTGAATTTCCACAGATCAGACTTTGCTTTCACAGAAGTAAGGCAGACCTCCTTCTAGGACCAATGATGAAACACTGCTACACCCACCTCCCTCCCTCGGACATTCCAGCAGAGGAGAGTGTCTGCTGTGCTTATCACTGACAGATGTGCAGGCAACTTGTCTTCTTTTAAATTAAAACAATGGGGCCCTGGTCCTGGCCTGTTTGGCTTAGTTGGTTGGGCCATTGTCCCATGCACCAAAAGGTTGCTTGCTGGTTTAATTCCATGCCTGGGTTGTGAGTGTGATCCCCAGTAGGGGGTGTACAAGAGGCAGCCCATAGATGTCTTGCTCTCACATTGATGTTTCCCTTTAAAAATCAATAAAAACCTTAAAAAAAATAACTTTAAAAAGGGGGTGAGGGCTCTGGCCGGTATGGATCAGTTGGTTGGAAGGTTATCCCATACACCAAAAGGTGGGGGACTGGATTCCAGGTCAGGGCACATATCCAGGTTTTGGGTTTGATCTCCAGTCAGGGCAAATGTGGGAGGCAACCAATCAATGTCTCTCTCTCTCTCTCTCTCTCTCTCTCTCTCTCTCTCTTCCTCTTTCTCTATAAAAAAATAAATAGATAAAAACAAAATAAAATCAGAACGAATACAATAAAACAGTCGGAGCTTATGATCCCCTGAGGCTGTGGGCCGCCAGGAAGGTGAGGCTGTCTGTGGGTGCTAGTGCTGGGTCCCCCTCTCTCTGCCCTGTGGACCCTGAGGGTCCCAAAGGGGGCTGAGTCATACCCACCAGCTCTGCCTTTCTAGTCAGCCAGGCCAACTGCTCGCCTCTCCACCTTCCCAGCTTAGAAGAAATCTCCCCAAACTGCAATGTCCTCAGGGTTTAGCTCGGTTTATTTTGAGGGTGGTTCCTGGGTTTTCTCTATTTTCAAGACCACAGGAGTGGACTTGACCAAGCCCTTTCTGGCCAGACCCTGGGCCAGGGTTTTCCTCCTTCGTGGACTCAGCATGATTTCCTGGTGGGATGACCCCTGAGACCTTTCATACCCAAGAATAGCGGCATTGGGCCTCACATTTGAGTTTATCAGGGCCAGCCATCTGGGCTCACAGTGACTGTCCTCCAACATGCCTGGGGGGTTACTGCAGTCGGTCAGGATGCATTGCTGCCACTGAGAGTCTGAGAAATTTGGCTGAGTCTGGTCTCCTCTCTCATCCTACTCTGGTCAAGGCTGCCTGTGCTTCAGCAGGGACTGTGCCAGCTCCAGGGACCCTGGGACACTCCTGGGCTCACTCTCCAACTCTAAAGCCTGGACTCTGGCACAGTCTTTACCTGGAGCCAACAGCAAACATTTGCCCAAGATTTCCTTGAAAAGAAATTACTCGAGGAACCAGTACAAAGGTCGGAGGGCAAAGTGGTGTGTGGGCCAGTTCACACTTTGCGAAGTGCTCAGATGGCTGGCTGCCGTCTCTGCACCATGCACCAGCCCCCCTTAAAGCCTTCCGTTTGTCCTGTAATTCACGAGTGCTCACAGCGAAGTCACTACGCGTGTGCAGGATTTCCTCAGCATCAGAGAGTAACAACCAGAGGGGAGGAAATTTGTGCACAGTGCTACCCAAGTCCCCAAGCCTCAGAAAATGAGAGGATGGCGGTCCACAGCCAGCCACCCCGGAGGGGTGTGACCTAATGGGCTGGAGCTCTGCCCATTAAAGGATCTAAAACCCCCTGGAACACTCAAGTCCTAGCTGCTGTGTTCTTTTAACACTTGTTATTTTTCTCAAAAACAAAACAAAGCCCCAATGCCCTGGCCAGGAGATTCAGTTGGTTGGAGTGTTGTCCCATACACCAAAAAGTTGAGGGTTTGTTTCCTGATCAGGGCACATACCTAGGGGTATGGGAGGCAAGTAATCGATGTTTCTCTTTTACATTGATGTTTCTTTCTCTCTCTGTTTCTCTCTCTCTCTCTCCCTCTCTCTCTCTCTCTCTCTCTCTCTCCCTCCCTCCCTCTCCTCTCCTCTCCTCTCTCTCTCTCTCTCTCCCTTCCCCTCTCTCTAAAATCAATAAAAACACCCTCAGGTGAGGATTAAAAAAAAGTAAAGCCCCAACATGTTCTCCAAGAGCTCTGTTGGTGGGGTTCCCACTTCCCATCTTGAAGGGACTGCCTCTTCACCACCCTGTACCCCAATCCTGGAGGCGAAGAGCAGTGTGGGCAGCTTGAGACATCCAACTATGGGGTACCCAGGATGTCCTGAGCTGGGGACAGAGGAGCAGAGCAAGGCCAAATGGCAGGATAACTCACTAGGGCATTGAAGGGCGTGGCCACTAGTGTTTTCAATAGAGCCACCTGTCACTTGGCAACAAGGAGCTCTCACCTAGACTTATGAAATGATTTGATTTAGAAAAATTTCAAAGCGACAAAAAGTGAAGAGTGTGAGGACACTCACATGCTGGCAGCTCCACACTGCCCTTCCCAGCTGCCCCTCCCTCCCTATCCTGTGGGTCTTTTTAGTCCCTTTGGTCTGGTGAGTCTGTGCTTTCTGTTTGTGTATTCTCAGGTGACAATGACGTGTTTCAGGATCCAGGACATTGTTTTGCTGAGCCCGAGAACCAGTTAGGTCCTCTGGGCAGGCAGCCTGCCCTGCCCTGTTCCTCTGAGAGGAATATGTGTCCCCAGGGCCAAAACAGGGCTTCTAAGCAGGAGGGGCAGGGAAGCCCAGCCACAGGGGTGGAGCCTGGGGTGGAGAGGCCCACCCTTGGAGCCCCCTCCAGCTACTGGGGCAGGCAGGGTTGCTATCCCTGACAGCAACAGCCCCTTTCTGAGCTACTGCAGGTGGGACAGACCTAGGATCACCAAGACCACCCTGGCCCTGGACAGTCCTCTCCCAGAGAATTCTTCCCACCTTGGCAGCCAGGAGAGCCCTGGTCCCTCTGGGCAGCCAAAGGCCCGAACGTCCTCTACCCTCTGGGCTTTTGTCCCTGTGGTGTCCCTACATCCCATCCTGCCAGGAAAGGCTCTAAAAAATATAACTTTAGCTTTAGGTAATGGGCTTCCCTCCTCAACCTTCCATTTCTCACCTTCTCCTCCCCTTCACTTCTGCCCCTCCCCTCCCCTGCTCTCCCCATATAGGGAGCAGCAGCTAGAGGGCATCTTCTCCTGTGTGTGTGTGTGTGTGTGTGTGTGTGTGTGTGTGTGTGTGTAGCAGGGGGTGGGAGGAGTGGGGGGGATTGGCTTATTTGGCTTATTCATGGGGCGTGGGGCTTCCAGGCCCCCAGAGCGTACACCTGGGTGGTCGGGGCCTTTCAAGGCTAAGTGGGTGGAATTCCTGTGAAGAGTGGTCTTGGGCCTCCTGGACCCCGGGCATCAGATCCCCAGATTCTGCCAGGAGCCTGGGACAGAAGGTGGGAACCTGACCACCCCACCTTCTTCTCTTCTTTGTCTTTCATTGGAAATGGCTTTTCTGAATTTGGTTTTCCGTCGTTTGGTTGTTTCAGGAATACAACAGGGGAGGGGAGAAAGCAGAGCTTCCAGGCCCAGAGAGAAGCTGGTCTCCACTGCCTTTGGGGCCTGCAGAAACACACACTTTTCAAACACGATCGGACCATTCTGATGGTTGTTTCAATATGTTGTGACCACCTTTGTCCATACCACCTGTACTTCTTCGTCATGGGTATAAAACTGTTTGGGGTGACTCACTGCACTCAGATGCCCTAACTTTTCGGACGAACATCCCTTTGATGGACTTTGGGTTGTTGGCCTGTTTCCATGTCTCCTCATTGGTTAAGGAGGTAACCGGAGGCTGTAAGACACAAGGACATGGATGCTGTGCTGGCTTCGCCTTCCCCGCACTGAGCTGCAAGCTCCCTTTCCCTGTGGCTTCCCCAGGCCCGACCAGTGGGGTGAGGGCAGGGCGGGCTCCCCTGAGCAGGCAGGGATGGGCCTGGGTCCTGTCGCAGAGCGGTGGTGACTTCTGTGTACCAGATTAAGTCCCTTGTGGACCAAGTCCCCGGAGCAGCCCAGCCCCCTCCTCCCCAACCATAGCACGTTTCTGCCAGAAACCCCTGCCCAGGGGCTGGGTGAGCTCCAGGCAGGCAGGGAGGGGGCGGGGAGATCAGATTCCAGCTCAGTCTGGTTGGGGGTGGGGCACTTCTGTTTCTCGAAGGAGCCAGACTGTGTCGGGAGCTACTACGCGGGGTGGTGGGGACCGCCGGCAGGGGCCTGCTCTGCGGCCGCAGCGCCAAAGCAGAGAGTCACCCATCGGGGGAAGGTGACACGGGGCGAGCAGGGGGCGCCAGCAGACCTGGCACAGGCTAGGGGAGCCACCTCGGCGGAAGGCACCCCGCTCCGCCCCTCGCAAACTTTCCTGGGCCTCGGACCGCAGGTGAGATCACGTGGCCGGGCGAGGCGGGGCGGGGCCGGGACCGGGGGCGGGCCGGGGGCGGGCCACGCGGACCCCGCCCCTGCGCCCCTAGGCCGGCCGCGCGTCGGCGGGAGCGGGCGGAGCGGAGCGCGGCTGGGGAGCGCGTTGTGGCCTTGAGCGCGCAGGACCGGGAGTACCATGCCCACCAACTTCACCGTGGTGCCCGTGGAGGGGCGGGCGGACGGCGACCAGGACGAGGCGGCCGAGCTGACTGAGGCGCCGGGCGCCCCCGAGGGCCACGAGCCCGACTGCTCTAGCCGGGGTGAGCGCGGCCGCACCTGTCCGCGGGACAAAGGCGGAGCCGGGCTGCGCGGGGCTGGGGGCGGGAGGGGCGGGAGGGGACCGGAGGAAAGAGTGTGGGACTGCTTCCCCGCCTCGCCTCCCCTTTTCCGGGGTCACCCCGCAGTTCCTCTCACTTCTGAGGTTCCCTCACCCCCCTCCAGCCCGCAGAGCCCCCGACCAAGTTCAGTCGCGGGGACGCAGGGCGAAGTATCCCTGCGGTGCCAGCGCTCCCAGGGCTGTGGGTCCCCCCTGCTGTTTGCCCGGCTAGCCCATCTGGGGACCATGTTTATGCCCACCCCCCACCCCGCGCCCAGGGAGCACCTTCTTTCTCACACTCAGGGTGGGGCAATGGGGAGGTGTAGAAGGTGGGATACACCCCGGGGTAACTATGGGAACGGGGGAGGGGCCTCCTGAGAATCCTGGGGCCAAGGTGGGGTGAAATAGCCGAAGCGGGTGGTTTGCCCTCTGAAGCGCCTTCCTGCTTCCTCAGGCCTTTGCTCCCACGCGGCCGGGCTGTGGGCCGCGGGTCAGATTCGACCCTGCTGAGGTCCCAGTTGTCTGCGCCCACTCTGTGGGTCATCAGCAGGTCCCTGGCGGGGCTCCCCAGCTGTGCACAGACTGAGGGTCCCCCTGGCCTTTGTCCTGGAGTCCCAGGTCGGTAACACTTTCACTTTCTCTTGTGGGGGCTCCCCCAAGCCTGGGTTCCTGCAGCTGATGGGTGAGTTCTCCCCAGTGAAGAGCTTCATCTCTGCTCTCAGCTCCCCTCTAGAAATTGGGGGGAATGATCACCCAGCCTAGCACCCACAGCTGGGCTCTCTCCGCCTGTGCCGTCCCCCCTCTCTCCCTTTGCAGCCTGGGGTGGAGGCTGCCAGCTGCAGACACTGAAGGAAAGAGGGTGAGGCCAGTGGAGCCCACAGGTCCTGAGTGGTCACTACTCTGGCAGAAAGGCCAGGCCCTCCTGGGGACACCATGGGGAAGGCATGTCCTGATGGGCTGTTGCATCCTCAGTCATTAGGGTCCTGTCCCCTCCCTCAGGTGTCCCCTCCCTCAGGGCGAGGCAGCTGCCCAGCTTTGCTCTGCTGGGTGTGGGGCTGGTCACAGCTGCTCCCTGGCTGCTTCCTGGCACAGGGTCTTGAGAGGAGGTAGATAGAACATGAAGGCAGAGTCTGTAAGCTTGGCCTTTCTCTCACCACTGCCCAGTGGTTCTGCATCTGAGCGTCAAGGATGAGCTTCTCTGGCCACCAGCAGCCATTGTGCTCCCCGAGGAGCCCTCCGCCGCCCTATTGGATGTCTGGCTCCCTGCCTGCTAGCCCCATCTTGGGACCACACTCACTCTCTCTCCAGGCTTTGTGGCTTGTTTTAAAACGGGGGATCATTTTCCTCCTGCTTGTCCCTTCTACTTTCAGTAGCTCTCGTGTGGTGCCCTGGGCCTAGGAGTCCAGAGCGGATGGGTGGCCCAGCTGGTTTCCAGCCCCCAATCCCCCTTCCCTGAGTGCTTTCACTTTACAAACCTGAATCCCCCAGTTCCTGCTGGGGGCCGGACAGAAATGGCACCTGCCTGGGTGATCTCAGACTCAGGAGCGCCAAGCGTGGGCTTTGTGCTCATTTGTTAACAGACCCTTTAGGTTTGAGCTCAGCTTGTGACCCTTGGCTGAGCTGGCATGGAGCTGACTTGGGACTCCCATGTGTTGTGTTCTATAAACTTCATGTTTCATCAGAGGGAGGCGGCAGAGGAGGTGGTCCCTGCTGAGGGGTCACAGTGCTGTTGTCTTTCGGGGTCTCTGAGTTTTAACGTAAGCTGTCAGACCACAGGCAGCGCTCAGATGCCCTGTGAAGGGCAGTGTGTCACCAGCATGATGCGGAGGAAGCCACCATGTGCCCTCTTATGGGGGAAGGTCCTGCAGGAACTGGGAACATCAAGGCTGGAACAGCTTCCAAAGGCCCATGTGTGGGGTCCATGTTGTGTGAGGTCTGAACTTAGGGTCCCATGCCAGTGGCCCTGCCTGCCCGATCACAGGGTCACTGGCGCTACTGAAGTTCCTTCATGACTCTGGGTGACCCTCAAACCCCCTAGGGAGGCACCTGGCTTTCTGGGTGGGCCTCCTGGTAGTGGTGGAGCAAGTTTGGGGAGATCTTGTACCTGGAAATCCCTGGGCTGTGGTGGAAAGAGGTGGTGCCATCCTCACCCCTCACCCTGGGTCGCGTGCCTCTTATTTCCACTGCAGCCCAGGGGCTCATGAGATCAGACTCGGATCTGTCTGGCCTGGAGGCACGAGGGCCTCTTGACCCTGTGACACTTAGAGCAGGAAGGATCCCACAGCGTCCTGGGCCCTCTCTGTGCTCAGGCTGGAGCCTCCGTGGGAGCCATATCTTTGTGAAGTTCAGCCCATTTCTGGCTATTAGAAGCCCCTAGGGCGCCCAGGCAAGTGGCAGCGTGGGCAGGTGGTGGATGCTGAGCATTGGCCTTGAACTAGTCCTTCTGCCTTGACCCCAGCTCTCTTGGCAGGCCTGTGCCTGGTGCTGCACCCCAGCACTGCTTCATGGAGTCCTGGCCCCTTAAAGGAGACACTCCCCCAGTGAGTGAAAATTGGCTGGGTGCAGAGAGGGCTGGTGTGGGAAGCAGAGGCCAAGATCAATGTTAGCTTCTGCTGTGGACACATTTGAGTGCCCTTCCTGCCTCCCCGTTCCCTTCCAGCGAGGTGAGACCTGGTGTACTGGGATGACTGGGGTTCACTTTTCCTGGGGGCTGGTCCTCTCCCTGAGGATGGACACCACACCCTGGTCCCCTGTGTGATGGGGCATTTATTCTGCATTTTATTGTGATGGGAGACTATTCTGGAAGTGGATAGGACAGATTTATATGTATACCCGCATTCTCGATACCTTCTTAATAGAAATACCTTATAGAGGGGAGGTGGTGAAAAGGGTGCTTTTCTGACTATGGTGATTTTTTTTTTTGTTAATTGATTTTAGGAGAGAGAGGAGAGAGAGAGAGAGAGAGAGAGAGAGAGAGAGAGAGAGAGAGATCAATGTGTGAGAGAAATATCAATGTGAGAGGGAAACGTTGATCGGTTGGTTAGCTGCCTCCTGACCAGGGATTGAACCTACAACCTGGGTAAGTGCCCTGACCAGAAATCAAACCCGAAAGCCTTCAGTGTATGGAATGACATCCCAACCATACAAGCCAGGGCTGAGTATGGTGGGTTTTTAACTGACTTTGAGGAGTCTAACCCTCCTCTCTTGGTGACCCGCCCCCCTCCAAGTGTGGGTGAGTCCTAGAGACCATGAACAACCCATGGGACCATGGAGTGGACGGACACACAAGCTCTTACTGAGGCATGGCCACAGGCCCTGGCCCCCAGAGGAAGTTCCACCTCCTGCTTCTGTGGCTAATGGGGTGGGACTGCCCTTGGAGTGCACATGGAGCCCTCTGAGGGTTCATGGATCCTGCAACTCCTGTCTCCTACCCCAGCCGAGATCGTTCCCCACGTGGCATTTCCCGTGGCTCTGACTCCACTTCCTCTTCCTTGGGTTGCTGTTCCGCTTTCTGGATTCCTTTCTGTGACTTCATTCTGCTGCTCAGGTCCTGTTGGTCACTCAGGGTCTCTCCTCCCGCCCTCTGTGAAGGGGACCTAGGTACCCCGATGTGCTGATCCAGGCAGTCCTGGGGAACATCACCGTTATCCTGTTGCGGCTGGCATTCTACGAGGCCATCAGCTGGGCCAGTTCAGGGGTTATGGGGCCATGACCCCAGGTTTGGAGCGAGTTTTCTGCCGAGCGTGGGGCTGCTGAGATGGTGAAAGCACAACTCCGGGGGGTTGTACGTGGGGGTTCAGGGAGCAGTGCATTTGAAAAGTGGGACAGGACAAAGCTTTCGGGTTCTGTCCTGCTGAGCAAGGGCACGGAGCAGCATCCGCCCCTGGGTTTCCGGAAGGAAAGGGATGTGTCACACTGACACAGGAAGGACAGGCAGCACGGCTGGCCCATCCATTGGGCAGACCCCATGTTTGGCCTGTCTCCTTGGGACTCGCTGTCAGCGGCTTGGCCCATGGATGTTCTTTAGGGAGATTTCGTATGAGGTGGATAGCCGAGGTTACCAAACATATATTTTGTACCAAATTCCATTTGTAAAGGCAAAGGAACAAAAAATAGTTGGACACACGAAATGGAGCGTGGCTCCGAGTGCTGGGCGTATGGCCTGTGTTTCTGCGTCCTCCGTGCACTCACAGGGGTTCCAGACCATCTTTAGGCGATAGGCCCTTTTCTTATAAATCAAGTGAAGATGTGGTTAAGGCCTCCTGCTGAGGCCGTGTGTTCACATTTGTGTGGGCATGCCGCCTGCATGTGCACATGTGTGTACATGTCTCTTTGTGCATGCATGTGGGCATTTGTGTATGTTTGTGTGTGTACTCCTGTGGGCATGTGTGTGCGTTGACTCCACACATGGCGGATAGAGAGGGGCGTAATCACTGGCATTGGGTCACATGGTGTGAGAGCATCTGTTCTTTCCTGCAGCTCCCCAGGAGACCAGTCCAGTCACGTGGCTGGGGGTGCCAGCTCCATCTTGGGCCATGAAGGCAGTGGGGACACGTCTGTGCCCTGGTCTGAAATGTGTTTCGAGCTTTCATGCTCTGTGAACAGTGTGGGAGCCCATCACCTCTTAGGTTCAGTTCTGTGGTCTTTTCTTCTGGAAAGTTCCCCAGACCTGGTCTCAGTGCTTTGCTGGACTGGACGTCTGAGCTGTGGACACCAGTGGCTGCTGCTGCTCAGAGGAGTGGACGCATGGGATTTGGCTTGAGGGATGCCTCCAGAGGCAGCCCAAAAGGATCAGGCAGCTGCAGGGCCACTGGGCACTGGTTATGGCAGCTGCTGTCTGACCTGCAAAGGTTGTGGAGTGTCCGTCATGGCTGATCCATCGTGGTTCTTGGTGCATCAGTGAGCCCTCCTGGGGGATGGTGGCTGTAGGATCTCGAATGTGACTTGTGGTACAGTGGGGAAAATGGAGTACCATGAGGGTCCGGGTGTTGGGGTGGCCTCTCAGAAGGGGACATTTGTTCAGGACTTGGGGCTGGGGACAGCAGTGGCATGGGCAGGGAGAGTGGCGACCAGGCAGGGTGGGCCTTCAGTCTTGAACCCTGGCCCTGTCCACATGGAGACTATATGCATTGGGGCCTGTTCTGCTCTGATGCCCTGGCTCTGTGACTGTCCAGAGGGTTGCTGCAACCAGGAGTCACGAAGACTGGAATTGCTCCATCCAGGTGAGCCCATCGCCCACCTGTCATTGTTCATGAGGTGGGCTGTGGCTGTGAGCAGGGAGCAGCTGACTCCACAGGCAGGCTCCCTGTTGTTGCAGTCCCTTTCGGTGATATGGACATATGACTGTCCTCATGTTGTCTTTTTTTTTTAATCCTCACCTGAAAATTTTTTTTCCCCATTGATTTAAGAAAGAGTGGAAGTAAGGGGGAGACAGAAAAATATTGACATGAGAGAGAGACACATTGATTGGTTGCCTCCTGCAGCCGCCCCAACCGGGGCTCGGGATGGAGGCTGCAACTGAGGTACGTGCCCTTGACCAGAATCAAACCCATGACCCTTCAGTCCGTGGGTGATGCTCTGACCACTGAGCAAACCGGCTAGAGCCCCATATTGTCTTATGGGCCCAACTGTCAGACTGTCCGGTGACTGAGTCAGGTTCTGAAGCCAGGGGTGATGACTGGCCCAGGGGAATTCCACAAGGGGCAGCCTAGAGCCGATGAGGCTACATGCCTTGGTGCGGGGGATGAGAGGGGCAGCTGGAGGAGCGCCGGGTCTGTGGGTTCTGAGGGCCCTTGGCAGAATGGGCCTGTGTGCTCGACAGGGCTCTCATCGCTGCCAGCCGGGAAGGAGTTGGCCATGAGTTCCTGCAGAGCTTGGATGTGGTGGTACCACTGTGCTGTGTGTACAACTCACCTCTGTGCCAGGCAGCTCTGTGGGGCCAAGTGAGCCTGTGGAATTTCCTGCTGCTCCTAGTGCCTTGAAAGGGCCTGTGCATCGTTGCTGTCTCAGGTGCTATTGGAGAATGGAACCCCTTTTCTCATCTCTGACTTGGGACCTGGAGGGGACAGGAGCCATGTGGCACCATCTATCCTTTTCTCAGTTGGCCCAGGTTCAACTGAATTTCAAGGATGTTTCCTTCAGATAATTGACCGCAAATGTCTTCTCCTCAGAGGTCTGTGGCAGGCTTACTCTATACCACTGGGATTTTGGATGAAGTTCTTATGGGGCCATTGGAAAGAGGGAGTTGCAAGGGTAAGGTACCTTGTGGTCTTGGGGCTGGTCAGGGCCGAGGCCACGTGGGACCTTGGGAGATGTTTGGCTTGTGGTCATGTGCTGCAGCTCAGGCTCACAGACCATGTTGGGACAGCTGGAGTGGAACAGGGGTATCTGTCCAGGTCGGACCCAGCAGGTGAATGGTGGGCTGTCCTTACTTCCCTGCCCGCTGGGGGACCTAGCCGTGGTGAAGAGCCTCTGTCAGGGCTTCTGACCAATAGACCTGTGGCCACGGTCCTGAGTCCTGACCTGATGACCCCCAGGCCTGGGCTCCTACATCAGGGGACAGGTAGCCTTGGACCAGGACACCTTCCAGGGCAGCGGTGCTGGAGGGCCACTGTCGATGGCTTCTTGTTGCTGCACAGCTGTTACCAGACTGAAGGAGTCCATTTGTCTGCTCACCTCAAAGCCCAATAACGTACAAAAGGAGTTTACAGCCAAGAAAGTTGGTTTATTTTAAGGAAATGATGCCAAGCCTGGAGTCACAGGTAAGCTAGGGCTCCTCGATGGCTTCCAGGGGGTGGGTTATGTGGGGAAAATCATTAATCATGGTGGCTAAGGGAGTAGGGTCTTGACTCTACTGATTGGCTGGGGCTGAGGTGGGGAGTAGTTGATCATTTTGTCAGGTCGTGGTGTCAGCCAGGGCATTCACTGTTCTATTTTCATGAGGGTGTGCTCCACCGGGTCATCCACTTTCTTGCTTTCTTGGGCCTGGGGCTGAAAGACAACTGAAGGCAAGATGTTATCTTCAGCTGGGCGGAAATTCCATGGTCAGCAGACCTGATGCTTTGTTCTTAAGATAGCTTGATGCTGACCAGAATCTGTTGTCCTGAGGGCTTAGTGATTAAGGAAGAGGGTGGACGGGCCCTGTTACAGCAGGGGCGCAGCAGATGGGACCGTGGTCTGGTCGGGGCTGCGTCTGCCGGTGTCTGGTTGATCGCTTTGTGTTGTCAGCCTCCCAGGTCTCCTGTCATCACCTCTGTGGGTATGGATTTTATAAGTGTCAGGCTCTGTAGATGTGAGACCGGAGGGCAAAATGTGATGTTCAGTGTTAGGTTTTAACTACTGTTCACACAGCCAGGTGCTTTCCGTTTCAGCATGTTTGTGGGGGTGTCCCGTAGAGTCATTTTGTAGAGACAGCTGTACTGGGGTGTGTGTGCAGATGTCTGCCAGCTCTGGGCATGTGAGGTCAGCTAGGGGCCTCAGGAGGGAAGACCCACCTCTTGGGGCGTGCCTGCCTTCATGAGGGGCCCTGTGGGACTGGGGCTGAGTAACAGTGGCATGGATGGTACCTGGAATAGATGGGTGAATGGGCCGTCCAGACCCTGCCAGGCGGCTTGGCTGTGGTCACCTGCTGAGAACTGACCCCGGGGGGCCTGGGCCCCCTTCTGGGGGATGCTGGGCAGTGCTGTGCAGCAAAAGAGTAGGCACAAAGTGTTAATACCTTCCTTTTGTGGAGAAGAGGGGGGCTCACTTTTCAGAGCAGAGAGCTGCTCTGTGCAGTTAGCCCCTGAGCTTCAGCAGGACCAGCCAGGAATGAGGCAGCCCAGCTTCCCCATCCATGACTGCTGGCGCCATGTGGGTTCTTGAACTTCCTGCCAGGGGACCCTGGTGAGCTGGCTCCTTCAAGGTGGTCTCTATGGCTGGTGGGTGCTACGAGGCTGGGGTCATGGAGCTGGGTCCCTGGGTCCCTGGCCAGGAAGACCGTGAACTATTAGTGTGGAGGTCTTGCCTGGGGTGGCGGTGTCTGTGTGGACCCCACGGGCCCGCCTCTGACAGGGCCCTGAGAAAGGCCCTGGTCCCTCCTTGGGGTTCCTGGCTGGCTTCCTCTTTCTTTCCTCCGGCGGTTTCTTTCTGAGAAAACAGTTGGGGGAGGAGTGGAAGTGCGTTTTTGTTTTGTGTGGATGGGGGTGGGAGCTGGGTTCCAGGCGGCAGTTTAGTTTCCTGTGTCTGGGTCATTCTCCAGCACACTCTCCACTTGCCTGGTCCTGCATGACTCACAGGCCTGGGGTCTCTGGCTGTTGGGAGGAGAGCCAGTGGCGCCTGAGGCCTGTGCTCACCACTGGGCGCCAGAACCACTTTCGATTTGGCTGTGTGATGCGGCTGGGTGTTCACACACAGGCCGTGCCCTTGGCCAGCACAGTGGCTGTTTCCTGGTGCCGTCTGCGAGGTGGGAGTGTCTGTTGCCCTCTGCTCGAGTGGGCACATCCACCTTAGGATGACGTGAGGCCCTACGGGATTCAAGGCCATCCCTGAGTTCTCCTTGTGCCTCAGTTTCCCTCTCTAGGAGCCAGTCTGCCCACCCCAGAGGTGGCTGTGACCTCTTGTCTCTGGGCTCCGTCTGTTCATGGCGCCTGTGGGTTGGGCCTGGGCTCTTGGAGGCTCGGAGGATGGTCACTGGGGAGGGATCAAGTTGAGCCGAAATCAGAGGAGAGAAGCGCCAGGTTGTTCTTAGGTTTCCTATTCCTCCCACCAAGGGTCTTGACCACAGCCAGACAGGAGCCGGAGTTGGTAATGGGAGCTGCCCCTGGGAGCTGGTGGGGGTTCTTGCCTACCCCCCTCAGATTGCCAGCTGCTGGTCCCTGAGGTGGGAGGGGTCGGTCCAGGAGCAGTGAGCAGCCACATGACTGAGGGGGTGTGGGGAGTGGAGTTCCCCAGGAGCCTGTCATTTCCACGTGGGGGGGGGGGTGCATCCTTTAGAGAAAAGTCTGGGAACACATTCTTCTCTTGAGAAGCTCTCAGACCTGTGGTCCCCAGTGATGCCTATGAGCTTGTGTGTGTGTGCACATGTGTGTGTGTGTGTGAACATGCATGCGTGTGTACATCTGCATGCACAACTGAGTGTGTGCCTGCACAAGTAGGTTAATGTGAGTGTGACGTGTGTGCTGTGTGTGCGCGCCTGAATGTGTGCTGTGTGTATATATGCCATGTGTGTATCTCTGTGTGTCTGTGTCTGCTCACATGTGCCTGTGTTCTGATGTGTGTCTGTGTTTGAGTGTGCACACATGTGTATGTCTGACTACTTTGCCAGGACTTTATGGCCACCCCTGGTTGCCATTTCTCTGCATCAGTGCCTCTTGGTAGCTGAGCACCTGGTACTGTCTTTGCTTTCTAGACTGTGTGAGTGTCAGATCTAAAAACCTGCCAGAGGTGGGGTCATGTCCAGACAGTGGGGACTGAGGGCCCTGAATGGAGTGATGAGTAAGTTGAGGCGGGAGCAGGGGCCTTGGTCTTTGGTCTTTGGCCTCAGAATTCCCCAGATCTCCTCAGTGTTTTCCATGGGAACCTCCTCCCAACCAATGGGCACCGGAGGAGACAATGGCAGGAGCCCCGCTGGATGTGCCTGGTCGGTGGTGGGGGAGGGCGAGGAACACACCTGCACCCAGGTGGGCTTTAACCTGAGGCCGTACATGGATATCATTATCTTGGGGCATGTTCTCAGAGGACCCTTTTACTCCCCTGGAAGCCCCGATGGGGAAGGGGAAGGCTGTTCATTCCTTCCAAAGGACACGCTGGAGGGAACACCCCTCAGGAGCAGTGGTGGTCGTGGCTGGTGGATTGTGGGTGGTCCTCGTCCTCTCAATGTTTCCTCTGTTTTTCATGTAGAAGGCGTTTCTGTTTCAGCCAGAAACTTGCTGTTAAAAACGTGGGAACTCAACCTCAAGCTTTCATGTTTTCTTGGCCTGAATAGAAAGCCCATGGGCACCCTGCTGGCCTTGATTGCCAGGCTGCTGGATTTCAGGTCCCAGAATTGATCCTGGCGCAAAGCATGGAGGGCAGCGGGCAGGGGCCAGGGGTCATTATCTAACTGTTAGGATTGTGGAATCTAAAATCACTTTATGCCAGCACTGAACCACTTCTAAGAAGACCTGGCCTCTGGGGTAGTGGCTGTGGGTGCTGTGGGGTCTGGACGATGGATGCACCATGAGGTCACCAGAAGAGACTCCACTCTGCTGAGGTGCCTCTCGGCTCCATGGGCAGACCATGTGTTCCCCCATCGCTGCGCCTGTGCAGGCCCCTGTGTGGCCCTCAGTGTCCAGTGATGGGCAGACCGCCCAGGCTTGGTGGCAGGAACAGGTGATGGCTGCCAATGTTGGTCCGGCCTAGCCAGCTGACCCTTGGGAGCATGTCTGGCTCTGAGTCTCAGAGGTCACTCTGCTCCTCCCTGGGGAGCTGTTCTGGGAGAGACTGTGGTGAAATCCCATGTTTGAGCTGGAGGAGGAAGGCGTGGGGGAGGAATGTGCTGGCTCACTCGGGGAGGGGAGAGTGTGCGTGGAGATGGGGGGGCTGGTGGAGGCTGTAACCGGAGAGTGGAGAAGGGCACAGTGCACTTGGGGCCCTCTTGGTAATTCTGTCCTTGGCAAGACTCGGGCTCTGACCCAGTGTCCACAACAGACCACCACAGTGGTCTGGGCTCCCAAGCCACGGCAGGACACAGGCTCTGGGTCCGTGCTCCCAGGACACAGGCAGAAGGTGGGTCTGCGGCCTCCTCTTTGCCCCGGAGCTGGACAGCCTCGGCTGCCTCCCACTGCCCCTCCTGCTTCTCTGGGCTGATGGCTGCCCTCTCTGACCCTGCAGAGGACTCACTGTGTTTGCTCAGTAATGACAAGGGCATATACACTTCTCTCAGGGACAAAGCTCAAGTGCCCCACAGCTTCTGTGCAGTCCCCAGAGTGACCTTGGTTGGGCGTGGCCTGGGGAAGGGAGTTGTCCCTGGTCACCATCTGACGCTTACTGATGTTGGGATTAAGTCTGTATTTCAGGGAGCCAGAAACATGGGCATCAAAATCGATGCAGGAGAAATTGATTGAGGGCAGAAAAAGAAAAAGCCCAGAGGTTGCCTGGAGGGGGATGGGAAAACTTCTGGGCCAGTGGGTGTCCTGTATCCTAGGCGTCAGGGTCACCGGGTGTTGGTGGCTGCTGTGTGCTTTGAGATGCCCCTGCCTCAGCTGGCTGGACGGGGTTCGTGCTTGGGGTGTGGCCAGCACTGGGGTAGGTGTGGGGCTTCGCAGAACGTCTGTCAGCTTGCAGAGTGCTGAAATGTTTTTGGAGTGAAATGACAAGGTGAAGATGCAGATGAGTGGCATCATGGGGAGGAGTAGGATGGAACTGGTCAGGGCTGTGTGCTCCGGCCTGTCCTGCTCCTTCCCGCTGCAGTTGCTTCCTCAGTCCCTTGGTTCTCCACCGGTAGATGCCAGCCAGCCAGCCAGTCTGTTCCTGGGTGAGCTGGTCTGTGGTCTTGTGGGCTGCAGCTCTGGGTCCTTGGCCTGAGGTGCTGAAGGTGCTGTGAGCAGATGTATTCCTGGAACTTCGTCGAAGCCTTGAGGGGACCCGCAGGTGTGTGTGGTCCCTGAGGCCCGGCTATGCCATGTTGAGGAGTAACCCATGAAGTGCTGGCTTCCTTGGACTTCTTCGAGCCAGAGAGCCAGGGGCATGAGGAGAGGGCCTCTCCAGGAAGTGGGCTCTTCTACCTGCTGCAAGGTGGGGCCACGTCCTAAAGCTGGGAGACCTTAGGCTGGGCTGCAGTAAGCACCTGCTGGGGGACCTCCTGGCTGGTGAGAGAGTCACATGAGCTGTGTGGTGAGAGCTGGCTGCTGGGCTCTGCAACTTATGGCCCAACAAACTAACTGCTTTTGTCAGTAAAGTTTATTGGAACATGGTCCTGTGTTCACACATTGTCTTCAGTGGTAGTGAGTGATTTTACAGAGAAAGCTTGCTGGCTTATGGTCTAGAACAGGGGTGGGCAAACTTTTTGACTCAAGGGCCACAATGGGTTCTTAAACTGGACCGGAGGGCCGGAACAAAAGCATGGATGGAGTGTTTGTGTGAACTAATATAAATTCAAAGTAAACATCATTACATAAAAGGGTACGGTCTTTTTTTTTTTTTTTTTTTTTTTTAGTTTTATTCATTTCAAATGGGCCGGCGGTCCGTAGTTTGCCCATGGCTGGTCTAGAATGTTCTCCACCTTGCTGTCTTTCCTGACATCAATTTACTCAAAGATCTTGTAGAATGCCACAGAAATTATATATGCCCATTTCCTTGGGGCTATTTTTAGGAGAAACACTTTGAGGCAAGAATGCTATGGGATGTTGGCTCACACCTAAGTATTGGGGTCAATCAACCTCCCACCGCCTATATGACCTCAGACGACCCTAGTTCTGAATCCCGCACCTTTAATCAATATATGGAGACCTGCCCCCTCACCACTACCTTTCACCTGGTGGTTTCTGGGTGTCTCTCTGGTTCTTGCCCAATCACTTAAACATAGTGGTTCCGAAGGACGGTCCCTCTCATGCCCTGACGTTCACAAGCTGCACCTGTCTGTGTTTTCCTGGCCTTCATTCTTAAAGTGCCTCTCTGTGGTCCCACCAAGATGAGAATTATTTACTCAGTGAACTGTGTGTTTGGCATAGCTCTGATTTGTGGGGCATGTGGAAGTGGAAGGGTTCCTGCAGGCCCTGGTGTCCAATCTGCACTCACCATGGTAGTCACAGCTGAGGGCTGGTCCTGCATGCCACTGCCCACTGCACTCCAGACCCTCAGCATCTCACCTCACCCTCGACATCCTTCTCTGTCTCCAGACCCCATTCTGCACTCGGCCATCATGCTGCTCAGTGTCTTGTTGCTGCAACAGGTCCTGCGACTGTTGTTGTTTTCCATGGCGCACAGTCTGAGGAGGTAGGCCGTGGGCTGGAGGATGGCCTCAGTTGGGGTGTGACTCATGTTGCCCTCATGACTAGACTAGGGTTGTGGGTTTGGGGAGGAAGCCCTCAGAGGGTGACCTTCTCACCTTGTCACATGCTGGGTGCCCACATCACCGTGGCTCATGCGACTGCGGGAACCTGGGTGACTGGCTGAGGTGTGCTGGTTAGGTTTCTTTCTGCACTTTACTAATTAGAAACGAGTCATTCTGTCCAACCCCCAGCCTTTTACTTTTTAAAAAAGGAGTGGCACATGGCTTTATGATTTCGTGTTATTCCGTGTTGTAGCCAGTTGTCACTGTCTTGCTGCCCAGGTCACCCCGTATTTGGGACAGCCACTCTGCTGTGGAGTTGGGGGGCTGAGTGCTCAGCGTTTCTGCTTTCAGTTAGGTGGTGGGTGTTGGTGTCCTTGGCCCAGGACCCCCGAGTGCTTTGAGGGCTGGTGGCCTCGGGACAGTCAGGGAGCGGGGCTGCTGTTGCCCTCTGCTGCGGGACCATTAAATATGCATGTCAGAGGCTATAAAAAGACGAATTCTAGGAAGTGCCTGCTGTCTCACAGAAAATCAGACGTCTGGCCTGAGCACATAGGAGTTCAGAGCTGACCGAGTGGCAGAGGTTGGGGCCATGTGAACCAGATGCTAATGGCTGGTGGCCGTGTGACACTCCCCGGCGTCCTGGTGGGTTTTGAACCCTGACAGCGGTCTCCTCGGAATCCACCGCCTGTACCAGGGCCACTGTCATGGGCACCACACCGAGCACACGGTGCCTCCCTTCCCGCATCTGCCACGTCAGGGATGACTTGATGGACCCATTACCACGTTTCCATAAAGTCTCCCATTTCACTCTATTAGGAAGATTCTCTTCTGTTCTTCAAGAGTCATTGGCACCTCAGTTCTTTCTCGTGTGATGTATCCACAGCTCAGCCACCCCATGGGGGCAGCTCCGGCCAAGGAAAACCCATCCCGTCGTCCCCAGGGCCACTCTGCAACCCCCAGTGCCATCCAGTCCGGCTGGTGGTATTTCCTGGTCAGACTGGTAGGGGAGCTCAGTGAAACTCATGCTCACTGCTTCTGCTGCAAGTTTGATTGGCTGAAGGGTCTGTTTTAAAATCTAACTCGTCTGTTTTCTCAGTGATAAGAAGAATCAGTACCAAGCCATGGAGGGCGGGGGGAGGGGGTAGTTTTGGGGGAGTCTTTCTGGAACGGGCTCTGTATCTGTAAACCCGCAGCCGCCACCACATGTCACCTTAAGGCATTGGAATCCCGCCTGCTGTCTATGCCGAGTGACCGACGGCTGTAACATGTCCTTGTGTTTCAGCTTTGGAGAGAGGGCTCGCATGAGCTGTGACCTTCCACATTAGTGCAGTATTATTCTGTATAATAAACAACAGGTAGTTACATCTAGATTGTAAAAGCAACAGATTTTAAAATTGTTTTTGTAATGGTGAGGCCGGTGTGCGTTTTCAGCCCTCAGATGTGGAGGTGAGTCGGAAATGGGTTATCTTTGGGCAAGGAGAGGGAGTGTTGTTGGTGGATGATTTGGGGTTAATCCCCTGACCTCTGGGCCATAACTGTGATTAAACGTCTGACTGCAGACACTGGCTCCTCCATTAGAGCAGATTACCCGTGCCCAGGGCGTCTGCTGAGAGCGCTCCTGCCTGGGGACAGCAGGCATGGGGCCTGCCCTCCTCCGGCTTGGCCCAGGACACCTGATCCTGCTGTGGGGCCCTCCCTCTTCACACGGCCCTCCACTTCATCCGGCCATCAGGAGCCACCACCGTGCCGCAAGGGCACCTGGAGCCTGGGGGCTGTGTGCCCAGTGGGGCTCGCCCAGGAGGACGCCTGGGGGCCTGGCCTACCCCTCCAGCACCTACATCCCAGGGTTTCCTCTGCTCAGGCTTGTCCTCAGTCCTTCATCATGAATGAGCAGAATTACGAAGCGGGTGTGAGCCCAGGTGAGTGGCCTTCCCAAAACTCGGCCAGAGGATGACCCTGCCCTCCAGAGCTTCGGCCGGCCTGGCAGTGCTGTGTCTGGGGAGTGGGAGAGGGTTGGAGGCCTGTTTTGCCCTCTGAGCTCCATGTGTGGGAATGGATCAGGCCCTGGGGGTCTTTAGGGCCCAGTTTCCTTTGTTCAAACTTTAATTGTAACCTGACCCTCCTTTGAAAATGTAAAATAAAATTTGAGTGTATTCAGAAGTACAAATAGTCCCAGGAAATCATAAGAACCATTCGGGTGCTGTGTGAATGGAGATGTAGGTGAGTCCCTCACGTCAAAGCATTTGATTTTTACTGGGGGGTGTCTTGACTGCAGCAGAGATGAGGAGAAATAGTCACACTTGCTACTCGGGGGGCTGCTGCTCTGTGCCGGGGGAGGGGGAGGGGGGTAGGGGGCAGCAGGGAGAGGGGGCCATGTGTCCGCGGACGCTTACAGGTTCCTCTGAACGCAGGCGCTGTCCCGGTCTCCTGGCCGGGAGGGTTTGGGTCACACTCCAGCTCGGTGTTCACCCTGCAGAGACGCTTCTTGTCTCCTGATGGGTCGTCCGTTCTGCTGGGCACGCCTGAGGGCTAAGTGGGCACTTCTCAGAAATGAGGGGAAATGTATGTTCTTCACAGGAGTAATGACTACATTATGGTTTATGCCTCGGATGACAAGAGGAAATGTGGTTGGTCATAAACGTGGGGGCAGTCTCCAGATGGGAGGGATTCACCCCAATACTGAGAGCGCCTACTGCTACTTTTGTTTACTTTTTGGAAACCTGAAAAGGGGGCAGGCAGCTACTGGGTTTGCAACTTGTCCCCAGCCAGCGGCCCCTGGCGCCCTGGCTGCCTGTGCACCCGGCGGCTCATACGTCCTTCCCGCCGCTGGACTGCCCCGACCTGTCCCGGTCTTTGTTCAGGGTGGTTACTTCACCAGGTTTCCGTCTCCGTGTCAGGCTCATCTACAGGGTAAACGAGTCACCAGATGCCCACCTCGCATGCGTCGTGCCTGATGTCCTTTCTTTTCCTCTCCCACGGGTAGCCCTGGGGACACTTCTTATCTGTTTCATTTCCGAGTCCTCTGTCAGCATGCCTTGTCTTAGGTGTTCCTTGTCACAGCGAACGGGTGGGGTGCTTCAGCGCCTCTTTGACGGCCTATGAGCCGCCTGCTCCTGTGAGCGTCAGATGCCTGGGAAAGACATCGGGGCCTCAGGATAAGTACTTGGAGCTTCTGTGCTGCTGGCAGGGGGGCCAGATAGACAGTGTTTACTTGCCAACAAGTCCCAAGAGCCACGGCTACCAGCCTGTGCTTTCCCAGAACACAGCGTGGGGCTGTGTCTGGCAGTGAGCTGAGCGTGGACCTCACGGGTGCCCGGGGACACTCCGAGAGCTGCCGGCCTGAGCTGTGCCGCAAGGCCCTTTCCATGTTGGCCGCCTTTCCCCAGGGACAAGAACACAGAACCCAGGAGCCTGCCTTGCATACGTTGTCCAAGGTTGTGGGGCCAGGCTGGCTCGTCAGAGGGAGAACCTAAAACTAGGCGCATCCCCTCCCTCCTTCCCTCCCCCCTCCTTGCCCCCCCCCCCTCTCCCCGGGCACCTTAGGTGCTGGGCAACCATGTCAGGTCCTGGCCCAAGTATCCTCTAGACCAGGGGTAAGGAACCTTTTTTCTGCCAAGGGCCATTTGGATATTATTTATAACATCATTCACAGGCCATACAAAATTATCAACTTAAAAATTAGCCTACTATATTTGTTTTTGTTTAACTTAAATTCTTTATTGTTTAAAGTAGTACATAAGTCTCCCTTTTCCCCCATTGACCTCTCCCTGACCGCCCCCACCCCCCACCATGTCATTCCTCCCCCCCCCCGCCCCCCATCTTTGTCCATTGGTTATGCTCATATGTATGCATACAAGTCCTTTGGTTGATATCTCACCCCCCCCGCCCCCCCACCCCCGCCCTCCCTCATAGGTTGGACAGTCTGTTTGATGCTTCTATGACTGGTTCTGTTTTTGTTCATCAGTTTATGTTGTTCATTATAATCCACATATGAGTGAGATCATGTGATATTTATCTTTCTCCGACTGGCTTATTTTGCTTTGCATAATGCTCTCCAGTTCCATCTATGCTGTTGCAAATGGTAAGAACTCCTTTTTTACTGCAGTGTAGTATTCCACTGTGTAGTGTGGAATCCACTTATCTGCTGATGGCACTTAGGCTGTTTCCGAATCTTAGCTATAGTGAATTGTGCTGCTGTGAACATAGGGGTGCATATATCTTTTCTGATTGGTGTTTCTGGTTTCTTGGGACATATTCCTACAAGTGGGATCACTGGGTCAAATGGGAGTTCCATTTTTAGTTTTTTGAGGAAACGCCATACTGCATTCCCACCAGCAGTGCACGAGGGTTCCTTTTTCTCCGCATCCTCACCAGCACTTGTTGTTTGTTGATTTGTTGATGATAGCCATTCTGACAGGGGTGAGATGGTACCTTATTGTCGTTTTGATTTGCATCTCTCAAATGATTAGTGACTTTGAGCATGTTTTCATATGTTTCTTGGCCTTCTGTATGTCCCCTTTCGAAAAGTGTCTATTTAGGACCTTTTAGCTGCTATATTTGGTCATTTAATTACCTCACCCCTAATGCCTTGGCAGTGGCAGACCACATGATTGCGCGGGCCTTGCAATCCGGGCGTTCCCCACCACTGCTTTAGACAGAGGCTGGTCTAGACAGCCCTTTGCATCTAGTGTTCACTCCAGAAACACCGTCAGGACCTGTGCTCTGTGTCAGCCATTGATCCTTATCACTAGAAAAGTCAAATCGGTATTCCCAGAAGACGTGCTGGTAGCGACTCTCTGGTGGCCGTGCCCTGGCTGCGGTGAGCTGGGGCCTGGGTCAGGCTGTCCTGGCAGACTAGCCATGGAGGCAGGGGTCCGAGATGGCCACCTGTGGGCCATGTCCTCTGTTGCTGTTCCGTGACACCCAGGGCAGGATCTGCCGTGAACAGCTGGGGGACTGCAGGTGACCCGTCAGGATTTGAATGCTGTCAAAACAACTCGCCAGCTGTCTCCTCGTGGCCCTTGTCTACGCGAGCGTTTTCCCGTTACAGGAACTTACAGGCCCGTGGTCAGGTGTTATATTTTAGATATTTGTCCCCAGGAGTTCGGGTGAAGCACAGGGTCTGTGGGACCCAAAAGGGATGGATTGGGACTTGACGTTCCTGATCAGAAGGCTGAGCACCCCCTCCCCAATAGGGACCTTTAAAAGGTCACAACAACACAAAGAGGTTATTGTCCGCAATCCCAGCCCCGCCCTGAGCCCCACTTCACCCCGAGCTGCCCTTTCAGAGGCCACAGACTTGTGTGAGTTACCCGCTCTTCAGATACATGGGCATTCATCACACAGGCAGCCCCATATTTTTAAAAATAAGCGCGGTTTTATTACGTAGTGAGCCATATTTAAAACTAAACTCCCCCTAATGGGCCATTGGGTTGTTGAGCAGGTTTATCCTTATAGAAAGAGCTGCATGTTTGGTCTGAAAGCGTCCGGTTCATTGTAGGGAGGGTCGTAGAAGAGGTGCTGGCCAGAAGCCTGTGCCTGCTGTGGGTCCCCTCCCTTCCTGGCAGCGGCACCCCAGGCCAGGTCTGCCTCCCACCGCCCGTCCTCTTGCAGGGGTCCTCTTGCCGGGGTGCACAGTGGAGTGAGGCCAGACTGGCATCGCTTTCTCTGGCCTCTTTCCTCTGAGGTGGACAGGCTTCGTGTGTTGGGTTCTCAAGCCGCCTGTTGTGCTAGGTAAGGAGGTGAGAGGCGGCTGGCTGTGGGCCTGGGAGCTCTGCTGCGTCTAGGCCCTCGGTGGGGGGTTCCAGCCTTTGTGGGGGGTAAGAGGTCCAGGGTGGCACTGCGCCTGCAGGTGGGGCCCAGGCAGTGTGGCCATGACCTTGGCTTCCTCACTGTCATGATTCACCCTGCTTGCCCCTCACTGTAGGTGAGGTTTTCTGTGTCCTGACCCCTTTCTGGTTTTCTTCTGAAGCAACAAGCAGTATTTTTGGCTTCAGGGCAGAGAGGCCGCCTCTGTGTGAACGGTATGGGGGCACTCTGTGTCAGACTCTCTGGGCTTATCTTGCACCAGGACGCCTTCCCGCCAGCCTGTGTGCCCAGCTTGCTGACTGCTCTGTCCTCTCTGCAGACTGGACAGAGGCATCCTGGCCCAGTGCCTGGGGCCTAAAGCCCCGGAGGTACACCTCCTGCTGGGCACATGGACTGCCCCCTCAAGGTCAGGCTATTGTCTGGGTGATGGGGGAGCCATTCTGTACAGGGTCCTGTAGCCGAGCCTGAGTCCCCGAGGCATCCAGCTCAGGTTTCACTGAATATCTGGGGGCAGTGGCTGAGAAAGTGCCTCCAGGTAGAGGGGTCTTGTGTGTGTGTGTGTGTGTGTGTGTTGGGGGGAGGGGGGGAACACAGGGGTCTGATTCACTTGCACTGCCTTTCCTGCCTGGGTTTCGGGTTGGCAGGGATGGGACCATCGCTCCCCTCCATTTGCCAAGGACTTTCCCTGGTTGCTGAGTGGCTCCATGGTTCGTTGGTTGTATTGTTTGAGGGTCACCCGGGCTCTGGCCCGTCGCACCTCCATGGTGGACGGCAGCCCGATCCTGCCCTGGGCCCTGGAGGACCCGCGCTGAGGGTGATACAGGATGCCTGGCCTGGCAGCATCCTGGTGCCGCAGTCACTGTCCCATCCTGGCGCCTCACTTCTCAGCAGCCAGAGCAGGGGGCTGGGACCCTCGTAGGCCTCGCTGGGTGGGGGTCTCCGGCAGAGTGTGGTGTTGGCAGGTCACCTGCACGTCTGTGTTCCCAGAGAAGGAAGACTGGCCACACATGGCTCGCAGAGCCCCGTGCCCTCATCAGCGCCCACTCTTCCCACAGTGCCCTGTGCTTGGCTCGGCTCAGCTGTGGGTTCCCATCTGTCTCTGGAACCCCGCCCCCCAGCCCTGGCCTGCCGCTCCCCTGGTTCCCTGTTGCCTCCACCTCCTACCTATCGGCTCCTGGAACTGACCCGAGCTGTTTCCCCGCAGGAGATGGACAGTCGAGAGAGAGCAGCCCCAATGGCGACATGGAGCGAGAGAGTTTCTTTGAAGGAAAGAACATGGCACTTTTTGAGGTAAGTTACACTTTCTCCTGCAAAAAGCAGGGGTCAGTACAGTAGCTGTAACTTGGATAAGTAAAGCGGTCTTGGTCTCGTGACCTCCTGTCTAAGAGTGGACTGAGGAGCTGGGCCGCCTGACTGGACACCGTGTTGGGGGGAGCTGGTGGCCGCCCCTGTCCCACAGCCCTTACACCATGTGCCCCCTTGGCCAACACCTCCCTGTGAGGGCCTTAGAGAGGCTGAATCCTGGGCCATCTCGGAAACCCTGATCTCCCTCGCTGGTGGGTGCCCTGCTCAACGTGTCCTGGAGCCTGACCTCTGGCCCCTGACCCCTGACTTCAGACCTGTTGTGACCGGGGCTGGCTGGCGCATTTCAGATTTGTGGGCTTCAGGACCGGGGCGGAGCTGTGCTCCAGATGGCCCTGGAAATAGGCCTCCCTGGAGTGTCCACACGGCAGGATCCCTGCTGTGGTTGACCTGGTCGGTTTGGGGGTGTTTGATGTTGGGATCTGGGTGACTTATCTCATATCTTGGTTCCAAACAGGAGGAAATGGACAGTAACCCCATGGTGTCCTCGCTCCTCAACAAGCTGGCCAACTACACCAACCTGAGCCAGGGCGTGGTGGAGCACGAGGAGGCCGAGGACAGCCGGAGGCGCGAGGTCAAGGTACCAGCCCCTGTGCCCCCCGACCTCCCAGCACCCCTCGGGGCCTCCTCCCCTCCCCTTGGTTTTCCAGTGATGGGACAGTTGGTCTCTTACCGTTTTCCTAGGAATTTTATTTCTTAGGGAATATTTCTAGGAACCTGTCCTAAAAAATAAGCAGAGCTGCCGTCATGAGGACTTGTGCAGAAAGAGGTTCTTGGGGAGAATGTGTAAGGTCCACTTGGGAACCACGCAGACTCCCCTTGGGGGCTGGTGGGTTGTGCGTGGCTCCAGGACAGAATAGCCAAACGCAGTTCTCACTGCTTAGGACGATGTTCACTAGTATATGGGTGCAGATGAAGCCACAGTTGAGGGTCTTTCTGTGGGAGAATGATGAGTGATTATTCGTTTCTTCTCACTTCCCTTACTTTTTAAATTCTCTTGCAATAAGTATGTGTTACTTTAAAATCAAAGATTCCAACTAAAAATTAGAAATATGTAACCACCAGAGGCGTCCCCGCAGTGCAGGCCGCAGCTTCCAGCGGTCTTGACGGGCCATCTCTCTTCCTGCCTTGAAACTGACAGAAAGGGCGTTTCCCAAGTCTCGGCAATAGTTCCCTTCTGTTCACTTTTCCTGTAGGTGGCTCGCACAAGGGTGGAAATTGGCTTTTCTCTATTTTAAATGGTGATTCTCCCCCGCAACCCCTATTGGCTCTGAGAACACCATGGGAAGGACGCTGAGTCCTGTAGGGAGGGGCTTGTGAATGGGGCAGTGGCCTGTCGAGCAGGACAGAAGGCTGTCTGGCACTTTCTGCAGTGTCCTGCCGGCTGGGTGACCCACAGTGCTGAGCTGGGACCGAGTGGGAGGGGGCTCGGCGGCTGCCTTTCTGCCCATCTCTTCCCCACCCGGTGTCCACCTGCCCATTGGGCCAGTGCTGGGGCGGAGGTGCCGGGAGCCAGTGTCCACACGGCCTCGCTCACTCCCCCTCCAAGTGCCTCTCTGTGCCTGTGTCTGGCCTGACCTTGGTCCCCTTGGGCCCCAAGCCAAGGCCTCTTCTCTCCGCCCTCGGACTGTAAACCCAGCAGGATTAACTCGCGTTTCCTGACACTCAGGGCATTGGCTCCTTGTGTTCCAGAAGAGCTGCTTGTTCAGGATGCAAGGAGTAGACGGGGGACATGGGACATGAGGCGTGGCCTGTGTGTCCAGCCCTGCTGACCTTCCTCAGCAGAGGGCAGTGGCCTCGGCAGCAGAGGTGTATCTGGATGCACCTTTCCTGGTCCTCCTGCCATGATTTTCCTGGCTCCTTGGGAGCCTGTGGCCACCTTGGCTGTTCATGGAGCCACCCCCCTCCCCCAAGGCAAGGGACAGGGAACGCCGACCCCAGGTGATGCTATGTGGAAGGTTATAGCTTCGCATGAATGCCCTGGGCACTGCGTGTGGCTCCACTGCAGGAGCCCAGCTGTCCGAGTACACGGCACACGTCTGCCTGTCTGCTGGAGCTGGTGTTTCAGGGAGCCGTCCGTCTGCTCAGGGAAACACGCTCTCCGCAGAGACCTGGGTCTGAATGTTGCTGTAACCGACCCTCAGCCTCAGCTGGGCACCACCTGGGCCTCCGCCAGCGCTGCAGCTCCTTTTAGGCCGCGTGGCGCAGCCTTGGGTCGCAGATGTCCTCCTGGCACAGACAGAAATGCAGCCAGACCCCTTGTTAAGGTTTTGTTGAGATGTGCTCTCATGTTCAGCCTGGTGAATCTGAACAAGCCCATGGTACGCACCCACTGCCAGGTTGGGATCTAGAACAGGATTTGGTTTCAGTCACGGGAGGGACAGCCACCCCGTGACCCTCAGCAGGACTGTGTAGCCAGGTGGGCAGGTTTCAGTTGGGATGAATCTAGTCGCCCTGCTTAGGACTGAGTGTAGGTAGGTCCCCTGGGAAGGGAGGTGGGGGTGCCCCTTATTGTCCCTCTGACCAACCTGACATAGGAGCTTGTTCCCAGAGATGGGTGTGTGTTCCCCCAAGGCTTCCTCTCCAGGGCCTCGGAGCCAGTTGGGTGATCCTTCAAAGCTGCCTTTTATGAGAGAACTGAAGGCCGCTGTGCCCTTCCAGGGTGACTCAGGACCATGTCAGCTGCTGGGCACAGAACTGGCTCCGGGCGGGCGCGGCCCACATGAGGCCTGGAGTCCAGCTGCTCTGCCTGCAGGGTTTGCTTAGCCTCCTGTGGTAGTTTATCGATCTCTTCATATGTTCACTGAGATTATAAAATAGAAGCTGGCAGTTTGTCCAGGGTGGTTGTCACTGCATTTCCATTCTCATTTTTATACAGTTGAGATCCGCCCACCCTGTGTGTAAGACACATAAATCCTTTTATTTATACAAAAAGCACAGTTATCCTGTGGGTGGGCGGCTTGGGAGGGGTGCGCTGGCCAGGAGCTGGAGCTCAGGCCAGACGTTCAAGGAGTCAGGATGGGCTTTCAGACCCTGGCTCCCACTCCCCGGCCGCTCTCAGCTCATTCTCCCCAGGGCCCTAGCATCTGGGAGCTCTGTGGGCTGCCTGCACTTAGTGGCAGGTGTTCCTGTCTGTCGGCAGCTCCGTTTTCACCCGAGGAGCCCATCTGCTTCCTTGAATGGGGGTTCAGCGCCTTCTCTTCGGGCGTTTGCCCTCCAGCCACCTCCCTGGGGCTGGGCTGTGTCCCTGGGCGGCAGCCCCTCTCTGAGCTGCCCCAAGAGCTGGGCTGTGTCCTTGTTTCCCACCAGCCTTATCACTCACAGGAAAGCTGCTCACGTGTGTGCTGGTTTTCTTTTTAATTCAGGATATTTTCTCCATGAAACAGCAGCTTGTCTTTGCACCCAGATGTCCCGAAATCACAAGTGTGCTGCCTGACTGTGTGGTCACACTGGCTGTCATCCCAGGTCACAGACCAGAAGAGCCTTATCTGTCCTCTGTGGTGGGTGTAGGGCCGGCCTGCAGGCTCCTGGCCATGTCGCCACCCTGTTCTCTGGGCCAGTCTGCTCATCCCATAGTCTTTCCAGAATCAGAGCAGACATTTCTGCCAGGCGCCTCCCAGCACCGTCCATCCCGCAGCTACCTGTGTCCTTGCCCTGTTTCTGTATCTGCAGTTGTGGGCATGGGGGAAGGAGGGTGCCCAGGTGGCCAGTTCTCTGAGCTGGTTTGATGGTGCCCCGATCTCTTCCTCCATGTGGGTTGAGTCATTGCTGATATCTGCCTGGAGTTGGTGTCCTTGCGCCTTCTGTGGTTTTAGGGAGCAGGACCGTCTCATCCTCCATGGCCCTCACTTCTCCTCATATTGTGGTCTCCTGAGGGTCTGGAACCCGGAGCTGTGGTCGTGATGCACAGAGCCTGGAGCCTCTTGCTCCCATCTTTTCCCAAACTTTCCCACCGTCCTGTCATTCCGCTCACAGAGGAGGGAGGCCAGCTAGCTGCTCCCCGCTCAGCTCCCTGGCGATGATGTGGCTCTGGTCTCTCTCAGAAGACCACCCTGCTCCCAGGCAGCCAGGGTCCTGCTCTAGAATCTCCTGGAGCTTCCATTCATTCTGGGGTGTGGTTCCCCTCAGCCATCTTCCCATGTCCAGGCAGCTGAAGCTTTCCGCCCTCACCGGTTCCTTTTCTTGTGTTCCTGGGACCTCTGTCTGGGCCTGAGGGTGTAGCCAGGGCTCCCAGAGGAGGGGTCCCTGGGGAAGGTGCTGAGGTTGGCCTCCCCAGAACCACTGTTCTCTCTCTCAGAACCCAGGCATGGGCACCTTCATCGGCGTCTACCTGCCCTGCCTGCAGAATATCCTCGGCGTGATCCTCTTCCTGCGCCTGACGTGGATTGTGGGCGTGGCCGGCGTCCTGGAGTCCTTCCTCATCGTGTTCATGTGCTGCACCTGCGTGAGTGGCCGAGGCTGTTTCTGGGTTTGGGGCAGTGGCAGCTGGACTCCAGGGACCTGACCATGTGGACAAATGTGGGCTCTCCCCGGTCCACTGCTCTCTCTCTGAGGTTGACCGCGTGGATTCTGTCCCTGGCGGCCTCCTCACCAGTGCTGGTGTGATCACTGGGTGTGGCCTCGGGGCTGTGACCAGGCTGTCCAACAGCCCCAGGGAGTCTTACTTAGTTGCACCTGCAGAAATACAGGGGCAACCCAGCACCCGAGGGTTTTCACCAGGCACTGTCACCACGCATGGGAGCCCTGCACTTTGACCTGGTCCCCTTCCAGTTGGACCATCTGCACATTTTCAGGGACCCCATTTATAGGAAGGGACACGTGCTGGTAACTTGCTGAACCTCGACCCCAGCATGTGAGACCTGTCACTTGGCCTCCACACCTGTGTCCCTGTCCGTTAGGGACACAGTCTCTTCTTGCCACCGATAGTTGCGTCTGCTTTAATCTCTGGATGCTCCTCAGTGCCTCCTCCCGGCCCTGACTTTTCCTGCTTCCTTTATTGTTAAGAGGGTGATTAAGCTGTTGTGTTACCCTGTGTCACCTGGAGATGGCTGTCTAAAGAATTCAAACCATGCAGATGAGTGGGTGTCCACAGGCCCCTCTCAGGCCACTTTCCCTGCTGCCCTGGGCTTCCCAGAGCTGTGGTGCGGTCACTCAGCCTCACTGCATTCTCCCTGGGTCACAGCATGTTTTTTACGTTCAAGAGTCGGAAAGTGTCTGGAGTGCTGCTAGGCACACACAGGAAAGGATAACAAGCAGGACAGTGGGGTGGGGCCTTGCTCAGGTGGCAGACACGGCCCAGCAGGAACCCGGGCACCGTGGTCACCGGGGCCTTCGCTTCCCAGGCTGTTCCTTCTGGTCCTTAGGTTCTAAAATAGTTACTCCTCAACCCATGGGTGTGGCTGCTTCCTGAGAAGGTGGGCACCTTGTACCCCAGGGGGCGTGGGCACCCAGGGAGAAGCTGCCCTTCAGTGCTGGACGGGGTCCTGAGTCGAGTGCTTTCTGGGCAGCCTGTGGGAGCTCAGTTTTGGGAGTTCAGTGGGAGAGAACGTGGGGCTGGGGCTGCGGTCCTGTCTGAAGCTCTGCCTGCTGGTTACTCGGCAGCCGGAGCTGGGCCTGCTGGGCTCTGGCCCAGGCCTGCTGCTGGGCAGCCCTCAGAAGTGCTCTTCTAAAAGGGTCACCTGTCTTTCTACAGACGATGCTCACCGCCATCTCCATGAGTGCGATTGCCACCAATGGCGTGGTCCCAGGTAAGGGGGTGCTGGAGGCTGGGTGGTCTGAAACGAAACCTTCCTTTTGTGAGCAGGAACTGAGCTGAGCCCTGCCTAGGCTCCGTGCATGCTCCACTTTCATTTTGGCGATGACCTTGACGTTAGCCCTTCACCCAAGGCTGAAGGTGAGGCAGGAAGTGGGGCCCGGTCCCCAAAGGCCTACTAGTGTGGACATGCCCTTACCACCTGGAGGTTGCTGCAGTTCATTCATGTCTGAGCACAGAGACCTCCCTGTCTAGGGGGGTCGGGTGGGTGGGAGAGGTGTGTTCTCAGCCTGGCCAGGCCCTTCCAGAAGCTCTGTCGGTGTGACCTGGCCTTTGGGCAGTGATGCTCACGCAGCTCTTGCCTCTCACCTGCACGAGGACTCTCCAGGGCTAGTGTCCCTGGTGTCCCGGGGCCTCTTCCCCTGCCTCCCCTGAGGGCATGGGCGTTGCTAAGACCAGGGTAGGGGCCTGTTATACGAGTGCTTGAGGCTGCTGTGCCATTGAGATTCTCCTCAGAGCGGGAACCATCAACACCCCCAAGATTTTTTCTTCTCAAACATGCCTTTGCTATCTGGACAAGAGGCTGGCATTTATGACCAGCTGTATCCCTTTGATTTTGAAGTTTAATCCCCACAAACCATCATTCTCTTTTTAAACCAACAAAACTAACGTGCCACAGGCTTCATTTGTTGCCTCTGACGCTGTCTGACAAAGGGTAGGAAGAAGGGAGGGGCTGCCTGGGTGATGGGTGCTGGGGGCGGGAGGACGGGGCTCTGGTCTGCAGGGTTCACTGGTGTTTGAGCCATGAAATCATGGCTGTTTGTTTCCCCCTGCTTTGCAATGTAGCTCCCATCCCTAGGAGGCAGTGCCCACAGGACAGTGAGCTCAGCAGAGAACGGGAGGCAGGGGGGCCAGTGCTGCGCCCAGTTTGTGCCTGAGGCTGTGTTGTCTCTCGGAAGCAAAGGTGCAGGCACAGATGCCTCTAGTTTATTTGGCGCCTGGATTCAAGCGACTGAAACGATGCCACCTTGTGCCCCTGCAGCTTGTGCAGCCTGTGTCTATAAGTGAGGTCCAGCATGTTTTGCACCCCAAGTCCTTGAATAGTGGCCCCTCCCCCAGAACTTCCCAGGCTTCACAAGGAGCAGCAGCTGTGTAGATGCCGTAATCCCGCTGGCCATCCTCCTGCTGGCCGTCCTCCCCTGGCCATGGAGCATGAGCCCCGATGGGCTTACCGGCTGGGCATGGGGACCAGTCTCCCTTCGCTTGATGTCCAGCTGGGAGGCGGCACCGACACTCAGTGCTGAGGAGAAGGTGTGACCTGCTCACGTGGAGAGATGATTCTAGTGGCAGGGCGGCGTTTAGGTTTGCTTTTCAGACAGAAGGGCATGCCCTGAGGGGTCCTTCAGGCTCTCCAGAGTCACCCATGGCCTCCCGGTCGTGTCTGAGGGTGGACTCGCTGTCCGGCGGAATGGCCAGGGACCGATCTGTGGGGCACGGGCTTCAGCTGCATGCTGGGGGTGATACAGAAGTGAAGCTTAAGCAGCCCTGGGTTCTCAGGCCTTTGGGAATAGAAGCTAAGAGGATGGAAGTGTTGGTTTTACATCAAAATGTGCAGACTCACGGGCTCTGCCCCCTGCTTGTGGCTGATTTCCCCCAGGACCTGTTTGGTCACAACTGCCAGAGCCGCCTCGTGTTCTGTGAAGTCCACGTTCACGGTACCCGGTGGGTCCTTGGCCCCATTTCCTGTTTGGTGTTTTTTGCAGCTGGTGGCTCCTACTACATGATATCGCGGGCCCTGGGGCCAGAGTTCGGGGGCGCAGTGGGCCTCTGCTTCTATCTGGGCACGACCTTTGCAGGGGCCATGTATATTTTGGGGACCATTGAGATTTTTCTGGTAAGTGCTTTGTTTGGGGCTGGTTCCCCTTGCCTGGCACCGACCCCAACGGCAGAGCTTCTGGCAGGCCTTCTTAACTTTTGTTCCTTATGTATCCGAGGGTTTCTTGTAGATGCATCCTGGTGGTGTGGGGGCCCTTGGGGGAGGAGGGAGCCAGCGCTAAGCCCCCCCCAGAAAAGGGCCCTTTGGAAGGTCGTGCCTGGCCCCGTCCCTCTCCCCATGTGGCCATCCTCTAGGCAGGGATGGATAGGCTGCCTTTCTTGACCTGCCTTATCCCCACAGACCTACATCTCCCCTGGCGCATCCATCATCCACGCCCAGTCGCCGGACGACGAAGGTGTGGCCATGCTGCACAACATGCGAGTGTATGGGACGTGCACCCTGGCCCTCATGGCCATGGTGGTCTTTGTGGGTGTCAAGTACGTCAACAAGCTGGCCCTGGTGTTCCTGGCCTGTGTGGTGCTGTCCATCCTTGCCATCTACGCCGGCGTCATCAAGACCGCCTTCGACCCGCCGGACATCCCGTGAGTCCCAGTCTTCTGTCCGGGGTCCTTGTCCTCGGTCCTTGCTTGGGCCAGGCCTGTAAGGATGCAGTGTTTCCTGGTTTGTAATTGTTTTGTAATTCATGGCATGACGGCGGGGTCCCGGGGTGGTGGTGCTGTGTGTCTGGCAGTCTTACCTTCTTCCCCTGGCATCGGGGATGAGCAGTCGGGCTGTTTTTGTAGCAGCTACCTGCAAGACCAGGACGGAGGTTTGGTGAAGGACCAAGGGCGTATAGGTTGGCCGGCGTCCCTGAGGACAGCAGGCAAACTCATCTCCTCCTGGCTGTGGCCTGCTCCCCTAGTCCTCATGAAAACCCTCAAGTGGGTTCTTCCCTTGTCCCCCTTTTGGATGAGGACACTAAGTCACAAGGAAGTGGCCCTAGGTCACAGAGCAAGTGAGTGAGCTGGTGCTCAGGCAGCAGGTTGCCCACTGGCCTGGGTGGGGGCGGCTGGGAGGGGGCTGGTGCCAACCCTCTCCTGGCCCCTGCACTTTGCTATCTCCATGTGGAGGGAGCCACCTGGGTGGGAATAGTCCCATTCACTCCAGGACAGACCGTCCCTCAGCCCCACGCTGCATGAGAACTGGACTCCTGCTTAAACACTGATTTCCAGCAGCTCATGCCAATGTTCTCATCGTGCTAAACGGGGAGTGTCAGCAGCTACTAGCAGGGCCCCCCGCAAACCTCCACCGTCACTGAAGAAAGTGGTGGGAGTCATTTCAGGCCCCGCACGTCCCCTCATGCCCCCACTCCCGCTCCAGGGTCTGTCTGCTCGGGAACCGCACGTTATCGAGACGCAACTTTGACGTCTGTGCCAAAGTCCTCACCACCAACAACGGCACGGTGACCACCGCGCTCTGGGGCCTCTTCTGCAACAACTCCATGCCCAGCGCCATCTGCGACGAGTACTTTGCCCAGAACAACCTCACGGAGATTCAGGGTATCCCCGGCGTGGCCAGCGGCGTCTTCCTGGGTGAGTGCCCAGTGGGTCTCGGTGGGGCTGAGTTGTCCAAAGCCCAGTCCCTGGGAGCCGGTGCTGCTGCCCGGTCCCTGGTTGTGCCACCCCTTCCTCGATGCTGATCTGCCAGGGCCGTGGATGCGGCCGCTTGTCGAGGCCAACGGGTCAGGGGCTCCAAGTGGATCCTTTGGCTTTAGGATTTCATAGCAGCTCTATTAATAAGGGCAGTAATTAACCGGTGGGGACTGGTTTTTCCTGTCTCCGAGTTCCTCTGTGATGAGAAATTGGGCTGCCCCCCTACTCCCCTTACCAGGTGAGAGGCCTGACTTTTTATGGGAAAGGAAGTGGAATAATCCTGAGGCCGTGATCACTGGGTCCCTAGCTGTCCGCCCCGAGGCAGATGGGTATCACGGGTCCCTCTGAGGCTGTGATGACAGTGGGTGTTGGGGGGAGGCGGGGGCTGTACTGCGTTGAGATGGGTCAGGGCTGCACACGCCCACACATCCCTCAGCCTGGGATCCTGATGCTCAGAGGCCCCTGGCTAGTGGCCCAGACCCGACTTCTGGGTTCTGGCAGAGCAAGACCCTTGGAGGGGCAGCCATCACAAGTCACACAGGAGGGTAGTGGTGGAGCAGGGATCTGTGGAAGGTGGGAGAGAGGCATAGAGACCTACAGGGTTGGGTGTCTCTGTGGGAGGACAGGATCCATGTCGGGGGAGGGGCCCCTGAGGGGATGAGCTCTGCAACAGGGACCCTTCAGGGGGTTTTGGAGGAAAGGGGGTTCTGTACGGAGAGGGGGCCTACAGGCTATAGCCCAGCCAGCTGTGATCTGCTCAGGGTGCATTTGCACAGGTAGGAGGTGGGCCCAAGGTGACACCTTAATAGTGTGTGGGGCTAAGGCTATCACTGCCCCTGAAGGGTCCTTCATCAGTGAGGCGACCTGTGTGAGGGGATTGCTATCTGACCCTCCACTTGAAGACCTCCCCCCAGAGCCCAAGACAGTGTGTCAGGGACACACTTATTCAAGTGAAATCTTCTGCAAATGTGACTGTGGGACCGGAATTGTTCATTCAGTGATTAGTGAACAGTCCTCAGAGCTCCGGTTCTGAGTTTGATGCCTCATGTGAAGTTTGAGCATGCCAGGCGCATCTGCTGGGTCTCCCGACGGCAGGAGCCCTGGTGGGAGGTTCCAAAGTCCTGTGACCCATCCTTTCCCCCCACAGATAACCTGTGGAGTGTGTACACGGACAAAGGCGTGTTTGTGGAGAAGCAGGGCACGCCCTCTGTAGCGGTGCCAGAGGAGAGCAGAAGCAACAAGCTGCCCTACGTGTTCACCGACATCATGACCTATTTCACCATGCTGGTCGGCATCTACTTTCCCTCCGTGACCGGTGAGGCCACGGGCACTCTAGCGGGCCTCTAGCGGGCCAGGCCGGCTCTTCCCTCAGCTCTAACGTAGCCAACCCCATCCCCCCGCCCCGTTTTCTTTCCTGTTTGGCTCAAGAAAGGAGTTGCAGTCTGCTCCCCGTCTGTTCTGAGTGGGGAGCACAGGAAGCGTGTGGTTTCAGGCAGCTTTGTCCCGCGCGCTCCTGAGCAGCCATTGTTAGAAGTAACTGTGACTGTGGCGTGGCCTTGCTGAGACACCCGGTGCGCGATTAGGTGGTGCCTAGGAGTGAGCACGGAGAGCTGTTAGTGGCCAGTACTGCAGCCATCCTGGTCCTTACAAGAGCCAGCTGGCCTCCGGGAGGGCCCTCAGTGTGTGAAAATCCCTCATCTTGCTGACATAGACATGTACATATGCACATGTGTGTGCACACACACAGGTTCACACACACACTGCTCCTGGAGACCACCTCCCACCAGAACACCCCCATCCTGACCCCCACAGAGCAGACGCCTGACACACCTGTAGCTGTGGTGTGTGTCTGTCCCTCTGGTTCCTGTCCAGGTCGGCTCCTGGCCCCCACTGCAAGCCTGTGTGCACTCTGGGAGGCTGGCCTGCCAGAGGCTACTCCCCTGCCCTTCTGTACTCATCTCCGCTCTGACTAACCGTGGGGTTTATAGGTAGTAGGGGTGCTTCTTTTTAGTCTCCCCTTAAAGGTGGGGTTATGGACTCGCTTTGGTGAGTGAGTGGGGTGTGGATCTGGCCCCTGGGGGTCTTTGTCCTGTACCCCTCCTACCCCCCCCCCCCCCCGCAATCTGTCAGTATAGGACGGACGTGTTCTGGGATGGCAGCAGATCTGGTGGGTGGAGAGCATGGGAACATCCTCTGTGGGTGTCAGTGTTCCCAGAGCCTGGTGGCACCTGTCCGTGGGCTCTGCACCAGCCACCCACCCAGCGCTGCCTCTCTAAGCTCGTTGTCACTTCAGGTCACTCCTAGAATACGCTCATGAGGCACTCAACAAACCTGCCAGCAGTTGGCGTTTCTTTGAGCCCAGTTGGAGCCATTTTACTCTATGTACCAAATGGAGTGAGTGAGCCTCGAGGGCGTAGGCAGTGACACACCCATGTGCAGAGTAGCAGGACTGAACCCCGAGTGGAGTCAATGTGGGGAGGCCTCGAGTTACTGTAGGGTCGCCTTCTTATAATGCTTGATTCAGACCTGGCTCCTTGAGCATTTAGCTGCATTGTCCCGGGAATTTCTGACCCCAGCCACCTGGATTAACCCAATCTTAGCGGGAAGTGAGGTCGGAGCCAGGTGCACCCAGAGGCTGCCTCTGGCTTTGGTGTCAACGGCAAGTGTCTGGGTTGAGCCTTGCTCTGGTCTTGACTGTGACTTGGTTCATGGTGGGACTCGCTGTCCCTGTGGAGAGTGTGGGGGACACTTGGAGCCTTTTCCCAGGTGCCCGCAGCCACCGTCCCACATCCACACAGTGATGTCTGGGCTGTGCTCTTGGAGGCCTGGCCTGGGGACAGTGGCCCCACACCGGTGTGGTCTTCAGCTCACGTCTCTGCAGCTGAGGCCCCGGCTGCGTCTTCCTGAAGCTCTGCCTGCCTGTCTGTCTCTGCAGGCATCATGGCGGGCTCGAACCGATCGGGGGACCTCAGGGACGCCCAGAAGTCAATCCCCACGGGGACCATCATGGCCATTGTGACCACATCTTTCATTTGTATCCTTAAAGGGGTAAAGGGGGGGGCGCAGGCGCAGGTGCTGTCCGTCACGCCCTCCGCGGCTCGCTGCTGTGCCATCCGCAGCTTGGGTGAGCTGCTCTGGCTTAGGCGAGTTCTGACCACAACGCTTGTCCCTTAGAGAGGGGCCTATATGACGTGAGAAAATAAGACACGACACCTGCCACCACCTCCACAGTCGGTTACGGAATGTGACACTGTGTATAAACTAAGACAGTAGCCATGTTACCACATGCAGTATACCGCAGATGTTAGTAACACGTATCTGCGTGTGTACCACGTGATGGTCACACACATGTGCTCTAGTCAGTTTTACCCGCTGTGTCACGGAGCTGCCGGCAGAGCTTTCCTCTCATGGCAGTGTGTCCCGTCTAAGCGAGCCAGTGTCCCTTCAGTGGTCACACAGCAGGCCTGCGCGTCCTCCCTGACCGTAGGCCCCGTTCCCTGGAGCCAGAGCTCAGCAGTGAGGAAGGTGCCCGAGGGCCACAGGGCATGGCAGTGCCCAGAGTGGGTGGGCAGGCACAGGTGGCTCCAGGCCCGTCTGCGACCAGGGCCCTGCTGCCAGCACGTGGTGTCCACTGTTTCCTTGACATGAGCCATAGACCTCTCCTGCATCATGCTTTTTGGGGCCTGCATCGAAGGCGTGATCTTGCGAGATAAGTATGTTGGTTTTTATGTGCAATTTCTAGAAACTCCTGGGGACAGAGTCGGTTTTCTTTAGCTGTGAAATGGAGATCACTCAGGATCTCACACTGCTTGTGTAGAGCAGTGGGCCCCCATGGTCCCTTTGTTGAGATTCTGTTTGGTCTGATGCCTCCATCCTGCTCCTGCTGGGAGACCACAGTCACCTCAGACCTGACAGAGCTGGGGGTGCAGGGGATCCTGGGAGAGGCATGGGGAACCCCGCTGGCCCCACCACCGCTCAGTGGAAGAGCGGCCAGTGCCCCAAGCTGTTGCCCACCAACCTGCTTTCTGGTAGCTGCGTGTCCATCCGCCCCTCGGGTGTGAGGGCTGCAGGTCCCTGATAGTGAGGCCGTGCCACTGTCTGTCACTTGCAAGAGTGACAGTGGCCTCATGGACCCTGGATGGGCCGGCCATGGCTTCCTGGGGGGCCCTCGGGGAGCAGGGCCCGTGCATTTACTTGGGGGAAGTGCCGTTGTGCCCACTCAGCAGCTGGGAAAATGTTTAATCTTCAGCTCATGTTTTCAACATGCATCCCGCCCGCCCCTCCCACAGGTTCGGGGAGGCCCTGCAGGGGAACCTGGTCATCGGCATGCTGGCCTGGCCCTCGCCCTGGGTCATCGTCATCGGCTCCTTCTTCTCCACCTGCGGCGCCGGCCTGCAGAGCCTGACGGGGGCACCGCGCCTGCTGCAGGCCATCGCCCGAGACGGCATCATCCCCTTCCTCCAGGTGAGCGGCTGCCCGCAGGTTGGGGGCTCCCTTCCGAGAGCGGGACCCTTGGGAAGGAGCATGTCTGGAGGGTCCCGTGCCTGAGGTTCTGCCCCAGAGCACAGCCTTTACGGTTAAAGGTGGTGGGAAGGACCCCTGTCCCCACCTCCAGCCGGCAGCCCCCTCCCCAGATGGTCACTGGGCTGAGGGCACAGGTGCCGGGAACAGAGCCAGCCCCTCACCGCCCTGGACTGGCAGAGCGGTTCACAGGCGTCCCAGGGGGTTGGCATGTGTCCCGTGGGACTTTGCGCCCAGGACTGCCCCACTGTGACGATGAGGGCCATGGAGTCCGGAGGCCCTGCTTCCTCCCGTTGGGGCTGACGCCCCGGCACCACATGACAGGGGCCGCACACGCGGGGCATAAACAGCACAGGCTGAGCCTCCCCCGGGCTGGAGGCCAAAGTCCGAGGTCAGGGTGTCCGGGCTTCCTCCTGAGGCCTCTCCTTGGGGAGCAGACGGCCCCTTCTCCCTTAGTGCTCACATGGCCATCCCTGTGTGTGCCCGTTCTACTCTTCTTACAATGACCCCAGTCAGAGTGGGTCAGGGTCCAGCCCAGTGGCCTCAGCTCCAAACATGGTCTAGTCCTGAGGTGCTGGGGCAGGACCTCCCCAGGCGCATTTTGGGGACACACCGACCTTCATGTTTATCGAGCGTCTGAGGCTAGCGTGTGGCTGTGGCCCAGCGTCTGCCGTTCCCACGTGGTTTCCTGAAACCAATCCCAGCAGTCTCGGGTTTCTTCCCCTTTCACGGCTTCCGTCTGTCCGCTCAGGAGAGACAAGGTCGTGGAGGGTGCACTGCTGGCCCAGGGATCATGCTGGCCTGTCGGGAGGTGGCCCTGGTGTTGGGGAGCCCCGCCTTGGACCCCCCCCCCCGCAAGGCTTGGCTGGTGGGACTGCTCCCCTGGATCTGCATTTTGTGTCTTGTTCTGTGTCTTTGCCGTGTGCTCAGTTTCCCTTCGCAGAATCCTGGGCAGCGGGCAGTGTGTGGGAAGAGCTTCTCAAGCCTGGTGTCCCTGAGCATGGGGCGGACCTTCTGGAAGGTTCTGTCACCCACATGGCTGTGGGTGAAGGTCCAGGTGCTTTGTAGGGAGGTCCTTGCAGAATTCTTTCCCCTCAAGGCTGGGCTTAGGATCCCAGGAGACCCCTGTCCGACATACTGGGTGTTGCCCTGTACCTGGCAGCCCCCTGCCAGGGCCCTGGGTCTGATGACACACAGCTGCTGACTGCCTCACCAGTTCTGGGGGTCAGGTTTTCTTCCTGGGCCCTGGGGTAGGGTGCAGGGTGCGTCATGGAAATCCACTTCTTCATATGTTGCATCTCTGAGGCCCTGTGGGTTGGACCAGCCAACTCCAGGCGTCGTTCCTGCGGCCATCGGGCCCTGGCCCCCAGCCACGTGCCCTTCTCCCTGCAGGTGTTCGGCCACGGGAAAGCCAACGGGGAGCCCACGTGGGCCCTGCTGCTCACCGCCCTCATCTGTGAGATCGGCATCCTCATCGCTTCCCTGGACAGTGTGGCCCCCATCCTCTCCATGTGAGCTGAGCACAGGCATGGCAAGGGCATGTGGGGACCAGGCGTGGGGATGTGGTCGCCACTGTGGCCACTGTAGGACCATGAGGCCCTGTTCTCAGGGCTGGCCTTCTGCTCAGGGGACCACAGACAGGGATGGGCCAGGGGCCCAGGTGATTAGGTGTGGGACAGTGATGTGAATGAGAGGAGGCCAGGGAGACCCGAAGGAGGGACAGTGATGTGGACAGTGCGACAAGGAAACCCCCCCCCCCCCACCCCCTGCACTGGAAGAGCAGTGATGGGGACGAGGGCCTCATGGGAGGAGGTAGGCAGGGACTCCCGCAGGACAGAGCAGATGCTGAACCACCGTGGGACCTGGCTCGGCTCCTCTGATGCTGCTTCTTGGTCCTCAGGTTCTTCCTCATGTGCTACATGTTTGTGAACCTGGCGTGTGCGGTGCAGACGCTACTGCGCACCCCCAATTGGCGCCCACGCTTCAGATACTACCACTGGTAAGACTTCTGCCTGTAAGGCTTCGCTGGGAGGGTGCACAGTGCATCTGCCAGGCCAGCTGCTGCCGGGCCCGGAGGCTGCGGGGCCCTGGTTGTTCTTCGTGGAAGCGTCCAGCCAGGCTGGTGAGGATGGTGTGCCTGTTTGTCACCCGGGACGCCTACTGTGGGCAGCCCTTGTCTTGACTGTGGGACCCAGGCTGCTGGGTCTTGTGTTCCCTGGGTGTCAGGTGCTGGGTTTCGTGCCCATCGGGGTGCAGAGAGCCTTGGGGAGCGAGTGGGCATTCAGCACAGTTGAAGAGCCAGGGCTGCAACAGGTGTCGTCAGGCCGTTCCAGCCCACAGAGCCCACTCAGGATGGAGGAGCCAGCTGCCAGGCATCCCTGCCGTTTTGTAGGAGTAACTAAAAGAAAGGTTTTCATGAAGGGACTAGTCCTGTTTTTGAGGCAGCTGCTCAGATGCTAGTTTGGGGCATGGGACAGGCCGCGTGTGAGATGTGGGGGTCGGGGTCCGGGCCGGGGCATGGACTCTGGTCCCCACTTGCGGCCATTGAATGACCACATACGCCCTCAGGACCCTGTCCTTCCTGGGCATGAGCCTGTGCCTGGCACTGATGTTCATCTGCTCCTGGTACTATGCCCTGTTCGCCATGCTTATCGCCGGCTGTATCTACAAGTACATCGAGTACCGAGGGTGAGCTCTGCGGGCCACAGGGTCCCTGCCAACCGGGGCATGTTCTCAGAGTGGGGCCTCCCTGAGGGGGGGCGGGGGCGTTGGACCGGAGGGTGCAGAGGGACCTGGGCAGGATCTCAGCTGCAGCCGTCATATCAGTGGACAGGTGGAGAGCTGCCACGTCTGCTGTTCTCAACTGATCCCATGTTGTGAGACACAACATTAGGTTTATCTGTGTCTATATATAAACGCCATGTTTTAGTGTGCTTCTTGGAAACAAGAATCCACCGGATGGCAGCACTGATGTGTGACAGGTTCCAACATTTCCAGAAACCACACTGTCAATAAAAAACAAAGCCGAGGGCAACCATAGTACCCATAGGTTACCTGTATCTCAGAGCCTGTAGTTCCTCACTGGGCGGTTCCCCAGCCGCCCTGGTCCCTGCGGGGTGGAGTGGGGCCTCTCAGGGAGGTGGGCCCCCTGGCCAGGTGGCAGGTGGGCGGCTGCCAGAAGCTCTGTCCCAGCTCTTGTGGTTTGGAAGGAGGGTCTGAGGCTCATGCTGGTGAAGCCCAATCTTTTGGAGCCAGCTCTGCCCAGGTCTCTGCCTGCCCATCAGCCCCTGCCACACCTTCTCCTGCAGTTCCCCCAGTTGGCCCATCTGAGGTCCCTTACAGATGCCAGGGTCACCTCCCCCACCCCTTCCTGCCAGGGTGCCCCTCCCCCATGTCCTGCTCCTCCTGCTCTTGGCCTGCCTGCTAGCCCCTCCTCTGTCACAGAAGTGCAGAGACCCCAAGGCAGCTTTCTGGGCGCCGCCCTGCGGGCACCTTCTGAGTGTGCTGTGGGGGGCCTCACTGCCGCCCCTTCCTCCGCAGGGCTGAGAAGGAGTGGGGCGATGGCATCAGGGGGCTGTCGCTCAATGCTGCCCGCTACGCCCTGCTGCGTGTGGAACACGGCACCCCCCACACCAAGAACTGGAGGTGAGTGCCGGCGGCCCTGCCCTCTGATCCCATGGAGCACTTGTTTCCAAAGTCAGACTTAGAAACTGGTCCTCCTCTTGTTAGGGAACATGTCTCAGAAGCTTCGAGTGCCTTCCCTCCATCCCTGGGGTTGAGGGGGAGGGGTGTGATCAGCTTGTGTCTGATCAGACATCTGGAGGCTGGTGCTGGCTCTAGGCTGGGCCTGAGCTGCGGGTGTGGGGAGTGGTTAGCTTTCCCAGGGGCACCCGGGATGGAGGACTTCAGCGTGCAACAGCTGGGCTGTGCCCTCTTCTCACTTCTGGGAAGGGAGTGGGGGAGGGAATTTAATCTGTACTGAAAGTCCTTGGTCTCCCCTCCTGCACTTACCTGAGGAGTTAACAGGCAGGGACAGGAGGTGCCCACTGGGGTTTTCAGCAGGAGCCTCAGGCTCAGGGGCCCCAGGCGGCATTTGACTATTCACCTGTCCCATCTGTTTACCTGTCCCACCTGTCCACCTGTCCCAACTCCTCACCTATCCCACCTGTCCACCTGTCCCATCTGTCCACCTGTCCCAACTGCTCACCTATCCCACCTGTCCACCTGTCCCATCTGTCCACCTGTCCCACCTGTCCACCTGTCCACCTGTCCCACCTGTCCCACCTGTCCACCTGTCCCACCTGTTCACCTGTCCCACCTGTCCCACCTGTCCCACCTGTTCACCTGTCCCACCTGTCCCACCTGTCCCACCTGTTCGCCTGTCCCATCTGCCCACCTGTCCCACCTGTTCGCCTGTCCCATCTGTCCACCTGTCCCACCTGTCCACCTGTCCCACCTGTTCACCTATCCTATCTGTTCACCTATCCCATCTGTTCACCTGTTTCACTTGTCCTACCTGTCTCAACATGTCCACTGATGAGTGTGTGGTGGTGAGTTGCCACGGTAACTGCTATCCCTACACAGGCCCCAGGTGCTGGTGATGTTGAACCTGGACTCTGAACAGTGTGTGAAGCACCCCCGCCTGCTGTCCTTCACCACGCAGCTCAAGGCTGGCAAGGGCCTCACCATCGTGGGCTCTGTGCTGGAGGGGACCTACCTGGACAAGCATGTGGAGGCCCAGCAGGCTGAGGAGGTGGGTGGGCACAGACTTGAACTGGAAGACGGATGTGGAACCAGGGTGGCCTGTGAAGGGGGCGGAGAGGGTGCGGGCAGGCCGTGTCTGCCTGGGCTGCAGGTGAAGGTCTCCCATCGCCGATGCCCCAGGCACAGTGTTGCGTGTTTTGCTATCTCTGGTCTAAGAAAAGACAGTGGCCTTTGAGTTTGAAACATGGAAGACTGAAAACTGCTTAAGAAATGCCCCCAAGATGCGCTGCTCTGAGACCTTAAGGAGACAGCCAGTGCAGGTGACGCTCAGGAGGCTGCAGGCCCGGCGGCGCCCAGGGCCGTTGAGCTCAAACCTCGGAAAGGTCCTGATGTTCCGGTTTCTCTGGAGCCCTCGTGATGGCCCAGCTCCAATCCGTTTCCTTCCTCGTTGGAGGTCCCTGTCCTGCTGGGTTTGCCTGCTCAGAGGCTCTGAGGTCTCAGCAAAGCCAAGGGAGGGAGTGACTCTAGCCCTTTGTATGAATGTCCTGCCTACAGTGGCTGTAACTCATCACACCTGAGGGGCTGACAGCAGGTTTATCCTTGCTCTCTTCGGGCCGGAAGTCCAAAATCAAGGTGTTGTAGGGTCCTACCCCCTCCCAAGACTTCAAGGAGGACCCTTCCTGCCACCTTCAGCCCTGGAGGCTCCAGGTGTCCCTGGGCTTGTGGCCACATTCCTCACATTTCTGTTCCTGTCTTTGCTTCTGTGCCTCTGTCTTTCCTCTTCTGTCTCTTATAAGGACACTTGTCACTGGATTCAAGGCCACCTGGGTGATGCAGGATGGTCTCTTCATCTTAGGATTCTTACCTGCAAAGACCCTTTTTCCAGGGTCTTTGAATGTTTAAGGCCACATTCACAGGTCTTCAAGGTTAGGATTCAGGCATATCTTTTTGGGGGCCACCATCAACCCACGATAGTCTGTCCTCTGAACCCCAAAATGCTCATCTCTCTTATGTGCAGAATACATTCATCTTACCCCAACACCCTCCCCAGCCCCTGCTCATTATCAGTTCAGCCCAGAATCCCATCTGGCTATCAGAGGTCCCGAATCTCATCTCCATCATTTTAATTGAGTATTGGTGCACTTCTGGGTATAGTTCATCCTGGGCTGAATTCCTCTGTCCACAGACCTCCGAGACTTAAGAAAACAAGTGATCTGTGTTCCAAAGTACAACGTGGGGCAGACCTGGGAGAGACATTCCCATTTTAGGAGGCAGACACGTGAGGAGTTTGAAATCCAGCGGTTGGTCCCATTGGTCTCGGGGCCGGGAGTGCGTCTCTGTGGCTTGTGGCTTGTGGCTCGTGGCTCTGCCTAAAGCAAGCCTGAGCCTGGCCTCTGTGGGCTGCTCAGCGTGGCCAGGAAGACCAGCATCTGCCCGTGGCATTGCTTTCATGGAAGACATGCTGTTGGTCACTGAGTTGGGCCTCCTCTGATATCGAGCTGGCTGGTCAGATGCCTGGTGACCGAGCAGACAGAAGCTGCACACGGCGGGGCACCTGGTGGGCACCTGGTATTTCATCCTGAGCCTGTGGAGTACCACATTTTTTCTTAGAAGAGTGGTTAGCTTTGATGTGGTCTAGTGAAGTTCTCAACAAACCAGGTGTTTAACCCTGGGCTCAACGTGTTCCAGTGAAATAGTGGGCCGTTTTGTGAGACATATAGATCATGTTGAAAGAACCACCTCAAGTTTTTTCCCCGCACTGACCATCCCTCCCCTCTCCTGCACATGCATGGCCGCAGGCACACACAGGCAGGGGGTCCCCTGGAGCATTGCCAGGTCCTAAATCTGGTACCACAGGCCCCACCCACGCTGAGCCTGTGGCCTTACCTGAGACGGTGATGTTGGTGTGGGGTCCGCCCAGGCTGCCCTGGCCCCTTGTGGTGGGCTGGCGCCCGGTCTGCGCCGTGGGCACTATGGCACTGACTCTTGGCCTCTCCCTAGAACATCCGGTCCCTGATGGGCGTTGAGAAGACCAAAGGCTTCTGCCAGCTGGTTGTGTCCTCCAACCTGCGGGATGGCATGTCCCACCTGATCCAGTCGGCTGGCCTGGGGGGCATGAAGCACAACACGGTGCTCATGGCCTGGCCCGAGTCCTGGAAGGAGGAGGACAACCCTTTCTCCTGGAAGAACTTTGTTGGTGGGTAACGTCTCCCACAGTGTGTGGGTGTCAGGGTTAGCCTGCTCCCCGGAGGCCTGTTGGGGCCCCAGGCTGTGCTATTTCACTTGAAAACATTTGAAAAGCAAATGGTCCTTTGAGCCACCCTCTCCCTTTCTCCCAACTATGCCCCCCAGTTGGCCATCCCTGGGGAGGTACCTGGCTTGGCCGCCCACACCCCTGTGCCAGCTGCCGAGCTGCTGATGGAGCAAGCGCTGCCTTTGGAGCCGCCCCAAGTGTGGGCTTCGTGGGGACGCTGTGGCCGCCTCCGCTGGCTGGTGCCCAGCGTCTCCATGGCGTGTGCAGTGCTGCCGAGGCCCTGCTGACCCGTGTGCTGCCTCCACAGACACCGTTCGCGACACCACGGCCGCGCAGCAGGCCCTGCTGGTGGCCAAAAACGTGGACCTGTTTCCGCAAAACCAGGAACGCTTCAGCGATGGGCACATCGACGTGTGGTGGATCGTACACGACGGGGGCCTGCTCATGCTGCTGCCCTTCCTGCTGCGGCAGCACAAGGTGGGAGCGGGGGTCACGTGGCGTGGCTCACAGGTGGGGGTCGGGTCACAGGGGGGAGGTCGGGGGCCATTCATTGGTGGGGTGGGGGTTACACTGTCGGAGAGTGCCAGGGGGAGTCACATGAGGTGGGAGACCCTGGGTGGCCTGTGTCCCCCGAGGTGGGCCGTGGGGCCAGCGTGCCAGAAGCTGCCTGAGTGCGGATGCCCATCCCCCCAGGTGTGGAGGAAGTGCCGGATGCGCATCTTCACGGTCGCGCAGGTGGACGACAACAGCATCCAGATGAAGAAGGACCTGCAGACGTTCCTGTACCACCTCCGGATCAGCGCGGAGGTGGAGGTGGTGGAGATGGTGAGGGCCTGGGCTCGGTGGGGGGCTGCTGGCGGGGCTGCTGGCTGTGCTGTTTTGTTCACGTTCCCCAGGCCCTTTTCTGTTTCAGGGCCCCGTGCTGCACGCCCTCCTCTGGGATGTGACAGTTCTCTCTCTTTTCCTTTGCGACCATGGCATTTAGAGGGACTCGGGTGCTCTGTAAACTGTCCCCCAGGTTAGGTTTGCCTGATGTTTTCCCCATGGGTGGCCTGGGTTTTGTGTGAGAGGAAGACTCCCAGAGGTGGCCTGCCCTCTAGTTTGTCCTGTCAGGGGAATGTGACATTTTACCTGTCCCAGGTGATGAAGACAGAGAACTGTGAGGGCTGTTCACACACACGGGCGCTTACACAGTCTCATACTCTTCCTCACATGCTCACGTTCACCATCGTCATGTCCGTGCACACACACACACACACACTCTCTCACTTATACACACTTGTGCACAGGCTCACCCACAGATGTGCTTACACACACTCACATGCTGATTCATATATATGCTCACTCACTCGCACATGTACACCCACACGCACATGCTTACCCACACACGGGATCACACTTACATGCACTCACACGTGCACACACGCTCACCCTTACTGGGCTGGGGGCTCTGAGCCACAGAGGGAGGGGCCGGGCCACCTGTTGTTTCAGTGCCTGCTCCACCTGAGGCGGTGACCTGTGGTGAGAGCATCGCGTTCTGTCCACCCTGAGTTTACTGCTGTGTCCTGGGGTGTTCTAGGTTGAGAACGACATCTCCGCCTTCACCTATGAGAAGACGCTGGTCATGGAGCAGAGGAGCCAGATGCTGAAGCAGATGCAGCTGTCCAAGACGGAGCGGGAGAGGGAGGTGTGTGGGCCCGAACCCTCAGTAGAGGGGCCAGTCACATGGGTGCGGGTGCAGGACCCATTGTTCCTCCAGACCCCCCCGGGCTGTGGGGACCAGGGTCTTTGCGGTCACTTTGAGCCAGCTTTCCGAGCTGGGGCAGGAGGAGACGGTGAAGGAGGAGAGGGAAGTGATGAATTTGGCCTGGAAGCCCAGGGGGAGGGTGGACTGGTGGGAGTGGGGGCATCACTAGGACCCCAACTGGGAGGCCGTCCGGGGGTCTCTGGTTTCAGTTGGGCACAAACCTTGGTTCCGTGGGCCAGCGGCTCCTCCCGTCCATGCTCACTCTTCCCCGGGAGGTTTGGAGACCTGCTGTGGTGAGTCCTGTTGCTGCCCCTGCCCTCCCTCCAGGCTCAGCTAATTCACGACCGGAACACCGCATCCCATTCTGTGGTGGCCACCAGGGCCCGAGCCCCTTCCACGCCCGACAAAGTGCAGATGACCTGGACGAAGGAGAAGCTGATCGCCGAGAAGCTGAAGAACAGAGAGGCCAACATGTCCGGGTTCAAAGACCTCTTCAGCCTGAAGCCGTGAGTGGCAGCCTGGGGCCCGGTGGCAGCTCCCGCCTCCCTGTGTTGCCTGTGACGGGCAGCGGGCGCACAGCTGCAGGCTGGCAGGCCTGGAGGGCAGGGAGCCAGCCCAGGGGCCGCAGTGTCCTCCCGGGGCTGGGTGGCTGGGCCTGGGCAGTGAGTCAGTCATGGGGCTACCGACTGTTCTTGGTGAATCTACAGCAGCTAGAAGTGAGGGCTCCTGGACGGGTCAGAACTCCCAGCTTGGACCTGCTGATGATGCAGGTCCTGTCCCCCTGCCTTGGCTCCCACCTGTGGCGTTGAGCTGAGAACCGCCAGGGCTGGCAGAGGTGCCCGTGGAGGACAGTGTGGCTGGGCCCCAGGAACGGGTCTGGGTTGCGTCATAGTCACACAGCCCCTGTGTCCCGGATTGGAGGGCGGAGCAGCGCCTCCCTGGGGCCGTTAGCGGAGGGCTAGACCTAAAGCCCAGGTGGTTGGGAAGGGCCTGCAGGCTTTCTAGGACCCTCGCAGAGAAGACCAAGGTAGGCCAGGAAAGGGCAGCCTGGGATGAGCCTACAGTTGTTTAAAAGTGTTTACCGTGATCACTGCTGAAGTAACATATTCTCTCTGTTTTCTCTTCCATGTAGAGAATGGGGAAACCTGTAAGTCACTCACCTGGTTTAGGGTATCTGTTAGCCTGCTTGCTTCGCATGCCTGACCCACGTACCCCGAGTAACCCGTGTGTGCGTGCTGTGCGTGCGTGCGTGTCCGTGTGCAGGCGGCGCTTGCTCACCGCTGCTGTAGCTTTCCGTTATTTCCTGTCTAATTGCTCTTCTCCATTCAGAGCGGCTCACGGCACATTCCTGACATTCATTCTCTAAATTCCGCAGAAGCACAGAGATCTGGGCCGGTTGGTCCTGAGCCGGCTCCGAGCGGAAGTATGTGTCTTGGTAGCTGTTAGTTGATTCATCCACATCCCTGGATCAAGGCACTCAGATACCAAACCTCAGCTCTGCGGGGACAGGATTTCCTGTGCCCCCCACATCCGACGCCTTTTCACCCTGTGGGAAGCTGCTGTTCTCTAACGTCTGTGTGAAAAGGGATGTGGATGAATTCTCTGTACGGTCAGGGCGGGACTTAGTCCCACAGACAGGGGGCCGGGGCCAGGCTGGCCAGGGGGGAGGGAGGGCCCCCTGAAGCTGCTGTTGGTCCATCTGTCCGTCCCTCTTTTTCTGTTGTGTCCCTCATTCCCTGGCTGCCCCAGGAGCTGTTGGGCTGTGTTCTCCTGCGGTGGCCCAGTCCAAGGCAGTGTTCACAGCGAACTCTGGGGTCTTGGGGGCTCCACTTCCTTTTTTGACCCCTAAACCTGAGTGAATTAGGTAACAGTGTTGGTTCATTAAGATCCCCCCGCCCCCCCCCAAGTCTAGAAATTAAACAAACAAACAGGTAGACACAGGATAGGGTTCCTCCCTAAAGCGCTGTGGAACCCTGGGCCTGCTGAGACCCCTGTGCGGCACCCGTGGGCTCAGGACAGGCTCCATGCACCCGAACCCCCAACCCCTGCCTGGAGCAGGGGTCAGAGTGGACCCCCAGGCCTGGGGGCTCAGAAGAGAATGAACCAGGAAGAGGCCGCTTCCTGGGCAGAACTGAGCCTGTGGGTGTCCGTCCCTCCAGGGCCGCACTCCTGCCCGGCCCTCCCAGGGTTAGGCTGGGAGAAGCTTCGGAAGGTGGGAGGTCGGCCCACCCTGACATGTGCGTGCCTTACGGTGGTGTCCCCAGGGCACGTGCACTTCGGGGTGGTTTGCTGGCTCTCCGGGGTCTGCAAGCGCGTGTTGTTTCAGCGTTCCCTCAGTCCTCGCCGTGTTGCCACCAGGGACCAGAGTCGCCATTTGACTTACCACCCCTGTCCCCCCCACCTACCCCCACCCTGGACTTAATTCCCCTCTGAAACCCTGTTTCGAAAGCTCTTCTCCCTCAGGCAGAATCGGTGTCTCTGATACCTTTCCGACTTTGTGGACTCCCAGACTCTTAGCTTCTGGAGACGTGAGGGCCACCCTGTCCCTGTTTGGGCCTTTGACCTGCACCGGGGTCACTTTGTTCTGGAGCCACGGGTCCTTCCAGACCCAACCCTCTGATTTTAAGATTATATGTGCTTTCAAACTCTCAGCCCTAAGAGACCCTTTAATACCTCACACATGCGTTTCTGGAATTGCAGCCCTCCCCAAGCACACTGGTAATTGTGGTCTCTCCGGGCACCTAATTCATGGTTGTTGTGATGAGAGGTCCCGGCTGTGCCTCGGACAGAGACCCGATCTCTAATTTTATCAGATGGAATTGGAGGGAGAAAATAAAGGGTCTGTGTCCCTGTTTTCCTGCTGGTAATAATTGGTGGTTATAATCAGGTTTATTGGGTTGAAGGGTTGAGTTGTTCAAAGAGTACGGCCTGGGCCTTTGTCCTGCAGGCCTTTTCCCGACCCCTCGTGTGCGGCCTCTGTCTGTTGTCTGTCTGCCCGCCGTCCCTCTCGTGTCCCGGGCACAGTGCCCTTGTAGAAGGGCTGCAGCCAGACTGGATGTCCTGAGGCTGGCCACAGATCCCCCGTGTGTGACCCCAGAACTGTCCAGCACAGGAAGATGCAAATGCTTTGAGGTGGGCGGGCTCCAAAGACAGCTGCTCCCGAGTGCTCATTGGAGCAATCCCCTAGAGAGGGGACCCGTGGCCACCTGGCTGGGGACCCACGGGGGCCTGAGTGCCTGGCGAGCTGGAGGTGTGGTCTGCAGTCTCCCTAGATGTGTGGAGTGTGGAGAGCTGGGTAGTGAGTGAGGCCCCGCGACACAGGGTCGTGGAGCGTTGGAAGCTCTTGTCCTTCAGACGGAGCCAAGAGCAGCAGCACCCAGGAGGACCCAGAGCAGACTGGAGCTCACAGTGGCCACATCCTTGGCCAGGACCTCAGGCGCTGGTACCGGACTTCAGACTGTAGTGGGGGTGGGAGCCAGGTGCGGGGGCCTGGCTTCTTCCCCTCTACCTCTGGGCTCCTCGGACCCCAGCCTGTGTCAGGATGTGAGAGGTTGGCGTGTGCACTGGGTTTAGCAAACTCACCTCAGGGTCGTGTTTAAAGCAAGGTTGGGCCGCCACGCCAGGGATTCCAGTGGACACAGTTCAGAGCCCCCGATGTGTGAGCGCCTTTCTGCGCCCAGACAGCTAGCCCCCCCCCCCCCGAAGCATTTGTTTCCGCCTGTGTGGACAGCTGCTTGTAAACTAGACGCTCGGCAGCTTTAGTGAGCCTCAGTCTGAAGTGTCGTGAGGCCAAAGCCTTCTGGTTGCTGAGTGAATCCCCCTCCCTGCCCTCTATCCCCAAAAGGGTCCTCCGCCCATGGACTCACCGCCCATGCAGCCTCAGGGCTGTGAGTCCGTGCGAATCGGATTTGTTTCCACTCGGCCCTTTCTAATGCGAGCGAAGTGGGGCGGATGGGGGTTCAGACCTAGCCTGGTGCCCAGCATCGTGGGCGGGGGGTGCAGAGTGACTGCTGTCCTTTTGCAGGAACCAGTCCAACGTCAGGAGGATGCACACGGCTGTGAAGCTCAACGGTGTCGTCCTGAATAAGTCCCAGGATGCCCAGCTGGTCCTGCTGAACATGCCGGGGCCCCCCAAAAACCGGCAGGGGGATGAGAACTGTATCCTTTCCCAGATGCCATCTTGGGGCAGGAGGCAGGTGGGGTGGGCTCTGGGCTCCGAGCACCGCCTGGCAGGCTCCTGTCCTGGTGTTTGCCTGAGGCCTGTCGGGCATCTCTGGGACGGACCAGGCCTGGGTGACTGGTTCACAGGCTCTGCCCAGGCTCAGCTCTGAGCCCCCTCGGCACCTTGATGCCCTTTAAACACCTTTCTATCCATTGAGCCCTGTGTCCCCACATGGGCCCTTTGACCCCACATAGTTGATCGGGGTGTGCCAGCCACAGAGTGGGAGGTTGTGACCTCAGAGGTCACAGGCCAGCCCTGCCCCAAACTGGTCTGTTAGCCTCTAGATGGGTGTCAGCTGCCACAGGCTGCAGGCTGCCTAGGGGTGGGGCCTGGGACCATCCTCCCCCACCCTCCCCTGGGTGTGCAGGGAAGAGGTGAGCAGGAGGAGTCCGCAGCTTGGCTCTCAGGTTCAAGCTTCTTGCTGACCAGTTAGGGGTTTATGTCCTGGTGACCAGCATGTCCCGGTCTCTCTGGGTGTCTTGCTGGACAGTGGACACAGCTGTCAGGCACATCCCTCCTGGTGGGTCTGCACCCAGAGCCCCTGGGAGGGCAGGGGTCTCTTCTAGGTTCGCAGTTAGACCACCTGTGTCAGTGGAGGCCTCTTGTTGGGTGGGGTCAGTGCCTCCAGCTGCATTCCTGGGACCCCTGCCTTCCCTGGGTGTCTTTCCCACCCCCACCCCCCAGCTTTCCCTGACTCTGCCCTCACCCTCTTTCTCAGACCGAATCCTAACAACAGAGGACCCTGAGTAAGTCACTCTTCTCACGCTTTAGGCTACGTGTCCCATGGGATCAGCTATGGCCTTAACTCCGTCCACCCCAGATATGGAGTTCCTCGAGGTCCTGACCGAGGGGCTGAACAGGGTGCTCCTGGTCCGGGGCAGTGGCCGGGAGGTGATCACCATCTACTCCTAACGCTCCGGAAGCTCGCTGGGCAGGCACAGGGGTTGTGTCCAGCACAGACCACAGCCTGACCTGCCAGCGTGGCTTCCTACAGAAGTTTCTAGAATACCATCCGGCTCTCCTGTGCCAGCTGGGAGCCAGCGCATGACTGGAAAGGTTTCCTCGAGGCCGAGGGGAGATGAGATGCCCATGGTGCTCCGGGTGCTCCTACAGGAGGCTTCGAGTGCCTGGGGCCGGGCCGCCCCCCTGGTGAGGGCCAGGCACCGAGCCTCTGGATTCTAGAATTCATTCTCCTGGCCGTCCCGCCCGGGCTGGGGCTGCGTCACATTTCAGTTCTCCCCCATCCAGGACATTCATAAGAAGCCACACCTGGTCTGAAGTTGACCCTGGGGCCATTAGGGTCCCTGTATGAAGGCGAAAGGTCAGCCTGTGGCTGAGGGCTCAGTACAGGTTCTCCAGCAGCCCCCGATCTGTCTGTTCTGTTGGATGTCCTTGTCTGTTTCCATACGTAAGGCAGAGAGGCCAGCCGCCCACGCCCACATCCCTGGCTCTGCTGGTGGCATTGGTCAGGTGCCCGTCTCGTTGGGGACCGCTGGTAAGGGAACGTGGTTGTGTGGGAACATGAGGTGGGTTGTCCAGCTGGGCTTGTGCCCCAGGAACCTCTGAGGGAAAGCACCCCGATGAGCCCTCTGAGCCCAGGTGTGCGCTGCTGGGAACTTCAGCCTCTCAGAAGCACTGGCGGCCCGGCCCTGTGGGCACATTTCTGAGACACGGAAACTGTAAAAGCCGGGTGTTCACACCTTCAGAACCGTGAGCACACCACGCAGTTCAGCGTCTGACACACTTGCTCCTGTGACCTCCATGTCCCCCCTCGGGCTCCGGGGAGGGGTACCTGCCGAGGCTGTGGGGGTCCTGGGGCGGGAAGGGCACATGCACTGAGTTGTCCGGCTGCAGCCTGGTCCCTCCACCGCACGGAGGGGTGGCGACAGCTGTGTTTAGGGCACTGACGCGGTACCTTTTAGTGATCCGTGGACTTCGCACTTTACCTTGTGGTCTTTCTGCTTGTGGTTGTGAACACGTGCACTGTAGATGCTGCAGTAATTTGTGCCTCACTCCCCCTGTGGCTTATTTATTTCTTTAAACACCTGGGCATTTCAATTCTGCGTGGTCCCAAGAGGTTGTCTCTATGAAAGGCCTGAAGGACCACGTCCTTGGCTCTCTCAGGCTTCCATGGGGTCCCAAGAGAATGGACCTGGGCCTGGACTTCACGTCGGGGCAAAGACTAAGCATGCATTTCTAGATGGTTCTGTGGAGCCATCGGGCAGCCTAGAGGGCCAGCATTGCCATCCCGAGTGGCCACTGGCCAGAATGTGTGCCAAGTAGCTGCAGCCAGCGGGGGGTAGGGGTGGGGTTCAGACTTGGACCGTCCTGGTTCAGCATTGAGTTAAGCAAAACCGTCTCACTCACAGATGCCTGGTGAGGGGTCACGTGTCCGCCCCACCCGCCTGTCCTCGGTCTGTGAGCACCACCCAGCCTCCCCACACTGAGCTTTGTGTAACTGTAACCGCAGCCAGTTCAAGTGGATTTTGTTCTTTTTACAGGCTCCTTGTCTTTGTATGGTTTTTGTTAGTAGAAGAATAAAGTCTATCTTGAAGAATCTGATGTGTCTCATTCGGCATAAAAATTAGATAATTGCAGACGATGCCCCCACGCCTCCCTTTCCTTGGAGGAGTTTGCTGACATTTCTGTCAGGACAGAATCAGCAAGTAAAACCTGTGACCAGAGGGACCCCTTATTCTAACACAGGATCACAGCCAGACCACGTCATGCCCACCAGGAGGGAGGGGAGCCAAAGGGACAGGAAAACCGCCAGGTGGTGTGAAGGTGTGGCTGCTGGAGAAACTGCTGAAGCTCCCAAAGTTGTTAACAGTCACTGTGACCCGCAATCCCGCTCCTGAGTGTATAGCCCAGAGGGATGTGTCCACAGACACTTGTGCGCGCTGGTCACACCAGCCAAAACATGGGAACAGCCCGCATACCCATCCGTGGACAAGTGACTAAACAAAACGTAAACGTATTCACTGGCATCTAACTCAGTTGTTAAAGGGAACGGCGCTCTGACGTGTGCTACCCCACGGGTGAGCTGCGTGGCAGAAGCCAGCCTCGGATCACGGATGATCCCACTTACGTGAACTGCAGGATAGTGGGATGTGGTTGGTGGTGAGGTAACGGGCTGGGGGAGGGGAAGGTGGCAGTGGGCATGGGGTTCTTTTTGGGGTGAAGATGTTCTGAAGTCTCATGGTGAAGCGTGCACCGTTTGAATGTGAACACGATGCCATGTAGTGAGCAGGCGTGTGAAGCTGTTAACCGTGTCTCCTGGGGCCGTGGGAAGGGTGGACACAGGACTGCTGAGGGACCTAGAGTGCCCAGCTGTCCTTTGGTCTCTGCTAGGGACCTTCACATCCATGACCTGGAGCACAGGGGCCCGGCCTCCCGGACAGGAGTGAGGGTGTCATGGAGTTGAAGGGCCAGGCCCCCAGGCGCTGTCAGACTCGTGGGAAGACATGGTAGGGCCCTAGGGTCCCGACTTGGCCATGCACCTGAGGGCACCCACGCAGCGGGGTCTGCGGGGAAGCAGGTGTGGGCATAACCAGTGCAGCACAGAGTACTCCGGGCCTCAGACAGCGTGGCACCTTCGCCACTGGACAGCCCTGGGAAGGGGTGCAGATGCACGAGACACCAGAGCCCAAATGTGTGAAAGGCAAACAAACTGCCGAGATGCGACAGAACCACTGTTGTGTGTCACCCACAGTGCCTGTGAGTGCCCCTGAGCCGCTGCAGCAGCACTCGGCCTTCTGCGGCTCCACTGCACTTACCCCGGTGGACAGGCACCTCCTTGCTGGGTAGGCTGCCGGCACCTGGCCCAACCAGGTGCTGCCAGCTATACCTGTCGCCCTCCGAGGGACCCCTTCCACCCTGGGGGCTGCTTTCCTTGAGGTAGCCCAGCCTGGGCCGTGGACCCTGGTGCGGTTGGTCTCTGGGCCCCACTCAATGCCACCCGCCCCTCCCTCCCACACGCAGGCTCCTGGGGCCCGGCCAGCACCGCCTGTCCACTCTGGTCTCCGGCCTCCCTGGCCCGGCATTGCTGGGTCCTCTCTGGTACAACTTTCCCCAAAGCCCTGTTTTGCCAGGATCTCGTCAAGCGCTCAGGAGACAAGAGGGTGGCTGTGGCTTGTCTGTTACTTGGTTGTTTTTTTGAGGTTGTCCCGAGTGAGAGGCGGATGAAGGTGCAGGAGTCAGGGGACCCAGAGGTCTCGGACAGCGCTCACATCTGCCCCATAGGCATGACTGGTGGAGAAGGGGGCCAGAGACAACCACCCACTGGATTCCAGTGCCCTGATCTTTGAAGCGCCCCTGGAAGGACCGTCTTTGTGTTGTCGGTCCAGAAATGAACAGTTAATATGTGGGAATGTCTGCGCAAGCTTTCATTCACATGTCAGGCGCAGTTATCTTTTCTTTTTTAAAATATATTTTTGATTGCAGAGAGGAAAGGAGAGGGAGAAATAGAAACATCAATGATAAGAAAGAATCATCGATCGGATGCCTCCTGCATGCCGCCCACTGGGGATTGAGTCCACAATCCGGGCATGTACCTTGACCAGAAATCGAACCGTGACCTCCTGGTTTGTAGGTCGGTCGATGCTACACGGGCTTGGCAGCCAGGCTGTATTTTCATCTCTGCTGTGGATGTCACGATCCTGAGGAGGCAAGGTGTGTGCCCCCTGCCCGCCAGAGGTCGCCACTGCCCGCAGGAGCTGGTGGGATGGATCGCGCAGGCGCAGTCATTCCCATCTGGACAATGATAGGCTTCTCTGCAGCTTGGACTCACGGGCAGCAACACACTCGGCTTCCGGTGTGTTTGCTGGCGTTCACTGCACGCACGAACGGTTCTTAAAACCATGGTCTGGGGTCAGAGGCTGGAGTTCAGGCCCACCCAACTTCCCTGCCATCTGGTGATCCAAGCACCTGTCCAAGGGCTGTGGGGGGCCGCAGTGTCTGCTGGGATTAACTAAATACGGTCCCTGAATGTGGAACCACGTGCAGGGGCTCTGCACCCTGAGAAACGGACCCAGGTTGGGATGACGGGCGCCTCTGTAAAAACCCTGCTGCCAGTGGTGTGGGTGTCACTGTGCAGATTCAAGCGTGTTAGTGGAGTGTAGGCGTCTAGCCAGGAGAGGGCGCTCCGCCCTGGGCAGCCGGCACCAGCCGGGGTCTGAGGATCTGAAACACCTGGAACTGAGATTCCAGTGCTCTGGCCTCTAAAGATCCTAAGACCCCGCAGTTCTCCCTACACACATGGCCTGGACTCAGGGACAGACATTAGTTACTCGGAAATCCCGAGGGGCTTTACCACGGCCATGAACAGGAACAGGAACGTGATGGCAGAAGGGAGATGGTGGCAAATGGCACGTGGGCTCCTCTAGAGTCTCGGCACAGAGAGCCCCGTGTCTCCATGGGCAGCGCGGTCCTCCCAGCCCCAGACAGTGGCCTGAAGTGTCCTGTTATCATAAACCCAACTTGGGGCTTAGGTTTGGGTTTTTTTGTTTGTTTTTTAGAGCAGTAACATGGGGGGAAACATTACCCACACACCTGGAGTTGTGCATTCATTTCCCTTCTGCAAACGTCTGTGTAAACAGAGACAGACACGCTCTCCGTGCAGCATGAGCCCCCACAGGCTGGTGCAGGTGGACTGACTGTATCTATTTAAAAAGCTCACTTTGAAACAGGGAATGACATATTACAAAATGCACATATTTTTATTATGCCTGAGGGGGGAGGGAACTCAATTACAAGTCAATCACCAATTAGCTTGATTCTTAGACACAGTTCCACGAAGGAGAATGCAAAATCACCTGCACAGACTCTCAAAGTACCAGAAAGTCACTTGCTCATCTCAGATGGAAGAAGGGGCAGCAGTGTCCTGCCACAGGGGGACGCTGCCAGCCAAGGCTCCATGACCCTCGGACACCGTCACTGCCCCTTTCCCTCACCCACCCCCCCAGAAGGATCGCCACATATTCCCACAGGTGGGCATCGTGGAAGCTTGATGAGCACTATGATGGTTTACGTGAGCCCAGAGAACAAGCGTCCTGCCTCCTGCCTGTGCGGGTGTTTTAGGTGGAACCTTCCACCTGCCCCGGCCCTGCTGTCCACTGAAAGATGCTGGTGCCAGCCCATCTGGACCTCCTCTTTGCTCTCATGGCCTCGCCTCCAGAATTTCGTGACCACTGTGAAGAGCGCCTTGCACCCGCCAGTCTTCTGTATGATCTGTGCTCCGTGTGGTGAGACAGAACTCCCCACCACACAAGCAGCGCACGGAGGAACCACTGCTCCCCAAAACCACCTCCTTTGGGCTTCAGAACGAATAATTACACGAGGGCTGCAGCACTACGTTCACTCCCGGCTAGGGGACAGCAAGGCCCCACCACCCTGCACGTCTCGGTCCCAGGCCCCCAGCGCATGAGGCACCATGAGACAAACATGGACATCAGCTGAGCAGAGTCCCTTCTGCGCCACGAGGGCTCATTGTGGGATCACAAATGAAAGATACGATGTGCTTTTCTATGCGTACATACGGTTTTATGGGTTACACAGAATCACTTCATAACTGGGGAACGTCAGTGGCATCAAACGTGCTCATCCCAACACGACATCCGTCAGGAGCCCGGAGGAAAGGTGAGCGGAGGAAGCGCGAAGGGCCCGCTCGAGTGTCCACGGGGGCCACCACAGCTGCCACAGGAGACCTGCAGCCGGGCTCCTGGCCGGGGGCGCCGGGCGGGCGTGCACGCTAGGACGGGTGGTGGTGGTGGTAATGGTGATGGTGGTGGTGTTCGTGGTGGTGGTGGTGCTCGTGGCGCTGGACCACGGGCACCGAGTAGCCCTCCCCCACCAGCATGGGCGGCAGGTCCCGCACCACCTCGTGCTCCATCACCGCAGGCTGGCCCAGCGCGGCCTTGAGGGGAGAGTGGCCCTCCCTGCCCTTCTGCCGGTACCGCTTGTGGCCGTAGGGCTGCGGCGGGGGCTGTGGTGGGGGCTGTGGGAGGTGGTGACCGTCCTGGGGGGCCTGGGGCAAGGCAGCCGGTGGGTGGTAGCTGAAAGCCCTCCCGGGCTTGCCCCCACCTGGCATGCCCCCAATGGGCACGCCCCCACTGGGCACCCCAGGTGGCCTGCCCGCGCCCTTGGGGGACTTGAGGAACTGCTTTTCCTGCCCCTTTAGCCGGGGCTGCACGTCCAGGGCCCGGGCAGTGGGGTCGCCGGCCAGCAGGACATGGTCAGCCAGCACCTGGGACCTGCGGTTGTGCACAGTGTGTGCCTCTGACTCCTGGGAGCGAGACCTGCTCGGGGGGTGTGAGGCCTTGCCCTGGTGCTCCTGCTTGGCCTGTGCTGGCGGGGACCCTGCACACACGGGACACAGACCATGAGACCCTCTGTAGGGCCTGACACCTCGCCTTGGACCAGGCATCCCCCCGCTCCCCACATACAGGCCTGGACGCAATACCGCAGAGTAGTTGTGGCAGGAGCCCTAGAACCCCAGGCCAGGGCTCATGCTGCTAAAGGAGGCCTCTTACCAGGTCCACCCAGTACCTACCAGGTCCGAATTTAGACGTGTAGTTCTCTATTCCGGCCAGGTCCAGGTAGTGGTTTCTCCGCTCAGTGTTCTCATCCACGCAGTACAGCCCCCTCACGGGGCAGGGGTGGGGGTCAGCATTGGGCCTCCTGCGTGGGGCACAGGGCAGAAGGGGCCTGACCTTCACACAAGGCCAGAGCAGACCTTCCTCGGAGATGAAGGGGGCACTGAAGGGGATGGTCCCGGGCAGTGGACTCTGACCAGCACCCACCACCCAGAGAGAAGCATCAGAAAGGATGGGTGTCCAGGACAGCAGGGTCCCCAGCTGGCCCGGGACCCCACCAAGACCCCAGGATCACTGCTGCCGACTGCCTTAGGGAACCTGCAGGAACTCCCGTCTCCTGGTCCCTGAGGCAGAGACTGGGTCACTGCTCGGAGACCTCCACTGGCCCGGTCACCACCACAGCTGGTGAGTAGAATCACAGTGTGTCCGAGCGGCCGGACTGAGGGCCCTCGGCTGACCTGCCCTTCAAGCCTCACCCAGCTCTCGGACAGATATGGGTGTGCTCAGCTCCTGCCCAAGTACCGGGCCACAAGACAGCACCCTCACCCCAACGGGGGCTGTACCCAGTGCTCCTCCACACCCAGGTCAGTCTGCCCTGAGGGGGCAGCCTCTGAGGATGCAGGAAGCAGGGGTGTGGGCAGCTGCTCCCCGTGAGGAGGGTACACCTGGAGGGTGGAGCCAGCCCCCAGCCCCTCACCTGATGTGAGCAGACAGCCTCCTGTCAGCCACCCTGGGGTCCTCGAAGACCTCGCCCTCCGTCCTGCAGCGAGTGGGTTCCCGGTCTGAAAGAGTGAAGTCACTCATTCATTCATTCACTCCTTCATTCATTCCCTCCTTCATCCATTTACTGAGCAAACACTTCTGAGCCCTGCCTGGTGCTAGTGCCTGCTTTCCATGTTCAGGAAACCAGAGAGTTTTCCCCGTGGGGAGAGAAGGGGGAATGGGGCGCCGAACAGTAGACACAATTATGACTCCCCTGACCTGGTGTGTGGGAGGTAAGGGCTGTGGGGAAATGCAGAGTGGGGGTAAGGGCCAGGCGGAGGGTCTGCAGGGAGGGGTGGGCTGCCAGTTAAAGCCGGGTCTTCAGGGTATCGGAGCAGGGGCCCCGCCCCTCACCCTGGCTGGCGGGGAGACCCTCCCTCCTTTTGCTGGAGGGCTCGGGGCTGACGGTCAGCTTCACTCGGAGGGTCTTACTGCTGCCGGAGGAGTGGTTGACGGAGGCGTCGACGACCTCGTAGATGGTGTGCATCAGGCTGGACATGTCCTGAGGATGGCACCGGCGTCACTGACACAGGCAGACGGGCTGGGGAACTGCCCACGCCACCGCCTCCAGGCTGCCTGCCTGAGTCACCTGCATCCCATACGCCCCTGCCTCAGACAGGACGACTCACCGAGCAGCCTTTCTCACCCCAGCGTTAGCCCCGTGCGGCGGCCCCAAACCTCCGGGGTAAGGAACCCTGCTATGGCTGAAATCACATCTCTTGGACCTTTTAAATTTCACTATGTTCTGAATCTACATGTTCAAAGGACTTAGCAGTCAGGTAACTACCTAAGTTTTGCTCTTTAACCCAAAGACACTTATTTCTGTCGTCCTGTGTGTCTGCTTCCTTCCCAGGGCCACTTTGCCCATCCTGGACACACAGCCAGCAGAGGTGAGTGCCGAGGGCATCCCGGGACCCTCGCCACCTTGCCCAGGAGCTGCTGGCCCCACTGAGCCTCGGGGGGATCCAGACACGGGCTCTGCAGGAAACTGTGCCAACAGCCTGGGTCACCGCAGCCCCCACGCCCGGGGAAGGTCCGGGCTCTCCTCCCACCCTAGAGGGCTCGGCCGGTCTCCTCATCACCAAGACCAGGGCCCTGGCATCTGTCTGCTGCCAGCTCCCTGCCCGGCGGACCATCTTTTGAAGACACAAGTGCATCACCTCCCTGGTGGCCTTCCCACTGTTGTCGAAGCCGTAGAGCGTGAAGGTCCACTCCTGGCGGTTGTCCTCCTCCACCGAGACGTCGCACTGGAGCGCCTGCAGGGCACAAGGGGTCAGGGCGGGTGGGTCGTCACCCCACGCTGGGACCCCGAGCCTCCCCCCACCTCTCAGGAAAACAGGTGTCCTTCCACTGCTCCCAGGGGCTCCTGCCTTGGAAGGCCAATGGTGGACCTCTGTGGCATCCCGGGGTGCTGGCGCCACACCGGGAAGTCCCCCGGGTTATTTGGTGCCACATTGGCCAGTTTCAGCTGGATTTGTGACCACACCTTCCTTGCCCATCCCCACCCCTTCCCAGAGCTGGCGGATGTCGGAAGCACATGCAAGCTTTGCTGTAACTCCTCCAACCGGCTGAACCTCAGGCAAACTGCCCAGGCAAGGCCCTGTTTTAGGGCCCATATGCACCTAGCCCAGCGCGGCCCTTTTGCACCTTGAGACAGAGCAAAGACCTACGTCGATGTTCAGGCGCTTCTTGCCCAGGCCTCGCAGACCTTCGCGGTTTGCTGCTCTTTCAACATCATCTGTACTGAAGAGCTGTCCGGTACCCTCTCGACCCTCAGCCTTCTCAGGGGGCAGTGCCACTGGAGGTAGAAGAAGGAGTGAGGCAGAGCCATCCGCCACCCCCATCCCGCCCAGGTAGGTGACTCAGAGCAGCGGGGATGCCGGGAGGTGCGACTGGGAGCCTGTGCTCCTTCCCAGATGGGCCTGAGCTGAGAGCCCAGCCTTCCAGAACAAGGAGGCATCAGATCTGTGCAGAGGGCAGGGCAGCCCTCACCTGGGATAGCCGTGGTCAGGTGTGCCCTCAGCCCTGCCTGGGATAGCCGTGGTCAGGTGTGCCCTCAGCCCTCACCTGGGTTAGCCATGGTCAGGTGTGCCCTCAGGCCTGGCCTGGGATAGCCATGGTCAGGTGTGCCCTCAGCCCTGCCTGGGATAGCCGTGGTCAGGGGTGCCCTCAGCCCTGCCTGGGATAGCCGTGGTCAGGGGTGCCCTCAGCCCTCACCTGGGTTAGCCATGGTCAGGTATGCCCTCAGGCCTGGCCTGGGATAGCCATGGTCAGGTGTGCCCTCAGCCCTGTCCTGGGTTAGCTGTGGTCAGGTGTGCCCTCAGACCTCACCTGGGATAGCCATGGTCAGGTGTACCCTCAGCCCTGTCCTGAGTTAGCCATGGTCAGGTGTGCCCTCAGCCCTCACCTGGCATAGCCATAGCCAGGTGTGTCTTCCTGGATCTGTCCACCCAACCAGCAGTGGCTTCGGAGATCAAGGTTGGGAGGAGGTTGCCTGTATTGGTCTGGGTTTGGTGGGGAAGTTAAGGAGTATGGAGTGGGCGTGCCTATGCCATCAGGGCCTCAGCTTGTCCAGGTGTCCTCAGGGCAGGTTTCAGGTATATGCCTGGGGTACAGGGTAGAGTCTGTGGGGTTTGGGGAGCAGGACTTACCCTCTAGAGGACACTGGTCCTCCCGGAAAGGTCCCTCCTTGGGGTCCCCACTGTGAAGCTCCTGCAGGGAGAACAGGGAGTGTGTGACCACGTGGCCCATGGGCAGGTCATAGATACCAGCCTCCTGGGGTGTCACTGCAGAGGAACCAATCTGGGCACACCCACGAAGCCTCAGATTTTTTAAGTAAAACACGGGCATCCCACGGTGTCATTGGTTCCATTACAATCATCTCCAGGCTCAGCAGGCGTGGCTCAGTGGGTGAGTGTCAACTTATGAACCAGGAGGTCACGGTTTGATTCCCGGTCAGGGCACATGCCCAAGTTTCAGGCTTGATCCCCAGTGGGGGGCATGCAGGAGGCAGCCAATCAATGATTCTCTTTCATCATTAATACTAGTGACCCACTGCGCGAAATTGTGTGAGCCCCGGGACCCCTCCCCCAACCCTCCCCCCCCCCCCCCCCCCGCACCATGGGACCGCCCTGAGTCCCGGAGTCCCGCCCCTTGTGGCTGGCGCACAGCAGGATGGCCCCGAGTCCTGGAGTGCCGCCCCGATGCCCCGCCTCCAGGCCACGTGGAGTGGCCACCGGGCCCCACCCCCGCAGTGCGCACCACCATCTTGTGATGACATGATGGAGAGAGGGTCAATTTGCATATTACCTCTTTATTATATAGGATTTCTATCTCTCTCCCTTTCCCTTTCCTCTCTGAAATCAGTAAAAATACTTTTTAAAAAAAGAAAATCTAACCTTGGAAGGAAGGAAGGAAGGAAGGAAGGAAGGAAGGAAGGAAGGAAGGGAGGGAAGAAGGGCAAAGCCCCCAGACCAGCATCCAGGAGTGTTGGAACCCAGAAGAGCCAGCGGCACAGCTCCCATGGGGCACACAGCCAGGGAGTGAGAGGGCCGTGGGAGCGACCCCTGAGCACGCCCAACGCTACAATAACGACACAACAAGGAAGCCGGGTACAGCAGCCAGCCTGTGACTAGAGCCCTAAAGTGCCTTTTGAAAAAGTGTTCATCCACATATATCCCAACACTAGAATCTACAGTGTTTATCTACGAGCTAAATCAGCAACTACCTCTGAGATAGGCTCAAATAAAGGGGATAAAAACATTTGGGAGAAGAGTAACCATTCTTGTCCCTATGACTGGTGGTTTCAAATTCATCCTGGTTACATAAAAGTGCCCTTTAATCTGTGCTGCTTTGGCTAAACAGAAGGGCCAAAAGCTTTAATTGCCACGGGTAAACCTACCACAGGGATGCTGGCCAGATGTGCAGCCCCTCCCCGCAGGGGTGACCTCGTTGGCAGCTAAATCCCAGATAATTGGGACCCTCAAGTGAGACAGGGGTACAGACAGATACCCCATCTCCTAAAGTTCAGCAAGTGCCCACCTCCCACATCACCCTGCCCAGGGCGGGGCCAGCCCTACCCCTTCCTGGGATGCCCCCACCTGCCTTCCCTGATCTGAGCACCCTGTGGTGGGGACCCCCCTTCTAAAGCACAAATTTCTGCTCTCCCTTTGCCCCCCCAAAGGAGTCCCCAACTCCCCTTCTCATCCCAATCTGGCCCCCTTCTGCCTGGCCAGGTTTCCATAGAGGGTCTCAGCACCATCCTCCTTGCTCCACTGGCTGACGGAGCTCTGTTCCTGCACCTCCCGACCCCCATCGGCGGAGCTCTGTTCCTGCACCCCCCATCCCCATCCCCATCCCTGGCTCCCTTACCCAGCCAGCAGGCCTCCCGGCGGCACTGCCCATCCAGCACTACTGACCTTCTGATCCCCCCGGGTATCCTCTCCTTCCTGCTCCCATCCCCAGCAGCCCTGGTACACTGTCCATTCATTCTCCAGCATCTGCTGGCCACTGGGGACAGGATCTCAGCCCCACATGCCCTAACGCTTTAGGGATCCCAGGTCCTTCTTCTGCATGTCAGTGTTGGGTGGCTGTGACCCTCGCTGTGGGGTCTGGTCCCTGCCCCTCTCACCCTGGGGGGCTCTCAGGAGGCTGGGGGATGGGGGAAGATGGGATCCTCCCTGTCTCTTCCAGCTCCTGGTGGCACCAGGTGTTCCTGGGCTTGTGGACGCATCTCTCCAACTTCTCTGTTGTCACAGGCCTCTCTGTGTGCCTCTTCTGTGTCGAGTCTCCCACTGCCTCCCTCTTACAAAGATGCAGGTGCAGGCAGTTAGGGCCCCACCAGGATGAAGGTCACGTTGGCAGAGCCCCTCTTCCACATCCGGTCCCAGCCGCAGGTCCCCAGGAGGAGGATGGGGTCTTTGGGGCCAGCGTTGGCCCCACCGCCCGAAGCTGGGCCTGGTCTCCGTCCTGTTGCTATTGGCTGACAATCCTGAATCCGCCACCTAATCACTTGGGCCTCGGTTTCCTTTCCATGAAACAAGGAAGGGATCCCGAGGAGGGAGTGGGGCTCCCCAGGTGCCCACGTGTGCCAGGCGTGTCCTCACCCCCCACTGTGGGACCTGCACCCCAACAGGGAGAGGTGTGCTGGGAGGACACATGAGGTAGCACCGCAGCCCTGACACCGGAGCTTCTGAATCGAGTTCCTCCTCTCACCTAAACCGGCCGGGAACAAGGCTGAGGGCAGGGAACACACAGTCCCTGCTCTGAGCGAGCCATGTGATGCACACACACAGGGGAAACGCGTTTGCTTCTCCAAGTGGATTCCTTGCAGACTCCAAGGGGCCTCTCGGCTGCATTCCTGAGAACGTGGTGCTCCCCAGGGGCGAATGGTTACTCTGTCCAGAAAACCAGCTGTGTGCGGAGTCCCGGGAGCAGGTCTCCTTTCTGTGAAAGGGCCCAGGGTATTGGTGATGAGAATCCAGCGTGACCGTCAGGAGAGTGAGGCTGGCACCTGGGTAACCACCCCCCCTCCAGACACACACAGGAGCTGCTCCGGAGCCCTTCTTTTCCATTAAAACAGCCTCAGGCGACCCACTCAGTGGAGCTCACAGCCCCTGATGGCCCACAACCGAAAGCCCCAGCACATCTGGGCTTCTGGCAGCACTGCCCTCCTGAATCTGAGGTCAGGGCTGTTCCTCAGAGCTCTGGGCATGTTCCAAAGTCCTGTGTCTCCTCCCCCAGGTGCAGTGGGGATGCAGGAGGGGGCTTTGTGCAGACCAGAGTCCAAGCAGGTGAGAAAGAGGTAGTGGCGTGTGTTCGGGGTTTGGCTGGGGGTGGGGGTGGGGGACAGAGAGAAAGATGGAGGCAGAGAGGGGCTCCTTTGGAGGAGGGGCTCCTCTAGGGGTGACGGGGAGGAGGCAACCTGAGCAGGACTGTTGGCGGCATTTTCCCAGAACTCACTGTTCCTACGAGGACAGTCACGGGATGCCCCCTCGGTGACGGTGGCGCGGTGGGTCCCTCAGGACAGGATGGTCTTACATGCTGGGTGACCGTTTGGGATCGCAGGGCCTACACTCCAGGTTGCAGGGTGATCTGGAAGGGGGAGGGGAGCAGCTGCTCCCAAGGCTGTTTAAATGAGAGCCCCCCCTCGCCAAGGCCAGGCATTCCGGGCGGGGTTCCGGCCGCCAGCAGGCCGAGGGCTGTGTGGGAGCCCATCTGCCCCGAGTGGCTCGGAGTCCGGCTACGTTCAGAGCTTGCCTTTTGTAAGAAAGGCCCGGTGAGGGGGCAGAGGCCGCTTTCTGCTGGTTGCCAGGGGATGGAATTTGACTTCAAGGTGATCCGCCAGCGTCTGTCTGGAAACACCACGGCAGCTTTGAAGTGGAAGTCTCGGTTTCAACGGCTAACCGGTTTCAGATGTGACAATGTAGTTTTATGGGCTTAATAATTCCGACACATGTGCGGCTGGGGCCCACGCCGGGCCCCGCTCAGGGGGCTGCTGCAACTGCTATTCTGAACTCCTGATTTTAAAGCGAAAGATTAGGGATGATGAAACCGAGCGTTCACGGACAGGGGGCCCTGCAAACAGGCTTCCCAACGAGCTGCAGATGGTTTTCGTTTCTTTCTTTTCAAACTTAAAACAGAGCTTCCAGATTTGGCAGGGGCGTTCCTAGGTTTTGCCCATCGGTACTTCTGGGTTAGGACGATTTGATCAGACTTTGTAATAACCAAATTTGGAATTTGCATGTGGAAACCCAGTCATTTGGGATCAAAGGGTCTCCTAAAATAAACATATGTGTCTCTTCACATGAGAGTGGAAACTTACACCCTGTATGAGGTCTCTGGCTTCTTCTTATCCCTGTCCCAGCCTCTCACAATTCTGCTCATTTTAAGAAGACACGAAATGTATTTCATACCCTGCTTCCCCTGGCCTGGGGAGACTTATTTGTTGGCACTCATCTACTCCCAAACCACCCTGACCCTGGAGGGAACGGTTCCCCAGGCGCCCCCCCCCCCCCAACGTGGACCTTGCTGGAGATGACGGCCACGCCTGTGGTAAGGAGACTGAGAGCACACCCACTGATGACACACATACTCTGCCAGGAATCCCGCCCATGGCTGGCCCGCAGTGTGTCGGTATGAAGAGGGGACCAGAGGCGGACCCAGGCCACCTGCTGCAGGAGTGATGCCCCATAAACACATGCAGGGGCCACATCGTCATCGGCAGAGGGTCAGCGAGGAGCTGGGTTTAACAACGTGGTGGCCGGGATTCTCTTTCTCCCACACTTGGAGGTGACGCATGTTCCCTCCATTAACCCACATGATTCGGAGGAAAAGCAGTTACAGCCCCTGACCCCAAACCCCAGGCTTGTCCCGAGGACCTGAACCCACGGCCTCCCAGAGTCTCCACTGGGTCCGGGGCGGCGGAGGGTGAGCAGGCTTCCCCAGGCAGGGACGACGCGTTTCAGCACAGACACTAAATGTATGTGAGCATACACACGAGTGTGTGCATCTAGTCTATGAATACTTATATGTACAGACGCGTGTAATACACACCATATAGACACAGTATGAATGCACGACACACACGCAGTATCTCACCCTCGATCACTGAGAAGTGACCATAACATATGCCCCCACCCTCAGGGGTTTCCATCCTCAGCACCTGGAATGTTGCTTTCTGTTCAACACTAAATGTTAGTCACTTTGCAGGTACACAGCAAACCTCACTTTCTCCTCCCGGTTGTGCTGCTACTGTTTTTGTCTTCAGAGCTAACGATTCCGAGTTTCACAGAAAAAGGAAAGTCCAGGGTGATCGATCTTCCAAACGCAGCTGCTGTCCCCTGAGCACACTGGCTGCAGGTCACAACACACACACAATGAAAGCAGGACCAGCGGCTCCCAACGCCTGACCCCTCCGCACCCTCAGCCACCCCCATTCAGGCGAGGGCCATGCCCCCGCATTTCAGATGCACAATTGGTCTTCCCCCAACCTGGATGCTTCCATGGGAAAGCCCGCCGGACGGTTCATTTTCTTTCATTAGTATTAAAGCCTCGTGCTTCCTATTTCGAAGGAAGCTCATTTCAAAGCTGGGAGGGAACAATGTATATTTAAAGGCTGTAAGTCAGAAGGCGCCGTGCGTTACCAACCCACGCATGTCCGTGCCCTTAGCAGAGAGAAACAGACTGGACGTGTGGAAGGGCTGCTCTCTGATGACAGCGCCGGGACCCCCGGGCTGAGCAGCTCAGAGAAAAGCAATGAGTGTGTTTTCTCCTGCAGAAAGCACCTCTGTCGTGTCATGTGGAAACACACCCTGCACACGGAGACGACGTAATAACCTCAGCCCAGCTCTGTTGTTGTTGGCCGAGGCTCCCGAGATCAAAGGAGGGAGGCCCAGGCCGGAGGCGCAGCCCTCCCTCAGCTCTGGTATCTGGCAGCAGCGGCCGAGGGATCTTAAAGGAGCAGAGACAAAACCTAAGCTACTTTTACAACCACCAACCCAAAGCCAGCCTTAGAGGAATTTAGTTGAGACCCCACAAGTGAAAGATGAAGTGTTTGGAGGAAACCTGCACACACGTGTGTTAAGCGACAATCTTGTCCTGAAGCCAGGCCCAGGTTCTGTGTGGTTTGGAAAATGAGGGGGTGGGGGGAGAGGGGCACAAGCCCAAGTGCAGGAACACCCTCTCCGTCCGTCCCCCCCCCCGCCCCCCGCCCTCGTGCAGTCCTTCTGAGGTTGCTCTCAAACCACAGAGCAGGAAAGACCCCTGGCGCAGGGTTCTCGGGATGAAGACCGTCTGGCACCGTGATGGTGGAGCTGGCTGGCCAGCCAAGGACCCATTGTCTAGCCCAGGGGTGGGCAAACTTTTTGCCTCGAGGGCCACAATGGGTTCTTAAACTGGACCGGAGGGCCGGAACAAAAGCATGGATGGAGTGTTTATGTGAACGAATATAAATTCAAAGTAAACATCATTACATAAAAGGGTACGGTCTTTTTTTTTTAGTTTCGGCCCGCGGGCCGTAGTTTGCCCACGGCTGGTCGAGCCACTCGGGCAGCAAGCCTTTGACCCAATCCTTGCCTGTCGGGGCTCTGAGCCCCCGAGACAAGCCATGACTGATGTGGTCAACATCCACTGGCCCTGCCTGCTGACCCTGAAAAACCTGAGAGCAGGAACTCTGTTCCCTCTGTCCTTGCAACAGAGGACGAGCACATTCCTTCTCCAACTGGGTGGTGTTCTGTCCATGACAAGCCCAAAAGAAGGGGAACCAAGGACAGGGCTCCCTGAACACTCGGCCCAGCACCTTCTGGGCAGCTCCCCTTCAGCGCAGCCAGAAGGCTGGTGCCACCCTGCGCTCCCTCGCCACTCCAACAGAACACCAGGTGGCACTGGACATCCCCAACGGAGGTCCCGAGCCTGGCCAGGCTGGTGCAGGTCCTCCTGACCACAGGCAGGAAGCATAGGGCCGTTACCACGCTCTAGCCGGGGGCCTTTCTGCTGGTGGCCGCCAGAGTCACCACCTCCACTCACGGACCACGGATGTGGTTGACTCATCACCCCAACCCCTCCCAGAGCTTCCTGAAGAAAGCAGGGCTGGCCTCTGCTTAAAATACACCTCAGGCCTCTGGAGGAACCTCACCGAATAGCCATAGCACCACCTTCTCCAAGGCAGCGGTTCTCAACCTGTGGGTCGCGACCCCTTGGGGGGTCAAACGACCCTTTCACAGGGGTCACCTAAGACCATCGGAAAACACATATATAATTACATATTGTTTTTGTGATTAATCACTATGCTTTAATTATGTTCAATTTGTAACAGTGAAATTGGGGGTCACCACAACATGAGGAACTGTATTAAAGGGGTGCGGCATTAGGAAGGTTGAGAACCACTGCTCCAAGGGCTAAAGACAGTTTTGTTTGAAAAGAAAACCTAAACCACTTTAAACAAAGCAATGGCAGCCCCCCTTCTCGGCTCCAGCCCTTTTATCACAGCTGGGAAGGCGGGGTCTGGGAAGCGCGAGAATGCTGACCCAGTGGGTGTGGGGCCCAAGGGCCGTCTGGCCCTTCTCCTAGCAGGCGACACTGTCACAGACAAAGTGTCCAGCTTCCCAGAGCTGCAGACAAGTCTGGGAGGCAACCATGCTGGCGTTTAGTGTAGCTGCTTCTGGGAGGCGGCGATGGAGTGTAGGCTGGGGTTACTGTCACCACCCTTCTCCTCCCTGTCCTACCCGCGCCCCTACCCCGGGCCGAACCTGGAGATGCAGGGATGGCCTCTCCCACTTCTGCCAGAGCTTTTGTCAATGCCACGTCACTGCTGAAGCCTCCACCCCCTAGCTTCTCATGCACCCTCGCTTTAGCGCTCCGGGCACCAGAGGCCCATGTTCTGACACTTGCTGCCTGGGTCCCCCACAACCTGTGAGCCGCACAGTGCCTGCCACAGGCAAGGGAGCCTGCTGGTCAGAGCACAGGCCTGGGGGGCTGGCTGGGTTGGGGTTCCAGCTGCACGACTCCAAGCAGTGTGCCTTGGGCAAATCGCCTCACCCCACTGTGCCTTGGTTTCCCCTGTGAAAGGGGAAATGACTGTTGTAAGGGGTAACCAGTAATTGCGCCAAGTGCTGTGAATGCATCACACTCCTGAGTTAACAAGTGAAGGTCTGTGGGTGTCACCCCAGGGATGGCAGGTACGCCCGGAGCTGCAGGGGATCAATGGGGGGTGGGGGGAAGATGCCGAGAGGCCTGAACGCCGACCATGGCGTGTTGGACCATCCAGGTCCCCGGACAAGAGGGAAGGATGAGCCAAAGGCCACAGGCATTGGTACACCCCCTGCAGGGAGGTCCTTCTGAGCCTAGGATCAGGTACGTTTCTTTTTTTATTTCAGAAGACAAACCTGGGCCTCTCTTGCTCCCGAGCGCAAGAGGCTGTGTCTCAGAGGGTTCTCCACTTGAGACCTGAGACACACAGGGCTACAGGCAGGACACAGCCCGGGAGGGTCCTACCACCGCCGACTGACAGCCCAGGACCACGGCCGCAGCCTCATGTTAGCCAGCGCTGATAGCAGAGGGGCTCCCACTGTAATGAGCCACAGCCCCTGGCCCACACGGGCTCGCTCCAAAGCCAACCCGCCCAGGCACTTCCAGGAGTGTGTTAAAATAATCTCCAGTTTGAATTCTTATATTAAAATATGCCAGGTTTTGCCCGAGCCAGTTTTGCTCAGTGGATAGAGCATTGGCCTGTGGACTAGAGGGTCCCAGGTTCAGTTCCGGCCAAAGGCACATGCTCAGGTTGCGGGCTTGATCCCCAGTCGGGGGCATACAGGAGGCAGCTGATCAATGATTCTCTCTCATCATTGATGTTTCTTTCTCTCTCTCCCTCTCCCTTCCTCTCTGAAATAAAAATATATTTAAAAATATGCCAGGTTTTGTTATTGTTGTTGTTTTGGGTTTTGTTTTTGTTTCTTGTTTGCTTCTCCGATTTCAGAGCTCAAACTTGTTACAATATTCTTGGGAGACACTGCAGAACAAAAGGAAGTCCTTCCCCTTGGGCTGGCCCTCATGGTGAGCAAAATTCCAGCTGGCGCAACGAACAGACCCAATTTGTTTCGTTCTGGCACGAAAAAGGCTGCCAGGGTGCCTGCCACGTACCCATCAACATGAAAGCGGGTGAGGAGCTCACAGGCCGCAGTGGGTGTAGTTCAGGGTGAGGCAGATGGTGTCCCTGCAAGGCCCGCAGACCTTTACGCTCAGGCTTCTCAATGGAGGGGCACCCCAGCGAGGCGCTCAGCCCAGAGAGATGGTCATCCCAGAGAGGTGCTCAGCCCCAAGAGATGGTCAGCCCCAGAGAGGCGGTCAGTCCAGAGAGATGGTCAGCCCAGAAAGATGGTCAGCCCCAGAGAGGTGCTCAGCCCAGAGAGGTGGTCAGCCCAGAGAGATGGTCATCTCAGAGAGATGGTCAGCCCAGAGAGATGGTCAGCCCCAGAGAGGCGCTCAGCCCTGAGTGATGGTCATCCCAGAGAGGTGGTCAGCCCAGAGAGATGGTCAGCCCCAGAGAGGTGGTCAGCCCAGAGAGATGGTCAGCCCCAGAGAGGTGGTCAGCCCAGAGAGATGGTCAGCCTCAGAGAGGTGGTCAGCCCAGAGAGATGGTCAGCCCAGAGAGATGGTCAGCCCCAGAGAGGTGGTCAGCCCAGAGAGATGGTCAGCCCCAGAGAGGCGCTCAGCCCCGAGTGATGGTCATCCCAGAGAGGTGGTCAGCCCAGAGAGATGGTCAGCCCAGAGAGATGGTCATCTCAGAGAGATGGTCAGCCCAGAGAGATGGTCAGCCCAGAGAGGTGCTCAGCCCAGAGAGATGGTCAGCCCAGAGAGATGCTCAGCCCAGAGAGATGGTCAGCCTCAGAGAGGTGCTTGGCCCAGAGAGGCACTCAGCCCAGAGGTGCTCAGCCCAGAGAGGCGCCCCAAGAGGCGCTCAGCCCCAAGAGGCAGTCAGCCCAGTAAGGCTGGCAGCTCCCCGAAAGGCGGTCCTGACCAAAGCCAACACTGCGTTTTGCTGTTTTGTTTCCAGGACTGCATGGTGTACTCCACCCAAATGGGTGACTGTTACGCTGTTGAGATATCCAGTTTGTGGGCGGGATCACGTTCACCTTGTGTAGAAATTAAACAATGGCTGTCCCTCCTATTTAAGGAGAGTGACCCAAGCTCCAGGCATTGTGGCAGCTTTGCCTGGCATCCAGTTGGACGAATTAGGCAGAACTGAGCCTTCAAAGGCCCCTCAGTGTCTCTAGGAAGCAGCTGATCACCCGGTCTGCAGGTACCAGCCTAGCACTATGAAGAGAAATTAGAGGGGAGGTGATGGAAGGTGCCAGGTGGGAATCCTAAAAGGCCTTTGGAGAGGGACATGTAAGCAGACACCTGAGCACAGGAGGCAGCAAGCAGAGCTCTGGGGGGTAGGCATCTAGACAGAGGGGCAGCATGTGCAAAGGCCCTGGGGCAGGACCAGCAAGGAGGCCCCAGCAGAGTAGGCCCTCTCTGAAGAGGTTCAGGGTCAAGACACAGGGTGAGGGGTATCAGCCACCTGGGCTTTCACTCTGAGGAGGTGCTGGTATTGGCCAGTCTTATGTTCCAAACACCCACTTGGCTCGCAGAGGTAGAGGGGAGAAGCTGAGGTCTGGTTAGAGGGGAGGATGATGGGAATGGGGCACAGGGGAAGGGGAAGAGGTAGAAATGGCTAATTATGAGAGACCAAGTTGACAGGTTTCCTGAGGAATGGGACCTGGGTGTGACGGACAGAGGATGAAGGGCCACTTTGCTGCGATGGAGGGGCTGGCCAGTTGTGTTGTGTCCTGCCTTATTCCCACAGGATGCAGGCAGCTTCCTCCTACCTCAACTGCACTATGAGGAGGGAAACTACAAGGCGGAAAGTCTCCTTAACATTTGGGGACACTGCTGTGCATGGTGTGGAGAGCGGCTACAGCGTTTGGACAGGTTCAAGCCTGGGACTAATGAGAGGGCACGATCCTCTCGTGGCAAAGCCATGTGTAAGTCCCAGCACAATTACAGCCAAAGGCTGTAGTTGTAAGCTTGACCTTATGGTCCAAACCTGTGGTCCCACGTGGCTGAGTGATATGGGCTGCAGGAGGTGCAGCAAGTAAACAAAGCTTGATCAGGTGCAAGTAATTGAGTAGATTTGAAACCCACGAGAACGTTGTAACCACGCCCTTACTTTGCCTCCTGGAATCTGGCTATAAAATAAAGACGGCTTTCAGGCCATGGCGCTGTCGCTAGCTCTCCATCAGAGAGGGCAGCGTCCCACCCAGACCCAGCTTTATTCTCTTGTCTGTCTTTTCTCAGTCCTTCACCGCCCCCTCTCAGGCTCACCGATCCTGGCTGTGCTGGTGCGGCACACATGGAGTGACCCGTAGCCCCTGTCAAGGGGGGTGCCTCAGTCTACAGTGGACCCCTGCTGTGATTCTTCTCAAGCTAGGTAAGTCAACGAGCCTAAACTGGCCCCAGGCTAATTAAACGTTGTTCCAGATGTAGAGACAACCACATCCACAATCCTGCGTCTAACAGGGCCAGATGTGGGGCTGAGCTGGACTACAGTGCCGGGCCCGCCCTGCCAGCACCCTCCCTTCCAGGCCGGGCTACCAAAGAGTCACAGAGCTGACCCAGATGGGGACCAAATGGTGAGCTGCAGAGAACGGTCGAGTTCTGGCTGAAAACGAGCTGGTCAGTACACCAGAGGTTTGTCTGCATTCGTGGTTTAGTACCTAGTTTTCCTGAGCATAGAGCTCAAATCTGGATACATTCTTAAATCAACACATGCTAAAAATGGAACAGTGTTCAATTGTCGCTCAATGTGGACACTGAAAGGGTGGCCTCAAAATAAGGATTCCAGGTGGCAACATTAACGCGAAGACCACACCCACCTGGGCAGAAGAGCTTTGCTGAGGGCATTTGTTACTAAGTCCCTTTTGTGCCAAACAGAATAGAAAATTGCGAGCAATCTGACTCTATGTTTTCGTGGGTCATGTACTGGGCTGAACAGCACCCCCAGAACCCACGCCCGCCCACCCGGAACCTCAGAATGTGACTGTATTTGAAAGTATTTGCAGATGTGATGAGTTAAGATGAGCTTATGCTGGATTGAGGGTCAGCCCTGATCCAATGACTACAAGTGTCCTTGCAGGAGGAGAGGACACCGATGCAGGCGAGAGGCCACGTGAAAGCGGAGGCGGAGACTGGAGCCATTCGGCCAGAAGCCCAGGGGCGCCTGGAGTCCCAGACGTTGGAAGAGACAGGAAGGACCTCCTCCAGAGCCTTCAGAGAGCACAGCCCTGCCAGCAGCGTGATTTCAGACTTCTGGCCTCCAGGACCGTGAGAGAATACATGTCTGTTGGTGTCACCAGTTTGTGAAACGTGGTCACGGCAGCTCCAGGAAACCAACATGGGTAGCTTCAGGCTACTTTTTTCATTATTTAACATATTTAACCCTAAGGCCCTCCCAGCATGTGCTTATATGGATTGGTTGTCAAAGTCCTATAATTCCTGAACGATCTACATCAGAGGTCAATGACCACATGACAAGACCATGTGGCTGGCTTCCTTCAGGAAGAACTACCCAAACAGTACCGGTGGGACCTGGGTGGAGTCAGCCCAGCCTTCTCCTGAGGATCCAGGGGTCCCACGGGGCCGTGGGCCAGCCCTCTTGGGTATAGGACACACATGTGGGCATCTGTAATCCCGAAGGCTGGGGGTGCTCGTCCTCCTCAGGGAGCAGGATCTGAGAGAAGCTGTCCCTCCAGGCCGGGAGGATGGCCACACACCCCAGATCATCAGGGTCTGCGGAGCTTCTGGACAGAAGAGAGGAGAGGCAGAGAAGGAGGAGGAGCAGCAGGAGGAGGAGATGAGGAGGCTAAGGGAGTGGAGGAATGGAAGGAGAAAAGGAGGAGGAAGGGAGGGAGGAGGAGGGGGGGAAGAAGAGAGGGAGAGAGGAGGAGGAGGGGACTGAGGAGAGCAGTGCCCATCCCTGAGAAGAGAGTGGGGCAGGGGTGAGGCCAGCCTCTGCCTCACCTTGAGCTGTGTCCAGCAGGCAGGCCCACCCCACCAGGCGGGCGTAGTGGTGTGGCCTATGTGAGCGTCCCCGGCCCAGCCCTCACAGAGGCTCCGGGTGTCTGTTGCAGGGAAAGGAAATGAGTGCTCAACGCATTTTCTTCTCCAGATGAGAACAGGGAAACACTTTCTTATAAGAGTTAAAGTGGGGATAGTTGAACCACAGAAAAATATCCACCCTTCCTTCTTCCAACCAAAACAACCCGAAGGAGTTACAGGAATTGGCTCTGAAAACAGGAAACAGAAAATGTGGCTCGCAGCTCCCCTCCCCAGACCCACCTCCCCTGGAGCCCTTCCGGGGGACCTACGGGCAGCAGCAGGGGACGCTCATGGAGGCAGCGATGCCCAGAGACTCTGCAAAGCCAGGGCACGGGCAGCCACCTGGTGCCGGGGGCACTGCCTGCGACAGGTTGGAGAACGAGGCCGTAGGAGCCTCACTGCTTGAGGACCAGACACCCCTTGGTCCTGCTCTCCCAAATGACAGGTCCCAGGTCGGAGGACAGCAGAGCCGAGAAAGCCCTCTGACACCAGGGTGAGCAACGGGGAGAGACCATCTCAGGAGAGACAAGAGCATTTCCAGTCCTAAGCACCTGGGGGGCTCAGGAAATACAGAGGGTGCTGAGGATGGGGATGCAGAGTCAGGTACTGTGAAAAGACACGGTTCAGAAAATAAAACGATAGGAAAAGGTGCCCAGGGGCCCAGGCTGAGAGTGGGCTGCGTCCCCCGGCTCCCTCGGCTGGGACCGACTGCGTCCTTCCGATCATCATAGCCGGCAGCCCAGCCACAGCAGAGGCAGTGAGGAGAGCACAGGTGGACGTGCAGGGAGGACAGGTGGGGGGAGAAGGGAGCTGAGGAAACCCTGTGGTCTGTTAGGGACTGAATTGTGCCCCTTCCCCCATATGCAGAAGTCCTGCCCTGGGTGCCTGTGGATGTGACCTTATTTGGGGTTAGGGTCATTGCAGATGTTATTAGTAATATTAGGGTGGAACCTGGTCCAATATGGCCTGTGTCCTGACAAATGAACATCCCATGAAGAGGAAGACGCACAGAGGGATGCGCACATGAGGATCTTGGGAGGTGACGGACTACAGGCCCAGGAGGAGCCACCTTGATCTCAGACTTCTGGCTCCAGACAGTGAGACCAGAGTCCTGTCGCTTAAGTGACTCCTGTCGGTGGTGCTGGTGTGGCCGCCCCAGGAAACCCATACTCGGCCAGCCGCCAGCCTCCCTCCCCTCTCCCTGTGCAGGGCTGGGGCAGCTTCCTTCTCACACCAGGCGGGTTTCTGCTGTGATGCTGTGTCAGCTCCTCACCCCACATGTGGGGAGTCATCAGAAAAGCACCTTCCAGGTGGGCACCAGGGACCATGTGAGGCGGAGAGCAGACCCTCCGCCCTCCCCCCAGGTCTCCCCACAAGTAAAAGGGAAGAACTGCAGTGGGTGGGCCCTGGGGTCTGTCCCCGCTGGGCACCAGCTGGGCCAGCCTGCAGGCTGCCTCGGGCCTCAGGGGCTGCCCTGAGAACTTCCGGGGACAACACAGGCCTTTCCTTCCAAACCGGACACTTTCTGAGGCAGGTGTCCACCCAGGAGCGGCTCCGCTGCACACCTGCAGCTCCGGCGATGACCTCACAGTGACTCGGCCAGTGGCCTTCCTCAGATCCTGCCTATTGGACAACTCAGTTCAGATGAACTGTGCCCAGCTCAGGCCTCAACGACTGCTTCCGTAGACCACGCCTCTGCCAGCTAGGAGACTGGCACGGGCTTCCTTTCTTGGGGAGAGAAGAGGCAGGGCCACGGGACACTGTCCCCCACGCCTGCTCAGTGCACCTGTCCACGCAGCTAGGTGCTCCTTCGTAAAGAGGATGACCCCGTGGGCATAGCTCACCGGTCCTGGTGCAAACGCACAGCCTCATGCCCCCAGCCCAGGAGCACCTGGTGTCAGAGCTCGAGAAGGTCGGGAATGGAGCCTGACATTGGGATTTACTGACCACATGTGGGCTGCTGTCCCACAGGCCACCCTCGCAGCCCACCCATGGCGAAGGATGCAGAACCGCCCCTGCCCAGCAGTGCCAGAGCCAGCTGCTGTTCCCGACTCTTCACATCTGTCACTTCCTCTTTCCGCATACGACTCCAAGCAGAAGCACACGGCCTGCGAGCCCTGGAGGACCAGCTGTGACCTAGAGACATGAAGGTGAGCAGCAGCCCCAGGCCTGGAGCCGGGTCTGGGTGGCTCTGAGTCACCACACAGGCCACCTCTCACTAACGGTCCTATAAGGGAAGCCTTCGGGGGACAGGCTGCCCCATGTTAAAATGGCCATGTCACGGGGTCCCCAGTTGTTATCTGTGAGCAGAATTTCTTTGGCAATCTCTGTTGGGGCTGGCCAGGAGGGTACTCCTTGGCCATACAGCGAGGGGTGGAGACAGAGGACATGGGCCTTGACCTCTCACCTCCTGAGGCGGCGAGGGCAGTGCCGTCCAATTCCCACACCCACACTCGGGAGGTTAAGCCATGTCCTGATCTGTGTTCTTACCCCCTTTGACTTGGCCAGATAGCTCCCAGGGCTGAGCGCTGATTTCTGAAGACTGCAAAGTTGCACAGATTTTTATAGAAAAGATGAGGTGTAAGCTCTTCAGCAACCAACATCCTCAAAGTTATTCAAATACCTTAGCACAGTGAAGATGTGGAAATAGGTGGCAGGCGTGACCTGGCTGCAGCATGGCGTTTTCTGCGGTGGCTGATCACCTCCCTGAGGAGGCAGGGTGGCTTCGGGTCCCTTCTTCCCCTTGGGCAGCTGGAATTTCAGCTCCTGCAGCAGCCGCATGGGCTGTTTGTGCCTGAGGAAGCCGTCACTGAGATCTGCAGTCTGCGGGCTCCTTTACTCTGCCTGCGAACCCCCCACCCCCTCAGAACTGAGTCCCTGGAGCAGCCCTGGCCTTGTCTGCCTGTGGAAACCAGCATACCCATGGACACGGAGGGCCCACATTCTCTGACGCCGCTGCCCCATGAGAACATATCTTAACAGGTGCCATGTCTCCTGGGCAGGCCAGCAGCACATGGTGCGTCTCCAACAGCTTCCTGGGAGCTTCTCTCGAGACCAGCATCTCAGGGGAAGTGCCTCTGTGACCACTGTCCTGGATGGGGGACAGGCTCTGCAGCCAGCCTGCGGCCCCACTGTGGCCAACCCCAGGATCTGCTGGCCTAGCCCCAAGGCCGGGGTCCAAGCTCAGCCTCGCCTGGTGGACATGAGTCCTTGACACACAACATGAGGGTGCCTGCATCTGAGTAATGAGAGGTGGGCATACACACTGCTCATTGGTGGCTGAGCCCTTCAATGGGCACCTGGTTGGGGCAGGTGAGGTGCATGGCATCCAGCCCATCCACATGGCCCTCAGTCTCTCCTGAGTGTCTGATGCTGTTGGCTGCCTGCCCGCAGATGACCCTAGCACCTCCTGCAATCCCCACTGACACGGGGACAGCCAGCTGAGCACGGTGGCTCCTTTTCCCTCCGAGAGTCCTCTCTGCAGACAGCACCCATCCACATTTCCAGGTGAGGAAAGGAGGTGAACTTCAGTTACTCACTCCAGAAACACACTTGGAGCAGTGAGCTCCCTCGGGGTCCTGAGGTGGGTCCCATCACCCCTTTCCAGGAGGTGTTTCCCACAAAGTGGCTTGGTGGCTCCTCAGATGTGAATTAGTTGGGACCCCTTGGCTCATCCTCAGGTAGGATGGGGTCCAGGAGAGCCATTTGCAATTTCAGAAGCATGGGTGGGGGTGAGGGGCTGATGCGGCTGACCGTAGGGAGAGGCCCCTGGTGCTCGGCAAGACCTGGACCCCCAGGACTTGTTGTCAGCTCCCCCGGGTCCATGTGAGCCTTCAGGCCTCTGTGCACATTTGTGCCGGCCTCACCACACGGCGGGGCCACGCCTGAGGGCAGGGACATGGCTGCCTGTATCCAGGGTTCCCACAGCGGGTGCCAAAAGAAAGTGAAGAGCTGCCAGCCCTGAGGCCCGGACACCCCACAAAGGCTGGGACTCAGTGAGGTTAGTATCCCAGAGCACGGGTCACAGAGACAGAAGGTCGTCCCAAGGGGCTGCACTGTGGCTGGAGGACCTGCCACCTGTCTCACTACAAGTCACACGGAGGCTGCCTCTCCTTTCAGGAGGCCTGTGGCCGATAGCCAAGGGCTCCATGGCATCCACACGCCTCAGGACACACGTTGATTGCTCTGTGTTGACTACAGACGGGGTGGTGTCCAGACTTCGTGCAAAGCCAAGGGAATTTCCCAGGGATTTCGACAAGAAGCCAGAGTTAACGTCTCAACGAATCTTAACTGAAATGTGTACATCCTGCTGCCGCCATGTACTCTGGCGGCATGGTGAGTAGGTGGGCAGGTGAGCGCTGGCTCCTGGCTGCCAGGTGAGGGGGAAGGAGCAGCCCTGCCCCACCACAGCGGATGAAAGCCTGCTGCAGAGACAAGAGGGGTCGGAGGTCCTGGTGACTCGCCCCAGGGAACTCCAACCAAGCGGAAGGCACCAAACCATGCCATGGGGCCGAGTCCCCAGATTCCAAAAGCAGTGAGAGGCCACCTGTGGACAAGACCACGTGGAGGGCAGGTGGAGTTTGCTGGAAGCCAGAGGTCTGTCCAGAGGTGAGCCTCTCAGTGGGGTTTCGGGGTTTGCCTTCTAGACTCCCTGCAAGTCTGCTTCAGTCAGGAACATGTGCAGCATGTCAGTGCACACAAAACTGTTGTGTGCAACTGTGTGTAGATCCTTAAAGCTGAGAGCCACCCAAGACAGTACGGGCAGAGCCTTGCCCAGCTGCCTGTCCCGAAGCCTTAGAGGAGAAGTTTCGTCCTTTCAGACCTCAGAGAGTCCCACCAGGCAGGAGGCCTCAGCCAGGCCCCAGGGGCCTTCCCCACTCATGCACTTCTGTCTCAAGTCTCAGTTAAAATGCCACCTCCAAAGTTGCCAAAACATCCCTTTCTCGGGCTTACAAATGGAAATCTGTGTTTTATCCCAATAAAATTTCAATTGTTAGCACTGATTCTTATCTTCTGAACTTTTCCCCCTTCGTGGACATGAGCCTCAGGGCGCGTTGGAGAAATTATAGAGAGGCGGACAGAGGGTGAGCGACCGTGTGCAGAGAAGGGCAAGTTTCCAGAATAGTGACAACCGAGTCTCCACAGAGCCTCACCGTGACCCCTGCTGCTCCATGGCTGGCCCCACCTGTAGCCATGGCCCTGCTGCTCCGTGGCTGGCCCCACCTGTAGCCATGGCCCTGCTGCTCCGTGGCTGGCCCCACCTGTAGCCATGGCCCTGCTGGTCCGTGGCTGGCCCCACCTGTAGCCATGGCCCTGCTGGTCCGTGGCTGGCCCCACCTGTAGCCATGGCCCTGCTGGTCCGTGGCTGGCCCCACCTGTAGCCATGGCCCTGCTGGTCCGTGGCTGGCCCCACCTGTAGCCATGGCCCTGCTGCTCCGTGGCTGAATCCACCTTTAGAAATAGCACTGCCAAGTGCTGCTGGTGCTACCACCTGTCACTTCTCATAATTCTCACACATGTATGAGCTCAGTTACTCCACTTCTTAGATCCTCTGTGCTGCTTGCCAGCATCCCACATCACCCTGGCGCAGCCCTGGCCCTTCAGGGGCACTCAGCAATGAACCGACACAGGTCCTGCCATGACCAGACTGCAGCATTTCGCAGAACCAACAGCCAACACTATTCTACTAGTAGGCTGTGAAGCAGGGAGTGCGCGCACCGGAAAACGCTAGTATTTATAAGAACTTTTTTAGATGAGCACTAAGCAGATGCCAGGAGCCGACATAACCCATGAACAACGGACAAAACCAGCTTCATTTCCTTTATTTTGGCGACAGTTAGATGCACTTTATTTCCATGAGGCCATTTGCCACAGTTCTTGGGCGAGCTTCAGGGAGGGGAGGAGCGTGTCCCCTCACTGGCCCCAGTCAGACTCACTGGGTGGCTGCCTGACCCAGGCTGGCCCTCCACAAGGACATCACCTGGAAGGCAGAGGTGATGGGTGGAGCTCTGGGCACCACACAAAGACAGGGGCACAGGACACTGGGCTGGAAACCGGAGATCTGTAGGATTCAACACCCAAACATCCCCTGATTGAGCAACTTCCAGGGGCAGACCCTGGAGCAGGGGTGGTGAGGCAGGGGTCCCACTGAGCCTGGGCGAGAGCCGCCCAGTGTATGCCCAGCGAATCCTGGCAAGCACGGGAGCGGTGGCGTGGCAGTGGGGAGGACGCCTCTGCTTCTGTGGCCCGGTGAGGGGCCTGGTCCAGGAGGTCTAAACTCCAGGCTGGTGCCTGGCGAGGGGCTCCCAGCCCCATGACAAAATGAAAATACAGCAAATGCAGTGCTATTGTCTTAAAGCTAAAATGTATTTAATTTAAAGGACCATCCTGTATTCTGAGATTTTGCTAAAATGACCTTTCTTGCATGACATGAGGGTGTCTTAGTCAGCTAGGGCTGCTACAACAAAGACCACAGACTGGGTGGCTTATACACAGCAGACACTTATTTCTCACGGTGCTGGGGGCTGGACGTCCAAGGTCAAGGTGCCACAGACTCAGTGTCTACTGAGAGCCTTATTCTGATTCCCAGACAGCACCCTGCTGCTGGGTCCTCACGTGGCAGACCCGACAGGGAGCTCTCTGGAGTCTCTCAGAAGGGCAGGGACCCCACCATCAGGGCTCCTCCCTCATGACCCATTCGCCTCCCTACTGCTTCACCGCCTAACACCATTACCTTGGGGGTTAGATTTCAACAGATGAATTTTGGGGGAACACAAATATTCAGACCATAGCAGAGGGCAAAATGAAAAGAGAGCAACCTCAGCTAACTCCCACACCAATCTTTCAAAAACTGTCCCAGGAGTGGCGTCCATCAACCTCAAAGATTGGTCCGGCCCGAGCTCCCACAATCTCACAGCAACGCCAGGGAGCCCTCGGCTCAGGGGAAGCACTGCCTGGTGCTGCTGGAACCACCTCATTATGCCACCACCTTCTGAACAGGTGAGAGCAAGCGCCCAGAGAGTCCTAAGGACTGAGTGAACCATGTCCCCAGGGACAAAGCCCCCAGGCAGTACAGCTGGTGGAACCAGGCCCAGCCTAAACCCTGGCCCATGAAGCTAACGCTCACACAGCTTCCCGCCTGCCCCCCCGCCCCCTTACCTGCTACACACAGGAGAACCAAGCTAAGATGTACCATTCCGTTATCAACACCCCACTTCTCTCGGAAGAGAAAGACGGACCCGGGCTGCTCCTTGGGCAGCACCCTCATCCTCAGTATCAAGAAGCACAAGTCCATGTAACATTACCATCCAACGTTACGGTGACATACCCACAAAGTACCTTAAAATGTATTTCCTATCTCCACAGGCGTGGAATTAAACCTTCACTCCCAGAAAGCAGGAACTCTAACCCCAGGATGGGTTTGAGTCAGGTGCAGTGTTTACGAATACACTTAGAACTTTTCATTTGTCAACTGGCCAGAAGAAGGTCGTTCCAAAAACAGACATGACTTATGCAGAGCAGTGGAAAGGGGGTGGGGGGCAACGGGCCAGTAGGGGTCTCAGCCATTGGTGTGGCCGGCCACCTACACAGATCCAGGTCACACTAATGCCCATCCAGGGCCCACTTTCTCCTGCTTGGCAAACATGTGAAAGTTTACCCAAGACCCCTCTGGTGCCACCCCTCCCTTCAGGCAGTTCTCTGCTTCTGGTTGCCCCTGGCAGCACCTGCAGTCTGGGACACCCCCCCTCCTCCCCAAGTCCATCTGGAGTCTGACTTTGCCATGAGCCTCCCTGCAGGCCAGTGGTCACCCACCCTGCAGATGGGAGGCCTCTAATTCTGGCCATCTTTGCTGTGCAAGCGATTGATCCTAAAGCAAACCATGCCCCCTCCCCGCCAAGCCTCCAGCCTGGGATGTTACGGGCTCATCCCACTGGCCTGGCCTGTGGAGGCTGGGAAGGACAGGTTCTCTGGGCCCAGCGGGCACCATTCCTGCCCGGACATCTCTGTCTGCGCCTTCTAGATCTGGGTCCCGCGAGGGGGCACAGCTCTGGCACTGGCGTCCCTGGGCCCCGCGGGCCGAACCCCCACCCCCACCCAGTCACGCCTACCTGCTTGTCCCGCGCGCGGTGCTCCACGCCGCCGCGCCGCTCCGCCTCCACGGTGCCTTTGCGGCCACTCGAGTACGCAGACACCACGAAGCTGTCCCCTGCGGCCCCGCAGAGGAAGCGCGGGAACCGGGCGCCAAAGAGGGAAGGAGATGCGCGGTGAGCCCCGCGGGCGCCGAGCCTTAAGGATGCCCCGCCGCCGGCGCGCCCGCCCCGTCCCCCGTTTCCGCGCGGCCTGGGGCGCAGGGCTCCAGCTGGGGAGCCGGGGCCGGGGGTGGGGTAGGGTGGGGGCCTTCGCGCTCCCGGAGATCCCGCGGCTAGGTCCCCCCACCCCAGGGCACGGGGCAGAACGCACGTCGGGCTCTGGGCGCTGGGTCCCGGCCGGGTCGCCGCCCCACCCGGCCCGCTCACCTTCAGGGCTCTCTCTCCGCTTGAAGGCTGCGGCGGCTGCGGCGCGCCAGAGGGAGGGCGCGGGAGAGGGAAGGGTGAGTGAGTGGCCGGCGCCCGCCCGCCAGCAGCCCGCCCGCCGCCCGCCCCGGGCCCGAGTCTCACCGTGCTTGGACTGAAATTTCCCCATGCTGCCCAGCCCTGGCTGCCGCCCGCGCTCCGGGCGCGCGCTCAGGTGCGGGTCTGGGGTCCGGTGCTGGGGCTGGGCGTGCGGAGGGGCCGCATGGACCCGGCGCCGGGCCTCCGCGCCAAGTCGGGGGGAGTGGGGTTCCGGGGTCCGGTGCAGCCGGGACGCTGGAGCGGGCGGGCGGGCGGGCGCGGCGACAGCAGCGACAGAAGCTGCCCGGTTCCCTCTGAGCGCGCGCGCCCGCGCTCGGGCTTTAACGGCGGCCCCTGCAGCGCCCCCCGCGGCCGCCTCCCGCAGCGCACCGCCCCCCGGATCCCGACCCCCACCCACCTCCAGGCCCCGCGCAGCCTGGTCTGGGCCGGGCCTTGCTGGGGCGTGTGCCATTCCCGTAAGTACGTGGGGAAATGCGCTCGTCCGTCAGCAGCGAGGACTCCGGACAAGCGGCCTATGAGAGTGGTCAGGGGCTGCAGGGACCCTTCGGTTCGGTGCTGACTTTTTTGGGGAAAGCTCTTGATCAGGCCATCCTAAGCCATGGGGTCCTCAATTCTAGAGAAGCCAAAAGACTCTCCTTTCACAGGAGAGGGCCCTGGAGCACTGCCCCAGGAGCACTGCCCCAGGAGCACTGCCCCAGGAGCACTGCCCCAGGACTTGGGCTGGTTGTGTGGTGGGTGGGGGAGAAAACTTGGGGGGAGGGGATTCAGAAGGCAGGAGGCCATGGGGGAGGAACCTTGGAGAGGGGGCCCAGGTGAAGAGAGGTGTCTCTCCACAGGACCAACTCCCAGCCTTGGCCTGGCTGGTATGGACCAGCTGACCTTCCCAGAGGTCCAGCGCCAGCCTCTTTCTGCCCCCACAGTAATCCAGGATGGGAAAGGACCAGCACTGGGCTGTGGGTGGGATGCACTCTGACCGCCCCTCCCCACCCCAACTTTGACCTTGGCTGAACTTCTGGGCAATGTGAGAGTGTGTCAGCCACCTCTCAGAGTTCTGGGCCTGGGCACCTGCGCTCAGCCGCCTCTATATGAGGGACAGGGCTGCCAGCGCACCTTTCCTCCCCTCTGCATTCCTCCCAGCCCGTCCACCTGCCCCGGTGACCCCTCCCTCAGCACCCTCTCTGTTCCCTCCCCTTCATCCCTCACTCTGTGAGGACCCCTGCCCTTGCCCAGTTCTGTATTTTCCTGGGGGAACCATCCTTTCTCAGGTTGCCACTCGGCTCACCTTCTCCCCTTGCCTCCCCTGAACTTCCCTTGCCCACCTGTATCTCCTCCAGTGGTTTCAACTTAGCAGGTGCCGTAAGCCTGTGGTCACTCCCATGTCCCCAGTTTCCATGGATGACCCCACCATGACTTGGTGCCAGCTCCAAACGCTGGAGGTAGACTGCTGTGACAGGTTACTCACCTGCCCAGGCTTGGCCCACCTCCTTCTGCTTCATGGAACTGGGCCTCTCCAGCTCACTGAGGTAGCCAGCCCCCACCATCACCAGGACCCTCACTACCTCCTGCCCTGAGATAACAGGCATTGATGAGTTGATGTCCAGCCAAGCCTGGGGGACGATTCTTATGTATCATCTTATCCAATTCTCAGGCCATCGAGGGGCAAGTACAGTCATCACCCACTTTGCAGTGGCCCAGAGCACCCCATGATTCCCCCAGGTACTCAGCTGGTCAATGACAGAACCAGCGATAGAACCAGTGTCCTGCTCCTGACTCCAGCAGACCCCTTCAGTGACCATCAGCCTGCAACCAAGCTGCACACAGGTGTGTGACTACAGGGCATGTGAACCATGCAGTGGGCACCCTTGCTTGTGAGCTATTCCCACCAGGCCCCACCTCTCTCTGGGCTGTCCTCCCAGACTCTTCCAGCCCCTCTCTCTGTCTCCCATAAACTTATGTGGCCTTTAACCCTCAATTTAGAACATAATGGTTTGTCGTCTCTAGTGGCTTCATGTGTCCTATTAGTGTGTTTGTGACAATAATAATAATAATACTGTTGTAGTTTATGCAAAGTTACAGCTTAGAGATTGAAGCCCTTTCAAATGCTTGTGACTCTATCCATCACCCTGTACCAACTAGAGGGTGGGTGTGTAATCCGTGTGCAGATGCAGTCCTGTATGGAGAGCCCTGCAGTGATGCTCACAGACGCTGGGAAGTCCACACCCACCCTCCACCCCCCAACACACACACACACACACACACACACACTGCTATGGAGAGGTTGGCTGGAACACCAGGCCAGGTGTGTTGGCAGGGACTATTGAGTCTCATTCCTGAGGCTCTGGTCTTTGTTACATGCAGATGGTGTAAAGGCTGGAGAGGGCCGGGATGGTGCATGAGTGCCCCTGGAACCAATTCCCACTCCCTCATGGCCCCCCAGTGTCTGTGGCCAGTGTCTATGGTCACATTTATCTTGTCACACAGAGCCAGGCAGCAGAAAGTGCTCACGTGATCCACCTTGACCTGTATTACCTGGGAAATATTTTAAATTTATTCTTAAACAGTTTCATAGGTATGTAATTCATATACCCTCTAATTCACTCACTTAAAGTGTACAAGTCAATGTTTTTTTAGTATCTTTGCAGATTTATGCAACCATCACGTCAATTTTAGAACAAACCCTAATCTTCCCATCAACCCCTGCCTCAGGGAGCCACAGTCTGCTCCTGTCTCCTTGGATTTCCATGTTCTGGACATTTCATGTGAATGGAATCGTGTGATTTCTGCCCTTTTGTGTCTGGCTTCTTTCTCTGAGCGTAGTATTTCCAAGGTTCATCCCTGAGGTGGCGTGTGTCAGAATGCCATTCCTTGTCATGGCTGTGTAAAGTCCAATGTATGGACGGACCGTACTTTGTTTACCCATCCATCTACTGGTGGACATTTGCGTTACTTCTACTTTTTGGCTCCTGTGAACAGAGCTGCACAAGGCTTGTGTGGACACGATTCCATTGCTTTCGGATGGGACTTGAGCGGGGACTGGCTGGGCCACATATCAGCTCCCTGTGTAATTGTGTGAGGAGCCACCTCTCCGTGGGCCCAAGTGTTTTCCAGAGCAGTGGCTTCACCTCAGTCTCACCAGCCATGTGGCGAGGCTCTGTTTCTCCACATCCTCGAAGACACTTGTTACAATCTGACCTTTTTTTTTTTGTCTGACTTTATTATTTTGGCCATCCTGGTGGGTGGGATGTGCTGTCTCACTGGTTTGATTTGCGTTTCCCTAATGGGTAATGATGTCAGGCTAACGATTTCATGTGTATATTGGCCATTTGCATATCTCCCTTAGAGAAATGTCTGTTCAAACCTTTGTTGGGATGTAAAGTTCTTTATATATTATGGGTACAAGTTCCTCATCATATAGATTATTTGCAAATATGTCCTCCCATCCATGGGCTGTCTTTTCACTTTCTTGATGGTGTCATCTGAAGCACAGAAGTTTTCAGTTCTGAAGTTCAGTTTATCTATTTTACCGTTTGTTATTCCTGCTTTAGGTGGCATACCTTTGAATTCTTTGAGTCTTAATTTTTTATTTTCTGCCCACATGGCTGCAGCCAGGAGGCAGGGCATAGCCAGTCATTCCGGGGACTCCCATAGTGCTGGGAAGTTCTTGACTGCAAGAAACTCTATTCCTGCCCTACCTGGTTTGGCTCAGTGGATAGAGCGTCAGCCTGCAGACTGAAGGGTCCTGGTTTTGATTCTGGTCAAGGGCACATGCCAGGGTTGCAGGCTCAATCCCCAGTAGGGGGTGTGCAGGAGGCAGCCGATCAATGATTCTCTCTCATCATTGATGTTTCCATCTTTCTCTCCCTCTTCCTTCCTCTCTGAAATCAATAAAAAAATATTTTTTTAAAAAGAAAGAAACTCTATTCCTTAAGCCCCCTAAAGGTGTAATAGAGGCACAGATGGATGGAGGTGAGACTAACTCGGGCGAATGGGCAGGGGGCCCACCCACCAGGACACTTTGGAGGTCTCTCAGCCAGACGTATGGACTTCCTCCTCAGATGTATGGACAGGACCACGGCAGCTTCAGGCAGCCCCGTTCACACTCGGAAACTGGAGAAGGAGCTTTTGCTAGGAGGGTCCTGTGGAGGGGCCTGTGTGCAGGGCAGGAAGATGGGCCGGGGTAGCCCTCCTGGTCAATGTCCACCCCTGTGCCTGAGGAGATGATGATGGAAGGAGGTGCTGCACTGAGGCAGACACTTCCTGGGAAGGCGTGAAGGCAGCTACCAGGGCTGGGGCCAGCCCCTAGTCTTTGCTTATTGCTCCTGCGTCCTGGTCACTCTCTGCCTGGTGGTATCAACACCTCAGCCAGTGACCCCCACCTGCTCCTTGGAAAGATATCCAGGCCTCCGAGGGGTCTGTTCCTTGTTTCCATGATCAACACTGCTCCATCCAGCCAGTACCCAGGCCCCTCCCAAGCCTCGTGCTGACTTTCAGGAAAGAACACAGGCTTCGTTCCTCATCTGGGCACCGCAATCAGGCACGTCTGTGGAAAGCCTGTCCACATGCCCAATGCATGGAAAGCACAGATCCACAGATTTGGAGAGGGCCTTTACTGGCGGCCACCGCACGGTGCTCAGACTTCAGGGATCCCAGAAGGGCTCACCTGGTGTCCTGGCCTCTCCACTGGGCATAGCTGTGGCTGTGTCCCTGACCACTGGGCACACAGCTCCGTCCACCTGCCCAATGAGACACCAGTCCCTGCTCTGCTCAGCTCCCTGGACTCTGTCTGAGAGGAGCTCGCAGTGGGCACCTTGGTGCCTCAAGGAGCACAAGGGGCCTCCAGACCTCCCTCAGCTCAGGCTCCAGGCCTGGCCACTCAGCCTCTTGTCACTGTGTGCCTCCCAGCAGCATAAGGCGTTCAGCTCAGTGACGATGCACACGCCTTGGTGACGCCCACGCCCCTCTGCTCAGCCCATGTGGGTCTGTGAACATCATCCACCCAGGGCCACATCGTGACTGTCCTGCCAACCTCCTAGGCACCAGCAACAGGCTTCCCCTCATCTCCAGCTCCATGTGGGTTGGGCTTGAGGGTGGGGACCGCTCTGTGGACCCAACTCTGAGATTTTGGGGTGCACTCACGGCTTGAGCTCAGGAAGAAGGGGCTGGAATGCCAGCTTAGAAAATGACATGTGCACTTGCCATTGAGCAAGGCCTCCCCTAGGAGCATGTCGTCTAGCTGTCCTGCTCCCTGGCCCCAAACAGAGGCCTGCAGAACCTTGGGGGACCTGTGAGTCCCAGGCCTTCAGAGGCCCCTTTCTCCATAAAAATACAACAAAAAACTGACCCTAGCCACTCAGGAGATAGAGTGTCAGCCTGCAGACTGAGGGGTCCCTGGTTGGATCCCTCACCCTGGCTGGGGCGCATGTGGGAGTTAACCCATCGATGTGTCTCTCTCACATTGATGCTTTTCTCCCTGTCTCTACCCTTCCCTTCCACTGTCTTTAAAGATCAATAGAAAAATATCCTTGGATGAGGGTTACCAAAAAGAAAAAAACAAAACAAAATACTGTAGCTTAGAACTGTGTCTTTCCTTGTCATTCTCCCAGTTCCGTGGCGTCATGTCTGAATGGTGGTCAGCCACCTACCCTGTGCCTGTGGGGTGGGCCTTCAGGGACTCTGCCTCTGGACACCCTGCTCTGCCCTCCCCTGGCCTTGGGTCCCTGAGCGTCCTCACCCCAGGGAAAGCCTGTGGGGAGGGATATTTGCAGCATTTCATCCACCACAGCCCACCCAGAGGAGAGGGATAACGGGAACACGGGATGCGCCAGGAGCTGAGACCAGCTCTGGCCCAGAGCAGCTACAGCTCGAGTCCGGCCTAGAGCCCCTGACCGCCCAGCATCCTCCAGGTCACTGGGCAGCCCTTGGGAAGGCGGGGGCGGGGGGGAGGGGCTCACCTGTGTCCTGCATTCTCCCTTCTGCATCATGGAGCCTCCAGGACAGTTTCACCTGTTGATAAAATCAGTTCTCAGTACTTTCAAAGAGAAGGGCTATGCTACAGCCACACCTGCCGTTACTAATAGGCATCCTTGTGGGTTTTCAAAGCCTTCTCATTATCACATCAGTCCTCCCAAAACCCCGGAGGTGGGGGTCAGGGTGGGCAGGGTGGGGCACCTTGTCTCTAACAGGAGGACATGCTTCCTGGGGGCTGGACAGCCCAGTCACCCCTGGCCTGAAGGACATGCCTGAGACGTGAATCGCCTGACGCCCACGTCTGTGCCCACAGCTGCACTGTCTGTGCCACGTGTGCTAGCCTGGGTGAACTCTCTGCCAGGTGGGAGCCACTATTGCCTCTTCGGGGTGAGGAGCAGCTCTCTCTCCAAGCCCCTAAGGAAGCTGGCACCTTCCCCTGGTCATGGGGATAGGGGGAAGAACGGGGTCCCCGCCCCAGGGGTGTGAGGTGGGGACGGCCAGCTGAGCGTGGGAAAGTCTCTGCTGAGAGAGGCCAGGGTGGCTGAGCTGGGTCTCTGGTGATGGTGGGGGAGGCAGGCCTGGCCAGGGAGAGACACGGGGCAGTGACTCAGCTCTGGTGAGAACCCCAATTGTCTAGCGGCCCCGAGCATGGGGTGGGGGTACTGCTGGGTGGCCCAGGGGGTCCAGAGGCATGGTCAGCCTGACCCTGAAGGTGCTTGGGGCTCCAGGTTCCTGGGAACTACAGAGGGTCTCTTGTCTCCTAAATTGCACTTTGTGGGGGAGCAGGGACCTCAGGCAAGGATTCCAGTCTTCCCAGGCTTCACTGTAAATACTGTATCAATATGACATGACGTGGGAAATGCCCGCCAGGCCTGAGGCCAATGGGTGCCTGCTCCCACAGCCCAGGGTGGGGGAGGGGGGGCAGGGCCTGGGTTACTCAGTGAAGGTGGGGTGGGAGGCTGTGCTCACGTCACTGAGGTCTTCCCCTCGGCTGCCAGCGAGGCCCCGGCTGGATTTCCAGGACTCTGAGTCATGAGTCCGTGGGGGTCCCACACGTTAATGTTTCTCAGCCCCTTGGGTGCCCCTGTGAAGACCTGGTGCTGGGACCCTGCTTAGCTGTGTGACGCTGGGTGGGTCCCTCTACCTTTTCATCCTCGTAATGGGTGTAATTATGGCAGTCTTCAGCCAAAAGATGGATGGAGGATAAGACAAGATAACCATCAGCAAGCAGGACGAAAGAAGCTGAGGCTGCCTTGCCTGAGCTTATCTGGCCCCTGAGAGGGCCCTTCTCTCATCGCCTGTGTGAGGGCCTGGGCTCAGACTCTGAGAGGGGCCTGAGAGGGGACGGAACCTGCTCAAGTTTCCTGCCGGGGATGCCCAAGCCTCTCAGCACAGGTCCCAGGAGAAGGGGTGGGGTGGGGGGGCCTCTTCTAACCCAGTCCCAGCCAGGCAGGGCCTCTCCACTGTGCTCCGCTCCCCCTTCCAGGTCCCAGGGGGCTGGGTCCTCCTTGGTTTGGAAAGACCCTCCCTCGGGGAGCCCTCTGTGTGAGGTGCACAGGCAGGTCGTGGCCCCTCCTGGAGAGAGTGTAAGAACCTCCTCCGAGGGGAGGCAGCCTATCCCTGAACTCCCGGGAAGCCTTCCGGGAAGACTATGCTGGGCTCCATTTCTCTTGTTTTTACCACAGGCAGGGGGGGTGGGGGGTAAGGGGGTGGGGGGAGAGAGAGGGGAGGGGGGGACTTCATTATGGCTCTCACTGTCTCTCTGGCCTGGGGACCAGTTTCTGGGAACCACCAATCAAGCGCCTCCCTAGAAGAATTTGCAAATAAAGGAGGAAAGAGACTGAAATATGACCATAGGGCTGGAGCTGAAGGGGCCGTTCCTCTGTGGCCAGAACAGCCTGACGGAGATGCCAGGGTGATTGTCCCTCCTTCCTGCTGATGGTGGGGAACCAACATGACACTCAGGCCAAAGCCCACGCGAGCTGCCGGGCTCCCAGCGTTTCCCCGGGGAGGGGGCTCCCTTGCTTCCAGGGGACTGGGAGCTCCTGGGCCAGCAGAGTCCTGGGTGGGGACTGCCTGTCATGAGGCCAGCCAGGTCCCCAGGAGTGAGGGCCGCTCAGCCCCGCCCATTAGAGTTGACCTGGCACCTGGCCTTCCCAGTGCCTGGGTCCCCCTGAAGAGCTCCTAGACCTGCAGACGCCCTGGGGTCACACCTGCTGGATGCGGGAGCCGCTTCAGGAATGAGGCGAGACTGAGTTTTATTTTGTTCGTAACGTTGATGGATGTGGGACGACTGGAGTGGTGACATCACTGCAGTTCTGGTTTACGGAGCCTGTTCATGACCGTGCGAGGCTGGGCGTCGGTAGCCTCTCAGAAATCCAGTGCCCTCAGCTCAACCCTGGTCTCTCTGATGACTGTGTGCAGCCCCCTGAGGTGTTTTGTGGATCGAGTCCTAAGAACTCGCGTCTTGGGCTGACCCTGGATGAGATTGTGGAGTAGGAGGAAGGGGCCTTTGGACTCAGTGACCACTCAGAGCACCTGTGAGCACAGTGGGCACCTGTGTTCTGGGTGGAACGTCTGAGAAGAGAAGGTGGTAACTTAGTCATGCTGAGGGGTTCCACACTGAGAAACATGTGCTTGTCTTTTGGGTCAGGGCACCCACCATGGGGCATTTTCCTACAGACAAGCATGTATGTGTGTGTGTGTGTGTTGTGTCCCATTGCAGCCCCGCTTTTGAATAGTTGAAATCATTGGAAACACTCTAAACGTCCACCAATGGCAACATGAGTGCAATGATCACCCCCACGTGACGGAATACTATGCAGCCTCTAAAAATGGTCACGCTCTGAGCAGACTGCAGGGGGACCATGTCCAGGACTTACTGTTAAATGACAAACAGAGCCATCCTCAGAGCATATTTTTGCTATGATTCCATTTGTACAAAAACAGCCCTATCTGTGGACGCGTGGGAAATGTCTGCAAGATACACATTAAATTGCTAACAGAAGTTGCTTCTATTAGAAGGAGGATGGGAGACCTTTGTTTCAGTTCTGAACTTTAGTGGCTCCTTTCTTTCTTTCTTTCTTTCTTTCTTTCTTTCTTTCTTTCTTTCTTTTTTTTACAACAAACACATGCTTTTTAATAGACGGGGGAATTTTTTTGTTTTAATTACAAGTGTAAGGAGAGACAGATGGCAGAGAGTGCCCCGGCCAACCCGGAAGCACTTGTGCTGAGAAACGTATGTGCAGTCGGTTTTGAGCAAGGATCCTTCTGCAGCGTTCACTCCAAGGACTGGCTGACTGGTTAACTGATTAACTAGTCCTCCAGCAGTCCCCTCTGGTTCTAAGGTGACTAACTGCTGCAGCTCCAGGCCGCAGACTCCACCAGGGAGGCCTGAGGAAAGTGGAAATCAGAGAGACAGCACTTTAAGGACTAGGGTGCCCTGCTTTATGGAGTCCTGTTAGTGACCATGCGGAGACTGGGGGTCCGGTTTTGTTTTCTTTAGAGACTCATCCATAGGGACCAACGAGCTTTAACGTCTTGGATTGGTATTGTCTTATTTGTTTCGCTCTAAAGAAATAAGGGTCCAAAGTCTGTGTTGAAAACTGACCACTGTGTCTCGGTACAAGAGGGGTCGTATGAGAAAACAGGGAGCACGTCTGATCCAAGCAGTCGGGCTCAGGCTAACTTTTCCCGCCTGGACACTGGCACCAAGAGGAACCGCTGCTTCTCGGTCAGGGGCTGGAACCCTGGCCCCTAGTCCTGCCTCCCGGTGACCAATGTGGGAGACGTTTTCGAGGTGCTTTTCTACCTCAGCCGCACAAAGACAGCCGCTTTTCCAGGAAAGACTTCCTGTGAACGTGTTAGGTCTTCTTTCAATAAGAAGAGGAAGCCGAAACCGGTTTGGCTCAGTGGATAGAGCGTCGGCCTGCGGACTGAAGGGTCCCAGGTTCGATTCCGGTCAAGGGCATGTACCTGGGTTGCGGGCACATCCCCAGTAGGAGATGTGCAGGAGGCAGCTGATCGATGTTTCTCTCTCATCGATGTTTCTGACTCTCTATCTCTCTCCCTTCCTCTCTGTAAAAAATGAATAAAATATATTTAAAAAAAAAAAAAAATAAGAAGAGGAAAAACAGAGCCTCTGTCTGTCTCTGAAGACACGTGTGGCTCAGGCTCAACACAAGTTGAAGGAGAGGAATACATATGATTCTTTGTTCCTCACCCCAGCCTTTCCTGAGGTGAATGACTGCTTAGAGACAGAAGGTAAATGGAGGGGTCGCCCACCACCAGAAGCCTGGCCCGGAGGCCCAGGCCCCGCACACGGCGTGGCCCACTTGCTCTGACGGACATACCTATGGAGGGGCGTATTTCAGTCCCCATGCCCCTGCCCGCCTCCAGAGCAAAGGCAGCGCTCTTCTCCGGACGGTTGGCAGGACAAAGAAGGAAGTCGGCTTGCAAAAGGCCAGGGACAAAACATCTCTTTTGTCTTCCTGGGGTGGTTTCCCCTTTGGGGGAGCTGTGAATGGCTACTTGTGGCTTGGAGGACACAGGAGAAGCCCAGGGCGGTCGGGCCCCAGCTGCCCAGCAGGTGCCTGGTGGCTTCTCTTTTATGTTCCCGTGTCTCCTCACCTGCAGGAAGAGCTGCTGGATGCTTTACTACAAACCTCCTCTCCAGACTGGAAAAAACACACATCTTATTCTGCCCTCGTGGAAGGGGGCTTCTCCTTAAAATGTGGCCAGACACTTATTTCCAGCCTCCCCAACGTGTCCCAGGAGGAGATACCAACTGTGTTCACCCTCTTCTGCAGGACATGGTGCAGCCCGGCCAGGCCACAGTCACCGGGAGTGGACGCTGAGCAGGGCACGTGGGCTGAACCCAGCAGTTGCAGGCCAAGGGGACATCTGGGAGAGGAGGAAGTCCGGCAGGATTGACTGGTGAAGGTTTCCAGGTCTGCAGAGGGGGTTCCCTGCCCTCCCTGGCTGGAGTGAAGACGGAAGGGAAGCTGTGGCATCATTTGGATATTGCTGGTCGGCATCCCTGCAAGCTTCGGATGAAGACCTGACAACCATGAAAGACAGAGAGAGAGGAGAGGTGCCACTTCATCTTGGTGGCACAGAGTAAGTTCGTCCTGGATAGATGGAGCGGGGACCCCAGAGCTTCAGAGCATGGCCACCTCCCCCCCCCCTTTTTTGTTAATCCTCACCTAAGGTTATTTTTCCATTGGCTTTTTTAGAAAGAGTGGAAGGGACGGGGGAGACAGAGAGAAACATCAATGTGAGAGAGACACATCGATTTATTGCCTCCTGCACGTGCCCCCACCAGACAGGGGATCCAGCCAGCAACTGAGGTACATGCTCTTGACCAGAATCGAACCTGAGACCCTTCAGTCATCGGGCCAACACTCTATCCACTGAGCCAAACCAGCTAGGGCTGTGACCCCAAATTAAATAGGAAGAGAGATGTGGCCACCTGTGATGGGGGTGGGGGGTCTGCATCTCCTCCCGACGGCAGGACCATAGGGTAGGGCAGGCCCCCGGCATTGGCACCTGCTGGGAGGATTTTATGCTCTAATGCAGTTGTCCCAAAATGCTCTATTTTTCCCAAGAAAGCAGCCCGCCATCCTCACTTATGAGAGAAGGAGGCATCATTAGGGAGACTCTTCACTGGGTTATTTTGTCAAAATATGGCTAAGCTGCTGAAGAAAACGCCCTGCGACACCCCTCCCTCCAGACCACCCTGCAGGGCCTTCCTGTGGAGCTCCCCTCTGCGTTTTTAACCGGGAGACCTGTGTCTTCTCCCTCCACATCATCTGCTCCCAGACCCCGCCCACCTCACTGCCCCTTCCTGTGCCCAGCCCACCCCTTCCTCCCTTCCTCCTGAGCTATGGCAGCCCCAGCACGTCTCACCTCGCAGCTCTGGAGACCACAGTCCCAATGGGCTGCCTGGCTTGGCTGCAGGTGTGCATAGGGCTGGCCCTTCTGGGAGCTGACGGGATAGTCATTCCCTGCCTTTTCCAGCTACTCCAGGCCATGGTGACGCTCCCCCACTCAGAGCCAGCATCGTACCTGAGGGCTCCCCAAGCCACATCTCTTGGACTCTCCATGTCTTGCTTACCCCCCACTTGTAAGGACCCTGTGGTTGAACTGGGCCACCTGGATAACCCAGAATCACGTCCCCACCTCAAGGCTGACTGGTCAGTAAACCTGGTGCCCCCCGGCCCCATAATCTAACAGCCACTCCCAGGACTGGGGTTAGGACCTGACATCCATGAAGGCTGTTATTCTGCCTGGCACCCCTTCTGCACTCAGACTGGAGCAAAGGGAACGTTTGAAAATATACTGGGATGTCTTAACCCTGCCTCTCCCCAGAGATCAAAGCTCCTCAGGAGATTCAGGAAATCATGGGTTTCCCCTTCTGCCGAACCTCATTCCCTTTCTCGCCCACACCTGTCACCGTAGCCCCTGCAGCTGATGCCGTCCTGCCCAGCTTCTCCAGAAAGTGTGTGTGAGGGTAAGACAGCAGGGGTCTCTCTGGTCAGGAGGGGCCCAGAGAGAGGGAGATCTAGAGACAGAGAGACAGAAGGAGAAGAGACAGAGAGAGGGAGAGCCAGTGTCTGCTGCCTCCGGGGCCGGCATGTGGGATGAGCCTCTTCCTTGGGGAATGCTCTTTCTCATGCAACCAGGTGAGGCTCTGGGCATCAGGGCTCTGGCACCAGCAGAGCAGGCAGTTGCCTGAGGCCCTGGAAGCCCAGGTCGGCTGCTGTCATCACATTTGAAAACCAGCGGTTGACCAAATGTTCCCTGAGAAAGTTTTCACTTTGTGTTTTTATTTCCCAATCACTTTAACCCGAGGGAAGAAACCAGAGTCAGGGCTTTCTGGTGGGGCACCTGCCAGAACCCTCCCCCTCACCCCAGGGGCGCTGGCCCCACCCAGACACACCTGTGGGTTCCCAGGAATGTATGTGCAGTCACCTGGGAGGAGGACCAGCAAACACTGTGCATTTGTGTATCCTTTAAACTGAGGGAGCTCACATCCAGGAGTGCACGCAGCTCCTCACTGTGGAGTTTGGCCAATATATATAGACACACACAGGGTGGGGCAAGAATAGGTTTACAATTTTATATATATATACTAGAGGCCTGGTGCACAAAATTAGTGCACTCAGCGGGGGGGGGGGGGGTCCCTCAGCCCAGCCTGCACCCTCTCACAGTTCAGGAGCCCTCGGGGGATGTCCAACTGTTACCACCACTGCGCTCACCAACTATGAGCCTGGCTCCTAGCTCCCTGTGGGAGCGCACTGACCACCAGGGGGCAGCTCCTGCATTGAGTGTCTGCCCCCTGGTGGTCAGTGTGCATCATAGTGACCAGTTGTTCTGCCGTTCAGTCAATTTGCATATTAACCTTTTATTATATAGGATACTAGAGGCCCAGCACACAAAATTCATGCGCAGGTACGGCCCCTACGCCTGGCCTGCATCAGGGCCATCTTCCCTAGCTGCCCGCAGCTGGCCCTGCCCCCCATCACCACCCACCCCCCCATTCCCCGTTCACCATCGGGTGATCGGTGCCTGACGGCCAGGGGAAGGGACCAAGAGGTGGTCAGTGTGCCTCATAGTGACTGGTCCAGCAGTAGTTCTGGTTGTTCTGCCGTTAGGGTCAATTTGCATATTACCCTTTTATTATATAGGATAATTTCCCCAAATAAGGACAGACAGGAAGTCCCTCTTGGTCAGTGCCTGGCCCAGACATCCCCCCCCCATTCCTGCCCCCTGGGCCAGTGCCCACTGTTTCTCAGCTTCCAGAGCAGAGCTGCACTGTCCACTGGCCAGCCTCCTTCCACCCTGGGGACTCTGGGAGGCTGCCTCCTGTGATGTGACGTTCTCCATCCTGTGGCTGACCAAACTGCGGGCAATTCCACGTGGTGCTGTGGTTGACGCAGTGTCTGGGACATCTGTGCTGGCCTGTTGGCCTCTCACACACTTACTCTGGGTGTCAGCCTTGGGGAGATGTGGCCCAGGGATGGGCATGTGTCCAGCAGAGTACCTTTTTTCTCTCGACATCACTGTCTTTGAGCCCTGTCCTCTCCCCAGCCCCCGCCTGTCCTTGGCCCCTGTCCTTGGAACTCTCCCCCCGCCCCCAGCCTCCTCACACCAGCCATCCAGGATCTGCGGAGCTGGCTTATTGTGGTTTCAGTTATGAGCGTTATTGACAAGCATCTTCCCACACGCTTGATGGCCACTTGGAAGTCCTCCCTGGGGACGTGCCAGGTCAGGCCTTTGCTTTTAAGTCGGCTGTCTCTCTCCTCAGTCCAGGCTCCAGATGCCTCTGTCAGTTCTAACATCTCCCCAGACAGGGCTGGACTCCTCCCTCCAATGGTGCTCTCCGATGAGCAGACGTGCTTAACTTGAATAAAGTCCCCTTGGTCCCGACTTTCTTTTATGATGGGTGCTTTCTGCGTCCTATTGAGAGATCTGTCCCCGGGTCATGAGCATATTTTCATTGACTTTCAGAAGTTGTATGTTTTTCACATTCCCATGAAGGTCCATGATCCATCCTAAGTTTATTTTTGGTTTGATGTGAAGTAGGGGTCACGGCTCATTCTCCCTCCCATGCAGATATTCAGTTCATTCGGGACCAGCTATGCAGAGACCTTCCTGCTCCACTTACGGGCAGTGGTGTCTTTGGCACCAGCAGCTCTGTTCCGTTTCACTGCCTTTGCCTTCCCTGCACCAATGCCCCACTCTTGGGGAGTGAGGGCCAGCACCCCTTCCTCTGCTCCGGCCCTGAGTGGGGCCCTGAGCAGAGGTGCTGGGTCCTGCAGAGGATGCCCTGCGTGTCCACCTCGCCCGTCATGGGATGCCAGCTCCAGGGCCCCCACAGGCTGGGCGCTGGGCTCCACAGAGGGCCCCTGGTGAGCAGAGCCACGGGGATGTCCACAGAGCAGAAAGAAGAATGCATTGTTTTCCAGGAAAGCATTTAACGAGACACCAGCCAAGACAGTGTAAGAGAAATAAATAAGGCACAATCGGATCCTTTATTCTGCAACATTCCCGGCTCCACTGTTTTTACAGACTACGCGCTGGCATGCTTTTCCTGCCGCCCCCCGTTTGCCTCACGCCTCTTCAGCTCTCACGGTGAGCAGCCTGGTATTTCCCTTTGACCATAGTGTTTATTAAATATCGATTGCAGTAATAAGAAACGATTTCTACCAAAGTCAAGAGGAAAAGAAAACATATCAAGTAAACCAGAACGTTTTTGACTTGCTCCTGTTTTAAAAGGCAGAGCCCGTGAAAACAAGGCGGACATCTGATGTGCAGGCCATGGAACCGCGACTTCTCAGTGCATGAGCTTGGGAGGGGGAGATGGAAGGCAGCTGAAAACTTCTTTTGTCATACTTGTTGTAAATGGGGAGTGTCTTGGCAGTTTTTTGATAAATGCATGAAAAATAAGAAAGTCAAAAGCAAGAACCTGAAAGAAAATAGGGTCCCGGGAGCAGCCACAGAGCTCCGTGAGGAGCTGTCCACTACACATCCCCTCCCCCAAAGGCCCCCACCCCCCACCTCACCCCCGTGGATGGGCCAGACATGGCGAGTCTGGGGCCATCTGGGTCACATGTCTTGTTCGCTGAATCTGTGTTGTTGTCAGGAGGATGAGGGATGACCACCAGCAGATCCAGGCCAACCCCTGGATGGACCTCATCCCTGGACAGAAATCATGGTCTTGCTGAAATCATGTATCAGTCAGTAGTTGTTTGCAGATTCCTTTATATCTATGTGCTGTCAATAATTAAAGGTAATATTATTTCCTCCTTTCTGTGTCTTTTACTTGTTTCGTTGCACTGGAAGGAGCCTTGAGGAGAATGTTTAATTAAAGTGGTAAAAATTGGTAGCCGCGGCCCTTCATTCAGCATTCTGCACGAGGTTTGTAGAGAGACTTCTTCATTATACAAAGGAATGTACTTGCTTTTCTTTCATTTCTGAGAGTTGTAATGAATGGGAATTGAATTTTTCAGACCTTTTTTCCTGCACCTGTTGAGAGGATTGTTTTTTATTCTACTTGGTTACATGTGATGTATATTGATTTATTTTTTAATGTTTTACCATGCTTGCTTGTCTGCATTGCACCTCAGTTAGCTGTGCTGCAGCTTCTATTCTGTTGACTGTGACTTGCTAATTTTTAGAGCATATTTTTGTCCATGTTTTTAACAGAACTATGCAGACTATTAAATTGCCCTTGCATCCATGTTGTCAAGTTGTGTTTTACAAATTTTGTTTAATTTATCTAAATTGTCAAAATTGCCCTAGCCAGTTTGGCTCGGTGAATAGAGTGTCGGCCTGCGGACTGAAGAGTCCCAGGTTCGATTCCGGTCAAGGGCATGTACCCTGGTTGCGAGCACATCCCCAGTGGGGTGTGTGCAGGAGGCAGCTGATGTTTCTCTCTCATTGATGTTTCTAACTCTCTATCTCTCTCCCTTCCTCCCTGTAAAAACTCAATAAAATATATTTTAAAATAATAATAAATAAATTGTCAAAATTATTGGCATAAATTGTTCAGCATACTTTTTTATTATTTAACATTGATTTTTAGCGAGAGTGGAAGGGAGATGAGGGAGGAAAGAGAGAGCAAGAGAGAGAGAGAGAGAAAGAGAGAGAGAGAGAGAGAGACATGTGAATACATTGATTGGTTGCTTCTGACCCAAGCCGGAGATCAAAACTGCAACCCAGGTATATGCTCTTGACTAGAAATAGAACTCACAGCCTTCCAGTGTGCAGGTTGACACCCTAACCATTGAGCAACACCAGCCAGGGTTTATTTGTTCATTTGTTGCTTTCAGTTTACCATGTATCTTGTTATTTTCGATTTCACTGTGGTCATAGACTATTCTCCCTATGCTCTCAACCCTTAACAAGCAGTTGAGGCTTTTTACTAGCCCAACAAGTCATTAATTTGGGTTTATGATCCCTATGCACTTCGAGAAAAAGTGTATCCTGCAGTATCTCTTAGATGCAGAGTTCTGTGCATGTCAACAAGGTCACATTTGTTTAATTATGTTTTTCAAATCTTCAGTATTTCTACTGATTTGTGTCTGTTTGCATGGTGTACCTTCTCCCATCCTTGCGTGTTTATGTACTTACATTTACGTGTCATCTGAAGAAATGAAGTTTGTTTTGTTTTATTTTTGTAACCCAGCCTGACAATCTTGGCTTTTTAATTAGGGCATTAATGTAATTTAATAATGTGGTGAAATAATGATTACATTATTTTAGTGTAACTGATGGTATATTTGCGTTTAAATTTACAAGACAGTTTGCTTTGTAGTAGTCTCCTCTGTTTTTTTATCCTTCTCTGCCAGTTTCTGACTAATCAAAGGTCTTTTTATTATCTTCATATTAGATTTTTCTTATTCTTTTAATTATTTCCCACATGCATTCTTTTCCTTAAAATTGTTTTAAATTAAATTTATTGGGGTGACATTGGTTAATCAAATTATATAGGTTTCCGGTGTACAATGCTATAATGCATCACCTGCATATTGTATTGTGTGTTCACCACCCCAAGTCAAGCCTCCTTCCATCACATTTATCTCCCCTTTGCCCTCTTCTTCCTCCCCCTTTCCCTCTGGTTGTCACCATATTAGTCTGCATCTATGAGCTGGTTTTTTCTTTGCTTAATCCCTTCACCTGTTTCACTCAGCCCCCCAACCTTCTGACAGCTGTCAATCTGTTCTCTATATCTATGAGTCTGTTTCTATTTTGTTTGTTAGTTTATTTCGTCCACTAGATTCCGCATATAAGTGAAATCATATGGTACTTGTCTTTCCCTGACAGGCTTATTTCACTTAGCATAATACTCACCAGGTCTATCCATGCTGTCCCAAAGGGCAAGAGTTCCTTCTTTTTTACAGCTGAGTAGTATTCCATTGTGTAAATGTGCCACAGCTTTTTTTTATCTACTCATCTACTGATGGGTACTTGGGCTGCTTCCAAATCTTGATTACTGCAAATCATATTTCAATGAACATAGGGGTGCAGATACCCTTTTGAATCAGTGCTTCTGACATTTTTGGATACACTCCCAGAAGTGGAATTGTTGGGTCATGAGGCAATTCCATTTTCAATTTTTTGTGGTAACTCCATACTGTTTTCCACAGTGGCTGCACCAATCTGCATTCCCACCAACAGTGCACGAGGGTTCCTTTTTCTCCACATCCTTGCCAACACTGGTTGTTTACTGATTTATTGATGAAAGCCATTCTGACAGGTGTGAGGTGATATCTCATTGTGGTTTCAGTTTGCATTTCTCTGATTATTATGTGATGTTGAGCATCTTTTCCTATATCTATTGGCCATCTGTATGTCTTCTTTGAAGAAGTGTCTATTCAGGTCTTTGGTCCATTTTTAATTGGGTTGTTTTGTGTGTGTGTGTGTGTGTGTGTGAGAGAGAGAGAGAGAGAGAGAGAGAGAGAGAGAGTGTGTGTGTGTGTGTCTGTGTTGAGTTGTATCATTGCAGAATATGCTCTCCCATTCAGTGGGTTGCCTTTTTATTTTGTTGATGGTTTTCTTAGCTGTGCAAACATTTTTAGTTGGATGTAGCTCATATGCATCCTTAATATTATACTTGGCACTGTTATCCCCCTGGACAATTCAAGCTCATTCTAGTCCTTTAATCCCATTTACCTATCCCAGCCTTTGTGCTATTGTTCTATATCCAAATTTTACATATATTTAAATTCTACAAGAGATTATTGTTATTATTGCATTCAGCCAGTAGTCATCTGGGGTTTGCCATACATTAAACTTGTCTATGGTTTTCCACAATTTCCTCCATTTCCTTTTGTTGGTTTTTTTTAAAACCACAAGATTGGGGGGCGGGGGGCATTCCCCTTCTGTCTGAAAATGTTTATTATTTATTTTAGTGAACATCACTGCTGACAAGTTTTCTCAATTTTAGTTCATTTGAATATATCTTAACTTCCTGTTTGTTTATTTATTTATTTACTAGGGGCCCAGTAATTCGTGCACCTTGAAAGGAACTGTGGGCTGTGAGGCTGCGGTGGGCACAGGGGCATACTCCACGCCCCCACCCGGCCCTTCTCGCTGCGACCCCCTGTCCCCTGCCTGCTGGCAGCCCCGCTCCCACCACTGCCGCTCCCACCAGCCCCACTTGCACCCGCTGATGGTGCAGAGCAATTGGGGCTGGTGCCAGCAGTGGGTGTAAGTGGGGCCCGCGCTGGCAGCAGGTGCAAGCACTGGGCAGGAGCGCGGCAGGCGGGAGCAAAGAATTTTCAGTAACCACCAGAGGCTCACCCCAATGACAATGACTGGTGCCCTGCTCACCTGCTCCACCATCCCGCTGTAGCCAATGCCCGCCATGTTCTGTGCTCTGCACCTGCTGCCTACACATGCCTTGTTCTGTGCGCACCCCCTGGTGGTCAGTGCATGTCATAGTGACTGGTTGTTTGGTTGTTCTGCCATTCAGTTTATTTGCATATTAGGATTTTATATATATAGATTTATTTAATACTCACCTGAGGATATTTTTTCATTTATTTTAGAGAGAGTGAAAGAGAGAGGGAAAGACAGAGAGAAACATCGATGTGAGAGAAACATTTTGATGGTTGCCTCCTGCAGGTGCCTGACCAGGGAGGGGACCAGGGCTTGGGCCAGGGAGGAGCCTGCAACTGAGGCACATGACCTTGACTGGAATCAAACCCAGGACCCTTCGGTCCACAGTCTGACACTCTATCCACTGAGCCAAACTGGCTAGGGCAGCTTCCTGTTTATTTTCAAAACGTCTTTTAACTGTGTGTAGAAATCTAAGTTAGCTGTTATTTTTTTCCAGATTTCAAACATATTATTCAGTTGCCTTCCAGCTTTTATCATTTTTGTTGAGAAGTCAGTTGTCTGTCAATTTGTTTACTTTTACAATTTTCCTCTTTGTTTTTATTTCTGACAGTGACTGTGATGTGTCTAGCTGTGGTTTTCTCTGTATTCATTTTGCTTCATGTTTGCAGGTCTTAACAAATATATGGTTTGATGTCTTTCATTGCTTTTGGAAATTTCTTGACCAGCATTTCTTCAAATACTTCTTCTCTTTCATTCTCTCTCCTCTCCTTCTGGACCCCAATCCATTCATGTTACATATTTTCATTGCATATGTTTTATGCTCTTTTTTCTATTTTAATCCATCTAGCTTTCATCTCTTTGTCTACTGAATATTATTTCTAGTATTTTCAAAAATATATATTTTAGCTCTCCCGTGAAACTATTTTGTCATATTTCTGTATACATAATAACAACAGTTAACTTAAAGCCAAAAAATAAAATCCATACTTGGTAAATCTAATATTTGATCATGTTTGTTTCTGTTTATACTGTTTTGTCCTTTTTTCTCTTAGTGTTTGGACTTTTGGCCTTTGGTATGGCTGGAAATTGTGAGTGTATTTTGAATGCCATGCATGGAAATAAAGGTTTTAGATGATGTGTTTCCTGAGGCCACTTAAGTCATTTCAAGGGGAAGGTGAGCGCTGAGTTAAAAAAAAAACAAAACCAACCCTAAATACCCAAGAAGTTTAAAAATCACAAAAGGAAAAACTCTAAGCTTATAACATCTAAAACAGAAGTATTAGGACAGACAACATATTTAAGATAAGTAAGAAAAATATTTTTTTAAGTATAAGGTAAGAAATTGGTAATATTAAAAAGAAATACCATTTAAAAAACAACAAAGATATAGTAGGTATAAAATATAATAGTTGAAAGAACAAACTATTTTGAGTGCATAATAAAAATATTCTCATAAGGTTTCAAAAAATTTGCCAACAAAACCCACAATGAAAATATTTTGGGAAGAAACTTCAAAATAAAAAGGGAAACAAACGCAGGGAAAGCTGCAAGAGAGATGAGAAGAGAAAAGAAAGATTGAAGCGATACCTTTACAAAGTTTATTGTTATCTTAAGAAAAAACTAAGACCAAAGAAAAGAAACACACTCATTTCAGAACTAAAATTCTCAGTAATATCAACAAAATAATGGACAGATACGTGCAAAAGAAATGAAATTAAACCACCTTCTTACACCATACACAAGAATAAACTCAAAATGGGTTAAAGAAAACATAGGCAGTAAAATCATGGACTTTTCTTGTAGCAATATTTTTTCTAATATGTCTCCTTAGGCAAGGGAAACACAAGAAAAATAAACAAATGAGACTTAATCAAACCAAGAAGTTTTGCACAGCAAAGAAAACCATCAACAAAATGAAAAGACAACCCACTGAATGGGAGAACATATTCTCCAATGATACCTCTGATAAGGGGTTAATGTGCAAAATTTATAAAGAACTTATACAACTCGACACACACAGCCCCCTGACCCCCCACAAATAATCCAATTAAAGAATGGACCAAAGACTTGAATAATCACTTCTTCAAAGAAGACATACAGATGGCCAATAGATATAGGAAAAGATGCTCAACATCACACAATAATCAGAGAAATGCAAACTGAAACCACAATGAGATATCACCTCACACCTGTCAGAATGGCTTTCATCAATAAATCAGTAAACAACCAGTGTTGGCAAGGATGTGGAGAAAAAGGAACCCTTGTGCACTGTTGGTGGGAATGCAGATTGGTGCAGCCACTGTGGAAAACAGTATGGAGTTACCACAAAAAATTGAAAATGGAATTGCCTCATGACCCAACAATTCCACTTCTGGGAGTGTATCCAAAAATACCAGAAACACTGATTCAAAAGGGTATCTGCACCCCTATGTTCACTGAAATATGATTTGCAGTAATCAAGATTTGGAAGCAGCCCAAGTACCCATCAGTAGATGAGTAGATAAAAAAAGCTGTGGCACATTTACACAATGGAATACTACTCAGCTGTAAAAAAGAAGGAACTCTTGCCCTTTGGGACAGCATGGATAGACCTGGTGAGTGTTATGCTAAGTGAAATAAGCCTGTCAGGGAAAGACAAGTACCATATGATTTCACTTATATGCGGAATCTAGTGAACGAAATAAACTAACAAACAAAATAGAAACAGACTCATAGATATAGAGAACAGATTGACAGCTGTCAGAAGGTTGGGGGGCTGAGTGAAACAGGTGAAGGGATTAAGCAAAGAAAAAACCAGCTCATAGATGCAGACTAATATGGTGACAACCAGAGGGAAAGGGGGAGGAAGAAGAGGGCAAAGGGGAGATAAATGTGATGGAAGGAGGCTTGACTTGGGGTGGTGAACACACAATACAATATGCAGGTGATGCATTATAGCATTGTACACCTGAAACCTATATAATTTGATTAACCAATGTCACCCCAATAAACTCAATAAATTAAAAACAAACACAATGAGGGACCAGGAGGTGGAGATGGAGGGCTGTGAGAGACCACGAAGACCCTCATCTGGTCAGGGAGAATATTTGTTATCGATTTAAATAAAGGCAAAAACGAGAAAAGAGAAGCAGGAAAGGAAGAGCAAATAGAAATGCAAGAGATGACAGGACATGTCCCAGTACATCAGCAGTCACTGAAAACCTAAGTGGGCTGCCATGTCCTGCTGGGGCTTCACACACCTGAGTGTTCTGCACACCCCTGCCTCTCGCTTCCCCTGACCTCACCAACCTTGTTCTCCCAGAGCCCCTGCCCTTGGTTCCCTTCATCAGAGTGTCCACATGCCCAGCCTCTGCACTCGGGCGGCATGGGTGTGGGTCCAGAGCGAGGTTGTCCTGGCTCACGGGTCACGTGTCCCCCCACTGACACTCTTGGCTTCTCTCCCTGGGATTCCCGGTGTGAATTTCCAACCACTCCCATGACTTCTGCTGGATGCCCCTCAGCACATTCCCTACACATGTCCTCTGTGGCTCCTTCCCTCAGGAACCAGCACCCACCTCCTGCAGGGATGCGTCCTGGCCTTTCCCTCACCTGCACCTGACCTATCAGCAGGTGCTCTCAGCTCTGCCTTCAAACGCACCTGGAACCGGGTCACTCTCACCCCACCCGTCCAGGTTCACTAGCTTCCCGAGCACTGTCCACAGCCTCCTTGCTGGTCTAAGTCCGATGCCCCACAGGGGACAGATCACCAAAGGCATCTTTAAAACTGAAGGTCAGGCCCTAACCGGTTTGGCTCAGTGGATAGAGCGTCAGACTGCAGACTCAAGGGTCCCAGGTTCGATTCTGGTCAAGGGCATGTACCTTGGTTGGGGGCACAACCCCAGTAGGGAGTGTGCAGGAGGCAGCTGATTGATGTTTCTAACTCTCTATCCCTCTCCCTTCCTCTCTGTAAAAAAATCGATAAAATATATTTTTAAAAAAATAAATAAAACTGAAGGTCAGGCTCAGTCAACTTGCAACCCAATCCCCACGCCTCCCCACTTCCCCAGTAGGAGCTGGGGTCCTCAAATTGCTGCAGCCCCACATCATCCCTGCCCCATCTCAGCTCAGTCCTGCCCCCAGGGACAGGGAGTTCTCTGCCAGAGACGTCCACGGGCTCCGTCCTTCCATCCCTTCCGTTTCTGCTCAGAGGCTGCTCTGCCGTGCCCCATGCTGTCTTCTGGGACCTGGCTTTCGCCGGCCACCGTGTGGATACTGGACATGTGAACCGCTCACAGCTTTTCACCCCTCACCAGGTGCCTTTACTCCAGGCCCCGGGGCTGGGGAGCCCCACAGTGGGTGAGTTAGTGCCCCCGGGCAGAGGTGATTGGAGAACATCCCTGCTCGCCTGTCTGTTGTTGGGAAGATACTTCTGGTTCCTGGGACCACCTCCCACTATGATCACGTACCTCAGTCCCCATCCTGGGGTCTGCTTGCGGGGACACCCCCTTGGTGCTTAAAGCAGCAGCCCCTGCTTCCCTTCTCTGCATTTGTGTGAGCCTCTGCCATCACATCTGTGTGCTGACCATGCCCCCGGAGGACAGGTCCCCTTTATCTCACTGCGGGACCCCAGAGCCTGGAAGACCCCGCTCCCACAGCAGGTGCTCCGGAAATTGCTGATACAGGGAATGAAGAAAGAAAGAGGCAACGAGGATTGAGTGAGGGAGGGCTGGTTGTTCTGCGTAGGCACAGGAGGCATCTGGAAACTGAAGCTCCCTCCATCTAGGCTTGGATTTGCCTTTATGGTCGCCTCCCCGCAGGGACCCCGGGAGACGGAGTGCTCTGCACAGCCCCCCCCCCCCGCCCCTGCCCCGGGGAGGGGGGACCTCTGTTGAAGAGGAAGCATAAGCAGAGTCCTCGCAGCTCTCAGCTGGGCTGCGGGGACACCACCAGGATGTGCCGCGCCATTCTAACCACGTTCTCTCCGGCTCTGTTCCTCATATGGAAATAATATTGGGCCTCATAAAAGATCCAGGTTCTTGTTTCAAATTATGAAACAAACATTCTCCTCGGATAATACCATGTCAAGCCGCGAGTGAGGTTTTGAATTCCAACTTCAAGGGGACGCTGAGATTAGCTCTAAACCAGAGCATGTACGTTTGTAATAAACCGGAGGCCACGTCCTGCTGCCAATTAGAAGGAACTGTGGGATCCGTTCCTTTGAATTATTTAAATCTATGCGTATGCGAGGCCCCGTGCAAAGCCTTAAAATTGTGCACAAAAGTATAAATTCAAAAATAATTAATGCGATTTAATGTCAATGAGTAAACTTCAAAGCGCTGCAAAACGGCAGAACCTCATCAAAGCAGAAAAAACAAATGTGTTTCCAGTTCAGATCTGAAACCCTCCCAGTGGCCCAGCATTTAATCTTGCGGGAAGGCTTGCGAAACCCTCTGGACCGAGGGTGCGCGCCTGCCTGCTCCCTGCCCTCTCCCCCGACGGCGAGGCAGGGTCATGTGTGCGGCCCACGAGTCCCAGAGAAAAAGTTAACTGCTTCTAAGGGAGTAAAGAGAGAAGTCTTCCCTGAGTAAGCAGACAAGGCTAACCCTCAAGACACGTCCCAAAGCTTAGCAAAAAGGTGTTTAAACTCCTGCTTTCACTGAACGCTGCTTTTTAAAAAGGACCCAGCTTCTTCACTTTGGGCATTTTCTGGTCAACTTCAGCTCAGGGCTTTGCGGCTGACACATGTGCCTCTCTTCAATGCCTTTGGAAACGGAAAACAAAATGAGCATGAACTCGGCGTTAGTGTGCGGAAGAGGAGCGTGAGTTCGCGAGCTCCGTGCTGAGTGCCTGAGGATTAACGTTAAGTGCGCATCACTTGGAACTGTTTCAGAATTAACAGCGGGCTCCGTCATGAGAACTGCACGCCTTGTTTTACAACTCGCTGCTGCTCGGGGAAAGCACACCCAGATCACTTAAAATGTGCGCATAGCTGTGAGCACGTGGCCTTTCCTTCAGTGACTCTGGTGGCCCAGAAGGGTCAAAGTCATCCAACTTCAAAGGCCCTCATGACGTCTTCCCAAGTCCTTCTCTGCCCGGAATTGGCCCAAACACCCTCCCATGAGCCTCCAGAGAGGAGAATAATGCAGTCTTTCTTGGAAATCTGCTCTAATGTTTAAGCCCCTGTCAGGAAGTTATTCCTTGTGCGCGTCTCCATGACACCAATACATTAAGTCAATTAGGCCAAAAATTGAGTCACTCACCCACATGTTGTGTCTGCATGGGGCTCAACAATGGGGGGCTGGGCTGACAGGAGGTTTTGACATCCCTGTAGCCCAGACTGGGCGACTCAACAAGCGTTCCTTTGATACAATGTCAACCAGTGTTTCTTTTCCATGTTGATTATAACATTTTGCTCCTAGAAACCTCCTTTAGACAACCCAGGGAGTTAGAGGCTTCTCCGCGTCTTTGAGGAAATGGTCACCTCACCCCTGGCCTGGGCAGGGAAATGAGTGACACCACCTGCCCAGGGGAGTCAGGCCCAGCCCTCATCTGCCCCTGGGCTCCTGAGGGAAGGAGTGTGGACAGTGGGCCACCTACCGGGCCAAGTCCACACCATGGCAGCTGTGGCTGGAAGAGCTCGGCAAGGCCCGCGTCGCCCCCTCCTGCCTCTTCTCTTACTGGTGGTCCATCAGTTTATTGAGTGCCTACTGTGTGCCAGGTGCTGGGGTGGACCTGAGGACTTCAGGAATGGCCGTTCCTGCTTAAAAGAACTGAAAGCTGAGAGGAAGGGAAATACAGCGCTAAACAAGAGGACTGCGGGGTCCCTCCCTCTTCGCCCTGTCCTGCAGCTCCTCCATCAACCCAGCGGTCTCCTCCTCTGCTCATCACTGCCCAGGCCCCAGCCACAGCTGCTGAGCCCCGCCTGCTCCCTGGGGTTTCTCAAGGCCCGCGTCTTTGCTGGGGGTAGTGCGGATGTTGGTGGTTTTTGTCATTCTCTGGAGCCCTTGTTCCAGGGAGTCTTCAGCCAGAACTGCCGGAGCCCAGCTCACCACCATCTTGGTAGGAACCAGCACTCTGCTGGCCCCCATCTGAATCATAAAAACAGGATTTAGATGCAAATCAACAAGTGCCACCCAGCCCCAAAGGAATATTGGCCCGAGACAGCGGAAGCGGTGTCCCCTTCCCCAGCGCCTCCCGGAGGAGCGCAGACCCCTGAGGCTGGAGCCTGTCTCCTCCGTCTGGCTCTCTGCAGAAGGTGGGTGCGAGCAGGTGCACACAGCTGTGCAGCTGCCCCAACACGTCGGGGGCACCGAAGAGCTTAGGGATCCATGGCTGCCCATCTGGCCTCCTTCTGACAAAACAGAAAGTGAGGGTTGAGGTGTGTGTGCCTGAGGGAAGGTGATCCACACAACAGTGGGCCCAGCGTCTGCCATTGTTTCATAGTTGCCTGGCTTTTCCTTCACCACGAAGGCCCCAGTGAGGACACGCAGTATTTGACTAGAGGGAGGTAACTACGTGTAGATGTTTAAAGGTTGAAGTTCTTGTGTGTGTGTGAGTGTATGTGCACATGTGAGTGTGTGTGCACGTGCGAGTATGTGTGTGTGTGTGAGCATGGGTGCGGGTGTGGGTGTGTGCATGACCTCCTAGTGAACCTCAGGCAGGTGTGGCCGGGGGGTGGCTGTGGGGCCCCAGGGTGTGGGCAGTTTCCCACCGAGAGAAGCAGGTCCTTCTTCAGGGCTGGAATCCCATCACCGCAGACCCCTCTGTGCAGGGCCGATGCTCCAACCACTGAGCCACACGGGCAGGGGCGTGTTTGGCATCTTAGCCCTCTCAAGTGCATCTTGTTTTTTCTCTGATTCAGCGGGAAGCAGCTTCCTCCTCCCACAATCACAGTCTGAAACCTCCCGGCCTCTGTGCTCTGCCCCGGTGCTGCCAGGTGAGTTTGGACCCGAGTCCTCTGAGCTGCTCCTGCTCCAAGTGGGGTAGGCTCCAGCCCCTGTGAGGCCCCAAACCAGTGGGTGCTGCGGGGCTGGTGACCTTAACCTTCGGGAGACCTCCCTTCCCTCAGGAGCGAAGTCAGAATAATGCCTCTGCCCTCAGACGTTGTTTGGGTGGATGGGCCTGGCCCCTCGTGCCTGCTCTCTCTACCTGCCGGGCGGGGCTGAGGAAACTGTGCATTAAGGAGGGTCTGGAGCCAGCACAGGGGGCCGGGGCTGGGGACGAGAGGACATCTGTCCCGCAGGTCCTGCTTGACCCCCGGGAGCACACGGCCCGCTCAGCCTCCGCGCTGAGCATCAGGCAGGGAGGGGGGAGCGGGCTCTCTCCGCGGCAGCCACCAGCCACACAGGTGCCTGCAGTCAGGGTGATGCGGCTTCCTTCACATGTTCACTCAGCTGCCGGGAGGGAGAAGCGTCCCAGCTCAGGTGCCTTGGAGGCAGAGCAGTGCTATGGAACCCCGTTCTGGGGGCCCTTCTCCTGGGCCCCCGCAGGTGGGATTTCTCCAGAAGGGCCACAAAGAGGAGCTGCAGGCCCCGGTGGCCCTGGTAGGGACGGTGGGGACCTTGGGACATGCCCAGGTTTGGTCCACAGGGAGTGCGGCAGCAGTAGCCAAGGGCACCCGGCGGCTTCCAGGGACAGAAGTGGGGACTTGAAGCCCCACCTTCCAAAGTGCCTCCTGGGCTGGAGGAAAAGCAGGAACCGGCCCTGACACACGGGCCAGGCTTCCCCGCTGGGCCGGGAGCCTCGTCCCCTCCTCCTTCGGCCACACAGCCTATCTTGGTGCCTGCAGGGCCCAGGCAACCCTCCTAAGGAAACAGCAGTCCCGCATCCACAGCCCCGGTTTCTCCCTGTTCTTCCCCACGGTCCCTTTCACCGTCCGCCCCGCCTTCTCGCCTGCTGGGATCCTCATCCCTTTCTGGGAAAGTCTCTGGAACATGGAGCCTTCCCTCAGAACCCAGGAAGGCGCTACAAGGCGTCCGTGATCGCCCAGAGGCCCCTGGCGGCAGGCCCCCCCTGTTCTGGGTGGAGGTTCAACACACATGTCTAGTCAGACTTCACAGAGCACCTCCGCTGCTGGCTGCGCCTGGTTTGGAAAACTTCCCTCTTTCCTCCCAGGACGTAGAACTATGACTTTCACTTCGACGTGTCCCCGATCGCCTTACTAAATGCAGTGATTCGTTCTGATAATTTTCTTTTCTGATGTCCGCGTCCAGGCTTCTGTGAGGGGCTGGTCTATCTTATTTGACCTCTTTTTCTCACCACAGAACCCGGCAGGCCCTGTGGAGAGGTGGGAGAGGCGGGAGCTGGCGCCGTGGATGCCTGTCACCGAGTCAGAGCCACCCCTGCCCCTCCCAGGGCCCTCCGTTTTTTTCATGAGTAAATGCTTTCTTAGAAACATCAATTAAGATGATCTATGCCTTGTTTCCTTTATTCTATTAGCATCTTGAATTGCCGACCTTGAATTTTTTGAAAAATACGACTTCGTTATTCTGAATTATTCTTTTCGTGTAAAAAATAAAATATGCCATCTGATTTGCTAATATTTTGTGTGGGATGCTTGCATCCATGTGCGTGAGATTGATTGCTAGTTATTCTTCCTGTACTGTGTCTGGCTGTTGGATACCAAGGTTATGCTGCTCATGGAGTTATTTGGGAAATATTTTCTCTTTCTATTCTACGGACTGATCTGTATAAGTTTGATATTAATTCTTTCCTAAATGCTTGGAAGAATTTACTACTAAAGCCACTGAGGCCTAGGGCAGTGATGGCGAACCTTTTGAGCTCGGCCTGTCAGCATTTTGAAAAACCCTAACTTAACTCTGGTGCCGTGTCACATAGAAATTTTTTGATATTTGCAACCATAGTAAAACATAGACTTATATTTTTGATATTTGTTTTATATATTTAAATGCCATTTAACAAAGAAAAATCAACCAAAAAAATGAGTTCGTGTGTCACCTCTGACACGCGTGTCATAGGTTCGCCATCACTGTCCTAGAGGTTTGTCTGTGGGAAGATTTTAAATTGCAGAGTCCATTTCTCTAACAGAGTTAGATTTCTCCTCTTTCCTAGTGTTAGTTTTGGAAAGGTGTGTTTATCTAGGAATTCACCCATATCCTCTATATTTGAAAAAATAATGGCACAAAGTGTTTCAAAATAACCACATTACACTTAAGCATCTATAGAAGGTATGGTGGCCTTTCTCTTTTTATTTTGATGTTCAAAATCTGTGCCCTGGCCCTTTCCTCTCCACTTTGTCAGGGTGTTCTTGGTCTTCTCCGGCTCATCTTTTTAAAAACAATACTTTACTGTAGGGTTTTTTAGTTTCTGGTTCCTCCTGTTTCACTGGCAAATTTCCGTGGGTGCTGGCTCTAGACCAGGGGTGGGCAAACTTTTTGACTCGAGGGCCACAATGGGTTCTTAAACTGGACCGGAGGGCCAGAACAAAAGCATGGATGGAGTGTTTGTGAGAACTAATATAAATTCAAAGTAAACATCATTACATAAAAGGGTACGGTCTTTTTTTTCAATAGTTTTATTCATTTCAAACGGGCCGGATTTGGCCCGCGGGCCGTAGTTTGCCCACGGCTGCTCTAGACACATGTTCTGAGGCATGTGGCTGGGGGTGTTCTAGCCCCTCTCCCACCACTAGGCCAGGGGCGTTCTAGCCCCTTTCCTCTCATTAGGGCCGAGCATGTGTGGAGACCAGACAGGACGCGATCAGGCCTCCTCCTCCTTCCCCAGCCTCTGCAAGCGCTCACTGGCCATCCAACAAACAAGGGTCCAACACAGGCCAGACTCCAGAGGAGAGCAGCAAAGACAGCAGGGCCCACCATGGTGTGACCAGGCCCAAGTTGGCTCCTCACATCCAGTCCCAGCAGAGGCACAAGGGAACGGAACTTCTAGTCTGTCCACACACCTGGCGCATCACTGGTGAGTGGGAGTGGGAGCTCTTGGATGAGAGAGGAACCCCGAGGGCACCGTCTTCCCTGGGCTCCACCATCCTGGATGGTCCTCAAGGCTCCAGGTGACTGGCTGTGGGTGGGAGGTGGGGTGGGTTCAGCCAGAGCAATCTGGAGGCTCAGCCCTCATACTCTCTTGCCTGTTTGTATCACTACATGCTCTGCATCCAGCACCATGACCTCATGTCTGTCCCTTTGACACTAAAGGGAGACCGTGGACAAGAGGACCACAATCCTACAGAGACTCATGGGCCTGGGGAGAGCAGCCCTGGGGTGGCTGGGCTCGGAGACATTTGGTGCTCTGGTGCTGAGCCCGGGGCAGCCCCATCTCCAGAGGTCACTTCCGCAGCCATGGGAAACCGTGGGTCTGGGGTGCGTTCTCCGGGATTCCCTTCATGGAAGGAGGGAATCCACATAACAGATGAGCATCTCCAGCTGCTGTCATCCCCACTGGCCCTGGAAGTTCATGTTTTTCTCCAAGTGGCGGTGGGCGCAGGCCATGACTGCGGGCAGGTGAGGATTTGGAGAACAGGGGGCATTTGCATTGTTGGCCTTTGAGCCTGGGCACATGGCCAGCCTCCCCACACCTACAGCCCTATCCCAGGCCTGCGCTGACTCAGAAGCTGACAGGCTCATGCCTTCCTTATACCTGGGCTTTCTCAGGCCCAGTGTGCTGTTTCCGGATGTGGACAGAGCAGGATGGCACCAGGGACCTTGAGAGGACCGGCTGCTCCAGTCACTGAAACCATTCATGTCATTTGTGGGTGAGTCAGCGCAGACCACAGTTAAAAACAAAAACACACTGCAGGTAGGGCCTTAACCAAGACCCGCTTAGTCCTCACAATTCCAGAACTGGAAGGTCTAAGACACCACATGTGGCTCCAACGCAGCTGTGAGCTGGCCACGGAGGCAGCCACAGGGCCATCATTTCCTGTCCCCACTGTCCTGGCTCCAGCCTGTGACTCATAGGCCCCCTTTCAGGGTTTTCACCCAAGAATTTCATTCCTTTTGTGTGACGTTTTTAGTCATCACAAACCTATGAAAATAGACTTTTCCTTTGCCCCATTCCGACAGTTCAGAAATGTCTCCTCTCTAATCTTCACCCACGGCTTGGGTTTCTGATGAGCAAATGCAGACGCACGGAGGACCTGCGGTGTTGCCCGCCTGGGAGGAAGGCCCTGGCGCCCATCCCTCGTTCCATGGAAATCACTGGTGCCTGGTGGGGGAGAGAAGTCAAAGATTTGCAAGTCCTTAGCGCTGGGTGCATCCAAAGCTGTGGGCTTGACGCAGAGCCCGGAGAAGTCTGCTGGTGGTGGAGAGGAGGCTGGGAAGAGAAAAAGTGGGGATCAGAGGAGTACATGACAGGCTCTACTGGTCTCCCCAAAGTCCTCCTAAAAACTCACAGGGACCATCATGGAGTGACACCAAGACCCACGGACAGCCTCCTTCAGGACTGGCCACACTATCCCAGCATCCCACAGCCAGCAAGGGGCCAGCGCATGCCCGGGAGAGTAGGGATCAGAGCCCAGGATGGCCCTGGGCTACGCACTCCGAATCACCAATACCACTCACCAAAAGGAGAGGACCAGGATGGGAGCAGGGCCTGGGGCTGGGCGGAGGAAGGGGCGGGTCAGAGGGGCCATGAGGACAGCCGGGACAGGGTGAGGACATCGCCACACAGCTGGGCCAAGGGCAGCGCTCTGTAAACAAGGCTGTGGAATGTTCCTGAAGACGCTGAGCAAGGACCAGGGCTATACTCTGTGGGGAGGACTGTCTGGGTCCCATAACAACCAGAGAAACCCAGCTGGGAGGACACTTCCCAGGAGCTGCCTGATCACTGGCCATGCAAATCCATCAGTGTTCACCGGAAGACGCACACCATACTTCCAGACACGTGCATGTGCACATACACACATCACACATGCCACATACACATTCAGACAGTGCACACACATCACAAACAGACATGCATACACATCACACACAGATACACACATTCAGTTACACTCATACACATACATGCACACACACACACATCACACATCCAGACACACACCACACTCACATAAATGCACACATGCACACATATACACAGACAGACACACACCCTGTACACCATAAAAACACACCCAAAGATACACAAACACACAAGCCATGCACACGCACTCCCCATCACCTTTTCCTGCTCTGACACGCATGACTTTCTCACAGGCCTTTACATTTTTTTATTTGTTTCTGTTCAATTTTCTTCACTCCTGTCATTTCCAGTTCCTTTTTTCTGACTGCTTTCCCATGATGTCTATTCTTAGATTCTTTTAAATTTAGTCTCCATTTCTGAAATTGCATTTCCTTTGTTTTTTGCAGTATTTCCTGATTTCACGTGCGCCTGTGATCTGGCTACATCGCCACTAGCTTTCCTGTTTCTGACTTATACTCTTGTCTCAACGTTTAAATATTGCCTTCATTTCTTGAATTCATTTTGAAGTATCTTATGGGGTAGGTTGCAGTCTGGGTGTGTATGCGTGTGGTGTGTGTGTCCCAAGCAGTCAGCATCAAGATACATCCTAACAAACTAAACTCTAAAGATAAGGGGGAAATCCTTTGGACATTCAAACAAAAAGAGCCCAAATTTGTTTACAAAGGAAAGAACATAAGATTGGCATTAAATGTCTCAATAGCAACTCTTTGCTAGAAAACAATGAAGCAACATTTTAAAAATACTCCAGGGAAGAAAATGTGAGCCAAGAAGGCGGACTCCAGCCAAGCAGCTCTGCGAGAATAAAGGCAGAAGAGGTCATAAATTTGCAAGCACTCAGGGAGTATCGGCCCCCTGAGCCCTTCCTGAAGAATTTGCTAAAGAACCAACTTCCAACAACCACAAAACAACTGGAGCGGCTTCAGCACTGCCCTGAGGACAGGCCTGGGATGAGTCCTGGAAGAGCTAAGACAAGGGACCCAGACGAGGGTCACTGGAGAGGATGCACATGTTACAGGTTGCAATATAGAAACGGTGCAATTAACGTGAATCAAATAAACTTGTAATCCCCACACAGCGTCCCCTCGCCCCGCATGCAGGGCTTGGGAGAGGAGGCAGAAAGCACCCCCGCGGGGCCCGCTCTCGGGGGGCTCACCTCCTCAGACCCTCCTAGCAAGGCCTCTGCGCTCAGCTGCACCCTGACCCTGACCTCTAACTGCACCTGGAAGGCGCCAGGCACGCCACGGGCAGACGTGTGTGCGGTGTGCCATCCATCCCGGGGCCAGGGTTGCCTCGATGTCAACTCCTTACGCAAGATCATGTCATGTTTACCTTTTGGTGAACTGGTACCATGAGTCTTTCCAGGCAGGACCACAAAACTTCAGCAAGACCTCTCATGCTTCCTTCCTCTGAAACCCTTTATCAGTAAGTACATCAGGGTGTCGGGATTTATTGCCCAGATGGTCCTCTGTCTGGACCAGGGCCGTCCAACTGAATGCACTGCAAGCTCAGAGGCGAATTTTCTAGTTGTCACATTAAAAGCCCCAAAGAAACAGATGACATTAATTTTAATAATATGGTATTTGACCCCAAATATTACTATGTCAGCACGCAACCCAAATTTAAAGTTGTCTCGCATTCCTTCTCAGTACTGCATGTTCCCAATCTGGGGCCTCACACTCGCCCCACTGCTCTCCGTGGGGGGCGGATTTCCGGTCAGTGGCCGCCAAATGGCACACTCAGGCCTCGACTTCTCCCTTCACCTTCAGATGCTGCCAAGCCCACCACAGAGAGCCTACGCTTGTTTATACGGCCTGTGGTGGGGAGACAGTGTGAGCTCTGCCCCCTAGGGCCCTAGGCTGAGGATGAGTGAGGTCCAGGGCCAGGAACACATGGTCAGGACAATTAGGGACCCCAGAAGACCTGCCTTGCCCTCCACGCTCTGCTCCCCCCACATTGACTGTGAGCCCCACATGGGTGGCTGGCATCAGCTCTGAGGCCAGCACCTAGGCATGTACACACTCCTCTGCTGAGGCCCGGGCAGGCGCTGTCCTGGGCCCAGGGGCACCCTGCCCCTCTGGATCGTCCTGCACACCCAGGCCACAGACCATCGCCCTAGTGGTTCTCAACCTTCCTAATGCCGTGACCCTTTAATACAGTTCCTCATGTTGTGGTGACCCCCAACCATAAAATTATTTTCGTTGCTACTTCATAACTGTAATTTTGCTACTGTTATGAATCGTGATGTAAATATCTGATATGCAGGATGTATTTTCATTGTTACAAATTGAACATACTTAAAGCATAGTGATTAATCACAAAAACAATATGCAATTATATATGTGTTTTCCGATGGTCTTAGGCGACCCCTGTGAAAGGGTCGATCGACCCCCAAAGGGGTCGCAACCCACAGGCTGAGAACTGCTGCCCTAGAGGGTCCTCATGTACCCACCTGGGATGCTTTTCCTCTGGCCTGGGCCTGTGTTTCCTGAAAAGAAGGACTGATGGCCAGTGAGGCCTCTCAGCTCCCCCCGTCCCCCAGCCTCTCCCTGGGGTGGGGTGGAGCCTCAGATGGGCCCAGGCTTTTTTCCTGATACCAGCAGTGCCCTCGGACCCTGGCCTGTAGTTGGAGGGGAGGCAATGAGGGGGACTGGGGGAAAAAGGGATGGCCTCAAGAACAGAGTGGACACTGAGGGTGAGGCAAAGCCTCGGTGGGGGACTCCGCTCCCTGGGTAATGGTAGAATGGCCCTGGCTTCTCCCAGCTGCAGCATGGTCACAAAAGGGTCAGCTGTCAGAGCCATCACAGCCCTCTGCAGACGCAAATGCTGGTGGGAGCGCTCTGCAGGCTGTGTTCTCGCCGGGGAGCTGACCCTGGTTTCAAACCCCTGATTTTGGGAACGGGTTTTTTCACATATATCTTTTTGCCTGGAAAAAGCTCTGCCCTAGCCGGTTTGGCTCACTGGATAGAGCGTTGGCCTGCAGAACTGTGGTCACTGGGAACTGAGGCTGTGAGTGCCCTTGAACCTGATTGGGGTGCAAACCCTACATGGGCTGGTCACCTGTACTCTGTGGCCCAAAAGGCAGAGCACTGAGTTGACAGGTAGCTGTGGGGACAGCCAGCAAACTCAGCGTAAGGACCTCCCAAAGGCCAGGTAGCTCAGTTGGTTAGAACATCCTCCTGATATGCCAAGGTTGCAGGTTGATCTCGAGTCAGGGCACATATAAGAATCAACCAATGAATGCATAAGTAAGTGGAACAACATCTATGTTTCTCTCTCTGTTTAGAATCAATCAATTAAAAAATTTTAAAACCTTATAATTGGAGGCAGGAGTCCATTTTCATTAAAACAATTTCCACGACATAGCAGTGAATCTTGCAGCTCTGGGATTACAAGAGCCGCACGGGAACAAAAGGGACGTGCGTCACCTCAGTGCATTGAGGAGGAGGCGCTCCGACACATGCTCCCGGCCTGTTCCGTGTGCATCGCCTTCACCATCCGAAGCAGTGCATCTCAGAACAAGAACTGGCGCTCATTAGGCGAGGCAGCATCTGCCAGCTGTGGTTATTTCCTGTCCAGAGCTGCCTGGGGGAAGAACTGGGGGAGTGGCCCCCTCTCCTCACCCCCAGCCTGAGAAGGCACCCTTTGTTGAACTACAAAGGGAAAATAAATGAGGCCATACTTGATTTAAAGCTGAGTCTGTTGTGTCTCCCACTGGATTGATCTCCCGCCAGCCAGATGTGGCCAGGCTCCGCCCCGAGAGCTCCAGCGTGGCTGGGTGTGTTTCTGGCAGGGAATCGTGGGTTTGGGGCCATGTTGTTTCAATGAACAATTTGTTCCCTGTTAGCCTCAGAGGCTAACACTTTCACAGGTGGCCTGCGGGTGGGCAGTCGGTGGCAGGTTCCCCACCCAGCATTTTTTGTTTTGCAGTTTGGGCAGGAGATGGGGAGACGGGACGGAGTTTGGCTGGGGGCGACCACTCCCTGCTTCCTGGCAGCGTGGGCTCCGCAGCTCAGGCATTCACAGAACAAAAGGAACCGTGTCTCAGCTGACAGACAGCAGGACAGATGGTGCCATTTTCTTCCACAAGGGATGGCGCTGGAGCCGAGGAGGCTGGTGCTCCTGCCCACGCTGCACAGGCCCAGGTGAGGGGACCTTTCCAGGCCTCTCGCATCTGTGGGCCATGTCTGCAGGTGAGCTCCGGCCTTAACTGCCAGCCATCCTGGCCCCACCTCACACCACTTTCTGGACTCTGACTTCTGAGGGGAGTCCTGGTGGTGGTGCATGGAAACCTCACTGCTGACATCACACTGGGTGAAGTGGAAGGGAGGGTAGATGCCTCCCACTTTTGGAGGCTGACGAGGGACCAAAGACCTCTTTGCAGTCACACCCTGTGGTCTGAGTGATACCTGGCGTAGCTCCCAGGGGGTCTGCTGTAGAATGTGTGGATCCTCTCTCTCAGCTTCAGCAGAGTCAGTGAGTGTGGACCCCACTTCTACGCCCAGACGCCTGTCCCGGAGCACGTTTCCTGATTGTGTGAGCTCACGTTTGTGCATGTGGCCTTTAGAATCTGTTTGCATGGGGCCAAGCATTTATGCAAAGCCATTCAAGACCAGAGTCTCTAGGTTCACAGGCCCCAGGAGGGCCTTGTAATGCACGCACACAGCCACTTCTCGGAAAAACCTGCAGAAGAAAAATATCCTGTCCATCAAGACCACTGCGTCCTTCCATCCGAGGCCCCTCTAGCTCAGATGAAGATCAGGCCACCACTCTCTGAGCCAGAGGAAACGTGGGGAGGCGGGGCATGGGCAGTAGGTGGAAAAAAACGTGATCATGTGAGGCTGGAGGCCTCTGTCAGAAGTTCTTGCTTTTTAAGAAAGCATTAAAGATCCCTGAGATGTAGTAAAGAGACAAATGCCACATCTCTGTGTGGCTGCCACTGGTTACATTTGAGACATTTGGGCAATAGAAAAAAATGAGGATAATGGATTATAAAATACTGAATTTTCAAATATCCATGCATTCCTAGGGATGCCTGAGAGAGGGAGAGAGGGAGAGAGGGAGAGAGGGAGAGAGAGAGAGAGAGAAGAGAAGAGAAGAGAAGAGAAGAGAAGAGAAGAGAAGAGAAGAGAAGAGAGAAAGAAGAGAAAATAGGTGGCAAAAATAACTCTTTGAAATACTTCTGAAACCTTGAAACATACGTCTAGGTGACTCCTGGGTCACACAGCAGTGAGAACACTTTGGAGTGGGTGCTGTAGGGTCCCGCAGGACTGGTGCCGGGGAAATGCATTCAATGCTTATACTGGAAAAGAAGAGGGTCATTATGAGCTAAGCAACTGACGCAGGAAGTTACGAGAATCACCAGAGCACAGGGCAGGCTGGACAATAAGGAGCAGATTTGACCGCCGTCCTTCTCCACCCCCTTCTGTCTCCACCCAGCTGGGGCCGATGCCCTCTGTGCACAGGATGTCCTCCGTGTCCCCCCTCCATCTGTCCTCTCTCCCAGGGCCCTTTCCTGCTGAGCTGCCTGACCCCAGAGCCAGGGTCACTGGGCCAGGGTCTGGGAAGGGGAAGGAAGTGGCCTGGCCCAGCCCGGAACGTGGAGCCACTCTGCCCAGCCAGACACCTTCCTTGTGGCACTGGATGGGTCAGCGGGGCCAGGACTGAAGGAGCATGGGAGTGGCGCTTCAGTCCTGCCTTTGACCAGCATTGTGATGAGAGGGAAATGTAAGTCAGCAAAACCCAGATGCCACATTGGATTCTGCATGAGGTCACTGCCCATGAGCATCCTGGAAGTTTTCACACCTGAGGGTCGGCTGGAGCCACTCCCTGGGTCCTAGCCTGGCAGTGATAGGTGGTTCTGCTCCCCTGGGGCAGCCGTGGGATGTGGCTTTGTTCCCTGAGAGGTGAGCATCACTGCAGGTCCCTGCCCACCGGGGCCCCCTTGGCGGCTGTTGCTGGTGTTGCTTCTGGGCTTTCCTGTTAGGGCCCAGAGCACCCGCTGACTTCCTCTCTCAGTGAGCACCCCAGCCCCAGTTCGACAAGACCCAGTTTGGCAGAGTCGATGGCTCCTGGGGGCCTGCTGTTTCAGTGGCTGGAACTCCCGTGGAGCTCAGCATGGCTTTTCTGCAGCAACACCCGTGCTGCGGGCTCCATGTTATGGGACGTGGGGTCTGGGATCTCGGCAGCTGAGCCACAGGACTCCTCCAGCCGGCCCCGGTGAACCAGGGCATAGGGCCGCTGGCCCAGCCACCCCAACCGTCTTCTCTTTTCCCTCAATGTCACGAAGAGATTGCGGAGCTCCCCGTGGGCTCCCAGGTGGGGCTCTCCTGGAGCCAACCGTGGCTGCTCCCCCTAACCAGTCCCAGCACAGGCCTCTCCCAGCCTGCCCTCCCACACTGTGTTTTCCCACCACAAACAAGACAGACAGAACGTATCCTTCCTGGGAGGCAGCTTGCAGGAGCGGCCTCGGTGTGTCGCGGACGTCTCCCGACGGGCCATGTGTCGGAGCCACCATGGAGAGGGGCAGGTCACGCAGAGGCCACAGCACCAGCCCAGGGCCCCGGTTCCACCTGCCCTTCAGCCAGAGAAGCTTTGGTTCACCTCATTCACAGATTGGGCTTCTGGGTGAGATTTCTCCTGAAAGAAGTGTTGATGGATTTTAAAAACTATGAAAACCACTGCAAAGGGGTGAAGAGCTGAGTTCTTTATAAAAAAAAAAAAAAAAAAAAATCCGATTTCGATCCCAGACCTCACTTGTGACAAATCCACGTTGAACGTCTGACATTTCCCATAACCCCAGGCTCTTGTCTGAGGCGTAGAGGTGCCTCTGGGGCTGTTGTGAGGAACCTGGGAGGCCAGCCACACGTGCCCACCTTCGCTGCACGAGTCGCCCTCTCGGCGTCTGTGCCCTGGGCACGTGGCAGCCCGTGATGCTCACTCCGGTGAGAGCCAGCTGGCATCCAGGCACCAGACAGGCAGGAGTGAAGGGCTGTGTCAGCCACACTGACCAGGTGCACCATCTACACTCCAGGAAGCCAGATCCAGGGAGGGTTAAACCTGGCAAGAAGGAGAAAAGAACTTCTCTTCCAGGGATGGGTCCAGATGTCCCGGGACCCTGGCCGGAACAGCCGTTGATTCCTCCTGCGGCTGCCCTACTCAGGAATCCAGTCCCGGCTCAGGCTCTTGCTGGCTGGCAGCCTCAGATGGGTTATTTCATCTCAAAAGCCACATTTTCCTGTGCTGTAATATGTTTAATATGCTATCCATTTTTCCACCCCCACATCTCTCACACCCACCAGACTAAGGTTTGCCTGGGAGGAGAGGAGGGAGGGAAAGAAGCTGGAGGAGACACAGAAGCTGAAAGTGTCTGGGGTCTGGCCCTTGCCCCACGTGGAGCCAAATCCAAGGACCCGACGTGAGTTCAGGGACCTGAGGGGAGACTGGCCTGTCATTGCCCCCTTCCCCAGTGGAGTCTGGGAAGACAGATTTTCCTGTGCGGCAGGAGGCAGGGATGGGCCTGCCCTGGACACCTGACATGGCCTCTCGGAGCAGCCAGCGAGCGTGCACCAGGAGGCGAGACTGCACAAAGCCTGGTGTCGGCCTTCCCACCCAACTCCATGGTGCGACTAGGAGCCTAACCCGAGGAGTGCAGCCTGGATGGAAGCAAGATGTCAGCTGAACAGCCCAGCCTGAGCCAGACGTGCTGGGACAGCGAGAACGTGACGCTAAAAAGCACATAATCAACGTCCTCAGAGAAGTTTGGAGCAGCAAGTTAGCGGGCCAGCCACCTGCCAAAACAGCAAAGCACCAGTGACATTAAGAGTGCCTCCTCTCCCCACTACTAGGAATATATCCCAAGAAACCAGAAACGCCAATCAGAAAGGATATATGCACCCCTATGTTCATAGCAGCACAATTCACCATAGCTAAGATTTGGAAACAGCCTAAGTGCCCATCAGCAGATGAGTGGATTAGAAAACTGTGGTACATCTACACAATGGAATACTATGCTGCAGTAAAAAAAGAAGGAACTCTTGCCTTTTGCAACAGCATGGATGGAACTGGAGAGCATTATGCTAAGTGAAATAAGCCAGCCAGAGAAAGATAAATACCACATGATCTCACTCATTTGTGGATTATAGAGAACAACATAGACTGATGAAAAGAAACAGACCCAAAGACTGAGAAACAGCGATCAGGCTATCAATCCCCAGAAGGAAAGTAGGGGAGGGCGGGGCTAAGGGGAAGAGATCAACCGAAGGACTTGTATACATGTATATAAGCCAAACCAATGGACATGGACAACAGGGGGATGGGAGCATGAGTGTGTGGGGTGGCGGGGGGGAGGTTGGGGGTTAATGGGGGGATGAGGACACATTTGTAATACCTTAACTAATAATAAAAAAAAAGAAAAAAACTTATTTCCCCATCAAGTCCATTAAAAAAAGAATCTACTCACTGATGACTCCAAAATTTATAAAAAAAAAAAAAAAGAGTGCCTCCTCTCCCGGCTGGTGTGGCTCAGTTGGTTGAGCAGCATCCCATGCACCAGGAGGTCGCTTGTTCAATTCCTGGTCAGGCTCCCTCTCCAGTAGTGGGGGTGCAAGAGGCACCCAATCCATGTTTCCCTCTCATCGATGTGTCTATATCTCTTTCCTCTCCCTTTCTCTCTCTAAAACCGATAAAAAAACATTTTTTTTTTTTTAAAAAAAGAGGGCCTCCTCCAAGGCCTCCGTCAGCTGGCAAGGATGGGAGGATGCTCAGAGCCATCCCTGGGAAGCCATCTGCCCGCCCACATCTGAGCACCAGCCTTGTGGCCTCACAGAGAAATGTGAAGACAGACTTGACAGAACCCAGATGCGACATCGCAGTAAGGAAGGGGAGGAGGGCTGACAGCTCCAAATGTGTGAATAGGCCGACACAGATGGTGGCTGTGAAAAGGGCAGTCAGGGCTCGGGGTCCGAGGTCGAATGCAGCGACAGCACCGGCGTCGGGAGGACCGACAGGCACGCAGCTTCCCAGGTGCTCTGTACGGAGGCCCAGGTGTTCAGACTCCAGGGAGCACGTCACACCCCACAGCAACCATGGCAACAGCAGAGAGTGTCACTTCCACGTTAACAGAATAACAAGGAAAGGTCGTCAGATCACTCTGGAGACCAGGAAGGGGTGTGTAGCATGGAAGGAGCAGTTATGAAGAGAATGAGTCAGAAACATCAGGAATGAGAGGAACAGTAGCTGAAATACAGAACTCAGAGGGGGAAAGGCTTCCCGGGCCCCAGCCGCCGGGTGAGCCCAGCCAGGTGCAGGCGCACGAGAGAGAAGCGAGAAGGAAGAAGGCACTGAGGACAGAGGGGCACCGCATCCGAGGGGTCCCAGAGGAGAGAAACATGTTGGTGAACATGGAAACACATAAAAGGATTTATGACAAGAGAAACCAGACTGTGACCGACAGGGTCCGCTGCATGCCAGAGGGCACGGGGAGGAAAACACCGCACCTGTAACCACTGTCCTAACAGCTAAGAGCAACAGCCCAACTGCAACCCCGACAAGTCCAGAGCAAAGGAAGAATAAAGATGACGCATAACCTTCCAACCAGCCCAAGAAAACCTGCTCTTAACGGTGGAAGGAAAAGAAAGCCACAGAGGCAAAGTGTGGGCAGTGACGCAGATGGGAACCTGTAATTTGAGGGAACAGATGACGAGCCCCCGGGTTTCAGACACCTCCGCTCTAAGGGGAGACAAAAAGCGGTGCGCGCCCTCCCACCCCCCCACCCTGCTCAGAACTCCCCGTCAACTCCAGACAAGAACAGAGCAAGGCGGGCTGAGAACCGCTTTCTCAGGGTTGAGTTTCTTAGTGCTGCTTTGTGTTTGAAAGCCTGTGGCCTCCTAAAGGACAGCGTGTGGCATCGGCCACAGACCTGGCCTTCTGTGCACTGCATGCCGTGGCCCCAGAGCCACCGCTGCTAGTCACGTGGCCCTGGCAAGGCTGCGCCAACTCTGTCACTCACCAGCATAACAGGGAAACCTCAAGTAGGGTTTATGTGGGGGACACATGGGGCCCATGTAAGAATAACATGATGCACGAGGCAGGCGGCTACCCTTGCGCCCACCGTGCTCATCCTTGGAGCACTTCAAGAAGCACTTTCTGAAATACCTGCCAGTGCCTGGCCAGTGTGCTCAGTGGTTGAGCATCGACCCATGAACCAAAAGGCCACTGGTTCGATTCCCCGTCAGGGCATATGCCCAGGTTGTGGGCTCGATCCCCAGTAGGGGATATGCAGGAGGCAGCTGATCAATGTTTCTCTCTCATCAATGTATCCATCCCTCTCTCTCTAAATAAATTTAAAAACATTAAAAACAAACAAACAAATAAAAAAACACCAAAAATGTACTCTTGGCTTAAAATACCCCCCAGTAACCTGTAGGCCATTATGGCATCGTTTAGATGAGGTGCCTGGACTCACCCAGCCATTGCAGGTCAGCCGAGGCCAGGCCAGCTCAGAGTGTGGGGGCCGTTAGGGTGTGAGCAGCTCTCCAGGACCCTGGTCTGTCACTGAGGGTTCAGCCTTGGTGCTCAGGAGCACCCCACTTCTTAAGGGTCTCCATGACTGAAGGCTTTATGCTGTGCAAACAAGGCGTCAACTCCAATTTCTTACAAAAATGAGATGAAGGGTCTGCCGGGTAGATACACACAATTTAAGATCAAAGCCTTTGATCATTGTAACCTGACAGCTCCTCGTTCACTGGCTGGACGTTTAGTTCCCAGTAATTATACTCGCTTCTTGTGCTAAGTAAACACTGAGCAGGGAGAATGGGAAAGTACACAGTCGGGACGCGGGCGAACACGGTTTCTCCATCTGTCCGTCCAGCCCGAGAAATGCCTAACTTCCCTTCCAAACGTGAAGCTGAAGGAAAGCTAGCTGGAACATTTGCCAATTGTTCTTCAAAGGGAGATGAAAGAAGTCGCGCGTCTCAGTAGAAAGCATAACAAGCCTGTGGCAGGCTGGTGGGCCAGGAGTTGGCTTTCCCTGCTGGGCCTGCGTGGCTCTGGCCGTCCTGACACAGAAGGTGCAGAGGCTTTCCCGGCTCCCAGGCGGGCAGCCCGCTCTTCCCGCGCACCCAGGAGGGGGCTACTAGTTGATGATGTTGCACGGTCTTATTATCACCATCAGTTCTCTGATTTACTCCACGAAGTGGACAGCAAGGCTGCAGTTCACCCCTCAAGCCCAGTCTAGAGCAGCTGGTGTAACGGGCAGGGGGAGGCCTAGATGTAGGGATGAGGGCCCCTGCCACGTGGCCACCGTGTCCTCTGAGCAGACCACTCTGTTCCCTTGAGAAGGAAGCAGCGTGGGACTGAATGGTGGGCACAGGGTGGCCACGCCCTCCCTCCGAGCCCTGGTGCAGAACACAGACACGCCGCTGAGTGGGTGTGGAGGCCCGAGTACAGACGTGCGACTTGAGGAAGGCTGGGCCGGTTTGGCTGAGTTTATGCAAAGGGAAGAAAATTGAGCCCGAAACAGCCGATTCTGGCAGGACGGTGGCGTCCTCGCCGAGTGCTACCTGTCTTCCCCTGAGGTGAGGACCCCGGCCAGTCCATCTCAGAAAGGAGGGCCCAGCAGGGTGGGCCAGGCCCCAGCAGAGACTGGGCCTGCGAGGTGTAAAGTTTCAGCCTGGTCTTGCTTTTCTTGGAAAATGGCTCCTTCGTGTTCCTGGATGTCTAAGCCCCTCCCTCGGATCGGGAGGCCCCAGTTTGCTGTCCTCACTGAGTCACTGAAGGGGTGCTCCCCATCCCCGAAGGCTCCTGCTGTCAGGATCGCTGATGGCGCAATTGCTAAATTCGGGGCCTCCCGTGTGCCTGGAGGCAGAGAAAAGAACTCTTTCTGAAATGACTAAAAGGAAATGTTTTGTGTGTGTGTGTGTTGTTTTAAAGCAACAGCTAACAGTTAGATCTAGCCTCTTAGTTGGGTTTGGGGCCGTCCCTGCTAGTGGGATTCAAGGCCACTCAGACATCAGCCCTTTTTCCTCAAGTGGGGAACTGTGACCGAGCTGCCTGAGACTTCAGGTACGGGCAGGAGAGACGGGGTGACAGGCTGTGTGCGGTGGAGTCAGCGGTGACCAGGCCTGAGCCCATGGAGGACAGAGCTGACGGCTGGGGGCAGGAGGGACACGGAGACTCTGCCTGGGGAGCTGACTGGTAGGGAAAACATAGACCCCGGCAACAGAAGCAAGGCAGTGGCCCCTGCTGTGCAAGAGGGAGAAGCCGCTGCACACTGGGTTGTCGACACCCGCAAGCCCACAGCTACCTTGCAAGGCAGGTCGGTGTTTCTGAGCTCTTTCCACCTGCCCACAGCCATGCACAGGACTGATGGGGAGTGGCCATCTCATCACTGTGTGTCTAAGCGAAACCAGAGAGAGCATGGTGGCCATGGCCAACACATCTGGGCAGACTCTGGGAAGACTCTGGGCAGACACAGCAGGTTACACATGTGCATGTGTGAGATTGTGTGTGTGCAATCACATGCATTTGATTGTGTGCATGTGGTTGTGTGCATACAATTGTGTGTGGTTGTCTGTGTGTCCCAGGCCTGCCCAGTGGAAGCCAAGTCCTGCCATCTGTCCGTCCTGTTGGAGTCTTTCTGGCACAGTCCCTCCTGTCTTCAGGAGGAAAGCTGAACTAAACACACAGGGCGTGGGTACACAGTTTCCTAAGAATTGGGTAACTTGGACTTAGATTCTCTTGACTGACACAAGGACGGTGAAATGCAGAGTGCCACCAGCCACATCACCCACATACCTGCCCCCTGTGAGCAGGGCCCCAATCCCACAGGCTGGAGCTTCTCACACAGATGCACCCACCACCCGAAGGGACAGGTGACACCAGTCCGTACGGTAAATGAGGGAAGAAGAGTCCTCACCCGCACCCAGGACAGCTGCAGGCTCAGCTTGGGTCACAGGGCCAGAGAGAATCATGCTTGTATTTTCTGCTAAGTCTGAAGATGTGCTCTGGGCTCAGCCAACTCATTGCCTGGTCAGGCAGGGAGGCCCCAGCATCCTCTAAGCCAGGCACGCAGCTGTGTGGTTCTGAAAACGTGTATGAAGTCAGAGCAAATGCTCCCTCCACTGAAACTTTCCACGGAGCCACCCGGGGTCACAGAGTCTGGGGTGGGGGAAGGGCGCTGGCTGGCGGGTGGCAGCCTGTCCCAGTGGGCATGTGGGATGGGTGTGTCAGTCAAAGGCGATCTACGATGATGCGATTCTGTGTCCAGAATATTTTATCTTTTCAAAAAAATAAATACATGAGGACTATGAGAAACTGTTTAAAAGCTGTGAATGCCTGAAACTTATAGCCTTGGTGTTCCCTGTCTGAGCTTAATGCTGTTCTTTCTTTCTTTTCTTTTTTCTGCACAAAGCTTTATTGTTTCCATTCGGTCTGATGCATGGGAGAGGGCTCCAGGGTGGTTAAGAGAACGGCTAGTAGTTTCGGGGAGAGGCTCAGGGAAAAGCCAGACACCAGGGGATGCAGAGGGGCCCCTCAAAGGCCCCTGGGCTCCAAAGGCTCCTAGTCATGCTTGGAGGTGAGCCTTTCTTTCTTTGTTTGTTAATCCTCAACTGAGGATATTTTTCCATTGATCTTTTAGAGAGAATGGAAGAGAGAGGGAAAGACAGAGAGAAACGTCAATGTGCGAGAAACACATCAATTGCTTGCCTCTTGCACGAGCCCTGACCAGGGCCCGGGCCAGGGAGAAGCCTGAAACCAAGGTACATGCCCTTAACCAGAACTGAACCCGAGACTCTTTGGTCCGCAGGCTAACACTCTATCCACTGAGCCAAACGGGCTAGGGCATTGAGGGCGAGCCTTTCAAAGAGATACTTGCCCAGCCCAGCCTGGGGGCCGGCCAGCCTGTGGATATGAGTCAGGTGATCACCCATCTTCTTGATGAGTTTCACCTCCTCACTCAGGAAGTGGTTCTCCAGGAAGTCACAGAGGTGAGGGCCTGCATGGGAAGAACCCAGGGCCTGCAGCTCCAAAAGCGCCTGGTTCAGGTTCCTCTCCAAGGCCAGGGCGGCTGCCATGGCGTCCTGAGTTTTGCCCACTCACGTTGGGACGGCTTTAGCACGTCCTGGAAGAGAATGCGGCCACCGCGCTGGCTTTGCACCTTTAAGAGATGCTCAGCGCCCTCGCGCTTCTTCTCCCCCAAATCACAGAAGAAGTGACCCACGCCCTGGAGTGCCACATCCTCGTCATGGAGATTGAAATAGAAGCCCAGAGAGAGGTAGGTGTGGGCGGCCGGCAGATGCAGGTCGGCCAGGCTGCTGGCCACAGCCTCCACCACGGTGGAGTAATTCTGTTGAATTTGGGAGCTCATGATTGTTCGGCAACCAGGAGTTAAGGCAGTAAAAACAACAATAGTGTGTTGGCTGGTCTTAGAGGTGGTTCTGAAGATGGTGACTGGATAAGATGCTGGAGATTGGCTGGAGGCTGAAAGGGGCGTTCCTGGGTCTGTTCCGTCCAAACACTTTTGAAGCAATAGTTGTGAAGTTATAAATATTAGCTTGCCCATCCAAGCCACTGGCTGAGGTATCTGGGGAGGGGAGAGGGTGGCATAGGAGGTGCGAGAGTAAAGAGAAGGTCCCGTGCTCTTAGGGTAGAAAACTCTCGGAGTCTTTCTGTTTTGAACTTTGAACTCTGCAACTATTGGTAACAGCAAGTTCATTAAGTCACTTCAAGAGTTGAAATAGCCCGACCGGATGTGGCTCAGTGGTTGAGCATCGACCCAGGAACCAGGAGGTCACCGGTTTGATTCCTGGTCAGGTCATATGCCCGGGTTGCAGGCTTGCTCCCTGGTGGGAGAGCCTGCAGGAGGCGGCAGATCAATGATTCTTTCTCAACATTGATGTTTCTATCTCTCTCTCCCTCTCCCTGCCTCTTGGAAATCAATAAAAAATATATTAAAAAATAAAATAAAATAAAATAAAAATCCTTAAAAAAAAAAAAGAGTTGAAATATTTCAGAAGCCCTGGTCTCAAAAGGAAGAGTAAAGTTTCCTACTTGGGTAGTAGTTCACTTTAAAACACAAAAGAATTCTTTTTTAACCCTAAGAACTATTTAATACCCCAAACGCTGTCTTGAATCATGAGATCCATCAGACTTGACATCATCTAGACCTGCATCCAGAACCTCACTGTGGAATCTCTTTAGGCATGTGCTAGGTTCCTGTGAAAGCTTTGTTTAAATATGAACTTCACACCACACTGCCAGAGTTTGTCTTAATAAAACTACATATTTATTTTTTTAAAGTTTTCGAGTACAAATAATAACTTAGGTGAGAGGGAAAGGAAGATTTCCAGTCACTGATGATACTCATCAGATACGGAGAGTATGTATCCAGTATTAATGATAACGTGGGTGATAGAGAAAGACGGTTTCCAGTAATAAATGATAACATGAGTGATAGAAAAAGGCTTCTAGTCATAGATGATAACTCAGGTGATAAAGCAGGTTTCCATCAATAAATTAAGTCAGATGATACAGAATAAAGGTTTCCATTCATAAATGAGACAGAGAAGCAGGTTTTGTGTCATAAACAATAAGTGAAGAAATAGCGAAGGAAGGATTCTAGACATGAATGATAATTCACATGATAGAAAACTCAGGCAATATACAGAGCGGGTTCTTAGTCATAAAGAATAAATCAGATGCTAGAAAAGAAATATTTCTAGTCATAAATGATAAATAGGGTGAGAGAGAGAGAGAAAGTTTCTGATATACATAATTCAGTTAATAGAGGAAGAAGATTTCCAGTCATAAATGATAGGGTGATGCAGAAAAAAGTTTTCCATTTATAAATAATTACTCAGTTGACAGAGAAAGATTCAGTCATAAAAGATAAATAAGATGATAGAAAAAGAGTGCTTCCAGTTATAAATTATAACTAAGGTGAAAGAGAAAAAAATGTTTCAAGTTATAAATAGTAACTCATGGGACGGAGAGCCAGGTTTGAAGTCATAAAAGGTAAGTGAAGTTATCTGGGACACGTTTCTTTGTCTCCGTGTGTTGGCTGCCTCCCTGTGTTGTTTCTACTTATTAGGTAGAGCTGCTATGTCTCCCAGGCTTGGTCAAGCGGCCTCTTGTAGGAGGTGTCCCGTAGGGTCCTGTGGCAGAGCCCCCCTGACCACCGGAGCTGGGCACTCCAAGTGCACTCTCTGTGTGGGCTGTGGACACCTCCTGTTGCAGTCGAACCTTGATTGCTGTTGGCACCTCAATGGGAGGGGTTTACCCCCAGGCTGATTGGTGTGAGGACCAGTTGCAACCATTGTGGAGGACCAGCTGTGCAGGGGCTGACACCATGGAGCAGAATCTATTCATCAGGGCTCTGGTGCCTACTGAGTCCACCCCTTGAGTGTGTCCCTTATGGAGGAGGTTGAGTGGCATTTTGAAGTGGTCTGGAATTGTCCATAGGATGTGTTGGCTCTGGGGCATCTCAAGAGGTACAGGCCAAGGTGAGCCACCAACGATGCCCTGCCAGGGGCCACCCAGCATGAGCTACAAAGCAATCTGCAGAGAGCTACTACTGTGCTGGGCTCGGAGGTGCCCAGGAGCGGTCAGGCTGCAAACTAAGGCCAGCTAGAGCTGCCGCTAGAGCTGGGTCTGGGGCCACTTAGTAGGAAGTATGCAGCACGCTTTTAGGGAAGTTCTAAGCATAAACCAAGGCAGGCCATTCGTATGGAAAAGACACTGGAAGCAGCCTGGGTGAGGCTGCAAGTTGGGTGAGGTGGGGTCTCAGGGAATCACCAGGGCAAGGGGAACAGTGTTAGCCAGGTTATGGAGACTCAGATATGGTGCCCTCCTGCTGGCTCTGTGGGAGAGGGCCCAGAAAAGGAGCAATGGCCTCTGACAGCACTTCTGTCTGGGATAAAGCTGTCCCTCCAGCTCTCTCCCTCCTCCCATGCCAGACTACTTGGTTCCTCCTCATATGTCCCTGGTGCCCCAGCACTGGAGCTCAGAGCCAGTGAGTCTGAGTAAGTCCACACATGGGCCCTTTAAGAGGAACTGTCTGGGACTCCTGCAGCCCTTTGTCTCACTCAGCTACAACACAAGTTTGTTTATAAAACTAGAAGTTATGGGGAGTTCTCTTCCTGGCACTGGAAACCTGGGCTGGGCGTCCTGCTATGGAGCTGGGACCCCTTGCTCCTGGGATGGGGGGGGGGGGGTACTGCATCCAAGATATCCCTCCCTATTTTTATCCAACACACATGGGGGTGGGGCCAGCCCGTTCCTTGTCTCCACCCCTCCTACCAGTCTTGATGTGGTTCCTCTTTATATCCGTGGTTGCAGGACTTCCATTCAGCTGGATTCCAGGTAGTTCTGAAAGATGGCTGTTCTATAGTTTAGTTGTAATTTTGATGTGGTTGTGCGAGGATTCAAAAAAATGTTTCGATCATAAAAAATAACAGGCAATAAAAATAAAGGTATCCAAGCATAAGTGATAAGTCAAAGGATGAAGAAAAAAGGAAGCCAGTCATCAATGATAACTCAGGTTATAGAGCAGGGGTGGGAACCTCTTTTCTGCCAGGGGCCATTTGGGTATTTATAACATCATTCACGGGCCATACAAAATTATCAACTGAAACATTAGCCTGCTATATTTAGTCAAACATTTAATTAACTCACCCCTACTGCCTTGGCAGGGCCAGACCAAATGATTTTTCAGGCCTTATATAGCCTATGGGCCGGACGTCCCCCACCCGTGTTATAGAGAAAGAAGATTTTTCAGTCATAATGATAAATCAAAAGATATAGAAAGAAAAATTTTCAGTCATAAGTGATAAGATGATAGAGAAAAATTTTCTAGTCATAAAAGATAACCAACATGAAAAAACTTTCTAGTCATAAAGGGAACCATGAGGTTCCATCATAAATGATAACTCGGTCAATATAAAAATTTGTCAGTCACAAATGGTAACTCAGGCTATAGATGAAGAAGGTGTTCAGTCATAAGTGATGACTCAGGTGATAAAGGATATTTATAGTCACAAAACAAAATATTTTTAGACATAAATGATGACTCAGGTTATTACAGGTGAAGGTTTTCAGTCATAAATGATAACTAAGGTTACAGAGAAAAAAGATTTTCAGTCATAAGTTGTTATTCAGGTTATAGAGGAAGAAGGTTTCTAGTCATAAATGATAACACAAATGACAGAGACCATAATTGCTTCAGTCATAAATGATCTCAGGTTATATGAAAAGAATGATTCCATTCATAAATGATAACACAAGTTGGGAACAACATACCCAATAATAAGTTATCATTCAGATGAGGAAGGACAAAATGTTTTCAGTTATAAAGAATAATTCCTCAGCTTAAAATGAAAGAAGGTTTTTAGTCATAACGATAAATCAGGTGATAGTGGGAGAATGTTTCCTGTCATAAATTATAATTCACTAGAGGCCTGATGCAAGAAATTCATGCAAGGGGCTCGGCCCTCGCAGCCCGGGCTTCGTCCGGAAGGTCATTCGGCTGTGCGGTCTAATTAGCATATTTCGCTTTTATTATTATAGATGTGATAGAGAAACATTTCTAGCCATAAATAATAACTGAGGTGGTAAAGAACAAAATGTTTCAGTCATAAATAACTCAGGTAATAGTGGAAGAAGGTTTTCAGTCATAAATAATGAGGCAGGTTATAGAAGAAAAATGTTTTGTCATAATTGATAACTCAGGTTATAGAGGAAGAATGTCTCCTGTCACATTTATAACTCAGTTGACAGAGAAACATATACAGTAATAAATGATGATTGAGGTGAGGGAGCACAAAATGTTTTCCGTCATAAATGATAACACAGGTAATAGAGAAACAACATTTCTAGTCATAGATTATAATTCAGATGATAGAGGACAAAATGTTTCCAGTCATAAGTGATAACACAGGTTATAGCAGAAGGTTTTCAGTCATAAATGGTAACTCCAGTTATAGAGGGAGAAATATTCTATATTTATAGTCACAAATAATAACACAGGTGATAGTGACACATTTTCAGGTATAAATTGTATCAGATGATAGAGGACATAAATGCCAACTCAGGTTATACAGTGAGATTTCCAGTCATAAATGATAACTCTGGAGAAAGAGAACATAATGTTGTTAATAACAAATGATAACTCAGGTGATAAACATTTCTAGTTATAAATGCTATTTAAGATGATAGAGAACAAAATGTTTGCTGTCATAAATGATAACTCAGATGATTTTAAAAAAGGCTTTCTGTCATAAATAATAATTCAGATTATAGAAGAAGATATTTTTGGAATAAATGACAACTTAGGTGATAAGGGAAGAATGTTTCCAGTCATAAATGATAACTCAAGTGACCTGTTACAAATGGTAAATAAGGTGATAAAGAAACATCTCCCACCATAAATGACAACTCAGTTGATGGAGAACAAAATGTTTTGTCATAAATGATACATCTGATTAGTGTTTCCAGTCATAAATAATATCTCAGTTATAGAGTGAAAAGGTTTTTAGTCATAAAGGATAACTCAGGTGATAGAGAACAAAATGTTTTCAGTCATATATGGTAGCTCAGGTGAACTGGAGAATGTTCCAGTCACAAATAATAACACAGGTGAGAGAGAAAGAACCATTTCAGGTATAAACTATTATTCAGATGACAGAGGTCAAAATGTTCCCATCATAAATGATAACTCAGGCAACAGTTGGAGAAAGTTTCCAGTCAGAAATAACAAGTGAGGCGATGTAGAAAAGTGTCATTAATTAATGACATATCAATTGGTAGAGTACCAAGTATTTTTAATCATAAATGAAAATTCAGTTTATAGAGGAGGAAGGGTCTAGTTGTACATGATAGCTCAGGTTTTAGAGATAGGTTTTCAGTCGTAAATGACAACTCACATTAGAGGGAGAATGTTTTCAGTAATAAATAATAACTCAGGATATAGGAGAGAAAGTTCCTAGCCATCAGATGATAGAGGACAAAAAGGTTTTTATTTTTTAAATCCTCACCTGAGGACACAAAACGTTTTTAAACATGATTTTTAGAGAGAGTGGAAGGGAGAGAGAAAGATGGATCAATTGCCTCCCATAACCTGTGTATGTGCCCTGACTGGGAATCGAACCCACAACCTTTCAGTGTACATGACGATACTCCAACCAACTGTGCCACCTGGCCAGGGGGAGAACAAAAAAGTTATCAGTCATAAATGGTAACTCAGGTTATAGTGGAAGAAGGTTTTCAGTAATAAATGGTAAGTCAGGTTATAGAGTAAAAAGGTTTCCAGTCATAAATGATAACTCTGGAGAAAGAACATAATGTTTTCAATCATAAATGATAACTCGGGTAATAGAGAAACACGTTATTTAAGATGACAGAGAACAAAGTGTTTTCCGTCATGCTAACTCCGATGATTGAAAAAGAAGATTTTTCCATTGTAAATGGTAACTCAGGTTATAGAGAACATTTTTTGTCATAAATGACAACTCAGATGATACAGGAAAAATGTTTCCAGTCATAAATGATAACTCAGGTTATAGGGGAAGAATGTTGCCTGTCTTAAGTAATAAATAAGTTGACAGAAAAACCTTTTCATTCATAAATGACAACTCAGTTGATAGAGAACAATATGTTTTAAGTCATAAATTAGAGGGAGAGTGAGATTAAGTCATGAAATTAGAGGGAGAATGTTTCCCATCCTATATAATAAAAGGGTAATATGCAAATAGACCGAATGACAGAACAACCGAACAACCAATCAAAGCATAATACACTAATGATATGCTAAGGCTGCTCAACCGCTTGCTATGATGTGCACTGACCACCAGGGGGCAGATGCTCCAACCGGTAGGTTAGCTTGCTGCTGGGGTCCTGTAGATCGAGACTGAGTGAGATGGGCCGGACATGCACTAGAGCCCTCCCGCAGTCCCTCCCCGGCTAGATGATGGTACACCAGTGGGGTCCCTCAGCCTGGCCTGTGCCCTCGCAATCCGGGACCCCTCGGGAGATGTCAGAGAGCTGGTTTCAGCCTGATCCCGCAGGCCACTCACCTGAGGCAGCGCGAATCTCTCCTGATGGGGACTGATTGGGCACAAGCCTGTGGCAGGCACGGTGGGGCCGGGATGAGCGGAGCGGCAGATAGGAGCTGCAGGCGGCATTGCACTGCGGGTTTCGGCCCGATTCCTTCAGGTCACCCAGAGGGACCCCACCCATGCACGGGACCTCTAGTCATACATGAAAACTCAGGTAGTAGAAGAAAAAGATTTCCAGTCATACACGTTACTTCAGGTAATAGAGAACAAAAAGGTTTCAGTAATAAATGGTAATTCAGATTAGAGGGAAAAGGTTTCCAGTCAAATATTGTAACTCAGGTGATAGAGAATAAAATGTTTTCAGTCATAATGATAATTCAGCTGATTGGGGAAGAATGTCTCAAGTCATAAGTGATAACTCAGGTGATAGAGACACAACATTTCCAGTCACAAATGATAATTCAGGTGACACAAAACGTTTTCAATAATATGATAACGAAAGCTTTGGAGGAAGAAGGTTTTCAGTATTAATATAATTCAGGTTATAGAGAAAAAATTATGAGGTACTTGAGAAACAAAATTCAAGGTCATAAATAGTAATTCAGGAAATAGAACAAAATATTTTCAATCATAAGTAGTAACTCAGGCTATACAGGAGGAAGGTTTTCAGTCATAATGACAACTCGGGTTCCAGGGGAAGATTTTTCAGTCATACAAGATAACTGGTGATAAAGCAAGAATGTATTCAGTCATAAACAATAACTCAGGTGGAAGTAAAATATTTCCAATCATAAATGAGAATTCAGGTGACAGAAAACAAAATGTTTCCAGTCTTTGTTTTATAGAGAACAACTGTTTTTAGTCATAAATGATAACTCAGGTTATAGAGGAAGAATGTCTCCTGTCCTAAATCAAAACTCAGGTGACAGAGAAGCAACGTTTCCAGGCATAAATGATAATTCAGGTGATTATACACAAAGTGTTTCCAGTCACGTGATAGCTCAGATTTTGGAGGAGGGAGGTTTCTAGTCATAAATAACCCAGGTCTTAGAGAACATGATGTTGTCAGTCATAAATGATCTCGGGTGACAGAGAAACAGCATTTCCGGTTAAAAAGGATAATTCAGCCGAGGTTTTCCGGGAGCCTCGTCATGGTGACAGGAGTCACAGCCAGTGCCCCCACGAGAGCCATCGCTTCCTTCCACGGCCATGAGTGGTGCCTCCCACAAGGAGGCTGAGCCTCCGAATGGAGGCCTCACTGGCCTCGGTGGCAGGGGCACGTCCTCGTCACCTTCAGTCCTGGGTGTTTACTGCCCTGAGCCATTTCCACAGCAGGTGAGCAGCTTCGCCCCAGTGCAGGTGTGACGGCTCGACTCAGCGATGCCCGTTCTTGCTCAGAGCACAGGGGTGGCGGTGTGGGGGCAGCTTTCTCCCTGTGGGGTGGCAGTGGGGGGGCTGCTTTCCCCCTGGGAGGTGGCAGTGTGGGGGCAGCTTTCTCCCTGTGGGGGAGATGGCAGTGTGAGGGCTGCTTTCCCCCTGGGGGGTGGCGGTGTGGGGGCTGCTTTCCCCTGGGGGGTGGCGGTGTGGGGGCTGCTTTCCCCTGGGGGGTGGCGGTGTGGGGGCTGCTTTCCCCTGGGGGGTGGCGGTGTGGGGGCTGCTTCCCCCTGGGGGGTGGCGGTGTGAGGGCTGCTTTCCCCCTGGGGGGTGGTGGTGTGGGGGCTGCTTTCCCCTGGGGGGTGGCGGTGTGGGGGCTGCTTTCCCCTGGGGGGTGGCGGTGTGGGGGCTGCTTTCCCCTGGGGGGTGGCGGTGTGGGGGCTGCTTTCCCCCTGGGGGGTGGCGGTGTGGGGGCTGCTTTCCCCTGGGGGGTGGCGGTGTGGGGGCTGCTTTCCCCTGGGGGGTGGCGGTGTGGGGGCTGCTTTCCCCTGGGGGGAGGTAGTGTGGGGGCAGCTTTCTCCCTGTGGGGGAGGTGGCAGTGTGGGGGCAGCTTTCCCCCTGGGAGGTGGCAGTGTGGGGGCAGCTTTCTCCCTGTGGGGGAGGTGGCAGTGTGGGGGCTGCTTTCCCCCTGGGGAGCCGGTCATCTGCCTTGGAAGCTCCTTGTATCCCACTCCTCAATCCCACAGGCCACACCTATTCAAGGGAGGCTGGGGAAGCGAACGATCAGGGGTGGGGTTTTGGGGAGCACCGTCTCTGCCATGATCTTGCATCTCCACCTGCTTCCAAGCCGCCTCATCTTTCCCAGGGTTAGGGCCATCAGCTCATCATGATAGCCCCCAGGGCTACCAACCCAGAGTAATTTTCCCAAAGTTAGGCACTGGCCTTTCCACGCCTCCCCTCAAAATGCACAGCCCTGTGCCAACTCCCTCTGGCCTGTGCAGAGGGGCCTGGGGTCTCCTCCGTGGCTGGGCCAACAGGAGCTGGTGCGGCTAGAACCTCGTACAGTTGGCAGCTCCCTGGAGCTGAATGTGGCGTATCCCCTGCCCCTGGGTCATTAGGATTGACACACTTGGCAGTCCGGGCCATCCCAACAGTGGGTCCTAGCCTGGGGATGAGAGCCATCCTAGTGGGGAAGGCCAAGTGGAACCCTCAGAAACCAACCCCACATGGGGAGCAGCGTGTGGGGGGTACACCTATTCTCAACGTTCACTCACGACCTGGCCCTGCAGAAACCAAGGACCCTGGCAGGACCACAGACGCCCTCAGGTTTGGCTGACCAGTGGTTCCCTCGGCATGTCCCTGCCCCTCATGGCTGCAGTGCCCCAGGGGACTCAGAAAGGACCAGGTGTAGTCACACACATGGCTCACGCTCCCCTCCCTTGCGTCTTATGACCCTCTGAACTTGCTGGGGACAGCGCTCTGGTCTGCATCACCAGTGGGGAATGAGTGGCCCAGCACAGGAACATGGTTACACCCACCCCTTCACAAACCTGACTCTCACAGGCAGGGCAGTGGGAACATCTAGCCTTGTCAGGCCTGTGCATCTCAGGGATTGACTGCATCCCAGAAGGTGCCCATGACAGCCCGCGCAGGTTCTGTGTCCTCGCCTGGGGCCCCAGGCATGACCCCCTCTTCATACCTTGGCCCTCCCATCTCAAGCAGAGGCCTCCTCTGGAAGGATGCGTGGGTGTGGGAATGGCCTATGTCCCTTCTCTCTACACAGGTCTGGTGAGCTAGGTCCTGAGGAGGCAAGTTCCCATGCCTTGCCCCACCCCGTCCCCTGCAGACACATACATACACATGCAAGCTCATGAACAAACATGGCTTGTAGGGAGGATGGAGGGACTGCAGGGCCTGAACAGGGACACATGGCCGGGCTGGCCACCTCTGCTGACCATCTTTCCATCTGGGGCCTTGGTGAGCCCTGAACTCCCTCCATCCCATCCCACAGAGTGGTGTCGCCCTCTAGTGGCCCATGGGAAGATGTGTCAGCTGCACCCACAAACCCCTAGAACCCACTTTCTGGGAAATGGGTCTAGGTCTGGTGAATGTTACCAATCCCCCCACCCACCCCCAAATCTCTCATCCTCTGCCGGCAGAGCCTGGGCTCTAAGGCCCTGCCCACCCCATCTTTCTGGGCTCTCTTCCCCATGCCTGCCTCCCTTGCTGTCTATCTCATTATCCACCGTGCCCCGCCCCAGGCTCTCCCTTTCCTCCCCAGACCCCTTCCTTCCACCTGGGTACCTGGACATTGGGCATTTCAGCAGCAAACCTGTGAAATGAAGTTGTTTCATGGTCCCTGCCTACTCCTGCCCCAATACTAGGGTGTGGAGCATCCCACCCCCTTCTGTCCTGGTACCCAGACCCCACCTTACCCCATTATAGGGTCTTTAGGAAGCCACAGATGGCAGATGGCAGAGTGTACCATGGCCTTGGGGGTCCTCCACCGTGCAGCCTGAAACCCTCCCCACAGCTGTGTGTGCAGTTCCCATACAAGAGGCACAGACTCTTCTGCCTTATCCCCAAAGCATAAAACAGGCTAAAAGTTAAGTAATCGTGTGAGCAAATTTTAAAAAATATTCAGAGCCTGGGAGAGATAAAAGAAACAAAACAAGAAAATTCTGGAAAAAACACACAAGTTTTAATACTTAAAAAAAGCTATATAACAAAAGGTAACACGTTCTTTAAAAAATGTGTACAAAACACTAATATAAAATTTATTTTAGCGTGAGATAAAAGCAAAACATAATATTCTCTGGAATATACCAATTAATGGCCAGTTGTTTCACATCTGTTAACGTGAATTTTCACTGGAACTGTGATAACGCTACTGCACTGAACGCAGGGAGAGCTGCTGAGGGGCATCTGACAGGCGTTCGGAGGAACGTCGAGGACTGCCTTCCCACAAGGAGGCCACGTCTGACTGCTGTGAAGAACACTACCTATAATTTTTTCTTGATTTCTGTAACACAGGAATAGCTTTTTCTTATGCATTAAATAGTCTTTGCAATGTCTGCACTAAGTAAAACAAGCTCACTGCAGGTAGCAAGTGCCACCTTCTATCTTGAGTGATTTTTACATTTTTAATGCTATGACCAGATTCTTATTTATGGCAATGTAATTTCTCTTTTGTTTCTCTAACCTATATTAGTCATCATTTTTAAACAAAATTTGTAAACATTTTGTGTCCCATCAACCGCAGGCAGGATGGAACACATCTAGACAGGTCTTTACAAAGAGATAACAGAACTTGAACTATCTCCCTTTAAAACAGTGAAAATGACAGGCCACCTGTCTTCTAACATGCATTTTAAAATATATAAATACAGCGCTTTCTTTTCACAATGCTTGGCCCTGCAGGTCTATGCCACGTTGTACAGATTTCTGGGGAAGTGACCTCACTGGTTGCATGCATGATTTGAAAACCACAGGCGGGGAGCCCTGCTCAATCAATCACAAGAGGAAAGCTTCTCTCTCTCTTCAAACTGCTTGTCCACCGCCAGAGACAGGGCCTGGAGGAAGCCCTCGATGGTGACAGTGGGAGCCTGGAAGGATAGATACGAAGGAATTGAGGGGTGACCCTCGCCTTTGAGGGCCACTGGCAGCACTCACCCCTTCCATGATGCAGAGTTGCCAGAGAGGCAACTCTGGGCAGCTGTTCTGAGTGAGCTGGCCCAGACCCGAGGGGCATGAGCACCTCTCGGAGGCTTGGATGTGAGCTCTGGATGTGCTCGAGCAGAGACACACAGCATGGCCACCTCCTCCCAAAGGGCTTGGCGGGGCCCCACCACTAAGGCACCAAGGCTAGCACCTCCTAAGCCCCAGGAGCCTATGCCTTTAGAAACTGAGGTAAAATAAGGCAGCTATCCCAATGGCATTAAGTCTGACTCCTAACAAGGCCACACACTGCTGGACAGAGTGGGTGGTAAAGAGAAAAGTACCCAGAGGTGGAGAGTGGCTGTGGAAGACTTACCTGAATGTACAGGGCATGAGCCAGAAAAGGGAGTTTTCTTAAGACACGGCCACTGAGGCCCTCGCTCTTCCTGTGAATGAATGTAAGCCAAGTTTGGGGATGTCAAGTGAACAATTGTGTTTTAGGACTGGTTTTCCTACCCATCTCTGAACGTCCCTTCTCCCACACCCCTCGAGTAGTCCTCAGCGACTGCTCCAGGTGGGGAAGGGTCCTTGCTGCCCTGATGTGCCTGCCACCTACAGGCACCGCTGTGCTCAGGGACCCAACGCCTGCCCAGCGGCATGGATTACCTCATATCTTTATTAATCTTCACACAAATTTCTGAACTGCTCCCCTCTGTTTCATCTCAACTGGTTTAAATTTCTTCAACAGATAATCCAAAAAAATACCCTTTAGCCCAGCTGGTGTGGCTCAGTGGTTGAGTGTTGACCCATGAACCTGGAGGTCACGGTTAATTCCTGGTCAGGGCACATGCCCGGGTTGTGGGCTCAATCCCCAGTAGAGGGCATGCAGGAGGCAGCTGATCAAGGATTCTCTCTCATCACTGATGTTTCTATCTTTCTTTCTCTCTCAGAAATAAGTTTTTTTTTTTTAAAGTCTTTAAAAAGTACTATTCCTACCCTGGCCAGTGTGGCTCAGTTGGTTGGAGCACTGTACTGTGCAATGAAAGGTTACCAGTTAGATTCCTGGTCAGGGCACATACCCAGGTTGGGGGTTCCAATCCAACCAGGGCATGTATGAGAGGCAACTGATCGATGTTATCTCTATCACACCGATGTTTCTCTTTCTCTCTTCCCCCCTCTACTTTCTCCCACTCTAAAAGTATAAAAATAATTATATATATATGAAAATAATAATAATACTGTTTTTTATGCTATCCCTTCATTCAAAACCTTCCACACGCCTCATGACCTCAGAATAAAGTTCAAACTCTGGTGAGAACTCAGAAGTTCTCTGGAATTGACCCTTGGCAGTACAACCCACCTGAGGTCCCTGCACACACGGTGCCTGCAGCCTCGCAGATTTCTCTCCAGTTTACCCTGAATTCTAACTGTCCTTGGAGGCTCTGCCCCATTTCTCCACCTACCTTTGATCCCCAAAGCCGTCTGAGAACTTAAAAGCTCTAGCAGCCCTGGACCAGGAACCCGGGGCTCGGGGGCTCCCAAAGCTCCCCCAGCCTGTGTATGATGACTTGGGGTTCAACTCTCTATCTTCTGACCCCAAACCCTGACCCCAGACGGCTACAGTCAATTACGACTCCCTATCACTACAGCAAATGGACTTTTCTTGGTTACAAAAATTAGGTCCATTCGCACCTTGAAATTTCACTCAAAAGGAGGCTCAACTTTGACACGTTGTTTTCAATGAAGCCAATCATCTCCAGTTCTCGGAGGGTCAGCAGCTGCTGGCGAGGGTATATGATCTGACACTGGGAAGACAGGGGCAGAATGCATATGTCAGCAACAGGACAGCATGGAAAGAGCAAGCACATCACATCTTATAAAACGCAAATGGGCCATTTAACAAGCACAGCTGACGGGGAAACAGGCTGGTTTCCCCGATCTCTCGCCGGTGCCCGTGAGCACGCACGCACACTCACTCCTCCCCAACACACATCTCCGATTCTTCAAACAAAGGCAAGAATACAGACAACAAAACACGTCTCAGAAACCAGCAGTGACCCAGCCTCTTCTATGCTTTTGGTCAAAATGTGTCTTCACATGTCACGTGTCAACATGGAAGTTCAGTCTGATATTTGGTTTCAAGGACATGACACAATCCACAGATGGCAGAGCTGGGCTTTGGAGCCAGGACTTTGCCTTTCAAGGAGGGTCTGTTTGATGTTTTTAAGATAAGACTCTCATTTGGTAGAATGACACACCCAGGATCTGAGTCAGAGTGCACCTTGTAGACCACAAGCCTGAATGTTGGATGTTCTTTGCCAAGTAGCCACGCTGGGGTGTCAGACTGCCACCACTGAATGAATTTCAACATGAACTGTTTTGATTTGGGAACCAGGGGAGAGAAGAATGAAGGAAAGGCTTCCTCCGCACATTTTGGAGGTTTGATGAGGGTCGTGGGTAAAATTAAGAGGCAGGGTTTGAGCTCGATGTATTTTGACCCCGGCCTAAGTGACTGACTACCTCAGGCTCCCGTGCAGCCTCCTGAGCTGCCCCTGCGACCCCTCCATTAACAGGCACCGTCCTGCAGGCTGGTGTGAGATGGCAGACCTCAGGCTCTTGACAGAGAGGGCACAATCACACATCAGCTTTTAGGACCAGCCTAATCACTGCAGCATTGGAATACCCTAGCTTCCTGTAATCTGTGTAAGAACTACCCCTGCCCACATGCTCAGCTCCCAGAAAAATTCCGTGCACTTGGCTGAACCTTAGGACATCCCTGGATTCACAGCACAAGTGTGAGTACAACAACCCACTGAGGGCACTCGGCGATCTTCAGCAGGACCCGCCACCGCACTGGCTGCCTAGCAGCAGTACTGCGCCGCAACACTTCTGATGGCCACTTGGGGTCTCAAGTCAAAGCTCCCTAGGACCTCTCTGCCTCTCCCACTCCCCAGAAAAGTAGGATGGAATGTGCACACCAGGACAGTGCTGAGCCCAGCTCTCCTGTCCCTGCCAGAGAGGCTGTGCCATCCTTGTTGAGGATGTTAGGGTTCCAGATCCGTGGTGTCAGGAGGTGGCTGCAAGGTTGGGGGGTGTTGATTCCACCCCATCAGTAATTACAATGATGCCTTACTATGATCACCATGTAAATGCCCATTTGTTAGCTGGCTTGGTTATAGCCCATGTCCTCCCAGTGCCCAGAGCTCCTGGCACCAGGCACAGGTCAGGTCCCTGTTAGGCTGAATTATGAGAGACTGTGAACATTGCTGCATTCACTGCTATCACCAGAACACAGGACCAAAGGGACGTGAACACCGTAGCCGATGACAGGCTGTGAGCGTCTTGTCTAGTCAGGATGATTCCCTGTGAACCAGGGCCTCCTGTCAGATGACCTCCCTGTCAACCAGGGCCTCTACTGCTCTTCTTTCAGGGGAGGAAAATGAGGCCCGGAGAGCGGATCACTTGCAAAGGCCGTCAGAACCAGAACTTGCCAGGCATGCTGACCACAGCCCACACACCTCCTACCCACTCATTGCCTGCAGGTAAATCAAACAACCATGATGGTAATTTTGTGCTAAAAGAGCAAAAAATATTGAGTCAGTGGCCATGATTTTGACCATTAATGCAACCTGCCAGACATAACAAACTGAAATTTTCAATCTAAAGAAATGGTTAATTCCTTGTCAAAATACCTTACTCTACCAGGTATATTCAAACGATTTTAAGCTATGTCAAGGAATTATAAAAATATAAAAAAACTACTTGTTAGTAAGAGAAAAAACATCAAAGCACCTTCATCAGCTCTTCCAAACAGGAGAGGTAGATTTTGAAGATGGCTGCCGCAGAGGGGGGCCCGATATACTGCCTGATGTCAGCCCTGTCCACGAAGGCCACGTCGATCCTCTCCGTGATGTTGGAAGTGGTCAGGATTACCACATTGGAGTGCCTGGAGGCAGAGGAGCGAGGACCAGTCACCCCATGCCTGTGACTCCCTACCCTACACAGGGATTGTCAGGAGCTGCCTGCAGGCTCTGGGCACTTAGCTGTCGTTCAGCTAGCTATCCTTCCTATCCCAATACCAGCCCATGAGGCCTCCTGAGGTCCTGCAACTCTTGAGCTCCTGGTCACACACAGCATGCCAGGCCCACTCTCTGGGGACCTTTGCTCTGGTCACTTCTCTGCCCTCTGGAAAGCTCTCCTAGACACCTGCTGGTTGTTCCCTTACTCCTTTCAACTGTGGTAAAGGTCTAATCTGAGGGCATCCCTGACTGCTCCATCTCTGACCCCTCCCCCAGTACCTACACCCCGTCTGCCGGGGCACAGCATACAACTGCTCATCACACAGCTATCAACAACCATGGAGCAGACTTAAAATCCCCTTCGCCAACTACTTTCCCCTCTAGCTTCCAAATTCCAAGAGAGCCACCATTGCCACTCTGCTCTCCGACCTAGGCTGGCACAAGGTGCCCTGGGAGCATGCTTCCCGGCCTGCTAGGCTTGAGCACAGGGGCAGTGCTGCCTTCAGGGACCGTGGTCAGCATACAGATGGTTCACAGGCAGCTGTGTGGCCAGGGGAGCCCCTAGGAAGATCAGCTTCACCTGGACTCTGGCAACAGGTGTGCAGCCCTCCCAGGGTGAACAGGGCGAGCCAAACGAGGGCAGGGATGGGAGTTTGACACGCTTGCTGTACAGGCTTGTAGCTGAGGAGCAAAAGGCTGTACCATATAGCTTAAGTGTGCAGTGGTTATGCCATCTGCGTTTGTGTAAGTGCCTCTATGATGTTCATTCAACAAAATGATGTAACAATGCATGCACCCCCATCGTTAAGTGGCACATGACTGTAGTACCTTTTAATTTGATCGATTTGGGTCAAGACAGCGTTGACCACACGGATGGCATCTGAAGGCTCAGTGCCTGCCCTGCAGGCATTGCGGGAAGCTGTGAGGCTCTCCACCTGAGAGGACAGAGCAACGGAAAAAAAATTACAGCACTGGCCCCACAGGGCAGCCACAGAACAGGTCAACTGAGCAAGTGAATGAACAAATGAATGGGTGTCAGGTGTCCGGGTGTGCCAGGAGCTTAACATGTGGGATGGCAAGGAAGACAGGGCTGCATGAGACAGCGACCGCCTGATGGAGGCTGGGCTGAGCCAGGGGCTGGCCGTGCCCTGGCAGCAGTAAGAGGCGCTCAGTCTTGAATTTCCTCCACCACAGGTTTAATGCCTGAACATGCCTACCTCGTCAATCAGGACAAACACCAGAGCGTCCTTGTCATCAATCAGATCCTGGATCTTCTGGAACATCTTAGTTACTAGCTTGCCACTCTGGAACCAAAACACTCAGTGTTGACTTGTACTCATCATGCTGCCTGGTGCACACCTGTCCCCACCCGGCATCACTTTGACCCCAGGTACCCCTGCCATTTTCTGACAGCCCTCGGAGAACTCCCTAAATCAGAGGAGCCAGGTCTGCAGGGGTGGAGGTAAAGCCAAATGCCCTCTTTCCCTGCCTCATGTGCCAGGACACTGACACTTGAGCCCATAGACTCCTGTCCAGGGCCACACGGCTCACCTGTCTGCTTTCTTCTTATTTCCCCTTCCCCAGCTGTCCCCACGACTGGGAATGAGATGAATCATGGGTGCCAAGATGCAAACCAGCCAGTCACACTCCTTACGGACACTCCCTGTCCCCACTCCAACCTACCAGAAGGGCTCACTGACAGGGCTGCCTGCGGCAGAGCACTTCAGAAGTGAGGGATACCTGTAATGTCACCTTGTCCAAGCCCCTCAGTTCACAGATGGCAGAAAAAAGGCTCAGAACTCCGAGTGCATGCTCAGCTGATGGGTGCAGTCCAGGTTAGAACTCAGGATGCCCTCCCTCTTCAGACAAAGTTGACAGTCAAAGGTCTGTTGTACCCAGGCTTTCAGGCCTCACACTATTTCCAAGTGACTGCTTAGCTCTGAAAATTTCCTCTGACCACAAAGTCAGATGCACAGAAAGTCTGCCTAAGATACAGGCCATCTTTTTAACTATATAGTTGACAATCCAGAGAATTAATACTTACTTCTGAAAACCACTTAGAAAAGAGGCTGTGGCTATTTATTTCAATTAGTTGGCCATATCGGTACCTAGGATGATATATTAAAAAAAGGAGTTAAGACAATTACTTTACAAATTAGTCCTCTGGCAACCCCAGTGGCAGCACTTTTGCTCATTAAATACAACAGCTCTCAGCTGCCCAGTGTGGTGAGCATTACTAACAAGTCATTATAATTACTGACAAAGAACTAAGGTACCTACTAGTCTGTACAGTGGGGCCTTGACTTACGAGTGTCCCGACTAACAAGTTTTTTGAGATACCAGCTGTCTCTTGGCCGATTTTTTTGCATTGAGTTGATAGAGTACTTTGAGTTAACGAGCTCCTTAACGAGCTCAATCTCAGAACGAATTAAACTCATAAGTCAAGGCCCCCCTGTATACTAAACAGTATGAAAAATCTAAAGGAATGCAACCAACAGTTCTGGTTGAAGCAAATTAAGTTTTTCAAACTGAATATCTTCATTTGAATTAAAACAACAGTAAAATTCTTCTCATTTTTAATCTACTTATAATTTATATTTATTTTTTAAAAGTACTACTGGTACTAATAAGCAAACAAATCTAAACAAGCATCAGAAGTTTTGTCTGGCACGGAATATTTTTTCCTCCTTCCACAAAACCTTAACGACTGTGACAATTTATTTTCCAGCACAAGCTCTAGCACCGTGGATACTCAGATGGCAAAAAGCGAACCGTAACACACAAACTGAATGACATCAGCAGTAATCCTGCAGCCACTCAGGGGGCAGCTGAGGTCTGACACACTGACCAGTAGCTCTGGCTAGAATCGCACAGGAAGCCAGACTGAGGCAGGACAGGAGCTGACTCCCAGGTCCTCTCCAGTGTCTTTCATGTTGAAAGTCTACAGAAGGAAAAGAATTACTTTCAAATTGAAAAAAGAGACTTTCCATTTAAAAAAGAAAAAAAGGCCACTTACTAATTCTGTTCACAAAAGAGAGGAGAGGGAAGACAGACAACGTAACAAAATAAAGACTGGGTTGAGTCTCAAACAGCGTTATACATTATCATATTTTTGTACAGTCACGTATGGTTGAATGAGGGGATACATTTGAGAAATGCACAGTGAGGCGATTTCCTCACTGTGAGAGCTTTACAGAGGCACTTACACAGGCCTGGGCGCACAGCACCCTGCACACCTAGGCTCTGTGGTGCAGCCTGGTGCTCCTCTCCTGGCCTATTAGCCTGTACAGCCTCTTACCGTGCCAAACAACAGGTGATTAAGTCAAGCACAAGAGAAAATGATGCAATCAAGAGACTTGGTAAACACGAGATGTATGACCCAGCAAAACACCACACACACACTGCACTGTTTTACAGCAAACTCTTTTTATAAGTAGAAAGAGTACATTGTAAATAAAAAGTATAACACAAAAAGCATACACACTAAATACATAAGCCAGTAACATAGTTGTTTATTATCATTATCAAATATTATGTATTGTACATAACTGTATGTGCTGTACTTTTATACAACTGGCAGCTCAGTGCGTTTGTTTACACCACCATCAGCACAAACATGTGAGTAATGTGTTGTGCTCTGATGTCATGATGGCTTCAATGTCACTAGGCAATAGGAATTTTTCAGCTCCATTATAACCTTATGGGACCATCATCATTTATGCGGTCAGTTGTTGACCAAAAAGTAGTCATACCATGCATGACAGTACTGGGAAAACTTCTATTTCTTGTACCAACATTTTCACTCTATGGTGTTTTAGGAAACTGCCCATAGAGATCTTTAAAACACAGATGCATTTCAATATGTCAAGACAAAGGCCAAGTTGCTAAGCATAAAATAAAGGGTTGAAATAAAGCAATTTCCCTATGAAAAAATACAAAACACTTTGAAAAGAAAGTAGATATTTAAAAGTAAATCTCATAGAATTCCATTTTCTAAAGCCAAATGGGAGAAACAGGTACCAGATTTACACTGTGCCCTCACCAACTAGACTACTGAACCGCATAAATGAAGCAACATCTATGAAGGGGACTGGACAACAGGCACCAGAGGACTGTGACCTGAGAGAAGGGAAATAAATTGGCGCTAAAATCGTCCGGTTCTCTGTGTGGAGAAGACATGGGAAGAACACAACCACGGGGCTGAATTGAGGAGACAAAGGTCAGAGTTTAAAGAGCCTGAGGCGGCAGAGCAGAGGTCCAGAGGGCAGGAAGATTCTCAGAAATAAAGCACCAGAAATCATCCTGATGTTCCCTCAAGTCTTCACTGAACACTTGGATATCTATGAGCAGGGGAATCCATGAGGCTCTCCAGACCTATGAGCTAAATGGTTTCAGTGCTCACACAGACTGGCTGTGTTCAAGTTCCCAACAGCCAAAGTGGAGAATACTTGTTACTCATTCAAGGTGTTCAACTGAGACCCCAGGAGGGGCCCACTGGAGAATTAAAACTAGACTCACCTAGACCTCTCTCTAACAAAGCTTAAAAACAAACCTCAAAAGGATTACAACAAATCACGAGTAACGGAAATGCCTATCAGAACAAGACCCAACAGCCTTTGGGGAACCTAGACACTTCAGACCACAATGTCTGCTTTCCAACAGAAATTACCTGACATGCCAAGAGCAAAAAACGTGACCTGTAACCAGAAGAAAAACCAGCCAATAGAAAGATTCAGAAATAACAATTATGGATTTAGTCAACAAGAACATTAAAACAGCTATTATTCACTTGATCAAGGATTTTAACAGAACATAAGTAAAAAGTATAAAAGGAACCAAATGGCACTTCAGAGAGAAAAAATTCACTATCCGAAATGAAAATTTCTCTGAACGGAATTAAAAGCAAATTAGATACTGCGGGAAACTATCCAAAGTGAAACACAGCCAGAAAAAGTTTAAAACCTGAAAAAACAAAAAAGTATACCAGTGGCCTCTGGGATAACATCACACAATCTAAGATGCAAATTAATGGGCTCCCAGAAAAGGGGCCGAGGGGACACTAGGAAAATTAGTTGAGAAAATAAGGGCCAACTATTTTCCAAATATGATGAGACCACAAATTCCAAAGCAGACAGAACTCAAGGAGAAACAGACAAATTCACCATTAGAAGCTTGGCCATTCCTTTCCAGTAAGTGATAGAACATCAGACCAGACAATCAGCAGGGACATCAAGTACCCTGAGCTGACATCCATGAAGCATTCCACCCAACAAGAGCAGAAACACATTTTTTTTTAAATATATATCTTTATTGATTTAAGAGAGGAAGGGAGAGGGAGGAAGAGATAGAAACATCAATGATGAGAGAGTCATTGATTGGCTGCCTTCTGCACGGCCCCCACTGGGGACCAAGCCCGCAGCCCGGGTATGTGCCCTTGGCCGGAATCGAACCCAGGACCGTTCAGTCCCCGGGCCAACGCTCTATCCACTGTGCCAAACTGGCTAGAGCAAATTCCTTGACTTTAAAATAGGGTTCACATACTTATCCTGCTAACTCAGTTGATTTGATTATCAAAGAAAAATCAAGCAAATGACGCAAATTGCAAAACATGGAAAAACAAACTTCCCACTCATCTTTCCTTCCTTCTAAGACCAGGATGGAAATTCTCACCCCAGCTCTAAAATCCTCACAATACCTTAGTTCAGGGAGAAAGTGTGGCAGAGCTGTAGAGACAGGCCGCAAGACAAATGAAAAACAACCCGTCTGGATTTCCTCTGCTTTACTGTGGCACCATCTGTCCCCACACTAGCACAAAGCAGCAAAGAATGGGAAAGATTCAGGTGCTCAGAAACATGTTCTTTGAAGTGCACATGGAACAGTCTGCAGGACAGACCACGTGCTGGTCACTAAGCAAGTCTCCATAAATTTAAAGAGACTGAAGTCATAACTCAAGACTATGTTGAGTATAGAGGAATTATTTTACAATGAAAGAGAGGGCCCTACTACTCATGTAAAGTTATTAAAAAGACAGCTTATGCTATTATAAAGGAAAAGCAGGGAATCTCATTCCTGCTACTCTCCTCTCTCAAATCACCAGTTACCTGCTTGAAAGTCGAATGGTCAATTTCTGGGCCAAGGCTCTACACAGGGATGTTTTTCCAGTTCCTGGAGGACCTGTAACAAAATTTAAGCAAATATGTATTTAAGTCAGTGTTGTGACAAATTTCTTAAAACAACAGCAGTTGCATCTTCCACAGAATACAAAATAAGAAGAGGAGAGTTCAATACCATGAACGTTATTACAAGCACTGCTTATTAACTCACAAAGAAGTTTGCTAGCAAAGTGCCATAAAATATTACCACTACTGTACACTTTAAAAGTCTTTTTTCCTAATTTGAATTTAACTTGTGCTTCTCGTCTTAGCTTCCACTGCCCCTGATACAAGCCCTGCTTCCGGGCCGAGGGGCTGGCTCAGCTCTCTGAGTGAGCACTGCATTTCCTGGTCTTTGTCTTCACTGACACTCTCTTTGTCCCCACATGTCATCTATGAAATTTACTAATTAAGGCATCTTTCAAAAGTCAAACCCAGCCCTGACTGGTTTGGCTCAGTGGATAGAGCGTTGGCCTGTGGACTGAGGGGTCCCGGGTTCGATTCCAGTCAAGGGCATGTACCTTGGTTGCGGGCACATCCCCAGTGGGAGGTGTGCAGGAGGCGGCTGATGGATGTTTCTCTCTCATCGATGTTTCTAATTCTCTATCCCTCTCCCTTCCACTCTGTAAAAAATCAATAAAATATATTAAAAAAAAAAGTCAAAACTACCTTTCTTGCTAATCATCAGGACTCTTAGGCACTGAAGCTTTCTGTGTCTGCAGCCCACAGCAGCACCGTCTTTCACTATGGCTATTTCTACACCGGCCTGCACACCATACTAAACCAGAGGATGAATGAAGGCAAGGACCCTTGATTGTACAGCCTCTTGCTCTGTGTGTCACCTAACATGCCTTGCAGAAGTTCTGAGGTGTCCAATGTAGAAGAACAAGCACATCTAATAGAAAATGCTGGTACGTTCAACTGATTTTCTGCAAGCATTTTCAATAATGAAAAAGGAAATATACAACAAGTTCTAAATGAAATAATTGAAATATTATTGATTACCTACTCTGAACCTGGTATCAGGATAATGTGCTGAGGTATCTGCTATTTAAAAGACACTTTTAAAAAGGTGTATACAAATGTACAATCTTAACTGGTATAAACAGGCTGGTTACTCTGAGCTCCTACCTCATTGTAATTTGGGAATGCTAGATTTCTTTCCATCCAGGGCTAAAAAAAATACCCCCTATCTTTCTCTGAGAAGAACTAGACAAACTTTCTGTACTGTAAAGTATGGTTTTGCAGCTTACTGCTCACAAAGCAAAGCTCTAAGAATGCTACAAAGAAATACAAGGCAATTTCTTTTCCAAGGAATTTATGATCAATTGGGGGAAATAAGAGTTAATTGAAATGTTTAATAATAATATAAAAAGTCACAAGGCAGTAATTGGGTAGCTGCCAGACAAAGAGTCAAGTAACAAATGCCCAGAGTAATGTCAGCTGCATCAGCTTCACGGAGAAGGAACATTCTAGGACAACTCTGGCTCCACCAGAACAAAACTGCTGTAACTTCTCCCAGAAGGACAAAGGTACAAGTAAAACCTGGCATCACAGTCTACCTTGTCAAATGCAACCTCGCATGCCTTACCGTGAAGCAGCACCACCCGGTTCCAGGTGATGAGATTGCTGTCAACATTCCTGTCTGAAAACAGTAACGCTGTCATCACATAATCGAGGAGCTGAGTGAAGAAAGGAAAATGCAGATAAAGAGGCTAACAGGTAAAGGCTCCCACCCTGTGTGCTCCTGCACGAGCAGCAGGGACAGGAGCAAGGCAGCCTTCCAGAGACGCCACAACCAGACGCTTCCTGGATGTATCACAAGCTTTCATTTTAGAAGGTAACTTAAAGCAGAAGAGGATAGCTGCTGGCTATTACTATTACAAGCATAAAGGATAAACAATATTTGAATGCCTAGATTACACAAAATAACTAAGGGACTTGTCAAGTAGGACTAAGCTCCTTCCTCTGGGCTGACACAGCAGTAGGCAAGCACACAGCACACTCACTACAATGTAACAGTCAGGACTCCCTCCTCTTGCCATGGCTGCCCAGAGCAGCCTGGGAGGCCAGAATAAAGATTTCCATTTACTTGCTCCATTCTGCCAACCTGCTCTGCCTGCAGTGTTCCCCTCAGCCCCCATGGTTCCTAAGAGTGAAACCCCACAGAAGCTGTCTTCACATTTGGCACCCTCCCTCTTCCCCCGCAGGGGACGCCCCAGAGACCAACTCCACGTGGGAGCAGCCTCAGAGGACAGGCATCCAGGATATCAGCTGCTGGCGGGCAGTGGCTCCCAAAAGCTTACTTGAGTCAAAGAGCTCTGAGTTGTTAGCAACACAGCAGTGACTCTACTTCAAACAATGGGGCCTTTTGGGGAAAAAAGTGCAACTTACGTGAGATTTGACTTCCACATCATACACCAGGCTGTCCCACAGCCCGTGGAATTCAGCTGTGACAAAATGAAACAAAAACTTAACTTTAAGAAGCAAGCACTACACCTACCAGCTAGATCTGCCCTGAGCCACTGATGTTCTGCCCTGCTCCACACACGGCATGCTAAGATTCTGATTACAGGGAAGTTAAATTTTTAAAAATTGTCTTAAAATTAAATATGTAAAATAAATGTCAGCTATGTAGGATTTTTGACAGGTAATTAACTGGGTAAGAGTTACTTTTTATCATGTTGTTACATACAGCCATCTTTTGTGGACCTGCGCTTTCCACAACACAGACTCTAATCCACCACTCTCCCTATAGGTCAGTGATGGCGAACCTATGACACGCGTGTCAGAGGTGACATGCGAACTCATTTTTTTTGGTTGATTTTTCTTTGTTAAATGGCATTTAAATATATAAAATAAATATCAAAAATATAAATCTGTTTTACTATGGTTGCAAATATCAAAAAATTTCTATATGTGACACAGCACCAGAGTTAAGTCAGGGTTTTTCAAAATGCTGATACGCTGAGCTCAAAAGGTTCGCCATCACCGCTATAGGTGAACACTTGGGCAAGGCAGACCAGCGGGTCTAGTCTAGCCATTAGGACATCAGGCATAAAACTAGATGACTAAGTTAACCCCAGGACTCTGCCTGCAAGAACACATTGGCTAGTCCACGAATAAGCATTGAGACAGTAGGAGGAAGGAGTGGTCCAGCAGGACTGACTAAGTAGGCAGGAAAGAAGCAATTGGTCCCATTCTCAATGAACACCATCTGTGAGGATCCAGTGTAAAGGAACTCTCTACTTCCCTCTTTGGTGATATACTTTTCATTTCATAAGATATAAAATACCTTAAAATCCTACAAAACAAATGAACAAAAACCTCTCTGGTTAGCTGACTTGGAAAGTCTGAGATGTATGCTATCCTCTGACCTTGTGGACTCAGCATGCTCTAACTACTGTTGCTATCACACCTACCTGCGGGCAGAACCCAATGATTAGCTGCAATTATATTTTCTGTCTCTTCTTCCAAATTTTCACTGGTGGGGCCATCTTCATTTAGGTGGAAGATGTGAAGTGCAATAGTGCATACACTCAAATCGATGGGCTGTGATGAGAAGGAAAACCAAATAAATCTACACAAATGGAAAAATCACTCGCTTTTCAATTCTAATATCCAATTTGAATCCTAAACTCCAAATATAAAGATTGAAGGTGATGTTAATAGAAAAAGTCTATTATTTCAGATTCAGAATTAGCTCTTTAAAAAAATAATATGGAACGCTTCACGAATTTGCGTGTCATCCTTGCACAGGGGCCAAGCCAATCTTCTCTATATCGCTCCAATCTTAGTATATGCGCTGCCGAAGCGAGCACCAGAATTAGCTCTTTTAAATGTGTTTATCCCTCCCTCCCCTTTTGGTGTATAACAGCTATTTGAAAAAACAACTTTATTGTTTTTGTAATTATAAAAGTAACACACTTGTTAAAAATTGCAATTACAAAATGAAAAATGTCAAAGTTGCCCAGCATGGCTCAGTGGTTGAGCGTCCACGGTTAGATTTCAGGTCAGTGCACATGCCCGGGTTGCAGGCCTGATTCCCAGCATGGGGCGTGCAGGAGGCAGCCGATCAGTGATTCTCTCTCATGATTGATGTTTCTATCCCTCTCTCTTTCTCCCTCCCTTCCTCTATCTGAAATCAATAAAAAACATAAAAAAAAAAAATATGTCTAAGTCCCCTACACCAACCTCACAGATGTTAGCCTATAATACATCCATACATATATCGGACCCAAAATTGATTCTATCCCCGTTTTCTACCCATGCTTTTCCCAGTTACTAGATCTAGGAGACATTTTCCATTAGTAGATGGAAATATCATTCTCTTCCATGGTTATGGCATCTTTGGTGTGAATATGTCAGACATTTAACCAATCTCTAATAAAGTTAAAATATTTTGATAGCTAAGGTGGTGTGGTTTTGGAACCAGTGTGTCCATGAGGCCTTCCTGACTCCCCAGCATCCAGACAATTGCAGAGGAAGCCCTTTCTTTGGAGGGTGGTTCTGGGTTCATATCCTGGGAGTCAGTCCTGGAGCCATAGCTAGAGCCTGCTGCTCTCCACAATCTAGCTCACGTTCATCTTACGTTACTCAAATGTTTCCCATTATCTAAAAGATTAAAAATGGCAGCAGAGTAAGTGGATGTTGCACAGACATGCTTACAGGAACAAACTGGAATTACAACTAAAATACAGAAAAACTTCCTGAATAATCAACGGAAAACTCGCTGGAGAGAACCCTGATACCTGAGGACCGAAAGTGGAGACCGCATAGAGACTGTTGGAGGGGCGGAGGCGCAAAAGGGCTGGCTGGGCGCCTACAGACAGCAACTGAAGTTCCGGAGAGATATCTCAGCTGTGGGGGGTTGCCACTGAGAACTCTGGGATCTAATCCCCAAGCTGGGCCCAGCAGAAAGCACCAGAACTGAGAAGGGTAGCCACATAACATCTGGGTGTGAAAAGCAGCAGGGCTGCTGTCTGCCACTGAGCGATGGCTGGAAATTCAAGCATCCTCTTAAAGGGCCAACACACAAAATTCCCTGTGGAGCCACCCACCTTGTGCTCCGGCAGGGAGGGCAGAGTGGACTGGAGCTGTGTGAGCAGAACCCAGGGTTGGGGACTCAAGGGTTAGAGCTCAGAAGGCAGACACTCCTGGTTTCCTGTGCTGAGTCATTCCCTCACGCAGTGGAGAACACCATTCCCACACAGACACTTGCTATTCAGGCAGCCTTGCCTGGGGGCAGATAGGTGACCCACCCTATGGAAAACACCTTGCCCTGAGGCCACTTAAGAGACTAAAAATAACAGCCTCCAGGCAGAAGCAACTGCCCCACCCTATTGAGAAAAAACAACAACTCTAGACACCCCTGAGGATGATTGCCTGAGGCAATTCAAGTCAGCACTCTATCAGTTGGTAGGCAGAGGCTGTCTCTGGAGGCTTTGAGTCTTTGCCTGATCTAATTAGTCAGAAACAGCATTTGACACTGTCCTGCACTAGAGATTGAGAGGTGTAGCAGATCTACCTAATACCTAGTCACAAACCCAAACAGGCAGCCAAAATGGGGAGACAAATAAACAACACCCAAATGAAAGAACAAGAGAATTCTCCAGAAGAAGAGATAAATAAAATAGAGATAAGAAATTTATCTGAAAGAGTTCAGAGTAATGATGGTAAAGATGCTCAACAACATGAGAAAAGATATAGTAACTATAAAAACAGAAATAAAGCATGACATTGCACAAATAAAGAACACATTGGGGAGAAACCAAGATGGCGGCATATGTAAATACCAGAAATTGCTGCCTCGCAAAACCACTTCAAAAATACAACTAAAAGACAAAACGGACATCATCCAGAACCACAGAAAGGCTGGCTGAGTGGAAATTCTACACCTAGAAGGAAAGGGAAAAGCACACTGAGACTCAGAGGAGGTGCGGAAGTAAAGTGCAGAGGTACGGAGGTGCACATGGAAAGGGCTGGCAACTGAAGACACGGTTGTCTTTTTCAATTGGGAGGGAGTCTCAAGCTCCCGACTGCTCTGAACTCCAGTTCCGGGCGAGTCTCTGGGGACCCAGACTCATACCGGGAGAAACTGAACTGTTTGGCAGTGGGCAGAACTCAAGGGCGGCTTTCTCTCAGAGGTGCTTGCAGCGACTGCTGGGACACTGAGACTCGGGGCCTCTTAGGGTAGGACTAAGGAGGAGCCATAGCTGCTTGCTCCGCCCTGTTGATCCCCTGAGACCCCGCCCCACCCAAGCTGTGCACAGAGGCTTTTGCATATGAAAGCCTGGCCCTTTGCAATCTGAAAATTACCTAACAAACTGCAGCTGAGTCAGAGAGACCCAGAACTTCCAAAAGAAGGCCCAGGGCCCCACAGCAGCTTGCACTGCTTCACAGCTGGGCCTCATCTGGGCACCTCCAAACCCCAAACAAAGAAGAGGAATCTCTCCATAGCTCCTGCTGGGTAGCCAAAGGCAGAGGCTAAATTAGCACCTCCTTAGAGATCCAAGAGCCAGTGTAACCAGCGGTCAGAGTGGGACCATCCAGATTACAACTCCTCAGATCCATAAGGGACACACTCAGTGAGCACTAAAGCCCCACTGAAGCAAGTCTTGCCCCAGAAGGGTGTCTCCAGCAGAGAAGTTCTCCCACTGCAGACACAGCTGATTCTCACAGCCAATTGGCCTGGAGGTCAATTCCTCCCAGTGATACCTACAACAATCAAGGCTTAACTACAACAAGACTGTGCACAAAGCCCACAAAAGGGGTGCACCAAGAGTGTCCACCTCAGGTAATTGGGGAGGCTGAGCCACTGGGCCCTATAGGACCCCTAGCACAGAAAGCCACTCTATCAACACAAGGAAGCATAAAAAATGTGGAGACAAAGAAACAGATCACAAGTGACAGAAATGGAGGAAAGCAAACTACTGGATATAGAGTTCAAAACCACGGTTATAAAGTTTTTCAAGAATTTTCTAGAAACCGCTGATAAATTTAGTGAGATCCTCAAGAAATCTAGTGAGACCCTCGAGGTTATGAAAAAGGACCAACTAGAAATTAAGCATACACTGACTGAAATAAAGAATATTATACAGACTCCCAACAGCAGACTAGAGGATCGCAAGAATCAAATCAAAGATTTGAAATACGAAGAAGCAAAAAACACCCAACTGGAAAAACAAAAAGAAAAAAGAATCCAAAAATATGAAGATAGTGCAAGGAGCCTCTGGGACAGCTTCAAGCGTAACCAACATCCAAATTATAGGGGTGCCAGAAGAAGAGAGAGAGCAAGATATTGAAAACCTATTTGAAGAAATAATGACAGAAAACTTCCCCTACCTGGTGAAAGAAATAGACTTACAAGTCCAGGAAGCACAGAGAAACCCAAACAAAAGGAATCCAAAGACCACACTAAGACACATCATAATTAAAATGCCAAGAGCAAAAGACAAAGAGAGAATCTTAAAAGCAGCAAGAGAAAAACAGTCAGTTACCTACAAGGGAGTACCCATACGAATGTCAGCTGATTTCTCAACAGAAACTTTGCAGGCCAGAAGGGAGTGGCAAGAAATATTCAAAGTGATGAATAGCAAGAACCTACAACCAACATTACTTTACCCAGCAAAGCTATCATTCAGAATTGAAGGTCAGATAAAGAGCTTCACTGATAAGAAAAAGCTAAAGGAGTTCATCACCACCAAACCAGTATTATATGAAATGCTGAAAGGTATCCTTTAAGAAGAGGAAGAAGAAGAAAAGATACAAATTATGAACAACAAATACACATCTATCAACAAGTGAATCTAAAAATCAAGTGAATAAATAATCCAAGGAACAGAATAAACTGGTGAATGTAATAGAATTAGGGGCATAGAAAGGGAGTGGACTGACTATTCTCGGGAAAGGGGTGTGGGGGGTGCGGGAAGAGACTGGACAAAAATCATACACCTATGGATGAGGACAGTGGGGGACGGGGGGGGGGGAGGGCGTGTAAGGGCAGAGGGTGGAGTGGGAACTGGGTGGAGGGGAGCTATGGGAGGGAAAAAGAGGAACTGTAATAATCTGAACAATAAAGGTTTCATTTTTAAAAAAATTCAAATGGAAAAAAAAAGAACACATTGGAAAGACAGTTAAAATATTTCAAATTGTTAGCTATTATTAACAATATTTGTTCATATATCTCTACAAAATTACATAATTATGTTAAGATAAATTCCTTGAGGTGAATCTGTAGTCAAAGATGAGAACATTAAAATGTTTAGTGGTTAGCAGCCATGTGTTCCAGCTAAGCTGTGCTACCTGTCCCTTCACAACAGTGTTGGAAAGCTCTCCAGTTCCCCTCAGCTAGCCAAAATTGAGTACAATGACATCAAATCTCAGTGTGGATAAAATTCCAACAACCCCCACAATTGTTGGTCCTAATCTATAACAATAAAAGCGTAATATGCTAATTAGACTGGACAGCCAAACAACCTTCCAGACGTCCTTCCAGATGAAGCCGGGGCTGCGAGGGCCGGGGCTGCAAGGGCCTAGGCAAGCTGCTGCAGCTGCGAGGGCCGAGCCCCTGGCATGAATTTTGTGCAGCGGGCCTCTAGTATAAGAACGAAGAAGTCCACCACATAAGAGTTATTTTAGTGTCATATCAATTCTTCCAAATTGATTCTTTATAAGACAGAAACTGTCCAGGTATCAGTGACGTGAAGCACACACTTTGTCTTGTTTTTACTCTGGTGCTAGAACTGCCCCAGTGCATCCACACTGTTAACAGAAGCTCCTCTTAGCTCCCATACATGAACAGGTGAGGCAGTCCATACGCTGGACTAGGTGAAGAGATTCAAGAAAACAAGCCCATCTCCTCATCTCTGTTGCCCCGGCATGCCCTATGGTCCTAATGCATTCTGAGCACCCCATACATTTTGTTGCCTGAAAGAATAAGAGAGAAGGCACACAGGCCTCCTCAGCACAGCCCACTATTCTTGGTGCTGCCTTCTAATTCCTGGTTTCCGATTTCTCCCCGCCTGTCCTGACAGCAGGCTGGCAGTGGGGCCACGGCTACTCCCAGCACCTGGCCCCTGCCAGAGAACCAGTACTTAACCCATCGTCAAACCAACAGGTAAGCAAAGCAAACCACTTTCTGACATACACTATCAAAGCAGCAAGCGGACAGTCATGGCAACAACTTTCTATGTAGCTAACGGTTACCTGTTTCTTGGCACAGGGAATTAGTAACTCACCTGTGGGTCTTTAACCTTTAATTCCGTGTCAACAATAGACACAGACTGCACATTTCTGGTCAGAAAAGGATCATCAAACTCAGTCCACGTGTAGTCACCAAACACAATATTATGTCTGTTAAGTAGCTTTCTAACACTCAGCTTTATGTCTTCTTTTTTTGCCGTGCTGGACAAATAAACAAAACACAAAGATCAGTTCTAAGTTACAAAACACACACCAAGGTTTTAACGCTTAAAAACAAAAACAGAAATGGGGGCATACATGAGGAGTGCAGTAGGTCAGAGTACATACAGGAGGGAGTGGGCCTGCCTGGGGATGGAACTGGAGCCACCCCTTGCCTGCCCGCGGCGGGACCTGGGGAGCAGCTCACCTGGAGCCTCCGCTCTTCCTCAGAGAAAGGGGGCAGCAGCAACAGTGTTTGCTACACTGGGCTACTTTGGAGATTAGTCAATACATTCAAAGTGTTTAGGACAATGCCTGGCATAGAGTACGCACTCAATAAATGAAAGAAGGACGGCCCACCGCTGTGGGGTCAGCTCAGGAGTTTGCATTTTAACAAGTGCCCCAGGCCTGGCATTCACACTGAGAAAACCCAACACTTCCGGCTTGGCATTCAAGGCTCCCCTCCGCCCACCTTGCCACCTGACAGCCACGCTGACTGGTGCTGAGATCACACCAAGGTGTGCGATCACTGCGGTACGCCTCCTGGCACGGAAGAGCCCGAGAAACGCCGGCTCCAATGGCAATATCTATATTTCCCCTGGAACCGAGAGCTCTGGGTATCTGGCCCATCCTAACTTCCAGCTTTCCTGGGCTGCGCCCGGCTGGGCTCTGCGTGGGTCCCGTTCAGGGACGGGCCTGATGGGTCAGGTCCGTGTCCGGCGCAGTGGGCTCCAGTCGAGGTCTGGGCCGAGTGTTGTCCGTCGGGGCCACGCAAAGGCCGAATCGGCTCGGACCTACCCGGGTCCCACTGGGTCGGGTCAGGCCGGCTCACCTGCCGCTTCGCTGGTGCACCTCCACATGGACGGACGGCGTCTCGGGCACGCAGGGCAGCGCCTGCTTCAGGTCGCCCACGGCCTGGTCCATAGCACCGCCGCCGCGGCCGGGAGCAGTGGGTACCAGGCCCGAGCGTGGCCGCCGCCTGACGCCCGGCGCCACCACCACGTCCACTTCCACCGCCTCCTCCACAGCTGCCAAAAGGACCGTCTGCCCAGCCCGTACTTCGAATCTGCCGCGCGCAGCGCGCCCTCCCCTGACCCGGAAGCACTCGGGCCTGCGAGCGGGCGGGGCCAGTTCCGGCCTCGGGTCTACTTCCGGCGCGGCCCCACGACCTCCAGGGGTGAGGCGGGCACAGAGCCAGGGCCGCGGGGGCGGCGGCCACGCTCTGGCCGCGCTTGCTGCTGCCCTCGGCCCCGCGCTCCTGCCCCGCCGCCGCCATGGGCAAGAAGCACAAGAAGCACAAGACCGAGTGGCGCTCCTCGTACGAGGGTGAGGCGGCGGGCGCGCTTTGTGACGCCGGGCCGGGCGGGCGTTCGCGCGGTGGACGGGCGGGCGAGGGGCCCGGGGACGTGCTCAGGATCCGGGCTCGTGTGCTTTCGCGGTGGGCGGGGGCGCCACCTCGGAGCCCGCTTCACCTCGCAAGTCCTGGAGAGGAGCCGAGCATGTCAGCTGTCTTGTGTCCGGGTCTCCGGGAGAAGCTCCTACTGCTCCGTCCTCCCGCCTTCCCCCGCCGGCCCTGCAGCAGCTCGTTGGCGTCAGCTGACAAGGGGGTGGCCCGGGGCGGGGGGAGGCGGGATCGAGCGGCGGGGTCCCAGGTCCTGGCCTTGTGGCGTCGCCCTCTCTCTGGCTCCCTGAGGATAATGCAGTGTAACGGGAAAGCTAGAAGAGGAAGGGGAAGTAACGCCCAGCTGCTCTCAGCGGTGCCCCGCCGTTTAGCGTTCTCCTGCTCTGCCTGGGTAGGGCCGGCCCTCCTCCTCCTTGATCCCTCACTGTAACAGCCACCCATTGGGCCCGCCGCCCCCCCCCCCCCCCAGGTGTTTTCTCTAAGCACACGCCTTTGGGGCCCGCCTCTGTCTCTGCAGAGTATGCAGACAAACCCTTGGAGAAGCCCCTGAAGCTGGTTCTCAAGGTTGGAGGAAGTGAAGTGACTGAACTCTCGGGATCTGGCCACGATTCCAGTTACTACGATGACAGGTCAGACCATGAGCGAGAGAGGCACAAAGAAAAGAAGAAGAAAAAGAAGAAAAAGGCAGAGAAGGAGAAATACCTAGACGATGACGAAAGAAGGAAACGGAAGGTGAAGGAGGGTGGCGGCCCCCGGGGGTTGGGGCATACCGAATGCGCGCTCCAGGGCTTAGGAAAGGGGGTGATTTGTTGGAAGCAAAACAGACCGCAAAGGTAGTTGCTTCATTTCTGGCTCTTTGAGCATCGCCTCTCCCTTGACCCCTGGGAGGGTCTTTGCAAGGGTGGGAGCCTGGATGAGCAGAGTCTCTGGAAGAGGGTGTTTCTCTCTTAGCTTTGTGTTTCCCCCTAGAAACAGTTGGTTTAAAACTGTTTGCATTGCTCTCGCTGCCGTGACTTTGCCTCGCAGGAAGAGAAGAAGCGGAAACGGGAAAAGGAACACTGCGACACGGAGGGAGAGGCTGATGACTTCGATCCTGGGAAGAAGGTAGAGGTGGAGCCACCTCCCGATCGGCCAGTCCGCGCGTGCCGGACACAGCCAGGCAAGTGCTGGCATTTTCAGACTTTCTTGGAGTGTGGGATCTTGGTACTGTGTCCTTCAGCTTTGGGGGAGAAGCATAGAAGGAAGGAGCAGTGTTTTCTCTTCCAAGGTCTCACACGAAATATAGCTGGGTCTGAGATTCTTCATTATTATTATTATTATTATTATTATTATTATTAAATGAAGGGGTTGACTTTATTATTGTTAATCCTCATCTGAGGATATTTTTCCATTGATTTTTTTAGAGAGAGTGTAAGGGAGGGGAGAGACAGAGAGAAACATTGATGTGAGGGAGAGACATCGTTTGGTTGCCTCCCACACGAGCCCCGACCAGGGCCAGGGATCGAGCCTGCAACCGAGGTATGTGCCCTTTGACCAGAATCAAACCCAGGACCCTTCAGTCCGGGGGCCGATGCTCTATCCACTGAGCCAAACCAGCTAGAGCAGGATCCGAGATTCTTGCCTTCATCTTCGAACTTCTAGAGCAGTGGTTTCTCAACCTGTGGGTTGCTACCCATTTGGGGATCGAACGACCCTTTCACAGGGTCACCTAAGACCATCGGCATCGGAGAACACATATATAATTACATATTGTTTTTGTGATTAATCACTATGCTTTAATTATGTTCAATTTGTAACAATGAAAATACATCCTGCATATCAGATATTTACATTACGATTCATAACAGTAGCAAAATTGCAGTTAAGAGGTAGCAACGAAAATATTTTTATGGTTGGGGGTCACCACAACATGAGGAACTATATTAAAGGGTCACGGCATTAGGAAGGTTGAGAACCACTGTTCTAGAGCATGGTTTGGCCAACTGCTGCTCCTGGCTTTTTTCTTTAAGCACATGAGCTAAGAAGCTCATCGTAGATGGGAGGAGGCTAGTTTTCCATCAGTTATTCAGAACCTGGGAGCTGTGCTGGCTGCACCAACGGAGAGCTCCCAGAACCCTCTGATCTGTGTGTGGTCACTTTCCTCGAGGCTTCCAGATGGTTAGGAAGCTTGTTCTTCGGGGAGTTCTTTTCTTGCTCAGGGGGTCAGAGGTATTATATCGCAGTCATGGCGGGTGCTGTTTTCTAGCAGTACCTTCTCCTGTACGAGTCTTACCATGGTGAACGGGTAGGACTCGTGGCTGCTGAGCTTGTTGAGAAGAGAAGGTCAGGTGCAAACAACATTTCATTAAATGAATGTGTCTACAAAGTTAGTACAGTCACTGGTAATTGTTAGCTTGATCTGACTTCTTCCTTGAGGTCATACACTGGTGCTCCCCTTCTCCCTCCCCTTCCCCCACCCCCATATGTCTGAAGAGCTAATGATCACATGATGCTTTCTTGGTGATTCTGAAGAGGGTCACTGTTGGGGACTTACTGGTCTGCACGCCTCTTGTGCTTCGACCTTGGTTCCTCAATGGAGAATGGCATTTAGAAAACCAAGTCTGGGTCCTGGGTATAGCCCTCAGTGGACAGAGCTAGGAAAGGCCATTTACATACTTACAACTTGTAGAGGGAAACTAAACTGACATCTGTGTTTACATTCACCAAAAGCCATGTTTTCACAAGTGTGCCCAGAGGGGTAGCTAATAACTGCAGTGCTCGCAATAACCCGTGTAGTGTGTGTTCCTAGCCCCATTTCACACATGAAGAGCAGGCATATGCAGACATTTAGGACTGTCAAGTGAAATGACAGTTGGTTAATCCAGGATCAGCTTCTATAGCCAAAGCCTTTGTTCTCCCCTTCATACCTTGTCTGGAATGTACCAGGCCCTTTGATGATAGGCGCTAGAAATAGATTGATGGCTGATATCTATGTGTTGTTTTAAGGGGTATTGGCACTCGGTTTTGGGGACTGATGTGTGAGTGTCCTTTCTACCCAGCTGAGCTTTGGGAGGAGGGGGAGCAAGGCTGGGTCTGGTTTATCTTTGTATCCAGTTCTTATTTGAACCTTCTTATTAAAATGCTGTGGAACTCGAAACAAATAAGTACGTACTGTGAAATTGGAGCTCGCCAGTGAAGTGATATCAAAATCTTCTTGTTCAATTTATTTTTTCTACTTTTTAAATCATCAGCTGAAAATGAGAGCACGCCTATTCAGCAACTACTAGAACATTTCCTCCGCCAGCTCCAGAGGTAAAGAGTGTTTCTAAAGAGCTTGTGCTTGGGAACATTTGGGTGTCCTTCTCTATGTCTGAGGTGTTCTTGCCCTCACCACCATCACATGTGAAGTAGACACTTGCCTTTCACTGGTAATGCCCAATCTGACTGGGTGGGCAAGCATGTGGGCAATGTGGGGGACTGTCAGAGATGCTGTGATGTAGATGTCATAGCTGTAGCCAGGATGCTAGTTTTGGAATTTTTTGTGTATTCAAAAATACCTACCACAATTTTAAAGAGCATAAATTTTATTTTTTATTGCTAAGAAACAAACTTTGGTCAATTAACATTTTTATTGTGAAAGATTTTGTATCATTCAGAAATTTAGGTTTTAGGGGTTTCCAGTTTAAATAAAGATGTTTTTGTTTTCAGAAAAGATCCTCATGGGTTTTTTGCTTTTCCTGTCACGGATGCAATTGCTCCTGGATACTCAATGATAATAAAACATCCAATGGATTTTGGCACAATGAAAGACAAAATCATGGCTAATGAATACAAATCAGTCACGGAATTTAAGGTAAATTAATTTAGTTCCTAAAATAATTGTTTGGAAGCTCTGTATTAGTTTATGTCCAGTAAATGCTTCATTCATCTTAGGTCATTTCCAGTTTCAAGTTTTCACAGGTGTTTCTGTGTTCAGGTTGAACTTTCACACAGCATCAAGGAAATGGGTTGGTTGTAATTTTCTTTGTATTTTGGTCTAGAACAGTGATTTTCAATTTTTTTCATCTCATAACATGCATAAACTAATTATTAAAATTCTCTGGCGCACCAAAAAATATATTTTTTGCTGATCTGACCAAAAAATAGCTATAATTTTGATTCATTCACAGCAGACAGCTATTGTTGTGTTGGGGGCTGTCATTTTATAAAAATTCTTTATTGTTGAAACTATTACATGTCATTTATTTATTTATTTGACAATCTAAGGGAAAAGAAATCAGTGGCCCTGGCCAGTGCGCTCAGTGGTTAAGAGCATGGGCCCAGCCCTAACCAGTTTGGCTCAGTGGATAGAGCGTCAGCCTTCGGACTGAAAGGTCCCAGGTTCGATTCCGGTCAAGGGCATGTACCTTGGTTGCGGGCACATCCCCAGAAGGGGGTGTGCAGGAGGCAGCTGATCGGTGTTTCTAACTCTCTATCCCTCTCCCTTCCTCTCTGTAAAAAAATTAATAAAGTATATTTTAAAAAAAGAGAGAGAGAGAGTGCATGGGCCCATGCACCGAAGGGTCATGGATTCAATTCCCTGTCAAGGGCATGTACCCGGGTTGCAGGTTTGATCCTCCGTCCCAGTCAGGGTTGGAAGGCAACCAGTCGATGTGTCTTTCTCACATCGATGTCTCTCCCTCTCTGTCTCCACCTTTCTCCTCCCCTCCCTCCCTCCCACTCTAAAAAAATCAATGGGAAGAAAAAACGACGTCAGTGCCCCTGACTAAACTAATCAGGTATTGCATGTTTTAAAAATTCTTGCAGCGTAGTGTTTAAAAATACCTGGTTTAGAAACTGGCCCATAGGTTACATGCTATTTGAAATGCGTTTCCATTTTTTTTTTTTTTTTAAAGTTCCTGTGTTGGCATAATAGAGGCATGTTAGGTCAAGCAAGGATGTGTCTTATTTGGCCTGGTTCCAGAATGGGTACCTTTTGAAATATAATTTTCCTAATTCTTAGTTTTGTAACAACTGGGTTTTATAGAATAATAAATTCTTACATCCCTTGAGTGCTTTGCTCTTAACTCCCTTTCTTAGTACCAGCTGTGAGAGGTAGAAAGCGTGAGGGGAATAAAAGCAAATGCTTGGTCACATTGGCAGTATTGCTATTTAGAAAAGGCCATTAGGCTTCTTTCTTAGGTCTGTCAACTTCAGGAAAAGCTTGGCTTTTCTCTATTTACTGGAGACGTCACTGAAAGGGTGTGCTGACCTGCAGAAACAAAACGACAGAGCAGAAGGAGTGTAGGAGAAAAGGAAAGTTTTCACAGGAGGGTCCTCTAAATTCCAGAGGGCAGGTGGTAACAGTGATCCAGGCCATAAAGTCCTCTGCCTTTTCTGACTGAGGCCCCCAATTTGGTCTCTCACCCAGTGACAAAGCCACGGTGGGAGCAATGTTCACCCCATCTCTTGTCCTCAGGAAAGTGGTTGTTTTTTTATTGATTGATAAAATTATGTGTTTTGGGTGTACAATTCTATAATACGTTATCTGTATAATGTATTGTGTTCACCACACCAAGTCAAGTCTCCTTCCAGCACCATTTATCTACCTTTACCCTCCTCTACCTCACTCTACCCCCTTTCCCTCTGGTAATCACCAGGCTGTTATCTGTGTCTATAAAGTGTTTGTTTAATCCCTTCATCTTTTTCACCCAGCCCCACATCCCCCCTCTCCTCTAGCAGCTGTCAGTTTTCTATCTATGAGTCTGTTTCTATGTTGTTAATTTTATTCGTTAGATTTCACATATGAGTGAAATCACATGGCACTTGTCTTATGGATATGGAGAGTGCATTATTTTAAGTGAAACAAGCCAGTCAGAGAAAGATAAGTCAGGAGTGTTCTGAACCTGACACAGTTGCGACCTGTGATGGACAGGGGCTTCATAGCCTCAGTTCCAGCCCTGGGGACACTGGCACAGTGACTTGGTAAGATCCCTGGATAGCATGTGCTGTGTTGGTGTGTGGCTTCAGTGGTCATTGTCCATCCTGATGTCTAACTCACCTGTGATAGCTGTGTGCTACATAATTTGGTTAGGATGTTAAAATACTGATGTTTTAAATAATATAAATTGTTCAATAAGACTGTCCATATTTTAGTCTTTTTCTAATAGCACTGGAATAACTATCTGTAAACAGAATTTTAAATTCCATGGAAAAACCACAGAGAGAGAACATATGATTATGTCCACCTCTCAGTTCGCCTTGGACTTTCGCTTAACTTAGCTGTTGGTTCTTGTTCCTATTTATGTCTGAGTTCCTCCCCAAGAGAGAGGAGAGGGCTGGAGATGGGAATGAAGCAGAGGGAGCCATCATCTTCCTCTCATGAAGTGTGGGTACAGTAAAACCTCTATATAACGGACTAATTCAGGCAAGGGGTGTCTGTTAAAGCCGAAAGTCCTTTACATAATAAAGCAGGTTTTCCAAGTGCATATGTTAAGAAATTGACAAATTAGTTTATCTGCTTGTGTAGACACATTTGTATAATTAAAATTAAGTATGTATGAAAAGCTTAATTTCACAGAAAAGTTTCCTATATGTATTATTATAATTTTAAATTTCTACTGAAAAGGTTTAGTAAGTGCGTGCATTAACCAGTCACTGCGAATGAACAAATGCACGTGGCTGGGCATGCCTTAGTGCTAGTTGAAGCATCATGGCCTGCATGCTTTAACACTGCTGCAAAAAGTCATGCCATGGGACGACAGAACCAATTGCGGCGAGCAGTGCGGTATCACGTGCTAATCATTTGCTGAACGTTGTTTACGAATGGTGACTCTTCGATTTAACTATTACTGTAGCTATGTAATATTTATTTATGTTGGTGAAATTACAGTGTTTTTTCCAACATATGGCCTATTTGCTAAAATTTGTTAAAATTAACAGTGAATTTAAAAAACAACACCCTGTTTAAATATAAGCAAATCTTGGTTAAAAGCATTTTAAAATTAACGGGGTGTTAATTTTCAAGTATGACATTTGGAACAGAAATTTTGTCTGTTAAATCAAGATCCACAAAATCGAGGGTTTACTGTATTATGCTCAAAAAAGTATAGGCTTTGTTTTAAAGATGAATGAACAATTATGAAAATTTCTCTGAAAGAATTTTAAAATTAATTTTTTAATCAAAGAACCAAATTAAATTGTTTCTCACTAATGTCCAGCTCTTCATTTTTGCCCCTTTGACAGGAATCTAAACTCTTTGCTGTTGTCTGGGTGATGTTTCAAACTTGATGATTTTTTTCTTTCAGGCAGATTTCAAACTGATGTGTGATAATGCAATGACATACAACAGACCAGACACTGTGTACTACAAGTTAGCTAAGAAGATCCTTCACGCAGGCTTTAAGATGATGAGCAAAGTAAGAAAGCCACTAATGGCGAGGAGCCACAGAAACGAGAGTTCTCCTCTACGTTGTTTATGCCTAAACAGAAACTCACAGTGAATGACATGCTTCCATCTTTCCGTCACTGGCCACGGCGTGGACCCCTCTGCTCTAGGGTAGACACCCCAGGCTGCCCCCTCATGTCCCTCTCCTCCAGGCACTCTCCTCTTTCTGTTTCTGCTCCTGCCCTAGCTGTAACGTCTCTGTTAGGGTGGGTGGGAAGTTCTGGATCTGTTGATCTCAAGTCTAGATATCTGTCTCTCTGGACTGCCGCTAGCCTTTTGGGTTTGTTTTGTATGGCTGCCTCACTGAATCAGCCAGGACATCCTGGCCATCCTGAGTGGCTTCCCAGATCTGTACTGTGAGCCATGTTGCATGTGTCACATGTCTAGGACCAGTGCCTTGCGCCTGATGAGCCTGTGGGTGAGGTGCAGCCCTGTGCCCTCTGGCCTGTTCCCCTCTGCCGGCTCTGAGCGCTCACCAGCTAATTCGCTGCACCCTTTGGTGCTGACCCCACGACCACCTCCCGCTGCACTGCATGGAAAGTTAGCTGTTAGGCCAGGTGAGGCTGTGGCCATCCCCATCCCATCCCATCGTCATGGCGCCTTGGCTGTGAGGGAGAGGTAAAGTCGTGCTGCTCTGTCCTTTCTGATTCTAGGAGCGGCTGTTAGCTTTGAAGCGCAGCATGTCGTTTATGCAGGACATGGATTTTTCTCAGCAGGCAGCTCTTCTGGGCAACGAAGACACAGCTGTTGAGGAACCAGTTCCCGAAGTTGTACCTGTACAAGTAGAAACGGCTAAGAAATCCAAAAGGCCGAGTAGAGAAGTCATCAGGTAAAGAGAAGTGCGCTTGCCTGTGGAGTAGGATGCCCATCTTGGGAAGGCGGGTGCTCCCTGGGAGAGCAGGTTAGGGACACCGGCCTGTGTTTCTGCTCTATCTCTGGAGTAGCTTAGGGACAGGCTACTTGTGCAGCCTGGTGGGCAGAGCACAGCTCCTCAGAAGCTTAGGTCTATGTTTGGAGGCACATGACCATCCTTCCTGCCCACCTTGAGAGTTAGGTGACCATTGTGTGTGGGTAATGAATGTCACCATTGTCACTGGAAGGTGTTGGAAGACCATGGGACCCCACAGTCAGTTCTGGGAGAAGTGATGGTTTGCTGTGTGACCCTACTCTCCTACAGCGAGCATAGTAACTTGTCCTGGAGGAGAGTCAGTGTCACACTGATGGACACAGAAGACAAAAGGGCTGAGACAATCCCTGCTGTATGCACACATGCTCTGTCCCAGGTGTGACACAGTGAGCTCATCTGTCCAGCCCTGCAGTATGTCTACTATCACTGCTGTTCCCACATGTGTCCTATTTATGAATATTTGTTGGCTCTACTTCCAAGAAGCCTCCTTACATTCAGGACACCTGCTGGTGACCTGGGTTTGCCTGTCCCAGGCTCAGGGAACAAAATTATGTCACGTTGGACAGACAATGCACATGACAACATGCATTTCTCACCGTGCTCCCTGAGCTCCCTGCTCCTTTAGCTATGAATGCTGGTCTGGAGGAAGGTCCTTGCTATAAGCTCAGGATCCCTAGGCAGGACTTGATCCCATGGTTCCTTGAAGGGGTCCCACCCACTGCTTCTAGAACCTTCCACAGCAGAGGCCGTCTCCCTTCGGTGCTGCACCTCTCAGCTTTTTGAATCAAGAACTCTACTGGAACCTGAGGCTGGCCTGCTTGGGGAGTCCCTTGTGCCTTGCAGTGGGGGCTGCTCTTCAGCCCAGCAAGCAGCCTTGTGTTCCCAGCCCCAGCTCACCACCAGCACCTCAACCCTCCACAGGATTTTTGCCACTTTTTCTAATGGTGCCTTGAATGATGCTTTAACCAGTGAGGCTGCTGTTATGTGATGTTTCTTCTGTTTTTCTTAAAGCAACTGAGATGAGAAATATAGAAAGTTTACTTGGCTTACACTTTTCATCTTAGTGAAAGGGTCTTGTTTTAAGTGGTTAGAACTAAAAGGAAAGGGAGCAAAAGTGCACGTTGTGTCACTCCTACTGGCCCTTTGTGTGACTCTGGGGAGCAGTAGGGACTGACCACAGTGGGGAGGGATGAGGTGTGTGCTGTTGCTTCCTGGTGACGTGTGTGTTCCTGCCTTGTAGCTGCATGTTTGAGCCAGAAGGAAATGCTTGCAGCTTGACTGACAGCACAGCAGAAGAACATGTGCTGGCCTTGGTGGAGCACGCAGCAGACGAGGCTCGGGACAGGATCAACCGACTCCTTCCAGGTGGCAAGGTAGTGCTCCCTGGCTGGTGGGTGTGTTTTCTGCCAGAACATTGGCACAGCCGTCAGAATCAAGATGTTAATGTCAGGATGTTACAGGTGTCTAGTCCAAGCTCCGTTGCTTTCATGGAGTGAGCACATGCTACAATCAGGGTCAGCTCTTTGTCCTCACTGGCCATTGTAGCCACTGGCCCCATCTCATGGAGGCTAAAGGGGTCCTCCAGATGCCTGGGTCAGGCGTTTGTTACTCTCCATCACACCACAACTGAGCCTGCCAGCTTCTCTGCTGCAGGTTAATTCTTTTCCCTGTGTGTATTCACGTCTGTGTGTGCCCCTGCAGTCATGGGTCTGACCCTCTGTACTCATGTCTGGGTGCCCCTGCAGTCACTCATGGGTCTGACCCAGTGTGGCAGGTGGGAGACTCTAGGGGCTGCTGGTCCTTAGGAAGAGGTTGCACCATTCTGTGACCATCTCCTCTCTGACACAAGAAGACGTTCTAGGCCAACATGTTCAGTAGAAATAATGCAAGTCACATATGCAGCTTTAAACTTCCCAGTAATTGTGTTAAAAGGACACAGGTGAAATTCTAATATGTTTTACTTGACCTGATATACCCAAGATCTTATTTCAACATGTTGTCTGAACTATTTCACGTTTTTTTCATACTAAATATGTGAAATGCAGATTGTAAAGAATTGTGAAATGATAACTTTTCGGATACATTGGATTATATAAATTCTACTAGAGGGCCAGTGCATGAAATTCTTGCACGGGTAGGGTCCCTAGCAGCTGCCAGCTGCTGGCTGGGGCCTTCCTTCAATCTGCGCCGCCCCCTGGTGGTCAGCGCACATCATAGCGAGCAATCAAACTGGGGATTAAGCTTGCAACCCGGGCATTGCCCAGACCTGGAATTGAACTGTGACCACCTGGTTCATAGGTTGACACTCAACCACTGAGCCACACCAGCTGGGCTGTTATTTTTAACGTGCCTGCTAGAAAGTTTGAGGTTCCCTTTGTGGCTTATGCTGTTGTTCTGTTGGTGGTCTGCACCCCTGTTGCACTTCAGCTGTGGAATTGGCCATTTCCCAAAGGATCCCTTGTTCCCTAGTGGAGAACAGTGTTCAGAAACCCAGACCTAGGCGTTGTGTGTGGTCCTCAGAGGATAGAGCTAGGAAAGGCCATTACATACAGTGTTTAGAAGGAACCTGGACCGATGTCTTTGTTTATATTCACCAAAACCCGTTTTTATACTGAACCTCAGATGCCATCCAGTATCCCCAGGCCTGCTTTATCTTTCTCCTTTTCGGTTTTGTAATTCCACAGTGAGAAACCTGACTTGTGTTACCCTTAATACGCTTATTTGATCAAGAGTAACCAGTGTCACATCCCTTATGCCCTACTCACCCTGCTTGAGCTGTGTTTTCCCTTCCGGCCTTGCTGCTCCCATTCAGACATTCGGTTCCTGAATTTGGGCTCCAGCACCTGGACAGGTGGGCACCCTTCTCTACCTCTTCCCCACACACACGACACAGGTGCCTTCTCTTCTTTATTCTCCTCGTGTCCTGCAGAGGAGGAGTTAGTCTTATTTGGTGGTTGGTTTTTAAATGGAAATAGCTCCCATGTGCTTTAGAGATGGAGCCTCTAGGCTATTCATTGATAAGATGACACTTGTTGACCAGTGTCTTGTTCTGATTGCTTTGTTGAGGCTTCTGACCAATTGTAAAAGGTTGTTACTACGTAAAGTTTTCTGTTTCAAAAGCTCCTTTTTAGAAGGTGTCATAAGGAGCTTTTCTAAGTTCTTTCATTGCATTCGTGTGCACTTTATTTGCAAGTGGGCCTTAAACTCCAAGGAAGGTTATGAGAGGGGCCTCTGGTCTTTGTTCATGGAGAAACAAGCGACCATTATGGCCTTTCAGGATTGTCCAAGTTAGGCCATGCTCCTAGGCCTTTATTTTGTTGGAGCTTCCGTAGAAACCTCAACTGGAGAAGCTCAGGGCTGTCACTTCTGGGGGAGTGTGTACTCAGGCCTGCTTCCTTGCAGATGGGCTACCTGAAGAAGAGTGGAGATGGGAACCTGCTCTACAGCGTGGTCAACACGGCTGAGCCCGATGCCGATGGTGGGTAGCCCTCTCAGGGCTGTTCTCTTCTTACAGCCTTCATGCCGTTCTAATCTGTGTTCCTAGTCAATGATTTTAAAACATTTTAACCTGTTTGTGATGTCTGTTTTCCCTGGAGTGTGCGACACCGGTGGTGAAGTATAGATGAGAAGTCCTTTTGGTTTCCTGTGCCTGCACACCCCTCACCACCACACCTGACTGAGGTGGTCGCAGTGGGGGCGGAGGTGTTGGCCAGACTTTTCTGACCAAGAGTCACTAGGACAGCCAGCAGGACTGGGATTGTGCTCCCGCAGAGCGGTGGATTGGGGCTGGGCTTCCTGGTGTGAGGGATTCACCTCACAAGTTCACTGAGACCTCCTTTGTCAAAACCAGAGTCCAACTCTGCCCCACTCTCAGGCTTGAAAGAGGTCACTACCCGTGCAAATACAAGTTTTAGAAGAAAAACCCCAGTTGATGATTATATCAAGGACGATCTTGAAGGAGGCATAAATATTGGTTCCATCCTACCTGTATGTTCATTTTTGTAATCTTGAAAAAGTATTTTTATATTTTTTCAATCTGCTTGGAAAGATTTCAAAGGCTTGTCCTTTGAAGAAAAGCAAAACTCACTTGAATTGAATTCACACACACATACACACACCTAGAAAATGAAATACTTTTCTTGGCCTTGCACCGAGTATAAACTCTGATCAGTTTCTTTGCTCTTTTGCCAGAATGAGTCTACTGTTCTTCCTAAGAGAATAGATGAGTTGACTAGCAGTTAACTTAGAAAGAGAACACGAGGTGGAGGTTCTGATTGGGGATTTGCAGAACCCTGTGCAGGTCACATGAATAGTGGGTGAATGATAGCTTCAGCATAGGAATGTGCAGCTGGATGGTGTACAAAAGCAGGGACTCACTGTTGCTATTAGAACACATACAGCATTTCTCAGAGGTGCTGAGTGTTCAGTTTGAAAATGTTATGTTGCTGGTATCATGGTCTGAGAGCTGAAGGTTTTCATTTTGTTGACTTCGGGGTAATCATAAAGTGATATTGGAGCGCAGTTAAGGTTTGAGAATTGAGTTGGCATTTGTAAATTTGATATTAGGTGGTCTTTATGGAGAGGCCCCGGGCGCTCTCTCCCACACATAGCTACTGTGAGTTGGAGAGTGCTGGAGGTGCTGTGTGGGCTGGGGGCTCCGCGAACGGCCGGCTCACAGCTCTGGTCTTGCAGAGGAGGAGACCCACCCGGTGGACCTGAGCTCCCTCTCCAGCAAGCTGCTCCCCGGTTTCAGCTTCACCACTCTGGGCTTCAAAGATGAGAGAAGAAGCAAAGGTGAGTATGGGGAGGAGCACGGCTGGGAGCGTCACCGCAGAGGATCTTCCTCACTTATCTGTCTTTAGAACTGTATCCCAATTCTGATTTTGAAACCAGTAATAAAGACCATTTGAAGTGATGGGAATAAAAATGACATTGGGCAAGTTCCTCCTTCGCCATCGGTTCTTGGGTCTCAGCCCTGCACTTCGTGGAATTCTCCAGATGAGCTGTTGCCGTGATAGCAGGGACTCTTGGGGCCACGTGCTGGTGAACTGTGGTGGAAATTTAATGTCCTCCAACAGACTCTCCATTTCATCCGCTTGGAGGGGTGGTGATGCTGCCTGCAGCCCAGAGAGATCTGTGTGTGACTGTCTCCGGATAGAATGAGGGAGGGTTTGGTTGCATTGGCTGCGTTTGTATTTGTGGTTGGCTTTCTGGTTTGTTCTGGAGTGTCTGTTAGTATGTGTAGCTGTTTTGTTCCCTGGTGACATTTTGATTGTCATACTGGTGTGCTACTGGCATCTAGCAGGGAGAGGCCCAGGCTGCTGCTTCACACCCTTCTGTACATAGGACACAGCCTTCCTGGCTCCCTACATATTCATGCAGAGGTCCCAGCTCATACCTCCTTCAGGGCCGCGACCCTCTGGTTCCTGCCCCCCCCCCCCTTTTTTTTTGTTAATCCTCACCCAAGGATATTTTTCCATTGATTTTTAGAGTGTAAGGGATGGGGAGAGACACAGAGAGAGAAACATCAATGTGAGAGAGAGAGAGCGATTGGTTGCTTCCCGCACACGCCCCAACTGGGGCTGCCTGCAACCGAGGCACATGTCTTTGACCGGAATTGAACGTGGGACCCTTCAGTCCTCGGGCCGACGCTCTATCTACTGAGCCAAACTCAGTCTTTACATTTCCTCAGCACGAGCCAGCCTCTGTAGGCCCAGGTCCTGGTGATGTCTGGGATGGGACGTGAGCCAGCTCCAGGAAGCCCTTCTACTTGTCAGCCTCACTCCCTTACACAGCAGCCATTTGTCATGGAGGTGGAAAAAAAAAGGTGGGGTTATGAAGTGTTTCTGCTAGTTATGCCCCCAAAGCTTCCAATAGCTCAGCTGTACTCATTAGTTCAGCAAGAATTTCATAGAGGAGAAAGGGTGCTGCAGGGGGATACGATGTGCGAGTGTGGGTGAGCAACACAAGGAGAAAGCTGGAGTGCTTCTTATGCCGGACGTAATTTGATGTAAATCGGCTGTTTCTTATGCTCTCCCTTTTTATTTCACTCTTAGTCACATTTCTCTCAAGTGCCAGTACTGCACTTTCAATGCATAATAATTCTGTATTTGGAGACTTGAAATCAGACGAAACGGAGCTTCTGTATTCTGCCTATGGAGATGAGACGGGTGTGCAGTGTGCGCTGAGGTAAGCTGTGCACAGAGACACGGGCGGGGTTCTTGCTTGCTGTGTGACAGGAGCCATTTCCCTACTGAGCAGTTCAGAGCCCATTTGTAGGCAAATGGGGGAGACAGTCACTGGCAGCAGGTTCAAATAGCAGAAATTTCCAAGTTTTTTTCAGTAAACTGTTGTGGTCTGCTGTAGGCTGGTCATGAAATTGGGTAACTCGGTCACAGTTTTAAGAAGGTGGTGATCCAAGCTGTAGTTCAAAAAAGCATTTGTGTGTGTATGTGTAACTACCTGTATGTTTAGTAGGAGTTTGTTTCACAATTGTATTGAGATGTGGTTCTTGATGGCTGTGTTAGTCAGCTTGGGCTGCATAACAAGCCCCACAGACAGAGCAGTGAACAATGACATCCATTGTCTCCTAGTCCCGGAGGCTGCAAGTCTGAGATGCAGGTGTCAGCGAACCGCTTGCTTCTGGGGCCTCTGTGTTGTCTCGTCCCTCTGGGTGTATCTGTCCGGATCTCCTTTTCCCATAACACCACCAATCATACAGAATTAGGGGCCACCCTGAAGACTTAATTTTAACTTGATCACCTTTTTAAAGGCCCTATCTCCAAAAGCAGTTATTCTGAGGTGCAGGGGGTAGGGCTTCAACCTATGAATTTTGGGGACTCGGTTCCAGCCCCTAACAGAGACTGCGATGCAATATTAACATTATAGGTGTAGTATTCTTTTCTTTAGGACTGTGTTTAGTGCGTATTTTTTGTTTTCTGTGGAAAAATAGAAATTGGTCACTTTTGTAGAATTTTAGTAATTTTCTATGGAAAAAGTAACTCAGTTTTACTATAGCCTCTAAGAAATAGAATCTTTTCATACTATATCTTTGTTTTATTTTTCAAAGAAACAGAATATATGAAATATTAAAAAGTCAGCCCCTCATGCAGTAAATGAATACCTAGCCCATATTTTTGTGAGAAAAAAGGAAAAGTAGAAAAATGAGGAAATTTCTTATAGGAGAGAGTGGTATAAGTTGGTGACCGTCTCTCCACTCCTGCTTAACCTGGCAGCATCTCAACAGCTCTTCAGGGGCACCATTAGCTTTTGTTCAGGTAGCACCATGTAGCTGGGCCATGCTTGCTTCTCCAAGGGTGTTCCTGAAATGCATACAGATTCTGTCTGCCATACAGTGAAAGCGCATGAGCACCTCTTGAAGGCAGACAGGCAGGGCCCCACACCACTACTAGATGCCTCACACCACCTTCCCCAGACCCTTTGTCCTGAGCACTTTCAGACCCGCTGTGAGTGGAGTGTTCTGGCCAGTCCCTGTCCCCTCTCAGCAGTCAGTGTGGTGGTTTCTCATAAAATGTTTCTGGTAGAGACTCTGGTGGTGCCGCTTCTGTCTAGGAGCCCTCCTGGCTCTGTGGAGCCTTTGCCTGGCTTTGATGCATAGGTTTTCCATTTGCTGCTTCCTTTACATTCTTTGGTAGTTTTATTTAGTTTTTAAAGCATTCACCTGGCCCAAAAATCAAAGTGAAACTAAAAGGTGTCCTTGGGGAGCCTAGCTTCCACAACTGCTCCCTCCCCTCTTTAGTAAGAGCTATTTACACTATGCATCTCCTCAACCTACTTGTATTTTAAAACCCAAAACAAATAGGTATGAACGTGCTTTTACAAAGCTAGCGAACGTCATCGAGTGTATGTATATACACTGTTCTTCACTTTGCTTTTAAAAATTGAGGTCTTTCTAACTTTTTTGGGTCATGGACCACTTTGAGGATCTGATGAAATTTGTTGCTCCATTTCCGCTATCTACCACCTCTGGGAGGTTCGCAGCTCTCAGGAAGACCCTCTCTTGGAGGAGCAGCTGAGGTGTACTGATGTCACAGGCTTCTGCTCGGGACTGCTGGCATTGGTCACAGCAGGGCCTGGAAGATGAGAGCACATAGCGTTTGTGTCAGCATGTTCTCTCCTGGCCCTTTCCAGCCTGCAGGAGTTTGTGAAGGATGCTGGGAGCTACAGCAAGAGAATGGTGGACGACCTTCTGGACCAGATCACAGGCGGAGACCACTCCCGCATGCTCTTCCAGCTGAGGCAGGTGGGCTGTGCTGTGGTGCCACTCCTGTAGAAGGGCCCATCCAAACAACTGGATTCTCAGGGAAGAATGCTGTTTTTAGGTCATCCATCACAGTTCTTACATTATGTTTCTGTTGGACAAGGCTGGTCTGGATTTCATTTTTTTCCTTTAAAGAATGTTTATGTTCATTTTGGCAGAGTTGTTACTTCTGAATGACCTGATCTTTTTGTTACTTATTTTTCTGCTTAGAAGTTTATGAAAAACATAAATAAATCTCAGAAACATTATTTTGAAAAAGAGGTCCCAGATACAAATGTGTATAAACTGAATGGCTAATTTTTGGGTATATATGTAGGACTAGAGTATTTTTAAGAGAATGCTCCTGCCAGATTATAGAACAGTGGCTCAGTGCAGCATTCAGACTTTAGTCACATGAAGTAGTCAAGCATAAGCCCTCTTCCAGGTACCATACAGGCCAAGGAGAGGGGTGTATGGCTCCATAGCTCTGCCCATCCAAGGGCAGTGGCACCATCAGGCACCCTGCCTCTGTCAGAATTCCAGCTGGTCTTGTGCAGCTCTTCCAGGTTAAATCACCAGGCCTGGTATTTTCCTGAGCTGCCCTGGAGACCCAGGGTACAACATCTGACTTTTTTATTTTATTTTATGCCATGCAAAGCTGCAGAAACAAGGTTGGTTGTCCTCTCACCCCTTCATCTGACTTCCCCCCATGCTCTCATGGGCACTCAGCCGCCCCACCCCTCTCCCCTGGGAATCATGGCTGGTGCTGCATGACTGGGGCCTTCAGTGGTGGAGTTAGCTGTCTCACACTTCCAGTTGCACAGAAGTATCCAGGCCCAGCTCAGAGTCACGATATACTGGGAACATAACGAACACAGCCCGAGAGTATTATCCTATATAAAATCACTTGGAAAAATTGATTTCCTGCCTGTTTTGCTTTGCAGAGGAGAAATGTCGTGGTGAAGCCATCAGATGAAGTAAAGGTGAGTTCTATGGACATGTAAGTAAAAAGGGTTCTAGGAAGGCAGTGTGCTCTGCCTTTGAAATGAGATGGTTGAGAAGAGCTTCATGTAATTGTCTTATTTAGAAACTGATTAAGTTTCTGATGAGTAAGAATAAGTGGTAGTCTCTTTCCACCCCCTGATTTTTAATGGCTTAGGGCAGCGGTTCTCAACCTGTGGGTCGCGACCCCTTTGGCAGTCGAACGGCTGTTTCACAGGGGTCGCCTAAGACCATTCTGCAGATCAGATATTTCCATTACGATTCTTAACAGTAGCAACATTACAGTTAGGAAGTAGCAACGAAAATAATTTTATGGTTGGGTCACGACATGAGGAACTGTATTTAAAGGGCCAAAAGGTTGAGAACGCTGGCTTAGGGTGAGGGATATAAAGCCACAGTACATTCCTCCAAATACAGACTCATGATTCACAGGTGCCAGGCAGGGAGGGCCTGCTCTGGGGCCTGCAGGGCATGCAGCAAACACTGTCTCTGCAGTGGGTTCTTCCAGTCCTGGAAGGTGTGTGCCATCAGCTGGGTGCATGTGCACTGCACACTTATGAGAGCAGCTTGGCAGGTCTAGGTCATCGGGACCTCACCGCGCCTCCTTTAGACGGTCTCTGTTTGAGAAAACTATTCATTGTGGTTCCTCCCCCACCCTCCTTTCCTTTTCTTGGGAATGACTTGGAGCACATGTTGGAGTGGACATGCCAGGACTCTGAGCAGGGCATTGGGGTCTGGGCCACAGTTGTTACCTGGGCTTGGTGGTTGGAGGGCTTGCCTGGGGCAGAAGGATCGGGTACCAGGCAGGTGAGGCTTGGTGAGTGATAGATCAGAGAAGGTGACATGGGATCTCCCCGGAGGGTGTGTTGCCCAGTTCGGCTGGGTACGTGAGGCAGTCAGGTTCTGCTCAGGGTCTCTGTCCCTGAGCAGAACCCCTTGAGGGGTTCTGAAAAGTCCACAACTGTCTCTGAAAAGTCCACAACTGTCTTTCAGGGACTTCACTTAACAAGTAATGTGGCAGATTCCAGAACATTCTCTTTCCTTCTCCCGGTGAGCCTGTGGGATCACAGACTGCAGCCTAGTATGCAGTTATGCAGATGCCCCTTGGGGTAGAGTGCAATCCCCACACTCATCTTGTAAAACCTGGGATGCACAGCAAGCTGCCTTGAGCTGGGAGCCTGGCACACGCTGTCAGGGCCTCCATGGGCAGAGGGTTTCACATCAAGGCCAAGACAGCCCCACAGGCACAGGGGTCGTAGGCCTGGTGCCCCCTTGCTTGGGAGCAGGAGCCTCACTTCTTCCAGTCACTGTGAGCCACTGGGTGGAGGTGGACACCTCTCCCTACTGTTCATGCTGGCGGAGGTCCCGAGTACTGGGAGAGTGCTGAGGGTCAGTGGGGGGAGCATAAAAGGCGTCCGTACAGGCCAGGCCCACTGACTCAGCACCTGTCATGTGGAACTTTTGTTTCTTAACTATTTGGTAAGGAAATTGTCGCTCCAGCCTGTCAATTGGGGAGGGTACTGTCATTTGACACTAAATTGTCTACTAATGACTTAGGATTCAGCACCCATGTAAGAGTATGTGATTTGGCAGAATTTTGAGGGCCTTAAAATACTGGAGAATACCCTTCAAATATTAAAATATGCTATGTGTTAATCCTAAAATTCTAATAGCCTGAGAGCAGCAAATTGCATGGAAGAAAATGGGGGGAGGTGGGGGGGGGGGCGGGTAGAGTATTTCTGAGAAGATGAGGCCGGCCATTTCTGTAACAGTGTAGAGAGAGTGGGGAATTGACACAGAAGACTTCCAGAGAGAAGTTGTGCCCCAGGAGATCCAGGAGAGTCGGGGGCGGGGGGGGGGCGGGGGCGCGGGGGAGGAGGTCTGCAGTCTGTGATCCCACAGGCTCACCGGGAGAAGGAAAGAGAATGGTCTGGAATCTGCCACATTACTTGTTAAGTGAAGTCCCTGAAAGACAGTTGTGGACTTTTCAGGTGCTGTGTACCTACTGGCCTGATACAGAGCTTCCATGTTCCCTCAGCACCTGTAGTCCCCAGAGAGCCAGCAGCCTTTGTGTGTTGGTCTAGAGTTGTTGGTCTAGGGCAGTGATGGCGAACCTTTTGAGCTCGGCCTGTCAGCATTTTGAAAACCCTAACTTAACTCTGGTGCCGTGTCACATACAGAAATTTTTTGATATTTGCAACCATAGTAAAACAAAGACTTATATTTTTGATATTTATTTTATATATTTAAATGCCATTTAACAAAGAAAAATCAACCAAAAAAATGAGTTCGCCTGTCACCTCTGACACGCGTGTCATAGGTTCGCCATCACTAGTCTAGGTAGTGGCTCACTCGTGAGCTCATATTCCGTGGTCCCTGGACTCTGGCATGGGCTGGACACTCCTTGGGACTGGGCATGACAGAGAAGGCCTGTCCTGCCAGTGAATGTTCACTGCCCACTTAGTGTCTTTCCTTTTTTTTGTTTCCTGTGTCTGCAGACTGGGGACTCCCTAACAGATGGTGGCTCTGTGCTGGATTTCATGTCAATGAAGTCGTATTCTGACGTCTCTTTGGACATCTCCATGCTCAGCTCTCTGGGTAAGTTGTGCTGGGCACATGCCTCCCTTGTAACACTGCAGTCGGATCATCAGTCTCAGGTGAAAGGAAGTGGCCCCTAGCACTGCATTTCCACTTACTAGTAGCCTGGGGGGCACAGGGCTGGTATAATGCTGCCTGTGCTTGATCCCGAGAGGATGGCATAGCCTGGTGAGGTGACCATAGGTGAGTGCCCCTCTGTCCTCAGGAACACCTTCAGGTGGCTCCAGATGGGGTACGCCTGGACCTCCTTCCTGACTTCAGGCTCTGTCTTCTGATTGCCGGGTCCTTCATTCTGTTGGTGCAGGCACCTGTTGTTAGTGCATTAGTGTGCTTGTGTGTGCCACCAGGATGTTTCCTCATGGACTGCTGGCCCCCGCCCCCGTGAAATGCCCTCTGTATCTCATATAGCATCCGATCTTTTGAAATCTACTCTGCCATCCCAGCTCCCTGTTGACTAGTGGTATTCGTGGTACATCTTCTTCTCTCTTACTTTGGACACACCTGTGTTTTCACCTGCGAGCAACTCGCCCCCAGGGACATGTGGCAACATCTAGAGACATCTTCGCTTGTCTCAATCGGGGTGTGGTGCTTCTGGCATCACCTGTAAAGGCTAGAGATGCTGCTAAACCTGAAGCCCACAGAGTAGTCCCCCACAGAGTGGCCCAGCCCAGTGTCTATAGTGCCTTATGTTAAAAGTGGATTTCATCAAACATTTTTAAGAGCGTAAAGTCAAGTCTTGCTTTGTCATCCATTCTGACAGTCTCTGCCTTTTGGTTGGAGTGTGTTTACACCATTTGTGTTTAAAGCAATTGTCAGTACGATTGGATTCATGCCATCTTGCTGAGCTTTTTTTTTCTTCATTTTTCCAATAATTGGGGGTCCCCAAGACTACCCCCAGGTTCGGTGATTCCTAGGACTTAGTATTTAGTTGTCCTCACAGTTGTGGTTTATTACAGTGAGAGGACACCAACCAGGCTTCCCAAAGGAAGAAGGGGTGCATCTGGAGACCAGTCACAGCTTCCAGAGCCCCATCCCTGTGTGTCTTACGGGATGTGCCCAACCCCCAACTGTGATTACGACAGCGCAGCACCTATGCATGGCACAGCCCCAAATTCCGGGCTCCCAGAAGGAAAGCAGGTGTTCAGCATCAATCATGCCTTTGCGCAAAGGCTTAGCCTCAGGGAGCCCTCCTGAAATCCTTACTCAGTAAGGCAGCAGTCTGGAGCTGCTGTGATAGCACTTCCCTACACCAGCCATCCTGTTTTCCTCTGGCTGCATCTTAAGATTTTCTCCTTATTTCTGGTTGTCAGTAGTTTGGTCGTAATGTGTTTTTTTCTTTAGGTTTATTCTTCCTAGGTTATGTTCAGCTGCTCGATCCTGAGGGTTTACAGTGGTTCTCAACCTTCCTAATGCTGCGACCCTTTAATACAGTTCCTCATGTTGTGGTGACCCCCAGTTTCATTGTTACAAATTGAACATAATTAAAGCATAGTGATTAATCACAAAAACAATATGTAATTATATATGTGTTTTCCGATGGTCTTAGATGACCCCTGTGAAAGAGTCGTTCGACCCCCAAAGGGGTCACGACCTACAGATTGAGAACTGCTGGTTTAGAGGTTTTATCAAATATGGGAAGTTTAGCTATACTCTGATTCTGCCCATTTGTTGTTGAGTCTATGTTTTGGGCTGTCCCATGCTGCATCCTCAAGGGCACTCGTCATCCCTTCTGCTCTGTTGACCTGCTGTTGTCCTTCCTGTGGTTTCCCTTCCCGGCTAGCTCCATTCTGCTTCTCAGTGTCGTCGTCTCTTTCTCACCTCATGGTCCTGGTTTCTCTGCCTTTAACACATGGAGTGTGTATCCAGTTGTCATTTTAACACCCTGTATGCTCATTTCTGCATCTCTTCACAATGTTCCTCTCTGGTCGGGGCTTTGTTACCTGCCCGGTGGTTTGTTGGAGAGACTCTGGTCACATACCTTTAAACTGTGGTGGACCTTGCTCCAACAGGCTGTTGGGAAACTTGGAGCTGTCGGACCCTATCTGGGTTTTGCTTTGAGGAATTCTTAGAGCGGGCACAGAGCCGCAGTGTGGAGTGAACGTGGTCCCACCCATAGGCTGCATTCTTCCACATGCTTGGGACACAGATTGTCACACACATGTGTGAGCTGTTGAACTTCCTGGCGGGGTGCAGAGCAGTGCTTGGCCAAGACCTGTGAGCTCCAGGCAGCCTGTCTTCTCCAGCTCGTAGCCCATTGACTGCCTGACCCTGCAGGTCACTGCCCAGGCTGTAGCCTGTGCCTAATCCTGGTCTCTGCAGGCCTCTGTCCCACACATCATCTTGTCTTCTAGCTGTTTGTGACAGGAATGCAAGGCCTCTGTCCATAAGGCCTCTGGCGTGGCGCCTGGTTTCTTGTGAGGCACGTTTCCCCTCCCTTCATTCTCCACCCCTTCCACTTGCTCCAATTATATCACCCTGTCCTCCAAGCTTGCCTGTGCTCATCTGGCTTCACTTATGAGGGGTCATTGTCCTGAATGTACATAGTGACGAGTGAGAGACTGCAATTGCAGACCAGAAGTGCCAGCACTCAGTGCTTGATAGGTGGACCTGGGTCGATGTCTCCTCACCTGTGTTTGCACAGGGAAAGTGAAGAAGGAGCTGGACCATGATGACAGCCATCTGAACTTGGACGAGACGACAAAGCTCCTACAGGATCTGCATGAGGCACAAGCAGAGCGTGGGGGCTCCCGGCCATCGTCCAACCTCAGCTCCCTGTCTAACACCTCCGACAGGGATCAGCACCACCTGGGTAAGGCGGCCCCTGGCCTGACCTCTGCCCGAATCTTTCATCAGTCTGGGGGGAGAACAGGAGTGCTGGTGACTGTCAGGAAAGGCTAGCGATCCTAGGGGGTTGCAGCTGGTGTGGGCAGTGAGTCCAGGCTCACGGGATTCCAGCTCCCTAGAGCTTGGAGAGCAGGCCTCCCTGGTCATGTGGGCACTGAGGAGAAGTGTTTGAGTGGAATTCAGTTTGTGTTACGAATTTGTGGCCTTGGCCATAAGATGCTGGCAGTCTATGTGTCAGGAGGAGTCCTTGGTGGCTGCATATTGAGGCCATGGCTGTAGACCCTGCAGCCATGCAGAGTTAGACATTGGAGTGTTTGTTTCTGTCTGTTGTTCCCATGTTTAGTTGTAAAACAGTGTGTTGACAAGTTTATTCCTCCAGGTTCCTTATTTGAGGAGAGCACATGACCTTCCTTGGCCAGGGGCGGGCCCATGTTTTTTGTTATTTGTTGTAATTCTCACCTGAGGATATTTTTCCATTGGTTTTTAGAAAGATGGGGGGGTGGGGGGGTGGGAAGAGAGGTACGTTGATGTGAGAGACACATTGATTGGCTAGGAATAGAACCTGCAACCCAGGTATGTGCCCTTGACTGGGAATCAAACCCCAAACCCTTTGGTGTGTGGGCCGACACTCTAACCATTGAGGCACTGGTCAGGGCAGGGCTCCTGTATTTAATGAGTATCATAGCCCTGCCAGGAGGGGAACCAAATATTTGCCTCGTGGCACCTTAAATGTCTGTGCTACTGTTTTAGTTCCCAGGTAGGAATATTGAGTTAATTCTTTCTGAGAATAATTGGTGGGGGAAAGTAATCAGCTTCAGAGTTTTGGCGAAAAATGTCTGAATAAGAACCAGTATTTCTGGTCCCATTAACCTTGTAAGAAACTGCCCATGAAGTAGGTTCCAGGTAGAGCCCTAGGTTGGCTCCAGATCTGAGGACTCCATCATCCTGGTGGACTCCAGGGGGGTAAAAGGGGAATATGGGGGGACCTAAGGTTTGTCTGAGGGACTCCTGGCCAAGGAGCCTTTGTTCCTGCAGAAGGCAGGGCCAGCCTCTAGCTTCGGGGTGTTTACAGCCGTGTCTGTGACAAGTGGCTCTCCGCCTCCTCCCCAGGAGTGATGGGGGTGGTACCCTGGGTGGGAATGAGGGGGTAGCCTGCACCCCAGAAGTCATTGCTCTGGGCTTTGCTAACAGCAGACACGAGATTTGAGCCTGGACCATACAGATCTACTGAAATGTCTTGTCTTTCCCATGCGTGCAGGAAGCCCTTCTCGCCTCAGTGTCGGTGAGCAGCCAGAGGTGACCCATGACCCGTACGAATTTCTCCAGTCTCCAGAACCTGCAGCCTCTACAAAGAGCTAGCCTTGTAGATAGTCATTAACTGTTTTTCTTTGTTTTGTTTTTTTTGTTTTGTTTTTATTTGCATGTACAGAGTTTTTGTTGTGAGACAAAGACTATCATGGTCCCTTTGGCCTGCAGGAAGCAGCGCAGGGAGGGGGTGAATTGTCTCTGATCATGTTGGCCGCACATGGACCCAGTGTTTCTGTAGATAGTCCTGTGAACCTGAATAGTGGGAACCCTAAATAAAGGGGGTGTAAAGCTGGTGTGGTCTTTCTCTGAACTTCGTGGTGTCAGTGAAGCCCTTCTCTGCGGCGGGTGTGGGAGCACCTGTTCTGCCCCGTGTCCCCCACAAGTGGCCTTTGGGAAGCAGAGTCTGTTGGGGATCCTGTATATTCTTTCCTACTGTCCCCCCACATCCCCGCATTTCTGAGGCAAATCATGGTGGGAGCCATACAGAAGCACATGGGGAGCCGGTCGAGCACCCTCCTGGTCCTGGACAGGCAGGGAGTTGCGTACAGCTTCCCTGTGCTTAATTCATGTGCTTGAGAAGGGAGTACATTCTGCTGGAAGACTTGGAGGTCAGCTGTCTTACCAGTTATGGTGAAGTGTTATGTCCATAAAATGTTCTTTATTCTGGATATGTTTGCTGGATGCCTGCTTATATTGGCAAAGTATAAAGATCTTAATAAGATACACAAAGAGTGTAATTGTATAGGATTATTTACAGCACTACTAGGTGTCCACTTTTGTGTGACTTTTCAGTAAAAATCCTTTGTCACAAGAGTTTGACCGTGTCCATTCTTCCTGCCATCTCCTCAGCATCTAGCCTGGTTCTCGGCCCCCGCAGTGATGTCTAGGGATTCCTGCACAACTTTCTGCTCTGTCCCCTTTTTGTGAAAACACAAATGTGGAGAATCGGTTACCTTCCAGGTTGGCAGTCCTGGGTGGAGAACGTGTGTGACTTGGAGATAGTGGGCAGTGGGATAAGTCTGGGCCCATGAGCATTGCTGGACAGGGCCCTGCTGGCCGCTCCCTGCCTGGCGAGAAGGGCTGGCTGAAGCCCTGTGTAGGGTAGATAAAGGTGTTCCGCCTTTTGGAGAAAGGGAAGCAAAACCTGTCACAAGTGAACCATCAAGAAGCAGCTGTGGCCCCGCCGGCGTGGCTCAGTGGCTGAGCATCAACCTATGAACCAGGAGGTCATAGTTCGATTCCTGGTTGGGGCACATGCCCAGGTTGGGGCTCGGTCCCCAATGTGGGGCATGTAGGAGGCAGCCCATCAATGATTCTCATCATTGATGTTTCTTTCCCTCTCCCTTCCTCTCTGAAATCAATAAAAATATTTTTTTAATTAAGTTATTATATATGTGTCCTTATCCCCACGTTACCCCCCATCCCTCCCCCACTCATGCCCTCACCCCCCTGTTGTCTGTCCATTGGTTATGCCTATATGCATGCATACAAGTCCTTTGGTTGATCTCTCCCCTATCTTCCCTCTGAGGTTTGACGGTCTGATCGATGCTTCTCTGTCTCTGGATCTGTTTTTGTTCATCAGTTTATGTCGTTCATTATATTCCACAAATGAGTGACATCATGTGATATTTATCTTTCTCTGACTGGCTTATTTCACTTAGCATAATGCTCTCCAGTTCCATCCATGCTGTTGCAAATGGTAAGAACTCCTTTTTTACTGCAGCGTAGTATTCCATCGTGTAGATGGAATCCACTCATCTATTGTTGGGCACTTCGGCTGTTTCTAAATCTTAGCTGTAGTGAATTGTGCTGCTATGAACATAGGGGTGCATATATCCTTTCTGATTGTTGTTTCTAGTTTCTTCGGGATATATTCCTAGAACTGGGACCACTGGGTCAAATGGGAGTTCCATTTTTAGTTTTTTGAGGAAACTCCATACTGTTCACAGTGGCTGCACCAGTCTGCATTCCCACCAGCAGTGCACGAGGGTTCCTTTTTCTCCACATCCTTGCCAGCACTTGTCGTTTGTAAAATATTTTATTTTAAAGCAGCTATGACTTACGAGAGCAGAAAAGGGATTTTTTTTTTATCATTGTTCAAGGATATGTTTTTATTTATTTGAGAGAAGGAGAAACATTGATCTCCTGCCTCTTATTTGTGCCCTGACCAGGAATCGAACCCACAATCTTTGGTGTATGGGACAGTGCTACAACCAACAGCCATCTGGCCAGGGCAGAAAAGAAGCTTTTTAAAGATATTTTTATCTTTATATTTACTTACACTTTGTCAATATAAATTTAGGCCCAGCCCAGGGCAAGGCCTTTTTGCTCAGAAAGCTGCAGGCCCGCAGGGAATGAACATGAAGGAATCGTCAGGCCTGGAGGAACCTCTGACCCAAGGGCTTCATGTTTTGTTAAATCTTTTTATTTTGGTAAAATCCACCTGAGAAAATTAACCATTGCCCATTGTCAATACACAATTCAGTGGCCTTTGCACCTTCACGGTGTTATTTCCATTACCCAAAGGGAAGCCCTGTACCCAGGTGTGTGCACACATATGAGTGTTCAGGTGAGCTGTGTGTGAGCACCTTTGCCTGGCCAGCCCTGTGCCTACCTCTGCTCCCCCCTGTGGCTGTTTCCTGGCCCTCCCGCCCACACCAACCTCCCTCACCTGCAGTGTAGACCCTTGCAATAAGGGGACGTTCATCAGGACCTCAGACGTGCACAGCAGAACAGCACGCAGGTTCACAGAGCATTATAATGGAAAGTCTTGGACCACCTGGATTTCAGCGTGTCGATCAGTCACACTAGATGTGCAGTCCATAAAGTCAGTGTGGAGCATCTGTGTTGGAAGGGACGACAGCGTGCTGCAGTTAGGGGACAAAAGCAGGCTGTGACGTGGGCCCCACAAAACATTGGTCACATTTGAGTCCCTGTATGCGTGTCTATGCTCAGAAGGCCTGGTGGCCCCAGGCTGGAGGCCTGACTTTGCAGGTTCCCTGTTCTTCTCTATTTCCTAATGTTTATACAGTGAACCTGTTGTGGCCACCAAGAGGGCGATCAACTCAGGTGGCTGTGCCTGTACTCTGATTTTGTAGCTTCTAAAGTTATTTTCATGAAGCAAAGATGACCATGAGGTAGGGTCATTTCTCAAAGGCGTGAGTGGCTAAGGTCACTATGTCTCTGGGTCAGTCTGGAGAACCCCACCACCTGCAGACTTAGGGTGCCCTGGGGTAGTGCATTCCCCACCCCTCAAGCCTGGCCTCCTTCAGTGTCACATGGAAACTGTTTGGGGGCCTGCCAGCCTTCAGGACAGCAAGTGTTGAGATCATCTGCCCCTAGAGTAATGGTAGTGTAGCACCCTGCACCATCCACGGTCTGTGCATGTGTGTGTCGAGAAAAGCATGTTCTGTGTACGAGGCAGGACAGCGTTAATCTTTAATTAGCAGGAAGTGCTTTCAAGAACTGTGAAGGCCACATTGATCAACAGCTTGTGAGGTGAATCCACTGAGACGTCGCCGTCCAGGAACTGGGCTTCCTCAGTCAGTCCTTGTGGAAGTGTAGGTTCCTTAGCCTGACCGCCCTCCCTGAGGGGTGCCGTGCCCTGGTGGTCAGTTACCGTGATCATGGCTCTGATGTCTCCGCAATCTGTGGCCTCTGTGTGCCGTTGGCTAGATTCTCAAGAGTCAGAGACCCAGTCCAGCAGGCCAGCTGTCTACCCTGTGTCTCTGGTAGTGCTTTGGTCTGGCACCTGATGGGACCCTGGCAACAAGGGCCTGGCCTGGGCAGCACCATGGACAGCGGTGCCCAGCTGCCAGAGTGGCTATCTGGTCAGCTGTGGGTGTCTGGGCTCTAACCTCGCTTGGACATGGCTTCTAGGTGGAGGTCAGTGTAGCAGAGCTGTGTTAGTGCCAGCTTGGGCCTGCCCACAGGTGGTACTGGTGTCCAGGAGCCCTGGGAGACAACCATCCACCCCACAGTGGCCTGGTGACAAGGCCTCTGGACCCCTCATTCCCTGGGGCCTCTGAGGCTGGCGATCCCAGGAGAGCTTCTCAGGCCCTGTCTCCTACTCACCTGTGGTCTGCACAGGTTTCCAGGGTAAGTGTTCCTGTCATCCCCAGGGTGCTTTGTTCCTGTGCTATTTCTTAGAATGACACCGCTGCAGTGTGAGAAAATGAAATTCCAGCTGAGTCGGGGGAGGGCATGAGCCAGGTGTCTGGGCAGAGTGGACTGATCACAACCAGAGGTCCACCTCAGCACCAGCCCTGCGGGCCCATCTCCCACGCCCATGAGTGGTGCGTGCGATGTGTGTGTGCATGTGTGTTTGGTGTGTGGTTTATGTGGTATATGTGTGGGTGTGGTGTGTGTGATGTTGTGGGTGTGGTGTAAGTTGTATGTGTTCACATGCAGCGGCAGTATCAAAGCCATGTGTCTGGTAGGGTAGGAAGGAGAGCATTTTCCTCGCTCTCACTGGGGTCTGAGTTTGGCTGCATGGCAGTGGCGAGAAGTGGGCTCAGTGAGGAGTGAGGAGCCTGCCACGTCTGCTGTTGCTGATTGGGTGTGGGAACCTGGCCTGGCCGCTACCTTCTGTCACTGGGGCATGTGGCCTCCACGGTGCTATCCCAGCCCTGCGGTCCTCACCTCACTCCTCTCAGGCAGTCTGGAGGAATGGGTCTGTGCCATTGGCAGACGAGACAGCACTACGATTTCTAGGCAGGGTAGAGCTGAATCTCAGTAGGAAGTGGTATTTCCAGAAATGCCTTGAAGTTGGATGGATGGGTGGCTGGAGGTGGAGGCTCTGATTCCTTCGATGCAGGGGAAGGGACTGTCCCCAGACAGGCACTTTGTCCACACAAGGAGACAGTGGGGGTGCTCACGGGGAGCCCACTTGACTTGTGCCCGTTTCACCCAGAAGGAAGCAGGAAGTACCACATTTGTTGACAGCCAGGTGTTTGGTCCCAGGTTTTTTTTAACTGATCTGATCTCCCAAGAGATAATAGTTTTAACTAGAAACATTTTCCCTTTTGCACATATTTCAGACTGGGTGAAAAGAACACTTGGTTTTTATTCATGGAGATGAGCGCAGCCCCTGCTGAGAGGGGAGGGGTGAGAGGAGAGTGTGCAGCACCTTAGGGTGGGGTGGCATCCAGCCCCCCTGTTTCTGAAGAAACGTTTAGATCCCAAAGCCCAGCAAAGCGCCTGGGAGAGCTCCGCACAGCACCTGGAAAGCGTCGGGCTTCAGCCACCGCCTGCAGATCATCTGTGTCCTAGGAAACCGGGGTACGTGCATGCCTCGCACTCATCATTTTGGCATATGTCATCTTGCTGGCGTCCTGCCTTCCGACCAAGCGTGTCTGCTGACAGTTGCACAGACTCATAGCTCTGTCATCAGGCGTTGTTTCGACTTGATTTTATTGTAGATTTGATTCAGACATAATTGTAGATTCATTTGCTCACCACTGTGGGTAATTTTCAGATGTGATGGCGTGAACATTTTCGGTGTTCTTTGAGTCTCACATTTCAAGATCTTTCAGTTTTTCTCCCACACTCTAGTGATAGTTTGGTTTCATCTATTTTAGGTTTAAAAGACTATCAGAACTTGAAGAATTGCTCTGTTTTAAATTCTACAAAATCTGCCCAGCCGACGTGGCTCAGTGGTTGAGCATTGATCGACCTATGAACCAGGAGGTCATAGTTCACTTCCAGGTCAGGGTACATGCCCGGGTTGTGGGCTCAATCCCCAGTGTGGGTGTGCAGGAAGCAGATCAATGATTCTCTCTCATCATTGATGTTTCTTTCTATCTCTCTCTCACTTCCTCTCTGAAATCAATACAAATATTTTTAATAAGTAAATAATAAATAAAATTCTACAAAATCTGAAGCCAGTGACAGCTTTTAGGTTTCCATCTATTGTAGGTAATTTCATTTCTTTTTCTCATTATTCCTGTCTGGCTCTTGGAGCATACTTTGAGTCTAAAGTCTTAAATCTCCTTGAAGTACGTATTTTCTTCACTTTTTTCCTTTGTTTCTCCTCTTACATCCTCTCCATTGCCTTTTCCGGAAAGCCTAACAGATAATATTGTGTCTCCAGTTTGTGTTCTCCATGTCCTGAAATTTTCTCTCATAATTTTCACTTCTTCACCTCTTTCCTCCAAGTGAATAATTCTGATTTCACTTTCCAGATTACAAGACTGATTTTTGGCTGTTTTTCTGTTTGTTGGCTCTTATACCTGCTTGTTTTTATTTGTGAAGCATGTTTTTATGTGTTCTTGTTTCATAAATGTGATATTCTCTCAGGTTTTCTTAAGATTCTCATGAAACCCAAATAAGCTCAGGGCCACTGTGACCCCATGGCCACCTGAGAACCAGAGCGGACGACCAAAAGCAGTGGGCAGCAGCCAAAAGTGCTCTTAGGAAAATTCCCAAGAGAATTCATAACTCATAAGAAAAAATCTTAGAATGCTTTTCAACATCTCTGTCTAGTCCCAAAGAAATACATTGATATCAACGACATTTTCTGTGCATTTTATTCTGAAGGGACAACAAAGGGCTCCGCACAGGGACACAATGTGGCAGCTTTCGGAAGGCCCACCGGTAGCCGCTGTGGGACGTTGTTCGCGCCAAATCCCACAGCCTCAAGCACTCACTCCGCAGTCTCCACGCAGGTCGTTTTCTTTCCTGGTGGCTCCTGCCCACCTGACTGGCCAGGAGGAGCCAGGGTTCCCTCCCAGCTGCTCTACCTGGGCACCAGGATGCCCAGAGGTCACAGCCTTCTTTGTCTCCAGGAAAGAAATAACAGAACTCGGCTAACATCTGTGGCTCTGTTCTGAAGGGGAACGTGCAGGGAGAATTCTCGGAGGATTTCTGTGGATAAAAGCATCACCTCACCACACTGGCAGAGTTTGCTTTTCCTGAATCACCTCCGTTTCCCCAGGGATGGGGGCCTCCGTTTCCCCAGGGATGGGGGCTGATGCGGGTTTTCATCTCACACTGGTGGACCTTCTGATGAGTCTGTGCACATTTATGAACAAGCCCTGGACTTGTTTATAAAGCCACTCCTGCCAGGTGATGGCTGGGTCCATGTTCCTAGTCGTGGCCTCAGCCTTCTGCATCACTGTAGACTGTCCCTGGCCATGAGGGAGTGGTAGCTGCTCACACCTGGGGTCCTGGCGGTGGGTGCCCCTTCGGTTCCTTGGCCCTGTGGGCCTCATACGCCTTAAGGACTGTTCCACAGCAGCACCGTGGCTGTGGCCTGGCTGGCGCTGCACGATTTCCTCTGTTTCTCCTGTGGAGGGCCCTCTGCCCGTCCAGCCCCAGCTCCAGCCCCTGCCCTGCCACCTCTGCTACCGACAGTGGTCCTGGGCGAAGCCAGGCTGTGGGTTCCCACCCTGGGGTCTCCCCAGCCACACAGGACTGTGGGCAAGAGGCCCAAGGCCTTCCATGCTCCCCTCCTTTGTCTTGCAAATGGACTGCTGTGGCAGGGGCCAAACATGGGTCCTCTCAGGCCTTTGACCAGCAGGGCCAAGTGGACATTGTGCCTCACCTGTCCAGAGTGAACAGGCAGTGGAAGCCTCTCCACCAATACCAGGTGATATCCTGGGCCGTGTTCGCGATCTTGGCATAGCCACGTTTTGCATTTTTATTCACATGCTGCCACATGAGAGGAAGTACCTCACCTATGGAGTATCTTTTCTGGGGAGCACCTGCCTATGGCCTAGAGTGGGGAGGGGCTTTGGAAGGACTCCTCCACCCTAGTGGACTCCAGTGCCTGCCTGCGAACCTCTCCTTCTGCCCTGTCTTCTACCCTGAGTCACTGCAGGGGTTGTCTCCTACTCCCCACTTCTCACCCCATGTACCCCCCCATTGTCACAATGCCCCACCACCACCACACACACACACACATACATACATCTGTTCTCTGTGCAGCTCAGGGTCCTGGCTAAAAGTACAGATGCTTACACAGGAGCATCTATCCCTCACCTGTGGTTGGTATAGAGAGAGTGCACTTGGCTACAAGGGGGCGGCGAGGGGGCCCCAGGGTTGGGGGTAGGGAGCTGCAGGGACAGGGAAGAGGTGCTGCTAAGGGGGTGCTGACACTCACAGGCCCGGCCTGCGAATGGGCTGATGTTGCAAGAGGATTGAACAAGAAACACAAAACCTCAAGCCACCCTGACATGGACGACTGAGATATAAAGACGGATGTCTTTTGGGGCGCACTGCAGAACACAGCCACCAGGGCGGATCTCAGACCCGAAACCCCAAAGTGAGCCGTGTCAGAGCTGAAACTCATGGCTGTGTGAGCTCCCCTGGCTACTGCCATACTAAGTATCACAGACGGGCGGCTTAAAGAAATTTATTCTCAGTTCTGGGGCCAGAAGTCTGAGATAAGGGCACGGGCAGGGCCGTGCTCCCTCCAAAGGCTCCGGGGGGGGGGGGGGGGGGGGCCCATTCCAGGCCTCTCTCCTGTTCTCAGCGCCTTAAGCATCCCTTGGCTTGTGGGTGGCCACCTCCTCTGTGTCCTCACATGGTCATTCCTCTGCATGTCTGTATCCTAATCTCTTCTTGTTATTAGGACACCAGTCATATGGATTAGGACCCACCCTAACGCCCTTATCGTAACCTGATCATTTACAAAGAGTCTTTTTCCAAATAAGATCACATTACAGGTTCTGAGGGTTAGGATTTCAACATCTTTTGGGGGACACAGTTCAGCCCCTAACTGTTGATTTTGCGTATGTGCTGGATTATACCATTTATCTTTATTCTCTTTTGACCCAGAACTCAGCCCTGTTTTGCCTCGTGTTCTTTGTCCAGTGGTTATCCTGAGCTCATATGTGCTTTATGGGGCAGCAAGGATTTCAGGCTCCCCTGTACTCCCTGCCACACCTGCCCTGGCCTTCCCCACCCCGGGCAGCTTGGAGCCTCGTCTGTGCCGCCCTTCCCACTTGTCCTAAGTGATGGATGCAAAATAGCACCCCCACCCCGCCAGTGACATCCTTCAGGCCCCAGCAGCTGCACTGGGGCTCCATGCTCTGGCCACTGGGGGGACACCAGCATCATTCGGTGCTTGCAGAGACCGTGCCCAGGGCCCTAGAGCAAGCAGGGTGGGGTCCCCCAGTGGGAACAAGGAAGGAACAGCAGAGATGGACCTCTGTACAGGGCAGAGGTCAACGTCCAGCACTGGCTGACCCTCTGAGCCAGTGCTCTCCTTGCTGTCTGACCCCTGTGGTCCACAGTGCAGAAGGCACTGGAATCTGATGGAACTTCATTTAATCTGGCATCCTGTGCTGTGGCCAGAGGCAAAGTGCACGTGGGCACGTGGTGGAGAAGCCTCCAGTGAGGACAATGAAGCTGGCACCCCCAGCATCGGCTCTGGCTCCAGGGCTGGCCCAGGAGGGGGGATAGGATGTGACTGTGGCAGTGGGAACCCTGCTGTGGGCCCTGCTCTCCTCCCCTTCCTGCTGCAAAAAGGACAAGAGGTTAACAGTGTGACGAGGGCGTGTCCTGGGCTGGCGCCCTCTGTGCTGTTTGTTTACCAAACAGAGATTGTTGCTAGGGGACCTTCCAGCCAATTCTCAGAACAGCTCCTGCGAACCCTCAGGGCTGGTCAGGCGGCTCCTGATTTGTAATGGAAGTGTGATCACAAACCCCCTTCTTTTTTCTCTTTATTATAAACTTGAACCTAAGATGAAATTGCGTCTGGAAGTGAAAGCAGGGAACTTGAGGTGCAGCTCCTACCCTGTGACCTTTGCATTCCAGGGCTCACTCACCCCCAGTGAAGTTCAGTGAGTGTGAATGGCCAGATCATCTTGGGCAGAGTGCGACCACCTTCCACTCAGCAGTCATCCCTGTGGGTGATCTGTGTGTTGAGGGGCAGCTCAGACCTGGCTGAGTGCTGAGTGCTGGCCAAGGTGTTTGCTCAGATGCTCACGCTGGGCAAGGTGTGCTTGTTTGCTCTTGGTTTGGACAGCTATGAAGCTGTCCAAGGGGGCTGCGGGCAGCTTGCCACTGTGTCTGGGCAGGACACCACCCTAGAATCTCAGGGTCCCCTCCCCCTGGAAGCCTCACCTCTTTGTTCCTAGGGGACATGATCCAAGAGGTGACCCGTCCATAGCCTTGCAGGTTTGGGACGGCTTGGGAAATGGGCCACAGGCAGCTCTGCAGGGCTGGCCAGGCAGGCCCAGGTCAGGTGCCCCGGCACCTCCACTTTGAGGCTGAGGGTCCTAGTGCAGACTCTGCTGCCGCCACACTCCATGACAGTGGTCTCGGCGGGGAGGCAAGTGTAGACAATGGGGCAAAGGCATGGGCCACATGCGCCAGTCCCAGCCTCACCTGCGGCCCAGGAGGAGGCCCCGCTGGCTCCCCCCCTGCCCTCCACCATCCCACCCACTAGTTTCTGACAAAAGACCTTCTACTTTTGCTCTGCAAGGAGGGGCTGCACCTGGGCCACGGTGCCACTTCCTGCTGTGTCTCATTGTCCTCACTGGCTGCCACCCTCCTGTGTCCTGCCACTCAGGACATGCTCCTGTTTCCCCAGTAACCACACAAACAGTGCCGCAGGCTCCTCAGGCTTCAGGGACCAGGTGCAGGGGGACCAGCGTGCCAAGACCTTGTTAATATTACCAGCTGTGACAGTGAGGCCCAGCCGCTGGCCACCTGCCTACGGCCCCACACCCTGCACAGGAGCCTGGCCTCAGTCTGCTCAACAGCGGAGTAGAGAAGGCTCAGGCCTTACCCCCAGCTCTGCAGGGTCTGGTGGTTATGGGAAGGGCCTCAGTGTCACCTTGTCCCCCACATGGCACCAGAGAGGTCTGGTCATTTCTGTCCACCCCACACACATACATCCCCCAGGGGATGGCTGGCTCTCAGCCATCTCCCCACTCCCACTTCCCAGCTTCCCTATCTGACTTTCTTGTTGCCTCCCTCTCATCTGCCCACCCTGGGTTGTCTCAGGGCACCCCAACCAGGTGGGCCCTAGGACCCTGGGTCTGCACTCGCTACCTGGAGGCCAGAGGTCGAGGGAGGAATGTGCAGCTTTGGCCAGAACCAGGCTCCACTCAGGCTTACTGCACATTGTGGACATTTGTGACTGGACCTCACAGGACAGGGCCACTCATAGAAACCCGGGCCCCAGAGCCCCCTGGCTCCACACTGAGGCCAGTGTTGCACGCCGAGCAGCAGACCAGGCAGACCCTGAGAAGGGGGTTCCACAGGATGGAGCCCTAATCCCACCTCCCTGTCCAGCACCTGTCCTGCTTGTTGGCCCTTCTGTAAACCCTCTAGAGCAGTGGTTCTCAACCTTGGCTGCACATTAGAATCACCTGGGACTCTCTTTAAAATCCTGATTTCTGGGCCTCATCCTCCAGGATATCCTGTTTCTTTGTTACTAATGTTGTGGCCTCACTCCATAACAAAGAAACAGAATTTCCGGAGGATGAGGCCCAGAAATCAGGATTTTAAAAAGATCCCCAGGTGATTCTAATGCGCAGCCAAGGTTGAGAACCACTGCTGTAGAGCCTTCTGTACACAGTGGTGAGTCCGATGACACCCTCCCAGGCCCAGAGAAGGACGCCCTGTGGCAGGCAGCGTCTCCCACCCTGCTGGCTGCCCTCCGTCCTGGAGATGGGCCTGTAACCCCTGGGCCCTTCCTTTCCTCCTGGCTCAGGGCTTGTTCCTAGGAAGCAGGGCAAGGCTAATGCAGAGGCCACGCCAGTGCTTCCGCCCCCTTCTGTTTGGTTTCTATGGGGATGTTGTGTTGGTCCCCAGGGGAGAGGAGGTGGAAAGGTGGGATGTGAGGGCTTGATTTTACTTCTGAGCCCTGCAGGGAGTGAGAGCTGGAGAAAGCCCTGAGGTGGAGGAGGGGGGGTGTTGCGGGGGGGGGGGGGGGGGGGGGCGGGGGAGCCGGCCCACTCACCCCAAAGCTCATTGGCTGGTGTTTGAATCCTCCCTATCCCCTCCCTCCTTTGTTTCTTGATGATACACTTTCTTCCTAATGCCACCCATGCTTTCAGAGGTCTCTGCTGCCCACAGACCCCCACCCCCAACCTTCTGCACGGGCTTGATTCCCACCAGTGCACACAGGCCTTTCCCTTAGAAGTGTGTGGGAGCTGCGCCCTTAGGGGAACACGTGTTTGCCCATTGTGGGGCCAGGGCTCCAATTTGCAAGCCTCCCTCCAGCAGGCCCTGTTTCGTCCTTCCTGAAGGAGAATGGAGGGCAAGAGAGATCGCCCTCGGTCCCTGCCACTAGCTGGGCTCATAGCGCCAGACCAGCCACCAGGGCTGACACCTCCGGCTGTCCCTCTGAGGTGTCCCTTCTGGGTAACCCTGTGCAAGTTATTCCTCGATAGCAGGTGACTGGGGAGTTTTCTTTTTTCTCTTTGGGAATTTTCTTTTTTCATCTCATCCTGCACTTGGTGTCTGTCTCCATTGACCTGGCTGAAGTGAGCATTAGACATGATGACTGGTCAACCACTGTCCCTTTCAACCAATCCTAACACCGTCATGTCATCCAGGATCCGTATTGCTCTCTGTGAGGTTACCGTGTGAGTGCTGGGGTGTGAGGCCAGGCAACACCGATGGCCCTACACCCACTCGGTACGCAGCCAAATTTAATTCTTCAGCTGCCCATGAGGGCCACTGCGGTACTGTTTCCTCATAGAGCAGGGGCTGTTTTCATGCAGCTGACTGGTGCTGTGGCCCTCAGACACACAGACCACCCCACCCACCCACCCACCCCTGGCCTCATGCTGATCCAGGAGTAGAAGAGCATGTCTTTCTTGGGGTTTCTCAGGCGAGCCCTCTGCCTCCACTGGATTGCAGAGCTGATCAGGACCCCAGGGTCTCTAGCGGTCCTGGGGAACATGTATGGGTGGCCTGGGTGGAGGCCCAGTGGCTAAGGGTGTGATCCTAGCACGGCCTCCAGGCCTCAAACCCTGGTACCCTGTGGCACAGGTCCTGTCTGGTTCTCCCTTATAGACGAGGGGCTCTGACCCCATCCCTCACCTGTACAGGTGGCTAACAGGCGGCTCCTCCCAAATTGTTCCTTCCAGCAGCACGGAAGCCAAGTACTAGTATTGTAGCACCTGAAACAAGTGCACCGAGGGTCTGACTGTCACTGCAGATGGTTCAACAGACGCATTGGGAGTGGGAATTACTGATGAGGGGGTTGGGAGGAGGGAGGGCGAAGGGAGGAGGAGGACCCAGGAAGGGGTCTGTGGGCCGGGCCTCATGGGTTAGAGCTGGGGGCCATGGGCAGTTGGGGGCGGTGTCTCATCCCCCAGCACAGGGTGCTCAGTGTCCCTCGGGCCCCCTCGTCTGGTTCTGAAACGGGTTTGGATGGAGCTGTCCCTGGACATGCCGTGTCAAGCCCGTCTTCACAAAGTAAGTCGCTGGAGACCCTCATTAGCTTGATGAGGAGCCGCTATCCACAGGACACAAACCAGGCTGACGAGTCCTTGGCCTGCTTGGCCTGGGTCCCTCTGCCTTCCGCCTGCCAGGCCCTGAGCACATAGGATGTGGGCTGGGGTCTGTGCCAGGAGGGAGCATCCAGCCATGACCGGAGGCCTTTCCTCTGTGAGCTCTGGGTGCAGGGCTGTGGCCTTACCAGGGCTGTCAGCTCTGCTGGCCTTAGGGAGCTGTGTGTCGCCAGAACACCAGTGCTCCCTCCCCCAACCCATGCAGGACTTGGAAAGGGAAGCCTTTGCAGGCAGTCGCATGGCCTCCCAGCACAGAAGAGGGGCTCCATTGCCTACCCACCTTCGACAGCAAACCTGCACAGAGCTCCCACCACCACGCGCGGGAGACCGCACGGGAAATACAGCACTTGTTCCTGCATGAAAGGAAGTTTCATGATTTAAGCAGAAGGAAATGCAAAGATCTCATAATCAGACAAATCCAAGCAGAACTGCATGCCTGGAAGGGAGCTGGGAGCCCTCCTCCCACCGCCCACCTCCCTCCCTTCCAAAGGAGCCTTAACCACAACCCTGGCAGGGTAGGCAGGACAGACCAGGTGCTGGCACACAGCCAGGAGAGGTCTGCTTACCTCGGCAGGAGCACACAGTGGGAGGGGGCATTGTGCCCACAAAGACTGGGACTGGGTCAGACTGAGAGCAAGGGCCGTTGCCCCCTGAGTGGTGGGAATAGACCACGCCGACATCTGTCTCCAATTGCCCCCATTCCCTTCAACTGTAGGGCAGAGAGGAAAGCAGCATTTAAAATACAACGTGGCTCAAATTATATATAACAGAGGCCCCGAGAGAGGCTGTGTCTTTCATCGTCAGGACTAGAGGAGAATGAGGAAGGGTGCCAGGTTAAAAGCTGGAGAGAGATGTGGTACAAAAATAATACAGGAATCAAGGGAGGAGACAATTCTTTGTGAATGTTTGAGGGGAGAGGACGATGACAAGCTGGACCTTTTGGTTGAACCCTCACCCCCACCCCCACTCCCACTCCGTCCTAGGGTCTGCCTCTTGCACCAGGTGAGAGGGAGTTCTGCAGGGACCAAGGTGACCCTGAGGAGCTGTAGGTGGGGCAGGCCCACCTCCTGCTTTCTCACCTCTCGGGCTCCTGGAGACTAGAGCCAGGTATGGGAGGCCATACCCTGTGTCCTCTACAGCTGTGGGGTCTTGGGCACAGGCCCTGGAGCACCCACACTCCCGCAGGAGAGTCATCCTGCGCAGGGTTACCCAGAAGTGACACCTCAAAGGGACAGTGGAGCCACCTCCAGGCCACGTCTTACCCTGGGCGCCCTTCCACATCCACCTGACCCTCTGAGAACACTCACATTTAACCCTCCGCCTAAAGATGTGTGTAAAGAATCTTCAAGAAGATCTATGAAAGAAAAATGGGATCACCTACATTTCCAGTGAACAAGACGTTAACATTGAAAATGCACAGGAATCGTGTGTGTGTGTGTGTGTGTGTGTGTGTGTGTGTGTGTGTGTTTTAATATTATAATGGCACAAGGACGAAAGGAAGATATTTTTGTGAAAGCATATTCCAAGAAGTGCTATCCAGAATTTACTTTTTGGGTAGACGGATCATTCTCCATGTCCTTTGAGGACAGACACGAGACAGCCTAATCATTTGTGGCCCAGATGTGTGTATGGGCCACAAAGGGGTCAAGCTCCTCCGGGCCTGCCTGTGGGCACCGCATGTGGTCTGGGCACCCTTCATGGTGCACTCCTGGTTCTGTGCCCCTCCCGGGGCCCTTGATGGTAGCATGGCACTGAGGAGCCCCACCACCTGATTCTGTTCAAGGTCATTGCCTGACTGTAGGCTGAGCCCAGAAAGCTCATTTTTCATGATTCCAGGGCTTCAGGGTTGGGGGACCGAGGGAGTTGTAGGTTGGAGGGAGCTCTGGCCTGAATAAGAGGGAGCAGGGAAAAGCAGGTGGTCTGTGGGCTGTACCAACGTTCTAGGTGGACTCAGGTGTGTTGGGCAGGTAACACCCCATCTCTGAGACTCAGTTTCCCTATTTGTGAACTGGGGGTGCCCCCCCCCCTCCTGGCAACATCTTGTGGGGATTAAATGAGGTCATGTTTGTATGTTGTGAGGCAGCATAAAGCTATAAGTGTGGTCAGTGGTGATCACAAATCAGTGATGTCACCTAGAGTTCCAGAAAGAAATGTTCAAAGGACAGAGGGGGAGAGAGAGGGCTGAGCTTGGCAATGCAACCGGGGCAGCATACAGGTTGCCTACGCCATGGGGACACTTAGGCATTTGTCCTCAGCCACCTGGGCCGTCCGAGTCCCCTGCACCTTAGGGACAGGCATTGGTCACAGTGTTGTCAGGGCCACAGTTGCCCACTCTGAGCCACGTCTGCTTCTGCTGCAGCTGGTACTTTTTTTTTTTTTTAATTTATTGGTTTTGAGAGGAGAGATTTGTTGTCCCACTCACTTATGCATTCATTGGTTGATTCTTGATGTGCCCTAACGGGGCATTGAACCCGCAAGTAGGGACTCACAGGAGAAGACGCATACTGAGCTCAGGACTAAACACGTCTATCCTAGGGCATTTGGACATCAAAGAGCAGATTTCCAGGAAAACGTTGGGATATTATAGTAGAATTACCCTAAAATGCAGCCACTTAAACCAATACCCTTATTACCTCCCAGTGTCCGGGTCAGGGGTCCAGTTCAGCTCAGCTGGGTGCTCTGGCCCTGGGTCTTCGAGAAGCTTCATCAAGGTGCTGGCGGGGCCTGTGGTCTCACCCGCCTGGGAGGGCCCCTCCAGGCTCATCGCCAGGCTGTGGGCAGGGGTGGTCTCATGAGTTGTCAGCCAGGGGCCTCCTTCTAGTCCTCACCACATCGATGTTCCAACATGGCGGAGCCTGTCATAACAGGGCAGCTGAGCACATGAGAGGGGGCAGCGGGGGAAGGAAGCCAGCCTCTCTAACCAGCCGTGGAGGTGGCGTCCCATTGCCTTTTCTGTGAGTCACTAGAAGCCGCCCGCACTCCAGAGGATAAAGTCCACAAGGTACCAACGCCCTCGGAGGGCGCAGCGGGGGACACGGGGAAGGCTGTTGGCCATCGGATGCTCCGTGTTAAAGCTGGAGACAGGAGCATCCTGAAGAGTCCTCAGAACATGAGTGGGAGTGACACTGGTGAGGGTGAGATCTCCGGGGAAGACGGCCGGACAGGGAGAGTGCCCACTGCAGAGGTGTGAAGAAAAGCCACACCCGCGGAAAATAACACAAAACACATCCTGGATGATACGAAGGGAGAGCAGGATTCCACAAACTGCCCCCGCTAATGTTGGAGGAAGCACGGTGGACGTCCATTTAATGCACACTGCACTCTGGCCTCCACGTTCCTCGCCTGTGAGGTAGGTTTAAAGTTCTGGGCTGTGTCTCCTCCGCTTCATCATGTCAGACCTAAATGTTTTACATGAAACTCAGAATGAGTGTGAGCCCTGGGAGACATACAGGACATGTTTTAAAGCTGATTTTGATGGCATTCGAGCAAACCCACGCAAAAGGATGAATATTTCCACTAGAATATACACACGTGCACGTTTATATCCTCCAACTGCGACCCAGGTTCGGAGGGAATGTGGAAGAATGCAGTAAGAGCCAGGTCGAGTGAATCAGGAAAGAGAGCCAGGCCCAAAGGCAACAAAAACAAAAGCACTCGATCAAGACTGCCCAGGAAGGGGATGGGGTTCTGCTCCACAGAGCTCCCCCCACCTGAGCGAGCAGCTGGGGGTGTCACTGGGGGCCCCTCCTCCTGCTCCTCGAGCTGCAAATAGGCTTCAGTGGGTGGCCCTTTTCACTTTCCAGAAATAATTATAAACCATCTGTTCTCATGTTAGTTTCTAGGGGAAGAGAAACGAAAGCTTGGCCCCTCCGCGGAAGCACATGGCTGAAACAGGCTAGAACCCATTCTCACTGATGTTGCTTTTCTATTGACAAACGCGTCTCAGATGCTCTTTCAGTGCCCTGGTGCTCCCGCCACAGGCTGTGCACAGCACTCCCACGGTCCACATTCACACTATGGCTGTGAGGCAGGTAGGGCAGCAGCCCCAGGGACAGGGGCCCATCCGGCCTCAGGCCTCAGGCGAGTGTGAGGAGCTCCTGCTGCCCAAGGGCCAGGTGGGCTGGAGTGGCTGTCCTCCCCAGGGTCTGGGTTAGGACCCAGCCCGACACCTTGGGGAGGAGCCCTCGGTCGTGAGTCATAGTGGGAGGTTGGAAACTGCCCTGGCCTTTCTTCTCCTTTCCAGTGTCCAACAGGACGGGTACATTTGATTACATGAGACGGGGCCACACACAACAGGTCAAAAGCCTCATCGAGGAATAAAAATCTTACCTTTTAAATACAAGGATGGCCACAGACAGGTACAGATGTCCCTGTGCCACATCCTTCCTGTTTATCCAGAGCTGGGACAAGGCTCCTGGTGGCCTGGTGGCTAGGACCACTTAGTCACGGTCCTTTGCTTCTGTGTGGGCATGACTCTGTGTGTGCGATGCGGAGTGTGTGTGTGTGCGTGTGTGTGTGTGTGTGTGTGGTGTGCATGTTTGTGTTACATCATTTCTGCACTTGCTCTGCCTGGGATCCCGCCAGCAGGGCTGACTCCCTGTGAGGCCCATTTCTTGGGCTACTCCTCATCAACATTACAAACACTTGCTCCTCAACGGGCACCATTAAGAAAATAAAAATAGCCCTAGCTGGTTTGGCTCAGTGGATAGAGCATCGGCTTGGGAACTGAAGGGTCCTGGGTTCTATTCCATCCAAGGGCACATGCCTGGGTTGCAGGCTCGATCCCCAGTGGGGGGCGTGCAGGAGGCAGCCGATCGATGATTCTCTCATCATTGATGTTTCTATCTCGCTCTACCTCTCCCTTTCTCTCTGAAATAAATAAAAATATATTTTAAAAATAAAAATAGAAGCCACAAATAAAATATTTGCAAATCATATACTTGTATCCAGAAAAATATAAAGAACTTTCAAAACTCAAGTATGAGAAAAATGACCCAGGTTTTAAAATTGGCAAAAGATTTGAACAAGCTGTTTACCAAGGTGGAACTATGGGTGGCAAAGAAGCACGTGAAAAGGCGATTGGCCTCACTGGGCACTGGGGGGATGCGGTGAACAGTAGAAGGTACCACTACAGACAGTGAGGATAAAATCAGAAGACCAGCAGTACCAAGTGTTGACGAAGCTGAAGAGAGACTGGAAGTCTCCCACATAGCTAGTGGGAAGGCAAAACCACACCACTTTAGAAAGCAGTTTGCTGAATACATATTTATCATATGAGCCAGCAACCCCATTCCCAGTTTCTTACGAAAGAGAAAACACAGGTACACATGTCACAAGAGGCGGGAGGACAGGTGCTGTCCCCACAATGAGGTCCTTTTCTAGGACCCAAGAGATTCTGAGACACCAGTACTCAAACTCAACTAAGTATCGGCTTGAATTTAGTGTGAGATATACTCAGTGTCAACAACTTCCTTTTTAATTTTGTGAATTATCATTTACCCCCTTTCCTCATACGGGAAAGGAATGAGAACCCTTGGGTAAGTTTGTAAGCCTACCACACCATGGCCTACCTTCCCATCATTACTCTTGGTAATCCTAAAAACCTCCTTCTTGCCAAACCCGGTGCCTTTGCTGGCCTGGCTCTCCTCCTGACCTACAGATGCACGTGGCAGCACCCTTCATGCCCCCTCTTTAAAAAAAAAAAATCAATATATATATATATATATATATATATATATATATATATATATATATATAATTGATTTCAGAGAGAAAGGGAGAGAGAGAGAAACATCAATGATGAGAGAGAATCATTAATTGGCTGCCTCTTGTGCACTGCCTACTAAGGACTGAGCCCACAACCCAGGCATGTGCCTTTGACCAGAATCAAACCTGGGACCCTTCAGTCCATAGGCCGATGCTCTATCTGCTGAGCCAAACCGGCTAGGGCTTCTGCCCACTCTTGTTCAAACTTCTCTCACTGCTTCCCTCTGCCCCCGCCCGCTCGCCCAAGGTGACCTTTTCCCTGCTCCCTTTTCTGGGGGGTTCCCCTTGTGCAGTAACTCCGGAGCACTTAGAATGCGACTGTATTTGAAGAGACGACTTCAACGTATGAAACTGAAGGGAACACAATTCAGACCATAACACAAGGATTGGGAGGACGTTACCGCCTGCCAGAGACCCTTTCCCTGGACTTGAATTTTGTTTAAGAACAAGCTCAATGTCAACAACTACTTCATTTTTCATTTTATGAATTATCATATATGCCCTCACAGGAAATAGAGTTTCCCTGCACACGGGTATGTTTACAAGCTTACTGGAGTTGTTTTATCTTTCAGAAAAAAAGCTATGTATTTTTCTTAACTAAAATTGCTTAAATAATTCATATATAACGAGATAGTTAAAAATATTGTGATGACAAAATAAAAAATAAACTGGTTTCATTTAACATTATTGATACTAGTAGCCATTTATGTAGCTTTTGCACTTACCTTACTTAAAAATCATAACAATTCTTCATGACTAACATCTGAACTCGGGCACCAATGTAAGTAGTGCTCATTTCTCTTCTGTCTTTCTGCAACATTCTATGTCTGGATGCCCTTTCAATGGTTTATAGTTGTGTTTGGTTAAGTAGGGCTTGTCCTTTACTCATTCCGGAGTCAAGTAGATGCTAAGTAAACACGTTCGCAATGACAGCTCTGCCCCAAGAGCAAGGCACACAGGCCAACCCAGAGTGCACATGACTTTTCACCTCTAATATCACAAAGGCAGGAAGTTGCCCATTATAAAGATCATAACACAGATTCAGGCGCACATTTTAAATAGTATACTTTGTCCTTGTGACAAAACTGTATACAGCCACTACAAGTCTTCTTCTCAAATTGAGTAACAAGAAATATACTCACAACACGAATGTAGATTATAAACTCTTGGTTCCCCACAGTATCTACCTGATCGCACAATGACCACAGGCTGCCTTTGTCATTAGAAGGCTAGTTCTATAAGGCATCTTCCTGTGTTTTAAGCGTGTGGATATGGCGTTCTCACCCTCTAAACTCAACCGCTGTTCATCCAGCGCCCCTTGGGCATATTGGGTCTCAGTTCTTGCAGGCCAGGCCTCTGTCGGAACCACACCAACAGGCAAGAGTCCGCTCACTGAGTGTCTGTGGAGTGAGAGGGTGTTAATCATGGGCATATTTTATTGTAAAACATTGTTTAGACTTTAGAAAGTGTCTGTCTCTAGTGGTAGTTATCAGACAAAGTTATTGGGAGTTATTTTTTTCTTTTCTAGTCTGTTTATGTTACGGGATATTAACGAATGGTTGCCTAGAAACCATGGTGCTGACCAATGAAATGAACATATGACTGGGGAGTAGGATCAGTCACTCATATGAAGCTGCCACTTGTCTAATTTTAAAGGAGTTTCTCTCAGCTGAGATCCACCATGTGGCTTGCTCTAATTTTCTGTTGGTGGGTGGGAGCATCTCTGAGCCATCCCTCCGACAAGCATGCGGGGTCCTTTCCACGCGAGGTGTGGGCCTGCTTATTGTACAGTAAGCTCTCAAGCACTCAACCCCCCAGGAGCTGCCTGTCCCTGCGACTATGCAGGTAAGAGGAGAACCACAGTAACCAGGCAATTGTATGGCACTTGGCAGCCTCCAGCGGCCTCTGTGAGCTCGACCCCACAGCCAGGGCCTTCTTTGTTGATACGTGTGTTTTTTCTGCTCCAACCTTGCAGAGTGAGTGAACCTAGGAGTTTCTGGGGCTGTCTAGGTGCTCGAATCCGAGCTCCATCACTCCCGTCAGCCCAGAGAGCGCCCCACCAATAAAGATGAAGGTAAGCCAGAACTGTTGGTTACTGAGCCTCCAATGCAAGGGTAAGAGGCAAGTAGGGTCGAAGGCTACCTGGGAACTGAGGTTAGGACTTCTGGGTTGCTTGTTTGATGTGTTAAGCAGTTACAGTGTTCTCAGAGATGCTACTGAAATGGAAACAAAGGTGAGTGTGGAATGGAAGAAAAAGTGAGGGGCAAAATTTTTCTTAACTGTAGGAGGTGTGACTGTGGAGATGGAAGCAGATAGAGTACAAAATGGTTGTTGCTAAAACTGAAGCATCATATGCTTGCTGTGAGGTGTACTGATATCTGCCTCCAGCTTGGCAGTGCATCAAATATAAAGTGATGGGTGGACAGTTAGGTGATAAAGGATGTAGGGCAAAGTGTTGCTGGTGTTAGATAACCTTGAGTAAGCTTCTTAAACCTCTGAGTCCATATTTCCTCATGAGGAAATAAGGGAGTATTAATATCTACTTCCCAGAGCAGGATGCGTGAGAAGACCCACTGAGTGATCCTGAGCACGGCCGCCCAGTGTCCGGCTCAAAGTGACGCTCAGTAAACAGTAGCTGCCCCATCTCCACCACACACTTGCTTTGCACCTTGGTGCACAGAGTTACATTAATCATAACCCTGGTTTGGGTACACAGACTCATCATTGATCTAAGCATGACATGCTTTGTAAGTTTACTTAATGTTTGTTTGTTTGTTTAATTTTTTTAGAAAGAGGGAGGGAGGGAGAAAGAGAGAGAGAGAAAAAACAACAACATAGATTTGTTGTTCCATTTAGTTATGCATTCATTGGTTGATTCTTGTATGTGCCCTGGCCAGAGATTGAACCTGCAACCTGGTGCATCAGGACTATGCTCTAACCAACTGAGCTACCCAGCCAGGGCTAGTTATTTAATTTTGATAACAGAAGAAGGACCACCACTCAAAAAAAGGCAGGGTCCTGACATGGTCTACATCTGCTGATGTGGCCCTCATTCCAAGTCCTTGCACCCTACCCATGTTCTTCATGTTCATGTTTTCCTTTTAATTTAGTAGTCTAGATTACACATATTTCTAAAAGGTACATGCAATACATTGGTTGCCTTTTTTTTTTAATAGAAGGGATACTGTGTGTATGTAAAGTTTGAATCTTTGGGGAATTGCCTTTTTCACTTGATACCAAATTGCCAAGACTGTCCACATTGTGTCACTGCAGTCCATTTGCTTTTGCTTCTGTGGCTATGTCCTTCCACATCACATTGACCTGCCCCCCTGCTGTGGATGGGCCTCGGGATGCTTCCCAGGGTTTTGCTACCAAGCTGGTGCTGCCATGCCCAAACTTTTTTTTTTTTATTTAAATTATTTATTGTTGAAAATATTACATGTCTCCTCCGCCCCCCCCCCCACCCCCCGCCTTGACCTCTCCCTGCTCGCTTCTGCCCCCAGCACAGGCTCTCACCCTGCCTAGTGTCTGTGTCCATTGGTTATGTTTATATGCATGCATACAAGTCCTTTGGTTGATCTCTTACCCCCTCTCACTCCCCTGCTTTCCCTCTGAGGTTTGTGGGTCTATTAGATGCTTCCCTGTCTCTGGATCTATTTTTGTTCATCAGTTTATGTTATTCATTTTATTCCACAAATGATTGAGATCATGTGATATTTATCTTTCTCTGACTGGCTTATTTCGCTTAGCATAATGCTCTCCAGTTCCATCCATGCTGTTGCAAATGGTAGGAGTTCTTTCTTTTTTACAGCAGCATAGTATTCCATTGTGTAGATGTCCCACAGTTTTTTTTAAGCCACTCACCTGCTGAAAGTGCCACCTCAGGAGCCCCCAGGCCGCCCTTCCAGAGTGTGCCGCCTCCCACCATCATCATTGTGAAGGAGCTAGATGAGGGGCAGGCCCCCAGGATGAGTGCCCTTCCAGCCTAACCAACTTCCAGAACCTAAACAGGAGGTGACTCTGCTGGGCCAGGAGGTTCAGTCGAGTGAGCCTCCACATCCCTAACCCTCCACACCCCTCAGGGATGGATCAGGACCAACCTGTCCCTGGGCCCCAGAGTGGAGCTCAGCTGCTCATTGAGGTTGAAGCAGACACTCCTCCAGAGTCACCCCTGACCATGGTGCCTTATGACCTGAAGCTTGGAGGGGACTGGCCCAAGAAGGTGTTTAAAATAAAAGAAAGAAAATCAATGTGTACCCATCTCCCAGACCCTTCCCTTCCCCACCCTTAACTCCAGTGCCCAGAAGGGTCGCCCAAGACCCACCAATCCCCTCTGCCTGCAAGGCCTCCACTCTTTCTAAGAGAGCTGAGGCGTCGGGACCCAGGACCACCGTGAGGGCTGTGCAGCAGCCACCATGGCTCCCTGAGCATCAGGAAACCATGTTCTCTCAGTCATGGTCTGGTAGACAGCCAACACCTATTTCCTCCATTTTTTTTTTTATTTTTTTTTTGGCTACATGTGATTTTAATGAACTTGCACTTACTCGGTTTGGAAACCATATTTTAAAAGACATTCATAGTTTTCTAAACATGTCTACGTTATTCAAGGAAGAAAGTGAATTCAAAATGGACTTGGTACAATGTGCTTACTCTTGTTGGTTAGTAACGTTGATAAGTTTATGAGTTTAAGTAGCTTATAAAGAAATTCTTCAGCATTCTTTAGAAAGTTTTATAGGAAGTAATCAAAATTAATTTTAATGGCAGTAAACTTAAAATCAGTCTTGGTAATTTTAAATCTTTGGCTGCTGGGTGGCTGTTTCAGCGGAGGGCTGTCAGGAAGATGGGACCCTTCCCTTGCCACCACTACCCGAGACACAGGTGCAGGGTTGTCCTGCATGCTCCCCACTGTGTGACACAAAACCTGCCCAGGAAGCCAGGGGCTGGGGGCGGGGGGGGGGGGGGGGGTGGTTGGCAGTGGCAGGCAGCGAGGGACTTGGAGACATCTACTGGCGACCTGCCATGGCTGCTGGGTCGAGATGACCTCTGCCGGAGAGCCAGGAAGAGCATCTGTACTGGGTGACAGCCCACCAGAACCTCAGAATGTGGCTTCATTTGGAGAAAGGTCTCTGCAGATATAATTAGGGACCTCGACATGAGATCATCCTAGATTATCCGATGGCCCCAAATCCAGTGAGAGTGCTGTTATAAGAGACACCAGGAAGAGGACAAAGGGGGGTGGGGCACATGAAGATGGAGGAAGAGGCTGGCAAGATCACTGCATTTATGTCAGAGCCCTTGTGCTGGCTTTGAAAAATGGAATTAAACCATCACCTGGCTTACACAACTATGGGAACGTACTAGCAGTGTTTTTCATTTCTTCATCTGCATTGTTAATAACTTCCAGGCCTGTGTGGACACAGAGACGGCACAGTCCAGCTTCAGTCTAAATGGAACAGAACCGTGAGTCCGGAGAGCGGGGCCTCGGGGGACCTGCTTGAGTTCTCCCTGTTTCTCCAACTCTAAGTTTTCGGACTTGCCTGGCCTCTGGGGTATGGAACTTTTCAGGGGAATGAGAATTAGAAGCCCATCCTTGGGCCAGTTTTAAGCGGAAGTAGAAACCAGCGGGGTCGAGAGGAAGGCGTCGGGACCCAGGACCACCGTGAGGGCTGTGCAGCAGCCACCATGGCTCCCTGAGCATCAGGAAACCATGTTCTCTCAGTCATGGTCTGGTAGACAGCCAACACCTATCACCCCTTCTCAGGCTCAGCACCCCAACTTCTTCTGTCGCCTTTGCCAGGCTCCCTGACCTGGCTGGACTCTGCGGTGAGCCTGGAAGCTGTGCTCCCACAGGCTGACTCCTGCTTCCGGAGCTTGTGGGTCAGCTGAGGTGCTGACAGGACACACCTGGAGGATGGGAATGTGTGCACAGGGGATCTTCATTGAGGAGAATGAGGATAGAATCTAGAAGTGTTTATAGGGAGGGCGTCTGCAGCTGGGAGAGAGAGGACAGAGCGTGTGTGTGTGTGGGGGGGGGGGGTGATGGGGGCGGGGGTCTTTAGCCAGGAGGGTGAAGACAGAGCCTGGGGTGGGGCTCCTTGGCTAGCTCCAAGGGAACCATAGCAGTGAAGCTAGAAGTGATCTCAGGGCCACCCTCCCCGCTGAAGGCTGAGCCTCTCAGTAGCCTGAGGAGACCTCTTCCACTGGAGGGTCCTGGAGGGTGGGAGGGAGACCCCTGCACCCCAAGTCCCAGCACTCCGGCCAGTACTCCCTGTCATCCTGGCTGGAGAACCTTCTGCTGAAGGCAGACCTGCCCCTCTCCTGGGCAGTACGGGCCAGGTGGGGGGAACAGGCAGCAGGTGTCCCAAAGAAGGGGAGGGAAGGGGAGGGGAGGGCAAAGAAACTGGAAGAGGATTTCAGGGTGACGCTTTTCACACAGGCAACCAGGGGAGACCCACTTTGTCCATAGGAAGAAGGAAGGCCGCAGCTGAGTGGAGGCTGAGCTGGTGGTGCAGCCGCTGCTTGTCCCGGGGAAGGCGAGCCAGCTGCCCATGGTGCTGCTGCCGCTGCTGGTGCTGGGCACGACCTGCTGCCTTGCCTCGCTGCTCCACCCAGGTGCTCGCCGCACATCCCTTCCCCCGGGTGCCCGCTCCTCAATTCTCCGGACGCGGCCCACTCCCCGCTCCCTGACCTTCCCACCTTCCGTGGGGTCCGAGCCCCCCGCCAACCCGGGCCCCTCCTGGCCCGAGCGCCTTAGCGAAGAGGACAGTGCTCTCGGCCGCCCGTCTGCGCACCCATTCATCTTCCCTCCGCCTCCACCCTCCATCGCCAGCGCCCTGGTGGGAGGTGGCGCGGAGACCCGGCTGCGGGCCCTACGGGCACTGCCCCGCGAGGTTCCCACGGCCCTGGGCGTAGAGCCGGTGGCCTGCGCAGAGACGGCCTTGTAAGGCAGAGGCGGCGCTGGGACCGGCCTCCGTGCGTCCAGCGCGCTCTCCCGGCTTGGGAGGACGGGGGCGGGGCCCGGAGCGCCCGGGTGGGCTGGGGTGGGGGCCGGGGCGAGGCTGGAGGCAACCTCGGGCGGGTGTGGACGGGGCCGGCGGTAGGCTTGGGTGGGGGTCTGGGGCGCGCGGGGGGCGTGGGGCGCTCGGGGCGGGGGGGCGGTGGAGCCGGCGAAGCGAGGCTGGGGGGGCGTGAGCAGACCAGTGGGGGCGGGGCCGGGGCGGGGCCGGGCGGCGGCGGCGCGAGCGCACCGCCAGGCACTCGGTTGCGCGCGGCCGAGTCGCGGAGGCGCCGCGGCAGCAGTCCCTGCGTCTGCGAGGTAAGCGATCGCGGGGCTCGGTACCGGGGCGCCGGGCTGACGGACACCCCTCGGGGACGCAGGGCCTCGGACCAGCCTGCGCCGCCCGCCACCTGCGCCCGGGCTGCGCGGCGGTCGGCGCTGTGCAGGGTGCGGGAAGGGAGGCACGGGAGAGGGGCGGGAGGGACTGGCGGTGCACAGCACAGGAGGTTTATAATTGGGCCCCAAGCGAGGCCCTTGGCCTTTCTTCACGGAGGTGCCTCTTGCGCCTTCTTTCCTGCGCCGCGCGGCGGTGTATCTCCCCGCCCTTCACGTCCAGCCGCAGGAGCGCTGTTTAGCGACGCCCGGGCCTGGGGTGCCGCTCCCCACGAGACAGTGGGAAATTAGGACTGAACGGGTTTGAAATGAAGCCGCTGCCCTACAGCACGGAACGGCCGTTTGTGTCCAGGGGCCCGGAATGAACGTGATTCCGGCAAGGGCTGCGCTGCCCCTCTCAGGGTCCCAGCCCAATGGGTCCGGCACAAACGTCACCTTTCCCGGGCCAAGTGTCAGGCCTACAGTCTGCAAATCGAAGCTTCCCAAGGGGTATTCCGTCTTCTGATCGCCTGTGAGCACCGAACCCGCAGGATAAAGAGGTTGCTGCCGGTGCATTTCCCACGCACCTCTGCGGCCAGTGCCCGCCTTTGAGAGCGAGTCCTGAGAAACCCTTCATTCTGCGGTTTCGGTTTTGTCCAGAAGCCTTGCGACGCGGGGGGGGGGTGGGGGGGGTGGGGGTGGGGATTAATTCGCGCTTCCCTGTTGGGACTGCTATTTTGATAGGCGTCGTGTGTTCTCCGAGGATCCGACACCTTTTGGGACGAGCCGGCTATGCTGTCATCCACCTGCGCATTTCATTGGCTGATTCCCCTGACATTTATTAGATACTTGCGGCGTCCCTGGGGGACGCTGATAAAAGGACCCAGCAACCCTGGCCGCCACCGCCTCCAGGCACTCCCCACGGCCACCCTCTCCGAGAGCACAAGCGGGAGCGGGAGCCGGGTTGTCCCCAGAGCCTAGACCAGCCCCTGGCCTTTAGGAAGTGAGCAGTAAACTGACCTGAACTCTGAGGGCACAGGGATCACATCCGGGGATGAAGTGATGGGGCTGGGGAGGGAGAGCTGCAAACAGGCAGGAAATGGGGTGTGTGTAGTGGGCGGTGAATCAGGCCTCAAGGCTTCCCAATGCCTTAAACTGGATTCCAAGGTCCTGTCTCTGGTACCAGCCCCTGTTCCCATCACACAGTGGGACTCACAGGGCTCAGTGATGGGAGGTGGTGGGGGGAGGTGGTGCTGGGGAACTTCCTGGGAGCTGGGAGTGTCTGCAAATGCATGCCAGTGAGGGTTCTGTGGGCATGGTTTCCAAAGGGGTCTGACTCAGAAAGGTACCACAATTTAAGGGCTACAATAAAAAAAAAATGTATCTGCATCTCTATGGAGTGATGAGGTGATGGAGATTAGAGGAAGCTGTGCTGCATTCTTATCTCTCCTGCGTTGTTTGGCTGATCTTCCTGGATCCTTTAAAGTTGCAACAAATAACTATGTACATGGTTATAAATGCTAATGGTGGAAAATGCACACATTTGATAAAGAAAATTAAAGCTACTCAACGCTGATGGAGGTTTAAGAGAAACCTTTGAGCAGCCAGACTGTCCTCAGGGCCGTCGCGTCCTCGTGGCTTCCCTCCCGGGGGGCAGCAGAGCTGCTCCCTGTGGAAGAGGCTGAGAAGCACTGGGAGTCGCGAGGGGAACACTCTGTAAAGTGTATTGATTGTCCAGCCACTATGCTGTACACGTGAAACCAAAACAAAGCAATATTGAAAGTAAATTGTAATTGAAAGATTTTTTTTTTTAAGGAAAGGCTTCCTGGGGAGAGGCTGTGCTGACTTGGAGCCAGGCCTATATTTAGCTGGTGATGTTGCTGGTGAGGCTGGAGGAGCATGCACAGAGATGCCATCTGGGGATCTTGAGCAAGGGGCCCTGCGGCACCTTGAAGTATCAGGTCCTCCCCGGGCTGTGAGATCCAGGCCCTGAGCTCCTGTCCAGAAACTCTTCTTCTGTGGCACAGTGTCTCCACATGTCCCCTGGACTTCGGGTGGTTTGGGCCTGGGGCCAAGTCCACCTGAGCCTACAAACCCAGGACCAGGCAGATGCTGGGACGAGGCAGGAGAACAGACACTGCTTAAGTAACAGGTGGGAAGGAAGGAGCGGAGCTGCCTGGGTGGGGCCCACACTACCTGGGTCTCCAAATCCCATGTGAGCCCTCACCATTGTTCAGCCCCCTCCTGGGAGACCAGCTTCCTCTTTGGGTGGGGAGGTAGCCACCGTGTCATAATCCATGCCATCCCTAACCATGGCATCTCACCTCCGCAGAGCCTCCTGGGCAGGTTTCAAGTGCCAGTTCCTGGCAATGGCTTTACTTGGCCCTGCTGGGGTCACTGGGGGAGGCTGCAGGGTCTCTGATCCATTGGCAGCCCCCAGGAACTGCATATGGAGGAAGGGCAGCTCCCCACAGGAACACAGCATCCAAATCCAGGAACTGTGTCCAAATCTCGGTTCCTGATAGAGGAATTAAGACTGGTTTTCACTTCCATATTTTCCCTTTACTGTACAAAGACTTGTAATGGCAGCTCAGTTGTGACTGTGAATGACTCTCTAAACGTCCAAATGCAGGACCTTCTCTGGAGAGCAAATGTAAAAAAATCTTTCACAAAGTATAAGAAAATGATGGCTTTCTGACTTTTGCACCACACTAAAATGTCTTCTGCAACCCCCCCATACGCTCGGAGACCTGAGCTTCTTAGCTGTGGGCACTGTGAGCTCATCCTTATAAGACCACATTCACGCTGACTTTAAAAAAAATATATATATCTTTATTGATTTCAGAGAGGAAGGGAGAGGGAGAGAGAAATCAACGATGAGAGAGTCATTGATTGACTGCCTCCTCCACGCCCCCCCACTGAAGATCAAGCCCACAACCCTGTCAGGTACCCTAACTGGGAATTGAACCGTGGCTGCCTCCTGGTTCATAGGTCGATAGTCAACCACTGAGTCACACCAGCTGGGTGACTTTTTCTCTTTTAAATTAGATTTGTGAAACATCCTTACCCCCCTGGCGTCCTTTATGCCCTCTTCTCCTGGGGCTCAGTGTCTCCACATGTCCCCAGCTTGTCTCCGTCGGGCCCAAGTCTCTAATTTTCTTGGCATGCTAAGTGGGGCATCCCGTGTGGGCTCCGCGTGATCTCCCCCGCCCTGGGCCACTTTTCTCGAGATCTCATCCTGTAACCTTGTTGCACCCTTTTGTTCAGCAGATGTCTGAGCACCTGCCAGGTGCCAGGTAAGCTGGCGTGGCCTCCACCCTGGGGAGCTCTCACTCTAGCTGGAATGTCACAAAACAGCCAGCGTCCTCTAGGTGACCTCATTTAGGCCTCACACTCCCCACTGTCTCATCTCCTCTTGGCAAAGGATGAGCTAGGTGGGCAGGTTGAGCTTCCCTGGGGTGTGTGTGCATGTGGGCCTCACACCCAGGAGGCTAGCCCCAGAGTCGGTGTTAACTCAGATGCCCCCTCACATCTGACTGGAGTGAGCTCCCAGGAGCCTGCAGGGTGCCCCTAAGGAAGCGTGCTTCACACACCATGCGTGCCTCAGGGTTCTCACCACTGTCCAATTGATGACTCTCGGCCCCTCCCTGTTTCCCACCCGCTCTGGTTTTCTAATGCTGTTCCACACCCATCCCAAACCAGGAGTTAAGACAGTGATGGCGTCTATCTGTGGCCGCCATGGTGCTGCATGTGCCAAATGTCCCACCTGCCTCTGGCGCAGGGTTGGCCTCAAGCCCCTGTGCCTGTGTCGGGGGCAGGCTGTGGACAGAATGGCGCTGGAGGATGAAGGAGGTCATCTGAGCCTCCCATCACCGCCCTGCCTTCCCTGGGATGCTGGCACCCAGCTGTCCCCAGGCCAGATGTGGTGGCTGCTCTTTTGTTCCTGGGGGCCCCTGTGCCTTCGCTGTGGTTTTACCACCTTCCATTGTAGTTGTGTTCAACCTTTATATCTAGGGAGCCACGGAGAACACATTCTTCCGTGCTGGCTTATTTCTGTCAGTGCTGTGTGAGCGGCTCTCTCGTGTGGTCTCACGTGTCCAGTGTGTATGTGCCGTGCTGGGAGCCCACCACCGTCATTTACCCACGGTGTGGCTGATGGGTGCGGGGCACTTCCATTTTTTGGCCGTTGTGAATGAAGCTGCCTGACCTTCCTGTGATGCTCTCTGGAGCACATGTGCGAGCGTTTCTGTTGGTGACGAGTGTAGGCCCTCGTTTATCCTGAGGTCCCCCTGCAGTCCACGTTGCCAAGGCAGCTGGAACCATGTGCCCCACCGTTCCCTGTTGCTCCTCATCCCCCAGCACTTGGCATCACCGCCATTTCAGTCGTCCGCCATTCTGGAGGGTGTGGTGGTATCTGCCTTGGGTTTTTTTGCACTTTCCCCGTGTATTGGGCATCCGGTGTGCTCTCACTGAATGCTGGGCCAAGTCCTTGCCCTTGTCCTAGAGACGGTTGTCTCTTTCCTGTTGATGAACCGGGATCCTCATAGACTGAGAGGAGCCTATGTTCATTATTAATAGCTGATTCCTCCTTCCCTGTAGCTTGCTTTTTCACTCCCCCCATAATATTTTTTGATGAATAGAAGTTCTTAATTTTAACTCGGTGCCATTTGATAAGCTTTTCCTTTGGGGGTAGTGATGCTTGTGTCCTGGGTAAGGAATCTTCCCCTGCCCTGAGGACATCAGATGCTCTTGTGCATTATCTTCTTGCAGCCTCATTACCCTGCCTTCCCTGCTTCAGTCTGCCATAGGCCTGAGCTGATGGTGTCAGGACCCAGCGTGCTTTTTTTCATGTGTCCATTCAATCAGCCCATCTCCACTGACTAAAATCATTCTTTTCCCTTTTTTTTTTTCTCCCTGCAGGGCCACCTTTGTCATTCTGAATGTGTCAATATATGCTTGGGTCTATTGGGGCTTCATTCTGTCTCATCAGTTCATTTCTCTCCTTGTGTCAGGACCACTATTGTTAAGTGTGATGGTTTGTATCAAATTAAGGAATTTCTTTTTTTTTCTAATTTGCTAAGAATTTTTATGGTTAATAAATGCTGAACTCCATTGAATGCTTTTCCTGCATTCATTAAGAAGATAATATGATTTTTATCCTCTATTCTGTTAGTGTGATGAATGATATTGATTGATGTTAATGTTAAACCAACCTTGCATTCCTGGCATAAACCTGACCTGATTGTAAGGTATTGATTCTTTTTATTTATTACTGGCTTCAGTTTGTTAATATTTGTTTAGGATTTTTGCATTTACATTCATAAGTGATATTGACATAAATTATTCTTTTTTAAAAATTCTCAACCGAGGATATGTTTGTTGATTTTTTTAGAGAGAGAGAAAGGGAGGGAGGGAGGGGAAGAGGGAAAAAGAGAGAAGAGAGAGAGAGAGAGAGACATTGATGTGAGACATAAACATCATTTGGTTGCCTCCTGTACAAGCCCCAACCAGGGATCAAACCCAAAACCTAGGCATGTGCTTTGACTGGGAATCGAACACACAAGCTTTTTGGTGCATGAATGATGCTCCAACCAACTGAGCCACCCGGCCAGGGCCATAAATTATTCTTTACTTGTAACACCCTTATTAAGTTTTGGTAGCAGGATTATTTTAGTCTTATAAAATGATTGGGAATGTCCCATCTTGTACTCTTCTTTGGAAGAATTTGTGTAAGATTGACATTACTTCTTCTTTCAATATAAGGTAGGATCTGCTGACAAAGACAGCCATGGCTGGAGTTTTCTCTTAAGGCACAACCTTTTTATATTGTTGGACCTCTGTAGTGTATATTTATTTTCTAATTTATTAATTTTGTGCTTATATTTATTATTTCTGTTGTTTTTGTCCATATATACATGTCTGTACACACACACGTTTACATCACATCTAGGTGTTTTCTCTTGGGTATTTCCAATTCATGAGTTCTTGTTAATGCTGTGTTGAATCTGCTCTGTTGTTAAATATATCCATCAAGTTCTCAATTTTAGTTATTGTGTTTTTTAGTGCTAGAATTTCTAACATATTCTCTTCCAAAGTTGCTATCTACATTTTTATAGCTCCCAGTTTTTGCTGGAATTTTCCATCTTTGCACATGGCATGCATAGTTACTTCAACCCCAGTATCTGATCAAGTGCCAATAATTGGAACCTCTAGATTGTTCCTGTTGCATTTGTTCTGCACTTTTCCCCCTCATATGCCTGGTTATTTTTTTTACTGTGTACTAGATATTGTAATCAAAACATGTTTATAGAAATATTCTATGGTCTCGATGGCAATCTCTTTCTCTAGAGAGTTTTTATATGTGTCCTGTTGGCATGTCAAGGCATTAGCAATCCAGAGTCTCCTGAATCCAAGTTGTGGGTTGAGAAGCTGAGCTGATTCGGTCTCCTGCCAGCTCACCCGGCACGTCCCTCCAGGAACAGCTGTGAACAGTGTGCTCAGCTCTCCAGCACCAGCCAGTGCCCACAGAGAAACGGCTGAGTGCACGGCTGGCCTGTCCAGGGTTCCCTCTTCCTGGGTCCAGGCTGCTTACTTTCTCTCTCCTGTTAGCACATGGGTGTATTGAGGAAGAAGGGTTTTCTCATTGTCCACTCTTCCTCGCTGCCCTGTGGGCTGGAAGGCCTGGCTGGTTCCATCTCAGGAAGTAGGAGTGCAGCATTCGTATTTTCCAAGTTCCCAGCTGACTCTGAGGGGTGGCCCGTGTGCTGTCTGGGCTGAGCAGTGCCTGGCCAGGTGAAGATGGTGTTTGCAGGGAACACTCCCACTTCTCTTTAAGGCGTGCTGCACTTCACAGCTGCGCCAGGTTCCTCAGCGTCTCAGCCTCAGGTGGGCCCTGCTCAGTCCTCCATTCTTCCTTTCTGACTACAGTGCTCTGTCAGTCTCTTCCCACATTGGCTGCTTTTGGGGGCAGGAGATCTTTGAGGCTTAAAGGTACTGACACACAGAACCAGGCAGACCTGGTCAGCAGCCCTTTCCCGCAGGCCCTCTGTCCTTTCTGGGCGCATTCCTGTTGTCCCTGTTGTCCCTGCGCTGGCCTGAGCAGACCCCAGTTCTTTATGACCCGCCCTCAGTTGCCTGCCATGCTTGTTGGTTTGGCCAGGGCAGCTCCAAAGCAGGAGAAGCCCTGGGGAGCGACTCCGGCCCCAGCTCATCCCTCAGGAAGGGCCCCCCCTGGCAGGGGCCAGCCGCAGGCGCACATGTTTATCTTTGCCCCGATTTTAAATGTTTCCGGTCCCGGTCTCATGTGCTTCACCAGTATTTTTCCTCGCCCTGAATGTGTACCCACCTTTATTTCCTGCCCAAATACCTCCAGCCCGAAGCCAGAGTGGGTATCTTAGAGGACAGGTGTCCTTTGGCAGTCCCCTACTTAGAGCTCATCCTGGCTCGGAGTGACCTCCAAGGGCCTCTGGAATCCACTGCACGGGGACCTTCTGCTGGGTCTTGCCCTGGGTTCTCTGTGCCACACCCGATAGCATTGCCTTCTCCGGGCCTTTCACACACGTCTCTGTGGCCAGAAGCCTCAGGTCCCTGAGTTGGGCAGGCAGCAGCAAGCTCCTTGCTTTTCTGTTCCTGTTGGTTCTGGGGGACCTTCCTTCCAGCTGCTCTGCGGTCCTGGGCCCTGAGAGGCCCCTCTCAGAGTGGGGTGGCTACGTCGCCCTGGAGGGCTCTCCCTAACCTGTGAGACCCTCATTTTCTTAGCCCCCTGTGCCCAGCGCTCCCCTTGGCTACTGCTGGCCAGCTGTGTGCTTGGGTTTCACAGGAAACATGCTGACGGATACCAGGGTGGCTCTGGGGGCTGCAGCAAAGTGTGGCTCCTGGGAGGTGAGTCCCCCTGAAACCACCAACCCCATGGTGCTGGAGAAGCTTCTGCAACACCAATTCTTCTGAGCCGTAGGGAAAGACAACTCCACCTTCCCTGGTTTTCCTGGCCCATGAGCCTCCTTTTGGAGAGCTCACAGCCTGTCCTGTGGCTGCCCCATTCCACCCAGCCCTGTCCTGCCCAGGTCCTTGGGGGACCCAGGGTGAGGACACAGTGACAGGATGGGCCCCGGCCCTCGGGTGGCTGGGTGACCTGGGGAAGCTTGCCTCCTCTGCTCTTTCTTCTCTTGTGTCCGGGAGAAATTACCTTTGACCTGTGAACAGGGAATAGCAGGGGTGTGATTTAGTTCTCAGGCTTCTTGGACCCTTGGGCCTTCTGGGCAGCAGCCTGAGGCTACATGACAGGACATGAGCTGCATCCCACTCACACAGCCATAGTCCAGCCAGCCCAGCCTGTCAGGCTGCTCAATACCAGGACTGTGAAGGGCAGGGAGCTGGGTTGCAGGGCTGCTCTCCACGCCGAGCTGGGGCTCTGAGACCATCCCCGTGCACTTGGCGGGCGCCTGTGGACTCAGAAAGGCGGCTTTGTGCAGCTCTTGGAGGCTCCCGCTGCCTGGGACGGCCCTCGGGTAGACGAGTGGCCATTGACATCGAGTGTCCGGGGCACCGCGGGGTGGGTGGCCATGTTATGATTAGCAATGTGAACAATTGCCAAAGGGCCGTGTTGTACTCAAATGGACTCAAATAAAGAGCTGAAGATGGTGGGGGCAGGGCTGGGCTGGCCCTGGGGGGGTCCACAGGATTCTGATGGCCTTTGTTCCCCTGGGCTGTTTACTGGAGGGGGTGCCCTGTCCATGGGGCAGCACTGACACTCCTAGACCTGGACGCTGGGGGCCTGAGCCTCTGGTGGGATGATAGTGGAAGGGGGAGGTGGACAGACACCAGCTGCCTCCGGCTCAGGTCCCTATGGGCTTTTGAACTTACTGTCCCATCCTGACCTTGCCTTTGCTGAGGGCCTCACACACACATATCTGAATACCCAGGAGGTCAGGGCCTGTGGGAACCTGGCGGGTTGCCTCCGTGAGCAGCAGACCTCCCTAGACCTGCTGGCCAGGCCTCAGCCTCCTTCGGTGCCTCTGGGGCAGTTGTGGCATTTACCTGGGGGCTCTTGCCATTATCCCCCCCAACACCCTCTCCCTCCAGATCAGTGTCCTGGGACCAGGCCCTAATGGTGCCCATGAAGCACTCCTGGGAGGGCCTTCCTGGGTCCTTGGTGCCTGGGTCCCAGGATCACCTGCTGTGGAGGTCTCTGAGGAGAGGGAGGCACAGGCTCTCTCTACTTTTTTTTTCTCCTTCTGCACACTTTGTTTGGAGTTCCCTGGTTGCCTTTGAGAGTCCAGCATCATGTGGAAAGGCTCTTCCTGCGCCCACAGCCTCCCCATAGGTGCCCTCAGCTCAGCTCCATCACCAGAGCTGCTCCCTGGCTGCCGATCAACCCTGCAAGTGTCAGGACCTCCATCGAGGTCTGCACGGGAGTCCGTTTATCAGACCCTCAGGAATGCTTGCATTTCCAGGGCCTGTGGGGCTTCTCACACAGACCCTGGGCCTTGGGGATCCTAGCAGTGGTCCCAGTGACGATCCAAGGGCTCTGATTCCTAGTCCTGGTGGTGAGAGGTACCTCAGACCCCCAGTGGGTGTAGAGATTCAGCCCTAACCTGTTTGGCTCAGTGGATAGAGGGTCAACCTGCAGATCAAAGGGTCAAAGGTTCATTTCCGATCAAGGGCACATACTTTGGTTGCAGGCTCCTCCCCGGCCCAGGCCCTGGTCGGGGCTTGTGAAGGAGGCAACCAATCTATGTGTTTCTCTCACATTGATGTTTATCTCTCCCTTTCTCTCTCTCTAACACTCTCCCTAAAAATCAATGGGAAAATATCCTCAGGTGAGGATTAACAAAAAAAGGAAGGAAGGAAAGAAGGAAGGAAGGAAGGAAGGAAGGAAGGAAGAAAGAAAGAAAGAAAGAAAGAAAGAAAGAAAGAAAGAAAGAAAGAAAGAAAGAAAGAAAGAGAAAGAAACCATAAAAAGATTCGGAGGATTTGGGTGGCACCACACCCACCCCTCAGAAGTCCATGGGGTGGAGGACCAGTGACGCCCAGGCAGGAGCTCAGGGAGCCTGGGCGGCTTCCTTCTGATGCCCACTCTCCTGGGAGCCCTTTCCTACCTGCAGGGCTTGTGGCGGCATCTGTCACCAGCCTCAGAGACACACCCCATTCCCGCAGAGCACAGTGGGTGGGGCCCGTCCACTCATTTCCCAATCGAGCTTGCAACATGTGCATCCCAGGAAACTCAGCCCACCCGAGGGGGTTGGCGCTGTGCCATTAGAGGAAGAGGTTAATGTCAAGAACCCAAGCCGAGATCCTGCATTTAGACAGCAGAGCCACTGCCGGGAGCAGCCTCCTCGGAGGCCGGCTGCCTCGCCAGGAGCTCAGCAGGTGTGGCTTCCCATCCAGGCCCACAGGTGTCTGAATCACAAGGGTCCTGTTCTCTTGAAAAGGGGACTTCTCCAGTGGGATTGCTGAATAACTCTGGTTACACCAGAAGGTTCCGGAGTTAGGATTGTGTGATGTCTCACCAGAGTTAGATACCTACACCTGGTGATTTGGCAGAGAACGTTTCTCTTGTGTTCATGGTGGAATCAGGTGGCCCTGGCTGCAGGACGTTTCTCCGCAGAGCGGGTTCTTAGTGCACAGGTGTCTTCATTCCACCACGTGCTCCGAGCTCAGGAAGGTTAGTGGTGGGGGCGGGGTTTTGTCCCTCTCAAGGGTGGGACTGAGTTTCCAGCAGTTTGGCTGAGTTGGGCAGAATGGAGCCTGAGGACAGTGGCTGCCGCTGCGGACATGCCCTTGGGCAGGGCTGGGGCCACAGGGCTCTCTCTGTAGGCTCCCCCTTGAGAGCCTGAGATCAGGGCCCAGAGCAGGCCTCGGGCAGAGGATGCGGCTCCTGGGGAGGAGAGGCTGGTCAGGCCCAGCATTTCCCAGAGGCGGCCCCGGGGAGGCTGTCTGTGAGGCAGAGGCTCCCTGGGCAAAGGGGCCATCAGGAGGGTCTCGCGGGTCAGTCCCAGGTAGGGCCATGGGACTATGAGGTGGTGTGATGGTCCCGTGTGAGCTCTGGGAACCCTACGGCAGGCGCCAGTCCCCAGCCCCATGCATGCTGCTGGCCTGCCCCCTGCCCCACTCCGCACGCTCTCTGGCTGCTCGCCCAGTGTTCATGCAGCTTGCTCAGGCCCTCACTCCAGTAAGGGTCAGCCATTTGGGTGCACCCAGCTCCTACTTGGGGAGGATAGTGTGTCAGTTGGCTTGGTAATGCCCAGCAGGCCACAGACAATGGCACCCGAGGACGGAGGGGAGGGAGGAGGGAGCTACAGGCTGTGAGGGGCCTTGGGAGCCAGAAGGCACCTGGTTATAAGGCAAGATGGTCAGCTCCACTGGCCAGGTCAGACCGCAGGAACTGCCAGCAGCTGAAGGTGTAGGTTGGGGACAGGGGAGCTCATGGGGCATCAGCAATGAGTTGCGGGCATTGCTTGGGGGAGCGAGAGTGGAGATGATTCTCACCCATCTTTACATTCAGGGCACAGCCATGTTCTGTCCAGGAAGGGAACCAGGAGAGCACAGCTGCTGTTGCTGCCACCCTTTAAAACCACACCTGGCCCTGCTCACACACACCTGGCCCTGCTCACAGACACACCTGGCCCTGCACATACACACCTGGCCCTGCTCACAGACATACCTGGCCCTGCTCACAGACACACCTGGCCCTGCTCACACACACCTGACCCTGCACAGACACACCTGGCCCTGCTCACAGACACACCTGGCCCTGCTCACAGACACACCTGGCCCTGCTCACAGACACACCTGGCCCTGTTCACAGATACACCTGGCCCTGCACACAGACACACCTGGCCCTGCTCACAGACACACCTGGCCCTGTTCACAGACACACCTGGCCCTGCACACAGACACACCTGGCCCTGCTCACAGACACACCTGGCCCTGCTCACAGACACACCTGGCCCTGCACACAGACACACCTGACCCTGTTCACAGATACACCTGGCCCTGCTCACAGACACACCTGGTCCTGCTCACAGACACACCTGGCCCTGCTCACAGACACACCTGGCCCTGCACACAGACACACCTGGCCCTGCTCACAGACACACCTGGCCCTGCTCACAGACATGTGAACTATTCATTCATTTGGGGCTAAGGTTCAAGGTCTGGAGAAGGGGCTGTGCACAAATGGATACACTAGACAAGAAATATAAATTTAGAAGGCATGGGGAGCCAGATGGAGACCTTACTCTCTAGCTGAGAGGCTCTCTGACTTCTCAGTCCCCTTTGCTTTTATTTACTAGAATACACATTTGCCCTTTAGCAAAGCAAACAGGCATATCAATGGTAAACAATATCAGGTTAGGGTCGTAGTCAACAAACCACGGCTCATGAGCCATATGCGGCTCTTTGGCCCCTTGAGTGTGGCTCTTCCACAAAATACCACATGCGGGCGCGCACGTACAGTGCGAATGAAACTTCATGGCCCATGCACAGAAGTCGGTATTTTGTGGAAGAGCCGGTATGTTGTGGAAGAGTCACACTCAAGGGGCCAAAGAGACGCATGTGGCTCACGAGCCGCAGTTTGTGGACCACTGGTTTAGGGGATTGCCTTCAGCCATTTGGCCAAAGCAGGGCAATATTATGCTGATTTTCAGGCCTTGCTGAATACCAAAGTCCATTAGCCTTCCAGTGGACTTCTTGCATAATTATGCTAACTACTTGTTGGTCTTAGCCTCTGGCACAGACACACCTGGCCTTGTTCACAAACATACCGGGCCCTGACTACAGACACACCTGGCCCTGCTCATAAGCACACCTGGCCCTGCTCACAGACACACCTGGTCCTGCTCACAAACACCGGGTCCTTTGGCAGGCATGCCACTAACACAAATTTTCATTCCTCCTGTTTGGGGTGCTGTGTGCTAATGTTATGTGGCAACTGTGACTATCACCTGTTGTTGGTGTGTCCTGTGTCACCTTTTCTATAGGTTTTGCCTCAGGCTGTCAAGTCTCAAGCATGTTCAGGAAAAGTCATTCTGAAATGGGGCCTAGTTTATGCTGGAAATTGGGACCTTGTCATGGCCGTCTTTAGAGCATCTATACCCTGTGAGGAGGTGTGGGGCCAGGGAGACCATGTGATATCTGAGAGACAGCCCACCCAGTGGTGAGGCAGCCCCTGGAGCCTGGTGGACACCCAGGGGCAGGTGTTCCCAGGTTCAGGTGGGTCACCTGGCCAGGAGCTTTTGTTTGACTATTTCCTGGGTGGCTGCTTTCTGGGTACCCAGCGCCTGCCCCTGTATCTCATGCTGTTCCGGTCTGTAATTCCACCTTTTGACTGCCCTGCCCTCTCTAAGCCTCCTTTAAAAATGCAAATCCGGTAACACAGTCTGCCCCACACCCAGTGTATCAGTTCCCTCCTGACCCCTCTAGGACATCGCCTGCCCCGCCTCAAGCAGGATCCGGGGAAGGCTAATGGCTCCCCTAGAACTGGACGTACTGGCTTCCCACACCTCACCTGCCTCCCACCTACTCTTCTCCCTGCCCCTTGCCATCCTGTTTGACACCATCAGAGCCCAGAGCTGCTGAGGGGCTTGCTGGTGTGGTCCCTGCCAGGAGGGGTCCTGTGGGGGCTGGTTGGTCAAAGGCCCAGGGTTGGGGAGGGACACAGCTCTCATTCTCCTGCCCAGGGACCCCCGAGGCCAGCAGGAGAGGGGTCCCAAGGGAGCCCAGCTCTTGGCTGGGAAAGTAGGGGCCTCCCTGCCCCTCTGTGCATTCCTCCTCCTCCCTCTCCACCCCCCCCAAGCACACACAACATCCCTACGAATTGGGGGCCTTTCCAGGGAAGCAGATGAGAGAGGCCCAGGAGAGAGACTGGGTTTTCACCTGGAGCCAGGGGCCATGGACCATGAAATAAATCAGACCTTGACTCACTGGGGCTTTCCCGAGCTGTTGAAAAATCCTTACATTGAAAAAACAGGAACAGAGCCTGCTGGGCATCGAGGCTGCCATGTCTGTGGCCAGTAGGAGTGATACCTGATCAGTCTCCACTTCTACCTACACTGCCTTGTGCCCGTAAGGGAAATATTGGCCAGGGAGGGGTCAGCTCCCCTGGTAATGCAGGACACACATCTGGCACACAGGACACATACCTGAGCATACAGGGCACACATCTGGGCATACAGGGCACACATCTGGGCATATAGGACACACACCTGGAGAGGCAGGACACTCACCTGGGGGTGCAGAGTACACACCTGGAAACACAGTACCCACTTGAGAATACAGGCCACACCTCAGAGTATGCTTCATTCGGTGGGTTGGCATTTTCACCTCCTGGCAGCCTCTTCCTCTAAGTGACTTTAGTTTTCATTATGTGGAAAGTGGATGGCACAGGTGGGAATGGGCATGGAATGCCACCCTGGGTTCAGACTCACCTCACTCCCCAGAAACTGTGGGCACAGGAAAGCAGAGGGGAACCACAGCCTCCATGGGAAGGGGGCGGGGAGGAGAGGAGCCAGGTAGGTGGGATGCTGGAGGCTGGCCCTTGGAGGGAGGCCCCTGCATGCAGGCTGTCATCACTGGTACAGAAGGGTTCTCTGGACACCCCTGTATCCCAGTAGACCTCTGCTGGAGCCCTCGGCTACTTTTTAAATTAAATTTATTATTATTACACTAGAGGCCCGATGCACGAAGATTCGTGCAAGAATGGGCCTTCCTTCCCCTGGTTGCCAGCACCGCCTTCGCTCTGGAGCCGCCTTTCCGCCTACGCTCCGGCCCAGAGCCGCCTTTCTGCCTTCCCACGCTGCCCAGAGGCCCAGAGCAGCTGGGGTGGTGCAGAACGCCTGCTCAGCACCTGTGTATGCAAATTAACCCATCAACTTTGTTGTGTTAATTTGCATACTCACTCATGATTAGCTGGTGGGTGTCGCGAAGGTGTGGTCAATTTGCATCTTTCTCTTTTATTAGTGTAGATCATTGTGGAACTAGCACATGGATTTACTGGGGCGATTCAAACAACAGAAGGATGTAACCCCTCCCCTCAGGCCCAGCCTCCCTCAGTCTTCCTAGCAGCTCCAACGCTTCTCTATCTAGTCCCCATAGTCGGCTTTCCCAGAGTGGGGTGCGTGATTTCTGCTCTCCCTTGCCCTGCGTCTCCACACAACAAACAATAGTCTTGGAGATCTTCCCCCACCACACATAGGGGCTAGCTCCTTCTATTATTTTTGTTAAAGTAATTTTAAAATATTTTACTATGATCACACATTTTCATAGTAAAACAAAGTGGAAACCCAGACCAGAGCTGTGTTTTGGGTCTTGTGGCCGAGTTACCTCTGCAGCTTCAAGGTCACAGACTGAATGGTTGGCAAGGGTGAGGGCAGCAGGGGCAGTGAGGGTGTGGCAGGGGAGGGGAGGTGCCCTGCTCCACCCACCTCCCACCTGGGTCATTGCTCCAGAGCCCTTCTGTCCACCATCCCTTCAAACATCTCTGAGCTGATCCTAAGTGACAACCCATCAACACACACAGACACAGCCCTCAAATGGCATTGAAGGCAGAGGCACGCCGCCTGCAGCCACAGCTCCAGAAGGAAGCATGGCAGGTTGAAGCCGCCAGCCACCTGGTGAGAAAGGCCCTGGGCCTGCCACCCCCAGGGCTGAGGTTAGAGGCTTCTGTTCATTTCCTGGACTTTCCTGGCCTCCTTGACCCTGTCTTTCTGCTCTTCCCAAACTCTCCCCCCAGGTCCCCCTCCCAGTGCTGCCTATCCACTCTGGGCGGGCCTCCTGTGCCCTCCTCAGGGTTAGCCGTGGATTCTCGCCGCCTGACTGCCACCAACAGCCTGCTTGACAAGTGTGGCAGAGCCCCCAGCTCGTCTATGCACAGCCATCCGGCCCCTCACCCCGGGGGCCATGGTCTGAAAGGGCTTTTCTTCAGCACCTTTAAAGCATGGGCCCCTTTCTTCTGCTGCCCAGGGCAGCAGATGGAGACCAGGTGGGGTCTTCCGTCTGGGAGCAACCTCAACTGTCCGGTGGGATTCAGGGCAGCATCCGTGGCAGACGCTTCATGCATAGCAGCCACATGCCGGCGCCTTCCTGCGGATCCAGCCTCCACTCAGGCTCCCCCTCCAATTCGTCTAAAATCACACTCACCATTGCCCTCTTACCGGCCTTCATTCTCCTCGGTGCACCTCTCACTACCTGATGTCATACCATTTATGTTTGTTTACCTCTTTATTGCCCGTATCCAGCTGGAAAGTAAAGCTATGACAGCAGAACTTTTTCACATCTTATTCCATCCCTCTCACTTTTTCATGGACTCGTTAAAGCCCCGTGCCCAGCACGAGTTGGGCCGAGGGATGTGCGGTGCCTGAGCAGGTTGGTGTTCACCCCCTCCCGGCCGCCCCTGGTGTCGTTTATCCTCGGGATCCCTGGGGGCTGAGGCTCTCAGAGAGCCCACTCTGCGTTCCAGGATCAGTGTATCTGTTCAGCATGTGCTCAGAGCACTTCACAGGGATTCGTTTTGTTCTTGCCATTGGTGGGGTGCTCAGTCCCGCCACACATGGCTTGGAGGTAGTGGGGCTTGCTGTTGGTTGCCTGGAGGGCTGGCTCAGCCCCAGACACTGAGCGGGGTGTGTGTTGGGGGGCGGGTGGGGGGGGGGACTTTGGGGAGGAGCCCTGGCTTCCCCCATCCAGGTTCTTGCTATAAAATAGTGCTGCTAGGAAAGTTGCAAAATACAGAAAAGCACAAGAAGAATGCCCACAGTTCCAACACCAGAGCCAGCGATCCCCAATGCACTCAGGGGTGCTTTCTTCTCACGATACGGCGCTTCCTGGACCATGCACTGAGCTGGAAGCATCGCAGGAGGTTTCTTCCTCTTTGACCAAGTTGAATGCACGTGCACATTCCCACAAGTCAGCTCATGCTTCTTGTAACTGCTCAGCCATGTTTCCTTCCTGGGCACTGAGTGCTGAAGAGATGCTCAGCCGACCCCTCAAGAAACTCCTGTTTCAGACAGAGAAATAGTGTCAGTAATAAACCTGGAAGCAATTCTGCCGCCACCTGACTCCTCACCTTGGCACTGGATTCCTTGGAGGGAAAGCGCTCCTGCCCCGCCCCTGAGCCCTGTGGGAAACCGGAAGTGCTGTCCAGCTCTCACACCCAGAGCAGGCTGTGCTCCATCACCAGGGGTCCAGGATCTCTCTCAGCAGCAGGTGCACTTTTTGCGCCATCACAGAGGATGGGGGACAGAGTGGGACCACAGCCCCCGAGGCCCCTGAGAACATCCAGTCCAATGGCGGAGGGCATTTGACTTCTTCCTGTTGGGAACCTGTAGTATCTTGAGTTCAGCAGGGCCACCAGGCCCCCCTACAATGCCCAGTCGCCCATCTTCCTCTGTCGTAAAGGGTGTTGAGAAGATAGATTGATGGGGATGTTCAGTGAATGGCAGAGCTGTGAGCAAGCTTGCACAGACTACCCCTGGATTGTGTGTTGTGCGCCAGTGGGTCCCGAGTTCTGACCTCTCATTGAGCCCCAGCAGTGACCTTTCTCAGGGAGGTAGACAGAGATGAGCCACTCCTCAGGGACCCATGGGGATCTTACATGGGGCTGGGCATCTCGGGGTCTTGCCCTGGCCGTGGCCTGATGCAATGGGAGGCTGCATGGCTGCATTGCGTTCTGTGCTCATGAAACCCGCTAGAGGCAGCACGGGCTCCTATCTTCTGAGCCCCCGGGGACCCAGCCCAGCTTTGGGGATCTGGCACCTCACAGAGGCAGAGCCTCATGGGAAGGTCAGTGCAGACTCCCCATCTCCCCACACAGAGGACCCTCAATGGTGGCTTTCCTCCAGTGCATGCAGTCCCCCCCCCCCCTGCACCTGGCTGACTCCCTGGGGTGTCCCTCTCCTACTCGCAGGGGGGCAGCAGGCTCAGCCCTGAGGTGAGGGTAGCAGCCAATTCTGGATACCCCCTCCCCAAGGATGGCATCACTCTGTGGACCCCAGGAAGGATGTCTTTCTGGGGAGTCACCCAGCAGGTGTGGCCCAGGGAGGAGACCGTGATGGGGGAGTGACAAGGAAGGGGCCCTGAGCCCCAGGTGTCTGAGCTGGGTGCACTACCATGGCCCTGCCAATTGCAGATGGCTTTGACTATTTGGGGTCCTTAACCCAGCAATGGCTGTCAGGGTGCTGGTGCTTGCGGGGCAGGTAATGTTCAGCAGCAGGACAAGTGCTCACCATCCTGCTGTGGCCCCTGGGCAGGGGTTCTGCCCCCTCATGCCCAGGGTTCGGCTCCAAGGGGCCCCAGGGGCCCTGCTACATCCCAGGCGCCTGCCAGCCTCCTGTCCTGTGAGTGAGTTGGAGGAGCCTTGGGTAGCGGCCCCGAAGAAACAGAATAACCCCTTTCTTCTCTCCTTTCTCCACCAGAAACATGGCCGACAGCAAGGCCAAGCCCACCAAGGCTGCCAACAAGACACCCCCCAAATCCCCAGCGGACTCTGCCAAGGACAAAGCAGCTAAGAGGCTGTCACTGGAGTCAGAAGGTGCCAACGAGGGGGCGGCCGCCTCGGCCCAGGAGCTCAGTGCCCTGGAGGAGGCCTTCCGGCGGTTCGCGGTGCATGGGGACACCAGAGCCACCGGGAAGGAGATGCATGGCAAGAACTGGTCGAAACTGTGCAAGGACTGCCAGGTGATCGACGGGAAGAACGTGACCGTCACCGACGTGGACATCGTATTCAGCAAAATCAAGTAAGTGAGCTGGGCTCTCTCACCACACAGCCAGCTTCCCCAAGGCCTGTGGTCAGCCAGGCCGCAATCCAGGGTCTGCTGGTGGATTTTGTATCTTAACGGGCTGTGAGGAAGTGTGATGCTTCAAGATCCTTCCCTTCCCAGAATCAGATGCCCAGGGATTGGAACCAGAGCAGGCTGCCTTGGGGTTAGCTGGGACCGGGGGAGGGGGCGCTGCCCTGCCCTCGGGAGCTTGGAGGGGTCTCAGTGGCAGAGCTCCTGGCCCACTGTGGGCTAAGCCTGAGAGGTGCCGCTCTGAAGCCTGTCCCCCAGGTCTGACCTGCATCTTGCCTGCCCCTGCCCGCGGCCCCTCTGTGGGGCTCCCCTTTCCTTTGGGAATGAGGCACGTGAAGAAGAGTGTGGGTGACAGAGCAGTTAGCACCTGAGCCTTCAGCTGTGGCCCAGTGACTGTGAGCAGTGTGCTTCCTCGTATGCACATACATCTGTGTACATGCAGGTGTATGTACCTGTGCATCTGTGGAGACATGTGTGTGTGTGCATGTACATGTGCTCCTGCACACATCCTTTCTGCTGGACATTGGGAGCGTATCCAGGAAAGGTTACACACACCCGCTTCCCTTTCCACCGGGCATCTCTGGAGCATGAAAATATTCTCCTGCCCTCCGCACCCATGAGCACACGTGGGGAAATTAACAGCACCCCCAAGGCCATCAAGCATCCAGCCCTCTCTATCCAGGTCATACTTGTTGCTAGAAAATGGCTTTATTTCAGTTTATTTTTGTCCTATGTCCATCGAGGCTGGTGTGATCCTTTAGTTATTTGTTGCTGTGACCTTGCCATGTTTCATCTCAGATGCCCCCGCGCCCTCCCTGCTAATGGCCTGGCTCCTTCCTCCCTCCATCCTCCTCTGAGCACAGAGGCAGTGAAAAAGAGTTTTTCTTTGCACCCCCAGAGCCTATGACTTCATGTCCCCACTTTGCTTGTGGAAATGTCTGGTGTATCTCCATCATGGTGAGGTCTCCCCAACTCCCCAGCCTGACATACCATCCAGACAGCCATGCCAGGCAGACGGGCCAGTCACCATGGAGCCACGGGACAGCCCTCCTGGGGTTGGCTCATTCCCACCAAGTGGGAGGTTGCACGGGGTGGCCTGGCTGGGGCAGTGTAGAGGTGTCCCCACAAGTGGTCCCTGAGGGCCAGCCATCAGGACCTAGTCACCACCAGCACAGGAGACTGGCATTCACCAGGTCGAGGGTCTCGGCCTCTCAGTCTCACCTGAACAGGTGGAGGAACATTGCAGATTTACTACAGTCGGGCCAGAGCCCCAACAACATAATAGCACAGGGTATGGGATCCTGGTGGACGACCCATTTCCTGTGAGCCTGTGCCTTCTCAAGGCCTAGGGTTAGAGGAGGGTGTGGGGCCAGGAATTGAAGGAAGGGGTGGATGCAGGTAAGGAGGTGGGATGCAGGTGAGGAAGAGGAGGAGGGCACAGGTGTGGAGGGGAAGAGGAGGTGGGAACCTGTGAGGTGGAGCAGGAGTTGGGCCAGGTGAGGAGGAGGAGCTGTGGCAGGGCCTGGGATGAGGCCCAGCATGGGCCCTCTGTCCAATTCTTGGGCAGGTTCCCCAGGCCTTTAGCATTGGTCTTTGTAAACCCAGTGTGTCCAGGAGAGAAAGAGGGACAGACCCAGGAGCAAAGGAACCCCGAGAGCTGTGTCTGTGGGGGGATGTTACGGAAGGGCTGGAGGCAGGTGAGATGAGTGTTGTGTCCAGGGACAGGTCACCCCACCAAGGAGTGCCACAGGTTCCCACACCCATGGCACTGGTCTAGACATGCAAAGTGTTGGGGCAGGTGGGGACAATTCTTCTTTCCTCGCTCTTAATTCCTTCTGCAGTAAGTTGCCTTTAAGCTATTGCATGCAGGCATGTACACACATGTGCACACAGCTCACATATGTGTACACAGACCTGCCTGTGCACATGAGCTCACAGTGCGCGTGCGCGCTTACACACACACACACACACACACGCACACACACCACATATGCACAATACATGCAGGTGCACACAGGTAGAACTCAGGCTGCCCATATCCTTGCAGGGGGAGAGGTAGCAAGTGTGGTGGTGGCTCGTTCAGAAGACAGCTGCCCTGGACGAGCCCAGAAACCCTGTGTGCAGGAGGCATGTGCACCCCATTACCCACATGGGGGGCACTGGCTTCAAGGAGTGAGTGGGCACCAGGAAGGACTCCATCTGCTCCCCATGCTGATCCTGGGAGGCAGGATGTCTGCTGCTTGGACTCAAGGTTGAGGCGTGGACCTTAGCTCCTGGGCATGATGGGCCTCCCATTGCAGAGCCCAGGACTATTCGTGGTCCCCTGGTGTCCCTGCCTCAGGTCACTTTGGGGGACATGGAATGGGAGAATGGGTAACTGTGGCCTGGCCCTTGAGGGGTTGTGGCCACTACACAGTGAAGACCAGTTTGTGGTGGCCACAGGGGCCCCCAGAAGGGAGCGGGAAACCCCCTGCTTGGGTGGCTTGCTGGATACCACAGGTTACAGTAGGAGGGACTCACGCCCTTGTGCCTGGGTAGGAGAGGTGGACAGTGCCCTGGGTAGGGTCACAGGATCCTGCAGGACGGGCCGAGACCTCAAAGTTGCTGACTTGGTAGAGAAGAGCAGCTCTTCTGTTTGGGGGTGGTTGCCAGGGCTCTGGGCGGTGACGCCAGCCAGGGTATCTGCAGCCTTTGTTTAGATCCTGTCGCCATGGCAGTGCCTGTTTGTTTTGATGTTACTATGTGTTAAATTTTAAACAAATTTCTTGCAGCTCTATACCAGGTCTAGATGGAAGACTATTGTTACCTAGACAAAGACTCCGACATCCTCCACGCCCCAAAGGACAGATGATGGTCAGTCTGAAAGATTAATTAATCAGGACCTCATATGCACAAGCAGGAGGGTCACCCTGACAGTCCCATTTGGGGGGCCATGGACGGCACCATCCCCTTCCATCCTGTATGCATGTGTGGGGTCAGGCATGCGGTTCCCACCCTGTAGGTGGAGAGGACAGACCAAGGGGGCAGAGGACGGCGGGGTCTCTGCTGCAGCCTCTCCTGACCCATGCACATGCCTGTCTGGTGGGTGCTGTGTGCACGCAGAGAAAACAACCCGTTTCTCGTGACACTGGTGCAGGGAGGCAGCTCAGCCCCTGTGTCTGGCATCTGGGTCTCAGGTTAGAAGGAAGCAGGTGGGCGGGGCTCCCTGTCACTGAAGACTTGGGAAGCTGCCCCATTCTTGCCACACACGCTACAGTCAGAGCGAGGACACACGGCAATTGTCTGAAGCAGGGGCTCCTGGGCCGTGGGTGTGCACCCCAGAGGCTCAGCATAGAAGCTCAGGCCTGGGGCCTACATGCCATCCAGTGGTGTCCAGAGCCCAGAGCAGGCTGAACCCATAGTAGGAGCCCCAGCAAAGCTCGAGTGTGGGGTGGGGTGTCACCGAGAGCTGATATGGCCACACTCTGGGAGGAAGGGCAGCCCCTGCCCCTCCCTCCAGGCTGGCGGTGCAGTTGGGGCTTTGGGGTTGGTGCACCCAGTCCCTCCCACTGTGCTTTCAGCTTCGTGTTGGGGTCTCCCAGTGTCAGGGTGGCTGTGGTGGGAGTGCTTCTCTGTGGGGCCCTCTGGTGACCACTGGCAGCAGTGCAAGGCGTCCACCGGGCCTCTGGGCCCTGCCCCTCCCAGGGTAAGTCCAAGCTACCTCAGGCTGGGACCAGGCAAACACGAAGTTAGGGTTAGGAAGAACCCTGAAGGTGTTTTCTCCTCCTTAGGGGAAGTAGCTGAATGTGGTGGGCAGGGGGGGGGGGGGGGGGGCAGGTCACAGCTGTCCCTTCAGGCAGGTCAGGGCCATCTGCAACCAGACCTACGATTTGAGTGGCTATCAGCTGGGCCTGCACTTGACTCTGCACCTGCTGGGGCCCAGGCAGGCAGGGTGGTCAGTGGAGGAAGTGGCCCTGGGCAGGGGTGAGGGCGAGGGTCTGCCAGGAGAGCCCTCCACGAGCATAGTAAGCAATCCTCCAGGCAGGGCTTCCCGAGGGGTGCGTCCCCCCAAGACAGCTCCTCCAGGTGCCCCCACATCTCGCTGGCCCAGGGGATGATGGGGATGCTACCGAGGCTCCCAGCTCTCTGACCTTCATCAGTGCCTTAGATCTCCCCTCGACACCCCACTTCCTGCCCACAGTGGCATCCTGGCTGCTCTCTGGACAGGCCGCCAGGTCCCAGCTGCTGCTGGTCAGGGGAGCCTGGGAGAACCAGCACTTTCTCTGGCTCTCCCACCCCTCCACCCTCAATGGCCCAGTAGGCTGGACGCTGCTCCTCAGAGAAGGGCCTGGGAGAGTGCAGTTTGCTCTGATACTCGAAGTTGCTGGCAAGGAGGGCATGGGGGTCACAGTGGGTGCTCCATCCTGGGTGCATCCTGTGTGTTGGCCCTGGAGACACACAAGCCTGGGTCTGTCCTGGGAGGGCTGAACTGGCCCGCGTGTCCCTAGGTGGCCTTCAGGAGCAGCTCGCCCAGCCCCTCCCTGCTTGCCCTGAGTTGGGCCTGGAGGCCCAGGGGACGCAGGGGCCTCGTGTCTGGCTTTCCAGCAGAACAACAGCCTCTGAGCAGGGCTATGGGGGTGGAGGGCTGTGGGGACACCGCTGTGTGCACTTGGGAACAGGCTCGCTCTGTGTGGACTGCAGCGTGATGTGATCCCGTCCCCGGGGAAGCGCCTAGCATTGTCACTGTAGAACTCCCGGGGGACTCTCTCAGCAGTAGGGCACCAGGTTCCCTGGGGAGGGCTCCAAGACCCACCTATCGGCCACAGAGGTATCCTGGGGGACACCTGGCCCAGCCAGGTGCAGCGGCCAAGTCAGGGACCTGGACCAGTGTGTCAGCCCAATCTGAATGCGCCCTTTGACGGGAGTCCCTGTGGGCCATCCCCCCACCCTGGCCGGAGTGACTCACCCTGGTGGCGCCTGGTGCCGCAGTGCCCAGAGAGGGCTGTGCGCTCTAGCGGCTGGTCACCGGGCCAGCCGTCAGGCCTGGTGTCCACATGCCAGCCTGGGCAGGCCGTGAATAGGAGACAGGAGTGCCTGTGACAGCCCAGGACAAACAGGCCCCCTCGGGCCCCAGAGGTTACCCAACAGCAGGGTCAGGAGTAAGACCAGAGTCTGTGTTTACACGATTCCAGGCACCCCAGGCTGAGGGCAGCTTCCCTGGAATGCCCTCCGTGCCCACAGACTTCGTGCCTGTGGATGCTATCTGAGAGCTTTGAGGGGCAGAACCCACCACCAAACACTGTGGGTCTAAGGAAACCCCAGTCCAGCACGTTACCCAGCCCCTGCCCTGTGGTCCTTGTCCATGCAAACGCCCTCGGGTCACATGGCTCTGAATGTGCCTGAGGGCCCATCCCTCCTGCCCGAATGGTCTCCCTGAGGGTGAGGTTGGGCTGCAACCTCCCATCAGCAGTCTCCTGCCCATGGGCCTGTCAATCAGCATGGCCCGGTCTTCAGACACATGTGTAATGTAAGAGGGAACCCCTGTGCTTGCTGGGGGCATGCTTGTCCATCCATTGCTGAAGGGCAGGGGCTGTTTCTGGGTCTTGGTGACTATGAGCAGAACGGTGAGTAGGGAGGCAATAATGCATGAGCTTGTCTTCATTGCTCTTGAGTGAGAACTCAGGAGTGGGTCTCAGGGTCATGCCATAGGTGTGACCTTTAAGAAACTGCCAGACAGCCTTCCACAGTGGCCGCCACGCTGTGTCCCCACCGGCTGCGTCGGACGGAGCCCCAGAGCCCCAGAGCCCCGCATCTCCCCAGCACCGGGGATGTCGTCACAGTCCTCTAGTCACTGGGGCCCCCTGTGGGTGTGTGGCGTCTCCCCTGGACTGACGACATGGTCTCTCCATGTGCTTGTTTGCCACCCACTGATCTTGGTGAAGTGTCTGGTTCAAATATTTTGTCCAATTGTTTACACTGGATTTCTTCTTCTTGTTGCGTTTTCAGAGTTCTTCATATATTTCCAATACAGTCCTTTATCAGACATGTTGTGCGAGTATTTCTCCCAGTCTGTGGCTTGTCTTTGCATTACAGTGTCTTTTGAATAGTTATAAAATTCATCCTTTTTTTTGGATGGACTGTTTTCTGGTCTCATTTCTAAGACATCTCTGTCTAACCGAGGTCATACGTATTTTCTTAGATGTTGTCCCAGAAGTTCTATAGTTTTAGGTTTATAATAAGTTTAGACTGACCCACGTTGAGTTAGCCTTGGTATATGGTGAGAGGCACAGATCGAAGCTCATTATTTTACGCGGATGTCCAGTTGGTGAAAGGTGATCCTTGCTCCGTTGAATAGCCTTTGCTCTTTTGTGGAAAACATGTTTGCCATTTTGAATCGGGGAAGATCCAGTCAAAATGGCAAAAATGCTTTTTTAGTTAAAATGATAAAAGGTGAAAAGCCAGGTTAGAGTGTTGGACTGACCTCCCATGGGAAACTCTGTGCTGTCATCGGTGCGTCTGGATGAAGGGTTGCACGCAGGCCCTGCCCAGCCCCGTGGCTCACCTGTGCTGCTCATCTGGACTGGCACTGGTCAGGCTGCGTGGCCTCTGGGCAGGGGGCAGCAGGGTCCTGGGTGGTGGGCCTGATGTGCGGGCCCTGGGCACACCTTGCCAGGCATCCTGGGAGTGCCCCCTCTTGTCCCTGGGTGGTGACCATGACCCAAGACTGCCTGCCAGCCAGGACCAAGGCCTCTTCCCTGTGGTTCGGATCTGACGGGCTTCTCACCCTAACTTTTCTTTGAAAGTCCTCCCAAGTGGAGGCCACACACATGCCCCATTTAGAACCAGACAACGGCTCTGTTTTAATGTCCAGTTGTTCATAAAGGATGTGCTTCCTTTAAGCTTTTTTCCAAGACAATTTATATTTGCTGCTGTTGCCAATGGCGACGGACTGTTGGGGGTAAACACTGCAGGGGGAAGGGCATGTTCTGTGTTTTAATGTTAGGCTCACTTTCTGGTGTGGGTCCCCCGATGTCAGTGGATGCCCAGGCAGGGTTAGGGTTCCCCAAGGTCACTGGGTCCTGGGTCCGGTGCCCAAGTCCCCTCTCCCTGCAGGGGCAAGTCCTGCCGGACCATCACGTTCGAGCAGTTCAAGGAGGCGCTGGAGGAGCTCTCCAAGAAGAGATTCAAGGACAAGAGCAGCGAGGAGGCAGTGCGAGAGGTGCACAGGCTCATCGAGGGCAAGGCCCCCATCATCTCAGGAGTGACGGTGAGCGGGGCCACTGGGCGGGTCCCTCGGGAAATGGGGTCCATGGGGTCGTGGGGACAGATGGCAGTGCCCTAAAGTCGGGGTGAGAGCCTTAATCCCCAGTGTGGCCGGCCCAGGCCACCTCCCCGGGCTAAGTTGAGAGTGGATTCCAGGAGCATTAGCACCCCTTGTGGTCGGGCCTAGCCCCTTTGGTTCCCCCACTGGCTCCCTGACATACCCATTCTTTCTCCTGTGGCGTGACGGCAGTTAACGTCTCTCCCTGCTCTCCCGCAGAAAGCCATCTCCTCGCCCACCGTGTCACGGCTCACGGACACCACCAAGTTCACAGGCTCCCACAAGGAGCGCTTCGACCCATCAGGCAGGGGCAAGGGCAAGGCCGGCCGCGTGGACCTGGTGGACGAGTCGGGCTACGTGCCAGGCTACAAGCACGCGGGCACCTACGACCAGAAGGTGCAGGGGGGCAAGTAGCCAGTTTCCCGGGGACAGGGCCTTCCTCCTTTGCTGGCCCCACATCACCTCACACTTCTTTACATTCCTGGGCTCACTGGGGCAGAACTCAGACGCTGGGGTGGAGGGGCTGTGGGTGACTCCCAGACCTCCTCCTGCCTGGAGCCCCGGCACGCTCCTCTCCTACCCCAGGTGCAGCCCCTGAACTCACTGACCTTCCTCTAATGCACCTGCCTCATCCCACGTCGGGAAGCCAAGGGATGGTCATTTCCAAAGTGTTTCCTGGATCCAGACCACACGGGCCACCTGGTTTGCAGGTGAAAGGGGTGTTTTGAAGGAGCAGGTGGGACAGACCCTGCCAGAGGTGATGCTGACCTCCTGATCAGCAGACCTGCCCAGGAACCATGAGGGCAACATGCACTAATGCACTAACCAGCAGCACCAGGGAGATGACGTGAACCTCGAACAGGACACAGGGACGTCTCTGAGGGCTCCGTTCAGATGTGCGACACACAGGTGCATGCTTACACACACACACACACACTCACGCACTCATGGACACATGCTTACACATGCTCATGCCCCCCCCACCCCACATCCACACACACACACATGCTTACACACACACGCCCACCAACCAGGTCTGTGCCGAGGACGGTCATATGAGCGAAGGCTGGTGTGCGAAGGAAGGTGAGCCCGTGAAAGGATGCTCCACAGGAGACCAAAGGAAAGTGATCTGAAGTGTGAAGTTAGAAGTTTTTAAATTGGACACTAAGGACAGGTCATTTCCTTTTGCTTTTTAAAGAAAAGAAGAAATCAGAAGAAACTGACTGTGTATTTATTCCCAGAGCGGATCAGGGAAGAATCAGAATATCCTGTGTCTGTGACTCTCTCTCCCTGTTGGCCCTGTTGGCCCTGAGGCTCCCCCACAGACAGGTGTGTGATGGGGCATCTTCTGCCCATCCCTGTTCTGAAATCAGGGCCTCGAGGCAGCAGTCACCGTGGCTACTCCCTTTGCTCACAGTGCAGCACAAATCTCTGCAGCTCCAGCCTCTGCAGTTAATTCTTGCCTCTCTGAACTCTCCCGACCTGGGAGTGCAGGAAACTGCACAACAAGACCAGGCCAGGGAGGGCCTCCCCGAAAGGCCCACACATATGCTGGGGTTGGCGGGCGCTTTCACAGTGGCCACAAGGGAACACTCCATTTGCATAAATGCAGCCACAGCCTGGTGGGTCACCTTCCGGCTATGTGGTCCTGGAGCCGGTCCTGGGAAAAGCCCACGGCAGTCTCAGAAGATGCTTCCACAGCCAGTGTCTGCTCTGCACTTCTTCCTGGTCACGGCCTGGCCCAGCACGGGCGGCTGAAGCATGGCCCAGCACCGCCACAGCACACGGGCTGGTCACCGCTGGGGCTGGGGAAGGCCCAGGGCCAGCATCTCCAGCTGTGTCTCCACCAGACCCCTCGCACACCGGCCTCCCCTCACCATCCCCCGTCCGCCTCTGTGGACAGCTTCATTCGGAGGTCCTGGGAGCTCACAGCGTGTGGCATTGGAGCCCAGGGGATGGAGCCCAGGCTCCGAGGGCCACTTCTAGGGCTAATCTCACCATTGTCTTGAAAGTTTCTAACTTGGGGATCCTAAGCTGCCAGCAAGGCTACTCTGCAGTGAGGAAACAGGACCGGGCTGGGCAAAGGCAGGCGAGATGCCAGTCCCCACCCTGCACCTCCCTCCTCCCCCAGGCTGGGCCTTAGGGGAAACCCAAAGGCAAGAGTAACCTGTGGAAAAGTGTCTGAAGACAACTGAACGTGCAGTGTTTCTTGACAATTAGCTGATCACAAACCACAGCCCTTGTGTTCCAGCGCTGGCGAGGTTTTCTTCCGTGGCCACATTTCCCCCCATGCCTGGCGGCACTGCCATGGGGGCATGCCGTGGGCTCCTGGTCAGGCTGCTTTTCTCCTGCCCCTGGGCAGCCCCGTTCCCCTCGTCACAGACACTGGAATTGGCAGGGCCTCGGCCACATGCACGCTGGCAAAGGCTGCCCACGCCACAGCCCACCGAGGCAGATGTCACCTGGGCCTGCCATGGGTGCAGGCCCTTCTCAGCCCTTCCTTGCCTGCTGGACCCGGGAGAGAGGTGCCGGCACCAGGACAGGTGTCCTGTCCCAGAGCGTTGTCTTCAGGCGAGAACAGCTCCACACGAAGGTTCCAGCCTCGGACGAGGGCCAGCTGCCGGAGCACCCTGGGAAATGGGGTCTGAGCAAAAGAAACAACGTGAGTCTGTCCTCCGACCCCATGGCAGCCCGTGCTTTCTCCCACGGTGCCGCCTCAGAACCGGACCCCCCACGGCCCCCTGCGGCAGCCCTGGCCGCGGAGCACCAACCCCCCCACCCCCTCAGGCTGGTGGAGGTGAGCTACTTGACAGGAAACCCTTGGCCCACTTGAGGAAAATGTCAGAATGCTCTGCTCACCCTGATAGCAGCAGGTTCTTTTTGGGTTTTCTGAATGAAATCAAGTGCACACAGCTGCTCCCCGTCGGTGGCCCTCCCCGTCCCCGCCCACCCAAGCTCAGGGGAGAGCCCCACACCCTGGGCCCGACTCCCCACACGCCGGGCCGGGAGTCTGTCCACAGCTCCGCAGTCCCGCTGGCCACACAGGCGCTGCGGTTGCCCTGCGCCCCCTGCCCGTCCCCAGGCTGCGTCAGGCTCACGCACAAGCCAGGACACATTGTTCTCCGGTCAAAGTAGAGCTCTGAGAACCCACCCACCCCTCTCTGTCAGAGAAGGAGGAAGAAGGGCTAAGTCATGCGGACTCAGTATTCGCCGTTCTGCCCCTTTAATCGCCTGGTGAGTGCATCATTGCGTCTGTGTGTAGCTTCTCAACTCCAACTTCACTGCACAAAACCGACACACATGCATGTCCCTCCACCGGGTTCTGAGTATTGTGAATACGTAGGCAGTGTGTGTCTGTGCTGCACGTTCTTATGCAATGCCAGTCAGCTTCTAACCATGGTCACTTAGAAATTAAATATCTATCTGTGAACAAAAGAAACTGCACAGCAGGCACCCAGGAGACAGGCCGTGTTCCGAGGGGAGGATACCCCAGGAGACAGGATGCATTCCCAGGGGAGGACACCTGGGAGACAGGCCGTGTTCCGAGGGGAGGACACCCCAGGAGACAGGATGCATTCCCAGGGGAGGACACCTGGGAGACAGGCCGCGTTCTGAGGGGAGGACACCGGGAGACGGGATGCGTTCCGAGGGGAGGACACCCGGGAGACAGGATGCGTTCCGAGGGGAGGACACCCGGGAGACAGGATGCGTTCCGAGGGGAGGACACCCGGGAGACGGGATGCGTTCCGAGGGGAGGACACCCGGGAGACGGGATGCGTTCCGAGGGGAGGCCAGTGCGACGGTGTCTGAACATCAGCAGAGAACAGAAGGAGTGCATTTGAGAACACTGATTATACCGGAATACTTATTTATTTCTATTTAACACAACTGGGCAGTAGTCAGGAATAGAGTTAGCTTTACCAAAACTGAAGTTCAAATTACATAATTTTAAAATATTATAGTAAGATATATATTTATACTGGAGTATTTTTACACCTTTAATATTCTCGGGCTTGAGTTTTGAGACAGATGAAAATTACAGCAGATGCTGACCCGTCGGGGAAAGGTCCACGGAGGCCTTCCACTGGCATGGCTCGCTGCCTGCCTGTGCTCCTCGCCGCTGTGTCCCAGTGGCTGAGAGCTCCGGGCAGGCCCGTGGCCGTCTGACCGTCTGAGTGGACAGAGACGATGGCAGCAGGCAGAGGCTCACCACCCCCCGGGGCCAGTACAATCGCCTATTTCTGTGAATAGTTTTAATGGGACAGGCCACACCCGTGTGCTTATATACTGTCTGTGGCTGCTTTTGCAGCGACATTGGCACTTGGGGAGTTGACACAGATGCCATGACCCATGAAACCTAAAATATTCACCATCTGGCCCTTGACAGGTGAGCCCTTGAGGATCCACTTGTGCTCATTCCCTCCTGGGTATTTATACACAAGCGGGCTACTCCCTGTCCTGCAGCACACACCGTATGGGGGCACCCTGTTGTCACCTGTTCAATACAGTACAGGTTGACAATTTAGCTGTACTGTGAAATGATTACCCTGAGTAGTTTCCTTCCACTGATTTACCACTGAACACTCTATGAAATCTGGTGGTCCAGGGGCCTGGCCTTTGTCTGTGGGCACGTGGAGAGCGTGGCCGGGTGGTGGCGTGGCAGGCAGTGGTCACTGTGTTTGGAGAGGCTTTAGTTAACGCTCTCTCTTCCTTTAGACTTTTGAAAAACCAAACCAAGCCAAACAAAGGAAACCTGCACAACTTAAAATAAACTTGAAAGTGATCATATACTACTAGTTTGTACTAAGTTTTTTCAGGAAAGGGAAATAAAATTTATATATACATGCAATATATTTTTACACCATCTTATTGTTAGGGAGTACTGAGTGTATCACTTTATCAGAGTGATGGGTACAGTCACGTCAATGTCATGGGTGTTCTGCCTCAGAAAGTCTCAATGGCATTCAGCAGGAACATCCGTGGGGTTGGGAGGGCCCTGCTCCCCCTCCCTCGGAGTGCGAGGCTCGGGGTCACCTCTGGGGGTGCTGTCAAGGCCTGGCCTGCAAACCTTTAGTGAAACAGCTAATGTCTGTCTGCACAATGCTCCTCATGTGTTCGCTGTTGTTAACATTGTTGTCAAAAGTGATAAATAAAGTGTTAAATGGTGGATCTCTTATCCTCAAAGTGTATGGTCTGGACCGGCAATAACATGGGCACCAACATCTAACAGGGGACAGGCCCTGGGAGGGATCCTGGGAGGGGGTGCAGAGCCATGACTTCCAGGGCAGAGAGCCTCCTGTCCCTCACCCAAGAGAGAGCCGTTCACTCCTCACTTAGGTGACCACTGACTCAACCCTGTGCTATGTCAGAGATTTTTACATTAGCAAATTTTGTAATTAACCACATTAACAATAAATAAGCTTAAAAATGATCTGATGACAAGAAATTCCACCCACATACTTTTGGTATAACACATTTTCTGGCTAAGTATAAAAACTGGTGCTTCTGGACACAACCGTGACCGGACAGGTGAATGGAAGGACACCTGAAGCCCAGAAACCCCTCTATGGGGGAGACTCGATGCCCCCCTGATTTCCCCAGAGTCCTGACCCACAGAGCTACACACAGCATCTTCTCCGAGGCCCGTTCTTCTTCCTCAATCAATTAAACATTGTTCTAAAAAATTACTTTGTTTTATCAAAGAAAGCGAATATTACATAAGATATAAAGTTTTCAAACTAAAAAATCTAATTTTATGCCTGTTCTGACATAATTTTCAGAAATACACTGTAAGCAAGAGAGCCAGAGCATGGGTAGATATTTGTACTGTAGGATGTTAATATCACAAAACGTTTTTTTTTTTTTATGTTTCCCACACTATAAATATTACTTTTATTAAGTCCTGGAACTTACTTTTTTCTGCTCACCAACCATGGTACATAGCTTGTTTTATAAAATAATTCAATGATAAAATCAGTTATAATTTATGAAGAGCCACTTTTTAGAACAATGTATTCATTTATTAAATAAGAACTGCTTATTATATAATAAATTATTTTCTTTAATCATCATACATAGTTCTCTTTTACATTAGGCAGAAAAACGCAAGATTTTTTTTATCTTAAGACATTTGATGAAAAATTAACCAACTGTTTGTCTTAAAATATGTCAGTGTTTTGTCTCAAAACGTGTGAAGGGCCTGGATTAATCCTGTCTTTTTAGAATGTCTTAGCAAACTGAACTGTGGGCCTTGATTCCATTTCAGAAATCACAAGATAACTGCAAACAGAAGAACCAACTCTCATCAGCAACTACACCAGGAAAAGAAAACACACATGCACGCCACACTAGGACGGCCAGGTTTAGGAGCAGCCACTGAGGCGGGTGCTGCCGACGGGGAACAGGGCCATGGTCTTCTTGAGCTCCTTGTAGCTCCAGTGTAGCTGCTCCACCTCGGCCCTGTGCTGAGCCCGCACCTGGCCCAGCTCCTGCAGGAGGTGCTCATTGGTGCTGACCAGGGAACTGGAGAGAACACAGGGCAGCCATGTCCCGGCTCTGCTGCTGTCCTCTCCAGCAGCGCTCTCTCACCTGGCCAAGCCTGCCTGTTGACCCCACATGCCCCAGCCATGCCCAGGCCCACGAACTTGTCCCCTCCTGATCTCTCCTGGCGACTACCCATCTGCCCCTTGCCTCCAGACCAGGGGGGCGGGCAAGTCTGACTCAACCCCTCAGCCATCACCTGCCCTGCAAGCACTGGCGGCATCCATGAAATGGATCCAACTCAGCATGGACAGATGGATCCCTCAATGCTCTGGCCATGCATGGTTTACTGAAAAGACTTGTCATAGTCTATGGCCAGCAAAACAATGTTCTAATTCTAGAAAAGACTCCACACTGAAGTATTTCTAATTCCCAGTCAAATATAAAGGACCCTTTAAAAAATCCTGACATTGTATCAGTGTAATAGTACAATTGAAAAGTCCTCATTTTTAAATACTGTTAACCATTTTTAATTATAGAGGGGACTTCAGAAAGAAAGTGGTGTTGTATTTTGCCAAAGTGCACTACTCACTTGGTCAGCAATGACTCAAGCACATTTGTGGCATCACAAGAAATGGGCGAAAGCAGGGCCATTTTCTCCACACAGGTCTCCCCACTGACACCCCCCATGCAGGTGGCAGCCCTGTTTGCTTAGACCACAGAAACAGCCACTGGCCCGGCAGAGGCTCAGAGTGGACACCTCCTGGTGAACCCCACTCCACTGCACTTAGAGGCTCTGCACCCTGCCCCAGATGGGCCATAGGGCTCCAGGGAGTGATCTTGCCTTGCCTGCCACTTCCCTGTACCGTGACTGTGTCTCATTTCCTTCCTTCTGCTGCTCCATCTAGTCTCAGTTTAGTCCCACCTCTCAGGGAACACAGACCCGCATCATCACTCACCATCACGCACATGCCCCTCACCTCTCAGAATACTGCAGCAGAAAGAAAAGCTCATGGAAGTGCCAAGTCAGCACAGCAACACATGCAGGCCCAGAACACTGGCCACCAGCAGCTGCTGCTCCTGCACCCTCCACTGCTCAGCTCCACAGCCCCCGCCCCCACCCCACCCCGGAACCTGCGGCTCTCAGGCAACATCTGCGTGAGCTCCTGGACCCTCCCTTGCCTCGGCTCCACGCCTCACTCCCCTCCCCGCCCGCACCTGTGGCTCTCCTGCAGCATCTGCGTGAGCTCCTGGACCTTGTCGTAATGTTCAAGGTGCTGCTTCAACTCCACAATTTCACCCGAGAGCCTCTTCACATTTGTTTGAAGCCCTGATAAAGAAAATAGGTAGTATTATTTAGTGAAATTCATTTAGACATTTGGAACATTAAAACAATTCGAGTTTAAACTGGACCTGGGACACAAGAAAAAGAATATAGCTTAGAAAAGATCAATTTTTGTAAGGAACTCAAAAGCAGGGGTGAACACATCCAGCCATGTCTACCCCAGGACCCAGTTCTGGCTCCCTCCTGGGGGCTGAAGCTGCGGGGATCTGCCCTGCAGATATCCCTGAGGAACCCACCCCTGTGTCGAGTGATGACAGAAGTGGGCCTCAGGGTCTCTTTTCCACAGAGCATCAAGCTCTGGCAAGGGGAGGACCTGAGGCTTTCAGGAGAAGCATCTGCCAGCCATTGGAAGCCCAGTGTGGCCACAGGTCTCTGGCCCCATGTCCAGCCATGACAGAGCATGTGCCTGTATTCCATCTATAGGGTGTTGCCTCTCTCTGGGTTTCCTTCTCAAGGCAGGAGGGGGCGGGGGAGAAATTTACTATTTATTGGCTCCTAAATCCAAACCGAGGATAACCAGGACACAATAACTCCACATGTAGACATGCCACTGGCAAACCACACGACTGACACTGAGAAAGCCAGTGCGGGAAGGTAATGGCAAAGGGATGCCAACACTGACAGCGGGTCCTCACAAAGATCACCCCAGCGATGGAGGGCGTCCTCCTGCACTTGGACAAGAAAACCTTACTCAGAATCTGTGTCCACCCAAACCTCCCTGGAGGGCATGCTGAGCCTCTGGGAAGAGGGCAGTGGTGGCATGGCCAGAGCTCAGTACCCTACACTAGTTGACGCCAAGAGTAACTAGATGACAAGACCAGAACCCCACAGACAACACTATAGCACCTGGTGACCAGGTAGCCTCAAGACCCCTAACGAGGCAGCCACGGCCCTGCATGGTATCCACGTCTGGGTGGGTGCACTCAGCGGTGGGGCAGCTGACCTGAGGATGGAGCACCTCCAAGTGTCCCGTTTTCCTGGGAAATCCTCGTAGGCTAACTAGGTAACGGCTGGCATGAGGGGTTCAGCCTCCTCTAATGTGATGAACCCAGGGGTGGAGCGGGAGGTGTCCTGTGCGGTCTGAAGGGGCTGGAGCAACCCATGACCCCTTGGGGCTGACCTGCCTAGTCCCTCCTAGAACAGGGCCATTCTGCCGAGAAACAGAGGGGTCCAGGACAAATGAGGCCACCATATTTACCTGTGAAGTTAGAGAAGCGTCGGCCCCGCTCCTTCTAGAAATTCAGAACAGACGTCACTTCACCATGAACCATAGAGACGTACTGAGGTCAAACCCCACGAAAGTTGTGGTATGAGCACAACAAAAGCCACACCCAGAACACATCAAAACCACAACGGTTTCAGAATGAACTAAAGTCAGACTCAGACAATGTTAGAAAGGGCGTGGCTGAGCTCAGGCAAGAAGGCAAAATGAAGGCTGAATTAGAAGGAACCCAAGAGCAGTGAACATGCCAATGACATCTCAAAGAAACAGAAGGTACAAAGGGGGAAGTTTTAAAATAAAAATTCAGCCCTAGTCAGTGTGGCTCAGATAGTTGGGCATCGTCCAGTGCACCAGGAGGCTGCTGGTTAGATTCCTGGTCAAGGGCACATGCCAGGACTGTGGGCTCTATCCCTGGTGGGAGGCGTGCAAGAGGCAGCTGATCCATATTGTGCTCTTGCATTGATGTTTCTCTCCCTCTCCCTTCCTCTCTCTCTACTATTCTTTAAGAAGAATTTTAAAAAGAGAAGACTGTAAACAACTCTACCACTCAATAAACTAGCCCAGTAAACACAACGGGCAAGGACAGACCAGAGCAACTCTCTGTGGCTGCATTCATGTGACAAAGGCCACAGTAAGTACTTGGGACAGAGGCCACATGTAAGGCCTTGAAATAGCTACTATCTGGATCGTTAAATAAAAGCTTTTGGATCCCTGAGAGGTGAGAATGGGAAAGATGCTCAACCTGTCCTTCTTCAGTGAAATTAAAACTTTCAAGAGACCCCATTTCACCCAGAGAAAGTTACCATGGAAAACAGATACCACCAACACCTCCTCATTCTAAAGCCCAGTATCTGAACCTGAGATATTGAGAGTGGGCTTTTGTAAAATGGCAAAACAGAATCAAAGAAGTGGAGAGAGGAAAATGAAAATGATCTGGGTCTGAAGGTACAGCGATCAAGGAGAAAGGCCACTGCGCCTGCTGGGGACAGACAAGGCTGAGCAGAAGGCTAGTACCCTGCACACGCCAGGGGCAGAGAGGCTGGCACCACGGTCCATGGCGCCACAGCCACGGGATGATCCCTGAGCTCCTAAGGAGTCAAAGGACTGGAGCAGTGAGAACCTGTCGGAGCCCACAGGGGAGGCGCCTCTCCCTCAGGCACAGCTCTCCTTCCATGTACACCTGAGCGTGCCGTGGGCAAGCATGCGCATCATTCGTGAGCCAAGGCAACTCAGACTAACCAAGGGTGTGGGCTCCAATACCCATTTTACATTATTTGCTGGTTCTTAATTCTGGTAATAATTTCAAATAAGCCTCATGAGTGTTTGAACACGTACATTTCACCAAGTAGTGGTCCCAAACAGATCATAAACTCACCAGTGATCTGCAAGTTTAACGCAGCTGAAGCATCTGCATTTTTTACTTCTCTTTTCATGCTGCACAAGAGCGACTTTAAGCTACTATTCTCCTCCAAAGATCTGTCTAAATGTTGCCTCAAGTCATCCTATGGTCACAGAACAATACATTTTAAAATGACAAATCAATTTCAACAAGATGCACATAGAAAATTAAATAAAATCCTTTGAAATAACCAGATAGTAGTTTCCTTTTACGTATCAGAATTCTGAATCACAGTGTGAAAAGCTGTACAGTCACTTGTCACATAACAACAGAGATATGTTCTGAGAAATGCGTTATTTCATCATTTTGTGTACACAAACCAAGATGGGACAGCCCACTGTACACTGGCTACAAGCCTGTACAGCATGTTACTGTACTGGATAATGCAGGCAATTGTAACATATGGTAAGTATTTGTGGGTCTAAACATACCTAAACACAAAAAAGGCCCAGTAAAATAAGGTATAAAAGAGAAAACATGGGCCCTAGCTGGTTTGGCTCCGTGCACCAAAGGGTCCCAGGTTCAATTCCAGTCAAGGGCACATGCCCAGGGTTGTGGGTTCGATCCCCAGTGGGGGGCATGCAGGAGGCAGCCAATCAATGAGTCTCCCTTATCATTGATGTGTCTACCTCTCCCTCTCCCTGCCTCTCTGAAATCAATAAAGACATATTTTACAAAAAGAGGAAACATGGTATGCATGTGTAGGGCACTTACCAGAACCAAGCCTGCAGGACTGGAAGGTGCTGTGGTGAGTCAGTGAGTGAGTGGTTAGTGATGGCCTAAGACATTCCTGTACACAACTGTAGACTTTATAAACACAGTACATTAGGCTACACTAATTTACAAAAAATACTTTTCCTTAAATAGTATATTAACCTTAACTTACTATAACTGTTTTACTTTATAAACTTAAATTTTTTAAAACTTTTTTACTCATAATAACACTTAGCTTAAAACACACACTATACAGCTATATAAAAATGTTTTTTTAATATCCTTATTCTATAGATCTTTTTGCAAAAAATGTTTTACTTTTTTATTTATTAATCTTTTTTGTTAAAAACTGCGACACAAACTCTCACATGAGGCCCACACAGGGTCAGGATCACCAGGATCACTGTTGTCCACCTCCACATCTTGTCCCACACGGTCTGCAGGGAAATAACAGGCATGGAGCTGTCATGTCCTGCGATAACAATGCCTTCTTCTGGAACACCTCCTGAAGGACCTGCCTGAGGCTCTACTTGAGACATCACTCTTTGTAGAAGTATGACCATGGTGGTTTGCTCAGCCTGCTTCCTTTTTCCATCATAATTTGCTTGTAAGCAGACAATGCACCACGAGCATTCTATTACTGAAAAAGTTTTGGTGTTGAGGCCCATGTTTTCTAACCTTTTAAGGAGCTTGTTGAGGTCTGTAAAAGCTTCTGCTTAACCCTGCACTGTGAATTTTCTTGGGGGTTCTTCATCTTCTGCAGCTTCCTTTTCTCTTGCTTCTTCTTCAGCTGTGCATTCCTGTTCCTGTTCCAACAACTCCTCAGTAGTCGGTCCCACAGCACCACCTTTAGGAGCTCCCCAATGTCACCTGCAGGCACACCCTGGTTAAAGCCGTTGCCCATATCACCACAGCCCTGGTGATTTTTACAACTTTTGTGCTATGACGTCAGGGCAGCTATGACATCACTAGGTGATAGGAACTTTTCAGCTTCATTATAATCTTATGGAATCACTGTCATATGTGCAGTCTGGCATTGACTGAAATGTCGTCGTGTGGCACATGACTGTAAGCATGCATCTTCCCTGTCAGCAGAGAGGACAGGAAAAGGGGTAGTCCAGCTTACAAGGGAGCACCCACCTTCCCCATGTTCCCTGGGGAGGGGTGTGCTTCCCATGTTCGCTGGTGAGGGGTGTGCTTCAATAGGAGCCACAGCGCTGGTGCTGAGGGGAACAGATGTAGTGGCTGGCTACTCAAGCCCTACCTCCTCCAAGAAGGCCCCATGGTCGCCACAGCAAAAGTACAGGCAGAACCCAGGCCTTTATGGTCCACCTGGGCAGGTAGCCTCCAACTTTTTACTATCCCATATAGAAGTGAGATCATGCAGTTTGCTCTGCCTGACTTTCTTCACTTAACCCGAGGTCCATCCATGTTGTTGCAGGATTTCCTTTTTTAAAAAAGGCTGAATTCATGTTGTAGATACATATGTTCTTTATCTACCTATTTTGTGAAGTTATTTTTCTTAATCATGAATTAACGTTGAACTTTGTCAAATGCTTTTTCTACATCCATTGAGATGATTGTGTGGTTTTTATCCTTCAGTCTGTTAATGTGGTATGTTAATTTGCATATGTTGAACCAGCCTTGCATTCCAGGGGAAAATCCCATTTGATCATGGTGAATAATCTTCTTGATGTAATGCTGAATTCAGTTCTCTAGTATTTTATTGAGGGTTTTACACTTGTGTTCATCAAACATATTGGCCTGTAGTTTTCTTTCTTGTGGTATCTGTCTGGCTTTGAAATCAGGTGATGCTGCTTCATAAAATGAGTGTGAGAGTTTTAGCTCTATTTCTATTTTTTGGAAGAGTTTAAGAAGATTCAGTATTAATTCTTCTTTCAATGTTTGGTAGAACTCAGCCGTGAGGCCATCTGGTCCAGGGCTTTTCTTCTTTGGGAGCTTTTTGATTACTGCTCAGTCTCCTTATTTGTTATTGGTCTGTTCAGGTTTTATTTCCTCTTGATATACTCGTGGTAGGTTGCATGTTTCTAGGAATTTACCCATTTCTTCTAGGTTACCTAATGTGTTTGCATATAATCATTCATAATAGTCCTTTCTGATTTTTACTTATTTCTGAGGCATATATTGTAATGTCTCCTCTTTCATTTCTGATTTTGATTCTTCTCTTTTACTTTTCTTAGTCTAGCTAGGGGTTTGTTGATTTTGTATATATATATTTTTTCAAAAACCCAACTCAGTTTTGTTGATTTTTTCTATTGCTTTTCTATTTTCTATTTCTGCTCTGATCTTTATTTTCTTCCTTCTGTCAACTTTGGGTTTACTTTGTTTTTCTTTTCTAGTTCCATAAGGTTTAAATTTAGGTTGTAAATTTGAGATCTTTCTTCTTTTTTAATGTAGACATTTATGTGTGATGGTCTTATGGTGATGTTACAAAGGACAAGGGCATCCCTAACCGCCAGGAGTCTTAGGCTCAGCTAGTAGGCCCAGCTGTGCTGGCTCTGTTGCCCTTTGGTGCCACCTGGTGGTGGAAATTCCCTCAAGTCCAATAGTGCCGGGAGCCGGTCCATCCTTGCTGTTTCAAGGGACCTGGCATATATGGCATACTGTTCTTAATATGTTTGCTCACCTTCTTGGCACTATGTGTTTTAACCAAGGTCACCTCTCCGAGAAAGGTTGTTTCCCCAGGTAGGGATTTTCCCCTGAAGTTAGGGAGGGAATAAAACCCCTTAACTAAGTGCCAGGCGGGTAATTAATCACTTTAACTACGAACAATCACAATTAAGCTACATAATCTTTACTCCCTGGAATGGAGATAAGAGACGCCCTAACCTTTGGAATAGAGATTGATAGGATTGGAATCAACTGGTATAAATACAGATGTAACAAGACAACAGGACACAGAACCTAGACACAGAACCTAGACACAGAACCTACACAGAACCTAGAGACAGAAGAACTTCGCTGGAGAGAACATGGCAAAAGATCCTGGATAGAAACTGGACAAAGAACCTAGACACAGAACCTAGAGACAGAAGAACTTTGCTGGAGAGAACATGGCACAAGATCCTGGACAGAAACTGGACACAGAACCTAGACACAGAACCTAGCGAGAGAACCTGGCTGAAGAACCTAGAGACAGAACTTGGCTGGAGAACCTAGCGAGGGAACATGGCTACAGAACCTGGCTGGAGAACCTGGAGAACCTGGCTGGAGAACCTAGCAAGAGAACATGGACACAGAACCTGGCTGGAGATCCTAACCAGAACTTGGCTGGAGATCCTGACCAGAACTTGGCTGGAGATCCTGGCTAGGCTGCTGATCAACTGAACGCTGTCTCTGTCATTCCTTCTTCGCCGACTCCATCCACACCTTTGGGGACCCCTGGACCTGCTGGGGCTGGACCCCAGCACAATAGGACACCTGGGGTCCTATGACTATTGCAAGCAGGACAGGAGCAGGAACCCTAGATCACACAGCTAACTGGAACCTCTCTCTTCAGAGGTCTGGGGAACCTGGGCCAGGGAACATGGGGCCACAAACCCCCCACTTTAAGCCCAGCTTCATCTTCTCTTGTCTCTCCCACTCACCCTCTCTCAGAAGAGAAGGCAACCAGTCAAAAGAGGTAGAGCTGGGAGAAGTGGCGATGCTTCCATCTGCAAATTGCTGTTGCTGTGGGGTCTGGGAGTGATACAAAGTCAGGCCAGAGTCCCCCCAGGTGGGGAAAGCCTGTGGGGAGGGTTTGTGATCCTGGAAGGGAAGAGGAGCCCAGTGCTATAGCCTGGCAGCAGCTAAGGGGAAGTGCAGAATGGAGAATCTCCCCTCATTCTGTGAAGTCAAAACAATGTTTTTACCCCATCTGTGAAAAGGAAACGCAAGGGTGTGGCTCACCATCTCTTTCCGAGTATTATTGAGCTCCGACACAACCTCACTCATCTTCTCACTATATTGCTGCTGTTGTTCAACAAGGTGATTTTGTAAAGATTTATTTTCAAGAGTCAGGTAGTTAATTTCTTCACTCGTAGTTGTCGAACTGTCCTGAGTTGCTGTAAAATCTTGAACAGATGACAAAACATGTCTTGCCTGAGCTAGAAGTAAAAATCAAGTATTATTATTGCATTTATGCCAAAAGAATGTGTAAACAAAATATGTTCAATACATTTTGAATAACACACACTACATGCCTTAAAAACACAGATAGGCATGGGGACTGGCAAAGGGACGAAGGTACCACTGACATTACCTTCACTCAGGCTGTTTTACATCCAGTCAAGCATGAGAGGCAGAAAAGAGCAGAAAAAAGTTTTGTTCTTGAGAAAAGGTACCCCTCAGGAGAAGGCTACCACTAGGATGATTGGGCCGAATGCCCTAGCAGCCCACCACACTCTCTTCAACAGCCCTGCTGCTACCCCAAGAGGGTATAGATTTATGGGATCAGCATTCTTGGGGCACCCTGATTCTGAAATGCTCACGAGTCTCTGGTGTGGCTAGGATGGCAGCTTCAAGCAGGGCCCAGGGTCTCCCTGAAAGGAGAGAGCTGGCAGGTCCCCACTCCCAGTGGGACACTGAACATGGCACCACAGACTGAGGAGGAGAGAGGTGTCTCACTGGGGATGCAGCACCCTGTTTCACATTCTGACTCTGGGTGATGGGACCCCAATGTGCTCTTGCACCCAGGCATCAGATGAGAGCAAACCAAAGTCCTCTCAGCGGAGGGGCCATCCTCCTGGACCTCAGTCATTTCCATCAAAGTTTAATTTCCATCAAAATCTTGGCAAATACCAGTTCGAAGAAGACAGTAGCAGCTTTTTAACCTCTCCAAATCCCCACATGAAAACATAGCCACAGAACCAAATACCTGTGAATGGCACTTCCAACAAAACCAGGCAACGAGGCATCTCCCCAAACACCAGAGTCAGTGGCTGGGAAAACCAAAAGCTACACCTTAGGGGAGCCCCCAGTTACTGAGAGGACACTGTCAGGGTGCTCCCTGCAGTGCAGCCACAGCGACAGCTGATGAGGGTGCAGCATGTGAGGAACCCAGAACCCCATGGGAGAACAAGTACCCACTAACACAATGCTACCCAATGAGATGATTGTCCCTTCCCAACTCACCCAGGAACACCTCGTTGCTATGCAGGGACTTGCAGCCACTCCAGTACCTATCCACCAGGTCGAGGAGTGATTCTAGAAGCGCCACCCCCATGGTGGCCTTCCCAGGTGGCACAGCTGAGAGGAGTTTGGGAGACACCTGCAATGGAAACAAAACCATGACACAAGATTTCAGTTCCTGAAACACAAGGCTCCTAACACCATATGCCAAGGGAGCACTGCTTGGCCCAAGTTCACACCAGGGGCGGGACAGCCGATCTCTATATATAAAAGCCCAAGTGACTGTTAAGACTGAACGACAGGAATGACCGGAACGACCAGAACAACTGGTTGCCCAGTCACTATGACATGCACTGACCACCAGGGGGCAGATGCTCAATGCAGGAGCTGCCCCCTGGTGGTCAGTGAGCTCCCACAGCCAACCTCCTGTGGCCAGCCAACTCCCACAGCCCTTCCCCCTGGCCGGCCGGCCCTCCTGATAGGCCCCAATTGGGGGGCCGGTCAGCCAACCTCCCAAGATCCCTCCCCCCAGCTGGCTGACCCCCCAATAGGCCTCGATTGACGGCCAAGCCAAGGGATCCCACTTGTGCATGAATTCATGCACCAGACCTCTAGTATCCTATAACTGGTCAACATGGTAGCACTAAGGCCTGGCACCTTGCTGCCTAGAACTGAGGCTGAGACCAGCCCAGTGAGTGTTCCGCACAAGCACCTCCATCAGAAGCTGAATCCAGACACTGGGCCAGGGTGACAGGCATGAGTACAGAGCCAAGGTCTTCAGGGTGGACACCATGCAGTCCCACACATGAGGAGCACGGGCTGTGCCCTTTCCATAAGGACGACCACCATGAGGTCATAGCTGAGCCGAGAGGAGAGGGAGCCCTGGGCAGCACCCCCTCCTATAAAGTCCCAGCCCCACAGCGAGTATGCAAGTCTGCGACGCAGCTCTGCCCCTGGTGCTGTCCCCTGGCAGACAGGAAAGGCCTGAACACATCCCATTTTCCTTCCTTCCCTCAACCCAGACAGTGACAGACTGCATGTAAGAATGGATGACAGCAGGCCCTCTGTAAAAGCACACTCTGACCCACAGCCTGCAGTGACCAGCTGGGAAGCCAGCCTGCCATGTCTGGGTCCCAATGCATGGAAGCACCTTTCTAGCAAAATAGAGAGGTGACAAACACCAAGGAAAAGTGCATTTAAGAGCTGTATTTATCTTGGGATCACAGTTAATGCTGAAAATAGAAGACATGGTGTTACCAAAGACAGCAGCCCTCAACTAGAACATCCAGTCACCCTCAGCTCTCTGCTCACCTCCCTGGCGCCACCCGTGCTGTGGGGCCTCTGCTCTTCAGACTCAGACGCCTCCAGGTGAGAACAGGTCCTTTCGCTCCTGCTCTCAGAGCCGTTCTGCCTGCTCAGACTCTCCTCCAGGCAGCTGAGACATTCCTGGTCTGCAGGCGCCTGGAATCTCCCTCCAGGCATTCTCCGCTTCCTGTACTTTTCAAGACCAGGCAAAGGATTTAACACCTTTTGTGTTGACAAACTAGTCGTCTGAGAAGTGGAGGTTGAGTTCTCAACGTCTCTGCAGTCTATAACAGAGGGGAGAACACAACCCTCATTAGACCAAGTTCTCTTGGCACAGGGGTGCCGGTGCATGCACTGTGTGTGTATGCATGTGCGCACATATGGAAAATCCATCAGAGTGACAAGACTGAAGTAATAACTTTAACAAATTAATTGACAGATGATTATATGTTTTTTTGCCAGAATTATGTATAACAAAGATGAGTAAAAACCTAAAATTTTGGAAATTAGAAGAGGACTCAACAATTTGTTCCTTTAGGAGATTCTGTTAACTTTAGTACCTGGGACCCTCCCTACCTCAGGGGACATGGCCCCACATCTGCTGACAAAGAGAGTGTGTGCGTACATACATAAGGACACACATACATCTATACATGCACACATGTACATGCACACACAGAAACATGCACATACACATGTACACAGGGCGGGGCAAGCGTACAACAGAGCAAATGTGGTCAGTGCTGACTTTGGGGGTCTGGATGATGTAGATATGAAACTTCCTTATTCTGCCGTGGCAGCCTTTCTGTGTTCACTCTGGGAATTCACAAGGACTACAGGTCAATAAAGAGGTCTAAAGGTCAAGCACATGCACCTTGTGAACAAAGGTGAAATGATGAATTCTGACCATCAGCAGAAATGGAGGTCTTGTGCACCCATACACCACAGCATCATTATGAAGCCTCAGGATATAAGGTAAAAGCAACCAGGACAATGAAAATAGAGAATATAATAGGGTGTGTATTACCTGGACTCAGCACTACACCCTGCTCTGCAGTGGCCACAGGCAACCTGGGCAGGTCATCACCACAACCCACCCCAACTCTGAAGAACTCACCTGAACAAGCCTCAGGAAGGTGCTAGGTTCACTCATATTGGGAAGTTTTCTGACATTTTTGTCACATGTGTGCACCCAACACTCTCAATTAACTTATTTTCTTCATCATTAATTTTTAAAATACAGCTATTGTCATAACTTGGGCCCGTGCAGTTATAAGAAATTGTACGTGTGTGAGTGAGAGAGAGGGAGAGGGAGAAAAAGTATGTGTGTATGGTGTGTGTGTGTGTGTGTGTGTGTGTGTGTAGAGAAAAGCAACAAAGAACTCACAAACTAGGAATCTGAAATATGAATATTCTAAATTTTTTTATCCTTACCCAAGGATATGTTTCCATTGATTTTTAGAGAAGGAAGGGGGAGAGAGAGAGAGAAGGAGGGGAGTGGGGGGGGAGGGGGGGGAAGAAATATTGATGCAAGAAACATCGATCAGCTGTCTCTCACATGCACCCAGATGGGGAATCGCAGGAAGAGACGCTCCAACCAACTGAACCATCTGGCCAGGGTGGTTGTATTCTAAATTTCAATGTATAAGGTTCTTTCCTAAGACATTTTAGAAAGCTCCACAAACAAATAAAGAAAGACAATAGGAGAAATATACATGATTAAGAAGGAGTCAACAGCAGTTGTTGCATGAGATTACCTGGGTGAGGGAGGAAGTGCACATGATGTCCGAAGGAGCAGCAGGCCTCGGGCTGGTCTCCCTGCTGGGGTGGGAGCTCTCCACAGTACTGGTTCTGAAGCCTCTTTTCTGGACAACATCCTCTGGAGCTGCTTTTTCTCTTCTCGTGGCCCTTCTTTATGGAGTCCCCACACTGGTGCTGGACCAAGTGAGGACTCAATAGATGTCTGGATTCTATTTTATTAAAGAACATTTTAAAAGTTTTAGTTCATTAAAAATTACATTTTAAGCTTCTGGCAGTGTATTATATCTATTAAGTGTATCAATTAAATAAGAAAAAGATGACTGAGTGGGTTAATAATGCAACCACCAAACCTGTAGTGAGTCTAGCAGTCACTGCAAACAGTGCTAACAGGAGTCAAGACAGTGCGGCATCGATACAAAGACAGACATGATGACAGATAAAACAGCATCCAGAACCCAGAGAGAGACTCAGGTTAACGGAATTAACAAATGTGCCAGGGTTATTAAATGAGACGAAAGACAGTCTTTTCAACAAATGGCACTAGCACAACTGGATATATGGGGTGGGGGTGAGGGGGAGACAACCGGACCCATCGCTCACCATGGTCACAAAGCCACTCTAAGCGTGGAGGAGCACAGACCTGAGCACGGGACCTGAGGACACCTACACGTCCACAGGAGAAAATCTTCACGAGCATGGGACAGACAAAGATTTTTTTTTTCAGAGCACAGAAAAAGCACAAATCATATAAAGAAAAAACTGATAAACTGGACTTTATTGAAATACAAATTAAAACCACAATTAAATATTAATATTTACTCAGAACAACAACCAGAAAAAAAAGACTGAAAAGAGCTGGCAAGGATACCCAAAGAGCAGATGTCTTTGTGCCAGCAGGTGAATCCTGGGATTTCAGCCCAAACTTACACCTCAGCCTGTTGTCATCTTCATGAAAAGCTCTCAGAAACTCATAATGGAGGAAGAAATGGTGCTAAAGCTTATACAAAAGTCCAAGTGGGAAAGAGGCCCTGGCACAGTAATGACATTCACACATGCACTGGAAGGCTTCACAATGAGCTTGCCAGGTTCAAAGTTCTAAGCCGTCAGCCCGAGCTCTAAGTGCTCCCTGACGCTAAGGGAACACCCCCTTGTGGCTGACACAGGCGCCCGTTCCACTAGCCACAGCACATGCTATCGTCTTGCCCACTTGGACCTTTTACCTCCTCCCTACAATTGGAATTGATCTGAGGAAGAATACAATTTAAACCACCATGTAGTATATGACTATACTCGACTTAAATACATGACTTTTTTCTTTTATAATTCTGTAATCCAAATTACTGATATTTACAAGTTCGCAGGACTTCATGAAGGTTATACATTTAAAGGTAAGCTTCCTAAAAAGTACAACTGTGCCCAGAGCAAGCTGGACCCGCTGGGCTTCGGGTGGAGCAGTGTACCTTGGGAACTATGGAAGTCATCCTCTTGCTCCTTCTGGCTGGAACTTGTACTCCTAGGAGGGTTGCTCAAGTCCCACTCACACTCGGCAATGAGGTTCAGGACGGCCTCGTCATCCGCATCCATGACTAAGCCCTTCTTGGCTGAGGGGTCGGTGCACTTAACTCTGGAGCGGTGCGGCCTGCAGAGAAAAGCCACCTCAGCGCTGTCGCTCCAACCGGAGCAGACCCTGTGCGGGGACACGAGTGCGAAGAGCTCTTGGGAAGAGCAGTTGGTGTAACTGCAGGAAATGGCTTTTGTGCCTCTACTAACGTGAGGTCGAGGAGGGACCCAGCAGACAGCTGGTAATGGAAAGCAAGGGTGTGTGATGTCATCACTCCATCCAGCATGTGCAGAGTCCCACTAGGGTTTGTTCAAGAACAAAAGTATGGTGTCAGATGTGTGTGAGATTTATTGGGATGATCACTCAGTAAGTTATGTAATGTCTAATCACTGGGATGTATACCTGGAACTAAAATAATAATGTAGATCAACAGTAATAAAAAATGATAACGTGTTAGAAAAAAAAGGAAATAAGTAAGCAAGAATTCTTTTTGTCGGGGTGGAGAGATCATTTGATTCTTCCCCTAAAAGTTGGAAATAGAAAAAAAATTTCATAAATTACTTTCAAATAAATTAATTTAATTAAATAAAAATATTAACTCTCCAGCTCTTTACAAAAAAAGTTGGCTGACCTCTACATATAAGGGATTTATAAATAAGCTAAGGCATAAAATGCAAGAAGAAAAAAAAACCTATTAAAAACTTCAGACAAAACAAAATGGTGTACAAGGAGTGAATAATCCTAGCACATTATAAGAGACGTAAACAGTCTATTGACTTTTGCCTTTAGAATCAACCATACACAAAGCATGAAGACTCTTTATGGCTTTAGAACATTTAAATACTATCGACCCTGACAATCTAAAATTAAACATAAAGATGCAGATGGCAGGAGCGGGAAGGCACAGACGGGCACAGATGGGCACGTGTTCCCACAGCCCCACCAGAGCGGAGCCTTGAGCACTGGCCACAGGGCACTGAGCAGAGAATACAGGAGGGCATAGTCCACAAACTGTCACCACGGGGTGGGGAGGGGCTATGGCAGCTGTCAGGTCCTGCTTCAAGTCTGCACACCCAAAATTGGCAACTAATGTGTATTGTCCGGGGACGAGGAAGGAAGCAGAGACAATCACAGAAGTGAACGAAAGTGGCTGCTCTGAGGAGCGGGCCGGGCAGTGGGGAAAGGGGACTGTTGCTTCTCATCACAAGTCTTCTGTGCTATTTATTTTACATGTATTAGTTTAATAAACATCTTAACAGTAAAAAATAATTTATAGAAAATGTGGACAACAGAGAGAGACTCCATCCCACTGTCTCCTTGAGTCCCAGCTGGTATCTGGGCATTTTTCCTTTTCCTGCATGTCTGCTCTTTCAGTGGCGATCAGAGCACAAAAACATTTACATGTGTGAGTTAATTCAGAGCTTTATATCCTTTAGTCAGTCATTCGATGAATAGATAAGCCTGAGCACCACTCATGTCCATACCTTCCAACTCTGCAAACAGCTGGGAGGCTTTGTGTGGAGTCGAGTGATTCCTCTGAAGCAAAATGCAACTGGGATGCTTTCCGCTCGCTCTCTCTCACGGGACGGTCATCTAGGGAGAAATGCCAGAGAAACTAGCAAGCACCACCATGAAGCAGGTGCACCCTCCGGCACCCCATCCCGCCCTGCAGCGCACCACACATGACCAGGCTGCCCCCACTTGTTCCGGGCCTTCTGTCCCCTCGGGGCTGACCCCGCCACAGCGTTCCCCATAAGCCCCGAGTAGACCCAGTAAAGGGATGCTGGGCTCTCGTGGCTACACGTGGTTTCTCAGGGTTGCTGGGTGCTGATTCCAAGAGGGCTGCCCTGCTCCCACAAAGCTCACTCCTCAGACACTGCTTTGGAGGCAGGCTACTGCCGCAGGAAAAGAAATACACAGCCAAGTTCACACACACACACATCCTCCTGGGCTCCCTCCCATCAAGGTACATTTTGGATGCTGCACGAGGTTCTCGAACCACAGAGCGCACTAAGAATCTCTGGTGTGGGGTTTCTGAACACACTGGAGACAGCCTAGCTGTGTGTTTGGATCCTCAGGACTGGGAAACAGAGAGATAAGTGTAAACTGTCCCCACATGTGTGCTCTGGCCTGAGGCCTCTGCTCAGCAACTCCCAGTCCTGCGATGACTTTGAGTTTCAATTATGTTCCTTTTTCATGTCTGAAAATATCTTTCCCATGTGGCAAGACTCTCATTTCCCTTCTCTATACTAACATTATACAATTCTGAACCTAAAACTTTTATGACAAATGATTTAAGACTGAAGATTGCAAAAATTTCCCATAATAAGAATTGTAATGCTTCTGAAAAAGAGCCAAATTCAACTATTTATAAGTTACTTAAAGTCAAAAGTTAGAACAGAAGCACTTATTCCTCCCACATATCTAAAAACTAAAATGAAACATTGAAATTCTAAGTAGGTTTGACCCTTTGGGGGTCAATTATTCATACCCACAGCCCAGCCCTGCTCCCAGGCCCAGGCCGTGCAGAGAGGGGACTAGGGGATAAGCTGACACGCACGCGCTGTTGAGATGTGCATACATTCACTCACAACCAAGAGATGCAGAACATGGGTTTCTACAGACACTGGTTGGAAGTGACAGGACAGTGGCAGTGGTCTGCCTGCAGCTCAGTATTTACCACAGGGATAGTGGTAGAGCAACGTCTTCCCTGACAAATGCTGGTCTGATGTGGGTCTCACTTTGGTGTCATTAGGTCAGAACCCAGGAGATGGAGATGCCTCAAATGCATCCCCAGCCTCGTCGAGAAGTGAATGGGCCTGCACATTGAGGACATGCTGTGATCACTGGGGCACATGACCACACCCTTCAATCAGATATTCCTGCACCACAGCTACCCAGCACTTACCACCACCCTTCACACAAGAGACTAAGGGTCTGAGGCCCCCTCCCTCCCTTCCCCGTGACCTGCATGTCAGTGCATCCTGGACGCATGCTCCAGCTCTCCCCGCCCTGAAGTGCGACTCGAGGGAGCATCGGAAGCGCCAGTGGCCTCACTGCTCAGGGCAAAGACCCCTCCTGTAGGTGGTGAGGCAGGTGGGAAGGCACTGATGTGGCTTCCCTGGGTGTGATCCTCCCAAATGGACTTGCCCAGTTGGCAACCTGCAAGCTCTGCCTGTGAGGCCTGTCACAGCGATCTATTTTTTTAGAGACATGGGTTAATAAGCCTAAATGGTGGCAGTACCTGCCAACAGAACACCCTCTCTCATCCCGGTCACCTGGGGGAGGGTGCGGCACAATGAACTTCTAGTCCTGTATTTCTCCAGGTAGATGCAAAGCCAGTAGAATCCAACTGTCCACCTGGGCCTGAGACGATGCCCAGGGGCCATGCATGGAAACAGGGCACCAGAAGTTCAGGAACAGGCCCAAGTCAAACAGCTAGACAGCAAAGCCAGAATGAGTCTGAGCAGTACAGCCCATGCCGGTGCTCCTGGTGTCCCGGCAATTATCTCTGGCCATGGGGCTCCCTGGCACCTTCCCAGGCGGCTCTTCTACAAGACCCATCCTGTAATACGGGGACTCATGCCATCAGAGTAGAAAGTAACTTCCCTTTTCAGGGAGATCCACAGTGCGATGGATCTGACAGTATCAAACACCAGTCAGGGCTCTACTGAGCAAGGGTGTGAGCACACCACACCTACCCAGCTGCCTGAGCTTCGGGAGCATGTGCACAACAAAGAGGCGGTAATCAGACTCATTCTTCACCACCGGGTTCAGTCGGAAGTCCACGTCTGTGAGCTCAGTCAAGCAGTGGAGCCGGAACACTTCTGCTAGCGAGGTAATGCAGTTGTAGTAGAGATTGAGGCTTTCCAATGCAACCAGGTACTGAATGCCCTGTTAACAGGACACAATGCTGAATGAGTTTATGCTTTTTAAAAATAAACACATAGAAAAACGGGCCACCAGTAGGAAGTGATCAACCAATTTAATAAATGAACTTATAATGTTATAGGAAGAACATAAAGATGAAATGTGTTCTTGTCTATCAGTTTCTGTCCTGCACGCAGTGATATGACTGTTCAGGGAGGTTCGCAACAGTTGTGACTAGTAAGGACAGCTGGCAGGTACCACGCTAAGTGATTCACACAAATAACTTCATCCCATTGCACACAATACAGGGTAAGCCCTACTACTGCTCCCATTTCACAGATTACAAAACTGAGGGTTGGAGGCTGAGAGATGAGCCAGCACTGGGTGCAACCTGGATTGTAACTCACCTCTGACTCTGAGCAGACTCCTGAGCCCCATGTCAGTACCATGATCCAGGGCAGTGATGTCCTGCCTTTCTTTCAGGCAAGAACCTCTCTCTATATACACCATTTGCCATCACCTGGGTAACTTCTCACTCACTCATCAGGAATGAGCCCCTGCTAGGTCAGACGCCCTGCAGCGAGACCGCAACAGTGGCCCTGCCATTCAAAGGCCTGCAGCCACCGAGACGCAGACTATAAACAGAGGTGCAGTGCAGAAAGTGGATGAAGAAAAACACAGCTGATACAGGGATAGAGAGTGATGTGCACACACACATACATCTTTTGGGCTTTATTTTATTCCTTTAAAGATACAACGGTCTTCATCAGAGAGTTATAACTTTTGGCTGGTAAAGTAGTAAAGTAATAATGCGATGCATAAGAAATCTAGTTCATAGTAAACACAAGAAAAACAACCGCACACTTAAATCATTGTTAAGTATACAGTTTACAAGTATTATAGACATATGTATAAAACATTGCATTTTTAATTATAAATATAGTTTCCACAGCTATTAATAGGAATAAATTTTCCTTTAAAAAACAAACTTAGCCCACTAGAGTGGCTCAGATGGTTTAACATCATCCCATGCACCGAAAGGTTGCCGGTTCGATATCCGGTCAAAGCAAATACCTGGATTGCAGGTTTGATCCCCAGTCCGGGAGCATACGGAGGGCAACTGACCAATGTTTCTCTTTCACATCGATGTTTCTTTCTCTCTCTCTCTCTCCTTCCCCCTCCTTAAAAAAAAAAAAAAAAAAAAGACGACACAAACCTAAAACTTACCTCCAGACTAACCAAGGAGTTGCGTGAGAGATCTAAAGATTTTAGACCTGTTAAACTCATCAAAGAATTTCCTAGGTGAGTAATCTTTTCTTGATAAGTTCCAGGAATAGATAATGACTGAAGTTCAGCTAAGAAAAGAAAATTGTGAGATTTTAACATTATTTTTTAATTGAAAATAAATCATCATAAAAGCGAGATATCATAATCTCAAAAACAAGAATTGCATATAAAGTTTCAGATTATGTTCCCCACTAAAAACGCTACACAAAAAGATATGCTCAGCCCGGCTGGCATAGCTCAGTGGGTGAGCATCACCCTGTGGACCAGGAGCCAGGAGGTCACGGTTCAATTCCCAACAGGGCACATACCCTGGTTGTGGGCTTGATCCCCAATATGAGGCGAGCAGGAGACAGCTGATCAATGATCCTCTCTCACCAATGATTCTCTCTCTCTCACCAGAGATGTTTCTATCACTGCCTCCCTCTCCCTTCCTCTCTGAAACCAATAAAAAAAAATTAAAAAAAGATATGCTCAGAAATATAAAAGACAAATCAAAATAGAAAACTAAAAATATTCAAGTAAACCACCGGGAAAGCAGGAAAAGGGAAACAACACAAGAAAAACAATGAGAACAAACAGATAACAAATAATAAAATGGCATAGGTAAGCCCTACTCTAGTGATAATTACATTAAGTGTAAATGGTCTAAACACACAATAAAAGACAGAGATTGTCAGAGTGCATTAAAATGAATGAACTGTTCACTATCTACAAGAAACTAATTTTAAATAAAATGATATAGGAAGGTTAAAAGATAAAATAGTAAATAGATGGGGAAAGATATGGCCTGCAAACACCGAAGTACAGCTGGAGTGGCTACACTAACATCAGATAAAGTGGATGTCTCAACAAAGAAAATTATCGGGACACGATGTCTCGTCTAAGTATTAGCTACAAGAGCCACTCCAACAAGAAGACATACAAATCCTCAATAGTCTGCAACAAATAGCACGGCTTCAACACACACGGAGTGAAAGGACAAACAGACAAATCTACAATTGCAGTTAGGCCCCCCACCCCTCCCAACCACCTCCCCCAACTTCCACCTCTCCCCGCTCAGGGACCCATGCCCAGCCCTCCCCCCTCCCCCCTCCTTGGCACACGTGCCCCTGGGGACCCCCACCCCTCACCCCCTGGCCTGTGACCGTTCGGTCCCTGTGCCGGCCTCTCTGGCCCGATCCTGACCCTCTGGTGGGAAGCTTGCGCCCTCAGCCGCGCCCCCCGCCCGCCGGCCGGCCGGCCGCCGCCACGCACCCAGGTCGCGGTGAGGCGACAGGCCGCTCTTCTCCCAGATCTTCTCCTCGCTCAGCACCAGCCGCGGGCCCGCCGGCGCCATGCTTTCAAACGGACCTGGGCCTGCGCCTGCGCAGTTGGGCCGCTGAGGGCCCCAAGGGGTGGCCTGGGGGCGTGGTCATGATGGGATGGGCGGGGCCTCCGAGTGGGCGTGGTCAGGAGCTGGAACCCGGAGGAAAGGGGTGGCCAAGGACCAAAGCGGGTGGAGGGAATGGCTGGGCCTCTGGGAGGAGAGGGGTAGGGGGGGAGGTCGGGCCACCAGCCACGGGGTTGGGTGGAGTTGGAGCCCCTCTGAGGGCGCGGGACGCGACCCCGGCCAGCTCTGCCCACGATGCCCCTGGAGTGCTGCCGCTGGCTGGGCGCGGTGCCCTCCCTAGGAAAGACCGCTTCATAGGGAGCCGCTCTACCTGGAGACCCGCCCACCTGGAGACCCGCCCACCGCAGGACTGCGGGTTCCCAGTCGCGCCGGCGTCCTGGGCGGAACCCCCGCACCTGGAGTCGTAGGTCTCTCCCACCGTAGCCACTCGGTGGCGGCCAATCCTCCTCCATCTCTGTCCTCAACTTCCCGGCGATCTCTGGGGTCGGATCTAGCCCGTCACCTGCTGCCCGGAAAGCTCTTGCGTGTCTGTCCCTCTGGGTCCTTGTGGGGCGTCACGAGGAACTTTTGAGATCTGAATCTGCCCCACCCAACCTGCGCCCTGAGTGCCCCTTCCTACCCCCCACCCTGGTTTATGGGGGCGCCCCTGCTACTCCTCACCCCAGTTTTAAACAGCTTGTTGGTAACGTCCCCTGGCATGTCACAGCCCAGGTGGTGGGGTGCAGGATGGATTATGCAGGGTGCCCCGTCCTAGACAGAGCAGAACTTCAAACCTGGCACACAGGCTCCTTGGGCACCTGTGCGAGTGATTTATTGCGACTGGTGAACACTCAGTAACACTGAGTCAAGATTGTCCTGTAACACAGTATGTCCCGATACTGCCCCGCAGTCCCTTTCCTGCAGGACTGGAGGGATTCCAGCACATCCCAGGCCAGCCGCGCTCACCACCGGCTGAGTGGAACTTGGTGCAGCCAGGTAGGTGAACAAATGTCTTTGCTTTTCAGAAGCAAACAAAGGCAGACAAAAGGCTTCTGTCGGCCCCAACCCAAGACAAGTAGCTTGTCAGGCACAGCCCACACTTCAAACACCGGCTGCTTCCTCCTGCCCGCTCACTTCAGGTCAGGTGGCCCCGTCTTCCGGCTGAGTTGTGGCGAACAGACCTCTGCACATGTCCTGTGGGACAGCACCACACAGCCTTTCTAATGTACTGGAAGTGCCAAGAACAACTTCGAGAATCATGTTTTCTGTTACTGAAGTGTTGCATATTCGTTGTAGAAAAGACAAAAAATTTCAGGAGAAAACGAAGATTAAACATTTCACCACACAGAGATGACCAGTGTTAACACTTTCACGTGGATCCTTCAGGGATGCCTTCCCAGCCTGTGTGTATTCAGCAGTGGTGAGATTATGCTGAGCATTCTCATAGATGCTTTTTTTTTTTTTTTTGCTTTTTATAAACAGTTACTAAATATTCTTCAGCATCACTTATTAAACATCATTTTTAATGGTCACATTAGATCATGAACTAAACCCAGACTTATTTAACCTGTCTGTTTCCACTTTTTTTACGGCGACAAGTCTAGTTGGTGTTGTTTAGAAGTTCCTCTTGAGAAGCTCTGAGCGAGCCGGGGGTGTAACATGGGGCGGTTTCCCACCCTCCCCGAGACTCAGGAGCTTATCCCAGGTCTTCAGAGCCAGAGCGGCTGAGGGGACCGATGTGCTCCTGAAATGTGTGTGAGCTGCTATGAGTTGTCATCTCTGCATGGTGACAAAAACCAGCACTGTTTCACCAACAAGGTAACAGTGGCCAACTGGGCTCAATTTGACTGAAAATCAATGTCATATAGGAGCTCCCGTGAGCCTGAAGATGAACCCACACACCCACATCTCCCGTGTCCACTGACAGCTCACACACATGCATATTCGTGCACTTGCTAACACCACTACACACTCTCAGGCAGGCTCTCAGCCAGATACCCAATGCACACTTGCACACAGACCTCCAGAGCCAGCACACAGCCAGGGCTCCAACTCTGGGTCTTTACCAGCCAGATGGCGGGAACTGCCCTTGGTCACCCGTGAGGCACTGTTGAGCCGGATTGCTCTGTTGGCTCACTCCACCCTGGACGAAGTGGATACTGAGCAGGTGTACCTGAAAGACTCCTCATTGATGTGCCTGTGGACCGTGCTCTTCCACGTCTCTAGTCTCTGGGGCCCAGGGAGCAGGCCCTACCCACCTTCCCATTCCCCCATCAAAGCTTTTTCCTGGGAAGCATATGATCAAGGACAGCTCTGCAGTCGTATACTTCCTCTTGTGCTCATTCATTCATAAATGTTGAACAAAAGAGCCCTTGCCCTCACTACATTTCTAACAGTAAAAATCAACATCAATATTTGTGAATAGTCAATGTGCGTTTTGCCAAATAACTTCTCTCTGAAGTGTGAATGAACTGGGGTGCCAGGCCCTGTCTGTGCCGCTGTAATGTAAAGACTCTCAGAATGGGCTGGGAGCATGACAACACCTTGACCCCCAACTAGTAATCGTAACACAGAGCTTGAGTCCTGCTTCCTCTGCCTTGTCTAGAACAGCAAGGCATCGCGTGAGCTCCGTCAGCTCATGGGACAGGCTGTGGAGTGGCCGCTGAGGCCTGAGGGAGTCCAGGGCTGTGTCTTCGCTTTACATTGAAGCTCTCACTGGAGGCGTGTCCCAGGACACCGGGCAGCAGGACTGACAGTGGGAGGGGCCGCAGGTGCCCTAAGAGAAGAACCTCATCTGCATGGCTGAGCAGCAGACCCTGCCAGGAGCAGATTCAGCCTTGCTGAGCCATGGCAGGTGCATTACAGGTGTCACAAGGATGCCATTCTGTTATGTCCATTTTACAGGGGAGTGATCTGGGCTTAAGGAGCCACGAAACTTGACATGAGCCACACCCAGTTCTGCTATCAAACATCAGCTCTTTACTAATGGAGACCACCTTCCATAAGACGCAAGCCTGCAGGGTATGGAGGGACTCCTGGGACCCCTGAGACGGGGGGGGGGGGGGGGGAGAGGGGGGCGGGGTGTCACCTTGCCACCAGCCTGCAGCAGTCTGGCCCTCCAGGGTGCACTTTCTTGCGGTGTACGCTCCGCTGGCATGGTATTGCTCTGAGGGGGTCCACTTTCCTCAGTTCCCCACGGAAAAGACTGAGTTGCCTCCTGTGGGTTATATGTCATTTTCTGTACTTATTTAACCTCCAGCAACCATTTTCAGAACTCGATCCCTGTAAATATTTTTTTTCAAAGGCCCCTTTTCAGTCTTAAGGAGCAGGAAGCAATATTCTTTTAAAAACCAATTAGCCACACATTTTTGCTCATTAAATAAATATTTTTACTTTGGACCCAATTGATTTTTCAGATACGAGGAACAATGGACTGAGTCACCTGTTTGCAGGTCTGCAGCCCCTTTCCTCCTTGTTCTTTGAAGTCCATGGGAGGCGGCCACACCTCGCGCACGGTGGGACCCGGTCCTACCCACAGACACATGCCTGGATTCTCACCAACTTCACGGGTGTTTAGATATTGGCATTTCACCTGCTAACATATCCTTCTTCTTGGAACCCCATGACATGCCCTGCAGGGGAAAATACCCAAGGGATAAAGGGATGGAAACATCTGGGAAAGAGTGCCCGGAAGTCTGCCCCCGGGAGCTCCTCACACAACCACGCTCTTGCCAGCTCCTCCCAGCAATGCCAGCCCGGGGTCTTCACGTGCCTTGTTTATGAAGCCCCGACTTGCCTTGTTTCCTGACATCTCTTTCCCTATTTCGTGGCTGCTGGTTCCAATGGAAGGCAGGTGAGAGAGGCCAAGACGTGTTCAGTTCTGTAAAAGAAGCCTTCAGCACAGGTTTATTCATCCAGCACGTGTGGACTGAGTGCTTACCTACCCCAGGTCCTGCTTTAGGTGCTGGGTGTAGAGCGGATCTTCGTGCACGGTGAGGGAGGCAGGAGTGTGGGCATCGGTAACTGCTGCAGCACGCCCGAAGGTGAGACGTGCCGTGGAAACAGTGAAGCCAGGGGAGCAGGGCTAGGGGACAACACCGGGCAGGCTCCGAGTTCCACAGGCAGGAGCGGCCTGATCAGGGACATGCTGTTTGAGTACATACCTCGCGGAACGGAGGCACTGCTGTCTACACCAGGGATCTGGGGGAAGAGCAGGAAAGGCCCTGACACAGGTGCTCAGGGTCAGGGGCTGCTGACCATGGCCAGCCACAGGGCGGGTGAATGGGACACGCAGTCCTGCCCGCACTAGTGCTGGCCTGCACTGACTAGCGTCAGCACCTCTTGAAGCCAAAATGCCAAAGAAGTGTTTGTTTCTGTACCTTCCGGCGCTTTCTTCTTGCCTGCGATTATGTTTCTGCTGACCGCCACTGAACCCATGCCCCACTAATCTTATAGTGCTCTTGTTCTTTCTCTAGTTTGTACAGATCGACAGGATACCAAACCAAATGACAGGTCTTTCAGGAAATGTATTTAATTTAGTTTAAATGAATGTCATATCAGTTACTTAGATAGTCAAATAGTTCATGTAATACTCTTGAACAGAAATAGCCACAGGAATAAAGAAATAAAGATTTAGAGTAGAAAGCCAACGAAGCAGAATCAACAAATAATTGATATATGTAAACGGGTATCTTTCAATTTCTAGTAGTCCTCAGTTTTGGTGTTTGCACATTCATAAGTTGATTATTTTGGTGATGTTAATAGAATTCATCTAAGTGGTTTATGTTCTAATTCTTGAAGTGAGCTTAGAACTGGCTTATGGGCTAACTTCTAACCTGCCCTAAGGGCTATGTGCCATTCAATTCATGTAGCACATCAGAAAGATACACTAGAAAACATACGAAAACCATAACTTCATATTTCGAAAGGGGCTAAAAAGAAGCAAAACGATTGAAGCTATGAAAGAACAACATAGTGATTTAGAATTAGAACCACTTACCTCAAAAAAGTGCTTTAAAAGTGACTCAAATGATCTGGGGAAACATAGGATTAGAACAACTTAAAAGTGAAGTGGTTGGAGAAAGTAAATATTTGAAAAGGCAAATGACTAAACTCAGGAAAGAATTTAAAATACTTTTATAACTTAGAGAAGACTAAGCTAGAAGGAACACACCGCTGAAAAAGCACAATGAATATGACCTTAATAGAAATAAGAGAAATGACGGCTATGTTTCAAAGTAAACAATGCAGGACGAGGAAAGGACTCAAGAGGTAGTGTCCAGAGATGGGCAAAGAAGCCCATGGATACACGAGACCCTGAGGAAGAGCAAAGCACAGACCAATAGGATAAGTGTAATTCAAGAAAGCTTCCTGGAAGAAGAACAACCTCTTGAAAATATATATGAAAGCAAGCGTATCGCCCAGCCGGCATGGCTCAGTGGTTGAGCGTCAACCTATGAACCAGGAGGTCACAGTTCAATTCCCAGTCAGGGCACATTCCTGGGTTGCCAGCTCCATCCCCAGTGTGGGGCATGCAGGAGGCAGCCTATCAACGATCCTCTCTCATCATTGATGTTTCTCTCTCTCTCTCTCTCTCTCTCTCTCTCTCTCTCTCTCTCTCTCTCTCTCCCCCTTTCCCTTCCTCTGTGAAATAAATGAAAATATATTAGAAAAAAAGCGAGTGCATCAAGTCTTGGAAAACCAACGCAACGCAACACGACTGACACCAGGCATTTATTAACAAAGTAAGTGGGCTTTACAGAAAAAGAGAGCTTATTTGGTCAGGAGACAAAAAGACCAGCTTACACATAAAGGAAAGAAAATCAGGGTCATCTTTTTGGCAAGAGTAACATATTCCAGATGAAGAGAATTTAGGCCAGGGACTTACATTCAGCCAAACTGACCCCAGAGTGTTGACAGAATTGCTGCAGACACACACGGTGAATGTTCTCGAGAGCCTGGCTGAGGGTCTACCTCACAGTGGTCAGCAGCGATTCCCTAAGGGCGAGATGGGAAAGAATTTAGGCTTTGTGGGCCAAGAGGCAAACTAAAGGGACTATGCAGGGCCTTCCAGAACCATTTAAAATGATGTAACCACTTAGAATGTAAAGACCGTTCTTCCTTGGGCAGGGCTTGACTTTGCCATGAGTCTGGCTGTGCTGACTCTGCATATGAGAACTAGGCTGAGCCAGCTGGAGTGGTAGGGGAGCTGGGAATTAAGATCTAGAATTTGGTATCTGGTTTTGGATTCAAATTCTACATGCAGAACTTGGAATCCAGAATCTGAACACTGAGTAGTTCATAATGTTCCCTTAGGATTCTCTTAGTGTCTGTGGGGACATGAAGATATCTCCTCTGTCATTACAGATATTGGTAATTTATATCTTCTATCTCTTTCTTTGATAAGTCTGGTTAAAGATTTATCAATTTTATTGACCTTTTCAAAGACCCAGCTTTTAGTTTCATTGATTTTTTCTTCATTGTCTTTCTGTTTTTAATTTCATTGATTTCTCTTATCTTTGTTATTTCTTTCCTTCTGCTTACCTTCAGTTTAATTTGCTCTCCCTTTTCCAATTTCTTAAGGTGAACGTTTTGATTGTTGATTTTTTGTTTTAAATACAAGCATTTCTTTATTCTTTCTAATTAGTTTCTACTATAAATGATCAATTCTAAAAAAATAATAATAAATGGTCAATTCTATAAATGTCCCTCTAAACATTGTTTAGTTTTGATATAGTATATTTTTATTTTCATTCAGTTCAAATAATTTTCAATTTTCTGAGACACCCTCCTAAATACCTGGATTACCTGGAGTGTACTGTTTAAGTTCCACATATTCCCACATATTGGGAATGGAAAAAGGTATACCAGACTGTGGACCAAAAAGAGGTCACATACTAAACCTGACAAGCTCTGGGCGGGGAAGGGGAAGTCACATAGCAGGCCTTTCAAACTCAGAGACTGAAAATAACCACATAGGATGGTCTGAACGTAAACATTCATTTACCTTAAGTGAGTCCGTCTATTGCCTTTTTTATATTTTATTTATTTTTTACAGAGAGGAGGGAAGAGGGACAGAGAGCTAGAAACATCAATGAGAGAGAAACATCGATCAGCTGCCTCCTGCACACTCCCCACTGGGGATGTGCCCACAACCAAGGCACATGCCCTTGACCGGAATCGAAGCCGGGACCCTTAGTCCGCAGGCCGACACTCTATCCACTGAGCCAAACCAGTTAGGGCTCTATTGCCTTTTTGCATTTAAGATAACATACCTTTGAAATGTCAGAATAATCCCTCTTTTATTTTAAGGTTATAGACTGAAAACATCATTATTATTATTTTTTTATTTCAGAGAGAAAGGGAGAGGGAGAGATAGAAACATCAATGATGAGAGAGAATCATTGATTGGCTGCCTCCTGCATGCCCCCTACTGGGGATGGAGCCCAGAACCCCGGCATATGCCCTTGACAGGAATCGAACCTGGGACCTTTCAGTCCACAGGCCGACGCTCTTACCCACTGAGCCAAATCGGCCAGGGCTCATCATTATTTTTAAATCTAATGTCCATAAAGGTTTCACAGCATTTTAAAATAGGTAACAGAGCAGTGGTATTGTTTTCTACTCTTTGTACACAAAATTGATAGGATGACAATGGGATCCTCCAAACAATATAGACAAGGCAGGGAGGGTTCTGTGGTCACAGTACTTAGGAAACACTGAGCACTAGGGCTCCTTCTGGAAAGACACGCAACACACATGACAGGAAGCCCTGCAGCCAAGAAACATAGCTTTGTTCAGTCCGCACCAAGCTGATGTGGAACTTCTCACCCAAGATGTCTATGACCATAATTCCAGAAGGAAAAACTTGACTCGTTGCTAGAGAAACAGCTGCTATGGAAATGATTCTGTCTTTCCAGACTGGAATTCACCAGGTTAAAAGAGGAAGTATAAATAGTTTCCCTCTGTTGGAAGAATAAAGAAAGAGATGAATGGAAAAACTCGGATGGGAAGAAGAGCTTCTGGGTTTGGGGCAGCTGATGAGGGGATGTTTTAACTTTGTTTTTTTCTTTCAACTTTTAGTCTTACTCTTGGAGATCAGAGGACATTGGGGCCCACTGGGACCCCGGAATGGTTTCAACTTCCAGGACCATCCAAGGCCAGTTGCAAGGTCCAAGCCTTTGGGGTCAGGTGTGGACCCGGTTGGTCAGATCCAGTGGGAGGATGGCATCCAGTCATAGTCCAGTGTGGCCCTCGGCCTTGTGTTGCACACCCAGTTGTCTGTCTCTCCGTGGCTTGTCTCGTGTGGCCCCTGTACTTAACCACGCTCTGTGGGAAGCGAGGGAGTGAACGTGTCCAGCACTTGAAACATTGCCTGGCACAGAGCAAGCAATGTGTTACCTACTGTGTGAGTTTCTTTAAATTTTCTTCAGCTTATATCTTCTTTTCAAGAACAATGATTAGGCACACGTACTAAATTTGGGATCACATGGAGATTGATACGGCACCTTCGTGAGGCCCTCTTCAGCCGCTCTGGTTCCCACCTGTGGGACAGTGTCCACTTCACGGGGGAAGACTGGGGCAGGGCATGCCTTTGGTCCCCTCGGAAGTTACACCTTCTCTTTCCTACCCGTTCACTGTGCGATCGACTGATAGCCTCAGAGGCAGCTGATGGTCACCAAACCCACAGCACCAACAAACCTGAGGGCGATCTCCAGCAGGCAAGTTAAGGAATGAAAAATACAATGTCAGAGCAGGTCAGTCCCAGATGGGAACAGACTTGCAAGCAGAATAAGAGTGTCTGTACACAGATGTGCATGTCCGTGCACATGTGTGTACAGGTGGGTGTGCAATTCTGCTTTGAAAATATGAAATATCCAATATCCAATATAAAACGCCCTCGTGCCATGTGTTGCATCTGAACACTATTACTGCATGAAAAGCCTGCCGTGAAGCAGGAGGCTCTCTTGACAGTGTAACTATTTCCTGGAGCAAACAGGTCCCCTGTGGCATATGTAGTCCCTACTTTTGTTATGGCCAAAAGCCCCCAGCAGCTGTATTGAGGATGCCGTGCACCTGGGCACCCAGGTTGGGTTTACATGTGTTGGACACCTCAGTGATTTGGCAGGTGAAGGAAAGAATCTCTATTTTGACATCTTGCAAACACACAAGTTAAAGGTAAATGTTAAAAATTACAATTACAAATGGTGTGCATGTTTGATTTTCTTCAAATCCTATCCATTTACCCATCCACCCAGCTCCTTCACATGGTTTCAAAATGCCTGGAGGTGGCACACCTTCCACACCTGCTCCGGCGGCCCGGGCACAAGGCAGCGTCCCCGGCTGCAGCACCGCGGCGAGGGCCACGGGCGCCTACCCTGCGAGAGGCACTGCTTTGTTTATTCTCTTCCTGCTTTTAGTTCTGTAGCAAACAAGAGCATAATACCCGTGTGAAGGTTCGGGAATTGAAAATATCAAATATCTGCAGAAATTGAAGAATTAGGAGCAAAGAAGGGAACACCTTGTGCTTGGTGTCACGTGAATGCCCGAGAAGGGCAGAACAAATGTAAAGGAATCTTTAAAACACACGTAATGAAACTGGATGAAATTCAAAACAAGGCAGAGCTTATCAGAGGAGGAAGCTCTGCCCACCAACTTAAGGATTACAACAAAAGGATGCGATGTTTGCACACATGCTCAGTTAACTCTGTGCTCACTCTCATGCCTGCCAGTGGAATCCGTGGCTGCCTGCTTAGTGGGTCAAGGCTTGGTCAAAAATCCTCATCCTGCAAAGGGAAGCAAGGGTGACTGCTTCACGCAACCACTAGCTGCCATCTGTTGCACACCTACCATGTGCCAGGCACCGTGCCAAACATGACAACATCTCTAGGTGGAGAGGTGGGTCCGCCTGTAGGCAGGCACTTTCCAGTCAGCAGGGAGTGACAGGCGGTGCGGGGTTCATTCAAACACAGTAAAGCATCTGGGGTCATCGGGCCAAATGTCCTCATTGCAGCCCAGGTACCGTGGTGTCCTCAAGACGACGGGTCTTGTCAGAGCTCACAGGAGGCTGGGACCCAACCCACATAGTTAGAAAGAGGACTCGAGTGTCCAGGATCTCATCTCAGCCCTGAGCAGAGCCCTGAGCAGTTACCCTTAGGTACCCCACTTCAGGGGCTCGACTATCTCTGACACTACCACAGACAACACCTCCCAAATCTCATTTCCTTACACCAATGGCACAGGCCACAATCAACCAGCATCTCAGCCAAAAGTGGACAACACTTGAGCATATGAGGAAAGAGCTCAAGGGTCAGATCTAGTCCCAGCCCAGTCTCCATTCAGCTGTGTGTCTCTGGCCGGGTCAAGCAACCTCTCTGTGCTTCTGCTTCCTTATGTAAGGGTGACCACAGTAGCAGCTCCTACATCTCAGGCTGACCATAAGGAGGTAAACAAATGAAGACTAATTTTTTAAATATAGGTATCCCCCACTCCCCACCTGCACTCAGCACTCTGGGCCTCACCTTCAGATTAGTCCCAGACATGCTGGGATTATAGCTGGGGATGCATTTATAGTTGGACTTGGGTAGACTTGACATTTTAGCGATAATGCATGTTGCAGTCCATGAAGGGTATTCTCTATTAGTTCGGGTTTTCTTTATTTCTCTTCAGCCATGTTCTGTATGTCTTGTTTATCTTTTGTTAAATTTAGACTTTAGGATTTTATAGTTTTGATGCTATTACAAACTGAATAAGTTAAAAGTTTTATTTACAAATTGTTTGCTGCTACTATATAGACATATAAGTAATGGTGGTGTCTGATCTTATATCCAGACAAAGATAAACTCCTATTAATTTTAATAGGTGTCTTGAAGATGCATTGTCAGTGAATAGAGATATGGTTTTACTTCTTCCAGACTAATCCTTACGTCTTCTATTTCATTCTTGCTTTGTTTCACTAAGACCTCCACGAAAATGTGAAATAGAAATGGTTAGAGAGCTGCCTTCCTTCCCTTCTTCCTGGTCTTAAAGAAGCATTAAGTATTTTCCATAAGGAAGATGTTAGCTGAGGTTTTATATCAATGCCTCTGATTGCTTTGCGTTTTATCTTGTATGAATTTCGAATATTGGTAAAGGCTCTTTCTGCTCCTATTGTGATGTTCATATGGTTTTCTCCTTTATTTTTGTCATTGTGAATTCCATTGATTTCTAGCCTAATCTTGCATTCCTGGGAAAAAAAGCATTCTTTTTATACATCTATGGGTTCAATTTAATAGTATTTTGTTAACATTTTTTGCATCTTTTCATGAAAATGTTTGTCTGTAATTTTCTTCTCTTAGAACATCTTTGCCAAGTTTTGACGTAAAAGTTAAGCTGGCCTCATACAACAAATCAGGAAGGTTCTGGCTCTAGCCGGTTGGGCTCAGTGGACAGAGAGCATCAGTCTGTGGACCGGAGGATCCTGGGTTCAATTCTGATCAAAGGCACATACGTCATTACAAGCTCCTCCTCGGCCCGGGCCCTGGTCAGGCCTCCTACAGGAGGCAACCAATCATGTGTTTATCTCGCATTGATATTTCTCTGTCTTTCCCTCTCTCTTCCACTCTCTAAAAATCAATGGAAAAATATCCTCAGGTGAGGAATAATAACAATAATAATAATAATAATAATAATAAAAGTCAAGAAGGTTCTGTTCTCCTTAGTTTGGGGAACAATTTATGAAATTTTGCCTTTATATATTCATTAACTATTTCATAGAATTTATTTTTGAAGTTGTCTAACTCAGGAGTTTTCTTTGTGCAAAGGTTTTTGGGTTTTTTTTAAACAAATTCAATTTATTTAAAAAATATAGTTATGTCAAAAGTGTTCAGTTCATTAAAGTTCTCACCTAGGGGAGAAATATAGGCCTGTTCAAATTTTCTGTTTTACTTTGTGTCACTTTTGGTAGCTTGAGTTCCCAAATAATTTGTTTATTACATAAGTTATCAAATTTATTAGTATAAAATTTTTCATAATGTTCCAATATTATACTATGAAAATGTATATAATTTATATTGATATCCTCTCTTGTATTCCTGATAGTGGTAATTCATGATTGTTTTTCCTTTGATTAGCCTTGCTAAGGTTTTATCAATTTTATTAATCTTTTCTAAAAATACCTTGTCTTTTCTGACTTCTTTGTTTTATTATTTTTTTTCTCATCTTTGCCATTTTCTCCCTCCTACTTATTTTGGATTTAATTTGCTCATCTTTTGTAAACTTCTTAAGGTGAAATCTTTGACATTTCTTGGAAAAATTTATTTTTTTCTAAAGTGAACATTTAGAGTTGCAAGTTTCCCTTTAAGCTCATCTTATAGATTTGATATGTTATATATTACTCAGTTTGAAATATTTTCTAATTTCCCTTGTGATTTTTTTTGAACTCATGGATTATTTAAAAGTGTGTTACTTCACTTGCAACTATTTGTATATAATTAGTTTGAGTTCTAATTTAAGTCCACTGTGATCAGAAAATAAATATACTCCCTAAGATTTCACTCATTGGAAATAGTTAAGACTTATTTTATGATCCAGCATGGGAGCCATAGTGCTTTGACGTTCTAGAATTTCCATTTGGTTCTTTAAAAAGTAATTTTTGTTTCTCTGCTGAGATTCCCTGTTTATGCCTTGTGATTATATTTTTCTTGAATTCCCTGAACATATTAAAGTCATTGTCTTCTAGTTTCACCCTCTTTCATTATCTGAGGTTGGTTTCTGACTGCTTTTGTTATACCCGAGTCACATTTTCTTGTTTCTTTGCATGGCCAGTGTTAACGTAAAAAACCATTGAAACCTGTAAAGAATTTTTGTGAGTTTATTTGAGCCAAACTGTCGACATATGCCGGGAAGCAGAACCTCAATGAATTGAGATAATGCTCCCTAGAATGGCGGGGTTACATTTGTATTTATACATTTGCAATCAAGGGAGGGACCTAGATGGGTTACATGAAATTCATTGGTGATAGATTAAGGAAGAGGGATAAAGCAAAGCAGGGAACCCCTGGGATTGGATAAAAAGTAAAATGATGGACACATACTTAGGTGGGTGCAGGATCAATTAACATGATAATGAAGGAATTTGTGACACCTGCCCTGGCGCCCAGCACATTTTCTGAGCCAAGGGCTCCAGAAAAAGGGAAGTCACAAGTTACCCAGACATTTCAAGGGTATGTGATCATAGATGCAAAAAGACAGATAGGCTCAGTTAAGAAAAAGGTTGACCTTGTCAGTGAAGATACTGACCTAGGACGTAACTGCCCACCATAACTGCTTTAGTTAAAGTTTAATTTCAGACCATCCTTTGTGGTTACTTTAGGTCTCTGAGTTTGCAAGACTGCCATGCAGGCCTCCCCTGAGCCTGTCAGGTCAGCATGTGGCCCCTTTCGTCCACACTAGTAACTTTTTATTGTAAGCTATTGTATAGCAGTCATTGTTGTCAGTACGCTGTAGAGACTGGATTATGCTGTCTTCCTCTGAAGAGTGCACAGTCTTGTTCTAGCAGGTTGTTTACCACGCACACGCTCATCTTTTCTGCAGTGGACAGGAGCTTCCACCTCTGCTCAGCTCCTCCTGCCTCGAGCTGCTGCTTTTCTTCCCTGGGATCCTTGGCACCTTCCCCCATGCATGCAGTCAGGAGTCAGCCAAAGATTTGGAGGGGATTGCTACCCAGATTTGATGGCTTTGTTGTCTGTGGCTTCCCCCATTTTGGGATTTTATCCTTCATTTTCGGCATCTGACTTTCAAGCCAGAGCTGCAGCTTCCTGCCTGGGTTATAGCAGCCCCAGGCCATCCTGACCAGGGGCGCCCTCCGGCAAAAAGCTGTATGCGTGAATCTTCCCTGTTGCAATTCTATTCTTTCAGGGGTTGCCTGAATTTACATTTCTGCCTTTTAGTTGCTCTCTAATATCTTCAACTAGTGTTTTATATTTTTTTCCAAAATGTATACTTATCATCTATGGGAGAATTACTCTGATATAAGCTACTCTGCCATTTACAATGCACAATTTTTGTGCAATTTTTATATGCCCCCAATTTTAATTTTAAAATCATTGACATTTATTTACATTTACGAATGGGATTTACCAGTTTCTTTTCTTTTGCTTCTTTCATTTCACTCCTTCCTTCTGAATGAAGTATATACTCAGTGGCTATTTCAGGGAGAGTGTGTGAGTCCACCCTCTCTTTATAGTGTTGGTATGTCCCAGACTGCCTTTATTTTACCCTCAGTCTGAGTGATAGTTTAACTGATGGATTAATGTGACTGTTACTTGCCCTTCACACAATGAAGCCATGCCCCATTGTTTCCCGGTACATATTGCTATGGATGAGAAGTCTGCTGTAGTCTCTGGTTGCCATCCTTCGGTGGTGTGCGGGACCATCTTACACGCATCCACACAACCTCTCAGACTCACTTGCCTTCTGGATCCCAAGTATTTGTTTCACCTCGTCTTTCCTCTTCACAGATACCTAAGTATCTAAGCCGCATCCATATCACACTTCCTGGAAAGAGTTACTCACTATATATACTCATCAATCAAGAAAGTTATGCCTTCTAAGTCACTAGTAGGAAAAAAAGTCAAAGAAAACATTGCAGTGTTTAGGACATGACACAATTAGGAATGACATTTCAACTTACATTAGATCTATTTGGGAATGAGCCGGAAGTATCAGGACACCATAAGAAAGACAACAGAGCTCATTGTCCCTTTATTCCCTAAGGCAATGCTGAGCAATTTGAGTTCCCACCCACCCTCTTGCCTTCTGCCAAAGGTAAGATTTTTAATGGACTGAACAGTTCAGGTCCTGATTGTGTTTGCCTTCCTGGTGAGAAGGCACAGAGGAGTGTTCCTACATCCTACAGCCAAGCTTTGGGGGAACAACTGTCCCAGAAGGAGGAGGTGTTCTTGCTACTCTCAGAATCTTCCTTTAGGAATCTCGAGATAGCCAGTCATAGCTATCTTTCTTCATCTGGGACACTTGAGAACTGGTTTCTTTTGGTTTCCCTTAAAATACAAGTGGCGAAGGGTGCCACTGGAGTAATCTTAGGGCCAAGACCCATGAGGTGCCTCTCTGGACCCCTGAGGCCGAGGCAGGCGGATTTCCCCAACTCCGTGCCATGCAAACCCAGCAGACCCCAGGATTTGGTCTTTCTTTTCCAATGCCATATGCAAAGGAATCAGATCACTTAGACATGCCCTGCCTGTTCACAAGACCAAAAACACAAGATCTAAAATATAGCTGACCTAATATTTCTGGAGGCCGTTTTCCAACTAAATTGGAACAACCACTCCTCTTGAAGGAGGAAATAAGGGCAATTTAAGGCTGGGTAGAATGAAGTACCTGTTATGGAAAGAGAAAATGCTTCTTTTAGAAGTGGGTAAGAGAGGATTCTGGGGAGATAGCAGAGAAGTAAACACCAGAAATGGCGCTGGCGGTGCGGCTCAGTTGGTTGAGCATCATCCATGCACTGAGAGGTTGATTCCTGGCCTGGGCACATGCCTGTGTTGTGGGCTCCATCCTTGGTGGGGGGCATGCAAGAGGCAGCTGATTGATGTTTTTATTCCTCTCCCTAAAATCAATAAAATTATATTTAGAGATTTTTAAAAATAAAATATAAACTCCAGAACATGGTAGAGCCAATCCCACCTCATGGCTCATTCCTTTCCAGAATTTTCTGGCTATTATTTATTTAGCCACAAAATCTTTTACCTTGGGGCCTTGACTTACGAGTTTAATTCGTTCTGAGACCGAGCTTGTTAAGGAGCTCGTTAACTCAAATTACTCTATCAACTCAATGCAAAAAAATGGCTGAGAGACAGCTGGTATCTCAAAAAACTCGTTAGTCGGGACACTTGTAAGTCAAGGCCCCACTGTATTTCATTTATTTAAACTTAAAAAAAGAATCAGTATACTTAAAAGTATTCTGTTGGCATTTTTATTGGGATCACCTTAAATCAATAGACTTACTCAGCTACATTTTTATCTTCATGATACAAACCTTTGTGTTCAAGAATTATATACTTGGGTTTCAACACCACATGCCGGCCCAGGGCATTGTCCCCACCCCCATCTGCCCGGTGTGCTCAGGCTTGACCAGGCAGGATGCCCCACCCTACCCTCAGTCCTCTGGTCAGGGGCTCTTCACCTGGGCTCAGGTAAATAGGAGCCAGCTGGGATGAGGGCCCAGCAAGCCTGAGCCTGCCTTGGGGTGGCGGGGGGCGGGGGCCTGGCAAAAGCAAAGGCCTGGGGTTGCTCTGAAGCCAAGGAGCTCCAGAGAAGGCTGGAGGGGGCTTTGTGAGGCGCACAGCTTGCTGCAGACCCCACATGGGAATGACACCGCTGCTGTTGCATTTGCAGGTAATGTTATCAGGTATGATCTCTTCCGGTGGTTTCCCCATCCCACAGCAATATTCCAAACAAAGGCTGAAATACCTGATAAAGAACCCATTAAACCCCACTTCTTCATCTGCTTTTATTTTATGTGTCAGGCAGAACTTAATCTCGTGGGGACGGGCAGCCCCTTATCTTCCCAGCACAGGGAAATGGGCACCCCATCCCGGCAAAGGCTTTGAACTCCCGTAGGGAGAGAGCCAGTCCCAAGGAAGGCCGGCTGGCCAGAATGAATGAGCAAGGAAGGAACCAGGCGCTTATCTGGAGATGACCTGGGGGTCAGGGACCTGCCTACCACGCGGCTGGTCAGTGGAGAGAAGGTCATAGGGAGGTAGAGGGTGCAACAGACTCAGCTTTAGGACGAGGTGGCTGGAAGGAAGTGGTGGTGGTTGTTGGGGGTGGGGGGGCAGGGTGCTGCATTGACCAGGTCGCCACCAACTGTGAGAACCCACGGTGGGTATTCAGAGACTGGCTGGGAGCTCGGCACCTCATGCCCAGCATGTGGGCTGGGGGTCTTGTCTATGCGCCTTCACATTGCTGGCCTGGCTGATGGGCACTGGCCATCCATGGGCACTCGTTGGCTGGGGCCAAGGGCCAGCACTGACAGCAGCGGGCCCCGGTGGCCAGCCCACGGTGGCTCTCTGTGCAGGCCCCTTCCTCATCGCCCTGTGGACCCTTGTGGCCCTTTCGTCCCTTGTGGGTAAGCTCACCATGTGGTTTGAGTGTTTCCACTCTTTTTGCAGAACAAGCCTCTAGAGCAGTGATGGCGAACCTTTTGAGCTCGGCGTGTCAGCATTTTGAAAAACCCTAACTTAACTCTGGTGCCGTGTCACATATAGAAATGTTTTGATATTTGCAACCATAGTAAAACAAAGACTTATATTTTTGATATTTATTTTATACATTTAAATGCCATTTAACAAAGAAAAAAAAATAAGTTCGCGTGTCACCTCTGACATGCGTATCATAGGTTCGCCATCACTGCTCTAAAGCATCTGTGTGCTGTTTTGTCTCCAGGGCCTTTCTGGTTTTGTTTCACGATTCCTGTGCCTTATGAATATTCTGCAAGTAAACACTGTTCTTCTGGAGCAGCAAATGGGCCTTCCAGGCCCAAGTGAGTGCTGATGAGCACTGGTCACTCACTCCCCTCTCCCCCACAAACACACTCAGAGACCCAACACCCTCTCTGGCCAGCTCAGTCCCACACCTACAGGGTGGGTGAGGAGGAGGCTAAGGCATGGAGCCTGCTGAGGTTCCAGGAGCCTCTTTGAGGTGGAATGGCTCAGCCGAGAGCACACAGGTCCTGGCCTATGCCGCAGTCCCAGGGAGCCCTCGGCGGCAGTGGGTGGAGGGCCTGGCTGCCTAGGTGCCACGTATCTCTGCACAAATGTGAGCGGAGAAGGCCCTGCTCCCTTGCACAGGAGTCAGCTGACCCCTTGCAACTCTTGGTACCTTTGTATAGCATTTTTTTATATTGAATATGAAAAGATTCATGCCAACCACCATTTTCACAAGTTTCAGAGTCCAGATTCATGAGTGTTTACTCCTTATGAAGCCTGCAGCCTCTTGGTAAGATTGCACAGGACAAATAACTCAGCGGAAAGGGTAAATTGAAGTTTGGGGCTTTATATAAAATTAAATGTGACCAGATTAAGAAGAAAAACAAAGAGTATATGCAACTATGTCTGATTCCAATGACCCCCTCTTCACAAAGTGAATTGATTTGGCTCTAACGTTTCCTGATCTTATTTCTCCCTGAGAACATTCGCAAACGTGTTTGACTTGCGTGCTGCCTGGGGCATCATCTCACATATGTACCGTGATGCACGACATTCACTTCTAAATCCTAAAAAGGCCTGCATCCCAAAGCCCTTTTCCCAAAGGGAACATAAAGGGAGCGTGGACATGGTTTCAGGTTCCTAAGTAGTGGAATCTGAGTTGGGGGATTTCTCATCATCCTTCGGGAAAATTCATCTATGAGCAGCAAAGTCACACCCCCTGGCTGCAACAGGAGGGGCTCAACCACTTCAGTACCAGTGAACTTCCGGGTGTCAGTGTTACCCGGACAACCAGACCTTGCTTCTTGTCTTCTTGAAGGAAAGAATCCAATTTAGAGACAAAGGACAGCAAAGCAAGCAAGAATGTACTGGCCCCAGCAAAAGCAGTTAGGATAGGAAGGCCATAGAAGAAGCAACGGAGAGCCTAGGCTGGGCTGCTTTGGCTCACTGGGAATCAGAGAAAAGGGGCCTTGGGGGCAGGTTCAGGGGGTGAGCCTGGGAGGAACTGGTGTTGCCCATTGTGAGTTTGGGGGTCCCTCGGGAGTTTAGGAGAAGCGTGCCTGTGGGGGAAGGAGAAAGGGAAGAGAATTGCATGGGCATGCTCCCTGGAGGGAAAGCATGCTGGATCCTTCATCCTGAGGGTATTTACCTCTCTCTTGCAGATGGAAATCTGAGAGGAGGTCTCAGGGAAGAGTCTCAATAGAATATTCATCAGCTTTCCAGATGTGCTCTTTCAGGGTTATGGTCTCCACTGATTGGCCTGTGCCAGGGCAGGGAGTCATTAGTCAATGCAACTGGTCCTGAGGCAGCTACTGCGTCATTTGCCTGGTTTTGCTGCTTTTCTGAGCCTGGAGCTGAAATACAACGGAGGCCCAGATGTTATCCCTAGGGAGGAAAGGTCAGGGGGCTAAGCATGACCAGTGATATGCTAGGGAAGGAAAGGTTACCCTGGGAGCGAGGTCCTTGTTTTCCTTGTTTTGCCCCTTGCTGGGCATCCGGAGCTTTCTGTCCTGGTGACCCTCCGTACCTGGCCCATAGTCCCTGTGCTGCTCATGTCTGTCTAACTGCCTATTACAACTGGGGCTTTTTAGGAAGCAGAAAGGTGTCTGTGAACCCTGAGCGGCCAGCTTCCTGAGGCTTCTGTGCAAACTGCATGGTTGTGCCCACAGAATTCCCTCCTGGAGCAGAACTAGGGGTTCTGATATTTGAGGATAGATTTGGATTTGGCAGAGTTTTCTTCCGTTTGCAAAGTGACCAGCAAGCTCCAAGAGGGCCAGAGGAGGCCAGGAAACAGGTTTTAGAGCTGTAGGATACGAAGGGGTGTGGAGACCACCCAAGGCAGGGAACCCTGAACAACTGTTCCAAGTTCTCGGCTGGCCACCCGCACCTAGTGTGGGACCTAGTGTGGGTTCCTCAGGGTGGGAGGGTCTGGGGGAAGGAAAGTTTGTCTTCTAAAATAGGAGGGAGTCACAGCTTGTCTATAGGCCAGTAAGGATCGTTCAGCAAAGAGAGAAGAGGGTGCTGGCCTGGGGCCTGAGCTGGGCTGCAGGTGTGCGTGCACCTGCAGGAGGTGGTGGGCAGGAGGAAGAAGGAAGCAGGCAGCAGGAGGGCACAGGATTGATTTAAACACAGGAGCCTTTGCCAAGTGGGTACTACGGTGATGAAGAGGAAATGGAAGGAATCCGGGGAAATGTGAGGGTGTGACTGTACAAGGGGGCGGGTCCGTGGGGGCAGGGAAATCTGAGAATCAGTGGCCTGGAGGTCCCTGCTTCTGGGTGGTCAGGGAGTAGGAGGCTTGTGGTTGGGTTGGAGGGGTGCAGAGAGTCCCTCCTGAATGTTCATTGTCCGAACATCCATGCTTGTGCACACTCACAGTAGTAGCTCCAATCCTGAAGCCTGAAGCACTGTCCAGTCATTCCAAATTGTCACCCCTAGACCTTCTACCTCAGTACAGCGCCAGGAGGAGGGCTGCATGGGGCTAAGGTTGCACCTGCTATGGTTTTATTAGTCTGGACACCCAATAGGGTATGTTCCCCTATGGTCTTAGTCTACTGTAGCTGCTGTAACTTCTACCTGTGCCTCTGCTTCTGTTCCGAGATGGAGACTTCAAAGTGCCTCTTCAGCAGCTGTGTGAACTGTGCAAATGTTCCTCTAATGTCGGACAGAAAGGGCTTCAGGGACATCACTTCCCAGGTTCCCGAGAGAGGGCCCTTCCACAAGCTGCAGGTGTTGTCGTGCCAGTGGGTTGGGTGGGCACCAACCACAGCTCCACAGTGGACGCTGCTTCTCTGCAGTGGGCTGTCTCCAGCAATGTTACTCTTAAGTCTTCCTGCACTTGTCCCTGCTGGAATGTGCAAGAGCTTTGCTGGTTAAACGCGCGGTCGTGGGCTCGTGAACTTTGGTAGATAATGCCTAACCTAGAGTAGTCTCACCAGTGATGAGGGAGATCCCCATGCTCATGCCCCCATAACTGGTATTAGCAGACCTTCGACTTTTAGACATTCAGGTGGTTCTCATTGTGGTGTTGTTTGCATTGTCCCGATTGCTGATGAACTTGGATTATCTTTACACTGATATCTGTTGATTCTATCATTCATTTCTCTTGTTCTCATTTTACATAGCTCTTTACAAAACTTGGGTACTTATCCTTTGTCACTCACACATAGTCACATATTTTCTCCAACTCTGGCTTACCTTTTCCTCTCAAAACCATGTCTTTTTGAATGACTAGTTCTTAATTTTAATATAAAATTTATCTATATTTTATGGTTAATGTATTTTGTGTCCTATGTAAGATATCTTTCCAAATGGATGCCTAGTTTTTTTGTTTGTTTTTTCATTTGTTCCAACACCTTTTACTTACAAAGACCGTCCTTTCTCCACTAGCCTGCAATGCACCTTTGTCACAAGTCAAGTGTCCATATACCCTCTAACTGGGCTCTTCGTTTCCTTCTATTCAATCTCATGCCAGAACCCAGCTCTCATAACTGCTATGGTTTTATTAGTCTGGACACCCAATAGAGTATGTTCCCCTATGGTCTTAGTCTGCTGTAGCTGCTATAACAAATAACACAGGCCGGCAACTTAAACAACAGAAACTTATTTTCTCACAGACCTCGAGTCTGGGAGTCCGAGATCAAGGTGTCAACAGGGTTGGATTTATCTAATATAGAGAGAACTCCTAAAACTCAACAACAAAACACCCCAATTCAAAAATGAGCAAAAGACTTGAATAGATACTTCTCCAAAGAAAATACACAATATTTTTCCAATGGAAGTCCATGACAATGGTCATTAAGGACATGAAAGCACTAGCCAATAGGAAAACGCCAATAAAAACTATAAGGAGATACCACCTCACAACCGTTAGAAAGGTTTCTATAGCACAACAAGAAACAGAAGATAGCAAGTATTGTCAAGGATGTGGAGAAATCTGAACCTTTATACACTGCTGGTGAAATATAAAACGTTGTGGAAAACAGTATGGTGGTTCCTCAAAAAATTAAAAACAAAATTACCATATGACCCAGCAATTCCACTTTTGGTTATATACTCAAAAGAACTGAACGCAGGATCCGGAAGAGATATTTGCACAGCCATGTTTATGGCAGCATTATTCACAATAGCCAACAGGTAAAAGTAACCCAAGTGTCTATCGACAGATGAATGGGTGAGCAAAAATGTGATATACACATACAATGGAATGTTATTCAGCCTTAAAAAGGAAGGAAATTCTGACACATGCTACAACATGGTTAAAATCTTGAGGACTTTATGCTAAGTGAAATAAACCAGTCACAAAAAGACAAATACTGTGTGATATGACTGACATGAAGTACCAAGGGCAGTCAAATCCACAGAGACAGAAAGTAGATGGTGGGTGCCAGAGACTAGGGTAAAGGGGTGGGGGAGTTATTGTTTAATGGAGATAGAGGTTCATTTTGGGAAGAAGAAAAGAATCCTGGAGATGAATAGTGGTGATAGTTGCACAACAAATGTCAGTGTGCTTAATGCCACTAAGCTATGCACTTAAAAATGACTAAGATAGTAAATTTCATGTTTTATATAGTTTACCACAATAAAAAACACTGGGATAGAAATGTCAACAAACCTAAGGTTGAGAAACTCAGGATGAAGCTATCCCAGAAACCTATTAATGTCACTCCTGAGTGCTCAAGCCAATATTAAACCCTTCCTGAGTGTTTATGACCATCCCAGCCGAGTCCTCCGCCTGCTCCCCTGGGCCAGCACTCAGAGAGCCCGCGTCCACACCTGCCCAGGCTGGTATGTCTGCTTCCTCTGCATCCCCATAACTTGTTATCTGCCCCTGTATCCCCATTGCAGCGGTCTCCACTGTTCCTCCCCTCACCCCCTCCCGGGGCCGTTCCCTCAGCCCTAGGAACCCTCTGCATTGTGTGTGTGGGGAAGCACTGCTTTTGCTTATCTGAAAACACCTTTATTTGCCTTCATTTTGAAGTAGATTTTCCATGAGTACAGGACTCCAGGTGGCAAAGTTTCTTTTCTTTCACTACTTTTAAGATATCATTCAATTTTCTTCTGGCTTTATAATTTCAAGGTCAGGAAGCTTAGATTTCGTATGAATTTCTAGCAAGATTTCTTATAAACTCACTCATTAAGATGGTGTTACATGGGCTCAGGAAGAGGCAAATAATAAAAATGGCTTCTTCAAACAAAAACTTTGGATTACTTGTCTTTCTCGTATTGATTTACAGAAGTTCTGTTTTTTCTAGACACTAATCTTTTGTCCATTTTATGAGTTGCAAATACCTTCTCCTAGTCCAGTGATGGCGAACCTTTTGAGCTCGGCGTGTCAGCATTTTGAAAAAGCCTAACTTAACTCTGGTGCCGTGTCACATATAGAAATGTTTTGATATTTGCAACCATAGTAAAACAAAGACTTATATTTTTGATATTTATTTTATATATTTAAATGCCATTTAACAAAGAAAAATCAATCAAAAAGATGAGTTCGCGTGTCACTTCTGACACGTGTGTCATAGGTTCCCCATCACTGTCCTAGTCAATAGCTTTTTTTTTTTTAAAGGTGTGTTTTCTTGATGAGTAGCTTTGAACATTTGAAATTAATTTACTGTTAAATTTATCCTTTGAGTTGTTTTATTTCATTTATGGTATCCACCCGCCCCTGCCAGGACCTCATGGTTTTTATTTAGCTCTTGTTTTAGCAAATTTGTTGAACTTAATCAGTTGGTTATAAGCTAATGATAATCTCAAAAGTGTGGAAACCAATGCTCTCATCTTGAGATGGGGTTATCTTGTTGCTCAAGATGCTTTCAGGGCCATAGTAGGGTGCTAAATAGTCTAACCGTTAGAGCATCAGCCGGTGGACTAAAGGATTGTGGGTTCGATTCCAGTCCAGAGCACATACCTCACTTGCAGGCTCAATCCTGGCCCTAGTGAGGGCGCATGTGGGAGGCAACCAATCGATGTGTCTCTCTCACATAGATGTTTCTCTCTCTCTATCTCTCCCGCTCCCTTCCACTTTCTCTAAAAAATCAATGGAAAAAATATCCTCAGGTGAGGGTTAACAACAACAAAAAAGATGCCTCCTGGCCCAGCTCTTTCCCAGACTAAGGGGTGTCTATGCAGCAAAAGCTTGGGGTTTTGTCTCTCTTTAACTGTATCAGGGACAGAGGAGAACCTCCTAGGATCACACCACATCCATCCCTTTGGAGAGAACTGCTCGGTCAGAGAGGTGGCACAGAGTTGTGTTTCCTTGCTTGTAAATAGCACAGTAATAGCACCCACCTCATTGAATGTGATGAAGATGAGCTAATACAACGTGCTTAGAGCTTCCCCACAGTGTCAGCTGTCATTTTTGTTTTCCTAAGGGGCAGATACACTGAGACCCTATACAGTGTGGGTCGTCTGGGCCATGCAGGTGGTCTGGGCAATATGGGTGATCCATGCAATGTAGGTGGTCTATGCAGTATGATTACTAGTCTGTGCAGTGGGAGGCAGGGGTAATCTGGGCAGTGTAGGTGGTCTTTATAGTGTAAGTGGTCTGTGCAGTGTGGATGAATCTGGGCAGTGTGGGAATCTACAAAATGTGGGTGGTCTGTAGAGACTGGGTGGCCTGGGCAGCGGTGAGGCTGACCATAGAGACATCAAGCTCTGTCCCTTTTCTCTGGAACCTCTGTGGGGTGTGGCATCTCAGCCAGGCCACAACCACTGGGCATTGTCCAGAAACCCACTGCTCCTCCCAGTGGGCCTTGACCACGGCAGAGGCTTGAAGAGGCACTGACTCGCCAGCAGGTGGCAGGCCGCTGCTTCCCTGCCTGGGCCATGGTGCAGAGGCCCTTCCTTGGCTGTTCCTTCTCTTCTGCCATTTAGTCCACAGCACAGAAGCAACTTTACTGCTCGGTCACTTCCATTTATTTGGGAATGTGTGTGCGTGGTTTTCTTTTTTTTACTTAATCAGAATTAGGGTAAGAGGTCAGAGTCCAGTGAGCAGAGCAGAGAGAACCCCACCAGAGATGTGTGGTAAGGGGTTCAGACTGAGTACGTTTCTATGATTCCATTTAATCTCCTTTGTTGGGTTTTGGCTGCTATTGGCTGTGTGTTTGTTGTGTTTTCACAGTTACTTTAGGGATTACGATGCACACCTTAGGTTACTGCGCTCCACCTCCCTGTGGTGTGATACCAGCTAAGACCTTCACAGTTTTTCAAAGCCTGGAGGCAGCTCCAAGTTCACAGCCTGTTCTGCATACCTTACAAATTCCACGATACATTGGCAGTCCGTCTCCCATCTCTCAGGGATCACTATCTAGGTGGCCTGATGTCCAGTGTCTCCAAAACCTTTGTTCCATTTATTGTTCCCGTTTTCATTTGTCTCAGTAAGGCTGTGAGACTGGTGCCAGCTACTCCATCTTGACTTGCAGCTGGAGGGGAAGTCAACCCACTTTTAAAAATAACCCTTTTGATTTGTAAGTTGCGTGTGTTCACTGTAAAAAGAAAACCACACACTTGGAAGCTATAGGAAAGTAAAACTTAATAAAGTAAAACCCATCCCAAATCCTACTCTCTAGAGCTAACTACACCTCCATCCATCTATTTTTCTGTGTGTATGCATTATATATTTCTCTTGTGCAGTTATTCACATGTACATGTGTGGGTCCTGATTGTTTTCTCCTAACATCATATAGGCAATATTTTCCCATGTCATTAAAAAGCCTTGGGTCCGGCTGGTGTGGTTCCGTGATTGAGCATCAACCTATGAACCAGGAGGTCATGGTTCAATTCCTGGTCAGGGCACATGCCTGGGTTTCAGACTCAATCCCCAGTAGGGACTGTGCAGGAGGCAGCCAATCAATGATTCTCTCTCATCGTTGATGTTTCTATCTTTTCCTCTCCCTTCCCCTCTGAAATCAATAAATATATATTTTTAAAAATTCCTTGGAATTTTAAAGGAAGCACAACATTCATCATTTGAACATACTGTAATTTATTTAATTGGCCCCATTATTTAGGTTGTATTCTTGTTTTTATCTTTGCATCTCATTGTTTCCTTGGGGTAGATTCCTAACAGTGGAGTTCCTAGATTAAAGAAGCCTAGGGCATAATATGATAGAAAACTGTGTGTGTGTGTGTGTGTGTGTGTGTGTCTGTGTCCGTGTGCACATTTTCTCCTCTTGACTGGTTGGGAGAAAGAGGCCCTTGCACTGTTGGCTTTACCACAACCTAAGTGCAGATTAAACAAGTTTTCTTTGCGTGTAGAATGAGGAGGTGGCTATGGTCATGAAGGCTCCTCTCTGTGATATTAAGACCCTCACGCGGAGGTCAGCAGGTGACTTCCCACTGGGAAGACAGGAGAAGCCTCTCCATTGCTGGAGCCCCAGTGGGCATCTCAGGAGCTGCTGGAGGGGGTGAGGCCAAGGTCCGCCTCAGCTCCAAGATGTAATATGAAGCTGGACAATTCAGTAAATACAGCTACGGTAGCATTATTTGTTTATGCATTTTCACTTTGAGGCTCACATAGTTGACCATTTTAGCTGGCAGAGTTTCAAGAGCGTGGTGGGTACCAGACTGATTCGAAACGGACCAAAAAAGGCGAGTAACAGCCTGGAGGCAGCCCCAAGTTCACGGAGGGCTGGGGCGGCACGCAGCAGCACCACGGCCTGTGGAAAAAGATTCCTCTACTGAGACTGTGTGACTTCCTAGGCATTTGGAAACCCAAAGCTGGGACCACAGTCATGCCTTCTGCCAGTCCAACGGCATGGAAGATGATGAATGGTTTCCCTCTAAGAGGTTGCCAGGACAGCCTTCTTTTCTCTGTCTTCATCTGCAAGCCCCGCCCTCAGTCTTAGCCCAGCATCACCTGTTCCAGGAAGCCCTCCCTCCACCCCCTGGCCAGGTGCCTTCCCTTTGGGGCCCACAGGGGCTCCCACCTCCCTAGCAGACCCTGCACAGAGCTGAAATGCCTCTGGAGCACTGCGAGAGCAGGAACCTAGTTCATCCACCTCAAAAACACGAGCCTGGCCCTTGCCGACACTCAGCCGGCCCCCTTGCAGGGTCTCCCTTTCTACAGGGGACACAGAACACGGGCTTTTGCGCAGAGAGCTGCTGGTGGTGAGTTGTCTCCCTAATACAGATAACGGATGGACCCCTTATAGACAAAGTGACAGGTCTCGTGGCCCCAAAGCTGTTCAAAGTGGCATTAGTGATTTTAGGTTTGCTGGGTCACTGTAATCAGATCTGAACTTACCAGGACTCTCAGAGTCCTAGCTGTAACAAGGTGTCTCATATAGACTGCACCCAATCTAAAGAGAAGATTCTCGCGTGGCAGTATGGAAGTGATCACAAGATGGATATTTAATCATTGGAATAAATGGAAAGCTATTCATTGTGCACTTACCACTAACAAACCCTGCTGAGTTGGTGCCTGCAGGCCATTTGGTTGGGAGAGTCCCTGTGGTTCAGGTCTCAGTAGGAGGCTGGATACCACGAAGGCTACAGGACCAGGCACCTGGCTCCTGGTGCAGGTGTGGCTTTCTCCACCTGCTGCCTGAGCTTCAGGTGAGTTTGGGTTCACCTAGGCTGTCAGCACCACACATGTCAGGCTGTACCCACCGACAGGCCGGCAGCAGGAACATCGTCCTGACCTGACCATTCGTGGGCCGGCCGCCCTGGGCTGAGTCCCCTGTGGACCAGTGGAATCAACTCTGCTGGGCCTCACTACACTGCACACGTCCCACACGGCTTGCACTCCCACCCCGCCCCACAGCTACACCCAGCTGGTACACCCAGACAGGAGAGCCACCAATGAGAGTGTTGGAACACCGCCTGCCTCACCAGCCCCTTCCCCAGCCAGGTTTCTTCCCCAAGCTGCTGACCACCTCACCGTCAGGGTGTCTGTGGGCTGAACTTGACGTCTGAGCTGCAGATGCCCAGTGGCTGGACCCCAGCGCTGTCCTCTTCCCTATGTTGGGTTTAAGTAGTCTTGATCCTGGGCCCCACGATACACCAAAGTAAGAGCCTGGCCCCTTCCTGGCCCCCGGGGCTGTGTGAGCTGCTGGACTGAACTGTCCAGCCAGTGCCCCATGGTACTGTGGCTGAGCCTGGGGACACCGAGGCTGCTGGGCAGTGCAGACAACACAGAGGGGCTCCCGCTTCTGTCATGTCAGTGATTCTAATGAAACAGTCAAAACTCCATTTGAGGGTACAGCTTCCTACTCTGGCGTGGTAGGTCCAGGGGGCTGGGGTGGATGGGTTGTGGGGTGCAAGGGGCCATGGCTGAACTTGCTCTCTTCCAGCTGCTTGCTCCTCCAGGTCCAGGGCAGGCCAGGGAGAGACCCTCACCTGCGGAGGTCCCCTGGCTCCTTGGAGGCCCCGGAGCATTCCCTCTACCTCTGGGCCCATACTTGGTTCTCCCTTCTGTCTAGGACCTCCCAGTGCACCCTCAGGGGGCCCCTTGCCCCTCCAGGATGGACCCATGAGTTTTACATTCGAACAGGCAGGAGGCAGCGGCGGGCGGGCACCATGTCCCTGATCACCCGGGAGCCCAGGGCTGGCGCTGAGCTATGGAGACAGGGTTCCTGCCTCACTATCAGGAAGCAGGAAATCAGCGAGATAGGTCTGAGTGGCAGGAGTCATCTGATGGCACAAAGTCCAAGCCTGTAACTCTGTGAACTTTATTGGCGGGAGGGGCCATCTTCCAGGCCCTCTTACCCCTTTTCTAAAAATGGTTTGGCACCAAGTACATGTCCCAGTCCACAGCAAGGCCTTTCGGGCCACAGGACCACCAGTGAGGCAAATGGAGGACAGGGAAGGCCAGGAGAGCCTGAGCCGGGCGTCAGGAACGAGGCTGGCACTGGGTCACAGCAGGGCAGGCTGGCCCATCACCTGACCCCACGGCCACGCGCATGTGAACAAACCCCCCGGCTCGGACCAAGGCTCCCAATGTCAGTGTTTGGACCACAAGATGACGAGCATGCGCAGGTGGACGTTCCTCCTGCTAAGTCCCTGGCAACCGCTCCAGGCCTTGGCTGGGATAAAGTGGCTTTCCTCCACCTCCTCCCAGAACTTCCCAAAGCTGCCTGAGGGGCAGAGGCTGAGCCTGCGAGAACTGGAGGAGCTCATTGTGGGCTTGTGGAAACACCTCCTCCTCTAGGGCCCCTCGGGGCCCAGGGCCTGTTACCAGAAAGGGACCGGCCCAGAGGGGGTCTGCCTCGGGCTGGCCTATAGTTTGTGGGCTCTTAACTTCATGCAGGAAAGATTTCACAAGATGAGTCCAGGTGACTTTGAGAATACGTTTATTAAAGCTGGGGACAGTGGCAGGGCAGAAGAAGAAGGGGAGGACTTAGGCAGGGCTGCACTGGTTCTCTAGAAACGTTTAGGAAAGAAATGAGCCTACGCGAGGCTGCTTTGGCTCATTGAGAAATAAAAGTCACAGTGAAGAAAGTGAGCCATGGCAGGACTTCTGTGGCTCACTGGAAAGCCAGAGAAAGGGGGACCTTGAGGACAGGTTCAGGCGGTTAGCCTGGGACAAGCTGCTGCTGCCCATTGCTGCCCTGGTTGCAAAATCCCTGGGGTCCCTTAGAGTTTGGGAGATGCAGGCCTGTGCAAGAAGAGGAGCGGGAAGGGAAAGGCATGGGGTTGCTTCCAGGAGGGAGAGGGTGCACTGGGTCCTTGTCTTGAGGGTTTTTAAAGGCTAGGGGTTTAGGGGAAGTTCTAAGGAAGGTTCTCAATAGAATCTTCATCAGCTTTATGCTGATGCACCAAAATGAGACTTATTCCCTTAACTCATCTGTCCTTGGGTGTGGTTGGCACAAATGGTACTAATTGGATTTCTGCTATCTCTCTGAGTAGGGTGATTTAAGCTATTTACCCACTGGTTGGGGAGGAGAAGTGTAAACCATTTACTCTTAAGTGTCCTTGGTTTAGGGAAGATAGGATTTTGCAATTTACTAGATGGCTGTAAACACTTGGCCGTTTAACTATGTCTCAGTTTCCCCATCCCACTTGTCCTGGCTTACTAGCCTGTCTCAGGCAATTCTGCAGGCTCTGCTAGGTTGGGTCTTTGTGGCCTTGAGAAGCAGCCCCCAAAGGCCTCCCCCTCCCCCCACCCCATATTCCCTGTGCCTTCAGCTACCAGCTACTGGGCTCTGTAGAACCCTGGCAGGTGAGGGGTGGGCAGGTCAAAGGCCCTGTGCTGGAGTAGAGCCCTGAGAAAGAAGAACCTATGCTGGGAAAAGGAATGTGAGAGACTGATCAACAGCGCACCTCATACAGGGCTCCCCAGCACATCCTAAATGGGGTTCAATGTAGATGAGCTTTTGGGGAACATCTTGGGACCAACATGCTTGCACAAAGGGGCAGATGCCTGCCCGCCCTGGGAGCACCTCCCACCTTGGGCAGGGAAAGAAGAGGTGCTTGGGCCCAACACTCCTTGCTGACTCAACAGAACCCAGCCTTTCCTCTCCCCCCTCCCCTCCCTTCTGCCTGGCTCCAGTGCACAAACCCAGGTCTGGGGCCCATGTAAGTTGTTAGGTGCCTGATGCCCATATTCGGCTTGTCCTGGACCACCCCAGCAATCACACCCCCAGGGACAGTTCTGGCCATCTTAGCTGATGGCCATCATCAGTGGGCCCAGAAGTCATACAAACCCTGAGATCGCCCATAGCAGCCAGGGTCATCTGACTTCCATTCTCTATCCACTCACGTGTCCAGCCAAACATCGGCTCAGCAATGCCTGGCAGGAAGGGGTTTCTTAATGCCCAAATCTGAGTGGAAGAGACTACGTGATGTGATCTTCAGCAGGTCACCTGCTCACACTCAGGATCGCACAAGACCTCTTGGTTCATGACTGACTAAAGGGTGCACAGCTGACAGTCATGCACAGATGGCTCGGGAGCCTCTGGGAGATGGGGGCTGCTCTTAGAAAGACAAGCCCTTTTTATGCACCTCTAGGTTTGGAGAGTTTATGCACCAGAGAACCTCTAGGACATATGTCAATGCTCTGCCCTGGCAGGAGAAGGGCACAGTGACCTGTCCAGTAGGCACAGGGCATTGGGGTCCCCATCCAGCACAGGCTCCTGAGTGAGAGGTGACTTCTCTGGGTGGTCCATTTTGTTCTTCACCGAACTCATGTGATAGTTCGGATCCACCTCACGCCAGGCTGGACGAGCCCAGAGAACAGAAAGTGGTGTGGTGTGGGTGGCATGGGTCCTCAGGTGGCCTGGGCCGCCTTGAGTCTTGCTGAGGAACAGCCCTGATCTTGCTCAGAGGCCCCTGCAACGGCTATTCATCATTAATGATGAGGAAGCGAGTCCATGTCACCCAATGTCTCCTTCCCCAGGGAGAGGGCCACTGCCCATGACCACCTTTCGCTCACTTTCCAGGGGGCAGATCTGCCAGGCTGAAAACCCCCAAGTATCTGATTGTCACAGCTGTAGGCACCATACACCCTCCCCATTCTATTCCCGCAATTACAATGCGGGTAAAAATGAAACAAGGTGAGGAGGTGGAAGGCACAGGGACCTGGCTCCTCCCACAGCTCAAGGGCCAGAGCCTTGAGCCTGCACTTGGCCAGCTTTACTTCCCTGCACTGGCCCTCACCTTCTAGCGAGTAAAGTTGGCTAAAGGTGACTTGATCATAAAACTATTTTTGGATCCTCAGTGCCCGCGGCAGGAGCCCTTCCCATCAGAAGCCATCGCAGTGAGACACCCCTGTCCTTTGACCCGCTCCTGCCACAGCTGCTTTTTCTTTCTGTTCAAATGACAGACAGCATCCAGTTTCACTACTTGACAGTTAATCTTTTCTTTTCTGCAGACGAGGGTCATAAATCAATGAGGCTTATGAATGAACACGCAGACAGAAGACTCTGGGTCTCCTCTCAGCCTGACTGTAATGCGGGTCCAGGTGGGCGGCCTTCTTGGTGGGAGTGGCCTTAATCAGCTGTCATTCCAGACCCTCCATCTGACCCTCCTGCTCTCCCCCAGGGCCCCTGCTGTGCAGGGTCCACAGCATGGCCCTGCTGAGGTCCTTGGCCCACCCCGTTCCCGGACATTCACTCTGATGTCTGAAGGTGACAAGGACCCGAGGAGCATCCACAGAGGACACAAGCCCAGGGCAAAGTCTCCCACCAGGACCCAGAGCCGGTGTGTCCAGCTGGGGCGCTCACTTAGGCTGCTTCTCCGCCCGCCACCCAAGGCCCCTGCCTCCCACTGCCATCCAGCGCCCCATGTCCATGGAGACTGCCTTTGCAGAAACGGCGAAGGCGTCATCGGCCCTGGGCTGTCTGAGCAGTCGGCACTGAGTGTCTTACTAATACGCAGTGAAGCAGCCCCGAGGATGTGCCCTCCACAACTTTAAGGCCAAAGAGACTGAGCAAAGCCTGCTTTCAACATTGAGTCCCTCGGCCATTTGGAGGGGAGGGCACTGTGCCTTCCTAGTGTGGCTGCGGCACGAGGGGACCCTGGTCTGGAGTGCAGCCTGGTCACTCCTGCCCATCTCTGAGAAACCCTGTCCCACGGAGCTCCGAGTCAGGGGGACAGACTCTACATCCACTCCATTGTCCCTTCTAGACTCTTTTTGTCGTCTTTTCTTATTTTTCGTAAGACTATTTTTTTAGAGCCGTATAGTTGGTTCTAATTTTTATGTCCTTGATGACATAGGATGTGGAGCATCTTTTTCATATGTTTACTTGCCGTCTGTATCTCTTCTTTGGTGAGGTAGCTGTCAAGGTCATTGGCTAATTTTTAATTTGAGTTATTTGTTTTCATATTGTTGAGTTTCAAGAATTCATTGTATATTTAGCAGATTTGTCTTTTGCAAATATTTTCTTCCTGTTTGTGGCTTGTCTTCTTATTCTCTTCAAACTGTCTTTTGAACAGCAGACATTTGTAATTTTAATGAAGTCCAGCTTATCATTTATATCTTTGGTGTCGTATCTAAAAAGTCATCTTCATACCCAAGGGCATCTAGTTTTTCTCCTGTGCTACCTTGTAGAAGTTTTATAGTTTTGTGTTTTATAGCTAGGTCTGTGATCCATTTTGAGTTAATTTGGTGAAGGGTAAATGATCTGTGTCTAGATTCATTTTTATTTATTTATTTTTTGCATGTGGATGTCCAGTTGTTTCAGCACCATTGGCTGAAGAGATTATCTTCACTTCATTGTGTTGCCTTTGCTCCTTTGCCAAAGATCAGTGACCATACTTATGGGATCTATTTCTGGGCTCTATTCTGTTTCATTGATCTATTTGTCTGCTACTTCACCAACACCACACTATGCTGGTGACAAGCTTTATAGCAAGTCTTAAAGCTGGGTGGTGTCAGCCTCCAACTTTGTTCTTCTCTTTCAATATTGTGTGGGCTGTCCTGGGTCTTTTGCTTCCATATAAACTTTAGATCAGTTTGCCCCAATCTTTGGGTTGCATCCTGGGTGGTGTTAATGCTCACCTGCCCCAGCCCCGGGCTATACCGCCTGCCACTCTCTCAGAATATGATCTCAGAAGATTGAATCCATCTGAACATTCCCTGGACCAAGTCAGTGATGAGCAGGGATTTCTCTAGGAGTGAATACAAACTTTGCTTTGAAGCCAAACATAACTGTTGGATATCCCAGGTGGGGTCACTGGACAAGTCTGACGCTGCAGAGGAGGTCTGTGGGGCTGGAGTCCAAGGCCACCAGGCTCAGGTCCTGATCTGGGTGGGGTGGCGTCCGGGAACAAGTGCCAGGGTCCACAAAGGAGGCCAGCTCTTGGGCACAGACACACCCTCCTCTGGGTCTGGGGTCCTCAAGCTCCAACCTGAAGACTTGAATGTGACGGGGGGTTGGCGATGCTCCAAGCTTAGGCTTGAGGGAACAGGGGAACAGGGAGCTGAGACCCGGAGAGGGGGGACAGAAAGGACTAAAAGGCAGTGAGTGTCTTGCTGGGTCAAATACTGGACCAGACATGCAAGCCAGTTCCTCAGGCAGTTTGAGGGCATCACCCCCTTCATCCCCACTGATTCTTACCCCCACCTGGCTCTTCCCCCATCTGGCCTTGTCTACCATACCAGCCCCTCCAGACCCCACCTCACATGGGGCTCCTGATGACACAGGGAGCAGGCTGGGTCCCAGGTCACCACGGAACGCCTTCAGCTGCCTTTCCTCCTTGAAGATGCCCCTCACTCCTCAGCTGTCCCCAGGTCCTGTGTGGATGTCACCCTGCAGCCTCCTCCCGACCTGCCTGCTCCCTGGTGGGCACGTTCCCAATGTAGATGGTTCACACAGGGCCCTGGTCCCCACACAGCTCAGGACAAAGCGCTCCTCTGACCAGACCCTCCCAAGTATCTAGGTGCAGCCCTGCAGGACCGGAGGGGAGCAGCTCCAAGAGCCCAGCGCCACTCCCTGAAGGCTTGTCTCCCTGCTCACCTCGCCCGTGCGGTTGCAGACATTGTTGTTATTATTAGTATTATTACATTGTTGTTACTATTAGTATTATTACTGTGGATGAAACGATAGTGTACCTGGGATGGCTTCAAAACCATCGGAGGAAGGCTGGGGAGGAGGTGACTGGCAGAGCCCATTTAGGCAGCTTGTCAAGGAGAAAGGGAGGTGTGGCCTAGAGGGAGGGGAAGGGAAAGGCTTTTGACTGGAGCTGCCAAGAGAAGACCAGGACCCAGGAAAGGGCCTGGAGCCCAGGCCAGGCAGGACCTCGGAGATTGGCAGGGGGCTTCTGTTGCTGTCACCAAAGGGAGACAGTTCTTTGAGGTTGAGATCATGGGCAGGTTCAGAGGCAGGCAGTCACTCCAATGGCTCTGTTGCTATCAGAAGGGAGGCTCAGGAGGTGTTTGAAACAGCTCCCCAAGTGGGGACAGGGAGCACAGGGGAGGGCCTGGCCAGCCTGTGGGCCAGACATGCAGCGGCTCAGCCCTGAGGCCTGAGACCAGCGGGTCAGGTGGCCGCTCTCTGTGTGAAAGCTGCCGTTGTTGATGGTGGTCCAAGGTGATGTCTACCATGATCGGCTACATAAACATTAATTAGCACAAGTTAATATATAATTCTGCGCGCACACACACACAGACACACACACACACACAAACGGTATCTCACCAGTGCCAGCACTATTGTTTGATAAGGATTTAATGAGAAGTAGGAAGGGAAGGCGCCTGATAAGAGTCTTCTCTCATTGTGAACGGCTCCAAGGTCACAGAATGGGGGTGGGGGTGGGGGTGGGGGTTGTCCCAGGAAAGGACACGGGCCCTGCTCCTTTGCTGCCCACCAAGGACCCTGCCATAGGAAGCTCCTCGCATCACCCAGGCCCTGGTGCCCCACTGATGTCAGCACCCACCTGTGAGCACATGTCTGCATTGAAAGTTTGGGCGGGTGGTTTTCTGTTATTTGGGGCTAACGTTCACCGCAGGCTGCAGCTTTGCTGAGAGGCTTGTCCGCACAGGTCACCCACAGGCGCCCGAGCCGTCCGTCTCTGTGTGCTTTTCCCTCTTGGCGCGCAGACAGCAGTGCCGGGAGGGCAAGGTCAGGGAGCGGGTGATTGGAGTCACGCATTCCCGGACAGGCAGTTCCCTTCCTGCAAGCAGGTTAAGGTGGCAGGTAGGGCAGAGCACAAGCATTCGGGGTTTAAGGTGAGAATATGGCATGTCATAAACTGGGCTCACCTCCCAGCCCGTCCTGTGTCTGGGGGGTGCCAGCACTGACCGATTACGGGCCAGCTGCCAGCGCCCCATCAGGATGGTGACTAAGTGCTGATGCCTGCTCTTCCCCGGAATATTCTGCCAGGGCGGTGTCGGGCCCAGCAGGTGGGTGTTGGCCTTCCCAGGGAGCAGAGGAATGTGTCTCAGGGAAAGGAACAAGCCGGGGGTCCTCTCCCCGACCTGCCCTCTGCTTCTGGTCACATAGCACGTGTTTCTGGCCTCAAGGACAACTTTCTGGACACATCTGGGGCTGGGGAGGGATTTCCGCACCTGATTCCTGCTCCAGTGCTGGTCTCCTGCCTGTGCCAGCTGTGGCCGCCAGGCTTGTGGGCTTTGGGCTGGGCACTGGATAACCCTGGACAAAACCCCAGGAGAAAACCTTCAAGTGCATGTGCATTCTCTAGGCGGTCAAAACCATGGCTGTCACACACGCTGACACATCAGACCACACCTCTGGAGTGTTTGTGGCATTAATAAAAAGTCAACTGGGATCTTCAGCAACTGTGTAAGTGGCCATCCGCCAGCCGACGCTGGGACAGTGTCAGGAGAGGCATTCCCCCCATGGAGCCGCTCTTGTGCCTGCGGACGTCTGGGCACCCTGAGGCGACCTCATCCACAGGCACGGGGGACGTGGACAAGGCTGAGTGTTGTCCCAGCTGCTGCTCCCTGCGTGTCTCTCAAAACCTGCTGCGTGATGGGCTCTGGCTGTTGGTCAAGGACTCACTGGGTTTTTCTCTCCCTGACGCCCTGCCGCTGCCTGCAAGTCACCTGCCACCTCACCACCCAAGCCTGACCTTTTAGCCCCCTTGCTTCTCCTGCTGGGGACTCGAGGCTTTGGAGCGAAACCTGGGTGCCCCTTTGGCAATGGTGCCTGGCAGAGAGGAAGAAGCTCCACGCCAGGCCTGCAAGTGCACTGTGCCTGGGCTTGGACACTGGCACGACACCTGCTAGCAGAATACCTGTTGCCCAGGGCTGTTGGGCAGGTTAGTAAATCAGTTCACTATTAGCACCTCATTCTTTTTCTATATAAAAAAATATTGTTATTGATTTCAGAGAGGAAGGGAGAGGGAAAGAGAGATAGGAACATCAATGATGAGAATCATTGATCGGATGCCTCCTGCACGCCCCCCACTGGGGATCGAGCCAGCCACCTGGGCATGTGTCCTTGACCGGAATCGAACCCAGGACCTTTCAATCCACAGGCCGATGCTCTATCCACTGAGCTAAACCAGCCAGGGCTAGCACCATCATTCCTAAAATAAACCAGCCACCTGCCAGCCCCCAGGGGCGGAATATTCCTTCTGGCTAATCCTTTTGCTGGCTCCATTCCTAGGCAGTGGCTTCTCTAGGGCCATCACGAGTGGCCTTCAGTTCACACAAAGAGCCCCCTTCTCCTGCACAGGGTGGCCAGAGGCCCACACCTGCTGGACCCTCCGGTGGAAGTGGCGAGCTGGGTGCTGTTGCCGTCACCTTGCCTGACAGGAAAGGTAGTTAGGCACAGAAAGGTTACATAATTCCCCAAAGGCAACACAAGAGTGATAGGGGCAGGATTTCCCCAGGCCCTTGGGCTGGTGCAGGCCCACCACGGTGCTGCCTCTCCCAGAGAATGTCCACGGCCAGGGCAATCGAGGCCCAGGGGCCTGGCTCGCGGCTGTGCGATCTTCGGCAAATCACTGAGGTTTTCCTCTTCCTTGCTTTAAAATGGGATCCAGAGGTGTGGGCAGAGAGTGTCAGCTGGACCTGCTGTGTGGGGTTCCCAGGGGTATCAAATGAAACTTGGAATGGGGACGTGTGTGGGGTAAGCAGCCGAGCTGTTGTTATTTTTCTGTGTAGCTAATACTTGATCGCTAAATAGGGAAGTTCAGAGACAGAACAATGAATATATTCATTTGCAGAGGAGCATGGATGGTTCCCATACTCAGTCGAGAACCCCATGGCAGCCAGGGCTGCCTGAAAATAGTGGGTACAGAATTTCTGCCACACCGTGGAGCGGGGCGTATTCTGTCTTGGTACATTTTCATAAACGCCAAAGGCTATGTTAACTAAAGGAGACCTTGGTCCCAACTCACATACAAAAATCAGCAGAACCAGTGAATTCCTATGGCAAAACCTGCCCAGGTGAGTGCGCGCTGGTCCTGAGTAGAGCATTATGCCTTCCGTATGATGTCAGAATGGCAGAATTACTGAAATAAAACCACAGGCATTTTTATGTGAGGGAAATGGTGAGCATTTATTAGGTTGGTGACATCTATCACCCTGGGCAGGTGAGCCAGCAGGGGAGAGCCAGCCGGGGGGCTGATGACAGTGGCTGCAGGAGGACCCCATCCATATCCAAGGAAAACACCTTTTTTTTTTTTTTTTTTAAACAAGCTGAGTCGGCAGATGCAGGAGAGATTGATTTTTGAAAATATTATTCCTGAAATCTAAACTTGTGGCTACTATTTCCTGGCAGCTCGGCTGCTTGGGCATCTCGGTCCTAGGACACCAGTGTCCACCCTGGGGTTTTGCTGAAGCGGTCAGTGAAGCATGTTGGACCTGGGTAGGAAACGCTTGAATTTACATATTGTGTCCCCGAGGGGGAGGGGTGGGAGCGTGGTGCTCACACCTTGCACACCCTCTCCTGGGCCACTAAATGATGACTCAGATCCTGCTGGCTTTTTATTTTTCCCTCAGAATTACACTCAATAAACACGGTGACTCCTGCTTCTTGAGAGAAGTCCTGATTTATGTCCCCCACAATCACATCTCCTTAACAGCCCAATTGACCTCGGCCCAGCCTGTTCTCTCACTGCCGGGCCCAGGGCGGGTGCTGGGGCCGGCCTGCAGTTCTGTCCTGTAAGATCTCGGGAGGGGTGAATGAGGACGGGGCTGCGGGGACAAATCCAGTGTGGAAGAAGTCCTCTCTGGCAGGGAGGGATGGAGGCAAAAGGGGCCCGAAGCAGAAGGGGCCCCTGGGCTCCAGGGAGGGGCTACCTGAGCTGGAGGGCCCAGAGGGGCAGCACCCCAATGCCCCAAGCTGCCTGAGCTGGAGGACCCAGAGGGGCAGCACCCCAGCGACCCAAGCTGTGGAAAGGCGGCCGAGTGCTCCTCCAGGACCGCCTCTCGGGATGACAGGCTCAGGGTCCCTCTCCCTTCCCTCCTTGAGCGGATGGACCTTGTCATGGGAGAGTCCCAATCCAGATGGTGTCGGCTACCCACAGGGTCCCCATAGAACCCGGGGATGGCACAGTTCACTACACACAGGGCAGGGCAAGGAAGGGGGTGAGGGGCTGCAAGGATGGGCTCTGTGGACAAGCCACCAGCAGTCATGTGGCCTGGGGCAAAATCCACGTCTCTCCTTGCCTCAGTTTCCCCACCTACTAAAAGGGAGATGCAGTCCCTGGTTTTGTCCTCCTTCAATCCTGCTTTCACACTGGGGAAACTGAGGCACAGCAAGGCTGAGTGCCCAAGCAAGTTCCACAACCCCCTACGAAGCCCCCGTGTCTGGTGAGCTTGGTGTACAGTGAGCGCCCAGCAGGCCTCAGCGCCCCCACAGGTAACTGGGAGCCCAGGTAAAACACCATGTGGAGCAGAGGCTGCAGGGCACCTAGCACAGGCCCGTGATGACACCCACGGCAAAAGGGTGGCGGCTCAGACTCACTGCCCTTGAAGACAAAAGCTGGTCGCAGTCACAGCGGCTCTGAGGCTCAGTCCTGGGGTCTTGGCTGGGAGGATGTGTCCTGGAGAGGCCCTGGTCAGGATGCTATGAGAATTGAGGTACAGAAATCATGTGTGGGGCTCCATGGGGTCTCAGGGCCCCAAGGGGGTGGAGCAGGGCGGGACAGGAGGCAGCTGGGAGTGTCTGTGCGCACAACACCCGCTGGGCCCCTCTGACAGCATCGCCTCCTGCCTGCGCCCTAGTGCAGAACAGTCTGGCGGGAACTGCACTACGAGGACAAGGGCAGATCCACGGAGCCGCCCTCGGGACCTGGCTGAGGCCCATCCTTGGCCTCCTCATGCCCTGGAATCATGCACCCAGAGGGCAGGTTCCTGCCAGGCCAAGGCTGGGTAGTCTGGGCACCGACTCAGGACCTCCCTCCCCTCTGCTCTGCCCCTGACCTCCAACCCTTCACGAAGGAGGCAGAGGGCCGAACTGACCCCACCTCTTGTGGCCCCTTGGCCTATAGTAATGTGCCGGGGGCTTCAGGGACCAGGAGGCCTTTCTTGGGTCCTTTCCTCCAGTGAGGACAGGCTCCTCGGGAGTCTTTACTTCTGTTTCGGTGATGTCACTCATGGAAGTCTGAACACACAGGCGCTCGGGCAAGTCTGGGTCAACAGGGTGGGCCTCTGGATGGGTGTGCTACACATATCAGCAGGACTGGGTTACAGAGACCAGGCCAGCAGGATCCTCCCCCACCCCCACCCCCTCTCTGACCCCCTGCAGCACCCAGACAGATGGCCTCCCTCTCACGGCCTCCCTCTCACGGCCATCTCAGGCCTGCCCAGGGCCAGGAGCTTCTAAAGGGCCCAGGCACCTGGGAGGTTCCAGGGAAAGCAGGGAAGGAACTGGGTGGGACAGCGGTGTGCCTGGGCTGGGGTCTCCCTCCTGCCAGGACACCCATGAGTCAGTCCCCTACTGGGCCAGGCCCACCTACAGGGCTGTACAGGACTGGGTGAGGGTCCCAGGGGACAGCACAGGCCCAGTGCGTTCTCGCATATTCTCGCTGAGCAAGAGTGAGTCCCTCCGCTCTAAAAGCACCAGCAGAAGAGTCAGGCCAGAGAGTAAAGGCAGGCGCAGTCAGCCCCCATCCTAACCATCCTCAGAGTCACTGTGAGCAGGTGCCCAGAGGCCTTTTGTCCTCTCTGTGGTCCTCCCGACGAAGGCAGTCAGCTTTCCCAGCGGCGTGGAGAGAAGAGGCTGTGTGGGTGGGGCCAGGGGGGAGCCAGCCCGTGCAGGGACCTTGACTCTGTGCCCGGGACGCAGAGTCCCCCCTCCACGTACCCCCCAGAAGTCGTTCTGTGCCGGTCAGGTCTTGCATGAGCGACATTCCCATCTGAAAGGCTAATTTGTGCAAATGAGTGTTTTGCTCACCTCTACTTAGGAATTCCCGTCCCCACCACGCAAGCTGCAGGCATTCCTCTCTCTGAAAACTTTCCACTGCCAGGTGAGCCCTGCTGGTCCCACTGGAGGGACCTCATGCTTGTTGTCTGGGGAGCCATGTTTCTGCTTCCACTTCTAGCACTGTCTCTGGGTTTAGGCAGCACTTCAGGAGGTGAGAGCCTTTGTCTCAGAGGTCTGGACAGAGCTGTCCTGACCACAGAGCTCAGCAAAGCAAGGGAAGAGGGGGCAACACGTTCTCAATCAGTGGTTTGGGGCCTCAGACGCTGATCACTAATTCTGCCTGAGTCCCACCAGAGCACCCGTGGGGGCCTGACTTCGCTGGTGAGGATCCCCACAAACAAGACCCAAAGTGGGGGCACATGGCATTCATGGCATGCTTCCTAAAGGGGAGGATCCCTCTGGTGACAGTGACAGGCCCCCCAGAGACACTGTGGCAAACCAGCCGCCCCACCCGCTCACTTGCTGAGGTCGGTGAGGCTCTCTGGGCCGCACTAGTGGGTGATCGGGTTCTGATTTTGCCAGTGTGGCTCCCGGCAGTCCACGGCGGAATCAAAACGGATGGAGGTGCAAATGAAAGTTGAAATGGGTCCTGGGACATGTGGCAGCCCGACCTGCTCCTTTGCATACAGCTCCCACTTGAGCCATGGCAGAGGCAGTTGGGGTACAGTCCTGCTCTGCACCAGCCTACCTCCTTGACCAAAGAGCCCACCTCTCCCAGGTCCTCCAGCGGCCCAAGGTGGGGATCTGGAGGAACGGGCTGTGACCCTTCCCTGCTGCAGGAACAAATGTCCCACCATGGCCTTCCCATCTCTGTGCAATCTCCTCAACACTTACTAAAGGGCGCAGGTACCTCTAGTAAGGGGAGGATTGAACCCAGCACTTACTTCGAGGCCTCCAATTCTCTGGAAATCCAGAGGCTGCCCACCAGACTTTGGCCTTTGCTTCCACTTAATATAAATAAAAGGACAAATGCATAAAGAAGTTAATAGCCCATTTTCATAACACGTAGGTAGGAGTTCTAAAGTTATTCCCATCAACAAAACTGCCATTTCTTGGAGACATTCCTCTGGATTCTTTTCAGAAGAAATGCTCTCAGGAGTGAATATGTAAACAAAACTTTATCCACTTCTGTGAACAGGGACCACAGCTGTGTCTCCCCATCACCTGGGAGGCCCAGGGAGCAGGGCACAGGCTGGCATTCCTGGGTCATTCCCGCTTTCAAGACAGGGCCCCGCCATGGTGCACAGCACGGGTGTAGACAAGGCCTCTGGGCCCAGCTCAGAGTCCCGTTCACATCCGTGTACCACAGTGAGTGGCCACTTGGGGTAACTGAGCCTGATTAATATAAACAAGATCTCCCCCAAGGCAGGTGGGAGTCTGGGCCCCAGGTCTCCTGAGCTTCTGTCTCCCATATCAGGTTCTGGTAAGAAATGCCTGGTGGCTTCCAGGCACGTCCAGCTCAAATGAAAATGAGGAAAGTAGAGGAGTGGGGAGTATCGGAGCTCTCCTGGAGGAGGGGGAAGTTTCCCCAATCTGGGGGGTGAGTTTGGATCAAGTGAACAATCACCTGATTAACCGATTCCTTCCTTCTTCTATAATTCCATGGTGACAGGCAGGAATTCCACCAGCAGATGGAAGTGAGGCCCACCACATGCCTGCCCTGAGTGCAGGGCAGCATTCTGAATGATAATTCATTCCTAGTGGGCACAGCCTAATGGTCCAGACTCTCAGACTACCAAGTGGGGTAGGAACAAAGTGAGGGCTGCTTCTTGCAGTGGCAGGTGGGCCAGCACCGGGCCACCCCCTCCTGAGTATCTGCTCCCAGCGGCTTCACAAGACACCAGATGGTCCCAGGCGTCTAAGTATCGAGTGGGCTCCAGAGTCCTCAGCCAGCAAGAAGCCTCGGGTCAGCTGAGAGGGCTGCTCTGCTGTCTTTGCAGGTGAACGAATCCTCCCAAAGGGTGGGCCTTGCAGGACAGGGGAGGGGGGCAAAGGCAAGACTCCTGGAAAATGGGAAAATCCACAGCTGAGCCAGATCGAAAAGCTCTGTCCAGCAAACCCGAATGTGTCCAGCTATGAACACACTCTGGAGCCCCGGGTGGGGGGTTGGGGGGGGAGTGGGGGGGAGAGGTGGCCTTTGGGCCTGGGAAGAAGCCGAGGAAGAGACCTGGATGACCACTCAAGTATGAGAGGCCTCGGGGACACCAACGGAAGCTGAATTCTGTAGGAGCAGTGACTGGGAACGCAGCTGTGCAAAGCAGTGGGCAGGCCCGACCTGGGGGACGTGGGTGAGATCCCAGTTTGGCGCTGCTTCCTGGATCTCTCCTCCTCCGCGTCTCCAGGCTCATGACTCTCTGGGCTGTCCTCCGCCTTTTTCGATGCATGGGAAGCGAGGTTCCACTTCCCATGCATTGACTGAAGGCTTGTCTGTGCTACACACAGAACCTGGCAACCCAAGCCAAGCTAGCTGAAGGGACGTGACTATAACAAGAGAGCTTAGGGAAATTAACCAGGCCCGACGGAAGAAGAAAGCATTTGAAGACAGACATGCAGAGCAAATCCACTTTGCTTTGAGCTGAGTCCGAATTAGTGATAGACCAGATGGAGCCGAGTCTGATGAAATAATGGACACAAAGCAGCTGAGCTTCACTAAGTGCTGGAACTAACGAAGCTGAAGCCGATTGAGTGATGAACCCAAAGGGGCGGAGCATGAGTGAGTGATGCAGCAGGCAGAACCCAGTCCAAGTTAGTGATGGGTCAAATGGAGTTAAGTCTGAGTGAGTGGAGGACAAGATGGAGCTGAGTCTGAGTGACGGACAAGACGGAGCTGAGACTGAGTGAGTGAAGGACAAGACGGAGCTGAGTCTCTGGCAGAGAAGTGTTAGTGATAAATGTCTGCCGCTCATGTAAAGAGCAAGTGGTTAATAGCAAGATCCAGATCTTAAATATACAGATCAGCCGTTTCTGTGATATTAATTAAGAATAGATGCACATAGATAAATCTTGTCAGGCTTGATGAGAAAACAAAAAATGCACTTTAAATATAAGAACACCGGTAGGTTGCAAGCAGAAGAATGGGAAATGAGACACCAAAAAAAAAGAAAACAGTGTGGCTACAAGAATGTCACAGTACGCTTCAGGCAAACAGCATTAGGAAGAAATAGAGGGACATTCCATGATGATAACGAGCCATTTCAATCTGAAAACATAGCAATCCTATCTCTTAGCTTAAATTATAGAAAGCAGAAGCCAATATAACTAAAATGACGACAGACAAAGCCACCATTATTAAGTTATGAGTTTTTTAAATATATTTTTATTGATTTCAGAGAGGAAGGGAGAGGGAGAAATATAGAAACATCAATGATGTTAGAGAATCATTGATTGGCGGCCTCCTGCACGCCCCACACTGGAGATCGAGTCCACATTCCGGGCATTGAGCCCACAATCCGGGCATATGGCCTGACTGGGAATCGAACCATGACCTCCTGGTTCATAGGTTGACGCTTAATCACTGAGCCACGCCAGCTGGGCCTAAACATGAAATGTTTGATGAAAAATTTCCCCAAAATTCCTTGTAAATACAATTTACCAAAATGAACACAAAAAGAAACAGAAAGTGTGACTAGTCTTATATTTATTAAATAAATTCAACCCGTACTTTAAAACTTTTGCACCTAGAAAACTGCAGAGCCAGCTGGAGGAGTGGAGAGTCTCCTTCCACAAACAGCTTGTATATTTCTTGTTAGATTTCCGCCCCCCTCACACCCTCAGGTGTGTTTCATAGTTTTTGATGCTATGTAAATAGTATTGTCAAATGAACTTTTATTTTCTAAAACATCTGTTGCAATGTATAGAAATTGATTTTGTAGCCAGCAACCTTGCTGAGCTAACTCTCCTTAATTTTGATAATTCGTAGGTCCTTTGGGCATTACATAGAGGCAACAGCTCACATGCTAAGAACAACGTTGTTCCTTCTTTTCCCAGTTCTTCTCTCCGTTTTTCTTTCTGCTCTTGTGTGGAGAACAGCAGTGAGGGAGGCATCTGACAGCGCCTCACCTCCAGGAGACAGGTCCCAGTTTCATCGGCCTGTGCTCACTGCGGGGTGTGCAGGTCCTATTTCCCAGGTTAAGGAAACTTGCTTCTGTTCTAAGTTTGCTTAGAGTTTCCTCTTAGCAAATGTTTTGTCATGAGTGGATTTATAATTTTCCCAAAGGCTCTTTCTGCTTCTGTTGATTCATCACTGAGCTTTCTTTCTCCTTTAATCTGTCGAGGTGATGACTCACAAGCATCTCTTCTCAAATTAAGCCAGCTCTTCAGCCTGGTACCTTCCCTGCACTTTGCAGGATTTAGCTGGTCCCTGTGTCAGGATGCTTCAGTTGTTGTTGGTGACTGGGCTGGTTTCTGAGCCGGTTGGCAAGGCTGGGGTCGGGGGTAGAGGGACACGGTTGGTCACCGGCCCGGGGGCTTTTGCGGGGCCTCAGTGAGGAGCTGGGTTTCGGGGTCCTCGCTGACCATGGGTGGGGGTGTGGAACACTGTGCAGGGGGATCGCAGGGTGTTTCTGGGGAAGGGATCCCAGCCAGGGAATGCCAGGCGTATGGGGTCTTGCCTCCAGAAAGGAGGGGGATGTCAAGATTCCTGGGAGGAGGGGGCATGGCCCAGAGACCAGGGCTTAAACAAGGGGTGTAGTGAGATTGGCAGGACTTCACAAGGGACAGGAGGTGGGAGCAGGGAGTGATCAAAGTGGTTGGGGGAGGTGCTTCCACAGAGCTCAGTGTAGCCAGACAGTCCCTGTTGCAGAGGGTCCCTTGAGTCCCCAAGGGTGGAGGGGGTGCCAAGCCTGGGGTGCAGGGATCAAGGCAGGTCCACGATCCTCAGGACCTCAACCCCGCCCCAGGCTCACTCAACGTGCTTCCAAGCCACAGACCAGCAGGGCTGGGGAGGACATGGAAGTGACTGCGATTCCAGGTCCAAGGCCTCCGCCTGGCGACCCCAGGGCCTGGGGACACTGTGACCAAGGTGGCAACACTGGAGCTATTGCTTAGCCTGAGACCCTCTGCCCCGAATGCCCCTCACCTGCATACTGGTCTGTGGCCATGGCCTAGAAAGGCTCCAGACTCACCTGAGGCCCCAGGGCCGCCACAGGCCGACCACAGAAGAAGCCCTGCTCACAATTTGTTTTGAAAAAAAAAATGCATCTGTATTACTGCAATCAAATAAGGCAGGACACCTGTCATGCTGGTCTGCTCCTAGGGTGCCTGGAGCCTAGGTAGGACGGGGCACAGCGGGCACTCAGCCGGCCCACTGGCTAGGAGTGTAATAGCTCCGAGCTCTTCCCCTCCTTAAGAGCTAGTGTGTGAACACTTTGGGTTTAAAAATGAACTTTGGGGATGGGTGCTGAATGCCTGTGTGTATGGCAGTGGTTCTCAACCTTGGCTGCACATTAGAATCACCTGGGAATCTTTTTAAAATCCTGATTTCTGGGCCTCATCCTCCTGAAATTCTGTTTCTTTGTTACTAATGTTGTGGCCCCACCCCATAAAAAGAAACAGAATTTCCCAGAGGATGAGGCCCAGAAATCAGGATTTTAAAAAGATTCCCAGGTGATTCTAATGTGCAGCCAAGGTTGAGAAACACTGGTGTATGGACTTAAACATCTTAAAGTTACATTAAACTTAACTTTCATCTCTTGTGTATTGTCAGCAAAAGCCTAGATGTGGACTAGATGGACTAGATGTAATGTTTTTCACTTTCATTTCTTAATTTTGAAGTTCAGATGCTCATGGCAGATGAGGTAGATTGCAGTTCTTCCGGACTGGTTATTTGCATCGTTGTAACATTTTTGAGTTAGCCATGTGGTCATGGGGTCTCACAGTACTAGGGACTAAATGTTTGTTTGCCCCCTCCTCCCCCTGCCCCATAGTGATATTGAAGCCACCTGAGCACCCACTGTGGCTGTATTTGGCAACAGGGAGGTAATTAAGGGTAAGTGAGGTTCATAAGGTTGGGGCCTTAATCCAATAGGGTCTGTGCCCTTTCAAGAAGCGCAAGAGACATCTCTCTCCCTCTCTCTCCTCATGTCTGCACCCCAGGAAAGGCCACATGAGGACATGAGAGACTCTGCCTGGTGACAACCTGGTCGGAAACTTGATCCCAAACTAAGACAATATATGTACAAGCAAACCCACAGGTGATCCTCACCACTGGGGAGGGTGGGGGAGGGCAGCTCTGCAATGCTGCTCACCTGCCTGATGGCGGTGCTGAGAGGGTAGTTATCAGATCATCACACACCTGCCTGGCCCTGAGGACACCTCCCAACACACACACACACACACCCAGGCCTCCGGCTACTTTTGGCCAGATGGCCATTTGGATTGTGCACGGCACAACTCTGGGGACGCCGTTCATAATGGTAGCCCTGGAGTGGTGGGGTGCTGCAGCACTGCTTAAAACCACAGCCCACCCACCATGTGGCCCCAGTCCTTGTTGGGGGATCACTGTGGAGAAGTGGGCCAGTGGGTGGGTGGTATATCTGGAGGAATGGAGCAGTACACACTCCCCACCCCCTAAACTGACTTCTGCTTGTAAGGGAGGCTGATACTCTCATCACTGTACCATGCCCTGGAGCCTTCCAGCAACCTGAAGCGCAAATGCATTCATCCTGTACTTGCCCATAGATCCTGCAAAGAGCCTGCTTCTCACCAGAGCTTGCACCACACTCCCACCATGCCACTGCGGGGCCTTGCTTTCTTTCAACTCTCCCATGTCCTCGGACAGCCTGTGGCCACCTCTGCGGCACACTGTCCGATGGCCAACAACCAGCCTCAGCCTTCACTTTGAATCCTCAAGTCTGCACACTAACGCTCTGCTCCTCTGCCCTTTGAACTGCCTCCTGGGTCTCAGCAGCAGCTGCTCCCAGGGGAAATGCCCTGAGCTCTTAGGACAGGCTCTGGTTAAAACCCCCAAGGGTGGCATGACCGGAGGGTCACTGGGTATTATAGCACATGCCGTTCTGGTGGGCATTTGGCCTTTCTGTGGAATGCAAGGGCACCATCTTCAAAGAGGATGGTTTTGTAAAGGCTTTATTTACTCAGGAACCATGAGGGTAAATAAGGAGGGTGTCCAGGTTGCAGGTAATCTGATCATGTCCAACTGGCTCTACCTCTGGGGCAGGAGGCCAAGAATAGAGCAGGGGACAGAGCAGCATGAATAGGCTTGAGCTGGGAGCAATCACCATTCACTAAACACGGCCACCCTGGCAGGTCCCAGGCACATACTCCCACGGACCCTGTGCTCAGCTCAGTCCAGCCTCCACCCCATGGTCACTACATCCCTTGAGGCTGGCCTCCCTCCCCCACCTGAATCCCTGGGCTACCACAGAGGCCCTTACAGCTGGCAAGTCCCCCCAGGGCCCCCAGTGAAGACTGATGCCCTCTGCAGCATCCTCCAAGTGGTCGCCCAGCTTCACTTGCCATTTCGCACCCAGCCACCCAGACAAGTGAGCATGATTTGAATCAATTCTCTCTCCACTACATGACTGATAGCCACCTCTCATAAGAAACTAGGGAGAAAATCCAAGGAATAAAGGCATCCAGCTTAGCACTGCCCTCCCCACCTCCTGAGACTCCAACATATCCTATATAATAAAGAGGTAATATGCAAATTGACCCTCACACCCTCACAAGATGGCTGCCTACAACCAGGCCTGCAGGGGGGGGGGGGGGTTAGTGAGGGACCACAAACGATTGAATAAGCAGTTTGCATGGGGCAACCAGGCTGGCGGGGGGGAGGAGGGGCAGTTGGGGGCGACCAGGCCGGCAGGGGGGGGGCAGAAAGAGGCAACCAGGCCAGCGGGGGTGAGGGGATGGGGGGTGGGGAGGCAGTTAGGGGTGACCAGGCAGGCAGGCAGGTGAGCGATTAGGAGCCAGCAGTCCAGGATTGTGAGAGGGATGTCCGACTGCCGGTTTAGGCCCAAGGTTGGGCCTAAATCGGCAGTCGGACATCCCCCAAGGGGTCTCAGATTGGAGAGGGTACAGGCTGGGCTGAGGGGACCCCCCCTCCCATGCATGAATTTTGTGCACCAGGCCTCTAGTTCTCAGATATTAGAAGTATTGTGTCCACCTGCATCCATCTAACCAATGTCTCCCAAGTGCTCCTGTGTGCCAGGCACTGTTTCAGGCACTGGGGATGCAGCTGTGAGTCTGCTGGGCTTTGTGCAGCCCCTCACTCAGGGAACAGATGCTCCCATGGAGAGGGCAGACAGGCAACAGACAAACAGAGCAGACAGCATGTCAAAGCCTGGAAGGCATGGAGGAACATGAGTAGGGGCGGGGGGGGCGGGGGGACTGAGAGATCAGCCGATGCAACAAAGAGGTGACTTGGAGCAAAGGCCTTATGGAGCCAAGGGAGCCTGGAAGTAGAGGTCCCAGAAAGCGGGTGCATCTGGCAGAGGGAGGCTTGGAGGTCAAGGAGAGGCCCGAGTCTTGAGAGTTCCTCTGAGTTGGAGGGTCCAGTAGGAGGGCCAGACCTGGCAGATGAAGGGGGCGCCTTTGCCGCAGTGGGTGGCCGCCAGAGGTGATGAGCAGTAGCTGATTTGTATTTGCAAGTAGAGCAGAAAACCTGTCCCGGAAACAGCGGGAGCTGGAGGAGAAGTCAGGTGTGCTTCCTAGGTTTGGTGCTGAACACAGACAGGACTGCCCCTGCTGAGGCTGCAGGGTGGGTTTAGGGAGGAAATGTGAGGTGCATTTGCATCGTGGAGTCTGAGATGTCCAGGTGAGCCATCTGCAGATGCAGTGCAGTCTGAAGGGACTTGAGGGCAGAGTCCCCCCCTGCAACCACCATGTCAATTCCAAGCCCACCCTGTGGTAAAAGGGGCATTTCAGGTGCAATACTAGAAGTCTGAGCAGTGCCCTGGGGCTCTGAGGTGGGAGAAGGGGGAGCGAGGTAAGGTCCCTCACAGAAGGTACAGGGGCCATGTTTGGAGAAGGGCAGTGACTTGGATTCTGCATCACCCTGGTTTCTGACAAGTTGTTAGAAATGCTGTGGAAGAAATGCTGTGGAAGACAGTACGAGGCTGGCAGCCTGGCCCCCTTTCTGGGTCCTTGTGACTCTGGGGGGGTCTGCACGGCCCCAGGTCCTGCATTTGTGGAGAAGGAGGAGCTTGGGGCCAGTGTTCCCATGGACGGCCCCTGGCAACTCCGGGAGCTGAGCGAATGCCACCGTGGGGCGCCTGAGGCACCAAGCGCCCACCACTTGACAGCCAAGCCCTGAAGGATCCCCAGCCCTCGGCGCTGCGCTCCGTCCTCCATCGCCCTGCGACCGCATAGACCTCCCGGCTTGCGCCCCGCAGCCCAGGGCTCCAGGAGAGGGCGGGAGTGGGTTGCGGACGTGGGAAGGTGAGGCCAAGGGGCCGATCAGGCCGGGGGTGGGCGTGCCGAGAACGCGCGACGGTGTCTGCGCTCGCGTGTGCGCAACGGGGGCGGGGCCCCGCCCCAGGGCGGGAGGGGGCCGCTGGATTAAAGGCCACCCGGGCGGGCGGGGACCAGGACAGCAGCCCGCACCCAGAGCACTCTCGGCTCTGCGCTGCCCAACGCGCTTCCAGCCGGCCGGCGCGTCCAGCGGCCCCCGCGCAGCGCGTCCTGCAGAGCGCAGCCGGACTTACTCGACATGAGCGTCCGGACCGGACACTGAGCGGTGGGGATGATGTCGCAGCGCGGGGCACTAGGGCCCGGTTGGGGGCTTCTGCTGGCGCTGCTGCTGCCGCTGGGCGAGCTGCCGCCGGTGGGGGCCGTCGAGGAGGAGCCTGACAAGGAGCACGAAGAAAGCCAGGGCTTCCAGGTGGTCACATTAAAATGGCACCACGTCCAGGAACCGTATATCATCGCGCTCTGGATCCTCGTGGCCAGCGTGGCCAAGATCGGTAAGTGACCCCGGACTCGAAGGGCCTCCGGGTTCTGGCCCCGCCGCGACTTTCCCTCCACCGACCCCGCCTGCGCTCCAGCTGGCAGAATTAGGCGCCCACCTTCCTCCGGGTATGTGCCGGCTCCGCGGTCTTCCCTGCGGAAGGGGCGCGTTCAGTGTCAGTTGCCCCGCGGTCTGGTCCGAGAGCACCGCGCTCAGCCCCGGGGAGCCAGCCCTTGAATCAGGCAGGGGCCGCGAGCCTGGCCGGGCCCGGAGCGGCCGCGCGGGTCCCCGCGAGTCACCCACCCGATCTTGCCGGTGGGGAAGCCCGCTCACTCCGGACACCGGGTCCTGTGTTTGGGCTCCAGTCTGCCCATCCAGGACTGCGGTACAGCGCGTTTCCACGCTCTGGCGCTCCTGCGCCGGGTTTTCTGTCTGTCGGGCTTGCGGGGGGCTTTTTAACGCCCTGAAAAAGGGAATGCCCTTGTTGACAAGCACCGAAGTGATACTTTGTTCCCAGAGCAGAAGGGAAACGGTGCCGCTCATAATTAAGCCCAGTAAATTCCTACCGATAGGAGCGAGTTTCCCATTGAGAGCGGTTCTCTTTTTAAAACCCCTTCCTGTCAGATTTGTCTTCTCCTAACTTGCTCCAATGAGCCAGCAAAGTGGGATTGCCATAACTCGGCAGCAAGGTGATGGGAAGGTCATCTTTCCTAAGGGCTTCGGCGGACTGAAGTTTCTAAGTGCCGGTCAACACCAGAGAGGGTCTTAGCTGAGATATTGGAGGTAATGGCATTTGTAACTTACTAGGGGGAGCCTGAGGGAGGGCCCACTGAGCGCAAGGTCTGAAGACACCCCCCATCCTTGCCCCCCCCCCCCCTAGGAACTGTAGGTGGCAGGAACAGATAACTAATGGGTTTGAATGGGGAAGGGCAAGGCAAGAAGAAGAGGAGCCCTTCTGGGGCCTTGGAGGGCAACTGACGTCCTCAGCATGCTGGGAAAGAGGTTTGGGGCAAGACCTTAGAGGGCTTTGGACCTGGGGTTCGGGGTACCTGGCAGAGGCTGGCTGCAGCTTGTTCCCCTTCACGTCCTGCTTAGGCCAATGGCCTCCCTTGAAGTCCCTCTCTTTTCTGCTTTGTCTTTCTTAGGAGCTCCCTCTGCCTCCTCCCTCCTTTTTCCTGGCATCGGTGTCGCCCCTTGGCCCCACCTGCCTGGTCACCTTGCTTACTTTGTCCCCCACTGGAAAGCCCTGTGGTCTCATAAGCTGTGTCTCTGCCAGACGCCTCTGCCAGGGGCAGACCACTAACACTAGCCAATGTCCAATGTGACATTCACTGGGCAAGTCCAACCTCAATGTCTGGGCGTAGCCTGCCCTGACGCTCACACTGCTCACCTAAGAACTGACCTATTTCTGGGGCACAGTTTGGGGGGGGGGGGGGGAGTGGCGTCTCTTCCTCTGCCACCCTCTTTACTCTATGAAACCACCATAAGGATGATGACATGTGCAGGGTGGGCCCAAGACACTCTGGGCGGTGCAGCTCCTCTGTTGTGTAATCAAGCATGCATTTTCTGTCTAGTCTTGGTGTCGGCACAGGTGTGGAGCCTGGCATATGAGAGTCCGGTGCCAGCCATCAGGGCACCAGCTGTTCAGCCTTGAGTGGGTGTGGGGACCCTGGGAAGGCGGCACTGACCAAAGTATTTGCCTGGCCCAGATTTTGTTACTCACCCAGGAAGAGCCATGGCCTGCAGGTCTCTGAGCACTCGAACTGTCCAAAGAGGGCCTTCTCCAGGTGGGGGCCACCCACTCCAGCAGCTCCAGCGCCGTCTCATGGGCAGGGCAGAATGTGTTTTCTCCTGGCACTCACCATTTAAAAAGTCTCACTTCAACAGCACCACGCCCTGCATGTTTTAATCCTGGGAAGCTGGAGGAAGGGGCTCAGGACAACATAAAGAGGATCCCGGGGAGAAGACCCCTGGAGTGCCCTCTGACACTGGGTCAGGCCTTGCCCCGCCCCTGCCTGCATAGTTCTTCTGCATTTGGAGGCTCCCACTATGATGGCACTGGGGCCTGGCCTGTGACTAGGCAGCACTACACACACTCAGTTTCCCCATCTTTACAAGGAAGCTGGGAGTGTACCCATGCCCAGCCCTCTCCCAGCCTTGCTCCCTCCCTGTCCTTCCTTGTGGCCTCTCCCCAGTAATCCTATCCCTGGAATCCCCTGCACTGACCCTGCCCAGTTCCCCAAGGTCATCTTTGTGACCCCACCTCTCTTCCCTGCCCTCTGAAGTCCCCCACTCCTTACTGCCTTGTCCTGCCTCCATCTTCTGAGGCTGCTCCTTCTTCGTCCACCTTGGGGCCCTGCCCCTGGGTCTGGACCTAAGCTCTCCTCCCCGACCCCCCCCCCCCCGCCCCACTCTCCCTTCACTGCCCCACGCCCAGCACCTCCAGGTACTGTCTTCCAGGGGCTCCCATCTCCAGCCCAGGTTACCTGAAAGTGCAGCTGGTCATCAGGCATCTCCGCACAGACATCTCCCCACACCTCAGATGAACCCCCACTCTCCCCACTTCTCAGCTCCCCAGGCTCAAAACCAAGGCTTAGCAAACAATCTGGACCCACCGCTCACACTTAGCCACACAAACCAGGAATCACCTCGAGCCAGTCACCTCAGCTCAGTGGTCCCAGCTCACTCCAGACCAGACCCAGCTGCACTCCACGCCCTCCAAGGCTCGGGTCTCACCCCCCACAATCCACTGTGCTCTCTGCAGTGAAAGTCAGAGCTCTGACCTAGTTTCTGCTGGACTAAGCCAGGGACTTCCCACTGCCCAGCCCACCTCCCTGCTCAGCCCTCTGCATTCAGGTGCCCACCCTTCCCCCACCACCCACCCCTAAGAACTCTGGACTTACAGTTGAGGTTCATACTCAGGGACTAGACCCCCTCAGACGTCTCCCTCCCTGGAAAGCCAACCCTAATGCCTATTGCTCATACCCCTAAAGACTAATCACGCCCACACCTTCCTCTAACTGGGCCCGGAGGCCTCGTGGCCGTGGGTCCAGCCCATGCACAGATGAGGGACGTGCTTGGGTCACAGTGCACTTCCTCCTGCCTCACAGTCCAGGGTTCACACTTGTTAAGCTACTTGGCCCCTTTCATCATTCAAAATGGTCAGGGATCATCCGGACTATTTGAGTCTCAAGTTACAGAAACAGAAGAGCTGGACTGATACTGATTTCCAAACACCTGTGTTGGAGAAGTCAGATTTCTACCAGCCATATGTAACCTTGTTGGGGACAGAAGGTGCAGGGGACCCTGAGACACAGGCAGTAACTCCTGCATAAGCTTCACAGCGGCTTCTCTGCTCAGCAGCTGGGGACAGAGAGCTGTGGAGAGCAGGGTCACAGCACTCTCTGGGTGGCCCGGGCCTGGGTTCTGCCACTTTGCAAGGTGAGGAGCAGGTATGGCTTTGTACCCACAGCTGTCCAAGACCCTGAGCCTGCAAGCTCCCCACATGTATGCATTTGGGTCTGTTACTGCGTCTTTAGGAAATTCAGAGGCGAAGGAGGCCCCTGAGGCCAGGGAGCCATCCACAGCTCAGGGACGGGTGGAAAATGAGGTTGAGGATCCTTATGCAGTGGGGAGGGGAGAGGACTTTCCCTGGAACAGCCGGGAGCCCTGGACATGTGCTTCTCTGGGGGGTCCCGAGTCTGCAGCCGCCCATACCAGGGTCACTTTGGACCTTGGACCAGGCCAGGCTTTCTCTCCCTAATCGTGTTCTCAGTCCTCAGGCCTCCCCCGGCTGTGTGACTTCTGTCTAGACGCCCTACCTAATGGTGGATTTCTCTGCGGTGTAGCTGTCGGGCCCCGGGTGTCTGCCCTGAACTATGCTCCAGGCTGTGTGGGAAACTCTGGGGTGGTGTTTACCTCCTGGGCTAATTACACCTGCTCTGGTTTTAGACGAGGAGCCCCTGACTCCTATCCCACTCTCTCCTGTGGGCTCCTGGGCACCTTCCACCGTGCTCTCCTCTCTGCACCCCCTGAATTGCCCTAGCTGGCCTGGAGGGAACACATGAGAGGATCTGGAGGACATGGATGGCCTAGAAGGGCAGAGTAACCCACATGAGTCCCCAGTGGAACCTATCCTTCCAAGAGTAGACAGTCAGTGGGCCCTAGTGGACCCCAATCCTCACAGGACAGATGGAGTCAATGGGAGTGAGGACCCATTATCCAAGGCCTGGAACCAAGGACTCTCCCTGGAGTTTCTCCTGGAGGGAAGGTGCCATGCTGAAGGTGTAAAGTCTCCTTTTTCAGGAACTGCCCACGGGAGAATTAGCCCCTGGCTATAAAACAATCCATGGGCATTTGGAGCTAAGGTATTTTGTTGGAATAATCTGAGGAAGGGGGCAAAGGTCGGGCAGTACGATAGCACCCAGTCCTGCCTGCTCCAGAAGGGACTCCCACCTGGGAGCCTTCCACCCGGGCCAGCTTCCCGAAACAGTCCAGAGAGAGTCACTACCAGTTCCCAGGATCCAGGCTCTTCTTCGGAGTCTGGGCCCAGGTCAGCCTTGGCATGCACGCACAGGCTCTGAAGGAGGAGTTTGGTGAAACTTAGCTCTGGGCTCTCTGATCTGGCCCTTAATCAGCCTCACACTTCATTTCTTCACAGACATGTTCAGCCCACCCCCACCCCCAGCTCTTGGCCGGTAAGACAGAGGTGGGATTTCCCTCCACACGTGCCAGGCCCTTCACCATGCGCTCCTCAGGAGCCAGGGAGTGTTTAAAGTCGGGGTTCCCATCCACACATCTTCTCCCCGTTGTCTCTCCACTCCCTTTCGGCAGCGAGTTTTACCAGGAGCTGTGCACCTGAAGCGGGTGGGGGAGCTCAGTGTCTGATGAAGGAGGCAAGCCGACATCAGGGCTGGCCAAGGTTAGGTCTGGCCAAGGTCAGGGCCAGTCTCCTCAGCTCCTCTACCTGCCCTACGCTGGCAGGTGCTCTGAGTTTCTCTCAGAGAAGGGGCTTCCCTGGCTCTGTCCCTGCTGGGGAGCTAGGACAGGCCTGATCCCAGAGCATGGTATCCATGGCTCTGAGTCTGACAGCTGGCACCTCTCTGGTGTTGGGTCTCAGACACCAAGTTTTGGGGTGCTGAATATTGGGATGCTGGATCTCAAGTACCAGGTATTAGGGTACCAGGCCTCAGGGACCATGTCTGGGGTGCTAGGTATTGGGGGGGGTGCATCTGTGCGAGCCCGCTTCCCTGCCCTCAGCACTGGAGCCTAGAGTGTGTGATTGCCTGAGCCATGCCAGACACAGTGGGGTCTCTGCCCCCTGCACCCAGTCAAGTTTCAAGGTGGCTGGCTTCCTAGTATGAGAGTCTGAGCTGTTTGAGGTTTGCTCACCTGGGGCAGGTCTTTGACCTCACCCATGCCTGTATCTTGCTCATATCTTGCCCCCACCCTCTGACCTGCAGCCCTTCTTCCTGACCTGACCTCATGCACTTGTTTCCAGCTCTTCTCTATCTCTTCATATCTTTGTCTTCTATCTCCTCCTGTCTGTTCAGAGCTGGGGAGATAGCAGTGCTGGGAGTCCAGGTGCCTGCAGCACTCCTCCCCACCCAGCCTTGTCTGCAGAGCCCATCAGATTAGAGGGGGCGGGGTGCGGCTGAGCTCAGGGGGGCATGTGGCCTCCCATGGCAGCCTCCCATCCACCCTGATGTAGCCCTGCTATGCAGTGGCTTTTCTTGGTTTCACCTGAAGCTCAGACTCCTACACACACACACACACACACACACACACACACACACACCTCCCTAGTCAGGCAGGTCACCAGGGCTTGGAGCCCCACCTACCCAGGATCTTTCTTGCCCCACCTCTTCTGAGCTCAGAACCCTCCAGCCTCCTACCCCCCAGCTCCTGAGGCTGCCCCGCAACCAGGTCAGTGTTGCAAAGACAGGGACTGTGTATTTCTCTTCCTGTGGTGTCCCCAAAGCCGGAGGCCTGCCCGCCCCCAGCAGTGCTCCTGAATATCTGCTTTGCAGGAGTGAGGGATGAATGAATGAGTGAGTGAACCAATGAATACACTGATGAATCTCAGCTCCTAACTTGTCTGTGAGCTTCCCACAAACCATCCAGGTGCTGGGTTTGAGAAGCAGCTCCTTAAGCTCTTTGGCTGAATTTCCCCCCCCACCCCACCCCAAATTGCCATGTAGCCTCTGGTGAGCTGAGTGGCACACCCTATGACAACACCCTCCAGGCAGGCAGACCATTGACAAGTGGTGGCAGCATTAGCCAGAGCACTGCGGGCATGTTGGGGTTCAGGGTGGGGCACCATCACCCCAAACAGAGCTAGCCTGGGTGAGCCAGGTCCCCGGGAGGCGGCATGCTCGCCTATGCATATCTCAAGTGCCCTCTACCACAAGTTGAAATCTTCCGCCCTGTTCGCCACTGTGCAACCTTCTGGAATAAGACAGAATGAATCTGCCAGGTCCTGACATGCTGGCCTCCAGACACACAGACACCTGCACAGGTTCTGGCTCATGCACCTTCCTGGAACATAGCCTGGAACTTGGGTCCCAGGCAGGTCAATACCCTCAGCACATTGATGACTTTTTTGGGTTTGAATGGTTTGCTTTATCAAAATATTCCAAAATGTTTGATTTTTTTTTTTTTTTTTTTTTTTTTTTTTAGCAGCCATAGTTCTGGGCACTAGATGAGCTCTCACCAGTGTAATATTCATTTAACAAATGTTAGTGCTGCCACGTGCCTGGCACTGCTGTAGGCCAGGAGGAGGCCACTTCAAACAAAATAGACCCAAACTTTGGAGGGTAGCATTTGTGCAGGGACAGACAGACGCAATCATGCCACAGGATGATGGCATTAAGTTCAATAGTGAACAAATGATGGGAGGAGTGAGTCCTTGGGTAAGGGGGAAAGCATTTTCAGAGTGGAGCAGCCAGTGCAAAGGTGCTGTGTGGGCATGTGTCAGTTTATCTGAGGAGCAGGTGGGAGAGCCACCAAGGGTGGGGTGGGAGGTAAGGTCAGAGGGGCCAGGGAAGTGGAGCCATGAGAGCTTCTGAACGGAGGCGAACTTGACCCCACTGGGAGGTAAAGCAAGCTGCTGCTAGTGCCAGGTCTGGGGCTTCTTATTGAGTGGTATGGAGCATGCTGACACCAGCTGTTGCTTGTTTGAGAGATTTTAGGAAAGTCTGAAGCTTGAGCTAGGACAAGCCATTCATATGGAAAAACCACTGCAAACACCTTGGGGGGCGGTGGGCGGCTGTAAATTGGGTGGGGTGGGTCTCAGGGAATCACCAAGGCAGAGCAAATGGTGTGAGCCAGGTTGATGGATACTCAGATATGGGGCTTGCCAGTCAGCTCTGTGATGGGGGAGGATGAGGGAACAATGACCCCTGTGAGCACCTCTGTCTGGGAGAAAGCTTCCCCTGAGTTCTTGTTCTGGTTACAGACAATCCAGTTCCTCCCCATATGTCCCTGTATACCCACAAGCTGCAGCCCGAGCACTGGAGCTCAGAGGGAGTGAGTCTGTGTGCTGCCCCTTTACAAGGAACTGCCTGGGACTCCAGCAGCCTCTCTGTTACTTAGCCACAATCCCCACTGGTTTTTATAGCCCAAAGTTATGGGGGCTTCTCTTCACAGCACTGGAAGCCTGGGCTGAGGGTGTGGTGTGGGGCTGGGATCCCTTGTTCCTCATGGGAAGCCTCTACAGCCGATATATCCCTCTTGATTAAAAAAATACTACATGTGTGCATTGGACCAGCCTGTTCTGCATCTCCACCCCTCCTACCAGTTTCACAGTGCTTTCTTCTTTAATTTCTTAGTTGTAGGACTTCCATTCAACCAAAGTTTAGGTGGTTCTGAATGATGGTTGTTCTGTATTTTTGTTGTAATTTTGTTGTGAGAGGTGGCAAGTATCAGCGTTTACCTACACTGCCATCTTGGTTCTTCTCTGTTGGCCATTTTTTGCCCCAGGGTGAGTTATAAAGGGGAAAAGCCCTCTGATTTCCTAAGATTCTTCCCAGTAACATGTTCAGGATAAACAAGTCAGAAAACCAGTGCATATGTTCACTAGGGTCTGATTAGCGATGCAAGCTCTCCCTGCCAGGAGCTCTGACGGCCTTGGTGAGAAAGGGCCTCCAAGAGCTGAAGAGCCCACCAGGCTGTTGTTTTGGCCTCTGTACCTCCAGCATCCCAGGAGGGTGCATGCCTGGGAGGTAAGGAGGGCGAATGGTGCCTGACCTTGGACTTGAACCACATGCAGGGGTGGCGATGACCACTGACAGCACCAGGGCTGTGGGTTCTTATGGCAAAGCCCTGGGCAGCACCTGAGCTGGGTGAGCACTGACATGGATATTCTTGAGGTCATGCAAGGTGCCTTGACTGAGCCTGGAGTCCTTCCTTGGAGCTGGCTGTGTCTCAAGTCCACATCTATAAACCAAGTGTTCATTCAGGTCTAGAAAGAGGTCAAATCCCCATGGTTTACTGGGTGAGGGGTCAGAGTCCAGCCAGAGGGGTCAGGTGGTGGCCAGATACAGGCTTCCCGTTTGGGGGACATCAAGATGGGCCTCAGAGGAAGAGAGATGGCTGGGCTGAGTGAGAGAGGCTGGGGGGAGAATACTCAGGCAGAAGCACCAGCCCAGGGGGCTCCAGTGGGTGGGGACCAGGGCCATTTGGGCTGCAGTGGTGGATGGTTACATCCTGAAGGTGGAGAAGGGGGATGGGGCATGGTTGAGCAAAGTTGTCTCCCAGGTTCCCCCCCCCCCCGCCTCCCCCCCCCTCCCACACACACACACCCTGATAGAATGCTCTACTTCAGGCACAGATATGGTCCCTGCAGACAGAACAGTGTCAGCTCCAGGAAGGTGTCTTGTGAACCATCCTAGGCCCAACTCCAGCCTCTGGGGGCAGACATAGATCAACTCCTTTCTGGGTCAAACCAGTGCTCAGGGGGAAGGAGTAGGGCTGCTGGGGGAGGGTCGGACTCTGTTTCTTCCCTTCCCTGAATTCACCACCTGCCGAGCTGTCATGCCAAAGTCCAACCTGGTTGAGTTCTCAGCTGGAAAAGGGTTTCTTGCAAAGGCAGGATGGGAAAGCTGGAAATGCCTGTTTCTAACAGCTTTTAGAACAATGCAAAGGGTGGAAACCACCAGCTCATAGGGGCTCTGTTCCTTCTTGGACTTAACTAGGTCTAGTTTTTGGGTGCTACAGCTTACCCTTCTGCTTTCCTTTGGAACTTGGCCTGCATGTGCTAGGCACTCAGCATAGTTCACCCTCATCCCCACTGCTTACTAGCTAGATATGTGTGTGAACAAGGCAGGGCCACCGGGGAGGCCCACGTCTGTGCATTTCCATGTGCATGTCCATGTGTAGTTGTGCGTGTGTGCATATGTGTGTATGTGAGCTAGTTCCTATGAGGTTGAGGGCTTCAGCCTATGGCCCTGAGATCTATTCCCCATATGGCCATGGATACTGGGCCTGGATTTGAATCCTGCCTCTGTCATTGCCCCAGGCCCCTCAATTACTTCTGTGGCACCAACAATCCCTACAAGGGATCAGCAAGGAGTGGGTGAAATTTGGGCCAGGACAGATGGTGGCAGTCACTTGGTGGATATCCAATTAACTCGAGTCATTGTCACCCCCACATATCTGGTGGAGTGTTGGCATGATGGCTGTCAAACCGTGGACGCAGGGTCACCAGGAAGGCTCCCTGGACCCACCCCAATGGGAAAATCTGGGCTCCCAGGGGAATGGGCAAGGGAAGAGCCTGAGGGTGTGGGAAGAGGCTGAAGCCATCCTTGGCTGACCTTGGGTGAGCCCATTGGAGGCTTGTCCCACTGAAAGTGTGTAGTGGGGTCACAGAGGCCTTTCCAGCTTGAGAAGTCACCAGGCACCCCCCAGAGCAGGCCCCTCAGTCTCCTGATCCTTCCCAAAGGCCAACTGAGAGGCCAGACTCCATGCAAGCAGATGTCATCCCCATGTGGTGACAGTAGTAACTCAATGACTGAGCGGAATGTGCTATAGAGTGCACATTGTAAAGCAAAACCACACCTCCACGTGCGGAATCGCTGCCCATTTCCATGTCCTGTTCCTTCTGCCAAGAATCTGGATGAGGGACCAGCTGTCTCTGTCACCTGGGGCAGCAGCTGAGAAGCCTGTGAGACCAGCTGTACTGGGCCTGTTCAGTCCCCTGGGGGCAGCTCCAGACATCTCAAGTTAGCCCTTCCAGGGTGAGGCTGGGGCAGGCCCCCAGCTCAGGGATCTCCTGGAGGGAAGAGGCTGGTCACTGTCCCTGAGCAGATACCACCCCAGCTGCAACTTCCTGGAATTTGAGGACTCTCTAGGGCCTCCCAAACCCTGGCTCCTGCCTGGTCTGCTGCTGCCTCTGAGAGGACTCGTGGTCGCCTTGTCTGAGGGCAAGCTGTTGTCACTTCTGAGCCTCAGCCACCACAGCAGGGACATGGCCAGCAGCAGCCTCTCTCTCCTGTGTGGCTCAAGCAGGTGAATTGAATGCCCAGAAAGTAAAAGGTGCCTGGTGCACTTTCTGCGAACATTTGTAATTACCCTCCATAGTGCCCAGCACATAATCAGAGATCAACAAACAAACGCTGGATAAAAACAAAAATGCCAAGACAGTCACACAATAGCTACAGTCACCTATATCTCAGCCATTGAGCCGTGGATCTCACAGCACCCAGCAAGTGTCCTTCGATGCTGGGTAAGGAGGGGACCCAGCAGTCCCACCCCACACACCTATTACCTGCAGCCTCTTGGTCCTCACTTGTCCTTGAGTTGGGAATGATTTTGTGACCTTGTCCTGGAGGGTCCTGGTTTCCACCCACTGAGTCCCCAGCTACAGGGTTACTTCATGGAGCTGGTCAGGCTTATGAGGAGTGGTCCACCCTGTGATGGTGTTGGCCCCGTGCAGGTGAACCTCACACCACAACTGCTAATTTGCCTCTTGTTTCTCCACTGTATCACAGTGCTGGGGTTGGATAGCAATCTCCAGTACAGTGACTAAGATTGGGGGCAGAGGGGTCATCATGACTGTCATTTAAATATATAATTAGTGAACAGAGCAGGGCCAGGGGTCAGGGGTGGGATGGGGTCTCTGGCCACTGTCACCATGTGCAGGTGTTGGCAAGTCCAAGCACCCACTCCCCCCAGTAAAGCTCACTTTTCTGGAACCGGAAAAGGAAGGCAGTGTTACGTTTGTGAGGAGTCCCTGGGGTTGTCAAAACCCTTTACTCATTAACTCAATAATGCTGAGAATGTTCGGATGGCCAAGGTGCCCTCAGCCCCATGCTGGACTGAGTCTTGCCCCACATCCTGCATTTTGGGGCCTAGGGGCCTGAGAGGAGTGTATCCTGGCCCAGCACCACCCCCCTCCCCCCGCCTTCTGGGGTGTCCTCCACAGGAGGCCCTGGCAGGTGCAGGATGGACACACGTGGCCAGCTACCCAGGGACAGGATGGGCTCTTTTCTCCACTCTGACCTCCTGACCACCAGCTCAGCGTCAGGAAACCCCCCACCCCAGCCAGGAGCTCCAGCTAGCACAGCGGGAGGAGAACAAGGGGCTTTGTCTTTGAGAACCCCACCAGGCTGCCCATGTGAGGGGCACCTCCAGTGGGCTTTCCATTTATATCTCTGGTTTTCTCAACGATCTGAGAATTCGTTTTCATGTTAATGCGCTGAATGTAAATCAAAAGATCAGTGTGCCTTCCTCAGCCGGTGCCAGCATCTTGCTAAGGGTGTGGTGTGTCGTCTGTAATCCTGAATTGTGCTTGTGGCCCGCGGCTAACACAGAACCGAGTAATATTTCTCAGGTAGACCTGATGTGGCACAGTTGTGTTTGCTCTGTTCTTGGCGGAGGCCTGGCCCCTGACCCACATCTCTAGTGGCCACCATCAGGGGCCCGGTGCTCAGGGCAGGCAGCCCTTGGGTTAAGTGGGTCCATCATACCACCCAGCCACCTGCAAGAGCCTGAGGGGCCGCGTTTATCTGTTTTCAGCTTAAATCTATGCTATGGGGCCTCAGTGCCTGACTGTGGGAAGTTAAACAAGGTACTCTTCCTGGGAAGAAGGTTCTCCTGCTTCTTAATGTCCCCCTTGGGATAACACCTTGTGCCTCCATCAAGGGGAGCAGGGGAGGGTCTGAGCTCCCTGGACAGCCTGGCCCTGAGCTTATCATCCTGCCATGAAAGCCACTCAGGTAGCCCATGGCTGGGCCCAGGAAGGGTGCCTGCGCACGCCATGGTGAAGGTGTGTGCATGCCGTAGTAGGTGTTCAGCATGCCAGGTAGGTGTGTGCATGCTGGGTAGGTATGTGCATGCCGTGGTAGGTGTGTGCATGCCGTGGTAGATGTATACATGCTGTGGTAGGTGTGTGCATGCCGGGTAGGTGTATACATGCCGTGGTAGGTGTGTGCATGCCGTGGTAGGTGTGTGCATGCCGTGGTAGGTGAGTGCATGCCATGGTAGATGAGTACATGCCATGGTAGGTGTGTGCATACCGGGTAGGTGTATACATGCTGTGGTAGGTGTGTGCATGCCGGGTAGGTATGTGCATGCCGTGGTAGGTGTGTGCATGCCAGGTAGGTGTATACATGCTGTGGTAGGTGTGTGCATGCCATGGTAGATGAGTACATGTCATGGTAGGTGTGTGCATGCTGGGTAGGTATGTGCATGCCGTGGTAGGTGTGTGCATGCCGTGGTAGATGTATACATGCTGTGGTAGGTGTGTGCATGCCGGGTAGGTGTATACATGCCGTGGTAGGTGTGTGCATGCCGTGGTAGGTGTGTGTATGCTGTGGTGAGGGCATGTGTAAGCCATGGTGTGGGGGTATGGAGTGGAAGTTCCCTCCTTCCTATTACCCAACCAAAAAATTAAAACCAAAGAAAATAAATGACAGCTTTTCCCTTTTGCTTTCATGGGGCTTGGATAGAAGCACTCAATGCACGTTCCTTGCAGGAGTCTGATTTTTATCTTTACAACAGCCCAGAAAAGTCTAGACTGTCTATTATTTTACAATGAGGAAACCAAGTCTAAAAGAGATAAAATGCTAATAATAACTTGTAGTAAGAGCCAAGACAGGTCCCTCCTACAGAAAGTCGTCCAATGTGCAGGAATGCGATTCTGACCACCCCCAACCCCGCCCCCTCCCCGCCCCGTAGGGCACCTGCAGCTGAGGACAGGGGAAAGCTCTCAGCCAGGCCATTCAGCAGGGCCTGCCCTTGGCTCCTGACTCTTCTGCCTTTGAGGTGCACAGTGGGATGTGGTGACACAAAAGGTGTCTTGGTTCTCTGTGTTTGCCTCCAGGAGCTTTGGTCTGCATCTGCCTCAGTTGAGCTTTCTAGAGACTCGGTGTCCCTGGGGGACCTCGGCTGGCGGCGTCTCGTGGTCCTCTCACCCTGAGGAGCCCTTTGTCCTCGGGCTGTGCTGCATCAGTATAAAAAATCAATAGCCCCATTGCTTCCTGCTGCTCTGTGGCCTGTGACAAAGTCCTGTCTTCCACGGATGGTGCTCAGAGCACCCTGATAGTGGAACCGTGGGGACATGGCAGCCACATGAGCAGGCACAGCCTTTGTTTATGATGCCATGGGACATTGTCCACACATTGTGTCTGCAGGAAGATGTCCTCAGAGGAAGTGGCCTTGCTGGGATTTTTTATATGAAACTTAAAGGTTAATGAAATCCCAACTCTCCCCTGTTCAGAGCGTCGGTGTACCAAATCCTTGTAGCCTTTTTTGGGGTCCCTCCCACCCCCAACCCCATGCCAAAGTGAAGTGTCTGCATCTTTGCTTCAGTGGACTTTACAATGAATTTGATGGTTAGAGTCAATCCCCAGACCTCCAGCCAACCACAACCCCAAACTGAGGGCGAGATTTTTCTCCTCTCACAGCGGCTTCCAGTGAAGTAATGAACCTTTTATGTTCTTGAAACTCAAAGCCTTGATAAAAAACACACCTCTGATTTTCCCAGCCAAGCAGGCCGTCAGCTCCCTCATTCTGTGAGAGGGGGGCCACCGCATGTGCTCTTCCATGTCCCTTTCTCATCTTGTTCAGGAAAAGGGAGCTCGTGTGGTGCTGGTCCAGACCTGCGGGACTCTGATGTGACATCCTCCATTTGTCTTCTCTGCTTTTCCCAGTGCGCCTGTCACACGAGCTCAATGAGTCAGTTGTTGAACAAGGTCTCAGTGACAGGATCACCCGCTACCTCCTAAAGTTGTGTCCCATGTGTCGTCAGCTTGATTCATGAGTGGGCTCTGCCTGCCCTCTTCTGGGGTCCTGGCCAGCCCCGACCTCCACCCAGCTCACCCCCAACTCCAGGTGCTGCTTTTAAGGACTTTCCCCCTTCCCCGACCAAATTTACCTCCCCTGGACCCTCAGCTTATCTCACACCTGTTCCAGTTTCACTTAAAGATAGTGAAGCTATCTTCAGATCAGTAGAAATCATCCAATCTGAAGAATTTATCTAATCTGTAAATGTGTATATTTCACTAAACTGGGTGCATTTGGTCATTATTTCTTTAGATTTTTTTTTCTACCCCATCCTTTCTCTCCTTTTTTCCTGGGACTCCCATTACTCATAAATGGTCCTTTTGCCATTGTCCCACAGGCCACTGAGGCTCTTCGTTTTGCAATCTTCCTTCTCTTTGTTCTTCAGATTGGATAATTTCTATTGATGGATCTTCAAGTTCACCATCTCTTCTGTCATCTCTGTCTGCTGTTAAAAGCCTATCCATTGGATTTTTCATTCAGATAATGAATTCTTCAAATCTAGAACTGCTATTTGGTTCTTTTAAATATCATCTATTTCAAGGGTCAGTTGACTACAACCCATGGGTTGGTCACCTAATTTTGTGAATATAGTTATATTGGGATACAACTGTGTGTTATGGCTATTTTTTGTGCTAAATGGTGGAGTTGAGTAGTTGCAAAACAGACTGTATAGCCCACAAGCCTAAATGATTTACCATCTGTTGCTTTTTTGCCTTTTATTTCACCCATCCCCAACTCTCCTATCCTTTGGTAACTATTGGCTTGTTCTCTATAGCCATAGATCTGCTTCTTTTTTTTTTTTTTTTTTCAGATTCCATATATAAGTGAAATCATATGGCATTTTGCTTTGCCTGTCTAATTATTTCACTTAGCACAACACCCTCTAGGTCCATTCAAGTTATTGCAAATGCCAAGATTTCACTTTTTGTATAGCTGACTATATATATACAATATTCCATCATATATATATATATATATATATATATACAGATATATATATATATATCTGTATATATATATACAGATATATACATGTACATACATACCACATCTTCTTTATCCATTTATCTATTGATAGACATCTAGGTAGCTTCCATATCTTGGCTTTTACTAGTAATGTTACAAGGAACATAGGGGTGCATATATCTTTTCAAATTAGTATTTTTGTTTCCTTTGGGTATGTTGGGGTCCAGCCCCAGCAGGTCCAGGGGTTCCCCAAAGGTGTGGACAGAGTTGGCGAAGAAGGAATGACACCGAGGCAGAGTTCAGTTGATCATCATAGCCAGGTTCTCCTTTTATTGTTTTGTTACATCTATATTTATACCATTTGATCCTATAAGCAAGCCTCTATAATCACATCATGGTATGTTTTGGGTAACGTTCTAAGTTCCTTGTTTCTTATGTGAAGAAACAAAAATCCTGTCAAAAATCCTTTTCCAAAAATCCTGTCTCTATCTAGTTCTGTTGATTTTAATCTTGTCTAGGTTAATCTCTGTGTTCCATTACAAGGGCTATTCCAAGGTCACTGCTCTACTGATAGGCTATAAGGAAGTGACTGAAGGAGATTCTCCTACCCAGTAAAGGTTATGTCCTCCCAGCCTTGCTGCTTGCCTTCCCTGGGACTGCCCTGTGTCGGTGGATCTCCAGGGGTATAGGCTTTGGTGCTTTCCCTGGTGGGCAGACCCCTGGGGATGTGGGCCCAACAAGTCCCAGATTTATTGCCACCAGTCTTAGTCCAAGTTCTTCATAAGTAGTACATGGTATTTCTGTAACACTAGGGGGTTTCACTGATTTATTCTCTTCCTTAGTCCTGTTAATCCCTAACTCCAGGGAAAAATCCTCACCTGGGGAAACAACCTTTCTCGGGGAGGTGGTCCTGTTTAAAACACTAACCGGTTTGGCTCAGTGGATAGAGCGCCGGCCTGCGGACTGAAGGGTCCCAGATTCGATTCCTTGGTTGCAGGCAAATCCCCAGTAGGGGATGTGCAGGAGGCAGCTGATAAATGTTTCTCTCTCATCGATGTTTCTAACTCTCTATCCCTCTCCCTTCCTCTCTGTAAAAAAACAAAACAAAACAAACAAACAAACAAACAAAAACCACATAGCGCTAAGAGGGGGAGCAAACATATGCCATGTACGCCAGGTCCTTTGACACATAAGCTGTGCAGATGTTTCTTCCCTGGAGCGACTGTGTCAAGCATCAAGGGTGGACCAGCTTCCGGCATGGGTAAATAACCAGAAGTGGGATTATTGCTGGAGCTCTATTTTTAATTTTTTGAAGAAACTCCATATTTTTTGTATAGTGGCTGCATCAATTTACAATCCCACCACAGAGCACGAGGGTTCCCTTTTCTCCATATCCTTGCCAACACTTGCTGTTTGTTGATTTATTGATGATAGTCATTCTGACAGGTGTGAGGTTATTTCATTGTGGGTGTTTTTTCTTGTTGTTAATCCTCACTTGAAGATATTTTTTCCATTGATTTTTAGAGAGGGAGCGTGAGAGAGAAGCACCAATGTAAAAGAGATACATAGATTGGTTGCCTTCTGCACAGGCCCCAGTGGAGACTGGAGATCGAACCTGCAACCCAGGCATGTGTCCTTGATGGGGAATAGAACCCACAACCCTTCAGGGAGCAGGCCAATGCTCCAACCACTGAGCATACTGGCCAGGGCTCATTGTGGTTTTGATTTACATTTTTCTGGTGAGTAGTGATGTTGAGCATCTTTTCATATGTCTATTGGCCATATACTCTGGAGAAATATCTATTCAGGTTTTCTGCCCATTTTTTAAACAGATTTTTTTTTTTTGGTGTTGAGTGGTATGAGTTCTTTATATATTTTGGATAGTAACCCCTTATCGGATGTATCATTGGTGAATATCTTCTCCAATTTGGTAGGTTGTCTTTTGTTGATGGTTTCCTTCACTGTGCAGAACTCTTTAGTTTGAGTAAGTCCCATTTTTAATTTTTTTTTGTTTCCCTTGCCTGAGGAGACATATCCAAAAAAAATATTGCTAAGACAGATATCAAAGAGTTTGCTGCCTATGTTTTTTTCTAGGAGTTTTATGGTTTCAAGTCTTACATTTAAATCTTTAATCCATTTTGAGTTTATTTTTTATATATAATATAGAATGTGGTTCAATTTCTTTCTTTGCATGTATCTGTCTAGTTTTCCCAGCACTACTTATTAAAGAAACGGTCTTTACTCCATTGTATTTCCTTGCCTGCTTTGTAATAAGTTAATGGAACATATAAGTGAGGGGTTATTTCTGGGCTCTTTATTCTGTTCCACTGATCTACATATCTGCTTTTATGCCAGTTCCATATTGCTTTAATTATTGTAGATTTGTAATATAATTTGAAATCTGGGAGCTTGATACTTAACTTGGTTCTTTCTGAGTGTTTTTTTGGCCATGCAGGGTCTTTTGTGATTTCATGTAAATTTTAGGATTACTTGATCTAATTCTCAGATAATGCTATTGTTGTTGTTTTTTTAATCCTCTCCTGAGGATATGTTTGTTGAGAGAGAGAGAGAGAGAGAGAGAGAGAGAGAGAGAGAGAGAGAAGAGCAAAACATCCATTGGCTGCCCTCCACGTGTGCCCCAACAGGGAATCAAACCCAAATCCTAGGTATGGGCCTTGACCTGGAATCAAAACCCCCAAACCTTTTTGGTATATGGGACAACACTCCAATCAACTGAGCCACTTGGCAGGGGCACCATTGGTATTTTAATAGAGATTGCATTGAATCTGTATATTGCTTTAAGTATTTAGGACATTTTAACAATATTAATCCTGTCAATTATTGAGCCAGGTATAGACTTCCATTTATTTTGTATCATTTTTAATTTCGTTCTTCAGTATCTTGTAGTTTTCAGAGTATAGGTCTTTCACCTCTTCAGTTAAATTTATTCCTAGATATTTATGCTTTTTTTTCATTTTTTTAAATTTAAATTCTTTATTGTTCCAAGTATTACATGGGTCTCCTTTTCCCCCCATTGACCTCTCCCTGGCTGCTCCTACCCCCCAGCACATGCCCTTACCCCCTACTTACCCCCTACTGTCGGTGTCCATTGGTTATGCTCATATGCATGCATACAAGTCCTTTGGTTGGTCTCTTATCCCCTCACCTCCCGCCTTCCCTCAGAGGTTGGACAGTCTGTTTAATGCTCCTATGTCTCTGGTTCTATTTTTGTTCATCAGTTTATGTTATTCACTAGAGGCCTGGTGCACGAAATTTGTGCACTGGAGGGATGTCCCTCAGCCCAGCCTGCACCCTCTCCAATCTGGGACCCCTTGGAAGATGTCCAACTGACAATCCAGGACTACTGGCTCCTAACCACTTGCCTTTCTGCCTGCCTGATTGCCCCTAACCACTTCTGCCTGCCAGCCTGTTCACCCCCTAACTGCTCCCCTGCCGACCCAATCGCCCTCAACTGCCCTCCCCTGCCAACCTGATCTTGCCCCCAACTGCCCTCCCCTGCCAACCTGGTCACCCTGGTGGAAGCCGCACGGAGCAGCAGCTGGGACCCGCCCTCCGGTGGGTCATTTGAAAATAATTAGAGTTTTACTTCTTCCTTTCCAATTTGGATGCCTTTTACTTCTTTTTTGATTGCTCTGATTATCATTATTTCCTTCCTGCTGTTTACTTTGGGTTTTGTTTGTTCTTCTTTTTCTACTTTCTTTAGGTTTAAAGTTATTTGTTATTTTTTGGAATTTGTCCTGCTTTTTGAGATAGGCCTATACAGTATTAACTTCCTTCTTAGAACTACTTTTACTACATACCATAAAGTTTGGAAAATTGTATTTTCATTTGTCTCAAGGTAGCTTTCCCTTCCTGCTTGCTTTCCCTTTTGATCCATTGATTGCTGGTTTCCTAGCAACTTGTTTGGCCTCCACGTATTTGTGTTTTTTTCTAGTTTTCTCCCTGTGGTTGATTTATAGTTTCATGTTCTTGTGGTCAGGAAAGATGCTTGATACGACTTCAGTCTGCTTGAATTTATCGAGGCTTGTTTGTGGCCTAATATATGATCTATCCTGGAGAATGTTCCATGTGCACTTTAAAAAATGTGTATTTTGTTGTTTTTTAATGAAATGTTCTATAAATGTCTTTTAAGTTGATCTAGTCTAATGTGGACATTTAGGGCCATTGTTGACTTATTAATTTTCTGTCTGGATGATCTGTCCACTGATGTGCATGGGTTATTAAAATCCCCTACTGTTCTTGCATTAGTGTGAATTTCTTCCTTTATGTCTACTAATACTTGCTTTATATATTTAGGTGCTTCTCTGTAGGGTGCATAGATATTTATGATTGTTATACCCTCTATTTGGATTGACCCCTTTATAATTAGGTAATGTCCTTTTTTGGTCTTGTTTTTTTTTTAATTGTTTAAAAGTCTATTTTGTCTGATATGAGTATTGCTACTCCTGCATTCTTTTCACTTCTATTTGCATGGGATGTCTTTTCTATCCCTTTACTTTCATTCTGTGTATTGAAGTGAGTGTCTTGTAGGCAGCATATAAATGGGTCATTATTTTAAATCCATTCAGCCAGTCTATGTCTTTTAATCAGCACATTTAATTTATCTACATTTAAAGTAATTATTAAGTATGTACTTACTGCCATTTTGTTAGTTGTTGTTTTTTTAATATTTTTATTGATTTTTTTTTTTTTTTAGAGAGAGGAAGAGTGAGAGAGACAAATATCGATGTAAAAGATTGGTTACCTCCCATATGCACCCCAACTGGGGACCAAATCTACAACCTGGGACTGTGCCCTGACTGGGAATTGAACCAGTGACCTTTTGGTGCCAGGGACGATGCTCAACCAATTGAGCCACACCGGCCAGGGCACCGTTTTGTTAATTGTTTGGGGTTATTTTTGTAGTTCTCTGTTCTTTTCTTCTCTTCAAATCTTCCCCTGTGGTTTCCTGGTTATCTTTGGTGTTTTGTTTTGGTTTCGCATGTGGTAGTAAAAGTACTACATTTTTACTCCCCCATCTATGCTTTATGCTTTTGATATCATATTTTAGATCTTTTTGTTTTGTGAATCTCCTAACTACTTATTGCAGTTTGAGTTGAATTTTGGTACTTTTGTCTTTATAGTAGATATTTTTAATATCTGATTCACTGTACTTATTAAATATTTGGCTTTATCTGTGAGAATTTTTTCTTTCTTGTATTTCTTATTTCTGATTATAGCATTTCCTTTTCTGCTTAAAGAATACTCTTTACCATTTCTTGCAAAGCTGGCTTAATGGTAAGGAACTCCTTTAGCTTTTGTTTGTCCGGGAAACTCTTTATCTCTCCTTCAATTCTGAATGATAACCTTGCTGGGTAAATTATTCTAGGTTGTAGGTTCCCTTTGTGTTACTCCCTTCTGGCCTATAACTGTTGCTTCTGAAAAATCAACTGATAGCCTGTAGTTTCCTTTGTATATATCTAGTCATTTTTCTCTTGCTGCCTTCAAAATTGTCTCTTTATTTTTAGCTTTTGCCATTTTAATGACAATATGTCTTAGTGTGGGTCTCTTTGCTTTCATTTTGTTTGGAACTCGCTGTGCTTCCTAGACCTGGATTTCTGTTTCTTTCCCTAAGTTAAGAAAGTTTTCAGCTATTTATTTCTTTAAATAAAGCTTCTGTTCCTTCCTTTTTTTCTTCTCCTTATGGGTTCCCTAAAATGCAGATGTTTGCACACTTGATGCTATCTCTGAGGTCCCTTAAACTACCCTAATATTTAAAAATTCTCTTTTCTTGTTGCTATTCTGACTGGTTGGTTTCACTGGTCTGTCTTCCGGGTTGCTGATTTGTTCTTCTGTTAGGGAATTTTTCACCTCAGTTATTGTATTCTTCAGTTCTGCTTGATTCTTTATTATACTTCCTCACTCTTTGTTGAAGTGTTCCCTAAGTTCCTTTATTCCTCTCGATTTTGATGAGAATCCTTATGACCATTTCTTTAAATTCTTTATAAGGCAAATTTCTTTTTTTAAAATTTTATTTTCTTGTTTAAAGTATTACAAATACTAGTACATATGTCTCCTTTTTCCCCCTATTGACCTTCCCCTAGCCTCCCCTACCCCCCAGCACATGCCCTTACCGCCCCCCCCCACCCCGTGTCTTGTATATGTGTATATGCATGCATACAAGTCCTTCAATTGATCTCTTACCCCCCTCCTACACTCCCAGCCTTCCCGCTGTAATTTGACAGTCTGTTCGATGCTTCTCTGCCTCTGTATCTATTTTTTTGTTCATTAGGTTATAATGTTCTTTATTATCCATAAATGAGTGAGATCACGTGGTATTTTTCTTTCACTGCCTATCAGGCAAATTTCTTATCTCTGTTTGCTTAAGATTTTTCCTGGAGACTTTTCTTCCTTCGTTTGAGAGATATGTTTCTGTCTTTTCATTGTGTTTGGCTTTCTAAGTTTGATTATATGCATTAGACAAAATAGCTCTCTCTGAGTGTTAAAAAAGTGGCCTTGTCTGGAAGCAACTTCTGTGAAAGCTGTGTGTGCTGTGTTTTTGGCAGGCTGATCAGAGCCTGACAGGAGCCCACAGAGCCTGGGGCACCGGCTTGTTGGGCTGGAGCACCTCTGGGCAAGGAGGCCAGGTGCATGTGGTGACACCTGTTGATCCTGCTTGCTCCCTTTAATCAGAGCAGAAATGGGCTCTGAGCAGTGCGGCTGGGAATATGCTGCTGTGATCTTGTAGGCAGGCCAAAGCCCCTGAGTAGAGCTCCTTCCACCCCCGTCAAGGTGGAGAGGGACGTAAGCAATGGTCCTCACTGGCACCTTCCACCCTGGAGAATTCCCACAGCTCCCAGAGAATGTCCACAATTTCCAAGTCTTCCTTATTTGGTCTGTTTCTCTCACTTGTTATTCAAAAGCTGTTCATTCCTCCCTCAACTGTCTCTCAGAAGAAATTTCTTTCTGTATACATGTGTATTTCAGTGTGCTTGTGGGAGGGGGTGAATTCAATATCCTCTTATGCTGTTCCCATCTTGAATCCCACTATAGCCCTTTAGGAAAAATGTGCCAATCCCTATTCTAGTATACTGCTAAGATTTACAGTTTGTTAATTTATTATATTTTCCTTTACATCCTTAAGCACAATTTTTTTTTATTTTTTAAAAATATATTTTTATTGATTTCAGAGAGGAAGGGAGAGGGAGAGAGAGATAGAAACCTTAATGATGAGAGAGAATCATTGATAGGCTGCCTCCTGCACATCCCCTAGGCTTAAAGGACTTTCCGGGCTCATCAGTGTTCGTGATGAAGGGGTGCAGGGTCTCCCTGTCTGTCGGGCATGGGGCCACTGTGGAGAGGCCCCGCCTTCCATCGTCCTCATGTCTGTTGCTCACAGTGGCTCAGAACTGGCATCTACTGCTTTCATAGGAAGCCCCTAAAAATTTCCATTTTTTAATTTAAAAGTTGACAAAGTTTGCTTGAGTTTTGTAAACATGCGATGTTTAAAATACTTGTGGTTTGTGAGCAGAAGGGCCAGTCCTCCAAGCCCTGTGCACGCGGTGCAGGAAGCGGCACCTCCCTACCTGCCAGGGACCAGGGCTCCTTCCCAGCCCTCCCCAGCGAGAGGCCAGGGGCTCACTCTGCTTGGTCTGACGGTGACTTCAGAGCACTCATCTGGAACACCCTTTCTGGCAGGAGGCGTGAGGTCAGTTAGATAATATTTGCGGACACTATAAATATCATTGCCTCCTGCCCTGGACTCGGCTGACACATTTACTATACCTCCTCCAGGGTGCCGAGTGAGCACAACCGGTGCGTGGAGGTCAGAGAGGAGTGGACTGGTGGGAGCGGGTACAGAGCCAGCCCCTGTCCTGGAGCAGTGCTGAGGGGACCCTGTACCTTGTCTGTAGAGTGAATGCTGGGGACCCACCTATGTGTATCTGTGTCTGTGTGTGTATCTGTCTGGGTCTGTGTGTGTTCATGTTATATCTGTGTGTGTGTGTGTGTGCGTGTGTGTGTACCTGAGTGTGGCATTTCAGGTCCAACCCTTACCTGCTCCTCCTCCAGGCGATGTGGGTCCCCAGTGCTTCCCATCCCTCTGGAAAGGTGTTACTGTTTGCTCTGGTTAGTTTGTGCACAGGGTTAATTTACCAGGCTTACACACGTTAAAGTAAAACCAGAGGATTTACTGTGCTGCTGCATTTGCGTGGACTCAGCTGAAATCTTGTGGAGAGATCCTTGGAGGCGGCAACCACGCAGGGCCTGACCCAGGATGAGGGCCAGGCTGTGTCTCAGCGGGCATGACACACACAGCCTTCCTGAGCCCCTCGGTGCCAGCTCTGTCCGGGGCCTTCCCCAGAAATGGCTGGCCGACTGGCCAGCGCCTTCTGACCTTTGACATTTGTCAGAGATTGTAATTAGAACTAAGAGTGTGTGTCTCCTGCCGTTACCTCCCTGTGGCCCTGCCGTTTGCTCTTAATTAGCTGCAACTCTCTGGTCTTGGCAATTGGTTACCTGTGGGCTTGGAAGTCCCTTTGTTCGGGTTCCTTGTTGGAAGACACCTGCCCCAGCAGGGGCGCCCTGGACCGGCGGGCCTCGCTCTGCTGTGTGGTGGTCTCACGGCCTTGGTGCACTTTGATTTTGTCCTGCACAGACTCCCACGTCGGCTCTCGCTGTCATTATCACTCCTTGCTGGCGGCCTTGGGAGTACATGTTAGTGTTGGTTGAGTTGGAGTTTACACCGGGGTGTTGCTGCCAAGGAAGGAAGTGTTTGAGGTGTGCGGGGAGCGGTGTCTCTGGCTGTGGCTGCCAGTGTGGGCCCGCAGGGTGACGCCCACGGGATGGCGCTCTGCCCTTTACACACCACGAGGCGCACAAAGCACAGCTCCTCAGCCCTTCCAGCTGGAACGGTCTGGCACATCTCCAGCAAACTTGGAGTTTGGATGCAGGAGGTTACACCGTTGCCCACTTCCCAGTCCAGGCCACTCTGCAGAGCAGGGATGTGGGATCCTGGGCCTTTCTCTGCGTTCATGGCTCAGGCCTTAGACAGGCCCGATGTGGCGCCCAGAGCTGTGGGTCCAGAGGAGGCGGCCAGGTTCCTGCTCACACATGCCTGCTGGTGTCTTGTCTCTTCGGACGTAAAGAGAACAAAGCCTGGGAGGGAACTGAGGCTCTTCCCGCTGCCGTCAGTGTCCAGGCGGCCATGCCCACCCAATCACGTGGCTCCTCCAGCCTGGACTGAAGTGCTGGGTCTTCTGGTGATGAGGCCGGTGGTGAGGAGCAGGGCAAGAGCCTGGAGCTCCGAACCTGACCACTCTGTGTCCTGCCCCCACCCCCTGGCACCCTCTTTGCAAGCATCCCCAGAGGACCACCTGCCTGAGGTGGTGGGGTGACAGAGCTGTTAGACGGGAGGGTGCTCCACAAGCACGGCTGAGTGTTCTCCCACCTTCACACGCACGGGGCTGCGGGCTGGACAGATAGTGCTGGAAGGAAAGAAAGGCCCCCTGTGTGCGGTGCTTGTGGTCACCCCCACCCCATCACCTCGGTAAATGTTCACAGTAACCCTGAGACACGAGCACTACGACCCCATCCTGGGAATGTGCAGGCAGGAAGTGTGTGGCCCGCAGCGACTGGGGTCCTGACCAAGAGCCGAGGCCGCCTGTGTCCAAGGACCATGCCACGGTGGCCGGGCCCGGTTCTGGCCGGAGAGCCTCGCCAGCAGCAGTGGGAGCCACGCCGCAGGGCACTTGGAGCCAGAACTTGGCTTTCTTATTCCTAACATGTCCATTATGTGCTTAATTGCTAACCCACTAGCAAATAGCCACTTTAAGCCTATCACGTTTTCAGTTTAATTACTAGGAGCTCATTACAATGCAGCCTGCCGTCCGAGAGGGGTCATGGGATTTGAGGAGAGCCGCCCGCGGGCCTGACCTATCCCGGTCTGGCAAGACTCGCTCGAGAAGAAATCCCATCAACCAGAGACCCTGAGATCTGGGTGAAAATGGGGAACCCAGACAATCTCAGACTGACTCCCCGTCCCCTTGTCCCTGAGCCAGAAAGATAAACCAGGCACAAGAGGCCGAGCGTTGAAGTGGAGGGAGGACAGAAATTGCAGCTGAAAAGAGTTATTTCCCCAATATTAGGGGAAAGAAGCAAAATCAGCATTGAGAGGTATCCTTGCTACAAGGATGTTCTCAGGATGAAAAAATGTCCTCCAATCGCCAGACAGAAAAAAATCAAGCCGGCAGGTGACTCGCGCAGGTGAACTAAGAAAGGAAAGCAGCTGATCTGCCCTCCTCCTCACACCACACAGAGCCAGAGGGGATGGGCCGCATCTGGGGGAGGTTCTGGGAGCTCTGTGCAGCCTCAGGACACAACTCCAGGACAACGTGAGAAGGCGAAACCCAGCCTGAGAACTCGTGAAGTCGGGAGCAAATGCTGTGAAGAAACAAGTCACAGAAAAGGAAAGAATGGTCCCCAAACTTGAAGAGAAGTTAGATGGAATCCCCCGGGGTGGTGGTGCTGTTTCTCACCTGCCTGGGACGAAGGCAGGACCCACCGTGGGCAGATGTGACAGGCACTTCCACTCAGGTGAGCCCTCCAGTTTGAAATGCGCCCACTCCCAGGACCCCACCCTCACAGCGTGCGCCCAGCGCCGACGGGGAAGTTCAGACACACGTGCCTGTGCCGCGCGCTGGGTGCAGGCATGTTTCTTTCTCAGGGAGTAAAAAGGACACGTTGTTTTCTTCTGTGGGTTTTGGGGGCTTACTTGTGAGCAAGAGCATCTGCTCTGGAGCTGGCCTGTCTGTCATCCTCTCATTTCCCGAATTAATAAGATTGTGTAGTAACCAGCTGCCATACAGGAATGCGGCCAGGGATTAGCCGCCGGTGCCGCGAGGACTTCCCGTTCCTAAAGTGCAAAGTTTGTTGTTATTGTTTTTAAGGAGAAGCCTGGTCCCTGGCACCTTCCCGCCCCACTGGCCCTGCCTTTCTCGGAAGGAAATGCTCATGATCCGTGGTGCATCTCCAGTTTTGGAGAGATCGTGGCTGAACCAGAGCCAGCTCTGGGGGTCCTGGCTGCCTCCTCAGCAAGGGGCCTTCCAGAGTTCAGAGGTCACTCGGTGCCCCCCAAGTCTGGCCCTGAGCCCCGTGACCCTCGGTGCTATGTCTTTGGGTCACTGGATTCTGTCTTCCAAGAGGCCTACAGGTCACTGGGCACCAAGCTCCCCGCCTCCCAGCTGCTGTGGGAGCTTTGCTGGGCTGTAAAAGGCAAGACGACCAAGCGAGGAGGCTGCCACCAATACAGCCTCTGCTCTAGCCTGGCCTGGACAGCAAGAAGGACAGAAAACATGCATTTTATAGAAAAAAGCGACTTCTATGAATGGTGAATGCAGCTAGAGCCTTCAGGAGGGTGGCCCCAACGCCGCTGGCTTGAGGCTCCTGGGAATTCCTGGGGGCAGGAGAGGATGTCGCCCCCACCCCAGGGAAAGGCGTTTCCTCACCAGTGGCCCAGTCGAGGACAGAGAAGCGGGGCCAGACAGGGGCAGGGGCCACTGGCCTTCTACGCCCAGCTCCTGGACACCCAGTCCGTTAGGAAAGACGAAAAGACCGTCAGCTCAGCTCTCTCTGGACATTCATAAACAATTAGGGAGAGTCCAGAGGGAGGGACACGTGCCCCGATCCTTTCCAGAGTCCACCAGGGAGGGGCCCTGAGGCCCGTGAGAAAGCAGACTCCCGGGGCAGCCCAGGACCTGCTGAGTCTGGTGTCTGGAGTGGGGCCCTGGGCCCTGCAGGGGTTCTTGTGCTGCCGATGTGTTCGGATGTCAGGGCCACAAGCTACAGGGAGGGCAAGGCCTCCCAGGTCTCTTCCCAAAGCAGAGGGCAGCCCAATGTCCCAGGGCAGGGGGAGCATGTTGTCTCAGGAAGAGACAAGCTTGCTGTGCCCTTGCCTCGCCGCGTGCGAGGATCCGGGAGGCCAGCTGCTGCCGAGGGAGGACGGGGGCTCTCGGCCACTGCCGCTGCCGTGTGGAAGCAGAGCTGGGCCGGGGGAGCCTCGCTGGACGCCTCCTTCCTCGCCCACGTGAGGGCCCCGCCCAAGCTCAGGGAGAACTCCCTGCAGGGGCTGTGAGGCCAGGATGTTGTTCTGCTGAGCAGCCAGGCAGGGCCCGGGGATCTCCAGGAACCCGGCCCTCCGCTGTCTCCCTCGGGTGGTCACCCTGTGGTGCCACTCACGACCTGTCCTCAGGCATGTGGCCACGTCCAGGCACCAGCCTCCTGGGCCTCCAGGTTTCTCCATGAAGGTGGGAACTCCCTCTGTGGGCTTCCTGGGCAGCTCTGATGGGGTGGGGCGAAGGGATGCTGCCTCCACTCGATGTGTGTGTGTGTGTGTGTACGTGTGCGCGTGTGTGTGCGTGTGTGTTTGTGTGTGTGTTTGTGTGTGTTTGTGTGTGTGTGTGTGTGTGCGTGTGAGAGAGAGATATATCGAAGGGAAAAGCAGGACCTGATCAGAATGCAAGCTGTGCAGCCGGCTGGGGGCCCTTGGAGGACCTGCAGGCCTGCAGGGGTGGGAGCGGGACCCCTAGCAGGTCCTCAGGTCCCAGAAGCATAGCCCACTGAAACCTGAACTTGCCAAGCATGCAGGGAGGCCTTGTAGTCATAGGTCACAGGCCAGAGGCCCTGGTGCCCAGAAGGTCCTGTGCTGGGCCTGTCACTCAGCCCCTTAGCCCGGTTGGAGAGGGCTGTCCACAGGGAAGAAGCAGGAGTGACACCAGGAGACCTCCTTGCTCGGGGAGCCCCCACAGTGACCAGTAATTACAAGTGAGGAAACAGGCCAGGGAGGGGTGAGGCAGCCTGACAGCTGGGGTGGGGCTGGATCAGAACCGGCAGGACCCAGCCTCTGAGCCAGCCACCTCCTCCGGCCTCGCCCAAGAATTCTTCCTGTGATGGGACAGGGTCTGCACAGGGCACACAGCCTGGCAGGACAGCGCCCTGGCTCTGCCTCCCTCTCCTGCCCACTGGGATCCTGTCCGCTCAGGAGACAGCGCTCCTCAGAATCTCAGAGAAGGCCTCTCCGTAAACAGGATTTCGGTGGATGAAAACTATAATGATGCCAAACATTGCTTAAGCAGGAGTCCACTTCTGACAACATTCCAGCTATTTTGAAATCGGGCTTAATGTGGAATTATCATATTTTTTCTGAGTCTTACAATAGAACAAAAGAGAAATGGACTCCAGTAGGCTGTGCGGGCGGGGCCTCTGCCTCGCCTCCTAAGATCCTGGCAAGGTTGATGGCCGAGGGGGCCCAGGGGCCAGCCGTGGGTGGGGAGACCTCTAGCCACGGTCCCCTGAAAGCTAGAATGTGGGCAGTGAGCTGGTTTCTCCAGGGAGCCCTGGAGACCCTGGCTTTCGAAGACTCTGTTCCTGGGAGGGGGTCATTCTCTGGGCAGGGGATGGGGAGACCCCTGAGGAGGGTGCACTCTGGCCAGGTCCTGAGGGGCAGCTGACAGCGGACTGGCCAGGCCACTTGAGCGGGACAGAGGGAAGCATCCACAGACTGGAAGTGGGCCTTGCTTCTTAAGGCCATGTCTGTCCTATGGCACCAGATGGCCCCTCCTGTGGGGTTCCCTTCCCTCCTCTCCCCCGTGGGTCCCACTCTCCCCTTCCCATGAGGTCCTGGCCCCTGACGCCCTCTCCCCTGCAGGCTTCCACCTGTCCCACAAGGTCACCAGCGTGGTCCCCGAGAGTGCACTGCTCATTGTGGTGGGCCTGGTGCTAGGCGGCATCGTCTGGGCAGCCGAACACATCGCCTCCTTCACACTCACGCCCACCGTCTTCTTCTTCTACCTGCTGCCACCCATCGTGCTGGACGCCGGCTACTTCATGCCCAACCGGCTCTTCTTCGGCAACCTGGGCACCATCCTGCTGTACGCTGTCATCGGCACCGTGTGGAACGCGGCCACCACCGGCCTTTCCCTCTATGGCGTCTTCCTCAGCGGCCTGATGGGTGAGCAGGCACCCCCGTCCACCTCGCGGGCTCTGCAGGGTGGGCTCCTCAGGGTGGGCTCCTCAGGGTGGGCTCTGGGCAGCCCTATCTAAGGAAGCCCAGGGTGCAGAACACAGACCTAAAAAGCAGTGTTTCAGGTCAGCGAGAAATGTCACAGGTGGGTCCACTGAATGCTCCTGGTTTGTTTAAAGTGAGGCTGAATGCATAACTGGCTGGTCCATGTGCAGCCCAGCATCCCCAGGCCAAGGTTATGTGTCCTGCTTGTGAATGAGGTCCTGTTGGACCAGGGTGGCCAGTAGGCTGGGCGGGTAGGAATAGTCCAGCTGCTGTCCCTCCCCCTTAGCAGGGAGGTGGGGTCCAGCCCCACTCCCCTGTCCCTGAGCCCTCACAGGCAGCGAGGAGGCGGCCTCTCTGGCAGAGGCCCCCAGCCCCCATAAATGCCCACCTAAGCAAAATGTTTGGGTGTCCTTTCTACCCAACCCTTGGAGAAAAGGCCACACCCTTTCTGTGCACTCAAAGCTACTCCCCTGCAGTTTGGTTATTTCATTCAGCCCTGGCCTGGGGGACCTGTGAGGTGCACCCCACCCATCTGGGTGTCGGTCATTATCTTCCTGGGAAACTGGAGCAGGTGAGGCCAGTGGGTCACCTGAGGCCTCACACAGATGTGTCTGCGCGGTGCAGCCCTACGTGCCGTTCTGTCTGGGGTTGCTGCGGCTGCCCTGTTGCATTATGGGTCTGCAGGTTTGCTGCCAGCGCTGGGTAACCAGGGCAGTGAGAGGGCGAATGTGGGCACCCACGGGCGCCTGTCTGAGCACTCAGCCCCACCTCACACACTTCCTCCACGGAAGCCAGACTCCTGGGGCTGAGCCCAGACTGGCGACTTCCCATCTGATTGAAGGAAGAGCCTCGCACCACCTGACACCAGGCACCACCCGAGCCCCTCATCTCCTCCTGGTGACGGAGGAGGTGCGTTGAGAAGGAAGAACCAAAGGTCCCCTGATGAAGACTGTCTCCTCGCCCAGCACATTTGTCACCACAGGACTGTGCTTACCCCACGGGGCTGTGCTCCCTCAAGCCCCCCACTGTGGGCACCACCCCCTAGGCCCAGCCCGAGAGACCTACCACGGTTGGCGATGCCCTACCTTGGACACACCTAAAATGGCATGGCCATCTCTGGGGGGGGGAGCGGGGGAGGGGGGAGTCTCGGGGTTTAGAGTAGGGAACCCAGGACACAGCTGGTCAGGCTGGGCATCAGCCCAGGTCATGGAACACAGTGGTACCCAGGGGCCAACATGTCTGTTCTGCTCCCGGGTACACAGAGCTTGGAGCCAACGGAGCTAGGAAGGCAGGATCCGTCTGTGCAGACCAGTGGCTCAAGGCCCCTCGCACCCTTCTGAGGAAGGGTCAGCCCACACGTCCTGGGTCGCTGACCAGGCGAGCCACTCAGGGACAGGCCCTGCAGATGCCCCTGAGGGGGTGAAACCATGGGTCTTCTTGCCCAGGATGGAGAGAGGGGTTAGAACATGCAGTTGGGTGGCCATGAGCCCATAGTCCAGTCCACAGAACTGTCGTGGCAGGGCCAGTGGGTGGTGGGCTCTCCCACCAGGGAGGAGGGCAGGCCCCAGGTCACATCCTGCTTGAAATGAGTGGCCGGCTTCTGGAATGTACCACTGGGTTGGTCAGCATCCTCCACAACTTGAGGCTGATGTTCAGGGAGGCCTTAAAGATTGATGGCCTGCATGGAGAGTGTGAGTCTGGAAGCCCCTGGAGTTTGAACTGTGTTCTCACATCTGCCCACTGACAGCGTCTTGGGTGGAAAAGCAAAACCCATGACCCCCATTCTAAATGGGGCATTTTAAACTCACCGGGAGCCAGTGCTTTTAACACCTGTCACTTCTTCAGGACAGTGACCCTGGTGCCAGGCTGGGAAGCTTTAGGAACTGACGGAAAACTCCCTCGGGGGCGCCAACCTCTCTGCAGAGACCACTTTCCCTGAGGGGGCTCTGGGGCATGACTGGCCCCTGAGGAAGAGTGGGCTCCTGCAGATGCCTCTGTCCCAGAACGCAGGGCAGCGTTCAGCCCACGTGTACTCAGCCTCTCCCACCCTCCCTCTATCGTCCTGGCCCGGTAGGTGGGCCTCTTCCTGCCCTCAAGGCCTGACTGGCTCCTGGGCCCCTGGGGTCCACTGGTTGGGGAGGGGACTCAATACCAACACGGCAGCAGGAAGGCCCACAGCCAAGGCCCTCCTCCAACCAAGCCCAGCCGAGCCAGACAGGCACCCACATGCACCTCCCTGAGGTTGTGGGTTTGTCGCTGGGAAACGGGGTTTGCACATGATCTGGGACAGGAGATAACTCTGGGACGATTGCAAAGGGTGAAAGTGCACTTGAGCACAGTCTCTCCACCCAAGGGTGCCCAGGAACCCCCTGGGCAGGAGCCGTACAGCAGAAGGAAGCAGGGGCTGGCTCCACATGGACCCACTCCTTCCAGGGCCTCGCTCCTCCCCTCCTAGCACCCCCAGATGTACCATTCATCTCCCTCCCCTCCTCTCTCCCCATCCCCCTGTAGCTGGTTCCCCTCCCAGGGTCCAGTGAAGCCTGCCCCACCCATCACCTCCTTTTAGGCCCGCCCTGGTTGTTCCAATCATGGCAGAGGCATCATTTCCCTGGAAGGCCTCCTCCCAACCAAGCAAGCCCCCGATGTCTTTCCAGCACCTATGACCCTGCACCTGTACTCACGGTGACCTAGGCTGCAAACTCCCCTGCAGAGGGCCCGGGTCTGATGGAGTGTCTCATGGCCAGTCACCACCTGAGCCCCTCACCTGCCTGCAGTGAGCTCACTGGTGAGCCAGCCAGGAGTGGTCAGCCAGGCCCAAGGGGAGACGAAGAAGAGAGCCAGGGTGGTCAGTCTCCTCTGGCTGGGCTGCTGCCTTTCTTGGAGGAATGTGGGAGCCCCTGAGGGAGGCTGGTCATCTGACCCAGGTTCCCACACCAGCCAGCCTGAGCCCTAAGAGTCAGAGGCCCCACCCTGAGGGTTCCCAGCCCAGCAGCTGCCAGGCCAGCAGCCCGAGGCAGCCCCGGGAAGGCCAAGGCTGTGCTCCTGCTTCCGCTCCCCATAGCTCCTCTTCTCTCCAGGTCCTGGTAGCCAGGGGACGCCGCAGGGGCCCTTGCTCGCCTGGCCCTCTAGGTCCTCCCTGATGCCCCGCTTGTCTCCCAGGAGACCTGAACATCGGGCTGTTGGACTTTCTCCTGTTCGGCAGCCTGATCGCTGCTGTGGACCCGGTGGCCGTGCTGGCGGTGTTTGAGGAGGTTCATGTCAACGAAGTCCTGTTCATCATTGTCTTTGGGGAGTCACTGCTGAATGACGCTGTCACTGTGGTGAGAGAGTGGGGGAGGGTCCTGGCCGTGCCACAGAGCAGCGTTTCAAAGCTGTGGGTGGGGGGGTGGACCCTATTTATTCCCGGCATCATCGTGTCCCTCGGTGAAGTCGGCACGCAGAGAGCCTGCTGAGGTCGCCCACAGAGCCTGAGTCTGCTCATTGGCCCCAACAGCCCAAAGGCCTCGTGGTCCAAGGCATTCCGCAGGCCAGCTCCTTCTGCTGGGCCTTTTCCTCCACTAACCCTGAGGCTGGCTTTTGTAATTCGATTTCTTCATTCTTTGCTTCATGGTTCTTGGTAACTCCCCCCCCCCTTGCCCCGGCTCCTCACCCCCCACCCCACACACACACACTTTATTCTTTCATGGGTGATGATTTTTTAAACATATATTTTTATTGATTTCAGAGAGGAAGGGAGAAGGAGAGAGAGATAGAAAGATCAATGATGAGAGAGAATTATTGATCGGCTGCCTCCTGCGTGCCCCACACTGGGGATCAAACCCAAAATCCAGGCATGTGCCCTGACTGGGAATCAGACCGTGACCTCCTGGTTCATAGGTCGAAGCTCAGTCACTGAGCCACACCAGCTGTTGAAATCCCACGGTCTCTGTTCCCAGAACAGGGGGTCTTTAACTTTGGATCCACAGTTGGGCTCTCCTTCCTGATTTTCCAAAGAGAATGCATATGTAAACAAGCAAAATCTCACCTTATTTATTTATTTTTTTTGAGAAGGGGGGTGGGGGAATCAGGGGACAGTGATTGTGTGCTCAGGAAGGTGGTTTTCCCTCAGAGAGATGGTGCCAGGGAGCTGGGCAGGGCCCATGGGTGGGCAGGGGCTGGAGGCCAAGTTACCACTATGAGAAGTGAATGGAAGGTTCCTGAAATGTGAGGAAGTGTCTCAGCATGTGGCCATCTTGCAGTTCTCAAAACCCATCCCCAAATGGGGCCATGACCTCCCTGGAAGGGAACGTCTCTCTGAGCGGCTCTAGGCCTGGCTGCCTGCCCTGCCCACCGTCCCCCACCTGGGCCCAGACCCAGTGGGACCTGGAATTCCCTGTTTGCTCTAAAAGTGCCTGTGGCTTCTCTAAGAATTTCTCGTCCTGATGTCTCTTCAGGGTTCAGGAGATTGAAGGGCCTAAGGGTAGATTGCACCAGATTCCTCTGCCGCAGATGAGATAGTCTCAGGGAATTAAACGTAATTGGAGATGAGACGCAATCAGAAACACCCTGCACGGGCCCTCAAGGCTGGGGCTCTTCTGTCCTGAGTGCTGTGTCTCTGTAGAGGCAGGAGCTCCTGCTGCAGCCGGGAGTTCTCCCCTCTCCCTCCCACCTGGGTTTTCACAAAGAAGCGGGGCAGGCCGAGGTCTGCTTCCAGCACCCTTCACGCGTGTGCCCGCCCCGGTGCACGGCACCTGTGGGGCTGCGTTTGTATGCACAGTTTTATTCACCTGCCCTTTGGGGGTCCTGGAGAGCACAGACTTCGGGGCACAGAGAGAAGTTTCCTCCCGAGGGGCCTGCAGCCCCCGCCCCCCCCCCCCCCCCCCCCAGGGAGCATCTCGGCCTCCTTGGGGTGGAGCCCGGCGCATCGTTTAGGGGAGCTCGGGCTCAGAAAACACAGCTGTCTCTACAACTGAGGCCTAGGATAAGGTTTCTGGGCGTTTTATCTGAACGTCTTGGTGGGATAAGGTTTAAAGATCAACATGCGAAGATGCCAGGGTGTGTGATCCCACATCAGGGGGCAACATAACAGCAAACTCGCCAAGGATGAAACTCTGGGTTTGTCTTGGAAAATGAAATTGAACGCAGTGGCTTAGTTTTGTGGCCGCCCCTGTTTTGCCCAGCGTCGGAAAGGGCCAGGTTGCTCCTGAAGGCCCTCGTTCCTTCCAGAATGTCCTGCCTCCCAGGTCCCACCTGCTGGCTCATCGCTGGCCTTCGTCCTAGTGACCATTACTGCCCTGGGAGGACTTCCCTGCCAACGGGTTGCAGGCTCCGAAATCATGGCTGCCCCAAGCTCCTCTCTCCAGCCCTAAGTCCCGAAAGGCCTGGGGCCCAGGACGGGGAGGGTCAGGGCTGATGGAGGGCTGACCCATGTGTGGTTTGCCTCTCTGTCCTCCAGGTCCTGTACACCGTGTTTGAATCATTCGTGGCGCTGGGTGGCGACAACGTGACTGGCGTGGATTGCGTGAAAGGCATAGGTGTGTGGCTGCAGGGTCCACATGTCAGGGGAATGCCAGGGGAGCGTCTCTTTCTCCGGAATGTGGGCAGCCTCTTGGCAGCGCCTCTGTGGACTGTGGAGCTGGGCGGGGTCAGGCGTTGGCACCAGGCCTGCCCCTGGGACCCATAGCCTGACAGTCCTTTCCGTCCACAGTGTGTTTCCCAAACACGATTTTATGAGGGGCCAGCCACCCTGGGAAACCCGGGGGTCATTGCCCGTTAGACCCACGAGAATATGGGGAACAAGGGATATGGTGGGTGATGTGGGTCCTGGTGTCCGGGGGGTCCTACGTGCTTCTATGGGCCGGGATAGTGACAGCCTGGCTGTGCCTGCAGGCGCAGGGCTTGGTCCTTGCTGCAAACATAGACCCGAGGGCCTCTGGTCACAGTGCTCCTTCTGTGATGGGGGCGGGGAGCGGGGCCTCTGTGGGCTGCAGGACTGCCTCCTCCCCAGCTTTCCACGCTGAGGCTTGAGGAGTCCAGTCCTCTCTTCCAGAGAACGGGCCTCTTGTTTGCCGAGCTGTTGGCGCCTCTGTGGGGGGGTTACCAGGCAACTGCCATGAGGAATGGCCTGGAAGGAAGGCCAGCCCGACCAGCCTGGCCCACGCCACATGGGTCAGGCCACGCCGAGGCCACAAAGGGCCATTTAGGCAGCTCAGCGTTACGTCCTGCCCCTTGCAGTGTCCTTCTTCGTGGTGAGCCTGGGGGGCACGCTGGTGGGGGTCGTGTTCGCTTTCCTGCTCTCCCTGGTGACCCGCTTCACCAAGCACGTGCGCATCATTGAGCCCGGCTTCGTGTTCGTCATCTCCTACCTGTCCTACCTCACCTCCGAGATGCTCTCCCTGTCGGCCATCCTGGCGTAAGTCCTCCCTGGCTCACCCAGGCCCCAGAGCCGGAGCACACCCTGCGGCCCTGCTGAGGGGGGTGGGCTGTGGAGGAAGAGGGCCGACCTGGGGAGCGGGACCCACCCAGATACGGGGGAGGCAGGAGTGGCGCCTGCTCCCGAGCCCTGCAGGGGGCACAGCCTTCCCCAGCCCCTTCTCCAGCCCACTGTCTGCTGGCCCACTTCCCAGCCTGATGGAAAGTCACTGTGGGGGCCAAGAATTTGATCTGTTTAGCTTTTTAAATAGGGAGTTGGAGTTCTGATGAAATTGTCAGAGCTGGCCCGCACCCGCCCCTCCCTCCCGGGTCTGCCCTGCCCCTCCCCTTCGAGCCCGCCCAGCCACCGGCTTAGACAGAAACAGGCAGCCTGCTCTGCAGCCTAGGGTTCCGGTCCCAGAGGCTCATATCAGATGGCAGTGATGTTGGGGTATTGGAGCTGGGCATGGGCCAGCTCAGGGCCCTGGTCCCCAGTAGGAACCCTGAGCTCATGGAGAGAAGGGCTGACCAGGGAGGTGGATGTCTGTCCAGGTGCTGCCAGGGGACAGCAAGCGCTGGGTCTTGGGAACAGCCCCACCAGGTCAAGGGGGAGCAGCGTGTGGCCCTTGGCCTCACAGCATGTCGTCCCATCCCCCAGCATCACCTTCTGCGGCATCTGCTGTCAGAAGTACGTGAAGGCCAACATCTCGGAGCAGTCGGCCACCACCGTGCGTTACACCATGAAGATGCTGGCGAGCGGGGCCGAGACCATCATCTTCATGTTTCTGGGCATCTCGGCGGTGAACCCCGAATACTGGAAGTGGAACACGGCCTTCGTGCTCCTGACGCTGGTCTTCATCTCCGTGTACCGAGCCATCGGTGAGGGCGTGGCAGAGTGGGGGTGTGGGAGGGGGCGATGGTGGGGAACAGGGTGGGGATGGGGAGGACCATGGATGATGAGAGGGGATGGGGGGGTCCCATGGGGACCATGGGAGATGGTGGGGGACAATGGGGATGGGGCACAATGGGGGGTGATGGAGTGGCATGATGGGGGATGGGAGACTTTGGAGATGATGGGAAAATGGTGGGAGGACAACACTGGGGAGCTCATGGTGGGTGACTTAGGGACTGGCTGTGGGGAGTCCATGGGCTCCAGGGCCTTGGCGTTTGCCCCCACTCAGTGAGGGTAGGTTCAGGAGCCCCTGGTGAGCCTCAGACAGACTGTCAGGAGTCCTCAGTGAAGGTCCAGGCCTTCTTGTGGCCTTACCACAGTGAGACTAAGGTAGGGCAGCTGGGGGTCAGGGTGGAAGGGTCGGAACCCAGGGGAACACATTTGGTTTCCCACTGACTCCCTCTGGATGTGTCAGAGTGACTCAGGGACAGTGTGGTCACCGAGGAAAGGAAATGGCATGTGTGAGGCAGGAGTCACCAGCTCTAGTGTGTGGTGCCTTGGAGACCTAGGTGGGGGCTAGTGGGGGCGAGAGAGGCTCCAAGTGATCACACCTGCTCCTCCCCCCCCCCAGTCCTTGGGGACTAAGGGCTCAGGGAGCGGATGTCTTGGTGGGGTAGGGTCGCTCTCTTCCTGCTACCCTCAGCAGCGGCCTTTGGCCCTGGAGCTGCCTCAGGCATCATGAGGGCAAGGCTTCAGCCAGTGCAGCCTTAGCCCCACTGAGAACTGAGAATCTCAGAGCTGCCCAGACACTGTAAACCCGGAGTGTTCGAAGTGTCCACAGAGACAGGCCCGGGGCCAAGGTGGAACAAGGGACCGGGTGAACAGGGCCAGAGGGTGGAGTGTTCACCATCCCCTGTGCTAGATGCTGCTGTCACCTGTCACCACCCTCCATCCTAGGAGGGATTCCTAAATGTTCCCTCTCAAGTGCAGCAGCTGCCTGAGAAGGTGATCGCGGGGCACACGGCCCCCTGTGGAAGCTGAGCGCACGTCTGGTCCCTCAGGTGTCGTGCTGCAGACCTGGATCCTGAACCGGTACCGGATGGTGCAGCTGGAGATCATAGACCAGGTGGTCATGTCTTATGGTGGCCTGCGGGGCGCTGTGGCTTTTGCCCTGGTGGTCCTTCTGGATGAGAACAAGGTCAAGGAGAAGGACCTCTTTGTCTGCACCACCATCGTCGTCATCTACTTCACTGTCATCTTCCAGGTAGCCCTCAGCGGGGACCAGCCGCACCTTGCTGTCCTCCTTCAGCCCTCCATGCCCGACCCGCCGGCCACAAGGGGCAGGCCCCACCATCACCGTGTCTCCAAAGAGCCTTTCCGAGCTCCAGGCCCTAATTGGGTTTTATAATTTTAGTAACTAGGAGCTGTTTTGTAGGTTTTCATGTGGCCCCACAGGGGACACAGCACAATTTGGCTTAAAAATGTCCTTCCTCAGCCATCACTAGTTAAGGGAGCCCCAGTTAATATTTTATCACCCCACTTGGCCTTGCTTTAGGCTCATCTGAGGAGCTGCATTTGGGCTCTCAGGAGACAGCAATACACCCACAGGGGCTGTTGTGGGGGCTCCTCTCTGCAGGGACGGTCACAGATAAGGGTGGCCCATTTCGCCCTCTGTGGGTGTGGGTGGGTCGGGTGTGGATTCACACATGGGGGCCCAGTGGGCTGGGTGTGGGGTGCAGTGAGGTCTGCCCCGGCTGTCAGGGTCAGTGTACTCCATTCTCCCAGGGCCTGACCATCAAGCCCCTGGTGCAGTGGCTGAAGGTGAAGAGGAGTGAGCACCGTGAGCCCAAACTCAACGAGAAGCTGCATGGCAGGGTAGGCGGGTGGGGGTGGGGGCGGGGCAGGGGAAGAGTACTGGGGGGAGGGGGGGCGATGGGGAGAAGCACAGGGAGGCCCTCACGTGACAGCAACCCTCCTGTCTGTTTTGGAAAGGCTTTCGACCACATCCTCTCAGCCATCGAGGACATATCGGGGCAAATCGGACACAATTACCTCAGAGACAAGTAAGTGGCTGGTGCTGCCTCTGGCGGGAACCTGGGGAGGCACTTTTGCCTCAGCTGTTTGTTTCCCTCCCTCTTCCTTTAGTCAAAGGCTGAGTATAGGACCCTCAGGGGAGAAAGAATGCCGCCTTTTACCTTAAATCTAACCCCACAAAACCCCAATTACAGAAGAACCCTGCGCTCAAAGGACCCACAATGCCTGGGTTTCCTTCCTTCACCTGGGACCCCTCCTGCCCGGGGTGTCCCCCTGCCCAGTGCACTGAGCCTCTTCTAGAAGCTTCTTTCCAAGTCGGGCCCAGTCACGTCCTATTCTGACCCAAACAACTGGTCACTGTTCTAATTGTGTTGAGTTTTAAAACTCCTTCTGGGCAGCCTGGTTCCCTCTAAGTGTGCGAGAGAACCAGGGGTTGGGGTGGGGTGAGGGTGGCCTTCTCCCCCGGCCTTCGCCTCACACAGGTGCAGTGTGCCCGTCACTGTAGCCAGAGCGCGGGGCCCTGCCCTTGCCTGGCCCCTCTGTCCGCAGCCCACCTTTCTGGAGGGTTGTGTAGTGACTTGGAAAACTCTCTACAATATCGAATTAAATGAGAAAACAGAACCCACAATTTTATATACATTCTAATGACAACTGTCCTCAGATAGAAAGGTAAGAACGAAGAACAGAATTGTGAAATCGGTATGATTGTCATTTATTGCTTTTATTTTAAAATTTGCCGTTGTGGTTGCTATAAATAGTAAAAAAAAAAATCTTTGGAGAAAGAGGCCTTCTGTGCCCACCCAGCTCTGGGAGACCATGTTCAGTGAGTCTGGGTAGAAGGTTGGGAATGCCCTGTGCCCATCCTCCCCGGGCTCGCCCACAGCCTGCCGGGTGCTGACACTGTCTGGTTCCATCCCCCAGGTGGTCCAATTTTGATAGAAAATTCCTCAGCAAGATCCTTATGAGAAAGTCAGCCCAAAAGTCACGAGATCGAATTCTTAATGTTTTCCATGAGCTCAACTTGAAGGATGCCATCAGCTACGTGGCCGAGGTACCAGACACTCCACATCTGCTCTGTGTTGGAGGTGGGGGCTGATGCAGGACCCGGACGTGGGACGGGGACAGCCATTGGGTCTTCCGCACCCAAGAACATGGGGTGGGTGGGGAGGTAGTTGCGGGTGGCACTGCTATTCTTTTGTTGTTAATCCCCACCCGAGGATATTTTTTCCATTGATCTTTAGGGAGTGGAAGTAGGGAGAGAGAAACATCAATATAAGAGACACATATTGATTGATAGCCTCCTGTATGCACTCCAAATGGGACCAGGGATCAAACCTGCAACCCAGATACATGCCCTTGACTGGAAATCAAACTTGTGACCCTTCAGTTCACTGGCTGATGCTCTAACCACTGGGAACACTGGCCAGGGCACACTGTGCTGTTCTTAATGGTCCACCCACAACTCTATGTGAGGCTCATGGGTCCTTCAGCACCCCAGGAAAGGGTCATGTCACAGCTCCTCACTCACAGGAGGCTGAGGCATAGAACTTCCCCCATGACTCTGTAGCAGCAGTCGCCAACTGGTGGTCCGTGAGGTCTGAAAGGTTGGCGACCGCTGCTCTGTAGGGCACTCTATGGTGCTGGTGGGTCAGTCTGACCTCTGAGACCAGGTAGGGAATTATGGGGCTATGGCTCCCAACATAAATGCACACACATACATGCATGCACACCCAGGCACATGCAGACATGTGTGTGTGCATGTGCGCACACACACGCAGGGGGAAGCAGCAAGGCTGTCTTCTCGAGTCCCAGGGGTAAGTATGGAACAGACCGGAGGACAGGCTGTGGTTCAGAAGTGGCCTCCTCAACATCTCTGTCCCTGCAAGTGAACGATTCTCCTGCACTCACAGAGCTCCCTGCCCTCTCGGGGCAAATGGGTCCACCCCCGGGTCTCTGAACAGGCTCTCCACCCGCATGCATCCAGGGGTGGCATCAATGAGCAGGGCTCAAGAAGCACGTGGGTGGACTGCATGGTGACACCCAGCATCTCGCTGTTTCTGATACCACCTCCCTGATGGCAGCCTCCAGCCCCTGACAGGACTCAGGATGTGTCAAATGGGACAGGAGTCATGGTGGGTCTCAGGTCTAACTCCACTCCTCATGGGACACGCAGTCTGGCTGGCCCCTTCCCCAGTGGCCACACACCTCCTGGCATTGCTTCCTAGCTTCTCAATGCATACATGTGACCATCACATGGCCATCACATTCATCATCAGGCCACCTCTGCAATATGCATGTCTCCGTGCATGCCCCGTGGGTCCCAAGGTCACCTGGGGCCCTGCACAGGCCTGGATCTAGGCAAGTCCGGAGCTTGCTCCTCCCCTAGCCCCAGTGTGTGGCCTGTAACAGTGACTTCCAGGCCACCCCACTCAGCCTTGCTGGACACTGCTGCCCACAATGACACCCAACACTCACAGCGGCAGGGTCCCTTTAGACCCCGGCCCCTGCCTCCTCTGAGGGGCTCTGGCCAGGAGTCCCTGCCTTGCTCTGATCCCTGAGAACCTGCAGATTTCATGCCTTCCCTTTGTCCTTTCCCCTGCAGCTGGGGTCTGCAGAGCCTGGTGAGCTGGGAGTCTCAGCAAACCTGGTGGCCTCAACACAGAGATGGAGTTAGGGGACCGGAAGCATCTGTTTGTTCAGAGAGAAAATTACTGCTGCCTCTGCAGGGCTCCTCAACCCCCCACACACCAGACACTCAGATGCCCAGGTTACTCAGAGGGACCAGGTGCTCCTGGCAGAGGAGCTGGGGGCCATCGGGAGATACGGAGAAGGGTCCCTAAACCATCACTGAGACAATACCACCTCAATCCCACTCCATAGAAACCCAACCCACATGCTCCAGACCCCCAGACCCCATGGGGGTGATGCAGGCTCCTGACAAGGTCCCCAGCCTTACCTCTGCCTGCTGCTCCCCACATCCAGTGCCCCAACCCCTGGTCAGGCCTGCTCAGACGGCACCAGCGGGTGGCCTGTGTACCTTGCTGTCTGCCCTCAGCAGTTTGGCCCCACCTAGCCACCCCCTCCAGCTCCAAGACCCTCTCCTAAGGGGCACCCTCACCCCATAGCCCAGCCCCCACCCCCAGGAGCCAGGCTGTGACTTTGGTTCCCGTCAGGCTCTGCTCTGTGTGGTCTGTCTGAAGGTTCAATCCTGAGGATTCCTTTCTTGGAGAAACAAGGACAGCTGGTTTGGACCCCCAGTAGGGACAGGTGTCTCCTTCCTAATCCCATGGGGATCTGTCATGCTTTCCCAGCATTCCCCAGGTGCCACTGAGGTGCCGTGTCCTTCACACACAATTGTGTCTTCACTTTCCTCTTAACACAATGGCTAACTGCGCTCAGCTCAAGCAAGGCCTTGGCTACGGTCTCTGAAATCTCCGCTCTCCAGGTGCTATAGGCTTCCCAGGCCCTGTCCACTCTGTCCCAGTGCCTGGGCTGGCCTGGGGTGCTCCCTGTCCTGGCTTATGCAGGCATATCCTCTCGCAGGGAGAGCGCCGTGGGTCCCTGGCCTTCATTCGCTCCCCCAGCACGGACAACATGGTCAACGTAGACTTCAGCACACCACGCCCCTCCACTGTGGAGGCCTCCGTCTCCTACCTGCTGTATGTGCCCCAGTCTGCCCAGGCTTCCCCCTGGGAGAGGCCACCCCTCACCAGGGCACCTCTCACCATGCCCTGGAGGCTGCTGCGGGCAGGAGACGGGTGGGGGTGACGGTATTCCCTGCTCAGTACTTCCCAGGTCTTCCTGATCACAGCCACACCAGAGGTGTGGACAGACATCAACCAATGGGCATCTTGTGGGGTCAGTCTGACCAAAACCCCCCAGGAGAGGACTCCCAGGATCAGCCCTCTTGGCAGTGGCTGGTGCCCAGGCCAGAGGGCATGGGCAGGAGGGGCAGACACGGAGAGCAATGGAACTCTCAGACACTCTGCGTCCTCCCATGTAGGAGGGAGAATGTCAGCGCGGTGTGCCTGGACATGCAGTCCCTGGAACAGAGAAGGAGGAGCATCCGCGACACAGAGGACATTGTTACTCACCACACGCTGCAGCAGTACCTGTACAAGCCCCGGCAGGAGGTGGGCTTGCCAGCGAGTGGGGGCTCCTGTCCAGAGCCCTTCGGGATCCTGACCAAGAGAGAGCCTTGGGTGGGGGCACAGGTCCTCCTCTCTTCTCGCTGAGCAAAGGGAGAAATCCTTGTCTTTAGGGCAGACACTGCTCAGGTTGGAGGGTTAGGGCTCGGCCTACCAGCCAGGTGGTCCCGGGCTCTGGAGTCCTGGGGGTCTGTCGGGCCAACTTCACAGGGAGCCTGCCATGGGGCTGCCCTCCGCGGTGAGGTTAGGTGCCTCCAGCTCTGCAGGTCACCACCTGTCCGTGTCACCTCCCCCTTCCCCAGTACAAACATCTCTACAGTCGACACGAGTTAACTCAGGATGAAGATGAGAAGCAAGACAAGGAGATCTTCCACAGAACCATGAGGAAGCGCCTGGAGTCCTTCAAGTCGACCAAGCTGGGCATCAACCAGAACAAGAAGGCGGTCAAACTGTATAAGCGAGAGCGTGCCCAGAAGCGGGTAAGGGTGCTGAGCGAGGGACCACAGGGCAAGGGGACTGCGGGTGGGGGGAGGGGGTAGGCCATGGGGCGCTGTGCGAGGCGTGTGGGGTTGAGGTCACCATGGGACCATGCTGGTCAGTGCTGGAACCACCAAGGCACCCCCGTAAGGGACAGGTCTGGGCAAGGAGGGCATCTGGGCTGGGGACCAGTGGGTCTCCCAGGGACAATCTGCAGTCAGGGCCCCGTGGCCACTGTTCCCTTACCTGAAAGCGGTTTCATTCTGTTTTTCAGAGAAACAGCAGTATTCCTAATGGGAAACTGCCAATGGAGAACCCCATACACAATTTCACCATTAAGGAAAAAGGTACCGATGGGGCCTTGGCAGAAATGCCTTCAGCAGGGACTCAGGGATGTGTGCAAGAGGCCTGGCAGGGTGCAGAGGGCTGTCCTTGGAGGGAGATCCTCCGCCCAGCACCCAGGACCCTCCTCTGGGGGCTGCTGCCCTGCTTGTCAGAGTGGCAGTGCCAGGGGACTTAGGGGCATTGGACCAGGGCCTTTCGTGTTCCCAGCCCGTTTCCCTTTCTGCCCTTTCTTTGCCACCAGATTTGGAACTTTCAGACCCAGAAGAGAACCCCAACGATGCTGATGAGATGAGTGGGGGCATTGAGTTCCTGGCGAATGTCACCAGGGACACAGCAACAGACTCGCCCTCAGGTGAGGGGCTAGGGTGGCCCTCTGCGGCGTCAGATGTAAAGGCGGTCATTGGGCAGGGACGGCAGGACCGTAGGACTGTGGCTGTGCAGCTGCACATGGCAGGCTGGGGGCCTCTGCTCTGAGAGAAGGGAGCTGTCACCTGTCCTGCCCATGGTGTGGGGAGGGAGAGCATGAGGTAGAGGGCCTGAAACCCCTAAGGCACATGACCCTGACCTTCCAGGTGATGGCTGTAGGACGTGCTGGTGTCTGACCCCTGAGCACCACCCCAATCCTGCAATTCTGGGTACACCTGGAAAGCTGATCAGCCACTGCCCTTTCTCCTAGGAATTGACAACCCTGTGTTCTCCCCGGATGAGGACCTGAGCATCCTGTCCAGGGTGCCACCCTGGCTGTCTCCCGGGGAGACAGTGGTGCCCTCCCAGAGGGCCCGCATGCAGATCCCCCACTCTCCTGACAACTTCCACCGCCTGGGTCCCTTGCGCCTCAGCAACAAGTCCGTGGACTCCATCCTGCTGGCTGAGGGCCCCAAGGAGCAGCCTGACACCACTCCGCCTGAGTCCACACACATGTAACGCTCCTCGCCCTTCCGGGCCCCTAACTCCTGCTCTTTCCTCAGGCATCTGCCTCTCTCTTGGCCCTGGACCTGAACCTCTGCAGACTTTCTCTAGCAGCTGCTCTTCCTCTTGCTAAGCCTGTGCCCTCAAGCCTCTTGTTCTTGCTGAACATTTCTTAGGACCCGTCTCAGGCTCTGCTTCTCCAGCTGGGACGTCAGGATCCAGAGCTGTCTGAGGGTTTGGCTGTTTCACCCCACTGACTAGAATTTACTCTTAAATTGTCAGTTTGATCACTAACTACTCTGAGATAAGTGTTTAATCTGGGCAGTCAGCCCATGAATGTAAGTCCCGAGCTCAGAGGAGACTGGGCATGGGCTGGGCTGGGGTGCTGTGTGGACAGAGAGCATCTGTTTTCCTCCCTGAAGGCCCTGGGAAAAGCCCACCTGCCAGGAGTGAGTTCAGGAGAGAAGCAGCTGGTCCCTCTTACCCTCGTCCAGAAAGGAGTGCAGCTGGTGTGCCCACATCCTCGCTGCAGGCCCGGGGTTGGGGGGTGGGCAGGCAGGGGGCTCCTGGATCAGAGAGGAGGGAGGGGAGAAGGCAAGGAGAGAGTGGTGGGCAAGGATGGTGGGCGAAGGACAAGGCCCCCATTCGGTAGGTGCTGCAGGGGTGCTGTTGCTGGGTCCCCGCTGTCCCCACTTTGCCCTCTGCTGGGAAAGGGCTTCACCCCCTCGGGCAGGGTTTTGGCCTTACTTCACGTGTGCCTTGAGTGTTTGGTGGGAACTTGGGAGGAAAAGGAAAACTAGACTTTCCCAGCACAGGCTGGGCAGACTCACGTTTCAATGGCAGCAGTAACGTCTGTTTTTCTCTCATGTGGACACCTGGAGAAGGTGATTGTCCGTCCAGCTGGGGTTGCAGCCGCGCTGGCCGGGCTGGCGAAATGGTTTCTTGGTACCCGAGCTGGTCCTCCGGGACGTTTCTGAGACTAGAAGTGACGGTGCGCAGGGCCGTCTCACCCAGTCCCACTGCCGGTCCTGGCAGAGCTTGCAGGCAGGGCCCTGCAGTGCTTCCGTGCTCCTCCTGCCTCCTCCTGGCTTCCTCCCTCCGGGAACACCCTGGGTCTCAGTGCTGGGTGCTGTAGGGTGGCGGGCAGAGAGGGCACCTGGTGAGGGTCTACGAAGTCAGGGCCTCGGCTGACCCTGTCACTGGGGACCCTACTGGTCACACCCGGAGTATGGCCTGCAAATGTCCCAGAACTTCGCAGGTGTGTGGGGGAACCCGAGCTGGATCTGTGGGGCCCTCCTGTACTCCCGGGTACCCCGCGCTCACGCCGGTTTCTCCCGCAGGTGACACGGGCTCTGACGTGCCGCTGACAGGACGCACGTCCCCGCGCGAGGTACCGCCCGCCACCGAGAAGTCCCCGCGCCCGCTCGCTCCGCCCCCGGCCCCGCCCACCGCGCACAACCCGGCGCCCGCAGCTCTTCCGGACCTCGAGCTGGGGGCGGGGCCGCCATCGGAGGCGGGGTCTGCGTCGGGGGCGTGGCTGGAACGCCGCGGACTGCCGGGCGCACACGCGCGGTCGGCGGCGGCGCGCCGTGTGCACAGCCGGCGCTCGTTCCAGCGGCCCCGCGCGCGCCGCCGCCCCGCACTGCTCAAGCTTGCGTCGCTGCAGCCCTCGTGCCACGCGCCACCGCACGGGCTGGAGCAGGAGGAGACGCCGCTGTGATCTCCACGACTGCCATGGTGCCCCCTGCCGTGGCCTGGGGCAGTCTTAGGCACCCCCCCCCCCACCCTGCCCCGCAGAGTCTGGGTGGGATCGCCAGCGGGGGTCCAAATATCTGCAAGGTCTGAACCTTTAAATTCCTTGGTGCCATCTGGAAAGGAGACCCTGGGGGGCAGAAGGTGGACAGTGGCCGAGCCTCCAGCTTCTGGGAGGTCTTGCAGGTGCCCTTGTAAGGCCGCCTCGTGGATCCTTCTGTACACCTGACCTGGTTTTGATCTGAGCTGGCACTTTTTACTATTCCCATTGTCACTCCTGACTCAGGGACTGGAAGGGCCCTGGGACCACAGAGCCCGGGCTCCGTGTTTGAGTTCTTGCACTCTGTCCATTCTCTCATCAACACTGCCAGGGAAACCGAGACAAGCAAAATAATATCTGCCCACAATACCAACTTGATTCCAGTCCCAGGCTGGCCACACTCAGGGCCCTAGGTCAGAAGCCCTGACTCAGGAACAATTCACAGGCCGAGGGGTTGGGGCCGTGGTTGCCCTAGGCCCTGTGTGAGATCATGTCCACTTACCAGCTCTGTGAACCACCTGTCTCCTTATGGACTGGGTACAATTGCAGAAACATCTGTTTGTTCATTCTTTTTGTGTGGAGACTCCCAGAGCCTGGCACTTGTCCTACCTGGATTTCAGTGTGGCAGCCTCTGGGTACCAGGTGGCCTGTGCCCGAACACCTGCTCTCTGGCTTGAGTTGTCCCACTTGACACTGGCAGATGGCCCAGGCTGGGTTCGAGGTTGCACTGGCCCCATGGGTGCACCCACACAGCCCCAGCTAAATCGAGTGGGGCCTTCATTAGCAAGCAACTTTTGTTCAGACTTAGAGCCTGTCCTTAAGTGGACCTGGGCCAGGTGGTTGGTCTGACCCCACCTAACACAACAGAGGGAAGCTGGTGGAAGCCCTGCCCTTGAGAGCTGCTGTTTCATGGGAGAGCTAAGGGGGCTTGGAGAGGGGCTCAGACCCCTGGCCCTGGGGCTGTTGTAGACCTCCTGCCACTCCCTCTGAGGTTTCAGGGACGGTGGCCTTAGAGCTCCTCCTGCAACCTCCCATCCGCCAGGCCTCTGGAAGGAAACCACTATCTGACTGTCCTAGGGGGAGCAGGGAGCCAGGAAAGGGGCCACTGAGTTGGCCCTCATCGGCCCACCCATTCCTCAGAGGTAGGTTTTTGTGTGAATACAAGGTAGTGAAGGATTAAAGGGATAATGGACTTCAAGACACTCCTAGAGGCTTTTCTAAAGAAGCCAGGCTCAGCTCTGCTCAGGAAAGACTTCATGCAGTGCTCACGCCATCACAGGCCAGGATTACTAGCAGTCTGTAGTGTTTTCATGGTGCACATTGAGTCCCTGATGGGAAAATCTCTACCAGTTGCTGTTGAGAAAAATGAGGGACAGCAAAAGGAACATTTAGTGTGGTGTTTGTTCACCAATACAGAGAAGGCTCTTTATCCTAAAGGGAGTGGGGCTGCTCATTATTTGAACTGAATCATTAGCTCAGCCATCACAGATAAAGAAGTGTCGGTTTTCAGTAGATGTTTTCCCACACTTTGCAACCATTTTAATAAACTCTAAAGAGCACAAAACCCAGCCATGATCTGTACAACAAAACCTGCCCGTGATCCCAGACCAGCAGGCCCTGAGCCACGGCCACCAACAGCAACTTTAGGAAGGCAATGCTCTGACCATTCCCTGCAGGAGTGGTTCATCCAGAGCAGGCTGGGTCCACAGCCCAGTCAGTCTGGCACTCCAGCTGCCTTAACAACTCCCTGGGACCACGGGACCCAGATCCAATTTCCAGCTGCAGGGCTAGAGGCCGAGTCACGTAAAGCAGTTCAAGGGCAGTTCCTGGGACCCACTCAACTGCCAGGTGGTGAATCCATTTGACATCTATCTCCTGGACAAATCCTTCAGCCCTGTGTTTTTGGGGGAGGAGGGGGTAGGCAGATTTTCTGTTGGTTGAACAGCACAGTCTAATAAGCACAGCCAGACATGAAGTTCCAGACATGAAGCCTCACAGAACCCCAAAACCCACATTTCAGTGATCGAGAGACACCTCCATCTGTTAACACAGTGTTATAAACCCTAGTACTGTGGATACATTTCATAAATGAGAATCCTAGCTGTTCTTGTCACTGTAAAACAGAATGTAAACAATGTCTTATGAATGTATTTCCTTAGGAAAACTGTTGTAAAATTTTTTATTAGGAAAGAATTTCTATTTATTTAATACTGAACTTTGGCCTACTTTGTGGTAGGCTATAAAGCACACAAATTTAGGAGTCGCTACTTCTCACTTCTGTATCTTGAAAATAATTTTGTCACAATGCTCGCCTACTGCATACCATTGATCTATTATGAAAAGAATTTTTAAAGCAAGAATTTCATTGAAATTGGAATTGAAATGTGTAAGTTATGAGTGGTGAAATTGTGAATTTAATTTTGTGAAAATGATCTTAGTCAAACTTTGTGTAACCCTAATCACAATCGATGTGCCTTACAGTGGCCCTCAATGTGCTGTTGACAGTGTCTGCGCAGGGGGACCATCATAGAACCTGCCACAACTGATTGATCAAATCTATTAAAAAGATTTCAAGGCATTTTTTTGGTGCAAATGTTATCAATGAGAAATCACATCAAAGAGAACATAAGGAGCAGCTCCTGAAGGCAGACATTGCTCTGGCACTGGAGTTAACATTGACCTGTGTGCACATGAGAGAGGGAGGGAGGGAGGGCACTTCTGGCTGGTACCCTCATTGGACACACCGCTGTGGGCACAGCCTGGGCCCTGGAAACTGGTTTTTCCCCAGGAGAGACAGGTAAACACTACCACTCACTCCCTTAGACTCGTCACAGCACAGAGAGGACAGGCCCAGGAAGGATGGGAGCAGTGCCCATCCAGCCTAAGTGGGAGAATGAAGCACCTGAAACATCAAGTAGGGAGGGGAGGAGCCTGGGGCTAAAACCAGAGCTAGCCTTGAGAAAAAGACCCGAGTTAACTCATGACTGGTTAGCGACATGTCAATTCTACTTCAGTTTTGATTCTTTCAAGAAAAAGTCCTATTTGTGAATTTTTCATGTCTCGTGAGGGTGAAAGTGCAATATAAACTTTGCCATCCAGAACATGTCTTAGGAGGAAACCAGCCTGTCGGGACACACTCAGAGGTTCCGAGCAGCCCGACACTGTGCACAAGCAGTGCTGAAGGGAGGGAGCAGCAGACGTCTTCCTGAGGGACGACCCTCCAGCCTGAACTGGCCAGTCCCTGGGAGCCTGAATCAAGGGTGGAAGGGGCCTGCGACAGAGGAACGGGCAAACGCCTCTCCTTCCTGTCTTAGTCAGCACTGTGCAGCTGTACCAGGCACCACTCGGCTAAGAAATCTCGCTCACTGGGATGGAGGGTGAAGAAAGTTTGGGGAGGCACACGCAGGGGCTCACCATGTATCCTGGATGGACCCTTCCATGAACCTGGTATGAAGATTAATGTGTAAAACAAAGCTACCACTGAAGGCAGCCATGGAGAGACAGCTGAATAACAGAAAAAAGGTCTCAGGGACCCTGAGTCAGGAATACGCAAGGCCCATAAATCTGAACCGCCGAGGGCTGCCTGTGTGGGTGTGGAGCAGCGGGCCACAAGAGACCGGTGGGACCTGTCCAGGCAGGTGAGGGCGGCAGATGGGGGCGCCTTCAGATGCTGTGTCTGGGCCCCTGTGGTCACCACTAGTAAGAAACAGCTGGGAAACTCATTCCCCACAGCGTTTACTTTTATTGAACAGCAGCATCCGAAGTGCTGATACTACAGAAGGGAGTGAGACGAGAGGTGAACCAGAAGTCAGCCAGGATCCTGCCCACAAAGCTGGGCCACAACAAGATGAGAGGGTCAGAACGCGCCACCAGAGCACCTGTCGGTCAGGCAGCCTTGCTCTCGGCAACATGAGTCACACTGGATATCACACATGGGATGTCACACATGCGCCCCAACCACAGGTCAGACAGAACCTGAAAGGCTACTTGAGGAGCTTGGCCACGTTCAGACTGGGAACTATGATTTCCCTGAAGATGGGCACATAGTTTGGATTCACCTGTGTGTTCCCCTGCTCCAGTGTCTCAATGATGGTCTGCTTCATGTCCCGGCTGGCATCCCCTCGCAAGGCCAGCAGCGCGCCAATGTGGTCATCCCTGGGAAAGTGGGGAAAATGGCAGGGGTGTATGGGGGTATGCACTGAGTGCCCCCGCCTCCCCACCTTCCATGTCCCCCGCCCCCTCCCCCCAATCCCTGCCTGCAGCTTAGCGGGCACTGAGGATCCCAGAACAGGGTCAATAGCTGCAGGTGAAAGGCATGCCTCCCTTGTCAGATCAGAGGGAGAGAAGCCTAAGTTTGCATATTATAATCTAGTCTTTTTTTCAATCTACAATTGCAAAGATTTTTAAAGGTTGCTTTTCTAAATCTTTGTTTAATGAATGAATTAAAGCACGATGATTCTGGAGAGCACAGGACCACTGGATTTTCTGCTCACAGCAAGACCAGAACAGCAGCAGGAAAAGAAACCTGGCTGAGTTGACCCGGGTGGGTTCACAAAGGCTGGTGGGAGCCTGCAGCCAGCACTGTCCACATGAAAGCTGGAAGAAGTTCTGGCAAGCATGGCGCACTGGCTCCCTTCCCTGAACCCACTACAAGCACAACACAAGCTTTCTAAAACCACTCTACTCAGCCACACTGAGCCTCCACCCAGCCCTACGTGCAGTCTGACCATTGGGAGCTACATGAACCACGGCAGGGCTGGCAAGAGGGCACAGAAGATGCAAGCATGTCCGTTATTGCTCTTAGGATCCCACTCTGCCTGCAACTATTGTCTGCATCCTCAAACAAGTCCAGACCTGGCACACTGTCACCCCTCGGGGTCATGCCTAAAGCCCAGGACCCTAGGAATGATCCTGCGGTTCCGCTCCCTGGGTTCTAGCTGAGACAGGAGGCTATTACCTGATGTCTGGGTATTTGCTGACCAGAGTCGAGACTTCCAGGTAGAGCAGGGATGGGTCTGTCAGCTTAATCACTTCTGCAACAGCGATGATCGTATCACAGTACCCGTCTGCATCTTCGCCAAATCCCTAGAAGTCAGTATGGAGGCCATGAGCAGCACGCAGCACCACCACGCCTCCAGGCAGGCGCAGGCTGGAGTCTGTCAAACCCTCTTTCTGGCCATAGATGCCTGACCAGCCCATTCCCTTCTCTCACATAAACACCAAGACTGGTTCCCACAGGGGGCCATTCCCGTGGGAGCACAGACACGGCGTTAGGGGTCTGGGTGGATCATGAAATCAGCTTAGCCCCTCGTAAGGGAGGGGACATGTGAGCACTGTGTCGCACAGCTGAAGTCTGGCTACATGTTACCACCAGAAGAACCTGGAACAGTGATGGCGAACCTATGACACGCGAACTCATTTTTTTGGTTGATTTTTCTTTATTAAGTGGCATTTAAATATAGAAAATAAATATCAAAAATATAAATCTTGCCCTAACCGGTTTGGCTCAGTGGATAGAGCGTCAGCCTGTGGACTAAAAGGTCCCAGGTTCGATTCCAGTCAAAGGAATGTATCTTGGTTGTGGGCACATCCCCAGTAGGAGGTGTGCAGGAAGCAGCTGATCGATGTGTCTCTCTCATCGATGTTTCTAACTCTCTATCCCTCTCCCTTCCTCTCTGTAAAAACATCAATAAAATATATTTAAAAAGAAATATAAATCTTTTTTATACGATGGTTGCACATATAAAAAATTTCTATATGTGACACAGCACCAGAGTTAACTTAGGCTTTTTCAAAATGCTGACATGATAAGCTCAAAAGGTTCGCCATCACTGACCTAGAAGCTACTACCCTGAGTGCATGTGCCCCAACCACAGGTCAGACAGATCTGCATGCAGATCCTCCGGTTTACAAAAGTCACTTGGTTCCTGGTGTGACTGATCCTGATCAACTACCCTCAAGTCCCAGGGGTGGAAAGGAAAAGAAGTCACAGTGACACTTATAGTGACAGTGAAGGGTATGAGGCGGTGGCACTCACAGACGCCAGCTTGCGGAACAGGAAGCGCAGCTGCTCGGCCTCCCGGACCATCCTCTCGGCACCCTCCTTGCGCTCCTCAGGGCTGCGGAAGGAGATGCGCTTCTGCATAACAGCCCGCAGGTACTCCACCACCACGCGCCGGTGTGCCTCCGCCGTCATCCGCTGAAGAGCAGAGATGTGTCAGCCCCACGAACATGTGGGCTTCGTTTTACATGGAGGTCGACATGTGAACAGAACACATTCCTTCCCATTTCCCGCCAGCACAAATGGCAGAACTTCAGAGTAAATATATTAGGTAAATAAGTACATCTGTGACTTTTAATTATAAATTTTACTTTAGAAAATCATAGCAGTATTCACTCCGTTTCCCTAAAGCCCAATGGTGAAAGGCAATTATGCAGGCAGGGCACAGCATTGGCAGGAGCCATGCAGATGGGCGTCCACGGAGCTGCCCTGTTCTGTACCCATTTCAGAGCACTTCACCCTCCGAGCGGAGTGGGGGTCAGTGGGAAAATAGGGAGCTGAGGCCAGGCCCCATCTCCAGCCCTCACAGGCCGACAGGCTCCACAGGACAGATGCATGAACCACACACGGCCCTCATCCACAGAGCTGTTTAATGACCAGTCTACAGAAATGTTAGTGCTTCAGAGGAGGGAGGAACCCAAGTCCATCCATTTGAGGAAGCTTCAGAGGAGACCATGGTTCTCTCCACAGTGTGTGACATAGTGTAGATCCCAGCTTCCACCAGAGCCCACCCTCAAGCAGCACATGGGCACCAGGCAGTCATCCCGCAAGTATGTAAATCAAACTGCAATGACGTGATGTCCAACATCACAGCCCCAGACCAAACAGAAGCTGTCTACTTGGGGAAGCTGGATGCTCCCTATCCTGTGCCAAAGGGAGGGGCCCCAGGGGCCCCAAATAAGACAAGCAGGACCGCACCAAGCACCCGTACGGGGCCACTGCTGAGACCAGGGTCAAAGGACTGTGTGCCACTCCAACAGCCCAGTCTCAGGAGTGCAGACCTTCTCAGTGTAGGCATGAACTCCAATCAGACTAGGAGTCCGCAGAGACAACAAGCTCCCGGCTCAAGGACTCCAAGCATGGGGCCGAGATCAACTGCTGAGTCAATACTCAAAATGTTCAAAGAAATAAAAAGTGGAACAAAAAACTGCAAGTGACAAGAAATTCAATATTGACCAGAGCTGCTTGACCCACCAACATCTAAGTACCAGAGGCTCCTATCAGCTGTGAAAGGACCCAGGAGTCAGGTGGACTTAAAACACCTCGGTCTCCCTGCAAGTATCACTTTTAATGGCAGTTTGAAGAATTTCCTTTAAAATTAGGAATTAAACATGGATCCCCCCTGGACTGGGTGTCGAGTGCAACAAGACATGGAAAAGACATAAAAGCTGTAAGGATCAGAAATGAAAACACACAAGGTCACTGTTCAGAGATAAAACACCTGTCTGCATAGAGACATGAAAAGATGTGGAGACAAATCCTAGGAACAATTAGAAAATTTTACCAAGTGTCCAGATATGAGGTCAACATATCAAAAACACTTAATTTTTAGAAACAAAAAGTTAGAAAGCCTGATTTTACAAAATAACACTTTTAATAGCAAAAACTATACAAGGCCAAGTGCATATGAGAAAGATGACCAAGCCCTTGATGAGGACATAATGGCATGTTATGCTTAAGACCTCAGACAGTGAGTAACACAGGAGCTCCCTGTTCTCACGGGGCCTCTGTGGAGTGGAAAAGGGCCGGCAGCCAACGTGCCGTGACAGGGATCTGGACAGGGGACTGCCTTTCTGCCCATCCTCTCATCAGAGCCACAGCCAGTACCCCCACCTCAGGGTCCAGGTTTTAGGCCGTGTGTCACTGTGGGTTTAGTGAGGTGTCAGGAGACAGTAGTCAGATGAATGGTCTAAATATTCACTCAGAGGCCCCATCATCGCCACCTCCACCTTATCTTTAGACACTGATGTCTCCTACCTGCCTTAGGTTAATAAAACCACCTGGGAACTTCCATTCACAGAACTAATTTGACACTGGATTCTACACAAAATGCCATTTGGGCTCTAGGATGCAGGTGAATTCACACCACGTGAATGTGCCCCCATATTCTTACCTTTTTATACGGCTTTTTAATTTTGGCAAAATCATTGAAATAGTCTTCCACGGTGACACAGATGATGTCTACAGCGTTCGATCCCAACAGCCATTTTCTTGTCATCAGCTCACTGAGATGTTGCTAAAAAGCACAGCCCAAAGAAAATATCACGTTGACACTGTCCCCAAGTCACGTGCACGCCTGCCTGATGTACTGATGTGACAGGACCTGGTAATCACAAGCACTACTGGTGGGTGACCTGCAAGTATGTACTTTAACCACACAGGGCTCAGATGACACACACCGGTGAGATATGCAGGTATCTGTATGTAAACATTTCACCATTGATGACTACATATAGAGGGTTTGGCAAAAGTAGGTTTACATTGTGAGTATATGAAAGTTTATTCTTTATTAATTATTGTTTATTAATTTTCTATTATTGTCCATGCAAACAACTGTAAACCTACTTTTGCCCCACCTTGTATTATATGAATACTCTAGTTACCCAATTCTGATGAACATTTAAAATTTTTCACATTTTGCAACTGAATAATGCTACAGTTAATTCGCACACTTCTGCAGGTGAAACTCCTAAAAGTGGAATTGCTCAAAAAGTATAGAAACTAAAACCTTAATTAGCTGTTTCCAAACTGTCCTCCAAAAGCTGCACAATTCATATTCTACAAAGAACACGACTGTCCCTTGGCCCCAGCTGGGTGGCTGTTGGTTGGAGTGTTGTCCCATATACCATAAAGGTTGTGGGTTCAATTCCTGGTTTGGGTGTGTACGGAAGCAATGGATCATTGTTTCTCTCACATCAGTGTTTCTCTCTCTCTCTCTCCCCCTTCCTCTCTAAAATCAATAAACATCTTTGGGTGAGGATTAAAAAAAAAAAAAGACTGTCCCTTTGCTCATGCCCTCAACAACACTGAGTGGTATCAATGTTTGCAATCCTTGTCATTTTGATAAGAAACAAACAGGACTTTTAAAATTTGCATTTCTTTGAAGATCAGTAAGATTGAACGTTTTGTTTCATATTTAGGATATTTGTGACCCTTTTACTGTGAAATGGTTACTCATGTCTTTTATCTACTTTTGGATTATACTGTCTTTTTTCATATTTTGAAATAATTTCAAATTCATACATTTCATTTGTTTTCTAAATAATTTTTGAGAAAGTGACAGACATCATGAAATTATTCCACCAATCATCCTAGGAGCTCCTTTCCAGGGAACCTGAAATAATCATGGCTTTGTATTTTAAATATATTCTGGTTTCTGCCAATACATCTGTATAATGTTGAACCATCTTTGCATTTCTGAAATAAACCTTACTTGTTATTTATGCCTTTGATATGAAGTTAAATGCATTTTGTTAATGACTTTCTTTTATATCTTTATTCAAAACTGAGACTGGTCTATGTGACATGCGTATGCATCATGCACGTGTTCTCAGTTTGGTTTGGCATTAAGAATGCTAACGAATGTAACAGTTTGCCTGTGACATACTTGATTCTAGTTTGTAATCCACTGATATTTATAGGGAGTGTTTACTCAGTTGCGTAGCAGAAGGACCAAAACTCGGGCCTACACCACATAGAAAAGCCACGGCGCTTTAACAGTGACTGAGGATGAAGGCAGGTGTACACTCAGCTCGAATGCACAGCCTGAGTGCCCTACCTCCAGGTCCAGGAAGACCTCCTCCAGTAGGCTGCTGCAGCCCTCCTTGGCGATGGCATCCAGAATCCCATCCATGCTTGGCTGGCTCAGAGACACGCCTTCTTCCACTTCATTTTTTAAATACTTTCTCTTTAAGCTGACTATGGATTCTCTGCAAGGGAACAGCTGAGGCTCAGTGAGGTGGCTGAGTGTCCTCACACGCCTGTCTTCATCCCCAACGACACTTACTTGAAGGTCTGGCAGTTGTTGATGATGGCGATCATGTACTGGACGTAGCAGTGCGGGTGCTGCCGGTTTCTCAGGTGCTCCTCTTTATACAACTGAGCTTCGTCTTTGTATCTGAGGAACACAACCCACATCAAATAGCATCAGAGAATAACTGGCAGGTATTTCAAACGCCACACTGACATCATACCTAAACAGATATTTCACATCACTAACACTTGACCAGATGAGTCTTTAAAAAAATTTGGGGGGGGGGGGGCACTCTATACCAGTGATGGCAAACCTATGACACGAGTGTCAGAGGTGACACACGAACTCATTTTTTTGGTTGATTTTTCTTTGTTAAATGGCATTTAAATATATAAAATAAACATCAAAAATATAAATCTTTTACTATGGTTGCAAAGATAAAAAAATTTCTATATGTGACACAGCACCAGAGTTAAGTTAGGGTTTTTCAAAATGCTGACACGCCAAGCTCAAAAGGTTCGCCATCACTGCTCTATACTAATAGAAGAACAGAAAAGTTGGTCATTTAAAATAAATTATTACAATTTAACTTCCTATCAACCCTTTGAAATAGGGATTAGTGTTGTGATTATACAAATATTATGAAATATCTGATGGTGAGTAATTGGGAAAGTATTATCTTATTTATATGACATAATTCCCCTAGAAACTTATACAACGGGAACACTGTCATGTGTTAAGTATAAATTAGACTCTTTAGATATCACAAAAACAAACAACTGAGATGGCTAGATGCTTTATTTTTTAATTTATTATGAAGATTCTCTAACATGTACAGGAGTAGAACAGATCTTAAGAAAGGACCAAAATGAACATTGGCAATTAAAGGGAAATTATTCAGTATTTATTCTACTTTTTTGTCCAAAGTGTGGTTCAGGTAATCAAACCGCTGGAGCAGATGAGAAAAACTTCCTCTTTACAGAAGAATCCCATCTCATTCCTCTAACAAAATGACTAACTCAGGCTATGTTCCCCAGATGGCTGGCCGATGGCGACTCTGAGGGGACTGGCTGCTGGCAATGAGCCACCAGAACAGGATAGAGAAACATGCATCTCCTGATGTGCTGCCATGCGGAGCATACACACCACCTATGCAGAGTTCTTGCAGAACAGTGAGTAAAGAGGGGAATCCTACAAGTCTTTAGAGATAACCTGTGGTTTGTGGGCAGACGGCAATCTGAGACCCAGGCTGGAGGATGCTGGATGCTCTACAGCAGCGGTCGCCAACCTTTCGGACCTCACAGACCACTGGCTGGTGACCACTGCTCTACAGGACAATGTGCACACCTCCATAAGCCAATGGCTTAAAGAGGGGAAGGGACTGTTCTCCTGTACCGGAGAGCTGAGAACCCAAAAAAACACACATGATGTAGAATAACTATAAAGAGATAATATGTCTGCAACCACTGGGAAAATCCAAATACAAAAGTGGTATCACATGGTCCCATGGAGTAATTGTGCAAGTTTTATATGGGTTGACAGCACTTTAGTTAGGGTAGAGAATGCAGGGGAAATGATACAATGGGATTTTCTTTAAAGTTATTTCAGCAGAGAAAGAAAGAGGGAAAGGGGAGGAGGTAGAGAGACCAGATGAGGCAAGGGCTTTAAAACCTGGATGATGGGTAAACAGTTATTTATGTCATTCTTTTACTTGTGCACAGGTTTGAAAAATCTTCATGAACAATTTAAAGGGAGGGAGGTGTCCTGGAGACTGTCCCTCTGAGCCCCCTGTCCAGGGCTGGCTCTATAAGGGGTGCCTCCCAGGGGTGGCAATTCAGAGTAACCACTGCACCTGGAGCTGTCCTCCCCACCCCAGAAAGTCAGACAAGGGGAAGGATACTTGTCTCAGAAGAAGCTCTAACTCCAATCCTGCGGTATATTGACTACATTGCTGGGGGCGTCAAAGATCAGATCTGGCTCTCAGGGGACGGGTGAAATACCTTCAATGGAGGGAGCAAGAAAAAGCTGCCTTTTTAAATAACAAAAGAAGGTGACTACAGTCAACCCAGGCTTAAGTTCTTTTTTAATATCAGGCATATCAGGATCAACACATTTTTACTTTTAATTTTTAAAAACATAAACTTTCTAAATTAGTACACTGGCAAAAATACATACCTACTTAAGAAAGAATTCATTTGCTGAAGACACAAAACTAGTACCTTTGTTTTCAAATCTTCACTTATCTGGGCAGCAACTTGAAGATTCTGTTCGAACATCTAAAAATTGGAGAACTTATGAATTTTGACATAAACTCACAACAGCAGTTTTCCTGTTATATAAAACCCCCATCTGCTAACTGGTAGTTAAGACAATCCAAATTCAGAGAAAAAAAATGAAAACATGTGAAAAATAAAGTTAAACAAAACAACTTTCTCACCGGATTAAAAAAAAACAAGTGAACCATTTCCTAATATCCTGCAAACAGGCAGGTCTCCTTGAAGTGGGAAGTTGACAGGGAGATGGAGGGCCAGAGACACGGTGATATGGGTGCCAGGGGCTGCACTGTGATTAGCGATGTGTATTTCTTAAGACGAATTAGGACATACATTGGATCTGAGGGGAACCGGACTTGGAAAAACAGAAGGGCCAGCAGGCAAAGTTCAAGCCAGGTCCTTGTCGTAAATGGGCTATCATGTCACACTTTCCAAATCAAAGAAAAGGTGAGGACCAACCCATGGCTAAGTAATGGTATCACCTGGAGAAAAACACCACCAACACTCACTTCTGCTGGCTGGAGTCCGCAGACAGAGTGCCATACGAATACTCCAATAGGACTCAGCCCTCCTACTGTCAGCAACTCACTCAAAGGGGAAAAATTCCATGGGCCAAAGAAAAAGAGGACACTGGGGGATACCAGCAGGCGACAGGACATTAAAAGTAAACTCACTGTAAGAATGCATGATTATCATTAAAATCTAAAGGACTCTTCCTCAAATCCATCACGTTGGACTCAATTTTGTGACATTTATGAAGATATATCTTGGCCATTTACAATATCAGAAACTCCAAACAAGCAAACTCAAATCTGTGTGTTACATATAAATAACACGGAATTCACTTCTAGTTCAGGTAAAAAAGGGTTAGGAAAACTAAAATGACCCTGGGAAGAACTACTTGGCAGATACAACCCTCCATTTCTTCAGCTCCAGAAAGAGAAGGACCTAAGGAACTAGGGAGCTTCTTTCTATCTTCACTATGAAATGATGCACCTTGTGTTTGTTAGTGAAACCCGCAGACCCTATTAACCAGAAATGAACCTCAGAATCTGCAGATGGTACCTGGAAGACGATGGCCGGGAGTGTTGTCTGGTAGTACCCATCTTGGTCGGCTTCAGGCTCAGTCTCTTTTATCCAGTCTTTCTTGTCTGTTTCTAGAGCTTTCCGCAACCAAGCAATGATGTTTGACTAAGGAAGTTTAGCATCAAGGAAGAAAAGAACAGGCCCTATGAGCCAAGGATTAAGTGGGGCAGCTGCAGAAACCAAACACAGCACCCTGGGAATTCCTGTTCCCAAACAAGGGAATGACAGAAAACCCATCCCAAGAGCTAGCTCCACAGTGGTGGTGCCCTCACCACCTCCACCAACTTATCCTTTTGGAGGACAAGCTGGGTTTGTCAGACATACATGGACGATGGAGGCAGATCTGTCTGTGGAAGACCAGACACCAGCACTGTTACCTCCTGCGCACAGAGCCCTCCACATATCAGAATACTTTCTGGGGGGGAGGTGCACCATCACCATCCCAAGAGCAGACCCTGGGGTGACCGGGCAATATTTGGTGCCCTAACTGCCACCTTCTCACTCCCAGGATCAATGGTAAGAGGCTGGCAGGTGCCACCATACATCAGCAGAATGTCCTGGGGTCTTGCGAGCCTTCCAGGCCCAGCCCTCCAAACAGAGACAGCTTCCATACCTTGGAATGTACACCCCAATCTTCAGATCCCGGGCCAGAGAGCGGGCCACTCTCCTCCTCTAACCGGCAAATGTACGTTTCAAGACCTGATTTCCCAGAAACAGAGCCTGCGTATCCTTAGGAAGCCAACGTCAAGGCAGGGTCTCACTCCCGCTCTGGCTCACTGGAATCAGTTCCACGATACTTGGAGACCCAATGCCATGTCTGGGCACTAGGCACAGACCGTCTAGGACAACACAGTGCTCTACTCACAGTGAGAGTTGACATGTATGTGTCCAGGAGCTCAGAGACCACATTTGGAGAAAGCAAAGGCTCCAGGGTGCTGACATCCACTTCCGGGGCCAGCTCCACATTTCCCATCATCTCTGTGCTACAGAAAAGCCCAGGAATGAGAAAGATTAAGAACCAGAAAAATAGAAAGTCTCAGGTAAGTGTTGCTATTTCTTTTCACACACAAACACCCAACCACCCTTAAGGAAGTCAAGAGGGGAGGCAGGAAGAGCACTGGCCAAGGAGCCCCTGTGCCCACGCCACAGGGTACTGGAGGGCCACTTAGCAAAGAAGCCCCGTGAGGGCAAGATCTGCTTGTTCCGTCCACGGCGCCTCCCATGGAAGACCAGGACAAATAGGGGGCGCGGAAAAGTCATGTCTATGAAACAGGAGAATAATCTCTAATGCAGAGAGCACATGACATCCACAGTGAAACTCAAGTCAGCAAGAACAACGTCACCGAATCCAGTCTACCATGTTTAAGAAAGCAGGGATGTAGACTAAGTTTCAGAAAAAAGTTTTCCTATAAAAGTTAATACCTGTGTATGTGGTTGGGTTCTTAAAACTCTAAGGTTCAACTGCTCAGAAAATTCATGTGCCTTATGCTGCATTTACTAAATGTGTATTTAAACGACACTAGTCCACTCTTTATCAGAAATCCAAGTCAATCTTATAATCTTTATAAGATTATGTCAATGTCAAAAGACTGTCTACTTAACCCACATGACTTTCATCCCAAGAACCTTAATTCAGCATGAAGATGTTTGCAGTATGAAAGCAGTTCAACTCTTCCCATGATAGAGTCCACTATGACAGAATGGGATGACAATAGGAAGCTGCCCAAGAGTTCCCAAGAACAGAAAAGTGCTTACAATGTAGTGAGTGAAAAACAAAACCAACACACAAAACTGGGCATGTCACACAAACACACACTCCACAGTCAGGTGGCTGGAGCTCAGGCGAGGGCTCAGATCTGGATTTGAATCCTGCTCCCCACTTGACTTAGGGCCATGTGAACTGGGCACATGACTCCCTATGCTCATGTACAAAAGGAAGAAAATCATCACATGCCTTCCTCACGGTTAACACGTGTAGGCCAAGGCTGCATGGAGATGACTGACAGATGGGGCAATCATGGCAGCTGTGGACTCCCGGGCTGTGTGAGGGGAGCACCCAGAAGGCAACAAAAGCTGCAGCCACAGGATCATCATTAAAAAGGTATTTCCTCTCTTTATATTTTTCTGCATTGAAATGTACACATTTTCTACTGTAAGACGTTACACAAACAAAAAACATCCCAAAACCTTACTGCTAAAAAAAACAAGAAATTTAATTAATTTCTACACAATAGCAATGACTAAAAAAAACCCCAATTCCAATACAGTACTTAATACCCTGTTTTCTATTCACAAAACCATGCAAGATTAAAAATGTGTTTTCCGCTCAGCTAATCTTGAAGAAATTCAGAATACCCCACCATTGCCTCGTTTTCTAAACCCTACCTTAAGCTAATACATGAATGAAATGGCTCATGTCACTTTTGTGAAATGACAAAGCCCCACGGCTGAAATGGAAAAGGATAACTGATTTTCCCAACATAATAGTGAGAAGAAGAAACCAAACCTGGGGAAAGAGTGAGTTGGTGTCTCCTCACCAACCACGTGACTGTGAAGGACCTTTTGGGCCCAAGTGTCATCTCACCTGCCAATTGAGGTGAAACCACCTGCTCAGTGTCATTTCATGGAGAAAGCAGGTTAGTACACAGTGAACACTTAGTACCACAGGAAAGTCCAAGCTGAACTGCTCAATATGGACTGGATGTCAAGGGCAGAGGCACCACCCAAACATAAGATGATTCACACAACTAGCGGCTGGGCCCCACCTCAAGGACAAGGCCCACAGATGGACTAGAAAGGCTTTCATCAACCAGAAACTAATACCTGTGGGTGCCAAGCACCTGAGAGGAGCAAAACAACAATAGCTGTTTAGAGCTGGTCAGTATGTTTTTATACAATTTCTATGTAAAAGAAAACACAAGATGTAAAGTTAGTGTTACCTCGTGTAGGTGTTTAAAACCCAAGTCAGCAGGCTCACAATCTCATTTGCTTCTAGGTCTTCCGATGCAAGCTCCTGCATCCGTATTGTCAGGGCCTGGTGGTACATGCTCAAGAGATTCCTGAAAATCTCATAATGGGGAGGAAAACACTGAACCATCAGGTTTTTTGCAACGATGAGGTCATCTAGGACGTACTTCCTTATGATTTCTAGGTGGCGAACGAGCCACATCTTGTCAGACTCCCTGGTGTCAGCCTGTGTGCCCTCGATTCTGGTAATTACAGTTTTGTCCAAGATTTTAAACATATTCTCCTTCCAATTCTTGGGCCTCCCCGGAGGAACAAAGCTAGTTTGCTTTTTTCGGTCAAGTATGCGCCTGTCAATCTTTTCTTCCCTTTCAATGATCCTGACAACAGACACCAGCAAGGTGGGGTCACGGCGGACGGTGACCAGCGACCTCTGTAGCACCATCCACAGTTGCTTCGCCAGTTCGTCAGAGAGCCCCTGTGTGCTCCCAAAATAGCTGTTGATGAGGGACATGTCACGAGTGTTCCCACTGTCCATTCGGTACTGCTCGTACATCAGCCCGTCTCGGGAGCACTCCAGGTCCATCAGCTTCCGGTGGGCCTGCAGGAGCGCCCCTTGCTCTATGAGGTCCTGGGTTTCCCTCACAATCTCTGGCACTAGAGAAAAAGGCACAAGATGAATACGCATGGAGCAATGAGACCAGGTATTCAACAGTGCTGCCATCAGACACAGGCATGAGAACAGGACACATATCCAAGGTACAGTGTGGCAGGAACAAGGCCTCCTGTGCTTTGGATTCACAGCAGTGGGCAAGTGAAAAGAACTGTTCTAGGTTACACTCAGAGGTTAAGCAGTTTGGGGAAAGACAGAAAGAGCTTCCAGAGACCAACCATGAGATAAAGGCAGGGAGTGGTCAGACCATCCCAAAGTTTCCTGCTGGAATGCTGATGAATCTGACAGAGGCAAAGGGACAAGTGGAGGGACCGGCTCTGGGGGAAGCACACCAGAGCTTCCAGCACAGCACCACATGAGGAAGCTGTGCTGAACACAAAAGGACCCCACTCGGGTGACAGCTGACACTCTTTCTACCACTATGGAGGTGTTGGGAAGATTACTCTGAAAGGGCCATTCCCACACCTTCCTGCCCCCACACCAGCCCCCACCAGCCCCACAGCCTCCACCAAGTCTGATTCCAACGGAGACTCCAGAGCATGCCCTTCCCAAGCCCTCAAGGCCCCTAGCCTGTATATCCTCTTCCTGCTCCTGGGAACTGCTGCTCTCCTTAATCACCTCTCCCTCTGGGGACTACTCCCTCTGTCCTGTTCGCAGGGCTGCTTCTCTCGCAGACCACAAGCTCCTTTCAAGAGGTGGTTCATCTTTATTCTTCTGCACCCAGAAAATCCCAGCTGGTCTACTGATCTAACCACTTGAAGGAACGCAGCTCACACATAACTAGTTCAGTTACCCACTTCTGTGCCTCTGTCCTGACAAGCACAGAACTACTAGCTCTTACTTGCTCAGTTGATCATTTCTATGCATGTTCAATACATTAAGCTAACTGTGCAAGCAAGGAATCACACTTACTGCCAACTCTGAGACAGGTCTACAAAACACACTGCACAGAGGCTGGACTGCCTCTGCATTACCCACAGAGCAAGGAAAACCAAGCAAGAGCCACGCGCATGAGCACTGGTAGCACTCTGCCCTGCGATGCCCGTGGTGCCCACTGGCCCCGCCGTCAGCCTAGCTACCTGAGAAAATGTTCTTGAGGTTCTCCACAGCAGCAGCGAGCTGGCTGTGCCGCACCACAGCATCCTTCACGTCCTTGAGGCTCTCGATGGTGTTGATGCCCTGTCTCCAGTCCTTGCTGACATCGGCCAGGGACCGCTGGATGTCCTTCACGTCGTTCAGTGCATTGTGGAGCTGGCTCAGGCCTGTGCGCACCCCATCTAACTGAGACTGGATAGCTGCCTGGGGGAGACAGTGAGCAGTGAGCAGTGAGCAGTGCTGGGCAGCCACAACAAATCTTCCCAGGAGGTTCAAGTGCAGAAATGCCATCTCAGTAGCACGGAACAGTCAACATCCAGAGAAAAGAGAATAAAACTCGAGTACCTAATTGATTCCCAAGGGAACTTTTTCTTTTTTCCTTATTGCTGCCTTAGAACAAAACAACGCCTTTTAAAGCTTCTTGAGAAAACCTTACAACACTCCTACTCCAGCCGCTCTACCTGAAGAGAATGGACACCACTGTGGGTGCGCCTTAGCTCCTACGGCCACCCCTTAAATGGTATCTTAAAACGGGGGTGAGGAACATCCAACCCACCAGCCGTATGAAAAATCATTTGGTCTGGCCCTGCCAAGGAATTAGAGGTGAATTATTAAATGTTTGACCAAATATAGCAAAAAATTTATAAACCAATTTTTAAGTTGATAATTTTGTATGGCCTGCGAATGATGTTATAAATATCCAAATGGCCCTTAGCAGAAAAAAGGTTCCCCACCCCTGCTTTGGACCCCTTCCATGACCTCTCAGGTGCCTGTTTCCTAACAGGCCTTATCTAGGTACAGAAAACTGTCAGGATTTGCTTATCAGCTTTAGGAATGAGGGGTCTCCTGCCATTGAGCCCAAACCAGTCTCTGCTCCAGGACAGCCAGCCCCACTACACAGAACTGGTACACGTAAGATTTGGACTCACTCTTCAGGCCCACAGGAATGCCACCTAGTGAACTGTACAGTCAGAAGGAAGAGGGCAGCAGGTGGACAGCGAGGGAAGGGAAAAAGCAGGCAGCACAGAAGAGGCCAGGAACACCTTTAACCCAGGAGTCTTAAGTGGCATTTAGAAATAATTAGCAATGATTGTAACAGACAGACAAGGTTTCTAAGTCACTACTGGTAATTCTTAGTTAGTCCCACAAGCTTCCAGAACAGATTAAAATTCTGACTAAAAATGCAGCAGGTCCACATTCATTTTAAAATTAATATGAAACTGCTGTTTCAAATCCATCCATGGGTTTTGGGATGCCCCCTGGGTACAAATGAATGGCCTCATCCTGTCTCATCAAGGCTGCCATTACCTTACCTGGATGCTAGTATTTTCTAATGGAGAGCTGACATTGCCAAATCAGTGTGAGAATTAACTTTCATCAAAGACAAATCCTCAAGACTGTTCTACTGCCTGTCAACCATGGCAGCCCAGGATCTTAACATTTTTATAACTATACTGAGTGTGTATATGAATTAAGTTGAAAGCCAATCCAAATCATAAAATATCTTGAAAATAATGATTTTCATTCTTGCCCCACTCCCACACACTCTTAATGTGTCTAACTCTCCTCCTCCCTTCTACTCCAGGGCCAGCAGATACCTGGCACACGGTCAGCCTGCTATACATTATGTGCTTAAATTATCTAAATAAAATATTCTCAGGAAGCACTCTGTACAAGAGCTTTTTAGAAAAAAGAATTTAACTGTTAAAGTTTGTTACCCTGGTGTTTATAATATTCCCAAAACCTTTTCTTAAAATATATTTTTATTGATTTCAGAACAGAAGGGAGAGAGGGAGAAAGAGAGAGAGGAAGGGAGGGAGAGAAGGAGAGAGAGAGAGAGAGAGAGAGAGAGAGAGAGAGAGAGAGATCAATGATGAGAAAGAATCACTGATAGACTGCCACCCAGTCTGGGATTGAACCCGTAATCCGGGCATGCGTCCCAACAAGAATCAAACCGTGACCTCTTGGTTCATAGGTCAATGCTCAACCACTGAGCAACACCAGCTGGGCTCTGGTTTCTTTTCAGATTGCATAACTATTCCCACAATCTTGTTTATAAATCTACTGATTGGTAATATACTGTTGGAAGGGACGTGCTAAGTAAAGGTGATGTTCCACTCTGTCTCTTTCCAGATCATCACTAAATCTAATTTAGGAAAATTACAATAATAAAGCTAAGCAAGAACCTAAAACTCAAATAGCACTGTCCTGCCTGGGGGTGCAGCAGGTGCCTGTGGCCTCTCTGGCCTCGTACCTTCAATCTGGCCTCCACGGAGGCCTTTTTCCGGGCCTCTCTTCTGCGATACTGCTCCACTTTGTCCAGCTGGTCCGGGCGCTGAAGCATCCCAGCAACCCTTTGGACCGCTGTTGCCACAGCCTCCCGGTCTGTCTCCTTCATGGCTAAAAAGCAGGTGGGATCTCCAAACCTGACATACTCGAGTTACGTACCCTGTGTGCATGGGGGAGAGGGAACAGGAGGGGAAGATGTGTTGTTAGACAGGTAGAAATGTTAGGTACAACCCTCCTCCCCCAACAGGCAGTTGTTCATAGTGGAGCTGTAAGAAGAGCACTTGATTAATCCGGTAAGCCTGAAGGAATACTGAACTAGGATTATCAACTCCTTAATAAGAAATACAGACCTTCACAACTCCAATATGGAGGAAGTTCTACCTTGAAGGGGAGCAGAGGCATTCACAGGTATGAGATCTGGACAATATTCTTATGAGGACCCCAGACCACTCAGCATATTAGATGTCAGTCTCCAAGGCATTTCTCTTGCTCAGACAGGACCAAGTTCTTATTTCCAGAGCGTTCATACCGCCCCCTGGCCGTGCCAATGGGGCAGCCGCGCCAGAATGTCTTAGCGAGGACACGGAGGCACAGGGACAGCACACCTCACCACCCCAGTCGAAGTCCCAGCACACAGCCTACCACTGCCCTTAAAAATCACTATTGATAGCATCCAGATTTCTGCTCTCTACTATTCAACAGAGCCTAGTAAGCAACAGCCAGAGGGCACAAGGCTCAGGTGCACTGCACAGCACAAATGCTCTGAAACTAAGCAAACCTGCCTTCCACGCAGCTCTACCCACATCCTGGTCCTGGAGCCAAAAGGGAGATTTGGTGAGAGTGGCAAACCCATCTCCATGCATGTTTTCTGTCCACAACGTCTCAAAAATATTAGTAAGTCCCACCCTCTCCCTAAAATTTCCATTCCCCACTCCCACACACTTTCACAAAAACACTGAAGAGGATAGCCTAAGGCAGTGGTTCTCAACCTTCTGGCCCTTTAAATACAGTTCCTCATGTTGTGCCCCAACCATAAAATTATTTTCGTTACTACTTCATAACTGTAATGTTGCTACTGTTATGAATCGTCATGTAAATATCTGATATGCAGGATGGTCTTAGGCGACCCCTGTGAAAGGGTCGTTCGACCGCCAAAGGGGTCGCGACCCACAGGTTGAGAACCGCTGGTAAGGGCTGAGTGCTAAATAACTCCTCTGTTTGTACACGATATGCTTTCTCATTTCTCCTTCAAATGGAACTACATTGCAACCACTGCCCTTCCTTTTTATTTTTCGGATTATGAAGTTATGGGCACCAATGCAGAAAACCTGAACAGGCAACCCGCAGTCCGTAGGCAGGCCCTCTATCAGGCTCTCCACCTTCCCTTTGCATCCCGAAGTTGCATCCACCTGCGTACACAACCCTGCGTTTGCTTTGGTTTCTTGTTTCGCTTTGACATGTTTGCGGCATTTCTAGCGACATGAACACAAGCACGATTTTCACTAAGGGGCGGCGGTTCGACAAGGAGGGGCCTCCAGCGGTCGCAGGTGCGCACAGCGTCCGTCTGCGCCTCGGGGCTGGGCCCCCCAGCTCCCACCGCCGTTCCTGGGGGCAGCCGGGCGCCCTGGGGACACGACCATCATCTACTCGGGCGGAACCCCCCGCCGAGGGGCGACACCGCGGCCTCGCACGAGGAGGCGACGACCGACTGCGGCCCGAACCTATTTGGGCAACGGGGCGACGGCGGCAGCTGCTCGGGCTGCACCGTCCGCCTCCGGGTCGCGCCCCGCCCACCCGAGCCCGGGGAGGGACAGCGGCGGAGACAGGTGACCCCCGCCCGGGACGGCGACCACCGCCCAGGAGTCTGCATCCATGTCCCCCCCCGCCCGCAACCCCCTCACCGTCTGTGCAGCCGCCGCCAGCCGCCCGACCGGAACTGAACGACTCGCGGCCACTTCCGCTTCCGGTCCTTTGACCGGAAGAACGGGACTGGTGGCGTCCTTGCCCACGGGGAGCGCCCACCGCGTTAGCAGCCGGGACCCACGCGGCCGCTCCCTTGGACCGTCTCCTGTCCGTCCCCGGCCGCCCCTTCCCCCGGACCGCGTGCTCTGGACGCCCCTTCACCCGCGCTGTCGCCCGCACGTCCTCGGAAGCCCGCGCTGACTTCCGGGTGCGGGACCGCCAGGCCCCACCCCGTTGGGGTCTCCCTGTTCAGCTGCTGCACCTGTCCGCCCGGCACAGGGCCGGGTGGTGGATGTTCAGTAAATAGGCGTCACGTGTGATACCCCGCGCTGTCTCTGGGCCGCTTCTTCGTGAGCTGTGGTCGTTGCGCCCTGAACCTGTCGTGAACTAGGTGTTAGGTTTGATGGAGCAATTGAATGGTTACCCCTCCCCCAGGAACTGGCTTTTCAGGCCATTTCACCATGGACGTTCCCTTTGCAGAGACCTCATTTCACTTGCAGCGACCACATTCCCTGATCTCCCCTCCAGGTGTGCACAAAGAATTCTCCGCCCAGAAAAAGCCCGCCAAAAGTCCTTCAAAAGCCGCTGGCTCCCCTCACTGGGTGCTGGAGCCATCCAGGCTCAGCCACCTGGGGTGCGGATGATCGAATAAATTCGTAATCCCTCACTGTTCTGGTCTCCTGCATTCCTCCTTCCGGGACCTAACACTAAGCCCGTCAGGGAGCACAAACAGTTCAGAAATCCACCTGGGAGCAGCCCACCTGGGACTGGCGATCACGAAATGGAACAATGCTGAGCTGAGACGTACATCGTTTCATGATTATGTCGCCATCTCCCATTTATTTATTTTTTTTAAAAAAAGGTTCTGTCATTTTGATGTATGTACATATGTGCTTTATGTTTTTTTTTATTATTTATTTACCACAAGTAAAGGTCAGGAATTGTTATCTTTTAAAATTTTTTTACTGTTTCACTTCATTACTGCTGTGTATGTGCTCCATGTGACGTAGGTGCTTATGGAGGTGGGTTCCGACTTAACAGCAAAAATCGCGTTACATTGCGCCATAGGAACGGATCTCCAACGTAACCAGAGGACCTACTGTACATAAAAGGCTAATATGCTGTGTCCAACCATCCAACTGGTCACTATGATGCGCACTGACCACCAGGGGGCAGATGCTCAACGCAGGAGCGGAGTGAGCCCAATTCCTCCCGGGGCCGCATGATTCCACCTTCGGCTGTGGGTTATGTTGTTGCTGGGGCACTGTCGGCCCTGAATCTGGTTTACCGCACACTTGCGTTTGCATTCCACACCCTGTATAATGGCAACTTTGCAGAGTGCCCTCTTGCACTCCGGGACCCCTCCGGGGATGTCGGAGAGCCAGTGTTTGTCCAATCCCTGCAGGCCAGGCAGAGGGACCCCACCTACCCGAGGGAACCCCCACTCACTCCGCAGATGCCAGGAGGGACCACAGGAGGTTGGTTTCAGGGTGTGTCTGGCTCATCTCGCCCAGTCCCACCCCGCTGGCCACCTTCTAATTAATTTCCTTCCAATGTGCACGAATCCATGCACCGGGTCGCTAGTGTACTAATAATGTTTCAGGGCTTGTCTGTTGTGATGAGAAGCACTATTTACCTTAACTTGAACTGAAGAGGAAACCTTTCACTGTTACCAACTACTAGACTACCCCTGGGCACCTTCTGAAGTCAGCCGAGATGGTACAAATAGGGCAGAGTCCTGAACAGGTGGGGATTGGATCTGGATGGGAGGAAGGGTGAGGGCAGCAGCACAGGATATAGGTGCCTGCACACGCACACATGGGAACACACACATGCACACACATGTGAGCCTACAGACACACAGGCACACACCTAGGTGCACAGCGGGGGCGGGGGGGCAGGAAGATGGAGATGTGTGAGCCCCCACCATTGCAGGGCAGCACAGGTCACAGCTGAGGAGGGGCAGTATCTCATTATTCTGATGGCTGGTCCCTTTATTATTTCATTTGTACCTAGTAATTGTGAAAATATAGCACTAAGTTGAGCAGTGAAAAATGTAAACAAAAAATTAAAATTACATTTTAAGTTAATAATTGTAAAGGCATTTTGAAACTAATGAAGCAAAATGTGCCAAAATGGTCAAAGCTTTTAAAAAGTAGGAACATTGAACAATAATGGGAAATGGAGGCTCATGCTATCAGTGTCTGTGTTTGGATATAGGCTCCCTGATTTCTTCAGTTCACCAGGATGGTTAAAAATGCGATGCTTTATCTGGCCTCCAGAACTCTGAAAGAATAGATCCCTGTCATTTAAAAAAAAAAAAAAAAAAAAAAGGCGGGGGGTACTTTGTTAAATGACTTTTTTTTTTTTCCTTAAAAACTAAAAGAACAAAACATTGATTAAAAATCTTTTTCTGACTTCTGTTGTTTGGAAAATCAAGTAACTGAAATGCCTTCCGTAAAGCGTTGAATAAAAACAGCAATCACCCTTTGCCTTGGTTGGTTTTACTCAGTGGTTAGAGCATCGGCCTGTGAACCAAAAAATTCGGGTTTGATTCCTGATCAAGGGCATGTACCTGGGTTGCACGCCCAACCTGGCTGGGGTTGGGGCATGTGCATGAGGCAATCTATCAATGTCCCTCTCACAGCGATGTTTCTCTCTCTCCCCCACTCCCTCCCTTCCACTCTCTAAAAATCAATGGCAGGGCCGGGGGGGGGGGGGGTGATATCCTCAGGTGAGGATTAACCAAAATAAATAAGTATTTTTAAAAATATATTTTATTGATTATTTACAGAGAGAAAGGGAGAGGGATAGAGTTAGAAACATTGATGAGAGAGAAACATCAATTCAGCTGTCTCCTGCACACTCCCTACTGGGGATGTGCCCGCAACCAAGGTACATGCCCTTGACTGGAATCGAACCCGGTACCCTTCAGTCCGCAGGCTGACGCTCTATCCACTGCCCTTACCAGTTAGGGCAGTAAGTTTTATTTGTACCTTTTAAATGCACAGACTTCACAACCAAGCATAAGAAATAACCAGGTGGCAAAGCAAAGAGGGAGGGGAAAGTGAGGTGAGCAAAAACGTCCCCTGGAGCAGGGGTGGGGTGGTCCTGATGCCAGGGTGGGGCTTTCACGCCCACACAGGGCCAGCAGGTGGACTCTGAGGCGCCTCCATGAGGCCAGAATGCTCAAAGGATGCATCAATGCAAGAGTGGACCAGGGGAAAGAACAATCCCCAAAAGCAGTTTCTCCAGTTACTTCAGTCCCAAGGAGCACACTGGCGAGTCTGGGATTCACCCCCATGCCCATCTGTCCCCACAGGAGCGGGGTAGTCATGTGACAGTGCAAGTGAGTGGCTTCCATCTCAGGTCTCAACACAGGTGAGTGTGCAGAACATGAGCAAGACAGGGATGGGGTACAGGGGGCACAAGGGAGGACAGGCGGCCACTGCAGAGGGTTTGGCCCAGCAAATGGGGGCTGGCTGGCCTGCTCTCCCCTGTGAAGGATTGTCTTAGAATGTACATTCGCCAACACACACTTTAAAGGAAATAAAATGACTTCATTTGAAAAATCAAGTAGATGTTTCCATTTATGCTAAACCCATATTACTGTGATTTATTGAACATCAATATTGCAAATGTAATGAAACCACAGTATCAGAAATACATTTGAAAGCTCTTTCTAAAGGCACCAAGAAAACTACAAAAAGTTACATTATAGTCATCCATTTGTAAAATTCAACAAATCAGTCTAGATATTGAAAACTTTTTTCTTCCAGTAGAAACTGCAAAAATATAAAATATAATTTGTGTTTATCTCCCCTCCCTCCCCCCTTCCATCCCATCTTTACCTTCTATTTGATTGTAACCTGTTTCAGTGACACAGTCAAAGCTTCGGACAACAGAAGAAGATAGCATGTCATTAGCACTGCTAGTGACATCGCAGAGCAGGAATGCCAAGCTTCACCTTCTGCCTCCCATCATCGTCTTCCCCACACAAATTTTCCCACATAAGCATGTAAAATAACAGAAGTGCTGACTCAGGGGAGTTTTGCTGCTGCTGACTCAGCAGAGGAAGGGCCCTGGGTCCAAGCACAACGGAAGTCTCGGACAGAAAACTTCAGAGTTGAGGTCCAGATGCTGAATTCTACATCAGCAAGCATGACCTGTCCTCCCAGCAGCGGCCATTAGATGCAGGGGGTCCAAGAGAATGTGGACAGACCGGTTCATCTGAACGTTAGGGAGGAGATGGGCAGCGCGGCCTGGTGCTGGCAGGAGGGGGCAGCCCAGGCCCCTCGCGGGCAGGGACCGCTGAGTGAGTTTGGAAAGGCTTCTCCTCACGTGAGGTTCATGCCTACAGCTCTCCTTTGGTTTCGCTGGGATCTGGCTACAATGTGCAAAACATGCGAGGATGTCTGTGAATTCCGTCTCTCCAGTCCCCTGTTCTCCCCGTTACACACTCACCTGTCTGCTGGACTCTGGGATGGGGAAGGCAGTGGCCTGCTTCCCCTCCGCTGAATGAAGTGAGAGGAGCTGAGGCAGCGCCCTCCCAGGCGGGAGCACAAAGAGTGGACGGCTACTTCTGAGAGACAGGGGTGGGGGTGGGGTGGTAAGGGGGTGGGGGGTGCGGGGGCTTCCTGTGATGAGAAGTGGGCACTCAGCTTGAACAGAAAGAAGCAGGAAAATTCTGAAACTCCACTGCTTGTCTTTGGGATTAAATCCACAGCTACCCAGAGAGCAGAGGTGTGCTATGCTCAGTGTGAGAACTGGGTAGATGGGATATTGGGGCAACGTGGGGCAAGAAGGGGCAGTAGGAGGTCCTCAGAATTGCCGGTCCCCAGTTTCAGCATTAACCCAGGAACTGAACACGGGCACCCCAAAGCCACCAGCGACAGAAACCCCCGCACTGAGAGCAGAATTTCCAGATGGAACAGCAAGTCCTCACCGGCGACTCCGGCCACCTCCTGAGATGCCCAGCGGCAGTGACTTTAAAGGTAGGTGGCCTTGTCCTGTACAGGCAGGGCCACGGGCAGACCCCAGATCCAGGACCTCCCTGCTGTGGCCTCCTCCTGCCTGCTGGCTTTCAGACCCTGATGGGATGCCCTGGGTTCCCCTGGAACATTGCCATCGGCCACAAGCCATCTCTGGATGGGGATTGAGGGTCACCTTCCCTTTTTGATTTATGCTTTGTCTCCAAATTTCCTGCAATCAGAACGTATTACCCTTCCAATTAAAGAAGTCACCTGCCTGGCTTTTCTCTAACAACTCTTCCTGGGATGGTGATTGGAGTCCTCATTTGAAAAACTGTGGACAGTCAGCAAGACAGCGGGACAATGCACTCTTCTGTTTCTTTTCTCCACGTTTTCAACTTCTCTCTACCTCCAAACCCAGACTCCGGGAACTCTAGGTTACATGCTGCACCAAGAGACAGGTGAGCGTAAACCATCTTCAGAGGCCTATTCAAAGCCCCAGAGAGACTTCTAGAAGGAACTGGACATTACCCCATGAATCTCCACTCCACTTTGGCCTCCAACTCCACGCGGGTCGCAGAGCACATGCCATAGGACCTGATGCTTCCAGTGCCTTCTGCCTGGAACGCCCTAGATTCCTGCCGGGAATGGGGCATGGTCACCTGCCGCTGAGCCCCAAGAGCCTGTCTGGCCGCAGAATCCCCAGGGCACGGCTGCACTCTGAACGGACCCAGAGCTGGAGGCAGGTGTGGGGCCGCAGGGAACGTCACAGCTTTCATGCCCCGGGGACTGCCAGTCAGCCGGGAGCCTGCTGCCGCCTCCCGAGCCTGGAGTAAGCCCCACCTGGCCCACATGCCTCACTGTGGCCGCTTCCTGAAAAACAGCCCCTCAGAGAGAAATACTGTCAGACTTGAACAGAGTTAAGACCACTTTGCATTTAAGAACTTTGGTGATATTTTACAAAACACAGAACACACTCTTGCATCTGCCACCAGATAACAGAGGACTGAACCTGTGCCACTTGCAGAGCGCCCCTGAGGAGAGGCTCCGGCCTGCACCTGCCATCCCAGCTGACAGTCCATCGGAGCGGGGCAGACGCCACGGAACAAACGCCCGGCTCATGGCAGAAAAGAGCACTCGGAGGCTTTGGGCGGCACCAGTGTCGCCAAGGCACTTTTGGGGAGCATCCTGGGCGCCCCATCCTGGCTGTGAGCGGCCCATGGGGGTGAGTCCAAGGGCTCAAGTTTGATCATGGGTGTGGTCCCTGGAGCTCTGCAGTCACAGCCCAGAGTGGGGGGCCGGTGGCCCCGCACACAGAGGCAGGGGGGAGGCTCTGGCTCAGGAGGGCCGTGCCCACGCTCCAGGCAGACAAAGTGTGCGGGGTGGAAGGGGGCCAGCTCCCTGCCAGGCCTGGGGGGAGCCCCCAGCATGCCAGGCCCCAGGTGCGGGGCGTACAGGTGGTGCTTGGAGTCTGGCTCTGTTTTCAGGTGCATCCTGGTAGGGAACGTGACCAGCTGTCTCTTAGCCACGTCGCTGGCTCCCAGCCACACCTGGCTTGGCGACACAGAGTAGCCATCTGCTGCATCCTCGGACCCAGAGTCACTTTCCATCTTGATGGGCACGTTAAGTGGCAGCATGGGGTTGCACGGGGCCTCCGGGGGCATGGGCACACCTGGCATCTTGATGTCCTGGGCGGCATAGCCCCCCACTGCGAGGCACTGCACTCCCGGCGGAGGGACCTGGTTCTCCAGGCTCCCCAGGGGGAAGGGGCCGCTGGCGGGAGAGTGGACCGGGCCCTGCTCGCCATCCTGCAAGGCTCTGCTCGGCCGGCTGGCATAGGCACTGGGGGCCTGGTGAGCGCCAGGGGAATTCCGGAAGGCAGGGACGGTGCCCGGGGCGCTGGGGTAGGGCACGCAGGAGCCCCGGGAGGTGGCATGCACAGGGAACGGGTCACTCCTGCTGGGCTCCAGCTTTGGCTTGGGGCCGTTCTGACCGTGTTGGCCTGCCGTCCAGCTCAGTTGCCTCGTGGGTCCTGGCATCTCGAAGCAGCAGTCGTAAGCGTGTGCTTCCCTCCTCCTCCTGACCCCGGAGCCGCCGCTGGGCACCCTCCCATGCTCCTCACCTCCCCAGTCCCTGTGGAGAGACGGCCCATCAGGCAGCAGGGCAGAGAGAGGGGAGGGCTCTAAATTAGGGTGGCACTGACTGACTGTGAGGGCCACTCTACGCCCGCACTACCCTGCCACTCTCAACCCTGCAGCCCATGAGCCAGTGTCAGCACCCCCCCTTCCTGTGCAAGACCCTCCCACCGCCAGGGCGCCACGGGGGACTCTGAGGCCGGGGTGGGATGGGGTAGGGTGGGGTAGGGGTGCAGAGAGCAGCATCTCCATGAGGCACAGGCCACGTGTGAAGTAGCTACTAACGCTGGGAGAGGGGGTTTCTGGGTGGTTTCTGGGTGCCAGGTCCTGTCATGTACATTGCACGGTGTGGCATCACCTGTGGTGATGCGAGGTGGTGGTGGGAGGGTGAGGTGGTCCTGTGACCACACAGCAGTCCAGGCCTCCAAGAGGAGAGCTGTGTCAGGGAAGGGGTGGGGCCTGGGGGGGCTGCAGAGGGTTTCCACACAAAGGGGAGGGCAGAGGACGAGGCAGCCCCCACCTTCAGGGTCCAGCTCCAGGTGAGGGGGGTCCAAAGGTCCTACAGCTCCCACGGAAGTCCTGTCCCTGTCTCCAGCCAGCCCCCAGACATGTAATGATGACTTATAGGGCCAGAAGCATGTCTGGATGTGTTCCGTGTGTATTTGCATGTTCAACTAAGAGCAAGGGTTAGCTATCACGGTCAAGGCCACCAGTTGCTTTTTTCTTCCTTGACACCCGGCTGTAACTGCAGGAGGTGCTGGGCTGGGCAGAGGCACCACTTACCCGGCAGCCCCCTCGGGGTACAGGACGAGGTCGGGGCCACCCCGCAGGCACAGGCACGTGGCCCTGGCGGGAACCCGGGCCCAGCGGCAGGCGTCCATCTGTGCCCTGAACACAGAAATGCCGTTTTCTCCACTGTTTCTTCCTGTCAGGATGCAGAGAAGGGAAAGGCGTCACGGGTGCCCTGAGCAGCACCTGGGCCCGCAGAGCGCTCTGCTCTCTGTGGACACGGCTCCTGGAGCCCCTCAGAGCTGCGCAGACCCGCGCCCCCGGGAACTGGCCGTCGCCCAGCCTCGCTCGCTCCCAACGGCACGTCCATGGAGCATGCCATGGTTCCCAGGAGTGGGGGGAGCCCTCCAAGGGACACTGACACCTTTTACCCATTTAAAAAAAGTGACAGTTTCCCGGCCAGCATGGCTCAGTGGCCGAGCATCGACCTATGAACCAGGAAGTCACGGTTCAATTCCCGGTCAGGGCACATGCCCAGGTTGTAGGCTTGATCCCCAGTGTGGGATGTGCAGGAGGCAGCCGATCAATGATTCTCTCTCACCATTGATGCTTCTATCTCTCTCTCTCTCTCCCTCTCCCTTCCTCTCTGAAATCAATAAAGACATATTTAAAAATTAATAAAAAGGGTAACATAGTGATCTTTTAAAAGTACCTGCTAAGTAATTGGGTTTCCCGTGCAATTCTGATACACACAGACTCCTGGTGGCTTTTGCTCTGCAGAGAACAGATAATAGCAAAATAATATGCAGATGACATGTGCTGACGGTGGAAGTTAACAACATGACAGGCATTACAGTTATGGCTAGGAGGGGGAGACACAACAGTGACTCATACTTTTTAACTTTGTATAGATCGTAAAGTCTTTTCTCAGCGAGAGATTTGCTAAAAATTCCAATTCATGTCACTGTTCAGGCCAATAAAAGCCTAATGGATTTGCTTCAGAAAGTAGACCTGCACACTGGATGATTTTTCAGTGCCTTTACTGTTTTCTGGATGGCCAGAGTGAAAAATACAGTAAATTCTTGTCATTTACACTAGTTACGCTCTACACCAGAGGTGGGGAACCTTTCTCTGCCAAGGTCCATTTGGATATTTATAACATCATTCACGGGCCACACAAAATTATTAACTTAAACATTAGCCTGCTCCATTCGGTCAAACATTTAATTACCTCACCCCTAATTCCTTGGCAGGACCCAACCAAATGATTTTTCAGGCCTCATACAGCCTGTGGGCCGGACGTTCCCTACCGCTGCTCTACACAGCCACCGTGAACTACTAAATTAGTGAACACCGAGCCATCGTCCCTGAGCGCGCACACACACACACACATGCACACGCATGCACACACCCGTCACAGAGCTTAGGCAGCATCTTAAGCCTGAGGAAATGCATTCTGCTAGATTCTTTTTTAAAATTAATTTCCCCCAAAAATACAGGTCCCTGGTGGGTGTGGCTTGATGAATGAGCATTGACCTATGAACCAGGAGGTCCCAGTTTGATTCCAGTCCAGGCACATGCCTGGGTTTCGGGCTCGACCCCTAATGGGAGGTGTGCAGGAGGCAACCCATCAATGATTCTCTTTCATCATTGATGTTGCTGTCTCTCCCTCTCCCTTCCTCTCTGAAGTCAATAAAAAAATATATTTTTTAAATAAAGAAAAATATAGGCTCAGAAGTGTTAAGTGACTTGCCCAAGGCCATCCCTCTAGCAGGCGCAGGAGTGGGATTCAAATCCCTTCTACCTGGCTGGCCCCAGAGCCAAAGCCTCCTGCCCCGCTGCCCCTGCCCCACCTCTCCATCCCCTGGTCATCTCTGTAGCAGAACAGAGACGGGAGAACAGGGGTGAGAGCCAGAGGCTAAGAGCAGAGGTAAGAGAACAAGGACGAGAGAAGGGAGAGGAGAGAGCAGAGGAAGAGTGAAATGTCTCTCTCCGTGGGAACATGTTCATTGACGACTCAAATATCTGTCACTCTGTGCATGACTATGAATGACTGCAAAGGCCCCTGGGTATTGATTTTGGAGCACAAATAAGTGTTAGCAAGTAGATGGATTTACACATACAGAATCCATGTACATGGATGAAGGCATGAAGGTGTGTCACAAACCTGTCAGGAAAGTTGTGAAGAACTTGAATAGCATCTGCAGGGACAACAAAACACACCCAGAGCAGCCCTCAGGGTTTCCGATCCTCTGAGTTTGCACCTTCCACCATCTCTGAGCTCAGAGGGAAGCGAACATGACTCCTGAACTAAACCTTGGTTTAGGAATTCCATTCAGAGCAGCTGGAAATTCCCAACCCAAGAAGCTCGAGGCAGCTGTTCTCTCCTTTCTTAGAATGTTGAACAGAACCAACATTCTCTGATGGCCTTTGTCTTTCCCTCTTCTGAGTTTTAAGGTAATTCTATACAATACGATACCTAATATTGACTCAACTGCATTATGTGTGCATCCCTATGCGTTCGCAGTACCTGTGCAGCCAGCCTGCGCTTCCCCACATGGGCGCCAGGGGGTGGCAGAAGCCCAGCTTGCACACAGATCTCTAGGAGGGGATGGGAAAGGTAGAATTTTCCTCTCTTGTTTGTAGGGTTGGAAAAACATACGGAAAACAGAAAAGTCACTGTGCAGCTTCAATTGTAATTATCAGGCCACAACAGCTTAAAAACACAGAAAACTGGAAGACAGTAAATGAAGATGGAAAATAATTCAGAGTATGAGTGTGTTAATCCAGGTGGTAAGAAAGCAGGTGTGAGCCCTAACTGGTTTGGCTCAGTGGATACAGAGCCAGGTGCAGACAGAAGGGTCCCAGGTTCAATTCCGGTCCAGGGCATGCACCTTGGTTGCTGGCACATCCCCAGTAGAGGGTATGCAGGAGGCAGCTGATCGGTGTTTCTAACTCTCTACCCCTTTCCCTTCCTCTCTGTAAAATCAATAAAAAATATTTTTTTAAAAAAAGCAGGTGTGGACAGACTCATCCCCCACCAGGCACATTAAGTCCTTTGCAATGGGCTCTGCACAGTGGGTTGGTCTTTGGACAATAACATTTGCCGTTCAGCACACCTTCCCAATTTAGCTTGCTTCATCACTTACACTTACAGTTGTTCTCATTGGCTATTCTGTTTTCTCTCTCTCTCATGTGTCATGACATATTACACCTTTAAAAGTGAAAAGACATATGTATATTTCACTAAAAACCACTCCACAAAACTGCTGTCTAAGCATGCTGGCCCATGTCAGGGGCCCGGAGGGCAGCCCCAGGCCCACGGCTGTGTTCCTGGAAGCCACCTTCAGTGCAGACACGTGAGGCCAGCAGCAGCAAGTGGGGGCTCATGCCATGAAGGTAGTGGCTCCAGCTGCAGCCCCGAGGCAGACCACACCACAGAGCGTGGACATGAGAATGAGCATCTCGCGAAAGCAGAGCACACAGTGGGAGCGCTCCAATCACTGTGTCTGCTGTCAGATTTTCTAATCACCCTGCCGGTGGGGAGCGTCCGGCCTGCGGGCCGTATAAGGCCAGCGAACTCATTCGGTCTGGCCCTGCCAAGGCATTAGGAGTGAGTTAATTAAATGTGTGACCAAATATAGTGGTTAACTTTTAAGTTGATAATTCTGTATGGCCTGCGAATGATGTTATAAATATTCGATGGCCTTTGGCAGAAAAAAGACTCCCCGCCCCGGATCTAAATGGTCATGGAAGACATCAGAGGTGAATCGTGGGTGCTGAGGAAGTGCTGGGGTCCAACCCCAGCAGGTCCAGGGGTCCCCAAAGGTGTGGACGGAGTCGGCGAAGAAGGAATGACACAGAGACAGCGTTCAGTTGATCAGCAGCCTAGCCAGGATCTCTAGCCAGGATCTCCAGCCAAGTTCTGTCTAGGTTCTCCAGCCAGGTTCAGTCACCAGGTTCTAGTCAGGTTCTCTTGCCATGTTCTATCCAGGTTCTGTAGCCAGGTTTTGTCTCTAGGTTCTTCAGTCAGGTTCTCTCGCTAGGTTCTGTCTCTGGGTTCTGTTGCCAGTTTCTGTTCAGGATCTTTTGCCATGTTCTCTCCAGCGAAGTTCTTCTGTCTCTAGGTTCTGTGTAGGTTCTGTGTCTAGGTTCTGTGTCTCTTGGTTCTGTCTAGGTTCTGTAGAGCTGTTGTCTTGTTACATCTTTATTTATACCAGTTGATTCCAATCCTATCAATCTCTATTACAAAGGTTAGGGCGTTTCTTATCTCCATTCCGGGGAGTAAAGATTATGTAGCTTAAGCATGATTGTTCGTAGTTAAAGTGATTAATTACCCGCGTGGCACTTAATTCAAGGGTTTTATTCCCTCCCTAACTTCAGGGGAAAATCCCTACCTGGGAAACAACCTTTCTCAGAGAGGTGACCTTGGTTAAAACACATAGTGCCAAGAAGGTGAGCAAACATATTAAGAACAGTATGCCATATATGCCAGGTCCCTTGAAACAGCAAGGATGGACCGGCTCCCGGCAAGGAAGAGTGGACGCTCACCCCCCGCAAAGGGACAGCTGTGCAGGTGGCCGTTGGGGCTTGATGGGAACTGGAGGATTTAGGGACAAATGGTGGAGGCAGTGTTTGCTGCCACAGTTCACAAAAGCATTTCTATTTTTCTAATGGTTGCTCCCATAATGTGCTAGCTTAAAAAAAACACCACATTTCTCTCTCTTCCTCGCTTTCTGAAGATGGAGAAAATGTAGAAAGAGCTACGTGTCAGGCACTCCGCTCTAAGCACCAGTGACGGTGAGCGTGGCTGCCGAGGGGCTTACTCACTTCGCGTCCATTGCGGTGGAGCCGTCTGCCCTGTGCTTCGCCCGCAGAAACGCACCCTTCATTTTCATCTCTGCCACAGACGGTAGGAGCACGGGCACCACGACGCAGAACAGCGAGAGCCGAGGGGACTGGGCCGTTCCCGACGGCGCCTTCCTCTTCTGGCCAAACAGGAATTTCAGTTTTCCTTGAAACTGCATCGTCTGATGTTTTAAGGACAGAAACATGTCCACAGAGCGATTAGCAACATGGTCAAAGCAGGTGGAAATGACGTTCCCAGGGATCAAAACACGGACGAGAACCTTATCCCCAGTCACCGAGGAGGCATGCGCCAGCGTTTCTCCATGCCTGGCCTCCCTGGGGCAGGAACTACCCCAAGGCCTCCGAGTGGGTCCCAGCTGCTCTGGAGCCTCTGTAATGTCCTTTAACTGACAAGCATGTTCTCGTGTGTGCACTCACGGGTGCGCAGGTGTGCGAGCCAACCCTCACACGTGAGCGTGAAGGACACAGGGACCTGAGGGGAGGGTCTCCCAGGCCCAGCAGCAGCTCTGCTTCCTCAGTGGTCAGGGTGGAGCAGAGAAGGAGGGGTATGGGGGGGAGGGGAGCCAGAAACTGGGGAAACACCCCAGGAGGGACATGTGTAGGGGCCGTGACATCCGGAGAAGCAGGTGAATGCAAAGGAGGAATATTTGTTTCATTCTCTACTGTTCTGAAGTGACTGAATTTGTATTGTACACAAGTAATGTTTTTACTAAGACCATTGTTAATGCAGAAACAAAACAACCAACAGGAAAAGGTTAATGAAACTGCAGCCACTGGGCTGGTAGCGGCCTCTGCACTGAGCCCTGCCTGCAGAGACTGGCGCTGGGCGCCCAAGTGAGTGATGCCAAGGGTCTCGAGTCCTGAGGGGGTCTGGCCCTCAGCCCAGGGCCGCTGGGCAGCTCTGTTGGGGGATGGTTTTGGTGTGCATTTCCCGAAGGTCTGGGGCTGGGATGGGGGGTGGGGGTGTGCGGTGGCTCAAAGGGCTCTGAGCTGGAAAAACTGGCACAAAACAAGATCAGTGAGATGGGCACTGATGCGGCCAGCCAGTAGGTGGCGCCCGAGGGCTGGTCTGCAGGGATGGCTCCCTCTTCCAGAGCCACTTAAAGGACCGTCCTCTGTCTGTCTTCCCTTCCTACATGCATGCTGAGCACCAGCTAGAAATCTCCAGTCCAGCCCAGCCCAGCCCTGGCCCAACACTCCAGGGCTTTGCCAAACACCAAACACCAAACTCCAGGGGTTTGTGCCTCCCAGGGCCACAGCCCAGGTATGGAGATGGACCCTCGAGGGGCTCATAGTCCAGGTGGGGACACAGACCCCAGGTAGGGGCCCAAAGTCCAGGAGGGGGAGACGAACTCCTCTTGGACACGGGGCTAGGTGGGGCTGGGAGGGTGTGCAGTGGCCGGGGGCAGGAGTGCACACACCCAGGCAGGGCTGGAGACTGAGTCCCAGGGCCCTGCCCTGCAGCACTGATGGTGAAAGGCCCTGGGGTCAGAGGGTCTGGGGTTGAATTGCTGCCCAAGGATGGGGGTGCTGGGCCTGTAGGGAGGCTGTGACCCTGAGGAGAGTGTGGGCACTGGGCTGGGGAGGGGAAGCGACAGAGGCTCTGGAATACAGTCTGGGAGGTGGACAGAGGTGTGGCACAGGCTAGGGGCTCTGCTCTGTTGTGCCCCCAGGAGGACGTCTCCTCCCTTCCCTTCATCCCTTCGGTGAGAAGCTGGAAGAGGAAACGGTCAAACATGAGAAGTGGGAGCACAGTATCTATTTGAAAGAGAAGAGGTTAAGCCAAAAGGCCTGGCAGGAACGCGGTCTCGGTTGGGTGCTTGTTGGGTGTCCTGGGAAAATCTTTGCACATGAATTTGAAATAAAGGTACAACTAAACGTAAATTAAAACCCAGTACAGTGTGAGGCCTACTGCAGAGTTTTAATGTCACTGAGTCATCTCCTCTATGTGTAGCAGGTGTCTCAGGCTCACTCTCCTTCACCCACCTGGCATCCCTCAGTCCCGCTGAGAAACACATGCAGGTCACCCCGAGCCCCTCACTTCCCCCTCCGTTCCTCCTGCCACAGGACACAGGGCACCCAAACGTCACCGGAGCCCCCACCACTCACTCACCAGGAAGCCCGAGGTGCTGTCCAGCAGGCAGCGCACGCGGCAGACGAAGCAGCGCGTCAAGAAGGCCGAGTACTCGGTGGGGCCGGCGCCCCCCTCCTGGGCCCGGAGCAGCCTCCCCAGCATGATATCCTCTCCTGCCCAGGTGGGCGCAGGTGGGGGCGAGCGCCCGAAGGCCGTGACGGGAAAACGGAAAAAAAACGCTGATCAGCTGTGCGCGACCAGGCAGCTATCACCACGTAACACGCCCAACGACTAGATCAGTGATGGCAACCTTTTGAGCTCGGCATGTCAGCATTTTGAAAAACCCTAACTTAACTCTGGTACCATGTCACATACAGAAATTTTTTTATATTTGCAACCAAAGTAAAACAGATTTATATTTTTGATATTTATTTTATATATTTAAATGCCATTTAACAAAGAAAAATCAACCAAAAAAATGAGCTCACGTGTCACTTCTGACACGCGTGTCATAGGTTCGCCATCACTGGTCTAAGGCGCAATTCACACGGCCCCTGACATCCTGCCCATCCCCTGTCCCCAAGACCCCACAGTGACAGCTGCTCCCACAAATGTGCTCACAGGCCTTTGCCTTTAAAAACGTCACTTCGGCCCTTGCTGGGTGGCTCGGCTGGTTGGAGCGTCGCCCCATACACCACAGGGTTTGCTTCCGTCAGGGCACATGCCTAGGCTGTGGCTCGGATCCCCAGCTGGGGCCAGGACAGGAGCAACCGACCCACGCTTCTCTCTCCCTACCCCCTCCTCTCTCGCTGACAGGAGATTCAGCTTTGGGTGGTGGGCATACGGTCCTACATACAGATTTTGTAAATTAGTAATCCACACATGTAACCTATGTGTTCATGTAGACCAGGGGTCCTCAAACTTTTTAAACAGGGGCCAGTTCACTGTCCCTCAGACTGTTGGAGGGCTGGATATAGTTTTAAAAAAACTATGAACAAATTCCTATGCACACTGCACATATCTTATTTTAAAGTAAAAAAACAAAACGGGAACAAATACAATATTTGTATTTGCATGTGGCCGTAGTTTGAGGACCCCTGATGTAGACTAATGTCACCCCAATAAAATCCTATATAATAAAAGGCCAAAAAAATTCATCCACATTAAAAAAAAATCAATAAAAACAAATGCTCTGGTGAGGATTGAGAAAACGAAACACGTCACTTCGGTAGGACTGCAGGTGTGACACCACCGGCTGTTCAGCCTGTCCCTTTTGAGCGTGATAAAATGGGCTCGCGTGTCAGCACCTGGGTTTGCTCCCTTCACTCAGCTTTATGAGGAAATTATGCTGTTGCGTGAGGCTGTGTTGGAAACTTTTCTTGAATCGTTTACAACTTCTGGGGAGACTGGGACTCACTCCCCACCCCCCCCACCCCCCGCCCCGTGCTGGGCCCCAGGGGGAGGCACCCTGTCTCCTCGTGCCCGGGTGAGCTTCCCTTGCGTGCCAGTCTGCCCTGCCACCTCCGCAGGAGCTGGATGCCTGCCTAGCGTGTCCTGAGTGGGCAGGGGCCTCGGTCTGGGTCGGGTGGGGCTTTGCCAGGAGGGGGTCCTGCCCGCAAGGGGCACATCTGTGAGCAGACAACAATCTCTGAGGGCTTTCTTTTTTAGGTAAATCAAATGGGGCCAAAGGAATTTCCTGGAAGACCGTGCCCCTGGGGAAAGACAAGCACCGCAGCTTTTGGGGGAGGGGTTCCCGGGCCCTGGCAGAGCCCAGAGACGGCAGGAGACACCATCATGCTCAGGAGCCCCGGAGCCCTGGGGGCCGTCTGGAGGGGGAAGAGGAATGCCGGAGCGGTCTCTGGAAGAGGGGACGCTGCGTCGATGTGAAGGGAAGGAGATGGAGGTCGGGGCAGTCTCCTGGGCAGTCCACGTGTTGACAAGCCGGGCTCCCAGGCTGGGTGAGACCCACCTGTCTCCGAGCGCAGGGGCTGCCCACACACCACCTGGGGAGGGTCCATGGCCCAGTGGAGCTGCCGGCAGAAGTCCTGGCGGTCGTCCACATGGATGTAGTCATAAATGTTCTGGTGCATCACGTCCGTCTGAAACATCAGAACAGGTACCCCAGGGGGTTTTCACACGGCCCCCAGTGAACAGCTACCCCAGCCTTACCCCTGGGGGTTTTCACACGGCCCCCAGTGAACAGGTACCCGAGGGGGTTTTCACACGGCCCCCAGTGAACAGGTACCCCAGGGGGTTTTCACACGGCCCCCAGTGAACAGGTACCCGAGGGGGTTTTCACACGGCCCCCAGTGAACAGGTACCCGAGGGGGTTTTCACACGGCCCCCAGTGAACAGGTACCCGAGGGGGTTTTCACACGGCCCCCAGTGAACAGGTACCCGAGGGGGTTTTCACACGGCCCCCAGTGAACAGGTACCCGAGGGGGTTTTCACACGGCCCCCAGTGAACAGGTACCCCAGGGGGTTTCACACGGCCCCCAGTGCTGACTACCTCACAAACACCTCCTCCAGCTCTCTGGAGCAAGCCCTATCTGTGAAGAGAAAGTCCACAGGAAAGACTGGAGTGTGGCCTCGAGGCCATTCCCTCCTTGGGAGGACGGCCATGCCACCTGGAACACGGAGCCCCCATCTCCACCCGCCTGCCAGGCGGGGACTTCGGGGGCAGAGCAGGGGGCTCAGACCAAATGTCGTCTAGAGCCAAGATCCCACGTTTCTAAATTGGTTCCACCCCTCAGGGACTCAGGGAGTCCCCTCTTCCAGAGACCGCTCACGCTGCATGATTCGGGCACTCTGCAGCCAGAAGTTTATTAGGAAATCACCCCTGGGGGTGAGGTAGGAGCACTGGTGCCTCCTGGCCAGGGACTTCCTTCCTCCTGGCACCTCCAGGCCACGCCACCCCCTTCCAGGATGCCCCATGGACGCACCGTCCACAGCCGTCTCTCTGGTCCTCTGTCCTCCCTTTGCTCGGCACAGAGGCCGACTCTTGCGGCCCCAGGTCCACACTGGGAAGCCACCGTCTGGGGCACAGAGGCCACAACCATGGGCCACGAAGACTGTGGCTACTGTCGGTGAAAACATTCTCAGAGTCTGCTGATAAATGACGAGGGCCTGTACACACCTCCCACGACTTCTCCTACCTGTAACTGGCGAAGGCCGGCCGGGATGCCCCGAATGTCAAATAAGACATCCTCGGGGAGGCAGAGCAGGAATGTGGCCATAACTCGAAGCTGGACTCCAACCTTTGTGCACCCCACAGTCCAAACAGACTGCTTTCACAGAGAGAAGGGGACACAGAGGTCAGAAGTGGTGCTGCCCTTGGTCAGTGTTGTCCAGGGTCAGGGGCTCTGGACATGAATGTGGGACCAACAGGCAGAGACCAGCTCCTGGTGGAAGGGGATGCATCTGCTGGCTCGCACCTCACCTGGCAGCTCCCACCTCACCGGAGGTTCTTGTCTCACCTGGTGGCTTCCAGCTCACCTGATGGCTCTCACCCTACCTGGGGCTCTATGATGGCAAGTGCACTATCCACAGGGATGTTTTCCTAATACACTTTTGCGATTCCAGTGTAACATTTAGGCTGGAAAGTACCCATATCATATACAGCGCGCTGAGTTCCCGTGACACCAGCACCCAGTCAGCAAGCAGGACACCCACAGCACCTCGTGGGTCTCTCCCTCTCTCCCTCCCGGGGGCGGTCACGCTGGCCTGCATGTAAGTGGAGCACTGTGTGCTGTGCTCTTTGGTGCCTGTCCATTCACCTACGTGTGTGCGTGTCGCAGTTTTCACCCCCATCGTTGTGTGAGTTTTGCTGCATAGGTACCCCACCTCTGGCTAATCCCCCCTCTCCTGCTGATGGACACTTGGGCTGTACCCTGCCTGAGCCTGTTGGCGTGACACGGCTGCGTGTCTGAGAGCACACCCAGGAGTGGAATTACTTGGGCATGGTAGCCAAAGTTCAGCTTCAGGAGATGATGCCAAACAGCTTTTCAAAGTGAGTGCGCAAGTCACACCCTCGTTGTGGCGAGTGCAAAAGTCCAGTTGCTTTCCATTCTCGCCAACATTCGGCACTTCAGCCCTTCTCGTTTGAGCCTCTGTGGCAAATGTGTCATGGTTTCTTAGTGTGGTTTTAATTTGCACATCATGAAATCTAAGGAAATGGAGCATCTCACAGATTTACTGGTCTTTAGATGTGAGTGTGTGTGTACACGTGTCATGTGTGTGCGTGTGTGTTGCCCATTTGTGTCCTTTTCTCCATTTTCCATGGAGCCATCGTGCTGACTTGTCAGCGTTCTTTGTCTGTTCTGGTCACGAGGACTTTGTTGGGCATGTTCCATTGCAAACATCTCCACTCCCTGGCCTGCCTTCCCGCTCTCTTAATGGATCTAACACAGTTGAATTCATCAATCTTTCCTTAGGAATGGGGTTTTGTCCTAAGGAATCTTTCCTTATAGATCTCCTACTTCTGCTCTGTTATCTCCTAGAAACTTCCACCATCCACCTAATATGCATTATGTACAGTGTGAGGCAAGAATCAAGATTCGTTTTCCTGCCAGTAGGTCCCGTTTACCCAGCTCCATTTATTGACCATTTCCCCACCATCGGCAGGACCACCTTTATCATTTGTGCATACCCGTCTGCTCTGACTGCCAGTTCCCCTGTGGGTCCATTTGTCTGTCCCTGCACTGAGGCCATACTATCTTAACCGCTGAGTTTTGTAGGAAGTTTTGTGTCCAGAATCATAAGTCCCCCTAATTCCCTCCCACTCCCTTAACCTGCTCAGATCACCTTAGCTTTCTGCACCTCCAATTAGCTTGCCAATTTCCAGAAGAGCTGCTCAGTTTTTGTGGTAATGTCATTAATTCTATAACCTGATCTGACATCTTTATGATAATACGAGTGGCCTGGTGCACGAATTAGTGCACATTGAAAGGAAATTAATTAGAAGAAATATTTTAATATTGCTATTTGCCCTTTCTCTATAATAGAAGTGTCAACCAAATTCACGATCTACAACGACAGATCGAAACACACGAGTGCAACTGGCACCAGTGAGAGCTTTATATGTATCTTGCATGCACGAGTCAACATTTATTTTTAAATTGCCAGTGTGTGTCATGTGTACTGGCCAGTCAGACGGTCAGACGGACAGTTGGTCACTTAGCCTTTTATATATATAGATTGGGTCCTCCAATTCATGAATATGGCCTATCCCTTAATTTATCTGGATCTTCTTTAATTTCTTTAAAGATTGTTTTATGTTCTCTGTGTGGTTGAGTCCTTACTGAGAATTGGTTGTTTTTCCATCCTGTTGCAGATAGATGGCGTTTTCCCCTCTATGGCTTTGTTTAAGGAAAAGAGTATGCTGACCTCTGAGCACTGAGCAGTCATGGTTCTCCCTGTGGTGCACATTATTCCCTCATGAGTTTTAGTCGGTGACCAAGCTTTACAGAACCCAGAAGGTAGTGGGCTGCCCACAGGTCTCCCTGGGTGCCGTTTGTCATCGTCACACCGTAATTATTAATGAAAGGAATGTGTGGAATTAACATGCAAGGTATGAGTCTGCAGCTCAACCAAAACAGGGGACAGATGAACTTAGAGGAGGGCATAATAAAACTGGAAAAGGCATTCCTGGCTAAGGCCAATTTGAAGACATTAAATGTGAATTTTTTCAGTTTGAGGAAACAAGGACCTGTATTGTAATAATTAGTGTGGCACGTCTGACCACCCTTCTTCTTTCTTAATCTCCTAGAGCTTGATTCCTAGGAAGTGAGGTCAAGAGAAGTAAATGGTGGGAAAAATGTGTGGAAGGCAGAGAATAATATAACAATTATTCAAATAGACAAAAACATGGCTTTGATCAAGTAAAAGCAGCCATTATTTTAGCTCTAAACCATCATTATGGAGTTAAGAATAAAAGCATTACTTGAACAAAATCCTCATGCCAGCAGTTATCATCTTTACTTTTTCGTGCAAAGTCAACACGCTCCACAGGCACCGTGGCTCACACGGGGACAGCCTCCCCACTGCTGCCCTGTGCAAGGACAGACAACTTCTTCAATCAAAAAAATGGCAACTGAAATATATGCCTAAACCTATATATTCACCACAAAAAGTGCTGGGCCTGAGATAGACAATGGGCTCAGGCTGTGATAGGAAGAATCTGGCTCCTGACTTTGTAAATCATTTTGCACAAGGAGCTCACAATAGCACAAAGCTGTTCTCAGATTTTTATGAAATATTTTGCATAAATTAGAGTTGATGCCTGATTTAATGGCATTTGGAAACAATTTCCTTATAATAAAAGGCAAAACTTTTCTTTTTTTACTTCTAACTCTTGGAGGGAAATAACCAAGCTCCAATAAAACAAAGGTCCAATGACAAGTTCAGACCTGGAACCAAGGCTGCTCTACAGGACCCCTGCCTTGATCACCGAGCCAACGTCTGCGCTAAGACCTCCGAATAACGGCTAAAGAATTCATGGGGCAACTCTTGGTGACAGCACGGAAAGGCAAACCAAACAGCATCTCTCTAGACTCAGTCCTGCGCAGGCAATTGAGGGAAGTCCGTTAAATCTTCACCACCTGGGGGCTGGAATCAAGTCGTGTCCATATTCTTGCCCTGTCCACCAGTGAGCGAGCCATTAACCCCAGCCGTGCCCACCAATCTACTGGCACTTAGGGGTGAAGAGCACTGTGTAAATGAGGCACCCCAGAGCTTCTGGGTGTACAGGAGGGGACAGGGGAATGGGAGGGCACCAGGGCTAAGCTGGCCAAGCCTGGTGCTTGTATTGTCCTAGGAATGAGAGACTCATCTCAGGATCTGGGCATGCTGTATGTCACACACTGCTGAGTGCAGCCAAGGGGACAAACAGCCCAGGCAGCCTCCCCTGTAGTGGGGCTGGTGTGGGGACGCCTCTCAGGAGTGTCACAGAGAAGGGTCCTTTTCCTTTCCTGGGTTTTGGGTGGGACTTCTCATTGCACCTTTTCTTAGAGGAGCTGCCCTTCTGGATCCCAGCATTTGATGGGCCTCGGCCGCAGCTCTTGGCCCCAATGTCTGGAACCACCCCCCGGCTGGTCTGCGGTAACGTCCCAAGTGGATTATCTGAGCATCCAAGAGGGTGTTTCCAGAACACACTTTGTCCTGGTGTTTAAGACATCCATGCTGCTGGCAAGGGCTGGCCAGAGCATGACAAGTGTGGGGGCTGTGCCACAGTCGGCACCATCGCTGCTCTTTAGATCCGGGACACCCTGGACACGTCACACCTCTTGCCGTGACTGAGCCTCAGACAAAGCTGAGGTGTGGAAATGCTTACCTGCTAAAACCTCTGTGATAAGAAAAGCAGACTTTGGAGATGTTTAAACCTTGAAGACAATGAGCATCCACAGGTTCACAGGACCTATCACACGGCAGAGAGAGGGTTTGCTCACCTGGTGGAAGCCCAGGTAGTCCGCGATCGTTGCTGATGCATAAAATATCACCCCTTCTGCGCTCACCACCAGAGCAAAGCCGTCCAGGGACTGGAAGAAATAAAAATCGAGTTGGCCTCTAGATACACTCATCCAATCACTCGAAATGAAAAAGTACAAGCATCGTTTTGCTTGAGCTTCCAACCTTTTCTCCCCTGCTTTGTAGTCTGCATTCATAATCCCCAGAAATGCTTCCTTTCCATTTATTTATGACCATTTTGCAACAGGTCCCCAGTTAGCAGATGACATGGGCACTTGGTCATGGTTTATGAGGTTCAAGACTTGGGTTCCGAACAACGTGGAGTCTACGAGGACCTTCCTCCAGGCGGTGAGCCGCGAGAAGGTCCGCGCCACCAACCTGAAATGCTCCGTGATTGTGGATGTTAGGCACGACGGCTCCGAACCCTGCGTGGATATGCTTTTGGGAGACGGGCACCGCCTGATTATGCGCGGCGCCCACCTCACCGCCCAAGAAATGCTCGCTGCCTTGCCTTCCACGGCCAGGCCCAGAGCGCGGAGGGGGGTGGGGACCACCCTGGCGCTGATGCGGGCCGCTGACAGCGCGTAAGAGGCTAACAAGCAGATGCTAGCCTGGGCCTTAGAGAACACTTATCCACGAAAAGCTCAACTTAATCATCCAGATCACTGTCTGGAGGCCGCAGACACCATCCCCGCCCCCCAAAGAGCCCTATGACTACACATCTAACCAGTGCTTCTGGGATGAGACGATCCGGGAAGGGCCTAGACAAACTTGAATTTATTTCATTTTCTAACCATCGCTCACGCTTAACCGTTTTGAATTTGGCTTCCCCCACCACTCACTCAAGTATGATACCTCTTACTCTTATTAGCTAAATCCAGTGCTGTTTTCTCAGCCCTGAGCTCTCCACCTAAGGAGCATTTGCCGCTTTTAATTCATTCCCTATGGAACGTCTCTTCCTTTTCCTTCTCTTAAACATAAAGATAAACTTTTTCCCCCCTCTCTTTATTTTTGGGGTATCTCATCTTCAGTTATAACTTGAACTACCCTTTTGGGTTAAACCATGCATTTCTGTTTGGGTCTAATATTAATTTCTGTGCTACAGTCAGGTTACCTACTATCGATTTTCTCCGAATCTTACAAACATTCTTTGTTCAAAATAGAATTGATAATCTTACACACACATATACTTGCCTCTCCCTGACTTCCCCATTCCTTTTACAGGCACTCCATGCGACCAGCCGCCTGGGCTGGAAATCACAGCATTGTCTCTGGCTCTGCTGTCTCCTTTTCCTTGCATACCCAGTCAGTAAGTTCACATTATTCTATGTTAAACAAAAGCCCCTGAAATGCTCTCTTCATTCCCATTCACTCTCCTGTATTATCGTTACATTCTCCTCTTTTTTCTCATCGTTTTTGCTGCTGCTTAATTTTATCTTTCCAAAGCACATCACTGGTTATGTCTCACTACTACTTGTTTCAGAGAACAGCACCTAAAGTACTTTTCATACAGTTACCACCCATTAGTGTGGATCGTGAATCAATTTAGGAGGTTAAATTAGCCTTTAATAAAGTAAAATAGAATAAAAAGTATCAGTGCATGCATGGCACATGAAATGAGAAGTATTCTTTTAAGAAAGTTAACTTTTAAGTATATAATTATAAATCTATATACAAGGTACCCCCCCCCCCCAAATGTACACACACTTTAATAGCTGATAGCTCAATTTTGAAAATGAAATGTATTTTAATAAATACTGCCTTTATAATTAAAAAAAAAAAGACTTGGGTTCCTGTTCTTGCGATGATTACAAATTTGCTTTATAACAAGTAAACATCATCAGGACAAGATGACACCCCATCAGTACCTGAAACTAAACACAAGCCTTTCATTTCACCTGTGTGACTTCCTCACGCGTTCACCTTCTTCTTTACTGTGTTCTGGTTTTCCTAAAGGGTTTTATCATGAAAAAGTGTTGAATTCCATCAAGTGCTATTTCTATATCTACTGAAATAACCGCAAACATTTTTGTTAGTCTATTAATGTGGTGACTTACAGGAACAGGTTTCCCAATGAAGAATGGGAATGTTACATGGGGTAAACATATCTGATCGTAACTTTAAATGCTGTGAATTGACTCACTTCACTGGGCAATTTTTCATAAATGTATTCCATATTTAAGGAAAAGCCAGACTGCACGCTTCTCTAACTTGGGGGTCAAGTACACATAATCATCAGGCATGAGTCGGTCCCCTCCCCCTGCTTTCATTTTTCTGGACCCATTTATGTAAGACGGGGTTCATGTGTTCTGTGAGAGTTTGGTTCACCTCACCTCTTAGATCCTCCAGTTTGGGTGTATTCTGGGGAGATGGTAAATGAAAATGGGTAGATCTTAGTACTATCTCACTTATTTAATGACTGTTAGCATATTCAGGCCTAAATTATTTAAATATAAGTTTCGGCATCTTAAAATATTTTGTAACTATGCATCCATTTCATCTTGATTTTAAATTTGCTTGTGTTTGGTATTCACAATGCTTTTATGATGATTAAATGTGTTATATCCATAATTATTGTAGACTTTGTGTGTGTGAAGAAAAGTAGGGATGTGGCTCTTGTACTTGACTTAAAGTCTCCATTTGCAAAGCAAGCCCTCTCGATCATCCTGCAGTGGCTTTCAGAGACGTCACTAGCGAAGATGCACATAGAACCTAACTGCATGACCAATAAGCATTCTATTTATCATCTATCTACAATCTATTATCTATTATTTATCTATTATCTACATATCATCTATCTTTCTATTATCTATCTATAATCTAGTTATTTATCAATCATCTATCTACCATCTATCTATCATCTTCTCCTTCATCCTCACCATCACCATGATAAAGTAAGGACAGCACACACTGTGTGGGTACCCATGGGTGTCAGGCGTCCTACGTGGAACGTCTCATTTGATTTCACGTCGCCTCCATGAGGCAGGAACCGTTGTTACTCCATTCTGCCAGCACAGAAGCTGGAGGTGAGGGAGGTTGAGACACCCAGTCAGTGGAGTTCATAAATATTTCAACTTGCATCTTTAAAACACAGACATTTAGAGACTTAAATTAACATTCATTAAGCGTGTGGCCATCCACAGTATATCATAATACTTCTCTTAATTCTTGACAATCTGGGTATTTTCCCTTTTTTAATGTTCTTTTTTAAACCTTTGCCAATTTGATGAGTGATAAATTATTTTATCATTACTAGGATTTTCATTTCTTTCATTATCAATGAGATTGAAAACATTTCATACAGTCATCGGTAACTTGTATTTCTTCTTCGGTGAACTGTCCATGTAGGTCATGTGCTAATCTTCCCATTAGGGTTTATAAACTTCTAAGAGCATTTCAATTACTGAGACTGGATATTTCTAGGCAGCCTGGGATAATGGCAGACACAGAGATCCAATCCCCACACATCTAAAACATGATGGAGAGCAACAGGAACAAGCAAAGCTGAACAACCCTTGCCCTCGACTTGATGAGGACACAGGAGACTGGTAAACTTCAAGTTACTTATAAGCAGAAAGGCAACATGAAGTCCCAGTGAGCCTAAAATGACTGTTTCAAAAGGAAAAGTATAGAACCTTCCCTCAAGAAACTAGGGAACAAAGCCAATGAAATCCATGGTAAGTAGAAGGAAAGAAAAGTAAAAATAAGAGTAAAAATCAAGGAAATTTTTCTAAAGCAGTCAAATAGTAAAGGTCATCGATAAAATAAAACTTTGGTCCTTCGAAAAGATTAATAAAATTGTAAACCTCTAGCAAGCTTGATCAAGGAAAACACAAATTACTGACACCAGGAATTTTAAAGACTACATTATTACAGATCCTACAGCTATTAAAAGAATAGTAAGACTGATATTCAATGAAGTAAGCAATTTAAATGAAATGAACACATTTCTTGAAAAACACTAAGAAAAGTCATGTAAAAAGAACTAGAAAATCTAAATAGCCCAATATCTATTAAACAAATTGAAGTTGTAATCAAAACTATCGCACAAAGACGACTTCAAGCCCAGATGAAATAAAGATTAAAAAAATAAATAACCTAGGAAAAAATCTAATAAGTCATGTGCAAGACCTACATGCCGAAAGCAATGACAGTACAGAGAGGAGATGTAAGCACACTGAGATATGCAAGTTCCTGATGGAAAGTTCCTCTAAATTAATCTATCGATATAAAGCAATCTCAATCCTATCACAGTAGAGTTTTTCTTTTTTGTAGAAATTGACAGGCTAATTCTAAAATTTATATGGAAACACAAAGGGCCCAGACTGCCAAAGCAATCTTGGTAAAGAACCAAACTACAGGACTTATGCTGACTGCCTTCCCGACTGACTCGAAGGCCTTTGTAACTAAGGCTGCATGGTGTACGGACGGACAGACAGGCAGTGTTCAGTGGAGGCGCTGGCTCAGGCCAGTGGGGGAAGGAAGTCCTTTACACAGACGTATCTGGGACAACTGGTTATGTGGACGGAGAGAGTGAAGCCTGACTGCTCCTCGTTCCAACACTTCAACAACCATGAAGGCATCATTCAGAAAGGAAAGGCCACGGTGCTCATGAAAATACAGTTCTACTCGAGAGGGAAGCAGTGAGGTGTTAAAACCAGCGTAAAAACTATTGGGAAGCGAGATGACCCCAGGCAGTCAGGACCTGGTGGCTGTTAGATGCAAAATTAAGTTCCTGGATGATCCTTGAATGGAAAGGTGCCATCCAAGTTGTTACCTTCTTCCCTTCCCTTCCCTTCCCTTCCCTTCCTTTCCCTTCCCTTCCCTTCCCTTTTATCTTCTTTCCTAATCCTCACCCAAGGACATTCTTAGAGAGAGGAAAGGAAAACAAGAGACAGAGGGAAAGAGAGACAGAGAGAGGTGAAACCTGCAACCCAGGTATGTGCTATGACCGGGAACGAACCGGCAACCTTTCGGTGAATGGGACGATGCTCAACCAACTGAGCCCCACTCTGGCTGGGCTTGTTGCCTTATTTCAATGGTTCAGATCACTTTCCTGACTCAGAGATGCAAACACCAGGGCAGTGACTTCACAGCGTGATTTAGACCCTCGTGCTGAGTTTTCTGAACAAGAAATCCCAGCTCATGCGGCACTGCAGCTGCGGTGGCCACTTTAAATGGTCCAGCCAGAGACGATGACCACAAATCACCCCGAAGCCCATTATCAGCAACCCATCCCTGGACCCCGATGTACTTCTAAAGAGTGGGAAGCTGACCCGTGCAACATAGGCGTCCGCCACAGTGTCTCCGGGAACTAAACAGACTGTGCTATTTGTCGTTTCAATTTCTGTGCGGCTCCACAGAGAAGTGCCTGGTCCCACTGTCCTAACATCGCCGAGTAGAGTGGGACGTGCAGTGTCTGCCGGGGCCTCGTCCTATGGGGTTATTCCGGAGTTTGTGAATGTGCCACAGTCTCCCCAGGGCCTCTGCTCTCAGGCACACAGTATTTCTTAGTGAAAAGCCTGCGAAATATTTGAGATTTTCTTGTTCATATCATTTAAAGACCCGATTTGCTTGGTCTGATGAGTGCAGACAGGACACAGCTCTTACCCTGGCATTTGGGTCAGACGCTGGGACATGAAGCGGGCCGAGTGGAGGGTATGAAAGCTGCACTATGTGGGTGTTCTCCTAAACAGATCAGTCCTGGGCTCCAAGGCTCAGCTCCCTGCCTGGCAGTCACTGAGTGTGGATGTTCCCCACAGCTGTGTCCTGGGCCACTTCAGAGACATTTTACCTAAAAATCTAAGGCCGGCTCATCCACTTGCCCCAGCCCGGAGGTTGTCTCTAAGAGCCTTTACCATTAGCACCTGTGACCACACTGGGACCCACTATGGCCAGATTTCTGTGTCCCTCAGACCACCAACCCAGCCAAGGCCGTGCATTTTTTATGACAGTTTTTTAAACTAAATTTCTTAAATTGTGGTACGATATACATACCATAAAACTCACCACTTTAACCATTTTTAAGTGCACAGTTTGTTGGCATCAAGCATATTCACATTGTTGTGCAGCCATACCCACCATGATCTCCAGAACTTTTCCATCTTCTCAAACTGAGACTCTGTGCCCATTAAACACTAACTCCCCATTCCCTTTTCCCAGCCCTGGCACCTGGCCTCCTACCTTCTGTCTCTATGAACTGGACAACTCTAAGGGTCTCACATTCACACAGGATGTGTCCTTTTCGGACCAGCTTATCTCACTCAGCATAATGTCCTCAAGGTTCATGTAGCGTATATAAGAATTTCCTTCCTTGTTTAGAGCTGAGTAATGTTCCAGTGTGTGGATGGACCACATTGTGCTTCTCCATTCACCCATCGATGGACACTTGGGCTGCTTCCACTTCTGGCTACTGTGAATGATGCTGTTGTGACGATGGGGGTACCAGTAAGACAGTGAGTGTATTTTCAAGAAGCAAGGTATCTGAGGTAAGAATGACATTCATTCCAACAACACTTGGCTCTTCCCTGCCACTCTGCTGGGATATAAGAGGTTCATCCGGAGGTTTAAACGCACTGCCACCCTACAGAGCTGGAAATCTTCGTAAAAGAACAGATGGTGCCCTGGCACGCAGCCTGCATCTCATGGCCGTCCTGTGATGGCTTCAACGTGCTTCATCTCAGAAACCCCAGCGCTCCCGCTCACCTGGACTTGATGGGAACTCGTGCACGCATCGTTCCCACCCCGTGCTTGGCAGGACCTGGGCACAGCTGAGGCTCTGGGGCTGGCAGTGATGGGGGATGTGGGTTCAAGGCCTGGGCAGGGAGAACAGGGCTGGCACCATCCAGTTCCCAGGTGGTGACAGGGGCACGCTCAGACAAACCAGGAAAGCTCAATGCCTGGCTCTCATAGGTGCTCAGTGGATAGAGTGCTGTCACCACAGCGGCTGATGCCTGATCAGGAGCCAGCAACAACATCCCAGGATGGGGGACCCTGCAGGCTGCCCATCTAACATCGACTCCATCAGTCCCCTGCAGCACCATCCCCAGGATCTGGGCAGAGGTAGGGTGGGGCAATGCTGGGCTCCACCAAGAAGGTGTTGGAAGGTAAGGTGTCAACTGTAATAGACTCTCAGAGCAACTATTGGCGACCACAGCAAATCGCTAAAAAGTGAAAACCTGATGTAATCAGCAGGCTGTGTGGTCCAGGGAACATACGCTAAAAGGGCAGTGGTCAGAGTCCAATCACACACGAGTGCTGGACAACAGTGACCTCGAGGGACCTCAAGTCCATCTCCTGGGCAAGCTGAAGGGGTGCAGCCACCTGCAGGTTCTGGGCAGCCCCATCCTCCATGCCCATCAACTTGGGGAGCAGCCCGGGTAGAGGAAGTGGGCACCCGGGCTTGGCACCGGTTCCCCCACAGCTTCTCCCAATGCTGAGGTTGCAGCGTACTGATGTCCTACTAATAATAGTTCAAAGAGCAAAGAAATGCTCAAGGCTTGAGCATATAAAATGCCTTCTTAAAAAAGATTTTATGAGATTAGTCACAACCAAAACAACCTTAATTTTAACTCACAAAGCAGAAATTTTAAAAAAAAGATGAAAGACCATAAAATGCTGTTTGCCGAGTCATATGGATTCAATATCAGATTGACTTTCTGGTCCAGAGTCCTCGCGCCAAATACTTTTACACATGTGGGACCATCCTTCAAATACGCATCGCAAGCATTTGTTTGTTTTCTCTCTCTCTTTTTAATCCTACAAGAGTTTTGTGTGTGTTTTTTTTTAAACATGGTACATGGAAAATGAGATCACTTTTCCAAGTGGAAAAAGGGATTTGGCCCCAAGCTTAAGGCTGCACTTTTTTAAAAGGGGAAAATAATCACATCTACATTCAATTACCGAACATCACGCAACGTGCACCTGCCACTTCACAGATAGGGTCTGAGGTGCCCATGCCTCCAGGCCGGCTTGGCCACTGACACTGTTGCCACCCTCAGCCCCTTTTGGGGGAGAAGGGACATCTGAGAAAGCCAGGACTTCCTTTGACCAATCCCTTGAATATCCTGATCTCTTCCAGTCCTGTGGCAAAAAAAATAAGCAGCAAGCATTTCAGAGATGGATTTGTCAAGGTCATGGCAGAGGAAAAAAAGAGGGAAAAGGAACAATTCTCACAGCCCCTTGTTGCTCCTCCGGAATAAAGGGCAGCGGGGAGCAGAGAAGTCCCCTGAGAGCCGTTGCCAAGGTCACCAAGCAACAACACAAGGCCAAGGCCCGCTAGTCACGCGAGCCAGCAAGCAAGCGGGCACCAACCCGCGGGTGTCAGGCAGCTGGCTCGGCCTCCTGGAGCCAGATCACTCGCTGGGCCTCTCCTCGGCCAGCCAGCGTGCGTGCGAACGGCGTTCCTGCTTGGGGAGCGGAATCACTGGCTGTTTATAGATCCCACAAACAGTACACTCAGGCTTGACTCCCTGCCATGAAGCAGCCACAGCGCTTGAGAGCAGTTCCTGAAGGATGCAATTGTCTGAGGGTGAGAGGGCCACAAAGATGGGCAGGTGGGCCCCCAACTCCTCCCAGTCGCCCAAGGCGGCCTGGGCTGGGTGAGGAGGAGACTGGAGGTTGCAACCTGCAGGGGCTTTGGGGAGGCAGAGAACAGGTGGGAGAAATCTGTTCTATGTTACACTGCTGCCCCTCTCCGTTGTCTGGGGACAGCCTCTGCCTGGTGGGACCACAGGGCAGGGCTGGAGGTGCAAAGCTGAGCTGCCCTCCAGGTACCCACCTCTCCTCCTCTTCGGCTGCAAACCCCAGGCCAGGGGCTCCTCCTACTGTGCCCCTTTCTAAAGGGGAGGCAAACCACCACCCAGCACCTTCCCTCCCCTCCTCTCTGACCCTTGACCCTCAGCTAACACACACAGCTAACCAGAGGAGCTACTGTCAGACACCTGCAGGAACAGAGCGCACAGGAGCCCGGGAGATGCCCAGCACGTGGGCAGCACAGAGCAGACGCCAAAGAGCTGAGACAAGCATGATTCAAATACAGATATTTGAGGAGGTAAGAAAAGCTACCAGCAAATGAAACAAGAACAAAAAAATGGTACAAACAAATCAACTGGAAATACTAGGAATGAAAATGGTGAAAGGGAAAACAGCTGAGGGGTTTGGACTGATGGGCCTACCACCCCCTGAGGCAGCCGGGGAGGGGGTGCCAGACAGAATATAAGAGAAGCCGGTCAGGAGAGGATGGCGTAGAAGGGCCAGCACCTGGACAACTGCAGCTCCAGTCGATGAAACAATGACTCAGAAGGGACAAGGTTGTATGAACGACAGAACAGCTCAAAGGGACAGAGCGCAGAGCACCACACAGGTGACATGGGCAAAGGACACAGTGACATTTAAAAATATCTGCCCTGGCTGGTGTGGCTTGTCCTGTGCCACAAAGGGCTGCTGGTTCAATTCCTGGTCAGGGCCCATGCCCATGTTGGGGGCTCGATCCCCAGTGAGGGGCGTGCAGGAAGCAGCAGATCATATCGATGTTTCTCTCTCCCTCTCTCTTCCTTTCTCTCTAAAAATCAATAGAAAATCTTTTTTTTAAAAGAAAGAAATGTAAGAATATCAAAGCCAAAGAAAGAATCCCAAAGCTGCGAGAGATGGCAAGAACGAACGGGAATCGAACACTTCAGGCTGCTTGCTCCACACCAGCAGCCACAAGGACACTGCAAACCACACGACAATATTTTTCAATGTTGAAGGGTAAAAACTTTGAACCTAAAATTGTATATTCAGCCCAATTATTATCCAGATGTGAAGGTGTAACAACATTTCAGCACGGGGGGACCAAGGAAGATTCCACACCCAGAGCCACAAGGAAAACACTTTGGGGGAATCACTCGAAGAGAAACACATCCAGGCTGCAAGACATGACAAGGATGGCGACCAAATCCCAGTAAACTTTAAAGAGGACTCTTTTAAAAAGCTAGGAACAAAGACAAGAACCTGTGCCATCCAGGACTCAACTTCTAGACCAAATCAATGTGCAATTGGGGGGGGAGGGGGGCAGGGAACCAGAAGACCCACGCATATGCCGGAGGCAAGTCTTTTTTTTTTTTTTTAAATATATTTTATTAATTTTTTACAGAGAGGAAGAGAGAGGGATAGAGTCAGAAACATCGATGAGAGAGAAACATCGATCAGCTGCCTCCTGCACACTCCCCACTGGGGATGTGCCCGCAACCGAGGTACATGCCCTTGACTGGAATCGAACCTGGGACCCTTGAGTCCTCAGGCCGACGCTCTATCCACTGAGCCAAACCGGTTAGGGCTGGGGGGCAAGTCTTGTTGGGGAAATGCCAACACTGATAAGTCTAATAAATCAGATAAAACCAACATGAAAAGGACTTATGCTAAAGGCAACCCCGAAAGAACAAAAGCATATGAAAGTTCAATCTATAAATGGGGAGCTAGAGAGAGAAAAGGAAACTAATGAAGGGATAGTAAATGGGAAGTAGGAAATATGATGACAGAAATCAGCCCACAAATTAGAGTGATTACAAGAAGTACAAATAGGTTAAAATAACCACTGGGAGAACGTTTGGGGGAAGGGTGCCTCATGTTCGTCTGCAAGAGGCAGACTCAAACAGAAAAGAAGAGCTGAAAAGAAAAGAATGCAAAAGATGTATCAAGCAGCAAGGAACCCGGAGAAAGCTGTCGACAAACTCATAACAAAAGGGTTAAAGTCAAATGTGTAAGGTCTAAGATGCCTGGGACAAAAAAAAAAAAAAAAGAGGCATGGGGCACCCCACGCCTGTTGAAATTAGCAGTCCGTGCCTGCCCCTGCCCCACAGCTTCCGCCCCTTGGAGCTGTGGCTTGAAGCTCCTGCCCTGCGGTGGTGGGGCTGGAGGGGCTGGAGGGGTGGGGGAGGTGGGGGGGGGGCAGACCTCAGCTCGCTGAGCTGCTGGCTTACATAACAGCTTGCTCTCCATTTCCCAGGGTTCAGACGTCACAGTTGGCTAGCTGCCACGTGTACCTGCCCACCATACACGCTCGCACGCTCACTTCCCCTCCCTGTCCTAATTTAGCTGTGTCATAATTTTGCTTAAATTGAGGTGCAGTGTTTGTGTTATCACAGACTCGTCTCAGCTGAGCCAGGCGGATGCACGTTGAACACTTCACTGTCCCTGGACAATCTTTGGGCCTGGAGTTAACAAATGCCTGTGTGTCGCCTTATTTACATGGTCCCTGACTTGCCCCCCCCCCCACCCCCCCGCCAAATCTTCCCGAGTGGAGTAAAGCCTTCCCTCTGTAGGTGTCCTGTCCACCATCTCCTGGAAGCCTGCCCCCCACCCCTCCTCGTCACCCGGCTTCTGGTGGAGAGAACCTCCTCCTGAGAGGCCCTGAGGAGGAGGGAAACCTTTGAGCCCCGGATGTCTGAAGCTGTCTTGATGCCACCTCCTTTCGGAGGAAGGAACAGGTGTGTGCAGGTCCCAGGTGAGAAAGCACTCGCTCCAGCGCTTTGTAGGCAAGTCCTCCTGGCGGTCCAGCCTCCAGCGGCCCATGGACGCGTCCTGAACCTGCTCCTCTCTCTGGGAGCACAGAGGGCTTCCCATTGTCCCAGGTGTAGGATTTCACAAAGGCGAACACCCTCGTCCTTTCAGCCATTGTGCTAGTCACCCAGTGGGACCTCTGGGCCGGAAACTCGGTCCTCGGTTCTGGGAAGCCTTCTGGTTGCTTCCTTGCCCGTTTCCTTCCCTCTGATCTTTCTGGAACAGATTACTCAGGTCTTGTGGGGTCTGGCAGTCTGCCTGACTTTCTCCTCCCCTTCTTCCCTACTTTTCTTTTACTCTTAGAAAGACCCCTTCAAATTTAATTTCTTTCTTTTTAAAAAAATATGTTTTTATTGATTTCAGAGAGGGAGATAGAAACATCAATAATGAGAGAGAATCACTGATCGGCTGCCTCCCACACGCCCCACACTGGGAATTGAGCCTGCATCCCGGACATGTGCCCTGACTGGGAATCAAACCATGACCTCCTGGTTCACAGGTTGATGCTCAACCACTGAGCCACACTGGCCAGGCTCAACTTTAATTTCTGACCCTCCTACATATTTCTAAGTTTTGCTCTCATGCTTTTAATTGTTGATCTCTCTCTCTTTTTTAGTTTCTGAATATTCCCTTTTACAGAAACCAGTTTTCATTTTGTCGACCTTCAGTTCTCTCTGAGGAGCTTAATGACATCTTTTTTTTATTTATTAATCCTCACCTGAGGATATTTTTTCCATTGATTTTTAGAAAGCGTTGAAGGGAGGGAAGGAGTAGAAGTAGAAGAGAGAGAGAGAAACATCAACACGAGAGAGATACATCTATTGGTTGCCTCCTGCATGCATGCAACCAAGCCAGGGATCAAACCTGCAACCTAGGTATGTGCCCAGCGTCCAGGGTCCAGGGTCCAGGCCCTGCTCACCACTGTTGCCAGTGACCTCCATGGCTATTTCCCTTTGGTTTTCAAGGACTTTCTGTGAAATTATGAAACTATCACGAACACTGCCTGAATTCACAGTTTTTCCCTTGAAAATGTGCGCCTTCAGCCTGATCTGCTGACAAGTTCCGCTCATACCCAAGTGCCCACTCACCCCCTCACCCCCACCTCTCACCCCCAGGACTCTCATCAGCATCGTCACCAAACTTTATGTGATGGCTGGTTTCCCTGAAGAGCCAGGACTGCAGCACCCAGACCCAGCTGCCTGCATGGACCTTGATTCCTGGGGAGCATCCTGCCCAGCGGTGTCCCCAGAAGGACCCTTGTCCATGGGTCGCCATCCAGCCTTCCATTCTGGGTGTCATTACACAGGCCTGTCGCCCATGGGTTTCTAACTGGGTTCCGTTTCCTCTGCTGTGTGAGATGCTCAGAGGACATCCTCTACAATATGGGTTCAGTCCTGAGAACTGGCAGCCAGGCACCCAGCCACCTTCCCGGTTCAGTCTGAACAGGAACTGGAGACCTTGGGGACTGCATCGCAGGCCTGACAGAAGCTGCCCCGTCCAGTTCCCCCGGCGCTTCGGCTTCGAGGTTTGACACTGAAGCTCTGGGAGCATCCTGCAGGGCTGGGAGGGTCACTCCACTCGAGATCCTCATCTCTGCTGAGAGTGGGACGGCCCCTGGCCCTGCCACCAGCCCCACACTGGGCCGCCTCGGGCAGGGCATCCTCAGCCCAGGGCCCTGCAGAGTCCCACAGAGAGCGGCGGTGGGGGCCAATCCCTGCTCTGCCCTTCCATAGGATGTGACACTGAGCAACCTATGGAATCACTCGGTGGAGAAGTATCGTCCTAAACTGTGGCTGCATTTCAAAGACTCCAATGGCCACAGAAACAACTGCTGCATTCACTAAAACGGGTGCCCGATGCCATTGCCTTGGAAGTGGACCTTAAGACAGGACCTCATTTGTCATACATGTTAGCCAACAGGTCGGCTTGGTGCATAAGTCTAACGAAGCTTCCTTAGGAGTATAGAAAAGCAGTTTTCCCAGGCCACAAGCGTGATAGGATAGCAACCTCTATGTTTGGGTGACGACCAACTTATTTTGACACTTAGCAAAAGATTCTTACTGTTCAGCATTTAAAATGTGTTTATCATTTATACCAATGAACTTTTCCTGAAATCATTAAGTATTGAGGTATGTGTTTAAATCTATTTCCAATACCAGAATCTTATCAATATAAGAGCTTTAGAAAGATTAGGTGCCCAAATGTCCAGCACAATACGTGTATATTTTTAGTTTCATACAGAGCTAACAATCCCAGGAACTCTGAACACTCTGGACCTTATGTGGTTTTTCCTTTCAGTCATTTCAAACACAGAAAGTAGGGCCTATCTTTGCCTGCTCCCCTTATGTTCACATCTCCCACATTCATACAAGTATACAACAGGTTTGCTCAACTTCTAAAAAATTTTTATACCAAGTCTTGTCTTTTTATAAATCTCATCTTGTGCTGTTAGGGGAAAACCTCCCTTTTGAAAATCTATATTGCACAGAAGCACATGTCTTTACTGTGTCCAGACAGAAAGCCTCACATTAATTTTAAGGTTTGCACGTGGGGTGCGACTTACAGGGAGGGCCTGAGAAAAGAATGGGAGGAGCCAGTAAGTATTTTTAGTAAAATTTGGTGTTTATTTTGTGCAGAACACAGAATATGCTCTTTAATTTAGTAAATATTTTTTAAAGATAGAGATGCTTTGATATTAAAACAAACAAGTCTTAATCATAAAAACAATTTTTAATCATAAAAATTCTTGTGGTTTTTTTTTTTCAGACTTTCTGAAGTTGTTGATCAACTTATTTTTGTTTGAAGTGTGTGTTTTTTCCCTCTTCCCACCCTCTCTTTTTTAAAAAAATATATTTTTATTGATTTCAGAGAGGCAGGGAGAGGGAGAAAGAGATAGAAACATTAATGATTAGAGAGAATCATTGACTGCCTCCTGCACGCCCCCTACTGGGGATTGAGCCTGCAACCTGGGCATGTGCCCTTGACCAAAATCGAACCTGGAACCCTTCAGTTCACAGACTGATGCTCTATCCATTGAGCAAAACTGGCTAGGACCCACCCTCTCTTGCAAAAAAAAAAAAAAAAAAAAAAAAAAGAAAGTGGGTTTCTGCTAATGAATTGAGCAGACATTTAATATTTTATATGCCTTTCACATGTGTAACTTAATATTTGGATATGTGATAATTTGTTTTATTATGTAATTGATAAAATGGTGATGTGTATTAATGTTAGTTCAACCATATATTTATACTGTCTGGGAAGGTGTGGTTATAGTTCTGTGAGAGAAATAACTTGTCAGTGTTCACCAACCTGTAAAAATCCAGTGCAAGAATTTAACATCTAAATAAATAATAAGATGCATGTTTTAAAAAAAGAAAAAGAAATGCACTTTAAATATAACATAAATGGATTAGAAGTAAGATGGTGGAGTAAAATATGCCAAGCAAACATTAGTAAAAAGAAAGGCAGAGTGGCTATATTAGTATCAGGCAAACTAGACTTTAAAACAAGGAAAATTATCAACAATAAAGAATCATTTTACATAATGATAACAACAGAACAGTCAATTCATGAAGACAACATAACCCTAAGTGAGTATGCACCCTCCAACACAACTTCAAATTACATAAAGCAAAAACTGATAGAACTGAGAAAAGTTTAAAAATCCACAATTATACTGGAAAAGGTTAACTCTTGTCTTTAAGGTTGAGACTAGATAGAAAATCAACAAGGATATACAAGATTAGAACATTATCAACCAACTGGATGCAACTGAGGTTTACAGAATACCTCGCCCAATGACAGTGTCTAGTGAGGGCCCACTTCCTGATTCATCAATGACTGTCTTTTTTGCTGTAACATCACATGGCAAATGGGGAAGAGATCTCTCTGGGACCTCTTTTATATGAGTACTAATCCCATTGATTAGAGCTCCATCCTCTTTACCTAATCACCTTTCAAAGGCCCCACATCTAAACACTATCATATTGGGGATTAGATCTCCGCATATGAATTTTCTTTTTTTGGGGGGGAGGGGGGCATATAATTATTCAGTCCATAGCAACCATCAATGAAACCAATACTTTTACCTTTGAAAAAAATAAAAACTGGTAAACCTCTAATCTAACTGATTAAGGAAAATTTAAAGAAGATATATATTATCAATGGAATAAAAGAGGAGACACCACTACAGAAACTATAGGCATTACAAGAACAATATAGGAAAACCATGAACAACTAACTGTATCTGCAGATTCAATAAAATAGGTGAAATGGACCAATTTGCTGAAAGACCCTAACTACTGAAATTCACACTAGAATAGATAACCTGAACAGTCCTATATCTATTAAAGAAGTTGAATTCATCTTTACAAAAATCTTCTAACAAAGAAAACTTCCATTCCAGCCCTAACCGGTTTGGCTCAGTGGATAGAGCGCTAACCTGCGGACTGAAGGGTCCCAGGTTCGATTCCGGTCAAGGGCATGTACCTCAGTTGCGGGCACATCCCCAGGAGGGAGTGTGCAGGAGGCAGCTGATCGATGTTTCTCTCTCATCATCGATGTTTGTAACTCTCTATCCCTCTCCTTCTTCTCTGAAATCAATAAAGATATATATATATATTTTTTTTGAAAAAAAACTTCCATTCCAATTGTTTTCACTGATGAATTTCATCAAACACTTCAGGAAGAAATAATACCAATTCTAAACAATCTCTTCCAGGAAACAGAAGATAAGGGAGTACTCTCAACTAATTTGAAGCCTGCATTACCATAGCAAAACTAGACAAAGACATTACAAGAAAGAAAAGTACAAAAATATTTCTCATAAACGTAAACACAAGTATTCCCACAAAATACAAGCAAATGTAATCTAGCAATAAGATTTATCTTGAGCATGCAAGGTGGGCTCAACATGTGAAAGTCAGACAACAGAATTCACAATATTAACAGAAGAAATACCATGCTCATCTCAATAGATGCAGAAAACGCCTTTGACAAAAGTTAACATTCATTCATAATAAGAACTCTCAGAAAACAAGAATTAGAGGGAAATTTCTTAATCAGATATAACATAGCTATAAAAAAACAAAACAACACAATAAAACAAATGCAAGCTAATATCATACTGAAGGTTGCAAGATTAAAGACTGTGTGGGAGAATATATTCACCAATAACACATAATATCCAAAATGTATAAAGAACTTAAACAACTCAACACCAAAAAAGCAAATAATCCAATTTTAAAAAAGTGGGCAAAGGACCTGAATAGACACTTCTCTAAAGAGGACATACAGATGGCCAAGAGACATATGATAAGATGCTTAATGTCACTAATCATCAGATAAATGCAAATTAAAACCACAATGAGATATCACCTCACACCAGTCAAAATGTGTGGCTATCATCAATAAATCCACAAATGAGAAGTGTTGGTGAGGATGTGGAGAAAAGGGAACCCTCATGCATTGTTGGTGGGAATGCAGATTGGTACAGCCACTGTGGAAAACAGTATGGAGCATCTCAAAAAATTAAAAATGGAACTGCCTTATAACCCAGTGATTCCACTTCTGAAAATATATCCAAAGAAACCCAAAACACTGATTCAGAAGAATATATGCACCCTTTTGTTCATTGCAGTGCTATTTACAACAGCCAAGGTCTGGAAGCAACGTAAGTGCCCAACAGTAGATAAGTGGATAAAAAAGCTGTGGTACATTTACACAATGGAATACTACTGAGCCACGAAAAAGAAGGAAATCTTACATTTCCCGACAACATGGCTGGACCTAGAAAGTATTATGCTAAGTGAAATAAGCCAGTCAGAGAAAGACAAGTACCATATGATTTCACTTATAAGTGGAATCTAATGAACAAAATAAACAAAATAGAAACAGACTCAGAGATACAGAGAACAGACTGACAGCTGTCGGAGGGGAGAGGGTCTGGGTGAAACAGGAGAAGGGATTAAATTTTTTTTAAAAAAGCAACCTAGGGAGAACCAAGATGGCGGCATAGGTTAACGCCGGAGTTTGCTGCCTTGAACAACTACTTCAAAAGTGAAACTGAAAAATGGAATGGACATCACTCAGAACCACAGGAATGCTGGCTGAGTGGAAGTCCTACAACTAGGAGGAAAGAGAAACGCATATGGACACTCAGAGGAGGCGCAGTGCTGAAGTCCAATTCTGAGGTGCGGAGTGCGCGGAGCGGGCTGGCGGCGGAGGGCACGGTTGGCGTTTTCAATCAGGAGGGAGTCGCAGACTCTGAGCTCCAGATACAGGCGAGTCTTTAGGGACCCAGACTCAAACGGGAGAAGTGGGACTGTCTGGCTTTGGTCAGAGCGAGTGCAGCTTTCTCTCCAAGGTTTGCAGCGGGTGCTGGGACTCAGAGAGGCAGAGCCCCTGGGGACAGGACTGAGAGCCGCCATAACTGCTCTCTCCGGCCCACCCTGTTGATCCTGTGCGACCCGCCCCGCCCAAGCCCTGCACAGAGGCATTTGCCGGATAGCCTCAGGCAAACGCCAGATTAGCACCTCCCTAGAGGACAGAAGTTCTCTCACTGCAGACACAGCTGATTCTCATAGCCACTTGGCCTGGAGGTCAAACCCTCCCTGGTATTAGCTACAACAATCAAGGTTTAACTATAAGACTGCGCACAAAGACCACTAGGGGGTGCACCAAGGAAGCATAACAAAATGCGGAGACAAAGAAACAGGACAAAATTGTCAATGTAAGATATAGAGTTCAGAACCACACAGGTCTCTCAAGAACTGTTTAGAAGCCACCAATAAACTTAATGAGATCTACAAGAAAACTAATGAGACCCTCGATGTTATATTGGGGAACCAACTAGAAATTAAGCATACACGGACTGAAATAACGAATATTATACAGACTCCCGACAGCAGACCAGAGGAGCGCAAGAATCAAGTCAATGATTTGAAATGCGAGGAAGCAAAAAACACCCAACCGGAAAAGCAAAATGAAAAAAGAATCCAAATATGCGAGGATAGTGTAAGGAGCCTCTGGGACAGCTTCAAGCGTACCAACATCAGAATTATAGGGGTGCCAGAAGATGAGAGAGAGCAAGATATTGAAAACCTATTTGAAGAAATAATGACAGAAAACATCCCCCACCTGGTGAAAGAAATGGACTTACAGGTCCAAGAAGCGCGGAGAACCCCAAACAAAAGGAATCCAAAGAGGACCACACCAAGACACATCATAATTAAAATGCCAAGAGCAAAAGACAAAGAGAGAATCTTAAAAACAGCAAGAGAAAGAAACTCAGTTACCTACAAGGGAATACCCATACGACTGTCAGCTGATTTCTCAACAGAAACTTTGCAGGCCAGAAGGGAGTGGCAAGAAATATTCAAAGTGATGAATACCAAGAACCTACAACCAAGATTACTTTATCCAGCAAAGCTATCATTCAGAATTGAAGGTCAGATAAAGAGCTTCACAGATAAGGAAAAGCTAAAGGAGTTCATCACCACCAAACCAGGACTATATGAAATGCTGAAAGGTATCCTTGAAGAAGAGGAAGAGGAAGAAAAAGGTAAAGATACAAATTATGAACAACAAATATGCATCTATCAACAAGTGAACCTAAGAATCAAGTGAATAAATAATCTGATGAACAGAATGAACTGGTGATTATAATAGAATCAGGGACATAGAAAGGGAATGGACTGACTATTCTTGGGGGGGAAAGGGGTCTGGGAGATGCGGGAAGAGACTGGACAAAAATCGTGCACCTATGGATGAGGACAGTGGGTGGGGAGTGAGGGCGGAGGGTGGGGCGGGAACTGGGAGGAGGGGAGTTATGGGAGGGAAAAAAGAGGAACAAATGTAATAATCTGAACAATAAAGATTTAATTAAAAAAAATAAATCTTTTTTTTTTAAAAAAAAAGCAACCTCATAGACACAGAGGACAGTATGGTGATTAGAAGGAAAAGGGAGAGGTAGAAGAGTAGAAAGGGGGGATAAATAGTGATGGAAGGAAACTAGACTTGGGATGGTGAATACACAATAAAATATATAAGAATGTACACTTTATACCTATTTTATTAACCAATGTAACCACAATAAATTCAATGAAAAATAAAAATTTCAGAAAATGTATCATGCAGCCACAATGCACTTGAACTCCAGCCAGAGTCAAGCAGTCATACCATCAATCTGACTCCACCCCCCAGGCCCAAGTTCACAGTTCCTGCGAACATGATCATTTCCGCACCAAACACAATGGCCTTGCAGCCCACCTTACAAGTAGACATGAAAACGGAGGCACTCTGACCCCTGCTCAAAGCTCACAGCGCTGCTCTATTCACACCTAATGTGTGTGTGTGTGTGCGTGTGTGTGCGTGTGCGCGTGTGTGTGTGCAGAACCCTCTATCTATCCCATCACATCCGCTCCTGGTTTCCTCTTCCCACCAAGCTCCCACCCCCAGGCCATACGCAGCGCCTGTGCCAAAGTGCTCACTGGGTGGCAGCTCTGTCTGTCTGTCTGTCTGTCTGTCTGTCTCTCCTGGGTTCCCAGGGGAGCAAAGGGCTTGGAGCTACTGAGCCCAAGAGCCACTAAACTCAGACAAAGAAACACGGGTCCGAGTCCAGCTCCAGCCCCAGCCTCAACGGGGACCCTGGACCAGCCCCTAACAGCTGCAAACCCTGGTTTCTTCATCTTGAAACAACAGGCATCAGACCACAGGCACTCTAAAGTCTGCACCAGCTCTACATTTTTTATGAATTAATGCCCTGCCATAAACCTCTCCCTTTTTTCTGGTCTGTCTTCAAGAGATTGAAGATTAGAAATAAAAGCTGGGATTTTCTTGTTATTGCTGCTTAATCTGCTTCTTTTGCCCTGTTTGGGAATACTTTTAAATGTCATGAAGAGTCTCTCACCCAAAGTTTGAGAATCACCAGGTGAAAGAGGACACTCACCACATAACCTCCCTGACGGCAACCAAAGGAAGCTTCCAGAAACTTCCTGTGGGCCACAGAGAACCATAAACAAGAGGCGGCAGAATGAATGAGGCTTCAAGAACATTTAGAGATCTCATGCTCTCAAATGCGGCGTGGAGAGCACTCTTCCGACCTGGCTGGTGGCCAGCGGGCAGGATGGGCGCCAGGACAGCCTGCAGTGCCCTGAGCAGATGGGCAGTGCGTCCCTCAGCCCTCAGCCTTGGGACGTCTTCCTTGGAAAAGTCCCACCCAGGAGGGTAGCTCCAAAAACATCCACACACGCTGGGCAGAACTCAGAAAATCAGTGGCAGATCGTGGGGATGAGCTCTGCCTTCCCTCCTTCCCAGACCCGGAGGGAGCTTGTGGGCACTCAGGAGTCAGGCCTGGTCCTTAGTCCCTGGGCTTCAGCCTCAGTCAGAGGCCCTGGGGCCTCCAGGGAAGACCACGCCCCCAGAGAAGAACCACGGGGGCGGGCGGGGGGGGGGTGGACGCGGTGGGGGGGGGGGCGGACAGGGAAGTGGCGATGCACAAGACAGCCTCTGGGGTGCTGCTCTCTGCAAACCCAGCAGAGAAGCAGGACGAGGGTTGTGGTGAGGACATGTGTGAACATATGTGAAATTGTCCCCTGAGCTCCACCAGGGAGGCTGGGCACTTTGTGCATAAGCTCCTGTATTTATAGCTCAGAACAAAAGTTTTTAAAAGATTTTATGATTAAGATTTTATTATCTTAACTTTGAACATGAATCATAAAAATGTAATGCCAATTATCTTTGCCAAGAATAAAATCCAACTGCCACAATTCCAGCGCCAATTTTACTATAGCACTGACAAAAGTTTTTTAAGGAAAAATAATATTTAAGAATTTGCTTCCTGAAAACCTGCTAAATACTGAAGTATGGAAGTATTTCCTCCACCGAGAGCATGACATCCCTCCCCCGCCCCCAACACACACACACACACACACACACACACACACACACACACACACACGTGCGCGCGCGCGCGCGCGCACTGAGGCTGGACCCACGCTCTGTTCCAGACAGACCTGAAATGAAACCCACACTCGCTCTAGGACGGGAGTCCCCCAAACACCCACGGACCCAGCAAACTAGACGGCAAGAATGTACTTCCTCATATATTTTTATTTTTAAAAAAGGAAATAATTTATAAGCTCATTGATCCTCATGAGAGCACACCCAAACCCTTCAACAGGGCAGAGATGTTGGGGGGGAGCATGGGGTCCTGGAGGGCCATGTGGTTCCTGTGGGGACCATGAGGGTCACACTGGTTAGACAGCTGATCATCGAAGAACTTATGAGACTTCTCAGGGAAGCTGCCAGGGGGACCGAGGAAAGCATTGAGGGAAGATGGGCTGAAGAGCTGGGGACAGAGGAGGAGGGTTGAGGGGCTGAGTGAGCCTGAGGGTGGGGCCTCACCTGGTATCCCCACTTCACACACGCAGCCCCCAGGTGGCCTGGCGCTGCCCTGGTCAGTGAGGCCACCCCAGGCTGGCCATGGTCAGCCACCTGTCTCTGTGGGAGGGCCGAGCCCAGGGGACCATCTATCCTCCTGTGCAAGGCTGGCCCCCCTTGGGAGGAGCCGCAGGAACCATGGAGGTCATTCCAGGAGCCTGGGCATCAGGCAGGGAGCAGGGCCCGGGTCTCCTTTCAGGCTCTGCCTGTTCTGGTTGCCACGGAGCAGGTTGGGGTGCAGAAGAAGCACCTGGAGCGAAGCTGTGCCAGCGTGTAGAGAAGGGGTACTGGACCCGGCTTAAATGGCACCAGCAGTTCACCATTTCTGCCCTTCAGCCATCACCTAACACAGTGATGGTGAACCTTTTGAGCTCGGCGTGTCAGCATTTTGAAAAACCCTAACTTCACTCTGGTGCCGTGTCACATATAGAAATTTTTTGATATTTGCAACCATAGTAAAACAAAGACTTATATTCTTGATATTTATTTTATATATTTAAATGCCATTTAACAAAGAAAAATCAACCAAAAAAATGAGTTTGTGTGTCACCTCTGACACGGGTGTCATAGGTTCGCCATCACTGACCTAACAGATGAACCGAATGTGGGAGGAGAGGACTCGAGGAGGCTTCACCTGGGGGACGGAACCGCCCACCACATGGGGCTGGGGCATAAGAACCAGTTCTGCTCTGGACGTTGGGGTCTGAAGTGGACACTCTGGGGGGACACGTGAGCCCAGCTCCTCCTGGGGAAGCAGCTGGGGCTTCAGGAGCACCTTGGCTGCTGGTTATGGGGCCACCTGCCATGGGCTTCTCTCCCTGTGTCCCCCACACCCTCCCACGGAGGGACGGCTGCCTCCTCCCAGCCCTGCTGAGAAAGGACAAGCCAGGGCCTGGGGAGCTCAGAGTCCTCGGCCCCAGCGAGGCAGCAACACCCTCACTCTGTGAAACACTGATCTGACACAACCCAGAAAACTCCTCAGCATTACATCTCCTAAGAAACAGAGCGTGGCTCCCCCATCCTGCATGGAAAGGCCCACCTGGCAGGGTCAGGGAAACACCCCAGAATCACGGAGGGGTGTGCCCATCTCAGAAGAAAGGGCCGCCCCGGCCCTCGCCATCAGCGTGTAATATCAACAAATGGACCAGCCAGCCGCACCTGCCAGACCACAGGAAGCTTAATACACAATTTCCTGTCCTTAATTTGAAAGGAAAAAAAAATCCTGCTTAGTATTTTATTAGGTTCTCCCATGAATAAGTACAACCAGAGAATGCAGAATGAAAATGGCTTTTAGATCTGATGCCTGGCCATGGCTGGTCGTCTCTGTCCAGCACTCACCTGGAGCCTGAGCCCCCAGATTTGTGCTGCTCCCAGGAGATCCGGGGGCTCCATCCACAGAGACGCCTCAGAGCCTTAACTCTAGTTCACTGTAAACGGTCACAGCCTCAGGGCCCTGGGGAGAGGCCTGCACTGTGACCTTGCGTGTGATCAAGGGGTTAAGGGAGCTCACCTCCAGCAGGAGCCTTCCCTCCAGCACGGCCGACCCTCCACAAGGACCACTCTCTCCTGGCGAGGGGGCACCGGCCACTGGCTGGCGCGGGCACTTCTCCTGCACGGCTGTCAGACAGAAACAGAGCACGTTAGCACCCTCCCCGGGCCCCAGGCCTAGTTGCAGGCCTTTGTTAAGTTGCATTTCTCCATTCTTCACCCCGCTGTTCCTCAGGGCCACCCTCTTCAGTCCCACACTGACCCATGGCCACCAGGGCGCACTGGGGCAGCTCGGCCTCCCCAGGAAGAGGACGGGCAGGAGGAACCAGGATATCCGGCCAGGGCAGCCAGGTGGGAACAACTAGCTCACATTTGGGAGATCAGGACATCTCGGCTGGGCCTAACCTGAGGACCCCCCCTAACTCTGCTCCCCAGAAACTGCTCTCTACCCACCTCCTATGAACCACTCGGAGCCTCACTGGCTTCAAGGAATCTTGTGTGGAGCAGCCCACACCCCACAGGCATCCATTACCGCACTGATGGCTCCAGTCCGGGAAGCTGCCGGCCCTCACGTTGCCACCCTGCCCTGTGATGCTGGCGGCACCCTTATGCTTCTCCCATCCCCACATTCCCACCCCCTCCCCAGGCTGGCTCCATCTCCACTTTGGGGGGAAGAGTTCAGACAGACAGACAGACAGACAGATGTCCCACTCCCAGCTCCCAGGAGCTGGTTAGGGGCCTTCCACTGCAGGCTCAGCATCCACATTGGCACCCAGCAGTTATGGGAGGACCCCGGGGCCAAGAGGACGGGCGAGTAGAGGGATGCAGTCTGGAACTCAGGGCCTCACCTCCATGGAGGGCGGGTGGGGCAGTGCCTCACAGCTTCCCCTCATTTCTGGGATTTGCAAACTGAAGCTACAGGTGATGTCACTGCAACTGAGGGCCAGGGGCCCCGAGGTGGAGCCCTAGCACTTGCTCTGGTCTTGGGATAAAACGTAAGTGCGGGCACTTAAATCTCCAGTGTTTTCTCTTTCAGAACCAGCAGGCTGTGCTGAGCTTTTGCTCCAGGATGCGCTGGTCTGTGCTGCTTTCTTACTCAGGCAGCTTCATCCATCGATTGTGAGGGAAGCCAAAGCTCTGCCCTCCCCTCCCCACGGAGCCCCGCTCAGACACAGGGCCTGCTCCCCACAGATACCCCCTCACCCCTGTTAGAGAGAGGTGGCAGCATCTGCTCTGAGGGGGTCCAGGCCCCCAGACCCACAGCACAGCGGGGCCCGAATGTGAGCTCCAGCTTGAAACACGGTGTCCGACCCTCCTCCCCACAGAGTGGACACACACCAGGTTACCCCTGGGCCAGCAGCCCCCCACCCCACAGAGGCCATGCTGGGCACCTTCATTAAATCCTCTGGTGCTGACCAGAGTGTCCTCAGGGCAGAGAGCTCAACACAGGGAGGCGGCCCTTGGGAGGATGGGCACCTCTTGGCCACCTTGTGCCATCCCTCCCTCTCAGAAGCTGTTGTGCCATCAGCCTCCTCTCCCACAGCGAATGCACACTAACCCATGTCACTGCACTGAATATAACAAGAAGGGAACCCATTTCCTCCCAGAAGGCGGGTGTATTCCTGGAGACATGAGCAGTCACCCCTGGGGGAAGGTGGTCCAGGGGGTCCCCGACAAATACGCCGAGGCTGTCTGCTACCAGCCACCCTCTCAGCAACCAAGTCCCCACACGGCAGACATGCTGAGCTCTGGGACGTTAAAGGAGATTGTTGGGTGTTTTTTTTTTTATAATATATTTTATTGATTTTTTACAGAGAGGAAGGGAGAGGGATAGAGAGTTAGAAACATCGATGAAAGAGAAGCATCGATCAGCTGCCTCCTGCATACTCCCTACTGGGGATGTGCCCGCAACCAAGGTACATGCCCTTGACCGGAATCGAACCTGGGACCCTTCAGTCTGCAGGCCGAGGCTCTATCCACTGAGCAAACCGGTTAGGGCAGGAGGTTGTTTTTAATCCCCTCTGGTGTGCACCCTGCTTCTCAATGCAGGTTCAGAAGTCGGAAGGCTCTCTGCTCCCCAAGAGAGACCCAGGAGCAGCCCTTCCCCTGAAGGGACCTCCGGGTCTCAGAAGGCTCAGTCAGTATGTGTTCTATAGACACAGACGCAAGAAAGATCAAGGAGAAGCTGGTGTGGGAATAAGACAAGGAGATCTACCCTCCCCCATCTCTCTCTACCCCCACCCCTCCAGGCAGCCCCTACCGCCAGGCCTGGCTTCCCAGCCCACCCAGATAGTCCTACCAGTTAGGGCTTGGGGCTGGGGCTGGGCTGAGGCGGGGGCTGGAGCCGGGGGCTGGGGAAGGGGCCCACAGTGCCTGGGAGGATTTGGGGCTCAGTAAAGGCCAGGAGTGATGCTGGGGGTTGGCAGGACCCCACCTCAGTGCACCCAGGTCACAGGCTACAGACCCAGACCACCAAGACCTCTCGTTCTGCAAACTCCTTTGCCAGCTCGCCACCACCCTCTCCCTAGCTCGAGTCAGCTCCTTGCCCCCATCCCTCCCCAGCACCTCCCTTGAATTGAGGGAAGGGACACTCCAGCCCCAACCTCCCTTCCCTCCTACTCTCTCGCCAGCAGACGCCCTGGGGGAGGGGGATGCTGACTCCGACAGCTGCGAGGCTGGGGGTGGACCCCAGGCGGTGACGTCACCGCGGATGCCGCTGCTGACCCCTCCACCCCGCGGGGACCCTGCCCCTCACTGCAGCGTGCACAGCTCACTCCCAGGTGCACAGGGGCTGCAGCCCACTCGGGGGGTCAAAAGTGGGGGGGGGGCGCCCCAACTGCTAATTTCTCCCTGACCCCGCATCTCTCTACACTTGGACACCGCCCCTCCTCCCCCACGCGTCGTATTCCCCCACATCTCTTGCCCCGCACCGCCCCCACCAGGACACCACCCCCTCAGCATCGCGCCCCCCCCCCACTCCCCTTCTCCGCACATCTCTGCACCTGGACACAGCCCCCTCCCCGCCCCCACACCGCGGGCCCCCCTCCCTGCGCCGCGGGCACCCCCACTTCCCTCCTCCGCAGCCACATTCTGGGCCACACCCAGCGGCCTCCTCGGGTCCTGTCACGCGATGGGGCCTCCGAGCAGTGACAGCAGCCTGGACCCTGGCCAGGGCCTCGCGTGCGAGCAGAGCCGCCACCCCCACCCCCAGGCCTGAGGCAAGACAGAAAGAAACCGAATGCGATTCTAATGCGCAGGGGGCAGCTTTCCCCAATCCCTGGTCTGACAGGGCCAGCCCCTCACTTCCTGGGTCCCCCAGTTCAGGGGTGCCCAGGATGCTGGCTAATGCCAATGGGGGCGGGGTGGAGGGTCACAGGGGGCCCAAGGGCTCTGAGTCAGGTCATTCCCGTTACCAGGGGGTGAAGGGGGTGACAGCAAATGGGTTGTGGGGAGCAGCCCTCACCCCCACCCCCTGCAGGCCCCCCCGGGCCCCCTCCCAGCAGCTCCTGGCCTCAGCACTGCCTGGCCACCCTGGGTCTACTCCATCTCCGGGCTTCTCTCCTGAGTCAGCCCTCTCCCTGGGCTCAGACCTGAGGGTCTGACCTGGGAGGGGAGCTGAGCAAAGGTGGGGCTGTGGGCAGGGGTGCCGGCCGACAGACCCCAGCCCCACTGCTAGGCACACCCCGGAGGGTCTCACCCTCTGTGCCCATCCTCCCACTCCTGTATGAGGAGGGCAAGCCCACTTCCAGGTTCCATCTGTGCCGGACTGCTCGAGGTAATGGGTCAGGGGGGAGGGCTGGTAGGGAGCAGGTTGGGGTGTCTCTTCAGGGAGCTGGTGAAAGTGTGGAGAGTCACTGTGCACCCCCCTTCCTATGGCCCAGCTTGTGGAGCAGGTGGTGAGGAGGCAATGTTCCAGGGATGAGCAGTACCCCAAGATCCAGGGTGCAAGGACCTCCCTGTGGGGCAACCATCGAAGTGCCCAGTGCCTGGCCTCTGAAGGGCAGTGAGGGGGGCGCCACAGAAGCCGATCTCAGCCTGGGCAGAGCCTGGAGCATCGGGCTTCCTGTGTGTCAGGCAGGTCAGGGCCAGGTGGCAGGGGCCGGGGCTGTCCACTCCCAGAATTGAAGGGGGCGCAGGCTCACGCAGCTGCCTGAACCCCACAGAGTCTGGCCCCACTGTACCCTTCCCCACTACGTCTCCATAGCCCCAGAACTGCAGCCACACTTGCGATTCTCAGTGCCCTGTCCATGCTGTCCCCCAACTGGCTGCAGAATTACCTGGAACCAGCCTTTCTCTCATTTCATTGATTTATTGCATCCCTGAAAAGTTTCCTTCAGAACAGAGAGAATTTGAAGAATTATCCTGGAGATAGTGGACATCTCTGTATGTACCCTCACAGGGTGGGGCAGGGGCTTCCCTTTGAGGCTCAGACTGGGGCTGACTGCACCCTGCCTGCTGGCCCCCACCCCGTACGCCCCACCCTGCTTGCTCAGAGACCTTCCTTTCCTTTGCACAAAGGAGACTCAGGACAAGGTGTGACCTGAGCTGAACCATGTGCCACGGGGGCACAGACCCCCCACCAGTGCCTGAGTCTGGCCAGTGAGAGGTGCCAAGTGCTCCTGGTGGAAGTCAGGAGACTCCCCGCTCTCTGCCTCTGGACAGTGCTGTGATGCCTGGAAGGTGGAAGCCTCTTTGCTCCCAGCTCAGGTGAAGCCAGCTTCTTAGTGGACAGACAGTTGGGTGCAGCATAAGTGAGTCCATGACAGGTGGGTCCCGGACAGAGGAGCCCAGGATGTGGGATGCACTGAATGTGGAATGCAAGGGGCTGTCTATGGGTTGGAGTACAGGACTCCTGTCGCCCAGAGCTCCCACAGGAGGCTGAGCTGAAAACCCAATTCTCACCAGCTGCAGTTCCTAGCGAGGACTGGTCCATGTCCACACCCCAGTGGAACACATGCCCAGTAAAACCTGGCACTATTTCAACATCAAGTCAGAGCCCCAAGGCTGCTGCTCTGTGACCTGACCTCCACGCTTGGGGTGGCACCCACAGCAGGTGTCATCAGGCTATTTCTTCCTCCAGTCCTGGTCCAGCAGCTTGCTGGCCCCTGGGGCTCAGCCTCCTGCCCCAACCCCTCAGAGGCCAGAGCCCACCTCCACACCTCCTAGTGTCCCTCTGCAGGCAGCTGGCATGGCCATGGCCCCACTTCGGTCCATCTCATTGGAAGCTAACTTCCAGCCGGGCCCCCTCGGAGTTGTGCTCAGCACAGGGATGTGTCCAGCTTAGAGCAGCTTCCCAGGACCCCCTGTAAGACAGGGTCCAACAAGGCCACACACCTAATGTGCCTTTTACAGCCTGGGCAGCAGGGGCCCCAGTAACACCTTCCTGTTCTGCTTCTCCCCCTGATTGCAGCTCACTCCACAGTAAGGTGGTGCTATTGACTGAATGTGTGTTCCCCCCAAAATTCATGCGTTGAAACCTAACCCCAAGTTGTATTTGGAGGTGGGGCTTCGGGAGATGACTGAGCCATGAGGGTGGCACTCCATGAATGTGATTAGTGCCCCTACAAGAAGAGACCACAGAGCTCCCTGCCTCTCCTGCCAGTGAGGACAGAGAGAAGGCAGCATCTGCTACTGGAATAGGTTTTCACCAGAACCCGACCGTGTGGGCACGCTGGGCTTGGACGTCCAGCTCCAGGATGTGAGAAACCAGTGTCTGTTGTCTACAAGCCACCTTGTCTGGGGCAGCCTGTGTTGACTAAGATGGGTAGTTACCAAAGTATCCAGATCGTGACCACATGGCCACACATCATGCAGGGCAGGGTCCCCGGCAGCCCATGCACAAGGGCCACTCACCAGGTGCACTGCAGGTGGCCTGTCTCCTTTGTGCAGCTAAGAAACTGGGACCTGGGGGAGTGGGGGGGGGGACCTTGGGCCAGGACAATGGGAGTGTGCTGCCCCTTCCTGGTGACTGTGGTGAGGCCTCTCCAGGGGCCCAGAGGGTACACGAGTCCAGGAGTTGACAGGTGACCTGAAAGCCCCAGCTCACCTCTCAGGATACTCGCTCTCTCCATAAGTGCCGGCATGTCTGTGAGTCCAACCCAGTGCAGTGCAACCAGACCCAGGGGAGTAAATGACCGGGGCCTGGCAGGGAGAGCAGATGGTGGGTGCTCCGGGGGAGGGAGAGAGGGAGGGTTCTGGGAGAGAGAACAGGTGATCCAGGGGAAGGAGAGAGGGAAGGTTCTGGGAGAGAGGACAGGTGAGCCAGGGGAGGGACAGAGGGAAGGTTCTGATGAGGACAGGTGAGCCAGGGGAGGGAGAGAGGGAAGGTTCTGATGAGGACAGGTGAGCCAGGGGAGGGAGAGAGGGAAGGTTCTGGGAGAGGACAGGTGAGCCAGGGGAGGGAGAGAGGGAAGGTTCTGATGAGGACAGGTGAGCCAGGGGAGGGAGAGAGGGAAGGTTCTGGGAGAGGACAGGTGAGCCAGGGGAGGGAGAGAGGGAAGGTTCTGATGAGGACAGGTGAGCCAGGGGAGGGAGAGAGGGAAGGTTCTGGGAGAGGACAGGTGAGCCAGGGGAGGGAGAGAGGGAAGGTTCTGGGAGAGGACAGGTGAGCCAGGGGAGGGAGAGAGGGAAGGTTCTGGGAGAGGACAGGTGAGCCAGGGGAGGGAGAGAGGGAAGGTTCTGGGAGAGGACAGGTGAGCCAGGGGAGGGAGAGAGGGAAGGTTCTGGGAGAGAGAACAGGTGAGCCAGGGGAAGGAGAGAGGGAAGGTTCTGGGAGAGGACAGGTGAGCCAGGGGAGGGAGAGAGGGAAGGTTCTGATGAGGACAGGTGAGCCAGGGGAGGGAGAGAGGGAAGGTTCTGGGAGAGGACAGGTGATCCAGGGGAGGGAGAGAGGGAAGGTTCTGGGAGAGAGGACAGGTGAGCCAGGGGAAGGAGAGAGGGAAGGTTCTGGGAGAGAGAACAGGTGAGCCAGGGGAAGGAGAGAGGGAAGGTTCTGGGAGAGGACAGGTGAGCCAGGGGAGGGAGAGAGGGAAGGTTCTGATGAGGACAGGTGAGCCAGGGGAGGGAGAGAGGGAAGGTTCTGGGAGAGGACAGGTGAGCCAGGGGAGGGAGAGAGGGAAGGTTCTGGGAGAGGACAGGTGAGCCAGGGGAGGGAGAGAGGGAAGGTTCTGGGAGAGGACAGGTGAGCCAGGGGAGGGAGACAGGGAAGGTTCTGGGAGAGGACAGGTGAGCCAGGGGAGGGAGAGAGGGAAGGTTCTGATGAGGACAGGTGAGCCAGGGGAGGGAGAGAGGGAAGGTTCTGATGAGGACAGGTGAGCCAGGGGAGGGAGAGAGGGAAGGTTCTGGGAGAGGACAGGTGAGCCAGGGGAGGGAGAGAGGGAAGGTTCTGGGAGAGGACAGGTGAGCCAGGGGAGGGAGACAGGGAAGGTTCTGGGAGAGGACAGGTGAGCCAGGGGAGGGAGAGAGGGAAGGTTCTGATGAGGACAGGTGAGCCAGGGCAGGGAGAGAGGGAAGGTTCTGGGAGAGAGGACAGGTGAGCCAGGGGAGGGAGAGAGGGAAGGTTCTTGGAGAGGACAGGTGAGCCTGAGGAGGGAGAGAGGGAAGGTTCTGGGAGAGGACAGGTGAGCCAGGGGAGGGAGAGAGGGAAGGTTCTGGGAGAGGACAGGTGAGCCAGAGGAGGGAGGGAGAAAGGGTAGATTCAGGGAGAGTGCAGGTGGCTCAAGGGAAGGTGCTGGAGGGGGTGGGCAGAGAGAGTCAGTGCTCCAAAGGAGGGAGAGAGGCAAATAAATTCAGGGGGAGGGGCAGGTACTCTGTGGGAGGTGGGAGGAGGGGGTGGAGATGCAGGGAGGGGATGCTCCACTTCTAATCTCTACACATGCACCTTCACTGACATCACATTAGTGCGCCCCCACCTCACAGTTGTACGAATTCCTTCAGTCTTCACTTTCTTTATATATATATATATATATATATATATATATATATATATATATATATATATTTTATTGATTTTTTACAGAGAGGAAGGGAGAGAGACAGATAGCCAGAAACATCGATCAGCCGCCTCCTGCACATCTCCTACTGGGGATGTGCCCGCAACCCAGGCACATGCCCCCGACCGGAATCGAACCCAGGACCCTTCAGTCCGCAGGCCGACGCTCTATCCACTGAGCCAAACCGGTTTCGGCAAGTCTTCACTTTCTGAGAACTAAAAGATAAACTCCTCGCTTTGCCTTGGAAGAGGGACATGAAGTGTACATGTACTTAGGTTTCTTGATGGCTACAAACTGTATTTGTAGAGGAAGCTCCTGGCCTCAGTTACCTTCTGCACAGATTGTGTTGCCTGCACCTGGGCTGCAGACAATCGATCCTTCCTGTCACTCCAAGCAGCTGGTGCTCAGTGTCGGACACCTGCCGGGCTCTGCACGGGACGGTGAGCGGAAGCACTGGATACCACCCACAGGTTCTCTGTGCGGGAGACCCCGACAAGCACAGCTTTCTCCCAATCACCCCAAGGAAGTGGAGTCCCCACCAATAATCGAGCGCTCAGATGGGTGACAGGAAACGAGTAAAGGCAGCCTTAACCTCAACGTGCACGAGGAGAGACCGAGGGCGCCTGGCGGTCTGGAAGGACCACGGTGGCTTTGGCAGCCTGCTGTGCGCACACGGCTACAAATAGGCAAGGGACACACACACTTTAGCCTGCAAAGCAGGCGAGTCCAGCACACGTGGTTAGTCGGCCTGGGTGAGTGTCTGGGGAGGGGCCAGGATGACGAGGATTCCAGAGAGCCCCAGCCCTCCCAGAAAACACGCGGCACCAGGTGAGAGGGAGCAGAATGCTGTCCAGGCTGCCCCTGTGTGTCTAGGGGAGCTCGGAGCATCACAGAGCTGCATCTGTCCTCTCCCCTGTCCCCTCCCCCAGAGTGAGGGCCTGAGGACGTGCTGGCCTGGTCCTGGGGAGGATGGGCCTCTCACCAGCTCTCCTCTACCCAAGAGCTCCCTCTGTGGATCTGTGGGGACCTCACCCGCCTGATGAAAGGGCATTCTCTGCAGGCACTTCACCTGCAGGCTCCACCGTCTGCCCTAGGTTGCAGGTGGGTGGGGAGTTTTTGGAGGAAAAACAGTGACCCCTCTCCTCTATGCCCATTTCACCTGGCTGCACCCTGGTCTGGAGGACACCCCCAAGAGCTACACAGGGGGGCAAGGTGAGGGGGCAAGCCCACTGGCCTCCCCACTGTCTAGCAGGCGCCCTCTCCCTAGGCAGTGCCCCCCCAATAGGTAAAAAACAGACAAACAAAAAACAGAAGGGAGGGACCACAGAAGGGGGAGTAACCAGCAGGGCCTATGGGAACTCTGTGTGTGTGTGTGTGTGAATGTTCTGTGTGAATGCTCGGTGTGTGAATGCTGTTTGTGAGTACTGTGAGTCTGTATGGATGCTTTGTGTCTGAACAGTGTGTGTATGCTGTGTTTGTGAGTGCTGTGTGTGAATGCCATGTGTGTGAACGCTGAGTGTGAACACTCTGGATGTGTGTGTATAAAAGCTGTGTTTGAACACGGTGTGAACACTGGGTGTGTGAACACTGAGTGTGTGAATGCTGGGGGTGTGTGTGTGTATGTGTGTGTGATCACAGAGCATGCGAATGTCCTGCTTTGGGGTAAGACAATGAGTGGGAGAATGGCTCCTGGTGAGGAAGCTTTCCACACATGGTGCGGACGTGCTTTAACAGAGTGTGGCACACATGTGGGAAGAGGGTCCTGGCATGTGGGGTTTGGTGTCGTGTCCGTTCTCCCAAATGCTTGTCCACCCTCTCTAGTGGTACAGCTTGAGGGGAGAAGGGATTAAAGCTGCCACTCAAAGCCCCAAGTTCCCTTAGACAAGAAAACTCATCAAGAGTATAAATAAACATGTGCCTTTCATGTATTTAGGAAATGAAAGCACATTCCAAGATGTTTATGCATCAAGTTGTTAACTTCCTATAGAAAGAACTTCCACATTTTCTTTTTATTTCTTTCCCTTTTTTACGTTATTTTTATAGTTGACACTATTACAGATGTCCCTGTTCCCCCCTCCCTACTCCCACCTTTGTCCACCTCCTCCCAGCCTCCGCTCTCCTTCCCTCTGGCCCTCACCACACGTGTCGGTGTCTGTGGGTTATGCATATATAGAACCCCCATGTTTTCTAAAATGCACCAGCAAGCTTTAGACATTTCACACTGCGATGTGGCTCAAAGAACCACCAAAACGCATCTCCTCAGAGCCAGTGATGGTGCGGAGCAGCGGCCAGTGAGGCTGGCTTCTCCAGTCAAGAGGCTGCACTGCTAACCACTTTCTGAGGCCCTCCTCCGTGGAGCCCACGGGGGCTCCATGGAAACTTGGTCACAGGTCCTGCAGCGCAAACACACCCTCCCTGCAATCCCCATGCCACAGTGCTAAGTGCAACCAAGAACAGCTCTTTGGGAAGAAAAAGAAAAGGAATGAGATTTCTATGCATTGCAGGTCCATATCTGTCCATGGCATAAAACCTGGAAGAAGCCAACGATTTGGGTGTTTTTGTTAAGTTTCAATACATCGGAAGGAAAGTGCACCAGTGTCAAGCCAAGGGTTCAAGAAACATTTTGCAAAACAAAACAAAAAGGAAAAAGGTGTCCTGATGCTTTTAAAAATTCAAATATTTATTCAATTAGTGACTGCACAATGTGCAGGTGTGAAGACGAGGCGCATGAGCCCGGGCCCAGTACCTCACAGCGCGACAGTCAGGGAGTCCTGGTTGGAGTTCAGACAGGACGGAGCCCTGGAGGGACAGCCCGCAGTGTCCTCAGTGGCAGCCCCAGCTGACAGCAGTCCCAGAGCCGTCCACCCCCAGGCCGGCGCCCTGCAGTTTAGAGGAGTGCCCAGCTCAGCTGTCAGAGGGCCTCTGCTTCCTGCATGAGTCATGAATTTATAGTAAAGTCATAGTAGGTTCATAGAGTAAAAACTGGAGGCTAAGCCTCCAGTTACCCAGATTTGCAAATAACTCTGACTTGAAGTTGGCCTGTCAGTCATCATCACCTTCAATTTCCTCATATGTCAATCACATGTCACTACAGGTTCTTGGTTCCTATCGGTCACGCATAATTCACCCTGGACAGATACAGATTGAATTGATGAGAAGACCTGGAGGAGCAGAGGGACCGGCAGGGCCGTGGCTGTAAGAAAACTACAGGTGTCTGGGTTGTCAGGAGAGCACCCCCATCTGAGGTGGGGCCCACCTTCGCGCTCCATGGCACCCTGTCCTGCCGGGCTACACCCAGTCCTCACGGCCACAGCTACCCACTAGCCTGCTCCCGCTTGACCACCCACCGCTGCTCATTTGTGAGATGGTTGGTGGCTATGGTGGCTGTGAGGAAAGCGCTGGCTATTCTCAAACTTCTCTTTACAAAAAGATTGGGCGCCTGAAAATGCCAAAGGCTATCCTAAAAGGTCCAAACGTGACTTCCTCACAAACACAAGCACACCGTGCTCCCTGACAGCTGCTGCGGCCAGCGCTGCCCCACATGCTGCCACCGCCCGCCTCCCACCCTCCGGGAAGGACTCGCTCTCCCCACACCTCACCAGGAGCCCCGCCATTCACACCTCAGAGCAAATGTTCGGTTGTGCAGTTTTCTTTGTTTCTTCTTTTGTTTATGTTTTGAGACAAGGTTGGACTTACAGGCAAGTTTTCAGAATAGTACAAAGCACCCCAAATATCCTTTCCTGGAGACTCCGAGTTTTATATACTGTTCCACTAACATCCCTTTAGCCTGGGGTCTGGGCCTGCTGTCCCCCCCACCCCTGCTCTGTTCCCATACATCTAAAGTCCATCCTTGGTCCATCCTTGACTTCCATGACCTTGGCTTTAAACATTATAGCAAGTTATTTTTCAGACTGCCTCTCAGTTTGGGTTTGTTGGGTGTTTCCTCGTGATTATTCATCTTCAGTAGGAATATGACAGAAGTGGCCGTGTGCTCTTCTCATGCACGATGTCAGCTATTCCTTTATTGGTGGGGTCGACTTTGATCACTTAGGACAGTGTGTGCTGGGTTTCTCCACTCTACGTTTTTTACTTTTGTAATTCATTTGTATATTGTTGGGAGATAGGCCAAGACTATGAAAATCCCACTTCTCACCCCACTTGAAGCACTAATTTTAGCACTGTTGATGTTTCTTGCCTGAATTGTTACTACAATGGTTACCAAATGGTGAGTTTATAATTCACCTCTTCTACTTACAGTCCTCTGTCTAGAATCCTGTCTCCTGTCTATTAGTCAGCAGTTTACTGTAAGGAGGAGCTTTCTCTGATCAGTGTGGACTATGGAATCCTATTTTATTCACTGGGTTGAAGCCATTATTATCCTTCCTCTTGTTAATGTTGAAATTGGCCCAGATGTGGCCAGTGCAGCCCCTTCTGATGGCTCTGTGTCCCATGACAATCCAAACACAGCCTTGCTTTCTAGCCCGAATGTTCTTAGCTTCTCTTGTACTTTCCCTGCCCCAACTCTGGAAGGAGACAAACAAACAAACAACAACAACAAACACCCTTTTTCCTTTTAATGAATGGTGTCTATATACCAAGGTCTGAATGTAAGTTGTGCTCACTGAAACTGGTGTCAGTGGACAGAGCTAGAACACACTGACATTTTATACACACATATTTATGTCTATATCCACATTTGTCAAAATCCATGATTTCACATCAATACCTGCAACTCCAACTCAACACCACAGGATTCAGTATAGAGTGAAATTATTTTTCCTTTAGTATTTGGTGGAAATTGCTTTAAAACTATCTGGGCTTAAATTATCTTTGTGGAAGATTTATAACTGATTAGGCTTCTTTAATGGTCATATGACTATTAAGGTTTTCTATTCTTCTTCAATCAATTTTAGTAAGCTGTATTTCTAGGAATTTACTCATTTATGTTTTCAAATTTATTGGCATGAATTTGTTCATATTAGCTTCATATTGAAATATTTACATCTTCTACCATTGTGTCCCTTCAACATTCTTGACACTTTCTCTTTCCTCCTTCATCAGTCTCACCAAATCTTTGCAAAATAACTCTATTGTATGTTTATTTTCTATTTCACGAACATCTTCTTTATTATTTGCTTTCTTTGAATCTCTTTTTGTTTGTTATGCTTTTCTAAAATCAAAACTACTAAACTGAATGCTTTGGCCATAAAATTTCAGCCGTCTTTTATATAAACACTTAAGGTTATTTATTTCTAAGTATTGTGTTAGTTGTATCCCACACATTTTGATTTGTAAATATTTTCTAAATTCCACCACGTTTTCTTCTTTGAACTATGAGTTATTTGCAAGAGTGTTAATTTCCAAATATGAGGGTTTTCAAGTCATCTTTTCATTATTGATTTCTAGGATAATTGCATTGAGGCCTTACCATATATTACTCATTTTGTCTGTTGAAATTTATTGAGACTTGCTTTATTTACCAATCTGTTTTCAATACATTTACAAGTTTCATGTGGGCTTGAAAAGATGTAAATTCTGTAGTTTCAGACTATAGTGGTTAATGTATACCCATTAGATTAAGCCATTTTTGCATTGTTCAAATAGCCTATAATCTTTACTGATTTTTATTTATTTGATCTATTAAATACTGAGAGAATTATTTAACCTCTTTCTTTCTGATGATGAATTCATGTATTATTTTTCCTTATAGTTCTGTTGATTTTTGTTTTGATTTTTGAGGTTAGGTTATTAAAAGCACACAAATTTAAAATTATTTTATCTGCTTGATGAAATGAACGTTCTAATCATTATGTAAGGACACATGATTTCCAGTAATGTTTGTTACCCCAAAATTGATTTTTTGACATTAATGTGGTTTCATCAGATTTCTTCTGGTTAGGATCTCTCTACCCTCTCACTGCCCTGTCCTGTGGCCTCTGTGAACACACATAGTTGTCCACCATTATAACCCCAGCTGCTAGTTGGCATGCTGTAGTTAGTAACATGCTTGGAATTTTGTGCTTTCTATTTGCTCCACCCTTTTCATATCTTTTTTTTTTTCTCCTTTCTTGTCTTTTCTTTTCGTTGATTACATTTCTCATTCCACTTTTCTCTCTCCACTAGTTTGAAAGTTAAATCCCATTTCGCTTGTCTTGATGATTATCATGGAAATTGTATAATCAGCTAATCAACCTCCAAGGGTAATTAATACAAGAATTGTTGGACTAATACAAATCTCCTGCTCCAAATATATATGCTCTTATGGCTGGAATTTGTTTCTCTTTGTTCTTCCAATGTATTAGTGGTATTGCTTCATATAATTGGGGCCTAATGTACCCACAGTCAGTACCTTCTCATCTTCCTTCCTCCTTGCATCTCAGATCCACCTCCTGGAATTCCCTTCCTTCACAATCCTCTTTAACGACGTTCTCCTTGGGTTCTCAGCTTCACTTAGTTTGTTCTCTGAGTATTCCTTAATGTTCCACTGGCTCATCAACATATTTTCAAAGGTTTCAGATATTTTCTTGTATTCAGGGCTCTTATACTGGTAAGCAGGAGGACTGATGGTTACATCTCTGCTAGACCCTGAATGCCAGGGGCGGGACTATGGCTCTTCTGTTTACTTGCGTTATCACAGGTTGTTAATGCAGAACTCTTTCGGTCTGAATTCTGGCTGAGGCCCTGAGACAACAGGTGCCAACTACAGTGAGATTCCAGATGACACAGGCAGGGCTGAAAAGCTTTTGGACCTGCCCACCTGCCATGGGGGTGAAGCAGACCCATCCAGCCCAGGTGCCTAGGGAACCAGGGCCATCCAGTCAGGGCTGCAGGACAGGCATGTGTGGAATTGGGTGACAGAGGCTGAGCACAAAGAATCACAGGGACAGGAGGACAGTTTCAACCACAGGGTACGTGAAGAATGGGGGGACAGTATTGTCACAACGGGAAGAATCTCCAGATTTTGTAATTTTTCCCTTCTCCATTGTGTTTACTGAGATGGCTCCCTTCTCCTTGGCACTTCTCTCCCAGGCATCAGGAGCACACATCTGTTACCCCCAATGATGCTCCCATCTGTGTGACTCGCTGGGGACGCCGGCAACGTGCCAGACCTGTGTGGACAGTGGACCCTCTGTCATCTGTGCGAGCTGCTTCTCCCTGCCAGGTGGGCACTGGTCCTTATCCTGAATGAGTGGGCGCTCAGGGAGGGCGGCCTAATTGACCACTCAGCCTAAGTGAGCGGGTGAGGGGCTTCTTGGACCCACACATTCAGGGTCCACATGTCCTGTAAGGAACCCCTCTACACTCCAGCCCCACCTAGGGGGTCCCCAGGCTTTTCCTCTACCCACCTTCCCCCACATCGTCCCTCTCGTGAATGGTGAGATTTACGAGTGGAAAACTCTGCTCTGGGGTACAAGCAGAGGGTTTATAACTCGGAAGCACCGTCCCTTTGCTCTGTGCAAAAACCAGTAAAATAAAATAAAGTAATCCCGCTGCCTTTTAAAAATTCATGAAAGTCAACACTAAACATTACTGGAAATTTTCAGGTCATTGTTACCCTTTGAAGATGAAACTTTCCAGTTCATGTCCTTCCCAAAGGTGACTTTTTATAGAAGCGGTAATGAAATTAATTCACCCACTTCTGAGTCAGGAAGCACAGATTAAGATCCAATTTTTATAGCTTGGCTTTTTTTCTAACTACTCAGTGGAAATGAATTGAGGAAAGCGTTTAGGATTTTCTCTACAATGTACACCTTGGGAAGCCTTGATAGAAAGGGTGCGCTGGCGGAATCAGGTTTGCTATTTCACTTGGTGGTGACAGTCTCGACGCTCCCACGGCGTCTCTGTGAGCTTAGCAGCCAGGCCGGCCTGCAGCGGAGCAGGGAGCCGCCTCCCAGGCTCAGGCAGGGGCCCTGCCCCACTGGAGGCTGTGGGGTCGGCACGACATGGGACTGTCACTCTGCTTCTGGTTAAAAACTAGGCATTCAGGTGGACACCTGGACAGTCGTCTGGACTCCTGGGAACAGCAGTCTTTCCAAGACTGCCAACCCTGGCCTGGCTGGGCACAGCTGGACTGGTCCAGACAGGGAGTGACCGGTCCCTCCCAATCTCTGGGCCTGGAGGTCTGGTCTTCGTGGGTGTGCCAGTGGAGGAGGGAGAACTGACCACCCCATCAGGCAGCCCCCAACCTGCCTGAGCTGTCCAAACAGCCCAGTAGCTGCAGCCATAAAACAGGTGCTTCCCAGAGGCGGGTCTGGCGCCCCATGCGATGGTGCACTGTCATTCTGTGTGACTTCCTCTACTTCTTCGTCACATCACAGCCCCCCTGGAAAAGCACAGTCGTCCTGCACAACCTGATAAGGCTCCAGGTCACCGCAGCAAACTGACCTCAGCACCAGGCGTGGGACCGGGGCCTGGTGAGGGGACAGGGCCTTGCTGAGGGGAGACTTGGGCACTGGGACATGGGCACGTGCCCCCCACAGCCTCAGGCCAGGCAGAGGGCTCTGAGGGCTGGCGTGTGTCTGCAGCACGTGCTCTGCGTCTGCAGGGCTTCCCGGGGCCTCCCTCCAGGGACTCTAAGCTCCATGAACACAGCCCTCTGGCCCAGCAGTCAAACAGTAACATCTACTGTCCCGGTTCTCAGAGTCAGGCAGCTTTTCCGATGAGACGCAATTCCTTCTTTCCGTCACCGGTCCCCCAGCAGGCTTCCTGCGCTGCCTGGGGGGTGCTGCCCCCGCCCCCGCAGTCTGCTCAGCCCCGACTGTATACATTACTGTGCAATGTGTGGTTATAACACTCATACATGAGGAACGATGTGACGATTTTAACAATTACTAGACTAATTGGAACTATCTACCCAGCAGCCCCGGCTCAGCTGGGTCCAGGACAAGGAACCTGGAGCCCCACACCCAGATGACAGCAGCACTGCGAAGGTTTTCTCGGCTGTTTCACACATTTAAGTTTTTCCTATTTATAAAATCGATACATTTTGGTATGAAATTAAAATCCCTGGAAAGCGAAACAAAACCCCTGGAACGTTTCCATGCAGAGATTCCTGCTGCTAACACACCCGCGTGTTCAACTCCAGGGCACTGGGCCGGCCAGGGCCTGCGGGAGGTGGGGAGGGGGGTGGCGAGGAGGCCCCCCCTGCAGGGTCAAGGGACAATGCTGAGTGTTAATGCCATTCGGGTGTCCTCTCCAGCGTCCCCACAGCCAACACCCTTTACAAGGGCCATGTGAGGTGCCTGGAGCCAGCAGGGCCCCTGTGACAGCGGTCACACACCCCCACGACGGACCCTCCTCCCTGAAGGGACACAGGAGGGCCAGGGGAGGCCTGGACAGGGCCCTGACTCCAAGTCAGAAAGCTGCCACACCGGGTCTCCTCCAAGCCCCCGGACCCGGCGGCCAGTGCCGAGCCCACACGGGACCTGGAACCACGCTCTCGAGTCCCCTCGGAGGCCCCACTGGCGGTGACTGTTGATTTTTAACTTTGAAAGGAGTGTGATTCAAAACCACTTGAACGGACATCACATTCAGCTTCTGATTGGAATACAGACGCCTAAAGCCCCTCACTCCACCTCACAACAAAGCACCGAGAGAAATTTTCAAGTTTGCAAGTTTTTGTGGGCTCATCAGAGACCCGAGGTCCCAGGGCAACCAGTAACCCAAAACGTAAGGAAATAAAGGCACTTCTGGGAACAGACAGGACATGAGCCTGATACTGTGGACACCGCGAAGGAGAATCCAGACTCAACTCAGACAATTCTGAATGTGGGCCCAGAACCCAGTGAGAGAACCCAGGGCCCTGGCAGTTATAAAGGCTGGAGACGGGAACCCGCTGTAGCTGCTTCTCCAGGGACCCCGGGGTGTTCACAGAGCAGAGGGGACCGGGCGGCAATAGCTCAGCCCACATGCCTGTCTAAGGTGTCCACAGGCATGAGTGTGGGGTGGGCACAGGCAGGTGGCCTGGGGAGGCACAGGAATGCAGGATACCCCAGAGGAGCCCCGGGCATGGCCGAGACCTGAGCCACGAGCACACGGGACCACACCCAGCTCAGCACATCCCACAGCCACACAGCCTGTGTGCTCGGCCTCCCCGGGGGCAGATGGCCCTTCCATGATGGGACATCTCAGCGTGGCTCGACATCAGCCCCACACCAACACGGGTCCATGTCCCGGAGCAGAGGGCGAACACAGACGGGTGGGCTTCGCAAAGAGGCTGGGAGGAGCCGAGACCACCCGTGCAGAGATCTCACACACACAGTGGGGTCCTCAGAGGCCAGCAGTGGCCAGAGGATTTGGGGCTCCCACTCCATGAGAGGAAATGAAGGCCAATGGGCCTATGGAGGAGGGATCGGTGATGCTGTCCAGCTGGAGTGCATGGCGGGCAGAGCGGAGTCCTCGGGAAAACGGCCCCCATCGCCAGGAGGAGCAGAGAAAGCTAGCAGTGGGCAGAGGCTGAGTCTCACCCCAGATACATCTCAGTACAAACTGCTCCCACTGCTGTGCAGAGTAGACAGACCTGCTTCACATGGTCCCAGGCCTCAGCCCTCACCCACTGTCCATCCTCACTGGAGCCCAAGGCATTTTGTTGAGCAGCATGATGAAGTGCAAAAGTGGACGGCAGGCAGAGCAGAACTCTACAGTTTCCTGCAGTCCCCACCCGTCCCTGAAGTGACAAGCACATTTCTTTCTCAGGAGCTGAGCCAGGCCACATGGAGAATGAGCATGACCTGGAGCACCAGGTGTGGGGAGCACAGCAGGCACCCAGCACCGCAAAGCAACCACAGGACCGGCCACCCAGCTCACTCCAGCCAATAGCAGGACACGAAGCAGCTCCCCCTGGTCCCGGGAGCCCTGGGGTTGTGAGGAAGCTCCAAGGACCTGGCAGAGAGGGAGGCCAAGGGTTGGGGCGGGGAGGAGAGGTACTGGCTCTACCCCTCCCATCAGAGCTGTCTGGTTCGGCAGTCAGCGAATCCTCCTCTAGATGGTCACACAGGACATGAGGCACAAACTGTCCATCCAGCAAAGAGGGTGAACCCAGGTGAGACCCAGCTGGGCACAGGTGGGCACAGGTGAGAGTCCTACCTTGGAAGAAGCTCTTCACCCTGAGGTAACTGACGCTGAGACGCAGGACCGAGAGCTTGTCCAGCTTGGAGACAACATCTGGTGGAAAGGGCAGCAGGCTGGCCAGGTGGTCCAGCTCGGCGTTGAGGCGGTCGCGGTGCCGCTTGGAAGGGTTTGACTTCTCAGCCCCCACAGAAGGCTTCCTGTGAGGAAACAGCCAGTCAGACTGGGGTGACTCCGCCAAAGTCCATGGACCACACAGGTGGAGACCTGTCCCTGCTTAGAATGGAGCTGCCGCCAGGGAAAAAAAGTGCTGAAACAAACTAAAACTCACCCATTCCTGAGAGGTTCATGCTAAGAATCTGAAACTGCACCTCAGTGACTATATCTCATTACGGGGAGGAAGGAACAGAGAGATGAAGATCAGGTAGCCTGAGAACCCGGCTCGGCACAAGCTGTGCGACTCCAGCATGGTTCTTGACCTCTCTGTGCTAACTTTCCCAGAAGTGGGAGAAAGGCAGCTGGCTCTAGGCTGTATCTGCTCAGCCTCGTTCAGTAATTCCTGTGTCTAAACACGTGGCCTTCTTAGGACCTGGATTCCTTGCCCTGCAGTCCACGTGCAAGTGGCCTCTCTGGGCCTCAGTTTCTCCTCTACACAGCAGGGCTGGAAGGGATGAGGGGAGGACAGCTGAGGTCCCTGGGCACCGTGCCCTGTCCCACCTACCCCTCCAAGGCCTGAAGTCAAGGGCTGTGCCTCCGTGCAGGTGGGCGGGGCCCTGGCTGCTTTCTCCCCTTGCCCCACAATAGACCAGCTGGCCCCTCAAGGGGGTGTCCCTTGTCCACCCTCCCTCACCCCAGACCCCGACCTGCCTCACAGTGACCTCCCTCTCTGCCCCCCTGGTCCCCAGGATGACAGTGTCCTTCTTCTGACCCTATTTCCCACCTCACAGAACAGCTGCTCCCCCTTGTTCTTCCTAGATCTCGCCACAGGAAACCTTCTGCCCCTAAATGGCCGCTAAAGCTGCCTGGAGGGGCGCTGGTTCCAGGGCTGACCCCACACACACACACCCCGTCCTGGCCCCCCCAGCCCCGGGCTCCCGCTGCCTCTGGGGGCTGGAGTCTCTTGTCCAGAAGTTCCTATTTTCCTAAGTGTGTTCACTTGTAAGCACACGGAAAGCGGGCCTTAAACAGTCTGTCCTCTTCGTTCCGTCTACAAAGCTGTCCCCTGTGCTGCCTGAGGGCCTCGGCCACAAGACCCACGGCAGGACCTGCAGCCCCAACTCCACAGTCACTTTTTTGGTTGAGATATAATTCATATAACGTTAAACTAACTGACTTAACTGCCATCTGCTCTCCCTCTCCATGCATTTGCCTGTTTGGGACATTTCACATAAATGGAACCATACAATGTGAGACTTTGTGTCTGGCTTCTTTCACTGAACATCATGTTTTTAAGAGTCGTCCGTGGTGTAGCCTTTATCAGGACTTCGTTCTTTTTAAGGCTGAATAATGTTCCTCCGCATGGATTTACCACGCTTAGTTCATCCCCTCGCCAGCCCAGGCACATCTGAGTCACTTCCGCTGGTGGGTATTGTGAATATGCTGCACAGACACCAGTTTTCACATGTGTGTTCCGTTCCTTTGGGCATAACCCCAGCAGTGGAGTAACTGGCTTGATATGTACTTCTATGTTTAACTTTCTGAAAAACTTCCAAACTGTTCCCACGAGGGCCACACCACTTCATATACCCAGCAGGAGGGTCTCAGCTGCTCCACATCCTGCCCACACTTGTGATTTCCCCTTTTATTCTAATAAACATTCTCATGGGTGTAAAGTAGTATCTCAATGTGCTTTCATTTGCTTGCCCTTAGTGAGCAATGATGTTGCGCATCTGTTCATGTGTTTGTTGGCAATTTGTGTATCTTCTTTGGGAAACGTCTATTCAATTCCTTTGCCCATTTTTAATTGGGTTATTTGTCTTTTTATTGTTGAGTTGTAGGAAGTCTTTATATATTCTACATGTAAGTCCCTTAGTAGATGTATAATTTTTTAAATATTTTCTCCTATATCTTTGGTTATCTTTTCATTTTCTGCCCTTCCTTCTTTCCTTCCTCTCTCTTTCTCTTTCTTTCTCTCTTTCTTTCTCTCTTTCTCTCTTTCTTTCTTTCTCTCTTTCTTTCTTTTCTCTTGGTCTTAATAAGGCCTCTACCCCAAAGTTACTCACACCACTAGCCATCACATAAGTACACAAAAGACTTCATGATAAACCGAGCGGTCTCCAATGTGGACTGGTACTTGCTGGCCAGAGAAGAGGCCCACACTGTCAGTGAAAGACCCCTGAGGTGAGCCCAGAAATAGGGCAGCATCAAGGGCAGGTGTGGGGTCAGAGAAGAGGAGAGATGCCGAGTAATGGGCAGGAAGCCCAGGCTCAAATCTCACCTCTGTGTAGACCTGGGGGAGCAGTAGCCCACCTGTCTCCCCAGAGAGCATGTATCTGAGAATGAGCTGAGCATGACTATTCTCCCACCCCCACCTCCATGGGGCACCTGGGGGTCAGGCTGAAGAAATGGGTAACTGAAGAGCTTGGCAATCATCACTCTGTTCCTTCAGAACACCTGGCTGCCCCCAATGCGGTTCCTCCGCCCACCCCAGCTCCAAGGGCCAGGAACTTCCCATCCCCATCCAGGTGGGTGAGAACAGATGGGATAAGGGACACGTGGAGGATGCTCCAATCCCCTAGGACAGAGACTCAGCAGAAAGCGGTGGGGCCAAGGGACCCAGCACCACCAGCATAGGAACAGTGCAGGAGGAGTCCCGGCCAGCTCAGATGGAAGGAGAGTTACAAAGGAAGCAGTGACACCCGAAATGTGAACTTCTTAGAATAAATCTAGCAAAAGACATCCCAGACACCTCAACTGAAACCATAAAATATTGCTGAGAAAAAATTTAAAAGACTTCATAACTGAAAAGAAATACCATGTTCATGGATTGGAAGACTCCATATTGTTAAGGTGGCAATGCTCCCCTAAGCTGATCTATAGATTCAATGTGATGTAATCAAAATTCCAACAGGCCTTTCTACAGAAATTGACAAGTTGATTCTAAATTTGTATGGAAATGAAAAAGACCTAGAACAACCCATTAAAAATGAAGAACGAATTTGGAGGACTTATCCTATTGATTTTAAGCCTTCTCTAAAGCTACGATATTCAAGATGGATTTGATATTAGAGACAAGATAGAAACATAATGGAACAAAATAGTCGAAACAAACACACATATATTTGGGCAATTCATTTGATAAAGATACTAAGGCAATTTAATAGGGAAAGAAAAGTCATTTTAATAAGTGGTGCTGATTAACTGGCCATCCATGAAAATAAGTGAACATCAACCCTCACCTCACACTACACCCCATAATTAACTCAGAAGGGATCACAGACCTGAATCTACCTCCTACAGTATAACTTTACAGGAAAACATGTGAGAACATCTCAGTGACCCTGGGCGGCCCAGATTTTTAGAACACACACACACAAAATCATAAAAGAAAAAAAATTGATGAATTGACCTTCACGAAAAATGTTTAAATGTCTTTTGAAAGTCACCCTTACACAGATCAAAAGGAAACCCTACATAGGAAAAATGGGATTCACAAGAGCTTGTATCCAGAACACGCAAAGAAGTGCTACAGTTCAGTGAAAAGACAAGCAGTAAGATAGGCACACTGTTTAAGCAGACGCGTCACCGGAGAAGGCGAGTGGCTGGCAAATACGCACCGGGAAGGTCCGCCACACCTGCAGTCCCTGGGGGGAGGCAGGTGAGCACCACAGACCCGGCAGAATGGCTGACGCCAAGGGGACGGTGTCCCAGTCGGGGACAGAGGGCAGAGCAGCCAGGGCTGCCGCCCAGATGTAAACAGTGCAACTGCTTCGGAAACAGTGTGGTGGTTTCTTAAGAAGCTAAACACTCACCCCCTGTGTGACTCAGCGATTCCACTCCTAGGTATTTATTCAAGAGAAATAAAAGCACATCCATACCAAGACCCACACACGTTTAACGCTGCAGCAGCTTCGGTCGCAAAGGCCCCACACTGGGACCAGCCCGGGTGTCCGTCTGCACGCGAATAAACGGACGTGGGGTTCCTATCTGGGACACGACACGGATGCACAAACCATGGAGGCATCTCAAAGCCGCCTGCCCAGGGAAGGAGCGTGTGATTACATCTATAGAAACCTCCAAGAAATGCAGGCCAGTCTGCGGGAAAAAGGCATCAGAGGCTGCCGGGACGAGGTACAGGAAGGAATGACAGGGAGACTCTGGGAGTGACAGGCGTGTCTGTGACCTTGGTTCCAGTGACGTTTTCACGGGTGTTTACGTAGGTCAAAACCGATCGGACAGTGCACTTTAAAATTCATTTTTTTCATATATTTTTTATTGATTTCAGAGAGGAAGGGAGAGAGAGAGAGAAACATCAATGATGAGAATCATTGATTGACTGCCTCTTGCACGCCCCCTAAGGGGGATTGAGGATTGAGCCCGCAATCCGGGCATGTGCCCTTGATGGGAATCAAACCCAGGACCTTTCAGTCCTCAGGTGGACGCTCTATCCACTGAGCCAAACCAGCTAGGGCTGGAGGGTGCACTTTAAATCCATGCAGTCGAAGGTACTGCAGTTATAGCCCAATAAAGATGAAAAATTCAGACAACAGAAGGGAAGGCCCACCGCTCACTCCCCCTGTGAGCTCAAAGTGTCACCCCGCTGCTCCCAGAAGCCCTGGGGACCCAACAGCACCCAGGTCCACTCTCTGCATCCAACTCGAGGAAGTCTCTGAGGAGCAGGTTCTGCCCAGGAGCCGGACACTCATGAGTCCAGGCAAATGCTCTCTCCTCTGTCCACCCCATGCTCCACGACTTTCTTACCCACACCTTCCAGGAGGAAGATGGGCACCCACAGACCCATCACCCACTCCAGAGGGCAGGGCCAGACCAAAGCCCCACAGCCCTCTGGCCTGGCAAGGAGGCCAAGGCCACAGCTGGAATACAGGGATGTAGCTCACACCCGAGGAGGGGCTGTGGGCTCGGGTGCCCTGCATTCAAACATCAAAAACAGAAGTCGTCTGGCCCCCAGTTTCCTGGAACATGTCCCTGTGGAGATGCTCGGCACGCACGCACACACCCAGCTGCTCCCCATGAGTCTTGAATCCGATTCTAAAATGCTCGATGCCGCTCACATCAGTGAGGAAAGGACTGATTATTCACTAACAGTGTTAAAAACAACATTCAAACTTTTTTAAGGGAATCCATAAAAGTTGAGAAGAAATATCTGCAAAATTCTCTTATAAACACGAAACATTTCTAATGATGATGTAAAATTAACCACAAAGGAAAAGATTCATGCATTCAACTTTATAAAAATTAAATTTTTCTGCACGGCAAAGAACACCATAACTAAATTAAAACTGGGGGAAAGTATTTGAAACACACTCAAGAATTAGTCTCCCTGACATACAAGCTCCTAAGGATCAAGAAGCACAGAAACATTAACAACGTAATAGAAAAATGAGCAAAAGTTATCAACACAGTTCTCAGAGATGGAAATGCAATGGCTCTTAAACCTCACTTGTGACTAAAGCATCCAAATACCAAAGCCTGAACCACACGTGTGCCCAATTGGGGAAGAGACACACCTTGACTGTGGGGCAGTGCAGTGACCTGCCAGTAGTGTCACAGGTGCCCACACTGCTGACTGAGCAGTCCCGTGTTAGGCATGAGTGTGCATGTTGGGCTGGGCCTTAATGTACCTTCTTGCCAGCTAATAACCTGCTACTGCTCCGTGGGTGCTGGCGGGAGGCACAAGTCTGTGCCTATTGCCTTGCCCTCACCCAGGTGCACATCGCTCCATTCTCCAGCCGCCTTCCCCTGCAGCCACGCCGTGCCTGTGTTCCTGGCACCCACCCCACCTAAGGCCTGTGGTGCCCTGAGGCCACAAGGGCCACACGACAGACTCAGGTGGCAAATCTGCTTGCCAAAGTCCAGCCTCACAGGCCTTTGCTGCCTCTCCTTGGGGCTGTGGAGCCACACTGCTGACAACCTCACACAGAATCCTGCAGCTGCATGAGGCCAGGGGGCGGTCCAAGAACATAGACCCACACACAAGCTGCTGACGGTGTGCACCCACACACACAGTCCACGCACATATGCAGTCGCTCAGAACTGTATTATACACATGCACACACAGCTGAATTACACACACACTCACACAGTTGTACAGCACACACACACTCACACAGCTGTATTATACACAGCAGTATCACACACACACACACACACACACACACACACACACACAGCTGTATTGCACACACACAGAGTCCCAGCTGATGGCAGACACCTGCAGGACCCCTGTTGGAGGAGCAGAGGTAGCCTGTGGGCCACTGGGATGCCACTCTCTGCTGACGCCCAGCAGGGCATCCCCTAAGCCCTGTTATTCCCGCAGCTACCACAGACCTCACACCTCTGTGGCCCAGAGCCCCACTGTTCCAGCCACAGGCAGGCGGAGGGACTGTGAGCAGTGGTGATGTGGTGGAAGGGGGCCTGGAGCCGCCTGTGGCGAGGGTTCCAGAAGCTCCAGGCAGGGAGGATGAGCCTCCGACTCCTTCCATCTGTGGTGAGGCTCTCAAAGGAGCCCTGGGTGGGTCCCACCTGAGGACAGGGGGTCACCAGGGCACAGAGGGGGTTGGGTGCTCACCACTGACAAGGTGACATCGCAGCCCTCCATGGGGGCTTCTGGCCGAATGAGCGTCACTGGGCCTCACTTCACCTTCATCAAAGTCAGAGCAGCTGCAGCAGGCTCTACAGCAGTGGCCACCTACAGGCGGGCAGCGGCGGCCTCCTGCTGCGGGCCAGTGTGCACGCCCTGCCAGGCCTCCCAGGTCCCTCATCCCTCAGGAAGCCATGACCAAAACCTCTCCTGAAATTCACTTTGCCAGTGAAAGTGCACACACCGTCCCCCTTCATCGGTGACACCCAGCAGAAAAAGAAGGTAATACGTTACTGTTTCTGGACGGGCTTCCTTCTCTTCCTCCCTGCGTACATGCACTCCCCCGGCGGGATCATCTTCGGCCTGGAAAAGAAGGGAGCACCTGGTTGGTCATGTTGAAGAGGCCCCAGGGCCCCCCAACTTCCCGCACCACCCAAGGCAGCAGTGTCAGCTGAGGTCCCTGTGCCGGGATGGAGGTGTCATGCTGCCCTGGACCCCCTGTACAGGGGTCCCAACTCCTCCATCGCCACTCGAGCAAGATGGCCCATGGCACTTCCAGCACAAGCCTGCGCTGCCCGTGCCGCCTCTCACTCAGGGCACCCCGGCAACATCTCCCCTTCGATGGGCAGCATCACATTCCCAGCCTGGCCCGAGGACCTGCATCACTGCACCCTACACAGAACACCCTGTGCTCTTGCCCTGCCTCCCTCGGAAAGCCTTACTGTGGACAGATGTACTGGGCCTGCCCTCAGGACGCAGAAGCCGATCCACGTGGACCCGTGAGCAGGACGCACAGCCAGGGCACAGCGGCAGGCTCCGTGCAGGCCCAAGGCTGCGTGTCCTCCCTCGGTGGCCCCTGTGGTGGGTCTTCTTCCTCTTCCCATCCTCCCCCTAATGGCTCTGAAATCTGGGCCAATAGGCTTCCTCTTTTCTGTGCAAAATCTGTCACTTAGGCCACAGTGCGAGCTTCCACTTTGGTCGCTAACTCACAGTTGCACCAAGCCCAGCTGACCAAACCCGCCAGTCTCCACCAGCGCTGCTGGACAGAGGTGCCCCAATCTAAGCAGCGGCCCTAGGGGCAGTCACACTGTCTGTGCCCTGAGGCTGGTCAGCTTGTCAATCACTTCAGGCTTCTGCACAGCGAGGATGTCTGAGGCCTCACATCCTGCGGATATGACCACTCCTGTGCAATGGCCACTCAGTGCCAGGTTCTGGGCCCACAGATGTGGAGAGGAGGTCAGGAGCCCTCACCTGGCCTCAAGCACCTGCAGCCTGGAAGAGGAGGTGGACTCAAACTCAGAACTTCCATCCTGAGCAGAAAGTGCCCTGAGAATATCAGGTATGTGTCATGGGCCCACTTCAAATACACGCAACACATTGTGAATATAAAGACATCAGCAGGTACAGTAGGTGGATGAAAAAGACACAGCATGCAAATGCTAATCAAAGAGGCTGCAGTAGCTGCATGAGTATCTGACAAAGTAGACTTCAAAAAGGGGATATTCCCAGGGACAAAGAGGGATATCACATGATGACAGACGGTTCCGTTTTCCAAGAAGACACAGCAATCCTAAATGTGTGTTCACCTAACAACACGGATGCTTCAAAATACATAAAAAGGTAATTCATCAGAGACTGCAACACTGCTCTCTCAGTAATTAAGACAATGAGTAAACAATACCAACAGGATATGGAACATCCAAACGACAGACATGAACGAATTGGAACTTACAGAACACTCCATCCAACAACAGCAGAGTACACATCCTATCATTCATCAGGGCAGATTACACTCTGGGAATTAAAACAAATTTAAAAGAATAGAAATGATATGAAGTATATTTGCTGACAATTATGGAATTAAACTAGAAAATATATCAAAAATTCCAAAATGTTTGGAAAGCAACCTATTTCTAAATAACCATAGGTCAAAGAGAAAGTCTCAAAGAAATTTGAAAGTCTTTTGGACTAAATGAAAATAAAAATACAACATATCACACTTTGTAGGTTACAAGCTGGGCAGTACTTTGATGGAAACTGATAGCATTAACCATTTATATTAGAAAAAAGTCTCAAATCAGTAATCTAAGTTTCCACTATATGTAAGTAGAATAAAAGAAATCCAAATCAAGCAGAAAGATGGGAATAATAAAGAGGAAACAATCAGTGACACTTAAATAGAAACATGGATAAAAATCAATGAAAACAAAAGTTGGTTCCTTATAAAGATCAACAAAATTTATAAGCCTCTAGCCCAGGGGTGGGCAAACTTTTTGACTCGAGGGCCACAATGGGTTCTTAAACTGGACCGGAGGGCCGGAACAAAAGCATGGATGGAGTGTTTGTGTGAACTAATATAAATTCAAAGTAAACATCATTACATAAAAGGGTACGGTCTTTTTTTTTTTAGTTTTATTCATTTCAAACGGGCTGGATCCTTCCAATTCGTTCATGTCTGTCGTTTGGATGTTCCATATCCTGTTGGTATTGTTTACTCATTGTCTACGCGGGCCGTAGTCTGCCCACGGCTGCTCTAGCCAGACTGATCAAGGAACAGAGACACACAGATTACTAATATCAGGAATGAAAGAAGGGACATCACTATAGACCCCACATACACTAGAAGGAAAAGAAGAGAATACTGCTATGAACTTAGTTGTGCCCCCTCTACGCCCCACCCCCTCCCCCACCACCAAATCCATAGGCCCTAATCCTCCATTTGACTATATTGGAGACAGCGCTTTTCAGGAGGTAATTAAGGTTAAATGGGGTCATGAGGTGAAGCTCTGTTACCCTGGTAAGAAGAAAAAGAACTCTCTCTTTACCATGTGAAGGTGGCTATCTGCAAGCCAAGAAGATGCTCTCACTGGAAACCAAATCAGATGGCACCCTGATCTTGGACTCCCAGCCTCCAGAACCATGAGAAATAAATTTCTATTGTGTTAGCTGCCCAGTCTACAGTGTTATGGCAGCCCAAGTTGACCAAGACACATACTATACCCACAAACCCAACAATTTAGATTAAATAGACAAATTCCTTAAAAAACACAAACTACCAAAACTCACTCAAGAAAAAATAGATAGCATGTTTAGTCCTATGTCTATTCTGAAAACAGTGGTTTCACTGGTAAATTCTACCAATTTAAGGAATAAATAATACTAATTCTGTGCAACCTCTGGCAGAAAATGAAAAATAACATAAAAAATTGCCAACTCATTTATAAGTTCAATATCACCCTGATACCTAAAAGCAAAGGCATTTCGAGAAGAGAAAACGACAGACCAATATCCCTCATGAACAGCCCATCCATGAAGAAAATGACACCCGGGCACAATCATAATCAAATAATCAGCTATAAATAGAATAATCGTTAAAACAGTCATTGGGCAGAGAAACAAAGATGAGAGTAACAGCAGATGCCTCATCAGAAACATGCGTGCCAGAAGACAGTGGGGCACTAGCCTGAAAGCATGGAGAGAAAAAACTCAGACCTAGAATTCAACACCCTATGAAAATACCTTTCAAAAATGAAGGTGAAATAAAGACTGTTTCAGACACATGAAAGCTGAAAGAACCCAGCTGACCCAACTAGAAGAAATGTGAAAGGGTGTCTTCAGGCCAAAGGAAACCGATACCAGATGGTAACATGGAACACAGAATGGAACACAAAGCACGGATTTGTTCCTGCCACTAAATATCTTTAAAAGATAATCGACTGTTTAAAAACAATGATAACACTGTATCATGGCTTTATAACACATGTAAATGTCAAGGGTGTGGCAAGGATAGCACAAAGGCCAGGAGGGGAGTGGTGGGGGAAGGGTCCTACACTACCCCTGAAGGGGCAGAAGGTAGCCTCCAGGCTCCACACTCGCCCTCCCTGCCTGACCCACACGGATGGGCTGCACCCCTCAAGCATTTCTTCTTTGAAGTTAGCACAATGTGCAAAAGTGAGGGGCTTCGCATTCTAGTGCTTCTGATCTTTCTGTGTGTTTCTGCTCACCACTGCCAGAGGCTGGGACCCAGTGAACTTCACCAACCGGGGACTGAACAAACCTTCTCCGAGGAGCCTGAACCCAGGTTTGGGGAGGGGCTTTCACATCTAAGTGTGCTCCTCAACTTGCTCTGGCCTGGAGAACCCTTCAGGGTCTCTTTTCACTGTGGGAGCTAGTACTTACTTCTTTATATTTAAGTCTCTCAAATCACACACAAAAAGATTAAGGGTATAAAAAGATAATTTTTTTAAAGTGCACATATTTCAGAGACACATACTAAAACACATATGAAAGAAATAATATGTCAGGGATTTGCTTCTACAACAAGGGAGCAGAGTGGTGTCTGAACGGAATTGGATCAGCTAATATGGGTGGTTGGCCATCTATGCTGGCTGAAGAATAACTTGGGCTCATTAGAAAATTGTGCCCACTTTTGTAAAAGATGTGAAAAGACCCAACTTTTCAAAGCACTAAAAAGAGAGAAAATGTGCCATAAGAATAGGCATACTGCAGTCGATTGGTTTTCAACAAGGGTGCGAAGGCCATTGAATGGGGAAAGGACAGTCTCTTTAACAATGGTGCGGGGACAACTGGGTATCACAGGCCGGAGAATGAAGATGGACCCCTACCTGACAGCATATAAAAAAATTAAGCAAAATTAGTTAAAAGGCCAAAGTGTAAGAGTTAAACTATAAAACTCTCGAAGAAAACATAGGGCTACATCTTCAGGACCTTAAATTTGGCAATGGATTCTTAGAAGTGTTATCAAAAGCACAAGTAAGAAAAGAAAAAAATAGACAAATTGGATTTCATCAAAATTAAGACTTATGCTTTAAAGAACACTCTCAAAAACGTGAAAAGACAGCCCAAAGAATGGAAAAAAAACATTTACCAATCATATAACTGATAAGGATCTAGTATTCACACTATACAACGAACTCCTACAACTCAACAAGAAGACAAACAACCCAATTTAAAAGTGTGAAAACAATTTTAATAAATTTTTTTCCAAAGAAAATATAGAAATAGTACACAAACACATGAAAATATGCTAAACACCATCAGTCACTAGGGAAATGTAAATCAAACCCGCTATAAGATACCAGGTCATATCACTGGGATGGCTATAATCCAACAAGTCTTGCTGAGGCTGTAGAGCAATTGGGACCGTTGTGCACTGCCAATGGGAATGTAAAATGGTGTGGCTGCTGCGCAAAACAGTGTGGCATTTCCTCAAAAAGCTAAATGCAGAGTCGCCATATGACCCAGCAACCCCACTCCTAGGTGGGTGTCCAAGAGAACTGAAAACCTGGCACCCAATTGCTCACGGCCACATATTCACAGGAGCCGGGAAGGGGAGTAACCCAAATGTCCATCATCTGGGGGATGGACAAACAAGGTGTGGTCTCTATAGAGTGGAATATGACTCGGCCACAAAAGGAGTGAAGTTCTGTGGCTATAACATGGGTGGACCTCGAAAACGTGGCGCTATGTGAAAGAAGGCAGACTTGAAAGGGCACAGATTGACTCTGTTGATATGGAATGTCCGGAAAAGGCAAATCCACAGAGACAGAAAATAGATTCATGGGTGCCAGGGGCCGGAGGGGGGAATGGGGAGTGAGTGCTAGTGGGTACAGAGTTTCCATTCGGGGTGAAGAAAATATTTTGGAAGTAGACAGAGGTGGTAATTGCACAACTTTGGCAATATACTAAATCTATACTAATAAAAGGGTAATATGCTAATTAGGCCAGACATCTTCCAGACGACCTTCCAGTCGTCCTTTCTGGACAAAGCCATGGTGGCGGTGGCTGTGGCGGGGCCGAAGCAGAGGTGGTTAGGGGCGATCAGGCCAGCAGGGGAGAGCAGTTAGGGGAATCAGGCTGGCAGGAAGGTGAGCAGTTAGGAGCCAGCAGTCCCGGATTGCGAGAGGGATGTCCAACTGCCAGTATAGGCCCAAGGGGTCCTGGATTGGAGCAGATGCAGGCCAGGCTGAGGGCACCCCCCCTGCACGATTTTGTGCACCAGGCTTCAGGGAGCCCTGAGCCACGGGCTGTGGTGGGTGAGCGGGGATAGGGTCCAGGTGGCCACAGGCTGGAGCAGGAACAGGTGGATGGATAGTTCAGAAGACCTAGCCTTCTCAGGCTCACCGGTGCCAGGGCCACCATGCCCACACTACCCGAGAAGCCAGGCCCTCGGTAGCTGGATGCCTGTATGCAAGACCCTCCCATCTGAACTGCAGGCCTTTCAACTCAAACAGGAGAGTCCTGAGCCAGCCTCGGGGAGAGCAGGCCAGGGAAGTTCCCCTGAACCCCAAGAGGAGCCAGGCACTTAGTAACCAATTCAGCCACTCCTCAAAGTCCAAGGTGAAGGGGACAGCTGACCTGCACCAGCCCCAGGAGACCCTGCCCCAGCAGCACCATTCCCCAAATGAGCCTGAGCCTCGGAGCAGGGATATGGGGTTAGGGGACACCCGGGAAGATGGAGAGGGGACCAGGGAACACTCGAGGAAAGGTGGCTGACCCCCTCGCTCTCTATCCAAAACCCTCCTCCTCACAGCAGGAGCTAAGACAGGCTCCAGGCTCCTCTGTGTGACTCCTCCCCAGCCTTGCACACTACCTGCCGCCCCCCCCCCCCCCCGCGCGCCCAACCCCCCACCAAGCCACATCTCTCTGTATCTCCAGCTCAGTGTTCAAAGGACCCTAAAAACACAGGTTATGGCAAAAAGCACCAAGAACAGATACATATCTCCAGGTGCCTCTCTACTGGGGATATCGGAGCTGACAGTTGCCCCCCACCATTTCCCCAGCCCAGTCCCAGTTTGAGTAACACAGCTTGGAGTCTGATCTGTGCCGAATTCCCAGCCTAGGAATCATAAATACAGGAGGCGGATGCCATGCAGTAGGTTCTCCATTTTACTGAATATTTGTGCACTCTCCTTAAAAAGGTGAAGCCCCCTAGGACTGAACCTTCCCACAGACACGCGGGAGGGACGCAGGCCCCAGCCCAGGGTCAGCTTCCTTCTCTGTCTCTGGGGGTCAGGGTCCTCGTAGCCTGAGGCTGCCCAGGGCCAGGTCCCTCCAGCAGCGGTGGAGGCATGCAGGGGGCTGGGTGCCACATATGGGGAGCAACAGGTGCACCGAGCCTGACTAGCCAGCTTGTGGGCCTTCATCCCCCACCAACCTCTGAGCTGATTGTGTCTCAGAGAAAGCTGAACTTTTGCACAAACCTTCTCTTACAAGAGGCAAAAGGAATAACTGTCCTTTTAAGAAAAATAAAAGCAAAAAACAAACAAAATTCCTCCCCACCCAGCAGCACCCCCACCCTCTTTCCACAGGGCATCATTGCTCTGGGACCAAGCCTGGGCAGAAACCACACACAATCTGGGTCCAGACTCCACCAGTTGGCGCCTGGAACTCCTGCTCTGTAAAATAGGGTGACTTCGGCCACCTCAGGAGACGGCAGAAACCCTTCGCCAGGGCCGCACCTGCCCACCAGTGGGACCGCAGAGTCTCCTCCACCCTGTCTAACAGGCTCCCACCCAGGAGCCTGCAGAGGCCAGGCCTGGCGTGGGGCAGAGGCCAGCCAGGTTTAGGAGCCGCCTCTGCCAGAAGCCCCTGCAGAGTGCCCTCAGCGGAGATGTCCAGTTCACAGCTGTCAAGTACCCAGAGCCTGGGGACAGATGCCCAGGGCACACACTTAGGACCAGAGCCCATGGCTGGTCCCACCGAAGCCATCTCCCCCGCCCCCACGAGGACACCAACAGCTGGAGGCCTGCTGGATGCTTCCAGGGGACAAGTACCTCCGGCCCCAGCCCTGGGAACCAACCAGGAAACAGGAGGGAACAGGGGCTGATGGCCCAAGGCCTCTGACCTCTGACCCTGAATAGCACCAGCCAGCCCCTCCCAACAGGGGTCACTGGGGCAACTCCAGGGTGGGCAGGTCCCTGAGGGTCTGTGTCACCCACAAAGTATCCACAACCTGGGATTTTCAGCCACTCAAACTAAGACTCTAGGGGGGAAACTTTCTTGGTGCCACTAACTGAAAGGGAGCGAATTCCTGGAACTTGGGCCCTTCCGCCCTTCCCAAGTGTGAGAACCAAGCCTGGTGCTCCATGCCAGGAAGCAGGGGCCGAGCTGCGCCAGGGGCCGAGCTGTGCCACCCCGGCTCTGGGGGCCCCCAGCCCAGCCTTCCACTCCCAGCTGCCCTGGTGAGGGCTCAGGGCATGGGTTCAAAGCCCACCATCTGCCCAAAACATTTCTGAAAGAAACTGGGCTAAGACTGAAGGGCAATTAAACCAACTGCCCTAAGGCGGGTGGGTCACAAGCAGGAGCTTCAAATCCCTGCATGGGGGGAGGGGGAATGGGGACTGAGGCTACTGGTGGGGAGAACTGGGGACCATGGTCAGTGGAAGTGGACAGGCTGTCCTCAAAAGTCCCGATTTTATTTTTAAGTGAGAAGCTGCCCGTCGGACCCCAGGGCCTGGAGATGTGGGGATGGGGTGGGAGGAGGGTGATCCAAGGAAGGATGGGGTAGGAGGACCTGTGGCAGGAAGGCTCCCCACGAGCGCCTCCGTCGCGCAGCGGGGCCACGGAGCCCGCCCGGGGCACTTACCAGGGCCGCTCTGCACGGAGGCTCAGGCGCGCCCGCGGGGGAAGCCCGGGCCGGGAGCTGTGGCAGCGCGGCTGCAGGCTCTCGCATCTCGGGGACCAGGCGCCGCGGCAGCCGCGGAAGGACGGCCCCACCCCGGCACGCGAGTCCGCCCCGCCCCGAGCCGACCGACCCGGAGGCGGCAGGGGGCGCGCGCGCGGGCCCTCGCCTGCCCTGGTCCTCCGGGTCTGTGTGCGCCCCTGCGGGGTCGCGCCCGGCGCCCCTCTGTCCCGGCGGCCTCCCCAGGAACTGTCCGCGCCGCGGTGGGCGGTGCCCTGTGCCTCTCGCGAGGCCCCCATGCTCCCCTCTCACCCTATAGCCCTTGTCCTCATCGCGCTTCCCCTCCACCTGCGCCCGCGTGGCTGGAGCGCACACGTGCGCGGTGCCCAGGTGCAAGGCTCGGGCTATCCTAGCGGCGGGCGGGGGCGCGGAGGTCCCGACCCCAATAGGTAGCAGGAGGACAACGTGTCCGGCCCCGCCTGCTCCAAGGGGTTGTAGTGGGAATCAAAAGGTTTACAAACTACAAAATTGTAATACTTTGGACCCTGAACTTCCCAAGAACCCCCGCGTCGTTCGTGCGATGTCCCAATCCGGGATATTTCGGGTCCCACCGGGTGGGTGCGCGCAACGTGGACGCCCTGCTCTGCCAACCCGCACTCGTTGGGCACCGGGACCCGCACGGCCAAGCGCACGATCCTCTTCCTGCCTTTCCTGCCTGGACCTCCGGCGCGGAGCACCTGACCAGCCCTCGGGCATGCTCCCTTGTTCTCCACTCTTCCACACTGTGGTCCTCAGGCCCCTGTCCTCCTCCGTCCTGGTGGAGACCTCTGGACTTTTACCCACACGCCCACCTCGAGGCTCAGACCCGAGTCCTTCCTCGGAGCTTTCGGCACTCACCCTGAGCCCGGCCTCACACCCTGAGGTCCCTGCCCAAAGCCGGAGAGGCCCCAGACACCGCAGCCCACTCTAAGGCTACCATCCTGTCCTCACTGGGTCCTTGGGTGAGGATTAACACAACAAAACAAAACAACAAACAAACAGTGCAGCAACACAAGCAAGAATGTATTGGCCGCAGCAAAAACACACTCAAATGAGACATTAATTGAAGCTGGGGGCAGTGAAACAGGAAGGGCTGAGCTTAGAGGCAGCAGGAGAGCCCGGGCGGGGCCACTGGGGCTCCCTGGGAAGTCAGAGGAAAGGGGGCCTTGGAGACAGGTTCGGGGGTGAGCCCAGGATGCATGGTGGGTCCTTTGAGTTAAGGGTATTTCTCTCTCTCTTGCAGATGGAAATCTCAAGGAGGTCTCAGGAGAAGGTCTCAATAGAATATGTATCAGCTTCCTAGGTGTGTCCTTTCAGGGTTGTGGTCTCCACTGATTGGTCAGTGCCAGGGCGAGGTCATTAGTCGATGCAGCTGGTCCTGAGGAGCCATACTGTTGCTTGTCTGGTTTTGCTGCTTTTCTGGACTTGGAGCTGAAATACAACTGGGGCCTAGATGCTATCTTTCAGGAGGAAAGTGGGAGGGGGGTGTCTAAACTGCATGGCCAGCGATATGAGAGGTCAGGGGTCCGGACCTATGTGTGACCAGTGATATGCTAGAGGAAAACAGGTTACCCTGGGGGCGAGGTCCTTGTTTGCCCAGTTTTGCCCCTTGCAAGGCATCCATCTGGGGCTTCCAGGCCCATCATCCTTGCTCTGCTCACGTCTAACTGCCTATTACAACTATACACAGAAAAGTTGGATAACTCTCAGGTTACAGGAGAACTTTAATCTTTTTCTTTTTTTTTACTTTTTAAAAATCTTTTGCAGGAAGTATGCTACTTTTTTGGTAGTTTTTTCTCTTTGTTAAAGAAAATAAGTAAGCAATTGTTGGAGTAGCAGTGGTGACCTGGGCCAGCGTGGTAAGTCCAGGCCTGTAGGGGAGCCCTTGGATGTAGGAATGAGGGCAGACACCTGGGTGAACACCCTGAGGAATTTGAGCTTTGTAGTAAGAGCTGACACTTCCCCTGCATGGGAGGACAGCACCCCCACACCTCAGGGGACCCCCTGCTAGTCTTTTTGTCCAAACACCAGTCATACCCACCCACCCCATCCCATCAGGGAACTGGCTGCAGCCAGACAGGTGAGGCCGCACAGAGCAAGGTGCTGACGACAGCCAGCGTCCACCTCCCCCTCCTTCCCTCAAGCTGCCCTGGATGGGCACAGGCCACCCACCTCGGCCACCCTGGGTGCAAAGCCTCAGGCAGGCAATGGAAACAGGATGACCCTCCCCAGGTAGGCCGCCTCCCCTGCAGTCCCAGGGCTCCCAGGGGAGTGCCCTTGCTAGGAGCCTCTGGGGACCCCTCAGGATAAAGTGGCTCCCGCCCTCCTCCATCTGAGGCAGTTTTCCCAAGAGCTCAGTGGGCACATCTTCCCTCTGGCAACTTCTTGTTCACACAGGTCCTGGGCGCACACAACAGTTGGCGGTGTACATCCAGGCATCCCCTATGCCCTCCCCATCGGGACCACCCTGCCTGTACTCCCACCACGCGGGTCCAGGTGCAGCGGACATACCCCCATCACAGTGCAGGGGCCCTGATCCAGGCCTTCTCAGCAACCCCCAGTGGATGCCCATTCTCTTTCCCTCCAGTCAGGACCCCCCACTGCAGACAGGCGGAGTCCTGCTCCCACCAGGTGAGGAGGAGTGCCTCTTTCCTGGCCCAGCTGCCCAGAGTGGCAGGAATGGGTGCTGGGGAAGGAGAAACCCTCAGGTGCCACCTCTCTCCCAAATGTCTGCGTCCAGATGTGGCCATCCCAGGTGAGAGCTCAGTGCTGTGACAGCTAGCTTCATGAGCTGTGACCACTCCAAGAATGGCCCTGCAGCCACTGCGGCTCCCGGTGCCTCCCCAGACTCTCTACCCGCAGGAGGTCCCAGGGCAGAGGTGGAGAAAGGGGCAGGGCCGTCCAGTAGATACCCATCTCGGGAAGCCAGGAGCCCCCACTGGCACAGGGACATTGAGTCAATTAATTGGAGTTCAAGGGTTGTTCCTGAACACCAAAGGCCTGGTTGTGGCAGACTGGCAAATGGGTACAGAGGGCAAGGAGGTGACATGCTCTCAGGGAGCGGCTGGTCTGTCCCTGCCACTCACCTCCACCTCCCAGTGCCCCTGCCGTGGTGTCAACAGCCCAGCCACTGGTGGCCCAAAGCCCCACATAGCCCCACCTCTGCCGGCTGATGCACCTCAAAGGTGTGTCTGGGGGGAGCCCCCACCAGGTGACCATACTTTGCAGGTTCCTCTGCTAGCAGGAAACCAGATGGATTCCCCACCTGAAGCAGACCTCAGGGTCTCACCCAACATGGGTGTCTAGCAGGGAAGCCACTCCTGGGTGCACTCTCCTTCCAAGGAAGTGGGGAGTGGGAGACCCACACTTGTGAAGACGGCAGAGCAAAGACCCTTCAGGGTTTGCAGGTGCCGTTCCCTCTGACTGGAATGCTCATCCCTGCAAATTCTGGCTTGTCCTACTCCTTCAGCTTAAAGGTCTCCTTCAAGAAGAGGCCACTTTTATGCCCTTCACCAACTGATATTTGGGTTTACGGTGGGGACAGTGCAGGAACTTTCATTCACCTTGTACCCTGCTACAGCTCCATAGTCCATGGGGGAGGGGGAGGGGTGGGGGGAGAGGAGAAGGAGGGGAAGGGGGAGAGGAATGGGGGGAGAGGGGGGGGAGGATAGAGGAAGGGGGAGGAAAAGAGATGGGGAAGAGGGGGAAAGGGGGAGGGCCAGCTTACTGTACTTTATTTCCTGACATACTTACTCTATTTTATTTCCTTTCTTGCACACCCCCAGCCCGACTGAACAAAGACCCATTTGCTTGGTTTTCCTTGAACCTGCTGTTGTCCTCCACATCCTGTGGCAGCTCTGCAAAAGCTGTCCCTTCCGCAGGGTTCCATGAGTCAGACCGTCTCAATCCCACGCACAGGGACGGCTCCCCCCGGGCTGCTGCCCACTCCCTGGCTACCCTGGGCCTGCCCCATGTTGGTTCCGGTTCCTGGAGCCCGGGCCTTCCTCTTGGTTGACTCACATTTGCTGGAGCACACCCTTCAGGAGCTAAACGTGGGGGAAACCTCTTGAAGACTCAGTCCACCTGCACAGCTGGCAGACGGCTAGACAAGGACAGGATTGAAGATGAAAACAGCTTTCCCTCCACATGCCTGATGTTCGCTGCTCCTGGTGCAGCCATCGTCCCCGAGCCTCACGGGGACCTGTGCCAGGCCTCTCGGGAGGGTTAGGGTCTCCTTGTCCCCTGTGGTCCTCAAGGCAGCCGTGTCCATCTGCAGTGCCGGACACCAGTGCACCCTTCCTTCCAAACCAGCCTCACCTGTTCTGGGAAATGCCCACCCCCCCACCTTTGTTTTTAAATTTTCTTCCCTCTAGTTTTGTTCTTTCATTTTCCCCTACCAGATATTCTATTTTTAATTTCTACAAGTGAATTCTCATTCTGTATTCTTTCTTTCTTAAAGGATCTGTTGGTTTTCTAATGGATGCAGTGTCTTCAGTCATCTCTGGGATGCAGGCTGTAGAGTGTAGGATTCTAAACACTTCAATTGCCTTTCACAAACGCCAGGCGAACTCTGTGGGGCTTCATACAGGAGGGAGCACTGCCCTGCACAGGCACTCTGAGGGGTGGGCGTGTTGGGTGGTGGGCATTGCAGGCATGTTCTCAGTATGGTTGTTTCTCTGACCTCCTGCTTGGGGGTGAGGGGCTTGTCCTGCAGGAACCCCCAGGACTCCCTCATCCCTCTGTGGGCAGCCCTCTGTCCCCCTTTGCTGCCACCACCTTCCTGAGCCTTCCCAGTCTCCGCAGGGACTGGCACCTTCTCCCTTCTCCCCTGAATTGTCTGACCCCAACAACCTTGCATTGCTGAAGGCAATGTCAAGAGGAACTTTCCATCTGAAAGCCTTCCTCAATTATTGGCAGCTAGTGTGACCTATTTAAGACACCCCTGCTGGCCTACGTGTCATCTGGTGGGGAAAGCTGACAGGTTAGACGTGCCCTCTGCACTCCCCATCTCCCAGTGTGACATGGCAGGGTCAAAACTCCAACCTAACCACTGCCGATCATGTGATCTCTGCCAAATTATGGACCCTCTCTGGGTTTCCATTTTCCTATCTATAAAACAGGTCTATCTAGACCAATGGATCAGAATAGATCCAGAAATTACCCCTTACTTGTGTAGTCAATGATGTTTGACACGGGTTCTGATTCGACGGGAAAAGAATAGTCTTTCCAACAAATAGTGGGTCAATAGGGTCTCCACAGCAAAAGAATAAAGTCAGACCCTTACCTCACACCATATGCAAAAATTAACTCAAAATGAACCAAAGGCCTAAACATAAAAGACAAAACTGTTAGAAGAAAATGTAGGGGAAACACTTCATGATATTGGATTTGGCATTGATATCCTACATGACACCAAAAGCACAGGTAACAAAGGAAACATTAAAATTTACAACTTTTGTGTACAAAGGACACTAACAAGAGTGAAAAGGCAAGCTATCATAGAATGGGAGAAAATAACCACAAATCATATATCTGCAAAGGAATTAATATCCAGAATATATAAAGAGCTCCTACAATTCAAAAATAAAAAGTCAAACAACCATTTTAAAAATGGATAAAGGGCTTGAATAGACATTTAAAGAATATATACAAGTAGCCAAAAAGCACATGGAAAGATGCATAACATCACTGAACATTGGGGAATGCAGATCAAACCACAATGAGATACCACCTCACACCCATTAGACCGGCCGTTCTTTTATTTTTTTAAATATATTTTATTGATTTTTTACAGAGAGGAAGGGAGAGGGATAGAGAGTTAGAAACATTGATGAGAGAGAAACATCAATCAACTGCCTCCTGCACATTCCCTACTGGGGATGTGCCTGCAACCAAGGTACATGCCCTTGACCGGAATTGAACCTGGGACCCTTGAGTCCGTAGGCCGATGCTCTATCCACTGAGCCAAACCGGTCAGGGCGGCCATTCTTTTTTTAAAAAGTAATGTGAAGTTGGAGCCCTCTGCACTGTTGGTAGGAATGTAAGATGGTGCAGCCACTGTGGATAGTATGGAGGTTCCTCAAAAATTTAAACATAGAATTACCACATCATCCACCACTCCCGGGTACACAACCAAAAGAATTGAAAGCAGGAACTTGAAGATATATTTATTTGTGCACCCACCTTCACAGCAGCATTACTCACAATGGCCGACAAATGAATGAATGAGCAAAATGTGGTACAGGTATATAATGGAATATCATTCAGTTTTAAAAAGGAAAATCTGACAAATGCTGTGATATGGATTAACCTTGAAGATACTACACTGAGTGAAATAAGCCAGTCACACAAAAAAATAGTGTGGTGTCATTTATATGAGGTCCCTAGAGTCATTGAATTCAGAGAAAGAAAGTAGATGGTAGGTTCCAGGGCTGGGGAGTTAGTGTTTCATGGGGGCAGAATTTCATTTTGGGAAGATGAAAAAGTTCTGGAGATAATGTAGGTGACAGCTACACAATGTGAATGTGCTCAATACCAATGAACACTTAAAAATAGTTAAAATATAAATTTTATGTTCTGTATATTTTACCTCCCCCCACCCCCATAAACATACACACACACATGTAAGAATCACCACCTTTACCTATTTATCCACCAGATATGTATGTTCCCACTATTAAAGGCAGACATGGGCCAGCTTCCTGGAGCCTCTAGTCTGAGGTCAGACACTGATCAAATAATCACATGCACACAGTCACACACATGCACTCGTATACTCATGCACACTCACATGTGCATGCATAAGTCCACCCTGCACTTAAGTGCTAGAGAAGCAGCAAACTCCATGCTGGCTCCAGGCCCATCTGTCATGTGGTGTGAGGGGCCAGCTCCTCAGGCCCCTGCCTTCCAGGGCAGCACAGCTGCACCTCCTAGTGGGCACCTTGGTCAGAGAGAACAGGGGGAGACCCAACAGGGACTCCATGGGGACAGACTCAGCCACACAGCAGGCAGAACGGATCTAACATCTGCTCTACCTGCAACCCTCTCCCTCCCCAGGTGAGGGGTAACAGTCCCCATCTCTGCCAGCTTGGGCCCTGGTGGTGACACCCCCCCCCCCCGGTCCCCAGACCCCCACCTGCTCCCCTCCTTGGCCAGATTCACCTAGACTGGGACAGGTGACTCTCCCAGCTGGCAAAGGTGACTTCAGTGGTGACCTGGGTGGTGGCCAAGGTCAGGTGTCCTGACTGCTCTTCATGAAGAACTGAGCAGGAACTACAGGAGTCTCGGGCAGATTGTTCATTTATCCGAAAGTCAAATTAGGAGCTGGGTCAACACATGTTCAAATGGCAAGAGAGGAAGTCATGAGAGCACGTGACCAGGGGACAGGGATGGAGATAGGGGACTTGGGACTGAGGATAGGCGACAGGGGTGGGGTGAAGGATGAGGGAGGAGTTATGGGGAAAAGGGAAGGGGACCAGGGGACAGGGACTGGGTACAGTGGTGGCCTCGGCAGCTTGCCTGGCTTAGCCTCCGTGACTGCCAGGCCAGGCCAGCTGCCGACAGTGCTTCCTCTCTCATCCTAGCACCTGACTCCAAGTGGACCAGGTGCAGCTTGAGCAAAGCAACGTGATGAATGTAACGCTGCAAAAGTCTGTTTCTACTAGGGTGCTGTTGCCTCCCCACCACTGTCCCTGGTTTCTCAGTAGCTGCTGTAAATTCCATGATGGCAAGTCAGAACGAGGTGGCTGGAGTCCCTGAGGTGTGACTGCACTGCCCCCATGTGGCAGACTGACTGACTGTGGGCTGCGTTTGGTGTCCTTTACCTTCCGGCTCTTCTGCCAGGGCTTGCTCACCACCCTTCAGGTAGCCCTGCCCTCCAGCAGGACCTTTTCCCTCCTCCCAAAGCTGACCTGCCACTCTGGCCTTCCAGAGAGCAGGCTTGTGTCCCCCCACCCTAGCCCTCAGTGGCTGCCCAACACCTCCCCATTAACCATCCCCCACGTTCCCCGTGTCCCCAACTCCTCACTGTGCCTCCCACTCCTCACTGTGCCTCCACTGGCCAAAACCTTTCACTCCCACTGAGAGGTCTGTGCCACACACCTGAGCATCAGTACCAAATACCTGAGACTATCTACCACAAACCTGGGCACATCTGTATTTTACCTGACAGTATCACCACATACCTGTACCTTATCTGAGTATCAGCACCTGAGCACATCTGTACCATGCCTGAGTATTGGTATCACAAACCTGAGCACATCTGTAGCATACCTGTTAGTATCTTCACCACGTATCTGTACCTTACCTGAGTATCTGCATCACACACCTGAGCACATCTGTACCTTACATGAATCTGCACCATAAACCTGTGAGTTGCGGAGAAGCCCACACTATTTTCATACAGGAACTGCTCTCTCTGCCAGTGAGGGAAGGAGACCTTAACTCACCTACAATCCCATCTTCTCTTTGTAAGTGTCCGTCTCCCCTTCCCTAATCCCGTTCGACATCATACAATCTCCTCAGTGGCTGGTACAATGTGAGAACAGGTCTCTCAGCATCCAGCCTGTATGGCATCGAGTGATCCTTGAAGATTGAACCCGCGTACCTGAGGGAGGGTGTCTTACCAAGGCCTTGAACTGCCATTGCTCCAAGACCAGCTCGAGGAGTCTCCAGTTTTGTGGGAGTCGGGCTGAATCCAGGACCCAAGGCGCCGCAGGTGCAGGGCGGGTGGGGGAAGTGGGTGGACTGGGAAAGCCAGCATTTGGAGGATGAAGCACAGAGCACAGTGAGGCTAGGCTAGTGGTGATGCCTGCTGCCCTCACTCTAAGCTTGGGGTCTTTACAGGCCTGGGATCAAGGGAGCAATGGGAGTGGTGTCACCCACAGGCACCTCCAGTGGCCCTAGTGTGTGGCACGGGAATGGGGACAGGGAAGCAGCAGAAGGTACTGGTGCAGGGGGTGTGGGTATGGGATTAGATGGAGATGTTGAATCCAACGTGTTTGTGAGAACCCAAGAAGTCACCTGAGCACCTGGATGTGTGGGGTTCACCAAGTGGGTTCTAGGGTCTGAAGGCCACTTGTTGCAAATTTGGGGTTCAGGGTCAGGGGACCGACATCACTAAAGCAGAACTTGGGGTCATGTGCTGGTGCTGTGTCACGAGTGTCGACATCCAGAGAGGCACCCAATGTGAAAAGGAGTGGAAATCCTCAAGAGACCCCTGTGGACCCTCCTGCACTGAGCTCACAAGGCCAGTCTCCGAGCCCCACAGATTCTCATCAGTGACGTCCTCATCCCTCCATCAAGCACCACAGATAAGAAACCCACACCCTTCCCAGGTACCCATATCCCAACCTGCAAGGTGCCCAATCACGGACACGCAGGGCCACCCAATTTCTGACAACCATCCAGAACCCAAATATCCACAAATGTCCCCCAAATTCTGGTTTGGGAAGCACACTTAGAAGGGGGGAGTGCCCTGGCCAGTGTGGCTCAGTTGGCTGAGCACTGTCCCATGAACTGAGAGGTCACCAGTTCAATTCCCGGTCAGGGCACATGCCCAGGTTATGGGCTCGATCCCCAGTAGGAGGCAGTCGATTGATGTTTCTCACAACCATGTTTTACTCTCTCTCCTTTCTTCTCTAAAAAAAATTAACAAAAACATATTTTAAAAAGGGGGGAGGGGCAGAAACAGCCTAAAGCAATTCCACGAGTGGCAGGGCCAAGGGTCATGGGCTGTCAGATCACACACTCACTTCACTTTCATGTTTGAAAACAGACCATAACAGGGCAGAGTGAATCATTAGTAAATGACAAAAACACGCCTCTAAACTACATTTGGATTTTTATGTTCAAAGTTGTTCTATGAAATTTAAACACACTCCTGTAAGAGGACCAATTATATCTACACATTTCCACAAGTGAGTCATACGGACAACCGAAAATGACCTCAAGGTGTCCAGAGCCCCTTGAAGCTCCCCTCATGAGCACATCAGAGATGGCCTGGGACAAGGGGAATATTGCTTTATTGCATACCTTGCATATTCAAATGAATACAATAAACCCCCTTTAAAAAAGTAAGGCACATGAAAAGCCTTCTGTGCAAGTTCTGTATTATTTTAAAATTCCTATTGGCTAATTAAAGTATTTCCACTATAGAATTGGAGCTACATAGAAAAGCACATGATAAGTGTTTGACATGCAGAATACCTGAAACATTATCATATCTTACCTCATGGCACAATTAAACAGTCCCAAATCAAATGTCTGTATCTGAACAGCAATATGACTATTGTTACAACTGCAAAAATGTTAATCAGATGATCCACGTATGTACAGTTGGGTCCCCAAGTATTAACTATATAAAGACAACAGCATTTGTGCTCCGTTTCACTAACGGTAAGAGATTTGGCATTTTCAGTCTTTTTTTTCCGTAAGTCATGTTGCTATTTATAAAAGGCCAGTGTTATACGATGCTGAAGACCATGGAGAGATACTGTTCATATGACACCTGAATCCAGCCGTCCTGATCTGTATCGTAGCGTCTGAATATATCTGTCAGTCTCTGAGGAAGAAAACCACAGGCATTTAGATCTTGATATTAAAGGAACAGAATAAATTTGGCAAAAAGACATTTAGGAACCCAATTTCAGCAGCACTCATGTTTCCACATTCCCTAACTGACAAAACCAGCACAGGGAGGCACATGTGGAGGATCTTTGTCTGATCCCAAGGCCCAGCAGGTGAGGGCCAGCGCACATCATGCAAGGGCAGGTCTCCCTTCGCCAGCTCAGGGTCCATCCTGCCCCCCACATCCTCCTGTCTGCCGATCCCCCACCCCAGGGCTCCACCTTAATTTATTCATAAGCCTGACCATCTAGGTCAGGTCAGGTCAGAAGCAGGAGACCACCAGTACTCAAAGGCAGGGACATTCAGGTAAGGGCTGCCCCAGAGGGCAGGGCTGCAACCACAACAGATTCTGAAGAATTATAATGACAAGATAAGAAAACAACGCCCAGGTTCATGACGGCCTTGGTGCCCAGCCAGCTGCCCAGGGCGGGGCCTGGAGAAAGGCTGGAGCCTGGCCATGTGGGCTGCGCCTGCCAGTCTCCTCAGGGCTCCCTCGGTGTCAGCCAGGAGCATCCCAGCATGTGTGCGAGACAGCGGCAGAAACCACCAGTGGCTTAACTCTGGCTTGAAGAACAATGGGCAATCTTTCTTTCTCCTTTTGATTTTTTTAAATTTATTGATTTTAGATAGAGAGGAAAGGAGGGAGGGAGCGAGAGGAAGAAAAAAAGAGAAAGAGGAAGAGAGAGAAAGAGACATGAATTGTTGTTTCACTTATTTATGCATTCACTGGTTGATTCTTATATGTGCCCTGACAAAGAATCGAACACACAACTCTGGCATATCAGGACGACACTCTAGCCAACTGAGCTACCGGGCAGGTCTGGGCAATCTTTCTTTATGTTTTAATTGTATTTTTCCAAGATTTCTACAAATTTTCATGTTATTTTATCAGAAACAATTTTTGAAAAGCTTTTTCCTTTTCGAAGAGGCAGAAGGAGGAATATATTTTCAAGGCTTTTTGCTCATGGCCCGCAGTTTTCTTTTCGATGCCCCACCCCTTTCCAGCATTCAGGGTCATTCTGGAAGGGTGGGTGGGACTAGAAACTGGCAATGAGGCCCTAGGCATAGCTGGAAGCCTGCCTGGAAGCAGTGGCTGGCCGGGGCGAGCTTCTCGGGGAGGGGCGGCGGGGGGGGGAATTCATCGCATCACCCCAGCTGCTGAGCCTACCAGTATATGCAGTAACCTTTGCTTAGGCAGAAATACAAAGATCAGATGTTTACTACGGGCCCTAACCTCAAATGAAAGTCCTTATTCTAAAGCAAATCAGATACCGACTCTAATGAGATTTTACACTGCATCTTTCCTAGGGTGTTCAAACTGCTAACACGTCACCCAGCCACACAGACCCCGAGGCAGAACGAGGTCAGGCTCTCCTGTCCCAGAGATCTGAAGCGTACGAGTTAATAAACCTGGGTCTGAAGAGACCAACACACCAGATTTCTTCACTGGTAAAGAAATCAGAAAAACTTCACTTTTGACTGACCTATCATTTGAACAGGAAAATTTAAAAATGTGAGAATGTTTTCAAAAATTTCAAATTACATTAAAAAACCTCATGCTGTTCAGTGGATCCTAAAGCTGACAAGATGGAACCTCAACTTGGATTCAAGTTGCAATGACTTATCTTCTAGAGATGGGCTCTACTGAAATATTAATGGAAAAACACTCTTTCCCCTAAGTGGAATTTGCTACAGAATAATGCCGGGTGGGGGTTACAGTTATAATAATTCAATGGCCATGGGTGATAATGTTGAATCTGAGACATTGGGTTCATTTTACTGCTGTCTCTGCTACTATTATTTTTGGGGGAAATTTGTCATAATAAAAATTTTTAAAGATATAAGTTTATTAGTTCTAAAGCTTAAAATATATGGAACTCGGATCCCTACCTAGAAACAGGAGCAGGGACCTAGAAACAGGGTGGGAACAGCAGCACAGGATCAATTACTGTTCTGTCTTAAGAGGGCGTCTCTGGGTGAGCTCGTTAAGCTCTGCACTTAGTTCTCTTAGAGGGAAAGAGTGAGACCATAGCATGGACATCTCAGAAAGGTGTGGGGAAGTGGGGTGGCCAGCGGTCAGCAACTCAAAGGTTCCACCAAGACCGCACAAGGACCCAAGGGTTTGGAGCCAGGTTGGGGACTTAGAGCTCACCTCACACAGGAAGGCAGGACAGAGGGAAGACCACATGCAAAGTTTACCCATTTCCTCAGAAAGAAAATACAACAAAAATAGCAGAGTAAACAAGTAAATAACCCACTGTTTATGGGAAAACAACCTCTTCTGAATGGACTGCTTTATAATATTTGCAGGTGGAGGAAGAGCACTACTGTTTACACCTCAGTGTAACAGAAAAACATAGATACTTCTCCAAAGACAAGACTTTTAGAAGATCCAGGAACTAATTTTATACGTGTCTGACTCCATTAAATCCCCGATTCCAGAATGGCCCTTCCCTTTCTCTCCGAGGAGCCCAATTACCTGCAAGACGATGCAGCCCTGGATGAAGTCGTCAAAGGCGATCTGTCCCCGTCCTTGTCTGTCAAACTTGCGGATGAGGATGTCATGAAACTGGTCAGAGAGCCGGTAGCCTTGAAAGGGAATCAGAGTAAATAGCGTGCCAGGGGAGGGCGCTTCCTCCAGGGCCCCGCTGGCCTCAGACACATGCCTTATCACAGCTCAGGATAAGCGGTCTGGGCTGGGGAGGGAACACACAGCACACATTCATTCCAACGCACTGTGAGCTCCGCGAGTCACCCAGTGGTGACCACTGCTGGCAGGCCAGGGCATCTCCCTGGAGGGGGAGGAGTCACTGGAGGCAGGACCACACTGCGATCTGAAGGATCCCGTGAACTCACTAGTTCGCATCACACCCGAACTCCGGAAGGTGGCTACTCTACAGACCACCCCACAGGGCAGCCAGGACCAGCTTCTTGAATGCAGCGCAGTGATCATTTTGAAAAGCCCTATAGCTAGCTGGGGCGTGATTCCATACACCAGGAAGGTTGTGGGTTCCATCCCCAGTCAAGGCACTCATGGGAGGCAACTGATCAATATTTCCCGGTCACTTTGATGTTTTCTTTCTCCCTCCCCCTTCCTCTCTCTAAAATCAATAAAAACATATCTTCTGCTGAGGATTTTTTTAAAGCCCTTTACCGACAGATTTTATTACAGTTATTAACCTAGACATGAACGTTCTGAATAATTCAGCTGCCCTGGGTTAACTCATCACTAGAGAATCTCGTTTTGAAAGATAAAATATCACTGACATCTTCCAATTAAACAAAATGTAAACCTAAGGAAACAGATTCAGTGATAGGTACTTCCCCATAGAAATGAATTGATTAGGAAACTGAACATTACAAGGAGTAAGGTAGCCTCACAAAGTTCAAAGCCACTACAGGTTCATCCAATGTTACGCAGAGGGTCACCGATTCCATTTTCAATTTACAAATGTGTCTTGAAAAGATCTCCAGCAGGAAGGTGGCTCTGAAGATGGGGGATACCCCTGGGGGCAACTAAACCAGGACACCTACTGCCCTCCCCTCGTCACCCCACTACCTGTATGACCACGGTATCCTTACTTAGTCAGGAGACAAGATCCAGGTGCCAAAATATTTTTACTGATTTTCAGTCTTGCTGCAGTCTTTGCAAGGAAATGTACACCCACTGTCTGAGTGAATTTCACAGTTAATTACCTGTATGAACACTTAACACTTTACTGGAAAAGATTCAAGCATGCAAGCATGTGATGGTACCTTTCTGAGTGGCCAGTGTGCTCTGCACGCCTGTGACTTACATCCAGGGTCCCCCTCCCTGCAAGCTGAGTAGAAGACAGGATGCCCGACTGAGTCAGAAAGAGACAGCTGCCACTCCTTCTGCCCCTATGATTCTCATCTCCTCACACCAGCACCTGTGCCTGTGGTCAGGTAAGACCGGCCAAGGCTGGTGAGGGCTGAACTTAGGACACAGTGACAAGGCCATGCCCATTCAGGGTGCAATGGTCTCCTGCCCGACTGGAAGGACAGATAAGATAGTAACAGTGACACAGTAACTCCGCGATCCACGACAAGGAAGCGACTTGTGTCACTCCTGGCATTAACTCCCAGTGTCCCTGGTCCTCAATATTACTGCAGGGAAAACAAAAGTGAAGGAAGTCAGACTAGAAAAATAAATGATGTACAAGCCGTGGAAAGAATATCTGAGAGGCCAAAATCTGGGAGCAGTCAGTTCTCTACGAGGTCCTTCCAGTGAAAACCCAAGTAACAATAACTAAAAGGAGGTGCCCTCTGCTCATGGCCCTGCCCCCACAGCCTGGGGCCCTGGTTGGGACTGGCCGCCCTTCAAATCTGGAATGCTGGCCCAGTGCCTCACCCTGACCTGTGGCTGAGCACCTTTCTGCTTTAGCATAAAGGGGGGGGGAGGAGGGGAATGCAGCAAAAAGATAAGTTCAAGGTTCATTACATTTTCACAAAGTTTTCATAATAAACACTGCACTGGCTCGGTGGCCGCCAAGGCCGCGCGGAGGAAAGGGGAGTTGGGCCCGGCGGAGCGGCCCCCGAGGCCTTAGTGCTGAGTAAACTCCGCCCCGCGCTGGCGAGAGTGAGGGCTGGGCCTCGCGCACCTTCTCCTTTCCAGGTCTCTGTTCATGGCATATGGCACCTACTAATAGAAATTTTTAAACGAATGGACTATCAAATCCAGAATGTGTGCTGGTCAGTCACACAGCGTTGCCAAGGTTGGCCTGGACACCCCCCTGGAGCTGACAAAGGCCAGAGGGCACTGAAGTGCTCAACCCCGACTCCCTCAAGCCTATGCCGAGCTAAAATCATCCCCCTCTGACCCAAGGCAAGATACTTATTGTTAGGGGTCAAGGCCGAAGGGAACGTTTTGCTTCTGTGGCACATTTCCTAAGTTACAACAGAAAATCTTCCAAAATAATCAACATGGGAAAATGACAACACTGTTCCTTTCACAGAAAACAAGGCTTTGGAGAAGCCCTAGAAAAAAAACAATCAAGAACCAATCACAGGAAGAAACTTTTTGGAATAACTGAAGAAATGCTGCGAAAGAGTATTTACTCTCCAGAAAAAACTCAGCAGTCAGGAAGGATCTCAGCGCCGACAGGAGGGCCCGCCAGCCCTGACGGGGGTCTCGCGGGGCCTGCGCAGCTCCGCCGCAGCTGCAGACACCCCGGGTCTGACCTCGACTGGGAGGCCTGAGAGTCTTCCCACCCGGAGCTCCGGGGACCCGGTGGTCACAGCACTGAGTAAAAAGAGGGCTCTGGGCCTTGCCAGGTTAGAAAATGCTGTTCGGTGTGTGTGATCTACCTGAGGTCACAGGGCTAGGAATCACTCCGAGGATCTGGGCTCCTCCCAAGTTCTCCCAGCCTGCAGGCCCCTGGCTGCTTCCCTAGGCCCCCATCAGTCTCCCACATAAGGGCAGAGCAAGATTAGTTGCATTCTGAGCTCCAACTCTAAGGACCTGAGGGCCACGTCTTGCCCAAACTCTGACCACACCTAGTGAGCTCCAAACAGCCTTCCTGTGCCATCAGACAGCCTCCCCCGGTACTATGTCTGAGCTCCTAAGGCAAGAAAAGAAAGCGACAGAAAGAGGAGACAGTCATAGTGTACATAGCCAGAGAAAAATGGAGCGGGCAGGACCATGTTCACCATACTATAAAACTCGCAACACCTAGAAAGTAGTACATTATAATCTAAGTTTTATTTTCTTCGGTTTCTTCGGGAAGGCATTTATAAGCAGCCTTTTAAGAAAAACACAGAGCCCTGGCTGGTTTGGCTCGGCGGATGGAGCGTCAGCCTGCAGACTGAAGGGTCCCAGGTTCGATTCCGGTCAAGGGCATGTACCTGGGTTGTGGGCACATCCCCAGTAGGGGGCGTGCAAGAGGCAGCTGAATCAATGTTTCTCTCTTATCAATGTTTCTAACTCTGTATCCCCCTCCCCCTCTCCCTTCCTCTCTGTAAAAAATCAATAAAATATATTAAAAAAAAGAAAAAGAAAAGAAAAACATAGAAGGGGTTTTGTAATATGGGCCCAGTGAACACTAAACCAAGTAAAATTGTCTCAAATTAGAATCTCAGTGTAACTTCAACCTTGAACAAGACCCCAACATTTCAGTTTTTCCTCTACAAAAAAATCCTAACTTCCCTCAGATCCATGCATGGGTATCAGAGGCCCGCTGACCCACTCTGGAAAGGTACCATGTGCACACTCCTCACGGCACGGCACACGCACACCCTGACACGCACTTGAGAATGGGAGCTCGTGCTGACTTTAATGTTCTACCTGAGGCCCTCGATATGCGCTAGAGCTTAGGGAATCGTTACTTATGGGTATTTTATCATCTTTCTGTGTATTTTGCTGTTTCATGAAATATGCTACCCTACACTATCTTTTTCACTTACTTTAAATTGTTTCAAAGCTACATTCTCAATGTGCTTGTGATGTCATTTCAATTCACAAAAGATAAACGATTGCATAGCCCCTATCTCATTTTGGATGAAAAACTGCATTTAAAAGATGCATAAAAGTCTCCTCCAATAATAACAAAATATAAGTCTGTGTAATGTAAACAAAAATTTCACAGAGTCTGGGTTAAAAAATCAGTAAGTTGAACAAAGTAAAAGAACTTCAATGGTACCTAGGTTCCAAAATGAAACATGCTACACAATCAAGGTAAGTGAATTACCAAAACCTGAAAGTGCTTGCTTGAGCTCGTTCTTGTCAATCATCCCCGAGTTGTCCCTGTCGTAGGTGCGGAAGACATTCTGCCAGTCCGTGATGTACTTCCAGACGCCTGTGAACTCGCTGAAGTTCACACCAGCCTTGTTCTCACGGTCAAACATTGCTGAGGAAAAAGGAGCATAAGTGGTGCCCAATGAATGGAATCTCGATGTTAATCAGCAAGAAGCACAGCCGCAGCAGTTACCTCCCCAGCATGGACTCAGCCAGCAAAGCCCTGAGTGCTGCTAATCATGCTCATTAGCTGAGTCAGGGGCAAGATCAGCTCTGCTGGGGTGGGCAGGGGGCCTGTCACCCAGCCACAGCCCCCCATGAAAAGGAAAATGGAAGCAAAACACACTATTAGAGCCACAATATAAAGGATTCTTTACACTAAAGTGGGTTCTACAGAAGCACGGCCACTTGCGGGTGCTCTGAAGATGCCAGGGCTAAGTGCCCCTTACTCCCAGCTCCTCGTTCTGGGCCTAGAACATGGGGCCCCCTCCATTTCCCAGGACCGACATCCTCCAGCGGAGGTCACTCAATGAGAAAGAGATTCTACTGGCTTTAATGTTTTCTTAGAACTGCCTTTCATTTTTTAAAATAATCATCCCAATTCCAGGTCCAAATACAAAATAACTACCACTACGCTTACATAAAATTGCAAAATGGCTGCCCTGGCTGGTGTAGTTCAGTGGCTAGAGCATTAGCCTGCACAACAGAGGGTCTCAGGTTTGATTCCCGGTCAAGTGCACATACCTGGATTGCAGGTCCGATCCCTGCCCCCAGTTAGGGCCCACGTGGGAGGCAACCAATTGATGTGATGTTTCTCTCTCTCTCCCCTCTCCCACCTCCCTTCCATTCTCTCTAAAATCAATGGGAAAAAATATATCCTTACTCCTCAGGTGAGGATTTTAAAAAATCTATTAAAAAATTTGCAAAATGGCTAAGATATATGATATAAAAACTGTATGAATTATTGCCATAAAGAAAATGATAAATCATTTGGTGTCTCTTCAGGCAAGGTGATGATGGAAGCCTATAGCCTGAATGCTCTCAGTTTGGTCAGAAGTACACTACATTCAGTGAAGCTTCATGTAATAAAAAAGCTGGGGATGGCTCCAGTCAGTGGTTACACAGGATAAGGGCTGCGTGTGGGGCGTGCAGTCCGGTGTGTTCATGAAATCTTCAGGGTTGGAAGGAACGATCGGATGTAAATTGACAGTAAAGAGTCAGTGAGGGGACAGAAGGGCGGGATGAAGGCCCACACCTGACTGGAGTTGGGGGAGAATGAGGCAGGAAGCACACGCTGCACCAGCAGCCCACCCGTCTGCCTGCACAGGCAGGACACCGTCACCCTTACTTACATATGATTGACCTGACAGTCACAGGATTAAATGGAGTCCAGGTGCCTGAAAACAAACAGGAACTAAAGTAAAAAAAAGCGATTTGTACCTTCACTGATTTTTACATTCAGTAAAAACAAAGTCAAAAAATGCTTTTAATGTGGAGGAAAGCCGTATCTCTGCCCATCCCCGACTTGTATAAAAAGAACCCTTTTTAAAATACACACACACACACACACACACACACACACAACTGTTTCAGTTCTGGGTGGGACATAGAGAGCCACTCTCGACCTCTGAGCTGCAGAGGGCTGGAGAGTCTGCAGGTGCCATGCTTCACACTTAGGGACACTGGGCCCTGCAGCACCTCCCAAGTGCCACTCTCACCCAACTCAGGGCTTGTGCAGGCTTCTCTCACCCTCACATGTACCCCTCCAAATGCATGCACACCCTCCACCCAACTCCTACCTCCCCTTTAAGCCTTGGGTGAAATGCTTCCTCAGGGAGCTTTCACTGAATGCCCCACTCCAGGTCGCTAAGATAACTCCATATGCTCTGCCCGCACCTCTGACTGCCCCTTCAGACACCTGCAACGGCCATTACTCCAAGGCCAGTCCTCCCAAGAGAATAGGGGCCACCTGTCCCCGGGCATGACACACGAGTGCTGGACAGCACCTGTCTGTAGGTGTCACAGACCTTTGGGGGGAAGGTAGGCAGGAGTATGTATAGAAAGGTATGAGGAAAAGTCAGTATTATTGGAAACCAGTATAAAAAGAAAACTGTTAGAGGAAAATTCCACATACAGGGGACTCTCACTGCTTCCCTCATGCCTGCTGCCCCCTCCCTCCTTTAGTGGCTCCAGGCACTGAACTGGTTTTCACAGAAGATAACCCTTCACTGACCAGAAGCCCGAAACCACAGGCACCCACTGGAATCCCTTCCTTCCGCCCTGTTCCCTCCACCTGATGCAGACCAAGTGGCCATAGGGGAAGAGCTGTGAGTTTGGGCTAAACTGAGCTGACTCTGCAGAGCTGGAGGGGTTTCAGAGATGAGGCTGCACCCACAGTCCAACCCAGGCCGTCAGCAAATGGCTTGGGGAACAAATGTTAAACAAGAGCAGTACAAGTAAACTATTAAATACGGCTGCAAAGTCACTCTCGTGGTGAGTGCACAGATGGAGCACCTCAGAGAGGCAGGCCCAGGGGACCCAACTGTGCGGGGGAGCCTGAGGATTGGAGGGTCAGGGGCTGAATCAATGACGTGACCTGGAAGGTGGAGCCAAGGCTATAGACATCCATTCGTCCTTGTTAACCAAATGGGACCTAACTTTCTACAGCAGTGGTTCTCAACCTTGGCTGCACATTAGAATCACCTGGGGATCTTTTTTAAATCCTGATTTCTGGGCCTCATCCTCCAGAAATTCTGTTTCTTTGTTATGGGGTGGGGCCACGACATTAGTAACAAAGAAACAGAATTTCTGGAGGATGAGGCCCAGAAATCAGGATTTTAAAAAGATCCCCAGGTGATTCTAATGTGCAGCCACGGTTGAGAACCACTGTTCTACAGAAACCAGGGGCAATAACAACAGCCAACAGGTAATTGACTCCTTGTTGCGTGTTAGTTCTGTGGCCTGGTTCCCAGGCAACATCAAAGCTTACCAACCCACAATGAAGCCTAAACGCAATGTGCAGACATTTCACATTTTGGTTAGATTAAACATTAAATGCACCTGAGTGTCAGCCTGGAAACCTAAACAGGTTTCTGCAGGAAATCACACTGCAATGCCAAGAAAGCAATTCCAACAGCACTTGCTGAAGGCAGAGGACACATCTACAGGTGGGTTTTGTCCACAAGCCCTTCTCCTCCAGCGAGCCTCTATCCCAGGTTTCCTGGGCCAGCTGCACATTCAAACATTCCCATCTGCTCCTCCCAGTAACCACCGTGTCCAGGAATAATTGAAGCGATAGATTTCCTGTCAGACTTTTCCATAGAAATGTAAGTTCACTGTATAAGTCTTGTCTCAACTTCATCTCAACCAAAGAAAATAGAAACATACTATTATTTCCCCTGTAAGGTGAATACTCAACATTTCACCGATAATTTGGGAACAGTACTAAAACCTTACGAAGCAATGCTGCACGAATGGTGTGCTTCTGGAACACGCTGCCATCTGCGGGGTGGTCGGTCAGTCATCACCGGGGGCTTCAGTGTTTTCCCACTTAAACTCCAAGTACATAAATGAGTTTAGGAATTTATATCTGCTCCCTTCTCAACAGGGGGAATCCCACTCTGCTCTGGGATAATATATTCTGTCTTTTTACTCTCCAAAGAGTTTTCTTTCTTGAAATTGTGTCCTATTTACCACAAATTTTGGTTGGTGTAGACTTTAGAGATGGTGAAGGGTTAAGTCCTTATAACATCTTGCATAGGAACAACTGAAACACCCAAGTACTTGGAATCTTTTCTGGGGGGAAACAGACTTCCCATCATCACTGGCGATCTCTGCACTTCCCTACAGCAGACCCGGAGTCCAGCTGCCCTGGGCTGTTTTGCCAGAGGAACTTGTGAGGAGGGGGTGGAAGCACCACAGGGTCCAGATGCGGTTCAACGCATGGTTTGCGAGGACTTTGGTGCCGCTTCAGGTTCAGCAAAATCCCACGTTTCACCAGTCATCTTCAAATAGCTACGACTGGAAATATGGCCTTTCTGAAAAGCCACCTGAAGACTGACCAACAGTACAATGCCTACACCCTTTGATCTGATAAATGCCCCTTCTAGAAACCTGTTCTATGAAACTCTGGGTCCAATCACTGCAGTAGTTACATTAATGAAAATGAAAACAATCCAAGTGTCTAAGGTGAACACTGTAAACTCCACTCCGGTAGATCCAACAGTGTCTTGCAGTTCTGGACCAGGCAGGGTGGGAGCTGGTGGAGATGGGCTTGGCTGGAGGGGAAAAGGGATCTCAACTTCCAGTCGCCCTGTTTTTACACCCAAAGACAGACCAGGAATGCTGTGACCTGCCCAAGTCCAACCCTTCTTGTTTCTATCTGCAACTCTGGTGGGTTTCTAGGAAGAGCAGATGTGACAGGCTGCACTGAGGGTGCCCAGGCCTCTTTCAGGCTCCACAACTAGCTAGGATGACAACGTTCACGGTCAGTTTGTTAGAGCAAAAGGACAGAGAGTAAGACCAGGAAAGGCATGAGGATAAGTCTGGGGGGGAACCAGGCACTGCTTCCAGAGCCCCCCGTGAACTCACACAGGACAACAGCTGACAACATACATGCAATGTTGTCCACCTGGGAAGCTCCCCTGAGCCTGGGAGTCTGGGGTTTCTTTTGGGGATCAGTCACGGAAGCTTCAGTTGCCAAGAGAAGTCAGGTGTTGCCATCCCCAAACTCTCAGTGTGAATTATCCAAGCAAATGGATGCAATGCGCTCAAGGCCTTCAGTGGGCAAAACACTGAACAGTCAGAACATTCCAGAGGCAGCCATCATCCAACAGACCCTTTCTGGGAACGTGCAGGCTCTGAGTAAGAGCCTGCTGAGTCAGCCTCACCCCCATGCAGGCAGATGGGGCTGGGGCGAATCTCACTCCCTCTGCTGCATCTGGGCGACAAGCATCATCACCCACGACACTGGGCTGGGGCAGGAGAGGGATGCAATGTAGGGGCTATCTGCTAGGATGGTCTCATTTCTTCAAATATGGCTCCTCAAGATAGCTGGAACTCTATTTTGGTAAAAATACCTTAAAAACATGAATTACTATTTTTTTATAGCATAGTTAAAAATGCCTCCTCAAAAAACATCAATATCTTATGTTAAAGCAAACCTTAAAGCACAAAAAAGGGACTAGAGCAAATTTTAAAAAAACACCTAAAAGTCAAGATAGTTTGTGAAAGGTTATTTTAAAACGAAGGCACAAGAACAGCCTTCTCTCTCTTCAAACCCACTGACCACACACGTCCTGAGAGCAGTCATTTTTGGAGGCTTTTGTACAAAGGACTCAGTGTGTGGGACCTACAAAAGCCCTTTTCCAAGGTGGTTTCAGCTCGACTTTAACAGAGAGCATGCCAAACCACAGGTCTAACTAAAGTGAGAGGCTATGCTGTTCTGTAATTTGTTTCCCACCAGCAATAAACTAATAAAAATGATTTTCTGAAATAGCCCAAAGTCCAGTTCTAATATGAAAACAAAACCCCATTCCTGCCCTAACCAGTTTGGCTCAGTGGATAGAGCGTTGGCCTGCAGACCAAAGGGTCCCAGGTTCGATTCAGGTCAAGGGAATGTACCTTGGTTGCGGGCACATCCCCAGTAGGGGGTTTGCAGGAGGCAGCTGATTGATGTTTCTCACTCATCGATGTTTCTAACTCTCTATTCCTCTCCTTTCCTCTCTGTAAAAAAAAAAAAATCAATAAAAAAATATATATATATAAAAAAAAGCGCATTCCTGGGAGAAAAATCAAAACAGAAAATAACTTCTATTGTATCAGCTACAGGAACTCAAGGAGGAGTGAAAAGAACCGACGTTGTCTACCCAGTAACCCGCTGGCCCTCATTTAGGAGACAGCTACAAAAATGCTTATAGGAGCAGGAGAGAAAGGAACACATAAAAGAAAAAGAAATGCTGTTCACAGGGGCACCCACTGATGTGGGAGGAAAGGGGTTTGAAGACTGGTGGGATGGGTGGAGTCCACCTCACAGCCAGGAGAGGCCGGCACTCTAAACAGAAGGAGCAGAGACTCGAGGCACTAGAAGCATTAGGTGGTCACCTACATGAAGAGATGGTGGGAAAGCACCAGGCTCAGTGAGGGCCTGACTGAGCAGTAAACCTGAGTGGAATGTGAGCGGCAGCCCTGCTGTGCACCAGCGCTGTGCCCACATGTAGTGGGTGTTCAGTAGGTGATAACCATCGTCATCACAGTCATTAGGAAAAGAAAAGCCATCAAAGACTCCAGCTGGCTCTTTGGCCAGGAACAGTGGCAGTAACACCACTATTCCCCATCCCAGCAACAACACTGAGGCTTGCTTTCTGCCAGGCTCACACCAGCGTTCTGCATGCATTTTCTTGATTTACCGGCCCATTAACTGTGGGACACAGATCCAGAAAGGTCAAGTCCTTGCTCAAGGCCACATTCCTAGAACTGGTAAAGCCAGGACTTGAATCCAAGCAAGCTGACCCCATGACCCCATCGAGCCCACCCCTTGCAGCAATTTAGAGTATTTGACCATCACTCTCAACTAAACAGATTTCACACAAACCTGTGCCGCACTCTCAAAACTTATAGCAAATGAACAAAAGGAGATGTCCAAATGGATCACAAATCAGTCCTCACTCACTGCAAAAAAGCTCAAAAGAAAAGCCTTACTCAGTAGGGCACTCTCACTGTGGTGGACAACATCTGTAACATCTGATCGCAATTAACATATGATGTGAAGAAATCACCCATTTTGGTCAACACTTAGGAAGTTTTAACCCAGGATTTGCTGGACTGTGGCCTGCTGGTTTTCAGTGCTCTGGATATCTCTCTAGATAACCCTGTCTTCTCCTGGGCTAGTGTAACTCTGATAGTACTTCCCCAATTAATCAAGTTGAAATGGGCAAGAACTCAACTCCATTGAGAACTGGCAACACATCACCCACAAGGGCTGTAACCCTCATCCCTAGCTGAATGCCTACAATTCTGCCACTGACAAGACCACCTCCCCACAGTCTGGTGGCCTCTGGGACCTTTGTAATCCTCTCCATAAAGGTCTCAAAAATTACCTAAGAAATTCAATGATCTTCAAGACATCAGAAGGGCATCTGTAGAAAGCTAAACTTCCTATCCCTCCCAAAAACCTACCCTCCAACCCGCGTTTCTCAGCCAGCGTTTCCCTATGCTCATCCACACAGTCGTTCCGAAAGGCATTTGGAGTGGCACTGACAAAAACCAAGAAACCGCTTGGCAAATAAATCAGAAGCACCTCCACCACGTGCCAATAACAACAGTTAGGTGTGTCAGGCTTGCAGTGCAGAAGTCCCGGTGGCCAGGTCCCACTCACCATTGGAGAGTGCCTGCTGAAGCTCATTGTCGGATATCACCCCGCTTCTGTCTTTATCAACCCTACAAAATGAAGACCAATTCAGCTGGTGATGAACAGGGTATGAGAAGCAAATCATGGCGAGCACAAACGCTGAACCCCACTGACCATCCTGCATTAATTCTGGCATGTTCCTTCCTGCCACTTCGTTCTGCTGGGGATTCAGCAGCCCCTGGAGCTCCTTCACTCCACCTGCTCCAGCCCGCGTCGGTTCTCCCCAAAGCGGCCTAGTCATTTTTTCACTCTCCTTTTCCTTTCCCAGGTCTTTCTCTTTGATTATCCCTTGACCTGAGTTATGCCTGCACCAGTTTCTCTCTTGTTCCTTTCTCTCAAGTCATTCCGTGACTATGAGTCACTCACTTTTCCTCATTCATTCACCGGAAGGACGGCCATGGTCAGAAGGAGCCCAGGTAAAAGATCACCTGTCCCGGCGGCCATCACGTTCCAGCTTCTTTCCTGACCGCTGGCATTTTAATAGCGCTGGAGCTGAGTCTTGTTTCTGTTTATCTAAAACTAGCATCGCCAGGAGACTGTCCCGGAGGAGCAAGAACCCGCCCCTCAGCTGCGGGCACTCGGCTGTTAGGGGGTAGGGGGTGAAGGCAGAGCTCCAGGGAGTCTACGGAAGGCGCCACACCTCGGGAGGGGCCGGTGCGAAGGAGGGGCCCGCGGCGAGGGAGAAGCCCTGAGACAAAGTGGGACACTGGGCGTGGGACAGGAGGGGAGTGAGCAGAGCGGAGGCCTCGGGAAAAGTTGGGGGGGGGGGGGAGTGGGGGAAGAATGGGGCAGGAGGCCAGGGGAAAGCTGGGGGAGGCGGAGCAGAGACCGGGAGACACGGGGAAGAGGAGAAGGTGGAAAATGGAGCAGGAGACTGCGGAGAGGCCGGGGGTGGCCCGAGTGCAGTCTGGCCGGGGGGATGGGGCAGGAGGCCGGGAAGAGGAGCGGAAGCCGGCAGACTCCCGTAAGCGCCCGCGCGCCCGATCTCACCTCTGGAAGACGTTCCACAGGAAGCTCTGGTCCGGCAGCGCCGCGCCCACGGGTGGGCCGGGGCTTGGGCCGGTCCCGGGGCCCGGGCGGTAGGGGTAAGCGGCCATGGGCCCAGGGGTGCGGCTAGAATGGGGAGTCAGAGGCGACACGGAACGCCTCGGGGTAGCTCCACTTCCGCCTCTGCTGGGGGCGTGGCCTACAGTTACGTCACTTCTGGGAGAAACAGGAAGTGCGAGTCTCCGGGAAGGTCACGGGGCCTGACGCTGCCAATCCCTTCGCGGCCCTGTTGCCAGGCAACTCCGGAGTCAAGCTGCTCTGGGGGCCAGCGACCTCTGGGTACCGCTTGCGTCAGCCTTGCAGAGCGCACATGAGGGGAGGAAGGAGCTCCACTCGGGCACGTGTAATTCCTGCATTCAAAAAAGGCGTGAAAGCGTAGGATATCGAGGGGAGAACGTGTGTGGGATACCCTTGCGCTTCTCAGGGTTTTCCAGTCCCTGTCCCCGCGCGCTTCCTCAGGTCGGGTCACCGCGCGCTCTTCCCGGGCCTCACCAGCGGCTCTCAGTGCCTGCGTACCCGGGAACCCTCACGCTCCCGGCCGGGCTTCTCCCCTTCTCCCGGTAATTGACACCGACCTCAACTGGACGGTGGTAGCACTCGGAGCGTTTTTAGCGAGGTCCCCGCTTAAGGGCACTCGCGTCCCTGTTCTGTGCGCCAGCCTCGCCCCTCCCACCCAGGTCCGGACTCTGAATTCGTTCCAGTGCTTCCGTAGACTTCCAGCTTCGCAGGTTTTTAAATTCTTGACTCAGTGATGGCTGACTTGTTTCATCCTCAGAGTTGGGAAGCATTTCTTACCAGAATGCGGAAGGACCAGGAGCCAAGGGCATGGCGCTTTATCGGAGGCACCTGAGACTTTGCTCCCTGTGGACAGGAATCCATTATTCAGCACCCTGGGCACAGCTGCAGCTCATTCTCCTAACTGTCACCCTCTGTCCCACTTAACACAAGGCTACACGCTGGAGAGTTCCTTCAAATCCTACAAAGAAATTAAGATATTGTGTGCCTTTGGCAGTCACCTAAGGCAGCGGTTCTCAACCTGTGGGTCGCGACCCCTTTGGCGGTCGAACGACCCTTTCACAGCGGTCGCCTAAGACCATCCTGCATATCAGATATTTACATTATGATTCATAACAGTAGCAACATTACAGTTATGAAGTAGCAACGAAAATAATTTTATGGTTGGGTCACAACATGAGGAACTGTATTTAAAGGGCCAGAAGGTTGAGAACCACTGAAGGTATTAATCCTCAAAACTCTTCAACAGTGTGGATTTTTTCTGATTCAGTGAATTAAGTGGTTTCTGGTTTTCTCACATTCACATCACTTGTGGAAGAGGCCTACCTTTGACTTTCCAGTCCAATTTGTAAGTGCTCCGGTACAGTATACATGGGGAAACCTCAGCAAGAAACGTCTGGGCGGCTGCAGAGGGCCCCTGCCTCCCTCCCTCCAGCGTCACTGGCTCCACCAACCCTTGGCCAAGTCTCCAGCCTGGATTGGCACAGCCAACACCATCTGTGGGGCTTGGAAGGACCCCATTCTACTTTCTGTTTAGTTCTACGGGTGGGAAACGATTCCTTCGTGGTAAGAACCACTTACTGGAAGCTTACACTGAGCTAGATTCAGTGGTTCTCAACCTTCTGGCCCTTTAAATACAGTTCCTCATGTTGTGACCCAACCATAAAATTATTTTCGTTGCTACTTCATAACTGTAATGTTGCTACTGTTATGAATCGTAATGTAAATATCTGATATGCAGGATGGTCTTAGGCGACCCCTGTGAAAGGGTCATTCGACCGCCAAAGGGGCCGCGACCCACAGGTTGAGAACCACTGAGCTAGAATCTACCCTAGTGTTCGTTGCTTTATGTAATCCTCATACCAGCACCTTGTAGTACCAAGGTCCACATTTTACTGAGAAAACTATGGCTGGCCTAAGGTCGAACAGGCAACTGATTCTGCCCTCTCTTCCTGCATTACCTCAGTGGTGGCAAGACTGACTCTTAAAAGGGACAGTACTAGGAAATAAAGGTTTCTATAAAAATCACCCCTGCCCCATACATATTCACCAGGCTAGTCCGGTGCGCTTGCAAACCAGGCAGCCTCAGTCCCTCCCATCACCGAAGCCCTGATCTCCAAGGAACCTCAGGCTCTGAGAGGCTAAGTCTGAGCACTACATGTGGGTTGCACTCCTGTGCTGCACTGCTCGGCACAATCAAGCCTTAAGGTCCTCACCATGGACCTTTGCCATTGCTGAGAGGTGTTGCCTGGGGTCCTGTCACCACATCACAAAGATGTACAGCACAGCACCAACAATGATCACCTTCTCCCAATAGAAAGAGGCAGATCATCTGCCCCTGGTCCTCCTGACTCAGTCACTTAAAGTATTGATGCACTTGCCACTATCTCCTTGCCTATCTCAGGATTCAATTCCCTCCTAACCAGGTCTGGTCTAAGCTTTCATTTAGGTGGTGCTCCTGGATAGAGGAGGAAATAAGCTGAAAGACAACACTGCTTTCTTCCCTACACTAATGTTTCTCTCTCTCCTCTCTCTCTCTCTCTCTCTCTCTCTCTCTCTCTCTCTCTCCTCTCTCCCCCCCAGAGAGTCCAATGGAATACTTAAAAAATAATAAAAAATAATAACTTTCTGGAAAAAGAAGAAAAAAGCCTGGCCACCTTGAGAATCCTTCCCCTCCTGGGAATGTCCCCCTCGCCCCCAATGACCCTCTCCAGCCCACCCCTGCTCTCTGCCCCATGCCTTCACCACCCTATAGTCTGTGTCCATGCGTTGATTGCATATATGCATACAAGGTCTTTGGTTGATTACCACCCACCCACCAACTCTCCCCCATCTTCGCTCCGAGATTCCACACTCTGTATGAATATTGTTGTTTCATGTTGTTCCACAGCTCTCTTAAGCTGTCCTGTTTTTTGTTTTTTTCTTTTTGGTTCTCTGATTTTTTTCTTCCCTGTCCTCTCACTCACTGATCTGATCCTCAGTTTCCCCTAATATACTGTGTATTCCTCCCAATGTGTTCTTTGTTTATGCTATCTTATTATTTCCATTTTCAGATTTACTGTATCTTTTCTCATGCTATTGAGCATCTTTACCAACATTATTCTGAACTCCATGTCAGATAAATTTCTTAACTCCATTTATCTCTTCTTCTGGAGAATTTTCTTGTTCTTTCATTTGTATTTTTTTTTTTTTTTTTGGTCTCCTCATTTTGACTCTTTGGGTTTGTGACTGTGTATTAGGTAGATCTGCTATGCCTCTCAATCTCTAGTACACTACGGTGTCAAACACTGTTTCTAATTAGATCAGGCAAAGACTCAAGAACTTCAGTGACTGCCTCTGTCTGCAGATTGATTGGATTCTATTTTGAGTAGTCCTCAGGCAGTCGACCCCAGGTATGGTGAGTTTTGTCAACAAGGTGAAGCAATTGATTCTGCCTGGAGGCTAATTGTTATTCTCAGTCTCTTAATGGGCCTCAGAAACTCCACACTGTGGGGCAAGGTGTTTTCCAATAGGGTGGGTCAACAGTCTTCCCCCAAGCAGAACCGATTGGATAGCAAATATCTGCATGAGAAAGATGACCTTCACAGCATGAGGGAATCACTCAGCACAGGAAACTGAGGTGTCTGCTTTCTGAGCTTCTACACCAGAGCCCCCGCCCTGGCTTCTGCTCACATAGCTCCGGTCTACTCTGCCCTCCCTCTGCCAGAGCACAAGGTGAGTGGCTGAACATGGAACTTTGTGTGTTGGCCCTTTCAAAGGGTGCCTGCATTTCCCAGGCTACTTTCTCTGGCAGACAGCAACCCTGCTGCTTTTCACAGCCAGATGTTATTTGGGCCTTTCTCAGTTCTGGTGCTCTCTGCTTGGTGGCCCAGCTTGGGGGATTAGACCCAAGAGTTCTCAGTGGCAGCCCCCCACAGCTGAGATCTCTCTTCCCTGGAACTTCAGGTATCTATGGGTTACTAGCCAGCCTTTCCTGCCTCTGTCCTTCCTACAAGTCTCTATGTGGTCTCCACTTTCTGGCCTTGGTTATCAGGGTTCTCTCCAGCTAGTCTTCAGTTGATTATTCAGGATATGTTTGGTGTTTTTTTTGTATTTTAGTTGTAATTCCAGTTTGGTCCTGGGAACATGTCTGTAGCATCCAGTTACTCCACCACCATTTTTAATCTCCTCTCAATTACCTCCTTCATGTTTGTTGGACCACATCATTCTGTGAAGGTGGTTTTCAAAGTGTGGTCCTTGGACATGTTAGAAATGCAGGATTTACTAAAGTTCTGGGGGGCTAACGACCCCTCAATGTGATTCTGATGCATACTCAAGTTCCAGAACCACTGTATCAGGGATTGCAAAGTCGCGATGTTCAAATCCTATCATTCCTTTTATTTACAGGAAATCCTCTGTAAAGAATTTTCACTAATCAACTATGTTATTCTGGATTGCAGTTTATAGAGAAAAGGCAGGATAATTGTTCATTTTCCTTTAATTGTCCATTTTCAGTGTTAGGAGTTAGTGCCCTAGTTACTTCCAAGAGTGACAATTACGTTTTTGTTTGGTTGGTTTGGCTGTTTTTATTTTTAAACTATTATACATTGTTTTTAATATGTTCAGTGTTTCAATCAGATGTGATCATTATTGTTGGCTAGCTCCCAGGCGCCTGAAATGGTTCCAGCAGTCTTTGATGGTGTCCTGGCTCTCTGAATCAAAAAAAACATTTTAGGCTCATGTTGCAACTGCCCCCCGCTCCCCCTTCCAGGAACCAGCAATTCTTCAAGGAGTCCTGGTTTCTTTCAGTGGGATATGATATGCAGGTCACAATCCAGGTGCTTGGGGTGTCCACTGTTACTAGGGCAGAGCTAGGAAATGTGTATTTTTTAAAAGAACAAAGAAAAGGATGAGTTGACACTTATTTCTGTGCCAAATTTAGTATTACAGGGTTTTCACCTGTTTTTGAACATTTTCTTTCTTAAAAAATTTAGTTTTAACATAACATTAGTTATGAGCTTTAACCCACACTATACAATTTCAAAAGATAAATACCAACATTACTACCAATAATGAGATTACTGATTGAAATTTAGGATTTCTTAGTGACTCTATTGTAGTTAATTTACTAAATTGTAGACTCAATGAACCTTGAAATAATGTTCTCCTCTGTGTGGCTGTCACAGCTGGATTTGCATTTGGGTTGCAGACACTTGATGCTGTCCCTCAGCACTCAGCCCCTAGCTTCTTGCTGAAAGAACCTGCAACTCAGCTGAGGGCTCTGTCTGGTGGTAGAAGTGTGGCATGGAGCAGGGCCAGGAGTTCTGGCACGCTGGATGCAGCCCTCAACCCATGAAACACGCCAGTCTCCTTTCTGGTTAGCTGTGCCGAGCCAGCTCAGCCAGGTTTGGTGAACCTGAGAGGGGGCGGTGAGGGATTGAGAAAAGACAGACAAGAGAATAAAGCTGGGTCTGGGTGGGATGCTGTCCTCTCTGATGGAGAGCTAGCGACAGTGCCACGGCCCGAAAGCCGTCTTTATTTTATAGCCAGATTCCAGGAGGCAAAGTAAGGGCGTGGTTACAATGTTCTTGTGAATTTTGAATCTACTCAATTACTTGCACCTGATCAAGCTTTGTTTACTTGCTGCACCTCCCTTAGCCTATATCACTCAGCCACGTGCGATCAGGTTCGGACCATAAGGTCAAGCTTACAACTATAGCCTTTGGCTCTAATTGTGCTGGGAGGTCTTTGCCCTCCAAGCTAGGACTTGCACGTGGCTTTGCCACGAGAGGACTGTGCCTTTTCATTAGTCCGAGGCTTGAACCTGTCCAAACGCTGTGTCACAGCCCTAAGAAAGGGAATTTGACAAAAGGTGACTCAGCAATTCTACACCTAGGACTCCACCTCAAAGAAACTGTCAATGAAAAACGACTTCACACACAGTTATTCACTGTGGCTTTGATTACTGGCAAGCCACTGATCTTTATTAAGATGGCACTCCTTATTCACTAGCGTACAGAATTTTATTTAAGCACGTCTGTGAGCTATTTATTATACATAATTACAAAAGCGGGTCAACTCCGGTCTCATCAGTAGGAGCGAATGGCTGGGGGGACTGTGGCGCAGTCAGACTCATTTAAAGTTTTGTCGATTACAGGTCTGTATTTCAGAGAAACCTTAAACAGAAGAGTAGGTGGTAAGTTGAGGCACAAAAATGTACTAACAGCACTATCATATGATCCTGAAAAATTAACCATAAAAGTAGATTGCAGACAAATATGCAGGCACTTAGATAAAATCCTGGATATGCTGTCATACTTAAAGTATCTCCGTACTGTGTATTTACTTCCATTGTATTCTACTTGCAAGTGAATATTTACATATACACACATAAGGAAAAAATTGTACACATTCACAAAATGAAGGAAATATTTCAAAATTACAATATTTCTAATTGGTGAACTTGTAAATGTCAATTTTCTTTATTCTTCTTGTACTTTCTAACATGAGCATGTATTTCTTTTATAATCATCAACACCCCAAACAGCCCTGGCCAGTGTGGCTCAGTTGCACAGAAAGGTCACTGGTTCGATTCCCCAGTCAAAGCACATGCCCAGGTTGCGGATTCTGTCCCCAGGCAAGGTGCGTGCAGGAGGCCAGCAATCAATGTTTCTCTCTCTCTCCTTCCCTCCCTCCCTCTCAAAAACCAGTAAAACAAATTTTTAAAAAATAGGGTTGTACTGGGAGAGGGAAGTCTGACTTCTTCCTATATAATCATAAAATAGCCTTCATGAAAAATTATGAAAATGACTGACTGCCCAGATTAAACAGTCATAGTGGGCTCTCTATATATGCATATATTTAATCCTCACCCGAGGACATGTTTATTGATTTTAGAGAGAGGGAGAGAGGAGGGGGAGAGGAAGAGAGGGAGAGAGAAACGAGAAAAAGGGAGAGGAAGAACACTGATCAGTTGCCTCCCACATGCACCCGACGGGGAATCAAACCCGAAACCTTTTGGAGTACAGAACAATGCTCCAAACAATTGAGCCACCTGGGTGTAGGCACTCTTATGTATTAAATGATGACCACAAAACACAACTTAATTTCTGTAGACCCAGATAAAGGATCAAGACTATGCTTACAAGCTATTAAAAGCTTAGGTGTAGCCCTAGCTGGTTGGGCTCAGTGGATAGAGCTTCGGCCTGTGGACTGAAGGGTCCCAGGTTCAATTCCAGGCAAGGGCACGACTGGGTTGTGGCTCAATCTCCAGTAGGGGGGGGATGCAGGAGGCAGCCAATCAATGATTCTCTCTCATCATTGATGTTTTTATCTCTCTCTCTCTCCCTCTCTTTGAAATCAACAAAAACAGATTAAAAAACAAAAAAAGCTTAGGGGTAAACACTTTGTATCTTAATTTCTACCTTAATGGTGACAAAAATGCCCAATGGGTAAGACCAGAAGCTTCTATTGCAATCTCAGCTGGCTCACCCCATCTGCTTGCTCCCTGAATCCCCTGGGCTTCCCGGAAGCTGCTTCCAGGTAGTCCAGCCAATGGAAGGGAAGTGGTGAGGGGTGTTTTCCTTTCCCAGACCCCACTCTCCATGGGCTCAGGTTTCACCATTTCAGACCCTGCCACCGAGTCATGGGGGCTTACTCCCTGACCATCGGCAATGCTGTGGAAGACCAGTCCTGCTGAATGATGCGGAGTTCTGTTTTCAGTGGTGTCTCAAATCTATCAGCAGTCCATTTAAACCCACGGTGCTTCTCCCAGTTCATTAAATGCATGTGTCACTGCACATATGAGCAAACCACATTCTCCACCTACCTTCCCAGTCCCAACATCAACATAGGAAAGGGTGTGCTTCCTCCAGTGCTGCTCAAATGGCTTCTTCTGCTGCCCCTGGATGGGCTTGGAATAATCATATTCATCAACCCGGTCCTGAGGCCAAGAAAGGAAATTTATTTCAGAAAGCATCGACAATTACATTCCAAATTCCTTACTGCTCTAATAGAGCAATAACCACAAAACATGGCAAACTCATTAAACTGATACATGAGAGACGGGTCTAATATGAACCCCACATCCCACTCAACGAGGAGGTCCCACTGTCCCAAGCAGACCTTGTTCAGACAGCCAGGACCTTCCTAGTCATGTTCTATCCCAGGTATGCCCCTCTACAATGAAAACCACTTGTGTACATCTCATCTAAAAGAACATGTAACACAGTGCAACTAAGTATCAGACACGGGAATGGAGAAGCGAGATGTGCCAGCCATTTATCAGCCATCAGCCTCAGTTACTGGTAAGCCCCTCATTTGGTACCAGCTCATCCCAGAACCCCACTTTACTTATTCCATTTCCACCACAGCCCAAGTCCTGACGAAGTCAAGATCCCTGAGGTCAGGCCACACAGCTGGGCAGTGGGCTTCTGCAGCAGGGAGGGCCCAGAGTTCGGTTTACGTGCTTTTATGCACTTAAACATTTATCAAAAACTTTATCTTTTTGCTCTGTACTCTGGGAGATTTCACCTTCTTTCAGCCTTTTTCATTTAAATGTTTCAATCTTAAAATTATATTAAAATTTTCCAAATCTCCTAAAGAGAAGCTATTAAGCACATGGTAATGGATAGGCCATACAATAGCCTCTTTATATAAAACCCCAAAGATCCAAACACTTGTTATTTCTTCGGGGTGGGGAAATGTGGGGGTGGGCAGAGGCAAGACCTTTCACCGAGGGGCAAGCGAGGCATAGCACAATGTCTTACTTCTAAACACATAAGGACAAGACTTGCTCTCCTGGGGTGAGTGGATTCTACGTGCTGACTAAATGAAATGAAGATTTCATTGCAACAAGAACTGCCAATCCACAGCCTGGAGAAGCTTCCAGTTCTCCCGTACACATGATGAATGTGCTTACCAATCTCTTACTTCACATCAGGTAAACAGCAAATTTAATCCAGCCCCAATCAGTACAGAATCAGTCAGATTCTCAATAAATCAAGATCCTCTTGCTGGGCCGGTGTGGCTCAGTGGTTGAACGTCAACCCATGAACCAGGAGGTCACAATTTGATTCCTGGTCAGGGCACATGCATGGGTTGTGGGCTCAATCCCTAGTGGGGTGTGTGCAGGAGGCAGCCGATCAATGATTCTCTGAGATCACTGATGTTTCTGTCTCTTTCTCCCTCTCCCTTCCTCTCTAAAATCAATAAAGATATATTTAAAAAAAAAAGAGAGAGATCCTCTTTACTTAGCCAATCTCCCACTAACCCTTTGGGTAGACTGGTAGGCTGTCAGCAGCCCAAACACTGTCCTAGACAAGAGTCTGTGTGCCTGTCTGGGGGAACTGGCCCACGGCTTGCTGATATTGTTCATCCTTAAATGGCACTTGCCCCAAGCTCCTCCGCCCACAATTTTTTGCTCTCATAAGCTGAGTGCTCTTTCTGGCAGAATCTGACAAGTGTGCTCTGCAGAAAAACCAGCTTCTTTAAAAAGGCTGTGGCCCCAAGATACGGACCCATAATCACAGGCCCAAAATGATGATTTATTCATCATTTTAAATCACTAAGGTAGCATTTTCTGGTCACAGTACTCGAGCTGCAGCCTAACCTTCGCCCTAATGAGGAAAACTCTACTCTGCTTAGAGATGCCACAGTTAGTAGCAAGAGATACTGACTCAAAGCCAGAAAAAAGTCCTGTGGTACAAATACCTTGAGAACACAGCTATGGAAGTTACCAGGAGGAAAGAAAAGCATGTTTCTCAATTTACTTCTCTGACTTTACTCAAAATGGAGTAAACGTGGAGAAACTGCAGGGTCAGTTAGGGGTGCCCTGGGGAGGACATGTGGTGCACGAGTGTGTCATGAAGGCGCACCTTGTAATCTTCCCGGGCATGAGCACCACGTGACTCCTTCCGGGCCTCTGCTCCATAAATGGTCTGAAGCGCACAGAGCATCAGGTTCTGCAGCTCCAAGGTCTCCAGCAGGTCTGTGTTCCAGACCATTCCTGGGGACACAGAAGCCACCCATGAGAGACCGCCAGGATGAGGCGAAATCATCACTGAATGGGAATCCTGCACCCCAGCTATGTGCAGGGGCCTGGGAACTGCTCACCTCTGTCAAACGTCTTCAGATGTTTTAGCTCCCCGTAGAGCTGGCTGATTTTCTCACAGCCCTCCTGTAACACACTGCCCACACGGAACACTGCGGCATGATTCTGCATCGACTGTAACACACAATGTCATCAGGCTATCAAACAAAGAAGCCATATCAAAACTGCTAAACCTTCAGATTTTCCTCCTGTGCATTTCATTTTCTGTAAAATATTTATGTAAATTAAGTAGAAAAACTAGGAAATTCAGACTGGTTATTACTCTGAACTTTAAAACGAAACTTTGTGAGATACCCTCTCAGCAACTTTCAAATGTGCGATAGTGTTATTAGCTAGTTACCATGCTGCACATCACATCCCCAGGACTCACTCACGATTCCGCATGAGAGAAACGGTAATTGTCTTTCTCTGACTTACTTCACTTAGCATACTTTCCCTCCAGGTTCATCCATCTTGTTGCACATGGCAAAAGTTCCTACTTTTTTATGGCTGGATAGTATTCCACTGTACATATGTGCCACATCTTTAAACATTTATCTGTCAATGTTTCCATGATTTGGCAATTGTAAATAGTGTTGCAGTGAACACATGAGAGCATGTATCTTTTTGAGTTAGTGTTTTTCTTTGGATAAATACCTAGAAGTGAAACTGCTGAATCAATAGTTCCATTTTAACTTTTTGAGGGACCTCCATACTCTTTCATAGTGGCTGCACCAATTATTTACATTCCTACCAACAGGGCACGAGGATTCCTTTCTTCACATTCTCGCCAACACCTACTTCTTTTTTATAACAGCCCTTCTTACAGGTGAGGCAATATCATATTGTGGTTTTGATTTGCATCTTTTCATGTACCTGTTGGCCATTTGTATGTCTTCTTTGGAAAAATGTCTATTAAGATCCTCTGCCCAATTTTAAATTAGATTTTTTTTTTTTTTGCTATTAAGTTGTATGAGTTCTTTATATATTTCATATATTAGTCCATTAGATATATGATTTGCAAGTGTTTTCTTACATTCCATAGGTTGTCTTCTCAACACATTTTGTTGGTTTTTCCCTTTCCTGTGCAGAAGCTTTTTTGTTTGATGTAGTCCCACTTGTTATTTATACTTTAGCTGCCAGGGCCCAACAATCTTCAACCAGATCAATGTCAAGGAGCTCACTCCTTTTCTTCTAGGAGCTTTATGGTGAAGTCTTACATTCAAGTCTTTAATTAATTTTGAGTTAATTTTTGTGAACCATGTAAGATAGTGGTTTAGTTTCATTCTTTTGCTTGTGGCTGTCCAATTTTCCCAACATCATTTATTGAAGACTGTCCTTTCCCCATTGTAAAATCTTGGCTCCTTTGCAATAAATTTATTGGCCACACATGCATGGGTTTGTGCTCCCTCTATTCTGTTCCAGTGAGCTATACGTCTGTTTTTATGCCAATACCATACATACTGCTTTGATTACTGTAGCTTTGTAATATAGTTTGAAATCAGAGAGTGCTATGCATCCAGCTTTGTTCTTTCTTCTCATTATGACTGTGGCTATTTGGGATCTTTTGTGGTTCCATACAAATTATAAGATTAGTTTTAAATAAAAATGCCATTGGAATTTTGATAGGGATTGCACTGAATCTAAAGATTGCTTTGAGCAGTATGGACAACTTAAAACATTAATTCTTACTATTCATAAGCACAGAATCTCTTTCCATTTATTTGCCTTCTTCAGTTTTAAAAATACATATTTTTTTATTGATTTTAGAGAGGGAGAGAAACATAAATGGTGAGAGACATCTTTGATCAGGTACCTCTGCACGCCCCCTACTGGGGATCGAGCCCACAACGCTGGCATGTGCCTTGACTGAAATCAAACTGTGACCTCCTGGTTCATGGTTTGATGTTCAACCACTGAGGCACACCAGCAAGGCCTTCTTCATTTTCTTTCATCAGTGTGTTATAGTTTTCAGTATACAGATTTTTCATTTCCTTGGTTACATTTATTCCTATGTATTTTGTTCTTTTTGCTGCAAATGTAAATTGGATTATTTTTTTAATTTCTCTGATAGCTCATTATTAGTATATAGAAACGCAACAGATTTTTGTATGTTGATTTTGTATCCTGCAACTTGAGTGAATTTATTTATTGGTTCTAGTAGGTTTTTTTTGGTGGACACTTTAGGGTTTTCTATATACAGTATCATGTCATCTGCAAATAGTGAGTTTTACTTCTTCTCTAATTTAGACATATTTTAGTTCTTTTTGTTGACTTACTGCTCTGGCTAGAACTTCTAATACTATATTGAATAAAGCTGGTGAGAGTAGGTGTTCTTGTCTTGGTCATCATCTTAGAGGAAAAGTTTTCAGCCTTTCACTGTTAAGTATAATGTAAGCTACGGGCTTGTCATTTATAGCCTTTACTATGTTGAGATATATTCTTTCTATACCCACTTTGTTGAGAGTTTTGATCATAGATGGCTGTTAAAATAAAGTTTTGATTAAAGCTTTTAATACATAGTGGCAGAAAGGACATAAGCTCTCTATCCTTGAATATCAGAGGAGACAGCAGCTCCATGAAGGCTATAGAACACCTCACCCCACTCACAAGGCTTGGTGTTAAATGTTACAAGAGCCAGTAGGCACCCCTTTGGTGAAACAAAGAATTGCTGAGATAATGAGATGGTTAGCAGTGAGTGCTGAGGTGGTAGATCACAAGAGGCCTGGGAACACTCACTGCTTGCTCTGTTGGTTATTCTGTAGAAGCTCCTCATATATTAAATACCTTTAGAGTGTTACCGTTTATGCTCATAAGAAATGTGATATGAAATAAACTTGAAAATTATTTTAGGCATGATGAGAAGTAGAATCTACCTGTTTCCTATCATTTACAGAATGACCTTTCATCACTCTTGAAAAACCCCTTTATCATATGCTAAATCCCCACATGTACTAAGAGGCCTATTTCTGGACTTGATTTTGTTCTACTGACTAGCTGTCTCTTCCTCTACCACTGTCAAAGTAATGTAGCTTTATAATTTAATTCCATTTAATAGGCATCTCACCTACTTCCTTAGAATGATGCATCAATGTACGATTATAATGTACACCACCAATGTCACTGTTCTTCAGGAAGAGCAAATGGAAAAAAACTGTCTTAGAATCTAGTAAATACTAGTTAATACATTCTTTATGTTCTCAGTAGTCCTATTTTTTTCACACCCCTTTTACATAGAGTAAAAAGGTTAGGTTTAGCCCTTTCTGGTTTGGCTCAGTAGCTAGAGCATCGGCCTGTGGACTGAAGGGTCCCAGGTTTGATTCTCAGTCAGGGCACATGCCTGGGCTGCGGCCGATCCCCAGTAGGGGGTGTGCAGGAGGCAGCCAATCAATGATTCTCTCATCCTTGATGTTTCTATCTCTCTTCTTCTCTCTTCCTCTCTGAAATCAATAAAAATATATATTTAAAAAAATCAAAAATAAAGGTTAAGTTTATTCAAGGTATTTTAAACTCTTTTGGCTGTACTGTGAATAAGATACTAACTTTTGAATGGATTATTGTTGGCATCTTGGAAAGCTACTGATTTTTGTAAACAAATCTTCTATCCAGACACATTATTTCATTCTTGCATTGTTTTTATTAGTTTTTCAGTTTATTTTCTTGGAATTCTTAGGTAATCATCTCTCTTCAATACTTAGCTAATTTCCTTTTTGTTTCTTATTGTATAAGTTGGAATCAGCAAAAAAACTACTCCCTGCCCCTCCCCCCCACCCCCAACTCAAATGTAAATTCCACCAGGGCAGGAATTTTTGTGTTTTGTTCAATTCCGACTCTGGCATCTAGAACACTGCCTGGCTCACAGTAGATACCAGTACATGCCTTCTTTGGTGGGAAGAGTGCTTCCTATTTCAAAGTCTCTCATGGATTTGCCATTTCCATTACCCATATAACACAACGGCACATCTGTCCTAGCTGGCCCCCTATCTCTGATATCAGCACCCTACAAAAGTCCTGTAGAGGATCACTTGACTGGTTTTCCATAAACGTACTTGTTCCCTCACTCACGCTATTTTCCTTACCAGTCCGTGAAACCTTCTTGAAGCCCAGTTTCACCTGAAGATGGAAGTTGCATGGCTATATGCAACTTTTTTTCTTTTGGTGGTATCTGTGTGTATATGCCACTGGATCCTTTCCAGAATATGACTGAAGTAAGGGCTTCTTTTCAGAAAATATCTCTATACAGAAATTCTTGCAAATAATTTCAAGTGGACAGAGAGTTCATTCATAGACCAAGAATCCCTGTACTAGAAGAATTGGATCAACAAAAATGTTATTTTTTACTGATCTAAATCTGTGTTATCCAATACAGTAACCACTAACCACATTTACCTACTTACATTAAATTAAAATTAGATCCATTTAAAATTTAGTTCCTTAGTCAGACTGGCTATATTTCATATGCTCTAGTCACATGTGGTTAAAGATAAGGAATGTTTCCACCCTCACAGAATGTTCCACCAGACATGCTGATCTAGAAGGTAAATACTCTAACAGTAATCAATGCACAGACTAGTTTCCATCCTCGATCTGTGCACACCTCTTCCTGATTTTATTTACAGCCATCAGTGGTCCAGTATAAAGACAGTTCCCAGAACTGCTGAAAGCTAGGTGTGATGATGAGATTAATTTATCAGCAATGAGATATGCTGGGCTTTCAGGAAGCCTGCTAAAAGGAAGCGTCCCGCTGTGAACTGAGCTTGGACCTTCCACTGTCCCTCCTCCTTCGGGCTGTGATGTATACAGAATGGCCAGAGATGGTGTGAGGAAGGAAGCCCACACGCAAGCATCCTGGAGCATGCGAGAGAAGGCTGAGTTCCCTGATGCTGCAGTCGCTATTCCTGCCCTTGGCACTCTACGTAGAAAGACATACACTTCTATCTTATTTGATCTCTTTTGTACTTCTACTGGATACAGCAAAAAGTATGTCCTTCTGCTACTTACCCCAACCCCCAGTGCAGGGCTGTCAATGCGGCTGGTCTGCTTACTGCAGTGTGTGTGAAGGTTCTTACCTTCTGCATGTTGAGTCGTAGCTCCGATGTTCTTATGCTTCCATCAGCAAATCTCAACTTGTCAAGATTCATGACAGATTCTTCCCCAGCATTTGCTTTAATAGGGGGAACTTTATCTCCTAAAGAATAAAAAGGCTAGAATTTAACTTCTGAAAAACACTGAGAAAAAAAAGACAAATTTAATGACACCAAATGTGTCATTAAAAATGCACCTGAAACTCTACCTGACCACCCTATACCCGAGGTTCTGTTGACTTGGGGTCAAAAAGTAAACATAAAGATAAAATGCCTGGCAAAGAGTAGGTGTCCAATAAGTAATTTTTGAATGCACAAAAGATAAACCATTTAAAACTTTGCACCATTATTCTGTTATGGGGGAAAATGGCATCCTCTGAATGGCGGTTCTCCGCAAATCTGCCAACCTCCTTCCAACAGGCCTGGCCAGCTGTGTTTATATCTCCTGCTGATCCTGACCCTTGTACCAACGTACCTAACCGATACCTCAAGGTCTGCTGTACTCGACTTTCTGAGAAGATAATGTTTTGAGAAATTTTAGGGCTTTTTTGGGATGACGCTTTTAAATGTATTTTCTTCAGCATGTAATATACACAGGAGACAAAGGTCTGCAAATCAAGCAGGGCACTGGCCTCTCTGATCTTCCTGAGCTCTTCTAGGCAGGCTGCTGTTCTGGTTTGCTTTTATGTTTTAAAAAATTGTCATTTAGTAAAATTGACTTTTTTTTCTTTAGGTGCATAGTTCTACACATTTTAATAAGCATACAGATTTCTGTAACCACCATAATCAGGATACAGAATAGGGTTTGAAAACTTTAATTTTTAAAATATTCTGAGGGAAGTAGTGGTGCAAACATTCTCTCCTTTCCTTTTTGCACTTTAAAAAGTAAAGTATAATTAAAGTACAATACCAGTTTTTGTGTGGAGTTTTTAAGTTTGGGCAAAGAGTTACATAGCCTTACCCACAACCACAAGCAGGATACAGTCCCTGGCAACCACTTTGCGGAATGTCATATATATATAGAATCATACACATGTAGTCTTTTGAGTCTAGATCAGTGACGGCGAACCTTTTGAGCTCGGCGTGTCAGCATTTTGAAAAACCCTAACTTAACTCTGGTGCCGTGTCACATATAGAAATTTTTTGATATTTGCAACCATAGTAAAACAAAGACTTATATTTTTGATATTTATTTTATGTATTTAAATGCCATTTAACAAAGAAAAATCAACCAAAAAAATGAGTTCGCGTGTCACCTCTGACACGTGTGTCATAGGTTCACCATCACTGGTCTAGGTCATAGAACCTAATACATTTGAGATTCATCAATATTGTTGAATGTATGGGTAGTTTGTTCCTTTCTATTGCTGACTTTAAAAACATTTTTAAAAGTGTGTATTGATCCTCCAGATATAAAATTATAAGGTATTCTTATAAAACTTCCTTTTTGTTTTTCATTTTCAAAGAGTGAGCCTCAAATTTTCTGCTATGCTTTTGAAGATTTGGTATCAGGTTCTCTGCTAGGAAAATGAGCACTAGATCTGGGTCAGACCAGGTGGGTTAATTCCTGCCTTTGACACAATGACTGGAGGCAAGGCCCTGCTTCTGCATTTCAGCCTGGAGTTGTGTTGGTCAGAGCATGGAAGTGTCTCTGTGAAGACAGACCCTTGGGAAGGTCCTGTTCTCAGTGGTATATAGTATTTTTTCCTCTGCAAATATTTAAAATTACCACACGGAGAAAATCATTGCTTAAAACCCATTTTATCACTGAAGTGGAGCCACAACCCCATCCTTTGTTTTGTTTGCATTCAGTCAGCCCTTTCTCCTTTAGCAGACTATACTTTTAGAATGGCCTAAATTACTTTTCTATAAGTACCAAAAAATTACATATTCACTTATGTCTATGATTTAAAATATTTCATTGCGCCCTAACTGGTTTGGCTCAGTGGCTAGAACGTCAGCCTGCGGACTCAAGGGTCCCAGGTTCGATTCCAGTCAAGGGCATATACCTTGGTTGCAGGCATATCCCCAATAGGGGGTGTGCAGGAGGCAGCTGATCGATGTTTCTCTCTCATCGATGTTTCTAACTCTCTATCCCTCTCCCTTCCTCTCTGTAAAAAATCAATAAAATATATTAAAAATATAAAAAATATTTCATTGCAAGCAAATAATTTATATCAGGCAAGTAATATGTGATAAACTTCCCCTCAAATTAACAATTTTCTAATAGAGATTTTTCTAAGCAGAACATAGTAATTGCAAAAAAATTTTTTGCCCGAACATGTTACTCTCATAACTGTTAAGCCCCTGACCCAGCCTACGTCCAGTCTTAAGTCTGCCACCATGTAAACCTCTGAATTTGTTTCACTTCCAGGGAGAAAACAAGACCACCGCTATATGACCACTAAGCAAATCTTCAATTACAGACCTTGACTTTGTAACCTTTTGCCCCTGAAACAAACTGGGTAGCTACTTGAAGAAAACATACCGGGTCTGCAGGACTCTGCGATACTCAAGGCACATGCCCGGCCAAAGACGACCAGGTCCAAGAGTGAGTTTGCCCCAAGACGGTTGGCACCGTGCACCGAGGCGCAGGCGGCCTCCCCACAAGCGTACAGGCCAGGCACAACCTGGTCCTGGCCGTTCACATGCCTCAGAACCTTCGGAAAAGAGGAACAGATGTAAGAGCACAGTCTGCATAGGCCCTTCCCTGCAAGGAGCAGCTGTGCTATAGGTCAGAGCAAGGACAGGACCTTCTCTGTCTGCAGGGAACCTCCTGTGCTGACCCCGTCTCTTCCCTCTGCCTCCGGATACTAGGTTACCCTGTGCTGAGGTCAAAGGACCCCAAATAGCAGCACCTGTAATTTCAATCCCACACTAATTCCCATCAGAAACCTCACCCACCACCTGATTTAACCTCCTGTATTCCCATTCTCTGATTCTGGATTCAGATAAAGGGAGCATGGCAGGGTTTGGGAACATTAAACTATGAGGTAGAAGACTTGAGTTGTAATTCAGAGTCTTCCAACTTATAACTCATCTATGAAGTGAGAATATAATTCCTACTCACCTCACATGAGGAGGGACTAAAAGCAACTGATTGAAAAGCTCTTTGTGAACTGCAAACCACCCAAACATATACATTATAAAGAACACACAATTTACAAGGTCACTGTAAAAATAACGAGATCATATAGGAAAAAACTGCAAATGATGGGTACGACTATTTACTAAGAAGGGACTAATAAATTATTAAGAATTGCTATTAAGGAGTGAACGCAGTATTGCTGTCCAGTAACAGCAATCTAAAGGAAGTGCAGCCTATAAAACAACAGGTACTTTTTTGAGAAAGACATCTGCCTTTTCCTCTAAGATCTACAGGAACAACTGTGAGGTGGGCCCACTGTCCCACCCTCTTTCCAGCTGTATAGTCACCTGTCCCTTGAAGTTGGTGGGAATGCCACCCATGTTATAGTGCACGGTGGGAAGGACAGGGATCGGCTCCTTGGTGACGTCCACACCCGCAAAGATCATGGCCGTCTCTGAAATGCCAGGCAGGCGCATGGCGAGCTGCTCCGGGGGCAGGTGGTGCAACTGCAGGTAGACGTGATCTTTCTCAGGGCCACAGCCTCTGGTAAAAAAGAACAGTGTAACATAAGGCAAAGAACAATGATTACAGAAAACATGAGATTACAAAATAATCGAAGCATATGAGGCTCCTCATTTTTTGATACTGAAAAAACCCATTCATTTCTCCTTTTCTAAGCACCTACTGTGGGCCAGGGTGGACTCCATACACTTGATACAGCCATGAACAACACACAGACACACATCCTGGCCTCACAGGGCTCACAGTTTGCTACGCTTTCCTTGGTAAGTGCATCAGAAAGCCCTTTTATGCCAAATACTCCCAAGTAACATTTGACTTCTCATTTTTTAATGGAAAAATGTAAAACCTCCAAAGGTCACACCAGCAGATATCTGATGTGTTACCACAGTATAGCAAAGTATCAGAATAGCCCACACACCGGAAGGTCCCCAAACAAGGGTTAAAACACAATACAACACCAAAGGCTCCCACACTATTTTCAGGTTGGGGGTGTCATGTCTCACTTCTCCAACACTGACTGTCTCTATCACATGCACATACTTTCACACACAAATTATGTTCCAAAGATTAAAAAAAAATCATCCTTGGGTGAGAATTTAGAAAAACAAAAACAAAAAAACTGGCTAACTTCTCAAAATATAACTCTCTAGAGCAGTGGTTCTCAACCTGTGGGTCGCAACCCCTTTGGGGGTCGAACGACCCTTTCACAGGGGTCGCCTAAGACCATCGGAAAACACATATATAATTACATATTGTTTTGTGATTAATCACTATGCTTTAATTATGTCCAATTTGTAACAATGGAAATACATCCTGCATATCAGATATTTACATTACGATTCATAACAGCAGCAAAATCACAGTTATGAAGTAGCAACGAAAATAATTTTATGGTTGGGGGTCACCACAACATGAGGAATTGTATTAAAGGGTCGCGGCATTAGGAAGGTTGAGAACCACTGCTCTAGAGAGACATAAGCTAACAGACAACAGTCAGAAGAAGCAGAGGCAAAAGCCTGCCTGCCTAGGCAGAGGTGGGGGTGGGTGCTGCAATTCACACAGAAGCCATACCAGCCCATGTTAGAATGTAGACATGAACAACAGCCCCGAAGAGAGAGGAGGCTCTGTGTGCCTGCATGTGCACTCAGGCCCATTGGGAGATGATCACAAACCTTCCTTCACGGATTTCCAGAGTCATGGACCGGGACACGACGTCTCTGGAGGCCAGGTCCTTGGCCACTGGGGCATAGCGCTCCATGAACCTCTCGCCTTGACTGTTAATGAGAATGCCTCCCTCTCCACGGCACCCTTCTGTGATGAGACAGCCAGCACCATATATGCCTGCAAAGAACCCAATTAATTGAGTATTTATAACCTGTCGATGCTAGACCTATCCAAGTATTTTCTAAAAGATATCTGGGGGAGTGGGAAGCAAAGGGTATGCAAAGGACATTAAAGTCAGAGTAAGACAGAAGAAAAGTTAAGGAATAGTAAGTACAAACTTTCTCAATAACAAAAGCACTGAGTGAGGAAGAAAGACAGCTGCAGTGCACAATGATACAGACCTGCTGAGTACTCTAATTTTAACTGCATTTTAACCTTGCAGCATAGCTAAGTGTATGTTAAATATCTCAGCTTTTAATTTTTGAACATCCTTTTGCACACTGAAATTGTGGTGACTAGTTGAGGTAAAAAAAAAATAACTTGGAACATTTGTATCTAAAGTAACCAAATACGTTACAATAGTAATTATTTTACAGTTAATACTTATACTGTACTTGCTATGTACAATTCTAAGTTTCCCAATGACTGCAGGTAATATTATCCCCATTTTTAGAAAAGTACAATTAAAGCTCAGTAAGTTGCCCAACATCCACCTGGGAAGGACAGAGGCCAAGTCATGCCTGGCAACACACAAGGTCTACACCAGGGGTGGGCAAACTTTTTGACTCGAGGGCCACAATGGGTTGGTTCTTAAACTGGACCGGAGGGCCGGAACAAAAGCATGGATGGAGTGTTTGTGTGAACTAATGTACATTCAAAGTAAACATCATTACATAAAAGGGTACGGTCTTTTTTTTTCTTTTTTCTTTTAGTTTTATTCATTTCAAACGGGCCGGATCCGGCCCGCAGGCCGTAGTTTACCCACGGCTGGTCTACACCCTTCACCTCAACTCGGTCCCTCAATGTAATGAAAATGAGGAATGCCACACCATGCTTCAGTTTTAACAAAGGAGAGAGATACATAATGTAATTTTACAGCTAACACTTTCACTCCGACATCGAGAGTCATCTTGCTTCTATAAGAATGTAAATTCCTGCGTGTTCCTAGTTTCAATGGCATTTTTTCCAAGAGTTTATTTCCCACACATTGAAAAGGAAGCATGAGAAATAGAGCTTACTCTTAGTTAAAATTAGTAATTATAAAACCACCTAATACATTTTTTTTATTTTTAATCCCTTTCAGGGATCAGAAAGAACATACTGATCAGAGCAAAGAGAAAACACAGGTCTAGCTCTTAGCATGGTGGCCACTGCCACCACATGTGAAGTCTCCTCTGTTGACAGGTCAGAAACGCAACTCAGAAAGAAAAGGTCAAGATGAGTTCATCCCCCAAGAGAGATTCTCAGATTCATTTATGGATAACATTTCCCCAACTCTCTCAAACCTGCAACCCCAGCCGAGACCACCCCCCTTCTGAATCCCACACCTGTACTGTCTGATGACCCAAGATGAGTTCATCTCCACCATGACTGACATCCTCACTCATTAGCACCTCATGGATCCCTACATGTCAGAGCTGCATCCTGATGGCACTCTGTCACTAAGGCAGCCTGATGTTCTCCCTAGAAACTGAAATCTGCCCATGACACATTTCTAGTCACATGTTCTTTCCCTCACTTTCAGTAAATACTGACTGAGGTCCTACCAGGTGCCAGGCACTGAGAACACAGCAGTAAATGAAACAGATCTGCCCCTACCTCCCGGAGCTGACAACCCAGTGGTAAGGGGCACTGAACAATTGCTGCTTTATGAGTGGGATAAGTATACCTGGGCCAGGTGTAGCTAAGACAGGACCTCCACTACCTTGGGGGAGCTGGGAAAGTCTCCTGAGGAAATGACAAGTTAGGACCCGAGAGATGAGAAAGCAGGGAAGTTTGTATAGGAACTGCAGGAAGCATTCCATGAGTACTGAGTGCTTATAAGACACAAAAGCCTCAGTTCCTCGAAAGTAGCCCCATCCTACCTGTGGGGTGGAACTGAACAAACTCCAAGTCCTGGCAGGGAAGGCCTGCCCTGGTGACCATTGCAGTGCCATCTCCGGTGCTAGTGTGGGCAGACGTGCAGCTAAAGTAGGTGCGCCCATAGCCTCTGGAAAAGATAAGCCAGCAGAGAGAGAGTGGTGACTGCATGCAGCACCCCATTGGAACCTCCTTTCTCTAACAGCGCTCAGTGGACAGCAGCCTACCCACCACCACAGGTGCCCTCTGCACACACCTGGGCAACAGTGAGGGAAGCCTGGGACAGAGAAGGTACTCTCATTTGGACTTCAGTACTTTTGTGCTGTTTGAGCAATTCCTCTTATGATAAGCATATATCACTTTTATAATGAAATTTTTAAATGTTTATGGATTCACCTTTTTAAAGAGTTAAAATAAGAGACTGATGATATAAAATGGAATCTACTTATTTTCATCAAATAAACAAACAGCATTTATCTATCTGAGAAGTCAGTATAAAACAGTATACATTAGCCTGGCCAGCATGGCTCTGTGGTTGAGTGTTGACCTATAAACAACGAGGTCACGGTTCCGTTCACCATCAGGGCACATGCCCGGGTTGCAGGAGGCAGCCGATCAATGATTCTCTCTCATCACTGATGTTTCTCTCTCTCTCTCCCTCTCCCTCCCTGAAATAAGTAAAAATATATTTTAAAAAACACACCAGTATCCATTAAAAGAGATATTATTCTAGGAAGTGTCATGTGACTCTCTAGGCCTCAGTTTCCCAAGGGTCCCCCCCCCTGCAAACTGTAGGACACTTTCTTGCCCACCATAGAAGCGGATGACATTGTTGCCCTCTTGATGGCCTGTGTCTGAACCACATGTCCAAAATGCCTCTACTTTTATTAGGATAAAGGACCTCTGAAACTCAACTTCCTTATAGAGAAATTAAATACAATAAAAATTAGATTCCTACCCAGTAGCTATAACTGTGTTCTTTGCTCTGATGCGGTGGATGTACCCGTCTTCTATACACAGTGCGATAACACCACGACATTCCCCATTTTCCATCAGAAGATCCAAGGCAAAATACTCCACAAAATAGCTGGTATCATATCGCAAAGACTAAAACAGAAACAAAAATAGAGCCCCCATTTAGGGTCTTAAACCAACATATAAGGCGATGCTATTTATGTGAACTGGTTGAAAACCTTGATGTGGGGTATGTAACAAAAAGATCAGGTAAACCATGGGAGAGTACCAGGCTGGAAACAAGTCACAGACGCCAACTCACATCAACCCAGTGCTGATACTATCATGAAACACAAAAGGGGCTCTACTCCTGGCTGTATAAACAAACCATAAAAAGGTGCACACACGTCAGTGCATGCAAGGAGGAGACTGACTCCAGAAGCGACTGGTAATGTGCTAACATATCCCTTATTTGTACACATCCTAATAGGCATTATACGCTCTCTGGCACCACATGCAGCTTGACACTAGAGTTGGGGCCCACGGACCACAGGGTCTCGATTTAGGCTGGGCTGAATTATACGGGATCTGTTGGCCCTATGCAGCCACATTTGTCTAAATAAAACAAAACTTTCAGCCCCTCAGAACATCAGCCACATTTGTGATGGTCACATGCGGTGGGAAGCTGCTGGATTGGACAGCCCAGATAAGCATATATCTATGGCAGAAGGTTCTACTGGACAGTGGAGGCCCAGACCCTGGATCTGACAGTCCTCTTGGCTAATGGGAGGGTCTCTCATGAAACTGTTAGCTTCCCATGTGACACATAATTCCATCGGATGAGCAGGTCCTGTTACATATTTGTCATTACACTTGGCCAGAAAAGCCGCTGGTGTTCTAATACTTGTAAATCAATGGCCTGTCCCATTTATAAACAAGAGTTCAGAATACTGATTATTCTGAATCAACATTATTCAGAATATTGATTACTGGGCCACGCCGAGGTTGATCCTGATTATCCAGTGACTGCTAGCCCTCAAGTCTTAGTCCAGTTTTAACAGTCTATTAAATCAATCAGTTCATGAACTCAGAGGTGGTAAAAGGGCCTTAAAATACGTGCTTTGCTCTTAGACTTTCAGTGTGACAGATTACAAATTTAAACCTGGTATGTAATGATTATCAATTCAGTTTTCTAAAATAGATACTTTCCAATTAACAATTACTACACATGGCCTACCGGTATTCTGTTGCTTTTTATGACACTCCTTAGGCTGACATTCTGATACTCTGACACATCCCCAGGGTGGCCTGTCTTCGGCTCATCACATGCTTGGCCAGGCTGGACCATGTCCCATCACCCCGGGCACCCAGGGCGGCCTCACCCTTCCATACAACGTGTGCAGCAGTGAGTGGCCGGTGCGGTCAGCGACGCAGCAGCAACGATGGGCTTGTCCACCTTTCCCAAACTTGAGGCTCTGTCCCCCAAAGGCCCGCTGGTAGATCTTCCCATCCTTGGTTCTGCTAAATGGCATGCCATAATTCTCTAGCTGTGAAACAAAAACAAACACCTATTACTTTAGAGGAATCAAGATACTCATGGCTAATTTATTCCAAGCAACTTAAACCTAAATCTGCAAACCCAACACTAATATATTCTATGAAAAGGTCAACACTTCAGAAAAGATAAAAATTTCCTTGTTAAATTAATTGAATGGTTAATAGCAGAAAATATTTCCCTGTTATATTGGCTCGACACCATCCTTTTCTGCTGACCACACCTGCCTCAATCCCATTAGAAACAGACTGTGAGCACCTTACCTCAATCACAGAGGCGGGGGCCTGCTCTGTCATGTAGTGGATGGCATCCTGGTCTCCCAGCCAGTCAGAGCCCTTCACGGTGTCATAGAAGTGCCACCTCCAGTTGTCCTCCTCCATGTTCCCGAGAGCAGCATTGATTCCTCCCTGGAAACACAAAGCAACTTTATGAGCTACAATGGGAGCCCCATGGCATCTTCCAGGCTCATCTCTCCCTGGCCCCTCCCCGGGAACTGGATTTGGAGGAAGCTGAGTACTTATGAGGTAACTATCCGTGAATGATCTGACTACAGACCAATCCCAGGACCTTCCTTAGCAGAGGGAGGCAGCACTGCATGACAGATTCCAAATCACCCTTCCTCCCCTTAACAAGCTAATGTTGTGGGCCAAGTTACTGCATCCCTCGGCCTCAGTCTTGTGAACGGGACTTAAAGCTAACCTCTTTGAAGAGTTATCTGGAGAACTAAGTGAGAGGTTACATGTGCAACCCTTCTTACCAAACCTGGCACATAAAAGGTACTCAACAAATCTGGATAATTTCATGACAAAATGTTTGTAATAGTAATCTGTAGACATGTGTTAAAGATGAGAAGCACTTACTGCCGAGTAATACACTCCAAATTCAAGAGTCACACTCCCCACATTCTCTTCCATTTGCTGTGCATGGTCACCCCATCCCTGCCTTATCCCCACTGCCCCCACCCCTCACAGGCACAGAAAACGTAGCACAGGGACAAATGTTAAGGCTCGCCCTTTCCCCCCACAACTTAGAATTGGATTCCTCCTCTTTAATCTTTTTTTTTCCACAAGTAAAGGCACATTTCCTAACTTACCTCTCTTTTTTCCAACTGTTATTCAATCGCAACTTTTGAACCAAGCACACCCACATTGGATTCCTTCTCCACTTGGTGCTGCTGTGCCTCAGTTTCCCAAATTATGCGTTAGGACAAAGTGACTCACTGCCAGACAGTGAGGAACCTTGTTACTTCCTCCCTCCCTTCTCCAACCCCTCCAACTAAAAACTCAAACGCAATTCTGATAAAATATGTTAAGTATTATAGTGCCAGGTACAGAAAGCTGGTTTAAAATATCACAAAAATACTTGGCCCAGTGCATGCGTAAGTGCTATTTATTTTATTGCTACTCTTTGTAAGAATCAGGGCCACAGATGCCTGGTCTTCTGGGCATTCCTAGTACTCTTCAGACTTTCTCAGGCCGTTGCCTGTCTTGTCCTTCAATTAAACCTCTTTTCTCAAGAACCAACATTCAAGTTAAGCTTTCCTTTCCTTATTCTTTTTATTAAAACCACACTACCTGAACATATTTTGTAATATTATTTAGAATTATCTATTTGTATTTTTCCTTTTAGACAACAAATTCTCCAAATTTATATATTAGTTCTTTAGTTTACAAAGCATAGCTTAGAACAAAGTATCTGGACAGCCAAGTTCCTGAAGAACGCTGCTGGATACTGAATACAGGCTGCTCCAGATTAGGGTGGCTTGATCCCCAGTAGGGAGTGTGCAGGAGGCAGCCGGTCAATGATCCTCTCTCATCACTGATGTTTCTATCTCTCCCTCCCTCTTCCTCTCTGAAATCAATAAAAAAAAAAAAAAAAAATATATATATAAATAATTAAAAAAAAGAAAACTAGCCTAGAGACAAACTCATTTCAGACGGTTAAGTGCAACAAAGAAAGTTAAACCAAGAAGAGGGGAAGGGATGTAGGTGGAGTGGTCAGAGAAAACCATGTGTGACTAGAGCAGAAAAAGAATGACAAGGTTCCAGGCAATGAGCAGGGGTCGTGTGGCCAGAGATCCCTAAGGGAGTGAGCTGAGTGAATGCAAGGGGCATGGTGGGAAGATGGCCTGTGGCAGGAAGTTGTTCAGGCAGAGTCTGGACAACACAGTACCTTGCAGGTGCCCAAAGCACTGAGAGAGTCCTTTTCTCTTACCTGGGCTGCCACAGTGTGGGACCTGGTGGGAAAGAGCTTTGTAACACATGCGGTGCTAAACCCTGCCTCAGAAAGGCCAAACGCAGCTCGCAAGCCTGCCCCTCCAGCGCCAACCACCACAGCGTCAAATTCATGATCCACTACTGGGTATTGCGTAGAAATCTGGAAAAGAAAAATTCACCTGTCAGTCACCCATTCAAATATGTCAAACACTGAGCCTGTAGCTGCAGTCAAAGATCTTAAAGCAGGGGTCCTCAAACTACGGCCCGCGGGCCACATGCAAATACAAATATTGTATTTGTTCCTGTTTTGTTTTTTTACTTCAAAATAAGATATGTGCAGTGTGCATAGGAATTTGTTCATAGCTTTTTTTTAAACTATAGTCCGGCCCTCCAATAGTCTGAGGGACAGTGAACTGGCCCCCTGTTTAAAAAGTTTGAGGACCCCTGTCTTAAAGGGAATGAAAAGAAACACAAAAGAGCAAATGCCCAAAGAGCCTCCCCCTGTGTGAGGCCGAATACCTACAACTTGTAATCCTGAGATGTGGTGGGCACACCCTCAGTGAAAGGGGCCAGCTCTGCCCATACCAAGTAGAGCCATCTATCCTGTGGAGCTAGGAAACCATCATTAACTGGAATGCTGAAAACGTAAAGGTTCACCTCCAAGCAGGGAGATGTATGGATGCAAAGGAAAGCACCAACACAGACCAAAATACCAATTCTAAAGTTGGCTTTTCTTTTTAATTATCATCTTACTTATCTTTTTTTAGTTATACCTATATACATAGGCTTAAATGAATCTGAGCTTATAATATGGTGATCACGATTTTCCATCTGTGATCTGTAAGCTTCTCATGAAAATGTTAAAATTAAATACTGTTTCCATGTAGATAAGCTTATCCCAGTTCACCTGGGTGACCTCAGAAGAACCAAGGAAACTCCATTTCAGGCCCAGGTTTGCGTTTCTAACTGAGAAGGTGCCAACTAGCACTCAGTAACTATTGTGAGGTTATGAGAAAAGAACCTGCAAGCAAATTTCCATCTCTTCCACAGAGAGCAGACGAACTCACTAAACAAAAAAGAGCCTTCAGGGTCCTGTGTGGAGTAGGGTGTCAACTTCCGCCCCTGTAAACACTGCTCATTTGTCATTTGTATTTTTTTATTTTGCTGCTTTACTTGATTTAAATTTTGGTCTGGTTTACATAACAGCTGTAAGAAAAAAATGTTAGTATCTATGTTTATAATACATTAACTACTACTACACTAAAAAATAATCTGGGCATGCACTGGAACGAGAATTTTTTTCTTTAAATAAGACCTGTGTATTAACCAAATGTATTAAAAACTGGTATAGATCACTATCCCTCTAAGCCAAGATAATAATTTATAATGTAACAAAAAGTCATGAACTTACTGAATCTGAAACTTTAGCAGACGACCTCTTACTCCCATCAACAGTGAAGTCAAAACCACGGGATCCCGATGATAACGGCCGCTGGTGAGAGAGAAGGATGGAGAGCACTAAGTATCTTGAAGAAACAGGGGACTGGTAATTAAATTTCCTCTCCTGAGTTTTTAACCTTTGTATGTACTTGGATGCTCCCCCTCACTTAGAAACCTCACCTGGGAGCCTGTACTGAACCTGAAGGGTAGAGCAGGGGCTAAGGACTCAGACAAGCCCAAAGGGGACCTGACACTTTAGGGAAACTACTTCTAGATGAAGCTGGTTCCAAACAGAATACTTACTGACTCAGCTAGGAAATGAACAAGGTATACTTTCACATTAATTTCTGAATTTATGTTACTTTAAATGGACAACGGGGAAGACATCTACATTGCGTAAGTGGTAGTTTTGCAAACAAGGAAGCACTTTTTTTGAATCACTGAAGCTACACCCGTCTGTGAGGCTTTGCGGTTCACTGGGTAGACAGGGGACCTTGTGGCAGATCAATGCTCTAGAACAGACTCTACTGGTGGCTGTGACACTTAGGCACCAGGACCGTTATCCCTGCACTGTACACTTGAGGATTCCAGGCCCTGCGATGCTTCGCCACTCTTTACATTGGCACTGGGCCTCAGCCACATCTCCTCTCATCTATCTACACCACAGCACCTGGACACTTGTTCCTGGCCGATCCCTAGGGAACCTCTACAATTCTCCAAGTCTCGGCTTAAAGGTCCCATCCTATAAACATTTACACAAAACTGGTATTAATGAAATCACAGCGGAGTATGAGAAGCAACATTCTTCATATACTAAAATGGCCAGCAACTGGCTGGCATGCTCAGTGGTTAGGGCGCCGGTCAGCACACGGGAAGGGTCATAGGTTAGATTCTGGGACAAAGCACATACCTGGGTTGCAAGTTTGATCCCCAGCCCTGGCGTGACCCCAACCTTGGGGCATGTGTGGGAGGTATCCAACCCACATGTCTCTCTTACATGGATGTTTCTCTCTCTCCTCCCTCCCTCCTTCCCACTCTCTCTAAAAATCAATGGGAAAAAAAATCCTCAGGTGAGGATTAACAAAACTAAAGAACAGTTTTAGAAAATAAGTACATTCAATAATGACAAAAGGGGATATGAGAGATGCCTTCAAGTATTCTGCAATTTAGAAGAGAAGTTATTTACTATGTGGGTTAAAAAAATTATTCTGTAGGGCAAACAAGTGAGGATTATAGGGAAGAGAATTTGACAAAACACAAAATGAACTCTCACTGAGCTGTTGTAAACTAAGTGGACTTTGCTCTAAGACAGTGGTTCTCAACCCTTCTAATGCCGCAAACCATTAATACAGTTCCTCATGTTGTGATGACCCCCAATTTCATTGTTACAAATTGAATAATAATTAAAGCATAGTGATTAATCACAAAAACAATATGTAATTATATATGTTTTCCGATGGTCTTAGGCGACCCACAGTTTGAGAACCGCTGCTCTAAGATGCAAGGACTCAGGCCAGGCTGGATGGCTTAACCACCTGTGAGGAAGTCAGAGGTGGCTTCTACCTTTAAAGCTCCCTCTAACCCTGAGACTGAATGATGACTGGCACATATATTTGAGTTTATTTTCATTGCTCCAATTACAAAGTAGCTTCTTGTATTTTCAAATAGAGATGAACTTACAAGAGCGATATTCTTCTCCAATTTATTTTTAAGCACATTTGTTTTTACCTACATAGGGCAATTTAGTTTTTTCCTTCAGAAAATGAATTAAAAAGAACAAAATTCCTCTGCTTCAATTTAATTTTTTAAATGGCAAAATCATATTTTAACAAAGAATTAAGTCACTGAAATAATTTTAGATATAGGTAATTAGATATCTATAATATAGATATAGGTAACAGTACCAATAAGAACGATACATTTTGTAATACAAAGTTAGAACATTGAGATTCCCTAAGTACTTATTCAGATGTTCATGTTAAATAAAGAAACACACTTAGCCCTAACCGGTTTGGCTCAGTGGATAGAGTGTCGGCCTGCGGACTCAAGGGTCCCAGGTTTGGTTCTGGTCAAGGGCATGTGGGGAGTGTGCAGGAGGCAGCTGATCGATGTTTCTCTCTCATCGATGTTTCTGACTCTCTATCCCTCTCCCTTCCTCTCTGTAAAAAATCAATAAAATATATTAAGAAAAAAAGAAACACACTTAAAAAGGGGCAGCTACTATAATGAAATCTTTAACAAATGATTACACTGTCTCCCTGTGGAAAATAGTAACACTAACTTTTGTATTTAAATCTGATTGGAGAATTTGGAGAGTCCAATTGTAATCCAATTTCTGCCTTTAGATAAAACTAATTTTGTGCCACTTACTAATTAATTTTTTTTTTAAGAGAACCATCAAACATTTTCTAACAGGGCAGGATGACGAATAGGGAAATCTACCTAAGGTATAACTAAAAGGAACACTCAGACCTTTTAATAGTATAGTGACTGAATTAGGAGGTAAAAGGGAGAGCAAAGAAAGGAGAAGAGTAGAGATACTGATATCATCAATCTAGCAAAGTGGGGGAAATCCTCAACTAATAGAACCTACAAATGATGAACAAGAAACTTATTTGCAAGTATAATCTATACAATTACAAAAGAAGCCAACAGAGGATCTGAAAAGTGATTGCATAACTATATTGGGAGAGCTGAGACTGTGGTTTAAGTAAACTAAATCCTTACCAGCAAAAGTCCATGTCTAAAATGGATAAAAATGCACCTGCATGTTAGCTAGAGAAAAGGAGGTAAATACCAAGAGTCAATACCAGAAACAATTCAGAATTGATTCCATTGGGGAACAGGTCTGTGGAAAGGGGTGGTGGGGGTGGTGTGTCTTACTCATTTTCATTTATAAGGCCTTCTGCACTGACTTTTTCTTTTTTTTAACAACTATGTGTAATTATTTTCATTAAAAATTTAAAAACAGGATGCTTAAAATACAGCTGACAAGGTTATAATATAGTTCACAAGGTTACTGAGCACAGGCTGCCAGCTGTGGGTCCTGGCTCAGATGAACACACACACAGATTTCACATATTACATCAGAGTCCTCATTAACCCCACAGAGAAACTGAATCTATCCAGGGTACCTGAGCTTTGGACTTGGGTCTGCCCGGCTAACTCCAGATCCTGTACTTTCCCTCCTATCTAAGGACCCTTGGGGGGAAAAAATCTCTGGAACTCCAAAGTAAGATGAATATCCAGGTTATATATAAAAGCCAAACCATAATTATTCAAGTGAATCAGGAAAAACATTACACACGACACAAAACTCTATGGGATTGGCACTCTTTTACACCAAGAAAAAAAAAAGTAATTTTAGACACACCATTAGAACATATTCAGAACAATAAATGCAAAGAAAATAAGTTAGCTTAGACAGGACAAGGGTCTCCAAGTCTGGGCAGTTCCAATTGTGTCAGTCCATTAGGACAACTGGAAAGGAAATAAAGGCAAAACAGACTTGATAATTCTGTAATGTGAAAGCATCTGTAAATATTAAATGACTTGGAAACACCACAGAATTGTACAAAATGAGATACAGAAAACTTCTCTGTGGACTTGATTCAAATTATCCTCATCATCTACTTTCCATGGACATGTCTCAGTTGGCATCATAAATTTCTCTTTCTTTTGTTCTGTCAAATTGATGCTTTTGTTCTTGACAGCCAGTCTTAATCTCCAATAAATATATTGTTTGAGGGCAGAATTAATTTCCATAGGAAAACCTATCTTCATCACGGCCATCTTTTATAGGCCTACCTGGTTCAATTTTACTATCTCTATGTTTCTCTATGTTGCCATCATGTTTAGAACCACCTAAACACGGGAGAGTGGTGAAGATTCAAGGAGAAAATGAAGGTAAGTAAAGTGCTGGCAGCTAATTGGTGACTTCAAAAAACATCACTTCCAATCAATACCAAAGATTTACACACACTGACCTCTTGTGCTTAGAACCTCACCCACTTTCAGCTATAAGCTGGAGCCAGAATTCTAGCCCAGCCCGGATAAAGAACAGCTTTTGTTTTCATAGACTGACACAGGATAGGTGATGAGTGAAGGAAATTCCACAGGCTGGAGGGTCTTAGTCTGCACAAGGAATGCAAGGGTTCAGGACAGACACTTTAGCCCTTTTTTAATCACCACCAGTTACCAATCTGCCATTTCACCTAAGAAGTAAGAAGCACAAGCCTGCTCATGTTTGGCCGACTAAAAATACTCCACAGACTATGAACTTCATTTGGACTCCCCACCTGTATTTTAGAGCCCAAAATGGGGGTGGGGGGGTGGGGGGTGCCTCTGGTCAGTAAGCACGTTGCAAGTATTTAAAATATTTTTGGCCCTGGCCGGTGCTCAGTGGTTAGCGCATAGGCCCTGGGACCAAAGGGTCTCGGGGTTCAAGTCTCAGTCAAGGGCACGTACCCCGGCCGGCCTATCTGGGGGGTGGGGGTGGGGGAGAATGTTTCTCTCTCTCTCCCCCTCCTCCCCTCCCATCACTCTGTAAAATAAAATAAAATGCTTCTTGTATTGGCAGGAAAGGATGAATGGTTGACTAAACCCTCTCATATTTAACGTCATTTTTTTAGTATATACCTTTCAAGAAGACAACTGCAGGTATAATTACAGGCATACGTCATGTCAACACTGTTGAATGCCTTGGTTCCTACTGGAACTTTTACGCTGAAATTAAATTACTAAGTAGGTGGGTGAACAAATTAATTTAAAAGAACCAACAACTAAATGCTCTAAATTTAGTGTGCTTACAGAATGCATGAAAGATGGACTCTGAGGACGGACTTTCAAAGAGCACGTCTGACAAACCCGGCACGGAGAGCAGCGGAAGGGACCCTCTGCAGGTCATCCGTACAGACCGGCAGGCTGAGCCATGTCCTTCCCGACCCTCCTCCGCAGGTAGCGCAGGAACACGAACGCCCGGCGTCCTCTCCCAAATGCGGTTCTGCAGTCCGTGTGTCCACATTCTTCGTCCAATTTTCAAACGTGTGCACAAAGGCCACGATACAAAACCCAAAACGAAGGGCCTAAACTTACTTGCCAGGCCTCGGTGTGGACACACAACTGCGCTTTCTCGAAAGGGGCCCCGATTTTGCAAACGGTTGCAAGGCAAGCCGAGGTGCGGCTGTTAGACACGCGTCCCACCTCACCCCGCCTTGGGCGGCAAAGATGGGGCCCGCGGGGAGCACGGGCTCGAACCCCACCGGGGCCTCGGCTGCAACATCGCCCCACCGAGGGACTGCGAGGATCAGTCCGGACTGTAGGCAGTGCCCCGCCCCGCCGGCGCCTCCGGCCAAACGCAAGGTCCCACCTCCACCCCAGTTCCTCGGGCCTTTGGGGATTCCGAGGCCTGGGGCACCGGCAGGCCGCTACCTGCCGGCGTGACCTTGGGCAGGCCCGCCTCCTCTCCAAGTGCGGGGTGCGGAGGCCAGGAGACCTTGGCCCAAGGGGCATCCACACCCCGGACAGAAGGGGATCCCGAGAAGGCTCGCGGGAGCATATGACCTTCACGGGGACGCGGCCCGGCCGGCTTCATAAAAAGTCCAGCTGCCGCCCTGATGGTGTCCGACCCTCTCGGGTGGGCCCCACGGATCCTACCCGCTCCGGTCCGCAGGCCGTCCCCAGCCCGTGCAGATCAGAGACGGGGGCGCGGGGTTCCAGCCTCTGCTCCACCCAGGCCTGCAGGGACCATCTGCACAGACCTCGGCCCCGCCCGCCCGAGCCCAGACGGACCGGGCCCGGCCCGCGGTATTGACTCACCGTCCCGGTCAGAGCCAGGCGTCTGGGGCGCAGCAGCCTCGACGCAACTCGGAGCCCCGACATGTCCAACTACCGCTGCGCAGTCTCACCAGTCCCCACGATCAGCCGCACCAGTCGCGCCTGCGCAAGTCGCCGCGCCCGAGGTCGAAGCGGGAGGACACTGCGCCTGCGCACCACGCTGACCCCGGGGTCCGGGCTGGAAGAGAAACTGCGCCTGCGCACCTGGCGGGGACCCGGGGCGGGGGCTTGTGTAGGGGCACCGCGCCTGCGCAGAGAAGACTCGTGGACCCTGCTGTACTGAAGTTCCTCGTTCGGCGCTCCGGGCTAGGGGGTAGGTTAGGGTTCCGCGCGCTCGGGAAGCTGGAGGCTGGGCTGTGTGCGGGGGCGGGCCGAGCCTCTCCTGTGGAAGCCCCCATGGTGAGCGGGTTGAAGACCCGACCGGGGTCCGGTTCGGCTCCGGGTTTAGGTGCCTTTACGCACTCGCCTGATGTCACCAGCGGTCCAGATGATGTTTCTGTTTTTTGTTCTGTTGTGAGATGTCTGAGACCTTTTGTGGAAGGAGGTGGCGGGGGAATAATAATAGCATACTCAGAAGTAGTATGGTCATCATCCCGCTTTTCACATAACTTTGGATTACTATTAAGATCTTTTTGGGGCGCAGTTGTGTGCAACGTAATTTTGAATTATTTTGAGTAAGTTTACAAGCGACCGTTCCAATTTTATTGACATTTAGGTTGTTTCCAAATTTTTGCTACTAGTAAATAAGGCCATGAAGAATATATTTGTGCCTAACCTGTGTCTATATGTAGGACTACGTTGCTTTTATTCGAATCACATGTTTCCTCAGGCCACAGGCCCGAAGGAATGAACACTGCATTTCCCACATGTTCTTTAAAGTCATGCAGTTCAGTATAACTTTTTTATTCCCTGTTACCGTAAACTTAACTTGAAGTCATGAGCCATATTTTTTGGCACCTCTTTATTGCCAATTAGAATTTAGGTTTTTAGGTGTTAAACAAGGGCTTATTGAAAAAACCCACTAAGATTTTTCAAAATCGAGTTGAACTTTTTCCTTAACTATCCTTTGACTATTTCTTTTGTCATCAGTCTATGATTTGTCACTGGCAGTCAACATAGAAACAGGCCGAAAGCCCTCATGACTGTATTTTGTGAAAATGCCCAACCTAGTGTAGGCACTCAGTGACGTGCCAAATGCATATTAACCAGCCTGGTGATGCAGAGAAACCAGCTTCCGGCAGAAAGGTCTGCCAGCTGCTGGGCTTCAGCCCTCAATGCCTGTCACCTTTCCTAAAGCAGCCAGTGTTTTGACACCTTCCTATTTACATGTCTTAATGTACCACCATAATTTTAAACATTTTTAACTACGGCACTTTCCTCCTTCTGCTCGTTATTTCAGTTATTGAGACATGTCTGTCCCCAACAATACTGTGAGCTGCTTTTATCTGAGGTCTTACTGCTTTCTTCTTTTGACCCTACAGGATTCATTGATGTGCAGCACATACATAGTCCGAATAAAATTTTCTGGAAGAAAAAAAAAGGATGCCTATGAGCCAAGTAGATGATAAAATTGTGACAGATGTGTTTTATTCCTTTTGTATGGTTAATGGTTTTATTGTTTACTTCAGGTATATCTTCATGAATAACTTAAATGACCCCCCAAATTGGAATATCCGGCCCAATTACAGGGATGATGGGGGTGATGGAAGCAAATGGAATTATGCCCTGTTGGTTCCCATGTTGGGATTGGCTGCTTTTCGTAAGTCACAATTTTCCTGAGCTGGATTTTCTGGGCTGATGGTGTGGAGTCTAAAGACCTGGGGCTTTGAGACCTGATAAATGCAAGTGTATGCCCAAGTTTGATCCCAAATGGTGTGTCTTGGGAAAATTACTCTCTGAGCCTCAGTTTCCCTGTCCATGGGAGGTAGCAAATCCGAATTACTTGATGTGTTGTGAGGGTTAAATATGACAAGATATTTAAGAGCATTTTGTGTGGCGTGGGTATTAATAACCGTTGTCTTCCTTTCAAAGGCTTTATTGCTCTGAAGCGGGTTCCCTTGCTTCAGTTGCCCTCATAAAGACTGGAGGTAGGGAAGATAAATGGGCCAAAAAAACAAAAGCCCACACAGCAGCTGTGGATGTCTGCTTAATGTTTAGCAGTCAGTCTCTGGCAAACTTCATCTGTGGAACCTGCTCACCTGGCCAGAAGTTCTCTCTGGTTTGAAGTAACTTTGCACCATTTTGGGGAAGTTACCTGTCACCAATCAGTTGTAATTATCACTACATGATAAACTGATATTTAGAAGTTGGTTTTATATTTTGTCATATCCCGTGGTTCTGCATTGGCATTAAGAATATGAGAAAATGGCCTGGCCAGTTTGGCTCAGTGGATAGAGCGTCGGCCTGCGAACTGAAAGGTTCCAGGTTCGATTCTGGTCAAGGGCACATGCCCGGGTTGTGGGCTCCATCCCCAGTGGGGGACTTGCAGGAGGCAGCCGATTCATGATTCTCTCTCATCATGGATGTTTCTATCTCTCTCTCTCCCTCTTCTTTCCTCTCTGAAATCAATAAAAATATATATAGATAAAAAAAGAATATGAGAAAATGAATATCCAAATAAAAGAAAAGCAAAGCTTCCCTCTATTAGCAGTGATACTTTTTGTGGAGAAGCTTTATTACAAGCCTGGATTTCTTGGGTTCATGAGCTGGCATAGAGGAAGTGGAGGTTGACAGGAGTAGAGTTTATCAACATCATTTATCTGCCTTTACTTTTAAACTATTCTGGGGGTCTAGTTAACACCCTTATATTGCAATATAATTTCTCAACCATGTAATTACACTTTGGAGAATCCTTATAAGAATACTCTGATCACATTACCTAAGCAAGACAACCAAGCAGAAAAAATAAAATATTCCTCAACCCATCTCAGGGACAGAAAGCATCATTTCAAAAGTCCCAGAGCAAGAAGTTCAAAAGTAAAGGTTTTTCTGAAAAGCTATAAAAGCTAGAGGTGAGTCTGAAAAACAAACGGAAAATGAATGTCCCTTCAGGGCTTCTTCCAGTTTCAAAACTAATTATTACATTAGCATTAGTAATTGTAACTTTAAACCTTTCCATTCACTCACCAAGTTCATCATCCTAGCCACAGGCAACAGGTAGTCTTTCCAAGCAGTTAAGTAGTGTTTTGCAGGATGGCAGGCTGGTGAACTTCTAAATGTCAACGCCTTAGGGCTGGATTTAGTCTCATGGAGAAGCAGGCACAGTGCAGATCACTGAGTCATAAAAACCACCTAATTTTGTCAGCTTTCATGAAAGTCAGTCCATGTTTAGTTTTTTAAGGAAGTGCCAAAATGTTTTTCAGAGTGGCTGTACCATTTTACAGTCTCACCAGCCGTGTGTGAGTGATCCGGTTTCTTGGCATCCTCGCCAGCATTTGGTGTGGTCGGTCACTTGTTTTTGCCTCACCCATTCTTGTAGGTGTGTAGTGATAGTCCGCTGGGATTTTAATTTGCATTTCACTAACGGCCAGTGATGTGGAGCATCTTTTCGCCGCTTACTTGCCATCAGTGTATCCTCTTCCATGAAAGGTCCGTTCCTGTCTTTCAGCCATTTCCTAATTGGATACTTATTTAATATTGACTTTTGAGTTTTTATTATATTCTAGATTCTAGTACTTTGTTGGATCTCTCATTTGCAGACATCTTCTTCCAGTATGTAGCTTGTCTTCTCAGCCTCTTAATGGAGTATTTCACAGAGAAAAAGTTTTAATTTTGATGAGGTCCAGTTTATTAACTTTTCTCTTATGGGTCATGCTTTTCATGCCAAGTCTGAGAACTCTTGCTTAGCCCTAGGTCCTAAAGATTCTCTCCTATATATTCCCTAAAGTTTTAGTTTTACATTTTATAAAAAAAAAAAAAAAGGATTAACTCAAATCAATTGGTTACCTCCTGCCCTTGCCCTGGGGGATCTAGCCTGCAACCGAGTTACAATGCCCTTGACCTGAGTCAAACCCAGGACCCTTCAGTCTATGGCCAACACACTATCCACTGAGCCAAATGGGCTGGGGCTACTGATTATCTTTTTCTAAGTCAATTTGAGATCTTCCTGATTCTTGGTATGAAGAGTGATTTTCTATTGAAACCTGAGCATCTTGGATATTATGTTATGAGAGTCGTTTTCATTCACACCTTTTTGCCTGGCTTCTTGGGCAGTGCTCTGGTAGAAGAAGGGTGGTGCTGCCTCCTTATTTTCAGGTTGGCATGGAAGTCAGGCTCACCACCCGGACTCTAGCCCATTGATACCATGTCTTGACATTGAACTTCTCACTCCAACTTACTTTTATGTACCCCTGTCATAACAATCAAACATTTGGGGCTTCAGCTATTTATTAGTGATGACCAGGCAAAGCTGACACATTTTAAAATTTACTTTAACTTGGCCAACAATATTTGAAGTATACCCATATTTATTTTTTTCAACAAATAACCTATATTAATTTTTAAACCTTGCCAATAGTACGTGGGGGCCCTGTGGCTAGAGTAGAGAGCGAAAGGAAAGCAGTGGGTTTTCTTGGCCATGGAAAATTAGGAGACTGAAAGGGGGACTCCCTGCTTTCAGCCTGTCATACTCATCTTTTGGGAGCCCTTATCTGATTTAAGAACTTTGCTTATTATATAGTTTCATACAAAGTGGTATATTTTTGTAACTCTCAGGGCGTAAGAGTTTATTGAAATCATGTCTTAGCTGCTTTATGTTTTCTTTAAAGATTACAGAACTTCAGCTCTGGGTTTTCATTATGTGTGTTTGTCTCCCTCAATTTACTCATGTCAGGTTGGATTTGGTCTAGGGAGTCCCAAAAAGAAATAGAAAAAGAGCGAGAAGCATACCGTCAGAGGACAGCTGCTTTCCAGCGGGATCTTGAAGCCAAGTACCATGCCATGATCTCAGAGAACCGACGTGCAGTTGCTCAGTTGTCTTTGGAACTTGAAAAGGAGCAAAACAGAACGACTAGTTATCGAGAAGCCCTTATCGTTCAGGGACGCAAACTGGTGGAAGAAAAGAAGCTTTTGGAACAGGAACGGGCTCAGGTCATGAAAGAAAAGCGGCAGTTGCAGCCCTTGAGAAGTGCGTATCTGAGCTGCCTGGAAAAGGAGGAAGACTGGCAGAGGAGGGCCCAGCTGCTGCTGAAAGAGTTTGAAGGCGCTCTTTCAGAAAGACAGAGTATCTACTGCAGCCTGGTTCTCCCTCGCAGCAAGCGGCTGGAAATAGAGAAGAACTTACTGGTCCGAGCATCCACTGACCCAGTTGCTGCTGACCTAGAAATGGCAGCTGGCTTGACCGACATATTTAAGCATGATACCTACTGTGGTGATGTCTGGAACACCAACAAACGCCAAAATGGGAGACTCATGTGGCTCTATCTCAAATACTGGGAACTAATTGTCGAACTGAGAAAGTTTAAGAAATTAGAGAAAGCCATACTAGAAGAGTAAGACAAGAATGAAATGGAACTTCTTTTAATGACTCAGGTCAGACTGTCATTGTGACATTCTGGGTTATCCGATGGTTTCTTTTTTCCCTTCCTTCCGTGCTACCTGTGTGTGGCCACATGCACTGAGGGGCCTTGCAGCCTGCACCTCTGAGCGGTACAACAGCCCTCAGCAGACACGGGGTTTCCTCCCCATCCCCACAGTTATTCAGGAGGCAGTTTCTCAGAAGCAGTCTTTCAGCTATCAGCATTTTATTCAGCGGAGAGTATAACCTCATATCTTAGCTTTAGGGTAAAATTGTTTTTAGGAAAGCGAAATACAATAGTGATCCCCACTATAAGAAATTTCCTGTCTGCTTTTATCACTCCCTAAATAAATACTGTTTTTCCCTCGAATCATTTCTCTTCCAAAATTACATTTAGAAGTTGTCAGGTAGTGGATTAGAACTGCCTAACAGATGATAATAGGAAAATACTAATATTGTCAAGGTTTTGTATTGTTTTAAAGATCTCTCACCAAAGGGAAAGGGGGTTTCTTGTATCCAGTTGATACCTTAGTGAATGTTTGGAATTTGACGTGTGTCTGTGTTCATTAGATATTGTTGACTGGTGGTGACATATAATAAAAGGTACCTGCAATTTAAAAAATATCACTTCTTGTGTAATTTTTTTACTCTTTACAAAATGTTTTTACATAAATCATCTCTATTTTTGCCACAGACTAATAGGTAGGCAGGCACTCATGGCCCTGTTGTTCACAAAGCATCCTTTAGTTTGATATGAGTCATCCTTTACTATGCTTTACACGTCACTCAAGTAATCCTATCCCCCATCCTGTGCAGTAATGTTACTGCCCCCCGAGACCACCCGTAGATTTGATGACTCAGCACAGAGCTATGCTTATAGCTAAGACTGAGTACATGGAAAGGACACAAAGAAAGGGCATGTAGGCGAAGTGAGATCAGGTGTAACCCCCACGTGAGTTGTTGCCAACCAGGGAACCAGGGACACTCCTTAGAGACAGCACCCAGGGATTCTGTTGAGGGTTGATCACATAGGCACCCTCTGCCTGGCATGGCACGTACCCAACAAATTCCACACTCCCACAGGAAGTGTTCAGTCCAAACTGTACAAAGTTTAGGCACAGTGAGCACTCTTACTAGTTAACGGTGGGAACTCTTCCAAAACACAGGACCCCGGATGCCAGCCAAGAGCCAACCTTGTAAGCAGACCTTTCAGAGGACCCCAGCCTCGAGCCTGCTGTGTGAACTCTTCTGCACGTCCTCATTCTACAGGGGAGGGAAGTGGCATGGAGGTCAGGAACGGTTAGCCTGCCCAAGGTCACCCTGGCGGTATGTTGGAGCCAGTATGAATGCAGGCAGCTTGGCTCCAGAGCTGCTGGTAACTTCTGTGCAATTATGGAAGTGGCCTTGCAGTGCCTGGGTTGAGGTCCATCTGGTTTCAAATCCTGCCTCCACCCTGCCTGCCTGCTTGTCTGTCTATGTGGCAATAAGACGTACATTAAAAACATTAAGCTTATAGGGGACTTCGGTTAAGTTGTAGGGTATAATCATTAGAGCTACTCTTCATTGGGTACATACCGCACACTGAACCTTACGTATTTTATGCTGACATGTTTAAATCTTCAGAACCATTTTAGAGATGAGGAAGCTGCCTCAGTAAGTTCCCTAAAATGGGTGCTGGGGGGGTGGGGGGTGGGGGATGGGAGATATCTGTAATACTATCAACAATAAAAAAACACATTTAAAGAAATGGGTGCTGGTCCTCTGCCCCTGGCTCTGCCCGGAGCTCCTGGGTTCTGGTCACTGTGGTCTGACACTTCTTTAAAGGCTCAGAATGTCTTTCTGCTATGTTGCCACCATCTGAGCAACTGATGCCTTCAGTGAAATCTGGTGCATATCCTAGATCCTGTTACTCCATTGATTTGTCACATGTCCTTGGGTAAACTGCTTAATGCTCTTCTCTTGGTTTTGACTTTAAGGAAAATACACCCAGGCATTTAGTAGATGAATGGGTTTCAAGGAGAATTGTTAATCCTCATGGTGTTTTCTAATTTCCAACATGCTCTCAGCCTCACCCCCTTCAACAGCTAGATATGTTCAGATAATTCAAATCAATTTAGGTTGTAAGATTAGGAGGACGAGTTTTCTTCAGAAAATTAAATTCGGCCATGTTGTATTTGCATGGCACCGCCGCCTTCCATCAGAAAACTTAATTGAGTGTAAATTTGAAGCCATCTATCTTCCTAAAATTGATATTAGGTTTGAAATGTTTACACAATGTTCAGGTGGCATTTGATGGCTTCACAGATGTACCAAAAGGTGTCTGGATAAAGTGAGATTATGGTGAAACACTATTGAACTGAAATGGTTTCAAATGGAGAAAAAGAACTGCCCAAGAGCCGTCTGAATATGTAAATAGAAAGGACGGTCTGGAACAAGGTCGTTAGGATGGACCAAGTGGAAGCCCCTGAGTCTGCGCCCTCTCTCTGCCAGGATGGGGAACAGGAAGTAGTGCTGAACTCCAGAGGAAAAACAATGCTTAATCCACCTCAGAGGACGAAGGGGCAGCATGGCAGTGTCCCGTGACCCAAATGGCGGTGCCCACAAGTCCAGGAAGGTTGACCCCCGGTGTCCATCACAGTGGTCCTTCAGTGTCCATCAGAGTGGTACCCCCTGGTATCCATCACAGTGGTCCTTCAGTGTACAGGATGGTAGTCTCACCACGTCCATCACAGTGGTCCCCACAGTGCAGGATGATAGTCTCACCACGTCCATCACAGTGGTCCCCACAGTGTACAGGATGATAGTCTCACCACGTCCATCACAGTGGTCCCCACAGTGCAGGATGATAGTCTCACCACGTCCATCACAGTGGTCCCCATGGTGTCCAACAGGGTGGTCCCATCAAGTCTCCATTCGATTCACCTGTCTGGTCCCTGGTACAGCACAGTGATTAGACATTTCTGGGTGCATTTTCTTATGCCCAGTTTGCTTTTGTGTGGGGGCCACATCTTCTGCTCCTGGACCCTGGCAGAAATCTACCACAGTTGCTGCCATATCAGGCGTTGTCAGAGCCACAAGGTGCAGGCTGAGCAGGTGCAATGAAAATCCTTCGTGGCTGGAAGTGGCACGTTCAGGGTCGGGGCTGAGCAGGTCCACAGGAACACGTTATTGCTGCACTGGGACTGGGCAGAGGCATGGTCCCGCTCAGGCTGCTCCTTTGGCTTCCTGGTGGCTCTCCTGAGCCTCTCAGCCTCTTGGGCTTCATAAGAATGGGTTGTTCCCTAGGGCCCCAGGGCACATTTGCCACTAGCAGACACCTGTGTGCCTGCCCTTCCCCAAATCCCAGGTCACCGCAGCACCCCTGGGCCCTTCTGTACCACAGCTGCCGGGCTCAGCCACACATGTGCTAGGGTCCCACCTGGCTGGCACTCAGAGGCCAAGTCTGTCATCAAGAGAATTCCACAGACCCAAACAGTGCAACCTACTCTGCTCTTCGCATAATCAAAGCATTAAAAAATTTGCTGAGAGCTTCTTACAATAGCAAACTCCATGTGCCTGAGATAGGATTCCAGAGACTACCAGCATGACGGAGCTGAGACATGCAGCAGGTAAGCTGAGAGCAGATCTGATGGGAGGTCACCCCTTCCCTCCCGCTTCTGCCCACTCAGTGGAAGGAAGGTTCCTGCCTCCCTCACCAGGCAGACCCCTGAGATGGCTCTCACTCTGGAGACCCAACCCCAGAGGCCCCACTCCATTGTGGGAGAAAGGCATGGAAGACACCCGGAGAAAGGGGCAGGAGTACCTGGGTGGGGACACACCTGGGGAGGGGCATACTAGGGGAGGGAGCAGCACCTGTTCATACAGTGATGCAAACCCTCATGGAACATTGGGATGGTTGTGGCATGAGGAGGATTTGGCCAGACCAGGTACTAGCTTCTATCGTGAGAAAAATGTTTTATTTCATAGGTTCCTTTAAAAATTCTGAACTTAAAAATCACATTGAAATTAAAATTAAATCGCATTGAAATTAAAATCATATCTGAATAAGACACATTTCTGTTTTATTTGTATTTAATCATCCTAATAATCACCTTTGCACTAATCAGAGCTCGTGGAAACCAAGTCCACCTGCGTCCTCCTCTCCAGCGCCAGGACAGCTCCCTTAGATCAGAGCAGAGCGTCCTCCTCAGGGCCCGAGAGTCTGAGGGCAGCGGATGGGGTCCTGCAGGCACTGTGGTTTCCCTGCGGCGGCAGACACCCTCCCAGCAGGCCCTGTGGTTCCTTCACCTTGTGCTCTCAGGCTCAGCCAGCAGCCGGGGCACTGCTCACCTCCTCAAAAGTAGACAAAAGCCATTGATAACCAAAGCCCATGGTCCATGCGATTGGCTGCTGTAAATATTCAAACAGACATCACCTTGTAAGCGTCAGCACTGTGGACAAGCGAGGGGGTGGGACAGCATGGGGCTCCCATGCTCTCCACTTTCACTCTTTTCCCAGTTGGGTGTGACATATACTCTCATTTCTTCCCTCTCATGCCAGCTGATGTCCTCTCTCCCACCTCCTCCTCGCTACCACTACCAGCCTGCACCTCGCACGCAGCGCGGGGTGCACCATGACCAGGACAGCCCCCTCAGTCCCCTGGTGCTTCTCTGTGCCCGCCGCTGTGATGGGTGCTTCTACTGACCCCGGGGCATTTCCCCTGCATGCCCGCTGTGCTCTGAGCCTAAAGTGACCTCGTGTCACATCTACGGGAAGGCAGGGCTTCATCTCCTATAGCGCCTAACAGATGCCAGGACTAAGAAATGCTTTGGATGATGGTAGTGAGGGTGCAAACACTGGGCCCAAGCTGCCGGCCCCGGGGTCACGGATCCATCGGCTGAAAGGTGAGACCCGCTGTGCCTGCTGCAGGGCCCACCTACTCCATTTGTTTCAGAGCCCTGGAAAAGTTTTCCAGGGCCGTTTTGAAAGCTTGCAGCAAGAAAACACCAAGTTCATTGCTTGTTTCTTGAATATCTGGGTCGAAACTTCCAAAGACTGGTGTGGAGACCTGGATGTCATCCCGGCCGGCCCTCAGCAGCACCCCACGCAGGTCCTCGGCAATGAGCTCGTATTTCTGCTGGTCGAATTTGGACATGGCCAGCTCGTCCTGGGGGTAGGCGGCCCCCTCAGGGTAGCAGTCCTTGGGCACCGGGAACTCCACCCACCGCAGCTTGGGGAGCTCACAGAGAGCCAGGAAGAGGCGCCTCAGGGCGGAGGCCGACAGCGGGTTCCCCAGGAAGCGGAGCTCCTGGAGCTGCTGGCAGGGGCTCAGGGCCAGGATCAGGGTGCTCAGGTGGCGGTCCTCGATGCCGCACTCCTCCAGGGTGAGCACCCTCAGCGTCTGCGCGGCCCGGCCCAGCAGCCTGAAGAAGCTCGAAGGGAAAAGGTGGATCAGGCTGTGCCCGCTGAGGTCCAGCACCTCCAGGTGGGCGGCATGGGTGCAGCCCGCCAAGAAGGCCATGTCCGCGTGGTTCAGGGAGCAGTTGGCCAGGTCCAGAGCTCTCAGCGGGGTCCTTAGGGGGCTGCAGGTGGGTGGAAAACAGCAGAGGTGAGAGGCTCCCCAGTAAGGAGCTCTGGGGGCGGTTAGGTGACTGTCCCAGGGGTCAGCAGCCATGACTGCAGGGCCAAATCCACCAGCTGCCTGCTTTCGCTCAGCCTGGGAGCTAAAATGGCTCTGAGAGTTGAACAAATCAAAAGAATAGCTTGTGACATGAGAAAATGATAGGAAATTTCAATTGCATGAACAAACTGTTATTGGGACGCAGCCTCACTCATTCATCTACTGTCTGTGGCTGTTTTGGGGCCGGAAAGGCAGACTGCAATCCATTTTTTAAAAAACAAATTTATTTTTTTAATTGATTTCAGAAAGGAAGGGAGAGAGAGAGAGAGATAGAAACATCAATGATGAGAGAGAATCATTGATCGGCTGCCTCCTGCACGCCCCCCCACTGGGGATAGAGTCCACAACCTGGGCATGTGCCCTTGACCAGAACTGAACCAGTCCGCAGGCCGATGCTCTATCCACTGAGCCAAGCCGGCCAGGGCCAGACTGCATCCTTGAGACAGTGGTGTGGCTGCGTGCAGTGAAGAGTTCACTTCACCAAAGACAGGCCTGGCCTTGTCCACAGCTCCTACAAGGATGCATCGGTTGTTCACCGCTCTCAGTGACCACAGAGGTCTCTGTAGAGAGGGTTTGCTCAGAAGCTGGCTGGGGCAGTGAGATGCGTGTGAACTGGCAGGCAATGAGATGCCCGGGTTTCATTCAAGAGCAAACGCCACACAGTTTTAGGGTCTTGGAGCCATCTAGTCCAGGCGTGGCCTTGCCTGGGACCTAACAGCTCTCCCTTTCTGATGTAGGTGGCCCCACAGCAACAGACAGAGAGCCGGGGTGTGACCCTGCTCGGGGCTGCGGTCCTCAGTCAGGAAGAGCATGCACCAGGGTCCTGTGAGAGACGCATGTTCTTGGTCCAGCCATACCCGGGACTCAGGACGTGCCTGGTGTCACCAGGTGAGCGCTGAGCACAGGAGGATGCCCGGGGTCCAGTTCTCTGTCCTGCCCATCCCCCTGCTGGAGCTGCCTCCCCTCCCACCTCCTGCACCTCTACTATGTGTGCGCTCAGTGCCTGGCGTCTGCCCATGGACCTGCACAGCTGAGCACTTGCTGTCTACCTCACAGCGCCCTCTCTGCATCCTTGCTGGGCTCCATGGGTGAATGTTTCTCTCATGCCACACCCACCCATGAGGAAATCCTGTCAATCCTCCCTCACATCAAGTCCAGGCCTGAGCTCTGCTCACCACCTGCCCTGCTCACAGATGGTCCTAGCCTAGTCCTCTCCTACCTGGACTGGCAGGGCCTGCTGTGTACCAAAGGGCCAACAGTACGGGCCTGACTGTCGACCTTGGGAGGCCTGCATCTGGGGATGGGACTTGGGGCTGGGTGGTCCCTGGCCCTGGATTGTTTGTACAAACAAGCTGGTTCATACCAAGCCCCTGCTTCCTTCTGGGACCTGGAGTCTGGGTGTGCGCCCAGCTGAAGAGCCCGCCGACCAACTCCCACAACACACCCTGGGCGTGGCTGTCTAATTAGCTCCCTGGTAGAGGGCCCCACACGGTGCTGAGGGATAAAGCGAGTCCAGGGACTCCACTGGGAGAGGACCTGGGTGCTCCTGCCAGGCCTCCCAGTCCTGTCCCACGTGCCTTTCCCTTTGCAATTGAGCTGTGTCCTTTTTCTTAATAAATCACAGCTGTGAGGACTACTCTGCGCTAAATCCTCCTAGGACTCACCAAACGGAGGTGGTCGTGGGTGCCTGACGCCTCCTACGTGGGTCTCCTTAACCCTCCACCCAGGTGCACTGTGTGCGCCAAAGAGGTCAGAGTGACCCTTGTCACACAGATAATACACACAGATCATCCACCTTCCTGCTCAGAACTTCCAGGACTTTGCTCACTCAGGAAAAGCTGGAGCCCTTCCCTCTTTGCCTCCTTTCCCCTGCCACCTCCCTCATACTGCCCTCTCCCTGCTGACCCCTGACCCTGCCACACCCGGGGTCCCCTCTCCACTACTGTGCAGAAGCCTGTTCCTCAGCCTCAAAGTGACCTCAGGAGGGTGCGTTCCCTGACCCTCCACACCTGGACCTTCCACGGACCTCAGGTGCTCAGCAGCCAGCCGGACTGAGGTACGCTATGGAGCACGGGCTCCACCCAGTGGAGGGTCAGGGTGTGCCGGGCGATGAGAAGGCAAATCAGGGGCTGAGCTGACATGACAGCCCTGCCAGGCCTGTGACGGGTCCCTCTGGCTGTGGGACATTCCCCCAGGACAAAGGCACATCTGGGCTGAGGACCAAGCCAGCCAAATGTAGGACTGTCCTGAAGGTCCCAGGGAGCTAGTCACCCATCAGAGTTTACTAGTACGTGGGCTTGGCAGCCACCTTTTCTATGTAGGAGATTGATGTCCTGTGGAAGCCAGGAGGAAGGGAGCCCTCAGTCCTCTACCTGGCAGACTGGGGTGGAGGAACAGAGATGGGTGACCTGGGGGAGCCGGGGTACCTGTAGGAGAGGAGAGGGAGTGTGACCTGCAGCCACCTGGGTTGGCAGTTCTGGGTTAACTTGCATAAAAGAGAAACACCTGTAAGCAAAGGGCTCCCTAAACTAGGAAAGGGCTCCTCACGCTCCCCGGCTCAAGAAATGAGAAGCTCTATTTTCTATAAATTTTTATAAGTATATTCATGGCAGGTGGCCCCACAGCCCCCCTGGTGCTCCCACTCTTGTGTGGTGACTGGCTCCTAACCCGCACAATATGCAAAAGTGAGGACACAGGAGAGGAGGACAGCCCTCCCCCCGGGGCGCTTTGGCTCTGGGAGGGCAGCGTGGGCGGGGGGCGGGGAGCCAGAGGCTTGTGGAGAGTCTGTGTGAGGGGGAGCCTAGGCCACCTGCCCGGGGCCACAGTGAGTGAACCTGGAGGCAGCTCGCCCACTTTTCCACCCACCAGGCCTTCAAGGAGACCACAGTCCACCAACAGCCGGAGACAGCCCAGAGGCAAGCTTGTTCAGCCCAGTGTTGGGGTAATTTGTTACCATAACAAGTAATAACACACTAATATAGTTACTTCTGTGTTATTGGTTTGCTAATCAGTAATTTTCTCTGTAGCTTACTAACTGAAAACAGTCCCCTGTGAGTTCCCAGTGCTCCACTCCCAACCCTTTCCCATGTCTGCCCCCTCCTGCTTTGGGCCTCTTGTAAGTAACAAGGTCCCATCCTCTATCGGGCTCTTGGTGCATCTTTAGCTTTAGAGGGTCCCGTGTCACCCTGACCCAGGTAAGAGGCTGTGAGCCGAGACTGCACCCACCCTGCCACCTCCCTCTGGTCACCCCAGACTCACCCGAGCAGTTTCTGGACGTTCCCGGTCAGTGTGGAGAAAGCCACACTCAGCTCCCTGAGCTGGGTCATCTGGCTGAGCTCCCAGGCGATGGAGGTGAGGAGGGGGTCCTCACCCTCGGGAGTTGGGGCGCAGGCAGGGGGCGTGTCAAAGGCCTTGGCAGGCAGGGTGAGCGAGACCAGCTGGGGGAAGTGCAGCTGGGCCAGCAGCTGCTGCACGTGGCCCGCGTGCAGCCGCACGTTGTGCACCACCTGCAGCCGGCGCAGCTCGCCAGGCCCCGCCAGACACAGCACCTGCAGGAGCTGGCTGGGGTCCAGGCTGTCCGCCCGGAAGGAGAGGCAGCGCAGGCGCAGTGGGGCGGGAGCGGCCGGCCCCAGGGCCTGCACCACCAACTGGAAGTTTCCATCCGTGACGAAGATATCAGCCAGGACCTTGACAGAATGCTGGGCGGCCTGGGGGTCCGCCCGCAGCTCGCAGCAGGTCCTCGCCAGCAGCTCTGTGCGGCCCCACCGGCCCAGCGGCCTCCCGCAGGGGCACTGTTGCACCTGCACATCTCGGACTCCCGTGAGGTCAGCCAACTGCAGCCGCCGCCGGCCCCTGCCCTGGAGCACGTGGTCCGCCAGGCCCCTCAGGCAGGCCTCCAGGCAGGCCCTGCAGGCCCGGTCTCGCAGGTCGCCTGCGTGGTCCGTGCTGGGCCCCAGCAGCGCGCCCAGCCGGAACTCCTCCAGTGGCCACCGCTGCAGCAGGGCGCGGATCACCTCCGCCCGCTCCAGCAAGTAGCTGGCTTTGAAGAGGAGTGGGTAGAGGTTGTGGGCCACGCTGTCCAGGCTCTGCAGGGCCACCTGGGGGTGGGACGCCAGGGCCTCGGCAGAAGCAAAGCGCAGTGACTTCATCCTGCCCACCTGCGGTGGCAATGGCAGGACAGGGCTCTCCCCTTGTGATTCTCCCGAAGACACGTGTATGCCCGCCACTATTTTTAGCTGCAGCTGCTGGAAGCAGCTTGCCTTTGGGAGGGAGGTGGCCGGCCAGCCCTGTGTCATCTGATGGTTATTTTGGTCCTGGAGGCCTGTTTGGTTCTGGGCGAGGTGTCTGGGGGCAGCTGGCATGTCTTCCTGGAGCTCGGCTGGTGAAAGCAGAGCTGAGTGCTTAGGTCAGGGAAGGTCTGGGCCCCAGAAAAGTGCCACCTGTGCCCACTGCAGGGGTGGGTGGCCTGTGCTTGGGAGCCGCAGTAAGCTGGTCCCAGGGCAGTCTCCTGGTGGAGCACCTCTGCCCCAGCTCTAACCCCGTCCACACTTATAGGAGCACAGAACAAGGTCAGCCTTGGGCTAACAAACCTTTCACAGAACCTCTGGGGGCTGGAGTCCCCCCTGGCCTTACTTCTGGGAACAGGGACTGGTACCAAGGATGGGGGTAGGCACCTCTGACAACTGTTGTGCCAGCCCATAGGCATCGGCACTTTGCTTCGTCCCTTCTCTTCATTTATTCTCTCCGAGGATCCGGTGCAGCCTGTGGCCTCCCCACTTCCACGGGAGGGAGCCATGGTCTGAGTGAGCTGGGAGGACATGCAGACAGTCCCTTGTGGGCCTGGCTGACAGCAGCTGGGAGATGCAGGCTCAGCACCCTCCCTCCCTCCCCTCTGCAGTGTCCTCATCGCTGACCCTAGACCAGTGGTTCTCAACCTTCTGGCCCTTTAAATACAGTTCTTCATGTTGTGACCCAACCATAAAATTATTTTCGTTGCTACTTCATGACTGTAATGTTGCTACTGTTATGAATCGTAATGTAAATATCTGATATGCAGGATGGTCTTAGGCGACCCCTGTGAAAAGGTCGTTCGACCGCCAAAGGGGTCGCGACCCACAGGTTGAGAACCGCTGCCCTAGCCTAGACCAAGGAGGCAGGCGCTGCTGCAGGTCGGGTGGGAGTCCCGGGAGCCATGCTGCCTCCCTGATTTGGAGTTCAACTCTCCACTCTGAAGGGTGGCAGAATACGATGTGCCAAATACGCCACGTTGGCATCAGGATTATTTTGAGCAAAAGGCACGTGAACAACAGCAGGTGCTAACCTCCCCCTTTCTTCCTAAAAGCAGGAGCTAAAGCTTCATGTGAGCCCGGCGGGTGTGGCCCAGTTGGTTGAACATCGTCCTGTGCACCAGGAGGTCGCTGGTTCAATTCCCATGCCTGGGTTGTGGGCTCGATCCCCAATAGGCGACGTGCAGGAGGCAGCCGATCAATATTTCTCTCATTGATGTTTCTCTCTCTCCCTCTCCTTCCCTCTCTGAAATCGATAGAAACATATTTAAAAAAATAAAATAAAGCTGCATGTAAGTCACCCTTCCTGCACCAGGAGGGAGGGGTCAGGCCAGAGAATTTGAGCAAACAGACCTCATTAAGTAACTTGTCTTCCTTTACTTTCCACAGTTGCCTCTACTCAACTTGATAGAGAAATGCTTGGGCTTATCCCCGTTGGGTCTTCGCTTCCTGTGAGGGCTCCATGTCACCTAAAATTATGTTACATAAACCTGTTTGCTTTTCTCTTGTTAATCTGCCTTTTGTTACTAAAATGGGTGGAGAAATATTTCCTCCCTACAAAGCCTGGGCATTGATGGCTGTGAAATAATTATTAAATGGCTATCTCCCTCCTATCCCCCAACACACACACACACACCGCTGTCATTTGGGGCAGGGCTGGAGCAGTTAGCTCACAGGCCATGTGGACAAGCTCTGGGCTGGGAGGGTCACATCTGGAACAGAGATAGAGAGAGAGACACACACACAGAGAAAGAGGACAGGAAGAGAGAGCAAAAGAAGGAGGGGGAGAGGCAGAGGGCAGTGGGAGGAAAGGACCTGCCGAGGTGCGTGGCATGTGAGGGAGTGCGTGGGGGGTGTGGACGCTCCCTCCGGGTCCTGCAGGCAGCTGTCCCCTCACAGCCTCCCTCGGGGGGCTGGGGGCGCCTCAGCTCCCAGGGTGGAACCCACCACAGTCAGGCAGGTGAGGGGTGTGTGAGCAGTGGGACTTCGCCTGACTTTACCAGAAGGTGTTTGGCGTGGATGTGGACCTCAGAGCGAGGCCCTGCTGTCCCGGCCACGTGCCCTCAGGTTGCAGGAGCTGGGCTTCCCGGTGACGTAGGTGACATATGCAGGAGATGTCCTTGGACACAACAGACCTTGTAGAAACACGCAGCCACATGGTAAAAACACATCCTATTTATTTCTGTACCTAAGTTTGGGACAAGTCAGCACTAAACATGTAACAAAACAGTCTCCACAGCTGGCAAATCACAGAGGCGTGGCCCCTGCCACCACCGCTCCTAGTCCTGGAGGTCCATGTGGTGGTGGTGGTGGCGGCTGGAGTGTGGGGTGTGGGGTTGGGGGGGGGGGGTGGGTTGAGATGTCTGCGGCAGGAAGCTCATTACGGGTCTGGAGTCTCCCAGGCTCTTCCTGCTTCTGATTCAACTCATCTGGTGAGGGGTTGTCTTCTCGGGCAATGTCCACACCAACCGACCTCCAGCACTGGCTCCTCAGAGCTGCAGGCCCACCTGCCGTGCCCTGGCCCCACCCTGGCGCCTACCTGGGAAGCAGGGTGCAGCCTCCACCCAGCCTCCACAGGCTCCCCCTGTGACCCCTGAGCCTGACTCTAGTATCGCTCTGCTGACTAAGTACAACTTGTTACACAGGAAACAGAACTGAGGATCCCATTGTACTCACCCTGCACCTGGGACCCCACCTGGGGACCGTCACCCACGGCCTGAATTGCCTGGAAGGTGGGGAGACACAGTCCCAGAGGGCTCACCCTGCTCTGAGGCCCACGTGTGTTTGGGCCTCCGCATGGGACAGGGGGTCTGTGTGCTCTGACCACAGTAAGAGAAGCTGGGCCGCATGGGGTGTCAGTGCTGGACGGAGGAAGAAGAACCATACAGGAAGGATGAAGCGGAGGCCTGGCCATGCACAGGCTGGGCGGGGGCGGGGGGTGCCATGATGGGAATGACTTAGGTCCCAAGGGGCATGTGACCAAGAACCCGTGGCTGGGGGCCGTGTGTCAGGAGTGCCCAGCTTGTGTTTCATCCTCAGACCTCATGTACAGGTCCAGGCTGAGGTTCGTCTGCCTGGAGTAGCCACATCCCATCCAGGTCTCAGAGCTGTCAAAAGAATGACCCTGTTACCTCCCCTGGCCTCCTCCCACCGGCCTTGAGCCCCCAGGTCTGTCAGAGCATTGAGTCCTTGTCTGTGAGGCTCTACAGGGGTCCTCACACCACAAAAGGCACTTGGGGCTCATGGATACAACTTTCTAAGAAGCACTTGGGGCCAGGCAAGGTCAAGGACAGGGCCCCATGAACGAGCCTGTGAGCTGACTTCTCTGTGGCAGGTGCAGCGCTGGTCTGAGCTGCAGGTCTGGGCCTGGATGGGAGTGGCTGCTGGGCAGCCCTCAGCTGGCATCACAGGGCGTCCATGGGTGAAAGGGTTTTGGCCCTGAAATGTGTCCGTCTGCGCTTGCCATTCTGATCCTGGAATGGGTGTGTGAGTTTGTATGTCTCACCAGCAGCTGCTCATATGAACTGAAATCACAGATGATTTCACATGTGTTTTGTGGAAAAGAGTCTATTTTATAGGCACAAAGGATTCACATGGACTTGCAGACTTGTCAGTGGCTCTGGGACCTACACACACACAGACGGTGGTCAGTGCAGGGAAACTGCGGGAGGCAGTGGGGATGGCGGCAGGGGTGGGCAGGGGTTCTTCTCCGGAGTCTGAGAATGGAGCTCAGGCCGAGATGTCCCCTGCACTCCTTTGTGCCCCACCCCCCCCTGCCCGGCCGGACACCGAGGCCTGAGATCTTGGTGGAGGAAGTGGCTTCACACCCAAGGAATCTGCTGCCACGTCCTCCTCCTGACGATTGGACTGTGGCTCCAACCCATGGCAGTGGTGCCCGTGCAGCACCTCGTGTCTGCTGCGACGTGGATTCGGTGTGTGCATGGAATTCCCGCACGGAGTATTGGGCAGAATGAGTGGCAGCCTTGTCTGAGGACAACTGCTGGCGAGGCACAGGGCACGGGCAGGTGGGAGTGGGCGTCAGGGAGGCCCCATTCTCAGGAGAGGGTGCCAGGTCCCCTTGAGCCACTGCTGATAGGGGGTGCTCTGAAGGACACCCTGGAGGCAGGGCGGGATGGGTGGTCTCCATGCCTTGGCTGGGCCTCTGGGGGAGACTATCTGCAGTAGGGGCTGAGGGCCTGGCCCTCCTGTTGGACAAAGGCCTGAGCTCTCCGAGCGGCCAATCCTGGCCTCTTGAGTCTGCTGGTCGCCAGGGGGTTTAGGCAGCGAGACAGAGGGCGGTCAGATGGGAAGATGGGGGAGCAGCCCTGTCTGGCCGGTGCGCCCTCTCGTGGTGCTGTCAATGCCGGCTGTGCAATCGCGATTTGGAAGCATCTGCAACAGGCAGAGACTGGGTCAGGCAGCCTGGGGGTGGCGGGGTGCCCAGGGCCTTAGGGAACACGGTGGGCAAGAGAACCCCTGGTCCGTGGGGGAAGCTGGGAAAACCGTTACTTACAGAGTGTTTTGCCTGCCACTCAAACCGCTGTCCAGACGCCGAAGACCTGAGGGGTGTTGTTCTGACAGAAAGGGAGGGAAGTCACTACAGAACCAGCGTCACTGGGCCTCACCAATGATCTGGGGCAAGGGAACTAAAGACTCGTTCCCTCGACTCTCGGCTCAGGGCACCCTTAAAATCAGACCTTCCCTTCTGAAGCTTCTGGGAGGCGGGCTGAGGGCCTCTCTCTAGCCCTGGGGATGTGCCGGCAGACGCACGGGGATGATGTGGGGTAGGCAAAGGCGCTGACCCCACAGGCCCAGCACGTCCTGTGAGAAAGGCCTCTTTGCAAAGGTAACGTGTATGCTGACTGGCCCCTCTCCTGGCCACGTCAGTCCCTCCCCTTGAGGAAGACGTCTGAGTGTACATCCCGGGCAATGTTCGGGGCCTCCTCCTACAACAGGCTGGGCCCCAGACACCCTCCCGAGATAAAAACTCACATTTGTATCAATTTGGGGAAACACTGATTTGCCAGGTATGTGATCCCTTCAGAAGGGCAGGACTGGGGGTCCTGTGAGTGTCCCAGGAGGGGCTGGACTCCAGGCAGAGCCCCTGCTGACCCTCCGCCCTGCATCTTCCGATTTCAGCTTGCTCCTCGGCAGGCTGCTTGGAAACGGCTTCTGCTGACCATCAGCCCTCTTACACCTAGGACTGCAGGGACCTCGAGTGGGGGCACCATTGCATGGAACCAGTGAATGCCCAACGATACAGGTCAGGCCTCCAGGTGGCCGGCCAAATCTCAGCAGTGAGGAGGCCCTAAAACTACCCTGGCTAAGGGACTCCAAGTGTCCAAGAACTGAGCCAGGCCTTTGGTTTCTAGACAGCCTGCCCAGCGTGCAGTGCTGGGTGCAGGCGGGGAGCAGATTCACGTGCATAATGACCCCTCGGGGTGGGGTCTGAGTGGTCCTGGGCGGCCCAGCATCACTTGGGCAGGTGCTGACTGCGCCCTAAGCACCTGGGCCTCTCGTGTGGGGTCTCAGAAGAGGGGACACTTACGGTCGTGGTGAACTGGCCTCTGTCAAGCTGTGGCTGCAGGTCCCTCTGTGGAAGGGGGGGAGATGTGCTCTGGGGGCCTTTATCGGAGAACAGGGGCTGTGACAGCTCGGGTTGGCCAGGGCTGCTGTCCCCCGACTTGCACGGGGAAGACTCCGAGCTCTTGGCACCTGTGGAGAGGAGCGGAATTAGGGCGGGTCCATCAGGGTGAAGCTGCCCGGCCTCTTCCATGCTCAGGGGCCTCAGAGCCTGTCAATCAAAAGCTAGGTGTTTTCTGCTCCATGTGCGAGCTTCTAGCAGCATGTGAGGCTGGGTCAGAGCAGGATGGTGCGGCAGGAAGGTAGATACCACCTATGCTCATGGACAAGTGTTTCCTGACCCGCTTCTCTGAGCCTGTGTAGCTAACAGACCAGGGTGGGTGGCGCCCAGACAACCTCTCCACCAGTAGGTGGTCTCCAGCTCATGCTGGGGGCTCCGTGACCACTGGACATGCAAGTCAAAGGGGAAGCAGGAACTGAGACCAAAGAAGGCCCCAACCCTTAAACAAGGAGCCAGAACAGGACAAACAAGACCTGACACCCTTCCCTTTCCCTCTGTACCCACCGCCCACCCCGCCCCATCTCCCCTGCAGGACTGTAGGGCCGGCCTAGCTGAAGCCACTGGGTCCAGGCCCGGGGTGTTCTAGGCCACTGCCTGGGCAGTCTCAACCTCCTGCATGGGTGGCGGGTGGCTTTCCCCTGTAATTCTCTGCAGGATCACGAGTGCTGTTTGGGCACCGAGCTGAGGATGGCCAAGATGAGCCCTTAACACAGGCCCTTCCACCTTGTCCTCACATCCGGGCTCCCCGGCCTCAGGCTCGGCCTTGACTGGAGGCTGCGCCAGCCCAGATGCGAGCTACCTGCAGTCCTGGAGCCAGAAGTATGAGTCCAGGAAGTGCAGTTGCTCTGAGCTGGCAATGCCACATGTTCCCATTGTACTCCAGGGGCCCAGCCTGCAGTGGCTGCTGCTGGTTCTGATCAGGTGTGCAGCATCTGCGCTCCCCGGCAATGCCTTCCATCGGGCACAGAGATGGCTTGGAGTCAGCTGCAGAGCCCTCAGATGTTGTCCTGCTGGGCTTGGGAAGGTACTTGTCCCAGGCAGTGTGGTTGAGGATGGGCCCCATCTGGGCAGGAGGCCACACGCCAATAACCAACCATGGTGAATTCCAGACACACCCCTTCCTCCGCGTGGAAGTTGTGCAAAATACTGCTTCATTGAGATGTAAGCAACACAAGAACGTGCACACCTCTAAAGTACAAACGGACATCTTTGGACATGTGTGTGCACCGTGAGGTTACATGTGTACACACCAGTCAGAGAGAACACGTGTGTCGCTCACCAAAAGCTGCTGGTGCCCATTATGTTCAGTGTGGTCACTGACACGCTGAGCACGGGTCCGCCTCTGACCAGTCAGCCAGCCCTCTGTTCTCTGTTCCCTCTTCTTCTTTCTCTACATTCTTTGGACTTTTTTCTTACAGTTTCATTTTGTCTCCTTGGTTGGTGTTTCAGCTGTCTCTTTGCTTTACTTTAGTGGTTGTTTTGGGTTTTATAATCTAACAGATCACAATTTGCCTTCAAGTGATATCACTCAGTTCACCAACAGCACAGAACCCCACGTCCATGGACACTGTGCCCCTCCTCCTTCTCTCTGCCTCTCTGTGTTTCCACTGATGTGCCTTCAAATTCACTAACATTTTCTTCTGTTACCCCATCCGGGCTCATTTTCATCTCAAATATTGCAGTTTTTGCCCCTCTATGTCCTTTCTTGCTGTTTTCATATCTTCCATGTCATTAATTAACTTCTTAGACATCAAGAATGGCTATAACAATGGTTTGAAGGCCACCATGGATAATTCTAACGTCCATGTCAGCTACGGCTGGTTTTCCTGGATTGGTTATTCTCATTACGGTTTGTTTTCTACTTCTTTGCTTGCCTGTTGCTCTGATTGGATGTCATAGAATGTGAACTGACCTTGTTGGGTGCTGGATACTTTTGTGATTCTATAAATCTCTAGGAACTTGGTCCTGGGATGTAGTGAGGTTACCTGGAAATGAGTCCTCTTGGGTCTTGCTTCATGATCTGGTGGGTGGATCGGGGGCAGAGGTCAGTCGAATGCTCCCTCCTCCTTGAGATAGGCCCTTCCAACGGCTCGCCCAGCACCCTGCGAACCACACGTGTCCTGTCCAGCTGGTGGGATAGGTACCGGTGTGACTGTGGAAAGTGCTCTCTCAGCCTTTCAGAGGTTCCCCAGCTCTGGGGGTTCTCACGTGCTGGGCTGACCACGTGATTTGGATTTTGGAGGGGAACCATCTGTCAGGCTCCCAAGGCCTCTTGCTGCACAGGCCTCACCTACCCCGTCCTGCAAACCCCGCCACCTTGGTCTCCTCCACGCGGGGAGTCTGTGCACCATGTCCGGGGACACTCAAGGCAGAAACCAGGGCAGCCGCAGGGCTCACCTCATCTTTCTGCCTCTCAGGGTCACTGCTCTTTGTTGTCAGATGTTCTGTGTTTTGAAATCTCTCATTCCATATACTTCTCCTGGTTTGGTTTTGTCTGTCTGTGTGGTTTTTTTAAAATTTGTTTTAAACTGTTACTTCATTTTGGGTGGAAGTGAAAGGTTGGTTTATTTAAAGTAAAAGAAACATGCTAATTTGTTCGAAAACATTGGAAGTATATAAAATCAAGCGAAGCAAATGAACACATACACTGGCCCCGAACCACATCAGCCGTCAGAGGCTGGAGCACAGGCGGCCACAGCGCACAGTGCACTCACGTAGCGCAGGCTGGCTCCCCGTCTCCTGCTCCGGCTCGTCCTCCTCGATGCAGGCGTGGACGTCGTGCGGCCAGGGCCAGTGGGCTTGGCTGGTGGACACGTGAAGGGCGGCAGAGGACTGGCTGCTGGAGGAGGAGGTGCTGCTGTCTGAGATGGTGGAGTGCGGTCTCTTGAAGGGGGTGGGGTGGCTACGGGCGGGCACAGCTGTGGATGTGTGGGCTCTTGACTCTGGAAGGAGACAGAAAGCAAGTCGTCGGCCCCTGCTGCAGAAGTGCAGCCTGGACGCCAGAGCCAGACGGGGCACTCAGGAAGACTGGCCAGGTTCTCTGCCTACAGCAGCCGCCCTGCTAAGTGCTGCCCTGGCGCTCTGGGCCTGGGTTCCAGCTGGCAGGGCAGAGTGCGGGAGGGCTGGGGCCGCCTTACCTGTTCCATTCATGTTGTACTCGGCAGCTTGATCACTTAGGGCTGCATCGCTGGGCTTGATGTCCAGGAACGGTGTGCTGCCCAGCCCCATTGACACTATTTCTTGCATTCTGAGTTCTGAAATAGAAGAATGTAGGACACTTTTCCAAGCAACTCCTTGGGTTTAATACCACCCTCGATGGTGTTCTGCACCCAACACCCTCAGTTCAGACCTGGCTCCCCAGAGTGATGATGGGGGGCCAAGCGACCTCACAGTGGCCTCTCCCAGAAAATATGGGGTGACAGAGGCCTCCAGGAGGCACATGGCCACAAGAAGGACACACTGACAGATATCTGTGTGTCTCTGAATACTGAGAGGAGACCTAAGCATAGGGTGAGAATCTAATAATGAATTACTTCTTGGTAAAACTAAAAAAGAAAAGCAAAGAAAGGAAACAATTATAGTTGGTGGGAGGATGTAGAGGAAAGGGCAGGAGCAGAGGAGCCTGGGGAGGGGATGGAGGCCCAGCCATGGGCCTTCCACTCCTTGTAAGGGCTGGGTCCACTCCAAGGGATCAAGGAGCCACCAGGCACCCTGAGCAGAGCTGCCTTGTGCAGCGTGAGCACATGCACATGTGCATGCATGTGGGTGCACACACATGGGGGGGTACATGCTTGTGCGCACATGTGTGTGCACATGTGTGTACACGTGTGCAGGGGTGGTCTATGCTTCAAAGGAGATGGCAGTGGGGGGCTTTGGAGCATCTCTATGATAGGTTAAGGCTCTGGGCATGGGACAGCTACTGAGGGGACAGGTGGCTGTGTTAGCCATTTGGATGTTAGAGCCTGTAGTGTTCCTCAGGCCCTGCAGGGTCCAAGCTGCCACAGGAAGGCCAGGTTAAGGGGTCGCTAAGAAAATGGCATTTATAGTGGCCAGACTGGATGGATGGCTACTTGTGAGTGTAGACAGAGGTGTCCCAGTGACGGAATCGGTGCAGAAGAGGGAACAAAGGGGTGAATTGAGAAGGAAGAAACCTGGTGGGGATCCCAGCAGAAGGGAAAAGGTACCTTATTGAGGAGGGGCCCTCATGGGCAGGGAGACCACAGGCTGACCATCAGCCCAGGACCCGGTCAGTCAGGAGCCTTGACAAGCCGGGCAGGGCAGACAGCTGACCTCCATGGCCTGAGGGGTTGGGGAGCCTATGAGGTACTGCAATGCAGGGTATTGTTTATATTTGTTTTAAGGAGAAATAAGTGTTGTGTGCTGATGGGATGGGTCCGGGCCCTTCCTGGTAAATGGTGCTGCCTGAGGCTTCCCGCGGCCCCTCCCCCCCCCCCCCCCACAACACACACCCTCTCGAGCCCCCTCGCCCACCTCTGTTCCTCAGAACCTGCCGCCACAGGATCTTCCCTATCACATCAGTCCACATGGCCTTGACCTCTGGAGAGCTCGCCTGGAGGATGTAGGAGTCCTGGGATTTCCGCCGCCTGCGGAACCAGATCTCAAATTTCACACCACTGTCCCCGACGGTCTCCGTCAAGCCGATTTCAGCCATCTGCAGTCACAGCATGGGAGTGAACCTCAGAGATGCCCTCGGAACAACGGACCCCTTTCGGGCTGACCCTTGACCCCAAGGCCCCTTCAGTGCTGTAGGCCCCTTCGCCAGGACACCAAATGGTGTGGACGAGGCCGGGTGGAGGGCAGCTCTGGACAGGACCGATCAAGTTTTCACCCCATCCACACTGGGCTCCCTCTTGGGGCCTCAGTTTCCCCACTGGAGAAATGGGGACAATACTGGAAGGTCTGTGGTGCCCTCTGGCTGTCACACACTGGGTGGGGTCTCACACCATCACACTCTGACATGTTCCTCAGTGCTGGCAGGTAAGGGATTATGGGTTTGGGCTCCTCCCAGGAGCCCCCAAAGCTCTTTACTCTCAGGGCCTCCTGTAGGGGCAGGAGGGCCACCCCAAGACCCACCAAGGGGAGGGCTTCTCTGGTGTTTGCTTTTATCAAAATCCAAAATGAACTGACTGAGGAGACACTGTTCTCCAGCCACTGACCCAGCACCCAGAAAGCCTGGAAGCTTTGGGAGTCACAGGTTTTCAAAACCCAGTCAAAGAACCATAGGAAAGAACATGTACTATGAAGACCAGCAGGGACCAGCCCAACGCCAGTGGCATGAGGCACTAGGCGGGCACATTACCTTGAAGGACTGCTTGTATGTGTAGATGTCGTAGCTTCCGTCCACCTTCCTGGTCTTGCTGAACAAGATGAGATCTTCGAAAAGGAAGACATGCCTCAGGTACTTCTTTCTTCCACAGTAAACAATGAACTCATCCCGGCATCTCAGTTGCCCCTGCTCCTTCAAATTCACCTGCAGACAGAGCAAGCAAGGCTCCCTCAGGGACCCTGGGTTTGATCTGAGGCCACCCTGACCTCTGGAGGTGGGTGGGGGGCGGGGTGGGGGAAGCTGAAGGCCAATCATCCAATCAGTCACACCGATGTAACGAGACCTCCACAAAACCCCATGAGGACGGTTGCAGAGCTTCCTGTTGGTGAGCACATGAAGGTAGGCGATGCTCTACACCCTTTTCCCTGTGCCTTGCCCTGTGCATCTCTTCTGTCTCACCATTCCTGAAATGTACCCTGTATAATAAACCGGTGATCCAGGAAGGGAGCTATTTCCCTGAGTTCTCAGAGCTACTCCAGCAAATTAATGGAACCCAGGAGGGGGTTGTGGGAACCTCCCGTCTACAGCTGGTTGGTCAGAAGAACAGGTGACAGCCTGGACTTGCGATTGATCAGCATCTGAAGTGGGAAGGAGTCTCCTGGACTGAGCCTGTGGGGTCTACGTCATCGAAGGGTAGGTGGTTTCAGAAGTGAGTGGAATTACAGGACACCCAGCTGCTTCCAAGAACTGCTTGGAGGTGTGGGAAAAACCCCACATTGGAACTGGGTGCAGAACCCTCCCGATGGGGTCCCCTCGTGCCCACATTCATGTTCATCTGTGTGGATGTTACAATACAAGCCTCTGCCTTCAATTTTACTAAACTTTCCACTTCAAAGCCCTTTTCTTCATTAAAAAAAATGTTTTCACTGATGTTAGAGACAGAGGGAGGGAGAGGGAGAGAAATATTGATGTGAGAGAGAAACATCAATTAGCTGCCTCCTGCATGCCTGCTACTGGTTACTGAGCTGTCAACCGGGGCATGTGCCCTAACTGGGAATTGAACCACCAACCTCTTGATGCATGCATCGGCTCAACCAACTGAGCCACACTGGCCAGGGCAGCCCTTTTGTTAATTTTAATGGAAACCCCCTTGTTGAAGTGCTGGAATCTCACTCACTGTGTATAAATGCCCAACATGGTGGCCCCAGGAGTTACCACACCTGAGCTGTCGCACACCATGGACATCCCTCTGAGCTGATACTTGGGGGTGTACCTGCTGTGCCCCAGCCAGGCTAGCGCTCTTTGTGGATGGATCCCAATGACAGACAACTTAGCACTGTCTCTCCTCTGACTTTCCCTCTGTGTATGGCCCTGTCCTGGGTGATGCCTGAGGATGCTGCTTGGATCCCAGTCATCCCAATTGCTCAGCCAAGTGGACTGGGAGAGTCTGAGGGGCTGTGGGTTCTTGGTGATGATCCCGTGGTTTGTTGCTCTGTTGTCCTCTTGAAACTCTTGTAAAAAATTTATCTTGCTTTCCCTAGCCAGTTTGGCTCAATGGATAGAGTGTTGGCCTGCAGACTGAAGGGTCCTGGGTTCGATTCTGGTTAAGGGCACATGCCTGGGGTTGCAGGCTGGATCCCCAGTGTGGGGCATGCAGGAGGCAGCTAATCAATGATTCTCTCTCATCATTGATGTTTCTATCTCCCTCTTCCTCTCCCTTCCTCTCTGAAATCAATAAAAAAATAAATTTATCTTTCTTGTTGAAAGTATTACAGATGTCCCCTCCCCCCTTTCATTGGCCCTTACTCCCCAATCCCACCCTCTTCCCAGGCCTTCACTGCACTATTGTGTGTGTCCACAGGTTAGAATGCTGCTCTTAGCAATGTGCCCGCATTTTCACTGTGATCTGGAAATTCTACAGCCGTCCATCTGACAACCAGAGACAAGGAATCCTGCCTAATCGGGAGTCTCCTCTTCCTGCCCATGTGGTCCTGCCACGCCCAGGTGTGGGGGATGTGGACGCCAGGCCTCGGCCCCCTAGTAGAGACCAGCCTATACATGGCCAGGCCAGGCCTCAAGCCCAATGGCCCAACTCAACTTTCATGCATCCAGTTGTTTTCAAATAGCCCTGGTACCTACAACTGTGTAGCATTTGGAGCCCACCCGATCTCACACCCTACTGCTGCTGCTCCAAAACTGGACACCGAGCTCCTCTCTGCTCCCCTCTCCCCCTTGGGTGGGGGCCTCTAGGGGGTCTAAGCTTTGGGAACATCCCTAAAGAGAAGTTCTGTGCTCCTGACCCCAGGCACGTCCTTCCCCTTGATCGACCCAAAGCCCTGAACCACGAGAGCCTGTTGGGGCCTCGGGGAACTTACGTGGCAGCGGCGAACAGCATCCAGGGCCAGCAGATCGTTGCCGTGGCGCAGCTGGAAGCGAACCATGTCCTCGGCGGCCTTCAGCTCCACCAGCTCCTGCTCGTGGGTGGGGCAGCGCCCGGCTTCCTTGACCAGGTCCTGCAACAGCAGGGCGTACTTGCCCATGCGCTGCACGGGCTTCAGCAGGTAGGAGGCCAGGTCCATCTTGTCGCCCAGTGCCTGCTGCTTGTCCTGCAAGGGCCGGGGGACAGGGTCAGTTTGGGCCAGGCCAGGGGTGGTGCAGCAGGCTGGTGGGCTGAGGGATGACCTTGAAGAAGGTGAGACCATGGCTGCAGAGCAGGGCATCCGACTGGGGCTTGTTCTTGCTGTAGAGCGCGTACATGCCAAATTGTTCTTCCTGCAAAAGGGAGGGCACGATGCACCTGAGCCGGGGCTCCAGCCAGAGCCTGGGCCGTGGCCCCAGTCTGCAGCTCAGTTTTTAACACGGTCATGAGAAAAGGGTCATGAGAAAAGGACACGGTGTTCCATTAGGGCCACCTCGGCTCCCCCTGCATGTTGAGTGCTCTGGGGTGCAATGCCAGAGTCCTGGATGGGTCTTAATACAGTGTTTGGGGGAAGAGGCATGAGGAGCACTCACAGGGTGGGCAGGGGAGGAGCATGGGAGTGCTGAAATTTATCAAAATGCAAAATGAAGTGACTGAGGCTGTCTCAGTGACCATTTTTGTTAATGGTCAAGAACCAAAGTTGTCCAAACATTTAAAATTCTTACAAATATGAAACACTAGAGGCCTGGTGCACAAAATTCATGCAGGGGGGGGTCCCCCTCAGCCGAGCCTGTACCCTCTCCAATCCGGGACCCCTCGGGTGATGTCCCTCTCTCAATCCTGGACCGCTGGCTCCTAACTGCTTGCCTGCCTGCCTGGTCGCCCCTAACTGCCCTCCCCCTGCTGCCCTGGTTGCTCCTCACTGCCTCTGTGTGCTGGCCTGATCACCCCTGCCTCCCGTTGCTGGTCAGGTTGCCCCCAACTGCCCCCCTGCTGACCTGGTCACCCCACACGGCCCCCGCACCAGCCTGGTCGCCCCACGCAGCTTGCTGTTCAGTCATTTGGTCGTCCCTCACTAACTCCCTGCCGGCCTGGTCGCCCCATGCAGCTTGCTGTTCAGTCGTTTGGTCATCTCTCACTAACCCCCTGCCGGCCTGGTTGTAGGCAGCCATCTTGTGAGGGCGTGAGGGTTAATTTGCATACCACCTCTTTATTATACAGGATTATACAAGTTGCACCTTATGGATAAAAGTGCCCTTTCAAAAATGGCTGAAAAGGCACAATGTGGACTTTCTGTCATCCATGGAGTTTCTGGTGGTCACTTGTATTTAACACCACCGAGGCAAACGTGTCCTCGCCCACAGCCCAGCCCAGTGCCTACAGCTGTGCCTCGTAGCTACTCGTTGAAAGAATCTTCTTTTCAGGGTGAATTAAGAATTTTATCAGAGACCCCAACAGGGAGCTATTCCATATTCATGGTTGAGAAGAGACTTAGCAAAGAAGGGCAGCTCCCTGCAGGTGGTCTGTGCACCCCGACCAGGTGCTCTCAGAACTCAGGCTGGTCCTGGGGTCTGTCTGGAGGGACCAGCTGGCTGGGCCCCAGGCAGGGGTCAGCTGGCTGGGCTGGGGTCAGCTGGCTGGGCCCCAGGCAGGAGGGTGTGAAGGGACCATGGGCTTCACCGTGCAGGAAGCAAACTGATTTTGGGAGTTCTTTTTGGCTGATTCGGTGAGGAAGTGGGGCTGTCAATAGAATTAAGTGGCCGATGTGGATGAAGCCCCCAGCACCCTGTGGCTTTCAACAAGGGTGCTGCCAGGAGACCTGGGAGTATCATGTCTGTGCTGTTGGACGTACAGGCTTATTGTCTGCTCTGGGGACACATGTCCTAAGCCTGGACTGCGGGCTCCCGATGGGCTGGAATGAGGGTGGGCTCTCCAGACCCTGCTGCTCCGAGGGCGAGCACTGACTGCCCACCACAGGGGGGGACTTACGTGTCTCAGAAACCCGCGCCCGGCGGCCAAGGGGCAGTGCCGGCAGCGCTCCAGCTCTGTGAGGAAGTGCTGTTGGTGGAAGTTGTAGAGCTTCTCCAAGTTCCCAAAAATGATGCTGCGCTTCCCTCGCAGGTCCGGCGGCAGGTCCACTCTTTCCATCTCTGGAAAATAGTTGTCGACGACATATCCTAAGGACCTAACATACTCCCTCTCCGTGGAGATCATCTCGGCCATTATGTGCTGCAGGCGGCTGCTGGAAGACACAGAGCAGGTGGGGTGCTGAGGGATGCACATGGGTGCACGGACTTTCTGGATAAGATTTCTGTCTTCGGCTGTGAGTAAGGTCAAGCCTGCCCCACACCTGAGTCATGCTTTGCCGGAAGCCAATTCCAGCATGTCAGCAGGGCTGAATCATCTGGAAATGGCTGAGGGCATTTCCCTAAACCTGAAAAGGATGCATAATGATTGCTTGCTGCCAGACAGCTGAGGGCATTTCAATTTACATGTTATTGCCTCCTACTGGCCAACACCTGAAGAGCTATAGGCAGTTTCTCCCAAATCTGACAATGGATTCTGTACACTAAACCCTGGCCTTTGAGACGTATATCTACCTTGCTTTAGGACAATTTGTGTTAATAAAAAGCAAGGGGTCCAGAGAGACAGTAGAACTTGGGTTCTTTAGCTAAGTCTTCTCTGGCTCCCCAAAATGCCTTCCAAAATTATGTTTCGTCTCTGGATTCTTTATTAATTTACACACAGCCGCCTTCTCCAGATTCCTGAATCCCTTCTAGATGCTGGATCAAGACCCCTGGCATTAATGCTTGGTTCCTGGGAGCTGCTTCCCTGATGTAGAGTGAGAAAAGGTAAGAGGTACAGGGGAGAGGTGTGTGTTCCCATGTTACTGGTCATGGCCTTTCCAAATGAAAATCCTTTAGGAAACGGAAAAGGGGAGACTCGTAGGCTCCCTGACTGAGTCCTGCGGGTTCTCATTCCCAGACAGCCTGGTGAGCGCCTGCTTGGGGGTGGTGGGGTGGCTCCAGCAATAAGAAGACTTGACCCTCAGCAGCGAGCCCTGTGCAAGGAAGGCTGAGCTGGAGATCAGTGAGAAAACGAGTTTCTGATGCACCCCGACTGCTAAGCTATCAGAAGAGATTTCTGAAAAACAAAACAGCTTTAAACTGCAGTGACGTCCCACCCAGGGGCTGAGGAGAAGCAACTGGACACCACGCAGGGCCTGGGGCCCAGGACAGTGAGGAGACAAAGCGGGGGAAGGGCTCCTGGCGCTCCTTCGGTGTGGCGAGCTAGCACTTACGTGCCACCCATCAACTGCACCAAAGGCACTTCATCAGGGAAACCAGAAGGGGTCTGTGGTGGCCTGGCCCCACCCCCTAATAGCAAGGCACGTGCTTTCTCCCTACTTGATAGCATGCTATTGTCAACTTCCTTAAATTACTGAATCCCACCCTAACCGGTTTGGCTCAGTGGATAGAGCGTCGGCTTGCGGACTGAAAGGTCTCAGGTTCCATTCTGGTCAAGGGAATGTACCTTGGTTGCAGGAACATCCCCAGTAGGGGATGTGTAGGAGGCAGCTGGTCGATGTTTCGCTCTCATCGATGTTTCTAACTCTCTCCCTTCCTCTCCCTTCCTCTCTGTAAAAAATCAATAAAATATATTTAAAAAAATTACTTAATCCCAATGACACTAATGGTGAATGGCAAGCTTTTTTGTTGTTGCTGTTTTTGCCTGCTTTACTTTTTTTTTTTTATTTGGAAAAATGTTAAAAGCAAATAATGATGTCAATACACCTGTGGTCAGAAATGTTCCTGACTGATCCCGTTTATGAGCCTTCCCTGTCCCCACCGCACATACCAGAATTTATAAACACTTATTGTTCCTAAGAAGGCAGCACATCTGGCCAGCCGAGGCACCTGCTGCCGGGCAGCCTGGACGTGCCCCTGGAGGTGCCCCTGGTGCACAGCACAGGCCTCGGAGAATCACCTCCTGCCAACACTCACAGAAAACAAGTGTTCTCCTTAAATGCTCAGACACACAATTAAAGGGAGAGTAGTCTGGATAGCTGGAACAAATTAAATGGAAACAGACTCATGAGGCCGTAATAGCTAGAAATTTCTGGGGAAATGATGCTGATTAGGTGACAGGAGCTCCCCCTGGACACCTAGCAAGTCTGGGTCTTCAGGAAAGAAGAGTTTGGTTTAATCATCACCCACAACCCCCGGGCCCTGGCATTTGAGAAGGACTTGCTCCCTCTCTGGGTATAGCGTGGACTCCTCCCTACTAGACCCCGGGGTGGTAGTCTGGGGCCTACGAATGGTGGGAGAGGAGACCTGTCCCCAGCGGCAAAGGCAAACCTGCTGCCTTCCCCACCCAGGATGTCCATTCCGGGTGACCAGGGGCAGCGCTTGTGAGTGGACGGCTCCACCCCTTCGTTCTGCTGCCCTGGAACTTTCTACAAGAGTACAGTGAAGCTGGAAGACCATCCACAAACCCGCGTTACCCACTGCCACCTTCCCATGGAGTCCAGCCACAGCGAACACCCCTGCACTGCTCCTGCCACTGTAAGAATGAGCCCTTTCCCTTTAACAGGCACACTGTATCTGCCCTAGGTTTAGACACTTAAAGGTGTGTTTCAGAAGAGTATTTTGTAACCATCTCAGTTTAGATGAAAGCTGCTTTGCATGAGGAGGAAACACAGGACAAACCAGCCAATAAACTGGGATGCCCCGCCTCCAGGCTGCAAGGCTCGCTGGGAAAGAGCAAGCAGCACAGTGGTGCTGTGCACCAGGCCAGTGTCACTGTCAGGCATGGTGGGGGGTGGGGGTGAGGGGGGGACGGTGAGGGGCGCGGAATTCCTGCCATTTTATCTAAACAGTTAATAAAAAGCATCATTTTACAAAACACATCTCAAAGATTAACAAGTTAAAATGGACATTTATCTTCATTTGGGCAATACATACACACTTCTGACCCGGGCACTTAGAGACTTTTTAAAAAGCAATTTTTAAGGTAATTTCTTGGTATTGTGGGCTTGATTTGCTCATTGTAATTTTCTATAAATGGGCTCCGAGTTACTAGACTTGGTTGTTTAACCATCAAAGTGGGTGTGCCAGGTCACCACATGCCGTGAGAAAGAAGGCATTTCCAACGATTCTGTTCTGAACACTGGAGGTAGTCAACAACTTGCTTAAGGTCAAACACGAGTCTGTCTGGCCTGGACAGGTCAGGGTAGCCTGGAGGGACATCTATTTTGCAGAGCAAATGTAATGGCTTTGCATTTCTACATCCCCACTGACCACTAGGCCCTAAGTCTGTAGGGCGTCCACCTCACCTTCCTGCTGGCCTCCTCCTGTCCTCCTCGGAGGCGTGGATCCTGGAGGGAGAGGACAGGCTCTGGTTCCGAGTGACCAGGGGGCTTTTGGCATGTGGCCTCAGGGGGGGCTTCTTCTCTGAGGCCACCGTGCTGGCCACCTCCAGGTCTTTGATGAAGCCTCCAGTGTGGGCTGGCCAGTGGGAGTCCCTGGGGCTACTGTCAAGCTGTGTCATCGCCGAGGTGAGTGTTTTCTTCATCATTTTCTTCAGGGGCTGTTTCCTGTGGTGGATGATGGGCATCTGGATGGGCTCAGAGGAGCAGGTGGAACTGTCGTCTGGGGTGTGTACACCTGAGTCCAGGTGCTCACCGTCCTGCCCGCAGAAAGTGACCTGTCCGGGGAGGCTGGACAGCAGTTGTGCCCGCTCCCCAGCGTAGCCCTGAGGGTCCATGAGGGGGGTCCAGGATGGCTCGCGGAGCCTCATCTCGGCCCCTTGGATGAGCTCATGCTTCAAGGGCCCCTGGTCTGGAGGGGGGGCACCGGGGCCCAGGGCAGCCTCAAAAAGGGCTTCTTGGGAGCAGAGGTGCATCTGCTGGCACTGTAGCCACAAGGCGTGCCACTGCTGCAGTGCCTGCTGGCTGCCCAGGCCCAGCACCGCCACGCTCGCCGACACCCCCCTGGCATCCTGGGGACAGCTCTTCAGACACTCGGCCACCAGCTCTGGGCCCAGAGGTTGCAGGCACTCACCGCTGTGCAGCATCCCCCTGTTCACCTGTGCAGCAAAGGGGGGTGCAGGTCAGTGCAGTGACGGGCTCGCACAGCCCAATGGCTCTGCAGGCCCCACCCAATGTTGTTCTGCCATCCAGGCACCCACATCGCAGAGCAGGGTGAGCCAGGCAGCCAGAGTGAGAGGAACATCCCTCTGCCCATGGGGGCAGCTGCCATCTGGACTCACCCAGAGGGCTCACACAAGTCCTCCACAGCCCCCAGGGCACCGTGACGGTGTCCCAGGACCAGGGGATGTCTGTGAAATCAGCTATTCCACATCTCCGCCTGGTGCGGGGGCCCCAAGAGGCACGGCAGCAGGCAGAGATCGCCTGCCTCTGCCCTGCCCTGGGCTGGCCTCCCATGACCCCTCGGATTCTATCAAGAGGGGCGGTGCTCCTGAGGGCTGTAGCCCCAGGGTCCCCAGTGGCCAGGCAATTCCAGGGTGCTGTGAGGTCACAGCCGCATGCTGTGCTGTGGCGATACTTTTGGGGACCTTGGCAGTAAGTGGACTTTTATAACTGAGCTGGTAAACAAGCAGAAAAGTCCACATGCCCATTTGGCCCATGTGTTCAGAACAATGACTGAACACTTCACAGGTCTCCTGAGAACCAGGGGCATGGTCTGACAGGAGTGCTGGCCAGCTGTCCCAGCGCCCCGCCCACCCAGACCAGCAGGGGACAGCACTCACTAAATGTCCGAGGAGTAAAGGAGGGCAGCACACGTGGGTCCCGGAGTGGAACTCCGCTGGGTCTCTTACCGCTAGGCAGAACTGGGAGTGGCGGGCCCGCTGGGCCAGCTCTCCCTCCGTCCGCTCCTGGCCAGCTGTGGCGCTCAGATACCCCCCGGCGTCCTGCACCGTGTCCTCTGTGCCCCTCGAGTTGTTCTCTTCCTTCAGCTGTCGTCCTTCCTGACGGCACTGCTGGAGCCCAAGGAATCAACCATCAGCACAAGCTGGGCACTTACTCTGGGGTCCTGGAGCGAGGACTGGGCTGCACCCACCGTCGGCCTGGGGTGCCTGGCCCGCAGCTCTGGCTGCAGCAGCTTCACGTTCTCAACAGGGAGCAGCTCCAAAGGGCTCGGCCACGTCTCGCGCTCTCCTTCAAACCATGCTTTGATCTACGTGGGAAAAGAAGATTTTACTTTCACACGTGTGAAGGAGTCCGGCTCTGAGACTGTGGAGGAAGGAGGCGTCAGGTGCCACCCCGGGGGCTGGCCCGCGCGTTCCGACACTCCTTCTCCTGATGCACACACGGCATCTCACTCGAACACTTGAGTAGCTACATCACAGTGAGGGCCACAATGAAGGCTCCAGTTTACAACTATTTTCATTGCTTGGAACTGGAAATTGAGATCATTGAAAAATAGATCCAGAACTCTCAAGTGTTGATACTTCTTACTACGCTAAACATACCCAGGAAATAGTCTTCAGGCTGGTGGTGCTTGGACACCGGCGGCAGCCCTGCACCTGACAGTGTGATGAGGTCCAGGTTTTCATTTTAGACACAGATTTCATGGCACTATCTTGTGGTTCAGACTGAACATGTCAGAGGGAAATGCTTCTTCCTCATTCACAGTTCTCACTGTGAGGGACCCCTGGATGCCAGGGACCCCTGGATGTTAGGTGCCCAAGAAGAGAGGTCTGTTATTAAAAACAGTGGGATCAGGCTGCACCATGACCACAAGGATTGGATTCAGTGCTCCCAGCTGTACAGGCAGAGGAGAGAGATCATTGGACATTATTTGTGGGGAGAGTCATGGAGAAAAATATCAAGACAAGAATTCTATTTTATTATTTGTTAATTTTTAACATCTTTATTGTTGAAAGTATTACATATGTCCCCTTCCTTGCCCCCTCCCCCATTGATCCCCTTCACCCTACCCCCACCTCTCACCCCAGGCCCTCACCTCCCCACTGTCTGTGTCCATAGGTTATGCATGTATTCATACAAGTTCTTTGGTTGATTACCTCCCTCCCACCTACCCTCCTAGATTCTGCATTCTGTTCCATGCTTCCATGTCTCTGGATTCACTTGGTTCATCAGTTTATTTTGTTACTTAGATGCCACATATGAGTGAGATCATGTGATACTTGTCTTTCTCTGACTGACTTATTTCACTTAGCATGATATTCTCCAGGTCCCTCCACGCTGTCACAAAGGGTAAGAGATTCTTCTTTTTTACTGCTGCATAGTATTCCATGGTATAAATGTACCACAGCTTTTTCCCCCTGACTCATCTACTGATGGACAGTTGGGCTGTTTCCAGATCTTAGCTGCTGTAAATTATACTGCTATGAACATAGAGGTACATACATTCTTTCTGATTGGTGTTTTCAGGTTTCTTAGGATATATTCCTAGAAGTGGGATCACAGGGTCAAATGGCAGTTCCATATTTAGTTTTTTGAGGAAACTCCATACTGTTTTCCATAATGGCTGCATCAGTCTGCATTCCCACCACAGTGTACTTTTCTCACATCCTTGCCAACACTTGTCCTTTGTTGATTTTTTGATGGTAGCCATCTGACAGGTGTGAGGTGATACCTCATAAAACAAGAATTTTATAAGGAAGCACCGGTGATGTCAGAGCTGCTGGGGGCAGGAGCAGGAAATGGACAGCATAGCAGAGGCCTCTCGGAGGTGGAGTGCGCCCTCCAATCATGTGAACAAATTTAATTCTAGTTGGTTTGAAGATTTAAATGAGAAAATTAAAACCATAAAGGTCGTATGATGGAATACATTAGTTATTCTGTAACCTTAAAGTAGAAAAGGCCATTTCAGTCATAAGCAAAATTAAAAGACAAATTATAAACCGGGGAAATTATTTGCAACATAATGAAAGGATCAGAAGAAGTGACACAATGAAACTATTACAAACAGTAGAGAAACTGACCAAGTGCAAGATAATGAAACTTATTAAAGAATAAATACAAATAACCAATAAATGCATGAAGACAGAGCTCCACTACAGCATAAAATCCCAAATGCAATCACTGGTGAGATCCTGAACTTGTACTCGTCAGATGAACGTGATGATAATCCACGCTGGGCAGGCTGACTGGGGCCACTTGCCAAATGTGTAAAAACAGTGCTGAGCCGAGGAATTTGTCCACAGTGAACAACCCAAAGAGTGAGAGAGGCAGGCATAGTGATGTTTATGACAGCAAAAAGCAGGGCTGCTCGGGGTACTGGGCATATAGCCCACCAGACAAAGCAGGTCAGAAGCAACTGTGTGCAGCATGATCACACTTAAAAAAAACAATCCTCACCCAAGGATGGATGGATGGATGGATGGATGCATGTGTGTGTGTGTGTGTGTGTGTGTGTGTGTGTGTGTGTATATATATATATATATATATATACACACTAGAGGCCCGGTGCACAAAAATTTGTGCACTAGGGGGAGGTCCCCTCAGCCTGGCCTGTGCCCTCTTGTAGTCTGGGACCCCTTGGGGGATGACCACCTGCTGGCTTAGGCCCACTCCCCGGGGGATTGGGCCTAAGCTGGCAGTCAAACATCCCTCTGGCAGCCCGGGAGCCCTCGGGGGATGTCCACTTGCCAGCGGGGAGCAGGCCTAAGCTGCAGTCGGACATCCTTAGCGCTGGTGAGGAGGCGGGAGAGGCTCCCACCACCACAGCTGTACTGGCAGCAATCAGCCTGGCTTGTGGCTGAGCAGAGCTCCCCCTGTGGGAGCGCACTGACCACCAGGGGGCAGCTCCTGCATTGAGCGTCTGCCCCCTGGTGGTCAGTGTGTATCATAGTGACCAGTCATTCCCAGTCATTCTACTGTTAGGGTCAATTTGCATATTACCTTTTTATTATATAGACTAGAGGCCTGGTGCTTGGGTGGGGGCCGGCTGGTTTGCCCTGAAGGGTGTCCCGGAGGAGGGTGGGGGTCCCGCTTGGGTGCCTGGCCAGCCTGGGTGAGGGGCTGAGGGCCGTTTTCAGGCTGGCCACACCCATTTCAGGGAGGGGGGGTCCTGCTCGGGTGCCTGGCCAGCCTGGGTGAGGGGCTGATGGCTGTTTGCAGGCTGGCCACAGCCCCTTCAGGGTGAGGGTCCCCACTGGGTTGCCTGGCCAGCCTGGGTGAGGGGCTGATGGCTGTTTGCAGGCTGGCCAAGCCCCCCAGCGGGGACCCTCACTCCATGAGGGTGTGGCCATCCTGGGTGAGGGGCTGATGGCTGTTTGCATGCTGGCCATGGCCCCCAGCCACCCAAGCTCCCAGTGGAGGCTGGCTGGAAGCAGGTATCTGGGATTTATTTATCTTCTATAATTGAAACTTTGTTGCCTTGAGTGGAGGCCACAGCTGGCCAGGGCAGGCGGGAAGCTTGGCTTCCTCCATCCCTGGGGCAACCAAGCCTCCTGCTTGCTCCAGCTCCATGGCTGCTGGCCGCCATCTTGGTTGGGTTAATTTGCATATAGTCATTCTGATTGGCTGATGGGCGTGGCTTGGGCATAGCAGAGGTGTGGTCAATTTGCATGTTTCTCTTTTATTAGATTAGATATATGATTGCTTTTTGGAGAGGGGGGAAGAGAGAAACATCAATTGATTGCCCATTGCACCACCACCACCCCCCCCGCCCCCACACACACACCATCCCCTGTACACACCTGACCTGACTGCAAACAGAACCCTCGAAACCTTTAGGTGCTCAGGACGACCACTGGCAAAGGAGCAACCCCCAGCCCTGTGGTCACTGGGGCCAAAGTGCCCCGAGGAGACCAAGGTGAACAGGCGTCCAGTGAGATAAAACAGGGCCCAGACAAAGGTCACGAGCAGAACAGAGAAGGATCCTCTACTGCAGCGGTTCTCAACCTGTGGGTTGCGACCCCTTTTGGGGTCAAACAACCCTTTCACTGGGGTTGCCTAAGACCATCGGAAAACACATATATAATTACATATTATTTTTGTGATTAATCACTATGCTTTAATTATGTTCAATTTGTAACAATGAAATTGGGGGTCGCCACAACATGAGGAAATGTATTAAAGGTTGGCAGCATTAGGAAGGTTGAGAACCACTGCGCTACTGCAATGCATGAAGGGAAAGACATGAAACGGTGCCTCCAAAATTCGGGAGGGAAATTTTAAAGCTACCGTGAAATGTGAAGGTGGAAAAAGACAGTCAGATATCCAAGATCTCAGAAATTTTCATCCCACCGTCCCTTTTTCTGGAAAATCCTGGTGGGTATTCTGTTCAAAACAACAGGAAAAAGAAAGAGGAAAAACTGGCATATGGGAAATAGCAGTCCCCACAGGACAGAGAGGGGACTCTGCAGGATGGAGGAGAAGGAAGCAGAGACTCCACAGGGCGATCCACAGGTCAGAGGACCCCAGGCAGGGCAGCCCCTTCAGCTTGGGGTGTCCCAAGTCAGCCATCCTCCGGGCTGCCACCACCCAGAGTCCCGGCGAGCTGGCTCACTCCTGTCTGTACCTGCCTTGCCCTGGCTGTGCTGAAGGTCTTCTGTCCCTGCCCCCTGCCCCTGCTGGCCCATGACTGGAGCTGGGGTTGGTTGTGGGGAGACTGAGAAGGGGAAATAGTAGCCACACCCCATCATGCCTGCTGACCACCCTGGGGCCCCCTGGCAGTGGCAATCCTCCACCCTGACCGCCCTGGGGTGATCTGACAACTTGAGGATCCAGGGACATTTTCCAGTCATCTTCACCTTGCCCTATACACCTGGCTGTGCAGGCTCCCGTCCTCACAGTATTTGCATGCAAACAGTGGTTGATAAAATAATAAGGATTTTACTTAAAAGTAGGTAGTCATGTGCAGCATAATGACTTTCAGTCACCAACAGACCACATATTTGATGGTGGTCCCCTAAGATACAATGGAGCTGAAAATCTCCTCTCGCTCAGTGACATCATAGCCATGGTAACTTGTAGCACAAGGCTTATGTATGTGTGCTGATGCTGGCTGACCTGGTCCCCTCCCTTCGGGAGCACTGACCTGGTCCCCTCCCTCCCAGATGCTGGCTGGCCTGGTCCCCTCCCTCCCAGATGCTGGCTGGCCTGGTCCCCTCCCTCCCAGATGCTGGCTGACCTGGTCTCCTCCCTCCAGATGCTGTCTGACCTGGTCACGTTCCTCCCGGAGCACTGACCTGGTCCCCTCCCTCCCAGATGCTGGCTGGCCTGGTCCCCTCCCTCCCAGATGCTGGCTGGCCTGGTCCCTTCCTTCCCCAATGCTGGCTGACCTGCTCACGTTCCTCCTGGAGTGCCCTCAGTTCCCGCAGACTCTCCAGCTCCTGGAGACACCTGTTGGAGGTGAGGACCAGCCTGTGCACCTCTTCATCCACTTGGTTGTACAGTCGGGAGGCAGCCTCAATGCTGTCTCTGGAAGAGAAGGCAGCTGTTTGGGGTCGCGTCCTGATCACTGGTTTGTTCACAGGCCGTCCCCTTAGGAACATGCTGTTGGCGACAACCTACTTAAAACACACAACTGCACTCTTCTTATGTCCTTCCCGTCTGACAAATGGAAGGCCCAGATGGGGCCCAGGGCCTGAGCTGGAACTTAAATGTACCTATAAGCGGTGACACCTGCTGGCCACATCCATGCAGGCACCTCCAAGGTGGGGTGAAATGTGGGTGGGTGGACACAGCACCCCAGGATGGAGGAAGCACTTGGTCAGGACTCAATCCCACTATAATGAGTTTTGTCTTCCACTCAAGCATTCCAAGGACTCAGCTAGTTTTCCTTGCAGTCCCTGAATGAGACGCGCTCTGGTCCAGTCAAGCCTGTCTGTCAGAGGAATGGAGGTCTGGGCCCCTTGGATGCTGCCTATGACAGAGAGGGCTTCCCCTGTGGGGCAGAATGCTGTGCTTCACCCCAGCGTGCCCCAGCGTTGACACTCACCGGCTGTCTTCACTGGCCCCTTGCTCTTTCCTCCTTAGCCGTGCCAGCACAGTGCCACCTTCCAGGCGGAGGGTGACCAGCAGTGCATCTTCCAGGACTCGTTTCATTATGGCCTTGTGCTCACTGATTAACTCTGTGACCTCCTGCGGGGGTGGGAAGAAATGTGCATAAAAACCCCCTCCTCCAGGCAGTCCTCCCAGGTCTAATGTTGGGTAGGAATTAGATGTGACCAATTAAGCTGAGAGCACAGCAGGGTGGCCACACCCACCACTCAGTCCTAGCAGGAGGATGGATAGCAGATTCCAGAATCCTCACCCAGGGGAGGGGAGTCTGAGACTGAGACTCATGGGCGGGGCCAGAGGGAAACTGAAACTCGGCATAGGAGAACCTGGTGTCTGGAGGGGCGCACACCCTGGGCATCCATGAGGTGTCTCCTGGTTATTATGGCCCCTCCGCCAGCCCTTCTCTATATTGTGTTTGAATTGCTTGCTCCCAGCAGCACTCACTCATGCCTTGCTGGCATAGCATCAAATGTGGTGGTGCTGTTTCTCTTTTTGGCAGGGTGGGGTTTTTTGGTCATAAGTGGGGAGGAAGTGGTCCTCTGGATGTTGTTTGCTAACCAAAAGGGATCTACAAATCCAAAGGGTTTGAGAATCTCTGCTATGGATGGTGGTGAAACCAAATATTAACTTTCAAGTTTTGACTAAACTTCTATGTTTCTACCATCAAATCAAATCAAATACCAAGGACCTACCTGAGCCGTGCGGAGGGTCCTGCGGGTGCTCAGGGAGCTGACTAACTTCTGTAAGAAAGCAATGGCGTCCTGGCAGTCCGTGACGAAGGCCTCCAGTTTCTATTGTGGTTTGAGAGGAAGAGACGGAAAAGACACAGTCTGTCAGAGGCTGAAGCAAGCAGCTGTGACGTCCTACATTTAAACTGACCTCAGGTAGTAAGCCTGTCATGGTGTCACCCAGAGACTCATGGCTGTCTCAGAAGCTGGGAGCAGCACCCTCCCCGTCCAGGGCTGGATTTTAGCGGCATTCTTAAGCCCGTGCAGCATGGTCGTTAGAAACAGGCTACAAATGGCACCTGTGAGAGGTGCGAGGCCAGGGGTGGCGATGCCCTTTCAGATTTGAGTAAAAACATCCATTAGGTGGAGTCCCCTGGTGACTGTGGTGCACGCAGCTGCTGTGAGCTGCTCCTTACCCGGCGGAAGCAGATCCAGTCACTGTGGCTGTAGGGAAAGGAGCCCTCGAGGTCTGCGGTCAGCTGGGAGCTGTCGACAAACTTGTGCAGGGCCTTCAGGGAGCCCACCACCTCACACTGCCAGGAGAGGGAAACACCGCTGGATGGCTCCTTCCTGGGGGAACCGCTGTTGATGGGTTCCGCTACGCTGCCTGGCTGGTGGCATTAATGGACTGTGTGTGGTTGGATACAGAATTGAAGGGAAGAAGAAGTGAAAGGAGAGGGTAGAAAAGAGAAATGAAGGAGAAATCCCATTTAAGAAAAGACAAAAAAAGGGGGGGGGGAACTGGGAAGGAAGGAAGGGCAAGATGATGAGGGGGAAGGGAAAAGGCAGGAAAAGGAAAGGAAACGTGAGGAAGAAAGTGAGGATGTGCTGTTTCTGGCAGGCAGAGTTGACCCTTCACAGACAAAACCACACACTCTGGGCAAAGTGCAATGGCAACTGTTTGAAAGCTCTGAAGGGGGAACAAAGCCGGGCTTATTGTGAGCAACGGAAAGTGGATGAAGGAACCAGCATGGAGGGAGCATCCCGTTTTTATGGCTTAGGCAGGAATGCAGGCTGCTAATGGTGAGACTGGAGTGGCTGAAGCTCTGATAGAAAATTGGCATCTTTCTGGCCCAAAGAACCAGAGGATAGATGGGGTGGAACGTGAAGATCAATTCTCACAAGGGAGAAAGTGGGGGAAGGGAGCTCTGGAAGTCTGTTAACTGACCCTGAACCATGTGTACACGGGAGGACTTTGAGCAACTGAAGGCAAAATCTGAACTGAACCTATGCAAGGGACGGTTTTCAGTTTAGAGCAGGGGTGGGCAAACTTTTTGACTCGAGGGCCACAACGGGTTCTTAAACTGGACCGGAGGGCCGGAACAAAAGCATGGATGGAGTGTTTGTGTGAACTAATATAAATTCAAAGTAAACATCATTACATAAAAGGGTACGGTCTTTTTTTTTTTTTTTTAGTTTTATTCATTTCAAACGGGCCGGATCCGGCCCACGGGCCGTAGTTTGCCCACGGCTGGTTTAGAGTCTAACCAAGTCAAATTCACACTACAATAGCACTGTGTGGAGGTTTATAACAGCATCTAGAGTCTTTATAAAAGAATGTTCACAATGTCTAGAATACCATCCAAAATTACTTGACACACGAAGAATCAGGAAAATGTGACTCATTCTCAAAGAAAAAGATAATCAACAGAGGCCAACACTGAGAAGACCCAGATTATTAGACAAGCACTTTAAAGCAACTAGTATAGCTATGCTCAAAGATGTAAAGGAAAAACACTTGCAATTAATGAGAGGATAGGAAACCTCAGCAGAGATTATATTTAAAAACCCACTGAAAATTTCATAGCTGAAAAACACAATATTTGAACTTAAAAATTCACTAGATGGGATTAATAGCTGACTGCAGATGAGAATATGGAGTCAGTGACCTTTAAGATAGACCAGTGGGAACAATCTGATCTGAAGAAGAGAGAGAAAAAACATTTTAAAAAAGGCATTCTCAGAGACCTACGAGATGGCATCAGTGTGTGTAACTGAAATCCTAGAAAGAGAGGATTGCCCCAAGTAAGCAGAAAAAAACATTTCAAGAAATAATGACTGAAAATTTTCTGAATTTGGTGACAAACATAAAATTTCAGCCATACCTAGTGGAATAAATACGATGAAAACCATACTTAGTCATATTATAGTCAATTTGCTGAAGAAAAAAAGAGAAAGTCTTAAAAGTAGCCAGAGGAAAATGTCATTTCCAATAGATGAACCATTACCTGAAATACCACAAACTTTTCATCAGCAAATAGGAGGGCCAGAAAAAAACAGAATAACATCTTTAAAGTGCTAGAAAAACAAACAAACAAACAAACAGAAAAACTACTGTAAAGCCAAAAGTCCATATCTAGTGAAAACATCCTTCAAGAAAGAGAGCAAAGAAGTTTTCAAATAAAAGAGAAAGAAGCAAGAAAGAAAAGGAAAGAAAACAACTGCGGTGGAGAAGAAGATCCGATTTTCAAAGTGTTCTGATGTTATGCTCTGCTCGGCTCCAGCAAGAACTGAAGGGCCAGAGACAGGTCTCCAGGCTCCTTTGTGGCTGAGACCAGAACTCACATAAATTCTTTCAAATGTTGTATCTCATCTGGGTGCCTTACTATTTAATCTTATGCATCACTCAAAGTCAGATCTAATGCTGAGGGTCTAAAACCATTACCTGAATTGCTGCATCCTTGTCAGGCCTGAATGCGGAATCTTTATCCACCAACAGCAAAATACTATGAATTATGGTTGGAGATATGTTCTGAAATAAGTAAAAAAAAAAATTACCTTTCTAATTTTTAACTTCATTGAGTTGACAGAATTGTCCAATTTTGATTGGTGCTACTTCCACTTTGATATTTTGCCAAAATATCTAGAATGCCTTTGCTCTAAGTGTAAATTAGTTGCCCTTATGAATTATTTAATTTATTCAGGTTTATTGGTTGTAATTTACATATAATAAAGTTCACCCTTTTTAGTGTACAGTTCTCTGAGTTTTGACATAACTTACAGTCATGTAACCACCACCACTATGAAGATAAGGCACAGGTTAGCATTCCCCAAATTTCTTCACACTCTTTTGCAGTCAAGCTCCTTGGCCCCTGGATACCACTGCTCTGCTTTCTGTCTCAATAAATCTACCTTTCCAAGTTGTCAGGTAACTGGGATCACACAAGTATTGGCTTCCTTCCCTTAGCATGGTGCACTTGAAATTCATCCATGTCGTGAATATCAGCAGTTCACCCCTTTTCATTGGTGAGTAGTATTCCACTGCACAAAGGTACAACCCGTGTTTGTTGTTCCATTTACCAGTTGCAGGACATTGCGCTGTTTTTAGCTTTTAGCAATCATACGTAAAGGCACGATACACACTGTGTGAATGTACGTTTTTATTTCTCTTGGGTAAATAGGTAGCAGATTGCTAGGCCCTATGACAAGTCGTGCTGGACTTCTGAAGAAACGGCCCATTGTTTTCCAGAGGGGCTGGACCATTCTGCATTCCCACCAGCAATACCAAGCCCTTGTTCTTGTCAAGTTTTGCTGTTGTGGTATGTGTATTACTCACTTTGGTTTTAAGTTGCGGTTCTCCAATGACTACTGATGTTGAATATATTTTCATATGCTTATTTGCTATTCGTACATCCTCTTTGGTGAAGCGTATTCAAATCTTTTGCCCATATTTTATTGGGTTGTTTGTTTTTTTGGGGTTTTGAGGCTCTATATATTCTGGGTACAAGAATATCAAATATGTGTTTTGCAAATGTTTTTTCACAGTCCATAGTTTGAATTTTCATTTTAGTAAGTGTCTTTTGAGAAATTTTTAACTTTTGATGAAGTTCAATTTATCCTTTTTTCCTTTTATGGATTATGTTATTGGGGTGAGAGGTAAGAAATTTTTGTGTAAACCAAGGTCATGAAAATGATCATGACCTTGTGTGACCTTCTGGTGGTTTTGTAGTTTTAGATTTTATATGTAGGTCTATGACCCATTTGTAGTTAATTTTTATATATAGTATGAGGTATATGTTGAGGATTTTTTTTCCTTATCTTTTGCATACAGATGTCCAATTGTTCCAATCCTATTGACTGAAAAATCTTATTTTTTGATGTGTTTATGATTTTAATCAAACCTCCTTGGTTTCTGTTTGCTATTATATTGAGGCCAGATTATTTAGCAATAAAGCACTTTTTATTAGTGCTTCTTCATTCATATTCTCTGAAGCTTTACTTTTTCAAAGTTTCATGTAGTGTGATAAACAGGTTTTAGGTAATTTCTTATGTTGAAATGAACTTACTGGATGGGCCTCAGAACTAACTGATATTTGTATTAATTTCATCTGATATACTTCTACTTTTGTTTAGTGGCTTCTTATGGAGGACATTTTATAAATATTTATTGAATAAATAAACCATAGAAAGCCCAAAGAAAAAAAATCATTCTTGCTTTCTCATTATAGAGCCATATTCTATTTCTCTCACTTAATTTAGCTAAACTTTTTGATTTATCATGCATTCAAAACAGTTTTGCAGAGTGTTTTATATTTCTCATAGACTCCTATTTGTTCTATTGCAAACAAATTAATATTAATTTTCAAACAAATGAGAACAGAATCAATGCTTGATAACAATTACCCCAATTAGTGTTTAGTAGTTATGTGTTGTGTGTGAGGGATGAGCAAATTCTTAGGATTTTCTTCCACCAAGGGAAAAAAAAATCATTACTTCCTTTTAAAATGGGATATTTTTTATGGTATTTGAACTTTAATAATTTAATAATTTGAAGTATAGTTACTTGAGGGGCTACCTGTAGACAAGGGTGAGTGTGGGGGGCTGGTCCCCATGAGGAGGAGACAGGCCAGGACCCTCCAGAGGGGCTTGGTGGGGCCATGAGCAGCTGTCTGCTTTGGCCTTGGGGGTTCATCAAGGCTTCCACTGGGGCACTAGCATTGGAGTGTCTGAAACCCAGGTGGGTCATGGGTATACCCAACCAGGACTTCCTGTGTGGCACATGGGTCTGGTAGCTCTCACAGCTCTTTCATGATTATAACACTTTTCCCAACAAGCTACATGAAGCAAATAAAAGGATTTCTAGGAATCTGCTCAAAGCTTCTGGTTACATTTTTCAAAATATTTGATCAATGGTGACATTTTAGTTTGGGTTTGGAGGCAAAACAAAATTGCTTTACTCCTAAGTTGCTATTTATATGGATGGTGACCTGATGTTATTACCTGAGGCATTCAACCACTAACTTTAGGGAAATGCATTTCTGAGTTATTAACACATGTTGTCTTATTGTCCAGTTGGCTCACAACCAACCAGGAAGTTCATATTAACAATCTTTTAGCAAAATCGAAGGACTCAGAGGACATCTTAGGGTCATCAACATTTCCATTACATCTTTAAACAGAACTTCCTTCAAAATCTTTCTGGAAAGCAATCATCTATCTATTCTCTTAAAAAACTTTACTTGGCAATTTCTCAGTCATTACTATTATATAAAACTGCATGTAATTACGGAAGGCCAGGATCTCTAAGGAATTTTCCCAGTCTTGAGCAGAATATGAACACAAAACTGGATGACAACCTGGTTTCTGACTTTTGAGCCCAACAGCTAGTTGACAGCAGGGGATATGAGCAAACAGATTGTATGCTTCTAAAATGTCTCATGGAAACTGAATTTTGTCACGTCAAACCTGTGGCTGTGTCAGAGGAGATAACGCAGGCTTTACAGGAATGCAATGTGAGCCTTTTTTGCAGAAAGCTAAGACTGAGCACGTACATCGCTCTAAAATGCAGACTCACCCATCAGGTTTGCTCTGAGACCCTTTCATGAGTGCTGGGTGGCCAGCAGCCTTGTTTCCCCTCCCAGAATCTGCTCACTGGCTTTTCTTCCTGGGTCAGGCCAGGAGCAGCACCACCGCCTAGATGCCCGGACCAGGGATGTCCCTGCTCCGCTAACCTGTCCATCCCGCTGCCTGGCCTCAGCTCCGGGCCTCGTGTCTCCAGCCTGGAGGTTTCCATCATCTCCCCAGTCTCTCTGGCCTGGCCTCACTGGCCCCAACACTTACACTCAGACATCTCCCAACCGCTCTTCCTGAGTCCTTCCTGGGAAGAACTTGCACGTGGCATCACTAAATTTAAGAAACTGGGTGAGAACAGCGGCTGGTTCTGTCTCCGCACCTTTAGCAGAGACAGAACGCAGGACACTGGTTTTGGCTCAGGGAGTAGCTAGGGCAGCTGGAGAAGATTCCAGGAGCCTCGATACTCAGTCCCCAGCACAGTGCTTGGCACACAAGGGGCCCTGTGTACATACGTCTGAGGGAAGCTGATGCTCTTTGGTTCCTGTCTAGCCCTGGGTACCTGGAACATCCCAGCGGTGCCTTTATCCCCGTTTCAGGGACTCCCCAATCCTCTCTGGATTTTATTCATAAACCAGAATCCAGGGTGCGGTCTTCCTGGGGGGGACTGTGAACCTGCTGGACAACCTCCTTGAACCAGTCCCAGAGGCACCCAAGGTCCAGGACCCTCATCCTCACAGCAAGTGGCAGCCACCCCTCCAGGTCTCCATCCTGTCTGGGCTGTACCCTGATGTAGCAGCTGTTGGATACAGACGTGCTATGAAAGGAAGGGGTCGTTACCATTCCTGCTGAGACAGATGACACCACAAGGCCTGCACAGGCTGAGCCTGCTGGTTCTGCTGTTAAGGTTTGCAGTGAGGACTAGGGGATGGGCTGGACACTCCTTCCAAGAGGGCTCTGTGCCCACGGCCCACCTAGCCCTGAGACACTCAGGCACTGAGGATGGAGTGACCCCAACTCACCTGCAGAGCTGCCAGGGCCTGGGAGAGGGCAGGGACGGCCAGACTCTTGCGTGTGTCCACCAGGATGACCAGCCCCAGGTCCCGCACCTCCTTCCTGGAGAGAGGAAGACAGATGGTGTTAACCATGCAGATTAAGTCTCTTCCCAGATGTGTTTCTCCATCTCTCAATGAGATGTCCTCACCCAGATCCTCCCGTCTTTAGAACTCAGAAGTCTTGACTTTACACATATCATTCTCTGCCTCCTGAGGAATCAAGCTGCTCATCGGTTGGAAGCAGGCAACAGGCTTCAGGTCCATCAGCATCTCCAGGCAAGGGGAGCTGCTGAAGTCTCAGGAACTGTCTTCCCACCACTGCTCCACTTCTCCTCCCACTGCACGTTGAGGTCAGCATGCTCTTCTGGCCCAGGGGACCTGCTCCCTTTGCACTGTCTCTGGTCCTCACACTCCTGACTTGCTCGATGCCACCAAAAAGTGGCCGACTGCCATGGGGCTGTGTGTGCTCTTCCTTCTACCTGGAAAGCCGTCCTCTTCTTGTCTGCACTCACCTTCCTCCAGGACACAGCACGTGGGGCAGCCTCCTCCCTTGCTGGGGATGCAGCTCCTTCCCAGCACCGTGGACTTGTCTTATGCCGGGAGCTGCGGTAAACTGGGTTCCCGGGTGTGTCTCCTTGAAGGCAGGAGCCATATTCTATTCTTTTGTATTTCCAGAGAAGCGTGGATGGATGGATGGATGGATTCCTTCACTGCATAGGTCGGATGAATGACAACCAACATTCTTCCTAATTTTAAGATTTTTGTGTATCTAAGAGTCTCATGGTGGTGCATTTATAAGGCACACCCACTGCACAAATGCTCCTCGTCACACACCTGCAGTAACAAGATACTGCTGGGTGCTTTTCCTAATAATGTGGACATCTCAAGTACCTCATTCAGAGAGCTGAAGGTGGGTGTCACGTCCCACGATGGTGAGTGAGTGGATTTTGGCTTCTCAAGGTGTAGTATTCTACCGAGATGCTAACAAAATTACGCTTGTAGGGAAAGAACCAGCCAAACCAGGGGCCCCAGAACGAGTTTGTCCTGGTGCTTTAGGAATGATCCTAACAGAGGCTTTCTCCCAGAGCGTCGTGGGCTGGCGAGGACGCCTTCTCTGATGAGGAGACGCGGGCTGCCCGAATTTGCGGTGGCAAGGCAGAAAAAGCAGAGCGCTCAATTTCCAGGTTCAAGTCCTGGCCCTGCTGACCCCATACGCACCCTCAGCCTCAACTCACAGATGCTTCGTTATAAATGGAGAACCCAGCACTGCTCACCAGTTTTGTGAGGCTAAGGATGCTGAAGGGCGGGCACTCCCAAAGCGCACAGCTCTCCACTGCGGCTCCCACTAAAGAAGCTTCTGTTAACAGAAAGCATCATTATCTGAAGGCTTTGGCGGTGTTTACCTGAAGCTTACAAGGTATAACTAAGGTGAGAGGGAGGCTATTCTCTTTTTCAGTGTAGTTTCAATATATATTGAAATCTGTGCTTAAGGACAAATTTGAAATCCCAGGCTCCCCCAAAGGCAGCGAAACTAGTGCCCTGCAGGTAACGGGGAACCTGCTCTGTGCAAGGAGGGTTAGGGAGAATATTTTAATTCTTTTTTCTACCTTAATGTTCCCGCACTGATTCTACTTACGCTGTTTCAGAAGAAATTAAAATAGAAAGCGACACACCGCCAAGAACATGAGATCACAGGTGATGATGCACCCCGGGATGTGCCCATATGAGCTCACATCACGTGATGGGATAGTGTGCCATGGAACAGGTTCTCATATCACATGGCCATGTGCCACATAACATGTGCCCCACAAGCTCACATGTGCATCACATGACATGTTTTCATATGTGATCACATCGCATGATGTGTGCTATGTGGCTGCCGTGATATGATGTGGTAGAAGACGATACTCTGGATTCAGCCCAGGTACATCAGGGAGATTATTTCTAAGCCTCTAACGGGCTTCTGAGGCAGCTGTCACCATCCTGTTTCATGCTCAGCCAGGATTTGGAGACGGGCCGGTGCCCTTATGACTGAGCCCATCCTCCTCTGGGGGTGCTTCCACCCGGCATCCCGGGGGACTCTTGGTCTGGCAGCCATGAGGACTATCCAAAGTGTGTCAGCATCTGATGAAATCAGGCGGGGGGGGGGGGGGGGAGGAGGGGGGCTAAATAACGCACTTGAACCATCCTGGGCTCTAGCTCTCCCATCTCTGTCCTTGGTCCATAGTCAGACCCGAAATCACCACCCCGGAGAAGGCCTCAAACATGCTGCTTTCCAGGCAGACCTGCTCCACACCGTGACCTTCCCAAGGACCCAGGGGGCCCGGTCCTCTGCGAGTTCTGTCAGGAGGGTGCGTCTCTCTTGAGGAGCTGGCACACTTCTTTCTGGCCTTTGGCATTGGCCGCTGAACGTAAGGCTCCATTAGCACGAATCGGTCTTTCCTCCTTCCTAGTACCAGGATCTACTCATTTGAATGATTTCTTCACCCGTTTATTCTAAATATTATCTTCATATCAGTTGATATCTTTATCCAAGGCCACTTCAAGTATGTTTTAGAAAGAGGTGGAGTATAAAACATGTAAGAAAGGAATGCTGACCAATGCAGAGCGACACAGAATTCAGGGCTTGAGTGTGTGACAGAGCCTCAGTTCAGAGGGCAGAGGTCTGGGGGGAGCAGAAGGGACTATGTGTGGGGGAGGGAAGTGGGGAGATGGGAGATGGGGTGGGGCAGAGAGCAGCCAGACAGCAGGACACTGAGGGGCAGGTGGGAGTGTGCTATCCAGGTCACAAGGGTCCCGGAGGCGACAGACCAAAACGCTTGCGTGAGGACACACACTTGCATGGGTTTGTCCCCAAAGGGGTCTGAAAGGTGGAAACCTGGCTCAGTCCCACCTGGGGATGCCATGGAGGTACTTCAGCAGGAGGGTCAGCTCGGCACTGGACATGTGTTGGCTGGACCAGAGTGGGCCTCTTGTGCAGACCTGCACTACTGCTCTCCCCTGGCGGTCTCGGGTCCCTGCAGGAATAGAGGGCATTGTGAAAGGGGGCAGCCCCAGTGGGGCACACATGGCTCCAGGCTTGAGAAATAGTGAGCTTGGGTCTGCAAACAGTTATTGACTTAGATGTGAGATCGGCCAGGAGAGGAGAGCCTGGCCTACACCTGGGCAGGTGAAGACCATGTGCACCTGAGAGAGCGATGGCCACTGTTATCATCTGGGTGTCCGTGTTCCCCCACATTCACATGCTCTAACCCTGAAGCCTGATTTGATGGTGCTAGGAAGTGGGCCTTTAGGATGTGCTTCCACGAGGAGGGTGGGGCCCTCGTGAGTGGGATTAGTGCTCTTATAAGAGATCCCACAAGGCTCCCCTGCCTTTCCCATCACATGAGGATAGAGTGAAAAGGGGCCGGCCATGAACCAGAACCTGATGTTGGCACCTTGATCTTTAACTTTCAGCCTCCGGACTTTGTGAAATAAATTTCTGTTTTTAGAAGCTACCCAGTCTGTGGCATTTGTTATAGCAGCCCAAACAGAGTAAGACAGCCATGCTCACCTGGGAGGATGACGACCCCAGACTGCAGCAGCTCCGAGTTGATCTCCAGCACCTGCCTGGGCACCTGGCTGGGCAGGTCTCCTGTGCTGGGGGGCTGTCCCTCATCCTCGGAACACAGCAGCTCAGCAAGCAGGTCAGGAGACCTGCGGGGGTCATGTCCTCGGGAGCTGCAGCCACCTGTGGGGACACCGGCTGGACAACAGAAAGAGACCTGGTCACAGATGAAGAATTGCTCTGGTTTGAAGGCAGATGCTCAGCTTGCTACAAACGTGAGGATAAAAACGTGAGTGGAAACAGTGGGTTTCCACGAGAACTTCCCCCATTGCTGGTGGAACTGCAGGCGTGCCACACCATCTGGGGCAGGTGTGCTCCTGAGAAACACGAGCAGTGAAATATTTCCAATCCACCGGGAGTGCTCACTGCCTGAAGACCTCAGGGAGGAACATTTTATGCTGGATGGTGTCATACTCATTTATTTTGTAATACAGTGGGGCCTTGACTTACGAGTTTAATTTGTTCCGTGACAGAGCTCGTAACTCAAATTACTCATATGTCAAATCAAGAAGTGAACGAGTGAGACACGTGATGCTGGGCTGATGTTGTGGCGTTCACTGTGACATTCGCTGCTCCAGCTAGCGGTGGGGTATCTGAAGCTGGCTCGTAACCCGAATTTTAGCTCTCAACTCAAAGCAAAAAATCGGCCGAGAGACGGCTCGTATCTCGAAAAACTCATTAGTCGGGACACTCGTAAGTCAAGGCACCACTGTACAGGCTTTGCTTTCCTGTCCCTAAGCCTCGTCCATAACTTCCTTCAGTGCTAACATCATGTATCTGCACAGCTTTCTCACTAGAGCTAGGCCTGAGAAGTCCACAGCATTCCTTTGTACATAGTGTTTTAAAAAAGCTTTATTGAGATATATTTTACATATGATAAAATCCATCCACTTCACGTGTGTACAATTCAGAGACACTTTACCAAGTCTGCAACCATCACCATAAATCAGTTTTAGAACATTTTTGTCCCTTGAAAAACGCCTATTTATGATAAACCTCTTCTCCCACCGCAGCTCCAGGACCTGCCTGTCTACCTTCTGTCTGTAAATCTACCTGTTCTGGATCCTTCATATCAATGGACCCAAACACGAGGTGGTCTCTTACCTGGCTGCTCTCAGTCAGCAGAATTGTTTGTGAGGTTCACCCACAGTGTTGCCTGTGCCAGAGCCTCATTCTTTCCCGTGTGGGTCTCACTCCACTGCCTGATGGACCAGTTTTGTCTATCCCTCCACTAGCTGATCGACTCCAATCGCACAGTGTCCTTGAGAGTGAATTTTTCATGTATGCTCACATGTTCTAGGACACATCACTGGCCAAGGGCAAGACCAATTCTGCAGCGAACCCAAGCTTTCTCACATGGACAAGGGGAGCAGACATCACCTTCATGTGAGCCTTTTCTCATTAGACATCATCCTAGTTGAGATGGTCATTTGTGTAAGTTTGTCCTGCATTCGGCTTGCCCCGCGAGACAGTGGGAGGAGAGGTCTGAGGTAGGGGCTATAATATTAAAATGGCAGGGAAGGGAAGGGAAGGGAAGGGAAGGGAAGGGAAGGGAAGGGAAGGGAAGGGAAGGGAAGTACCCACATGTGGCTAACGAGAAACAGTTGTTCAGTTACCACTGGTTGAATAAACAATGAATGATCTGAGTATAATATTCTTAAAATAAATTCTGAAATGCTAAATTATATTAATTTTATGTTTAAAGAGGAGACAAAGTAAAGTCTCAGGAGCTGAAGCAAACCAGAGCAGAGGAGGAGCAAGCCAGAGGAGGGGAGAAGCAAGCTGGAACAGGGGAGAAGCAAGCTGGAACAGGGAAGAAGCAAGCTGGAACAGGGGAGAAACAGGCTGGAACAGAGGAGGAACAAGTCAGAGGAGAGGAGGAGCAAGCTGGAGCAGGGGAGGAGCAGGCTGGAACAGAGGAGGAACAAGTCAGAGCAGAGGAGAAGCAAGCTGGAGCAGGGGAGGAGCAGGCTGGAACAGAGGAGGAACAAGTCAGAGCAGAGGAGAAGCAAGCTGGAGCAGGGGAGGAGCAGGCTGGACAGGGGAGGAGCAGGCTGGACAGGGGAGGGGCAGGCTGTGCCTGTGGCTACAGAAGAGTGAATGTGCTAAACGTCACTTGTTTAACTGAGGCGTCAGCAAGGGGTTCCACTGAGGCATTTTCCCATATTAATGAGCACACGGTGTCTGGGACCGCACTGCAGACTTGACTTCTGGGACAGCAGGGTGTGAAGGGAAGCAGGTACCAATGGTCCACTGGTCACTGGTTGGGTAATGAATGGTCCTGGCCCTCTGACCAGACCTTTGGTACCACTGTCCACCTCCTCATGGGTAGAAGCAGCCTCCACTTATTCAGTGTCTTCCTTCCTTCCTGGATGTTGGACACCACACAGGTGGGTTCTGCTTCATCAGTGAGGAGGGAGAGGAAGTGGAGTAAGTAGGGAAGGGGCACTGTCTCCAGGCAGTAAACTCTGAGGTCAGGTCCCCCAGACAGCCCTCGTGTTACCTCACAGGGAGTCTCTGGATAGTGAGTAGACGACACCCACTAGGCCTGAGAGAAATGATTATACTTGAGAATACCACATTTCTGATCATGAGACTTGAATCTTCTTAGATGTGCTACTCTACACCCAGGGAGTCAACTGGCCCCGTTTCTGCTCGGCAGTGCTGAGTTGTTTAAACTAAACCTGCCGCCTTCGTCACTGTGTGATATCATCTGTTTGTCGTCGAATGTCTGTGACCCTCGCGACAACACTGTCAGTGACGCTGTGCCTGGATGTCCATAGAAGCATCTGCACAGCCAGCATTTCTCCGAGGGGAGAAATTTACGTGATTATGTTTTACGTGGACACTTGGGGTGAAAACATAAGCTCTGTCTCCTATTGCGGCTCTGCTGCAGACAGGAGTTTTCATAGTGTCACCCAGTGTGTGTGGGAAAATGTGTGTGTTTTCTGTCCAATATGAATGGGAAAGGAAATGGACAATAAAGGACAGGCTAGGACCTAGAAACAAAGGTCAGGGAGTTACTGCTTCATTTTAATTTAATTTTAATTGAATTGCAGAGAGGCAATAGAATGTTTTCTGTGTCAGCCCTAAGTAAATAATCGTACTCTAAAACTTTGTAGTAAGCCAGTGTGTGTGCCATGCTATCTGAATCCTGTCAGAATTCCCGGCAGGAGCACACAGCCTAATTTCTGGAGAGGCCCTGTACGGGTGTGGCAGACAGTCCCACCCAGCACTGTGAGGACCCCAAAAGCCCTCGAGGCAAACAAGATCAGAGCCCCCACACTGGGCCAGCTGGGAGGCCAGGTGGGGAGACCAGCGAGGGGCCCTTACACCCATTACTGTATTTATTGTATGGGGCTGCTAGCACTAAACCTGCTGAGGCCTACGGCACGTTTATATTTTTTGCTTCTTTCCAAAGTCATTGTTTTTGTTCTCCACAGAACATTATACAAAGAAAGAGAGAAAGAAAGAAAGAAAGGGAGGAAGAAAGAAAGAACGAAAGAAAATATCTGACTTATAAATAGGTTGCCATTCTTTCCTTACCTTTCTTTATGCGCCTCACTCGCTCCTCTATATAATTATTTTCCCTCCAGAGCCTAAGGAAAAGTTCTCTAGGAATGGATGCTCAGAAACTTACTGAGGGCCTTCAGGTGAGTGTAATGAAGGAGCATAAAGTCATCGACCCGGTGCCACTAAAAAATGAACATTACGCCTGATTTACCTACACGGACAAGTATTAATACAACGTTGGGGTGTATGGTGACCACAAAAGGATGTGTCCACTCCCAGAACCTGTGAATGTGACTGTATTTGGAAGAGGGTCTTTGCAGATGTGAATCCATAAAGTTTAGGGTGGGTCCTAAATCCAACGACAAGTGTCCTCATACGAGAAAGGAGAGAGTCGTTTGAGGCATGGACAGACGGACAGGGAGAAGAGCCAGGCGTGCGCCCACAAGCCCAGGAAAGCCTGGACCCCCAGCAGCAGAAAAAGCAGAAAGGACCCTCACTTAGAGCCTGTGGCTCTGTGAAGCCAGACTTCTGGCCTCCAGGCTGTGAAGGGATGAATTTCTGTATCCTCAGACAGCATATTTATGGTACTTGGTGTAGCAGCCACAGGAAAGGAACACCTGTGAGCATTATTTTCTACCGTCAATAGGATGTGGAGACAGGCTTCTTTCTACTCAGCCAAGTGACCAAACTAAATGAGACAGGGCGCCGAGGGGAGGGGAGGAAATGAGGAAGAAAGGGGATAGTGGGGGAGGGGAGAAGAGCGTTTACCTTCCTCCTTGGTGCAGCCAGAGGGGTGGCTGCAGCCCAAGTCTCTGGTTCCCACAGCTTGTCCTCCTAGGTGACCTCTAGGTCCGGTGCTGGCCGAATGTGGGGCATCACCTCGGTAGCTCTTGAGGGATCGGTCCCAGGATTGAGACCTCCTGGGAAGGGTCCTCCCAGCGGCTCTGGGACAGCTCTGTCGTCTCCGGATCCCCTGGCGTTCTCCCTGGGGGCCGGGGGTTTCTTTCTGGGGCTGGCTGGACCCTGGCGCGGTTCTCTTGCTCCGGGTGCTGCAGGCATCATCCACGAGGGACTCCTCGGAGCTGGAGCCCAGGGGCATGGGGTTCTGCAGGGCCTCCATGTAGGAATTCCTGAACCAGCGTCTGGCCTCCACAGCGGCAGGAGCCCCAGGCGTCTGCCTGCTGGAGCTCAGGCTGCCTGCGTCCTCGGGGGAGGTGAGAGCCTGGGGGCCATCCTTCTTATCCATGGGGTCCAGTCTCTCTCCTGGTCCTTCAGGGCTTGCACGGGGCTCCCACGGGCTGACATCAGAGCTCCTGGGCAGGGTCCCGGGGCTTTGGCACTCAGCTCTTCTCAGGGAAGGAAGGTGGCTGGGCTGGTCACTGTCCTTGTGCCCCCCGCAGTGAGGCAGGGTCCGAGTGCTGCTGGCCATGGCTGGTGCTGGGGCCGGGGCCTCAGAGGCACTGCTGAGTGGCCGCTCAGGCCCGGGATGGCTGGAGCAGTGGGGCAGGACTCTTCCGCCGATGGGTACAAACACAGGGACTGTGACGTTGCTCCATGGGGTGCGGTAGACGGCAGAGCCTGAGGTCAGCAAGCAGTTTTTCAAGAGGACACTGTTGCGTTCCCTGTTCACCCGGTCCAGGAACTCTCCTGTGAAGACACAGCCATACATGGCCTCAGGCACAGCAACTTCCTCTGAGCCTCGTCCCAGCCGAGAGAGGCATTTTAAGACCAGCCTGGCTGACTGCTTCCCCACCGATGTGACCTGCAGGTAGAAGTCCCCGGGCCTGAGCCTGACTCCGCGCAGGGACGCCAGCTGCACCACCACCTTCCCGTGGATGCACAGTGGCCAGCCTTCGTGGAAGAAGATGAGGCCTGTGTACCTGGCCTGGACAAGAAGGGGAGGGAGATTAGCGGCTGGCATGGAACCTGTCAGGACCCCTGGTCTCCATGCAGCAGGGAGAGTGACCAGTGCCCCCCTTGTACCCCAGAACCCCAAATAAATCATCAGGGCTGAAAACAGGGGGGTTCTTTTCGATTCAGTGAAGTCAGTCAAAACCTCACTTTTACAGCGCCTTCTGGGAGGCTGGGGGAGGTGGGCAACAGGACAGGAGGAAGGAAGCCACCCAAGCACAGTCTCATGCGGCCGAGCCCAGGGGACCCTGCAGGAAGTGACTCCTAGGGTGGTCCCACTTGGACTTCAACACCCTCGCTCCCCAACCCCCACCCTCTGTCTAAACTCCAGAGGCTTCTGGGCGCCCATGAGCACCCCGCCCCCTCCACCCCTCCTGCAAAGAGCATGGCCTCTAGAATCACAGGGAAGGAGGCACAGTGAGAAAATGTGGGACCTGCACACGACACCATATCGGCCTCCAACTCCCACATAATGGAATGGGCGGTCCCTACTTATTAAGGAGTCAATGAAGCCTACAGCAAGCGGTCGGTTACCAGGAGAGTTCTTAAGCACTCTTGAAAAGAACTTGATCTAGAAAAGGTTTCAACTTCCGGACAGACGAGACACAAACATGGGCTACGTCTGCATGGGGCATGGGAGTGTCCAGCAGCTAGGGAACAAGGGGTGGGACCCTGACTTGTCAGAAGCTTCAGGTACACGTTCTAACATGAAACCACATTCCACGGTCAGAGTTTAGTTCCAAAATATTGTGCTTTGCAACTTACTTTTCCCCATCCCAGCACTGCCTTACCGCATACACGTTATTACAATAGAGAAAAGAAAAAGAAAAATCTCAACCCAATAGATCTCAAGAGATTTTAAACTTTTCTTTGCCCTTATCACATAGGAAATAACTTTTCTAAACTGTAACAATAGCGTAGATGTAATCTGACGTTCTCATCTGCAGTCACCTTAGCAAACATTTCTCTATGTCACTCTCAGTTACCATCTTGATGGCTACTTAACTGTTCCTCCGTTTTCCTAAATCTACGATGCTTCTTTTTCTATTTAAACAATAAATGCAAAGAACAATTACATGATACAGTGTCTTTTTCCTGTAAATGACTGTTTTAGGATATGTTTCTGGGATTAGGATTCCAGGATCAAAGGTTATGAACATCTTGTATGATTCTTCCCACTTTGACCAATTTGCCCTCAAAGGAGACACACTGTCAGCAGTGGCGCTGTAACAGGTTTGCCATCATTCAGCAGCATGAGGCTCTGCCATGAGATCATTATCTAGCCCGGCAGGTGTGGCTCAGTGGTTGAGCGTTGATCTATGAACCAGGAAATCACGTTTCGATTCCCAGTCAGGGCACATGCCCAGGTTGCGGGCTCGAACTCAGGTGACAGTGTGCAGGAGGCAACCAATCAATGATTATCTCTCATCATTGATGTTTCTATCTGTCTCTCTCTCCCTTCTTCTTTGAAATCAGTAAAAAAAAATACTTTTTTAAAAAAAATCATTCTCTAAATTGGTGTGTATACTGTGGAATACTGTTGCTTTAATTCACATATATGTGACAGTGAAGTCAACCCTTTTTTGATGTTTGTTTCCTGTAAATATTCTATATGTATTTTTGCTCCAATTGTTGTCTTGTTTTTGCCTTATGAGGTACTGTGGGTTTTTAAAAATTTTTAACAATTTTCTGCACTTCCCATTAGCAAATGTTTCTGTAATCTATCTACTGCTACACATATTCCTCCCAGTTCATTTGCTTCATGGTTTAGTTAAGTTCTTTTCCTCTCTATAGAAGTTTAAATTCTATGCAAGTTTCATTTCTTGAGTTTTTTGGTGATATCGTCTATTGCCTTAAAACTTAGAACTGCGTATCTTACCAAAATTTGCCTTTCACATTTATTTTATTTAGTTTTTCTAAGGGTTCAGGTTTAAAAAATATTTAATATTTCATATATCTGGAGTTTACTTTGAAAATTATATCTCAAACACACCAGTGTGTTCTTAAGCGTGAAGGTCTCATTAGATATGTCCCTGCTGACTTATGAGCTCGCTGTGCGCATGCATGTTACACAGAAAGGAGGAGCGGACGGTCTGGACGAGGAGCGGAGGTGGACGGCCTGTGAGGAGGGCAGCACAGGGCGCTTCTGATGCAGGTGCCGCTGGCATTAACCGGGCACCTGCCAACCGCCCTCACACCTGTGGCCACATTTGATTAAAAATTAAGATTTTCATATTGAAAAAAGAATACTGTGCATTGCACACTGGAGAATCCAGAAAAAAAGAAAGAATAAAATAATCCCAAGACCAACCCCCAGGTCAGCATTGTGGACATTTACGTGCTTCACTTCATTACTTTTTCTGGGCATTTTTAATGGTTGAGATGACATCACAAGTATAGCTGCGCATCTTGATTTCACATGTAACATGATTTCATCAGCATTTCCTGAGCCACTAGAAATTCCTCACACAGATCACTGCACTGCTGGATCCCAGCTCCCCCGAACTTTGCTCTGACAGGTAAAAATACCACAAACATCTCTGGGCTTGGAGCCCAGCCCAGATTTCAGATGCTCCCGTGGAATCTGAGGCCTCAGAGCAGATTAGAGAGTATGGTTACCTCCAGGTCCCTGGGGCGAGCCAGTGACCACTGGTGTGGGTAGCTGCAGATGTGGGCCCGCGCCTTGCTGAGTGACCAGTGACCTCCCACCACTGGACATGAAGACACAGGACACTGCCAGGCCCCTCAGTCAGCAATGGTGAGATTTCCAGCCTGGCAGTGAAGGGAACCCAGTGGCCATCAGAGAGAGAAATTCAACCTGAGGTGTGGCCTAAAGGTGTGCAGCTGGGGTCAGTGTTTTGAGCCCCAGGAATGTTCTTCATGACAGAAAGTTCCAGAATCAGAGGGTCCAAGGCCAACCGAGGTGACTCCTTTTTGGAGGGGCTGAGCAGGGCCGGGGTGGACTGCCCCTTGGTGGCCCATGACCGTGCAACCCTCACACCCCAGTCCTGCTGATTCCCCTCCTGGTATGAATTCAACTCCACTGTCCACATCCTGGGTTTGCTCCCACCACCCAAAGGGCCATAGACAGGAAGCTCCAAGGTGGAGGCGGAGAAATCTGGCCCCACAGGAGCAGGAGCTGGGCTGCCCTGCCAAGGGGAGGAGCCTGACATTTGGTGCTCCAGCCACAGGTCTCCTGTCAGTCTCCAGTCCAGTGAGAACCTCCCACACCACACGGGGCTCCCACACTCCTTTCCGACGGGGCGCAAAGATCCGTCCTGTGTGAGCTACGTCTCCTAGGTCTTGTAGGAGAGGCACGCATTTCCCCATCTTTGTGAGAAAGTTATTTGCTTTCAGCAATAAGCAATTGTTTAAAAGTTTTTAAATTAAGTATGAAGAGACACAAAAGAACGCTTTCATTATAGGAGATATAAAATATCACGATACAGCAGTCTAAGGAAAAGAATGTTGCCATCATCATTGAGGTCTGCTGCATATGCTTGTGACCTGTCAGAGGCAGGCACTTTCCCAAACTTCTTTATTAGTCCCCTTCTTTTCTTTGTATTTGCCACATGTTGACTCCGACAATAAATACTTGTTATGCATGTATCTGAACTTTACCGAAATGGAGTCACACAGTCTGTCTTTCTCCGACTTACTTGTTAATCATCGATACTGTCACACACGGCTGCAGTTCATTCATTTTCTTTGCTATGTAGCAATTTGACCTATTACTATCCCTAGTATAACCAACTATCCCCAAATTTAGTGGCTTAAAAACGCTATTTGGCTCACAATTCGTGAGTCAGGAATCAGGGAAGGGTTTGGCTGAGGGGTTTGTTTTGGACTCAGGGTGTGAGATGTATGATGCTCAAGGCCCTCACCGATGATTTTAGCGCCGACTGTGTGTTCTAAATTCCCTCAGCTCTGAGTGATCAGGACGGGTAGTTGGCTTGTTAAAGCAGATTATCACTCATAAGAATGGTCATACATCTCTAAACGTTTAATTTTTGCTTTACATATATAAATGCACATTCACACACCCATCCTGGTGGGAGCTAGGGAGGGGACCCCCTTTGAGGTTTCTTTCTCCTGGTGCCCCCCTCAGCCTCAGGGGCTCTTCACAGTTCTTGTTGTCCCTTTAGAGTTAATCCCATGTCATTAGATAATAACATTAATAACATTAAGCAGCCCTGATTAAATGTCTGTGTGGTTTCTGTCTCTTGATGGGACTAATGTGCACAGGAGGCCCAACTCCTCTCTGCTGACTTGGAGGGCTCCACTGTCTTCCTTGGGCTGAGCACACCCACACTGCCTTGGTACCTTCAGGGAAGACATAGGAATGTAGAATTCTTCTGGATTCCTCCTCCCCCAAATATCCCTGTCTTCTCAGCTGTCTTGCTTATACCTAATGTGACAGCACTTTTTAAAAATATATATTTTTATTGATTTCAGAGAGAAAGGGAGAGGGGAGATAGAAACATCAATGATGAGAGAGAATCATTGATTGGCTGCCTCCTGCACACCCCCCACTGGGAATCGAGCCCGCAACCCGGGCATGTGCCCTTGACCGGAATCGAACCTGGGACTCTTTAGTCCACAGGCCAATGCTCTATCCACTGAGCCAAACCAGCTAGGGCTGTGACAGCACTTTTCAAAGTGACATTTCATAAATCTTTGCAGAACATTCAACTTCATTTTCTCAGAAAAAGCTTTCTTTATGATTGCACTCATATGTAATCAATTTTAGGTTTCAATTACATTGGATTTATTTACCTCTTCTTCTCCTAGCTTAATGCAGAAATTTCAGTAATTAATATTAGAATCCCCCTAAAACTTATACATCATACTTTAAACATTGCTTAAATGTATATAAAAATTTTCTACATGTTGTGTTTCATTATGATTCAGTTACAATAATTTTCCTTGTGATTTATTTAAACCATGTGTTATTTAGAAATATGTTACTTAATTTCCAAATATGTTAGGCATTTCTAGTTATCTTTTTTTGTTATTTAATTCAGATTTAACACCACTGTGGTTAGAAAAAATATTTTGTATAATTTCTTTGAAATTAATTGAAACATTGATTTCATTATGAATTATGAAATTGTAATTTGCTCCATTATGCTTCAAACATTTTCATTCTATGTTGTTAAGTGTTTACAGATTTTTATGTATTCCTGGTTGTGACTGGTACTAATATTGAATGACTCTCTTTAGCCCTAACAATGTATTTTGCCTTTTACTATATTTAGTTATGAATACTGCGATATGAGTTATTGTTTGGTTAGAATTTGCTGGTCTACTATTTTTAATAACTTTACTTTCAACCTGTTATGTAAGATGTGCTTTTTATTTCCCATGTCTTTGTTTTGCTTACTCCCTCCTTTTATTATTTCTATATTCTTCATTTTCTTTTCCCCACTCCCCTCCTACTGCTTTCCCCTCTTAGTAGAAACATTCTACTTTTATATCTTTCCAATTTCTTTTCTTTAAACTTCTCCAGACATTTTCTGATCCAAACTCCAAACTGTGATGAAACAAAATTATAAGTAAGTCAATGAGAGATTTTAAGCATTTCTTCTATCTAGAGAAGAATGGTGGTCATTGAAATATTAGTTTAAAACAACTTATCTTAAAGGTAATATGATTAATAATGATTCCTAAGCCACATACTCTGACAATAGTGGCTAAACGAATAAAAACGGCTTTGAATTTATGTTAACTAAAATATATTTATGTTCATAGTTGTTAGGATATATTCATTTTCTCCTATGTCATAAAGATCAAATTTTATGTTCTTTATTAAAAAGTAAAAAGCTCCTAACCAGATAGCTCTGTAGTTGAGCATTGACCTATAAACCAGAAGGTCACAGTTTGATTCCTGGTCAGGGCATATGTCTGGGTTGTGGGCTTGATCCCCAGTGTGGGGCATTCATGAGGCAGCTATTCAATGATTCTCTCTCCCTTCCTCTCTGAAATCAATAAAAAAAGTTTTTTTTTACGTAAAAAGCAATAGCAATAGTAATATGCAAATAGTAAGGTTGTCTCTAAATTTCATTTTGTGCTTATTAAACACTTGTAAATATACATCCATATTAAAGGGTAATATTATTCACACTAGAGGCCCGGTGCATGAAATTCATGCACGGGTAGCATCCCTAGGCCGGGCCTGCAATCAGGGCCAATCGGGGCCTTCCTTCCCCGGCTGCTGCTGGGGCCTTCCTTCATTCCGCACTGCCCCCTGGTGGTCAGCTCATGTCATAGCAAGTGATTGAACTCCCGGTCGAACTCCTGGGGGGATGATTTGCATATTAGGCTTTTATATATATAGATGGCTTTTTTTCAGAAAATAGGCACTTTTGTAAATGAGAAGGGATGGCATGGTTAAAAAGAAAGAAAAAAACAAACTTAGAAGAATAAAGGCAAAACATTAGGTCAGAATAACTTTTCAAGTCAAGACACTCCTTAGAAAGGGACAGGTATTTTCTGATCTGACTTAAAGCAGACTGGTTCCCTGTGCTGCTGTTCACCTCTCCCGAGAGGCACCTTTCTCTACTGCTGCTCTATGCCAATGTGCAAAAGGTACAGAATCACAAAGGAAAATATCCTCTGGGTAAACTACCTCAAACAAAGAATCAGATTTAGGGTATCCTTGGTTATTTCTCTACCATACTCATTCTAGCTAAAAGGTCTTCAAAGAGTTTAATAAATCAAAGTAGCCCAATGGTAGTTGTTTTTTTTTTTTTAAGCTGTAATTCAATATCAATGGAATAATAAAAGGTGCTGATAAATAGATACATTTTTTTTAAGATTCAGCCATAATCTTTCCAGCAGTTCACTGCAATATACCCACAACTTGGCTGTCATTAATTTTAGCACTGTTTCCAAAATAACCTACGATAAAAATATCCCAAGAAATAAACTAAACATATGAGAAATTAATTAAACAGAGTTTATTTGTATGTATTGGAACTGCTCCAATAAGTTGGCTCTGAGATGATTACTCCAGAGTGTGACTTACTTCCTGTGTTCAAGTGGAAGCTCACTGGGGGGAGCCAGAGTGGATGCCTGTGGACTCAGTGGGCTCTATGCTCCCTGGCCGGCCCGAGAAGCCTGGCTCCTGGACACAGTCTTATTTCACCCATCATTTGGGACGAGGAAAAGGAGGAGCCAGAAGCTAGAAAGGAGATGAGCCAGTGCCTGATGGACCATCAAATAGAGGAGAGGGGGAAGATTTCTCCATTTATGTGTTTAAACTCTGTAAGAACATGGCTGAGGTTACAATACAGTTTTGTTTTTTCATTATGTCACAGCTTTTTTTTTTTTTTTTTGAGAGAAAACGACAAATGCTCACTTGGATTATGTTGGGTTTAATTTCTGGCTTAATTTCGAATGCTCTCCCTCGCCTCCATCAGTGGCATGTTTCCCTGGTTCTGAAATTCCACTTCCTCAGCTTAAATATTTTCCAGGTACCAGGTATCTTTGCCTGAATCTTCTCCAGGTAAAGACCAGTTAAGGTGTTCCCTGCAGGGGAGGTCTTCACACTGGATTCCTTCTGCAGGGAAGTCCTCACAGGGCTCTGTCCCCTGAGGGCAGGTCCTCACACAGGCTCTGTTCCCTGAGGGCAGGTCCTCACACAGGCTGTACCCTGAGGGCAGTTCCTTATACAGGTTCTGTCCCCTAAGGGGAGGGTCTCACACAGGCTCTGTCCCCTGAGGGGGTGTGTGTGCCTCACACAGGCTCTGTCCCTTGAGGGCGGTACTCATGCAGCTCGGTACTGAGGACAGGTACTCACACAGGCTTCCTGCTGCAGGTGCTGCAGGGCCCTCGTGGCAGGGATGAGGAAGTCAGTGAGGCAGCGCAGCCCATCGCCTCCGTGGAGCCTCTCAGCCACGCTGAACACCTGCCAGAGCACCGTGGCCGCCGTGGCCTCAAACGGTGGGTAGAGGTCAGAGAGTGTGTTCTGGATGTAGGTGTCGAGGGATTCCAGATCCTGAAACGAAAGAGAGGATCCTGTGTTATATTTGTGAAATAGGGAAGGTATAGGTGAGTCCTCGGCACAGAGGGAGTGGAGTCCCTGTTGGGGACCATCTGCTGTCCTTGGCGCTGTCACTCAGCAGTAGCACAGGGAAGTGCCCGCAGCTGCACTGGGTAGACTGGAGACCTCTGCCTCTGGGGGTGGCCCTAAATAACATTCTGTAAGTGAGAGTTGTCACCGTCACCACACGAGGCACAATCAGGTTTAGATTTGGGATAAGTTCCATCCCATCAAATTCTGAAATTTGCACGTTAAATGCTACATCTTAGGATCTTCCGTGGAGCATGTGAAATTTCCAGGGGGTCTTCCCCTGCCGTGGCTCCCCCCTCCCTGGCACACCTGGGTCTGCACATGGAATGGAGGGGCCTGTGGGGAGAACAGAGTTGGTCCACATACCATTTTATGCTTAGAAATAAGTGCTTCTGCAGCAAATACATTTAAATTGTATTGATGATGTTTTAAAATTTTAAATAGAAACCATTAGGGCATCCTTCGTCAAAAATCACAGAAGTGTGCCCTTTCAGTCATTCTGAAAACAGTATCACTGGTTCCTGATTCCCCTTTACATTTTTGGTACAACATGCTTTTATGTAAAGATGGAATGCTTTTAGTTTTTTTAAAAAAGTTTAATGCTATTTTTAGATGTAACATTTCCTGAGGAAATGCCACAAGGTTCATTTGTTTAGGAAATAAATGCAAGGCTACAAATAACAGTTAAAAGCCAAAGAGGTTAAAATTGCCAAGTGGATTTTTAAAGGGACAACGGCTACATCTGAGATTCCTCTGACCAGCTAATCATATCAATAATTTCCTAAGGAAATTGAAGATAAAACCTCGAATCCTCTGGGCCTGACGTGGGTGGGCTCAGGGGGAAGATGCCTGTCCTATCCGAGGAACCAGGCCGAACAGAGACTGGGCCGGTAAGTGCTGCAGTCAAGTCAGCCTCTAGAAACCACATGACGCCAGGCACACAGGAGCCAGCTCAGCTCCCACCTCTGAGTTACGGGGGGTGATGCTCTCTGGAGCTCCCACACCCCTCACAAGGCTTCCCATGCCTGACTGCTCCGTTTCCTCCACATGCCTGGCTCTCCTGGCTCTTCAATAGGAATTATCATAATACTGATTCTGTCCACAAAAGGCCAATGTGGTCTGACTTCCAAAAACTCAAATCACACCTGATTCAGAAGCAAGCATTGAGTCCATGAGAATAAGTGGCAGGAACCACCCTCCAGAAGCAGTGCAGCTCCTTATAGATATTTGAAGCAAATGCTAACTGTAACACGAGAGATTGCTGGGAAGGAAGTAGAATGAAATCCTAGGGGACATGTCTCTAATGACCTATGTTGGAGGAACTCAAATGCAAACTTTGGAGTCTCCCAGGGAGAGAGCTGTCCTTCCGCTGCTCAGATGCCCAAATCCAGGCCCATTCCTCTCCAGACCCACTGGGCAGGTCCTGACCTCTCATGTCCAGCAGCCTCCCAATGGTGGGTCTCCTGGCCTCCACCTCAACTAGTTTATCTTCTCAAAACTGTCCAACATTGAAGGAGAGGAGGAATCGATGTTTGCTGAGATCCTAGAGACAGCCCAGGGCACTCACAGGGCAGCCCAGCCTCCCTGGCTGCTTCTCTGTCCTTCAGTTCCCACTGGGACTGCGTTCGGCCCCCACACATGGCCCAGGTGGGGGATGCCCCTCCCCTGGATCCAACTCCCTGTGCAGCTGTCCTCACTAAGAGCCTGGTTCTGGCAAGAGCTGCCCAAGGGAAGTTGTCTGCTGGCCAAGAGGTCAGTTCCCAGGTCAAGTATGTTGAGGAAGCCTTGGGTAAGCCCAACTGAAACAACTTCAGCTTCTTTTTTAAAAAGTAAGAAATTTCAAGTACAGCTGACATGCAATATTATATTAGTTTTAGGTGTATAATAGTGGTTAGACACTTATATTAGTTATGAAATGATCACCCGATAAGTCTAGTACCCATCTCACAGCATGCATAGTTATTACACTATTATTCACCACATTCCCTACACTGTACTGTACATTCCAGTGACTTTTATAACTGCTAATTGTGCTTCTTAATCCTTTCACTTTTTTTCACTTATCCTCCTAATCCCCCTCCTATCTAACAACCATCAAAATGTTCTCTACATCTATGAGTTTGTTTGTTTGTTGTTTATTTTGTTTTCTAGATTCCACATATAAGTCAGATCATATAGTATTTGTCTGATTTATTTCACTTAGCATAATACCCTCTAGGTTCATCTATGCTGTCACAAATGGCAAGATTTCATTCTTTTTTTTATGGCCGAGTAATATTCCATTTCATATTGTACCACATCTTCTTTATCCAACTGTCCACTAATTAGCTTGCTTCCATATCTTGACTATTGTAAATATGCTGCAGTGAATATAGGTACATATATCGTTCCAAATTAGTGTTTTGAGTTTCTTCAGATAAATACCCAGAAGTGGAATTGCTACGTCATATTCTAGTTTTAATTTTTTGAGGAATCTACATACTGTTTTCCCTAGTGGCTGCACCAACTTACAATCCCATCCACAACTTGCTATTTGTTGATTTCTCACACCAGCCATTCTGACAGGTGTGAGGTGAGACCTCACTGTGGTCTTCTCTAGCCTCACATGCTAATGTGCCCTAACTGACATAAGAGGGCCTGGCCCAAACTTCCTGGAATATATTTAAGGCAGCTTCAGAAAACAGGAAAATATACAGTATATTTTAGAAAGGATTCCATAATAAATGCTTAAAAATGAGAACAATGTCTTGGCATCTTACAGGGTCCAATTCAATCATCTGGAACATTTACTCTGTTTGGCATTTTCTCCCCTCGTGTTTGTGTGAGAACCTGTGTGTGTGTGTGGGGGGGGGCAGTGTGTGGGTGTGTGGGAGGGTCAGTGTGTATGTTTGAGGCCAGGTGTGTGGGTGAGGGCCTAGTTGTATGGGAGGCCACATGTGTGTTCAAGGGCTGAGTGTGTTGAGGACCAGGGTTTGTGGACAAGGACTTCTGAAGGCGTGTGTACGTGAGTACAGAAGTGGTGAGTCGAGAGAAATATGTGTTGGCAAATTCTTAAAATAGTTCTAGGCCTTTGTGTGCAGAGGAAGAGAAAGAGGTGGACGCAGGGTCAGGACGAACGTTGTGTGAGCACGGCTAACCATTTCAGCCTGCCCTCACATTCACCAAAACCTCAAATGCCATCAAAACATGCAAAAATAAGAGGAGAGGAGACAGACAAATGTTGATGACTACGTTGACAGTAAAGCACTAATTTCTTTTCCGTATATAGCTCAGGATTCCCATTTCAACCAAACCCACACATGGAGATAGGCTGGCTCCAAAACGCAGAACCTTTGCCTGTTTACTTGATGATAAACCTTACCGTGACTTAGAATGGGATTATGTGCTGCACATGTTGGTGGAATGGCAGGTACAGTACTTGCATAAAAGCATTTAATCACCATTTGCTGATCTGTGAATTCAGTGTGTTATTTGGCCAACTGCAGGACTGCCTTTGCATTTTAACAACAGAAAATTTATGCCTGTAAAGACATTTGAAAGCTTCACTCTTCAACAACAGATTTATTTTCCCTATTAACTTTAGGTGAAATTTTATTGAAATGAGGATTTTTTTTAAATCAAGACCTTTTAAAAAATATATTTTTATTGATTTCAGAGAGGAAGGGAGAGGGAGAGAGAGAGAAACATCAATGATGAGAGGGAATCATTGATTGGCTGCCTCCTGCATGCCCCACACTGGGGATTGAGCCCACAACCCAGGCATGTGCTTTGTCCGGGAATCGAACTGGGACCTCCTGGTTCATAGGTTGACACTCAACCACTGAGCCATGCTAGCCAGGCTAAAGTCAAGATCTTTGTTTCTCATCATATCTCTGCTCTCCAAGGGACTAAGCATTTTCTTCCTGGCATTGGGCTCTCAGGAGATGATGGTCTCCATGCGACCCTCCAGGCCTCACATGTGCCAAATGAGAAGGCAGAGCCTGGGGTCAAAGGTCCATTGGTGCCCACCCATTGGAGGCTGGTCTCTGGAACTTGGGAAAGCCACACCCTTCCTCATAGGAAAGGTGTGGTTGGGGCAGGGGGCGGGTAACTCACTCACCGTCAAAGCAAAGGGAATTTCTTTTTTTTTTTTTAATATTTTTTTATTGATTAAGATATTACATATGTGTACCCTCTACCCCCCCCCCCCCGCTCATCCCCTCACCCCCCCCCCCCCCGTTGTCCGTGTCCATTGGTTAGGCCTATATGCTTGCATATAAGTCCTTTGGTTGATCCTTCCCCCTTGCCCCCACCCTCCCCTACCTTCCCTCCAAGGCCCGACAGTCCAATCAAAGCCTCTCCGTCTCTGGATCAGTCCTTGTTCATCAGTTTATGTTGTTCATTATATTCCACAAATAAGTGAGATCTTGTGGTATTTATCCGCTCTCCAGTTCCATCGATGCTGTGGCAAATGGTAAGAGTTCCTTTTTCTTCTTCCTCTTCTTAAAGAATACCTTTCAGCATTTCATATAATGCTGGTTTGGTTGTGATGAACTCCTTTAGCTTTTTCTTATCCGTGAAGCTCTTTATCTGACCTTCCATTCTGAATGATAACTTTGCTGGATAAAGTAATCTTGGTTGCAGGCTCTTGCTATTCATCTCTTCGAATATTTCTTGCCACTCTCTTCTGGCCTGCATGGTTTCTGTTGAGAAATCAGCTGACAGTCGGATGGGTACTCCCTTGTAGGTAACTGACTGTCTTTCTCTTGCTGCTTTTAAGATTCTCTCTTTATCTTTTGCTCTTGGCATTTTAATTATGATGTGTCTTGGTGTGGTCCTCTTTGGATTCCTTTGGGAATTTCTTTTTGAAGAGTTTGCTGACATACAGGAGGCCAGCTCCAGCTGAATTGGGCAGGGAAAAGCAGGGGTGCCCTGTCTAGGGCCTAGCAGGCTGGAGGGATGTGGCTGAGGCTGTCCCAGCAAGGAATGCCCATCTATGCTCACGTTTTAATTCAAGCACAATATCCTGAAGGGTGAGTGAAGGTGCACGCCCAGGACGGAGCCAGGGCTTCGGGAAAGGCTGTCAGCAGGCTGAACCTAGACCTCAGCACCCCTTTAACTGCTGAGAAGGTCTGCAGTGGCTTACTGAGCCCGCCTCCCCTCCCTGAGAAGGACACTTCAACATGACAGAATGCTGAAGAGTGAGGCATCACACAGACAGGGCTGGAGACCCTCTCCCCACCCTCCCTGCAGACACGAGCCGGTGGCTGACCCACCAGCTTGGGGACGTCCTCCCTGTGGCCACCCCCATTCTTGTGGGTGGTTTCTTGATGTTTGGGTCCCTGTGCCCCAGGGACAGTGGGGTGTGTGTAGGACAGGATCACAGGGCACTTAGGACAAGGTCCCGGGTAGGGCGAGGGGAAGACCAAGCAGCAGTGGTGGCGAAAGGTGGCACAGTCCTCTCCACCCCCCATCAGCGAGGCTAGGGGGCTCCTCTGGGACCCTCATATTGTCTCACTGTGAAAATCCACAGTAGGCTGACGTCAGGATGTAAAGAGCAGATAGAATGTGGGGCTGAGGCAGGGGTGGGCAAACTTTTTGACTCGAGGGCCACAATGGGTTCTTAAACTGGACCGGAGGGCTGGAACAAAAGCATGGATGGAGTGTTTGTGTGAACTAATATAAATTCAAAGTAAACATCATTACATAAAAGGGTACGGTCTTTTTTTTTTTTTTTTTTTTAGTTTTATTCATTTCAAACGGGCCGGATCTGGCCCGCGGGCCGTAGTTTGCCCATGGCTGGTTGAGGGCTCGATGGGAATGTGGGCTGGGATCATCATCCAGGAGGCAAGGCTTGGGCGGGTGGACGAGGGTGGGGGTGGCGGTCACAAAGGCCCCTAATCTGGTCTGGGAGCTTGGCTCCGCCTGCAGCCCCAACACCAGCCCCCAGTGATAACATGCTGCAGCCCAGGGGGAAGCCATCCTGAGTGAGGGGTGTGGTGGCGCCTGTCACCCAGACACTCCCACCCCAGAAGGTAGAGCCGCCTTTTAGTTCCCTGCTGTGGCCTTTGCCTCTGGCCAGAACTTATAAACAAAACCCAGGATGTGCACTGGAGCATCCTGCAACCCCTCCAAGCAGGACCCAGGTCCAAAGGGGCCTTGCGCTGCCCCACTTTCCATCAATAGCCGCTTTCTCAACTTTGTAGGCGAAGGAGCTCTGTGTGAAACCCACACTCCCAGGAGGCTTGCGCTGCGCAGCCAACCTGGTTAGAGCTGCTCAGGTGCTGTTAACAGGGGCCTCCTTCCTGAAAGGGCCCAGTGACGGCACCCGGCGTCCTGCCCAGGGGATCGATGGCCATCGCTGGTTTCCTGTGTGCACAGACCCAGAAACCACCTGTGAGTCCAAGACACCTGTCTAAAAAGGCTGGTCTCCTCATGGACTGGTGTGCCGGCCTGTCTATACCCGGTCTGTCTACATCTAGTCTGTCTACACCAGGCCCGTGCACATCTAGTCCAGCGACACCCATCTCCTATACCGGCCCTGCTTCCACTCACAGCTGCTGTGTATGTGGGACTCCTGACCCTCACAGCTGGAGGCTGAGATGTTTCTAAGGAGTGAAAACTCCTTTGTCCCAAAGCTGGTGCCCAGAGAGAAGGAGAAGGAAAAAAAAGTGGCGGTGCCTCTTTAGGTCTACGAGTCTACACACTTGGAAGAGCTCGGTGATTAATAAAAGCAACACACACTACTAATTCTGCTGAATGTAGAGATTCCCAGGCCCTGGTGAGAAGCCTCACCTGACACATAATTTTTCCAACCCGTAATTGGCACAGGAGGCCTAGCAGACACGTGAGACGCCAGCAGCTGGGGGCAGCTCTGGGGACTCCTCTATCAATGAGACTCTTTCTCTCCTGATTCCACAGCCTCCTTTTAAACCTCTCTGTTATAACGGAGCCTGGGGTGGTGACTGCTGCAGAAAGAACCCCACTTTACCCCTCTCACTCCAATGTCTGTACTCCCTAGAGCCCAGAAACAGGCACACCTGGTGCATCTAGGTCTGATGTCCAAGCCCCACCTGGACCACGCAGCCAGGACCTGGGGGTGGCCCAGGTGAGCCTCTAGGCCTTGTGGAGATGTTTCATGCTGGTGACAACACCACTGTGATCTGGCCAAAGCCTTCCTTCCCACACCAGGGAACGTCTGTCAGCTTAAAGTCCCAGGAAATCCCATGGCTGGTCCAGTTCACTTCTTCTGAGCCCCTGCCCAGGGTGACCCAGCCCTCCACTAACAGTGTAAGGGTCAGAGGACCCAAAAGGACTGACCACAGACCAGGGAGTAAGGCCAGTCCAGGGCAGGGTGAGAGCACAGACTGAGCAGACAGGCCAAGCTGGATCCAGGCCAGCTTTGCATAGACACAGGCCATAAACGTGAGCAAGGTCTCACTGGGTGGGCAGATCAGGGAAGGAGCCTTCTAGTGATTCTTTCTTCTTTCTTGCAGGGTGCCCACCCATCCCCTTTGACAGGAAGGGGCTGTATGGGCTCTCTGGAGCAGCCCACAACAGAGGGACAGAATGAGGCCAAGCAATTCGAATGAGGAACAAGCAATCCAGAATAGAGAGCCCAGCAGGCCAGGCAGGGTGTCTGTGGGACCAGGTTCCCAGGAGGAAGTGAAGATCTCTGAAGAGTCAACAGTGAGAGGGTGCTGTCCAGTGGACCCTGGAGGCTGACCCCATGGGCACCTATGGACTTCCTCACCAGGGCTGGCGCCCTCCTCCAGCAGAGAGAGCTAGGTGGGGGCTAAAGCTGGCTTTAGAGCCACTCAGCACTGATAATGAGTCCATTATCTTTAACTCCCACAGCCTGAGAGAGATGGGTCTGTGACAGCAGGTCTCAGTGGACAGCCTCAGAAAGCTGCACATTCCAACCTGCTGAGACGGTGCCTTGCACTTTGGTCTCCCTGCACGCACACGTGTGTGCACACACATACACAAACAGATGCACACACGCAGACATGCATGCACAAACATACACAGAGACAGATTCCCACATGTGTGTACACCCATACGCACAGGCACACACATGTACACACATGCTCAGAAAGTGCACGGAAACTCACCCTGCTCCTGCCTGTGCACCCCCTGGACTCAACCTCTCATTTTTTCGGCCTCACTGCTCACCCAGATCTGTTCTCAGCCCCTGTTCAACAGCAAGCATCAGAGTGAATCTCAGCACAGCTTGAAACTTGCATAGCAGTCGTGAGAAAAAACTCTCTAATTTGAAACTTATTTGTAAAGTGCAGTGCTAAATCTTCATTACCTGGGATACTAAATACTGCCTGCAGATTTTTCTTGCAAACTAAAAATAAATATATTAAAATAAATATGTAAAGTATTTAAGAACAACACCGTGTATTTAGATCTAAGTTGTTTTTTTAAAATCCCAAGAGCAAAATTTCTAAGGACTGGAACTTTCACCTGAAAAAACAGGGAGCTGGCTGTGGAGCCACCCGTTTCCTTCAAGGACCTGAACATAATTAAGAAAGAACTGCAACAGGCTATTCCCAGTGCTTTCATATTCAAACAAGGGTTCTTGACATTTTACAGCAGCTGAAAGGCAAATGCAGAGGAAGCCACTCCTTAAGCTGTGACTGCCCTTTCAGTCCCTTTCTCCCTTTTCCTGATACTTCCAGGTTAGGGTCCTGTAATGAGTGCCTCCTACCCTATTTCCCGCCCCCCCTCCCCCCGCCCCCACCAGCCCCACAACTGGACCTTCAAGCTATTTGTCAGTCAGTGACAGTGGTATTGTTAAGGTTACCAGCAGGCCTAGCAGACACAGGTCTCTAAACATCTATGGGTGTCAAGATGGCCTAAGGGCAGAATGATTCTGCCAAAGGCAGTTGCTTCCAGGAAAATTCTGGCCACTCCAGCAGATGTAACTCACCTCACACCTTCCAAAAACACTCTTGGCCTTCCTAACCAAGGTAAGGGCTTCTTTCTCAAGTTCAAAATTGCTCACTTGGCACATGGCTTCGTCTTCTTGTATGTCTTCAAAACCAGACTCTGCTTTCAGGCCCTGCATGTATACCAAGGAGTTACACAAAGGAGTGTTTACTAAACACTCAACCTGTGGGTCACAACCATCGGAAAACACATACAGCATATCAGATCTTTACATTATGATTCAAAACAGTAGCAAAATTACAGTTATGAAGTAGCAACGAAAATAATTTTATGGTTGGGGGTCATCACAACATGAGGAACTGTATTAAAGGGTCGCGGCATTAGGAAGGTTGAGAACGACTGGTTTAGAGGATTCTTAGAAGAGAGAGACAGGGAATGTTTGCCCAAGCGTCTACCACAAAGAAGGCCGGGCTCCAAAAAGAGTGTCATTATATGAACATGACTCTGAGGGACAGGAAATGCCTGGATTCCACTAAGGCACTGATCTGGCATCAGACAGAGCAAACACTGTGGTGGCTGTGTTGTTCATAGAATCCCTGCCCACTGGCATCAGGCATGGCCATGAGACAAAGAAATGCGGTGGCCGTGGCAGATGCTAGTTCTGGAATAAGCTTTTCGAGCCAGCACATGTGTCACCATTTGTTAGTCAACACCCCAGAGAGAGGCCTGAATCACTTGATGTGATGAGTGTGATGGCTGGGTAGCCTGAGTGGGTCATCACTGTGCTGGTCACCGAGACTCGGGGTCATTGGTTACTGCAGCATCACCTGCCCATCCTGACTGATGCTCTCCAGGGCCTGGAACATGGATCCAGGGGACACTGAACTCAGGCCTTCGCCCAGTAGGGCAGCCACAGCACACACCTTGGCACAGGTTACACGTCTACCGAGGAGCCCTCCTAGACTGAGCTGCCTACAGACATGTCAGTGCATCCTGAGCAGGAGCTGGTTCTCAGAGGCTTCCTGGATAGATCAAGCCCCACGAGGTAACTTGAGGAGTAGGACCTTGGGGCTCTGTCCCCCAACAGTTGGCACGGTGGCTCCAGGGTGAAAGGTCCATTTGGCATTTCTCGATCTTGTCTGTATTTCCAGACGGCTGAGACTGTTCAGAAAACAACTCAATTCTGAGTTTCCTCACCCACAGATTTTGCTTTTCCATGGTACGAATGCTTTACAGTTGTCAGGGCCAAATTAGGAGAATGCCAAAAGAAAGGAACCATTTGGGTCATTCTTCAGGGCTGTACCTTGTGTAACAGGCCCAAGAGGAGAATCTAGAAAATAATGTCTTCAAATATAACCCTGAAAACATCTTCTCTGAGTTTATACAAAACTTACTAAATATGAAACATACAGCCACCTGACTTCAGCAACTTAAAGCTGGTGTGCGGATTACAGTGGATTATGGGGTGCCAGGGATCACTGACAATGAAAATCCGTTAACAGTGCTAAACACTGAGCCCAGCCAGTCTCCACCGGCCAGCGTGTTAGAACAACTCCCCTTTGCAATCTTATGCCCAGAACCGTGCTGGGATGGTTGCCAGAGGGGCTTCTTTCAAGTTTATGAGCAGACTGAGGCAGTACTGCAACTTTCTTTTCTTTTCTCCCTCCTCAGATGCTCAGATCCACCTGGAGCAAGGACTTGCCAGGTGGCTTATGCCCCAATTTATTTTTAAACTGATCTCAAGTTCTTCCTTCTATCCCAGCTGCCCAGACTAAACTTCCTGTTGTGGAACTGGCAGGTGCAGCTGGGGTTAGACTGGTTTTTGTTTGTTTGTTTTAAATATAATTTTAATTAATTTCAGAAAGGAAGAGGGAGAAATAGGAACATCAACGATGAGAGAGAATCATTGATCAGCTGCCTCCTGCACGCCCTCTACTGGGGATCGGGCCTGCAACCCGGGCATGTGCCCTTGACCAGAATCAAACCCGGGACTCTTCAGTCCACAGGCCAACGCTCTACCCACTGAGCCAAACCAGCTAGGGCTAGACCAGTGATGGCGAACCTTTTGATCTCGGCGTGGCAACACTTTGAAAAACCCTAACTTAACTCTGGTGCTGTGTCACATATAGAAATTTTTTGATATTTGCAACCATAGTAAAACAAAGACTTATATTTTTGGTATTTATTTTATACATTTAAATGCCATTTAACCAAGAAAAATCAACCAAAAAAATGAGTTCGCATGTCACCTCTGACACGCGTGTCATAGGTTCGCCATCACTGGTCTGGACTGTTCTTTTTTTATTGTGGTTGCTTGTTTTTAATTTAATAAAGTTTTATTTTTCAAAATGTACAGCTGGTGGGACCTGTTGTTCACACATCTTCACCAGTAGCTGGGGCATCCCCACCCTTGGTGTTTCTGGTGTAAATTACGTGAGCTCTGTGCTTTGAAACTAGTGTAATGAGTCCTTTACTAAGGAGCTCCTGTAGGGCTGCCCTGGCCAAGGAACCACGGACCTTCAGTCTCTCAGAGACAACCGCTGGGTTTATGAGCTTATAGTTGGGAACTTCTTACAGAGCTTGTCAGGTGTTGCTTTGTCAAACAAGACTAGGTTGTTGAGCTTGTCCCGAACTTTGCCTTTGGACCACTTCTTCATTTTGGCCTTGCCCCAGATTTGTTCCCTGGGTCTTTGTCTTTCTTGGCCAACCTTCCAGCATCTTTCTTCTTCTTCTCCTTGGGCAGCACAGAGAAACTCAAAGAGCAGCTGCTACTACTGCAGCCTCAATAGGATGAATGGGTTAGGCCAGTGGTTGGCAAACTCATTAGTCAACAGAGCCAAATATCAACAGTACGACGATTGAAATTTCTTTTGAGAGCCAAATTTTTTAAACTTAAACTATATAGGTAGGTACATTGTTATTAACTTAATTAGGGTACTCCTAAGGCTTAGGAAGAGCCACACTCAAGGGGCCAAAGAGCCACATGTGGCTCGTGAGCTGCAGTTTGCCAACCACGGGGTTAGGCTCTTCTGAAGGAAGAACTCGGACCCTCCCAGGCGGCCATCAGGTCATCCACATACTGCCCACCATGTGGCCTCTGAACCTCCAAACTGTAATGCCACATCCACCATAGAGGTAACTGAGGGCACTTCACAGTTTACCACCACATTCACACATTTAACTTCTACGACTGGCAAAGCAACCCAGCCCCACAACTCTACATTAACTCTGCAATTACATCATCAGCCATTCTATCAAACCTACCTCCACAGAGAATGGGCCTTGACCTGATGGGGTTTTATCTCCTGGTGAATCTGCCTGTACCTGGCACACTCAGGATCTTCCTCTGGCTGTTCTTTGGAAAAGCTGCCTCAGGATCTCACCTGGATGTGTGGGGCACCCTGTGTCACCCCAGGTCTGTCCTTGCCACTCTCTACGAAATGCTCAGCAGTCGGCAATCTATGACCCAGTGGTTGAAATATAAACAAAAAAGAACACTAGTTTGTGGCATGAAAATTATGTGAAATTCAAATTTCAGTGTCCATAAAGTTTTATTGGCACACAGACACCCTCAGCCTATGGCTGCTTTTGTGCTATAAAAGGAGAGTTGAGTAGTTGTAATCAAGACCATGTAACCCTTCAAAGCCTAAAATACTGTCTGGCCTTTCACAGAAAATCTGCTGGCCCCACTCTCAGGGAGGGAATTCCTGTCAGGCAGCCGAGGGGCAGCCCCACCCACCTTCTCATCTGTTGCCCCCCCATGGTGTGGAGCTTGGCTCAGCATGACTGCAGTTCTGGGTGAAGGCGTGGAGAAGGGAGGGCTCTGCTCACACCATTCTTTTTTTTTTTTTAATTGTTTTTTTACAGAGAGGAAGGGAGAGGGAAAGAGAGTTAGAAACATCGATGAGAGAGAAGCATCGATCAGCTGCCTCCTGCACACCTGCTACCGGGGATGTGCCCGCAACCAAGGTACATGCCCTTGACTGGAATCGAACCCGGGATCCTTCAGTCCACAGGCCAATGCTCTATCCACTGAGCCAAACCAGTCAGGGCTGCTCACACCATTCTAATTCAACATTCAAGTTTCAACTAATTGTCAGTGACATGTGACCCTTCATGATTCAGCCTAGGACAGCTCTGCTCCGTGTGCTCTGAGGCTGGGCAAGTCGATGGTCCCAGCCTGCGATGGAGGGCATGGCCACCATGGTTCTGACTGTTGGGGCTCGCTCATTTTTACTCATGGTCAAGGAAATGGAAAGTGTCTAAAGCAGTCATTTAAAGTCTGTTATCCTTTTTTTTTTTTTTTTTGTATTTGAAAGCCTAATAAGCTACAGGAGAGTTCCCAAACGGGGGTGGGAGAGGGGGGCTATGAAAGTCTTGGGGTGTCCCTATTGTGTGGCATGTTAGGGAATGATGGCTGAATATGGGAAGTGGAGCACAACCCTCGCCACCTGTTGTAGGATCACTTGGTCTGTACACAGGACAAAAGCAGCTGCAGGAACTTTTTAACTCCCAGACCAAGGCCTGCCGTGGGCACAGGAGCCCATCACGCCAGCAGCGACCAGGAAGTGACTCCATCTTACAGTTCACTTGCCGATCCTGCAGTGGTTGGTCAATAGACCCAGTCCTGCTCTCAGCAGACAGAAGACAGAGCTGGCAAGATGAGAAACAGGCCACAGGGCCCAAGGGGGTCCGAATGGACGTGCCAATGAAGAGGAGGCTGGCTAGGCAGTGGCAGTGTCCCCAGGGCCGAAGGCAAAGGTGATGGTGGTGGGGGTGGCGGGATGATGACACCACATGTAAATGTCACCTGGAGTTCTATAGTACAAAGTCCCCAAGATTTCTGCACATCTGGTTTCTTCACTTGTAAAACAGGAAAATTACTAAAATAGAATTCATCAATTATTCCACCATGGTAACAATTTATTTTATTTCAAAAGGACTTTAAAGCTTTTTTTTATATATATATATATATTATTGATTTTTTACAGAGAGGAAGGGAGAGGGATAGAGAGTCAGAAACATCGATGAGAGAGATACATCGATCAGCTGCCTCCTGCACATCCCCCAGTGGGGATGTGCCCGCAACCCAGGTACACGCCCTTGACCGGAATCGAACCTGGGACCCTTCAGTCCGCAGGCCGACGGACTGAGCCAAACCGGTTTCGGCAGCTTTTTTTTTTTTTTTTTTTTTTAATACAAAAGGCAAATTGACAATGAGATGTTGGTTTTCAAGGATTTTGGCCGACTTTAATTCTTTTAGTTCTTTGAAGGTATTTGATAAAAGTGTACAAGACTGTTATTAACCACAATCAGCCCAGACTGGGTTTCTCCTGTCGAATGTAATTTCAGCTGGAAGTAAGAGTTCTGTCTGTTCCAAACCATGGCCGGACCATAAAGATTATATCAATTTAAAACATCTCCTGTACTACTAATTACACCAAACTTAACTTTCTGCACTGGGCCGTCCATCAAGGCCTGGTCTATTCTTTGCTGCTTCATTTACCTGAAAAGCCCTTGGTCAGGAAAGGAAAGTGCTCTTGATATGTGTCAGTGCAATGAGATGTATAGTTTCTCAAGCATAAAGAGCAAAACTTATTCTCATCCTCCAAGTGTTCTGTTGTCCTTTTTGGTTCACATCACTGTTAAAATGAGCCACAACAAACCACTTCAAAAACAGACTAAGTTCCCTTTTGTCTGAGTCCAGCTGCTTTGCCAGCGTCTGCCTAGCATCCGGTCTTCAGCCAGCACACCTGGCGTCCCCACACCTTTCCCATGCAATTTCCAACAGAGAAACAACGAATTCCAGTTGATATTCTTGTGGGAGGGTTGAAACTAATTTTTCTAAATTGTAGATCTGACAGCAGATTCCACCGAAATCACCAATTACAGGTGTGATCCTCCCCCACCCCCAACACACACTCTTTCAGATTACATGCCAACATATATAAAAAGGGCGTAGGTACAAAAACATTGAGTGGGGGTGTGACACTGTATATCTGCACTGCTAGTTTAAAAATGTCACCTAATATCTTTCCTAAGCATTCTGTGGACAGGGGTCCCGGCCACAGCTGGGATGTTACAGCTGTGACTAAAGTCAGGAATCGATCTGATTTGGGGTTCTTCAAAATGGGAGTACAGGAATCCTAGAAAAGTCCCTCTCAGACTGGCAGTGTTTCTCTGCTTAATGGTGCCTTTAAGGTACCTGGTACCAAGGTCCTAATTTGATTTTAACAATTAAGGTAAGGAGGACCCAATGTATGGCATTAATGGAAAGCACAGATGGGCATGCACTTTAAATTACCCATGATGCCTGTGCTTTTCCTAAAGGACCTCATGCTTTCGACTTAATCGTTCATTTTGGTGGGACAAGTGATGACTGCTGACCCTGGGCTGAGGTTGTCTGGGAATTGGTGCTGGACCTGGACTGAAGCACCTTTTGTTTTTTTCCAGAAGGAGGATGGAGTGAAGGCTTCAAAATTGCATGTCTGGCTGGGAAAGCTGTGCAGGAACACCTCAGGAGGTAGTATGGGAGTGCAGGAAGTGGCAGATGGTAAAGCACAATTTAAGGTATTTTATGGAAAATGCAAACTCTATACACATGATAATAACCAAAAGTTATTCTAATGAGAAACCTATGATGTATGTACTTGGAGTGCTAGGTAGTCCTTTGCATGGCCTCCCTGCCCAGGAAAGCCACCAGGCAAAGGCAGGCCTGGCACGTAGGCTGCACATAATGTGGGTAGGCTCCTGACATTTCCAATGTGGGGCACAAAGAGGGACCGAGAAAGACATGCGCAAAAAAACTGTTGGGGATCCTGAGTCTAAAGATGAAGCCAGAAAACCTGGAGCCCAAACCCACACTCAGAATGGGCATGGCAGGAAGCTTACCAACTGTTGGTATTCCAGAACAGGGGAACTCTGATGCAAGTAAGCAAAACACACATGGAGGAAAGGTGTTGGTGAAAACTGGAAAACCACTGACAGGAGGTGTATGCCCAGGGGCGGCCAGGCTCAGTGTACAGGCGGCCTGGACCTGGCAGAGACCTAAGAGTGGGCTGGCTTGTGAGGACAGAGGGGATGTCCACATCTGCTGGGGGCTGGCTGAATGCTGTGTAGTTGGCATGTCTGCACAGCATGGCTCTGAAGTGCTCCCACCGGAATTACAGCACCTAGCTTTGGAAGGGACTACAGAGACACCCAGTTTATGAGCACCCCCATCTACAGTTGGGACCAACCTTTACGGTTTACAATGCAGCACCAGGAGGAAAAGATGCCCCAAGTCACAGGGTTCCCCAGACAATTTGGGTTTTTCAACTGTGATCCTGGCATTACCTCTCTTTTCCCCCTTCAAAGTGTTCAAATTTGGACAATAAATAATATGACCACTCTGCTTATAAGATGTGGGCTTTCTTGAGCCCATAAGGTGGTAGTTTCAGCTCAAGTGACCACAGGTTAATTACCCCGTATTTTCACAATTTGCTTCTCTCCCAACTGGTCTAACCTTTGAATGAAGGGTGGGAGGCAAATGCCAATAGAGATGATTGAGAGGTAGAAGTGAGTAGAAGTGAAGGTGAGTGAAGAGTCAGGGTAAATGAGGGTAGAGGTGAGTGAGGGTGGAGGTGAGTGGGGAGGAGGTGGGTGAATGAGGGCAGAAGTGGGTAAGGGTGGAGGTGAGTGAGTGGTACAGCTGAGGGAGGGTGTCCTTGAGAAAAGATGGAGGTAAGAGGGAGGTGAGGGAGGGTGGAGGTGCATGAGAGGTGCATAAACCTACTGGCTGGGATTTTAAGGTTTCTCTGTGATGATGATAATAGCAACCTTAATGCCTCAATTAAGAAATTGAATAAAGAAATTTCATACAGCCACTTAAAATGAATGCAGATCTGTATAAAATGAGTGGCATCCATGACACAGTAAATGAAAAAAGCAGGTTATTAAATAGCATGTAGAGTGTGATCCCATTGTTAACAATGAAATATATTCACATGTACATAGAAAAAGCATGAATGGATCTACCTCATAATATGCAATTGAACTCTGAATAACAGATTTAGCATATCACTTTCTGTATTACTTGATTTATTTTTTCTCCTCTTCTTTCCCAGTGAAATGAGCATGCATTAGTTTAATAATTAGAAGAAATTTTCTGTCATCATTTTGAAAAATTAAATGCCTTGGAAAGAAAATGAAATTAAACATTCTACCATCGTCACCATCTTCATGGATTTGTGTTTGTATCTTTGCGATTGTGATTAGGAGATAGTCTAAAGACTGAGCACACCAAAGGGATATTCCTGTGGGTATTTCTAAGCATACCTTTTGCCACCTGCATAGATACTCAATGCATTCCTTAATACATCACACCATACACTGTAGTTGAACGAATAAACACTGAAAAGTGAGACTGACAAGCAAAATATTGCAAAAGATGAACAGTTTCATAAGGACTGGAAGAAGTCATAACAATGGAAAATAATAACTTCCAATTTCTTCTTCTTAGATTTGGATTAACTTGTGTTCAAGGTGATTCAATGGATCCTAGAATCAAGGCAGAGCAGGACAGGGGCTAAGTCACTGTGAGCAAAGTCCCCAAAAGGTGTTTCCCATTAGCTTGTCTACACCATATCTCTCCTCTTCACCATTGTTGCCTTTGGTGGCTGTCACAGATAGGAGGGCTGAATGATGCTTCCCCAGAGCACACACCATTGCTTTTTTGTCCGTTGCTTGTGCACTATAATAGGACTTTCCTCTAGAGATACGGAACAGATTACTGGTTCTAAGACAGGTTTCCCAACCTCCAACCTGGCTTTGATGACTTTAACCATGATTCAGGGGAATTTGCTCTTGGTCCATATAAGACAATGCCAATTCAGGGACCATTCCAAATTTAGCAATTGGATGTCACTCATACGAGAGGAAGGTTGGGATGCAAGAAGGCAAGACACCTAGATTAGCAGGAAGGCTGAACAGATTTGTCCTGACAGCTGCAATAGGTGCCTCAGTAGCCATGTGACAAATAGGAATGATCTAGCATTGGACATTAAAAGAAAATCAAACAAACATTCAGTGATCACCTACTCTGGTCCTCAGCAGGCAGAGTGTGAGGCAAACAGAGGCACTGCTGGTGACCTTCTGGGCACCACAGCCCGTCTGTTCTCATGCCCCTGAGAGGCAGAGATGCACCAGCAGCAACCCCATAGGCCTTCTTGGGAGCCACATTCAACCTGGATGTCAGGTAAACCAACAGACTAAAGAACAAAACACAAAGGCGGTCCTCAACCTAAACCTGGTTGGCTGCTGAAGGTGTTTTGGCAGAGCCTGGCTTCCCTGTTGTTCCTTCTGTAGCCTCTGGCCTGAATTCCTTCCTTGCTGCTAGCAGCTTATTTCAGCTCTAGCACAAAAGTTTTACCAGGAAAGTGTTTAGATCCCACGGAGAAGGAGGGACTGAATGTTCATTCTAAAGGGACAAACACAGTCAATTTAGGGGCTTAATTTCAGCCCTTACATGTGAACATCAAGCCAGGAGCTTTGGAGCAGAGCCTTTGGGCAATTTTTTCCTTGAGATCCATAGGGAGCTAAAATGGGGGGAAGAGAGGGATGGTGAAGAAATTAAAAAGATGAGCAGGTCTAACGGCCTGGTGACTACTTAGCCTAGTGGTCGGCAAACCGCGGCTCGTGAGCCACATGCGGCTCTTTGGCCCCTTGGGTGTGGCTCTTCCACAAAATACCACAGGCGGGCGCGCACGTACAGTGCGATTGAAACTTTGTGGCCCATGCGCAGAAGTTGGTTTTCGGAAAGGAGATAGACGAAACAAGTATACAAGACAAGTGTGGATGGGAGAGTTGGAAGGGGTCAACCTCAGCGAACATACCTCAATCAGATTGAGGATGTTTTTAGCAAAGGCCAGCTTAGGAGTACCCTAATTAAGTTAATAACAATGAACCAACCTATATAGTTTAAGTTTAAAAAATTTGGCTCTCAAAAGAAATTTCAATCATTGTACTGTTGATATTTGGCTCTGTTGACTAATGAGTTTGCCGACCACTGATCTAGACGAGCCTCAACTGGGCTGACTGGCCACTTCAAGTCTTTGCCACGTAACTGTTCCATGTCAGTAGGCTACCTCAGGAAATGTTCTCATGGAGATGACAGAAACACAAGAAAGAGCAAGGCCTCTTGAGTGGTAGACTTAGAAGCACCATACTTGCAATTCTGCTTCATTCTATTACCCAAAGCCAGGCGCATGGTCAAGTCCAGAGACAGAGGCAGAGGACACTTCAAAGTTAAATGCCCAAGGGGGTGGATGCAGAGAGGGTAAAAGATCATTCAACTCATCAGCAAGACCTATCAATTCTACCTTAGAAATACTTTCCACACCTGTCCAATACTCCTTCTATCTTTTGCTACCACCACTTCAGTTCACCATGATCTCTCTTACCTATCACCACCTGACTGCTCTGTCCAAATCTTTCTTGTCCATTCCTTCTCAGACCATTCTCAATGCAGCAACGAGAATAAACTTAAAAAGAAAACCTGCTCTGACCACTCATTTAATTAAGTCTGCCAAATGGTTTCCTATTGTTCTCAGGATAAAGGTGAAAATCCTGACTAAGGCCTGAATTGTTTTAAATTTTCAATTGAGGGGTTATTTTAAAGCAAATAGGTGAACTTGGTGAAAGGGAGAAAGAGAGTGAAGAGGGAGTGTGGGAAAGAGAGGCTTTGTAATGACTTCCACGTGAGGACAGCCTGGGACCCCCCTTTCTCCAACCTCATCTCCTTCTATCCTTTCTTTCACTTTATGGTTGGAACGCATCATAATTCCCCAAGTTGTACACTATTTCAAGCCTCTAGGGCAGGGATGGGCAAACTTTTTGACTCGAGGGCCACAATGGGTTCTTAAACTGGACCGGAGGGCCGGAACAAAAGCATGGATGGAGTGTTTGTGTGAACTAATATAAATTCAAAGTAAACATCATTACATAAAAGAGTATGGTCTTTTTTTTTTTTTTTTAGTTTTATTCATTTCAAACGGGCCGTAGTTTGCCCACGGCTGCTCTAGGGTCTTACTTGGACTTCTCTGTGTCCATGTAGATTTCTTTATCCCTCCTTTTGGTACGGATTCAAAACCCTCTGCCTTTCTCCTTTCCTTCTTCTAGGGAAGAGAGGAGAAGAGCCCTGAGTGGTCTGGCTCAGTGGACAGAGTGTCAGCCTGCAGACTCAAGGGTCCCAGGTTTGGTTCTGGTCAAGGGTATGTACTCCAGGAGAGTCTTTCTAATTACCTTTTCCTGTCTGTGCCAGGTCCTCTCCCCTGGGGCCCAGTGCTATCCTGTGCTTATCTCTGTCATGGTTCTAGTCATATTGGATGGAAACAATCACTCTGATCCTCTTTTCTAATTACAGTGCTTCTCAACCTTCCTAATGCCGTCACCCTTTAATTCGGCTGCTCAGGCAATAACAGTTAATGGTGCTTGCTATAGCGACATGATAATCCATTTACCAGAGATCTATTCAGTACATAACCCTATACTGTATACTTTATGAATCAATAAAAAAAATTACAATTTGTAATTGTAAACCTGTGTTTTCTATCAAAATTACTTCTTGCGTGAATTTTGGGACACCCTTATTTCGTAGGCTCAGGCTGAGTCATGTATCAATCCCAGATCCAATCACTGTGGAGACCATGAGAGGTCTCGAATGAGTCAAGTGCTCTTCTTATTCCATTATAAAAGTCAAGAAGACAGGGTCAAGTAAGAGAATGGCTGCTTCCAGACAAATCACATGACTGCGTTTTTGCTTTATGTGTAGGTGTGAGAGGAAGGTGGGGGAAAGAAAAAGGATTCCCCAGAGAAAGGGGTGAGTTATTAAGGGTATTTTCAACGAGAAGTTTACTGGGAACCAACAATCCACCTACTTATGTCCAGCAAAAAGATTAATAAAATCGACATATATATAATCCAACTCAGAACCTTTCTTTCCAAGCTGTTCATCCACCCTATTTCTGTTAAGAGAACCCCATATTCTCAGAATCTAAGGGCTGACTTTTTCACAAGAAGGACATAATGTCACCTTCCTCTCCCTTTCAACATGATTTTCCTCCTCTACTGGCAGGTCTAAGCAGTCTTCTCCCTCCCACCCCACCGTCAGAGTTTCATAAAGTCTTAGTAGATTAGCATTTCAGAAGGGAAGCTCATTCTTACAGGTGAGAGGAGATCCCAGTTCCTTCTAATTCAACCAGTCACACTGGAGTTGCAACAGGTGGGTCATTCCAAAAAGAAAAAGGGAAAAGAACAAGAGAAAGAACCATTCTTTTAAGGTTTTGTTTCTCCAATTGCTACCCATTCCCACTGAACCCTCTACCATCCATCTACCCTGTTGTTTGTCTTTGACCATCAGTGAGAGACTCCATCTAGAAGGAGTACCTCAGGGGAGGGGGCATTGCACTCTTTGTTTCTAATAGTTACACTGTGCATTTAACACATTACAGTCCCTGTAGAGTGGGTACAGTCAATGGTGAAGTAAAGGGGCAGGGAAAACTTCAGAGAAAAGCACAGCAAAATACTAGTGTTCTGAAAGAACTGCAATAATAAATTAGAGATTAGGATGAGATAATAAGTAGTCAATATACCCATCTCTCTCCCAATATTCTCTCCTGATGTTCTCACCATCTTTTAATGTAAATAAACATGTACACGTGGTTATGCTAGGGTGAGGTGATAGTAGTATACAGGTGTGACAACTCATCCGAGAGGTTTTTGAGCCTGAGTCTGAGATACAACTGTTAAATTGGCTTTGCAGAGAAGAAATCTAAGAGGATGAGGTCAAAGGAATGGGATGGAAAACATACACATGGTGCAACCTGCTCTCTGGAAAAGGACTATTAAGCGAAGACTTTCTTCCAGACCGAGGCTGACCAGAGATGCCTTTTAGTCCACAGGGAGCTATCCTGTTATTCTTTCAAAGTTTGAGAAGGCTTATCAGCAGCTAGGCACACATAACCTTATTCCCTGTCTCTTCTCCCCAGTTTTCTCAGGGGAATATTTCTGAATATTAGAGACATGGAAAAAAATGACATATTCTCCTTTTCTCTCTCCTCATGTAGGGATTTCACAATTTAACTACAGGGGCCCTCTGGAATTCTTTCTCTCTCAATGATCAACAAGAGGCAAATGTGAGTGCTTTAACCTCAAACACTGGTCTCAGCTGAATCTACCAGAAAGAAAAAGGTGTAAGAGTGAACTTTGTCCTATCACAATACTTTGGATCTTCACCCAAAACCAATACTTCCATCCTTGGAACACATCATAATTCCCGAACTTGTACACTATGTCAAGCCTCTGGGGTCTTACCTGGACTGCTCTGTGTCCAAGTAGAGTTGTTTTTCCCTCCATTTGGTGCGGATTCCAAACCCTCTGCCTTATGCCCCGCCCAAAAAAAAAGAGAGAGGAGAAGAGTGCAGATTGGTTTGGCTCAGTGGGTAGAGCGTTAGCCTGTGGATTGAAGGGTCACACGTTCGATTCCAGTGAGAGAGAGAGAGAGAGAGAGAGAGAGAGAGAGAGAGAGAGATTGATTGATTGATTTTTGTTGTTAATCCTCATCCCGAAGATATTTTTCCATTGATATTCAGAGAGAGTAGAAGGGAGGGAAGCTCCAACCACTGAAACCATACTGGCCAGGGTTGAGTGAGGAATTTTTATTAGTCACTAGTAAATTATTTGACCTGTGAACCCTTTCAGAACAGTGTGTCAACTGCAGAAGGCATGATCAGGCTTGCTGAACTCTCACAAGGATCTGGCAGGAATTCCGTAAATAATGGCAGCAAATACAGAGTGATGGTGGAACACAGTGCAGAGATGTGTGGACATGGGCAAGTTGTGAGGATGTAGAGATCACGTGCCTGCATCCAGGGACATTTGGGGAAACAGAGGTGTGTGCTTAGAACATGCACCTGGGTTTTCTGGTCAGTGCTGTCCAAAGCCCCTCTCCTCCCAGGGCGGGGGTGCTGTTCTCCCATCTCACATGCTGATTCACCAACAGTATTTAAATTTAAAACCAATGAGCACTGAGAAAGGTGTTGTCTATGAACAAAGTCTGGGGAGGAAAACTGAGAATGAAGCACTCAAATTAGAAATGAAGAAGTAAAACTGTCTCTTTTTGCAGATGATCTTATATATAGAAAATCCCAAAGAATCTACAAAAAAACCTACTAGGGCTAATAAATGGATTCAGCAAAGTTGCAGGGTATGTGTTTGACAGTAGGTTCAGGTAGAGGGGGTGCCTAGGCAGGACTGATACCCTGTGTTCTACTCGGCCATGTGAAGAGACCCATGCTGGCTGCCGGTGGTCATGGGGAACAGCCAGATGAGATCAACCAGATGCACTGATTTTGAGGCTTTGTGTTCATATTGCCCTTGGCCCCTTCTCAATCGACTTCCCAATGTCCTTGCCTTGGAGCTTGAGGTCGATGGCTCTCTCAAATTTGCTCAGAAGCTGATTATTAGAAATGGCCTGTCCATTCTTATAGTCTGCAATGACCTGTGGCTTCTCATTGATTTTCATCCCTAGATCCTTCTGCATCAGTCCCTGGCCCTGTGGATCACCCTGCCGACCTCCAGGGCCACCCAGTTGTGGTGCAGCTCCTCAGTCTCCTGGTCCGGCTTGGCATGTTCTTGGTGATCGAATGCTGTTTGTTCTGGCCGGCAGCCCATTTTGTGGAAGTTTCCACATCTCCTCTTCTCTGAGCCACTAAGATGGCCTGCCTGGACTTGGCATGTGCAGCTCTGGGGCCCTTCCTGTGCAGCATCTTCACTGTGTCCCCGTTGCTCTCAGCCATAGTAGGGCGGGCAGGTCCAGTGGCTCTGTGGCAGCTCCATGTTACATGTATTTTAACACAATTCAAAGAGTCACATAGTGTATGATTCCATTTACATGAAATATTCAGAGTAGATAAATCCACAGACAGAGAGCACATTAGTGCTGGGAAAGGGTGGAATCGGGGGAAACTGCTTAATAGGTGTGGGGGTTTACTTTGAGGTGACATAAATGTTCTGAAACTAGATAGGGGTGGTTTCGCAGCATTGTAAATGTTACTAAATGCCACTACACTGTTTGCTCTAAAATGGTTAATTTTGCCGAAACCGGTTTGGCTCAGTGGATAGAGCGTCGGCCTGCGGACTGAGGGGTCCCGGGTTCGATTCCGGTCAAGGGCATGTACCTGGGTTGCGGGCACATCCCCAGTGGGGGATGTGCAGGAGGCAGCTGATCGATGTTTCTCTCTCATCGATGTTTCTAACTCTCTATCTCTCTCCCTTCCTCTCTGTAAAAAATCAATAAAATATATTTAAAAAAAAATAAAATGGTTAATTTTATGTTATGTGAATTTCACCTTATAAATTATTTTTTTAAATTATTTATAGTACCTTCCAGAAATTGTGCTAAGATCTTTTTCCTCCTTTGCTGCTGTTGCTCTCTGTACCCAACCCTTGTACATGCTTTTCCTATGTAACGTTGTGCTTTGGGGACAGGTCACATTAGTCTCCGAGGATAGTCAGCACATGGCACTGGCCACTGTGAGTCTCTGTGCTACAGTCAAGGATGGTAGAGTCTCTGGACACACAAATGTCAGTTTGAGAATGAAATGCTCACACCTTTGCCCACTGTGGTGCTCCACACTGACCAAATGCTTGCTCCAATTAGGTTTTCTGTCTTTATCTTTTAAATATATTTTTATTGATTTCAGAGAGAGAGAGAGAGAGAGATAGAAACATCAATGAGAATCATCAATCCGCTGCTTCTTGCATGTGCCCTGACCAGGAATCCAACTGTGACCTCCTGGTTCAAAAGTCAGTGCTCAACCACTGGGTCACACCGGATTAGTCTCTGAATAATCCAGAAGAAAAGCTCTGAGACCTTGGAACCAAGTAGAGTTCATGGCCTATTGATTTGGGCACTTTCACAAGACATTTCTTTTTTTAAAATTGATGATTATGTTGTTCGAAACTGCACATAATTGCAATTATAATCCCTCTTCTCAGTTGATATCTTTGAATACAAAAATGCCTTGAAGATAACTTCATTGAATATTTTTCCTTAAGTGATTTGACAACAAATTAAAACTTAATCCTCTTTACCTCTTATTTGAGGTAAAATCTCTCTCTATATAGAATCACAGAATAGCAGCTAACATTTTTCAAGTACTGCAGATGCTCTTCTAAGCATATGGTAATGCTGTTTTCATCCCCATTCTAAAGATGGTGAGTGGAGGGGCTTGCCTGCTCACCCACTCATGGGGAAACCAGGGTTGAACCCAGGCCCCTCCAGCTGCACAGCCTACATCCAAACCACTGAGCCACTGCCTCTGTACCACACTGCCCTTTGTTTCATTCTAGCAGGGACAGAGTCAAGAGCTCTCAGAAACTCTTGAAATTCCAACCCCTTCACTCTCCAGGCAAAGTCACCTGATGGCCACAGCTCATTACAGGTCAAAGAGTTTGTACTAAGCCAAACCACATCTCCTCCACTTGACAATGAAGGGAGGGGTCATCCTCCTAGCTGCCCTTTCCATTCATTTGAAATTAATTCAGGCATTTCTTTTCTGCTCTGTTCACCATCATCCCCACCCCCAAAACACACACACAAAGCACACTCATTACGTCACACCAGGGTTTACCGAGCCTTTCTCTGTAATTGTCTTGGGTCGGCTTTGACTATATCCCACTTAGACAAACAAGGTTTCCCTGGCTGCTCCCTCAGGTCCCACAGGGCAGGCTCTGCATCTGTGTGGCCCAGAAAAATTGGGGGCTGGACAGAAGAGTGAAAGTGGGCTTTAGAAGAGGGGGAAGGGTCACCATCATGTGACACCTACTGTGTGCCATGCACTATTCCAGGCATCAGAGAAACAAGGAGAATGAAACAAAGCCTGGGAGACAAGCAATTAAGGAGAGCCAGACACTGGTGATTTTTAGACCCTCGTATGGAGAAGACCCACATATGGAGAAACCAAGCAGGAAAGGGGCTGGGCGGGGGAGGTGTGAGGGTGATGCCTACCAGGATTGGGGGTCCCTGGGTCAGGGGGCTGTGCGCAGGTGAGGTACATCTACTTATTACCTGGCTGACTTGACCAATTCTAGTGTAGAACTTGAAATTAGCTAATTCCTAACTGTTGTTGCATTAGATTTAACCCCATTCCTCAGTCTCAGAAACATAAGTAGTTTTAAAGTGACGTAAAAGAAATTCACCACAAGGTATCTTTTGCACAATCTGATTTTCTGAGTTGGGGAAAATTCTGTTAGGTCAGACACTTGTCTAAAAGTATCTGAATGCTCTGTGTTTGAGAATTTGGGCCCAGATGTGAACAGAGACACCTGGAAAGGTGTCCCAGATATCAGGACAGAGGCAGCTTTTAACTTGAGGACGTTTAGCTAAATGATGAACTGAGTTTCCTATCCAGAAGCATCTACAGATCCAATTTTAAATTAGACCCTCTGGTGCTCCAAGAGGTACTGGGGCCATGTGTTATTCCTATACACGATGCATGGACTGAAGCTCAGAGAGGCTGAACTACTGGGCCAAAGACCAACAGCTAACACAGGGTGGATGTGGATGCACACCCAATCTCTAAGACCCCAGGCATGTTCTCTGGTGCCTCTTTCCCTCTCCACAGGCACCTGTTCTCCTGGCCCTTTGTAAGGTACATAGTGAAGGTGGGATGCCGTCTCCTCACAGAACTCCAGATTCCCCACAAACCCCAGGATCAACACGTGTAGGACAAGACTTTGCACCTCTCAGCCCACCCTCTGCACCCCCACCTCCCTCACCCCAGCCTCCTCTCTTGACTCCCCACACCTCACAAGTGTGCTGGGTTCATTCTCCTCAGCTGGACCATGAGCCCCGGCCCAGGGATGCAGTGAGGAAGCCTCAATCCCGACTCCCCAGAGCTTCTGGACAGGACACAGAAGCCCCGAGCTCAATACTGAACTGTCACCTCACTGCTTTAGGGCTGCATCTTGGCTGGGAGACACAAGGCAGCAAAAAGCCTCGCTTTCCACCATCTGTAGAATGGGTATCCCACCTGGGTGGGCTGCTATTAGGGCCTAGCAGGTGCTATATCAGGGGTGGGGAACCTTTTTTTTTCTGCCAAGGGCCATTTGGATATTTATAACCTCATTCACAAGCCATACATAATTATCAACCTAACACATTGCGGACAGATCACGAGAATTCTCGTGTTTTCTGTTCTAAGGTTTGTGGCCTATCACGAGAATTCTTTAAAAAGATATTAGCTTGCAAGAACATGTAATAAATAACTTCAAAATGCAATGGGTATTTAATTTTAAAGCGTGCCTTTAACATTTATGTAAAATGTTTTTTGTACTTGTTCAATAGAAACTTAATCTGGGTAAAGCTAGCAATAAAACTACTGGTCCGCAATGTGTTAAAAATTAGCCGGCTATATTTGATCAAACATTTAATTAACTCACCCTTAATGCCTTGGCAGGGCCAGACCAAATGATTTCTCGGGCTTTACATGGCCCTCGGGCTGGAGGTTCCCCACTCCTGCTCTACATGACTGCTCTACAAGCATAAAGAGAGGACACATTAGTTTTGTGTGCAAGGAGGGAGGCAGTGGCATGTGAACTGAGCTGGAATGATTCTCTAAAAAGAAACACTGCGATCCAGGGAGCAGGGGACTCCTATGTTGGGTTGGATGATTCAACCAGTGACCACACATCTTAGCTCAAATTCAAGGCCGACTTTATTTCCTTAGCTTTCACAAGTATTCATGTGAGACCACCACCGTGAACGAACAGACGCCACAGACACAAAGGTCTTAATTTCACCAAGGCCATTTGGACTAGACCCACACCAGACCCCTCCGATGGAATCAAACATGAGGCTGTCCTGCTAGCCACAGGCTATCCAGCATCCAGGCCCACCACCCAGCGGGAAGGGCAGGACTCTGCTCTCTGGGGCCCATCTGAACAGTCCACTCTGCTCCCCACCCAGGCCTCCTGGCACATTTGCAGACTAGACCCAGCACAGACAGACCAAAACGCGGCCCCACCTCAGAAGCAAAAGTGGGTTTGTTGTCCGGGTGGCAGATGCCCAGCTCTGCCTACAGGATCCCATCCCGTGAATGGAAACGCGTAGTGGTTAAACATCTCCGCCTCCGAACATGCTTCAGAGAGCAAACATTTCCCATAAAGTGCCTGGAAAGTTCCTCCCGACCGAGAGACCCGGCCTCACTTCTGTCCACTTTGAACCCTGCACGAAGCTGAGAGGCTCACCCTCCTGCCAGCGCCGGATGCCCGGTTAGCACAGCCATCTCGGAAGGTATTAATTACGCACAGTTTCAACTCCATTTAATTTAATTTTGAATTATATGTTTTAATTGTTAATTAGACGCCCGAAAGTGCCAACTAAACTTTTTAAGTAAAAGTGCTGTTGGGTAACAGGAGTCGAGGGTAATTACTTCGCCGAAACTCTCCCATCTCGTTTCACAGGAAAAAGGGAAGCACAAACCCGATCCACTTTCTGCATTGCGCGCGGAGCCATGCAAGCAGCTTCCACCGCACTTTCCCAAGTCGGAAACGGCTGTCTTGTTTGACTCGTCAATGATCATTATTTAAATCAGCTGACCTCCCAGCCGGAGTCAATCCTGGCAGTTCTCTCGGTGTAGATTCTGTGCCCGGTGCACCGCCGTTCACCGGCTGGTCCCGCCGCTGGGCTAAGGAGTAACTTGGGAGATTCCCAGCCCCGGCGACACCCCCACAGCATCTTCTGGTCCCACACCCCCACCTCCGCACTCCCTCCGGACCCCGGGAACGCACAGCCGTCTCGGAAAGCACATTTTCCTCATAAATATTCATGAGGCGAAGGGAAAAGTTTGCTAAACTGCGTTCCAAAGACCGGAAAGCCAAGGTTCCTCCCCTGCGGCGGCGGCGGCGCCCAGGACCCTCTCCCCGCTCTCCCCACCCGCGGCCGGCCCCTACCTGCGCGCCCGCGCCCTTGTCGCCGGAGCCGTCTGCGCTCAGAGCCATGGCGGGGCCGCCTTTGTCCGGCCTCGGGGGCCAGTGTCCCCGCGGAGGCGGCCGCGGGAGCCGAGGCGGGAGTGGGGCCCGCAGTCCGCCGGCGGACCCTCCCGGCCGCGCCCCCGGCCCTTGCGGCGGCGGAAGCGGTGGGCGGGCCCCGAGGGCGGAACCTCACCTCGAGGGGTCTCCCCGGCGGGGGCGGGGTCTGCACCCCCGCACCCCGCGGCTCCCAGGAGGGGGCGGGGCTCCCTGGAGGGAGGGGGCGGGGCCTGACCTCCCACCCACCCGGGGGCTTAGCGGGTGCGGGGCGACCCGGAGTGCCAGCGCCCGGACCTGGCGCTCTCCCTGGGCGGGGCCGCGGGCTCCTGCCTCTTGGAGCTGGGGAGGGGGGCGGGGGAGGGGGGAAGAGCGGGGGAGGCGGGGTGGCGGGACGGGGGCATTTGCTTCTACTTTGTTCTCCCAAAGACTCGGGACTTGCCATCTTATTATCAGATTAGTGGCTGTGGCTCTGCACCCGGTTTCTGCCCGTGTAGACCCAACAGACTCTTGATTTCTAACAGTGAAGACTATTGAGCCCTCGTTTCCCCCAGTGTAGACAGATGGGCAGGGGAAGGCAGTTGGACCCCTGATTGCCACCGGTATAGATGGTGTAGATGAAGTGGACTTCGATTGCGGGCCTTCTCTTCCCGTCCCAGTGAGCACATGGCTTACGGGGATTCTCCACTGAGCCCTCCGGGCCTTGTCCCAGAATAAGGGGCTTGCCCCCCAGAGCAGGTGGCTTTGTCCCTCAGCAGCTCCTCCAGGATCCGGAAGCTGACTTTAGGCAGGTCAACAGTGACCTGGACCCCTGGTCAAGGTGCAGTCCTGGACTCTCATTCTTTTAATTTTTAAAATATATTTTTTATTGATTTCAGAGAGGAAGGGATATATATATATATATAAACATCAATGGTGAGAATCATGAATGGGCTGCTTCCTACACGCCCCCTACTGGGGATTGAGCCCCACAGTGCCCTGACCAGGAATCCAACCGTGACCTCCTGGTTCATAGGTTTACACTCAATCACTGAGCCACTGGCAGGGCTGGGCTCTCACCCTCCTGGAGACTGGGGCCTGCCGGTGGAGCCCGTCCCGCCACTCCTCTGCTGTGCAGAGGGAAGCTGGACCCGCACAGGGCAGGCCCAGGAGTCCTCCATGTGCTGCCTCCAGCCACAATATCTAGGCATCTGTTTCCTTCCTTGCTATGTCCACAAAGGCAAGGATGTTTTCTAAGAAGTTTGTCCCAAAACCTGGGCAACTGAGATGGTTTCATTTATTCAAAAGGTACTGACTGATCACCTACTTTTGGCTAGTTGCTGCACAGCCCCCGTCAGGTCCAATGGAGGGAGACAAATAGTAAACCAATGAACAGAGAGCATAAGTCTGGATCAAGCAGATGGTCAAGGCAGGGCAGACTGTGCAGGGACCGGAAGAAAGCGAGGGAGCTGCTTGTGCAAAGCCCTGGGCTGGGAACGGATCTGGTGTGCTTGGGGCAAGCTGGTGTACATAGGGGCACGGTGAATGAGGGCTCCTCAAAGCAGACAAGCTTGGAAAGGCTGCAGGGATAAGTAGGTCGTGGTTATGGGTTCTGTTTTATTCTGAGTGTCGTGGGAAACCACTGTGGGGAGAGTCTGGAAAGGAAGTGACACTATTTGATTTACATTCCAAATATCTCACCCCTGTCTGCAGTGTGGAGACCACAGATGGTTGAGGCAGGGAGTGCAGTCAGGAAGCAACTGCCACAATCTTGGTAAGAGTGATGGGGCTTGGTCAAAGTGGTGATGACAGAGGTTGTGAGAAATGGTCAAAGCAGGATATGCTTAGAGGCAGAGAGGATGGAGAGGACTGGCTGACAGCCGGCTGTGGAGAGTGAGGGAAAGAGAAGCCAAGGAGGACATTGAGAGGCATTTCGAATGAGCTGCGCGTGACCCATGCCCACTGCCTCTAGTGTGCCCTCCTGCACGCAGAAGCTGGAGACTGCAAAGCTACATGCCTCGGGTCACTTGCGTTTGAGGTCACAGATATGCCTGTTTTTGCTAAGACATGCACCACATAAGATGTGGAAGGAGCCACGGGAAGTAGTTGCTGTCACAGCTGATGGTGGTAGACGTGTTTGGTTTGTTTGGGGCAGTTCAGGTCCTGGTCCCAGCAGCAGCAGTGCTGAGCAGAAGGGAGCAGGCAGTGGGAATTTTCCTAACACAGTCCCACAGCATGGGCAGGTGTTTCTCCAGGTTGTTGATGTTTCTGGCTGTTCTTGTTACCTGGCCCTCCCATTGGTGCTATAATCTACATAATATCTTCTATTACATCCCTTACTGCATAAATTAGCTCCAGTGGATTCTCCCATCTGCAGGTGAGAATTAGCACCAAGACAGCAATTCAAGGATTCAGGGACTGATTGGCAGCTGGAAGTTGGTGTTACTTACTCACATAGGAGAGACTAGGGGGAAAAGCAAGTTTTGGAGGAGAAGACATATTAACATTGAGAAGCCTGTTAGACCTGTAGAGTGGACTAGTTACTGAATGAGCTTGGTGCTGGGAGGAGAGGTAAGGTTGGAAATACAGATCTGGAAGCATCTACACATAGCTGTGTAAAGAGATGAGGAAACTGAATGTGTGAACAGAACGAAAAAGGGACCAGGACTGAGCTGGGGAACATGCCAACACTTAGAGGTTGTAACAGTACATGGGCCTCTGCAAACTCCTCCCAAAAAATGCAAGAGGAGGAAACACTTCCTAATTTATTCTATGAGGCCAGCATCACCCTGATACCAAACCCAGATAAAGACACAAGAAAATGACAGACCTATATCGCTGATGAATATAGATGCAACAAAAATTTAACAAATAGATTCCAACAGTATATTAGAAGGCTTATTCACCATGAACAAATGAGAATTATCCCAGAAATGCAAAGGTAATTCAATATAGGAAAATTAATCAATGTCATACTTCTCAGTAACAGAACGATGGGGGGGGGGGGGTGGAGGAATGATCATTTCAATGGATGCAGAAAAGGCATTTCAAAAATCCAACACTCTTTCATAATAAAAGTTCTCAGAAAACTAGGATTAGAGAGAAAATTCTTTAATGTGATAAACAGTATTTATGGAAAAGACAGTTAACATCATAAACAATGATGAAAGAATGAAAGCTTTCTCCTTAAGATCAGGAACAAGACAAGGGTGCCTGCTTTCACCACTGCTATTCAACATTGTACTGGAAGTTCTAGCCAGAGCTGTTAGAGGAACAGAGAGAAAGAAAAGGCATTCAAGTTGGAAAGAAAGGGGTAAAACTATCTCTATTCACAGTGACATTACCCTATACATAGAAAATGCCAAAGAATCCACCACAATGTTGCTAGAACTAATGGATGAATTTAGCAAAATTGCAGTGTACAAGATCAACACACACAAATCAGTTGTATTTCTATATACCAGCAATGAACAATTCAAAAAACTTAAGAAAATAAATCCATTTATAATAGCATCTAAAAGAATTAATAGCTTAGGAATAAATATAAACAAGGAGGAGAAAGATTTTTATGCTGAAAACTAGAAAACATTGTTGAAGTTTAAAAAGACCTAAATAAATGGAAAGACCTGGTGTTTATGGATAGGAAAACAATGTTTTCAAGATGTCAATTCTATCTACAGTGATCTACAGATTCAGCACAATTCCTATCCAAATTTCAACAGCCTTTTTCATCAAAATTGAAAAGCTGATTCTCAAATTCACATGGAATTGCAGGAGGCCCTTAATAGCAAAAACAATCTCGACAAAAAGAACAAGGTTGCGGGACTCACACAACCTGAATTCAAAACTTAACAGCAATTAAAAGTGTGGTTCTGGCACAAGGACAGAGATATAAATCGATGAAAGAGATTAGCCCAGAAATAAACACTCACATATATGGTTAAATGGTTCTCAACAAGGGTTCCAAGGACATTCAATGGGGAAAGGACAGTCTTTTCAACAAATGGTTGTGGGAAAGCTGGATATCCACATGCAAAAGAATGAAGTTGGACCCTTACTTTATACCATATACACAATTTAACTAAAAATGGGTCAGAGACCCAACTGTAAGTGCTAAAGCTATAAAATTCTTATGAAAAAATTATAGGGGTAAAATCTTCATATCCTTGGATTTGGCAGTGGTTTCTTAGATGTGACACCAAAAGCACATGCAACAGAAGAAAAAAATACATAAATAGGACTTCATAAAAATTAAAAATTTTTATGAATTAAAGGATTATATCAAGAAAGTGAAAAGACAACACACAGAATGGGACAAATTATTTTTGAGTCATATATTCAACAAGGGATTAAAATCCAGAATATATAGCCCGGCTGGTGTGGCTCAGTGGTTGAGCATCCACCCGTAAACCAAGTGGTCACAGTTTGATTCCAGGTCAGGGCACATGCCCAGGTTTCAAGCTCACTCCCCCATGTGTGCAGGGGTGTGCAGGAGGTGGCTGATTGATGATTCTCTCTCATCATTGATGCTTCTTTTTCTCTCCCTTCTTCTCTCTGAAATCAATAGAAGCATATTTTTAAAAAAATCTAGTATAAAGAACTTCTAAAACTCAACAGAGAGACAAATAATCCAATTGAACAATGGGCAAAGGACTGAAATAAATATTTCTTCAAAGAACTAATACAGATGTTCAACAGCATCATTAGTCACTGGGAAATGTAAATCAAAATCACAATGAGACACCACTTCATACCCACTAGGATGGTTGTAATAAAAAGAGGAAAATAGTAAGTGTGAGGATATGGAGAAACTGGAATCCTCCTACATGGCTCTTAAGAATGTAAAATGGTTAATTTTACAGTTTTTTATTTCCTCAAAAAGTTAAACATAGAGCTACCATTAACCAAGCAATTCCATTCCTAGGTGTATGCCCAAGAGAAGTGAAAATATAAGTTAACACAAAAATTTATACACAAATGTTCACAGCAGCACTGTTTACAACCACCAAACGGTGGAAACAATGCAGTGTGTATCCCCAGATCAATGAATAAACAAAATGCCATTTACGAGGAAATATTACTTAGCCACAGGAAGGAATAAAGTTCTGACACATGCTACAGCATGGATGAGCCTTAAAAACATTTCGCCAACTCCAAGAAGCCAGACACAAAAGACACATATTTGTACGGTTCTATTTATATGAACTACCTAGAGTAGACAAATCCACAGCGATAGAAAGGAAACGATTGTTGGCCAAGGGCTGGGGAGAGGGCCTGATTGGTACAAGGTTTCCTTTTGGGTTAGTGAAACTGATGGAATGCGATAGTGATGGTGGTTACATCACATTGTGACTGTACTAAATACCACTAAATTGTACCCTTTAAAATGGTAAAAATGGTGACCTTGTACGCTATATAAACTTTACCTCAATAAAAATCAGTTGCAAGTAGATCAAAGGACTAAATATAAAAAGAAAAATCTTAAAGCTTAAAAAAATGACCATTATGAAGTTGGGATAGGGAAGTATTTAATAAATGAGATGCACAAACCACAAACTATAAGTAAAATGATTGATATATGTGACTACATTAAAGTTTTATACTGCTGGCTGATAAATTTAAAAGATGAGCCACACAATGGGAAATGTTTGAAACTCTTATAGCCAATTAATGACCAGATTCCAGAATATATAAAGAGTTCCTAAAAACTAACAACAACAACAACAATAGAGCCTAATGGGATATTTGGCAAAGGTTATGAATCGGCATTTCAAAAGACTAAACTCTAATGATCACTAAAAAATGTTCAATCTTTCCAGTAATTAAAAAAATGCAAGTGTAAACAATTCTCATTTTTAAACCTTTCCTTTGGAAAAGTGTTTAAGGCCTAAAAACATTTAAAATTTAAACATTTCTATAAAATAGAAAGCTACAATATAAATAGTTTAAAATATTAAGGTCTAACACTCCCAAATGTTTGCTGTTTGCTGAGAGTGTTGGTGGACGTGACCATGAAACTTCACATTTACCAAGTCCCCTGACGGGGCAGAGCGGAGAGGGACAAAGTCCTCACTACAGCACAGTGAAGGCCCAGGATGAGACACCTAAATGCCCACCCAGCTGGGAATGGAAAAGCGAATTGTGACACTTACACGAAGGAGCGCAGCAGGTAGAACAAATGAACACAGAGAGGCCTCAAAGGCCATGCTGAGTGAGAAACACCCAGCAAGTTACAGAAGGATCAGAACGGTGGCCGTATTTATGTAAGCCCTAGAAATACCCCAGGTTCTCTGGACTGTGTATCAGCACATGCTCAGACTCTTAAAGCATAAAATCGTGACAGAATGACAACACACGGAGGTTTATCCCAAGAGGGTTCTGTGAGATCGGCTGCGGGTACCGCGTGCAATGCTCTCCTAGGTGCGGGAAGTTTGCGCCGGTTCCGCTGTGGGAACTGCCAAAGGCTGGGCTCAGGGCTCCAATTGCTTTTCAGCCGCTCATTATTATTCTTTTTTTTTTCTTTCTTTTCTTTTTTTTTTTTTTATTAGTTAAGGTATTACAAATGTGTCCTCATCCCCCCACCCCCCAACCTCCCCCCCACACACAAACTCTGCATTTGCTCCAGCTTCTAGTTTTAGTGTTAATGAGTTTAAGTTTTAACCGGAGATTATGATGGGAAATATACTGTCACAGACAGCAATTACGTGTGCGATTGGTTGTTCTGGGGAGGACACGATAGCCCCCGCGCCTGACAAAGGAGGGTGGCCTTGGAGCCGCGCACAGTCGCGGGTGTGGAGAGTCGCGTGGAATCCGTGGAACCCGTGCGGGCCTTGGTGCGCTTTGTGGAGCTGCTGCCTGCTCCCAGCCCGCGCCAGCCCCATCCAGGTCCAGCCTTCCTCAGAGGCCTTTCCTCCCAGGCCCTCTCTATCCAATGAATTTTTAACCGTTTATCCCCCACAATAAAGGAAATGCAGAGAGCAGCAAGCAGAGGAAGTGTGTTGGGGAGTGAGTGTGAATGCAGCTCACCCATTACCCCCACACACACCAGGCCGGCCTGGGGTCGGCCTCCCAGAGAAGCTGCAAGGAGATGAGGAAGACACCTGTGGGCCCAGCACCTTCAGCTGTGCACCTGCAGCTCAGAGAGCTCTCACTCAGGGGCTCACCGCTCCGAGGCCTGGAGGCAGAATGGACACAGCTTATTGTGGGACTTAAGGGCTAGTGTGGCTGCCAGCGGAATGGGGTGGGGTGAGGGGCTGGGGACATGGCCTGTGTAGCGTTGGGCTGTCCTTGGGGAGGTGACCCTGGCTATCCCTTGGCTGTCTGTGGCAGGAAGAGGAAGTATCTGGGAATGGGGGGCTCCTTGGGACAGGGCTGTGGGCCAAGCTGCTGCTTGGCTTTCACTTTCGGAGCATTTAGGTTCTGCTGTTGAGCATATAGAAGTCTTACAGAGAAGTGTTGAGCAACCAGGACCCAAATCTGTTGTGAACTCTGTCCTTTACATACTTTTCATAGAATTTTTTTCCCCCACATTTTTTATTTCACAGATACCATTTAAATTTACAAGGGGCATATTCATTTCATGTTTTTCTATCCTTTGTTGTTCTCGTAGGTTACAGTAAAGAACAGGGGTCCCCAAACTTTTTAAACAGGGGGCCAGTTCACTGTCCCTCAGACCGTTGGAAGGCCGGACTATAGTTTAAAAAAAAAACTATGAACAAATTCCTATGCACACTGCACATATCTTATTTTGAAGTAAAAAAACAAAACGGGAACAAATACAATATTTGTATTTGCATGTGGCCCGCGGGCCGTAGTTAGAGGACCCCTGGTAAAGAATATAATAACAGAAAATGTTAGTTTTCCAGAGGAATGTTCCCACAGAAAGCACCTCTGACAGACAAATAGGAGTGCTGCTCACGGTCCCAGCAGCGCAGCGATCTTAGGCCTGGGGTCTGTCCCTGTCCCTGGCGGTGCTGGCCCCTGACCCCATTCACGGGTCACCGATCACATTGGGTATTCTGTGAGAAGGTTTGTCTCTGAGAACCCTTTTCACACAGCTCACATGGAGCCCGGAGAGGAACCCTTTATGCCCTCTGTTACCCGATTATGCTTGTTTTAAAAACCACTTAAATATGTGCTCAGTGCGGACAAAGTAGGTGCCAAGCCAATGCCTGTCTGAAGCAGTGAACGTCTCACTGATATACAGGAAGAGGGGCACCTCTTAAAAGTCTTGCTGTGATGTTTAAATAATTGTTCTCAAACTATTGGTATTTTGCATTTAAATATTAAAATTCTAAATCCAATGAGATAAATGTTGGTGTGACAAAATCTTTTAACATGTTAATTTGCTAATTCTTCTGAGAAACAAAAAGGAGCTATACCACTCAATCACTAGCAGTAAATCATGGAGCATATGAATTAAAATTGTTTTCAGTTCAGAAATAGTTAAAACCAAATCTTAGGAGAAGGTTTAGAAAAGCCACCTGTGCTAGTCCCGCACACCCATGGCCCCTCCAGGGAGCTCGGTGGGAGATGGGGAGCCGTCTGCGGCGGCTGCCCACACCGATTCCATTATACACAGGATTTCACTCGGACGGAATCGGGCAGCAGAACACAAAGGGAGACTCAGGCCCTGCCCGCCCTGGAATGTGAGTTATTTCAGAGCAGGGCCTTCTGTGTCTCCCCCCAGGGGCAGACCTGCCTGGAGGACAGAGAGGCCTGTGTAAATGAACACTGTGCTGTGGGCTCAGACGCTGCCGGCCCCGGCCAGGGCACATCAGCCAGGTCTGAAGAGCAGAGACAGGCGATGACCCACCTCCCATTCCTACAGAAGTTAGTTTACTGCCCTAAAGTCAGGTCTGAGTTGCTGGTCCTGCCAACTTTGGCTGCCATTAGTGCAGCATGAGGGGGAGGAAACAACTGGAAGGGCTCACAGAGCCTGCAGACCAGCACACTCTGTGACATGGGGACTTTGCATAGGCTGTTCCTGCTGTCCACCCCTGCCCTCACCCAACTGCAGGTCTCAGCTGAAGCTCTCTGCAAAGTACGCCCCGCCCCCCCCAACCAGCCTGCTGCAGTGGCACAGGCCTTGGTGTAATTTTGCACATTATTTCTGTTGTTGTCTGACTAACGCAGCGGTTCTCAATCTGTGGGTCGCGACTCCTTTGGCGGTCGAACGACCCTTTCACAGGGGTCGCCTAAGACCATCCTGCATATCAGATATTTACATTACGATTCATAACAGTAGCAAGATCACAGTTATGAAGTAGCAACGAAAATAATTTTATGGTTGGGTCACAACATGAGGAACTGTATTTAAAGGGCCAGAAGGTTGACAACCACTGGACTAATGTCTGCCTCCCCCTCTCGGACTTTGGCTCCAGGAGGGCAGCACCTGTCCTCCCTCCCAAAATCCCAAGTACTTAACGTGGAGGGAGGTGTGGCAGAAATGGAACCTTTGCCGTGTATTTTAAACACCCCCTCAGTTAAGAATGTGACCTGTTTGCTGAGCTCAGGGGGGAGGCCAGCTGACACCACCCCTGAGAGAGGGAGTTGAGAGAGAGCCGTCAGCCCAGGCAAAACAAAGCCCAGGTGGCAAGGGCGGCAGTGCCACCTTCCAGACGGACAGCTGTGGTCGGGAGGGCCTGACCCCTGACTGCAGGCCTGGGTACTCAGCCTTCTCCAGGAGCACAAAGGTGGGACAAGAGGCATCTGGAGAGTCAGACTTCACGGCAGAGGGGTGGGGGGTTGGGGTGGGGGCTGGGAGAGGGGGGACCTGCGTGTGTAAACACAGGAAGTGGCTCCTGCATAAGGGGCAGGGAGAGCTCACGTCCTGACTGTACAGGCTTGGCTGTGAGGAGCCAAATTCAGAGCCCCATTTTTGTCCCTGTTAATTATCTTTTCTCTTTTATTGTGACATGTCATGGAATCAAAAAAGTACATAACTCGATCCATACCTCCTCTGTTAGCCATCACTCAGGGGAATGCACCGTGGTCCCAGTTCCCTCTCCCCACAACGAGCCATCACTGTCCTCAAGGTGGAAGCCCTTCCTTACCTCCCCACCCACACATGCAGTCACACAGTAGCGCCCTCTGCTGTGTCTGACTGATGTGATTATGTGACATGGATGTCTATGAATCCACACTGAGCTGCAGCTGCTCCTTCCTCCTCAGTACCTGCACAGCCCATGATACGAGACACAACACTCTGTCCATCCTCCTCAGAGGCAAACTTGTGTCATTTCCATTTCTTGGTTGGTAAGAATAGAGGCACCATGAATACTCTTCACGCAGAGTGACAGACACCTCACTAGGGGAGGCCATGAGAAATTAGATTTCTGCACAGGACAGACGACTGCTCCTTGGAACAGGTGGTTTGAGAACCAACCACAGGACAGACAGAGACCAGTTGGCGTGGTTCAGTGGCTGAGGGTCGACCTATGAACCAGGAGGCCGCGGTTCGATTCCTGGTCAGGGAGGTAGGTCAGGGCACATGCCCAGGTTGCAGGCTCAATCCCCAATGGGGGGCAAGCAGGAGGCAACCAATCAATGATTCTCTCTCATCATTGATGTTTCTCTCTCTCCCTTCCTCTCTGAAGTCATTTTTTTTTAAAAGAAAGGGACAGAAAGGCTGTGGCTTCCTGCATGTTTTTTCACGAGACCAAAATAGTTTGTAGTGGATTTGGGATGATTGATTCTTAGAGGTTCTTTCATGGGGAAAGTGGTGGGAAGTTAAAATAGATGAAGAAGGGAGATGAGATAAAGGAGGAGGAAAGATGGGTGAGGAGCAGTGAGGTGAAGGGGCTGCTGGAGAAGGAAGTCAGGAACACACTGAAAATGACCTTGCAGGGACGCTCCGCACACATTCTGTCCACAGGCCACTCTGACTTCAAGAACGTATGTGGAGCCCAGACATTCATGTTGAAATTCTGTGGGAACCTGGCATTAGCTTCCATGACACAGTTGCAGTTTCTACAGTATGATTATAATGTTGTGAGTTCTTATCAAGTAAAACAGGTGCTCCAGGAAGATGGCCATGGGGGTAAAGGAGGTTAACAGAGAGATGCTACAAGCCTCACGGGGTGGACAATCCGAGAGGCATCTGGTGGCTCCCAGTGGCAACCAGCAGTGTGTCCTGGGGCCCAAGTCAATCAACACACTGATGTATACACTGACCTTCGGTCACTCAGAAGTCATCCTAGCTGGAAGCATGCACTGCGATGACCTCGGGTGAGGGAGTCAGGCCCTTCACCCCAGAGCAGGGTCTAGAAAGAGAATGCACCACAGCTGTCATCTGAAAATGTGTCAGCCACATTATAAAAAGGTCAACAGAAGTAAACATAAGCAGATGTGTTATAATTGAATAACGTATTTTATATAACATAACAGCCAAATAACAGAATTCAGCATGTGGTCAATACAGAAATGATTTAGCTCTTTTGTCCTGTTTTTCACACTGGATTTGAAAGTCCATGTGGCTCTTACATTCACAGCTGGGGCAGCCACACTTCCACTGCTCAGCAGCATGTGTGGCTGTGGCTTCATCCTGGATGCTGCACTTCAGATTGCCCATGACACTTGGCCTGGAGCCACAGAGGCACCCCTCGGCCATGCCCACCTGACCCATTCCTGCCTCCTGCTCTGCTGAGGGGTAGGGGTCCTGCCTTGACTTTAATCCTTGGTTGCGTACTGAGGACATGCCCCCCCGCCCTCCCCCCCTTCCTCCCACTGTCTGGCCTTGTCCCTTCCCCACTGCCAGCCTCCAGGATCCCACCTGAGCTTACTGACACCTGGTCCTGTCAATGAGTCAAAAAGGAAGGAATTTTCATGAAGCTACGAAACTACCTTGACAGTTCAATCTGACACTCTCAACTAAAATACAATTTAAAAGCCAACTCAGTGCAATGATTTGAACATTCCTACACTATAACCATTTTATTCATGAAACATGAGTTTAACGATTTTCATTAAAACCGTTATTGCGTGGCAATTACGTATGATGCTACGTGAGGAAACAACTCCTTTCTCTCTATTAATTCTTTCAAACAGTCCCTCTTGAACTTCTTGAACGTTTCTACTCTGGAAACATTGGTTCTAATTATGCGACGTCAACACTTCCCTCTGGATTTCACAACTGGCTCCTGTTTGAATGAAGCTAAAAAAAGAAGAAGAATGAAAAAAACTCTGCCGTCAAAGGCGGGACCGTCCTGTAGAGGTGCCCATTAAAGGTCCCAGAGATGGGAAGTGAGGCCACTGGAGTGATGATGGGACAGGAGCAAGAAAGGGACAGAGATGAAGCATTTGAACTTTAAGCTGCTGAAAACCTTTCCATAATCACGTGTCTAGAGCAGAACAGGCAAGTGGATCAGTATGCATTCCTAGAGCAACCACATCATGCAAAACATGTCATAACACTGAAAATCACCTCGGATTTCATGCTGACGGTTTGAATCAGCACCGTGCTGCTCTCCAGTGAACTGAGAAATGTTGCCACTGTCCTGGGTGGTAGTTTTGATGCTGTTTCCTAGCACAGTTTTCTCCCTCCCCCCACATGTACTGTTTCTTGCTCCCTTTCACAGGGCCCTTTATCCCCTCTGTGGTCCTGTCATCCAGTCTTTATCTTCACAACAAGCCCTTGTGGGTTCCTGAGTCTCTCACAGAAGCAGAATGCAGGCTAAGCAACCAAGGAAAGGCTTTGCAAAAAAAAAAAAAAAGTGTTCAGTTCTCTGCCCTGTTTCCCCTCTTCACTGTGGAAAACAGCTTCTTTCTTTGTTTCTTTTCTTAATCCTCACCTGAGGATATTTTTCCATTGATTTTTTAGAAGGAGTGGAAGGGAGGAAGGACAATGGGGAAGGGAGGGAGGGAGGGAGGGAGAGGGAGAAAGAGAGAGAGAGAGAGAGAGAGAGAGAGAGAGAGAGAGAGAGGGAGAGAGAGAAATCAGAGAGACACAGCAATTTGTTGCTTCCCAACCGGGGCCAGGAGCTGAACCTGCAACCGAGGTACGTGCCCTTGATTGGGATTTGAACCTGCAACCCTTTGGTCTGTGGGCCGAGGCGCTAACCACTGAGCAACTGGCCAGGGCAACAGCTTGTTATTTCTACAGAAGCTTCACCCCACTGCACCTGGGATCTACAGTGTTTCTTCTGACCCAGGGGCTTCTGCTGTCCTTCCCAATGGTGTTCTTCCCTCGATGATACCCGCTCCGTTCCTTAGCGGCACCTCCATGGGTCATAGTCAACCTCACGCTAGCCACTCCGCCGCAGAGCCCAGCCGGTGTGCCTCCTTTCGGGACATGCTCAGAAGCTGGAGGGATGCTCCTCCCATGGGGGTGGCATTGGCACGACCCAGTGCACCTCGTGAGTAGTGAGGGGGGAGGAGAAGGCCCAGACAGAAACAGAACCTGCAGACCCAGGAGGAGATGATGGGACCAGCGGGATGGAGCGACACTCCTGCCCAACAGTCCCTGGGGCCTGGGAAGACCAAGTGTGGAAACTTGTGGACGTTTTGTGAGCTCCAATCTGGTGGTGGTCATGTTTCCTGAAGGAAGGGGGCAGGGAGAGTCGGAAAGACAGGACAGAGATCTCCTGGTGAGCAGAGCCCGACAGGCTCTCCTTGGAAAACCCCAGTGCTAGCTTACAAACACGTGTTCTGAAGGCAAATCAATAAAATGGTGGGGAAGAAAATAGGACAAGGAAAAGATCAGGGCCCAAACAGAGAAATGACGAAAGAGCACAAATTAAGACTCTGCCCAGTTGTGAAGCCCCAGGCACATGTGCTGCAGCTGGACAGGCAGGACTGAGGCCACTCCTCCTCCCAGGCCCAGGCCTGTCCCAGCCCCTGGAGAATCCCAGCCCTCAGGGTGCGCCCTGCTGAGACCAAAGCTGCAGGGATGAAAAGCAGCACAGCTTTCTAGAACTGCTACAACCTACACCTTTTATGGGGCCTCCAGGCCAGGCCCACCCCGCTTTCAGCAAGGCTGGTCCCAGAGGCCATAAGGGGAAGACCCCAAAGTTCAGGGGCAGCCAAGCCAGCCAGGGCAGCCATGTGCTAAGGCTGGGAGCTGCCCCTCTCCAAAACATACACAGGGCACATGCAAACGTACACATTCACACAAATACACAAGTGCATACACAAACACACATGCACATGCAAACACAAATGCACATACAGATAGACGTACCTGCCCTCTGGGCTGGAACGTGGGGGGCTGATACCACAAACTACCATCCCCCTCTTTGAGTGGCCATCCTGGGAGCCCCACGTTGTGGGAAAGAAGCCATCCCCTCTTCCTGTCTTGTGTCTCCTCCCTCTTACCCTAATAGAACTGTGGGTTTCCCCTAACAGCCAGGTGTTGGTCTTATACAGACCACTTTTTGTGCACCGTCAGTTAATTCCCGCAACTCCCTTCCTGAGGAAGCGACAGGGGAGGCTCTGAGACTGTGGGCATCACAGCCAGAGTCTGAATGGCCAGCTGTTCCCAGGGCCTGTGCCTTGCCTCTCCCTGCACCAGACCCCCACCGGGCCCCAGCCTCCTCTTCTCACCTCCTCCTGGGTGGCTCCCCAGCACCCAGCAAGGATCCTGGCCTGAGAGAGTGTTGAAAGGTGTTAGAGCTGCAGGACTTAGCCATTTTATCATCTGAACCCCTCCTCTGAGAGATGAGGACTCCAAACCTGCACAACTGTCTACCCACATCAGGAAGGAATCTTTATTTTCTTGACTCCAGACTCAACACTCCTTCCAAAGGTGCCTTGGTTTGAATACCATAGCCCTGATTCTGCCTAAGCTTGCCCCACACTGTACCTGCAGACCTTGGATCACAGCCACGCGCCTGTGGGATCACACACAGGCCCAGCCAGGAGGCATGGGGAAGTGGTGACTTGCAAGTTAGGAAGGGAAGAAAGGCTAGATGGGAGGGTCGTGGCCCTGACCACACAGGCACCAGTTCCAGGAATGTTTTCTGGTGGGACAGAGCTTCGGGTCTGGCCCTGAAATGGGAGGTCCAGTGAGATGAGGTAGGAGCGGATGTCTCCCCAATCCCAAGAGGCTACAGCAGGGAGTGATGTGTCTCTTTAACTGGGTGACTTTCTCTCAGCTGTTTCCTGAGGCTGACTCACAGGAATGAAAACTGCAATGAAAACTAAGTTACACTGAAATAGGAAATACCTAACTCACTGCCTGGCACCTGGCCCACCTGAGGGAAAATCCCATTCCTCCCTTACCCAGGGATCGGGGGAGGCCCAGGATTCAAGAGTCTCCCCAAACTCCCCTCGATATCATTCACCCACCCTGGGAAATATCCTACCCCACAAAACCCACATAAATACATTGGCCTCCCTTAGGATCATGGATTTGATCATGTAACCACATGCACACAGATTCTCAGACACTGGCCCTCCCGCAAATCCCTGCCTCATATACATGCTAGACAAGCACATTCCTTAGACACTCCTTCATAGTAACAAGGCTTATAATCACCTCCTTTCACATGAGTGTGAAAACATGAGTGTGCAAAAAGTATGGAGAATTAGAAAGAAAAGAAATTGAGGGAAGTTAAAGCAAAAATAAACAAACAACAATAACAACACCAAAAACCCAGGACACAGACCTTGGGAGAAGGGGAGCAAGTCAAAGAAAAGACAGAACCCAGAAAGACTATATCATGTCGGGGGTTGGGAGAACAGGGAGGGCAACCTGGAGATTGTGCTGTCCTTGCGTAGACCTCGGGGCCACTGGTGCCCTCTCAGGGAACTCACCACTCTGAGTAACTTGGTTCCCAGGACAATGTGGCCGACACCACGAGTGAGAGAAATGGGAGACACAGGAGACAGGCAACCCCTGGCTCTCTAGCCTCACTGTAGCCCCAACGATCCCCTTGACCCAAAGTGCACTGTGCTTACAATCCCGAGGCAGCCTCAGCTTGCTGGCAGCAACCAACCAGCAGAGAATGTGGATGCCTTGAGTCACTGGTGAGAAGTACAGGCTCACCTCAGGTAACCAGCAGTGTGGACGAGAAAGGGGGCCACCTACTAAACCAGACAAACTCAGGAGAGGCCAGCATGGTGGGCCCTACAAACTCAAGGACCAAAAATAACTACATAGGATGGTCTTGTTGTAGGAGGTGGGAATGGCACCAGGCATTAGACTGGTGGAGTCAGACCAGACCTGGGTTCAGCAACCTCTGTACTTGAGCTCTGGCTAAGAAAGAATTCAGAGCCAAGACTTAAACTATAAAAAAGCATCCTATATAATAAAAGGTTAATGTGCAAATCGACCGAATGGTGGACCGACCAGTCGCTATGATGTGCACTGACCACCGGGCGGCCAACGCTCAATGCAGGAGCTGCCACCTGGTGGTCAGTGTGCTCCCACAGGGGGAGTGCTGCTCAGCGCTAAGGATGTCTATCAGTCCAACATCCCCCCAAGGGTTCCCGGACTGTGAGAGGGCACAGGCCAGGCTGAGGGACCCCTGAGTGCACGAATCTCGTGCACTGGGCCTCTAGTTTATTTATAAAATCACAGAGGTAGAAGAAGTAGCTTGTAGAAGAACTGGGTTTAGGAATAAATTATAGAAATAAAGGAAGTGCCCTTGGAGCTTATAAGTGAGGAAGATAAAGGTAACATGCCTGGGAGGATGGGAATGGGGAGGGGAAGGAGGAAGAAAAGGGGAAAGGGAAAGGCACCGGTGTGCTCCTGGGATGGAGAGCGCACTGGGTTCTTGTCCTAAGGGTTTTCAGGGTGGAGATTTTAGGGGAGGTCCCAGGGGAAGATCTCAATAGAATATTCAGCAGCTTTACAGGTATGTCCTTTCAAAGTCAGGGTCTCCACTGATTGACTGGTCGGTGTCAGGGCTGGGGGTCATTATTCAATGCAGCTGGTCCAGAAGTCAGCCTTGGTGTGGCTTATCTGGTTTTGCTTCTTTTCTGGGCCTGGAGCTGAGATACAACTGAGGCCTAAATGTTATCTCTAGGGAGGAAAGGTCAAGGGTTCCAAACCAAAGGACCAGTGGTATGCTAGGGGAGGAAAGGTCACCCTGGGGCTTTTGTTCTTTGCTAGGCACCTGGGGCTTTCCATGCTGGTGACCTTATGTACTTGGCCTATGTCCTTGCTCTGCTCATGTCTATCTAACTGCCTACCACACTACCACCCCCTGCGCCCCCCGCCTCACACACACACTAAAGGATCTTGGCTCTGAATTCTTTCAGAGAAAGGGGGCACAAGCTCCCTTTTGTAGCTGCTCCCTGATGAGAGGGTAAAGTTTTCCTTCAGAGCCAAGAGATCCTTGCTCTCTGTTAGAGGGACAATGAGGCCTGGGTACAGAATGAGGTGGCTATGGTGCCTAGAGGTGGTATTCCCTGAGTGTGAGTAGGACTTGTAACCTGGTGGAGACAAACTGTTATAAATTTTAATTATATTGGGGCAAAAGCTAGAACAAAAAGAATTTTGACAAATGGTTCGACACATGGAAAAAAGTTTTAGTTCTAAGTCAAAGAATGGGAGAAAAAGGAAGCATTAGTTTGCAGGGTTGTAATCAAATATTTAAGAAAATTAGAAAAATTCTGGATCCAGTTTACTTTATAGGTGAAAAATAAAGCTTTTAATTGGACTGGAGTCTTGAAAGGGCGAGGGCTATGCCCTCCATCTTACCCTGGATCCTCCATTTTTGGGCAGCAGCCCTAGCCATGTGCTCAGCAAGGAGCTTCTTCCCGGAAGCCCAAGCCTCTGCTAGCCACACCCAGGATTTCTTTAAACTAACCAATGACAATCAAGGGACGTGCGCACCATAGATATGACCACATCCTGTGTAACAAGACACCGACTTGCGCCCGGCCAATTGGCAGGGCCCACAGTCCTCTCTCCTCCCCTTACTCCAACCCCCCTATTAAAACCCTCTTCCCACAGGGCTCTTGCGCTCTCTCGGCCGCTTGCTGCTGCGTCGGCAAGTGTAGCTGACAGGGGGCCCAAACTAGTTTGAATAAAGACTCTCTGCTTTTGCGTCGGATTCGGCTGGCTCCCTGGTGGTCTATTGGGGATCTTGAAATCTGGGCATAACAGTCTAATATTTACAAGTTTGTATTATAGAAACTATTGAAACACAATTTACCCCTAAAATTACCCTCATTTTTATTAGAGCGAAATTAAGAACAATTTACTGCATTAAATCTAGTTTCAATTTGGCCTGATTATTTGCATGAACACAATAAGAATAGCAATTTATTATATAGGCTCCTTTAAATCAGCTTTGCTGGAATCTCATGATTAAACTTAACCTTTCAGGGCAAAGACAAGCCACCTAGTTGCCATCAGGTTTGCCTACAATACAGATAGACTTGGGTGAATTCCTCAAGTTCTTGAGGTTCCCAAAATGTCTTGAGGTTCCTTCCTTGCCATCTCTCAGGAAAATAACCTTCGCTTCTTATCTGGAAGGACTGTCATGAACCATATGACCAAGCAAGGTACCAGGCTGTTTCTCTAATCTAAGGGGCTTTTATTGGTTTTAAAGGGGTTTTTATTGGTTCATTCCTTAAGACTTTCTGAGGACATCCAGAGCCAGGCATGTCTTTCTCAGACATGACATTCCAGAAAAAGTCTTGGTTAATAAAACCACAATTGGAAGCCGATCTTATTGAATTCATGCAAAGAAACATATTGCCATAACTCACTCATTAAGATTTGCCAAATTCTGAAGGGATCAGGTAGGGAGAAAAATCCTATATAATAACAAAGAAACATGCAAATTAACCATCCCTCAGCTATGCTCAAGCCACGTGCATAAGCCATACCCATAAGCCATGCCCACCATCCAATGAGGAGTGAGTATGCAAATTAATCCAACAAAGATGGAAGGTAATTTGCATACACAGAGCAGAGTGGGAGAGCCGCCAGCTTGGGGGGATGTGGCTCCCTCGGTTGCTCCCTTGGTCGCTCCCTTGGGGGGACATGGCTCCCTTGGTCACCGGACGGAGAGCAGAGCAGGAGAGCCAGAGGCTTGGGGGAATGTGGCTCTCTTGGTCAGGGAAAACCCAGAGTGAGGGGAGCACCAGGAATGCTGGGAATCATAGTTCTGATGACAGCCCCAGGACCAGAAGCGGAAGCCCAGAGCGCAGGGAGCACCACTAATGCTGGGAATCGTAGTTCTCCTAGACACTAGAGCAGTGATGGTGAACCTTTTGAGCTCGGCGTGTCAGCATTTTGAAAAACCCTAACTTAACTCTGGTGCCATGTCACATATAAAAATTTTTTGATATTTGCAACCATAGTAAAACAAAGACTTACATTTTTGATATTTATTTTATATATTTAAATGCCATTTAACAAAGAAAAATCAACCAAAAAAATGAGTTCGCGTGTCACCTCTGACACATGTGTCATAGGTTCGCCATCACTGCACTAGAGCAAAGTGAGCCTGGAGCAAGCTACTGTTGCAGTTGGGGATGGAGAGAAAGCAAAGGTGAGAGACATAAGTAAAATCAGAGTGTCTAATAAAAATTAAAGGGAAGATATCCTAAAACTCCAGCAAATCTCCACCAATGGAGCAAAGTAAAAAAAATGCCTCTATTATTCTGTGAGCAACAAACCAAACTGGGTTGGGGGTCTCAGACAATTCGCTCATATGATTGCAAAGACAGACAGAAACTCCTGGATTGGAGAGGGCTCCCCTGAGGGCTCCCAGATTGGAGAGGGTGCAGGTCAGGCTGAGGGACCCCCCTTTACCCCCCCACCAACCCCCCCGACCAGTGCATGAATCTTCATGCACCAGGCCCCTAGTAAAATATATAATCTATAAATATATAAATTGCTTTAAGAAAAGTCTTCTTATAACTGAAAAGCTAGAGGAAAAGTCTTGTCCTTTTAACAAAACAAAACAAAACAAAAAAAACAAACTCTAATTCTGTATTAGTTTACTGTTCTTTATAAATTTATTTACTTAATTAAACTTATTATTCAGATTATTTTTTAAAAATTTTTTTTAATTGATTTCAGAGAGAAAGGGAGAGAGAGTTAGAAACATCAATGGTGTGGGATAATCTTTGATTGGCTGCCTCCTGCACCCTCCGCACCAGGGATCAAGCTCACAACCTGAGTATACGCCCTGACTGGGAATCAAACCGTGACCTTCTGGTTCACTGGTCAATGCTCAACCACTGAGCCATGCTGGCTGAGCATTCAGCTTATTTATAACTAGAGTCCTGGTGCACGAATTAGTGCATGGGTGGGGTCCCTCAGCCTGGCCAGCGATTGGGGCCTTTTGGGGCCATCTCACTCAGTCCAGAGGGCAGGACTGTGGGAGGTGGCTGTGGGAGTGCACTGACCACCAGGGGGCAGCTCCTGCATTGAGCGTCTGCCCCATGGTGGTCAGTGCACGTCATAGTGACCGGTCGTTTGGTCTACCGGTCGTAACAGTTGCTTAGGCTTTTATAGATTTCCTTTTAAGATTTTTCTTCATAAACCTTTCTACAACTCTGAGAAACCTTTCTATAACTTTTACAAACCTTCTTATCAATTCAGAAATAACAACTTTCTTCCTTTCAAAAAAAAAAAAAAATCTCCATACCTAATAACTTCTATCACCAAAATCATACAATTTATTTCCAATTAATTAGAATTCTTAATTCTTGGAAACCTTAATTTTTTTTAGTGCCCACTAAAAAGTAAGCAATTAGCATTTTTCAGATTGGCAAATATATTTTACAACTTCTAGAAACATACGTTTCCTCCACTAGCAAACACACGTTTAAAAGACACTTCTAATAAAATATAAGACATTCACTAAAAGCTCCAAATTTATTTTCTACAAAAGTAGGTGAACTTAAGACATGTCTAGCAATCAATATTTAACAGTTGAAATAAGCTAATTTGATTTGCTCAGATGGCTAAGGTTTTTTTGCTTTCCATAAGGTTTACCTCCCAGAAAATGGCATTTTAAAAGATGGTCCAGATAAGAGTTTTTGAAGAAGACCAGGTATTTGTATCTCGAAGGGACAGGGGAAGAAATGCAAGCTTTTCCTAGAAGGATGCTGGTTTCATAAAGACAATTATAAGCATTTTGAGTCAAATAGGGGAGGTGAAAGGATTTACTGAGCTTTGATGTTTTGGAGCCACAACTCTGGCCCTGTAAAGGCTTTATTTGTAAAAATAAAGGAAATTTATTTATAATACCTTAAAGATTGGAAAATGTTGGCAGAGGACTAACAAATTTATTCAGTCATTTTTGGAACGTTTCTTTCCATTTGGGCATATTTTTATTTTGGGCTTTGTAGCAATTATAGAAATCTAGTTTACAGGTAGCACATAGCTGGGGGTCATTTCTGAGAGCCATACAGCTTGCGTGTATGCAAGACACTTGGAGGCCTAAGGAGGTCTCATCCCCTGCTCACTTCCCCGGGGATGGCAAAACAGGTCTAGCTGTAAGATAGTCTGAGCATAAAAATTCCTAAGTGAAAGCAAGTCAGTGATAGTCACATCCTAGGCCTGTAGCTTCCTTGATAAAGGTCAATCTTTGCCTTAAGTGAGCCTGTCTACTATCCTTTTGCATCTAAGATAACATACCCTTGGAATGTCAGAGGGGGTCCCTTTGTTCAGGACCCCTCAGGGTACATCCACTGCACCAGAGCACCAGACCACAGAATCCTTCCTTGTTATCTAGTTCCCTGAATACCATCTCTATGCAAATGTTGTTAACCATCACAGGATAGTTACCCACCAATCTATATATATAAAAGGCGAATATGCAAAGTGTCCCCATGGGAGTTTGACCGGGAGACTGGGAGTTCGCTTGCTATGACGTGCGATGACCACCAGGGGGTGGTGTGGAATGAAGGAAGGCCCCAGCCAGCAGCTGGAAGGCCCCAATCAGCCCTGATCACTGGCCAGGCCTAGGGACCCTAACAGTGCATGAATTTTGTGCACCGGGCCTCTAGTATAAAATAAGCACATGTGTCTCCATGTTACTTTATCCAATCTCAGAGATTTCTCCATTTTGCTTTCTCCTGCCTTCCTAATCTACCACCAGTGAATTTCATATAACCTCCCCTTATATCTCCTCCTTTGAGCGCAATATATAAAGTAAGCTGCAAAACTGCCATGCCCTGGAGCATTTTCTCAATCTATTGAGATTTTGCTCCCCATCAACTGTCATCAGTTTGGCTCAAATAAAGTCATAAAAATCCTCTACAAGTCTGGAAGTTTCTCACATGGACAGCCCCCTCCATGTCCCGCCATTGGTTCAGCACATGCTGCATGTCCACAGCACTTTTATTTTCTTACACTGCACTGAGAGATGCTTACTGGCTACGGGGAGTTGGAAAGTTGTCTCCATTCCTTCAAACAGTGGGTGGGGAGCACCGTGCTCCCAGCGATGCAGCCTTTCCTTTGCTGGTAGACCTACCAGCAGGGACGCCCTATAATAAGGTCAGATTTTGTTAATTTTCCAGGCCTTTCCAGACCAGTTCTTTCTGACCCACGCAGTGATGGCACACAGTGTTTCTGCCTCTCCTAGGCCCTATAATTTCCACAGAAAAATGGATTCTGAGCTCCAGCTCCGCACCTCCACCCAGTTACAAGGAAAAGGGTTACAAGTTGCCTGGAGATGACCCTGGGGTTTTCTTCCCCAACGACCCCACACGAAGGCCGAGGTATTAGGCTGACACAGTGACCTTGCTCCACAAACTTCTGATTAGGAAGGCACACTGGCCCCCGACTTCCTCACCCCATGCACTCTGGCCTCAGGTCACCGCTCCCTAGGGTCCCTACCTTTCACCCTCAGGTCCTTCCGCAGAGACCCAGAGGAGCAGGAACCTGCGCTATTCAATCAGGTGGAAAGGAAAGGCGGTTGCTCCGAGGGGGAGGACGGAGGGCGGAGCTCTGGTCGTCCACACGGAGGTGGCCACAGAGGAACTGCTCTCTAGGCGGTCACCTACTTAGGGGCTTTCATAGGTGGTGGGAGAGTTCTGGCCCCTGGCCGCAGACCCTGGCTAGGGCCTCCTCCATGGGGGTTCCGGGCTCCCTACTCTCTTCTATAATGCCAGGTGCATGTCCCTGGGGGAGGGTGGGTCTCTGTGCATTCAAATCCCCACTCCATGAAACTCCCCCCGAACCCCTCCCTCCCGCCAGCACCTACCCCATCCCCAGCACAGCTCTGCTCCCCAGCTCGCCAACCGACCTGCCCCTCACCATCACCATTCAACCCCTCACCCCAGCCCCACCCTCCAAGAAATGACCTGGTCCTTCAGTCCCTAGGTCCCTGGGTCCCTAGCAGGGAGGGACTGCCTGACTCCCACGGGTTGGTGCAGATGCAGTGCTAGCGGGGCACGCCTGGACCCCTCAGGCAAGCACCGTGAGGTGACCTGGGCACACGCAGGAGTGATTTCCGAGGCTGGGTTATCAAAAAAGGAAGAGCTTCTGCCTGGCTCTGTCTTTTAGGGCCACTATGTGGACACAGTGAGGAAGGTCACGTGAGCCCATGTGGACAGGAACCCATGCTCCCAGCCAGCAGTCCGCAGTAACCCCCAGGTACGAAAGTGAGCAGGCCTCTGAATGACACTGCCTTCAAGCTGGTCTGCGAGCTTTCCTGATGAGGACTCACATCTGGGTCCCAGTGCAACCCGTCCGAGTTCCTGCCCCACAAAATCCATGAGCATAACAAATTGTGGTTTTACACCACTATGTTTTGACATAATTTGCTACACATCGTAAGTGGGACTCTGACCATAGCCAGCTCCGTATTTAAGTTCAGCCAATATTCAGTGAAAATTCTAGAGAGAAAAAAGTTATCCAAAAAGGAAAAGCAACTTATCAGTGCTTATTAAACTGTTCCACCCAAACTACCCCCAGGCAGAACGAACTGAGCAGACCCCCCTGTGAAATGGGGTTTTGTCCAGTATCTTTTTATTTGTTTGTTTTTAATCTTTACCATCAGGCCCAGCCTGTTCTCCAGGAATGTGCGCCATGTTGTTCCCTGGGAGGTCGCATTGGAGCACGATTACCTCAGTGAGGAAGCATGGGTTTGAATACCCTCCCTTCCAGAGCCATTCGCATTTCCATATCAGACTGTGCCTCAGAATAAACTGCCAACTGTAGTGTAATATCAAGGATGGGAAGGCATTCTGAAAGGCAGGTGTATTGTTTACTTTTCTGCAAAATCATGAAAGGGAGGCTGACACCCACTTCACTCCAGCATAGAGCACAGGTTCAACCAAGCCCTGGTGGCTTCTAATATGGAACAAAAGGAATATGAGCAATTATCAATCAAATTATTCTTGATTGGCAAATATGGATTATTCAGAATTAAATCTTTCTGATACAGTAAGACCCAATAATAACTTGACAACCTGAACCCCATATTTTAGGCTATCTAAGCTTGGTGAGAAACATTTTTAGTATCACTGTGTATATCGGGGACATGGTATTGCTGTACACATGGAAGATATACAACAAATAGATGCATATTAAAAGTATACAGCTTATTTTTTATATTTTATTTACTTCTTACTCAGTTTTACTGGACAATATCTTTTGGATTTTCTAGACATAGTCATATCACCAACTTGCTGTGTGAGCTTAGGAAGGTCAGATGACCTCTCTGGTTCCTGCCTACTCATAAAAAATAGGGAGTTTGTAGACTTACTGTGATGATCATTTCACATATATGAAATATCAAATCATTTTGTTGTACATGTGAAACTAATATAATATTGTATATCAATTATAACTCAATAAAAATAGGGCATCTGACACTATAGTTTTGTTTTAACTGATTTTGTATATGTAGCATGTATTTTTTTATATTCACTTCCTTTGGGTAACATTAGGTTTGAAGATTCATCTACATGTTTGTGTGTAGCTGTAGTTCATTCTTTTTTGTTGCTGTATAGTGTTCCATTTTAGGCTTATATCATATGTTATTGATCCTGGTGGTGATGGACATTTGGATTATTTCCATGAGCTAGGACATCCTCATGCAAGATGCTTTCCAGGCCTCTCCCAGCATGTCCCCTTGCCCTCTCCAAGCATGCTCACCTTTCATAAGCACTGGCTGTTTCACAGTTCTTCTTCCATTAAACAGCAGTGCGTTGGTGATATCAAACTGCTGCTCTATGCAATGGCTCTCAGCCCCCTGCCCCCGAATTTGGCACTTGAATCATATGGCAAGTCTACCACTGTGTCCAGGACCCAGACTTCGCCTTCACCAAAGCCACAAGAAGTCTCTGACATGGCCCCAGAGACAACCACAATAGAAAACTCTCCTTTGACTTTATGCCAGAATGAACTATATTCTGCTGTGTCATTTAGAGTGCGTTTGGCTGCAAATAACAAAATCTAACTCAAAGAGGCTTTCAATATCAATTTAGTAAAAATCCAACATAAAAATCTCATAAGTAGAATGGGCTCCAGAGCAGGTCAATATAGTGGTTTAACAATGTTATCAAGATGCAGGGTCTTCTGAGCTTTGATGTTTACTCCCTCCATAGGCGGGGAGCCAGAGAGCCTTGGTGGAACCAAACATCAAATCCAAACAAATTTCATGAGGAAGAAAAGAGAATATCTCCATCAGGGACTTTCTCTCAGGTGAGAGAGACCTTTCCAAGAACAATGCCGCTGGTCCTCAACTAGCAGCAGCAGCAGCAGCAGCAGCAGCAGCAGCAGCAGCAGCAGACTTCTCAGGTCTCACTGACCAGAATTGGGTTCTATGCTCTACCCTGAGCTTGTCATGGTCAAGAGAATGAGGGTCCCCTGGTTGGCTGAGACTAAGCATCTAGAGTGAAATGGATATTGGGTGTCAATTGTAATGCCCACTGTATTCCCCCTCCAGCTCTGCCTCAGTCTCTCCTTTCATAAGCACTGGCGGTCTCAGAGCTCCTCTTCCATTACACAGCAGTGTGTCGGATACCAAACTGCTGTTCTGTGCCATGGCTCTCAGCCCCGGGTACCTAGTAGAATCACTTGGGAAGTGTTTTTAAACATATTGAGCTGAGGCCTCACCCAAGATCATTCAATAATAATGGGATCTCTGAGGGTGAAAGAGATGATCCTAGTTTGTCCAGGGTTATAGCAAGTTAGGGATGGAACTAAGTCTCCTGACTCCTTGTTCAATGTTTCCTTGCTACTGGCTTTTACTTTCTCTGATCCCATGTAATTCCACATGGGATTGCAAAGTGATTTGACTAATAACTGACATTCCAAAAATCTTTCTTTCTGTGAGAATAAGAACAAAAGTCAAGTTTTATATCAACACTTTCCTCCTCAACTTTTCCTCTTTTTAGATTTTCTTCAGAAATAACTGAAGAAAGACTCCTACCTGATTCTGACTTGTGTTTGACAGCCCCCTAATGTAGTTTTACGGTAAATGCATCTTTTGCAACATACTTGAGTAGCAAGTTCATGTTTTACAGTAATCTAACATATTATGACATGCATAGATTCACCACTTTGTTGATAAACATGAAAAAAGATGTTCATTCCTTACTGTGTTTTTTTAAAATACATTTGTATTGATTTCAGAGAGGAAGAGAGATAGAAACATCAATGATGAGAGAGAATCATTGATTGGCTGCCTCCTGCATGCCCCCTACTGGGGATTGAGCCTGCAACCTAGGCATATGTCCTTGATCAGAATCGAACCTGGGACCCTTCAGTCCACAGGCCAGCGTTCTAACCACTGAGCTAAACCAGCTAGGGCCATTCCTTACTGTGTTTTAAATGAATCTTAGTAGCCCTCACCTTTGTACCATTGTAGGACAAAGAAACAAGCTACAGAATCCCTTCCAACTATCTCCTCAGGTGGACAATAAAGTAAGCATATAAAATCTTAATTTCATTTTGAAATCAAATATGGATTTTAAAATATCAAAAGTCAACAATGTTCTGCCCACAACACCTGATATGTTTAAATTGTTTATTTCAACTTCTATTTGTTATCTCACCTCAAGATAGGTATAGTTTACATAAAGCAAAAATGTTGAAAAGAAAAGGAGTACTATTTTGTAAATGAAAGTGAAAAGTGCTGGGCCAAATTAAAAAGAATAACATAAATAAATAAGAAGGACATAAACTGGGGTAAAGCATGCTATTTCATCCTTCTAGAACTCACTCCAAACCAAGAACACCTTCTGTAAGCGGATGGAGTTGTAAAAGAAAGGAGAAACTACTTCTCACTCAGGCTCGCCCAAACCCATGTGGGAGGAAGTTGCCTACTTAAGTAAAAAGCCTACTAAATATTTAACGAAACAAGTTTATAAAACAGTTTCTATCTTTACAGTTTTGATTGCTTCCTGCCTTTCGCTTTCCTTCCTTCCTCTCCTCCATAAAGAAACACTCCAGCTCACTAACTCTCCTACTGCTAAGCAGCTGGTCCCTGGTTTTACAACTGCCTGCTCGACCTTGCTTCAGCCTCTCAAACACAACTTTTCTTTTCTTTTTCTAAAAAATGATTCTTTATTGTTGAAAGTATTACATATTACCCCCCCTCCCCCATTGACTCCCTCCAGCCCGCCCCAGGCCCTCACCGCCCCATTGTCTGTGGCCATGGGCCATGCATATAAGCATACAAGGTTCTTGGTTGATTACTTCCCACCCTTCCACCCTTCCCCACCTTCCCTCCGAGATTCCGCACTCTGTTCCATGCTTTCATGCCTCTGGATCCACTCTCTTCATCAGTTTATTTTGTTACTTAGATTCCACATATGAGTGAGATCATGAAACACAACTTTTCTTATTAGCCAACTACTCAAGGTTTTCCTCCTGATTTTGAAGCCACTAATTGCCCCATACCTACCTACTTCTTCCTTATCCCTAATGCCTAGGTCTCCTCCCTCCTGCCACTGCCATCTGCCTAGGGCGGGAGTAGAAAATGAAAGGCAGGTACATGCCCTCCGCCTAGGGAGCCTGGCGTCATTCCCATCCAGTGCCCCCTGGTGCTCGGTGGATGGCCACCGGGCAGTTATTTAACCTCCCTGTGGCTCAGTTTCCTCATCTGCACAAGAGACATGGTATTCATAATAGGTACTCACCTCAATGAGCTGTTTTGAGGATTAAATTATATAACACACAGAGCACCAGAAAAGTAAACAGTAAGTGTTTGCTACCTTTTCAATGCGGGCCTTTCTGATTAAACACCTGAACCTCTGTACCATCCTCCTAGCTGAGCTGACTCCTTAATCTTTCCCCAATGCAATTCCACATCCCAAAGTTTAACCCTGCTAATCCCACGTCACTGCCCACAAGCTGTCAGTGGCCCCTGCTCACGGAGAGGCTTTGTTTACCCTCTGCCAGCAGCACCTACCACAGGCCCCATCTCAGTTCCAGCCACAGGTCCTTCAGCCAGCATCTGCCAACCCCGTGCTCGGGCTCCATCTAACCACAGCCCATTCCTTTATTTAACTGAAATATTTCAAGCAAATAAAACAGGACATAGCAAAGATATAATAAACTTAACTTCTACTCAATGCTATCAAGTCTAAATATTTTGCCACACCTGCTTCACATCTCTTTAAATAGATAAAATATTACAGATGCATGTGAAGTACCTATGTATCCCTCCCTTGATCCCAGGGCCCTGACAACCTCCCAGAGGTAACCAATGCCTGTGACTTCCTTGCACTTTTAAATACTGTTATTGACCAAGAACAGGAAAGTCTGAGGTACTGTCACAGCAAAGAGGAGCCTAAGAAGACGTGATGACTACTAATAAATGTAATATATGCTAGTTGGATCCTGAAGCAGGAAAAGGACTTTAGCAAATGGCAAAGAAAATGTCAATAAACTATGGACTTTAGCTAATAAGAATTCATCAATATCCATTCATTATTTGTGACAAATGTACCATGCTATGTAACATGTTAATAAGAGGATTAACTGGGCACAGGTATATGGAAACAATCTGCACTGTTCTCATAATTGTTCTATCTAAATGTATTCTAACATAAAAAGATTATCTTGAAAACATTACTACCACCTATGGATACAACCATTGACAGAATATAGCGCTGTTGTAAATGTTCCATATATCTTCTAATTTGTGTAAATTATATTATACTGTAGAATTATTTCATTATACAAGTAGCTTTTTTCAGTGGTTAGACTCCAGCTCTTTCCTTTAATTCCATTCCAAGAAGGTGACCTCCACAGATTGCATCTTCAGGCTTCCTTGCCTTCTGCTGCTGGTTGAAGAGAAACAACAGAAGACAGAAGAGTGGCAGAAGAGCAAGTATGATGTGGTAGCAAAATGATGATCCACTAAAGATGTCCATGCCCTCACCCCCAGAACCTGTGAGTATGTTACTTTATATGGCAAAGGGGGCTTCACAGATGTGACTAGTTAAGGACCCTGAGATGGGGACGATTATCCTGGATTACCATGAATGTCCTTATAAAAGGAAAGCAAAGGAGTCAGTTTTAGGGCGAGAGATTGGAGGATGCTACATTACTGGATACTTGGCTCTTAAAAAAAAATTATTGATTTTAGAGAGAAAGAGAGAGAGAGACAGAAACATCAATGATGAGAGAGAATCATCGATCTGCTACCTCCTGCACTCCTCCCACTGGGGATCAAGCCTGCAACCTGGGCATGTGCCCTGACCAGGAATTGAACCGTGGTCTCCAGGTTCATAGGTCGATGCTTAACCACTGAACCACGCCGGCCAAACCATTGCTGGCTCTTTAAGATGGAAAAAACCCCCCCATGAGCCAAGAAGTGCAGGCAGCGTCTAGGACAGCGGTTCTCAACCTGTGGGTCGCGACCCCTTTGGCGGTCGAACGACCTTTTCACAGGGGTCGCCTAAGACCATCCTGCATATCAGATATTTACATTACAATTCATAAGAGTAGCAACATTACAGTTATGAAGTAGCAACAAAAATAATTTTATGGTTGGGTCACAACATGAGGAACTGTATTTAAAGGGCCAGAGGTTGAGAACCACTGTTCTAGGAGATAGAAAAAGGAAAAGAATATATTCCCATCTAGAACTTCTAGAAGGAATGCAGCCTTGCTGATACCTTGATTTTAGTCCAATAAAACCTAATTTGGACTTCTGACCTCCATAACTGTTAACCGAATAATTTTTAAGTTTTAAGCCATTAAGTTTCTGGTAATTTGTTACAGCTCCTATAGAAAACGAATACAGACAAGATGTTTACTCCCTCCGCTATCTCCCTGCCTGGCTGCATATCTGGCAGTGGCTTCATTTTTGGCAGTCACCCTCTTCCAGCAGGTTCTCTTCTATGGCCTTAGCTCCACCAGGTTCCATTACCTCTAATCTCTCCCTTTACCACTTGAAGCCTAGAAGTAGTCAAGCCTTCCCTTTGTTACTAGTTCCCTAGTGTTTTACCAACCTCTTGTTCCCTTAACCCATCCACGACCTCTGGATATAGTCTCTTCACTGAATTATCTTCAATTAAACTCCATGAGAGTACCACGTTTTCTGATGAGATGGATATTTTTTTTCTCACTACAAATAATTTTATGGTACATCCATGGTGATAACATGAAGCTTTAGTTTATTTAATTTAGGAGGTATGTAGTATTTTATTGTATGAAACACAATGTAGATGGACATTTGGATAGATTTCAGTTTTATTCATTAAATTTTCTTGTGTATGTATACTTGTATATATAAAAGTCATGTTTTCTCTAAAGTGCAAAATTATAGGTGGAAATGCATGTTGATGACCATGTGCAATTTTCAGTTTTACTAGATGTGACCAACTTGATTTTCCTATGTCTTCTTTCAAATATGTATTCATCAAAACCCTCCCTATTCTTCAATGCCTAGCTTAAATCCCACCTTTCTGATGCAACCTTCTCTCTCAGTTATAATATATTCCATTTCCTTTGGATTCTCATAGCAATTTTATTGTGCCACTCATATGTCATTCACCAACCTCTACTTTTTTGTCCTGTTATATATGTGTGCCTCATCTCTCCTAAAAGTAAAAACCATGTTGTTGGATCTTTCCGCAAAAGATTACATTTGTAAACTGAGTATTAACTACCAGCACATCTTTTTTTCCAACTAGTTTTTCTTCTTGGCTTGTCTCTATTAATTCATCATAATTCTCCTAGTCCTAAAGCCTGAATCTTAAATTCTTTCCTTGCTAGGTTGTCATTTGCTAAGGACTTATGGCACCTATGGCTGGTGGCCATAAATCCATAGCATAAAACCAGCCCCTCATTTCATTCCCCTTTCTGCTCCCTTGGTCCAGGCTCGATTTACTTGTTATTTGTACATTTGGAATGACTCTGGACTGAACCCCAGCTTCACCCAAGATGATGGATTCCCCTTTCAAAGCATCCTATAGTAGCATCCTTTTCTAGCTCATGTACTTTCAGGACTCAAAGTGAACTGAATCTGAAACTCTCCACCAGGCATTCAAAGTGAACAGATCTGAAGGTAGAAACAGACAGCAAAGCAATAACAGTAGGAAACTTTAATATCCTACTCTCAACAATGGATAGGTCAGACAGAAAATCAATAAGGAAATAATAGACTTGAATTACACTTTTGATCAAATGGACCTAACAAACATATAAAGAAAATTACATCTAATAAGAGCAGAATATTCTTCTCAAATGTACAAAAAGCATTATCCAGGATTAGCATATGTTAGGTCACAAAAGAAGTCTTAACAAATTTAAGATGATTGAAATCAAGTCAAATACTTTTCTGACCACAATGGATGAAATTAGAAATCAATAACAGGAGGAAAGTTTGATAATTCACAAAAAATGTGGAGATTAAGCAACACAAACATGAAGAGTCAATGAGACAGAAAAGAAATCAAGAGGGAAATTAAAAAATATCTTGAGACAAACAAAAATGGAAACATAATATATCAAAACTATGGGATGCAGCAAAAGCAGTTCAAAAAGGGAAGTTCATGGTGACAAATGCCTACATTAAGAAAAAAAGAAAGATATCAAATAAACAACCTAATCTTATATCTCAAGGAACCAGAAAAGGAGGAACAAACTAAGCTCAATGCTAGCAGAAGGAAGGAAATAAAAAAGGTCAGAAAAGAAATAAATGAAATAGAGAAGAGAAAGGCAATAGAAAAGATCAATAAAAATAAGAGTTGAGTTTTTGAAATGATAAAATGGACAAACCTTTATCTGGACTAGGAGAAAAGAGATGACACAAATAAAATAACGAATGAAAGAGTAGACATTACAACTTGCACCACAAAAATACAAAGAATCATAAGAGACTACTATGAAAAATTATATGCCAAAAAATTAGATAACTTAGAAAAAAGTCTATAAATCCTAAAAACATAACTTACCCAAACTGAGTCATGAAGAAATAGAAAATCTGAACAGACAAATAATAAGCAAAGAGGTTGAATAAAAAATCTCCTAACAAATGAAAGCATTTCTATACATTACCAACAAATGATCAGAAAGAGAAATAAAGAGAGCAATCCTACTTACAATTACATCAAAAACAATAAAATATTCAGGAATAAACTTAACTGTGGAGGTGAAAGATTGGTATAGTGAAAATTTTAAGACACTGATGAATGAAACTGAAGAAAACACAAATAAATGGAGAAATATTCATGTTCTTGTTTGGGAAGAATTAATATTTTTTAAAGTGTCCATACTACCCAAACTGATATACAGTTTCAATGCAATCTCTATTAAAATTCCAATGGCATTTTTCACAGAAGTAAAAAAAATTATAAAATTTATGTGGAGCTACAAAAGACACTAGACAGCCAAATCAAAAACAAATAACTGAAAGAACAAAGCTGGAGCCATCACATTTCCTGGTTTCAAACTATATTACAAAGCTATAGTGATCAAAACAGTATGGTATTGACATAAAAACAAGAATATCAACCAGTGGAACAGAAAAAAGAGCCCTTAAATAAGCTCATTGGATATAAGATCAACTAATCTCTGACAAGGGCATTAAGAACACACACTGGGAAGAGCAGCCTCTTCAATAAATGGTTTTGGGAAATCTGAATATCCACAGGCGAAAGAATGAGACTGGATCCCCAGTCACACCTCTCACAGAATTTAACTTGAAGTGGGTTAAGGGCTGAAATGTAAGTTCTGAAAGCACAAAAGTCTTAGAAGAAAACACAGAGAAAACCTCCTTGACATTAGTTTTGGCAATGATTTTTTGGATAAGACACCCAAACCACAGGCAACAAAAGCTAAAATAAACAAGTTGGACTTCATCACACTAACAAGTTTCTGCAGAGAAGAGGTTAGGAAATTAAAGGCAACCTAAAGAATGGGAAAAAGATTTGCAAAACACATATCTGTTAAGGGGTGAATATCCATAATAATCCATACAACTCACTAGTAAAAAAGAAATAATCCAATTAAAAATTGGGCAAAGGACCTGAATAAACATTTTATCCAAAGAAGACTTACAAATGGCCATTAGTTACTTGAAAAGGTGCTAAACATCACTAATGACCAGGGAGATGCAAATCAAAACCACAAGGATATAGCACCTCACACTTTTGGATGATTATAAAAAAGACATAAGATAACAAATGCTGGCAAGAATGTGGAGAAAAAAATCCTTTATACACTGTTTATACAAATATAAAATTGATACAGCCATTATGAAAAACTGTATGGTGGTTCATAAGAAAATTAAAATTACAACTACCATATGATCCTGAAATCCCACTCCTGGGTATATATCCAAAGGAAATGAAATCAGATCTTAAAAAAATATCTGCACTCCCATATTCAGTGCAGCATTTTTCACAATAGCCAAGATGTGGAAACAACCTAAATGTCCTTCAAAGGATAAATGAAAATTTTTAAATTGTACTAAGTATATTTTTACCCATCCATAAAAAAAGAAAAAAATCCTGCCATTTGGGACAACATGGATGGGCCTGGAGGGCATTATGCTAAGCGAAAAAAGCCTGAGAAAGACAAATACTGTTATGGTAGCACTTATATGTGCAATAAAAAAGAAGAAGAAGAAGAAGAAGAAAAGGATGAGCTCATAGAAACAGAATGGTGGTTGCTGCCAGGTGCTCAGGGAGGGGGAAATGGGGAGAAGTAGGTCATCAAAGGTACAGACTTTGTTATAAGATGAATAAGTCCCGAGGATCTCTTGTGCAGCATAGTGACTGTAGTTAATCATAGAGATGCTATTGTAGACTTGAAAGTTACTGAGAGTAGACTGTAAGTGGTCTCACAACAAGAAAAAATAGAATAAACTATGTAAGAAGATGATTGTGTTAATTACCTTGACCTTGGCAATCATTATATATATCTCTCCATATGTTGTACACTTTGAAAACAAACTGCAATCATATTTTTCAATTATTCTTCAATGAAGTTAAAAGACACACACAAAAATACCTAGAGGCTGAACTCACTTTAATCCCTTTTCACCCAACCGTCCACAACTGGGCATTTCCTCCTTCTCCAAATGCGTTTCACCATATCCTGTACCAAGCCTTGATTCATGTTCGTTTATCTGGAAAACCCTCCTTTCTACCTGCTGAAGTTTTCCCTTCCACTAAGATATTTTCAAATGTCACCCAAGAAAGAAGGATTACATCCTGCTGGGCTCCACTTCCACTTCTGCCCAGAGCCATCCCCACTGGGGTTGGGTATCTCCCCTCCCTCCCTGGACTCCCCCAGCACCTGCCGCTTATGATTCCTTTTACAGCACTTTGTTTCTGGCCCCAGCATTGCCTCAGGTATAGATTCTTATAAATCCTTGTTAGTTTATTGACCACCCAAGAATATGTTTTTATTGATTTTTAGAAAGAGAGGAAAGGAAAGGGGGTGGATGGTCTCCATTTGCCCCTCCACAACCAATACTCAGTTGCTCACGGCATGGTCTGCAGGACACCCCGTCTCCAAATGTCCGCCTCCTCCCTGGAACTCTGGCCTGACCCCGCTCATTAGTGGTTCCCGGAGGAACCCTATTCCTGCCTCCTTGCCCTCTCATTCTATAAAACTTAATCATGAACAGCCACACAGACTCTGGGCTTTGCCGCTTTTCAGAAGAGGCTGACTGTGACTCAAATACGAAAAAAGGAGGAAACTCCTTTTAAAGGAACACATGTTGCCTATATTATTGTTCATATACTGTGGGTTTCGACTGTGCACAAGTAACTGAAGAACACATGTAGCTATGTACATATCAGTGTTTATGCCCTTGGGCCTGGAGAATGTATTCCAATTTCTTTATGTTCACGTGAACTACTCAGAGACTGAACAGGGGAAATTCCATTTCTACCTTGAGATTCCTTATTGGAATCCCAACCCAGTTAGCCCATTTCACATAGGGATCTAGACAATAAGGAGCTAAATGTATCTGAATCTAGAAGATAGAGCATGCGGTGCAGTAAATCCTCGCTTACTGTCCTCAAGAGGCTCTGAGGCTCTGAAACACTCATGTTTCTCTAATGAGTGTTTGCAGGAGAAATGTGTCTAGGTAAAAGGACATACAGGCAAACCTCATTTTATTTCACGTCGCTTTATGGCACTTCACAGATGCTTCATTTCTTACAAATGAAAGGCAAGACCCTTTACCACCAAAACGCCCTTTTTTTTTTTTTTGGTTAATCCTCACCCAAGGTTATTTTTTCCATTTTTTTTTTTTTTTTTTTTTTTTTAGAGAGCATGGAAGGGAGGGGGAAAGACACACAGAGAGAAACACCGATGTGAGAGAGACGCATCAACTGGTTGCCTCCCACATATGCCCCGACCAGGGCCAGGGATAGAGCCTGCAACTGAGGTATGTGCCCCTGACTATATGCAATTGGACCTGCAACTGGACCTGCAACTTTAGTCCACAGGGCAATGCTCCAACAACTGAGCCATATCGGCCAGGGCCCAAAACTCTCTTTATTGTGGTGGCCTGGAACCAAACCCACAATATCTTTGAGGTATGCCTGTTTAAAGAGATTGATCATACCATAGACTAAGTGATATAAACAAGAGTTAAGTTCTTACGGCATCTCATCAACATTTGAGCTAAACAATATTCCACGACCTGCTGTATATAATTGCATGAGTAAAGTTATCAACATCTGCTAATCATTACATTATTGTTCTTAATATCTTTGCTCTCACAACCAACCAACTCACAACATTCCACTAATAGGAGGTTTAAAATTCATCTGGTTAAATTCCTTCATTTTATAGATAAGGAAACGAATCCAGAAATGTTAGGTTGCTAAAACACAAAGCCAGATGCAAGCTTGATTTTATTTGGCTCCCAAACTAGTATACTTTCAAATCTCAGGAATCTAGCTCTCCAAAGAACAGGGGAACAATATAGCTTCAAGTCTTTATTTAATAGCTGGCCCTTCAAAAACCAAAGATTCATTAAGTTTTTCTATAAAACATATCTGTAGGGGAGAGTGGGAACAATGTGTTATATTACATTATGTAACGTACCACCCTTATAAAACACATAAAATTCTTTAAGTTTGAAGTGCTTTTTGCTATAGTAGCAAAATCAAACCTAGAGCCTTGTCCATGGAGTTTGCCTTGTAAAGGGAACCATCTTTTGACAGTAAGTGTGGCTACACATTAGCTTAAAATGGTGATTCACAAGGAAACCTAAGTACTAGTTACGGAATCTGTTGAGTGTCCCTCCGTTGAAGGCTGAGTGTCTGTGCGGTGAGCTGGCATCCCGGGCTCCGCACACAGCGTAGGGAGGGAGGGGAGGGCTGCGCTGGGGCCCGGGCTCTAGAGCAGGGCTGCTCAGAGCCGCTCCAGCACTTGGTGTGCTGCTAACACATTAGGGAGCTTCTCTGCGCCTCCATCTCCTCCTTTGTAAAGTGGGGAGACAACTGTGAGGATTAATACATGTAGGGTTGGATAGGCAATTAGTGTTTTAAAAAGTTATCAATTGTCGTGATCAATGAAAGAATCTGAACAGAGATCTAGGAGCTCACACAGGGGTTGTCTTTGGAATTACCTGTTTCTAAATTTAATGGCTGGCAATGAAAAGAAGTGCTCCAACGAGCCACTAGAGGGAGCACAGGGGTCAGACTGGAATTGCAGAGGCTGGTGTTTCTGGCTGCCACCCACAGAGATGCACAGGCGTTGTTGTTGGGTACCAGCAAACATAGGTCCACAGAGAGCACCCCAAACCCTGAGGCTGCGGCCCATGGATTTACTGATCAGAAGTCCATCCTGAGCCAAGGTTCCTGTGGTTCTCTGTTGTTGGAGTTTGTCTCTCCTTTTTTATTTTAAATATATATTTGATTTCAGAGAGGAAGGGAGAGAGAAACCTCAATGATGAGAGAAGATCACTGATTGGCTGCCTCCTGCATGCCCCACACTGGGGATTGAGCCTGCAACCCAGGCATGTGCTCTGGCCAGGAAATGAACGTCACCTCCTGCTTCATAGGTCAATGGTCAACCACGGAACCACACCAGCCAGGTTGTCTCTCCTTTTCAAGTTGCCTGAAGCTGGTCCCCACTGTTGTCAGGACTGGGTTTGAAGAGTGTTATTGATCATACACTGAGATACTTTGAAGGAGGTGGTGTGTGTGTGTGTCTATTCTCTCAGAAAGAGAGAGAAAAGGCAAGTCACCGCTACCACCCAGGGCCGGGGCAGGGAGAGCCATGCTCATCTGCAAATGGCACAGCACCTCCGAAAGGCACGTCAGCAGCCTGGGTAGGTTCCCGTGAGGCCAAATGTGCCTGTTCCCTCCTGATGGGGCGAGAGAAGCACCCTCGGCCAAGGCTGAGGAGGCGCGCACTGTGGTCCCGGCCTGCCGGCACTGCCACTTTCCTGCCCCCTGAGGCCCAGCCCCGGGTTTAATCACAGTTCTCCCCCCACATACCCAAAAGGTTGGGGGAGGGGGACCTGATTTAGTTTTTTCACTCTTCAGTTTGATTTCCGGATATCATTGGCTTTCCAGGAGCATTTGTTCTTTTTAAACTCAGCTGTAATTTTGACTTAAAGGTTATCGTGTTTTTATCGTGTCGTCCCTGCTTCTGTGGGTTTCTCAGCCGAAAGCAGGGGCGGGGGGCGGGAGGGGGGTGTTTCTTCGTGGAAGGCTGCCCTGGACTCCCTTTCTCTAGCACACCCTGTCACCAGCTCCTGTCCGCAGCTGGCTTGGTGGGTGGGTGGGCGGGTTCTGGTGGAGGCAGACGCAGGTCGCAAGCCCACTCCAGGCCGGGTTCAGAGCTTCAGGCGGCCTCTGACACAGCCTGTGCACCGTCATTCCCTCCGAGAGGGCCCACACCTTGCCGTGGGGTGAGGGGTCACCCGTAGCTTTCCACCCTCTAATCTGACGGCAGAACTTTATTCTCTGACGTGGCTGAACCTTTCCCTGCTGGCCTCACATCCAAGCTCTTTGACGTTGGGGCACAAACGCTGTCTGGGCAGCCACTGGCCTTTCACCCTGGCAGCCGGTCTCTGGGCTCTGCTCCCGGAAGCCTGCCTGTCTGTGTTCCATCTCCTCTCTCTTGTCCACACCCCGCCCCCAGCCTCTGACGCTGGGCGGTCCCTAGTACCCCTTGCTGGACCTATTCAGCCTCTCTTTGCCTCAGATAAATCAGTTTTATTATTATTTTAAACATATTTTTATTGATTTCAGAAAGGAAGGAAGAGGGAGAGAGAGATAGAAACATCAATGATGAGAGTCATTGATCAGCTGCCTCCTGCACGCCCTACACTGGGGATGGAGCCCACAACCCAGGCATGTGCCCTGACCGGAATCAAACCACGACCTCCTGGATCATAGGTCGATGCTCAACCACTGAGCCATGCTGGCTGGGCTAAATCAGTTTTTTAAAAAAAGCCAATTAACACCCTGACAAGAATTCCTCCCCAGTCATTAGTGTCCCTGATTAGGGTGTCCAAACCCAGTTACAGAGCCTCTTCCTCATGTTTCTCTAATGGGTGTTTGCAGGAGAAATGTGTCTAGTAGAAATGCATGTGGAGGACAACCATCCTCCTCCTCCAAAAGTCCTGATATCTCCTCTCGGGGTTTTAAAAACATCGGAACAACTGCATTGTTGACTGTTTGTTTCCAACCACACATCCTTTTTCCTCCTTCAAAAGCCACAACACACACACACACACACACACACACACACACGCCATACAGTGCTGGGTATGCCCCCCTCCCACCGCCCTGGAGGTAGGCCAGTGCTGGTGCTGTCTTATTTGTCTGAAAATCCCTCCATCATCCACCCTAACGGATGACCTATTCCCGGCCACTCTGGGATCCACACGCGGAGGCCAGGAAACCAGGGATTCTGGGCTAGAGCTAAAACAGTCCTCTTCTGGAAGTGGAACTAGCTCTGGAAAAAGAAAAACACGAACATTGAGCAAAGTGGACTTACTGCTTTTTTGCCTCAAGTAGCAGCTTACTGTCATTGATTTTAGGGTAGATAATTTTGTCAGCCTTTAAACCCCAGTTTTAACAGATGAGATGACATTGAGCACAACATTTTTGAAAGTATCATAGACGTCTCCTAGGCAGCCCCCAAACCGAGTGTTCTCTCTTTCCCTTTCAAAAGCTACAATGGCTCACTTCTGTGCTCAAACAGAATCACTTGTGGTCCACTCCTGGCCACAGCCCGCGGGGACAGGGCTCAGAGGCTGGGCGTTGTAGTGCAGCAGGGAGAGTGTCTGCTCCAGTTTGCAGGTGCAAGCCCAGCGTGGACACGGAGAGTGGGGTGACCTCGGCTGCAGGCGGTTGTTCCTAAACCTACGATACTTCCTGGTGGACCTGCTAAGCCTTAGGTTAGAAGCAACCTCAGAGAACATGTGGCCAAGCACACCCGTTTTCCAGGCAAAATGGCAAGCCTGTGATTACCCAGGGGTAGAGCGGAGGGTGGGAGCCTGCGCTCTGGTTCAGGCTGTCTGGGTTCAAGTTCAGACTTTCCCACTCTTAGCCGACGTGTGCCCTTGGCATGGTGCTTACGGATCCTGTGTTCAGCTTCTTTCCTTGTGAAACGGAGATCATGCTAACAGTGCCCCCAGAGGGCTGTGGGAGTGAGTCCATACATCGAAGTGCCCAGGGCTGGGTGAGCACTGGACACAGGGCAGAATCGATTCACTGTCCAGGCCTAGCATGGAGCAGAGTGCGCATGTGGCTGCTGCTCACTGGTCAGTCAGGCACGAGGACATAAGGAGACGAGGGGAGCGTACCCAGTCTGCAGATACAGAGGCGAGGCTAGAGGAGTTATGAGACAGACAGGGCTCCAAACTGAATGCGAGGTGAAGCAGTGGCCTGCGCCCAGATCCTGGTCCCCACCCACCACACCACTGTCTCCCTTGGGTGATGACCACAGTAAAACTCAGTGAGCGGGGACCCTGGAGGTCACCTCGACTCTGTCCTGCTGCCCACCCACACTCCGCAAGGCCAACGCCCTCCTCCCTGTGGCTCACAGGAGACTGTCTGCACATCTAACCCAGCTTTCACCCTGCTCCTGCAGCAGCCCCCGCAGGGCCAGGGCGAGCCACGGACACTGAGGTAGGAACCCCCATCTGCTCATCTCCAGCTCCGCCTCCAGTTTTAGACCCGAATTGCCAGCCCGCTGCCTCTGCTCTCCTGCAAACTCCCACGGGGCTGTCACAGAAGCCGGAGGATCCCCAGATCTTTGTTCTCTCTTTGTTCTGAAGGTGATTGTTTCTGCAGGGCCCTTCTCCCAACCCCCTCCTCTCTCCTACTCCTAATTGCTATTCTGATGAAATTCTCTATCTTCAAGAACAGGGACTCCTGCTGTGCTGTCCCCACCCCGCCCCCCCTTCTCTCTTCTCCTCTCACCCTCGGTCCCTCCCTGCCTCCCTTCCTCCCTCTCTCAGACATCACTTCCCTTCTTCCCTGGCCTGCTTTTCTCTGCCAGCTTCCCTTGACGTACTTTATCCCTCTGTGCTTCAAAGGGGAGGGGAGACTCCTTGTGATAAGCCAATGCATCTTAATCAAAGCAGACAGTCCTGACACCTCATCCTGGGACCATTCCAACCTCTGCGGTTTCACTCCGCAGCGGGCAAATTAAGGACACAGGCATCTGTTGGGAAGCATAATTGCCATTGTTCAGTTCCATTTTCCCAAGGAGCAGCTTCCTCTGACGTTATGGCGAGTGACCTTGAGCTGCCCAAGAAAACCGCTGTGTCTGTTCAAACCTTCTGGCGGCCAGAACTCCCCCAGAGGAATAGCTGGTCAAGGATGAACAGGATCGGGAGCAGCAGAAGTCACGCCATTCCTCCGGCAGAGAAGAGCAGTTCAGGCTCTGCTCTCTGCGATTAGGTAGCAAGTTTTTGAAAGAGAATTTCTTTCTCAGGGAGGTGAAGGTTAGCCATGTGCATTCCTGTTCTGTGATGATACCCTGGACGCAGGAAGCGAGATGGCCCAGGCCTGCTCCATTCTGGCTGTTTGGTTTTTTGGTGATGGGTGTGGCTAAGTAGAACCCAGGAGGCAGTGTCTTGGTCACACTGAGCCCTTTAAGTACAGATTTGTATTTTTGTAGCCATCGGTCTTGCTCTTCTGTCTGCTGTCTCCCCTGTTCTCCTCTGCCTCTTGCACCCTTTTGTTGCCTTTGGGCCACTCTCTCCTTCAAGCATTGCTGTGTAATGAGTTTACCTTTCTCTCTGGAATTGTTCCCTAGGCCTGAAGGGGAGACCTCTGATACAATAACAGATGGTTGTCCCAGAAACAGTGGGATCAATGCTGCAGTTCTACGGAGTGACCGCCAGAGGGCACCCTCTAAGCTCTCTGCCGATCAGGCGCTAGTGAGGATTTTCTGGTTTTAAACAACCACGGGAAAGCAAGCGCCAGGAGCGCTCACTCAGCCCTGTAGCCTCCAGGAAGGCGGAGCCCCTGCCTAAGAGAAGAGACCGAAGTGCCAGGTGAAGGCGAGCCAGGGCCTCCTGCCCAAGGTCGAACCGTTTGTGCCACGGCGTACAGTTTCTGCCTTCACCCAGGAAAGGGTCTTTTTGTAATGCACCCCCTTCCTTACATGCCTTTATGCAGTTTGCACAAAGATGCCATCTGTCTTTCATTGGCCATCGGTGGGTTATCAGTGGCCCTGGGGCAGATGGGGGAGAGGCTTATTTAGAAGTTCAGAAGTTTGGATGATGGGTGACTGTTTAGGATTTTCAAAAGGAGAGTGACAGGGTTGGATTTAGGTTTTGAATGATCCCTCTGACTGCAAAGGTTTCTACGGAGCACGCTGACTGACCGGGGTGTAAATGACTCCGCACTGAGAACACCGCCCTGGCTCCTGGGGCGTGAGGCCACAGAGTCCTTTCCCACCCCTGGGACCCGGGGTTTCCTCTCGTCCACTCCCAGAATGCCCCCCTGCTCCCACCCCCCATTCGTTCACATGCTAAGCTCTTTACAGGGCATGGCAGTTCATCTGTACAGCTACACTTACACAGAAAGGATCAGAGGGCCAGAGGGCTTAAGTAATGTGCCCGTGGCCACACAGCCGCAACGGCGAATTTGAAACCAAGTATTTTTTTTTTATTCCAAAGCCTGCACTGTACTCAATTGCCTCCAGGACAAAGCCAGACTCTCCTAGGGTTCCTATGTGATAAAACCCACATGGGGAATCGGAAGCACTCAATTTCCTCCTCAATTTTTCAGGCCACGGAAAGCTATGAATGAATCAAAGTTACATTATTAGATAGAACAGGACTCAAACTGGCTTAAGCCAGGAACTTACACAGCTTACGTAACTAAAAAGCCTGGTTTTGAGCCCATGGGTCACTTTCACTCCATCTCCGCTTTGCTTTCTCTCTGTGTGGCTTCATTCTAAGGTGACCACAAGGACAGACACTAGCAACTCCCGCTATAACGTACCTATCTTTTCTCAGCTGGAAAAATGCCTCGCACTGGATTCAGAGAGAGTTCCGGCCAGGGACCTCGTTGACCAGGTCTGGGCCCTGTGCCAGCCAATAGAGGGGGGATGCAGTCAGCCCATGTCCATCACATGATCTGAGAGTGGGAAAGTAGCACCCCTAAAAGGAAACCGAGATGCAGTTTCTAAAGGAAGAACTGGATAGTAGGCAGAGCAAACAGGTTTTGAGAGCCCCATAGAATCTTTGAATCTCTGCTATTTAGACCCGGTAAGATTACACTGGCTTCACTTTTACTATAAACTTCTAGTCCCCTCCAAATACAGTGATAATTTGAGACCCTACTTAACGAGAATTGCCAGCAAAGAATGTTTGAAATTCTCCTTTTGGTTTCATGTGCTTTAACTAAGAAACAAATTGATTTCATGGGAAATATTAAATAACGTTTTTAAATAGTTGGAAATTTAATAAGCAAGTAACAAACATGAAAGATGAGAAGATGATGTAGTTTAACAAAGATCTGAGGTCAAAGAGAATGAGCAAAGTTGAAGGATAGAAAGGAAAAGGAAATCCTTTTGGAAAATTGAGATGTCAGAGAAGGAAGAACTAGTCAATGATGGATGTTTCAAAAAAGCAGAAATCTATCAACTTAATCAAGATCTCTATGTTAAAGTTGACGAGCTAGTGAGTATGCTGCTTTTTCCAACATGACAGGTGATAGGATAAGCCAAACAAGAATGGAAAAGGTTTTACTAGCTAACTGGTTCCTCCATCACCATGGCAACATCACAAGGGGAAGCAAGTGATGGTGACAACGTCATAAATCTAATTATTTTCTCCACCTCCATTATTTTCCGTGTTCAGAGTGACGATAGTAAATTTTTTTCATTTACTTTATTTCACATAGATTTTTCCTACTTTAAAGTTGGTGGAAAATGTAGGTGTTATTCTGTTTAGTATTTGATTCAGAGATAATAAACACATTATTCAGAGAAAATTTTAAATGGTGTGAGAGAAAAATATTTTTTTCCATGATTAACAGCACTGTATCATTTGGGAGTAATTCCACCTAACTGTACAGGAAACATGGGCTCAGATTTGTCTGCTACTGTCCACCATAGAAGATGAACATTGCAGGTGCAGCTAGGATCTTTTTTTTAAAAAATATATTTTATTGATTTTTTACAGAGGGGAAGGGAGAGGGATAGAGAGTTAGAAACATCGATGAGCGAGAAACATCGATCAGCTGCCTCCTGCACACTCCCTACTGGGGATGTGCCCGCAGCCAAGGTACATGCCCTTAACTGGAATCGAACTTGGGACCCTTGAGTCCGCAGGCCGGCACTCTATCCACTGAGCCAAACAGGTTAGGGCTAGCTAGGATCTTAATATCTGATGATTTAAAAAATTTTAGGATAATAAAATAGGTGGTAATATTAATTCAATCATAATGATCATTATTTTTGAAATCATCAAAATAGCGACTGTTTGAAGTGCTTTCTGTGTGCCAGACACAGTATCAAATGCTTCCCGCGTCCCATTGCATTATATGGGGCACTGAGGCTTAGAGAGCGCAAGGGGATGAACCTGCGAAGCCACAAAACCAAGATTCACACATGAGGCTCCTTATCCTGGTTAGCACCCCACATTCCTGCAGGCAAACCATAGACTAAGTGCATATTGGGAACAATCAGCCTCCCAATATCCTAAGGCCAAGAGTTCATTCTTGTCCTTTGCCACCGAAGCAATTACTCCAAAAGAGAACTGAGCAAGAGCATGTTTTCGGCGACTAAAAGCCCAGCTCACGATGTGCACAGATGATAATCTGAGCAGCATCTTCCTTATAGGTGAGGCCTAATATATGATTATTTTATATTCACCAAATTATATTGTCTGGGAATTTAATGTATCGACTGCCCCTTCTGTGCAAGGTACGAAGCCCATCCCTTCAGGGACAATAAGTATGAGTTAAGATGGAGCCATCGTTTCAAAGAGCTTATAACATGGCGCAGGGGTGGAAAAAGTCCAGATGAGTGCTCTATGAGTAAAATCAGCCATAATGAGAAGAACACCATAAAAGAGCATTACTCCAAGTGTTACAGGAGGAGAGAGAGAGAGAGAGAGAGAGAGAGAGAGAGAGAGAGAGAGAGAGAGGAACCCCATCTATTCGTGGAAAGGCTTCACAAAGAATTTGGGATTTGATGTGGTCCTTGTAGATTTAACAGGATGTCAGCATGTACAAAGGATGGATAAGAGGATGCATCAGACAGAAAGAACAGCATAATAAAAGGCAAGCAACCATGAGTGTGTGCTCTGGCACACACACTCATAATGAGGTATCGTGGTCTGATTGGAGATAAATGTGTGTATGGGGAGCAATGAAAGGCAAGGCTAGAAACATAGGCTTCAGATATCATGCCCGACCTTAATGGCCAAACCAAAAACTTGGGCTTGGTTTGCCGGCAATGAGGAGGACATGCAGACTACCCAGCAGGGAGTGATCGTACTGGATCAAAAATCAGTTCTATTGGAGTTGATGTGATCAGGTTGTTCTGAGAATTAATAAGGCATTGAGGGCAGTGCTTCTCAAACTCTAACATGCTTAAGAATCACCTGGAGAACTTATTAAAATGCAGATTTGTATTCAGTTGTGAGATGGAACCTGAGATTCTGCATTTGTAACAAGGGACCAATGACGAATACTTCTAAACTGGAACTCAGAAACATTAAGTCTACACAAAATGATTTATTGGACAGTCTTAAGCATTTTGCCGTCAGTTGTTATTTCCAATTTTCTACCCAGACACTTTTTCATTATTTTGCATTTTCAACTGCAAATGCAAATTTCTACCTGCATCTCATCCTGGCCACCCCCTGCCCATTTTTAACTCTTTAAATACAATCTTGAAGAACAAGCAGCAGCAAGCAGATGAAATGAGGTCATGTAAGCCATTTTTGCTATGCTGAAAGGAAGTAGGAAACGTGGATGTATAAATAGAGGTGTAGAACACAAGTTCACAGAAATGTATTCTCTCCCTGTGTAAGGATGAGCTCACATTGAGAGCACAGGGCTCAAAGCTGATTGCCTCCGTGAGAAGAGGGATGCTGGTTACACTGAGGACAACCTGAGAAATGTAGGTCTTTCTGTCACTTGCTGTGGACCAGATGCTGGGGCATCGGCCTCTGGAGCAAATTAAACGGAAGATATTTAACAGCAACCTAATTCTTAACGGCTGAAATAGGAAGCCCAGCAAAGGACGTAAACTAGGTCAAGGAGGAAACTCTGATAAACCTCCTGAAATGGCTGACTTTTCAAAACATTATTCTTTATAGCAGTCATTTTCAAGAGGACAGCATGTTTTCCCAAGTGGTATCCTTCCTGACCCCCAAACAAGATATGTAGGAAGCCATGCAAGGAGAAATATAAGAAAAAATCCAAGTCTGCCATGCACACCTGGCCTCGGCACTGCCCAACCTTCCGTCCCTGCCTTTCCCGTGTTTTGCTGCCTCCTGGCCATATGGTGCAATGAAGGTGGGAACAAACTAACCTGGAATGAGAAACACCCATAAAGACACAGATTACTTCACAGTTTGAGGTCATTATAATTTAATCCCGTTTAGGTGGACTGTTGGACTAAACAGATGGTGACAGTGTCCATGCATAAGCTCACGCGTCAGTCTCTTGTCCTACGTCCACTCACACACCAAGGAAGAGATTAGCTAAGTGTAACCAGCAATCTAAAGCAAGATTAGAGGAGGTCTCACTAACATTTTTCAAAATCCCATTGGCATTCTCTCACTTGAAATTGTGTTCCTTTGTAAGTAAAGAAATAAAATCTTGCCTCCCTTTCTCTCCCCGCCCCACCCCCCCTCCCGAATATTTCCTTCAAGGAAGCTTAATGAATCACTAAAAGGAAATGTCATAAAGTGAATGAACAATCATTCTTATGTCATATTAAAACATATGGGACAAGACTTGTCCAAGCCATGGGCATTTTCATTGAAAACTGTTATTTATGGCAGTCATTGTGCAAGACTCCCTGTCCCTTTGAGAAAAACTGCCCCACTGAAGAAAGGAGCCCTGACCAGTAATTCCAGAAGGACTGGCAATGCTCAGGCCACATGACTGACTGGCATAGATATTACCAATCCCCCGATTGGCCCGGGACCTGTGATGTGGTCTTGCACAAAAACCTGTGAAAAGAGAGATGATGATAATTAGATAGCCAGCCAAACCTTCCTTAAGATATGGAATTGGAAAATGTGGAGAGAATCAGCAGCGGGGAAAAAGCCAGAAGACACAAGGATAAACAGAATCTGAGAACAGCAGAACCATAGGAAAGCCAGCGTACACAGTGAAGAAACCTTGCATGCTGCTGCTGAGGTGCCTGGGGGTGTGTGTGTGGGATCCAAACTGCTATCCTGACCCCTCCTATGAGGCTCAGTGTTGCCAGTCTTCCTGTTCTCTTTGTGGAGCCTGATGATTCAACTCTTCCTGAGTTTCCATAAGATCCAGCTAGCTATTGGCTGAGATTCCCACTGGCAAAACTTGAAACTCCATTCCCAACCCATATTAATAAAAGAGGACAAAATGCTTAACTAACTGGAAGAAAGGAAGAAAAAGGAGAGAAGGAAAAAAAGAGATAAGAATGAAGATCCTGAAAGAAAAATTCAAGTAGTTTCAAGAAATTGTTTGAGTAGATGTTCTATCAATATCTCTATCAGGCAAGACCCTTGCATTCCAGAGACCCCTCACTAAAACGAATCATTTATTGAAAGCAAAGAATAAAAGGGTAAATTTATGTTACTTGAAAAAAATCATTCCAGATTATTTTTATTATATTTTGAATAAATTTCAAAGTACCTTAAAAAAACCCCACAACTTTCTTTATTTGGCCTTCTCAGTCTCCTTTTTTGAACTCACAAGTCAATTTTATTCCATTTTTCCATGTCTTGTCATCCAGAGAAAAGGAAAGCTCTCTAAGATAAAAGAAACCATTATATTCCCACCCTTTTATAATTCTGAAAAACAGAAAAACACCCCAAAACAACCCACATTCATTTAGTTTCATGCCTCAATCTTCTTTCCCACTCAATTCATTCCCCAACTGGGAGCTCAGGGCAGATTTTTGTTTTTTTACCAGGACCTCAGAGGCATGATCGTAGTGAGAACAGGAAGAAAAGATAGGAAGTTCTCTCAAACCCCAGGGTTATTCCTAGTTCAAAGGAAAAAAATTCTTTACAAAATTCCTTTTCTTTTTTGTCACTCCATGACAGCGCCACCTTCTATTCAAAGCCATTAATGTCATTATCTGAATGCAGCCTGCATCATGGTGAGCCCTGTCATTGAAATCTCTCGTCGGTTGTCATGAGGAGAGGATCATCAATGAGTTCGAACACAATTGTCTCTGGCTACTGTGACTGTAGAGACCAGATTGCCATGGTAACATGAACAGGGCAAAGAGCAGTGTTTTTGTTCCCTCATGGGTGATGCTAGAGAAAAGGCCTTGAGTTCTCAAACTCAGCCTCTTCCATATCCTGTGAGGCTGGAAGTCACCCTCACCTTCCTTGTACCTAGACTGCATTCCCTGTACCACAAAATACTATATATAAAATAGATATGTCAGTGAGTCACCAGCTACTCATCTGAACATTCCTAAAACACTATCTAGATAGGCTTAAAACGGAGCCCTCTAAGAATTGGAAAGGAGGAATCTAGGAATTGGAAATCATTTTTCCAAAAGCCAATCTTTCAATTCCCTGAATAAATAAAAGATAGCAAGACCTTAGGTTTTGTGTGATATAGCATCCTGTTTTTAAGACTTCTCAAGATTTAAAAAAATTATTATCAAATTCCAAAGACTAATAGAGTTTCTTGTTATCAATAAAGAATGAACTGTGGTTAGGTGGAAGAGAATAGTGCCTACCTCTTGCAGTGAAATCTGAAAGAAACATAATTTATGTCTTCTCCTTTGCCTCAGAGAAAGCAAAATTTCCTAAATTGGCAAATCTAACTCAAAAGGGATAAGTTCCTCCTCTTATTCGACCTTCTAGCTTGGTATGAGACAGTATGGTATTGTGTTAACACCTAGCTGTGTAACCATGGTCAAATTAATAACTTATTAAGTCAGGAGGACAGGATAACTTTGGTTAAGTTACTAATCTCTCTAGATAGGACAACTCAGTTGTAACTACAATATAATCACTAACTCATAATGTGAGCATGAACAAATCAATCATCACAACTCATTTTCCACAATTGTTAAATTAAGGGAACACTCTTGCTTCCCTATTATCTTAAAGCCATACTCCCAGTCATTTTGTTCCTCAGGGTCATACTGTAGACAACAATCAGACCTTGGATATACTATGACAAGACAGTACAGCTCACCAAAGGGTTAAGCGAGTTAGACTACCGGTTATGCTCAATCCCCCCAAGTGCCATTAACTCCTCTTGCTGATACCAGATTTACCAGTGTGGTAGGAGCTTCTAAGATGGTCCCCAGTGATTTCGCACCTATTGGTATTCACACCATTGCATAATTCTCTCCCCTTAGGTGTGGGCTGAGCCTAGTGACTCTTTTCCAACTAGAATACAGAAAATGTGGTGGTATATCACTTCTGAGACTACTAAAAGCCTAGCATTGTCTTGCTCACTCTCTCATTTACTCACTTTGATAGAGCCAGCTGTCCTGTTGCTAATTGCCCTGTGAGGTCCATATGGAAACGAACTGAGCGAGGCCTCTGGCCAATAGCCAGCAAAGAATTGAGAACCTCAAAATCCATAAGGAACTGAATCCTGACAACCAAGTGAGTAAGCTTGAAAGTGAGTCCTTCTGCTCTTTAACGGAACCTTCAGATGAGACAACAGCTCTGCACAACACTCTGCAGCCTTGTGACAGACCTTATGGCAGATGCGCCTACCTAAGCAATGCACAGATTCTGATCCACAGAAACTGGGATTATAAATGGGCACTGTTTTAAGCCAACAAGTGTTGGGATAATTTGTCATATGCAGCAATAGATAACTAATAAACCGAATAGTCAGATCATGACAGAGAGTATTTGCACTGAAGTGGTATTTTTCAAATGTCCATGTCTCAAACCACTCTAATGGTCACGACTCAATTTAGTGAGCTAGTGAGCCTCAGTCAGCATTTTTTAATGAAATGGAATGGAATAGAATAAAAAAAAAATCAGACCTCATGGGTGTTAAAGAGAAATGTTACCTTATGAAATTTTTATTTCACAAATATATTTCAACACTCAGTCATGATGTAAAATGTATTTCTTAATATGAGCTGGGACAAAAATGTTTGAAAGATACAACCCTGAAGGGCAATTGTAAAAATCAAATGAGAAAATAAATTGAACTCTTACTATAGCCTCAATGTTACTGTCTCCCCAAATTCACATCGAAACCCTAAAGCTCAACATAAGGGTGGCAGAAGATCATGAGGGTGGAATGGGGTTACTAATCTAACAAAAGAGACTCTGTAGTTCCTTCTACCATGTGACGATACAACAAGAATTCTGTGACCTGGAACAGTGGTCGCCAACCTTTCGGACCTCAAGGACTACCAGTGGTCTGCGGACCACCAGTTGGTGACTGCTGACCTGGAAGACAACCCTCATCTGACAGTGCTGGTGCCATCATCTTGGACTTCCAGCCTCCAGGACTATGAGAAATACATTTTTGTTGTTTATAAGCCTCCCCGTCTGTGGCATCCTATATAATAAAAGGCTAATATGCAAATTGTCCACTCAGGAGTTCGACCACCCGCTATGACATGTGCTGACCACCAGGGGGTGGTGCAGAACAGCAGCCGGTAGCCGGAGGAAGGAAGGCCTGCCCAGCAGCCAGAAGGCCCTGATCGGCTCTGATTGCTGGCCAGGCCTGGGGACCCTACCTGTGCACGAATTTTGTGCACCAGGCCTCTATTTTTGTTATTGCAGCCAAAATGGATTAAGAGACTCTCTTTCCCTCTACATAGCCAAGTTCAACAAAATGTTAAGGCTTGGTTCAAGTCTTAACTCTCTAAAGCAGTGGTGCTCAACCTTCTGGCCCTTTAAATACAGTTCCTCATGTTGTGACCCAACCATAAAATTATTTTCGTTGCTACTTCATAACTGTAATGTTGCTACTGTTATGAATCATAATGTAAATATCTGATATGCAGGATGGTCTTAGGCGACCTCTGTGAAAGGGTCATTCGACCGCCAAAGGGGTCGTGACCCACAGGTTAAGAACCGCTGCTCTAAAGCCTCCCTTGACCATTCCAACCCACTGACTTTCTCTACCTCCTCTTGGAATATAAGGACTATAAGAATCCAGTGTCAATGGAAATTAGTTACATTAATTTGAGTACTTATTGCTGAGCATAGGGTAGTTCTCCTAAAATAGATGGCAAGGTTCCTGAGAGGAAGGGCTGTGATTTCGCGTCTCTGTATCCTCCATTGTATGTAGTGTGGTAGGAATAAAACGTAAATAAGAGGCTTTTGGTGATAGAGGTTTGTTATGAAGGAGCAGAGAAATGCAGAATAGCCATACAATTGTCTCCTTGTGTTGGGCTAGAAAGTGTCCTCCTCCCCCAGTGACGTCCATATTTTAATCCCTGGAACCTGTGAATGTTACTCTGTATGGAAACAAGATCTTTCCATCTGAGATTAAGCTAAGGATCCTGAGATGAGATTATCCTGGTTTATCATGGTGAGACTTAAATCCAATCACATGCATCCTTATAAATGGGAGGCAGCAAGAAATAGGGCACAGACAGAAGATGGAAGGCACTATATCCACAGAGGCAGAGATAGGAGTAATGCAGTCAGTGAGTACTGAATACTAACTACCTCTGAGTGTGAACTCTGGGTTCCCTTACTGGTAGCCTGTCACATGGCATAGGCAGTCTAGTGAGTCTCAATCAGGCTGCAAAAACAAACATGACCATCAATCAGTACAGCAGCAGTGGGATGATACTCAACTGAGAGAATGCCTTTAAAAAGCATTACATAAAGGTGGCAGCATGTTCTCGCAGGCCCGTGGAAGGACCTCTCTACGGCAGGTGAAGTCTCCTACCAGGAAGGCAGCATCTGTGGGGTTTGTGTACACTGGGATCCTTGTTTGAGCCCCAGATAAAAGGCATGATCCGAACATGGCCTAGGTGGAAGTGGGTTGCTTTGTTTGTTCTTCAGGCAGACGGTGGGGAGGGGGTGGGGGGGGGGCAGAGAAAAGTATCTGAAGAGGTGTGAACTCTGTTTTTCATGTGGGGAAACATGTGACTTGTAAAGCCTAGATTCTGATCACTTAAATCCAACACTTCTGAGCACGTCCTTGAAACTTGGAAAACACCTTGTGATTTTCAAACAGCTCTGAGACCTGCTAGACGCTGCATTTGTTGACGTCAGCTTGGTGCAAGGTCCTGGGCAGAGCCCGGGAACAGTGAAGAATGAAAACCATGACCGTAGTGGGGCTGGCCAGTGTCAGCAACCCCAGCCCACAACACCATCATCTCTGCGCTTACCCGGTATTTTCCAAACAGATTCTTAGACGTCACTGACTGGTTAAGATAGATGAGTGGAAGAGAGGGACAGACAAAGAAACAGAGATTGAGACAGACAGAGTCACAGACAATGACTGAAATAGCACTGCAGACTCTTTTTATTAGATTTAAACACAACAAAATATTTAAAAAATTATCCACTACAACCACAATTTAAAAAGTAAAAACCATTTGACTATCGAAACAAAAAGAAAGCACCTGATGTCAGAATAAAGGGTAGTCCTTTAAGTTGACTAGATGTAGTTTTAGGAAAAATTCCTAACCTTATGCTTACTTTTCCCATGTTACTTCCAATCAGCGCTGTGGCTCTGACAGGCACAGCTGGAAACTTCAGCTCCTTTAAGTGACCCAGTCACTCCTTTTAAGAGGCTCCCTCCTTCCTATATAAATCGAAATGAGCTGGGCTCCTTTTGGCCCAACACAAATCAAGAAAAAAATTAAACATCTGCCACAAATCAAAGATATCTAAAGGTCATGAAAACTTTTAAATCAACCACTCCCAACTCTAGTTCCTTTCTTTTTTCTTTTTACTAGCCTAGGAATTTTTCATTATCTCAATAGCTGCTAGGAAAATGTCAATAACCTACAACAAATTAAAGTTTAACTTTTGTTTTAGGTGTTTGTATCATTTAACACTTACAAAAATAAAGATGACGCTCAACATTTATTGAGTGCTTGACTACATGTCAGATGTTGTGCCAATGACTTAGGGTTACACATATAAATTTTCCCATTTAAAAATATTATGTACAATAAAGCTTAGACATTTTTACTTTGAATTCTAGAAGTTTTGACAAATACACAAGTTGTGTAACCACCACCACCACCACCACAATAAAGATATAGAACAGTTTAATCAAATAGAACAAATTTCCATCATCCCTCTGTAGTCAAGCCCTACCCCTACCCCCAGCTGGAAAACACTGATCAGTTTTTGTCCCTAGAGTTTTGCTTTTTCCAGAAGGTCCATACAATCTTCTCCAGATTTCCATATAAATAGAATCAATAGTATGTAGCCTTTGAGTCTGGTTTCTTGCACTTAGCATGGTGCATCTGACATTCTTGTTGCACCTAATTAATAGTTCCTCCTCCTCCTTTTTTTGTTTGTTAACCTTCTCCTAAGAATATTTTTCCATTGATTTTTAGAGAGAGTGGAAGGGAGGGGGAGAGACAGAGAGAGAAACATCGACTGGAAAGATACATGGATTGCTTGCCTCCCACACATGCCATAACTGGGGCTGGGATCAAGCCTGCAACCAAGGTACGTGCCCTTGCTGGAATCAAACCCAGGACCTGACGCTCTATCCACTGAGCCAAACTGGCTAGGGCAAGAGTTCTTTCTTTTTTATTGCTGAATACAACAGTTTGCGTTTATCCATTCATCAGTGGAGGCACAGTTGGGTTGTTTTTATTAGGGGGTAGAGAGACTAAAATAAAGCTGCTATAAACATTCACATACTTTTTTGTATGAATAAATTTTCACTTCTATTGGGTAAATATCTAGTAGTGGAACGTCTGAGTCTTAAGGTAAGTGTTTTTTGAAACCATTAGAAGGAGATCTGAGTTTGGATTTTGAGACTCCTGAATTTGATCTTGTCAAGTAACTTTTGGACTTTACCTTTTAACCAAGAATTTGACAATATGTTAGGATTTGTAATTAAATTCAAGGAGTCTCCACTTTGGTGTTGATTTATGCATTTTATATTAATATTTCCATTTGCTTTCTCAGCAAATCATCAGGGCTAACTAGACAAAATAAATTGCTGCAAAGAAAAGGATCAGATCTTAAGTGTTCAAAATATTTCCCAAGCATCTGAAATTAATGTAATAAAACACCACAGTAAAAAAATAAAAAGCAGTTTCTGACATGGGACTTTATGTATGATGGTGCCCTTACCCCAGCAACAGGAACCTCAAATGGGAAACCACCCGACTGGCTGGTGACAGAGGTACACTGGCTTTTGCCAAGTGCTGCCTCCATGTGGGGCCTGGACTTTCACAGCACCTTCTCTTCATATGTCCTCAACCTTGAAAATCACCTTTGCTCTCATAAACAAGAGAATCCCTTTGCTGCTTTGCTCCTCTTGCAACAAGAAAGGACTCCAATTAGATGGTGCATCTAAGTGCTGTGATTAGACAACATGGATTATAAAACCTAAAACATTTGACATTCTGTCTGCCAAACCAGAATTAGTTACTTCCATGAGTCACAATAACAGCTTTTAATGTATGAGTTTGCCAGTAAAGAAAAACATAATAGGGTAATATTATTCTCTACATTTTTACTTATTTATCTGCAGTCTGATTGTTTGGGGGCCAGTTATATTTCATCTTGAACCTTACCCAGAAGTATCTGTCACTAAAGGAGACTTTGGGGGAAAAAACATTTTCTCTTCCTTTTACCTAAAGTCCTTCCTCTAAGATCTACTTTCTTCAAGAAGACTATTGTTTGCGTTGGATCCTCTGACTAGGGTGACCATATAATTAATTGTCAAACCGGGACATTGGACATGAAAGGAGGCAATGGGTGCAAACCAAGACTTCCAGGCAAACCTGGTCCCCATATGCATGACATTGCTTTGATGACCTTGCTGTGTTTATGGCTTGCTTTATGAGCATCATGCATTATTAATTATCCTTTCAAGTATAAATTCTAAATCAAGTTGTTCTGGTTGAAAATAACTGAAACACCTTAAACTAGCTTAAGCCAAAAAAACAGAGGGGGAAGGAGATTTGTTTTACGGCTGTGGACAAGCCCATGAAATCCAAGAGAGAGCACAACAGAACCCACAAGATCCCCGTGAAGCCAGCGACCGGACGGGGCTGGGACCCAAGGATGAGCATCGGGCTGTGGTCTGAATATTCTCTCATCTACCTCTCCCTGCACATCTACTTGAGTCTTTTCTTTCTCTGAGCCCACAAGTAAGATAACGTGTGGCAAACTATAGGGTGCAAAACTCCTGGGCTCAGAATAATGCCGCCCAGGAGACACCTCCATGCTGGCTGCTTGGTGTCCTGACTGTTCAGCTCTTCATACTCAGCTATGAAGGAGACTTGAGTTTTTATTATTTGCTGATTTATTTTTATTTGTTTTTTAATCCTCACCCCAGGACATTTCCATTGATTTCTAGAAAGAGAGGATGGGAGAGAGAGAGAAACATTGATAGGTTGCCACCCATATGTGCCCCAACCAGGAATTGAACCTGCAACCCAAGTATGTGCCCTGACCTGGAATCAAACCCATAACGTTTTGGTGTACAGGACAATACTCCAGCCAACTCAGCCACCTGGCCAGGGCTTGCTGATTTATTTTTAAATAGTTGCTTAACTGCATTTCTTTTTCCCAAGGGGACATTTGGAAATGTGTACGGGGGCGGGGACATGTGTACGGGGGGGGGGGGGGGGGGCGCGAGAGGACTTGCTGGTACTTGGTGTGGGGGAGGGGCAGCCAGGCTACTCATTCCTTATTGCCCTATATAGCGAACTGCCCAAGTCCAACCCAGTTTCTCCCCTTCCCTTCTATATCCTCCCAAATTTCAATAGTGTTCCCATTGAGAGATGCTAAAAAAACATAGTCTGCTGTCTGCAGGAGCCTGGACGGTGGGGCTTGACATAAGAAATTGTAGGTCACTGGATTGAGACAAAGCACAGCACTCTAGTGTTCAGATTCTGTCAGCAGGCTATGATGTCAGAAAAGTACCTTCAGTAGTCCTCGGTGGAAAGATAAAAACTGTAGAAGAGATTTTTGTTATGTGCCCTTACAAACCAGGTAAATGTCACTAAGAAACATTTGTGGTTATAGCTATACTAAATGTGGGCCACTGTAACAAAACCTCGAATAATAGCACTGAGATTGATGTCACTCTCACACCTTCCGGACACTCTGACCTTCTTCAGAAAGCAAACGTTACAATCCCCGAGATTAAAGAGAGTGTCCTGTGTATGCTGACAAGGCACCGGCTGTTAAAAATAGCCTATTTTAGTCGCTGGGATATTTCAATCAATCTTATCAAAGCATTTTTAAACGTCAGAGGCTTCTATCACCTGGTTTTCATCAGCTCCCAATCTGCTATTTCCCACATTAATTTTAGGGGATGTTTGGTCTTATAAACCATAAATTTTTTTTAAAATATATTTTTATTGATTTCAGAGAGAAAGAGAGAGGGAAAGAGAAAATATCAATGATGAGAGAGAATCATTGGTCGGCTGCTTTCTGCACACCCCACACTGGGGATGGAGCCTGCAAACCAGGCATGTGCCCTTCACCAGAATCAAACCGGGGACCCTTCATTCTGCAGGCCGACGTTCTATCCACTGAGCCAAACTGGCTAAGGCTAAACTGTAAGGCTTTGACCCTTAGAATCTAGACTAAGTTGAACTGGTTTGGTTAGGAAGTCCAAGATGGGATTTTTGGCTTTTCATGTCCTAAATTCTAGAGCAGTGAGCTACTAAGCTAGGGCCCTGATGGGAGCTTGGAGCCTCAGCAGCGGTGCTCTTTCCACCTCCAGGCACACTGGCCTTCCTCCTGTGACGTCACTGGGCCCACCACATGGTTATGGCTGGAAACTTGGCTCCCTGCCCTGAGCAGATCCCTTAGGGATGACTTCAAACTGCTCATATCTTGTGTCAGGAGACAGGGAGGAGGTTTACATTGACATCTTTCGACGTTATCTAATAGCTTTCTTGAATGACGGAGGAAAAAGAAATCCTGAGGTATAAAAATAAAACTCGTCAGCATCATCCACCTCACAGCGGAAGAGTCTCTTTCCCCCTCTTCATTATTAATGAAATCTAAAGAGAGTCTGAAGTTTCAATCCAGTACGTACCAAGGGTAAATGTGTAAACCATCTTTGTCTACGGACTCAGGCTGACATCTGCCATGGCAGGCAGCTCCGTGTGTCAGCATCTGGCCTACATCTGGCCTGAGACCCAGGCCTGACATGGAAGCTTAGCAGCTCGCTGGCACATCTTCCTGGCAGAATTCAGTTAAGAACCAGAGACAGATGTGCACAGCCATAGAATTTTCTGGAATGTAACTGTTGGTGTCTTTCTCTTCTCAACCTGATAAGCACTTTTATTAACACCGAATTAAACTATTTTTATCTTTATCCCATGAACTCATGTCCTTCGGACAGCAATTGTAGTCATTGCTACCATTCAGTTCATTGGACAATTGAGATCTTTTGGCCTGTTTTAAGACAATGGTGTTGAGAAGAAAGACAATGTAGGTATTCAAATTTATTTCAGCTGAAGTCATGCTTTGTTTTTAGCTCTCCTATCTTTTTCTCTGAGTCAGACATCAGTACATTTTTAATTGCCTTAGTTAAAAATGCCTAATATGAAATTCATGGTACGTGAAATGTGTCAAGCCCATAAATGGAAACTGGCGGTCGTGCTCAACTGGCTCCTGATGTAGTAGTTAGAGCTAGAATCGAAGCTGGACTATGAAACATAAAGACGTATTTTATATGCATAAATCCATTGTTGCAGACATGTCATTCCTATTTAGAGGATTCCCTGGTCCCTCCTCAGTGGGTCATGTCTTTCCTGCAGGTTGAGCCTCCCATAGTGTCCTCTCTGCACCTTCTCCTGATCAGAAGTCAGTGAATGACTTGCTGGTGGAGGGGTACAACCTAGCTAAATAATAGTTTCTCTGAGTAAAGCTGGAAGGTCTCAAGGAGATGTTTATTCCCCAGCCTGGCATATTTAGCACCAGTGAGCTAACTGATGCAGAGACTTAACTTGCTCCATATATGACCACCTCATTCTCACTTTCAGAGCTGACCATGCTTCTTTAATGGTATCTAAAAATTGGCCAGCTAGATTGTTTTGAATCAAGGAAGTACAATTTAGGGGATCATAATCTAGGCGATGTTCATAGGTATTTCTAAAAAAACATCTTACATATGCTGTAAAGAGAACCATTTGGGTAATTTTACTGGTTCCAAAATACAATAAAAGGAAGGTGTACTGGGAGTAGAAAGTTTTTATTTTTGATCATTACTCTCTTTGCTCTGTGTCTTTTAAGTTACTAGTCTTCCCAGCATGGGTCTGGTGATATAATCGGTGGTTAGATTTGCACCAATCAGCCTTAGGGTATGGTGGCCCCGCCACGGTACTCTGAGCAAAGACATCGTGTGGGTGGGCACACTGCACGGCCACCTGGAAGCCAGGCAGTAGATCAAGGGTAGCTTTGGCTGTGTGTCTGGAGCAGTGCCCAGGAGACCTCTGCTGTGGTTCCAGCAACCTGGGGAGATCTGAAGCTTCAACTGCTTCTATGCTTTAAGAACTACTAGTCCAGTGCTTCCCTCAGCTGCCAGTCCTTTCCCTGCTTACCAGCCCATTTGGATGTAAAAAGTCTGTTAGCTAGTCACCTCAATATTAACTTCACTAGTTGATATTGAGGTGACTTCACTAATATCACCAGTTCACCTCAATTATCAACTTCTTTTAGAAAAGCTATTCTTAGGTACATGAAGAAGGCTAGAAGGTAGATGCTAGTACAAATCAATACTTTAGAATAAGATCCTGCTTAGGTATCTTGTCACTGAAACAGGAATAACAAACTTCAACTGAGTTAGGATGAATGGAAAATTGCACAAGATAACTACATCAAATAGGAAGAACCACCAGCAAATCCGCATATCTTTGCTCTCGTATATAACCTTTTACCCAACTCCATCCTCTCACCGGAGTGCCTTGCTCCCTGACCTTGCCAGCCAAGTATGAACTCAAGAGTATTTAAGAGAAAGTCTCAGTTTATTGGGTAAAGACCAAGCATGTCAAACTCAAGGCCTGCAGGCCGCATGCGGCCCACAATGAACATTTTTGCGGCCCAGCCAATATAACGGTATCTAAGAAACGTTTTAATAAAAATTTCATATCTTATTTTTTACAATATCCTGTTGTACATAATTATTAATAACAAACTACAACGTTCGCTAATGACTGATTACTATAATTGTGTTGCATTCATTTCCCTTACGTGCCTTAAGCGCAGGCGTCCATTTCTCTCCACTAATACTAGCAGAGAATATTTTAGTTGCCATGTCATTAGTCTTGTACTGACTTGTTTGGTGTGCGCGACAGGAAATATTTCACTTTCGGAGAACAAGAAAAATAGGTTTATTTGCGTTACACTTATTAATTTCTGCAGTTATTCAGTGTCTGGTAAGTTAATGTTCAAGAAAAAATATTAATTTTTATTAGCATGTTCTATTATTTTATGTTAACGATTACTCATTTATTTCAGCCCTTTGTATTCAGCATGTCTCTATGGAAACAAACCTACCTTTCTATGAAAATTGAAGCTTTTGTTTTTTTGTGGCCCACATAAGCTTAAACCTTGTTTATTTGGCCCGTGTTAGCCTTTGAGTTTTGTGCCGAGCCTTCACAACATTGAGGGGAGTTATGGACCTGGTGGCACTGCACGTTCATGATATGATCTTCTCTTTCATCACCCCCACCTGCTCAACTTCCCCAACTCCCCCCTCCTCCCCACACCTAGCCCACTCCTCTATCTCAAAGTGGTAGATTAGAACCATGGATGCTGAGGATTTACAAACTCATTGCAGGATGCGTAGTTGTGGAATAGTCTTGAACTCTGAAGTAAATTTGGCTTCTAATTAGTATGGAAGAAAAAAGTCACTGAGAGGATTTACTTTGTTGGCGCTTTAACAAGGAGCTAAAGCATGGCTTTCTAGTGATTCATTTATATCGCCTGTAGATGAAATTAAATACAATGAAAATAGGATATATTGGGAGACAATGATCCATGGTCACAGTCTCGCCTGTAACTTTGTACCTGCAGCTACAGCTAACACCAATTTGGATTTCTAGAGGCATGGAGCCCAGCCTGGTGCTCGGAGTCAGCCTTGTACCTTGGGTGAGAGGAGCTAAGGAGTTAGGGCCCTCCATCAGAAACTCCCAAAAAGGGACGAGCCATCACCAGGAACAACAGCTGGCCCAGGAGGTGATGGGCCATCCCTTCTCCACCAAAGTCTCCATTTGCTCCCCATTTTTACCCTGCCCGCTGTCTGTTATAGTGCCTGGAATTCAAAAATTAAAGATTCACTTTTTAGTGTATTGAGGAATAAATGATTTTAAGATTTCGTTGGGAGTGTAAGACCAACCAAAATTATTACTGGTTAAATACTTCCCCCACCAGCCTTCTGTGGGAAGACCTTTCAGGCTATTCTGCTTCATTTTGATGAGTAAAAAGGCAGAGGGTCCAGAAGCAGAATGATGAAGGGCAGAGGCAAGAAAATCACTTTGTGAAAAGGTCGATCTGGAAAAGGCTGGGTTAAAGAGCTGGAGGAGAGGAGCGGGAGGAGAGCGTGGGGAAATCAGCTGGGGGGAGAATCTTTAGGATCAGTTTCAGATGTTGTTTTCTAGAAAATGTTTCCTGCTCCTCATTTTGCCACTTTATTTGAGATTTCAGGAGACTCTTTCAAGGCTTTTTGTTGGGTTTTATTTCTTTTGAGAGAAATGTTAAGGATGGAGCAAAAAGGCCAGGTTGACTTCGGGTCTGCCTGCATCTTTCTCATCAATGGCAAGAGCCACCCAAGTGAGAGTGAGGTTTTGCCAAGATGGGCTGAGGCATGAAATGGGCTGAGGTGCTGGGAGGGAGTGTGAGTGGAAGACACCCCGACACACTCTGCCTGTCCCAGTTCTGCCCTGGACCAGCCCCACGAGCTCCTTGGTTTTGGCTTCTGTGCTCCCTTACTGCGTCAAAGGAGTACCCAGGCAGCTGCCACCAGGGAGTGGAGTAGCAGCAGCTGAGAGACTGGGCAGGAGTCCACGGGCTCGAGGCTGCCAACATTCGGGGCCGGCCCACCCTCTCAGCCCGCTAGCTCCTCATCAGGGAGTCAAGGGCAGACCTGAGTCCCCCCTAGCCCTCCCACCCCCCGCCATTGTCCCGAGGATGACCTCATGGGATGGTTCCCAGGCAGAAGCATGTTGCCAGCTCCTCCCCTGAAGCCAGCCTCAGGCTGTACGCTCCATGGTGCCCTCTGGACTAAGCCTCTGAGGGGCGGGCAGAGTTGACTTGGGAAGAGGACGTTGGCACTTAATGGCAAATCGTGCTCCCCACAAAGAGATGTATAGCCAGGGATTTCACTGCCTGTGTGGTGCTTTCATAAAACAGTTCCTGGCTTGCCTGAGGAAGAGGAACTTTTGTGGAAAATGCCTGTCATTCATGCTCCTGGCAGATCTGCAAGCGTTTTTACGCCACGGGGGTAGCTCTGATGATTGCTCACCCTACAAACGCAGGCAGACTCTTCGTCAGGACACTGCGTACGGTGTGTGCCAATTGGCAGACAAACTTGACAGGGCTCAGACTAAGAGCAAAGGGGAGGATGTGTGCCCTTTCCAACACTCCCTGATCCCACCCTGACAGTGTACCTTCCATCGTAAGGATAAAGTGCTTTCCCTAAAGGTCTAAGACTGGCAGGGAGCTAAATTTATTCCCAACGTTATGGGTTGAATCATGTCTCCACAAAAAGGTGCGCTGAAGTCCTGACTCCCAGCCAGTCCCTCAGGAGGTGACCTTTAGTTTGGAAATGTGTCTTTGCAGATGCAGTGAGTTAAGATGAAGTTGTATTGGAGTAGGATGGGCCCTAAATCTAATATGATTGGTGTCCTTAGGAGACAGAGAAGGAGGAGACAGCTGCGGGCTGGGTAGAGGCAGAGCCTGCAGTGATGCACCTGCAAACCAAGGGATGGCATGGATGGCCAGGAACCGCCAGAGCTGGGGAGGGGCGAGGGAGAACTCTCCCCTAAAGCCTCAGAGAGAGCATGGCTCTGCCTACACCTTGATCTCAGATTTCTAGACTCCAGAACTCAGAGAATAAATTCACGCTGTTGGAAGCCGCCCAGTTGTGGGTACTTTGTTACAGCAGCCCTAGGAAACGAGTCCCCCCCAACAGCGTGTGCTTGGTAACTGTCACCCCGAGCTGGCCCAGATGCCCAGGTAAAGTCGCGGACACCCCAGTGAACCCCCACCAGGAGCACAGGTACTACATGCACTCCAGGAAAACGCTGTCATTATTTTCTAGCTAAAGATGCTTCTCCTTCATGGTCCTTGGGGGGCTTTGAAAGCCCTTTTCATATCAAACAAAATAAAAGTGTCAATGGTTATCACCCTGTCCAATAATAAATGTGCTAAGTCCTTGCGCTTTTGCCCTGTGATTTTGCCTCGTGGAACAAGAAAACAGTCCTGCAGAGTAGAAACTCAATCATCACTTTTTGGTCTCACGAGGAAATGCCCCATCATTCTAGAACAAACAAATAAACAAACAAACAAACAAACAAACACCAACCTAGCTGCCTGGTTAGGCTCAAGGACTTGAGAAGCTGGGTTTTAGTTTTAGTCCCTCACTGCCGATTAAGGTTTTGGGCTAAATGAACAAAACCTTAACCTTTAGCCACAGCAGTGAATGACCAAGGCGACCCTGGCATCACTTTGGGGGTTAGATGGAGGGGAATTGTCTAGGGAGAATGGCAGGATGGAGCATGTGTAATCTGGGAGAGACAGCTAATATGTAAGCCAGGACAGGATGGTGACAGTTAAAGGGACAGAGTGGTTGCAGAGAAAGAAGCCACTTGCACATCAGGTGACAGACAGTTTCTAAAGACAGGCAAAATTCTGGATCTGGCAAGGAAATATTTAAGGAAATTTACCTCATTTCATCTAGGAAAGGGATGTTTTATTCAATTGATTTCAAAACATCTAGATTTCCAGAAATATCCCACGTACCTCATAGGACAATTAAGGATTAAAGAACAGACAAGAGATGATATAAAAGAGACACAGGGTTAGCTATTACCAGACACCTGCATAAAGGGAACCATTGCAGTTGAAAGCTAAGGCAAAGAGAGAAATAACGTACCCTGGCTTTCATTGCATATACATACAAATTCATCTGACTAACTTTTTCCTGGAAGAGACCTTGAAAAGATTTAACCCCATTAATTTGTACTCATTTTATGAGAAAAAAGTGATTATATATCATTGCCTAGGGATGTGTGTGTGTGTGTGTGTGTGTGTGTGTGTGTGTGAGATTTCTTTAAAACTCACTGGGCTAAATGAGGTTCAGCTTAGAGTTTGCAAATGGATTTTCTGACTTCTGTGTTTATCATCCTATTCTTAAGAAATACAAGGTATGTGATAAGGGGTCAGATAAAACGTACATATGATTTTATACATAAATATATCCTCCCTTACCAACTGTCAAGTCTTGGAGCCAGAGATATAGCTAGGGTGGTCACTGAAAGACAATCAGTCCCATGATTTTTCATAGTAAGAACAAAGATGGTACCTTTAACCCTCCCCCCCACCGAAATGTAATTAACCCATAAAAATCCCAGCTAGTGGAGAACTCTCTTTGCTATTATTAGATTTCTTTGCATTTGGGATGTAAATATATGCTGAAAGCCATTCCCTGACAATGACGGGTTTCTCTACTGGTGTGTTTGAAGTCTGAGCTCTGTGGTGATTAATTTGGTCCTTGAGCTCGGTGAAGCTTCATTTTGGCTCTTCCTTAGTGCAAAGCTTGATTTGGCATGGGGCCCCTCTATCTAGTTTTGTGTGTGTTCCCAGAAAACAGCAGGACTGTTATGGTTTCTCTAAGTTCAAGACTCTGTTCCACTGACTGTTCTTTCCTGTAACAGCTTCAAAGGTTCTTAGTGGTATTTCTTTTCTAATGTCATAACCAAAGTTGTGAATGCTACCTAGTTACCTGGTCAAAAGAAAGCACACTCATCATGTCACCTGATTTCATGTGACCCCTCCCATGTCCCCTTTGAGAGATAAATTCCCCAGAATCAACTGTTCCAACAATGGGCAAAACAACTGATCTGTAAGTCCAAAAGAATGAACAAAATTAAAGATGAGAATTTTATATGTAAATGAAATACATGAGCAGTGTTAATGGTCTCCTCTCTGCCTGCACCTGTACACATGCACTTATTGGCTAGAAATATAATGAAATTCTGCATTAACCAAATGACCAACTAAAAAATAATATGGGGAAAGACCCAACATGTAGTGGATAATGTTACCATTTGCTTCACCTCTGTAAACCAGGCATTGCATGATACTTTATGTACTTAATCTAAAATATCCAAAGTAACTCTACTAGGTAACTGCTATTACATTAATCTTACCACAAGGAAAGAAAGGCATTGAAAGTTTAAGTGCCTTGCCCAAATCTGTACATCTACAAGTACTAAAGCAAGAATGTGAGCTTGCATCTGCATTGTTTCTAAACTATTCTCTTTCTCTTCTATCATACACATTGACAGTAGCCAGCCAAATACAGAACAGACTTCTATAATACATATACTATATTATATGGATACTAGAGGCCCGGTGCATGAAAATCGTGCATGGGCAGGGGGCAGGGGGCAGGGTCCCCTCAGCCCAGCCTGCACCCTCTCCAATCCAGGACATCCCTCTCACAATCCTGGACCGCTGGCTCCTAACTGCTCACCTGTCTGCCTGCCTGATTGCCCCTAACTGCCCCCCCGCCAGCCTGATCACCGCTAACCTCCTCTGCCTGCCGGCCTGATTGCTCCTCACTACCCCCTCCCCCCCGCTGGCCTGGTCATCCCTAACTGCCCCCATGCCGGCCTGGTTGCCCCACGCAGCCTGCTGCTCAGTCGTTTGGTCGTCCCTCACTAACACCCCTGCCAGCCTGGTCGTCCATGCAGCCTGTTCGTTCGTGTGTTCAGTTACGATGGTTGCTTGGGCTTTAATATAGATAGATATTAATCATTAGGCTAACGATATTCACTGTAGCCACTTCAGAATTTACTAGAGCATAATCAGTATTGAGGCCCTTGTTCCCCTTTGCTAAGTCAAATGAGACTTGCTAAACCCTTAACCCAAGTAGTGTTTTCTAGCAAAACAGTCTTCAGACTGATGAGCCCACATCTTCTTACTTCTTTCATCCCCAGAGCAAGGCAGAGTTAGAGTTCACTTCCACTACCCATCCTCTGCTTTTTCTGGGTTTGAAAATGAGAATTTGAATGATTCACTGACCCACAGATTACTCAGCCTTGGAAAACCCTGCCCTTTGATCTCCCATGTCATTGACTTGGTACACTTTAAGCAATTGGAATTTCTCAGTGACCAGAAGAGAAACCAGTAGCCAAGCTGACCTGTAACATCAGAGGCCAACTCTGCTTCTTTTTGGTGGTTTCCTGAGACTATTGAGAAAATTGCCCTCAAGTCCTGGAACACCCTGCAACTCACCTACTAGTACATGCGTGATCACTCCCCAGACTGCTCCCTGAGAACTCTCATATTGCCGTAACCTGTGCTACCTTTCTTTCCCTCTTTGTGTTTTCTTCCCTCCCTCGTCCTTCCCCTCCCTCCCTCCTTTCTTCCCTGTTTCTTTCTTCTGCTCTTTTTCTTTCCTTTTTAAATGAACCTCACATGCACAGGATTGCCTTAATCATATGTCTCACTTTATGGTACAGTTTATGATCCGTATCATTATGAATCCCCACAAGGACTCTTTCCTGTTTCATATAAATGTCAACCTTCCCCTTTTATCCTGACCCTCATTCCTTTCTCCTCAGCCACTACAGTGGCTACAGTGAATGTCATTCACGTGGCTGATTGGTATCACTTGCAGATGTACATGTTTGTAGCAGGCACTGCTCCCTGTCCTCCTTACATACTAATGCAATTTATAGCAGGGTGCTCGCCATGACGACACCACATAATTTTGGCCAACGGGGTATGAGCAGAAGTGATGTATCAAATTCTAGGTTGCCCCGTAGGCAGAGATGTGTCCTTGCCTTTCCTTTCCTCCTTCTCCTTCCACACAGGAGCCAGAGCTAAAAGTGGAGGGTGGCAAAGCAACGTGATTGAAGCAGTTTAGGTCCCTGATGATTTGGAGCCACAATACCCCCGCTGAATTTTTACAGGAGAAAAAAAAATTATCCAGTTTAATCCACTGATATACAATTGAGTGATTCTGTTTTGAACGTTGATCCAATTTCCTAGATAGATACAGCATCTTTGCAAAGTATGCAGGAATATTTAATATGCCTGCACGTGTTTCAAACTTTAAATGGCATTGTTCGGTTTCATAGGTTTTTCACTCAGAACTATCTGAAAAAATCTATCCCTGCTGCAATGATCACACCTCGTTTTTGCTGCTAAGTGCTGCAGAAAAGGCCACTGCGGGCCTCTAGCATATTTTCATTTTTTTAAAAAAACTTCTAATATTTACTTTTTTTCAAATCAAAAGTTTATTTTGAAAGTCACAGAGGTGGACCTGAGCCAGCTGGGCTGCCTAGGCTCAGGAAACAAGTGACAGAAGCGGAAGAAGGGCCCTTGGAGCTTAGGAGAGAGAAGAGAAAAGGCAACGCCCATGGGGAGAAGAGGAGGAAGGGAAAGGTGCGGGCATGCCCCGGGTTAGGGAGAGCTCACCTCCAATATTTACTGTTCTCCCTGAGTTTAAAATGTAATGCATAACTGTCATGTAAAATATTACAGTGCTATGGAATATAGAGAAAGAAAATTTGCCTTAATGCCAGCTGTCCCTCATCCCTCACCATATTCCCCTCCCCCCTCCCAGTGATAGATGCCTAGATTGCTTCCACCTCCCACTACCATCAACACCACCATGGTGATATCTTTATGAAACTTTAAAATATTTTTTTTCTTGCCTATATAGAGAAGAGAACATTTGCTGGTCATACAGTGGTCTCCTGTTTAATTCCATGGAGTTTTGCCAAAACACTCTCCAGAACGGCTCTGTGAGTCTGCACCTCCATTAGCAATGTCTGAGGCTCCCATTCCTCTATATCCTGCCCTGCATCTTGTGTTATTTAAGTTTCTAATTTTTGCCAGTCTCAAGTGACTCATTTTTATTTGCATTTTATTAGTGTTTGTGTAACGGTTCATATACTTGTTAGCCATCTGGGCTTTCCCTTCTGTGAACTGCCTCTTCATACCCTTTTCCTAATTCCTGCTATACTCTTGATATTAATTCATGTTGGTTTTAGCTGCTTCTATTTATGATCTTTCAAGGCAGATATTCTTAGCTTTATTCATCAAGACCTTGTAACCATTTGATATTCATTTTCACATTGGTCTGCAACCCATATCCAGTTCCTGCGTGAGTGTGCACCCCCACCTGAAGCCAGTCATGCCCTGGACATTCCCAGTGGCCCTGAGCTGCTGAGTACCCTCAGCTTCCCACAGCTTCACTGGCAAACCACCCCCCCCCGCCCTCCCTTCTCTCTCTATTTTAGTCCCCACATCTGAATATGACTGTCAAATGGTGACCCCCTTCCTTTCTTGCAGCCACTTTGCTTGCTCTGCAGTTAAGGAGCAGAGGGGGACGGGGTGCAACTGGGATCATGCAGCCAGATGCTAACACTCAAATCTCTGCCATTTGGAAATGGGCACTTGGATGGAATTTGGGGGAGAAACTTGTGAAGTCCCTCTTAATTCTGAAACGTCGAGTCTTCAGAGGACATGTGGGAATTTATAGAGCTTTTCTTTTCCTTTTAAACCAAGAAGTTTCCGTTGGCTACACCTCTTGTTTCCAGCTTAATTTTCACTGACTTTCATCAAAAAGCCACTCTCCCTCTGGGATTTGGTAACACTGGCCTTCTGCACCTGAGCAAAGCCTGCTGCTACCTACATTAGGAGATCACAAACGCTGTCGAAGCTGCATTTCTCCTTTACAGAGTCACGGGAAAATGTCAGCTCATGCAATTCAGCGCAAAAGATTTCACCGCCCACTCACCAGCCAGGCAGGGAATAAAGCTGATTTCATTCTTGGAACAGAAAGAGGAAAGATGCACCCCTGCGAGGGCTGTTGGGCTGACCAGAGGCCCTTGTGATAGAACAGCCTCTTGGCTGTCACTTCTGGCCCTAATCATAGCTTATGGCCAAACTAATCTGTCTGGTAGTCTATGTGCTCAATGCCCCCCGCCCCCCTTTTTAAGGGCACGATAGCTTATTTAAAAATATTGTACCACACTGATCAGAATGACCAGCACACACATTATGATGGTTTTTCTGTTGGGTATTAACACTGCAGTATTTTTGTAGAAGATACTAACCAAGAACGTTAGAAAAATAAAGATCTTAAATGAAAATTAACATTAATAATTGTGGTGTCTAATCCCACAGAACTAATGTAAGCCCCTCATGAGTCAGAGAACTCTTAACGTGTTGACCCTTTATTCTCCTTTTCCTGCTTAGGAAAATGCCAGCGATGGATTAACTTGACGGCCCTCTTTCCTTGTTCCCATAGAGAAGCACTCCCGTTGAGCACCTCTGGCAAAGGCCATTCCATAGTGCTGACTGAGGCTCTTGACAAATTCATGTCCCCAACATCCACTGGGCTTTAAGTGAATACCTTCTTGAACTGCTGCCCCACCTTTCATCTGCTTCTTCTATTCAAGCTTCAAGGTATAATAACTCAGACATCCCCCTCCTCCAGGAAGACTTCCTTGATTTACCTGTCCCCAGACTGCAGCAAAGTTGGGTGACCGTCCTTTGGTTCTCCTACCATACAGCCTCTGTCAGAGCACTTAGCACACTGCATTATAACTGCTTCTCAGGACCTCTCCTTTACTAGAGAGATTCTCTGTTTCTTCCCTCTGCAGTCCCGGTGTCCAGCACAGTGACTGGTACTTAATAAAAGTTTGTGAAATAAATAAGCAAACAAACAAATGAACAGAGTCAGAATTCGTGTCTACATCAGCGGACAGGACCAAGGGTGCTTACAGTAACCTAAGAACAAGTCCAGAAGCTTGCTTGCTTAAGAGAAATAACAACAAAAGTGCCTGTGTCAGCCCCCGAAGGCTGTCGTGGTGGGCCAGATGTTCAGCAGGACAATTGTCCACACCAACCCCACGTGTACACTGTCCCTACTTGAAAGCAGGGTGCCCACCACCTTTCATAAGGAGCCATGAACTTAGTATAAAGACGTGAGAATAGTCAGCTGACCAGCCTAGAAAGCCCCTCGGAAAGTGGCTTTTCATGATTGCACAAACACATCCTGCAGAAGACAGATGTCAGGAAACATCTCAGAGAGGGCCCACATTAACACTTGACTGCAGTCGAATTGTAGCTAAATACAGAATGGGGAGGGTGTTCATGTGGGGGGAGGTGGACATATTGGGAAAAGGAGACAAGTTTTCATAAGATCAAGGGCCTTGTTTCTTCACCTCTGTATTGGTAGCCACTAGAATAATGCTAGGTATATCTCAATAAATATTTGAAGAATTATCAAATAAATCCTTGATTGGTAATACAGCAAAGTATTAACATTAGTTGGCTCTGGGCGTGGTATTCTGAATCTTCCCCCCTGTCTTACTATGTTTTTGGCTCTATCCACATTTTCCACATGAGCATGTATTCCTTTTATAATTCCTTTTATAGTCAGAAGCGTTTCATGGAAACAAAAGGAAGTGATTGTGTAATATGGCCTGATGGCGGCGGTGTGGTGGTGCAGGTGGTGATGCTAGCACCGAAAAAGGTCCTGCCCGCTCATCATTTCTTCATGCCTCACTCCTCTGCAAAAGAGTGTACCTTACACAGAGCAGTTCAGAATGAAAGGTCATTTTAGAAGCCAAAGCCTCCTCTGTGGTCCCTCCCTCCCTCCCTCCCTCCCTTCCTCCCTCCCTCCCTCCCTCCCTCCCTTCCTTCCTTCCTTCCTTCCTTCTTTCCTTCCGTCCTTCCTTCCTTCCTTCCCCCTGCCTGACCTCACCTCCTTTCCTCCCTCCCATTCTCTGTCTCACTTTCACTTAGAGAAGAGAATTGTGTGGGCTGCATGTGAAGATGGTAGAGAGACAGGAAAATGATAGGGGTTTTCCATGCATTCAAACAATTGTGTGGGAATCCATTCTTTCAAATCAAATGAGAAGTAATTTAAAAGACAAGCCCTGCTGAGAATGGTGCCTTTGGGTAGATCTCAGCACATTCCTAGTGTGTTCACATAAACTACTCCCCAGAGCCGCTGAGCGCCGAGAATCCCCGTGCACTGCCACTGAACTCGATTTAAAGGCCACTGAGTTGTGATGATACCACTGCTCCCCCAACATCATCATCAAACACTTGATACAACTGCCCGTGAGGATACAATCAGCAAGAATACTAATTCTAGGCAGGAACGAATGAAGCCACAAATTAAGGGATATGGGTAAGAGAGATAACTAAATGTTTGCAGCTGGAATTTGAGAGGAACTGGAGCTGGTGGGGGGTGGGGGTGGGGGAGAGATCTCACATGCCAAATCACAGGGGAAATTATCAGGTAAATAAGCTGTCATCAAATGGCCTGTCCACATCTGGGTACAAGCTTAAAGTCACCCCAACCCATTAGGATCCTTTGCTTTTATCTTCCAAGAAGCCAACAAGAGTCCCATCAATTTTCAGGTGAAGTCTCTCAGAAGGATGAAAAGGAGAATCCTCCCACTTACACATATCCGGTGCTTCCCCCAAATGAAATCTGCTTTTCCAACTATTCAAGAAACCAGCTCATTATCAACAAGATAAGAAATAACAAGTGTTGGCGAAGTTGTGGAGAAAAAGAAACTCTCATACACTGCTGGTGAGAATGTAAATTGCTACAGCTACTATGAAAAACAGTATGGAAGCAGTGGTACTTAACCTTCCTAATGCCGCGACCCTTTAACCCTTTTCGGTCCAACGTGGAGGCTGACTTGACAGACCAGGCACTAGGAGCAGGTCCAACGTCGAGGCTGAGGTCGACACCGCAAACTGGTTCAACATTCAATCCCGTCAATTAATTTGGATCAGACTGTTTGAATTCCAAAAATAAAATTGGACCGCAAAGGGTTAATACAGTTCCTCATGTTGTGGTGACCCCCAACCATAAAATTATTTTCGTTGCTACTTCATAACTGTAATTTTGCTACTGTTATGAATCGTAATGTAAATATCTGATATGCTATATGTGTTTTCCGAAGGTTGCGACCCACAGGTTGAGATACTATAGGGGTTCCTTAAAACAACAACAAAAAGAAATCAGTTCATCTGTGACTTTCAGGTCACCACTGCTGTCACCTTCTGCCACTAGTGTCTAAGTATGCTCGTTGGTAAATTTCCTAACAGATTTGAAAGGCATCTGCTTCCATCTCATTCCATTCCAAAATCACTGAGTTTACCCACATCCCTGACCAAATGCAAACCTCTTTTTCCCACTGTTGTTTTTGGTTTCTGCCCAGATTTGTCATCCATGAAATACTGCCTGACATGGGATCCCAGGGTAGGTTGCTCTCCTTATTCTTTCTTCCTAGTTTCCCTGGCCACTACTTTGGGATTTTGACACAAGAGGCTCAAGAAATACTGTGAATTAATAAGTTAAAAATTTCCTTTCGGATGATTCTTTTCTCGTTAACTTTTGGTGTCTTCCCCTTAATTCTTTTTTTACTTTTACTCAGTAAAGTGACTCTGAGATATTATATAATTCCCATAGTTTTCATTATCAACACTTAGGAATGTGAATGGCAGACTGGCTTGCCTACCCTGGAATTCTGATCTTCATCCAGTGCCTCCAAACTCCAGTCGCATTGCTCTGAGTGTCTCTCCTTCACGAGGTAAGCTCCTGTTCAAAATATTTCTGTAGCCCTCATGAGGCCGTTCTCCTCTCGCTCATTGTAGTTTTCGTCTCTAAAGTTTGATTTGAAAGACAACGTAGATATATTAACAATATATTTAATTATATCCCTTGTTTATAGATGTTGTTATATTGATTAGATATGTAGCTACATAACCATTTATCATACAGAGCCCAGAAATATTGCTGAAGTGGGCTTTCTGGAGGCTGAAGTAGAATAGCAGATTATGGCCAGGTACTGAGCTAAAATCAAGGTCTGATGAATTCCTACCTACAGACTTTTCTTTATCAAAGACATAGGCATACATCCATGGGTCTGGAAAAGGCAGGCTCCAGCACAATAGGAGATACCTATATTTGAAAGTCTAACCGTGGCTTAATTACTGAGACAAGCTGGCCTCCATTTTTTTCTTAAGATGCTTTTGAGTCATCATGCAAAGATTGCTTGCAGACCTTCATATCTCTGAGTGTGTTTCAATCCGTTAGCCCTCTGCTACACAAATATTAACACATAAATATTAATATTTGAGTATCTGATATATAACAGGTACCATATGTTATGTCAACCAATTGGCATTGGTGCCAATTCAGCGCTGACAGGAATCCCCAATTTGGGGTTCAGTGAAGAAGAGAACTCGATTCAGTGCAAAACAGCTCAATTGTGATAGAGCACAGCTGTGCACCAGAACGGCTGTGAGTTAACCCCAGGACCAGGCCCCTATCCCAACTCTGCTCCTCGCTGGTCTGTTCTGCACCAGCCTGCTCCTCCCTAGGGGGGTCTCCCCCACTCTGCTCTGGTGAGACAGTTTTGGTGTTTTCATCTTTAGTGTTTCAGCCCCAGCCAGGGAAAGGCGATCTGATATCCTGAATGTAAAGGATGGCATGTAGCTCAGGGTCTCTTGGAAACAGAGCCAGAGGCACGCAGCAAAGTGACAGTAGTTTACTTGGGAGGTGCAAACCTTTGGGTAGGAGGATGAGAAAAATAAAAAAAAAAAGGACGAAGGCAAAATGTAGCAAGTGGCTTGGTAGGGTCTTTCACTGCATAGGAACTCAAGGATTGTCCCGGTGGCCTTCAAGGGAAAAGCAGGCCTCAGAGCAGTCCAGGGAGAGAGAAGGAGAAGAAATTAATCAGCCGGGTTCCCTCCCATTTCTGGATTCCTAATGGTCAAACAATCCCATGGGTCAAAATTAATCCCCTGAACTTCTGGGTTGTGTCCTTTGACCCCTTTGGTGACCCCTGTGATGCCAGATCCTAGGCTCTGTGTGTTGTGTGTTTTCACCCAATTAGAAAAGCAGAGGGGCAACGCGCTGCCTGTGTGACTGGAGAGAGCGACAATGAGGCAGGTGAGGAAGGTGCTCAGCCCCTGCCCATTATACTAATGGACTTTCAGGGAAAACATGAAGTGATTTTCTGTTAGTCTCTTCTCTCCTTTGAATGACATTTTAATCTTTACACCCTTTAGCCCATGCCAACTTGTGATGTGTGATTTATAACAAGAAATATATATTTGGTCTTCTTCCCAGTTTCTGATACAGAGCTCCTAACACCCTTGGAATGCCCTGACAACAGCCGTGAAGGTGTCTTGTTATGGTAACAGGTGACTGGAAAGCACCAAAGGATGGGCACTGGTAGCAAGGGGAACCAGCCATGTGATTAGAGGACCGGAACCCCACCCCCTTGACCTCCAAGGATGGGATAAGGGGGAGATTGAATTGATCACCAATAACCACTGATTTAATCAATCATACTTTTGTAATGAAGACTTCATTAAAACCCAAAAAGGACGGGGTTCAAAAAGATGCATGGAGATTTGGAGAGTCTGGGGTGTCTGGAGAGGGCATGGAAGCTTCTGCACTTTCCCCATACCTTGCCCTATGCATCTCTTCCATATGGCTATTCCTGCATTACATCCTTTTATAATAAAACAATAACATTTAAATAAAATGTTTCTCTGAGTTCTGTGAACTGTTCGAGCAAAATCAATCGAACCCAAGGAGAGGGTGTTGTTGGGACCTCCAATCTAGGGCCAATAAGTCAGAAGGTCAGGTGACAACATGGGCTTGCCACTGGCATCCGAAATGTTGGGGAGGCAGTCTTGTAGGACTGAGCTCTTCACCTGTGGAATCTGATGCTATCTCTAGGTAGAATCTGACACTATCAGAATTAAGTTGAATTGTAGGACGCCCAGCTGGTGTAGGAAACCACACCCACCATATTAAAATTGGGTCCAGAACCCTTACGATGCCAATGGATGCCATGATGGTAAGAGCTGATCCTAGGTTTCCTCTGCTGCTGAAATGAGGCGATAGCTGGCTTCATCATTCCTTTCCTGCTTGGTGAAAATTGGCCACACATGTGATTCTATTGTTCCTTCAATTGCCTTTAGCCCTCACCAGGTCACCTGTTGCAACTTTGGTAGTAACATGCATCCCTTTGCGTAAATGTAATGCGTTAGAAAGGGGGTGGAGATTACTTGTGCTTTTTTGAAAAACTGAAAGAGGGAAAAAAAATAACTCCATGAGGTCTGAACAATGTTTTCCAAACTTTATGGCACATAAAAGTAACAAGAGAACTTGTTTAAACATAGATTCTGGATCTCACTCATAGAGATTCTTATTACAAAGACCTGAGTTGGGGCTTGATAATTGGCATTTCTAACAAGATCCTAGTTGATTTTGATGTCAGTTCAAAGGAACACATTTTGAGAAGTGCTGGTGTTGGAAGGAAAAGGATAGTCAACTATTAGTATCCTGACTTAAACCTTTACTAGCCAGGCCAAAAGGAGTACATTGCCTTAAAAAAATATCATAATCTAGTGAGAGAGACAGAAAGTAAAAAAAAAAAGAATTATGAAATATTAAGAAAAGAAAAAGCCATCATAGGGGGCCTAATATGGAGCTGCTCCTGCGCAGGGTACCATGTCATCAAGCTGACACTTAGATAACTTTTATGTCCCCATAGAGTTCTGCTTGGTCGGAAGTGCAGTATATTCAGTCAGCCAATCCCCAAACACCAAGCCAACTCTGGGCCTTCTCACCCCAAACAAGGTTGACTGTGTGGCCCCAGCCAATCCGATAATTTCTCTTTATCTCTTGTTCTTTATCCTATAGAAGCTCTTGCTTTCTGCCCCATTTGATGGATCAAAAGGAAACTGCCCAGTTCATGAAGTGATCAATGTAGCTTAAATCACCTGAGTTGTCTTCAATAATTTTTTTAGTTTTTTTTTTGTGTGTGTGTGACAAAGTACATTGTAAAACACCACAAAACTCCCAACCCAGTAGCATAGCCCTCTCAGGCATTAATTTCACTCCAAAAGACCCAAAAACTTAAAGTAATTGGAATCCTGAACTGACTGCACCACATCCCAGCACAGCTGTGGGCCTGGATGCTGTAGCTATCTACAGAAATGACAAAATTTTGTAAGACCGAGTCTAAGACCACCTAGGATCTAGGTCCGACCTACACTTACAGTGACCATTATGGGGAATGTTCCAATTGGATATGCACTTTAAAGCAAGGGTTCTCAAACAACATAAAAATGGGATACCTATTTTGACTGGAATGCAGAAGCCTCAAAAAGCTTCAAAATGCCAAAACAGCTTCATTGCAAAAGGCTAATGAGAAACTGATGACATGAGAGGAACTATAAGACTGACTTGACTCCTCCTACTCCTTCCCATCTTCCTTCACCTGAGTACCCACTACCCTCTTCTGAGTTGCCTTTCCACGCTGAGGAGACCACAAGGCAGTAAGCCAGTGGTTCTCAACCTTGGCTGCACATTAGAATCAGCTGGGCCTCTGGAACGAGGCCCAGAAATCAGGATTTTAAAAAGATTCCCAGGTGATTCTAATGTGCAGTCAAGGTTGAGAACCACGGCAGTAAGCAAAGCCACTCAGTTATCTGGCAGCTGCAACAGGTTCAAAATCAGAACCCTAAAAACACCTGGGCCTCCCGCTTTGCACGCTCCTATTCGTCCATCATCAAAACACTGGCTCAGAAATCTGTGTGTCAATTGCACTCAACCAGGATGCTGGAAAAAAGATCTACTCAAAGCTTTTGTTAAATCCTTTCACACCAACTAAACGCCCCCCCCCCCCAGCCCCCCATCTATCCTGGAAGGAGGGCCCCTCCCAGTGCTGGTGGCACTCCCAGGGACTCCCCAGTAAACTGCTATCATTTATGCCCTTAAACAGCCAGGGGGAATTAAAATGAAAACTAATGGAACATCTTGCCACATTCTGGTAGAGAGTGGGGCTACACTCTCTACTTTAAACCCCACTCACTTTGGAACTTGCACATGGGATCCTAGGGAAATGGCGGAAGCCATAAAAGGGTGAGAATTCTTACCAGAGTCAGCTCTTCGGGATCTCTGTAGTGTCGGGTTGAGAGAGGAAGGTAAAATTTCAAGCGGTCCCTTTCTTTCCAAATCCTGATCCACTGGTTGTTCCCCCCTTACTCCCCTCCAACAACAATTGCTTTTCGGCACAACATGTAGCCCATAAATGGAAACACATTTCCCATTCCTGTCTTCCACCCCCAAATGTAGCGCCTTTTCCATCTTAACTAAGCACGTATCATACACTGTGGTCATACCTTTTGCAGTTTGAAGTGCGACAGCAAAACGAGCACGAATTTTTTTTTCCTTCACCACAATTTCACAAATAGAAGACTCATTCTTACTGCAGATCTTAGCAACCTCAGCATACGATTTTTTTCTTTCCTTATCAAGAACTTTCACCTTTCACTCAAAGGAAGCACTTTACAGCTTCTCTTTGGCATATCTGAATTGCCCGCCTCACTACTCTTACACTTTGGGGCCATTACTAAGTAAAATAAGTGTTCTTTGAACACAAGCACTGCGACACCTCCACAGTCGATCAGATAACCTGGATGGCTACTAAGCGACTAAGGGGCAGGAGGGTACGTCCAGGAGACACGATTCACGTCCAGGGGGCAGGACAGGCCAGGACTCGCGAGATTTCATCACGCTGCTCAGGACGGTGTGCAATTTAAAACTCATGAATTGTTTATTTCTGGATTTTTTCATTTAATGTTTTCATACTGCAGTTGACCACAGATAACTGAAGCTGCAGAAAACAAAATTGTGAGTAAGGGGTGTGGGGGACTACTGAATCCTTAGTATTTAAGATTTGGGGGCTGAGTATTACATTTTTGCTGATTCCTTCTCGTTAAGACCCTAAAATGTTTTCTCAGATTGGGCTATGTCCACTGTTAGGTCGCTGAAGGAGGAACGCACGAGGCCAGAGTGGTGAGGGATTACGAACTTATTCGATCAGCCGCACCCCAGGTGGCTGAGCCTGGATGGCTCCAGCACCCAGTGAGGGGAGCCAGCGGCTTTTAAAGGACTTTTGGCGGGCTTTTTCTGGGCGGAGCATTCTTTGTGCACACCCGGAGGGGAGATCATGGAATGTGGTCGCTGCAAGTGAAATGAGGTCTCTGCAAAGGGAACGTCCATGGTGAAATGGCCTGAAAAGCCAGTTCCTGGGGGAAGGATTTAAACTCAATTGCTCCATCAAACCTAACATCCACTATCAACTTGGTGGCTTTACTTAGCAAATATTAAGCACCTACTGTGTACCAGGTATTGTTTTAGGAGCGAGGGATACCGCGCTCTCAGAGAGCCATGTTCTGGTGGGAGAGATAGACAGCAAACACACAGATGTGTATGCCAGTTTGTGAAAAGCATTATAAAGAAAACAGCAGGGGAAGGAACAAAGAGAGACGGACCAGGGGTGCTTCCCTTCCATTTCTCCAGAGGTCTTACTTTCCGTTTGTACCTCAGGACTGGAGCAAGTGGTTTCCTTGTCTGGATCCCCTGCCTCCTCCTTTAAACCCTCCCTTTTGCTTGCTTTCCTCTTCCTCTTCTTCATGCTCAGCCCCAACCCACCTCCTTAGGAGGCCTTCTCTGGGCTGTCAGGAGGGAGCAAGTTCTTTTCATGGAGTCACAGCGCCTGAGGTTCTTCCCAGGACATTCACAGGGGCGGGTGGATGAAGCCTTTAATGCCTTGTCCCCTCCAGACTGTAAGCTCGTGTGTGCCTCCTTCACTGTCAGAGGAGCTACCCAACAAAGAAATGTTCGCTGTCTGGCTAACTTGCAGTGTGCCAGACTAGTCAATTAAGTAGATAAGACCCTTCCCAAGCCTGTTTACAAAATACTGTGCTTAATCTTTTTTAAAAAAATATTTTAAAATATATTTCTTTATTGATTTCAGAGATGAAGGGAGGAGAGATAGAAACATGAGAATCACTGATCGGCAGCCTCCTGTACCCTCTCCCCCGTCCCCCCCCCCCCCCCCCCTTACTGGGGATGGAGCCTGCAACTCAGGCATGTACCCTTGGCCAGAATCGAACCTGGGACCCTTCAGTCCGCAGGCTGATGCTCTATCCACTGAGCCACGCCAGCTAGGGCTGTACTTAATCTTGTAGGCCATTTAAATGACTTTGGCCAATTTTTTTCTATAGGAAGATTAATCTCCATAATTTTGTTTCATTTGATTATGAATATCAATACTAGCTTATGATGTCATTTTCACTTCACTTTTACAATCTTTACTCTTGGAAACCTGTGCTGACTGAACTAGTTTTAAATGAATCATCTTTGATTTACAAAAGATTGAGTCATAAATAGGCAGAATCAACCCATGCTTTTATTTCCATTGCATATAAAAATTTCATATGAAGGTATTGATGTACAGTACTATCCCCATGGGCTGTAAGAGAGGCTAAGAAACCACTAAAAGAATCATCATTTATAATGCTCACACACAATTTACCATTCTGAAAACATTATCTAATGAAATAAAAAACAACTAAAATCAGTAAGGATGTGTTTTTGTAATTATAGTGTCCCCTTTGTACTGTTTAAAAAACAAAAGTAATCAAATTCCTTTGGGCCAGGGCTGCTAAAATCTACAGTTTGTGTCAAAACAAGAAAACAAAATAACAGGAGGCTCATTTTTCCTAAAAAGAGAATCTCTCCTTTCACTAAAGTCACATTTTCTGAGGGCTGGGCAGTAGTGGAAGAAGGTTTCATCATCCACTGTGTCATAGCGTTGGGAGCTGGCCATTGTGAAAGGTTATGTTTTAAAATTCTAAAGCAATATAAGTTTTGCAGAAACAAATTCTAGAGAATGATAAATCCTTTATGCTATGTCAACTAGTATCATATAAAACATATCTTGTACATCGTACACATGGACTCACATATTAAAAATTTGGTTGACTTCAGTTGAAGAAAATTTCCAGGGTTAAAAAATGACCTTTTTCATATTATATATTCTCTTAACATGACAGGAAGCTGACGAATAAAGGACTAACCAGCACTCGAGACCTTTGGCTCTAGTTTCAAATCAAGTTCATTTACCTATGTGCTCTAGAAGCTAAAAATACTTCTTATAATCACGGGACAATATATTTTCCCAGTAGTGTTTGAAAGTAGAAAACAAATGTGGCTAACTCAAGTAGCTCCTGATCAACAGATGGGGAAAACCATCACCATATAAACAATGCTGCTTCATGGCAAGAAGTTCTTAAGCTTGTATCTCAAAAGGGTCTCAGAATCTTCCAGAGGTTGTCTGTGGTTTTGTAAAATCCAGCTACTGCCAGAAAACCAATTGATTCAAAGCTTGGATGTGACATGCCCAGCCCTAGCCCCACCATAACCTTACTTTCAAATGCAGCAAAACAGAAGAAAATATTGGTTAAAGTTAAGGCACAGCCCTGGGACCAAAGACCTGCAGCTATGTTTTTTTTTTTTAAATTTATATATCTTTATGTATTTTATAGTTTTTTTCTTGAATTTTCCATAAACAAGCTCTAAGGTGACAAGACTATATTACAGGAGAAAACAAAATGTACAAGGAGTATGTATACACACCATTCATTCTCTCACCAAGAGCTTCCAAATATATCAGCACCATCCCATCATGGGATGATGTTTTAATAAGAACTGATAATTTACAATTAACATTACAATATGTACATTACAATAAATACATGGTTGTAAACAGACAAACAAGACTGTATTACAGGTAAGGTCATTTGGTGAGAAAAAAAATGCATGGCACAAAAAAATAAATAATGCATTCAAAAATTATCATAAAGCTTTCTGTGAAATCCATTTCATTCAAGTTTTTTTTCCCTTATCTGCAATTTGTTCTATCTACATTATTTTCTTGTGAATTTTAAGTGATGTAAAAGAAAATAAAATCAAAACAGCATTACTATGTTTAGTAACTTGCAAGCTGAAATGTACTGGTTATATGCAAACTTGGACATCTTTTCCCCATACAGTACCCAGATATTGCATTTTCTTATGGCATTTTAGGAAATGTAAAGCCACTTGTGAAAGGATGTTATTTTTAAAGCGGTGTATGATACTGAAGCACACTTAGGCAAGAGAGACGGAGATAAAGGAGGAGGAAGGGAGAGGATCAGCAGATCGTACAGAGCATTAGTCCCTGTCTCTTGGATAGTACGCACTTTCTACAATTTGATTGTCAATCAGTGGGTACCCTCACAACATGTGACCATTAAAACCCAACAAATGGGGGAAAAAAACCCTCTTTTTTTAGTGCAGTTATAAACCCTTTCAGGTCTGGATTTGTTTGTGACATATTGCTGCTTTAATTTTTTTTTGTTTTTCACTATTAAGATTCTAGGCACTCTGTGGGGAAAATACCAAGTATTAGGGAGAGGAGGGAATGAGACTATTTTGGAAAAAGGAATAAACCCTAGATTCTTTGTCATTTCTTCTAGACCTCCATTAGGGAGAAATGAAATTAAAACAAGTTTCCAAGTGTTCTTGTGAAACCATTTGGACAAATATAGGACTTTGTCTCAAAGGTTACTGTCTGATCTTTACAGGGAAAGGAGGGTGGAGATCTGATCATTAATCAGTTGATTCCTACTCTGCTCTGTGTAAAGATCGGAACTACACAAGTTTTCCCTCAGGGGATCTCAGGAGATTAAAACAGGAACTATCTTCAGCATAGGCCATTTTTCTGGCTGATGACTTTGTTATTCATCCTCAGAAGGCTTCCTGCCTTCCTAAATATCAATGTTTTTCAGGGTTACACTTTTCGTTAAGTGTTTATTTATTTTCCACTTAGTCAGACACCCCCCTTTAGTTCTATGCCAATTCTTAGATATCAATTTGAAAATGATTATTTGGGTTCCAATCTTTTCACAGAAAAGGTAAACACTTTGTTCAGAGCTAAAATGGAAAAAAAAAGTCCAAAGTAAATAAATGCCCCAAGATGCCAACTGATGATAAATACTGGAAATTAATCTCTAAAATTGCAATAGTTCTTGGTGCCAAATTCAGCCAAAAGTGATCTCTCATTTTTTTTTTTTATTTCAGCAGAATCTTTTTACTCGACCCAGTATTTTAGGAGGGCATTATATTACCAAACCACTGGTGCTCGTGGCATCATCAATGACTTTCCTTCAGGATATTACAGAAGTTCTCCTCTACAAGACCTACCGATGAACCAACGATAAGCAATAAAGCAATTTCTACATATTAAGTACTTGTCTATTAAGGAAGGGTAGTTCCTACATTTAAAATCACTTCTCCAGAATATTCCTTATATATAGTTCTTACTCCCATGGTAAAATCATGAAAACAAACACACATTAGTTGTACTGGTGGTGTTTGTGAATATATTCCGCTAATATTGTTAACACTGCCTAACTAGCTGTTAGCTTTTCTCTGTAAATCAAGAGTAAAAGCTAGTCATTCTACATGACCTCGCAGTAGAAATGAATGCTAGCCCTAACTTGACTATCTGCTTTTTCCCCATCAATCAAAATGGCAATGATATATTTGATAAGACCCTATCTAGTGAAGGTGGACAGAGGTTCAAACACACGCTAAATGATAGAGCAGCACAAGGGGCAAAAGTTTTTCATCCTATGACTGTGAAAACAATGAAAATGAGCATGACATATGTGGGTCATTACAAAGACATGCACTTGTGAAATGAGGGTCTACCGACATAGCAAAAAGTTATCAGAAGACACTACATAGGAAAATATCTAAAAAAGACTGACCATTTTAGCTACTGGGTATTTATATATCTCTCACTTGCTTCAGACAACACCAATGGATGATTGAGTGTGCATGAGGCTTAAGACACATTAGAAAGAACGCACATCAAAGTATTACCGAACAAATATTCACTTTGCACACCATGAAGAAAAACAGTGAAGAGCAACTCTGCTTATCTGAAAAGAATGAAACAAAAAAAGTAAATGAAGACCTACAAAGTTTCCTGCAACATAAAATTTGCTTTTGTTTTAAAATATGGAAGTCATTGGTATATAAAACAAGGAATCACTACAAATTAGTTAATTGCTATGAACTATAAGGTGCAAGTAAAATTTGTAAATTAGATTTATCCAGTGTAGCACAGATTGGTACTGAAAACTTGCAAGTTACTCCTTAGAAAAAAATAACCAGTGGCAGATGAAGTTCTGAACATAGTTTTTTTTTTTTTTAAATATAATACTTCAATACATTTAATAATAAAAGTAAGCTCTACAAAAATTCTGTTTTACATATCATACAAAATATAGAGGTCAGTGCAGCTCACTGAACCACACTATTCAGTCATGTATCAGGAAGACTTGAAATTAGAAAATTATGCAATTTCTGTGGCTCATCTTCCTCCTGGTAACAGATTCGCGCGGTGTCCTGTTCCTGACCCATTTGTTGTTTCATTCACGAGTTCACTCTGTCTGTGTAATACCTTCTTTCTGCTGAAAATATTGCAAACAAATAAAAAGAAAAGAAACCCCAAGTCCTATCGACTTCTGGGCTGCCTGATGAGCCACACTCCCTTGGAAATATTTTGGAATTGATTTTTCTCTGCTTTGTCAGCTCTACCAAGCTGACATCTTGTTAAAATGCTGTTCGTGAAGATGCCCCCCTCGGTCTGATGACATGGAGGTGAAAAAACTGGTTACAATATTCCTGAGCTCCAGACTGAGTAGTCAAGGTCAGTTTTGTTCAACAAACGTCCTGGCAGATGACAGTGAGGTGTGACCATGGTTGTGGCATGTGACATGCACTTTGGAAACAATTTTTTCTACTAAAAAAAAAAAAGGCATGAAGGTCCTTTGCACTGTTACGTGTCGGGAGAGCGATCATCGGTGACGCAGGCTTCGGGCTGGCTTTCCTCCTCATCCCCCACCGCTTCTTCTTCGACCTGCTCGTCAAGGGGAACCTCGGTCGACTCCGAGTCTTGGGTGCAGAGAGTCTTGGAGTCACTGCAGCTAGTGTCTTCTTCTACTTGACTTCCACTGTCCTTTTCAGTGTCGGACTCGCCATCCTCCTCTAACGTGAGTTCAAACTGGAACTTCTCAGTCTGGCCCTGCCGGCCCTCCTCCTGGTCGTCAGGTGCTGGGGAGGGGCTCTGAGGAATTGTGCTCTGGTACCATTCACGATTGTCCTCCAAAGTGTCCAAAATGTCCTGGGCATCAGGATGGACAAGGTCTGCCCACGTCTCCCAGAGGGGGTGAACGATATAGTCTATGAAGCCCACCTAGTTAAAAAGAAATCCAGTTTGAGTATAGGACTTGGGACGAAGAAACTATGGAAAAGGTTAACTAGATCCCACATATATATCCGATTTATATCAATTTATAGATATAACCTAAAATTTAAATAGAAACACATAAAATATAACATGGCCTGCAACTACAACACTGAACAGAAGACTATTTACTTTGGTAAAACAGTCACTGTTTTAGGCAACGGTGAAAATTAGCTTCTAGACCTTTTTACAACATAAAAATCCTACAGCTGTTGACATGGTAGGGCTTGGCTTGAGGCCTGGACTTCATTTTAGAATAGCCAGTAATAGGTAAATCGAGATAACTGAAATATTGTCATGTATTCCATATGAATTCATATAACCGAATTCACTTATAAATTCATATAAACTGTCTCTATACCTATGAATATACTATGTGAATAATAGTCATTAATGAATATAATTCCATAAGAACATATAAATGACTATAGGAATATAGAGCATATGAATAAAAGAGTCTTTTGAGTTGTAGAGACTAATGTGCAATTGAGCTTGCAAACATCAAGTACTCATGTGAAAACCACTAAAATACTGTGTGATGCGGGCACAATGGAATCCAATGTTCAAGCTACTGTTTTGCTCTCTCGGAAAGCTTTGTGCGTAGTGTGTCACCTGTGATTTCTCCACAGATGCATTGTGCTTGTCACACATGGGACTGATCTCCATGCCCCGCTCCCGCTCGCGGTCTCCTTGGCGGAAGAACTCCTCCATTATTCGGTCCGTCCACTGGCGGTACAGCTGCAGCGGCTTTGTCGGGTTGCTCAGGTCCGCACAGTGCACCATATTCTGGAGGACCTAAAACAGACAAATGCATTCTCGACTCAGCACCTGTTCCTTTTTTCCCTTTTTTTACTAGAAATTCACATTTAATGACTGCGACACTTAAAAATAGATGTTGTGTAAGACTCATTCCAAATAGTTCAACCATGATGTGTCTATGTGTGGTTCACACTTATATTAATAGTCCAAAGTTATGACACCTCTGCTGCATCTAAATACCAAGCGCTGTTTATGTGCATGGCTGATTAAACTCAGAGCTGCTTAAGTGGCTGGTTTTGTGGGATGTCAGGTGTGTTTTTTTTTAAGTGCATATGCAAATGAAAAGACTAAGCTGGTTAATTCATAAGTTGGGAAAAAGGAGACATAAATTTTATCAAAGCTAGACACACAGACACATGAGAAAATTCAAGTCATGCTTTACCTGAATTCTGTCAGAATAATTATCAAGAAGAAGAACTCCAGAACTGGTCACTTTCTTAGTTTCAACCATAGTTTTCAAATCAGCCAGTAGATTCATGTGTTTTGACATGTCTGTTGCAAGTACCTTAAAAGCAAGGAGTATTTTATTAAGTAAAAAATGTCCAGAGGAAAAAAGAATTTGCAAATAAAAGTACTATGCAGAATGTGAGAAGAAAGGGAAAACCACTCTGTCCTCTAACAGCGTGTATGGCAATTCTTTACTATGTCTTGGGGCAGAGTCCTTTACTCTTTGTTGTCAAGTTTTCTGGAAGCCCAGATATATGTGTGCAATATACAGAAATGTTAGGCACTGATAACCACTTTTGTGACAGAAAAAAAGGCATATCCATGATTAAGACATCATTACATATTTTTCCCATTCCTTGGACTAAAAAACGGTTAGTGAATGCTGATGAACTGATTCAAGACTGCTCACAGGGAACTTCAGAAAGAGAATATTCTGGGCAATTTTCTGCTTATTCAAGACAGATAATTCTTTCCTTTGTATATACAAAGCTTAAGAGAATGAATTTTTTGATAACCAGAGGTTTTCCCGTGTCTCGTAATCACTGTGAATAATACGCATAGAGAAAATATTAAAATCATGGATATTTTCTAAATGGCACTCTGATGGAGTCCCCCCGTTTTGAGTGGAAAAAATTCAAGCTATGGTCAGCACCCTCTCCTCTTGTAGGTCATCTTTCTGCCTTCACCAGACCTGAGGAGTTCAGAAAATAAAGCTTGAATTAGGAGAGTAAGCTGTCATTATTCCTTTTTAAAAATTTTTGTTATTGATTTTAGAGAGAGAGAGAGAAAAACATTGATTTGTTGTTCCATTTATTTATGTATTCATCGGTTGATTCTTGTATGTGCCCTGAATGGGATCAAACCCACAACCTTGGAATATCACAACGATGCTCTAACCAGCTGGGCTACCCGTCATTATTTTTAACTTTAAACTGCTAGAAGTAGAAAACCTATTACCGAACATCAGGGACAGCTTCTCAAACATAAAGGGGCAGCAACAGGATTTGAAATATACAGTTCCTTTCATTTAATATTCATTCCCCCCCCCCCCCCCCTTTAACAGTTTGCATCACAGCTTTCTTTTTTGCTTTTATCAGCTACTTACAATGTCAATGACCATTTTTCTTAATGATTGTCTTTGCTTTTTGGTCAAATTCTGGAAAATGTCACAGTTTTCTTCTTGAAGCAACTTAAAGCCCACGGCCAAATGATGGTTCTCCAAGACAGAAGAATCATTGTACATCAAGGCAAGTTCAGAATCTTAAAAGAAAGACAAGAGACAAGAGATCAGCAAAGCCATTTATTCTAAGTTTATTTTATTCTTCATATTCTGGGATAACTTTTGGTTTAGAGCTCAATTTCCCCTAAACATCTCTGCTGGCCTTATCATACATGACAACACCAAGAAGGCAATGTATCAGTTACTGTAACAGTGGCAAGAGCAATGGCATCGGGGGAGTGAATTCTAACATAAATGACACGTGGCAAGTCATTTCACACCCCGTGTGTCTCAGCTTTCTCTTTGCTAAAGTGAAAGCAGAACTGAACAGACAGTTCCTCCCCTCCAGATATGCCATAGGTTGCTCCATAAGCTCAGTGGAATATGGCATTATTCTTAACATTTGCAACATGCCCAAAGCATAAGGCGCTGTATTCCTGATAACTGTGCATCACCGACCCAGCATTTTATATAACGTAAGGATCACGTGACTTAGGATTGTTTGTGTTCAGAGAGGGGACAAGAACAGTTTGGAACACACAGAGAATGTTCGCTTTGTTCATGTTGTTCTTATTTTCATCCACAGGATAGCTTTGAAAGTAGAGGCTTTATTCATTTTTCCACTTTCTTTTCCAAGTACTGTGGCAGTCACTGTAAACAGGTATACTGCCCTTTCTACCTGAGCACTCGTGGCTTCACACAGAGAAGGATATCAGGCTGCCCACAGAACCGCACGGTGAAGATTCTGCCACCCTCACGACTGCCCTGGGCCTGTGTATTTCAGGCAGTGAGAGGTCCTGCCTCCTTACTAGTTCCTGTAAATACCTTTTAGACCCAGGTCTGTACGATAGTCATTAAAAAATTGGTGCTATTAACTGTTTCCACTTAAGTCCTTGTAAAGACTAAAAGTGCATGTGTTTGATCTTTTTACTCACTCATGCACAGAAAATACATTTGGAAATATATATTCTTTTCTAGGAAAGAAATACCCAATACTTCTTACTGAATATTTTAAAGGAGCGAGGGAGGAGAAGTGAGGTTCAAGATATATTTCTACTGTGAAATCTATGACTTCAATAATACTATAGAAATAGGAATTTACACATTGAAATATCTGTTCCCAACTACAAAAACAGAGACGTCTAGAGTACCAGGCAATGCATATGTATGGTATTACTTATTGTCTTTCTTTTTTTATTTTTTGACAAAGCAATAGTATTCATGTTTTAAAAGTCAGTATATGGTCAGTCTGACTTTTAAATAGTCTATAAAAGCATCTAATTATGAATATTTATCCATAGACAGTTAAACATATAGAAATAAAAAAATTTAAACTATAAAGGATCTTAACATATTATTGTTTCTATAGTGGAATCATATTAAATAACATATACTGAAAGGAAGTCACAATGTTTTCCAAGTGGAAGGCAGAATACATTTTCTAATTAATCTATTACAGTTCTTTTAAGGGGCCAAATGTGTATGTGGATCAGGGGATTAACAGAAGAACTGACCCGGATTAATCTATATGCCCTGTGAAGAAAGAGAAAAGAAATTCAGGCAATTGAGCTTGCAGAATAAAAGATGAGGAGCTGTTACTTGGAGGAGGCAGATCTGTGGTCTGAACTTTGAAACAAAGAATCTGAATTCTACTCAAGGTAAGGATGGCCTTTCACAGAGAAGGCTGTCTAGCTGCCCCCCAGCTTGCCTCGGTAGGCGGTTAGCTCCCGACATGTAACAAGAGTCCTGACTGGCCAGAAAGACCATGAAATGATTCCTAATTAGACTGGTGGGCCTCTATTGCCTCTCTAATCTCTGAGGCTGCTACAAAAAGGTGGCGGTGACTGCTGCGTTTTAAATGAATGCATGTTAGCATTTAAGCAACCTGTTTCTACTCTTCTTTGGAGCTGAAGGTGTGTGGCCACATCTAAAGGGGAGTAAGATTCTGTAGTTCTTGAGTAGGTTTTGAAGAAGCAGAGGTGTACACGGAGACTCAGAATCAGCCGGGGGAGGTCTGGGACCGCTCTACCATGCAAAGCCTGCAACCTCATGGCGCCTTTGCAGCCTCCTTCAAAAAGGGAAGGTGGCTGCCTCACTATGGGCTTATAAATTTGAGGATTAGAAGTCTCTAGGATTCTTTATTACAGGAAATGTAGATGAAACCTTTGGCACTGAACACGTTGCCAGCACCAGCTCTAGGGGGCTAAGTGTGCTAGTCTGAGCCGAGGATGCTCAATCCATGAAAGAGAAACATAAACTTAATGTCTACATAAAAAAGGGTTCACTGCAAACTAAAAATAATCACATAGTTTTGAGTGTATCTCACAAAGTTATTTATTACAAGTTCACAAGTTATTAGAGGGACTCATTATAGCAAGCTGTGAAGTTAAGACTTACAGTATTTGTGCTACTGGCTACTAGGCCTCTTCTGTTTCCGGAGTGGAGTGCTTGCTGGCATGATCCCTAGCCAGAAGCTAACTAGGGCAGTCATTCTCACAATGCCCTGGGCTCTGATCAACCCGGAGCTACTTCCATTACCAGGTGATGCTGCTGATTCATTCTCTCAGGAATAATATGGCCTCATCACACCCCACCCTCCAGGAAACATCAGTGATCAAAGCTCCTCTGGGAACGGTCCACCTCCCAGTGGTCCCACAGAAAAGAGATCATCACTACATTACTGAATAACAACATACTTACAAAAACAGGGTTAGTTATCCTTGGCCTCAAGCAAGTCATCAGCAAAATGACCTTACACAGACACCCTTGGCCACTGTCACTGTATTCCTACTTCTCCCCTAAATTTCTCCATTATCTGTCTCAGTGGGTCTCAAACTTTGGAGAGCATCAGATTTGTCTGTGAACTGAAGATCAGCTTCAGTTACAGACTCCACGGTACCCTGACGCTTGCCAGAGTCCTCCAGTGCCAGCCAAAGCCTGTTTGCCCTTTGAGGGTCCATAATAAAGAATAAAGCTGGTCCTCATTTCAAAAAAAAACTATCAGAATACTTGGAAACAGTGACTTTATTACCAGTTGTTTTATTTTTTTCTCTAATCTATTCTTCATTCTAATGTTATGATAAGGGAATCTACAATATTATATATAATAGGGTGAAAAAAACCATACCAGTCTGAATTTTGGCCATTATTAATTTAAATAAAAAATATGTATACCTTTCTTTAAGGCAAACATTAAATTTAAACAAAACTTTTATGAATGAGGAGCACATCAAGACACACCTAACAATCAAAATAATAAATCAGGCCAGGCTAAGGGAAGTACCAGGGCACAGTGCACTCTGTAACCCCCCGAGCTTCTCAGGAAGGACAGGGGATCCTAACCCCTGACACAATGTGAATGCAGGCAGCTGCATCTAATGTGAATCACATTTATGTGTTACTATTTAGTTACGCTTTGGTGGTTCCTGAAGGAACTCTATTATAGGTTCTTATAAGGTAGCTGGAATATGAAATGTTACCCTGTCTGATCTTGGATAAGTGAGTTCGTGAACCAAAACTCTAAAATGTACTGGGAAATCCATGATTTTCCCAATCTTCCTATACTAGTATATGAGTGAGTCACTAAAGGACAGTTTGTCATAGGGTAGTCCAGAGGCTATTCAAAGATACAAAAACAGAGCTAAATATTCTAAAGATCTGAGTTAAATCTCTCTAAGCAAAGCTACATTTAAAAATCTCATTTTAAATCTGGCTGCAGCACAGGCTGTGCAATGAAAGCTGAATGCATGGAGACTACTGAGCATGAGGAGGCTCTTATCCACAAACTCATGGCAAAAACAAAACAAAACAACAAAAAAAATCAGCATTACGCCCCAAGGGATACCATAATAATATTCAGAACTAAATTACATTAAGACACACTCTCATTAAAATGCATGTTTACACATTCCAAAAGAACTTAATGGCTCTGGAAATACCCCCAAGTACATAAAGACTCCCATTCTAAAGTGAAGATAAAAGAAATATTTTCTGCAAAAATAAATTTAACTCTACTTACTTGTATTGATCAGAAACTGATTGGACACACCAGGATGATCTACATCATGTATTGCACTGGCAAAAATTGCTGCAAGAATCTCCAAATCTGTAAACACAGCCTGGAAAATCAGACAATATAGATAACATCACTATTCTATAATAACACATATTCAGGTTTAAACAAATGGAAAATTACTTCCTAGAATTTGATGGAAAAATAAAATGAAATTTTGAAATATATTATGACTAGTGGCCCTGGGCACGGATTTGTGAACATTGAAAGGAAATTAATTAGAAGGTGGCCGGTGGGGCAGGACTGGGCGAGAGGGCTGGACACGCCCTGGAGCCAACCTCCTGCGGCCCCTCCTGGCGTCTGTGGAGTGAGCTGGGTCCCTGTGGCAGGTGGGGTCCCTTGGCTTGGCCTGTGGGGACCTGGCAGAAACCGGCTCTCCAACATCCCTCAAGGGGTCCCAGAGTGCGAGAGGGCACTCTGCAAAGTTGCTGTCATACAGGGTGTGGAACGCAAACGCAAGTGTGCGGTAAACCAGGTTGAGGGCCAACAGTGCCCCAGCAACAACATAACCCACGACTGAAGGTGGAATCACGCGGCCCCGCGAGGAATCGGGCTCCCTCCTCTCTGGTTTTGGGGTGTGTCACCTGAGAACTGCAGCTGCCAAATCACTGCAGCTCAGCAGTTCCTGCGTTGAGCGTCTGCCCCTGTTGGTCAGTGCACATCATAGCGACCGGTTGGACACTTAGCATATTAGCCCTTTGTATATATAGAAGATAATGTTTTGGGAAGAGTTCTATAGATAATGAGTTACTCGTGAACTTGGTAAGTGTGATCTTGGAAGAAAATATTTTACCTAATATTATAATTTATGATAAAAAATTTCCCATTGATGATATATTTTTAAGTATTAAAAAGGAATATCTGAAATTGTTTTCTACTCAAATCAGGGTTTCTCAACTTCAGCAGAATTCACATTTTTGGGCCAGATAATCTCTGTTATGAAAGGCACTCTGTATTAAAGGAATTTTAGCAGAATCCCTGGCCTTTCTCATGAGATGTCAGTAGCATGTACCCCTCAGTTGTGGCAGTCAAAAGTGTTTCCACATATTACCAAATGCCCATGGGGAATGGGAGGAGAAGGAAAAGGAAGGAATCACTCCCAGTTGAGAACCACTCACTCAAATGATGAAATATCAACATAGTTTTATGATGAAAACACTCTGAACTATCCTAGATAATAAAAGGCTAATATGCAAATCAACTGAACAGTGGAACAACTGGTCACTATGATGTGTACTGACCACCAGGCGGCAGACGTTCAATGCAGGAGCTGTCCCCTGGTGGTCAGTGCACTCCCACAGGGGTAGTGCTGCTCAGCCAGAAGCTGGGCTCATGGCTGGCGAGTGCAGCGGAGGTGGCGGGAGCCTCTCCCGCCTCCGCGGCAGTGCTAAGCTGTCAGTCAGACATCCCCCCACGGATCCTGGACTGCGAGAGGGCACAGGGTGGGCTGAGGGCTGAGGGCTGCCCCTCCCACCCCCGTGCACAAATTTCATGCACCGGGCCTCTAGTAAAATATATTAGAAAAAAAAGTATTTCCCCTAACAATTAAGAAAATAAAATTGCTTAAATAACAATTTAATGAAACAACTTCAAAGGATTTGGTAAAATTGAAGTGTTTCCTTGTAATCAATTCTATGAAAAACATCAATACATTGCTTATATTTTAAAATAATCATCCTTTGAACTATACATGTAAAAGCCTTCAGACTACATTCCAGAAAAACAAACAAACTAAAATGATATAAGCCAAACAGATGTGCTTTAAAGAATGTCCATTAGGTAATTTCAAGAAAGCAGTGTCATAAACAGATGAATCCCTAAATCGCTGGTCAACTTTCACAAACAAAATCATCAGACTATTTATTTACCACATCTTTTACTTTATAACTCAATATACTTCCAATGAAGCCAATTATTTTCTGCACTGCATACTCTTTAGCATACAAGTTTAAGGGCCCTTTATGAGTGACAAATTAGTGTTCTCAGTTTTAGAAACCAGATTTACCTCCAAAGCAGGTGTAGATAACAGCACATGCGTCGACTGGACCACGTCTGCAGCATGAATATTGTTGTGGTAGGCCACGTCAGCGTGGTAATGGTCTTCCAGGGTCATAAGGTATGTAACTAAAGTGTCTACTGGAATTTTAAATGTTTTCAATAAATCCCGTTCCTGAAGGAAAAGAAATTCTATTAACATTTGTCCTTACAAAAAAGGTTTTCCATAGAGTGTGTCAACAACAAAAAAATCACACCCAGAAATGGAAATAGCGCTCTCATAGTATCTAGTGAGGAAATGGAAATCTTTGGGAAGATCCAGGGACTTCAGGGATAAAACCAGAGTTGCGTTGTCCTTCTGAAGCCCAACAGTGCTCAACCCAAGATGTGTGGTGTGAGGAATGAGCTCCCAGTTCCAGAGTGTCTGTGTCCCGAGATCATGAAGTCAGCCTCAGTCTAGCGCCACTGACTCAGCCACTAGATCACATCAACTGAAATGTAACATCCTTTCTAGGGCTGGAATCTGCCGTTCCAGTCCAGGAGGTACCTACAGACTCAACTGCTCATTTAAATCCTAACCCTGCGCTGGAACAGAAGCAGCTCAACAAGAGTGAGAAACTGATACGGAGAGTTACACAAAACCATGAAGAAATTACGACTGGTGAGCAGAGGGGTGGATTCAGTTTTTATGGTTAGTATTCCATTCTCTGTGTGAGTCAGGGTCATGTGGATGACTTTTAAACTATTATTTTAATGAATTGCTTCAATTTTCCCACATCATATCTTTTCCTTAAATGGGAAAAAATTAACAACATTGGTTTATTTGTATTTTACCTACACTTCAACCTTCCTGTATTCTTATTAATCCCTAGGTAAAGGGGCAAATCTGAAAAAAGTCCAATATATGCAAAAGAGGGTGAGTAGTAAAGAAGACACAATGCATGCACAATTCACAGACTGGACATTAAGGCACAGAATGAGAGGAAAGGTGGTAGGACCACATTACCTGAAAGATGGTGTGCATGATAACAGTCAGAGGCCGGTTACCAGACAGCTCTGCTACTCTGAAAACGTGAAGACCCCATTTGTTCACCTCTTCTAGTTCCTGGGGTTAAAGAAAGACAGGAAAATTAGAAAGCAGAGGTAGAACATAATTTTACATATAATTTTTATATTCATGTAAAAATTACTGATTTTAATAAAAAAGATTGTTAAACTTAAAAAAAGTGATTCATTTTAAATATAATGGATGCACCATGTAATTAGGGGAAACTTTAGGCAGATTCACTTGAACATACTAAAAACTGAATAGCATTGCTTAACCTGGTGTCTTTGACAATACAACATTTTGACATACTTTCAATATAAATTTCAAAGCATTTCTTCAATAGATAACATCCAGTTACAAAAACCTTAACTATTCTCCTAAAACTGGAAGATTTAATAAATAGATTTCTAACTTTTTAATGTTAAACAATCAAACGTAGAAGCAAAAAAGGAAAGAACACACATCACAAACTACCTGTGTAAGTCCATGTATTAATAAAACCCAAATAATTTAGAAAGTTGTATAAAGTGCGTTCCTATCTTAATAAAACACACGCCATAAATTAATAACTTGTCCATTTACTAAAAGAGAAGGAATAAGAATTCATTAAAAGGCATTGTTACATACTGATGCTCACAATTCTTGACATTTTTCTTACCTTGGCAAGGACGTCTTCTTGTTCGGTTTTAACCCCAAACCTCGGGATGCTTGAATTAGTCAAACTGGAACTGTGCATCAACTTCTTGACCCCACTAATCTGAGACATTGGCCTTTTCTTTTTCTCCTTTTCCTTCTGAGTCGGAGAAGGAATTTCCACTTCATGTTGCTTATCTTAAAAACAGAGAAAATATTCTACACTTACTATTAATTCTACCTGAGCTTTTTGTGTTTTTTCTTTTAAAATGTAACATATATAACTAGACAGGTTTTAATTTATCATTATATAATACAGGAAATATTTCCAAGTAAAGATCCTTTTAGAGAAGTTGAATGTTTAAAACTTGATGTGGACTGAGTTTGATACTCAAAATAAATAAATAAATAAATAAATAAATAAATAAATAAATAAATCCCAAGGCAGAATAATTAACAGGTGTGAACCTGACAGCTTACTGAAATGGGTCCTCTGAATGACATAGATTGCATTCGCTATTTCACATTTCTATACTATAGTGAACTAGGTGTTATGACGTAACAAGGTTTTGTGGGAAGCATGGAGAATCTCCAATATTATCTGATAAGTGACTATCAGTTTCACAAAAGCTATTTTCAAATAAAAGACACAAGATGTATCTGTATATTCATTCCCTATTTCAAGAGAGTGAGCTCCCCAAACTCATCCTTGCACGTAGTGTGTGCTCAATAAATGTCTGTTTAGTGAATGTGCTATTAAGATAATCAGCAATTTTGTTTTGAAAGTAAAGCCAAATCAAGGATATGTTCAAGTTGTTGACTTTCACTTACTGTATTTTATTTTCCTCTGGGAATGGGCGGTGGGAGTGGTGTTGTCCCAGTACACCATACCCTTAGCTATGGTTATCAGTAAGCTTTTCTTTAGCATTTATATTCTATCTGCCTCACCAGTTTACCAGGTGTGGTGTCCATTAGGCTATCAATCCATTGAGGACAGGGACCATTTCTAACTTATCATTAAATAGCTAGTGCCCAGCAATGACTGGCACTTAACAAGAATTTGTTGAATGTATGTACAGATCTCAAAAATACGTTTCATAGGTTAGTACTTTGAAAAAACTAGCAGTATGCAACTTTAATTCATAAAACCCCCAAAGTCCTGAATAAAACGAAAAGATAAAAAAATGCATTTTGTCACTTTAGGTTCTAAAATTTAGAAAGCTTAGAGGCTCAAATTTTTAATATAATCAATGGAAGCAAATGAAATTCATAACACTTGTTTGGTTTCCAAAATCAGTTGGTACTTTAATTCACCTCCAAAAACAAACAACTCAAAAGAAAATTTAAAAGTTGCACTTTGTTATTCTCACCTAAGAACGTGTTTGATATATACTCCGACACTTGATTTCCAGATCTACTCATTTCAGAGAGATGGGTGAGCTCCCGATTAAGCATCCTTTTAAACTGAAAAACAGAAAGATAAAAAAAAAAATAGATGAAAATTTAAGTGTAAGAATATAAGCATACACCAAGATACAGAAAATATGCCCAAATAATTGTTAAACTGTCCTGACACTCAAAAAATTTTTATTTTTATTGATTTCAGAGAGGAAGGAAGAGGAGAGAGAGATAGAAACATCAACGATGAGAGAGAATCATTATCTGCTGCCTCCTGCATGCCCCCTACTGGGGATCGAGCCAGGCATGTGCCTATTTATCCAAAGAAACCCTGGAATTTACCTACCACAACATAGCATTCAACACCAGAATTCTCAGAGATGTTATGCTTTCCCATCCATCAACTGCTTCTCAATGTCTTCCTTTGACTCCCAAGATTTCCCAGTTAGCCCTTTTAAGATACCTTAATATGTCTCTTAACATACAGGAAAAAAATATTTTTCTATATATTTAGAGTAACTATACTATTAGATACTTGATCGAAAAAAATCCCGTGTATAGTTGCCCTTACAATTTTGAATTTCACCATAAATTATCATCTAAGTCTGGGGGAAAGACAGTAGTGAACTTATCATTTAGTAATGTTTAAAATATAATTCTAACTCAGTATTTAATCTGTTCATTAGAATTAAAAAATCTCACTTCTCTGCAATAATTCATACCAAGGTATTCTAACTCAAGATAATCTGGCAAATTACTTACAAAGTCAATCTTACTGTCCATCTAAATTAGGTATAAGAATTTATCACCACAAAGCACTGAAGAAGATCAATGAAAACATTTCAAAAGACTACTGGATATGAGAAATTCTTTTTTTTTTTAAATATATTTTATTGATTTTTTACAGAGAGGAAGGGAGAGAGATAGAGAGTTAGAAACATCGATGAGAGAGAAACATCGATCAGCTGCCTCCTGCACATCCCCCACTGGGGATATGCCCGCAACCCAGGTACATGCCCTTGACCGGAATCGAACCTGGGACCCCTCAGTCCGCAGGCCGACGCTCTATCCACTGAGCCAAACCGGTTTTGGCGTGGATATGAGAAATTCTTATTAGCATTATCCTAAAGCCAAAACTGAAGAACTGGCTATACCAATACAAATTCTTCTGGTTGTTAATTTACAGGTACAGGGAGTTGTTCATGCATTTGTTTTTTTAAATAATTATCTCTGATCATAAAATACATGTGATATAGAAATGTATATAGAAAAGTAGAAATCATGTATAGCCCCACTGCTCAGAGATAACCATACATAATTAGCTACATTTCCTTCTATGCATTTAAAAAATTTGTATGGACATATATCTTCAAAATTGGCATCATGTAGTATACAAGACATAGATTTCTGCTAATTTTTACTTAGAACAATATATTACGATTCATGGGGAAAAGTAAATTTTGGGGCCTTCTAAGAGTATTTATACCCTGGCTGGGTAGTTCAGTTGGTTAGAGTGTCATCCCAATACGCCAAGGTTGTGGGTTCAATCTCTGGTCAAGGCACATAGAGGAAGCAATCAATGAATGCATAAATAAGTGGAACAACAAATTGATATTTCTCTCTCTATATATAATCAATTAAAAAATTAAAAAATACTCAAGACATTTATAATAGTGTTCAAAACATTTTCTGTCATGTTTTGTAAAGTTATATTTTTTGAGTAAGTTATAGGCTATCAACTAATTAAATGAGCTAATAGGAAGTGTCTTGGATTTAGCAGCCTAGCACATCATAGATGCTCGACATTATTTGAGCTCTTTCTATATCCCTGGGCCTTTTATATTGATTTTTATTATTGTAGGAAAAATTTAAGATCTGAATATAGTTATACCCATAAAAATGCATATCTAAATATCTACCTCCTCTACTCATTCCAATAAATAACACATTATTCATGTAAGAAATGGTCACCATGCTTCAAAAATATAATAATACCATGCACCAGACCAAAAGTTAAGTAAATCCTTGCTTAACAAATAAAATTTACTTTAGAAAAAAATATTTTTTAAATTTATTTTTTCCTTTATTTTTTTATTCTTTCCATTACCATTTATCCCCCTATACCCTCTTCCCCTGCTCCTCACCCACCTCCCGCAATTAGCACACTGTTATTTGTCAATGAGTTCTTTACTTTTGTTTTTTTCCCCTCAATCCCTCCACTCACACCCCCACCCTAACCAGAGCTCTCTGCCTGCTCTCTATCTATGAATCTGTCTCTATTTTGCTTGTTAGATCAGTTTGTTCATTAAATCCCACACATGAGTGAAATCCTATGGTCTCTGACTGGCTTATTTCACTTAGCATAATGTTCTCCAGGTCCACCCATGCTACCGCAAAGGATAAAATTTTCTTCATTTCTACGGCTGAGTAGTATTCCATTGTGTAAAAGTACCATCGAAAAAATCTTTAGGCAAAACTCAGTCAAAAGAGTCTGCTGAACAGCAAATTCTGGCCTCTCTACAACCTATACAGGAACCACACTGTCTACCCGCCCTTCATTCATTTCTCTCAATGTAAGCTTAGGGGCGGGAGGTGGGGCATTAAAAAGTTGGATGGGGACCCAGTTTTTTACAGAATTCCCTTTCAACTTATAAGCAACCTGGTATAAGGAATATGTTGCTATACGCTAAAGCAGAAAAATGGCATGGTGCCTGCAGATGCCCCTCACAAATTCTTGACTTTATCTGGAAGAATATAAAGAATGAAGTATATAAAGAATGATGATTGCTTATATAAATCATCAAAATAGCCAGTTAGTACACATAACCAAGGCAAAAAATGCCAGTGAAAGTAATCTATTGTACTGACTGAAAAATTACAGATTGCACATTCCACTGATTATTTTTATATCATATATATTTCCAGACTACTCTTCCGCTTTTGTTCAAAACCCAGAAGCATGGAGTAGAGAAACCCGTCAGTGCGCACCTCTCTCCCTACAAGGCTAGTGAGGTGCTCCAAGGAAGTCCACCTTTCCTTTTAACATAGTTAGAAGAGACAATATTTTAAGCAGACCCCTTTCTTCCTAAGGGAGAGGGGAGGGAGATCTCCTAAGACAATCTTCAAAGAGTCAATTAAGTTATAAGGGCATTTTCTAAAAGGAATTAAAATCAACCCCCCCGCCCCTTTTTCTATTGATATAACACTGAGTCCAGGGAGGCTAAAATAATAACCACAAAAACTACCACCAGTGCTTTCTCAATTGGGAGTTGATATTACAATCTGGTTTTGAAGTGTATAGCTGGATATAAAGAAAATAAACGAGTCAACAATAATTTTTAAATGTAAGTGAAATTTTTCTCATTTTAAAGTTGATTAGAATAACTATATAAAATTACTATGAGGGGGAAAATAATTAAAAAAGGTAATAAAATGTATGTTATATTTTCTATTTACAGATGTAGAAGAGATAAAATATAGAACTGCTTTTCAAAAGAACTGACTGTAAAATGCAGAACAATTTAATTGAGCTTTTAGATATTTTAAAAAGTGACCTCTAAATATTTTCTGATGATGTTATTCTAGTTGTTTTTTATTTAAATAGTCTGAAATAACATGTAAGCATGGAGTAGACAAACCCTTCATGGGGTTGCAGCAAAAGAAAGAAAGAAAGAAAGATTTCCAAGTTAATGCTTTCAAATCCTTTGTTCTCATTGTGCATCAGAAAGTCTGAGTGCAGCATGTAAAATACAAAGGAAAGTGAAAATGCAGTTGAACTGAATACTGTATTTTGCTTTTTAAACTCCAGTTCCCCAATTTATATTCCACATTTAAGACTGTTGAGAAAGAAAAACAAAATAATTAAAAATTTAAATATTCTCAAATTTAATCCCTTTATTTCTGCATTCATGTCAGCGTTACTGGGGGCATTATATGGTCTCCTAGCATATAATTAAGAAGGTGGCAAAGGTCAAACATGAAGAAAATGCTTGCTCCCCCCCATAATATTCTATTAAAAATAATTTATATATGTTGCTCTGTCATACACTACAACTTTGATAGATAGCATTAAAAGCTAAAGTAAACACTGTACAGGCTGTATAATAATAAATCCTTTAACATGTATAAGACTAAATATAGTTAGCCTTAAATATAAAACAATTATGTTTGTGTTTTTGCAATATGAAACATAAAGCTGTCCAGCAAACATTTTTTTCAAAAAAATACACACTAAAATTCTATACTGAGTTCTTAGAGGTATTGTTCATAATCATAATACAAATGTAAAGCCCTTCAAAAAATGCACCAAATATGAACTGTCTAAAAGCTAAGAGATGGTTTCTGAGAGGATTGGGAGGGTTTCCTTTATTACCCTTTATCCTTTTCTATATTAAACAAATTTCAAGCCATGAAATGGTTAGCAAAATTTAAATGAAAATCTGCATAAAAAAAAAATCCAGACCATCCATAGATTAAAAGGGAGATGGGGAATCATAACTACTTGGACAATTACAACTGAAATAAGTTTTCTTAGACTGCAGGCAAATCTCCCAGCAAACAGTAACATTTCCTTTAAAAAGAAACAAAGAAAATGAAAACATATTTCAATCTGCATTCTTAAAGCAATGAAAAAGGACTCTTAAAAATAATGTACTGTGATATACTCAAATGTTCAAGAGTAAATGTCGACCTTGCAAGTGATGCTTCATTAGGACTGAAAAAGGTTTTTACCTCCTGCTTCTATTACAGAGACCACCAGGCTAGCAGCGGCCAGGGGCATGCAAGAAGCCTGCCAAGCAGGAACACAATTATACTAAAGTCAGTTATTAATTCATTTCTTGAGATGAACAAAAGCAGCAGTATCACATTAACATAATTTTTTTCAGCATTTACAAGTAATCAAGTTATCATTTTAATGGTATGTCACTTAAAAAGTCAAATAATGTCAATTTTTAATGTCATCTAGAGCTTTCCATCCAAAGGTGAAAAAAACATACCCTTCATCAGGTTAAACTAGTGCAGATTTTCAGAAAGAGCCACAAATTAATTTTTATAAACTTTAAGTGCTTCAAATTAATGGGAACCCATACATCAGCATAAGTAATTTTGCTCAATAATTCATTTCCAATGTGTTTATTAATTACCTTGACATTTACAAGCATAACTGAAATCCACAACATGACAAAGAACCCCCTGCACATTAAAAAGCAATTTTAACATGCAAACTATAACTATTAGAAGTTGTACAATTTCTCTTTAACTTGACTACTAAAAACACATATTTCTTCTGCAGTCATGTCTAAGGAGAAAAGATCACTTAGAAAGCTTAATTCCATTGTAATTTATTAAAACTATCAGTTAGAAAATATGAGTAATCAGGAGCTTATTACAAAGGCTAAATAAAATAAACCTTACCTTTATGTAGCCCCAAGACACTGACAGTAAATAGTTTGCTTCAGGCATTTTTGATTGATTATATAGAGACTGGATTCTAAAATATGTGTATCTTCAAAACCTTGATAGATTAACAATCTCCACTAGCCTCGGAGTGTGTGGGTTTTTAAAGATTATTGGGAATTAAGTATATATAAGAAAGCCTTGCATTAGATCCCATCCGACATCCAGCTGTCTTCCCATTGAACATATGCCACTTGTAAACCTCCAGAATGGAACAGAATTCAACGACTATTCTGAATAAAGAAAATTCATGTGATAAAGAAATATCTAAAGATCTAAGGGTCTGCATCTTTCTCTCCCTGAGATCCAGGGATTAATGAATAATGTATGCCAATATGCTTAGCTGCAAGAAAGATAAGTTCTGTCAAAAGCTACCAAATAAGGAACTGCAGGGAAGCTGGGGAGAGTGACAAGAAACCTGTCCTATAAAACCCCAACTATGCACCAATTGCACTCCATCCCGGCTTCATCAGGTCAGGAGGCGTGGACTAGGCCCAGGGTGCTTTGTGATTGGTTGGCAAGGGCAAACCTCTGGTAAACTTGTTTAAAAATGGTATTCCTGCAGTGAGGCTGCCCTGTGAATAGATGAATGGGGTTTCCCTCTCCCAGTGATGAATAACCACCATGAAACACTTCAACACTCATAGTTCATTCTTAAATAAGGATTACCAATCCTTCTGGAGTCACTTCTATGAATTTCAATATTCTCTGACTTCTCTTTCTTCAAAATAAAGGCTGCTCTGAAAATGGCAATCAGGCATTTTAATTGCTTTCTCTCTCAAACCCAAAACAAAACAAGTGGCTTCCCTAGTGACACAGATATAACCAAATTTTCTCCCTCCAACCAACATAAAAGCATAGTGTGATTATAAAATAATAGAGTTATGTCCAGAATTCACAAATGGAAGCGATCCATTTCCTCACTGGCATGGCATGGCTGTTCTCAGCTCCTTTTGTCATGTTGGGTAACACTGCTTAGGCTTTCACATTACTAATTTGCTATGAAGAAGGGATTTTAAAAAATAGATTTTCTGTCGATGCCACTCCTATTGTGCTATTTTAAAAACATCTTGCTCTAACCGGTTTGGCTCAGTGGATTGAGCATCAGCCTGTGGACTCAAGGGTCCCAGGTTCGATTCCAGTCAAGGGCATGTACCTTGGTTGCGGGCACATTCCCAGTAGGGAGTGTGCAGAAGGCAGCTGATTGGTTTCTCTCTCATCGATGTTTCTAACTCTCTATCTCTTTCCCTTCCGCTCTGTGAAAAATCAATAAAATATATTAAACACACACACACACACACACACACACACACACACACACACACACAAAACATCTTAGCCCTGGTTGGTTGCTCAGTGGTTAGAGCATTGGCTGCAGACCGAAGGGTCACGGGTTTGATTCCCAGTCAAGGGCATGTAACTTGGTTGCAGGTTCCACCCCACCCGGGTTGGGGTGTGTGGGGGAAGCAACCAATTGATGTGTCTCACACATTGATTTTTTTTTTCTCTCTCTCTCTCTCTCCTCCTCCTTCTCTCCCTTCCTCTCTCTACAAAAAAAAAAAAGAAAAAAAAGAAGAAAAAAAAAAGAAAAGACAAAGGAAAAAACATCCCTGGGTTTAACAAAAACAAAATAAAAAACCCATCTTAAAAGAATTTGACTAAAGTTCTACTAAGAACATAGACTCTGAATTTAAATCCTCTAGTGTATAATACTCAACAAATAACCTCACTTCTTAGTGTGTTGGGTTCCTCATTGGTAAAATTGGGTACTGCCGTAGCTGGTCTCCAAATATGCCTCTTTAGGAGTATGAGAAATGGCTCACCTGTCCGAATTTAAATGACGGACTTGGAGACAGAAGTATGGCGAAAATGAGACTTTTAATACACTCTCAAGAGTGGGCGTCAGTCCCATTGTACAGGGACATGTGTGTGTGTGTGGGGTGGGGGGACATAGCCTATTTATTTAGTCCCTCCTCCGGTTCCTCATTGGCTGAGTACTATAGGGTCATGTTTCCTCATGCATCGCCCAGGTCTTGCTGTCTCCCATTGGGCCATTTAAAAAAATTGGGCTGAGGCCTTTTTAGCTGCCTCCACCTCCCCTGTCTAGCTGAGGAAGACACGTTGGGGATTTCCACCTTGGTCTCCTTGAATGTGCTATTGGGATCCCTGAGTCACCCTGTGAGAATGTCTGACTATTCTGACACTGCCATGTTATGAGGAAGCCCATGCTAAATTTAGGAAGAAGCTGCTGGGAAAGTGACAGAGAGATGTGGTGGGGAGGACAGGCAGAGGAAGGAGGAAGGGAAGAAAGAGAGAGGGGGGTGGAAACGCTTACATGTAAAAAGTAGTTGTGTTCTAGGTTCAGATAGTCATATGTGAATTACCTACATGAATGGTTGTTGGGAGATGGAGGGATCCATCCTGGTAAAGATTACCCTGTGTATTCCAGGACATCTAGTCTCCCTGGAGTACTCCAGGAGTACTCTCCAGTAAGTGTACCCTGGAATTTCTTGAATGTCCCGCAGTGTTAAGGATTACTGTTCTAGTTGCTTCAATTACCTTGAACTGTGACTCCTAAATCAGGATGGAGGATGCTTGAGGCAAGAAAGATAGCTCATGCTTTCTTCACAGTTCTCAAAGTAGTTAGTCAACCACAGGCATAAGATTCAACTGTATGTAAGTCCCTAATCTTTTCCAGTAACGGAGATGACAATGATGATAACAAGAAATCTTTTTTAAAAGCTCTGACACAAACTAAGATTCATTTCATTTTTCCCATTATGAGAGGCAGACTAGATGCTCCTTCCCATTGCCATGGCAGTAGCAGCCTGCAGAAGAGTCTAGACAATGCAGAAGAGAAATGTGGATGGGGCCAGAGAGATACCACTCTTAACGGTCAGACTTGGCTTCTGAAAATGTTAATGAGAGCATTGTAATGGGTATGTCACAACATTTATTAAGCACCTATATGCACCAAGAGCTTTATCCATTTTATCTCGAATCTTCACAACATCCTGGTAAGATAGATATTATCCCCATGCTAAGGTGAAAAGACAGGTACTTGCCCTGTATGTGACAGGGCTGAAAGGCAAATCCAGGCTTCTGTGAGTCTGTGCTCTCCATGGTGTATGAATAGTTCACCATATAATTAGGCTGATGCAAATTCTATGATAAATGGCATGAATTTAGGAGTGGACCCAGTTATCCTTAATCCTGTGCTGACTCACAGTGTCTTGAAGTAAAGAACCACTGCTACCATCACTGTGGTCAGATCTCTGGACAGGGTGGATCTTATAACTGCTGTCAGGAAGCTGGTGCCCAGACACAGGCAGCCTCACCTGAAAGCGAGACCTACTTCTGCGTGGGAGGCTGTGTGAACAAGACAGAGATGCCCTCACACACAGGTAGAACTCAGATTCCCTGTCTGGTGACCTGCTGCTCTCAAACACCCAGATGGTTTTATATACCAACATGTGCACAGGTACTGAAATAGGAAAAGGAAACATTTCCTCCAGCACTTAGTTCTCTTTTCATGTCTTTCTCTGATAATACTCCCCAGAATCTCTAACGTCACCCCTCTTTTATTCTTCATTTTAACTGATACTTCAAGCAATCACCAATCTTTCTGGACTATTTTAGGATATTTAAAATTCTGCTGATGGAGTTGAGTCATTGATATAGTATTAACACACGCTGGCATCATTGACGTTGGAATAGAGGTCATGAGAGATAAGACACATTTTTGAATAAGGAAAAAGAAAAACAGACCAAATTATGAAGACACTGAGGCTCAGAAGGCCAAGTGTCTCCCCCAAGGTTACAAAGCCAAGCAGGAGAGTAAATCTGAACCAAGGGTGTCCGGCTTCAAAATATTCTAAATTGCCAAAAAGTATTTTAGGCATTAATCTACATTTAGCCTAGAGTCTACAAACAATATGTCTGTTAACATAATAAATTCTAATTTATACAAGATATTACTGTGCTTAAAATATTTAAGAAATATTATTTAAAATAAGTGTACTAACTCTTAGATTTCTCCAACCTAAGATATTTTCCCAGTAACAGCACTGTTTTTGGTATAATTTACACATTTGGAAAATAATTTATTCTATAATCAGTCTATATTTAATTTACACCTTTTTATTTAAGGCCAAAGTTCTGGGAGTTGTTATTAATCAAGAAGCAAATCTGCATAAAGTGGGCTCTCACATATCCAATGCTGTTCAGCTCAACACATGCAAATCTAATTGCTAAATGCTCCTTGAAGAATTCTGAGGCAAGGTTAAACTACAGATATTACATATAATAACTAGAGCATACCAGTGTCTTTTAAATCATTGAGTGTTTCTTCTACTTCAACTGCCTTAAAGTAGTTTTAGAGGCAGACAATAATCTAGAACTAATTTATAACCTATATTTTAAATAACAATTTTAAATCTATTTTTACATTATAAAAACTATACTTTCTTTAATTAATGCTAATAGTATAAAAACATTAAGTCAAGCAAGCCCACTAAATCCGTTTGTGTTTACTGCCCTCTAGTGATAATGGATCTGAATGAAATTTAAGGAACAGCTTTGTTCAAAAACAAAAACATATGTTACAAATACTACAGAGGTCTGAAATTAAGAGGAACTCGAGGTTGACGTTAGTCATTAGTAATTCTGGAAATAAAAAAAATTAAATCCAAAATGTGGTGCCACTACATACTTAGTAGGATGGCTAAAATAAAAAATACAAACAATACAAAACACTTGCCAGGATGCGGAGCAAATGGAGCCCTCATACATAGTTGGAGGGAGTGCAAAATGGTATAGCAACTTTTTAAAAACAGCTTGGAACTTTCTTATAAAGTTAATAAGTACACTGACTATATGATGCAACAATCCTACCCACCCTAGTTATTTACCTAAGAGAAATCAAAACATATATCCGTACAAAAACCTATATGCAAATGTTTGTAGCAATTCTACTCAATATCAACTGAAACCTGAAAATAGCCTAGATATCAGGTGGTGAATGGATAAACAAATTGTAATACATCCAACTGAAATACTAGAAAGCAATAAAAAGAAACAAATTAATACATGTAACATATTATTAGTGGATCAATCTCAAAAGCAATATTTAAAGGGAAAGAAGCCATTTACAGAAGGCTATAGATACACTATGTGATTTCATTCACATAAATTCTGGAAAGGACAAAATGTAGGGATATTCAGGTCACTGGTTGCCAGTGACTGGGGATAGGGGTGGGGAATGACTACAAAAGAGCAAGAGAAACCTTTTTGGGTGATGTAAAAATCTGTATCTAGATTCTGGTGGTAGTATCCAATTGTATACATTTTTCAAAACACATTCAACCATACCTAAAAAGACTACATCTTGCCATATGTAAGTTATACCTCAAAATCTGACTTTAAAAAATGAGATGATGCTATCAAATTATTTTAATTCCAAATTTGCTTAACTGTGCCTAAAGAGAAATGAAAAAAATTTCAAGCACAGTTACATACCATAAAATAACAATTTTCCTCTTTCAAAGAGCTCCACCACTATATCCCAGGCAAATAGGCATATGTTTGTCTAAAGTCCATGTTAGCTTTGAGTAATCTAATATATGGAAAATTCCTAATTAAGCAAAGCCTTTAGGCAATATAATAGCAGTTAAACTATCCTTATTAGGTATTAATATCATTGTTATTTTAATCCTTTGGAATAAAACATTCCCTGAAATGCCTTAGATATTTTCCTGCTTTCTTAAACCAACTGATCTTAATTCTTTAATGATGATCTTGGACCACATTTACTCACTCATCACTGAATAGTCAACAAATATTTATTTTATGGTATGTTTATTGTAGGCCAAGAACTATGCCAGCTGGTGGAAATTAAAAGCAAATATGGTGAAATGGGTAGAGCTGCTTGCAGAAAACTGAATGGTCCCAACTGATGCATACATTTTAAAATTCTTCTTTCACTTTTTCTTTATAGCAGTGATGTCATTTTTCATTTCTTCTTGGTTCTTCTTCATGTCCTCTTGGTTCTTACACATATTGTTGAATTTGTCTTCCATTCTTTTCATCCACCTTATGACCATTTCTCTGAATTCTTTCTCTGATAGGTTGCTTGCCTCCATTTTGTTTACTTCCTTTTCTGGTGATGCCTGTTTTTCTTTCATATGCGGGCTGTTTCTTTGTCTCCCCATGATCTCTCTTCTCCAGGTGTCTGGTTATGTAATTCTCTCTCTCCTTTCAGTGAGGGGGTGCAGGGCTCCTCCGAATCTGCGTGCTCGTGCCGCTTGGGGACCAGTGTTCCCGGGTTCACAGCTGTTCACTGGGTGCCGTTGTTGTAGATTCTCTTCTTTCACTTTTTCATAGGTTTAATTTTTGAGTCCTTGGTTGTCAGCTTTTTCTTCTTTTTTAAAAAAATATATTTTATTGATATTTTACAGAGAGGAAGTGAGAGGGATAGAGAGTTAGAAATATCGATGAGAGAGAAACATCGCTCAGCTGCCTCCTGCACACCCCCTACTGGGGATGTGCCCACAACCAAGGTACATGCCCTTGACCAGAATTGAACCTGGGACCCTTCAGTCCGCAGGCCAAAGCTCTATCCACTGAGCCAAACCGGTTAGGGCAGCTTTTTCTTTTTATGGTCAATAGAAATCAGCCTCCACATAGTCAATAAAGCATTCATTTTCTTCTTCCTATTACATTGGATTTTTGTCTAGAATGTGTTGTAAAAGCAGCTCTCATTCTCAAAGAAGACATCCAGTGTGAAATAAACTTCTGATATAGTGCTAACCTTCCTAGAGATTGTGTACAATAGCATATTAAAAGCTTTATCAGAACAGTAATGAAGAATCTTTCTAACTGTGTTTAACCTAGCATTTCTCAAACTTATTTTACTACCTAACTCTTTTCTTCCTTCACATTTATTAGCAAGCAGAAATAAAAATACTACGATTTCAATGAAAATTCTTGTGGAAAGTAATGGGCTTAAATATCAGATAATAATCACTTAAAAATGATTATTTACTTATTCACTTAACAAAATAGTAAACAGCTACTATGCATCAGCATGGCGATACAGCAATGAGCAAAAAGACAAAAACAAGCCTTAGACAAAAAAAAAAAAAAGTGACAAACATGCTATTAAGTAGTCAGGACAAGCTGCACTGAGAAAGTAATATCTGAGATGAGACCCTAATGACTAGAAAGCCAACCAGAAGATTTGGGGCAGAGCTTTCTGAACAAGGGCTGAGGAACACAGCCAGCATGAAGAAATAAGTATATCAGGTCAGATTAGAGGGGTCAAGGAAGGGCAAAGTCAAGAACAGGTAAGCTTGCCAGAGGGTGTGGAACTTAATTTACATTTTTAAAAAGTTGTCCCTGGAGAGGATGGTTTGTAGGGGGGAAGAGCAGATGGAAGAGGAAAGGAAGCACTGAGGAACTAACAAGACTTGAACTGAATGCTGGAAGTGAAGAGATAAGAATCAACGCCTAGATTTGTGACTTGAATAGATATTTGGAATCAACACCTCGATTTGTGACTTGAATAGATATTTGGGCCATTTGCTGAGATGAAGAAGGTTGGGGGAAGTACAGATTTGGAGGAGAATAAAAAGGAGAAGAGTCCTATGAATTGAGTGCAAGACAATTTAAAAAATATGAAGTTTTTTTTTTTTGTTTTTTTTAACTGTTGAGGGACATTTTACACCCCTACCCCCAATTCTTCACAGAGTTCTGGGTAAGGAAAAATGCCAGATAGTTGTTTTAAATATGTATTTACTTTCAAATCCTCTAATGACATTACACTCTGATAGAACACTTTCATCAAATTATTTTAAGATGTTTTCAGACTATCCCCCAAACCCTTTTAAGATGTTTTTAGACTATTCCCCCAAACCCATTAACAGATAATTTATTTTTAAATCCCTTCTTCACAGTAAATTAGTAATATAAAAGCCTAAGCAAGATTACATAACATAACCAAAAGCAGAATCCAGCATTTAAGTCGGCAGTATTTTTATTAAGGTACTATGCCTTATTTAAACATTTTAGTAATTAAGACTTTACTAAATGCAATCATAAGCACAATTTAAAATGGTGCAATAATGGGATTTTTTCCCCTCATAAGTGACAGTGACAGAGGAGTAGAGTATGGGAACTCTGAGAAGTACCAAGGTACAGAATGTAGGTTTCTCTAGTTGGCTTCACCAGAGTTAAAACCGTGGCCCTGTCTCTTATGAGCACTACAACATACAGTAAGGTCTTTAGGGTCTTTGGGTTGTGTGGAAGGAGTTGGAGAAATAAAGGTAATCCAGCACAGTATCAAGCAGATGTCAGGAGCCCAATGAACAATTTTTTTGTTGTTAATCCTCATCTGAGGATATTTTTTTTCCATTGATTTATAGAGAGAGTGGAAGGGAGGGAAGAAGGGAGAGAGAGAGAGAGAGAGAGAGAGAGAGAGAGAGAGAGAGACAGACAGACAGACAGACATTAATTAGCTGCCTCCTCCTGCATACGCACCCCAGAATGGGGCCAGGGATTGAACTTGCCACCCAGATATGAGCCCTTGACTGGAAATTGAACTTACAACCCTTTGGTGCCCAGGCCAATGCTCTATCACTGAGCAACACTGGTCAGGGCCCAATAAACTATTTATAGTGTGACCAGAAACACTGAAACTTGTCATAAGAAAGACAATCTGATTAAAACAACTGCATTAAGATTCCTGCAATAATATCTACCCAATAGTTTATGCAATCAGTGGTTTGTCTGCAAACTATTAGAATCATGGACACCAGCTGAAAATGCTTATGGAGATACCAAACAAATAGATATAATTTTTTCAGCATGCACTGACCTGACAAATGTAAAGACATCCCTATAATCCCAAAGGGCAATGTAGGTACAACTCCACAGGTGACTTGGGACCAAGGAGGTCAAGACCAGTACCAATGAGTATATGATGATGATTCTTTTAACTATGTGTTAGCTATTGCTTCAGCAAATCGTGTGAGCTTGCATTTAGTGTGTGGGAGACAAAATAAACGAGCAAGTGCAGGAGCCACCCCACTTCCTTCTAGTGTGCCTTCCTGAGCTGCAGAGTCTGGACAATTAAAAACTCTGTATCCCAGATGCCCTTGCTTTCACATGTGATATAATTTCTTTTAATCAGATGAACCCCTGCCACTTCCCACAAATTAAACAGCTGTCAATCTAATTTTTGTTTCCTTGTAGACAATCTGCCTCTTCTCTCTGGCTGTGCTGAGATCTATTTGTTTCTGTAGGAAATACCAGGATGTGGGTTTCTTTAAAAATTTTTTCTGCTTGGGATTCAACTGAAATCCTAGAATATTTCCTTGTCTCCATTCTCTCTATTCTCTTCTTCTGGAATTCAAATTAGATGCATGTTGCCACTTTGCTGGAAAAGGAAATCTTGCCATATCTTAAAAGTACATATTGTTATCCATAAAATACAGCATAGGTTAGATCATCATCAATAATTCTATAGCAGTCATTTTTATTCAAAATAATGCTTTTAAGCAATTTTTAAAATTAAATGTAACTGTTCTTATATCTTGAGACTAAATTACTGGCTCTAAAATACTGGAAAAACCAACGCGATTTATCTAATTGCCCCTAACATAAGATTCAACTATGTTTCTTCTAATAAATAACTCAAACTTGCCCTGGCCAGTGTGGATCAGTTAGCTGGATCAGTCATCCTGCACACCAGAAAATGGTGGGTTTGATTCCCGGTGAGGGCACATACTCAGGTTGTGGGCTTGCTCCTGGGTCAGGGTGCATGCAGGAGGCAACTGATGGATGTTTCTCTCTCACATTAACGTTTCTCTCTCCCGTTCCCTTCCTCTCTCTAAAACCAAGGAAGTCCTTAAAAAAAACACCCTCAGACCTAAAACATAGTTTAAAACATTATTTAACTCATATTTGTTCACACTTCAGGAAAAATGGTTGTTAATAACTACCTTGACATTTATTCTTCTAGGATACTGCCTAAGTTATATCATTATGATGGGAGAACATAAGTTTTGCTTCTGAAAATAAAGGTGATAGGAAAAGAGTAAAATAATACACTTATTTAAAAGTCTCATTTTGTCTATAAAACCTTTGGTGCAGATACATGTCCTATAGTTACCAGACCCCCCCAAAAAAACAAACCCCTATGTAAGCCTAAATACTGGATTGTGGTTAGCTGAAGCCAAAAGGCATAAAACAACGACAAAAAAAAAACCCTCATGATTTATTTCCCACATGAAAATGGTACCTGGTCTAGAAAATAGTCAAGTATGAAACACAAATAGTAAAGACACACCAGCCTAAAAATCTCATTCAAAAGTGATGATGTCAATAAAAGACCTAAATCAAGGTCATGTCTATCAACAAAAATTTTTGCCACAAGATAAAAGCCTTGACAAAAGTAACACAGGACTGATTTGTTCGGGGTGACTTCATCTTTTCCTGTACCTTGTTATGGCATCTGTAAAGTGAAGGAGGTGAATAGGTAGATCTCACAAACCTCGTTCACCTCTATATCCTTTCAAATTAAAAACCAAAAACAACTTTTATTAAGCAATGTTTGATTTCTCTGCAAAGTGGCTGTCAGCAAGTGGAGAAGGAAAGGCATCAATCGCCTACTCAGTGACTCATTTTCAACTCTTACAACAACTACACAGCTGGGGAGTTTCTTTTCCCTCCGGTATGGCTAGTATCAGACGATGACCAAGACTTCATCATCGGCTGGAACTAAGTTCAAGGTCATATCATCCACTCTTCTGTTTCTCAACCAGATTGTCATTTTAAATCTGTGCACTGATGAAAAGGTTTATTTTTGGTTCTTGTTCTTAGTTGTCCCAAGAAGAGACACCTAGTAACCTGATACTGATATCTGAATCATTTAGAGGGGCCTTAGAGGCCATTTAGGTAAGCAATGCACCGATTTTTAGACAAGGTGGAATGAAGATCTATCTACACGAGACCCTTACAACTCTAATAAAAGTTTCTTTTTTTGTGTGTCCGCCTTCAAATATATTCTTTCAAAGTCATCATAATTAAGTGGTCAGTGAGAGTGTAAATAAGAATATGCTATCATAGAGTGCTAGGTAACCGAGCTAAAACTAAAGTAAACAAACTCAGTAGGCCATCACATATGCAAGCTAGTGAGGTCCCATAAATCACCATGCTGAGTATCAGGATTTCAAAGGCACACGCTGTGGGCTCTGCCATCCAGGCGTGTTGATTCAAGCTCCAGTTGCATTGGGTTACTTATATGGCAGCATATAAAGTTCACCTTTAAGTTTAAAAATAGTTCCAGTCCTCATCCCTACTAAAGATAGGCCACAATGCCTACTATGTGTGTGCACCACACTATGCACTTGACACAAGTTTTCATGTCATTCTCATAATAACCATGTGAAGTAGAGTTTATTAGTCCTGATTCACAGAGAAAATAGAGGCTCAGAGAGGTTGAGGGAATTTAATTATCCAAGGTCATAACTCTAGTGTGGGGTGGATTTATATCCAGAAGATAAATTGTTAAGCTCTTTGGAATAAGGAAGATTTAAAGCGGAATCCAGATAGAGATCCATATGTGTCATTTGCTATTCTGTCCCGCCTTTCTCTTTTGGTATCCAATAATCACTCATGAAACACTACAGTGAATCAACCTACACTGATTTTGACACAGTCTCTCTTCACCGTGGTCCAGCTTATACCGTGCTGCCCCATGCTCTCCCTCCCAGGCAACAGGTTCCTTAGGGGGTAGCCCAGCAGTTGGATGTGACAAACCACCCATGCTGCTACTGGGCCATGACTCAAGGAGGCAACAGGTGAAGGAGGTGAAGCCAGCTATTGGTGCTAAAAAAGACTCAAGCCTCAGAAATACACTCTGTCTATAAATCTCCCCTCTTCAGTCAGAACTCCCACCTCCCTCATCCCCACAGCCAACTGTCTTCCCATAAACAGTCAGACCCTCACCTCAGGGGATTTCTTTTTTCCTTCAAGGCTGTCCCACAGGTTTATTCCAACCAGATTTCACCATATGAATCCTAGGTGTAAAGTAGGCAGGAACACAAACTGGTCAGCCTGCCTCCAGCCAAGGACAACTCTGATCCCAGGCCAGCGCAGTCAGATATTCCTCCTCCCACCCTTCTCCTTCACCACCTCACTGTCTAATACAGCTTTCTTCTACCTTCCTTTCCTTCCATCTTTATTTCTCACTCTAGCCACGAGTCCATCTTTCCTCTCCATTCCCCCAAAAGGCAACACCATAATAACTGTCTATTTAAAATTCTGACACCTGCTTAAACCTTCCCTACATTTATCCTATCTCCCGCTGATTGATCGAGCTTTATACTACCAATTCTACTCACCCAACCCTCCAAATCCCATCAGCTCAGAATCTCAGCTCTGCCTTAGTCAATTGGTCTTCTCATACCACTGACCCCCTCATCCTTTAGTTTAGATCTGTGGCCTGTTAACTACCTGCCTGCTAAGTTGACTCCCAATCTAATGCTGTCTCACTGGCATACTTTTCCTAAGAGCTAGGAGCTAGGAGCTAGGTCCTTTCTGCTCTCATCCCAACATGACACAGAGAACAAGGAAGGCAGACTAAGCCGCACAATAGGATTCCCTTACAGGAATTATATTTGCTGAAACTGCTCTTACAATTTTGAAATCCAGAGCTCACTGAATAAATTAAAAAATTATTAGGACATATTTTGCAAATGCAGCCTGAGAACAAACACTTGTTTTTCTATCTCCTTGTCCTCCCCCCAGATGTTACATTCAGAAAAATAATGATCTCTGCCTGTATTAAGAAGCATATGGCTCGTGGACAAGTTTAATAGAGCATCAGTTTTTCATCTTTAAAAATGTGACAGATAACATTAACAGGTTTGAACACAAGGTTAAGGTAACAAGTAAGTTTTCCACAGAATATTTCAAGTCAGTTTCAACAATATGCTCTGATGAGAATGACAATACTTAACATCTTTGGTATAAATTTGGATTTTCTGTATAATTCAGTATAATATATCATTCTTTAAATAGACTCATGATAATTTGATTTTTGTATAATCTTTGAAAAATCAGTTCCCACTGAAATGAAATATCTGTTCTTTCTCTGTAATGGGTTTACACTGGAATGATCAGGCAAAATGAAAGGAGAGTAACAAAAGGAGAACACTTCAATATATCCTCTCTAAATATTTTTGAGAATATTATTTAAGATACCTTTATTCATATTTAGGTCTAAAACAAAAACAAAGCACCAAAACACCGCTGTGCCCACCATGGAAAGCGGCCTTAAATCAGCCAGTCATTTTCTGAAACGAAGACGACAGTATCAGCTCACACTTATTCCACGGTGGCAGCCTCATCTGTGCCTGGTTGCCATGGACACTTCCCTATCAGGCCTGTGCTTTCTACGCTCCAGGCCTGCTTATGACAGACGGAGGTGTTTCCTGTTACGGTGCCTATGTCTGCACAGCACACTCCTTTCCAGTAATATAAAGCCGAGGCTGCCACCCGAGGGATCACCGTGCAGCAGACCAGAGACGCTGACGGAAACCCAAGCGTGCCTCAGGCAAAGCTGCACAGGATGCTCCCTAACAGGCAAATGCCAACCAGCACATCTTTTCTTCCCTGTGGGAAGGGGAAGTATTCAGATGTCATTTTTAGTTGAAGCAAACCTATAATAAGAATGTTACTGCTAAAGTAGATCCAGAGGAGAGAGGACTATTAAAGGCCACCAATATAGCCTGTATGGTTTTTGTCTGTATACTATAAACTTTTAATTTAAATGAGATTAGACTAATCTGAGCATAAACCATGCCAAAGTTTCTGAGCTATGAGTGTCTGTAAGCAGAACTGAGATTCTTAAATGGGAAATAATCAGGATTCTTGTCCGTGAAAGAAAAACATCTTTCTTGCAAGACATCAACTATAATGCACAGACTCCAAGGTGACAATAGCATTTACATGAACAAACATCCTGCATATAGTACTAATTTATATGGCCAATCACAAAATGATATATTGACACTCACTGGTTTTAGGTTATAAGGCCTGTAGAGGCTTCATAAATGCATGGTAGAAAATTTGCTGTTTATGAATTTAACCAGTTACTGAATCCATCTGCTTATCAGAAACATGGCTTGTATTAAATTCACACAAAGAGAAAAAAAGTGTATCTCTCACCCGTATTTTATGAATATGAGTTGAGAAAAAGGCTACACGGGTAACCCAAAATGATGCAGACACTCTAGGAAGTGAATTACATTAAGAAGCCAGGAGATTTCTAACTACACAGGTAGTACTAACACATCTCAGGCTTGGTTCTGAGATGAAAAATAGATAACAGTAACAATGATGCTTTGAAATATTGATCATGCTAAACACTACCGAAACTAGCAAAGAACAAAGTAGGCAGGAACAGATTATATTTTCATTTTATTAATTTATACGACTTCTACTCAAATGACATTACACAGAAAAATTAGGACGAATTTCTTCAATTCTTTGACCAAATGTTTAGTAATTCCCTTGGAAAAAGTCTGAAAAATAGTAAAATTGAAACTATTACTCATAAAAGAACTTTAATCTTCTAAGCCCTCTTAAGTAAAATTGACCTTAGTTCCTAAAATTGATCAGTAATGATTCCTACAGCAGAGAGCAGAAGCATTTAAAGGTGCATTTCAAGGATCACCACTACAATACCATTCACACAATTCATCCAATATTTATTGAGCACCTACTCAACAAGACCTTGTGTGTGATGTTACTGAGGCTGGAGAAATAAGACTAATGACCTAATGGACATTGTAAATGTATTAAGAATAAAAAAAGAAAGAAATATCGGACTAAGAGTTAAGAGAACCACTACAAAGTCCTGTGGAAGGTCAAAGGAAAGAGATTACATCCAATTAGGGGAGGCAGGGCGAAAGGCATGGGAGAAGATACAACAGAAAAGACTTCTTAGAGCAGGTAGCCTTCCAGATAGACCTTAAAGGATGATTAAGATTTGTTTAATAAACTTTTTGTTTTAGAAAAGTTTTAGAGTTACAGACAAATTGGGAAGATCAGTGCAGAGAGTCTCCATCTGCCTCACCCCCAGCTTCACCTATTACTAACATCTTACATTAGTATGGCACACCTGTCATACTCATTGAACAGTATGATGCATTATTAAACTAAAGTCTACACTTTACTCAGATTGCCCAATTCTCACCTAATGCTCTTTTTCTGTTCCAGGATCCCACCCAAGACAGCATGTTACATTTGTCTCCTTCGGTCCTTCTTGGCTGTCAGTTTCTCAGATCTTCTTCGTTTTTCCTGGCCTTGACAGTTTTGAGGAGTACTTGGTCAGGTATTTTGTAGAATGTCCCGCAGCTGGGAACTGCCTGATGTTTTTCTCTTGGTCGGGTGGGATCATATGCTTTTGCTAGGAAGACCATAGATGTAAAGTGCCATATTCATCAGATCATAAGTGTACCTACTACAACATGGCCTCACTGTGGATGTTACCTTTGACTGCCTGGCTGAGGCAGTGTGCGCCTGTGGGGTTTCTACAGCCTAGCGGTACTCTACTCCCTCCTTCCCTATTGCGCTTTTCGGAGGGAAGTCAATATGCACAGCACACTTGAGGAGTGAGTAGTTTTATGCTCTCCCTCCTTGAGGGTTAAGTCACTACATAAATTACTTGGAATCCTTCTGCACAGATTTTCCTATTCTCCCCATTTAATTATTTAGTCAATAAAGTATTTATGTCAATATGACCTCATGGATTTTTTTATTTTTATATTTTGGGTTATAATCCAATACTCACTTTCTTGATCGAATATTCCAAGCTCTGGTAATTGGGAGCCCTTTCACAAATTTGCTCTTTATGTCCCTTTGTAATGTTCCCATCAATGTGGAGTTTTACTTGAGTACTTCCTTACCTTCTGTCCCTACAACATGCTCCCAGTTTCAGAATCAGCTATTTCTCCAAGAACCTGTGACACCTCTGATTGGGCAATGGTATTAGAAACCAAAGTGAAGGTGCTAGGTGTATTCATTGCTACTGGGGTGTCACTCTTCAGGTCCCCTCAGGCGACTGAGCAGGGAAACATTTGTACATACACTAAGTAGTTAAGATGTTGAAAGGTGCAGTGAGATGCTTTGTCCTTAGTATATTTTTCTTTGCATTAAATATTAATAAGAGATTCTGTGCCTTTCAGTCTCATTCAGAAGAATAATAGGAATACATTCATTTATGAAAATAACTGGCTAAACTATTCTCTAATGCTATATGTATTCCTCCAAAAGTAGCACAGAGAGTTTTAGATATTCTGGCAAAACTTCAGGCCAGATTGATGGGCTGTTCTGTAAAATTACACAAGAAACAAAAGGTAAATTCCTTGAAAAGTCACTGATGGAAAGCAAAGTAAGTGAAAAATCCAACAGTCCTCTTCAGTTAGCATCACCATCATTAGGCCACCATTCCCTCTTCAAAGCTTGTAAGTGTGTACTAGTAGGTATCGGGACAGCAAAGAAACACGTTGTCTAACTCTCATCCCACAAAACAAGAAAAGACAGATGGTATTTCTTTATAGATAGAAATAAATGATTTGACATTACTGAGTACCTGCTATGTCTCTGACTCTGTCTAGACAATTTCCATCTTTTAAGTCATTAAATTGTCACAGCAACTATCTAACAGATGAGAAAACCGAAGCACAGAATTACAGTAACTTGTCCAATTTATATCTAATAAAGGCAGAGAGTGAATCCAACCCAAGGGGGTGCTCTAAATCCATAGACTGTTCTGCCTGAGGAATGAATGTCGAATGAATGAGAGATTTCTGATGATTAAATTTGGCTTTTTCTCTTCTAGTGGGGAGATCCCATTAATGTCAGAGAAGGAAAATCATAGGTTGTTTAAAACAAATTTTTCTAACCAACCATGACTCACCAAATTGTTCTTGTTGGCAATTTAGAATGGTATATCCAAAAGTATGCCAGTGTCTGTGAGTAGTAAGCAGAATGCTTTACGGTGGTGTAGATGAACATTTTCTCATTTTGTGACATATTAATTTTAATGTGTACTAGAAAAAATATAACTAGGACTTCAAATCCATGCTTTTATGTACATCCTTGCTTAAGATGAGGCATTCAGGTGGGTATTTGCAATAAAAAAGAAATGCTTTAAATAAAAACATTCAACCTGTAGCAATTGTGAATGGACACAGGAAGTCTGAGCAACACTAATTTAGACTGTTATTACAGAAGAGAAAGGTCATGTTTTCCTTCTAAGAAATATTATTTTCTTACATTGCAAGGAGTATATGGCACATGGTTTTCCTCAATCTCTTTTTAAAACACATTCTAGACATTGGAAAACTTACGTGCAATTTACTGATCACCCAGAATGTGCTATCCACCAAACTGAGCTTTGCATACATTGTTTGATGCTCTCAGCAACCTTTTGATTTTATTTTCCCCTTTTATCGTCTCCATTTATAAATGAAGAAACTGAGATTCAGAGAAGTGAGACATGTTTCCCAAAATATTAGGTAGGAAGCTGCAGACAGAGCTGGAATATGAGACCAAGATCATGTGACAAAAGCCATCTATGTTCTTTCCGCTCTACGAAGCTGCCGTAGGCATCACAGGTGTTCACGCCAGTCCAGGGAGTAAATGTCATTCATGCTCATCCAAGTGGACAAAGTGTAGCAAAATAATAACAAAAAGCCCAGAACACTAAGCACTAATAAAGAAAAGTATTTCATTAAAGATAAAGTATCCTCTCTAACCTACTGTCATCCCATTTAACTCATTTTTTAACGAACAGAGCAGAATTGTTTGTTGTTTAATCAAATAGCAAGACTCACTCCCCATCCCTGTTCAAGTGAATAAAAGAAAATGCCTTCCTGAAATGTCTTTTAAAACTAGTGTGAGTATTCAAATAAAGGGCAACCCATTTCTATATTGCCTAGAAAGATGACAGACTAATAGAGCCAATGAAACCATCACAAGTAGCCAGGTACCCCAATGCCACCCGGAGAGAGCTATGCCACCACAAAATAAGCCCCCCGCTATTTGCAGTTTTAGAGGGTTGGTCTCTTTCTGAAAAAGATCAGATTCTATATATTTTATGGATTAACTGAAAATCATAACATTTATAGCATTTCACATCTGCCAGACAGGTGTATCTTAAGTAATAGCTACAATTTATGTGACTATCAGAAATCTTCTTAAATTGAACAAATAAATGCGTTATCTATCATCCTTGCTATTTGGGGAAAAATGTGTTTAATCTATCCATAATGTTGGGGAAAGTTCTATTTTATGTTGGTCAAGGCTTTTGTTTTGAAATGAAAAAGAAAAACAAACACAAAAACACAAAACAAAACCCAAAAACATAGTTTATAACGCTCCAAGGCGCTACCTCTATCCGATAATTGAATCAAAAAGTAATAACTGAAAAGAATTTCTCTAGTAATGACTAATTTATTGAATAACAAGTTAGAAGTTTTTCGATAATTAAATTATTAGGGATATTCTCAATCCTTCATAAGAACTATGGCACACATGTAAACTACATAACTCTTCGCCAAATCTACTTTTATTAAGTAAATGAAAAAGCAAATTCAAAACATCAATAAATTTATTTTCTATAGATACAGAAAACACATTCTTTTAAAATTTGAAGTTTTCTTTAGGCATGTTTATTAATTCTTAACAATTCTCTTATGACTATGTCAACAAATTTTAGTATTTTAATGTAGAAAATGACTGTCACTTGATATTTGTTCTTCATAAAATTAAAGTACCTTTTCCAACTTAACTTCAACTTCCTTCTTAGCAAGGAAGTTTCTGTTCTGTAATACTCACATAATGCTGAAATACCTTAAGGTTTAGCTACCTCTATAAATATCCTATATTCATTCTAGCACCCCTTTTTCCCAGAATAAAATGTAAAAGCAGTTATAGAAAACTCTAGCATATATTTGTATGCACTGGCTATTAAACAGCAGCAGGGGGAGCAGACAATGAAACACTAAGAAAAAGCACCCCAGAAAGCAATGTAATTTATGGCAACAGAAGCACGAAAATTTCTTGAAAAACAAATAGACAAAATAAATTCCATAAAGAAGCAATAACCACGTTTGCAATGTTGGCCTATATACATCTGGAATGCACTAAAGAACAGCCTTCAGTCTCTTAGAAGGATGCTTGAATCCTAACTTCAAGACGTGCTTTCAGCTTGAAGCACAGTAGTTTCCAACAATGACAGGACAAGAAACTGCCCCAAAATTAGACAGAGGAAAAAACCCCATGTTTTTAGAGTGGCATATTTTGAGGAGAAATCAAAGTGATTTTGTTTCCTCCTTCAAACATTCCTGCACTTACACTGGTGAAGTGGGCCTTGTTAGGTCACAAGTGAATGAAGTTATAGGGTTCAAGTTATAGCATAATCCTTGAAACTCTGAGGCTTAGGCTCCTGGCCTGTCCTCCTTGAATCCTCAACTGACTTTTTATAAGAGAAGGTGACCAAAAACACTGTGAAACTACTTTGCATACAAACATCTGGCAGGATATTCTAGCTTTGCAAAATCTGTACAAAAGGATGGAAATATGCCCACCGATCCCAGATAGTTTTATATGTTCTAAAAATTAATAGGAACTGTTTTTTCAGTTATACAGTAAAACAAAGTGTTATTTGGCTTGTCTGTTTGGAATTCTGTAACTGGCACGTAAGAAAAGACTAAACTTCTAATAAGAACTTCAAAATGTTTATGTCTATATTAAACCAAAAAAGTGTCGATATAATTTAAGCATTTTTATAATACAGAAATGTACATTAAGGACAGTTATTTAATAATTATATTATGAGAATCCATAAACTTAAAATGTCAAGCATAAATTACAATTGAATGTTAAAAAAAAATGTTAGCCAAGTAAGCAACCAATTAAGTTTGACCTAAAACTCAAATAATAATGCCAACAACAACAGGTATAGTGCCTACTATTATCAGGCACTATTTCTTACCTAGCTATTTTATTCTCTCAACCTTCTGCATTAGCCTTTCAAAATAGATATGGTGTCCACCTTATGCGAAGGAAATTGAAGCTAAAAAAGTTAGTCAGTTCTCTGATGTAACTCAGTCAGCAAGGAACAACATTATGATTCAATTTCTAGGTCTGTCTACCTCCAGAGCTTTGAGACATCACCAAAATCTCCCTCAACTGTAGCAATGAGGTTCCAAAGGAAATCTGTACAAATCTCAAGCGGATTCATGTGTTTATGAGGGCAAATGCGATAGGTTTAACCACTCAAATTAAATGCCATCTGGAGCCTCTTACCCTACTTGGTACAAGCATCCTACATGTATTACGCCAACTCTGGCCTTGGACAAGAACTCAATAATTTTCCCATCTCAATACCATCAATAAGCATTATGCACATTACAACTCCCATCAGGAAATATAGCTAGTTACTTCTAAAACATCATTTAAAAACTGCTAATAATTTAGATTCTTTACATTAGGATTTTTAAAAACATATGAAGAATCTGTTAACCCAGTTAGCTAAACGGGTTTGAAGAATCAATTTCCTTCTTCCTGACACCCAAAGCCCTCTTCATAATAATCACCATAGAGATATAGTGATTATTTGCATAGCTCTCTATATAATCACTTACAAATCCTAGTCCTTACTAGTATTTTTATTATTTAAATCTATTAGAGTAACTTTTTTTTTTTTTTTTTTAAAAACAAAAAACCTCAAGAGAGAACAGAGAAAGATGTCATGACTTTTCAAAGCAAAAATAACCTGAACACATTGGTTGGTGCAACATGTAAAAAAAAAAAAAAAAGATGGTAAGAAATAACCCGAAGCTATGTTTCAGACTTACTCATTCATACTCAAGGGATATCAGACAACCTAGTGGACGTGTGATACAAGCTGTCACTATTCCATTTCTGACTTAGGCTCACTCACGGGGACCTTCAGATCAGCTGCTCCAACTCAGTTTACAGCTCATGTGGATGTGACTTATTCGTGCCCTTGCTATCAAACAGAAGGGTCACTTTACAACCTTTACTAAGAGCTCCCCCCCCCCTTTTATGCTAATCCTTTTTCATCTATAAAAAGTTACATGAGCTTAGCACTCATTTAGAAATGAATGGGTTAAAAAATGAATGGCTTAGACATTAAAAGTTTAAGCAACAGCTACATCTGAGTTGAAAAAAATGTAATGTTAAAAATAAGTGTCCCGTCAGTAATCATTCAACCATAAGGCGTAGACTGCTAGAATGACTATATTTTGAAGAAGTATTTTCTCAACCTAGATTGCACTTCAACCAAATAAACCTGTATATTAACACAGTCATCGTCTAATTTAGGGTCCTTCACAATGAAGATTAAAAAATAAAAATCCCTGTCTTATGGGGTGCCTTTAAAAGAAAGGAATCATTTTGAGTAATTATTGTGACAAAGTTTTATTTTTCAGATCTTAAAATGTGGATAAGGTAATTACTTGACAGTTGTCATATATAGTGGATTATTAGAGTTCATGTTAATTTTTAAATCAGAAGACAGGTTTCATCATAAGAGTATGGATTTTTGGGGAAAGTAATTGTAGCTGCGTGGGTTCATTTTGCTGAAAAATAACAGTCAAATCATCTTGAAAACATAAGCAACTGCCTTCAGGTGCCTTCAGGCTCTGCTCTTTCTTTTACTACACAGAATTAACCAGAGAAGAGAATTCAGAACGCAGGCCCACTGCAGAATGGTCCCATTCAGCAGCTAGGACAATGGAGATACCCAGCTTATGTCCACTGCTATTATGAATCAAATTATGAACAGACAATTTATGTTTTAGAAATTTAATAAATAAACTAGGAATTCGTAAGCCAGATGAGAACAATGGCACTGAATGCCACAGCGGGGAGTAGGAGAGCAAGAACCAATCATTTTAATGAAGAGTCATACCAAATTTAGAAATGAGGCCCAAATGACCAAAAAAAAAAAAAAAAAAATTACATTTGATCAGCATGCTTATGGGTAAGTCAGCATGCTTACGGGTAGGTTAGTGCCTGCAGCCAGCGACTGGAGAGTCCCTTTTATTTTATTTGCAGGTAATGTTTCATTTAAAAACAATGCTGTCTATGTAAGCATTATCGACAGATAAGACAAGTGGCTGATACGCTATGGTATTTTTAAAAACCGCGTGAGAAAAAAACAGGTGGGATAAAAACTACAGCAGGCTAAAAACAAAATAAAAAGCATCACTCTCTGAAAAATATGTGCACATAAACAGTAAAAACGGTATACACTTCCTGACCTTGTAAATAGGTGGCTCAAAATTAAGTATCTTTAAGAGAGTGTTACTAATCTTTGTGCTACTAATTGTCACACAAAGTTATCGAGTCCTTACTGGTTGAATCTCCTGGCCATTTGCATCCAACATCCTCCTTTCCTATCCCCTCAGCCAATACTCATAAAAACATACATAATCAATTATTTCCTTATACAACTAAAGACAAAAAAACCCCACAGGAATTCTGAGAAAAACAGCAAAACAGACAACACTCTACCTTGCTTTACCGCTGAGCCAGACTGAAGGTTACTTCTCATCCCCCCAAACTCCACTAACCACCAAGACCGGCACGTTAGCAGATATGGCACAAACACCCCATTGACTTTCCAAGACTCAAGGGAAGGAACAAGGTAAAGATCATAATGGTATTTTCTATCTTCGCTGACGTTTCTTCTGGACAGGTATGGCCAAGTGAACATACAAAGGGTCAGTTTTTACAGGGTACCCTGACCCCTAGATAAATGAGGGCTAAGGTTCCAAGTTCAGTTTGAGGGATGACATCAAGAGATTGCACTGACCTCCAGCCACTCTTATTTCCAGCTGGGAATCCCAAGAATACCCTTAAACATGCAATGCCCATGGACTCGACTGGGTTTCTGCAGCAAGGGCAAAGTGTCACGAGTCTTCCCATCTGCCACCCCCCCAAAAAAACCACTGTGTCCCGGAGGTACTGCCATCAACTATGTCAAAGCTACTTTTGCAAAATGTTTCCTTTATCTGGAGTGAGTGGAAGAGAGAGGGAAGGCACAGAATCAGGGACCTCCCTCGGAGGGAGCATAACTGCCAACAATCTGCATACATTTCCCGGGGCCACGGGAACCGGTGGCTTCACCGGCGTGGGAACCAGCCGCCTCCGGACCTCCGTGGGAGCGGAGCAGGGCCTTACCTTGTTGGAGGCCATCTCACTGACGGAGTGCCTGGTCTGCAGGGTCTCTAGCTGGTCCAGACACCAGTCCAGCTCCTCCAGGGTCTCGCTGGCCAGTTTCTGGTAGGCCTCCTCTGCGAAGAGATAGGGAAAGGGGGGCTCAGTTCTCAAGCGCTTCACGGGGCTGCCAGCGAGTTCAAAGGGGGCCATCCTGCCGTACCCCGCCATGCTCGGATGCCCGGTGCCCGCACATGGGGGCTGCTCCTTCATATTGCCGAGCCGGGCGCTCTGCTAGCGGGGCAGCCGGCCTCGGGACGGCACGGGCTCTCCAGCTTGGCGTCTCCGTTCGGCGTCCGGGGAGGGCGCGCGGAGTGCGGCGAGCCAACTTTTACGCGGAGGAGACACGGGCCAGGAGACCACGATGCGACTTGGAGACGGCGCGGCGGGTCGGAGTCCTAGTCCTTGGGGATGACGAAGGGGGTGGCGCGTGCGCCTCGGAGCCCGCCCCGCGGGGGAGCGGCTGGTCCAGCGCCCGATCGCCCCGGCGGCCAGCCCGCGCCGCGGCTCCGCGCCCGCCCCGCCGGCCGTGCCTCACTCGGGGCGAATGAATCAGCCGCGGCCACGGGTGCGCGGCCACCACGTTTCCTGTTTTCTTTCTCAACTCCGCGGGCGGCGGGCGCAGCGCTCCATCGCCGCGGCTTTCCGGGAACACTCCCCCTCACGCCCCTCTCGGCCCCCCGCGGGCCCGGCCCCTCCTCAACTCCCTACGAAACGGGCGCCTGCAGCCACAGCCCGGCCCGGCCCGCGGCATCCCCCCGCGCAGCCGGCGCGGCTGGCTTTGAAGCCCAGGCGGAGGGGCGCGGGCGCGGGCGCGGTGCCTGCGGGGCTGCGGTGGGTCCGCGCGAGGGGAGTGGCGGAAAACCCGGCGTGGAGCGGCCGCGGGGCTCCGGGGGACCTGGCGCGCACGCGCGGCCGCGCACCTGCCCCGCGCGGACCCCGAGCTCCCGCGGAGCCCCCGCCCCCGCCGGGTCTCCCCGAAAGCCAGAGCCTCATCGCCTCGGCCACTGGCAGCTGGCTACCTGGGGGAGTTCGCGGGAGACCCGCCGGGCTGCACCCGCAAGGTTACTTAGGACCCGCGCCACCGTTTCTGAGCGTTTGGGTTTTAGGGTGTTTGAACCTTCGTTTCTGAGGGTTTAGGATTTGCCTACTTCAATGAGGACAGGGTGGTTGTGGGAATAAAAGCATTTCTATCAAGACCTGACTTTGTCAGTACCCAGTCCCGGCTAAGCACCAGACTAAATGTTGGGGGCGGACATAAACAAGCAAACAGAAACATGCAAAGCTGTGGGTCGGGACGCTCAGACTTGACAATATGCTGTAATTTCATATTCAGAATCGCCCAAGAGTTATCTTAAAGCAGCAGCCGTGTGAATGCACCACATAGTACAGGCAATTGACACATGTCCTGCATACGTGCTCCAGTCGCCTGTGGAATTGAAAATCAGAGACCAGGATGGTCTTGGGATGCCAAGGGGAAAAGGCTGGCAGGGTATTTCTATTCACCATGCACAGAATAAACTACAAAGGTGAGAAAAATGAAAGCATTATATGTGAAAGCCGGTTCTATTTACAAAAGCTGACCTGGGGACCATGGGCACTCTCCATAAACACATCAATTATGGAGAACTTCGCTACATTAGCCTGCGGATAAGCAAACCTCTCGCGGGGAAAATAATCCAAACTCCCAAAAGTCCATCTTATAAAACTTTGTTATTTTCAGTTAGAAAGAACACATTGAAAAGCTTACAGTGAAGTTGGTGAGATGGCTTTTCTTTGTCTTGGAATCTACAAGGTAATATAGGGGAAGAAATTCTGCCTTTGAAATGTAGGCTCTGTATATGATCAGCAGCACAGTAAAGAATTTCACGGACTGAATCTCAAGTTCCTGGCATTTTCCAGGTAAGTTTTTATATATCATTTGTAAAAGTTAGAATAACTTTCAAGTATTTGTTACATGTACTGCGTGGTTCATTGTTATCAAGGATTCTTGAACTATTGCTATTCACTTTGAGAACTCTAGGTTAAAATTTGCCTCTTTTATTCTACTGTGTTTTTTGCCCCTCCTATACCAATCTCTGTAAATGTAGACTCGAGGTGAACAAACAACTGCCTAAACCTTGCCAGGTGAGTTATAAAGTGTAAGACTGGAGCTTTTATCTCTAACAAAAGGAACAACCTTAAAGATAATTTAAAATAGTAAATATAAAATATTTTATCTGTTATAGCCTTGCCCTGATTGATTATAAGAATATAAAAAACATACCATGCTTGTTATAAAAATTGAAACATTACACAAAGACATGATGTAGAAAGTCCCTTGTAATCCCATACCCTTAAGGTCATAAATTATAATTAAGCCTATGACCATAACTTATTTTCATTGTACTTAACACCTTCCATATGCAAGCACAGCAGTACCTAGTTGTGATGGTAGTATATCTACTATATGTTCCCACTGATTTAAGAGAGGAAAGGGGGGAGGGGAAGGAAGAAAGGGAAAGAGAATGAAAGAGAGAGGGACTTCAATGTGAGAGAGATACATCAATTGGTTGCCTCCCAAAGGAGCCCGAATGGGATTGAACCCACAACCTAGGCCTCTGTCCTGACTGGAGTCCAAACCTGAAACCTTTTAGTGTACGGGGCAATGCTCCAACCACCTGGCTACCCAGCCAGGGCTATATGGTTTTGGTTTTGCTTTTTTCATCTCTCTACTGTATAAAATAGGGATTTAGGATATTTTAAGAAGAAATTGACTTATTTTGGGTAATCTGCCCATTGTTAGCATGTCCAGTGGGTTAAAGATGCAAAAATCATTGTGTCAAGAATTTTTCACTGTCATCTTTCCAGTCACTGGTTACATCAGAAGCCAGGAACCCTCTCTCCATACCGCTAAGACTTGGCTTTCCATGTTCCTCTTCCCTGCACTCCAATTCTTCCAAAAGTCTGAGCTCCTATGTAAGTAATCCCCTCCCATCTTCAACTTCTCTAAGCTTTTCAGAAATACAGGCCTTGGGCCTAACAGGATGTGGCACCAGATATTATATTTCACTGTTTATTTTTTAATCATAATAGAAATGTAATTCTTGAGAGCCAATGCTTCAAAACATGCACTTCAACACAGGATTGCTCTTAAGAAGGAAGTACAGGGACAATGGGAACAACTTATTTCAGAAGATCTACTTTATGTCCAAATACTAGACAATCAACATTTGGGTGCAATCATAATGTAGTAATAGATGTATTTTAAGTTCTACCATCTTCTGCATGTACCTTATAAATCTGGAGAATGGAAAAAAAAAATGAACAGAGCCCATCTATTTACCAATAAGTAAGAAAATAATTACTAATCACAGCAAAGAACAGTTTGTTCTATAAAACTGTTACTCAAATAAAGAATTATGGTTGATATTAGCATAGAACTAATACTACTTTTTCCAAATTCCTAGGTTTATAGGCAATATGGTTAACCACAGTTTTTCAGGATCATTATTAAATCTTAACTTTTAGGAATTTTAACCCCAAATGTTCTAAGAAATTGAGTAACTGACCTTTTTATCCCTACTGAAAAGCCTTAAGGTGAAGTTGCCAACTATCTTACAGGAACTTGAATCACCACACTACACAAACACACCTAAGTGTTATCAATAGCAGCACACAAACAGTGAGCTTGTTTAATTTTGGATTTTACCAAAAGCACAAACTGTATTCCTTAATAAAATACTTGTCTCCCCAGAGAGTAGTATTCACTGTGGTACTCCTTGAAAATGTATGAAAATTCTTCTATTTAACTGTCCCAAATCTTGCTAAATCAAGGAACTAACTATAGGGAGAAAAATTCCCAATCAACAACTGTTGGTGAAATTTCTTAAAAGCTAGGAGAGTGCAATGGAGCAGCAACTGAGAAATAACTCGAGCCTTTGGAAGTCTCCTCCTACATGGTTTTCTTCAAGGCACCCTTGAACTATGGAACACCCGTGATTCTACTCGGGATCTTCTGTGAACAAACAGTTCTGAATTCTTTCAGGCTAGCACTTGGCTTCCGTCATTGTGATGCGATCAAGGGTTCCCCTGACACATGGCCTGAACCGGTGCCAGGGGCTCCGGGAGGAGATGCTGAAGCAGCAGCTTCCCTATGCAAAGGAAAAAAGGAATTGCCTCAGAGCCACAGCAGTTAGCGAGGGGTTGAGGTCGTTTTCTTGTGAAATGTTTAGCAATTTACTCTTACCCACAACTTAAGCATGTTGACCATTGAGGTAAAAAGATCCACTCTACGTGATGTGTTACTATGTGGATGTTGGCTTTACCAACGCTGGAATGACTAAAGGTCTGTATAAGTTTGTCATAATTCCTAGATAAGCCTATTGGTGTAAATGAAGAGAACAGCCTCCCCCCCCCCACCCCCCACCCCCCACTCAAATCACTTACTACGAACACCATTTGCTTACACTTAATTAAAAAATAAGCTATAATAGCTGATTTAGATTTTAATTAAAATAAAAAAAATATATCTTCCTAACCAATTCCAACTTCTCCTCCCCTAATTCCCACCAAAATTTTCTCTTTGTTCCTAAGGATGGAGTCGATGGTATCTGAAGTAGGCAAAACTGGAGAAAAATGATTTCTATTTCATGGATTGCTTTGAGCTAGTCCCTCCCTGAGTTTGCTATAGTGAAAGATTTGTGCAGGTTAGTTCTAACTTTTGCTGACGTTTCCCACCTCCTCTATGCCTTTTATCTGATGGGAAATACATGAAGGAGTTGGATTCATTTTCAATGTGTACATGTAACAGGTTTAAGCAGAGCTTGCCAGTGGCAGGCTGCTCTCAGGTCCAAGTATATTTCTGGCATCAAAGTTCTTGTTTTGAAGTATTTTAAAATCTTATGAAATATATAATATTTCACTTATTACTTCAAAAATCCTCCAAAGGGAAGATGTGCATAATTTTCTGAGTTTTTTCCTTCTAGCTTCTCACTATCTTATGCTTTTTTTCCCCCTAGTGCTTTGCCTAAGGCTCTAGTAGAACTTTAAAATGAAATAAATGCAAGATTGGGTTTCAGTGACTTCTAGTACTAACAGTAAGTCAACTTCTAGCAGCATCAGTAATGTATTTAGAATGAACTTGGTGTCATGTACTTAACAGAGTCTGTAAAAACAAGATGATTAAAAGAGTGTATCTTACCCAAGGAAACCCTGGGGTCTAGAATGGAGCAAATAGAAAGCATTCAAAAGAAGAAAACGCATGGGCTATGGGAGAATTAAAAAAACAGCTATTTAAATCAGACTGGGACAGAGGTAGAATGGGAGAAGGCTGAGTCCAAAAGAATGAAATAGGAGATAAGAGGGTAAGAAGGATTTTTTAGAGAAAAAAATATGAGCAAACATGCGGGCCTATATTCAGTAAGGTATGTGTGCATGTGTATTCGGAGAAGGGAACTGTCATGAGCAGGGCCTTGCTCAGGGAGAAAGAGGCTAGAGAAAGCCACAGACACTGGCCATGGAAGTGTTGTCAGGCATCTGCCGGTAAGGCCTTTGGCCTGAACCTCAAGAGTGGGAACTGCTGAGTGATTCAGAGTACTGTGTGATATGGGCTCTGATCTTAATTAGATGGGAAATTCTAGGGCTCTGGAATAAATAGGATTGAAGTAGGCAAGGCTGAAGTCAGTGAGACCATTATCTTCAGCCATATTATTGGTAGAGTAAAATTAATAATTTATAGAACATTTGCTTCTCTGATGATTCTTCTTATCTAAGACAATCTCAGAATTAAAAGTATACATAGGCATGTGTTCACAAGATATGTCAGGCATGAATAGAAAAGGACTTCCCAATGTGACTTGTAAGGGGATAGACTTCTTGCTCTTAAAAACTATAGTCTTCTAGTCACTGAAATTTTAATCATACTGTATTCACCATAACTTTTCATCAGAATTTCTTTCAGGGAGAGCCTGCCTGCAAGAAAGTGTTTGATAAGGTACTTATATAGAAGATGTGACTTTAAGGAGCTTTGGTTTGGATGGAACTAATCTGTGATCTCTTCTACATAGGACTATGCCGATTGTTTTAGAAGTGTGTGTGTGTGTGTGTGTGTGTGTGTGTGTGTGTGTGTGTATGTATAAGGAGTCAACTTGGCGGACAGGGTGATTCCACCCTATAAATCACTCTCTTCTTCAAATATTTAATAAAGTTACCGATGGCATAAAATCCTGAAATAAAGAGATTTTCTTTGTTTTGTTTTAACCCAGTGAAGGGACTGAGCTTGGAGGCCGAATTGGCCGAAATTGAAACGTCAGCCTGAGTTGACACTGAATAGACGATGCAAAGAAAGAGGAGAAAACTTGTGGAAGTCAGTGTTAAGAGCAGGGAGGGCTTTTGTCCAAGGAGCTGGGATTTGAGCCAAGGTTAATCCGACAATCTGGGTTGCAGACTCCACATGACCTGTGTTAGACTATAAGCAGTGTTATCCCTTGACTGACACTGGAAGAGAAGAGGGAAATTCCAATCTCTTCTACTACATACAAGCCATAATTCCTGGCACATCACTTAATCTTTCTTAAGCCTTAATTTCCTCACCTGTGAATTGGGGATAATAAAATGTACCTTATAGATTATTTTAGTTTAAGTGAGAGACCCTGAGTGAAATAACCTTGCATTGCTCACCCAATTGATTCTTTTCCAGGCACTGCATTAAATGATGGAGATTTAGCATTGAACAAGGTAGTTGAAAGCTCTGCCTAATTCTCAAAGACTTTCCACTCTACTGGTTATGATGATCTTCTTTTATTGAACACCTGCTATGTGCTAGATGTTGAGTGCCCAAAGGTAAGGAAATGACTTTGGGTCTCCAGAAGCTCATAGCCTAATGAGAAAGCAGGTATGTAAGTTGCCCACTAAAACCAGGTAGTAGGTATAGGTAAGCACAGGGCAGAGGACGGGGACATGGGAAGTGTCCTCTGCCACAGCCTGTGAGGGATCTGGAAACCTTTCTGAAAGAAGCAATGTTAGCTTCGAGTCTCTAAGGATGAACTGAAGAGTTACCTTATGTGGAGGATGGGAGGTGACATTTGAGATGGAGGGTAAACATGTGCCATTGCCAGTCGGAGAACCACTTACAAGGTTGTTTAAATAAGTTTTATCTGCAATAAGGCATTTAATACCTGAGAGGTTCCTTCTTCTCGGGTTCTCAGTCCTAAACCAATTACTATGTTTCTATCATCACCATGAACCCTCACATATCAACCAGCTCTGGGCTGCATATGAGTGAAAAATCGAAGATCTAGAATAGTCTTCACAAGACCACACCAAATCATGCAAAGTTACTATGTATAAAAAAAAATGTGGAATATATGTCATTGGCTAATGAAAGAGCACCACTTACTGTGGGTTTGCTGGGAGGCCCGTGCCAACATTTCCCAAAGAATGTTCATATGAACAGTATTCCTACAAGATTCTCTTTACCAAAAGAATTCTGTGGTTAAACAAGTTTGGGAAATGTTGACTACGTAGCCTCTTTGGCAGTGATTTGTCGTGGACATGAACTACCAAAATCTAGAAATTCTACAGCAAAGAGACCCATTTAATGACAAGTATAACCTAAATTTATTTGACATCAGATTTTTTTTTTTAAATAAAACTATCATTTCTTTTTTTTTTTAAATATATTTTATTGATTTTTTACAGAGAGGAAGGGAGAGAGATAGAGAGAAACATCGATGAGAGAGAAACATCGATCAGCTGCCTCCTGCACATCTCCTACTGGGGATGTGCCCACAACCCAGGTACATGCCCTTGACCGGAATCGAACCTGGGACCTTTCAGTCCGCAGGCTGACGCTCTATCCACTGAGCCAAACCGGTTTCGGCAAAAAACTATCATTTCTTAAAGCACACTTTGGAAAACTTTGTCCTGTACCATGCCAGGTGAGTCCAAAAACATAAACACACTACTTGAGTTCTGTAGGTTTCCATATATTCAAAATCCCACCTTCAATATCTTATTTCCCCTTCTCAGGCCTTCCTGCGCTGCTGAGAGACTGGTCAGAGGGTAATCTGCCTCTTTCCATTCCCTCCTCTCTTTCTTTTCCCCAGAAAGAGAGCAGTCAAGAAACCCCATACATATTTACTGAGCCTCTCTGATGTTCTCTTGCTTTGAAATACAAGAACATGAAGGATTCAGTGGCCTGGGCCTGGGAAGGAACTTATAATATCCTGCTGAGAAAACCAGACACGTGACCAGCTGCTGCCTAGAGACAGCGTAAGGTGACGTAGAAATCATTCAGCTCTGAGTGCTATTGTAGCCCAGAAGGAGGGGACTTGATGGACTGTAGTGCAGTGTACAGGGCTCCAGGAAGAAGGCGAACCAGGATGTACGTCTTTGACGATGAAGTCTGTGATTTGAATGGCTGTGGGAGGAGGGAGTGAGCTAGCATTCTTTTCAGGTAGAAGAAATGTCTGGAGCCTGGATAAGGGTTACATGTGTGGGCGGTAAATAGACTGGATGGAGTAGCCTCCTTGAAGGGAGGAGAAGGGGAGTAGAGTTGAATACTTAAATGTGTGGCCTTGAGCTAATGGAGATGGTGGGAACTGGGTAAGTGCACTGGTAGCAGGAGGGAGATCGGAATCCATTGCAGCAGTGCAGATGCACAGCAAGTGGTGAGCAGTGTTCTTGGGGTATCCACTTCAGTGGGCTGTTAGGACAGTTATGAGCAATAGAAAGAGCATGGCATAGGGAATAGAGGTCTAGGCTCAAATGCTGGCCTCTGCAACTTAGCAACCACGGGTGAATTATTTAGCTTCTCTGTACCTTGGTTTTCTCTTTTCTAAATAGGGCTAAAAATACATCCCACAGAAGGATGCCTCCCCCCACCCACCCCCCAGGCCATTCTTCATATTTTATTTGAATTTTAAGACTAACTTTAATTTAAAAATCACATATCCACATGCCTATTTCATTTTTGTTGGTTTGAATTCTACTTAAATGCATGACTTGTTAAAAATTATAAATATTTATCAAGTCTGTTACATGTAATACATAACAGCTGATTTTAACTGTCATTTCTCTCCTCCCCATCTTCCTTCTCCCTGCCTCCTCCTCCTCCCCCTCCCCCTCTCTTTCCCCTCTTCCTCCTCCTCCTTCTTTTTGGTGGGGGCAGTGCTAGAATCCATTTATTGCTTTCCATAAAATTGTACACTTCTCAGAAACTACATTGTGTCTAGCAAAACATAAAGTAAGATTTGCAGTGCCTCTTTGCTCTTAGAACTCGGTCTTGTCCAGTTTGGAGCAAATGATCAGTTGCCCAGAGTCCTTGGTCTCATGCAATGCCAGCCTTCCCTTGCCCAGACCCTCTCTCATACCTGGGCCCTGTGTAGCACTGCACTGGGGCCAGCAATGGTGAGTTGTCCCTGCCTGGCTGTGGGAACTTCACCAGTGCTTCAAGGGAAGGCCCCCAAAAGGGTTGATGTGTCAGTCCTCAGACGCACAAAGCAGTTATGACAGCAAATTGAATAGTGCTTCCCCCAGGGAGCACCGAGCTAGAAAAACAATTCTCTACATATTTTTGATGCTAGGTGTAGTCAGCACCTATATCTCACTGAAAATGAACACAATTTCAACTGCAGTTGTTTTATTAAGCAAGATGCATAAAGCATGCCATTCATGCTTTATTTCATTCTTAAGTAGCTTTTGAAGTGTCCACAGAAATCTGGATACTTCTTGCCATGCCTTGATCTTGTAAACCCAAATTTTATTTTGAGTATTCCAGGTTTATGCTTAAATTACAGCTCCTTGATCAGAGAAAGAAATTGCATAGCATTTTTCTTTCCATTGTCTGAACACATAATGGCTGTACATATCATATATATATATATATATATATATATATATATATATATAAATTTTTTAGCTAGAATTATTTAAGGTGTGGACATTTTGCACCGAGATCACTAGCTATTAATATGAGCAGAAGGTTTTTTATTTAAGACAAGTCTGATAGCCACTAAAATTAATTGTAATAGTATGTCCTTCTGATGACTATATACTATATTTTAAATAGCATTACATAGCTTAACTCTTGAAGTACAATTTTTAAGTTTTATGAATTTTGCTGTTTTGCTAACACTACTATGCTTTCCCACTATTTCACTGGAATGAATTTTTTTTTTTCATATAAATTTTTGTTGCAAATCTAACCAATGAAGCAGCTTCTTGATATTGGGTCCACATTCTAATTTCGGTCTTTATATTTTGTTTTCATAACTTGTTATTGCTGACCTAGTAATCATGGCTACCCACCTTGAAACTGTCCTTTCTTTATCAGTGTCAAGCCCCAGATAACCAGACCATTCCTTTTTTTCTTTCTTTTTTTTTTTTTTGACATCTTCCAAGCAGCAAAAATGATGGGAAACTTCAATGCCTGCGGAGACTGCTGTTTTCTTCTGAAGATCCAGGATGCGCCCATAGAATTTGGGGGGGAAGATTAAGTGAGATGAAGCAGTGGCTTTCAAATTTTTTAGATAGTGAGCCATTATAAGAAATATGTTTTGTACTATGACAAGTATACTGTTTCAAGTAGGTACAATGAATACTATTGTTAATTGTGCTCCTTTTTGAAGAAGTGTGGGTACTGACTCCAAGTATAAAAAATATGTACAATACAGGAATGCTTTGATACTTGTATTTGTTTAAAAGGTAGGGGAGGGAGTGAATTATATATTATAATAGCTATGGCAAAATTTGTTTATAGTCTTTGTTTAACAAATCATGAATTTAAGTGAAATAAATAAAAAGAAATATATGCAATATAAAGGGAATCTATATATAATTGAAATAGTATACACACATATATACTAATTTATATTTGATCAATATATACAGATAAATAATTGAAATAGAACTTACAATACATACTATTTACCCTTACTGCCGGGAGCTGGTCCATCCTTGCTGTTTCAAGGGACCTGGCATATATAGCATACTGTTCTTAATATGTTTGCTCCCCTTAGCGCTGTGTGTTTTAACCAAGGTCACCTCTCCGAGAAAGGTTGTTTCCCCAGGTAGGAATTTTTCCCTGAAGTCAGGGAGGGGATGCCTCTCCTAGAAAGGTTGTTTCCCCAGGTAGGAATTTTTCCCTGAAGTTAGGGAGGGAATAAAACCCCTCAACTAAGTGCCAGGCGGGTAATTAATCACTTTAACTATGAACAATCATGCTTAAGCTACATAATCTTTACTCCCTGGAATGGAGATAAGAAACACCCTAACCTTTGTAATAGAGATTGATAGGATTGAATCAACTGGTATAAATACAGATGTAATAAGACAGCAAGACACAGAACTTAGGAGACAGAAAGAAGACAGCACCTACACAGAACCTACAGACAGAAGAACTTCGCTGGAGAGAATATGGCAAAAGATCCTGGACTGAACCTGACTACAGAAATTGGCAAGAGAACCTGACTAGAACCTGGTGACTGAACCTGGCTGGAGAACCTGGACAGAACCTGGCTGGAGAACCTAGCAAGAGAACATGGACACAGAACCTGGCTGGAGATCCGAGCCAGAACTTCCCTGGAGATCCAGACCAGAACTTGGCAGGAGACCCTGACAAGAGAACCCGGCTATGATGATCAACTGAACGCTGCCTCCGTGTCACTCCTTCTTCGCCGACTCCGTCCACACCTTTGGGGACCCCTGGACCCGCTGGGGTTGGACCCCGGCACCTTACTATCTATGACTCAACTCTGATGTTTTCTATTTTACTTAATTTAAAAATCTTGACTGTGACCTACTAAATTGATTTTATAATCTCCCAGTACGTTTGAAAACACTAGCTGAGGAATCACCTAACTTAATAAAAGTTAGTCTCCCTCTTCTTTCTTCTTCCCACTTTATAATAAACACTCCCCTACTTCCCTACTGCAAGGACGAAGTAAGTAGAACACAGAGCTCTCTAAGGTATGAGCTGCTTAATATGCAGATAGTTTGTAAATCATTTCTCCAAACGTGTGAGTTTCCTCAGGGCACTAGAGGCTTCCCAGTTGAACACATGAAGCAGGTCAACCACTGAAGTGCCTGCAAGAGCCAGACAGGTCATGTGAATGAATGTTGTGGTTGGTGGGGGGTTGCTGGGACAGCAGGTGGGACCTCAGAGGGCACATGCGGGAATGCTGGCCAACTGTTGCCAGATCTTCAGATTTTTTCAACAGAATCCTCACATTTGGATATTTTAATGCAAAATGTATGTTTTCAAAATTTTGGCAACTAATTAAAAAGTTAAACATTTTAAGGACCAAACAAAAAAGTTTATGTCCTTAGCACAAGTGACAGGAACCTTCCTGAGAGCAGTGTTTTAGACAAGCCCTTAAAGACCTTACACATTCAAGGTAGAGAAATTAAGTGTTTCTGGAATCCAGAATGCTAATGTGGTGTCACGGAAAGACTATTTGATTTGGCGTCGAAAGACAGAGATTCCTTTCCTGGTTCCAACGGTTACTCAGGAATGGCCTTGGCCAAATGATCTCAGCTGTCCATGGACCAACTGGACCCTATGAAATGTCCTGTGAGGAACTTGGCCTGACCAAAAATATCTGACTCCAATGACCTAACAATTACTAATGATTCAACCAAATAGGGAGCACAGTCCCTCAAAGAGTGCCATACATCCTACTCTTTAATTGGCGACGAATAGGAAAAAATAAAATTTTCCATACAGCTCTCATTTTTTTGTCTAGCTTTTAAACTCCTACAAAAATATTACTGGGAATTCTAGCTGTTTATTTTTAGGGATCTTTTCCTCTTTCAGTCTCTCCTACATAACCTTATGTTCCCAAAGCACCTCTTGTACAATAATAATAATATATCTTCTCACGCAAGACCATATTCTGGATTTTTAATACCTACAGGTTTGCATCCAAACTTCAGTTAGACTCCTGAGAGCCCCTCTACAATCTACCTCACTGGACCCGTCTGTCCTCCCCAACCCTGGTGGTTGATGCCACCTACACATGCTCACCGCTGGTCAGGAAGTCTCCTCAGGGCCTCATCTCTGCATATCTAGTCATACTTGTCATTTGCTCATCGAGTCATTCCTACCCTCTTTCTTTTCATCTATTCTATTCCTGCCTTTCACGGGTTACTCCCTTCATGCAAATGCTCCTTCAAAGGAAGCAGATGACAAGCTGTCCTTAGGAGCAGCAGGAAAGTCTGCAATGGGGAATCCCGAGATTGCTCATGGAGGAGGGCACTCAGGAGGCGATTAAGGGTGATGGGTTCTGGAGATGGAGGGAATCCACATTATCTTTGTTTTGTTTTTCACCAGGGGGTGAGCCCCTTTCTACAGACAAAGTTAGGGAAATAGACATTGTTACACGATTCATACTTGTCAACTTAAACTTTGGTTCCATTAACTACCTAATAAGTATTGTTCAATACCTGAAGGGGTAATCTGGCACTATAAGAGGTGCTCAATGTCAGAGCTGAATTCAGATCTCTGGCTTCAGGGAGCCCACAGTCTAGAGTTTCTGATCAACAAGTGAACAATCCAGTGATTTGAAAGCAATTTGTGTGTGCTACGGTAGAGCATGTGCAGGGCGGGAATGTTGTGAGGGTCCAGCCCAGCCTCCTGGAGAGACTGCCTGCGCTCTCCTCCACCTGGTAACTCATCACCAGAGTTCACAAACTCGGCTGGGATTAAGGGAACAATGTGAGAACAACAGGAGGAGTGGGTCTGGTGGCTCGGATGGGGCAAGAATCAGCTCCTGGCACCAGGCACAAAACAGTGTTTTCCTTCAACTCTCCAAATTCTTTGCAGGGGCAGCCTAGGAGTGGGGGAGGAAAGGAGGCAGAGAGCTACCACCACCAGGGCGAAGGAGGAGAGGGTAGGCATGCGTCTCTAAAAGTGTAGAATATCAACCAACTAGAAGTGTATTGATGGAAGATCAATCATGTTTATTCAAAAAAAGACAATTAAGAAGGCAATTGTGGGAGGCAGAGGGAAAAAATTGGGGCTGTCAGGTAAGTGGGTGAGGAAAATATGATCACATTTTGCAGCTGGAATTTCCCACACGCTGCTTCCTCTGCCTGCCTCTTTCTCCCTGGGAGCTGGGCCCTCTGGCCCTGGGTCCTGTTCTCTCTGTGGGACAATGTAACTTTAGAAGTGAATTCATCAGGACAAGTAAGCATTGCTAACATAATTCTCCTTCAGGGTGAGATTGGCACCTGAATTTAAACTGGTCGGATTCTGGAGGAAGGAGTCTATTCTACCTGAATTAAGCCTCTACTCCAGCTTAGGACCCCCCCCCCCCCCCCCGCCCACACACACACACACACACACACACACACGGTCAGTTCCTTTCTTTAGAAAGAAGGCCAAAGGATCCCACATTTCTTAATCCTTGAGTGGATTATATACTGGGTTATTCTGGGCCAAAGATGGATTTATCAAGAGAATCATTTTTGGAGTAAGGTAGTCCTGGTTTCCAAACCTGAGCTTTGCCACTGACTAGTGTGAGACCCTCATATAAACTGACTTCTCTAAGCTTGTTCTCTAATTTGTAAAATGGGAGCAGTACCTACATCATGGGGTGATTTTGAAGATTAAATAGGATGATGCATGGAAAGCAGTGCTTGGAAAATAGTAAGTGTCCAGAAAATGATGAATTGAATATGCAGGTACACAGAGCATGCCTGACTGTTTCTTGAATTATTCCCAGCTCATTCTTCTCCCTGACTCCCTTATCCCCTGGCTGGCTGAGTCTCTCTCGGCTTTATCAATGTGATTGGGCACAGTAATCCTGGAGAGTGTTCTCAAAGTTTTTATCTAATTAAACAAGCAAACCTTTTAACCCATTCAAAATCTTTGTAGCCTGTCTCTGTTGATTTGGCCAGAAGAGCTCAGATGGTAGGAAAGAGCTTTCCAGGTGGAAAAATAAATAAATTAGCAGTCTGGAAAACAAGGCCCCCTGAGTTACACCCCCCTCTCTAACACAGCCCGCTCACCCTGTTTATTTTGCTCTGGTGTCTAGCATTAGTAGGGGACTAGGAAAATCCAGGTTACCACCCAGCAGGCATTCCCTCTAAAGATAGACTCTCGCAAATACCATGTTTGATGCGAGGCAGCCAAATCTGAAGTTAACTCTTCAAGTAATGAACTCACTAAACTATCACAATGATTTGTTTGCTAATAGGCTGAGTTTCTCCAGGGTTGTGACCACATCATATTTATTTTTCAATCTCTGGTGCTAAACACTGCCTGTCACAAACCAGGTATCCACTAAATGCTGGTTGAATTATCCGAACAAGCATGGGACATTCCCTTTATTAACGTTACCTTTCTGTAATGTTTCCAGAGCTGGTAACGCATCTGAGAATCAATAACTAGACTTAGAGGAATATTAACATGGTCCAGGGGCTTGTAAACCTCACAGTCGGAGATGTCACGGGACTAGAGTGGCTTTTGTGCTGGGGAGAGAAAGCCCTGGGAGAGGGACCCTTGTCTCCATTTTTCCTCCTCTGAGTGTCCTGCAGAACCATTTATTCTTTGACTACCTAAAAGCCTTATGACATTTATTTGTTTAGGTTTCTCTCTCTTATGGATGGGGGTCCATACATCCCATTGGTTTGGAATTTACCAGGTTTATGTCTGTTATCCCAATGACATTAGGAACAGCTGCCCCTCATTCTCCAAAGTGCCCTGGTTTGGATGCTAAATCACAGGGACACTATGTATGGGAGAGTTCACCTCACATCATTCAGCTGCCTAACTCCACTCCCTTGAAGGTCTGGGTACTCCGCCCTGCGCCCTGCGGAGACTTTCCTCTGGGAGGCACACCCCTCAATCACTGCATTCGGGGCTTTTGGTCCCCTCCTAAAAGAACAGACAGACGCCTCTCTTTGGAGAGACTCCTGGTGGAACAACTACAACAAAATCAGTTCTTTAAATTTAAGCCTTTCCTGTCATCGTGGACCTCTAATGAACACTAAAAACCAAAGACTCCCTAATAATTACATCCCCAAATTTGCTGAAATGTAGAAAATATGCCCATTTGGAAACTCTAACCTAGTAATTAAACTTAAGTTTCTCAGGTTAAACTGCACCTTTAATAATGCGGCTTATTTTGTCAAAATCAGTTAAGGCCCTCTAATGTGTTTTGGAGTAAATGGACAGACAAAAATTAAAATGTGGCTAGCCAAGGTAATCAAAAAGCTCCCTTTATTCAGTCAATAACAATGGCACGTTAATGGGTTCTTTTTACTATTGGGATGTAATTATGCGTGGCTTTAATTTCTTGTAATGATGGAACAAATTAGATTACCTCATACTTTTAGGATCATTTGGTACATCGTGTTTTTGTGCTTCCACAAACCCCATTGGAAATGAAATCAGCTCTGTGATTGCTCATTCTCCCTATATTGTGACATGTCTGCTCATGTCAGCAAAATGGCAACCGTTGTCTACCTTAATCCAAGGCACTGCAGTAGAGTTAAAAGAAATGATCTTCTCCCCTTTCCTTTCAGACCTCCCTATTTGTAGCTATCAAATTTTGGCATGCCTGCTGGGACATAATCTTGTTAGAACAAGCAGAGTAATTCTCAGGTGAAACTTCAGGACTCTTTCTATCATAAGTTCAAAATGTACCTGTGATTCAAACTTAAATAGAGAATGAGTTGGTAAGAACATGATGAGCATCACACAGTATTAAGAACACAAACTACTAGTTTCTTCTTCCCCTAATTCCAGGTGGACGTCATGCAAGCTTTGAGGTAGGGCATCTATGGCCACATATCATTAAAATTGATTAGTGATTAGTCTAGCACATTTAATCTTTAGGTCCTTAACCCAGCACAGGTAAGATATTTTAGTAAACCTAATGCAACTCCCCTGAACACTGCAGCGACTAAGCTCATACCGTAAAAGACCATACTATAAATGACATTGCAAATGCAGAGCGGCAGACTGACATTAAATATTTAAAACACATGCAACATTATTAATAAGCAACAATGTCGCAGAGACCGGTAGCTGTCCCCTAATATTGGTGCTCTTCCATCAGCTATATTAGTAGAGAAAATTCAAACTAGAGAAAATTCTCAGACTCCTATGTAGCCAGATGTTGTCACATAACTATGTTTTTGTAAATGGATTAATAGAAGTGTTATATGGAGTTTCAAGAGCTTTCATTAAAAGACATCTGTCATACATCTCATATCTGTCCTTCTTCATTCCTTTCTACTGATTAAAACGTGAAGTTGATGGATGGAGCAAGAGCAGCCAAATTGGGCCACGAGTTGAGTTTAGGCATAAAGGGCACATCTAACAGCTTCCAAATGGAAGGAGCATAGGTTCTTGAAGACTTTATGGAACAGTGTTGCCACATTAGCTCTAGACAGTCTACTTTCGGATTTTAACATGATCGAGAATGAACATCTATGTTCTTTAAGCCACTTCTATTTTAAATCTCTGTATTCACAGCGAAACACAGTCTCAACTAATACAAAGACCAAGAGCAACACTCCAATTTCCCTTGGTCTAGGACTATAGCTTAGTGTTGTTAAAAAGGAGTGTGTTCACATATGCCAGGCTGTACTGTGGAGACTGGACGACTGGTTGCCAGCTTACTGTAATTTGAGGATATTTTGTAGTGACAGATTGCTAGTTTAGAGCATCTAGAATGATCTGAAAAGGATTACCAAAATTAAGTGTATAGATTATGAAGCATAAGTCTCAGTTCTATTTGTTCATAGCAGTTTAAACCTGCATTAAAATTTTAGTAAATAAAATTGGCTATAAGAACTCTTTTGGGAGACACTATTTCAATGAAAGGATGATTACCCACAAGACCCCTGATCCTACTCAACCCATTTAGTACCTCCAGTGCCCTTTCACCTCTCTATTATGTACTGTGAGGTAGCAAGGTAAGGGCACTGTCTAAGTAGAAACTATTTCAATCTTTCAAAATCTGGGGTTATCTATAACAATAAAAGCATAATATGCTAATTAGACCAGGCAGCTGAATGACCTTCTGGATGTCCTTCCGGATGACCTTCCGGATGAAGCCGGGGCTGTGAGGGCTGAGCCCCTTTCACGAATTTCGTGCATTGGGCCTCTAGTTTGATTATAAAAGGAAAAACAGGATAAAAAATACAAAATGTTCTGTCTGTCCTAAAGAATATTAGCTAACCATAATGCCATTGATAAGATGCATCACGAAACAGATAAGATTTATTAAAGTAAATCTTATTTGTATTAAATCACCTATTCTCCCTAACGTCAGCATTTAGTCATTTGCCATATAGTGACATGACATGTTTGTAAATTTTAAAATGTTAGCGAGATGTCTGTTTTTAAAGATAGTTGAGCTGTTCTTTCTGGCAGTTTCAGTATCTGGATTAGAATTTGAGGTAAAAAGGTATAAATAAGTCATGCTGAAATATTCAAAGGCCATCAGATGTTTGAGACTGTATTGTCGTTATACAGAAAAGTGTCCTTGTTCTTGGGAGGTACTCATTGGAGGATGAAGGGCCAGGCATGACGTGTGCAGCTTTCTCTCAGGTGGTTCAGAGAATAATAATAGTGTGTGTGTGTGTGTGTGTGTGTGTGTGTACACAAAGAGAAAGAAGGTGCAATAAAGCACTTGAGGCAGAATGTTGACAATGGGTGAATCAGGGTGAGGAATATGCATGTGTTCTTTGTACTGTTCATGAAGCCTTCCATGAGTTTGAAATTATTTCCAAAGAAAACATATTTTTTAAAAGGCAATTGAAACAGAGACCACAAATAAATTATTTCATATTTGAGCACTCTTTTCTGCCCTCCCCATGTACAAACACTTCATACTCTCATAGGCACACTTAAGTGGCACTTCCCTGTACCTTTTGGCCTGCATAATGAGTGCTAGCACGTACACAATTGAGAAATTCAGTCTTCTATTCACGTATTCAAGCTCTAAGTGATTCTAAGAGACTTTTTAGACAATGGTTTGGTTTTTAAGGCAACAATTCTGAAGACATACTATAATGCCCTCCCTTACAAACAAGGCTGCCCTTTTGTCCTTTCAAATTTGGTTGAAACTGGCCCATGGAGTACAACTATCTGAGAACACATACTTTAAGGACAGCTGAGGCATACTGCCTAAACCAGGGGTGGGCAAACTTTTTGACTCGAGGGCCACAATGGGTTCTTAAACTGGACCGGAGGGCCGGAACAAAAGCATAGATGGAGTGTTTGTGTGAACTAATATAAATTCAAAGTAAACATCATTACATAAAAGGGTACGGTCTTTTTTTTTCAATAGTTTTATTCATTTCAAACGGGCCGGATCCGGCCCGCGGGCCGTAGTTTGCCCACGGCTGGCCTAAACCATAGACAATTGAAAATGTGGCCAACAGTGACTACTCTGCATGGTTGACTTCAAAAGTGCTGATGAATACAATGAACTGTGGAAGATGTATGATTTATTTTGCACACATTTACTATGATCAATGGTCCAGATTTGGCAAGTTAATTCACTGCCCATGGAGACGAAAGTTGCACTGCCTTGCCTCTTTCAATATTCTCGTTGAGACAGGTCTCACTCTTATGGCCAATGTACTAACAAATCTCTTTTAATTTGCATCAGGATGAACTTATTAGCTACGCTATGGATCAATGCTGTACATAATATTCCTCTTAATTAAATGTCCTTATTGCAAATGCCTCTGCAAATTTTCCTTCAGATGACCAAACTTGAAGACAAGAGTCGAAGTACCAACCAGTAATCGTGCTAGTCACATTTTGAGATGGGCCCGGGCCAAGGCCAGGGCCAGGGACAGAATTAGGTTAGAAAGTGTTGTATTATGCATGGCAGGTTATAAAACTGATATATGTAATCAAAACCACCAATAAATTGACTCAAAATATTCTATGCCTCAAGTTATTTCAACACCCAGAGCTTCAGCCTTGGAGCAAGCCAACTTCAATTACTGCCTTAAGAATATAAAAGAGAAGATAGAGTTTGAGATAATCGGTTTACTTGGTGGTGGCAGCAGTATGGGGAATGCAAAAGAAGGAAGTTGAAAAAAGTGAGAATAGTATAGTATCAATTTTTGGTATGAATCTGAAATCCTTCTTTTAAACTAATGAATATCATTCAGAAATACAAAAAGGAAGGCGAGGGAATAAGAATCCAATTCCAAGGTATCTCTAAGGAAAAGGGTATTTAAATTAAAAAGCTGACCTGGATTGTGGCCAGAATAACTGTTTTATTGTTGTTGTCATTAATAAAGAAACCTGAGAAGAATATATGGTTTCACTAGGAGAGAAGGGGAGAGGGAGAAGAAGGAAGAAGGGAAGGAAGGAGGAGAAAGAGAGGGACTGAGAGATAAAACCTGGAAAAAAAAAATCCAGCTTTAAGTCCCCAAATATGCTCTATTTCAGGTCCCCTTCGTAAGATCAACTGTTGCTAAAATATATTAGAAATGTTTCTTATTTCAAAAATCAAATTGGTAGGCCTATTAGCCAAGGTAACATTTGCATTCTTGTTACTCTTTGAAGTAAGTCCTGTGGGCTACCATTAGACAGTCCTAGCCACGCTCAAATTGGTGCACTTTGTGCGAGGTGGACTACTCAGCTCTTAAAGGAATCCATGCAGCAGCGCCAGCTCTGGCCCTCCTAAGGTCAGGTAGCCGTCAGGTCCTATGGCTACCCAGGCGCCAGTATTTTATCACAATGAACCATAAAACTATTGGCAGTAAATTTTCAATATCCCACGAAATTTGGTGATTTGTTAATTCAGTTTGGTTGTCTTTTTAAAAAATATATATTGTTATTGATTTCAGAGAGGAAGGGAGAGGGAGAAAGAGATAGAAACATCAATGATGAGAAAGAATCATTGATAGGCTACTTACTGCATGCCCCTGACTGGGGATTGAGCCCACAACCCAGGCATGTGCCCTGACAGGGAATCGAATCATGACCTCCTGGTTCATAGGTAGATGCGCAACCACTGAGCAACACTGGCTGGGCAGTTTAGTTCTCTTTTTAAATAGAGTTTTTTTTTACTTCCCTCTAAAATATCAATAAATCATCTGCTTTTACGTGCTTACCAAATAACTTTTTAAAGAATGTATTTAGCAAGAGTATCAGAAACCATGAGTTAATACATTCATTAGTGATGATCCCCTCTCCATGCTGAGTTTTCTTTTTAGGTCCTAGCTTTCTTCTATCCTTTCCAAAAATGACCTGACTACCAAGACTAAGGAGCAATTCAGTTGTAGACATGTCCGCAGGCTGCCCGGCTTTCATGATAGAAAGGGAGTAAGTTTCATTAGAGAAAGAAAAGTCAGTAGATTCTATGCTTGCCTTACACACTGACTTCAAGGTCATCAACACCTGATTTTCATATTTTGGAGATTGCTTTTTTTCTACACATAGGGCTCCTTTTATTTCCTGGCCACAAATGATAAATGTGGTCTACTTGTTCCATTTGTAATGAAAATAAAATATCACAAACTTTCCGTTGCAGAATAAACATCTTAAATCTAACATTTCCTTGGGAATTAGATCAGAAAATTGTCAAGAGATTGTACACCCATAAAACATTTTGTCAAAAAGTACACTGGAAACCTAGAAATCTTGTTCCCTCCTTTGTCTCATGCTATTTTAATCAGATGACTTCATTCATATCAATATTTAGAAGCTAATGAGACATTTCAACATAATATTATCTGTAGGATCTATGATTTGGGACTCTAACAAAGTCAATTTTACACTAATTTTTTTTGTTCCTTGGTAACTAGACCTCCTTTAACAGGATCTGAGAATTGATATTCCCATTTCATAAAAAATACAAAAGTGACCCAACTAGATGAAGTTTCAAAGGTGGTCTCTTTGAAGGCAAAGTACTTTTACCTCAACCAAACTTGTCCACATGTTGTTCCTATGTGTTTTTCAGATTCCCTATTAACTCCACTAATGAAAAGCCATTGATTCATTGATTCATTTCACAAATATTTGTTGAACATATAGTGTATACTAAACAATGGATAAGATGCTGGACAGTCAAGGATCAATAGACAAGATACTGCTCTTAAGAAGCTCACAATCTGGCCATGAATCGAGACCAACTAACAATCCTAGTGTACCACTGTGATAAGGGCACATACTGAACAGTGGCATCTAACTTGGTCTGGAGGTGGCGGGGAGGGCTTCATGGAGGAGGAAATTCTTGATATATACAAATGCAGGAGGAATTAGTTGCAGAGAAGAAGAGCGAGAGTGGAGTAAGGTAAGGAGTGGATAGGTGGGAGGGGGTCCCAGAGAGAATAACATGGACAAAGGTTCAAAGTCATGGGGACACAGTGCATTTGTTATAGCAGAGGGTGCATGTGCGGCAAACAGCGTGGGATGAGGCTAGAGAGGTGGGCAGGAGAGGGTCATAAAGATAAACGACTGGTGAAGGAAGCTGGTTATGTCCTCAAGTGGTGGGGAGCATGGATAGATTTTTATTTTTAAGATACTGATTCTTCTTTTTCTTTTTCATTCTAAGGAGAATAGGAGAGAAAATATGCCTTTATGGAGAGGTAAGTTGAAAGTAGAAAATAAGCATAAGTTTCTGAAGCGATATGAAAAGATATGTGATCAACACCCTGTCCCAATCAATACAGTTTTGTTTTGTTTTTCTTATTTATTTATAATATATTTTATTGATTTCTTACAGAGAGGAAGGGAGAGGCATAGAGAGTTAGAAACATCGATGAGAGAGAAACATCGATCAGCTGCCCCCTGCACAGTCCCCCTTGGTTGGGGATGTGCCCGCAACCAAGGTACATGCCCTCGACCAGAATCGAACCTGGGATCCTTCAATCCGCAGTCCGATGCTCTATCCACTGAGCCAAACCAGTTAGGGCTTGTTTTTCTTTTTTAAATGCAGTAAGTTATCACCTACTCTATCACATTTCTAGTCTGTATGTTGGCATTGAAATATTGACTAGGTTTCTGATATAGTTTCTGGAGTCTGAATGTCACTGCAGGGATGAATAAACCAAACAGATTGGTTTCATATGGGTTTGCCATATGACGGTTTTCCCCACATAAGATTAGAGGAAAAACTGATTTCATTCCATTTACTGCCTTACTTGGGTTAGAACTGAAGTCAGTGCTATCATCCCTTTGCCTCTTCTTTTGTATTTAAAAGCTGATGTGGGACTGTGCTGTTACAGAAGAAATAATTTAATACCTTCTGCTACATCTTATTTCTCAGGGGCTTTAATTTTTTAATAAAGGAAGAAAGTACATGAACGTTCTTCACAAAAAGCACACTATTTTTAGACTTTAAGACTTTTAAAACTTATCAAATAAACTCATTTATTATTTTTTATAATTATATAAATTATTAAAAAGTATGATAGGAAATGGTTCCACAAAGATGTCAACTCTTCTCTTTTATGTATTTTTATTTTATTGTTGACTCTATTATAGATGTCCCAATAAGCACATTTATGAATTTACTCTAATTACATTAGAATTATTTACAGGCTAAGCACCTTATAATATATGCAATCTCCTTATGTTACTCTTTTTTTAAAAATCCTCAATTGAGGATAAGTGGGTTTTTTATTTTTTTCCTTTCTTTATTGATTAAGGTATTACATATGTGTCCTTTTCCCCCCTTTGCCCTCCCTCGCTGATTCCCTCCCCACCACTGGTGTGAGAGGGGAACATCAGTTACCTCCTGTATGTGCCCCAACTGGGGATCAAACACACAACCTAGGCATGTGCCATGAGCAGGAATCGAACCCACAACCTTTTGGTGTACAGGATAACACTCCAACCAACTGAGACATTTGATTGCTCTTATGTGGTCATTTTTTAGTAACTCAACATTCATGAAAATTTTATAAGAGCAAAGGAACAAAGTTCTATTGTAGACCCTATAGTGACAAAACATGAACCCCACTGGCTTGAGACCCAGAGTTTAAACTGCCTGCTTGAGCTCTAGATTTTAAAAAAAGGTGATAAAAGCCAAAATCCAAAAGCTCTATAGATGAGTATTCTGAAATCTCAGTATCTTTGTTCATAAGAAAAGTAAAACTTGCCCCTAACACATACTAGCAGCATGCTCAGTTTCCTTTACGGCAGTGATGGCGAACCTTTGGAGCTCGGCGTGTCAGCATTTTGAAAAACCCTAACTTAACTCTGGTGGCGTGTCACATATAGAAATTTTTGATATTTGCAACCATAGTAAAACAAAGATTTATATATATATATATATATATATATATATGATTTATTTTTTTATTTTTTTATAAACCCTTGTGTCGAGGGCTGACTTTCAATAGATCGCAGAGAGGGAGCTGCTCTGCTACATATGAAACCCCAACCCAGAAGCAGGTCGTCTACGAATGGTTTAGCGCCAGATTTATATTTTTGATATTTATTTTATATATTAAAATGCTATTTAACAAAGAGAAATCAACCAAAAAAATGAGTTCGCGTGTCACCTCTAACACGCGTGTTATAGGTTCGCCATCACTGCCTTAGGGTATAGATTTCATTTGGGTTAGCATAATTGTTGATATTGGTAGTATATCTCACATGAGCTTAAGAAATCACTGTCTATTCAGACAATGGAAACAATGAAAGGTTTTTAAAAAATGTATTATTTTGCTAGGAGCTGGATCTCAGTCCTTCTGCTTCATTCATTTGTTAGTTTGTTTACTAATTAGAATATCATGGGAGGTTTCACACTGGAGGGAACATTCCAACTTAGTCTGGAAGAGCAAATAGAGTTTATCAGACAAAGTTTGTTAGGGTGTTCGAGAGAGAAAGAACCACCTGTGCAAATTCCAGTGGCCAGAATTAAAGTGGTTTCCTGGAGGAATGGCGAATAAATCTGTGCAGTTGAAACATAATGTTACCTAAATAATATGACTTTCTGTTTCTTTCCTTTAACCAAGGAAAGTATTCTAAAAATCAGCTCAAGTCCTTCTTTCTCCATTCTCCTGAAAACATACCTCTTTTATAATAACTCAGTGTTGGGAGAGTTGGTAAATCAAGATGAACAGATTTCACAGCATTGGACAAAAAGACAGATTAGTGAACAGCAAACATGTTTCATGTGAGACCCTGAATGCTCCAGCAGGCTCAGAAAGTGCAATTAAAGGATTAAAAATTGATCTAAGGATATTTCAGTGATGCTCCTACCATCATCTTAACCATTATTTTCGACCTTAATAAAAATCCATTCCTTATCACTCATTGTATTTGTGAATCTGGTTCCAGGGAGTTGTTTTTTCATCCAACGGGGAAGCCCTCTCCTTTTTTTTTCCTAGGAGATTCCTGAGCAACGATGAAAACAGCAGTCACTGTCAACACAGCTAATACTTGCACGGAGCCTCTCATCCATGGCGCTCGAATGACTCACACTTCCAGATGGCCATGCTAGCCTTCATCCAGATTCCAATCTTGGCGCTGTTAATCAGGTCTGGTTGTCTCCATAAATAACTATTATGAAGCTCAAGGTTTGTAAAAATTAAAAATGTTTACTAATATAATTTCTGAGTATAAAAGTAACCTTTTAAATTATAGATTACCTGGAAAAACTACAGAGGAGCACAAGAGGGAAAAATAGAAAAAAATCTGTAATCTTATCACCTATAATTCTATCTTTCAGAGATAACCACTGTGAACATTTTGATGCATTTCTGTCCAATCTTATTTTTTTCCTTAGTAGATCTCTAAGAGAGATTTACAAAAGGGGACTTACTAGGTCAAAGGGAATAGGATATTTTGTCTCTTGATGTGTACTGCCAAATTGTTTTTTAGAAATATACCAATTTCCACTTTTAGAAGTACTTTTTGAGAATAAAAATTCATGTGATATTCTCAACACATAATGAAATATTATAAATATGTAAAAACTGCAAATATATTATTTATTTTGTTTAAATTTGCATGTCTTATTACAAGTAAGAGTGATCAATTTTTAAGTTTAAATTTTCTTTTTAGCAAAATTATATAGGGGCATACAGAATTTAATAGTACTACAAAGATTTCTTAAAAATCTCCCACTCTGTATACATATTCATATCTTCCAGTCCCTAGAGGTAGCCACTTTCATATCTTTTGGCTGATGTATTTGCTATATTACTCTGTATCTCTAAATGACATACTTGCATTGCTACTTTCTAATATTTTAGTTTTAGGCATTGATTATTGCAAGAGATGACAATTTAGCTCCTGATCCATTCACACCTACTATCTTCATTCCTTCAAATATATGTTGTAATTTAGAGTTATTGTGTTTATATTAGTAGGACTAAAGAAACATTGTGAGCAGCCACACTATGTAATATATGTCAACTACTTCTTATTTTCTTCACAAGATGTTGTATTTATTTACTTATTTATTATATTTTTATGGATTTCAGAGAGGAAGGGAAAGGGAGAGAGAGGTAGAAACATTAATGATGAGAGAGAAACATTGATCAGCTTCTACCTGCATGCCCTACCTTGGGGATCCAGCCCACAACCTGGGCATATGCTCTGATTGGGAATTGAACCGTGACCTCCTGGTTCATAGGTCAATACTCAACCATTGAGCCATGATTGCTTTCCTTATAGTTGAAAATTCTTGTCTTGTGTTTCTTTATTTATTTCCTTGGGTTTCTACATACTTGTAAAATTAATTCTATCTCAAACGTGGTCCCACCTGCAAAGTCTCCTTTAAGTATGGGTTAAATACATTAAGAATTTTATCAAATTCATTTTCTTGAAGAAATGTCTCCCTAGGGCCTCTTCTAATCTGGATTGGTTATTCCCTAGGTTTGTTGCACAGCTGTCACTTTGGGATGTTTACTCCCTTGTTTTGTTGAGCATATTTCCAGTAGCTTCCTGAGTAAGTATGCATCAGAGGCAAATTTTTTGAGGCTATTTGCCGGGAGCCGGTCCATCCTTGCTGTTTCAAAGGACCTGGCATATATGGCATACTGTTCTTAATATGTTTGCTCACCTTCTTGGCACTATGTGTTTTAACCAAGGTCTCTGAGAAAGGTTGTTTCCCCAGGTAGGGATTTTCCCCTGAAGTTAGGGAGGGAATAAAACCCCTCAACTAAGTGCCAGGCGGGTAATTAATCACTTTAACTACGAACAATCATGCTTAAGCTACATAATCTTTACTCCCTGGAATGGAGATAAGAAACGCCCTAACCTTTGTAATAGAGATTGATAGGATTGAATCAACTGGTATAAATACAGATGTAACAAGACAGCAAGACTCAGAACTTAGAAGACAGAGCTTAGAACACAGAACTAAGAAGACAGAACCTACACAGAACCTACAGACAGAAGAACTTCGCTGGAGAGAACATGGCAAAAGATCCTGGACTGAACCTGACTACAGAAATTGGCAAGAGAACCTGACTAGAACCTGGTGACTGAACCTGGCTGGAGAACCTGGACAGAACCTGGCTGGAGAACCTAGCAAGGGAACATGGCTACAGAACCTGGCTGGAGAACCTGGAGAACCTAGCAAGAGAACATGGACACAGAACCTGGCTGGAGATCCGAACCAGAACTTCGCTGGAGATCCAGACCAGAACTTGGCTGGAGATCCTGGCTAGGCTGCTGATCAACTGAACGCTGTCTCCGTGTTATTCCTTCTTCGCCGACTCCGTCCATACCTTTGGGAACTCCTGGACCTGCTGGGGTCGGACCCCGGGGGCTATGTATCTTTGAAAGTGTCTTAATCTATGCTCATTCCTGATTAATAGTTTGGCTGAGTATATAATTCTTGGTTGAGAATCATTTTCCTTCAAAATTTAAAAGGCATTGCTCCATTATTTTCAATGTGAATCTTAAGAAGTCTGATGCCCTTTTGATATTTTCATTGAAGACTATGTAGAAATTTATTTAGAGTTTCTCAGAGATGGAGGGGGAGGGGGTAGACTTTATACATCACAGCAAAAACTTAAAAATCTTAGAATATTCCCCCTCCCGAAGTTCTACTCCATACACCAGTGGCCAATTACTTTTATTTTCTCATAAAAACATTGAAGATCTCCATCTTTCTCTTTCCTACTCCTCTCCTTTCATCTCCACCTTTAGTTCTTTTCCTCTACAACCTTTCATCCCATCACCTTGTAATTTAATCTTTGCTGTCATTTTGAATTTGCTTGTCCAGGTGGTGAAGAAGGAAAGAGAAGGTAGAAGGGAGGCAAAGTTGTGCTGGGGAAGTCAGCAATGGCTTTGGTTTGCTCTGGGCAATACTTTCATTCCTCTTAAATGAATATCTGTGTGGTTGTTTATTATTAAAATTATAAACCTGTTATATTCTTCAGCTTTACAATTGATCTGATAAAATTTTCACAAGTAAAATATTTTAAAGTAAAAAAATATCCCTCTCCCACATAGAAAAAAAAGTTATTTTTGACAATACCTTAAGCAGACCCAGGCGAGACTCCACTTAGGATCTGTAAGCATAAGCTTGAGTGCCTGTGTCCACTGCTCCTCCCGTGTTCAAGTGGGTTCTGCTGGAATAGAATTCACCACTGGCTCCAGGCTCTTCTATCAGGCCTTTCTCCACAGGGATCCTTAGGGCATGCAGAGACCTGGTTTGCCCTTCTCTGTTTCTTCCTTGAACTTCATGCAGTCCAAGAAAGCCATCATCGCCTGGTCAAACTTGTTAGACAAGAGAGCCCTCGGGCCCATGGTACAGAACAAGGGTAGTTCAGTGGAGCCTTCTGTTAAAGACTTCAGATAGGAGTGGTTGCCCCAGGGGATGAGTCCATACCTCTGAAATTCCTGACCAACTATGTTAGACAGGGCCAGGAGCAGCAATGCTGTCTGCCCCCAGGCTGAGTTAATCTCATTCCAGCACATGAGGACAGTGGGGAGGCAGCCCAATCTGAAGTCATTGATGACAGCCAAGGGGCCATCTTGGCGAATCTCAAACGTTGAACTGAAGGGGTTAATTTTCTCTAGCCAAGCTACCTGCGTCAGGGCATACCCCAGCCAGTTCTCCATGCTTCTCAGTTCGTCATGCAGTTCCAACTGTTGCCATTGCAGTTTACTGTAGTTCCTGTGATCCTGCCTTTCCTGCTGGTCCTGCATCTCAGTCTCTGCGTAGGCTGCCTCCAGGCCACAGCTGCCCTTTCTCAGTTCTTCTTCACTTCCTTCAGCTCCTGGACCAGCCTCTCTTCCTCCAGCTCCACGTCCTTCAGTTACTCGTGCAGTGTCTCCATCTCGTCCTCACTTATTCTCCTGCTCCTCTCCAAACAGCATCTGTAGCTCTGACTGTTAGATTCTGAGACAGGGAGCTGAGTGCCCAGCTGCTCCAAAAGATTGTCAGTACAGTCCTTACACAGGGGGTGGTTCAGATCTTCTTTACCAGAAAGGGTGTCAAAAATGCCCCTATTGACCTTCTGGATGTTATTGAGAGTTCTCCCAGAGCCCAGCTCCCCAAGCAGAGTGAAGTGGCTGGAACTGTACCTGGACATCTTGCCATCGCCAGGAAGGATCCTGCTAGAGGCACCATCTTGTAGTTTTTCAACCACTATCTCCACCCAGGTGGTAGAGCCTCATCTGGGGTTCTCCTGGCTCCCGAAGGGCTGAGGGGAGCTTTGAAGCTGCAGGTTCTTGGCTAGTGTCATGGCCTGAGGTCTCTGTGGACTGAGTCAGCTTCAGGGGCTAGAACATGAAGTAGATGGAGGACATGGTGGAGGTCTTGACTTTCATCTTTGATGTAAGTTTTTCCCGAGTCTAATGTCCTTTTGATTTTTGATCCTTTGTAAATGACCTGATGATGATCCTTAGAATAAGCTATATATATATGTATATGATTATTATTATTATATATCAATTATTTCCTCCTACAGTTTTCTTTCCAGAATTTCTGTTATTTGGATGTTAGATTTTTTGAATTGGCCCTCTGATTTTCTCATTTACTTGTTTTCTATTTGTCCATCTTTTTTCTCTATTTCCCTGGATATGTCCTCAAAAAGGCGGTCCAGCCGAAGCCGGTTTGGCTCAGTGGATAGAGCGTCGGCCTGCGGACTGGGGGGTCCCGGGTTCAATTCCGGTCGGGGTCATGTGCCTGGGTTGCGGGCATATCCCCAGTGGGAGGTGTGCGGGAGGCAGCTGATCAGTGTTTCTCTCTCATCGATGTTTCTGACTCTCTATCTCTCTCCCTTCCTCTCTGTAAAAAATCAATAAAATATATTAAAAAAAAAAAAAAAGGCGGTCCATTTCAACATGGCAGCTCAGTCTTCAACTGTACCTGCTGTCCCTTGGTCTAGAGACTGTTTTATGCCCTTCAGAGAATAAATGTCAAGTGTCTTGCTGGGGTGAATGAGGGACAGTCACACCACTCTTCAGAACATAAAATAGGATCTGTGGATCTAACAGCTTCCTTAAAAGTTTTCATATTTACCCCACTTTTTTAGGTACTGATTTTTGAGTCTTTGGGTTGTTTTGCACTAGTCATGGTGTCACTTTTTTGGCTTTCCCCAATGTTAGCATAGAATTCAACTTTAACTGTTCTCTAGGGCAGTTACCACTTGTCCATTTGTTTTCCAGCTTCCAGAATTCTGTTGTTGGTTTTCTTTTCCCATTTTCTTTGCCATTGTGTTTTATGCTTTAAAACTTTTATTTTATGGCTTTCTGAAGATAGAGCTGTTCAATGAATGTGCGAATAGCTCTATCATTAGCCAAAAGTCGCAATGATTTTTTAATGTTCTAACTTGTCATTTATTTATCTTCTTTTGTGAATTGTCTGAACATGTCTCTGACAATTTAACCATGATACCTTAGTGCTTTCCTTACTTATTTGCATGACCTTTTTCTTTCTTAGTGTATTTATCACTGACCTGCAATATCTATAGCAGGGGTCCTCAAACTTTTTAAACAGGGGGCCAGTTCACTGTCCCTCAGACCGTTGGAGGGCCAGACTCTAGTTTAAAAAAAAACTATGAACAAATTCCTATGCACACTGCACATATCTTATTTTGAAGTAAAAAAACAAAATGGGAACAAATACAATATTTATATTTGCATGTGGCCTGCGGGCTGTAGTTTGAGGACCCCTGATCTATAGGATGATTGATTTCAAATCCTACTGCATTATCTGTGGTTCCTGTGGTTTAGAATGTACACAAGTCACAAAATACTTAGATGGAGATGTGTTTACTCTGAATAGTTTACTAATATACATATATTTAGAATCACAAAAAAACAATCTTCAATTAGTAGGCTTTGAACTTGTGACAGGCAGATATTGATCTCTGTATTAATTCAATAAACTTCCAATGAACAATTGATATCTGTGAAGCACCATCCCTCTGAGAATACAAATTCCAAGGGTCTGAGTCCCTTACAGGATTTTCGGGAGAAAACAGATTCATAAATGATCATAAAACAATGAGAACTGATCTATGTCAGAGACACACGCTGAGAACAACTCACTTGGCCTGTGAGTTAGGAGGAATTGGGGAAGACTTCAGAGGTAATGAGCTACCATTTGAGGTGGATCTTAATGATGAATGGTGGTTTTGTTAGGTTGCAAAGGTGACAAAGGCATCCCAGGCTGAAAAAAGACAATGTGCAAAGTGTTGCAGATTTTTTTAGGGAATGGTGAAAAATCTATGGGGGTTGCCGAAGGTATAGAATAAAAAATAGAAACTGGAAAGGATTTTACAGAGTGTCCAGCCTAATCTACTGAATTTTACAGATTTGAAATCAGTCCTAGAGAAGTTATAAGTTGTCAAGATTCCATTCTTAATGAAAGAACCAGGACTAAGACATAATGTCTGACTTCTTTTAGAGAATTTTTTTAATCGCACACTTCCTTACTTCTCCCTACAGATACAGACTACTTCCCTGAGAGCTAGTATGAAAAGAACTGATCAGAAGATCTAGGGGACACAATTAGGATTCCATTCTAATCTATTCCTAGAGGTTCCTTTGATGTGAGGTCTGAGGTCTACAGATAAAGCACATTATCTTAATTATGTCTGTCTACCATGGGCATAGGATGGGAGAAATGACATGGAATAATATCTATGAACAGGAACCACCTGATGGGGAAAATAAGATGGAAAAGAATACATCATATGTAATTTATGACTATTCTTATTTTGGCTTAGTTTAAATGATCAAATTTATTCTTTTGAAAAAGTCATTACATTTTGGATTAGATTATTTAAAACCTCTCCCTTTTCAACGTTCATTTCTTTTTCCATTTTAGTTTCCTCTTTTAAATAGTGGGTATGCTTATTATTCAGTATTTGAGACTACACAAAACTATTCTTTAGTCACCTTGATGCCTTATGAGAGTCCATCAGTTTTTAACTTCCAAGTTATTGGTATGCACAATTGTTGCAAATAAAATTCACTATGTCAAATCTTGTTTATTTTGTCAATCAAGTAAGTAGATATTTATTAATATACTGCATTTTAAAAATTTATTTTGAGAGTACATATATTAAAGCTGGGGACAGTGAAACATGGTAGGGCTTAGGATAGAAGAAGCAACAGGAGAGAGCTAAGTAGGGCTGCTTCAGCTTTCTAGAAAAGTCAGAGAAAGGGGGCATGGAGATAGGTTCAGGGGTTTTATGGCCCACTGTTCCCCTTGTTGAAATTCCCTGGGGATCTTCAGAGGTTTTTTTTTTTTTTTTTTTTTTTTTTTTTTTTTTTTTTTTTTAAGTCTGTGCCTAAGAGAAGGGTATGGACTGCTCCAAGGAGGGCACACTCCAAAGAGTGCACACCAATATACTGCATTATTTTGTGTTTTGTTGTGTTAATTCTTACCTGAGGATTTTTTTCTCCATTGATTTTTTTAGAGAGTGGAAGGCAGGAAGGAAGGGAGAGAGAAAGAGGGAGGGAAGATGGGAGGGGAGGGGAAGAGGAGGAAAGAGGAGGGAAGGGAAGGGAAAGGAAGGGAAAGGAAGGGAAGGGAGAACACTGGTGTGAGAGAGGTTGCCTCTGTAGGCGCCTGGACCAGGCCGGGACTGAACCTGCAACTCAGGTTCTGTGCCCTTGACTAGAAATCTAACTTGTGACCCTTCCATGCCTGGGCCAATGCTCTAACCATCTAGCAACATTGGCCAGGGTTACATTTCTGATAAATGAAAAGAAATCAGATTTTCTTCAAACATTTGCTTGTTTGGAATCAGGTACATAAGTAGAAAAGACTTTCTATAACATGGCATGGTTTCAAAATCTATTATTACTTCCTACAAATATAGAGCATACAAAAGTTTCTCACCATTTTTCTAAGATTAACAATAGGGAGACAAGTGTTGATCTCTTAAAATACTACTTTAATTTTTCTAAATATTTTCACAACCTATTTATTTTTATCCATATTTTAAGGTTATAAATATCTGTTTGTATTGAAATTTTAAAAGACCAATATTATTTTTCTATGTGATTTAACCTAAAATGTCCTTCTATACTAATGAGGTAATTTATTTCTCCACTTTTCTATTTTCTGAGGCTGGAAGATCCTTCTAGAAAGCACTTTTAATAATTGTGCTTTACTTTGGAGCTCTTGAGCAACCACCTGAGAATTCTTGGAATAAACCAGAAGGAAGGCCAAAGAGACACAAGAACACCATAGCTCCCTTATGTTAATCAAACAGAATCCCCTGGTAAACCAAAATGGCCATTTTTACATCAGTAATTTATATTTTGCACAGTACATACTTTATACTGATATTTATAAGTAGGAAAACAACACATTTCTCTAGCTGTAAGTGGAGCCTCTTGGCAAATAAAGAGAAACTTATTCCCATTAAGAAAACATTGGAGTTGAAGTCTAGATAAAAAATATTTTAAAAATCGAATTTAAAAATTCCCAAATTTGCACTCTGTATAAGCTATTGGTTTGAGACTATTGCTACATAATTATAGAAAATACTAGTTAGACTGTTTGAAGTCTCCAATGGCAGCAAGAAAAACAGAAAAAAAATAACCTAACTCCATCAACAATAAAAATATGGAAATTGAGGAGCTCCTGGTGACCATAAATATACACCTTTATGAGCCTGACAATTTATATTCAGTTCATGCAATCAGCAAGTTTGATAATATGATTATAACTCTCAAGTTGAAACAAATGCTCTTTGCTAAGAGCAAAGAGTTGCTATTGAGCAGATGGTATTATTTTTTCTTGCCAATTTATGTTCACAGAGCTCAATCAACGCTTAGCCTTAAAAATGTCAAATAACTCAGATTTCAGGATAACACATACCAAGTAATCTGCCCGGTTTATCTCCACTGCGTCACTCCCTTCTTGAAAAGCTCAAACAAGATAGCATGATTGACACAAGTAAAAGCAAAAACCATATACTTCTTACTGCTGCACGGTCTTATCTAGAATGTAGCATTTCAATATCTTATAAAAGATACCATAATTCAAAGCAATTATGTTTCCCAAAGTACTAATCTACAACATATATAACATGGAACACTTTTTATTCTTGCTGGAATTGCTACCAATATAAAAACATTTGATTACAAACTAAAGTTCATTCCAGTGTGGTGTTAAGAGCCAACATTTTAAGTATGCAAAAACTTGGGTTCAAATTCTAGCTCTGTTACTTCTAAGCAATATGACAACTGGTCAACTTACTTAATCTCTTTAGTCTCAGGTTTCTTATTTGTAAAGTTTGATAGCTTTTATAGGGTTCTTCTGAATATTAAAAAAGCATTACCTGTAAAGCTCTTATCAAACTGTCTGCATAGAGTAAATATTTAACAAAATGATGATTAATATTGGTTCAATTATTGGTGAACTGAAGTTTTAAATACATTAAGAGTTTGTCCCTAATGTACAGTCAATGCAATCATGATTTTTAAAAATTCTTTTTTTAGGGTGGGGGGAAGGTGAAGAGGGTAAAGTGGGTCAAATAGATGGTGATGAAGGGAGACTAGACTTCGGGTGGTGAACACATAATGCAATATAGAGATGATGTATTATGGAATTGAATACTTGAAACTTATATAATGTTATTAGCCAATATCTCCCCAATAAAATAAAAAAAATTCTTTTCTGTTACTATGCTTTTCTAGGGAAAAAAATTTACCCCCAATTTTCTCAAACTTGTTTTGAATTATGCAAGGGCTTTGTAGGCATCTGAACCAGTTATACCATATTATACGTGCGCAAGACTGATAGCTGATTTTCAAGATTTGGCAAGAGTTCCTAACATTTTTCTTTTCTCAAATACACTTGAGGGCTACGATGCAGGTATGATCAGTCAGCTGTTGCAGAGGACTGCCGCAGGGCTAGGACAGGCAACTCCAGGACAAGAGCCTGTCCTTCATACCCATCACGCAGCTGCCCTGCCCTTCCCTCCCCTAATTGAGCAACCTTCTGGCTGTAGATCAGAGGAGTCTTTCTTTCTCCCCCAAAACACAAAGGCAAAAACCATATTGGTATGTGGGTTTTTACCCAAACTTTTTCTTAGGAGCCCCTGAATTCCTTTAAAATATCTCTACTTTACAGTAGAGTTGCTATTTCCTGAATGAACATCTTTTTTTCAATCTTTTCTCTTTTTTTAAAAAAAATATATTTTTATTGATTTCAGAGAGGAAAGGAGAGGGAGAGAGAGATAGAAACATCAGTGATGAGACTCATTGATAGGCTACTTACTGCATGCCCCACACTGGGGCTCAAACTCGCAACCCAGACATGTGCCCTGATTAAGAATCGAACCATGACCTCTAGGTTCATAGGTCAATCCTCAACCATTGAGCCACGCAGGCTGGGCCTGAATGAGCATCTGAATTTTTTGTGAGGTGGAATGAGACATAGAGGATGAACATTCTGTCCTCCAGAACCATTGGATTCTACCTCCTTTAAACTCTTCTTCTCTATGTCCATCTCCCTGTTTGTTGTCTTTCTTTACCTCTTTTTAACTAATCCACGGATCTAAAAATCAGTGGAATACATAAACAAGCATGCACTTCCATGTTCACTGCACTAGTTTGTAATATAAAAAGTCATAAATAGAAAAACAATAAAATATAAACTTTGAAATACATACTATGCTGCAGTTTAAGAATATTGGTATACATGTATATGTGCTGAATAACATAATCTTCAAAACATATTATATTCAAAAGCCAGTCACAGAATAACATGCGTAGTATATCACTTTAGATAAAAATTTTCCTGTAATTCTAATATATGAATATCCAGTTAAAATTCAGAAAAGATATACACCAAGTTGTATCCATTGCTAAGTGGTTACTTGCAAGGAGAACAAATCTAAAGGAGCAGGAAGAAGTTTTACATATTCTTAATGCTTTAAGTATTTTATGACATGAAAGTACTTATCTATTACTAATGTAATAAAACTATATATTTAAAAATCTCATGGTAGATATCTTAGGAAATACAGAAAAAGTTAAGGAAATGAAGAAAAAGCACATATAATTCTACAACCCAATGCTCATTACTATAAAAATTGATATTTTTTTCCTAATACATTTCTACACACATATGCCTGAATTCAATTTTTACAGCATAACTGGGTCTCATCTCATTCATCTGATACCCTAAAGAGCTTGAAATACCAAGAAAAAAAAATTCATTTCTATAAAGAAGCAGCACTAAGAAGTATTGGCTAACGTAGGCTGTGGCTTTTATCTGTATAGCTTAAAGCTCAACTGAAAACATGCTACATAGAAAAGGAATGCTACAGCCATATGTACACACACGTTTTGCTTTTTTCAAGTCCCAGTCGGGTCAGGGAAGCATAAGACTGCCTAGGAGACGGCACTGTCTCAAGCTACTGCCCTAATTCCTAGTGCTTGATTCTGGTGCATTTCCTGCATGCTCTCAGAATGTGTCACTGCAAATTCCGAAAGACAGCAGTTGCACATTTGGAATGTGGGTTTTGACACGTGGCTCAAGTAAATGTTGTGGAAATGCCACCGGAACTGTACGCCTCAGTTTCCTTATTTCTCAACTTGATCTCTCCAGCCCTTTCAGGGCAAGTCATCTGCAATTTACCAAAACCCACAAGAATTATGCCGAACTGACCACCATAATATGTCCTGCTCTCAGGCCTTAATTAATCTTCAAAGCCAAACTTCCTGCAAAATGACTTCACTTCTTTATTGTGTGGTATTTGTCTCCATGTTCCAGAATGCTCGCCAGATGGTGACTGAGTGCGTCTCTCCATCTCACAACATCTTCATTTTGCTTCTTGCCACTCACTACTTAAAGTTGTAAAACAAAACAAAACAAAAATACAGTGGAAGCAAGTACTTAGCTGAAAAATATAGTTTTCTCCTTAGGAAAAGGGCTACAGGGCAAAAACAGGGGCCGCAAACAGTTACCCTGTGAGAGCAATTATACAGATGCTCTTTGGTTTTGATCTTCTTTGAAGTTAATTGAAAACAAACTTGAATATGTACCAATCTTGACAGGCATGAAAGTCAGATTCACAAATAGGAAATGTGAAGCTTTCCCAATCTTCTATATAATCTTATACAATATACATGAAGGTCACTGTAATTCAAGATCTTCACTATTAATATGAAGGAGGTAGTACATAAACTCACAATCTTATTTCAAATATAATTCTTTAGGTAAAATCTTAAAAATAAAATCATGGTTTGATACTATTGACCATTGTGAGGAGAAGAATAACAAAGTTCTTCAACATCCCAAGAAGTTTGTGTGTTCTACCTTTCTAATAAAAGAGGACTAGATTGATTTTAAGTAAACATTAATATTCATATTATTGATTGTTTTTATTAGAAATTTATTGTCTATAGAACAATGAGGAAAAAGCATAAAGTTCGACTATATCCAAGAATTTATGCTTTGAAATGAGGCCAAGTCATCCATAGGATGAAAACTCATTTATTTGAAAAATTTTAAAAATCATTTAAGCAATATTTTATAGAAAGTACAAAACTGTTAAGAGAAATGACAGAATATATATAGATTGCTAATGTTCTCCATTTCAGAAAAGAAAGTTGAATGCTGTCTTATCTCTAGGAGTCAGAACTTCCTGCTGTTCAATTTTGCTTTTTATAAGCAGACATGATGAGCAGCAGAAAAATTGGTCTGTTCTGAGCAGTTTTGCATAAATTTTACTCAATATCAAAATAGATTTTAAATTGTATTGCTATCAAATATTCTGAATCTTATGGGCAAGAAGAAATCATATACAGAAAGTGGATTTGCTACCTCTTAAGTTCAAACCTCTTATATGTATTTCTTTTACCTTTGTCCATACAGTTATACAGCTATGACTGGGTGGTTGAATTATTAAACAGTTTTCTATATATTTCCCTCAAAATCATATTTATTCTATAATGGCATCCTATAGTATACAATTGGTCCCACAATTTTTTCCCCAATCACTCAACAATATCTGTACTGTAACCCATCACACTTATTAAAGAGTTGATAGTAAAATAGGACGCCTAGTACAATAAGAATAGAAGTATGGGTCCTTATCATGCTACTGAATAGCTTTCATTCAACATCTATAATTAACAACAAAGAAAATAAGAAACAAAACAAAGCTGCCCACTGTCTCCATAGTTAATGCAGCTCAGGAAATTCTAACCTAAGCAACTATATAAGAAAGCCAAATATGAAGTATAAATAAAAGAAGGGAGCAAAATTATATTTTCAGATGAAAATTCTATAACTAAAAATTCAGGAGAATCAACAAAATGTATAAGAAAGATGGAGCATTATAAAATATATATACACTATAGATATTTTATATACCAGCAATAACCAGTGAGAAAATGGAGAAAGTATCCCATTTACAATAATCATAAAACATATAAAATACCTAGAAATAAATGTAAAAATGTGAATATGTAAAAGTCTTGCACAAATAATACTATGTAACTTCACTGAAGGATATTTTTTAAAAACTAGAAAAAATATAAATATATTTAATTTCCTGGATGGGAAAACAATATTTTAAAGATAAATTAATGTAAAACATTTTTTTCAATTATTTTTGCCCTACAATATTGACAGATTTTTAATTATGCAAGTCTAATTATGATATCTACTTTCTTAGAACCCTGTGAAGACTCTAATTTAGGCTGCCTGTTTTCTAGGTCTGTTATTATCCTGGAATTCATTTTCATAAAACACCTGGGTTAGTTCCAGTACTTGCATCTTAGTACTTGCTGCGTCTTCTGTATATATTTTTTCTTTGATATCTTCAAGTAATTTTATTTTCATTATGAATCATCTGTAGGGAGTAAACTCTGTGAACTTGAGCCTTTATATGTTTAAATAAATCTTTAGTTTGTTGATAGTTTGACTATCAATTTTGGGTTCTAAGTAATCTTCCTTAGAACTTTGAAACATTGCCTGGTCTGTCCCATGTTACCTTTGAAAGATCCCTTTTTGTTTTCTAGAAGCTCTTAGGATCAATTTTTTTTATCTTTGGAATTCTGAAATTTCATCAGCATGTAAACAGTATGTATTTTTTACCCCTGTTGGGCAGTGGGTGAAACTTTTCAATCGAGAACTTGAATCATTCTTCAGGTGAAGTAATTTATTTTTAAAATATTTTTTCCTGTCCCTTCTCACTCCCCTACTGACATCACACTCTTCATGTCTCTTTACTTTTTCATTGTATTTTATATCCTTGTCTTTGTGCTCTACATTTCAGGAGATTTGCTTGACAAATTCAGTATTCACTAGTGTTCAGTCTTTTCTTCAATCTTCCAATTTTTTTTCCAGTATCTTGCTCCTATTTCACAGAAACTTAATCATAATTAATGTACTCTTGGCCTTACTCTCTCTGAAAATTTAATATTGTAAGAGTTTCTTTCTATACTGTTTATCATCTCTATTTCTTCTGAAAATAAATATTCTCAGAAAAATACACTTGTTTTGCTCATCCATTAGTTTCTTTTTGTTTGTGCTATTGGTTTCTTCAAATCTTTTTTTGATTGTAAGTACTTAATTTAAGAACTAAGAATTTTGTAGATGGTTTATAGGGGTTTCATAAAGTAGTTGTGTAGTACTTGTAAACTACTTAATTAGAAACTTAATGCAATTTTAATAAAAATACTAATGGAGTTTTTTGTGAGGACTTCACAAATAGATTATAAAATTAATTTTTATAATTTTAAATTAATATTTACAAATTAGCAAAACAAAGTAAGAATAACTGATAAAAATTTAAAAAATAAGATTAATTATGAGGGCACATGTTTTTTCAAGTACTAAAATGTATTTTTTAAATCTATAATAGTTATAACATGGTACTTTTGTATAGCAACAGGCTATAAAGATTAAAAACAGAACCAACCATCCTTAAATTTAGTAAAATCTAGAAGTGATATCTCAAGCCAATAAGGAAACTATGGATTATTCAGTAAATATTGTTCTGAAAATGTAGGAAATCTAGATAAAGAATATCAGAGCCCATAATTATTAAAATAAACTCCATATTTATTAAAGATTTAAAAATGTAATATAAGTTTATTAAGGACTAAAATAAAATATAGGGGTAGAAAAACTTGCTAAGGATTTACAAAGTATATTTTGTATTTTCAATATACTTATACTAGTATATAGACTATATAAATGATTTAAAACTTCAGTTTGTAAAATAAAATATCCATAAAAGTGAAACTATAAATGGGGATTGGGATGGTAGAAGGACAAAGAATAAATATTCAGAGGTGGCCAAAAACAACCCTCCTATATAATAAAAGGCTAATATGCAAATTGACCAAACAGTAGAACAACCAGTCCTATGATGCACACTGACCACTAGGGGGAAGACACTCAATGGAGGAGCTGCCCCCTGGTAGTCAGTGCGCTCCCACAGGGGAAGTGCCACTCAGCCAGAAGCTGGACTCATGGCTGAGTACAGTGGCAGTGGTGGGAGCCTCTCCCTCCTCTGTGTCAGTCGGACATTCCCCGAGGGCTCCTGGAGGGCGAGAGGGCACATGCCAGGCTGAGGGAACCGCCCCCCTCCAAGTGCACAAGTTTTGTGCACTGGGCCTCTAGTGTTGTATATATAAAACCATCCTGCAAGGGTTGTACACAGGAGAGTAAAAAATAAACAACTTAATGAGAAACGTGCTATTATTGTTCCCATTTTGCACCTGAGAAAACAGGCTTAGAAGGTTACATAACTTGCTGAGGATCACATAGCTAATAGTGGGGAGCCGGGATCTGAAGCTAAGAAGTTTGGTTTCAGAGCCCACCTTTCAGCCCTATGCAGTATTGCTTACTCCACCCAATCCTTTGGTATTCATTTTGTTTCTCTGCCTGTGAGACTTCTTAAAATGTTTCCAAAACCCAGAATCCATACTTCTTCCGTTGTGCCCTCACAGTTTCCTGTGTCTTTCCACACCCATTTCAACTAATACCTTCTCCACAAAATTCTTCCAGAAATCCCGGGTCCTTTTTGGAATGCTCTCCTTCCTCAGATTGGAGAACACCGCTCTCCTGATTTTCTGCCTACTCTTCAGTTGGCAGAAAATTTTTCAATTCCTTTGTTGGATTCTTCTTTTTCTATGCTTCCCCCCCCCCTCACCTCACTCATTGTCCCTGTGAGTAAATTTACCTCCAAAATTGAAATGTCTACCTCCTATGTTCTGAAAACTCCAGCTCAGATTGCTCTTCCTCATTCAGATGTCCACCTGAATGTGCGCAGACACCCCAAACTCCACATTTCTAACACTGATACTTACTCTGCCTACTAGTTTTGCTCTCTCACTGAGATGCCGCCGTCACTCACCTCCTCACTGAAGCCAGAATGCCAAGCGTGGGCATCGCGTCCCGCCTCTCTCAAGTCCAGTCTCCATGTTACATTTGTTTTTCTCCATAAATAGCCATTGAATCTTCCCCTCTCTTCCTAATTTCTTTAGTTCATGCTCTCTTTGGTTCTCATGTAATTATTGCAGTAGGCTCTGAACTGGTTTTCCTGGTGCCCACCTTTCTCCCACTCACTCCAATTCTATCTCCATATCAACATTTCTCAAGTTTGAGAAGTCACAGATTTCCAAAAACACTTTCACAACCCTCAGAGGCATACAGTGTTCATATGAGAAACTTTGCAGCAAAAGTTACATACTTGTCTTTAGGTAATTATGTGTGGTTAATGCAATAATTCATGTATTAATAAACACAAAGGCAAAAATTCAGGCGCATGATTCAGAAAATGTTTATATTCAATTATTTTTTAAATAAAAAAATAAAAACACAAAAAACTTACAAAGATTGCTTTAAATATGCAACTTAAAATTGTGTCAAAATTAAACAACATGATCAAGACTTAAGGCTGATATTTCTCCCATTGAATAAAATCTCCCCCGAGCTTAAAAAAAAAATCCTTATCCTAGCATGACATTCAAGTCTTCTTAGCAGTTTATGAAAGGTTGCTTCTCTTTAATCATCTTTCTCATTCCTTACTGATCACCACTGTGCCACATACTGCAACCTGTTTGGGGCTCTCTTGTGCCTTCCACACTGTAATATTTGCTTCAACATTGACCTTTAACCAGACATACCTCTCCTGTTCTAGCTAACTTCTCATCCTCAAAGCCCCAGCTCTGGGATTTTCATCACTGGGAGAATATCTGATTTTTTTTTTCCTCTTTTCTACTTTTGGAATGGTATGTGTGCACCAACAGCATGCTATGATGTAATTGACTATCTTTCTGTTTAATGCCCTTAGCTGTTCAGTCATTGAAATGTAGGTCTGTCTTTATCCGTTTTCTAGTTTTCAAGCCTAGTATAATTCTTTGGCACTTAATACATGTTTGTTAAAGAGATCAATGACTTCCATGTACATTTACCTTTCCTTCTTCTTTGAAATTCATTCATTCATTCATTCATTCATTCATTCACTGGTAACCATTTATCTGTCAGTTTGAGTGAACACAAAGATGCATAAGACATTGTACTGAGCCCTACAGAGCACTTCATTTTTGTGTCATTCACTTCTCTCCCTCTAATAGTTTAGTTATGTAGGTCTTTTCTTCAAAAGAATAGCAGGGATTCACCATAATATCTTCTCTGCTCCTCACAGTTCTTAGACCATTGTAGAGGCTCAATATGTATTTGTTGGATAGCCTAATTTTGCCTTTAGAGGTGCCTATTAATGCATACTTCTCTCAGAGGATCCTGCTGTGTGGGAACCCCATGTGCTAGACTTTAAGCAATTTATAGCTTTTCTGTCATAACTGTGCGAAGTGGACTGGGGGGACAGAATTATGAGTTCAGAAAAGAAACAGGACGTGATGTTTGATTCCAGGTTTTCAGCTTAATTCTCAGGGCAGTACTTATTCCATCAAGATAAATAGACTAATTTTCATTGAGTTTTAATCAACATAATATGTTAGTTTTACAATATTTAGAGATTATTTTTAGGGATTATTTATTTCTATATTTAAAAATGAAGAAATTAAAGCAATTCATCTAGGCTGAAAGGTATAATTACAAAATCATTTTTGGTCTAGCAATTCTATCTCATTATTTCTGGATAAACATGTTATCGCTTTCTGATACTAAAAAGAAAAATAACAGAGCTAAGATTTATTAAGCATTTATATTGGATAAGCTCAGTTTTGAGCCCTTTTATATGTATTAATTCACTGAATCCTCACAATAACTTTTATTATATTCATTTTATGGCTGGGGAAACTGAGGCCCAGAGAGCTTCTGTAACTTGTCCAAGGTAACTCAGCTGTTTAATGTGAAGCTGAAATTCAAACAGTTTGTACTTTTTACAGTTATATTATGCTTCCCACAGAAGGAGCACTGGAATGATTGTTACAAAACCAGGTTGTTAAATTTGCCATATAATAATGGAGTGAATTTAAGGGTGTCATTTTATCTTGAGTTTCATTGTTCTTGCATCCTTAACCACCTGTGAGGAGGAGGAGTCTTTTATAAACTAAAAAGTGTTATGAATTCAAGACTTTTTCTTTACAATACATTATTATTTTTAAGAGTCTGAAAAGGAGAGTCTTTCAGAAGGTCCACGTGAAGGTAGAGACAAGGTGAGGCACGGGCACTGAATGTTCAGACTCCTACTAATGATGTTAAGCTGCATGCATTATTGCTAAACCTCAGGGGGAGAGTGGGAAACAAGAGAGCATGAAGCCTGGACATTTGACAGTAATATAATTATTTTCTGATCAGTTTAAGAGCATTAAGAATTACAGAATAAGCAGAGTTAAAAAGGTTTCAGGAAGAAGTAAAATTGTAAGAATACAATCAAATTGTTAAAAATTATCAGAACCATTTTAAAGAGCGTAAACCATTTCATGACATATCTTTCTTTTTCATATTTTAGTGAGTAGTTATTAGCAATCACACAATGAACACAGCACATGTTTTATGCCTAGAACAGTTGACAGCATCTCTAGTGCATCTGGCATTAGCCTAGGAGGTAGAAAATCTGAGTTCTGTGCCTAGCTTGGTTCCAGGTCAGTAAGGAAGTGGCTATCAGGCAAAGGAAGGGGGACGCGGGGGTGGGTGAAGGTGGGCAAAGGTGGGGAAAATGGGGGACATCAGCAATAGTGTCAACATTAAAATTTTTTAAAAAATATTATACTCTGTGCCAAAACAGAAGTAGCTATCTCCCTCTGGGATGGTCTGTCTCCTCCAGTGATAAGGAACCTGTTGATGCACTTGCCTCCACTCCATTTCAAAAAGATGCTCTGAAGATTGGTAAGTCCATGTCTATTAAGTTCGTTGAGCTTTAAAGGCTAAACCATACACAGACATACTGCATGGGAAACACTACCATCACCTCTTCCATATATGAGAGTAACAATGAGGAGAAAGATATCAAAGGCAGTCTCAAATTATAAAAATGGTTGGCAGGGATGCAAAAAGTTACAGGATAGGAAACAACAACAACTGTGACACTGAATCCACATTAATATTTGCATTCTACATTTTACAGATTCTCAGAAAGGTCAGTCCTTCATTGAGTGTTACAGAGTATTATCAGTCTTTCTCATTGACATGTTGTAGCAAATATTTTAACTTATGTGGCCTTTGGTTCCCTTAAAAGTGCTCAAAAAGGCCTTTTATAAAATACTTTTCATGAAGAAGTACAATAACAAAACATTCAAAAATCTACTAAACACATGAAAGAGTGCTCACCCTCATTAGTAATCAGGAAAATACACTGATCCCATTATAGAGCCTCCATATTTAGAAAAAAAAATGGAAAGGCTGACAGTACCATATTTTTTTGGCTAGGATGTGGACTCAGAAATTCTCGTGCACTTTTCATACATGTTACCAAATACTTTCCCCTTACCTAGAAAAGTTCCAGGATTCCATTCTTTGTTACATTCCCCCCACAGAAATGCATGCTTATATGCACCAAGACGCATCATGACATCATATCTTTATTCATATTTCCAAATGGAAACTGCCCCACTTCATCCTAGGAGAAGACTGGAGGAATGAATTGTGGTTCCTTTACAGAACAGGACTCTATAATAGTCATGAGGCGGAGAAACAACAAGAACTCTCAGTCAATGCAAAACAAAATGGTGCGGCCACTTTGAAAGCCAGTGTGGCAGTTTCTTACAAACTAAACACACGCTTCCCACACGATCTAGCAGTGGCATTACTCGGTATTTACCCCAAAGAGTTGAAAACTCATGTTCCACGCAAAAACCTGCAGAAGGATGTTTACAGCAGCTTTATTTAGAATTGCCAAAACTTTTTTTTTTTCCTGTGGAAATTCATCATACTTTATTGGACGTGTTCTTATCTCACGTACATATATTCAGTGCTTTTTCTTCCCCTGATTTCTTTTTTTTTTTAATTCTTTATTAGTTAAGGTATTACAAATGTGTCCTCATCCCCCTCATTAAATCCCCTCCCCCCCCCCCCCCCCACCACTCATGCTCTCATCCCCCTGTTGTCCATGTCCATTGGTTTGGCTTATATGCATGCATGCATACAAGTCCTTTGGTTGATCTCTTCCCCTTGCCCCCTCCCTCCCCTACTTTGAAGCACTAGATTGTCCTTCAGTAGGTAAACAGATAAACTGTGGTACATCAAGGCAATGGAATATTATTCTGTGCTAAAAACAAATGAGCTATCAAGCCATGAAAGGACATGAAGGAACCTTAAATGCACATTACTAAGTAAATGAAGGCAATTTAAAAAGGCTACATACTCTTTGATTCCAATTATATGACATTCTGGATAAGGTAGAACCTTGGAGACAGTAAAAAGATCAGTGGTTGCCATGGGTTGAGGGGAGGGAAGGAAAGGCTCATAGGTGCAGCATAGAGTTATTTTAGGGCCACTGAAAATACTGTATATGATCCCCTAATGGTGGATACATGTCGTTACACATTTCTCTAAATCTGAGAATGAGCCCTAATGTAAACTATGGACTTTGAATTTGAGTGAAAATGATGTGTCAATGTAGGTTCATCAATTCTAACAAATATATCACTTTGGTAGGGTATGTTGATAATGGGGAGAATATACATGTGTGTGGGGAGGGGGCATTTTAGAAATCTCTACCTTTTGCTCAATTCTACTGTCGACCTAAAAGTGCTCTAAAAATAAAGTATATTTAAAAACATACATCAAAAACCTGAGCACTTGTGGCTTCTTGGAAGTTCACAAAAATTTTACAGTCTAAAAAAATTATGTTGAATCTTTGACTTCTCTTTTATCTATATAAGTGCTGATGAAGATCACCTGGTGAATAATTTAGAGGTTTAACATAAAGGGTCTTCTTAATAATATGCCTTTATTGAGAAAAATCACAAAGTCCCAACAGCAAAATGTTAGCAAGGGAAAGAACTGAAGACTTTTCTCTCTGAAACTGCCAAGCATGTCTGGTTTAATTGAAATTGATGGCAAAGACAACAGAGCACACGTAATTGAATTTTACTTTTAATGATCGCTAAGCCATGTTTGAAACATAAACATACATGTGAGAGTCTTTCAAGATGTTGGACATGAATCTGTTTTCATAATTCAAAAGCATACTTTGCTTATGAATCTCTTTTTAATAAGCTTTGGCTGGGAATCCTTTTCTTCCAGATGTTTGGTGTTGTATAGGCACAACATCCATCTTTCTGGATATAATTTAAACCATAGTTACAAAGAGTACATTTATATTATGAAATGGTAGAAGAGAATTCTATAGAATTATATAATGACTAGAGGCCCAGTACATAAAATTCATGCACTGGTAGGGTCCCTAGCAGCTGCAGGCCGGGTATACACCCTCCCTTTCCCTGGCCCTGCCCCACCCTCTGGTCAAACTCCCAGACAACTCCCAGTCGAGGGGACAATTTGCATACTATGCTTTTATTATATAGGATGAGTACCTAAGTCTCACAAAGTACTATAGAGGCATCTAGTCATCTGAAGTAGATTCTCTTAATACTCTTCAAACCTGAAAGAATTTTAAATTCCTTATGACATTATTAAATAGGCCAATTAATAGTTTTGGTTAAAGCCTCCTAAATCACAGACACATAAAAAGATTTTTAAATATATGCTTTCATTTAAAATCCCTCTTTAAGGTCAGCTTTAGCTCAAGTGGTTACTTCATCATGGCAGACACTAAAGTCCCTCTTTAAGCAATTTATAGGAGGCAGATAGTTTGGTGGTTGAGAGGATGGTCTCTGAAGTTAGGTCTGGATTTAAGTTCCAACTCTACCAATCACTAACTTAGATGCCGGGAGCCAGTCCATCCTTGCTGTTTCAAAGGACCTGGCATATATGGCATACTGTTCTTAATATGTTTGCTCACCTTGGCACTATGTGTTTTAACCAAGGTCTCCTCTCTGAGAAAGGTTGTTTCCCCAGGTAGGGATTTTCCCCTGAAGTTAGGGAGGGAATAAAACCCCTCAACTAAGTGCCAGGCGGGTAATTAATCACTTTAACTATGAACAATCATGCTTAAGCTACATAATCTTTACTCCCTGGAATGGAGATAAGAAACGCCCTAACCTTTGTAATAGAGATTGATAGGATTGAATCAACTGGTATAAATACAGATGTAACAAGACAGCAACACACAGAACTTAGAACACAGAACTTAGAAGACAGAACCTACACAGAACCTATAGACAGAAGAACTTCGCTGGAGAGAACATGGCAAAAGATCCTGGACTGAACCTGACTACAGAAATTGGCAAGAGAACCTGACTAGAACCTGGTGACTGAACCTGGCTGGAGAACCTGGACAGAACCTGGCTGGAGAACCTGGCTGGAGAACCTGGAGAACCTAGCAAAAGAACATGGACACAGAACCTGGCTGGAGAACCTAGCAAGGGAACATGGCTACAGAACCTGGCTGGAGAACCTGGAGAACCTATCAAGACAACTGGACACAGAACCTGGCTGAAGATCCTGAACAGAACTTCGCTGGAGATTCTGGCTAGAGATCCTGGCTAGGCTGCTGATCAACTGAATGCTGTCTCTGTGTCATTCCTTCTTTGCCGACTCCGTCCACACCTTTGGGGACCCCTGGACCTGCTGGGGTTGAACCCTGGCACTTAGACAAGCCATATTACCTCTCTTTTCCTCAGTACCTACTTCCTGGTGCTCTTACAAGGACAAAAATAAATATCCCATGTGAAGAACTTTGCAAAGCTCCAAGCACATAACGACCACTCTCTAAACATTAGCTCTTACCATCATTAGCACCTTCTAGAATCTTGCTGATCTTTTACCCAACTTGTTTTGTCCCATCTTTTTTTTCTACTCCAAGTGCTCTTCCAGGCCACCTTCCTCTTCAACTATGAAACCATACATGCTTATTTCTCCTTCTCTTTCTGAAACCTCTCCAACATGAAATTAAAGGAATAAAAACACACAAGTCCACAAAGGCATAGATAACGGGGAAGGAGAAATTTCAATTGATTTTTAGAAATCAGAGAGTAGATGGAGGGTTATAAACTGCCTTAGCACAATGGAGAAAATCATTACAGAGAGCAAATTCCAAGAGAAAGTGAACTAATGTGTTCTGCCAAACCCAGAAAGACTTTCTGCTGAAGAGGCAGCATAACTAAGGAAGGAAGGATTTTAGTGAGAGGCTGGAAGTACATTAAGATTATATGGAAACTTTGTAAAAAAAAAAAAAGATTATATGGAGACTTTGGATCCCAATGAATGATTTCCCTCTTATGCTGGAGACTGAATCTTTCTTTTCTAAAGAAAATAAACTAGAGACACTTCAAACTAAGGACATCAGGCACTGTGGCAAACAAAGTGAGGCCCCAGGCTGAAAATAGATGCTTAACTGAAGAGTTTCTAGTAATACCCCCAACCTTGTTATAGGCCATGCTCCCCAAATACTAGCAGATATATGCCCCTCAGTGGATATCTCCCAGGCAGGAATTGGAGAATCTTCTCATAATGGCATTGGAGAACTTGCCAGAGAATAAATCAACTGAACCACCAATAATGCTATAGTGAAACCCTACAGTTAGTTGACAAGTCTACCCATGTTCACAGAACTTTGATGGTGTATTTATTTATCTTTATGTTTTGGTAATCCCCACCTGAGGATATTTTTTCCCCAGTGATATTTAGGGAGAGGAGAGGAGAGGAGAGAGAGAGAGAGAGAGAGAGAGAGAGAGAGAGAGAGAGACATAGACAGAGAAACATCGATGTGAGAGAGACACATCAATTGGTTGCCTCCTGCATGTGCCCTGACCAGGACCAGGGATCAAGCCTACAGCCAAGGTATGTGCCCTTGACCAGAATCGAACCCACACCCTTCAGTCCATGGGCCGACACTCTATCCACTGAGCCAAATTGGCTAGGGCTTGATAGTGTATTTATTGTTGTCATCATTGGTATTGTCATTGACTATGTGTGTGTCTCACTTTTAAATAAGAATGGACAATCTCTTGAGGAAATTCTCCAGAATAAAGAAGAGAGACTAGAATAAGCAGACCATATAAACTGAATAAAGAAATCCACAGGAAACAGAAAGACAAAGGAAAACCTCCAAGGAACTATCATTTGTACCCCTAGAAAGGTAACATATTCCGAACATGAGAATAGTTACTATTAAAAAAATAACCAGAGAACAAGAGAGTATTGAAATTAGAAAATATATATGGCCCAAGTGAAAATTCTAATAGAAAGGTTGGAAAATAAATTTGAAGAAATCTAGAAGGTAGAATAAAACAACAAAAAAGACAAAAATGGGGGGAGTGGGGGAGTGAGGAAATGAAAGGATCTGATCTAGGAGGTCCAACTTTTGACTAATAGGAACCTCAGGAAGAGCAGGAGAGAAAATGGAGGAAGTAATATTACTGAAGGCTTAATAAAGAAAAAAATACCAGAATTAAAAGACCCAGATATCTGGAGTGTGCCCAAGACCCAGACCAAAACAATTGACCATGAAATGTAGAAACACTGGTGATGAAGAGTTCACAAATTTTTACAAAGAAACAGGTTTTGAGCAGATATCAGAATGTCATCAATGTTATAAAACAATGGAATGCTGCCTGCAAAATGTTGAGCAAATACATTTGTAACCTAGAATTCAATTGCAATTAATCCATGCCCAAGGTAACAGAGGGTTCAAATGATGGACTGTTGGAGTCTGAGTAGTATATAGGAAAGGTTCCTGAAGAGGAATTCTTAAAAGCTAGATTCTATCCTCAACTTTGAAACTAAATGTGGAGACACAGGAATAAATGAGGGGTACTCTTACAACTACTCCGAGAGTTTGAAGCTCCCGAGACAATGATTTCTGTTTTGCTTACATCATTAAGTGATGGTATCAAGAGGCTGAGTACAGTAATGAAGTCTGCCAGATTTTGTACATCTGAAAGCATGTACTATTTTTTTCTTACAGCTACACCTCTGAAGAGACAGCTCAGTGGGCAGTGTGCAGCAAGAAATGAAAGCCAAATACTCATTCTGAAGTCAGTGTTGCTTGGACTTGCTTATATATGTACACCCAATTTTTCAAGTCATTAAAAACATAACTAAGAGTGACCGTTTGCTATTAACTAATGACCCAGCATTCAACTATCGTGTATGACAAAGTGGAGAAGTATTTATTTTAAAAAATGTATGCTTATTGAACTATAATAGAAACATTTCATTAACAATCTCATAATATGGTATTTTTTTTATTCTTACCTAAATGGAATGGAACAAAAAAATAGATAAATAAACCAAGGAAGGGCGGGGGGGGGGGGGGTGGGGGGAGAAAAAGCACTTCTTGGTATTTCAGTATTCTTTTACAAAGGATCCAGGTTATCACAGTAATTGGCTCCCCTCTCTTACATTGGGGATATTACTATATTAAATGGCTAAAGGATAAACTTAGGTAACAGTGGAGCTATAGTTCTTTCAGAAATAAGATAATTAAATAGTAATGTGTGCCAAGAAAACTTTCTTTGAACATTTCTATTGTACCCTCTCATTATTTCTAGCTACCCGATTAGCAGTCAGTAAACGTGGGTAACTGCTTCCTTCTGATATCACGTCAAGTCTATTCTCGAGTTCTCCTAGCATCACTGCAACTACTGGGGAAAAAAAAGATATTTTGTTCACTATATATAAATTATGCTGAACTGTTTATAACATTCAGGGTTTTGTTTCTCTCGAATTCTCCAAGCCAATTTTTATAATTGGCTAAAACTGATATGAATAGATTAATAAGTATAAATAATTATAATAAACACTAGAGGCCTGATGCATGAACTTTGCGCACTGGGGGTAGCAGGGTCCCCCTCAGCCTGGCCTGTACCCTTTCACAGTCCAGGACCCCTAACTCCTTACCACCTGCCTGCTCACTGCTCCTTAGCACTGCCACGGAGGCGGGAGAGGCTCCCGTCACCTCCACTGCACTTGCCAGTAGTGAGCCTGGCTTCTGGCTAACTGGCTCTCCCCCTGTGGGAGCGCACTGACCACCAGGAGGCAGCTCCTGTGTTGGTCTTCTGCCCACTGGTGGTCAGTGCGCATCATAGTGACCGGTTGTTCTGGTTGTTCTGCCGTAATGGTTGCTTCGGCTTTTATTATATAGACTAGAGGCCTGGTGCATGAAATTTGTGCACTGGGGTGTGGGGGTGGGTCCCTCAGTCCAGCCTGTGCCTTCTCGCAATCTGGGAGCCCTCAGGGGATGTCTGACTGACAGCTTAGAGGAGAAGGCCTAAGCTGTCAGACATCTTTAGCGCTGCCATGGAGGTGGGACCGCCACTGCTGCTGCACTCACCAGCTGTGAGCCCGGCTTTGGCTGAGCGGCACTCCCCCTGTGAGAGTGCACTGACCACCAGGGTGCAGCTGCTGCGTTGAGCGTCTGCCCCCTGTAGGTCAGTGCACGTCATAGCAAGCAGTCATACCGCCTTCCAGTTGATTTGCATATTAGCCTTTTATTATAAAGGATTATTACTTAAAATAAGGAGAGTTTCCTGAAACTGAAACAGAATTCAGACTAAACTGTTGAGTAGGCTCAATGCATTCCGGATAAGGATAGATTGCTTTCTATTTCCCTCAAACGTTCTTTGCTCATTTCAGAAATATTTTTCAATCGTTTACCATGTACAAAGCCCTGTGCTGGTTACTGTGGAAGAAACCAAGGGGGGGAAAACATCTAGTGTTTTTATTCAAGATGGAGATGGGCAATGTGTTTGGGAGTTAGTGGTAGGGGCTCCTATAGAGGAAACTGCTGAATGGGAGGGGATGGAGAAAGTAAGGATGAGGAACTAAATTGTGCATTTTACTGAGTGGGAAAATACGTGGATAATAGCTGTTTAAGGGTGTGTAATATTCTTCACTATTATATTCCACAATGTCAAATTTTACCCTTTAATTGACTGAGGAGTAATCTCAAGTTAATAGGAGAAACAGAGTTGCCCATCAGTGAAGAGAAATATTTTAGTAAATGAAAGGTAAGCCTTAAAAATAAATTTCAAAAAGAAATTTTCTCTTTTTGAAAGTAGATATGGAACTGACAAATGACAAGGGTAGTAATTATTGACACATGCAAGTCAACAAGCAAAACCAACCCTTAAAGGAAAACATTTAAATTTGTGCAAATGAAACAGATTTTCTGATAGCCAAGAACACACATTTGTAAGACTGCCGGAGTGATATATGTTGACTAGTAATGTGTCCTGTTAGTACTTTTATTTAACCTCAGCAACGTTTGCTTTCCTAAAAATAGTTCCTGCACTCTAGAAAAGTACACTATGAAATTTCAGACTGGTGCTGGGCTTAACACACCGATAGAGCTGTAACACATTTTTGAAGTCCCTGCTCAGTAGGTTTCACTACCTCCACTCTTATTATCTCCACTCTAAACATACATGCAAACAAATCACATCACAACAAAGCATGATCACTGAAGAACATCATAACCTGCAAATCTGAAAAAGAGACTCATTGAAGCAAAACTGCAACAAAAAGAAATCAAAATTATCTTAGAAGAAAAAGTTTTCTTAAATGTAATTTTTCTTTCCACTGAGCATGCATAAAACCACCCAGGAGCACTCACATGGTTCTTTTTTAGCTTTTGCTTGTTTGTTTTATAGACAAGAGGAGAAGAATCTGCTTAAAAGCCAAATACACTGATAAATGTTTACCGATAAAATCTTCCAGATGGAACTACATTCAAGGAAGGTCAATTACAAGCCCTCGTGTCTCTCCTTTTAATGCTATCCTTTAATGATCCCCTTCCTCTCCCAGAAAATTAAGTTAAAAAAAAACACCAACTTAAGCAGAGAACGACCCAGTAATCCTCATAATCACATTGCAATGACAGACATGGAGATCAAAGCACAGGTGTACTGACATAAGAGAGGTTTCCATCCTAGTATAAAATGTGAACTTTGCTACTAAGATCAAAAATGCTTTTAGATCCCCAAACACCCAACAATTTCCAATATTTTTAAGATTCTGTGGTGTCCCTGATTAATAAACTTCCCTCAATTCTCCCAATTTCTAACAAAACATTGGCAATTCTTTACATATTATTCATAAATTCAATAATTAATTTTAGAAATTTCGTGAATTCTGTTTAGAAGATATACAAAGACAATCTGATGCCAATACATTGGTTAGAAATTGAATTAGGCAGCTAGTAGTGGCTTCAATAAGAGGTTTATTTTTGAATCATATTAAGAAATATCCAGAGATAGGCCATGAATGGAATAATGACACTGTTTTCACTGGAGACCTAGGCTCCTATTATCTTTCTCTCCATGATCCTTTACATATGCTTGGTATTCTCAAGGCCATGCAGGTAGCAAGATGGCCACTGGTACTCCAGCCATCCCATGAACATCAATACTGCAGGAAGAGTAGCAGGGTAAAAGGGAGGTCATGTAGGTAGAAGCTCTCTCTGCGTACATTTCATTAGCTACACCTACCTTTACAGGAGGTGGAGAAATACAATCTTTTGGTTAGAGAGGTACCACCCAGTATAATTCAGATCCATTTAGTGAACTTAATTATATTGGTCACTAACTAAGCAAATGTGTTGAGGGCATTTAGTCATCCCTAGCAGTTAGAGAAACTTAGAGCAGAAAGATGAAAAGGTTTCCCCCAAACTATAGAACCAATTAGCCAGAGAACTGGGAGCAGAGTTCAGACCTCTGATCTACCAGAAAAGATCCAGTCTTTTACTGACAAAGCAAACTCCAATGAGGTTAGCCCAGGAAACTCAGCTAACCAACATGAATAATAACACATCTTACTACCTGGGTCAGACCCCGTGACTCACACTTCAGGCTTTATGGTCATACTGCTCACAAGCTGTAACATCTACCCTCTTTGGTTACAAAGTGAGATTCACCATACTTACCACAAGTGACATACATGTTTTATACGGCACTAAATTACCAAGAAAATGAGAGCTGTGTTGTCCAATGTGATGATATTGCTGTTTGTAGGAGAGCAGAATGTTCCACACACATGAAGAGAAATTGGTACTTGAACTTTATGAGGGACTCTAGGTCTTTTACAGTGGTGGCTTTTTAAACACACAAACAAACACATTATTATGGTGTCTACTGAAATTGACATTCTGAAAATAGAGTCCACCATTATACAAAGGAGGTTCGAATGTTTGAGGCTTTTTTTTTTTTAAACCATTGCTCTTATCCTCTTATCTCTTTTTGGACTATGATCGTCACATCCTCACACTCTCCTCCCAGCCATATTCTCAACCCATCACAGGCCATGATGGTAACTCATATATTGTATGCTTTCTTGAAAGTTATTATTATTAGGTTCCTGCTTTCATGTTTTACTTATTTTATGTCTTAAGCTCTTTGAGATCATGGTCTATACCTTCTTCATTTTCCATAACACTCAGCATATGGTAAGATGCCAATTTTTCTTTTACAAAGTCATGCTTAGAACATTTGAATACTCTCTTAAACTGGTCTCCCTCCCTGCTTCCATTGATCCTCTTCTCTCAGCCCTACTTTGTCACCTGCCCCAACTAACTCACCTAATGATTTCTCAAAAATATAGAACACAGCAAGCCACACTTATACATAGTTGGGGGTGCACCACTGTCTGTAGATATAAAAAAAACATTTTAGGAGGCGATCCTAACATACATTAACATCAAGTCTTACTCCTTGCCATTCTAACTGTTTGTACCATATATACTATAAACTACTCAGAAACAGTCACCTCTTTTTCTATATGTCTATGATTTTACATATATTGTCCCTTCTTTCTGAAATGCCCTGACTTCTTTCATTTATGGAGAGGCCTCCAAGAAATGTTAATTACTATGTGTAAAACTATGCTATGCATATCTAGCATGTTCTAGAAGACAGGGAAGCTTGGACAACAAATTTGAGCACATCTTTACAAGTACTTGCATTATCACACCTATTCTATTAAATTTAGAAAACTCCATGAGTGTAGAACTGTGTTTATTTTAGTTCACGTCACTGTAGATCTCAGGTTCTGACACACAGGTGCTACTCAATAGACTGCTGAATGAATAAATGTCACTTTCCTTAACTAGACTTAAATAATTTTGAGAATCTACCTGTGACTATTCTTGTAGAATTTGGTACTTTATCCACAGAGGCTAGCATAATGTATAGATTGTCCCACTTCTTTTGTTTTTCTCAGTGAATCACTGTAGCCTTGAGCTGCCCTTTCAGGAGAAAATCCAGGCTTTCCCTCCTTGAAAACTCCTCCTCATTCAAATTGCCCAAGAATCTCAGAGATTATTTAGTCTAAAGTAGAATCTTGCTTCTAAACTTCAGGTAGAGAGGGTGGCTGATTAGCATAAAGGATTCCACTATTGCCATGTGGTTTCACAGTTGACCACGGGTCCTGAGAAATCTTATGTTCTGCTGCTTTAGGTCTCCATGGAATTCTAGGATGGCCAGACCTTGGACTTCAAGATTGCAGCTCTTTGATTTCATCTCCCTGGCTCACTGAGACAAAAGCCAGCCCTCAACCAACAATCTTAGGCCCAGGCTTTGAGCAGGCAACACAGGCTTCCCTTTCCCTCCCGATGTGCTAACCCCTCTAGTGCCTGTTGTATCAGCATTCTCTCCTGACAGCAGTCTACGTGGCCCTACCCTGATCCATTCTAATGAGTTTTCTTTATTTGTAATTACAGAGGGGAAATTGAGGTTCAATTTCTTTTCTCCTATTAGATTCCCAAAATTCTTAGATAATTTGGTCTACTCTCTCCTCAAATTTTACCAAAAGTAGGGGCAACTTTTAATGAAAAGGTGGAGATCTTGTCACACACTTTCTCTAGGGAAAGAGATGCCAACAGGCCTTATATTTACATTACTAAGGGACTGTACTTAGTGATTTCCCCCCAAAATAATAAATAAATGAACCCCCAGGAGGTTTTCCTATAACAGACTAGAAGTGGTGAGCATAGATTTAGAATTTGTGCCTCTCCAATCATCCTTTTACATATTCATAAAGATGCTTATTGAGATGAACAGAGTAATTATTTTCCAAGTTCTTTTTTCTTAAGAACAGTAATTTATGACAATCAGACAAGGTAGGATTAGGACAGCTGAGTAACACTTGTCCTAACTGTCCTTTCCTGAGTGGCCAAGGAAATAGTGAGTCTGATAATCAGCTATAAAAAAAAGGTGCATGGCCCTACCAATCCAATAAGACAAAAAGAGATTCATTCCATAAGTGAGGATCTGGCACTGCAGGGTCATATTTGAGTTTGAGGACAAATACAATAAAAATAGGTTTCAATTAGATTACAAAGTCAGCCATAGATCACTGTGGCAGCAGTATCTTCTCCACTAAGAACTGGGAAAGGGAGTCTTAAAATTCTTGTGTTTATTTAAAGAAGATACAATAACAATCCTTTCTTTAAATGTAGGCACCCAGTTGACTTTTATATAACATAATCCCGGAAAGATTACCCAAAACTGAGGCTTAACTGACTAAATTTCAGTGACTCTAAAAAAAGCACATATTTTCCCACATGTGTAATAACTCTCAAATACATGTGTCCTACAATCAATGGCATCTTGATTTTGATAAATTAATTAATCAAATATTTTTAATTAAATGAATGTAATAATGGACTACTTAAAAACTGTCCAAACATCCAGGTTCAAAAACTCAGAATGAGGATATTGCTATATTAGTATATCAAAGCAGAAACACAGACAATAGTGGTGGGTGAAGGTGAATTGGGAGCAAGGTGGTTCTCAAAGGGGGTTCCCTATCTAGCAGTCCATTAGCATCAACATCACTTGAGAACTTGTTAGAAATGCAAAATAATCAGGTCCCAGAAGTACTGAGTCAGAATCCTTGGGATATAAGGTCCTGCAATCTCTGTTTCAATAAAATCTCTGGGCATATATTTGAGAACCACTCCTCTAGTACAAAAGGAGACACTTAGCGTGTAGTTGGCATATCTGAGAAAGTGGCACTGTCCTAATATTTTAAGCCAGTGGCAAGGCTATCATAAAGAGAGGGAGATTCTAAGACCCAGTGCAGAAGAACACTTCTTAAAGTCCCCAATTTCCTAGGTTCTGACTCCATATGCACAAAAGCAGCTCCTGCTTAGGAGTGTGTTTCCGAGATGGCTGAATTACAAGGAAAGAATCAACTGATGAGACCAATATGGCATCCTAGTTCTTGGAAACATATTCCTCATTATACATTTCTTAACTGGCATGCTGGCTTTTGCATTGAGTTCTTGAGTTTTGAGCACCAGTAACGGCACCCAATCTAACTGTGTTCTGAGGAAATCAAATTTCTGAACCTGGGAAACTAAAGGTTAGTCCCTGAAATTTGAGTATATTGTGAAGACACTGACCAGAAGGATCCACTACATACCTTGGCCACTTAAATGGACTATTTACCAGGTCAAGTGAAGTGGAGAATTAAGGGCGATTAGGTCAAGATTGCAAACTGGCAGTCTTTTGGCCAGATGTGGTCTACAGATGTGGTTTGTTTGGGCCACACACATAGTTTAAAAATTGAGAAATTTCCATAAAATCTTGGATTTCTTCCTGTCTTATAAAAGCTAAGACTTGACAACAGGAAACCCACATCCTGGCACTTCAACAAGAGCCTGGAGTTAAGCAGAAACTGCTTCCTTCAGATGAGCTATTCCCTCCAGTTTGCCATAGTCCCTATGAGTCCTTATTGTCTTATAGCTGGCCAGCCTGTCCTCTGATATTACTCACCTGACCCCTAATGTATCTGAGTTTGAGAACCACTATCTGTGTAAGTATTTTTTCATTAAATAGATCATTGAAATGATTTGGATTACTCAAAATTAACTCATTTATGGTGTACTTTTATAGCTATTTGTATATACAGGATGTCCCCCAAAATATATACACACGTTGAATAATTATTAATTCCAATGGGTTGAATCTGAAAAAACAAAAAAAAGAAACATCAATTGAAATATCAGCTGTTAATGTGTGCATACATTTTTTGGGGGGATACCTGAAAATGTATACACACTTTAACAGCTGATAGCTATTAAGAAAATTAAGTGTATTTTAATGAACACTCCTTTTATAGCTATTCAAAGTGTGTTTATACATTTTTTTGGGACACCCTGTATATGTGTGTGTGTGGGTAGGGGTGTAGATATTATTTAAAAACAGACTCAATGCCGAAACCGGTTTGGCTCAGTGGATAGAGCGTCAGCCTGCGGACTGAAGGGTCCCAGGTTCGATTCCGGTCAAGGGCATGTACCTGGGTTGCGGGCACATCCCCAGTGGGGAGTGTGCAGGGGGCAGCTGGTCGATGTTTCTCTCTCATCGATGTTTCTAACTCTCTATCTCTCTCCTTTCCTCTCTGTAAAAACTCAATAAAATATATAAAAAAAAAATAAATAAAAACAGACTCAATGATGAAGGGCAAAGGTTGTTGTATAGAGTAGAAGTACTAGACTGGGCCTCTAATACTACATTTGAATCTGCCACTTACTAAATGTAAAATTATCCCTGAGCCTCAGTTTATATATCTGATATATAATATCTATTACACATAGGCCTTATCATGATAATGAATTGGATAATGTATGTTCAAATTCCTGACAAACCATAGACCCTCAGAAAGGCAATACAGCAATTATAGCAATACAGTGAGCTAGTATATCTCTCTTTTATACATAAAAACCAGGGCTCAGAAAGTTTAGGGAATTTACCCAAAGTCACACAACAAGTATTTATAAATGGGGTTATCTTACTCCAAAGCCTTAACATGTGAGAACTTTAGTGTTTCTCAAACTAGCCTGATTATAAGAATCACTTGAGCTGCTCAATGTAAGTTCTCATTCCTTCCCAAGCTTACTAAATCAGATTCGAAGCGTAGTAGCCTAGGACTCTGGATGTTGTAGCGAAGCCTCAGGTAATTCTTAATAATAGCAAGAAACACTGTTCAAGAAAGTTGACCAAAAAGTCAAAGTAAGCAGGGAAAGAACTGCTTTGCATCATACTCGGTAGAAGGAAGGAAGAATTGAAGGGAGGGATGGAGGGCAGGTGGCAGGCAGGGAGGGAAAGGGAAAGGATCCTGGAGTTAAGGTCTGTCTCATTTGAAGGATTATGAGAATGCACTTACTAGATGTGTGCTCTCTTTCTAACTACACCCGGGCTGTTTAATGCAAACACAGGAGCCAGCCAACAGGAAGCTCAACTTGCCACTGCAGAGGAGTAAAGCACTTTGAACTACAGGCATCTTGTACACCCAAATTACATGCTGTGATACACATAGTATTTGAGCTGTTCTGCAATACAGAAGCCAATTATTCTTGGCACGTACTTCTATCATACTATTCAAATCACCATCCCTCACATGTGGAACTGTGCCACATCAAATGCACCAAGTCATACATTCCTTAAACTCTTAGACATGAAATTCAAATGTTGGAGAAAAAGATAGTTTTGTAACTCACCATACAACAGAAAAGATATAAACTTAACTTCGTACTTCAGTTAGCTGGATCCATTATGAGAAATCGGGACAGCAAAACTCTGCCTTTGGAATTTGTCAGAGAGTAACCCAATTTTTTCAATGTAATTTAGCATAATCATTGCATTTTCACTTTTTGTTAAAGTTATTTCATTTATAATAATTGATTTTTCAGCCTCTCCCTCTAAATGTTTTTCAACACAGAGGAAAAAAAACAAAACAAAACAGGCATTGAAACAAAGAGTAGAGGCTGTGGGTACCATAAAATTCTGTTGGAATTACAGAAACTATACATATGTTTTGAATGATGGTATTATTTAATAATCTGACCAATTAGTTGACCCAATTCCCCATCTGTTACCTTTGCAAATCCTGAAGTTAAGAGAAGATTTAATCAAAACTGTAATGTGACATTAAAACAGAAATCCAATAATAATTGTTAATAGTGTAGAGAATTTAAAACACAAATCCTAAAAGGTGAAAAAACAGGAAATGAGGTATTAGTTGCAATGGTCCTGGGCTTCTTATACTTTAACTAGAGGCCTGGCGCATGAATTCATGCACGGGTGGGGTCCCTCGGCCTGGCCGGTAATCAGGGCCGACTGGGGCCATCTCACCCAGTCCTGATTGGGGCTGATGGGGGATGGTTGGCTGGGGAAGGGACCATGGGAGGTTGGCTGGCCATGGGAGGTTGGCTGTTGGAGTGCACTGACTGCCAGGGGGCAGCTCCTGCATTGAGCATCTGCCCCCTAGTGGTCAGTGCACATCATAGCTACAGGGCGGTCGTCCAGTCGTAAAGATCACTTAGGCTTTTATATATATAGATGTGCTTAAGAATCTTGTTTAAAATGCAGATTCTAATTTAGCAGGTCTGCACTTCTGAGTCCCTAGATTCTGTGTTTCTAACAAATGCCCAGGTGATGCTCACGCTGCTGGTCCAGGGATCACATGTGGAGAAGCAAGTCCCCCAGTTTTAAGAAAGTTTACTTGGTGAAGTTCCCAGAGAGAGGACAGAGAGTCTCCAGTAGGAGGTTGTAACATAATGTTAGTATTACCTAGAAGTAAAATACAAAGTTGAAAGACAGATGGAAGGGTTTATGTAAAGCTCCAATTTCTCCAGGAGAAATTGGTCACACATGAAAGAGAAAAATATCTTATTTTTTATTAATAAGAATAGTGTATGTAGATTTATAATAGATACATAATTGGGGTTCTTAAGCTTTAAAAATCTGTTGAGAGTACTGGACTATCTCCCCAGAAAAATGTAGATATGAACATGAATACACATTTCCGCATGCAATTTCAGAAGGTTCACTGAACTTCCTTCTGAAAGGCATGAGCCACCGAGGAGCCCACAAATCCCAATTTAAGACTACCAATGTACAAAGCTAGTGCAGGGGGAAAATACAGTTTTTTCCCTTTTCATTAAATGTATTGGGGTGACACTGGTTAACAAAATTATAGTTTCAGGTGCACAATTCTACAACATCAGCTGTACACTCGATTGTGTGTTCACTACCACAAGTCCAGGCTCGGTCCATCACCATTTACCTCCCTATACCCCCATCCACCTCTCCCCACTCACCTTCCCCCTGGCAATCACCACACTGCTGTCCGTGTCCATGAGTTCTTTCTATTTTTTCCCCTTTTTTAGCTCAATTTCAAATGTGCTTATATATTTGACTGATATTATTATTGTATAAAAACTAATGGTTCTTCAATCATTTCCATAAAATATATGCTGGTTGAAGTGTATATTTTTCTAAGGTAAGACATTAAACTTCTTCATGTCAGTAAAGAGGAAATCACATTATTAAGAAGTTAACTCTATACTCTTTGGGAAAAACACAAAACAAAGACCCCATATATTAAAATAACTGTATATAAAATGAGTTTCTAAAGATGTAAAGGGAAATTGTTGTTTTTTGCTATGCTCCATGTCAACTTTTTTCTCCAACAGTTTTAAGCATCTCACCTTCTATCTCTATATTAGTGAAAAATTATGTAAATATTTAGAGTTGTCATTTAAAAGACAGAGAGAATCCGTTTATTTTTAAAGAGTTACTGACTACCTAATTTTAGATAAGCAGCTTAGAATCTAGAAAGGTAGAAACAGTTCTGTGTGTGTGTGTGTGTGTGTGTGTGTGTGTAAAACACTATGCCAGGGATGATATGAAATACAGACATAATGCAATGAGAGTACTGCATACTTAGAGTACTAATAAAGGAGTGTTTATTTCCAGTATGAGGTAAAGGGGAAGTATCAAGGGTATAGTCACAGAAGGACCTTTGAGCTAAACCCAGAAGGATGGGTAAGATATCAATAGATGAAGAAGTAGAGGTGAGTGGGGTGTGGGGGGGGGGAGGAAAAAAAACAGAGGGAGAGCATTTAAGGTCATATTAGCAGAGCATTGCAGAGGTGTGGTGGGGAGAATGTGCAGTTTGGACCAAAGAGAATATGACATTCTGTTACACTTGTAATTCAACTTGTATAGTCCCCTCTCCTGAATCTGGGCTGGGCCTGGAACATTGGCAGTGTGCCCATTCTGGGCTTATGCATTAAGAAGTCCTGGCTTTTATGCTCTTGGGAGCTATGAGCTGCCAGATAAGGAAGTCTGACTACCTTGCTGGAGAGATCATTTGGAGAGACCACATGGAGAGAGAGGAAGGCCCTGAGACTACATGTGGAGAGGCAGAAGGTAGGGTCATCCTAGCTGAGTCCTCAGCCACCAGACAACCAGCCAAATGCAATCAGTCACATTCAGACCACATATAGCACGACCAGCAGTTCTGCCGAGGGAGCCCAGTGCAGAATGCAGAATAGAAGGGTTGGGTTTTAGGACACCACTTTTTGGAACAATTTCTTAGAGAACGCTGGAACAGTGTTTATCAACATTTAAATCAGTACTTTCTTTTGATAAATATAAAACACACCCATCTGAACATTCAGATGTAGCCCTGTCTTTCTACCCACACTAGTCAACACTTGTTTTGGACCTTAGTATTAGATTTTAATATACAAAATTCTAGTACTTTTTCTTTATACAGATAAAAGTTATTATAGATATTACAGGCTTTTTCAAACAACAGTCCCTGTGCCTCCCCCCCCCCCCAACCCTCCTTGACAGGGCATCTTAGCCAGATTACAGTGTGTGATGTGTGCACTGTGTGTGAGTATGTGTGCCTGTGTGTGGGTTATGTTGTGTTATATAGACATAGCCATCCTGAAACAAATTTACTTGAAGTAATTCCAAATGTGGGAGGCATGCTCATATTTTCTAATGTACTCAACTTCTTTTCTTACTGCTGGTTGTGATCTATTGGATTGGTTTCATAATGATGAATAGGTTGTGACCCTCAGTTAGAGAAACACTGTCCTAAGAGGCATTCATTATTTAATACGTATTCATCAAACCCTGTATGTGCCATGCATTATTTTAATCTGTTAGGAACAGCAGTGAAAAACCACACACAATTCCTTCTTTCCAAACAGTCACTAAATAGCAGCAACAAAATATGCACGGAGTCTGATTTAATTTCATTTGTAATAACACAGAAGGAAAAGTATGAGTGTCATGAAAAACTATGATAAGGAGGTTTCACTGATCCTGGAGCAGTGGAGTGGGTCTGTTCACAGATGCCAAAGCCACAGACAGAGTCTTCAGAGCATCTCCAGACTTTCTGGACTGCCAACGGCCAGCAGAGGAGGTGATCAGGAGGCGGCTACAAAAGCCAAGTGGGACCTAAGCCAGGCTGATGCTCCATCCAATCCTAATGGTGGTTTTAGGGACTGGTACATGCCTTCAGCCTGTTGGGCCCAGCTTGTATTTAACACTTTCCAACAATTTTTGGCTTGTTGGGTCTGGACCAGAAAATAGGCAACATGGAAATGAACAAGGTATAATTGTTCACCATATTTAAGTATTAAGTCATGAGACTGACCCAGGTTATGCAAAATCATCTTCAAGAGACTCCCCAAACTGGAACCTGAGAGAACCTGCTGACGGTGTTAGCGTATCAGGAGACATAAGGCTCCCATTCAACGGAAGGTGGACAGCAAGTCAATCCTAGAAAAAGGAGACTTAACTTGTGCTGCCCATGGGACAGAGTGCCTGAGCCCAGGGAGTGAGCCTGTCCTTCTGAAAAAAGCTGACCCTACTGCTCACGCCCATGTCCCAGCGCCTCAAAATCAGGAGACAGGAAACATTCGTATCCTATGCAATCCTGCCTATTCTCAAGCCATGCCATGTGGTGGTTTGGCTTTCTGAACTTGCCTACAGAGGGAGAATACGTGTGCTGGTCAGTCCGAACACGTATGGCTATTAAGGAATTAACTGATATTCTGGCTTAGGGCTCTTGTAAGCTTTGAGAGTAGGAGTCAGCACACTTGGGGACTGCGACAATATCGCCTTTCTAAGACCGCATGGCTGAGGGGCAGAGCCTGGAGTATACACTGCAGTTCATTCACCAAGAAAAATACTCCTCTGTAAGGACCTGTCTGGGTGGCCAAGGTCCTTCCCCAGGCAATAGTCCTAGGTAATTTCCTTTCCCGCTCCCTCCCCCCAACACCGTTTTTCATTTAACATTTCTACAAAGGTAGCAACTACAGCAGCTATGCAGCGCAACAGCAGCTAACTTTTGTTGAATTCGGCCCATGCACCATTGTGCCAAGCTCTGTGTAGATTCTCTTACTTAATCCTCATACGAAGGGAGTTGCTGTTATTATCTCTATTTTACTGCTGTGGAAGCTGGCGTTAGGAGGCCCGAGTGATGGCACAGCTGGGATTCAGAGAAGTATGATTCCAGAGCGGACACCTGAACCAAAACGTGATATTGCCTCCTGTGGATGCCCATGCACCAAGGGTTTGAGCTGTATTACAATGTCCCCTTGTCTCTCAAATTATGGTTTGAGAAGTTTGTTTTCTTTAAAGGGAGAAGACAGAACAAAGGCCCGCTGCCTGTGGACTTTGATGGCCTACACGCCTTTCTTGGGGTCTCACAGGACTTCTGTGTTTTCTCCTTTGGGTTCTCCAAGGTTTCATTCAAATCACGGAGAAGTAGCTCAGCTCCCTATCCGACTCCCATCTTTTCTCCTCTGGCTTTTCTATGGTCTCACAGGAGATAGTTCCTGCAGATTTTCAATGTGTTTCAGTTTGCCTCTTTCCAGTCTACACCTGTGTAAGCATGATCCTGAAACTAGAAAATGGTCAGCAAAATGTGGACTTATCCTCGGGGAACTTCCTATAATTTCTCAAGGTAATAATAGGAAGCTATTGTGAATCCCACTTTTGGATAGGCTCATTGCATTACCATTATCCCTCTGCATTGCTCCTATTGAAAAACCGCCCTAATGCAGGAATAGCCATGACATAAACCTCAATCAGTAACGAAGACATTATTTTTCCAAAAAACGTCATTCTTTCTTTCTTTTAAAATATTTATTAAGTGTGTGGGTGTTTGAACCTACATTTTTTTCTATTCTAAACCCAGAGGGAATGAGGCAGCCAGAAACCAAGAGCATAGCTTTCAGGGACCAAAGGACTGAAGGCCTCGATGTGCCTCATCTCCTAGCTAAACCTCTTGACTGAAGAGGTGGATTTGGTGATGAGAACAATGCTCTTAATGGGAAGCCAGTGAAGCCAAATTATCTGTGAGAGACACTGAAAAGGGTGGTTGTTGATTATTCAAGAATGTACTGAGCACCTACCATGGCTAAAGCATTGTTCTATATATACATATGTATACCAGTGAACAAATATGCAAAGATCCTTGCCCACAAGTAGCTCACAGTTTACTAGGGGGAGAGAGACTAAATATGCAGTAAACTATGTAACACACATGGTAAATTATGTGTTAGAAGTAAAGGCATGGTATGAAAACCAACAACCGGTAGAGCAGGAACTAGGAAAGGGGGTGATTCAGGATGCAGTGAAAAATAGGGTGGTCATGGCTGGCCACTTGGGAAAAATGAAACATGAGCGAAAACTTGAGAAAAATTAGGGAACTGGCCTGAAGTATTGGGCAGGCGGGTAGGGGTTGAGGGGGGAGGGGTAACACGACAAGTAGCAGCAAGGTCTTAAGATGGAAGTGTTCGCCGAAACCGGTTTGGCTCAGTGGATAGAGCGTCGGCCTGCGGACTGAGAGGTCCCAGGTTCGATTCCGGTCAAGGGCATGTACCTGGGTTGCGGGCATATCCCCAGTAGGGGATGTGCAGGAGGCAGCTGATTGATGTTTCTCTCTCATCGATGTTTCTAGCTCCCTATCTCTCTCCCTTCCTCTCTGTAAAAAATCAATAAAATATATTTTAAAAAAAAAAAAAGATGGAAGTGTTCGTGTTCCTGGTGTGCTTGAAGATCAACAAGATGTCGGTGTGGCTGGGACTGAGTAGATGAGGGAGGGAAAAGTGGGAAAGAAGACCAGAGATGAAACAGGTACAAAATTAGCTTGGACATTGTAGACCACAATAAGCACTTTACCTCTGAGGGAAGTGGGGTGCCATTACGAAGCGGTGAGCAGAGGAATGTCACGATCTGCATTGGCTCTGTCTTTAGAACAGACTGTAGTGCAGCAAGGGTAGAAGCAGAGCGACCTATTAAGAGGCTATTGCTGTTACCCAAGCCAGAGAAGATGGTGGCTTGCAATAGGGAAGTAATTGGGGAAGTGGTGAGAATGACTTAGGCTCTGGGGTTATTTTGACAATAAGGACTTTAGGAGTTTCTTATAGATTGGATATGGATGTGATAGAAAGAAGGGATACAAAGATATGTCTAAACTTTGGCCTGAGCAAGAGAGATGAGGAAGCTATGATTAGAGAACATTGTATAGGAAGAAGTTGGGAACATCTGGAGTTTAGTCATTCTTTCCTTTATCCCTTTATCTCTTCCTTCTTTTGCTCTTTACTTTATTCCCCTCTTTATTGCCTTTCTTCCACACACATCTGTAAATGCCAGACATTGTACCTAGAGATACAGCAGACAAGGCATCCTCACCAGGAAACAGACTGTGAAGACAGATGAGGTAGAGAGGTGGAACTGATGGTAGGGCTCGCCTATGTTCATTACTCACATCTTAAAATATTAGCTCCTGCTATTAGCATATTTGAATAATTCACATTTCTAATCATAACTTGAAAATGTAACAATACTTCCATATCAATTCTACTTAGGTTATTATATTAAACCTGAAATTAGGGTTCCACTGTTAATTTCCTGGTATATTTTTGCCTAACATATTTTGTCAAAAGCAAACACACTAGAATAACCACTAATGTAAAATGAAATATTCATTATTACCTAATAAAAATGGTGGCTTTTGTTTGTTTATTTCTCTAGCCAATATCCATTAGCGATCTTGACAACCTAGCCACGTTATTTACAGGTTTTATCCTAAGACGTTGAAGGCTAAGTGGTGCACTCCAGGAGAAAGGACTCCTAGGGCACAATAAAAGACCGTTCAGCGTTGTTGTGAGGAGGCCAGTCTTTGGAACAGACTTCCCAAGTTTGACTCCTGGCTCTGCTTCATATTTCCTGTGTGTCCCTGGGGTAGTTATTTAACCTCTCTGGGCCTCAGTTCCCACAACTAGAAAATAAGAACAATAATAGATCCAACCTCACAGATTTATGATGAAGATTATGCAAAGTCCTTAAAAGAGTGAAAGCACTCAATGGCATTTCTTATGAGCTACTGACTATAATTAGGCTAATTTTATGGCTAATATATATCCAAGGAATTATTTCCTTCCTTTCTAGTAGCTTATTTTTATACCTAATGTGAAATATCTTTTTTTTCCCCATTTCCATTGATCATTTCTTCCTTAAGGATAAAGCAAGGAGAGTCAGAAAATTGACGAAGATGATATACTAGTAAATGTTCAAAACCATTAGTTAAATAACACTATTGGCTAGAACATGAACTACAAAAATTATTTTAGAGGAGTGTATTTTGATAAAGAAAATGTTCATACTATTTTTGAATGAAAAAAAGTGTTATAGTGGTAAATGATCAAATGTTATGATTTCAATAAATATACATATATATGTATACACACGTATAAGTTCACAAACATATGAAAGGATATAAAGCAAATATCAGTTGATTTGTAGTTTTAATGCCTTTTGTCACTTATTTTGTTTTATTTTCTGAACAAATCTGATGTATTCAGATGACTGACTAGTGTCACCAACTATAAAGAGGAACACATTTAGGGGAAACACAATTTAATTTTGGATATGAAAAATTTGATAAACCTGTGCGATACTCAGGTGAGAATTCCAATAAATTGTTGGGTTTTAAAGCTTCATGGGAGAGGCTAAGATGGACCTGAACATGAATTTAGGGGTTATTAGCATAGAGATGGTGGTTAAAATAACAAAAATGCAGGAGTAAATCCTGGAGAACATGAAGAATGAGGAGAGCTGGGGACTGAGCATGGGATCCTGGGAATGGGATCAAGTGTTACTGCCCTTTTACAAAACCTACATAGTTTGTCGAACAACTTCATCAGTCTTCTGCAAGCCATAATCTATGATTACATAAATAATCAAAGGAAGGGAGGAGAAAGAGGAAGCTAGGAGGGAAACAGAAAGAATGTATAACCTCAAGTCAGGAAGAAGATAGTTTTAAGGAGGCAGACTGATAATTGCCTTAGAGAAACCTCGTAGGAAATGAGCTGACAAATATCTATTTTATTTGGCAATTAAGAGACCATAGGAATTGTAGGAATAGTTGCAGGGGGATGGTGGGACTGCAAGCTGACAGCAAGTGGGTTGAGTCATAAATGAGAGGAAAAGAAAATGGAGGTAGTGAGTATAAATGCTTCTTTCTAAAAGTTTGGGTGAGAAAATCTACAGAGATATTGGGGGGAGACACAGGATCAAAGTTGGGAGTTTTTTTTTTCCCCTTAGGAAGGTAGGAACTCAACCCGAGGGAGAAGCCACCAGAAAGTAGGTCAAAGAAAGAAGACGGAGAAGGGATGATGGATAGAGCAATATCCAGGGGAAGGTATTGAGAGGGATAAGGATTAGTTTGGGGGTTATCTTGCCCCCTTATTTTTAAATGCATAATATATATATATATATATATATATATATATATATATATATATATAATATTATATAAAAAACCAATAGTGATTGAGCAAAATATGTTAGTCTCCCCCCCCCCTTTTTTTTATGACTTGGTGTCATCTATTTGAAAGTGGAGTAGTGAGGGCTATGCTATTCGAGTTTTCTAAGACAGGTTCAGCCTATTATCCTATTCAAAAAGGCCCCAAACCACTGTGCTGTTGGATGATTTTGTTAGGTTTCTGCTTCTTTTGTTTTCCAGCCATCAACAGTCACTTGGTTACTGTCAGATGTGCCTTCCCCTGGAACCTGCTTCCCACTTTTTCTAACTTGGATCCACATGACCAAGTCTTGTATGAATCATCAGTACAACATGGCCATACATTTCTCTTGCTTGTGCAGTGCATTACTTTTAGTGGGTGAAATTATGAATATCTATTCTGGGTGCTCAGAGACTTCTGTTGCTTCCTTCCTGGTATTGATCTATATTACAAGATAAAGGGGACACTGTGGGGTGGGGGGCTGAGTTTTTAATAGTAGTATGTATATTGATGTTAATAATTAAGGTATATGTATATATCATGTTTGGCAAAACATAGTGAAAAGGCTGATGGAACACTATGAGCTTACTTATCAAGAGTTACTGCCTTTCCACAAAACCTACATAATTAGTTTGTTGAAGGATTTCATCAGAGTCATCTGCAAGCCATAATCTATGACATAAATAATTAACAATAGTTGTTAAATAACTTTGCAATGATTTTTGTTCTGTTTATATTCCCAACTATGTAACTCCCACAACATTCTGGCAGATTTGTAATTATTATTGGAAAACACATTTCTTACCTCAGAGAGTTGGTGAATTAATGCTTGCTGTAGTTCTAACTAATAAATATACAGCCCCAAAGTGTAAAAGTTCAGGCAATAAAAGGGGGATATTTGTTCAATTTATCAACCTGTTTTTAGCATGTATGGTACTAAGCTGTATTATAATGAACTTTTCATGGGCAAATATACTCAAGAAATTAAAATGGCATAAAGTAGACACTTACCAGTGTAGAGTCAGAATAAACAAGATGAATGGTTTTCAGAAAGCTCATCCCTTGGATTTCTTTTCAATGTATATGCTATATGTAATTTACATTGCATGATGAGGATACAAACCAATTTTTTGCCTTGTGACCTTGTTTTATTTCCCGAATTTACACAGCTCAGACCTGCTCAGACAGGTTTTGAAAACTGCGCTTGCCAAGAATGTGCAAATGTGCCCATGAGCATCTATGTACATGCATTTTACTGTGTTTCCTTTCTTTCCTCACTCTGAGTGCTTTTAAAGATCATAACTGCAATAAAAAGAAACCACCACTGCCCTATTATTGAATTACTAAGCAATGTGTGTTGGGAACACCCTTCAGAGTTTTAGGAGGGTCAAAAGGAAGATGCTCAGCACGTACTCCATGGCTGCAGGAATTCTGGTGAAAGGAGATACCAACCCAGATGACGGTGCAGGCAGGCAAGAAGCAGGAGAATGACTGAAAAGCTGGGGAAGCTGGATTGGCAGGCAGGACGGGGAGCAGGGGAGGGGAAGATGAAAGGGCAGAAAAGACAAGAGGGATGAGAAGGACTGCAGAGGTGCTGCTGGGTAGACCCCCTGCTTCAAGTGTCCCTGTTACAGTTTTTTTGAAGTTCTAAGAAAGACAATGTTCTGCAAGATGAGAGATTGCTTTAGGCACCTGGTTTTAAGTAATTAACAACAGTTGGTAATTATTCAATATAATCATTAGCAATAATAATGACAAGACTAAATACCAATAAAAATACTTTACAGTACACAGTGGGTCCTCGTGCCAACTCTTTCATCTGAACTCAATTTCTCTACAGTTAGGTACTATTATTTCTCTGCCTTCACCACGGCTTTATCTAACATGGCTAAGTTGAATTATTCTCACTTATATGAGGTAGGTCTCATTGGAATATTATTCTATTCTAGGGTCTCACTGCTATCAATTATTCATCTTATTGTCAGATAAATCTTTCTTAAATGCCACTTTTGTCAAAATGTGGCTATTCTCATCTGTGTTAAAAAATTATTAGTGACTGTCTCCAAACTTTCAGTTAATATCCAAGACATTTTAGTTTGACTAAAGTTTTCACAGCCTAAATCCCTTCTAACCTCACTCATCTGGATCCTCTGCTACCAGTCTGTCACACTTTTCACAAACATCCCTGATTCAATACTTGTGCATATCATTTGGGGTACCTGCTCCTCCCCATCTATACATTTTTTTATCCATATTACCCAACTCAAGAGTTACTTCCTCCATGGAGCATTTCCTGACTAACCTAGCTCTCAAAGGTATCTTCTTCCTTCTCCTGTTTATATCTATATGATTTATTGGTTCTATTATTTATTTGACATTAAAAATTAGAATTACTGTTGCAGTGATATGGTAGTACTGGATGTTGTCAATTATTAAATATTCAAGAATATTCAAGAATTTTGTGAAAGGACTGTTACACCAGTGGTAGGTTGAAATCAGCTATGGTGGGAATATTTACACCAATGCAATAGGCAAACACTGCAGATCATATTTTGTTTTGTTTGGTTGGTTTTTGGTGTGAAAGGGGGAATAGAAGAAAATTAGTTTACCAGAACACCACTGCAACTGGCCCTCTAATTTAATTATTCTTACTACAATTAAAGTATTTTATTAACTCTCTATTATAGCTAGAAAGTATAAATTTAAATACTTCTAGGATTTAGTAACCCATGACCTCCCAAGGAATTAAATTCCAACATGGACATGTATCCATGTATGTACATTAAATTATAGGCTACATAATAACTAGCTATCTCTCTATATTTTGCATTCCTTATGGTACCCAGCATAGTGTATAACAAAAAACAGATCCTTCTACCTTTATAGCTTCAGTTTCAAGGGTTGCCCATTGCCTTTTAACTTTTCGTCTCACGGAACCTTAGAGTGGTTCCTCAAACATATCAGATATTTCTTACCTTTGCAACTTTCCAGAGGTCACTTTCCCACTTTGGCTGGCTCAAACCTACTCAAATACTTCCTCCCTTTGAACGCCATTTGTGGCTTTAAAAACACTCCACTTTAAACATACTGTATATTAATTGTACATTGATGTATCTACCTCTTCAGTACATAGTAAGCTGATTAAATGTTAAATCTTATATTTTTCTCTTGTGTATCCTACGTCCAAGATGCCTGGCACAAAGAAAGTGCTCCAATATTTGCTGATGGTAACTAGAGCAATTCAGATAAATGAATAAAGTAGTTTATAGAAGGTAGGTCTGCTTTGGTAGGTCCACAGCATTGATTACTCTAAGCAATAGACCTCACAACTGTACTTTTGTTTGTTTGTTTGTTTGTTTCTACAAAGCAACCACCAGGACATCCATTTCAAAGAGGAGAAAGATTATTCACAACTCTATGAGTACCTTTAACTATTGCTTTCTTCTTAATCACCTTTCAGTGTGCCTGACCCCATTCTCCTGTCTCTTCAGGATCATGGTCTGGTCTTTAAGTTTAGATGTTCTTCCTTGTGTGCATGCATCTGTCCTCTTTTAGGCCATTGGACTTGGTGAGTGGGGATGGTGAAGGAATCAAGACAGAAAGGAGAAAAGATAGTAAAGCATGAGAGAAATGTATAAATTGGAGTGAGGAGAATCAAATAAAAAATGTTTGAGAACCAAATGAGGAAGCAATACTCCAAACTCCTTATTCAACTTACTGCCACCCTCCTTTTTAAAGGAAGATAGCAGCTGTTACCATATTCCTAAAAGTGAGTTTCTCTCTAAATTGCCAAAATCTTATTCTTTTCATTTTTAGATCCAAGAATCCTTCTCACAATGGGCAAGCATAAAAAAAAATTGCTTTTAGGAGAACCCTAATTAATATTAAATTCCAAGAAAGTAGAGGCAAGTTATGCCCTCTGTATAGAATATAGGGGCTATCAATGTATAGGTTTTGTCTACAGAAATATATTATTTGAAGAATTGAAATAATTCTTGAGAGAGTTCAGGAAAAAAAATTGTAACACCACAACAGAGGATATAGATTAATTATATAAGCCTGAATTTTGATGTTTATAAAACACTGGGCTGTCATTACTTTTTCCACTCTACCTCCAACATGCGTTTTTTTTCCAGTGGTGTTAATGTGACAAAGCAAATAACAGAAGACTACAATGAAGCTTAGAATTTAGTGACTTTCCTTTACATCAGTGATGAGGGAGAATCATTGAGCAGCTGACTCCTGCATGTCCCCACTGGGGACCGAGCCCACAACCCGGGCATGTGCCCTGACCGGAAATTGAACTGCCACCTCCTGGTTCATAGGTCCACACTCAATCACTGAGCCAACGCCAGCCGGGCGCACTAACACTATTTTCAATCATTGAGCTCTGCTCTAATTCTTAACATTGGATGTTCAATCATGCTCTGAAAGGGTTAAAGTGGAGACATCCTGTGATTGTCTTCAATTCCACTAACTTTGCAACGGTTCATATTCAAAGAAATTGATATCAAAGGCCTGAAAGAGAAAAGCAGGACAAAAGAAAATCCTACTTGTGATTTATAGGTCCACAGAGGCCAATGAGGAAAATGCTAAACGAAATCAAGCCAACAGCATTCTAAAATCAGAAAATGTAAAAATGCCTCCACCAATCTACTTAAAACATAAAACAGCTAACGGCACCTTTAATTTTGTTCATGATAGTGTCCTACTTTCCTTTAACATATCCCACAACATATAGTCAAACGGTTCACCCATGAAGTGGACGAGGACCTGGCCAGAACCATCCATTCATTCATTAATCAAACACATCTGATCCCAGTATGTGCCAGGCACTTTGAGTACTGGGAATTCCAACATCAATAACACATGATGTAAGTTCTCAAGAACATCACAGGCTTGCTGTAGCCAAAACCACTTATCTCCCCCCGCCCCGCCCTAATGCATAAAGCTGTATGCTGATGTCCTTATAGTGCTAAATTATTTCACTCTTTAAAAAAGAATAGTTTACTGAGGTGAGATTCACATTAAATAAAATCTAAAAATTTAAGGTAATTCAGTGACATTTATTACATTCACAACGTTGTACAACTACCACCTCTATCTAGTTCCAAACATTTCCACCCTTCCAATAAAATCCCTGACCCATTAAGCAGTTTCTCCCTCCAGGACCACTTTAAACTTTAGTGTGTAGGAAGGCTTTATAAAAAACACACATCTTGAAAAAACTTTTCTATGCCAATAGCCACTCAAACTTAAATAATGGAACCGAGAAAAAATATTAAAGTCAAAGAACTTTTAAAAATCAAAGACATGCTTCCATCTTAGGTTTTTTTTAAATGGCATTTTTAAATTTTATTTTGTTTTTTACTCTTTAAGTCTTTGTCAGTTTTCCAAATTCTCATTTCAGGAAGCCTAGAGATATCTGGTCCAGTGGCTAAGGCATTGTTGTACTGATAGCCTTCTGACACACCTAATGTTTAAAAATCAGCATGAAGAATTTTCATATCTGTGTGTTACTTATCCCCTTATGTCTCAGGACTTTATGTATAAAGCCCACATACCCTTCTTTCTATCTTCAGCTGATTTTAACCGTGTTTCTACTGTATCTTCTTTGTTTAATCTTTCATCAGCAAATTCTTCCTTAAATATTTACTTTCTATGCCAATTTCAGGTAATTTAGTTGATTACAAAAACCAAACTCATTCCAGGTAATCTTTGTTTCCCTTCCATAATCTGATATTTACAAATCCTCTTCATAATTTTGCTAAACATCTCCAATTCTTCATTTCTACACTGTTGTCTTGCCATCAAAACATTTGATTCCAAAACCTGTGACCACTCCGGTTCATTTAAAATACTAATTGCCAAGTTTCCTGCTCTTGACATGAAACCAAATGTTTTACCCTCCTCAGACACCCTGTCCCATAATACTTGTACAAATAGGAAATATGTATGCCCTTGTAAATTTAGAAACTTCTGGGTGCGGAGGCCTAAATGGCAGAAACAGACTGGAAAAAACTGCGCTGTGCAAGGAGCCTGTCCTGAGGCAGCATAGTGTAACACAATGGTTAGAAACATGCTTGTGAGAGTCTGACAGACTTGGGCCCAAATCTTGACTTTACTGCTTACAAGCCCCATGACCCTGGGCAAGTTGTTTAAAATCTCTGAGCATCAGCTTTCTCATCTGTACAATCTAAAAAGGCAGCGCTGTTCAATGGACAATCTTGTCTTTATACTACTTTTAGTATTTGTACAACTGTCAAGTCAATCAACATATTACCTCAGAAACTGTTGGAAAGGTGTAACTTTTGGAAACGTTCTCAGAGAGGAACAATTTTTCCTACTCCAAGCCCAGCTTATAATTCAGCCTTGATAGGTATCTATAAATCATAACACCTTTCTAGGTCTTCACTTCCTTACTTATAATCTAAGGGAGGTTGAGTGAGAATTTCTATTGGATCTGTGATTCTGGGATTTTATTTTACACATGAGGGTCGCTGAAGAGTAGAGAGAGGCAACCATGGGCAGTGGTTTGCTCAAGGTCACACAGAAAGGCATGCTTCAAACCCAGCTCATCCTAAACTGGTGCCCAGCAAGTTGGATTTCCGCTTGAGTGGATCATACTCTCTTAGCTCCCACAGCTGCTGCTCCTTCACCTCATTTATCTCAGCTCAGCCTGACTCTAAGCTTCTTTCCCTTCTACCTCCCTGGGTTTTGCCCTAAGAACTTTGCAGGCTACCTAGTCTCCTCCTCTGAGATCCCTTCTCAAAGTGGTTGTTCCATTAACCTTCCCGTATCAGTTACGTTACGACTATTGATCTACTGCCACCAGTCAATTAATGGGAATTATAAGGTGGAACAGGAAAGGAGAAAAGCCCAACAAACATATTATTAATTAGAAATTTTAAGCTGAAAAGTACTGAGTTTTTAAAAATCACAACACATTATTTATAAATGAATGTTTATAGTAAGAAGATAAGAATGTGGGTGTATAACTATTTTTAAAACAATTTAGGGCAGTGGTTATTCTGAAGAAAGGAAAATGGGGGTGGTGGGACAGATGTTAATATTTATTAATTATAAGTTGTGAATATATTTTTTAGATCTCTTGAGTTCCTGATATACATATATTTCTAAAAGATTTGTACCTGCTACGCAAAGAACTGAAACGTTTCAGATCTCTTGCTGAACAGTTCAAATGCTGGGGCAAAGCCTGTACTACAAATATGTGTAACCAAAGCCAAGGTGCTCTCAATGCTTCTAGTTTTGGATTACAGCAATTAGAGGAGATTGAGTTATTTTGTTTCCATGGCTCATTAAGCTAGGGTTAGACTGGTGTCCATAATCAGATTCACTGTATTTATCCTTGCCTTCTCCCTATGAAATGAGGCCAGACCTTAGGGAAAAGAAAGACTGAAAAATATCCCAATACCATGGTAATGCTGCCCAGAAAAGAAAAGTGTTGACCCTGACAGATACCTACTAAAAAGGGTTCCTGGTGGATAACTGGACTCAAAACACAAAACAAAATAAAAAAAAAAAACACAAAAAAACCAGCCTAGCAGCCATTTCTACACAGACACCTCTCATGCAAACTGCACTTTGGAGAGAAGTCTGCCTGCCCTGTTTCTGTCATCTGAGTCAGTCCTTATAAAGGAGTTCCTGGAATCCTATTTCAACCAGTAGGATGAAGACTTCCCCCATTCAATTGGAGTTGCACAGCTATAGCCCAATCAACTTCTTCACCGACCAGTCAGAACAGTGCTTTTTGGACCAATCAAACTGTGGGGATTTGGAGTCCTCATTTGCATGAGAAGAAACCAATCAGGGCCCAGCACAGGGACTCATGGTATATGTCAGCTTCCCTCTGGCTCTGGGAGCCCACTTTCCCTTTCCACACTTTTCTTTTTCTGCCAAAGATTCAAGACAGCGTTTCCTGACTGGAGCTGGAATACTGAAGATGAAAGACTGAAGATGTCTTATTGGAGCAAAGCAGAGCAGAACAGACCAGCCTGGAGCTGTCTAGCCAGAGAGGGGCCTGGCCCTAGGGCCTCCTAACTGTGTCACAGTTGAGATGTTTGCATTAAATAAAGTTTCCTTCTTCACAGCACCCCAAATTTGGGATTCCTACTGGTATTGAATTGATGTCAAAGTCAAAAGTAACACACCTGGAAAAGATTAAATTCTTTTTCCTTTTCTAAATAATCCCCTTCTTTAAGCTTCCTCTGTCAATTGACTACCAACCCTATTTGTTCATTGCCACCTTTCATCGGGTTCACTAGCACTTCCTGTTGCAAATTAGTGCTCAGTGAACATTAGCCTGACATCTTCAAAACACGCCCAGACCGGGGGCTTCCTGCTAGGGTGCCTAGTGCAAAGGGCACCCAAACATTGCCAGGGGACGATCAACTAACTGTGGCCTGGGAGTCAGCAAGGAATCGAGGCAAAAGGAACCTGTAGGTAGGAGGAAGAGAGAAAGGCTTTCTTCATTTTCCAGAAGAGGAATTATCTGGACGAAGAATAATGGAGAACTACAGAAGGGGAGAGGCGAGGCAGGATGGGGGGGATGACAGAACACCCACAGGAACAAAAACAACTTGCAACATAGCAGAAATGCCGAAGAGAATGGAAACAGTTGGCGTGTACTGTGTTGATAGGATTCATGTCAAAGTCAGTGCTTTTTAACCTTTCTGGGGACAAAGCCTTGTGCGAAGACTCATCCCCTGCCCACCCTGCCCTCCCCACCCAATGTGCCATCACACATGCAGGATCCTGCGACTGGAGAAAGGGCTCTGACCCTGTCAGACCTCAGGACTGCAGGTCCAGAACCTTCCTCTTCATTTTTGGCATTCAGAAAAAAGTAGTAATTGTAAAAAGAAAGGAAGGGAGTGAGAGAAGGAGGGCGGAAGCAAGGAAAGATTTCATACATAAGCGTCAGACAAAACCAAATCAAAACCAAAAACAAAACAAAACAAAAGTCGCCCAGTTGAGCCAAGTTACAGATTCATCTGTATCTTTTCAGAGGGTGCAACCCCAAATCCCACATGGATAATTAACCATCTCCCCATTATTACACTAAGCAAGACAGGTTAAATGTACATAGTAAATGTGCTTTGCTAAACTCCCTCTCCCGTTATTTACTTGTCACAATAAAGAGAAGAAGCTCATCTTGCCCTGGCCGGTTTGGCTCAGTGGATAGAGCATCGGCCTGTGGACTGAAGGGTCCCGGGTTTGATTCCGGTCAAGGGCACATGCCTAGGTTGCAGGCTCGGTCCCCAGTGTGGGGCGTGCAGGAGGCAGCCGATTAATGATACTCTCTCATCACTGACGTTTCTATCTTTCTCTTCTTCTCCCTTCCTCTCTGAAATCAATAAAAATATATTTAAATAAATAAATAAATAAATAAAGCCCATCTCAATATACTATTTGCTATATATATATATTTTTTTTTTAGAACAAATGGGAGGGAGAGGTGGGTTCTACTCCAAGTACTATTTGTGTATTTGAAAGAGGTACTGCTTCTTGTTTCTTCCTTTTCAAAAAGTAGCAGGTCTCTGAGAACAAAGAACTGCTATTGTGCTTCTCTCTCCGGTGGCTCCTCTGGTACCAGCCTATTTTAAATAGGAGTTTCAAATAATGCAGTTCATTAAGTCTACATTTCTGGGGGCCAGATTCTGCTTTATGTGCATATGTTCTTTTGTTCCCCTCCTAACATTTCCATGCTCAGAGACCATTCATTGTTTCTGGTATAGCTGAAGGACATGGGTATTAAATTCAGATCAGAAAAAGATCGGACGGACTTGGGAAGCTGCCAATCAATGCTGTAAAATAAAGCATGTTGTGCCCTGACACCTCAGCCTATTCTGCGTAGCTGTGATATTGCTGGAGTGAGGGTGCAGCTGGCAGAGTCATTGGGAGTAGGAAAGAGAATGAAAGGGTCAGATTAATTGTGGAATTTGAAAGTGGGGACAATCTACACTAAAGAATTGTTTTCACAGACTTCAGACCTCCAAGACAATTTCCAGTCTAGGTAACCTTTGAATTACAGCCGGAGGGATGTTCTTGGAGACGCCTCTGAGAGCTGAAATCGCAACCTGCCTGCAGTGTTCTCTCTCCAAACCCACAACTTTGTCATTTTCTCAGTCAGACACACAAACACTCAAGAGTCCACAGTAAAGGGGTGTGGGGGGGGGCGTGTCCTTGCTTTGTAGTAGCTCTTTTGAAGTGTTTAATTCCTTCTTTGTAATCTATTCATCAGCACACATTTCAAGCATATCAGTGTTAGCTCAGCAATTTCATTCTCAGAGGCTTTTGTTTTCTCCCGTGGCTCAGGGCCTCTGTCCAGCACCTGGGTGGCACAGTTTCTTTTATCTGAATTCAGAAATGTTAACTAAATTAAATTCTTTCTCTCTCCCATCCTCCCCCCTCCTTCCCGCCCTGCCTCTCCCAGTTCAGGCGATGGTACCCACTGAGGCCGAATGAGCAATTGAGTGCGCATGGGTGCTCAGGAGCACCCGTGTGCCTGTCTTTTTAAAGCACAGGAAATGCATAAAAGAAAGAGTTCAGCTAGAGCCATGGCTTCCCCATTTTTGCTTCTTTCTCCTCCTCCCACCTTCCCCTTGTTGCCCGCCCCCTCCCCCTCCCCCCAAGCACCAGCTTTTAATTTTCAAAAGCACTGCAATTGCTTGGTGTGGTTTCAAGTGCTGGGGTGCCATTCTCCCTGATGATGACTCTGCTGACGTCAATGGCATTCTTATCGTGCCTAGTGCGACATCAGAAACCAGCCCTCTGAGGCTCCTCTTATTCATGGTGCCAGGACTACAGTAAAACGTGGACTGGATTTCTGAAATGAAAGGGACTCACTCCTCTTTCCAGCAAGCCCTGAACTCAGCCAGACACCCGTCTTGTCTGTGGCAGCTTGCCAGTTAAGACTTTGTTCTCCCCCCCTCTCTCCTCAAAGACCCCTTGAAAGAGAGGACTCTGTGGATCCCAGAGATTCTCTCTCTCTCTCTCTCTCTCTCTCTCTCTCTCTCTCTCTCTCTCCCTTCACCAAGGTAAGACTGTTCAACCTACTTCTGATCATTCTTTACATTTTACTAAAGTCTTTGATAAGGTGATTTCCCCGTATAAGTGGACAAGAAAGACCCATTCGCTTTAAGTGCTCCTAGCTTACCCTCTGGGTCAGAACAGGAGCCCAGGTTCAAAAGACAAGCTCAGAGTCACTTCAGATTGCAGCAAGTAACCCCTTTCCTTTTTTTAAAAAAAAATTATTTAATTTGTTGGGGTGACATTGGTTTTAAAATCTGTAGGTTTCAGGTGTACAATGCTATAATGCATCATCTGCATATTGTATTGTGTGTTCACCACCCCAAGTCAAGCCTCCTTCCATCACATTTATCTCCCCTTTACCCTCTTCTCCCTTCCCCCACCTCCCTTTCCCGCTGGTATCACCACACTGTTGTCTGTGTCTATGACAGTGGTTCTCAACCTTGGCTGCACATTAGAATCACCTGGGAATCTTTTTAAAATCCTGATTTCTGGGCCTCATCCTCCGGAAATTCTGTTTCTTTGTTACTAATGTTGTGGCCCTACCCCATAACAAAGAAACAGAATTTCCAGAGGATGAGGCCCAGAAATCAGGATTTTAAAAAGATTCCCAGGTGATTCTAATGTGCAGCCAAGGTTGAGAACCACTGGTCTATGAGTTTTTTAGAGGAGAAGGGAAATAATCATAGCCGAATAATCAGAGCAATGAAAACAGCTGAGCACAAAAACTATCATTGAGAATTTAACATTTTCCTCTAAATATTCATGGCCTTTGAAGAGGCCTGATCTTAAAGGCTGAAGTTATAAGGTAGCCATGGGATCCTAAAATCCATCAGTCAGTTTCCACCCAGCAGTTTGGGGACAGCTGTTATGATGATGATGATGAAACTTTCTCTTGCAGTGGAGTTTATTACAGCACAAAACGACCCCAAAGCATTTCCGAAATATCTACCGTTCAAAGCGAGGTGTTTAAGGAGCCAGGCCATTTCACATGATGACAGAATGGTACACACCTAAGTGGGTTTCATCTGCCAATCTTTGAGAAAAATCAAAGTGTTCTTGGTATCTACCAACCAACTAACAAGTGTCACTTGAAGATCACTGAGCCACCCATAATAAAATTATTAGGAGCAACTACTCTAGAAAGAAGCCATTGAGCAACCTATGAAATGTACGATCATTAATTCCATCCAGAAGTACGTGGAATCATAACATTAAAGGGACATCAGGTTACTTTGGTATAACCCTCCCACCCTCCTGTGAGGAAACTGAAGCCCAGAGGTGGTTTTGTGATTTATTCAAGATCACACAACTATTAGTGACAGGACTGAAAAAACTCAAGCTGTTTCATTCTAAATGGTAGGCTCTTTCTACAACACATTGCTCCTGATTATTTAAAGCACAAACTCGTTTGCCTACGAAGTTTCCATTTTTCATACAAACGAATAATAATTTTGAATTTCTTGGTTAAAGTGAATGTTCAGGGATGTTTAGATGAACAGAGATCTAATAAATTTCATCCCCTCACCCCCAGTGTATTCCACAACTAGTGAAAACAGTATTAAATGAAATGGAACAAAATATGCATGAAATTCAGATTTATTTAATTTTTTTGAAGTAATGATGGAGTCTGGGAAGAAAGATTTACCTGTGTTCCAAATATGTGAGCCCCCTGCAACTCAGTCATCATCCTGCCTCATTTATGACCTAGATTCCAGCCATTGATTGTAATGTTGTGATACTAATGCAATTTATTTGCTCCTTAATTCAAACCACTGGCTTAATGTTTGCTCACTTCTACATCTGATTTTCATAGTTGCCATCTATACCCCTCCTCCCCAGGTTAGTTCTGCCTTCTCCTCAGAGGACTACCACTGCTTTTATAAATCACCTTTTGACACTCTCCTTTTGACAGATGAGTATCACATTCTGGTCCAGAATAGAGATGTTGAAAGATGCTGGCTTCAGAGTCAGACAGACCTAAATAGGAAACTTGGTTTTACCGCTTGCTACTATATAACTTTTACGCATGTCTTAACCTGTCAGAGCCTCAGTTTCCTTATCTATAAAGTAGGAATAATGATCCCTACCTTGCAGGGTTGTTGAAAAGGTTAGAGATAATGCTTACTGAGCTCCTATCACAACACCTGGCACATAAGAGAAACTCAGTAAAGGATAATGACACTAATGAAGATTTTTAAAAATGAGGAGAATCATCCCATTGGTAAGGACTAATGAAGTGAACAAGGGACAGACTATTTTCCCCCTCGTGTCCAGAGTTAGGTCTGAGAAGTGCTACTACAATCGAAAGGGCAATATTTCTTTAAAACATTTTTTCTCTAGGGAGAAACTAGAACCAAGTATGTGAGCATAGGCCCACATAATACATTTCTATAAACTGTAAGTGGAATGCATTTTACAGTGAGTGAGTGATTGATGTCAAGTAGCTACAAAACCTAATTGTGCTCTTAAAAATTCTTTAAGGATTATTTTGAAACTGGTTTGGGAAAGCTACTTTAAAGGTAAGCTATTGTGGGCTGAGCCCGTTTCTGGTTCTCCTGTCCCTGAGACAAACTGCCAATGCTCACCTAGGCGATAAGGAGCTTTGTGTGCACTAAGATAAAACCCAGAATTAACTCCTTAAACTTAAAGGCAGACTCGCATGAAGGACACAAGGGCTGGGAAATCCTAGCTGTCCGTTTGTGAGATAAGCCACAGTGCTCTGTAAAGAACGTTTTCACTGTATACCATTTTACCACAAAACTGAGTTCACTTCATTAACAAGAAAATGTATCAAAATACAAATACTTCCCCTTTTCAGAAATCAGTAACTTACTACAAAATAATAATAGTACCTAACTGAGAAAGAAATTATAGCCATACCTGTTTAAGGTGGCTCACCCAGATTTCATAAGCAAAAGCAGAGTGGTCTGAGTCAGTTCTAGGTTGGATATGAATCAAGGAAACCAAGAAGCCAAAAGAAGTATGTGTGATCAGAGAGGCGACTGAGTCCTGAACCAGTCATTCTGCCTCGGGCACTGGAGAAAACAGCTCTATAGTGGAATTGTCAGGTCTTACCTACCTAAGGACAGTTTTGCATGCAATCTAAGTCAACTTTGACTGATATCCCTTCCGCTTCACTCCAACAAATGGAAAGAAATAATTCAGTCGTATCTACTCCACACTAATAAGTAAAGTTAAAATGCAGATTTGATTATGTCTTTCCCTATTTTAAAATCCTTCACTAGCCACTCTCCACTCACCTAGCCATGCTCCAGTGTGTGTGAGTCGGGGGAAGGGGGAGAAGGGGGCTGTAGAAACCGGAGGAAGGGGCACCATTTCCTAATCCATCCCACTAAGGGGATGGACCTTTTGTAATCTAACTGCCTAGAGATTGTGCCTTTTGAAAGTATATAGAAGTTGCCTTAAATATACAACAGACAAGGGAAGTCCTTTCAGAGATAGCTTAATGCTGATTTGATTACGTATATGCTCTCACAAAGTTTTATTTTGCCTCCATGGTACTTCAGGCATTTCGAATCATTGTTTTTTAACTTTTTCCTGCCCTACTAGACAGTACTAGTAAAGTAGGAATTGTGACCACATGGTTCATCTATGTATCTCTAGCTGCTATTATAGTGCCTGGTATACAAGTTGATAAAAATTTGTTCTATAAGGTTGGGTTTCTATGTCATATTCAATAGTTGACATGTTTTTCACTGGGAGTTTTGGAGAGGACATGAAATGATCCTATATCCTGATGAATGACTTTATCACGGTCATTCCAAAACACCATAGACATGTGGTGTTCCAAAATAAAATCTTCCTGGCCCTTGGCAAAATAAAAACCAAACAAATAATAAGGTTAATGTGACACAGTTCTACACACACACACACACACACACACACACACACACACACACACGCCTGAATGAAAAGTTCCCACAGCCCTTTTTGGGGGGGATGACTGCCCTTTATGTCTTTTCCTATTTTTTTCTATTAAATGTATATGGGATATAGGACATAAATGTCCTGATCTGGAATCATGGTGCTAGGATATGGTACTTGTTCTGTTGAAAATAGTTTTATTGAGTTGATGAGGTAGTAACCCTATGTTGGGCCTCTCATTTTTTCTTCTTCTTGAAATTCTAGAGGCTAGGAACCATTAACTTAGATTTTTCCCATTGGTATGCAGACTTAAAGATTTTTGTGATGCCAGCTCTTAGGTTCTCATTGTGTTGGGCTCAACTTATAATCTTTCTTTTCCTCCCCACTTTTTATATTTTTCCTTTTCTGATACTCCCCATGACTATACCTTGCACTCACCCACAGTTCACTGGGATAATTAAAGGAAAAGCAAACTAAGTTTTCTTTAAATATGTTAGACTTCTCAGTGGTCTGCCAAGAGGTAGGGATCACAGTTGAGCCAAGATAGTGATTTCCCTCAACCCTTGGAACAAATGTGTGGGAGTCTGAACACACACCACATTCTTTATTTACTTTAGTATCCACTAGAAATATAATTTTCTATGTGTGTCATTTGGGAAACACTGACCTAAATGACCTCTGCATGATTCAATACATGTGTAAGTTGAAATTGAGAATACTAAATCTCAAAACCATTCAGAGGACCCTATTCAATGGGACAATAACATTTGAAATTTCATGTTTCCTTGCAGTACATTTTAGGGTATGTTTTTTTAAAATAGTTAATACAGGGAAGCGTACAATTAAAGAGCACATGAAAATAATACTAGCTTCATCCTTCCTTAAAGAAAGCTTCTTATTGCTATTTCTGTTACTTATACAGGCATGGGACTTCATGGCATGTTGGCATTATTAACATTTTCACTTGATTGGGGGAAGTGGTATTTGTTTTTAGCTCTGTCTTGATTAAGATGATGGAATGAAAATGCCCTTGTCGGTCAACCCAGAAGCTATAGAAATGATCATGTTAAATGTGTTCAACCCGATTTGACAATGGTAGCAAGACAAGTCTGCTCTAGTGAAGGGAGGCCCTCCTATTGCAGCAGGAATTTCTTCACTCCTTTTGTTAAAATGGGAATTGTGATCAGTGTATGTCAAAGAATACATTTGCATCAAACATTCTGCCCACCCACTGTTTTTCCATTTTCTTATTATTTGAAAAATTGGGAAATTCTCCACAAATCTCTCTCTCTCTCTCTCTCTCTCTCTCTCTCTCTCTCTCTCTCTCTCTCTCTCCCTCTCTCTCTCTCACACACACACACATGCACAGCTATGAAAATCTTGTCATGTGCATAAAACACAAAATAGCAAAAAGGTAGAGATTTTGTTATCAGCATGAAGAAGAGAAGAAAGAACTCTCTCCTCACTGCTAGAATTTATACTTTTCCAGTAGGGACAGTATAATAGATGCTGATCCTATGGCATAGGATTCCAATGGCTTTAGAGGGAAAAAGACCTGAGTTCAAATTCTAGCTTTGCCACTTCCACTTCCTAGTTATGTGAACATAACCAAGTTACTAGCCTGTTTAACTCTTAGTTTTCTCATCTATAAAACGGAGTTTCAGCAAGATAATTTATTTGAAGCATTTAGTCCAATACCTGGTGCAAATAAAGCACTGAAGCAACAGGAGATTCAGCACTACGCTGGATCAGGACATTAGAAAAGGTTAGTTTAATAAATCTCTGGTCTGATCCATGTAAACTCTGCCATTAAAATGTAGGCGAGCACACTGGGCCTCATCTATGGCTTTCCCTTGGGCATAGGTTGCTTCCCCAGCTTCCTGGCTGGAGTAGCCCCAGAAAGTCTGGGTTATCACTGCGACTGCCTCACCTTTCCTGCCTCCCCACCCTGGAGGGTCTGCCCTGGGCAACAGCCTTTGACTTGATAGGAATCGTTCAGCTATGTGTAAGATACATGCAGCCTCTGGCTTCCCCAGGGACTTCTGGGAAGGTCAAGGTTCTGTAGAGCAAACTGAGAGATGTGTGGGCAGGAAAAATTGCTCACGCTTTCTCCCCCAAGTGGAACGTTCTAAGACACAGTGGTTCTATACCAGCCGTGGGCAAACTACGGCCTGCGGGCCAGATCCGGCCCGTTTGAAATGAATAAAACTATTGAAAAAAAAGACCGTACCCTTTTATGTAATGATGTTTACTTTGAATTTATATTAGTTCACACAAACACTCCATCCATGCTTTTGTTCCGGCCCTCCGGTCCAGTTTAAGAACCCATTGTGGCCCTCGAGTCAAAAAGTTTGCCCACTCCTGTTCTATACAACCTCATAGGCAGTATCTTTCGTAACCTAGCAAGTAGCTGTGTTTCTTGTAAAGATGTGACAAGTTTCGTAATAAATTACCTTGTATTTACTCTCTTTTCTCCCCTACTGCTATTCCTTTACTCCCACTCCATTCTTGCTTCCTTGATAGTCCACGACTTGCCCTCCACATAAAGGTTAGAACATACTATCTCTAAGGGCTAGGACTGTGAGATTTAGGAGGAAAAATGAGGCAAGTAGAGTAAAAAACTGAGAGAGAGAAAATTCGTAATACTTGACACCAATTTTACTTATCTGTAACTCCTCGGGTTCCCTCAATAATGCAAGTTCTTAAGGCCACCTTATTAACAAAGCATAACTGATCAAATCAGTGGAACAAGGGGCCTTTGAGGAGACCCGTCATTCCTTTCCTTCCACAGAGTCTAATTTCAATTATAACCTAAGATAACATGTTTGAAAAAACTTAATGCTGTCTTTAAGGAAAGAGAGAGAGATTAAGAAAGAGTCTTTTCTCCTCGAAAAGTCATGTTGCTTTGTATTTAACCAAAATGTAACAGGATGTTAAAATGCAACTCTGGCATTGTTTTTTCCTTTAGAAATATGCCCACATTTTATAGAGTAAGCTGTATATTGAGGTTCCGCAAAAAAACCAAAATGCAATTTTCACATTAAACATACATTCTAATGTCTGGCATTTCTCCCAGTGCTTGCACGTAATTATCCATAATTGCAGTTTTTCCAACAGGGGACCCACAGTAGCCACTCTGATTCATTCCACAGTACATGACCCTCTCACATTGTGATGATATCTCTAATTCCAGTGGCCCTGGTTGCCATCTTCCTTCAATTTACATGGGACTGTTTTCCTCTTGTGCCTCTCACGACATCAAATATATGAATTCTAGGTCGTTACTCAGGCTGGTTTCATCCCCATTTTCTGCGAGTGTGTTTTTTTTATGACTGCTTTTTGCATAGGCACATTTGCTGAGTTGGCGCCTCACAGGTGGTTTGGTTTGTGGCATAGTTTAATAGCTATGAAACCATGGGCTCAGCTATTGGGTTGCAAAGAGTTGCACAATGCATGTGCAATTCAGTGCGCTAGCAAGAGGGTTTTCCTAGGACCCCAAGTGACCCAGGAAACTGACACAAGGAAGGGACTGCACCTCACCAAACACCCTTTCAAGAATGTGCTCATCCTGAAGAACATGCCCATACACCGAAGGATGGTGGTCTTTGGAGATCAGATCTGGTAATCCTCCAACTACCCTAAGGCACATTTATTTCTGTTGCTATTTGGTTCATTTTATTTTCGCTTGGTTTCTTTTCTCCTCTTAGTGATCAGGGCATTTTCTGAGTACTTGGACATGCAGTCATAGTTATTTTCTCTAGGAAATTTTCAACCTTTCAAACACAGCAGAGATGTTACGGTCATTATGAATTCCATTAAATGTGGTCCCCAATCAGAGGGTGATGGCCATGACCCTTTTCCTTTTTCTTGCCACTCCTGTTTAATTTATTTAGAACGGAGGAAGTAAGTGTGATGCTCTAGTGATATTATGATAAGTTGAAATTCTGGGCGTGTAAGCACAGCCTTCTCTGATCTGAGCTCATTTTCCACAATGTCTGTCATTGGTGCAGGAGAATAAATTAATCCACGTTCTACTTATCTCATTATTCTCATAGTTGATTCATTCACAGTATATGTTATCTTCTATGTGCCAGGTGATAGGGATAACATGTTGAGCAAGAACCCCGCCTTATGGTAAGAAGCCATGAGATTTTGTTGAAATATAGGTTTTGACATTTATTTTCCAAATCTTCATGCATTAAAAGGAGGAATAAGAAGAAGTAAGAACATTAATTTATTCAGACTTTCATTATCCACTCATTCAGAAAACATTTACTGAAGATCTACTATATAATAGATATTGTACCAAATGCCAATAAAGCAAGGATAAAAAATATAGAGTTATATGCAAACCATATGCAAAATCTGAATACAGATTCATGATTGGCAAGATATTTTGGTTGTAAATCCCAGAAGCTGTGGAAGTGAGAATACAAGCATTTCTTATGTTGGTGGTGGGAGTATAACTTGATGCAGCCTTTATGGAAGATAGCTTGAATATCTCTGAAATGTTTAAATGCAATTTTACTGCTAAATATTTATCCAATGAACACATCTCACACACAAAAATACAGAAATGTTCAGGTACAAAGAAGCTAGCAATGTCATTTGGGGTAGTAAAAAAACTGAAATGATCTACAAGTCTGTCAATAGAATTAAGGGAACTATTACACTTAACATGGGGGATGCTATGTGTCAGGTAATAAGAATGAGGTATAGATCATTATCAACATTAACACATACAAAAGAGCCCCAAGGTATATTGCTAAATTACAAAAGAGCAGAGTATAGAATATTTATAATACTACCTGGACAGATATGCAAGAAACTATTAACACTTTACTCCGGACAGCCATGCACAAGCAATTAGAATGGGCACCGGTGGCATCTCTTTGCTATCTTGATGATATCTCACATGATAACGTTTACTTAAGTAGGGCTTTCCCTGAGGAATGTGCTGATCCAAGGTCTTTGGATATTTGCCTACAGCTAGAATCAGGAAGAAATAAAGATTAATGCATGTTTTCAAAGAAATGAGGATGTGAAAAGGGAGAGAGAGAGAGAGAGAGAGAGAGAGAGAGAGAGAGAGAGAGAGAGAGAGGTAGCAGGGGTAGGTAGGAGAATCAAGTCATCACAGTTTGCCCAGGACTTTCCTAGTTTTTACCACTGAATGTCTCACATGCCAGGGAACTCTTCAGTCCTGGGCAAACTGGAAGAGCAGGTCACCCTAGCCCAGGGGTCCTCAAACTTTTTAAACAGGGGGCTAGTTCACTGTCCCTCAGACCGTTGGAGGGCCAGACTATAGTTTAAAAAAAAAACTATGAACAAATTCCTATGTACACTGCACATATCTTATTTTGAAGTAAAAAAACAAAATGGGAACAATACAATATTTGTATTTGCATGTGGCCTGCGGGCCGTAGTTTGAGGACCCCTGCCCTAGCCCATGTTATACATTAACTGTGCGCATAGGAGTAGCTGACTTACTTTCTTTCCTGTCCACATGCCAGCTTCCCTATACCTCTGCCTAGATGCCAAAGGGGACCCACAATTACTTGTAGCCCAAAGTTGCATGTCTATCCTTTACTGCAAGGATTTTGATGTTTGCTTTTTTGGCCATGTGACCTTTTGGATTAGGATTTATAAAAGTGGGGGTTTTCTGGAGCTTGTGTACAGTTTTACAGGGAAAAAAAGCTATTGTGAAAAAACTGTTGAGGAAAGGAATTTGGATATGAGGGGAAAAGTTATTTGTGGGGCTAGGAATAATACATCCAAAGAGGTTTTTAAGGTAAGGAAAACTTCGTGGTATGGGAGGGCAGGGGTAGAGCAGTATTTGTTAGAAAAAGTAAAATGGCATCTATGAAAGCAACTTAGATAGTAATGGAGGCATTTTAGGAAAAAACTTCCCGAGAACACCAACCCTTAGAACTACTGGATGTAATCAACAACTTAAACTCCCTGACACTTTCCATATGTCTTCTGGAGGGAATAGCTGATCAACAGCAGAAAACCTAAATTAGCCCCTGTGGCAGGTGCTGTGCTGTGTGCACACAATCACCCCCATCCACCCTAACAGGGTTAAAGGTCAAGTCCCTGGGGATCTCATTGTTTACAGTGTCCATGGCAAGAGGGAAGCCAAACACGGGACACATGTTACTTCAGTTTTGTCCCTGAAAGCGGGTACTGTTTCAGATTTGAGAATGGCATCAGAAGCATAGCTATTTGGTGCATGTGTTTCTCCTAACGATGTTGGTATTCCTCTCACATATGTCCCCACAGCAACCACTTACTGCAGGGAAGCTGAAGCCATTTGAGTGTGGTGGCATTTTCTAAGACTTTCTGCAGAAAGAAATCCTCAATATTATTTACAAGTGGTTTAATCTTTTGCCTTCAACATTTTTGCCCTTCTAAGGGGTGGCTGTGTTGCTTTTTACATTGATAGATCAGCAGCTATGCCACTTTTACAAAATCATATTCATTCTGCCCTTTGGTCAATTCATTCAACCGTGTCACCAACATTTGCTAGGAAATAAATGGGGGTTGGGGTTTCATAGATGAGTAAGACATATTTCACTCTCGGGAAGTAGAATACATTAGGGAAGAGGGGAAGACCAGCTAATATTTTGACATTGTAAGATGAAAGAATCCTGAGAAGGATTTTATGAAAGTACAGAGGAAGAAAGCTTAAACTCAGGAGGACTTCAGGAATCGCTATTTTAAGGGGAAAGTAGGTGCCCTCGGGGTTTCTGCAAGAGATGAGGGTGGAGAAGACTTACAAGGATAGCAGAACAAGGTAGGCAAAAGCTACAGAGGTGTGGGAGAACTTGGCTTGTTCAGGAAACTGAAAAATGTGGGCTGGAGTCCAGGAGGTACAGGAAGGCATGCCTGTGGGTGGAAGGAACCTGAAAAGATACATGCGAGCAGACAATGTGGGGAAGGTGGGAGAAAGGGCACTTACACTAACTGAGCATTTATTTTGCACCAGACATTTTATATTTGGTATTTCATATGATTCCTCCAATAACCGCCAATGTTTGTTACTCCATTATGCTGATGAAGAAACAGAAGATGAGAAAGGTTACACCTACGCTGACCCACAATTTGAGCCAAGTATATCTAATAACAAAAACCCTGGTCATTTTACTCCAGGACACTGTTTCTCAGTGAGAAGTAAAGAAGTTTAAACTTGACCTTGAAGGCAGGCACTGTTGGGTGTCTGTAAGAGAGTGATATGATCAGAACTGCATTTCAGAAGAAAAGTACTCTGGCAGTTCTACACAAGAGGAGGAACTAGAGGCAGGATAACAGGGGAGGAGCTTTTCCCAGGACAGAGAAACATTTTTTTCTCTTTCTTTTTGCAACAAAGGTCAGTGTCTAGAGCAGTGATGGCGAACCTATGACACGTGTGTCAGAGGTGACACGCGAACTCATTTTTTTGGTTGATTTTTCTTTGTTAAATGGCATTTAAATATATAAAATAAATATCAAAAATATAAGTCTTTGTTTTACTATGGTTGCAAAGATCAAAAAATTTCTATATGTGACACGGCACCAGAGTTAAGTTAGGGTTTTTCAAAATGCTGACACGCCGAGCTCAAAAGGTTCGCCATCACTGGTCTAGGGGCACGGACAGAAAAATGGAGGTTTCCTTAGGCTTTGATGCTTAGAAACAGGAAGTGTAAAATACAAGTTAACAAAACTGAAGATGATGGATCCCAGAAACTAACCCCTCTTAGAAGGGAGGAGGCTTGGGCAAGGGGCAGAGGGAAAATTAATAATAAATTTCCAAGATTGAGAAACACAATTAAAATAGAGGCAGATGCAAATAAATGGCTGGGCTGGTTAGAAGACATCCGCTCTTCTTAAGGGCAATAGCTAGAGATGCTGGGAGCAGATGAAGCAGTTGCAAGTTGCACTTGTGTAATTACCTCGGAGGGTTCGACTTCTGTTCAGTGATCCTACTGCTTTAGCAGTCTGAGATGATGCCTGGCCCAAAGCTTTCTTTAGCCACATGTCTCAGTGTAGCAATAAATTTCAGTCAAGTCACATCCTGCAAATTGGATCTAGTTAAAGAACTCAGGAATTGGGGTGGTGGTGGTAGTGACTGGCATATATACTTAGGTTTGGTGGAGTTAATTTAGTTCATGGATTGAAAATCTTATGGTCATTGTAATTCCCTCTGGGATTGAAAATATAGGTCCTTAGATATACTAGCACATTCATTTTGCATAACTGAAAGGGGTAAACAAAAAATCAGACAGTGTTAGACTAAGAACTGCTTTATCATAAGCTCTGGTAAAGAAGGCTAGCCTGTTTTTGAAAGAATTAAGAAAAAAAATTTTCATGAAGATTTTGCAGCTTCATCTTATTCAGAAATAAGAACAAGAGATCTGTATTCTATAATCATCGGTAAAAGTATTTGCACCAGAGGATCAAGATTTTGAGATGGCAAGCAAACATTCTTATCATAAAGATTTGGTTAAGGGAACTAGAGAAGCAGTAATATTCCTAGACAGGTTTCTATGATAAAAGGTTAAAACTTCTACTAGATTTTCCCCTGCGAGTCAATGAGATCGTCATACTCTGAACGGTGCAAAGGTCTGACTAGATTCAGGAATCAACAGTGTTCCTTTGAAGGTAAAAATTATACCTATACATACATGTTCTCCTTGTAAAATCAGAAAGAATCCTCCATCTATAAACTAGAAATGGTTCATACACACTAAAAATGGGTGTTTTACTTATATGGCAGAAGGAAAGTTTCAGGATCACAAGTGGGGAGAAAATGCAATGTAACTGGTAGACTAAATAAAAACCATTTGGTGATTTTTAAAACTCCTAATAAAAATACATTTTCGCCGAAACCAGTTTGGCTCAGTGGATAGAGCGTCAGCCTGCGGACTGAAAGGTCCCAGGTTCGATTCCGGTCAAGGGCATGTACCTTGGTTGTGAGCACATCTCCAGTAGGAGATGTGTAGGAGGCAGCTGATCGATGTTTCTCTCTCATCGATGTTTCTAACTCTCTATCTCTCTCCCTTCCTCTCTGTAAAAAAATCAATAAAATATATTTAAAAAAAATACATTTTCTATGAATGCTGTTACTTGAAAATTCACAATTGAATATTTCTTTATAGGCTTACAAAATAAAAATATCCCAAACAATCGATTATACCACAGTCTAAAAGGTTGTTCAGTTTCTTTTCTGTAGCTAACCTGCTTGCCCAAATAAGTTGTGGTAGCAGTTTTCAGGATGTTCACAACTAAAGCAGCCTTGGAAAAGTAGTTTAGGTGACACTTATATTTCATTGATTAGGCCCAGAGAGGTACAATATTTTTTCCCAAGGTCACGTAGTCCTTGTCTGTTATGAACAAGGTCAAGGCTATGGACAATTTCAGCATCTTGTGGTTTTTTGTTTTGTTTTGTTTTGTTTGTTTTTTTGGTGTTTTGTCGGTTCTGAGGATGTTCCTGAGGGGCTTGCCCTGAAAAGTAAATATGATAAAGAGGCAACCTGTGGGGCTCAGCCTCTTACCCTCCCATTTCATCTAGAGCAGGTCTGGGCTTTAAACAGACTTATACACTGGGCTTCTTTCTGACGTAACATGTATTTGAAGACAGACCTCTTCTGCTAAATGACATTTGTAGATGAGTGCATGCGGGACCACAGTGACACAGTGAGCCTGTCAGAAGAGAAGATGTGCCCTAGCCGGTTTGGCTCAGTGGATAGAGCGTCGGCCTGCGGACTGAAAGGTCCCAGGTTCGATTCCAGTCAAGGGCATGTACCTTGGTTGCGGACACATTCCCAGTAAGAGGTGTGCAGGAGGCAGCTGACCAATGATTCGCTCATCGATGTTTCTAACTCTCTATCCCTCTCCCTTCCTGTCTGTAAAAAAAATCAATAAAATATATTAAAAAAAGAAGAAAAGAAGAGAAGATGGTCTGGACATCGAAGGGCACTCTACATGTTTCGTAAGGCCAGAACTATGTCCTACTCATCTTGGAATTTTCCTCAGAATCTAACTTGGTGTCTTGGGGCCTAAAGGTGATAGGGTCTGGAGGTTTTTGCAGTTATATCTCCAGGGGCTTCCTTCTGACCTCAAATAGTTTCTAATTATCTCCTTGTTTTCATCCACTTACCCATGGGGTATGGTTAGCATATGTTTCTTAAGGCCAGCTGTGACTTTTTCCTGACATACCTAATTTCAGGTTAGAAACACAATCTCCCAAACTGTGCCCACCCTGCTTTCTCTGCACATGTGAAATTCATATGAATGAAGAATGAATATTAAGGTCAATAGCTACAGGGAAAGTGATACAAGGTAACTGAAAGGAAGGTAAATGAGTTCAATCTAGCTTTCCACTAGTCCTCTTGCTAGAAAAGCTTATGATTGCCTTCTCTCCTCTTTTGTTCGGTATTTTTATTCCTGAGATGTGCATCTCATCCTCTCCTGTCTATAAGGAGGCTCCACAACCCCCAGGCTCTCCAACCTCTCTCTTCCTGCTCTTTCAACTCTATATGCAAATTAGGTCACTGAGGCTTACAACTGTCTGCTGCACTATGTATTATTTCCATCCCAAAACCAACTTCAGGTTGTAATCTTCAAATTTAAAGTCCCTTTCACAATTTATTCTGGAACGCCTGACTTCAGGCAATTAGTGACTAAGTGACTTGACTTCTTGCTAAATCTTCCCTAAAGGTGAGCCCTTTCTGAAACCACACAGAGAGCGGAAACCCCGCAAAACAGCGGCTCTGAAACTGGGTTAAGGTCTGAGAAAACATTTTATATTAACACTTTTATATTTTTATATCAATGATTATTTTTAAAAGTTATGCTTCAACAGTTATAAAGACAAAAACCTCTTTTGCAGAGATCTTCACAATTAAAGGATCTTTCGTAAAATAAGATCTATTAAAGTCAATTTCTCAATCAGAGGTCTTCAGAACTCTTCCCTGAAGCTATTTTCTTGGGGAATCTGGAAGAAATTTCCCCCCATTCAAATGGGATTTCATAATGCTTATAAAGAATGATCTATAAGTAATGGATTTGGAGGGATTAGGTGGGGATAGAAAGTAGCATTGGGAAATGTGCTGTAAAATTTATATTCATAAAAACAACACAGTAATAGAGGTTCTAGAGAGATACTAAATTCCTTTTCCTTTCCTTTCTTTTCCCCATCCTTCCTTTCCCTTTCCTCTTTCCTTCCCTCCCACTTCCTTCCTAGAATCCTCAAATGCTCAGTTACCTCTAAACATTTATTCAAATGCAAACTCCAGTCAGTTTGATTGCCTTTTACAGTAAGAGTTCCATTTTGAAGAAAATGAAAATTAAATGTCACCATCAATAAATCAACTAAAGGATCAAGTAGATTTATAGCACGGGGCAGAGAAATCGATTTAACATAGGGATTAAGAGGTTACTGAGTCAGCCAGACCCAGACTGCACTCCAGCTCCACCACTCACTGTGCATGTCCCTGAGCGAGTTAATTAAGCAACACATCCTCCTATGAAAAACGGGACAAGATTATGTATCTTCAAGTGTAACTGTGAAGATTAAATGATAATACATACATGGAAAGCTTAGCTGTACCTGGAACATGGTGAGTACTCAATAAATACTATAATTAATATAATGTTACAAAACATACACTGCTGATATCATTGCAAAGCAATAAAGCAAAAGATATTCCAATATTCCACCTAATTAAGCAAATGAGTATTTAAGCAATAATTTAATACATGTGCTTCTAGTGTTGTTTACAATTATCTCATTCAAATGACATTTTGTAAAAACTGTTTGATGTTCCAGCTGCTTAGATCTTAGAACCAGTAATGAATTGCCAGGCTTTGAACTGAGGAACGCTCAAGTCTCAAGAATTCCACAGGGTTGATGTTGGTTCACAGCTTGTCACAATGTGTACCTCCAGGCCCGAAGCTGACCAGCAAAGCAGAATCAGGCAAAGGTGCTCCAACTTCCTCATAATCACATACTTCCACTTTAATCCAATCATAGATGTCAGCCACTTGTTTTATGTTTTTATTATTTTTACTTTTTAGCCACTTGTTTTAAAGATCAAAGATCCAAATAAGTGAGCCATTAGGAACTTCTCTATAGCCTATAACAGGGAAACATATTTTATGACTTTATTTGTCTAATCTTCTATTGATAAATAAGTCTCTTCATCCTTAACCAAGGCAGCTAGTTTTGCGGAAAGGCCAGGGTGCTGTGGGTCGGGAGATGTGAGTTCTGGGCACTAGTCAGCTGAATACGGAGACAAGCCACTTGCCTTGTCTCTAAAATGGAGCTTGCACTGATGATCAATGAGATCACTTCCAATCACAACAGCCTATGATTTCACACCAAGCGGTGTTTCCAGATGAACTAGAAGGCTGTAAATGGCATAGTCAGAGAAGACAATAGTGAGCCAAAGTTAAAAAAGGGTGTATGTATGTCCCCAGAAAGTAATGAAAAAGAATCATGAACACTAGTCATTAACTTGTTCAAAGAGAAAAAAGATGAGTGGTGTTTTGAAAATATTAATCTTCATGATATTTCAGCTGTTAAAGTTATCTTCATAGTTAACTGCATCTAACAGGGCTTTGTGTGTATTAGGCAAGCATTTTATGAGCATTGCCAGTGTCAAAATAATATATCAGCCTAGTTAAGTGACTAACCTGGGTTACAATTTAAAGAGTTTATACATTTTACACAGGTCTTCAGATTTCCCTTCTAGAGACACTCCTACTTTAACAATTTAAAACTCTTCTCAAAAAGCTACTTGTTGTTTTATAAGTCCTTGATCTTTTAGAGAGATGTCAAAACAATGTGTTGTTTTAATTGCAGAATATATACCCATTAAAGATATTCAGTTTGAAAATACAGAAAAAAGACTTTTTTTTTAATCTTAAAGAAAATAAAGGATGGATTTAATGGAATGACCATTTTCAAGTGCAAAGTATTATGGTATGTTAGGCACTCTCCATACAGTCTCATTTAATCTTTGCAATGAGACATGGTATTATCACCATTCTATGGGACAGATGATAGAAATGAGGCTAATGGGTGTGTAGTGATTTGCCTGAATTCACCAAGTAACTAAGTTGGGGAGGTGGAATTAAACCCCAATTCAGCAGACTCTGAAATTCTTGATCTTCCTTCCCATTCTCAGCGCTTCTCTGGAATCATGCTTGCAGCACATGGAGAGCAGGGGGCTGCTTTTATTGATCAGCTTGGGTTACTAAAAATGTACACCCATCTTCCCCGTATGATTTTAGAAAAACAGATTCCTAATAAATGAATTTTAAATGCAATTTTACATTCTCCTACAAAGAATGTACAACTCCTGTGTAGAGATATGAAATCTACTGAACTAATAAAGAAAAACTATGCCAGAGATGCAAAGGGTAAAAGATACCTTATATCTAATTTGATCAAGCCATAATTGATAATTGATAATTTCATTTAATAATTCCATGTCCAGGTGAATTATGCAGCATATATAATGAATATAAATATGTTTACAAACAGTTAAGAAAAATTTAAAATGTATGTCTGAAGACGAGCTTAAAAGGTTTAAATAAAACAAAATCCTGTTCTTATTTTTTAAAATTGTGAAAAAACCCCCACAAAAAACAAAACTTCAGGAAGCTTTTCTTTCCCTATAAAGAACTTTGAAAATATTAACCAAATACCTTGATGTGGCATTGAGGGGACGAGGAGGGATAAACCAAAGAACTTATATACTTAAATGCATAGCCCATTGGACACAGGCAATAGGGTAGTGAAGATGGGAGTTGGGTAGGGGCTGGGAGGAGGAGAGGAAAGGGAGGGAAATGGAAGATATCTGTAATACTACCAACAAAAAATATATTTAAAAAATAAAATACTAACTTAATCAGGGTAGACACTTTTTATTATGTTTTAAAATGGTTGCTAGAGAACATTTATTATGCTTGCATATGCAAAAAATGTGTTTACACAATACACAAGAAACCTAACATTTGATCCTTTGAGAACATGTTTTGAACTTTGAAGTATGAGAATCTATTATTTATTTAAAATATTTTCAATTATAAAGAAAATTCTAGATATGAGGGATAATTACTTTCGGTCATGTAGGATGAAAATGTAACACTTTTTAAGCCACTGAAGTAATTTCTTTAAAGGGAGTTAAATGAGTTAGTTGTTTCATCAAGAAATGAAAATGGTCTGATTCAATTTCCTCCAAATCAAATAATACAGTCCAGTGCCAATTGTTGAAAAAGTTTTGATACTTTTATTTCCAAATTGGATTTGAAGAAGTTCTTCTTATTTAGATTACACAGAGAGCAGAACAGTAGGACTTAAATTTATAATGTAATTGAAACAGGCCCTCTACAGAAAAACTGCAGAAAACAATTACTTATTGCTTTATTTCCCCAAATAAAAATTTTTATCTTAATAAAATAAATAGAAATGCCACACAAAAAAGTATATTCAAGTCAGAACTATCCTCTCCTTGAACAACTCTTTGTATCTCTGTCCATAATGTCAATAGGTAAGAATTCATGGCAGTTTCATGTAAATTTTAAATATTGAGTGTCTTTGCAACTTTCGTTTTAAATATTTCTTAAAATGAAAAAGAAGTAAATTCTATGGTATAGTTGAAATCAGGAGACAAAAATTATACTTACAAAGCAGAAAAGAAATACTTATGAAGAGTTTTCAGTTGAACTAGGGCAGTGATGGCGAACCTTTTGAGCTCGGCGTGTCAGTATTTTGAAAAACCCTAACTTAACTCTGGTGCCGTGTCACATATAGAACTTTTTTGATATTTGCAACCACAAAGATTTATATTTTTGATATTTATTTTAAATATTTAAATGCCATTTAACAAAGAAAAATCAACCAAAAAAATGAGTTCAGAGGTGACACGCGTGTCATAGGTTCGCCATCACTGAACTAGGGAGACTTTCTTTTTAAAACTCAAATAATGTCAAAGTCAGCTTTAAATAAATGAATAAAATTTATTGTGTGTCAAATTGCCTACATTTATCAATGAGATGGGCAGTGGTAGGGCTGAATTGGCTAACTTGGAATGCATTATGAGTGATTGACAATCTCATCTTGAAGTTGATCCGTGAACATCACAACTTTTGATTCTATTTAAATCTCTAGTCCTTTAACACATCTCTAAATAAATGACATTTATAACTTCTTAAGGCCCTGTTTTTGTCTCCACAATTCAAAATTTGATTTACAAGTATTTATAAGTAAACTCAAGAGCTTTAACCTAGTAACTACATTTCCTGTCATTGGTTCTTTTGTCAAAATTTCTGTTTCTCTCCAACAATGTCAAGTCAGATACAATATTTAAGTTATGTTTCCCATAAAATTCTATTATTTGAATAGCTTTCTTTTGATCTTCCTATTCTCTAGGCTCCCTAATATTCAAGTAAGAGACCAGCTATGAATATCACCCACACTAAATTATATTAGGCCACCAAAGTATAATTTATTGGTATGAGGAAATTTTTGAACGTCCTTCTAATTCAGCAGCAACTTTCATTATTTATATCTGAGTTATTTCCAGTGTTTCTTAGTAGAGGAATTTGGTACTCAAGCCAATAATCTTTCTTGGTGATTTTTTTAGTTATGTCACTAATGGAGGTATTTTTAATTAGAAAAAAATATATTTTCCTAAATTGTTGACTTTTACTTTGTTGGGATTTTGATGGCAGTGACTTTAGATCCTGGTTCTACAATGTACAGGTTGTGTGACACTTTCTGTTGAGGGTAAAGGAGAAAAATTATATTGGAAAAGTGGGAAAGAAACACAGGTCTAAGAGCTGAAGGAGACTTTTCTTTTTTCTTTTTACTGTAACTCCTCAAATTTTACCTAAAATCTCAATTTATTCTTCTTCTCTAAGCCTCTCTGTTCTTATCTGTATCGTAAGAGTAATGACACATCTGAGTCACATGGAATAGAGAAGCTGAAAAACAATGCAAGTAGAAAGCTTAGCTGAGCATTTGGCATAGTAAATACTCAGTACAAGATATCTGTTACTATTTTAATGGGTATGAATTGTATTTTACATATATCTTGCTCATCCTGGAATAAATCTATAACCAATGAAGACTTTCTAAAAGGTACTCCATAGATGATAGATTATTCATTGGACCATTATAAAAATATATTGGAAATAACATTTGCCAGAACCAAAATACATATACATAGCTATTAGGGTGTCCCAAAATTCACGCAAGAAGTAATTTTGATAGAAAACAAGGTTTATAATTAAAAATTGTAAATTTTTATTGATTCATAAAGTATACAGTGTAGGGTTATGTATGGAATAGCACATCGGGTAAATGGCCTCCACGGCTTTGCTGGCACATACGCAAAGCCGTGGTCTTCATTGGTCTTCATTGCCCTTGCTCCTGGGCCATAATTGCTACTTGGTAATGCTTATCAAATTGAAGGGATTGAAATCAAAGGGCAACCGATATTAGAATCTGATTCAATAAACCAAGTAAAATTAGGCTTTTATTTGTTGTTGTTGTTAATGCTCACGCAAAATTCAAATCTTGCGTGAATTTTGGGACACTATATATATATATATATATATATATATATATATATATATATATATATGTATATATACACACACACATATATATACATGTAATTTGTATATAGTATAACTGTACAAATATATTTTAAAGAATTGGTTTTGTTTTAAATAGCAGAAAAATATTTCTATTACTCTAAAACCACATGTGATTCCAATACATCAATGATGTTTAACTATTGTCTAAAGGAAAAGCTGACTAATATTAGGTTGTGGAATCCTGTGACGCTTCTGCTCAGCATGGGCCTGGGTATCAGGTTTATGTGTAAGAGATGCCAGACCTGTTTTTGTGGTGGTAGAGATCAATGACTAAACTTGGCCATCACCAGCTCATAGAATTTGGTGCTTTGAGTAATGGTATGAATTATTTCCTTCCCCTTTTCTTTAAGAGTACACTTTAAGAATACCATTTTCTCTTAAATTAACATACATCCTCAGGCTTTTAACTAGTCAGAAAAGCAAACACAGAAGAAATGATGGGCAAATGACCAGTGAATCTAAGTGAATACTCTGCATTTAAATCCCAAACCAATTTCCAACCCAATTTGATAGACACTATGTCCTCTTAATCGTTTAGGGTCAGCAGCAATTGCCAGGCCTTCCTTTCCAGAGTATTACGTTCTTTCACTAAAGGGCCAGGTTCCTTCAGGTGCTATCTTAGTTGGATTTTAATTTGTCCTAACATTCTTCCAAGAGCTATTACAGTACACCACATCCCTGTATTCCATTTAACTCCCAAACCACCAAGAGGCTGGCTGCAGCATCAAACAACACTATTAAAAATACCACAAAGGAACCTTGGAGTAGGAATTCCCGGCACAAGTTACAGCCTAGGGCTAAACAAAGGTTGTAAAGACCTTGACTACTATTGAAATGGGGATGCAAGAGAATTTCAGATTTTGAAAAACCAGTCCGTAAGCTTTTCATGTTAGGTTTCTAAGGTTGGCCCTCTAAAATTGTGCAGGTTAGTTAAAAGACAAGAGTCAACTTTGTCTCCCCCCATCGCCTTTAAATTTTCCTTGTCAAAAGATTTGGGATCAGTCATGACTCAGAATGGCTCAGCAGAGATGTCCAAAAGGAAGCCCCCCACCACTGCACATCTTGCAAAGGAACACAGACTCATGAGCATATAATTTTTTAAAAACCTGGATGTCTTTATTGTGCCTTCTAAGCAATTCCATGGAAGTCTTCAGGTGAAATCCCGCCTCTAAGGGTTTAAAGTGCAAGTACAGAAATTAGCACAGCCACAGCTGTGTAAGAGTCCCTAGGCATTTCAAATGGGAGTGAATGTTTTGAAAATCTAGCAGACTTAATGGATTAGTCTAGAGTCCTACCTCCTGGGAGGTCTAAAAGCAGAGCTTCAGAGCTGGGAGGAAGATGTTACAGTTGTGTCAGTGGAGAAAGAGGAGCCCGGTGCCTGCCTTTCAAAGAGACCTTCTCTGGGTGGGAGAAGACGAGGGAGAAAAGCCTATGGCTGCCGCTCAAGGTCTGGGTCTCCATGAGAATCATCACCAACTGAGCACAACAGAAGAAACGGCTTTTGGGCACAAACTTCCTCATTCTTCTTGATGGGACAATATGCCCCTGGAATCTTCTCAGAAGATTCAGTCTGCTAGACATAAGTCCCTCCCTCCCAACCCCCAAAGATTCCAGAAGCATGGGCAGACTGGGCTTCTTCTGGTCTGCCATCCTCATAGAGTTTTTCCTTTATATCACATACTTCAGTTTGGAGTTTTACATTTGGTACTGAGTATTTGATCACTTCATTTCTCCCTTCTCCTGGCCCCCAGACTACAGGGACTAAGGACAGGGATAATGCTTCTTCAGGTCATCATTGCATACCAAGGTCCTTGCTTACATCAGGCACATGGGAGGCCCCTAAGGAATTATTTGTTAAAAAGGTGCTGTTCATATTGTTAAACAGACCAGGTCTAGAGATCGAACCCAAAGGCAGGCAATTGACAGACTCACCAGTAGCCAAAGGCCGATAATACATAAATAGAATAAAAAAATTGTCTAATTGCATTTGTAAATTTGTAGGTTCCATTTAATTGTAATTGAGAAATTGCAAATAAAGTAACTGGTATCAGGAGAAGTAAAAAAAAAAAAGTTATCTTATATGGTCTGAAGTAAAATTTAGGCTAGAGAAGCTATGGCCAGCCATGCACAAACTGGGAAAATGATAAAGCAGAGATTATGAAGAGCAGAAGTGGGTACAGAAAACAGCCCAGATATGGAAACAAACAAATGGCAACATCTGAAGAAAGACACTATGCAAACCTACAAGCAAAAGATGAGTTGCAGGTCTCTAGAATTATGATGATTCCTCAAAACTTTTATACCCAAGAACCACGTAAGAATGACATTTATTTTGATTGAGTTATTTCTAATAACCAAGCTGATCTGCTGGCAATGTTTCTATTTGCTGATGAGGGGCCTTTGTGAATTAATGTTGGAAGAAAAGATGCTTACTCTTTGCCAGTAGCCTGGGAAGATGGAGTCCTTTCCTGGAATTCTTAGAGTGTTTCTAGGAAAAGACACTAAATTGGTTTGATTCAAAGAAATGAAACTCTCTGGTACTGGCTGGGTGAAAATATAGTTACTGTAGTAAAATGCAATTTTTTTCAAAGCACTAATATCCCTCAATGTTTACTGCAATTGAATTATACATAGAAATTCTACTTCTCTTTGATCTTGCAGTTTTGGAGTTGGTTTTTATCTGCTGCTTGGAGTTCACTTCCTGATAGTGATCATAGCGAGAGGCATTATCTTTTTCTAGTCACGAGAGAACATCTGGAGTTCAACAAAAACCCAATTTGTGAGATGTCTGGTGGGAATGAAATAGCCTTTTTAATCACTTCATAATCACACACGGAACTTCTTGTGTATGGGAGCAGAGTGACATAGGCTCTCCTTGAACATGTCCTTGCCTTGTCTGGTGCTTAAAACTGGGGTCCACTTCCATATTAGAGAAACAGATGTTTGGAAAGCAGAGATGAAAAATGACAAATGGGCTCTGGACCTGGGAGATGGTGCAGTGAGGAACGAGGAGATATGAGGGGAAAATGATGCAGGTTTAGGGAATATGGAATTAGTAGGGTGAAGAGGGTAAGGAAAGGGATGGGAGATAGGGAATTTGAGATCACCAAGAAATAAGGGAGGGAGGGGGAGAAAAGGGTGGGGGAAAAAGGCAGAGGAATAAGGAAAGGCAAAGTGGGAAAGAGCGTAATAAAGAACATGAAAAAAGGAGAGAATGTGGAAAAAACGAAAGTGAACTGTGATGAAGTGAGAGAGAAGCAATAGAGTATTGTTTTCAGGGTGTAGAATTTGAAATATTATTTCTAGGGTTTGAATCTCAGCTCTACAACTTTTCAGAATACTGACTATGAGCCTCAGTTTCTTCTTCCCTAAAAATTGTGTGATAGTCATCCTACCTACCTTACAAGGTTGTTGAGAGAATTAAACATGATCATGTGTGTCAAATCTTAGCACAGAGTTTGTGTTATTGCCCAGGTTAAAAGAGAGAGAAACAAAAGGGCAAAGAAAGGGAGAAGATGGTAGAAGTAGGAAGGAGAGATATTCAAATAATGGAAGAATAAAAAAGAGAGCAGTGAATTTCTGCTATTAATTTTAGCCTTACTTTTCCAATATTATATTACAAGTTTCTATGCCTACTGTATTATTTCTGTTTTAATGACACAGGAAAATAAGCATGTGTTGGGCATGAATACCTTTTAAAATGTATTTTTGTAGCCAACTAACACATAGTAGTTTGCATTTCCTTAAGAATTAAAACTATGCTCTGGAAATGAGTAAGATAAAGGCTAAAGTTAAACCAGTCATCCAAAAAATAATTTGTTTATCTTCCCTTCCTCTTTAATGTACTGTCAACCCAACTGATGGAATTAACTAAAATCACTGGTTATTTTGAAATGTGTTAACCCAGCTGTAGACAGTAGGGAAAATAGAGCCCCTAGTGTTCTTGGTGATGTATCTTTCCAAGTTTTTCTCCACAACACAAACCACTTCCTCTTGCTTGAAGTCAATTTGCATTTCTCATTAGTCTCACAGACCAGGGGTTAGTGTTGAGTGCTGAAGCAGCTCTAGGTCCAAGACCATAAAAACAACACAACAGAATTGGCCCAACGCATAAAAGGAAGGCACACAGAGTTGCCCTTCCCCTCTCAAGAAAAGAAAAGAGACAGCTAGAGGGGAAGGGTAGCAAAAGTATGAGAAATATATCATAGAGATATTTTCTGACTTTGGGGAGAAGGAATAAAACCAAAGCCCAAATCAGAAGGAAACTAACTCATTACACTCATCACAGAAACACTCCAAAGTACACTTGGCATGGAAGTGAAGACTTGTCAGATCACACACATGCCGCTCTACCGTTTCCACAAAGCTGATAAATAGTGTGCTCACAGACTCACCAACGGCAGTGGGACAAGAGGCCAACCGTCATAGACCATTAGGCATTTAAGGCTACCCTTAAATACCATTCAGAATAAATGGAAAGGCATTTTATCCTTTTCACAATAACATGTCCTTTTGTAAGGCCATGTGAGTTATTTAAAATATTGGCCAATGAAACAGGCCAGTAACAGTATTGCTTCTCACATTTTCCTGATTCTGTTTCAGAGGTATGACAATATGGAGAAGGTTATGCATTATTCACTGCTTTCAAGTTATTCTCTTCTATCAAAGGGGTTAAGAGGCACAGTTTTTTTCTTTTTTTAAATACTAGAGGCTCAGTGCACAAAATTTGTGCATTGCAGGGGAGGGTCCCTCAGTCCAGCCTGCGCCCTTTAGCAGTCTGGGAGCCCTTGGGGGATGTCCGACTGCCACAGAGGTGGGAGAGACTCCTGCCACCACTGTTGTGCTCGCCAGCCGTGTACCCCAGCTTCTGGCTGAGCGGTGCTCCCCTGGTCATTCGGCTATTTGGTTGATTTGCATATTAGCCTTTAATTATATGGGATATCCTTATTGATTTCAGAAAGGAAGGGAGAGGGAGAGAGAAAGAGAGCTACAAACATCAATGATGAGAGAGAATCATTGATCGCCTGCCTCCTGCACACGCCTTACTGGGGATCGAGATGGCAATCCGGGCATGTGCCCTTGACTGGGAATCTAACCTGGGACCCTTCAGTCTGCAGGCCAACACTCTATCCACCGAGCCAAACCAGCCAGAGCAAGAGGCATAGTTTTATGCCACTTTCCTTTTTGTTCAGGATAAAAAGTGTTCAATGTTGGCTTCTACTGCCCTATATTTTGTTTCTATATTCTACTTAGTATTCATTTGAGAAAGTTCTGAGAAGAGATAAATAAGGACCTTCTCAACTCTAGGTCTATTGGACACATGCAAATTGAACATGATGGTGTTGTAGCATCACACATTCTACTGTGAAGACACAACAAAAGGACTGACATATTATTGGGCAGCATGTTTGAGAATGAAGAGGCATAGACTACAATTTCTAGAACAATTTCATTAGAGTTATGTTAGAGGTAGGTATGTGGCTATGAAACCAGAGGAGAAGAGCCTGATGGTCTGATCCAGCCTTGGGAAGGGAGAGGGCTTGGATTTCAGGTGTCACCTTACCAAAGAATGAGGTAAAATTAGCTGGGCAATTAAGAGAGGGAGTGAGTTCTAGATGGGGAGAAGAGAACAAGCACATGCAGAGAATTGTGAAACATGTTTTGTTGTGAGTGGAAGAAGTTTTCAACTGAAACAGTGAGGGGGTAGGGAGTTTCCGGAGAAGATGTGTGATACATAGCTGGGCAGGGACCTTGTGTACCAATGCAAGGAGGTTAGATTTTATCCCGAGGCTGATGGGAGGCGTAGAAGGGTTTTAAACAGGGAAGTGACATTTTCAGGTTAATTGTTCAACTAGATCAATTTGGTTGCACTGTGGAAGGCAGAGCTAAGGAGCGTACTATTTAAGAAAGTGGTTCTCAAATTTATTTATAGTAAGAACTATATCTTTAAAGCAAAATATCTATGTATGTATGTAGTGATAATTTTATAAGACAATACTTATCATTGATAATATAGATGTGGTTTTATATTCCACTATTTTTAAATAAAATTCTATATAATTTTTTTTTATAAAATGCAAAATGCAACTGAATTTTCCAAAACACTATTTCACGCACTACTTCTGTAATGCAGGGAAAAGCTGATGAGTGCCTGAAATATTAGTGAGTTGGAAAAGAGGACAGATTTGAGAAGTATTTCAAAAATAAAATAAAAATATAGTTATTTATTTGAGGGCGTGGTATATGATCTCCAAGTTTCAGTCTTGTGAGACAGAAAAAACAGATTTTTCAAAGAAATATGTGAATCCAGCTTTGAATATATTGTACTTAAATGGTGGATATTATCAAGTATTGGACTTTTGTATGAATGAGTCTGATAATCAGGGAAAAGGTCTGAGTAGAGATAGAGTTTTAGGAATCTCCTTCACAAGATAGGAATAAAACTACTGAAGCACATAAAAGCATTTAGAGAGTGCACAAATAAAAAAAGCAATGAGTCAAAAATAACCTTCCAGAGTACTTATGTTTAAGAGGGGAGGAAGACAGATCATGAAGGATGGTGAGAAAGAGTGTTTGGGGAAGCAAGAAGAAAGTAGGATCACCTAGGAGAGAATGGCTCTCAATAAAGATGTGTTGAATAAATATTTACTGGGTAAATGAATGAGAGACTTTCAGAGGAAGACAAGGATGGAGAAAGCAAGTAGGAGCTCATTGGGAACAGTGGCGGGGCAGTTAAAGCAGAAGTGGTGTGAGGGTTGAGGAGTGCATGGGAGATGAGGAGGGGGGACAATCTGACTTAGAAGGGAAGGACAGAGAACTAGCTAAAGGATCAATAAAGGGTCTGTTACTGAACTTTACTATTGCTTTGTATTGTTTTTAAGATTGAGAGAGACCTGAATAGGGAAAGAGCCAGAAAAAAAAGAAGAGATTGAAGATATGAGAAAAAGAAAGGAAAATAGGTGAACCAACAACCTGGAGGTGCTGACAGGAGATAGAATTAAGAGCACAGATGTAGGGGGTAACTTAGAACAGAAAGGAAAAGGGACACATTATCTGCTGAGCCCGGAAGAAGAAAGAGAAGGATGGTTATGAAAGGCAACAGAGGATGTAGGTGCTGAGAAAGTCTTGACAATGAATTTTTTCATTAAGCAACAAGTAAAATCATTTGCTAAAAGGTGATGAGCAGATGCTGGGTGAGGAGGCTTGAGAAGGGGAGAATGTCTGGAATAGGTACCAAGAGGACTGAGAGAAAGCAAAGCAGGGATCAAGTGTCAAGTGACAGAGGGTCCAGCTGAGGTGAGTGATCTTGACTTTATTGGAATTTTAGCTTGAAGTGATGTGGGATTCCCCTCATCACTGTACCCACTCACCTGAGAAGTTCAGGTAAAGAAGTGGAGAAGGCAGATGACTTGATTGAGTGTTGGGTGTTCCTCAAAATGTATAAGAAAAACAGGATGGCAAAGAATTTGAGAGAGACCAACTGGGTGGGCAAGAACGAGAAGGAGAGGGTAGGAGGGGGGCTCATGCTTTATTTACCCATCTCCTTTGCAGCTAAACATGGCATATGGGTAAATTTGAGTCAAGGAGATGTAACACAGAAGCATTATGTGGGATTTTTGGGAAGACTCTTTCAAAAGGAGGGGCTGTGCTATTCTTTCTCTCTTCCTCCATCCTGCTGCTGGAAATTTATATGTGATGGCTAGAGCGCTCAGAGTCGTCTTGAACATGAAGGCAAAGCCCATAATCTAGGGATGATGAAGGAATTATCTCCACCCAGTAGCTGTGGGATTCTAATGATCTTAGAGCAGCCATACCAACTCTGGACTGCCCACTCTGGGTCTGTTTTCTAGAAAAGAGAAAGAAACTTCTGTCTTGATTAAAGCATAAATTTCAGGTCTTTTACTAAATTCTAGCTATTAGTGTCTACATAGCAACTGGAGCACTTACACGGCCACCTTGGAAGAGAATGTTAACCCTCCATCATGTCATGCATATGCAGAGAAAATATTTGATAGTGACCAAAGGAGCTTTGATCTTCCAGGAGATTATTGGTTGCTCTTGATTTGGTTGGACAGAAAACAATAGTCAAAGCCACATGGATGTTATTGTTTTTGCCTGTTACACCAACCAGTCAGTCTTCTTGGCACTTCTTATAAAGAAACGTATTAAAATTAATGACAACATTGACACCCAGGACTGCACATTTTCCTTGTCTTATACTCCCCGCCCCCCTCCCCGAAGGGTCAGAATTCTCATCAGTCAGCATAAAAGCCTAGTAAATCACTTATATTGCGTTGTTTTAAAGTGACTTAACAGCTGTAGTGTTCAAGGGCAGCTGAATCATCTGCCAGGGTCACATGTGTTTCACATGTCAAGTAATGTATATGGGTTCCACTCCATCCAGGATTGTACGGAAAAAGACATTTGCAAGCAAGTGACCTGAAGCCTTGTTTCCTAACAGCTGCTATGGTTTGAAGATAAGAGTTACTGTTGTAAACCATTTGAGTTTAGGACTATGTTTCCAATCACTCAAAAAAATTTTTATAAATCACAATGTTCACAGCAAGTTTCTGATCATAATGACTCTCAAGAAGTATTCAATCAAGATAAAAAGTAATAGTGTTTAATTGTAATTATCACAATGACCTGGTTCATGTGCAAGTGGGAAGAATGTGTTCTGGGTATAAAAACAACGCCAACCAGCCAGATCTCACTCATTTATGGATAATAAAGAACATTACAAACTGTTGAACAAAAATACACAGAGGCAAAGAAGGATTGAACAGACTGTCAAACTACAGCAGGAAAGTAGGGGAGGGTTGGGGGAGTAAGAGATCAACCGAAGGACTTGTATGCTTGCATATAAGCACAACCAACAGACGCAAGACAGTGGGAGCAGGGGCACAAGGGCAAGTGTGTGTGGGGGGGTAAGGGAGGCCGGGGGGAGGTCAGTGGCGGGGGTGGGGGCGGAAGGAGACATATGTACTACTATTTGTAATACCTTAAACAATAAAATAATAAAATAAAATAAAGTAATAAAACACCAACCAAACTCATAATTAAGATGGAATCTAGTTAAATAGCTGAAGAGAGAGGACTTCAAGTAAGGAGACTTCACTAATACTTCACCCTCTAATTCTTGCTCCAGGCAACACTGACTAGAAGCACAAGAGGTGACTCCGGGATGCTAATAACTTCCTTAACAAGCTGGAGTAATTGGTGTAATGGAGCCAGACTGATGGAACTGAGGGGATGACCTCAGTATTTAAAGAGTTTAGAAACAGAAAAACCTTTTTTTTTTTTTAAAAATCACATTTTAACTCAGAGCATAGTTACAGAGTATCTGGTTCCAACAGAGAGAAAGAAAGGAGTATTGATTTTTGTGAGCAGCTTTAGCACTGGGATCTCCTAATTAAAAAGATATAATTGGCTTTGAGTTCCTGAGTTCTCATAAAGTTGTTGGTATATGCTCTTCAAAGCCTAGGATCGGCCTCCCCATCTTGTTTATATTTACTAGTCCTGATGATCTTTCATGTGGGACATATGCTGGATAAAGATTGCTTCTGAGCATTGGACTCCTCTCTGTAGGTTTCAAGGTTAGTTGGCTTTTGTAAGTAAAATAATAGTTACGTCCAAGTCGGAGGAGTACGTAGTACAGACAGGCATAGACAGATACCCACTCTAGCTAAGTATGGGCTCCAGTCAAGCTGGAAAAGGTCTCTCAGCTCTGAGTCACTTATACAATTGAGTCCCTGAACATGTTTCTGTCACTAATATTTTGTTGCTCTAGGCAACCATCAAGTCCACGTGAAGACTTCTGCCAACTGGAGAGGATGACTAGCCAGAGGAGCCAGAATTTTCTTTTAACTCTTTGTTGAAAACTCAAAATAGCAAAAGTGTCAAGGGTATCTTCTAAAGATCCATATTGGGAAAAGTGGAATTCATACACTGACTTAATGTATCTTTTATCCACTTCTTAGAGAATTATAACTAAAGAAAATAAAGGCAATTCATCAAAAGCATGAATTAAAAAATAGTTAAACATTATGAAAGAGCTAGGTGGATCCTTACATATCATCTAATCCAATATCCTCCTCTTATAGAAGAAAAATCAGGTTACGTTACTGACCAAAGGTTAAGCAGGAAGTTAGTGACAGAGCTGGGATTATAGCTTTGGTCCCCAAACTCTGATGTCATTGCTCTTCCTATAAGTTTCATAAGCCCAGTGCCAGATGCAAAATGAAGGAATGATAATAAATCACAAGTAATCACCTCTCTTGTGTAATAACAAATGGCCTTGGATGAAAACCGCCACTTTGCGGGGTACTGGGAGCAATCCTGAGCCTCTGCAGCTAGGTGGTGATCATCCATGAACACACCGGTGTCACTACAAAAGTCTGGCCAGGCAGGATTTGGAACTAACTCGAAAGTATCTGGAAAATGTTCCAGGCCCATCATTGCTTATTATCTGAATTTGCTCTTTGCCTCCTCTGAATTCTTTAGACACTTACGCTCTGTGGCACAATCCTGAAGCTAGCTAAGATGCTTGGTATCTTTTTCTTTATCTTGCCAAGTTCGTAGGGGTGGGACTACGTTGTATTCACTTCTATTTTCCTGAAAGCCAACGTACGAAGGTATAGTGTTTTTTGTCGACTGATTGATGAGGAATCGATATTAAATTTATTAGCTCTAGTAGTACAGTAACAACCTACTTATTCAGAGATTAATTATCCAGGAACTCATACTATTCCACACCAGCAAATAGGTGAAAAGAACCCCAGAACAGTTCAGTAAAGGCATTTAAATTGCCAGTTATGAAAACTGTCACGGGGCTATAAAGTACAGCATAGGGAATATAGTCAATAACACTGTAATAACATGTGTGGTGTCAGACGGATGCTGGACTTACCGGGATGATCACTTTGTAAGTTATAAAAATGTCTAGTCACTATGTTCTACATCTGAAACTAATATAATATTGTACATCAACTATAATTGGAAAACATTTTAAAAGTTGTCATATGCATTAAAAATTCTAAAGCCCTGCTTCAGATATAAATCATCCCCAAACCCACTTTTATTGAATTAATTTGCTCTTCTTTTAGACTCAATGAAATGGCCTGGTAATCTGATTTGCCAAAAAGAAAGAAAAAAAAAGCAGCAGATCAAAAAGGATCCCGCTAAGGCCAGGTTCATCCATTAAAAATATCAAAGGTAACGATTGGGAGGAGCAGATGAGACATTAAAGTGCAGCAAAATTTGGGGATCTTTACTGTTGGGGAAATAAATCATGCACCATCACCTCCTTGGGGCACCTGTGAATGGCAGAGAACTATAAACGTGGATGTGAGTGGTGATGACCACTAGAATGACATTCAGTGCCCAGCTTTACGAGGTTAAGGAAGAGAATACCTTTCAAAATTTTCATTCCAAATTGTCAAAATAAGAACCTTGGTTTTCTAGAATATTTCACACATGGGACACTTTCTCCTTAAATAAAATATAGGTAATGTAGGCATGGAGATAATCCAGCCTTATATTTCACACTGGAATCCAGGTATTGACATATTTTTATCCTATATATATAATCCTATATGTACTACATCAAATACCAAGGATTTAAGGTTTCAGACATTGCCAGAACCATTTTACATCCACTCAATGAAATCATTCAGTTAGCAGTTACCAAATGCTTGCTACCCACCTGCCTTTCTTCTCTTCCTTCACACACCAGCTATCTAGCTATTTTGCTTGTGTAGGGCCGCCATTAGATCTTATTCTTGGACATTGCTATTGTCCTCTAACTGGTCTCTGAACTTTTAATGTTTTCTTCCTTCACTCTTTGAAATTTTTAGAAAGCTTCCCAGGTAATTCCAATAAAAAGACACATTTGTGACCCACTACTCTAGATGCTTAGCACACCATTCATTTGACTCTTAATTACACCCTACAATGGAACTAATTCCTTTAATGGCAGACACCATATGCCTGTGATTTCTGAGCTTAGCTGCTCTTCAAAAAATAGTTGTCTTTTAATAAAGTCACTGTTAGTGAAAAGTATGATCCCTTCCGTTTCCATTTTCTCCCTTCATTTATTGAACAATGATTTGTGAATTCTTAGGGGCCATTTCTTCCCCAAGACCTTCTGCTTCTTGCATTGGATCTCCAGCAAAGGGGTGTTAACATTTTCTCTGATCTTCTTTCTAGAGGTGCTGTACTTCTTTGCAAGGACACACAGTATCTACCCTTCTTTGAAGGTCTGATTTGGAAGCAGATTGGGCTACCTTTGCACAAAGATATTTTAAATGTGTATGTGTGACTGCCCAAAATAACAATACTTTAAACTTTACAGATCCTTCCATTAAATGATATCAAAACAATTCCACTTGTAAAGCCTTAGAAAGCTAGAGGACAAAATATCCAATTGATATATAAATGGGGATTTACTGCATTGACTGTGCTGGTGGTTTGTTTGAAGTCGCCAAGCAATGGAAGATTTAAGCAGAGCCCTGGCCGGTTTGGCTCAGTGGATAGAGCGTCAGCCTGCGGACTGAAGGGTCCCAGGTTCGATTCCAGTCAAGGGCACATGCCTGGGTTTTGGGCTCAATCCCCAATGGGGGTATGTGCAATCCCCAGTGGGGGGCATGCAGGAGGTAGCTGATCAATGATTCTCTCTCATCATTGATGTTTCTATCTCTCTCTCCCTCTCCCTTCCTCTCTGAAATCAATATATATATAGTAAATTTTCATATATATATATATATGTATATGAAAATTTAAGCAGAGAAAACTGCTTTCTGCAAGTTATATCTGCAAATAGTGACATTTAAGTTGGAAAATCTTTAAGGGAAGCTAATTCTTTTCTTTTTTAAATTTTTGCTTTATTTTAGTTAGCAGTTTGCAGACACTTAATTTGTGTTCAGACACAAATAATTCGCACCCTCCCCAAGCATTAGCTTTTATTTGATGTTCTAAAGTAAGGAAGCTCATTGGACAAAGTTAAATGGACTTTAAAAATCTAATTGATTTTTAAATGAACAAAATATGTCATGCAATTCTGTTTGATTCTTTTGGTTATTATTATTCAGACGTGTAGCCAAGTACCATGTTTTCTCCAAAAAATCTTACAAAACTAATCTTTTTCTATTTTTCTCCTGGCTTCATTCACTCCTTTTCTTCACATTTTCGTGAGCTCAAGACCACTAAGGTTCAGAGTGGAAACTGGGGAGCATTCCTATTTTCCCATATTTAAATCTCTTGTAAAGCAAATATTTGTTATAAGCAAAATGTGTCTGAGGAATGTTTATCAGACTAGGTTTTTATTTGGCTTTGTCCTAGAATATTAGTTTTTTATAATTTTTTAACCCCATTTCAATGGTTTCTTTGATGTCTTGTTTTGACCAGCTGCTGCGCTTTTTGTGGCTGTCCATTTACATCACTTTAAAAAATGGTACATAAGTGAAATTCGAACAAAATGAACAGTGCTTCCACATTGTTTCAAAATCAAACATGTTCCTAAGGAATCTGATTTGTGGCAGATGGAGAACAAAACCTTCCAGAGGGAGGGCTGTGAAATGAGTCTTAATTGCTTGCACATGAAAATATGGTGACTAAGATTGTGTGCACAATTAGGAATTTAAACATGGAGAAAAGAACTGACGTGGAACCAGGCAGACATTTTTGCAGGCGTAGCTAGTTTCTTGGGAACACAGACAATAGAAGACACATTAGTCAAGGAAAACAATGTTAAGAGAAATTTAGTTGTCTTTCCTTCATTCTTCCTTATGTCAGGCTTCCAACTCTAAAGATGATGCATTTGTCTCTAAAACTCACTGATGAGAGTGTCATAGTACACTCAAGGAACAAAAGGTTTATTCAAGAATTAGAATTTCTTTTCTTAGTTCCTACTGTGCACCAGATACTACTAGGCTTGGTGTTTATTCATCTCACTTGGCCCTTATAATGACCCTCTGAAAGAGTTGTTACTACCTACATTTTACAGATGAGAAAACTGAAGTTCAGAGATGAGCCTGTCCAAACTCAAATGGCTAACAAGGGGAAGAGTCAGGATTCTCTGTACTGATTTAGTGAATTCAAAGCTCACCCTCTTAGAATGCCTAGCTACTCCCCTGCGAAAAGACATGGACCTTTTCACAAAACTAACACTACGGTTGGCTCTACTTTCAATTTTAAGTCAATAATGCCTTCCCTTGCATTGGGTGACACAACATGGTGAGGATGGTGCACAGGCCAGAGATGGCTAGGTCTGCTCAGGGCTGAGGTGACAGATATAGAGACAGAGGCCAGGGCCTGCTACAGCTGTGGTTTAAGAAGTTTGTTCAGAGCATCAAGTGGGGAGGTCAGTGGTCAGGTCAGCGCCTTCGTGGCTCTGTAGGCAGCACCTGTAGGGGCAGTGAGGTCCTACCAGACCAGCTCTGCCCCAATGTGGGCCATTCATTCTGGGTCCCATGGGAGCTTTGGGATTGGGCCATCCTCCTTACAATGACTGACTTTCCAAGTGAGTAGGTTGCAAAGTGTTAGACAGTGAACTTCCATTGATCTTCAGAGACTTAAATCCATCTCACCCCATTGATAAATCTAAATGCCTTTTCTTGGGACCTCAAACTCTCCTTCAGATTCTTTCTCCTTTAGAAACCTGAGCATTCCTGGAATGGAGGTATACGATGGTTCTAAGGGGCCTTTGATGAATGCCAGTGTGTGAATATTCAGTGAACCATCACATGAATTTAAAAACCCAACTCATTCACATACTGGGGAAGGGGTGGGGGGTTACTTATATGTTCTTCTCAAAAAGCTGAGAGGTTTCCAAAAAATCCGTCTTTTTCTATTATTCTGTATTCCTTAAAGAAAATCTAATTAGGTAGTGACTTATGCAGTGGTCGCCAACCTTTTGGACCTCACGGACCACCAGTGGTCCGCGGACCACTGGTTGGCGACCACTATATTAAAGCAACATTTATATTACTATTAAATGAAGACCATTTATGTTACTATTAAATGAAGACCATAGGAGTGCAAATTATTCTTTGCTTTGATTCCTATATTTGTAAGTAAATCAGAAGCCATAGATCAGATCAGCTGTGGGCAAACTACGGCCCGCGGGCCGGATCCGGCCCGTTTGAAATGAATAAAACTAAAAAAAAAAAAAAAAGATCGTACCCTTTTATGTAATGATGTTCACTTTGGATTTATATTAGTTCACACAAACACTCCATCCATGCTTTTGTTCCGGCCCTCCGGTCCAGTTTAAGAACCCATTGTGGCCCTCGAGTCAAAAAGTTTGCCCACCCCTGCCATAGATTATGGCACCTGGTGTAGAACTAAGCATAAGGGAGTAATCAACAAATGTGTGTGGAGCAAATAATCAGGCAGTCAAATCATTTTTGTGATTTGGAACTGAGTTCGAAGGGATACAGTAATGAACAGGTGCCATCCTGCATCCCTAAGAACCTTAATATCACAAAGAGCAGTTTACTGAGAAATACATTAGCAAAATAAATAGTGTAGTGAGGCCAACCCTCTTATCTCACTATAATCCATGATTATTTTTGGCTCTTCAGTATTTATTTCCTCTTTTTAACAGCACTCTAGTTTCTTTCAGGAAATTACTTGGCATCTCCATTGGATAATTCTAATAACAGCAGAGCCCACAATGATCAAGTGCTTACTCTGTGTCGTGTATTGTGCTTAGTTTTTCATATATCCTCACAAATGATTTTCATGAACTCCTATGAGATAGTTACTATTATTATGTCTACTTCAAAAACAAGGGACTTGAGGATTCTGAAAGTTTAAATGAATTAAGCAGAAATATCTGTAAGTGGCAGAGCTAGAATATGAGTGCACATAATCTGGCCCCATAATTTAGGCTCTTACTACTACATTATGTTATATAGTCTGGCAGAACAGCCAGGAGCCCTGTTCTCCTTTAGCCAAGACCTAAAACCCAAACTAGACCAATTAGACCCCTTCATTGGAATTTGACTCTTAAACAAATTAACAAAGAAATTAAAAACAATTGCAGGGATCACTAGATTGCTCCTACTATGAGGCTTTCCCCTTAATTTTTGCCTTTCTGGTTCTCTAAAGATTCATAGACTCTGACCCTCAGCATCTCCACTAATTCTCAGATAACTGGAAATTTTTCCAATATTTTCCCATTAAATTCCATTTTGCTTATGTCAGCAGAGCTGGTTTTGATCCTGTAATCAGGGGATCATTGCTGATAGACCATTATCTAAGTAAAGGTGATAAGTAAGCCTTGGAGAGAATGATAGGGAATCCTCAAAGAACAGGGTGCTGTGCCCAGTCATAATTTAACAGACTCAGTGAGAGATAATGTGTGACAAAATGCCAGGCTAATTTCCTCTGCTGCCTTTTCTGTTGAAATGGTGAGGGCTTGGACATACCGGCCTTTTCCTTCATCTCCGGCACCCCAGCACTTCTGTAAATACAACCTGATGGTGAGGGTCTGTAGAAACAAACATTCTGAGGTGTGGTTGAAGGTAAAAAAATATTCCTACAGACCATTTCCCCCACAAACTGATGAGAATTCAGACCAAGCATGAATCTGCAGATGAAGCTCTCTCCTTCACAGTGTCACCTGGGAAGATGTATATATTTAGTCCATATGTTGCCATAACTCTAACAAACCTAGGACACTCTTGGAATTGCCTTCAGAGTCCATGTTATACTTCTTTCAAGTGCCTCAAAAGTCTTACCCCATGGAACGGATTCATTCCTAGAATTAGCCTCACTCTGGGTAATCCAACATCCTGTTTGGTGACTAAGGTTGATAAGCATATTGAAAATAATATTTTTGGTCAAAAGTGAAGTGTTATAGTAAGCCAATGAGATGTTTTTTTCTTGTATGGCATGTAAGTTGCCTCTAAGGCCATTTCCAGAATGCTTTCAGCAAGGGCAACAGGGCTAAGAAATATAGTTTACAAACAGGAGTACTTTGAGCGTAAAAATAATTTAATAACACAATAACCTATTGAAAGTTTTATAATGCTTATCAAAATATAAAGCACTTTTCACCTACCTATTAACAAAAGCTAATGTTTATTATTACTAGACATTGTGCCAAGTTTTTTTATATAGATTATATAATGTAATTCCTCAGAATTAGAAAGATATTTTTATTATTATTCACCTCATTTTAACTGAAAAGACTCAGGACATAGAGTAACTTGTCTAAGGTCACAAAGTGGGTGAGCCGAGAGCCAACAACAAAACCCAGATCTCCTGACTTCCAAGCCCTGCTCTTCCTCCTCTACATGGGTTCTGACTTATACAACATCAAGCAAATCAAACTTACAACAGTTTGGATTAAAAAAAAACCAAAAAAACAACCTTCAGGAAGAGTAAACCTAGGGCTATTTTATATATAATTCCAGTTAAATAGCGCAGCCAGTGCACAAAGACTTAAGGGGCAACTCACCTATTCCACAACCTACCTGTCTTTTTCTATGTCCCTCCTTGGTGATTGGAAAATATTGGTTCTTTCACTATTCTCAGTCCTCTACTTTCTCATGCTGGTAAACTTTCCCTATGTTCCCGAATTGGTTCCCCAGTCCCTTTCCAGTCTCTAAGCTAAATCCCAGTGTAGACAACTTCCCGCATCCTCTAGAGAAAAGACCCTACTCTATCCCATTTCTTCCTGCTTTCCTTATTGTATCTACTCATTTACTCATTCATTTATGAACCCTCTGTTTTCTATTTACTTAATGCTTTTTGACATTTAGTAGAACACATTTTCTCTTTCTAAATTCCATGAACCCCTAGAATAATGGTTCTCAAGCCCAGTGGAGGGTTTTATGCTTCACTGGGTCCTCAGAGCCCAAGCATCGCCTTTCACATTGCTGGAGAGGAATAAGTGAAGAAGCCGACCCAGGAGGGTCAATTCAGTGGGCAATATGCAAATGTCAGAAACCCAGCAGGAAAAGGTCATAAGCACCCATTTGTGTCACCAGGCTCATAGAATACAGTGACCTAGAAATATGTCAAGAGTGCCAACAGTGCCAAAAAGAACCACAAAAAAGAGAGAGAAGATGGTACACTCAAAATCACTAGCTACATAGACATCAGAAATACCTAGAGGAGATATTTAGGGAGTAGAGAGCTGGGAATTTCATCACTAGAAATGGTACCCAAGAAAAACAGAACAGAGATGAAGAGCCTATGGTAAGATCAAACACAGATGATGAACATCACCACTGGATGGAAACTGGTAGTTCAGGGTTAACAGTGAGTGGTCCTGGAAGCCAGGTGAGTGCACAGGTTTAAACGCTGCCTGACCCTCAGCCTTCTGACACACTAGCCTCACTTCTCACTCCAACCAGGGGGTCTCTCCTGGTCAATGCTTCTGCCCTGAGCACTCTCATGACAACAGGCATTTCAGAAGGTCGGGAAGAGCACTGTGGGGATTGAAGAATTCTACATCCCAGGCAGGAATCCCTTCTTTGGCTTCTATAACCAACTTCTTAGGTTGTCCCAAAGGGTTTCTCTATATCAATAGACCTTAGCCCCCCTCTTATCCTGCCCTCCATTCACAGACATTCTTAACAGATGACATAATTCATTTCCTGCTCTCTCTCTCTTAAGAAAAAGAGGGGGACTATCCCCAGGGATTAACTTTGGGGAGAGGCAGAGGACAGCAGATTGTGCATTTTTTTGGTGTATAGGTCAATACATTTTAAGGAGGGAAGCCTAACGTTCTGCCTTTGAGTTAGATGTAATCGATACTTTGTCATATGAAGCTATATATTGAATTATCACAAGGGTTAAAAGAGATTATGCAGGCCTGGCCGCATAGCACATCGGTTGAGCGTTGACCTGTGAACCAGGAGGTCACAGTTTGATTCCCCGTCAGGGCACATGCCCAGGTTGTGGGCTCAATCCCCAGTGTGGGGCGTGCAGGAGACAACTGATCCATGATTCTCTCTCATCATTGATGTTTCTATCTCTCCCTCTTCCTTCCTCGCTGAAATCAATAAAGATATATTTAAAAAATAAAATAAAAGCAGAACAAAGTATCACATCTAAAAAAAAGAGATTATGTAGGTAGTCTTTAGTACATATCAAATATCAGAAAATGTTACTTTTTGTTAATATTAATAATATGTCCAACCAATTTTTAAAGCATTGTCTGAGAAAGTAGAAGAAAGATGCTGTGAGTGAACTTCCCATTTATTCATAGAATTAAACAATTCAGGCCAACATTTAACCAGTAACATTTGGGAAATAGGACCCAAAGGAATTTTCATTGTTTTGCTCATCATAGTCTTATATTTCTGAGTATACCTAGAATATCTTACAAGGCATACATAGATGGAAAGCACTTTGTGGATAAAGGGAGTAACTTAAGAATGCAGCTTTTGTTGTTGTTGTTGTTTTGTTTGTTTGTTTTTGTTTTAAACAAGGAGACTTGGTAATGTGTCTAAGAAGACAAAAAGAATACAGTTACTAAACCTAACATTTCCCAAACTCACTCCCACCCCATACACAAACATGGACACATACTTCATTTTCTTCCAGGAGAGCAGCAAGCTGCTCTAACTAAAATCTTGTGTACACTTTGAGAGATAACAGCAAAGCCGGCTCAGATGATGACGACCATGATGACGAGCATTGCACAGATAATAATATCACCTTGTATTCTCTTCCACTAATTGCAGAACACTTCCCACATTATCTTGCTTACCCTAAACAGTGATTTTCCAACAAAGTACCAGCGATTCAATGGCAACTCTGTACATGGCAGTACTCTCATCTACTTTATTCAATATTCTATTATACTCCCAAATGTGGCCGATCACGGTTCACCTGGGAGAACTTGTTAATAATATATACTCTGAGCCTTACCCAAAGATTCTCTTCTGGACTGCCTGGGAATCTGTCTTTCTATGTTTGTTTTCAAGCATCCCTTGATCAGGCAGGTTTAGGAAATAAGGCCCTTATTTTAAGTCAGGGTAATGGGGAAGGAATACTGGCTGACATGAACTTTAGTAACATTAGGATCCTCTATTTTCATGGAAGTTTTTCTGATGTTGGAGGATAATAGAGCAGTCATGTCATAGGCTCAATAATCAATAGATAGAGTACTGCCCTATCTAAAGGATATTATTATTTGAAAATACAATCAGTTTTTTACTGTGGGACCCTAATGTTGAAATACACTAGGCAGTGTCTCATTAGTACATTTTTTCTCTTTTTTAATTTTATTTTGTTGTTTAAAGTATTACAGATAGTAGTATATATGTCTCCTCCCCCCCCCCAATTGACCTTCCCCTGGCCTCCCCTACCCACTGGCACATGCCCTCACCCTACCCCTCCAGAGTACCTTTTTCTTTAAAAAATAATTTTATTGATTTCAGAGAGGAAGAGAGAGCATGAGAGAGACAGAAACATCAATGATGAGAGAGAATCATTGATTGGCTGCCTCCTGCACACCCCCTACTGGAGATCGAGCCCACAACCCAGGCATGTGCCCTGACTGGGAATTGGACCCTGACCTCGTGGTTCATAGGTTGACGCTCAACCACTGAGCCACACCAGCAGGGCATTAGTACCTTTTTCTAGGTAAAAAGAGGTAAACAGACCACTGAGACCTGAGAAATCCTTACATGTTTGTCATTACGTACATTCTGTGTAAAATGGTAAAGCTATTTACCTTTGTTAATTATTAGTCAACATCTAAAAATGTCTTAAATTAATTTCTGACATTTCTCAGCAATATTTTTTTTCTGATATATCTCTTTGGTCAAGGGAATCAAAGGCAAACAATAAACAAATGGGACTATGTCAAACTGAAAAGTTTTTGCACAGCAAAGGAAACCATCAACAAAATGAAAAGACAACCACTGAATGGGAGGACATATTCACTAATGATACATCCAATAAGGGGTTAATATCCAAAATTTATAAAGAACTCATATAACAACACCAAAAAAACAAACAATCCAATTTTAAAATGGGCACAGGACCTGAATAGATACTTCTCCAAAGAGGACATACAGATGGCCAATAGACATATAAAAAGATGCTCAATGCCACTAATCATCAGAGAAATGCAAATTAAAAACATAAGAGACACCACCCCACACTTGTCGGAACGGCTATCAACAACAAAGCAATTAACAAGTGTGGGTGAGGATGTGGAGGAAAGGGAACCCTAGTGCACTGCTGGTGGAAATGCAGATTGGTGCAGCCAATATGGAAAACAGCATGGACGTTCCTCAAAAAGTTAAATTGTAACTGTCTTATGACTCAGTGACTCTATTTCTGGGTATATATCTGAAGAAACCCAAAACGCTACTTTAAAAGAATATATGCAGCCTATGTTCATTGCAGCGTTATTAACAATAGACAAGACATGGAAGCAGCCAAGTGCCCATCAAATCTGGTCTTTTTGCATATTATTGGGTATAATTCAGCTTATCTAAATAAAAGTATAGGAAGGTAAAACAAGTTTGCCAAACTCCATGCACTTAAACAACTCTTTTAGTTCATTGTTTTTCCTTGAAAAGCCTTTTTAAGGAGGGGATTTTTAAAAAAGTAATTTACTTTGGCTTAAAAATTTTAAAACACTCGAAGGTCATTAAATGTACTAAGTATAAAAGTAAAACAAGCAAAATCTCCAAAAAATTCAATGTATAAACCAGTCACATACACAAACTTTATTAATTTTTTATTAATGCTACTCAACATAATGTGTACTCAGCATTTTGCAATCACATTCCTAAAGAAGATACTGAGCACTCATTCTCTGCAATTATTAAAGAGGTGCCACAATCTTTGCTCTCATTAAAAGAAAAAATAAAGAACTAACCAATGAAGCTAGTGCCTGATAGTGGTTGATAAAGAGGGTGAGACTTCTGTGGCAAAGGCTTGGTCTCCATCATCCACCTTGTACTGTTCCAACACATTTTAGTTCAGTGTGTCCTCAGACCCTACATATATTTCTCATCTAGATCCCTTTTGCCTTCTTTATGTGGCTCCTGCTTTCAACTATATCTATATCTATATGTCTATATCTATATCTATACCTATACCTATACCTATACCTATATCCACAACTATATCTACATCTATATCTCTTTTTATATTACATACACTACTTGTTTTTATTACATACACACACACAGTTTTCAGAGGCAGACCTATATAAGGTTATGGTGTTATCATTATTGTCACCATAAAACAGATGCTGAGTGTCCTTTCTTTCATAAGCTCAGCGTATTAAATGATTACTCCAGATAATTGCTCCAGGTAAATAGCATTGTTGTTTTTCCCCCTTTGTTAGATTGTAGGAACCACTTTGTGCTTTAGGAGAACAATATATAAGATTAAGTTTCTTCTCACTTTTTGACTAGTTTTATTCAGTAGTTTACTTTTTAAATGCTCTACTTACCAACTGACTGAGTTCTATTAAAAATTCATTTTTAAGGAGTTATGAATATTCAGGGTAAGAACATATGGAGTGGAGCCACACACCAAATTATTTTGGGTCTAAAACTACTTTTGTGTTGATTTATGCTCGTCCTTCATCACATGTCTCCCTCTACAGGTAAAAAGTAGGTAATTGTACTCATTTTAACGACTTGGAGTGAACTTTTACTTTCTGATGTCAAAAGCCAAAAGTCTTTTGCCTTGGGCTGCAAATCTTTATTTGCCTGAGGACTTCTAGGTGAGAATAAATGGATAAAATCAAAACAGCTCTAAATATAAAGACCTATCTAGTGAGAAGAGATACAATATTTTCTAATTTTCAGGTCTATGTAGAAAACCCCAATCTAGTGCTCAGAAATTAGTGACCTTTAGTATTTCTTTTAGTTTCTCCAAAACGTACACTTCTATGGTGGGTCTGAAGGCTAACCTAATTTGATGGATGACTTCGCAGAGGTGTGAGAAGGTCCCTGGACTTAGAAAAAGGAATCCTATGTGTATTCCTAACTCTGCCTCTAAGTAACGTTTTCTCTCCCTAGGCTTCACCAGTCTCATCTTTAAAATAGAGAAGCTTAAATAAACGTTCTCTGACTTGCACTCTTATGTGAAAATTCTCAGTTTCAAAATACTTCCATAGAGCAATGGAAAATATGGAAATTAGCAACATTGAAAACTGGTATTGTGAAAACATGACAATGTTTCATGAGGCGGCTTTTCTTAAGTTTAACATTAAACATGAAATGCTCAAAATGACTAATGTGCCCAAAGAGACATGACTATACTTCCCCCCCAAAACAGCACAATGCAGGTATGGCTTTGGCATCTCTCTCTCTGCTGCCCTCTCATGTTTCAACACACCCTTTAGTTCTGTTACTCACTGCCTCGGGACCTGTGCAGGTGAGGCCGCTGTAATGAAGGGGTTCCTACACATGCTGCCATGGCTGCTTGAAAACAAAATCATAAATGAAATGTACTGGAAAGCTGACACAGCACCAATGCCCTCCTCCTCTACTATATCAGTTTTTAAATTAACGTTAGGAACACAAGAAGTCAGGCACAGGGTAGGGTTGTAGGAAGAAACGAAGAAACACTTGGTGAGTTACTCAGAGCCTGCTGAGCTCTGTTCTTCATCCAACTTCTCTCCAACTCCTGCAACAGCACAGAGACCTAGAGACTCCTGTCTCCCGTCTTCAAATGAGCAGGTAAAGCAAATGAGAAAGACGGGTTTACACTCAAGCTCCAAACGGCACACACCATCTTTGTCCTAAATCACACTAAAGAACAAAATAGCTATTTAATAGTACGGCTCTGTTATGAATGTATTTATATTTGGAAGCTTTAATGTAAAAGAAGTTGTTAAGTCATTCTACAGCTATGTATTTATCTGTTGTGCATGGGAAAAAACAAACAAACTGTTGTGGGACTAAAATGCTTTAACCCTGATGATATACAATGAAACTTTCCTGGCTTTACACATGTCAAATGGAATAACCTCAATGGGGAAAAAAGGTATTCTAAGTGCCAAGGGATTGAAGCGTTAGAAAACAGACATATGTACATAGTCAACATTCTTCACTCTTCTTTTTAAAAAATCAAGGAGTTGGTCTATAGAAAAGTTATGGAGTTATTTTTTTCCTTCAAAGAGCTGTGACCCAAAAGTAAGTTGTTAAGTTTTGAAAATAATCCCGAACAATAGTTGGTCATCCATATCATAAAGACACCAGTGTTGGTGGCTGTGGTGAGAGGAAGGGACCCAGCACTGGCAACAGTAGGAGGCCCCATTACGGACAGGCACACAGGAAGTGTTTCCATCTTGACCATTTGGGGCAGCGCCCTCCATAATTTTTACTCTTAGGACCCGCAATCTTGTCTTTCTCTCATTCTTCCCTGTATTTCTTCCATCTCTGATGTATTGAATGCTCACTCTGTGAAGCATGGAACTAAGTGCATCCCATCTGTGAACTCATTTAATTTAGCAACAACTGTAAGACATACAGTCACCAATTTATAAATGCGGAAACAGAGAAAGGGTGTGTAACCTGCCCAGGGCCACACAGCTATCATGATAGAGGTTGGTTTGAATTCTGGACGGGAAGAACACTCACAGTACACAATCTTCGGGCATCAGTGATGTTCCGTAAAGTTGCCCTCCAGGGGCACCCTGAACCTGGGTACCACAGCAGCCTTTTGGACCAGTCACGAACTTAACTCTATGCTACACTGTTCCTCTAGCCCCTAAACAAAATATCTAAGAAGGCCAAGTTCATCTTAAGGGATGTCCTACTGGCTGTTTTTAACACCCTTCCCTGCCCTTCCCAGGACAAGTACAAAGGTAGAGCTGGGTTCCAACACCAGGGTTGTAACGTGGTGGTAGGACCTGAGCAGTCAGCTGCCGAGGGAAGGAGTTCACAAGCACCACCTTTTCTGTGTGTCTCAAGTCTCCCATCAAAGTCTCAGCCACTATTATTATCATTATTCATGTTTTCAGGAGCCCACGTTTTCAGAATGGGCTCAGACAGGGGAACCCTCTCCTGCTGTGGCCCTCATTCCTGCCCCCACCCCCATCCACCTGCCTTCCCACCTGGGTTTGCTACATTTGGGCACTTCCATTCTCCAGTCAGTTAATGCCTGTTGTGCTTTGTGATGAACACAGCTGGACTAGACAGCTAATGGCGAGTTTATTGGCTTCCCTTCCTAGATCAGATATTTCTTTTTTTAAAAAAATATATTTTATTGATTTTTTTACAGAGAGGAAGGGAGGAGGATAGAGAGTTAGAAACATCAATGAGAGAGAAACATCGATCAGCTGCCTCCTGCACACCCCCTACTGGGGATGTGCCCGCAACCAAGGTACATGCTCTTGACCAGAATCAAACCTGGGACCTTTCAGTCCACAGGCTGACGCTCTACCCACTGAGCCAAACCGGTTAGGGAGATCAGATATTTCTATAGTTCCACTGTCCCTAGGCACCAGGCCAGGAGCTTGTGGGTACAAATTAGGCCATATTGGCCTTAATTCCCAGATTTTAGTAACTCACAGTTTTAGTAATTCACAGTTACTAAATTGTAGTAACTCACAACGCCCCCTGGCATTGCTCCTGTGCCTCCATACCATGTAACCATTCCATGAGGTCCCTCACACGTGTTTAAAACCAAGTCTGTGCCCTTTGGAGTGCAGCTACTCTCCCTTTAACCAGTGCCAAGCAACTGCCAGGGCAGTGGACAGCTGACTCGACCATTAAGTGCCCGCCACCTCTTGTTGGGCACAACAGTCTCCAATGCTACCTGCAGCTGCTCCTCTGGGAGGATGCTCCAGTGGGATGCCTCATGTGTGACCTCAAACTACAAAAGGTCTCAGGGACCAAAATAGCACTGCATTATGCTTATCACACAATGTTGGAGTCTTGCTTATTCCAAAAACAACAGGGGTGGGGAGGAGGGTTTGCCGCTCTTCATACGGGTCAGAACTAGTGCCCAGAAGCAGCACCGGGGACAAGGTTCTATGTAGTGTCTCTCACTAGAGGCCCCAGGCACATGCTCACACAAGCCTAGCCTGCTCATCCCTTAACATAGATCATGGATAGAAACAAAGGGTCTAGTTCTAATATGGCCTAATTTGTACCCACAAGCTCCTGGCCTGGGGCTTCGGGACAGTGGGACTATAGAAATATCTGATCGCCCTAACCAGTTTGGCTTAGTGGGTAGAGCGTCGGCCTGTGGACTGAAGGGTCCCAGGTTCGATTCTAGTCAAGGGCATGTACCTTGGTTGCAGGCACATCCCCAGTAGGGGATGTACAGGAGGAAGCTGATCAAAATATCTGACCTAGTTCAAATGTAAGCTAACTGACTTTTAATTTGGGTTTTTGAAGAAGAAATCTGTTACTCAAAGATGTTAATACACAGGAATTTCAGTTATTGTTCATCTCTTGATGACTGTCAAGAACAACAGTGGTGAACCAGATGTCTACTACGAAATGACAGTTGAAAGTCATCACCAATAAAAATCTTGAAATAAACATGGAAAAGAGAACCAATAATTTAATATTCACTGAATACAAGTCTCATTTGAAAAGACATTCAGGAAAAACCAGCTTTAATAAGTGCTTCAGAATGAACTCTGATGTAAAAATCACTAACAAGCCAGGTTGAAAAGTGCTGACCGGACGGACACTCCCTATAACTTAATAAGCTGCTACTCAGCGTATTATGAGTTGGAGTCCAAGGGAGACACTTGAAGCAAATGAAATATTGGTCTATTTTGGATAATATGTTAATTTCCTTCTGGTAACAATTTTAGAAAACATAGGTTTTCTTTCCTAGTCAATTATAATAATGAATCAATTGGGGTTTCAAGAAATGATTAAATGAATTCAATTCAATTTCAGGCTCAGTAAAATGAGACCATTTGTTCTGTTTCGGTTCAGTTGAGGTCAAGTCCCATGTCTAAAATGGACTAACAGGAATCGGGATAATTTTATTTTTCTGCCCTTGATGTCCCTCATACTTCTTTCCACTTTTCTTCCCCAACTTCTGCTCTGTTGATTCCATTGAACTTTTCTATATTGCATAATTCTTCTTCTCACTCCTCCCAAACTGAATTTATTCTCAACTCTGTGGGCCCAAATCAGGGACCACTGGCAGGGTGTTCTTTCCTACACACAACTGGGTTAATGATGAACCAGCAGGGTACCTTTTATTTATGCTTTCACTTGCATTAGACCAAGCTACCAAATAGTAACATCACACTGACAACAAAAAACTGGCAACAACATGGCCAACATTTTGAAGGAAATGCTATATCTCAAAATATATACGCCCAGAGCAATGCTCAATGTAGTACAAACTCACATTTAAACAGTTTAAAAAGTGGTATATCAGTGAAGATTTTCCAAGTAATAGTTCCAATGGACAGTTTGTGAGATCAATGAGAGAAATGATATATAGAGAATAAAGGATTAATTTCTTTAAAATTCTACAATTGCTGTATAAAATTGGTGTTAATATTATGTTGAATCTTGGGAAATATGGTTTCTTCCTCGACATGAGAAGAGTAAGCTCCCAGATCTTTCTTACCTGTTATGGTGGCTTTGTTGATGGACGGTTGATTGCACATGGGTGATCTTCTGACAAAGAGAGAAAAACACAAAGCAGTCAATACGGGCTGCTGTTGACTTGGTGACTCTCTGAGTCATTCCAGATATGCCATTTTAACTTACAGGATTATTTTTGTTAGGACATGCAAATAAAGATTTCTCTTCAGACTAGCCAGTGGAGTGCCAAGGTGCCCTTTGACCTAGAGCTCAGATCACACATGTCCAAAAAAGAAAAAGAAAACCCACCAGTTACATCTCATAGTTACAGACTTTGGGGTAAATAAAGCTGATGTAAATGTCACAGGCACATGATAGAAGAGGAAGTTCTTATTGGTTGACTGTATTCAATTATGCCAGGGCTCACAGAGCAAATACAGATTTTCTGAATTTGAAAAAGCAGTCAATATACAATTGGTTTCCCTAATACAGTGTTAAAAAGTTTTTATTTTTGGCATTCATGTTTATGATTGCCTGTACATTATCAGAAGTCAATATACTCCTTGTAAACTCTATAGCACAATTAGTGAAGCTACTTAAACTTTTTCCTTTCTATTTTCTTATATTGAGAAACACCTCTGATAATGTTTGTTAGAAAGCAATATGAATGATTCGTGCAAATCGGTGCTATAGAAACTTTAGAAATACTATAAACTAAATGTACTTAAGCAGATTCTACCTTGTATTCTCTAATTTTTTAGAACTTTGCCAAATTCCACAAGATGATTATGAATCCCTTAAGGTAATAAAACCATACTATCTGATTAGCCTGCATTCCCTACAGAGCCCAGTCTGATGTATGCAGTATTCAACCAGTGCTTAATAAATTATGTTGAAAAGAATAACAGTTATAGAATGTCCATTAAGTTTTTGAAACATAACTTTATAAAATTATTACATAAAACTGAAGCTTTCAAGCCTGGCTAGTGTGGTACAGTGGTTGAGCATTGACCCATGCACCAAGAGGTTGCTGGTTCAGTTCCCGGTCAGGGCATATGCCCAGGTTGTGGGCTTGATCTCCCCATAGGGGGCATGGAGGAGGCAGCTGACTGATGTTTCTCTCTTATCAATGTTTCTATTTCTCTCTCCCTCTCTGAAATTTATAATATATGTGTATATATGTGTGTATATAATATATATAACAAATATATATATATATATATACATATATATATGTATATATATATATATATATATATATATATATATATATATATATATATATATTAGAGGTCCGATGATCAAAAATTTCTGCACTGGAGGGGGGGGGGGGTCCCTCAGCCCAGCCTGTGCCCTCTCGCAGTCTGGGACCCCTCAGGGGATGTCCACCTGCTGACTTAGGCCCGCTCCCTGGGGAATCGGGCCGAAGCTGATAGTCAGACATTCCTCTGGCAGCCTGGGAGCCCTCGGGGGATGTCCACTTGCCAGTGGGAAGCAGGCCTAAGCTGCAGTCCTAAGCTGAGGAGGCGGGAGAGGCTCCCACCACCACCGTTGTGCTGGCAGCCATCATCCTGGCTTGTGGCTGAGCAGAGCTCCCCCTGTGGGAGCGCATTGACCACCAGGGGGCAGCTCCTGCATTGAGCGTCTGCCTCCTGGTGGTCAGTGTGTGTCATAATGACCAGTCATTCCCAGTCGTTCTGCTGTTAGGGTCAATTTGCATATTACCCCTTTATTATATAGACTATATATGTAACACACATATATATATATATTTTAAATGAAGCTTTCAAAATATAGTTACCTTAATTTAAAAAAAAGATACATGTAAGAATGTCTGAAAAATTTTTGGTTGGTTTTTGGGAATTATTTTTTGTACTTCTGTTAGTGGTTAACACTTAATAAGCACTTAATGTGTGTCAGACACTGTGCTAAGTGAACACTTTGGAAGAATTACCTGGTTGTGAGGACATCAAACCTTCAAGCAATTAGTCTCATTGCTCCCATTGTACCAATGAGGAAAACAAAGCTGTGGGAACCTGAAAGGTTTGTTCAAAGAGCTGAGATGTGAACGACAGTGATACGACCCCAGAGCCTGCGCTCTGCTCTGCTGCCTTATTGTCAGGGTGCTTTTGTGGAAGCTGGCCCAACAGCCACACGTCTGTGTGGGTAGCAGCCCCTGCAGAGCCCCGTTCCGATCTGCCGCCCGGAGAGGACAAAGCTCTAAGCAGGGCCGGGAGGCTCACGGGAAAGCAGTCTCGTGCTTCTGAAGTTCTCACTGCCCCGGTTCCACACAGTGTCTGGCTCTGTTCTTAAGTTTACGCATGTCAGTTTGGGACTGAAATTTTGTGTTTGATTGAAAAGGCACCAAAATTTCTTTCTGAATTATTTTAGTTCTTATTATGCAATAATTAAAACTTGACTCATGCTTAATAAAACAGGAAAGTTAATATTTTAAACTACTACTCTGAAATAGTTCTGGTCTATATACTGTTATCATCTCACTGAAAGTTTATTGTTCAAATAATTTACATAGTGGATATTCCTTTTTAGTTCTTGCTCTGTGGAAAGTTAGAAAGCATTGATTTGGTCTAGAAAAGCTATCAAATGAATATTTTAAAACTTTTCTATAATTGTGGAAAACCAAGTCATTGATATGTTACTTGTTATCTTCTCTTAACATCAATTCTATAAATGGCACTTGGGAACTTGATATTTCAACAAGAAACGGCAAACAGAAAATGTTAATTGTTTGATCCATGGCTACAATGATAAGTCAATTATGAAAAATGAGTGAGAACTCACTTCTGGGATGAAAAATCTTCAGGAATCAGTGGGGGGTTCACAAAAGCCAGGCACGTGCACCTGAGTACCCAGGGGGTCAGGGCTTCACTCTTTCTTGATTCCTCTCTCGTAGCAAACAGAAAGGTGGAGTGTGCCGGGGAGCACCCGCCTTCCACAGAATTCCAGAGTGAGCTTGGAAGTATTTCAGCGGCTCTGTGTGTGCCCAGGGTCATCACGGGACAAGGCAGAGTGACATCCACTTTGCTATCACTGAACGCAACAGAGCTTAGCTGTGTGTAGTGAACTTTGCTATTCTGATGTCTAAGGAGGCTGATTTGGTTTGAATCAGTAAAAGAAATACAAATCTGCATTGACCAAAGAGAGACCACAAAGGCCGTCGCTGTGAGTCTGTCCGATCATATTGTTTGGTTAGATGTCATCCTGTAAGTCAAGATCAGGCATAAGCTAGGACTTCCCATCTTCTGCTGGCTGCTCTTTCCCGTTTTAATCTGTTCTGTCACTGCCAATCAGCTGAAAACTTGTGTCCTGCATAGAATGGAACTCGGGTCCCCTCCTTGGATACACAAGGCCAGGCTGATCCCTTCATTCTGTCTGATCAACTGTTTGCCTCCCACAGGTTTAGATGCTGGTACCCAAGTGACCACATCTGAAGGAAGTGTAACAGGAGTTATAAAGTTTCTTGTTTACCACTTAAAACAATTTCCTGGATAAAACTTAAGACGGAAAAGGATTGGGAGAGATACCAGTAACCCATTCCTCCTGCAGGGCTCAGGCTTTCCGAAGAGGAGGTGGCTGAGCTGCCGAATGCCAAAGCCCCAAGGGTTCCTTGGAGTCAGCAGATTGTGTGTGGCCATGGGGCACAGAAGACCTGTGGCCATGACTAAATACCTCCGAGCACAAGGTCAGGTCCCAGGTACGGCGTCACCGCCTCGTTCTTCCCGACCACAAGCTCATGCAGAGTCACCACACCGCGCCGGGCACTGGGCCAGGCACAGGGAATACAAGTGTGAGCCACCACAACCCCTGCGACCGGAGACTGGCATTCTCAGATCACCGAGTTTAGACAAGCAAGCAGATGACTTGAGCACAGAGACATAGGAGCTGACATAGGAGGTGGGTACAGGACACGCTCACACAGAGACGGAAAGGCGTATCACTCAGTTTGGAGCCAGTGTGGGGAGGATGCCCCAAAAGAAATCATACTTCAGCTGTGACCTAAAGAATGAGTTACAATTAGCCCAGTGGATGAAGACAGGGAGAAGGAAGCAAGAAAAAATGTTCGGGCCGAGGGAACAGGGCTACGCAAATTCATTACCTAGAAAATAGGACCGTCAGCTGAAGCTTCTTAGTTCCATGCAATTATTTGGATTGAAGCATTTATACTGATTTCTAAGAAACCTTTTTATACCAAAGGAAATGGGTGCACAATAGCTAGAGCTTTTCTTTAAAAGAAACAACAACAAACAAAACCATGAAAAATGTGAATTTGGGAGGTCAATTTTATTATTATGGGATGCAAAGTTCAGATTTTTGTGCTTTTTAAGAAGTAGTAGCTACTATGAAATCTTATACACTTAGATAAATAATTCCAAACAAATTTCTACTTATTGTTCTCCTAATATTGATTTAAAGAAATGTTTTTTTTTCCTGGCAATTGATTAGAGTTGATATTTTAATAACATTTTATTATTAGTAATAGATTGTCAAAATAATGGCTATTTGAATAATTAACCAGTTTTCTATTTAATCTTAGAAAATTAATTTTCTCTTTTTAAATATTTCAATATTAGACCCCCCCACACACACATAATCATTTCCTATCTCAGCTTCCTTTTTTTCAAATGCTTCCCCTGTTATCACAGAAATTACAATTCTATTAATTGCTTCATGATGTGGCTGATCTGAGGGTTGGTAACAGGTGGCAGAAAAATCAACGATGTTTGCTATACTACGATGCTTCCCTCAGTAATCACTGACTTAGAATTAGGAGGATGACTTTGGATTGACATTAGGCTTGATGAGATGATTTGTCCGTGGTTAATTTATGAAGCAAGCCAAAACTATAAAGTTACCCTGAGTGTAAATAACTGGGTGGAGGACTGATTTTGCCAGGTGATTTCTGACAGGTGGAATCACCATATTTATTTGACATATTGCTTCAGTTCTGATATTATAACCGTCACTACAAAGTATTTATAGAAAATTAACAGGGCATCATATGACTTAGTGTAAATGGCTGGACAACAAGGCAAGGACTCAGAGAAATCTAATATATTGCCTCGAGTTCAATGAAACTGAGAAACAACACTGTATACAAGTTCAGGGTGAAGGACGGAAAGCAAAGGGTGACTTACTTGCTAGGTGCTCGATCTTGCATATTAGTTAATGCAGCAAAGTTGTTCCGTACAGTTCGCAGGCTGGCCAAGACCTAAGATAAAAGAAGAAAAAGATCCTTTAAACTTCTTGAAGTAGGGCCATCTTTCATGCAATTTAAAATGGTTTGGCAATTTAGCAAAATGGTTTGTTAAGTGAAAACTTGATATTGCTTGAAACTTAGTTTCATGTTATATTAGTAAAGAATCTCCATGTACTTAGTAAAGTTTACATGAGTCTGTGAAACCTAAGAGGCCAGACAGAAAGGATTTTCCAGCTACTTCTCCTCGTGGTCTGTGAACATGGGGACAGTCGCAGCAGTGTCCACGGCCACCAACACAATATCCCAAGCGAAATGCATATAGCATGATTGCATTTTTATGTAAATTTGAAACCGTGTAATAGAAAATATGACTAGAGTCTCACTTTAGAGGTAAAATTTAAAAAGATTACCCTCCAATTCTCTTCAGAAACTCACCAAGGATGTCATAGTTTCAAAGTCAACAACTAAGTGAATTTAAAAATGTTTTTTTCACCTTTGCTACATGGCTAGTCTAGCTAGTAAACAGAAATTATTTTCTTTGTTAAGATTATTTGAATCATGAATTATAAGGTATTCAGGGAGGCTTTGCTCACATAAAATCAGACCACCATGTTATGTGCACAGCGCCTGGCCCACAGAAGACACTCAATAAAATTTTGTTTAATAAATGCACAACATATCCACAACCAAAGGCAGGACCAATGGGTTCCACTATCTCAGAATTTTTTCTTGAAATTCAGTGAAACTAGAAAGTGGAAAAGAATTAGAAGTGAGACTTAGAAAAGTTACAAGAGCTCCTTACTTTCTCCTAGAATGGGCAAGTTTTCTCCAGGGTGAAACTCATATTAGGTGAGATTATAGGATCCGTGGTCGGCAAACGGCGGCTCTCGAGCCACATGCGGCTCTTTGGCCCCTTGAGTGTGGCTCTTCCTAAGCCTTAGGAGTACCCTAATTAAGTTAATAACAATGTACCTACCTATATAGTTTAAGTTTAAAAAATTTGGCTCTCAAAAGAAATTTCAATCGTTGTGCTGTTGATATTTGGCTCTGTTGACTAATGAGTTTGCCGACCACTGTATAGATAATCTGGGTGACAACCAGAATGTTCAATGATCTAAAACACAGATTACAAATATCCTGTTAGGTACTACATAACAGCTCAGACAGCGGAGTCTGCTATGTTTCCAATGTGTGAACTTAGAAAAGTCACATAATTTCTCTGTAGCTCAGTGTCCTCATCTATAAACTGGAATAGTAATACAGTATCTATCTCAAAATGTTGTGAAGATGATATGGAATGACAAGTTAGGTGCCAAGAACAATGCCTGGCAAAGGGAAGTACTCCGTGAATATTCACTCATTTTAGCAACATTCCATTTGATTAATGATTTGGTCTGAGCACAGGGAATTACAAATGCCTGTGATTGATAATATAAATTGATAATATATATATAATTTATACAAATATAATATGTCTAATTTATATAAATACTAGGGGCCCGGTGCATGAAATTTGTGCACTGGGTGTCAGGGGGGGGGGGGAGTGTCCCTCAGCCCAGCCTGCCCCCTCTCACATACTGGGAGCCCTCAGGCGTTGACCCCCATCACCCTCCGATCGCCTGATCGGCCCCTTGCCCAGGCCTGACGCCTCCGCCAGAGGTGTCAGGCTTGGACAGGGGACCCCCATCTCCCCCCGATCACTGGCTCTGGCCCCCGCCCAGGCCTGAGGCCTCTGGCCCAGGAATCATGCCTGGGCAGGGGACCCCCATCTCCCTCTGATCACTTGCTCCACCCCCCGCCCAAGCCTGACGCCTCTGACCCAGGCTTCAGGCCTGGGCAAGGGGACCATCATATCCCCCCAATCCCCGGCTCCGCCCCCCCACCCAGGCCTGATGCCTCAGCCAGAGGAGTTGACCCTCATCACCCTCCGATCACCGATCACCGGATCGGCCCCTTGACCAGGCCTGAGGCCTCCGGCAGAGGTGTCAGGCCTGGGCAGGGGACCCCCAGCTCCCCGTGGTTGCAGGCTCCGCCCCTGCCCAGGCCTAACGCCTCTGGCCTAGGCGTCCGGCCCAGGCAGCGGGGACCTGCAGTGGCAGCGGGGGGCGCCGCGATCGTGGGCTTCGCTTTAGGCCCAGGCAAGGGACCCCTAGCTCCTGGGACTGCCAGCTTCGACCGTGCCCAGCTCCCATCACTGGCTCCACCGCTACTTCCTGCTATCACTGGCCAGGGCGGCAAAGGCGCCTGATTCTCCCATCATGGCTGGGGGGCAGGGCAAAGGCGGCCCCAGGGTCGCCTTTGCCCTGCCCCCCAGCTCTTAGCTCCCCCCTGGGTTTCTGATCACTGTCAGTGGCAGGGGGCTTCTTCCTGCTTTCCCTTTCGCCTCCCTGCATTGTGCCTAAATATGCAAATTAGCCGCCATCTTGTTGGCAGTTAACTGCCAATCTTAGTTGGCAGTTAATTTGCATATAGCCCTGATTAGCCAATGAAAAAGGTATCGCTGTACGCCAATTACCATTTTTCTCTTTTATTAGTGTAGATTGTACTTATATTAAAGTAAATTTATAAAAAAAAAAATAAAGTAAATTTATAATTGCTCCAAGGTTTCCAGAATTGTTTTCAGATTTTTTTCTTCCCGTTTGGCCTGGACCTAAACAAAAGTCAGTCTGAATGCTTTCTAAGAAATCCTAAAAAATGAGATATTTTTTGAAGTTGGCATGAATTTGTGGAGGTCACGGGGTGCTGTTTATGCCCTGGGACAGTGACCTTCAGCACCAGCCCCCAAAGGAGTTAATGGTGCTTCCTAAGGTGCCAACCACGATTAACTCAGTCACTGGAAAAACCTGGCTCATTATCACATGTAAACAACTCTCAGCACGGAAAGGTCATGCTGCCTGTGACAGCGCATTCAAATAGCCTCCCGCTGACAGCGGACCGAATGATGACTTTCATTAGGCATGAAATCTTGAATGATGCAGAAATGAAGCCAATAAATCATCCCCTGCCACTAAATCATGCAGGCTTAATTTATGCTTTAAGAATGGAATATCAAATACATTCATAAAACACTTTAAATAAGATTATTCCACTCCTTAATCAATCCTTTCTCTAGGCAAAACTTTAACCTCAGAATTCTGAGAATTTTAATCTAATAAATTATACTAAGTGCACTATATTTGACAGCTGGGTAAATAGAAATTATACCACAGGTAATTCATGTCCTATGCTCATTTGAAAGAAAATATTGTCACATAAGATATTCTACAATTGGCTTTTGGTATAAAGGCTTTTGACTCTGTCATAACAACTATATTACATTACATTACTTTGTTTTGGTTTTAAATTTAATGTATTTATTTTTGTACGATTTATATCTTCAGGTGATGCAGAATTTAAACAGAAAAGGGCAAAAAGTAAAATGTCTTCCTCTCAATAACAAAGACAAAATTCAAAATTATTGTTATTTCTGAGAGGAGGCAGGAAGATGAAATTGGGGAAGAGTACTCCAGGACGTTAATATTGGGACTGTTCTATTTCTTAAAGTGTTGATTTTTGGTATTATTCTTTATATTTTTAGATAATCTCTACGTATGTTCTCTCTTATGTATATGTCAAAATAAAAGGTGGACAAAGACATTTCCCTCTCAGTGCCTCCTCTAGACATTCCGCTGTCTGTCCCCTAGACTACTTGGCTTTTAGGCTGTTTCCTAAATTTTTCCTTTGCAAACATTGCTGCAGAAAATAGCCTTGTAAATACATCGTCCCCTACGTGTGCAAGTACTAGGTCATTGTTTTTGTGGAAGGACAAATAATATTCTATAAATTTTATATTACTCTTATCTTCCACACGATGACACATAATACTGGCAGAAGTGAAAAGAAAAATCCCAGACAAATCTTAAATCTTTGACTCTAGGTATCCCCATCGCAAATGCAAATGCACTGTGTTAATCTTTTTTGTTGTTGTTAGTCCTCACCCAAAGATATTTTTCCTTTTTTTTTTATAGAGTGTGGAAGGGAAGGAGGGAGGGAGGGAGAGGGAGAGAGAGAGAGAGAGAGAGAGAGAGAGAGAGAGAGAGAGAGAGATGTGTGTGTGTGTGTGAGAGAGAGAGAGAGAGAGAGAGAGAGAGAGAGAGGTGTGAGAGAGAGATGTTGATAGGTTGCCTCTGCTCCAACCAGGGAGGGGATCAAACCCTGAAACCCAGGTATGTGCCCTTGACCAGGAATCGAACCCATGACCCTTTGGTCTGCAGGCCGAGATTCTAACAACTGAGCAAACCAGCCAGGGCCACTATTTTGGTCTTGTATAATCTCATTTGCATTGCAGAACCAAAAAGTGAGGCATCTGCTACTCTAGGCTGTAGGGGAGAACTAGAAACAGTTTGACTCAAGACACTGAGTTAGGGTCCAATTAGTTTTTGCTTCTGTTCTGGGGCAGGTCTCATTCCCCTTGAATTCAGCTCCTTATGAACTGCTGTCAGAGCTTCAATGCTCCGAATACTGGTTAACCAAAAAAGTCCCTAAGGCTTTCTCTCACACAGCTTAATGGCTAAAAAATTAAGGTTATTTCTTTCTCTTCCGTCCATCCAAGCAAAAGTGTAATAAGTCAAGGTAAAAAATATACTGGCAATGGTGAGAAATATACACACTTTGGGAAAGAAATTATAGTAGTGTTATGGGAAACTTAAACATAAAGATGGATCATGTACTAGCCCAGGAAAGGGTTTAAATGTTATTTATGCAACTCAGGTTTTCTTAGGTACTTCTGAACATTCACTGAAAACAGCAGGAAATGTGGGCTTCATTAAAAAGTTAAACAACTGAACATAACAGCCTAAAAGAAATGTATACTTGTGTAACAATAATTTATTGAAAATATTCAGAAATTTATTTTCCTTTTCTTTTTTTTAAAGATACAGCAACAATGTTACAAAAAATCCTGCCTAAAAAAATAACAAAGAAATGATTTTTGAGAATTGTGTTTTTCATTCCAACTACTCTTTATACCAATAGATGGCGCTAAAACACAGACCATGTGTTGCCACTGGCCTTGGGGGAAGTGGGAGGTAGAATACCTTGCCTTGACCTCCAGGAAAAAAACAAAACTGGAGTCAAATTATGATTATTTATAAGATAGAAAGGTCATTTTGATAGAAAATAAAACCTCTTTCCAAATTATGTGCTGGTCAAACCATACAAAATTGCTGTTTTTGTATGTCAACAAATATTGATTTATAGATTCCTAGAAGATGCTAGCTGCGATTTTATTTTTAAATGAAGGATACAGAAAAACTAACAGATAGAAGCAACTGAAATGTGATAATTATCTTCTTTCACAGCCTGGCAGGGTGAGCCTGGTGGAGTTAGCGCGTGGGGGACTGTGATGAGGCCATGGCTGCTGCTCCGTGAAACAGGGATCATGCAGGGGCATTAAAAACATTGGCAATGTTCTGTGACCAATGGAAGAGTAATCTTCCATAGGGCTGACAACTACTACATTTTAATAAAATTATCTGAGCTGCTTTATTTTGGTTAGAGTAAAGGTAAAATGACTCAGTTGTTCCTACCCTGGATTTTGAAATCAGTCATATCTCCTTAGTTTGCATGATGTGAGGGTCTAGCCAGGATCCAAGATCATATTTGGGTATTTTCTGTCTTTTCTTTGATCAAAGATACCACTTGCTTTTTTTTTTCTAAAATAGTTTGACTGATTTTAGAGAGGAAGGGAAAGGGAGAGCGAGAAACATCAATGATGAGAGAGAATCCTTGATCAGTTACCTCCTGCACACCCTACACTGGGGATCAAGCAGCAACCGGGGATGTGCTCTGACTGGGAATCGAACTGTGACCTCCTAACTTATAAGTCAACACTCAGCCACCGAGCCTTGTCAGCTGGGCTACCACTTCTTTTTAACTTCCAGATGAGAATTCCAGTTGACTTCGAGTTTTACAAGGTAGACATAACGAATAATGGGACTGGTGGGTCCAGAGGCAGCTGACTACAAAGTAGGGTTTCCTGCATTTTATCAGTGTTGTGCTTCCTTGCCCCTGCAAGGACTTTGGTCAAATTGTTCCTGCACTCTTGGGAGAAAGATGCCAGTTGCCAAGTGGTAGGACATGGCGTGGCTTTGGGATTCTTCTCAATATTTAGCCTTCGTGCCTAAGGAAATCCCCACACCAAAGATTTTAGCATGAACATAGGAGAATATTTCGAAATAGAAATAAACCCAATGTTTAAAGCTGTCACTTCTTCTGAAGATAAAGAGGATGCTGAGCTTACAAGGGAATAACATAATAAATTTAGAGTGGAAGAGAGTATAGTTTAAACACACCAGCAAGAATTTCTAACCCTGGCAGTGTTGTGGACAGGGGAGGGTTACTGTAGGATCCTTTCTGACGATGATATCCATTCAAGATGATTTGGGCTTCAGCCCTGTCCATGAACATGGGATATATCCTTGCATGACTTCCTAAATTCTCCTATAATTTAATAGTTTATTCTCTTAGCATCACAGGAAACCACAACTGGAGGAAAAATGGAGGGATCCTTTTGTGTTTTGGAGACACACTCAGGCATAGAAGAAATGAGTTCTAAAGAACAACAGAAGATGAAATGGGTTTGGGAGAAGACCTTTGTCCATGTTAGATAGTGGGAGGCTCATTTTAAAGACTTAGGGTAAAGCCCTGGTGGGTGGTCCAGTGGTTGGAGCATTAGCCCATGCACTGAAGGGTCTCCGTTCGATTCCTGGTCAAGGACACATACCTCAATTGGGGCTCCTGTGGGAGGCTACTGATCCATGTGTCTCTCTCACATTGATCTCTCTCTCTCTTTTTCTCCCCCTTCCTTCCTCCCTCCCTTCCACTCTTTCTCTGAAAAGCAATGGGAAAAGTATCCTTGGGTAACGGTTAACAAACAAATAACAACAAAAAGAATTATGGTAAAGAAAATATGCACAGAAAAATAAGCCTAAAGAGATATATATAAAAAAAAATGTCAATACTAGCTATTTTGGTGTTTGGAATTACAGGAAATTTTCTTTTCTTCCTTTTGCTTATCTATCTTTTCTATAGTCTCTATGCAAAAATAGATTATTTTGAAGGTAGAAAAATTTAGGATGACATTCCAAACCCCAAAGCATGCTGGGGAAAGCGGAGAATTCTTTGGTCTATTTGAACATGTCTCTGAGAGACTTGCCTAACATCAACTGTCTTCTGTCCATTGGCAAAAGCACTGTGGTATATTAGGCTGAATAATAATGGTATCACCTCAAGTGACATAAACATCTTATATTTTTAAGCATAATAATATTTAGCATTCAATGGTGACTATTCTATCTTGTATTGAAAATTTGAGGAGTTATTGGGTAGGTCCACAAAATAAGGTGGTTGTGCCTAATAGGGCTTAAGATAAGACTGCTACTAACCCTTCTTTCTTATCTGGTTTCCCAAAGATGCTCTATTAGTGGTGAAATTGGTCAGGGTTTTTAACATGCTTTTTTTAAAAAAAAAAAAATTCTACTGGAACTTTATAGACCACATATCCTAGAAAATTCCATTTGCGAAAACTATGTGGAAACCACTTAAAAAGAGTCTGCAGCCTTTGGGGCAATGCCCACCTTCTTCAAGGTGATATGAGTCATCAAGCTAATCATAAGCAAACTCTTCTAAATGCACTCCGGATTCCTTTCGGGCATCAGATATGCCTATATATTACCAAGTTGGTTTATCTTTAAAGTTCTAATTTCTGAGGGTGTTAAGTACACATATTTATTTAAACAGTTTACTAGCACAGACTAAGTGGTATTTTACACACATATATATTTCTCAGTGTACTGAAATTCTACTAGTTTTTTAGAAATTATAGAGGTACACTATACGAAAAATCTGATTATTTAAAAGAGGAGATTTCCTTAGAATTTAAGAGCACTAATGATAAAGACCAAGTCAAATTTATTAATATATATATATTAGAAATTAATAAATACTACTTGAAGCAAGAAGGTATCATGTGCAAAATATTTTTTCATTTTTTCATATATTTAGCTATATTCTTCTTATAACAATATCTAGAGATTTTAGTTAGAAGCAAGAATAGCTACCTGAGTAATCTCAGGTTGGGAGATTGTTTCTATATTTGGTGATGGTTATTTATATATTTTGCCTGATTATGTTTTCACTCAGTTCTCAGCTCTTAGAAAAAATTATGGGTTCTCATTAATAAGCAATTAAAAATATTTAATTTTCAATAATTTTGCTATCACAAAACATGATTAAAACATGTGAGCATACATTATTTTGAACATAGAAATATAGTTACTAGAAATAATTTATGATATCCAGTGAAACCTTAAGCAAACAAGACACGAACTATCTGAAAAGGGTGGTGGTTTTATTGTACTTTTAACTGCCTTCATTAATTTAAAAAAATTACTATTATACAGTTGTATTATTTATGGATTCATTAAATGTTTCATCTAAATTATAACCATTAAAAATTTCAGAAAACTTGAAAAAGTGAAAGAATTATACATAATTCTACTATCCAAACATTGTCATTAATCATTTTTTAAAACAACACCTAGTGTGACATTTTATAAGTGAAAAAGCCCTTACCGACAACACTAAACATTCATTAAGCATTTTGTTTTATAGAAATGATGCTACTTTACAAGCCTGGTATTATTTCAATCTCTTAACAACCCCATGAGGTGGGTGCTCTTGGCACTGTCATTTAGGAGGAAACCCCGCTTGGAAGAATTCAGTGACTGGCCCAAGGCCATTCATTTAGCAGGAGGAGGAGATGGGGTTTGAACGCGGGCTTATCATTATACAGCATTTCCCTCCAATTTTACCAACTGGAAAAAAGAAGTCTTAGAGAAGTTTAATTAGTTGCCCAAGGCACTAGAGCTAGTCTGACATGATTATTTTTTTATAATCTCTCTGGATTACCCATATTCCAATATTTAACATTTCTTGTTAACAGTCCGCGTTGGCTTGAAACCTGTCTCACGCCCCAAGTTAAATCAGTTTTACTCCATTCTGTCCTAAGTCTGCCTACAGCAGAGGCTCTCATCTTTTTCTGGAAAAATACTGGGCCCAGATTTTTGAATTCAATTGATCAGGGATGCAGCCTAGAATAAAAGCTTTCTAGGTGATTCTAATGTGTAGCTATGGTTGAGGAGCACTGGTCTATGTAAAAAAAAATATCTGGTCATCAACCATTTTATATATATTTCAAAATGCTTTAGATCAGTGGTTCTCAACCTTCGGCCCTTTAAATACAGTTCCTCATGTTGTGATCCAACCATAAAATTATTTTCGTTGCTACTTCATAACTGTAATGTTGCTACTGTTATGAATCATAATGTAAATATCTGATATGCAGGATGATCTTAGGCGACCCCTGTGAAAGGGTCGTTCGACCTCCAAAGGGGTCGCGACCCACAGGTTGAGAACCGCTGCTTTAGATCATTTTATCACCTTCTAGTATTTATGTCACGTGGTTAAAGTATTTTCATGATGTGTATATTTAAAAGGAACAAAGAAATACAAATACATCATTCAGTTAAATCTTTGTACAAATGACATGTAAAAAAAGGAGCACATAAAGCATGAGGCTGAATTGGAATATTCAATGTCAAGCACTGATCATGTACCTAATTATACTGAATGTAATTTAATCCATGATATGGCCTTCTGCTCCTAGTGCTCTGTCTGTTAAGAAAGCATGGTCCCATTTAAATGTCACTTAGGGAATCTGTGATTGGGAGCAAAGAACTCTTCAGGTGTATGGGTTTATAGGAAACAGACCAATATGGCCAAGAACTCTTCAGGTGTATGGGTTTATAGGAAACGGACCAATATGGCCAAGGTCACATTTTCTAGAACTGCCTTCGAATTACTTGAATGAACCATAGAATTTGTATTTGTACTTGTGTTTGATTGAAAATGAGGAACCAGAACTAATCCCCCAAATTAAATTTCCCATGAGAAACCTGCCCATGCACCAAACTGTGCTTACCTGAGCAAATGGAGTCACAATCAAGTCATCTCCGTGTCTGGAAAATAAAGCAAATCCAGTGTTAGAGGTTATCGACTAACTCTTTGGCCACTTTTGATCAATGTCCAATGGTAAGGTCCACTCTCCTAAATTCCCATAGAGAATTACAGTCATTCCATCCTTACTCTTCAGCACAAGCTCTTCCCAGCCACTGGGATGAAAGCATGTCTCCTGGGACGCTAACCATTGTTCAGTTTCCTGGGTGAGAAGGGGAGCTTCTTGACCATCAGCCAAGGTCACTGTTGCTTATTAAATAAGCACACAGGATACGCATTAGGAGAAACAGAGTTCAAGCAGCGGGGCCTGAGTTTTGCTCTTGGCCCCTCCCTGTGGATACCAGGAAAGGGTGCTGTGGAAGGAGCTAGCAGCGGCAGTGGCTTTGGTGAGAGGCCCCTGGTCCATCTACCATGTGAAGGGGATGAGCCTTGCGTGTTCCGCATCATGGTGTGTGAGTCTTGGATGGGCTGGGAACTGTAGATGACACGGGACTGCATCATACCCTAATAAAAACCCAGTGCAACTTTTCAACTGACTCACGTCCCAGCCGCTGTAATTACGGGGGAATGTTACCCCGTGTGTGCTGTTGCTGCAGCAACCCCCGCCACACTGTGCCTGGGATGCAAGAGCAAGGTGTCAGCCTGACGTGTCCCAGAGGGACAGGGAAAGGCAAGGAAAGTTGTGCAACTCGGAGGGAAGTGTGAAACCAGGGCCCAGAGCCCTTTTGTGGTATTGCTTAGCATGATAATTTGTGAGAAGGATTTCCAAAATCTCCATGGGACAGTTCTTGACCTGGCTCGCTGAAGCTCTTTAATCCAAAGTGAAGGCAGTTACTCGACACAGAAAGCTGGACATGACCCTGACTTAGAGCCCTGCAGCCGAACCGTTCAGTCACTCATGAACTGGGAGAAGGTCCTGAGTGACCTACAACAGCGCTCAGGAAGTCCGCTTCAGCGTGCGGGTGACGTCAGTAAACGGCTCATTACCAATAATTGGACCAGTTGTTATGATCGTCATCAAATTACACAGAGATCCTGAAATTCAGAGTGTGGGAAAGTTAAAAGCAGAAAAAGGTTGGAACACAATTTAAAGGAAACCGTGTTATTTTGCACCCCCTTAGTTGCAGAATTAACATTTTTTGAGGGGCACCTGTTCTTTGTAGAGTTTATTCAGATAGCCCAAACTAAGATAACATGAAATCTAGATATTTTCCCAAGGTACACTGTTTTCTTCCATTTTATTCTTTGCAATTGCTTGACTGCAAGGTTTATTGTCTAAGAACTAAGTCATCTTGACCAAGGCACATCACCCATGGGGATTAATCTCTGGAAATAAGTTTTCTAATTTTTTACATGAATAACATTGGTTTGAATCACTCCAAGCCCAAAGGGTGTGAATGTCTTTTAAAACACTTATTTCTGTCTTTGGTTGTATTTCATTCCCCAGCACTATAGATGTATTTAGAATATATAATATTTAAAATAATTTATCAGTCTTGCTTTCTTTCTCTGTCAAAGTACAGAGACAGTTATAATTTTAATGATGAAGATATTTTACTCTTTTGAATTACCCAGAAATTACTTGATTGTCTCATTTTAGTAACAGTAAAATTATTTCTAGCATTTCAGTGACAAATATTCTCATTAAAGGGCAGGTTATATACTATAATCCCTTTCTTTTCAAAATTATGTAATGCTTACATTATCTTTGAATATGTACTGAATATATAATTTTAAAATCTTTGCCTGAGTCTGCACCTTAATATTAAGATGTCTTATCAGGTCCTCTGTCACAAGTACAATAATGCATGTAAAATATATATTATTTTGATATGGAAGAAAACAAATATAAGCATATTTTAATTGTATCCTATTGAACCTGCCCTGGTTCCCATGTCACCTCCTCCAGCCTGGGTTTGAGGGGTGCTGCTTCTCCCCTACGCTCAGCAAGAAGAACTTGAATTACCCAGAAGTTGTCTTTGCCAAATACATCAATGGTCTCATTTTGGTAACAGTGAGATTATTTCTAGCATTTCAGTGGCAAATTTCTCAATAAAAGGCAGGTTACGTACTATGTCCTTTTCTTGCCGACTTCTTGCTGAGTGAGTCTGAGCCAGCACCACTGGAAGTAGGGGCATAGAAGGCTTCCAGCGCGCTATTGAATTTTCTGTTTTTCCAAAGTGGAATGACCCTGCAGTCAAGAATGATCCTCTGCCTTTGGCCATCCTTCTCCTATTTGCATATCACCTACGACTCTATTTTTCTATCCTGATTCTTTCTGCATGAAGAAGCCAGAAACGTTGGGAAAAACAAAAGGAGGAACATCCAACAGCAAACCCTCTTACAGAGACCTCACTGGGACCCAGAAACCTTTCCCTGCTTTATCATCACCAAACCAGAAGGAAAAGGAGATGCAATTAATTAGCAGAAAGTTTACACGTTACTGAGCAAAGAACCCCAAGCCTGTGATACAAAGAGCATTAGTGGCACAAAGTAGCTGCTGCCTCTGAACATCACGCATCCCAAATTTCAGCATGACACGTGGTCTTATGAACCAGCGCGCTGAAGAGGAGCCGCGGGCTGAGGCTTACTTTCTAAGTCCAATCTTGCGAACACTTTTTGATCTTCTGTGCTGCATCCTATTGCTATAAAATTAGAAAGAAGTTCGCCTCTGAGTTTGTCAATAGGATTAGGGAATTGGTAAACATATGGAAAATTGGTATTTTGAAATCCTGATGTCTATCTTTCCTTAGACGCAAAACTATCACCCATTTATTAATTCACCCTTGATCTACCCCTTTTAGAATTATAGGGAAAGAAGTAGGTTCTCATTTTTGATATGTACATACAAATGTTTCCAGGTGCCTAAGCTATTTGACAACACCCACGGATTAGCCATACCTACTCACCAGTCTCCACTCCCCTGTTCACTGAAGTACAGACCTGAAATAAACAAATACCTAACATAATGTACTATGAATCTAAATCTACTCTAAAAAGGAAAGTCTTAAAAAATTAAAAACCAAAAAATCATATAACTTTAGAAGTAGCTATGACCTTAGAAGTTATTAAGTCTTCTGAAATTTAAATAATTTGCTCACTTCTTATTAACAATTTAAAAATCAAAGACTGGCCTGATATTGGCCAACAAAAACCCTAAAACAAGACCCCTGAATTTTGGCCCACGTGTGCTCATATCACATACACCGATGATAAAGGAAATGAAATCGGAATTAATGCAATATAAGCAAAAAATTCTCTAATCTAAAGTATAATCTGTTCTTTACTTGTTCTCTAACAAAGCCTAAAGATTTAGGCTTTGTTAGAGAAGGTTTATGATGTCCATAAGTGCCCTCAAGCGTGCCAGTTATATGATGGCCTGAAAGACAAATTGTTTTCAAAAGTATGTATAAAAATATTTTCTAATTTCAAAAAGAATCTAATGAACAAAATAAACTGATGAACAAAATAGAACCAGAGGCATGGATACATGGAACAGACAGACAAATGTCAGGGGAGAGGGGAGTGGAGGTGGGGGCTGGACAAAGGAAGGTAAAGGAATTAGCCAAACAACATGTGCATAGCCCACGGACACAGACAACAGTGTTGTGAGGGCCAAGGTTGGGGGGCTGGGTGGAGGTGGGCAAAGTGGGAAGGAAATGGGGGACATTTGAAATAGTGTCAACAATATAAAATTTAAATAAAAAAACATGTCTTATACATGTGTGTAGATACACTCACTAAACATATTTAGTTATTTTGTTTACTAAAAGCCAACACAGTAGACTTCTGGAAGTGTTGATGTCACTGGTAACTGTCACAGAGCTTTGAGTGCTGCCTTCCATGGAGGGGAAGGAGGAGGGGAAAGGGCTGAATACACAGCAAGCATTCCCAAGTGCCCTCACTCTGTGTCCTAGGACCAGGCTCTTTCACTGTTTACCTTATTTCACAGGCCCATTCTTAGCCTCAGTGGCCCTGTTCTCTTTGTCTCCAGGATAGGTTTCTGGGGAGAAGATTTATGAGTAGCCAGTACAATAATGTTTTAAAGATCCTCATGTGGTAGATTAAAAGGAAGCGCATGATCAAGTAAAGAGTACAGAGTAGTGAGTGTGAGTGCAATACGTATATGCATGCCTCCTATGTACCAGTCACTGAGCTCTACCGATACACGGTATTTCATTCTGATGGCTCTGCATTAAATAGATGCTCATATTCCGATGCTAAGATAAGGAACTAGGCTCTGAGAGCTACAGTCTCCTTGGTGGTGCCCTTGGCCAGTGGTAGAGTTCATTGGTTTCCAATGCCATGCTGAGACTGGTGTTGCCCAACCGCACGTTCATTGGTCTGCACCAGAGAGAGAACAAACAGGGACCACGGAGCGAGGTTTTAAAAAAGCTAAATTCTTTTGAAAACTCTTTTATTCTGAGAATATACCCTTTATTTTTTACTTATAAAGTGATTGTGTATGTTGATGGAAATTTTCTTATTAGAATCCTTTACTTACAAAGTGAGCAGTTAGTAACCCCAGCTCAGTCTCCTGGATAAAGACTTACTGAGTCATGAAATCCTAAGGCATGGAAATGTGCAGTGGAGCTGGGTTTACATGCAGGCTTTACAATACTGTAGTTTCCACCACTTCATGCTGCTTTCTGCACCCTCACTTGGATTCAGCTATGCTGAAGCCACAGAGTCATACATATTCTAGATCTAGACTCTGAAACAGCACTGCCCACAGAAATTTCTGCAATGATGGAAACACTCTGTCATGCAATACATTATCCTCTAGCCACATGCGGCCACTTAGCACTTGAATGTGGCTGGTGCAACTGAAGAACTGTTTTTTTCTTTTATTTCATGTTAATTCATTTAAATTAAGAAGCCACTTGTGACTAATGGCTATCATGTTGAGCTGCACAGCTCTTGAGCAATCTTTACAAAACTTCAGTTAGATCGCTTCCAAGAAAAGACAGTATTAAAAATAATAATAAAAAATAACCCTCAAAGCGTGCAGTCAATACATGAAATCACCTCCATGATTTAATGTAAGAGGTCTTTTTATCAACTGCTTTCTTTTTAGCTTCTGTAAAAATATATTCACAACTGAAAATAGCCACGATTAGATGAAAATTTTATTTTAATGTACTTAAAAAAATCACCCAAGGGACCTTTAGGTAACATATAAATCAGAATGCTTATGTTCTGATTTTTCTGAAAACAAAACAACCCCACCAAAAACGAAAAACAATTAAAAAAAAAAAAAACAGCCAAAGAAACAAAACTGGCCATGGTGGAAATAACACATTTAATTTGAACTTCTCTAAGTCTCAACGCGGGCATGGATATGAGACATGGAAACATGAGATCTGCAGGCAGGCGTGTTCTCTGTGGAAGTGACACAATGGTCTGGGGATCATTCATAACATTTGCCAGGAGACAAAGTCCTTCACTGAACTGCGTCAGTGATTTCCGGTCCCAGTGCAGCCTCCCACATGTGCTGAGGTGCAAGCTGTTCTTTCTCTTTCTGCTTCTAACTTGTCTGTGTTCGATAAGAGGAAAGTAGGAACTAATGCCTTATATATGTTTAGACATACCTGCAGTAGTCAGGGACAGCAAATGAGTTTTTCAATCTAGTTAAGAAAAGCTCTGAAGTCTCAAGACCCTTAAGGAAACGGAAACAACGCCTGAGAGAAAGGGCCATCAGCAGATGGGATCATGGGGATGTTTCTTCAGCACACATGACCAGGACCTCAAAGCCCCATGTTCGCTATTCCTGACTTGGTTTTTCTTGAAGGCTCTCTTTTGCCATATCTGTGAAGCACATCTTTATGTCTCATATTGCAGGGATGTAGTGAGGAGGATTTAATACTCCCCAGCACATCTTGTGTCAAGAAACACATCACATAATTGTTCCAGCAGTGTGATTAATTTTTCTTATATGGCTTCAGAAACAATACAGAAGACATTAAGAACAATGCACTAAGGATCTAACACTGACAAGCAAATATTTAAAGTGATTGATGTGTAAGTGAAAATAGAGATTTATATAGAAATCTCTATATTGACTGAGTAAGCCTCCTTCTCTATCTATAATTTTTTTTAAAACAAAAGACAGAAATGCATGATCCAAACAAAACTTTTATCTTGTTTTCATGGATCTATAGTGTCTCAAACAATACACTGGCATAAATTAGGTGCTATCAATAATGCCTAAATGTGTAAGAAAATGATACTCATTAAAAATGCAGCCAATGAATACACCCCTCAGTTGGGAAAACATTTAGCAAATGATATGACAATCTTCTGAGCAGAAGCTAATGGGAACTTCTCCTCTGCTATATAGGATTTTTAGATGCTGAGTTTAGCCTTGTCCTGTGTGTGTGTGTGTGTGTGTGTGTGTGTGTGTGTGTAATCTATCTCCAAGAGTTGGCCACATATTTTCTTTATTACTTCTCTGACCAATCTGAGCTATTATCTTATTTTATTCTTAAAATATAAATGAAAACCAAATGTTCACAGTGACGACTAACTAATTTTGTCAATATATTTGGCCAACAGGTACTTCTGTTTCTCAGCAGTTTTCCTGCAATAGTGCATAGCACTTTGCTTAAGTGGCCTCATCAAAATAATGTTCTCCTAGAAACTATCAAAGTGTTTGTTGTATGTTTTGAAAAAGGTTAAGCTCTCAGGACCTTAGATCTCTCATCTGTAAAATGACATAACGAGTGTCCCTATCCATGGGACTGTGAAAAGTGCCAAATGAGAGAGCAGATGTGAAGCTACTTGGAGAAGTGAAGGGTGGCATATGCATGTAATGGACCTATGACTACTATTATAACCATCATGCATCTTACTTTCTCCTTGTGCCTCAGCTATGTAATGAGTGCCTATTTATAAACAATAAGGTGATGACATCCTGTCTATTAGGAAGTGATATTTTCCTTCTCACTTTCTCAATAAATTAAATGGTTATATTTCAATTTAAAGAGCATTTAAAGGTTCTCCAAAATATTCCATTCAAAGAGATAATCACAAACCTTCACTGGTACTGTTTGAATTTGAAATTTCTAAGGGGTTTTCTTAATAGGGAAGCGTAACTAGAACAACACATATAAAATCATCAAGAGCATTTCCTTTCATTCTCCTTCCCCACTGGCAGTGCCCCAACACACACACACACACACACACACACACACACACACACACACACACCCCGTTCTGTAAGCCCTTTGCATCTGGACCAGCCTCTTCATCCCAGCACCACTCCCTGCACCTGGGCCTCCTTCATATTTAACCTTTTTTTCTGTGAATTTCAACATGATCCACTTCCCTACAGTAACTCTGATATGTAATCATTCAACAATAGATCAATCAGAATGCAATGAAAGTAAGAATTTGACCATGTCAAATCCAGCTACAAACTATTGTGGCTTTTAGGTCCCATACACTGTATTCAAATAGTCTTTCTCTTCCGTCACAGTTCCCTACTCACACCAACCAGACTGTCATTCCTTAACTGAGCCATGATTTCTGGTGCCTCATGTTATGCAAAAGTTGCTCCTTTAGCCTGGCTTTCCCTGGATGGCAAACTCTCCTACTCCTCTCTGCTTCCATAGTTTAGTAAATGCCTCATAGATGGTGTTATAAACGTCATAAGTGTGTTAATTATGTGTAAGTGAATGACTAAATGTCTTAAGTTTCAAACCCAAGAAAGTGGGATAAAAATAACAGAGAAATAGAGCCATTGGAAAAAGGAAGTTGTTTTGGGATGAAGAAGAGTGGACCCCTTAATATAAGAAATTAATGATAAATAATGGGCAAAAATAGGTTTACAGTTGTGAGTACACAAAACAGTTTATTCTTGTATTATCCTTTATTAATTATTGTATTATTTTCCATAAGAACAACTGTAGACCTGTATGTACTAATTAATGAGTACAAAAAAGTGTCAATTTCCAGGATGCAATTAAGTGCTACAGATCTGAAGCTCATTTACGAATGATGAACATGTATTAATTAATGATTGTGAGACACAGCGGGATAAGAAAGTGCAGATTTATAGAAAGCGTTTAAGTGCTACAGAGGGTGAGGGGCTATCCTTTGGGGAAATGCAGTATGCTAAGGGGTGATAAGAGGAGCTGGTCAAGGAGAGGCCTGTGAGTAGGAGGGAACAGAGAACACAACAATGATAAAAGCTGGGAGATGAAAACCACTATGCACTTTGTCTAATAACTGGCAACATGCCTTCCACTTTATGGAAGTGGAATGTATTTATTTCAAGTCTTGAATGAATGGATTTTCAGGGGTCAATATGAATGGGAGATAGATTTCAGAATATTAAGGCAACACCACATGGTAAAGAAATGTAGAGGACAGATGTAGATCTTTGGGGAGATATAACTTATTGAAGAATTTTAAATGCAAAAAAAGGAAAAATGCATATCTTTTGAAAGATAGCATAGCCTTGTACATTATTAAAGTGGACAGTGAGATGCTTTCCCCTGTAGTCCATAAGGACACAAATTAGGGCTCACATACTGTCTTTTCCACTAACCATTTGATCTGAGATCTGTTATTTCACAGAATATGCATCGTTTGAAATCAAGAACATTGTTTTATGATTTTTATTATATTTCCTGCAATGCTTCACCCAGGGATAGCTACACAGAAAAGTTTAGTAATTCAGTATTTGAATAAAAATTGGTTGCAGTTTAGTTGCTCATTCCTAGGGAGACTAGAGCATTAATTGTATTATCACTTTACAAGTGTTAATAAAATAAAATGGCAACCCACAGCTATATGTTGTGAAAATGAGGAAAAGTACAATTTCACTTCTAAAGCCCTATTCAGACCAATAGGTGATCTGTTAGGATGCCAAGAATAACCCTAGACCCTCAGAGGCCTCATATATGTTAAGATGAATTGCCACCTGTCCTGAGTTTCTGAGATGGTGTCATGAGAAAATGGCAATGTTGTTAGATAAATATCTAGATGCAGATGAGGGAAGTGGGGATGATTACATACAGAGGGAAGAATTGCCACAGATGACAGTGCAAATACTGAGTGAGAGGAAGGTTCTATTTAGAAGTCTCCACAACTTAGAAAGCTGCAGAACATGACAATAAACACAGGATTGGATTGTGCTGAGAAAATGAGCTAATAATAGTGTATGATCTGCAAACCTGCTTATCAGTCTTAATTATTTTCTAAGCTGTACCATCATTTAAATGATATTTAAGTCTGTCTAATATTTTCTGTGCTGGCCTCTAGCAATTCATATTCCAGAAATCGTTTAATTTAAGCAACCCCCCACAAAGACCTCTCGAATGATCTGGCAAACCAGTGCTAACATCTGTATGGCACATCAATTGAGACATATTCAAAATGCTGTGCACTGTAATATCACAGGGGTTTTCAAACTGAGCTTAAAGTTTTTCGAAATTCTAGAAAATATGCATGTGACTGGGTAGCTAAAACTCAGGACCAATGTGAATATAAGCTAACTAGAGGCCCAGTGCACAGATTCGTGCACCAGTGGGGCCCCTCGGCCTGGCCTATGCCCTCTCACAATCTGGGTCCCCTCGGGGGATGTCAGACTGCTGGTTTCAGTCCAATCCCCACAGGCCAAGCTGAGGGACCCCACCAGTGCACGAATCTGTGCACCATGCCAGTTTTGGCCCGATCCCCGCAGGCCAGGCTGAGGGACCCCACCGGTGCACAAACCTGTGCACCAGGCCTCTAGTCTGCATATAAGATCTTTGGTTAATCTCTTCCTTCCCCTTGCCCTCACCTAGTCCCTCTGAGATTCATCAGTCTGTTCCATGGTTCCATGCCTGCACATTGAGTGTCTGCCTCCTGGTGGTCAGTGCGCATCATAGCTACTGGTCAAACAGTTGAATGTTCACTTAGACCAGCCGTGGGCAAACTATAGCCTGCGGGATGGATCCGGCCCGTTCGGCTGTTCTATCTGGCCTGCGGAGCCGAAAGAGCGGAGGGTTCTCTTGTTCTCCCCTCCGCTCCTTCACCAGCAGCAGTGTTAACATGGCAACGTCGGGAAACACAGCCGCAGCTCCTTCTTCTGAGTCCAGTTTAAGAACCCATTGTGGCCCTCGAGTCAAAAAGTTTGCCCACCCCTGACTTAGACTTTTATATATAGAGATTTTTAAGTGTAAATGTTTCCATTAAAAATTTAACTCTCACTTTCCCCAGACAATGTATCTGTGGGAAAATAAATGTTTCTTTTCAAGAGTGACAGTGTCCTCAAGTTAAATCTACCATTTATCTTCAGATTGCATGATTTCCCTCATCATTCTTTCTAAATTCTAGAATGATACGGCAAACGAATATCATTGGTTTTATGACATCATCAACTCTAGAGATAGATTAACTTGGTTTCCTATAGACGCTCCCTCTTCTCTTTGCCCACTCTTGTACTTACATATCACTGGCGATGGAGGAGTTCCGGGACATAGACTTTGGAGAGAGGTCATAATCGCTGTCGGATCGATACAGAAACGACTCGCGACGTTGACTGTGGACAAAGTTTGCTTGGAGAATTAGCCCAGATCCTGGGCTGGTCATGGGATCCAAGGGACTCCGTCCCGCAGATGTGCCATTGTCCACATCAAAACTGTAAAGGAAGGAGAAGAAATGGCATTGAAGTGAATACTTGCATGTTGACATTTTAGTAAAGGGAGATTTCAGTTTAGGAATTGACAGTAGGAAAATTTATAGCTGATTCCTGGTGTTAAAAAACAATAATACTACAATACACAAAAGTAAAGGAACACATTGACCTTATACTCTTGTCTTCCTAAGCTTTGGGATACTTGATACTTTTGTTAACCAACTCGATACAAGACATAGGTCTCTCTACCAAGGATGGGGAACATCCGGCCGGTGGGCTATATAAGGCCCGTGAAATCATTTGCTCTGGCCCTGCCAAGATATTAGTGGTGAGTTAATTAAATATTTGACCAAATATAGCAGGCTAATTTTTAAGTTGATAATTTTGTAGGCCCTCGAATGTTACAAATATTCAAATGGCCCTTGGCAAAAAAAAAAAAAAAAAAAAAGATTCCTCAACTCAACTTTAGTTAAAAGGAATCATTCTGAAAAGAATAATTCTCCTAAGTACAGAAGTCCTTAAAAGGACAAATACATAGTCATTGACTAAATATTTGGGTTCAATTCAACAAGTACTTCTTATATACCCAATATCATTGCTTCCCTAAACCTGGGCTGGCTTTTCTCCCTTTCTGCCTATACTTATCCAATCATCAATTTCTATTGTAGCCACTTCCCTCCATTCACTGCCAATACATTGAGTCCAGGGTTCCATCAACTCTCACCTACATTATTATAATAGCCTTTAAATTAGTCTCTTGCATCCATTTTCTACCCTGGACCAAGAGTGATTCTTCTTAAATGATAAATCTATGTCATTTATCAATTTAAAACCTTTCAGTAGCTCATTATTGTTCTCAGGATAAAGCCCAAATTTCTTGGCTAGAGAGAAAGAGTCCTATTAATCCATCTTCAATTATAGTTGACCATTTTCCCAGCCTCAATATGCAACTCCGCTCATATTGAGCCACCATGTCAGGCAACCACTGCCAAAGCTTCAGTGACCTAATTGTATCCATCCCTGAGGAGTTAGTCTTTGCTTGAAAGGCATGAGATGCCCTTCTCTGTGCTCCCAAGACACTTTCCCACTCCTTATCTGTAGCATTAACCAGGACTAGAAGGTCTTACTACTTGGTCTCCATTCCTAGACTGTGAGCTCTCTGAAAATGGAGGCTCTGAGTGTTCTTAGCACTTCAGAAACCATTACTAAGCGGTTTGAACAAATGCCTGAATGAATGAAAAGGCATTGTGCTTGGCAATACAGATTTTAGAGTTGAGGGAAAAAAGAACCACACATGCACAGTTTTTAACATCTAGATAAACGTTCCACAAAGAGCTTTCTAGTCAAACATCAACCAGTATTAAAATAAAGACACCTCGCATGTGTTCTTTCAAGACGAGGGTGATAGCTCAGGCATGTGGTTAAAGATTGTTGAGTGGATAAATAAATAAATGAATTCAAGTTTAGTTGTTACTAACGTTTTTTCTCAGTAGAACCTTTATCCAGACTATTAACCAGCTAATTTCAAAACATTATTTTATTTTATCCATTGGAATTGTTAATAAAGAGTGTTATAACACAAATATTAGAAGCCAAAGTGGAAGAAAAAGCTAGGGGTTGAATGTTACATGGATCACCTATGAATCTATGATTAAATAAGAATATTGACTCTAAATCAATCCACCTATTTTTAAAAAAATAGGAAAAACTCATAATGTAGCTTTACCAGTCACAGACAAGTCTCCCAATTTAACATTTTCTTAGAATTGTGTCACTTTATAAATGCATAGCTTTGGTCCTTGAAGGACAATGAGAGATTAATAGACTCATTTTATAGAAAAGAATACTAGATCCTAGGAAAGTTTGTTAATTGGCCAAAGTTACTGAACTAACTGGATTCAATCATCTATTGTTTCAGAAGTTCTTCCAGTTCTAATGTATATTATGTAAACCACAAATGTGTGCTAGTAACTGTGACACCCAAACTTGGGAACATCTGTTTCACCTAGAAAGGTGCCACTTCATGCATGTGGGAATTTTGGCAATCCTGAGGAAGGCCACAGGGGAGAGAGACCTCTAATCATTAAAGAGATGGATTGGGGGTCTCTGAAAAGCTCTTTATGGATATGCTTAATTAAATAAGCATTTACTAAGCACCTAATATGAGCACACCAAGATACAAAAACTGAAGAAGATAAGATTAATCCAGGCTGGGATATATGAAAAGTCTTATAAAAGAAAAGTATTTTATTTAAAGAGGGCTTTTGAAGGCATTGAGTACACATCTGAAAGGCATGCAAGACCTCTGAATAGGAGGAGGGTAGGAGGAGATTTCTGTTTTAAGACGGTAGTCATGGAAGCTCTTCAGTGTGAGGATGACTTAATCACGTGACCACATAAAAAAGAGTTATTTTTATTTCTCTTGAAAATGAAGATAGTCTTAGTGCTTTATTTATTGTAAATTTTATTATATTTATTGAGGTGACATTTATATATATAAAAGCCTAAGTGACCATTACGACTGGACAACCGGATGGCTGGCTGGTAGCTATGATGCACACTGACCACCAGGGGGCAGATGCTCAACACAGGAGCTGCCCCCCCCCCCCCCCCCCCCCGGTGGTTAGTGCGCTCCCACAGCCAACCTCCTGCAGCCAGCCAGCCAGCCAACCTCCCATAGTCCCTACCCCTGGCCGGCCCTGATCGGCCCCGATTGCAGGTTGAGGGACCCCATCTGTGCACGAATTTGTGCACCGGGCCTCTAGTTGGTTAATAAAATTATATAGGCTTCAAGTGAACTATTAAATAATACCTTATCTATACATTGCATTGTCTATAGCCATACCATCCTGAACACACACAATCTTGTCTGTTCTTCCATTAAAAAAAAGTGAGTATTCCCTCCTTGCTATGCATTATCAAAAATCAAGGAAATAAAGGAGTGCAATTTTTAGTTTAATTTTCTTCGTTCAATTGAGTAAATATCAATATAACCCCCAAATCAGCAATTTGTGTTTTTTATTATTATATTTTTCTAATGACATTAAGCAAGTCTTAACTAACAGAGACTCTCTACTATAAGATTTAGAAAAATACTGATAAATGTCTTAAAACAATTGACATTACCTATTAAGAGAAAAAATATTAATAGATCACAAAATGCTTAATATGGGATATTTTAGGGGCTTTGCTACTTTTCTTTGCAGGCTGTAATACAACACGTTGTCCACTAGATGGAGATCATTTTCTTAAATAAGGAAAATCTATTGTAAATTAACTTTAAGGCCTAAAGTTGTTCTTACAGACTCATGACAGACAGAGGGACCTAGAGTTACACTATGTGAAATAAGTCAGACAGAGGAAGAAAAGTAACATATGATTTCACTTATACGTGGAATCTGAAGAACAAAATAAACAAACAAACAAAATTGGAACAGACCCATAGATACAGAGAACAGCCTGATGTTGCCAGAGGGAAGAGGGGTTGGGTGGCTGGGTAAAAATGGTGAAGGGATTAAGAAGTAAAAATTGGTAGTTACAAAATAGTTACAGGAATGAAAGTTATAGTGTAGAGGATGTAATCAATAATATTGTAATAACTATGTATGGTGCCAGGTGGGAACTGCAAATATCAGAGGGACCACTTTGTAAAGTATATGATTGTCTAACCACTATGCTATACATCTTAAACCAATACAAAATGATACTGAATGTAAACTATAATTGAAAAATAAAATATAAAAAAGGCTCATGAAAACATCTTAAATGATATGCAAAAAATAAAATCTCACAATTTATAGGAAGTAATGACCAAATATTGATAAAATTATGTCAATCTAAAAATACTAGTGTTAGCTTTACCAACAGATTGAGAATACAGATCTAAAGAGGGTCACTGATATTTTATTAGACTTTTATTTAAAAAACAACAACAACAAAACCTTGAGAAGCCTTAATTGAATTTCCATAAACAAAAATGGAAAGCCTATTGTGTTGGGGTAAGGTAACAGCAGTATCACTAATGGTCTGGGGAATGACTCTAAATGTTGGTAACAACTTTATTCAGAATACAGTTTTTGGAGGGAGGTGCATCCAGGCTCTGAGGTTATTTGCAAGGTTGATTTCCATTACATTAAATGTTCCAATAATAAAAGTTCATTACCAAGAAAGAGTAATTCAGTAATATTATAGAATCCCTAGACAGAAGCATTAGCAAGTGCCAGTATTGGTGGATGATTTTGCAGAAAAACAGACTTTGCATTATGAAAGATTCAGTGAGCAAACTTTTATAGTTTCTCCTACAACCTTAGATTAGAATTTGAATAAATACAGATTTGAACATAGTACTTCTCCATAAGGCAATATAACATAAAGCCATAGAGAAGAAAAAGAACAAAACATGTCACATCTGTATTAAGTATTATCTATAATAATAAAATGTTAATATGCTAATTAGACCAGACGTCCTTCTGGACATCCTTCCGGATGACCTTCCAGACCAGTGGTTCTCAACTTTCTGGCCCTTTAAATACAGTTCCTCATGTTGTGACCCAACCATAAAATTATTTTCGTTGCTACTTCATAACTGTAATGTTGCTACTGTTATGAATTGTAATGTAAATATCTGATATGCAGGATGGTCTTAGGCGACCCCTGTGAAAGGGTCATTCGACCTCCAAAGGGGTTGCGACCCACAGGTTGAGAACCACTGTTCCAGACGATGCCAGGGCTGTGAGAGAAGCCCCAGTCCTGGGTGCCTGCCAGTGGCCGGAGGGAAGCTGGTACCAGCAGTTGGGGGAGGAAGGCCTACTCTTGCACGAATTTCATGCATCAGGCCTCTAGTATAAATAATAACTTATAAAATTGTGTTATATAGGCAATCAGAGAATTTGATTTAGACAATGAATATAAAGGAAGTGTAAGAAGCTGAAGGATATGTTTCCTTGAAGGGCAGATAAAAAATGTCCAGACAGCGTAGAGTTAGGGTGGGAACCATAGACGGAATATTTGTGTCTCTCAAAATTTATATGCTGAAATTTAATTCCCAATGTGGTCTTATTTGGAGATGGGGCCTTTGGGAAGTGATGAGGTCAGGAGGGTGGAGCCCTCATGAATGGAATTAGTGCCTTATAAAAGAGGCCCAGAGAACTCCCTTGGCCCTTCCAACATGTAAGAAGTGGGCCCTTACCAAACACTGAATCTTCTGGTGCCTTGATCTTAGGCGTCCCTGCCTCCAGAACTGTGAGAAATAAATTTCTGCTGTTTATGAACCACCCCGTCAATGGCAATTTGTTACAGCAGCCTGAAAAAACTGGGAGGATGGGGCGGAGGGTGTGTAGTACAAGTGAAGCAGCAGAAGCAAACCCAAGAAGGAATAAGTAAGGCATGTGTATAAAACAGGACGTTTAGTCTGGCTCAATTTGAGGGTTCATATTATTAAAGAATAGCAGGGACCTATAAAGATGGCAATTTCATATGGTTCAACCTAATAGGTAGGGCTAAGGACGTTTATAGAAAGTTTGGTGAGGAGTGTCAGAAAAAGAATCTTATTATACAGAAATACGTGGAGAGGCACATACCAACTTTTAACATTGACCTCAGGGGCGTGAGATGGGGAGGGCTATTTGCTATTCTTACAAATTTTTTATTGACTAAAATAAGCACAGTGATTTTGAAATGAAAAAGAAATCAATAAGTATAAAAATAAATAAATAAACCAAAGCCCTATCCTCTCCCCACCGAAAGGCTTATTGGCCAACTCCTTCAAATATTAGCACTAAGGAGCTCCCCTTGGGAATGGTTAGGTCTGGGGCAAAGCAAGGCAATCCTTCTTCATTCAGTGAGTAGTAATATCCGAGTATAATGATGGTGATAATAATGGCTAGAATGGCGAGAATGGTAATAAAACTCTTGGAGCACTTTCGATGTGCCAGGCATTGTGCTCTACGCTTCATATACATTATCATTGAATCTTCACAATAACCCTTTGAAGTAGGCACTACGCTTTCCATTTGACCCACAAGGAAGTTGAGGCATAGAGAAGTGGCTCTATGTTAAATGACGTGTTCAAGGTTATATAGTTTGTAAGTGGGTTTCCAGCTCAACCTGTGTGACTGTAGAGCCTGGGAGAATGGCCCTGTGTTTACGTCTCTATTGCACAAAACCATTAACCATCTCTTAGCTCCCTCACCTGGATGCAGCTTCAAATGCTAACTCTTTGAAAGTAACATTCTGATCAGCTTATAAGACCAAGGCTAATTCTGGGATGAGGTTTTAATGCAACCCCTGTTGGGAGGTGGGGAAGGACCAAAAATGTTCCCGTTAGGATGGGGGTTAGACAATGTAGGTTAAATGTCACCCCTTGGTTCTGCCACTTTCTAGTTGCGGGCTATGGGCATGTTTCCTGTACTTTTCTAAGCCTCCATTTCCTGATATCTAACTCTAGGCCACTATATGGATTAGAAGAGAAAAAAATGTTAGCCTCCTGCGTGGCAGCTAGTATATTCCCAGTATCTAGCAGCTATTGTTATTTTTATTGTGATTGCTCTCTATCCCTGAGGGGACTTGCCCTCTAGGTCATCCTCTCTACCTGAGTGCATCGCTTTGCGAACAACCCAAAGGGAGAGATGAGAGAGAAAAGGAACTGATCACTGGCCAGTCAGGTCCCCCGAATCACCCTGACCATCCATGAGGTGACAGATGCTGGAGTCAGATTGTTCAAGAAACTTTAGCTGCCTTTACATCTCCACCCCGCTCCACAGTTCCAGTGAGATAACAGTGGGCAGAGGGTGGAGACTGTTGATTTTTCTCTAGATGTTCCTCGCTGAGGAGAAAGAACAATTTCCTGCCGGGAACCGTGGAAGACATGGAGGTACCAGCAGCCTGGGTGGGACTCCACTGAATATAATGGGCAGAAACAGCCTCTCAGACCTTAGGCCTCCAGCAACTGGGTGTACCCTGGGGACTTCAGGTCACAGTTACACTGCTATTTATTTTCCTGTGCCCGAATCTCCCCTGTATAATGAAACCCCTGCAGTTGGTTATATAACAGCATCCATGTGGATGCTTGCCACTCAGGGGGAGGGGGGATGGTTCATCCTTAAGCTTAAGTGTAACCAAAGTTGGATAAATTACTAAAACATATGATTTCTCTTTATAATAGTTTATTTATTGTTATCAATGCCACAGAACTATGAAACCTGTTCCTAACTAGTGCCAGTGATATTTCTCATTCAAGATTTCCCTGAGGATCAAATAGCTTCTCTGGAATTAACAAAAACTGCTTCTCAAAATTCTTTACTTTAATATTTACTTTGATCAGATTAACCACAGAGCTGAGACTGTAGGAAATCGTATTTTACGGTGGTAGGCACAGATGGCAATCTTCCTTAATCAATAAAAATCTGCATCTCGAATTGAAATGGGATGCCCTGAGAGGACATGATATTTAGCCACGTCAGTGCATCATACAGGTGAGCGAAGTATGCATGGTAGCTTGCAGAATATATGAATATTTGCACAGAGGACTAACATTTAAGCACAGGAACATTTTACCCTTTATTTTCACAGATGGATTTTATAAACAAAAGCCTGGAACAAAGGTGCAAGGTGCATGCTTATTTATCAGTAGAAATATTAGATGATTTCTGGAAACATTTGTTTCTGACTCATCAGTGATGCTCCCAAGTAACATAAGGCAATAAAGAGATTCAAGATGAAAATCATAGCACGAGTTTGATATTTGGACTAGAAACCAGAAGGGACAAGCTGGACTTGCTTAGTGGGTTTTTGCCAAATGAGATGGGATACAGCCATTTTTTTTCCTCAAAAAATGCTTATGAGATCTAAAACTTTGAAAGCCCAAACCTAGAATTGTTTTATTTGAGGTTTATAGGTTATTTTTAAATGATTTTCTTAAATGAAACTTTCCTTAACAGAAACTCTGCTTAAAAAGGATCTCAAATGGGTCCTAATGTTTGCCTGCAGTGCAGCTGGGAGGCAGAGGCAAAGCCTGCAGCCAGCAGACTAAGGTCCATATTTGCAGCGATTCTCTAGAAATGATCCACAGCTCTAGTGGTAAATATACATTTAACTTGAACATGTGCTCACAGTGGAAAGTCTCTGTTTTTGTAGTTGTTGGTAGCCCTTCATTTATCTGAAAATTTCATTCAGGCTTCTCTGTGATTAGAATAAAGCAAGCAAGCATGCATTCCTTTCCCCTGCATCCTGTTTTCATTTGCAGATCTCACAGGAAGAGTGTGCATGGGAAGAGCAGTGCGCATGTGAGTTCCTGCTTACCGCCTCCGAATGGTTTCCCATTTTACTCAGAGAAAAAACAGTTGGGGCCAGAGCAGGCCATCCCCAAATATCCCACCAGAGCATATTGGTTACTTTGAAATAAAGTTGCTGGACTACCAGCTGATGCAAGAAGGGCACCTTCACCCTCCCTTGTCTCCTCAAATACAGGAAGTAAATCTTCCCCATGGAAGGTGCCCTCCTAGCTTGAGGGGGACTAAGAGAGACGCCCTTATTGCCAAACTTAAGCAATCCAGGGCAGAAAAGCTGACATAAACAAAAGCGGGTTATTTCTTTACTAAATTTACTATCGGAACCCAAACTTTGTTTAGATTTCTCACTAAGGAACACCCAAATCTAAGTGTCTTTGTCCTTTGTCATCTTAGCAGATATATTGTTTGCCTAAAAAGTATAAAAAGCTGCCGGTTCGCCCTGACTGGTTTGGCTCAGTGGATAGAGCGTCGGCCTGCGGACCAAAGGGTCCCGGGTTTGATTCCGGTCAAGGGCATGTACCTTGGTTGCAGGCACATCCCCAGTAGGGGGTGTGCAGGAGGCAGCTGATCGATGTTTCTCTCTCATCGATGTTTCTAACTCTCTAACGCTCTCCCTTCCTCTCTGTAAAAAATGAAATATATATATGTTTATATATATGTGTGTATATATATATATGTTTATATATATATATATATATATATGTTTATATATATATATATATATATATACATATATATATAAAGCTGCCAATTCATCCTTTCTTGGAGCATCATTTATAATCTCACATGCACACATATTGATTGGGTTTTCTCCTGTTGACCTGGTGTTAGGTCAATTTTATTATTTGTCCTGCTATAGGAATTGAAGAAGAGTAGAGGGGGAAATTTCTCTTTCTCTAACAATACAATGTCCTCACAGTGGATCAGGCCCATCCTGAGTAATGTGAGCCTCTGAGACCTCTCCAGTCTCATCCTGTACCTATACCCTCTTGCTCACTGTGCCTTAGGCTCTTACCTCCCTGTCTGTCCTTTGAACACGTGAGTATGCATCCTCCCCAGGGCCTTTCCACTTACAGTCCACTCTGCCTGGAATATTCTTTACCCAGATATCAGTTCAATGTCACCTTCATGGTGAGACAGTCCCAGGCTACCCTATTTAAAATTGTCACCTTAATCTCCTGGCACTTTCTAGCCTCCTAGTGAGAGAAACTGTTGTGCACTGTTGGTGGGAATGCAAACTGACGCAGCCACTATGGAAAACAGTGTGGAGCTTCCTCAAGAAATTAGAAATAGGACTACTATATAATTCAGCAATCTCAGTTCTGGGTATACCTTCAAAGGAAATAAAATCTCTATCTGTACCCTCCCCACATGTTCATTGCAATATTATCTACAAATAAGCAAGACATGGAAACAAACTAAGTGTTCATGAACTAATGGACAGATAAAGAAAAAGTGATTCACACACACAATGTAATATTATTCAGCTATAAAAGAAAGGAAATCCTGCCATTTACAACAATATAGATGAAACTTGAGGGCATTATGCTAAGTGGCATAAGTCAGAAAAAACTAAGACAAATACTACATGATCTCACTTATATGTGGAAAAAAACAAACTTGTAGATACAGAGAACAGGTTGGTAGTTGACAAGGTTTGGAGGTGGGTGTGGGGGAAATAGGTGAAGGTGGTTATAACGTCCAGTTATAAGATGAGTAAGTTCATGGATATAATGTATAGCGTGATGACTATCTATAATAATAAAAGTATAATATGCTAATTAGACCGGACAGCCGAACGACCTTCGGGACGTCCTTCTGGACGACCTTCGGGACGAAGCCGGGGCGGCTGTTGCAGCTGCGAGGGCCAAGGGCAGCTGCCGCGGCTGTGAGGGCCGAGCCCCTTACATGAATTTCATGCATCGGGCCTCTAGTAGTTAATAATACTGTACTGTATTATAACAAATTTCAAATTGCTAAGAAAAGAAATTTCAAAAATTCTCACCACAAAAAAAGAGTTGTCACTATATGAGGTAGTGGATCAGTTAACTAACCTTATTGTGACGATCATTTTGCAATATATACATGTATAAAATCACTAGGTTGTGTGCATAAAACTTACAAAGTGTTTTATGTCAATTATATGTCCATAAAACTGGAAAAAATAAAGTTGCCATTAAAAGATATAATTGTGCCCTGGCTGGTATGGCTCAATGTTTGGAGCCTCTGCCTGGACATCAAAGGGTTGAGGGTTTGATTCCCAGTCAAGGGTCTGTATCTGGGTTGTGAGTTTGCTCTCTGCCACCAGACAAGGTGTGTGCAAAAGGCAACAAGTCAATGTGTCTGTCTCACATCAGTGTTTTTCTCTCTCCTATCCCTTCCTCCCTTCCACTCTCTGGAAAGCAATGAAAAAAAATAATTTCCTTGGGTGAGGATGAACAAAAAAGTAAGATAAAATAATTGCCTTTTCTAGTCTCCTTTCCTTTTTATTTTTCTTCCCAGCATTTAACAGCTTCTGCTAAACTTTTAAAATTCTGTTTATCTTACCCAGGGGTCCTCAAACTACGGCCCGCAGGCCACATGCAAATACAAATATTGTATTTGTTCCCGTTTTGTTTTTTTTACTTCAAAATAAGATATGTGCAGTGTGCATAGGAATTTGTTCATAGCTTTGTTTTAAACTATAGTCCGGCCCTCCAATGGTCTGAGGGACAGTGAACTGGCCCCCTGTTTAAAAAGTTTGAGGACCCCTGATCTTACCCTTCTCATTGAATTGTAAGCTCTATAAATGCAGAGATTTTGATATACTTTGTTCATTAATGTATCCCAGCACCTAGAATAGTGTCTGGCACATGGTAGCGGCTCAATAAATATTTGTATTATGAATGCATTAATATCACTGGATTCAGCACTACTTACTACATCCTGGTTATTATTTACTATGGAAGTCTGTATGGCTCTACTTCAAATGAATGTTATTATTACTATTTTTTTTTATTTTGGCTAGGAATCACCTTTTTAAACAAAGAATCTTATCACCAATGAGGTTCATTAGTTTGTTTGAATGAATCATCTGGAAAGGCACTAAGAAGGCTGGCGTGTTAAAAGGCATTTTAATAGGGGTTATTCTGAATATACTCCTGTCTGACCACTAATCAGCCATGGAATGAAGGGTGGGTTCCAGATTTTATGGCACATGAAGGGCATGCAATTTGGAGAGTCCACTTTTCAAAATGCAAAAACATTTCTTACTTTTGCAAATTTTACAAAACTTATAACTATGTGAAGTGGCTACTACTCCTCCCTTCCCAAGCTTGGAAATAGCCTCTGCCAGTTAGGGGCCTGAGTTTGATCTTTATTAATTTCACAGTAAACCTGCATTTCTGACAATGCTAGCCAGGAAAAACAATGAAATGGCTGAAAGTGGAAAGGAGTACCATATTTTTTCCTAAAAGGTAAATTAGTATTAATAGAAGTTAATTTTCTTATTTCATTCCATCTCTCTCTCTCTCTCTCTCTCTCCCTAATTTCCAAAACCTACTCATATTTGTCAGAATTTTTCTTTATATTTGTACATTTTTATTCTTCCAGATCAGTGATTATTAACTTGTTCTGGAGGAGTGGGAAGTGATTCCAGCAGGTTGGATATTAGAGTCACCTTGAAGGTCTGAAGAGGGGTGTGCTTCAAACCACACCTGTCTCCACAAAGATTATGATTTTCTTTTTGAGGGGGGTGAATTTTTAAAATGTGGTTCTCAGTGTCACCCTAGCTATTCATGTATTTAGACTTAAGAATTAATTTCCAAATGACTTAATTGAATGAATAAGAATTATTAAATCATGAATTCCCTTGTGAAAATACTTATCATTTAAAATAATATGTAAAATAGATTAAATAAATCTAGGCAAGATAACTAAAAACAAAAACTGTAATAGTTCTACTATAATAGCCTTGAAAAATATAACAAATCTTATTCTTTCTACCCATGAATATGAAAACTCATACACATGTTTATCTCTGGGTCTGGACTCTCCCTCAAACAGGTCAGGAAACAATTCAGACTCTCTACTATTAAATCTATTTTGGAAAAGTGATATTACTCAGTTTCTAACCTCAAGGATCCAAGCAGAAGGGTTTTCTACTTCAGTGGGGATAAAAGGGAACAGAGAAGGGCTTCAGAGAGCTGTGTGGCCTGACTTAGATGTCATTTCTTTAGACCTACCAAGCTTACAAAAATCTATATATATAAAAGGCTAATATGCAAAATGTCCCCTTGGGAGTTTGATAACTTGCTATGCTGTACACTGACCACCAGAGGGCAGCGCGGAATGAAGGAAGGTTCCGGCCGGCAGCCTGAAGGCCCTGATCAGCCCTGACCACTGGCCAGGCCTAGGGACTCTACCCATGCATGAATTTTGTGCCCTGGACCTCTAGTTATAACAATTTTATCCTAGTCCATACTGCATGGCTCAGTGGTTGAATATCAACCTATGAACCAGGTGGTCATGGTTTGATTCCGGGTCAGGGTATATGCCTGGGTTGTGGGCTTGATCCCCAGTGTGGCGAGTGCAGGAGGCAGCAGATCAAAGATTCTCTCTCATCATTGATGTTTCTATCTCTCTCTCCTTCTTCCTTCCTCTCTGAAATCAATAAAAAATATATTTTTTTAAAAAGGAATATTATCCTATGACTTCCATAAACAATCATTTTCTTCTGGAATCTTTAAAAATATATCATGGAGAATAAAAACAAGGATATGAACCCTCACACTAAACAGTATACATCTTGTTCTGTTATGGGCACATTAAGATAAGCTCTCCTTGTGATTTCTTATATTGGGTGAAATATACGTGCTTGCAAATTATCCTTCAGAGGTTTTAGGACATAGGGGAGAGATGCCAAAGAGGCTGTGAGGTCTACGTCAACGATGATTTTGAAGAGTAAAGCTATTTTTCACATTTCCTTGAAATGGTTTTGTATACAATCCTGACTAAAGACAAATGATCTTGGAAAAGCATAGAAGTCACTAATCAGGACCATAAACATGGCAAGTTCTGCTTGCTGTCTGCCAGATTAGATTCTCCACTTGCTCCTGGGCATATAAGAAGTCCCCTTTTCTATGCTTCCCTTGCAATTAGACTTGACCATGTAACTGGATGTGAGCGGAAATATGGCAGCTCACTTTCAGGATTGGCTCATAACTCCTTCCATACTCCTCCCAGTGCTCTCTCCTTTGGTCGGCTGATGCCACAAGATGGGACGACCAGGTCCCTTAATGAGAGTAAGGAGAAGCACTTCCCTGTCATCCTCAATACTACCCTACACAATTACTTGGTGAAAAATGGACGTATTTTTTTTAAAGACACTTAATTTTGGAGGTTTATTTATCCGTACAATACTAGTAATACTTAATGCACTACATTACACTAAACTAAATTGGCAGGACTGAAAGTATATTCAACTGTCAAACATTTCACATTCAGTCTACCTCTGGACTGAAAAAAAAAAGTGCCCCACAGAGGCCCAAATGAAACCCACTGTTTCTTTAATTTTACCATTTTCACACTTGTTTAGCTTCCACCACCCCATACCATTTTCCTTGGTTACATATATTTTCATTAAAACATTTCTTACCATCCAAGTGCTTAATAAGCGTTAGGGAATACACTGATAACCACTGCACACAGTTGTGGTTGTTCTGTGAAGGGTGAAAGCCAGTCCAGTTCTGTTCCGCCTAATGGCAGTCGGCAAGGCTGGGGACACTTTTCTGGAAGATCAGCTCAAGCTTGACCTCTTCTTTAATCAACTCAAGTTGCAAAGCAATGTCACTGCTGACCTCCTTTGCTCAAACTTTAGCCATTAAAATTCCTTTTGTTTTCATGCAATGATGTATCTCGAATATTTGGATATATTTATCCATTTGGGCCAACTCATCTACTTTCCGGAGGATCAGCTCAACCACGAAGCTAAGGCACGAATTTGTCTCTGGATCATAGAGGAGACGCAGGACGAGACGTCACCTTCCCTCAGGAGGTGGACCCATGCTCCACTTGAGACAATGAGGTCTCAGAAGTAACAGGTCGAACGAGGCTTGCCGTAGTTAGAATGGGATTCTGGACCACATGAATGTGTACATTTCTAGGAGCAGGGACCGCAGTCTGTGGAAAAATCTAGAAACATTTCATAGCTTACTAGAACCACTCACCACTCCTCACTTATTTTTTATTTAGCTTATTTGCAATGGAAACAGGGCTGAGTTGGTTCTTTTGACTGAGGATGCTGAAGGTTGAATCAGATGCTAAAGGCCCTTCCTGTTCTGAACTCCTAGACTAATGCCCTCTAGTGCCAGGTGTGCTTCCCTAGAGGAAGGAAAGGGAGCTACCTGGGGCATTATCTTTGGCTATAGCTTCCGAAATAGTGGAGGAGCATGCGGTTTGTGCTTCCCTTCACTGAGCTTCACTGTAGGACTGGTCTGAGAAACATTATGTTGTCACCTTAGAAATAAAACTCAAATGATTATAGGTTGAAATGATGGAGCAGGTCGCAGAAACAAGTATACCCATTCCACACAAATATTCCTCAACCAGTGCTGTTGCCAGATACCACTGGGAGGGATACAGTTCACTGAGAAGACACAGGGCTATAGTAATTGCATCCAGCTTCTGCTTCTAAGTTAAAATAGGATTTCTACCCGCCGCCCTCTCCCCCCGGCCAACCAAATTCATGGTGAGACTGTTTATAAATCCTATTGACTTGCCAAATCCAAAGCTAAAAGAAATGCGTGATAGTTTTCTAAATACATTTGACCTTTTCTCTAATCATTTTAAGTTGGGAAGCGATGTCCTTGCTGACCTCCTTTGCTTAGACTTTAACTGTGTTTTCAAACTTCAGCCATTAAAATTCCTTTCATTTTATGCAATGATATATCTCAAGTATTTGGATATAATCATCCATTTGTGCCCACTTACCTATTTTCTAGATAAATTATGATAATTCAACTATGTGTATTTGTCTTTTTCTTTTTTTGTAGAAGTTATTCTGTAAAATCTTGGCTCTCATTTTTGGATTATTTCCCACTTATACTCCTTTTTAAAAATGACTTATGCTTTTTTAATGAGGAGTCCAAAGTACAGTGTAAACAAGGCCATCCATAATGGGACCGCCTTTCAACCCAGCAAAGACTTCTTCGCTCACTGGCTATAGATGGTCATACCAGAATCCTTAGATACAATATTTCCTAATAGACACAGTAATTGTTTTGACTTCTGGCCTGTAAAATATTTAGTACTGCATTGTACCACCATGGTATGTAAATAGAACCTTAATCTCCAACCTGCCTATATACAATGAGTAGATAATTTAACTTGAAAAGTACTTACTTTTACAGAACATGCACCTTATGAAACAAACTCTATTCTTTTATCATATTTTACTACAAAGACTAACAAAGGAATAGATGTCAGTTTTTAAAACTTAGTTTGGAAGGAGAAAACCCTAACATGACTACATACTTTGTTGACCTTTAAAATTTAATTCTGACCAAATTTTGAAAAGGTCTAGAGATAGCTATACTTCATGAAATCCAAATCAGAGTTTATATAAGCATTCAATCCGTGTGGGATCCTTTTTTGCTTTCCCCCCTATCTTTAGAACTTGAAAAAATCTTAAAACGTGATTTTACCCTTTTCTTTCTATTCCTGTAAAATTTAGAACTAGAAATTAAATGTGACAAATGGAAAAAAAAAATTCAAACCACGTCTATGCTTATTTTGCTCTTGGCTTCTTTGTGCACAGCTGTCCTTTAAACTTGCAATGTAATTATGAGCTTGAATTCCACGTTTGCCACTAATCCCACTCACGTACTTGCGCCCTCCCCCCTCCCCCCAGGCCACATGGAAATAATCTCCCAGGGCGCCTTGGGTTCTTTAGCAATTGGCTATGTCCATGAGCCACATCTGGGACTCTAATGATGAGTTGGACTATGGTGATCTGTCCTCTGGAAACAAAAACTAATCCTCCCCAAAGCCTTTCCCTCCCTTCCTCTCACAAAGCCCATTCAGAGCTATTGCTCAGTGGAATGCACACAGTGAACCTGAGTTAATGGGCAGTGGGGGAGGAGGGGGGGGAGAAGGATTCTGAGCCTCAGTGTCAGAGGAAACTGAAGCTGGGGGAGGGGGACAATGGTTTGCTCAGAGGCCCTCATTGATGTAAATGGCCAGATTATGACTCAACCCAATATTTCCTGATCTTTGAACTAAAGATGCAAATAGAAGATTGAACAATTGGATTAGTTTTAATTTAATAAAGCTTGAATCAAAGACACATTTTTGTTATATTATCTCCTATCAGAACTCAGAGATATTATCTAGCTGCCTTGAGCCCATGTTCAAAACCTTTGCGTAGAACATGACGTTTTGCTGAAATAAATGGATGTATTTACTTGTCTCTAAGTAATACTATGACAAAAACTGGAAAGGGATTATAGGAAGGATCCTCTAGTTTGGTACCCTTGTTAATCATTTTAACCATCTTGTAATGCCCTGTTTGGTAAATGTTTAACAATACTTGAGGGGAGGAAAAGTAAACAACCTCTCCTTTATAAACTAATTTAAATATATCAAAGACCAGTTTTGCAAGACAAAGGGGTTCCTATTTCATCTCCTAAGAAGTAGTTGAGAAAAAAGGGAAGTATATTTTTATAATTGAAATGTAAGAATTTACCCTGAGCTAGAGTACAAGGCTGGGAATTGGGAGCCCTGAATTTGCATTCAACTCTGCTAATAACTATTTTTGACTCTGGCAAACATCTTGACTTTTCTGTGACTTAGTAATTTTATTAGATGAAGAGATTGACAACAAGTCATCCTCAGTTACTGGTCTACTTTGAAAATACAGGCTTTAAAATACAGATGTGTAGGCCTCCGTTTGGGTCCTCTGAGTCAGTAGATCTAGATCTGGGGTGGGACCCAGGAATTTGTATTTTAAAAAAGCTGTCCAGGCAATTCCATGTGTTGTCATGTTGTGAACACTGGACTTCCTGATACCTAAGGCCCCTTCCAGGTTTAACGTTCCCGATTCTAACTGCACAGCACTGAACTCCGCTCATGTCCTGCACCCCATGCTCACTCCAGAGGCAGGGCATTCAGAGCCAAAGCTGTTTTCATGGGAATTGTCACACCGCGTCCTGCTGTGCCCTTGACCCTAAGTCCAACTGCGCTATATTATGTCTCCATTGCTGTTGGGATTTTGTGTGTACTTGAAAGGAAAAAAAATAAGGGAAGAGGGCAAGGAAAGGAATGAGGGAGGAAAAGAAGTGGAGGGGAGATAGTCTGGACTGGTGGAAAATGTGATTATGTTACTTCCTTGAATAACTATTCTTGCCTACAAAAGCAGGTTAACATTTTTTATCATGGCATTTAAGTTACTTTAAAATCTGTTCCCAGCTCCCTTCAAATCTCATCTCTGGCCCCTCCAAAGACACCTTTGCTCATGCTAATCTCACTATGTGGAATACATTTGCAGGTGTAGTTTCATCTGAGCCGTACCTCTTTCTGCCCATGAAATCTTTCTTATTCCTCAAAGGTCCACATGGGCTGATCAATCTCTGATATGCCTTCGATTCTGTCTCCTGTAATCCCAAACAGCTTCTTCATGTCCTCAGTAAAGCGTTCTCTGGGGCGACTGCAAATGGCTTTAGAAACACCACTGCCCTTAGTCACTGCCCCTCCCCAGCTGTTTGACTTTGGGAGGCTACATACCCTTCATTGACTTTAATCATCATAAAAATAACATTTATGTGTGCTTTACCATTTACCAAATGCTTTTACATCCATTATTCTACTTGCTTTTTATAACATTCCTGTGAAATACATATTATTGTCCCCCCTTATTTTATGGATGGTAAGACTGCAACTCAAAGAAATTTAATGGCTTGCTGGTAAGTGATGGAGCTGAGATTTGAACCTAGATCCTGTAACTTCCAATCTTACGCTTTTCCTACCCTGCCTAATAAGGAATTAGTAGATAGCAGGTGCTCAATAAATGCATATTAAGTAATTACATGAATAAATGACTGGGGAGAGGAGACATCACGGTGCGGGAAAATAACGGTTTTTGGTCACAGAGAAGCCCATGTTTGCATCTTGAATCTGCCACTTGCTGATTGGACAATGTTGGACAACTTAGTCTTTCTGAGCTTCTGTTTCCTCATCTATTGCAGGAAGAAACAATACTGCCCTCATAAAGGGGGTGTGTGTGTGTACTCAATAGTATTAAATGTACAAGGTTCTCCAGTTTGTGCTCGGAGCAAGTACTCATTATATGCTGACTTCTTTACTTTGGTGAGAGGCAATCATCGGATTATTAATTGTTCCTGAGTTCTGTGCCTATACCTGCAGAGGGTACCTTCATTTCTAAAAATTTTACCTTCTCTCATTTTCAGGGAAAAATACGAAGAGGCACGATACTGTCGCGGTTAAGAGCACATGGTCTAGAGGACATCTGGGTTTTGCACTTGTTACTCAACCTCTCCATGCCTCAGTTTCCTCTCCCATGTAATGGAGAGCACAGCATTTAGAACAGTGTCTGGCATGTGGTCGACATATGTAAACACTGGCAATTTCTTGTGTCATGGAGGCACTTAGCTTGCAAGAGGCGTGCTGAGTACAAGGAGGGAATGTTTGCCCACTGAGCTTCTCAACCAAATGTTGATAACTCTTGGAAAATAGGAACCCAAAGTAACACTTGTCATTTCCATTTGGGTTAATAGATAGTAGTAATTAGATAAGGGTTTGGACAATAGGTGAGAACTCACATGTCTAGATAACAAAGATATGGGAGTGTGCATTTTGTTCTCATGTACTTATAAATGGAATAGGAAAGTCAGTTGGCTTTTGGTGAGTAACTCCAGTTTCTACTTTGGATGTTTTCACCTGAAATAAAATCTGACTCTTGCTCTCCCTAGCCCCACCACCAAACAGAAAGAACTAAAAGGAGGAAAAGGTTGCCACACTTTAGAAACTGTTCCTCTGAGTCAGTTATCTTTATTGCATATTATATAAAAGGCTCTATTACACCTGAGAAATCTCGTACACATTTCAAAGCTGTAAAAACAAAAAAGATATGCTACCTGCAATGCCAAAACTATATCAAGCAAAATGTAATAATCCCTCTCTTTCTTTAGTCTCGCATATGGGTAAGAGCATACAGGGGTGAAGGAAGAGCAAAGGCAGTTTTGACTGCAGAATGGTAAGTAATGTGAGATCAATGTCCTTGGGAATAACTAGAAACCTGAGCTTTTTATTGCATGGAGTTAATATTTTGTGGATTCTACTGATGTTAAAATTACCTCAGGGAGATTATCTTTGGAGTGGTAGAGACTGAGTTGCTTTTGGAAGAACAGGTATTCTTGTTACCAAAATAAATACTGCCTAGGCAATGGCAAACACAGGAGAGAAACCACAGAAGAAGGGTTTTCCCCATTTCTTTGCTGAAATATTGGTTGGTAAAGTCAAATAGGCAAATAATTTTGGGGACCCAGCATTTAAATCTTCGTCATGCGGTCTATACGTCAGCACTATACTTGCTGTGTGTTGATGTACCTATGCTACCCTCTGGCTGCTTCAAACATTGGCGGATGTCCCTGAGAGAACGTGTGGTCTTTAACCTCTTTCATAGCTTTGGTAACACTGATTGCTTTGCTGAAATGTCTCTTCACTGGAGACCTGACTACATGTCAAGCTCTCCTTGACCCTGCTGCACTGCCCCCCGCCCCCCCGCCCCCCCCCCCCCCACACACACACCAATTCCCCAACAGGATGAGAACTGATATCTTAGCAGCTCCTAAAGACCAGACCTCCCCCATGGTTCTCAGGTAAGTAATTCATTGTCCATGGGGATCCTACTGTCCCTGTTCTACGGGCCTTTTTCCATGGGTAACACAATGATAACAATAATAATAGAGAATGCACTGTTCTCAGCATTTCATATCCATTGTCTTATTATCACTACATTGGATAAAAAAACCTTACTCAGAGACATGAAGTAATGTGCCTGAAGTTTGTATTTTTATCAAAGATACTTCATTGCTTCTGTAGGAGCCAGTGGTCCTTTATTGAACATATTGGTGCAGTTCGTCAAGACTAGGTCCCAAAAGGCTATTTAGCTCCCACAAATATCAAATCATAGCAGGAAACCATATGGGCTTTGGAATCAAATCTGATTTGAATACACTCTGTTTCTTGCTAGCTCTGGAGCCTTAAGCAAAGCTACTTAGGTTTTCTGAGCTTGAGATTCCACACTTGTTGAAAAGGGATTCTAAAGCATTCACCTTTAAAAAACCAAAGTGGGCTAATGAATGTCAAAGCATCTAAGACAGTGTTTTAAAAGTGGTATGGGTTCAGTAAATGTCAATTCCCTTGAAATACACACTGGAGTTTCCTATATATGTCTTTGCTATTTTAATAAGATGGCCATAATTTGGCTCCCTGCACGCATCTGGAGGCCAGTGAAGCACTCACTAATGAAATTATCATTTGCAGCCCTTCCACTTACTGAAACTAATGGCCAACATACAACTTCCTCCGTTTAGACAGCCCAGCTAGATTTTTAGTGAAGGTGGCCATATATTTATAGTTCCTAGCAGAACAAAACTCGGTTCTTCCTTTGACTCCAAGACTTTTCTTTTATGTGGCTCTGCCTTTGTTAGAGCAAGAGAGGATGTGACTTTGATCCTGGCTCCCGTCCAAAAGTAATCTCACCACAAACTAATTCATTACTATTGAATAGCATATTCCAATCCTTGCCTAGGGTAACACACCAGTTTTAGTAAGGTTTGATAAAGCTGAATGAAATATTTCAAATTGATGAGCTTTTTGCCCCTGAGCTCAACCATTTTTTATTTTCCTGCAGCTTTCCTAGTTCTCTGAATATTTGATGAGTGACTTTGAAAGCTACTATCAACCCCGTGTTGTGCCCTCAAGAAAGAAGTGGTCAGAATGTATTGGCAATGAGTGGCCCACAGGAATGAAGCACTGGTCTCTCAGCACTAGCCCTGCACCTCTTCCTGGTGAGCTAGCCAAGTGGTCCTACTAATAACACAAGTACATACTCCCCGAAGGTATGATGCAGATTCTTTTTCCCTGCTCAGATCATTCTAATACAAGTCCATACATATACAAGTCCAAACCCTATAGCAGAGGGAGATCAGATATTCCTTTAAGAATCAACTTGCAAACCTGCAAAAATGTAAGCCTTCGGAAAAAAATCATAAACATCACACACACACACACACACACACACACACACACACACACTTGGCTATAATTCTAGAAATTTCAGTATTGCTTAATGGTTAAGCCTGAGGATTTTAGAGACAGATAGCCTAGATTAAAACTCTTATTCCACTGCTGGATAGTTCTAGATCTTCTGCAAGTTACTTAACCTCTTTCAATTGCATTTTTCTCATCTTCAAAATGGAAATAAATACAGTACCTATTTTATAGGGCCATTTTGAGATTTAAATGAGATAAAGCATGTGAAGTGCTTAGCACACTGTGGTTTGTAAATTTTTGTAAATTTACTAAGTGCTTTGTAAATTTTTTTAAAAAAATATATTTTATTGATTTTTTTTTTTACAGGGAGGAACGGAGAGAGATAGAGAGTTAGAAACATTGATGAGAGAGAAACATCGATCAGCTGCCTCCTGCACATCTCCTACTGGGGATGTTCCCGCAACCCAGGTACATGCCCTTGACCGGAATTGAACCTGGGACCTTTCAGTCCGCAGGCCGACACTCTATCCACTGAGCCAAACCGGTTTTGGCTGCTTTGTAAATTTTTATTGTTATTATTTTAAGGGGGTTACCGGTCCTTAAAGCCTTTTTGTGGACTCCAGGTTAAGAACGTTGGCTATGAAATAGGGATAAAGTTCAAAACAAGTAGGGACAGTCCACTTATCATAAAAGCAACAAGAGCCTATTATAGGAATTATCAACAAAAGGGCATTAAACAACTAGGTCTGCTAGCCTGCCTGGCCCTAGCAGGCAGGACAATGGGTCTAGTCACGTCCCCGTTCTTTCTAAGGAGCACCAGCCTGTACCAGCCACAAGGGCTTGGCAGCAATGGCTGCTTTCTGCATTGAGCAAAACGGCTTCTTGGTGCCTGAACCTAAGAAGGTATTGTAATGTTCTTGACATGCTCCTTACAAGAACCTTGGTGTAAGAAAGGGCTGTTAGAAGGTTTTAATGAGAGAATATAGATGCCCAGTTTAAGGACTGACATACAAAAACCTCTAAATAAATGCCGTCCCTCTCGCTGGCTCAGGAGGAAGGGTAACTGGCTTGACAAAGTCACAGCTCTAGGAGAAATTCCACTGACATTCAGGGGAACGTCTAAGTTATGTAGTTTCAGTAAATATGACTTGAAATAAGTAGGCCTTTGAGAGGGTTTTTCTTTGGGGATTATACATAGATTTTGCTGGGGTAATGATATTTTCTCTTAAAACATTTGACTTGTGCTTTAAGGCACACTATTTTAGTCTAAGTAGATGCTTTAGCCAAATTAGTACTTTTTGAAATGATTGAAATATCTAGCAGCCAGCAATTTCTTTAGTTGGAAGTAGCCACAAATTGAACAGTGCTTAAAGGTTCTGTATTATATTGTTTTGTTCAGGAAGATTATCACAGCAAATGGTTGAGTAAAATTAATATATTCCTTTCTGTATTCCCAGCACCTAACACAGTTCTGAAACCATGTACAGGAACTTAATAACTACTCATTGACTGAATTTGCTATATATGAACTTTGTTACTGCTTAAAGAGATCTCTGTTTAACACAGGTTTTAGTGGTGAACCACATGGGCTTTGTGGAGGGGAATGTGCTGTGCTAACACGTGCTATGACTGACACACGATGCAAACTTTAGCCCCGCGGTGTCCTGGAGAGCCCACACTTCCTCATGGGGTCTTAGAGTAGATGAGCAGCAGAATCACTATTTTATTTTCAACAAGATTCACTGACACTTTTTCAACTGGTCTTACCAAACTCTTTGGGTAGCTCCTTCTGCTTCTGATCTCAATTTACTTTTAACTCCAGTTGTGTTTACGGGTGGGGAAAAGAGAAAGAGGGAAATATCTAAGAGAATTTAGCCATGTCGGAAGGGACTACAGGACAAATCACAATCAATAATCCACCAAAAAATGCCAGTCATTTAATATTAATTAAATTTGTCAATGCAGGAATGATGACATGGATATGATGCCCATGACAACAATGGGAGTAAGAGTTAGAGTGCTTTTGGAGTATGTACTATGTGCTAAAGATTGTATGAAATCATTTGGAGGGTTTTATTTAATCCTCATAACAATCCCAGGTGGAGGATACTAGTGTTTCCCTCCTCTCTTTATAGATAAGGAAACTGAGGCACAGAGAAGTTAAAGAAGTTACAGACAGAGGTAGAGCTAGTGTCAAAGCTTCAAGGCCATTCTTCATCATCATACCAATCTTTCTCTGTGTGGCCATAGACATCTACCTCAGGATTAACTGGGGTGCTTGTTAAAATAATTGTTCCAGGTCTTATTCAGAGCTACTGAATTAGCCTAGAGGATGAAGCCCAGGACTCTGCATTTTTAAAACACATTCATAGCATTTTTTATGTACATCATGGTCTGCAAACCACTCTCTGTGCAGCATGAATCTCATGGCATGCTATTCGTACATGAACCAGATTTAATAGAATGATTCTCATTTTTACTGTAGAGACCCGACTTATGAGTCAAAATATATCACCACATTTTAAAGAAACATTGAAATAGTCTCCCACCAAAAATTGCCTCAGCAATTAAAATCATTTCAACTGAGAATCCAAACTGTTCTACTGAATTGATAATATAAACGTAACTGCATTTGCCCACGTTTGGAAGACAGATTTTTGTACTACTCTGTTTTTAATGTGGATCTTAGGCCTTAATCTCCCAGAGGGAGAGAGAGAGAAAAAGAGAGAGAGAAACATTGACATCAACAGAGAGAGATATTGATTGGTTGCCTCCCACATGTGCCTTGACCAGGGAGGGGATGAACCTGCAACCAGGTACATGCCCTTGACCCAAAATTCAACCTGCTACTCTTTGGTCCAGGGGCCAATGCTTGAACCACTTAGCCAAACTGGCCAAGGCCACATATATATATCTATATCTATCTATCTATCTATCTATCTATCTATCTATCTATCATCTATCTATTATCTATCTATCTATCTATCTATCTATCTATCTATCATCTATTTTTAAAAAGTTATGCAGGAAATAATCAACGTTTTAACATGGCTATCCTGGATGCTGTGATCACAGGTTATTTATACTTTGTAACATGTATCTTTTGTAGTTCCCAACTTCTCCATGATGAATATGCATTTATTCTGTATTTAGAAAAACATGCTATTACAAAACAATTCAATGAGGAGGTACTTTTGGAAATACATGTGTGATGTAAAGTGAAGCGTGCCTGCATTACGGTCCTCGCGAACAAAGGGGCTTCTGAGTGCCTCACCTGTGTTCCCGCCAACAGCAGTTCTGGCGACAATTATGCTGTCAGGGGAGCTGCAAACTCAAATGCCACAATTATGAGGTTGACCACAGAAGGATGGATTGGAAGTGGCAGGCAATGTCGGCTTCCACCAAAATAATGGTCAAGCTAATGTGTGCTTTTGCCCAAAATGGAAAGTAACATGGCTGTAACTGGATATTGTAAATAAGTGGTCAAAGGATCCCTAAATAAGCAATATCACATAAGCCTCCTTGGAGCACATTTTTCCTTCTGGAATCCGTGTCAGGCTCATAGACATGGAGGCAGCCAGGAAACTTATCTGTTTACCTCTAATTTATTTTTATAACTGCACATACCAGCAATGAAAACATTTTGTAAAGAGAAAAATGAAAATGGCAATAAACCCCCTGAGTTCCTGAAAAATCTTAACTAACCAAATCTCTGCTTTCACTTAGTTGTCAAACCTAGCCTCATTAAAACTTTATTTTCAATTGAGTTTGCGTGTGTGTGTTGTGTGGGTATTGGAACCTTGAGACTTGGCGTCAAATCCTGGCTCTGCCAATAGCTTTGTGACTTTGGGCAGATTTCTTAGCCTCCCTGCTTCTTGGTTTTGCCATCTGTAAACGTGGACAGTCTTATGCCACACAGGCTGGGTGAGAGAAAGAGTAAAGTAGAGAGCAGAATGACAGGCACATTGTAAATACTCAGTGCAACTCAACTTGATCCCTTTCCCCACATGCTACATAAGTAAGATGATTTGAGTCCTCTTGGAAGCATTTAAAAAAATAAAGGAATGTAGTCAAACAAGTGTGTGTGTGTGTGTGTGTGTGTGTGGTGCACGTGTGTGTGCAAGTGTGAGACACACACACATATCTGTACACACAGATACACATGTATGGATAGATATATTTTTAATAGATTTTTTTTTTAAATTTCAGAGAGGAAGGGAGTGGGAGAGAGAGATAGAAACATCAATGATTAGAGAGAATCATTGATCAGCTGCCTCCTGCACACACCCTACTGGGGATCGAGCCTGCAACGGGGCATGTGCCCTTGTCTGGAATCAAATCAGGGGACCCTTCAGTCTGAAGGCTGACACGCTATCCACTGAGCCAAACCAGTTAAGGCTACAGATAGATATTTTTAAGGCTAGAAGAATAACTAGAATCTGTTTAGCAACAGCATGGATGGGCCTAGGATTGTTATGCTAAGTGAAATAAGATAGAGAAAGACATATATCCTATGATCCCACTTATATGTGAAACCTAATGAACACAATAAACTGAGGAGCAAAAAGAAAGGCATGGATACATGGAAGGGACTGACAGCTGTCAGAGGGGAGGGGGGAGGGGGGGCTGGATGAAAGAAGGTGAAGGGATTAGCCAAAGAACATACGTGCATAATCCATAGACACAGACAACAGTGTGGTGATGGCCAGAGGGGAGGGGGTAGGGGGCTAGGAGGGAGGCAGGCAAAGAGTTGGGGGGAAAGGGGCGGGGGAGGGCTGGGAGGGAGATGGGCTAAGGGTGGTGGTGGGGGGAATGGAACTATCTGTAATAGTGTCAACAATAAAGAAAAAAATTATAGATTTCTTTTAAAAAAAGAAAAAATTTCTTTATTGTCCCTGGTGAGTTCTGTTCAGGTGTTGATGCTCACCAGTCAAAAACAAAACAATCTACAGAGTCAGCTTTGTTTGAACGCCACCATGGCATCTATTCAGAAAGGTATCCACCTCTTTTCTTTTTAAATATTGAGGCAGGCCTCTAAGAGTTTCATTAAAGCCAATGGCAATAAACATGTTTCAACCTCTGTTATGCTTCTCTGTAGACTCTGTGTGTGGTTAGGTTATGAAACAAGAGCTTGACCTAACAGATATTTAAAAACAGAAAAAAAAATACACAGAATGATGTTAACTTAGTACTCATTATCCTAATAAAAAACACATAAATATCCAAAAAGAAAAATACAATTATCCATCAGACCTTCTATTTCTTATTAAATAATAGAGGTTAATGTCAGAGATCTAGTCATAACCAACTCGGACCTTAATAAATCTGATGTAAAAACATATTACCAGAGGGGCCTATATTAACCTTATATGATAGTTTCAACCATGATGACTGGCAGTGCAATAATTTTTGTTTAGGTGCTCTTATTGAGAGCAGAGTAACCATCTATGGAAGTATTCTACATGATTATTCCTCCTTGAAAGGAAGGCTAGATCTACATGCATGTCAACACACCCATAAAAAGTAAATATGCAACCAAAATAGTCAACAATCTGAAATCACAGTCATTTTTAGAGTTTTAGATGTTGATCTTTACCCAAATAAAGTGAGACTATTTTATTTTTTTGTCACAACTCTAAAAATTAAATATGTAAATCACTCAAATATAGAAGTAAATACTCTATCACAGCCTAAGTGTGTGTATATGCATGTACACATATGCATATGTTATGGGCTGAGAATCCAATTAGGTTTTGTAAAAAATAATTATAAGCATGATGCCTGTATTACACATCTTGTCTGTTAAACCACCTACACCCACAAACATATATACCCATGCACCATTATAATATGGCTTTTTAAATTACTTCATACACCTGACCTCATCTGAGCATAACAGGAACCACAGTCTATTTGAAATAAGTGCCTCTATCATAAAACGAAGTCAGTTAATTAGTGACTATAAAAGCAGTTGATTTATAGGCCTATCTATCCCACAGCCGTGCTAACTGAACTAATTAATGACACGTGTCATGCAAAGCTTGTTGAATTAATAAATGCTGTTACATTAAAAGGCATACAATAAACAACTCCTTTAAAGCACAACATTGTGATGAGTCAAATATTTCACTCAGATACCTAATATAGTGTTGTGGCAGAATGCACGGAGAACGATCAGCCAGCACTCTGAGGGAGGAAAGTTTAACCTTTCTTTCGCAAATCTGCTAGTCCAGGGGAATTCTGGATCCAAATCCTGAACTGAACTCGTGGGGAGGCTCTGGCCTCTATATCTCCTCCTGTGGCGGCCCCTGAGGGTCCCCGCAGCTTTGCCCAAGTCAGTCAGAGGGTGAAGTAAGACTACAGTTTTAATCAGATATTGAACTAGGTTGCAAGCCCCTCTCCCCTGTTTTCCTTTTCAATAGTAGAACAGATCATCTCTCAAATTTATACAGAAAACATGTCATATAAGTTTATTCTTGTTATTTATATACATTTTGAGAGTCCTTGCATATTAGCATATAGCACCTGTTCAATAAATATTACTAATGAATAAAGAAATGAAGGTATAAACATTTTACATTCTTATAGCAAACTATGTATATAAGTAAAATCTAGGAAAAAAGAAAAGAACTAATGTTGTTCATTTACCCATTATTTTAATTAAAAGTATTAATTTCCCCCTTTAATGTTATACAAAGGAAAAGCAATTTTCAAAGTATAAAAGTTATGGGTTTTATATTTTGTCATGGAGGTCTCTTAAAGAGCTAATCTCATGCTCTAGTATACAATAGATATTTAGTGGCTCCAGCTTGGATCACTGGCTATCTTAACAGAAATCAGAACACTTTAGAATATAGGCTGAAGTTTTAATTTACTTTCGACTAACACGCAATCTCAAATAAAGGTCACATATTTCAGAAGTTAAACTCTACATAAGTAGGAAATGTGATTCAATATTTTAAAGATAAATTTATGCTTTATTTTTCCTCAAATATATTAATCATAGAACTCAAAGTCTACCCTTAATTGATACCAAGTCAAAATGAAGAAAAGAAATACAAAGTTCCTCAACCAACAGCTAAGTAAATGCATCAGAGCATATAATCTTTGTGATGGTATCTTCTTGAAAACAGTATAAATATTGGGCATGATTTTTGTGAAAACAGAGGGAATTGCTGATTTTTATGTAATGCCTTTGTGTGTTCAATGCTTGTGGGCATCGCTTAATGCGGAAGAAGCCTCCACTTACCGAGTAAGACAAAGGAATAAGAGGCCCTGCCCATATTTGCTCCAGGCTAAGGGCAACCTCTGTCCTAGAGCCTCAACAATGAGCACTTCAGGAAAGGTGGGTTTGGGATAGTTTGACTGGATTTACTACAATGGCTTTTTATATTGATGAAACAGATTTTTATTGGTGGACATTTTTAAATACAAATGGAATGTAACCATAGGCCTGGGACATTATTAAGGATTCCCTTGATTATGCAGTAGTCACTTGCTTGAAAAATGAAATCTTGCTGGACAGGTGGCCTGGATGACAGTTTCTGCAACCTACTCTCTACTCCAGCATTGTCACTTGAACTTCACCTGCTGCTCTGACTCCTCCCTGTTCTCTAGAAATACTTTTTATTTTAAGCAGGGGCAAATTTAGGAGTCCTCCAGCATCAGTCTGAAGATGCTTTCACACCACCGTAGCCATAGTCACCTTGAATATAAGTCCCATCTCTGATTACTGGCTTCAGCTTTGATTCCTTGTGCCTGTCTTCCTTTCCTGAGACTCCAGTTTACATGACCTCCAGACGTGGGCTTGAGTTGCTTTGTTCCTATTCCACCCTGAACCACAAAGCTGGTATACAAGCCTTCCTGAGTCACATGATCAAGAGCAGCGATCTTATGGGAGAATATATTTCTACTAGTAAAAAAAAAAAGTACTTCTATCATGTATTTATTTTTAATAAGTTATATTCTTGTTTCCTTGTACCAAAATATTACCTATTTTACAAAATATACAACAAAAAGAAATTTTGAGAAGATGAGGAGACATATATTTTTTTTCACACTCTAATAAGTTGTCTTGTCCTCATCCTGGGCATATATTTCTAAGACTCACCTTCTCTGAGACACTTGTTAGGACACTGTTATATTCTGTCCCAAATATCAGTTGGTAGATGATCCTGCCACATGCCTGGCGGATGGAACTCTCCCCAGTGCCCACTGCTCTTGTTCTTGCCTCGCACCTCCACCCACCTACTACGCTCCCACCGATGTCTGCTTTATCCTAGTGCAGCGGTTCTCAACCTGTGGGTCGCGACCCTTTTGGGGGTTGAACGACCCTTTCACAGGGGTCGCCTAAGACCATCGGAAAACACATATATAATTACATATTGTTTTTGTGATTAATCACTATGCTTTAAGTATGTTCAATTGGGGGTCACCACAACATGAGGAACTGTATTAAAGGGTCACAGCGTTAGGAAGGTTGAGAACCACTGTCCTAGTGGGAGGGCTCATTCCAGGTTCCAATAGCGCTCCTATCGTCTTATCCTCGTGTAATGAACTAACTCCTCTCTGGGATAAGAAAGGATAAATGTTTTTCAGGGGTTACCAAATGGATACAAGCAATAAAAAGGTTTCAAAGGAAAATGTAAAAATAGACGATTATAATAGTTTGAATACAGTATGTTTCTATCAATGGGCCACACAGGTGTTTTTTGTTTGTTTGTTTTTACTGGTTTCTATTATGATGTTATATGTAAGATGTAATTTTACACCCAATAAGTGTAGACATGATAGATGATATACAAAAATTTACAAAGCGATAAATAGGAGATATTGAATAATGATCCTGAAACATATAGCTAACTATCTGGGAGTAAAATACACCTGGATCCTTATCTTAAAATAAATTTCCAACAGAGTAAAGAATTAGGTAAAAAATAAATCCACAAATAAAGAATATATAGCTAAATATTTATTTGCTCTTAGCATAAGCATAGGGGGAAAAAAACATGCCTTATATTGTTAAAGCAAAGAAAAAAGTTACTGAAGAAAAAAAATCCAATAAATTTGACTATATACAACACCATAAAAAAAGTAAAAGGAGAACTAAAAACTGGAATATATGATTATAATAAATGTGGGATAAAAAAGACTCACATATACAATATGTAAAGAACTTTTGCAAGTAAGAAAAACTATACAGTCACAGTAAAAAACACCCCAGCTAATAGGTAAGTAAAAAATTCAAAGAAGACAAAATGCTGATATTTTCACTCTTTGGAAAAATTTAGCAAAAGCCTAAATGTCCAACAATAGGCAAATAGTTAAATTATGAAAATTTTTAAGGCAGAATATTATACATACATATAAATAATGTTTTAAATGTTATCAAATGATATGGGGAAATGCTCATGATAAAATGCTGTTTTCAAAAGCTGGAAGTAAAAGTATATGGCCCATATGGCTGCTATTAGTCCTGTTTTGGCTTAGAAAAAGACTGAAAGCAAATACCTAGCACTTCACAGTGGTTATTTTGGGAAGGGGTGAGGTTATGAGTCATTTACTATATTTGTGTCTTTGTTTTTCTATATTTTTTAAAAGATCCTAGAGTGCACAAGGATTTCTTCTATAATAAAAAGTGTTGTAATAAAATAAAAGATGTGCAGTTTAATGTGCCTTCCCTGTAAATATTTTACCGATTCTATGGCAAGACATTTAAAGGTAGTAATGTTTTCCTATTTGAATAGAATATAAAGGAGTTCTCAACAACAGAAGTAGACTTGGTGAAATATATTTCATAGCTAACTTGGGGGCAAGTCACTGCTATGCTATACCTTATTGTATGAGGGCGGTTTCCCATGGGCGAGTTGTCTGCGAGGCAGTACAGCAGAGCTGTCAAGGGCGTAGGCTTTGTTGCCCAGCAGCCCGGGCTGATGTTCTCGCTTCAGTGAGTAAAGCAGTGCAACAGTGCAGAAGGCGAGTTTACCTCTGCAAGATTCATCAGGACTAGTCTTCCCTACACAGACCCACCACACCAAGCAGGAGGGGGCAGAAAATGGGGTCAACCTCATTTCTAGTGACTAAATAATGACTTCGTGGATTATTCATATCATCTAGATTATAAATTGAGAAGTGATCGTATGGAATGAATAGGATGAGATCCAAAAATAAACAATGCCCAGGTGGTTTCTTTCTCCCTCCCTCCTTCCCTCCCTTCCTTCCTTCCTTCCTTCCTTCCTTCCTTCCTTCCTTCCTTCCTTCCTTCCTTCCTTCCTTCCTTCCTTCCCTGGGTGCCTGTGCTCTCAGCATAACAGTATGCAAAACACAGTCCCAGCTCAGCCAGGGTCCTTAGCAATTGCAATTAGATCTTGATCAACAGTAGGGTCACATTCTCTAGCCGCAGTATACATAAAAATGTCAAAGCATCTTGCCTTTTATGAGGGAGAAAAGCAGGCAACTATGAAGTTTTACTACACAAAATTCTTTGCTAACTCTGTTGACATTCGGCAAATGAATTACTGGTTGCCTTGTGGTAGCAAAATCTCTCTGAAAAAAGATGCTGTGATTAGTCAGTGTCTTTTCCTCAAAAATAAACAATAGTCCTGCCAAAGGGAAAATGTATCATGATTTGAAAGGAATACATTTTATGTTGTAAGATATCCCCATATTTAAATAAAATAAAAAACATTAAGACTTCTCTTTAGCTATGATCATCTTCATAAATTAATTGTGCAGGAATAGATTGTTAATAGACAGGTTAATTGGAGTTGGTAGCATCTTTGTTAATTCCATCATTTATCCTCCATCCCCAAATACAGTCTTCATACTTAGTATATTCCTCATTCCCGTAGCAGGATGTAAACAATGATTGAAAAAAAAGTATTCATTTCTTTATCCATGGTTTTATTTCTCTGAAAAAGATGTTTTAGCTCTAAGGAATGTCTGTTTTATAAATTTCTGATAAAAGCAAATTATTTCATATTATACCTAAAGATTTAATTTTTATAGAACCTCTTCTCTACATCTTTCTTGATGTATTTTTAAACTAATTCATATTGATTGCTGACATTATCTTTTTCATTTTACAGAATAACTATGTGCCCCAGAACTAAGAGAACTAATATAATTTTCAAAACAAGGGTTGGTTAACACATGTTTTTTAAAAACAAAACTTTAAAGATGTTGAGCATTTAAAGGAGGGTAATTTATGGTTACACATCTGGAAATCATGCGTTCTGAGGCACTCCCTGGGGAGTGGTGTCATTGAAGTGTTGAATGAATAAGTGCTTAATGGATAAATAAGTAAATGCAGAAACGAACAAATCAACAAGCAAATGAACGTGGGCACTTTTCTATCATAAATAAGGCAAGCTAATTCAACCAAAGGCAGAAATCAGAATCTACTGGTGTGTTTAACACATAGCCACTATAGGTTTTGTCTGAAATAAATAGAAAAACTCATTAAAACAGCTGATGAAAGCACACTCAACGCTGTTTCAGAGCTACGCAACAGATGCTGTGCAGCAAGCATGGACTCCTTCTTTCAATTATCAACACACAACACGTGGACAGACGGTGCAGGGTACGGTGAAGGTCTCCAGTCCTGCTCTTTAGCACTGTATCGCTCACGCTTAATTCTGCTCCCCCTCCTCTTGTTTGTCAACCTCGCGATTCACTCAGATGCTCACCCTAGTCCCTTTCCCCTCCCATTTTTGCCTCTTATGTGGATTGGTTTGTATAAAACATTTGGGAAGTATTATTTTAGAATCAGAACTAAACAATGTTTTTGAAATGATACCTCGGCTCCTAAAGATAGGAGAGCAGACATTAAATTTTGCCCTAATAATTAAAAATGATGTCAAACTGGGCAGATGGCAAGAAGATGGGATGTGGAGCACTGACCACCGCACAGTGCAGGCTGACCCATAGGAAGCACAGGTCAAGAAGCCCCTGGCCTGCCCATCGTTTGTCAGCAGAGCACCAAGAAAACACATTTCTGCTTTTTTACATTGAGTCATATTTTCAACTGAAAAGTTAATCAGTACACATAGTAAGAATCTTCCAAATTCAGCCTTCTTTCACCTCAGATTCCCAAGCCTGTAGCCACCTCCTCTCCAAAGTCAGAAATGATTACCATTGTCTTGCATGCACATGCAGAAAAATGCTTGCAGATGAAAACAAATATTTTTAAGATATATTTTTATTGATTTCAGAGAGGAAGGGAGAGGGAGAGAGAGATAGAAGCATCAACAATGAGAGAGAATCATTGATCTGCTACCTCCTGCATGCCTCCCTCCCCAGAGGGCTTGTGCCCTGACCAGGAATCGAACTATGACCTTGTGGTTCATAGGTCAATGCTCAACCATGAGCCACATTGGCTGGGTGAAAACCTATTTATTTATGTCAGGAGTCTTTGTATATTTACATAAATGTGAATGGTGTGCCTTAACTTTTTCATTAAAAAATACACCTAGACTAAACTAATAATGATGCAGTTATTTGATAGATTTTTTTTTTCAGCTGTAAAACAGAATGAAAATATAGCCACATTGGAAAAAAGTACGAAAGTTAAACATAGAGGTGCCATTTGAAGCAGCATTTCCACTACTAAGCATATACCCAGCAGGAATGAAAATACAGGCCCCTACAAAAGCTTTACATAAATAGCCATAGCAGCATAACTCATAATAGCTAAACGGTGAAATAACTCAAACGTGTATCAGCTGATGGATGCAGAGACAATATTTGGTTTAGCCATACAATGGAATACTCTTTACCCATAAAAAGGAATGAAATGCCGGTACACACCACAACACAGTATAATCTTACAAACATTACACTATGTAAAAGAAGCTAGCTGTGAAAGGCCAGAGATTTTATGATTCTACTTATATGATATATTCAGAACAGGCACACTATAGAGCAGTGATGGCGAACCTATGACACGCGTGTCAGAAGTGACAGGTGAACTCATTTTTTTGGTTGATTTTTCTTTGTTAAGTGGCATTTAAGTATATAAAATAAATGTCAAAAATATAAGTCTTTGTTTTACTGTGGTAGCAAAGATCAAAAAATTTCTATATGTGACACGGCACCAGAGTTAAGTTAGTGTTTTTCAAAATGCTGACACGCCGAGCTCAAAGGTTCGCCATCATGGCTATAGAGGCATAAAGCAGATTATTAGTTTCCTAGGGCTGAGAGCTGGGCAGCTGATGGGGAACTGGAAGGTGATAACTACAGGGTACTTAATTTCCTCTAGGATGACAAAATGTTCTTAAATTAATTGTGATGATGGTCGCATGACTGTGTGAATATACTAAAAATCAATGAATCGTGCAATTCCAAAGGGCTAATTGTATGGTATACAAATTACATCTCACTTAAGATCCTCCAAAAAAGAGCAGAAAGCATCTTCATGTATTAATATACTATCAAGTGAAAAAAAATACAGTTATAAAATATTCCATTTTCGTTGTACATAAATTGTTCAATCAACCTCATACGGATTGACACTTAGGCTGTTTCTACTCTTCTAATTACAAAAAGCTGCTACAGAACATTTTTGTCCATATATTTTTGCACCTATACACAGCATATAGGTAGAGTAGATTAAAAAATGAAGTTGTTACATTAAAGAGAGACAATATACCATATTGTTAAAGTAGTGCAACAGAAGACTACTCCTTTAATTTGGTGATAGCTGTAGCTGCTGTTAAACTCCAATAGCGTTTAATTGCAATTACTGAGCAAAATGCATGTCTCTGAAAAAAATTAAATGAAAATTTAGGATTTACCCATTCTCTGTCATGAGAGCATTACAGATGAGGCACAATAAGCTCCTTTTAAAAGAAATTCAGACAAAAACCAATGGTTTATTCTATGTAAGCTCTGGAACTCAAGCAAGAGAAGCCTCCTTTTAATAGGCATGAATTTATTTGAATTCATTATGTGGTTTCCCAAATGCTGTGCACATTTAAACTGACCTTTCAGCCTTAAAGTAGGAGTCTCAGAGCAAAAGGATGAAGGGAATCTGTTTCAATTAAGATAAACATCAACTGCCAAGACTGGATCAGATTATTTGAATTCTAAGGAAACAAAATCCGTCATCTAAAGAAATGCAAAGCGTCAGGGACAGCAGTAAACTTGATAAAATGTAACCGTGTGATGTTTTCATGGTGCAGAGATATTACTGGGTGTTCATGGAACACAGGCTCTGTTGGGATGTATTCCTTCCTTTTCTTCCTTCCACCCTTTCTGGCTCATTTTGGAGTTGTTTTTGCATGATTCTGTTTAGTTGCATTATCACCTCTACTGAAATGAACATATCTGGGCAGAGTAAACTCTGTTCATTATGGTTAAAGAATGGTAGGTGATAACTAACAAAATATTATAGTCGATTGAATGTTAGTTTTCCAAAAGAATTAGAATGCAATATATTTCACACTAAAACTTTCATTTACTTATTTTTGGTTGATTCTATTGCTTCTGCCATTGTTTGTTCTTTTATGATTCACGAACTACTTGAGAACTTAGAGGATGAACACAGGATGATGGTTGTGAAGATGATCTGTGATGGGTTTTGGTTAACACAGGCCAAAGTGCATTTGCTGTTCAAGGATGATAGAAAGCATTCATGAACCCTTCAAGGTGGCCAGGGAAAAGAACACTACATATGGCAGGAACAGTCTTGTCTGCCAGAACCTCTGTCTTTTGGATCACTCATCTGTCACAGTGGGGACCCCCTACCATCAGCTGAAGGCAACATTATATCCTCTGGGAAGATTACTATAACCAGTTGGTGTAACCATTTTTTAAAAAAATCCTCACTCGAGGATATTTTTCCATTGATTTTTTAGAGAGAGGGAAAGACACAGAGAAATATCCATGTGAGTGAAACAACTCGATTGGTTGCCTTCTGCACGCTCCCTGATCAGGGCCTGGGATGGGAAGGACCCTGAAACTGAGATCTGTGCTGTTGCCTGGAATCGAACCCTGGACCCTTCAGTCCACAGCCGATGCTCTATCCACTGAGCAAACCAGTGAGGCTGTAAACGTATTTTAAACATACGTATTTTGTTAACTGATTACATTTCTGAACTCTAATCTTAACTAAATTTAGCCAATGGCGGCATTAGAACACTGAAATAGATGCACCCATAGCCAAGGAGAATTCAATATGGGTTTCCTCTTGGCAACGTGCTACCTAAAGTCAAGGTAAATTTACTGTGAGAAAATACTCTTTAAAGAGTGACCACAGGGCTAAATAGTTCTTAGTGATTTCCAAAAACTCTTTCTTTTTCTTGGTTGGGAGAGGCATTGAAAAGCAGAGTTATCTTTAGCCTAAAAAAATGCCCTTCCAGTCTAGCAAGTCAAATTTTGGCAAGCTCTTAAACTTCGATTAAAGAAGATAGATTTGCAGCATAGCATTCTGAGGGCACTTTTATTCCAGAAGGCTTTTTTTGTATACCTTGGTGAAGTTCACTTTCTCTGACCTTGGCCCATGAGGGATCTCGGGAACACATTCGTGCACCAGAAGTTGGGGCAGATAACATTGAAAACAATCTAGCCAAAGACCAACATGAGGACAGGCAGTGGGGAAACCATTATTTGAGGATTTCCAATTTTTCACTGGATATCTGAATGTGAGGGCCATATAAACGTAAGGTATTTAGAGAGCATTCTTCCATCTATTTTCTTTTTTAAATGACTCAAAAAGATGGTCTCTTTGCTCTTCATGTCTTCTGATACTCAAGCCCTTTGTACCTGCTGTAACGGTAATTCTGCTCAACTGGTTCTTTTAGTTTTCAGCTTCCCTGACTACCCTAATTAAAGTATATTTCCAGGACACACACACGCACACACACACACACACACACACAAATGTTAGCTCTGTCCTTTCTGTGTTCTCTTCATTGCATTTATTAGATTGGAAATCTTTTATTAACTTAATATTTTTGCTAAGTTAGCTCCATGAAGGGGGAAGCACCATTGTAACCCCAGTGGCTAGAACATAAGAGACTAAATATATATTTGTCCACATAGAAATATATAGAAACTACCCTATACAAAACTGTAGAATATTATCCTAAACAAAAATTTTCTCAAATGATTTTCTATAAAAAATCATATGTATCTCTATATTCTTGTGTCATCATTGTAGGTTACTATTAAAATAAAAATAATTCATGTGTATTTAAGAATTGAATCTAAAGTAACATTTCTAAATACTATAATATTGAGAAAATTATATTTATACACACATATATATATATATATATATAAAGGCTATATCAAGGAAGTCTCTAGTCTAGCTTTAGCTAGAAATGAAGTTGATTTCTTCCATATTTATATAAATTTATTTCATAGAATAATAAGTTTAGATTAAGCCAAGATTAAATGTATTAACCTTTAAATTAAACAATAATTAAGTTTTGCTTACAGCTGTAATGCCATTTTCTCAGTAAAATTTCCATTATTTCACATGTAAAAGATCTTATATGAAAATCATATACATGTCATGTCCTATACCATAGTAAATGGATAAAATTCTTACACCCTCAAATAGTAACTTGTATCAAAGAGTTACTTGTATCAAACTAGCATGAGCCCAGCTGGTGTTGCTCAGTGGTTGGGCATCAACCTGTGAACCAGGAAGTTATGGTTTGATTCCATGTCAGGGCACATGTCCGGGTTGCAGGCTCGATCCCCAGCAGAGGGTGTGCAGGAGGCAGCTGATCAAATGATTCTCTGTCACCATTATGTTTCTATCTCTCCCTCCCTTTCCCCTCCTCTCTGAAATCAATAAAAATATTTTTTAAAAACTGGTATGAAAACATACAAAAGAAAGTGTCAATAGGCCCTTTTGCCTCCTAATAATAATAAACTGGCTAATATTTATTTGATTTGCTATGAACCAGGCATTGTGCCAGGAAAGCACTTTCCATGTCTTCTTTTATTTAACCTACCGAGGAACCCCAGGGGCTATTTTTCCCCTTGTCCAAGATCACTCGGTTTGAACGTGGAGAAGCCTAGTTTTGAACTCAACCTGATTTCAGGAGTCACATCGTATCTCCTGTACATGTTGTTGCAATTCCAAGCTGCGCCTGAATTTCAATAGCTCAAGCCTATGATGTTTCCCTATGAGCTACAAAACAACAACAAAAACATACAAAGAAATACTTCGAATGCAGTCAAGAAGATAAGGTCTGACATCAAAATGATAACAAGGTTTACAACTAGCTATTAGCTTTTCCACAGAAGAAAAAAATATACCTACAAAGACATACAGGGCGGGACCATTTGCCCTACTCCCCGTGCAGGTGCAGGAAGCGTAAACAGGCTTCATCAAACTTTCTAAGTGTGCTTTTCTTTCTTTCTCTAAAATGGTTAAAGGGTTTCTTAGATAATTGAGAAAAAAGAACTCAATTCTGTTCAAGAGTACAGATCATATATTACATGCAACATAACTTTCCACCTACCCACCTATCAGTAAAAGCAACTCAGAGTTACTCAGAGTCCCTCCACAAATCTTTCTTAAAGCACCAGGCTTATTCTCAGGAATCGGCATATTTTCTATTACTCCGCTTAGTCACAACTCATGTAAAAAATATCTTCTCCTCCCCACTCGCATGCATGAATTTATTCTGGAGGCTATCCTAAGTCAGGAAATGCCAGGATTGAGAACAAACTTTATAGATGTTTTCATGGATTTAATTTTATTTCCCACCAAAAATTATTGGAATTCATAAGTTTCAACATGAGTTGATATGTAAGGCACTACTTTTTTTATTTATTTATCTGACTACTTGAGTCTACCCTATGGCAGCCAGAACAGATTGTCACCAATTTAAAACAATTATTCTGAGAGTCTTTGCTCCTTTTTCTCTTCAAATAGGTTCAATTTCTAAAGTTGGGCACTAATGAATATAGAAAATCAAAGAAGACTTTAAGGCAACTTTTTATTTAGAAATACTTCAGAAGACACAAGGCAGCGGTTCTCAACCTGTGGGTCGCGACCCCTTCGGCGGTCGAAAGACCCTTTCACAGGGGTCACCTAAGACGATCCTGCATATCAGATATTTACATTATGATTCATAACAGGAGCAACATTACAGTTATGAAGTAACAATGAAAATAATTTTATGGTTGGGTGACAACATGAGGAACTGTATTTAAAGGGCCAGAAGGTTGAGAACCACTGCATGAGGGCTTCATCTGGTATTCCATTAAGTCTTGCCTTGAAGTTGAAGGCATGCAATAGACTGACCCATTTTAGGGGATGGGGTGGGGGGAGCGGGAAGAGATTAACCAATGAATTTATATGCGGAGCCCTTGGACAGACAATAATGCAATGAAGGCCTGGGTAGGAGAAGGGAGCAGGGTGGATTAATGGAACAGAGTAGAGAGCTCTGAAACAAACCCATGCACATATGATCAAGTAATTTTCAACAAAGAAGCCAAGATCATTCAATGGGGAAAGGGCAGTCTTTTCAATAAATAATGTTGAAAAAACTGGACTGCCAAACACAAAAGAATGAAACTATTTTATACCAAACACAAAACTAACTGAAAATGGATTAAAAACTTGACTGTATGACCTGATACCATAAAACTCCTAGCAGGAAATAAAGGTGGTAAGCTCCTTGACATAGGTTTTGACAATGATTTTTTAAATCTGATACCCACAAGCAAAAAAAACAAAGTATATCATACTAAAAAGCTTCTGCACAGAAATAAAAACCATCAACAAACTTAACAGGTATCCTATTAAATGGGAAAAAATATCTGCAAAGCATATATCTGATAAGGAGTTAATATCCAAAATATATTTAAAAACTCATACAATTCATAAGTAACAACAACAATCCAATAAAAAATTGGGCAGACCTGAATTTTTCCAAAGAAGATACAGATGGCCAACAGGTACATAAAAAAGATGCTCAACATTATTAGCATCAAGAAAATTCAAATCAAATACTCACTATCAGCTCACACATGTTAGGATGGTTATTGTCAACTGACAACAACTAGAGAGCATTGGTGAGGATAGGAGAAAGGAATACCCTTGCCCACTGATGGCAGTATTATTTGCAATAGTCAAATATAAAGATAACCTAAGTGTCCATCAATAGGTGAATGAATAAAGACATTGTGATAGTGATACACACACCCAGAGGAATATTATTCAGCTGTTAAAAATGAAATCCTGCCATTTGCAATAGCATAGATGGACCTTGAGGGCATTATGCTAAATAAAATAAGTCAGAGACAGAGAAAAAAAAATATAGTTTGATCTTACAGGTGAAAACTAAACAAACAAACAAAAGCCCCCCAAACAAACAAAATACCCCTAACAAGCTCCTAGATACAGAAAACAAATGAATGGTTGCCAGAGGCAAGGGTGGGAGTGTGGGATAAATAGGGAATGGGAGTCAAAAGGTAAAACAAAACAAAACACACAATGGAAAAAAGAGACCCATAAAGTCTCATTACCTAGGGATTAATAACACTCTAGCTATATCACCCAGACATTTTTACACACATAGATACTCACGCACAGAGTATTAATATTTTAAAGTATTAATAAAATAAAGAAATATGACTGCACTCAACCATGATAATGATAAAATGAGCTCATTTAGAGAGCTGGCAAAAAAGCTAGTAGCAGTTATTTGTGGAAAGGAAAAGTTTATTTCTCCTATTGGTGAAACAGAGCCCTCAGACATTTTTCCAAATTTAACTAGGACCTATAAAGATAAAAGAATCCTAAAGATTATCTATAAAGATAGAGATTTTAGTAAGAAATTAAATTGAGTCAAATATTCATTTTGAGTTATTTTTGTTTAAGATTCACCTTTTTCCAGGTATTTTTCTGATGTTCCCTTCCTATAAATATATAACATTTTTCTAGTTCACATACTCTATGTTTAAAAAAAATTAAAGGCTAAATTAATCTAAATAAAAAAGAAATCTATTGTTTTTAAGGCTTGTATAAATATAAAACATTTAAATATTTAACTTGGCTGGCATAGCCTTATTAGGAAGTGATTAAATAAACAATTTATTTAGAATGAGAATACCTGTCTAGCCCAGGGAAAATATTTTGGTCTAAAAATAATCAAATATTCCAGATTTATTTTATATTACTCCACCCTAAATTCAAGTAGTGAGGTGTTTAAATTATTCTGTTCACCAGTAGATTTCTGAAAGCAACTGAAAAACACACTTTAAAAAAACAACAACTATAAATATACTTTCTTACCATGAAAGTAAAAAAAAAAACCCAAACATCTCAGGGATATAGTAGTAGGTGAAACTAAAACTCCTCTGTCCCACAGAAATATTTTAGAAAGTCACTAGATTGGAAATTTCATGAAGGCAAAGAGTACATATTTTGTCATTGTCTCTCTAACAGCCAGCAGGGTGGCTGGGGCAGAACTGGTTTAATAAATATTGTTAAATGAAGCAATGAAAAATGCACCTTTACTTTTACAACTAATAGAGAAGCTACAGAAACCCACCTCTCTCTCTCTCTCTCTCTCTCTCTCTCTCTCTCTCTCTCTCTCTCACACACACACACACACACACACACACACACATTCTTGCTTAAGGACTATGTACTTTAAGATAATGTTTTTGAACAACACTAAAACAAATTATTTCCTGCATGATTAAGGATTAGACCTTAATATTTTAGCATTTCAAAATACTTAAGTCTAGAGTGTGGAAATACTAAAAGCTAACTTAATAATGGGGAAAGTTCATAATACAGCGACAAACAGGAATGCTAGCCCTGACTTTGGAGATCAGAGGTTAACTCCTTTCTGGACAAATGTGACTCTTAGATCCAGTGTCCCAACTGTGAAATTTACCAGATGTGAAGCTATGTTGGCCTTCAAAATGCTCACATTGAAGCAGGAGTGAGCTTGAAATGGTGGCCTTTGTACTTACCCCCAACAGATCTCTTACATCACAAAATAATAATCATCCCATTGACAGAGTCAGAAGGCCAACCATGTTAGTGGGGTGATTAACACGTGCAACACACATGAGCATTTCTGAATGCATCATTCATTACAAGGTGATGGTACTGAGATGAGTTGCTCAGGCGGGAGAAAATATTGAGGAATACTGGGAAGTGTAGATTCTAGAATGTGAGACACGAGTATGGGGAGAAGTACTGAGACCAGAATCACCGGTGGAGGTGGTAAAATTAGGGTGAAAGCCACAGGAACCAGGCAAAAATCCTCCCAACATTACAACTCCTTGACATAGAATAGATGGTAAATTCTGTCTCCACAACTCACCCAGTGAAATACCTACCCTAGCAGAGAATCACCTATTAGAGGAAAATTAAAAATAAAAACAAATTGTCACACTCTCGCTGCTCTTCTCCATGCAACAATCATGTTGAAGACAGATGATGGGACAGGCACTACACTGGACATAGGGGCACAAAGAGAAACCTAGTATAATTCTTTTGTTATTTACATGAGAAAAACCTTAGAGTTATGGAGAAATTTCATGTGTATTTTTAGGAAAGGGTGTAATTACCATAGATATACTTACTGATCATATACAATTAGAGTCTATTTCTACAGGACTCAAATAAACAATTGGGACTTTTTTTTTTTCAAGCAAGAGACTCACAGAATCTTTTGTGGTCCAATTTTTTCTGCCCTCTTCTCCATTCCCATCCCCACTCCCGCCCATGTGCTTAACTCCACCCTCAATCACACCTTCTAACCAATGTAGTTGTCAATTATAACAACCAATGCTTTTAACACATTTTTTATTGGTAACTACTCATAATAAAATAAGTAGATGCCAGAGACTCGGGAATGCTTATTGTCTGCTGTCATTTAGCTACTGCATTTTCTACATTTCAAGCCACTATGCTCTACAGTTAATCCAAAAGCAATGCCTCAGGCCATAGGAACAGATCTAAGGAGATCTCAGTTTTTGCCTAGCATGACAAGGTACACTGAACACGATTCCTACTCAGTCTGGGGCCTGGTAGGGAGCATGAGACTCAGTATGGAGATAACAATCTGTGAATTACATAACCAAGAATGCACGTTGGGACTAGAGGAGCAGGGGATCTGGAGAGGTAGGGAAGGTCTGGCAGTGAGACGACAGCAAAAAGGAACCACCAGGCAGCCCCAAGCAGGAAGGTTACATGGAGAAACCCTTTACACGGATGCACCCAGGAATAATGCCCAAGCCCGAGGCCCTTTCTGTCAGACTAAACCCCTGCCTAGGACTGCTTCTCTGGAGGAGTCTGATCAACTTTTAATGAAGAAAATAAGAGGCATGTTAGCTTTGAATTGACTGCTTCTTGTGCTGCCACCTTCCCTATGCAGTTTACTTCTTTGACCCACCTGAACAGAAGTTTGTCTTTTTTGAATTACAGTGTTCATGGGATTTATCCCGACCACCTAGCTTTGTGTAAGTGCTTAGTTCTGAGAAGTGCCCAAGAAGACTGCCTTAGGAAAAAAAAGGTCTTGGAGAGTAAATGTTTTCAAATTTGTAGTTCTTGATCAGTTAAAATGTCCCACTGATACACAGATTGAAAAATGCATAATATAATCTAACATCTCCTGGCGCTCACAAGGAATTAGCCAATGTGCTAAGAAGCAGGCTTATTAACTCATCTGACCTATTCACATATATATCATAGCTACAGGTAATATTTTATAATTTTTAAAAGTACATGAATACATGAAATGTTCGTATTTGCCATGCAAGCTTAGGTAAACTAGTTTACTTCAGTAGGTCTCAGTTTCCTTATCTGTGAAATGAGGAATAACAAAAGTCACAAGCTTTACGATGAGGACCCCATGGGATAATGCTTGCCAAATGCACAGCTTGGGGGTGCCACACAGTAAACACTCAGTATTTAGCAACTGCCATTATTTTTAATTCTATTAAAAACTATATTGGAAGAACGGAGAGGAACAAAGAATTTCAGGACGTGAATCTTAGCTACTTAACTATGTGACTTCCTAAAGTTTAATGATCAGAGTGCAGTGTCTGGGAGAGGACTTTGATAAAAACAAGGTCTGGAATTTCCTTCAGGAGATAGCTAAGGTGTCATCCTCCATACTTCTTGCATAATCCAATTCAAGTTTTTGAGTATTCTCAAAAAATGACAGAATTATTATGGGATTAGTTAACTTCACAGACATAAGTTTAAGAATTGCATTAATGTCCCATACAAATTGTAATAGAACTGCCTTCATGCATTTGCCTGACAGATGAAACTTTAAGCTCTCTGTTTGACCTCAAATTTCATTTTTGACTTTTAAAAAATATTTCTCCAACCAAACCATTTGCCACATAAGCACTGGCATTGTTTCTAACACATTTTCTCGACCCTACTTGACCAGAAATCTCAAAGACTAGCAAAACTTTTTCCATTTCCAAAATGGGGTCAGGGGTGGGGAGAATTAGATTATAGGTTATTATCTGTACTCCCTTTCATTTCAAAGATTTTATGGTTCTACTTACTGGCCAAATGCCAGAAAGGAAGAAGACAGTGCAGTTTATTGTCTGAGCAGAGAGAGGTCAATAAACTGAACATGACAGGAACCAGCTCGATCCCTAAAGAACCGAGCTATGTCAAAGTCCATTTTCTATTTCTCCATACATCGCTATGGTCCCTGGTCAAAGCCTTGCATGTGAATCTTGAGGAAGAAAGCACACAAACACAGAAAGTAAACATGCTCTTGAGATGCACAAGGTTAAACGAAAAAACTTGAACAATCTAGAATAGAAAGGAAAAGTTGAAATAGTTGACTACTTTTTGGAATACCATGAGGCAAAACCATGTGTGGCCTATGTAGTTTAGATAGTAGAGAAAAGGAGATAAAACAAGAACAACAGTAACAATAAATGTGGGATTTCGACCATGTTATTTTCTTCAGCTCTATGATTGACAAGCTGTGTGACGTCAGCTAAATTGTGTAAAGTACCAAACCCAATATCTAACAGAATGCTCAAAATATTGTAGCTATCATCGTACCAGTGGTTACTATTCAGACTATCACTATGAACTTAGGACAGTGGTTCCCAACCTTTTTTTGGCCATGCCCTACCTTAGCACCTCTAAACTCCTGATGCCTCCTTCCCCCGCCCCTGTGACATATAATTCTTATTATTCAAAAAGTGAACTCCTATTCACATGGAGGAAGCCTAAAAGGCCATTAACTTGGTCTAAACAAGCTTCCAAAGAACGTGGCATTCATGAATGAGCAAAATAAAAGAACATAAGGACAACTAAAGTACTGAGGAATAACTCACTAAGAAATTGTTTAAAAAATATTGTTTACAAAATAATATGAAGTGATATGAAAAAATAGCAAATAAAGTTTCAAAACATATAATAGAGAACTGAAATGCATAAATGTCACAATATATATTTATATACGGTATATGAGGCCCCTAGAACCATAAGAAATGCAAAAAATTCACTGTTAATAACTCATTCTTGAATTGCCCCCCTTAAAAATAAAATTGCCGCCCCTCCCCCCTCTCCACCCCACCCATGGGGCGTGTGCCCCACTTTGGGAACCACAGACATAGGAGCTGCTGTTCTAGCTAGCTGGTGATCCAGTTGCTAATCAGTTACTTGATGTTCTTCGACAAAGTTGTAGTATCAGAGGAAAGATTACAGCAATGACTAGAATGCCATTGGTTAAGAGCTGACACATTTTGCAATAATTTACCCTACCTAAAACAGTATCCATCCTATACATTCCTTGACACAAAGAAAAAAGTCTGTCCACATTGCAATGGCATGAAATCATAGATGATTGAAATGATTATTGTCTGCATTTCATAGATGTGCAAATATTTCATGTTTAAGAATTTAAAGGAGTTGAATGTCTCACCTCATATGTATTTGAAACAGGAAGGAGAATTAGGTACAATGGGAATACTCTTCTGTGTGAAGCTTGACAACAATTACATATTGAAACTACGTTTTATGAAACATTTAACAAGTCACACTCATGCCATCTACTTTATAATTCAAAATGAGTATTGTGCGCTATGAAAGAAAAAAGACCATGGAGTTGTTTACTAGCCGCTTTCAAATGTCATAAAGGAGAACCTAATTATCTACTGATTCACTATCCGCACATCTATTGATAACTGGAAAGAAGTGGGTTAACATTTAAACAAGGGAGGTTAGTATTCCATATGAAAAAACCCCTTAATTGTGTGGGTTGTGAAGCATCAGGACCATTTCCAGTAAGGAAGCTCTGGAGGCTGCAACCCCGGTGTGCATACATTCTACACCTAATGTTCTTTCTTGTTCTCCCTCATGTGTAGAAGAGAGAAATGGAAGGATTGCAGTTGACTCCCTTAATCCTCTAGCAGAAGTTCTTGGGGTTGAGGTGAGGGGGAAATGTCTTCTACATTCAAGTCCATTCATGGCAGCCTTTGCCCAGAAGGTGGCAATGGGATTAAACAGGGTAGGGTGCTAGATGGTGGACGTCTGATTTGAAATGGGCTGGAGTTTTTCCAATATTGACCTCACCTCTGATCTTCCACACTTCTTCTGATCTTCCTCACAATTATTAATTTTTTTTCCTGACTTTTATTCTGAAGAACAGTTTACCTTAGGCTTCCACAATTCACATCCTCACCTATCACCCAGGATGCTCCTAGAAGAGCCAAACCCATGAGAAGGCCGAGGGTGGGTAATACATCTATGTAAATTATAATTCCTCTGTTATGCTAAGAAAGTACATCCATAGGTTCTGGGATTCTCCCTATTCTCTATTCTTTTGAAGTACTTTCTAGTTTAGGCCAAATGACCACAGAGTGAGGCATTCTGAGAATTAAGTATATCACAGGCATAGCCTTCCATTAGTTATCTTTACGTGGTTACACTTAACGGGACCTCACTTAGGCTCACTGTCTTTGTGCCCCTGTGGTACCCTAGCCCTTCCTGTAGGTCCTGCTCCCTTGTTAGATTTGGTGCTTTGGGCTAGAGGACACCTTACTTCTATTAACCATTTTCTAATATATCTTCAACCTCTGCTTGACTTCTTGAGAACTTGGATAATCTCTGGAAGGGCTCCTAAGAAAATCTACACAGTTTTTAAATTAAGACTCTGCTTTTTTTGTGACTCTATTCCTCATCAACCTAGTTAAATGCCTCCAGGTCTCATTCGTGTTACCTTTATCCATGCTTTACCAATTCCATATGTTTAATAATAATTATTACTCAGAATATCTATACCAGCCGTGGGCAAACTATGGCCTGAGGGCCGGATCCGCCCGTTTGAAATGAATAAAACTATTGAAAAAAAAGACCGTACCCTTTTATGTAATGATGTTTACTTTGAATTTATATTAGTTCACACAAACACTCCATCCATGCTTTTGTTCCGGCCCTCCGGTCCAGTTTAAGAACCCATTGTGGCCTTCGAGTCAAAGAGTTTGCCCAACCCTGATCTATACAGATCTTCCAGGCGTCTCTCCCTAAGGGAAATATCCTTGAAGACCTCATTAACATTTTCCCTCTTTTGTTTCATCTTATAATCTACTTTTCTCAATCTTGCTTTGACAGTTGGATGGATCCATGACTAATGATTCCTATACCCATGATTACATTCATGTCCTCATTCTTTCTGATTTAATTAAATTCACTATATGATTGGAATGACTGATAGAGGGAATAATAAGTGAGCTATTTTTTTTACCTCTCCTGAAAGGCAAGTTTTAGTGATGGGACCAAAACCATGGTAGGCCTCAGATCAATGGGGAAGTTACAGGTAGGACTATGTGTTGCACACACATAACAACAGTCAGTTTTATTCATGTTAGTTTGTACAGTGCAATGCTACCAAGGAATGTTGCATGGGGCAATGTTCTACAAACTTTATTCACCATTGACATATGAAACAAAAAAGGCTGATAATCCCATTTCGAAATATCCCAACTAAAGAAATCCCCCCCTTTTTTAAAGAACACAATACCAGTTCAGCATTTCTTTACCAACCGCCATACTGAATTGCTGACATGTCAGCTGTGCATACAGTACTTAATGAGTGAAGATTTTCCCACCTAATATAAGCGTAAAACAAATTCATAAAAAATGAGAAAGTAAAATTAATGTAGCTTGTTTTAAAATTAATGTATCTTAATTGATACAACTCTTTTGTGATTTCTTATAAATGAAAATTGCCCACCACTTTAAAATCTTTCAAAGTAGAAGTATTTGGACTATTGTTATTTGCATTTCCCAGGAAATTTAAGTAGCAGCAAATATGTCACAGTCCCCATAGGAATACAGAAAACACAAGACTCTCCAGCAGGAGGGTAGCACTACAGAACATAGAACTATACAGGATCTTCGTAGTTTATTAGCTTAGTGTTTTCCAAACAGTGTTCTTTGGAAGCCTAGGGCTCTTAGAGGTACTGCAAGGATAGAAATGGGGTGGGGGTAAAGGTGCAAACTCAGTGGCTGTTTTACTGTTATATTTTTACTTACATATTTCACACATGTGCATGTTTAAAATTATCTGTATATCAGATATACAGATAATTTTAAGTCCTTCATATGTAGTCATTTGTATTAGCATTTCATTTGTGGAAAGTACTCCATTGAAAAAACATGTCTGAAGTTCACAGATCTGTGTCACCTCCTTTATTTTACAGGAGAGTAGACCTGGCTATAGAGAGACTGGGTGGCCTCCGACACAGCAAGTTGGAAGTAGGGTGGAAAAGGGCTTTTTCAGGGGAATCTCATAATTTACAACTTTAAAGAGTATAACTACCTGAAATTCACTCTGTGCTTCCCGAGTTATATTTTAAATTCTCAAGGTATCTTAATCACTTCTCCTAAACACTATGCAACTCTAGGTCTGTTACGTAACAGCTGTGATACAAACTTAGGTAATAAGAAAAGAAAAAAATTCATCACATGGTAAAAACTCTGACCCAACCTTGAAAGCAGTCACTTTCCTAAGAAAGTCACAATGTATATTGGATAGGCTGAAAGCATGCACATTCCATTTTCCCCTTTACAAAAGCCTCTAAGACAAAACACACAGGATAGAATATGTTTCAAAGGTGACTTAAAACCCGATGAAACCTAATACAAAGCCTTACAGAGCTTGCAGAGAACAAAGTTAAACTTGCTAACTAATATAACTGGAAAGATGATCTATTCAAAACTGGGAGGCACTGACCTTTTGCTCTTTATTTCTCTGTAACAGGAACAGATGACCTTATTTTCTGCCAGTAGAGAACACACTAGCCTAGAGGCTAAAACTGCAAGTCTATCACACAGCCATGTTCAACAACCAACACCAGCCCTAAACTTCGTAGGCAATCAGACCTCTAAAACAACAGCTCCAATTTATTTCTTCAATCACTCAATAGCTAAACAAACATTCGAATGCAGTTAGATATAGTCACAAGGTAGACAGTTTTAAAGTGATTAAAAATCATAACTTTATAGGGATTTAATCAGGGCTGTAAATAAGTTAGTGTGCATTGACTTCTTCTCATATTGATTGAAGAGGGGCGGATAGGAAAAAGGAAAGGCAAACTAATCTAAAGCATTGCATCCTTCCAGAAGCCAGTGAGCACACTTCCAAAGGTAGCATCTGGCTTGGAGGCAAGTAGACAGTTTTGGAGAAAGTGGGCCAATGGAACAGAAAATAGATTTACATAAGATGAATTAAGATGTTAAAGCCAAAAGATAGGTCCCAAAGTATTCTAAAGTCCAAAATGAAATTAACTCATTGGGTAAGGGAATAAATGGCAAATCAGCAGGTCTCCCTCATGGGAAGTCAACTGTTAAAAGGATGAAGCAGATTTTGGCATTTGAAAAGAAATGGAGGTTGCGGGAAATGGGTAGTTGAGAAGTTAAAACAGAAAAAGTAGTCAGGAGAAGTCATTGTCCCATGAGCTTTCTGGGTCCTGTCTGTGCAGAGGCACAGAGAGAGAAAAGGGCTACTTTTATTTGTTTTTATTGAATATATATATATATATATATATATATATATATATACACACATACATATGTATATATACATACACACACACACATACACACATATATGAATTCATACACACATATATATTTCCCCTTTTTTCCTAATCTATCATCTATATAGATTTTACTATAAATATAAATAAATAAATGTGTATAAAGTATTTGAATGATACAAGAGATAATAAAATGGTAAAACTGTAATTACAGCAATTACAACCACAGGCCAGACAATTTAGAGGCAGCAGTGATATGCCCAATCCATTATATTATTTATAAGGCACATGTAAGATTAACAATGGGAGAGGTTTCTGTAGTATACAGTTAAATCTAGAAATCATTAGCATAAAGAGACATTTATTTCTTACATAAAAAACATTTTGACCCCAAACTACACAAAATATATAAAATTAGATGTAACAATATACATATTCACAAATCAATATTTAAAAAATATATTGTAAATTTTGGCCCTATTTATTTATGAAAATAGCTTACACAATTTGGAATAACAAAGTAGAATAGTTGTGGATAAAAATGGACTATGATAATCTCAGAGGAGTAGAGGATGTCAATATTACTAGTCTCTTGAAGTGGACTAATTATTGCCCATTGAACACTGAATTTAGAAATTAGTCTTCCAACACTTTAGGCAAAAAGAAAAATAGGTTGGTTAAATACTGTTTATTCAAGCATCCAATCCTGTTTTCACACAGGCAGGACAGAAATCACAAATGAGTAAAATTCATTTATTTTATAAATGTTGATTACCCACTTATGTTAGGGCGTTATACTATATGGTAATGAATATAATGTTTCTAAGTATGTCCCAGTATTTATTGCTTGACATAAAAGAACCATACACACTTTTCTTTAAATAAACTCTAAACTCAAGGAGGACCTTATTACATCTACTCGTTTATAAGGAATCATAACTGACTTAAGAGACAAAATCTACATCTATAATTTATTAAAACTCACAGAAATACGATTGAAGGGACAATTCTTGATTCTAAGCCACTGTAAAACACTAGTACAGTAACCACATAAGTCTGTGCTAAATTCCTTATGCAAAAATTTTGAGCATTTATGTGTGTTTGCCTGTTCATAAAATATATAATACTTTGCTTCTGCTTCCATCTTATCCCCAACCACCTGCCCTCACCCACTGCTTTTATTTCCCCCATCTGAAGCAAGATTACTTCCACTTCAAAGAGGTAATCTTAGTTATTTACAATTACTAAGATAACGTACGTTTAACTGCTGAAATAGCCATAAAAGTATTCTGTAAATAGCTATTTTAGACACAAAAGTTACTTTGTTGAAAAAATATTCCCTAAGGGCCATATGCTTACAAGCATATCAGGTCAATATAGGGGAAACAGTACCATAAAATATTAGAATATGTTGAAATTAATATACTTTTCATTAAGGTGAAAATACTAAAATGATCAGAAACACATAGTTACCAGGAAATATTATTGACAAAATAAAACATAAGCAACTTGATATGTATTGAGCCACATTGTTAAATTTGTGTTGGTCAGATGATTAAAATATATAACATTATTAATTTCTCTAACTCAATTTCACAACTGTGCTAAAAGCCAAGGTTATCATTTCTAAAGAGAATGACAAAGACTGTCAAACTACCAAACTGCTTTCAAGAAAGGTGAGAAATTAAGCAACCAAATCAGACAGTGAAAATAAGTTTTCATTTCTAAACTTCCAACATATTTGCAAGTTTCTTTTCTCCTCTCAAAACTACCACCAGATGAATCGCTCTAGTCCACATGGAGTTAAAAATATGAGCACCCCTGTGTTTAGAGCCGACAGATTGGACACAAAGGGGAGAACAAAACGGTCACCAACACCATGCTCTTTCTCACACAGCCTTCACATCAAACCTAATTCTCGAACCTCGTCAGCAATTACTAAATACTCAAGTATTACGTCAATCCGAAAAGGGAAGGCTGGGAAAGATGAGAGAAAAGCATGTTACCAAACTGCCTCTGTAGTCTTCAGGGAACTTGTAGACCGGGACCTTGGCTTCATAATAATACTCATTTTGGGAGAGAAAAAAGGAGGAAAGTCTTCTGATTAATACAGTTCAGTTGTCCTTCCACAAATATATTCCACTTTCCAGGGAGGCTGTTTGAAGAAACCCAGGGTTCCCGGAGCCCAGCTCCTGCCCAGCGTCCGGAACATAAGGAAGCTGCTAAGACACCGGAGTCCTTCCCTCTTTCTTACTGAATTCACTCCAGCACTTGGCTGTTCGGAAGTGACAGTTCTTTTTTCTGTTTGCATCGCCAAGGGAGGAACTGAAGTTTGAATCTATTCTTCATCTGGTCACAAGGGAAACCCACACAGTAAAAGAGCCACTCGATCTTGTCTTTTTTTGCAAATCCATAATCACAGGCTTAAAGTTCCCCACCAGTCTGAAAGTACCCAGGTAGAGTGAAAGGAAAAGAAAGTCACCGCCAAGCCCGCTAACACGGGAGAGCTGTCAGGGAAGTTCCATTTCAGCGCGACCACAGGAAAACACTCCTCCCCGGAGCCAAGAAGCCAGCCGGGAGCAGAGCTCTTCACTGCGCTGGGCCCGCGGTTTTACCTGCGAGTGTAATTTCAGTCCTTGTTGTCCCCCGCTTGGAATCTGACTCCAAGCCTTTGTGAATGAGGACTATCATTCAATCTCGCCAGGAAGAAACTATTCTTCAAGGCTTGTATGACGTCTGTAGGGAGGCAGTTCAAAACACCGCAGGGAAGTGAGAGAGGAAAAAAAACCAAAACACAACACCCAACCAGAGCGTCCAGCCCCGCCTTCTCCTGAATTGCTGAAACTTACAAAGCCAAGGGACAGACCAGCCCAGAGACCAGGACTGTAAGCCAGCCAAGCAGACCTCTCAAAACGTATAAACCCATTTCCTCCTCTGGGAAATGAGGTGTCTGTGTTATTCAGCGGAAGAATCACTGAGCACCTTTAGAAGGAACACACCCCTTTGCATGGAGTTGTTTGTTAATTACCCTCTTGCAAAAAAAAAAAAAAAAAAAAAGTCATTTTCTCAAAGTCCTGTACTCAAAACTCAAATTCTTTGTCAGAGCAGAGTTGAGAGAGCTTGAGGGTTTAGCAGCAGTACATGTGGAGCGCAGTTAATGAAATGCCTTGCTTAGGGGCTGGTTGTAGAGAGGCAAATTGCCTCTTAAAAAGTCACCATTGTAGCCGGCATCATGGCATCAGGTTGCGCCAGAATGTTTAACCAGAAAAACTTAATGCATTATTGCTGGACAAGTGGCTACATGTACTAAGCCTGTTCCCTTGCACAATGTCCTCAAAACCTTATTTCTTTTTGAAAATCATATGCAAACTTCATTGATTTCTATACACCAAGACCCTGAGTCTGCTAATTCTTAAGTAAGCTCTTCAGTGAGACATGAAGCTCACACCATTTCACCTTAACATCTCTTATTGTGAAGACCAATCCCTGCCCTACCTCCTACATCTAAAATAAAAGCTTTTCTATTTTAGTAGATATAATCCAAGCTGAATGCAATTGCTCTTAAGGAACATGTGACCACCCAAGCTATCCCTTTGAACATTTGTACAAAGGAGATATATTCATCTGGGTGTGTCAACTTCAGTTATTTTGGATGTGAATTATCAAGCGAAAATAATGAAAGCATTCTGATCCTTCAAATGACATTAGTTAGTACGTTGGTTCTCTAGTCTGACGTGAACTTCGTATTTATTTAGCATTTGTAGGCAGGATGTTGGAGTGCAGTTGTGTCCCACCCAAAGGACTTGGAAAATTAATGTCGTGAGGCATCCCGCCAGAGGCTCTGGCTGCTTATTAGAGCAAACCCTTCAACTCCTCCTCTGGTCACGATTTAAGGTGCAGTTGTGATTTCGTCTCCTCTGAGTGGCCCCCAGGCCTCTGGAGGCACATGCCAATCAACTGGTTTCCATAATAGCCCATCTCCTTAAGCTTTTCAGTTTTCCTATGATTGCTCAGGAGCTTTCATGCACTCTGAGCTCTGTTGCCTATTTAGCGTGTTGACGGCACTTGAAGGCAGGTTAACCAATCACATATTTTTAGGAATTCAGAGAAAGGTTTGTGAGACTACTCATGTTTGAGGGGAAGGAGGCTCACGGGAGGAGGTTTATCTTAGTTTCTTCCTGCATTTTTAACAAGGGAAACAGAATAAAAAAACAAACTGAATAAAAGTAAGCAATTACCATTATTAATTTGGAGCACTGGTCTCTTCTATGGAAGGTTGCTATTTCATGGGGAAGCAATGACAATGGTCATGGAATGGAATGTCTGAATATTATGCGTTGAACTCTCCTGAAATAATCAGCCCTGTGTTCTACCATCCCCCGGAAGGCTCTCTGTCCCAGGGAGATTACTTAGCTCACGGCCACTCCCTTCACTGTCCCTTCACTGTCACATACGCAGAAGAGGTAAGTGCTGCCTGGAGCGCTGTTCCTTACTTGCTCAATGTTCCATGCATTCCAAGAATCTACCTGTGAAAATCCTATTGGGTATCTCCTGAACACAGTATAACAGTCCCAGAAATACTAAAATATCACTTCTGTCCTCAAAGAAAACAAGTTTAAGCGGGGAATCTGATGCTCTATGCAACTAACCGGAATACTCAAAGCTTCTTGGATCAGTACATCACATTTGCTATTACAGAGAGAGATGGACAATATTAGCAGGCCATTAAGATTTAAGTTTTTAACATTTTGCTTCTTCTCCTAATACTCAAGGTAGTGACAGAATAATAATTTTAAAAAACCATGAAGAGTACTTATTCAATATTACAGTGTTTACTCTACGGCAATTTTTCACACAAACATTTCTGAAATAATGTTTTGTAATCTGTGCCATGTATTTTTTTCCCTTTGAAAAGCTGCTCAGAATGGAGCAGATAAGGCACTGCCCTCCACATTCCTCTTAGTACACAAGTGTATGATGGTGTGCAGGCTGACAAGGAAGCCCAAGGAAGCCGGGACCCAGGGAGGCTGGCTGTCAGGAACCATGTGGCCCTGGTCTGTAGGACTTCGAAGAACATGCATTTGATCCAGAGCTGCTATTACGGATAGCATGCCCTTAATATATTGCATTGTGTAATGCTGTATAAACTTCTATTTGACTACTGTCACCACAGCATTTATTTTTGTTTTGTGTTAATTTTTATTTATTTATTGTTTTTAGAGGGACAGGAGGGGGAGGGAGAGAGAGAGAGAGAGAGAGAGAGAGAGAGAGATCGATTTGTTCCACTTATTTATCCATCTGCATATAATTTATTGACCCAAACCACTATGTCACATGATATTCCCTGAACTTTAGGCATTTGGTCATGACATCTGCAGTTTTGCCAGGTTGGCATACCATCTATACTATTACTTGCTTGACATTTTTCTTCAATGGCTCAAACTTAAATAATATAAGTTCTTTTTAAAATATGTCTTTATTGATCTCAGAGAGGAAGGGAGTGGGAGAGAGAGATAGAAACATCAATGATTAGAGACAATCATTGATCGGCTGCCTCCTGCACACCCGCACTGGGGATCAAGACTGCAATCTGGGCATGTGCCCTTGACTAGAATTGAACCTGGGACCCTTCAGTCCACAGGCCAGTGCTCTATCCACTGGTTCATAGGTTGATGTTCAACCACTGAGCCACTGTGGCCAGGCTTAAGTACTATAATTTTAAAAGATAGCTTTATTATTTTGAAATGCTCTGCCCTCTTTCAAATCTGTCTTATTTTCAGACTACAAGAGATACTCTACACTTTTTAATGAGTCATGAGCAGATTTTTGAGAACCATGTCATAAACCTATAAAATATTCAGACCCATCAAATATGCTTAAATTCAGTACTGCCATTATTTCAAATAACTTTTTAGGAAAAATGACCATGGAATTGCAATTCTTTTTTACAGTGTCCTGGTATTTTACATTGTACTCTAACATTAATAAGGACAAGTTACTTTGGCCCTAGCCGGTGTTGCTCAGTGGATAGAGTGTCGGCCTGTGGACTGAAGGGTCCTGGATTCAACTCCAGTCAAGGGCACATGCTCTATTGCAGGCTCGATCTCCAGTAGGGGGTGGGCAGGAGGCAGCCGATCAATGATTTTCTCTCATCATTAATGTTTCTATCTCTCTCACTCTCTCCATTCCTCTCTGAAATAAAAAAAATTATATAAAAAAAGAAAAAGAACAAGTCACTTTGAACTCTTATAGCATTTCCTTGTTATTGAGGAATAATACATTTTCCTTCGAGCATCTTCTCTTATTATACTAGCTAACTATACAACTGGCTTCAAGGACTTTCCTATAGGCATGAACCTCCTTGGAACTAAATTCCTTAATTTCTGAGGAAAAGCCCAGGGTAATATTTTGAAGGCTTCTGACCTTCAGGTTTCCAACCTCTTTTGTAAAATTTCAAGTTACAATAATAGCTGTCACAATTTTGATGTAATCCCCTGCTTAATTTTGCTTTTGTTGCCTGCCTTTGGGTGTTATGTCCAAAAAAGCACTGTGAAGATCAAAGTCAAGCAGCTGGTCCCTATTTTCTTCCAAGAGTTTTATGGTTTTAGGGCTTATAGCATTTTACAATGTCTTTAATCCATTTGAAGTTACTTTTTAGGAGTGGTATGAAATAGGGGTCCAGTTTCCTTCTTTCGCATGTGGCTATCCAGTTTTCCCAACGCTACTTATGGAAGAGACTATTCTTTCCCCATCATATGTTCTTGGTGTTCCTGTTGAAGATCAGTTGACCATCTAAGCATGGGTTTTTTTCTGGGCTCTCTATTCTGTTCCATTGATCTACAGGTCTGTTTTCTTTTGTGTTGGTACCATACTGTTTTTATTACTAGAGCTTTGTAATATAGTTGGAAATCAGGAAATGTGATGTCTTCAGCTTTGTCCACCTTTCTCAGGATTGCTTTGACTATTCGTGGCCTTTTTTTATTTCTGTGAAAAATGTCAACGCAATTTTAATAGGTATTGATTTGAATATTTGCATGAAACTGAAAAGCTTCTGCACAACAAAGGAAACTATCAACAAAATTATTTGGGGTTCTGCACCCAATCCAATGTGGGGGATGAGGGACAGGGCACATTTCCAAACCAACAAGAAATTCTTGGACATCAGTAGGGTGTCTGAGAATTCAACCCAATCTGACACAATCTATCCAGAAATAGTATCAGATTCCATAGGGTAAGCTCTCAGTCCCAAAGGATTGCCTCTCCTCCTCTACCTGCTTCAGACACTAGCTGCAAGTCCATGTTGTTACCTGTGCTTCTGACAGACTATAAATGAGAGGTTCCTGTGACCCCCTCCTTGCGTTCCAGTAATTTTTGGCTGGCTCACAAAATTTAGAAAAGCCATTGACTCACTAGATTACATTTATATAAAATGATATAATTTAGTAACAAGCAGATGGAAAATATGCATAGGAAGGTATGAGAAAAGGGTATGGAGTTTCCAGCTCTCTCCTAGAATGTCACTTTCCCTCCCCTCTTTCCACATGTTCACCAACCCTACAGCTCTCTGAACCCCATCCTCTTGGATTTTTAATGGAGGCTTCATTACAGGCATGACTGATTAAATCATTGACCACTGGGGATCATTCTGCCTCTAGTTCCTCTTCCTTCCCCAGAGGTCCTGTAGGGTTTGGGGCTGAAAGTTCCAACCCTCTAATCACATTATTGGTTCCCCAGGCAAGCAATTCCCTATCTAGCTATCTAAGGGCTTTCTGAAAGTCATCATAGTAACTTAACAAAGGACATCTTTATGGCTCTTATCACAGGAAATTCCAAGGGTTTTAAGGGCTGTGAGCCAGGAACCAGTGGACAAAGACCAAATAATTATGAGAAATACAGTTTGGTCATCTGATGACGAATGAATACATTGATGTGCCACATAATAACCTTTATGTGACCATGGTCTCATAAGACAGTAATGGAGCTGAAAAATTCCTATCATTTAGTGAGGTCATGGAGCAATTCATTACTCACGTGTTTGTGCTGATGCTGGTGTAAACAAACCTGCCAGCTGCATGGAAGTATAGCACAGAATCCACATATGGCTGTTACAAGTCTCTTTTAGAGATTGAAAGGGGTACAATAAATTCATTACATTGGCATATTTAGATTCTGATTGAAATACTAAATAAATTTTTTTTTAAAAAAATGTATTCATTATTCTTTATTGACCCACCATTGAATTAAATTATACCCATAACAATCTTATTTGGCATATTGAAACAGATATGTTTGCTCTGTGTTCTTTTTTATTTCTTTTATTACTTAAAGTATTACAAAGGGTATTACATATGTCTCCTTTTTTCCCCCACCCTTGACAATCCCCTGGCCTCCCCTACCCCGCAGTGTCTTATGTCCATTGGTTATGCTTGTATGCATGCATATAAGTCCTTCAGTTGATCTCTTACCGCCCCCCCCCCTTCTGCCCCCCTACCCTCCCCGGCCTTCCCGCTGCAGTTTGACAATCTGTTTGAGGCAGCTCTGCCTCTGTATCTATTTTTGTTCATAAGTTTATAATGGTCTTTATTATCCATGAATGAGTGAGATCATGTATTTTTCCTTCATTGACTGGCTTATTTCACTTAGCATAATTTTTTTTCTTTATTGATTAAGATATTACATATGTGTCCTTACCCCCCATTACCCCCCACACTCCCATCCCCCCACTCATGCACTCACTCCCCTGTTGTCTGTGTCCATTGGTTAGGCTTATGTGCATGCATACAAGTCCTTTGGTTGATCTCTCCCCTTCCCCCCACCCTCCCTTACCTTCCCTCTGAGGTTTGATGGTTTGATCGATGCTTCTCTGTCTCTGGATCTGTTTTTGTTTATCAGTTTATGTTGTTCATTATATTCCATAAATGAGTGAGATGATGTGATATTTATCTTTCTCTGACTGGCTTATTTCGCTTAGCATAATGCTCTCCAGTTCCATCCATGCTGTCGCAATAATTTAGACAGGTGAAAACTTGGTGCTGGTTTTAGATGATAAAAATGAATTATTATTATTATTATTTTACATTGGCATTGTATAAGAAAATGACCTTAATTGTGTTGTTGTTGGGATGCATAGTTGAGATGTATAAGGGTAAATAGGATGTCTAGGATTTGTTTTAAAACATAAATAGAGGGATTGGGAAGGACAGAGGAAACCGATATAGCAAAATGTAACAGCCACAGAAACTGGGAGATGGGTATATGAAAGTTCATTGTACTCTCCACTTCTGTGCATTTAAAAATGTTCATAATAAAACATTTTAAAAGGTAGAATTAAAAAATGTATAGCATATACAATTATGTAGAGTACATATTTGGTAATAATAATAAATGACTATGTTACTGGTTTATGTTTTTATTACATTATATTTGTAAGTTATTTTAGAGTGTACTCTTTCTATGCATAAAAGTTTGGTGTTAAACAGTGTGCTGTGATAGGCTGGCAGCAGTCTGATGCATCTCTTGTTCATTGAGTCTCTTGATTGCATCATTTTCTCTTGTGCTTGATTTAATCTCATGTTGTTTTGTATAGTAACATGCTATGCAGGCCTATAGCCTAGGAATAGTAGGCTATACAATATGTCTTAAGTGTGCAGTAGGCTATACCGTGTAGGTTTGGGTAAGTGCACTCTATGATGTTAGCATAATGACAAAATCACCTACGAATGCTTTTCTCAGAACGTATCCCTGTCATTAAACAGTGCATGACTATATTTATTTATTACAAACTATAATATTGAAAAAATAAAAAGACAACCTGTGAGAAGATATTTTCAAATCATATATTTGATAAGATGTTAATATCCAAAATATATAAAGAACTCATATGACTCAATGGCAAAAAAATACAACAAAAAAACCCTAACCAACTCAAATCCCAAATTATATGATTAAAAAATGAGCAAAGGATCAGAGTACACATTTTTCCAAAGAAGACCATGGCTAACAGGTACATAAAAAGGTGCTTAACATCACTAATTATCAGGGAAATGCAAATCAAACCTAAGAGGAGATATAGCCTCATACCTGTATTGATGATGTGTATATAAAAAAGACAAGAGGTAAATGCTGATGAGGATGTGGAGAAAAGGGAAACCTTGGAGGCTATTGGTGGGAAGGTAAACTGGGATAGCCACTATGAAAACATCAGAGTTTCCTCAAAAAATAAAAAATTGAACTACCATATGATCCAGCAATTCTGCTTCTGGGTATCTATCCAAAGGAAATGAATTCTATATCTCAAAGAGATATCTACACTTCCATATTCATTGTAGTATTATTCACAGTAACCATGGTATGGAAACAACCTAAGTGTCCTTCCATGGACAAGCAGATAAAGAAGATGTGGTATAAAAATATAGTGGAATATTATTCAGCCATGGAAAAGAAGGAAATATGCTATTTGTGACAACATAGATGAGCCTGGAGGACAAGCCAGACAGAGAAAGACTGTACACCCTCACTTATAAGTAGAATCTAAGAGAGAGAGAGAGAGAGAGAGAGAGAGAGAGAGAGAGAGAGAGAGAGATTATAGAAACAGTGTAGAATGGTGGTATTCAGGACTGACAGGTGTTGGAAATGGAGAGATGATGGCAGAGGTGTACAAGCCTTTAAGAAGAATAAGTTCTGTAATCACATCATCTACACTAATAAAAGACAAAGATGCTAATTGTCTATACCTTCACTATGCCCTAAGCCATGCCCACCAGACAATCAGAGTGACTATATGCAAATTAACCCAACCAAGATGGCGGCTGGCAGCCAAAGAGCTGGAGCAAGCAGGAGGCTTGGTTGCCTGGGCGATGGAGGAACCAAGCTTCCCACCAGCCCTGAGCCAGCTGTGGCCTCTGCTAAAGGCAATAAAGTTTCAATTATAGAAGATAAACAAATACCAGATACCTGTTTCCAGCCAGCCTCCACTGGGAGCTTGTGTGGCTGGGGGTTGTGGCCAGCCTGCAAACAGACATCAGCCCCTCACCCAGACTGGCCAGGCACCCCAGTGGGGTCCCCCACACTGAAGGGGCTGTGGCCAGCCTGTAAACAGCCATCAGCTGCTCACCCAGGCTGGCCAGGCACTCCTATATAATAAAAAGGTAATATGCAAATTGACCCTAACAGCAGAACGACTGGGAATGACTGGTCACTATGACACACACTAACCACTATGGGGCAGATGCTCAATGCAGGAACTGCCCCCTGGTGGTCAGTGTGCTCCCACAGGGTGAGCTCTGCTCAGCCACAAGCCAGGCTGATGGCTGCCAGTACAGCAATGGTGGTGGGAGCCTCTCCCACCTCCTCAGCAGCGCTAAGATGTCCAACTGCAGCTTAGGCCTGCTCCCCGCTCCCGTGCTGCCAGAGGGATGTCTGACTGCCAGCTTAGGCCCAATTCCCCAGGGAGTGGGTCTAAGCCAGCAGGTGGTCATCCCCTGAGTGGTCCCAGACTGCAAGAGGGCACAGGCCAGGCTGAGGGATCCCCCCGAGTGCACAAATTTTTGTGCACCAGGCCTCTAGTAAGTTATAAAAATGTCTAATCACTATGTTGTACATCTAAAACTAATATAATATCTGCCAATTGTAATTGAAAAATAAAAAAGAAGTTCTGTGGCTCGAATGTGCAGAACTGTGACTATAGTTAATCCTGTATTGTAAATAGTACGCACAATTCACTAAGAGAGTAGATCTTAAGCATTCTCACCCCTCCCCCCCCCCCCCCCCCCCGCCACACAAATTGTAACTAAAAGGTAATGGATGCATTAATTAACCTGATTGTGGTAATCATTTCACAATGTATGGGCATATCAAACCATCACATTGTACACTTTATATATTTTAATTTTTTAATTACATTTATTGGGATGACATTGGTTAATAGGACCATAAAAGTTTCGGGTGTGGATTTCTATGTTACACGATCTGTATATTGCACTGTGTGCACTTTAAATACCAGTATATACAACTTTATTTGTCAATCATACCTCGATAAAGCTTGGGAAAGAAAATGAGAAAGACTGACAATATCTCATATGATATAATACCAAGAATCAAGAAAGATAACAGCTAATTATACTTTAACAGTCTAATAAAATAAAAATAAAAATGAGAGTATGAAACAATGACATAAAAACATATAAAATAAAAATCATCAAAGCCAAAAGCTGGTTCCTTATAAAGAATAATAAATCGACAAACACAAAGCAATACTGAACAAGAACTAATTTGAGAAACACAAATTGTCAGTATCAGTTTCTCTAGACATAAAAAAATGAAAATATGTTATGAACAACTTTATATCAATAAATTTGAAAATTTAAGCAATGTGGGCAAACTTCTTGAGAAACACAACAAAAGAAATGGAAAACACGAAGTCATTGTATTTAGATTAGAGATTGAATCTATAGTAAAAAATTAATTGAAAACAATAAAGTTTTTATAAATAAAAATAACAATAATCATGATTATGTAATAATCCACCTGCTAATTACTTTATATATTCTCTTTTAATTGTTCATCTCAACAATCCTGCACGTTAGGTGCACTAATACTGATTTTATGAATAAAGAAAGCCGGTGATTTGTTTCAAGTCACATCACTGGTGACAGGATCAGTATGCATGTGATGTGTGTGATGTGTTTGTGAGAAGGAAAGAGTGGAGAGAGAAGAGAGGAAAGAGAGAGGATGATTAAAAATTGCTACTATGTTTTTAGGAATGCTGTTTTTAAGCCATCCATCCTCTTCAGTTGGACAGTGGCAATGAATAAATATCCATTAAAATGGTGTGTGTGATTTTACAAGGGACATATTTAACAGCCAGAAAATTTTAGATTTTCCAGATATTCAGGATTAAACAGTCTGAGTTTACTGTCTTTGTTTCTAATTTTTAGGTTCATAAACACTATGATGAGGGTATATGTGATAATATCACGAATCTGTTCACTATACAATGTGATAAAATCTTTAGCCATACTCATAACATGAGTAATGGTGGTTGGCTCTTACCTATACAACAGATGGCATTTGATTGCCTCCTTAGGTAATACTGGCTCACAAATGATCATTTTGAAAGGTAACAATATGTGAGACCTCTGATAATGTATAATTTCAACATGTATAATTTCAATAAAGTACACTGTCTTTTATTGAAAGGTTCAGAAAACTAGTTTTTAAAACCAGCATAAACACTTCTGCATGGGATCAGTAATGTTGACAGGAAGTGCATTTTGTCATTGACTTTCAGAAATTTGTACTAATTCAAAATATTGGATTTCAAAGAAAACATTGTAGGCATCAAATAAAATAACTTATTTAACTTCAAATTTTACAAGTCCTCTTGTATTTCCTTTGTATTCTGTATTCATTACATATTTATGTGATGAAATAACTTTTTGAAAGAGAAAATAAAACTAGAAAAATTGCATATCTAAATGAATCCCTGCTTCTAATATTGTGCCATGAATTGAAGTTTTCATTAAGATAGGATTTGGAAAATAATCTATCAGAAATAAATACACACAGAATGTGCTTTTTTATTGTTTTAAGTATTACAAATAGTAGTACATATGTCTCCTTTTTTCCCCCATTGACCTTTCCCTGGCCTCCCTAGAATGTGCTTTAATGATAATTTAATACCTGACGGAATAGACAGTGAATAAAATTGACTTATTAAAAAAGCAAACATTCATCAGTTCGATTTAATTTATATTTGTTTTATAACATTTCCCCCTACCTATGTTAAAAGCAACAGTAAAATGATTCAGGCAACTCAAGCAATTTCCCTTTGACCACATACATTCCAAATAAATTTTATTTAATGTAAAAGGTCTATTATTTGAGACAATGCCTATTAATTTGGGAAGGTATACAGGGTCAGGTTAAACGTGGCCTTTGAGGCCAGATTGTGGGTGAAAATCCGGACTCCACTAATGACTAGTTGCTTGATCAAGTTAAACTTCTCTAAGCCTCAGTTTCTTCAGCTATAACATAAAGATACAAAAGAGTTTTATGAGGATTAAATGAGACATAAAAAACCTTGGCAAAGTGTCTGGCATATAGTGAGAGCTCAATAAATAATACCTACTATTAAAAATAAGTTTTAAATTCACTAAAAATTTTAAATAAGTTTTAAAAGAGAAGTTAATAAATATGGAGGAAAACAGGTTTAAAACTTAAAACTATCTATAATAATAAAAGCGTAATATGCTAATTAGACAGGACATCCTGCCGAACATCATTCTGGACGACCTTCTGGACGAAGCCAGGGCTGCAAGGGAAGCCCAGGTCCTGGGTGCCAGAGGGAAGCCATTGCTGGCAGCCAGGGTAAGGAAGGCCAACTCTTGCAGAAATTTCACACATCAGGCCTCTAGTACTAGTATTACTATAATACATTGATTAAAAATAATTGTTTTGTGTTTAATCTTAATTTAGAACCTGATCCCCTGACTCCCTTTACACAATACATTGTAAACAGTTTTCCTGCCTCGTGTCTTGCGCATCTAAGTTTTATTCTCTGTATTCTCTTTGGGTTATCTTTCAAAGACCCAAATGTTAAATTATTGATGTTAGATTAAATGTTAAATTCCCTACTTAACAACTTTCGGTAACTTCCCATTCCTTATAGAATCAATTATAGCCTTTTGTGTGTGTGTTAAATAAAAACTAGCATTTGGATGTGTACAGACTAAGTAGACCTTCTGAATACGTTTGACAATCCAATACAGAGTCACTGTCAGCCATGACAGTTATGTCAAGTGCTACGTCAAGACTGAGGTAATGGGGTGTAACGGGAACTCCCTTGGGAGGGGCCTGAAACACCCAAAACCACAAATCTGGATACTTGGATAAGAGCTCCATATGGACACTAATATGTGTGGGACTTCTGTCCACTGGGGGCTGTAAGAACTCAGAGCTCCGACCATTTGATGCTGGAGCTGTTTGGACCTCTGTTCACCCTCTTAGCCCGGCTGGACTTCCACTCCCACCAGGTGCAAGTCACCACTGTAGCTGCCTGGATTCAGACCAATACCTGCCTCTCCATCTGCAGACACTACCAGTGATCGGACTTCGTGCTGGAAGCTTGCCCTACTCCCTTCCATCACTTAAGCTCCCCCTCTCTGTGGGTAACCTGTAGGTTACTCTATTGGCTGACTGGGGGGGGGGGGGGGGGGCTGGGGTCTCCCTTAATAAACCTGGCGTTGTGGGAGAATGCAAACATGTGACTTCCTTGCTCCTGGCAATATGCAATCTATTGTTCAGCCTTACCCTTGATAACTAATTTTTCATACCCTATTACGGCAACCACACAATCGTACGTGCCTTGCCCCAAATCTGCTGTGCTGTTTCCTTTGCCTGGCGAGTATTTTACCTTCTAACCCCCTTCTCTGCGAGCAAATGTCCTACTCACCCTTCAAGATCTAACACAAGCAGCCAACTAACTCAAAGACAAATTTAGGGGTTTAGTCTTCTTGGTTTCACTCAATCTGTGAACATCTTTGGTTATTTTTGATTATTATGTTTTGCTTGGGTGTAATGTACTTACAATGCATGACAGCACATGGGATTAAATGAGAAGAGATGTTGTCTCATTTGCAATGCCAAACTATGACTTTTGGATCTTTGCGCATGCTTCACTGGAATCTCTCTCCTCTCTCTCTCTCTCTCTCTCTCTCTCTCTCTCTCTCTCTCTCTCTCTCTCTCCCTCCCCCCCCCCTTCCTTGTCAGGAATTAACTTAGAAGTCATCCTCTAGTCCTGCTGTGTGGCTGGCCGCCTCTGGCTTCTGGTGCTAATTCCTCCCAGACTGCCACAACAGGATCCCCTCCTCACCTGGCTAAGGGAGAGGGATCCGGGCTCCATAATGCTGTCTGGTCCTTCATAATGCTGTCCATGCCTTGAAAACGTGGGTGGAGTTTATTCATCTTCGTATTCCCAGTACCTAGCACAGTACCTGTCTCACAGGGTGCTTGCTTAACAACAGAATTCATCTTTTCTTTGGTCAACAGTGGCAAAAAAGCCTTTTACAATTTCCCCCAGGTTTTTTTGTGGCATTTGCCTCACCGTTGAAATTAGATTTCAAAAATTGAGGCTTGCCTGTCTTCTTTTTCATAAGCCTCTATCTCTAAAAGCTACTTTTGGCATCTCCTTTATGAAAACAGAGTTCCTATGTCCTTACAATAAAATTTTTTATACCAAAAAAAAAAGAAAGAAACTGGGTAAGAAATGCATTGGAAGCAGTCTTGGGCAGGCATTGAGCTGACCCTACGATCATTGTTTAGGAGGGAAAGATTCTCTCTGAGGTACTTAGGAGGAACAAGGCTTAATCTGGAGAAGCTCTTAGGCAATGTGCTATTCAACAGATAGGGTATTTGAATTCTAATAGGGACTTTTTGGAAGCTCAGTTCAAAACAATGGCTTTTCCAGGAAGAGTTTTCCTGCATCTTGGCAAGACAATGGGAGGGTGCTTGTGGCATCCTATAAAATCTGCCAGTGAGTCACCCATCTGCCTATAAATCAGACGGCTGTGTCTCTGGATGGGAAGGCTACATTCTGGCCAGTTCTCTAAGAACCTGTTTGGAGCTATCATAAGTATTTTACATATATTAGCACATTTACTTTTACATCAAACACATGAAGACATTACACCCATTTATCAGATGAGGGAACTGAGGTGCAGAGAGTGCTTCCTGGCTAGTTGAGTGGAAGAACTAGACCAGAACTCAGGCTGTCTGGCCCCCAAGGAAGGAATCTGAAAATGACAGGCAGAATTTCCACTCGGTGCGTGTTCACCGTGTGCCAGGCGCTGGGTCAGACGCTCTGCACACACCATCTCAGATATATTTAAAACAAGTTCATGAGCGAGGTGCTGTCATTTCCTCCATCTAACAACTGAGGAAACAGGTCTAGAGGAGGTTAAGTAGCATGCTAGGGGCCTTAAATTGGGACTTTAATTTGTCTGTTCAAAGAGCCAAATGTCTTCTGGGATAAACTAGGACCTCAAGAACTAAATAAATAGCATTAAAAACAGCATCTCAACAGAAGAATAATTTTTTTAACTCATTTAAGCAATTGTTAGATAAAGATGGTAGAAAGAATAAATTTATCACCTCTGGTCACAGGTTTTTTTTTGTTTGTTTTTTTTTGGTGTGTGTGTGTGTGTGTGTGTGTGTGTAGACATGACATTGTAATCATTAGAAATTAGTTATTATTTTCATTCTGGAAATTTAAATTTAAAAACGTTTCAAGCATTTAGTTACCAGACTTCAGGAATAATAAATGTGGTATTCAACCATAACTTTTGAAAGAAAAATACACATTTTACTTTTACTATGCTGGTTCTTTTCTCAAAATGAAGATATTTTCCTTCCTTAAGAACAATTTTCATAGGTATATTATATTTACAGTTGAATTTTGTCCTTGGAACAGATAGCTCCTGTATAAGGGAGAGGAGAGCAGACTTAGACACTATTTAACCTGACCTTGCATATCAATCTGTGCTCTTCTGGGGAGAAAGAGAGCCTGTTCATTCCAGACATGCAGTGAACTCTGAAAAAAAGAGTCAACAACACAGAACTGATTTTCAGAACTACTCTCGTGTGTGCCCTGTGTTCTTAAAGAGAGTGCTTTGTCTGATATTTTTGCAAAAAAGTTGAGTCTTGAGGCAGAAGTTGCCTTATGGAAAGTTGAAGGAAAATAAGCTAGAAGAGATAACGCCCAACCCACTCTACTTTCAGGGAAGATGGTTATTCCATATGAGGCAAGACTATGGAAAAGCTCTCCCACCCAAGTCCATGAAATCTAAGGCTTCATTCAGCTGACAGTTCTTCCTTGAGTCAGACTCCCCCAGGACCTACTTTACTCTTTGGTTGACTCACAGACTTCTCTGAAGATAGTTAATCTTTTTCTTAAGAGTTACCTTATAATAATTCTGAATTATAATTAATTACAGTGATTTACAGTATCAACAAAATACAAAATATAAATTTTTGCAAATGGGTAGTAGTCTAGGTAGGGCTGTTTTAACACCTTCATAGGCCTCATTACACATCATATCCAACATATTAAATTAGCCCCATTTCCCACTTATACAATAAGTTTGCTATAAAACTCTAGAAATGACCTTATAATTTTGCTTTTCAAATTATTTGGCTCCTACTAAACTCATTTTACTAATGGTTGGCCTGAATTCTCTGCAATCACCCCGCTTGCTTGTGAAGTAAAAAAATATTCATTCCCACAAGTTTTTCTTCAAATGCAATAAAGTTTTTATGAATATTTATTTGACAATTATTAAAATTGACATAATGTTACACTTTGAACATTCAATGAAACTTTAATCATGCTTTTATAGTTTTCTTTGGTATTTTGGAGTCAATTACTTTATTTTTCAGTTCTCAAATATTTTCATAGACCCATAAAAAGCTCACAGGCTCTGGACATTGAGGACCATAGTATGTGCCACAGGCAACAGAGTCCTGGACATGGGACTTGGGTGGAAAGGGAATTCTGGGAAGAAGTGATTCATACAGGAGATACAGTTAATATTTCCAGATAGTGTGTTATTTCCTGTACTATTTTGATAACTATGAGTTATGTTTTGCTTTGCTAGTGAGGTGAAAGAAGGCATTGAGCATTCACTGCACAGCTTACTCATGATGTAGCTCATAGTAGATATCACAGACGATAAAAAAGATGTGGTTGCAACCCTTGAGGGCATAATAGTTTAGTGGGGAGGAAAATATTACTCTCCTTAAGGTTTCCTCTATAGTAACTGAACACAGGAGATCGTTATAATCCAGGGTTTGAGTACTTGAATGACCAAACTAAGACAATAACACTCTTGTCTGGTTGTATCAAAATTATTTGTTAAATCTTCCTTTAAAATATCTGACTAGTGACTGATGAACTAAGAGAGTTGCTGGGGCCCCAGCGCTTCCCACGGTGGAGGAAGAGGTGTGAGAGTTCTGATGAGGGCCACATTTGTTTTCACTCAGTCCCAGAGATACAGTTTTGAACTGGGGTTAGGTTCCACGCAGTAAGAGAAATTGGGAACATGAAGAGAAGATTTTAGCTCTAAGAGAAACAGATACATTTGAATTTAACTCTCTGACTCCCATTCTACTCGATTGCTTCAGGGGATATGCTCAATAGTTTTTCTGTGAAGTGAACTTCGTTTTCTAAGAATAAACGGAATGTATTTGAAATAGCTGGGGACGTCTACAGAGGCTTCACTAACCAAATGCTTTCTTCACTCTTGTTGTTACCCAGCAGGTGCTGTAACAGAAATGACAATGGGTCAGTAATGCTGAGGAATTCCTGCTCTGCTGTAACCAGGCTTGAGCGACTGCCCTGACTCAATGGGAGTCATACCTCTGGGCACCATGGGGCTGCAGGGTCACCACAGTTCTATCAGAGGATGGTGAGTCACCACTTCCCTGTAGGTGCTGCCACAGCAGGCAAAGATCACCACCACTCTCTCCTCTCCCGGAGAAATAAACCAGAAGCAACCTGCCTCCAGCTCCGGAGACATCATTTTTGAGAATATTTGTCTTCAACTATTGCTTGACAGGACTGGAAGCAGAAGATATGGCAATCCAGAATTTCACCCCGAGGAAATGCCTGACAACTTTTAGATTATGTCAAATAACTAATTGTGGAAACTTAATGCTCATCTCTAATTTCCTAACGTGAGGAGAGACCTAAGCAGAAGCTGTTCGCTGGGGTGGCCAGCCTCACTAAGAATCACTTGAAACAATACCCTTTTGTGTGAGGGGTCATTTTAGCAGGGCTACCTTAAACAACCATTTAAGGTAGTTGTAATTATTCCTTATTTTGTGCTGGCTGTACATTGTACAAATACAAGGGGAAACCATTTACACAAACCACAATGTGAACTGTGTCTTTGGAATTATGCAGAATGATGGTCCTATCTTTCTGTTTCTCAAATGATGAGATGATGCAACTGTATTTTCCATCTTTAAAAAGATCCCAAAGGCTCAAGATCAGCGGTTCTCAACCTGTGGGTCGCAACCCCTTTGGGGGTCGAAAGACCCTTTCAGAGGGGTTGCCTAAATACATCCTGCATATCAGATATTTCCATTATGATTCATAACAGTAGCAAAATTACAGTTATGAAGTAGCAACGGAAATAATTTTATGGTTGGGGGTCACCATAACATGAGGAACTGTATTAAAGGGTCGTGGCATTAGGAAGGTTGAGAGCCACTGCTCAGGGTGAAGCACTGAGGCAAACCCACTGGGATATACAGAGGAAGCAGCATCCAATACCAGTAGTGGTTCGAAACACTGTGGAGTCAGAGTGGCAGGTGTAAATCCCGGCATGGTCCCACACTCCAGTCATGCTGCTTTACCCCTGTATGCCTCAGTCTGCTCATTTGGAAAGTGGGTGTAATCAGGGCGGTGGAGAGAATTATGTTAAGCAATGTCAGTAAAATGCTTACAACTGTGCTCAGCACATAGTCACGGACTCAATAAACGTTAACTCGTTACTTAAAATCAGTGTTTCTCTTTTGTGCAATTGTTAGAATTCTGGAATGAATAAAAAATTACCATGGCTGTCTTATTATGATTCTGCTTCAAGAATATTTATGGCTGCAGAAGGAAACATTTTCTGTGTGTCCTTTAAGGCTGAGGACTAGGAACAGTTTAACAGGATGCTTTTGGAGGAAATAAAAACCAGAATTTTATGACTATCATTAAGAGTTTTAAAATGTTTGTTGTAGGAGTTCTGTATGCTGGATGCTTTCAAATGTGGTTATCACTGAAGGTTAACAGAAACCAGAAATTATCGGATGTTGATGGAAAATGATAGGCATTCCCAAAATAAATGTGGGCCCAAACTACAAAAATAATATTGTCCCCTCCGTGTCTTTTTTCTTTCATCTGACACTGAAAGCACGTCAAGGGTCCACTGAACCATCTGAAGATTTTTATTGGGGAAATCACATGTCCATAAAAAGTCCCTCTTTAAGGAAGTATGGCTCATCCTCCTGGAATGAAAGCCCAACATGACTGACTTCTCTGATTTGTAAAGAGAAACTGAAAATTATATAAGAGGTCTTCTCATTTTTAATGTTGGTGCTAATCAAAATTAAAAAAAAATCTTGTCTGGCCCTAACCGGTTTGGCTCAGTGGATAGAGCGTCAGCCTGCGGACTGAAGGGTCCCAGGTTCGATTCCAGTCAAGGGCATGTACCTTGGTTGCAGGCATATCCCCAGTAGGGGGTGTGCAGGAGGCAGCTGATCCATGTTTCTCTCTCATTGATGTTTCTAACTCTCTATCCCTCTCCCTTCCTCTCTGTAAAAATCAAGAAAATATATATATTTTAAAAGTCTTGTCTGGCCAACATTGTGAAGCCAAACCAAATAGTTTTGAGGTGGGGGCTGTGCTACAAGATTTTCTTTCAACCCTGGCTTAGGACTTACTTACGGATCTCAAGGAAACTCCTTTGTGAAGACTGGTTAACGGAACAGTGGGCTGATTTCAGGTATTTTAATAGTAGGTATAGTAAATAATAATAACGAGCCACTGAGATTAATTAACAATGGCAAACATTTCAGGCCTTTAACAAGGAAAATTTTGGAGAATAAATTGCAATGAAATGGCAAGTGCCTATTCCATCCATGCATAAAACCAACCCTAGTGACTTAGTTTTTTTTTTTTTTTTAAATCTGCATTGTGACTCTTTAGCTAATTGTTAACCAAAGACTGAGTGACTAGTTGAATGAGTAATATGGTTATTTAAACAAGAGAAGGTAGAAGGAAACTAGCATTTACTCAACACCTACTATCTACTTGTTCCCACCCTACCCCCACCTTGGTTCTTTATATTTTCCCTTCCAAAATTCAAAACAACCATTTAAGGTAGTTGTAATTGTTCCTTATTTTGTAGCTGTAAGCTGATGTTTGAAGCGGTCATGCCTAACTCCTTTGAACCATGCTCTTTTTTTATACAATCAATGTTGATGTTGCCAAATATTAATTCAGGAGCTGGTACAGTTAGCAATCAGTAACACACACACACACACACACACACACACACACACACACACACACCAGGAATTAAAGGCAAGGTTAAATTCACTAGACAGGGCAGGGTCAGCTTCCATATGATAATTCAAAGGAAAGAATTTTGTGCTGATAAATAGAATATGTTCACCTTAATTTGAGTCATCATGTATCATTTTTAGGCACTGTATATGTATTGTATAAGGCATACATTAATGGGATCTCATACTTCTTTAAATCTATCACAAAAATCAATGAAGAGCTGGGAGCAATTATACATATTTAAGGACTTAACCTTTCAGATTTTATTAAAGGAGAGATGGAGGTCTGGGGTTTTTGAGTGGGAGGGGGTCAATAGAGATTAGGGGAAGATTAAGGGATAGCAAAATCTGCCTTGATTTCAAAGAAAGTTAAGGGTAGAAAGTTGAAAATAAAACTAGTTCAAATATTTCCATGACACCTTCAGTGTTAACAGCATCTAAGAGAATGTACCAACAAGGTGACATTTGTTAAGTATAACAGATGTAAAATGTGTAACATTCCACATGTGTAAAATGTTCCCTTCCAAGCAAAACCAACTGTAATTATGATATTATCAACTAATCCAACGTCTAATGAATCCAAAATGATGAAATACTATCTGAGTAGTATTACACACTTAGAAGATGGATCAGTAAAATTTGCTTCATGGAATTTACAATAAAAAAGAGGGGTGGCCTGGCCAGTGTGGCGCAGTGGTTGAGCACTGACCATGCACCAGGAGGTCACCAGTTTGATTCCTGGTCAGGGCATATGCATGGGTTGCGGGCTCGATCCCCAGCAGGACTGTGCAGGAGGCAGCCGATCGATGTTGATGTTTCTCTCTCATTGATGTTTCTCTCTATCTCTCTAAAATCAATAAAAAGACATAAGTAAAAATAAAAATAAAAGAAGGGTGCATAGTAAGAAACATATGCCCACGAAAAACACTACATTGTGTTTCATTCATTTCATAGGTCTTATAATATATTAAATTTTGGTGTTCTTCATTATAGACCTCACATGCTAGAATAGAACTTCAATGAGGGCAGGAATTGCCTGTCTTATATCCTCCCATATCTCCAGGAGGATATAAGCCAGTGATGGAGAACCTTTTGAGTTCGGCGTGTCAGCATTTGAAAAACCCTAACTTAACTCTGGTGCCGTGTCACATACAGAAATTTTTTGATATTTGCAACCATAGTAAAACAAAGACTTATATTTTTGATATTTATTTTATATAATTAAATGCCATTTAACAAAGAAAAATCAACCAAAAAAATGAGTTTGCCTGTCACCTCTGACACGTGTGTCATAGGTTCGCCATTACTGATAAGCAGTGGCTGGCCTATTGTCAGCACTCAATAAATACTGGGCAAATGAATGAATGAACATAGGCCACAAATATTCTGATAAGAAATGAAAGAAAAAAAATCCTCGTGGGATGAATAGTCAGGCATTTCAAGGAGAGAGGATTCTGGATACAGAGCTTGAGAGCTGGTAGAAAAGAGACCCTGTGAAGAACGGCATAGACCAAAAGGACAGGCAAGGCCTAAGAGATGTTTGCAGCAATGGAAAGTGTCATTCCACCAGGAAAACTTGATGAAGAGATTTTGAATTATATAAAGAAAATTTTTTTAACAAAAATGGAATGGGTTCCCTTGTGGTCAGTGGAAGAGGAATTTATGTGAGGAGAGATACTGAAGCTTTGGGTAGAAGAACACACAGCCAAAACGTGATAGTGGATAACCAGGCCCTGGGAAGGAGGTGGGACTTTTAAAGATCCCTCCAACCTTGGAATTCCAGGCCTGTGCGCCTTGTTCCTGAAATGATTTAGGAGAACTTCTTAAAATCGTTGAATGAGTCATAGATAGAACTTTGACTTTTTCTTCCTAAATCAAAAGAAAGCTCAATTAACGGCAAGGGCTATTTTATCTTTTATTTGGTGAAATCACATTTCAGCTGGTAGAGAAACCATTGTTTTACCACTTAGCTCTAGAAGTGGTAACTGAGAGTAACATTTAAGAAACATTTTCTACAGATTTCAGAAGGCAATCATTTTGCTTTGAAGGTTTATAAGTACGATGAAGTACTTTTAAAGCCCATTTTAATTAAATAGCTTGTAGAAAAATATCTTTAAATCTCATCCTATAGAAGGGCTTATTTCAAATGGTAGTCTATGGAAAACTTTAAGTAAACATATGACTGTACATGTGATTTTGTAATAAATTAAATGAATTTGTTTTATATGTAAGATTATCTTTGATGTTACATACTCAAAAACAATAATAGTTTTGTTTACGTTTTCAAACACATAGAACAAAAAGAAGGCCTGATTCAAAATAGTTGTATACACATGCAGGTGGAATTAACTCAGAGTCTCTGACCTCATAGGGAGGGTAGTGGTGCTATGTCCTCTTAACAACCACTTTTCAAAGCTGGCTATCCAAAAACCTGCAATCCCTGCCTGAAAGTTTTTTTTAACCTACGAGTCCCCACCTATGGGCTATTTCTGGCCACAGTTACATGCTTGGCCCCCCAAAATATAAACCAGAAGTGGTGGATTGTTAATAATCCCTAGAAACAGGTGACAGGTGGAGGAGCTGGTGAATACATATTCCGGCTTCCTCATCCCACGGAGGGATAACTCTGAGGACTGTTCCATAGCAACGCGTTACTGAGTGGGATTCAGCTCCCCTTTCCCACCACGTTACTGGCTTGATGATGAATAATTTGTGTCCTTCCATTCCCTGTCTCACTTCCCCACTTCTTTACTCATGTTTCATGAACTTTCTAAGTAAACTACTTGTACTACTTGTCTCAGGGTTTACTTACGGGGGAACCTAGACCAATATATGCCTCTTCTACTATTTTTTTGACACCAAAGATGACTTTTGATTGGGCTTGGAAATTATAAATAAAAGCTGATTAAAGTGAGATGGCTATGCCCTAGCTAATTTGGCTCAGTGGACAGAGCATTGGCCTGGGAACTGAAGGGTCCCTGGTTTGATACCAGTCAAAGGCACATGCCTGGGTTTCAGGCTCAATCCCCAGTAGGGGGCGTGCAGGAGGCAGCCGATTGATGATTCTCTCTCACCATTGTTGCTTTTAGCTCTCTCTCCCTCTCCCTTCCTCTCTGAAATCAATATATATATATATATATATATATATATATATATATATACATATATATATGTGTATATATATATATATACACATATATATATATACATATATATATATGTATATATATATAAAATGAGAGATGGTTATATTTGTTTGTTCTTTGTCAAACACTAACATGTTATCATTTTACTTCAATAAATTGTCAAGTTTTCTCAAGTCCCTCCTTTTTTTTTGTTGTTAATCCTCACCCAAGGGTATTTTTTTCTATTGAATTTTAGAGAGAGTGGAGGGGAAGGAGGTAGGGATCGGGGAGAAAGAGAAACATCAATGTGAGATGTGAGAGAGACACATCGTTTGGTTGCCTCCTGCATGCGCCCCCACAAGGGTGAGGGATCAAACCTGCAATCCAGGCACATGCTGTTCACCAGAATTGAACCTACCACCCTTCCATGCAGATGCTCTAACCACTGAGAACACTGGCCAGGGCTCAACTTCCTCCTTTCTTTCCACTATATCCCTCTTCTTTTTAAAGTTGTTTTTTGCTTAATCCCTTCATCCAGCCTCCAAACCCCCTCCCCTCTGACAGCTGTCAAGTCTGTTCTTTGTGTCTATTCAGCTGTTTCTCTTTTATTTGTTACTTAATGATGTTCATTAGAGTCCACATATGAGTGACAGCATATGGTTATTTGTCTTTGTCTGGCTTATTTCACTTAGCATAATGCTCTCCAGGTCCATCCATGCTGTTGAAAAAGGTAAAATTTCCTTATTTTTTAAGGCCAAGTAGTGCAAATGTACCACTGCCTTTTTATTCACTCATCTACTTATGGGCACTTCAGCTGTTTCCAGATCTTGGCTATCTATATATATATAAAAGCCAAGAGACCAGAATGATGGAATGACCGGAATGACTGGAACAACCGGTCTCTATGACATGCACTACGGTGGCGAACCAGCCCAATTGGGGCCCCAATCAGCCCCCGCAACCTCCTGGGGCACCTCCCCTGGCTGGCCCGGCCCCTGATCGTCTCCCCTACCCCAATCGGGGTTGGAGCTGGCTGGCCAACCACTCGTGGCCCCTCCCCTCAGCCAGCTCGGCCCTGATTGGCCCCCACCGGGGTGGGCCAGCAAGACCCCACCCATGCATGAATTCGTCCACTGGCCTTTAGTTGTAAATAAGCTGCAATAAACATAGGGGTGCATACTGGTATGTTCTTTTCAATTAGTGTTTATATCCCTCTTCTTTGACATTTGGTCTTTTCAGTCTCTGGTACACACCCATGACATAGGATGCCAAGGGGTAGGTTAGTAGGAAACATCAAAAATTATTCACAGTGTTTACCACATGAACCAAAAATACACATTATTTGTGTGTGTGTGTGTGTGTGTGTGTGTGTGTGTTAAGGGTTATATAGATAGATCGTATATTGGCAAGCAAATGTGCTATTTCTAAGAAAAATGGAAATGTTAATTTATTCTCCTGGGCCAAAATTGGTATTGCTCTGAATCAATGTATTTCCTGACAGTGTGAACCAACACACACACACACACATACACACACACACACACACACACCTACACATGTGCACATGTTTGACTTATGTGCCTTAATAATCTGAATACAGTAAAGGTGGTATCTCTTCACTCAATAATAAATCCTAAATTCAGAATTAATGTCTTAATCCTACCCATATCCCTTTTTAAAAAAGGGTTGATTGTCTTAAGTTAAAAAACAAACAAACTCTGGAGCTACCATAGACTCATATCAGGTTGGTCATTAGTTAACACTATTTAAACCAGATCTGACAGACTGGTTCCTGCATCTTCAATTACTTATAGCAAGTATTTTAACCTGAGGAGGGGACATGCACATATTTTTTTTTTTCAAATGTCTGAGACCAGTAAAGGATCTTTCTGACTTGTTTCCTCCCTAAATCCTTAGGAAAAGAAAAGTCCACTGTAAAATGGCGAGGCAGGGGGAGGGGGAAATAGAAATTTGGTGTGATTTTCATTGCCATTTTGCTAAGTAGGAATAAGGAAGATTTCAGAGGAGTTTTGAATGAGAGGGAGGGAGAGAAGGAGAATGAGAGCGAGAGAAAGAGAGAAGATTAGAGAAAAATAAAGTTAAAAAGTTTCAGACCTTTCACAATCACTTAACTATTTGATCAAAAGATATATAAAGATAATGGCACAAACCTCCACATTATGAATGCTTGTACCTTCAGAGGTACGGGGCTTTGCAATAATAAAGGCCTATTGGGGATCTGGATTTAGATTTGGAATTCAAATAACCATATAGTTTATGAAGTTTTGAAAATTAGGCTTTTATTTACATGTTTATGATCACTAAAATTAGTCCTTTTAAAAAATATATTACTTAGGTTTCTTCTCTGAAAAGTGAACGTAATTTTTTAAATGTTATAGACCTAGCTCAAGTAGTGAAGACAGGAAGAAAGCTCCTTGACATTGATCCTGGTACTCGTCTTTTGAAAATGGCATTAAAGCACAGGCAACAAAAATAAAATAAACAAATAGAATTACATCAAAGCAAAAAGCTCTGCACAGCAAAGGAAATAATCCACAAAATGAAAAGGCCATCTAGGAAACAAGAGAAAATATTTGCAATTACATATCTGATAAGGGGTTAATATCCATTATTCACTCAACAGCAAGAAAAAACCCAACAACAGATAATCTGATTAAAAATGGGCAGCAAACCTGAATAGACATTTTTTTCAGGGAAGACATACAAATGGCCAACAAATTCAAAAAAGGTACTCCATATCACCACTTAACAGAGAACTGGAAATTAAAACCATAATGAGATATCACCTCACACCTGGTAGGATGGCTTCTACAAAAAAACAAAACAAAACAAAACAAACAAACAAAAAAACCAAGAGATATCAAGTATTGGCAAGTGTTGGAGTAAAGGGAACCCTTATACATTATTGGTCGGAATGTAAACTGGTGCAGCCATTATGGAAAACAGTATGCAGGTTCCTCAAAAAATAGAATTACCATGTGACCCAATAATCTCATTACTGGGTATATATCCAAGAGAAATGAAATCACTATCTTGAAGAGATATTTGTACTCCCATGTGCATTGCAGCATTATTCACAATAGCCAAGATATGGAAACAACGTAAGTGTCTGTTGACAGATTAATAAAGAAAATATGGTACATGTGCACAAGGGAATATTATTCACCTATGAGAAAGCAGGAAATCCTGCCATTTGCAACAACATTGATGAACTTGGAGGGCATCGTGCTAAGTGAAGTAAGCCAGAGAAAGACATATACTGTATAATCTCATTTAGATGTGGAATCTAAAAAAGTCAAACTTATAGAAGCAGAGAATAGAACAGTAATTTCCAGGAGCCGGGGAGAATAGGGAAAATGAGGAGATGCTGGTCAAAGGGTACAAACTTCCAGTTTTAGGATTAATGAGTTTTGGAGACTGAATGTACAGGCAGCCCTCCCTCCCTCTCTCCCTCCCTCCTTTCCTCCCTCCCTCCAATTATAATGCTGTATTATAAACCTGAAAGTTGCTAAGAGAGTAAACCTTAAGTGATCTGACCACCCACGCCAAAAAAAAAAAAAATGGTAGCTATGTGAGGCAATGGACGTGTTCATTATACTGATTGTGTGTATGTGCACTGATTGAATGTGTTCTTTAGACTTCACAGTGTGTAGATGTATCATGCCATTACATTGAACACCTTAAATAAAGGGGGAGGAGCAAAAGGAGGTTCACAGTTGTGAGTACACAAAATCCAGAGTGTGTTCTTGTATTTATTACTTATTGTATTTATTACTTATTGTATTATTTTCCATATGAACAACTATAAACCTACTTTTGCCCCACTCTGCCTATGCAATTTTTGTTCGTCAATTATACCTCAATAAAGCTGGAAAAACTAGATGGTATGTTCTAGAGCAAGTGAGCACAGGTATATTTTGGGATAGAAATGGGGAAGAAATGGATTAGATGCTTCAGCAGGTTAAAGCATCATAAAACTCAGGGTAAATTGCCATCTTGCTGCTGATTTATACATAAACTGTACTCAGGTGGGCAGAAGGAGCAGTGGGGAAATCATTGAGGCTTATGTGGAAAAGGAAAAGGTTATGTCCAGTGAATTTTAAAAAAACTACCTATTCACCTATCCTCAGACACAGCTCTGCATAATGAATTCTGGAATGTGGTCAGTGTCAGCTCCAGCTGTGGATGGAGAACACAATCTTCCTCAAACTTAATTGAAGATGGCAGTGAAACCTGGCGGTGAAACCTGGCATAGTGACTGGACTGAGGTCCATAGATGCCACAATAACCCTTGGACACCTGTCTTTCTCAGCTCTGTGCAAACACCTGCTGTGTTACACATGCGCAGAGGAAGAGAAACAGGAAAACCTGTCCTTAGACACAACTTCAAGACCTGATGCCAGGTTCAAGTGCTGCCACCCTGTCTCAGTGGAGTATTTCCAAGTCTACTCTAGGGATCAAGACTATGGTCACTCAAGAAATGCTGGTCATGGCCTCAGTGCTACCGGCCAGGCACACACTATGCCCTCACCTGCCAATCCACCCTGGGAATTTGAGACCTAGCAGCTGGTGACATTCCCTGTTCACGTACCAGCTGTCTCTAGCAGGCCAGGACACATCTGAGCCGAAGGAACTGTTTCTTGCATTTGCCTAGACTTTGAGAGCATCTACTGGCTTGGTGGGCAGCAACTAGCAAGAAGGGAGACCCCCCTACCCCCCAGCTAAGGAAGGCTCGAGAAGACTTGTTCTTGCCCTTTGGAAGCTGCTGCATTCATGGCACTCGCTAGAGGCCACTGTGCATGTATTATCTGCCTTCACCAGTCTGTGGGAGGAAGGCCAGTTAAAGATTTTTCTCAACTCTATCAAAATCAATGAACATGTTGCTACACTGAGATAGTAGCACCTAGGCAGGGGACCAGCAGGCTTCCTCAAGAGCCTTTTTATTAAGGAGACTTTTTTAAGGTTCATCCGACTTTTCATGACTGCGGTATAACATGACACCCCGAATTACGGGCCTGCTAGTCTAACAAAAGGCCACAGGCCCTTCAGGCTCACAGAGTCAATTTATGTCTGACTTAATCTGTTGTTTTTTATTTTCATATTCATAAACTACTTAAGAGCTGGGCTCACCAGGCACAGATGGTGAATTAGCAGGAAGACTCGATGTGAGAACAATGGGGACCTGGGTGAGAGGAGGACAGGAGGCGCATTGCTCATAGGAAGTACTAGTAAAAAGCTGTAAAGTCCAAAGCATTTCCCTTCATTTTTTTCCACGTAGGTCCCTTGAAGTTATACGGCTGGACATTCTCAGAGCTGACAGTGAACTGGCTTATTATACACTGTTCATTCTACTTCTGATAGTCCCCAGCTCTCTGCTATGTTGGTTGATTTAATACTCAGTTATTCCTCAAACCAGAGCAGATGGCTGTCTAAGGTGTTCAATTCTAAAACCTAGGAAAGCATCAGGATTAAAGAAAGCCTTTGAGAAATTTTACTTGTCCCTGATCTTAATTCCTCCTTTAAAGAAAGTTCTTCTTTTTGTGTAAAATAGGCCTAATGTAAGTAATTGAGTTTTGTCAAGTGACAGAGGAAGAGAAGACTTTGTGAATCAGCTAATGGCATATACCTTAAGAAGAAATACATAATCAACATTTGAGTATAAGCCACCGTTTCTTCCTGTCTAGGGTACACTGGGAGGCATTTTGATAAATGTAACATGGTTTATTAAAAAAGCCTAAGGAATTGTTTCAAGTGGTCTTTTCTGTCATATTAGAGGAAGTTTTAGACTAAAAAAAATAGTAACAATAACAAACACAGACTTTACCCATCACTTACTCTGTACATTACCCACATTTTAGAGATGAGAAAATCGAGGTATAGTATAGGTGAATAATTTGCTTAGGTCACATAGTTAGAGACACATACCTATTAACTGGCAAGGACAGGAGACTAAATTCTTTTTATATGCAGTAATTAATTAAAATCACAAAGTTCTCAGCATTATCTTTAATTTTGAGAGACAAGATGCCTGTTCCCTGAGGGGCAGTTACTTATACAAAACAGAGTGGGTCGGTCAAAAGTAGAATTTTTTCACATACTCAATTGTGAGTATGTGAAACACAGAGTTTATTCTTGTATTATTATTACTTATTGTATTGTTTATCTGTATTACAACTGTAAACTATTTTTGCCCCACCCAGACTAAGCAGTAGAGTTAGGTTAAAATCCTTCAAAAAAATGAAAGAAGTCACTAAAGAAAGAAAATAAAGGTTCTGAAAGGGGAAAATTGTAGTCAATGAAATGGTGCTAAAAGTACATGTGCAGATGGGTTACAAATTATGGAAAGAGAAAACATAAAGAAATATGAAAATGTTAATTGTTTTATGGTGGTAGAATGACAGGCAAAATTTTTACTTCTTATTTTACAATTTCTAGATGCATTACTATTATTATTTTTCTTTTTATAATTAACAACAGTGTGTCAAAGAAATAGACTATGAAGTCCAGCCTCTTTCTGCACAAATGGCTGCTGTTGTCATAAAATTTTAGCCCAATATATATGCAGATTAATTTTAATGACCTTTTCATTCCAATCTTGGAGTTGGAAAACTCTATTTTCCTTTATTTTAAGACTAAGGAAGAACATAACTTTTCTGTCGATTTTGGGCAATCATTAGTGAAGACAACACTCAGGAAAAAACATGCTATCATCTATGAAAGGTATTTATTTAAAAAACCAAAGTCCCTGATACCAAAGTGTTTAGAATCTAATGAAAGAAAGTTAAACTCAATTGCAGATCCATTATTCAGTATCCAGAGACTGCACACTAATTTCAAATATGAGAGAGTATATAGCTCTATACCTATTCTTCCCCCAGAAAGCTTTCTTCTTGCTCATTAAAAAATACATATCATTTTGCCAGGGAAAAATAAAGAAAAGGAAATGGTTTGGGGCTGACTCAAAACTGTGAATATTTGAATTCTAATTTGGTCCTAAAGTCAGAAAAAAGTCTACCCTTCTGGTATAATAATTTTCAAGCAAATGGAAACCATCCTGCATGAACAACTAATCTCTGACTTTTACTGAAAAAAGTTTGAAACTCTCAGTGTGGAAAGGAAACAGAGATTTGCTCAGTCTGTAGACTCCAGCTCAGCTGACAGTAATTTTCCATTGTTGGGGAGAAAATCGTGGAAATTGCTATGGCTGGTTTTAGACTGGTCCTAAACTTCAGCCACAATTCTGCATTTTTCCTTTTGCAGGAGTAAAATATCAACCAAGTATGTATAAAAAGATGATACTAATATTTTTGAGGTTACATATAATTATAATACCTGATCTAGTTTTGTCTTTTATATTTACCAACATTGTATTGTATGCATTTGCAATACTTATGCAAGCACAGTCAACATTCTGCTGAGAAAAGCAATAAATATTCTATTCTGAAGTTCTTTGTACAAATGCTATAGTAATAAAATTTTTAAATGACCTTAAAATGTCCATATCAGGAAAAATTTGGGAAATGTATTTTTCCAAACGGACAGAAGAGCTTCTAAAATGACAAGTCAATTCTGCAGGAACAAAGAGAAATACCAAAATGTACAATAAGATAAAACTTTCCACATGATTTCTAAAGCAATGAAGCAAAACCTTTGCTAAGGGTCAGTGGAGGAACCACTGTACCCACACCCATGAATGCCTGGATAGTCTTGGTAACATCCCAAGCCACATCTTACTGAGATTTTGTGTTCTTGAATTTCATGATATCCAGAATCCCAACTGCTAAAGTAAGTGTGTGTGTGTGTGTGTGTGTGTGTGTGTGTGTGAAAACTCACTTGTTTGGGGTGAAGTGTTGATAAGGTCAGAGAAGTACCTAAGGAAGCAACCTACATGAATGAATACATGCAAAGCACTTAGAATACTTCCTGACATTCAGTCTGGAAACATAAGTAGCAATACATAATATCAAAAAGGACATTGCTAGTCTATTAAAACATAAAACATTATCTGTTTCCAGACTTTACAAACACTCTACTAAGTATAAGCTATTATTTATGAGAAAACTTTATATAGGGGGAAAATTAGGGTAAACTATTTTTAACCATAACAACTTATTGAATTTTAACTTAAAAACATTTACTTGTAATTATACTAGTACTTATTTAATATAACTTATTATCAATATTTTATCTCCAGCAATATGTTAAAAAGGACTTTAAATGAGCTAACATTGTTAATCATCTCTTTAAAATCCAAAAAACATATTATAAACACTAGTGTGCCAGTGCACGGATTCGTGCACACTGAAAGGAAAATAATTAAAAGAAATAGTTTAATACCGCTATTAGCCCTTTCTCTATAATAGAAGTGTCAACCAAATTCATGATCGACAATGACAGATCACAATACATGCGTGCAATTGGCGCCAGCAAGAGCTTTATATGTATTATGCAAGCGTGAGTCAACTTAGCCATATATATATATATATATATATATATATATATATATGGAATAAACTTGCTTAATTAGACCTGCTTTCGATTTAGCTAAACTTTTTCCAGCCCAGTGAAGCACCCCAACTTCCCTTTCAGGTAATTGTCAGCAACACAACAATAAATATCAATACGAAGCAGATTATTATTGTAGATCACGCAGGGAGAAAAAAGGGTAAAATATTTAACTACAGCAGTGCTTGACTATGTTCTGCGCAGTGAGAAAACCTGAAGTCATTTTCAAGGTCTGCCATTTCTTACTTCTTTTAAGTTGGGTCAAGTTTCTAAATCTCTGTTGTCTTGCTACTGAATATAAAATAGGATTCTAGTGAGTCTTCTATCTACCAGGACTTCTATGAGGATCAAATGAGATGAGGCACAGGAAAACGCTTCACAAACATTTGGTTGAACTGTAAAATGTTTGCACCTGGCTAAAAACAAGTTGGGTGCCTGGGGAGGCTAGTCGCTGGGGAGAGGAAGCTGGGTGTTGCTTAGTGACATCATTACCTGGTGCCCACAGCGACCGTTTCCGGGATGGGCTGGGCTGTGGGCTGCATTTTCTGCCATGGGGTCTTGACAATGTTGGCTGTGATTTGGTGGGGTGTTGCTCTGGGGTAGTGGCAGGGCCTGTGTACCCCTTGGGGGAATCTGAGTGTTGGTTTGTTGGTGCCAGGTCTGTGGTGCTGTTCATTTTTAAATGGCCAGTGCATGTCATGGCAGCACCTGTGTTGTGTGTCTGCCCTCTGGTGGTCAGTGTGCATCATAGCTACTGGTCAGAGCGTCTGCCCCCTGGTGGTCAGTGTGCACTATAGCTACCGGTCGAAGGGAAGGATGGACACTTAGCCTTATATCTATATAGACTAGAGGCCCAGTGTACAGATTTGTGCACCAGTGGGGTCCCTTGGTCTGACCTGTGAGGATCGGGCCGAAACCAGCTCTGTGACATCCCCCGTGAGGGGTACCGGTTTGTGAGAGGGTGCAGGCCAGTCCAAGGGACCCCACTGGCGCACGATTAGGGCGGGGAAGAACTACGGGAGGGCTCCAGGGAATGTCCAACCTGTCTCACCCAGTCCTGAGGGGCTGGACCCCAGCAGCAAGCTAAACTACCAGTCGGAGCATCTGCCCCCCTGGTGGTCAGTGCACATCATAGCAACTGGTCTAACATTCGAATGAATGGTTGGACACTTAGCATATTAGGATTTTATTATGTAGGATAGCACATTGAGATATAATTTATCTTATCTGTGAAGATTGAAAAAATATGGTATAAGATTTGTTAAAGAGCATACGATTTATTAACAATAAATACTGGCTTTTAAAAATAGTGAAATTTAGCCGAAACCGGTTTGGCTCGGTGGATAGAGCGTCGGCCTGCGGGCTGAGGGGTCCCGGGTTTGGTTCCGGTCAGGGGCATGTGCCTGGGTTGCGGGCACATCCCCAGTGGGGGATGTGCGGGGGGCGGCTGATCGATGTTTCTCTCTCATCGATGTTTCTGGCTCTCTATCTCTCTCCCTTCCTCTCTGTAAAAAATCAATAAAATATATTTTAAAAAAAAAATAGTGAAATTTAGCATATACTAGTATTTCCCTTTCTGATATCCCTCCCTCCTTTCCTCCTTTCCTCCCTCTCTCAGTTCTTTCCTTTCTTCCTCGTTTTCTCCCCCTTCTTCCTTTTTTCTTCATTCATTCGCCAAATAATGCACCAACCACCAATCCAGCAACAACGATTTGCTGAAGGCTGTTGTTCTAAGGACTCACCCCTACAGGAAAGTATTCAGTCAAGGTATGAAACACAGGGGCCAGTATCACTCATATTAGACTTGACCTGGTACCTTCTGTACCTTGTTCAGCGAAAGTTTATATCATACCCTTTCTCTGATTTCCCTCTAATTTGGCACCTCACTGGTTATCACAACATACCTGCTATGCTACCTAGACAATGTTTTCTCTCTCTCTCTACCTGGGAGGGCACTGCTAGGACTTGCCCTTGACCAGGACTTTCTTCCTTTGACAGGTGTAGTAATTAATCCTCAGATCTACTGCCCTGTCTGAATAAGATACTATGATCAGGGTTGGAATCTGATTTTTTAAGCACGATCCTTATGACAGCTAATATTTGAGGGTCTCAGTAGGATTTATTTTGAAAAGGATTAAACATAAATATATTTCTTAAATCTGGCCTCTTACTCATTTTCTTGTTTTTGTGTCCCCCCTCCTCTCTTCCTCTTTCTCATAGGCCTCCTTTGACAACAAGGAGAGTCTGCAATGGGAAAGTAGTCATGAAAGAGAAGCCAGAGCTTTGATCTGAAAGTCTATGGAATGGAGAGAAAAGGAGCAGTCACACATTTTCATCTTGGTGATGTGAAAGGGAACCTCAGGGCAGCACTGTGCTGGAAAAGGCACCTCTTTCTTCACTGTGTGTGGCCTTCTTGAGTCGCTGGTCATTGCTAGCAGCACAGAAGCCACAGAATAAAATAAGAAACAGTACTGAGTGGAATTTGAGAAGTACAGGAAAACAGGAAGTGAGCTCCCTTGTATACTGTATGACCATGTCACCCGTATCAATATTAAAAGATGATCTTCTCAAAACAGAGCACATACATATACATATACTCAAGCACCATGCGACTATGTGGGCTTGAGAATTTATGAATCAATTAATGCAATTAAAGTCATATATCTTTAATTGAGGAATTCAAACTAAGGCTAAAATCTCCTTCTTAGGTAGCAAGTATGTAGAGATTTAGACACAACACAATTTGAGAATGTCTTCAATAATGGGAAAATTATGCTACCTCCATGGGCCACATAGTTTATCAGAGATATTAAGACACAATAACTAGCACAATGTCTTAGCATGGCTTTCATAAATGTACCGAATTTTTGGAAGAAGGCCAAAAACTACACGTTAAGGAAAATACTGCAACCGTGTTTTATTGCTTTAGTTCTTATTCACTCAGTAGTGCTGGTGAGAGAGGTAATATCAACCTCTAATGAGTCCTAGAGCAGCGGTTCTCAACCTGTGGGTCGCGACCCCTTTGGCGGTCGAATGACCCTGTCACAGGGGTCGCCTAAGATCATCCTGCATATCAGATATTTACATTATGATTATTAACAGTAGCAACATTACAGTTATGAAGTAGCAACGAAAATAATTTTATGGTTGGGTCACAACATGAGGAACTGTATTTAAAGGGCCAGAAGGTTGAGAACCACTGTCCTAGAGGAATGGACTGACACTGTTACATGAGAACAAAGACAACTAATTGTGACCATGGATAATCATGAAGTAGCTGGTTCTAATTCTGACCAATAATCATTCAGCTCAATGAGCAGTTTTTGGGCCCATCTCATTCATTTGGAAAGGCTACGTACAAGGCATAAAGGAGGTAACTCAAATAGGGTTGCTGTCCTGAGTGTGTCTAAGAAGCCCATAGGGCACCCGTAGTTGAGAACCCCAGTGTTCCAGAAGGTTTGTGGCTGGTGGTCAAATCCTATGATATCTGAAATTCCTATCTATCCTTATGTCATGGATTAATTATTACTGTCAAAACTCACTGCCTTCGCTGTCCTTCTCCCCTTCACTGCCCCTCCCTCAATTATATTTGGCTTGGCCATTTTATGTATTTTGACCAACAGAATGTGAATATAAACGATCTGCCTGTTCTAAGCTGAGGCTTTGTGAGTTATGAAGTGTTTCCATTTGCCACTGTGGGAGTTGCCAACTATGCCATGACAAGAACAGGCCCTGGGAAAGCACTGATCCAAGAAGAAGGAGAAACACAAGGAACAAACATGAAGGCAAACTGTAGCCTGAAGCAGAGCCGTCCCAGCCTCCCAGCAGACCGACGAGCAAGAAACAAAGGCTTATTGTTACATGCTACAGATATTTTGTGGTTGGCTGTTATGCAGCATTACTATCTCAATAGCTAACTAAGACACTTTGCAAAGAAAGATCAACACAGGCAGTATGTATAATTTTCTCTCTTGGCATCCCAAAAGTTCTGACCAATTCAGCTAGCCCATAAACTTTATATTTTATTATACCCATTCAAATTTTCCCTAGCAACCTAGCCAATTACCATTTCTCAAACCTGCCTCATATAGAGTACAGTGCCACCACCCTTTGCAATTCACATCTGTCAAATCTTTATAGATTCAACTAAAATTTTGATCTCTGAAATTATGAATAATTTCAGATTCTCCCTCTCATTTAACCCTCAGGAAGAGGCACTCTAAACTTTACCCCTCTCTTGTTTTACTTAACATCTTCTGCAATAAATAATAGTACCTCGAGTACTGCCCTATATCACTTATTGGTTAATATATCCCTTACCATCTGAAAGTACTTTAAGAACAGAAAGATTGCTCTTATATTTCAGACAGAAGAGGCTCCCCAAACTCATTAGGCACAATTTAAGCCTATGCACTCCCCCACCCAAACAGGCTTCTCCTTTGTATATCATCTATAATAATAAAAGCATAATATGCTAATTAGACTGGACAGCTGAATGACCTTCCGGACGACCTTCTGGACAAAGCCGGGGTTGCAAGGGCCGAGGCAAGCCTTTGCAACTGCGATGGTCATGCCCCTTGCATGAATTTCATGCATCAGGCCTCTAGTAACTCAATAAATGCCATCTTCATCCTCATAGATAGCCAGAAATCTGAATGATCACTGATTCCTTCTTCTCCAACTTACTATTAAATAAGTCCTGATGAGTCAAAGCTCCTAAATGTCAATAAAATGTTTTCACCATTCTGCAGCTCCATCACAATTGCCCCCCGTCCCTCCCCACTCCCGGGATTATTGCAATTGGTTCTCACTTGTTTCACCTACTTTCAGGCTTAACCATATACAAACCAACTTCCCAGGCAAAGAGATATTTTTTTCAAATGTAAATCTAATTATGTCATTTGCTGCTTAAAATCTTTCATTGGCTCCCCACTGCAGGAGAAGAAAGTATGTATTTCTATATGACATTATTATCTACTCCAGTATATGCCGCCAGCCTTATTTCTGAATGATAGCCACCTTGTGCTCTATACCTTAGGCAAACTGATGTTCAGCATCCTCCCAAATCTACCATGATCTCTCTTATTCACATTCATTTGCACATGCTATTCTGTCTACCTGATACCCTCTCTCTCCTCCCACCAGCCCTCCATTGATTATCTCCTCTTGTCCTTTATATCTCAGGTCAGAAAACTCCTTAGAAATCTACTCTGATGCTCTCTTTTCCCCTTGTTCTGGCAAGCATGGTTAGGAGCCCTTCTTGTGTATTTATACAGCATCCTGGACTTACATGCTTCGCTGTAGTACTTACTACACTACACTGTAATTTCTGATTAACTTATAGCTGACTCACTCAGTGACCTAAACAAGAGTCATTTCTCTTTCTGACTAGACTCAGTGCATTTCAAATATCCACATACCTTTGTGGCCATGCACTTCCAGGGCTGTGGGCCTCAGCCCAAGACCCCATGAAGGAGACCCGATTATCTCAGCTAATCAGGAAAGCACCATTTCTGTGGTGGTTGTAATGCAGTTATGAACAACAAGACCATGAAGAGAAGCCAGGGAGAGTCTTCTGGGAAGGATGTTTTTCTCTATCTTGACAGAAAAGAAGGCCCTTCTTTTTTGCCCTAGACATAGTTATTTGCACTCACTACGTAGGGCATTGATAGACATTTTGAGATCATGGGAACAAGTCCAAAAAATCACCAACATGTGAGGATGTCACAAAGTAAAGATGGAAAGGACTCACTGAGTTACTGAGTGATGTGAACTTTCCACCTCAGGTGTAAGCCAGCTGGGCTATGGTTTTCTTTACAGCTGTAAGCATTCTAACACACTCACCTATCTTCCTCACTGCACTGATGTTAATAAGAATGCATGCTTGTCCATAGGAACTGTAAAATAGCCCTAAGGATTTAAAGAAAACGTCTTAGAAGGCTGCATGGTCTTCTGGTAATTGATAAGGAAAACTATTAGTGTGGTACCCGACAGAGAATCAGAACAAGCTTTTGAGGAAAAGGCTTTAGAAGGCTACTAATTTATTCTCTGGCCAGAGAATAAAATAAAACTGCATTTAGCCCTTTGAAGAACTGGTATGAAATGACCACAGGGGTCTCATTGTACCAAATTCAGAAGCCTCCAGAAACGTAACTGATTTTAGTTCCTTTTTCTGTTCTACCCCTTCCCTTTCTCTTTCATTCTTCTGCCAGCTCACAGTTTACTTCAAAAGCTGAAAAAGTTAAAAGGGGAAAACTCTGAGAGCATATTCACCTGAGTTCTGAACAAAGATCCAAGTAAAGGTCAAGATGATAGCCAAACCCGCATTTACATTAGCCATTTGTGGACTGGAACATTGAACAATGTAGTAGTCTCTTTATTTATGCAGAATTTCTTACTGGAAACAGGAATTTGAAGAATGACAAGGAAGAGATATCTTTTATTTTCGGTCTAAAAATAATTGGTGAGCTTCGATGCCTATGATAGGTAACTTCTTTCTACCTTCATGTTATACATTTAATATTATGTGTATGGCAGGGAGAACTATACAGTAGTGTAGTCTATTAAATAGCACCACTTGCTACTTATCAATAATAGAACTAACTCCCCATTTTCCTAAGGAAATAAAAGATAATGATAGTCAATATGGATGATGAAGATCATTGCTTAATCACATTAAAAACTGATTAACAATTAAATTTATATTAACAATTATATATATTAAAAAATAATAAAATAAGAATGTAGGATAACTTACCAACATTTTTAATTTTGATTACATGTTGGGATTATAATACTTGGGATATATTTAGTTAAAATAAATTCTTAAAATTAAGTTTACATTTTTTACTTTTCAAATGTGGCTACTAAAATATTAACAATTACATATGTGGTATGTATTCTACTTCTATTAAATTTCTGCTAATGCTGCAAATGGAACTGATTGCATACTTATGGATAGTTACTTATAAAATGAGAGATGATTTTATAAGGCAGAAATGATCTTTTTCTTGAAATTTTAGTAGAAGCATGTAGAACCATCGGAATCAATACTTTTGGTGGTTTGTTTTATTTACTATTTTGTGGGGGTAGAGAGTAAAATTTACAACTATGATTTTTCTAATGATTATAGGTCTATTCCAGTTCTTTTAATAACTTATTGAGTCAATTTGGGATGTTTTATTTTTGTGCTTTTAAATTAAAATAAAACTTTATAAATAAGCAATAAAAATACTACAGCTTCTAAAAATGTATAAAAATGTATAATCATTCCCATCTCCCCATGATTCTAGAGCTCTTCTGTCTAATAGGGTAGTCCCAAGCCACATGTAGCTATTGAGTACTTGAAATTTGTGTAGTCTAAATTTAGATGTGTCAAAAGTATAATATGTAGTCTGCATTTGAACATTTACTATTAAAATAAGAATGTAGGCCTCAGCCGGTTTGGCTCAGTGGATAGAGAATTGGCCTGCAGACTGGAGGGTCCCAGGTTTGATTCTGGTCAAGGGCATGTACCTTGGTTTTGGGCACATCCCCAGTCGGGGGCATGCGGGAGGCAGCCGATTGATGTTTCTCTCTCATCGATGTTTCTAACTCTCTATCCCTCTCCTCTCCTCTCTGTAAAAAAAAAAACAATAAAATATATATACATTAAAAAATAATAATAAAATAAGAATGTAGGATAACTTTCCAACATTTTTAATTTTGATTACATGTTGGGATTATAATACTTGGGATATATTTAGTTAAAATAAATTCTTCAAATTAAGTTTACATTTTTTACTTTTCAAATGTGGCTACTAAAATATTAACAATTACATATGTAGTATGTTTTATATTTCTATTTTCCTAGAACATTCATTAGTTCCTCTCACATGATGCCCTGCCTGCAGATATTGACATATGTGTAATCTCTGAAACATGATGCAAAAGGATAATGATAAGGCGATTTTAAATCTAAACTTCTCCCACTGTATTTAGCACTATTCTTTCCTCTTGGAAATTCCTTTAGAAATATTTATGGAATGAATGAATGCATATTATTCTGCTGTCTTACACATTAATACAGAAAGGGAAAATTCTCTCTCTACAAACACACACACACACACACACACACACACACACACACCTCCCCACCCCAAATTCTGGCTGTGAATGAATTACCCTGCTAATATTTCTTTTGAAAAACCGTGTTGTGATTCTTTAGCAGAAACTCAAGTGGCCATCTAACTGAATGGTCACTGGGTCCTGCAGCTAAAAATGCCTTGCTCCTCCTGAAAAATGGAAAATGCATTGTGATTCTAAGTAAAGAGCACTCTGATTTTAGCTGCCTTTGTCCTCATTGAGGCTTGTCTGGCTCAATAATGAGCAGTACAGCTCTGAGACTGAGTGAAGAAGAGGATGATGAAAACAAGTGGAAACGAGCGGCCTTAGAAAAGCAATGCACAGAGCAAGGGAGCGAGTGCTCCGGACCCGTCCTGTCAAGGTGTGCACCCACTAGGCTGGCCGAGATGTGAGAAGCTGAAAATCAGCAAACCAGAATCCACCGTTAACTTAATGCATTTTCACTTTCTACTTTAGTGAGGGCTTCTAAAATTACTCTGTTTCTCAAAAACTGCTTATCCCATTTTACTGGGATTCTTAAATTTCTTTTCATTCCTCCCCGCTAAACTATAAGAGAAAGACACGAGGAAACAAAGTCTAATGTATTAGAAAGACTGTCAGGCCAGGAGCTAGGAAATCTGATCTGGTTTTAGAATGGCTACACATTTGTGATGTGACACTGAACCAACTGTTCAATTTTTTAAATCAATTCATCTAAAAGTGAGGATGAAGTCCTGTGTATTCTAAAGCTTAGGAAGGGGATCAAAAGATAAGAAAAAGCAGTTACCAACATGGAAATGTTCTCCAACTGTCAAGTATTTTATACATAATCATCACAGAAGTCTTTTATGGCTAAAATCTGGTGATACTACATGTGGCCCTAGATCCAAAGGAGAAGACAAAGAAGAAACAGTTATAACAAAAATATCACATCTACTATTAGAAAGAGCACAAATCCCATACAACTATTTAAAAGCATGTGGTACGGTGGTCAGTTGTTCAGACTCTGGAGACAGACGAGTAGGATTTGAGGTCTGACTGTACCATTTACTAGCTGTATGATTTGAAACATATCACTTTACCTCACTGTTCTTTAGTTGTCTCATCTGTAAAATGGAAAAAAATAAAAGTACGTACTCCCTATCTTTACTGTGAGGACTAAAGGACTTAATACATATAAAACATTAGAACAGTGCTGGCGTTTAGTAGGTGGTATGTACGTGCAGCTGTTATTTAGGAGTTGACTCGATGGTGCTTTAAACTGTATGCATTTGTTTTATGCTGCTTGAAAAATAGGATACATTTCCCACATCAGATGCTAGAAGTATCACAAGCACATGCTGGGAGGACAAATAAAAGCAACTTCAGTACATCATGCACAAAATGAGAGCCTCGGTCATCTACACCTTTTTAGAGGGCTTATAAATATATGACGAAAAAAAATATATTCACATGGGACCTTGGGACAACTTGAGGTTCTCTTTATTTTTACATTTTCCCCGCATACTAAAATAACTAATAAAGGTGCCTCATATTTGCACTGTGATTTTAGAGGTCGCTTTCACATCCATTACCTCATTAGAAGTTCAGAGCTATTAAAGGTAGACAATGAATTTACTTTCACTCTCATATATCTCTTTGAGGAATCAAGCCAACTACCTACTTGAGAAGAAAGTACTTGAGAAAAAAGGTGGGCTTTTGGCCAAATACTTTCTGGCAGCTTCTAAGCCTGTGCTGTTCATCTGAGTCAACTGCAGGCCTGGAAGGAGCCAGAGAGGTAACTCATCTGCTCCGCAGACTGTGCTGACCCTGGACTGTGGCCGGGCCATGCCTTCCCCGAGCAGGCGTCTGTCAGTAAGTGACTATAATGTCCCAGAGGAAGGTTACTTTTGATGCTTCACCAAATCCAAGGGTGTGAGGCAGAGAAGGAGTAGGTCAGGACTTCCTCTAGGATGTTCACATACACTACACTAGGTTGTATTATTCTATTTGTTGGGTTCCAAGGTGATTTTTTTTTCATGAGACTACTAGAGGCCTGGTGCACCAGTTCATGCATGGGTGGGGTCCCTAGGTCTGGCCGGTGATCGGGGACCGATAGGGCCGTCTTGTCCAGTCCCGATTGGGACTTATGGGAGTCGGCCAGCCGGGAGGGGCCACAGGAGGGTGTGTCCGGCCATCTCGCCCAGTCCCAATTGGCTGGGCCCCAGTAGCAAGCTAACCTACCGGTCTGAACATCTGCCCCCTGGTGATCAGTGTGCATCATAGCAACTGGTCAAGTGGTGGACTCAACGGTCCACCAATTGGTTGGACACTTAGCATATTATACTTTTATTATATAGGATACTTACTTGAAAGAAAAGTCTTGGGCTGTTTATTACTTATTTTGACCAACTGTTACACTAGCACTATTGATTTAGAGCCCCAAAGCCCTGACTGGATAGCTCAGTTGGTTAGAGCTTTATCCCGATATGCCACGGTTGTGGATTCAATTCCCAGTCAGGGCACATACAAGAATCAACCAATGAAGGTATAAATAAGTGCAACAACAAATTGATGTTTTTTCTCTCTCCCTTTCTCTCTTAACAACACTAACATTTTAATTTTATCTATAGACATAATAGTCCCAAACACATTAAGGGAAGTTGATCAATATTAAATAACAACAGCAACAATGTTTTCCTTTGCAGGAACATAATGCTGAATTATAATTGTGCAAAGTCAAAAAGCAATCTACAAATTAATTACAGAGCATTATTAAATGAGGCAAAGTCATTCTAGAAATAAATAATGCAGTACTTTTCTAAAGGTTCTTGCTATTATGTGTAAGCCCTCGGGATGAAAACTGGAGACCTATTTTTATTATGTTCGTCACATTAATTAATGAACAATATAAACAATTTATGCAAGCACGTCATCTTAGCATTACTCTTGGGGACTAGCAGGACATTTCACTAACAAGAGCTAAAAGCAGGAGTACTCTCTTGATTTGGAAAATACTTCTAAATTGCTTGATTTTCCCCAAGGGGTAGTGTTTAAGCAAAATCTGGCACAGAGGTGAAACATGTAATCGAAGCAAACTTTCTCTTGGGAAGGGAAATATGATCTTTTCACTATTGTGAGATGGTTTGGGCCCTGTTCCCAAGATGACCCCAGGCAACCTATTCTTTACGGCACTCAGATCACCTCCTCCTGCACCATGTACTCTGACAGAAGGAGGGGGGCATGCCTTAATGCTCTGCCACTCCCACTAATGCCAATTACAATCTGTTCTATATTCATATTTGGCATAAGTTCAAATCATTTTACCTTTCTACAAAGTATTTGCCTATTTGGTCTTACCTCTGTGTAAAAAGACTCAACTGTAAACATTAGACATTGGGAAGATAGGATCTCTTAGTTTTCTTATTTGGTTTATTTGTCTGTCACTAAAACATATACAGAAATTTAGTGATAGTGTTTCAGCTACTTAAAAAGAAGCTACATAATTCATCCACTGGTTGTTCAAGCTGTAGCACTTCTCCGGTTATGGGCAACATTGGTTTCCTCAACCATCACCTCAGAGTCCTAATGTCTGACACACATCTCTGGCCTTCTGAGGGATGCCTCTGCCCTGAGGACCCGCCACCTCCTCCATGGAAACACAGCCACGTCCAGCCTTGTCTCCCACCAACTCACCATCCTTTCTCACTTGCCCATTCCCCAGTCTCTAGAGCTCTATTACGGCTGACCTCTTCATACTTCAGTGCAGCAGTTGCAAATTTCAGCGATGTTACACCTCTACAATGTTTCCAGAAACCACCTGTTTTCCTATTTCCATTTCTATGAATTTAGTTTATTACCTCATTACTTCATTTTAAAGCAAAAGTAATATTTGCTCATTGCATTAGTTTGTTAGGGCTGCCATAACAAATACCACATGGATGGCTTAAACAACACAAATTTATTTTCTCACATTTCTAGATGCTTCTCTCCTTGTCTTGCAGATGGCCATCTTTTACCTCTCTCCTCACGTAGTTTCTCTGTGCCTGTTCTGATCTCCTCCTATAAGGACACCATTCATAATGAATTAGTCCCCCCACCCCTCATATGACCTAATTTTACCTTCGCTGCCTCTTTAAAAGCCCTATGTCCAATTACAGTCACATGTTGAGGTGTGGTTAGGAATTCAATGCGAATTTTGGGAGAACACATTTCAATCCACAATACTCATATTTTTCCTATGGCACATGCACTCTTCCAAGAATGTCATTTTTAATGCCTCCAAACCAGTTTGATTGTCTCTAGAAAAACTGTGTCTACAACCACAGACATCCTTAAACAAAGTCACTCTCTTCAGAATCCGAGTCTGCTGTCCGTTGTTAATTTCTTTATCCCCTCATTTAAGACCCCTTCCATAACCCAAATTTCTCTTTTCAAGCTTATTTTCCTTTGATTCCAGTAAAACAGACGTTTTGGATTACTCAAACACAAGCCACTATTTCCTACTTTTCTTGCTTCTATTTGCATTTTTCTAAAAATGACATCATCCCTCCATACTTTAATGAAATGCCAGTATAATTTAGCAACACATTTCCTAAATCACATACATACCCTTCAAAACAACAATGGTTCCCATTCCTTAACCCATAGGTCATTTACCTGACCCTCTCTTATTTCATTTATTTTTTCTGTGCCAATTTCCTTGTTCTTTAAATCCTAGTACTCTTTTACAGAGGACTTGTTGAATCATGGGTACTGAGTAAACCATTTATTTAGTTGATTAAAGCCAGTCTATTTGACATTAATTGTTTCAGGGGTTAATATGATTAAATATCCCAAACGATTGTTATTTATTCTTGAGTTCATCTTATGGACATGGCAGAAATCATGGCATGATGACTAAGAGATAGCAATGGTTATTTTGGTTAATTATTTTTTCTCACCAAAATAAATAAATTTTTCACTCTAAACAATTATAGATTGTTAATATCTAGTTATCTGTATGTATATGTATTAACAATATATAATTATTATATATGTGTACATGCTTTCTTTACCAAATTTTTGTGACATTTTTGAAAATTTGAATAGTACTCTTATTATCTACATTATAAGTTAGAGAACCTTAAGTTCCATTATTAGTGACTGGCTTGCCTAAAGTTTTGTAAGATATTGCTTCAACTCACTTTTAAATAATTTCTAGTTTATTTTCCACCTACTTCACTCTTTTCAAAGTTTACTCTACATTTGGCACAAAGATATTAGTTCTTTCCTATCTTCTTGTCCTTGGGAAGTCTGAATAACTTAAAGCTTTTAAAGCAATACATTAACATAGGCCAAATGCAGCCAATTCTTTGAGAGCCTTGCTCACAGCCTTTCCAACTCCCTTAATCCTTGCTGCACTTATTATAGAGACTAGAAAGCAAAATATTAGCTTTCTAATCTCCTTCCCATTAGAGATGGCCAGATGGCATAGCTCCGACTAATGGGCTCTAACCTGATGTCTTTTAAGGACTTTGGTGAAGGCTTTGTGTTTCTGATAAATGGGATAGATACAACTCGAGCTTCCTTTTCCCCCTTTTCCCTTGCCCTCTCCCCATCACTGCATGTAATGCAGACATGATGTCTGCAGCTGCAAATGTCATCTTGCCATCATAAAGAAAAGATCAAGATAATTGCATAGATGCTGGCCTTCTGCAAATGGTGATAACATCATACAATAGTTGAAATGCCTCCAGTGGCCACTTACTTAAAAGTACCTCTATTTGTTGGAGCCATTGTAGGACAAGGTTTCTTGTTATTTACAGCCCAAAGGACTTAAAAGTAACCGAATTTAACAATTTGAGTTTTACACGAAGAAAAACTCTTCTATAGACACAGAATGTATTCCCTAATCAAAATCCAGTTACAAACCCACAAATCCAATTCCTTTGGTCAAAGGAAGCTAGAGAGAGTAAGTTGGCTGTTTTCACATAGATCACTCACCAGTAAGGGGATCTCTGTTTTCCTCTTTCTTTCCCCATGGGGATTATTATTATTAACTATTTTCTGCAGATTTCAAGAAAAGGAAAAGGTTACATTAAATTTAGATGGAAAGGAAGGGCTTTATGAGCAATCCACTGGGGAGGGGGGTGATAGTAGGGAGGAAAAGGTCAATGAGGTGGAGGGGGGAGACATCTGTAATACTTTCAACAACAAAGATACATCTATAATAATAAAAGTGTGATATGCAAATCAACCGAATGGCCGAACAGTGGAATGACCGTCCAGACTACCACGCTATGACACCCATTGGCGCCTGGCCAGCCAAGGCAGGTGCGATGCGATTGGTCGGGGCCTGGCCATCGCCCCATGATTGCCCCGAGGAGGGAGGCCCAGGCCACTGACTGGCAGGCTGCGGCGGGTCGGCAGGGCCTCCTCCTGCAGGGCGTGATCCATTGCAGAGCCCTGGATGGGTGGGCAGGGCCTACCTCTTTGGGGTGATCGATCACAGGGCTCCGGGACTGTGAGAGGGCACAGGCCAGGGTGAGGGACACCCCTGCCCCCTGTGCTAAAATTTCGTGTACTGGGCCTTTAGTAAAAAATAGAAATAAAGTAAAAGGAGGAAAAAAATTATTGTAATCTGTTTCTCACGAGTAAAGATGACATAAATGGCACAGAATATTGTTGCCCATCTGATGTATGTATGTATGTATGTATGTATGTATGCATGTATGTATGTATCTTTACATTTCCTGTAGAATTCCTCTAACTGCGATCCATAGTTGGAAAAGCATCCCACTCATTTTAAACAAACATTTAGGAAGCTGACTGTGCCTTTCTCCAGCTCATTATCAGAGCAATTAAAATGAACTGTTGCATTGCTGTTTTAAGGCTTCAGATTTTGTAACTTCTGTACCTGAGGCATTATTCATGTTTTTCAAAGAGATTTTGGTTCTAGTCCTGCCAAGTCCTAAAGAGTTCTAATTAAATATTCCTTGGGGAGTTTTTCCTTGATCTGTTGGATTCAAGATTCTTTAGTACCTAATCTGCTAGGATTATTTCTGGTGGGAATAATTTATCTTTAATTTTAATGCCTTAATTGTATTTTATACACATCATTAAATCCCAGGATAGTAATCTCATTTACAAAATTGTATGTATCATATTATAATGAAAACAATACATTGTTAAAGGATGTATACAAATCTTTAATACTGAAGGTCATATTTATTCTGATCCGAAGCTGAAAAATCGTTACATAAAATGATATTGCTGCTTATCTGAATACTGGAGGCCCAGTGCACAAAATTCGTGTATGGGTAGGGTCCCTAGCAGCTGCTAGCTGCCTGCCAACCCACAGACATTATTCAGATTTCACCGACTGCCCTACCTGTCCTCTGTAGTGAGAATATTTCAGGTCCAGGATCCAATCCAAGATCACCTGTTATATTTTAGTTATGTGTCATTAGCCTTCCCTCATCTGGATCAGTCTTACTCTTTCTTTGTCCTATCAACTTTGATATTTTGAGGAGATTGGGCCAGTTATTTTATAGAATTTCCCTCAATTTGGCTTTGTCTGATACTTCATTAGATTCAAGTTTTGCATAGATGGCAGGAATACCTCAGAAGTGATGCTATGTTCTCACTGATCCTATCAGGTGGCACATGACTATGACATGTTCCCATATTGGTGATGTTAACTGTGATCACCAAATCCTGGACATGTCCTCCAAGGTTCTCTACTGTAAAGTTACTATTTTCCCCTTTGTATTAAATAACTAACCTGTGGGGAGATTATTTAAAGTTATGTGAATATCCTGTTCCTTATAGTAACTGATGGCTTTTGTTTGAACCAAATTACGATAATGATTGCCAGATAGTGATTTTAAACTCTATCTTTCTGTCTGCATTTATTATTTAACAGTTTATTAAAAGAATATTTCCTTCTTTCTTATTTACTTCTTTTAATATGGATCTATGGATTCTGATTTTATTAAATGGGTTATAATACATTATCATCCTTGCTCATTTTGATGCTCAGATTGTCCCAGATTTGGCCAGTGGGAGCTAACTTCAAGCTGACTTCTGTGGCTGTCATTCTTTGAGCATAATCTCAGTTCTGGCACAAGATGGTCCAGGCTAATTCTCCCTGGCCCAGGGGTCTTTTTGCTGGGGATTGATATTTGAACCCAAGATCTGGGAACTACGTGTGCTCATTGCCACTGAGGTGTCATCACTCATGTCCTTCCGGTGGACAGACTAGAGAAAATTGTCATTTCATGTCATTCTTGCCTTTCAGTTTTATAATTGTAGCTACTTTCTCTCACTGCAAGAAGCCTGGCTCCCAAGAAAATCAATAAATTTACTCCTTTGCTCAATTCTACAATACATATACATCTGTTTCAGAATTACTATGTCCATACCACTATTAACAATACCTTTCTTAATGTATTAAGTCAAATTCAAGTTTTCTTTGCAGTTATTTTGGTCCTTTTATCTTCAGACTTAGAGGAGTGAAAGTACTGTAGCTAAAAGTTACTCATTTAATAAAATCAGAATCCATGGGTCCATTTTAACAGAAGTAAATAAAAGAGAAGAAAAGGTCCTTATAATAATTTTTTCTTTTCCATTTTTTTAAAACATGGTTTTTACCCATTTAATGTATAGTTAAGTTTGTTTTTAACTTTGAAGTAAAAAACAAACAATGTTGATTTAATCTTTAGCATTTTAATTATGATATATCTTGGTGTGGGTCTCTTTGTGTTCATCTTGTTTGTGATTTTCTGTGCTTTCTGAGCCTGGATGTGTGTTTTCTTCACCATGTTGGGGAAGTTTTCAGCCATTATTTCTTTAAACAGGTTTTTTATCTCTTTTTCTCTCTCTTTTCCTTCTGGGACCCCTATGATTTGAATGTTGTTATTCTTGATGTTGTTCCAGAGGTCCTTTAAACTACCCTAATTTTTAAAAGTTCCTTTTTTTTTTGCCATTTTAATTGGGTGTTTTCTGCTACCTTGTTTTCCAAGGTAGCTGATTGGATCCTTCACTTTATCTAATCTGCTGTTGATTTCAACTTATATATCCTTCATTTCTGACTGTTTCTTTTTTATGTTTCCTATCTCTTTGTTGAAGTTCTCACTGAGATCATTGAGCATCCTTATAACCAGTGTTTTGAATTCTTTATCTGATATAGTGCTTGTTCCTATTTCACTTAGTTCTTTTCCTGGAGTTTTGTCCTGGTCTTTCATTTGGAACATACTTTTCGGTCTGCTCACTTGGCTGTCTCTCTGTTTGTTTCTATGAATTAGGCAGAACAGCAACCTCTCCTGCTCTTGAAGGAGTGACCTTGTGTAGGAGCTACCCTTCACAGACTGTGTGTGTGCCAGGCATCTTTGGCAGGCCATTTGGAGTGTGTCTGGGCCACAGGGAATGGGAGAGGGTTGGAGCTGAGGCTCACCAGGGCCTGGAATTGGAGCTGCAGTTGGCTCAGGCCTCTGGTAGTCCCACGGGCAAGCCACACTGGGACCTGGGGCCAAAGCTGTAGCAGATGGGAGGTGTAGGGATTCCCAGAGGTAAGCTGCTGGGGATGAACCTAAAGCAGGTTTGATCTGCAGAAAGTCCTGGGGACAAGCCTGGGTGGGAGTTGTAGTTAGGGTGGTGCAAGCTGAGAGGAGTCCCTAGAGCAAGTCACTCGACTGAAACCTAGAGCGGGAGCAGGCTTCAGGGAGACATGTTTCTGTGTTCTCTCTCTCTCTCTCTCTCTCTCTCTCTCTCTCTCTCTCTCTCTCTCTCTCTCTTGTTTATTGTGCAGAAGCTGTTAAGTCAGCCCTCAGTTGTTCTTCAGGGGAGCTGTTCTGTCTGTAAGTATAAATTCCATGTGTTCCTGGGAGGAGGTGAGTCCAGGGTTTTCCTATGCTGCTATCTTGGACTGGAAACCAAAAAGTGGAGAAATGCGCTCCCAGGGTAGGCCTCCCCACTCTGCCTGAGTGTGAACTGACACTCTCCTTGGGAGACCCGGATGGGCACTCAGTGCTGATGTGTTTTATGTTTGTCTCCCCTGCTCATTTGTCAGGCTTCCGAGGGCAGGAACCATGTCTGCTTTATTCACCTCTGTCCAGTATAATACAAGTGCTGAGTTAATTTATCAGTAGTAAAGCACTCAGATTGCTTTCCTGGGCTCACAGATTGAAACCAGCCCTGAGATTACAACAGTAGGAGTCTTCAGATAGTAAAATACCCATTTTGCAGTGGAGACAGCTGTGAAGATTGGAAAGTGCCTAGACGCAAAAAAAAAAAAAAAAAAAAAAAAAGACAGCAAAGAAGAACTGCATCTATTTCACACTTTTGCTCAGGCTTTGCTATTGAAAAGAAAATATATTTGTTCCTAAGGGGAGGGGGCTTGTCAATGCTTACTTATTGTAACAAATTTGAAGGGTACAACCTGCATTCGTCATTTTTACCCAAGGAGATACTTAAAATAAAGAGAGACACAAGTAAATCATGATGAAGGTGGTTTTTGGTGTTGTTGTTGTTTTTTAAAGGATTCTGTGGTACCATTACAGGTGTCTCCCTCTCAGGGATGAAAGAAGAATTGCTTCTTTAAATAATATCTTTCTGTAAAACAATAGGGGAAATTCCTGAAGACGGAAACAGAAAAGCTAGATGGCAGCAGACTGCCTTGGTTTTATTACAAACTTCCCATGCCCTTATCAATGAGTAGGTATAAGTATGCTTACAATGAGTGGCAGTATTCATACAAATAACATAAATAGTTCAAAAGATTCCAGAAATAAATTCCTAAGCCACTCCCTGCCATTTAGAACAAGTATGGTTTGAAAATTTCCCCAAATTTGTAATACTCAGAAAAATGGTCTAGACTAGATATCTATGACTATATTCAGGCGATTCTTATTCAAAAAATGAGAATCAGAATAGACTAACTTTGTTACGGTGACACTGCTGGGAGAATAAATTGGCTCAAGAGGCAATAAAAAACCTGGGAAGGCACTTTAAGGTAATCAATTTAGTTGTATGGCTTTTTGGTGTGACTCTCAAGAAGGCTAATTTAGTTTCTGAAAGTAGTATCTTGCTGCCTGGAATTGGTACCCACAAGCATCAAATAAACTATTCCATGAACTTTAAGCTGCCCTTGACAGAAAGAAGGGCATGCTCAGCTCCAAGCCTTCAGGGAAGGTATAATTTCACAAGACCAGACAGCCAGAGAATGTGATCCTGAGAGGAAACCTTATAGGAAAATTTCCTTTTCCCTACCCATCAGCAACCTCATTGAAACTATTTTTATATTATTTATCATTATTCCTGTTTATGACTATTATCATATTTTTAGAAATATATTTTTGGTTGTTATCAGAAGCAGGTATGGTTATTAAAAGTTTAGCTGTGAAACCAGGCAGCCCTCGTTTGAAACCTCAGTTTACTGGCAATATGACCTTTAGCAGGCCACTTATACACACATAACTTCTGTTTTCACAGCTGTTAACAAAAGGTGATGTGTATGTAATAATAATGCCCACCTCGCAGAGTTGCTGTAAGGATTCACCAGTATACCACTCAAAATGCCCAGCACAAGAACAGGCCTACAATATGGAGCAAACTCATCTAAATCTCATTCCTTTTCTCTTTTTTAGCCCTTTCTTCTTCCTCCCCTTCTCCCTCTTCAGCATATCAGCCTTAGTAGTAGAAGATGACCTGGAGTACCTGTCAAGCCCGCTGCCCACCTAAGCTCTGCGGGCCTGATACAGGATACAGACCCTTTAGAGATTTAGTTGGTGTATTCGCTGTTCAGGTCACATTAGAATGCAAATGTTTCTGAGGACGGAAAAGCATTAATTCATGTCTAATTATTTATTTACTCTCTTCAGTCTTCATTTCGTTACAATTTATGGTGAGCAGATTCTACTAAGGAGGATATAGAAAGGACAAAGTCTTAAGGCTTGAGGAGCAGGGGGAGGTGTGGAGGGGACATAGGAAGGGAAGAAGGACGAAGGAAGAAAAAGATCTAAAAAGACAAGCCGCCTCCATCAGTCAGTCTGTTGAACCAGCCCACACGTTGGCAAATCAAGCCTACATGCTTCTTCAATTGTCTACTGTTAGATATTCATGTTTCACAGCCCAAATATTTAGGTATAACATTTTTTACATGTGGCACTGTTTTGCCTTCATAGGCATGTCTTATATATAATCAACCAAAAATTAATCCTTATCCTTCCTATCATAGTAATCTCATCCCTATTAAAATGTCTTATATATGGGATTCTTTGAAACTTCATTTCATAGCTTGGTACATATTCATAGCATTAGGAATATGGCAGCTATGTTAAAAGTTGAAAGCATGAAGTGAGGGCAATAAGTTAGATATTTCAAATATACAGATATAAAACAATAAGAATCTTATTTTTGAAAATTTAGCATATTACCCAAAGTTAAAGAATGTCCTACACTGAGATATTATCCAGAAAAATTCTGCTACAGTGAAATATTTTCCCCTTTGTTAAAATAAAAGAGTATTATTAGTATTAGTGACAGTTACCTACAGTATCTTTAGAGTAAGTTACTAGTATACCTATATGTGGCCAAGCAGATCAATTACTTGACTTATTGTGGTTTACAGATTCTAAGAGCCTCATCTTCTCCACCCTTAAAATATATCCAATCATTGTTATATTTTTGAAGTGGGCATATAATTTATGCTAAGTTTTGCATTACTTATGCTGAATACTTTCCTGAAACTATGTTTAATGCATTCTATAGGAATTTTATTTGTTAAAATTATGTAATCAAACAATAATGTTATTAAAGAGAAAATTTAGAAATCCTAAAATGCTGTTAAAAGTGCTCTTTTAACCATAAGAAAATTAACCTTAATATTCTGAGAAATAGACAGGAAAGTATGAAATTCATTGTTCATAGGTATGTATTAAGAATGACTCCATAGATTATGGTTGATCATGATTTTTAGAGTAAAAAGAAAAGATAAAAGAGTTTTAGGACTTTTAGAACCTAAGTTACTCTCTTCAAGTACAATCAGAGAATTGTGGATCAGTATCTTGAATTTAGCTAAAGTTAATTGCTTTGTTTCCTAAACAATATCTTGAGAAGCTAACATCTATGTAAACTCCTCTTAACTCTGAATACAGAAGTGATAGCTTGCCAAAAAATGGGGTCATAGCATCTATTTGTTCTATATTCATTTTTTAAAAATAAAACAAAGAACCATTTAAAACAATCTGCGGCTTTGCCAGAACAGAATCTGGTAGCCAGAAGCCTACTGTAGTTTGCCATTATCAGCCCTTTTATAGTCTCTTAATGGTAATACTGGTATATTTTAGTACAAGTATAAGGCATTCACAAATCCCCCTCTTTAATGATGATGGTTGCCAGTAGCAAACACCTGACATTTATGGGATATTTACCATATACCAGGTACTATATAAGTACTTTACATGATTATCTCACTAATTGCCACAGAAACCTTATGAGTTAAGTACTATTATTATTATTTTTTCACAGATGAGGACACTGAGGCAGGATGAGGGTACACAGCTGGTGGGTGATAGAATCAGCTAGTACACTGACCTGGTCTGACTCCAGAGACCAGGACTACATCTCTCTTGAATGAGCAGTTGAACTCAATAGAACGTGGACACAGTTATACTAGAACATTCAGATGAATTTCATAAGTTTGTTTTTTTTCCCTCCTCCAAACTGACTTCTGGAAAATATTAAGGGTGGCATGGAGAAATTTTAAGAGTCATATAGGCATTAGCTTAAAGCTAAGAATGGCATAGAAAGGGTGTTGTAGGGAAGGGACTTAGGAGAGTTCATAGGTGAAAAAATGAGAACCACTTGTTTCACATATGATTTTATGTGAATGCTTAAAACAACATCTCAAGGATTCATGAAGGTTCCATTAATCTTTGATGCCCACCAGCAAGTGTTGCAACCCATAATACTTTACATTCCTGCATTATTTCACAAACATTTGATTCTTACTGTAAACTTGTGAGATGAATAGGGAAAAAAACGAAAGTAGCCCTACTTTACAGCGGCAACGATAGGGATCCAAGGCTACATGGCACAGTAAAACACAACCTAAAACTTAGGGTCTAGATCTTCAATTCCCATCAATAATAACATTCATCAATTCAAAGGTCTTCTATTGTAATAGCCTATGGCTTGGTAAAAACAGTCTTCTCAGTAGACTAAATTTTGCACAAGGAAACCAAGGGCTCAACAATCTCATGTCCTTGTTTAGTGTATTTTAGAATTCATTGAAGTGTCAAATCTACAGGAGTTGATTATCTCAAAAGAGTGGCTAAGTAGCACTGAGAGAATGTATGTCATTAGCTCTTGAGACTTGTTACCACTGAGTTCATGTTCCTAAATTGTTTCTGTGAGGATCATATCTGGAATCCAAGATAATCAGAGTATGGTAGACATAAAAGGAGTATAATTAGGATGCTAACCAGGAGCTCGACTGGAACTTTGCAGTTTCTAAGTCCTCAGGGGACAAAATGAGTGCATAAGTGTCTCTGAGAAATGCTCAATTTCAGAATACAGAATAGTTGAATAACTTAAACTCTTAAAATATAATTTAACTCTATTTTAAAATATGTTTTTATTGAATTTAGAGAGAGAGGAAAGGAGAGGGAGAGAGAGATAGAAACATTGATGAGGGAGAAACACCAATTGGCTGACTCCTGGCATGCCTCCTCATGGGGATCGAACCTGAAACCAGGCCGTGTACCCTGACCAGGAATCGAGCTGGTGACCTCTTGGTGCATAGGTCGATGCTCAATCTTGAGCCACACCAGTTGGGTTAGTTAACTCTATTTTTCTACTGAAACTCTTAAAATTCCTCACTGCTGTAATAACTATTGAGACTGCTTTCGTGATCCTCAATGGCATTTTTAGCATAATTTATAGAAAAAAGAGAATAAAAAATAATGTAAATTAAGAAATACATTGTGAAATCTTTGTTCATTATGTAACTAGCACCTACTGTACAAGCATTTACATTTCTGGTGGTGATGATGTACTTGTTATCTTCCCATTGCTTTTCCAAATCCCAAGAAGTTCTTCAGAAGTGTATCTTTAATAGAAGTAAGCCCTACTCTGTCCAATGCAAACAGGCTCCTAGACAGTGATCTGTCTAAATATAGCTTTTATTGAATTTCTCTGGATCACATACTAAGAATAGAAGAATAACCAAGAAGTGTATCCAAGTGCATTTTTACATCCTAGGTTTGATACTCTGATTAAGCTAGAAGTAAGTCACCTGAATGTCAAATTATATATACACATACTAGAGGCCCAGTGCACGACATTCATGCACTGGAGGGGGGGGGTAGGGTCTCTCATCTGTGCCTGTGCCCGAGGGGTCCTTAGCATTGCTGTGGAGGCAGGAGAGGCTCCCACCACTGCCGCTGTGCTCACCAGCCATGAGCCCAGCTCAGGGCTTCTGGCACTGACCAACAGGGGGCAGCTCCTGTGTTGAGTATCTGCTCCCTGGCAGTCAGTATGCATCACAGTTGTCAATTTGCATATTGGCCCTTTATTATATAGGATTTTTCTGAATATTTTACATTTTTTTCTGGATAATTTATATTTTCTTTTGTATGTATATATTTTATTGTTGATGGTATTACAGATGTCTCCCATTTATCCTCCTTTACCCCTGTCCTCCCAGCTCCTACCTACTCCCTTAGGTCTTCACCACCATATTGCTCATGTCTATGGGCTATGTATATACGTATATAAGTTCTTTGGTTTATCTCTTCTTGTCCCCTGAGCCCCACATCAAGGCATGCCGGTCTGTTCCTGAATAGCCGATAATCAAAACAACATGGTATTGGCAAAAAACAGACACATAGACCATTGGCACAGAATTGAGAGCCCAGAAATAAAACCACAAATGATCTCTGATAAAGGAGCCAAAAACACACCATGGAGAAAATACAGTCTCTTTAATAAATGGTGCTGGGAAAATTGGAAAGCCACATGCAAAAGAATGAAACTGAACTACAGTTTTCCCCCAGGTACAAGGGGTTAATATATAAAGAACTCATAAAATTCAACACCAAACAAACAAACAAAAAAACCCCCACACCAATCCAATTAAAAAATGGGCAATGGATTTGAACAGACACCTCTCCCAAGAAGACATAGAAACAGCCAACAGATATATGAAAAGATGTTCACTAGCTATTAGGGAAATGCAAATAAAAAATACAATGAGATACCACCTAATTCCTGTTAAATGGCTATTAACTACACAAGTAATAACAGTATTGAAGAGGTTGTGGAGAAAAAGGAACCCGTTTTCACTGCTGGTGGGGATGTAAACTGGTACGGCCGCTATGAAAAACAGTATGGTGGTTTCTCAAAAAAATAAAATAAAATAAGAATAGAGTTACCATATGACCCAGCAATCCCTCTTCTGAGTACCCAAAGAACTTGAAAACATTTATTTGCAAAGATATATGCACTCCTGTATTCATTTCAGCATTATTCACAGTGGCCAAGACGTGGAGACAACCAAAGTGCATTTTGATAGAGGATTGGATAACGAAGATATAGTACATATATACTATGGAATATTAGTCAGGCATAAGAAAAGATTAACTACTGCCATTTGTGACAACATGGATGGACCTTGAGGATATTATGCTAAGTGAAATAAGTCAGTCAGAAAAAGCTAAGAACCATATGATTTTACTCATATGTGGGATATAAAACTGAAACTTATAGACACAGACAACAGTATGGTGGTTCCCAGAGAGAAGGGAGTGGAAGGTAAAGGGGGCCAAATGTATGGTGACAGAAGATGATTTGCCTTTGGGTGGTGAGCACACAATGCAATATACAGAGAATGTATCATAGAAATGTACATTTGAAACCTAAATGATCCTCTTAACCAATGTCACTCCAATAAATTTAATAAAAAAGTTTTCTTAAAAAGCAGGTGGAATTAATTTAATAATTTATTTTATTTAACCCAGTATATGCAAAATATTGCTATTTACACATGTAATCAATATAAAAATTGCTAATGAGATTTTTCACCTTTGCTCACACTATTTGAAATTTTCTGTGCATTTTACATTTACAGCCTATCCAATTTGTATTAGCCACAGTTCACTTGGCCTGTGGCTAGTAGCTATCATGGCAGACTGCACAGGTCTGGATTAAGAGTCGGCTTTCTTCTGAGGGCCACTTGTTTTTACACAGATACGATGTGTTTATTACTTCAGAGTTATTGCATTGGAAAGAAGAATTGAGAAGAAGGAAACCACGCTGTGATGTGGATATGGGGTGATCTACATGTTAATTCATTAGTTAAGTAACTTACATTCACAGAAGAGCTTAGTTGTATGCGAGATCAAATTATTACCTGTCATGTACCCCCAGAGTCTCATAAATGCCCAAATCACAAAAGCTAAGGGGTTATTGTAATTGTTTTGCAAGTATAAAAAGCAATAATAATGATTTGAAATGTAAAAGAAATTAAATTCCTTATACATGTGTTGAATGGCAATTACATAACACTTGGATAGGTCTTGACATTTCAGAATAGTTACTAGATATGAGCAGTGGCATGCATGCATGTACACACAGACACATATCCATAGATACACATGTATGCACACTTACACAAATGTATGTATGACATAAATCCCACCTATTTTAAAAGGGTCAGTGGTTGGTGGTTGTTACTTTCTTTTTTAAAATAACGGGCACTATAGAACAGAAAGCAGAGAATCAGTCTTGTCCATAAACAATCTTCCTATTCATACCTAAACTTACTTTCAATGGAAAGAAATTTAGAGCCTACTTTTGTGAATAATGATAACTAAGATGAGCAGGCACTGGTTTAAAGGCTATACCTGCATTATCTCGCTTTATGCTCATAGCAGTTAATGATGTAGGTGCAGAGGCAACTGACCAGACCATTACAAAAGTTTAATAAATTCCATGCAGCCTGCTAAAGGAACAGCCACAATTTGAACTCAGGAAACTCTGCTCAGTCATGAAGCTAAACTACTCACGCTAAATGATGTTCTAAACATTTTCATTCTAAGTAACGGTTTGTTATCTAACCTAAATTAGACACTTAAAAGCAATGATAATATTTCCTATGACTGAAGATCTTAATGAGAAAGAACTTTATAAATAAATAGTTTTATACTTAGCATAACCTCTCATTTTATTTTGTCCCAAGAGGCACCCAGGCCAAGATTCAGCTTCATTCCTTATCGCTGACAAATACCAGAATCTACGACATATGGCGCCTCTTATCTGCAACATTTCTCCCAGTGCTTGCATTTGTCTTTATTGTTGATATTTTGTGGGTTAGTGGCTCTTGAGAGATGACAAATACCTTTCTCCTTTGAACTGAAAATTACCATATTTGGACTTGCTTTTTCATATGATTTTTACTAGTTCCCTTTATTTCTCTCATTTACCTAAATTGAAACTTTAAAATAATGAAATTAACCTTAATAGTATCTAAATTTTTGTTTTGGTAATGTGACAGAGTTTATTTAACTCGTAGTTGCACATAAACCAGTTGAATCAAGTGGGCAAGGAAACAGCCCTTTAATTTCACACTAATCCATTTGAAAGTAGGCATCAGGGAGGTCTCTGTCTTAGAACCCCAGAATACATAATGTAAGGTAGGAACTGGTATTTATTTTCACATCCATCCTTTTGCATATACTTAGTAGCATTCAAAAGAATAATACTTATTATTCAGAAGCATAATGTTAGCAACAGTTTTACTTTTGAAAGTCTGCAAACCCCTGATTTAAATAGCATGTAACAGAGTTTAGAAAAAAAAATTTGGATTTCATATGTCTACCAGATTGTACCTATTCAATAGTGCTCAATATATACGTGTTGAATGAAAGACTCAATTGCACATAAGTTCATAGGAACACTTAACTATTCTTTGATCTTTCTGGTGCTTGGGGTTTATATCACAAATACATTCTTGATTATGAAGAATATTTAACACAAGTCCTGGGTCATTTAAAATTTTTATACCTCTATAATAATATTTCTATAAACTTACAGAGATTTAGTAATTATATAGTCTGTACATGTCATTTCACATGAGAAGGCTGAGGTCCAGAGAAGTCCAGTAACTTCCCTAATGTACAGGGGTGGGCAAAGGTAGATGTACAGTTGTGAGAATGTGAAACGCAGCTTATTCTTGTATTATATATTAACTATTGTATTGTTTTCCATATGAACAACTGTGCAATGAGCCAAGAATGGAAATCTAGTTCAGTTAGCTGCTGCTCTTCTGAGCAAAACTGGTATAGTTCATGGTATGATTGCCATATACTAGTAAATGTAACCTGAAGATTGCTGTCTGCTGGGACCTTATCATTATAATAATAAAGAAAATTTACACTAAACAGAAGAAAGTATATTTCTTGTGGTGAGTTATACAATAAATGGCAAGTAAATGAAGTTTGAGATTGGACTTGAATATTAAAAACTAGGTCTTCAAACAATACACAAAATGGTTTAGGGCTGTGGTTGGCAAACTGCGGCTCGCGAGCCACATGCGGCTCTTTGGCCCCTTGAGTGTGGCTCTTCCTAAGCCTTAGGAGTACCCTAATTAAGTTGATAACAATGTACCTACCTATATAGTTTAAGTTTAAAAAATGTGGCTCTCAAAAGAAATTTCAGTCGTTGTACTGTTGCTATTTGGCTCTGTTGACTCATGAGTTTGCCGACCACTGGTAGGGGAAAGACTTTATCACAGGTTGAACAAAAATACTTTCTATCAATTTACAATCCCTTAGTTTTCATTGTAAACTAAGGAATGGTACCGGCTCATGCCTTCCCCCTCGCCACAGTTCACTGTCACCAATAGTAAAGGATGAGTAAAAATGTTTGAAAAGTGGCCAGTGATTACTAAAATTTTAACATAAACTTTCTGATATTTCCAGTGCTATAGGATGACAGGCAGCTTTCTCAGAAGCATTATACATTTTTCTCTGAGAACAGTGGGACTGGATTTCAGACTCAGAATCTTAAATTCTTACTCTAGATTTGTCTTGAGGCTCTTTTTCAGTGGTTTAAATCATTCATGGGGAACAAAGATTCTTTAACTAACTTTTTGATGCAAAAGCAGATGCCCTGGCCTCCTCATTCTGAACAGCTCAAAAAAATGTTACATTCTCTTTCACACCCATCTTCCCTCTCAATAGTGTCCTCACAAGACTGTCTCTGTTTCTGTCAATTAAATCATTAGTAATTCATTAAAAGCTGCAGATGTCTATTTATTTTGAGAAATTACACAAAATATTTACAAAAGTCCCCATGATTTATTTTCAATGTCTAAATATTTTTGAGTGCATCAATGTATTATATTATGAAATTTGTACTATAGCAATAAGAATTAGGATTGCTTTTGAATTCTACAAAAAAAAGGACAATTAATTTTTGACTGATTTCACTTGGAGCCAGAAAGTTGTTATCTTATTTGCAACATGTACTTTGTCTAAAAAATTTACTCTAACATCTATTTCCTAAACCCCTTCTATTCAAACTGGGGTCTGAGGACCAGCAGTATCAGTATCATCTTGAGTTCATTAGATGCAGAATTTCAGGCCCTACCCTAGACCCACCTAATCAGAAGCTACGTTTTAGCAAGATCCCCAGGAGACAAGTGTGCACATCCCGTTTGAGGAGGCACTGACCTAAGCCACAGAATTTAATGTACCATTATCAACTGCCTTGTTCCCTTCAGCAAAATTGTAAGCTCCTCTGCAGTTTCTGGTGCTAGGCCTAAGCTAGATATATATTTAAATATACTAAAACAATTGAAAAAAAGAAGAAAAGAGAAACCTTTCCAAGGTAAAAATAAAGCCTGAAAAACACCATGTCCTTTGTTTATTTTCCAAAGTTTTATTTTGTTGCCAGATTCTTCTCTCAAGTGCCATCTCTAAATAGAGTTTCCCTGATGGAGGCGACCTTGATCATGTCTGGGGGGCTGCTCCATACTCAACGCACACAGGCCTCATTATCTACTTGGAGGGTGATCTTTGAACGTAGCAATCGCCCCTCTCTCTGAATTTTGAATATTTCTTATCCTGCTGTCACCCGACAGCAGGTCGGGTGATAAAGCTAAGCCATGTTGCTTTTCTTTAGTTGTTTTGCTAAAAGATTTGATAGTTTGAAATATTGGTTAACGTGAATTTTGTGGACTTTAATTTACCATGTCACAGTGCTAACATTTTAATTTATCACTGATGAAACAATGAGCCATTATAAGCTGGCATTCGTTATATATTGGAAACAATATGTTAGTGACTTGAAAGAATTAACGTGACTTCTAGTGGGGCCCAGAGAGTTACTCAGGCACTGGGAAATGTTGGTTCTGAGGATTATATTTTTAGGAAAACCGAATTTCTGCGGAATCTAAAAGTGAAACTCAAGTATAACAACTTCCAGAGCCCACTAATGTAGAGATTAAACTTTCAAAGAGAACATTATAAATCATTAACTGCATTCCCGATTTCTAAGTCAGGTGAGCGTTATACAGAAACTTTTACTTTTTAAAGTTCATGAGCTGAAGTATCTGTCTGGTAATCTGAATTATATATTGTTTTGTGTCATGCAAATTCTAGAATAAATTTATACTGCCTTATTTTTTTCTTTTTGTTCTAACCAAATTTGCCTCCCGTTAGAGAGCATGGATTTTGGAAGCTTCAAGAAATTGATGAATACAAAGAGGATTTTATATTACCAGAATTTTGACATAAAACAAAGACAAAAATGACAAAGACAGGGGGAAGAGAATAAAGGAAAAACTGCTTTAAATGCATGGGTAAAATTTTTTTTTAAAAAAGCAAAACACACTTATAGTATTCTGACTTACATTGGCTATGGATTTATTCATGTATTGAAACAAGTTCAGTTTTCCTAGGAAAGTCCAAAACAACTTTTCAAAGAAATAATTTATGGAAGAGAATACCTGATTTAAAGTGAGAGAGGATATATAACTAGAAATGAAAGTAGGAAATGTTAATGTTAAAATGGAATAAAAGATTATTAGTTGGTTTTGCTAACAATGATTATGTGCTATCCTTTTTTACTTGTTATTTGATATTTATTATTATTTATGCAGACAAATGAATCTTGATAAAATGTAAGACTAAGATCATAGATTTAAACTGAATATGGCTCAATGAGAGGGAAAATTCTATGTCTGCACAACCAGTCAAGTTCTCTACTATAGTCACTATTTTACAGTGAGGTACTATCCATCATGAAGAGAAATAGAATGTGAATGGCTCCTAGTACTCATACTATTCCTGGAGAAACAGGTCCTGTACACCAGAAGATCCATTTCCATAAAAAGGCATTATATTACATTGTTATTACTAAATAAACATTTATTAAGATGCTGTCAATGAAAATGGAATTCCTAGATGGCCTCCTCTTTGGTAAGGGATGTGGAAAATTAGAACACTGGAACACTGCTTTGGGGATTATAAAATTGGTACAATCACTTTGCAAAAGTGGTTTTAAATATTCGGCACTATCTACAAACATATGCCTAACTTACAACTCAGAAATTCTGCTCCTTGAGAAATAACCAACATATGTGCATGAATACAAACTTATACTCCATGCACATTTGTTTATCAAATGACATATCTTAGAATGTTCATAGCAGCCGTATTCATAAAAGCTTCAAACTAGAATACTGAAGTGTCCATTAACAATATAATTAATAAGTAATTTGCAGTATATTCACTCCCTGCAATAATCTATATATATAAAAGGCTAATATACTAAGTGTCTGACTATCCAGGTAATGACATCACATAGCAACGCCCGGCTTCTTCTCCCTGGTGACTAGCCTCCTTGCAGTTTCTTCAGCCCAGGAATATGACTCGCTTTATAGCCAGGTGCAAACATTTCACACTTTAACCAAATGTCTGTGAAGCATTTTTCCTGTGCCTCAGCTCATTTGATCCTCACAGAAGTCCTGGAATAGGTAGATAGGAGACTTGGTGGAATCCTATTTTCTTTTCATTAGCCAGAAAACGGAGATTTAGAAAGCGTAGAAACTTGACCTGACTGAAAAGAAGTAAGAAATGATGGACCTTGAAAATGACTACAGGTATTCTCACTGAGCAGAATATGGTGAAACACAAACACTGCTGCAGTTAAATATTTTACCCTTTGTTCTCCCTGCATGATCTACAATAATAATCTGCTTCGTGTTGATATTTGCTGCTGTGTTGCTGACAATTACCTGAAAGGGAAGTTGGGGTGGTTCACTGGGCTGGAAATAGTTTAGCTAAATCAGAAAGCAGGTCTAATTAAGCAACTTTATTCTATATATATAAAAGGCTAAGTTGACTCACGCATGCATGATACATATAAAGCTCTCACTGGTGCCAATTGCACACATGTGTTTTGACCTGTCATTGTTGATCATGAATTTGGTTGACACTTCTATTATAGAGAGAGGGCGAATAGCGATATTAAAATATTTCTTCTAATTAATTTCCTTTCAATGTGCACAAATTCATGCACTGGGCCACTGGTACTACAATAAGAATGAACAATCTGCGACAACACAAAACAATATGGATGTTTTCACAATGTTGACTGAAAGAAGCACAAGCAGAAGAGTTTATATTGCATAATTCCATTCATAAACTGTTCAAAAGCAGGGAAAACAAACCTAAGCTCTTGGAAATCAGAACAGAGGTTACTTCTGGGATCACAGTGGCTGGAAAGGAGCATTAAGGGGTATCCCTGGAAGCTGGTAATGTTTTATTTCTTGACCTAAGTACCGGTTATGTGAGGAAAAATGGCTAGGCTTTTTTTTCTTCCTGTCTCACCTATTTTCTCAAAGCAATTGACTTCTCATAGAACGGGGTAAGGGTTACATATAAATTAGTAGAGTTCCTTCCATTTTTTTTTTTTTTACCAATACTTGGAAGGCAAGATACATATTTTAAAGTCATATAGGGCTAGCACAAACATTAAGCCTTTTAAGTTCATTACAAAAACAGGATAATTTGTTTTCCCTGGCAATGCTATTTTTTAAAATTTTATTTATTGATTTTAGAGAGAGAGAAGAAGGAAGACAGAGGAGGGAGAGAATCATTGATTTGTTTTACCACTTCTGTATATAGGTTCTTGTATGTGCCCTGACTGGGGATCAAACCCACAACCTTGGCATATTGGGACTGAGCTACCCAGCCAGGGACAACCATTACTTCTTTCCCTTTCTTGACATTTCTGTAAATTAGCTTTCCCTAATGTTTCTGGTGTCTCAGCCCACTTGGATTTCTTTAAGAGGAGAAATCGGATGTTTTGTGTCCCTGAGTACCTCAGCCAAGCAAGACAAACTTGAATTTTCTCCCTCCTTGACCAGGAAGACAGGACCAACACATGCCCACTCGTCGTACCACTGGTAACTGTCAACCGCATTTGCTCAAGACATTTTGAACTTTATAACTGAACTTTATAACAAAGAGCTAAAGAAATTTATGTGGTTTTTATCTTCTTCTGATAAAAAAGATTTGCCTGATAATTTTCTAGGAAACAATAAAATATAGAAAGAAAACAGTTATATGAGCAATGAAATGTTTTCATCTTTTAGTTCACTTCAGATCAGGGCAGTGATACTGTCTGGAACCCATGGATGAGAGCTTTTTGTCAAGTACAACCCACAGATGGCAGAAGAATATTTTTGTTATGGTTTTCTTTCTTCTAAAGTGACCACCCTTTCACTAGAGAATGTACTTACGTCATCAAATTAATGTGATTCTTAAACAAGACATAAATCTTCCCTTTGGATGAGAGTGCTAATCAGATTCAGCTAGTTTTTCATGTTCTTTCTAAACACTTGCCACTATGTGAAAAGAAAAATTCCTAAAATCCAAGGATATTTTACAGAGTTAAATCTCTCCTCCTAACTTATCTATTTTGTTATCCTATATAAACAAATTCTGCCACTACATTCCTTTATCCATAGCAACTTCTGGTGGATAATTCACAAATCAAAGACAAGCCAATTGCCAAAAGGGATCAAGCAACAAGCATTAGAAGCATAATATTTACCGGCATCATGCTAAAAATTTATGTGTCAGAGAAAAGTTTGGGCTAGTAAGCTTTCCTTCTAATCTAAGATTTTAAATTTGTATGACTATTTTTGCTATTTTTGAAAATAAGTCCGTCACATAATTATTACGTAATTATTCTTAAGCCAACTATGTTTTGGGTCAGACTTGGACAGATATATCAAGCGAAAAAAAAAAAGGTACTACTATAGGACATATTACTGCTATTGAATTTATTGAATTTTAACTTCCAATTTTTAAAAAATATTTCTACATGTGAAATTTTGAGAATTACATAAAATAATGTAATACAATTTATATTGTAAACTGTTCCTGCTTTTCCTATTCTTTCTCCTCCCCCTCCTCATATGTTTTACAATAAAATGAAGCAAAAGCAAATTCACTCAAGAGAGGGGCATCTGATATGACCAAGAATACAGTAATGATATCAATATCCATATGGTTCCATCAACTTGATGCAATTCTGAGTTGGGCCGTGTCTACCTAGGACTCACATGTACTCATGGATGTGTGGAATGGATGTGTTTCAACGTATATGTAAATAAATTGTCTAGGCTCTAGAACACACTGCCAGGGTTCAAACTTGGGCAAGTTTCTTAAACTCTCTGTTTCTAGTTTCCTCATCTATCAAATTAAGGCAATGTTATATCCACCTTGTGGGGACGTGTGGAGGGATGAAATGAGATAATGCATGTACAACTCTTGAGTATGGCAAGTATCAATACAAATTAGATCTTATTATTCTTACTTGACTTTCTGGCCAAATGTGCCCTCTGATTTCTGAACTTCAATTATTCCTTTCTCATTTTGTGGTAACATACCAATCCTCTTGACTTAACTGAAAGAAGTAAATGAGAGAAGGTGTAGGGCACTAAAAACAAGTTATCACATCTGAAAATCTTTTTAAAATGCTGCACAATAGAAGGTATCAATGTGGTATTTAGAAAATTTCATCCCATTATATTGATTTGTTGTTGGCACTCATTTCCCTAAGACTTAAGCTCTAGTCCAGAATTTTCAAGTGGGTTTGTGAGGTTCATTCAATAGCCACTGATAAGCTACTGCTTAGTTTTGGTTAGTAACAAAGAATGGTTAAGAGGCCATATCTCCTGTTGTCCCAACTCATACTATAAACTCTCCAGCTCAAAACTGCAGATTTGAACATAACTTTCTAAGAACATAGAGAATAATTTAAGATCATCTAGGGCTTTTTGCTTTAGTAAATATTGCTTTATATTTTCATGGCCTGAATACCAGTTGTTCTTTTGATTCTAGATCTGATTGCTAATCCTCCTTTATACTGATCAGGCTGTTTCATATTTAAACAATTTACTTGTTAGTCCTTCTACAAGACATTTGCTCAGATGAGTTTAATTAGTCACCTATTTTTCAGCTTTGTTAAAATGCTGGGGGAGGGAAAGATGTTGAAACTATTGGAAAAAATGAGATTTGGAGATTTTACTGAAAATTTCATGATCCCTATTAGTATAAGAAGCAAGAAATCTACAGCACACATTCTGTGTCCGGCCTGTGGAATGCTATTGGAGTCCTCTCTGCCCTACACTTACGTGTACCTTGGATGACTTCTTCCGTTTGCTTGGCATCCACCCCATAGTCCTCACATAAAATGTCCCTTTTAACATCCTTTTCTGAGAAGACAGAAAACAGAAAGTATTCTTCTGGTTGGAAAACAAGACCATCACTAGAAGAATAAGTTTCTATTTAAAGTTTCCTTAAACATAACTATAATTTTAAACAATAACATTAAAAAACCCCAAAATGTCCTAGTGTTCCCTTGGGGAGTTATCAGAGTTCACCAACCTGCTGTCTTAACTCCTTGTTCTTTGCTTCTCAGGTCATTTTCTCCAATTTTTGAGGTACTATATTTAAGTCTCCAACATAAATTCACTCACATTTTCTTAAACCTAACAAGAGCAAATCATTTTCCCTCTTTCTCCTTTAAAACAGTTACAAGAGATGTGGCTCTAAAATAATGATTGGCATTCATTCTAGGGTCACAGAGGAAAACTAGCCTCCTTTTTAGGTAATTTTCTCTTCATCAAATCAAACTTGGCTTAAATATATTAATCATTTGGCTTTTTCTAAAATTTTCTTTATCCACATAAGATAAATATTTGTCACCACTGAAAAACTGCTTTCAAGTCAATTTTAAGCATCGTAATGGTCCAATGTTGTGAATATTTCTCAGGGATCAACACCCATCAAATAAATATGATTCACCTTGCATTTTGGAAAGGATCAAAACATGACCAAAGGAAAATAGCTTTGCCAGACCAAAAGGCAAGTTCTAACATTCTTTAGCACAACATGCCATTGCTTTCACTTTGCCCAGCAGTGAGTTATTCATGATATTTATGAAAATCAGACCTCAATGGTGAGAAGAGTCAGAGCCACTATCTATTGGTAATACACATAGCGAAGTTTATAAATCTTTCATGGGCATACAACATGGCACATACTAAGCATGAGATGCAAATAATAAGTATGACCTGTGCATTCAGTAGAATGCAAAGCATATGGCAGGTATGTAATTTCTAATGATAAACCATACTTAAACGGTACTTTTTTGTCTTGAAATAGAAATAAATGAAGGCACTACTTACATTTTTAGCTGCCAACTTTTATCTATTTCTTGTCAGAGTTTGCTTATGCATTGTTACTAGTGAGGTGTATAATTTGAAATTCCAGGGCACTATCTTCCATACTATCTAAAGCAATTAAGTAATTCTCATGAATTATTATCCAAATATTGAATGCTTTCTATTGAAATAAATCAGAATACATTTTAATCCAAATTTAATACACTCGTCTCTGTAGGCCCGGTAGTTTCCAGATATGTTGCATTTGGTCTAAATAAGAAAGACCTTATTCTGAAGATTTTGCAAACAATTTCACCTTGGTTTGCTCTTGCTGAAATAGCTTTCAGTGCTAGAGACTAACCAACCAGAAACATAAAGTGTGTGAGGAATCAATATTTTCCTGCTAAATACCTAGAATACTAATTAAAGCAAAGAAAGAAAGAAAAGAATTTCTCAGTGTCTCCTCATTTTTCTCGCCACTTGGTTAAAATAAGCTAACTTGGATGGAAAACACAGGTGTTGTTGAAGTCATGAGGTCAAGATTTCTCATATGATTTCTGTAGAAATAAAATACATTAACAAAATGTTTACTGTGGATTCATGGTGTCTGATTCTGGGCAATACTGAAACTCTAAATTATCACCTAGACCAGAGAGATCATTTCCACACCAACCACCACAACATACAGTGTTTGCTGTGGTGGTTGCTTGTGTGTTTAATCAAACAAGAACTACCCTGACAGTCAAAGGGTTAACTGAAAGGTAGCATGGCCAGTTCTGGCTGTATTAAGTTGATTAGGCATGCTAATGCACTTGTTTTCCAGATGACAGTGATAGGAATGCTTTTTTAAGCTCACCACTTAACTCTTGAAAATAGCTTTTAATTAACTTACTTCTTATTTCTCCAGGTTTCCACCTACCCCTGACTATTTTAAGGTTGACGTCTTCTTAGCTCACATTTTTTACACTGCCAATTTAATGCACTTTAGGAATAAAAAAAAAAAATTCAACACAGGGCTAAAGCTTATTTGCAGGGAACCTACAGCTACAGAGGATGATGACAAATATTCTTCCCAGCTATGAAAAGTAAAGAGCCAATACCTGTAGGACTTTGAGAAACGAAATCTTGATTTTGGTCTTGGAGATGGTCCTAGCACTGTGGCTCCCTGAAGATCCCAAACAGAAGCCATTTGCAAAGAAGGTGCCAGGATCACAGGAAACAGTGGGAAGTCAGGGTTGGTGCGGGGCCCTGGGTCTGGAGGGCCCCACACTGAGCGGGAGGCACTTGTGGCTGAGCGAGAGCATTTCCTCTGTGTGGTGGTATCCACTGATGGGAGGTGGCAGGTTGGCTGAAGGAGGGCTGGGGGGCGGGGGGAGTGGTGGGGGGGATGGCCAGGACTTCCTGCTGCCTGACCCCTTTGCGACAGAGCTTGCTTCACTCAGACCTTATCTCATTAATACCGCCAGTAGCACTCCCTTGCAAATTTGTTTTTAAATTTAGCCCTGATTAAACAGCACAGTCACCGGCCACTCCTGAAAAGCACAATACACGCATTGTGAAAGGTATGATTCAAACGGGCGAACCTTTCACATTAAGTGTGAAGATGGAAAACAAAAACAAACTTGGTTTAAAAAAATGAGAAGTATGTGTCTATGACTGTGAAATACGACCAAGTTTTCTAAATTGAATAGATATCATTTTCTTTACTTCAACTTCTTAATAACAGGATGAGCATCATTATGAGCACAACTTCCAGGAGGATGTAATCATCTGCAAATACCAGCACTTTCCCGCAAGTTAGTGGGAGAAAACAACAGGCAGATCACTTTCACAGCTTGTGGCAGCTTTTCCCTCAAGGAGATACTGTCACCTTGGAGTGAATCATAATGCCTGACTTTGAGAACAAAGATCAATTTTTTTGTCCACTTCCCATTCCCTAGAAACATTTCTTCACTCTCTGATAAACACCTTAAAACAACTTTCTTTCAAATTAAATAAATGATGAAAACCAAATAGGGCCTCTCATATGTTTTATGAATCCAGTACATTTTAGGGAGGCATATATTTCAAGATATTTGCTCAAGGAGTCAGAGGACCCCAATGCCGTCATCAGTCCTCACCGCTGAGTGGTATTTCATGTTAACAATGTGGCATAATGCCATCAGTCCCTGTCCAAACACTGCTCCGCCAGTGACCTCAACTGTAAACCAAGGCAGAGCTCCACTTGTCTGGGATAAGATTAGAGAGGCCTGGAGGGCCCAAGAGTGAATTTAACCCACTCTGAACTGGACAAAACCGATCAAGAGTTGAGCTTAGTGATCATCGCTATAACTGCCAAATGTTGAGTCTCCCACAACACAGAATATTTATCCAAGGGGTCCCTAATGTTCATTTAGTTTCATAAAAGCTCACAGCAATACACAACATTCCTTTTCACCACAGCAACCAGAGCACCAGGGGTCCTTGAGAACAGGACAGGTTCCATATCTGATTTGGGACTGAGTAATAGAAAACATTTTTACAGTTTCACCCCTTTGTTACCTGGCAGATGGGCTGAAAGAGTGGGTGAGTGATTGCTGACTGAACAGCAGCAACCCTGGGGAGCCAAGAGTTCAAAAATAAACACACTCGCTCTGAATCAACTGGCAATGCTTTAACGCTTCACAAACTATACCTTTTTGTTTTTGTCTATGAATCCACTGGGGCAAAATTGATGGTAAGTTTCCTGGTGATCTTTGAGAAGGATTTGAGAGGGTGCCCATCCCTATAGCAGCCTGCCCCTTTTGGTGTATGATATTCCACTATTATCCTTTTGTTCCTTTATAGGATTTAATTCCTATGTCAGGACAGCTCTTAGGAAATGCAGGCATTCCTGGCGGAGTTGACACAGAGCTGAAGAACTTGGTGTTTAGTTGAATGGCTTCATCCAAGACAGAGTCAGACAGTGTAAGAGAACGTGGAGTCTGGGTGAACAGGGAGATGTCCCTGAAAGCTGGAGAAATGGGGTGGATTGGTGTGGAGGGAGGGCTGCAGGAGGGAGGCACAAAGATAAGCCAGAGAGTAGGAGGGGAGGTACTGGCAAAGACTTATTTCTTTCACCTTCCATGCAATACAAAACCCTCATTCTATCCAGTGGCATTTCAGATTTTGAAGGTGAAACAGCATCACTGGTTTATGGAAATGCAAGCTGCAGTCCATATAGACAGCTTTGGAAGCAGAAAAATATAACTTGTATTGTTATCCTGATTGTATGGGTCAGGGCAGGATGGACCCTATCTTCCCATGCAGGCTGAGGCCAGCAACAGTCATTTTGACTAATGATTGTCTTTTCCCCCATACCAACTTACATTTTTATAAGAATGTCCTGTTAATTTTATCTAATTGATAAAATATAAGGGAATAATAATAAAACAGAATGAAGACACTATAGACTGCCCATCTTTTTCTAAAAGAAATGTGCACTGAAGAAGATGTGGAATTGTCTCTTACATTATTGCTAAAACATTTCTCGCCCCTCCTCCCCGCTTGCTTCTTGAAAGCAGCCATCTAGAATAGTCAAGATAAAAACAGTGAAACTATAAATGTGAAATTATAACCAGGAAAGTGGAAACTTTGGTCCTTTTTTAAAATGTGAAATTAGATAAAGACACAAGAAGTATTTGCCAGTGGTAATGTTATTTTTCCCTTAAATAATTCCTTACCTCCTCCTTCCCATTTCTTCTGTCCAGTTACGCATAATCCTCCTCAGGTCACGAAGCCTCAGCAAGGTCACAGAAATAAGCTGCTTATTTCTGAGATTAATCACAAGCAAAGTGAAGCCTTGATTTCAAGTATAAATATTAATGCAGGCATGGGCAGAAGTAGATTAATAATAAATAATATGATAATCAATACATAAATAATGATACAAGAATAAATTCTATGTCCCGTACTCACAACTGAAAACTCATTTTTGCCTACCTCCACATTATTCTGAGGGACAGGCTAGGACTTCACAGACTTGAGAATTTAGACAATTGGAAAAAATAAAAGTAAATTAAGACCTTTGCTAGGATCAACTTTGCTGTCATCTGTATTTCAAACATCTGTTTATAATCTTCACTTGACATATACTAACGGGTAGAAAAAATGAAGTAGAGATCTTTTAAATATTTTAATTTATAATATATTAAGCATTTGTTTTCCAGAAGAATTTTTAGTGAAAGAATGATTGAATGACAATGACGGAAGTTCCACCCCCGAGGCAAACTTTTCTTTTAGATGCTGGAAACTTAATTTATATCCTAGGGAAAACCAGATCCTGAAATTTGAACTTTGCCTCCACCCAATTGTTATCCACATAATTCTTAACTTCTCCAAAATCTCAACAACATGCCCATTCCTGCCAATAACTTAGATATTATGTTCTACAAAGCTCTAAATAAGGAGTCTTCTTTGCTTCTTGAATATTTCTGAGATTTTGGTTTTAAGATTCCAGATGTTACAAATAGCAAATTTGGGGTTTGGTGTCTGACATAGAAACTCAGAATTTCCTTTATTAGAAATAGCTACTATAACTCAAATTGAACATCCCCAATTTAGAAGTGGGAAAGTTTAAACATAATCCACATAGGCATTTACTTACAAGCCAAGTGACTATTTGACAGGTGGAGGAGGAAGGTTTGAGCTAAATTTCAGAGAAATGAACAGTTACATTGGCGGAGTTGCATTATGTTGAAATACATTGCCTCAGGAAACCCGAACAGGCAGAGATACGGGTCCAGGATAATGCTATATTTTGAAATAGTTACTAGTCACAGACTCAAAGGCAGCAAAAATTATGGTGGGAGCAAACAACTTCACTTCATTTTTATTTATTAGCTACATCTGATAAGTGTTTAATTACAATAATTCAATGATTTGTTGCAAAAGAGTGTGTTGGAAGAAAATTTTACAACTAGATGTGTGTACTTCTGAAAGCCAGTATTCACTAAATATAAGTAATTGTAGTCTAAGCAAGGCTATTTATTATATTAATACATTATCATGATCAACTAAAATTATTATTCCAAATGGAAATGCTGCAAAATAATGGTAGCCTTTTCTTGGAATTGCTTTCAAATAGTCATTCTCAATGTTACATGTATCTACTTGATTAAGAGGGGTCAATTATTTCATGTTCTGAAATAGAAGACAATTACTATTTAATGGTACCCTGTAGCCTTAAGAACATTAGGGAAGCATTCTCTGTGTAAGCTGCTGCAAATATATTCTTTATACATATATGTCCCAAGATACAAACAGAAATAAAATGTAATTGAAGAGCTTAAAATTATTAAGTCATAGGATAAAGCAAATGGCAAGAGGCATGATTAAATATAAGAACAAAAGATAAATAAAACTTGATTTTGAATCCAAATGCTTTACTATGCACTTAAAGTTTCCATCTAATTTAGAGTACGTTTTAAATGTTTAGCAGTTGGAAGATAATCAAGTCAATCCCTTTCTATCCATTAAGGCACCACATTTCTTCTACATACTTGTATAAACAGTATTAAAAGAGAGAATTCAAGGAAGTAGAAATAAGAGGGAAAGGGAAATACAATTTATGTTTATTAAGCATCTACTAAGTAATTGACAGAGTCCTAGGTAGTTTTTCTAAGTATTCAACAAGAAATATTTCTAGAGTCAAATTATTTAAAAAATTGAAATTAATAGAGGCTAATTACTTAAAATAAAAAAAAACTAAACATGATGTTTTTAAATGTGTATAAAAGTGTTCTGGGGTCAGAAATTGTCCATTTTCTGCATATGAAGATTTTTAAAAATCAGAAAAATTATTTATTTTTCAATATTGTACTCATTAATGCAGACTGAAAAAAATCCTCCTTAACTATTATCTAGTAAGTGAAAGGCTGAATGCAGAATTTCATCTGAAAACCACTTTCTCCAGGAAGCCTTCCCTGCTTTCCCACACCAGGGGAAGTCTCCACAGCACTCTGCACTTCCTCTTTGTCACTGGCAGCACATTTGTATTACCTTTTCAATATCTGGTTTCCCTGATAGACCTTAAACATCATTAGGACATTGATCATGTCTGCTTTCTCACTGAATCCCCAGTGCCTAGTAAATGGCCTGGAAAAATAAGTCACAATAATGGGTGTTTAATGAATGAGCAAATCAATAATCTCCCGGCTACTTGAAAATAAGATGCATCACCTACATGATATATTTCATGTTCCCCAATAGGAGCAAAAAATGTCACTACGGGTAATTTAGATAGGACTTATCTATTTTCTGTTTCTTTAGATGCTCTCTCTGACAAAGCATGATTGTAGCAACAGACAAACAAACAAACAAATAAAACCAGGGAAAAGCACCACCTCCATTGTTATGACCAAGTGAATTACAGAGCTGCCCCAGATTTTTTTTTTTTTTTTAATGAAACACCATTAGGCAAATATTCAGGGCAGAGGGGATCAGAGCAATGGTTATGCCATGAATTTGCCATGTGACCTTGAGCACTGTTGCCTGACCTTGCTACACTGCACTCTTATCCAAAAGAGAACCACGGCACAGAGTTTTTGAGAGGAATGAACAGGGTAATTTATATGAAACCACTGAAATGCCACACAAAATTTTAGGCACTGCTACTGATAACGTTTATAAGTATTTTGGGGGGAACTAGGAAAACTACTTTTATATTGTTAGAAACATTTCCAGTTTTAAAAACTGTCCTCTGAGATGGGTTACCTCATGAGCATAGTAAGCAGGCTTATTTTGCTGGTTCCAAAAGCAAAATGGCTTTGATAAATAATATTTTTTTTCTATTTGGGATCTTTTTATTTTAACTGTATAAGAACAGAATACCACGCTGCTATGTTTTAAAGTTTAATCCTATAACACAATCTTAATGCTTTATTTGCAGCATGAAAACCTTCTCTTGGTTCTCTTTGCTAGAATTAAAAAGGAAAATTAAGTGGCAAGGAATTCTACTAAAATTAGCGGATGGAATTTTTCTCATCATTCAAAATACTGGGTTTCACGTGAATAGAGAAGCATTTCTATTCATTTTTTTAAAAAACCTGGGATTATGAAGACAAGTTGCTTTAAGCTTTAGAAAAGCATATGCTGCACTGGCTCCAACTCATGCTGCGTGCATTGTTGACCACACACCAAATAAGGACAGAAATGGCCCCTTTCAGCTTTTTAGAGCTATGTTAACAAACAAGCAAAGGCAGTGATGAAATTGCCAGACTGAAACACACACAAACTCACTCCCTTGGGAGAAAAAGACCCCAAATGCCAAGAATCTCTAAATAACAACAATCTTATGCACTCAGCTTTGGCACTGTGAATTTTTCCATGACAGTGTTCAATATCTCGCTAAATCTGGATAGCCATTTATTAGAGCCAACATTCACAAACTTTCCCATTTCTGGGCACTGACTGCTGACCTGTACCCTGCAGGTCCCCTTTCTCCCTCTGCTACTACCTAGGCACTGACTGAGTTTGTGAAGCAAACATCACCATAAGCTCAAGGTATTTTTCTAATTCCTTATTTTTACTATGATGGTATCAATGCCTTATTTAGCACTTATTCTGTGATAAGGGCTTAACATATGTTGTGTTATCCTCACAATAATAAATCTACGAGCTTGGTCTTACCTTTATTCTGTTTTACAACTCAGGCATGGAGGCTTAGCAACTCGCCCCTAGGATCGTATAACCAATGAGAGGCAGATCTGGGATGCAAATTAAGGTATCAGATTATAAAACATATGCTCTTGACCAATATATGTCTAGAATATAAATGAATGAATTAATAAATGAGGATAGAGCCCTTTCTTTGGAGTTGAGTCAGAAAGTTTTGGATTTTCGCAGAAGGAATGGGATTCAGGTATAGTGGCTATATAATCTTAATTCATCTTCACCGACTCTCAGGTAGATATTATTATTGCCACTTTATAGATAAAAAAAAATCTGAGGCCTGGAGAGGTGAAATAACTTGGCTGACACTTCAAAATGACTAAATGATGTGAGTCCAAGTCATGTTGCATGTCTCGAATCTTGTCTTCACGGTAGCAAGCTTACAAAGCTTTTAAAATTCCTATTCCAGAAAACTGTGGTACATATACACAATGGAATACTACGCTGCGGTAAAAAAGAAGGAACTCTTGCCTTTTGCAACAGCATGGATGGAACTGGAGAGCATTATGCTAAGTGAAATAAACCAGTCAGAGAAGGATAAATACCACATGATCTCACTCATTTGTGGATTATAGAGAACAAAATAGACTGATGAAAAGGGAAAGACCCAAAGACTGAGAAACAGCGATCAGGCTATCAATACCCAGAAGGAAAGTAGGGGAGGGCGGGGGTAAGGGGAAGAGATCAACCGAAGGACTTGTATACATGTATATAAGCCAAACCAATGGACATGGACAACAGGGGGATGGGAGCATGAGTTTGTGTATGGGGGGATGTTGGGGGTTAATGGGGGGGGATGAGGACATATTTGTAATACCTTAACTAATAAAAAAAAAATTCCTATTCCAGGGACAAGATTGTTCTGTTGTTCGGGGTGGTCCTGAAGCTGTCATGGGGGCTGAATGGCTCCACTGTGATCATCAGAGAGTTACAGAGGCAGAGAGGAGGCCTGGCACAGTCTAGTGAGGCTTGAGGAAAAGGGATAATGTCAGTTTTTGTATAACCTGTGTATTGCTCTGCATTTTCCTTCTGCATATTTTACATAGAAGAGACATATAAACACTTTTCTACCCACCTTTCCTCTGCCAGTCTGTTCTTAACATGTTAAACTGGGAGGGGCGTAGGAGAGATGAATTTATAAAAAAATTCTTATTTCACGCCTGGTGCTGAGTGTGGGTCTAAGTCAGGGCTGAGGATACAAAAAAAGGGGAGGGCGAGGGGGTTTGGGGAGTGGACCTGGCCCCTCCTTACAGAGGCTTGCAGCTGGGCAAATAATCTCACACCATACAAACATCTCTGTAACCTAACCTGACCTAACTTAATCACAATGGCCGTGATTACCAGGAGCTAAAAGAGAAATCTGATATTTGAGTAACAGTGAAAGAAAACAGTTTATTTCAGTTATTTGTTTTCGTTTTCTAACAGGATGAATATACCGTAAGGCAGCATTAAGGTATATCCCTCAAGGCCACCTAAGAAGTTTGTAACAGACACAGTGAGAGCAGGAGTAAAAGGCAACAGCACAGCTTCTGGTCTTGCTTTCACGGCCATCACAAGCCTGACTTCTGTTGGTTCAGAGGAATCAGGTGACCTTCCCAAGTTTGGTAAGTGATAAGTGATGTGGTTTTCATTAAGACTCTGGCTCACCCCTTAACTTTTCAGGGTGAGACATTTCTAAATTAGGGACTTCCTCTATTAAACTTACTGCCTTTAAAATGTAGAAGTACATTTGAGAAAACACGGTTGTTTTTTTCATTGGTCAGATGATATCAAGTAAAATAATTGATTCATAGCAGATTTTTATATAAATTACATCTCTTTTAGTTTGATATAAAAGTTATGCGTGATTCAAGAAATTGAAGTTACATTTGAAAATGAAATATATTGTGATCAAAGAAACAAAACCATAACTGTGGATTTTTAAGCACTATTGAGCATTAGATAATGAAATGTTTGGGACAAGAGGCAGTTTTCTAGATATTCTAGAAGTGACCCTAACCAAATCGCAAGATTCTAAAAGATACGGTCTAGTAAATTAGTTCCCACATGAAATTTTATTAAACTGCTAATCCATCCTTCCTTGTTGCTCCCTTCTTTTTCCTTTCTGACCTCCCATCCATTCATAAATATATATCAGGTACCCACTATGTGTTAGGTGTTATGCTAGATGCATGCTGCTAATCAATGGTGAACACAATGCTCAAATGGAGCTTAGAGCTGAATGAAGTGAAGACTGAAACTCAAGGCTACTAAGAATTGGACTGGGCTTATATTTTTTAAAACATACCAGGGCAGAAGGAAGAGAAAGGATATACAATACTCACAGAAATGGAAAATTTCTTCAGTCCATTTATGGGAAAAAGTATATAATTAAGGAGAAGATGATTTTTTAGATGACCAACATTTGAAACAAGTCAAATGAGTTATTTTGCATAAAACATCTCTCCTCTGCCAGTCTGTTCTTAACATGTTAAACTGGGAGGGGTGTAGGAGAGATGCATTGATAAGTGAAATAAGCCAGTCGGAGAAAGATAAATATAACATGATCTCACTCATTTGTGGAATATAATGAACAACATAAACTGATGAACAAAAATAGATTCAGAGACAGAGAAGCATCGAACAGACTGTCAAACTTCAGAGGGAAGGCAGAGGAGTGGGGGGAATAAGGGAGCAACCAAAGGACTTGTATGCATGTATATAAGCATAACCAATGGACACAGACACTAGGGGCATGAAGGCATGAGCTTGGGGGTGGGGGTGTCCGGGGAGAGGTCAATGGGGGAAAAAGGAGACATATGTAATACTATATATAATACTTTAAATAATAAAGAATACAAAAAGGAATTCTTATTTCATGCCTGGTGCTGAGTGTGGGTCTAAGTCAGGGCTGAGGATACAAAAAAAGGGGGGTTGGGGAGAGGACCTGGCCCCACTTTACAGAGGCTTGCAACTGGGAAAATAATCTCACATCATACAAACATCTTTTTTTAAAATATATTTTTTATTGACTTTTTACAGAGAGGAAGGGAGAGGGATAGAGAGTTAGAAACATCGATGAGAGAGAAACATCAATCAGCTGCCTCCTACATACTCCCCACTGGGGATGTGCCTGTAACCAAGGTACATGCCCTTGACCGGAATCAAACCTGGGACCCCCCTCAGTCCGCAGGCCGATGCTCTATCCACTGAGCCAAACCGGGGCATACAAACATCTTTGTAAGCTACCCTAGTCACTGTTTTCTCAATAAAATGTATCAATAGTGCTCACAACATTGAAACTGAAAAAATGTTCCTTGGCATGTGTTTTTACAAATAAAGAAAAATTCTGCATGCCAAAAATAGGGCGGGCAGCTTGGCAATAGTGCAGAATGAGCTGAATCAGAGATGTCTAAAGCACAAACTTCATGGGACATATATCGTTTCAGAAAAAAAAACGGAGAAGATGGTTTTTGCTGTATTAAAAAGGTACGTTTCTTACAATAGTGTTATGAAAAATTTGAAAAATAAATAAAAGTTGAAGGGATTTTATAGTGATCACCTATGTGTCTGCAAGTAGATTTTCCCATTCTGTCAGCAACACTTAAGAGACAGTTTCTTAACAGGTGAGTAGTATATTGGACTTGAGCAATGAGAACTGTACTGTTACAAGATTCATCTGAATAATATTTATGGGTTGTATATTATGTTGAACCTAATTATAAACCTCTATGTTTTATTTTTTAGTATATTTTAAAGAGTGGACTTTGCATTAGAAAAAACAATATTGGTTTTTTTTTCCTATGTAAAGTAAAGAACATAGTAAATTTGAACTCCTAAATCTTACCGACAAAAATAAGTTAATGATGAAAAGTAAATGTTAAAGGTATGCTGAAAGGTTACAAATAATCAAAATCAATATCCATTTCAGTAATAAAACTGTCAACCATGAGGTTTTATTCCATTTTAGTCATAGGAAATGTATTCTGAATTATGTCATATCGGGTAATTCTTAGTAAATTAATGAGTTCAGTCAGGTGGTTAGGAATGGGGTGACTAGGATTATTCCATCGTTACTGATACTTTACAAAATATTCTTATAAAATCTTCAAGTCAGAAGATACTTCAATAAATAAGAACTTTTTGGTTTTTCTGTGGATTTTATCATTTGTTTCCTCTGCTTATATTTTTAAATAAATATTATGTAAATGTTATGCCTCGTTATAGACAAGAGATTCTACTTTTGTAATAAATGAAAAAACATCCCACTACCAATGAATCTATTTTTTTTTTAATTTTATTTTATTACTTAAAGTATTACAAAGAGTAGTACAGCCCTAACGGTTTTGGCTCAGTGGATAGAGTGTCGGCCTTTGGACTGAAAGGTCCCGGGTTCGATTCCAGTCAAGGGCATGTACCTTGGTTGCGGGCACATCCCCAGTTGGGGGTGTGCAGAAGGCAGCTGATCAATGTTTCTCTCTCATTGATGTTTCTAACTGTCTATCCCTCCCCCTTCCTCTCTGTAAAAATTCAATAAAATATATTTTTTTAAAAAAGAGTAGTACATATGCTTCCTTTTTTCCCCCATTGACCTTTCCCTGGCCTCCCCTACCCCCCAGTATCTTGCGTCCATTGGTTATGCTTATATGCATGCATACAAGTCCTTCGGTGGATCTCTTACCTCCCCACCCCCCAACGAATCTATTTTTCATCTACTATTTCTTACATGCCTTTGAAAAGCCAGCTTACTACCTACCTTCTCAGCAATTTGAGATGCACTCAAAATCAAATGACATCACAAGAGCAGCAGAGGAAACCTAATAAAACTTTAGTCTTCATAAAACTAAAGAACTCATACAAATAATTACTGAATTTTCAGTTCCTGTTTGGAATTGGATACTTGAAAAGGAATAATCAAGGAGGAGCAGGTCACCTTGAGGATCCAACTGATGAGGACCTTTGGGTACTAGAAGGACCATAGAGCGTGTCAGATTCAGACAATCAACTCTTCGGGCATGTTTGCAACTATAGCACCACCTGATTACGGCAGTTCAGTGACAATAGCCAATATAGCTAAATAAAGCATCATAGCACTTTCAAAAAGATGCCAGTGTTAATACTTTAAGAAGTACATATAAAGTACACACACGATAGAATATTATTCAGTCATGAGATAGAAGAAGAAATCCTGCCATTACAACAACATGGGTAGGCCCTGAGGACATCATGCTAAGTAAGATAAATCAGGCAGAGAAAGACAAATACTGTATGATATCACTTATATGTGTAATGTCAAAAAGTGAAACTCTTAAAAACAGAGAGAGAGAAATGGGGCTACCAGGTGCCGTAGTAGGGGAATAAGAGATGTGCAGTTTAACTGTATAAGTTTCAACTACTAGGTAAATAGGCCCCAGAGATCTAATGCATAGCATAGTGATTACAGACATCAATACTGTATTATGAAAGTCAACCTTGTTAAGAGCCTGAATATTTATTATTTTATTCGCAAAAGTAAATGATAATTATGTGACACAATACAAGTTTTAGCTAATGCTACAATGGCAATCATGTTGCAATATATAAATATATCAAATTCATATGCTGGTCACCTTAAATTTACAGTGTTTTGTATCAACTACATTTTAATAAAAAGTGCATCATAAAATTGCTAATACTAAGTTGAAAATAATTACTTCTGAAAAGCATTTATCCATTAATCTCAATTAATTAAAATATTGACAGTGTTATCTCTGGGTAGTAGGATCATAGGTGTTTCTAAACTTTTTTCCTGTAATATTCAAATTTTCCAGAACAAATGAGGATTGCTCTTAAAAATGTTTTTATTAAATTTAGAGAGAGAGGAAGGGAGAAGGAAAGATAGAAACACTGATGTGAGAGCTGAGAGCAAAACATCTGTCTGCTGCCTCCTGCACACTCCCACTGGGGATCCAGCCCTCACCCTGGGCATGTGCCCTGACTGGGAATCGAACTGGTGACCCCTTGGTGCATGGGTCGATGCTCAACACTGAGCTACACCTGTGGAGTAGGGGATTGCTTTTTTAATCAGATGAAACTAAATATAGGTTATTAAAAACTCAAGTAGTCAGATTTATTTCATTTCTTATCACCAGGAGCTTTAAGTTTTTAGCTTGATTAGATTTTAACCAAAGGTCAGGAATAAAAACTTGACATATTAAACTACACACTGCCTCACAGTTTACGCGTTGCTAAAGGGTCAGAGAGAGAAGAGCTGGGGAGACAGAGAAACATACACTCCATTGAAAGTGCTGTGACATTGAACTAAGGAAGACAGAATAGGCGTCCCCCAGAGGTAAGAAGAGCCAGGGCCGGAAAAAAGCAAACCGAGAAAGAAGCTGAGCTTTTTATAGTTTGAGAGACCCACTTCAAGCCAGTCTGCAAGGAAATACTCATCTTTGAAAAGAGCTGGGTGTTTGCACAGCGCCCCCTAGTGAAGAAAGAGTCAAGAGCTTCAACTAGCCATAAGGGGCATTTAGCCTTCATCGTCTGATGACTGACTTCCAATAGGATGTGCATGTGGGTGTGGGCGACATGCAGACTTGGTATCCCACTTCTCTGTTATTAAACGTGTTCAGACATATTCCATGTGCGTGTGCTTCTTAATGGTAATGCTTTAAAAAGAACTTCCCAGAATAAGAAATCAGTTTCTATGTTCGTCCCCACTACGGAAACTTGCTCTCTGGGTCTGATGAACACAGTTTCTCCATTTGACACAAAAACTTAAAAATTGGAGAATATATTAAAATATTTTTTTCAATTCATGTTAAAACAATGGAATCATTTATTTATACCTTGGAGACAGTGTGGGTCTGGTTTCAGACCACCACAATAAAGAGAGTATCACAATCAAAGTTAGTCATAATCTTTTTGCAGGTGGAGGGTCTTGCTTTCAATTTGTAAAAAACACAACATCTTGAAGCACAAACAAGTGAAGTGCAATAAGAGGAGGTATGCCTGTAAATGTTAGTATGCTTATGAGTGACATGTGGAAATGCATTAGTCACCTGAAACTTCACACAATAGCCACGAATAAAGATATTACCATTTTAGTAATGTGAGAACTGGAAGCATTTTTATGTGCTTGAATTTTGACTTTAATTAGAATAAAAATATTATTCATGTAAATGATTCTACTGATTTACAGTTATATGGATAACTGCTCAGCAGGAAAAATCAAATTCTCTGTTTCCTGCAAAGGGGAAATTACTCCAGAATATGATATAATATATGCAATAAGAGTGGTGCTTTATCTGATATTCTGATTCAAAATGTGAGACACAATAATCTATTTTCTCTTTCAGTTAAATGATTGATTGAAAGTGAGTGCAATCTCCACCTAGCCTGCTGCTGGCTAACTATGTCATACAAAACATGCTCTGAACCCAGAGCCAGCAAGTGGAAAAGTGTAGATGAGCCCAGACCATCATTAGAAAGTAATGACAATACCAAAGGATGGCTTGGGGTGGCGCTCCATAATCTCCACCAGTTTTTCCACGGTGACCCCACATCAACATATAAGAAAGTAAAAACAAAGTGCTTCCTATATAAAGGCAGAGTCAAGACAAGTCTCCAAGATCCCCTTCCTTGCAATCAAATTGTCATCACTATTCAAGCTACTACCAGGTAGACACTGTGCTGTGCCTTCTACTAAAAGCTCAGACTGTTCGTTGATGAGCATCATTGTGTCCATTTGCAAAAGAGAATATAAGGAAGAGAAGGGACAAATATGTGTAGAAACCTACCCATATTCAGATCTTGTGCAAAGGGCTTTCACACAGACTTGTAAAAGACTAATTGGCTATACTTCAATCCCTCACATTTCCCCTGATTTCCAAGATAGTATATTCACCTTCTTCTTGGATGTTGATATTGGGATGTTTAATAGCAGTGGTTCTCAACCTGTGGGTCGAGACCCCTTTGGGGGTCGAACGACCCTTTCACAGGGGTTGCCTAAGACCATCGGAAAACACATATATAATTACATGTTGTTTTTGTGATTAATCACTATGCTTTAATTATGTTCAATTTGTGACAATGAAATTGGGGGTCACCACAACATGAGGAACTGTATTAAAGGGTCGCGGCATTAGGAAGGTTGAGAACCACTGTTTAATAGCCTTAGGTTGAACTCCTCCCAGGCAAGACCCTGCAACGTGCTGGTGTGGGTACCTTCACTTGGAGAGGAGGCAGGGAGGCAATTGTAAGAAGTCAGGGGATAGAATATTGATATAGGAAGGAAGATAAGTCAATAAAGTGCGCATCAATAAGCTGGTGACCACTGTGAGCAAATGGAACTCAGTCTTCCTGGGAACCTTTGAGAGACCCTACACATGCCTCGGGGTTGTCTCACGGAAACATGGGGAGCACGGGGTGTGTGAGCATACCTTGGTCTCTCAATGTTTCAGGGTTGCCCCTGGGAGTATTAAGTCACAAGTCCTTCTGGGTCCCCCTCACACAGTCTAGCAAGCTCCTTTTTTACTGGAGAAGTTGCCCAGTGCCTGAGAAAAGAGGCTGACTGAGCATACAGGCACTTCTCACCACAGCTGCAGATGAACTCTGGGGTGCATCAAGGGGAAGAGGGTGGGGCTTAAAGTCTTTTCCCACAGAGGCCTCTCAACCTGCAGATGTCCAATCTGAATTTTTGGTTCGTGAGGATCTTTCCCCAACTCAGCAAATGGAAACATAAGGTTCTAATTTTTTTAGGCCAATACACTTGAATCAACCTTGACTCATTTCTTACCCTATGTGAAAGTCCATCATCAAATTCTGTCAACTATGTTTTCAAATTTCAGCCAGAATCTGGTCACTTCTCACCACCTCCTCTGCCACAACTCCAGTCCAGGTCACCATTGTCTCTTGCCCAGACTGTTGCAGTGACTTAGCCATTTTTTTCTTGCTGCAAGTCTGCTCACAGAATATTCAGAGTGGTCCTTTGAAAATGTATGTCATTTATCTGCTCAAAACCCTCTACTAATTTTCCAATTTACTTGTGAGAAAATCCAAACTCTTTACCAAGGTTTACAAAACCCCTCTCCTGTCACCCTGACCGATTTTCCATCTACTTTCCCATTTACCTACATTGTTCCATCTCTACTGGTCTTCTTCCTGTTCCTTGAACACAATGTACCTGCTCCTACCTCAGGACTTTTGCATTTGCTATTTCCCCTTCCTGAAATGCAGTTCCTTGAGGTATTTCCTACTTTCATTTTGTTAAGATCCCCCTGTCAGTTTAATAGAGAGGACTACCTATCCTGACTATTTAATCTTAAATAGCACTGCTATGAATCAATATTTTGTTCTGCATTATTATCCTTCAGAAAACTTATCATATATATTCTGTATGCTTGTGTATTTTACATTGTCTACTCCCCACAAAAGTGAAGTTTCATTAGAACAGAGATTCTTCTTTGTTCATTGCTGTTTACTAGCACCTAGAATAGGTCCTGTTAGTGGTAGGGGTTCAATATATATTTGCTAAGTGGATGGATTCACTGGTCTGACAGCCATATGAGGTAAATATTGATCTTATTAGTTAAATATTTCCTAAACACTGTGACTGGTATTGTCCAATAACAAGTATAAGCAACTGCTGCTCTTCAGAAGGTATGATATTCCAATACATGAGGAGAAGGGAATATGCAGCACATGGCAAAATCCCTGGAGCTCAGAGGGGGATTATTATGAACAGCAGTAGTTAGAAAAAGGTAGGGGGAAAAGGTTTCTATGAGACTCTGAAAAACTTTGAATATCATGTTAAGGCAGAAACTGTTGTTCCTTTTAGAAGTGAAAAGTCATCAAATATTTCTAAACAAGGGAGTAAAATAATGAAAGAAGAATTTTAGAACTATGAACATTTGATTCTATTTCAAAGGATTTGAGCAGGGAAAACAGGAGCCAGGAACACCATGTCATGAGTGTTTCCTCTTTATATCCTCCTTCCTATCAAGATATTGGCATATATATCTAACATATATTTTTAAATAGATGTTTAAATGATATACAAAATACTGCACATTTTTAATATATAGAATTTGAAGAGTTTGAACATATGCATACACCTGTGAATCAAAGTAATAGACATTTCCATTACCTCCACAAGTTTCATTTTATCTCTTAGTTTTTGGATTTTGTTTATTTGTTTCTTTTGTGTACGGTAATAACATTTAACATGACATCCACCATTTTAGCTATTGTTAACTATTGGCAGTATATTGCATAGTAGTTCTCTAGAAGTTATTCATCTTTTCAACATAGTTTTTAGACTATCATTCCATATTGTAAGTATTCATTTAGGAAGCTCTTTGTCCTTACTATGAATGTTAACTAACATGCTTTAGCTGAAAAGACTCTATCTGGCCATGGTTTCTCCGGAATTGAAAGTGAATCTTTTTCAGGTGTGAAGAGCTCAAATCACTCTTCTTCAGGTTATCTGAGAACTAATAAATAAAGTGGTGAAAAAGATAAGGTTGGGCATGAATGTGCCGTGGGCTATCTGGTGAGATATAGAAATGAGTAATGGGAATAAACATGTCAAAGACATCTGTAGTGATTGGCAAGGATTCTTTACTTCTTTAACTTGTTTCTTATCTAGGGCATAATGCATATGACAGTCTCTCTTTCACTGAAGGAATGTTGTGAAGAAAAAGAGTGCTATACATTCAGTGTTCTCATGGGCTGTGAACTTCCATGGGCCTTGTATCCCTGAGACTGCCCAGCACAGTATAAGCTAAAAATATATATGTTAAATGAATTGCTGAAATTTCTTAGAAAACAGATTCCAGGGAAATTTCATTATTTTCGTCTAAATTATGTTATTCCTTTGTATAATGAATATTTAATTCTGATTTGTTCCAAAAAAGGATTAAAGGATCCTGTATTTTCTTTGGTAATTAGTTTAGATAAAGCCAAGTCATCCATTTCTTGCCTATCCAGTGGACAATAGTTTATGCATATGTTTCACATCTTTATACCTTGATATGTTTGAGCATTATTTCATATACATAAAACAGTAAGTATCATTTGTGAATATAACCTAGTATACTTTAGAATGTCTGACATATCTTTGTAAAAAGTGACAATTTTGTTAGTTTATGTTAAAAGACAACTTAATTCAAAAGTTACAAATAAAGCGTAAATTGTATGGCAAAAATGAAGTCATAAGCGTTGTTTGATGACATTAGCTAGTCTCAATTCTAGTTTTTCAGTTAGCTCATAAAATAATTTTCCAGGTAAACAAGTAGACCTGGTTCTCAATCTTCTAGGTACTAGGGAATACAGCTCTAAGGAAACTTTAGAAATCCATAATGAATTAAAAAATTATTTTTTATAGCTCAGACTTTGAGCCTTGGCTCATGCCATGTTTACCCTTCTAGATATCTTTTTCAAAATTTTTATCTTTATTGTTCAAAATATTACAGATGCCCCCCTTTTTTTCCCTATTAACTCCCCCCTACCTGCTGCATCTGTCCCTCCAACCCTACCCCCCATGCCAGGCCTTCATCACACCATTGTCTGCTCATGGGTTATGCATATATGAATATAAGTTCTTTGGTTGATCAGATATCTTTTTATCCCTGTATTTTAAGCTGTAGTCACCAATCACCATGCTACCATCAGATATCTTTAAAAAAATAAAAAAGGAAAAACTGCATTTTCAGTAGTTAATTCATGATACTAAAAACAACACGAGGAAAGTCTGAACTGAAACTAGTGACAAGCTTTTGCTTTGTGCCAAATGATTGTGGCATTTTTGACAATATCATTGATGGGAATTCCTCCAGTGTTTTATGCAAGGCCATTCCTAAGGAATTCTGTGCTCAGGGCAAAATCCAACATAACATCCTTGGTCTCCCATTTCTCTACCCCTCTTTATATACACTTCATGAAATCCACTGGCAGGGAAAGGCTGCGTTAGAAGGCAGTTTTTGTAGAGGAGTGTGTGAGTGTGTGTGTGTGAGTGTGTGTGAGTGTGTGTGTGTGTGTGTGTGTGTGTGTATTTTTCATGTGTCCCGACTTATCACAGTCTAGGGAGTTTACAGGGAACATTTGTGCTTAATCTTTAAAGTGTAGGCCTTTCCAGCAGGCAGCTGCTTCCCTGGTCTTCCCCCACCTCTGTGCTCCCCTTAAAACCTTTGGTCTCATTGTCCGTGTTCAGCCATAACACGGAAAATGAGACAAAAGCCTATCTCACAGGCCTAAAAAAGGGACTACTGATGTGTCTGCTTAACAATCAATAATTCAGTTAAATGGATTTTCTGATGCATAAAATAATATTCTTTTCTTATAACCTGCTGACTTTTAATCACCAATGATCTAAGAATCATACCCCAAAAAAGTGCTGCGAAAATGCTGACATAATTTTCTGTTTGAGTAACATTTATTTTTTATTACTATATAGATGATGAATATTCATAGAGAACATTTGAAAAAAGCAGAAAAGTAAAAAAAATAACAAAAAAATCATCCATATCCAGAGATAACTATTGTAAATTATCAGGCTCATTTTCTTCCTTATTTTTTTATGTTTATACACATAATTATGCATCTGATTTTAACATTCAATTGAGATTTTAGTATGTATGATTTTGAATACTGTTTTGTATTTCATGCTTTACTATAAGAGATTTCCCATATCATTTAAAGTTATTTGAAAATATTTTTAATGGTTGATAAGACTCATTTGGCTGAGTCTAATATCAAAATTTATTTAAACATTAATTAAGTATAAGATTTAGAATATATGTAGGTTTTCATTTTTTAAGTACTCTTGTGGCAAATATCTCTGAATGTAAATATTTTTAACATCTCAAATTACTTTCCTAATCCAAATATTTATAAGAAGAATTACTAGATTAAAGGGAATAAGTATATTTAAGACTTGAAGCAGGCTCTTAATAATTCTTAATCATTTCAATGAAATGAAATACTCAAATTATTTCAAAAATCAATTTAACAAACTATATTTGTATGTATTACTTTATTTTGACTTATTTTAGAGATTAGTAAAACAACATAATTGAAACTAATTTGTTATTTACTACAAAGAGGATTTTCACCACATGAAAATCAGTCAGAACCTTTATCAATAAAAAAAAAAATGATTCTCCTCTTACGCGGTGGAAACAATATCACCATATAATTCCATAATTTTGGCCACATTTTACAACAAGGCAAAAAGTAAACATAAGAAAAAGACATATGGCTATTATCATAGCAACACAGAGTTGGTCAACCACTTCAAGTTCTTGTGGCCAGTAAGGTCACTGGGGCTGCAGGCCAACATTTCTGACAAATTATGCACATTGAGGTCACACTGCTCCACTTGAGGCAGTTTTTCATAATTGTAGTGTTCTCTCCACAAAAGGTCCTGGACTTAAAAATATCCTTTTGTGCCCTCTAGTGTTTAAATTCATCAAAACGTTTGAGATGTTTATTTCTTATTGCTAAACTATAATTAAACACCATTTCATTCCTCTATATATCAAGTTTTTGTCTATATCAGAAAGTGGCCAACATACATATGGTTGCCATATTTTTGAAGTTTATTTAAAATTTTTCATTTTGAAGGAAGTTAGAGCAGGGGCTGGAAAACTATCAAGGAGCAAATCCCACCTACCACCTGTACTCGTCATGCTCGTTCATGACAAATTGTCTATGGATGGCGATATTTGCTCTACAATGGCAGAGTGGAATAGTTAACCCCAGAAGCTGCAAGTCCTGCAAAGTCTAAGATATTTACTATCTCGCTCATCATAGAAAAAGTTTGCTGACCCCTGGGCTAAAGAATCTCTCTGATACTTAGATTGGATGAAGAAAAACAATAAATGCCTTTTCCTAAAGATGTCATGCCATTTTACAATGTCCTTTTCTTCTACTCCTTACCACCGACCACTAAAATACTAGTTAAAACAAAGAGAGTTATAGGCCTATTGTTTAGCTTGTGATTCAAGAACCAAATTTATATTTTTTCATTGAAAACATCTGAGATACGTTTGTAATGTCTACTCAGGATGACAATATTGACTTCATCTTGATGCCTTTTATACTGATATGATCATGTTGAAGAAAATATAATGAGATTAAAGTTCTTTACCCATCAAGACCAGGAGGTCCAAGAAATTTCTTGCCTCCTGTGCTACATCGTCTCTTATTGAGTAGCTAAAACTTAGACTAGGAGTAGATTTAATGCCCTCGACTATCTTTATTTTTACACATCTAATGATAAAACTTTCAATTACTTTTACAAACACATACAGTCTTTCAAGAATAAAATAAACATAGCATTTATAATTCACATGGTATTTATTTCAGTTTTATGTTTAATTCAAATCTCACATAATCATCTCTTTCATATATGAAAGAAAGCATAGTACACAATAATAAGGCCATAATCCGATGTGGGCAACTTAAGAGGCTACCTCCCTTCCCCATTAAAAATCCCACATCTTCCTAAGCCCCTCCGATATTTTATCTTTTCTTTGTGTATATAAAAGCTTCATTCATATTTCCTCCTTCTTATGTGAAATGGTTGATACATAGTTCATTAGAGCTTTTTTCCCCCATGTGGTTTCCAAGAAGTGATCTATTGTATTGCCTTCCAACTTAAAATTTCATTTATAGTTCAGAATGGTTACAGCTACTTTTTTTTTTTCAAAGATACATATCAGTAATACCATGGCCAGAAATTTTGTACCATAATGGAAGAGAGCATAAAACCACAGGCTTACCAAAGTGATTGGAAACAGTTTCTGGTTGATTGCGTTTGCTCACGAAAAGGCATCTCATTTTGTGACACACATTCATGGCCATTGTAGTTTATATGCCTGGAGCTGAAGGTGGCTGCCCTTCTCAGCCTTACAGTCTCTCACTGCATGCATTTTCTTTCTTTTTTCCATATATTTACCCACACCCTTCCTTGTACTTGACATAGACATCATTTCAACACAAACTCAAATACAAACCCTGCATAGACTTTCTTTATGGAACTACACACTTAAAATTCCTGAATCAAATACTTAAACCTGCAATGTTACCTTTCAAATATTTGCCTTTATAACAACAAAACACACGGGGAAACAAATCATTTTTCAGGCCCATTTTTAAAAGCAATTAAAATAAAAATGAGTAAAAAGAGACACCATACCTCTATTTCATAAGCAAAATAAATGATTTCCAAACTTACCTGCAAAAGAAAAAAGAAGAGCAATAAATATCAAGTCAGAATACATTTAATTCTTGTATCTATAGTAAATGAGGCAAAATTGTCATCATAAACATAGCTACTTCTCAATTATCACTGTGTGGATTATTTTTTGTAAGTAATGCGTTCTAGTTCTTGTAGATGCCAACAGGGCTGGCATGGCATTCTCTTAAGACCAATCTCATTGTGAATAGGGTCCTTTCCCATGTGCAGTCTGAACCTAGTAGATGATTTTTCACAAGCAACGGGGAGAAATGCTTCAGACTCAGACCGACCTGAGGTTAAATTCCAGTTTCTATGACAGCTTGGAATTGAAGTCGTTGTATATCCCTTGGTTATGATTTTAACTCCCCTTCCCTTGCACTGTCTTTTCTCAGCACTTTCTTTCTAACATGCTGCCTAAAACCATAAAACTTATTATGTTTATTTAGTCTCCCTAACACTAATGCCCTATAGAAGTTACACAAAAACATTGCTTCTGTACTTACTGTTCACTATTGAATACCCAGGACTTACAACAATGCCCAGCAAATAGAAGATATTCAAAAACATTTGTTTAAAGAATTAATATAGCATATGTAAAAGAGTGAAATATAAACATAAATAGTATACATATGTAATACAAGTATTTTATTTATATATTTATTTACATATATTTCTTTAATGCTTTATATAAATATACTTCTTATGCAAATATATATTTATATATTAATTGCATATATGAACATTTACCTAAGTTTTAACATAGAAGCAAGTCATTTCACTTTTACTTAATTTTTTAAAATATAATTTTGTATTGATTTCAGAGAGAGGAAGACCTAACTTAATTTTAATGAGAGGAATTGGGATAGTCATTAGAGCTGTTGGCAAGTATTTCTAACTCTCCACGTGACAGGCCCAGGAAGGTATACTTAAACCTCTGTGATTGGATGGGGCCATGTGACTAGTTCTGAGTCGTGAGTGACCAAGCACTGAATTATTGGTGAAACCCTCCACCCTTTCCTTTCTCTCTGCCATAGAGACCAGGCAATTCTCTGTGGCCTCTGACCTGGAATGGAGTGGCTGGGGACCATAGCTTTCCTTGGTGACATTAGCATGAGGAAAAAAAGCCAACCTTCTTGGTTATAAGATTTGAGGTGATTAATGCAGCTTAACCCAAATTCTTGTGATAAGTGGAGAAATTAGGTACATATAATTAACACATTACACACAAAGGTTTATTTTTAAAAAACCTTTATTTTTTGTACTCCCTTTGAATACCCTTTCCCAAATCATTTTGTTTCTGCTGGAATTTAACTCTATTATCTGTTCAATTTTTATTATAATACAGATTTAATTATCTTACATTGGTTCCCCCTTCCCTTTCTTTCATCTAATTAAATCACAATTTTTAGTTAAATTTGCAATCAATGTTTGGATATATTTACTATACATATTTTATTTACAACATATGTAATATGATTATATTCCCCTCATGGTATAAGTTCTATTTTGCTGAGAGCTAATAATTGCCTTTTTTCCCCCCACATGTGCAGTTTTCATTTACATTAAAGAATTTGTTCCTAATAGCTCATATTTGCCTGGGAGCATCTTCTGAGCCCTGATCCTCCTTTTGCCCTTCCTCTGTGATCACTTCCCTATAAACATCCTGCACACCAATCTCAGAGCCTGATGCTTCCCAGAGAACCTGACAGCAACACAGGCATCCCTTTCATCACTATTTCAGCCCCACACTGCAACCCCACAGTGTGCTACATATGGTCAATTCACCACCACAAATCAGAAGTCCATAGTTTTTAGGTTATTGGTATAATTGCTCTTCTCTATTAACATGGACTAAAAAAATGTTATCTATTAAAAGCGGAAAAAGGCATAAGAACTCTTCCCAAATTATTGCATAAAATACTCATTTTTTTTGAGATGTTAAGAGTTTAGTTAAATAATATACATAAGGAAAAGGCCAGAGAGTCAAATAATATGGAAAATGTTAGCTTGACAATTTTAAATATATTTTTTTACTGCAGAACTTATAAGTGCTTGAGTATAATAACTGGAATGCAAGCCACTATTCTAGAAGGTGGAGAGCATTTACAGAATAATTGAACTGTTCCCCCTGATATCAGTTAACATTAGAGTAAGTCATCTTTTAGAATACTATCTGGGAATTGATGCACAAGGCATCTTAAGTTTTACACCAATCACAGTATTTCTTTTTTTAAAAAATAAATACATTTTATTGATTTTTTACAGAGAGGAAGGCAGAGGAATAGAGAGTTTGAAACATCGATGAGAGAGAAACATCGATCAGCTGCCTCCTGCACACTCCCTCCTGGGGATGTGCCTCAACCAAGGTACATGCCCTTGACCAGAATCGAACCTGGGACCCTTCAGTCCCCAGGGCGACGCTCTATCCACTGAGCCAAACCGGTTAGGGCAATCGCAGTATTTCTATTACTCCTACAAGATTTCTTTTACCTTAACTGGGAAGGTAGAATGAATTGCTAATCAGTTGAAAAACAGCATGACTGTGCTGAGGAATAAAACACGTTAGCTCACTTCCAGGCGAGTGTTTTATCTGTTAGATCAGATTGCCTGCTAAACGAAAACTAATCATAATATTTGAATTATAGTCACTTAATGTAAAATTTCTTCTCCCAGAATAGTCTACACTAGAAGTCAATTTCTCAACATCTTGAAAATTGTTCAAGCAATCTGTGTATATTTTAAGTCTGTCTTTGCATCTCTAGTTCAGCTTCTGCCAAAATGTTCTCTGTGGCGTGCTATCCAATTAGAGACTCTGAAAACAAACAAAAAGTTCCCTACTTAATAAAGTTTGGGATATTTTGCATATAGTGTCGTTTTCCTAGAGATGTAAAATATTTATTTGGTCTGTTAAAGATGCTGGGAATCTTACAGTTACTAGTATACATCAGTTTAATTTTGTAAATCACAGCTTAATTGGACGTACAACAATTTTGCATGTAGTCCCTATTGACATTATACGGAACTAGCATTCCACAAAACCTAGTTTGGAACATACTGACTTAAGCTATTAATGATCTTAATAGCAAGAGATGAAAAAATATAAACTATTATGAATATCAAAGGGAAAAATAAGAGCACCAATGGCCCTGACCAAGAGAGAGGATTTTTGTGAATGCCCCTGATTTCTCAAAGAGAAAGAGAAAGGACACAGAGAACTAAGAATTGGACTATATTTTTGTACTTGGGGTACAGGGCCCTTTGCACAAACGTGTCAACCTCATACTGTTATGACTTCATTTATCCATGGATGTGGGTTCAAGGCTAAGCTGTAATCCAAAACATACCTTCTATTTTGGCCAGAAGATACATCAAGGATCTTTGACACACCATGAATAACATAAACCTAACATTAACATTTTAACTTTGTTGATGCCAAGAACTTTAAGACACTAAAAACTATACAGATTAAGATTTAGTGTAGGGACATAAACTATATAGCAAAATCATCATGATTTTATTCATCTACCTATTTATTTTATGAAATTATGTGAGGTTTGGGGGATAAAGAGAAAATGGAACCAAAAGTTGGTTTTCATCCCAAACTTTTTAGATCTTCCTTGTGTATTATGTAGGAGTTGAAAAGATGAAGTCACTGAACAGAACATGTGAACTACAGGGGAGTTTGTGAAGCACTTGAAATAATATGCAAAATTGTGTGTACATTTGCATTTCTCAGGGGACTTCTCCTCTTTTCTGTTCACAGTTATATAAAATTTCTAATGGAAGATGTCATGTTTATGATATTTAGTAATATCTTTGTCGGGACCTGCATTTTAGATATTTTAGAATTTTAGAAACATTGTAGAGTCTACAGTTAGTTCATGGGTATGAGTTAAGACATGCTTAATTATATACAATTTCAACATACTTTGTAAATTTTATTCTGCAGCTAGGGCATAACAAATCATTTTATCTAAAGATTTTACGTGAATGAGAATCTGAATTGCCCACAAGATGGCTCTCTATAATCTTGGATATGTGAATTGACCAAACCAATTTTTCAAGAAGCTATTCCTAACATCATCTTTTCACTTAAAATGAAGGATTCTCCATCATTGTTTTACTTCCATGCTTGAATATCTAGCAATGACTGACAAAGTGGTAATATTTTGGGGTTAATGGATTAATAAGCAGATGTTTCAGACATTCAAGGATTATTTACTGCATTAATAGTACATTATTATGTATCTGCTATGCATGGTGGTGGATTTTAAAAACAAAAGGAGTTAAAGTTTAAAGAGCAAATCATGGTTCCTATTTTTTTTTGGGGGGGGGGTTGGATGCGGGGGGGTGGTGAAGAGTTTTGTACCAAAACATTTCAGAAAAATTTTATTTATTTATTTATTTATTTATTTATTTATTTATTTATTATTGTTTTTAATATATTTTATTGATTTTTTACAGAGAGGAAGGCAGAGGGATAGAGAGTTAGAAACATCGATGAGAGAGAAACATCGATCAGCTGCCTCTTGCACACCCCCTCCTGGGGATGTGCCCGCAACCAAGGTACATGCCCTTGACCGGAATCGAACCTGGGACCCTTCAGTCTTCAGGCCGACACTCTATCCACTGAGCCAAACTGGTTAGGGCAAAGAAAAATTTTAAATGAAAGTGATTGCTATAGACAAATTATTGATGTACAAGGGAGAGGAGACATCAGTGTGGGGTTCAATTAGATAAAATACGCATGAGGTTATTCTGACATATAAAGAACTGCAAGGTTTCTATAAGTAGAAAGTAAGAAGAAAATATTCTAGGAAGGGCAAAGAGCACAAGAATAAGCTTGGGATTATATGGTAATGCCATGTAAGAAAATAGCCTCCTTGCAGTTAAATCGAGGTGATTTATAGAGAGTGCTGAAAGTTATTCCAAGGGGAAGGAAAGGCAATTAATATTTATGGAGGGCATACTGATTCATACTCTGATTAAGTGATCCCTCTGCCTTGATAATATATGCATGTGTCTCTTATTATGGTTTTAGAATTGTGATATTATATTTAGATATTTTGAGGGTGGGTGGTCATTTCTTAAAATCTAGTATACAATCACCCAGGATCAGAAGGAAATCAGAAGGAAACCAGAATTAAGAAACCAGAATTATAAGCAGCAGAGGAGATGAATCTTCTTTGCCTCGATTCTCAGCATCATGGGTGAAGACAGTGTCTGTTAGAGCTGTCTTGTGTTAAGGATAAAGATGGCCTCTGCTGCCTGGTGTGGAGCGGAAGCTAGAAGGGAAGCTTCACAGAAGGGATAGAGTCAAATTATCTAGTTTCATGTTGTTTTGATATTACACATTTTCTTTTGTCAGAAAAGTCTAGCTTAGACAAAGTTGCTTTGTCTCAGCTCTTGACAACAAAAAAGGGGGATTTTTTAAAACTATATTTAGTTCACATTGGGCTAATAGGAATAATCTCTCTCTAAAGAGTGATGATAAAGTGAAAACAAACATTAGGAAGGCTTCAGAAAAAATAATTCCTGTGAGGAAAAAGAGAGTTGAAGCACGTCTCACTCCAAATTGAGACTTTTCCTCCATTCCAACACTGAACTCCAAATTTATACATCAAATGACCTACTAAACATCCACTTATAAACATCTCAACTTATCATGTTCACAAAAGAGCTTCCAATTTTTCTTTTCCAACCCTTCCTTTTCTGATGTCTTGTCCCACCTCAGTTTGTGACAACTCCATTCTTCCACATGCTCAGCCCAAACCCTTGATCAACCACCATCATTTTTAAAGGTGAAGTGTCCTCATTGGTCTCCCTGCTTCTTTCCTTATCTCCCTAAAGTCTATTTCCTAATTAGTAGTCAGAATGTTCTTGTTAAAGCCTATTCAAAGCTCCTGGCTGGCTGATTACTCTACTCAGAATTAAGGCCAACGTCACTAATAATATCCAAAAAGCCCTACAGGAATTGCCATCCTCACCCCTTCCCTAACCTCCTTATGCTTCATCTCCAACTTCGTCTCCTCTTATTCTCCACTCCAGCCCCCAGGGCCTCGTTATTATTCCTCAGTCATGGCAGCAAGACTGCTGGTTTTCCTTCTGCTTAGGACACTCTTCCCTCACATACACATCTCCTTCATATATTTACTGAAATGCCAACTTTTCATAAGATCTTTCCTGACCATCCTACTTAAAATTCTACCACATACACACAACACTCAGTAACCTCTTTCCTGATATATTTTTCTTCTTAGCATTTATCACAAACTCAATCTCAATAGCTATCTATCTATCTATCTATCTATCTATCTATCTATTTATCTTTACATTATTTTTTCTTATCGTTTTCCCCCCCCCCAAAAGAATAAAAGTGTCACGAAGGCAGAATTTTTGTCAGTTTTGTTCACTACTGTATCTCCAACACATAGAATAAAGCCAGATACATAGTATGTCTTCAATAGATATTTATTGAGTAAATTTTTTTCCAGGTCTTGATTTCTATGTTTTCCTGAAAAATCAGGAAATCTGCCAATATTGGCCTATGTTTTCTCATGGCAACAACTTTTAGGAGCTTAGAAGTAGCTGGCAGGCAGATGAGGATGCACTTTCCCTTTGGCCAGGGTCACCACCTTCATTTGCATCACCTGCCTGACCCCTTGTTCATGGTGAGTTATGATCTCTGCTGGGAGAGTCCTGAATGGAGAATGACAGGACCAAGTGAGAGATTTTAATATGTCATCTTGGAGTAGGGGATAGGACTGATGTAATGTGCTTGGATATACAGTGAGTGTCTCTCGTCCACAGCTGAGAACTGTGTGAGGTTGACATGTTGGAGCATGACAAAGAGAGGAATCAGAGTTTGAAGGAAGGATTAATAGAACTTGAGGGTGGATTGAATATTGAGAATGAAAGAAAAGAAAGATTAATGGTGACTAAAATTTCTGGACTCATTGATCAGGAGAACGGTAGTTGCTGATGTTAAAAGAGAACTTGGGAAAGATAAACTTAACAGATCATAAGACCTACATATGGAAATACATATACTAATCTCAATCAAAATAAGTTGAGTTTGAAGACACAGATTTAAAAGTATTTGGTAACATAAAAAAACTTTGAGATTAATGTCAGAGACAATTAAATTTTGCATAGTGTTTATATACTGCCTATGAAAAGGCACATTATGATCAAGATCATCTCAGGAATAGAATATATAGAACAAGAGATAAAAATAGGGTATGGTAGAAAAGACTCGCAATTATATTGAAATAAGATTTAGAGGCAAAACTCCTTTCCTCTCCCCACCAAATGTACATGCACCTACATGAACACAAATGCTAATGATTTAGTGTTTAGTTAAAGCTAGCTGCTTCCATACCCATTCCATTTCTAAAATGATCTCATGCTGGTGAAGAAAAATTTCAAATGATACCATGGCTTTTTGAAGTTTCCCTTCTATTGCTTTCCTGACTTTGTATTTCCAAACCAAATTTACTCTGTGAAAACCTCTAAGTAAAATAGTTATATCTGGTTTTTATAATGTTAATTTTAAAAAAAGACTATCTATTTTTAATTCAAATACCCTACAAAATTCTTATTCAGCAAAGGTCATTTATCAAGTACAGGACCATGAATGTCACAGTGATCTCCTTTTCTTTCCTCTGATTCCTGAATAAAACTAAAGTTTTATAATTCCAGAAAAAAGTGGAAGGTAAACGTCATCAAAGTTTTCTCCAAGCTCTTTAAAACAAGTTCCATTTATATAGATTGGAAGTATTATTTTTATTTTGTTATGAAGGGCCCTTGCCTTGTGGGGTCTAATGTTTCAGCACTGGGATACTCATTGCTTTGAACTGAAGGTATCCTAAGGTATTTTCCATCTTTAATGCTCTGAAGTGATTTCCTGTGAGCTGCTAAAATATAGTCCGTCATTTTGGCTGCCAAACATCCCACAGAGGCCTGCTATCTGTATTGGCAGATAAGTGACAGCAGATGGAATCAAGCGTGCGTCCTGTCTCATCAGCAAGTCTTCAGCCTTAGAAGAAGGGATGTGCCCCTGAAGCGCTATGGGGGTTGTTTCACCAGCATCAGTGTCACTGTCATCGTTGGTGAAAGAGAAATTGGCAAATCACTATACAGAGTAGGCACAACGCCACCCTCACAATTCCTGTAGTCATATTTTCCTTACTCGCACCTTGTCTTCTTGCCAGGGGCAGGCTTCTGGGCCAGAATGTTTTGTCGTCCCATATTTTTTCTTTTGCTTGGTGTGTAGAAAGATAATTAATATTACCATTAAAGCAAATGCTGCCATTTATATTCATTCCATTAGTGCTAGCAATGTATGCAGAAAGATGTGTGTGTGTACACTATAATGTGTGTATATATGTATGCATACACATCTATATACATATATATGCACACATACAGAACACACACATATGTATATGTAATAGTTACATACTAACACAAAGTAAATACTCATGTTAGCTATACTATATTACAGGTTCACTATGCTATAAATCACCTTTTTTATTACTGTTAGTAGATAGTGCTTATCATAAGGTAGGTACAGTTCCAAAGCTGTGAAAGGATTTCAAATATATTAACTTTGAAAATCCTTACAATAATCTTATGAGCTTATTAAGCAGCGGGACAAATGCAAAATGGAGGTAATACACAAACCCCACTTTCATAGGCACTTGTGGTCCCATGAGGGACAGAGATATGTGCGTGGACAATGCTTGAGTGAAGGAGATGGGCAGAGATGGGAGGGGGCAGGTCAGAGATGAACGCTGCTGGAATGCCAGGCTGATGGTGCGGAGCTCAGGGATATTGCATTAAAATACTCCAGCTTCTCACTGGACTGTCTCTCTCCCTCGATGGAATCCATTTACATTTAGTTCTGCTGATGCTGCTCTTGCAGCTCTTGCTTTTCTCAGTTAACAGAAAAGAGAGAGGGGGCAACGTGAGGCCATCGGCCGCTGCTCCTCAGCAACGGAACTGTGCTGCTCTAGGGGGAAACGTCTGAACACTCTGAGGCTCTGCGTGCTTACTCCCTTCCCGGCACGCCTGCCTTTCAGGAAGCCTTGCAGTCAAATAGGCCAAATAAACTCGCGCTGAAAGCACTTCATTTGGACAAAGCACAGGACTTTTCTGTCACATCAAGGCGCCCTCATATCCTGTGTTCTGCCAACTATGCTGAAGGTCAAAAATTTCTTCTGGATGCTTCTGGGACAATGGGAGTTTTAAAGCTGCAATAAGCAGTCTGGGTCACAGTAATTCCAGGAAAGGGGTGATTGTAAAGAAGTCAGATGTATTCTGCAAATCCTTGCACAAAAGCCAACCTCCTTACCCCACCGTTTCACTCAAGTAGGGTCAAAAATGGCATGGAAACCATAGGTTTTATTTTACTCTATGTAAGGGGGATTATGGCCTCATTTAAGTGTGAATTCAGTAGCTCATAGTGACTTATTTTTACCCTATTTTCCCAGAGTATCTTGCTCACTAGTGAGAAGACTGGAGGTGGAGAGTGTCATTTAGAGTGAGCACTGCAGTAGGATAATCTAATATTCGAACAACGCAACTGTCTTCACTATCTGCAAACTCACGCACCACCAGTACGGAATGTGCTGGTTTGATTGGCCAAGTGCTCATGTTTCCTCTCTCCTGACAGGTTAGGGAAGCCAGCCTCATCCCTGCCAATAAAAAGCAGTCTTTGCTGTTAAGTAAGTGATGATGTTCAATTTATCAAATATTAACGGGGAAATGGAATATTCCACTCAAAAAATACCCATTTAATTGTGGTCATGCTAATAAACACAGGGCATGATCATCTTGGAAATTTGGTTGCTTTGGTTCCTTTTAAATTTACAAAGAATTAAGTTAATTTTAAAAAATTTGTACTACATAGGCCGAGAACAAGAAACAGGGGTCCTTTGTGCCACCCCCTCACTGTGAGTCTCCAAAACTCTTAAGTCCTGTCTTCTGGTATTTAACTCCATACTTCTGACTTTCCATTATGGACAAGGAGAAGTTCACATTCTTTCACCATCTCACTTCCCTGCCTACCTCCTTCTATCCTTCTAATATAATTACATAAGAATTGTTGGTTAAATTAATATTCAGGTTTTACCTTATTGTCCCTGAGAAGTAATGTTTACTGAGAAACCAAATAGTGTGTCATAATTATGTTTCATTTCTTGAACAACCTTTTGTATTTTTCTGGAGTTATAAATCCCATCCATTTTTATTGCTTAACTAGAGGCCCGGTGCACAAAAATTTGTGAACTCGGGGGTGGGGGGTCCCTTCAGCCCAGCCTGTGCCCTCTCGCAGTCTGGGACCCCTCAGGGGATGACCACCTGCTGGCTTAGGCCTGCTCCCCGGGGGATTGGGCCTAAGCTGGCAATCAGGGCTCACTCTGGCAGCCCTCAAGGCATGTCCACTTGCCAGCAGGGAGCAGACATAAGCTGCAGTCATACATCCTTAGTGCTGGTGAGGAGGCAGGAGAGGCTCCCACCACCACTTCTGTACTGGCAGCCATCAGCCTGGCTTGTGGCTGAGCAGAGCTCCCCCATGTGGGAGCGCACTGACCACTAGAAGGTAGCTCCTGCATTGAGCGTCTGCCCCCTGGTGGTCACTGTGTGTCATAGTGACCAGTCATTCCCAGTCTTTCTGCTGTTAGGGTCAGTTTGCATATTACCCTTTTACTATATAGGATAGAGGCCTGGTGCACAGGTGGGGGCCGGCTGGTTTGCCCTGAAGGGTGTCCCGGATCAAGGTGGGGGTCCCCACTGGGGTGCCTGGCCAGCCTGGGTGAGGGGATGATGGCTGTTTGCAGCTGGTCACACCCCCTTCAGGGTGGGGGTCCCCACTGGGGTTCCTGGCCAGTCTGGGTGAGGGGCAGAGGGCCGTTTTCAGGCTGGCCGGCGACTGAAGCTCCCATCCTCTCCTTTTTTTCTTTTTTTCTTTATTCTGGGATTTATTTACCTTCTATAATTGAAACTTTGTTGCCTTCACTGGTGCTCCCAGCTCTGAGGCCGCAGCTGGCTGAAAGCAGGTATCTGGGGTTTGTTTGGCTTCTATAATTGAAACTTTGTTGCTTTTGGAGCTGTTGCTTTCGGAGCTTAGAGCAGGCTGCAGCAAGCAGGGAACCTTGGCTTCCTCCATCACTGGAGCAAGCAAACCTCCTGCTCACTTCAGCTGCTTGGCTGCCGGCCGCCATCTTTGTTGGCAGTTAATTTGCATATCTTGCTGATTAGCCAATGGGAAGCATAGCAGAGGTATGGTTAATAACCCTTTTTGTCTTTTATTAGATAGGATTTCATGTTGGCATTATCACTAATTCTTCCAGAAATCTCCAAACTAATGTTTTAAAGGCCTTTGTAAAAATATTTTCTGCCTGGGTTAGACACATCAATTATTTTATCAGTTCCCTCACACTTGATTGATTATTTATTTGGGTTTGAAATTCTAGGTTGGAAAACATTTTCACTTAGAATTTTGAGTGCATTACTTCATTATCTTCAAGGCATTAGTGTGCTTTTGAGAAGATAAATGCCACACATGCCCCTATCAGAAATGTAATCTGTAGGTTTTTCTACCTTTTCAGCTTTTAGTACCTCCTATTTGTATCTGGTGGTCTGAAATGTTGAGATGTTTTTTGTCTAAGTCTATTTTATTTCATTGTGCTGGACATCATGGGGTTTTTCAATGAAGAAAAAATGTTCTTCAATTTGAAGATTTTTAAAAATAAGTTCATCTCCTCTTTCCTCTCTATTTTTGCCTTCAAACTCCTATAGTTAGATATTAGTCACAGAATGTTTTTTCCAGTTATCTTAACTTTTATTGTCCATCTTTTTATTATAACCTGTTGGTAGATTTCTAAAACTTTACCTTTCAGCTCTGCCATTGAAATTTTAATTTTACCTACAATTGTTTTAAAGTTTAGTAATTCTTTTATTCTTGTTATTTTTGTATGCTATCATTTTGTTTTATGAATATAATAAGTTTTTATCTGAGAATATTTTTTCTGAATATTCTATTTGTTTCTTACTTTGTTTTTCATTACTACTACTACTACTACTACTACTATTATTTTCATCTATTTGTTTTAGAGTTTATGTTAAGGGTTTGTGGAGCTCTGGTGGTCAATTTATATTAAAGAGGAAGGGGCTAAAATGCTGACTGAAAGGTCTGCATAACTTAGTGAGTAGAGTCTATTTTTGAAAGATTCTTGATTTAGCAGCTCAAGAAATATAAAAGTAAGTCAGGCCCAGGGTCTGACTATGAAAGGGTTTCATCGAGAGGGATAAGACCAGGAGTCTTTATCTTTCTGCGGTAAAATTTTGTACCATGCTTTAAAAGTTAAAAGATGTAGCAACTTCTTAATGGTTATTCTTTCAAAAAAAATTTAAAAGAATGTTTTCAAGGAACACTAATGTATCTCTCTCTCTCTCTCTTTTTATAGAATGTAGGCTTTCTTTAAAATATATATATTTTAGAGACGAAGAGAGAGGGAAAGAGAGAGATATCAATGATGAGAGAGAATCATTGATCAGCTGCCTCCTGCACGCCCCCTACTGAGGATTGAGCTGGCAACCAGGGCATGTACCTAGACTGGATACCACACAATGACCTCCTGGTTCATAGATTGACACTCAACCACTGAGCAACACCAGCTGGGCTTATCTTTTACAATGAATGCAATATTTCAAACTTTTATTTATTTTTTAAAATCATTTTTGTTCTCCAGAATTCAGACACATATAAAGGTTGCCTCTTATTACTTTTGCTTATGACCATTTCATTTCAGGGAATATAACAGCTCAACTTTCAACTGAGGAAGAACAGAAAATTAAGAATTGAGTATCATTGAAAGTGTTTCCCCCTCTGCTACACTTATACACCCACATCCACCCTCTCCTTAAGGCAAGCTGAGGGGTGTGGGGGTCAGGGCATAACTGTTTATAGAGAAGAGCTAAGAAGAGCTAAGCACCTGCAGCACATGACACACCTCAACCGCATCTGGCCCATGGCTTTTCTTACTTGGCAAACACATGGAGTTGAAGCGCTTGGCTACCTCTGTTGTTTCTAAGGGGTATTGATCCATGGAAAAATATTAATGATTAACTAAACTTAAGCAATGAGAGGTTGTTACTTTGTACTGGCAATCTTTGCCTTGACTGTCTATACAAGTTGCTTGCAGAATGAGTATAAACATTAAGTGATCATTTTATTTATTAATAAGCTATCCTGGTCCTTTACTAATATATTTTGCTCTAGCCTGGGACTCCTCAAAGAGAAGTCATAATCTGCTACCCCTGGAATATTCTGTGCATATATCTCCCTGCCCTCCCATTGGCTATAAGGGATTTTCTGTGTGTGTGAGATTAAGATTATCATTTATACAAGGTTCTCTTTACTCTTTGTCTTTTGTAGACAAATTTCTGTATTTGGGCATGACTGGTGCTGTATTATGGTACAGATGTGAAAATCAGCTGACCTTAAATCTGCTGATGTTGGAGAGAACCTGGGAAAAATAATCTAAATTTTATGATTTTTCTAGTCAGAACATTATTGCCTGCAGGAAAACCTTGTATATATTATGTATATGCATTACTTGTATTAGCAACAAACTGCTTTTATTCTTTTTTTCAAGAAAAAGGAATTAAAATGTAATCTCATTCTTGACAGCAATGCTATGCTGAGTGGCCTAACAAAAAAAATGCCATAGTTGTCATGTTTGAGGTATTCTTCTTCGCACCCCCACCTCCCCAGCACTATGCGATATCCTCTCTATAACTACCTTCCTCTTTCCTTCCCACAATCTCTGAATCTGGATACAATTGCATGTAGATAAAAACAGTCAGGTGATTAGCATACATATTGATCTAGGCAGAGAATTCACAGAAGTGAAATGTGGCAAAGAATAAAATTGAACAGATTTGGGAAAAATGTGTAAACATTGTTTTAATTTTCTGCCTCTATCAATTTAAGATCTGGATTGAGGGATTCAAACAGTCCAATTCGTAGCTCCTCATGAATAAAATAGGGGCATTATCAACTTCCTCATAAATTGGTACTTTCTGGTGGGAATTAAATGAAAGCATCTCTCTCTCTCTTTGGATCTCTATAAATATGTATCTGTATGTGTGCTCACAATTCATTTAAGTGTTAATTGTGGCCCAAACATATGTAGTCTAGTTGGAAATAAAGCATATATTTGTGTTCCAAATGACAATTAAATCTTCCAACAAATATTATTTTAAAAATTGCATCATTATATGCCCTATGATCAGACTGACAATAACAGAGCTCACACACTCTATCTGAACCCTCACTGAATGACAGTTCATACATATATTCTTCTTCTTTTAGCTGATGAGAGAGAGAGAGAGAGAGAGAGAGAGAGAGAGAGAGAGAGAGAGAGATTTGTTGTTCCACTTATTTATGCATTCATTAGTTGATTCCTCTATATGCCCTGACAGAGGATCGAACCTACAACATTGGTATATTGAGATGACACTCTAACCAACTGAGTTACCCAGCCAGGGCCATATATTAATACTCAAGAAAACCCTGCAACTTAGGATTTGCTACTCTAATTATATGAGGCTCAGAGAGGGTAGGAAAATTGGTTAGAAAAAGAAAAAAAAAACCCCACAGATCTACTTGGGCCCCAAGCCTAGCCTTTTATTCGGCCACATAATCCTGAATCTACAAAGTGGTGGAGTGCATGGTGCTCTGCAGATGTCAACATGGGAGAGGAATAAACTGGACCTGGAGGAAAGGGTAGAATTTGGGCAGGTCCAAAGGACAGCAGGGACACTTCAGGAGAAGGGATGATGTGAGCCAAGGCATAAAGATGGAAGCATAGAAAGCATATCTGTGAGTTGGTGACATACCTGTTTATCTAGACGTAAACTATGAGCGTGAGAAACAGGATTTCGGACCAGAAAAGTATGCTGGGGCAATTTTGGAAGGCTTGCATGCCAGACAAACGAATGTCATTTGCTGTCTCATACAAAAAAGGAGAATTTATTGAGGAACCATTGTGCTGTACTGTGTAGCTATTAAGGTATGAAAGAAAGAATGCAAGAAAGAAAGAAGCCTCCAACCAACAAAACCATCAACAAAATAGCCTGTCCTCATGGAGCTTAGACTCCACCTACCCCAGTGGATGGAATAATGCTCTGGGGCTCTGGTAGAATCCGAGCGGAGGACACAGCTACACAAGGAAGGGGGTTATCATTTGGACTTCCAATCGCTGGCATAGAAATTGTCAAGAAAGGCTTCATAGAGAAAACATGTCTATTCTGGAAGTGATGAGAAATGAAGAAATGGAATTACGGGATAAAAATACCATTTTCAAAAGATTGACTCAACAGTAGCTTACAACAGGCACAATATGAGGTAATGGTTAGACTAAGACACATTATGCACATCACTGCAGCTGTCCAGTCAAGCGGAGGGGTGGTGGCATTGGAAATGGAAAGGTAAGAAGGCAAGAGCTGTGACAGTGAAAATCCTGAGGTTTTTGAGGATAACTGACAAGGGTGATGAGAGAGAGAAGGGTTCAGTGATGACTCTGAGGTGCTGGAAATTTCTATGCCAATGACTGGAGGCCCAAATGAGAATACTCTTCCTTGTGTTGATATCTATAATGAAATAAATAGCATTGGCCTAAAGAAAATCTGTTCTGGAGAGCTGATTAAAAAAAACCCAAAAAGGTAAGTTCAGGTTAACCAGGCGGACAGAAAGATATCTAGGCAGTAAGAAATACAGATTTGGAGTAGGGAGAGCTTACATTTCTACATTTGGTCCAGCATCTACCTACTTTATAAACCCAAAAGATTAGAAGTTCACTTCTGCTTGACACTCAGACATGATATGGTATAAATTATAAAAGCAAGTACGTGAAAACAATAAAAACAACAATAATAAAGGCTAATATTTATTGAGGGTTCACTATGTACTAGGCGCTGTGCTTAGTATTGTATATATTATTGGTATGATTTCTTTTAATCCTCATAATAACCTGCTGATGTAGGCACTATTACTATCTACATTTTACATATGTGGAAACTGAAGCACAAAAAGAGAAATAAACTTACCCAAGATAACACAGTCACTGAGCAGCAGAGTGTGAATTAAAACCAGACAATCTAAATATGGACTGTCCACCAGCCACACAGGACTTTGAAAAACTAAATGGTTAGTCTTATTTAATTTTATTAATGAATACTCAAAATTAAAACTGATAGTCGATTCAGTAATTGGGAAACACATTTTAAGTATGTTTAAACAATCTAAGCAAATCTACATTTCCTGTTCTAATTTTTATGAAATCTAAATACAGATCAAGTATGATTGATGAAAAATTAGCATCTTAGTTGATATCTATAAAATAAGTTACATAGGATTTCAAAGACTTAGAATGAGGAAATAATTTTAAATACCTTATTAATAATTTTATATTTTAATTACAACTTGAAATGATAATATTTTATATATTGGTTAATTAAAATGTCATTGAAATTAACTTTACCTTTTATTTTTTACTTTTTAAATGTGGTACCAGAAAATTTTAAATTATAGATGGGGCTCACATAATATTTCTATTGCCTAACATTGCTCTAAATACTTAGAAATAAATGAGAGGTCAACTGTATCATGGGACAAATGACAGTAATAGGACAAGGTTATTCCTTTTACTGTTCTGGGGCCCTATTTTTTGAGAATGTCTGTAGAAATTGTCTTAATTCAATGGGGACAGTGAGCCCTGGACCTGATTCCATTGTTAATCTCCCTACTCTCTTGTCTGGGTCAACTCTTTCACAGTTTTCAGAAAAAGCAATAACTCTAACTGCCCTGTCTTATATATATCTTATATTTGTTTATCTCTTAAAGGATAATTCTTTTGCTCACAGCTACTTTATATATTTCAACCATGAGCTCTATTTTTATGTCAGTCTCAATCTAGAACTGATTTATCAGAGAATCCCAGAGGACAGCACAAACAAGAGCTCTTGGAGCTGTTCTGAGAAAAAAAAAAAAGACTAGAAAACTAGGAGTTATATCAAGGTACAGTCTTGTATGTCTGAATTTTTTTTTTATAAGGGATTATAGTCTTATAGCAAAACCTAAATGGTGTGTTTAAGAGCTGTTGATGCCGAAGCCGGTTTGGCTCAGTGGATGGAACGCCGGCCTGCGGACTGAAGGGTCCCAGGTTCGATTCCGGTCAAGGGCGTGTGCCTGGGTTGCGGGCACATCCCCAGTGGGAGATGTGCAGGAGGCAGCTGATCGATGTTTCTCTCTCATCGATGTTTCTGACTCTATCTCTCTCCTTTCCTCTCTGTGGAAAATCAATGAAATATATTTAAAAAAAAAAGAAATGTTGACAATAATCCAGACTTTTGTTCTTAGATGTGTGTGATAAATAAAAGGTAGATATTTAAAAATATATTTTTATTGATTTTAGAGAGAGAGGAAGGGAGAGAAATAGCAAGATACAAACATCGATGAGAGAGAAACATCATTGATCTGCTGCCTCCTGCACATCTCCTACTGGGAATCCAGCCTGCAACCAGGCATGTGCCCTGACCCAGAACTGAATATGTGACCTCTTGGTTCCTGGGTTGATGCTCAACCACTGACTCACACCGGTGAAAATTATAACTACATAGGAGAAAAAGGGTGATAGCTAAGCACTGTGAATCTCTGGGTATACCAAAATTAAGGCAGTGTCATTTAATAAGAAAATAAATCTAAACTTCTACCAATTTTCAGGCATTCAGTGTATATAAAGCAATATGACTCCAAAGTTAGAATCATCCAGATGTTTTAAATTAGTAAGTGTAAACATTTGATTCATCAAATCACCAAAGTCAGAAGTAGGAAATTCACATCTACTTCAAGCTAAAGAGAGTAATGCTTTTTTCCATTCTCTATGCCAGCTGTTGTTGCAGTGAATTTATAACCAAATGCCATGATAAAAAACTCTGATAAAAAATTGTATGTCCATGCCTTTATGATACCTGTGTAAAATATTTCAACTTCCAAGAAGTACTTTAATTTTTTAGAATATTCGATATGAAGTCTTAGTGCAACAGATAAACCAATCAACTTTACTACTTTTTAATTTCTAATTATTATTTTAAAGTATTGACTATTCATCCTTTGTAACAATACTTCATGAAGAGATCTTAAGCAATAAGTTATCCATAGATTTTTATTTATGTCATATATTATATATATAACATATTAAGAGTATGTATGGAATACCAAAGTGTCATCATCTATACTTTATTTATTTATTTATTTATTTATTATTTTTTTGTTAATCCTTGTTTGAGGATATTTTTTCATTGATTTTTAGGGAGGGTAGAAAAGAGAGGGAAAAACAGAGAGAAACATCTATGTGAGAGAAACATGCAATCTGATCAGGGCCCAGACTGGGGAGGAGCTTGCAACCAAGGTAAGTGCCCTTGACTGGAATCAAGCCCAGGACCCTTTGGTCCACATGCTGATGCTTTATCCACTGAGTCAAACTGGCTAGGGCATAATTTATAGTTTAGGTCAATGAGGTCCTTACATTATAAGGCAAATGAAAAGTAAATTCCCTGGCCAGGAGGAAAAGAGCATTTTGGAAAAAAAAGAAAAACAACTCCATTAAGGAGGACATTTAATGCATTTGAAACAGCTTCAATAAAATACAGAAGGTCCTGGGAATATAATGTATCTACTGATAAAACAACTTTCAGAACTACTAGAAGGGAATAACACATAAATACCCACATTTAGCCAAACAAGACAACAGTGTGCCTATTGAATTTTCAGTAAGAAATGTTTAGTAAAAAGAAAAGGTTATTTTAACAAGAAACACAATAGAAAATAACAGAATCTTATAGCTAATTCTCATTGTGTGGCCATAATCATACTTCTTTCCAATGACTGGTAATGGCATATTATTTTTGTTGGTTCCTTCTCCGTTCTCCTCTAGAATCCCAAAATTATGTAGTTCTAGCCATAGTCAACAGATCCCTAACCATAAGGCCAGTTTTGGTTGATTTCTGGCAACTGTGCCACTTAAACATTCTCACTTAGTGTTTACTGCTGAGAATTTAATAATAGAACAGATTGGTATAGGATCATCTGTGTTTTGTTGTTAAAGTATACTTCTTATAAGCATATTTTGGTTACAAATAATTTCAGAGTTCAATATGACAATTTTATTTGAATGTAATGGGCAGCTTAAAAATGAATGCCATTTTACACAAAGCACTTTCAACTTCTGTACCTTACAAGTTAGCCAAGGTCTGAGTGATCTCAGATAAAATATTTAGGAACGAAGTCTGATGTATTTTGGATTTACCTGTAAATTATTTATCTTCTATTCAAACTGCATTTAGAGGTCTGCAAGATACATTGCAGGGTGAAAGTAAGGTTCTGACTTGGAAACAAATAAACAAGGAATTGATCGTCACTTAAAAAAATTAAACTTTGTTGACTTTAAGTCTAACTCATAAATGCAGATGTTCTTTAAAGATGTTTGCTTGGCCCTCTTTGGTTTTCATCTCTCCAACCCTGACCTCTTCTTAGTCTGTTTCTTATTTGTTTGTTCATATTCATCTATTTGTCCTGACAAATTCTCAAAATCAGTCTATATATCACTAAGTCAATCTTCACTCTCAAAACTACAGCTCCTCTTCCTATTCCTTATTTCTGTTAACTGTTCAGCTCTTCTTCCAGAAATCGAAGGTTAATTGAGGTACCCAGGTATCGTCATGTAAACAATGTCCTTTTTTCCTTTCTTATGCAAGTTTTCAAGTCTTGGCAATTCGTCCTCCGTCTATCTCCCTCCTATCCATTTTATTACTATCATTATCAGTCCACATTAGGCCATAATTATCTGATCCCTTTTAAAAAAATCTTTACCTGATAATATTATATAGTCATTGCAGGAAATATCTATATATATCAAAGCCCAGTGACTGGAATGGCAGAACGACCAGAATGACTGGAACAACTAGTGGCTATGAGGCGCACTGCAGCAGCCAAGCAGCCTGATTTGGGCCCTGATCGGTGCTCTTGCCCCCCCGCTGGCCTGGCCCTTGATCAGCCCCCAATATCCCAATTGGGGGCAAGGTTGGCCGGCCAATTGCCTGCAGCCCCTACCCCTGGCCAGCCCCACCTCCGATCTGCCCCCATCGGGGTGGGCCGGCTGGACCCCACCTGTGCACGAATTTGTGTACTGGGCCTCCAGCAGAATATAAAAAAAATAACAAAAGTTAATACTGTGATGCATCATCTTGTGTTATACCTCCAGTGTAGATTATGCTGTAACTCCCCCAACTAGTCTCCTTACCCTCATCCTCAGCTCCTCTAAGTTACGTCTTCATTAATGCCATTTTATTCTTTCTTATGCAATGCTAAGATCATAGGACTCCCCTTTTACAAAATCTTCAATAGCTCATCTTAGCTTAGAAAATATTCCATTAGCTTTATTTTCATAACCTAAAAATACAGTTTCACTCTCTCTTTCAAATTTTATTTCCCATGATTGCTTCTCAAGTTAATTAAGTTTGGCCACACTCATTTTTTTCCCCTCCCATAAGTGTTCTCTTATTTTCCCACATCTATACCTTTGCCAGAGTCCCAACTCCACGGAACTGAATGCAAACTTCAAGACTAAATGCCATTTAGGCAATAAAGCATTCTGTGACATTCCAAATTAGAAGTAAACTCTCTTCATCAGAGCTGCCAAATCATTTTACTTCTACTTTGCCTGTACAGAGTATAAAATTCGGAGACATATGACTGGAGCGTGGGTCCCAGTTCCAGCATTTAAGAAGGTCTGTGGCCCTGAGCGAGACCTTTGAACCATGAGGGTCTCAGTTTTCTCTTTTGTTGTTGAGTGCCTTCAGGAGAACGCCTCATTCTCTTTTATGGCCCTATTTTAATGTCTAAGACCTTCCCTGAACAGCTCAGCTGGTGAGAATGTTTGGCCCTATGCACTCCTCGAGGGCTACTAAAGTGTATGTGGTTATGATTTTTTGGTTGAATTTTTATCTGAACAGTTAGACTTTGATCTTTTTTGATGGCTGGGAAATTGTCTTGCCCAGTTTTGCAATCCTAGCAGAGACCTCCGAGCTCAGTTCCTATTTAATAAATGTATGCTGAATGAGGGAATACATGAGTGAATCAGAAAAGAAAGAATGAATTTATTGATATCTGTATCTTGTGGAAGAGTTATTTATGTTTAGGGCTTGTCATCTCTCTTTACACTATGAGCTCCAGAGGGCAGGCTCTTTGTGTGATCCATCATTGTCTCCTTATAGCTCCATGTGCATGACATGAAGTAATATTTGCAAATAATTGAAGAGAAAAATGTAGCTAAGCTAGGTCATGAACGGGTATGCTCATGCATACAGATCTTTCTTGTATGACAGTTCTTGTTTTTTTTCCTGGTGTGCAAGCAATCTCAATATCTGTTTAACTCTGCAAATGAGGCTAATTATACTTACCATCAACACCAAAGTTTCTTCTCAAACTGAATACGAGGTTGTCTATAAACATACATATATCTTTTGATGATACAGTAATACAAACTTTAGTGGGGCCATATCTTACTTAGGTTAAATTATAACAGTAGCCCTTCCTTGTGGCAAAAATCTTGTATAGCTAATATTAACATAGAGAGTCCCTTAAATCACCCAAATCACACTATGGCAGGCTAATAAGAATTGAGCTGGGAAGAGAGCAGAAGATTCACATTTCCTACCTCTCACTTAGTGGACATAGATTTATTAAATGTGGTGGCAGATGGAGCAGTGAAATTGCCCTATTTAAATTGTGTTTCTCTCTCCGCTATCCCTCCCATTTTGCTTAGTATATATACTTAATTTTGCATTATTTTTAAAAATATACATTTTATTGATTTTTTTACAGAGAGGAAGGGAGAGGGATAGAGAGTTAGAAACATCACTGAGAGAGAAACATTGATCAGCTGCCTCCTGCACACTCCCTACTGGGGTTGTGCCCACAACCAAGGTACATGCCCTTGACCGGAATCGAACCTGGGACCCTTGAGTCCATAGGCTGACGCTCTATCCACTGAGCCAAACCAGTTAGGGCTAATTTTGCATTATTAAGTGCTTGGATGGTGCAAATCTGTTGAATTGTTTTTTTAAAGTATCTACTTAGTCATAATACAGGTAAACTTTTTAACAGCCTAGAAATATAAATGGGTCTGTATAAATCTCATTAGCTCCTGAGTAACTCAAATGCAGGTCTGAGATGAAGAGTCTAGTGTGGTATAGTCAAAATGACAATTTATCTTTAAAAGTTGTCAGTGATGTGAAGGTTAACTGTAGTATTCTTATTCTGTTTTGAGGTGATTCTGAATATATACTGGAGTCAGACACAATGGTAACTCCAGGGCTGGAAGGTCCTGCTTCCATAGGCCTCATCACTCTGGATATCTGGCATCTATCAGCCTTAGGCTTCAAATAATTTTCCCCCAGAGCAGGGGGAAAAACTCCATTGACAAAAATAAATATGAGGGAGAAGCAACATCCCTTGCAAGCCAAAATAACCAAGAACTCCCCTGCTACCAGAGTATGACTCCTACAGCAAGCAACAGAAAGGAAAAACTGGACTGAGTTACTCTTGGTGTCATAGCAACTGGATTCTTAAAATATAAAAGAAAGAGAGCGAGACAGAGCGGGATGGAGAAAGGAAGGAAGGAAAGAGAAAAGAGGAAGGAAGGGAGAGGAGGGGCAGGAAAGAAAATTAAAAAAAGAAAAGAAGTTAAAAACTCAAGGAGAACAGAAAGCTGCTGGTATACTTGATGTTCTTCTTATATACATGAGGAATTACCATGGTAACACCAGGATCACATAACTCAGCTGACATCAGATACCAGTATTCATGGTTCAGAATAACAGCACAAACAAGAGCACATCTTTTCTGTCAAGGTGGTTGGGGCCAGAAGGCAGTTACAAATTTGGGAAATGGAATGCCATCATAAGGGGAAGTTGAATAAAGTATTCGGAGACACTAAATACGTACCCATATTTCTCCCTAAGGTACATATTTAGTGTCTCTGATTACTTTCTTATTCCCAGCTGGAAAAGTAAATTTCCTAAGAATTGACTGAATGGCTACTATGTTCCAGGTCTTATACAAAGCACTGATCACACTGTGGTTTAAAACACAGGCTTACACCCGGTCCCCATGGTCCCGGGATTGAATATGGATGGAGGAACTTAGGCCAACAAACACATAAACCTGTGATTACAATGTGAGAACTCCTGAAAAGAAGATACGGTTCAAAAGAGTATATAAACAGGTTCCTAACATAGTCTGGGCATTTAGGGAACATTTCCCTGAGGATGATGAGGCCTGAAGGATGAATAACACCATACATATACTACCAAGAACCACATAAATGAAGCCCTGACCGTCTTTCAAAATTTAGAACACGTTCCATCTTGTCTGGGAAGCTGATTAACTTTCCCTTGGACAACTGCAGCTTCCTTCTCATCAAACTTCTCTCCAGGGTACCTCTCTTTATCACCCAAGGCAAGACCATCTTCATTGCCTCTCTTAGGGCTATAGAAAACATGGCCTTACAGATCAAATCCAAAGTCATCACTCTTATTTGAAAGGCTGTCAGTGGCTTGACTGTCCAGCCCTCTTTGCAGTCTTTGCTTCTGCAAGTTGCTATCCTAAGCCTGGGATACTTTGTCAGATTCACTACTTCAAAGCAAAATAAAAGGTGGTAATAGAAGCTTTCCCTTTGTAGCACAGATATATTTATGTAATATTCTTGTTCTGTGCAAGAGAAAAGCCAGAAAAACAACAACAACAAAAAAAGAATTTTTAAAGTTTCAAAGGGTGTTTAAGTAATTTAATGTCTCTAATTGGATGTAGAAATGTGACTAACACATGAAGGTCACTGTGATTGTGTAGAGGCCCCTGTAATTCACTGAAAGTAAACATCCAAATTATTCTAACTAGTTTCATTTCACCTGTTTTTGTTAAAGGGGAGATTGCATGGTTAGGTGATGGGTGAACACTAAACTGATGCAGGACAAAGGTCAATATTTGTGACGTTTTATTAATCCCTAGCAGTTGTCAATGAATTGGAAAATTGACCTTTTTAAACTTCAGTTGTAAAGTATTACCTACTACTTATTTGAATGTTTTAAGATTCCCAGTGATAAATAAGACACAAAGAATATGTTTTTAAATTGCACTTCCAATGACTTAATTAAGTAACCATTTAATGTTTCTCTCCCAAATGAAATGAATTATTTGGTTACTTCACTTTTAAAGAAGAGCATTCTCCCTCACATTATTTTCACCACTATCCTCCCTCCCTGGAGAGAAGTTTGATGAGAAGGAAGCTGCAGCTGTCCAAGGGAAAGTTAATCAGCTTCCCAGACACCTTATTCTTTTAGTTTCTTTAATGTTCACACCAGGACTTCTTTCACAGAGATCTCCATAGAACAAGTTACTACTCATTATCAGGCCTTGTTATTCCCAGAGAAACATCTTCCAAATACTCAGACTGTATTAGGTGCCTATTAAATACTCTTATTGGGTCCTTGTCCCCTTTTTGGCTGTTCTCACAATTGTAATCATGTATTTATGTATTTTGTAATTACACTGGAATTGTCCCTGTCAGGATTTTACACTGCTTGCTTCTACTAGGCTAGTTTATTCAGTCTTTTCCATTCCAATTTATGCTGAATGCCACGGCCAAATTGTTCTTCCTGAAACAGCTGTTTCTATCATGTCTCTCTCAAAGAGGAAGACAGACAGAAAATATAAAAATCATTGAGGTTCATTATGATAATGCTGTGATAGACATATAAGAAAAGGAACAACTGTCCTGACTGGTGTAGCTCTGTTGGTTGGAGCATTGTGCCATGCACCAGAAGGTCTTGGGTTCAACTCTCGGTCAGGACACATACCTAGGTTGTGGGTCAATACCCGGTCAGGGTGCGTATGGGAGGCAATTGATCAATGTAGTTCTCTCACATTGATGTTTCTCTCTTTCTCTCTACCCTTTCCTCCCTCTCTAAAAGCAATTTAAAAAAAAAGAAAGAAAAAGAACAACTTCTAGCTGATGAAGAAACTTCCATCTGGAAATAGGGAATTAGGAACAGATTATTGAAAAAGATCTGCAGGATGAGTTTGGGTTTATCACAAAATGAGGGTAGAGACAACTCCAGACAAAAAGAAAAAAAAAGGCTTAGTTAGGAGTGATTTTTACCTAAAATGCAGAATATACATAGGTTATGAGGGAAATTTATAAGGACAGAGAAATAGGAAGGAAATAGATTATGGTAATTTAGAATTGAGACTTTTATTGTTGATAATGAGAAGCTACTGGTGCAAATATGGAAGTGTCATGATGAAATTTTAGAAAATTAATCTGTGGTTACAGTCAGGAAGAGGAGGATAGTAGAATAAAGAGACCAATGATCAGGGTGGCAGTCTGATAGGCAAGAGAGAACAAGGGCCTGGCCTAGAATGATGTGCTGGGAAAGGCAACAAAAGGGAGGAGGGGGAATGCACTTGACACCATCTGGCTATGGGTGGTCAGGATGGGGGATGGGAAGCATGTAGGGTGACTTCTTGGTCTGTACCATAAATCACCAAGGAAGTGGAAGATGGTGAGGGACCCTGGGTAATTTTTGGTTTGAAATATATTGAGCTTGAGTCCTCTGGAAGACAGATGGATAGTAGACAGTTGGATATACAGCTCTGGAATTGAGTAGAGAATGAGGATTGAAAATAAAAATTCTAGTTCGAACTGTTACTGTCAATAATTTTTACTCAGGTTAAGGAAGGTTAGGAGAAATCCTGAGAATAATTGCAAGTTTACTTAGTGAGAAGAAGAACACACTTGCTTTTCCTCCAGAGTTTTCCCCTTATGCACGTGACTTATGCATTCATTCATGATGAATGGGCCTATACACATAGGCATGCGGACAGGTGGCAAGAACCCAACAGAGTATCATTATATAGTCCAATGGGGTGGTTGCTTAATATGCTGTATCTTCTGTGTAGTTTACTTAGTATTTTTCACTTTACCTTGAAAGGCAGATCAACGATTAGCACTTAGCCTGGAGCTACAAGAATGTAGTAGACCATTTATTCAGCTTTCTGCACTGAAATCTTAGTAGTACCTCTACTGAAAGAATAACAGGTCCTGACAATGCAATAAAGCACTAATTGAGACAAATCAGAAGACAGGAAGTTTGAAGCACCAAATATTTTAGAACATTTTAAAAGTGTGGCAATTGTCTATTTTTAATGTAGCTAAGAAAGCATGATCTAGTGGTTACCATGAAAAAGATAAGATAAAGTATTTTCGGAGAAACCAAGATGGCGGCATAGGTTAATGCCGGAGATTGCTGCCTCGAACAACCACTTCAAAAAACAAATAAACGACGGAACGGACATCATCCAGAATCACAGGAAGGCTGGCTGAGTGGAAATTCTACAACTAGGAGGAAAGAGAATATCATACCCAGACTCAGAGGAGGCGCAGTGCTGAAGTGAAATACTCAGGTGCGGAGTGCACGTGGAGCGGGCTGGCGGCGGAGGGCGCCGTTGTTGTTTTCAATCGGGAGGGAGTTTCAGACTCTGAGCTCCAGATCCGGGCGAATCTCTAGGGACCCAGACTCAAACGGGAGAAGCGGGACTGTCTGGCTTCGGTCGGAACTCGAAGGCAGCTTTCTCTCCGAGGTTTGCAGCGGTTGCTGGGACTCTGTGAGGCAGAGCCCCTAGGGACGGAACTGAGAGCAGCCATAACTGCTCTCTCCAGCCCGCCCTGTAGATCCCCGGGGACCCGCCCCGCCCAAGCCCAAGCCCTGCACAGAGCCATTTGCCAGATAGCCTCAGGCAAAGGCTAGATTAGCACCGCCCTAGAGATTCAGCACTGAAGATCTCCCACTGCAGACACAGCGGACTCTCATAGCCAGTTAGCCTGGAGGTCAAATCACCCCCGGTATTGCCAACAATCAAGGCTTAACTACAACAAGACTGTGCACAAAGACCACTAGGGGGTGCACCAAGAAAGCATAAAAAAATGCGGAGACAAAGAAACAGGACAAAACTGTCAATGGAGGATATTGAGTTCAGAACCACACTTTTAAGGTCTCTTATTAGAACTGTCTAGAAGAACTGTCTAGAAGCCGCCGATAAATGTAGTGAGATCCTCAAGAAATCTAATGAGACCCTCGATGTTATGATAAAGAACCAACTAGAAATTAAGCATACATGGACTGAAATAACGAATACTATACAGACTCCCAACAGCAGACCAAAGGAGCACAAGGATCAAGGCAAAGATTTGAAATATAAAGAAGCAAAAAACACCCAACCAGAAAAGCAAAATGAAAAAAGAATCTGAAAATACGAAGATAGTGTAATGAGCTTCTGGGACAGCTTCAAGCGTACCAACATCAGAATTATAGGGGTGCCAGAAGATGAGAGAGAGCAAGATATTGAAAACCTATTTGAAGAAATAATGACAGAAAACTTCCCCCACCTGGTGAAAGAAATAGACTTACAGGTCCAGGAAGCGCAGAGAACCCCAAACAAAAGGAATCCAAAGAGGACCACACCAAGACACATCATAATTAAAATGCCAAGAGCAAAAGACAAAGAGAGAATCTTAAAAGCAGCAAGAGAAAGAAACTCAGTTACCTACAAGGGAATACCCATACGACTGTCAGCTGATTTCTCAACAGAAACTTTGCAGGCCAGAAGGGAATGGCAAGAAATATTCAAAGTGATGAATACCAAGAACCTACAACCAAGATTACTTTACCCAGCAAAGCTATCATTCAGAATTGAAGGTCAGATAAAGAGCTTCACAGATAAGGAAAAGCTAAAGGAGTTCATCACCACCAAACCAGTATTATATGAAATGCTGAAAGGTATCCTTTAAGAAGAGGAAGAAGAAGAAAAAGGTAAAGATACAAATTATGAACAACAAACATGCATCTATCAACAAGTGAATCTAAGAATCAAGTGAATAAATAATCTGGTGATCATAATAGAATCAGGGACATAGAAAGGGAATGGACTGACTATTCTTGGGGGGGATAGGGGTGTGGGAGATGCGGGAAGAGACTGGACAAAAATCGTGCACCTATGGATGACGACAGTGGGTGGGGATTGAGGGTGGAGGGTGGGGCGGGAACTGGGAGGAGGGGAGTTATGGGGGGAAAAAAGAGGAACAAATGTAATAATATGAACAATAAAGATTTAATTAAAAAAAAGATAAAGTATTTTCATAAATACATAGAAAATATTGATTGTCTGAATATAAATAACCACCTTCAAAGTCCTTCAAAATACTCTTATTTGTTTACATAAGGTCTCTCAACCTCAGCACTACTGATATTTGGGGCCAAATAATTGTTTGCTGTAGGGGTTGTCTTATGTATTAAACGGATGTTTAACATCTCAGTCTCTACCTATTTGATGCCACTAGCCACTCCCACCCTCAACATGTGACAGTCAAAACTGTGCCTACACAGAGACAAATGATCCTGGGAGTAAAATGGCCCCAGTTGAAAACCATGGGTCATGATGATAATTAATTACATGTGCACTTAAAAAAGACTATGAAAGCAAATGTTGGTCTAGGCCCTGTTTGAATGATTATACATTCCAAATAAAAAAATGTTCTATTTAATGAAGATCTACTGTTCACAATGTGTAATTGTTTGCCTTTGGTCCAGAAATGAGAAGTAATTTTTATACTTGGAAATGCCTCACTCCTTCAGGTTCAGACTCATTAATGGAGTACATTTTTTATGAACATGAGGTCACTGATTATTCAGGAATCATAGTCCAGTTCCTATCTTACTTTACAGTCATTAGTAGTAAATCATTTCTATGGATACAATTTGCAATGCACTGAACTATATCACCCTGAAATTCATATGTGGATGCCCTAATCCCCAAGACCTCAGAATGTGACTGCATCTGACATAGGTCCTTTCAAGTGGTAACCAAAGAGAGAGACCTCTGGAGAAACCAAACCTGTTGAGAGCTTGACCTTGAACTTCCGGCCCCAAAACTGTGAGGAAATAAAGTTATGTTGTTTAAACCACCAGTCTTGAGTAAATGAATAGTTGGAAGATTGGTCAGCAATTCAAGTGTGCAATTTTGTATTCTTTCCCCAAGGAGGAAACAGACTGATTAACATAGAATCAAAGTCACTGTACGTAGTCATTTCTGATTCAAGCTCTTTGTACCCTGCTTTTCCTCTCGTAATAGGGAGAAAACACTTACCTATAAGATTTAGGACACCAGAGGCCAGAGAGTATAGGAAAAAAGCGGGTAGGAACCAGGGGGAACCCAGAGCAGAGTCTGCAGGCCTGCCAGCCAGACACACCTGGGAGAGCCACTGCCAGGTCCAGGTAGAGGCTGGGAGGAGACAGGCTGTGAAAGTAGTGTCCCAGAGTACAGATGCTCTCCTCTTTCACTGCTCCTACCTTTTGTTTTCTATTTTGCTAAAATGTTTTTTTGTTTTGTTTTGTTTTGTTTTTGGTGTGAGTTTTACATTGGAGCAGGATAAACAGAACTGGGCTTCTATAACATTTTATAGTTGCAATATTTTTTGCCCTCTAGCAACTTCCCTCTGTCCCCTCCCAAAGGGATTTTTTTTCCCTTTCTACTGCATGAAGCTTTACACATATATATGCTTATGAATCCAGAAGTGAATTTCAGGTTCTGCTTTGCTGACCTGGTAATAATAAAGCCATGGTCCTCAGCTACTTAAGCCAGTGGTCTAAAGGCGGTGGTGTCAATTGGGAAGGGGATTCAACTGATCCAGGAGAACAGCAGAGGCTAAAGTATTGCCAAAGATCCCATAGGGTGGCACCAGGAAAGTAAGATTTAGGCCTATGTGAAGGTGGGTAACATTTGCTTTCTCATCATTGACTTATTAAACAAACATTTATTTTCTGATCTGTGCTGGGGCTCTATGCTGGGCACAACAGATATAGCAACCAACATGACATGATCCGTAGCCTAACTGGGCGAGAAAGGAGTAAAAGAATAATTCGATTGGATTACTCAATCTCCATGTATTAAAATTGAGGCATCAAAAGTGCCAAAAAATTAAGAGACACTTATTTTTCTTGAAAGAGTACAAATGGAGCCTTAGAGTTTGTAGAAGCTATAAAAATTAAAAGGGAAATTTTTAAAATCACAAGTATACATAATTTTTAGGATCACAGATGGAAGGACTGTCATTCTCTTCAACACTGAACTTAATTAGATTTAGTAGTGTTAAATGTTTTGTTAATGTCTGTTTTGCTGCTCTTGAAATAAGAACTCAGAACTATCAAATGACTACGTGGTTCCACTTCTAATATAGCTTATTTTCAATTTGGAAATTACTTCCCTGTGTTCCAAGGCAACATGCTGATTCTTCAATAAGTCATTATTTTAATAAGGATACAATTGAATTGAAATTGAGCTATAGTTTGCATGATCAGAATTTTCTATTTTATTCTCATTTAGTGAAAAGCCAGATTTTTAAAAAAAATCTCATCTCAGTCTTATGCTTCACTGAAAACAAGGCATTTCTGAAGGTTTGGAAATGATTTTTTTAATCACTCAAAGTCTGAAAGTTACTTCATGTTTACAATAAGGTCAAATCTGGCAAAATGTATGCTTTACATGTGACTCTGAATGTGTGTAATTAGAGAAAGAAAAGAGGAAGAGGAAGGTAACAATGATCATCTTCAAGTAAAATAAGTTGCTTTTAGAATTTTGAGTTTTTATTCCAAGAATTCATAAACTTAGGGAGAACTGGCATTTTCACAGAGAGACTGAAATATCCTTATAAAATGCTTCTACAGTTCATTGTGAAGTACTGAATAAAACGATTTTGTATAAAACCAAAATTGAGGGATGATATTTAGACCCATTAGTCAGCCATGTCATCCCAATTCTGACACTAAAAAAGCTGGAAAGTGGAAAGGGTCTGCTTAGTGCAAACCGTCTTTCCTTGTCATGAAAACACTGAGCTCAGCTTTGAAATTTCTAGTTATACAACAAGAGTTTGCCTGTGTAGCGTGTGTGTACGTGTGTGTGAGTGAGCATGCTTGTGTATGTGTGTGTATGTGTGTGTATGTGTTTGGTGGAAGGTTTGTGGAGACTGTGAGTAAGCAGAATTCTGGAATACTGATCTAGAAATGACATATTTTTAGAGGAAAAATAACTAAATTTATTCTAGCCTCCATGGTGACCACATAAAAACTAGTGCTATTTTTGTAGAATTTAAACCTATTTATTGCACATTGGGAATAAAGCATGTTATGTATAGATTACAAGATACTGGGTATCTGGTATCGAGAGGCATCAACAAATATATTCACTATTTGACAGAACCCTCTTTCAAATATTCATCATGGATGATTCTGATGGTAATACAAGCACTAATCATCTCTCATCTCTCACATTTTAAAAATCTACAGACCCTGAAATGGGATCAGCTTTTGCTAAATAGCTAAACTACGAATATTTCCTAGCTCCTAGCTTCGGTTAAATTTTCTCGAACTACCCAGTATGATGAATTTTAAAACTAACCTCTCACCCTGACCCTCCCAGCTCAGCAGACCTCCAAAGGAGTTAGCAAAGGGCAACAAAACACGTTTCACTGACAAACAACTAGAAGAAAGGAAATCAGTTACCGTCTCCTCTGTGGCTTAATATCAATTGGCTTGTTGATGGCATAAGGCGATCCATGGACATAAGCACTTCGGAACCTAGCCACCTTCCCCAGTGTTAGGTACTCACAGCTGGTTGGCAAACTCATTTTATCCAAAAGGCAGGAAGTGAAAACAAATCTAAGTAGTCAGACCAGCATTCCTGGGAACGCTGGAAAGAATGAGTCGGGTAGTGGATTTCACACATATGCTGCTCACTGCTCGCCGGTGCTGCTTTCCTTCAAAAGTAAACGCCTGTTTCTCCGAGGCTGCATACGCTACCCTGTTTTCTGCTCGTGGATACAGGAAGCTTGTTGCTTATTTCTAACCAGAGTCGTACTCTGAACAATTATTGGCTGAGCAGATGAAGTAGAAATTCTGTAGCTCCACAAAAACCCATTTCCACTCAAACCAAATCACTGAGTAGGCAGCAAGGTTTAATGCATTTTTGTCTAATGTCTGAAAGAACATCGACCTAATGTAACAGTGGTTGCGAAATCAGGCTTATTTACCTATACACCAAGCATGCATCTGATAGGGTGAAAATAATCAATTATTTGCTATCTTTTCAAAATGGGGAAATTGCTAAAAGATACTTCGAAACTGAGATGGGCACATAGAAATGATGAGAGGTGTTTTTCCAATTTTCTGGTAAAAAAAAAATGTGGGTTCTTCTCATAAATTACTGTTCATAATAGAAGTGAATTTAGCCCCTCAGAAACATAAACATTATAAGCAAAGGCCTTGGCATATACTAACCTCTTTACTTTGATACTGATTTTTTTCTTACAGCCTCTCAGAAATCTGACCTCTATTTGCTTGTTTGATGAAGACCTATTGAAACATTGTTAGGAAGTTCTAATTGTTTGTAAGCTAATATTTCATAACAGTGAAAGGCAGATTGGATCAATAATTCTACCTAAGGCAGGAGAGTTTCAGAGAAAAGTTATAGCTTTAATTAGCCCACAGTTTTACTAATCCTCACCCCATTTCTTAGTGTTATAGCAACAAAAGCACTGAGGCCCTTGTGTGTAGCCTGACAATAGGAGGAGTTCAGAGGACTGGGCAGAGTAATTTTGATATCTGAAAAATGATTTCTCATCCAGGATTTGAATAAACACAACCTATTTATTTCAGAGTCCTGGAACCAGGGCAAACACAGTGTGCTGAGAGAAAGCTCTATATTATTCCACAGTGACCAAATTCAACAGTTTCAGTTTAAATAACAGACAACATTTAAACTCAGACAATTTTGAAGTTTGAACGGGAAGATATTTTTCCACTTGACAGTAAGCATTTCTATCCAATGATTCTCTTTTTAAATTATTTTATTACAAAATGATACAGGCGATATGTGCACATTTTAACATGTCGGAAGTGAATAAATAAAAAGGCCTATTGTCTTTTCTTTCCCATTAATCCCACCCCTTTTCTGTATGCTAATTCTATCAGTGCATAAATAGATGTATACATATATATGCACACACACACACACACACATGCATACAGACATATAGCCTAGTGCTTCTCCTTTTTTTGTGTAAAGTGGGCTTGTACTACACATAATCCTCTATAAACATTTTTGTACTTAAAAAATATCATGGACAACTTTCAGTTAATGCCTAGAGATCTAATGTGTACTTTTTAATAGTTACATAAAATTCCATAGAATGGATGTACCATTACTTATTCAAGTGATCCTTTATTGACAAACATACAATTTTGGATTTCTATAAACAATAAACACATTTGTTAATACGTTGTTACTAATTGGTACTTTTATTTCGGAAAGTGGGTTGTTAGATCACAAATGTGTGCAGCTTTAATAGTCTATGGCAGCCACACTCCTACAGGTCATGTAGAAAGATGACCATTTCCCCATACTCTTGACAACACTATTGACATTCAAATCCTTTTCTTTATAGCATAAAAATAAGGTAGCCATCTCTTCAAAATGCCCAGTGACTCCACACAGCTCTTTACTAAAATAAAACTGTTATTGAGGTGCCTGCAAAGGTAAGGATATTCTACCTGAACTGAAATATACTGGGCAGAAGTCTGGAACCTCACCAAAATGAGAGAACACCCAAGTAAAGCACAGTTAGCAATGAAGTTTTTGCTTGTTTCTACTCTTCAGTATATTTTTCTTATTCCGGATAATATTTCATAATTTAAGGAAACATTACATAATTTTACAATGTGGAGGTATGTAGTGCCTGATGACTGATTACTCCCTAACTGTGATGTGCAAGTGTGTATGATTTACAGTTTTTCTTTTTTAATTTAAGAGGCCCATTGGACATATCCCCCCCGCACCCCCATCTCCAAATCTTAAGAAAAAACACACTTTATTTTTATTTGTAGCTAAAATGCAAGAGGATATGACTCGCTTCACAGAATTTCTTATGAAGGGTAAAATCAAAAGAAAACAAAAAAACCCATACACTGAAGGGTAAGACATAAATCTCTCTGGGAGGGAAATATGTGTCCACTGATGGGTAAAATTCCTTGTTTTTCTTAGAAGGGACATTTTTGCTTGACCCTGGCAATGATTCACCATGAGCCAGGCAGGGTATGCTGGGGATTACGTGTACTTAAATTGGGATGAGAAGGGATTATTCTCAAATCCAACCTTCCAAGAATCTATAATCTGTTAGAATGCTGGCCAGTTAGTAGGACATGGCCTCTGAAGAAAAACAGAATCATCCTATTTTCCAAAATTCAGTTTCTCTGAGGCTGGGCAGAGGTAGCTGGGGACTTCACCTTTTGGAAAATAAAAATACACAGGAGAGCTTAATTTCATTTATAGATTAGAACCACGGTCTGTAGCAGGTTTACAGCAAGATAGGGCTCAACTCTCACTAAGGAATGGCCAGCCACGCTTACCCGATTACGCTTTGTTTGTTTTTACAGACTGGGATTTCTGTGGCAGACTGGCATGGAGTTTAGCACAAATCTCACTCATCATTCCATGATTCTAAGCTCGTGAGAACATTAAAACAAGGGCAGAAATCACATTAGGGTATCGAGAACACCAATTTTCTTAAGTATGCTAGAGACTGTGACACTGGTAATGTCCTTAACAGCAATTAAAAGCAATTGCTATCAAGTTATAGTTTGAACACAGAACTTTTTTTTCTAATAATGCCCATACTTATCAAAGAAGATTCTTTCAGCCCTAGCTGGTTTGGGTCAATGAATAGAGTGGATAGAGCGTCGGCCTGCGGACGGAAGGGTCCGAGGTTCAATTGAGGCCAAGGGCACATGTGTGGGTTGCGGGCTCGATCCCCAGTAAGGGGTGTGCAGGAGGCAACCGATCAATGATTCTCTCTCATCATTGATGTTTCTATCTCTTGCTCCCTCTCCCTTCCTCTCTGAAATCAATAAAATATATATTTTTAAAAAGGATTCTTTCAGCTGTTAGCTCTACCCTGGCATGAGTTTGGCAATTTGAAAAGCTGGAGGGATTCTTTCAGGATAGGAGGATACTCTGTTCATGACCATGTCAAAACACAAGAATCCATTGAATCATTTCCTCTTGCTCAGAAGGACTCCCTCCCTCCCCAGAACTTGTGTTCTCTGCCATGTTCTGACTAGGGAGCAATGCCGCTGGGTTCCATTGTGCCCTTGATCCCCAGGCTCATCTCATTTCTGACCTACACACTTCCCGGTGAATGCATCCAATCCAGTGGCTTCAAATCTCCACTATGATGAGAAACTCAGATTTCTGCAAGAATCCATACCTTTTTGCTACATAACCAACTATTAATAAGAACACTCCATTTGGAAGTCTCACAGGTACCTTTTCCAACATATATAATGTAATTCACATCAATTCTCTTTCCCTACCCCCCAAAAACACATTTTGTTCCTGTGATCTCTGGCATTGTTCCCATTCAGCCAATCATCTGACAAACACTTGTAGTCAGGCCACAAATACCACAGACATGAAAAAATATAATATTTTGACTAACGACAACAATAATTACTAGCCATAATATTAATAGTAACAATAGATTCCCACTAACATCGATCAGATGATTTCTATGTGGTAGTAGACGCTGTTATTGGTAAAAATTAACCCTTGTAATCTTCATAAAATTGGGTGATTTGGGCACTACTGTTATAGTCATTTTGCAGATGAGAAAAACAGTGCATGGAGGGATTGAGGTACATGCCCCAAGTCCTACAGTATTACACTGTGGAGTCAGAATTAGGAACCAGTTAGTCTGGCTCCAAAGACCAGAATATTTTATGCCTCTCTGCAGATTATACTTTCTTTAACATCTATTTTTTCATATTTTTCTTAGAGTTAATACTTTGGTCTTTTTCTCCTTAATTAGATTCTTCATTTGAATGCCATGTAGATAATTTTAAAAAGGAAATCTGAACATGTGATTCTCATGCTTGACATCATTCAATGGCTTCCCATTTCTTTAGTGATAAAGTTTAAAATCTAAGTACCCCAAAGCTTAGCACAGAGATTCCCTATGGCCTTACGCCGATATCCTCTGAGCCTTCACAGATGATAAGCCCTCTGACCAGAATTCTTTCTCCTCCTTTCTCTGTCTGGATAACTCCCTAAGTGTCATATCTTCAAAAAAACCCAAAACAAAACATTCTCTATTTCTCAGTTTTATTTAGATGCCTTTCATCTATTTCCCCCACCTACACATGACTCTAGCACATTGTTCCAGAGCTGTTCATACATTTATAACTCTTCCCCATGGCACTACAATTTCTTGAGGGCAGGCATTCTGCCTTATTTGACTTTGTAATTTTGGCATCTAGAACAACCCTTGCTTGTTACATAAGGTAGCTGAAATTATTACATAGTGGATGTTCCAATGACCTGTTTAACTCCCTCATTCCAAGCTACTCTTCAAGAATAATAAAAATATTAACTATTGAAATACATTGAAAGTAGTTTTAATACAGGGACAGAAAATTAGGCCTGGTCCCAGTATCATTTCACAGGAACAAGAAAAACTGTTGGTTTCAGTTTTCACACCTGACAAAATCCAATGACTACTGATAATCTTACTTTAACAAATCTATTATATATCCAAAGTTTAGGCTAAGTTAATATGGCAATAAAGTTAACTGAATAAAACAATGTTCAGTCAATGAAGTTTCAGGAAGGCCCACACAATTCATATCAACAAGCTTTTTATAAACTTTGAATATTAAACACAGTGACATTTTGCGTTAGGATGTATAAAAATGGAAATAAATGAGTTTAATAGACATGGTGGGCTTTGATAAAAGGACTTCTTCAACAGATGTCCTATACTACTTCCCACACTTTCATCCTTAAAAAGCACAGTCTCCTTTCCAAAATATAAACCGTTGGCAATATTCATCTGCTAAAGAATTTTCAACAGTAGGGACCAGTGGAAAGAATTAAAATACTTTTAAGCTTATTTCCACATAACCAAATGTCTTATGTCATTATAAAATCTGAAAGATAATATAATCACACTGTAAGTCCTTAGTCTGTCAACAAGCTGGGCAAGCAAAGAGAAGGTGTCTCTCGGTAAGGATTCTTCTATATTTTGATTGCTAAATGTTTTTTTAAATATACTTTTATTGATTTTTTACAGAGAGGAAGGGAGAGAAATAGAGAATTAGAAACATCGATGAGAGAGAAACATCAATCCGCTGCCTCCTGCACACCTCCTATTGGGGATGTGCCCGCAACCAAGGTACATGCCCTTGGCCATGCTCTATCCACTGAGCCAAACTGGTTAGGGCTGATTGCTAAATGTTTTTTAAAAATATGGCAATTCATTCTTCTACTTTAGCCAGTTAGCCAGCCAGCCAGCACGAGTTCAACATCTACCATGTATACACACAAGAAGTGGGTGGTATAATTCTTACGTAGGATAAAAATCATATAACCCATTTGATGTCCAATTCAGGCATCACGACAGGACTCACTTCAAATGCCCACACTATGAAATAGAAATAAAAAGTGGCACAGCATCTGTGATCCTATTTGAAACCTTGTGGTTGGCTAACATCACTTCAAATTTATATTCAACCTACCAGTACACCATCATTTACTTCCTTATATTGTATCATTATTATTTTCTCTCAAGTATTTTATAGACCGAAAGCAGCTCAAAGGCAAAGACTGAGTCTTACTAATTATTGGTTCTCTAAACCTATCTCTGTACCTCACTTCCTCAAGGGTCAGCCTGATGACACAACAAACAATATCACAGAGAAACTCATAATAGATTCAATCATATTGAATAAGTGTGAAGAGGAAACAAAGTGTAAAAGAGTAATCTGGTAGGTTAGACAGATAAATATTGACCTGGGCATTCTAAATTTGATACAAAAGTTATCCTCTGTATTAAAATCCATATAGCAGTGAGCTATCATTACCATTGTTAAATATCTCTAGGCCTCTGGGTTCATTTAGCAACATTCAGGAGTTATTTAATTGATGGAGAGATCAAGAATGAGGATGTTGGGCATGGCCAATGTGGCTTGGTGGTTGAGTGTTGACCTATGAACCAAGAGGTCATGGTTTGATTCTGGGCAGAGCACATGTCCAGGTTTCGGGCTTGATCCCCAGTGGGGGATGCACGCAGGAGAGAGCCAATCAATTATTCTCTGTCATCAGTGATGTTTTCATCTCTCTCTCATTCTCCCTTCTTCTCTGAAATCAATAAAATATATTAAAAAAGAAAAGAATGAGGATGTTGATTTTGAATCCAAGTGACTTTGCTTCGTAACCCTGTACTGCCAAAAATGAATTAGGTAACCCTGGAGGAGATACAACACCTTTATAGGATCAGTTTCTGGGACACTTAAGCTGTATTCATTCATTTAAAAATATTTATCAAGTTACTATTATAGGTGTTGGGAATCCAGGAGCAATGTAGACAAATATTCTTGCCTTCATGAAACTGAATTTCTAGTAGAGGTAGACAGATGGACATATAAGTAAGTAAAATAAAACATGTAAGAGAGGATAAGTGATATGGAGAACAATATACCATGGAAGGGACACAAGGCAAGGAGTTCAGAGACCGGGATGAGGAGGAAGACTGCCTCGCTAATGTGGAAAGCTTGCGGGTAGGGTCCGGGGTGTGTGAGATGACAGAAAGGCTGGTCTTTCTGTGCGGACTGAATCAAAAGGGGATGCAAGGAAAAGGAGACTCTAGGGGTGAGGAGGCAGGTGCAGGCTGGGAAGTGCTTGGTACAGTATCTGTTGAGTGAAAAAGTGAGTGAATTAATGAATGCCTTCAACAGATATCAGCTCCAATCCTGAGACAGCAAATCTATCACCCAAGGAAAAATCTAATGAAGTTAACATGCCCTAGAATGTAGCTGTTATTAAGCTTCTATAAGTCCCTAAACTGAAGCATTCCTCTTAATTTATGGAAGAGACCCATTTTTTTTTTCTGTCACGACTCATTCTTTTGTTGATAGACTATTGCGATGTTGGTCACTAGATGATTAATTATAAGCAACTGTGATTTAGCAACTGCTAGAATTTTCCTGTTAAATTTAATCCCAAATCCAGGTAACACAAAACATAAAGGCAATTACAGAAAACATAAAGTGTTAATAAATTTAAGAGTAAATCAGTTACAGGTAACATAGGCTCTTATTAACTACCCTAATTATTTAGCAACAGAAGCTGGTGAATAAATTTTTAACAGTTTTACCTTCTCTTTACTTATTCCCCTCAGACAAATACATTCATGTATTAGTCACTACCAACAATTATAGCTGCTATGTACTGAGCATTTAATTGATGTCATCAGGCAGTATGCTATGAACTTTTCATGTAATTTCTCATAATTAAAAGATTTATTAGAAGTGATTGGAGATGTAGTCTATAGTACATGAACACTCTCCAGGGGGAAGCTAGTACTTGGTCCTGCTGGAGACCCTGCTGGTATGAGAAAAACCTTGCTTCATGAGGCAGCATACCCATCTTTTTTGTTGTTTTTTTTTAAAAAAATATATTTTTATTGACGTCAGAGAGGAAGGGAGAGGAAGAAAGAGATAGAAACATCAATGATGAGAGAGAATCATCGATCGGCTGCCTCCTGCACACCCCCTACAGGGGATTGAGCCTACAACCTGAGCATGTGCCCTTGACTGGAATTGAACTTGGGACCCTTCAGTCTGCAGACTGACGTTCCATCCACTGAGCCAAACCAGCTAGAGCCAGCATACTCATCTTTGAGCAGATGCAAATATTGTGAAGTTCTTTGTACCAAACTAAATTTCATCTTTCTACAAGTACTATTTCTTGATCCTAGATCTGGAGTCATTAAAAAATAATACTGATTATTTTTTATTACAACAGCCCTGCAACTATCCAATGAGAGCTTCCATACTCTCCCTTTTATAGGCTATATAGTCTCAGGTTTTTTTTTTTTTATTGTTCCTCAAATGTCATAATTTCTACATGCGTCACCATCCTGCTTTCATGCTTCTGGGCTTACGCTTGCTTGTTGATTCCTCTTAAAGTGTGGTGTTTAAAGTTAAACTGATACTCTAGGTGAGCTATAACTATTGCAGGGTAGGGAGAGGTAACCAGCTTCATTTTTCTGTCCATTATAGATCTATCAATGAGGCTTATGACAGAGTTGTATTCATACCCTTATTCCATGCACCATCTCCCTTAAGAATTCTAAAATCCAATGCATATTACTTGTAAATTTAAACATGAACAATGATTTTGCATTCCAGTATTTTCACTACCACTTGTAAGTCCATTTTTTTGTAAATTGATTGAATGAATAACTTTCCATCTAGGTAAATATTTATTTATTTTTTATTTAGTATTCTTCACTTAAGCTTTTCAACTACACATAAATCTATTTAAACTGCCCCTATAGCCATTTTATATAAAATTATACCACAGAGATTTTTTCAAATACCTTACCAAAATAAAAATATGCTATGTCTACAACATTTTCCTGATTTACCAGACAAGTGATAGTAAGAGCATGACTAATTTTGTGTGAATTTTCAGACAGACATTTGAACTAGACATTTTTATTAATGAGACCGAATACTTTGTGAAAAAGAAGTAAAAGAAATGGTAAGTAGCATCTCGGAAGATCATTCAGATATTGAATTGACTTTGTAGAAAAACCAATGTAGTTGATACCAAGGCACTGTAACAGGTGGGTAACATCAAATAGCAAATACAAGTGGATAATAAAAATGTGGTTTGTCAGCATTAAGTGTACATAACAGATAATTTAGTGACAAATCAGTAAGCTAACAGCTGAATACAGAAGCAAGAAGGTCAAGCAGGATGACAAAAAGGATTGCAACATCAGGGAGGGTCTTTGAGCTCATCTACCTTTACAGACAACTAGATCAAACAAGAGACCTCCCTCAATTTGAAGAGTGACACTCAGAGAACATTCATAGGAGAATATATTGTGATTGAGAACAGATGTTTAAATAAATTGGTACCATTTTGCCTCGAGATGAGAAGATAGGGCTGATGTTTACTGTATTCCATCCTCTCTTAGGAAATAAGATGTGAATTTAAAGAGAAGCAGAGGGAATAGAAGACAGCAACATTGTAAGGTCTCCTGACGGTAAAGGGTTATTAAGAACTAGAGGCCCGGTACATGGTATTCTGCACTCGGGAGGGGGAGGCCCTCAGCCCAGCCTGAACCCTCTCACAGTCCAGGAGCCCTTGGGGGATATCTGACTGACAGCTTAGGCCCGCGGGGAGTCAGACATCGGTCAGTCAGACATCCTTAGCACTGCCTCAGAGCCTGGCTTTTGGCTGAGCAGCGCTCCCCCTGTGAGAACACTGACCACCAGGGGGCAGCTTCTGCATTGAGCGTCTGCCCCCTGGTGGTCAGTGCGTGACATAGAAACAGGTTGTTCCACTGTTTGGTCAATTTGCACATTAGTTTTTTATTATATAGGATGAGCATGAGGTGTTTGTTGGGAAAACTTTTCCAATGGCTCCAAGGACCTTTCCATCCATAACTTACTGCCATAGAGGTTCACTTGGAAAGAGCAAGCGAACAGTAGGCCATTTATACACCTGAATTAGGGATGGGTAGAAAAAGTCATTGACTCATACCATCTTGAACATGTGCCACTAGAAGCAATAACCTTTTTCTTTTACTTTTCTCCCTATTTTACAGCTTTAAAATCAATTATTTATTTTGCCCTTAGAAAAGCCCAGGAGAGTGGAAAACTTTGAGACACAAAAGGAGAACCAGATGGCCCCTGCCATCACAGAGCTTATAATATTTCTGAGAAAAGAGACTTCAACACATGAATAAATTTGCAGTCAGTAGGTGACAATACATAATGCGTGGCTCAAACACAAAATGTTGTAAGACTTCAGGGAAAACAAAATCAATATCCACCTTGACACAGACTCATTCAGTTTACAAAGAGACTCTTACCTTACATCATTCCAGATAGATAATAGAATCCCAGATAAAATTGATCGCAGAGTTTCTAAAATATGAATCTGATGCCCTAGCAGGTTTGGCTCAGTGGATAGAGCATTGGCCTGTAGACTAAAGGGTCCCGGGTTTGATTCTGGTCAAGGGCACATGTCCAGGTTGTGGGCTCGATCCCCAGTAGAGGCCATGTAGGAGGCAGCTGATCAATGATTCTCTCTCATCATTGATGTTTCTATTTCTCTCTCCCTCTCTCTTCCTCTATGAAATCAATAAAAATGTATTAAAAATATGAATCTGACAATTTAATAATTTCTCTTACGAATGTACACAAAGTAGTGGATTAAGACAGCAAATATTATGCCCAAATGCTTACATGTTATCTTCAAGGATGGCATATGTTTGCACTTTATTTTTTATTTTCATAAAAGAAATGACAGAATTCCTGAACTGCATGTTCCATTTAGGGAAAAAGCATGTACTTGGTTGTTCTCCATCCCTTACGGGAAAATCAATATGTGTGATTACACAGAGAAAGAAAAGGCTAGGTCACCTGAATTACCGATGCCATTGCTCTTATGAATGATAGAGTGCGGTATCTGAACTTTATTTAATATGATTATTTTGCTATCATGGACAATGTTAATCCTCAGGAGAACAGATGGTACAAGCATATTTTAAATTATTCAATGAAGTGTGTTTTTTAAACCACAAAAGGGTATATTAGCAGAGTGGATAAAGTTTGAATTTAACCCTTGCTTATGTTTTTGCCCTCATATATTTTAAGAGATAACCCTTATCAACAATTATGAAATATATCTTTTCTTCTCTTGACCTTTTGGATATTAAGCTGGCAAAAACAGGTAATGCAAGAAGAATCACCAAATTTAGCCTGAAGATGCAAAACAACCCAAAACACAACAAAAAACAAAATAGAGAGAGAAGAAAGGAGGAGGAGGGAGGAGAGAGAAAGAGGGAGGGAAGGAGAGAGGGGGGAAGGGAGGGGAGAGGGAAGGAAGAAAATATATAAATTTTTTTGGGTGGTAGAGCAAGGTAACACTGAAGAAGCAGTCTTTTCTTAGCAAGTTACTAAGAACTAAACTAATTGAGATCAAGTAAGAAGGTACCCAACCCCATATTCAATTTCCTTTCTTTTATGACAGCCTCTTCACATGGAATATACTTAATTTAAGCAAGTGACCTGAATCATTCTTAAAGGCTCACAATAGCCAGGCCGGGGTGGTTCAGTGGTTGAGTGTTGACCTATGAACCAAGAGGTCACTAATTTGATTCCTGATGAGGGTACATGCCGGGGTTGTGGGCTGGATCCCCAGTGGGGGGCGTGCTGGAGGCAGCCAATCAATGATTCTCTGCCATCATTGATATTTCTGTCTCTCCCTCTCCCTTCCTCTCTGTAAAATCAATAAAATCATATTTTAAAAAAGGGCTCACCATAGCCAGGGTACTTTGTCTTTTTGTTTGGGGCTATTAATTCTTAGAACATGATGAGAAAAACAGAAGAAGATTTGGGGTTTTGTTTTTACAGAGAGCAGAAGCAAATCGAAGGCTTGACTAGAGACCTCCGACCTTGCTCATAGCTGCAGATAAGTTGGAGTATAATGTTTATACTTAAACATAAAAGAAACGAAAGGAAACTCTATGGAACAAAAAAGGTGTAAGATGGAGTGGGTCAGTTGATTGTCCTTGGACCACCAATGGCTAGCAGGCCTGAGATTGGCCAAAATAGTGTTTGTTTGTTTTCCCTTTTGAACCAACATTTAAAACACACAGGAAATGTCACATAAAAGTTGAGATTTTAACTCCTTTTAAAATTTACAAGTCTAAAGCAGGAAGTCATCCTCATTTCCTACATGGTGAATGGGAACCAGAGTTGAGTATCAGCTATCTCCTTAGATGGGGCAGGCATTCTGCAGTTAGACACAATCCCCACCCAAGTTACCTAAGTAAGGTCAATTTCCTCCTAGCTTTTATAGACATTTGACTTGAAGACATTTCAAGTGAAACTTTGAGTTGGATGAAGTAAACCTGCTATCACCTGGTCAAATTCTAATAAAAATATTAGCCCTTAGCTAGAGTAATGCCTGGCTTTCCGACCACAATTTATTTAACATTCTTAGAGATTGTTTTAAACTCTTTACAAAGCTTTATGGGAGCTCTAGAATTAGCCCATTTGTATGTATTAGTAACTCTCTACTATATCATGAAAAAAAATGCTTTTATTTAGTAATATAGACCTGTATTTTAACCAAGATCAATAAATTCAGTCAATACTTGTGAAGGAAGAATCATTCAATAGCTCATTTTTCATTTACTCAAAAAACATATATTGAGTCAATGTCAGGAAGTCTTTTCCGATTGGGACTGACATGTATTGCTGGTCTGGTTTATGGTGACGTGTCTAAAGTTTCTGATAATTCTGTTGCCAACACTTATATTGAATTCGATTGACCCCATGCAGACTAAACTGCCTGAATATATGGATCCTGCTGCAATTTGTGTGTAATTGTAAAGACAGTCAATCATTTAATGAGAATTTAAGAAGACTGTCTACATGGCTTTGGTAATACCAAATGATTTAGTCAAAATCATATGAGATCATGCAGACAAAATAACACACTGAACAAATTGTAGCCTTTCAAATACACTCAGACAACATGTAGACATAGCTTAAATTCAGTCTTAATGCTTCAGGTACGTTAGCAGAAAATTTCGTAGTTTGAAATTATGTATGTTTATGTTGCTCATTCATGTATGCACATATTTGTTTATATATGTGTGCAAAGAGAACATACATCACTTTAGGAAAATATAATAATCTCCTTCTGTCTCATGATATAACTTATTTTCAATTGCTAGAATTACCAAACAACAGGAACTATGACACATAGCACGCAATATATATTTTATAGTAGTCTTTTGTCAATGACCATCTCCCATGGTCATATGTAGCTGTGTGTTGACTAGGTATAAAAGAAGCCCATTGGTTTAAAGCTAGAACAACCCCAATAATTAAATAATTTATTTAGCATTGATTCTAGATTGGGTTTCTGATATTGTTGAGGTATTTGCTTAAAAGCATAATATGTATCTTTAAAATTGAAAACATTTATAAAAGATTACATATATTCTATCACTTTATTTCCATTCATTTTTAGCAATTACTAAGTAAACTGCTTACAGAGTAATAAGAGTGATTTTTTAAAACATATGCGTCATATGCAAATTCATAAATGACTTATTTCAATGGATAAATAGAGCTTGCTTGCTGAATGAATAAATGAGTGATCACTATTAGGGCTAAAGATATTCTGGCATAACCCATTGGGGATTATCATTATAGACCATTTCCAGTGTGTATAAGAAAACAGTTTCTTGATTTTTATAGTCACTTCCCATTTTATCCCAAATAACACTAGATACTGGATCATCCACTTTATCAGACTTAATGCCAAAAGACTTTTGGTAGCTTCACAGAATCAGAGTCACCTTCAGCAAATGAGATGCGCCATCGATGAATTAAAAACGAAACACCCATGTGTTGCACACGCTCTGAAGAGAAGTTCAACAGGGAATCCCTGAAGCATGTGAACAATGGCAACATCCCTAGAAGTGGACAGCTTTGCACATGCATCATTTAGAAAGGCTCAATCTCCATTTGGTTAATGTATGTGTTCTAGTCAATCTTTCCCTCCTTTCCCTCTTTTTATGTATCTTAAAAATAGTACAGTAAAATATATGCAATTTCTAAAGTCAATGTCAGGTGTTAATGCTGTAGTTATACTTTTCGGTGTGGCAGATTTTAATTAAAGAGTAAGCAACTAATAAAATGTTGCATCAGAAACAGTGACAGTTATTGCTTTAAACATTCCTTTAGTGCCATTGCATCATCTGGGTAGGTGGATTCAATAACTGTTTTGGGTAGAATCTAATGAGGGTCAGACGTGTCAGACTGGGTATTACATGGGCAGCTGATTATCCCGGTTTTCTAGTGCTCTTGGATGGTTCAGATCCGCAGTGATCAAGCTTTAGGCTACATGGACTCTAGTTTTTAGGATGAAAAATTCAAGAAGACTTAATTCAACAAGACTACAACTGAATCCATCCACGTCCTTTTCCCTGGATTTGCCTCTCCACACTTTTCCATCTAGCAAACGCCTAGCCATTCTTCATTTCTATTCCTTTTGCAAGATTGCTTGTTAAAACGGAGTGAGGTGTGAAGGTGGAGAAGGCAAAGCAAACACTACCTCATTTATCAATACATGTTTCTTAGGGTATCTGTTTTGTGCCACACACACACTAGGGACTCCTAGATGAAAATTACATTGTTCCTGCTCTCAAAAGGAAAGAAGAGAAACAAGTAAACTATGCACAACAGTGTGTGTTAAGTGCTACCGGATAGATGTATGCGTTTGTAACCATATCTAAGAAGAAAAAGAATACTAATTTGTCAGAATGAGGAAGTAACATTAAGGATGGCAGTAGGGGTGGTGCACAGAATATGTCAAAAACTTTAAGTAGTTTCTGTAATTAGCTTGGAAAAAATATGACAGACTGTGTTAGTGTCAAAATATTTCATGGCTTTCTGACTTCATTCCTGTACAAGGATTATACTTCCTATCCTATGGACGCCAAGCTTGGCTGTGCAACTTACTTTGGCCAATGGCATGTAGTGGAAGAGATTTGTGGCATTGCTGAGCAGAAGCTTTAAAAGCTATTGTGTGGCCCTGCCATCTCTCCATATCTTCTACCTTCTCAATGTGGGCTGGTCTCAGAATGAGCTCAGGCTGAGCTGTTCCTTAATGAAGAGGGTAAGGATTAGAGCAACATCCACCAGCTCAGAACATACAGAGACCAATAGCAAGAAATGAAACTATGCTTGGGGCCACTCAACTATTAGGGTAGTTTGCTGCCTTAGCATAACCAGCCTGAATGGACTGAAACAAGGAATAAGGTCACAGTCATCAGGAACTGGTTGTCGGAAGACATTTTTATTTTCTGTATACGAAAGGAGTTTGAGTTGGTAAAAATATGGTATTTTGTAAAGTCAAATGGTGCCTTCTCTAATTTTTCATGATGTTTTTGAGAGTAAACTAAAAAGGTCTTCTGGCTGTCATTTGAGGTAAGAATCTCCATGCCCTGCTTCGTACTCCCTCAGCTGCACTGAAGAAATCATCCTATTTACCTTCCCACGTGCTCTGGGCTCTGTCTCCTGAGGGCCCGAGGGCCGCAGGTACCCCACTAGGACGTAGCACTTGGGGAGTGCAGGTTGAGTTGGGAATGAAATTCCTTCAATTTTCAACACACCGGGGCATCCTTCCCAGTACCATTATAACAATAATCCATGGAAATTCACAACTAAGTAATTGCAGCTACAATTCAAAAAACAGTCTTTACAGTGGTGGTTCTCATGTGGGTTTTTTCCCCCTGTGCCAACACAAAGAGCAAAGGGAAGGATGTTGTGATTTGGGAACACTCATTTTAAAAGAGAAAATAAAAAAGCCTTTCTCCTGGAGAGTTTGTTACAACCCTCTACCTCCCATGCACACATTGTCTCAGGGCACTAATTCCAAGTTGAGAGGTTGAGAGGTTGAGATGGTAAAGGTTACCAATCACACGACAGACAGTGTGCCAAAAGGTACAAATACGAATCCCACCTGCAGTCATGTGCTCAAGTGCTGACTAGCTTTACTGTGTCTTACCACAGAGTGGTCCACGATGCCCAGCACCTCCCTGGTCGGCCCGAGACAGCCCTGCTTTAGACCTGTTCCTGAGTTTGCTCATGTTTTCCTGTGAAATCATTAATAGTTCCCCTTTTATTCCTGGGTAGTGAGTTATCTGGACACTCATATTTAGGCTCATTACCAAGAAATGTGGAGCCCCAGACACGTTTTGCCAGAAATATTCCACAGTACTCTCTCATACGAGGCATCTGTAGTTCTCTTCCCATGTTGACCCCTTTTAAAATGAAAAAAAAAAAATCCAAACCCCCCAAATTTTGAACTCACTGTGTCAAAGTATTCCCTATTAACCTTGGAGACTTTATATAGATTATTCATGGTAAACTCTCTTATCTTACCTTCCTTTTCTTATCTAACACAAATTCCTTGCAAGGACACATAAGACCACATGTATCAAATGATTGGAGTTGGGGATTCAAAGAAACAAGTTTTTTTCAGTACTTTAAAAAGTGCCTATATTCTTGGCTTGGTTAGTTGTATAGGGTTTCTCAGTTTCACATCTCATCTTGTGGGATAGTGGAATGTACTAACAATAGCAAGAATAGGCCACCTGCTTCGTAGCTCATCCCACTCTCAAACTGGAGAATGACTTGATTTCCTTGAATCACTTCAATGTGCATGGCACTCTTTGCAGGAGCCCTTGCTTTTCAAAAGCAAAGATTTGCACTAGTACCTGCCATTCCAGTTACCCAAGAACACGCATATGTTCAGGAAGTGGCAGCTGACCGGTGGAATTTAGTTCCTATGTGGTGTTTGCCACTTGGTAGTTATCTTCCCCCCAGCTTTCTGGTTCTATGTACCATACTGACATCCAGAGCAATGCAATTTCTGGCTTATTTTAAGATAAAATGCTAAGCCAAGAGCTCTATTCTGACTATGCAAATGATCTCCTAGTGCCAACTAATTAGCATTTTTAAGGCAAAGAATTTGGATGAGATGGTATGTTATGCATATTACGCTTGGTGTGAAAGCAAATTATGTATTAACCTAAGGATTTTGTGGCACCACAGTCTTTCTCTGCCCCATAAACTGTGTGTAAAATAGACTGATGTGTTATTTAAGATTATTTAAAAAAATATCTTAATCCAGATCAAGAAATAAAAACCTCAATTTACCAATCTGTCAGTATTGGCTGGTAACAGAAATGACAGGATAGGTCAGCATTTTAGCCCAGGGTGCATCATTTCCATCTAGTGGCCAAAAGGGTGACTATGTAGAGAGGTTTAGCAGTATAAGGAATACAATGCAAAGAGGCAAGGCTGCAAATATATCTTAACCATAACCTAAGCACCTTACATACATTTTTAATTATGACAACTATTAATCAGATCTTTCTCCCATCCCCACTAAAGACTATAGCAAATGTTCTTTCTTCTTCTCAAACACTTGACTCCCCACTTCCCACACATGGCAGATGATTTTACTCCTCAAAGAGAAAATAATAATTATTAAAATGGAATATTTTCCATGTTGAGACACCAAACTGCTGAATTTATGTAACTACACCCACATTGACGAGCTCCATATTCCCTCTTATTCCACCTCAGGCAAACCCTTCCACCAATGTTTTAGATCTCAGTCCCTCTTACATTCTCAGAAACCCAGCTTCAACCATTATCCCCACACTATTATCTTCCTCTTTATTAAGTCCTTTCCATAAAAATTCAAATGGAATTAATATCTCCCCATCTTAAATACTCCCCTCAGTTCCCTCTTTTTCATTCAGCAACCTTCATACCTCTTCCTAATTCTGAGCCAAATTTCTTGGAATAATTTGTTTTCATATCCACTATTTAGATGCTCCTTTCACACTTACACTTAAACCACCTCAGTCTGGTTTCTGTTCCTACCATTATGGAAATTCCTCTCACCTGGTCACCAATTTACTTTTATTTTACTATATCCAATGAACATTTCCCAAACTGGTGGCCACTCCTTCCTTTCTGAAATATTCCTTTCTCTGGGCTTTTATGACACCCAATTTTCTTGTTTTTCTCCTTAATTCTCTGTTTAAGTCTTCATTTCACTTTCAGCCTCTTCCTCACTCTCTTTGAATGTTGGCATTTCTTAGGGCTGAGACAGGGCTCTCTTATTCTAATCTTGCCTCTGGTTGATCTCACTGATACAAATAACCTCCAATAACGTCTACAGACGGACAGCTCCCACTCGATTTTAGTTCCTATCTGTCTCCTGAGCTTCAGACACAGGGATCATGCCTGGCTCCCAGACAGCTCCATCAGAGATGTTCCACGCACACTTCAAGCTCAGCCATGGGATTCCTCCTCCATATTCCCTCTTGCTGTGAATAGCACCCCATCTACTTACATATTTGCCTTATTGTGCATTCTGGGAACAAACCTAACTAACTTCGCTCTTAATCTTGCGTCCTAGAGCTTATCAATTACCAAGACATGTAGACTTGGCTGGCCTCTTACCTCTCTTTCTCAAATTCATTCACTTTTTTTTTCTGGGTATGCATCATTCTGTCACCCCACCATCACCATCAGCAACAGTCCTAAATAGTTTTTTTTGCCTCCTTTCCAAACAGTTCTATACTGTAGCCACTGACTTTAGAAAATGCAAATACATGATACAAGCCAAATTAAACAAACAAAAAACAAAAACAAAAGAAAGAACCTAGACCACCTTCTTACACCCTATAAAAGAATAAACTTAAAGTGAATTAAATATTTAAATGTGAGACTGGAAATCATGAAACTCCTAGGAGAAAATATAGGTAGTAAAATCTCAATATTTCTCTTACCAATATTTTTTTTCTGATATATCTCCTTGAGCAAGGGAAACAAAAGAAAAAAATGGGATTACATTAAACTAAAAAGTTTTTACAAAGGAAACCATCAACACAATGAAAAGACTACCTACTGAATGGAAGAAAACATTTATCAATGATATATCTAATAATGGGTTAATATCCAAAATTTATAAAGAATTCATACAACTCAACACCAAAAAACAAACAAACAATCCAATTTAAAAAAATGAGCAGAAGACCTGGATAAGCACTTCTCCAAAGAGCACATTAATATGGCCAAAAGACATATGAAAAGATGCTCAACATCACTAATTATAAGAAAACTGCAAATTAAAACCACAAGGAGATATAACCTCATACCTGTCCAAATGGCTATTATCAATAAATCAACAAACAAGTGTTGGCAAGGATGTGAAGAAGAGAGAACCCTCATGCACTGTTGGTGGAAATGTGGATTGATGCAGCCACTATGGAAACTATATGAAGGTTACTCAAAAATTTTAAAAAGGAACTGACTTATCATCCAGCGATTCCATTTCTGGGTATATATATGAAGAAACCTAAAACACTAATTTGAAAGAATATATGCATCCTTATGTTCATTGTAGTGTTGTTTATAATATCCAAGATATGGAAGCAACCCAAGCTCCCAAAAAGGGAATAAAAAATGGTGGTACATATATACAATGGAATATTACTTGGCCATAAAAAAGAAGGAAATCTTAACCATTTGCAACAGTATGGATGGACCTAGAAGGTATTATGCTCAGTGAATTGAGTCAGACAGAGAAAGACAAATACCATATGATTGCACTTATATGTGGAATCTAAAGAGCAAAATAAATGAAGAAAGAAAATAGAAACAGACTCATAGATACAGAGAACACACTGATGGTTGCCAGATGGGAGAGGGTTTGGGGGGCTGGGTGAAAAAAGTGAAGGGATTAAGAGCTCCAAAGTGGTAATCAGAAAATTATTAACTATATACCCTATGTTGTATTTTGCATCCCGATTAGTCCTGAGGATGCAAAATACAGCATAGGGAATATAGTTAATAATCTCTCTATATAAAAGCCTAAACAACTGAATGACTGAACAACTGGTCAATCGGTTGCTATGATGCAAACTGACCACCAGGGGACAGATGCACAATGCACAGGATCGGGCTTCCTCCTGTCTAGATTGGGCCTGTGGGGACTGGGCTCCCTCCTATCTGGATTGGGCAGAAACCAGATATCCAATATGCCCCGAGGACTCAGGGATTGCAAGAGGGCACAGGCCAGGCCGAGGGACCCCACCAGTGTACGAATCCCATGCACAGGGCCTCTAGGCATATATATATATACTAGAGGCCTAGTGCACAAAAATTTGTGCACTCGGGGGAGAAGGGGGGGGGCCCTCAGCCCGACCTGTGCCCTCTCGCAGTCTGGGACCCCTCGGGAGATAACGACCTGCTGGCTTAGGCCTGATCCCGAGTGGCAGAAGGCAGGCCCAATCCCTAGGTGCAGCCCCTGGTCAGGCTCAGAGCAGGGCCGATTGGGGAGTTGGGGCGCCGCCCCCTGTCATGCACAGAGCAGGGTGGATTGGGAGGTTGCGATGCCACCCTCAGTCATGCTCAGAGTAGGGCTGATTGGGGGGTTGGGGCACCGCCCCCTGTCACTCTCAGAGTAGGGCCGATTGGGGGGTTGGGGCACCACCCCCTGTCACACTCAAGGCAGGGTCAATGGGGAGGTTGCGGCGCCACTTCCTGTCATGCACAGAGCAGGGCCGATCAGGGGGTTGGTGAGCTCCCCCCTGTCACGCACAGAGGAGGGCCCATCAGGGGGTTGGGGAGCTCCCCCCTGTCACACACAGAGCAGGGCCCATCTGGGGGGTTGGGGAGCTCACCCCTGTCACCCACAGAGCAGGGCCGATCAGGGGGTTGGGGCGCCGCCACTCTCACACTCAGGGCAGGGCTGATGGGGAGGTTATGGCTCTACCCCGTCACACACAGAGCAGGGCCCGTGGGGTGGGGGGGTTGGGGTGCTGCACCCTGTCACACAGAACCGCAGGGCAATCAGGGGGTTGGGGAGCTCCCCGCTATCAGGCACAGAGCAGGGCCGATCAGGGGGTTGGGGTTCCTTCCCCTGTCATGAACAGAGCAGGATGGATAGGGAGGTTGTGGCCCCGCCCCCTGTCACACACAGAGCCGCAGGGCGATCAGGGGGTTTGGGCATGTCCCCTGTCACACTGATCCCGGTGCCGGTGCCGGGAGGCCTCGTGGCTTCGCTGATCCCGGTGCTGGGAGGCATATTACTCTTTTACTATATAGGATAGAGGCCTGGTGCATGGGTGGGGGCCGGCGGATTTGCCCTGAAGGGTGTCCTGGATCAGGGTGGGGGCCCCACTGGGGTGCCTGGCCAGCCTGGATGAGGGGATGATGGCTGTTTGCAGCTGGTCACACACCCTTCAGGGTGGGGGTCCCCACTGGGGTGCCTGGCCAGTCTGGGTGAGGGGCTGAGGGCTGTTTTTAGGCTGGGACTGAAGCTCCCAACTGCTCCTTTTTTTCTTCTTTTTTTATTTTTTATTCTGGGCCAGGTTTAGCTCTGAGGCTTGGCTCCAGCTCCTAGGCCTCCACTGCTGAAAGCAGGTATCTGGTTTGTTTCGGTTCTATAATCGAAACTCTGTATCAACTCCAGCTCTGAGATCCCGGCTAGCTGAAAGCTGGTTTCTGGGGTTTTGTTTAGCTTCTATATTTGTTAAAATGTTTCAAACTGCAGGCTCAGAGGCCAGCAGCAGCAGGCGGGGAACATTGGAGTCCTCCGTCACTGAAGCAAGCAAGCCTCATGTTAGTTTCAAGCTGCCTGGCTGCCGGCTGCCATCTTTGCTGGCAGTTAATTTGCATATCACCCTGATTAGCCAATGGGAAGGGTAGCGGTCGTACGCTAATAACCATGTTTCTCTTTTATTAGATAGGATGCCTAAGCGACCAGTCAACTGGTCTCTATGATGTGAACTGACCACCAGGGCAGACACTCAACACAGTTCCTGCCCCCTGGTGATCAGTACACTCCCATAATGGGAGCACCACTCAGTTGACCAATGGGCGCCAGATGCAGGGCTCATGGCTGGACACCGCAGCCCAGAGACTGCAGTGGAGCAGCAGCGAGCCTACAGAGAGGCAGCGGGGCCAGGATGAACAGGAGCAGTAGGCAGGAGCGGCAGGTGGTGTTGGACTGCCAGTTTCGGCCCAATCCCCACAGGCTATGCCAAAAGACCCCACTAGGGGCCTCTAGTATTATAATAACTACGTACAGTACCAAGTGGATACTTGCAATATTGAGGGTACCACTTTGTAAAGTATATGAATTAGAAAGGAATGGGAATATGAAAAATCCATAGGAAGATGGATTAACATTTTAGTATGTAATTCTTTTAATAAAATTGTAACATACTTTCTATAAAAATTAGACAAATATGATACCAATTAAAAGAATGATTTTTTCATTATCTTGCCTTTGTAGAATACAGGGCAGGATTAGACAACACAACTTACTTGGAAGAAGATATTGCAGAAACCAACTGTGTTAGAAAATTAAACAGGGGTCACCAAACCAAGAAGTGATGCCAAGATGCCAGTTTTGTTACTATTCAACCCTATGCAAGAATAATGACTTAACCAGAAGAATGACTTATCCAAAAATGACCTTGATAGCTCACGTTAGTTGTTTGGACAATGAACTAGCTGTTGGCAGCTACTCCCTTCTCTCATCTGGAGAGGTCTCACCCACACTCAGCTTCCCATGAGGTTGGGCACTTTTTCCCTGGCTGAAGGGACGTGCACTTTCCCTAAGGTCTCTGGGGCTGGGCAGCTGGCTATCCTAGACAACTCCTCTAAGAGCTGGTGTCTATACCTAGAGAGTCCAGCACCCAAGTGGGTTGTCTGTACCCTCTCTGACAAAGTTCCTCTCTATAGTTGCCCTAAAAAGGGGGCAGCAAGAGGGATAATGCAGGGCTGGGGAACCATAGCCTCCTTTCTTCTTACCAACCCTGGATTCACTTGAAGCCTGTTCCTTAATCCACACTGCATACTACTATGTCACATGACCTCTTCCAGGACATGAGGCCACGTGATGGAACCCACATGCCCTTCAGGTGGAATGGGGAGGATGTTATCTTTCTCAGGCACAGCTAGGCATAAACTGACCCCAAATTTATGGGCTATTCTCAAAGATCTAGGGTGGGCTTCATTTGGGGTGTATAATGCTTTGTTTTATTTACAAATTCATAGACAGAGTAATGTGTGTATTGATGTAGATGAATAGCTAAGAAATTTTATGTACAAAAGTGTTTTGAAATCATATTGTAAAATTCCATTTCACTAAAAAAATTATATATATATATATATATATATATATATATATATATACCAAAAAGTCTATGCATACAAAACCTCTTAGCTATAGTTATATAAAGGAAGGGGAGGGAAGATGGCAAATGTGTTTTTTTTAATGCATTTTTATTGATTTCAGAGAGGAAGGGAGAGGTAGAAAGAGATAGAAATGTCAATGATGAGAGAGAATCATTGATTGGCGGCCTCCTGCACGCCCTACAGTGGGGTTCAAGCCCACAACCCTGGCATGTGCCTTGACAGGGAATCAAACTGAGACCTCCTGGTTCATAGGTGGACATTCAACCACTGAGCTATGCCAGCTCATGTTTTTATCTAAGTCTTACATTTCTGCTGTGTTTGGATTTTATTTTTTTTAAAGATTATAATACTTATATAATCAAAAAAGAAAGTACACATTAAAATATTAGAACTTCTTAGGTTTCTCTTAGAAACCTAAGAAATGTAATTTTTCCTATAGGACAGTATAAAATGTAATTTTTCCTATAGGACAGTATAAAATAGAATCATTTGGTAATTAAGAAATTAACTCTAGACCATTCTGGCTGCCTAGTAGGCCACAACGTTTTGCCTAAAAAACGTAGACTGAATTTTATATTTTTTTCCACTGGTTTGGTCATCTACCTAACTTTTTTTAGTTTAGTTAAAATGTTTTAATTGGTTTATTTGTATAGGCCTTAACTAGTCATTGCCTCAGATAAAACTAGACTTTTTCCTAAGGGTTGTTCTTTGGATCCTCAATTTATTTTTCCTAATATGCTATCTTATGAATTGAACAGATCTTTCTGGAATCTGGAGATCCTTTTCATAGGTTTTCACTAGAATTTTCCACTCTTGATCCTATATGGTCCCTATTTCTTGTCCATTTTTTGAGTTTTTAATGTAAAAATAGATGGCATATTTGCAATTTAATGCAAAAATTACTGTATTTTGTTAACAAAGATAGTAGCTTATGTGGCTGATATTTGCAAGCTTTCATTCTTAAGAGTTTAGCTATGCTATGATGGTCAAGTTAGGAAATGGAGGTAAACAATATAATACAGCATTCATAAAAACTGTTTAGAATGAACAAATTAACACATCAGTTAAGGCAATTATTTAATCATCAAGTGTTCTTTTTCTAGAGGTAAAGAAATAAACACTTCAGAGAGAGGTAGAACGACTTCACTTAAATTATCTCCATATCTCTTTCCTAAATTACTTTAATCTTAGTTATGCTATTATATTATGTACTTAATTGTGACAGAACAATTTATTTGTATTTTATAATTTACCCTGGTGATATTAGCTGGTGCTCTCTAGATGGCACCAATATATCCCAGGCGTGTCTTGGCTCAGGCTGCCAGACAAGCAGACTCGGGGGGCATACATTAGCCAAATGATGTGCTGCTCCTCTGACTTCCTCCAGCACATCAGAATAGCTCTGGGCATCCTGGGGTTTTGCAAGTCAGATGAGTGCAATTCCAAATTATCTTATTATTTTTTCTCATATACAATACTCAGTCCTTGTTAAACAGGTGCATTTTCCTTCCTAAACATCAAACATATTACACCAGCAACACTTCTTTGTCCAAACATGGAATTTATTTGTATATCCTTGACTTGTTTATGTTAACATCTCGAATTAAATCTACTAAATGTGGCTGAGAGCAAATAAGAGGAACCTGGACTGGTACATCCACGATATGTCTTTGGATATAACCTTTCCAAGGTTCCTATATGTAACAGATCAAACTGTATCTTTAATACGTGTAATTGACATTCTACTTTCCAGTATTCCACTATTGCTAACAGTATGCCATAACAGTATTTAAAAAATAAAAAAGCAGAATGAGTAAAGTGGGAAATCATCTCTAATAAGATAATTATAAAACAATCTTTAGACACATTTTCCTTTTACAACTAAGTATTTATTTAAACCTATTTATAGACACCTGTATTCTTTACTCCTATATGTTTTACATATAACTGTTTGAGTACCTGAAAAGACAAAAGTCTCTTTAGTTAGTCATTAAATTCTATTATATTTATTGTGTGTTCAGTAGGCATTGTCATAGTTCAAGGTTAACATGGGAACCTCCCATTAGGTATAGGATAAAATTTTACATTAACTGGACATTTACATTGGGAGGGATGGAGGACTCAGTTGAAATGACAGGCTGGAGATGCATTCACATCACACTGAAACATAAGCTTTGTTGTGGAAACATGTACTATGCAGTATTCCTTTATTTTCTCCATTTCCGATATGAATCTTTATTTGTTGTGGTAATCCATTATTTCAGAGGGTTAACATAGAAAGCCTTAAGAATAAATGGAAAATGGGGCTAAATTCACAAGCACAGCATCTCAAAGTAAGGTTTCGTGCCTGTGAAATAAAGCAAAAGTTTCTCATTAATATCCATGATTGGTGCTAATTAGGTTCACAGGATGTTGGAAGATCAAAAGGTGTGGTTGTCCCTTCACTGAATCACCTACTCATTAAGCTCTCTACTAAAGGCGGATGGTCAAAGGTTCATTTCTAATAACAAGAGTGCTCCAAGAGAATTATTACAATTATTCTATTGTTTGAATTTTCCATTGCTACTGCTGAGTGAAATTAGCAGAAAAATTTTGACACAAAATTATTTTCAGTTAATTGGGTCAAATAGGAAGTTAAACTTGGAAGTTTAAATCAGCATTCCTTTTTAAGTGTCATCGATTCAGAAAATAGACTCCGTTAGGACCTTAGAGGATCTCAGGTCATTCAGAAATCATATGTGCAAAATTAATGCAATAAAACACAACTATATGGTGAAAGAATCTATGTGTTTGCTATAAATACACATACACTATTTTCTTGCAAAAACATTGGAGGACAAGACAAATGTTTTCAAAACCCGAAGTTGAATATGTTATGGACCTCATCTTGTCACACACTTGAGCCTTTTATTGGCTTCCCATTGTTCTTAGGATAGAAGACAAACTCCTTACAAGGACCTACCCCAGTTGGTCCCGACTCTCCTCGCAAGCTGCTGTCTTCATTTTAGCTCTTTGAATCCCAGCCTCACTAGCCTTCTTCTGGAAAAATATACTCTATGTGCTGCTTTCCACCTCAGTACATTGTGCTTCCCAGATATTTATCTTTTATTTGCGTCATCCTTTTGCTGCTTCTTTCCACCACATCCATCACCACCACCATTACTACCAGCATCTCCCTAACCACTATTACTGCTAGATAGAACACACACACACACACACACACACCTTAAAACTCAGCTCACTTGCTACATACTAAGAGAAATATTTCATCTTAAGAGTAATATTTCCTGACATCTCCAAATACCCTCAAAATGACAGGTCTCCCTGTTACAAAATCTAATAGCACTATACATATAATGTAACACTTATTATTGCTTTAGTTTTACATATATTTTGAACCTTTTAGTTAACACTCATCTCTCCATGAAAGTTGGAACTCTATGCTTCTTCTGGTCATTATTTATCCAACATATTGCATGAAACCAGTATACAATGGATGCTAATGCCTGAGCATTGTTGAAATGAGAGAATGAATCAATCAAAAAAAATAAATCACACCTTCACGCCTTCTCTAAGGAATCCACTAAGCAAAATTCAACCTGAAGTAGAGATAAAGGAAAAGAACATTCGTTGAACTTAACTATTTTTCAGGGATTAGGCTAACTGACTTTCTTTTCGTAATTTAATATGAGCACTTGCTCAGTGAAGTAAGTATTTTGATGTCTTTTCACAGAGGGAGAATCTCACTCACTTGGAATTAGTAATTTGGCCAAGAATACACACCAAGTAAGAGAAAGCAACATAGTTAGGCTAACATTTGAATTATTTTTTTTTATTTTCTTAGGGTTTCTTAAAAAAAAAACCCACATTTGGAACATGTTGATAACTGCATTAAGTGAGCATTTGTATAAATTTGAATTTAGGATGAACCTGCTTTAAAGCACTAAAAGTACATTTGAATCCTGGCCTTAGAAACTGTGGAAATATAAAATGAAAGTATACAAACTGAATCAACTTTTTAAGTTTGAAAAATTAATGAGATTATTGTCTCAAATGTAAATTAGAGTGCTTATGCTTAGTGTTATTAGTAAAGAGTTAAGCGGGATTTCAGACCTTAAAGCATGATTTCAAAAATTAAAATTTATTTTAGTTTCCAAATACTCAATTTACTACCTTAGGACCATTAATGTGTTCATGACTTTACCCTCCAAGAACCTGCCTCTAGTTCTAAAGACTCTTAATTATTTTCTACAAATTGTCTTCTGTGGTATGTGCCTGGGTTGAATGCCCCTTACACCTTCATTCACCCATTTGCAGAGATCAGCATTTCCTTTCACCTGATTGCCTCTGCTGATGGGAATGCTGACAGGACTCCTGGGAATGAAGCAGACAGCTTGTATCTGACCACTGCCTGATCCCAAGACCTATGGTGTTGGTTTCTTTCTGTCAGGATAAGGGAGCCAAAATCAGTAAGAACTGACAAAAGGACTCTCACCTGGCTCTCTTACCCTATTCTTTCCAAACATATTAAACAAAAAATATTTATTATTTAAATTATGTACCCAGCCCTCAGTAAAGTAAATAAAACTTAAAATATGATCAGTCCTTGCCCTAGCTGGTTTGGCTCAATGACTAGAGTGTCAACCCATAAACTGAAGGGCCACAGGTTTGATTCAGATCAAGGGCATGTATCTCAGTTACAGACTCTGTCTGTGGCCCTGGTCAGGGCGCGTGCATGAGGCAGCCGATGAATGTGTCTCTCTCACATCGATGTTTCTCTCTCTCTCTCTCCCCCTTCTCCCTCCCTTCCACTCTCTCTAAACATCAATGGAGGGAAAAAAAATCCTCGGGTGAGGATTAACAACAACAAATATAAATATAAATATATATATATATATATATATATATATATATATATATATATATAAAATCAGTTTTTATCTTGGAGATTTGTATTCAAATTGGGGAAGACAGAACTAATTTACATGGGGTGTTTAGAAAATAATCAAGTGAGAGACGAGTGTACAGATGATAATGGGCTGAATTGTTCCCCCTCCCCGACCCCCTGAATCAAAAGCAAGTCTTTAGAGTGGGCCCTATTCCAATAGGACTGGAACCCTTTAAGAAGAGATTAGGACACATACAGGGGGCAGAACAAGTCAAGACACAAGGAGAAGAAGGCCATCTCAAGCCAAGGAGAGAGGCCTCCCTGAAAAAAAAAAAATGAACCCAGCTGACACCTTAATCTCAGATTTCTAGCCTCCAGAACCATAAGGAAATGCACTTTTTTCTTTAAGCCACCAGCCTGTGGTACTTTGTTATGGCAGCACCAGCAAACACCATGGATGCTACTGAAGGATGACTTCAGGGCAGGGATAAAGCAGTATGTGTTAATAGTTGAGGAAGGTTTTGTGCGGGATATGAGGTCATAACTGAACACAAAGATGAAGGGAAGCAGAGCCAGAGGCAGGACATTCTAGAGAACTCAGTGAGGCAAACAAAGTAATTGCAGAAAAAATAATTTAGTCACTGGTAGCAGCCTCTAAAACCCTTGAACCTTTGCAATTTGTTCATATTAAATGTTGATCTATTTTTATTCATATATTTATTCATTTATATTAGTTGGAAATTTCAATTTACATAAAATGTAATGTCTTATCATTAAAAGGACTACATTGACATTGATATGAACATATAGTTTTTAATCATACACTAGAGGCCCGGTACACGAATTCGTGCATGAGTGGGGTCCATTGGGGGACCTGCAGAGATCAGGCCCCAGCTCGTTCCCCCAGCCTCACAGCCACACAGCCATGCCTGGCACCCTGCCTTGGCCTGATGCTGCCCCCTCACCTGCTCCACCATCCCCCCTACAGGGCAATCAATTGGGGTCAGGACCCCTGCTTGGCTCCCTCAGCGCCGAGAGCCAGGTGGCGGCCCTGCCCCCCGTTGCTGCTGCTGGTCACCATCTGTGGGGTGATTGGTGGGGCAATCAGGCCCCTAATCACACCCTCCATGGCCTGGTGCCGCCCGCTCATCTGTTCCACCATCCCGCTGTGGTCCAGCTCTCGTCAGGGCCCATTGGGGCCGCAGCGCCTCCACTGCCACCCACTGCCAGCGTCACGTTGCCAACGCCTGCCATGATCCACACCGCCCCCTGGTGGTCAGCGCACATTATAGTGAGTAGTCTAGGGGACAATTTGCATATTAGGCTTTTATTATATAGGATGTTTATATTTGGAAATCCATAGCTAAATAATGACTAAGGATATGCAAAATACCATTGAGGCATTATAAATTCAACTATGTTTTATATGTTATTTGATATCTACAAAGAGCTATATATATAAAGAAGATATACGCAACATATGACATTATGCTTCTGTCTATTGTTATTTCTCTTTCATTATCCAGGTTATACCTATTCATTGTTAAAAGCTTTACTTTTTTTCTGGATGAAGCTTATGTATAAGTTGATAATCATATGTCACTGAAGTATTTAAGTAGATAACTTCATACCTATTTGTATAAAATTAAATACCAAAAATATTATTTTTTTCTATTTTTGGCTTCCTTTTAGATACAAACCAACAGACAACTCAACATTTCCCACATCTGTTTCCATATGGGATGTTCAGAAAATGTTTAAAAGCTGCATTTAGGGGAATAATTTCCAATCTGGGAAATGGCAAGCCAGCTCAGAACCATCAACTGTTCGTCTACTCAATAAGCAGGTGTGAATAAATATTTCATGAACATTCCTTGTAATCTTCTCCTTACTCTCAGAGCAATTATCCCTTCCCCCCTCAGCTTGTACTGTTAGTCCCTTCCTTAGAAAAAAAGAGGGATATTTGAACGACAATTTAAATTCTTACCGGTATCAGGTCCCAGGTCATTCTTTACTGTCCACATTTCCTTTTTATCTTTTGGTTTTTTGTGTATATTTATAAGCCATTTATTCTACATCAGACAGGTGCATTTTCTTTCAGCATAAGGAAGAGGGAAAAACCAAAAGTACTTACCTAAAAAAAAAACACAAAAGGAGAAAGATGAAAGTGAATTCATGGGCATGCTGACTGCTTAGCAAAGCACTGGGGTAGGGATAAAAACACCTCACGCATCTAATGGCAAACAAAGCAGGAGCAGCAGACAAGGATGTGCATGTAGGATGTGCACTATTCTGAAAGTTAAAAGAGCAAAGGGCATTCCTTATGAATTTTAAAATGAATAGGTAAAGCAAAGTTTTATTTTCTTTTTAATTTTCTAAATATGGTAGTAGCAGAACAGGTTTAGGATAACATTATCATAGACTCCATCCTGGGAAGCCGAATTTCTCATCTTTCTTTTGTTCACGGCCTAGAATAATGCTTTCATCATTGTAAGGCAGGAGACCTTGATTCTAGATCTTACATCTCCTCAAATTCAGAGCTTCAAGGTCATGTCTGCCAACAGCACCAGGAAGAGAGGACAGGGACATGCCTGACACTGGCAGGTTGTGAGAAAAACAAAGGCTTTGCTAACCGTTATTGTCATGACTATGAAACCACGGGCTTCCTTTGATCTGAGACCTTGTCATGCTGGTAAAGGGGTACACTTCGTGAGATTTTTGGGCACAATTAACATAGATGACGCCCAAGCTAACACACAAAATCAGATGCAGCGTACAGCAAAGAGTAGTAAGTTTTACACATAGCGCATTTAGGAAAAGCTACAGCTAAATCATACGTGGCAAACGTTTGTGGTTTTCATCAGTGTGTCAGCTGTTGTATAGCAGGGTGTTTTTGACAGTATTAATGCTCACAGGAAGCCCTCCCCACAGGAGAGCAGTGAGTGTACGTGGCATAGCTTTAGTGAGTGACACTTCTGGAATAGGTGGTAGAAGGCACAGGATATACCAGCTGAATAAATGTGTTCACTCTGCCAGTTATCAAAAGCCAAAGGAACAGTTCCTCTAGGAGAAATGATTTCCCCATTCCTTTCTTGACAGGCAAGAGCCGAAGAAGAGAAAGAGTCCTAAGAAAAGAATCCAAGGACTTGAGAGAGAAGAGCTCCCATTTCCAAGGAAGAGAGAACATCCGTCCATATGGTGGAGGTGGCACAGCTAGCTGCCTGCCCTGGTGCTTGGCTGGCAAACCAATGCAAAGGGTAGGGGCACAAAGAGGCATCCCTTCTGAAGCCTGCAGTGTGTCACCGTCACCTGGGCTGCTTGGTAAACACGTGACTTGCCAGGATCCACCTGGGCTTACTGAACCGCTGATCTGAAGGTGCGGTTTTGGAATTTCTAGATTAAATAAAAACCTCAGGTGAATTTGATGTACCCAGCCAGGCGCCAATCTACATAAAATATAGCTTTAGGAACCACATACTAGAAGGTGTGGATTCTCTTCTTCTTAAGTGCTGAGCTACATCTATGTCAGAATGAAACAAAAAAATCACGAGTTAATATAATATCAGAGATAGGAAATCTGTCTCTTCCTTATTTAATGTTTCTTCACTTACAAACTGTTGACTAAAACAACAGGGCATAACATGTATTATTTTAATTGGCCTGTGCTGCTTTCCATGCCTACAATACACTGATTCTTGCTAATAAGATGCATTCTACGCGCCCACTCATAGAGGGCACTGCTTTCTTGTTAGTTCATTCTGTTGCAGGCAGTTGGCAACAAAAACAAACAAAAGAAAGAAAAATACTCCCACAATTTCATCAGTGAATTGATCCATAGAATAGTTTTAAATATTGCAGAGTAAATAGAAAAATCTCTGTAGTGCAAACTCCCATGAATCTGAGTGAGCTTTACGTTAGTATCATTTATCTAGCATCGCTTGACCTATGATAGCTTCATTTCCACCACTACTACTTAGCTAGTGCTTGAATTATTTTTATCTGAATAATGCAAAATGACAAGTTGATTTCTTTTCCCCCCAGAAAATGTTTTGACTGCAATCTAATATTTCTTTGCTTTAGATGTTTAAAAATCATGACTTCACTTCCAAGATGTTGTGGTATATTTAAAAGGATGAAATAGTGCTTCACAAGAATATATGAAAGCTCATACTAGGTACAAAGAGATGCTTTTATAAGAGTAAGGTGCTCCGCTACTAAGTGAAATATAACTTAAAAAACCAGTCTTAATACTGTGAACTGACCTCAATATTAACATTTACACACATCAGAGGCTAAATGGAAATGCTGTTATATTTATATTTGCAGGTGAACCTGTACTGCCATTTAAAACATTTTGCGCATGTCTGTCTTGGCATATAAGCATTCATTTTATGTCGCTCAAACAAGTTAAAGGGCAATGAAGATTAAATGTAAGATAGTAATAGAACTGGCCAGAAGCTAGAAGACTTGGGGGTGGAGGGAGAAAGGAGGCTATTAGAACAATTTTAAAAAACATCTCCTATACTACAGAACATAAAAATGGAGTCAAGATAAAACATTAACTGACACAGGGCACAAAGCACCACAAAGCAGCACAAATGGCTTTAAAAGCTTCTGTAAATCCCAGGGATCATCCTAAGACTCATCCCTCTACATTTCTTCAAATCATGTTATTCATTTCTTTTTCCCTTTCCATTTGCACAAGCGACAACAGCTACAAAATGCATCATGCAAAAGAAAGATGGTGAAAAGGGCCTGAGGAATATGAAGTGACAAGCAGTCGGCTCTGACTCTGGTCTTTCTCTAGCAGCACAAAGAGTGCTGTCTCTTGTTCATTATTTTTAAGGTGGCAGTATACCAGTATAGCCCCAAACCTATCACCAAGCAGCCACGCTTCCAGAGGGAGCTACTTTGTGTTTAATGTAATTGGTTTACAGTACAGAAAAAAGGTTAAAAATAATAACTGGCTTTATTTCATAAGAAAGTATGAAATAAATGGTGAAAATATACAATTACTAGTAATATGACATACATAGGAGGCAGATCAGGCAGCAGGGAAATGAGAAAAACACAGGAAAAGAGAAGGGAAAGGCTATTTTTTTTCAAAAACAGAAATCACATGTTCCTTTAATTCTGAATATGGTCTTTGAAAGGACAAGGACTAATTAGGCTCAAATTAAGCAGCCTTTGTTCGAGTGTAGCCAGTTAAACTACAAAGAGCAAGAAAATACAAATCTCGAGTAAATATGCCTTTTTAGTGACGTGGCCACTGCCAATCTTATTGTTCAAAATCCTACCAAGTACGCACGAGACTAGACGCTGAATTTGGACAGCGTTCCTCATATGCAAAGGCTGACTTTATACTGAAAACGAAGAGGAAGAATCAAATAGTTGAAGAGAGATGTGCCACCAGGAACCCAGCTCCTATTCCAGGATGGTTTCCTTTGTTTCATACATGATATAAATCATTTCCCTGAAGGCAACAGCCCGTTTCACTAGCTGACATTGCTCTGGAACAGCCTGCTTGACGGGTAGCTTTCTCATTAGCTTTCAAAGACATCCTATCTGCGTCGGTCATCCCCTGAAAATGCATGGGTATAACCTTTCCATCGCCTTGACTTTTAATTTCCCCTTCAAAATAGGAATTTTATGAATTGTTTTGACAGGTCATGTAAGTCTCTCAACACAGTTCATAAAACCTGTCTTCCAAAATGCTTTAAAATTAAGATTGTAAGCCAGTGCCATATTATGATACTAAAGCCTACCTAAAACCTAGGCTGAAGACAGATCGCTAGCCATACCAGCCCTAATTAAAGTGCTAATATTTCACAAACTAACTAAAAAGTTATTGAGGAGTAGTACTACTTGTTAACAAGTTTTTTAAAAAAAATAAGAATTCTGACTAGATTTGCTCTTAACATACATAGAAAATCAGGACTAAAATCATATTACAGGAGAAGGATTACCTTCCTACTTACTGCAACTCCCCTCTTTAATCCCAACAGGCACAAAACAGGAATAACTTTAGTCAAGTAATAAGCATAGATTTTCTTGTCAGAGAAAGTCAAGTTCATGACCCTTAATATAGTTATATCCAGTTTGATGCACTCTATTTTATCATAAAAAAAGAAAGAAATATAGAAATAAAAAAATAATGACCTAGAAGGAAGGCTAGAATATATGTACAAAATAAATTGTATTTGTTACAGTGATTAAGGGCAAATTAGTTCAAGTACAAAATTAGTCCAAAATTGATCTAAAAACAGTCTAAAGAGCAAAATTCTAGTTTAGTTTTTTTGTGTTTTTTTTTTAAGTAAGTAAGAAATGCTGTGTAGAGCCTGATTATTTCTTGCAGTGTTAAGAAATGGATGCTGATAACAGAAATCTGTGAAACAACAGGCAGGTTGACATAACTTTGAAGTACTCCCTATAGTCAACTGGATTTAGTCCCTAATCTCCAATAGAAATAGACCCTATGCTAAACCTGTTCCCTGACAAGTGATTATTAAGCAGTAATGTGGGGTCTATTGCTTTAAAAAATTTATCATTGCACAATTAGTTCTCATAGTTTGAAAGTATTTCCTTATAACCTTGTGTTCCAGTGGGGTGCAAAGGGTCCTCTGTTTCATTACTTGTGGGAAATGCACTTTGAATTATTTTCTGTATCTGTTCCATCTCTTGTTTTCTCTTTCACTCTTTAGCATAGGGTATTCTCAAGACTGTTCTAGATCTTTCATTTTTCTATATGAAGTAGCTCGGTGAGCTAATTTACTCTCAGAATTTCAACAACACTAATGCCTCCCAAATATACATTTTAGACCCCAATTTCTAATCAAATCTTATCTCCTTAATTTTCAGTGGCTAGAAGAGAGACATCACATAATTCGTAATATCATTATAGCAATAATATTATGCAATTAACCCAGAAATTTTTGAATGATGACATGTACACGAATAATTACACCTAAAGCCTATAATTAATTGTAATATGTAGAATACTAGAGCCAAAGCCAGACCACTTCATATAATCCACCAATGACATTTTCCTTTCTATGTAAAATAGTCAAGAAGATGCTGTCAGAATTTCTATTTATTTTGCAAGAATGGCCATTTCTTGCTTGTTGCAGCTACCTGCTCAAAATTCTCCGGCTTCAACCAAACAGCTCTTTTTCAACCAAAAGGGCTTTTCAATGTCTAGATTTCCAGATCTTATGACTCCTGACAATATATCTGCATTTATTTCATATGTGCTTAAGAAATCTGTGAATCTGGAGCGCATCTGATCTGTCATCATCACTCTTCAATACCCTCAAGCAAATGGCCAGGCTGGAAGAACACTACAGACTATTCAGGATGCCCTACAGTGAAGTGCTAGAGGAAAATGACCACGGAGATTTGCCAAGTTTGTCATCACCTCCACATGTCACTCCGAGTGGGACAACAGGAGTCAGTACTGCTGAATAAAAAATGGAGCAATACAGCAATTATTCCTTGACAGTTCCCGTACAGAGCTTAGTTTGGAATTTATAGACAAAGCAGAATGTATTATGGATATTGTATTTACTCTTAATTCAATTTTTTCCATACAAGTTGATCTTGACAAGAGTTTTAAAGATAAGTAGAGAGGGGCAGATTCAGTTATAATTTAAATCACAGTACATGTGTTATTACAAGTATAGATGACCTAGGGTGACACAATACTAATAGGAGGGATTCAGTGTTATGTTCAATTTTTAAAAATTTCTGCTTGTATTTTTATGTGTTGAGTTCATTATATGCCATTGCATACCTATTTATTTTAAGTTCAGGTATATTCTATAATATAGTTAACATGGCTTAAACCTTTTATTCTTGCTTAATTGAAACCAAACCTCCAAAATGTTAGAAGAAATTGGAGGGGTAGTCTAGAAAAGAATAAAATCATGATTAATGTGTCTACCAGATATCTCCAGTTCTCCTGTTTCTGGGCACATCCTCCGCCCCTTTGATATCAGGCATAGGTATGTGATATACTTTGAACAATGGATTTGAGAAAAAGTAATATCTATCTCTTCTGGGTAAATGCTTTAAGATCCTGTGTGTGAGTAACTATATTCCATTTCTCTCTTAAGAGTAGAAGCTTGTGCTGAAATGGAGCATTAGTGACCCTAGACACCAGACTGACTGTGATGAGCAGAGCCTCCTTGCCAATCATCTTGAATATATAGAAAGGTAACAAATAAGCAATTGCATTAAGCTATTAACATTTTGGATACTGCAGAATAATCTACTCCATCCTGACTTGTACAATGTGTAACCAAAATGATAAAATACGAATAAATAAAGCCATGGAGAGTTTTATGCAAAAACAATTCATTATGCCCAGTATTTAAGTTCAGAAATAAAAAGCAACTAAAGCTTGACTTAATTGCTATCTTCAGGTAGAGAAACAGGGGTGTTTTCTTTTTCTCCCTACTAGAAAGGTGCTAACAATTAAAAAAATACTTTTATTTTATGAAAAGAATCTAACTTGCAGCAAGATAATTTGGGTTTGGAAATAAGAGAAAATAAACAAAATCCGGATGTCATAAAGCCAGAGGATGAAACTGAGGGAGGGTAATTGATGAAGGCTGTGCTTGGAAACATGCAGCACTCCAACCAAAAAGTCATAGAGATGAAAAACAAAACACCCCCAGCCAAACAGACAAAACCTAATCTAATGTGACAGAAGCCAGAATATTGGTTACCTTAGGCAGTGGGGCGGGGGGGGGGGGGGGAGGTGACTGGAAGATGGCACCAAGGGCTTTTGAGAGACTTGATAATGTTCTATGTCTTGATCTGGATGATGGTTCCATAAATATGTTCATTTTGTGGACATTGATTGGGCTGTATACTTATAAATAGGTACTTTTATGTATATAGGATATACTTCAATCACATTTGTTTTTTTAAAATGTTAACTGAGCCCGACTGGTGTGGCTCAGTGGTTGAGCATCGACCTATGAACCAGGAGGTCATGGTTCCATTCCCAGTCACAGCTCATGCCTGGGTTGAAAGCTCTGTCCCCTGTGGGGGGCGTGCAAGAGCCAGCCAGTTAGAGATTCTCTCTCATCATTGATGCTTCTACTTCTCTCGCCCTCTCCTTTCCTCTCTGAAATCAATAAAAATACATTAAAAAAGTAAACATGCTAACTGATTATAACATTTTTAATCAGTTAATGCCTGGTGAATGCCTGCAATACAGCATTTGCAAAATGCAAATATATGTACATTTTCTCTGAGATCCTTAACCTCTGGCAATTTTGCCAAATTTATTTAAATTTAACCCATTGGAATTATTCTCCTCTGGCACTGTTATATAAGTACTAGTCTGAGATGGGATTGTCTCTGGCTGGCAAGTTCATAATCTTGTTTAAAGCATTGCCCATTTGGCATTGCATTTGCCTGGAATATGGTTTTGGGTTGCATTCTTTAGAAAACCACATTGCATGTAGTCAAATGTCCATTTCTCCCCATCCTATAACACAACTAAAATCAACTCAACATCAGTTTCAAGATGGGAGAAAAGGAGATTTTATATAGAATCTATGTAGCCTATAATTAGAAAATAAACAACCTGCACTATATTTTAAATAAATCAAACTTTGAAATATTGCTTACAAACTACACTATTTAATAGCATTAAAATATATAACAACAAATCCTTTTAGGAGGTAATTGAATTAAATCTCACAATAAATTTCAACAATCTACAGACAAATATTCATTTTTTTATGCAACATAAAAAAGAACAATAGTCAGCAAATGCAAACCAAGGAACACAAAAATCATACCATTATTAAATTCAATAATTTGAATTTCTATTCACAGCTGATAGGAATATTTTAAGGCAGCCTTAAAAACCACCCACAGAAATTAAAATGAAAATATTAATTCTGCTTTGGAAAAAATAACTTGATAGTGATATTATGATAAACATTTTTATAACTTGCTTATTTCACTGACTGAGCAGCAGTGGCTATTACACTGATTTTACTCTCATAATATAATCATATAGGTATGATTTATATAATTCACTGTTTTATTCTTAAATAGTAAAAACAAAGGAACATATTAATAATACAAAGGTATTAAGAAAGAAATTTGGCCATACCCGGTTTGGCTCAGTGGATAGAGAGTCAGCCTGCAGACCAAAGGGTCCCGGCTTCTATTCTGGTCAAGGGCACGTACCTCGGTTGCAGGATTCTCCCTGGCTCTGGCCCTGGTCAGGGCTCGTGCAGGAGGCAACCAATTGATGTATTTTTCTCACATTACTATTTCTCTCTGTCTTTCCCTCTCTCTCTCTCTAAAAATCAATAGAAAAATATCATCGGGTGAGGATTTTAAAAAAAAGGAAAGAAATTTGTTCTCTTATATATCCAATGAAACAAATTAGTGAAGGCTAAGTCTGTATGTGATTTAATGAAATGAAAATAAATAAGATGTAGTTAGGCTCAAGTAATAAACTCTTAGAAAACTTAAAAATACTGGATTTAGAATTTATAATATGGACGTATCATATCTTAGTCTCTTTTAGGCATTAGTAATTTTTGCCAGGGTATTATCTAATTAGAAATGGTAACAATCTGGATAAGCCCAGACCTGAAATTTAGAGCCACATTACTTTTTATAAAATTTATCTTTATTGTTGAAAGTTATACAGATGTACTCTTCCCACCCCACCCCCCCATTGACACCTTCTAGCCCACCCCCTGACCCCACCCAGGTCTTCACCACACTATTGTCTGTCTCCATGGGTTATGCATATCCTACATAATAAAAGCCTAATATGCTAAATGTCCGGTTGTCCATTCAGCCAATCAAAGCGTAATATGCTAATGATATGCTAAGGCCGCTCAACTGCTCGCTCTGACGTGCACTGACCACCAGGGGGCAGGCATTTCAATGGGTAGGTTATCTTGCTGCTGGGGTCCGGCTGATCGGGATTGAGCGAGATGGGCTGAACATGCCCTGGAGTTCTCGCATGGTCCCTCCCTGGCTGGCCAACCTCCCATGTCCCTTCCCGGCCCTGATCGTGCACTGGTGGGGGGTCCGTTGGCCTGGACTGTGCCCTCTCTCAATCTGGGACCCGTCAGGGGATGTCAGAGAGCATGTTTCGGCCCATCCCAGGCCAGGCCAAGGGACCCCATTGGCACACAAATTTGTGCAATGGGCCTCTAGTATGCATATAAGTTCTTTGGATGGGAAGAGACACATTACTTTTTTAAAGATAGATTAAAAACAAGCAAACTAAATTTGGAAGTAAGATTTGCAGAGGAAATCTTAAAATTACCTAAAAGAACAACTTGTTTTTTTTTTTTATATATATATATTTTTATTGATTTTTTTTTTTACAGAGAGGAAGGGAGAGGGATACAGAGAAACATTGGTGAGAGAGAAACATTGATCAGCTGCCTTCTGCACATCCCCTGTGATGTGCCCGCAACCAAAGTACATGCCCTTGACTGGAATCAAACCTGGGACCCTTCAGTCCGCAGGCTGATGCTCTATCCACTGAGCCAAACCAGTTAGGGCAGAACAACTTGTTTTTAAGAATTTCTTACATATCTGTTTATATATAAAAAACTAGAGGCCCAGTGCATGAATTTGTGCACACTGAAAGGAAATTAATTAGAAGAAATATTTTAATATCGCTATTTGCCCTTCCTCTATAATGGAAGTGTCAACCAAATTCACGATCGACAATGACAGATGGAAACACATGTATGTGATTGGTGCCAGCAAGAGCTATATGTATATATATGTATATGTGTGTGTATATATATATATATATATATATAGAGAGAGAGAGAGAGAGAGAGAGAGAGAGAGAGAGTTGACACTCAATATTATGTTACTTTCAGGTGTACAGCATAGTACTTAGACATTTATATAACTTATGAAGTAATCTCCCCAATAAGCCTAGTACCCACCTGGCACCTTACATGGTTATTATAATATTATTGACCTTATTACCTATGCTGCATTTTATATCCCTGTAACTAATTTTTAACTGCCAATTTTTACTTCTTAATCCCTTCACCTTTTTCACCCAGTCCCTCAATCCCCCTCCCATCTGGCAATCATCAGTTTGTTCTCTGTATCTATGAGTTTATTTCTGTTTTGATTGTGCATTTATTTTGTTTATTTATTTATTTTTAGATTCTACATACAGGATGGGATAAAACTAGGTTTACAGTTATTCATATGGAAAATAATACAATAATTAATAAATAATAACACAACAATAAATTCTCTTTTGCATATTTACAACTGTAAATCTACTTTTGCGCCATCCTGTATAAGTGAAATCATAAGGTATTTTTTTTACTCTGCCTGACTTATTTTACTTAGCATAATACCCTCTAGGTCCATCCATGTTGTTGCAAATGGTAAGATTTAATTACTTATAATGGATAATATTCCACTATATATATGTACCACATCTTCTTATCCAATTATCTCTCAATGAACATTTAGGTTGCTTCCACATCTTGGCTATTGTATACAAAATATCCTTCTTTGTCCCTTGTTGTAGCCTTTGATTAAAAGATTGTGACAAATTTTAAAACCCAAAGATTAGACTCATCACATATAGTAAGAGTAGAACTTTGCAAAACTTTTGTGTTAGTTAAGTTTATGTGTGTGTGTGTGTGTGTGTGTGTGTGTGTACATATGCTGGGTGACAAAGTAAAATCTATTTCTGAACTAGACTGTTGAGCTGTCAGCTAATTGAAGTTGCTTATCCTTCCTTTTTCCACTGTCAGAAAACTGATAAACTTACATAATGTCAAAACAGTGAGAATTTATCCAGTCATAATTTTAAAGCATTGAATTTATAAAATATATCTTCTAATAGAATAACCATGGCATATATCTAGTAAATGCAGATTGTGTTAAGGAGGGTCATTAATGGGATAATTATTGCAAATTAATTTCTAATTTCCATTTCCTTTTTCTCTAAATATTTTACTGATGTGCTGTGGCATATAAATTGGTCTTCCTATTCACAGAAGATGTTTTTGGAAGTTGTATTTTTAATTGTTTTTTTAATACCCCTAATTTTTAACTTCATTAAAATAATTTCATTAAAGGCAAAATTCTCCAATATTTTTTCATGAGTATTTTAGTACTCAAAGACTTATGAGTTTTTCACTCAAATATTCAGTCATATTTAAAAATTTTTCAAGTTATTAAAATGGGTGGAATAACTTATTAAGAGAAAATGCTTTTTCTTTAGGCAATATTATTATCCAGGTCCTCCCTTTACCTCTAAGATTGAATCTTATATTTAAAGCGAGATGCCCTCTTCTTCCTTATTAAGGCTAATGATCCTTAACCAAGTGGGCAAACATCAGCAGTATAAACACTGAAACTGAACCAGTGTGGCAGAGTATCATTCTGTTTGAGTGACAACATAACTACATTTCAATCGGAAGGACACAATTTATTGGGGGTTGAGAACAGGCACATCCTGGTTTTCACTTGGTCTCTTCCCCTTATGGGGCAGTCCTGACTCATGGCTCTGCTGTATCCCCAAGTTAGGCTGTTCTTTCCAACACCCTCAACTACAAAGAATTCCAACTATGCAAAATATCTTTGAAGAATATGACTGGCAGTTTCTTAGAAGGCAACTCAACTCTGGTTCTCCAGGGGCTTCACATTTGCACATTCCAAGGCAAATGTATTTACTTTAATACCAGTACTAACTGGTGACTTAGTATCTAAGAAATAATATTTATGCTTTTATGCCAGAATGTAATGGTCTGTGGTTGTCTAGAGCCAACAACTTAGCATATCTTTATTTTTCCACATTGGCGCTACAGATGTCATATGGAGGGAAATGATTTCCCTGTCATTAAACTCTTTGACTATGGAGTTCTATACTTTGAGTCTAGCTAATACTTGACTACTTGAGACTTTGTGGAGTCAGATCCCATTTTCTTATTGTCTACACTCCATCATCACTCTAGGACAAATTAATGCTGTAGGCACACTGGTAATGCTTGTGCCCCTTCCATCAACCCATCCTTAGTTAACGGCAGCCACAAATACAAGACACTATATCCTCATTCCCACGATGGCACTTTTAATCCCTTACATTTCTGTGATACTAGAAAGAACATAAGATCACAAGTTAGTAGATTACAATTTAAGCCTCAGCTTTACACAAAATAGTTGCCTAGCTCTGGTGAAATCATTTAGTCATTTTCATTCATTTTCTCTCCTGCAAAATATAAAGAGTCAGCTCTGAATTTCTGAGAGTTCTAAAATTTCATGATTCTATGACTCATCAACCGCTATTTGACAACCAGTAATATCTACCATGATGCATGAGACCAAGTTAATAAACCGGTTAGTTGAGCAACCACCAAGGCAAACTCATCTCTGGTTTTGATCTCGAAAAAATATTTGAAGAAACCTGAGTCTCCTACAGACGCCTAGAGCCTGAGGATAATAGAAATAAGAGCAAATGATGTTATGGTAATGCTAGAAGCCCGATGCATGAAATTCGTGCAAGAGTAGGCCTTCCTTCCCCTGGCTGCCAGCACCGTCTTTCCTCTGGCACCCATGGGACCCTAGCTTCCCTCGCAACCCCGGCTTTATCCGGTCTAATTAGCACATTACACTTTTACTATCATAGATCTGACTGTGTTTTTATAGTCACTAGCATAGTGCTTAGTTCATACACAGTAGTTACTTTGTTATTGATTGATGGATAATAGATAAAAAAGATTATCCATATTACCTGTTAGTATTCAGAAAACTAAGGAATGACTATCTAGTACATTCAATGATTTGTGCAATGGGCCAGCCATCTGGGCTTTATTTTCACTATATGCCATTGTTATTTATTACAGGGTATGAATGATTAAGACACAGACATCTGGCCCTGCTTATATGACCACACACAAGCTTTTTAAAAGATATACCCAGGAAATTAACATTTATATTTGGACATAAATGTCTGGCTTAAAATTTGTTTAAATCCCTAACAATGAGGTTTTACAAAAAAACCTCTCTTTCCAAGAATGATGCCTGAAGCAAGATTTCTAACAAGCTTTGCAGGTGCGTATTTTTAGATTTATTATATAGTTACATATATTTAATGTAGAGCTATATACAATCTTCCTGCAGAATCTTTTTTTTTTCCTAGAAGAAATGCCCTGAATGAAGATCAAGAAGGGAAACTTCCAAATGCTTTTATTTTTGCATAAGATCAGAGCCAACTCTGTCAGAAAATGATTAATACTCAGCCATTCTCACTATTGTCAAAATAGTGCACAAAGGGGGCATTCCCAGCTCCCTAACATCAATTCATATCAATTTCAGGTAACTTGCTATGCCAGCTGCTTGACTCTCTCGGGTTCTGAGAATCCAATTCTCTTTAAAATGCGGTTGCCATCTGAATACTATCAAAGCTCCTTTGAAATATTGGTGGAGGAGTCTGAGCTTTTTTGAATGCCTTTCACCACCCCACAGCAGCTAGCCTGTAGAAAACAATAAACTCCTATTCTCCTTAATTATGACCACTATCATGATATACAATATTTCTGAACTCCATATTTTGGTTTAGAGTAGAGATCATCAGTGCCCTGTTAAAATTTGCCTCATATAGGTTCATGGATATGAATCCGTTGCGGACTCCATAATGGATGTGCCACCTCTGGGATTCTGAAAACAGCGTTGCCTAGGGAACCATTTTATATGATTTGTTTGCTCACCCATGATTTATCTCCCATCTTCACCTTCCCCAGCCTTTTCTCTATGTCACTATCTAATGTCACAATAGACTTTCCATGGCTGCTCTTCAGAAATAAGAAAGGCTTGCAAATATTTGAATTATCATCTTAATTATTTCTCCACTAACAGCTGTAAACTTTTCATCTTAGTTACTATAGATGTTTTTCTGTGTCATCTTAAATTAATTCTTTACAAATGAATAATAATAGCTAATGCAAATGACCATGTGCCCTACTCTATGCTTCATGAATCTCTATTATTTCAGTTCAAAATCACAGCACCTTTAAGATATAGATATTGTTATCCTCATTTTATTGGTGAACACATGTAGGCCCCTAGTTGTAAAATGACTTGCCCAGTGTTACACACAGCTTGCCAGTAGTAGAGCTGCAGTTTAGCCACATAGTGAGGTCAAAATGTCCGTGTTCTTAGTCATTAGTATATATTGCTTCACCTTCTGAGCATAGAAAGCACATAAAAGAAATGGTACATGAACCTTTAAAGAATTAAATCTTAAATGCCTCTGGCACTTACCTACAAACACTAGGTTATTATTACATGTTTATTGGAAGTCAATACTTAACACACGTGTTGTATTGGGGGAATAGAATGAAAATAATAAAATCTTTGCTCCCTCCACTGAGAACTAATTTATTTTGCAAAAAATACACCTTCTTGTTTATGCATCCTTTTCCTGTATAGGAGCTGTCTAATTCAAGAATGTTTAGAAGGGGAAATAGGGCTCATGAATCCACCATTGAAAAATCTCAAGATTATCCTTTTTTTGTCCCTGTGATCTAAATTAAAAGAAGAGAAACAAATAAAATCCTAGCCAATACAGAGAAGATGAAGAAAGAAACTTCCTTATTGATAATAGAAGGGAAAGCAGTCTCATAAGAGATATAGAAACGATGCTCTTCCAGGACCAAAAAAAAGGCTTCATGGGAAGGTATTTCCAACCTTTCTTGGAAAGGTAACTGGAGCTACTGGAAGTGAAAAGGAGCTACTGGAGGGGAATCTCAAGCAGAAATAACAATATTAAGTACAGAGAAATGGAAAGAACTGAGAAACTCATTTAAAAATTTCATTACAAATTCCATGTGCTAAGCAGAGACTAAAAGGAAATGAGCAAATGTGGCTGCAAGGTATAAACTGGAAGGCCAGTGTCAGGAGCCAGGACTGCCTCCCTTCACACTAGGGACTCCCTGTGTGACCTTGGGCAAGCCACTGACATTCAGCTTCCTCTGGGTCAATGATGCTATGAGCTTCTCATTTTCCTAGTTAGTTAACTGTCTACTAAATTATACACATCCTCTTCCCAAAGAAAGGCTTTTAAAGCAGCTTTTAAGGATACAGAAGCTAACATTAAAAAAGGTAGATCAGGTAGAGAAGAAACAGAAAAAGCACCAGAAATGAGACTAATACAAAATAAAAAGTGCATACCAAGAAGAATTATACCTTGGCTATGAACTTGACTGTAAGCTGTAAAGCAACAATTGAAACCTGGTGAGTTGCATAGCTCAGGAGGACAAATATCTGCCTCCTAGCAGTGTAAGATCAAGTGAGATCCTGTAAGTGACAATGTTAAATTCCCCCCCACTTCCTGTGCTCTATGCAAGGGCCCGTAAGGAAGGAAGCCTGCCAAGAAGGTTCCTGTAGAGAACTATCACAAGCACTCTGCCAGCCCACTTCCCCCTGCTCCCTCCCCTGTACATCACACACACTATGCAGACATACAGTGAGCATCACTCTTCCGCCCCACACTGCCTTTGTCCTGTGGGAAGGATTCTTGAGATAATTACTTAGGCTTGACTGTGGGTACCCCTGCTTCTTTCAGACCTCATCAGATCATTAACCAGTGAACAAACATATTATATAGGTCTTATGACATCAGCAAAAGCAAAATATAGTGTGTGTGTGTGTGTGTGTGTGTGTATTTAAAGTGCTACAACACTTAAAGCCTGTAGGCCATTCAGTCTATCGCAGTGATGGTGAACCTATGACATGCGTGTCAGAGGTGACACGCGAACTCATTTTTTGGTTGATTTTTCTTTGTTAAATGGCATTTAAATATATAAATATCAAAAATATAAGTCTTTGTTTTACTATGGTTGCAAATATCAAAAAATTTCTATATGTGACACAGCACCAGAGTTAAGTTAGGGTTTTTCAAAATGCTGACACACCGAGCTCAAAAGGTTCGCCATTACTGGCCTATAGCTCTCATTTCCCTTTTTAATCTCACATTTTTATGCTTTACTAGTTCCAAATAATTTGAGCTATTCAGCTCATGCCAGTTGAGGGGAAAGAAAAAAAACAACAGTGAAGAGATGTACATCTTGTAATATTTGGAACGCAGCTACTTAATATATCAGAAATGAATTTAGAATAGATGAGCTGTTTAAATACATATTCAAAATACCATTATGGGGAAACATCTCTTCTCTTTGCTATGTGTTGTTGCTTTTTAATAAAATCAGTAATGGTGAATTAGTGTGTGCATAGCAGTGCAAAGTGCTTAGCAGTTACATAATGCCAAGATATGCATTCATATAAAAATTACTCGATATATATTTGGTATAACAATAAACTTTTTAATAAAATATAACCACCGGGACAATCTCTTTATTTTTTAAGGAGACTTCAGAGACCTTTCAAGTCTGGCTGGAATATCCATAGCTTCAGGAAATTAGTATGCATTAAAATACAACAGTTGAATTATTATAATAAAGTATTTTGGATGTATTAGGATTAATGGTTCAGCGGGTAAGTAAAACTTAAGGGTGATGGGAGAGAGGAAGATGTAGAAAACATCTGTGCTTTCCAACTGAGATGAGTTTAAAAAGGAGAGAAAGGACAAACTTTTGTGGTAAATAAGCTTTGGGCTGTTTTCCAATCCAAACTGATTTCTTTATTTTAATATTAATAAGAACTATGCTAATGCTCACTCTGCAATTCCATTCGCCTCTTGGGGCTTATACTTACTTAAGCTCTTCCAGTTTTACAAAAACAAGCCTCTAGGAAATATTAATTAGCCCCTCTCCTGGTATGTCAGAACTAGTCTTTAATTGAATGCAATTAAGTTGATAAATGGAATTACTTTGTTTTTCAGACCTTCAAATTTCTAGGGCGAATCACATACAATGAATAAAACTCATATCATAAGGAATCCCCCTTGAAAAACACAGATTAGTTTGGTGTAAGAATCTGAAATATTTGTTATTTTAATGAAAGCTGATATGTGGAGTGTCAGCACTCTTTTTTCTTCCTTACTTTAATATTCTCAACATTTGAATTAATAAGATTTGGGGTACCTTAGCAGCAGGGTTGAGTCTCAAGGGAGATTTGACAATATCATGCATTTTCAGCTTTTTCCTCATTTCTTTATATTTTAATAACCTACCAACACTTCTTTCCCCATAAAGTTGTTTTCTCACATACGTAGTAATGACAACAGTATCCAAGACTTAAATTTTTTAAAAGTATGTGTTTAATAAAACTCCTGGTATTTCTCTAGAGATAATGGAATTATAATAACAGCATTGCCTTAATCAAATAACAATAACATTTTAATTGGTTATTACTGCCAGTGTAGCAAGAATACCATTTCTCAAATATTTGTCTATGTACTTAGACTCTCAATGAATGCCCACAAAAACCAGATACTCTTACAAGTAAGGTAAATTGATCCCCCTCCCCCGCCCCTTTCTTTTAAAAAATCAACTATGGTGCCCTAGCTGGTTTGGCTCACTGGATAGAACATCAGCCTGCAGACTGAAGGGTCCTGGGTTTGATTCTGGTCATGGGCATATGCCTGGGTTACAAGCTCGATTTCCAATAGGGGGCATGCAGGAGGCAGCTGATCAATAATTCTCTCTCATCATTGATGTTTCTATCATTCTCTTTCCCTCTCCCTTCCTCTCTGAAATCAATAAAAAATATTTTTAAAAATCAACTATGGAGTAAGTATCCCCTTGAAATATGTGTCCATATGCCAAATTAATATTAAGTAGCAATTGGCTGGACTTAGTCAAATAAAAGTATTAAAAATATTTAATATATTAGTTTTCCAACTTGACCATCACACATAAAACATTTTTAAGTGACCATACTAGATAAATATTGAGTAATTCATTTATGCTAATCACTCTGGCAAATGCTTTCAAATAAATGATTTCAGTTGTTCATATCAGTGCCATGACATAACATTATGATCCCACTTTATAAATGATGCTAGAGAGGTAAATGACAAATGTGGGAAAGAAAGAAAACCAACTAAAAATGGTTCTTAACTTTGAAAATTCCATTCAGAGAATATATGCTTAGGCACAGGATTTAGACCACTTGCACGTGTAGCACTGCTTATTTGCTACACTCTACATCTGTCATTTTGTGCATTTCTTTATCCACCTACGTGTGTGCACTATAATGACTAATACTATTAAATTGAACTAAATGAAGCTATTATAACCAAATTACATTGTTCTCTTGATGTGGTACAGAAAGTAATTGAACAGGTGAGCATATAATACTTTATTATGCACCAAAAATTAATTGGCAACTGATATGTTACCACAAAACTAAAAGGTCCAATCATTTCCCACACCATAAAGCAGCTCTACAGAGTATGTCTGCATTGGGGCTGTGAGTCCCTTAGAAAACACAGAGAAAGTGCCTAGCAGAGTGAAAGAACATGAGCTCCAGAGCCCATGAATGGAGGATCCAATCTCTGTTCCAGCTGAGCAAATTCAAGCAAGTTCCTACATCTTTCTGAGCTTCCCTTCCCTCAGCTTGACCATGTAGGGGCTAAAAGGTATTTCAAGTATATCCATAATATCTTACTTATTTCTAAAAATTATCTGACGTAAATTTACCTTATGATAAGATGGTTAACATTTGTTACTTCTGGGCAGTTATTATATAGGTGATTTTATATTGCTTTCTGTAACTTTCTACTATCTCATTAAAAAAGAATATAATGAAAAAATAAGTAGCATGAAAATTGATAATAACTACTTCTTGGGGGAGGGCTGAAGTGAACTTTAAATCAAATATCATATAAAATGTATAACACATAGTAGGTCTCTTTCAAATATTAACCCCTCTTCCCCTTGCAATTACTTTCTTGTCGACACACAATTAACTTCTATCTCACCAATTTCAATTACTAGCGAAGCAGGTCAGTAGTGATTGATAAAATGCCAATTAAATATCTATTACACAGGAAAATCACATAAAATTGAAAGAAAAATTTATTCAAATTGTTTAGAAAATTTCTGTACTCTCATTTCGAATAATAATTGATATGCAGGTTATGTAACATTCAAATGTTTTTGTCAGTATTTGTCTGGAAAGATGAAATAAAAACTTAACAGTATTTTAACCCTGTTTAAATGTGTGTATATATATATCCATACAAATTCAAAAAGAAATTCAGAATTCAGATACTTTATTTCTTACTTTATCTATCTAATTTTAACAATAAATGCTATAATTAAATATAAATTAAATAAATAATATTATAAAAACTGGGACAGATTGGTTCCAAACTATAGTTTTTTTTTTTTTATTTTATTGCGTTTTTACAGAGAGGAAAGGAGAGAGATAGAGAGTTAGAAACATCGATGAGAGAGAAACATCGACCAGCTGCCTCCTGCACACTCCCCACTGGGGATGTGCCCGCAACCATGGTACATGCCCTTGATCGGAATCGAACCTGGGACTTTTCAGTCCGCAGGCCGACGCTCTATCCACTGAGCCAAACCGGTTTCGGCCAAACTATAGTTTTTTACTTCAATAATTTATTTAAGGCCTATTGGCAAAAAATGCAAATTAAGTGTTAGGCACAGTTACTTTTTTGGTATTTAAATTTTTAATTAAATTTATTGGGGTGACATTTATTAACAGGAGATATAGGTTTCAAGTGTACACTTCTATGATACATGTATGTTGTATTCTGTGCCCACCACCCAAAGTTCAATCATCTTCCATCACTATATATTTGGCACTCTAATAAAGAGAAACTTTTATTTTTGCAGGTAGCTATAATCCATTGTAAAGATTTAAAAGATATTGTGAATTTATTGAGAAATGATAAGGCCTCATTTTTTTCATCTTCTCTTATTCTAAATTTATATTACCTATTTAATGACCAGAATCTCATCCAGTTATAAATAGAAATTAAATATTTTTTTCTCTAGTAAACAATTCATGTTATAGAGTCCAAATGATAGGTGTCCTTGGTGATTTAAATATATAATTGCGAGTCTTAATGTGTAGGTTAGATATTAGGACAGAAACTGAATGATTAACTAGATATCAATGTGGCAGGTATTTCAGGAGACACTATAATAGGCGATAAGGCTGATTCTATGTATTTGTGAAAATACATCATTGTGTAAGTTGGATTCATGAAAACACACAATCTCAGAAGGACATTGGAGCATTAAGGAAGAAGGTAAATCATGTATCTGTGCTTAAAACAGTGATCTGATCACATTGGACCACACTACAAAACAGGTCTCTTTCCCCAGTTATACTAAAGACCACTTCAAAAATTAACTGGCTTTATGGACAGGTGTGGAAATAAATTAGAAACAACATGAGCTCTGCAACCTTGGCTTTGACCCTAGTAACCCCAATTAAGATTAGAAAAATACTTCCTTTGACACTGTCCAGCATGACACTGAAAATGCAATGCAACCTAGTTAGGCAGACAATGTAAAGCTCTGAGTGTTACTACTTGGCATCATATCAAAAATATAATGCAACCCAGTGGGACAGACAATATAATGCTCTGAGTGTTACTACCTGGTGAGTTCAGACCAGCAACATCAGGGGGGAAAAAAATCTAAGCTGCCAGAATTGTTTGGGCTCCATTTGTGAATGTTGCCACGTGTCAAACGTGTGATGAAGGAGCTTTCCAGAAGTTTATTGCCATTAAACTTCTGAGGCATTGTCATGTTGGTATAAGGATGGATTGTAGATAGGAAAAATAAATACTAGCTAGAATTAGGGTACAAATTCAGCTCAGGAACACCCGGTAGGGAAAGTCCGTGTCTTCATTTGACAGGAATATCAGCTCTGTGAACCCAAGGAAAAACCCTGAAAATTTCTTCCTGATCTATGTGAACTCTTACAGAAGATGAGACATCAGGAGAAAGTTAACCATAGCTTTAATTTCATTAGGGTGCTTTATATTCTTCTTTGTCCAAATGTGGCAATCTTTTTCTTCGTGGTTTTCATTAATTATTACAAAAATAATTTGTGATAAGGTATCACAATACTCTTTAAAACTATTATTAACTATCCCTAATCTCCATATTTTAAGAGACCAGAGAATGTTAATATCTAAGAATAGACCCTACGCACCTGCAGTAGGACTTTGTAGCACACCAACCAGCAGCCTGCCTCCCACAACACACACACAGAGATATCACTTAGTGACTGAGAAAGACTTTGAGGTACACCCAAACCTTGTTCCTCACTTGGAGCCTCACTTGCAATAAATGGATTTGTTCTAAACATTTCTGTAACCAAAACCTAGTCTCTGAACACAGTGTCCTGTGTTCAAATCTCCTTCAGGCAACTCTGCAATTACCAATGAAGGCAGAACAATCTCTGGCTGCTACTTTTGGCAGTATGTTCTCCCTGCTAGGTACAGCCCAGGTTAGCCTCGCCTTCTCCACCAACAATTACCTCCCAATGACCTTCTCTGGGTCTTCTTTAACCATTGTGATATTGTGAGCAAATCCATGTACATTCTTGATGACTTCTGAAGATAACTTGTTCATTTCCTTGATCACACTGAAATCAAGCTTTCTCCTGATGGCACCAACTTTCCAAACATTTTTATCAGAAGTGGTTTCCTTGTTTTTTATGCTTTTTGGAGTCTGTTAGCTTAGCTCCACCCATCAACAAAGCTTCCCCTTTGTAAACACATCACATCTACTTATCCTACTCTCTGTGTATCCATTATTTATCAACTTTTGAACCTTTTTTTCTAATTTTCATGGTAAAATTTATCATCAAACTTCAACAAACCTCATCACAAATCCATTCCAATTCCATCCTTGAGAAGCATAGACACCTCTCCCAATCTGATCTGACTGGCTATGGTGTCAATTCAAATAATGAAGTTCATAAATTTTAATAATTCCATTTCTCCTTTGGTGATCCTTTCTGATCTTCTCTCTTTCCTCATTGTATAGCTTCCTATGCTGGGCCAATTACTTTCTTCCTTATTTAACTTAGACTCCAGAATTCAATTTTCCAACCATATTTACATTAGCACTTTTGAATATCTTTCCTACCCAATGAAATCCACACTCCTTTTCCATTATAGCATTCTTCCCAATAATAATAAAGTAATTTCTTTCAACACTTGTTACACATATTTTCCTTAGTCTGTTTGCCTTATAATTTTGATTATGTTTGCTCATATAGTTGTTGATTTTTAAAAATATTTTTGGGCCGAAACTGGTTTGGCTCAGTGGATAGAGCATTGGCCTGCGGACTGAAAGGTCCCAGGTTCGATTCCGGTCAAGGGCATGTACCTGGGTTGCGGGCATATCCCCAGTAGGAGATGTGCAGGAGGCAGCTGATCGATGTTTCTCTCTCATCGATGTTTCTAACTCTCTATCTCTCTCCCTTCCTTTCTGTAAAAAATCAATAAAATATATTTAAAAAAATAAAAAATAAAAATATTTTTGGGTAGCCTAATCTGTCAGTCTTTTATTTCCAGTAAAAAAAATTCAGTAGCATATCCTTTACCTATGTCTGGACATAGGTGTTACACAGATAGATTTGAAGTTCAAATATGGTCACTTCGACAAAAATTTGTTAAACACAAATACACTAGGCAGGGTGGAGGTATTAAAGATTAGCTCTTGATCTTAAGGAGTTTGCAATCTTTGGTAAAAATAAACACATAAGCAAATTTCAATATTACATAGCAAATGCAATGAGAGATGTCTATCAGCATACAGGAGCACAATATTAAATGATTCTTGGAAGGCAAGAAAGTGAAGGGATGCATTAAGAGGTAGATGGAGTTTGACTTGAATCTTAAAAGTCAGAAAGTGGTATCTGAGAAAGAAAGAAAAAAGGCAGAGGTTCTAGAAGGAGAAAACAGCAGGTTGTATATAAGACAATAAAAGTTGCTAGACGTACACAAAGAGCACCTATGTCCTGTCACCTTTTGAACTTGAATTTCTCATATAAAAATAGCTCCTGCATTTATTCTAAAAAGCCCCTGTTTCAATAACAAATTAAATCATATTAAGAGTATTAAAAGGAAAATGCTGAAAGAATTCATTTGGGGAAGTTATTGCAAACCTTCCTACAGTTTGGGGACCCTATCCTGTAGTTCCTTGAAATCCCTGAAGAGTCATAAGCAGAAATGTTGCCTGGTTAGTTTTATGGGTTTTTTTTAAATATATATATATATATATATATATATATATATATATATATATTTGTATTAATTTCAGAGAGGAAGAGAGAGGCAGATAGAGATAGAAACATCAATGATGAAAGAGAATCATAGATTGGCTGCCTCCTGCACACCACCACTGGGGATCAAGCCCCACAACCTGGACCCATGCTCTGACCTGGAATAGAAACCTGACCTCCTGATTCATAGGTGACATTCAGCCACTGGGCCACACCCACCAGGCTAGTTTTATGTTTTGGTAGCTTTCTCCAGTGGCTGTGTGAGCAACGAATTTAAGTGGAGAGAAAATTAGAAAAATGGAAACCCGTTTGCAAGCTATTACAAGAGTCCAGTGAGAGCTGATGAGGATCTCAATGAGGATCTCTTATCATAATAGAATTGATAAGAAGGGAAGGACTTCAGAAATATTTCGCATATAAAATCAGCAATTTGGGTGACTGATTTGATGCACTCGCTAACTACACTGAGGAAATAATGGAACAGCAAGAGGTCAGGGAAGTGATGTGAATTCAGATTTTGACAGGTTGTGGTTGAGTTGCTCATTGGAATATCAAATGGAACAGACAGTAGAGAGTCTAAATTTTAAGGGAGAGCTTAGGGATGGAGATGAAGCCTGAAGAGGCATGATCATGTTCTGGACAGCTAAAATTCTGAAACTACCTGATTTTCCCCAGTAAATTTCAAAGTACCTTTGGAAACCTGAAGAAGATGTCTTTCTATTGATCCCTCTATCTCCTAGCACTGGTGCTCCCCTCTACACAGTGGTCCCCACTTATTCACCAGTGATACATCCCAAGATTCCCAGTGGATGTCTCAAACCATGAATAATATCAAACCAGGTCTATTTCTTTTCCTATAGATACACACCTATGATAAAGTTTAATTTATAAATTAGCCATAGTAAGAGATTAACAATAAACTAATAATAAAATATAATAATATACTGTAATAAAAATTATGTGAATGTGGTCTCTCTCTCTCTCTCTCTCTCTCTCTCTCTCTCTCTCTCTCTCTCTCTCCTCTTACTGTACTTACCCTTTCACTTAAAGGAAGCACTTATGGCTTCTCTTTGACATAAGTGAACTGCCAGCATCACTACGCTCGCACTTCGGGGCCATTATTAAATAAAATAAGGGTTCCTTGAATACCAGCCCTGCAACACTACAATAGTCAACCTGATAGCTAATATGGCTACAAAGTGACTAAAGGGCAAGGAGTGTGTACAGTGTGAAGACATGATTCATGTTCAAGATGGGACAAAGTAGTTCGTGCAAGATTTCTTCATACTACTCAGAAGAGCATGCAATTACAAAATATGATTTTATTGATTTTGATTTTTAGAGAGAGAGTAAGGGAATGGGAGAGAGGAATAGAAACATTAATGATGAGAGAGAATCATTGATCAGCTGCCTCCTGCATGCCCCCTAAAGGGGATCAAGCCCATTACCCGTGCATGTGCACTGACTGGCAATTGAACCATGACCTTCTGGTTCATAGGTTGATGCTAAATACTGGGCAACACCAGCCGGGCCTGGCACACAATTTAAAACCTATAAATTGTTTTTTTCTGAATTTTCTATTAAATATTTTTGGACAGTGGGTAACTGAAATCGCAAAAAGTGAAACCACAAATAAGGGGGGGGGGGCTACTGTATTATAATTTCTCTGAGGATTCAGGCTATCCTTTCTTCATCTCTATATCCCTTATAGAATAATACTGTATCTCTTAGAAGAAAGCATCACTTAATAAATTTTTATTAAATTAAAAGGTCCTTAATAGTAAAGAATATCATTTCAGTCCACAAGTATTGAATGGGTTAAAGTTATGTGGAATACCGGAGGACAACAAAATACCACAGCCCGACATGCATATGTTCCACTGACAGATAAGTCAGAGACTAGAAGCCAAAGCAAAGAAAAAGAGGTCAGACTTGCATGGCTCAAGTTTCAAAGGTAAAACACCACCTAAATAATTGCCTAAAGAATATACCAGTGTATGTGTTTAATCACCTCCAACCTGACAGAGTCAAGTCTCAAAAATGTGGCTCAGGTTCAGAAAACTATAAACTTGGGCTCTGAACATTAGAATTTTCTTCAGTATACTTCCACGAATTAAAATCTGGAGTGGCCTGGCCTGTGTGCTCAGTGGTTGAGCCTCAACCTCAGAAGGTCATGGGTTTGATTCCCCGTCAGGGCACATGTCCTGGTTGCAGGCTCAACCCCCAAAGGAGGCATGCAAGAGGCAGCCGATCAATGATTCTCTCTCATCATTAATGTTTCTACCTCATTCTCCCTGTCCCTTCCTCTCTGAAATCAATGAAAATACATTTAACAAATCTGGAGTGAATACTGAAAAGATAGAAATGTTTTGTTCAGTTTGGGGACAAAGAAAATTAGGCGAGGATAGTTATATGAATGCAATTAGGAAAATTGAAAGCACTATTATTTTCCATTTAGATAACTTCTTTATTCCCAAATGTGTGTTTTTTTTCTTTTCCCTTTTTGTTTTCCATCTTATAAGATATTCCTTAGGAATTTTTCAAGAAATTTTCTCTTTACATAGATATAGAAACTGAAACCTGGGGAAATTCCAGTGAAAAGGACATGCTAGCATCCGATTCCAAACTATTTTTAATCCTAAATCACAAAACATTAATGAAACAGAGGTGTTTTCTAAAACACCAAAAAAGCCTTAATTTATTTTGCTGATAGAGCTTTTATTTGACTGTATTTGAGAGTAGGTCTTTTAACTGTTATTTAATTATAGTGAAACTTCTGTATTAGGGGAAAATAATCCAGAAGAGCCGAAAGACAGCATATAGCATTCAAACATAATTCAAAAATGGTCCTGCTGCTGAACACCCCTCATTTCAGTATCATTCAGGGTAGGGAAAGGAGGTTAGACGACAATCGTCTGGAATGTTAATTTCATGCTCTGGAGCTCTTAGGTAATCTTACAGAGTGTGGCAAAGTGATAAAAGTTTGTTAGGTTCATCATCTATGACCATTCCTGGAGAATAACCGGAAAAACTGCAATTAGATATTCTCAGAAACTTGTGCTTTCAAGTAAAAGGAAAATGAAATCAGTAAAATAATCACTCAGTGAGGCTGATGGATGTCTGGGGGCAGATTCCTCTTTACGGAGGTACTCGCACCACGATTGGTCCACACAAAGGTTCTCATGAAACCTGAGACTGCACAACCATACAATGGCAACGCTGTCTGTCCAGTGATAACGTGTAAGCAGTACAACCAGATGACGTCTGTTCTGAAGTACTTAGGTGCTATGATCCACAGCTAACTATAAATGACAACTGGCCAGTGGGTTGGAATGCACAGAGCAAGGTTTATTACAAGTTCAACTAACTTGAGGTTTTATTTCTTCACTTTCAAAAACGTTAGAGTTTATGTCCTCAGACTTCTCCCACTGTGTTTTGCTGTGAATTTCAAGCTTGGTTTCATCCTGGATTATGACCTTTTAGTGAACTGTAATGCAGTCCCAAGTACTGTGGGTTAGTCTACCAGGCAGAGAATGGGATTTACTCTCTTGATATGAAGCAACGTTTTCTTTGGGGCAGAACTTTATAGTAAGGTATGTGATGAAAGGTAAAACAAGAAGCAAATAAGGCATTGGTGGCTTTCCTCAACATCACAATGCATGTATTTTGTTAAAATATGTTTATTTATAAAAATTCTGGAAGCCTAAAGCAAGATTATCACCCGATATATTAAATATACTTCTCTACTAGAGACCTTATAATATTGCATATCTGTTATTGTTCTGTATTACTCATTTTCCAAAAACTATGGACTACTTAAGGCAAAAACAAATGTTAAACTTTTTTTATACTGAATCTGGAATATGTTGGGGGAACAGCAAAATATTTATTGAATGAAAAAAAGAAATAAAAATAAGCAACCAATAAATATGACAAGTGATAGGTGCAATGTGTACCTCCTACTCTGAGAGATACAGAATTACATAGAGTCCCTTCGAGTCCCAATACTGCTTTGTCATTTAGTTGTTTTTAAAAGTTACATACTATATTATTTCATAATATAATTAGATCAATACCAGGTATACATATATACACACATATACATATTTGGTAACCATCCATTTTGCACTTTTTAGTAAGAAATGGTATATTATTTTAAGCAATTTTGAGCAAACAAGATTTTTCCTATTAATATAACTGAAATTCAGAGGAAAACACAACATTCCTATCTAAGGAAATTTGGTTAAATAATGTGTCAATTAATAGAAATACATGCTTTTAAAAAGTTACCCTAGTTCTCAGTCCTAGTAAACATTGGTTTTGTATCATTGTTGTCCATTATTCTATTCTCATACATCTTCTTCCCTGTAATAAAAAGACTCCATTTTTTTATGTTTGCTGACACCCTTATATCTCACCCCTCCTGCTTTACCTCTGCCCTACATCTGCCAAACTGGGAGAAACTCAAACCACACAAGCCTCTACCAAGCAACACTTGCAGCTTGACTCCACCCCTTAAAATCCATAAAATCCTCAAGCCAGTCAATATGGCCTGATCACTCCTAAAAAATTATCAATTATGTACGTAATAGATGATTTATTAATGTGTGTGTGTGTGTGTGTGTGTGTGTGTGTGGTGTAGGGTTATTAGTCTCAAATTCAAACCAAATTTTGGGTGGGCATTCATCTAAATCTACTTAATGGCTAAGGAAGTCTAATATTCTATATGTTGGTATTTGGTTTTCCTCTTCTGCTCCTTTCTTTTAGCTAGAATAACGTGTCCCCAAGTTACACTGAGAAGCTAGCCAAAAGGAACTGCAGCTTTAATACAGTGGGGCCTTGACTTACGAGTTTAATTCCTTCAGAGACCGAGCCCATGAAGGAGCTCATTAAGGAGCTCGTTAACTCAAATTACTCTGTCAACTCAATGCAAAAAATCGGTCCAGAGACAGCTGGGATCTCAAAAAACTCGTTAGTCGGGACACTCGTACGTCAAGGCCCCACTGTATAGCAAAAACTTAGAGGAGAGGATGGAAGTGATATTATTATTAGCAGAAATTAAACACATTCACCTGCCTAATTCTCAATTGGCTCCTACATCAACAGTCTTCTAGAGTATGCTCAAGCAGCATTGCTAGCAGAAGGTGCTGAGAGAAGCAGGAAACGACTCTTTTTACACCTAGATTTGATCAGCCTCTTGCAGGGCACTAATATAAGGGAATGCGGCAGCATTTCCAAAACTAATGTTAAGGAAATTAATACAGACAGGGGAAAAGTGGATTTTCCACATTTATATAGCACATTCTCAAGAAGAAAGAATAAGCCACCTATGACTTATTCATAACACAATAGCTATTTAACATACAACTTAGAATTTACTATGTGCCAAGTATGGTGCTACGCATTTTACACACATTATTGCATTAATCATTATACAAATCCTATTGATTAGATGTTCTTACTTTGAGATATATCCACATCCAAAATCCATTACATGGCTTCAAATCTAACATTGTTAAGGCTATGAGTTTTCTTGCTTTCTAATATTTTTTTTGAAGTATTATTGGCCTTTATGGAGCTAATCAACTGGCAAGTTTGACAAAGGAGAACCTTTTTATACTGTGATGTAGGGAGACAACATTATCCATCACAGTTGACTGATGAAATATATATATATAGATATAGATATAGATATAGATATAGATATAGATATAGATATAGATATATAGTATGCTTTATTCATTTCAGCTACACTGCCCTAAAAAAGTAGAAAGAGATGTAAGTCATGCTGTTGACTTCAACATATCTATAGTTACCTGAGGAGATAATATGACACCATAAGTTTGTGTAGTTTTTAATAATTTGAAGTGTTAATTCATTACATTAATACAAATGTTTTACATGACAAGTACATTTTCTAAAGTATTAATGTTTAAATATTACTTTTAAATTTCTATTGACCTGAGTTATTCATACCCTCTGTCTTTGGAAAAAGAAAATGGTTCTGTTTAAAATAGCTAAGAATGTCTAAGAATTCATCTTACAGCTAATTATGTATAACCAATAGGTATATAATTTAAGTAGAAAACAGCAGGGGGAGCTCAAACACTGGTTGGACAAATTAAAGATTGACTTCAAGAGTATTGAAAAATTATAAGACAATTTCGAAGAGTAGAAAAAGTTAGAATGGAGATGCACAGTGAAATTACTAGCTGGCCTTTCATAAAGGCTGGAATAATTACCAGCAAACGGTAAACCAGCTGCACGGAAGAACACTTTCTAGCAGAAAACACTTCAAAGGGCTGGGTAAAAATGACTATGAAAAAATGATTAAACCTGCACAACATCCCTAGATCAGGAAAATGTAAATGACAGTGACATACCACTATAAATCCATCAGGATGGCTAAGATGAGACTGTGGAGCAACCAGAAAAACTGCGACAGGATAGATTGAAATAGAAATTGGAAAAACTAGTTGGGAAAACTGTTGGCAGTTTTTTAATTTTAAACTGAAAAGCTCGCCCTAACCGGTTTTTCTCAGTGGATAGAGCGTCGGCCTGTGGACTGAAGGGTCCCAGGTTCGATTCCGGTCAAGGGCATGTACTTGGTTGTGGGCATATCCCCAGTTAGGGGTGTGCAGGAGGCAGTTGATCGATGTTTCTCTCTCATCGATGTTTCTAACTCTCTATCCCTCTCCCTTCCTCTCTGTAAACTGAAAAGCTCATGTCTCATGATCAAGCCGTTTTATTTCTGGCTATCTCCCCAACACAAATGTACACTTACATAAACAAAATTATATGTAGAATAATGTTCAGAGCAGCATGATTTGTAATAACTTCAAATAAAAACAAAACATGTTTATCAGCCATAAAATGGATAAATAATTTATGGTGTATTTATGAGGCTAAAAATGAAATGTGACCATATATATCAAGACAGATTAATTTTCCAAATGTAATGTTGAGAAAAAGAAGAGAAGCCAGACACTCAAGGGTACATGATCTTTAGTGAATGATATCACCTATGGTCAGGATAGCAATTACTCCTGGGGGGCAAATTGGTAATGCAAATAAAATGTTCCCTGGTATCATTATATCTAAATATATTAAAGAAATTTATTATCTTTGGCTTCCCATTTTCATTGAAATGTGCCAGACTAATACACTTATAAATAGCTTCTCTTCTGGTCAGTATTTTTAGCAGGTTCTAATTCACAGGCATTCAAATGGGAGGTGCTGGTATTTAGCTCCAATTATCTCATGATTTTGCCCTAGTGATTAATTCTCTTACCAGATTGAATAAATATCCATATTTTTTTGCTCGTGGCAAAACAGTGATTTTAGTTTTGCAAGCAAAAATAATGTTTACTCTCTGTTATCATTATTTAGTTAAAAATGTAATCATAAAGCATGCTTAGGTTTTTTTTTTGTTTTTTTTTTCTGTCTGAATACTCTGGCCCCAACCCTTATGGTGTAGGTGAGTCATGATGAAAATAACAAATGGACATTATTAATTGTCTGTTATGTCAGTGCTAGGATGTGTAATGTGGTGGTTGTGTAAGAGAAGGGGGAATAGGACTTGATCCCTCACCTCAAGGAGCTTATATCAATTTACAGAGAGATAATTAAAAGATCCCAAACAATGGTGAGTCATATCAAATAGTTTGGTGTCAATATAGGATAGGGTACAGGAGTCTAATAAAAAATAAGAGAGAAGGAGGTAAAGAGGGCAGTAGTCAGGGAATACTTCATGAAGTAGGAATTGCAATGGACCTTAAAGAAATGTAGAATTTTTCTAAGTCAGTCACCCCTCAATTTACCAGTTTCATATTTTGCCATATCCATATTTCTACTTTCTGATTTTTGTCGTATCTGATTTCCCCCATACCATTATCTATTTTTAAAATTCTGAAGTAGAATACTTTTTGAAAACCCTACGCGCCTTTATTTAAAGGGACTCTTTATAGCACTACCATAAATGGACAGGCCATTCCACTCATCATAAAGTAGGGGAAAGTATCTGGAAATAAATAAATGCGAATAGAACAACCTTACTATTTTCTATCCAGGGAATGCTACTTTCCAAAAGGTTCTGGGCTAGAGGCCAGTTTTGCCTTTGTTTAAAAGAGATATTAAACAGATATTAAGAAACGTTAGAGACTTCTACTGATATGAGACTTTCGCATGTTCTTCCTTCCTCCCTTTCTCCTTCTCTCTTTCCTCCCTTCCTCCAAATGACATAACTTCCTGGTGGATTCTAGAAAAGTTATCTGTCCTAACACCATCCCCTACCTCTCCCTGACCGAACACTGCACTCATGTCCTCCTCATATTGGTCATGAGGCAACCCTCTCACCCCTCTGTTATAATTGTTGATGCACTTGTAATTCTACATCTGTCTTCCCCAGGTGGTAGAAAAGTGCATGGTAAATAATAAGCACTTAAATATTCATTAACTGTTAAGGCTGAATGTTGACTACTGATGTACATGAAGATATGAAAACAGTAGCTGATAGTTTATTGAGAATATAAAAGGTTTTTTATATTAATTTACATTTCATATAAAGTACTGCTGGCTCTAAATACATTAAAAAGGGTGCTGAATGTACAGGAACAAGTTTTCACTAAGGCTAAAAGAAGATTGTATAATCTCCCACATTCACAAATTTAAAAAATACAGTACATTTTAACCAAGCCAATGATTAAGGTAGAGTATATTTCAGAATCAATTCAGCTCCATAGAGGAAATAGATTTAAAATTTACTTGGAATAGCCATTAAATGACTATCATTTAAATATTTGAACTAAGAATAGCCATGTAGAAATGTGAGAAAAATTCAATACAAAAGGGTATTTATTTGGATTGTAGTTTTAAAACAATCCCTCTGAATCAAGGTCAATATTCATATATTTGTGTTCATGATACTGGAGTGCACTTTATTCTCCTATAAAGTCAAGTCTCAGATACAGTTGCTAGCCACACACAAACAGCTTCACTAGCTACTGTTTTATGCAAATGGCAATCAAGTAGCCAGAGGTGATCCTCTAACATTGTTACTTCCAGGTGTGTGTCAGATGTTTAATCTGCACATTAACTCATTTAGGCTTCCAGAGTAACTCTTAATATACCAAAGCTATAATTTGATGAAAGGACCATTTTATTTCCAAGAGAACTGGAGAAATTGCCAACAATTTTTAACACTTGCATATTAAAGTGTGAATTCCAGGCAAAGAATCTTGTGGTCAGGTCAGATTGCTTTATGCCACTTGACATTAACAATCCACAGGATGTGATGCTGAAATGCCTGTTATTTTCAGAGCATTGCACATGGAGAACTTCCCCAGTTGACAGAGGGCCTCCATTGTTCCTGGGATGCATTTCAGTTAACCTGAGTGAGAATTATCCTTGAAAGGGACAGGAAGGTTTGGAGCAGGGCAACACTGAATTTTCAACATTCACAAGGCATAAGGTTTAGCAGTATTTGCCTTGCAACAGAAAAAAATCTTCCATCACAGTTAATATGAGTATGTATTAAGCACCATCAGTAGGCTTAACTCAGTTCCTGCCCAATTAGCTTGTAATTTAATTACTAGTCCTAAATGCAAATCCTCTAAATTGGGGTAGTTGGCTTTGGAAATTGAAAGCAACCAATACTATGATTGTCAGTGGCTCTGTAGTGTCTGCCTCTTTCTTCCTTTTTTTCCCTTTTACCTTAGTCATACATTGTGCTCACACACATCCATCCCTCCTTCATTTTTTCCTCACTGAAAAGATGTAAATCAAGATTACCTATAAAGGCACAAACCTTGTGGCACAAACATAAACGTTTAAAATCCATACTACAATTTCGCACCTGTGCATGTTTATAGACAATCTAACTAATTTATACAGTTATCAAATATTAGCTTTGGACCATGAAAACATTCCTAGGACTTTTGTACAAACTGACAGACTTTTGGGTTTGTTTCCATATACATCCCACACATCTGGCTTTCCTATACAGTTTCTGAGAGGGCTCCATATCTGACCATTGCCTAGGATGTCTGACAGGCTTAGATGCTATACCTTATTCTGCACTGCACTCTCTCTTGGTCCCTCAGGTGTAGTAGGATCATAGAGGGTCACTCACTGAGATAGAAAATGGGAAAGTGGCTGCCCCTAAGAAAACGACTTCATAACTAGAATGAGCTGCTTTGTTAAAAAAGAAAAAAAAAAGATACACTCCCCTTTACCAAAACAAACTCTTGTAGTCCACAAATATTTTCATTTTTTAAGAACTATGAAAAATAGTTGTACAGCAAAAATGCCCAACCATTGCTTCCTGTGTGCTGTGCCCCACAGCGGAGCCTGTGGTGCGGTACTCATCTCCAGATGAATGTCCTTCAGCAATGTCACAGGGCACACAGTCCCACGGAAGCTGACTGCACAGCTTCAAAAAAGCATATGCTGCAGCCTGGTGTACAAAGCACAACGAGGCAGGGAGGAGACATGCACCACCACTTTCAGTGTCAAAGAGTGTTTCTTTGAAGCCCTGAAATCCCTATCTGGTTCTTTGCAGACACGAGTCAATGACAACTAGGGGACCAGGCAGGGGAGACACAGACTGACGGCCACGACTCGCCATTCTCTTGGCTGTTTGACTACGAAACATTAAAACTGGGAGCTTTTGTTAAAACAAATAAGTTGATGCTTGCTTCAATGCATGGTTACCTCTATTGTTATTTTAGATAAAGTCAGGGAAAGCTAAACATGTATATTTTTATTATTTATTACAATTACTGTTTTAGGAAGTCAGCTTCTCCTGTTACCCAATACCACAGGGAATCTGCATGTCGGCTGGGCTTGAAAATGGCCAAAAGAATCTTTTCCCAGTGCTTAATTTTATTTCTTAGTTCTCCTTTTTTTGTTTACTAAGCCATTCCCCTATGAATATTTTATTCATTTCCACTTTTCTCTATTACAAAGAATGTTTTGGGGAAATTTTTAGTTAAAAATATATTTTTCTTCTTATGTCAAAATGAGAGCTTATAAGAGAAAATTCAGAAGAACAAAAAAATGTGAATATTTAAAATTATTTACAATCCTACTTAATCTGAAATAATTGCTGAATGGTTTGGTGGTATGTATGTGTGTTACCAGTGTGTTCATATATTTATCCTTTACTCTGAGAATAAACATATACATAAATTTGAAATTTTACATATATGTAAATAAACAAAAGCATGGATTTATAAAAAATGAAAGGTACTATACTCTTAGTAGCATGCTTGTTTTTAATCTTGTGAGACTTCTGAAGTACCCAAAACAGTAACAATCTTCAGCAATATGTTTACAGTTTGTATTTTAAAAAATATTTTTTTATTGATTTTAGAGAGGAAGGGAGAGAGAAAGAGATATAGGAACATCAATGATGAGAGAGAATAATTGATCGGCTGCCTCCTGAATGGCCCCCTACTGAGGAACAAGCCTGCAACCCGGGCATATGCCCTGACCGGGAATTGAACCATGACCTCCTAGTTAATAGGTTGACATTCAACCACTGAGCCACACTAGCCAGGCAATTTTGTATTTTTTTAATCACCAAAGAAAAGTGTAATATAGCCAGCAAAAAATAGAGCGTTTACTTGAAAGTTATCCTCATAACGTTTGAGAGAGACTAGAATGAAAGAGGCCTTGATGTACTTGATTTAAATGCGATAAAGTGAAATCTAACTTCCAACATTGAAGTCTTCTTTACAAAGTAGAATAGGCCCATTCTCATTCTTTCAAAAATGTTATATACTTAAGGAGTTGTGGTGTCTCTAGCTGAAAGGAATAATTTTATAACCTTGCTTCTAAATTGTATACAATTCCACCTGTTTTGATTCTGCTGTCACAGACATTTAATTAACAAGAGTCACTGTAGCAAGGGGTTTGGCTATAATTTGACTGAGTCACCCATTTCTGAGTCATCTACTTCTGATTTGTTTTAAAATCAAGTGCAAGATACTTGGCTAATATAGAAGCACCACGGGCTAGGGCCTGAAAAGAACAAACCAACTATAACCTCCTTTGATGCACCCCTAGCTTCATTCCAACCTTCTATTTTGCTAACAAAAGTTAATTTTTATTCATTAAAAGGCATTTCCTAAGCACCTTTCTATTATATCTCAAACACCAAGTCCCCAGCTCACCCTTTTTATTTAGTCAACCATCAACAATCATCCAAAGCCTATAATATTAATTGTATATTTAAAAATAAGCAAAATTTTACAAAGGAAATAGACCTTTGATAACAGAAGTTTGTAATTAGCAGAGGGATCATAATTAAGTGGCATATTTAAGATCACATCTATGTGTGTCAGAAAATAAATTAATACATAGTAACATAAGCAACCGAGATCCTAAAAGACATAGATAAAACTTGTTTAAGAAGAACTGAGGGGGAAGTGACAAACTTTATAAAGAAAAGGGTCTGGTTGGGGAAAAGAGTAAGATGACTTGGAGCTGGGAAGAACAGCTAACAGAATGGATGACAGAATCAGGATATAAAAAGCGCTTAAAGGCCCCAATCTAACAATAAGGAGTTAAATATGACACACTTGAAGTCTTGCCCTTTGGTTAGAAAAAACAAACAAACACACACACACCTGAGTGATAATCAGGGGGAAAGGAGTTGGTGGCTAAGCTGATGTGTTTGTCAATATGACAATACAAAGAGTCTATGTGATTTAAAGTCATGAACTTAGATAATGTCCAGGATGAGGCAAAAAAAAAAAATCTGTGATGCTCTGAGTTCCTTGAGTCACATTAGAAATACTTTTTTCATCTCTGGGCCATAAATTTACAAAAGGAGGTTGTGAGGTAAGAGTAAACCTAAATGTGAGTAACTAGGAAATGAAATGATAGATGCTGTAACATAAGGGTATTTAACGTAAGGAATAGAACCCAGAGGGGACAGACATTATGGTTAAAGATTCAAGAGAGTGCCATTTCATTGGCCTTGTGGGCCTCCAAGCTGCAGAAGTAGGAGCAATGCTACTTGGGAGCTTTGTAGAGGCAGAGGTTGGTTCAGTGAAAGCAAGAACAAGCCAACAAGGCAGAGCTGGCCATGCACAGAAGAGCTGCTGGGAGAACGGTGAGTTCTCGGTGTGAGCATCCACAGCAAGAGCATGCGCTGGCCTTTGAAAGGCCAAGTCACGGTTTGCACTAGCTCTGAACCAGAGGGCATTCGTGTCTTCCTCCAACTTGCAAATTCTGATTCAATGAGTGGTTTGTACTCTTCTTTGCCTTATGCTGTCTTTTCAATTTACCTTCATTTGAACTAAATTTTGGTACCCTTTACCCCTCAACTTGAACTATTATATCTTTAAAAATATGCTGACCAACTTAAGGTTTTGAAATATAAACAATATATGGCCAAAGATTTGCTAAACTCTCATAGCATAACACTCTACCTATTTCCCTGGAGCTATCCCCTGAGGCATGAGACAGTAAGCACCCTGGCTGAAAATAGCTCTTTATAACATGATATACTAAGAACTGAATTTAGAATAGTGTCAGTTCCTATGGGCCTGTCAGGATCTAAAGAACATAAAATACTTGGCAGCATGCTTCATACTGAGAGTTCAAGGCACTGCCCCCATTACAGTACCTTTTACATTTAATATGCATATGGATCACCTGAGATTTGGGAAATTGCAGATTGTAACCCAGTAGGTCTGGGGTGGGGGGTCTAAGAATGTGCATTTCTACCAAATTCACAGGTGACAGCATGCTGCTGGTTTATGGACCAAACTTTGAGTGGCAGATAAGGCATATTTCCTGTGAAGCATCATTGCAGTAAGTACCTGGGTATCTTTTTGCTTTATATATTAGTATATCTACTGACACAGATAATATTCTCCTTTCAATAAACATTAAAATATATGGTCCAATAAAACAAAAAGAATCAGACATCCAATTTTAAGAGGTACTTAAGAAGATGACTATACAAAAACCACTGACTTGGTCTTCTTAACCAGATTACTTGGAGATATCAATGGACAATTCCACCAAGATTAATGGCTCAGACTGCATTGGATTAGTAGTTGAATTTTATTTATTGAATATGAGAGAGTCTTTGGTAATAAAGTAATTACAATTGCTTTCTTTTTCCTGGCATTCAACTTACAATAACAACACTTCAGTATCAGATGGAGTCTGGGATCCCTTGTAGTGCAGTGAGCTGTCGGTGGAGGATGATGTTGAGTAGATGGTTCCAAAGAAACTAGTCTGAACGTCCCCCAAGTTGTTTGCTTTAGACCGAGTTTTAAAGTATCTTTTAAAAAAATGGTGCAAATTAAATAGTAGTGATTTTTTCATGTATTCTTCAGAAAATATGAAAAGTGACATTATTTACACCAGAATGTTTATATCATTATAGAAAAATCAGACTGTCAACTTTTGAGTTTTGAGACTTCACCGAAATTATCAGATATGGTTCCTGGGGGCAGTTTGGACATTTGGGAATAGTAATTGGTCTTTAGATGTTGATATTTAAGGATCTACACAGGCAGGGTCATTGTCCTGTATTGAGACACTTTGGCTTCCTATTCTCTCTGTCTGAAACAATCCTGGCCCTCGCCTCCTTCTAGTCTTTACATAAACGTCCAGGTGGAAGGCGACTCTGTCTACAGTTGTGTCCACTCCGCATACTTCCCTGATTTATCTTCCTTCTTAATACTTACCACTATGCAACATACAATATCTTCCACTGATTTTTCTCGAATATTGTCTGTCTTCCTCTACATTAGTTTTCTATTGCTGGTATGACAAATTACTATAAACTCGGTAGTTTAATAAAAAAAATTATTATTTATAGTTCTGTAGGTCAGAAGTCTAACCAGGCCTCACCGGTCTAAGATCAAGGTATTGGCAAGGCTGCATTCCCTTCTGGGCCCTGTGGGGAGCAACTGTTTCCCTTTCTTGCCACCACTGCTTGGTTCCTGCACCCTTTCCTCCATCTTCAAAGTCAGCAAAGCTGCATCTTCCTGACCCTTCTTTTGTCATGAAGCCTGTCTCTAATAATCAGAAAACAGTCTCTGCTTTTAAGGACTCATGTGATTAGCTTGGGCCTACCTGGATAACCCAGGACAATGTCTCCTTCTCAAGGTTTCAGTCACATCTGAAAAATCTCCTTCTCCATGTAAGATAACATAGGCAGAGGTTCTATGGAGTAGGGAGTGTCATCTTTGTGGGGGCTGTCATCCCATCTACCATAGCCCTCACTGGAATATAAGCTCTATGAGGCCAGGAAATCTTGTTGGTTTTGTTGTATCCTAGCACTCAGAACAGCATCTGGCACACAGTTTGCAATCAGTAAGTATTTTTTCCAATTAAGGAATGAATAAAAGCCACATTTGGTTGGTGATGAGTGTGCATTTGAAGTGTATATGCTAGAACACATACTTCTGTTTGCTGTGCTTGAAAAGTACATCATCTGAATTGAATAAACCTTAGTGCTTATTTGAAAAACGAGATGACCACTTTGTCCAATTCACAGAGTGATTTCGAGTCAATATGATTACATTAAAATGGTTTGAAAATTCTTAAATAAATATAAAGTATTAACGACTATACTTTTTAAGTTGGTCTTAGGATCCTTCTCTAAAAATACATGTTTCATGTAGCCATGCCTCTGTTTCTCTCTTGTTCATTATGACAGCTGTCAGAGGCAAGCAGGGAGAGGGGGACTAGATGAAAGAAGGTGAAGATTAGCAAAGAACATATATACATAAGCCATGGACACAGACAACAGTGTGGTGATGGCCAGGGGGAATGGGGAGGGGGTAGAAACTGGGTGGAAGGGGACAAATGGGAGCGGGGGGGAATGGGCACATCTGTAATAGTGCCAACAATAAAAATAAAGAAAAAATAATGAAAAATAAAATAAAATAAAAAATATACATTTCTCCAAGCTCAAATATCAATCTCAAAATTTTGGTTAGAGTTTCACATGCCAGATGTTTAGAAATCCCATCCAAGATGCCAAAAAAGGATATTGGGAAGATTCTACAGAGAGGTTGTAGCCTTCTTTGGTTTCTCCTCCTGCCAGACATGCCATCCTCTGGGCCATGGCCCCAGGCTGAGTGCAGCGTGCTTGGACCATCTTAGGTGCTGACGGGGTAGCAGGAGGCTATAGGCCTTCCATCTCCAAACCTCAGTCTAGTCCAGGCTTTTACCACTTTGGGCATACCACTGCATTTCTCCACGATTCCCTTCTACCTAAAGCCTCTCATTCTCAGTAACATGTTACTAAGGATGTTGGCACTACCAGCCTTCTTGTTTCATTTCCTTAGGAAAGGACTAGAACATGATTCGTCCAACATACTGTCTTCATATAACACAGGTTTATAACCGGTATCACAGTAAAGATAATAACATGCCAGCAAAAACTTACAGAACTTTTTCGTTAATTTTTTTCTAAAACTAGTGGCCAGAACTTTTACCATTTGTAGAACACCTGTACAAGAAAATGAACTTCTCCAACTTTATTGACAAAACTTATGAACTAAAAAAAATCCAATATACCTTTAAAAACAGTGGTTACTGGGAACTCATATTTACCAGAAAAGTAAGTCAAAAGCTTCAAGATAGAATCTTCTGTTGTTTTTATAGAAAAAAAAAGATCTGTGATGCTAAGATTAGAAAACACTTATTTTTCTACAGTATTGACTTAATTAAACATACCAAAGTAGGTCAAAACAGCAGCAACAACAAAACCGTCTTAATATAGATGTGTTTGCTTCTGTGGGTCTGTGGCTATATATGGATATTAGGCTGTTTGGTGGCAATCAAGCTATTCACTATTGGTCAACAGGTATATGCACTGTAGTGAAAGCTCAACTGTTAAGCTAGTGCAGTGATTCTCAAAGTGTGGTCTCCAGACCAGCAGCATTGGTGTCACCTGGAGATATCTTAGAAGAACACCCGGGGTGCTCACCACAGATCTACTGGGTCAAAAACTGTGGGGAAGGGACCCAGTAATGTGGGCTTAACCAGCCCCTCCAGGTATTCTGGTGCTTACTAAGGTTTAAAATCCCTGGGCTAATGTCATGGTGAATGCCCTTTTATTTTCTTTGTTAAAAGATGAAAATTGGACCCTGGCCAGGTGGTTCAGTCAGTTGGAGCATCGTCCTGTACACCAACAGTTCTGGGTTTGAGTCCTGGTCAGGGCACATATGTAGGTTGTGAGTTCAATCCCCAATCAGGGTGCACATGGGATGCAACTGATCTCTTCTCTCTCTCTCTCTCTCTCTCTCTCTCTCTCTCTCTCTCTCTCTCTTCCCATTTAAAATCAATAAAAACATATCCTTGGGTGAAGATTAAAATATGTGAAAATTGCTTAGCTAACTCATATCTAAATATTATGTAGGCAGATTATTTTGAAAACACGATAGAACCTCCCCTGCAACCCACACCAAAATTCTCAATTATTCTTTGCCAGTTTATAGAAATAACTCGTGCAAAAATAAACATTATTTATTACATTAAATACTTTTCAGATATTAAGAGAAAGCTGGCATATTTTATTGGAATTCTCTCATAATTTAGATACATTTTTCAGAGATTAATCCCCTCTCTCAACAAGGATCAAAGAGCCTAGGAGTGTAAACCTAAAAAAGTAAAATCAAGCAAACAGAATTCTTTTATATGAAACTATATTCTAAAACCTCAAGAATCTTTGAAAAATATGGGTATTTTCTCCTGTGAGTTAAATAATCACAAAGCACATAGATTGTTTTATTTTAGTAACTGGAGGTACCATTTTACCTACATAATTGCTGCCATAAAGGTGAAGCCACAGTGCTAAGAGTGCCCTGAGAACACAGCAGATGGTTCTTCCTCGAGAACCAAGGAGAGTGTCCTGGAAAAGTTACTGTGGAACTGGGTCTGGATGGTACGTTTCCAGAGTATGGAATGGGGTTGAGTTTTTCCACAAGAGAAATTGTGTATGCACAAGAGCACCCCATCATGATGGGGCCTCGTGGGTGAGCCTGCACACAATAGAGTTGCACCACACAGGATGTCCTGTGTTAAGGGTTTGGGTTTATTTGCAGGTAGTGGAGAGCCAGGAAGAGTTTCTGGGCTTTGCCTCTACATAACCCAATCTCCTGTTAGGAAGATGTGCTCTGGCAAAAGCGGGAGCTCTGAACTGAATCTCACAGAGACTATTGTGAGAGAATTCTGGCAATTTCTAACTTGGCAAAAGGATGGAACTGGAGAGCATTATGCTAAGCGAAATAAGCCAGTCAGAGAAAGATAAATATCACATGATTTCACTCATTTGTGGAATATAATGAACATCATAAACTGATGAACATAAATAGATACAGAGACAAAGAAGCACCAAACAGACTGTCAAACTACGGCGGGAAGGGCTTGTGGCGGGGGGTGGGGGGTGGGGGGGTGGTAAGACATCATCCTAAGGACTTGTATGCATGCATATAAGGATAACCAATGGACCAGACACTGGGGGGTGAGGGCATGTGCTGGGGGGTAGGGGGGACGGGTGGGAGGTCAATGGGGGAAAAAGGAGACGTATCTACTACTATTTATAATAAATAAATAAAGTGAGCAATTAATTAAAAAAAAAGGCTGGGCCAAAGCAGGGGTGATGGTGACAAAGACAAGAACTGGAGAGACATTAGAGTTGCGTTTAAATGTGATGGCTGAGGTGGGGGGACAAGCAGGAATCCTGAACTTCTTATTAAGTATTTCTTAACATGGGGTGTGATGCTTATTTTGCATTAATTATCCACACAAACTGTTGAAGGATGAATACGGCATTTATGCTTGGATTGGAAGAGGGGCATGCCTCGCATGTACCCAGCTGGTTGAAATGATCATTTTCAAAATGACAGGAAGGGATGGAAAGTAGCATCACTGGGAAATAAGAGTAGGTGTGGTGGACACATTTCTTAACCAGCAGTTCTGTGAGTGGATGCTGGTGAGCCTTTAAAGCATTGGACTTACTGGGGACATTGAATATACTGTTCCTTGTGTCCTGTCCCTAGAAATTCTGATGTCATTGCTCTGGAGGTCTGTCCTGGGCATGAAATTTTTATAAGTTCCCCAAGTGATTTAGGTGGGTGATAACTACTGCTTGAATTTATAAGTGAAGCCTTTTCCAATTGGATAGTGTAGCTTTAAATTTTCATTCTGTTGATTTGCATAATAATAAGCTGTGATGCTAATGAAACCAAGGGTCATATACTTGCTTCCTAGGGAATGATGTAAAAACAAAGAGATAATATATGTGTGAAAGTACATTGAGCTGATATGTATTATGAGCACCAGTGTTTCAAAAGTTTCTTATAATTTTTGCATAAATCACAAGGAAAATACAACAAAGTACCATAATTTCTTCACTTTTATCTTTAATGTGTAGGCTATAAATATTTTGTAAACCTCATGTTTCACAACTTACAATAAATACATCCTTTTTATTGACATAAGATGAGAGGCTTTTAGAAAAGGCATTAGAGAGCTATAAATGCAAACTGGATTTCAACATGCATTTGGGAGGCTTTAACTTTTCCTCATAAAATCTTATAAGTGGCAGATTCTATAAATGCTAAAATGCCTAAGTTGTCTTTGCCTTGTGCATACTAACTACTCAGTGAAGATTCTGTGAATGCCTGAACACCACCAGCACAGGTGGTGCTGATATGTTATACTAACACATTGGGACTGAGTTGTGCTAACAAGTTGATCTCCAAGCCTTAAAGAACAGTGACTGAAACAGCAGCAGCAACATCTGGGCAGAGATGAAACTGCAATGCTCTAAAATAATTAAAATGCTGGAAACAAAGAATGAAAATATTTCTTTAGGGCACTGATGTTAATAATTATAACAAATAATTTTAACGATTTTGAGAAGAAGGGAGCAATAGAGAAAAAGAATAAAAAATGTTGATGTTGGGAAGAAATGTTCAAAAGAAAAAAATATATATAAAGAGGATAAATAAAAGTAAAGGGCTTAGTGCATAATATTTTTAAATAATAAGGATACAAGACAAAAGAATCCATCATGAAAATAAATGATCATTCTGAATACACAAATGTAGAGTAGTATATCATATACAGATAAAATTCTATCTGTAATATGTGATTTCAAAGGGTAGCTTTACCTACTTCTAAAGGTTTTCAACATGAATGTTGTACTATCTAAGCTTAGGCCCAATTAAGATTTCATAGCTCTGCGCATTTATATTTTACTCCCCCCCCCCCCCCCACCGACACACACACACACACACACTTTTCAGTCTCTTAGATTTCATCTTTTAGGGCACGTTTCTAAGGTCTTTATTCAAATTAGTATTGCAGGCTTTTTAAAATAAACTTTCTTGAGTCTAATATAAGGTTTATTGCATACCTACTGTAGTGAATGGCATTATGGAAAAACATAGATATGCATTCTTTGTAAGTAGCTAATCTAATTTGGGATATTCCAAGTGAAGTAAGACTTCAGCTCTAAGTATAATACTGCTACATATATTAAAGTCCAATATATAGTTGGCATATGAACCATTTGGTAAGCACAATAAGAAACATCCATCCCAAATTTAAACAGGCTTATTCTAAATTTACAGGAAATATAACATAGTTTATTGTATAGTTAAATATGTGTCATGTATATGTGTATATGTACTCAAATATACATGGTACATATTTTACTGAGTGGCTAAGACAAAGTTATGATAGGGTATGAGGATTAACACCGTATTGACTAGAATAAAGCATTTATTAGAAAGAATAAGTTTTCTGATGACCTGATTAGGACAAATACTTCAGGACAAGAAAATGAGAAGACAAAAGACAAGATTTAACAGCTTTGACCAGCTCCTAACCTATCCAGCTTTCATCTGTATTATGTATAAGCAGGAATTTCAAATTTCAAATAGAAGGCTCCTAATTATTAAAAACAGTTTACATGTAGTACATCACGGAAGGAGATTTAATTGTCCACTTAACAGACCAAAGTAATGCAAGTGTTTAAGAAGAATGCGTCAGCAGAAATATACATGCCTTCTAACTTTGCTACCTTGGTAATGGGTACCGCGCAAACATTAATGGGATTTTCATCATTCTCAATGTTGTTGATGATAATGCCTGCTCTTATTATTCCTAAAGGCTAGTTGAAATTTATGTTTAAATATTAATTTTTCTGACAACTTTTGGTTTCTCAAAGATAAAATAAATTTAAAAGTTAAATAATTATGGAGAGAACTTTGGGGAAAAGTTACAGAGAAGTTTATAATTTCTATGAAATTTGTATTTAGGTTTTAGCAACCATTACCTGTTCATGCAATTATTTATTTATTTATTTATTTATTTATTTATTTATTTATTTAATATATTTTATTGATTTTTTACAGAGAGAAAGGGAGAGAGATAGAGAGTTAGAAACATCAATGAGAGAGAAACATCGATCAGCTGCCTCCTGCACATCTCCCACTGGGGATATGCCCGCAACCCAGGTACATGCCCCTGACCGGAATCGAACCTGGGACCCTTCAGTCCGCAGGCCGACGCTCTATCCACTGAGCCAAACCGGTTTCGGCCATGCAATTATTTAGTAGATAGGGTACCCTCAACCTCTTTTTTGACATGACAAAAGAAAGCTTCTAACATTCTAATTTAAATATTTTATTTGGAGAACACTTCTATAATTTCATTATAAAAATTTTAAAACATTACCCTTTAGCTATTATATTCACCTATTTGTTTTTTAGTGTTGCTATCACCAAACAACAAATCCACAGTAAATGTATTTATATTTTACAGTTACAGGGAAATTATACATGATGTAAATGAGGATAAGACTATTTAAATTTGGGTTAAACCATTCCAATTCTCTCATATTTTCTCTTGTTGAAATAAAATACCAATCAAAAGTTAATATGTGTGGTTAGTGGTAGGTATGTTTCATTGAGCAAATCAAAACGCTTTCTAGGATTTTCTGTAGGAACATCCCATGGCTCTAAAATGCACATAGCACTTACAACTGGCATCAAGAGTGTTGCCCAGGCACTATGAGGTTAATCAAGGACTGGAGTGAGAGTGACAGTTCCTTGGCTCTAGTTTCTGATAAAACATTCGGAAAGCATTAGTGGGGACAGAGTAGGCTAGAAGAGTCCAGAGCATTTGCACTACAGGCCTATATTGCATTGCCACCAGTTTATTCATCATTTCTACTTGGACAACCGCAGAATTCTAAGACTCAGCATGCCCAAAGAGAATGTATCAACCCTTTCATCCTAAAACCCTGCTACCCTTCCTGTGCCCCTAGCGCAATGAATGGCCCATCGTTTTTAAATCAATCTCTCTCTCTCTCTCTCTCTCTCTCTCTCTCTCTCTCTCTCTCTCTCTCTCTCTCTCTCTCTCCCACACCTAATAAAACACCATTGAATTTACTTCCTAAATAGCTATTTTCTAAATCTTTTCACTTTTCTTCATTCCCACTTGCCACGGGTCCAAGCTCTGAGTGCTTGTCTGAACTAGGACAATGGTGTCTCTACTGGTCTCCCTTTCTCCAGCATTATGCTTCCCCAGTCCAGTCTCTAAAATGCAGCCAAAGCCTACAACCTCAAAGGCTTTCCACTTCATTGGAATAAAGTCTAGAATCCTTAGCATGGCTAGCAAGCACCCCCCTACCTTTGTTTTCTGTTCCCTGCATTCTTCTCCGGCTTCAACTCCTCTCTCTTTCCAGAGCCTTTGCCCCCCAAGCTCCACCAGATGGAGCCAAGAACTCGGTGCCTTTTAACTTGGCATATGCTCTTCTCAGTCTGCCCTTGTGTCATTGGGATAATTTCTACTCAGCCTGTAAGTTCTAGTGCCTCTTCCACGAACCCTTCTGGACGATCCCATGCCCTCAAATCCAGAAGAGCTGCTCTCACAGCATCCTAGACTCTGCCTCATCCTGAAATTTACTACACTTCATTGCAATTGCCTGTTTAATCATCTAGCTTTACCAATGGACCTCTGGCTTCACAAGAACCATGGTTGTAATCTTTTTACTCATTTGTCCAAGCCTGGTGCATTATAGTGAGAAGCCTATGGTAGGTATTCCCCATATATTGGTTAAATGAGTGAATCCAAATGGAATTATGTACAAAGGCCATAGAGTTCATATTTCTGTTGATGCCCTTAGCTATCTGGTCAAAGTACTGCAGGAAATAGTACATGATAATTAGCTGTCGGCTAAAACAAAGTTACTTCCCTGCTATACAGTTTCACCACCTTCTCCCCTCTAACATCCTCCTAAAATCCAATCACTAGCTAAGTTTAAACTTATTTGACTCTACTTCTTTCAGCCTTGGTAAGAACTGTAGCAACCATCATCTTTAAGAAAATTAAATTACTAATATCGGTCTACCCATTTCTCCAAGAAAATGAAATTACTTCTCTACAGAATTAAAACACCATTTCCTTGAACTTGATGAAGCAGCCAATTTTCTTTTGTGTTTCCTGCCTCAAAAAAGAATATGTGTCTAGACAGAATATTAGTGAAGTTTTTTTTATGACATAGCCTTTTCTACTAGAACAAACTCCATTATTCCTACACAATTACATAAATAGCTCACTGTACCTCTTTGCTTACCTCTTAATTAAGAAAAAAGAAAACCTAAAACTAGGTGATAGAAATTCTAATCCATATTTCCAAGCATAAAATTCTGCTTTTAAAAAATGGACATATGGATTTATACACTCTTCTCCAAATTTCTAAATACTGTCATAATTCATTTTAAAAGTTTAGTAATTCTGCATTTGCTATGTGGTATTCTTTGTAGTATTGGTTCTCAGATTTTAGCACACACCAGCATCTCCTGGAGGGCTCTGTAAAATTCAAGCTTATAGTAGAGAAGCGCCCTTTATCTCTGTTTATGTAGTTAATAGCATGACATTTTGACATGTACTATTCCACTCTATCTCCCTTTTTATTTTTGGTCATCAGTATCTAATGCAGTTTTGCTGCCTAAATACATGAAGTATGTACTCAGTGCTGAAATATAACAGCACAAGGGTACGCCATTTTCTTAAAAAGGAAAAAAAAAAGATATCTTTATGTAAGTTTAAAATTTAAATGTACGCCGAAACCGGTTTGGCTCAGTGGATAGAGCGTCGGCCTGCAGACTGAGGGGTCCCAGGTTCGATTCCGGTCAAGGGCATGTACCTGGGTTGCGGGCACATCCCCAGTAGGAGATGTGCAGGAGGCAGCTGATCGATGTTTCTCTCTCATCAATGTTTCTGACTCTCTATCTCTCTCCCTTCCTCTCTGTCAAAAATCAATAAAATATATTTTAAAAAAAAAATTTAAATGTAAAAGAACAACCTGAATATTGCTCTAAGGAGGTTTTACCTTCAACAGCAAATATGTTTTGCTTCTTTATTCAGGAGCCAAGCTGGCAATTAAGCTGATACAAGGAGTAAGAGTCATTTGTTTAATATGATGATACTATAGCCCTTTGCAAACCCTGGAACAATGAGGGCCCACACATAAGCTCACTCCAAATTCTAGTTCCTTCTATGCTCTTGCTCGCCAAATAGTGGCTGCTCATTTTGAATTCTCAGAACCACAAAGGGGGAGATTTTGAACCTTGTCCCATCCTCCCCCATTTAAACCATTTACTGTCTTAACGTACAGGACCAATCTTTTCTTTTCTTTTCTTCTTCTTTTTTATTGCTTAAAGTATTACAAAGGGTATTACATATGTGTCCATCCCCCCCCCCCGCCCTAGACAGTCCCCTAGCCTCCCCTATCCCCCAGTGTCTTATGTCCATTGGTTATGTTTATATGCATGCATACAAGTCCTTTGGTTGATCTCTTACCCCCCTACCTCCTGCCCCCCAAACCTCCACGGCCTTCCCGCTGCAGTTTGACAATCTGTTTGAGGCAGCTCTGCCTCTGTATCTATTATTGTTCAAAAGTTTATAATGGTCTCTATTATCCATGAATGAGTGAGATCATGTGGTATTTTTCCTTCATTGACTGGCTTATTTCACTTAGCATAATGCTCTCCAGTTCCATCCATGCTGTTGCAAATGGTAAGAGTCCCTTCCTTTTTCGAGCAGCATAGTATTCCATCGTGTAGATGTACCACCGTTTTCTAATCCATTCATCTACTGATGGGCACTTAGGCTCTTTCCAGATCTTAGCTATGGTGAATTGTGCTGCTATGAACATAGGGATGCATATATCCTTTCTGATTGGTGTTTCTGGTTTCTTGGGATATATTCCTAGAAGTGGGATCACAGGGTCAAATGGGAGTTCCATTTTTAGTTTTTTGAGGAAACTCCATACTGTCTTCCATAGTGGCTGCACCAGTCTGCATTCCCACCAGCAGTGCACAAGTGTACCTTTTTCTCCACATCCTCTCCAGCACTTGTCGTTTGTTGATTTGTTGATGATAGCCAGTCTGACAGGTGTGAGATGGTACCTCATTGTTGTTTTGATTTGCATCTCTCAGATGATTAGTGACTTTGAGCATGTTTTCATATGTCTCTTGGCTTTCTGAATGTCCTCTTTTGAGAGGTGTCTATTTAGGTCCTTTGCCCATTTTTTGATTGGATTGTTTATCTTCCTTTTGTTAAGTTGTATGAGTTCCCTATAAATTTTGGAGATTAGGCCCTTATCAGATATGACATTGGCAAATATATTTTCCCACACAGTGGGTTTTCTCGTTGTTTTGTTGATGGTTTCTTTTGCTGTGCAGAAGCTTTTTATTTTGATGTAGTCCCATTTGTTCATTTTCTCTTTAGTTTCAAGTGCCCTAGGAGCTGTGTCAGTGAAGAAATTGCTTCGGCATATGTCTGAGATTTTGTTGCCTTTGGATTCTTCTAGAATTTTTATGGTTTCCTGTCGTACATTTAAGTCCTTTATCCATTTTGAGTTTATTTTTGTGTATGGTGTAAATTGGTGGTCTAGTTTCATTTTCTTGCATATATCCGTCCAATTTTCCCAACACCATTTATTGAAGAGACTATCTTGGCTCTATTGTATGTTCTTGCCTCCTTTGTCAAATATTAATTGAGCATAGTGGTTCGGGCCGATTTCTGGGCTCTCTATTCTGTTCCATTGATCTATATGCCTATTCTTGTGCCAGTACCAGGCAGTTTTGAGAACAGTGGCTTTATAATACAACTTGATATCTGGTATTGAGATCCCACCTACTTTGTTCTTTTTCAGGATCGCTGCAGATATTCGGGGTCTTTTTTTATTCCAGATGAATTTTTGGAGAGTTCGTTCTAGATCTCTGAAGTATGCCGTTGGTATTTTAATGGGAAGTGCGTTGAATTTATAGATTGCTTTGGGTAGTATGGACATTTTAATGATGTTGATTCTACCAATCCATGAACACGGTATGTTCTTCCATCTGTTTATGTCTTCCTCTATATCTTTTTTCAACGTCCTGTAGTTTTCTGAGTAGAGGTCTTTTACCTCTTTAGTTAAGTTTATTCCTAGGTAGCTTAATTTTTTTGGTGCGATGGTAAATGGGGTTGTTTTTATAATCTCTCTTTCTGAAAGTTCACTATTGGTGTATAGAAATGCCTCAGATTTCTTGGGGTTAATTTTGTATCCTGCTACATTGCCAAATTCATGTATTAAGTCTAGTAGCTTTTTGATGGAGTCTCTAGGGTTTTGTATGTATAATATCATGTGGTCTGCAAATAAAGACAGTTTTACTTCCTCTTTTCCAATTTGGATGCCTTTTATTTCTTCTTCTTGCCTAACTGCAATGGCTAACACTTCCAGTACTATGTTGAACAGGAGTGGTGAGAGGGTGCATCCCTGTCTTGTTCCTGTTCTTAGGGGAAATGGTTTTATTTTTTGTCCATTGAGTATGATGCTGGCTTTGGGCCTGTCATATATGGCTTTTATTATGTTGAGGTATGACCCTTCTACTCCCGCCTTACTGAGAGTTTTTATCAAAAATGGGTGTTGAATTTTGTCAAATGCTTTTTCCGCATCAATTGATATGACCATGTGGTTTTTTTCTTTCAATTTGTTTATGTGATGTATCACGTTTATTGATTTGCGGATATTGTACCATCCTTGCATCCCTGGGATAAATCCCACTTGGCAGGACCAATCTTAAGTGATCTTCTTTAAACAGTGCAGAACTTACCATGAAGTCCACCAACAAAGTGGTGCTTGTGGACTCTCCCTGCTCCAAAGGCTTTCCGTTATTTCTGTGTTTCTCTGTAACATTACTGTGCTGAGGAGAGCAAGTTGAAAACTGTGTCTGGAGTTGGGCTTGGTAGGAGGGTTTATTTCTGTCTTGTAGACTTGCTATTTCAGTCTTCTTAAAAAGAATAAATGTCTTAGGAAGTTCTGCTTCTCATCAGTTTTGGCATGAGCTGAGTCAAGTAAAGGGTATCAGAATTTTGAAAAAGTGATGCCCTTAGTAGCAGCTTCAGAAGAAACAAGGCACACTGAGCTGTAACCATTACAAGGTGCTACTTCAGTTCCCTCTGTTGCGAATGTTTTTTTAGAGAGTGGAGACTGACTTGCTCTCTGCTTTATCCCTGCAACTTAAAAGTGTCCCAACATAGAAAGCACTCAATATATAATATTTATTGCCTGATTGGCTCTCACTACAACTATTGTAGATGATTAAATTTTAAAAGTGTAACATGACACTAAAGTTCATAAACTAAATAATATCAAAATAGAGATTGCTTCTACAAATGAAGGAAATTCATTGGAAGCTGTCTTTTTCATACATAACCTCTTCTAACCCCCAGTCTACAAATAACATCCATCCCTAGATGTCTGGCAAATGTTCAAAATAAATATGCATTTACATTTCAGGACTTAAACCCCTCGTTTTATTCCCAGACAGTGCCCAGATTAGTAAAACATTTTTCAACTAAATTGCCTGTTTATAAGTGTAAAGGAATTCCCCAGAAGACATCCTTCTTAATATAGGGGATACAGTTTTGGCTAAATACTTTCTCAGAATTGTATAAGATGGACATATAATAATTATTGCCATTTCTTTTTAACACCAATGGTTTCCTCAAAGCTTCTTCTCCATTTTGCACTTATATCAATTTATAGGTCTTCACAGCCCTGTCAGCTAAATCTATTCACTGCAGCCTCAGCCTGTGTGAGTTCAGGAAATGATCCCTGCCAGGGAGGGGTCCATGACAAGAACTTCAGCTGCAACTAGTTTATGCATCTCTTGATCTGTATCTATCTCCAGGTCAACATGACCGCTGGCTCCTGCACCATCTGCTCTTCTTCCCAGATTACCCAACCCCTGAGGTCTACCTCATGGACACTAGACCTCATATCAGACATTTAAATTAGGATAGCCTTGTATCACAGTGATTTACTGTCCCTTCTACCTTTGGATCTCCTGTAACCCAAGAGAGTCTAATCCAAGTCAAGCTCTCTTATTCCCTTTTGATACTGTTCCTCTAATGAGTCACAAGACCGGCCCTCTAGGGACAAGCCAGTTGTCCAAGGTCTCATCTAGCATCCATGTTCTAGTTTTCTTTCTGTCTGGTTCTAATTTCTTTCCTAGTCCCTGTTGCTAAAATCCCATTGAACCTCTCATCCACCCCGTAAATCCTGGCAAGGTACAATTTTGCTGTCTTAAGTTCATTTTCAGGGCTCAGGATACAAAAATAATTAGTCAGTAGTTACTATTGACTATTATTGGTCCTCAATAAGCATTTGCACTAGAGGACAGAAATTGGGGTAGAGGAAGGGCGTAGAAGAGGTCCTAGGTGCTGAAACATTTTTACAGAAAAGTCTAGTTGGTGAATTCTCTTACCCAGCAAGGATCAAACTGATGTACTATTTTAGCACTCCTGTCATTTCTATGCAGAATTTTATTTCATTGAAAAGTTCCATGATTTTTAACATACTATGTCGTCCCTTCATGCCAAGGCGTCTCGTATTTTTAAGAATTATAAATAAAATTCACTCATTGAAAATTTTGGCACACCATGTGCTATGTATTACATATTTATGTATCTTAAAAATCCAGAACAAATCTCTCTTGAGGTTCTGTTCAAAATACAAGCACAGTCAAGTATGCTAGAAAAATAGAGCATCAACCCCCAGAAGACCAGCGTGCCCCACAAGTGCTGTAATTTGAAATTTTATTCAAATTGATTTGAAAATTAGTTATGCAGCAAGTAAGAACAAAGGCAGGCCATAATATTTTCTTCTATTGGGCAAATTTAAGCCCCAGAAAATGTCCCAACCTCTTCTAGAAATAAAAATCGATTGAGAAGAGCAGCCCAGAGTTCTCATTAAGCCATCAGTCTGCATGCTGCCAGCTAACGCACGGTCCATGACAAGCAGGGCCACGTGAGGGTTATTTACGTTTGTCCTTCTGGTTTAATAGAAGTGACGAGAATGCAAAGAATCTGCTGAGTCACATCGTGTCTGACTGAGGAGTGACAGAGGAGTTTTCTTCAATTAATAGCCAGCTGCATACCTTGAGCTAAGGCCAGCTGGGCTTTCGTCATGAAGTGACACAAAAATAAATTATTCTGTGCTCAGGCGCTGGCTGTGATGCAGTGAATGAATCCATCCAAAGTTGGAGGAGGGAGAGCAGCAGGCGCTTATGATGAGTTTCATGAACCTATTTTGGTGACTGGTTATGGATACAGAGTTTATGCTAACTGTTCAACTTGATCCATTTAGGTTCAAATACTTGTTTGAATAAACAACTTGTTAGAAGGGAGGAACCAAAATGGATAGAAATGGCCTCATCAAGGGTATGTTAATGTCTTTCACTGATTAGTGAAATCCATAAACATATTCAGGTGACATGGTTAAAGGGCGGTAGGCAAAAAGGTTTTACGAAGGGAGCCCATATGAGGACATTCTTGAGGCGGGGGGGAATGATGACTACAATTATATAAAAGAATCCAGAATAGGTTTTAAAAAGTCAAATGCCTGCTAGTACATTCAGAAGCGATGAACAGGCCCAGCTGCTGGGACTTTTCTAGTGAGGTGCCTGTCCCGGTGGTCACAAGTCCATGTGTCTCCTGGCTGCCTCGCCACATTCCCGTCTGTCTGGATGGAAGAGTGCCCACCCACAAGCCAGACCTTTTCATTATGGGAAAGTTTCTGAGGTTCCCATGTGTCAGGCAAACTTTGCTTACCCATCATTTCATGTAAACACCTCTTCTAAGGGGACTTCTCACAGAAAAACCTACGTGAAAGCATCTTCTAACCAAAGAAATGAAGTTCAGGAAAAGAGGAGTCTACCAGGAATCTAGACATAAATAAGCCCCCGGAATGAGGAAGCGGCTGTCGTTTGACCTGTGAATTCTTTGCTATCTGTTTGCTCCCTCAATTTTCAAACTGTAGCCCTGGAAATATAAACACACAATTCTAAACATCCACAGGCCCGCGACTGCAAAATGCCACAGGCCAGCTCTACCACTGGAACATGCAGACCATGAATCCTGTGAGTGCCAGGAGGGGAGGTGCGGAAATGGATGGTCACCATTCAGCAGCCGGCACCAAAGAAAACTGGGCACAAGAAAGAGGCAATTGGCAGCCAATTCTTGGATGCTCTCATTCATTGAAGAAGGAGCTCAAGGATTGAATTACCCAGTTGACGCTGGTTATACCCACGTCAGAGGGCAAAAGTGACATGCCTGCCAAAGGCCATGGTGGCTTTGGATTTAGGCAGAACCGTTTGGTGTCCAGTGTGGACACAGAAAGGAAGCCTGTATGGAGAAGTGCAGGGACAGTGACTCCTGACCACGTCTGGTAATGAGCACTCCCATTCGAACATGGATTTTAGAGAAGGACGCAGGGGACAATGATCATAGGATTTGACTCTTTAAATCTGTCAGCAGGAAAGAGAAACCTAATCTGGCCATGTGAGCCTGATGAGAAACAGTCTTTGCTTCTGGCAACACAGAAAGAAAAGGGCAAAACAAGAAACCCATCGCTATTAGTTACAGAGCAACAGAGAGAGTCCCACAGCCACATGGCACCCTGTTCCATTACGGCTGGGGAGCCTGGGAGGCCCTATTAACTGAAAGCTATCTGCACAGTGAGTACTGCGGGAGGTGAGCTGTTAGGAAGCCGAATTAACAAGTTCTTTTTCAAATGCCATAGAAAGCGTCAATGGGTGCCCTGGGTGTAACTCCTTTCCAAGTCAGCCATTTACAGACAGATTATAGGCACAACTTCTAGGTATGAGGATCACATGACCAAGCTCCCCAAGCATTAGTGTACTTCTTTCAACAAACTGACTCTTTCAACAAGAAGCACTTTAGTTCATTTGCTAGCACTGTCTACATCACAACCAAATGTATGAATAATAGAAACAGAAAATTCTAATCATTAATGTTTAAGACTTTGTTTTTATAATCCCAGAATAGATACTTCTATACTGGGATTAAATGATACAAATGAATGTGTTAACAGACTCTCTTATTAAAACATTAGAGGCCCAGCCGCACCGGTTTGGCTCAGTGGATAGAGCGTCGGCCTGCGGACTCAAGGGTCCCGGGTTCGATTCCGGTCAAGGGCATGTACCTGGGTTGCGGGCACATCCCCAGTGGGAGATGTGCAGGAGGCAGCTGATCGATGTTTCTCTCTCATCGATGTTTCTAACTCTCTATCTCTCTCCCTTCCTCTCTGTAAAAAATCAATAAAACATATTTAAAAAAAAAAAAACATTAGAGGCCCAGTGCATGAAATTCTGCCCCCTCTCACAGTCCAGGAGCCCTCAGTGGATGTCCTACTAACGGCTTAGGCCTGCTCACCCCACAGCGCAAGCAGTCCTCTCCCGCCCATCTGCACGCGCAACCTCCTCCTGAGCTGGCCGTGACCATTACGGTGTCCCAGCTAATTTGCATATTACCTCTCTCTCTCTCATCTCTCTCTCATATATATATATATATATATATATATATATATGAGAGAGAGATGAGAGAGAGAGAGAGAGAGAGAGAGAGAGAGAGAGATTATATAAATATATATTTCACATGCCCCTTCTCCATTCCATTCAGGGATTGATTTCTGAATTTGTGATTCATTATTTCTTTCATCTCTTCCTTTGACATGTTCTTTATGAGAAAAAAGGACTGACAGAATTGGAACCTACTCTGCAAAAAGCATGTCCCAGGCTCAATGCTAGATGACTTTTACACATTTTTGTCTTTAAAACCAACAGCCTTCTGAGGTTAATATCCAATTACATGTAGAGCAAAAGAAGCTCAATGATAAAGAGACACTTCCTCCAAGATGGTTTACTTGGTGAATCACCTTGTTTAAGAGATTCTCATACACCCTCATTTTATCCGTACATTTTCCATCATTCTCTTCATAAGCTTTTCATCTGCCTGTCTTCCTTTTAAATTGTGATTTCCTGGAGGGTGGGGACTACATGTTATGTATCTTTGTATCCTCAGTGCCTTGGTTGAGAGAAATGCCAGGGATAAATATAAGCCATACAGCAACAGCACTGGGTTTTCAATCCAGAACGGTCTGATTCCAACACCTACCAAGTCAAAAATGTTAGAATTTATTAGAGATGTTTGGCAGAAAAATGGGTCTTGAGATTAGTTTATCCAGTTTCATTCTAGATAGTTCATGACCAAGACAGTCTCAAAAAATATGTCTTAACAGAATTCATGTACCCAAGTTAGCTCTGTTTCCCAAACTATAGATAACTGGGAAATAAGATTCAGGTAAAAGTCAGGCTCAATGGAAGGACTGTTTTATTTTTTTATTAAACATATGAGTGAGTATTTATACTGTTAAATAATATGTTAGCATTTCACCTGGATTACAGGAAAAAATATTCCAACATCAATTTTATTTCGAAAGACAATATTGAGTAAAACCCTAAGTGCTCTCTGGATGAAAAGGTCTGTTTTTTTTTTACTGTACAAATTCAGAAAGTAAATATAATCATGATGGCATTTCCTTTCACAGCATAAGCATATAAAAACACAAACTTTTGAAAAACAAAGATTGTGACAAACTTAGTAAAATAACTTTAAAATCTCTAGAAAAAAAAGGCGGTAGGCATTTTTTTTTTTTAAACCTGAGAAGGATTTTCTCATGTAGCTTTTGCTGCTGTAGTCCTAATACCCATTTATTCCAGCTCCCATTCCAAACCCTGGCTCCCCTCCTCCCATCCCATTTGTAGCAACTAATGTTACTAATTAAAACCTTTGTAAACTAAAAAAATGAACAACAGGCAGACAAGAGTTGTGAGACTTAAAATGTAACCATTTTACCTATGACAGGACAGCTTAGCTTCTCCATAGTATGGTCCTGAAGTGTACATAGGGACCACAGAAGTCACAGTATGGCTATTTTTAATCTTTGTAAATTTGCTATGGCGATATTATTTGTTGGTATGCTAAGGACACAGTAATACTGTATGCATTTCATTTCTTCTTTCATACCACAAAAACCCCTCAAAAAACATTGAGAATTCTTATAATATGGAAAAGAAAATCTTACAATATTGATTAAATATGGATAGGGTATCAATGGATATCAATCAAAAATCCAATTCAAGTGGGCCATGAAAGAAAAGAATTTCCTAGGGAGCTTCTTTTTCCCTATCTCAGATATTTTACCTGGAAAGCAACAACTTAGAAGTAATCCCAATCTCAGAGGAATGAAGAAAGATGAACTACTAGAACCCAGTGCCTTCATAAAAATAGTAATTTAAAAATGCTTAGCCACAAAGTTTCTTTTTAAAAAAATATATTTTAATATGAGAGAGAGAGAGAGAGAGAGAGAGAGAGAGAGAGAGAGAGAGATTAATGATGAGAGGGAATCATTTATTGGCTGCCTCCTGCACACCCCACACCGGGGACCGAGCTCGCAACCAGGGAACGTTCCCTGACCGGAATCGAACTGTGACCTCCTGGTTCATAACTTGACGCTCATCCAGTGAGCCACAGCGGCCAGGGCAAAGTTTCTTTTCTTTAATATGGAGTTAGCTGGTTCAGTTGAGCAATCCCTGAATCTAGGTGGCTACTTTGGAATATAGTCCTGCCAAACTGCTGAGTTAGTACTGAATTAGTAAGCTACAGTAAGTGAGTACTCAGTTAGGAAAAAGACTGGCATCAAAGCTATTATGAGGAATGCCTTTCTCACATGGTAAAACACAATTAATATTGCTCTATGTGGCCATTGTGTTTTCATGCCAACCAGGCCATATTTTGATTCCCTGATAGCTCTGCCTATAAGTTAATTCTATGTTCATCCATTAATAGGATATCAACTTATTACATTAGCTCATTCTTCCTCCAGCTCTAACTAATCTATATACAGGATAAAGAAGAAATGATGAAGAGTGGATAGCAAATGCCTTTAGTTTTGAATCTTTGTTAAGAATCTCTTGTTATGGAAACAGGCAAGAAATAATGGCTGAAATAAAGTTTTAGTATTAACTGTGAGTTACATTTACCCATGACCTTCTTTGATTTTATTTTTATAGCAAAGAGAAGTAGTAGTATATACACAATGCAAGTTTCAATATTTGGAACAGATAATTTTAGAATTTTTAGTGTATTATCTTTTTTTCTTTCAGTATACTGAGTAGTCTCTTTAAAAATATAGAATTGAATTAGAATTTAACACCTTGCCTACATGTGATTAATAAAGCAGAATTAGATAGTAAGAATTATTAAGTTATATAAGAAGAAAACAAGTAATTATTTAGCTTTTTTAAAAAACATGTTTGTCCCCTTTTCAGTAAGTTGGGAATAATATCACATTTACCGTGTAGGCAGACCAGTAGAAAGGACCTGCCACTGAAAACAAAGCAAAAATTCATTGTTCCTTTTCAAAATATCACTTGCCTAATTAGGCTGTTAAATATATAACCATCTGATATAAGAAAGTAGAACACGAACTTCAAATATTTAGAAATTCTGCCTCATTGTAATGAGAAATTATTTAAATATGACTTATTTTTCTGGTCACAGTACATCCCTGCATACTTGTTAGGCATACGTCCCTTCTTATTCTGATAACAGGACTGACCTCCATTGCTGGGATGCCCAAAGGCCTGGTCAGTCACATGGTTGATTCAAGGCTGGCATTTAATCCAAATCTACCCATTTCAATTCAGCCCTGAGTCTCCATTGGAACCATTGGGAAATATATGCTCTCTTTCCACTGAATTAATACATGCAGAATTATTCCTGGTGCTGACTGAGCTGTCATTACCACCACACAGGAAAAGCCAGAGAAGGACAACAATGCGGGGGATGGGCGTCAGTGGGTGGTGGGGGTGGTGGGTGGGGAAAAGGCAGAGGCGAATGCCTTAATTACATCTCAGGAGCGCCTGGAGTAGATCTTGCACCCATGAAAACCAGCTTTGGATTTCCCAGTTCCCAGTTTCAAGATCCCATAAATTGGCTTTCTGTTTGTTTAAATCAGTTTAAATTTGGCAACTAATGGAGGAGAAAGCTCTGACTAATACACCATATTACCACGTGGATCTTTTCAGCGTTAAGGAATGCAGTAGAAATCTTGATGTAATGCAAGCCCACTCTTGTTACCTACCCCTCTCTTTGCTGCCTTTGTATTTGATTGACAATAAGAGAATCCAATTGTTTCTTGTTGCACCATTGAGGAAAATTCATTCATTTATTCACTCACCAATTCATTCAACAAATGCCTACTGTGCATCTATTATGTACCAGGCACCCACTGAAGATTCATAATTGAACAAAACAGACAGATAGTCTACTTTCATAAAATTTACCATCTGGTAGGAGGGAGTTGACATTGAATAAATACATATACCATGTAAATACATTGTAAGCTACATGTGCTACAGAGAAAAGAATTCAGGCAAGTGGACAAAGAATATCTGAGCTTGATAATAAGTTTTGTTTTGTTTTTTTGTTAGATGGTCAGGAAAGGTCATATTGAGAAAATGATATTCTAGCAAAGACCTAAAAAGAGTTCTTGACACAAAGTATAGTAAGGCTGAACTCAGTAGGGTGTATGGAACATGTTTCTTAGAGGAGTTTACCTATTTACACAAGGGAGAAACTCCCATCGATGCCTCACTGGAACCTTTTGCTGCTAGTTCTCTGAGGGAGCGGGCATATTTGTTTTGTTTCACTGGGCAAACAGAAACATGGGTTAGGGGTGGCTGTAGGTCCCATGAATCATTGTAATTTTCATTGTGTACTCTCAGGCATAAAGGCTGTGATGTGAATTGCTGACTAATTTTATAAAGCACCTGGAGCTCCTCAGGGCAAAGGCACTATGTCAACACAACATTAAACAAATAGCAATAATTGACCCAATCCTCTAGTGGTGTAAGGCAAATAAGATATGTTCCCTCTTGGAAGTTCATGACGTCTTCCAGGCTTACCACTTGGCAACCTGGATTAAGCAAAGTAGTTTTAGAAAGCCACTTTTGCTACCATTGTCTATGGCGTCCAAACAACCTCTGTGAAATGCTGAGTATTTAACAGCAAATTAAAACTGAGTACATTTTTATTTCACCATCACAATAAGTTACTGAATAACCACTTGAAATATTATTCCTTATCATTGTCTGGGTAATTTCATTATTAGTTATAAATAAGAGAAGAGTAATATTAATTAGATAGCAAAAGCAGAAGTATTTTCCACCAGTCTGTACAGCACATGCAAATCTCCATCTAGCAAAAGAACTTTTAAATATTGCATCTCTTATAGTTTCTCAATATGAATTTTGATTAAAGAAACTTTCCATAAACCAGAATGCTTTTTATTTTTCCAGATGGTAGATAAAACTCTAAAATGTATATAACATATTAACACGATTTCTTTGGGTTCCTAAGGATTCTACAGGGAAACTACCCAACTTAAATGTAACTCTTTATCCACTTCACTCCACTCCATGCCAAAAAAAGGCATTTATAAAAAAAAAAATGTGCAAAATATGTTCACAACTTAGAAACAAACATCAGGATTTGAATTTTAAGTAAAACAAGGGATGAGTCAGGATAAAAATGGTTTTATTCTATTAACTCCAAAGTTCAATTGAAGAAGCAAATTAACTATTTTCTCAAGGTTATTAGCTATCATTGCTCTTAGAATTATAGGATACTTTTGCTGAGACTTTAGGATTAATCTAGTATGACTCATTTATTTCACAGATGAAGATACTAAATCTCAGAGAGTTTACTTCACGAGGAATATAAAAATGAACTATAATACCTATATTACCTTGAGCCATAGCAACACTTGGTATTTTGCAATAACCCCCCCCCCATATGTTTTCGTATGATTTACTGTGTGTGTGTGTGTATGTATATACATTTCTTATTTGTTGGATTGTTTATATATTTTTAATTTCATATACCATGCCTATCTACCATGTTAAAAATTACCCTTGTACAATAATAGTTCATCATATGCATGTACCTTGATAGATTAAACTAATCCCCATTGCTGGATAGTTGGCTCGTTTTGAGTTTTCTACTATAATACACAATGATGTAGCAAACTATTTTCATACATTATTAATTACTTCCTTAAGATAAATTATTAGAAAAGAATTGCTGGTTCATAGAGTATTTTTTAAAGGCTTTTGACTTATTATTGAATTGCTTTCTAGAAAGGCTATTCAAAAATTTTTTTTTAATATATATTTTATTGATTTTTTACAGAGAGGAAGGGAGAGAGATAGAGAGTTAGAAACATCGATGAGAGAGAAACATCGATCAGATGCCTCCTGCACATCTCCTACTGGGGATGTGCCCGCAACCCAGGTACATGCCCTTGACCGAAATCGAACCTGGGACCTTTCAGTCCGCAGGCTGACGCTCTATCCACTGAGCCAAACCGGTTTCGGCGGCTATTCAAATTTTTACTTTCACTGCTAGTGAGTGAGAATGTTCCAAATTGAATCAATATTTGATATTATCTGTGTTTTTTAAATGTTTAACACTTTGATTAGAGAAAATGTTGGCCCTTTAATTTGCATTTTAAGTTTGGACTTTTATTCTTGTTACTGGAAAATTGTGTTTCTTTTCTTATGAACTTATTTGTGTTGATTTTTTTATAAGAATGGTCATCTTTTTTGTTGACCTGATTTTTAAGGATTTTTTTAAATCCTCACTTGAGGATGTGCTTTTATTGATGAGAGAGAGAGAGAGAGAGAGAGAGAGAGAGAGAGAGAGAGAGAGAGAGAGAGAGAGAGAGATAGATTACCTCACATATGCCCCTGAACTGGAAATCAAACCAGCAACTTAGGTATGTGCCCGGACTGGGAAATCAACCTGCAACCTTTTTGGTGTTCAGAAAGACACTCTAATCAACTGAGCCACCTGGCTAGGCCTGATTTCTAAGGATTTTTAAATGTATTAAAGTTAATGTCCCTTTAGCACTATTGGAAATAGGTTCCCTGGTTTGTCATTTGTCTTTAAACATTTTATTTGCTGTTTTCTGATGTGCAGAAAGATTTGGCTTTTTAAATGTACACATGTCTATAAAACATTTTCTTCATGTTTTCTAACTCTGGTGATATGCTTAGAAATACCACCGCACTTTGAAATGAAATAAATATTCACCTGTATTTTATTATAGTAATTTTAACTAAATTACTTTTTAGTTGCTACATTAATAAAATTATGTATTATATTAATAGTATTTGTACTTAATCAAACCTTTCTTAATATATATTTTTACATAAAGCATAAGGAAAGAATCTAAGTTTATAGTATTTTCCCAAATGATTAGCCCTTGCCTCCACACCATTTATTGCATAAGTAAACTTTTTCTCATTGTCTACACTGTTACTTTAATTACTCAGTAAGTATATATCTACACGTATGATTGCATTTGTGTATACATACACATATATCTTATGTGGAATCTAGAGGCTTTTCAATGATATCTCTATTTGTTCATTTGAACCACTGTCCCATTATACTTCTTTTCAAGGTTTTATTAAATTTCTCATGTATTTATTCCTTTAGATGAACTTCTGAAATATTTCTTCAAAATAAAAAATAATACCTCATTGGTATTAAGTGTAACTTAATAAATTGTGTAGATTAAAAATTGGCTAGAACTAACATTTATAGCACCTTATATAATTCTCCCCATGTCATAGTGAGTAAGAGTGAAGTCCAGAAATAGTCTGTGGACATTCAAATCCTAGCTTCAGCTCTTACCAGCTCTAAAATCTTGGACAAGTGGCTTAATTTCTCTAAATCCTAAATACCAATTTGTAAAATTGGGATAACACTAGCTACTTCATTGGATTGTATAAAATTAACAGGTGGGAAGCACTTATATGCTTAATTAGTATGAGATATTATGATTTCTCTAAGTTTTCCATTAGTTATGATTTATTATTTTCTTCACGAAAAAAATACTTCTGATTTCTTATTTCTCTTCTTCATAGGTATAGCATATTTTTGTGACTAGAATCTTGTGCTATTTAAAAGGTATATTATTTTTTCAACTATAATTTCTAACTGATTCTTCTTCTTCTATAGAATAGCTAATGATTTCCTTTTATGCATTGTATTGGGCACTTTATTGAATCTCTGCATTATTTCTAATAATCTTTCAACTAAATCCTTCATTGTTTCTATGTAAATACCAAGTTATAGTCACTTTCCATTTTGTATATAATGTTTCAAATAACTGTATTAACTAGAATTTCCCAAACAATATTACAAAAGTATTTTAATACTACATGATAGTGCTTATAATTAGGGTAAATTTTTTAAAGTATATTTTTATTGATTTCAGAGAGGAAGGGAGAGGAAGGGAGAGGAAGAGATAGAAACATCGTTGGTGAGAGAGAATAATTGACCAGCTGCCTCCTGCAACACAGGATCAAGGCCACAACCTGGACATGTACCCTGACCTGGAATCCAATCTTGACCTCCTGGTTCATAGGTTGATGTTCAACCATTGAGCCTCGCTGGCCGGGCTAATTAGGGTAATTTTAATAGGAAAAAATCACAGTTAAAAATCTTTTTAGTATTGAGATAGATACTATATCCTTCTGCTGCTACCTTTTCATTTGTGTCCTTTTATTTTTGAAACAATGAATGGATGGGTATTAAACGGATATCAGATGCCAATCTGCCATCTGCCATTGCTTTCTCTTTTAATCTATTACTATGATGGGTTCTATGAGCAGATTTACTCACAATGAATCATATGTATATTTATGGAATTAACCGATGTGACAAGAGCATGATTCTTTTAAGAAAATGCAGAATTCAATTTACTAACATTATACTTAGTATTTTATCTCTTTATTCAATAGTACGATTTGTTGAGGAATTTCCTATTTCAGTTGGTTATGGTTCGTACAATGAATTCTATAGTTGACTTTCTTTTTGCTACAGCATAGCTGGACCTAGAGAATATTATGCTAAATGAAGTAAGCCAGTCACAGAAGACAAGAACCATATGGTTTCACTTATATGTGGAATCTAATGCACAAAATAAACTAACACAATAGAAATAGACTCAGAGACAGAGAACAGACTGACATCTATCAGAGGTAAGGGGAGAGGAAGGGGTTTGGGGGCTGGATACAAAGGTGAAGGGATTAAGCAAGAAACAAACAGACTCATAGACACAGACAATGGTATGGTGGTTAACAGAGGAAAAGGGGTGGGGAGGTAGAAGAGGGTAAAGGGGGAATAAATGTGATGGAAAGAGATTTGACTTGGGGTGGTGAACATACAATACAATATACCGATGATCTATTATGGAATTGTACACCTGAAACCTTGGTTGCAGTTGGTTGTGGTTCATACAATGAATTATAATCCTATCTAATAAAAGAGAAACATGGTAATTAGCCATACCTCCGCTACACTTCCCATTGGCTAATCAGGGCAATATGCAAATTAATTGCCAGCCAAGATGGCGGCCGGCAGCCAGGCAGCTTGAAGCAAACATGAGGCTTGCTTGCTTCAGTGACGGAGGGCTCCAACGTTCCCCTGCCTGCTGCTGCCGGCCTCTGAGCTTGCAGTTTGAAACATTGTTACAAATATAGAAGCTAAACAAAACCCCAGAAACCTGCTTTCAGTGAGCCGGGATCTCAGAGCTGGAGTTGATACAGTGTTTCGATTATAGAACCCAAACAAACCAGATACCTGCTTTCAGCAATGGAGGCCTCAGAGCTGGAGCCAAGCCTCAGAGCTAAAGCTGGCCCAGAATAAAAAAGAAAAAAAAAGGAGCGGTTGGGAGCTTCAGTCACCTGCCAGCCTGAAAACAGCCCTCAGCCCCTCACCCAGACTGGCCAGGAACCCCAGTGGGGACCCCCAACCTGAAGGTGGTGTGACCAGCTGCAAACAGCCATCATCCCCTCATCCAGGCTGGCCAGGCACCCAAGTGGGACCCCCACCCTGATCCTGGACACCCTTCAGGGCAAACAGCCAGCCCCCACCCATGCACCAGGCCTCTATCCTATATAGTAAAAGGGTAATATGCCTCCCAGCACCGGGATCAGCGGAGCCGCGAGGCCTCCTGGCACTGGGATCAGTGTGACAGGGGGAAGCACCCAAACCCCCTGATTGCCCTGCAGCTCTGTGTGTGACAGGGGCCAGGGCCACAACCTCCCTATCCGCCCTGCTCTGTTCATGACAGGGGAAGGCACCCCAACTCCCTGATCAGCCCTGCTCTGTGCCTGATAGGGGGGAGCTCCCCAACCCCCTGATTGCCCTGCGGCTCTGTGTGTGACAGGGTGCGGAGCCCCAACCCCCCACCCCCCACGGGCCCTGCTCTGTGTGTGATAGGGTAGAGCCATAACCTTCCCATTGGCCCTGCCCTGAGTGTGACAGTCGCGGTGCCCCAACCCCCTGATCGGCCCTGCTCTGTGGGTGATAGAGGGCAGAGCCCCAACAGCCCCCCACGGGCCCTGCTCTGTGTGTGACAGGGGGTGGTGCCCCAACTCCCCTATCTGCCCTACTGTGAGTGACAGGGGGGGGCTCCCCAACCCACTGCTCGGCCCTGCTCTGTGAGTGACAGGGGGGAGCTCCCCAAGCCCCTAATCGACCCTGCTCTGTGCATGACAGGGTACAAAGCCTCAACCCCCCTGATTGGCCCTGCTCTTTGCGTGGCAGGGGTGGCGCCACAGCCTCCCCATCCACCCTGCCTTGAGTGTGACAGGGGGCGGTGCCCCAACCCCCCAGTTGGCCCTACCCTGAGCTTGACTATGGGTGGCATCGCAACCCTCCCAATCCGCCCTGCTCTGTGCATGACAGGGGGCGGCGCCCCAACTCCCCAATCAGCCCTGCTCTGAGCCCGACCAGGGGCTGCACCTAGGGATTGGGCCTGTCCTCTGCCACCCGGTAGCGGGCCTAAGCCAGCAGGTCGTTATCTCCCGAGGGGTCCCAGACTGTGAGAGGGCACAGGCCGGGCTGAGGGACCCCCTTCCCCGCCGAGTGCACAAATTTTTGTGCAACACGGTCTCTAGTAATTTTATAATTTATATAAATGATATAATTTTATTAGCCAATATCACCCTAATAAATGCAATAAAAATAAAGTTCACTTTCTTTTCATAAACTCTAGAAGAATTTAAATAACATATTCTTTGTTCTTTAACATCTGTAAGCACTTTCAAAAAAATTCTTTGGTCCTGACGTCTTTTGTAGTTGTCTTATAAAAGCACCTTTTCCAAAAGATATTGCTTTATCAGGTTATGCACCTCAATTTGTGTAAATTTTGGAAATATATATATATATATATATATATATATATATATATACATATATACACATATATATGCATGTGTGTGTTTTATGGAAAGGCACCATTTCATTATAATTTTTGGTAAATATTCTTATTAATTAATTATATATAATTGATATAATTAATATAATTATCTCTCTATATATCTTATATGTATGTGTATGGGTGTGTGTGTGTGTATAACTCTTTCACTAACTGTTAGGTATGACTCTCATTTTCTCTCACAACAGAAAACTGGGAAGGACATATTAGGAGGTAAGAAATAAAGCCTCCCCTCTCAAGTTTTTACCATCTCCCAAGAGAAACACTATCACCTGCCTTATAGATGAGTCTACATGCCAACAGTACACACCTCTGTGATGATTTTTCCTAATCACTCAGAAGTAATTTTTCACTTTCAGCTTTTAAAAAATTGAGTAGGGATCCCCCTCCTCATAATCTAGCTGTAAGTGATTTGAGAAGTATTTCACAAAATTCAAAAACTGTGGTAAGCTTTACAACAGAAGCACTTCTTCACTGTTTGTCTCCATTCTCGTAGCCTGGCTCTGGACACAGGGAGTACTTTAGGACTAATTTTGGAAAGAACATGTACTTTTTCCATATTATATAACATCTTGAGAACATTTAATGAATGCTTAGTGAGAATTTTAAAATAAAGATTTAAAATATTTTTATGCCACTGACTGAGAAAGATTAACATAATAAACTAAACTATCAGCAAGGTGGGAATTGAAGGATCATACCTCAACATAATAAAAGCCATATATGACAAACCCACAGCCAACATCATACTCAATGGACAAAAACTAACACCATTTCCCCTAAGAACAGGAACAAGACAGGGATGCCTACTCTCACCACTCCTGTTCGACATAGTACTGGAAGTATTAGCCATTGCAATTAGACAAGAAGAAGAAATAAAAGGCATCGAAATTGGAAAAGAAGAAGTAAAACTGTCCTTATTTGCAGACGACATGATATTATACTTAAAAAACCCTAAAGACTCCATCAATAAACTATTAGACTTAATAAAAGAATTCAGCAATGTAGCAGGATACAAAATTAAAGCCAAGAAATCTATGGCATTTCTATATACCAATAGTGAATGTGCAGAAAGAGAGACTAAAAAAGCAATCCCATTTACCATTGCACCAAAAAAACTAAGCTACCTAGGAATAAACTTAACTAAAGAGGTAAAAGACCTCTACTCAGAAAACTACAGGATGTTGAAAAAAGAGATAGAGGAAGACATAAAGAGATGGAAGAACATACCATGTTCTTGGATTGGTAGAATCAACATCATTAAAATGTCCATACTGCCCAAAGCAATCTATAAATTCAACGCACTTCCCATTAAAACACCAATGGCATATTTCACAGACCTAGAACGAACTCTCCAAAAATTCATCTGGAATAAAAAACGACCCCGAATAGCTGCAGCGATCCTGAGAAAGAACAAAGTAGGTGGGATCTCAATACCAGCTATCAAGCTGTATTACAAAGCCACTGTTCTCAAAACTGCCTGGTACTGGCACAAGAACAGACATATAGATCAATGGAATAGAATAGAGATCCCAGAAATCAACCCCAACCAATACACTCAATTAATATTTGACAAAGGAGGCAAGAACATACAATGGAGTCAAGATAGTCTCTTCAATAAACGGTGTTGCGAAAATTGGACAGATACATGAAGAAAATGAAACTAGACCACCAACTTACACCATACACAAAAATAAACTCAAAATGGATAAAGGACTTAAATATACGACGGGAAACCATAAAAATTCTAGAAGAATCCAAAGGCAACAAAATCTCAGACATATGCAGAAGCAATTTCTTCACCGATACTGATACTAGGGCATTGGAAACTAAAGAGAAAATAAACAAATGGGACTACATCAAAATAAAAAGTTTCTGCACAGCAAAAGAAACCATCAACAAAACAATAAGAAAGCCCACTACATGGGAGAACATATTTGCCAATGCTATCACTGATAAGGGTTTAACCTCCAACATTTATAGGGAACTCATACAACTTAACAAAAGGAAGATAAACAATCCAATCAAAAAATGGGCAAAGGACCTAAATAGACACCTTTTGAAAGAGGACATTCAGAAGGCCAAGAGACATATGAAAACATGCTCAAAGTCGCTAATCATCCGAGAGATGCAAATCAAAACAACAATGAGGTACCATCTCACACCTGTCAGAATGGCTATCATCAACAATTCAACAAATGACAAGTGCTGGAGAGGATGTGGAGAAAAAGGAACACTTGTGCACTGCTGGTGGGAATGCAGACTGGTGCAGCCACTATGGAAGACAGTATGGAGTTTCCTCAAAAAACTAAAAATGGAACTCCCATTTGACCCTATGTTCCCACTTCTAGGAATATATCCCAAGAAACCAGAAACACCAATCAGAAAGGATATATGCACCCCTATGTTCATAGCAGCACAATTCACCATAGCTAAGATCTGGAAACAGCCTAAGTGCCCATCAGTAGATGAATGGATTAGAAAACGGTGGTACATCTACACGATGGAATACTATGCTGCTCTAAAAAGGAAGGGACTCTTACCATTTGCAACAGCATGGATGGAACTGGAGAGCATTATGCTAAGTGAAATAAGCCAGTCAATGAAGGAAAAATACCACATGATGTCACTCATTTCTGGATAATAAAGACCATTATAAACTTATGAACAAAAATAGATACAGAGGCAGAGCTGCCTCAAACAGACTGTCAAACTACAGCAGGAAGGCCGGGAAGGGTGGGAGGGCAGGAGGGGTGTGGGTAAGAGATCAACCGAAGGACTTGTATGCATGCATATAAGCATAACCGATGGACATAAGACACTGGGGGGTAGGGGAGGCCAGGGGATTGTCAAGGGCGGGGGAAAAAAAAGGAGACATATGTAATACTCTTTGTAATACTTTAAGCAATAAAAAAATAAATAAATAAATAAAATAAACCAGAAAAAAAAAACTATACTTAATATTTCAGGAACCAGTGTAGTAATGCAGTGTTTAAAAATATAAAAGTCAAGACAAGCATTACAAAGTGAAACCTGGAGGAACCAAAGCTTCTAAAATGATTCAACCTTCCCTCCAGCAGACCCTCATGTAGTGCACTGACATTTGGGGAGTTGATAATGAATGGAGACAAGTATGAAACTTAATAATAGCCACAGCTTCTTGAACACTTGCCACATACCTGGCACAATGCTAGGTATTCATACACATTAGCTCTTCTCATGACTGTGGGAGGCAGAGCAGAGGACAGCTAACATAGCATTCGCTTTCTAAGACCCAGGAAACTAGGTCCAGGCGTTCTTCATAGGAGTCACCTCATTACATTTTTGCAACCATCTTACAGAACAACTATTATTGTCCCCAATTTTGGGATGAGATCACTGAATCTCACATCCCAAGGTCACAGCCCTAATAAGTGACAAAGAATAAGGTTGCAGTTCATGCACCCTTTACATTGTGCCACTGCTTCAAGTTTGACTCAGTTTGTTTCTGAGAATAATGACTGACTTATCTCATTACAACATGCCAGACACTTTTCTAAGTGCTTTATGTGGACCATCTTCTTCTTGAATCTTCACAACTGTATAAAGTAAGGATGATGATTGCACAACCCCCACTGACTTAATGGAGAAGGGAAATGAGACTTAGAGAATTTGACCTACCCAAGGTCACACAGCTGGTGAATAGCAGGGCCAGAATATGCACCCAGACTATTTAATTCTAGCTTTAAGCTTTTAATCACTGCACAGGAATGTCCACCAAGAAAGATGGCTATATTGGGGAAATAATATTTATAAAATCTAAAGGAGTATGAATAAGTTAGCAATTGGAAGAGAAGGCTATGATTTTAAATTCCAGGATGGGCAGTTTTCCTTAGAAGTCAACATCTATTCTGATCCCCACTGAGGAAGGAATACAATGAAACACAATTGAAACTGTGACAGGAAAGTTAACCGTGAGACAACTGTAGGCAGTCAAGTCAGAGCAGGTCTCACTTTTCCTAAAGAGGTCAGTCACACTTGAATACAAAGAGTTTAGGGTCCCGTCTTCATGTTCAACGCAGTAATTCAGAAGGACACAGTGAAAATAAGCAAAAACACAGGGTAAATAACTACCTGAATGAAAGTGTTTTCTGCTGACTTTTGAGGGGGTAGGAAGATGAAACACACAGAGCAAAGGTAAATTTACTTGTGGAAAGTACAGGGGAAAGAGCAAAGGAAGCACTGGTCCCTGGCACCCAGTGTAACCCCCTTTTTAAAAGTCTTCCTCAACCCCAACTGGTTTGAAAACCATAAGATGACTGACTCTCTGTGAACTCTCTTTCTACCCAACCTCTAGGCGCTGAAGCAAAAGGAGGCCCTGGCACCACTGACATTTTCAGATTTGAGGTGTGTATGCAAATTAATCCCTGTCTCTTCTGACGCATCTATCCAACTGGAATGAGGGGACTGACGGTGAATGAGGCTGTCCCGCAGCCCTCGCGCCTCCTGTGAGAGGACGCCTCACGAAGCACACTGACCTTGTTCTCAGCTAGCGCTGAGATGAGCAATGGCTCATGAGAACATGATACTCTGTGGCCCCTGGGGTCCTAGTCGCCTCAAGTGATTTTCTAGAGGAGGTGGAAGGGGCCCATTTAAGATGACATACAGCTCAGGTTTCCTTAATTTTTCTAAATGTATTCTTATGTTTTAAGTACTTTCTGGCTGGTTTCCAGAGTTTATGAACTATGAAGCCTATGTCGATTAAGAAAAAAGCTTTGTACAAAACATAATGTAAAGCTATTTTTTTTCACTTTTAGGCCTATGCTGAGTTCTCTTGAGGGGTAGTACCAAAGGCCTGCAGAGTACCTTTTAAGCACCTGGCCGAACTGTGAATTCCTACCCTGTGTCATAATGTTCTGATCCTGACTTTTTATTCAAATTCTTTCTCATTCTCTCTGCATTTATTTTGCCCACACTAGGCGTCCACTGTGTTAAGTGCCTCTCATTTAAGCAGCACAACACTCCTAGGAGGGAGATACTTTTCGCTGCCAAATATTAGAACGGAGAGATCTGAGGTGGAGAGAGGTTAAATGACTTGCACATGGCCACAGCCATGACTTGGGAATTCTGCTTTGCTATACAAGGCAGGGGTAAAGGCATAGGCTGCTATAGCACTCGTTGTTCTTTATCTAAATAGTATGGCACAAGAAAAATGTCTTCCCTGAGAAATGGATGTTGTGTTCTTCTCACCTAATATTTCCCTTAATTCCTGCTAAGGTTGGCCACCATGTAGCTATGAGATAGGTTTCTGGGCTCCCTCAGGGGAAACACAATGGACCTTACTACTGGTATATCCACTTTATCTTCATCCAATTTTCCCTTTTAAAAATTCTGAATTGAAAAAGTAAACTTTATTGCTTTGTACTTTTATAAGATATTGCAAATCCTCTTTACTCTTGATCTTAGCCAAAAGGTGAGGAGTGATTGCAAGTCCTTCTTGTAAATCTGCAGGGCGTGAATAAATGAAGGAAGAAAGGAAGGAAGGCAGTATTCAAGCAATCAAGGCGGCAAACATAAATGACTGCCATTTATATTTTTAGATGATTATGAAGTTTGTTTTCTAACAAGTGAAACCTTAACAAAATGTTATGCAGCACCACTATTTCTAGAAATCCTTTATATAAAAGTTTATCGTACAATGAATATAGGAGTAGGATGCTGAAATAAGTGAAGTTTGTGGCAGGCAGAGCAGTCTCTGATCTGTTTCTGGTTTACGACCTCTCAAGAGTCCCCAGAAGTAAACATAGACCACAATGAGTTTGTGAAATCTAGTATCACAATATGGCCTATACTAACACTAAACTTTGTATGCCTGAGATTTATACTTTTATCTACAAGATTCTTTGTAACAAAACAATGCTGTAATAATTATTAAAAATACCACATTTTCTTTTTTCAAAAATTGATTTCAGAAAGGGAGAGGGAGAGGTAGAAATATTGATGAGAGAGCATCATTGATTGACTGGCTCCTACACGCCCCCTACTGGGGATCGAGTTCACAATCCAGAAATGTGCCCTTGACCAGTATGGAACCCTGGGCCCTTCAGTCTGCAGGCCTACACTCTATCCACTGAGCCAAACTGGCTAGGCCTACATGTTCTGATTTTACACCAGTTTGCAAATGATATTATCCTTCCTCACCGCCTACTTGGTAGATACCTGTTACAAGGATGCCTCATGGTGAGTGTTATTTGCTGGCCATGTTGGCATTTTGGGATTGAGAATCTTTACACCACAGCCCTGCCATCATTGATGACTGGCTGAGCATCTAAAAGCCACAGGGACACTGAGCAGAACTGAAGATTGCAGCCAGCCTTTCTCACTTTGTCAGATGTTTAGAATACAATGATGGCTTGTAGAATATTTTTTAGAAATAATTTGGTCAGGTTTATGTCCATTATTGCATGTTCTCTGGGCATTTTACACTAACGCTCATGCACCCCTGTTTGAGTGGCTGACATCCTGAGAGAACAAGCATTTTATTTTTGTTTTTTTTCTGTTTTATCTCTTTTTTTAAAATTAATAAATCTTTATTGTTCAGATTATTACAGATGTTCCTCTTCACCCACCCCCATAGCTGCCCTCCAGAGAACAAGGTATTTTAATTAAAAATGAGCTAAAATAGCAAAGTGAAAATAAAGAAAATAAACACTGAATCCACAGGATGCTAAACACGGATCAGCACTGCTCTATTTGCAACTGAAATCAGCTAGGGACGCAAGTGTATCCCGACAAGGCAATGAATGCATCGGGGACCACGAGGGCCAGTGAAAGGAAAGGCCCAGCAGTACCTCACTTCAGCTCTTTCAGTTGGAAAGACAACACCAGGGTTCTCGCTCACGAAAACCCCACCTGTTTATAAAGGGGCATACATTTAATACGGAATGTTATTGGTGGCTCTAGAGCCCATATACTTGGTTGTGCAAAAACCATAGCTTTAGGAATACTATAAAAAAATGGAGAGTTTCCAGATTGACAGCAAGAGAAAGTTAACCATTTTTCTTCCTACAAAACTTATTTGAGCATCTGCTTATTTGAGCATTTGCTATATCTGCTAAGTGTAGTTCTACGCTCTGGGGATATAACAGGAAACAACACAGACCAAACGCCTTTTATGGAGTTCATATTCTAGTTGGAGGCATATAGACATTAAAATACAGAGGCAAATTTTAAGATATATTAGAGAGTGATGAGTGTGATAGAGAAACTTATAGCAGGGGAGTCTGCAGGGGTGGGAGTCAGGAATGGAACCAGTAGTTCTCAAACAGTTGGCCAGCAAAATGCTACACTGAGGTGAAAATAAACTAACAAGCAAAATAAATACAAACTCATAGTTGGCAGAGGGGAGGGGAGAGGGGCACTGAGTGAAAAAGGTGGAGGGATCACACACAAAAAATAAACAAACCTCAAAGACAGACAACATTGCTGTATGGGGGTGGGGAGAGGCAGAGAGGGTAAAGGGGGAATAAACAGTGCGGAAAGAAACATGACTTTGGTGGTGAACATACCACACGATACACAGATGATGTGCTATAGTACTCTTCACCTAAAACCTATATCATTTTATTAACAATGTGACCCCAATAAATTTACCAAAACAAAACAAAACAAAAAAGACTTGAAGGAAGCAAACTGTGAGGATAGATGGTGGAAAGCAAACCATTTCTTCATTTGGACATAAGTGTGCTGGGCGCAGGGAAGGAAGCATTTTCTATGCTCTAAGACTGTGCCTCTCAAGCAGCAGCACTGAGATGACCGAACAGCAGAAGGGAAATCCAAGCCAACATTAGGAGAAAAATAACATATTGCTATGTTAAAAAATAGAGAAAAGTAAAGGATCACAACACAGAGATTTTTAAGACAAAACCAAAGACATTAAAAAGAAAATCGTACTTGGCAGCATAACTCCAGGCCACTCCCGCTGACACCTGGCATGCTTGATTTATTCTGGCATGAAAAGTTCCAACGGCAGAGTGGGAGAAGTTTTCTCTGCTGGGAGAGTCATGTCAGGGTGATAACTGTGTTCAGGAGAATTCAAGGATACTGCTAATCACTCAGACATCATGGACACATGTGTGCTGCTCCCCATCTCAGGAGTAATACACAAAGCACGTGCATTTTCTGGAGATCTAAGCCACACCACATGGGTGAGAAAAGTCCATGAATAGGGTGGGAGGATTATGAATCTCGAATTGCAAGCTGGTCACTTAAAAACAAAACAAAACACCAAGTGCAGCCTTGACTGAAGACAATAGGGGGGAAGAGAAAGTGCGTGAGCCCAATATGCCCATTTTCAAATAAGATCATGGCTGTGTCTTCTGTGGTCATGAGGAAAGTGCTTAATTTGTTATTAACAATCATACATGGTCCCTAACATTGTGCCTGTCCACACATCACCTAATGAGACTACCTAATGGCTCAATATCTTTTAGAAAAAGACATTCATTGAAGAAAGTCTTAATATATGTGTGCATATGTTATTTATTATTAAAGTTTAAATTTCTTTAAACTTAAAATACTATAATGCTTACTCTATATGAGCCATGTTACAATTTCCGGCAATTTTGGAGCCATTGATATGTATGATTCATTGAAATATTGTTCAAAAGAGATAATTTCATTTATCACATGAACTTTAAGAAAATAAACAGAAAAAAAAATTGAAAGTTTGTTTTGGAGAAGTTTTATGCTGCTGACTTCAAAGTACCTCAGCCTCCAGTGACCTTCTTGAACATAAGCTGCAGATATGAGTGTGAATGACGCTGATTGTTCTACATAGAATTTCCTGTTGTAAAAACATTCACAAAGTCATTTTCAGAGTTTACCTGTAATGTCAAAGGTCAACTACAGCTATAGCTCATGAATATAGTCCCACAATACTAAATATACATTGTTAAAATAGGCTTTAAAGACTTTCTGATTCAGAAAGCTAAAGCTAAAATAAAACTTTTCCTAGAATTATACTGAGTATTTTGAAAAGTTGCTTACAGCACTCACAAAAAGTTTTTGCTTATTTGTTCTTGTCTTTTGGAATGATGTCCTCATGGATCAGTAACATTCTTTAAGGGCTAAGTATATGCCCCAAATTTCCATTTTTCTATTCAAAGCACCTGGGGATAATGTACAAATAAGTGAAGAAACATGCCAACTTTTAAAAATATCAGTTTCTTGATACATACTAGTGGTCTAAAACTGTAGTCTAACACTATTGTTGTAATTTTAAGTCCTTAATAGAGTCAAAGTTAAAGGAATGACATGTTATTTGTAAGTTTCCAAAGCACAGATCAGCTCTGATTTGCAGACAATGTTTCTTTAAATATTTAGTTTAGGATATGACACCAGAGACCTTAGGAGAGTATACTCTGAAGAAGTGTAAAGCTTAATAAATCCATGAAAATGATTTGGTTTATGGGTGACTCCATGTTTTTAATCATAGTATAATGTATAAAGTCTAAAGAAAATAGAGATGAAAAAAACTATTCCTAGTGATAAATGTTGAGGTAAATTCGACTCTCTTAAAACACTTTTTGTATGATAATCTATGAAATATCCATCTTAGGTTCTATAGACATACAATATAAGAAAAACATACTACCCTGAAGAATATGAAGAACTGGGAAGCTCTAGTTGGTTTGGCAGTGGATATGGCGTCATCCTGTGGACTAAAGGGTTCTGGGTTCAATTCTGGTCAAGGACACATACCTTGGTTGCAAGCTCGATCCCTGGCCCTGGTCAGGGCGCATGTGGGTGGCAACTAATAGATGTCTCAACTAGATGTTTCTATCTCTCTGTCTCTCCCGCTCCTTTCCACTCTTTTTAAAAAAATCAATGAAAAATATTCTCTGTGAGGATTAACAACAACAACAAAAAAAGAATTGGGTAGAGTAAGACAGGTGAAATTCATTCATTCATTCATTCCTTCATTCATTCATTCAAAAGTACATATTGAGCCAGCCCTATTCTGGATTAGATACTCTTTTGATGATATCAAGATAAGTTGTTCTGCATATATCCTTTCTAATTTGTATTTCTAGTTTCTTGGGATATATTCCTAGAAGTGGGATCACTGGGTCAAATGGGAGTTCCATTTTTAGTTTTTTGAGGAAACTCCATACTGTCTCTTGGCCTTTCTTCTGTCTTCTTTCGAAAAGTATCTATTTGCAGCACAATTCACCATAGCTAAGATTTGGAAACAGCCTAAGTGCCCATCAGTAGATGAGTGGATTAAAAAATTGTGGTACATCTACACAATGGAATACTACGCTGCGGTAAAAAAGTTCTTACCATTTGCAACAGCATGGATGGAACTGGAGGGCATTATGCTACGTGAAATAAGCCAGTCAGAGAAAGATAAATATCACATGATCTCACTCATTTATGGAATATAATGAACAACATAAACTGATAAACAAAAACAGATCCAGAGACAGAGAAGCATTGATTGGACTGTCAAACCTCAGAGGAAAGGTAGCGGAGGGTGGGGGTAAGGGGGCGAGATCAACCAAAGGACTTATATGAAGCATATAGGCAGAACCAATGGACACAGACAACAGGGGGGTGAGGGCATGAGTGGGGAGAATGGGGGGGAATATGGGGATAAGGACACATATGTAATAACTTAATCAATAAAGAACTTTTTTTAAAAAAAGGTGAGTTGCTCTGGTTCTTGTTCCCTAGTACTTTTAATATTTACTAGGGAGAAGAGACAGGTAAACAGCTCATTACTTGTCTCTCCCAGTAAGAATGACAATAAAGCTCAGAGGATGAGCCAACACAATAATCCAATCCTCAGGTCTAGGGCCTGGAGTAGGTGGGTATCATTGTAGAAGAAGAATTACCAAAGGAGACAGATGGTGAGTCTAGTTAGGGAAGGGTGATCCCCGCAGATGAAGCCAACTGTGCAAAGGTAGGAAAAATAAGCAGGAAACAGAGAACAGTAAGTTCATTGTTCCTAGAGAGAGCCTTATAGGACACCGCAAACAGAGAGAGGGCACTGGTGAGAGAGGAGTCAAAAGGCCAGCTAAAGGGTTTGTTTTATCTTGAGGGCTCTGGGAAGATGTTGAAATATTTTAATCAAATATTTTGGAAAACATGGCAGCGTAAGAGGATACTTTGATCCTCATTTTCAAACTAAGTTTTGAAATTTCCAGTTTTCTTCTCTTTCTGACCCCCATAGAATTGTGCTTCCCCGCCTCCTTGAAGTTAACAGAGCTGCATTGCTTTGAAAACTGAAATATGATTCCTTTTGTTGTGGGTGGAAGCATTTATCACTCCTGCTTGGATCTCTAACCCCTTCCTCTGTGGTGGGGATTGTAGATGAAGGTGTTTCTCTAAGCAATCACTGGAGACTGCTGGCCTGAAGGGTCACTAGGTTCACAGTGGGACTGTCTGTTACTGCAGTGTAACTTTGCCTACCCTTCCCAAGAAATGGGGGATATTCTTATAATCAATAAGCTATTGCCGCTGATTTGCAATTAGTTCAATGAAAACAAGTTATATTCCATCTTAACACTGCCCACCTGTCAATAGTAACTTTCTTCCACTGCTACATCCAATCACTTCTCCCAGATTTTGGAAGTGACATTTAATAGAGCGTTTGCTTATCTATTTACTTATAATTAATTTTTGTTTGGAAAATTGAAAAATGCAGAGTAAAATGAAGAGGGTGTGCATTTCTTTTCATAACTTTTACCAAGCAGCAGTACCTTGGTAAATGGAAGTATTAAATGTATAAGGATAGTTTAAATCCTAAAAGGAAACACTGTACATGTTTGCATGCACTTTATTCTTTGTACTTTCTGACTGCTGCTTTAGGACATGCCTGCTTCTCAGCACCAATTTATGTCCATCTCATATGTCAACAAATGTTTTAAAATGTTGAGGAATACAGAGGAAGCCAGATTCTTCTTTCTCAGAGGTGCATCTAAACCTTAAAACATGGGAGAATTCCCTGATAGGCCATTCATTGGATACTGTTAAGCCTTCTGTACCAGCCAGATATATTATTCATATCACAAAAGGGAAATTGCTTATCCTTATGCTTATAAACTCAGATAATTCAACGGCTGTAGAATGTTACATGGGTTTGGTCTCAGGAGAAGAATATACTATGTCCATATATTATACAAATGAGATATGTTTAAAAACATGGTCGTGAAGGAAACACTTCCTGAAAGGACAAGTTGTAAATTTGCCTGTAAAATCAGAAGGCCTTCGCTAACCCTTTGAGAGTTGGCCAAGATGATCCCTTGGGTAAGGAATCTAACCCTTTCAAATTGCATGAAAATTAGAAGTTAAATGAAGATGTTATGGATGGAAAATCATTTCTAAATAAACCACTGGGATGGAAAGCATTAGAATAATGGCTTTAAAAAAATATTATTTTTTTATTTTTCTATATCACTCACAATTATTGTAAATGCATGCACTTTAAAATAAAATATACTCATCTAGTCCTCTTTTAAGAAAATTCCGTAGAGGTTTTTTTTTAATAGAAAAAAAGTAATACTTTCAACAAAGCAGAACCTTAACACAAAGCTGATGTTAGTGGCCAAGAAAAGCATGTTATCTTACATTTTCTGTGTAATAAACAGAGAGAGAGAGAGAGAGAGAGAGAGAGAGAGAGAGCGAGCTTACTTTTCACTCTCTCTCATGGTAACTATGTCTCCTTAGATCTGGTCTCTTCAGGACACCAGAGCATGTTATTGCCTTGGCTGTTTGGTTAAAACAGAGACAGCGATTAGGCCAGAGGCTCTTTCTCATTTCCTTTTCAGTGGTGTTCACTATTGAGAAATATGAAACTGCGTGATTTAGTTGCCCAATTCAGGAAAAGGAGTTGTCCATTTTATGATTCCAAACTGTGTTGCCAGAGGGGTTCCAGGCAAGCATTGTCCACTCTGCCCAGAGGGCTCAGTTCACCGAGAAGTGGCTGGTGGGGCTGTAGCCAGCGTCAGCCTTGCTGCAGCTAATGATCTCAACAGGCCTGAGGACAGAGAGAAAGGTTCCCCTGGATGTGCTTCGCAGAGAGCCCAGAGGAGTCTCAGAGTCAAAGCAGGTGGAGCAGAAAGAGGTGTCACACCATCCCTGTTCCGAGGTTGGAGCAACAGACCTTTCCAATAAGAATCCAACCCTCTGCAGCCCGTAGCTAATGAGAAGATACCCTGACACATTCAGTCCACGGAGGCTTAGAGACATCATCAGGGTGCAGAGGACCCCACAGGCTGTGAGGGAGTTAGAATGAGTGACGCGTACTGAGGAGGCATTGTGTACCAGACACACTGTTAGTGCTTCTTGGGCATTCATTTATTCAAACTTCGCAACCACTCTCGGACATCATTATTATGACTTGCCACATTGTACAGATGCAGAAATGGAGGTGTAGAAAAGTGAAGGAACTTGCCAAAGGTGATACAGCTAGTCCAGAGGAGAGCCAGATATCAGCGAAGAGCCTGCCTCCAGAACACACACTCAGCCACCAGGCTCTAACGGCTCTCAGAGAGAGGCAAAAACAAAGCAGATAACTCCAAGTCTTTGCTTCCAAGAGGAGGTGCAAGTTATATATCACATGAAAAGATAATGAACAGGAGAATACAGAAAATGATAGGTGCCAAGTGAGTGCCAGGATATGTATAGTTGTTGAAATAGGTCCAAAGGAAAATAGATTATAAGAAGGAAAATAACTTAAAAAGTGGGTCCTTGAATTGGACGTGAATAAGTAGGGACAATGTAGTGTGGAGAGAGAGGACATGCGTGGGCCAGCCTCACAGAGGCCTGAGTTCAAATCCCAGCTCTGCCACTTACAAGCTGTGAGCATGGTAAATTACTTAGTTCTTTGTGCTCTAGTTCCCCTATCTAAACGACAGTAGAACCTATTTCAAGGAATATTCATGAATTTAAACAAAATTTGTTAAGTAGAGGTCTTAGCATAGTGCCTGGCACAAGGTAAACACTTAATATTTTTATTACTATCCAATTGAGGGCTAATAGGAAGAGGATTTCAGACGAGGGGAAAGGCCTTTGAAATATATCTGTAAAAGCCAGAAACACACCTCTGTCTGCTCAGTTCAAGCTGACTAGATGGGGGTTATATGTCTGAGTTGAGCTGAGAAGTTAGAGAGAAGCTCCCCTCAATGGTCACTAGGGGGTCTCAAATAATCTGAAAAGTTGCATGTGGTCATTTTGAACAATAAGTATTATGGGTTTTGTGCAAAGATGTGAGTATAGGAAAAGAGTTGGAGACGCCTGAATAAGCAAAACCCATTTTGTATTTGGTGATACAGTCTGGCCTGGAGGACACTCATGAGCTACAACTTAGGATAATTGACTGGAAGAGCAGAAAATAGGAATTAATTCAGTAATCAAAGAAAGATTTGTCAGATACCAAGTAGGAGTCAGCTCTAAGCTGGGTTTCAGGGTATACAATGAATGAGGTAGAGATGACAAGGAGCCCCCAGGAAACTCAGTCTTGTGATGGAGATAGATAAGAAAACAGCATGTACAATCCTATTTGAAAAGTGGTATCTGAAAACCAAAACAAAAAGCAATGCACAAGCTTCAGGGGAAGCACGGAGACTTAGGATACAACACAGGGGTGGGGAACACTCCCAAGAAGAGATAATTCTTCAGAGGAGTCTGGAAGGAAGAGGCAGGGCCCAATGAGCAGATGCGGGTTGCGGCGGGGGGGGGGGGGGGGGGGGGGCGGAGAGGCTGTGGGGAGGAGGCATCTGATCAGAAGAAACAGCATGGACAAAGCCTGACAACTGGAATCAGATGAAATATTTAAGGAGTTCCATAACACTTCCCATGAGTAGGGTGCAGTGGGGTGTGGCACAGGAGGTTGAGAAATAATGTGCTAAAGACCCTAGAGACACATAGAAGAATGTGTGGGGGAGGGATGGGCTTGGCTTTCCCCTTTGGAGAGGTCCCTCTGGAAGGAGAGGGAAAGAGAATGAGGTAGATGGTGAGACTGGAGGCCTTTAAACGATTTAGAAAGCTATTTCACAGCGCTCAGGAGAGAAATAGTTTCGATGTCACTGGATGACAAGAGGAAGGACTCAATGGGCTATAGCATAAGTGTAATGAGCAAAGGTAAAGCTCCAGACTCTCCTTGGCTTCAAGTACAAATGGCAAAGCGACCCGGCAGGTGAAGGCCCTAGACCAGGGATGGTGAACCTATGACACGCGTGTCAGAGGTGACATGCGAACTCATTTTTTTGGTTGATTTTTCTTTGTTAAATGGCATTTAAATATATAAAATAAATATCAACAATATAAGTCTTTGTTTTACTATGGTTGCAAATATCAAAAAAATTTCTATATGTGACACGGCACCAGAGTTAAGTTAGGGTTTTTCAAAATGCTGACATGCCGAGCTCATAAGGTTCGCCATCACTGCCCTAGACAGATGCCCAGGATGATAATAGTTGCAGAAAGCCTAAGCACAGCTGGCCCTCTCTATTGTTTTCTCTCTCTTATCCTCTGCCACATTAGTCCTTTTCACCCCCTGGGAGGCCTCCCTTTTTCTCATAATTGGGAATGGACGTGGGGTGCATGGCTATTGGGGAGACAGCCAAGACAGCAGAGGGCAATGAAGAAAGAGAAGGAGCTGAAGAACAAAACATAGAAAAAACTTGAGAAGACAGGCAGTGCTTTTGCTAATGTCACTGGTAAAATAAAATGTAAAAACGAAATGTTATATATAAATGCAAACACATGCCTATGTGTGTATGCATTAAACCCTCTCAGCCAGAAGAATCTTTTCTACCACATTAAGAAATGGAAGTGTTAGAGGCTTGGAAGGGGGACACTTGGTTTTCCCCTTTGAATGATGGGTCATATTTTGATTTTTAGAGGAACATAGATAAAGAGTGCATTCTTGATTTTGGAAATGCAGTGGCTACCCATCATTTTTAGGATAATGTAAGGGTCTTGAGCATGGCTCACAAGGCCTAGATGGGCTGGCCCTGCCCACCTGCTTGGCCTCATCTCCCATCTCTGTGCCAGTCTACACCCTGGTTCTTTTGGCTTCTTTTACATTCAGCACTCATCACTCATGTATTCACTATTCAAGGTTCTCTCTCTAATCTTTCCTTTCTTCTCCTGGTTCTTATTGATCCTTCAAGTCACAGTATGAACACCGATTTCACAGGGAAGCCATTCCTGATCTCTCTGATCAGGTCAAATACCCACTCATAGATTATTTTGAAGGCTTGTGCTTCTCTTCCACAGCACCTGCCCTCTTATAGTTCCTGTGTGTGTGTGTGGTGTGTGTGTGTGTGATAATTTGATAAATGCTTCTCTGGTTGTAAGTCCATGTAGGCAGGAACTATGTCTGATTTTACATAACATTTAACCTTCAATGTCTACAAATGCATGGTAAGCAGATATAAGTGTGTGTAGTCATGGGACAATGATGTCAGAGTGTAGTAAAGGTTTGAAGGAGCCGAACCTGAAAAGAGGTGTCAAAGATCAACTCAATCTGCCACCTATCCTAAATATTATCTTCACAATATATTTCTTACTTTTGGACTAAATGGGAAATATGACTTTTAAAAATTATATTTAGTTGTATGTGCTTTTTAAATTTTTCATGGGATTCTAGACTACAAAAAAAGGCCCTGCTGGGTAGTATAGTTTTTAGAACACAAAGAGAAGTGAGGGTTCTTGAGTCATAACTTTTACATTACAGATTTTCTATATTCATTTTCAACCTAACATAAAATTAATGCAGCTATTTTATGCAAGATCTTACTATTAGTTTCTCTAGAACATTCATTGAAAGTATGTCTCATTATTGAAAATCCATCCTTCAGTGTGTTTCCAATCATCTAGCCACCTCAAAAAAGACAACATCTGAAGCCAAATCCCTGCTTTCCTTTGTGATTACAAGGACAACCAGTAAATCAGAGCGCAGTCAATGCCAATTGCTGAAGGTGGGTCCTACAAGTTACTCTTTGTCTGTAAGCTACTTGCAGGAGATGTCCAACATGCAGTTCTTTGGTATTTTCCCAGGAAGTGCAAAGGTTTATAGGTAAAATTCAAATTAGTCCATTTTCTTACTACAGATATAGTTCTCATGTAGAAGGTATGCTTGTTAGGAAAAAGGTTAAGCCAATAAACTCAAATTGTGGAAATATCTGAGAACTTACTTCATCTATAATACAAATTACTATGAGCAATATAAAGTTGACTATCAATCATTATTTACAGAAAAGTATCTGAGACCCTGACACTATTTTAAAGTCATAACTTTGCAGGGTAAAATTATTTGGGGGGGGGGTAGTAATACTTACTTTTATAAGACTTTAAGAAAGTTCAGCTTTTATTTCTACATTTCAACTTCAGTCAGAATAAATAGAACAACTCTACCGAGAGTGAACAATGGTGAATGGTGAGAGTTTTCTCACTGTTGAAGTGGGAGGTTACAAATAAGCAAAGGGATGAATCTGGAAGGATCGATGTCAGCGATTTTCAAGGAATGCACCACAAGAATTTTTAAAACATGCAGTACCTGACTTTTAGTCAAGGGAGGGCACTGACCTCTTTGCCCTTAGATTGTCAAATTAAAAAAAAATGACAACAGCCAACACAACAATAGCCATCTGGTGTGAATGAATTACAATTATACCTACTTTTTTGTCAGATCGGCAAAAAATATATATTTTGATATGCCACAGAATTTTAGTAATTAGTTTATGTGAGCCATGAGATAAAAAAGATTGAAAATTGCTGATATATGTTGTAATGAATTAAAGTTGAAAGCTTCAGTATAAATTCATGCTTTTAAAAATCTATCTTTCTGTCTACCTAGCCATATATACAGATAGTAACATATAGACATATTTGTAGATATGCATATATTCACAGGTAAGTATACACACATATGTTTCCTTGCTCTGACACCCAAGCAGGCCTAGAAGCAATGACATCTAATAGCAATGAACATACTTAGGGCCCACATCTTGGTTTTTAATATAATTCTCCCATGAAGGGAAACAGGGTTTCTTGGAGCAATGGCTGAATCTAGAACTGAGGAAGGAAAATGTATAAGATGAGCCTGCATCTTGTAATGGCAGAAAGTAAGAAAATGCTGAAAAAAATCCCACAATAAGAGGGATATGTCAAAGGGACACACATGCCAACTGAAAGAACTCCCAATTGCCAAAGCTGAAACAAGTTGAGCAACAACATAGTATTGAATTATGACCTAAAACACCAAATACATATTCATGGGTCCATACTGACATATGCAAAGGAGTGCATAAATCATTAAATAAATGTAGAATTGACAGATCTCCTTTGGAGAAGAATTACAAATATTTTATGTGGATACTCAGCCTTCAAGGAGGTTGAGCCTAACTCCCTCCTCATTAAGGGCTGTTTATAGTGACTTCTTTCCAAAGAGTAGAGTATGAAAATAGGGGAAAAGAATGAGTTTATAGTGGAAAACAAGATCTATAGATATGTAGATATATAGACAGACACTAACCTGTGTATATACTTACATCTACAAATATATCTGTATGCAACTTGGTGGTCAGGGTTAACATGAATAATCAAAAGTCATTTTGACAGTGTGATAAAAATGGCATTTTTACCCTATGAAATCTTCTTCCTCAAAACACAAAACCCCATTCTAATCATGAGGAAATACATCAGAAAACCCCAATTGAGTGAAATTCTACAAAACATCTGACCAGCACTCCTCAAAACTGTCAAAGTCATCACAACAAAGATAATATGAGAAACTGTCACATCTATGAGGAGTATGAGGAAATGTAATGTGTTTTTCTGGATGGGATCCTAAAACAGAAAAAGGACATTGGATAAACTGAACAAATACAGCCCAGCCAGTGTGGTTCAGTCGTTGAGTGCCAATCCATGAACCAAGAGGTTATGGTTCAATTCCCAGATCAGGACACATGTCTGGGTTGTGGGCTTGATTCCCAGTTGGGGGCACACAGGAGGCATCCAATTGATGTTTCTCTCTCATCAATGTTTCTATTTCTCTATCCCTCTCCCTTCCTCTCTCTAAAAATCAATAAAAACATATTAAAAAACTAAGTAAATACAAACAACATATGTATTTTAGTTAATAAAACTATATTAATATTGTCTCATTCATTGTGACAAAAGTACTATACTTATATAAGATATAAATAATAGAAGAAAGTGGGTATGAGATATCTATACTAACTCTGCAAATTTTCTGTAAATATAAAACTTTTTAAATACAAAAATGTTTACTTTTTAAAAAACCTAAAGTCTATAAATTTAACTTAAAGTGGTAGAATTAAATAGTAAGATCTAATCTTACTGATATAAGCCAATATTTAGTTCTTTTAAACAAAAAGACATAGTTTTCTTCATATATTAACCTCTATGACCAATTGCTTTCTCTATAATTTTTTAGAAAATATTAGATCATGTTAAACATCATCAATTAAAACCAGGTTAGAATGTTCTGGAATTGATAAACATATCAATATGCATTATCTATATGGGTATATTTTTCAAAAGACTAGTTTTTAAATAGCCAAGGTTGGTTTACTCTTCTAAGATACTAAAAATCATAGGGCAAAATTGGGAAGAATTATAAAGTTGAATCCAGGCAGAATAAAGATAAACCTCAGCAGATCATTTATTCATAATTTTAGACCCTAGTAAACAATGCAGTGCACATTTATCCGTCCCTACTCCTCCACCTGGCCCATGCAAGTTATGTCACTGAGATGCTTCTTCTGACCATGAGAACAGCCACACCATTCTGGGATTAAATGTCTGACTGTGGGTGCACCTACTAAGTTATATTTGCAGCTAGAAAGAACCAGCCTGAAAGTGTCTCATGCTTAGAAGACCCCAGAAAATGCTTCCTTCCTTTCAGATTCACTTGACTACCATGAGGCGCTTTCAGGCATATTATCGATTACGTCACAGATGTCAGTACTAATTCACATACCGTCTTCACAACTGTTTCCATATACAAGTACTACCTGTAGTATTTGTCATGTATGTTATGTTTTCCTAAATTCTTAATAAACTTTTTTTTTCTCTTAAAAAAAGAAAGAACCAGCCTGATCCAAGCAGCAGCCTTCAATTCCTGAATCATCTCTCTCTTTAACAACTGCAGTGATCCAAGCACTTTATATGTGACAAGGTGTGCGTTTCTTCCAACCTATCGCTCTCCTCTTTGTCCTCTCCAGAATGTCTGCTGCCCAGAAGTGAGCACAATCCAGCTGAGATCTGGATGATGCAGGGTCAAGCGCACTCATTACCTCTTTATCTTGGGAAGTTCTAGTTCTATTAATGTACCCTAAGTTGCTATGTGAAATCTCCAAAATAGGTATCATAGCTTACATTCAAAACTGGATGGTAGATACAAATACCACATTATCTGTGATTACTGTGAATGAGGTTAGCACATTAGCATTTGTTTGTGAATATCAGACTTGGCTGCCTAGAGGCTGCGAGTATGCGTGAATCACAGCCTCCTCGGATGACACAGTCAGTGGTGCCCTCAGATGACACGCCTTCCATCATTCCCTTATTCTTAAAAACAAACAAAACCACCTTCTTCTTTTTGCTCTGACTGCACAGATATAAAGTCAGAACTGAACATAATGATGGATAGAGAGTGCTCTTTAACCTAAGTGTCTAAACTCTTGGTAGTTTCTGTCTATTTAAAATATATGTACTCCTATGAGAAGTATTACTGCCTATCTAACAAATAATGATGTCATACAAAGTTAAGCAATTAATAATTCAAGAACGCTTTAAGACACAGGTGCCAAAGAATATGCTCTCCTAATCTTTGTAAAAATAGGTAAAATAATATAAAATTTCATTGGTAAATTGTGAAAACTGTTTTGTAACAAAGTGACTTTCATGCAGGTGATAGATTTCCTTAAAATGCACTTAACATCCTATTTCTGCTCTATCAATTCTACTGACCAAGATAAAGTTATTTTAAACATTAATGCTCTCAGGAATATACAGCAATGATAAATATGCCGAAAAAATGACAAATCTCCAAGAAAAATAAGTAATGCAATGCCAGCCGAATTTCTATATGAAATAAGCTACTCAGTGATATTAGTATATTTAATTGAGAAAGATGAATAATGTTAATCTTAGGAAGTTTATTTATAGTGGACTTAGATTAAGTAATACAATTAACAGCTATAGAATTTGTAGATCAGAATCAGAGGAGAAGAAAAACATTAATTAATAATTAGTCAAGATTACATTTGAATAAATTAGCAAAAGGAAAAATATCCATAAAAAACATCTAATTTTTAGTTCCTTACAAGAGAAGTGGTACTGTTTGCTTTACAGACTAATTTATAAAAATACCCAATAAATAAGTACTCATTTTCACTCCTCATATAATATACAAAACAACAATCTGCTTCCCTCTCTGAAGTACTTTGATTTTTTAAAAAGGAAACACAGGAATGAAGGAGATTCTTTTCCATGCTAAACAAAGGTTCCTAAACACATAATTTCATTCATGCAAAGCACAATTGGAAAGGCACTAGGGACCTCAATTTAAGAACAATAGACATAAGACCGATGTATTGGTTGCCTCCTGAACGGCGTACTCAGCAGTTTTGGAGCACTTAGCAGTGATGAATAGGCATGAAGAATCAGGTACTGAGAAGCCATTTCCTTGGAAATGAAATCTTTTTTTTCCTTTTATCTTTTGCCTGTCTTGGAAGCTCTGAAGTAACCAAGGATACAGAGGAGTGGGGAAAGCATGCAACTGAGATTACCCAAAGGAGATGCTCATGATGAGGCTGAATAAAAATAGATTCTGGGGAGAGAGAGGGGGGAAATGGCCTTAATCTTCAAAATTCTTTTGATGTGTTATTGCATTCAGAATAATGGATTTTCTCAAGGTAAAATCCAAATGGACTCATCTGTCAATTAAAGATATTTTACTCATAGACTAGTCGAACATTTGACTATTATTAGAATCAAATTCTAATATTAAAATCAAATTCTTATTTTCAGTATGTAATAGCCAATTCTCCTAGCTGGAAAAAGTAAAGGGAGAAATGATAGGAAAATAAATAAAGGGAGTCTTTAGATGCTATCTTTATAGAACTCCATTATTTCTGGTTTCATGTAGTATTTTTTAAAACTATCGAAGGAATTGTTTTTGGGGGGGAAATCCATAACAGTCATATCTCACATTCTTGAAAAAAAACCCCATAGCTTTTTGACCCGGCCTCCTATGTAAGGAATTTCATAATTTCCAGAAGCCTTGGCACTTGTCTGCATCCTCTTTCCAGGCTGCTTGTCATTTCATAATCGCTTTCATGGTTCCCGTTTTCCTTATTACCTGAATTTGTGCTCGAAATATTTCAAGCACAGGGAAGCATCCTGGTGAATCGACAAGAATTGACAGATGCCATTAGAAGCAGCCCCGCTCTTAACTTGGACTTTAACTTCTACTCTTACACAACAAAAGTCCATATACAGACTCAACATTTCCCTCTAAGAATCATATATCCTTAAGAGTCACGCAAGGATGTATCACTCTACTACTGCTGCCATCACAAATGGAGCAGGACTCGGGAGTCAGAGTCCCGGTGCTATGATGGGCTATGGAAAGACTCAGCACTTTTTTACTTCAAGATGGTAACTTAGAAAGATATAACATTTTTTTAATAAGGAACATTTTTATTCAAATTATTGTTTGGATATGAAAACTTCAATAATTTTCATTGTATTTAATGAGGTTTTAATGAAATCTGGTATATGGGTTTTCTTTTGATTATTAACTAACAATAGTATTTACAATTTTTAAAAATATGTTTTTATTGATTCTAGAGAGAGAGGAAAAGAGAGGGAGGGAGGGAAAGAGAGAGAGAAACATCTATGTGAGAGAGAAACATCAGTTGGCTGCCTCTCCCATCCCCGCTACTGGGGATGGAACCTACTACCAAGGCGTGTGCCCTGACTGGAAATCAAACCTGTGACCTTTTGGGGCATGGGACAATGCTCAATCAACTGAGCCACACAGGTCGGGGCAATATTTATGATTTTCAAAGATCTTTCAAATATACTACAATCTTCACAGAATTTTGGGGGGAAGGAAAAAACAGGAGGCAGAACTAAAATGCATCAAACATCTTAAGTATATCAGGGGCTATCATTTTTATATATCTCATTTTTCTTTATGCTCAACTTTAGGACAAATTTCCTTCCAATCTCACTATTAGAAGTAGGCGTGCTTCCACTGAGCCACTGAGTTGCTCATATCTAATGGACACTGAGATTTGTACATTAGTACCTGATTTATACATGGCTCCGAGGAAACTTAGCATGACCTTAGCATGAACCTAGAAGAGGGAGGGCCCTCTGTGTCCCTTGAGAACATAGGTTTAAACTTTCCAACTTTATAACCAGCTTGAGTCCCCAAACTCAGCTTTTGATAGGTGATCATTTCAGGGAGGCAGGGCGTTCATTGATCTCTCTTGCTAACATAACAAGACTCTTTTTTGATTTGCTTACCACCAACACCACCAAGTCACTTCAAGCCTTCCTGAGACTTATTGATAAAGCACTAGTAAGACCCACATGCATTGGTGATCTTTTATTTTTTCCTCCTGTCTGGGGAAGGGTCGGTTGATGGACTGAGTACACATTGTTCTCAGCCTTCCTTAGGCTTCTCCTCTTCCTTTCCTCTCCTCTAGTCTCTCTTCCTCATCTCCCCGCTCTGGTTGCTCTGAAGGACCAAATTCTCCCTTCGTGATACAGAGCAGCTTTCACCCTCAGATCACAGGAACACCTGCCTGCAAACAAATTCTCAAGGGACTTCCTACTCCAAGAGCATCTTTAATACGTATCTCTTCTGAGAAAGGTATTTCTCTTCCCAAAGAAGATTTTGGTGCTATTTGTTAAGATAATACTTTTCTTTTCATTTTATTACACCTGTGTGTGAGTATTAGCATCATACCTTATTTCCAATTGCCTTTCCCTCATCACTCTCTTCTATAAGCTACATCTTTGCTGGCTGCCATAAATGTTTCCTAGAATAGGACAAGGTTTAACAAACAAATAAATAATATAACATCTCACTGAATGCTGACAGCAAATCTGGGTGATTAGCACTATTGTATTTTTCTTTTATGAATGAGGAAAGTGATCATAAAAGTCAGATAAGTTATGCTCAAGATCTGCCAGTCATAATGAGAATTCGATTTAAACTTAGTTCAATATAGCTCTAAAGCAGTGGTTCTCAACCTTCTGGCCCTTTAAATACAGTTCCTCATGTTGTGACCCAACCATAAAATTATTTTTGTTGCTACTTCATAACTGTAATGTTGCTACTGTTATGTGAATAATAATGTAAATATCTGATATGCAGGATGGTCTTAGGCGACCCCTGTGAAAGGGTCGTTCGACCGCCAAAGGGGTTGAGACCCACAGGTTGAGAACCGTTGCTCTAAAGCATGGGTTCCTTCCCTTGCATAATACTATCTGCTAAGAGAAATGTGTATGGGACCCCGCCCCCCACCCCAGCTCCCGCAAATGCTTTGTCAAAATACACAGGTCACCTATTCTTTCTACCCACCCCTCCACCCCCAGATTCTGATACTCCTTGTTAGTGAGATGGGAAGATGAGAACTGAAAGGATTTGTTGCACACATTATTGTAGACATGTCTGAGACAACTACCTTCCCAACTCTCACCATTCCTACCATAAGGGAACCAAAGATCTAGATTCTTAAAATGTTGACATTTGAGTTAGCTTTCTAGAGTGTGCTCTCATTTAAAAATATATAAATGTATAAAATAGTTTTTGAAGTTATTTTACAATAAAACAGAAATAAAATATTATTTTAATGTACAAAGAAATTTGTAGTTTTTAATTGTCATGTTAACTATTAGATATGATTGATCTTTTAAAGGAAATATGAAAACAATGGCATATTATATCTATTTCAATGGCTCAACTGATAAATTCTTTTACATATAAAGTTTCAATATTTTTAATATGTCAAATACCAATATTTTTCTCCATTTGTCATTTAATGTCTTATCTTGAAAACATCTAAAATCAAAGCAATAGCAAAATGAGAAACTAAAGAAGGGTAATAATAAGAAAAGTCTAAGAAGATATTGATAACTTTAGAATCAAATGAATCTGGCAGACCCTGTTAAGTCCCTACTTCTGAGGAGAACTATGTTAAAAATTTTACATACAGTATCTTATTTAATCCTTATAGCAATATGATAAGGTAAGATTAATAGCCATGTTTTCTAGATGAGGCAAATAAGAAGTGCAAGTAAGTTACATAGTTGCTCAAGGTTATACAGCTCCTAAAGGAAGAACAAGGGTGCAATCATGATTGTCTAACTCCAAAGCCCATGGATCACCAGAGAGCAGATAAACAAACATTAAATTGTACATCTTCCTTATGTCAATGAGGCTTTAGAGAAGTGAGCTATCTGAGGTCCAAGAAGGTTTATGGAAGAGATAAGCTGTTGAAGATAGGGGGAACTTGAAGGACGGTTAGGGTTTACATCGGCAGAGCAGAGGGCAGACCATCCCCTCTAAGGAAATCAGATGGGTGTGTTTGGGAACACTAAGAAGACTGAAGTAGTAATTAAAGAAGAGAAATCTAGATTGGGAATCATGAAAATTGAATCATGAGAACTGAAGATAGGTCAGGTAAGACACAATTACAAAGAGCTTTGAAGGTAAAATAGAAAACTATCCAATGTTAAGCCATTCACTCACTGCACAAAGATCTATGGATGCCCACTCTATGAGCCAGGGAAAGGGAACAGAATAATAGAGAAAGCCCTGGAGAAAGAAGTCTATTCACAGTTCTGTATACCCCCTTCCCCAATCAGGGACATATTCTCTCTGCAACAACACACTGGTAATATCCTACTCTTAAGCATAGGCAAACATAGAGTCCTAGTCTTAAGCCTTACCTAAGGCTTTTCTTGCTACTCCAAGAATTAATTTATTAGAGTAGCCATCACCCAATGAAGAATGGGGGTTGGAGCATAAATTCTCCAGTGTCCTCAACCCTCACGTAGGACAAATCTGAAGCAAGTCCTACTTCATTTCCCAGAGGCCCCCAATGGGATTGAGTTGCAGCATGCTTTCCTTTCCTGTTTTACTTCCCCGCTCTCCCATTGGGGTTTCCCGGTATAATCTCCCAAATAAACCATTTGCACTCAATTCTTTCTCTCAGAGCTTGCTACTGGGGGACCCCAGTTCAACACTGACGCACAACAGTTCTAGAAACAACTAACCATGGTAGAACACTTCTAGGCCAGGAGCCTTTATCAATTTGCTCATGTCACAACGTTTCATTCTCACAACAGCCTATGAGGTGCAACTGTTATAACCCCTCTTTTGCAGTTGAGGAAACTGAGAGAGAGTTCCAAACTTGCCCAGGAAAGCTTGAATCCAAATTTGAACCAGGAACTCTAGCTCAGCATCAGTGCTCTTAGACCTAAGTCAGCTGCCTCTCTGCACATGGAAAAGAATTACTGTACAGCAGAGGTGGGGAACCTTTTTTCTGCCAACGACCATTTGGATATTTATAACATCATTTGGGGGCCATACAAAATGATCAACTTAAAAACTAGCCTGCTATATTTAATTGGTCAAACATTTAATTAACTCACCCCTAATGCCTTGGCAGGGCCAGACCAAATGAGTTTGTGGGCCTTTCACAGTACATGGGCTGTATGCTCCCCACCCCTGCTGTATAGCAATTCAAACCATATTGTAGAAGTACAAGGAGCTCTAGGAGAACATATGGAGGGATTAACTCTACCTGGACTTCAGAGAATATCAAGCAAACCAAGTTCTAATGGATTAACAGGAGTTTTCTATGGAAAAAGGCAAAAGAGTGAAAGAACATTCCTATACAAGGTTCATCACACAGCAGGGTGAGTCTTCAGACATCGTAGAGTCCCAACAAGGGTACTAGAGAAGGGGGTAGAGGGAGTCATGTGGGGTCTGTTGACTAGCCAGGTTCCAGCTTCCCTAGTCTTTCTTCAAAAGTGTAACACTGATATAAAGTTGCTCCTTTATATCATACCTACTTTACATATAAGTCACTGCCTATACTTTTGCTTGGAGGAAAGTTCTGTGCTTTAAAAATATATGTTCCTAACCTCTATACTAAAGGATAGTCTAACAACTCAGATATGCAATATGTATGGTATAATAACGAGGCAAATAGCATTCATACTAATAGTAGCTATCATTTATACATGAAATTAGAAAGGCAGAGGCTAGGTGTAGCAGGTCCTTATGCTGACCTTATGTGTATAATACACAGTCAATAGATTTTCTAGTCATGAGGAGATATATGAAGTAGATAATGCTTTTAGAGCTTAGTTTGACAGTGTAAGATACATGAAAAAGGAGAGATGTGCCATACATAGAAGAAGTTTAGTTCTCCAAGCAGTCTAGAGCTGATCGGAAGGCCATGGTTAGCATGAACCTGCCATTGAGTAAACTAGATTATCCTAGGCAACCTGGTTAATCTTTCAATTTACACAACAGCAACAGCTACCATTGATTAGTTACTTACTGAGTGACAGGTGCTCTTCCAAGCACTTGACAGGTTTTCTTATTTAATCTTCACAGCAGTCCAAGAAGTGAGAACTACTTATTATCTCTATTTTATAAGTGGAAAAACTGAAGCACAGAGTTTAGATCACTTATGCTAGTTTACATCCTTAGTAAATAGATAACACACCCTTGTCATGGATTTGGGGGAGGATTAAATGAAATAATGTAAAAAACTTAGTCTATACCTGTCATTAATAACCTCTCAAATGTGATATTTACTCTTATTATCTTTATTATTTTCATAGCATGGCTTTCTGTGCCTTATCTCAAAACCTGGGAGGACAACATTATTTAAATAATGCAGAAAGATATTTAATTAAATAATTCCCTAATTATATACATTTTGTTACTCATCCTTTTCTTTGCACATATTCTCTGAAGAAAAATTTATAGAGTACCTGTTAGGTATAACATTGTACTTGGTGCTGGGGATATAAATGAGAACAAAGTAATCAAGCTGGCTACTCTCACGAATAGGATGAAGTATGATTTGTTACTATGAAGTCTCAGGGATTAGCTTGGTTACAGAAAGTTCCTTGAATTAAAAAGATGTGCAGTGAAGGTGTGGCAGACGTGGTCCAATCTCTAAAATGGTGATATTTTGATCTACCATAATATTTAAACTCTCTCAATGTATTATTTCGCAGCACTTCCTTTCATAGAAGGGCAGTTATGTTTAAACAAGACCAAATGGGTAAATTAATAAGGCACAGAACCATAGATTTTTATAGCATCGAAGAGGTTGAACTAAAAAACATGAGCACAGCCAGCATGGCTCAGTGGTTGAGTGTCAACCTATGAACCAGGAGGTCGAGGTTCGATTCCGGTCAGGGCACATGCCCAGGTTGCGGGCTCGATCCTCAGTGGGGAGGGCGTGATGGAGGCAGCCGATCAATGATTCTCTCTCATCATTGATGTTTCTAACGCTCTCTCCCTCTTCCTTCCTCTCTGAAATCAATACAAGTATATTTAAAAAGAAAAAGAAAAACATGAAAAGTCAAAGGGAGGGAAAATGAAGTATCCTTATAAGTGACTAAGACTGCCTAGTATATTATATGGAGATTTGGAGGTGCAGCAGAAATTCTACAAAGAAAGCCATGTCCAAAGAAAGCCATGTCCAAAGAAAGCCGGGTCCAAAATAATGGTGAGCACCGAACGCCAGGATATTAAAGGGGAAGTTCTGTAGATCTTGCAGAAAGTGCTGATGACTAGAAGAGATCAAAGGAATTCATAATATCTCCTATGTTAATCGTACACTACAGGGTTTATAATTATGGCCTAAAAATTATAAGGTTATTTAAAATTTCCCTTTAATTACATCTTATATTTGTCATTTCCCACCCCCTGAGATATCATGGGAACATAAAAGAGAATTTATATTTAAACTACATTATATCAGTTCTGGTTAAAGTCATCTTATGTTTTGTTATTTTCCATATGTTTCTCAGAGACTGGGAACCCTTTCAAGTAAACTTCAGAAGGGGTTTGAAGGAATTGTTGGAAAAGCAGGTAAAATACATCTGGATTTGTGACATTCCAACCTAAACCACAGAAAAGTTCCTATTAAAAAAATGAGCAAAGATGAATCATTTAGCCTTCTCTTCCAACTGTGATTTTTATTCATTTGAAGATAAAATTCAAAGGGAACATCTTAGAACTTCTGTTTGTCACCCTAGAGTTATTTCCAGGCAGCCTAGGAAATCACCTATTTCCAAAATCAGGTCATGAAACTGGAACTGCAATCTAATTAATATGTTCATAAAACAGCTCCACCACTACCAAACAGACAGCAACAATAAAATCAACTGTGTATTCTTTGGAATCCCCCAAACACAGCCCATTGGAGGAATTCTAATTACAAAACACTTTCTAATTTAGTAATTAAGAATTCTAACATTTCTGTCACATGTCTGCCCCTTTTCCTGACAAAATACTTGGTGTAAGTAATTTTAAAAGTGAAGTGAGACATCCTTTATTGACTTCGTATATTCATTCAGCATCACTGACTTTTTCCAACTTTATAGACACTGACATACTTCTCTCTTCAGCAGCTTCCTAATACCCACAGAAACTGTGCCAGAACCTGACTCTCCACCTGCCCCTTTGTGGTCCTCCCTCTGAGATACGATCTTAAATTGTACCTTCAGAAAAAATTAATCTCTACATTATCTGCATCCATCCTCCCTCCCTCTCTATCTTGGAAGAATCCATATCCTTCACTAGTTGTCCAGATCCCCTATCTAGACACTTCCTTTGGGACATGTTCCCTGACCCTTAAAAGTACCCCGTGTCTTCTCTAACTACTGGCTTGTCCTCTTTCTTCTTTTTCTCTCCCTTCCCCTCCTCTTCACCCCTCAATCTGTCCTTCTTGTCCAAAATTTTGAAAGTAATGTACACTACTTGTCTCTGCTTTTATAACCCCTAAAATATAACTTACCCCCAGACACTGCCTTACATCATTTTTCAAAGTGTTGCCAATAACTATTAATTCTCAAAACCATTGGCTATACTTTTAGTTCCCCAATTCTAGACTTCTATTATGTAGTTGGAACAGTCGGTTGTTTCTTCCTTTGGACTCCCCTAACACTTTGTATATACCTATATTAATATGCTCTCTACTAAACTTATTTCCTTGGCTGTTCTCCTCAATAGTATATGGTTATCTTCAAGGCAGTACTGTTATTTAGTTATCTGCAAATCCCATACATTTACATGAATCAGTATGTTCCAATCCAATTCACTATGAATAATAATTTTCAACAGCTCAGATATTGGGTTATTTCGTGATTAAAATGTTTCTTTGGCTGTTTGGCATTCATTCTGATGAATGAAAAAGTTAGTAGTCTTTACCTATGCAAAAAATAATTTTAAAGACCTATAATTAGAACATTTTGAAGAAAGTAATAGTGATGGTAACTGAACCCCAAAACATGTATGGTCTTTTATTGTTGACAAAGCTTGCTCAAAAACACTTCATCTGACTATCGAAACTGCCCTTCATGTGGAACTGGGAGCCATGTCAAAGGAGGGTCAGGCTGTGCAGTTTGATCACTGCCCACCAGAGCCTTGCAGAGATGATGAGTGAAGCTGAAGTCATATGCTCTACTCGCCCAGTGCGTGCCCAGAGGATGGGATGCCTTTTGCTTTGCATGGAGACTGTCCATCCACGAAGCACCACAGTCTGCATTTCGAATCCATTTGCCTGAAGTGGGGCACTTTTCCTAATAGAGCTGCTCAGGTAAGGATGCTATAGGTCAAAGTGGCCCTGAGAACATGGTTCACTTCAAATCCTTGTAAAATCCTTCATTCTGAAAACACTCGCTCACACACACACACACACACACACACACACACACACCCCACACATACACAGCTGATGATATGGTCAAAGTATACAAGTCACAGTGCTAACAGGAGCAGTGAGGGTTTCTCAGGGAAAGGCCATTGACACTCACTAGGCATCCCATGTACTTTCCTAACGTGCTAGCTAACAGGTTGAATCTGCTTATTTTCTATGGTCTTGCTGCTCATCTGTTTTCCTGAAGGTCCATGGCCAGAGTGCTAAGACATTTGATACAGAACAACATGGAAAATAAAAAAGCACCGGGCTTTAAAATAGGCCTGCCTTGGTTTTGAGTGGGTCGGCTTCCCTAAGTAAGATATGTGAACTTGAGCAAGGTATTTACCTTCCATGAGCATTACTTTCCTCATCTGCAAGCATGCATTCAAAGAAGACCCGCCTCCGAAAGTTACAGTTGACATTAAATGGTGTAATTTATGTGAAAACATGGGGCAGGGATGGGGGAGGGGGAATTCAATTAGTGCTGGTCTGTTCCCTGAAGTATGCAATGGTTATATTTGTTGCCTATATTTTTGAAAATTCAGCCAGGAGGTTTCACCATGCCATTGTTTAATAGTCTAAGAAATTATTATTACAAATATGCTCTGAGAGTTTCTTTAATAGTCTACTCTTGAACATGAAGCCTGCAAATATCGGTTGCAATAATTTTCAACAGGTGGTGAAGAGCTCAGAGAGCTTTCCCAAGGTCAAGGTCACCAAAGCATTAACACCCAGAATTAGAATGAGAAAACTGTGTGGGGGAGGGAGGTTGTTTTGTTTTGGTTTTTTTTTTTCCTGAGCCAATAGCCTGATTATATAGAGTCTGGAGTAACCATTTTAAAAACCAAATATATATCCTAAAATTTTACACAATATAGTCTCCAGTTGAAGTATGTTGTCTTGGGTATGTTTATAGGCTGGTACTTCTCTAACAGCTGGAAATACCATCCAATAATCCATCAAATGATAATAGTTGTAGCAGGTAACTTATGGCTTAGAGACATTTTGGAGCTAAGGTGAAAAGGTGGGGCGAGGCTATTAATGAACATTAATGCTGTGGGGGTGTGGCCGAAGGAGGGAATGAAGAGGTGAAGTGTGGCTATTGTTGGAAGGAAGGGAGGGAGGAAGGAAGTAGGGAGGGAGGGAAGGATAAGGAAGGAAGGAAGGGAGGGAGGAAGGGAGGGAGAGAGGAAGGAAGGAAGGGAGGGAGGGAGGGATGGAGGGAGGGAGGAAGGAGAAAGGATCTAGCCTGTGGTGAGTGTGAAACTGGTTAAGTTCCCTCCTTGGGTTCCTCTTCCTCTAAGAGTTCTCAACTATTTTTTCCCCTTACGTGCCTTTTATTCTCTGAATCTGGGTACCTTAGCATTAGTGACTATAACTCAGTTATAGCCACTGAAAGGGGTGCAGGAACAAGGGGGCAGAAAATGAAGACTTTAATAAAAGCAAAACATCCCCAATTCATAGCTAATCATTTTCACATGACAGAATATTTTCTACTTTTTTTCCTTTTGTAGGAATTACCTAAAACCTCCCCGGCTTGGACCACCCACTTAGCCCATTGAGGATGTATCCTGTCAGCAGTTTAAAGTGCACTGTTTTACTACAGGGGAAAGTCTGCTGGGACCAAAAATTATATTTAATTTCCGTAAGTTGTGGGCACACTGGTATTGCAGATGGCAACTTTTCTCCGCTAGGATACCATTCCTTAATCAAATATTTAAAAAGTAACGCAAAAATATAAATTTTTATTTTCACCTTAAAACTGTAAGGTATTACTAAAAGGAATTAAGGAGGATACAGCTAGAGGCATTAAAAGGCAGTAAAATAGAAAGCCATGAGAAAAATTATATGTTAAATAGTGTTAGTAATTTAATTTAAAGGAAAGTTTTCGCTGTATCATATCTAAACCTGAACTTCTGCCTTAAACAATGGCTGACTTTACATTGAGCCCAGGGATTTGTAAACAAAAGGAGTTTTATAATTATGAGCTCTATTCCAAATTATATTGTGTTCACAAATAAATTGTATTTGGCCATAACAGGAATTCAGAGTCAGCTGAGAATCTGGTATTTGTGTTCTAAAATTGCTAGGTGGTTTTGTCACTTGGAGGAAGAGATGGTACAGAAGCAAGGTCAGCAGCGACCTGAAATCTCATTAGAAGACAAGCAGACACTGGCAGAGTTTTAGGTTGACTGAAAGGAGCAGAGCTCCCTTATCTTGCATGAGACTTAATACGTTTTGTCCTTCAATGCATTGCACAGGCGTCAAACTCAATGTTTCTCCCACCCACTAAAATTCTCATAAGAGAAGTGAGGTCATTATATTAGCCAAAACATAAACTCTGCAAAATGCAATTCTGGGGTGAGTTCCTTCAGTTTCAATATATGAAGAGCAGAAAAACTTAAAAGCTGAAACTCTAAGAGGCAAGGTAAAAAGGATTATCCTTTCAGTAAGAAGCAGGCCATCTTGCTTTTCTCTGATGATGTAGTCATTGAATATTTTATTGAATAAAAGGTATGAAAATAAGTACATACATGCATAATATTACTGATATATCGATTGATATCTTGCTTTATTCCATAAAGGATTTTGATCAAAGAAAACAAAACGGGTTAGTAAATTAGTGGAACCCTAGGTCGATAGAGAAAACAATTGTAGTGTGCTTTGCTAGATTGAACCTCATCAAGAACCTGCAAAGGGAAGTCAGTGCAAAGACGTGGGGCCTAGAAAAAGGGAACAGAAGCCTCAATGTTGAGTCAAGGTATGGAATCGCCCTATTTTGTCTCTTGCTTCAAGTCACCTCTCCTCATTACGAAGAGGGTTCCATAAAAGCACTCGGGTATATGGGCTTTAAAAAATGAAATTATAGGCAACAAATAAACAACAGTTAATCACCATCCACCATCACTAGTCCCGAGTCTTCCTCAGGTTCCCTCCAAGGAGCACACTGGGGGCCGCCCTAGACGGCTTGGCCTTCAACTCCTGCCTCCCAGGGTCCTCTCTCTGTGTCATTTCAGTCCACTGTAAAAAGGATGCAAAGGCATTTGAATAAAATGCCCTCCTACATTTTGTAAATGTAAAATTAAAAATTCAGTGGCTTTCAACATGGCCCTGGTGTTTCTGGCATGAAATTACAGCATTTTTATAAATCAGATCATACGAGGTTGTTATATATCTTCTAAGTAAGTCAAAAAGTTACAAACATATGTTAGGCACACTATGGTACGTCATCCTTTTGAGACCCCTGCATAATCCCACGTCATCACGCGTCTAGAGCATCATCTTAATTGTTCCTAAGTGAAATTTAAATTCCTAGAAAGCTGACTTGTATTTTCCTTTTTTTCAACCAGGCAAGAAGATCTGATCCCAAATTCCCAGGCTACCACTATATTCTCACAACTAGCCAGAATACAATGTAAGAAGAGCTATATGGTACTTATTCACCTACCGAGGCAAACCCTTATCTTTGTTTGGGTTGGCAGTAAAAAGGTCAAAAAACATAATAGAAAGAAGCTTTTGCAATAAAATCCTCCAGCAAATCTTTCTAATGTAGCTATAAACAAGAAAATCACATTCTTCCGACCACTTTTTAAGCACTCGAGGGGTAGTGTTCTATTAAGACAAGTAATAAGACCACTTATTAACTTTAACTTGTAACCAGTAAACAATGGATTTGTAAGCCAGCCCGAGGACAGGGGGATGAGAGTCCAAGTGGGAGCTTTGCACATAGGCTTCTGTTGGAACCATTGCCTCTGATAAACTTTTGAAGATTCCTCTGTACCCCCTGTATCTCAATCCCCCTCCTCCTTGCCTCTCAGAGAGCAGAACAGAAGGAGAGCACGCATCCCTGTGTTCTGCCTATCCGAAGGGTTGCCTTCATAGAGACGAGCTAGAGCTCATAAAACCAAAGCACAGACCTCTTTTAAAATGTCTATCCTTCCCTAGCCTTGATTGGTCTCTTGCCAACTTCTGATCTGCACCTTTGTTGAAAAAACCCCACAAAAACCTGCATGTAAGAATGAGGAAAAGGGAGTCTTTGGAGATGAAAATGAGGACAGCTTGGCAAATCCTTTCTCCTTAGCATGATAATTCATGAGCATGGAATCTAATCCAAGAGGGACTCTTACAGTGGGACAAAGGGAAAGAAAGGGGAAGGAGGTTTTCTGTCAACAAACACCGAGGATCTATGGCTGCAGTTGAAAGGTGAGGTTATAAACAAGAGAAAAACAACAATGGGAGAAGTTGAGAACCATGCACACCATTAATTAGGTCACCTGGAAAAAACCAGCACCTTCTTCCAGTTCAATGTCTTATTAAAGGATCTTTCGAAGGGGCCCAGGTGAGAATAGATACACGGAGCACTCATACCCCACGTTGGCTCAGATTGGTTACAACAGTAACAAATTGGCACACCATGCAGTGGAATGCATGAAGGGTTTCCTAGCTTCAGGCACAAAAGAAAACCACCAGGACTCCCAACTTCTCTCTACAGCTTTCAAACATTCATATTTCAGATCTAGAGAAGCATGAATAAGCACATTTACATTCTTTCAAAAACTACAAAATCGAAGGGCTCATTTCTTTCTAGTCAAAAGTCGAGGTGAGGTAAATGCCACAGCATAAAAGATGGCTATACTGGTAGGCATTCAAAGAGTACATGCATCCTACCAATTGACAAATAAACAAGTGGACCCAAACAACAGAGCTTGCACAGAACAAAAACTGTTGCTTTATAGCTAGGTACACTTTAGAGAAATGAGAATAGTAATCCCCCCCCCCCGCCCCCCCCCCGCCAAAAAAAAAAAATCTTAATAGCTACAAAATTAACCTTGACTAAGGCCTAAGGAATAGAAGGGAAAAAATAAATACTTGATCAATGCCTACCATGTCCTAGGGCCTGTTTCCGGGACCTTTTTATCTTAGGGTTAAAGACTACTTATGTGAATGTATTTGTAAGAATGACATAAACCTTATTGCTGAGGCCTGACCCTCACCGTCAGGACCAGCAAGGCGATGGCACCAAACCTCCCCCTGAGTGGGGAACTCTGGTATGCACTTGGATGTGGGCCACTGAGGTTTGCAAGCATGTCACCCAGACGCCCTCCCCAGCACAGTGGAGAGTGGGGACGGTGGCTCTGGACAGCAGAGAAAGAAGATACGCCACAGCTTCGATCTGGGATGTATCTGGTGTTGACAGAATGTGAGCACCGGCCCAGAGTGAAGGAGGATGTCACTCACCCCTCTCTGTTACTGATTTTCAGCAAACAAGCTAAAACGTCTGTAACAAACCAGCAAGTGATTTTGGTGGAGCCTTAAGATATCAGAAATCTTTCATTTGAGACACTGTCATGAAGGCAACTGGAAACCCTCTGAAACCTGTATTTTAATATCTATTACTTATCCGGAGGCCAGCCAAATAATTTACTTGGGAAATATACTTTCAAAGCAGACAGACTGCAGAATCCCAAACAAACCATGTTAGTAGCCATAAAACCTTAAAATGTGCCTTTATCATGCATTCACAAAGTTTCTGCTATGAGAGATGGGACCCAGTCAACCCTAAAGGTCTGGTAAAAACAAGCAATTTTAAATAATGAGCTCTGCTCTTATAATACCTTCAGCAATTAATTCCTACACACATTTAGTCATAAAACCTAATAACAAATGGTACGTGATGTCACATGTCCAGGAACCTTAATACATTGCATTGAACCTTAATACATGAGCAAAATCAACGCACTATGCAAGTTCCATGAGAGTCTGTACACTTCATGATTCATGTGTTGGAATTCTATTTAATTAGTTCTTCCTGGTAGAAACATTTCTTGAATACTTAAAATATTCCTTAATGTGAGGCACCAACACATCTTAGTATTATTTTAAAACTCAGTCAGCATTCTAAGTTTTTTCTTAATTTCTTTTAGAAATTCAGAAAGACCTAAGGACAGGCAAATTGATATTAGATGTCAGAAATACATATGTCCTTCCCCAGGGAATTTTCAAATAAAAGAAAACAAAAGATCAAAAAACAAATCCCAAACCTCCCTTTTTCTTTTAGTTATTAGTTAAATAGTTGCCATTCTCAAAGTTGTGCTTTTTCTTCCCCTCCATGAAATGCTAGCAATTGCAAATGTCCTCAGACTTGACTTTTTATTTGGGGGATGCTTTGATATTAACAACTAAATTGTTATTGCATAACCATTACTTTCTCAGACAACATTTGGTCTTAATGTTTTACATTTCATCCTCACTTGATACCAATATTCTTGTTCAAGACAAATCTGTCTCTGGCACTTGCCATGGAATTTTATAATTTTGAGTGGTACGAACTGAAGGGGGTATATTGATTACTCACCAGATCCAGGAATGCCTTCTAAAGGGGAAATTATTCACGTGCATCATATTTGCAGGTCTTCTCTCATCAAGATTTTCCTGGGCTCATATGCTACATGTAGTGATTTTCACAGATGAATTCCAACTCTCCTGTTTGAGCAGCTATCATGGGCAATTATTGCAACAAGTACTGAATTCAAAAAAAAAAAAAAAAGCACCCCTCCCCCCCAAAAAACAAATAGCAACAACAAAAGCCCTTCCAGGATCTGAAGGAAGAAACATCACAGAGCACTGCCGGTATGGGTCCATCCATTTAGGTTCCACTCATTAGTCAAAACACTAAAATAACCAGTTCAATCGTTTATCCTAAATGGTGGCAAATATTGTCCTGGTAAAAAATCCAAGCGCCTAGAGTGTAAATTAATGCATCCTCGTAGGAAGGACTCTGGAATGTGGGAAAGGGGGAGTCAAAAGACAGTTTCTGGTTATCCTTGTTAAAGAAGTGTTAGAAGGGAAATGGAAAACTTCAGGTTGCTTTGCCATGCTGTCCTTTAGAAATGAATATTGCTTTTTCTTCTTTCTGAGGCACATATTCCTGTGTGGTCACTTCAACGCAGTGCTGCCTTCTGAGATGAGTCGGACAAAGACCTGGGCAAAGGGGCCCGGCACCATGTATAACCAAAGCCAACTTCTTCCCCCAAAATCTCAGAACTGCCGGTTTTCAACTGCAAAAGTAGGAAGGCAGGGAGCAATTTCTGCTTTGCAGGACGGAATTACCTACCATCATGACTTCAGAAGGTGCTGTCATGAGGAAATTCATTTCAGATGCCTAACCCCATAATAAGGCTGCCTGCTCTCTTGACGTAAAATGACTAAGCTATTGATCCTTTCACGGCAGAAACCCCTTTAATTTGTTGTTATCAAAGACCATGTGCGGGCTTCTCAGATTTTGCCTTGGAAAGAAAATGAATTTCACAGCCGCGAGTCAGACGTTCTCTAAGAATTTCCTCCCCGCGGTCTTTCGTTCTCTCTCGGTCTTTACCCCCAATGCAATGCCCCAATAGGTGTCATTTACTCGGATGCTCTGACATCTTCTGAAAGATCCTCATGCCCAAGCCATACAGACCTTGCATGCTTTTAAAACACAATGGCAACAGGCTCCTGCTGGGGTCCCCCAGCGCCGCGGAATTTCCAGCAGAACCTTTGGAGTCTGTCTTCGCAGCCGCCGTGTCCGTGTCCGCCCTGGGCTGCGCCGCCGGCCGAGCAGCTCAGGACACTCGCTGGAGGTACAGTACATTAACTCTGCAGCAGCCCTGCCCGCTGCGGAGCGCTGCCTGACAGGGGATGTGCTGGCGTCAAGGGGGCCCTCTAGGTGGGTTCCCAGACACTGCAGCACGCCTGCCTTGCTCGCCTCCCTGGAGGAGCCAGCGAGCCAAAGGGGTTAAAGGCACGGCTCCTCCTGAAAACGCAGATTTTAAGTAAGTAATTACCAGGCAAGACAAGCAAAGCAGTAACACACACACACACACACACACACACACACACACACAGTAAATAAGCTCACAGACATGCTACACCTTGGCCAAATAGATATTAGAGAGGCGGGGAGGGTTTTTGTTTTTGTTTTTCCTTTCTTGCCCAATGGACAGAAAGGAAATAAAAGAAGTCAGAAGGAACTGGCATATGACAGGGTCAGGGTTTGGTCACTTTGAGTCCTCTTTTTTTTTTTTTTTTTTTAAACAAATAGATTGGGCTGGGGCTATCTTACTAACTTGATGGTTTGCATTTAGCTCCAGATGACCACAAGGTAATTTTGGACAGGAAATCCTGTGGAAGCCAGTTGTGCGGAAGTCAGTTACACTTCAGTGGCAATTGCGCCTGCTGCAAAGCTGCTTGTTTGAGGAGGGGCGTGTGGCTCAGAGGAGTGCTGCGATAAAGCCTTGCCATGCCTGCTGTTGACATTTTGCTTCTCCTCAAGCTTGCCCCTTTGTTGCAAAAATTCTGTTCAACAATCCCCTGAAAGCACCCCTTCATTGTTGATGCCATTTTGGAGCAAGAATAAAATAGTAAACTCTGGTAATAGTAGGTTGGCATATAAATGGTGTTTGTTGGAGATCAGTAGGTAAATGGACTTTATACCGTAGCAGTGCACTTAATATTAATGTATCACGTTAAACTTAGGTGTTTAAACAGCCTGCGGTGCAACTGCTTAATATTAAATGGAATACTGGCAACATTTAATATGCCATGCTATTATCTTCAGTTAGGATTTCCCCAGTGAGGCCCTGTCATCGTAGAAAACATTAGCCAGAGGTGGCAGTAGGGTGGGGGTAGAGTTATCATAAATTCAAAACCAGGTACAAGGAACTTTAGTCTTGAAAACTGCCATGGTTTGGGGAGGTTTCATTTTAATCAAATGATGATACTGATGGAAGTATTTCTGGAGGAGGAAGAACTGAGTGATTCCTTTAAAAGCAGTTGGAACTTGGAGGTTCAGGAAGATGGTATCACAGCTTAGAAGGAAGCTGAGCATATGTTGGGATGCATGTAGCCTCGGCAGGGTCCTTGTGACCTCCTCTTTCTACGGGGAATAAATATCTCTCCTAAGTGCATTTGCGATCTGAATCAGAAAACTTTGGTCTGAATTGTGTTTAACAGCTTTGAGTGCTTTGAATCAAGCATCATAGAGTAGTTCAAAATCTGATATTATGTTAGATGTTTAAATATTAGTATTAAGGGCAAGGAACACCCCAAATGTCTTGGGCCCTGTACTAAGTGCTTTACATTATTTTATTTAATTCTCACAACAACACTATTATGTAAGGATTGTTATTAGCCCTGTTTTACAGATGAAGAATTTCAGACATAGGGGGATTAAGTAGCTTATCCAAGGTCAAATGTCCAGTAAGGGTCATTATTTGAACAAAGAAAGTCTGCTCCAGAGCGTGCATGAATTACCACTATATTATAGTCCCTCCAGAATACCACCACCTTGCATTAGTGTTGTGCTTTCTAAAAAATTATCTTTACAGGTATTATCTTAATTTAGCCTCACAGAATCATGCTAAGGAAAGGTTGACACTTCTGACAATTTTGGAAATGAATCTCCAAAAGGATAGTATTTGTTCATCATCACGTGTCATGTTAGCAGTAGATCTAGAAGAGAACTCAGATTGTTTCACAGGTTAGTATTCCTTGATGAAGATAATGATGATGATGATGATGACATGATAATGGACATTAACCTATTTTAAAACCAATACTTAGTTCTTATACTTTATAAAAAAAAACTAGAGGCCCAGTGCACGAAATTCGTGCATGAGTAGGGTCCCTAAGCCTGGCCAGAAACCAGGGCCAATCAGGTTGCCTGCCTCCTTGCCTCCTCGCCTCCTCCTTCCCTAGCTCCCTCAGCATCCTGCCGCTGCCACTGGTCACCCGGCATGTTCTGCACTGCCCCCTGGTAGTCAGCACCCATCATAGTGAGCAATCAAACTCCCAGTCTCCCGGTCGAACTCCCGAGGGGACACTTTGCATATTTGCCTTTTATATATATAGATTATGTAGAAATTCATTTTCTCATATGATAGACATCATTAATTTGAAATTTTTTTATATTTTTAGCCTATTCTACTCCTCTCTCTTTATATGCCAATGTGATACCCGTGGTGATGTGACACCAAGAATATTTCTGACTATTTCTTAATTACCACACAGTTCAACATCCAGTACTTGAAAGCTATGTTTCCATTTGTGGGCAATGATATAAGCAAAGCCCTTTATAAATAAAACACAAATGATTCGGTCACTAGATTACTAAGGGAGATATAAATTAAAATATATTTAAACCAAGAGGAAATTTCAACTGAATATTTTTAAAGTGAACATTTTTGGTCTTCTTATTTCTATTTTTATATATGTGACTATCTAGAGCAGGGGTTGGAAACCCTCCTCCCCCCCATGCATAGGCCATATAAGGCCCTTGAAATCATTTGGTCTGGCCCTGCCAAGGCATTAGGAGTGAGTTAATTAAATTTTTATCAGCTTTTAAGTTGATAACTTTGTATGGCCTGCGAATGATGTTATAAATAACCAAATGCCCTTGGCAAAAAGAAAAAAAAAGGTCTCCAATCTGATCTAGAGTAAGGTATAACAAATTAGAATGAAAGGACACACAACTGAGAAACCATGATAAATAGTAGAAAAGCCAAATTTCTGCTAAAGGGATAAAAAAGAAAAATGTAATTTATTCCACAGTTCAGGGAACCTATGCATTAATAAACAATTCTAAATTGAGTATTTTGAAAATGCAAGGCACTTTTATTTCACACATATTAGTAGCAGGGTCTTCAGAGTTATGGCCACTATTTTACAAACTGATGCTTCACCAGACTTCATATTTTACAAATGTGTGGTCTTCAAGAAACAACATCTGAGCAGAATTAATAGGTTTGTAATTTAAGCTTACAGATGAAAAATGTTGATGGTCTAGGGCTGTGGTGGGCAAACTGCAGCTCACGAGCCACATGCGGCTCTTTGGCCCCTTGAGTGTGGCTCTTCCTAAGACTTAGGAGTACCCTAATTAAGTTAATAACAATGTACCTACCTATATAGTTTAAGTTTAAAAAATTTGGCTCTCAAAAGAAATTTCAATCTTTGTACTGTTGATATTTGGCTCTGTTGACTAATGAGTTTGCCGACCACTGGTAATACACATCTGTTTCTTTCTACAAATGTTCACCATCCTTTCAGGAAATTTCTAAGAAATATTAGAGATGAAAGATTACTTATGGCTGATCCCAGGGCTATCATTTCAAAAAATAAAGGAGTGCTAATTATTTGCAGAGAACCACAGGTGGCACATACTTTGTGAGAGAGCCTCAGCTTCACTGGCACAAAGGCTGTGTTTTGATCTTTTTAAAAGTTTTAACCATCCTCATATGAGACTGACATTAGAAAAAAAATTTAAAAACCACACCAGAATACCAATGTATTGATAAAGTGAAAAGTACAAGCTCAGAGCAAAGAGTAATACTCTAATCAACATTTCAATGAAAGATCATTTATGTTAGTGCACTCAGAATGAGAGAAGTATTATCTAGTCCCCATGCCCTTTTCCAATAATTAAAGTCCTTTTCTGCCATTGCTAGTAGGTTATGCTTGTAAGGGTGATGGTTTTCAAACTAAGTTCCTAGGAACCCTCTGGTTTTGCAAAGTTGTTATAGGACAACTGCAGGGCAAAGGAAAGGCCAGGTACCTAAGTTTCATTTCAGAGCCCCTCTGCTTTTACCTGTTTTATTTCAAGGTTTGCTTTGAAAAAAGGGAGTCTGGTTCTTAAGAAAATGTTTACAAAAACATAACTGTAGGTATAAGAAGTTAACACTTTCTAAGCAAATTCTTATCTTTGTATAGTCAGTTTTAAGACTCATTCTCTTCAAACCCTTTCAGTTTACATGCTTCCTTCACAATGAGTCAAATACAGATGATTAGGTTATATCTTTATGCTAATCCAAGCATAATAGCACAATGAAGACACACCCTAGCCTCTGAACTTGGGTGTTTCCTAAACTCTTATCACTTATCTGCTATAGAGGGTATAATAACATACGTCATTGATTCCCAGAGTTCACTTTTATGTTTTTGTTTTTTAATTTTTAAAATAAATTTTAATTTACATTTTTAAAATTTATCTTTATTGTTGAAAGTATTACAGATGTCCCCTTCTCCCCACCACGACCCCCTTCACTCCATTACCACCCTCTCTGCAGGCCTTCCCCGCACTATTGTCTGTCCATATGCATACAAGTTTATTGGTTAGTCTCTTCCTGCCCCCTCTGAAATGCATTTCTCTGCTGCATGCTTCAATGTCTCTGGTCCTATTTTGTTCATCAGTTTATTGTGTTTATTAGATTCCACATATAAGTGAGATCATGTGATACTTGTCTTTCTCTGACTGGCTTCTTTCACTTAACATAATACTTTCCAGGTCCCTCCATGCTGTTTCAAAGGGTAAGAGATCACTCTTTTTTACAGCTGCATAATATTCCATGAGGTAATACTATCCATTCATAGACTGATGGGCATTTGGGCTGTTTTCATGACTTAGCTATTGTAAATAATGCTGTTATTAATATAGGGGTGCATATATTCTTTCTGATTGGTGTTTCTGGCTTCTTAGGATATAGTCCTAGAAATAGGATCACTGGGTCAAGTGGCAGTTCCATTTTAATTTTTTGAGGAAACTCCACACTGTTTCCCATAGTGGTTGTGTCAGTCTGCATTCCCACCAGCAATGTACTACAGTACCTTTTTATCCAGATCCTAGCCAACACTTTTTGTTTGTTGATTTATTGATGATAGCCATTCTGGCAAGTGTGAGGTAGTACCTCATTGTCATTTTATTTTTTTTTAAATATATTTTTATTGATTTTACAGAGAGGAAGGGAGAGGGATAGAGAGTTAGAAACATCGATGAGAGTCGATGAACTGCCTCCTGCACGCCCCCTACTGGGGATCAAGCCCACAACTAAGGTACATGCCCCTGATCAGAATCAAACCTAGGACCCTTCAGTCTGTGGCCCAATGCTCTATCCACTGAGTCTAACCGGTTAGGACTGTCATTTTGATTTGCATCTCTCTGATAATTAGTGATGTTGATCATTTTTTTTTCATATGTCTCTTGGTCATTTGTATGTCCTTTATGGAGAAGTGTCTATTCAAGTCCTCTGCCTACTTTTTAATAGGGTTGTTTATCTTCCTTTTGTTGAGCTGTTTGAGTTCTTTATATACATTGAAAATTAACTCCTTATCAGATATATCATTGACAAATATGTTCTCCCATACAGTGGGGTTCCCTTTTCATTTTGATTCTGGTTTCTCTTGCTGTGCAGAAACTTTTTATTTTGACCCTGAATAGCTGCAACAATCTTAAGAAAGAAGAACAAAGGTGGAGGGATCACAATACAGGATATAAAAATATATTACAAAGCCACTCTAATTAAAACAGCCTGGTACTGGCACAAGAACAGGCATATAGATAAATGAAGCAGAACAGAGAACCCAGAAGTCTACCCAAGGCATTATACTCAATTAATATTTGACAAAGGAGGCAAGAAAATGCAATGAGGTAAAGACAGTTCCCTCAATAATTGCTCTTGAGATAATTGGACAGGTACATGCAAACTAATGACACTAGACCACCAAATTACACCATACACAAAGATAAACTAAAAATGCAGGAAAGACTTAAATGTAAGTCCTGAAACCATAAAAATCCTAGAAGAAAATAGAGGCAGCAAAATATCAGACATCTCATGTAGCAGAATTTTCATTGTTACAATGCCTAGGGCAAGAGAAACAAAGGGGAAAAAATAAACAAATGGGACTAAATAAAAATTAATTTACTTTTACATATGGAAAAAGAATTGCAGGAAATCAATAAGCAAAAGATAGCTGGATTAGCTATATTCATTTTAGACAAAAGAAATTCTCTGACCACAGAATTATTAAGGCCATAGCACCACATGATGATAAAAAGGTTCAGTGCAGCAATAAATTGCTACAACTTCAAAACTTAACATGTCTCAAAAAATAAAAAGAAGCAAATATTGCCAGAATTGCAGAAAGAAGAGCTCAAATTATCATCATAAGATGTGTATGTGGAGGGGTAAGAGTTCAATATATCATTCTCAAACAAGAAACAAGACAAATCATGTAAACACCACCACCAACAAAAACCAACTATGGAAGGAACAGCATTTTCTTCTGCGTATTTATAACACCAAAAAACAATGTTGACACTCAGTAAATGTTAACTGATGACCATGTTGATAGGGATGACTTCCCACTTCTTTCAAGTTCTGGCAAAATTGGAAAGTGTGTTGTTCAGAACATTTAAAACAGAAATAAGAGGAGCTCTTCATGAAGCCATGGTTTCAATTGCTAAGCGTCAGGGAGCTGCATCATGTTTCAGCAAGGTGCTGGTACATTTAATTTCTACTTATTCTTATAACCAAGGATACAGCCACCAATTGAAAAGTGAGAAAGATATTTATTAAATACCTATTTGGATCACCTAAAACCAACATATGCTTTGTTGGAAATTTTCATGATTTAACTAATATAACGAGTCATTAAAAAAAGGTATGTTTTTCATTGATTCTGGAAAGAGAGGAAAGGGAGAGGGGGAGAGAGAGAGAGAAACATTGATGTGAGAGATAAACATCTATAAGTTGCCTCCCCTACATGCCCCAGCCAGAGATCAAACTTGCCAGCTGGATATATGCCCTTAAGGAGAATTGAACCTGTGATACTTTGGTGCACAGGACAACACTCTAACCAACTGAGCCACATCTGTCGGGACAACAAGTCATTTTGGATCCTACTGCCTAAGCTTAAATATTATTTAAAATAATAAATATATGCATTTACAGGAAAAACAATTATCACATAATGAAACACAATACATTTCATAATTGAGATAATTTAAAATTCTTGCTCAATGCCACTTTTAATATTTTTGGAAGTAGAAATACTAAAATTCCTAATTTATTGATAAATATTATAGCAGTGAATCACCATTAAGTCCTGGCTTTTAGTGCTTTTTAAATTGTGATTGGGGCAGGGGTGTATTGTCATAGTCATTTTAATAGAAAGTCAGAAGAGGCTGCGTCAAAGTAAAAAAAAATCAGATGCTTTTTAAAATCCAAAGACTTCAACTACTACTTCCAGTGCATACTCATACACACACTCATATACCACTGACAGTTAACAGAATTAAGTGAAAGGAAATATGATATTTGCAAATTATATATATTTATAATATAGATATTACATACACATGTATTTCAACATTTTGTATTTACTATGTGGAGACATCTCTACTCCTCGCACCCCCTAACCCAGTTATCTCTGAAACAGATGGTTAAAGACTATCCTTAGAATGTGAACTCCATAAGGACACTGGAACTTTTGGTCTGTTCTGTCCCTGCTGGATCCCAAGTACTTAGAATAGTGTCCAGTGCATGGAAAATGCCCATTGAAATATTTGTTGAGTCATGACTAGCATAAATAAATAAATAAATCACTATATCAAATGTAATTATTTATGTTTGCCTACAATTCCCTCTATGGAGCTTCCTTATACCCTAACTTTATAAAACCTTGACCCACTGCCACCTGACTCATCCACCGGGTAGAAACATTACTATTCCATCTTTGGAATGTGAATGGTCACAAGAAAAACAGAGACCCTAATCAGTTCCAGGTGGGCTTAACCCAAAAAGTCATATAGTTTTGCCATTTTGGGTCAAGTAAAAACTGATAGCCAAAGAAAATCTGGCAATTACAGAGAGAAGTTAGCCAGGAGTACAAACACCGGGACAAACAGAAATGGACCATTAGATTGAGTAGTTGCTTCAATTTTCAAGCTTTACAAATCCAAGCAGGCTCAGTTCTAACCCATTTCTGTGAATTTCTGTATCTTCACAGTATTCCTCTTTTTTATACAGAAGTGCATGTGAGTACATTAATTGCAATCAAAATCTTGACTAGACAAGTCACCATATAAGAATATTTTTTTTGCTATCATAAATCTTTTCCTTCCCTCCACAAAGAAAGCAACTTAAAAATTAATCCTACATTGTAATATTGAGTAGCCACAGTGAATTAGCAGGCCATCGAGTTAATGATTTCTCCATCAAGAGGCTTAAATACTCTCTCTCTCTCTCTCTCTCTCTCTCTCTCTCTCTCTCTCTCACACACACACACACACACACACACACACACACACACACACGAGCTGACAATGTACCAACATGTACATCCACAGCCAGAGGTCCTGGGAGAGCACTCTTTTTTCTCTGACTGATGTCTATTACACTTCCAGTCAAAATATTAGCTTCTTAGTTTTCTCAAGCTCCTTTCGTCACTTTCTTCACTGAATATTAGTTTGCTTTAGAGAGAGATTAAGAAAGGTGGGGAAATACTGTGATTTTTATTAGGTTTATGGAGCAAGAGAATTTAGTCCTCAAAAGACATAATTCCTTTTTTAAGAAGGAATAAAAGGACATTCATATGATTATTTAAAAATAATCTTTTAAACATTTAAAAGTATTGAAATGCATTAAAACCAGAATTCGATATTTTAGAATGATAGCTTTAAATTCATGTTGATATAATTAAGTAAAAAATTCCTTTTATTGGAGTGCAAATAAAGTCAGGCTATTATTAAATCCTAGTTGCCTATTACAGACAAATACCCTCTCCTTCACTTAGGTTTTAATACCCTCTGCTCTGCTGTTTTTAATGTTTGGATGTGGGGATGAATCCATAATGCTGAGCACTTGCAACTATCAAATAGCCTGCCTCTCTTTGTAATTGGCAAATCCCTATAACCAATACTATAGACCATACAGATCACTTAATAGATACAAATGGAAAAAAACATAAATAACACATGTCCCAAGCTGGATGAGACAGAAAAATGTTACTATGAAATTCTCTGGCCTAGCTATTTGTCTTATACTTTTCTATACAGAAATCACGTTATAAGTGGGAAAGAATCCAGTGTGGAATATAACATGATTTCATCTGTTGTTCTGAGTTCCAAGGTGTGTAAAATGGATGAAGATACAAAGGACTTCAAAATTTTCCACAAAAGAAACTAACAAAGTTGACCAAACAGTAAATTTACTTTTAGGATTTCTCCTCTTTTCTCATTGCCCTTCCTCTTTAAATTGGTGATGGGACAGGGATCCAAAAAAAAAAAAAAAAGCAGGGAGCATGTGGATGAGCATTGTGTTGTCGGCCTCACAGGTTTCCTTGATTTTTTGCAACACTTGCCTCATTTTTAAAAGGATGGAAGTTATACAGGAAGCAGGAACAAAGTTAATGAAAATCATAAACTTCTCCCCTTTCTCCTTCTTCCCAGTAATTACCCACTCATTAGAGACAAAGGCTGCTGGAGATGAGGTTGCCCTGTGTCCTACCGGGGATTAAATATTTTTCTTCTGGAAAGAGAAGACTCACGCAACTGTTGCAGCCCCAAATCCCTGGTGGCCTCTCCTCATTGGTGGTGGCTGTAATGAGCAGATGACAGTCCTAAACTCTCAGTCCCAAGGTGTCTGAAGGCATGAAGGGATGAAGAAAGGATGACAAGGGAAAGGGAAAGACAGTGGCATGGGACAGAAGAGCACTACTATTAATACTAACTTTCCCAATTCCCGTAGTTTCCATAATGACCCATTGCTTCCTACACCTTGAATGCAGATCTACTTTGAGAGTCTTCTACTGGAGCATAGGTGTTTTTAAGATCAGAACATTTGCCCACATCAGTGTGGCTTAGTTGGTTGCAGGTTCCATTTCTGGTCAGGGCACATGCCCATGGTTGCGAGCTCAATTCCCCGTAGCGGAGTGCAAGGGCAGCCGACTGATGTTCCGCTCTCACATCCATCTTTCTCTCTCTCTGCCTCTCCTATCTTCTCGCTCTAAAAAGTCAAAATATACTAATAATAAAAGATCTGAACATTTGCTGGAAGGTGTAAATAATTTCCCTTGATTTTCCTCTCAATTTTTAGAGAGAGAAAGGAGAAATATGCAAGGAGAGATACAAATGTGATGTGGTACTGTCAGGATGCTTTAAAAAATATTTGTAAAAGGGTATCAATATAGTATTAAAGCCACTGAAAACAAGGACATGTGATATGTCTTTAAAACCCATTTTATTTCAGTTTCTTACTACCCCGTTAAGTTTTATTTATGGAGAAAGTCTTGTGACTTTTCTGAGCACTTTCAGGCAATAGAGAGCTTCACATTTACTTTAAGCTATCAACAGATTCCATTCATAAATTAGAATGTCCGATCCAAACTATACTCCCAAACCCCAAACTAGATTTAACTCACATCTTCTCCCTGCTCCCAGCTGGGCCCCCAAAAGACTAGCTGCTTTCAATGGGATCAGTGGGCAACGCGGGGGTTAGGGTTTACAATTCCCCTCCCTTGCTGTCCTGACTTGCCAGTTGTTGGGACTGAGTATGACCTGGAGAGCATGGAGGGAGACTATGAACCGGGGATTTCTCCCCCTTGGATTGTCATTGTCGTAAGATGGCATCTTGTGTTCCTGGCAGATGTTGAAAGTTTCCTCTTTGTCTCTTGGGCACTTTTGTGGGTTCAGCAGCTGCATCCCTGCTGGGATCCCTGGCTGCAGCTCCTATGACTCAGGCGGTGCTGTGTTTTCAAAGTGCTGCTGGTTCATCAGCCCCCCAGCAAGCCCCTGGTTTCCTAGTGGCCAAATCCCTGCGAACTCTTGCTGCTGGAGTCCAAGTGTTTCTTCCAGATGTCCCTTTGGGAAGGACATACGATGGCTCTAGGCAAGCTCTCTCACTCTGTGGTGTACATCTGGTTCATGAGAAAAAGTATCCCACCAGGGCAGCCTCTGTCTCTTGGCTTGATGTGAATGAGATTAGTGCAGCCCCCTTTGAGGGAGGGCACGCTAGGACTCACAGCACTACCCAGTTCTCTTTCTTAAAAACAAAAAGCAAAATAAAACACCTTTTCGTAAACTAACCTTCCTTTTCCCTCTGGACTCTTTTGTAGTCTCCATCTGAGTTAAAGGCATCTGTGTGAAGGGCTCAAAAGTTATGAACCTGATTCATGGCCACCTGTTTTGAACACTGGAATTCAGGACTGGCACCCTACTGTGGGATGCAGCTTCTATGGTATTTCACTGCCTTTGCTGAACCTTTGGTTTTAACATTGGTCATGATCTGATTAACATCATGGTTCCTTTATCATTGTTGGTAATCCACTCTCCTTTCTACCTAAATGGCAGATACCCAATTATTTTTGCAGAAATTTATTTTTGAAGCTGCTAAGTACTTGGAGACAGTGACACCATACCCAGCTCAGGGGTAAATCCTGAACAGTCTAATCCCATTTGCTGGCCAGTAATTCATTTATGTCTTAAGACCAATGAGATATATCTAGCCAACAAGATATAAAGGGAAGTTGGCTGAGATGATTTCTGGAAGAAGGGTTTCATGAAAATAGGAGCAAATGGAAGAAAGGGCTCATTTCCTGCCTTTGGACTTTGTGCCTGGCTAGGGCCATCATCTTGTGATAATGAGGGGAGTCCCTCTGAGCAAAGGACAATGTGCTAAGATGGCAACACAAAACATAGGTGTTGTGTCAGCCTCTGAATAAACATCCCTGGAACAGTCTACTTTGAAACTTCATTTTATAAGACAATAAATTTTCCTTATTTGTTCATAGTAAGCCATTGGGTTGGGAGCTCCAAATGACATCACCATGAAATATTTATTACAACCCAAACATGGGCACTTCCCAATAGGTAATCAAGTTAGACAGGCAGGAAAGCGTATGTTTTCTCCCGTTTGTTTCTTTATTGAATAGCTGGTGGGTGAGTTCATCTGCCACAAAAGCACTTTAAAATCAGATGTTTAACCTAATTCTCAAAATCGCAATGACTTATTACTAAACTGAATCAACATTTGTGATGACACCTGTTATAACAAATGTAAATAAAAACAAACAAAAGCTATGTTCAATTGGAAAGTCCATCATTTAGCAGTAGGCTTGGATTTCCCTTGGAGTTCCTAGAGAAACCAGAGATTTCTCATATTACATGATACTGTCAACATTCAGGGCAATGATAACATGCTAATCTTAGGAAACAGAAGAGGTTTGCATGCCAAAAACCCCATGAAAAGCACATCATTTTATGCTGAATTCCATTTAGAGGATCAAGCAAGGACCTATTTTGCCATTCCATATTATGATGTGGGTGTGCTTATATTAAATCACTCAGAGAAACACTAGGTGACTAATTTATGACAATGATATGTTTGCAGACTAACACATTCATAAGAACAGCAGAATGATGAGCTAATTTGTAAAGTACCAGATGGATTACTGAAAGCTGGTAGCTTAAGCTATCATAATTGTCCCTTATACTCCAAGAAGATACTTCTAGTAATCTTACTACCACATCTTTGCTTTTGGATAAACAGGCCGAGCTATAACTAATCCTCTTCCCACAAAGGCAAGTCTCTTGTACTTGAATACACTTGCTACTGGGAGAGCTGCAATGTGAAACTCTGCTTTTTTTTATAACTCCACTGTCTGAATGGCATCCCACAATGAGGGGCCATTAATCTTAACTGTTCCCCAGTCCATGTTGTTGTTGTTGCTCTTTTGATGTTCTTTCTTTGATAGTTCACAAACATTGGGGTCAGATTTATACAGTGCTTGGGCTGTCTCTTTTTCCTCCCTCTGCATGCTCCTACTCACTGATACAGGCATTGTATCTTCAGTACTGTTGAGATTGTCTTTTTTTATTTTTAACGTTTTTTCCCAATTCAACCCAGGAATTACTTTATCCCTTTTGTCATTAGACTCATCCTCCCTCCTTTAGTCCCCACCGAAGCTTGAGATTGATACGCATAAGCCTCAATGTTGGCATTTTTGTATTACATCTTCTCAGAAATTAATAGCATTTTTTTCTGAAGAAAGCATGGTTTGGTGGAGGGGCATAGGATTTCAGTGTCCCTGAGGTCTCTTACCACTTCATTTACTGTGGACTCATTTCCCAACCTTCACTGAATCTGAAAATATCATTTGGAAAACAACAATGATATATATTTCTTAGATTTATTTAGGATAATATTACAAGGTATAGGTTAACCATGTGGCACATGTAATATTTGTTTTCTTTGCCCTCTTCAAATGTTTGTCATCTAACCTGCTGACAATAGTGGAAATGCTACATTAGGGAATAAGGGAAGCAGTGTAGAAATATGAAGAGGCTGAGTAATATAGGCTTCTCCAACAATTACTAATGCAAAATAAGTTGGCAAAGTGGGCTATAACCATAGCCATGGTGTGATTTTTATATCATTTGACTTAATAAGAGTTTCTAAATTAATGAAAATAAGACCAAAAATACAACAACAAAAAAGAAAAAATGAGAAATCGATGCAAATAATATCACAGAAGGAGAACTACAAATAGCCAATGGTCATTTGAAAAGATGTTCAATCTCATTGGTAACCAAAGGAATAAGTTAAAATGACAATGGACTATTTTGTCTATCACATTGGTAAGAAATAAAGACTAAAACTGTCCAACGATGAACGAAAGGGGATGGGAAACAGGTACACCCCTCCACAGTTGGTGGCAACTGAGGCTGGGAAAGACTGTCTTGGAGTACAATTTAGCAGACTTCTTAAAATGTAAAACATATATGCTATTTGATTTGCAGAAGTCTATCCTACAAAAGTGAGTACACACACACACACACACACACACACACTCATTTCGGCATTGTTTATGATTTTTTAAAAATCCTATTTCCGTCTCTCTTACCAGATGCTGAGTTCTTAGAGAGATGATACCTTTCTGCTTCCCTTGGAACTTCTGAGCCCACAAATGTATAATAGAGGTGAAGATGCTTAAAAATGCATATTGACTAACAAATGATCAAAATAGTTTATGTGTAAAGATAATGAGATAGCCCGGCCACTGTTGCTCAGTGGTTGACACTGACCTTTGAACCAGGAGGTCATGGTTCGATTCCAGGTCAGGGCATATGCCAGGGATGCGGGCTTGATCCCCAGTGTAGGGCATGCAGGAGGCAGCCAACCAATGATTCTCTCTCATCATTGATGTTTCTATCTCTCCCTCCCTCTCCCTTCCTTTCTGAAATCAATAAAAATATATTTTTAAAAAAGATAATGAGATAGATGTATAAAATTTTTAGGTGAATTGATGTTTTCATGTGTTTAATAATCCAAAAGTTTATTCTTTTTTCTATTCATTTAAAAATTATTGGAATATGTTATAATTGGTTATTACCAACTTTCTAACCCTATGTACATCGTATTTTATATTTTGATTTACAGCTTTTATATTTTGATAATTTGTTTCTAAAACTTAACATGTAACTGTCATTATAAGCCAAGAGTTCTCAAATAAGGGTTTTTAAATGCCTGTTGCTACAACTCCTGGGTCACGGTTTTTCAATTAGAATTTAATTTTCTTGCAATATGGGGTGGAGAAAGGTAAGATGGTGTCAAAGACCATGCTCCTGATATCATCTGAAGAGAGCATCTCTGGGTCACTTTGACCAGTGGTGGGATTGAGCCTCTTTGGTCACATCATCTAGAACAAAGTGTCATGGGTTAGTGAGTTGTCTGACAATGAAACTAACCCAGTGGAAATTCAGCCCAAATTGGCTACTTTATAACTAAAAGCCAACATTTTAAAGTGAAATAATACCTTCTTTTTCAAGGAGAACAAAACTATATAAGGCAGCAAACATATATAAAACTTCCTTTATCAGTGTGAGCCCCAGATCAACCTGGAGTAAACATTATACCTACATATCTCTAGCTATGTAAAAAGAGCTGAGCTTCTCAAAAGAATGTATTGATTGAATCATTAGCATAAGAAATTAATTAGTTTCCTTCCACAGGACATTTAGAAACATGCAATAATACACTGAAAACAAATGGAACAGGGTAAATAAAATAAACATTTTTTGAGTCTTTCTTCTGGGGAAGATTTAATGTATTGGGTTTTATACCGAATTCTTCCTTTTAATACATGCAATAACCCCATGAAGTGAGTATTGATATCTCCCGTTGTACAGATGAGGAACCTGAAGAATCTCGAAGAGCTGGTTGTTGCCCGGGGTTCTAGATATAAGTGGTTGAGCTGTGACTGGACTCCAAAACCTACTTTGCCCACTACACCATGGGAACAGCCTCGTTCTGTGGATTTAAGACATGATCAGAGCCCAGCTAGCATGGCTCAGTGGGTGAGCCTCGACCTATGAACCAGGAGGTCATGGTTTGACTTCTGGTAAGGGCACATGCCTAGGTTGTGGGTTCGATCCCCAATGGGGCATGCAAAGAGGCAGCCAATCAATGATTCTCTCTTATCATTGATGTTTCTATCTCTTCCCCTCTCCCTTCCTCTCTGAAATCAATAAAAATATATTTAAAAAAAAAGACCTGACCAGAAATGACTGCTTGGGAGAGGGGTATGATTTTAGAGACAGCAGATGGGGTATAATGATCAAAATGGTAACTAGCAAGTGCCAGACCTTCTGCTAAATACTTGGCTTGCTTCTCCCCATTTAAACTTCCAGAGAAGTACTGCTAGCTTCACTGTTCCCACCCCCCTATTTATCTCTTTTTACCCCCATGCCTACTTCTTTCTTACAGAGAAGAAAAAAACAAGTGACTTGTTTATAGTTTATTGATTTCATATACCTTTGGGAGTTCTACCACCTTTTAGATAAAAAATAACCCATGTTTTTCCCCATCTAAGGATAGTTGCCAAAATGCTATTTGGGGATACTGGGAGGCACTTTACTGAGGTCCTGCTTATGTAAACAGAGAAGCATAGAAATAGGCTGCAGTTTGATTCCTCACTCTATCAATGACTTTCTAAACCTTCATCCAAAACATCTTTTCGTTTCTCTATATGCAAAATTAAAAGAGCCAGGTGTCTTTGCTTAAAAATGCAAATATATAATTTGGCAAAGGCTGATAGCTTATATTGTCTCCTTGGCTGGTGCTTTGGGGATTATTCATCCAGCACTGAGTGAACGCCCAGCGCCCAAGCCCCTCCTCTTTCCTATTTGTTATCAGGCTGCTGCAGTGCAGCGCCGAGACATCTGACCATTTAGATCATTAAAAATCAACCCAATGACCAACCACGTCTATACATTTTAGAGAAATGACAAAAAGCACAGTATTCGATTGCTATTAATCTGCTCTGAGTTTTCTTTTTACAGCTGCCAGGAAAGTCATTTGGTAAAATTGATTAAAACAGCATGCCAGGAGGAGCGAGAAAAAAGAGCAGAGAAATGTAAACAAGCAAGCACGGAGGGAAGGGCCATAATATCTTTCTTGGGAATAAAGTGAGCTGTCCCTGGAGGAGGCAGGGCAGGGCGTGTAGGAGGAGAAACCTTGCATATAGTGAGCGTACTATAATTTGGGGTATAAAACATTTAAGATGGCAGGATAAAAGCAACCAAAATGCAGAAACAATGAAGAGGCAAGCTACCCACGTGCTTCTAAGAAACTGTATGCATTGGTCACACTAAAGGGTTTGACCGAATTAATCCAAGAGACATCTTTGGGACAATAAGAAGCCAATGTGAAGGTTTTAGTAAAATAAATTCTGTCACTAGCAGGAGACAGCATGAAGGAGTGCCTTGTTTCCTGCACAGCAGGGTTTATTTCTGTATGAACAATTAATAAAGGAAAATAAATCTCTGTACCTTTGCTCAATAAAACCATGAGTGCATAAAAATTCACACATGCATTCCCTTATTTGTTATTATAATGGCCATATATATTCCCTCCTTTGAAATATAAACTTCCTCCTTAAAAAGTATATTTTCCCTCTAATATCTTTTAAACAATTTCTTGATTAACCTAAAAGAAATACTGGCATGTGGAATCCCAGAATGCTGGCAAGGACAGATTTTAATATGGGGTTTCTGCAGCCATGCCTCTATTTCTAATTCCTCCTACAGTCCTATTTAAAGTCACACTTAGTTCACACAGCCCATGCTTCTGTAGAAAGGGGCAGGAAAAACTATCACGTATTTATTTGCTACATATTGTGTCTTCTGACATTTAAATTACAACAACTCCCTAAACACAAGTGACTTAAAAAAAAGCATTTAAAGCATAAATAAGAAAAATGTTATAGGGAAGAGTGAATGTATGTCCTTGGATAAGGCACAAGAACCAATTAATTGCATAGAAAAGGATCAACGCTAGTCTAAATGAAATGACCTCCTAGTTCTGAGTCATATTTGCTCTGTTTCAGCTGCTTGGCTGAAGCTGAGATTCAGAAAGCATTTACTTGAAGCCATGGGCTTACATGGGAGAGGAGTCGGCTTCTTGAAGGAGAACAGTCACGAGGCTACAAAATAGCCCCCAACCACCCTCCTCTTGGTATTCACATCTTTGTGAAGTTCCTGCTCCCACAATGTCCCAGGGCTGATCATCCAGCAAAAGGTAACGGGATGTCACTTTTGAGATTAGATTATAAAAGACGGTGGCTTCTGTGTGTCTGGAAATGGCTCTTTCTCTCTGATCTCCCAGTCCGGAGGATGTAAGCCACCATATTATGAGCAGCCCTACGGAGAGGCTCACATAGCTAGGAATGGAAGCCTGCCAACTATCTGAGTGACCTTAAAAGCAGTGTAGCCTTAAGATGACTGAAGCCCAAGTCAACAACTCAAGAGAGACCCTTAGCCAGAACCACAAACCACTATGAGGAATGTTAAACCCTTTACATGACTGAAGAGTGTACATATAGAGATATGAAAAATTCATTTTAATGCAATCTACTTTATGCCCACAGGCTTGGAGAGTAAACACTGAAAAACCAATCACTTTATTATTTATTTATTATTAACTCAGTTATACATTTATTATTATTTCTTTATTACAATAATCCATTCTATGTCTACACTGTGTCATGCACCAATACCTGGCTCTAACTTGATCAGGTCTTAACTTTAGCATCCTTTCATCAAAAGCCTCATTTCAGCCCAGAACAGTTTAATCTGTTCTCAACTCTTACCTGTTGTGAGATATTGTATACATAACATTATAACATAGCAATTACATTTTAGATGCACTGGCCTATAATTCAGTGTAAAAACACGGTACCTGAAGTAAGTGGTTCTGCTGAATTAAAACTTTGCACCTCTGTCCATTAGGCTTTTTGATGGACCTATGTCTCAGAGACCCATTTAAACACCTCAGCGAAACAAAATCCAGCAAGGGGAAGCAGGGATGAGGAAGGTGTTTAGTGGTGAGAAAATGAAGCCAGTAAGGCTGGAGAGAGGAATTCAAATGTGTTGTTTTTATTTCAAAGTTGGAGATACTTGATAATGACGGGGAGTGGGGAGTCGGTGGAGAAAAACAAAGCATTGGGAGGAAAAAACAAGTGCTAGGGGTCCACGATCTCTTAGTGGGAATAAGTGGGACCCAGACCTCAACTCTGCATGTCCTACAGAGGATTCTCATACATAGCTTACTCAGATACTTCATGGCTTTAGTATTGCACTTCAAAGTGACTTTTTCAAGGCACCTCCAAAGTGACTTCTTCACAGCACTCTTTTTTTAAAAAAACACAAATGCCCCTGTCATTCTCACCACTAGCATTGTCCCATTTCCCCCTTCTAGCCCTCACCACAATCTGCACTCTGATGTCATTGTCAGCATGTCTCTCTCCCCTGCTAGGAAAGAAACTCTAGCAGGGCAGGGGTCATATAGTCATGGCCCCTAGCACAGTAACTGACACACATGAGATGCTCCATAAATATCTGTGGGTTGAACAAATCAGGATAGGCACAAGACCGCACTGAAGATGATATATCTTCACTGATTACAATGTCAGTATTGCAATTATTCTGATGTCTCTTTGCTTACCTGCTGTTCACACTTAAATGACATCCTAGAAGGAGCTGCTGCCCAGTAGTCCTTATACCTTTGTAAAATCTCATTGATATTTGGGGGCTTTCAATCTACTTTGGATGGTATAGCAGCTAAGTCTATCCACATCACTAAACCCAATCAGCCAGACTGTCATTCTTACTCTGACGCTATTTAGAATGTATAATGAGCCACTGGATTCCACTTCCTAAAAACTAATTTCCCTGGAGCTTTTGCTCTATTATTTCATCATTGCCCCTGAGGTCAGAAACTATGATTTTTTTCTCTCTCTCCTGAACAGCATGATGTCTCATTAAAACTTCTTCCCATAAGCCTGAGTATTTCTTTAGAAATTCAAGAAAGTTTCAAGGATTATAAAGGACCTTTGGTTCAATATCAGCTATATTTAGTGCTTTGAGAGCAACAGCACAGTCAAGTTCATTAATGGCCTAGAAACAATTAATTCAATGTATTTCTGATTTCTTGATTGAAAGTGATTTTTTTTAGATTTTAAAAAATCAGTGTTTGTTCAAGCTTTTAAAAATGCATAACTGTTTTACATATCCCAACAAATCCAGCTGGATGACTATATTTACATATGACTATGGGCAAGTCTGATAACCTAATAATTTAGATTTTTATGTACCCTGCTACTTCTTAAGGAGAGAAAGATGGGCAGTGATCATTCATTCATTCACTCACTCATTCAACAAATATTTACTGACTACCACATTTCTAGGAACCATTCTGGAGGCTGAGGATAGACAGTGAACTATGAAATAGACTAGGGGCTTTCATTCTACTTGGAGGAGGAGGGTCTGGAAATAAACAAAAGGAGTAAGTAAAATCTGTAGACATTTATATGGTAATAAGTTCTAGGGAGAAAATTTTTAAAAGTAAAGGAGATAAAGTGTTCCAGGAACAGGGATGGTGTGGATGCAATTATTAAAAAGGATGGACAGGGAAAGCCTGACAAAGGAGATATTTGAATAAAGAATGAGAGATGTAAAGAAGTAAAAATGGGGGTACCAGGAGATGAAGGTTCTGGTCTGAAGTAATAGAAAGCATAGGCCCCTGATGCAGGACTGTTTTTAGAAAGCTGGAACAGAAAGAAGTCAGTGTTCCTGGACCAGAGGAGAAGTAGTAGGAGATGAAACCTAGGTAACAGAGACCATCACATGGCAGGCTATCATGAGAGCTTTAATTTTGATGAAGATCAGAGATCACTGGAGGGTTCTGAGCAAAGAAGTGACAAGACCTAGGTCTTTGCAGTACCATGCTGATATGTGGGAATAGGTTGAAGTGGAAAAAGGTTGAGGAGGGACACTGGTCAGAAGGCATTGTGCAATCCAGGTGAGAGCAATTGGTGGCCAGGACCAAGCTGGCAGCAATGGAGCAGGTGGTCAAATTCTGGGTTATATTTTGAAAGATAGCTGGCTGGATTTGATGATTGGATTGGATGGGGATGGTGGGAGGTAGAAAACAGAGAAGAGTCACAGGTAACATTTGGCCTGAGATGGGGAAGTCCACAGTAAGGGCTGGTTTGAGGAAAAGAACAAGACTTTGGTTTTGGTTTTGGTTTTGGATGTGTTAGGTTTAGGTACAGACATCCAAGTGGAAATGGCAGATAGGCGTTGAATAGTAAAGTCTATATTCAGGGGATAGGTCCAGATTGATAGAAATTTGACAATGACATAAGGACTTTAAAGTCCTGTGTTTAGATGAGGTCATCGAGGAAATATGAGAACAGAAAAGTCCACAGACTAAGCTTAAGATATAGTAATGCTAAAATTTGAGGTGCTGAGGAGAAAACAGCAACATCTATGGAGTGATCAAGGAAGAAGGAAGAAATCCAGGAAAATGAGGTGCCCTGAAACCCTGGGGGACTGAGCATTTGCTCTCCGAATGCTCCTGAGCAGCAGCAAGGAGATACCTACTTTGTAAGTTTATTTGGTCACAGAATTCACATGCCAATAAAATTTCATCTGAACAAACATATTAAATTCAGTTGCATATTTTGGAGAGTCAAGCAACTGATGAAATAGAAACGAAAGAGGAAGAAAGGAATGCCAGAAATTATGAAATCTGTAAGATAATTATAAATCAGTTAATCAAAATTAAATTATATTAAGATAACCATACAATGATGTTAATAATGCTACACAATACAAATTATCTTAATCTTTGTCTCAACTTAAAAAAAAAACAATAAATGATTCAAGTTACAGTTTATTAAGAAGGAAAATATTATCCATTAACATTTTGCAGCACACTGTTAAACTTATTTCCAGGCAACTTCATAATTTAAATAAATTCTAGCCTGCTTCTTAGTGTCTGCCCTGATGGAACTGTCCTGAACATGGAACACACATTAAATTTAAAGAACATTCTGTACTTATATTATTACCCCTTAGAAAAAAGACCACTTTATGGAAACTAAGGAGAAAATAAACAAATGGGACTACATCAAAATAAAAAGCTTCTGCACAGCAAAAGAAACCATCAATAAAACAACAAGAAAGCCTACTACATGGGAGAACATACTTGCCAATGATATTTCAGATAAGGGCTTAATCTCCAAAATTTACAGAGAACTCACACAAATTAACAAAAGGAAGATAAATATCCAATCAAAAAATAGGCAAAGGACCTAAATAGACACTTTTCGAAAGAGGACATACAGAAGGCAGAAAGATATATGATAACATGCTCACAGTCACTAATCATCTGAGAGATGCAAATTAAAACAACAAGATACCATCTCACACCTGTCAGAATGGCTATCATCAACAAATCAACAAACAAGTGCTGGCAAAGATGTGGAGAAAAAGGAACCCTCGTGCACTGCTTGTGGGAATACAGCCTGGTGTAGCCACTGTGGAAGACAGTATGGAGTTTCCTCAAAAAGTTAAAAATGGAACTCCCATTTGACCCAGTGATCCCACTTATAGGACTATATCCCAAGAAACCAGAAACACCGATCAGAAAGGATATATGCACCCCTATGTTCATAGCAGTACAATTTACAATAGCTAAGATTTGGAAACAACCTAAGTGCCCATCAGCAGATGAGTGGATTAAAAACTGTGGTATATCTACACAATAGAATACTACGCCGCTATAAAAAAGAAGGAACTTTTACCATTTGCAACAGCATGGATGGAACTGGAGGGCATTATGCTAAGTGAAATAAGCCAGTTCAAGAAAGATAAATATCACATGATCTCACTCATATGTGGGATATAGTGATCAACATAATTTAATGAGCAAGAATAGATCCAGAGACAAATGGCAGGGGGGATGTTAGAGAGCAACCAAAGGACTTGTATGCATGCATATTAGCATAACCAATAGACACTGGCGGTGGGGGCTTGTCCGGGTGGGAATGGCTTTGGGGGGGGGGGGGGCAAGCAGGGAAAAAGGAGACATATATAAAACTTTAGATAATAAATAAATTTTTAAAAAATTAAAAAAGGCCATTTTACAATGTAAATATGTAGAATTAGGAAGTAAGAAAATCATATTGGAGTAAATATCTTATTTTTGGAGAAAAACTGGAACCAAATTTTATGCCAAGTTTTGTGTTATAAAAGGAATTATGTAGTTTTGTCTTACTAAAAAATAATTCTTGCATGTATAGGAAAGATGAATTTAAAGATAAAATGGGGCTATATGGGTATATATAGCATTGCTCCGGTTGCAAATAATCACAGCTTAGGGCTATACTACAGTATATATCCCTGCAACAAAAGCAACAGCATTCAGAGTTACACATAATTTCATTTTTCTGATTTAAAAATAAAGACAGTAATACCATTCCTACTTACCCAATCAGATGACATTAAATATTTTAAAGCATTTTAAAAGCTACAGAATATTGAAGAATATGAAAGGATTACTTCAGAACGACTTCCTTTTATTGAGTGAAAATTTTGAAAGTGCCAGTTGTTATCCATTCACTTGAAAAGTGTTTTTCACACATTTGTCTTCAGGCCACTGGGCAGATACTCAAATTGAGTTAGTCAAAATGTGGTTTTGGATATAGTTAATGTTGAATATTCTCATTCTAGCCACACACTCCTTATCTGGATGTCATGTTAGACTAGCACTTAGAGTTTAGAAATTATGAATCCACTCTGAGTTTCCCTAGATATATTAGACCAGTGATTTTCAACCTGTGTGCTGCAAGAATTTTTAAAACAGGCAATACCTAAATATTTAGTTAGGGGCACTGACCTCTTTTCCTTAAGATTCTCAAATTAAAAATATGACAATAGTCCACACAACAATAACTGCCCAGTGTGAATGAATCAAAATTAGACTTTTTTTTTCAGATCAGGAAAAAAATATGTTTTTTGGTGTCACGTGCCGGAGAATCTTAGTAATTAGTTTATGTGTGCCATGAGATGAAAAAGGTTGAAAATCACTGCATTAGACAAATGAAATTGACCCCCAGAATGTTTGAATGTTGAGTATTCCTGGTACATTATCACAGTCTGGTTCAGAGATAAATGCCATAAATGGCCTTATAGACATTAAGGCTTCCTGGAAATTCAGTTCCTCACTATGATCTTTTGATGAGTCTAGTGCAAGTGAATCGTAAGCACATGGATTAAATTCCGCATGAACTACTCATGGCTATGAGACACCTTAGGAAAAATTGTTGGCAAGGAGTCAAACATGCTTTGCTGACCCCTCAGTATTTTCAGGAGACCCAGTCAGCATTTTCAAAATGGATAAAAGTGACCCAAAGTGCACACATTGGCTTGAAAATCACCAGTCTTCATGTTTCTTCAACTTGAGGAAAAGAAGCTATTCAAACATTATAGTTCATGTGGCATCTTTGTGAACTGGGCTAATCTGACCTCTTGGCTTTGCTATGGGCTTATTTTGAATGTGACCATAATAAGTTCAAAAATTTTTAGACTACCCATCGTATACTCTTTTTTTAATTTTTTTATTGATTAAGTTATTACATATGTGTCCTTATCCCCACATTACCCCCTATCCCCCCAACTCATGCCCTCACCCCCCTGTTGTCTGTGTCCATTGGTTATGCCTATATGCTTGCAAAGAAGTCCTTTGGTTGATCTCTTCCTCTTATCCCCACCCTCTCATACCTTCCCTCTGAGGTTTGAGGGTCTCTTGACTAGCAAGTTAGCTAAGCATAAATGAGTTTAGACCCAAAGAGGACTATCCTATGAAATAAACTGAATTCTACTCCTGAAATTTTTAAGACTTGGTAAAATAGTTCTTACTTTACATGAAGTTCTTCTCCTGTCCCTGATGCCTTAAATCAATGCCCAGTGAAAAATGATTATATATTTATCCTTCATCCATTCAGAATCAATTGAATATTTGACTGAGATAGTAACTATCTTATGGGTGAAATGATTTTATAAAGAGAAATTATTAGTAATTGAAAGGCCGTAGAGAGGATCTAGTTTATACTTGTCTAATTTAACCCAGTCTTTAGCAAAATATAAGGAGTTTCCTATACTAGCAAGTTATTGCAGAAATCCTCAAAATGGCCTACCAGGGCCCAGAAAAAGTAAATATATTTTCTGTAAGCACCCACAGCCTGTCTCAATCGTAAAACCAAGCATAAGGCTTGCTAACTGCCTATGCAAGTGAAATGTCTTGGCAAACATGCTGTTTTTCAAACAACCAATATTTTTGGCTATAATTTACCATGGAATTTAAAAAATGCAGTTATTTCCACCAGTTTTATTTTTATTTTACTTCATATGCATACCAGTTGTTTTTCAGTTTTAAAGAATTCAACACTGTCTATCCATTTTGAAAATGAGGCAAGTGTTGATGTAATCAGATATATGACTCCTCAAACTATTAGACATTATAACTGTATGATAAATATAATATAGAAATTTTCCAAACTGGCAACTCATATTGAATTTAATAATAGGAATTACCTATAAAAATGATTTCCATGTCCCCTATATGTCTGTCTCTAAGTATAATGATGCTCCCTAGCAATTGTCCCAAATAATGAATTAGTCATTGGCCTTTGTCTTTTCAAATATTATCTGTGAAAATGAAAGTACACTGCTGAAGTTAATCTAAAATTTAGTATTCTGGCAAGAACCCAAAATAATTTCTTCATTTGGTTTTTGGTATAAAGTTGCTTCCCCCAAAGTAGATAATTCTCCTTATTTTTAATCAATGCATTTCAAGAGCTAAAATTAGGGTAGGGAAGAGAGGCTTCTTTTATATGTTTACTAGAGGCCCAGTGCACGAATTCATTCATGGGTGGGATCTCGCTGGGGGAAGGGGCCATGGGTGGTTGGCCAGCCGGCCCCGCCCCCTTGTTGAACTCCTGGTTGAACTCCTGATCGAGGGGACAATTTGCATATTAGCCTTTTATTATATAGGACTAGAGGCCTGTTGCATGAAAAGAATTCGTGCAATTGGCCTTCCCTTCCCCTGGCTGCCAGCACCGGTTTTCCTCCAGCACCCTGGACCCAGGCCTTCGCTCCGGCCAGAGCCGCCTTCAGTCTTTGCTGCTCTGGCTGGAGCCGCCTTCAGTCTTCACTCCGCTGCTTCGCGCCTATGTATGCAAATTAACTGCCATCTTTGTTGGCGGTTAATTTGCATATCTCACTGAATAGCCAATGGGAAGCGTAGTGAAGGTGCGGTCAATTACAATGTTTGTCTATTATTAGATAGGATTCCAACCAAGATAAATAAGGGTTTAACTTAAAGCATTACTTAGACCTAATAATGATATATATGTCTAAGATTTTAAAGTATTAGATAATACAGGCACATAAAATTTTGTACTTTCTTTTTAACATTATCCATTAGTTTTCTTATCTCCAATTGCTGAGGGCATAGATTGTCTTCTTATTTGCTAACACCATTATGACCGAAAAGTACATCCTCCCACATGCCTTAAAGTTTTATTTTACATAGGTAGATTTCAAACCTTACTTCGCATACTAGTATGTGTAAGTCAGATAAAGAGATAGTTGCTGTGATGAAGATCTTGTCCCCTACTCCTCACTGTGGAGAGCACAATTTGGAAATCAGTGCTGCAGTCCTGTATAATGAGAGTCATTACTTCTTTTCATGGCATCATGATAAGTATTACACTACAATGCAGACTCTTCAATAAGAGATTAAAAGACAGCATTGATCTATGTACGTCTGACAATGACAGCACTATGCATGAATTGAAGCATCTGACAATACTTCATTAATTTCCACTTGTTATGAATTGCATTGTCTCCCCAAATTAATATGTTGAAGTCCTAACCCCTGTACCTAAGAACATGACCTTAATTGAAAATAGGGTGGTTGCAGATGTAATTAGTTAAAATGAGGCCCCTAATCCAATATGCCTGATGTTCTTCTAAAAATAATGCCACCTGAAGAGACAGACATGACAACAGAGGAATGCCATGTAGATATTAAAGTTTTGCTGCTAGGGGTTAAAAAAGAGTCCTTTCATAATGTCTTTCAAGGGAGCAGACCCTGCCAGCACCTTGATCTTGGACTTTTAACCTCAAGAACTGTGAAACAAACTGTTTACACCAACTTAGCTTGTGGCCCTTTGTTACAGCAGCCCTGGCAAACTAACACACCACTCATCTTTAGTTTCCTTCATTCTGGCTCAACTCCAACCATCCCAATAAGAAGCTTTCTGCTAAGCAATGACCGCTGGTTTCTGGTCCCTCAGATCATTCTACTTGCCGGAAGCCGATCCATCCTTGCTGCTTGACACAGTCACTGCAGGAAAGAAACATCTGCACAGCATATGTTTCAAGGGACCTGGCGTATATAGCATACTGTTCTTAATATGTTTGCTCCCCTTAGCGCTGTGTGTTTTAACCAAGGTCACCTCTCCGAGAAAGGTTGTTTCCCCAGGTAAGAACTTTTCCCTGAAGTCAGGGAGGGGATGCCTCTCCTAGAAAGGTTGTTTCCCCAGGTAGGAATTTTTCCCTGAAGTTAGGGAGGGAATAAAACCTCTTAACTAAGTGCCAGGCGGGTAATTAATCACTTTAACTACGAACAATCATGCTTAAGCTACATAATCTTTACTCCCTGGAATGGAGATAAGAAACGCCCTAACCTTTGAAATAGAGATTGATGGGATTGAAATCAACTGGTATAAATACAGATGTAAGAAGACAGAACGAGGAGAGACAGAAATTGGCACAGAACCTACACAGAACGCTCTCTAGAGACAGAAGAACTTCGCTGGAGAGAACATGGCAAAAGATCCTGGACAGAAACTGGCCTCAGAACCTAGAGACAGAACCTAGCGAGAGAACATGGCAAAAGATCCTGGACTGAACCTGAATACAGAAATTGGCAAGAGAACCTGACTAGAACCTGGTGACTGAACCTGGCTGGAGAACCTGGACAGAACCTGGCTGGAGAACCTAGCGAGGGAACATGGCTACAGAACCTGGCTGGAGAACCTGGAGAACCTGGCTGGAGAACCTAGCAAGAGACCATGGACACAGAACCTGGCTGGAGATCCTAAGCAGAACCTCTCTAGAGATCGAGACCAGAACTTGGCTGGAGATCCTGGCTAGGCTGCTGATCAACTGAACGCTGTCACTGTGTCCTTCCTTCTTCGCCGACTCCGTCCACACCTTTGGGGACCCCTGGACCTGCTGGGGTTGGACCCCGGCATCTACTTATAGCTTCTGACCTGTTGATCACCCTTCTGTAAGCTTCTCTACCATTACTTTCTGAATGTTTTCCCTAACATTTCTGAATAGTCCTTTTTATTTTATTCCTTCAACAGTCACTGAGAGTGTGCTACGTGTCATGCAAAAAGAAAAAAATCTGCAATGAATAAAAGTCTGCACTCAAGGTGTGGAAAGTCATGGGGGACAGAGAACTAAATTGATGAGTAGAGAACAATCTTATACTATAAAAACAGAAGTCTTGTGCTGTAAGACTATGTCGGAAGTCTTCCTAAGGCCATCCTGCAGGTGTAGGCAAAGGTCCTCCTAGAAAGTGATTCAGAGGATGGTTACTGAGGCAGCAGTGGAAAGTTGAAGACTTGAGACTAGGGAAAGAGGGCACTCTATGCAAAAGGAGCAATAAAGACTTAGGGACAAGAGGGAATTATGAACCGTAAGAACTGCAATCAGAACTGTTTGCAGAAAGCAAGGGAATGGCCATGGGGGTGGGTTGTCAGAGCAGAATAAAAGTCCAGGTCAATGCATTTGAGGAAGGCGAAGATGAGAGAAGAAGGCTGCGGTTTAATCCTGGTTGCACATTAGAATAACCTGGGGAGCTATAAAATCTCCCAATACATTGGCCCCAGTGAAATCAGGATCTCTATGGACAGGACCAAAGCATGAATATTTTTTTAAAGTTACAAAGGTTGAGAGGCACAGAAATCTATTGTTGCTTGTTTTGTCTAAGTGGATTCCCAAGTCACTCAAGATGATGAATTACAGGGATATTTTTGATTTAAAATTTTTACTCAAGAACATATTAGGAAGATGAGGAGAATAGCAAAATAGCCAGCATAGGGAAGTACAAAGAGTTCCAAATGTTCTTAAGTAGTTTGTGATGTATATTAAAAGATAACTGGAACTAGGAATGTATTGTCAGACTTCTTTATTATAGGAACCTAGAGAAACCTCCTACACTCTCATTCCTTCTACTCCCCACTTGGGAGTTCAGACATATTCCCACCTTCTTTCTTTTTAAAAGTTAAATCAGGCAAGTTAGAGCTGTGTGCCTGTAAACACTCCTAGAGTCAACCTGCAGTCACTATCCTGGACTTCATATTGGTGTCTTGGATTTCGTTTCTTTGACTGGGGCCTGCCCTGGCTAGTTTTTCAATCATTACCAAACTCCCAGAGACTGGAGAATTGAACAGACCCCTTGCAGAGGTTGCAGATTAGCATTACCCTTTGCTTCACAAATAAAAGCTTAACATTAGCAGATATCTTAATGTTTCCTGAAGAGAGCACCTTCATGCAGATCACACTGAACAGGAAGCCAGCTGAGTTCTTCTTGTCACCATGGTGACCTCCGCATCCTGGAAGTATAGGTTTTCATAGGAGTTCACCAAGGTGAAGGCTTTAAATATGATAATAAAGCACATCTGCTAGGCTTATAAATAATGCCTGTGCTTATCAAAGCAGCAAAATAATGATGGGGTTTTCCTTGGCACAGTGGCTAATTTCTAGTAGTTTCTTAATGAATAAATCTGAGGGTTGTTTTCTGCATTTTACTTCCTACAGTGACAGAGTCCCGGGCCTTTACCCCAGAGGTCTAGAGGTCTAGGGTTGCAAAAGACCCTTGCTATAAACAGAGACACTCAATCCTTCTGTCCTATAGTCCCGAGCAAGTCTAGTTTTTGATATGTCAAGAGTTCCAGAGACTCAGGCATCTAAATTATTTTACTTTATGTTTTCCCTACCTTTTGGAAGCCAAATTTCAAAATTTGTCTTATCTAATAAGTAAGGAACATTCAGAAGATAGACTCCCATAGGTAACAACAATGACAAATTTGTATCCCTTTCCAATTCAAAATATTGATATTATAGTTTATGTTTTCATATATTGTATTTCATCTGATCTTTACAACAGTTAGGGCAAATATTGCCTCTTTTAAAAGAGAGTGACTTATGAATAGAGGAAGCACAAAGGACTTTTAGGGCAGTGAAAATACTCTGCGTGATATTATGGTGACGGCTACATGTCATTATGCATTTGTCCAAACCCACAGAATGTACAACACCAAGAGCTCACCCTAAGGTAAATTAGGGATGTTGGGTGATGATGATGTATCAATGTAAATTTATTCCTGGTGAAATGTATCATTATGGTGAGTGAAATTGACAATGGGTGAGGCTGTTCATGTGTGGAGCAGGAGTTATGTGGGAAATCTCAGTTGTAAGCTTAAAACCTATCTAAAAAAATTAAAACTGCAGAAAAATAAAAGAAAGTGACCTATGGAGTCAATAGATGAAACTTTTTTTAAAAAAAAAAAATCCTCACTCAAGGATATGTTTGTGTGTGTTTTTAATTGATTTGAGAGAGAGAGAGAGAGAGAGAGAGAGAGAGAGAGAGAGAGAGAGAAACATCAATGATTTGCCTCCCATATGCACTGGAATCAAACCAGCAACCATTTTGTGTCCGGGAGATGTTACAATCAACTGAGCCACCTGGCCAAGGCAGATGAAATTTTAAATCTGAAATAAAGTAGCACACTAGAATTTAAGTTCAAAATCAGATATTTTCACTCAGAAAGCAGAATTCCTTCTACTACACCATTTTTATATAAATGTATATGCATGCACACAGATATACTATCCTATATAATAAAACACTAATATGCAAATCAACTGATGGCGGAATAACTAGTTGCTATGATGTGCACTGACCACCAGGGGCAGATGCTCAACACAGGAACTGTCCCCTGGTGGTCAGTGTGCTCCCACAGGGGAGCACTGCTCAACCAGAAGCCGGGCTCATGACTGGCAAGCGCAGCAGCATTGGCAGGAGCTTCTGCCACCTCCGTTGCAGCGCTAAAGACCCCTCGGGGGATGTCTGCTTGCTGGCTTAGGCCTGCTCCCCGAGCCTAAGCCAGCAGGCAGACAACCCCTGAGCGGTCCTGGACTGCAAGAGAGCACAGGCTGGATTGAGAGAAACCCCCCCAGTGCATGAATGTTGTGCACTGGGCCTCTAGTCTATCTATATGTACATCTACATCTGCATGTACATCTATATCTACATATGTATATTTTTTAGAGAAAACAAACATAATTCCAGGGAAAATGTATTATGGTTAGTGTCACTAATCATGCAAAATGAATTAAAAGGTCATAAATAAAACTTACTATAAGACAGAGTTAGTAAAGCATCAACAAGCAAAACACAAAAAATTCAGTTCCTGCCCTAGCCGGCTTGGCTCAGTGGATAGAGAATCGGCCTGCAGACTGAAGGGCTGCAGGTTTGATTCCTGTCAAGGGCATATGCCTTGGTTGTGGGCTCAATCCCCAGTAGGGGGCATGCAGGAGGCAGCTGATCAATGATTCTCTCTCATCACTGATGTTTCTCTCTCCCTCTCTCCCTCTCCCTTCCTCTCTGAAATCAATAAAAATATATTTAATTTAAAAAGTTCAGTTCCAATCTGACATATATGACTTTGCTGAATCTGTACTGAGCAGCTCATTTCTATCCTCGTTCCGATGTCAGGTCTAAGATAGTGGCAACCTTGATGTTGGGCAATTGTTATCTTAATCATGACAACTGTTTTTTCCTTTGTGTTGGGTGCACTTCTTTCTCTCTCTTTACTGATTTTCTACATCTAAATGAAGAGAGCTATCCCTCTAACCCAGGGGTGGGCAAACTTTTTGACTCGAGGGCCACAATGGGTTCTTAAACTGGACCGGAGGGCCGGAACAAAAGCATGGATGGAGTGTTTGTGTGAACTAATATAAATTCAAAGTAAACATCATTACATAAAAGGGTACGGTCTTTTTGTTTTTTAGTTTTATTCATTTCAAATGGGCCGGATCCGGCCCGTGGGCCGTAGTTTGCCCACGGCTGCAAACCCTTTCCTCACCATGTTCAATCTTAAGAAAGCCATACTGTAGTCTGGCAAAGCCAGGAAATTGCTCAACACCACCTGGGAGAGTACTTTAAAATTACTTAGGTCCTTAGCCTGAGACTCACGATCAATAGAAGATCTGAGAATCTTGAATCAGGTGCTATGAACATGAGAAAGTACTTTGAACTATTGGCAATACTCCATTTTCTGACTGGTATCTTGGAGTTAGCACTTTCTCCATTTAGTTCATTTGGCATTGTCACTACATCTCCCATTCTTCCTGCCAAACTGATTCTTTATCTTTGTGGTCAATACCCAAGATGAAAAACCTTTTGGCCTTGTCCTAACCATATCTCATTGATATTGAGATGCCCCTGATTATGAGATGCATCAGCAAACTGTTAACAGTTTTTCAGGAAAAATATGCCAACCTTATTAAATGAGCACATCGGTTGTACCACTTGTCCTACTTTCAAAAATGTTAGAATAAAAATAAAAATAAAAATAAAAGAATACTTCAAAATTATCAAATACAAATTGTCCTTGCTCATATCTTCATTCAACATAGTTTATTTCTGCAATAATATTTCTGTGGGACCCCATACTCTCAAGTCCACTGTAACTCCAGGATGGCACTGTGCAATAGAATTTTCTAAATAGAGATGTTCGAAAATCTGTGCCATCCAATATATTAAAAATGTGTCTATTGAACATTTGAAATGTGGCTAGTGTAACTTGGAAATTGTTTTATCTTAACACGTAAATGGCCACATGTGGCCACTGTATTGTTTGGCACTGTCCCAGAATCCCAGATCTAGAACAGGCTCCATTAAATGGATACAACTTCCCTTGAAATTCTCAAAAATGAAATTGTTTGCTTCTCTTGTGTTACTGGAACAATCACCTGCCTTTTCACTGCCCTTCAGTCTACAATTTGATCAGCTTCTGTCAACTAATACCACCTTCTCTGGGGCTCACACCACCTGCTGGGTCCTGATAGCCAGCATCTCCTTTCCCCAGAAGCATAAGAATCTTACAAATGGGCCACACTTTTTCTTACTATCCTAGATTGTACGGTTACCCTCAATAACAACCTTAAGCATAGTAAAAGCTTCTTCATAATCAGCTCCACTGCACTTTGGAAAGCCAAAGTCATAGAGGTTGTCATCTCTACTCTACTCTCTAATATTTTAAAGTCACCCCTCCATCTTCAAGACTTAAAACACCGCCACAATTTCCAGCTCTGACTGAAGTTTAATACTTTAAACTTTCTAGGTTTCTGAACTTGGTGTGCACCCTCATGACAGCAACCAGGTCCCCAGACATTTTTAAGGCTTAATGTTCATTGCTTTCTCTGTACCTTCAAGGGCTATTAAGCATTATTAGGAAAAAGAATAGGTGTTGTTGACTGGATGCTCCATGAATAATACTGTTTAATTTTACCAGGGATGCAATGCTTTTCAGCAGTGCTATTATTAAACAAGTTATTAAAAATCTTTATATTCTATTAGTCAACAAGTTATTAAAAACTCTTTATATTCTATTATTCAACAAGTTATTAAAATCTTTATATTATTTTAATTCTACAACGTACTTCATTTTCTTTTACTGTCAGTAGAAACTAATAAAAACAACACTAAAAATAGCTAACACTGATAATGTGTCATGCACTATTTAAGCATGTCATATGTATTATATCATTTAATACTCATAAATATTATTTGGGCTGTGTTCTATTGGCCCTACTACTTTTTGTTATTTTACAGAGAGGAAAATATATGTGAAATATCTCACTGTAATGCAAGAGCAGAAGCCACCTTACATACATGGGCTCAACATCTCTCATCTGAAACCACTCCTCACCCTCTTCCCTTTTCCTGGGTTTCAGAGAAATAAGATTTCTCTTTTCTAAAATAAACCTATTTGTGCAGGCTCTTAATTCTATCCCCTTTCTATCTTACAAGACCTTTCTCTTGATTCCATCCACACTTTCCTCCTTTGGGACCTTCTCCTTCTCTGGCATTTCCAGTCTATTCCCCTTTCTTACATACAATGCTGAAAGGATGAGCATTATTTTGCTTAGCTTTCAGTGGTAACATATTATGATCCAAATCATGTTACAAGCTATTTGCAGTATGAGAATAGAGTCAATATTTTGATTAAATAAATTAAGGTAATAACCTTAATGCACCCTGAGCTAAAATACCAAAATGGAGTGATGAATGGAGGCATTTTGAGAGCCTGTGAATGTATATGCTTCCCTTGCTTCCCGTTCCTAAAACATAAATAAGATCTTTACTCTACATCTTAAGAATTATTCCTGATATATATTTCCCAATTTTGCTCTGCTTAGTTCCACCATCCTCAAATGACTGCTTCTTTAGGAAAACAGCTTGATAGGCCTATCATGAAGTTCTGTATTTTGCATATATTTCGTTTTTACACTTTCCCTGTTCAGTTGACACTACTCTGCTCTACAACTGCATTCAGGTCATAAAAACTCAATTATGTATGAACTTAGAGTCTAGCCCCTTCAATAGTATTTACAGATGGTTTTGATAAATATGCCTGGCTCACTTGACACAATCAATTTATGTTTCTCATTAACTAATGAATGAATTAATTAAACTGGATGATGACGACTTTGGTGACATCAACGGCATTACATTAGGAAATAACCCTGAGACCATCTATTCTTTTTAGGAAACTCACCAAGTAGGTGGCGTTAATATTCTGCTGCTGTTCAAATAAGAACTAAAATGATAAAAAGCAATAAAACTATTAAAACTACACCGAATTCTAAGAATAGTTTTCAAAATAGGAGCATATACTAAGTTCATTGTCACATGAATTTAATATTTTATTCTCATCTAGGCACTGAATTTTATGTAAACAATATCCTTTCTATGACTTTCTAACTGCATTTTGTATTGATTATGCCCTCCCTCCCTCACCCTTTTATTTAGCAGGTGATGTCATTAAATCCTTACATAAGCATGTAAGGGATTTAGTCATGTCTTTGAAGATATTCTATTGCCCTGAAGCACCAGACAGATTTTTATATAAAGCTAAAAAAGCTTTCATAAAATTCTTTGTGTGTGTGTGTGTAGATTGCTATTCATAGGTATTGTTCTCACTGCCAACCATGAGAAATGTTCAGTAGCTTTAGAGTTGCTTCCTAAGAATGAAATCCCACAGCACTGCTTACACCGACAGCAGAGGCTGGACAAGGGTGGTGAAAATCTGCACACTTCCTGGGGTTGAGCAAAGAAGTGAGACCACACATAGGCGCCTGCTGGTTCCTGGCTAGCCACACCCGTACCTGCACCCACTTTTATCCTTAAACAAGAAATAGCTCAATACTGTCTCCTTAAAACTTTGTTTCTCAAAGAGCCATTAGTAAGTTTGGTAAAACAGAGTCTGTAGATTAATCATCTACACCCACCTCTTACTTATCTGAATAGCAAAGAGGAAAGAAATTAAAATAAAACATTGCTGCTGCAGAAACCACAGCAATTATGTTAATGCAAGTCTCGAGACAGCCCCTTTACAGCTTATTATAGCTTCAGCTTATATTTTTAATTTAATAACTGAAGAAAAGAATGTGAGCAATATACCTGAGCCAGAAGGAAGACAAACGAAAGGAGGGCGTGACCCATGGCAGGAGAGAGCAGCCATGCAGTGCCGTGTGATGGAATTCATTCTGGCAGCACTAGCTCATTTCGGCATTATCTCTACTATCCCATCGATGCTTCCATGGTCCTCTCTCCATGTCCAGCAATGTCTTATAGAAAGTTCTGCAATAATGAAAATGTTCTATCTCTGCCTGTCTAATACAATAGCCCCTGAAGAAGAGTGGCTATTTAAATTTATTAAAACAAAATTGAAAATTCCACTTATTTCCCATGTGGCTAGTGACTAGTAAGACATGATTATTGGTACAGAACTTGGTTGAAGATAGTTTTAGTACCTACCATTTATTGAGCCCTGATCTTAAGCCAAAGGGCTTACCTTCCCCCCTCCCGAATATTTATTGGGGGTGTATTTTACAGCAGGTAACATTTTGTGTCCCAGCTTAGACTAAGGAGTAAGACAGTAAGTAAGATCCAGGCTGCATGGAGATTTCAGGCTAGTGTGGGAGGCAAAAAAGGAATAAGAAAATAAATCATTGTGTGTTTTACTCTAATGTAAGTTATAAATAATATGTAGGCCAATAAGCTGAGTATGTTGGGTAGGGGTGAGAATATTCTTAGAAAAGGTGGCCAAGCACGATCTCTCTGAGAAAGCAACCTTGAAATAGTCTCATGGACTTTGTGGTATGTTGTGAACTTGTCTTAGCCCTGGCAAAGCAATACAAGTAGAATTGGATGGGCAAGCTATGAGAATTGTGCATGTTATTTAATCCCCAAAGTTATCGTATGGCAGTGATGGCGAACCTTTCGAGCTCGGTGTGTCAGCATTTTGAAAAACCCTAACTTAACTCTGGTGCCGTGTCACATATAGAAATTTTTTGATATTTGCAACCATAGTAAAACATAGACTTATATTTTTGATATTTATTTTATATATTTAAATGCCATTTAACAAAGAAAAATCAACCAAAAAAATGAGTTCGCGTGTCACCTCTCACACGCGTGTCATAGGTTCGCCATCACTGTCCTATGGGGTAGGCGTTGGTTTCCCCATTCCTCAGATGAGACTAAAGAGATTAAATAATCCGCCGGAGGAAATTTAGCTGTTAGGTGACAGACAGGACAGAAACCGGAGCTGCCCTGACTGCTCCGCCTGAATGTCCTCTTGCTGATACCCTCTTTGGCTGCTTTGACTTTTCTTTTCTTGACTCCGCCCACATCTGGCTCAATGAAAATTAAATAATTAATTCTGTCTGTAAATTAAATTAGACCTTAAAATAATGGCTATTATGTAATATGTCACTTAAAATAAAATTTAACAATCTAGCATAAATATCATATTTGGCTTTTTTGTTTAAAACTAATTTTATTATATAAAAAAATCTATACATCTTGGCCTCCTAGCCATTTATCATATATATATATCTACACTAATAAAAGAGAAAAATGGTAATTGGCGTACGGCAATACCTTTTTCATTGGCTAAGCAGGGCTATATGCAAATTAACTGCCAACTAAGATTGGCAGTTAACTGCCAACAAGATGGCGGCTAATTTGCATATGTAGGCACAATGCAGGGAGGCGAAAGGGAAAGCAGGAAGAAGCCCCCTGCCACTGACAGTGATCTGAAACCCAGGGGGGAGCTAAGAGCTGGGGGGCAGGGCAAAGGCGGCCCCAGGGCCGCCTTTGCCCTGCCCCCCAGCCATAATCGGAGAATCAGGCGCCTTTGCCGCCCTGGCCAGTGATAGCAGGAAGTAGGGGTGGAGCCAGTGATGGGAGCTGGGCACGGTCGAAGCTGGCAGTCCCAGGAGCTAGGGGTCCCTTGCCTGGGCCTAAAGCGAAGCCCACGATCGCGGCGCCCCCCGCTGCCACTGCAGGTCCCCGCTGCCTGGGCCGGACGCCTAGGCCAGAGGCGTTAGGCCTGGGCAGGGGCGGAGCCTGCAACCGTGGGGAGCTGGGGGTCCCCTGCCCAGGCCTGACACCTCTGCCGGAGGCCTCAGGCCTGGTCAAGGGGCCGATCCGGTGATTGGTGATCGGAGGGTGATGAGGGTCAACTCCTCTGGCTGAGGCATCAGGCCTGGGTGGGGGGCGGAGCCGGGGATTGGGGGGATATGATGGTCCCCTTGCCCAGGCCTGAAGCCTGGGTCAGAGGCGTCAGGCTTGGGCGGGGGGTGGAGCAAGCGATCAGAGGGAGATAGGGGTCCCCTGCCCAGGCATGATTCCTGGGCCAGAGGCCTCAGGCCTGGGTGGGGGCCAGAGCCAGTGATCGGTGGGAGATGGGGGTCCCCTGTCCAAGCCTGACACCTCTGGCGGAGGCGTCAGGCCTGGGCAATGGGCCGATCAGGCGATCGGAGGGTGATGGGGGTCAACGCCTGAGGGCTCCCAGTATGTGAGAGGGGGCAGGCTGGGCTGATGGACACTCTCCCCCCGACACACACACCCAGTGCACGAATTTCGTGCACCGGGCCCCTAGTATGTGTGTGTATATATATATATATATATATATATATATATATATATATACATATACACATAACATAATATACATATGTAAACATATACATGTTCAGACAATTTTTAAATTTTAGGTTAAACAGTAATATGTAAAATCTATAATTCTCATCTCTTAGTCTTTTCTCCCACTGCCTTCTCTTGTCTTTCCTGTGTCCAGGTTTACACTCTTATTTTATCTTGCTTTGGAAGAAATAAGATTGTTCAAAGTCATATTTGCCCGAGGGCAGATAATGCCCTTGCTAGTGAATGAGTGTGCGTGTTTACAGACCCTCACCTTTGTCTAAGAAGCTCTGACGTTCCCTTCTGGAGACTGTGGAAAGTCCCTTTTAAAAATATGTTTCTCACTTTCCCTCCTGGGAATGGGGGCGAGGTGGGAGGCAGCGAGCCATTATAAGAAGACGATCCAGGAGTTGTTTTGCTCATTTGGTGAAAAGAAACCACTTCAGTGGGCAGAAACATTTACCCAAACGAGAAAGACTTCTTAAAAAGGTTCTAAATATGGCCTTCCTTTAATCAAGCACTGCCATCTGTTCCCTGAGTGGCAAGGTCACCACTTCTGTAATAAAAGTAGCATCCAAAGCTAGAAATGAACATACAGAAATATAACTGCTGCCTATCCTAAGTATGCCTACCTCTATTCCAGGAAGTATCTAGATACAGGTAATGGATATATAGATAGGTATAAACATAGTCATTAGTTTCTGCTATGACCTTCACAGAAGGTATTTTGGTCCTGTTCCCGCTACTGACAAGTTGTAAAACCTTTCTAAGTCATTGAACTTTCCCCAAACTCAGTTATAATTCCTTTGTGTCATGTCTGTGGTAAAGATAATGAGGTCACGTTTGTGAAGGAACTTTGTTGAACTGTAAAATGATGTGCAAGCAAAAGGCTTACTTTTTACTAACTGCACAAAAGGCTCTCAGAAAAATTAAAAATGATTTAAAAATATCTCTTTTGAGGACCAAGCACACTACCGATCACTTTCCATGGCTTTATCTCACTCTATCTCACAATGACACGATCAGTTAAGTACTATTGCTATTACCACTTGCAGAAGCGGAAACAGGTGCTGAAAGGGCTTAGGTGAGTTGCCTAAAGCTCCCCAGCTAATAAATTCTAGAAAGTGGATTTGAGCCCAGGCTGTCCTCACTCCAGAGCCTATTTTCCTTTTTTCTTCTCTTCTCTTCTCTTCTCTTCTCTTCTCTTCTCTTCTCTTCTCTTCTCTTCTCTTTTCTTTTCTTTTCTCTCTGTTTTTTTAAATATTTTTGTATTGATTTCAGAGAGAAAGGGAGGAGAGAGAGATAGAAACATCAATGATGAGAGAGAATCATTGATCACCTGCCCCCTGCATGCCCCCTAATGGGAATCAAGCCCGTAACCCAAGCATATGCCTTGACCTGGAATTGAACTGTGACCTCCTCAACCACTGAGCCATGCTGGCCAGGCAGAGTCTATTTTTCTTAATAACAATTTCCCTTCACCCTATGCTCCCAAAAAAAGGTGGATTTTTTTTTTTTACTTAAATACTGAGGTGATTATTTTGTTTTTGGGAAAAAAAAGAATTTTAAGATTCAATGTTAATTTTTAAAATTCTAAGCAAAAATAATAAAATAATAAAGTTTACATAATATATACATACATCTCTCTGTAATAGAAAATCAATGATTATAGCAAAAGCCCTAAATATTATTGGAAGTGGAGTGTTTTAAATAACACTCTCCTTTACATTTCAAAGACCTATCTTTCAGATATAGCAAGTTACCATGGAAATTCCATATGATTTCATTTGTGGGATCTAATAAAACAAAATGAACTAACAAGAAGAATAGATAGAGACTCATAGATAGAGAGCAGATAGACAGCTGTAGGGGTAGGGGTTGGGGGTGAGGTGGGTGAGGGGATTGAGGAAAAAAGAGAAAGTACTCATGGATATAGACAACAGTGTGGTGACTGCTGGTGAGAAGGGGGTGGGAGGAGGTGGAGGAGGGAATAGGGGGGATAAATGGTGATGGACAGAGACTTGACTAGGGGTGATGAACACACAATACAGTGTACAGGTGACATGTTATAGAATTGTGCACCTGAAACCTGTATAGTTTTGTTAGCCAATAAACTCAATGAAAAATATAAAATAATAAAAAAAGAAAATACCCAAAGTGCCAGAATTAACTACTCAGCTGTCTTTTTCGAATTCTCCACCAATCTTTTTGTGTCAATACTTACATCAATAAATAGCTCGCTCATATTGCTTGACCTGATGTCACTACTTATGCCAATTATATTTCATAATATGAAAAAGATATGGGTGTGGGGGAGGAACAGATGGGAAACAACAAAGATTTTTTTTTTTTTTTTGAGAGGAGGTTAAGGTCTAACCTCTTTCTTTTTCTGATGATGATTACGATATTTATAGTGAGGCAACTGGTTATTATAAAATGGAAAATAAACTCCTAACATATCCCATAGAATGTAATAAAAGCATTTCTGTAAAAATAATGAATAGTCCCATCAGTGTCAACCTAGACAAATTGCAAAGCTGTGTGCATTTGTGTGTGTGCGAGTGTGGTGTGCCCACGTGTGCATGTGTGCACACGAATATAGGGCCTTGGTCTCTCAAACTTGCTGAGACTTGTATTAAGACATTTGATTTTTATCAAGGCTATATGTAACACCAGATTCCATCACCATTAAAATGACTAATTATAAATGCTACTTATGAGACAGCGAATGAGCCAAGACAAGTGCTTGGGAATAACTAACTCCTCTCAGGAGGCTTACTTGAGACACAAATACAGAACCAAACAAGGGAGGCAGCAGGGCTTTGCCGGTCTCCGCCCCTCCCCACAATCTTTACAGGATTCTTTTTCTTTTGGGACATTTAGGATTCTTTTTTTTTTATTCTTCTTATAAACAACACTGCAGTAAACATATTTTAAACATATATCTTAGCTAATTTATCTGAGTATGCCCTAAAGTTAAATTCCTACAGAATAAAGGCTTGTGCTCTGGAAAGGTCACAGGTGTTTTAGAACAACAGTTTTTGGGAGGGGCAATTTGGGGGATACACTGGTTGGGGGAGAGGGGAGACTAAAGATGAAGAAGCCCAGAAACTTAAACTCAGGAAATGGCAACAGAAACACACATGACGGGAGCACAAAAGATACTTTGAAGGTGGAATCAACAGGTTGGGAGGTAGAGCCACATGGGGCAGAGGACAAATTTCAGGAAAGAGAGAAAATGAGAGTGCCCTGAAGGCTTCGAAATTGAACAACTAGGGAGTAGATAATGAGTTCCAAGTCGAGCATGCTGAGTTTAAGATGCCTTCAAGGTATCCTGGTAGAAACAATCAGTGGACTGGACACAGTAGGACCATTATAGAATCCTACGACAGAGACCTGCTCAAATCTATACCTATAAGACAAATACCATAATATCTAGTTTTATTTTACAATTCTTGCCCTATTATCACATGCCAATCTGCTTGCTCCATTATGTTCTCATTTCACCCCTCAAATTTTAAAGATATAATGTGTGTGCAGTGGGGTGGGGATTACTCAGGAAAGTATCTTTGGTTATTGTCTGAAGTTACTGAATTTGATGTAATAGCTTGCTTATTTATTTATAACATTTACACCTTAATCCTAAAGATAATGTGAATCTTATTATAGGGAATACCAATTGAGGAAATAAAAAAACTGTAGTTTAAAAACCATAGAACATCTGGAATTAAAAAATGTTATTAGAAAGTAGCCTTTGATATATTTTGAAAAATATTTACACATGTATTAAGACATTTGATTTTTATCATAACCTTAGATGGTATGTAGGTTTTTATTACCATGGGTCTCAGGAAACTGAGGTTCTAAAAAGCTAAACAAATTTTCTTTCTTTTTTTTTTCATAACTAGTAAATGTCAATGTTGGAACTTGAACCCTGGTCTTCAAGGTTCAGAGTTCTCCAGCACCAGAGTTCTCACTATCTTTCAACTGCATCCATTTTTTTTCATTACTGCCTCTTCCTTCTCTTTCTCGTTCTCCTCCTTTTCCTCCTTCTAATCAAGATACTCTGATTTAAGGTGTTAATTCAAAATATTTCTCATTGTAATAGCAAAGAAGGTCTCAAGTCATTTCATGAAAATTTATAATAGTGCCTTTGTGCTACATGGCTGAGCCAGTGCCCAATACTTTCAGGCAGTCCCTACTCTGAAGATCAGCTTGCTGCCCCAGTGGAACAGAGCTTAAGCCCTAGCTGACTTACCGTCTGTGTCTGCTACTTGGTATATTTTCCTTCTACTACATTCTTTAGTCATCTTTGACTCCATAAATCATAAATTCTGCCTGGTAAGTGTGGGTGCAACCAAGTCATGCTTCATTTTGGAATCATTAAAATGTGCCCTCTTGCCCTGGCTGCGTGGCTCAGTTGATTGGGCATTGTGCCAGACACCAAAAGGTTGCTGGTCAGATTCCCAGCCAGGGCACATACCCAAGATTCAGGCTCAGATCCCTCGCAGGGGGCTTGCAGAAGGCAACCTACTGAGGTTTCAGTCTCACATCACATCTATATTTCTCTCTCTCTCCCTCTCCATTCCTCTCTCTCTAAAACTCAATTTAAAAATGTCACCTCGCTCAGCTGGCTTGGCTTAGTGGTTGAGCATCAACCTATGAACTAGAAGGTCATGGTTCGATTCCCAGTCATGGCACATGCCCGGATTGTGGGCTCCATCCCCATTAGGGGGTGTGTAGGAGGCAGCTGATCAATGATTCTCATCATTGATGTTTCTATCTCTCTCTCTCCCTTCCTCTCTGAAATCAATAAAAATATTTTTTAAAAGTCACCTCTTGTAATATTAAATGTACATTATTTTTAATTTAGAATTCAGTACTAAGGAAATAAACAAGTTAATAATATCAACAACTTAGGGGCAACATTAACAAACTGGTTAACTTTGTCATATTTCATGCATATGATGGAATCACTGGAGGCCATTTAAATGGTTACATTTATTTGAATGGATTATGGTGCAAAGAAAAAGAGGAAATGAGAAAAGAAAGTATCACAGAATGATTTATTATCTTTGGTATGGAAAAATACTTCTAGTATGTTTGTTCATGGATTAAAAACAACTCTGGAAAAAACTCTATGGCACTGAACAGACGTTCTCTCTGAGGGTGGGAGTAAAAGGACAGTAATTTCATTTCACACATATATGTTTTAACTGAGAAATACTATTTTTATTATTTAAAATATTTTCATTTAAGTAGTAGTATGTCTAATATTTTCATATAGAAAGTATATAGTTTTCAATATCTCTGTAAACATTTAGCTAAAAAAAGTGTAAGACATATACTACAAAAATGGTGACAGTCATTCCATAGTTAGAAGTAATCTTTTGAACTATTTTTTGTTAATGTGGATTTTTCTAATGTTTTTGGCAATGATCTTTTCTAACTTTTATAGCGAAATACTTTTAAAAATGTCCTTTGCTTAAGTAAAATCAATAGAACAAAAACATCACTTAGCGAAAAAAAAGTCAATCTCTTAACTGTACTTCTTTTCAAATGCTGACTATGACAAACAAATATAGATGGTCCACGGGAGGGAGATGTCTGCTTCCTGAAAAGACGGAGTGAAAGGGTCAGGTTTACACGCCCTCATGAAAAAATTGCAAAACCAGATACAATATGTGAAACAAACATTTTTAGACATTAGGCACCAGGGTGCACAGGACAGTGAGTGGAGACAAGGAAAACACCTTAGGTGAGGCCTGTGATGCCCCTAGCTTTGTGCTCCCAGACATCAGCATAAGAGAGGGGGAACCCAGCCAGGGCCCCACAGTGTCCATGCATGGATGAGATGGAACTGGGAATCTGGGACGGTCAAGGCAGGCAGAGTTTGCTAAGCAGGTGACAGAGGAGAGAGCAGCAGGCACACTGCACTGGCTCCCCTGAGGCTTCAGCTGAGCACTGGTCAGCTTGGGAAGGAGGGGTTTCTAGGGAAGGGTGGGAGTGAGAGATGACAAAGGGGAAAAAGAAAACTTTTAGGAGTGAGAGCTATATTTATTTTCTTGATTTTGGTAATTTCTTCCCAAGTGTGTACACATATATCAAAATTTGCCAGATGGTGTTCTAAAATATGTGCAGTATATTATATACGGTTTCATCTTAGTGACGTTCTTAAAACAATTTTGTAAAGAAAAAAAATATGGTTAAAAATGGACTGATGGGATAGGATATTGGTAAAACTAACTCTTTTTGTATGCACAACACAACATGTCATCAGTTTACATTTATATCTGTATCTCTTCATGCTATCCAATGACACCCTAAGAAAGCGAGTAAGGATGCTACCAAAAGACCTATATATTTTGAATCCAGATGTAGCAAATCATTTTGAAAAATCTTAGTGGTTTTCCCTATAGGGTCAAAGTTTTCCTAACATGTGACTACTTGATCATGACTTACCAGTCTAAGAAATCATAAATCCCAATTTACACAGAAGGCCATAGAATAGAGTTTGCTCCCCACTCCCTCCATAATACTGATAATACTAAGTGTCTTTAGACGATATCTAAATATTATTAATTCCAAGAAGGAAAGTAATTCATGACAACATAGATGCAATCATGCATGGTAGAGTACAGAGAATTTAGAACAAGCCTTGGTTTAACTGAACATTTACAGCTGTTCTTGAACTAGGACATTTGTAAGAAAATAGGAGAGGAGTCTGACTATAACACATGGGGCTGGCCTGAACTATGTCTAGATTGGGGCTGGATATTCCATGTTCCATGAATCAGCAAATTATCAGCAGGACAAATTTATTTATATTGACTGCTCTCAAACAAAGTGTTTGAGATAAAATAGTATATTGACAGTCAATAGTGAGTATTTTGGGTATTGCATTGGGCTAAGTAATATATTATTGATCTACAGTTAACTGGTCTGAAGTTTAAACTTCTAGGATTTCTCTGTCTCACATTCTGGCTGTATCAGAGGTTCCTGACTCATCTTTAGCCAGAATAATAGGAACAAACCCAGTGTTACAATATGTGGGTGCAAATACAACAAAATTAGTGCCTCTATATTTGCTTTGCAGATTGTTCTTGAATTATGGCCCCACAGTCATGCATTGTTCACTTGAAGTTTCTATATTGAGAGAGAACTATAAAAACACACTCATTTACACTGAAACTTGGTCCAAAGGTTCTCATAACTATTTTTTCAGGTTTTTCAGATAAACTACCCTACCTATTAATATGTGAGCTTATGGAATTTTTATTCCTTATGTACCTGTGTGCATGTTTTAATCAGTCAATGGTGAATTCTCAGCTTCTTGAGGATTATTCTGAAAAACCTAAAGGACAATCCAGGTCATAAATAGCATATTCTATTCACTGAATTGAGTTTTCATCCCGTTATCACACAATTCCATTTGGTGCTTTAAAATAAACCACAGGGAACATTTTGCATGAGAGATATTACTTCTTTCTATTTAGGTCACAATACTGGGAAACAAATGAACATTTAAAGCTTACTGGAGCCAAGCTTATTCCCCTCTCAGAAACTGTGCTATCAAGTGACTGGGGTGATTAAAAGAAGTAGTGTAATTTGTGAAATATTGGCCATCAAGAAACTTCTAGAGGAGAACGCATAAAAATAACTTTTATGAAATATCTGAGAAATGGTGGTTCAATTTCTAGGAAAAATAGAACTATTTTTGTATCACTGCAAGGCCAACTTCTTAGTTTCCTTAGGCAGAGTGGTTTTCTGTGGTCTAGAAATTTTGCTATCATCCATAGATTTGGGTCTATCATGAAGCTAGGAAAGGTTAAACTTTGGGGCTTCTTTCCAAGGCACTGGGAGTAGCTCGAGTCCTTGGTTAACATGCTTGTAAAAGTTAAGATATTTTAATTGTAGTAGTTTAAGACCAATATCTAGTCACTGGTTTTGTCTACTCGCTGATGCTTTCCCTAAGGTTGAGTGGCATAGAAGTAACTGTGTGCCTTTTGGGGATTTGGCTAATTAGAAGTTGAATTAGAGATGTGTTTGCCTGGCTGGTGTAGTTCAGTGGCTGAGTATCAACCTATGAACCAGGAGGTCTCAGTTCGATTCCCACTCAGGGCACATGCCTGGTTTGCTGGCTCCATTCCCAGTAGGGGGCGTGCAGGAGGCAGTCAATCAATGATTCTCTCTCATCATTGATGTTTCTATCTCTCTCTCTCTCCTTCCTCTCTGAAATCAATAAATATATATATATTTTTAAAAATGCATTTAGTTTTGGTTTGGTGGGATTATTTGGTGGTTCTCAGTCTCTTCCACATATCCTCAGGGTATTTCTAGCTGTCCTGGTCTAGGCATAGCTCCCAGGAACACTTCTGATAACGTCGGTGCCAGTTCACAGGGCACTGCAGCATGAAGGTACAAGGCCTGAGTCCATACTGTGACATGGGTGTGACCAGAGCTGCAGACACCACAAGTCTATGTGAAATGGAAACTAAGAAGAAAATAAACAAATGGGACTACATCAAAATAATAAAAAAAAAAAACTTCTGCACAGCAAAAGAAACCATCAACAAAAAAAAAGAAAGCCCACTACATGGGAGAACATATTTGTCAATGTTATCACCAATAAGGGTTTAATCTCCAATATTTACAGGGAACTCCTACAACTTAACAAAAGGAAGATAAACAACCCAATCAAAAAATGGGCAAAGGACCTAAGTAGATACTTTTCAAAAGAAGACAGAAGGAAGGCCAAAAAACATATGAAAACATGCTCAACATCACTAATCATCCAAGAGATACAAATCAAAACGACAATATGATACCATCTCACATCTGTCAGAATGGCTATCATCAACAAATCAACAAACTACAAGTACTGGCAAAGATGCAGAGAAAAAGGAACCCTCGTGCACTGCTGGTGGGAATGCAGACTGGTGCAGCCACTGTGGAGAACAGTATGGAGTTTCCTCAAAAAACTAAAAATGGAACTCCCATTTGACCCAGTGATCCTACTTTTAGGAATATATCCCAAGAAACTAGAAACACCAATCAGAAATGATATATGAACCCCTATGTTCATAGCAGCACAATTCACCATAGCTAAGATTTGGAAAGAGCCTAAGTGCCCATTAGCAGACAAGTGGATTAAAAAACTATGGTACATCTACACAATGGAATACTACGCTGCTGTAAAAAAGTAGTTCTTACCATTTGCAACAGCATGGATGGACCTGGAGAGCATTATGCTAAGTGAAATAAGCCAGTCGGAGAAAGATAAATATCACATGATCTCACTCATTTATGGAATATAATGAACAACATAAACTGATGAATAAAAATAGAGCCAGAGTCATAGAAGCATCAAATAGACCGTTCAACCTATGAGGGAAGGCAGGGGGGAGGGTAAGAGATTAACCAAAGGACTTATATACATGCATCTGAGCATAACCAATGGACACAGACAGTAAGGGGGTGAGGGCATGTGCTGGGGGGTGGGAGTGGCTGGGGAGAGGTCAATGGAGGAAAAAGGACACTTATTTAATACTTTAAATAAATAATTTAAATTAAAAAAATAAAGAAGATTATTAATTATTAACTTATTTTAAGGCTATGGAATAATAATGACAAACATAAGAAGTGATAGCAACATTTGGACCAAACTGACAGCAAGCCTTCTTGTGAAGTTTTATGACCAATTTTTATATTAGAGGTACAGCAAGACAAGAATGTGAAAATTTTCAAAAAGTCTTCCACCAGAGGAATTATTGAAGCAACTTGGACATCTAACTCTAAACAGAAAAGGTTTAATGGAGGAGAGTAGGGCTGTGTTCTGTTGTATTTTCAAGGCAAAGAAAGATTATTAGAATTATTTTGTATCTTTCCAGTGACATGCCCCATACCAAGAGAAGGAGGTGGTAGAGAAACAGACTTCAGCACAAAGATTAATTTCCCAAAATGAGTCTTCTGCAATGAAGCAAGGGCATGCCTTTGAAGTTGACTTTCTCTCCTAAAAAGGAGATTCTAAAGTATCTGAATGCTCTGAGATGGATCAGTACACTGAGTGGGAACTTGGATTCTTGTATGTAGGAAATCTCTATCTATACTTAGATTCTGTGGTTCCATGATTTATTAAGAACTAGAGACCCGTTACATGAATTCCTACATGGGTGGGGTCTGGCCAGCCCACCCCAACGGGCCGGACCGGCGGGGGGGTGGGGGGGGCAGGGGTGGAGAGGGGCTGTGGGCAGTTGGCCGGCAGGCCCCACCCCCGACCAGGGTGAGGGGGCCAATTGGGGTGGGGGGCCGATCAGGAGTGGGGCTGGCCAGGGGAAGAGGGGCCACAGGTGGTTGGCCAGCTGGCCCTACACCTGATCAGGGTTTTGGGGGCTGATCGGAGGCTGGGCCGGCTGGGGGGCCAATCGGGGCCCAAATCAGGCTGGTTGGCTGCCGCAGTGCGCATCATAGCCACTAGTTGTTCTGGTTGTTCTGCCATTCTGGTCGCTGGGCTTTTATATATAGATAGATAATTTCTTGCTACTACAGAGGACACAACCTGACAATAGGGCATCTGTCTAATGAACATCCTTAGAGAGCTATAGGTGAATACTAAATGTGAGGCAAAGGGACAGAGAGGTCAGAGGTGACACACGAACTCATTTTTTTGGTTGATTTTTCTTTGTTAAATGGCATTTAAATATATAAAATAAATATCAAAAATATAAGTCTATGTTTTACTATGGTTGCAAATATCAAAAAATTTCTATATGTGACACGGCACCAGAGTTAAGTTAGGGTTTTTCAAAATGCTGACATGCTGAGCTCAAAAGGTTCGCCATCACTGGTATAGAGGATGTTGTACATAAAACACAGGATTTTACATTTGCACTAACAAATTTCAAACTACAGCTCACAAACTTTCTTCTCTGAGAAGGTATGAGGGAAAGATTAAAGCTCTTCAAGGCAAAAGCAGAATATAAACCCAAAGCATACTCATACTTTGGAAATGTGCTTGGATGTAGCAGCATGAGCAAAGGGAGGAATCAGGGGTAATAAGGAAAAAGGTGTAAGAGTGGCCTCTCAGATAAGAATAAGTAATTTGAAATTGGTTAGGAAAGCAAAGGGGAGCCAAGAGAAGGAATTGAAAGGATGAGTAATGGGAAGTTAGAAGATTAGAAAAGCAACATAGATTACCTCTAGAGGCAGGATTTTGAAGTGATTAGAGAGTGTAATGTTTAAAGAAGAGATTACAGAATTGAGATAGGAAACCAAAAGACAAGGATGGAAAGACTATTCCCAAAATAGGAATAATACCTTCATGAGGACTCAGGAAGGCAGTTACTAAATAACAAAAATGGCATTAATCCCAGAAATAGCATATATATGTGTCACCTACTTGGCATCTATCAGGCAATATTTGTTGCATGAATAAAGAAGAGAGTTTTATTTTATATAAAACAATAATTTAAAATAATCACTTTGAGAAACAAAAGCTGACCATCGGGTTAGAAAATGTTGGTTATGCTACAGAGTTTCTTTTAAAGAACTGTTCAGATGAAGAATATCAATTCTTAATTTCTGAGACTGAAAACAAACTGAATTTGTTTTCACTGTACAGCAGGTTTTTATAAGAAAAATATAGTCAAGTGAACATTGCAGACATGTAATTTCAAAGAGGAACAAAATCCAGCACTTTTTCTCCCATTTTCAAATTAGATTAATTTGATTAACATGGATTAATTTTTATTCACATGTTTTTACAACTAAGATGACTGGATTAGAAGAATGGTTCAATTTAAAACATTTTTTTCTTTTTGGCCTGGCTGGTGCCTCTAAGTGGTTAGCGTCAACCTCTGAACCAGGAGCTCTCGGTTTGATTCCAGGTCAGGGCATGCAGGAGGCAGCCAATCAATGATTCTCTCTCATCACGGATGTTTCTCTCTTTCCCTCTCCTTTCCTCTCTGAAATCAATAAAAATATTTTGAAAAAATAAAATATTTTTATTTTTTGTTAAGCCTAAATGGTTGTTGATAAAACAATCATTCTTTTTAGTTACAGAAAAGCCTTAGGCATTTCTCAATGCCTGCTGGTGCCAAAATATCTCATCAATTGTAGTGGGTCCTATGATTATAACAACCCCTTCAAGAATGAATGACTCATTGCCCTTCGTTCAGGAAGTGCTCTCAGATGTCAGCCCTTTTCTCGAATTGCCTCAGCTTAGGAGGGCAACCTTGTCAAGCATCTAATATCAAGTCAACATGAGGGTACCAAGGCCCAGCTCCAGGGTTGTTGAGGACAACTCTGAAGGACGACACCAGCTTCGAGGTGGTCTGCTGAGGCCCTCTGTGAGGCTGCGTTGCAGACCAACTTTTTCTTCTCCCTCTTCTTCTGATTCTGCTTTCTTCCCACCCCTGTTATAGGTGGTGGTCCCAAGAATCTCTTTCTCAGAGTCTGCTTCTGAGGAAACCTAATCTATGAACCAAACAATTAGAATGTTGAAGGTATGCAGTTAGTCCCTGCTTCTAACCACTCATTCTTTTTTTTAAATATGTTTTCATTGATTTTTAGAGAGAGAGAAATGGAGAGGGAGAGTGAGATAGGAACATAAATGATGAAAGAGAAACATCATCAATTGGCTGCCTCCTGCATGCCCCCTACTAGGGATCAAGCCAACAACCTGGGTGTGTGCCCTGACAGGGAATCGAACCAGTGACCTTTTGGTTCCTGAGTTGATGCTCAATCACTGAACCACACCAAGCCAGCCACCATTCATTCTTTACATGTGTTTACTACTTAAATTAAGCCACTAAAAATGAACCCTAGAAACATTTTAAAATTCTTCATAATTTCTCTTATATACATCTCCATTTATATGCCACATAAGCATTCACAGGTACCAGACCAGATTCTTTGCACAATGTGTTTGTGTTGTCACTCAGAGTATGTAATGATGAGCACAAAGAACCTCCTGCAAAGCATATGAATGTCTCTAACTAATGTTGATACCTATTTAAAATAGACATCAGTGTTAGCATAAGTAAGAGGTATACATTTCACTATGGCCTTTTTAACTTCGTTATGATTGTTTTATTTCTCTATTAGACATCTCAGGACTTTATTGTCTACCCGTTTTTCCCCCAGCACAGCAATGACAAAACTGTGACTTTTCAACCTTTCTTCAAATATCAACATTTCCATTAATTGGGGACCAGAAAACACTCATTTAAATATAGCAATTCAGACCTAATTGTATATTAGTGTTTTAAAAACTTCTATAATGGAAACTGTCAGAACTATAAATGCATGATTGACAACCAAGAGATGCTGAATTCTCTTCTTTGGTAAGCTGGCGACTCTCCTGCTGGGGAAGCTATCGTAGATAGTACACAATGCATAAACAGCAATTACCTGACTCTGCTTATTCAAAACAACTTCATGGATAGTTAATGATAGTTATTAGATTTGAAGTGTCACAATCCAGAAACATTTCAATGCAAAAAAAGACACTTTATAGAAATATCCATTTTTAAAACCAGAAAATATTATCCCACATTTCAAAACTGAAGCTAATAAAATACATCTATTGTTTAGGTTCACATATCTGCATAGTAAGCTGACTATTATTTATTTAAATGTTAGGCAAAACAAATTTGAAAAGGCAGTGGTTATATGTGAGATTATAATAGGAGTATACATTCTGTTCCCAAGAGATCTAAAACCATGGTGAATGTGGTATTTGTATGTGGAAGGGGAGAGAGGCGGATATGGGAAGAATCTAAGAAGAATATACCAGGACTCTGTAGGACTAGAGATGCAGCCAAAAGTCACAGAAACAGGAAAGAATGAGGGAATTCCTATGTAAAATTCATCCTATTAGCAATTAGGCCACAGAGGATTCCTTCCACAACTCTGCACTTTTCCTAGTCTTATCTAAGAAAATACCTCAAAATCATGGAAGCAAAGAAAACAGTTACTTCAAATGTACATTCAATGAGAATTCTACATTAATTTATCACAATAAAAATTTATGGGGGAAATTGGAGAGAAATGGAGAGGGAGGGGGAGAGGGGAAGAAAGAGAGGGAAGGAAAAGAGGGTAAGAGAATGGGAGAAGAGAAGAAAAGAGAATGACTCTTCACACAGCATTTCTGCGTGCCTGCTGGCTCCAGATTTTATTGCCATATATTAAGCTATTGAGGCTTGTTCATGTACTCCCTACTGCCGGTCATCCATACTTTACAATGGCATCAGCTTACAGGCAGACTCTGTGGCTTGGAACACTTTGTTAGTATAACTGCCTTATCCTGTCTGTGTTTGTTCATTTGTATCAAGGAAGGTCATGACTTGCTCCTCCCAGAACTACTGGTACAATAAATGAGGAGTGTTCACTACTTAGGAAAATCGTTCTGTATTTTAACAGTTTTATCAAGATATAATTCAAATACCACACAATTCACCCATTTAAAGCATATGTCAATGGTTTTTTGTATATTCACAGAGTTCCACACTCATCACCATAATATCATAACATCTTTTATTACCCTCAAAAATAAGTCACCCACCACTTAACTGTCAAGCTCCAATGCACCATTCCCCACCTCCCCCACCCAAGGTAACCACTTGCACACTCTCTTTCTGTATGGATATGTCTATTAGGGGCCTTTCATATATATGAAATCAGGTAATATGCCTTATGCTGTTCTAGCTTCTTTGACTAAGTATGTTTTCAAGGTACATCCATGTAACAGTATGTATTAAACTGAGAAACTTTTTGATGTCAAATAATATTCCAGTGTATGAATATACCACATTTGTTTATCCATTCATCAGTTAATTAATATTTGGATTATTTCTACTTTGAGGCTATTAGAAATAATGCGTCTACAACGTTCATTTACATGTTTTTGTGAGGACACATGTTTTCAGTTATTTGGGGTATATACCTAGGAGCAGAATTGCTGGATTGCATGGTAACCCTATGTTTAACCATTTGAGAAATGAGTTTATTCTATATAATTTTCATTTATTCCCATAGAGCTATAAAATACGTATGTGAAAAAGTCACTGCTTTATTCTAATATATAACAGTTTGTCACCCCACATCTTAGACCAAATGCCCTAGTTAAAATGGCCTTGGTTTTTCATGAGTTAACCCTGCAGGTGCTTAATAGCCCAGACATTCACTAGACATGAAATTATAACAGCTTAAGTCTTTCTTCTTTATACAATACAAGAGGCCCAGGGCACAAAAATTTGTGCACTCAGGGGGCAAGGGCATCCCTCAGCCCGGCCTGTGCCCTCTCGAAGTCTGGGACCCCTTGGGGGATGACCACCTGCTGGCTTAGGCCCGCTCCCTGGGGGATTGGGCCTAAGCTGGCAATCAGACATCCCTCTGGCAGCCTGACAGCCCTCAGGGAATGTCCACTTGCCAGCGGGGAGCAGGCCTAAGCTGCAGTCCGACATCCTTAGCGCTGCTGAGGAGTCAGGAGAGGCTCCCACCACCACCGCTGTACTGGCACCCATCAGCCTGGCTTGTGGCTGAGCAGAGGTCCCCCTGTGGGAGCGGACTGACCACCAGAGGGCAGCTCCTGCATTGAGCATCTGCCCCCTGGTGGTCAGTGTGTATCATAGTGACCAGTCATTCCCAGTCTTTCTGCTGTTAGGGTCAGTTTGCATATTACCCTTTTATTATATAGGTTAGAGGCCTGGTGCACGGGTGGGGACCAGGTGGTTTGCCCTGAAGGGTGTCCCGGATCAGGGTGGGGGTCCTGCTGGGGTGCCTGGCCAGCCTGGGTGAGGGGCTGATTGGTGTTTGCAGGCTGGTCACTCCCCCTTCAGGGTGGGAGTCCCCACTGGGGTGCCTGGCCAGCCTGGGTGAGGGGCTGATGGCTGTTTGCAGGCTGGTCAAGCCCCCCACAGCGGGGATCCTCACCCCATGAAGGTTGGCCAACCTGGGTGAGGGGCTGATGGTTGTTTTCTGGCTGGCCACACCCTCTTTATAGTGGGGGTCCCCACTGGGGTGCCTGGCCAGCCTGGGTGAGGAGCTGATGGCTGTTTGCAGGCTGGTCAAGCCCCCCACAGTGGGGATCCTCACCCCATGAAGGTTGGCCAACCTGGGTGAGGGGCTGATGACTGTTTGCAGGCTGGCCACACCCTCTTTATAGTGGGGGTCCCCACTGGGGTGCCTGGCCAGTCTGGGTGAGGGGCTGAGGGCCGTTTTTAGGCTGGCCAAGCCCCCCAGTGACAGAAGCTCCCAGCCTCTCCTTTTTTTTCTTTTTTTTATTCTGGAATTTATTTACCTTCTATAATTGAAACTTTGTTGCCTTTAGTGGAGCTCAGAGCTGGCTGCAACAGGTGGGAAGCTTGGCTTCCTCCATCACTGGAGCAACCAAGCCTCCTGCTCGCTCCAGCTCTGTGGCTGCCGGCTGCTATCTTGGTTGGGTTAATTTGTATATAGTTGTTCTGATTGGCTGGTGGGCATGGCTTAAGGTATAGTGAAGGTATGGTCAATTTGCATGTTTGTCTTTTATTAGATTAGATACCATAGATTACCAATACGAATTGACTTTAAAAATTCCTTGACAATAGAAACACATAGGAATAGATTATTTTTTATTACAACATCCTTCATGTTATATTGTTGCTCTTGAATTTCAATATAAAATATATTGGAAAACAATGCCACCATTAATAAAATAGTCAATATTTTACTTTTATGTAATATTTTACATTTTATCAGCAACTTCAACATGAACATTACTCATTTAAGCCTCATAGTGTTAAAGCTAAAATTTTTCTTCTTCCAGAGAAAAGAAAACTAACATTCAACAGTCTAAACTGCTTCCAAATATTAAATTAACTAGTTACAAAGCTGGGTAGAACTTGACTCCAAGACTCCAAAGTTCAAATCCAGAACACTTTCAGTTATAATTGCTCTAGTAAAATAAAAACTCCCAGTTATATTTATTTGCTCAATCTATTCTTGCCTTGCCTTTCTACATTCCATCTCTCACACAACAGACACAATAGTTGAACCATTGAATCAATCTACACACATACATACATAAGACACATATACACACATGTAGACATATAGTAGACATATACATATAGTAGACACATACACACCTCACACTCAGCTCACAAACACACAGAAAAAAACACATTTACACACCTCATATATACCCCATAAACACCTCACAAATACACAGAACACACTCATCATATACACTACAAATATCACTCACATAAACATTTCATGCACATGACATTCATATACACTCTCACCACATACAGCCCGTACACACATTTAAACCTCTCACAGACAAACTCTCTCTCTCACACACATATACACACACACACACAAAAGGGAAGAAAAGTTGTCAATTTAATGCATCTGATTTCAAGGCATTGGGTCCAGTTCTCTAGGGCAGGGACACAATGTGATAAGGGGATCTACTATACTTTTTCTTTTCTTTATTTTATTTTATTTTAAATATATTTTATTGATTTTTTACAGAGAGGAAGGGAGAGAGACAGAGAGCTAGAAACATCGATGAGAGAGAAACATTGATCAGCCGCCTCCTGCACATCTCCTACTGGGGATGTGCCCGCAACCCAGGTACATGCCCTTGACCGGAATCGAACCTGGGACCTTTCAGTCTGCAGGCCGACGCTCTATCCACTGAGCCAAACCGGTTTCGGCTATACTTTTTCTTAACCATCTTCCCTCCAGTGCTGACCAGGTGGGTAGAGTCAAGGTGTGCCATCTCTCTTGCTGGAAAGCACCTCGAAAGTCCATGTGTCATGTGGGTGATAAAAAAGCAATCAGAGCCAAAGATTTGGACCTGGGCTTTGGGGACCCATTCCTCAAACCTAACTGTCTAGGATTCTGAGAGGTCTAAGCCCTTAACCATACCTTCTTCATGCCAAAGAGTGCTAATACATTTTGTATGTTATAATAATACTTTTTCATACTTTTATTGTGTAATCACTGTTTAACATTTAGCAATCTGAATCTAATCAGTATTTTTATATTATTCCTCTTTGAAAATCAATACAGTCCTTATCATTACAGATACAAAAATATTTGAATATGTTTATTACTTAAAAATACACATTGACTTTAATAACCCTAGGTATCTGTATGAGCAGATTTAGGGAAATGTTAAATTATTCTTTGCTATATTACCCTTAGGCTGACATTTAATGTTTATTAAATTAGAATCAACATAAAAAATACTTGCAAATACCATTTATTAAAAATTAAAAACAAATTCCACTTACTGATTGTTTATTCTATTCCGGGTATAATAACCAATTTTAATGTATCATCTTATTTAATCCTTAATATAATCATATGTAAATTACATCATTATCTGTACCTTATAGATTTAAAAAAGGAAGAAAAACTTGAAGCTTATAAATATACTAGAGGCCCAGTGCACAAATTCGTGCATGGGTGGGGTCTGGCTGCCTGCCTCGATGGGGGCCGATCGGGCCAGGCTGGCAGGGGGGAGGGGCCGTGGGAGGTTGGCTGGCCAGCCCTGCCCCCGATCCGGCTGGGTCAGCGGGGGGAGGGGCTGCCCCCCCCCCCTTCCCCCAATCGGGCCAGTTGGCCTGCCACAGTGCACGTCATAGCAATCAGTCATTCTGGTCATTTGGCATTCTGGTCGCTTGGCTTTTATATATATAGATTCCTTAAACATCTCACACTTAGCAAATGTTGGTCCTGGGTGCTGGGATTCTCGGGTCTGCTGAATTCAAACCCCAAGCTTTGAGACTCTAGTCTGTATCCCTATTTATTAAGTAGGGAAACAGACTAGACAGCTGGATTTTCAAATGGGCCACTAGCTATTTAATGGTGCCTGAATGACTCCAGTGGTTCATAAAAATGCCAGTGCCAAAGATTCTCCTTTACTGCATAGTTTAAAAGGTATCCTTGTAATTTTTGTTTTTAGAAAATGTTGATGCAACTTAAATATTTTAGCACCAAGTGCTCACTGTATAATCAAAAGCTACAAACACCCAGGGAGATCTCTATGCTAAGAAGAGATGTGTTTAATCATTAAATAAAAACAACTTGTGCACATTTCAAACAAATGTCTGATGAGTGAAATTGCTTAAAAGTGAATCATTTAGGTGGGTGAACAAACTTACCATTCCTCATTGACAAACATAAGGTGAATAATGTCGTAATCTTTCCCAGAAATAAAAGAGAACTTTGAACAGAAGGGAAATAAGGATCTAAAAAATAATTGTGTCACACAAGAAATAGAAAGACACAGGCAAAAAAGACTTCTAAAGCTAAGCAGCTAGGGACAGAATAAAGAGATGTGACTAAATGCATTTTGGTTTCTGCAAACTGCTGAGCGGGGGGGAATTATGATGAAAACCAAAACCACAGCTGAGAAGTGCTTTTCTTTTCAAAGTGTAATCTCTGGGCCTTTCCAGCAATAATGCTGTGAGAGAAGAGAGTAAGCATCTTAACAGGTAAGAAGTCTTAAGGACAGTCTATCTAAAAATAAGGCCTTTATACTTAATACTTTTTTTCCAGCTGTTTTCTTTCTCTGACAGTGTTCAGCTACACGAACATCTATACCAAACTGCCGAGAGAGTTTTAAGCATATCTGAATAGGTCATTTATGATGAAGTCCCCTTCCACATCCATCAAAGGCTAGCCTATGGAGTCTACAACACATGGTCTGAAACACACTTTGCATCCCTGAGCTCCATATGCATCCAGACATGGGCCGTTAGAAGACTCCCACTCCCTTGCAAGTGTCTCTTAACAAACTTGATCTTTTTCTAGAAAAATTTGCATATACAGTCGGTCCTTGGGTTACGTCGGAGATCCGTTCCTATGGCGCGACATAACGTGATTTTCGCTATAAGTCAAAACCCACCTACATAAGCACCTACGTCACTCACATGGAGCTCATACACAGCAGTAACTTGTTTTGTATGCTTGTTAAACTATATTATCACATAAGCATTGCTGCTATTGGGACAAACAGTGACAGTTGATTCGGGTCATTTGAATGTCCACTGTCTGTTTTAATTTGTATGTTCATTTTGACTCTGTTATATGCTCAATCTTCAGTGGAAGTCATGAGAACCTATTATTTTTGCATGCTCCCTCCTTTACGTTGGAAATATTCTTTTTTACCCAGAGGGACCTTAACTTTGATGTAAGGGATTGTTTCCGTTGCCAACTTTTTTCTTCCTTGCCAAGTAAGACAGTTGTGAACTCTTCAGTGATGCCTTTCCCAGGATATTTGCAGATGTGGTTGGGAAAAGTCATTTCATCCCCGACCTTTCCATGTCAGGTGCTGGGGTGCCTGAGTGTTGCCTGGCCTGTGCCCCGGCTCGCTCTCCCTCCGATCGCCATGGGGACCACGGGGCTGCAGGCCAGCCAGCAACCCTGCCCCTGAGGGTCCGGGGTTGCTGCCTGGCCTGTGTCCTGGCTCTCTCTCCCTCCGATTGCCATGGCGATCACGCAACAGGCAGCTGGCACCCCTGGCCAGGGGGTGTCGCCTTGCCTGCTGCCGGCTTTCTGATGGCAATCACTGGCTGGGGGGTGATTGCCTGCTGCCTGGGTTTCCGATCACTGTTCTTCCATCCTTCCCCTTTTGCCTCCCAACATTGCGCATATGCAAATTAACCGCCATCTTTGTTGGCGGTTAACCGCCATCTTTCTTGGCAGTTAATTTGCAGATCGCCCTGATTAGCCAATGGGAAGCGTAGTGGAGGTATGGTTAATTACCCTTTTTGTCTTTTATTAGATAGGATGGGAGATGGTGACATAACCACGAAACGACGTATGTCAAGTCCAACGTAACCCGAGGACTGTCTGTACTAAAATATGCCTCACAGTTATATGAATGGGCTACAAGCTGCTAAAACAGTGCTCAAAGCAAGTGATCATAAAGTCTGAGTATTGTAACTAAATTCACAATGAAAATAGCTATTTTAAAAGATACCATTCATTATTTCTTTAAGCTCCCATCCACCACTCTAAGATCTGAATACCTAAAGTAGCCCCTACTGCCAGTGTACTTTATGGCTAATGCTACAAGGACGCAGGAGAACAGATGGCTTCACTCGATGCAGGGCAACCACAGGAGCAGTTTTCTAACATTGCAATTTTTTTGGTCATCTAACTCCTGAAGTGATCCTCCAGAAGATCTTAGCATGTTTTACTTTTACAAAATCAGGTTTTAATAAATATAGTAGAATTTTTAAATTTCTGGCTATTTACACATCAACAGATAAAACACAATTTTCTCAAATATTTTTCCTTGGTATTATTTTCTGAAGAGGTAAAATTATCAAAGGACACTTCATTATAGCTAGAACACTGGTCCAAGTTAAGGAGCCAGACAGGTAAAGAACGAAAACTGTCTCTCTGTGTCCATTGGTTAGGCTTATATGCATGCATACTGGGGGGGTGAAGGCATGAGTGGGAGGTAATAGGGGGATAAGGACACATATGTAATACCTTAATCAATAAAGAAATTAAAAGTCAAAAAAAGAAAAAAAGAATGAACACTGTGAGCTCATGTCATTGCAATGCTAACTTATATGAAAAATAAACTACAGGCAAAGTAAGCAACATGTTGACATATCCAGCCCACATGCCATACACTTTGTTTACTTACAAAGTGACAAATACGACTGGATTTTTGCAGACACCCAGTTTTCTTCCATGTTCAGGTTGTCAGTAATTGACTTATACTCCCTGGCTAAATAAACTTATGCATAAGCAATTTAGCTTGCAACCCCATTAATTTTCCATATCAATCAATATATTGGGAAATGAAGCAAATTCTAGACAGAGTCTAGAAAAAAATCACTTGTATAGTGATATTCTCACTAATTCCTGAACCACTGCATCCCTCCTCTCCTTATAGGTCTATAAAAATCAGGTTAAAATGAATTTAGCAGTTCATTTTAGATAGAAAAGAAGATGTAAGGGAGTATTATAGCATAGGAGGAAGCTGTGGCTTGGGGGTATGCATTTTGCTTGCCTGCCTTCTGGGGGTTGCCATATTTATGAAAAGTACATGTTGTGGTAGATTGCATTGCTGTTCTCAGCAACTCACTCCTTTCTCTATAAGATTTGCTGAGTGAATGTCTAGGTCTTCTGATAGAAGGAATACGTTGCTTTGCCATATTGTCTGGTTGGCCACATACTTGTTCAGGTCAATGGAAAGTGAGTGGAAGTAACAGTCATTTCAGAGCAAAAACTCTACGAAGCATTGTGTGCCTCTACCAGCCTCTTGCTCTTCCCCCTCTACCACAAGAACAGCATGCCCCATGCAGAGGTTGCTCCTAAAGCCTGGATTCCAGAAGGAGAAAACATAATGAGCAGAATTGCCTACTTGCAGCCACCAACATGTAGCATAAGCAAGAAATACAATTTGGAATTGTAAGCCACTGAGATTGGGGCTGCTTGTCACTATAGCAAAGCTGACAGCTACATAAATATTTATATAACTATTGGGTGGGGAAAAACAGCACCAGCTTAAGGGGCCTGCTTTTCCTCTCCACTAAATATAATCTTCTTTTAATTGGGCCGGGAGTCCATTAGGGTTGGCTTAGCAGCTTGCTGACAGCAAGAGTAGCAGTTGCATGGTCTTAGACGCAACCAGCTGTACCCTGTGGAAGATTAAATTGGGCAGCCCTCCTCCACTTTCTTCAAATAAATATAGTAATCCAACCTATTGAATTGACAAGAAAACAAGAAAGTACTTTTGTTGGAGAAGAGCTCCTTTATAGGATCTCAAAGTCAAGCCAGAGCAATTCAAATTTCTTTTTGAAAGTCTTAGTTGTGAATGGCCAATGAACAGGAAAAAGAAAATATATACTGCAACAGCTAGGCCTCATTTGTGCCAACAATGGAGCAGATGGAGTGATTATCTGTAGCTGTACCCGCCCTGACCCTGAATATCGGTTGTTTATCAAAAACAGTTTGAATGCTTTTAGTTTCAGTTTCATACACACATGATCATGTTTCTCAGAGAGTTTATTATTTGAAAAGCTTAAAATTAGAAAAAGCATGAGAATTAAACACTGAGGTTGCTATTCCTAAAATAATTTTATAAATTTAAAAGAATGAAAAGCATTATTTTAAGAAAGCTACCTTCAGCCTCTCCTTTTAATTGAATCTGAGAAACCAGACCAATAAACATCATTGAAAAGAAGTTAAACAAATAGATACTTATAATATTATATTTTAATTTTATAATATGTTACTAGTGGCCCAGTGCACGAAATTCATGCACGGGGGCAGGGGGTGTCCCTCAGCCCGGCCTACACCCTCTCCAATCTGGGACCCCTGTGGGATTGGGCCTAAACCGGCAGTTGGACATCCACCTCGAAATCCGGGACCGCTGGCTCCTAACTGCTCACCTGCTTGCCTACCTGATGCCCCTAACCACTCTGCCTGCTTGCCTGATCACCCCCAATTGCCACACTTTCTGACCTGATCACTCCTAACTGACCCCCCCCCCCCGCCAGCCTGCTCGCCCCCAACTGCCTCCCCACTGGCCTGCTCGTCCCCAGCTGCCCCCCCACTAGCCTGCTTGGCTCCAACTGCCCCCTTCCTGCTGGCCTGATTGCCCCTAACCACCTCTGCCTCAGCCCCGCCACCATGGCTTTGTCCAGAAGGACATCCAGAAGGTCTCCCAGTCTAATTAGCATATTACCCTTTTATTAGTATAAATATGTGAAGCAATGGACTAAATATGGATGACGGGTAGAGCAGGATGAGAGAGATTCTAGATTCTGGGAGGTAACTTTTACTTCTGCCATTTAGTATCTTTTTTAAATACATTTTTATTGATTTCAGAGAGGGAAGGAGAGAGAGAGAAACATCAATGATGAGATAGAATCATTGATTGGCTGCCTCCTGCACGCCCCCACTGGGGATTGAATCCACAACCCATGCATGTGCCCTGACCAGGAATCGAACTGTGACCTCCAGGTTCATAGGTTGATGCTCAATCACTGATCCATGACAGCTGGGCCTGCTATTTAATATTAATTTTCTTCCTTCAAAACAAAGGTTATAGATTGCAGAATTTCTCATTCTACCCAAACCCTTTTAATGAAGGAGATATTTGTACAAATAGACATTTAAAAATTTTTATAAATAACTTTTTCCTTTTTATGGACTTTATTGAGGTAACACTGATTAACAAAATTATACAGATTTCAGGTGCACAATTCTACAATACATCATCTGTACACTAGTATTGTGTGTTCACCATCCAAGTCAAATTTCCCTCCCTCATTATCCCTATACCCTCCTCCATCTCCCTCCACAACCCCTCCCCCTGGCAATCACCACACTGTCATCCCTGTCCATGAGTTTTTTTTTCCTCTATCTTTTTAAATTTTTTGCTCAATCCCTCCACTCTCCCACTGTCCCCCACTCCACCCCTGCAGCTGTCAGCCTGTTCTCTATCTATCAGTCTGTCACTATTTTGCTTGTTAGTTCAATAAAAGATTAGATTTTAAGTTGGCAAGTGTTAACCCTACGCTTTAAGAAAAAGTATTCAGTATGAGTTAGTACTTCATATTAAACTTCACTGTTTGTCTCCTTAATATTTTAGAACAGATTTATTTATTTCGTAATCACCTAGAAAATAAGATTTAGAAATTACCCATTTGCTTATTTATACTGATATTTTCAAACAGAAAATCAACTTTATCTTTTCCTTGCCATATGCAACAAATATTGAATAATCACTTTATTTAATCTGTCTGATGCTTGCTTAGTTATATTTTCATATTTCTAACAACTTATGTTTTTCTGAGAAAATAAACTATTTTCACCATATGTTCAATCTCTCATAGAACCTCATATAATCTCCTAAATAATGACATATATGAAGCAGGAGGATCTATTTATAAATTAATTTCATTTTCAGTGTTGTTATTGGCAACATATTCCTGAGCAACTGCTATGGAGATAGAAAGTATCAAAATATACGGCAGAAATTTGAACCGTGTCGAGCCAGAAGGGCACCTGACAAAGGTTAACAGGATAACATAACATCCAGTCCTGTTCCTCTCTTAAGCTCCTCTCATCTCAACACATATGCAGGAAATGTCTCCTTTCCCCACCTCTGTCATATAATAAGGAGGATGTGGAGCTTTGTTTTAAAATTGAAGCCAAAGCAGCCAAGGTTTGCCTGTTTTTAAAAACATTTCCTTCGTACTGGGGTACTTTAGGAACACTCATGTTTTTGATAAAAAATTTGTAGTGTCAATGAAAGTTTTGATGCTACTACCAACAATTTATTCTTTTTTGCTCACTAAGTTCTCAAGGACTGTATATATAAATGCTATAGACACTTATTATGCATTTTAATTCCATTCCCTCCAGGAAAATTAATTATCTTTATTTGACATTCTTGTGGCGAGAGTGATGTAGACATTTCATGGCATATAGTCTGGCTGTCATATCACCCCTGTTGAGCCTACAACACAAGTATAACAGTGACTGACCAAGGCACTACGTATTAATACATGTTTTTAAAGTACAAATCATTTAATATTTAGACATGTGTAAATCATTTCATAAAAGCTTTCATACATATTATTTTAGTTTAGTTTTGAGAAGTAGTCAATGTTTAGTTCATGAACAGCCTTGTCTTCTTTATGTTAGGAATTTAGAGTGTTTTCTAATGTCATTGAGAGCTACTAAAGGACTTTAAAAATGTAGGTTTATTTCAGAATGATTCCTCTGATAGGCATAGAGCCAAAGTGGGGGATGCACATGCTAGAAGGTAGTCGAGGCCATCCACAGGGTATAAGAAGAAAATAGAAGAGTGGTGTGTGGGGACCTGGCTGGTGGCTCAGTTGGTTGGAGTGTCCTCCCATACACCAAAAGGTTACAGGTTCAATTCCCGGTTAGGGCGCATACCTAGGTTGTGGGTTTGATCCCTGGCTGAGACAACTGGTTGATGTTTCTCTCTTACATTGATGTTTCAATCTATCTCTCTCTCTCTCTCTCTCTCTCTCTCTCTCTCTCTCTCTCCCTCCCTCCCTCCCTCCCTCCCTCCCTCCCTCCCTCAATAAAAACATGTCCTCAGGAAAGGATTTAAATTTTTTAAAGTGATATGTATAAATGCAAATATATAATAAATATATATGTGTGTTTCTGTGTATACAATCCTATTTAATTTTGACATTTGTCTGTTATAAATTTATATATCAGTATTTATATATAATATATAACTTCATAAACACCTAAACAAATATATTAGTAATTCATGTTCAATCTTTTTTTTTCCTTTTCTGATAACATATGAGATAAAAAGTTTAGAAACTATTTGCAAATTAATCAGAAGCAGAAAATCAGTAAGGGGCCTAGAAAATAGTCCAAATAGTAAAAAAAAAAAAAAAAAAAAGTGGGGCCTGATGTAAGACATCAGAAGCAGAGGAAAGAGATACATGCATATTCTTGTGATAAAGAAATGATAAGGATTGACTAAATTTGAAGACAGCAGGACAAAGGGGAGTGAGCCTGAGGTAAGGGGTGGACAGTGTGATGGAGCTCAGACTCAAGGAGACTTATCAAATGGGAACCACAGGCTTGAGAATTCAGAAAAAAAGATATTTTGGTAAAAATTTGGGGGAAACTGTAGCCATGAGGGGAAAGATGGAAGGAGAAAGATGAATGGGTGACTTTCCAGACTCACCCCTGCCCTAACTCAACCATAGTGGTTCAGTTTTATCTGTTTTACATATGAAATTCTGTGCAAGATTTTATTTATAGAAAGAGATTTTCTGATTTAAGAAAAAATAAAATTAGAGGCCTGGCTGGTGTGGCTCAGTTGGATGGAGCGCCATCCTGCACCGAAAGGCTGTGGGTTTGATCTCAGTAAGGGCACGTGTGTGGGTTGTGAGTTCAGTCTCCAATTGAGGTGCATACAGGAGGCAACTGATGGATATTTCTTTCTCTCTCTCTCCCTTCCTCCCTCTCTGAAGTTAAATAAAACACAATTAATTAATTAAAATTAGAAAATTACTTGTGTATGGTTGGCGACCTAATTCTGAGAAATCAATATTTACTAGAATGGAAAAAAACGTGCAAAAGATAGAGACTATCTGTAAATAAAGATCACATAGCTAACCTATTTATACTTAAGCGAAACCATCTTTTTAATTGACAAAGTCAGGCTAAGATGAACATATTCCTCTCATTATTAGTCCCTTTAGATACTACCAATTTTCTGTGGACAAACCTTTCTAGAATGCCATCCCATCTACAAAAAGGATATTATTAAAGGCTAAAACCCCCCACAAGTTAATGGAGTCATACACCTAATCACCAAAATAAAGTAGCTATTCATTACCAGGACCTCTTGCCCCTCTATAGCTTCTATGTACATAGTTACCTGAAATTGATTAAATATAGTCCCAAATCTTTTGGAATTTTTCAATAAGTAATAAAGGATCTGTCACAAAGCAGGTTTTAAAAATAATATTCTAAGAAGAAGCCAAACAGCTTGTATTTGGATGTAGCTGCTGTGCATTTTTTTCATAGAAATGCATAGCATGGCTTGCTGTTCCTGAGAAAGACTCCTGATTGTCTGATTTTCACAGAGTAAGCAACTGAATTGTGCAAGGTCCATAATCCCTTACGTGTTTTCTCCCTGAACCCTCCTGAGTTTTGGATTCTAAGAATGAAAGCGATGGCTTATGATTAGCCTAATTGTGTTGGGGTGTGACAGATGCTATTGGCCAGCCCTGACGTCAAAGTGAAATCTATGTCTGATACTCAAGCTCTTTTCTGCATGATGAACTGCAGTAACCTCTTCCAGATCGCCAGCATTTGATTTCATTGTATTGCCTTAAGCATACATGTGTGAGGCAGGGCCCAGATGAGTGCAGATAAATAATGTGTTTGTCTGGGTCAGGCTACAGCTTAGGAAATGCCGAAATGAACAGCAAAGCAGAATAATTCCATGAAACAGACAATGTGAGTGAATATTACATTCAAATGTGAATGTGTCCAATTCAAAAATTTGATTTGCCAAGTGAGGGCTGATTAGCAGAACACACACATTGCCATTTCACTAGACTCGCCAGCTCCCCTGCCAGACATTTTCATTATAGCTCAGAAGACAACTTGTCTTTGATCCAGCCCTGCTCTGGGGGCTCCTTTACCTGGAGGCTTTGGCAATTTCACAATGACAAGAATCAAGTTCAAATAGACACTTTATATTTTTATCAGTTGGCATGAGAATAAATGTATCTTTTTAAAATCTATATTTTATTGATTTCAGAGAGGAAGAGAGAGGGAGACAGAGATAGAAACATCAATAATGAGAAACATTGATTCTCTGCCTCCTGCATGCTCCCTACTGAACCTGGGCATGTGCCCTGACTGGGAATTGAACTGTGATCTCCTGATTCACAGGTCAATTCTCAACCACTGAGCCAGGCCGGCCAGGGCAAGAATAAATAATCTTTAAGACTATAGATCAGTGGTTCTCAACCTTCCTAATGCCGTGACCCTTTAATACAGTTCCTCATGTTGTGGTGACCCCCAATTTCATTGTTACAAATTGAACATAATTAAAGCATAGTGATTAATCACAAAGACAATATGTAATTATATATGTGTTTTTCGATGGTCTTAGGAGACCCCTATTGAAAGGGTCATTTGACCCCCAAAGGGATCACAACCCACAGGTTGAGAATTGCTGCTATAGATGATCACCACAGCAGCCCAAATCTCTTTGGCATTTATTAACTGATACTGCACAAATATTTCAAGTATATGAAATTCAGGTACTCCTCTGTAAAAGGGAAGAGAGGACAATACTTTCCCTGACTCTGTGATAGAATAATTAAAATTAAAATTTTAAAGCAGATGAATATGTAAAAGCAAGTGTAAAGGCTAACATGCTATGTATAATGGAAAGCATTATCTTCACACTTTTTAATGCTACATATTCACAGTATGCTTATAAGGCATCCTTCTGAGATTCTACTTATGTTTATCACTTTTATGGTCAATGCTGGTGATTGTCCATTAAAATTCGTTCAGCTACTTAAAAACAGGCCTACTGAAGGTCACTGACTTTTTTGAAATATGGACGCAAATTCAGAAGACATGATAGAATCAGACACTACTTAACATATTTAGTGAGGGTCTGAAAGAAATGAAAGACATTAGTTGTAATATCAAGGTCTAATGGATAATTCCCTTTATTTGAAATATGAAGTATTAAGTGCTAAAAAGCAATGTCCTAGGCCAGGAAGCTCAGCAAACCATTGGCAATCTATTGTGCCCAGCTTACTACAGCAACACTCTTGAAATAGTTGAATTGGAACAATTTTGTGTAAAACTAGCCTTGTAAGGAATAGCCAGGGGACTTCAGCATGAGTCAAAGAGCAATTCATCGATCAACATTTACATAAGAATTTATTTCAAATTATGCGTTTATATGGAGTATTTAAATAGCAATTAACTAATAAGCAGTTTCTGATTCTATTAGGCCTCCCAATTTTGCAGTGTATATGGTGACCATATATGGGTTCTGGAAGAGAAACATAATAAAGAAAATGGGGAAAAAAACCTTCTATGTCAGGTATTAATATTAATATTTTTGTTTGACTTGGTCACTGCAGTGATCAACATGGCTTTTTTAGTTACCATTCTAGTGAGAATTTCAAAGGGCATACATGCACAAGCTTTCAACACATACTTCCTTGTACAAAGTATTTCCAAAGATAGAGTGAAATGAGGTATGAGCTCTGGCTATTTTACCTGAAAACTACAGCAGAGCTCAATACTGACAGTGATCCTGTCCTGGTTCACATGACCCTCACCAATTGTCAATCTAAGAAGCAATGCATACATTGAGGTCAGGTTCCCATCCTAGGTAAAGCTCATAGCAAGACTCTGACCAGCCTCCTTTGAGTTGGGAGATCAAACAAAGAAATGAGCAGAGATCCAAAGAGCAACCAGGCAGCAGATCACTATGTGAAAGACCTGGCAAGTCCTCTCTCTCAGGGAAGGACAACCCCTGCGTGGCTGGTGTGATTCCTTTATAATTCTGGAGCTGAGTGTGGAGTGAGTGAATAGTAGGAGACGAAAATGCAAAATAGTACATAGGGGTTGACAAAGACAACCACCATGATAATTAGTTGTCTTTCCAAACAATAAAGAGAAACCACATATTGCTTATTATTTTCCTATTAAAAATACCTTTCCCATTAAAAGCATTACCCATGGACTATCCAAACAAATGCTAGAATTCCTTGTCCTCAGATATGTTATGAAGGAGTAAAGCCTTCATTTCTAAGAGAACTTCCATTTAAGTATAGCATTCCTAAACTCACGATCTTTAAAAGATCTGAGTTACACCATATTGCTAAAGCACACACTTGGAGATAAGTTGTTTCAGATACAGACTCTCCCTAAATCTTGTCGAGTCTTCAGGCAAAAAGGCAAAGCCCAAGATGAGGCAGAGCATCATTTCTGCCAGCAACATCAGGCCTGGCCATGCCTAACGTGTTTGCCAAGACCACACAGAGGCTAGAGATGGTAAGTTGGATTTAGAATTCTTTTTGCAACTGGAAACCATTCTGAACTTCTGATTAAAGTTGGAGAAAGGGAAGAGGGGCCAAAACCAGAAACCACTAAAGCTCAGAGATAATTATGGAAAACCAACAAGCATTTATCTAGTGAGTCCCCAGAGCCACTCCTAAAAGAAGAAATAAAAAGTTTACACCACCCACAACACAAGGATTCAATGCAGCCAATAAGCCAAAGAAGGAAAACCCAGTTCTGAAGTTTGATAATAACCTGACACTACTGCTTTCAAATGTCTAAATAGTTGGCTACATTATTATAAAGATTTATAATTGGATTTATGCATAGATCCTTAAAATACTAACAAATTAAAATTGCCATTCTTAGAAACATTGTTATCAATAATTCTTTTTTTATAATCTATTTTAATTTTATTACTGCAGATTTTTATCTCTAAGTTCACAAAGGGAATTGTTCAACATGATGTGATACAAAAAGTCTAATATGCATACAAATTCATCTCTCTAGGATGTAATCACTACATATGTAAAATGAAAGGGTTATATGCGGTGTTTAAAATCCCTGCCAGCAGTAAAACTCTGTAAAACAGTAATTTTTTCAAGTGCCAGAAGAGAAAGGGAAGGACATTTAATATTATGAGCTAGCAATTCCTCAACTGCCCAAACTGTAGCCATTGATCCTATGCATTTATTGACAAATAGCTTTGAGATCGTAACATGAAAATGAGCCACAAATGCAATGTGGCTTTGGCCTACTAATGTCTTAAGTACATGAAATAGCTACATCCATATTTCCTCCATCTCTAAAAGAAGGGCATTGAAAAATATCCTCTGAGTCCCTGTTAACTCACTTTTCTCACAGTCTGCACTTTTATGTAAGCATGAACAGCACTTCCTACAAAGAAGTCTTCCACTCCACCTTAACAAGTGTTAATTTTGCTCAGGAAGGTTAAATGAACACTCTACACATCCCTGTATCGGAGGGATCTGGCAAGGCTTTTTGGGTGGCCCATGACTGAGTCCCTCTGACTGGGCAGCATGAAATTTATCTTTTTCTTGTTTGCAGAAAATGACTATGTAACTTGACAACACTGGCCAGTATTTCTATTCCTTAACACATGGCTCATTGACTAGAACCAAGTCTTCCAAGCAGGTGAAAGATGTTCCCGGGTTTCTGATGTTTTTAAAAAGCAAAACAGATCTCCTTCTAAATTACCTCCTAAAGGCATACTTCACAGTTGTCCTAGTAATGATTTTCTTGATATTGCTTACAAACCCGATCATTAACCCCTTTTTGAATGCAAAATAATATGTGCTAATTGTTGCTTTCATGAATTTAATAAGTCAAAACCCTATGGGAAGTACAATTGTCTCATATTTCAGGCTTCTATGTGATTGCACTTGCAAATTCCTGAGCAGTGAATTCAATGGGGGGAAATGATGCCATCTAGTGGCCAGAAAGGAAATTACATCTGTGCATTTTCCTCTAGACCAGGGGTACAGTATTACACTAAGGAATTCTGTACTTAATTCAATACACATTAGAATTGAAAGAAGGGAAATCGAATAGAAATCACTTAGGCAGGAACTTTACCCAGTTATTTTCTATGTACAACATTATTCGTAGTCATTACTGAAAATGTGGGTTATAACAATATTAACATCGCATTCTCACTTTCCTATGGTCATTTCTTAACTTCAACCTATTATCGTTGTAGTCATATAGTTTCCAAAACAAATGTCTCTACATGTAACATTTAATATCAAGGAACCATGTCTTTGGTGCATTAAAAATTAATGAGATTTTTGAAACATAATGCTAACTATTGCACTGTAAAATATATTTACATACCCTGCTAGGATGCTAGTAAAATGTTGAATACTTAAAAATACAGAAGAAAAAATTAGATGGCATACTAATAATGGCATGCTATTTAAAGAGTAAAGCATTCCTCCGCATGGAACCAAAGTGTTCTCATTGTCAGAAAAAAGTATCTCACCGTATATCTAGTTTTATCATAGTATAATGCAGATATCAATAAGATAAGGTACGCTTTCCTGGGTCAGTTTAGATGCCCACACTGTCCTGGAAGATTTTGTCCAGGTTTCCCCCCTTGGAAAGTTCTACAAAGACAAAGAACATTGTTCAACAATTGGCTGAACAATTTGGATAACTGGATATGCACATGCAAAAGAATGAAACTGTACCCTTTCCTCATACCATTTGCAAAATTAACTCAAAGTGGATTAAAGACATAAGAGTTAAAACTATAAAACTCTAAAGAAAGCACAGGTGTAAATCAGTCTCCGTGACTTTGAATTAGACAACAGGTTCTTAGATATGACACCCCAAAACAAGCAACAGGAATAAATAGATAAATTAGGCTTCGTAAATTTTTTTTTAAAATTTGTGTTTTAAAGGACACTCCCCAGAAAGTGAAAAGAAAACCCATAAAATGGGAGAAAAATATTTGCAAATATAGAGCTGATAGAGCTAGAGCTGGCTGGTGGAATTGGTAACTTAGGTCCATAATACTACTGTCTCCACTTGTGTTTATGTTAGAAAACTCCCATAAAAAAAAGTTTCAAGTAAAATTATATGATCCTATTGGATAGATTTGTTTTCATATTCTTAGTATGCATATTTAAAATGTGTAAATAATTTCATTATATAGTTTTATGACAAATTGTAATGTTAATATCTCTGTCATAATTTTTGTGAATATATGAAAGTACCATATTTTAAATTGTCTGCTATTAATGTATACTCACCCCCAGATATTTGACAATTATCAATAAGTCATTAATAACCATCCTTATACAATCATTTTCCCCACTTCTCTCATTACTACCTGATGATAAATTCCTTAAAAAGAAGTTGCTACATCTAAACTGTATTCATATTTCAAGTCTTTTGATATGCAGGGTTAAAATTACTTTTGTGAGTGTATCCAATTTATAGTCTTTAAAAAATACATGTGTGCCCATTCCGTTAGTCCTTACTTAGGCTGGGCATTACCGATCTTTCTAACGTTTCCAGTCTATTTCTGGTAATTTTTCAAATTAATCTCAAAGAAAACTCAGAAACAAGCTTGTTTCCTTCATTTCTTTTCTCTAATTTGGCAACAAACAACAGTAATAGAAAAATTCAACATTTATTTTTAACCCATGATATGTTACACGATCAGCTTCTCTCCTAACAACACAATTCCTATTGGTACAGCCACATGCTAAAGAGGGACAATAACGTTTAATTCCAAAGCTGCCGACCCAACTGAGGAATATTTTCTAGGCTGGAGTACTTGAGTATCGTGGTAACAATGGTTTAAAGGAAGGATGTTTTTCCATACCAACTTAAATATAACTGATTATCTTGATACAACTATTATTTTTCCATTTTAAAAAGAAAAAAAAAGACACTTTCCTGTTTATTTTATTACTTGTGGCCCCATTAGAAAGAGAAAGAAATTCCATTGCAAGTCCTCCAAATACGTAATCAGATTCATCTGTGGTTATCTTGCCTCCATAAACATTTCCTGATGACTGTGCTAACGATAATCCTGTAATACAAACCCTCTGGATCTTACTCTCACAGAAAGTCCAGATTATTCGCACTCTGGACAAAGAGCTAACTGTCAAGCTGACAGCCACCTCACTTCTGTAATCAAGTCCCTGCCAAGCTAAGTTGAGACAAGTGATATATGAGAGATAATCTAATGGCAAGGCTGAAAAGCCATCTGGCCATGTATAATAAGTAAGCAATTTCCCAATATCAAGCCATCAGGCCTTAAATTCCTAGAGAAGTCCTTACATAGGGTAATGGTTTAATAGCTAGATTTATATCGAGACTAAGTATAAGAACGCTTGTATTTACTCATAGTGAACAAATTATGAATAATATGCCTTTGTGTAACTTCCATAAAATTGCTATTAAATACATTATTGCTCTGTTTTCTGAAGTGATACCAAGAAGTAATGAAAAGTCTTAGAATTAATTACAGGATTTTTTTCTCATGAAGACACAAATATTATCAAGGTTCCCTATTTACCATGTTTTTGAGGAAGCTCAGATTACAAGTTAACTTCAAATACAAAATATATTCTTTTACATTGTGTTTTGTGACTTAGTTTTCCATAGTCCTTGTCTTAGGACAGCCTAAATATCTTTTTGTAATAAAAGCATGAAAAAATAAATATACAGATAAACAATGAGATGATTTTAGGTTTCAATTTTGATCAACCACACTAATGAAAATGATATGAGGTACAAATAACCGTATCAAATGATATCAAAACCCAGAAACCCACACATGTATTTGGAATTCATTCAGGAATATGTTTGAAAATGCTCATGCACCAACATTTATCCTTACTTTTTCCAGATTAACCTGAAGTTTGGTCCAAGACAGTGCTGAGCAGATATTCCAACTAAGTCAACCTACAAACAGTGGACACCTACCTCGGTTGGGTAGTTAATGGTGCTAGGCAACTCTTATTGTGGTAACAATGAAATTATTAACACCATGTTTTAAACATACAAATAGAAATTGACAACACCCATATTGTTTGATTCAGTCCTAGGTGAAACAAACTTACAAACGAAAACAAATTAACTGAACCTCCAGCCAACTTTTGTTTCTAAATATATTTTTTCTACTTAAAGGAATAAGGAATCCTTAGAAAAGTAGCTAACTTCAAGGCTGGGACAGAGAAAAGTATAAGAGTCTTAGATATCTTGTGCCAAAAATTAAGAAAATGTTCAAGGAATTCTAGGAAGATGTCAAATGACAATGAAGCCAAGAAGAAATAGCTCCTACTGTCCAAATATGGGACAGTATGAGCATCAACATAAATAATGATATTAACTAGTAATATTAAAGGGTTATAACAGTGGTTCTCAACCTTGGCTGCACATTAGAATCACTTGGGAATCTTTTTAAAATCCTGATTTCTGGGCCTCATCCTCCGAAGTCCAGAAATCAGGATTTTAAAAAGATTCCCAAGTGATTCTAATGTGCAGCCAAGGTTGAGAACCACTGTGTTATAATATTCTAAACACAAAGTCCACAAGTTTATGCGAAAAAGACAAACAAATGAACAAACAAACAGGAAGAGAATGCTCTCCCAAATAAACAGAAAGCCAACTAATCAGTGAAGAAGAAATGACCACCTTTAATACTGATTCAAGCAGGAGTCACCGAAGAATTCTAACTATTGGATAAAAATCTGAGGACTAACAGGATATTTCCATGGTTTCAAAGCATCGCTCTATAAGTTACTTGTTAATTACAAAGGGGAAAAATTGTAACTTTATAGTGGAGAAACATGGCAGATCTCCCTTTAACCACATGATGAAAATTAATATTGCAGTAATGGAACTAATATAAGATACAAGAACTCAGAATCATTCCTATAACATTCCTCCCAAAATTGTATGAAAGCATCGTACAATTCACAAGGAAATATAAAACTCAAACTGAAGAACAGCCAACAAAACAATTAGCCTGCATTCTTCAAAAACATCAATATAATGAAATCAAGTGTCCGAAACTGTTCCAATTTCAAGGGTATTAAGAAGACATGACAACTAATTTCAAAGCAATGTATTTTCTTTTGCTATAAAGAATATTGGGGCAATTACTGAAATTAGAAATAAGGTCTTTAGATTAGATAATAGCATTGTACCAGTGTTAATTTGTTGACGTTGATCATTGAACTGTAACTATTTAAGATAACTGCATGCTTTTAGGTATTATTTAGGTATTATAAGCTTTTCAAAATGTTATCTAGCCATAGAAAAACATCTAGTATAAACACAACTTTCAATAATTATTTTGAACAATTAGATAATAAAAAACAACAAATACCATAGGAAAATACAAAAAAAATCACAAAATTTCAAAGGAGAGCCAGTAATCACTAGCCACTTGCTTGTCCAAATCATGAAGAAAGTAACAAGTGATTTGGACATGAGGAATGAGTAGGATGTGGATCAAAAATGATGGTGGGAGAGGGATTGTAACAGAAAAGGAAGAACCGAGAGCCAGGAGCCTAAGTGTGGTGGTCACAAGAATGCACTTTGGACCTCTAACCATTGAGACCATAATTGGCCAGAGACCCCCAGCTGCTGGCTCAGAAATCCACTGCAGCTTTTGAGCTATGGCCATTCCTCCCGGGACCTGCTCCAAGGCAACAACAGAGCACAGTGGAGACAGTGAGGCAGATCAACTCCCAACAGACACAGGGCTCCTTCGATAGTTGATTTTGGCTTGAGGACTCCCAGATGGCTTAACCCAATCTACGAAGCTTTCACCTAACATCTGTCATCTATCTATCTATCTATCTATCTATCTATCTATCTATCTATCTATCTTTCTTTCTTCGCTTAGGGTAAAATTTGTATCACTCAACATTATCTGGCTTCCTCTCTATTTTCTTTTTCATGAGGGTTTCCTAAAAGCCTTTCATTTCTAATCTCAATTTAGCATGGCTTCTTGGGAGAATAAGAATAACAGGGTATAGAGTACATATGGTATAACTAGTGGAAATTGAAGCTGGAGGAACAAACTTGGGCTTTATCATTGAGAATAACTAGTCAATGTAATACTTTGCCCCAAGGCAGGATAAATCTTAATTTCCTAATACAAATAAAATAGTCTTTATAGTTTTTAAAATTCACCAAAGATCTCATAAATTCCTTGTGTGAACTGTTTCAAAGCTTGATCATCTTTCACATCCAACTTAGGTCTATACTAGATCTCTTATTGGGATTTAAGATCATTTATTCCAATTCAAGCTTCTATGCAGCTAGATTATAGCCATCTATAGAATACTATATTAACTACATGAACTCTCGCTCAATACAGGAGTTCTCAGTGCAATGTTCTGCACACATGGTTTTGTGGGACCACTGACCACCTTTTCTATTTGGTACAAAATTATATCTCATTAATATAGTCTAACCATGGAATAATTGCTCCTTATGAACTGGAAAAACAATGACTCCCCCTTTGCAAACAGAAAAATAAAGTCTGTCTCTTTTCTTCCGCGAGGTTTTTATAATTGCTAATAAAGGAAATCATTTTTGCTATTCTAAAGTCTTTCAAATACTCTGCCATTTGCTGACAGAGTAAAAAATCTCAACCTTCAATTATTATGTTAAATATAAAATGTTATCCAATTTAAAATAATGAGTATATATTTTTTTCTGCCAATGATTTGAAAAGGAATTGGAATGCATGTGGGAAATGCTGTTATCTTTCCAGATCCCTGCTTGAATTAAATAAATTTGTCTGACTGTGACGAGCACATTGTCTGGTCCAGGTTTTCCAAGTATGTAAATCAAAATGAAAAGCTCCAACAGCAAGACTTACCCCATCTGCATAGAACTTCAAAAATAGTGACGTACTTACCTAAAATAGAAGGAGAGATGATATTAATGACATTCATCACAGCTTAGACATATAGTGAAAAACACATTCTAGAAGGCACTCGGGGCATCTGTTCCCCTCACCACTGCCAGACCCAGTTTTAGGGTTTTTGTTTATAACACAACAGTCCAGATCAGCGGTTCTCAACCTGTGGGTCGCGACCCCTTTGGCGCTCGAACGACCCTTTCACAGGGGTCGCCTAAGACCATCCTGCATATCAGATATTTACATTACGACTCATAACGGTAGCAACATTACAGTTATGAAGTAGCAACAAAAATAATTTTATGGTTGGGTCACAACAAGAGGAACTGTATTTAAAAGGCCAGAAGGTTGAGAACCACTGGTCCAGATGGTGGTGTCTCTCTCACTGTCCATGTTTACTTTGAGTACACTTCATGGGTATCTGCATCTATTGAGTGCTTTCTTACCTGCCAAACCAGAACAATGTGCTATATTTGCTTTTTCTAATTTACTCTTCAGAAGATGCAAGTGTGGTGAGTGCTATTATTATCCCCATTGTAAAGATGAAATAAGTGAGGCTTAGAGATGCTCATTAACTTGCCCAAAGTAACATCAGATAAAGCATTGGAGCTGGGATTTTCATAGGTTCTCAGATTCCAGAGCCCAGTCTCACAAGCTTTATGCTATACTCCCAAAACCCAATGGGAAAGAAAGATAGACCCCAGTTCTTTGTTTCATAATAAATTATAAAAATAGAACAATTGCAATTTTAAAACTTAGAAGAATGAACACCTGTGGCATAGAAGATGCTAAATAATATTTGTCCAATGAATAAATAATAAGCAAATGAATATTGATATTTAATAAATGTACTCAAGTTTTATCCCAACACAACAAATATTTGCACAACAAATACTCTAGCAGTGGTTCTCAACCTTCTGGCCTTTTAAATACAGTTCCTCATGTTGTGACCCAACCATAAAATCATTTTTGTTGCTACTTCATAACTGTAATGTTGCTACTGTTATGAATTGTAAATATCTGATATGCAGGATGGTCTTAGGCAACCCCTGTGAAAGGGTCGTTCAACTGCCAAAGGGGTCGCGACCCACAGGTTGAGAACCGCTGCTTAATGTAAAGGTTATTTCTGTCTTCCTTCAAATGGCCCTGTAACAATGCTTCATTATGCTGATTATCTACAGAGGTGAACTGAATGCTCTTAAGTAACAAAGATAAGGGATGGATCTTGTACAAGCCAGGGAAACTACAAGAAAAAGAGTTGTCTACCCTCAAAAGGCATGTTAGTCTAATGTAAAATCCTTCAATTGTCCAAGAAGCAATTAACAAACACTGTTGAAAAGTTCATTTAAAAAAAATTTTTTTGGTCACTCTTATATAAGATTCTCTTTTGCAACAAAATAATAAAGAAAGAAGTATCTGAGAAGGAAAAGTAATGAGGAGCTGGATATTTGAAAGAATATGATAATTAAAAAAACAAAAATAAGAAATAACTGAGGTCTCAAATTCATGAAAAAATAACCATCATATATTCTCATGTTTTATATTCATAACCTACCAAAGACAACACCAAGAGCAAATTGCCTCTAGAAAATCAAGTCTCTGTTCTCACAAGCTAGTCACATAATAAAATAAACCAATGAAATCGGAGGCACTTCACACAAATGTCCTGACTCTTTACCAAATAACTCTTAATTTTAATATTTTATATGAAAAATATTTATACTTATGGATGATTTTCACTGTTTTTTCTCAGCATTATTTATAAATTTTGGCTTTTTTTCTATTATTAGACTTTTATGGAGGTATTTATTAAATATGGTTATTAAAGTTAAGTCCCCCCTCCAAATAAGAGATGATAAACCTTTAAAAAATGTTTTAAGCTGCATTTTCTATTTGTTTCAAGGTCAAACTGAAGTAACATAAAATTCCCAAGTCTTTGCACATTTTAGTGAAACAAATCAGTTTTATTTTGTATTCATGTTTACCCTTAAAGATAATTGGACTCAATGGTATGAAACTTTAATTAGGAAGCAATTAAAAAAATGCCTTTGGTTCCATTTTGATAAAGAGTCTGGAGAAGTTCGGTCTGCAGAGCAGTTATTGGCCCATCTACTTCCCTGTGATGATATTAACATTCAGTCACTCAGTGAGCAGATAAAAGTAAAGAGCCTAAATCAGATTCATTTTCAATAAACTCAAGTGTTCTATGGGTTAGGATTTATACCGCTGTTCTAGGATTAGTTCTAAGTGATAAGTGCAAATGAAAAGACATCAAAGTTAGCTGCCTTAAGTGCTGAAATAGGGGTAACGCAAATATGGATAGCATTTGAATTTCTGCCTGGGGCAGGGTGGGGGGAGGTAGGAAAGCCAGGAATACCCAAAGGACAGTATTATTTATTCATCAGACTAAGGCAGCGGTTCTCAACCTGTGGGTCGCGACCCCTTTGGCGGTCGAACGACCCTTTCACAGGGGTCGCCTAAGACCATCCTGCATATCAGATATTTACATTACGATTCATAACAGTAGCAACATTACAGTGATGATGTAGCAACGAAAATGATTTTATGGTTGCGTCACAACATGAGGAACTGCATTTAAAGGGCCAGAAGGTTGAGAACCACTGGACTGAGGCATAAATTTTTCCATCACTGAGTTGTTGCATGATTCTTTACCCTTGTCCAACCCCAGCATCCACTCCCAAACCTATTGGTCATGTAGCAGTTTCTTAAAAAAAAATAACAACAAACAAACAATTGCATCATCTTAATGGGAACCTAGTGAATTCATTCACAAACTCCCACTAACTCGGGTGTATTTATACCTATATAAAGTACGTGCAGCTCAGAAGAATGAGTTCTATGCCAGACTGGCCTTCTTTGCTGGAATGATTGGTACGTCCATTTGAAGTGAAGTTAGCGTTCATGATTCACTCCATGTCTGTGCAGTGAGCACTGGCTCTTAAAGGAATTTTTAAAAGAAACCTTCTTAGGAAGGCAAGACATTCATACTTGAAACAACTATTAAATGATGCAAAACAACTTATAATTAAATGCAAATTACATGGTAGAGACATCAAGTGCTACAGGAATTTAAAGAAATGAGAAAAGGATGTCCCAGCTGTTGTGTGGGATTACAGCAATATTCTGCTACTGGGTGGGAAAGCATCAAGAGGCTTTCGGACTTGTGATATGAATGCACAACCAGTACAAGCTCGTCTGGCCAGAGAACAGGGTAAAGCTCCAGCTTAGGGATTTCGGGATCAGTAGGGAGGCTGCTGCAGAACAAGGCAAAGGCTCAGAAGGGACCATGTGTCCAGTGAATTTTGAGAAGCAGGGTCTATTCTTAATCTCTGTGAACATCTGTACCGATGTATCACATATTGGTAATTGACTGTAACAAGTAACACAAATAAAAATCTACCTTTATTTTTTTTTTTTATTTTATTTTTTTTTTTAAATTAAATCTTTATTGTTCAGATTATTACATTTGTTCCTCTTTTTTCCCCCCATAACTCCCCTCCTCCCAGTTCCCGCCCCACCCTCCGCCCTCACTCCCCACCCACTGTCCTCATCCATAGGTGCACGATTTTTGTCCAGTATCTTCCCGCATCTCCGACACCCCTTTCCCCCGCAAGAATAGTCAGTCCATTCCCTTTCTATGTCCCTCATTCTATTATAATCACCAGTTCATTCTGTTCATCGGATTATTTATTCACTTGATTCTTAGATTCACTTGTTGATAGATGCATATTTGTTGTTCATAATGTGTATCTTTACCTTTTTCTTCCTCTTCCTCTTCTTAAAGGATACCTTTCAGCATTTCATATAATCCTGATTTGGTGGTGATGAACTCCTTTAGCTTTTCCTTATCTGTGAAGCTCTTTATCTGACCTTCAATTCTGAATGATAGCTTTGCTGGATAAAGTAATCTTGGTTGTAGGTTCTTGGTATTCATCACTTTGAATATTTCTTGCCACTCCCTTCTGGCCTGCAAAGTTTCTGTTGAGAAATCAGCTGACAGTCGTATGGGTATTCCCTTGTAGGTAACTGAGTTTCTTTCTCTTGCTGTTTTTAAGATTCTCTCTTTATCTTTTGCTCTTGGCATTTTAATTATGATGTGTCTTGGTGTGGTCCTCTTTGGATTCCTTTTGTTTGGGGTTCTCCGCGCTTCTTGGACCTGTAAGTCCATTTCTTTCACCAGGTGAGGGAAGTTTTCTGTCATTATTTCTTCAAATAGGTTTTTAATATCTTGCTCTCTCTCATCTTCTGGCACCCCTATAATTCTGATGTTGGTACGCCTGAAGCTGTCCCAGAGGCTCCTTACACTATCCTCGCATTTTTGGATTCTTTTTTCATTTTGCTTTTCCGGTTGGGTGTTTTTTGCTTCCTCGCATTTCAAATCATTGACTTGATTCTTGCGCTCCTCTGTTCTGCTGTCGGGAGTCTGTATAATATTCTTTATTTCAGTCAGTGTATGCTTAATTTCTAGTTGATTCCCCAATATAACATCGAGGGTCTCATTAGTTTTCTTGTAGATCTCATTAAGTTTATCGGCGGCTTCTAAACAGTTCTTGAGAGACCTTAAAAGTGTGGTTCTGAACTCTAGATCTTCCATTGACAATTTTGTCCTGTTTCTTTGTCTCCGCATTTTGTTATGCTTCCTTGGTGCACCCCCTAGTGGTCTTTGTGCGCAGTCTTATAGTTAAATCTTGTAGCTAATTCCAGGGAGGGTTTGACCTCCAGGCCAAGTGGCTATGAGAATCAGCTGTGTCGGCAGTGAGAGAACTTCTGTCCTCTAGGGAGGTGCTAATCTGGCGTTTGCCTGAGGCTATCCGGCAAATGCCTCTGTGCAGGGCTTGGGCAGGGCGGGTCGCACAGGATCAACAGGGTGGGCCGGAGAGAGCAGTGATGGCGGCTCTCAGTCCTGTCCCCAGGGGCTCTGCCTCTCTGAGTCCCAGCACCCGCTGCAAAGCTCGGAGAGAAAGCTGCACTCGCTCTGACCTGACCGAAGCCAGGCAGTCCCGCTTCTCCCGTTTGAGTCTGGGTCCCTAAAGACTCGCCCGGATCTGGAGCTCAGAGTCTGCGACTCCCTCCCGATTGAAAACGCCAACCGCGCCCTCCACCGCCAGCCCGCTCCGCGCGCCCACTCCGCACCTCAGAATTTGACTTCAGCACTGCGCCTCCTCTGAGTGTCCGTATGCGTTTCTCTTTCCTCCTAGTTGTAGGACTTCCATTCAGCCAGCGTTCCAGTGGTTTTGGGTGATGTCCGTTCTGTCTTTTAGTTTCACTTTTGAAGTAGTTGTTCAAAGCAGCAAACTCCGGCGTTAACCTAGGCCGCCATCTTGGTTCTCCTAAAAATCTACCTTTAAACTAACTTTATCAAACATTACCATGAGTGAGTTTTTTGCGAAGGATGTTCACATATTCAGAGATGACCAAAGGCCCATGACTGTCAATTTGTATTAAAGGCAGGCCCTCCCAGTAACACACATCTGAGCAAATCTCCAAAGTCTCTAATCTTCTAGGATCATTTTTGTCATCAAAATTCCATGAGCACCTCAAATCCCTATCTCATATTTATCATAGGACCCACACATCCAGCCTCCATGATCTATACTTTGGGCGAAAACATAAAACAGAACATGCTAAACTCGGCCCAACTGAAGGATCATCTTTTTTTTTTTTTCAATCCTCACCCAAGGATATTTTTTCCATTGATTTTTAGAGAGAGTAGAAGAGAGAGGGAAAGTCAGAAAGAGATATCAATGTGAAAGAAACACATTGATTGGTTGCCTCCTGCATGAGCCCCGATCAGGACCAGGCCAGGGGAGCCTGCAACCGAGGAAGGTGTCCTTGACCAGATTCGAACCTGGGACCCTTAGGCAGACACTCAATCCACTGAGCCAAAATGGCTAGGGAAGGATCCTCTCTTCTTTTTTTTTTCTTTTTTAAAAATATATTTTATTTATTTTTTACAGAGCGAAAGGGAGAGAGAAAGTTAGAAACATTGATCAGCTGCCTCCTGCACACCTCCCACTGGGGATGTGCCCGCAACCAAGGTACATGCCCTTGACTGGAATTGAACCTGGGACCTTTCAGTCCACAGGCCAACGCTCTATCCACTGAGCCAAACCGGTTAGGGCGGATTCTCTCTTCTAATGAGTCTTTCCACTGATTGCTACCCTAACTCCTCTCCCAAACTTAAGGGCCCCTCTCTATTCTTAGCTCTGCACAATATATTACAATTGCTCCCACAAAAAGAACCTGCATCATTTATTGCTATCTTACCAATGTCATTGTGTGTAAGGCATGGAAGGTATGTAACGTTTGTTGAAATGACTGAATTATTTCATTAGCTTAACTAATGTTTTATAGATTAACTATTCAGACCAAAGCCAATCCCACTCTGGTTTGTGATCTAGTGACTCTCTGCATAATATATACAGAATTCTGAAGTCCTTTCAGATGAATTACATAGACTGGGGATATATTTGAGAATGGTGTCTGTTTGATTTTATTCTTGTTAAACTGCTTTCAACTCATATTGCTAGTATTAATCAAAGTCATTCAACTCAAAGTGTAGACTCATTACGTTGGGAACCTATGTAGTAACACTTGTAGTTATGGTCTTTAAAAATGGGAGAATCAAGTATAATTTACGTGCACGTGGGAAAGAGTGAATTGACTTTACACACAACCAATAATCATTATTAACTATGGGCTTGAAGCTTTGCATGTACCATGAATTTTATTCTCCCAACAACCCCAGGAGGTAGTAAAGTATGGCAGGATATGCCTCCCTCAGATATGCCACTTTGGCACAAGAACTCTTTTGAGCTAAAAGCACCTGCAGAAACACCAGATACAAAACCATGCTCTTCCCTATCCCTTTTCTTCCAGAAAGCAGGAAATAAAACTTCTATGTGAAAGATGGTCTCCTTATACCAAGGAGAAATAAACATTCCTATCACAAGAGTCGAGGAGGATTCTTTACAAACAGACCTTGTAAAAGTAATTCTTACCTTCCTTCAGCCTCCCTACATCTACTTACTTGTCCACAATCACCTCTCTTTGTACAGCTTCCTATAAAGAAGTAGTCTTCGCCACTCATTTGGGCCTCTGTTTCCTTATGAGGAACGTATATTAATTAAAGTTGTATGTGTTTCTTTATGTCGAGTTAATTCTCAAGCCCAGCAGGAGATCCTAAGAGGGTAGAGGTAAAGTTTGCCTCCCCGATAGTAGGTACATCTGGGAAATGAGAAGCTTGAAATAAATCATCAGAGATCATACAGCTGAGAGTAAATTCAACCTGGGCCATTTGTCCAGTTTAGGTGCATAACTGCTAATCCCTATTTCATTTAATAAATGCATTCAGCAAATATCCACTGAATGGCTACAATATATCAAGTGCTCCCTCTAGGGCAGTGGTTCTCAACCTTCCTAATGCCGCGACCCTTTAAGACAGTTAGTTGTGGTGACCCCCAATTTCATTGTTACAAATTGAACATAATTAAAACATAGTGATTAATCACAAAAACAATATGTAATTATAGATGTGTTTTCCGATGGTCTTAGGTGACCCCTGTGAAAGGGTCGTTCGACCCCCAAAGGGGTCATGACCCACAGGTTGAGAACCGCTGCTCTAGGCCTACATCCGTGACTAACAAATCCTGAACCATACAGAGCTTAGATTCTAGTGGTGTGAGATAGACAATAATAAATAAGTACATTATATTAGTATTAAAAAAGGAGATAAGTGCTATGGAATAAATTGAGTGGGGAAACTGAGATAAAGAATTAAAAGGTAGGGAAACACATTGCAAGAATAAAAAGTAAATTGGGTGGTCAGAGTAGGCATCGCTAAAAAAGTACATCTGAGCAACAAGTTGAAGAGGTTATTGTTGGCACATTTACTTGGTGAGAAACCAAGAAAGGTTGCGGATATATTAGAGAATACAGTAACTATTACAGAAAGAATCTGGGTCCAGTGGAGAAGGCTCTGAACTTTGCATGGATGCTTCTGGGAGGAACTGACCTTTGACCTGAAGATTACAGAGGAGCAGCAGGGTGCTGGGGGAGGAAGGAGAGGGAGCAGCATTCTCTCTAAGGACCGAGAAAACCCCTTGTTTTTCAAACTGTGAGTGGTTGGCTGATGTGTGTATGGGTACTTGTTAAAGGAAGGGAAATGGCTCTGTTTCCTCATTGGCAGATCACCCAGTAATCACATTGGCCCCTGACTTTCTATATTGTATAGATATTTGAAAAGCCGACTGCGTTGTGGTTTACTCGCTCATGGACCCTTTGAAACCATTACCAACATAAAGGGGCAGATGAGAACAGAGGCAGGAAGTACCGCGTGCATACACACAAATCCTGGCACAGGGAACTTCACCTGTAAACTTTATTCTTGTTTGAAAACATTGTAACACACTGTTAAAAGAATGTTGGCCCACATATGGTGCTTAGAGATATTTGGATTTACTATTTTTTTTAATTTATTTTTTTTAGGTTGGAGATAGCAAGAACATGAAGTAATGGGATATGCTTTATAGTCCAAAAGCAAATCTATTTAGAGCAAAACCATAATTACATATGCAGCTTTTGTCACAGGGATGGCACCATCAAATCCACAGTCTACTTCTGAAGACCCACAAGCATTTGATTCAAAGAACCACCTTCCTTAACACAGACTGTCACTAACTCGTCACAGATTTAGATCAGTCTAAAAAAAAACAAAAAAGATCTCTGCATCTCTAAAAACCGAAAACCACCCAGGCAGGCTCCTAATTTCCCTGAGAGCAGAGGTTTCACTTGGCACATAGGACGACGAGAGGCCTGCAAGTAGGCAATTAGCTGGTGGGGGACAGGGTACACTCTGTGCCTCTCGGTCCCCACATCCTCCACCAGCCTCCAGCAGAACAGGAGAGCTTTCAATGTCAATGGCTTTTACCATTTGAGATGCAGAAACAGGATTTCTTAACCCATTCATTTCTGTTTCTCAATTGATGGGTGGGAAAAGGTATGATTCTTGTAAGTCTGTAATGAAATTGTAGTTTCATGGAATGCCAGAAGGAGGTATGCTAAATTATCAAACATATTTTAATGGGGAGAAGGGAAGAATAAGAATCAGAAATATCTGTTACAATTTAATGCGATAAATGTGGCAGTAAATGACAGCTATATAGCTGGTGGTTATACGTACCTCATTTTTTTTTAATTTAAAAGGTTAACTCTTCTGGCATCACCTACCAAAATTATATAAACCAGTACCAATAGGAATAGAACTTAGTGAGTCTTGATTCAATTTTCAAAGCACAACACCAACTTTTTTTTTTTCCCTGTGGGAGTCTCTGTGCTAAGAGGAAGGTGCTATGAAGTGGTCATTGAAATGCAGGCTTTAAACCCAGAAGGGCTGGTTTAAACACAGGCAGACCTGAGCATCCAAGAAGTGACAGTGATTTGTGAAGGTGAGGTGATAATGCTGATGAGGTGATGATGCTGACTGCCAAGACTGCCGCAAAAATGCAGTTGGGAAGGATGGTTTGGAGATCCTTTGGATGGTCAGTGGAGCCTTGTCTATGGGCTGATTTGTCCCACTATCCTGCTAAATACTTACAAAGCAATAATACAAACCAAGGGATGTTTTACATCTCCATTGTTCCCCTGCTGAATCAAAAAGCAATTTAGTTTTTCAGAGTCTTCCTAAGTCTAGAGTGATGCCAATTAAGTGTCAGTATATCGCTCATTTAAATCACTGTCTACCAGTTATATCCAATTTAGACAGTCTCCCTCGGAGAGAACTGCTAATGGCTTCTCCTGCACGGGGACTATAGAATATTGATCAGACAATCAGGCAGGATCCCTTGAGCTTGAGCAGTAGGTTTCATCTAAGCGTGGGCAGAAATTCCAGCAGCAGCTCTGCAGGGATCCCTGGTTACAAATTCCAATACCCTGCAAGAGGAAGCTGCATGACAACAGCTGAATTGTATGCAGTTGTCAACTGGGAATATCTCGAAAACCAATAAAAGGGAGAACAAGACATTCAGAACGGCAGGGCTGCGTGATTATAATCTCTATTGGTTCTGGCTTCAAGTGAAGTCATCAGTTAATTGTAAAGAACCTCGTATAATTTTGTGGTAGTTAGCGAATGAGAAAAAACTTCTGTGATACTGTATCAGTTTATCAGCATCCCATATTTGGGCAACCATGCCTTTGATATTTTTATTTTCCTTCTGTAAATCATGCCACTAAGGTTAAAAAACAGACTATTTAAAACGGAATAAGAATGTAATGCTGCAGAGGTTAAATAGAAAGGGTCATCACTTCATGAATAACATTTCTTGTGTATCAATAAAAATATGGGAGAAAAAAATCACTAGATGTCACACCTATATTTATATAATACTAGAAGCCCGATGCATGAAATTCGTGCAAGGGACTTGGACCCGGCCTCCACCCGCCACCTCCACAGCCAGGGGTCTCTGCCGTCTCTGCCTCGGCCCCCGCCTACTGTGGTTTTGCCTGAAGGAAGGACGTCCGGTCTAATAAGCACAGTATGCTTTTATTATATAGACACCAAATAAGTGAGCAAAGACTAATAATAAATAGATACATGTATCATATAAATGTATACATGAGGTGTTTGGATATTTATTTGGTTATAGTTATTTGTCTGTTAGATTTCCCTACGCTCATTTTTGACAGAACTTCAATCCCCTTAATATCTCAAAGAGCAAACTCCACCTGCCAAGAAACCTCACCTTCTTCTGTATCTTATTTATCAACTACCAATAAAAGACTGGTTCCCTTCTCCAAACTACACTCACACAATATGCTTATTACACCTATTAAGCATTTGTGGAATTAGCATCCTTGTCTCAGTTGCTAGAACCACTAACCTCGCTCATGCCCATGTGATGTTTTGTCTATGTAAAAGCAGAACACACCATTTATACTCGCAGTCTCCAGTCTGGTCCCTTACGTAATTTTTCTTTATTCAGCCTCTAGGGTCTGACCGCACTCCCCAAGTGCTTGGATACTTCATGATTACAAGCTGAACATAAAAACCTTAACTTGACAGCCCTGGCTGGTGTGTGGTTCATCATAGGTCAACGCTCAGTGCCTGAGCCACACTGGCCAGGATACCATTAGTAATTACTCAGAAAATATGGAGCTACAAGGTGTACCAGGTAATAATGTGGATTTTTTTTCAATAGATGGAGTTACACATATGTTGATATATATGTGATTTGATACGTATGCTATGTTGTTGTATTGAGAGCAAGCTTCAACACTTCATATGTCAAATTTGCTGAAGGTGTTAACATCATAGATGTTTTTACACTTAAAAATGTGGAATTTCATGCCAAAAAAAAAGAGCATTTGCAGGACATTTTAATTCATTACTTTATTTTGAAGAAAAAGTTATAGTATACTTCAGGAAGCTTATGGTGAGCATGCTCCATCTCAAGATACTTGTGAACGCTGGTTTAAACACTTTAAAAGTGATGATTTCGATATGAAAGACAAAGAACATCCAGGTCAACCGAAAAAGTTTGAAGCCCAACAATTACAAGCATTATTGGATGGAGATGCGTGTCAAACTCAGAAACAACTTGCAGGAAGATTAACTGTTGCTCAGCAAACAATTTCCAATGGTTTACAAGCAATGGGGAAGATTTCAAAGGAAGGAAAATGGGTGCCACATCAACTGAACAAAAGACAAATGGAAAACCGAAAAGTCATCAGTAAAATGTTGCTTCAAAGGCACGAAAGAAAGTCTTTTTTGCATCGAATTGTGACTGGCGATGAAAAGTGGATTAATTTGAGAATCCCAAATGCACAAAATCATGGGTTGATCCAGGTCAACCATTAACATCGACCGCAAGGCCAAATCGCTTCGAAAAGAAGACAATGCTCTGCTTTTGGTGGGACACGGCAAAGTAATTTTGCTTCATAATGACACACCATCACACACTTCAAAACCAGTTAAAGACACGTTAAAAGATCTTGCCTGGGAAGTATTAACCCACCCGCCGTATTCACCAGACCTTGCTCCTTCAGATTACCACTTGTTCCGATCGATGGCACACGCACTTTCTGAGCAGCACTTCAAACGTACAAAGAAGGGGAAAATTGGGTCTCTGAATGGTTTGCCTCAAAACAAGAAAAGTTCTGTTGGGACGGTATCCACAAATTACCTGAAAGACGGGGAAATGTGTAGCTAGCGATGGACATTACTTTGAATAAAGCACTTTTGATGTTTCTCTTGAAATTATTGTGTCTTGATTACAAAATCTGCATTATTAACCGGTACACCTAGTATTCTTGATACTGATGCATCAGGCAGAAATGTTTCCTGGGTCCTCACAGATAAAACGCTCTGAAACAATGAGCAATAGCTTTACCATAATGTTTTGCAAATGCAGGATGATATCAAGAGTAAGAAATTGATCTTGGAAACAAACCTTAGAATAATCCACTAACAGCTTCCTGCTCTTGACCATGAATGCACACAGACACATCATTCATGTAAATCACAGAAGATGGTCTATTTCACATCATATTTTACATCTCACGTTGCATATGTCACTTCAGCCTTGAAGCACAGGTATCAATAAAAGAAACTTGTCTTATTTTTCAAAGCTTTTTATTATTCATAAAACAATGATTAACACATGGTTAGTATCACCCTCTATAGAGGAAGCACCTTACACCTCAAATAAGCCTCATGAGAAGAAAAGATGATACAGACAGACATATACGACATTACAAATTCATGATAATTCAAAGAAGCAGTACCATGTAGCTTTTACTTGAGAAGAAATTTCCCTTTGCCAACTGAAGGGGGATTTGGCAGTGTTTCCTTAGTTCCCAGCCGACTTGTCAATGAAATGTTTCCACTTTGCACCCTTTGGGTTCAGTTGTTCAACCGGTTACAATTAGTTAGATTAGTAACTGGTTGAACAACTGTAACCAAAGAGTACAGATTGAGATGCTGAGAGCTACTAGAGAGGCGTTTGCTAGTGGTGGTCAGCAGAGCTCTGTCTGTCCTCTTCAATGTTTGCATGGATGACTTGAAGCAAGATACATACATGAAATCCATTAAACATCAATTCAGCATCTAGTATTTGCCTGCTATTGTGACAAGGACTAAGGATAACTGAGAAAACATAAGTTATATGTTCCGGAGCTCAAGCTGGTAGGGGAGGAGGTAGAAGGAGAGAAAGAGGGAGAGAGGATGAGAGGGAGAGAAAGGCAGACTATATTACACAGGAAATTTAACACTCAACCTCTAGATAGAAATATTTGAATGAAGAAAAATATTTCAAGGAGTGTAAGGGAGACAACCCATACAATTTACAAATTTCTCATTAGACTCAACATTCAATCATTGTCAATACTACCATATTTTGGATTTTACCTTTATTTAGTCAAACTCACACAACATTATGCAGGTGACAAGTTACCAAGTCTTACTTAACAACACAAACAAGAAAACATAAAAGCCCTGCTTCATTCATATCACCTCACCAGGGCCTCAGCCACTCCCTGATATTAATTTGGATACTTTGCAGAACTCATTCTTCCAAGCACCAAATGTTTGTTTATTGTAATTAATGCACCATGCGTGGACCCTGGCTGTCAGTGCTAGTTATTCCATTTCCTCACTCACCTAATATTTCTGCATTGGGGTACACCTAGCTCATTTTGTCATCAGAATTGTGTGGATTCTTTTTCAATTCTTGAAGTTGACTGTGCTCAACCTCGGTAAAAACTGGAGATAACGCAATTGAGTTCCTCCTACTCTCAGAGGATTCACTCATCTGTAGGGTTGCTTTGGTACAACTCATAAACCCAGGGAGATTAAGTGGTGGGTCTTTTCTGCTGTTCAAGAAACTGATTTTTTAATTTTAGTGACCATCAGCAATGCACATTTACATAATCACAGTATGGTGTCTATGAGCAAGGCATGCAGTGAGGCCCAATAAGGGCTTAAGTGGTATCTCGTAGGTTTCAGACTAAGCGACAATGTGGACATAAGAGGACCATAATTCAAATGCATGCAAGATGGAACAAAGTGATGCTGTTGGGCCAGGGTATTTCAAATATTTTCCTTACAATATATAAATGTCTTTCCATCAGATTTATTTAAATTTTTGAAAACTTTGTAGAACTTAATATACCAATGACAGATGTTAGTCAAAGCTGTTTGAAACCAGACTTCCCTTATTTACAAAAAAAGCAGTTTTTTTACAACTATCAAGAATAAACACAAAAGAAATGGAAACTTTTCCATTTCTAGCAATTCATCCGAGTTAACTGGCTGTATACTGGACACAGCTGTTTCTATGAGAGAGTTTCCTTTCTTTGGAATTTAATAGTGACTGTGCACTTGTGGTATAAATACAGCAAATGAAAGATTGTTCTGGGCTTGATAAGAGAAACCAGAAACAATTGCTCCCCCAGGTCTTTCTTTGCCTTAGTAACCAAACTCCTATCTGGAGACTCCTGGGTAGAGGCCATCATTTGTCATGTCAATTACACACAAACAAAACGTTCCTGTACTTTTCTTGCCACCTTCCTTAAACTGAGGAAGACACATCCCCAGCCAGGAGGCAGTTATGAAGATAAAGTTGAAAGTAAGAAGGCAAACCTAAAATATAAACACAGCAAAGAGCCTCATTCCCTGTACTTCTCACTGTTCAACCATTGAACGCTGTTTCTCATTGAATTCAATTCTTCAGGTGGGGTGCGGGGGGAAACAAAAGAAGAGTTTTCCCAGGCTGTGGTACACATGTCTTCTTGTGCACTTAGTCTTTTGTTTAATAACAATACTAAAAAAATGAGATGCTGCTTGCAATGTATTGAATAAATGAAGACTTCCGTGTAATTTTCCCAGAGCCTATCTGGGTTATTAATAGGAATAGCTACATTTTATCCATTGCTTAACTTTGTGCCAGGGATTATACATAGCACTGGGTACGCATTATGGTATCTATTCTTCCCTACAGTTTCATAGAATAATTCTGGGCATATTTGATCTCCACTTATCCTTTTGTGGGGTCAAACTATCTCAAATGTTGGTTGAATAGCACAATGTTAAAAGTCAGTGCTCTGGACTAGGTGGTCCATATTGGAATCCCAGCTGCAAGAAGTTGGGCAAGGGGCAAAAGGAAGAGAGTAAGTACTACCAGTTTCATAGTGTAAATCTGGAGATTAAGACTGATCATCTTAGTCCATCTCTGGAATGGTACCTTGACCTCTGGTACCTTCCAAAGTTGTTAAACCTGCAGAAATGAAATACAGACTTAGACTCTCACATCCTCAAAGACACCAGTGCCTTGAAGGCTAGCCAGGAGGGTTGTCAGGTTCTACTGACTTGGTTATGAATAATGTTCTTCATCCAAGCTAATCCCTTTACAAAAGTTCATTTCTGTTCTTTTTCCTGAAGCGTCTCTCTGAGCCAGGGAAGGTGAGGCCAGCAAGGATTTCATGGTTACTGGTGCACCCAGTGGGTACCTTAGATCAGGAAGTGAGTGGGTTGAATAACAGGGCCAATGACCATCATTTCAACTACTAGCTTAAGGCTAACTAACCTGACATACTAATAGGTCCACCTTCTTGAGCAAAACTGGGAATTCAAACAATTAAAGGCTAAGTTATCAGAAACAGTGTGCTTGAACCAAAGGGCTCGAGTAGTGGAAGCCTGGCATTCTGTGCTTAAGTCATAAGGATATCAGGTGTGAGGACTAGAAATATCTCTCCTCCAAGCCAGAATGTGAGCACGGCTCTACCTGACCCAGGTCTTTCTCTCAATGTGGCTTACAGAGGGTTGTGGGAGTTTAACATCTTATTATGGATAATGCTCCATGGTTTAGGAAGAGATGAAATCTAGAAAGCATCGTTTGCTAACAAGATATAACTCATTTATACAGATATTTTCAATATGATAGAGCTAGAGTTAGGGGTTGGAAGAGTACAAACGTTTAGCTTTTTCTAGTTTTTTCTCCTTAAACACACACATATACATATTTGATAAAAATAATGGTTCTTAATAAATATTACAGAGTAGTTTTTAAAAACCTAAAGAAGAGAATATGCATATCAGTGATGCTCAATTGTTTTTTATTATAGACAACAAAAAACAAATTGGATAAAGCATACTGAGAAACTTTCAATGAAACCAGTAATACAGACATGGTGCCCAGTAAAGTTTATAGCAGAACATCAGCAAGACAGCAGGAACTTATCACATAAAATATCACTTCCGCTTTGTTGGAGAACTTCTACTTCTTGATGAAATAGTTTTGTTATTATCAGTAACATCATATTTTTAAAATCTGTACATCTCCTTAGCTATCCTGAGAGTAAGGCATAACTGATCAAAGATTGTAATCTAAACATCTTCAGCTAAAAACAACATAGCTCATGTTCAAAGACAAAAAAATGGTAAAACAATGGATTGATTATATACCTCTTCTGTGAATTAATTCTTTTATTGTGAATTAATTGAAAAAACATTTATTGAGTTACTGTTTATCTAGGCACTGGGGGGAGTTGGAGATGAAAAGATATACTCCTTGCCTGTCAGGAGCTCCCACTCACAGAAAATCATCCACAAGTTGCTCACTTCCGATGTCGGTGTAGTTGTAGGGCTCAGAAAAAACTCTGGCCCTCAGACCATAACAAATCCAAAGCCTGTTTGTGAAATAAGATTTTACTGGGACACAGCCACGCTCATTACATACTGCCTGAGGCTGCTTCTGTGCCTATGAGGCAGATTTGAGCACTTATTGCCCCAAAGCTTAAGATATTTATTGGTTTGGCCCTTTTGAAAAAAGTTTTCCAACCTATTCTCATGAATAATAGCATTTAGCAGTTTTAAATTAGACTTAATACTTTCAAATTGGGAGTAATCACATGATCAAATTGGGAGTAATTGCATGATTAACTTGAGACTCCATGGGAAACACAAATGTTGGACATGTAACCAACACGAGTTGTTCTAGAAATAATAAAATACAAATTGATTTATAAATTATAAAATATATTTACAATAAATATATTGCTGACAAAAGCTGCTTTATATACATTGCTATAAAAAGATATCCAAGAGGATTTATATATAAAACATAAACCCAAGTTACATACAGTATTTATAGCATGTTCTTATTTATGTAAAAAAAGAGGTTTATCTATATATTTTTGTTTTAATATTCATTGACTATTTCTGGAAATACATAAAGACTGACATAGTCTTATTCCTAAAAGGCAAATACCACTTGATACTACTAGAAATTTTTATTACATTGTTACATAGCCTTAAATCCGTGGCTCCCAACGTGGAGCACGTGCCCCACAGGGGGGCAATTTGATTTTTAAGGGGGGCAATTTGAGAATGAGTTGTTAACAGTGAATTTCTTCCATTTCTTATGGTTCTAGGGGCCTCATATACATTATATAAATTTATATTGTGACATATTTATGCATTTCAGTTCTCTATTACTAGTATATGTTTTGAGACTTTATTTGCTCTTTTTTTCATATCACTTCATATTATTATTTTTAACAATTTCTTAGTGATTTCTTCCTCAGTACTTCAACTGTCCTTTTGTTCTTTTATTTTTCTCTTTCATGGATGCCATGTTCTTTGGAAGGTTATTTAGACCAAGTTAATAGCCTTTTAGGCTTCCTCCACGTGAGTAGGAATTCACTTTTTTAATAATAAGAATTATATGGAAAAAAGGGGGGGCGGTAATCAGGATTTTAGAGATGCTTAGGTGGGGGATGGCCAAGAAAAGGCTGGGAACCACTGCCTTAAATATTATATTTCAAAGTACTTTAGAGTAAATAGTGTAGAGTGTGTGTGTGTGTGTGTGTGTGTGTGTGTGTGTGTGTATGACGGAGAAGCAGAAACAAGAGAGAAATAGTTTTATTCTTCATTTTAGGGGCATCTTAGACATCTGAAGAATCTACTATGGACTCCACACTCTAAACATGGCCCTTCACAAGGTAAACTATTTTTTCTCTTACTTATTGATTGATAACTAAAATATTTGTTAATCCACATAATGGATTATAAAATTCATTTTTATAGGTGAATTGAATGGTATTCAAGAAATGTGGGATGAATAAAAAATTGTATCATTACCATTGATGAACAGGGATATAGGACTCTGAATGGTGTCCTAAGCTATTTGGGTCTTGTATCCTGTCCTGGATCTTAAGTGGAATATGTTGCCTAATCAGACTAGAGAGGTAGCTAATTCTGCCTCAAGAATATTGTTACAACAACCTGGTGTGAGTCTTCCATATAAGACACTTATCAGAATGTCTAAGGAAGAGCTGGGAGTGTATGGCGTTTATGAGAACAATTTGCATCTCACTGGTAGCAAAAGCTTGTGGGTAAATCATAATTCTGTCCAAAATTTGCTTTTCATATTACCTTATACCTGGTGGCTTGCTTGTGGAAAGGAGACCTATGTTCCTTATCCTATTCTAATTAAATGTAGGCTATGGTAATCACCAAAAGAACCTGTTACCTAGGAAGGGTAATTACCTATGTCAAGTCACAATGACTAATTCAAAAATAAGTAATTAATCTTAAAAAAGAGGAATTACCTAAGCCTCAATTAATGAATGCTTCTCCTGTTTACTTATTCTTAAGACATAAAGCCACCCTGATTGGAGTCAATAGCATTAGCTCACAAGTTTTCATTTTTCATAGGGCTCCTTTTTGTTTTATTTAATCAAGAATATTCCCAAATATATTTTCATCAACACTAACGCTAAGTCTTATCTGGTGTTGAGAAACTGTGGATTTAATGTTAGAGTCATAACATTTTAGGCTTAGAAGGTGCTTTAATGAGCATCTATTTTATGTGTCCACTCTACTCATCATTTTACGCATGGGGATATAGAAATCCATGGAATTGAAGGAACTTGACTAAACGATCAAGCTAGAGACTGAACCAGAATTAGATGAGTCCTTAACTCCCAAATTTCCCCCCTGCAGACCCAGGGAAAAATTAATGTTGAGTAAATAAGGAATTGTTTAATGCTTACAGCTAAGCACAAAATTCCTAGGAACTCTTCCTTCGAAACAGAAAATCTAAACTCTTCAAAATAATAACTCCTTTTTGCTGTCACACAGTATTTGATGCTATTTCACAGCTGAAAGCCGAACACTGATTCCTGGGTAGTTTTATGAAAATAGAGCTCTTTGTGGGGGGAACTAACATTCCAAGGAAGAATATGGAATTAGAGAGAGGCAAGGGGCTGCTGGTGCCAACAGCCTGCTACTCTGCTGAGACGTTTTCAGATAACAAGAAACACAGCAGGGAGTAGAAAGAAATGAAAATTACAGATGAAGTTGCTCTTCAGACACAAACTTGGTTTCTGACAGCTTTTGTTGAAAAAACCCGGGAGCAACTGAACAGAAATATTAGTCCAGAGGCAGCCCTGGGGCTCAAGCGCTCAGGGCTCTCCACCTCAGTATAAATATTGCAACTTCCTCTCATCCTCTCCTACTGGGGGAGGAGGCTGACCTCTGAGAGCAAAAGACTGAGAGGCAGCTGCTAAGTGAGAACTGCTCAGTGGTGTGCAGAAAATAGCATGGTTCGCTTGGATCCCAACAACTGCTTTTCAAAAATAAAGGAAGTAATAACCATTCACATAATGAGAATACAAATCCCAAGCCTCCATTACTATAGACAGAGCTCTGTGGGAGACACCTGAGGGAAATGTGGGGGGAAGGGAGGCTCCAATCAATTGCAGCAGGTTTACCGAATCCCTTCTGTGGGCACAGCGTGGCCTTGGGAGTTATTAGACAAGGAGGAGATGTGCTTTATTTCCTTGGAGTTTTCTGATTCTGGACGGGATAAAGTAAATATGTGCATGTGAATCCGGCACAGTATGTAAACAATTACACAACTAAGCAGAGCTGTGCTGTCTCACTCAGTGAGGGATGTGGGAAGAGCTTAAGACGTGGGCTGGAGACAGGGATGAGGCAAGAACAATTTTATGGAGAATTTAGCTGAGTTTTCTAGCTGAGAGGGGACGTGGTTTAGCTGCAAAGTGCGGGAGGGACTTACACTTAGTATGAGAGACAGAGAAGTAGGAAAACCTTTACTTAAAATAAAAGATTCAACGAAGGTTTTGGAAGCCTTCATTTCTGTAGAGAACTCGTTCTTTATCCAAAAGGAAGTGTGGGGATTCTGGCAAAAAAACACACACACAAAAAAAAACAGAACACTAGAATTCTTCACATTAATAATTCAGTGAGAATGTCTATTACACACTAATCTCTCAAAGTCTCATTAGTAACCTAATTGTACTTGTTCTCATAACAGGGCAAAGAAAAGGCTAAAGTCACAAAAATATAATATTTAACTTAATGTCATATTAAAAATAAAGCAAGAAGACCCAGGCTAATAACATATTTCACAGAGAGCAGAACTGCTATTGCGAATCCTATAAATGTCACTTCCTGACTAACCTTTATGGAGAAGAATATTGCATTTTTGTGTAGCTCTACTACTGTTTTTGAGATACAGCAACAAGTTCTCATCAATATTTCTCTTCTGACTATTGTGATATTTAAAGGTCACAGAGACTACTTTCAATTACTGTGTAAAGCACTGGGTTAAGTGATAGCTTCCCTCTATGGAGCCCTGGCAGCCCCAGGCATATGGTAACCATTTTATATAGTTTTATAATTGATACTAACAGTAGCCTAGTAAGCAATCATAAATCTATGCATATCTTACAGGCCAGGAAACTCAGACTCCAAATCAGAATGTACTAACAATTTGATCTGTTGCCTCTCAGAATTCTCTAGTGTGTAATGGGAATTACAGATGAAAACAGTCCACAGTCCCACCCTGCTGTTCCTCTTCAGTAACTAGGAAATGTCTCTCACACTGTTTTCTATGGGTGTCTTATCCATTTCTGTATGTCCAAAGGGAATTCGTAGTAACTGCATTTGGGATTTTTTCTACATACTGACAGATCATACTCCCAGGAAATTTTTCTTGATAAAAAAAAAAAACCCAACAACTTTATTTTGTTCTAGGAATTCCCCTAATTGCCTTTAGCATTACCCCTTACATCTCTTTCCCCTGAAGCATTTATCCTCTTTTAAGAATAAAGAATGACTATGTCCATTCATTTATTTAGCCAGGCTGTAAATAATCTTCTGTTGCACAACTTTCAGTTCTTTCATCATACTTTCTTCTGCTCTCTCCACTCCCTTCAAATTGTCTGCATTTTTCCCCCTACTAGGATTGAGCTGCTGTGCTCTGCCCAAAAGCTGGTTGGGAATCACAATCAGATTGGATTGTTATTCATTTGCTACAACCTACCCACACTTTCTAGATTTTTTATCTAATACAACCTCTGTTCTCATGTCTTCATTACAGTCAATGCTGAATTATTCCAAAGATTTTGTTATTGATAGCATATTATTAACACATTATATATCTTCATTATTTTGTATATTATGCTTGCATTACTTTTTGTTGGCATCTCAACGAGGGAGAAGACTTGAGGAAAATGCTTATAAATCTTATAGAATGGGTTTGTTAGAAATTGTTATGAAATTTTGTTGGGTAAGAAAGGGAAAACACCCCAATGACATTTATGGTTATTTGTGGACTTTATGTATCCATGCATTCTTTCATTAGCTCTCATATTTGGCCAAAATTTCCTTTGTCAGTTATGTGATAAAAATCAAATACATTTCCTTCAGGCATTTTTCCCAAGTCACATTGACAACATTCAGATAGTATAGAAACTGATACTCTTTTCCTGCTTCTATCAGATGGCTGAAATAACAGCAAACTGGGTCAAGCAGGTCCAGGCCATAGGTAAAGAACAATCATTTCTCACTATCTCAAATGGTTTGGCATGGATATTGTCATTTTGCATTTAGTCCTGTGACATAACCACATGTTTTAGGAACATATATGAAAGTTATAATAGTACTGTTCAAATTAGATGCAAGAACATGGAAAAATGTTAATGAACATTTGTAAAGATACACAACTTTGCTAGCAGTAAGGATTTTAAAAAAAGAATTAAAACAGTAATGACATGTATCTAACAAATAGAAAAAAATTTAAATCTGGTAAAACTGTGTTGCAACAATGGGCCAAACGTAGCTCTCATTCCCTATCAGAGAATAAACCATTACAGAGACTACATGAGCATGATGTAGGGACAATGATATTCCTATTTCCTCTAAGACCCAGCAACCCCACCTCTGGTCATGCACCTCAAACAAACTCTCTAAATGTGCATCAGCAGATGTGACTGATGTCACTGCAGTATTCAGTCATTCGCTTTTCATTTCATAAATATTCATTGAGTGCACAGTTCCATTTGCTTGAGATGATCTCTGAGACTGAAACAGATGACTCTCCCTGCCTTAATTGGAATGTTCCAGGGCCCTGTTTTTGATACTAACATGTTTAAAATGAGCTAAATGACCATCAATGAGCAACAGATAAAATAGTGTATAGTCAGAGAATGGAGGGAAAAAATGTGAGTGTGGGGGGGAAGCAGGTTGCAGAATGCCAACTGCGTAACATAATTTACATAAAATTTGAAACCATATAAAATATTGTGTAATATTTTATACTTGTATGTGTGTAAAAGCAACATAAATCTGAATAGGCAGCACACATACTAATTGTATGCTAGTGGTTGAATGCATATGGGAAATGGGACCAAGATGCAAAATAAAGAGAACTTAAGTTTTCTCTATCATCTTTAAAATATAAAATAAATATGACAAGATCATAATGTGATTGCAATTGGTCTGCATGTATAATTATATTAATCTTTGATTTTTTTCAATTATATTAATCTTTGATTTTTTCAATCTTTGATTTTTTTCAAAAGTTTAAAAGTTTTTAAACTTTTTTTATTATAGCCATAAAATTACTTTTTATGATTGTATGTAACCACATTTTTATAAATGCCTATTAGAGAAATTTGCATAAATATTACTTTGGCCAATAACATAACCTAATTAGTTTATCACAGGGTCATTGAAAGCTTATAGTATAAATACAGCATAATGAACCAAGGGAAGATGAATTTATAGCACCTAAGTAGTTATTACAGAATCCAATCAGCTAACTAGAAATTAGTAATACACAGTAGTGCTATCTTCTTTACTTTTTTTTTTAAAGAAGTTCCATGATGAGAAAGGACTTGCTGAAAGGACACAGTGAAAAAGTCTCATCAGGTGCTGCTTCACTTAGCATCTAACATTCCTTAAAGCCATGGAAATAGGACATGTTAAAGGTTCAGCCTTAACGCTGCCTATATGTTTGTTGATTTAACCTAATGGACCATAATTAGATGATCTGTTTACTGGGGCAATACAGCCATTTACCAGATTTTCACAAACTTTTATAAAGACCTATTTGGATCACACGTACAGGGCTGTGTGGCCTTGGGAAAAGTACTTAATTTTTGTGTCAAATTCCTGGTCTGTAAAATGTGGATATGAATAGTAGCTCTCTAAAAGGTTTCCCTGTGATTTGCTATGTCAAGCACTTGCCCTCTAGTTTCTCTGTGCTACATACTGACACAAAAATCAATGTTTTTTTGTTAAATAAATAAGCAAGCTGATCCAAAAACCATGGTGTTTATAAATTGATGTACCCCCACATCTAATATCCTTTCATAAACATCTTGAATTCTATCACAACACATTTTGTTTCATATAAAGCACATCAAAATCCACTTACATTCAAATGTTTATGTCATTTTAGAAAAGATCTGATGAGTAATTATTTGAAAAATAAATGTCTCGATGTCATCAATAGGCCATTAGGATCTATGAAAAAGTATTAGCTTTGGCAATTCTAAGTCATCACCATTCATGCAAAACACAAAACTCTAATAATAAACAAAAGGTCATTTATTCAAACACAATGCGACTCAGACCTGTGTGCCTACTACGCACATACCAGGAACCACAACCAGGCTGGCACTCTAATTCCGAACTCATTTTTTTCCATCGGTTTTCTGAAAGCTTGTCATGGAGTCAAGCATACTGTCATTAGGCACTTGATAAAAAATTTAGCATAGGGAGAGAGTGAGAGGAGAGCCCTTTTCTTTAGAGATAAAATCCTGTCATCTTTGTTCTCATTAATCTCATTTCCAAGTGCAAATAATGTGCACGTTACTAATAGAGTGGAAAAAGCTGGAGGAAAATGCTCCCCGCCCTCATTCTCTCCCAGCTGAATCACATTAATTGATCCCTGTAGGTTTTCTAATTTTGCTGCCCTCCCTGCGTCAAGCCTTCATCCATTTCATGACCTTCAGTGTGCCTCCACCAGCATGGTCTTCACCTGGAGAAGCGCCCACTGTCCTTAGAGGATGCACACATTTCACTTGTGGGGCAGCACCCTCAGAGATGCATGCATTTTCCATGCCTCAGAAACTGCTGGGGAACCCATGTAAATTCATATCTCATATTATGACTCACTGTCACCCATCATTATTTTTTATTAAGCCCATTTTATAAGAATATAAAAATTGAATTCCACATGCAGGATAAAGACACAATCACGATTCTAGAATGACATCTAACATTACTGAAGTCATAAAAATAAATGTAAGCCTTTCAGAAAAATAAAGTGTTTTAACAAAAAATTTGCAAGTGCAGTAGGAAACTATGGAAAATTATGAGCATGGCTATTCACTATCCCAGATGATATAAAACTAGAGGCCCAGTGCAGGACATTCATGCACTAGGGGGGGAGGGGCGCCTCAGCCTGGCCTATGCCCTCTCGCAGTCTGGGAGCTCTTGGGGGATGTCCGACTGATGGCTTAGGCCTGTGGGGAGTGGGCCTAACCTGGTTGTCGAACACCTTTAGTACTGCTAAGGAGGCAGGAGAGGCTCTGCCACCGCTGCTGCCCTCGCCAGTCATAAGCTTGGCTCAGAGCTTCTGGCTGAGCAGTACTCCACCACACCCCCCCCCCCCCCGCCCCCGTGGGAGCACACTGACCACCAGGGGGCAGCTCCTGCATTGAGCATCTGTCCCCTGGTGATCAGTGTGCATCATAGCGACCAGTCATTCTGCTGTTTGGTGCATTTGCATATTACCCCTTTATTATATAGGATGGAGGATAGCTCTTCAGCTGTGTGTGGGCTTCATGATGGTATTTAAGGCATGTGATAGTTGCAGTGATTAGAAGTGTTCTAGCTTGTTTCCATTCCAGTTAGCACTGATAATCCCTAGACTAAAGTAACAACGGCAATAACAAGACTAGGGATAATAAAATAGTCAGTGATATAGCACTTCCTCTAAAATAGCACACTGTTCTAAGCACTGTACAAATGTGATGTAGTCCATCCTCCAACAACCCTACTTTTACCATCTCCATTTTACAGTTGAAGAAATTAAGGCAAATTCTCAGTTACTGTGTCTAAATCAGCAGGTTATAACTTCAGCGTGCATAAAAAAAATCTGAGGACCCTGTAGAAGAATGCAAATTTTCTAACCATTCTAAACTCTACTCTGATTCAGTACAATTTGTTAGGGTAGACAGCCAAACATTTACTGTTGCCAGCTCCATTCTCAAGTGGTCTGAGGATGGAGCTTGAAAGACACTGCTCCAGGTTATACCTTTCTCAAGGACACTGCGAAGGACCTTCAAGGCCTCTCTAGAGGGCCTTGTTTTTATGGCTCTGAACATTCTATTTTCATTTATTTCAGAGTAAGAATATTTGTTTTGATCTCAATGGACTTCACTACCTTCATCTAAAGTTTAATCAAAACAAGTGAATGGATATGTTGACGCCTTAATTACGCCAGCTTGAATCAAAACCATGGCACTGTCTTTGCTAAGCCACATTTCTCTTTTCACAACAAATCTGTCACATCCTAGTGAACATACTTCTTAATTCTGAGACACCTTGAAAGGGAAATTCTCCAGAATCCTATCTTAAATAGATGCCTGCTTAAGTACAGGTTATCATTCTCAAAGGCGTATCTGAGAAATTCAAAAATTTCTAAAGAATACTCAGCCACAGCATCGTGCACCAACATAAAACGACAGTTATGAGGACAGTGTACTTCCTCTGGGCCCTTGTTAAGAGGAAGATGCTTCGACTTGTTTTAGCAAAACTATACGCTTAGAGTAAAACCTACATTGTCAGAAAGGAGGCTGTTAGATCTTGAGATTGTTCTTGACCAAACAAAACATTTCATTTTCTCATTTCCACAAAGACAAAGAATGGTTTTATACAGTGAAATAAACCATCCATGGCTACATTTCCCCTGGCTTTTAAGACAGATTGCAAATGTCTTTCAAATTTTAGTAATTTGAAAAGCTGCAAAAGATAATAACATAGAAGCATATTCATCAGACTTTGGAGAAAAAATGTTTTTTTGATAAAGGGTTGTGAGATGTTTTGAAAGGAGTCTAAATTGAAGTACACAAAACGGCACCTGTTCTCTGTTCTTACAACTACAGCAGTTCCCTTGTGGAACTTAAAAGGATCCTCTTGTTTCTAGTCTCACACGGGGAGATATGGGAAGGGGGTTCATGCTAAACCAGGCATTACTGAATGAGCTACCTTTTGAATTATGCCATATACCAAACTGTATCTCTACCCTAAAACAATGGGAACTTCCTATACCTGTAGCCCCTGGTGAGCTGGTAAGTATTAATGTGTATCAGCTGGCTCTCCAGAGAGAAAAAAAAAAAAGCCCTGATTTGTAGGGTTTGGCAATTTCCATGTTATAACTACCATTATCCTGTCTCATTTCCAGCTCCCAATGTAATGCCACTGAGTGTGGACTTGGCAAGAGATGTGCAGTATCACTTCTTTCCTTCTGTTTCTGACACACAGACACATGGACCTACCCTCAAGAGCATAGGTACTAGTAAAATATAGTAAAATGATTAGGAAGTAATGGGTTTTAAGAATAGATTGCTTTTACTTTTCATATAATTTATTTAATTGCAAGTTTATATTATTTACCAATGGCTATCCTAACAACTGGCTCTCACAATCCCTGAAAATGTAACAACTGGCTCTCCTGAGCTGGTACTACTTGGCCCCAGCCCATCACTGCTAACCTTGAGGAAACCTGTCACATACTGACCCGTTTTTACACACAGCCATTTTAAAATAAATTTCTATTTTACATAAGATGTATTTTAATATTTAAGTAAAAAATTATTTATTTAGGAAGCATGATCACAAACTGTTAAATACAATTCACTACCTATATAACTTTACAAATGATAGCGCTACACAATTTCAGTGTTAAGAGATACTTTAGAGGTATAGTCTGATCCTATTGTCCCTAAGACTTGCTATTAAGACTATTATGGGGTACCATCTTTACTCACACCCCTGCTCCAAAATTGCAAGGAGTCACATTGAATTCACAAATTCTCTGACTGCCCCTCAGGGACATCCATAATTTTACCCTCCCTAACCTATGTTTTCCCCTAACTATTTTCAGCCAGTATCCAGTGTACCAAATCAATGGTCTTCTTGTATTTTTGTAAGTGTCATGTTTATTCTCCCTTCTAAAGCTGTTTAGAAGGCTCGATCCCCAGTGTGGGGCATGTAGGAGGCAGCTAATCAATGATTCCCTCTCATCATTAATGTTTCTATCTTTTTCTTCCTCTCCCATTCTCTCTGAAATCAATAAAAACTTATATTTTTTTTAAGAGAGAGAATGGTAGACTATTTACATGCTTGCCACAGATGCTTATTTCAACCACGGAATAAGAATACCTGAGCAATGGAACCTAGAAATCTGCAAGAAGCTCAGGTGGTTTCTAAGCTCTCTAAAGTTCCAAGATCAATTGATTTACTGACTATTAGCAAATGTTAACTTGAGACGAAGAGAACAGTAAATGCAAGATCAAGTAGTTTAGAGGATATAAAACAGCAAACACTTAGAACTCAGTGTACTGGGTGCTACAGCATAAGAGGGTTCAGGGTCAGCATTCAAATAGGATGATGAGACAAGCCGCGGACTAGGAGAAAACATTTGCAAAACACATACCTGATGAAGGATTGCTATTCAGAACATACAAAGAAATCTGAAAATTCAACATAAGAAAACAAACAACCTGATTATAAAACAGGCCAAAGACCTTAATAGACACCTCACCAAAAGAAGGCATTCTGATGACAAGCAACCACATGAAAAGAAGTTCCACATCATATGTCACCTGGGAAATACAAATTAAAACAATAAATGGGCTACCACTACAAACCCATTAGAATGGCCTAAACCTGAACACTGACAACACTAAATACTGGCGAGGATGCCGACCAACAGGAAGTCTCACTATTACTGCTGGGAATGCAAAATTGGGCAGCCGCGTTGCAAGACAGTTTTACGGCTTCGTAAAGAACTAAGTATATTCTTACCTTACAATACAGCAGTGGCACTCCTTGATTTTTACCAAAGGAGTTGAAAACTAATGTCCACACAAGCACCTGCTTATACATGTTTATAAAGACTTTATTCATAATTGCCAAAACTTGGAAGTAACCAAGATGTCCTTCAGTAGGTAAACAGATAAACTGGTATATTCAGGCAATGGAATAATATTCAGTGCTCAAAAAAAAATAAACTATTAAGCCATAAAAAGACATGGAGAAACCATAAACACATATTATTAAGTGCAAGGAGCCAATCAGAAAGGATGCATTCTGTACAATTCCAAGCATATGACATTCCGGAAAAGGCAAAACTAATGACAGGATATATAAAATAGCAGTTGCCAGGATTTGAGGGTGGGAGAAATAGATGAATGAATAGGTGAAACACAGTAACAACACTCTGTATGATACTATGACAGTGGATACACATCTTCATGAATTTTTCCAAACTCATATAAGGCAACACCAAGAGTGAACCCTAATGTATGGACTCTGGATGACCATGATTGCCGATATATAGGTTCATGCATTATAACAAATGTACCATTATGGTGAGGGATGTTGATAATAGGGAAGGCTAAGCATGTGTAGGGCTAGCTGGGAGTATAGGAGAAACCTCAGTACTTTCTGCTCAATTTTGCTGTGAACCTAAAACTACTTGAAGAAAAAACGCCTTACTATGCAGCTGTAAAAAAGAAGTATCTCTTACCCTTTGAGACAGCATAGAGGGACCTGGAGAGTATTATGCTAAGTGAAATAAGCCAGTCAGAGAAAGAAGAGTATCACATGGTCTCACTTGTATGTGGAATCTAATGAAGAAAATAGACTGAAAAACAAAATAGATCCAGAGACATGAAGCAAGAAACAGAAAGGATCCTCAGAGGGACTGGGGAGGGACGAGATCAACCAAAGAACATATATGCATATATGAATAATCCATGGACACAGACAATAGTGGAGTGAAGGCCTGGAGGGAGGGATGCAGGGTTGAGGGGGTCAATAGGGGAAACAGGGCATCTGTAATACTTTCAACAATAAAAATAAATTTAAAAAATCAGAGTTTTAAAAAGAGAGAATGAAGAACACTTATCAGTAAAGGGAGACTTCTTCACAGAGGTAAGAGGTAAGTGCTAAACTAGGTGCTGATGAAAGATGTTCGTTCCATTTTGTTGTTTCCCAAGGTTCAAAGACAAAGGTGGCTGCAAATAAAATTACACAGAGCCTAAAAAAGGACCTAAATAAGTTTGGATTTCTCTAACATGGAATTTCCACTGTTAGATAAAAATAACATGGGCTTCATACAATTGCATATTCCTAAGCATGCTACTGTTATAATAGAGATTCTGATTTAGTAGGATGGAAAGAGCTGGGAAGCCAGCAGTTTTAACTTAAGAGAAATTTCTATAAGAGCACGGAACATAGAAAAGTCTTATATAGGGTAGAATCACTTTCAGATTTAAATTTCAAACTAAAATTTCTAAATCTTTTCAGTTCCGTCCAAATTTAGCACTCAGTGAATCTTATCTAGTTATTAAAGTTCAAAGCGGTCTCTTCTTTCTTTTACATGTCATTGAACTTGGAGTTTGAATTATACAACCAATCACTTTCTATGCATTATTTATTTTCTTCTATTGCCAGCTTGTAGAAGTAGAAATAGTCCGTCTTGTTGTATGCTTCACAATGCCTCATGCAGGTATAGGCACATCGGTACATAACAAAAGTTATCTGTAATTGCTTCTATGGATTCTCAGTAGTTAATCCTGACTCTTTAGACATATCAATTAGTAATATAATAAAAGCTAATGTTCAATGACTGCTGATTATATGCCAGGTACTATTGGAAGTTCTTTACATGTCTTAACTCACTTAATCCACTCAACAATCTTATAATATAGATATCATTATTATCTCCATTTTACAGATGAGAAAACAGGGGCTGACATATTTTTCAAGGTTGACTAGGTTCAGATCCCAGGCCCTCTTTTACCAAGCTGAACTGTTTCCCCCCACTATGGCACACTAAAATTATGTTTAAACACTGAATATGTAACAAAAAAAAAGCTATGATGAATTTACATTTAATAGCAAGAATTTTAAAAATAATTATTCTGAATCCTCCATAAAAGATACCACTATAAATGCTAAGGCAGTGTTAAGAGAGACTTTAGAGATATTGTCAGAAATAGTGTAAATTCCCAGGCTGAAATCTGCTTGTGCCAGTTATGCATCACTGACTATACATACACTGTGGATTAAAACCCTCCTGTGTGCCTTCATATTCCCAGCACAAGTCACAAGTCAAGAGAGGTGTATCAGCAGAAGCGATAATAATATATCATAGCCTTAAAATCTAAGACAAGCCCATTCTTTTGATAGTCTAGCAAAAGGGTATGCGTCTTGAATATTATTAAATGTGTCACAATCTTTGTTCCCCAAATACTTGCTCCCTTTGGGATAATAAAAGAGCAGAAGACACTATTCAGGACAATAAAATAGGTTCTAATACTCCCATACCCTATAATTAATCTTTATTCAATCACAAGCATTTTTGCTTAATTTCTTGCTTAAAATAAAATGCTAATAAGGCAAGAAGACATGACTCTAGGACAATGCCAGAAAATTGTCTCATTTCCCTTCTTTTGACAAAAATGAGATCCTTTTGATCATATCAATGGATGAGAAATGCATAAGTCTCTAATACATAATTTAGTTCAATTATATCCACCTTGGGAGATGAATAACTTAAATTTAAAAGAATAATTTAGGTTGGAAAAAAAAGTCAAAGCACATTGCAACTAAAAGTCTAATCTTTTGATATAAAATATTCTAGAAACTTTAAAATATTCATTGTCACAAAATTTCCCTCTTTTTTCCAGCTCCTGCCATTTCCTTAATTCTACTGTATACATGTTTCCACTATAGTTCAATTTATTCTGGACTTTAAATATTTTTTTGGATGCTGGCTGCTATCTATTAGAAACTTAAGGAGAACAGACTAATCTGTCAGGTTATATTAAATATACCTTGTTAGGATTCATCAATCATCCCCTATGCAATTACTGACCAGAATAAAGAGCTCATAGGAAAGATCCATAATGAGAAAAAATTTTCTATATTGAATATTTAAGCTCCTTACTGCCTAGAACATTGTTAGGCATTTGACTTGAATCTAAATGAGCTCATATATTCCCTGTAATCAAAATTCTTGCCTTTCAAAGTCCATAGTAGCAACGCAGTACATGGAATGAATGTGTTTCCCCTTCAGTGCTGTCGTAAGCTTCTGGAAGTTCAAGGGATGGATATGAATACTATTTTTATTTTTCCCAATTGCTGCATTGTTATATATCCATAGTTCAGATTCTTAAAAAAAAGAGTAATTTCTATAATATGCTTTCAAAGCTGATCAGAATATGACCCAACACAATCAGATACAGATAGCACTGAAGGCATTTTAAAGCCAAAGCAAACTTCTGCCCCACAGATCAAGGCTGACGGGGAGCACAGGAAAGGAGCAGCAGCTGTGTACAGCAGGTCCTGGGGTTACCTCCGAGATCCATTCCTAAGGCGACTTAAGACGATTTTCGCTGGAAGTCGGATCCCACCTGCATAAGCACCTACATCACTCACATGGAGCACATACACAGCAGTAATGAAGTGAAACAGTAAAAAAAAAAAAAAAAAAAAAAAAAAAAAAATTAAAAGAAAGATAACAATTCCTGACCTTTACTTGTGGTAAATAAATAATAAAAAAACATAAAGCACATATGTACATATGTTGAAATAGCGGAACTTTTTTTTAATAAATAAATGGGAGATGGCGACGTAACCATGAAACGACGTACGTCGAGTCCGATGTAACCCAAGGACTACCTGTATACCTTTCATGTTCTTGCGTGATAGAGAGGATACCTTGACAAGCAAGCATATGAGGAGTTTGCTAGGGCAGTCAAATTCCAGAATTAAAGCTGGGGAGTAATAATGAAACATTTGGTTAAATCTCCTGGGTCCTCTGGCTTTTCCATGACCGGTAGTCTGAATGTGGACAAATTACTTACGTAGCTAAACATGTTTTCTTACCCTTACAAGAAAAGGAAAGTAAATACCACTTAGGATTTTGTGAAGAATAAAAGAGATTGCATGCAAAGTATTTAACACGGAGCCAAGCACAGTAAAGGCCCCCTTAATATGAACTAGTATATTATTCCTAGGGGATTTCTTTTTCATTAAATAGGATAAATACAGATATGGGGAAATAGAAGTTGTGATGTGTGAGACTTATCATTTACATACTAATAGCTATGGGGGGAGAATGGGTATGGGTGCATTGCCCTTTGCAGGAAGGACATGAGTCTACTGGGGAATATACTTTATGCTTGAATCATAAAAGATATCCTGTAACCAAAATACCCATATGGGTTTTCACAGTGGAAAATATTTGAACACTTCCTTTTGGAGATGCATTTTGAGGCCCACTTAAGTCACTGTTCAAAAGAATACTGTACGCATTTGACATGACAGCTGGGTTTGGAAAATGCTGTTAGAGGAAACAGAAGCCACTGATTAACTTTTCTCCTAGCAGTTAAGTTATATTAAATAATTTTACACAGAGAAGAGAGAAAGAAGCTAACATCCAAGTCACACAGTACTCTGTCAGTCGTTTTGAAAATTTCCCCCCCCTCATGTAGCAGAAAATCACCGGCTTACGGGCCAACCTGGCTATGCTTTTCAAACTCCTTTTATTCCTTTTAAAGAATATATTTAATATACTTTTTAATATTTTAAGTATACTGTATGTGTTTCAGAGAGGAAGGGAGAGGGAGGAAGAGAGATAGAAACATCAATGATAAGAGAGAATCCTTGATTGGCAGCCTCCTGCACTCCCCACACTGGGGATCCAGCCAGCAACCCAGGCATGTGCCCTGACATGGAATTGAACTGTGACCTCCTGCTTCTTTGGTCAATACTCAACCACTGAGCCATGCCAGCGTGGCTCCTTTTATTCCTTATACGAAAAAAGGAGTGATCATGGGATGGGGATAATAGGAGACAACATTTCATTATTCTTTAGTTTTCTAAGACCTAACGGAAGACTGTTCCAGAGTAAGGTATTGGCTGAGGTTCCCAGCAAAATAACCATTAGAAACCCAGAGGCAGCAGGTTGGGGTGTTATAATCCCCTAGGTATGGAGATTTCAATATCCAAAGAGCCAAAACATCACTGGCTACTACAGGGATCATTTAGACATGAAATCCAACCTAAAGAATGCAAAATCTCAGAATTACTTCATCAGGATTTCCAATTATTCTGAGGAATAATGGAAGAGAGATGATTTAAATAAGACTGAAACAGAATGGGCATTGGTTAGAAAGTAAATGTTTTTATTTGCATGTAACTATGCATAATTTAAAATGCAAATTATTAAGTCATTATGCCAGCAAATGTTCTCAGTGGCTTGGGGGCAGATGGCCTTTGTTCTCTAACCCCCTTCCCTTGCAGTGGATGTGAGTGTCCCACCAGGTGGTTGCACAGGGAAGTGCCTGCCAGGAGCATCACAACATTTCTCCAGTGAGGAAGAATTTTGTCAGAATGCCAAGGATTGCTAGAAATAACTGCACAAACACAGGCATACTCCTGGAGCTTTACTGCACTTGAGGTTTTGTTTTTGTTTTTACTGAAGTTCAAAAAATATATATAACTAGAAGCTCGATGCACAAAATTCGTGCAAGAGTAGGCCTTCCTTCCCCCAGCTGCCGGAACCGGCTTCTCTCTGGCACCCGGGACCCGCGCTTCTCTCCGGTCCTGGCTACGTCTGGAAGGACATCTGGAATGATGCCCACTCTAATTAGCATATTACCCTTTTATTATTATAGTAGAATTATAATAAAATACCTCTTATGATGTAGGATTTAACATTTCTGAGTCAAACTTTCATCAAACCCCGGCTCTACTTCTTGTTAATTTTGTCACGTTGGGCAAGTGACTTCACATTTTTGAACCTTGTTTCCTGGTTCATAAAATTGGGATTAACAGCTATCACGGAATATCGGAATGGCACGCTGAAACTCTGACTACCTCAGTCTACCTCTCCAAGATTCTTTCTTATTTTCTTTTTTTAAAAAATTCCGTATTGTTTAAAGTATTACATATAGTATTACATATGTCTCCTCTTCCCCCATTGGCCATCCCCACCTCCCAGCACATGCCCTCACCCCCCTAGTGTCTGTGTCCACTGGTTACGCTTATATCTTTCTCACCATCGCCTGGGATTTCCCTTCTTTCTGGTTTGCCTGGGGGATAAACACCCTCCTCCTCAGGCAGAGGTGCTCAGCCTGTCCCTTTGTGCTAGTGCCAGAACTCACATAGCCTTTAGTTTCTGCATTCACCACCCTGTTCAACATTCAATCACTTGTTTCCTGTGTGGTGTTCATCCCGGGACTGGAAGGACTGGTCCATATAATGGTGCATTTCCTTATGTACCTGTGAACGATGCCCACCACATCTACACACTGTAGATATTCAGTGAATGGTTGTTGAATATATATTTTTAAAAAACAGCAAACCCCCTTGAAATAGTATGAAACAAGAGTAAGCAAAAACAGTAAGAAAACTTTCTGGAGAAGTTATATTCATTGCCCAAAAAAGGAGACATATCACTGGGGAGAAAGTGTGAAGTTCTTCTAGTCAGCTTGCAAATATGACTATTAAGATCACTGGATACACTGCCTGTAAAAATTTATTTATAGCTCTGGTTCTCTGCAAAAGTTAACAGTAATTCTAAATGTTATTTGGAAAAAAAAGTTAGCATTTGAGTCTTAAGTGCTTAACTTAAGTCATTAAAACTTATACTGCATTGCTTTTTATCGGGATCGTTTGGACTTAGGAAACAATTAGAAATCTTAAGGGTTTTACTGGATAAGCAGTTCCCATAAACATCAAGGTTAGTTGTTTTTTCAGGTAAATAACAGGTCAAGCCCCTACAAGATGCCTTTTTTTGGAAACAGGAAGACTTTGATTTGAGTCCATTTCAAAGGCATTATGTGACCCTGGCCAAGTTAGTAAACTTTTGTGAATTTCAATTGACCTGTAAAATGGTTGATAAGACCATTGTAAGGGCTGTTGCTGGAGTAATTTAAATACTTCATTAAAAAGTACCTAGCGCTGTCTGCCATTTCTTTTTTCCCACCCACACCTGTTCCCAATATATATGCTTTCTCTAAAATTAGTGCTTTCTCAATCAACATTTTGTACCTTAAATGCTATAAAATATTAAATGCTTCTTGGGAAAGTAATACTTTTCAATACTTTGATTTTTAAGTCATTTTCCTTTATTAGAGGACATATGAACATTTAATTATGTAAAGTATTTTTTTCCATTTTTGGTATGACTCATAGCTTGAGACTATCTTATCATAAGTATATAACCTATACATGTACTAACATAGCATCATTTTAGTTATCAATTTAATGTTGATGTAACTTTAGTTAAAGGAATAAAATCTGCATGAGCAATAATATAACTTTTCCACAATATGAAGAAACAATTCTCTTTTTTCATAAATACATACACTTGACACACATATATGTAAAATATATTTTGACTATAAATAATATATATCACTATATACTTTCAACTAATTAACCAATTAATTCAACAGATTTGTTGTCTGCCATGTGCCAGGAAATTGGTTAAGGACTTATAAATAAAGATGAGTGAAACACATTTTTATCCTAGAAGAACCCATTATTCAATGAAAGAAAAAGACAAGACATAAGGCAAGTAATAAGGTGTGATAAATGCCATAACAGAGAGTACAATATATGTGTAACTAATATAATATAAAACTTAGAACTGTTTTTTTTTTCCCCTCCCAAATCTACCTTTACTGACTTTACCTAGTTTAATCCAAAAATTGTTCCCTGACATTTTTTACTTAGGGAGACTGATTTAGGAGGCCTCTAAGGCAGAACAGTTTTTTACCTTAAAGTCAAATACACCAACAATGTTAGAAGTGGAAAGGAAATGTGATTCGCCAAGTCTTCGTTTCTCTCACTTTAAATGGAAGTAGACAGTTGTTTCAACATATGTTGATTTCTTAAAATAGGGAATAGACTTTCCCAGCAATATGTCTCAGGGAAAATAAAATGAGTGGGCTGGTTCATTCACTTATATTAAAAGGAAGTTTCTAACTGATGTTTGATTACATACCTGAAGAAAAAGAAGACAGCAATGAGACAGGCACAATGACTTCTTGCTCAGGAGCAAAGATTCCTGGGTTTACCAACATTTAAGAACTTATTTCAAATTAGTGATTAGAACATAAAAAAAAAAAAAAAAGGGAAAGATGTCAGGACAGAATCCTTGGAATAGCCACTAATGCTGAGGAGATACAGCACATGTTTTAAGAAGCAATAGCCTATTACCCGTCCTGGCTCTGATGTTTACTACTTGACATTGAATATATTTCTTATCCTCTCTGAGGAATATATATATATATATATATATATATATATATATATATATATCCTATCTAATAAAAGAGAAACATGGTAATTAGCGTACATCTGCTACCCTTCCCATTGGCTAATCAGGGCGATATGCAAATTAACTGCTAGCCAAGATGGTGGTCGGCAGCCAGGCAGCTGGAAACTAACATGAGGCTTGCTTGCTTCAGTGACGAAGGAAACCAACGTTCCCTGCCTGTCTTGCTGGCCTCTGAGCTTGCAGTTTGAAACATAGTTACAAATATAGAAGCTAAACAAAACCCCAGAAACCTGCTTTCAGCAAGCCAGGATCTCAGAGCTGGAGTTGATACAGTGTTTCGATTATAGAACCCAAACAAACCAGATACCTGCTTTCAGCAACAGAGGCCTCAGAGCTGGAGTCAGAGCTAAAGCTGGCCAAGAATAACAAAAAAAAGAAAAAAAGGAGCAGTTGGGAGCTTCAGTCACCCCCAGCCTGAAAATAGCCCTCAGCCCCTCACCCAGACTGGTCAGGCACCCCAGTGGGGACCCCCATCCTGAAGGGTGTGTGACCAGCTGCAAACAGCCATCATCCCTTCATCCAGGCTGGCCAGGCATCCCAGTGGGGACCCCCACCATGATCCAGGACACCCTTCAGGGAAAACCAGCTGGCCCCCACCTGTGCACCAGGCCTCTATCCTATATAGTAAAAGGGTAATATGCCTCCCAGCACCGGGATCAGCGGAGCTGAGAGGCTTCCTGGCACTGGGATCAGCGTGACAGGGGGCAGCGCCCAAACCCCCTGATCGCCCTGCGGCTCTGTGTGTGACAGGGGGCGGGGCCACAACCTCCCTATCCGCCCTACTCTGTTCATGACAGGGGAAGGTGCCCCAACCCCCTGATCAGCCCTGCTCTGTGCCTGATAGGGGGGAGCTCCCCAACCCCCTGATTGGCCCTGCTCTGTGCGTGACAGGGTACGGAGCCCCAACCCCCCTGATGGGCCCTGCTCTGTGCGTGACAGGGGGCAGCGCCCCAACCCCCTGATTGGCCCTGCTCTGTGCGTGACAGGGTACGGAGCCCCAACCCTCCTGATGGGCCCTGCTCTGTGCGTGACATGGGGGAGCTCCCCAACCACCTGATGGGCCCTGCTCTGTGAGTGACCAGGGGGGGCTCCCCAACCCCTGATGGGCCCTGCTCTGTGCATGACAGGGGGTGGTGCCGCAACCTCCCCATCGACCCTGCCTTGAGTGTGACAGGGGGCGATGCCCCAACCCCCCAATCGGCCCTACCCTGAGCGTGACTGAGGGTGGCATTGCAACCTCCCGATCTGCCCTGCTCTGTGCATGACAGGGGGCAGCGCCCCAACTCCCCAATCGGCCCTGCTCTGAGCCCGACCAGGGGCTGCACCTAGGGATTGGGCCTGCCCTCTGCCACCCGGGAGCAGGCCTAAGCCAGCAGGTCGTTATCTCCTGAGGGGTCCCAGACTGCGAGAGGGCACAGGCCAGGCTGAGGGACCTCCCTGCCCCCCCCCCCCCCCCCCGCCGAGTGCACAAATTTTTGTGCACCGGGCCTCTAGTATATAGATAAAATCCAAATTATATTAGTGTGAAGTTCTTTAGCAAATTTCCCTCTGAAAATGTTATCCTATTCTCACACAAAATATACTCAAGATGTCTACAGCAGTTTCACAAACAACAGATTTATTCATCCTACATTCAAGAAGAGAGAAGGCTCATTCTGGAAGCATCTTAGCCTGACACATAAACCTTCCTACACTGTGTGGTTTCTGCCAGGAGACCATTCCCATTCATGCTGTTTATTGCTTTCCATATTTAGTTTTCCAAAAATTTAAAGCTGGAAGACCTGCCTTAACTTAAAGCATTTACTACAGCATCTCTTCCAGTGGTTTCTAATACCAAAACTCCTTGAAAAATTTTTTGCCAGTCCATATAGTAGAGGGGGAAAAAAGAAACAGTTATATATACACTGAGTGGCCAGATTATTGACCACCCCATCAGTACTTCATTGGGCCACCTTTTGCCTTCAATACTGTGGCGATTCTTCTTGGCATTGACTCCACGAGATGTTGAAAGGTGATGCGAGGAATCTGACACCATGCCTGATGAGTAGCACTGTCCAGTTCTGTGAGATTTGATGGTTGTGGAACCAGCTGCCTGATGGCTCTTTTAACTTCATCCCACAAATGCTCAATTGGATTGAGATCTGGTGATTGTGGGGGCCACCTAAGCAAGGTAAAGTCTCCCTCATGTTCTTGAAACCACTCCTGCACAATATGAGCACCGTGGCATGGCACATTGTCTTGTTGGAAGAAGCCATCTCCATTGGGATACACCATCAACATGATAGGATGAACTTGATCAGCAATGATATTTAGGTATGTTGTGCTATTCAGACGTTGTTCCACATGAATTAAAGGGCCCAAATCATGCCAGGAAAACATGCCTCAAACCATAGCACTGCCCCCACCAGCTTGAAGGGTTGTACTCATGCATGTGGGGTGCATGCTTTCATGCTGTTTCCGCCAAATTCTCACTCTGCCATCTGCATGATGCAACTGGAAACGTGATTCATCGGACCACATGACTTTTTTCCAATGCTCGACTGTCCAATTCTTGTGTTCCTGTGCGAATTGGAGATGTTTTATCTTGTTAACTACAGACAGCAAAGGTGTTCAAACAGGCCTTCAGCTGTTTTGCCGATACTCGCTCCATGGCTCTGAAGGCCAACAATCATCCCACGTTCAAAGGCTGTTAAATTGTGTTGTTTACCCATATCTTCAGAAAAAAATCACTTCTACTGTCGTGGTAAACAACCTGCTTCCCTATTTATAATGGTCTGGCCCTCTAGCAACTTCAGAGTGAAATTATAGTTAATTTGCCTACAAACTTCAGGTGGTCATAATAATCTGGCCACTCAGTGTGTGTGTTATTGAGCTACGTGAGCATAATTTAAGATACTATCCTTTACTCTGATGTGATCTTTACCATCTTTTAAAATTTAAAATACCTGTGATTTTATGAAATGATTAGTAGAGAGTAGATCTTTTTTAAATCTTATATCACTTGGAAAACCAGAACTAGGCAACCTAATATGTGTCACTACCATATTTTTAAATCCATACTTAAAAATACAAAGGTCAGGAATTAATGGTCAATCCATATATGCTTACTAGCAGAGTCACTATTACAGTGACTAAAATATCTGTTCCCTCTAAGTACATATTAATTTTAAATTGGAAAAATATATATAAAGGTGGATCTCCAGGATAAAGGAGTCACTATGCAATAAATAACTTAGCATCTTATAAAGGCTGTAGAAAAAAAATGATAAATCTGCATAAAACAGATAAAGATCTAGGAAGGAGAAATGGCATCAATTGTTAATTATTGCATTTTGAGATTAGTATCACAATGCTTATGAAAATGTAGAACAAAAGAGTAGCAAAAGCCAGATCATTATTTGAGGTTATTGTAACATAGTTCAAAATGAATACAGTAAAATCACTGGCACAAAATTAGTTTTATTTCAAGCCTACACGGACAATAGTATATGGAGAAAGCAGAAAGCATATAACTATCATTAATTACTTGGTCTCATCACATTCTGTTTGGAAAATGTCTATAATGAGTGAGGGAGAAGGTTCTCATTGAGAAAAGAGGCGACATCTCTGAAAAGGGGAGATGAGTCAAGTTCCATTTTTATGCAAATGTCTGTCCTCTATTTTTTAAATGAAAAATGAATCCCCAAATATATGGATAGAACTTCTGTGGAAGACTAGCAGTAATTATTAAAGCTTAATCTATCCATACCCTGTAAAGCAGCAATTCAACTCCTAGTTATATACTCAACATAAATGAGCACATAGTTTAACCAAAGGGTATGGACTAAAAGTTTTACACCAGCAGTATTTGTAATAGCACCAAACTTATAAACTACTCAAATGCTCATCAACCACAGAAAACATTGTATTTATTTGCACAATATAATATGAATAATTAGTTACACAAACTAATGTTGATCAAAAGAAGATAGTTAATTAGCCAAGCGCATATTGCATGATTCCATTTATATAAAGTAAGAAAAGAGGCCAAATAATTCTACGCCAATGAAAGTGAGAATAGTGGCCAGCCTTGTAAGGAAGAGAACTAGAAGACAGGAGGAGGGGAGCTTAGAATGAGGGGTGGGGCCCTACAATGTTTTGTTTCTTAATCCCAGATTTGGTTTCCTGAGTGTGAAAGTTGCTCTATTCTTAAGATATGTATAATTTTCGATACATAGGCTATAGTATAATGCAAAGTTACCAAGAAAAACGAATCCCTAACTAAATAAATGAGTTGTCAGGAGGTAAACATATAGCCTTTTCTAATACAATGATAATATGATGCGTTTTCTAAGCCAAGAAAGCAGCTAAGGAATTGGGGAAGGGAAAATAAGATCAGAAGGAGATTTAGAAAAGATCTAGCATTTACAATACACTGTATCTGAAAGTACTAAGCACTTTTTCAGATATTCAGCATGTCTCATAGAGGCCATTACTTTCTATAACATTCTTTATTAGAAAAAGAGTATCAACTCATCATCAACCCTAATCCTAGAAAATTTTTGTATGTATCTCCTAATGTTAGAATAATCGATCTCATTCTATTATGGTCCAGGTTTGGACTAAAACTTCAACCTTGGAGAAAGCAATTTTATAAATCATTTGCCTGGTGTACTTAGTAAGTAATTGACATTTTGGAAGGCGTGTTAAACTTCTTAAGCAATCTATAGATTTGACTAAAATATGGGCTTGTCAGAAGATCAGGTTCCAGTACAATCACTTTGAATCTAATTTTTTAGCTGTTTTGACATCGTCGAAGAGATTGCACAGCTGACTGCTCATCAAAATCCTTTTCTTCTTGGGCACATGACAAGATTTCATTTCCCAGCCTCCTTTGTCATTAGGTGTGATCACATGATAGATTTCTATGCAGACTACTCCGTGCTGTTTCTCATTTCTGGCAGTCTGAAATGAAGATGTTCCCAAGGTCGACTATGGAAATCAGGTGTTAAAGATGGCAAAGCCACCCCCATGCTAGTCCCTGGGTGGCTGGATGGAGGAAAATAAGACCTGATTGCTTATATTTGAGCTATTACATATTTTTGTTGCAAATACCAGTCTACTCTAGGGCATATACACTGGGGTTTCGGATTAAAATGGATAAATCATGGTTTACAAGTGTGAGACAGTCAAAGTTCTCTGTCCTCTTTACTCTTTGTGCTTCTGCATCCGTATCCCTGATGGAGAGGTGGAGGATATTTTTGCAAAAACAATGAATTCATATAACATGAATAAGTAGTTTCACCAAAAGAGACTGTGCATTAGCTTTATTTCATCTTTAAGAAGGATGGGGTTGGAGGGTGGGCTAGGGATATAAAATAAAAAGGAATGAGAATCCCATGCAATAACAAAGAGATACTTGGCAAGACTTTTCTGGATTCCAGACTATTTATGGCCCTCCAGGAGTAAATAGAATTATCTTTGGTAATGGCCAGTAAATGATGAACCCTTTCAGATACAACAGGGAATAATGGCCAGATTCTCAAAGGATGGAAAAAGAAATAGCTGCCGTGCAAGCATAAACAGAAGCAAATTAATGACAAGGAATTTATTTCTTCAGATGAGAGATATAAAACATTGAATTTCATTCCCTCTATAAATTAATGCGAAATATCAGCTTTAATGTCTTTGGGCATGGAGGCACTGCCATGAGACCAATTCTTTATGCCCCATAAGACCAATTCAAAGGTCAAACATCTACATAATATAGTCTTTTGCACACAATTGCAGTTAAAGCCCCAAATTGAAACCTGTTTGTGAGCCCTCAGATAGCTAAGACCTGAAATCCTTCACATTCTCTCTTGGGGGCTTAGGATAGCAATGGCACCTAAGAGGCACTCTGCAAATTATGAAATGAACAGATCCCAAGTTGGTCAACACTTAGAGTGAAGTTTGCTCTAGTACAATACTTCCCAATCCAAATGATATTGCAGACTAAGTAATGTAATTTGTTCTGTCAGAAAACTCTAGGAATGAGTGAGCTGGAGAGGGGAGGAGAGAAGCCAACACGTCTATCCCTGGGAAGGGAAGCAGAGGAAGCAGGGATGACACACTAAAAGGTGCAATGGCTGGTAGACATTGAACTGGGGAAAACCCAGTTAAAGAGAGGTAACATTTTAGCTGTAAACAGAGGCTATTTCTGCCTCCAAATCAGAAGAATTAAAAAAAAGTAGAATACAGCCTGGCCGGTGTTGCTCACTGGTTGAGCATCAACCTATGAACCAGGAGGTCATGTTTGAATTCTGGTCAGTGCACATGCCAGGGTTGCATGCTGGATCCCCAGTAGGGAGCATGCAGGAGGTAGCCTGCCAATGAATGATTCGCTCTCATCATTGATGTTTCTATCCCTCTCTCCCTCTTCCTTCCTCTCTGAAATCAATAAAAATATTTTTTAACTTAAAAAAATATAAATCAGAATAGAATTACTTATTTAATAATATTAGATAGTGGTTGAGATAGACATTAATTTTCCAGCTCCAGCTTTAAAAATGAAGTTACTTTAACTACAAACTTTTATTTTCAGACTCTACTTACACATATATGGAATAGTGGAGAGTTAAAACATTTGGCATTTAAACTAGCTCCAACTTTGAGATTCATTTATCAAGCTACTTAAGACCAAAGGGGAATTGAGAACTGTTGTCAGAACTGCCTCATTCTGCCCTTTGGTTTTTGTCTATAAATAGCCAGCAAATCTGTCCACTTGGTATATCGGCTGCTTTCAGAGTTTGGTTTTCACACTGCGTGATAAAGCAGGGTCACTTTGAATTAAAGATCAGAGAGACTCCAGTTCAATTAGTTTAGTCATGTGCCCCATAGGCTTTGTGCAAATTATGCCAGACCATTTGTCTATGAAACAAAGGAGGTCTTTATAATGCAGAAAGTGAATGCCATTAATCTGAACTTAGCTTTGTTTTGGTTTTAGATTCCTCACATAATTGTATACAAGTGATAACACCTGATTTTTTGTTTGAAAGGCCTCATTTTATTTTCTTCCTCACCAACCTTGGGCACTATATAAGAAAATCTATCTTTCCTAATAAGTTGAATATTGCTTTTCATATTCTCATCAGCTCTTTGTTTTTCCAATCCCATCAAATTAGCTCTATCTGAACTATGAGTGACAGATATTACTGATTGCATATCCAATATCCATTCTCTTTTCCATTCTCATTTATACAAGCTCAATACTGTTCACCCCAAAATATATCCAGTTAAAAACACAAGCTTTCCAGCCTCTCCTGAACCTAGAGGCAAGTATGTGATGCTATTCTTCTCAAAGAGGGCTCCTAGGAAATGCTGGATTCTCTGTTGTATATGCCTCCTCCCTTTCTGCTTCCCTTCTACTTTCTTTCTAAATGCCCTGCTTGGAATGAGGATACAACGCTGGAGGAGCACTAGTCACACCACATGTGATCGTGAGGTGACAAGCACAGGATAGACAGGACAGTATGCTGAGGATGGCAGAGAAGAAATAATAAAAGGAAACTATTTCTTTGAAGATATCACAGGATCACTGTGCTAGCACTGGAGTGCTAGCTCTAGACACTCTTGCATAAGACAAGCAGATCCTCAGATGGTTAAACTGCTGTTTTCTGTTACTCATAGCTGAATGCATTCCTAACTGATAAAAAAGGCTCTCTAATCTTTTTGTAGTAAAGACTTTCTAGACACCTGCCATACTTGTAAAATATGAGCATTCTAAAGGAGTTGGTGCCAGACTAATAATTCAAATAACTGCCTTCTTCCTGTTATTACATCAGGACACATTAATTTAGCTTTCATTGGAATTAATGTTTCCTTCAGTCACTTCTTTGCATACAAGACATTATTTAAAGTAAATATACACAAATTACCTATGTTAGAAATTTTGAAAAAGCAGAAATATTTATAAATCATCTCATTCAGTTCTTGCTTTCTTTCCTAAAGAATTAGTTCTTTTTGTATAAAATACATTATAATTGAATGACGTCCCTATTGTATTTTATGCATACTGCTTGTCATGCTAATGTGCACAAAAGGTTTTATCTAGCATGAATGTATCAAGTAAATCCCAATCCTTGCCACTGCAAATGCTGACAGACCGAATAAAATTGCTGACAATTTCCAAAATCTGCCCACATAGCTCACTGCTATGCAAAAATCATTGCATGCCCTGGTAGATAAACTAATGCTTTCACATTTGATACTTGTCTTAATTTCAAAATAATAACAATGTATTATTAAATTATATTTGTGTGTTTCCTATAATCCTCTGGTATTCACTGTACAGTGTGAACTTCAATAAAATTCACTCTCTTTTTTCTATATGTGGTTTTGCTGACACTTAAAAATAAACCCATCAATTAACCCATCCCTCTCTGGAATCCTATATTGTAATCTATGCTAATACCCTTAGGAAAAGGCATATTTTTATGATTTTATTAATTGTTAAAATTGCACTGCATGTTTCAGAATGTCAGCAAGGAGAGAGAGAGAGAGCGAAAGAGAGAGAAAGAGAGATAGAGGAAGAGAGAAGAAGAACAAAGAAGCAGAATTTGCCCCTACCAAAAGAACTCTGTTTTTATCAGAAAGTTTTCTGGATTAATTGAACAACTTAATTCACAAATTAACAAAACTCCACTATGAAGATCTGATTGAAAGAGGAATGGAAACTCCTGACCTTTAGGATTCTAATCTCCTGATTAGCTTTTTCCTTATCTCCCCATTAAATGCTGAGAATGATTAGTAGCAGCTTTCAGATTTAGGCAAAGCAGCTAAAAGCAAAATCCTGCCTTGTGACTAAGATGGTGAAGGGGAAATTGGGGGTCATTAAATAATAAAATTGCTTTATAGAGGCTTCACTTCTAATTTCTGTTGGATGAACAGAAAGTAAGAACCTATTTACTGTCAACTAAAGGCTTCATCAGGCAGAACTGTGCATTATGTAAATATGACCTTTAAAGTCATATCACACTCAATGTAATACTTTGAACAATAAAGAATTTTTTAAAAAAATTAAAGTCATATCACAGCTATAATGTGAATAATATACACATGAATAATTGAGGATTTATAATGTTTAATATTTATTAAGTACCTTTTTAGACAGATTTGACTGAGGTAAATCAATTCTATGTAACCACTGATGGTATCCACTTAGTGATTTATTCAGCCTCTAAACACAATGAGTGATGTTCTGTGTAAGAGAATGTGTTAGAAATAGCACAATGGAGATTTCAAGATGGGTGGGACACTGTCCTTCTTTTCATGTGCTAAGCTCCTTAAAGAGTAAATAATAGTTCTTCACAGAATGGAAAGGTCAATCCCACATTAGAAGATAAGTAACTAGAGTTTAAAGTAATGTTTGGGTAAGGCCCCAGGGATACGTTTTGATAAGTGGTGATATCTAGCATAGGGAAGGGCCAAATCAAAGGTCAATGAAATCTCAGGAAGTAATGCTACTGAGGGGGAACATATGCAAAACAGAGAGAAAACCCTGGGCAGGTAGAATGGAACTAGAACTTCAAAGAACTCATTGAGTTTAAATTCCTTTGAGAAGACAGTGAGTCTTACCTGAGAGAAAAATAAATTGATGAGATGTAGTGTAATCAGGTTCAAAGCCTCTCCACAGAGAACTAAAACATGTTAGGTTAGATTTATTTCTGCTTCTCTCTGTGATTACATGCAGAAGGGTGTTACCTACTATGTTGAAACAAAACTGAAATCTTACTTTAACTTTGATCACCTGTTAAGTCTGATTTCAGAGACCATTTTACCAAGGGCCCCAAAATTGAAATGTCGGATTATTTATTCCCAACTATGAAATTGCCTTCGGAGTGGAAAGATGCTATCATTACCACCCGACCCTTCCTCTTTCTACCCTTCCTATTCACAGTGTTTCGTTTCCTAAACATTTAAACTCTATGAGTGAATATGTAGCACATAAAATGGAAAGTGCCAATTTTATCCATTTTTAAACGCTAAGATTATGATTTTTTTTAATAAGGCTGTATGGGAACCACTTTTGATTATTGTAGTAAAAGTAAACTTGAGTTTTGAGTTAAAGAGTTAAGGATTAAATTTGTATTAATTTAATAGGGGATTTTTATGGATTTTCATAATCAGAGTCTAGGGAATTGTAAACTTTTACCTAGTGAAATAGATATTCTGAAACTCTGTTCCATTTCATGGTCTGGTGGAAAAAAATATTCTACCAGGAGTAGGCAGAGGCAATGCTGTAATCCTCAAATCATATATTTCCTGCCTTGGTACTGATTTCATTTAAAATATCCTTTTTTTTTTTCTTCCTAAAACTATGCTCAAACCCTGGTGTAAGGTTAAGAAAAGAATAAATAGGATAGAATATAGTATCCTGTATTCACAGTAACAGACTCTAATGGAGTAGTTCCTACACACTATCTGACTTTGGGCTTTTCACATATGTAACAGAAAATTCTATACAAGCTGTAAATTATACAACTGTTCCACCTCATTATATTTGTTTGTCCTAAGGATTTACAATAAAAAATAAGTTCCTTCAAGCTGACAACATTAACAAGTGCTGCATTACTGAGGCGGCCCAAACAGGAAAGCAAGATGTTTCAATTTTGCCTGCTCGGGTCTCCTGGTAGCGCTGGAAATTAGAAATGTAAAAAATGATCAAATAACTCATACACAAAGTAAAGTCCATTTTTTAAATCAGACATCTTCTAGATACAGGTAAAAGAACTCTCAAAAAGTAAGTACAAACATTAAGAAATTTCCACATATCAATGCATTGCCATTTCATGGGATAATACCAGAGACTCATCTCTCTCCTATCTCTTTGCCACCCTCTCTCTCCCACTTCTTCCTATCTTTCCGTTTTAAAGAAAAGTCACAGCTAAAATCACAGGGTGGAAAAAGAGAGAAAGAGTTGGGGAGTAATGTGAAGACAAGATGAATAAAATTCTCTGCAGTTGACCCAGAGATTAACATGAGGTAGTTAATCTAATCACTTTCCAAAGCTTGTGGAGTTCCAGTCTGCAATGCCTATGATTGAATCTGCAGCTGGCTTCACAGATTCCCAGGGAGAGCATGCCCCATGATGGGCTCCACGGTCATGTGTACGGAGGAACTCCTTAGCAGAAACTGCATACTTTCATAAGCACTGTGCTCATAAAATCCCTTAAACTCCATTAATCCTATATTGAGGTTTTGAGCTCCTTCTACACAGAAAACCTCATATTTATCCACTGCCCACAGGATATTTGTGTAAAGGTAATTCCTTTCAATAGGCCCTGTTTCCTGAAAAGTCTTGTGAAAGAGGTTATTCATTTGGATGCCAATGGAATAGTGGAGTACAGAATCACTTTTATGCATCATAGATTGATGTTGCAATTAAAGAAACATAAATCTTAAAGCTGTGAATCTGGGAACATAAACAGACTTGGAGATTAGACTTGAGATGAATATAAAGATATAATCACTAATGTCAGGGAAGGTAACTGGAGGAAATATTTTGTTTTCTATTCACTCTATTCAGAAAGCCTGTACCCCCAGAGTTTGGGTTCTAAATTGCTTACTTAATATCTTAAAAAACTATCAAGCAAATTCTAAGATGTTACAATGAGGAGAATCTCTATTTTTTAAGTCAGGGACAATAGGACCTTTCAAAAACATTAAACTAGGATATTAAACAGGCCTTGCAAAACAGAAAAATTATATGTTTTATAAGGAATACTGAGATAACATAACTCATGTTATTTACTAAGTATATTTCACGTGGAATATATTTAGTTTTTCTAAATATAAATAGCAAACATACTGTAATGTAGAATATCTGTCATAGAAACAAAACTTTATAATAAAAAATTGATAAACTAAAGTAAAAAGCAAAAGATCCGGGAACAGTTGTTTCAAATAAAGCAATCAAATCTATGTGAAAAATAAAAAAGGAATATACATGTTTAAGAAACAATCATTAAGGTCCACTAGGTAGAAGCTGAAAGAATCTGAGCAGAGATGTCAGACAAAAGGCATTACAAAGGGAAGGAAAACAAACAAACAAAAAATATTGATCTTACTGAAAATAATCTTGAGTTAGAATTTTATGCCATCTAAATAGGCAGACTTTTAAAAAAAATTATAGTATTTAGTATGGTTGAAAATGAAACAATATTATTGGGAAATGTAACCTGTTGTAAATTCCTTTAAAAGCAGTATGACAAAGTGTAGCAGAAATTATGAAGTAAGCAATCAGTTCCAGACAAGTTAAAAGACATGTGCAAAAAAACCCCCACAAAAAAACATGTTCACAGCAGCTTCTTCTGTAGCAGCAAATATTTAGAAACATTCCAAATGCATTTGAAGAACAATTATTTCAAAGGTGAGATTACCTTTTTGTTTAACTTTCTTATTTTCCACCTCAGAAAACTAATAATAATGCCATTTTTCTGATTTTATTTTTACTAGTAGATTCAATTATAATGGGCAAATAATATAACAACACTTTTTTTCTCTCCTATTCATGGGGATTGGAATCCTATTTTTATTCAAAATTTATCATTCCTATATTGCATTTTCCTATACTTGCAAATCTGATTAACAACAAAGTACAGTATATGAAAAATATTTTGAACAAGCATCACATGTGTCCCATGCATGGCTCATTGTATTGATATAAAATACAGACATTTATTTAAAAAGTCTTGGTTCCACCCTAGCTGCTTTGGCTCACTGCATAGAGCGTCGGCCTGCAGACTGAAGGGTCCCAGGTTCGATTCCGGTCAAGGGCATGTACCTTGGTTGCAGGCACATCCCCAGTAGGGGGTGTGCAGGAGGCAGCTGATCGATGTTTCTCTCTCATCAATGTTTCTAACTCTCTATCCCTCTCCCTTCCTCTCTGTAAAAAATCAATAAAATATATTTTAAAAAAATAAATAAAAAAATAAAAAATAAAAAGTCTTGGTTCCCAAATCTATGCATATTTTATTTGATATATGTAGATATTTGAGGCAATATGTGTATGTCATAGTAATGCTGTCCCTTACCAACTAAATTTAAAAATATTCTTTCAGTAGAAGCAGTAGCAGTAATGAATCATTACTGTATAATAGGAAGTGGTAGTACAGTAAGGCTCTGCATACATTCTGTATAAAAATGTGGTTTGAGAAACATCATTCTGTCTGACTCTGTCTTGGCACAACTAGAGAGCAGTAATATTTGATTCTATATAGTATGTTATATGTATGTGTATATCTAGTTATTTATCTATAGAGATTTTTATGTACACACATTCACTTGTATTCATTATAAAAATGGCAAAACCCAAATAATGAGTTAAATATTGGGTCAATAGCAAGTTATTTGATGTATATAATTTGATATATATTTTCAAAAAATATATACTTTTAAATATATCTATTTAAAATACATAAAGTTGGTATCATTTTTAGTTTTTATCTAAATATTAGAGGCCTGGTGCACAAATTTGTGCATGAGTAGGGTCCCTCAGCCTGGCAATCAGGGCTGATGGGGGCGGGGGGGGGGTGGCCGGTTTGGGGGCGGGTATTGCAGGAGGTTGGCTGGCTGTGCAGAAGGACCGAGGGAGGGTGGACAGCCAGGGGGAGGACTGCGGGAGGTTGGCCAGCTGGCTTGGGGGCGGGACCTGGAGAGGTTGGCCAGCTGGGGGGGTGGGGAGAAGACCGTGGGAGGTTTGCTGACTGGGGGGAGGGACCGTGGGAGGTTGGCCAGCCAGCCCCCAGATCAGGGCCGATGAGGGGGTCTGGCCAGCCATTGGAGGTTGGCCGGCTGTGGAAGGTTGACTGTGGGAGCGCACTGACCACCAGGGGGCAGCTCCTGCATTGAGCATCTGCCCCCTGGTGGACAGTGCACATCATAGCAACTGGTCGATCGGCTGTTCAGTCATTCGGTCACTTAGGCTTTTATATATATAGATTTGAAATTTTATAGATAGACTAACACTATGCTTGCCATATTGTGAAATGTATTAAATTTAATGAAATATTTTTATCATTTTCTTAGATTTATAAAGTTGTTTTTCACAATACTGTGATATATTAGAGTGCTAAGGAATTATGTGTTAACTCCTTCATTATACAGATGTCAACAATGACAGAAAGGTTAAGTAACTTGCCCAAGTTTTTAATTTTTAAAGATTTCACAGCTGTCTCTCTGTACTTTCTACAGTCTTCAAACAAAATATATAGAACTATTACTTTGGTAATCAAAAAATCTGTTAATAAAAGTTTAAAATATAATATATGCCTAATGAAGAGTGAATATAATTATGTTGGGTTGTGGACCTTTTCCCACAGCAATTAGAAATTAAGAAAACAACATTGTTATATGTTTAAAATTAATTTTACTAACTGTATTTATGTGAAAAAAATTGATTGTTTTATTTGAAACAACTGTTCCCAGGTCTTTTGCTTTTTACTTTAGTTTATACATTTTTTTATTATAAAATGTTGTTTCTATGACAGCTATTCTACATTATAATATGTTTGCTTTTTGTACTTAGAAAAACTAAACACATTCTATCTGAAATATACTTTAGTAAAAAATGCAGGATATGTTATCTTAGTATTCTTAATAAAATATATCATTTTTTTTGTTTTGCAAAGCCTGTTTAATATCTGAGTTTAATATTTTGAAGAATCCTATTGCCCCTGACTTAAAAATATGGTTGAATAAATAATATAAATATAAATTCATGTTATGGAAGTTTATGGAATAATATAGGAAAATATAAAATAATTTAAAAATTGAACTTGAATCTTGCTTTACCATTTTAAAACATTAATTTAATCAATCCCTAACATCTCATTCGATGTTGAAGGTTTTAATCCTAATTATTCTGGCACCATGCAACTGCATTGCAAATATTTCCTCTTTATGCACCCGTAAGAACAAGAATTAGTTCACCTCTAGAGAATTTGTCCACATGAGTTATTTATAAAAGTAGGAAATACTATATTACTGTTGGTATCCTGAAACTGAATAATGAATTAATCCATAAATCATTTAGTACCTTAATCTCTATTGCCCATTTATTTTGTTAAGTACAGAAAATTATTAGTAGTTGGACCTTCCAAATACATACACCTCTATCATTTATTCCTTGCTTTTTAAAGTGCCAATATATGTAAACTATTTTCAATAATGACCATAAGTCTACTCCCGTGTATTTACCTAAATATTCATCTATTTATTCTTCCTACTGGTATTTTCAATCCAAAATTGAAAGCATGTGGAAAAGGATGAGGAATTATTTTATAAGTATTGTCTTCAATATACTTTACACAAATAGGCAGTTCTTATAAACTTTTATATTTCTGACCCATTTATAACTTGGACGGAAACAGTAAGTAGTGGCACAATTGTGTGGAATTTAGATGTAAGAGGTTTTCCTTCCTTTTTACCATTACTCAATTCTTTGAATAAAAAAATTTCACATGAGGCTATGGAATCTATGAGATAGATATGCCTGGATGAAAATAGAAACAATAGCGTAATTAAATTAGGAATTTCCTTTCTTTCCAGTTTTAGGGGAATATACAGTCAGTAGCTAAGAACCAAGCAACTATTGCTGCTTCAGCAATATATGGAATTATTGAGTTAAAGATGGAAAAAAGCAGAGCATTTATTATTGTACAGGACTTCAGAGAGAAACAATTCAACACACCTTTTATATTTTAGAAAATTAAGCCAGTGAGAATCTATTTATTTTTTATATTTTTAAAAATCTTTATTGTTGAAAATATTACATATGTCCCCTTTGTTCCCCTTGACCTATTCTGGCCTGCCCCCCTACCACCCCACTTCAGGCCTTCACAACCCTATTGTCTGTGTCCATGGATTATGCATTTATGCATACCAGGTCTTTGGTTAATCTTTTCCCACCCACCCACCCTCCCCTGACTTCCCTCTGAGATTCCATAGTTTGTCCCATCAGTATTATGTTAAGCCAGTGGTTCTCAACCCTCCTAATGCCGCGACCCTTTAATACAGTTCCTCATGTTGTGGTGACCCCCAACCATAAAATTATCTTCATTGCTACTTCATAACTGTAATTTTGCTACTGTTATGAATCATAATGTACATATCTGATATGCTATATGTGTTTTCCGATGGTCACGACCCACAGGTTGAGAACCGCTGTCAGTTAAGCGAAATAAGCCAGTCAGAGAAAGACCAGTATCGCATGATCTCACTCATATGTGGAATCTAATGAACAAAAGAAACTGTTGAACAAAATAGATCCAGAGACATAGAAGCCAGTGATAATTTAAGCAATTTGCCTGAGATCACTCAGTGGCTGGTGGCAGAGGAGGAACAACAAAGGTCTCTAGATTTACATAAAATTGACCTGTTTGTTCATTTCTTCATAATTACTTCTTGCATTCAAGGCATTTAGTGTAAGTCAAAATTCGGTATGCATTCCAAATCCAGGGCCCAAACAAGAGAAAAATAAATCAAATGTTAAGAAAAACAAACAAAACAAGTGGCCACTGAGCAAAGATGTTGAATAAATGACAAGTTCTTTCCACTTTCCTTTTATCCCCAAACTCAAAGGCTCTGGGTCAGGCTACAAAGAACACGGAACTGCATCAATTAAACTGCATTCTAGGTCTCACATTGCCCTAATGTGTGCCCTTTGGCACTTTTCTGTACCACCCTGGATCTTGGTTTTATCCTCAGGTCAAAACTCAAGATGATTTCTCTAAGTCTCTAAGCAGCTGTCTCCCCACCACCCCTGCCCCCCCCCTCCCCCCCGCCAATGTCCAGGCAATAAGCTCTCCTTAAAGAAATTTCTGCATTTACTATTTAAAAGTAAAAAATTCCAATGGATTTGCCTAACAACAGGAGTTCTTAATAACTATAACTGTCCTATGAGCATTTTGGTGTTTAAGTATTACAGCTCATGGAGAGAGAACAATGAGTTATGGCTTGAGAAACTTCTGTTGGATATTAGTTTTAAATTTCATATATTTTCTTTCACAGAACCTGCTTTCCTTCTTATAAGTTATAGGATTGAAGGAACTTTTAATTTAAAGATGAAAGCATCACATGAAAGTGACTAATTACATCCCCCCAAAAAACCATCTTGAGATATCCAGGTTCTTTCCTTTCAAGCAACCTAAAATTACATTCTCCAAGCAGTAATAAAACCTCCACAGTGGGTGGAATAAAGAGGAGACTAGGAGAATAAAAAGCTGACTTGAGAAAATATTTCTAACAGTATGTCATCTAAGTTTAATAGTTTTCTGGTAATCTTTTTCAATGCTTCAAATGAATTAATAATTTCAATGGGTTTTTTATACAACATAGAGATTAGGAGACTAGCCAGGCTGTCTCCAGAATGCATATTGTGTTGGCATGGACTGCTTGAAAGAATGTGTGTTGCACCAGCAGGAATTTCTCTCACCATAATTATCATTTCTGTTACTGATAATAATGATCACTATCATCATGTAATAGTGTATAAAGTGTATCCTACAAATGATCATGTTTAGTCACTTAAACAACCTTCTGAAACTTTTCTTACATGGTATTTAGCCCCATTTAGCAAATTAGAAAATCATGCTCAAAGGAATTAGGAGACTTATTGAATCTCACAGCCAATTTATAGTAAAGCCAGGCCTTAAACAACCCCATCCCAGAACTCCTATCTTTCTATCTTACCGTAAGATGATATCATTCCTCATAGGTACAATGGTTTTACATCTCCCTAGGTCTAGGGCTGCCAGAAATACTCAATTTAGTCCAAGAAGCACATTTACATAAATGTCCTGAAATAGATAACTTTTTTCTTTATGGAGACACTGATCATTTCACTTTGAAAGAAGAATCATCCCATTATGTAAAGGTCAAAATCATTCTTTCACACTGGCCTCTCATATCACTAAAAACATCTCTCTTTATTTACTCCCTTAAAAAAGGAATATTGTTGGGAAATATAGTTAAAATTATGAGAAAATAGAAAACAATAAAGTATTTTAAGCCTATTTTCCAAATATTTAAGATGTATTAATAGCTGAAATTTACCATTTAAAGTAGTGCAAACAAACTCTAACAAGATACCATTGCACTCAGTATAATCCTTACAGTAGTAGGTGCGGCCAATGTGGCACTCAATAAGAAAGCCTACCTGAAATTTGCAAACCTTACTAGTTAGTATATGATCAGTTAGTACCCCATAAACTGAAGTTCCCACTGGCCAAATAAGCTGGATGGACCCTTTCCTTATTCCTCATATCAAAACAAATGACACATGGATCAAATATTAAGTATAAAAAATAAATATTAAAAGGATAAAAGGTGAAAAGTAATTTAATTATTTTAAAATGGGATCACACTCCTCAAACATGGCATAAGCCCTAGCCAGTTGCGTTGGCCGGCAGACTGAAGGGTCCCAGGTTGGATTCTGGTCAAGGGCACATACCGGGGTTGTGGGCTCGATCTCCCATAGGGGGCATGCAGGAGGCAGCCGGTCAATGATTCTCTCTTATCATTGATGTTTCTCTCTCTCCCTCTTCCTTCCTCTCTCTGAAATCAATAAAAACATATTTTAAAAAAACATGGCATAAAAGCAGCACATGCAGGAAGGTTTGCTAAATCTTGCTGTATTAAAAAAATTTTTGCCTGGCCCTGTGGCTCAGTAGTTGAGCATCAACCTATGAACCAGAAGTCATAGTTAGATTCCCAGTCAGAGCAAATGTCTGGGTTGTGGGCTTGATCCCCAGTGTGGGGCAAGCAAGAGGCAATCAATCAATAATTCTTTCTCATCATTGATGCTGCTATCTGATCAATGATTCTTTCTCATCATTGATGTTTCTCTCTCCCTCCCTCTCCTTCCCTGAAATCAATACAAATATATTTAAAAAATAAAAACAAACAATAAAAGAAATGGCAAATAATTCAAAGATACTAAATTCACTCAAAAATCTGAATAGTAAAATAATGTTATATTTTACACACAAAGTGATGAAAAATAAAAATAGGTCATATCCAGTGATTGTAAGAGTGATAATGAGAAGTTAATAGGCCCTCCAACACACTGTTTATAGGTGTGTACAGTGATAAAACAATTTTGGAAGCAAATTTGCCAATATCTTTTAATATTTAAAATTAATGTATCTTTGGAACAATGATTTCACTGGTAGAAATCTATCTTACAGGTATAGTCTTGGTTTGTATTGAGAATTACATGAAGTAATCCCTGAAAATAACTACCATTGTGCTTAATATATGTAAATTAGTCAATGTTATCAATATTTTTATTATATGGACTTGAATATGCATAAAATATTTTTGAGATGCTATACCAGACAGTGTTAAGAGTAGGAACCCAGTTAGAGCAAACAGAAAGCTTAGAGGGATGAGGAAGGGCATAAGGGGATTTCCACACCATTATGTTTTGTAAGAATTTTTACCATAAACGTGTATCACATTTATGGTTTTAAAATGCTAATTATAGTCACTGAGAACAAACCAAACATTCATAAAAAAATTAGAAAAACACCCATTCTTCTTCTTTCTGAACTTATTAGGGCTACAATTTTCCTTCCTCCTCTCAAGAGAGCTCTATATACACTGAGTGGCCAGATTATTATGACCACCTGACATTTGTAGGCAAATTAGCTATAATTTCGTGCTGAGGTTGCTAGAGGGTTAGACCATTATAAATAGGGAAGCAGGTTGTTTACCATGATAGTAGAAGAGATTTTTTTCTGAAGATATGGGTAAACAATGCGATTAACAGCCTTTGAACGTGGGATATACATATAGTATATCTCTTTTTCTCATCCCTTTTACCAGCCTTTAGGAGGAAACACTGACATAACTGCACACCCAGTGACCATTGCAGTTGTCTACTTGAAGTTCTTGCGTTCTTTTTTTAAGAAGCCCTATTGCCTTAAGTATTTGAGCTGGAGTCCTCAAGAGCTGTTGGTGTAGTCAGAAAGTATTAGCCATATGGGCATGGCCCAGACCGCATGCCATCTGGATGGCTTTCTCAGGGGCTCTCCCAACGAGGCATATCTTTAGACATTGTGATGGGCTGAATGGTGGTTCCAAAAAAGATATGTCCACATCCTAAACTCCAGAAACTGTGACTTCTACCTTATTTGGAGAAATAAATAAGGAACTTGAAATGAAAACATTATCCTAGATCAGTGGTCGGCAAACTCATTAGTCAACAGAGCCAAATATCAACAGTACAACGATTGAAAGTTCTTTTGAGAGCCAAATTTTTTAAACTTAAACTATATAGGAAGGTACATTGTTATTAACTTAATTAGGGTACTCCTAAGGCATAGGAAGAGCCACACTCAAGGGGCCAAAGAGCCGCATGTGGCTCGAGAGCCACAGTTTGCCAACCACAGTCCTAGATTATCCAGATGAGTCCTAAATCCAATCACCAGCATCCTCAAAAGAGACACACAGAAAGAGTGACACAGAGGAGAAGGCATGTGATGGAGGCAAAGATTGGAGTGATGTGGCCACAAGCCAAGATCAGGAATGGAACAGCGTCTCCCCTAACATCTCTGTAGAGAGGACAGCCAACACCTTGATTTGGGACTTACAGTCTTCAGAATTGTGAGCAGATAAATTTCCGTTGTTTTAAGCCACCAACTTTATGATAATTTATGATGACAGCAGCACTAGGAAACTAATTCAGATGATTTTCTCTAGAGGACATTTGTCTGAAAACAAATTTTTTAACACTGACTCTCACTTTTACATCATTCCTCTCATACATTTCATTTATTAATTTATTTTTATTGAATTTATTGGGGTGACATTATTTAATAAAATTATATAGGTTTCAGGACTCGCTGATAATGCCAGTTGGTTGGGCATTGTCGCATGCATTGAAAGATTGCCAGTTTAATTCCAGGTCAAGGCACATGCCCAGGTTGTGAGTTCAATCCCTGGTAAGGGGCATGCAGGAAGCAGCTGATTGATTAATGTTTCACTCTCACATCAATGTTCTCTCTCTCTCTCTCTCTCTCTCTCTCTCTCTCTCTCTCTCTCTCTCTCTCAAAATCAGTAAAAATATATATTTTTAATTATATAGGTTTCAGATGTACAATTATAATGTATCATCTGTATATTGTATTGTATGTTCACCACTCCAAGTTAAGTCTCCTTCCATCACCATTTTTCTATACCACTATACCCTCCCACCTCCCTTCCCCTCTGGTCATATGTTTTTGTAATAGTCTTAACAGTCAACATGTCACCATGGCACTTAAATATTGAAAAGACATCTCTTTGGTAGAGAGTGATTACAGGAAATAATCCATTTTTTTTAACATTGCCACAATTGTTAATGTGGTTGAGCTGAACTCTGTCCTAGAAATCTGTAATTCTACAACTTGAGGTCCATGCACTTGAGTCACAATGACTTTGCTATCTTCCAAAACCCCTATTAAAATGTGAAACTCCCTAAAAGATATAACTTTGGGGGGGTGAAAGCTGAAATATTTCAGGGTGTCCTCTCTGCTACTAGATCTGAGAAGGGGGAAGAAAAGAGTCCAGAAAAATTCCACAAAAGGTCTCTGAGTACTGAACATGTTTCCTAAAATGGTTGATCAAGTTCTTTAAGATATCAAACTACCAGAGAAAAAATTACCCACCATATCCTGTGCTTTATTTTGTTACCAGAAAATAAATTTCAAAGCCTAAGTCACAATTGTCTTACCAAACATTCATAAATGAGATTAAGGAAATGAAACAATGACCTTTTCATCATTCTTAATGTCATTACCGCTTTAAATTATATATTAGAGCCACCACGGTTTCTAGTGAAAATATTCAGGGCATGACAGTGGAGAGGAGGTTTCACCAGGGAAGGTTAGCAGATTGTCTCCCAAAAGGCCTTGAAGGCTGGCAATACCTTGGAGAAATTAATAGGATTGGAATCTGGCACTTAGTTTTGTAGACTCAAAAACTGGAATCTCTCAGCACATGAGAGCATCTTCATCTCTCAGGAACAAACCCATTTCAGACATGCTCAAGGAACTGCTAAATGGAATTCAAATGCCATTACTTTCTTTTCTCTGAGCACTACAATCATTGTACAGAGTATAATGCTTGACCATCTAACCCAGCACTTTCCTTCACACTAGCCAGTCCTCTATAACAATGAAGACAATAATCATAAGATTGCTTGGTGAACATGAAACTAGAACAAAAGATATAGATAAATAGCTGATAGATTAGGTAGACAGATACATAAAATGCTATTAGTAAGATTATTAATATAATTTAAATGTTTAGTGTCCTTCTGTTAACCAATAGTTCTTCTCTCCTGGACAAGGTTTGAAAACACTGCCAATTGTTTCTTTTGTGATTCTCCTTAATGCTTATTCAAATTCTAACCAACCCTATCATCTGATCAGTCTGTAAGCTCATCACTTTAAAGTGTTGCATCTTGCCAGAGTAATTATGAACAAAACACAGCAGAAGAAATAACATTGCAGAGCATTTTAAAATATTCCTATATTGTAGCCTAGAACTTCTGATCACTTTACAAGGTCAACCATCGTTTACTAGGAATGACAGTAACCCAATGTCTACAACAAGAAGTTGATGACCTTAACTTTCCAAGTGGCCCCTGGTATAAAGCTTGACTTTGATGTGTCTAAACAAGCATAAATACAGAACTCATGACGAGGTCTATTAGGATTATAAAATCATCTGAGACAAAGCTGTCTAGAGCTGCCCTGCTTAAGAGTTTTAAAAGCAGAGAGATCAAAGCACATGTCACTGAAAATCCTGCTGGTTGTCATGAGACAAGGAGTAAAATTGCAACTCATTCAGTTGTATCCATTATTGTAATGACTTAGTATAGACAAAAATGAAGGGGGAGTAGTATGGAGCCACAATAAAAGTAATCACATGCCATGTGCCACTGACACTGAGCTTTCTTTTGTACAGCAAAGAGAGTTTTGTATTTTTTTTCTAAATAGCTATGGTAACAGGTTTTATTTTTGAGTGTCTGGCTTCCTGTCTACAAACCCACACGACTGAGTAATAAGGCTATCCCAAACATTTATTAGGATAGTGAGGATGAGTCAAAAAACAAGATGGACATATGCCAAAAGGTTTCATGCTAAAAGTAAGATCTATTTATCCACTGAAATGCCAAAATGAATTTTGAGCAGATAAAAGCAATCCTGTCTCATTATACTGCATCTCCTCAGCTCTGACACCTTATACTTTCTTTAATGAATACAGAGTTAGGATTATGCAGATAGGGAAAGAAGAGGCAACGAGATATGCCTGCTTTTCTAGCATGCAGAGAAGCAAAGTCTGCAATAGAGGGAGTTCTCTTTCCCACATAAGCCACTCTTTAGCAGTTAGAGTTACATACAATTTGGGGGAGGGGAGAGTTCATGAGTGACGCTTTTTATAACGTTATACTCTGTGAAGGATTCGGTTGACAGGGTATTTTTTTTATACTGCTTCCCTTAAAATTCAGTCCTCTGCAAATTGATGCTCTTCCTCTTTTAAATGGGCCACCCTGTCTATTCCGAATGAGCTTTTTCCACTAAAGAACTGTGTTGATGTAAATCTGCGTTGGCAAGAGCGTCATCAGAGTCAGCTGGGAGTGACAGGCATGTCCCAGCCAATTCTGGATGGTGTGTTGAAATATGCTTCCCAGGCTACAAGAGCAAATGCACAAAAGCATGCCCACGTATTCACAGGAGGTGACGTGCTGATCAGCAAAGCCACAGCTCTGTCAGAACATAAAACACATACCAGGAGCATTTCTTGAAGAAAAGCCAACCACTCAATCACAGCAAGAGTTACATAATACTGACAGGTTAAAGGGTGTCAGGGCTTGCCCTTTCCCTCAGGGGAAAAAAAAAAGTTTGCACATGTTGCTTTGCAGGTTTGCAGGGCACACTCCTAAGTAAAGATTCTATATCCTAATTACAGCCAGCTAGCTCACATAATAGAAATTCCAAAGCAGCAATATAAACCAACAAAGCAAAATCCCAAGAGAAAGCCATGTTCTACCAATTTCATATTTGTTTTGTTCACAATTATGATTAGGAAAACATTCCTCTGTGAATGTTAAAATGTTGCATAGTCTTCCTATTATTAAAGACATTGTATGTCTACATGTAAAGCCAGTTTATTTAATAAAAGCAGTATCATTGTAATAACTATATGTATGAGCTATTTTAGCAAGTACAACATACATTTTTTCAAAAATATTTTTCAGTTCTTCAATATCTAGTTTTACATTGTGTGTTCACCACCAAAAACACACAATGCAATATAAAGGTGATATATTATAGAAAAATACATTTGAAACCTATCCCATTTAATTAACCAATGTCACCCCAATAAATAAAATTTAAAAAATAAATTTAAAAATTTTCTAGTTTTAACATCTTGCTTAAGAAAAGGATTTTTACCCAATGCAAGGAAAGTAGAGTAATTTAATGTCAGAAAAATCTGCCCCAGGGCCATACATCTGGATGCTAGCAATTTCCCAATCACCTTTCTGCATCTTTCACCACATCTCTCATCCCTGGAACATGAACTTATGGTAAGAGGTGGGAAGAACATAGCTTTATCAGACAGAAATGTTGGACTGAAGACTACAGGACAGATCTGGCCTGCCTAGTTCCCATTGCCTCTCCTCCATGTCTGTAAATGCACTGCAGGTAGAATTAGCATGACCAGAATGAATTAAAACAGACAGACCCGAGAGAATGACCATCCAGTCAAAGAGTTGTGTTTCTCTAGCTGCAGAGCCTCAAATGAGATTCTTGTCTTTGACATATAATCATCACCACAAGAACCACAAAACACCCAGATTCTCAGCCCCAGATGGCTCTGTAAATCCCCTAGCTCTGTGGTCGGCAAACTGCAGCTCGCGATCCACATGCGGCTCTTTGGCCCCTTGAGTGTGGCTCTTCCTAAGCCTTAGGAGTACCCTAATTACGTTAATAACAATGTACCTACCTATATAGTTTAAATTTAAAAAAATTGGCTCTCAAAAGAACTTTCAATCGTTGTACTGTTGATATTTGGCTCTGTTGACTCATGAGTTTGCCGACCACTGCCCTAGCTGACTTATGTCCCCAGCCTCCCCCCCACCCCAGCCTGCAATCTCTCCACTGTGATTTCTATCTCTCATAGCTTGTCATCAGTAAAATATCTTGTATTCTCAACCTACGTCCTCTGCTCTGTTTCTAGCTCTAACACTACGGGCTGCCCATTGAGGGTTCTGATTGACTTCAGTTCTCTGAAGTGGTGGCTATTCTTCCTTCCACATCTTGGTTCCACAGCCCCTAAAGGGGAAGTAGGTGTCTTTTTTGCTTTTCTCTGCTGTTTGTAGAGAGAATTGTGACCTTTTTTTTTTTTTTTAACCACCTCTCCTTTTACTACTCTACTCTGCACCACCATTATATCTCACTGGATTATTACAACAGCCTATTAACTGGCCTCCTTATTTTCATCTTTTCTCCACATCTGTATTTTCTACAAAAAAAAGCTTAAATGATTCTTCTCAAAATTAAGTCAGACCATGTGTATATCCCTGAAGCAGACACCCACGCTGTTACCCTTTTCCTTTCAATATGACATAGTAATAACAAAAACACCCCAAATCTCTTACTACAGCCTCAAAAACACTGACCCCCTTTTATGTTTCTGACCTCCTTTTCTATAACATTCTCCTCCCTCAAACACACCAATCACATCCTCCCTCATGGCCTTTGAATTTGTTATCCCTGCCTGAAATGCTCTCCCCCTATTTAGTCATAGAGTCACGCAGTCATCTCCTTCAGGTCTCTACTCAAATGTCACCTCCTGAGAGACCTCCCCAAACAGCTTATATAAAATTCTCTATCTTCTGACCCTGCTTTATTCTTCTTTACTGTACTTGTCATTCTCTGACCCACTGGAATATTTATTTTCACATGGTCTTCTCCCCTATTAGAATATACACTCCATGCTACATCACCAGATATAGACACTCAAATTATTTTTTGAATGAATGAAAGGATAACAAGAGATTTAGCTCTTCACTCCTATCCTGGTCAACCAGTCATGAAATAGAGAAATTACCTTCAGTGCAAATTGGTAGATGTGTTCTAAGCACTACATTCCCATGCAATTTAGTAAAAAGGCAGGCACACACCTCACATAAATAATGTCTCTGTTCTACGCCTTGGCACACAAGTGGCACCAGAGAGGTTAACACTGATTCAAATAGAAATACAACTGTGTGTCCTGCTGTTTCAGAAGGATTCCTAGAGAGGCATTTCTTGGCTGAAAGATGGTATAGATTGGTCTAATTGGACTGAATCTCAGATCCCAACTATTGAGAGTGTTCTATGTATATACCTGTGGTTTAGAGAGCTTAGCAGGGGATAACTCAAAATGTCACTTCCTTTTATTTGCAGTGAAGCTGTTAAGAAAAATAAAATTGATTGTTTCATTTAAGCATATAAACCCCTGGTGTGTGTGTGTGTGTGTGTGTGTGTGTGAGAAAGAGAAAATGAGACTCTTAGTTTACCTTCAAAACCTGATTCTAGCCTACCTTTATGGGGGTGGCTCCTTGGGGATATCCAGCTATACTGAAAACTCGTCTAAACCCCATGTAGTCCCCATGCTTGTTCATGCTGCTCCATTGGTTAAAAGCACTCACCTCCTTCCACTTCCTCTCTTTCCATTCTTCAGTCCTCTTCCTACTGAAATCATCTATGTGTTATGTTTATATCAAATCTCTAAGCCCCACTGTTAACTTTGTAAAATGTGATAACGAGTCTACACCTAAGTTGCAGTAAATATTAAATAAGGTAATCTAAGGAAGTGCTCAGGCCCGTCTTTGTGACTAATCCATGTCATATTCCGTCTCAATCTTGAGCGATTCCCACAACCAGAAATCCCTATTTCCTATAAACTCACATCATTTTTGTAATTATGGCAATTATTATTTTAGTAATCACATTCTATGCTCATCAGGTCCTAATTCTTGAGAGCAAAGACAATAGCATCCCATATAATAATTTGCACAGAGTAATCACAGTATGTGAGGTGAATTAAATTCCTATATTTCATGCCAAAACCGGTTTGGCTCAGTGGATAGAGCGTCGGCCTGCGGACTGAAAGGTCCCAGGTTCGATTCCGGTCAAGGGCATGTAACTGGGTTGCGGCACATCCCCAGTGGGAGATGTGCAGGAGGCAGCTGATTGATGTTTCTCTCTCATCGATGTTTCTAACTATCTATCTCTCTCCCTTCCTCTCTGTGAAAAATCAATAAAATATATTTAAAAAAAATAAAAAATAAAAAAAAATAAATTCCTATATTTCAATAGATTCAGATCAATCTGTGTTCCACCAATTCAATTTTTACAGTATATTTTATTAGTACTTTATTATTTTCAAAGTTTTTTATTACATATATCATTTGAACTTTTTAATAATTCTATGAAGCATGTATGAATGAGTAATAGTTACATTTTACAAATAAATTTAATTGTGGCCTGTGGAGTTTAAATAACACCCTACCCCTAAGATCTCTCACTCCCCTAAAAGTGAATAGCAAAGTTGGACCAGGCAGTATGTTTCTGGGCCTCTTTCTGCATCACTGTATTGCAGTATGTGCTAGAGATGCAATAGTGAATGAGAAGGAACTGGTTCCTCCCTCTACAAAACTTACCCTCTAGACCAGTGGTTCTGAACAAGGAACAATTTGGGCCCCACAGGAAACATTTAACAATTTGGAAACATTTTGAATTTCACAACAGGGTGAATATTACTGATAACTAGTGGGCAGTAGCCAGGGATCCTCCTCATATCTATCCTATAATCCACACAACAGCGCAGGTAGTATTGAGCTTGAGAAACCCTGCTTTGACACAGCTCTAGAATGAATGATGGTGAAGCATTCATAGGGAAAACACCAGATAAGGTTGTGGAGACAGGTTTAGAACTGATGCGAGCGACTTAAGTGCCAGGTTGAGGAGTATAAACTTTATCCTGTAAACTAGCGATAGGTGAACTATGGCCAGTGGAACAAATCCAGCCTTCTATCCTTTTTTGCAAATAAGGTTTTATTGAACACATGTATGCCAATTTAAATATCTTGTGGCTACTTTTGCACTATACCTGCAGAACTGAGTAGTTGCCAAAGATACCGTAGTGTTCACAAACCCTAACATTTTTACTATCTGGCCCTTTACAGAAAGAGATTTGCTCACCCCTGCCCTAGACAGTGGGCAGCCAAAGCAGAACTTTGGGATAATGAGTGAGATAGCCTAAGGAGACCTTCTCAAGGGGAAGGGACAGATTGTGGCACATGAACAAGTTAGTATGTTAACTGAAATAGCCCAAACACAAGGCTAAGTGCTAAAATAGGTGACAGCAGCAGGAAGGGACAGAAAAGCAAGATATATTAGATGAAATAATCTCTCCCTGTGCAGAGGGAGGGCAAAGCAGAAGTCAAAGATGATTCAGGCTGGCTCACTGGGAAATCCTGTTTCATTAACAGACAGAAAAGCCAGAAATGGGGAAACCGTGAGCTCATTTTTGCACGTTATATCTAAGGTTAGAGATTTCCCAAGAGGAAAAGTCCAGGGAGGCAGATGGAAGTCGAGCCAGGTTGAAGAGTTGGATTTTGCTAAATGGAGCTAACAGTTGAAGCTGGGGCAGAAGTCAGGCTGATGGTACAGGGGGCATATTGCAGTAAGGTCAGGCTGACGGTACAGGGGGCATATTGCAGTAAGGTCAGGCTGATGGTACAGGGGGCATATTGCAGTAAGGTCAGGCTGACGGTACAGGGGGCATATTGCAGTAAGGTCAGGCTGACGGTACAGGGGGCATATTGCAGTAAGGTCAGGCTGACGGTACAGGGGGCATATTGCAGTAAGGTCAGGCTGACGGTACAGGGGGCATATTGCAGTAAGGTCAGGCTGATGGTACAGGGGGCATATTGCAGTAAGGGCAGGCTGACGGTACAGGGGGCATATTGCAGTAAGGTCAGGCTGACGGTACAGGGGGCATATTGCAGTAAGGTCAGGCTGACGGTACAGGGGGCATATTGCAGTAAGGGCAGGCTGACGGTACAGGGGGCATATTGCAGTAAGGGCAGGCTGACGGTACAGGGGGCATATTGCAGTAAGGTCAGGCTGATGGTACAGGGGGCATATTGCAGTAAGGGCAGGCTGACGGTACAGGGGGCATATTGCAGTAAGGTCAGGCTGATGGTACAGGGGGCATATTGCAGTAAGGTCAGGCTGATGGTACAGGGGGCATATTGCAGTAAGGTCAGGCTGATGGTACAGGGGGCATATTGCAGTAAGGTCAGGCTGATGGTACAGGGGGCATATTGCAGTAAGGTCAGGCTGATGGTACAGGGGTACCAAGAAAAAAAAGACACCTGTGCCCGGCAGGGCGCTCCACTACTGATGTGTCCAGGGCGCCAAGGCAACCTCCCTCCCTCTCCCTTGCAGAAGGGCTCAGTGATGGGTTAGAATAGATGCTCTGCTGTTGTTGTTAGGAAATTCTCAACATTCTTTTTAAGGAATAATCCTGCATCTTCATCTGATATCAGGCTATGCAAATTATGTAGCCTGTCCTGTGTGGGTGTTCTAGTCTAGAATTAAATAAATTCATAAGATTACAGAGTTTTAGAAAAATTGGATTCCTCGCTTACCTCAGCTTTCACTCACTTACACAGAAATCCTACACTTTTGAAAAACGTCCCATGTTCATGCTGTTCAGAAGTAGAACTTGGAAGCTACCATTAGCATGTACAGTATTTTCCATGAACAGTTCTGTGCTTCACGACATATGTGTAGCTACCAGGTAGGAAATTAATAAGTATAGGGTGGTGCTAAAACAGGGTGCCTCTACCTCACTTTCTGCTTATAAATAGAATCATGCAACCCAAGTTCAGTGTGCTTACCTTCAACTGAGCAATTACAATCCCAAGAACCATTACAAGAACCAATATCCTTCCAACATTGAAAATATCAGGCTTCTCTGGGTTGGTATATTAAATGGTCTGACACTACAACAAGATAGCATTAAATATGTGATGTGAGTCACTGAATTTTTAAATATTAAATTAAATAATGAGAAGGTTATTTTCTATCCAAATCCCTCTCAGTCACTCTTATTCCCTTAAGAAAAAAGATTTCATTGGTCTTTCACATCTCTGTAGTACTTTTTAAACAGAGAGAGAGCACACAGACCTCAGGCTCAGAGTCCTTAGGAGATCACAGTATCTAGCTTGCCTCTATTTAGCCTTTTTAAATTGTATTTTAAAATTATCTTCTATGTATTATAAATAACACTAGAGGCCCGGTGCACAAAACTCATGCATGAAGGGGGGTCCCCTCAGCCCAGCCTGCACCCTCTCCAATCTGGGACCCCTCGGGGAATGTCTGACTGCCGGTTTAGGGGATCGGGCCTAACTCGGCAATTGGACATCCCTCTCACAATCCTGGACCGCTGATTCCTAATTGCTCACCTGCCTGCCTGCCTGGTCACCCCCAACTGCCCCCCTCTGCTGGCCTGGTCGCCCCTAACTGCTCCCCCTGCCAGCCTGGTCACCCTTAACTGCCCTCCCTGCTGGTCTGGTCACCACCAACTGCCCCCTCGCTGGCCTGGTTGCCCTTCATGGCCCCCCACCGGCCTGGTCACCCCACGCAGCCTGCTTGTTCAGTCGTTTGGTTGTCCCTCACTAACCCCCCTGCCAACCTGGTCACAGGCAGCCATCTTCTGAGGGCATGAGGGTTAATTTGCATATTACCTCTTTACTATATAAGACTAGAGGCCCGGTGCACAAAAATTTGTGCACTGGGGGTGGGGGGGGGTCCCTCAGCCTGGCCTGTGCCCTCTCGCAGTCTGGGACCCCTCAAGAGATAACGACCTGCTGGCTTAGGCCTGCTCCTGGGTGGCAGAGGGCAGGCCCAATCCCTAGGTGCAGCCCCTGGTTGGGCTCAGAACAGGGCCGATTGGGGAGTTGGGGCGCCGCCCCCTGTCATGCACAGAGCAGGGCGGATCGGGAGGTTGCGATGCCACCCTCAGTCACGCTCAGGGTAGGGCCGATTGGGGGATTGGGGCATCACCCCCTGTCACACTCAAGGCACGGTCGATGGGGAGGTTGCGGTGCCACCCCCTGTCACGCGCAGAGCAGGGCCAATCAGGGGGTTGGGGCGCCGCCACTCTCACACTCAGGGCAGGGCCGATGGGGAGGTTATGGCTCTACCCTGTCACAAACAGAACAGGGCCCGTGGGGGGGGGGTTGGGGTGCTGCACCCTGTCACACACAGAGCCACAGGGCGATCAGGGGGTTGGGGAGCTCCCCCCTATCAGGCACAGAGCAGGGCTGATCAGGGGGTTGGGGCGCCTTCCCCTGTCACGAACAGAGCAGGGTGGATAGGGAGCTTGTGGCCCCGCCCCCTGTCACACACAGAGCTGCAGGGCGATCAGGGGGTTTGGGCGCTGCCCCCTGTCACACTGATCCCGGTGCCGGAGGCCTCTCAGCTCCGCTGATCCCGGTGCTGGGAGGCATATTACCCTTTTACTATATAGGGTAGAGGCCTGGTGCATGGGTGGGTGCAGGCTGGTTTGCCCTGAAGGGTGTCCTGGATCAGGGTGGGGGTCCCCACTGGGGTCCCTGGCCAGCCTGGGTGAGGGGATGATGGCTGTTTGCAGCTGGTCACACACCCTTCAGGGTGGGGGTCCCCACTGGGGTGCCTGGCCAGTCTGGGTGAGGGGTTGAGGGCTGTTTTCAGGCTGGGGGTGACTGAAGCTCCCAACCGCTCCTTTTTTTTTTTTTTTTTTATTCTGGGTCAGCTTTAGCTTTGAGGCTTGGCTCCAGCTCTTAGGCCTCCGCTGCTGAAAGTAGGTTTCTGGCCTTTGCTTACAATGTTGCAATCCTGCTGGCTGAAGCCCGGTGGACTAAAGCAGGTTTCTGGGGTTTTGTTTAGCTTCTATATTTGTTACATAGTTGCTTAGAGTTGCAGCTCAGAGGCCTGCAGTGGCAGGCGGGGAACGTTGGAGTCCTCCGTCACTGAAGCAAGCAAGCCTCATGTTAGTTTCAAGCTGCCTGGCTGCCGGCCGCCATCTTGGCTGGCAGTTAATTTGCATATTGCCCTGATTAGCCAATGGGAAGGGTAGCGGTCGTATGCCAATTACCATGTTTCTCTTTTATTAGATAGGATGGGTTTTCCATTTAAAGTAGGATATAAAGCCATATTTTTAAACATATGGGCCTTCAAATAAAAATGTAAATCCACCAAAAAGTATTAAATATAAAACAGTTCAAGTGATCCACATATGTACCTTAAACTGGAAGGTGACACAGGAATGATCGTGCTGTTGATGACATAGCTATTGTTATTCATACGAGTGCTTTACCAACGGAAGCCAGGCTCTATTCAGAGGAGCCACAGCATTCCGCCTTGTGCGTCATCAGCCTCCCATTCATATATGTTTTAGTTATTACTACCATAAATCATTCACTGTTCTGTTTGGCAGTCTTTCAATAGAAAGCCATTAAAAAATCAGACTGCACAGAATAAAGTGAAGCAAAATAAACACTATAAACCTAAAGAAGGTAAACAAGCAGAAATGATAATCCAGGTAACCGCATTCGTCAGAAAATGGCTTAATTCAAAAGGTCAACAATACACACTCGCCATTTATAAATGTAAATGTGAAGTCAGCTGCATAAAAATTTAAAAAGAAAAACATGTACCCTACTAATAACAATTTTCAGAGGAAGTCCCTTTATTTTAATAATAGCTAATTTGATCAGAGGGCTATCTCAAAAGGGTAATGGAAAGGAAATTGGTTGATCTGAAATCACCACAAAGTAAAAATGGATATAGATTGAACTTTGGACAAAATATTTATGTTAAAAGAACACAAATCTGTAAAATCTCTTCAAAAAGGTTTTCTATTATTCAATTTTAGTTATTCTGAAGCTCTGTTTTAGAGGCATGGTGCTTACTTTCTGCCAGTGCAAATTCCTTCAAATTGTCATTCTAAAAAAGAAACTATGGAGTGTGTTTTTTCTTTTTCCCCGAAAAAATCTTGGCATTCCTTGTAAAAGCTTAGTTCTTGGCGTATAATCTAACCACTATGAATTCTAAGAGGTAAGAATTAGCCATCAGAGTTTAACAAGATATTCAGTAATTTCCTAAGAATCATAAATGTACTTAAATGTGTTTTCCAGATATGAATTATTTTCAAGTATAAACTAAATATTATTAAAATACATATATTTAATAAATTAGTGACACTATCACATAGTGGCTCACTGAGATATACTAACATGTAATAGAGTCAAATTATACTAGTCTAGGTGTCTGCAAACCCAGCGCGCGCGCGCGCACACACACACACACACACACACACACACACACGGAGTCATGGTGACAAAGTCCAGATAAATGATTAATCATTAAGTTTAACATTTCTTTCTACTATGGCGATCAAATACCACATCACCTGGACTTCTAGGCTGAAAGAGTATGAGTCTCCCCAGGTGTTCAGCATAAGAAACACAGCAATGGAAGGTATGTTTCTCAATCAAACTACACCTTTTTATTAAGTGTATATTATATAGGCAGCGCTTGTGAATACAAAGATGGATCCATATGGAGTTTCCTACTTTTTAGGAAGTTACAGTCCATCTAAACCAGGGGTTGGCAAACTTTTTGACTCGAGGGCCACAATGGGTTCTTAAACTGGACCGGAGGGCCGGAACAAAAGCATGGATGGAGTGTTTGTGTGAACTAATATAAATTCAAAGTAAACATCATTACATAAAAGGGTACGGTCTTTTTTTTTTTTTTTTTTAGTTTTATCGGCCAGTGGGCCGTAGTTTGCCCATGGCTGATCTAAACAGTCAATACATAAGCATGAAATTGAAAAGATCATAAGGTAAAAAGTGTCAAATAAAAGGCAAATCTCACTATGTGAAATCAGACAATTTGGCCCTGTACATATTTGTTAACGAAAACCAAAAATTCAAGCCACTAATCTCAATGTTTTCATTTTCTTTCCTCTCGTTAAACCTTACATTTTATTTATGGTGTTTTGAACTGCCCCCCCCCCCCCCGAAAAAATAATCTCAGAAATGGCATTTTATAGAAGACAGACAGCATTTACTCCTGGTCCCAGAGATATTTCTCTCCTAAAAGCAGATATCTTGCTAAGGCAAAGAGGCTATTCCATAATGAAGGGATTGGCAAAAGGCTGGCAGACGAATAGATTGTTTTGAGGTAAGATGGGCTTTGGTCCTCCTATCTAGCCACCCGGTCATTAGCAGCCAGCCTGTGAGTCAGGCCAGCTCTGGTTACCAAGCAGTTTGCTGCTCTGTTGCTTAGTGACTTGAGGCTGCAGACCATCATTTCCAGCTGGCTCTTCTGGAAATAAACCTTAATAGATTTCTGACTTGCTCTTTCTCTTTAGATCTCAAGCCTTTTATGCCCTTTTCTTTGAATTGTTGAAAATAAAATTATCTGGATTTGTTTTGCTTTTATGTCAGTCTTACTTAAAAAGTACTCTGCATCAGACATATATTTCTCCTATCCACACACATATTTTTATCAGAAAAAAAAGATGTCTACATTCATATAAGCCACATATGTAAACAAATAACTGAGATTTCATGCCCAGAAAGAAATCTTTTCCTACCCTTTTGATAACTAAACACTATTTCAGCGGTTCTCAACCTGTGGGTCACCATCCCTTTGGGGGTCGAATGACCTTTTCACAGGGGTCGCCTAAGACCATCGGAAAACACATATAATTACATATTGTTTTTGTGATTAATCACTATGCTTTAATTATGTTCAATTTGTATTTTCAACATCCTGCATATCAGATATTTACATTATGATTCATAACAGTAGCAAAATTACAGCTATGAAGTAGCAACGAAAATAATTTTATGGTTGGGGGTCACCACAACATGAGGAACTGTATTAAAGGGTCGCAGCATTAGGAAGGTTGAGAACCACTGCAGTATTTTGTAAAATCATTGAGCATTCATTGTTGTAGCTTTGATATACCTTCAGAGTAAAGTAATAAATGTGAATGTGACTTTTAGCCCAAAGGGAGGTGATGCTGAAAGAACACAGGATGGAGAGTTAGTCACTCCTAGGTTCAAGTTTTAACTCAAACTAATTTCATCTCTGCAGAACTGAGCGATCTTGGGTAGATAATGATTTTTCTGGGCTTCAGCATCAGCATATGTAAAATACAGATAATACTCAAATTCAACCTTGCTTTGAAGAGTTGATATACATAGAATACCTGACACATAGCAGGAGCTATATTGTTAATAGCTATATTATAATAAAACATTATAATAAAGTTTTGATTCCAAAATGAAATCAACTAATTTCTTCTCATGTTAACTCAAGATCTCATTTTGAGAAGTACTTCATCTACAGTAGTCAGAAATCACTTATGTCCTTAAAATTGAGCACAAAATGATGTTTTAAAATCGAGGGGTGGGGGAGGTAGAGGTGGGAAAAGGGGGGTAAATGGAGGCAAAAAGAGACTTTGTGTAGGCCGATGGGTGCATGATGCACTGTGCAGATGATGTTTTGTTGACTTGTACCCTTAAAATCTGTATAGTTTTGTGGACCAATGTCACTCTAGTAAGTTCAATTAAAATTTGTGTATACAGTAGAAGAGACTGATATAGTAAAATAATATACAACTGAAAATATAAAAGAATTTTAAATTAAAATTTTAAATTTCATTATGTATAGATTTTCACATTTCCTACCTAAAATCTTAGCTTGCAAATTGTGTCCGAGAATGAACCAGCAATACTTTCATTCTGAATGCCCTGCAAACTATTTATGAGTCACAGAATTATGAAAGAAGTCTGTCCCCTATGCAGCATCACTCTCAACAGCAAGTTGGAACTTGTTTTTAATTACTTATCTTAAATGTACTGTAGTGTGTTATCACTTTGTAAATTTAAGTAGTCATTTCTTCACTTGTAAATATCAAATGCCTTTATAACCATATGACTTATGAATAGAGTCTACAATCCAAAAAGGTTGAGTAACTAAGGTCAAATACTAAGTGGCCAGCAGAGCTGGAAATATGTGACTTCAAACTAAATAAAATCCATCAGAATTCTAAAACACGACTTTTTTTTCAAAGGCAAAAACATTAAAAACAATGAAATAATTTTGTTGCACCGATAATAATAAAGCTTCTTCCTGAAACCATTACTTGAAAAACAATTTTGGTAGCTTCCTGTAAAAATCTACACTAATAAAAGAGAAAAATGGTAATTGGCGTACGGCGATACCTTTTTCATTGGCTAATCAGGGCTATATGCAAATTAACTGTCAACTAAGATTGGCAGTTAACTGCCAACAGGATGGCGGCTAATTTGCATATGTAGGCACAATGCAGGGAGGCGAAAGGGAAAGCAGGAAGAAGCCCCCTGCCACTGACAGTGATCGGAAACCCAGGGGGGAGCTAAGAGCTGGGGGGCAGGGCAAAGGTGGTCCTGGGGCCGCCTTTGCCCTGCCCCCCAGCCATGATCAGAGAATCAGGCGCCTTTGCTGCCCTGGCCAGTGATAGCAGGAAGTAGGGGTGGAGCCAGCGATGGGAGCTGGGCAAGGTCGAAGCTGGCAGTCCCAGGAGCTAGGGGTCCCTTGCCTGGGCCTAAAGCGGAGCCCACGATTGCGGCGCCCCCCGCTGCCACTGCAGGTCCCCGCTGCCCGGGCCGGAAGCCTAGGCCAGAGGCGTTAAGCCTGGGCAGGGGCGGAGCCTGCAACCGCGGGGAGCTGGGGGTCCCCTGCCCAGGCCTGACACCTCTGCCGGAGGCCTCAGGCCTGGTCAAGGGGCCGATCCGGTGATTGGTGATCAGAGGGTGATGAGGGTCAACTCCTCTGGCCAAGGCATCAGGCCTGGGTGGGGGGTGGAGCCGGGGATTGGGGGGATATGATGGTCTCCTTGCCCAGGCCTGAAGCCTGGGTCAGAGGCGTCAGGCTTGGGCGGGGGGTGGAGCAAGCGATCAGAGGGAGATGGGGGTCCCCTGCCCAGGCATGATTCCTGGGCCAGAGGCCTCAGGCCTGGGCGTGGGCCAGAGCCAGTGATCAGGGGGAGATGGGGGTCCCCTGTCCAAGCCTGACACCTCTGGCGGAGGCGTCAGGCCTGGGCAAGGGGCCGATCAGGCAATCAGAGGGTGATGGGGGTCAACACCTGAGGGCTCCCAGTATGTGAGAGGGGGCAGGCTGGGCTGAGGGACACTCCGCCCCCCCCCCCACACACACCCAGTGCACGAATTTCGTGCACCGGGCCCCTAGTAAATAAATAAATAACAAAAACAGTGCTTAGGCTCATTTAGTTCTCTTCCCTCACAGGAGTTTGCTATTTATAAAGAAGTGTATACAAAGAATAACTTTTAAAATTAAAGCCGTGATTTAAAAATTATTTTAATGAACTTTGAGATTCAACGTTTTAATTTCTCCTCATTCAACATTTCTAGCATTTCCAAGAAAGACTTCTGCTTGGAGATATTTTCACCGCTAGTAGCAATAGCTTCAGCTGGTTATCTTTCCTTTTCTTTAAGGTAAATGTCAAAGATTACAGGAAGTACACACACATCATGAACTGCCAGGTCATTTCCATGTTGTCACATTTTTACCTTTGTAATTTCTTTCTTTCTTTTTTTAATCCTCGCCCAAGATTTTAGCAAGAGAGGAAGAGAGAGAGAGAGAGAGAGAGAGAGAGAGAGAGAGAGAGAGAGAACATCAATCAGTTACTTCCACTATGCACCTGGACCAGGGATCAAACCACAACTAGGTATGTGCCCTGATAAGAAATCGAACCCATGACCTTTCAGTATATGGGGTGATATTCTAACCAACTGAGCCACACTGGCCAGGGCCCTCAAGTCAATGGACAAGTTCTATAAGAGGAATGTCTTTCTGAGGTCTTCTGATTTTAGTAAAGGCTAACAAAAATTTTCAAAACCTAAAAGCAGCCTTAACTTGCACTGCCCCCAAGATACCCCTGAAGACACACAGCCAGCTACGCCAAGGACACAGTTAATACTTGGCCAACTGGCCTTGCCCAACCTGTTGGCATAACTTCCTGTTGTTCCCACCAAAGGATTTCCCCTAGAATTACACTATGACCACAGCCCACCCCTGGATTCCCATCTCCAGAGAGAGTACCAGGAGGCCCTTAAACGGGTATCCTCACACAAGGGACAGAGATAATGATAACCTTAAAGTTAAGTAGGGCAAATATATGAACAGCAGAGAAAGAGTTTTCAAATAGAATCACTAAATAATGTATTGAAAACCTACTCAGCTGTGTGTGTGTGTGTGTGTGTGTGTGTAATGTACACATTCCTTTTTTAATCCTCACTCGAGGATATGTTTATTACTTTTTTTTTACAGAGAGGAAGGAAGAGAGAGAGAGAGAAAAGGGGGGGAGGGAGGGAGAGAGGGAGGGAGGGAGAGAGGAGAGAGAGAGAGAGAGAGAGAGAGAGAGAGAGAGAGAGAGAGAGAGAGATATCAGAAAGAAACATTTATTGGTTGCCTCTCATATATGTCCTGATTGGGGATCAAACTGGCAACCTTTTGGTGTAGGGGATGACCTGAGCCACCTGGCCAGGGCAACCTACAAATTCTTTAAATGGATGAATTTCTCCTTTACAGACGCTAAAGGTTAACGTGAAGAAATGTTTAGTAAACTTCTTTCTTAAATAAGTATAAAAGCAACTATAGTAGCTGAAGAAATTTTGACTCAAGAAAGCAAATATTTACTTCTAAACACAAGCAATTTTATATCTAGTTCCAATGCCTGGTAAAGAGAAATTTGTAAGAAGCAAAAAATATGTCCAAAAACATTTTCTAGCTCCCTAAACTTTTTGAGATTTTCTAAAAGTCTTAAAAGAGGCATTTCAAAAATCCCCCTACAGAAACTATTTTGTTGTTTAAGGATGCTACAAAGAGCTTCTTCTACTTTGGGTATGTTAAAAACACACACGCACACACAGAAATTATAAAAATAAGACAAATGAGTATTATCTGAATACCCCCTTACCTAAAGAAACTCTATTGCCTAATTTCACCTAGGACACTTTCCTTCATTTAGTGCACAGAACACAATGTGAATTGAGGAGAAAACTTGAAAAACATAAACATTTTCCTGACTGATTTTCTTTACCAGAGATTCCACTGCGCTTAGAATTCCTCCTAACATCAGTGGGAGTCCCCTACTCAGATGAAAGCAGAGTTTATTCTATAATCATTATATTACAAGGTACTGGAGATGAAGCAAAAATAGTAAAACAGAGTGGTGAAAATCATGGACAGGAGAGGGTTCTAATCTAGCACACACCAGATGTATTCAGTAAACATCAGCTAGTGATATAGTTATTTTAATAAGCATTGAGGGAATAGCAGAAGGAAGATGTGCTAGAGATTTTGAAGAAGCAGTGGGTTATTTCCAGTTGAGGTAACAGGAGAAAGCTCTCAGGAACTGAGGGATTTGAAAGACAAAAGGGATAGGAATAGGCAGAGAAGAGGCACCAAGTTCAAGGCCTGTGCCTCAGCAATACCTATCCTTTCTTCCTCTCCTTTCCCATGAAACTGATACACCCATCGTTCCTTTGAACTCTTGGTCTCTTCGCATATATTCTCTTTAGTCCATCCATCTACGAACAACTTGGCATCTAAAAATTTAAATAGGATCCTAAAAGTGCAGGCAGACCAAACTAGAATGAATATATATATATTGCATAATAAGGAATATATTAGTTTATAGTGACACTAAGTGCCTATCTTCGAGCAACACACTATAATTTACACAGGAATATACTTAATAAAACCATCACGACCAATAGATAGTATTACTATTCCCCAAAAAATTGGGTAACAAGGAAATTGAGACATATATTAAGTATCTTGTTCAAAATCGCACAATAGATGGAAAGTCAGAATTTCAATTTAAGTAAACTTGCTGCTGCTTAGATGCTTTCCATAAAGTCACCCAGCATTCGGAGTATTGTGTCAATTTAGTGCCCTACTCTTTAAATGGGCCATGAAAATCCAAAAACAACCAGGATCAACCTGGTAAACACAACATGTAAAGGTGAAATAACTTAGGGTGTTTGGTTAAGAAAAGTGAAGATTTTTCTACAAAGCATGCTAACTTTGGAAATATTGATTAATGGGTGCACCACCAATAACAGGACAGGGCCCTGGGTCTCTGGGGTGAGTTACTCTAAGCCTCTTGCATTTACAGCTGCATTACAGATGAGAGGAGAGATCCAAGCTGCGATTTTCAAAGCAGATCCTAGGTCCCCAGTGACAGTTACAGAGAAGAAGGCTTCTACCATATATTAGGAAGGACTTCAAAATCAATATGTCAAAAAATAGAATTGCTATGTCTGATCCTCATCCAGGAGGTGTGCAGAGAACATCAAGAACTGGTCGTCATAGGTGTTATTCTATGAATTCAAGTATGGGATGGAGGGTGAATCTGGTAGCCTTTAATATACAGTGACTGAGATGGGTTATCTGTTCACCAGATCTGTTTTGCCTTATTCCTGGGAACAGATGAGATAGGTTTCCCAGCCTCCTTTGCAGTTAGATGTGGCCAAAGAACTAGTTCTAGCCAGGGAATACTGGTATGTGATGTGTATACTTCTGACCTGCCTCATCAATACACATGCCATCTTCCATGGTCTTTTCCTTGATTCAGCTGAGCCTACCACCTGGAAAATCATGTGTTACAAGTAATGGAACCACAAGATGGTGAAATCCCATGTCCCTGAAGCACCCCAAGACATGCTACCTCCCCTTGAGAAGCAGCAGCAATAAATAACCATTTACAGTGTCAATGCACTGAGATTTGGGGAGTATATTGTAGAGCAACATGATTACCTTAACTAAAATAGATGCCTTTCAATATGACTTCTTTTTGTCAACTAGAGTGTAAATTATTTGAAACAAAAAAATAGCTCTTGTTCAATTTTGTGACCCGTAAGTACAAATGAAACATTTTAAACTTAGTAGGTATTGAATATATACATATCAAATGGTAGAGAAATCGGGTGTAAAACCCAACATTCTAAGGCAAAAAAACACCAGGGGAGTATTTAAATGGCTAGTCACCTAATTGAAAAGGAGCAGAAGATTTGAGTGTGGTGGTAGTAACAGCAGAAATATATATATATATATATATATATATATATATATATATATATATCAGAACAATTTGGAGTAGTTTTTTTAAATTATGTATAGTGCTTATGAAAGCACAGATGAGATATTTGTCAAAAGATAGTATAAAAATCTTGGAACTCATTGAATCAATGTGAAAAATATGAGGTACTGTTTTCAACTCTCTCGCTGAATATGTTTATTCCATGAGGACTGTTGTTTTCCTTTTGAGGTACGGAGAATTAATATCATAATTTTTATTTTTTTATTTCCATTGCTCTTTTGATGCCTCCCTGATCTGGCTGAGACCTGACATACCAAAATGAAATATCGGCAGAAATTGTGCTCTTGGAGTCTCTCCAAACAGAACCAGAAAAGGAAGTGCCAGAAATTTCAGAAGAAAGCCTGTTTTCATGAGATTTCCTGCCTTCATTACATCTCAACATGTCCAAATAGTTCAGATAACCTCCAGTTGAACTCTAGGTTGCTTCACTCAGATAGAGATCAAGCAGTTGAGTTGTACCATTGTTGAATGGGTACAATTTAGGAACCCTAATTTAAAAAAATAAAATAAAAAAGCATCTCAACCAAAAGCGATACTGGATACCAAAATTCTGGGCCTGACTGTATGAACTCTAGCCAGCTTCCCTGCTCTGGCACCTGATGCCTGGTTTCAAGCCATTCCTCTTTCTCAAACCATTTCTCAGTGTTTATGCCTTTCATTCACTGCTTATTTCTGACAAAAATTTTCAACAATTTCTTCCTCTAAGAAAAGTCATCATTTTCCCACAATTTCTTTAAGCCTGAAAAATCCAATGTTTGTCTTACCCCTCTTATGAGCATTATATCTAACTTAGAAATGCCACTGAGTTAAAATCTTGGGACTAAGAATACTTCCCCAACCAGAGGTCTAGCTATTGGAAATTAAAATCCTGAGGTCAGACATTTCTTTGGCCAGGACATGCCTTTTATTTCCTTTGTCATCTATTTTCATCTCTGACATTAATGCAATCCTGGGAATGGCCCTGTTGTTGGTGTAGATTTTGAGTCTCCCTAATTGCTACTTCTTTCCTAGAAATCTTATTTCTGTCTTGTTTAGCTTTCCACTCCTGGCATACCCTTTGATTTTCTATAGAAAAACTATAAAAATCATTCAATCAGTTTGTCAACTAACATGCTCATTATTTCTTTTTATTCTGCTTGCTTTTATCCTACTTAATATTCATGTTACCATTATAGCCTGGAATTGCTTATTCTGGGACAGAAACACCATTATAAGTTCACAAAATGGTTTATCTTAATATTTGTTTTGACAAGAGCATGAAAATCCCAAGAGTCATCTAGAATAATTTATGGAAGCACATGCCTAAAACAAATGCACCCATTATAAAAAAGATAGAAATATGCGGAAAGAAAATTAAAATATTGACACAATATTCAAAGAATCCAAATTCAAAGAATACCAAGTGCCAGACTACAACTTTCTGCACAGAATCCCTAAATCCTTTCTTCTCTCCTTTTGAAAGGCAGAGTTGAGATTACAGACATGTTAAAGCCAGTAGTGAGGAGGGGTTGTAGAGGAACACACCGTTACACACACCACACACACACACACACACACACACACACCTCTGTTCAACAGGGGATCATGCAGAAAAGAGAACAAATTACAATTTTCCTCCTGTCCTTTCTGGCCCTTTCTTTCCTAGGCTGTGGTAGAACCTGGCAGACACCGTGGCTTAAGAAATCAAAGAAACGCCAGCACATCAGCATGGGAGTAAAACTGCATTCTTATTGACATCTGGGATCCAGTGTTCTTGTAGGAACTTGCAATAGGAATTGAACTTTGAGAACCACCCACCTCAACCTCTCCTATGACCCATCTCCAGGCTTCCTGCCCTGAATGGACATCCGCGGGACTGACTGTTAAGGTGCATTACTTATGATAAATCACAGGTGAGGGAAGATAAGGGTGCTCCCTCCCCGCCTCTCAAGTGGACGGCGGGAGGAGCAGGAGTCATGGGGGGGAACAGCCACCATTTCCAACAATCTGTGCAAACCTTACCACGTATGTGCCACCGTGAAACGCCGCTGTTTGGGGATGTTGCTATTGAGAAGCATCCTGCGCAGGAGCCTGGGGGAATTCCTGGGAGAAATCACCGGAGAGAGCTTGGGAGAAGCCGATTTCCTTGCTGTCTTGGGCTTCTCGTTCTGCAACAGGTTTTCGCGCAAGGATTTCACCAGATCCTCATTCAGCCAGGGGTTTGCACAATGCGGATTATCCACTTCGGGCACGGCTAAGGTGTCCGGGCTTGCCGCCTGCTGAGCCATTTTTCCCGGGCAACTTTGTACAGTTGGCAACAGTCCAGGGCAACGTGGTTCCCTGGCCTCTTTCCAGTGATCGCTTCGCTCAGAGTCAGGGGAAATGTCCAGGGAAGCAGGTCGGATCCAGCTGCGCTTCGTGCATTCGGTGGCCTGCCTCAGTGTCTCGGTGGCGATGGGGCTGGGTGCAGAGGGGGAGTGCACTTCTCTGCAGGAGCCTAGTAAACGTCACCCCTCCCCCGCGATCCCTGCCGAGACCGTGCGCAGCTCCCGCAGCAAAGGAACATGGAGGGAGCCGCGCGCTGGCTGGGCTTTGTCCGCGCCACGCAGCAGCCTGCTAAACTATTGGAACTAATGCGCCGCAGCTGCTCCAGTGACTTCTGCTTATGTACATAAAAAGTCCCGGGGGAGGGCTTAACCATCAGATGCCTGCTGCTCAGTTGTTTGGCTGGTCTTTCCATTTGCTGATTCCTGAATCCAAAGGAAAGAAAAACTTTGAACTTGACCTTCCTCTCCAGCAGGGGTATTTATCTCCCTTCAGTCCACGTTCCTAAAAGAAAACTGCCAGCCCTTTGGTTTTTATAAGGGAAGAATGAGCAAGCACTGGCTAGACGAGGAGAAATGTTTTCCCTGGTCCTAAACTCAGTCTGATAGGTCTTTAAGACATCTCAAGAGAATAAAATGGACTCGTGTTAACCCTCTCTTTCTGCCTTGTTAGAAATCAAACAAAAAGTTTTAAAAATACTACACATGAAAAACATTACAGGTCGCTGTGGTGGTGTACAAACTTGCTCATCATGGCCCTTGCATAGCATGAGACCACACTATTGACACCCGCAAATGGTATTTGTTACCTCTTTGCATTTAAACTAATGGCCCCCCAGGGGGACAGACTGTTTTCATAAGAGGAGTTAAAAGTTTTAACTTTTAAAGTTTCAATTATTTCTCATCGTATGTACAATTTTATGTATTCAACTGTAAAATAATAAAATTAATCTAGCTTTTCATTGTTATTTTCTCAGCTGTCATTTAACCTAACATTTTCATTTGCAATCAACATAGCTCAAAGAAACTGATTCAGAGGTGGTTTAAAATAAAAGAGAATAAATTATTATTTTTTTTGCCTATTTAGTTTGCAACTGGAAAAATATGTTAATGCCACAACAATTGAAGTAATTAAGTGATAAAGCCTGTTGAATCTTATATTGTCAATTATATTATACACTAGAAGTGCAAACATTACTACTGGATTGGAAGGCAACCCAAACCTTTGAACAGAGAGCCTAGTGATGTACAGACAGTTCAGGATTAAATAAAATAATATTTCTCAGAATCTATGAATAATTTGATTTAAAAAAAAACACAAATTAAGGAGTTTAAAAATGTATCCAGATAAAATGAAGTCTGGAGTAGTCTGATTCAATTATTTTGGAGGATTCTATGATTACTATTAGGTCAGTCCTAAAAAATTCGCCTATCTCCCTCCCTAGTTGCTCTACCTCAGTGATTCCCAAACTTATTTGGCCTACCGCCCCCTTTCCAGAAAAAATATTACTCAGCGCCCCCTGGAAATTATTTTTTTTTTTAATTTTAATAGCAATTAAACAGAAAGATATATGTATTAATGTTTCTACCTTTTTCGTAAGATATAGTAAAGAAAGGTGTAAATTAGAAACATTGAAGTTTGAAATTATGAAACTGTTTATTGAACTCAGAATAGAAAGGTAATACAAAAAAAGCTAAAACAAATGCACCTGTGGCCATCACCGCCCCCCTGGATCGCTGCAGCGCCCACCAGGGGGCGGTAGCGCCCACTTTGGGAATCACTGCTCTACCTTAAGTTTTAATTACTTGCCTTTAAAATGTTACAGAAAAGGACACTCTGAGGTTCTGAAGCAGTTACCGCTTGATGTACCTGCAATGATGTGATGAGACATATGTGCCATGACTTACAGGTAATCAGAAAATCTGCTATGGAAATATTCAGATTTTAAAAAATCACGGTGCGTTATTCTTTTTTTTCATCTTTATTCTTGAAAGTATTACAGATGTCCCCTATTTTATTTTTCCCATTGACCCCCTCCATCTCCCACCCTACCCCTTTCTAGGCCTTCACCACACTATTGTCTGTGAAGAATTGTCACCAGTACAAAAGGTTTCATCACTGTGCAACACTAAGTGGCAAGGCCCCTTAAATTTAAAGAATATATATATTCCTTTAAACAGTAGCCAACTTATTTAGAGTAGGTGGAGGGACTGTCAACTGCATCAGGAGATGTGCAAACCAGGACCGTAATGCTTTCCCCCAAGGAGCTCGTAATGTAATGACTTAATGGAAAGGGCTGGGCAATGCTCAGGAAAAGACACCAGAACAACTAAGAAAGTGACATGACCAGGTGCAGAAAAATGCAATGAACATGCTGTGCATAATGGATGAAAGAATGGTGATGTGGAGAACAGTGTAAAGGGGGAAATGCACACCAGAATGAGAAACTAAAATGTGCAAATGAAGAAGGAAGCAAATTCTGTTTCAAAACAAAAAACTCAGGAATCAGTATGTATACAACTTGTTTAGGTTTGTGAAATAAAAATTCAAATAACAGGATAAAGTGAGGAAAACAAACAGTAGGCAGTGCACTGACATGGTATTTAAAAATTAGAAAATTTTCACATTTTCTGAGGACTTAGTTCCACTCAACAAACATTTATGGGCATCTATTTTGTTCGAGGCACTATATTGGGCATTCTAGGATATTTAATATGTTTTTTAATATGTTTTTATTTATTTTTTAGAAAGAAAGAAAGGGAGAGGAATAGAGAGACAGAAACATCGATAGAGAGAACATCCATAATATCGATCAATTGGCTACCACCCACATGCTCCTCACTGAGGATCAAGCTTGAAAACCGGGCATGTGCCCCGACCTGGAATGGAACCCGGAGACCTCTTGGTTTATGGGCTAATGCTCAAACACTGAGCCACAAAGGCCAGGCTGCTGTGGGCTATTTAAAGAATAGCTTGATGCTGTCCCTGTCCTCTCTGAGTTTATAATCTAGCAAGGTAGATAAAGTACAGAGCAATTAGCATGATAAAGTATAGCCCAAGTAACCAGATGAGAGCCTGGAAGCTGGAGATGTTTAAATGTCTGGCTTGAAGAAGAGAAAAGTGATTCTCAGTGACAAAATAAAAGACTTTATATGACTAAGAATGATATGGGCCTAGTACTGGGAAAGTCATTGTGTTCAGGGGATTCCAGGTTCCGGTTCTTGCTCTCAGCGACCTTCTTTGAGGGGGAGTAAACTATTTACAAGCTTGTGCTCTCATAAATAGCATGTCATGTGGATGCTCAGGGAGACAGGACACTTGTTGGCAGTCACAACTAAGCTAAAGCAGAAGCTATAACAATATTCCATTAAAACCTCGTCGAGGGTTGTGGTTGAACACAGGCCCAAACTGAACAAAGGCTCTGTGCAAATCTCCCATTGCTTTGGAAATGTTAACGATTCCATTGTAGAGCAGAAGTGGCTGCCTCTTTACAGGGTCCAGTAACCTACCATTATTTGTTTAATTTCCTCATCTCTGCAATTCTCCGCCTGAATCTCACAAGTGATATATGGCATGCATGCTGCTTTTTGAAAATAAAATTACTTTTGATCTGAGAATTCTTTGCCACCTCCTTGAAATAATTGAAACACCCCCCAGTGTTTCTGGCTTTGAAATCACTGCTTTAGGAGGCAGGCATTGTAAAGTTCTGAACATAACCAAAGGTGGGTGAAAATTGACAATTTTCTTTATAATAATGCAGAGGGTCAGAGGAACTCTTCCAACAAAAGCATTATGTACACATCTTGCCTTTTATTAAAACAAAATCTCTTTAAAATTAGCTGCCAGAAACTTTTCTGAAAAACACAGCACTGTAAGTGACAGCCAAATAAGACCTTGGGTTTAAACAAGTGGAAATGTAAAAGTGGGTGGAATGTTTTGATAACGTCACCCACATCTAGAAGAACAGCAGATAACATTTTATAACTTCATAAATGTTTTCCTACATAGCTTTTTATGGATTTTCACAATTTGCATTTTTAGATGACTCGGAATCTTTGAAAACATGTATTTAATTATTCATACGCAGCAAAACAAATAAGAAATACGATTTGCATAGGTTCTGGTACAAGGACTGAAAAGTATGCCCTTGTTTAGGTGGGAATAAGCAAGGCTGGATTCCCCACAATTGAAAGGGAGCAATGGTGCAGCTAATTCAAAAGCACTGATCAATTAAAATGATTTATATTTGTCTATGGAATGTATTTGCTGCTTCTTCCAACTCTGTTTTAAACAGTGTGGTAAATAGTGTGTTAACATAAGGCTGCTTTTTAAATTGCCCATTGGACATGGCCCATAGGAATGATGTAATAGTGGTACAAGTTATGTTGTCTGATAGGTAAGAATGGTGTGTTTGGAACCCAAAAGCTTGTTTTGAACTCCAGCTATGATACATACTAGCTGCATTACTTTACTTGTCTGTGGTTCAATTCCTAATCTCTTAAATAGAATGATAAGCATAAAATAAAATAAAATAAAATAAAATAAAATAAAATAAAATAAAATAAAATAAAATAAAATAAAATAAAATAATAATATCACTTGTATAAGGATACTGCGAAGCTTATATGTGTTAACATTCATTCTGTAAAATGTTTAGAAGAGTGCCTGGTACAGAGTAAACACTCAATTAAGTGAAACCTGCTACTAGTTGATACAAGGAACCTACAAAAATTTACCCTTAGAGCCAGGCATTTCTCCATTTTATTTCATTTAATTCTTGCAATAACTCTTCAAGTGTTACTTCATACCACTATTTTGCTGATGAGGGCTTTAGAAAGTTAAATAGCTTTTCCAAAGACATATAGTTCAACATTGCAAACTGAGGTTCAATTGTCTATGAAGTGCCAAAGCCTTTTACTTCAACTCTCTACCAAACCATCCCCAAAAGATAGCTTATCCACTATTGAAAACTGATGATAGATATTTATATGGAAAATAGTAGAAATCTGACTACCCTGAGCTCATGATCTAGTTAACATTAAAATCTGTCCTTGGCTCCACCTGCCATACACTGTGACAACCTGTGAAGCCTGCCAAGCCATGAAATTCTTACAGAGGCATGGTATTCAAGTAAGGGCAGCTTGGGGTGGAATTCCTGAGTTCTTTTTCATCTATACGTCTGTACTCCTTTAATCTGAAGGGGTTTTAATAAAACTTCATGGTAGTTTTCATTATGCAAAATAACATTATTTTATTTAAACTTTATTTTATTTACAACAAATATTTTGTTGTAAATATTTTTATTTAAAATTTATATCATAATAAATTCTGATGATAAATTATATTATCATTATATATAAAAGCACACTTGAACATTGTAGAACAAGGCTTTTCAAATCATAATCATTACTGAACATTTATTAGGTAACTAGAGGCCTGATGCATGAAATTCATGCAAGAGTAGGCCTTCCTTCTCCCAGCTGCTGACACCAGCTTCCCTCTGGCACCCAGGACCCAGGCTTCCCTCCAGCCGCCAGCGGGCACCCAGGACCTGGGCTTCCCTCGCAGCCCTGGCTTCATCTGGAAGGTCGTCCAGAAGGACGTCTGGAAGGACATCTGGTCTAATTAGCATATTACGCTTTTATTATCATAGATGGGCTGGTTGGCAGAGATAAAAAAAATAAGTATGTTTATTTGAAAAGATGTATTTAACCTTCCAACAAAGAAGATAAATGATAAATATATAAGTAACAACAGAAACAATAGATGCCTCAAGGGTTTAGAGGATATATATATATATATATATATATATATAATCAATGTAAAATAATTCAAGAAGAAGTAGGACTTGAATTAGTCCTTGAAAGAAGGTACATGTGGAAAAAATAATCCATTTTGGAGAGGTAGGTTCTTGGGAAGGTAAGAGCTAGTGAAATCCCATGGAAAAAAATCATTAAAATTTGCCTGTGATAAAGGTAAATAATATATAGAGAGGTTTAAAGAATATTAACTTAGTGGCAATATGTGCTAAAATTTGGAAGTGGAAGATTCTGAAGACTGTTTATTTCAACAATTTTATTTCAATATAATTTTATTAGAGGCCTGGTGCATGAATTTCATGCACAGGGGTGGGGGAGGCGTCTCTCAGCCTGGCCTGCACTCTCTTTAATCCAGACCACTAGGGGGATGTCCAACTGCCGGTTTAGGCCCAATTCCAGGATTGGGCCTAAACCGGCAGTTGGACATCCCTCTTGCAATCCAGGACTGCTGGCTCCTACCCGTTCACCTGCCTGCCTGCCTGATTGCCCCTAACCACTCTCCCTGCCTGCCTAATGCCCCTAACTGCTCCCCTGCCTGCCTGCTCACAACTAATCGCCTCTGCCTGCGTGATCCCCCTTACTGCTCTCCCCTACTGGCCTGATCACCATAACTGCTCTCCCCTGACAACCTGATCCCTCCCAACTGCTCTCCCTTGCAGGCCTGATCGCCCCTAACTGCCTCTGTCTTGGCCCAGCCACCATGGCTTTGTCTGGAAGGATGTCCGGAAGGTCATCTGGAAGATGTCCAGTCTAATTAGCATATTACCTTTTTATTAGTATAGATGTAGAAATAGGAGAGAGGCTTATCATACAAGAATTAGAAGGATTTGTTCATGGGCTATATTTGAGCATGCAAGTCAAAAATAGATTGGACATTTTTTAACATAATCAATTATCCATTTCACCTAATTAAGTATGATTCACCTAATTAATCATCAAAAGTCTGATAATATAATAAAAGTAGCTAGGATTTATTGAACAAAAAAATACATCTGTCTTGGTTTATATTAGAGCTACACTTTGAGCACAGTGTGTTCTCCTAAATTCAATTTGCTTTAATACAAAAATTAATATTTTTTCAAGATTAAATTTATTTAAATGGAGCTTTTTGTAGATTAAAACTAAATGTTAGGGATCTCCCCATTGAAATAGTCAACATCTCATTTAAAAGAAAGGTTAACATTTTATAGTATACAACCTATAATAGAAATGTTAAAACAGCTTATTTTATTTCTGAGAAAAAAATCCAATACAATTTACACCAGGATCTTTCATTCTGATACATCCACTTAAAAATGCTCCAATACGAGAACAGAACTCCTCTTGATAACTTTGCTCAAATGAGACAGTAGAATGCCTTCTCTAAATATTAGCCAAACTTCAATAAAGACAATGGGTTTTGATGGGCCATTCAAGTGTACTACTCAAAACTGAAACACTAAGGAACTTATTTCTCAGCTCTCTCTTTCAGCTTCTGTATTCATCCGCCACCAGCCCAAGAAAGGACTTTTAGAGTCTTTCTCAAATTCGCATAACATAACGGGAAAGCCTCCCTCTGATGCTGACACACAACATCTGTTTCAGTCATTCTGGGATTTGGAATGGTTTTATGAGACAAATAGTACATTTCACTGAGACTGTCCATAGTTCACAGGGTTATAATTGTAGCTGGTAATTTATTTTCTAAAGTTCAATATGTTTAGAGAATGACGCCTCAAAAGCATCATACTTTTAGGGGTAACACTTTTCAAACCTAACTGTAAGGAACCTTCTGAGACCTAGTCGTTTTTGTGGAATGCTTTACAAAAGGCTTTACAGAAAGCAGAGTTTGACTGCCAATGCTGTAATTAACTAGCTAGGTCACCTTGAACAAGTTCATTCAACTTCTCTGGAACTCAGTTTTTCTGTAGAAAGTCCTTCAATTTAATTAGAATTTTATAACTTGAAAAAGGAAAATATATGCTGTCTTTGCAAGTTTAAGTTGCTATTTGAGAAAAACGATTATCAAATGCATCCTGAGGCAACATGGTCTCTTCCAGTTACGTGTAGTGATATGTTCCACAGATGATGCTTTAGAAAGAGAAATGGAAAATATATATTCAATGTTTAAGAAATTGGAAATGGAAAAATCAGAGGATGCTGCACTAGGTAAGTGCCTTACTAATGTTCTTACGGCCCTAAAAGTTATGAGAATCCTTTTCTAACTAGGTTAAAAAAATCATTCTGACATGAGTCATGGCTTGGAGACAGAGTGGGAGAGCAATGTCTAAGTTAATTTAATATTTGGAATCAAAGCATTGTTTTACTTCTAAAATAGTAAAACTACCAAGATAGGTATAAGCACTCTTAGTCAGAATTTCTAAAACTTCAGAGCTTAACTTACCTTTTAGGCAATAACAGAAATCTCTGTGCTCACATTTCACAATGAGTGCCCACCAAAGAGTACCCACTTTCAATGTGTTGCAGGAAGAAAAAAAAATGCATTTTTTATTTGAAAAAATACTTAGCTGGGTCAAATACAATTCAAAAGGTCTCCTTCCACCAGGGTCTCTTAGTCTTTTAATTTGCTAATGCAAATTTAAGATGCGGCAAAAAGGATTTCATTTAAGTTGAAACACAAACTCTTTTTCAAGTGTCATGAAATTATTTGCCTATTTTTATATCATTACTTAAAATTAAAAGGCAAACCTTATTTAAAACTGTTTCTGGGATATAATTTAATTAATCTAAAAGCATTTATTTTTTTAAAAAATATATTTTATTGATGTTTTACAGAGAGGAAGGGAGAGGGATAGAGAGTCAGAAACATTGATGAGAGAGAAACATCAATCAGCTGCCTCCTGAACACCCCCTACGGGGGATGTGCCCACAACCAAGGTACATGCCCTTGACCAGAATCCAACTTGGGATCTTTCAGTCCGCAGGCCGATGCTCCATCCACTGAACCAAACCGGCTAGGGCAATCTAAAAGCATTTAATTGGACAAACACTACGTGCTAGGTTCTTTAGATATAACGAGGATGCTGATATTTGTGTATCTGTAGACACAAGATTAATTCTGTGTTCATGGGTAGCTAGGACTTTCAGTCTAGTCTACTGTGTAGGAAGCATTATCAAAAACACTCATCATCAAGATTTACCACCATGCTATTGAACTATCTTTGATCTAAAATATTAATCAAGTAGTTGTGCTTCCGTCAACCTGATGCACTTGCTTATGAGAAATTAAATATATTAAACTTTAGAAAATGAATTGTTAGCTACAATTATAAACCAATAGTTTATAGTCCCACAGTAAGTCTATGCATAACTGTTTAAGCAGATATATGATTTTCTTTCTCATGTTTTCCATGAAGTGATGCTGACCTGGAAGTGCTCAAATGATTGCTAAAGTGTATACACCAATCCGTGGTTTTCCTAAAATCATTAATTTTCAGCCCTAATAAAATAAATACAGATAACTATTACGCTAATATAAAAATATACATTCCAGCTAGTCTAATAACCACCATTTATATTCTGTAATTATATAAGCATTGTATAAAGCCATCCAGTAATTATTGAATTGGTTTCAAAGGTTAAATACATCTTTTCAAATAAACATACCTATTTTTTTTTTTATCTCTGCCTACCAGCCCATCTATAATAATAAAAGCTTAATATGCTAATTAGACCAGACGTCCTTCCGGACATCCTTTGGATGACCTTCCAGACAAAGCTGGAGCAAATGATTTGTACAGTTGGTTTAGCCCTTTCGTGTGCTTTTAGGTTGTTAACAGCCTGAAAGAACAGCGTATCCAAATCAATTTACTGTGATATACCCACTAAAACAGGGATCCTCAAACTACGGCCCGCAGGCCACATGCAGATACAAATATTGTATTTGTTCCCATTTTGTTTTTTTACTTCAAAATAAGATACGTGCAGTGTGCATAGGAATGTGTTCATAGTTGTTTTTTTTTTTAAACTATAGTCTGGCCCTCCAACGGTCTGAGGGATAGTGAACTGGCCCCCTGTTTAAAAAGTTTGAGGACCCCTACACTAAAAGTTTAAAATGTTTTAGAAATCTTATTTTTAGGTATGCTTTGATCTTATAAATATATTATTTTTTAAATTATCTGGATAATATTAAATCCATTCTCACTGTAAAATTTTTAAAAGTCATCCAGAAATCTAAAGTTTCTATAGACCACCATCCCCAAACTTGACCCTCCTCACAGGGAACCCTGTTATCAGCTGTGTTTATCTTTGCTGACCTCTGCTATCCCTTACCGTAGCCACTAACCAAACAAGGCTAATGTAACTGAGGAAAATTTTATTTTTATTATTTTTACTAACTTAAATTTAAATAGCTTTCCGTGGCTAGTGGCTACCATATGTGACAGGAAAATTCTAGCCCTCCATGTGATTTCATGAGTAATTATGTGCTTGTAGATACATATATTAATGTTTCCTGAGGTGTTTTTTTTTTATAAAACATAGTATCATGCTTGATCATTTGACAACTTGCTTTATTCATCCAACAAAGACTTCCCTTGTTATTCTTGGCCAATGCCTAGTATTCCATAGTATGGCTATTTCTCAGCTCAATTAGCCATTTTTTCAATTGATGGGCATCAGGTATGCAGCAAGTCACTGTTACATCCAAAGCACAGCCTTGCAAACTCTTCTTTGTGCATGCATTTTAAGAGTTGTTTTTACAATAGTATCTAGAAGTAGGATTGTTAAAAGATACAAGCATTTTCATTTTAATAAAGACTGCCATATTGTTCTTCAAAGGGACTGATTCAATTTACACTCCTACCAACAGTGTTTGAATTTCCATATATTTTCTCCTCAAACAGCCCTATGTTGCCGTCCATTTCCCTGTACTAGCTGTCAAAGACTTTTTTCGCCTTTCCAAAATATCTCCTATTTTTTAGTGTGGGAGAAATTAAGCACATCAATGTTCAATTTTTAGCTTTTTAACCATTTTAGCTGACCAAGCATTTCCCAGGAGTGTCTCCAGTATGACAACATCTACACATTATAGAAGGCTTTTTCGAAGGAAAAAGCATTAACTTACTTTTTCAGTAATGTTCTGGCACTACTCAGTAAAATATGTTTTCAATTGCTTTTTCTATAATAGATAGATTGTGCTGAGCATTTTACCTTCTTGTCTAGTCCTTATTTTACATGTTGGTGTGCAGTTTTTCAATGACTGACCAGGACTCTATTATTATTTTGTAGAATTTTTTCCTTGAACAAAATTAATGGTCTAGATAAGGACTGAAGTGTGTGTGTGTGTGTCTGTGTGTGTGTGTGTGTGTGTGTGTGTGTGTGTTGTGCTTTCAATTATCTTAATGCAGTTAAATAATTTTTGTTTATTGTTGAATTTATTGGGTGGCATTGGTTAATAAAATTCTACAGGTTTCAGGTATACAATTCTACAATACATCACCTCTTCATCTGGATTCTGGTCTGACAGTAATGTCAGTGCAGTATCCTTAAATACATAGTTTAGTGTGATTGAGAGAGCCCTTGACCTAGTCCTGACTACTACTACATGTCCTAGGGCTTGAGGCAAGTCCTCCACTCTATAGGTCTCAGTTTTCTTATCCGAAAATGACGGTGATGGAATAGATGACTACAGAGGTCCCCTTAATTAATAAAATTAACTATTCCTAAGATGGATCACCTAACACTTAAAGTATGAGTTAGATTGTGGTTGTATCTGAATGAAGAGAAAGAAGTCATTAGGAATGGTTTTACGTAAAATCAATACACACTCATTAATAAGTGAGGCCAAATACATATGCTCTGCAAGAACACATACACTTCATGCTGTTCTGCCATTCTGGGTATTCAGCACAAGCCCTCACACCCATTCTTCAAAGGTGAGGGTCACCTTCTTGGGAAAGATTTCGAAATCACAGAGAGGGGCAGAGGTACTGGAAATTTGCAGACGTGTTTTAGAGCCTTATATTCCAAAGACAGAACAGAAGAGAGTTTCCCCAAATTAGGGTCTGGTAACTTCCTTACTAATATCTGGCAAAATCATGAAAAAAATATTTAAGCAATGAATCATGAACCTCCTATGATGCAGGTAGTAACTTGCAGAAGTCAAATAGATTATTTAAAATTTATATGATTTTCTTTCCAGAACAGGTGACTGTGTTAACAGGTCAGAGAAATAAATACTTGTGTCATATTGTATCTGATTTTCATGAAGAACTTTGAAAAGATCTTTTAGGACATACTTGTAGGTACAATGGAGCGCAATGAACCACATGGATGGGTTCATGAAAAGACAACTGTTCCCAAAAGATGTGGACTAATAGAATCATGTCATCCTGAAGAGTAGTCACTGCTACCAGATGTAGAGTTATAAGCATTTTAAGAAACAGACTTTAAGATATATGCTTCATGTTTATCAAATCTGAATGTAATCCAGAGCTGAAGGGATGGCTGAAGTGGAGGATTAGTATTTTCCCAACTCTGATTAATTATAATAATTTTCCAGGAGGGATGTTAGAACAGAAGTCAGAACCCCAACCCACAACTGAATCAGAATCAAAGTAAATATTTTAAAAATAATAAATATTTTTAAAGCAAATAAATCATATTCACATGGTGGAATGCCGGGAGCCGGTCAATCCTTGCTGTTTCAAGGGACCTGGCATATATGCCATACTGTTCTTAATATGTTTGCTCACCTTCTAGGCACTATGTGTTTTAACCAAGGTCACCTCTCCGAGAAAGGTTGTTTCCCCAGGTAGGAATTTTTCCCTGAAGTCAGGGAGGGGATGCCTCTCCTAGAAAGGTTATTTCCCCAGGTAGGAATTTTTCCCTGAAGTCAGGGAGGGGATGAAACTCCTTAACTAAGTGCCAGGCGGGTAGATAATAACTACAAACAATCATGCTTAAGCTACATAATCTTTACTCCCTGGAATGGAGATAAGAAACGCCCTAATCTTTGTAATAGAGATTGATAGGATTGAATCAACTGGTATAAATACAGATGTAACAAAACAGAGAGAGAGAGACAGAACCTAGGCACAGAACCTACACAGAACGTTCTCTAGGGACAGAAGAATTTCGCTGGAGAGAACATGGCAAAAGATCCTGGACAGAAACTGGCCTCAGAACCTAGAGACAGAACCTAGCGAGAGAACATGGCAAAAGATCCTGGACTGAACCTGACTACAGAAATTGGCAAGAGAACCTGACTAGAACCTGGTGACTGAACATGGCTGAAGAACCTGGCTACAGAATCTGGTGACCGAACCTGGCTAGGGAACCTGGAGAACCTGGACAGAACCTGGCTGGAGAACCTAGCGAGGGAACATGGCTACAGAACCTGGCTGGAGAACCTGGAGAACCTGGCAAGACAACATGGACACAGAACCTGGCTGGAGATCCTGACCAGAACTTGGCTAGAGATCCTGGCTAGGCTGCTGATCAACTGAATGCTGTCTCCGTGTCATTCCTTCTTCGCCGACTCCGTCTATGCCTTTGGGAACCCCTGGACCTGCTGGGGTTGGACCCCGGCAGTGGAAGAACAGATCAGATTTAAAAACATTGAAATCAATTTGGATAAATGTAAAATTAAAATGTCAACAGTAATTCAGATGTATGGCTAATTCAATTGCTGCAAAGATCTAACAGAATCAACAGAAAACACTAACAGAATCAAAAGCAGCATTTGTGGAAGCACAGGCCTATACTCCCAGTCTGTATTATATGAAACGAGAGGCCCGATGCATGAAATTCGTGCAAGAGTAGGCCTTCGCAGCCCCAGTTGCCTAGGCCCTCACAGTCCTGGCTGCCCCCACCCTGTGATGGGCGATCGATCATGGAGCCCCCTCCCCCCACTCCATTGATCACCCCGCAGAGGGTGGTGGCAGCAGGCCTCCGCCCTGGCAGCCCCAGCTTCATCGAGAACTGCGGTTCTCAACTTGTGGGTTGCGACCCCTTTGGGCGGGCGAACAACCCTTTCACAGGGGTCGCCTAAGACCATCAGAAAACACATATATAATTACATATTGTTTTTGTGATTAATCACTATGCTTTAATTATGTCCAATTTGTAACAATGAAAATACATCCTGCATATCAGATCTTTACATTATGATTCATAACAGTAGCAAAATTACAGCTATGAAGTAGCAATGAAAATAATTTTATGGTTGGGGGTCACCACAACATGAGGAACTGTATTAAAGGGTCGTGGCATTAGGAAGGTTGAGAACCACTGATCTAGAAGGTCGTCCGGACAGACATTCTGCTGTTCAGCCATTCGGTTGATTTGCATATTATACTTTTATTATTACAGATGCTACAAAGATAATTAGAACTGGATCACTGACCTCAGGACCCCAAAGGGAATCTGATGTTATATTTCAGCCAAGGATGGTGAGCTACTGAAATGTCCTTTCACTTTCTTGGTCTTATTTAAGATGAGGATGAGGATGTGTTGCTGTTGGTTTTGCTTAGTAGACAGACAGGTAGCTGTTTTAAGAGCCACTTTCAGGCAAAACAGTGTGGAACAGGAATTATGGAAAAGATGTCAACACAATTAAATTCTGAATGTGCTTTCTTTTTGGAATGTTGATATGGAATTTCCTATTATTTTTTTTAATGATATCATGTATTTAAGAGAGGGTAGTGCCAAGTTTTTGCAGCTTATAGTCTCACATTCTGCTCTGCAGAGTAAAGAATGTGGTTTACTTGTGATGCAACTCTAGCATTTGTTGCCAATGACAACGGTTGTTTACTTGATTAGGTTTCATGTGTTTGGTCAGGTTATGTCATGAGAATTGTATTAAGGAGAATTATGGGTTTGATGAGTGCCAGCTCTGTGCAGTGGAAATGGTAGTGGGTGAAGGTGGGTGCTGGCAGTGTTTATTTTGGCAGGCGATCGAAAATGCAGAGTCCTGGGCATTCAACATGAGCCTTTTCACATCAGCTGGTTTCTCTCTCCCTCATCCTGGCAGCTATTTTCTAGCCTCTGGAAAAGGGCATATGTGGGTCCAGAAAGTACCATTGATCACCAGCTCTCTTCTGCAGCACTCCATGTTTCTGTGACTTTGAGAAACGCTCAGCTGCAACCTCCTTCTCTCAGGATGTGTCGCTGAGAACAACTTAAATCAACTATAATTTTCAACAGATTCTGAACTGGGATTTGGAAAGATAAGGTGGTTATTGAATTGAATTATAATAAAACCAGGCTGCAGTCCAATTGCCTCCAGCTCTTCTCCTCCCTCTGTGGGTTAACAAGTGTTTCCAAAGCCATGAATGAATCCTGAAGCAGCTAATCAGCCGTGCTGATCCACATCATATGAAACATGTGGATTGCAGGCAGCTGGGAAACCTCCATTTCCTCGGGCATTCTGAATGATGATGGAGCTCTTGGAATTGCATTTTGACATTCTGCTCCCTGCCTGTGGCAGAAAATACCCTTTCAAAAGGCTTCTAGGCCAGGATAGTATTCTGGGTGTAAAAACAAAACAAAACAAAATAAAACAAAACAAAACAAAAAAACACAAAAAATCAAACAAGCAAAAAAACCCAAAAAAGTCTCATTGCTCTCACTATGAAAAAGTGAATGAACATTTCCTCATGTTCAGACTATGACTCACAACTGGTCTGTTAATGGGCAAAATATGCCTGGGGCATTCTCCTAACATATTGTCCAACCAAATTAAATGCGGGATTGGTGAGATATTGAGTTTCATAGCTTTGGATCAGTCATCTTCCCAAAGGCAGATAAAACCTAAGTAGAGAAGGTCCCTGACAGGCTTTTTCAATTTTTTCTATTTCTACTTATTTAAAGATTTCATCAAGATAAAAAAGAGGGCCTGTCTACTGCATCTCACAGTTAAAGAAACAAAAGCAATAACAAAAAGCTTAGCATTTTTCCCGAACCTTGGGCAAATTGATATGAACCTGTTTCATCTTGCATGAATCCAAGTATAAGGTATGTGCTTTATTAATAAAATAGTCTGTCACACTGACAAAGAAAAGCCTTATCTCTTGCCTCCAGTTTATAGTCCATCCTGCATAAGGTTACCCTATATAATAAAGTGCTAACATGCTAATTAGACCGAACAGCAGAACAACCATCCGGATGACCTTCCGGAAGAAGCTGGGGCTGTGAGGGCTGAGCCCCTTGCACAAATGTCATGCATTGGGCCTCTAGTAAAAAATATCTGTCTAAAACATGTCATTTCTCTACTTGGATAACCTTGGTATATATATTTCAATTGCAGATAATATGCATATTTCTTATATTTTTTATGCTACTTATGCCAAAAATTTTACTACCAGACTCACATCTTGGCAACATCCTCTCAGGGTACCAGGGAGGGTGTTGCATACTCTCATGCTGTAGCTACAGAAATTTACTACTCAACTTGCCATGTCCTTTCAAGTCTGTTACCCACAGAATCACTGGATGAATTCTTTGTTCTTTTTGAAGGTGTGGCTTAAGTGTTACTTGCTTTGGGAATCATTCTTTCTCCTACCAAAGAGTAGGAATCGCATCCTCTGTTGCTTTTATTCACTCTTCTATCATCCATATCACTAGGATAGAGACTGGAGCTTACATTTTTATCACCCATATTTATATTGTCCCTAGAAAATCAAAGAAGGATGATAGATGACTTGTTGAGGAAGAGATAGGGGGATGGATGCATGGTTAAAATTAGGCCATTGAACTAGACCATACCTAAAGATTGTTTCAATTCTATAATTAATTTTATATAATTTCTTCTTAATGAGGAGGGTTTGAATGATCACAAGTAAATATACCAGTTAGCAACTGACATTGATATTCAGTGACATTTGAAATTATAAGTGATATTCTAATTCACTCCTTAAGTATGTGTCTGTCTTTTATACAGAGACCTCATTATAAGGGCTATGGAAGATCCATAGGCTGAAATATAAAAGCGGGGTTTATAAGCAATTAAAATTTGGTGTGATGTTTAAAAAGTTAAAGATTCATTTTAAAAATGAATACCTAAAGCCCAAAGCTGGGAATACTGTGAACAAATTGAGTGGCATAATTAAGATATGAAAATATCTACACATGCTAAACAATGGGTTAAGAGTATTATAGGAATAAGGTCAAGTAAAATATTTGCTAAAAACAATTAACTATTTATATAAGCCAGTATTCTCAGCAATAGCAAAATGTTCTGTATTTTATATCAATAGGATGGATATTATGGAGGAGTTTAAAATGATGGCTTTGAAGAAAGTTTAATGATTTGGTAAAAAATGTTAATGGTTCATTGTTTCTTTCAAGAGGACCTAATCAAAGTGTATTTGCAGCGGGGAGGAGCCAGTGGTTTCCTCAGGGAACTCCTTCTACAATGGAAGGAGCTGGGCCCAGTAACAAAGCCTCTGCTCTCAGAATGGAGAGCAATCCTTAATGGGATATGGTGGCTGTTACTTGAATGCATTCCAGAGAAGAATCTTTGGGTTCTGAGAAGTGTAGAGAGCTGTAAGCAAGGGGATGTCACCTATAATTCTGTATGGTATCAGAAACAGAGGGAGAAAGGTTAATGTCAGTGGAGTAGCTGCAAAGTAGAAGCACAGCCTTTTGGTGTCTGCCTGACCCCCTGGGTAGCAACAGAACCTGCTGAGCCTGGGGGACCTGCTGAGCAGTGGCTCCAGTGAATGGAGTCTTGCTCGAGACACCCAGGGAAACTCCCAGAAATAGGTGGGTGGATTTTCTAAGAGAGCCACTTCAGCAAATGTGGGCCAAAGCTAGTGAAACTTAAATAATTAAAGTTAACGTAACCTCATTTGTTGTCATAGGTCTGGCAAAATGTAGGATAAGGATTCTTTTTTAAACATTGTGTTATATAGGAATAAGTGAAAAAGATTTAGAGTGTTCATTTATCTTAAGCTTATGATATGATGTGGGTTTTGTAAAAATAAAATGAAAATGAAAAAAAGGAACAAAATCCCAAATACTAGTAAACCCACTAAACCCACTATCTTTTTAGACCCCTTTGACCTCAACTGTGAAAAGACTGTCTCATAGGAGACAATCAGTGCACTGTTCCCCGGGCTGGGTCAGAGTTTGTCTGATGTGGGTAACCACAGTTTTCATAGGAACATGGGTGCTGATGAGTCTAGAAATCTTTCACAAGGGAAAGGGTTCCAAAACCAGGAAGTAGAACCTAAGGAAGCATAGGCTTAGAGAGGACACGCCACTTGTTCCAAGTGTGAAGGCCATTTCCAGGGGGAAATGGTTAGGAATCTCTTACTCGGAGTGAAGGACAAGGGGTGGGCAGCGCAGAGGCAGGCAAACAGCTCCTTCTCAAGCCCAGCTTCCGAATGGCCAGGCCACTCCTGACACAGCAAGGCCTTGAAAGGCAACACCGGTTAGGTCACCCTGTGCTCCCAGGAAGAAGCTATCAGATCTGTGATCGAGGCGGTCTCTGCTGGCTGAGAGATTAGGCGAAATGACGTCTATGGTCCTTTCAGTGCTAAGATTCAAGATTCTCTGGGCTTTGTCTGCTGAAAACAGTATTACGTACTTGGAATTATTGTCATTTTCTTGGCTTCCCTGAACTCATACAGTGTATTTAATTAGTCACTACATTTTGAGCTTTATACAAGTATTTCATCTATGCATGATGAAAGTGGAAAATGTGATCTGAGTGGCTATAAGCATTATTTTATTCCAGGTTAAAATTGAAATCCCTGCCTTAGTCCCATGAGTGTTGTAGATCCCAGGAAGTCTTCACACTCCGTGGCTGAAAATGAAGGGCAGTCGGGATTCTGCGTAACAGGCGCTTGTGGTCAGTATCCTTGTGGGAACAGAATCAGATCCAGGTAAAATTTCACCCAGAACCAAAGTTATGTTCATCTAAGAGCAGGGGACTCAGAGCTGCAGCCTTTGAGCTAATATGATTATTCCATTCAGTGTGATCAATGGGAAGTAAAAGGCAGGAAGAGTTCTTTATGCTTCTGTTTTGTTTTTCACTGGGTGGGAGTGCCCTGGGAGGGGGATTGGCCGGGAGGAACTGACTCATTTCTATCTACTTTAGGCCACACCTTGTGAGGGGCACACGGGGCTTCATGGCATCTCAGGAGAACTGAAGAGGCTGGGGGCATCTTATTCTCCAGAGGAGAAACCCTGGCCTTCCAGGTGGCAATAGTTCATTCCATTGTTGAACCCCAATGAAAGCACAGCTCTGGCGAACCTTCCCAATGACTCCACACAACAAAATAGTGACAATGAATATTTCTAAAAGCTGGATTTCAATTATTTTAGAAGGAAGCCACTCCTCTACATTTTGGAATTGTTAAAGTGGCCCACGTTGAAAATTAAAATGGGAAGAGTCCAGGCCAAGTGCATTATTTTATCTATTTCAAAATATGCTGGGCTTTGTGCGAAAATAAAGCCTCATAAAAATAGACCTCGGAGATTGAGAATAAGAGCAGATAAGCAATTTCCCAGTAAAGAATGAGTGCTACAGAATCATTGTGGAGCATATGGAAACTTCAAAGGGCAGTGAAATGCACTCTGATGCCCAAAGTGAAAAACAGGATGTGTGACTAAAGCACTGACCTACGACCAGCTACCTCACCTCAGAACGTAGGAGCCGCTGACGTGGCCTTTCGTTCTTTCTCTTTCCTCTTCCTCTCTTTGTCCTTGTTTCTCATCCCACCCTCTGCCTCAATTCTGCTTCCTCCTCTTCCATTATTTGGCCTCATATCTTCCACCTTTTATCTTTTCTTTAATTGACCCGACTCTGAGACTCACGTAGTTGAGAATTTGTTGTATAACATGGAAAACTTCTGTCTGCCACTCTTCTTCATGTTCAACCCAGGTAAGTACAATCTGTGTCTTTCTCTGGTGGTCATCGCACGTATATTGTGCTCTACATTGATTCTCCTGAGCCAACCTCCACCCTGCCCCTGGAATGTGAGCCAGGGAGGCGCGAGTGCAGGGCCCATCCTCGTTGTGAGAAAGAAAATGTTTCTGACCCCTGCTTTAGGGATACTCACTGGTGCGCAGGCTCAGAGTCAGACGGCACGCCCAGCATCACGCAGAATGATATCCGATGGCATGTTATCCGAGCAATGTCAATAGAAAAATGGCATCCAAGAGAATTCAAGTAAATCTCTTGTTTAAACTTTTTGCTGTCACCAGAGCTTAATACATTGTAATGCAACACAGTCTAAACCTGTTGTCCTTGGATGGAGAACACTCAGTTGTTTAAAGCCCAGAGAATAAACATTCTACTTGAGCTTAGCCAAAGGCTAAAATGCTATGGATACAATGGTGGGGTTCACAGTGTCCCAGAGCCACACAAAGCCACTTTAGAAAACCTACAATGGGAATTCTAGTTCCTCTCCGCTGATGGCTTTGAATGCTTCCCTTAACCTCATGATTCCGTGTTAGAATGAAGACCTTGTGCTGTTTATCCTCAGAGACACAGGGAACCTGGAGGAGAAGCTGAGCACACGGTATCCTCGCCCAAATATATAGAGACCTGACCCTCAATCTCTCCTGAAATAAGTTTACCTACACTAATAAAAGAGAAAAATGGTAATTGGCGTACGGCGATACCATTTTCATTGGCTAATCAGGGCTATATGCAAATTAACTGCCAACAAGATGGCGGCTAATTTGCATATGTAGGCACAATGCAGGGAGGCGAAAGGGAAAGCAGGAAGAAGCCCCCTGCCACTGACAGTGATCTGAAACCCAGGGGGGAGCTAAGAGCTGGGGGGCAGGGCAAAGGCGGCCCTGGGGCCGCCTTTGCCCTGCCCCCCAGCCATGATCAGAGAATCAGGCACCTTTGCCGCCCTGGCCAGTGATAGCAGGAAGTAGAGGTGGAGCCAGCAATGGGAGCTGGGCACGGTCGAAGCTGGCAGTCCCAGGAGCTAGGGGTCCCTTGCCTGGGCCTAAAGCGAAGCCCACGATCGTGGCACCCCCCGCTGCCACTGCAGGTCCCCGCTGCCTGGGCCGGACGCCTAGGCCAGAGGCGTTAGGCCTGGGCAGGGGCGGAGCCTGCAACCACGGGGAGCTGGGGGTCCCCTGCCCAGGCCTGACACCTCTGCCGGAGGCCTCAGGCCTGGTCAAGGGGCCGATCCGGTGATTGGTGATCAGAGGGTGATGAGGGTCAACTCCTCTGGCTGAGGCATCAGGCCTGGGTGGGGGGCGGAGCCGGGGATTGGGGGATATGATGGTCCCCTTGCCCAGGCCTGAAGCCTGGGTCAGAGGCGTCAGGCTTGGGCGGACGGTGGAGCAAGCGATCAGAGGGAGATGGGGGTCCCCTGCCCAGGCATGATTCCTGGGCCAGAGGCCTCAGGCCTGGGCGGGGGCCAGAGCCAGTGATCGGGGGGAGATGGGGGTCCCCTGTCCAAGCCTGACACCTCTGGCGGAGGCGTCAGGCCTGGGCAAGGGGCCGATCAGGCGATCAGAGGGTGATGGGGGTCAACGCCTGAGGGCTCCCAGTATGTGAGAGGGGGCAGGCTGGGCTGAGGGACACTCTCCCCCCCCCCCGCCCCGCCCCCCACACCCAGTGCATGAATTTTGTGCACCGGGCCCCTAGTGATATTAATAATGTCTCTAGTACTCACTTTATCTGCTCCTTCAAAAATATGTATAGAATACCTTCTTAATTATAGTCAGTCACGGGGCTGGGACTTATAAGGGTTGCAAAATTAAATACTGAAATACAACAATATAAAACAAGTTCTGCCCCTAAGGTTACAGGCCTGGGAGGGAGGAGACAGCTTCGGGCTTAGAATTCGGGTCTGCCTTTGGCCACTTCCTCCCTGAGTGACCTTAGGTAACTCACTTAAGTAACTCACATAAGCCTCTGGCTCTCACTGACCCTTTCTATAGAACAGGGATTATGGCCACTGTATAGTATGTTGTAAGAATAAGTGAGAGATTTGTTCCCTGGGTACTATGACTACACAAAACTAAAGCATCCTACCCAAGGCCATAGCACAGGCTAGTATAGACTTCAAGGTATGGTTTCAGGATACAATGATAAAAATACAAGAGGTACCTCAAAGAAGCAAATGAGGATTTTCCAAAGGCCTGATAGTAGAAACCAGTGCTACGGGCTCAGAGGAGAGAGAAATCTGTGACAGGTGGGGGCACAAAAGGCTACCCTGGGGAGAAAATTGTAGAAAAGAGGAACTAAGATTAAAAATGATTAATATGTTGTTGGCATTTTTCCCAATGTGTTGATGTGGAAACTAAGGCTCAGAAATGCTATATAACAGCCCGAGGCCACACTATAATCAGAAGTGGTACTGGCAACACCTATTTTTAAAAGGAGTTTATTTGTTTATTTTTTAATTATAAAGTTCAGACCTTTGAACTACTAACAAAAAACTCTGAAGGACGAAAGTAAGAACATCATGGGGGAAAAAAAAACACCTAACAAGGAATGTCTCATGCAAATGACATGTTTGAGGGACTGCGACTAAAAACTCCAACAGGCATGAGGTTTGCATAGTGAAAGAAGAAGAATCGAAGCAGAGAAGGTTTGTTGTGACTTGTTAAATATGCAAAGAAGTTTGAACAGTTTCCACAATGAAATGAAGTCTCATGGGAAGTCTTCAGACAGGTGTGTGAGCTAATCCAGGTGGTTTTAGGAAGGTTGGCTTGGCACCAGGTGGAAGAGGTGACTGGAGAAGAAACAGGGGAGAGGCAGGCTGTTAACATGGGGGACTGTGGCTCCGGCTTCCAGTGCAGGAGATGAAAGAAAGGAACAAATTGGAGGGAAGAACTGAGACAACATAGTGACTGGAATCGGGAGTTGAGGAGGTGGCTGTGCTCAAAAATGACTGTAAACTTCAAGCTTAGGTGGCAGAATGATGCCTGCACTAACGGAAATGGAGAAATCTGGAGGCGGTGGTTTCGTAGGAAAGAGAAGTCTGCTAACAAACATAAAGTGACAAGACAGTCGATGGAATGTCCAAAGAGCAGCTGGAGTAGGACAAGGAGGCTGATGAGCCTGGCAGTCTCCGCAGGAGTCGTAGCTAGTGCTGGGGGTGCGTGATTTCCATGGAAGGAATAAACTCAGGGACAGAACGACTCAAGGACCACCTCTTGGGAACTACCCAGGGTCCAGCTGTGAACACTGAAAGCGTTTGTCTGTAATGATGACAAATATTAACTCTGGAATTTTTTTTTAATTTTTTTTTTTGCCTTAAGTAAAACTTGAAAATAGTGGCCAGGCACCAAAAGGAGACAAACTGATGATATTATTTATTTATTTCATGCTTCTTTGATAATCAATATTTAGTTAATAAATGTCCTCAAATAAATCAGAATTTAATCGGAGACTTGCTTTCCTCCTAACCAGGTGGCGAGATTGTAAGGAGGTAGCTAACTGTCACCATCTCAGACTTCCCTGGCAGTTATAAATGTCCAACAAAAACAACCCAAACATGTTTATAACCATATTAGCTTAAGTCAGTGCCAACACAGTGGAGTCTGAGCATCATTTAGCCTTTTAAGGAATAAAGATTCATTCATAATGGCTCATTCCCTCAAAGAAAGAAACAGCCTCTAGAAATCTATTACAAGTACCCTTCATGGCAAAGGAAAGTTCTAGACAAAGGATTCATCACTGGAGCCGTTCCCTTCAGGAGGATGGGGAACCCACAGCTTCTGAGGCACATCTGCCTGTTCAGCAGCTAAGGTGCACAAGGGACATTTTTTATATTATTTTTTCCCTTAGGACAGTGGTTCTCAACCTTCCTAATGCCGCAACCCTTTAATACAGTTCCTCATGTTGTGGTGACCCCCAATTTCATTGTTACAAATTGAACATAATTAAAGCATAGTGATTAATCACAAAAACAATATGTAATTATATATGTGTTTTCCGATGGTCTTAGTTGACCCCTGTGAAAGGGTCGTTCGACCCCCAAAGGGGTCGCGACCCACAGGTTGAGAACCGCTGCCTTAGGGGCTCATTCATCTGATAACAGAGAGCAATTATATCCTTAAAATATTACAGCTTAGGTATACATCGTGTTGATATGATTTAATCCCTATTCTGGTGAAGTATCATGAAAATACAGCAATTTAAAAAGCTCATATGTTAGGCAGTAGGTGACCATGTAGTGTCTGCCAGTGCAGGGCTTTGTCTGTGTGTATGCACACATGTGCAGATATACACACACAGAAATGCACACGGACACACAGAGCTGCACACACAGACACAGATACACACATACGCCCCCAGCTATCTCTACGGCAATTCAACATGCCCTGCAGCCACACTCATCTTCCTTTTCAGAACCCTTGAAGGGCAATCATATTTGAGGGAGAAAGGGAATGAGTCACACTGAGATAAAAAGGTACATAAATGTGCATCTTCAAAATGGGCAATACACTTATGTGACTGAAAATACAACAACCATTCGCTGAAACGCCATCTGTGATGGTGGCTCAGCAAAGCCCAGTGCCCTGGCTCCCAGGCGGCAGGAGAAGCTGCCCTCCCGCTCCTGGTCCCACAGCCCCCTTTTCCCGTCTTTCCCTCTGGTCTTATGCTCCGCTGACCTACAAATGCGCACTGCAATTACACCGACTTTCACCTCCTGCAACCATCACCCTCTCCTTATCCCTGTCTATTTTTTAAATTTTGTCTTCAAAATAGCATGCTTTACAGTAAAAACCTCAAGTAAAATACACAATAAAACAAACAAACCATAGCTAATTAAGGCATTAAAAATAACTCAGTAAAGAGTTCTTAAACGTTACTTAATTACTAAATAATTGTACAAAAAATGTAGCTGATGTCATCTCTACTCCTCATGTCACTTTTTTTAGTTGCTGGGAAAATCCAAAGAAGAATGAAAGGATGGGATGAGTGAAAGTGAAACTTCAGAGAGGCTGGTCCAACAGGGAGTGGGCAGCATAGCTCTTCTACTGCCTGGAGCAGAATCACTGAGAGACTAAGGTTGTACTCAACTCCCTCCCCTCCCTTCGCCCCCCCAGAATCAACCCAGGACTCTTCAGTCCCCAGGCCAACACTCTATCCACGGAGCCAAAGTCACACAGCTAGTAAGTGGCAGAGGCCTAATTCAGGACTATAGAGTCTGTCTTCAACATCAAGTCTTACTCTGAGAAAAAATGATAAGGAATAGAAAAACAAACATTGGGACTTAAAAACATATTCTTCTGAATGGGCAATACACTTACGTGATTGAAAATAAAAATTACATTCATATACATGTATATGCACATATGTGTCCACACATATGTATTTATATGCATGTATGTATGTAATCATATACACAGAGATAAAACTCTATATACTTTATCCCAATTTTGAATTGAGTTCTCCTTTGCCCCAAAGGTAAATAATTATCATCTTATTATCTCTCTAGATAAAAGTCTAATATGCAAATTGTCCCCAGTTCGACCAGGAGACCAGGAATTCGATCACTCACTATGATGTGTGCTGATCACCAGGGGATGGCGCGGAATGAAGGAAGGCCCGGGGTGGCGCAGCTGGCATCTAGGAAAGGGAGGCCCTGGCCAGCAGCCAGAAGGCCCCAATCGGCCCTGATCGCTGGCCAGGCCTCGGGACCCTACGCATGAACAAATTTCATGCACTAGGCCTCTAGTCTTTTATATAAAAATGTAGCCTCCTATACACACCATTTTGTGACATCCTTTATTCACTGAATATTTTTGAATATGTTTCCATATCTATTTATAGATGGCATATGCTTCAATTGTATGAAAGTATAATTTATTGAACCAGTCACCTATTGATGGGCCTTTATGTTTTTTTCAAGCTTTCACTATCACAGATTGTTTTCTAATGAACAACCTTGTACATAAGACCTTTAAAATGTGTGTAAGTAACCTGTAGAATAAATGCATAGTGGTGGAATTGCTGAATCAAATGGTATATGCATTTGTAATCAATAGATGTTGCCCATCACCCAGTTCACAAGCCCCTCAGGAAATTCCCCATGGACTCACTGACAGAATGTTACCAATCTTTTAGCTTTTTTCCAGTCAAGTAAGTAGAATCTGGTATCTTTCTGCCACTTTAATTTTCCAAAAGCTGAAGTTTTCACTGATGGATAACAGCATAAACAATAAAGTGTAATGCTGGTTTTTTTTAGACAATTAAAGTCTCACAAAGAACATATACACCATATTATAAGCATTGTATGTCCTATAGCACAAAAATCTTACTAATTTCTTTGCCCTGTTAATGTTTTAAGTATTCACCATTTACTTTGTAACGTGTTTGACTAATATTTGTGAGTGGTAGATACTTTCATCTAACCCAGCAATTTTTAACTGGTGAGCTACAAGGATTTTTAAAACTTACAATACCTATTTAACCAGGGACACTCACCTCTTTTCCCTTAGCTTGTCATATAAAAAAATGACAACAGCCAACACAACAATAGCTGTCCAGTGTGAATGAATCAAATTTTATATCTATTTTTTTGTCAGATCAGCCAAAGATATACTATTTTCTGGTGTGCTTCAGAATGTTAGCAATTACTTTATGTGTGTCATGAGATGGAAAAGGTTGAAAATCTCTGAACTAACCTACCAGAAATGGAATTCTAGAACTCCAAAGAGAGAAAAGACTATTAGGTCCCTTCATGTACATTGGAAAGTTGGGAGGAAGTATTAGACTGTGAAAAGGAAATAGTTTACAGACTACCACAATGTGAGTGGCTCGGGAGAATGAACAGAGAGGAAAAAGCGACATTGATGAGGCCAAGACTAATGCACCTGGCCACCCCTGCCACCATCTCCCCACTGTGTTCTAAACAGCAATCATTGGGCTCCAGCAATGGTGGCCGAATGGACTCCCAACATCTATACCCCTCCAACATCCACATCCCCCTCCCAACATCTATTCCCCACAGCACAGCCAGAATGATCCTTTAAAGTAAAAATCTGATGATTCTGTTGCCCCATTTCCTCCCTTTTCTGATGTTTCCTGTTAATGACTTGAACATTTGTATCCTCCCAAAATGCATATGATGGAACCCTACCCCGGTGTGATGATATTTGGAGATAGGGCCTTTAGGGGGCCATGAGGGTCAAATGAGGTCATGAGGATGAAGCCCTCGTGATGGGCTTAGTTCCCCTCTAAGAAGAGACACCCGAGTTTTCCTGAGCACTCTTTCTCCCTCCCCTTCCCATCTGCATGTGAGAACACAGCAAGAAGGCAGTTGTCTGAGAGCCAGAAATTGAGCTCTCACCAGAAACCAACCCTGCCGACACCCTGATATCAGACCTCCCGCCCAGAGCTGTGAGCAAATAAATGTATGTTGGTTGTGCCACCAGCCAAGCCCATGGCATTTTGTTGTGACAGCTCAAGCAGGCAGTTCTTGTCACGGTTTCTCAAACTGCGGCATGCCCTTCCTTCATCAGGATTATCAGAGCTTAGAAGTCAACACGGACAACTGTGATTTTCGGTTCTTCACCAGAGTGTCAGCTTCAACAATGAAGGAACTGTATTTATTTTTTGCAAGTAAGTGTTCACTAATTATTCGGTGGAAACCAAACAGAAATGGACTCATACGTACAGAGAACAAACCAATGGTTGCCAGATGGGAGGAAGTTGCGGGGGAGGTGGAAAAGGTGAAGGGGTTAAGAAGTACAAATTAGTAGTCACAAAACAGTCACGGGAATGTAAAGTACCCTGTAGGGAACATAGTCAATAACACTGTAATAGCTCTGTATGGTCCCAGGTGGGTACTAGACTTGTCAGGAGGATAGATGTAGAAGTTATATAAACGTCTAACCACTATGCTGCACACTAAAGCTAATATAACACTGAATGCCAACTGTAACTGAAAAAAATAAATTAACCTTTTGTAATCTTTGATTAAAATGCCTCCTCCTCCCCCAGCCCCCCTTCCTAATAATTGTTGAATGATAAGACAATGTAGAATTTCCAAATCAAATATAAGTTGAAGGCAAAATTCAGTTTGGTCATCCTAACCCATGTAAGTTTGCACACACACACACACACACATACACATACACACACACACATACACATACACACACACATACACACACACACAGCTTTTATAACCAAAGGTATATTCTTTCTATCAAGGGTTGGGTACTAATAAGTGAAAGGCTATTTTGTTCTGCTGAGCGTCTGAGTGGGTCTGGGAGTTAAAAGGTGGATGAAGCAGAAGAGAGGAAAAGTGCTAAATCCCCTGAAGTGAGAAAAATGTGGAGCTCCTATGCACAATTTTAAGAAACTAAGGGAGAGAGAGGGCCGGTTGCAATGGCAGAGGGCTAACATCTTTTTTTTTTAATATATATTTTATTGATTTTTTACAGAGAGGAAGGGAGAGGGATAGAGAGTTAGAAACATCGATGAGAGTGGAACATCGATCAGCTGCCTCCTGCACATCTCCTACTGGGGATGTGCCCGCAACCCAGGTACATGCCCTTGACCGGAATCGAACTGGGACCTTTCAGTCCGCAGGCCGACGCTCTATCCACTGAGCCAAACCGGTTTTGGCGAGGGCTAACATCTTAGTTGTAGAAATAACTGGGTAACTTACCTTTTATGAAAAATATGGTTTTACGGATTTTTAGAGAGAGAGCAAGGGAGAGGGACAGAGAGATAGAAACATCGATGAGAGAGAAACGTCATCAATTGACAGGCTCCTTCATACCCCCTACTGGGGATAGAGCCCGCAACCCGGGCATGTGCCCTGACTGGGTATTGAACGGGTGATCTCCTGGTTCCTGAGTGGAAGCTCAACCACTGAGCAACACTGGCTTGGCAGGTAACTAACTTTTTAAGAATATAAATGTCTAAATACAATTTATAACCTTTCACATTATTTGTGAATGTCAGTAGCTTTTATTTCCTCAAACCATCAATAAGTCTGGTCCATCCAGAAATATCATGTGTGAACAGGCTTCTTTTCATGGGGAGAGCAAAGGCTGGTGGCGGGGAGAATGGAGGGAGAGGCTCCATTCCAAGGTGGCCTCGGTGGGAAAGGGGGATTGTGATGGTGCTGTGAGCTATTTCTAAAAGGAACTGATTCTACTGAGACGGGGAGTTGGGGCTTGGTGTGTGTGGGAGATTTTTCACAATCTGTACAATGGGGTTTGGAGCCAGTTTTATCTAGATCTTAGGAAACGGTGAACTCAGTTGACCCCTATGAAGAAAAATTTCCGTATCCCACAAACAATGATATTTTCAGCTAACGTTTAAAGTGGTAGCAACCAGAAACCAGGCTTCCTGTTGTCCTTAAGCAACTGAAAGTTCATACTCACAACCCAACCAACCACCTCCACCCCCACACTGGGCAGATGAACAAGTCAATTGGTAACTTTGGGAACTGATTCAATCTCGGATCTCTGTTAATGGCAGAGAATGATTTGCAAAGGACTGGAAGAGAACGTGTTATATAAATGCTTATGCTCAACAGTGAGATAACTTTAACGCAGTAGGAACACATAGTAATATTGTGCAGAAAGAATTCCTGGAGAACGTGAGACGTAGGGGGACTTGATTAATTGAATAAAAAAGGGATGACATCTCATTTTTGATTGGGCTTGTAAAGAATGAGAACCAGAAATACAGGTTTGGTTATGAAAGTGAGTTAATTAAAAAAAAAAAAGTGTGATATTGAAAGAATCAACATTCATTGGGGAGAAAACCAGGAAATTGCTGACTTTTAGATTCCATGCTTGGGTAACTAATAACAAATATAATTTGGTAAACCTTTGGACCACATCATGCAAAGAGTCTCTGTGAATGGATTTTTGTTCATTCTGCTTTTGCTAGAGAAATCAGACAGCCCAGACAAAACAGAGAGGAGACTTCTATGGGACGGTCCAGGGTGGCTTTGTAAAAGTTGGGCAATGTGATATCCTTAGCAGACAATGCTATGGATAACAAATGTGGTATAGGGGCACTCTGAAATTTACTTCTAGAAACAAATCCCAAAATGTCCCCTACGCTGCAGCACAGGTCTAAGCTACTGGCGTGCTTCCCCAGAGCACATTGTGCAGAGAAATCAGCCTTGCTTGGCAGATCAGACTGAGCTATCACCAAGGCGGGACTTACAACACTCTATCATTTAAATAAGGCCAGGATGGAGGGAAACGAACTGTTCAATAAGGGGTGTTGGGAAACAAGGGACTCTACAGAACCAAGAGAGGTCTAGTCACTAAAAATAAAGAAGACGCAGATCACTAAGAGGCCTTGCTCTGTGCCCAGCAGGAGAAAACAGCTTCCCTGTGCATGAAATGTTTCCCAGCAGAATCATTTTCCAGCCAGGAGCATACATGGCATTACTGACTAAAGACTCCCCTCTAGTGGCCAGAAGGAAGAACTACAAACACTGGTAAAGTATAAATACTATGAAAGAAAATGTGATAAAAAATGAAAAGATCTGTTTAACTTTCCCTTAGTACCAGAGAAAACAATTGATCGCGCTATAAAGTAAATGCTCAAACAGTGTCAGCTGTGCCTGTTGTTAATTACTCTTACAGCCTAGATGAGGAGGCAGGGAGTCCCAAATGCATGTTTAGGTTTTGCTGTTTACAATCTAAATACAGCACCAGTATAGCAACATTTCTACCAGTGGCGAATTGACAGTAAAATATAAAACTTTCTATAAAGGATTAAAATACAATGGCTATGAGATTTTTCTTATATTTCTTTTTAAAATATATATATATATATATATATATATATATATACACACACACACACATATATAGCCCACGTTTAAAGGCTGTTAAATCGCGTAGTTTACCCATATCTTCAGAAAAATATCACTTCTACTTCCGTGGTAAACAACCTGCTTCCCTATTTATAACGGTCTGGCCCTCTAGCAACTTCAGTGAGAAATTATAGCTAATTTGCCTGCAAACGTCAGGTGGTCATAATAATCTGGCCACTCAGTGTATATATACAGTTCATTTAATATATATATTAGCATATGATAGATATATATATATACTAATAAAAGAGAAACATGGTAATTGGCATACGACCTCTACCCTTTTCACTGGCTAATCAGCGAGATATGCAAATTAACTGTCAGCCAAGATGGCGGCTGGCAGCCAGGCAGCTTGAAACTAACATGAGGCTTGCTTGCCTCAGTGATGGAGGATCGTTGGAGGAAACCAACGTTCCCCGCCTGCGACTGCAAGCCTCTGAGCGGGCAGTTTAAGAAACATTGTAACAAATACCGCCGGACTTCAGCCAGCAGATTCGCAACATTGTAAGCAAAGGCCAGAAACCTACTTTCAGCCGCGGAGGCCTAAGAGCTGGAGCCAAACCTCAAGGTAAAGCTGGCCCAGAATAAAAAAAGAAAAAAGAAAAAAAGGAGCAGTTGGGAACTTCAGTCACTCCCAGCCTGAAAACAGCCCCTCACCCAGACTGGCCAGGCACCCCAGTGGGGACCCCCACCCTGATCCAGGACACCCTTCAGGGCAAACCAGCCAGCCCCACCCATGCACCAGGCCTCTACCCTATATAGTAAAAGGGTAATATGCCTCCCAGCACCGGGATCAGCGTGACAGGGGGCAGCGCCCAAACCCCCTGATCGCCCTGCGGCTCTGTGTGTGACAGGGGGTGGGGCCCCAACCCCCTGAGCAGCCCTGCTCTGTGCCTGATAGGGGGGAGCTCCCCAATCCCTCCCCCTCAACGGGCCCTGCTCTGTGTGTGATGGGGTAGAGCCATAACCTCCCCATCAGCCCTGCCCTGAGTGTGAGAGTGGCGGCGCCCCAACCCCCTGATTGGCCCTGCTCTGTGGGTGATAGAGGGTGGTGCCCCAACCCCCTGATGGGCCCTGCTCTGTGTGTGACGGGGGCAGTGCCCCAACCCCCTGATGGGCCCTGCTCTGTGCGTGACAGGGGGTGGCGCCGCCACCTCCCCATCGACCCTGCCTTGAGTGTGACAGGGGACGGTGTCCCAACCCCCCAATTGGCCCTACCCTGAGCGTGACTGAGGGTGGCATCACAACCTCCCAATCTGCCCTGCTCTGTGCATGACGGGGCGGCGCCCCAACTCCCCAATCGGCCCTGCTCTGAGCCCGACCAGGGGCTGCACCTAGGGATTGGGCCTGCCCTCTGCCACCCGGGATCAGGCCTAAGCCAGCAGGTCGTTATCTCCCGAGGGGTCCCAGACTGCGAGAGGGCACAGGCCGGGCTGAGAAACACCCCCCCCCCCCCCGAGTGCACAAATTTTTGTGCACCGGGCCTCTAGTATATATATATAATTTCAGAGAGAAAGGGAGAGGGAGAGAGAGATAGAAACATAATTGAGAGAGAATCATTGATCAGTTGCCTCCTGTATGACCCCTACTGGGGATCGAGGCCACAACCCAGACATGTGCCCTGATCAGGAATCCCATGACCTCCTGGTTCATAGGTTGACGCTCAACCACTAAGCACACTGGCCAGGTGAAATTTTTGTTTTCTTCACAATCTCTCACATCTCTCTCCGTTATCTACTCTTTGGGCAGCTGGTGTAGCTGGTAGAGTAGTCATTTCAGAGTCAGAAAATCTGGGTGCTCCCTAGTTCCACGAACTCCTGACTGTTTGATCCTAGGATATTTACTTAACTTCTCTGAGACTCACTTTTTAAAAATATGCATTATGTAAATTGTTGCTCTTCCAGTCTCCCTTGGGTTTGTGGCAAAACATAGTGAAATACTTATCAAAGTGGTTTGTAAATGCCTAATGTGCTACATAAATATTGGGCACTGTTAGTCTTGAAATCTCTAGATGAAGGTGATGAGATTGGTGAAACTGATGTTTGAAGATGCTCTTTAAATTTATTTTTAAGTTTTTAACATATTAGAAAATTTAATAAGTCATCTGTTCTAAACTATCACTGTTAGTTTACTAAAAATATGTTTAAGGAAATTGAGTATATGAATTTTCAAGTTTATCTTGCAAGTTTATACATTGAATCAGTAACTGAATTGAGAACAACTGTTTCATACTGTGATCTGAAGTTTATCACTCTAGCAATCCTATTAAGTGGTTAATATTCTTTTCAGCCGTTTCAGTAAGTAATGTAGACTGATTGCTCTAACTTATTAACATGGCTATAGATAAATCAGAACTAAATTTCACACCATGTTTAATTGTTCTGAGATATGAGGACCCAGCCTTTAGAAAGGATCAAAAAGAAGGGAACTAACAGGTTAAACCTAGTGACACCATCATTTATACTAATAATAGCCTACGTGGCATCATGCCCTCACGCATCACGCCCTTATGTCATCACAAGATGACCGTCACAAGATGGCCACACACACAGCAGAGGCAGGGCCTGGCAGCAGCTCCACACAGTGAGGCCTGGGAGTCCTGCAGGCATCAATCAGGCCAGCAGGGGAGCAGTTAGGGGATGATAAGGCAGGCAGGCAGGCAAGTGGTTAGGAGCCAGCAGTCCCAGATTGTGAGAGGGTGGCAGGCCGGGCTGAGGGACACCTCCTCCGTGCATGAATTTCGTGCACCAGACCTCTAGTTACTTAAAAAAGAGCTATTTGCCTGGGTTTGTTCTCGGGGCTATTTTTTTTTTTTTTTTTTTATCTGGTGGCATCTATCTATCAACTAACTTTTGGGAAGGAATGAAAATCAGCTGACCTTTTTACAACATCAGTTAGGTTGGAAGTAACTAGCTTCAAATTAATGAAACATAAGCTAATTTCAAGTAGCATCATTTTTTAAATATATTTTTATTAATTTCAGAGAGCAAGGGAGAGAGAGAGAGAGATAGAAACATCAATGATGACAGAGAATCATTGATCGGCTGCCTCCTGCACACCCCACACTGGGGATCGAGCCCATATCCCAGGCATGTGCCCTGACCGGGAATTGAACTATGACCTCCTGGTTCATAGGTTGACGCTCAACCACTGAGCCATGCCGGCTGGGCAAGCAGCATCATTTAACTGAAATAAATCTGTTTCGTTTACCAAACCAACAGGATAGTAGATGGGAGCTCATTGCACTTAAAATGACATGGCATTATTACAAATCTTACTGTTAAAGTTGTCCTTTGACTTTTATGTATAATCCACATATATTAAAGGCTATGCAACCATCTGACTGTCTGACCGGTAGCTATGATGCACACTGACCACCACAGGGCATACAATCAACGCAGGAGCTGCCGAGGTGCGGTGACTTGGCAGCAGCGGTTCTCGGGTGACACACCACAGAACCAGAGAGGAGGGAGCCCGATTCCAGGGAGCGTCACCCAAGAACTGCCCTCTTGCAATCTGGGACCCCTCGGGGGATTCCGGAGAGCAAGTTTTGGCTCGATCCCTGCAGGCCAGGCTGAGGGACCCCATCTGCTGGAGGGACCCTGCTCACATCACAGATGCCCTTCTAGCTGTGGTGCTGCCCCAGGTGCCAGAGAGGGACTGTGGGAGGTTGGCTCCAGGGGTGTCCGGCCAGTCTTTCCCAGACCTGGCCCACCAGCCACCTTCTAATTAATGTTCTTTCAATATGCATGAATGTGTGCACTGGGGCACTAGTTGTTTTATAATGGGAAAATGTCCCTGGAAATTAGGGGACTGTTTCAAAATGAATCGTTCCAGGGATTCTTATTAAAAATGCATAGTCCTAGACTACTTCACCCCCAGACTTCTCACTAGAGAGAAACCCAGGACCTACATCTTCCTCAGTGCCCCATTTGATTCTGGTATTTTGAGAAAACTGGCGATGCCACCTGCCCTCTACTTAAGAAGTTTGTAACTTCTAGTTCACAAGCAGACTGTTCTTCAGACACTCCATGAATGGGGCGGACAGGTCCTGGATCAGTCTCTCTTCTGTATTCATTCCTAGCCTCCTAGGAATTTATTTTCAAGGTGTAAAGAGAATGGTTCAGAGGCAGATATTTTAAGCCAAATGTGTATATTTTGAAAATTAAATTTCACTCAGTAAATGTTCAAAAAATGACCATAATTTTTAAAAAGTGAAGCAAAAATGAATTGAAAAGATCAAAAGGATTAACAGTTATGTTACTTTGATAGGTTTACACCCTCCTCCTAACTGGTGGTTCTGTATCACTATGGCCTCCATTCCCCCATGTACCCCGTGCAGCTGCCATGACTTGACTGCACAGAGCCCCAGATGTGTAAGCCCACACCACACAAACTCAACAGCTGGCAGGAGCCCCTTAGACATCATCAGGTCTTTGGGAGGCAGAATAATGGTCCCCGAAGATGTCGGGTTCAAATCCCTGGAACTTGTATGTTACCTTGCATGGCCAAGGGGAATTAAGGTTACAGATGGGATGAAGGTAACTAAAGCTTGGATTCGCCAAATGGGTTCGATCACAACCACAAGGATCCTACAAAGCGGATCAGAGAGATGCGGTGTTGTGGCCGTGAAGATGGAGGGAGGGGGTCATGAGCCAAGGAATGCTGGAGGCCTCAAGAAGCTTCAGAAACCTGCTAGAGAAATGCCATCAACATCCACCAATGCCTGTGTCCTCTGCCATGAGGAAAATCCCATGGCTGGTGTCACCAGGAGCTATAATAGATCCCTCAGCTTTCATGCCTGGGGTCTCAGCCTCGGTTGGGAATGTCACCCCAAGTTAGGGCCGTGGCACAAGCATACACCGTGGTGCCACAGGGGCCCATCCGAGGGCTTTTCGGAAGAGCAAAGTGACCTCCATGGTCACGGACTTCCTTGGAATGACATCATATGAGGTTGACCACCATGGCATCACGTTCACTGAAGTAGAGACACTGACAGTGCAACATGGACTAAAACATTGTGGCTGGGAACCACTCAGGAGGACAAAAGTCTTAGTGAAGGTCTTAAAATAGAAAACGAGTTATTAAAAACATACCGGCCTGGATAAGTAGCGCTGTTAGTGCACGTATGCTGCCTTTAGATACCACGAAACACTGACAAACTTAGATTTTGTTTAGGGCTTGTTACATTTTAGACAGCTGACATGACTATCCCTCGTTTCCCTTTAACCCCTAACTCTTTATTTCCCCTTCTTAAAAAATAAAAATACAAAACCACAGAATGAACAAAAGATAACCACATGCAACAGCATGGGTAGATGTCACAAACAGTACGTTGACCTAGAGAGGCCAGACACAAGGGTCTGTGGAGGAGGACCTCGTTTACAGAGAGCTTGAGAACAGGACAAGGCCAGCCACTGTTAGCACTAGTCCGGCCGTGCGTAACTGGGGGGTCAGTACCTGGAAGGAGGCTCCAGGAGTCAGTCTCCTGATCTGGGTGCTGGCGACCTCAGCACTTTGTTAAAACTCAAGCGTATAATTGGTGCCCCTGAGTTTATGTACGCTGTGATACAAAGGGCAAGGAAATGCAAGAATAAGGTTAATGCTGTGTTAGTATCTGAAGAAGTCAGGATGCCCTCACTCTGGCATTTAAAGACATGACAGAGGCTGGGCGCTGCTCTCGGTGAGCGCTGGGGAAGGTCCATGGCGAGCCATCCATTGCAGTGAGTGGACAAGGCCCTGTGCGTAGTACTGTTTGGTCCCTGGGAATGGTCACTCTCTCATGGCCCTGGGCAACTCCTTCTGGCCTCCATGAAGACGAGGTTAGGACAAGGCAAAGCTGGGAAGAAGCTGAGATTTTGTACACAGCCTGATAGTCATTTGGTGGCCTGTGCCTGCAAGACATGCATTCTTCCCATCTATCAGGCCACAGGGCTGCCCAGACGTGGCCACCGTGTCCAGCCATGCCCCAAGTCCTGACATGATGCTTCCTTGATCCTTTCCTTCCATTCTACCCACTTCTCTTTTCCTCCTTTTTTGTTTTTGTTTTCATGAAACCTACTTGTTCTTGTTATTATACAGAATTTTTTATACATTAGTCAGTTCTTTAGATTGGTGCGCCTCAATCCTGGAGGCCCATTTGTATTCAATCCTAGTAGCCCACTTGTATTTCTTGAAAGTTTTCTGGACTCACAGCAGACCAGTTGCACAGAAATTTATGGAGATTGCCCCTCAAAGAGAGGATATCATTTCATACTAATGCAGTACTTCCGTAAATCTCCTCCTCCCCTCAACCATCACCTCCCCAAGCAACAGCAACGGGAAGGCCAGAGGTGAGCGCTCTTATGTGGCTTACAAAGGTGGCAGCTCATCTCTTATGTGACATCTCTCCCTCAGGCCACCTCTGGACATTGCTGCAGCCTAAAAGGCTCCATGAAAGGAGTGACTAACCTAACATGTTGTCCTCCAGCCCAGGGAGCACAGGTTCCCAGGGCTGGGTTGAGACTGCAGGACACTGACCAACCCTCCTAGCTGTGGGCACAGACTTCCCCGGACACAGCCCACGCTTCTCTGGGAACCAGGTTAATACTGGCACAATTTGATGTCCCCCCCCTGCCCCAAACAATATTTCTTTTAAACAAATAGAGTTTTGAGTCACTTACTGAAGAGCTAACGCTGTGGTCATTGTCCTAATGGATTTTTAGTGACGTGTGAAGTTCTCAGCGGACAGTCAACAAGGTATAAAGTTTTATGGAAGTATTGCTTTAGTATGAAATTGTATCTTCTCTTTGATTCAAACTCATTACTTCTATATTCTAAAACCTAAGAATCTTAAGTGTGAGAAAGATGTCAATTAAAATTCCTATTTTCTTTTAAAGGACTGTTTGAAGTGGGGGGGCGGTGGAGTATTTTTCCTTGATTTTATTTGGTGGGAAAGTTATGGAGGCGGGAAGGGAGGTGGGAAGGGGGTAATAAAAAGTCGGGGTTTCCCAGCTGGGCTGCCTTGACTACCCCCAGTGCGGCTGGAGGGGTAAGAACCTCACAAGTCCCTTACTCCTCAGTACTGCAACGTCAATGCTCCACAATGTTGGGGCCTAAGGTCCGGGTTCAAGCATCTTTTTACCAGGGTTCACTATCCCCCTTAGACAGGGCAAAAGGAAGACCTGCTTTGGGGAGACTCAGAGGGTTCACTCTGCCATTCTCCAGCCCTGCCCATTCCCCGGGACCTGGGCACATGCCACCAGGAGCCCACCCCCTCCTTTTCGACAGTGACCTGGCAATTGAATTCTTTGAATGCTTGCCCACATGTGTCAGGCCGGCCAAAGGGCCCAGGTGGTCCCCCCCCCCCCCGCCCCATGCCCTCTAGGGGGCAGACATGCCATGAGTGTGCACAATCCCAGGCCTTTGGGGGTGAGTGTGGATGGTAAAAGGTCAGAGATTAAGCCTGTGGCCTGGGCTGTTCACACACATGCACTGAGGTGCCTCATGGTTCCACGTGGAGCCAGATGGAAAGAGATATGTGGGTGGGCCATGGGATCCTTCCCTCAACACTGAGAGACTTGAAAATTCTACCTTTAAACCTGGCCTGCCAAACTCTTAGGGGGACATTTGTTAAGGTCGGGGGACAGACCTTTGACACTGAGGCAGAGGAGAAAGCCTAAACATCGGGGCTCTGTAGTTGAACTTGACCTTCCAGGTGCAGCTTATTTGTCAAGGAAGGAGGCTCAAGCTGCTTAAATTAACGGTCCGTTATGGTGATCTACAGCTTTTAAATATTTAGGCACATGATATCTGGTTCTCCAAATGTATGCTTATTCTCACAAGTTTCAGAAGCAGCCCTTCTCCAAGCCCCGCCCTAGGCCCGCTGAACCAAAATATCTCAGGTCGGGCTGGTACATCTGAGTTTTAACAAGCCCTCCAGATGACTTGTGCCCACGGTTCATTCGCCAACCACTCACTACTAGGCCCTTATCTCCTCTCGCATTTTTTAGACTAAGCCCATGTGTCAACAAAGCGGCGGTGAGTAATTCATCAGCAAGCGATGAAAGCAGATAAAGGACCACAAGGCCCAGACCGAGGCCAACTGCATTCTGTTCAGGAAACAGGTTCACACAGCCCCGGGGCCCTGTGGCTTCCATTCCGACATTTCTCAATCCAAGCGCGCTGGGTGGGAGAGCTGGGGTGGCCACTCCGAGTTCAGCTCATTTCCCCTCAGAGGCAGAATTCTTCATATGTTAGGTTGCCCATTCTTCCCCACTGGCTTCTAAGTCTCTGACCTAATACCCATTCTCTTCCCTAACCATCCCTACTCCTCAGTGCCTAGGATTTTTGTTTTATCATACAACTGTCTAGCCCAGAGCCATTTACTAGTAGTCTCTGCGGTAGGTGAGAAAACAGTTCTTGCTACTACCCTGGGAGCACAGCAGAATCACCGTCGGAGCCTCAAAAACCCAGAATGGACCCCATTCTGACCAATTCAATCCTGATATGAATAGTGTGGTGTATGTGTGTATGAAAGCATGGGGAACAGGTGAGTTTTCATTATTCTGCTCACACGTCAAAATGTCAAAGAACTGCCCTGACTGGTTTGGCTCAGTAGATAGAGCAGTGATGGCGAACCTTTTGAGCTCGGCGTGTCAGCATTTTGAAAAACCCTAACTTAACTCTGGTGCCGTGTCACATATAGAAATTTTTTGATATTTGCAACCATAGTAAAACAAAGACTTATATTTTTGATATTTATTTTATATATTTAAATGCCATTTAACAAAGAAAAATCAACCAAAAAAATGAGTTCGCATGTCACCTCTGACACACGTGTCATAGGTTCGCCATCACTGGGATAGAGTGTCGGCCTGCAGACTGAAGGGTCCCAGATTCTGGTCAAGGGCATGTACCTTGGTTGCAGGCGCATCCCCAGTAGGGAGTGTGCAGGAGGCAGCTGGTCGATGTTTCTCTCTCATCGATGTTTCTAACTCTCTATCCCTTCCCCTTCCTCTCTGTAAAAAATAAATAAAATATATTTTTTAAAATGTCAAAGAACTCTTTTCCCCCCAGATACCCAGAGATGGGGTATTCGATGATTGTTTTACAGCCCTAAGCAAACACTGGTTATTAACATAACTCCAGCTTTTCTAGCCTGCCCATTCCCTTAACGCCTGCAAACGCTGCCTCCAGGAGTGGCATTCCACCAAGAAGCAGTCCAAGAACTTCTGTAAAAAAAGTATCACGGCCCTAACCAGTTTGGCTCAGTGGATAGAGCATCAGTCTGCGGACTCAAGGGTCCCAGGTTTGATTCTGGTCAAGGGGCATATACCTTAGTTGCAGACACATCCCAGTAGGGAGTGTGTAGGAGGCAGCTGGTCGATGTTTCTAATTCTCTATCCCTCTTTCTTTCTCTCTATAAAAAATCAACAAAATATAATTTTTAAAAAAGTATCATGGCCAAGGATAGGTAGCACCTACAGCCCACTGTCTTCCAGGGCTTTAGACAGAGGCTGAATTTAGCTAACGCCCCAGGGCCTCCTGGGTTGTCAGAGTGTTAAGGGAGTGGATACTTGTTTGTTTTGCTTTGGTGCTATTATAGAACATTCTAATGACATCTCCAGTCCACACCCTGCAATTTAGAAATGTAATGTGTGCACGTGGTTCACAGAAGGTGAGAAGCTGTACTTGAAATTCAGGTACAGGACTTGGTGGAGAGTCGGCCGTGGCCGAGGACACATCTCCCTCACATGGAAGGCCACGGAGCTGAGACCTTGTAGCAGGTATTACTGTCAGGTGATTCCTATTCCAGCCATTCCATACAGACTCCACACTGTCCAAACTTAATTAGGGGAAGCACACCTACACGAAGCCAAAGCAGCTGATATGGACCCATGTACCTTGGGATTTAAAAGTACTGCTTCCAGGCAACGCAATAAAACCATTTTGCTAGTTGTGCAAGAACTTTTAAATCTGATCCTCTAATTTTAAATTGTTAGAACAGTTTCCAAGTACAAATCTCAGAAAATGAAAAAAATAAATAAAATCAAGGGAATGATGACTACCACAATAACCCATGTCATTTGTCAAATCCACCCTGTGTAATTCGTATTTTCTCAATTTCACCAAAGAGGAGTACTTTGAGGATACGGTATTACCTGCCTGGATTGTAAGAATGTGCCAAGAGGCTGAAGGCATATCTGAGAGGCACAACTCCAGACTGTGCAGGTGGAAGCCATGCTGGACTTTGTATCAAGGTCAGTTGTAGCCATTCATCTATTGATGAAAAATGGACCTTTTAACCCCCACCAAGGAATAGAGAACATTCAGTTCTACCAAGAGAGCTTCTCTGAATAGCTCTGTTCCACTTCAGACTTAGTTTCAGAGTCTGAAAGCCCGGGTTAGTATTTCCTTCAAGCTATTAAGCTCTATCCTGGGGCCAGGGTGCCCATCTCTGCCTGGAGAGTACATGCGAACTCCTGGACTGGGCTACGGTAGTGTTTATTATTACAAGGACTAGAGGCCCAGTGCACAAAATTCGTGCAAGGGAATATGCTAATTCTAATTAGCATATTATGCCTTTATTATTATAGATAGTTCGCACTAGAGACAGTGATACATATTGAATAAAAATTATAGTTGGGAAGTCCCCACGCACCACCTTCTCCTCTCCTCCCTAGTGTTGCCTACAGAGGTGGCAACCATCTCCTACTTGGCACCATGGCTGCCCTTGGACCCCTCCTGAAACCCAAGGTTCTAAAAAAGAGTCCAGTAAGTTCATCCGGCACCAGTCAGACCGATATGTCAGAATTAAGCGCAACTGGCGGAGACCCAGGGGCATTGACAATAGGGCGCACAGGAGATTCAAGGGTCAGGTCTTGCTGCCCAGCATGGGTTACGGGAGCAACAAGAAAACAACGCTCCTGCTGCCCAGTGGCTTTGGGAAGCCCCTGGTCCACAGCGTCAAGGAGCTGCTGATGTGCAACTGATCTTACTGTGCTGAGAGTGCTCCCCACGTCTCCTCAAAGGAACAAAAGCCACCGTGCAAAGAGCAGCCCAGCTGGCCATCAGGGTCGCCAATCCGATGCCAGGCTGCACAGCAAAAAAATGAATAGACAGATTGTGCGCACATTGTATCTCTGTTAATAAAATCCTAACATTCTGCAAAAAAAAATGTGTAAGGAGGGAAAGGAGAAATAGGGGCCCCAGAAGTCATGTGGGTTCCTAAGTGATTATTATGCTTTAGGAACTGAAGGAGGATTTAGTTCCATTAAGAATGGTAAAAACAATACACCTTACTCCATTTGGCTGCTCGGCAATATTTTCAGTAGCCACAAGGTGGCGCTCACTCCTTAGAAATACAACTTTATATTGAAAACCTGACTCCAAGGAGAACCAGAACAGTGGACCATAAAAATGTCTTTTAATAAAACGGTAAGTCGGTTTTCACAGTTACCGACCACTACACATTAAATACACGAGCAGTGGTGTTCACAAATGTGTGGGATATGGAACACAATGCTTCCTGCTCATTTTTACTTGTTTGAATTTATTTCTCCTTTAGGCTCTCTATGTAAATTAGCATATGTTGATTTCTCTTTTATATGTTAAGTGCTGCACATTATTTAAAATGATTATCCTTTTCTACCTGGAACTTACAACAAAGAGATACTCAACAGATTGAAAACCTCCCGGGACATCTGGGTGGTCTGGCTGAGCTATTGAGACAGGAGGACCATGCCTGAGCCCCTCCCAGCATCACTCCTCCAGCCCAGGCCTTGTCTGAGGGCCTGGGGTCACTCTCCTCTCAGACCATCTGGTCTGCAGAGCCTCAGGCGTTTTGCCATTTTCCTCCACAGCCCCATCAACTTTTCTGTCTTAAAGAATAAAACTGTGAGAAGAAATAGTTATTGCATTTTTTTAAAGGCGTTGCATTTTTTATGTGTATATACTTGTGGGTTTATGCAACAGTGGAAAAAAAAAAAAACCCGGAATGATTTCTATGTTGACTGACCCTGAACCAATGCTGTAAGATAGACATATCTAGCTGAAAAATGTAAATGCACCCAGTACTCGCATGGTCTCTTTTCCTGAACACACAGTGGAACAGAAGTTGACATGAGGAAGTGGTATAATAAGAATAATTTTGAAGGAAGTATGAAGGGGCTAGAGAAGAGGCTGCAGACTGTGGAGTGAAGATGAAGATCTGGGGTGGGGAATCGAGGAGAAAGAAGAGAGAAGGAAACTAAAGGGAACTGAAACCCAGGAACATTTGAATTTGTTCCAGAATGTCCTGAAAACTTTGTACTGTCAGAACATGTGATATGGGCTGTATCCATGGAGAGAAGCATGATGTTTCCTGGAGAATCGTAGACAGATCAGAAAGCCTCCTAAATTCTTGCCTTCTCAATCCAATTAGCAAGCAACCTACTTTTCCCACTTCAGCTCCACTCATTTCTGCTGGAGACTCCACACCAAGATATCCAAGCCTACTCCAGACCCATTCTATCTCACTTCAGCAGTGATTTTAATCACCCCCAAGGAGTTCTCTCTTCTAGATGGCTGTTTCAAAACTCTGTCTCTCTTTTCAAGTTCCCAGACCTGGCTGAACCTGCACCCAAGCCATTAGATCAGCGGTTCTCAACCTGTGGGTCGCGACCCCTTTGGGAGTTGAACGACCCTTTCATAGAGGCCACCTAAGACCATCAGAAAACACATATATAATTACATATTGTTTTGTGATTAATCACTATGCTTTAATTATGTTCAATTTGTAACAATGAAAATACATCCTGCATATCAGATATTTACATTATGATTCATAACAGTAGCAAAATTACAGTTATGAAGTAGCAACGAAAATAATTTTATGGTTGGGTCACCACATGAGGAACTGGATTAAAGGTCACGGCATTAGGAAGGTTGAGAACCACTGCATTAGATGCTTTTACGACCGACTTCCCTGGCCCTGAGCCATTCACCAGGAGCTCACATTAACGGGGAGCATCATCGCTCCCGTCCTCCCTCACAGATGATCCTCTTCTGGTCTTCGGCTAGCCTCCTATCCAGATGCAGGAGGCAACCGGAAAGAATAAACACTGAGCTTTTAGACTCAGAAGCTTTGAGTTTGAAGCCTAGTGAAACAGGAATTTAGGGGTAAAATAGGACAGGTTTAGGAAATATTAGAAATTTTGGAAATTAGGGGGACCATGGAGGAAGCACTGGGCTGCAGAGCAGCAGGAGGTATATTTCCATAGAATGGGGGAGCTGGAAAGCTGCAACAGGTACATTTCCATAGAATGAGGAGCTGGGAACAGCAAAAGGTCTATATTTACAAAATAAAGAGAAGGAAGCCCTTCATTCAGAAGGAGAAGAAGAAAGCCCAAAGGGAAAAGGAAAACAATAAGGAAGGGGGGGGGAGGGTGGAGAACTTCACATGTCCCATGTAAGGCTCAACCTTTGAGCTCAGGAGTTACTATAGTAACCAGTCTGGGGGAATAGTGACCCATCAGAGGGGATATCAAGGCACCAGGATCTGCAGCCTTTATAAGCCATAGGGAAAAGGAACTCAGAGAGACCCTTTTCCCCCTCCCTACATGGGAGTCCATTCTGTGGGACTCTTTCCCTCTCCCCATGTGGGAGTCTGTACTTATTCAATAAATCTCCACCTTTGCTATACCACTCTCTATCCGTGGACTCATTCTTCAATTCCAGCGCACGAAGGATCCAGGTTCCAGTCCAGAAATTCCGTATCACTAGGGCTTTCTAATTACATTTCCCTGGGCAGAATACACCATTTTTCCAAGATGCTGTTTTCTCGTGTCTAAAACTTGCTATAATAATGCAACCTCCCTGTGATGCTTTGAGGGTTGCCAATGAGTTATTTGTGAAAGCACTTTCCACACTTTCCTCAGCTCTCTGTCTGTTGACTTTAAAATGGAAGGATTTTACTCCCATAAAGTATGATTCCTTCCCAAGTCCTCACCCACCACTGCCTGCCCTGATGAGACCACATCTTTCTCATTGTTAGGCTGCTCTCTTATTCTGGGACTTAGCTGTGAGCTCCACCCTCTCCATCACCAGCCTTGAAGATCCTCTGCACTGTGATCACTGGGGCCTTGGAGAAGAATGTGAAGTTCACCTCTCCAACCCTGAGCTCATCACCCCTCAGACCCCAGTCATGTGAAGGCATGTCTGATAGATGGTCAGAGTCTGTTTTATAAATTTGTAGACTCCATGTTAAGGCTTTAGGACATTCTCACATTTAACAAGTAAATGAAAAATTGTAAAGAATGCAGCTTATAAAGAAAGGTATTACATTCCTGCAGACAGTGAAATGCGATGTGTTATCTTCAGCCTGAAGCACAAGCTGGTAGTATTTTGCAGACTCCTCCTTAGCAGCCCCAAGTGGCTCTCTCTGGAGGTGATATAGGCAATGAAGGGATGTCAGAGAGTAAGTGCTGAATCTGATGGACGGAAGAAAAACCGGTTACCTGTTTCGGACAGGTCAGGCGCCTGTCTTCCATTTGAACTAGGACACAAAGTAATATTCCTAAATTCTGAGGCTGAGGGAGCCCTCTCCTCTATGCATGTGAAGTTTGCGGCTAAGATTCCCGGTCATTTGTTTCTAAGCACTTCATCTCCATATGAAAGTGACAATTTCCTGGGCACTTACTTCTGGCCCAGGGGCTGTCAGTTTGGTGCTCAGTTACTCCTATTGTTAAGCAAACCTATCATGTTGTCTTCCTCTACTATCAGAGTTTTGGCAAAGGTTGCTCAGCAGGTCAAGTTTGCATTGGTTCAGGCCTCTCCTACATTAATACCATCAACAACTGTCAGGCGTGTTTGAGGCACTGACTCCTCCCATGAGCTCTCAAGGAATATGTCTGTGTGTGTATACATTATAGACGATAATGATTGCCAGCCATTATCAACTTTAATGTTTTCCTTCCCAGCTAAATTCCTTTGGCTGTTCAACTTGCACCTACATATACATATGTTCGTACACACACACACACACACACACACACACACAAATAAATGTGCCCATCACTGGTTACTATCTGCCCAGGGAATGAAAATCCATTTGAATAATAATTCATTACGGCAAATGTATTTGCTTTTAACAGACAAATATGAAAAGAATTCCTAAGAAATTATTTTTACGTCCTCCAGCTTTCTGCTTTCCCAACAATGACAAGAACATTAGACTAAGAGTCTACCCGGGGGGGGGGGGGGGGGGGGATTATGCACAAACAAGAACCGTGTGGAAAAACGGCAGGCCTGTGAAAGGGAACGGTTCAATCAAATAAAATGCAGATCTCCACGGTGGCCAACGCATGCCAGGAACACAAACATGGGGCAGGGTGATCTCCTCTTCCCAGTCACAACACCCGGGTGTTTACCTCTATCTATGACTGCAACCATCCTCATGGCCTGAGGGAGGCGCTGTCGCTCCCTTAAAGTATCTCAGGCAAAGCTGAAATATTTTAGTCCCCTCTAAATATCTGCAATAGAACAAAATGGAAAAATAACTCAAGATAACAAAAAACTAGATATTCCGGCTCAAAATTAATTTCAGAGATTCACACTCCCTAGGCACAGGAGGTTATTTATTTACCGGACTCAGGAAAGAATTAAATAAATGCAAGACTTGGAGAAGTGGTGGGTGGCACTTTTCTCCTTCCCTGGGTCTAGTCCGTATTTCCTCCTTCTTCCTTCCTGACACCAGGGAGTGGCAAATTAGAGACCCATGGGACCGAACCCAGCCAGCAGCCTGTGTCTGGAAATAAAGTTACAGTAGAAGCCAAGCCACGCTCATTTGTTTGTTCATTGTCTATGGCTGCTTTCATTCTGTACCAGAGTGGTATAGTTGATAGAGAGACAAAGCATCCCATAAAACCTAAAATAATTGCTCTTGGCCCTTTAACGTACCTTTGCCCTCTCCTGTCCGCGAGCTATATTATTTTTCAACAAGGGATACAGAGGTGACAGTGGTAGATTTGTATAAGGATGTGTGTCTGGTCAGCTGGGGAGGGGGAAGGGGGGGCGGGTGCCAACTTCTTCAAATGCATGTCTGCAATATGCTGGAATTACCATCTGCCAGCCACTGGCAGTGAGTCACATGCAGGCAAATGGGAAAAGGCACTTGGAATGCGTATTCGGAGACTACACACCACGGGCATGGACCCTGTGGGGACAGAAGTGGGGTTTTCTTCTCTGCTTCCAGCTGAGAGTTACACCAAGGAGAGAAAAAAGAAAACCCCAACCCCCTGCCACACAGCGGGGCGGGGCTGCAGGCTCGGTGCTCTGGGCTCTCCACTGGGGACAGGCTGCACTTTACAATCCTAGAAAGCCTGTGTCTGTTCAGAAATGTAATTCCCAATCTGATCACAAGAGCTCAACGCTGAAAATGTGGCACAGAAGAGAAAAATGTTCGGATAAATGGGGGGAAAAAAAATGAAGGGTTTTGTGCAAGAGAGAAAATTACAGGAAGCAGTGAAGAGACATTCATTCGTATGAGAAAGGACAGGGAGGTGACAAAAAACAACACATCTCATATATCGACATTTTTTTTTTTTTTGCATAGTCTGGCTAATAACATACATGAGAGGTTTTAGTCCAATGACACTGTGTGCATCCGGGGAATAGACACCCATGGGGAAATTCTCCAGGCATGGGAGGAGTGTGGTAGAGGAGAGATCTATGGATGAAAAGCAACAAAAGAGCAGAAATAATGGGTGCCAGACACCTTCCAGGGAACTGGGAAAAGCTGCGATGACTCAGGCTGTGGGAACAGGATTGCTGATGATCCCAATCCACAAGATCTTAGCCTTTTCAAAATGAGGGACAGGGTCGTGTGAGAAACTGTGCTTCAGGTGATCTGGTATTGGTCCTGAACACATGTCAGAACTGACTGACTGACAGATGGTTTTGAGCACAAGAGGGTGAAGTGAAGCTCGGGAGGTGGGGGGGTGGAGAAGGGCAGCATGATTCACAAGGACTCGTGTGTGGGCAGTGTGCCACGCAGCACGAGAGGCGATGAAATGCGTCAGCCCTGGAGCGAGGCTGCTGGCTCTGAGTGGGTGCTACCGCGTCCTGGCCGTGTCACCCTGGGCAAATTCTGGAACTTCTCCTTCGTGTTTCTGGTTGTCAGTGGACATAGTAATAGCAGAGGCTGTTGTAAGGAGTGAATAAGTTGATGCAGATAAAGGTCTGAAACCCGAGCCTGGCTCAGATTGGTGCTATGTAATTCATCATCCGCTCCGACCAGGGACATGGCCGTCAGGCCAGCAGCCAGCAACATGCCACAGCCCGGAATCAAATCGGATTTTAGGAAAGCGCTTTACCAACTCTCACAGGACACCACCGAGGACCGACGGATAAGGTCGCCTGAAGAACAACACAGATGAGAAGATGCAGACCTGGTTTCACAACTACAATTTCATTCCGCTTGATGAAACCTCTCTAAATCCAAGCCTTGTCATTGTCTTCAGTCCTGCCCTTTTCAACATTCCTTATTCACAAGACCTGAGATTATTTTATTGTGAAAAATTGAAAAATGTTGTGGAATATTCCAAGTTATAAAAATAACTTTCAACATTCAGAACTAACAAAACAAGGAAGTATCATACCTAAAACACTAGTGATTTCTCACTTACTGGACATATCCCAATAAATATGGAGAAACCTCTTAGTGAAGAGATAGGAGAGAGTCCTATGAGGCTCAGGTTGAGATAAACCTTGTTCATTCTTTCAGTTCATTCTTATGTTTATTAAGGATTTAATATATGTTAGGCATTGTCCCAGGTACCTGGAATTTATTGAAAGAAAACAAATCATGTGTCTTTGTGAAACTCACATTCAGATGGGATCCTTACTAACCAGAATTTCTATGAATCATGACATCTTGGTTTCGCTTAAAAATTTTCCACAAAATATGCATAAACTTGGCAAACTAAGTTTTTCTCATCTATAAAATGGCAATAAAATACCATCACTGCATACCATGATTTAGAATCATTCACCCCATCAACAAGCATCCATTACTTTGTGCTAGGCTCAAGCAAATGAAGGAGACAAAGTCCCTGCCCTCAGGGAATGTCAACCTTTTATTATTGGGAAGATAAAGTCAGATAGTTAACATTCATACCAATATTTATATACAAATTTAAGCTGTGACTAGTAGATCCTATCATATGAACATGGTTCCTGAGTCTCTGATAGGCTTCTTGGAGATATCTGGTGTAGGTTTGGCTGTCACCTAAGTCATGTATCAAAATCATAGCCAGCGCCTCTGGTAGCATCATTGATGCTGTGCTCCACACTCTGACAAGTAGCAGGAAAATGCTAGGACTTCCACAAAACCTAGAAGGAGCTCCTTCCTAAGAAATATCCAGTTTTGCTGCCAAACAGTCTCTTCTCCTACAGGGAGGCCTGGGGTAAGAGGTGCTCTGCGTGGGAGGAGCTACGCCCAGAACCTCAGATCCAAATGGACATTCCTAGATCCACAACATGACAAGGAGGAAGTGCACTGCGGTTGGTCCCTGGAGGTGGAACCAACATTAACTGGCAGAAGGTAATTTCCTGGGGTGAGGGATGGGCTAAATGATCAGGGGAGGAGTCATTCCTCAACTGAAAGTCTGTTCTCTCTATCCGCTCTTCCATTCCCCTCCTCTGGTAACCATAGAAGCCACGCCCTTATCCTCAGGTGTGCTCCACAGGTGGCAGTCTGGTGTGCAAATCCACCTGCTTCTGCCCCCTCCCAGGAAGGGCTCTGAAAGGTGACATGCAGGCCACAGGCTGCCTACAGCGTCCACTGAAGGGACCAAGAATTTACTCAGAAGCTAAGAGTGGCTCCATGAGTTTGGAGATTACATGAGATAGGTTCCTCCTCTCCCTCGTTTAGGCCACACATATTTTCCAGTACATAGGGGAGAAGAGGGATCCTTTCATTCTTTATTCATCCAACAAATACGTACTGAGCACCTATCATGTGTGAGGCAGGTTCCTAGGAGGCAGGTGGGGAAGACACACAATAAACACATTAATGTGTGTTAAGTATTAAAAGATCAGCTGGGTTAGCGCTATGGACTAAATTGTGCCCTACCCCAAATACATTTGTGGACATACTAAACCCCAATGCGACTGTATTTGGTGATGGAACTTTTAGGAAGTTATTCAAGTTAAATGAAATCTAATGATGAGGTCCTAACTCCGAGGAATTGGTGGTCTGGTAGCCTTACAAGAAGCAGAATCTATTTTTCTCTCTCTCTATGTCTCTCTCCATAAACATTCACCAAGGAAGGGCCATGTGAGGGAAGAGTAAGAAGGCAGCCACCTGAGAGCTGGGAAGAGGGCTCTTACTACAACCCTCCCACGCTGGCACTGGGATCTTGGACTTTCAGCCTCCAGAACTGTGAGACACTACATGTCTGTTGTTTAAGCCACCCGGTCAATGGTACTTTGTTATTCTGGGCCAAGCAGATTAAGACAGTCAGATAGTGATAAGTGCTCAGAATTAAAACCAAGCACAGAAAAGGGACAGAGAGAGATGACAAAGAGATAGGAAGACCTTCTGAGGGGAGACTTTGGACTGAGAGCTGAACTGAACGAAGCTAAGATTCATTCAAAGGCCCTCCTGGTCTCAGGTTGAAGAATGGTCGCCATCGGGATATGACAGGGCTCATCAGTAGGAGCAAATGAGACCACCCTTTAGAATATTTTTGGGAGGAAATGTTACACTAGTTAATCTGTGTTTCCTTGGGCTACTCCCTTAAACCCCGTGCCATGTTTTCTGGACTGTGACATGAGGACAATAATAATTTGTAACTCATTCGGTTGTTGGGAGGTTAAATGAATGAATGCACATGAACCAATGCCTGACACACAGTCCACGCATAATAAACACTAGCTATTATTACTACCACCCCTACTACTATATCTACTATTATAACAACTACTGCCATTATTATTATTATTATTATTATTATTATTATTACTGGAAAGCCACAGACAGAATATTAAAAAAGAAATTTCAGCAATGGTACCTGGCAATTAAACCTCCTCTGAGCATCCTCGCCCTCACCATCGCTGGGATATTAACTTTGCTTGTCTCTCTCCCCCCAGCTCCATCAAAGGAGCAAAAGCAATGATGACGCCCTTGGGCCGTGAGCTTGGAAGTCCGCTACATGAGTTCAAAGCCTTCAGTGACAAAGGCTTCCTCCTGATGGGACACATTCATTCTGCTCACTGAGACCAGAACACTCCCGGGTACCTGTTCTGGTCCTCGCATTCCTCATAGGTCAGGCTGCAAACCAAACACCTTTAGCAAGATGAAGACTCCCTTTCAGGTGCTACTGAGGAAGAACAAGAAAGATGGAAACAAGACAAAAGAAAACAAGGAAGAGAGAAGCAGGAGTGGAGGAGAACTGGAAAGAAAGGTGAAGTGGGGAGACCATGAAGGCCATTAGGAATTCACTGTTGACTCAGTTGTTGACACAAGTAATCAACATGGGACTGGAGAAAGGAATTATTAGGTGGGCAGACATTGTCCACTTGGATCTACTTGTCTCATAGGTAGGTATTTCAGGGAATTACTTTGTAGAAAGCTTGAGTGCATTGAAATGAGTAAACGATCCTGACAAATGTTTCACCTAGGCTTTGTTTTTATAGAGGCGTTTTTACAATTACATAAAGTGAAGAGAAATTGCTTTGAACCTGCCAGACTGTAAGTTTCCTAAGGGAAGAATCTGTGCATGTGGTTTTCTTTTGAGCATCTTTTTCTTCTTCATGCCTGCTAAAACCAGTTGCACATGTACTCAATTAGTGGCCCTCTGAAAGGTTTTGGACACCTTTTTGCATGTTTTTCCCCCAAAGTACTCCAAATCCACTAGTTTCCATAGACTTCTGATTTTTCTTTCTCATTGTTCAACAAAATTATTTTATTTTTAATTTTGAATATGTCATCAAAATTTTATACACCACAATGTTGTCTGTCAAAGAGGCCTATTACTCCTAAATACTGACGTTATTCTTACATTATCAGAGCTGTTCTTGGTTTTTAAAAAATATATATTTTATTGATTTCAGAGAGGAAGGGCAAGGGAGAGAGGGAGGGAGGGAGAAAGAGAGAGAAAGAAACATCAATGATGGCAGAGAATCACTGATTGGCTGTCTCCTGCACCCCCACCCACTGGGGATCAAGCCCACAACCCAGGCATGTGCCTTTGACTGGAATCAAACCCGGGACCCTTCAGTCCGCAGGCTGACGCTCTATCTACTGAGCCAAACCAGCCAGGGCAGCTGTTCTTGATTTTAATAATATTCTGTGGAAACCAGGTGATCTGCATGCACCCCCCCCACCCCCCAGCACCCCCTCCATCTTAAATACAAGCAGTAGTTTGTTTAGAAAGTCACAGAGGTAGATGAAGTGAGCCAGCGAGGCTGTGTGGACTCAGGAACCAAGTTACAGAGGCAAAAGAAGGGCTCTGAGGTTAGGAGAAAGAAAGCAGAGGTACCCACCTGGGGGAAGGAGAGTAGAAAGAAATGCATGGGTGTGCACAAGAGAAAGTGATAGCAGCCCTTATATGGCTTTTTTAGGAAAATTTGATGTTAGGCATTAGGTATGAGTACAAAGTCTTACTTTGGTTACACTGAGAATCAAATGAAAACCTAGAGGAGGGGTGGATATTTTTTTAAGTCAAGTCCTTCAGCAAGAATATTTGGACAGTTGTTAGCATGCCCCTTAATAGCTATGGAATTAAGGTGGGAGTGGAGCTGGTAAAAAAGAACCAGGGATTAGGAAGTTTTAAGGGAAGTGAATACAGATTAGAACTGCTATAGAATGTGCTGATTTTTGTCTGAGGTAATTTCCCTTGAGGCAACAGGGGTATTTGGAAATGACCATTGGATTAATCATCAGAAGATATGTGTTCATTTTCTGCTACTGCCATATACTACCGGTTTACCTTTAATAATCATTTGACCTTGAACAGTCCTTGGCCTTGCTCTTGTATGTAAAATGACTGCAAGGTCATCTACATCCCACAGTGGATAATAAGGAAGCTACAGACAGGTGCTCTGTGAACAAATCTAATATTTATATATCTCTCCCAGTATTTATATCTATATTTCATGTTCCTGCCTTTTCCCATTTTCTAAAATCTCCAATACAATGTGATTATTTCTTAGTATGTGAATTTTCGGCCCTCTGCCCACTTGTGTCATTTATTATCTATTTGTTCATTCATTCAAGTGGTTATTACAGGCTGTTCTCCTAGGTTCATGAATAAATACTCTCCACAGGGTATCCCCGAATGATGGCAAGTCAGCTCAGATGAGGATAATGTTTTCTGAACTCCAGACACCTCTTCTCTCATTTTTCTTTCATTTCTGTCCTATTCTTGACATTTAGAGAAAGAAAATTGCCTGGATGCTAAATGTTGGAATCAGATGCGCTTGTTACAGACAATCTTGGTTTCTAAGTAGGAAGTTTTGTGAAATATTCTTGCCCCACTTTCAGATGGGTCTCTTGTGTTTCCTGAAGAGTAATCATGTGACCAACTAGCCATCAAGGTGCCAGTGGAAAAAATCTTTCCTCCTTTGATAAGACCATGTAGAAAAAATCTTAAGGGAACATTTTAGCTCTTTTGTACAAAAAGAAAAATCATTCTTATGGATTTCTACCTACTGGCTCAGTAGTATTCACCTCCCAATATCTATAGCTTATTCCAGGTATTAAATTAACATTGAAATATTAAGTTTACTTTTGTGTTTAATGTCTTAATGAGAGATAATGACTTATAATTTGGTTAGAGTTTTTCGTAATTTATAAAATACGCCAAGAACATCTAAGCCACCATTCTCTAAATTAAATCTAATTTTTAGAAAAGGAAGTGAATTGATATTTAGTTAAAATATAACATTTTAGAGGAAAATGACATGATTAACTCTCATATCATACTAAGTCAGTGATGCTTAAAAAATAACTCCATTTTAAACCAATCATGGCTTGCTTATTTACTTATTAAAAATTTCTCACTTTTAAACTGAGACATCTATTTATACATTTATATATATATATATGTTTCATTCACCAAATGTATGCATTATATCACTATATATCTTTTACACCAGAAAAATCCTCACTCATTATCTCAGATAGCTTTTGCTGCAGAACAAACTCCTCAGTTTACTGGCTTAAAGTCACCACTATTTTTAGTTAGGTCAGAATTCTCTTCCATGCACCAGTAGCCAGCTGGCAGGTGAGCTAGTGACCAGGTGATCTGGGATGGTCTCTTGTATGTATCTTTAGGTTGGCAGCTGCCAGCTTGGGTGTCTCATTCTCCTTTGGGTGGCCTTGCATCCCTCAGCAGGCTGACAGGCTCACTCTAATGCTGGTCTCAGGGTTACAAATGCACCAAGAGAGAACAGTGAGTGATATTCAGGTCTCTTCTTGTGTGATGTATGCTAATGTCCAATTGGTCAAAGCAAGGCAGCCGTGTGCTAAGCTCATAGTCGGTGTGGAAGGGAACTACGAAGGCATGATTCCATCCTGGGAATTGTTACAGCCATTTTCTGTAAACAATCTACCACACCCAGTATCAGCCAACACCTATTTCTGTTCAAACATTATTTTCTACCCTTTTAATGTTAATATTCCTACTTCTCGATTGTTTTGGTTCACTTCGCTTTATATGTCTTTGCCTATTTCTTTGTTTCCAATGTACAAAAATAAATTTTAAGTTATGTTTTCCGCAAATTGTTTATGGTGATTTGTGTGTGCATGTGTTTGGGAATGGCGGGCTTGCATACACACTCATTTATTTGTTAATCCAATTTGATATTGAGCGGGAGAAATTGGCCCACTTATATTCAGCATAATATCATCTCACTTTATTTTTATTATTTATATGTTATTAAAAAGGGCTTACTTATATTGCTACACTTTATACTCCAGGAACTAGAGACAGGGAATCACCCTTTTATGAGCAGTCAAGTAAATGCAGACAACTCCCTCTAATGAGACAAACACCTCGATGATCTTGGTGAGAATTATGGAATTATGTTTTTCTAATTTTGTTTTCTATCTTTATTATATTCGAAGATAGATAGACCTCACTTTGTATTGAGGGTGATGATTTTGCATTAGTATTTTTATATTAGGATGTGTCAGATTTCATTTCATTTGTACTTTATATCTCCTCCCCCTTTTTAAAACTAAGTGATATCTGACATGTTTTTTAAAAAGTGAGCATAGAAAGGGAAAAAGTAGACTAACTAAAATGCTGAGTTTTAACATATTGAATAAAGCCAGGGTGGTGTTTAACATGTTGCTGTTAAGTAGATTGATTTTTGTCATTCCAACTCAAAGACTCTTTCCCCCAGATAAGAAATTTTACAAGGACTGCTACAACTCTAGCTGGCCTGGCTGTGGGGGGAATACAGTCTGTGCAGACGTGTGCTATTCAGCTTCTACTACAGGGCCCAGACTCTGCAGGCCCTAAGTGCATGTTTGTGAATTGAGTGTTTGGCAGCTGCAAATATCACAATCAAGGGATAACAATTATCTCAGACTATAGCCCTCTCACGGGTCCTCATGGTCCCCAAGTGGCTGTTTAGCAGTGGGATGAACAATGCTTGCCTCAGCAGGAGGCTGACTGCTGAAATCTTGGCTCATCTAATTACCATTTTTCCTAAAGGCCTTGTCACCTAAAAGAGTTGTGCTTCGGGTTTACAGGATGGGCAATCCTCCATGCCAATCAGTGTTTTTTCACAAAGCATGCTTGATTTTCTTTGGCTATGAAGCTGCTGTGTCTTCTACTCTTTCCAAGACTAGCCAAAGCTTCGTCAGATTTGTCCAGCTTCAGGCAGCCTTACTTCTCAACTCAGGCCCCAGAGGTTCTCAGAGCTTTCAAAAAGAGTTTCATTTCTCAGCTAAGACTCATAAAATCAAACTCACATCTCTCATGCCCCTGTTTAATGCCTTCCCGTACAACTCTCTAATGTGTAGACTTCAGCCAAGGGCCAATTAAGCAATTTCCCCCACTTTTTATGATTTCCTGCTTATAATGCTTCCTCTTTTTCTCATTCTTTGACAAAACAACATTAACAATGATGCTTTTAGTTTATCTTCAACAGCTTGCAAAAGCAAGAATGGAGAGAAGGGCAGAAGCTTGTCCAGCAAAGCTCAGAGGAAAAGGAGTGTGACGGCCCCTCCCCTCAGAGACCTCGACAAGTGATGCATAGTACAGAAAACGATAAATACACAAAGAATCAGGTAAAGATCAAAATATCATCTTTGTTGTTGTTAAATCTGGATTGGACATTGTGAGCAAATGGTTAAGGACAGGTCCCAGCTAACCCAGAACTGCGGGGAGAATCATCTCAGAGTCTGGACACAACAGAATAGAGATACATGTAGAATGTTATGCCCACCTTATCTGCTATACCTGGGCAGAGGAGCTAGGGTGTGGCATGGAGGCCCGGGCTTCTATAATTATAAAGTCCTGCAAGGTCAGATGGAACCAAATGACACTTACTTCTGTGTTAAGGTGACTCCCACGCACTTCGCTCCTGTATGGTTGCTGTGGAGCAAAAGAAGCTGCATATTTGGCAAGGTGCTGGGCCACCTCATGACATGAAGATGCTTTACCTGGAGAATTTTGTGCTCTGTATCCTTATAAGCAAAGATAGTATTAAGTGAAAACCTACTGTGTCTTCTGGGTTTGACAACTTGAAACTGTAATACCTACAATATCAGAGCAGAGACCTTTAGCCACCCTCTCAAGTCTTAGTCCTGAGACACAGCAGCAAGGGCAGGCTACTTGCTCAGGACAATTAATCATTGTTATATGATAAGGTGAAGTTCCCCTTCTTATGCCCCTCTGAAAGCCAAAAGAGTGAAGACAAAGAGAATAAGACCTCCTGTGCTCAGGGCTTGGTCCATTGAGAGAGGAGGTGATGAGAGTGAGAAACAAGAACAAAGAGAGCAAGGTCACATGTGAACAGGGCTTCTCATGCATAACTTTACCCAGTTGAAAGGCTTGGACAAACACATGTCAAATTCTTCACCGATCTAACTAATCAATCTTTTCCCCATGGATAGGAATAACTCAGGGGTGGAAACAATTTGTGTTTCTCTAAGACAAATGAAAAAGAAAGAGAACAAAGAACATGGGCATGGGTCTGCTAACATACTGCAAACATGTCTCTCTCCGGCAGACAGCTCACTCCTTAAAATCTGGGCCTAGTCGACCTCTGTATCCTAGCTATTGGCTGAGTGCCAAGAACCCAAGAAATAATTTCAATAACAAATGAATTATAAATTAATGACTAATCAATCTCCAACCTTCAATGTATACACTATATAAGTCTTTAACCAGTTAACTGCCATGATATTTTTAATTTAATTTAAAAAGATCTACCACTTGTGTCTATAGACGCTTATGGCGTACAAATGGTTAATAAAGGTTTTAGACTTTACCTACCAAATCTTATAGTAAGGAGCCAGGTAAACAGTACATATACAGTATTAGAATTACATTGTTTTTTTCCTCTGAAGACTTCTGAGCTGTGTACATGAAGAACATTTATGAAAAATTAATCTCATTCATGTTTTTACTGATCTCTAAAGTGAGAAACATAGTCAGTATTAGAAAACTGAGACCATTTTGAAAGAATGCCAAGTACCAAAGAGGCTATTTCAATTGTTGTAACTTCACACAAAAGCTAAATGTGTTGGGAATCTTAAAGACCAGTTTCTTAAAGGCACTTAACACAGAAGTCAATTCCAAGCAAGGGAGTAGAGGCTGGGGAAAAAGGAAAATGGATAGGCTACTTTCTTTTTAAAAGAAAAATACCCACAAAAGGAAAAGCTATTGTTAAATTAATGCCAAATAGGAATAGACAATGGAGAGATTATTTGAAAAATCTGACTGATAAGGCATCTAAGAGCTTTTCCTGACATGATACTTAGAGCAATTACCATTTAACAGGAACAGTTTCTAGGAATGAATAGCAAGGGAGAAGGTTAATGGAGATGAGTCTAAACAGATAAAACCATCTAGCATATTGTTTAATCCAAACTTTTTGAGATACTGTTAATTTCCCATCCAAGTTTAAGGTAAATTACCTGACTTGAACTTTTAATTATGGTCAGATAAAAGGTTTTGATACCCTCTTTGATTGAATTGATTTTTAGCTTAAAAAAAAAAAAAAGAGGAGGTCAATTTCTGTCAAGACAGGCCTAAAGTATACTGGGTAAAAAGATAAGGCAAGGTGAGCAATAGTAATTAACACTGGTTGCATAATGGCCTGACTTAAAGCTAAGCACCTATCCTGTAAAAACCATAAGATCTGAGTCAACCGACAAAGTAGTTTATAAGCAAAATTTTCCTAATGCATTCAACTACTCAGTTTTGGGTAAGATGAATTTCACAAAAATGATTTAAGTTCCCTGCAAAATTATTCTATTGCAGCAGCCTGAAAGTGTTAAATATTGTAGCATATGATATTAAAGTTAATTTTCAGTGGTTATGTTTTACTTTCAAGTTCAGTTGCACAGCATATTCCTGATTAAGTAAGCCATCCAATATCTGTCTACACATTTCACAATTTTGTCTGACCCTCACTCAATTTTACTGTCCAGTAAGAGGATGCTAATTTAGAAATGCAATATACTCATCAAGAAATTATGAGTTAGAAAGAGAAGACCAAAAACAGGAGGAGGCAGGTTAGGGTGTGATCTTATTCTGAGAGGAGATGCTGGGTGTTACAGAAAAGATTGGGGCAGCTAGATGTCCAAATAACTCAGCCTGACCTTCACAAAATACCTCCATTGTTTTGTTTGAAATAGTGTGGCTAAAAAATAATATCATAAAAGCTCACATTAAAATGTACATATGAAAAACACATTAAAATAAAAATTAGACTCTTGGAATTATCTGTGCCATTTCTACTTGTATTAGGACAGTCAGTTGAGGTCTTAATGTATTTGTTAACTTACTACCCTCATATAATGTTCATGATATTAGGGAAAACTATGTACCTAATGGGAAATATAAATACTTGATTTTAGTTGGATGGGGGAGAAAAGTAAAAAAAGAAAATGGAAAGAAGAAAAAAGGAACAAAGAAACAATGAAGAATAAAGAAAATGCTTTATAAAAATAATCTGAAACCAAATAAAGAAAATCTGGTGAGTGGCATTTTAACGATCTAAACAATTTCAAAGTCAAAGAAAAGATGGGACAAACAGGAAGATTCTAGAAACAGAGCAAAATGAAACTCAAAAAACATTGGCACAGAAATGTAAAACTATGAACCTAAAATTAAAACTTCCAGATATATGTTATAAAATTATTTCTTTTATTTTTTATTTTTATAAAGACCTAAGGATCCAGGGAATAATCATACTCTTGAAGATAACCAAGAAAAAACATGGGTATAAAAGGGATTTTTTCATCATGCTTTTTATGTGTTTCAATGACCCATGGGAGGTGGACTTCTACTTTAATGATGTAGCCATGCCTCAAAATGAGTCTGGGGATCCTCTTCCAGATTAATCTTCAGAGTCTATTAATGTTATTTTTATACCTTTGGGTCTTTCATTTGGGGCAGGCTCCTATCACTAGTCTTCAAGCTGGAGGGCCTTCAGACTGGTAAGTACTGGCAAACCCCAGCCAAATCCAGTGTTTTAAGAGGGAAATAATGCCGGCTAACCCCATCCTGTATCCTGTTCTATAGTGCTGATAAGGAACCCAAGGAACAGAACTATATGAAGGGTATATCCATGAACTCAAGAAGATACAGCACTGAGTACGGCAGTGGGGTAAAAAGCAAGTTATGTCTATAAAAGGGTTGGCAAATAGGCTCCATTTCAAGTGCCAGCTGTGACTCATTGCCAGTGGCTGTCTGGAACACTTCTTCAGGAATAACTGCTAGGCTAAGTCTCAGATTAGAGGGAAAAATACAGAAATACATGAATTTATAATGTGGGAGTAGGAAGAGTCATACATATCTGATGCACACTGCCACCCTTGACATAAAAATATATTTGACACCCCTGATATAAAGAGTATCTAGAGAGATTTTCTTGTTCATGGAGTGGCTCCAAAGTGGTTGTAGCAAGAAATTAAGCATATAGTAACAGAAAGACATACACACATATATATTCACACATGCACACAAACACTATTTACAAGGGTAGGCAAAAGAAGGTATACAGTTGTTCGTATGGGAAATCATACAATAATTAGTAAATAATAATACAAGCATAAACTCTGTTTCACGTACTCACAAATGTAAACCCACTATTGCTTACCCCCGTATTATACACACACATAAATAAGACAAGAGATGAAAAACATTATTTTGAAGAACAGCACACACTGGAATATATAATTTTTGCTTTGTTAAAAAAAATCAGGTTCTTTATTGAATAATCAACTGTTGGTAGATTAGATTTTCCTACATTAAAAGAATGACTTAGGGAAAAATTCATTTTTATATATACCCAATTATGTAAATTACTTAACAGTTACACAATTATGTGGATTACTTCCTCACTCTCTTCACAATTAATTATCCTTGAAGCCAGCTGTGTAGGGGGTTGGCATCCTCCTGTTACATCACAGCTGTTTTTTCCCACATCCAAGCAGCACCATCTTCCAGTCTTTCAGGCATCCCACAAAGAAAGGAAAGTAACTCTCTTTGCAAGAAATGTTGAGATTCTGGTTAACCACAAAAACTAATGGCCTTATTTAAACGCACATCTAATGGAAAAGAATCCAAATTCATCAGTTATACATATAAACATTTTGTCAGTGCCTAAGGTAAGACATTTTAAAGCGCTTCACAAAATTGCTCGTATAATCGAATTAGATAATTATCCCTTAATTGCACAATTTTTGACTATTCTATTTAAGTAGTTTTAAAATTTGTTATTTGCATTTTTCTTATTAATTAAAAGTAATAGCACAAAAAGAGCCAATAAACCTGCTGCCACATGCATCTAATGGATGAATGCGCAATTAGAATTCATTCTCTCTCTTTAAAATACTTTGGAAAGATGATTTTTTATTTTTTTTATTTTTATTTCTTTTTATTTTTTTAAAAATATATTTTATTGATTTTTTACAGAGAGGAAGGGAGAGAGATAGAGAGTTAGAAACATCGATGAGAGAGAAACATCGATCAGCTGCCTCCTGCACATCTCCCACTGGGGATATGCCCGCAACCCAGGTACATGCCCTTGCTGGAACCGAACCCGGGACCCTTCAGTCCGCAGGCCGACGCTCTATCCACTGAGCCAAACCTGTTTCGGCGATTTTTTATTTTTAATTAGAAAAACTTATTTAGTGTTTGTTTCTTTTTAAAATCCCGAGGTAAGAGGACATATATCTGAAATGCTCAGTGTCACACTGTGACTGAGAGCTCATTCTTATCTAGTTACCTGACCAAGACTCTGTTTACAACTATAGCCAGCTTCAGCAGGAACGTCAATAGAAGACTCAATATGAAGCTCATTCATATTGGCAAGAAGTACATAATAGAGAATTGACAGATCTTTTCTATATTTGATTCAAATGACAAAGCTGAAAGATAGCACATTTTCACCTGTAATTGGATCAAGAAAGGACCCCAGGAGAGGGAGGCTCCCCTGCTGATGTCCCAGCACATGGTTTGTTAGGCACCTCCCCCTTACTTAAAGCAGTATCCACTGGGGTGTGACAGGATTAAAATATTTTGAGCTTTATGTAACTTCTGTGTTATTTGTAAATCCAAACTGAGAAACATACAATGAAAGGTTTGAAGAGAAGGCTTAGATTTTCAGAATTAGCAATTTATAAAAAGTCCAGGATTCAAGCATAGAAAAGGAAATCTATTCTAAACTCATCTTTCCATCATCATCCAATAAAGCAATATCTGCATTTTAAAATATGTAATTGTGTGTGTATATGTACAAGGTGGGCAAAAGTAGGTTTATAGTTATAATACAAATAAATAACACAATAATTAATAAACAATAATACAACAATAAACTCTTTGTTTTGCGTACTCACAACTATAAACCTACTTTATATATATATAAAGGCCCCACATTCTCTGGGTTATATACTGTTTTAAAATGAAAGTGAAATCTTAAGAAGCAATATAAGAAGAAATCACATGATCATATCAATAGATGCAGAAAAAGCATTTGATAAAAATCCAGCACCCATTTATGATAAAAACACTCAGCAAAGTGGGAATAGAGGGAACATACCTTAACATAATAAAGGCTATATATGACAAACCCACAGCCAACATCATACTCAATGGGAAAAAAAACTAAAAGTGTTTCCCTTAAGATTGGGAACAAGACAGGGATGTTCCCTTACACCACTCTTATTCATTATAGTATGTTGGGGTCCAGCCCCAGCAGGCCCAGGGGTTCCCAAAGGTGTGGATGGAGTCGGCGAAGAAGGAATGACATGGAGACAGCGTTCAGTTGATCAGCATAGCAAGGTTCTCTCTCTATTGTACTATTACATCTATATTTATATCAGTTGATTTTAATCCTATCCATTCTATTCCAAAGGTTAGGGTATTTGTTAATCTAGTTCTGTTGAGTTTAATTCTGTCTAGGTTAATCTCTGTGTTCCATTACAAGGGCTATTTCAAGGTCACTGTTCTACTGATAGGCTACAAGGAAGTGACTGAAGGAGATTATCCTACCCAGTAAAGGTTATGTCCTCCCAGCCTCACTGCTTGCCTTCCCTGGGACTGCCCTGTGTTGGTGAATCTCCAGGGGTATAGGCTTTGGTGCTTTCCCTGGTGGGCAGACCCCTGGGGATGTGGGCCCAACAAGTCCCAAATTTATTGCCAACAGTCTTAGTCCAAGTTCTTCATAAGTAGTATATGGTATTTCTGTAACACTAGGGGGTTAACTCCATGGAAAAATCCCTACCTGGGGAAACAACCTTTCTCAGGGAGATGGTCCTGGTTAAAACACATAGCTCTAAGAAGGGGAGCAAACATATTAAGAACAATATACCATATACGCCAGGTCCCTTGAAACGTATGCTGTGCAGATGTTTCTTCCCTGCAGCGACTGTGTCAAGCAGCAAGGATGGACCGGCTTCCGGCAATAGTACTGGAAGTCCTAGCCATAGCAACCAGACAAGAAAAAGAAATAAAAGACATCCAACTGGAAAGGAAGAAGTAAAACTGTCATTATTTGCAGATGACATGATACTGTACATAGAGAACCCTAAAATTTCCACCAAAAAACTACTAGAACTGATAAATGAGTTCAGTAAAGTAGCAGGATACAAAATAAATATCCAGAAATCAGTTGCACATATATACACCAATAATGAACTATCAGGAAGGAAAATTAATAAAATAATTCTGTTTACAAGTACATTAAAAAAATTAAGAAAAAATTTAACCAAGGATGTAAAAGACTTATACTTGGAAAATTATACTAACAAACAAAACAGAAACAGATTCATAGATACTGAGAATAGACTGGCAGCTGTTTCAGGGGAGGAGGGTTGGGTGAAAATGGTAAAGGGATTAAGCAAAAAACCCCCAAAACTTGACACAGACAACAGTATGGTGTTTACCATAGATAAAGTGGGGTTGTGAGAGGTGGAAGAGGGTAAAGGGGAGATAACTGGTGATGGAAGGAGACTTGGATGGTAAGCACAATACAATATATTGATGTTATGTTATAGAATTGTGCACCTGAAACCTATATAATTTTATTAACCAATTTCTCCCCAATAAATTCAATTAAAAAATAAAGCACAGCTGCCTAGTAGTAAGTCTCCTGGGAAAAGTGATCCTGATGCAGTATAGCAAACTGCAAAGTAGATCAGACAAAAAGAAGGGCCCAGATTATGAGGCCTTTTGACTCTGCAACATAAGGCAGCACAGGAAAGGGTCTAAATGAGACAACCAAGAGAATGATGCAAAACAGAAACATGGCTGCAGCACAGTGACACCAGCAGCAGCCATTCATAGAGAAAGACAGATGTACCTGAACATAAACTTAAGTAAACACTGGGGCAGCTCAAAGAGTGATGGTAGCCACCTACCTTTCCTAGGGATTTCATTGCTAGAAAAGACCACTCATCTGGCAGGAAAAAGTGTGGGATCTAAAGATCAAATAACATTAAGACATTTCAGGACAAAGCCTGAGGTCAGCTCAGCCATCGCCCGCTATTGCTCAAATACAAATTCATAAACTTTCCTAGACCCAAAGGAGTACATTCTGGTGCCTTGGTGAGGATTACCTGTGCTTGCTTCTGCCAAACTGCCAAATCACTGGATTCTGAGTTCCATGTGGAAACCCAACCAGGCAAAGTGTGTGCTTCATAAAAAGATGTTGGGATCGTGGAGAAAAGGGATTTGAAAATGCATCAGGATTAAAATGCTTTTTATTAAAAGCTATTTTATGACACCAGGAAGCAAGAATCAACAGCATCTTAAACTGTGAGCAGCTTCAGTGTCTTCCTATGCTGGTTCATATGCTGCCTAAAGCAACAATGGCCATTCTTTTCATGGTCATGAATCTCCGTGGCTTCTATTGAATACATATACTATAAACTATATACTGCATACTATGTATTTTATGTGTCATTCATTAATATATATGTAATTAGTGAAATTTTCAACAACTTAATAATTGCTAAAATTAAGGTATTACAAAAAAAAACACACACAACTAGAAATATTAATAGCCTAAACATTCATGTAAATAAAACTTTTATTTCATTTTTAAAGTTTGGTAGTTTGTATTATGTAAATTAAATGTGGATTGGCTGTCAAAGGACTTCTGTTGGCAACTAACATTGAAAAAATATTACGGGCTCTTTGGCTCTATTTTTTAGTTTTCTAAAATAAGAAAGAATAATGAGTATTTTTTGGTTGAGAAACCCTAATTCCAAGTAAATCTGACTAGATTTCCAACATATAGAACAGATGAAAATGAGTCCATTCTGATTGAAGCTGAAAAAAAAGTAAGAATGAGGTCGATCACTTGGAGGGGCCAGTGAAGGTCTTGACTGTAGAAGAGAAGTCTCAGTGAGAAGTGGCAACTAGAGAGTGAGCTCTCTGAGTAGCGATTTTGGAAGTGGAGCTGTGTTGCATTTTGACAGCTATGGCAAGGGCGAGTGTGCTGGCTGCTGTGGTGGAGAGAAGGACTTCTCTTGTGAAACAAGAAGCTCAAGTGATGCAGGGTAATGAATAGATTTTCCTGTGGAATAAGCTAAGGTGAAGAGGAAGACTGGCTGATGTGGAAGATTCCTGAAAGACTGTGGATGACAGCCCAGGGAGTGAGGAAGGGCAGTCTACTTAGCATCAGCCACCAAGGAGGAGAGGGAAGAACAATGGGGAAATGGCCATGGATGAAAAAGAGGACCCCACTCAATCTCTATCCCTCAGGTCAGTGGGATTTGAAAGAGTAAGCAGCAATCACTGCTGAGATCTACAAGGAGAAAGAGTTTTAAAGTCAAATTTCAAAAGAGTTTCCAATCCTATCTAATAAAGACAGAATATGCAAATTGACCATCACTTCCCGACAAAGATGATGGTACCCACAGTCAATAAGGAGGGAATATGCCAATTGACACAACAAAGATGGTGGCGGCCGGGCCGGGATGCTTGCATCATTGTCATGGTGATGACGCAGGCATTCCACCCCTCTCCGGCCTCTAGGGTCTATGGGCAGCATGCAAAGGTGGAAGGCGGCTCCCGGCCAGAGCAAAGGTGGAAAGGCAGTTCCAGCTGGAGCGAAGGCAGTGCCGGCAGCCAGGGGAAGGAAGGCTTATTCTTGCATGAATCTTTGTGCACCAGGCCTCTAGTTTCAAATAAGACAAGTTCAGAAAGAAATTTCTGAGAAAGCATTGGGAACATGAAGATTTACTGATGTTTGAGAAGAAATTTCCTCTGGAATGATTGAACAGTGGCAGTGTTTCTACTTCAGGCATTGTCCAATGTCAAATCTGAGATTCATAGTCGTTTCAGGCTACATTGTGCAGAAGTCTTGGCCCATACAGCCTGGTGTTGGTGGTGTTGGTGGTGTTGGTGGGGTGTGTGTGTGGGGTGTGTGTGTGTGTGTGTGATTGGTATGATGTGTGTGTATGTGTGTGTGTGGTGGGCAGGGGTGTAGAAGAGAAGCTCAGAAGCATTCTTCTGGAATAATCACTTGAAGGATTACAAAAACCATTCTGCACAAGGCTTACATATAAATATTGAATATTGCACATTATAAATATAAATATGATTTTCCCCTTCTATGTGCCAATTGATATGCAACGTCAATAATTTCAGCCAAGAGAGACAGACAACAGAGTTCTAAGTGAGCAGATCTGAAACAATTTTATGTCAGTTTTTAAGTGATAAGGAACCAGTAACTGTTTATAATTAAAGGGGGAAAATCAAAGTTTTTCATGATGAAGCTCTACATCAAAATGATCTGGAAACTGTGCTACAGAATGAAATATTCATAATACCAAGTTGTATTTCCCTGAAATACTCAAATACAAATTCAGTCTCCCTCTCTGTATAAACAACTACACATTTCTCTGTGTAAACAAATCCACCTACTATAAAATGAGCCAAAAGAATAACAAAACTATGCCATCAATATAAAAAAAATGACTTTATTGAACACTTACTGTACTTATTTGTTTTATTATCCTAAGCTAATGTTCTTCCACCTCCATTTTCCATCTTATCCACACAAAAAAACATGAGGTACTGTGGGAAAGGAGCATGTTTTTGCTGAAAGCTATTACAGAATATTATTGGCTGGACAGTATTGACATTTTTACATGCATAAATTGATGATAATAGCTGCACCAGGATAATCACATTAGTGAAGGTTTAAAAGGAGACCATTGTACAGGGACCTATTTGAAATGGAATGACTATATTTTAATGTGACATCTGACCATGCAAAGTTGTAAATGGAATTCAGAGTCTGTGTGGAGTAGTAAGGAAGATCAATGTGCCAACCTGTGAAACATCATCCTTTGTAAACTCCAAATTCAAAGGCTAAATACTAATTTGTCATGCTTCATGCTCTTTGATCACAGCCTTTGAGCAAAGAAAATGTTGACTGAGCACTGTTCCCCAGTGAGGCTTGTGAAAATCAAATACATTTGTGAACTGTAAATACAATTTCATAGGTTAATAGTCACTAATAGCTTGTAATTAATGAACAGCCTGCTAGGTAAGTAGGTCACTTTGAAATTTCAGAAGTGCTGGGGTTCTCTTCTCAAATACTCTCAAGGGGGTGAAGTGTCTTGATGATATTTTGCACATTTTACCATCTACCAAAAGTTCTGTCCAGTTGCCCCTTTCCACCTTCCCATGAAAACTTGCTTTCAGAAAAGGATCTACAAATACAAACACACAACCATACAATTCTTGTATGTTAAGTGACACAACTAGCCCATACCAGCAGGCAAACCAATGCAACTTAGTGGAAGGAAGTGGTGCAGGGTTTGGAGCCACATTGGCCTAGGTTTGAGTCTTTGCTTTGCTCTTTCTGGGATACATGTTCTTAGGAAGTACCTGCATCCTTCTGATATTTAATTTCCTCTCCTGTAAGATGAAGATAATCATTTCCAGGGCAGCACTAACATCTGTGGAGGACTTTGTGCACCTTTGAAAAGGCCTTCCCTCTGGAAAGATGCATTCCCTCAATACTTGGATTAGCAAGAGGAGTGTAGACTGGAGCCCCATTCTTGCCCTCAGCCTAATGCATTTATTCAGTGCACAAACAGCACTATGGTACATGCTGTCTACATAGCTGGGCTGTGCTCATGATTAAAGGAAATGTTATGCACGAATGTGGCTTATCCCAGTCATTCTAACATTCTCAAACCCATTTTCTGATAGCCCTTGATTTCATCATTGCACACACATGAATGAACACCTGCACTCACACTCACTGAATAAGTTAGATAAAATAATAAATGTAGCCCAAACAGGTTTGGCTCAGTGGATAGAGCGTCGGCCTGTGGACTGAAGGGTCCCAGGTTCGATTCTGGTCAAGGACATGTACCTTGGTTGTGGGCACATCCCCGGTGCAGGGCGTGCAGGAGGCGGCTGATCAATGTTTCTCTTTCATCGATGTTTCTAACTCTCTATCCCTCTCCCTTCCTCTCTGTAAAAAAAAAAAAATCAATAAAATATATTTTAAAAATAAATAAATAAAATAATAAATGCAATTGATAATTGACTAGTAGATGGTAATAAACTTACTTGAAGCATTGAGACTCTGTGGGGCAGGCCACATCCAAGTTAAATCATTAGGATCATTTTGCATGTAGTGTCTGTGTGCAAGTCCAGAGAATGCAGGTGTAGTCTTGCCTCATGTGCTTAGGGTAACTTAGTAGAAAATTACATGAGGAACAAATAGCACAGTGGCTTATTTATCATTCTGTGTTAGTAAACAGAAGGTAAAGCCCTAAATTAAAGTTATGGACTTAACAGGCCAGAGCCTCATCCCAGGAAGTGTCTGTGTGTCCTAGCTTTGCTTACAATGTAATAACTCTTGATAGAGTGAGTTGGTGTATGGTTTTCTCCATTAAGAATATAGTTAGTTCTGTTTGAGGCCACAATGTGACAAAACATTGGGCAGCAAATAGTGCTGATGAGAGAGAGAGACTATTCTGTACCACACACTCATGGGCATTCTTTGTACTATGCACTCTCATGCGTGGATAAGTCTTGCTTTCTGGGAGGATGTGAACAAGCGTACTTTCTATTTCAGAGGACAAAATAAATAAAGTGATGTTAGCTACTTGCTAAGAATACAAACACAAAAACACCCACACGTATACAACTATGATTAGTTCAATGGAATGGAGACTTCAAAGATTTCAAAATAAAATCAATAAAGTTTAGTAAACTGAGGATTTTTTGCAACTCTAGGAAATTTGAACCAGCTAAAAACAATGGTTTAAAGTCATATCCACTCCTATGATTTGTATCCTACTGAACTCTGAGAGCATAATGTGGAGAAATTCTCTCAGGCTGCACAAGATGAAAATTGACCTGTACGCCATCTTTCTCCCTCCCAGAAAGCTCCTCAAGACTACTATTAATATTTTTAAAATGTAATACACTATGGCATATAAATCAGATGTGAAAATAAGGCATTTTAATGACAAGAAAAGTATTAGGTTGAGAAACGATGACACCCATGTAACAGTATTTGAATGCAGACTCCATTTACATATGGTAAAGGGGGAATTATTGTCTCAGTTTGCTCTGTCAGTTTTCTGTCAACCAAATGACCAGTTGAACAACAGAGTCTGGAGAAAAAAACCTTGGTAAAGTTAACCTTGCAGAGGGAACAATGTCAACTTGTGGAAATAAAACATTGCATTTCAAATAAGAAGGATTATGAGAGAGGAATATTCCTCTAAAACGTATTTGTACTATTGTTCCCTCTGGTCATTTGTTTGGGAAATTGGTTTTGCTGAATTGAAATGCTGAATTGAAATCACAAGGAATGACCCTTTGTTGAAAGCTTTAGCAAATGCTTTAATAACATCTAAATTGCAAGCTCTCTTCCACTTTTCCAAGTGACAATCTCTCTCTCTTTTCCTGTCATGGAGGCTCAATTCATTTATCAGAGCTACTTTGGATCATTAGGACTTTGCAGATTTTTACTTTATGTCCATCCCTGTTTCAACTGACCATGGCAAAGGATAAGGGGGAAACAGCATCGTGTGAATGGAGAGAAGGTGGTTAGCTGGTCTGTGGGTCTCCCCAAGGGCTGGCCAGTCCTCTAGAAGTGTCTACTCACTCAGTGGGCAATGGCTAACCTGGTAACCACAAAACGTTCCATCTTGTGCTGCATTATTTTGTTTTGTTTTTCTTAACAACTAAAGGGTTTTGTTTTTAACTAAAATTTCAGAAATGACATGACTAACACTCACCATAGTCTCTGATAAAAATGCCAGGACTTTGAACAACTTTTGATATTCAAAACATGTAGAAAGAAGTTTGACGTTAAAAGTCACCTAGTTTTGAAATTTCACTTGTCCCAAGCGCCTTGTAAGTCTGCAAATTAAAAGAGGTTCTTTTTCATCGCAAAGGAGACACACACAGCATGTTTTTAGCACAAAGAGCTCCTTAGTCCACTTGCTTTTAAATATACACCGTTCATCAGCTATTTTCAGGCAGCAGTCACAGGAGGGGTTTAAGTGTCACCAAAATAAACCCTTTTTGTCCCCAGTTCTGGGCTGTCTTTCCACATTGCCCTCATTGAAAGGCTCCCCCCCACCACCCCTAGAGGTGGTCTTGGCAGCAAGAAGCCAGGCAGTATTGCCATGGGGCACAGAGCCAGGGACCACCTTTCTGGGGGCGGGGCATAGAGACAGATTGTTTATCTCTTACATAAAGGTCACTGGTGATTATTTGCTGGAGTCTGTTTATGGGCCTTGTGGTTAAGAACTCCTGCTGGCAGACAGTGCTGGGTTTGAAATCTGTTTTCCCACTAACTCTACAAATGGGGAACAGGGAAGAAAACAGTTTTCATCACCTGGGGCCAAAACAGGGTTGAAATTTAGCTGTACCTATAAAGCTAGAGCCTGACTCCCTGGGTCATATCCATTGTGTGATCATGACCATGTCACTTCACATCTTTTTTTTTAAAATATATTTTATTGATTTTTTACAGAGAGGAAGGGAGGGAGAGATAGAGAGTTAGAAACATCGATGAGAGAGAAACATCGATCAGCTGCCTCCTGCACATCTCCCATTGGGGATATGCCCGCAACCCAGGTACATGCCCTTGACCAGAATCGAACCCGGGACCTTTCAGTCCGCAGGCCGACGCTCTATCCACTGAGCCAAACCGGTTATGGCACACTTCACATCTTTGCTTTAGATGCCACATCCATAATATAATATTAAATAAAAGGAAGGGAGGATTAATAATACCTCTTGGGTTTGCTGTGAAGATTACAAGTTAATATATATGTAAGTGCTTAGAACAGTGTCATGTACACAGTCAGATATGTGCTAGTCATTGCCACAATCATCAAAGGCATTGTTGTAACACTTCGTACAGTTATTATTTATGTAACTGGGTTCTAAATGATAGTCCTCATCTCTGCTGTTATTGTTTCCCAGCTTATCTGTATCTCCTAAATTTTCTGTAATAAATATGAATTCCTTTGGAGTGAGAGAAATAGAAGTTATAATTACAAATGCTGGTTTTAAATTATTTTTGTGCTGAGAAATAGACACAAAGCGTTATGAGAAATAATCTCTCCTGCCAAGGATGTGAATATGCGGATGGGGAGTCGAGCACATTATGAACAGATCAAAGGCAGAGTGTAAACAGGGAAATGGTTCTAAGTCTTAACTCTGCCTTTGGCTTTGCTGTACATACACCTCCAGGTCACACTCAGTACTTTGTCACAATCCCCCCCTCCAACCCCAGAGGAAAGAGTGGTGGCGGGACCCAAAACAGGTTGAATAACTAGGTTTTGCTAAGTGTTTTGTGTTGATGTGGGAAGAGGAGGGGTGTGGACAGATTCATGATCAATTTCCCATTGTACATCCTGGTGTCTCTGTAGTTTCTCTCCTACTCAGAGGCGTCTGGGCTCTCTCATATGCCTCCCCACATACCTCTCAAGGATTCACCTACGATCTCTCTATAGTCTCTATTATTTCTCCTCTTCCGCTAAGAAGGCATTCCAAGAAACAAACAGAAATGTCTTCTCTGTCAGCTTCACACTCCTTAGAAGGGTCAGGCAGATTTTGCAAACAAAGACTTTCAACCTGATTTCTAGCCTCGTAATATTTGGCAATTCAATTACTCTTTCTGGGCATAACTTCCTTACTTAAAAAAAAACAAACAAAAAACACTGAGATACGACTTAGACATTGTGAGTGCACAGATCCTAAAATTTGATCAATTTTGACAAATATATACATGAGTATAAAGCATGGCCCTAGCAGGACATAGAACATATCCATCAGTATAGGAAGTTCCTTGTGTGGGGCCTTGTTTAATATGCCAGATGAGTATTGAACAATAATCCTAACTAATTAAAAGGGTTGTCGTGAGAACCAAATGAAATGCTCTTCACAAAAGCACCTTGTTGCCCATTTATTTTAAGGTGTATTAGCACCAAATGAGCAACCAGGAATTCGTGTAATCGGAAGAAAGAGAGAGCTGGGAGAAAGGCGTCACACAGTTAAAGGCCTGGTCAGCGTAGCTTGGTCATGGTTTGATTCCTGGTCAGGGCACATGCCCGGGTTGCGGGTTAGACCTCCAGTGTGGGATTGCAGGAGGCAGCCAATCAATGATTCTCTCTCATCGTTGATACTTCTACTTCTCTCTCCATCTCCCTTCCTCTCTGAAATCAATAAAAAATATTTTTTTAAAAAAGTGGAATCAGAAAGGAACACATCATGTTCTTTGCACAACACATTAAAAATTGAGACTTGAGTAGAGCCCAGAAGCTGTGTTAAATGTCATGGACTGTGTAGCAGGGCGCTAGCCACATTCCAGAAGCCACAGCTGCCACGGGAAGCTTCCCTGCCATCCTGTGGTAGAGATCAGTGGAAGAACTGGCCACACCTGATTAGCAAGTCCTTGGAAAAAAGTCCCAGGCCAGTGAGGTCCAAGTGCATGGCCAGATGGGAAGGAGGGAGCACTGCCTGGGCATAGCACTACCAGATCCAGTCTCTCCTGAAATGGGGACCCCCTTCATGGTTCCCAAGCTTCTCCCAAGAGAAGGGACTATCTCAAAATCTTGCAAATCGATCACAGAACACACAGCAGCACCTATTTGAAATCTAGCACAATGTCAGAATCACGAATACCTGAGCTCCAGTCCATACACAAGTCCCCACACTCTCCTAACTCCGAGGTGCCCGCAGGACACTATCTCTATGTCACCATGTCCAGCGGTGGCACCATCAGTCCTTTGGGACATTCACTAGATAAATATTTGACTCCTGGCTCTGCCATGTTTATTAGCATCTATTGCGTGCAAGGCACTGCACCACCTTAGATGTGGGCAAGCCCCTGGCCCTCCCATGACCTCCACCATAAAACTAGGAGTCTCCAGGGGAAACTTGCTCCCTGACTTGAGGGTGGCGGATGTGACTCAGTGGCCTCAAGTGCATTCCCAGAACAGAGTTGGGGGTGGGGTAGCACAGAAAAAGTACTCCCCTGACATTTTTTCCTCTCTTCCCCTCTGGTCTCTCCCTCTCTCTCTCTCTCTTTTTTTTTAATATACTTTATTGATTTTTTACAGAGAAGAAGGGAGAGGGATAGAGAGTTAGAAACATCGATGAGAGAGATTGATCAGCTGCCTCCTGCACGCCCCCTACTGGGGATGTGCCCACAACCAAGGTACATGCCCTTGACCAGAATCGAACCTGGGACCCTTGAGTCCGCAGGCTGACGCTCTATCCACTGAGCCAAACCGGTTCGGCTCTCGTCTCTCTTAGACAGCCTCCTAAGCACTTAGATTCATTAACCCCATTTACTGCTCACAAACTCCTATGCTTTAAAGTAGATGCTATGTTATCAGTCCCATCTGACGGATAAGCAGCCTGGGCACTGAGAGTTAGCTGCCTCGCTGAAGATCACCGGCTACTACTGGCAGCCCCCGCATCCACCCCAGGCAGTCTGGGCCCAGGGACCCTCAGCATCACCCCCTTGCTACACAGCCTCTCAAAAAAACAAAAAAAGTACCCTCTCCACCCCAAGAGTTGATACTCCTGTCTTATTTTTTCACTTCCGCTTCCTGCTCAGTATAGCCTATGTCCAAATGCAATTGATTTTCACATCTGCTCCTTGGTCTGTATTCTGCCTTCACTGAGCCACGGCCATCGGATCCTCACAGAGGCAGTCTGGGAAAAGCTCCTGACAGGTCTCTGTGCTTCCAGACTCCCTTTCAGCAATACGTTTTCTTGGCACATGTTCATACCTCCCACCCTCAGCTCCAACTCTAAAACCTCTATCTTGAACTCAAGACTGTCTTCACCTTGCCTCGTTCTAAACCCCAAATCCCTTTTCTATTACTGCCATGTGTGAATTGCCTATCCAGTCAGTCCTGATTTTTCATTTATTCAACAAATATTTATTGAGAAACTACTATGTGCTAGGCACTGAGCCAAAGGCTATCTATCCAGTTCCAACCCTTGTCCAAGGCCTACCCTAGTCCAACTACTATCTGCCTCCTCTGAAAATCCTTTAGCCCTGAGGTTCATACCACCTATTTCGCCCTCTAATTGTGTGTGTCGACATTTTACTTCCCAATTGGATTCTAAGCTCCTTGCAAGACAGACACATCCTATGTCACTAATACTTCAATATACCACCTAGAATGTATGCTCTTTTAGGGCTGGGATGTGTGATGCCTGCCTTGTTCCTGAGGAATCCAAGTGCCGCGACTGTGCCTGTTCCATGGGAGGTATACGGGAAACATCTGCTGATTGATGAGTGAATCGCCCTCTGCACTTGGCAGGATGCTGAGCACACATTATGCGATTTAACTCAATATCAAAATATTTGAGCATTTAACATTAATTATAAAATCCTTCCAGAACCCCCCCCCCCCCCGAGTAAAACAAAACAAAGCAACAACAACAAAAAACATTTGAAGAGTTCAAAAAACCCCAGCTTTTGCACTCAGGGACATGCTATCAGACTCCAGAGTTTCTGGGTAGTTGTGGCAAGAACTAATAGAGCACCATAGTTTCTTACAAATGAAAATGCACCAATCTTTTGAAAAAAATTAACAAAATGAACTCATTATTTATACTACACATTATCCATAGCCTATCATTAGTATGCATTGCTCGTTGATATTTTCTGCTTGCTACAATTCAGTTAATTCTACTGCTTTGCCGTTACTACCTATGCTCAGTAATAGGGACGATTTGTTAACCTTTCGAGAGAGTTGTATATCACTTACATATTTTAATTAAAATGTTAGATTCATAAATTTTAGAGTTGAAAGGAACCTTACTCCATATGTCAACACGCTTTTTTAAGTATAAAAAGTATGTTTTTCTTTAAATTAGGATCTTACAAAAACTCTGTATAAAGAGGGGAAAAAAAGTGGAGTTTTTCTGGTTGTCTTGGGGGAAGGAGAGCAGGAGAGAGCCCAGAGGCCCATCCTGTGGGGGGGCCCCCTCCCCCTCACCGCTCTCCAAGGCACAGCTCCTCGATGCTGCAGAACCTCAACTATGCAGGACACAATGTATGCAACGCTGACCAGGAGTGGCCCCTTAATTAACACAGAAGAAATGAGACTCAAATAGGGTAAGAGACCTGCCAAATATCGTGCAGCTGGGCAGTAGAGGAGCCGTGTGAGATTCCTGGCCGTCAACCCAGGGGTGTTTCTATCACCCTGTGCTGCCCCTAAACCAAGGTCATTACTGACAATTCCCATTCTCGCCTGAATCCTTCCACCTTCAAGAGTGTCTATTTCCCTCTTAACAAGGCTGGCATTAAATCCTCTTTCTAGTTGCCCTTGGTTTTTGAATCCCATTTTTAGGAAATGTCAGATTACCAGGCTGTTTAACCATTTCTTTCCATGACCCCTACGTTGCTTCCTGAAAGTTCTACCATGAAAGAAGTTAGTTACCACTTTAGAGAAGGTGTTCTGGTAAACTAGGTAGTGCCAATAGAGTGCCTTTCGCTGTTTACCGGGCAACTTTCATGGCTGAGAGGCGTAGGCAAACATTCACATATGTCGGTCCATTTACAAGGCGGCTTCATTTCAAGCCCCGTGCCTTTTAAGCGGCACCTTTACAAACAGATATCTATACTTTTTATTATTGTTATACATTTGCACAGACACAATATAAGTTCTTTATTGACATCCTGTTTATTTTTATCTGGTTTTAATGCTAGCTGTGAATGTCACCATAGAACTGTCTTCCAGAATCCCCACTGATGGGGAAGAGGGAAAGGAGGGAAGAGCTCAGTGCCATCTGGGAGAGGAGCGGCCTCAGCATCCCGCTGCCTGAGCCTGCACAGCAGATGCAGCTCACAGGGGAAGCTGAGGCCCAGGGAGGGGGCTCCGCGCTTCCTTAGAGAACTCCATGCTGTAATGGAGCGTGGGAGTCACCCTGAGCTGTCAGCCCTGAGGCCTGACTTCCACCGTCCAGAGAAAAACCAAACCCTTGGCTGCTGGAGGGAAGGCAGTTAGGGCCCTGGAAGGTGGGACACCAACATTTAATTGGCTCAAACTAAGTTAAGTACCGACAACTCCCTTTCTCCCCCAACTCCTACCTGGTTGGAGTGATCATTTTTTTTAACTTTTGCGGGGAGAAGGTTAGATTTAATTTTATTCTTCTCATTCAATTTTGCTCTGGGAGGAAAGCTTTCAAGAAAAGCATTTTCAAGACCAGCCAGATGATCACCTTTCAGTGACTGACTGCATCTCAAATATGTGATTTTCCCCAAGCAGGGTTGCTTTTGACTATGTATTACTTTTCATACAGTGCAAATGTGATGTGAATCATTTTAATAACTCCTTGCATCACAGCCACCTACTCCCTCTATTGTGCAAGGCACACCAGGCATGTGAGTAATGCACGTCAAAGCACATACAGGAAATCACAGTGCGAACCAGAGGCATAACGTGGCTTCCAAGAAAAAATAAAAGCCACGTAATGATGGCCCGCATTAACAGAAACGCAGGGCCCATTTTAAGGAGAAGTTATAAACGGACTGCTTCAGTCAGACTATATGTGCAGCTGTGTGTTCAGTATGTGCAGGCACATTTTAAGATAATATTGAAATAAAGTCATTTAGAAAATGATCTGGATTTCATGATGGGCTGATGGGCTTTATCAGGCTCATCCCCAAAACTCTCCTCCTCTGAGTATCTTTTGTTCCTAAATAAGGCCTGGCTCATTCCACCCAGAATACTTCGCTCACAGTTCCCCCTCTTCAACAACTCCTCCTCTTCCATGCAGGTTATTTCTCCTGCTCATCAGTACTGGAGACACTCTCCCTGACCACCAAATCTAAAGGACATGTATACGCACAGGAGCACGTGCACTCGCGTGCACGCATGCGCGCGCACACACACACACACACACACACACACACACACACACACACACACACCTTGTCACTGGCTCATGCATCCCTGTGTTTTCATCATGGCATTGGTCACTATCCGAAAGGATGGTGTGTGTGTGTGTGTGTGTGTGTGTGTGTGTGTGTGTGTGTGTGTGTGGTTTATCATTTGCCTCCCTCCACTACTCCTCTGTAAGCTCCATGCAAGAAGAGGCCTTATTTGCTTTGTTGTCTCCTGTATCACAGTCCCAGAACAGTGCTGGCACATGGCAGAAACTCCATCAGTATCTGCTAAATGAGTCATAAATTAATGAAGAGAGTATGCCTGGTGTCAGCTGCCCATGGTGGTGAGAGTACAGAGACGGGTTATTGGAAAAACTACTGAAGCAAGTAGAGTTTTATCCTGGGAAAGAGGAGGTGTAGAGAAGCCATTATAAATGTCATAAACTATCTGAGAGATTGCCACAAAGAGGAATTGGTGAAGTCTGATGCAGGAAATCTGGGGTTGTGTTGTTCTGTGATTACCCAAAGGAATTAAATACTCGTGTCCACAAAAAAACCTGCACACAGATGTTTATAGTAGCTTTGTTCATAATTGCCCAAACTTGGGAGCAACTAGGATGATCTTCAGTAGATGAATGGAAATATAAACTGTGATACATCTAGCAATGAACTATTAGTCAGTGCTAAAAATAAATGAGTTATCAAGCCATGAAAAGACATGGAGGAACCTTACATGCATATTACTAAGTGAGAGAAAATCTGAAAAGGCTACATATGGCATGGTTCCAATTATATGACATTTTATAAAAGTCAAATTTATGGAGACAGTAAAAAGATCAGTGGCTTCCAGGGTTTTAGAAGAAAGGGATATATAAGCAAAATATCAAGGATTTTTTATGGCAGTGAAACTACTTTGTATGATACTATCATGGTAGATCCATGCCCATGGGATGTACAATACCAAGAGTGAATCCTAATGTAGACTATGAACTCTGGGTAATCATGACCTGTCAGTGTAGGTTCATTAATGGTAACAAGTACACCCTTTTGGTGGTGCACGTTGATAATGAAGTGGGGGCTGTGCCCCTGTGAGGGCAGGGGGTATATGGGAGATCTTAGTGCTTCTGCTCAATTTTGCTGTGAACTGAAAACTGCTCTACAAAAATAAAATTCAGTTGAGGGAGGGAAGGAGAGAGGAAGGGAGAGAATATCTGTGAGATCCTGAGAAGGTAGAAGTGAAAGAACTTAGAGATGATTACATAGAGAGTAGAGGAAGGAGTTAAGGGTGATGCCCGGGTTTCTGAAGTGGGTGACCAGAAGGATGGTGATATTTTCCCAAAGCTAGGTAACGTCAAATGTCAGAACAGTCTGGGGAAAGGCAATCTAAAGAGAGGTAAGTTTTAGAGGAAACACTGCACCTCCTTAAGACATACGTTTATTACATGTAGAAACTGTTTTCTACTCCTAAATATACCTCCCTGAAAAGGGGGGAACAAAGTGTCAAGTGATTTGGTGATTTGTGGGAAACTAGGGATTCCTTAGTTGGAATCCTGATTTTCATATAATTTTCTCTGTATGTATGTTTCTATCTCTTAAATAGAATATACATTTCTAGGAGCTTTATACCAATATGTTTGCATTATGCAAACATGTTTGAATTGAAATGGTCCCTGCTGTTAATAATTATGAAAATAAATTCACTTTAATTTTCACTTGCCACAAAATAATTTGTCCCATTATCCTATAGTCACAGCTTGTACACACACAAGAAAGTCACTAAATGTCAATTAAAGTAATATGTAGTAAGTGTTGGAATGATTCTTGTCAGTTTAATAAGTCTGTTTATTTCAAATTCACATTTCTAAATTTAAAGAGAGTTTCAGTAGTTATCTGTGTTTCATTTCTAAACTCTTTCTGAATTCTGCCTTTTTTCTTAATGGTCAAACTAGCATCACAATAATTACTTCTAATTATATTCATAAAATGTTCCTAATGGCTTCACTGATCAAATAGTTAAAATAACTCCAGTTTCTAGAAATCAACATTTTTAAACTGCATGGCCCCCAAATTATTATTTTAAATTATTTCTTATAAATTGTATTCATATTTTACTAAATATATTTAAAAAAGAAAAACCTTAAAAAGTATAATTTTTTTTTTTTTACCTCAGGAGACATATGGTGTAAATGCTTAAGGAAATGTGAGTCATGTTTTTGATGAGGCAACTACTGAAAAATCAGCTCCTTCTGCTACAGTATAAATAGCATGATAAGCCCTATCAAAGGTCAGAAATCTAATTTTAAAATATGTATTTTAAGAGTTTTATTCTAGCCACCTTGCCATATATTATAAATATGTTCTGTCCAGTGACCAACTCAGTTTCCAGTGCACTTGCTTTTCATTTTTTGAAGCAAGAGAGATGAAAAGCCTAATTTCATTATTTTTTGACTCAACGATCCATGAGATATTGCAGTGCCAAAAAAGAAACAATCTCCTCTGCTCATCCTCTGCCCTCCTCCCCCAAGAAAAATCCTTTCACCTCCCAAACATCTTCTAAAAATACATTTTTATTTTATGTTAACTGCTCTTTTGAAACTTGAAAATGTTTCTGAAGGATTTGGTTGTCAGTGCTACTTATTTCCAAATTGGCTCTCAAAGGACTCTTCCCTCCTCTTCCCAAAGGAACACCTCAGGAAGTTGTAATGGATTTGGCAATATGATAGAGGTGATGCCATTTATAAAACAGTACTTGGCATCTCCAGCCAGCTCTCCCTACCTGTGAGCTTCCAGCCCAGTGGGTGCTTGGTAAGTGAAATGGATTAAATAACTACCCGGGGGGATTGATTGACAGATGAAGTTCCAGTCACTTATGTATTACTTGCAATTGAATCCTGTGACAAACTGAATTTCACTCTCCTGCATGTTTAGACATAAGTGAACTGAGGTAGAGGGAGGTTACTTGCTTTAATACCCTCAGAATTTGAAGAGCAAATTTCCTGCCCGTTGTGTAGTCAGGAGACAAACCTGGATAGGTCTGGCGTACCTGTCTCTTTGGCTGAACCTGGACTTCATTTCCCCTGACTGGTCCTCACCTTTGTACAGCTCACGTGCAGCTAATTCCTGATCTTGCTTTTCCACTTGGAGCACCAAATTTTCAATTAACTTTAAAGAGAACTGTGCTTAGATTTATTTGTTTTTGCAAGAGCTGCAGATATGTTTTTAAGTAATTATTATTCTTACTAGAGGCCCGCTGCATGAAAATCGTGCACTGGGGGTGGGGGTCCCTCAGCCCAGCCTGTGCCGCTGCACTCACCAGCCATGAACCCAGCTTCTGGCTGAGCAGTGCTCCCCCTGTGGGAGCCACTGACCACCAGGGGCAGCTCCTGCATTGAGCCTCTTCACCCTGGTGGTCAATGCACATCATAGCAACTGATTGTTCCGCCATTCAAATTTTTCATATTAGCCTTTTATTATCTATCTATCTATAAAACCCTAATATGCAAAGAGACTGAACAGAACTGAACCAGTCGCTATGACATGCGCTGACCACCAGGGGGTGCACGTTTAATACAGGAGGCATCAGCAGCAGGAGGCAGAGTGCGGAACATGGCGGGCATCAGCCGCAGCAGGATGGTGGAGCAGGTGAACAGGGGTGCCAGACCAAGGCTGGGCACCATTTGCTGTCATTAGGGCGAGACTCTGGTGATTACTGCAAATTCTTTGCTCCTATGCACCACGGTCCCACTGGGTGCTTGCACCTCCTGCCAGCGCCCGCATCCGCTGCTGGCACCGGCCCTGATCACCCCTCAGGGCTTCTCCACCTTCCCCTGCTCCTGAGGGGTGATTGGGGCCGGCAGCCGCCTCTCATACCCACTGCCGGCGATGGCCCCACTTTGCACCCACTGCCGATGTTGGAGCTACCGCTCGCACCCACTGCCAGTGCCGGCCCCGCTTGTACCCGTAGCCAGCACTGCCTCTTGCACTCACTGCTGGTGCCCAGCACCTGTCCCAATCACTTGGAGCCATCAGCGCCTGGGTGTGTCTGTGTCAGGGAGTGGGACTGCGGCAGACAGGGGACCAGGGCCTGTGGCGGAAGGGGCTGGGCAGGGGCATGGAGGATGGGCTAAGACCCGCCCCTGTGCCCACAGCAGCCTTGTGGCCCATAGTTCCTTTCAAGGTGCAAGAATTCGTGCACTGGGCCCCTAGTATAGGATAAGAGAAGTACATATTTATTGTGGACAATTTTAGAAATAAGATATAAGGCAAAGAATTTCTAAATCATTCATAGTTTCCCACTCATAAATAGCTGATATCCATAAACCCCCACCAGATCCTTTGCTAGTAGATGGATGTATTTGCTTCTAGTCATTTAAAATATGTATGTATGTTTCTAAAACTGATGCCATGTAACATAAACACATACCCTGATATTTCACATTTAATATATTGTTTATGAAGTTTCTATATTTCAATATTTTGAATATTCTTTTTTCTTTTAATTCCTTTTGGAATTTTTCTTAAACTCTTATTTTCAATTACAGTTTACATTCAATATTATTTTGTATTCGTTTCAGGTATACAACCTCATGGTTAGAGAATCATAGACTTTACAGAGTGGTCTCTCCAATATTTCAAGTACCCACCTGACACCCTATATAGTTATTACAACATTACTGACTATATTCTCTATGCTGTACTTTACATCCTGAAAGCAGGTGCTTCACTACTTGCATAGCCTTGTATGCATGGGTCATTAAACCCAGCAAGCGTCCCTTTGTTTTCTATGGATAAAGCTCTCCTTTCCTAACTTGACCTGCATGGTCTGGTCTGGTCTGGTCGGCACTCCAGCCTCCTCCTCAGACACTGAAAACCACCATACTTGCATTTAGTGGTTCATTCTGCTTAAAATAGCCCTCCCTGTGCTAGGCACAGTTTTAAGATGGCCCTCAAGATTCCTATCACACACATACCGTGTATAATCCCCTTCTCCTAAATGAGGACCTGACCTATGAGCATGAGATACCATGGCCCAAATTAGATTACAGTATTTGGAGAAAGTAAATAGATTTTTCTGATATAATTAAGAGTCCATATCAGTTGATTTTTGAGTCAATCAAAAGGGGGATTATCTTAGGTGAGCCTGACTTAATCAGGAGAAAGTTCTTAAAAGAGGGAGTCGGTCCTTCCTGGAGAGAGACATTCTCCTGTTAGGCTTGAAGAAGTCAGCTGTCATGTTGAGGAAAGGGGTGTGAGAGGGTAAGAAACTGCAGGTGGCCTTGAGCACCTGAGAGCAATCCCCCCCCCCCCCGAAAGCAGGAATCTCAGTCCTAAAACCAAAAGGAGCTAAATTCTGCCAAAAACCTAAGGGAACTGAACAAAGATCTCAGCCCCAGAAACGAATGCTCCTTGGTCACCACCTGCCTATTGCCTCATGAGACCCTACCTGGTGAGAACCCCACTAAGACGGGACCAGGAAAACTGTGAGATCAGGAATGCTGTTTGTGAGTCACTGAGTCCGTGGTAGTGTGATATTTGGGGATAGAAAATGAATGCATTCCCCTTTTCTCTTCCTTTGGCAACTTCCACTCACCTTTGAGGTCTGAGGTTTGAGGTCCCTTCCTTCAAGGGACTCCCGCCCTTTCTATTTATCGTTCTGGCTCCTTTTTACTTCCCTCCTCAACAGCAATCACAAGGGGGATTGAAGTTGCCCGTTTTCTCACCTCCATACCCCTAACGCAATAAACAAGTAGGAATACTGGGGCTTGGAGAGGTGACAATGTATTTATCTGATGGCCAAAATTCACAGGGACATCTGAGGAAAAGCAACATATCTGAACCACGTGTGAACTTGAATTTTAACAGATTTATCAACACAGGATGTTGTTTGAACCCAAATATAGTGATTTGACCACAATGTATAATATTTAATGTATTGTCTGAAAATGGATACACATCAAAATGACTCAGAAAAACCCACTGACGCAAATTTCATTGAATAATTCATGTGTGCATTAGCTGTGTTGTTACAGAATCTGAATCTATATACAATTTGTTATAGAACTTTGTCAGTTTTATGTAAAAATCAGAGTGAATAAAACTATACATTTATGGCAATTTCTCATGTATTGATTACCTCTGAAGAAAACACACAGTTTTCTTCACTGGGTTTCAAAGCCAGGTTAGCTGACAGCATCCCAGAAGCAGTTCTGTGCTGGGGTCATGGGCTGACTCATCTGTGAGATTACAGGAGGTAAACAGGTCCTAAATGCTAATTACATCAGGCTGAAATCCTTCCAGATACTAGGACTAAGAGATGTAAGATATTTTAATTCAACATTAAAGAGAGGGGTTTACATGATAATACATCCAAAATAAACATGAAGGGCCAGTGATCCCTGCCTTTTTACGAAGACTAGGAAAGAAAGAAACCTTTTCTGCTACATACAAAACTGTGGTATTTATCCATCTTCCCTACTGCCACATCTGAACTAATGCTGGACACTCACTGAAAAAGGTCAGCATTGATTGGCTTTTGACAAGGACAAAAATTTGCATCTTCAGCATTGCTGGACTAGTGAGTGAGGATTATTTCTAAGGCCCATCAGTTTCCTCTAATTCAGTGGTTCACAACCTTCTGGCCCTTTAAAACAGTTCCTCATGTTGTGACTCAACCATAAAATTATTTTCATTGCTACTTCATAAGTTTAATTTTGCTACTGTTATGAATCGTAATGTACATATCTGATATGCAGGATGGTCTTAGGCGACCCCTGTGAAAGGGTCGCTTGACCGCCAAAGGGGTCGTGACCCACAGGTTGAGAACCGCTGCTCTAATTGGATCTGCCAAGCCATAGAGCTGTTGGATCCAGAAAATGTTCAATAATTCTCAAGCTTTATGTTTCATAAAAATCACTGGAATGCTTCTGTAGTATTCAGATGTCCAGTCCCTTCCCACAGAAATTCTGATTCCTTTAGGCTTGAAGTGGAGGCCTGTGTATGTGTTTTAAACAACCCCAGAGGTGATTAAGATACAGGTGGTTTAATGCTCATACTTTCAGAATTATTGAGCGGATCCCTAAGATATTTGTGGTCATTGCTTCTCTAAGGACTTGCTCCTAAGAATGGATAGGTGTTTGCTTGGTGCTCTCTGCTCTGTATTAGAAAGGCCCCTTCAAAGTGTATGGAGGTCCCTTTTCCTGGTAGAACTCCTAATCCAGTGAGGGGTAGGAAACTCAGATGCCTTTTGGGGTTAAGCAGGGATACAAAAGCAATCAGGTGAGGATTTCGCTGAGACGGAGAGAGTGAGCTCTAAGGAAAAGCCACTACTCAGCGTGCAGCCGTCTTGGCAGGCGGCAACCTGAGCTGAATGTTGCCAGATTGGCTCTTTTCAAGAGAAACTGAAAATCTGATTTTTATGGAAGTTTTTTCTCTGATTTTTTTAAAACAAAAATCCATTATTGGGCTAAGAAGCCTAATTTTCAACCTCTGCCTTAATCCATCAGGAAGATTCGCCATAATAAAGAGATCATTGACAGTGGTGGTGATGTTCAAACATGACCATGAACTTCATAGATGAGAAACGGGAAGGAAAACCCATCCACATTATGCTCCTCAAGGAAAGAGAATTGAGAAGGGGCTGCCTTTTCCACAGAGGAGACTGTGTTTTCTATTGTTCGGCACATGAGAACTCGCAAAATTATATTTCTCCTCCCCTGTCCCCCTTCTTCTCCTCCTTGTCCTCTTCTTCCAATAAAAAAAGGTTTTTAGATCTTCATTCTCACAATGCTCCACACTTAATCACCCACAATACTCTGAGTAGATACACTCAAGGTTGTATGTATAATATATTAAGATGCTATAGACCAGTGGTTCTCAACCTTCCTAATGCTGCAACCCTTTAATACAGTTCCTCATGTTGTGGTGACCTCCCAACCATAAAATTATTTTCGTTGCTACTTCATAACTGTTATTTTGCTACTGTTATGAATCGTAATGCAAATATCTGATATGCAGGATGTATTTTCATTGTTCGCGACCCACAGGTTGAGAACCACTGCTATAGAGTAAAGCAGATGTCCGCAGCTGCCCAGGACTCAACCTCATTCTGTAGGCTGGCCTGTAGCTGATGTCACCTTGGGCTGCAGGAGTGCTAGGGGTGAAGTGCATGGAGAAGGGGACAGAGGTCCCGTTCAAGTGAGGCTGGGGGTCAGACTATGAGCTGTGCGCCAGTGCTAACAGAAACTGCCCATGCTGATGCCAGTGAAGTTCCTCATGAGCCACGATCTCTCTCAGAAATGTTGGGAACCATCTAAACGTCCCAAATAGCCAACTTTACTCCTTCCCCTGAGGTGTCAGTTTCTTCCAAACACATGGTCTGTGTTTGGAGAAAATCCTGGAGAGCACAGATAATTCCTAAATCAGGCAAACAACCAGGAAAACCTCTATAATCTGAGCCCAAAAACTCCATATGGCAAATTTGACAGAAGTCTGCTCTAAAAGTCCCTCCTGAAAGCATCGGCTTGTGCCAGCTTATACAAAAATCCAGGCCGTGCCAGTTTCCCTGCCCCTAAACCACCAAGACCAAATCATCTTTTGAGCTTTCAGCACTCCTTAGTGTGAATATCATCATTGCAAGAATACATCTCCTATGGGGGACAGGAAGGTTCAAGTATTTTATTATAAACCTTTTACTTCAAAATATAGAATTGGGATCTTGATAATGATCTCAACAGGATATTTTAAGATCCAATGGTGAGCATTATAAAGAATGATTATCCAGGGGAAATCCAGGCTTAACTGAACTGTGAACATGTTAGGTTTTCAATGATAAAATCTGGTTGGCTTAATACCTAAAGATATTTCCTCTTTTAAAGCCTTTATTTAAAAGAGAAAGAGAGGGAGGTGAGGGAGAGAGAGAGAGAGAGAGAGAGAGAGAGAGAGAGAGAGAGAGAGAGAGAGGCTGGTCATCTAATTACAGAAGGGAAAAAATAACTCCAGTGATAAATTATTGCTTTGGGATATTCAATAGGTTAAATTACTTAATGCTTCTTCTTAATTTTGTTTATTGTAATTTCAACTGAATTTAGTGTTTAAAGAAGTTAATATAACAGAAGGTATTATGAAAACCTATCTGTTTCATTGTATCCATAGCACTACTTTTGTTTGAGGCTAGAATCTACTTTTTATTATGATTGCTAGTTCATTAAAATCCATTATTTTAGGTATGCCAATATTCAATTAAAAAATTATATATATATACACATTAGACTATGTCCTTGTTAAGTTTTTACATCCACTAAAAATAATGCTCACAAATAATTTTTATTGACAGAGGAAAGTATTATAATGCTGTTAGATACAGATTGTTAAACTATATATACTCTATGTTCCCAATTATGCATAGGAAAAAATATATCCTAGTATTAACAGTAAATAACATTTAATGATTAAGAGTGAATAAAGCAAATCAAAACCACATGATGCCACTTGGCATCCATTAAAATAGCTATTATCAAAACATTTTTAAATAAAATAATGGATGAATACAAATATCATCTCTACAGCAGAAAACACATAAATGTTTAAAAACTAAAATGTGTTTAATTCACACCTTTTGACAGAAGGCAGATGAGAAGAGTAAGATAAAATAAATGACTCATTAATGTGAACCTATTATAGTAAAGAATCATCTGGAAAACAAAAAAAAAATTATAGATTGTGTTCTTAAGAAACAGACCTTTATTTAATAGAGATTATCTCCAGAGTAGTGGATGGTGTGGACCAGGAGCTTAACTGTTTTATTTCATAATTAGTATTAGCATCTTACAGCTTCTGACACCCCAGAGGATAGGTGAATCCCAGCCAAGGGGATTAACATCATTCCCCCACACACACACCTCCCCACCAGAGGGAGGAAGGACTGGCTTTTCCATCTCCCAGGGAATCACTGGTCTGTTCCTCACAGATTACCAGGTGGAGGAAGAACCAATAAAGGCAAAATTCTCTGCTGGGCACATGTGCAGTAGGAGCCAAAATGGCAACCACAGAGGCGAGGTGTCTAGCTTGGGAAAGGGATCAGATTGGATGAGGGGATGAAACCCAAGAAGATCTAGGAAAGAGATTGGATGGGTAGGAGGACACAACATAAACCCATGAAGAGCCAGGAAAGAGATTGGTTAGTTTGAAAGAAAGCGTACCCCTTCCCAAGCCCAAGGTAATATAACTGAAGCTTAACAAAGGCCCCTTCCAGTATCACCTGTTTGCCCCATTTGCTGGTTGGCACAAGTTCTCTCCATAGCAGCTGCACAGGCCCCAGCTTGGGTGGGCTCCAAGCATGGGCCTGGGTGCAGCAGCACAGTGCAGGCCCAGCCTGAGCACAGCCAGCAGCAGAGACTAAGCTAGCCAGAGGGAGCAGAGACCATGCTGGCCTGTGGAGGCCTGACCCTCCTGGTGGGCACTTACGCTCATCAGACCCAGGACTTACTCCACAGTGAGACGGAACTAAGCCATGTGGTGGTGGATGAAATATCAGGCACCTGGACACAGTTCTTCGTGTTTGTTTCAGTGCCAATAAATCTTACTATGCTTCATCCTCCCATGCATGAGTTCCCAAAATGCTTTTCTCCTGACTCCATGGAAGAGCCCCATTTCCACTGGCAACAATGCAATTTTAAATGATTGAGGCATGGCTTTGATAATAAAAACAAAAATTTTTGTTACTTAAGTAATAAACAGATGTGAAGTTTAATTCTAGTAAAATACAAATAAATTGTAAAGAAAAGGAGTTCATTAAGCTCATTGTTTATATACATGGGCTGCTAGAAGGCATGAGTGTCACCCACAAGCTCCACTCATCTCTTATTTATATTATTAATTTACTTGTTTTAGATAATAGAAAGATGAGCTTCATCCTGATTTTCTAAATGTCAAATTTCTTGAATTATAATCAGTGAGGTTTTGCTAATGCTAAGGGAAATGGAAATAGATGTATTTTTCAATTTTCTGTGAAAACTGAGTCTAAACCATATGCAGTACAGACAGATGAGATTTCATACAGGGTCTCTGAAGTTTCATGGTGTTTTTGTTAAATATATCAAACATTTCCTTTATGATTTCTGCCTTTGAAGTTGTGTTTGTAGGTGGTTACTCCAAACATCCAAGATTATTTTAAGTATTCAGCATCTTTTATTCTGGATTTCTGTTTATTCCATTTGTATACTTAGTTCTCGAAAACTCTATAAATGACCCTTATTTTGAAGTATTATATGAGATTAGATTCTAACTTTTGTCTCAGCAAAGTTCTTCAAAAGTAAATGTATTACAGAATCAATGCACAGTCACATAGATAAGAGACAAAGTTCTAAAATGCCAAATGTACTCCCAGTTATTATCATTTTATTCGACCTTCCCCATTCACCCTTTCTTTCCATTCAATTGCTCTTTCTTGCCATCTTATTTTATGTACTTGTTTGTCTGTGTGTGAGAGGGTGGTTGCCACGTATGCCAAGCACCAAACAAAGCACTTTTACATGTTCACGTAATTAATCACCAAAATAGACTCATGAAGCAGAAATTATTAAAGGTACTGAAAAAGGGACCTGGAGAGATTGGGGTGCTGCAGACAATAAGAGATCAGTGCCTGACAAATGGGAATGTGTATATGAGGTCCTGGCAACATTAAAATACAGTTTCTTACTCAGTAAGCCTAGGAGGGGCCTAAGAGTTTCCCATCTAATCAGCTCCCAGGTGATGCTGATGCTTATTCTGATGGTCCATGGGCCATACTTTAAGCAGCAAGAACAAAGATGACAACAGAAGGTGGAACTTGAGATACAGTTAGGTGTCTAAAGACACCTGTTTCTTTCCACTCTTCCATGCTTCCTCTAGCTGCTGTCAGTACACATCTGTGCTTATCTTTCTAACAAGTTCCCCACCTGACAGAAACTCGGTTTCTCAAGCCCCATCTTTGTTTACAAGGATAAATAGTGTTACAAATACTTCAAAATTCTGAAAGTGAGACCGAGTGATGAATAGAAAATCAGAAAACAAAAAAGCAAAGCATTTATACCACATAAAAAGTTCCAAGCCCACTTTCCAAGGAAACTTGTGGAAGTACCACCAGTAAAACTAGTTTTCACAGAAGATCAGAGAATTATATTCCAAAGAAAACCCAGAAGGGCTGAAATATTCAGTTCGTATTCCATAATCTACCCATTCTATAAATACAGAACATTCATAATTATTCTTCAGATCAATGTCTATTGTGGATGTCTTTGAAATGAGAACATTCTAGTCCTACATCCAATGTATTCTTAGGAAACAGGAAGAAAAAATGATCACCATTCAGTATGAGACTAACATTTTTTAATAGCAAGCCTGCAAAGGAAGGACATTTGTTCAAACAAATACATATTTTTGAGTCACATAATTATGGTATCTACAAAAGACTTAATTTGAACTTGACAAAAATAATTATTTTAAACTATGAGGCAATTGCCCTTGGAGTGAACAAGAGTTACATATGATTCAGGCAATTGATTTCTGGATTGCTCACTAAACTATGACAACTGTAGGACATTCCTTAGCTTAGGACTAAAGGATCAAATTAGAATTTTCCATGTGCCCCCAAAATAAGACAGAAATCTAGTGTGAAAGCTTGATTTAACACAGAGTTCATCATTCCAGTTCAATACCACTACTTCCTAGTAAGAAGTAAGAATGATATCATTTTTAGCTGAAACTTTAGAGATTAACTCACTCCCTTTTCTTGACAGTGACTTTACTATTCGTTTTGCTTATCAAAGGTGGAAAATAATAAATGGTATTTTTCTTTTGTCATTGGAATTCTACAGACAGATATGTATTTGCTCTTCCAGATAACTGAGCCATTATATGTTCATACATATAATGCCGATGAAGAAAAGACTGTCTACAAGCTTATTATTTTAGCAGAAGAAAAAGAAAGTCAGGATTGAATGTCATATTAATGTGAAAAAAGTGTATTTCTGTAGGAGCATGTTTCTCCCATCAATGAGTGAGACATTGAAAGCATAAATCTCCCACACATCAATGGGAGAAAAAACCTTGTAGTGATGAGTACATGAAAGATTTCCCTCCGAACGGTGGAGACTACACAGTCACAGTAGCTGCAAGTAATTTTGTAATAACCTTACTCTCTTACTCATGTGGCACCTGATAAATACACTGAGACCTTTTCCTCTTGTCACTGGATTACACATTTCATTTGCATAATGTGCCTAAGAAGAAATATAATGGAACTGCCTGAAATTTCAACTGAAATAAATCATGGGGGAAATGCAGAAGCAGGAATCTCCCTAAAATATATTGCATTACAAGGGAAGTCAACATGAAGTCTCAAAATGTTCATTTCCAAGTACTGGAATTATGTTATTTCCAAACTCCTATAAACAAATCTTGAATACTTAGCCCTCTTTTAAAAGTATTCTTCAAAACATAAAAAGCAGATTTCAAAGAAAATGTGTCTTCCTAAAATTTATTTTTTGCAACGCACCCAGTTGGTAAAAGGTAAGAGTGCTTCATTTTATGTAATAGCACTCTTTAGCATTACTGATGGGAAAATGTGAGGAATGGAACAATGCCCTAAAGCTAAGAATTTTCCTGTATAAGAGGCCTGGTTTCCAAGATAATCTCCTTGTCACCTGTCAGATCTGTCAGATTCTAAAACTTATTCCAGAATTCAGAATCAAGAACTACCCAGCAGGGCTTCAAATTCAGTGACCACCTGATAGCCAACATAAATCAAATTATCTTTAGAATGGTTGCTGGGGATACCCTTATGGCCTTGGTCCATCTGAATATACACATCATGCACTTGCCTAGAGCAGGGAACATCTGTACTCTGTCTGGTATAAATAACAATAATTTGTTATTGTCATTGTGCTTCCTGGGAAATCACATTTGTTTATCTGGTTTTTGAGCAATTTATAGGGGCCTAACTCCAGAGAAGTTATTCTTTTTTATCTGTTTTAACAATTCTAGCTCCCAAAAATACATCAAAGGCTATTATAGTTTCATGATATATGAAAAAGAATACTTGAAATTTTCTTCAATTCAGGTATTGAAGTCATCTCTGAATATAACATGGAAGGGATTATAAATAAATTATGACTAAGAGCTACCAGGTTTATTTCCCTGATGAGCAAGTCCATTTCTGAATCAATATTTATTTTTGAGCACTATCGACTACTAACAAGAACTAGTAATATTTCAAAAAGATGGAACTCTTGAAGCCATTCCTCAATGGGTTTGATGCACCAATAAATCTATCAGCCAGACTGTTTCTAAGACCCCTAGAACATATGCTAAGGTACATGGGTGGGAAAGATCTATAAGTATCATATGGACCTCATAACTAGTTACCCAAAAGATCAGAATTTAAGAAGGTCACAGAAGGAAGGAAGGAAGGAAAGAAGGAAGGAAGGAAGGAAGGAAGGGAGGGAGGGAGGGAGGGAGGGAGGGAGGGAGGGAGGGAGGGAGGGAGGGAGGAAGGAAGGAAGGAAGGAAGGAAGGAGGGAAGGAAAGCTTAGTTTCTATTTGGAACTGTTTTTCCATACAGAAACAAATATTTTAATGGTTCTGAGTTTCACTTGGGGCCATAATAAGAAACAGGTACATTTTCTAGATAAATGGATATCTGAGAGATGAATATTTTCCTGCTACACTTGTGAAACTGCTAAGACTGACCCTGGCATTCCTTCTTGATGCTCTCATAGTTAACCCTGAACTATGGTGTTTATATGAAACAAAGGGAGCAGAAAACCAATTTCCCTCTGTCTCACATCTCTGTGGTAGGGTGCATCATTTCTTCATCCTTTTATCCACCTGCTTTACCATGGAACTTGGCTGCAAGAATGAGAGAACCTTACCCACTCCTTAACGTTGCCTTCAACCATAGGACATCAGCTAATGTAAGAAAAGAGGCTGTAAAGAGTGCTTGTATATTAACTTGTTTCCTTTAACCTTGACTACATCTACAAGAAGAACACTCCCAGTCAAGTCCACATTTCCAGGAAGAGGATGAGAAATAGATGGAATAGAGCCATTGCCCACCTACATAGATATTGAATCTAGCTGATGCTCACAGAACTAGCTACAAGTTTAACACCAGTTGACCATCAGACATGCTAGAAATAATAAATAATCGTTGTTTTAAGCAACAGTAATAGCTAACCCATAAACTCTCTTGGTGCCTTCATAGGGGGGAACCTAACAGAATTAGTTAATTTTTCTATGGGTATCAGTCTCAATGGGACATCATCCCTCTTTGTCAAAGCAAAAGCTCACTCAGGTGAAACAATGAGAAAAGAAAGGTAAATTATATTTTTCACAAGGGTCTCAAAGAAGAACTACTGTGTGCTGTTCAATATTAATGAGGCTCCAGAATAAATATTTATACAAGTACTAAAGCTATACTGAAATTCATTCTTTGATGGTAAGAAATAATTGTTACAAAGTCATTAGTGTTGTTGCCTGTAAAGGCAACTGAAAATATCTATTATTTAAATGGATACCATTTATAATCTTTAGTAAGTGCCTGTCTTTCCCAAAACAGGTAAGAAGTGCATCTTTAATTTCCTGGGGAGAACCAATTCAAGTAAAATTTCAGGCTAATACATCAACAAACAAGAACCTATTTGTCAGTAATTGCCACCTGGGTATTTTTTATAAAGATATGAGAGTTGTCTCATTTTTTCATCTTTGCCTGTACTGCTTGCTAATGGACAGTTTTATGTTTGATGTCAAAATAGGAAATGGAAGAATAAAGAGGAGGCAATATCTAATGGACACATTGCATCCATTCATACTATTTTTACTGTCTCCATCGCTTTCTGTCTGACAAAGCCTCGGAAAGAACTCCCTCTTGAGAGGCATTCAAAAGAACAGTTAGTGCTCACTTCACATTGCCCATAGGTTCTTGGAAAGTGTGACTTTAAGTGAAGCAATGCAAAATAAAGCCAATTTCATCACAGGCTAATTGATATAAATGAGGTACGTTCCTACAGTATATTTCCAGGCACGAGACCATCAACACTTCTAATGTTAAACATTGAAATAAATGTGATCTATACATACATGTAAGAAGGATTAATAAAAACAAGTAAGATAATTATTTCCCAACCCATTTAAAACAATTCAAGGTCATGGGTAGCCAGAGCCAATCTGGCAGCTCAGGGCACAAGGCAGAAACCCACCCTGGACAGGGCACCTTTCCATGGCATGGTACCCTGCCATACACCCACACTCACTCAGACTGGGACAATACAGCACACCGACTCACCTAATGTGCACGCACACCTTGGGGCTGTGGGAGGAAACTGAAGAAAACCCTCTCAGATGGGGGAACGTGCACACTCTACACAGAGAGTGCCCCCGGCTGGGAATAGAATTTATAACAAAAGGACTCTAAATGAAACCACATGATTCCAGGACTTGCTGTAATTCTAAGCACTTCAAATGATAGCAGGTGTTCTTGCTTTAGCAACTCTCTGAAAAAAAACAATACTAAGAATATATGTAAGTTTCTTTATAAGGCAAGATTATTTTATGATTTTTTAAAAAGTATGTGTAATCAAGTTTTCTAAACAGGATGATAAATAACCAGCTAAGTTTTACCAGTTTTCATAAAAGCAAACTGACATAAACTTCTTTAATTTGTGCTAAAAATATTTGTGTTTCCACTGCTGGATAACGCAGTGTGTGATTAGCAGTATCATGGTAGATTCTTCACAAGTGAGGCACTCATGGAGATGGTACGTGGAGCCCAGGGGATCAAGGAGAATGAGGTATTGAGTCTGTATGGAAGAGCTTAACAGATTGGGCTTGGGTTCCTAGACTTCAACGTTGATCAAGTTTCAGGCCTGATCAGATGGGTCCACTACAAGTAGGATGACTACTGCTAAAGGTGGACATGCAGGGATTATGGTTGGAGAGGCCAGAATCTTGAGCCCAGCGGCATTGAGGAAAGATGGGATACTTGATAGGTAGGATTGGAGCTTATTGAGTCATGAGTGGCTCCAACTTGTTAGGCATGATGAAAGTAAGACGATGGAGAAAGAGATGTCAGTGGTAGTTACAAGAACCTGCAGAGTAAGAGGTGCGGGTGGCTTTCATGGTCCCAGTGAATTGGGGATAATGGGTCACATTTCCAAAAAAATAATGAAGACTCTGGTAGTTTTTTTACTGTGGGAATAGATAGTTGATGTAGAAGATGTGTTAATGGGGATGAGCTTGGGGTCCATGGAGAGGGATATTGTGAAGTAGATGAATGCATAAGCTTGAAAACTTGAGACATTGCAATAACTTGTTATTGATTTATCTTCAAAAGATACAATGAATTTAGTTAAGAGCACTTTCTTAACTGAGAAATTCTATGAGTAGGAAGCAATCTTTAACTTTTTTCATATGCACACACTCCACTGAGTTTTATTTTTTACTGAATATGTTATATAATAAGGAGTAATTACTTTACTTATTGAAGTTAATAGTTACTATTGTTAGTAATAATTAATATTCAACTTAGTGACAATATGTAAGCGAATTGCTGAACAGACCATTCAAATGAATCACTTTTAAAATATATAATTTAATAATAAAAATAGTTTTAAAACCTGTAAGTCTATACCAGGGGTGGGCAAACTTTTTGACTCGAGGGCCACAATGGGTTCTTAAACTGAACCGGAGGGCAGGAACAAAAGCATGGATGGAGTGTTTGTGTGAACTAATATAAATTCAAAGTAAACATCATTACATAAAAGGGAACGGTCTTTTTTTTTTTTTTTTTAGTTTTATTCATTTCAAACGGGCCAGATCTGGCCCGCGGGCCGTAGTTTGCCCACGGCTGGCCTATACTCTAATGAAAACTGATAATGAAATATAAGTCACATTTAAGTAGCTTTTAATAACAGAGTAACTGTAAATGATAAGTGTAAATATAATTGCAAGTAAAATATAAACTCAGGCCCCCCTAAAGAATCCAAACTATAGGTTTTTTTATTGTGAACTTATTTTACATTCAGAATATAATCTATATTTAATTTAGCAATATTTTTGTAGAAATTTGGGGATCAAGAAGCCCAATTCGTTTTTTAACCCAGCAACAATTTACTGAGTTACACATTTTTTTATTTTAATTTTAATTAATTTATTTTTTAAATATATTTTTATTGACTTCAGAGAGGAAGGAAGAGGGAGAGAGAGATAGAAACATCCATGAGAGAGAATCATGGATTGGCCGCCTCCTGAAAGTCCCCCACTAGGGATCGAGCCCACAGCCTGGGCATGTGCCCTTGACCGGAATCGAACCTAGAACCTTTCAGTTTGCAGGCCGACGCTCTATCCACTGAGCCAAACCGGCTAGGGCTTTAATTTTTATTTTTTAACAAAGCCTAAAGCAGCCTTAGCTGGAAGAGTTGCCAAACCTTTTTGTTAGCCAGCTAATAGACACAAATGCTGAAATGGTAAGTAGATTTCTATTTCTCAGTAAGGTTACTAAATCTCCCCCATTTGCCAAATTATCAGTTCAATTCACTAAATTAAATCAAGCGACCATTCAAACCTGTGGGAAAATAATCAATTTGAGTGGCTCTCAGTTGCATGGAGAAAAGGAGAGGGGAGGAGTAACTGTTCCATTTTTTCTTGTTCTATGGCTAATGTTCTTTCTTCCTTATTTCCGCCTTTGTCTCAGAGTGATGGGCACTAACTTCATCCTGTGAAGACATATGTTGCAAAGGGTTGCCCTTCTACCTGTGAATTGCAGCTCCCCGGGGAAGACCATAGTGTTAAGGATGGAACACGATGAGTGCGGGGATCTGAATGTGCATTTTTGAAAATTTCGTTAAAGCTTGGTGAAATCAGGGTTGTTTTCCTGTTGCTCAGAGGCTTAAAAGTGGTAAGAGAGCAGTTGGCAAAGGCTTGACTAGAGCCAGTCTTGAGAAAACTGGAAAGCAGTCCAAATTCTGAGTTGCACTCTCAGTCATCTTAGAGTTTATTTAAGCAGCTTGCTTGCCCTCTTGTGAGTTTGGCAGTCCTGTGTTTGTGGATTATCTTCTCACTGCCCAGAGGACCACTCAACCCTACAGGCAGCTGAGTGCTGCTGAATGCAATGCCCACCTGGCTATACCTTGTTTTTCAGGACATATCCAAGACTTTATGTCCCTAGGCCAAGCATGTCAAATTCAAAGACTAACACGGGCCAAATAAACGAGGAATGTGGCCCGTGGGCCGCGAGTTTGACATGCTTGCCCTGGGCTATCAAAATAATATCTGTTTTGCTGCTTTACTTCAGGGCCTTCATCTTTAAGTTTTGACCAGCTAACACATTTTAAGCCATCAAAAGTTCATTAAGTTTCAATTCCATTTAAAATTTTTATGCAGAAGTAATACTTGCTTAAAACAGAATTGGAAAACTCAGCAAAAAATGAACATGTCTTACATAATCTAACTGAGCATCCTCTGCTTATTCTGGCCGCTATAATATGTTATGTATTCATGTTGTATGTGTTGTATATGTGTCGGCAGGAATGTGTGTTGTTTTAGCCTCCACTTCTGGAACCAAATTGGCTGAACTTGAATCCTGGCTCTGCAATCTTGGGCAACTCACATGGCCTCCACAAAGGCTAGTTAGTTCACTGAAACTAGACTAATTTAACTAATTTATCCTTGTAGACCTTATATTACTTTTGTGTCCTTGTTCATTCTTCATTATTTAATTGACTGTATCTTCTAAGTGTACATGTTATTTTAAATATATATTTATGTTTTTATTGATTTTAGAGAGAGAGGAAGAGAAAGGGACAGAGCGAAACATCGATGAGAGAGAAATGTTGACCGGCTGCCTCCTGCACACCCGCTACCAGGGACTGAGCCCACAACCCAGGCATGTGTCCTGACTGGGAATTGAACTGGCAACCTCTTGTTACATGGGACAATGCTCAGCCAACCAACCAACACCTGCTGGGCAGTATACATATTATTTTGATACCGATCTCTGTCCATTGACCTGAGCTCTGATGGGAACGGCAACAAATGTAAGGTATTATTTTAGTTCCCTAAGCACCACATTTTTTAGCTTAGGATTCTTTTTTATTTTTTTTAACATAGCATGTCTGTGATAGTGTCAGCATTGTGACTAGGGGAGGCCTTTTACCCATCCTGAAAAATCTACATTATTTTAAAAATATCCCTCCATGACACTGATGAAATCCTACAGAACTATAAGGATGAAAGGGATGCTGCAGTTTAAAACCCTGACTGGTCCCCGGAAGGGTGAGTCACTGAGCCTTGCTCTGTGCACAGCATTCATGGGAAGAGCACACGGCACAGCAGCATTCTTTGGAGCTGGCAGGGAGCTGAAATTAACCAAAATGCCCTCCTCTTAGAGGTTCTTCAGAAAAGAACTTGCTTTCTATTCAATAACCTCATGGTTCACGCAGGGCAGCCATGGCTTCAGTAGGATGTGTGTACGGACCTTCTGCAGATGTCTTAGACGAGCCATGAGTCCAGAGGATGCTAAGCAATGATCAGCAGAGGATCTGACACCTTCCAGAGCTAAACATTTTAATCAGACATGGTAGAGGCTTTAACATTTTTAAATACGCACATGAGTCCAAAAACATGTCATTTTGCAATTGAAATTGTAAAATGTGTGGCCCTTTTCCCCCTTTTGGCTGTAACGTGAATGTGAAAGAGATGTCCTATGAATTGATTCTGACAAATGCTTTTATTAATTGATTTGAGAGAGAGAGAGATAAATATTGATTTGTTGTTCCACTTATTTATGCATTCATTGGTTGCTTCCTGTATGTGTCCTGATGGGATCGAACCCACAACCTCGGTGTATTGGGATGATGCTCTAACCAACTCAACTACCTGTCCAGGGCCATTCTGACAAATGCTTCTAAACACCTGTCTGGCCAATCAACAGTTTTCAGAAATTAGACTAGCTCTACTTTATATTTCATGTTGCCCTCTACCCTTTCACCAAGACTTACTCAATGTTGGCTAATAATTAATTGTCATGTAAAGGGGTATTTCAATGTGCCTTGTAAACAGCTGTGCACATTTCTAAAGCGCGTGGCGTGTGTCTCTGAATGTCCACAAAAGGTTGCCCTCTGAGTTTTAATGTGTTATTTCTGGTGATGCCATTTCCTGTGTAGCTCTATGAGAATAACAAACCCGACAGATTGGCAGTATGTTTTCTCCTTAGATGCCTGTGGAGCTTGTCCTTTGGACAATGCTTACAACCAAGCCCCGTGGGGTTTGTTCCTTTGAAATGTGGGAAAGAGGCGGGCCTGCTGGGAGGATCTGCTGGTACAGGCCGGCACATGACCTCACTCCCACCAGGTTCTCCAGTGAGCCCCGCTCAGAGCTGAGCAGGATGCTGACAGGCCGCCGCGGAGGACACAGTGCCCAGAACAGCAGCAAACATGGTCACTGAACGGCAGCTCCGCTCCGGGTCACCGAACACTCTCCCTCTGGGACAGGCTCGGCAAGAAATGATAACTACCTTGTTATCAGGAAAAGGCAGCACGCTGAGGCTTTCTGTGAAATAGCCTCGTATTCTCTGCCTGTCTCCCTGGGGAGGAATTGGTGAGATATATGCAAAAGGAAGGTGAATGCTCAAGGCCCAGAGCAGGTGGCCTTTAAAACGTAAGTGAACGACTCAGGTGGAAAACATTTCTTAGAATTCTTCAGTAAATAAAACTTAAAAACAAGCTGGATTTAACTAGTAGACGTGGGGTTTCTATTTAAAAAAACTAACCTTAAATTATTTATAAATGACACATATAGTTTGATAGTTCTTCTATGTAAAGTAAATCATCACAGTAATGAAAGGGCTCTAACTGAAAGTGAGATCTGGGGGTTAATCCCAGTTAACCCCAAACCTGCTACCAGAAAGGCAGAGGTGCCTTGGGATTTACGCAGGGCCTTTGCAGGCTTCTGTGGAGTCAGGAGGAACCTGGGTTCTTTTCCCTCACACCCTGTGGCTAGTCACATCCAGAAGAAACGTGACCGTAAAGTTCTAAATCTTCATAGACCACTCTTTATTTTGAAACAGGGTGAATATAGTACACATTTATTGTCACCTAAATTGTAATTTCTTTACATTTTTATATGAAGTTAACTATTTGACCATTTTTATATCCAATTTTAAATGGTGGCCACTTACTATAGTAGGAATAGTGATAAACTATTATTTACTGAGCGCCATCTTACGCATGTGTCTCATGATCCTTCTCCGCTTTGATTCTCCCGCTGCAAGGTAAGCGTTGCTATTGTCACAGATGAGGAGACTGAGGATCAGAGAAACAAGGGAACACTAAAGCCACACAAGTAGTCCGTGTGTGGTGCACAAAGTCCAACTGTAGTCCTCAGACATGTGATTGCTGCTAGCACACCTTCCTCCGGTACTGTTGGGTCACCTGGTTTCCTTTAAGTACTGTATATGTTCTTTAACTCTGAGACACTATGAAAACGTCATTTACTAATAATTGATCAGGGAGCAAGTTTATGGTTAAGCAATGGAATTAAATCAACAATTCTATGTTCACTCTCCACTGTCTTCTCGATCATTCCTGCCATTTGTTTAGAACAGTTGAAAGAGTTAAACAATGACAATTAACTATATTTTGCCAGAGAACCACTTTAAAAATTTACGGCAGAGTGGACTCATATTATCTGTATTTATTGTTTACTGAAAATATTAGGATCTTAATTCTCTCTGATTATACTATAGGTTTCATCTGTGCCTACTTTATCTAAAGCAATATTTTCACCTAGGTTCTGAGGCATAATTGTTGAATCCAAAATATTGCACTCTAGTAAAAAAATGAATAAATGGTATTTCCATTATAGATAAGAAATATTTTCTTATTTTTTCCAAATTCCAAAAATGTGTTGGGATAAACAGAACAAAGAGCAAAACTGCTTATTCCATCCCAGATAAAACCCAGAATAAAGGGAATATCAAACATTTCTGTAAATTTACATACAAAGGTACATGAAAACACAGCTAAGCTCTAGTATCAGCAATATCTCTAAAACAGAAATAGCCATTCCTTCCTTTTGAAAGTCTTTCTAGATTTTGAGGAGTCTCTGGAGCATGGATGACAAGCAAAACTGAGGTTGTCACGATCCGCTTAATCAAGTGTCTCTTCAACAAGTATCCATGGGGAGTAAACAGTGTCTAATGAGGTTCTAGGAAGATTTGTTAGATAAGGTTTCCATCAGACATGGAGTTCTTTAATTAATTATGATAGTCCCCCCAAGAGACTGACTAAGCAGTGTCTTCCTCTCTTAAAAAATGTCCTCCTAAATACATATGAGTTATAAAGCAGAAAGTAAAGGCTTCCTCTACTCCTGAAAGATAACATGCAAATGAAATTAAACAAGATAGCAAGGGTCACCTATGTTTGGAATCCTAAGGATTCTTCTGATTTCTGAGGACAAGACAGGAAGCTAAGTTAATTGAGGAGTGCAGAGAGAGAAGGGTCTGAGTGAGGAGTAAGGCATGAGGCCTGGAAGCTGGGTGGGAGGTCTTGAAGAGTGCACTGCTGTGACCTGGCAATGGTTGGAAAACATTGTATGTGAAAAGAGAACACATTTTTGGAGACGCATCGGCGTCACTGAAATAGAAAGGATAAATATGTTGCTCCATGTCCCTTCAGCTAACAACAACAAAGAGAACAAATTCATTCATAAAAATTGAAAGTACAATTAAATGTTATTTTTAACTTTTCTAGCAAATTCTAACATTTTTATAGTGGGCTGTATTATAAAATATACTGAGAATAAGTAGAACTAATCATGGGAGGGTTAATTTGGTATAACTCTTTGGGGGACAATTTGGTGATATCTATTAAATTTAAAAATATATTTACCCCTGACTTAGACATTTCAGCATCAAATATTAATTCTATAGCTGTATTTACTTTATATGCACAAATAATTATGTAAAAGGACAGCCATCCTAACACCACCCGGCAAAAGATGGAAACAACCTGACCATCTCCCAATAGGAGACTGATGAAATTAATTATATCTCATCCATATAATGGTAAGCCCTGAGAGCCCTGTTAAATGTACTGTGGTATCTGCATGCACAGTTAGGAATTGATCTCCTTGCTATACCATTAAGGGAAATAAGCAAGAAGCAAAATGGGTTCTATTAGATCCTTGTATATAGGTGAACACATCAAAGGTATCTGTCAGGAAATGCAGGAATAGAAGTCACTTGGAAAGGGAAATGAAACATTGAGAGAATAAGGGGTAAGGCAATTCACTATTCATTAATATCTTTTGCCACTGAAGAGATTTTTATTCATGTGCTTGTATTACCTATTCAAACTGATTATATTACCTATTCAAACTTGTAGAAAAGACAATGAAAGGAGAAGTTATCTAAAAAGAATCAGGTAGCAAAGTCAGGTAAATGTGGCTACCTTGCATCAATAAGGTGGCTCTGAGAAGTTGTTTTCAAATATCTTGGTCTCAGGATCTTTGCACAGGGTTAAAAAATATCGAATACCCAATGAACTTTTTGTTTTTGTGAAATAGTCCCCACATTAAAATGTAAAAGTAAGATATTTAAAGCATTTATTTACTAATTCATTTTTAAAAGCAAGAATAAACACATTTTTACAAAACTAATTGTTGTTGTTTTTTTTCAAAAAAATTAGTGGGAAAAGTGCTGTTTTCCACTTTTGTAATGTCTGGTTGAATAGAAGCCAGCTGGATTCTCATATCAGCTTCTGTATTCAGTCTTTTGTGACATTACTTGCAACACATTGTATACCTCCTGGATAACTCCACCGAGAAAATGTAGAGGGCAAAGGGCATGTTGGTATTATTATTAAAATATTTATGGTCCTGGGACCATGTTTTGAAATCTGGTCAGAATGAAAATAGAATATTACAACTTAGTTGCCATGTTAGAAAAAAAAATTACCTTCTTTAGCTGTAATGCACTTTCCAGAATTGTAACTCCATCAGTAATGCTTACCTGTCCTAGCACAGGTTCATGAAACTTAAAGAGAGCACAAGTGCTGGATAAAAACAATACTCTAGGGACAACAGCCTACCAAGTTCAATTTTCTAATAGCGTAATCCTAGCAAAATATTCTTCTTCATGCAGTAGAGTTTCCAACACTGGCCAAATAAGATGTTCTCTTTGGAAATAGAAATCTAGCTCTAATGTTTTAATATGTTAATTTTAAAAATACCAAATTACTTCCTCATTTTCCCTAAAACCACCATATTCTCATTATTCAATCTCTGTGGAATGGGAATTGTAGCATCTAAGAGAGGAAATCTGTAGACGTGAACAAATGCCTTAATTAGTGTGGCAATAAATAATAGCAGTGTATCCTTTCAGTAACTTTTTAATTGAAAGTGTACTCTGCTCATTTACTGTGCTCTGGGCTCTACAGTAGGAAGCTAATAGTCTCACTGATAGCCATGAAACAAAACGTCTCATACTTTACTAACTAAAGAAAGTAAGCTCTGAGAGCACACTATAGGCCCTGCCACCCATCAAGGTTTGGGGAATTGAGAACATATTCTCAGAAGTGAGATTTTAGCCGTGATCTGAAAGAAGTATAGCAATTGGGAGGGAGGGGTTCGTCCAGGCAGAGGAAACAGCATGTAGAAAGACCAGGAGGCAGTCTTTGTACATGCTGGTAGGTTCCAACTGCTAAAGTGAGGTCAGTGTGACGGAATCGCAGAAAACAATATCAAGAATGACACAAGATAAAGCTGTCAACACAACACAGACAGGGGTCAGGTCAGGGCCTGCAGATTCTTGAATGCCATGCTAAGGATTTAGATATTTACTAGTATGCTGAGAGCAAAAGGGAGCTGTCCAAAGGTGTTATAGACACTTGTTAGAGTTTTATTGGTATGTTTACTGAATGCAAGATAAGGAGGCTTTGCATCCAGCCTAATGGTTCATTTCCTTGCACCCCGATTTCAATCAACAACATGTGCTATAACATCCTAGGTCTTCACAGAGAGTTTTACTTGGAATTTTCTTTCTAATTGCTATGAAAAGCTCCAAGAAGTGAATTTTCAAGATGACTACCTAAGAAATGTCTTTATATACCTCCAAGACTCAGATTCTATGAGTTTCATCCAAGAATTGGTTAATAACCAGAATTTTCCATAGTAGTTAATTACTTGGGTCACCTGCCCTGAATTCAGATTCAATGTTCCGCCTTAGCTTTCACTAAAGGCAGTTATAAGAAAACTAGAGGCTTGGTGCACAACATTCGTGCACTGGGGGCTAGGGGGTGGAGGGGGGTGGGGAGTCCCTCAGCCCAGCCTGTGCCCTCTCACAGTCCAGGAGTCCCACCATCAATTGCCCCAAAGAAGTAGGCCCCACCCACACACCACAGCCTGCTGGTTGGTGACCTGGGCTCCCTCTTTGGGGCGATCATGGAGCCCCCTGATTGATTGATTGTCCTGCCATGCGGTGGCCTATACAGGGCAATCATGCAATGATGGCCAGACCCCAACCAATTACATCGCACCCACCTCCAGTGGGTGTCATAGTGTGGTCGTCCGGATGGTCGTTCCGCTGTTTGGCCATTCAGTCAATTTGCATATTACACTTTTATTATTATAGATATTCTATATCTGCATTTGAATTTGTTGCCACCATGCTGTTAGGACAAGGTCTATTATATTATCTAGAGTTCCCCATAAAGTCACACATGGAAAAACATGTAGTACCTGAAAACACAATGTTTCCCCCAAGGAACTGAGACATTTATTCTTTCGCATAAATGAGAACAAAATAATTGCCACATTGGCCCAACTGTGACTGTCAGAGTTGAAACTTAAGTTCAGTGGCATTAACTATGATGACTCATGTGCTTTTTCTTCTTTGCTTCATTCCAATTAAATTCTGCTTATATTACACCAACTTAAAATCTATCTTGTAAGCCACACCTAATCCTTTCATGGTGTGATCAGCGGAACACATATACACACATATAACCAACCTATGCCTTCACTTCCAGGAAATTTACCCAATATATTGACAAGAGCTAGGAAAATAGGTCTACTGTGACCATGTTTTTTTTTTTTTACAGACACCTTTTCACCTTGCTGGGGTAGGTAGGACAAAGAAGGGTTAATATCTATCTGCACCACTGCAAGAATGACTGAATGTTACATAAAATTAGTAAAAAAAAGATACTTAAGGAGAGACTACATATTTAGCTTATTTATATGTTTTCCAGGCTGGTGGCATCACACAAATGGGCCATGGCTTCACTCCAAATGGCTGAAGCACATTCTGGATCACTAATGATTTACAAGGGCTCACTCACCATTGCTGCCAAGACAGGGGGAATGCATTGAAATGTGCACTTCAGAGCCAAATCTAGTGTTTTCTTGTCTAAGAAAGGTGAAGTCAGGACAGGATGCCAGAAAAGAGATATGACAATAGAAGTAGAAAACTTTCAAGGGAAGAAATATCAAATAAGAAGGAAAGAGGTGTAATTGTCACCTGTTTATGGATACTTGTAACTCATTATCTCCGTACACACACACACACACACACACACCTGCATAATCATAGAACATAATTGTGGTAGGCAGAATTTTAAGATGACCCCAATGACCTATTCCCTTCCAATATTCTCTCCCCTTGAAAACGGTTAAAATCTATAACTTGCTTTGAACCAGTATGGCAAAGGTGGAAGATTTTTCAGGTGTAATTAAGGTCTTTAATCACTTAACTTTAAGTTAATGCAAAAGATCATCTTGGGTAGGACTTTCCTAAGCAGGTGAGCCCTTCAAAGGAAGTCAAGAGACTCTCCCTCCTGCTGGTCTTGAGGAAGCAAGCTTTCATGAATTTTGCAACTGGAAGAATATAAATCCACCAACAACCACATGAACCTGAAAGGGGAGCCTAAGCCTGTGACGGGACTCCAGACCTGGTCAACACTTGGTTGAAGCCTTTTGAGACCCTGAACAGAGCACCCAGGTAAACCAAGTCCAGCTTGCTAACCATGGAAATTGTGAGCTAATAAATGTATTGTATAAAGCTGCTAAATTTGTAGTAATTTGTTATGCTGCAATGGAAAACTAACAAAATGATGTAAATGGCATATATGTTTTTTAGTACAATTTCAGTATTTGCATATAACCAGAAGAAATACCAATGAGTATTTACAAATGCACATACATATGTGTACAATCTATGCAGACTCAGATTTGTCAACAAGGGAGAAAAAGCAAGCTTGCTTTATTTACCTTCACCCCCAAATTTACTCTATCGTTTGTTCTACTCGTCTTTGTTAAAGGCAAGTACATTCATTTGGTGGTCCAACTAGAAAACTGAGAATCATCATTGACTATTCACAACTCCAGATCCCTTCTGACATAATATCACCAAATCCTACCACTCCCTTTAAAAAATTTTCATCACATTCTTCAATTCTGTCTCTACTGTCACTCATGAGCTCTTATTTGGGACAAATAGCCTTCTATTTGATCTCCTTGTCCAAAATTTTCTCACCCCCTCCCCAAGCCTTCTCTTTTCTAATCTTAGATGTGATCCCCAGAATAGTCAATGGCAAGGAAGCGAAGGAAGTAGAGTAGAACTTGGTTGTGAGGTGATGGGGTGGGGGGCAGAGGAGAGGGAAGAAAGGCTGCAGACGAGACACCAGCTGTGCATAGGAAATCATAGATAAATGTATAAATTGAAAAGCAATAAGAAACCATTGAAAAATTTATGACAGAAGAGTGATTAAAAACAAAAATTAAAACAAAAGCAAAACTAAAAAACTTAGCATAGTCTTCCCTTGCAGAAAATCATTCTAAATATGAAAATGAAGCTTCTATCATGAATCAGCAACTTTCTTAAGAGGAAAACCTGCTTACTAACAGAAACCTTGGATAGATTAGTTAAAATTTGGGGGTGAAGTTAAAATTATAATTTTCAGCAAGTTGGGAAGAATTTGGAAGTTGAAATAAAAATTACTGTAAGGGCCTGGCATCATAATAGTTCAATTAAACTTAGCTCTGGTTCCTTCCCTTCCCCTTGCTCAATGGTGAGACGTGCAACTGCATTCATTCTATCCATTAATGTTGCATTCAAGCTTCCTGAGTGAGTTGGATCTCAGGGAGTGGGCACATGTAAAATAGCAACAAAGATAACATCCAACTAGCAGCCAGTGAAGTAAATTAGGATAATAAGAAGGCCATGCTGTCAATAGGGAATGCTTTCATATTTGGACATTTGACTTAGTACAGCTCAGTAAAGTAACGCCTACCTACATATATGCAATGACATAGAATCTGTGTCCCCTCAATGCAAATGTAAGGATTTCTCATATGCCTTCTCTATTTCCCCAACTCTCAACTGCAAAGAAACACCTAGAGACTATATCTGTCCATTCCAAAATATTCTTAGGAAAAATGGTAGGCACATTTAGTCAGCTTCTCCCTATATAATTTGCCAAAGATACATTTCTGGGGCTGAAACACTACACTTGTTCCACTCCTTCATTTCATATCCCTTCCCATGCCTACAGAACACATTTTTCTTTTTTTTTTCTTTTTTTGGGGGGTGGGGGGGATGGTGAGTGGGGAGGAGGGTGGAGGAAGGGAACATACTACATCAACTCAATCAGAAAAAAAGTCCAATTCCAATTCTCTAGTTTGTGGTTTGGAAGAACAATTTCTGAGAATTTAAGCAGAGAACAAGAGAACATCCTTCTCATTCTCTATACCCAGATGACACATTTTTTTAAGGAAGACACAGTCAAGGGGATGACCAGGCAGATCGTGAAGCAATCTGGTGGTCACGTTGGAGCAGCGTTTTTCAAGATCACACTCACATTTTTGGGATGTGGTTGGTTGAGCTGTGTAGGAAAGCATCAGAGTACTAACTGAACAGCATACCAGGTGCAGGAGTGGGACTGCCACTCCAAATATGCTCAACCCGAGACTGAGCCAAAAATCTAAAAGGAGAAATACAAAGAGGGTTCTCTTCTCCAAGGCCGAAAAGGGCAAGAAACTCTATTGGGTTGAACCATGTAAAACTGGCAATACTTGACACATTTTACCTACATAGGTGGTTCAAAGTAAAAAAAGAGAGCTCAGCCGTCATGGCTCAGTGGTTGAGCACCAACCTAGGAACCAGGAGGTCACGGTTCAAATCCTAGTCAGGGCACATGCCTGGGTTATGGGCTCAGTTTCCTGGGTTGTGGGCTCGATCCCCAGTAGAGGACATGCAGGAGGCAGTCCATCAATGATTCTCTCTCATCACTGATGTTTCTATCACCCTCTCTCTCTCCCTTCCTCTCTGAAATAAATAAAAATACATTTTTTTTAAAAAAGAGATAAGTAGCTTTAAGATATCAGTTTGATGGCCCACATATATTTCTAAACCAAACTAATAAAAGTACACAAGCAGAAAAACATATGCTGATATTATCAAGAAGCCATGACTATTACATTCCTTCCAAAAGATGTTTTTTATGTTTTCAAAATCTAGTAACTTATGCCAACACTTCTAAAAAATGTTCTTACATAGATAAAAAATTTTGTTGAAATTTTTAAAAATTAAGTAATATAATACAAAACAGCCTTAATACTTGATTCACATCACATTTATAAAAGGCAAGATTCAGAGTTGTTTATCCCGGTGGAATGTTAGTATTCAGATTATGCCCCTTCACTCTAGTTCTTGGCATCTCCAGGTTCCTTGCATAAACATGTCTATTTCCACTATACTACATAAAATTTTATCACATCCATCCTTTACCCATACTTTGAAGTAAAATTGAAATATGAAGACTGGTGAATTCTAATTGCACCAGAAGGGAACTTCAGCTGCCAAAAAGGTGTGCTTATTGTCGAGATAATCTTCACTTAACATGATTGAAAGGACTGTGGGTAATAGAGTAGTAATCCAAGAGGGTAATATTTATTGAAGGGAATAGACTTAACTGTGTTTCTTTTCTCTCTCTACTGGTTATTTTTTATCCATTTTTAAATGAACTAAAAATACAATAATTAGTTAAGGGATGCCTGAAATAAAAAGATGTAAAATGTGATGTCAAAATATAAAATGTGTGTCCTAGCTAGTTTTGCTCAGTGGATAGAGCATCAGCCTGCAGATTGAAGAGTCCTGTGTTCAATTCTGGTCAAGGGCACATGCCCCGGTTGCAGGCTCGATCCCCAGTGTGGGGAGTGCAGGAGGCAGCCGATCAAATGATTCTCTCTCATCATTGATGTTTCTATCTCTCCCTTCCTCTCTGAAATCAATAGATAGATAGATAGATAGATAGATAGATAGATAGATAGATGGATGTTGGGAGGAATAAAAATGAAAAATTTTGAAATGTGATTAAATTTAAGGTGTTATCAACTTAACAGACCATTATGTACATAGAATGTTATATGTGAACTTCATGATAACCACAGAGCAAAAACTTACAGTAAATACATCAGAAAAATAAGATGAAAAATCAATATAACACTAAAGAAAGCCATCAAATCACAAAGAAGAGAGAAAAGAAACAGAGAGGAACTATAAAAACACTAGAAAACAATGAACAAAATAGCTATGCTATAAGTACACACTTACCTATCAATAATCGCTTTAAATGTGAATGATCTAAATTTTCTACTCAAAATACACAGATTGACTTAATGGATTAAAAAAAGGATCTATCTATATTCAAAATACATAAAGTGCTCATAAAACTCAATAACAAAAAGAAAAATGGACAGAGATCCTGAACAGGCATTTTTACAAAGAAGACATTCCATTGGTCAACAGGCACACAAAAAGATGCTTGTCACTAACGATTAGGGAAATGCAAATCAAACCATAATGAGATATTACCTCACACCTGTCAGAATGGTTATTATAAAAAAGACAAGAAATCAGAAGTGCTGGTATAGAGGTGGAGAAAATGGAACCCTTGCACTCTGTTGGTGGGAATGTAAATTGGTGTAATCACTATGGAAGTTCCTCATAAAATTAAGAATAAAAATACATATGATCCAGCTATTCACTTTTGGGTATTTATCCAAAAAATATAAGAACAATAATTCAAAAAGATATATGCAACCTTATGTTCACTGAAGCATTATCTACAGTAGCCAAGATATGGGAACAACCTAAGTGCTTGTTGTTGAATGAATGGATAAACAAGATGTGATTATACATAATACTATCTATAATAATAAGAACATAATATGCTAATTAGACCAGACATCCTTCCTGGACAAGCTGGGGCTGCAAGGAAAGCCCAGGTCCCAGGTGCCAGAGGGAAGCCGGTGCAGGCAGCCAGGGGAAGGAAGGCCTACTCTTGTACAAATTTTGTGCATCGGGCCTCTTAAAAAGAAGCCATAAAAGAGAATGAAATCTTGCCATTTCTGACAATATGGATGAACTTTGAAGGTATTATGCTAAATAAAATAGTCACAGTGTATACAGATGTTGAATTTTAATGTTGCATCTGAAATTTATATAATGTTATGTACCAATTTTACTTCAATAAAAAAAGTTTGGGTAATCAGGAAGTGATAAAATACAATATGATATTATTGGTAAAAAAAAAATACAAGTGATGAAAAGCAAAAAAAATAAATAAAAAGAAAGAAAAAGCTTAGCCAAGTTTTCAAATGATTTTAAACATGAAGAAAAAGGTGGTACTATTTCAAACAAGCACATACATGTGCACACACACAGAGAGATACACACATACACTAGTGTTTGAAGGACTTCCTGGAATAGATATGTAGAGAAATAATTGAGATAAGAACACAAAAGCTGGAAAGACAGTTGTAGCTGATCCTAGTTAGAAGGAGGGTGGGAAGGAGGGAGGGAGAGAAAAATGCTATGAAGGAAAAAAGTTCACTATCTTTATGATGTCTCCTAAAAGGAAATAGTTTGAAGTGCTGTTATTCACCTTTTTCAAATGAGTTGAAAAAAAAACAATTTAACTAGATTAACACAATTAATAAGTGATGATCTGGAATAGAATATATCTACCTATGTATTTATCATCAAAAATAAGTTGTTATGTTTACTATAATGGTATAAGTGATTTATCTAAAACAACAACAATGCAAAGTTCATCTGCAGACAAGTAGTTTAAAACTGTCTTACTAATATTTCAATGTGTCCCCCACCTAAACAAGCTAAAAATGAGAATGACTGCAAGAAAACAAAAATGTAAGAAGTTTTAAGTATCCAGAAAATGATGGATTTCTAATTATACATTTATAAAAATACAATTATTAAAAGTTATTTTATCTCATAGCATTAAGACAATCAACAAGTCCCATCATTTCTATTTATAAAATCTCTCAACTTCATTTCTTCTTTTCCATTCTTTTTTAAAATTCTTTATTGTTTAAAGTATTACATATTAATCCTTTTCCCCCCATTGACCTCTCCCCCTCGTTCCCACCCCTGTCAGCACATGTCCTCACCACCCACTACTGATTGTGTCCATGGGTTATGCTTACTGACATAGCCTCAGTTTCAGACTACATAATTTATTCCTTATCTGGCTTGCTGCAATAAACACCTAAATCACACCTCCAATTTCTTCCCACTCCATGTTCTGTGTATCTGCCAGCATAAGCTTTAAACAATTCAACGTTAATACATAATTTCCCTGCTGAAAAATCTATCGGGGCCTCTTTAACATCTTCAGAAGAGAGTTGAGAAATCCTTAGCAAAGCCTAATTTCCGTCTTCTCCCATTCTCCCAGCCTGTTCCACCCCACATAGCCTAATGTCCATGTGTATTGAACCACTCTTGGACTAGTACCTTAGAAAATACTGTTACATACTCTTGCCTTTAGCTATCTATGTAACAATTCCAATTATGTAATAAAAATCAGATTACAGTAATATCCTGGCAAACAAACTGGTAGTGGGCATTTGAGGAGACAGTTTTCAGATTGGTCTTCTAATGTTTGTAATTTGCTTGCATTTATTTTTTATAAGCAGATTTTTATAATAGAAGATGCAAAATACTCATTAATTAACTACATCAAATATTTAAAGCAAATGCTTAGACACAAGCAGCATCCAAAGCAATAAACAGGCTGCCAGACTGGTTGCGGGCCAATGTTGGTTTATCCTATTGCTTTTTACAGACTTTTACTATGTCCTCAAGAGCTCCTGGATGGGTCCAAACATTTCTGAAATTTTTCATGACTTCCCACAGATGTTGTGACAAACATTCAAAGGAGTATCTGATCCAATTTGTCAATTCAACCTAATCAACCAGTTGAGGGGTCTAGTTACTTCAATTGTTCATAGAGTCACGTCTCAGAGCTAGTTAAGGGAGTAGAAGTGTTTTTTAAAGTATTTAAACATATGATATACCAAAAAGCATACTATAGTTTCTCCATCCCATGTCTAATGAATGAGATACATAATCATTATATTTGAACTCCCTAAAAATGAAATAGCACTCCATCAGAGAGCAAAAGGTAATATGGTTGAGTCTAGTGAGTGGCTCTGTGTGAAGGCCATTAAAAACAAACACAAAATTGTTTTCCCTAAGTAGATTTTTCTGAAATATTACAGTAGTGTGATTAGTAGACATTTATATTACCTATTATTAATGATACTTATTACACTTCTTTGTGACTTTGGCTTATAAAATATTCCATGTCAACAAAAGTAACGACTCATTAACAGCTTCCTGCTTTGCTACACCAAAGGTAAAATTAATACGCAAAGTATTAGGACAACATCGATGAAATTAAAGCATCATTTTGTCAGAACAATTGTGTTTTATTTTACTCTTAATTTTCCCCCATGATTGTTACAGTTTTTAGACCATCTGAATTACCTATTATATTCTCAGGCAAGAAATTTATGTATTTTTACTCTTGAGTTTTCCTATCACAAAGAACAACTAGGTGCTAAGCATTACAGACACTTTATGCTTGTTCGAACCAGATTAAACATAATAAATTTTAGGTAGAATACTTAGACTCATTTAGTAAATTTTAAATTATGTATAAACCATCAACACTAAAATAAGTTAACTATAAAAAGTAGCATTAAAATTAGTAACTAATGCCTTTATTTCAATTTTATTTACAAGTCTTTAAAAATAAGTCTTCTAGTCCTTGCCCATTTGGCTCATCTGTTCATAAGTGCAGATAATCTTTTTAAATAAATATCATCATTACTCTTTCTTCCTTTTTGAATTGCCTCTTTACGTCCTTTGTCTACTTTTTATCCTCTTTTTAATATTTATTATTAATTTCAAGTTTTTTTGATGGTTTGAAGGATCTCTTAAATTTCAATAAACTAATAAACACCATATTTTAGATAATTTATCCTAGTCTCAATGATTTATAATGCTGGCCTTAGTAAATCCTAAGTTTTTATATATTTACATATACACTAGTATATATATAATATTTGACATTTTATTCAGTTCCATCAAAATGTCAGTGTATTACACAGTTTGAATTAAAAGACTATATGATCTGTTCTGATATCTTATGAGGTAAAACATCTTTTACATTTTTCTTTTTTAAAAATGTCCTTTACTATTTTTATACCTATTTTTAATCAAATTTTGAGTAAATTAATTCCCCCAAATCCCACTGGGGATATATCATCTATATAATAAAGACCCAGGGTCATAACGACCGTTACCACCAAAGGCTCAACCAGCACTGACTGCCTATGGGGCTGCGGATCAGGCCTGGAGAGAGGCCTACAGAGAGAGAGGCAGGGTCTGATCCTCTGTGACAGCCATTGATCAGAACTTGCCTCTCTTTCTCTCCCCGCCTGACTAATAGCCATGCCTCCATTTCTCTCCAGGCCTCCACTGGGGCTGCTGATCAGCCCCATCTTTCTGATCAGGTCCTGTTGATAGGCCCAGAGATGCTGACTGGCATAGAAACTGACCAATCAGAACCAAATCTGGGTCAACTGTGAGGAGCCAATGGCTACTTAAGAGGTGGAGCTTTTGACGCTGACTGGCAAAGAAACTTACCAATCAGAACCAAATTCACCAGCAGAGGAGGGCAGTTGAGGGCAAGATCAGGCCGGCAGGGGAGGGCAGTTAGGGACAATCAGGCAGGCAAAAGCAGTTAGGGGCAATCAGGCATGCAGGCAGAGGCAGTTAGGGGCGATCAGGCAGGCAGGCAGGTGAGTGGTTAGGAGCCAGCGGTCCCAGATTGTGAGAGGGGTGTCCGACTGTTGGTTTAGGCCCAATCCCACAGGGTCAGACATCTCCTGAGGGGTCCCTGATTGGAGTGGGTGTAGGCTTGGCTGAGGGAATCCCCCTCCTCCGTGCATGAATTTCATGCACCGGGCCTCTAGTTTTTATGTAAGCCCATGGTTTTAACTGGCTAAAGTATTGCATATATCTAACATCCATTTCAAATTGCTTACTTTCAGCACTCTAGTGAGAATATTATTCCATTGACATAAGATTTCCTAATAATCACTCCCTTAGTGAACTAGCCAATGACTTAGTTCACTTTTGAACTGTGCCTTAAAAATTGTGAATCATGGGCTCATGAGGATCTAATGCAGTGGTTCCCAACCTTTGGGTCGTGACCCCTTTGCTGGTCAAATGACCCTTTCACAGGGGTCGCCTAAGATCATCGTGCATATCAGATATTTACATTACAATTCATAACAGTAGCAACATTACAGTTATGAAGTAGCAATGAAAATAATTTTATGGTTGGGTCACAACATGAGGAACTGTATTTAAAGGGCAAGAAGGTTGAGAACCACTGAATAAATGCTACCCCCAAAATGTACACCCACCCCCAATGTAATTAAAGACAAAGAACCCAAAGTTGAGAATTGACTCTATAAAGGCATCTCTCTAAATAAAAAAGAAGACTTTATTCCATCAAAGTTATTTTTATTTTGATGTTGCTTTCTTTTTTTCTTTTTTTAAAATATATTTTATTGATTTTTTACAGAGAGGAAGGGAGAGGAATAGAGAGTTAGAAACATTGATGAGAGAGAATCATCAATCAGCTGCCTCCTGCACACCCTCTACTGGGGATGTGTCCACAGCCAAGGTACATGCCGTTGACTGGAATCGAACCTGGGACCCTTGAGTCCACAGGCCGACGCTCTATCCACTAAGCCAAACCGGTAAGGGCTTGATGTTGTTTTCTTACAAGCTGGATCCAAACTTCTATCTCCATAATCATTATAATTTATCTCTGTCTACATAGTATTAATTACATGATGGGCTACTTCTAATCTGATACCAAGGCATATATATCTCACAGTGTGATGAAAAGACCAGAGTTTGAAGGCTCAAGTCTGAGTTCTATCTTTGAATATATCTCAGAAAGTCAATATTTCCTTTGATCACCTATAAAATGAGCAAAATATCACCATCCCTTTTTTTTCATAAAGATTATTAAAGATTCAAATTTATTCTGTCTGAGAGAGCACAAACTGAAAAGACACAGTTTTTTTTTATTTCCACATTTAAAAGTTCATTATTTTCTGAGGATCTATATAAACCATATGCTGTGCAAGATCTTAAATATACTTAATCAGGGAGACATAAAATTGCAATTGGTAGCTGCTGGAGCAGCAAGAATTTTTAAAATATGCAATACCTGACTATTTAGACAGAGGCACTGACCTCTTTTCCCTTAGACTGTCAAATAAAATTACAACAGCTAACACAACAATAGCCATCTGATGTGAATAAATCAAAATTATACCTATTTTTGGCCAGATTGGCAAAAAATACATTTTGGTGAGTCACAGAATATTAGTAATTAGTTTATGTGTGCCATAAGATGAAAAAGGTTGAAAATCACTCAACTAGAGTATAGATATATACAAAATGCTATGTGAAATCCCAGAGAAAAATAATATTCCTCTGCTTGTAAGACTATCCATACAAGTGGCAACATATGAACTAAGTTTGTGAGTTTCCCAAACAGATAAGGAGGGGGTGGTGCAGGGCATGAGAAAGCAGTCTTGAAAAAAGAAACAGCTTCGGATGGAAAGAGGCGTCAAAGAACACAGAGAGCTCAGCACATGGCACAACGTTGAGAGAGGTGGTTCCATGGGGATTACAGAAGACATTCTCTGAGAAAGAGAGACAGAGCTAATAGTTTGAGGAGTCAGAGGAATAAATTTCGATTTTTATCTTGCAGGCAAAAAATAATCATCCAAGGCTTTCAGACATGAGGACGATGTGATATTGGTTGGCCTGGAGTGTAAAACAGATTGGCATCAGGAGAGATGGGAGCTGGGGAATGGTCATGGGATGTAAAGTACAGCATAGGGAATATAATCAATCTATATATATAAAAGGCTAAGCGGCCGGTAGGTATGACACGCACTGACCACCGGGGGGCATACACTCAATGCAGGAGCTGTCGAGTGATAGCAACTTTGCAGAGTGCCATCTTTCACTCAGGGACTCCTAGGGGGATGTCAGACTGCCAGTTTTGGCCCCATCCCTGCAGGCCAGACTGAGGGAGCCCACCTGCTGGAGGGACCCCGCTCACTCCGCAGATGCCCTTCGAGTCCCAGCGCCACACCAGGTACAGCTGGCCGGGGAGGGACAATGGGAGGTTGGCTCCAGGGCGTGTCCAGCCCATCTTGCCCAGTCCACCCCATTGGCCACCTTCTAATTAATTTCCTTTCAATATGCAGGAATCCGTGCACTGGACCACTAGTAATATTATAACAACCATGTATGGTTCCAGATGAGTGCTAGAATATCCAGGGTACACCTTGAAGTATATGATTGCCTAACAATTATGCCACACACTTGAAACTAATACAAAATATTATATCTGAACAATTCTAATTGAAAATAATAAAAAACTGTGTGTGTTTGTTGTTGTTGTGTGTTTGTTTTTTTGTTTTTGTTTTTTTTTTTTGTTTGTATTTTAAGAAGGCTACGAGTGTTTAGGGGACCATTATAAAGACCTGAACTAGGGAAGTGGCAATGGGAGAACATAACAGATATTTCTGGGTAGAATCAAGAGATACTGATTGTCACTGAGATGTGGGAGTTAACAAAGAGGAGGAGTCTAAGGATACCACTGGCTTGACACCACTGGATGAATGGTGATACCACACACTGACATTGATCAATACAGAATTATAAATGCTTATTTAGATGACAAAGCATACCTTATTCCTCATTTAATGTCCAAAATGATATGGTGAAGGTCATGGTGATAGTGTATGTGTGTGGAAGGAGTCAAATCAATTTAGCTGATGAGTTTTAAAAAATAATGTGAAATACCCTCTTCTCTGGGAAAAATTAGATTTCCTATTTTTAAATGTAGAAAAATGTTCTTCTGGGTAAATATAACCACAACATCTTTTGAAATATAATAGAGTTCTATTTGGTGTAATCCCTTAGCAACATTCCTGCTATGAAGTAGGACTAACAGCATTCAAGTTATAGATTCACATATTGTATATTTTGAAACTTGTAAATGAAGAATAAGTTGTGAGAGTGACATAATTTTATCAATGTTAGATTTGAAGAATTTGAACAACTACCAAAAGTTGCTGGCAGTCTTTTTAGATTATTATTGTCTGATTTAAAAACTCTTCTCAAGATACTCTCCAAAACCCACATTAAAGTTAAGAGATAGAAATTAGTGACCAAATCATCATTTGTGTGTGTAAATGTGTGTGTGAATATATCCAAGTTGGAAGGTGAAAGGATGTTTTCTTTTTTTTTTTGAAATAGTCTCTCTTGCCAATATTTGAATAGCCCATTTATTCACAAATGCTTTTTTAAAAGTAATTTCCAAACTTTTGGTTTCCGGCTATAGCCTGGAAAATGGGGACAGTGATTGTTAAAATATAGCCACAATGAGAAATGTACAGTAATTGTCAGGAGATATGGAAGACATAAATTGTAGTTCTCATTCTGTCAGTCAACTATTGTGTTCAATAAATTAGCCCCTCAAGATATATGTTTCTTCAAGTGTAAAAGGTGGCTTAGATTAGCTTCGATCTAAGACCCATGGTGCTCACATGGTCTTATAAAAATGTGTCTTGTGGACATTGGTGGTTATCTATTTCCCTGTTACTGCTCCATAAGTGGGCAACTAAACCAAGATGGTCCCATGAAAAGGAAAGGAGGATTTATGTATATTCCATGCTTGGTGCACAGGTTCTCATCTCTCTTTCCCTTCTACCTCCTCCCTCCCAACATTTTCCACCCCCCATGAAACATGGGATGCACATAATTTCAGAATCAAAAATATAAGAAGGTGATAGAGCCATTATATATTTCTTCTGATACACCAAAGTATCAGAACACACAAAAATGTTGTAATCAGTATTTTTTAAGTCTACCACTGTTTTGGCAATATGTAGAAAATATAAAATATATGAATTTTGCTAAACATTTTTGCTTTTTAAGTATCCTTAATGGCCTTATTTATTAAAATTTAAAGATGTTAACCTTCTGCCAGTTATCCAATATTTTATCAAGGTGTTGTTTCCTAAAATACAAAGTATTGGATTCACTGATGTGGACAATTTAAATAACCAACTTTTCAATCAGTTATTTTGGCAATGTAAAATTCAAATTTTGCATCATAAACTTAGATTATCACTGCATCTAGTAATGAAAAAAAAAATACACTGAAAACTGATAAAATCAATGAAAAACATGGAGAGCATTGTGCTAAATAAAGTAAGACAGTCAGAGAAAACAAGATCCATATGATTTCACTCATGTGAAATCTAATGAACAAAATAAACTAACAAACAAAATAAAAACAGACTCATAGATACAGAGAACAGACTGACAGTTGTCAGAGTGAAGGGGGGTTGTGAGGCTAGGTGAAAAAGGTGATGGGATTAAGCAAAAATAAATAAATGGAAAACAATGGAGAAATATTTTTTATAACCCAGAGTAGAAAAGTAAAAATCTGAATTATTTTTAGTATTTACATATTGCAATATAATATTTCAATGTATTTAAAAAGTGAATGTCAAATAAATATTTCATAATATGCATGATATTTATACTGAGTGAAATTATAGTTTTTAGCTATTGTTCCTTCTAAAATACATCAATGTTGCCTTCTTGATATTTACAACTATGCCATCTAGAATGTCTTTATAGTATCCAAAGAATAACCTCTGCTATGATATTTAAATTTCCAAGCTACACTTGTTTATTTTTCAATTTATCTAAATTAAAAAACAACAAAGAACAGTTCACCCATTTCTCCAATTCCTCCACTCCATCTCGAACAACTACTAGTCTCTCTGTATTTTAAATTCCATGTGTAAGTGAAATCATATTTTTCTAATATATTTCACTTAGCATAATACCCTCTATGTTCATCCATGTTGTCACAAATGCCAAGATTTTATTTTTTATGACTGAATAAAATTCCATTATAATACCATTTTCTTTATCCATTCATTCATAATAGATACTGAGGTTGTTTCCATATCTTGGCTATTGTAAATAATGCTGCAATGAACATGGGGTATGTGTGCATATATTTTTAAAAGTTAATGTTTTCAATTTTCTTTGGATAAATACCCAGAAGTAGAATTGTTGGGTCATACGGTAGTTCTATTTTTTATTTTTTTAGGAACCCATATACCGTTGTCCACAATTTATATTCCCACCAACAGCACACAAGGATTTCTTTTTCTTCACTTCCTCACTAACATTAATTTTTTTGTCTTTTTGATAATAGTCATTCTAACAGTTATGAGGTGATATATCATTGTGGTTTGATTTGCTTTTCCATATAATTAGTGATGTTGATAACTAATTTAGTGATCCCACTTCTAGGAATATATCCCAAGAAACTAGAAACACCAATTAGAAAGGATATATGCACCCCTATGTTCATAGCAGCACAATTCACCATAGCTAAGATTTGGAAACAGCCTAAATGCCCATCAGTAGATGAGTGGATTAAAAAACTGCAGTTTGTTTGGTACATCTACACAATGGAATACTATGCTGCAGTAAAAAGGAAGGAACGTCTACCATCTGCAACAGCGTGGATGGAACTGGAGAGCATTATGCTAAGTGAAATAAGCCAGTCAGAGAAAGATAAACACCACATGATCTCACTCATTTGTGGAATATAATGAACAACATAAACTGATGAACAAAAACAGATCCAGAGACAGAGAAGCATCTATCAGACTGTCAAACCTCAGAGGGAAGGTAGGGGAGGGAGGGGATAAGGGGGAGAGATCAACCAAAGGACTTGTATGCATGCATATAGGCATAACCAATGGACAGACAACAGGGGCGTGAGGGCATTAGTGGTGGGGATAGGGGGTAAGGTGGGGATAAGGACACATATGTAATAACTTAATCAATAAAAAAATTAAAAAATAAAATATATAGCTTGTACAGATTTATAAAAGCACAGTACTGATAAAGAAAATATTGTGTTGTATAAAAAGAAGTAAAAAATAATTTATCATTTATCAGTTCAGTAAAACTGTTGTTACATTTTGAGGAACTATCATTTAAAATGACTGATTTGATATATATTTTTAAATGGTGTTTTAACTTTTTAAAATACTTCATTTGGTTCTCTTGGTAACATAGAGACTCCTTCCCCTGATAATTTTATTATTTCAAATTTCTTCTATGTTGAGATTAAAAGATAAATCTATCTTGTTAGATTTAATTTAATACAAAATTTATTTAACATACCTACATTTTTATGGAATCAAAAGAACTGACTATGAAATGTCTGAGGGTTGTCTCTTTTTATGCAGATTTTTTTCATTAAATCAAGTATACCTCTTTCCCACTGCTTCCCATACTGTAACTAATTCTTAAAATTTCAGTTAAGATAATAATATCTGGAAATGCTACTATACATGCTAATAATAACCTTTTTAAAGACATAGATTTTTTCTTGATAATCCACAGGGACTCATTCATCTATCCATCCATGTGTTTTTGTTGTTGTTGTTGTTTGTTTTTGTTTTAAGACATTAACTTGGCAGACAAGTTAAGCCTTTTTGGATGATGGCACACATGTGCACACATACACATACACTTTGTACATGTCTCACATCTTCAGTTTTAGAAGATCGCTGAAAACAAACTGCAGCTTTTTGATTAGCTTTAATTTTCTGAACACTGTTTTATGTTTATTATTATATGCATTGCACAAATTCAGCAAATACACTGGTTGGCTTCCATGGTGATCACTAACATTAGTGTAACAGCTAGGATTTCAAAAGTTAAAAATAAAAGTTAAAGTCTCTCCTTACATCCAGAGCCTAGGCTATCTGTCACTCTTTCAAAAAAATGGATTTAAACCATATCTCATTTTTTGTTTGTTTGGATTTCATGTCCCGTAGCATCAATCAATATAAGCTTCATGCTTGGTTTTATATATTTCTTGATGCTGCCAACATGCCCAGGCTCTGCACACATTTATTTTAGGAACACCCACTGCTTTTGTTGAGCAGGAGACCTGGCTTTCAGTCTTAGCTCTGGCACTCAGAGTTGATGTGCTACTGAATAAGTGACTCCCATTCTCTACAGCTCAGTGTTCTTATCTGTAAAATGGAGATAATACCATTTCATCTCAGTGTTGCTGATGGTTTCAAATAACTTAGTAAATGCAGTGGGTTTTTAAAAATACATAATCTTAAAGCATTACTACTGTTCTCTTTAAAGGATCAAAGAAATATGCATGCCCTCCTTGAAAAATACATTTACTTGCAAAAGCACCTCTCTTAAGGAAAAGCTTGACGTGCATTGTAGGAGTGTTTGGGAAATACATAAATGATGTAACAAATTTTAAGTCCAAGAATACCTATATGAAATGACTACGACTTATCAGATGAGCCACGGTGGAAGCTATATGTAAACACTACACAACTTAGTTTTCTATGAAGCATTCAACTAACAAATCTCAAATGGAACAATTAATCAGTGTGGAGCTCACAGCAAAAAAATAATTTCAAATCAATGATGCGACACCTTTATTCCAACTAGCTTATTTTTCCCCTCCACTCTTCCAGACATACTCTATTTCATTAAAATGTGAACTTAATTAAGAGACGACAAAGTAAATCAACCCACAGATTAAGCTAGAACTCTTGTTCTTACTTAATGTTCATTAAGTGCTCAGTTTTACAAAAGTTTTCTATTAATAGGTCAAATATACAAAGTGTCACGCTTGCCTTTTTCCCACCATCAGACCCACATGCATGATACTCAACCCACCTCTTCAAAACAAAGGGTAAAACTGGATGTGGGTGTTAGCACTATGGGTTGTAAAAATGAAACTTGCATATTAATTTGCGAATGCCTGCAAATCACACCAATCTTCAATTAATCTGACTTGATATTAACTACAGTTATCATTCTTTGTATCTAACAGGTACAATGACATCAGCACAAAAAGTGTCCAGTAAGTAGGGGTATGAGGAAGGCAAAGGATGTGAGGATCATGTGTGTACATCAGGGTTGGGATGTTCTATTTGGATGGCTTTCCTTTGGCCAGAGTGTCTGCAACACACACACAGAAAGACATGCTCATATAAGAAAGGAGAAAGAAAGAAAGAAAGAAAGAAAGAAAGAAAGAAAGAAAGAAAGAAAGAAAGAAAGAAAGAAAGAAAGAAGCACATTTGAATACTATTAAGATTTTATGATAAATCCAACCTACTATCAATTAGAGGTGGACAATCTCAGCGCAAGGTTTTCTTGCTTCCACACCCAGACCGATCTACTATTTACAATTACCCACCATCCAAATATACGACTTGAACATGTATCCCATCAGTGCTTGCCCACATCTAAGCTTAGATGGTGACAGCTCTACTTTGCCATTAGGCATACCAAGATCAGCGGCTCCTGAAATCTGTGTGTGGGGGCAGGGGGACGGGGGGAGGGGGCGGGGGGGGGGGAGTTCAGGCGCACACGCGGTTCGCTCAAGCACTTGTGTGGGGGAGGGGATTCTTGGGTTTGGAGGATCTGGGTTTCCAGGAAAGAGACCCAATGCGGGCCCAACTTCCACCTCCATGCCGGAGGTAAGAATTTGCAGCTGTGATTGCTCCTTTACACTCATGTTCTTGGAAAAGGAGCGGTCAGCATCTATAAACTCCGGGGTGACAAGCCGCTGCCTTGGCCCGTCTTCCGGAGCACTTTACATTAAGGAGAAATCACTGTGATCAAATCTCTGCGTCTTGCCGGCTGCAAGGAGGTGCTTTCTTGTTGGGACTTCGCAGAGACTCCATACACACCACACACCGGCACGGTGTGACTCCCCCCGCGTCCTGGTTCCTTCCCCTCCAGCTCTCCTTCCTTCCTTCTCATAAGGATGCTGAACATTTTGCGCCAAACTCTCCAAGCCACCCACGTGTTTGTTCTCCCCTTTTGCTGTTCAGTTTACTTCCTGACTTGACAAAGAGAAACTCTAGTAGTTGTTCTCGGGCTTTTAGGCTGTAATCCTGGGATCACAGTGTCTCACCCATACCCCACCCCCCACCCCAATCAGTTCTGCCCCGCCAAACCGCCCCGTGGGGGGGGGGGGGGGGATGTACAGATTACCGAGTATTTCTCTGGCTCAGCCTGCCCCCCGCCCCGTTTTTCTTCCTCCTCCCCCAGAGCAAACTGAATTCGCCTGTTTAGTCCCACTCCCAGAGCGGAATGGGAGTGGGTGGGGAAGGGGGTGGTGGGTGGTATAGATACTGGGTCTCTCTCTCTCTCTCTCTCTCTCTCTCTCTCTCTCTCTCTCTCTCTCTCACACACACACACACACCATTTAAGCTCCACTTTCAGGATCTCTCACACACACCTGAACACTAGCCTCTCTAACAAGGACAGACACGCCCCTGCTCGCCCTCCCCAATTCCCAGAATAGAATGTGACCCTAGGTCCAGGATTGCTGGCGATAAACAGACCACCAAGGAGAATCTGAGAACTGGGGAGGTGACCCCTGGCCTGGCTGGGGGAGGGGACGCTCTCCACTCACCGTCTGAGACCCTGGAACGACGAGGGCCAGGACATCCTGGATTTCTTCAGGCCGGGCCGGTGGCCGGTTTCCACGGCGTAGGAGGTGCGGTCCATGGCTCCACAGTACAGGTAGCGCTCAGTGTCCGAAAAGCCACGATGCCGGACGCGGCCGGTGGCCCCGCTCGAGGCGTAGCGACCACGAGCTGACCCGGGCGGCGGCGGGGGCGGCGGCAAGGGGGGCGGCGGCGGCTGCAGTGGGCACTGGGGCTGGGGCTGGGGCGAGGGCGGCGGTGGAGGTGGCGGCAGGTGATGATGGGGGTGCAGGAGGCGGACCTGGGGCTGCCGGAGCGGGTACTGATGGTGATGCTCGTGCCTCCAGAGGTGCTTGGGGGCTTTGAGCGTGGCCCCGCCGGCGCCGTCGCTGCCCTCGCCTTTGCCCGCCCGGGCAGGCACGCTACTACCCTCTGCCTCCATCCTGGCTCGCGGCGTCGCGCCCTGCTGCCCAGCCGGGTCCACCGCGCTGGCCCGCCCGAGCGCCTCCCTTTGCTGCCGCCGCCGCCGCTGCTTCTGAGCCGTGCGGAGGCTCGGCTCAGCTTCCTACTTGAAGCCACGAGACGCTCCCGCTCCCGGCGGCCGAGAGGGGGCTCTGCAAGCGGGAGGGGTCGCAGAAGGCGGCGGGGCTCCCTCCGCACCGGTTGTGGCGGGGACTCGTCCAGGGCTCGGCAAGTCACCAGGAGGAGGGCGTGCGGCGCCCGGCTTCACCAACGGCGGGTCCCGCCTTCCTCCTTTTCTTCTTCCCCTGCTTCCTCTGGGCGCCGGCGACGAGCCGGAATTGTTCGCAGCTGGGGATGCAGAACCGCAGCAGCTGCGGCCCGGCAGCCGCCGCCTCTGTCCGAGGCCCCAGGACACTGATCCCGGAGCTGCTGAAAAGTTGGACAGCTCCCTACTGGCCAGCCGCAGCTGTGACTTTCTCCAAAACCGCCGCAGCCAGTCAGGAGTCAGACCTGTCCTCCTGATCCTCCCCTCGCCACCCCCGCCTTGCCCCTGCCTCCCTCCCCTCTGCTCCCTCTCGCCCCCCCTCCCCACCCCCCTCCCCCGGTTTCCTCTTCACCTGCGCTGGCCTCCGTCCTCTTGGAGAAATGCAGTTTGGTGGTTCCTGGCAGGTTTTCAGAGCTTGTTGATGATGAGCCCCATGCTGGGGCTTCCAAAGATAAGAGATGTCACCTGGCAAAGTTGCCCGGAATGGAGTGTGTGCGCAGCGCTGAAAAATTGGATCTTGGTGAGGATCCAATATTAGGATTAGCCTGGTCTCTTGCCCTGACATAGAATTAAATGTTGTGTGGATCTTTCCCATAATAGGGCGGCCGCCCAACGTTTCTTGTTGAGGATTTTCCTTCAGCTAGTATATCCTTTCGCTGCGTCTGTGATTAAGGTCCCCAGGAGTGGTCCTAGCTGGAAATCAAGGAGAGCCTTCACCAGGGTTGAGCCAGCTGGTCACTGTTAAGATTAGGGCACCTTTTCTATCACAAACATCTAGTTATCTTCAGTGGTTTCTACTGTCAGTGCCTTCCTGCAATTTTGCCTTTCTTCCACTCCCGGCAGGAGAACACAGCTCAGTTACCCAAGTGTTTCAAAACATGTTGTACCATCATTATTCCGCAGAAAGTAGAGTCGCATTTGATGCTAAAATCCAAATTTAATTTTTATTTGCCTTCTTTTATTAGTGTTTTCCCTCAATGTTGAATGTATTTTAGGAGCCCAGAGAATTTCAGCACAATACATATACAGATTTTTCCTGTATCTTTTTTATTACCACACTGAAAAAAGATCAAATGTCACTTACTCACTGTTAAAAATAATTCTAGAATTAGACTTTGTGGGAGTTACCACTGTACCTTTTATTATTTGAAATATAAATATATTTCGGACTCTCAATAGCTTGTTGGCAGTGTAATTATTCTATTCTTTGCACACACTCAATGTTAAGATAATTGGATATGTACATTTTCTGTACATCATATAATGCACACTAGAGTACAAGAATCAGGAACCATCTCTTGAACTCTCCAGAGTGCTAGAAAGCGAATGCTCTCAATAGAGTGAGTGCTCAGTATTGATACCATTCGGCAAATAACATCATTGGAAATAAATGTTCACTTTGTTCATTAGTAAGAACAGTCCATGAAATGCACAAGTGTCTCCTCTAAGTGGGAGCAATTACATTTAATATTATGCAAAACGACCCTTGGCATCTGTTCATGGGTTTCTTTCTTTTTATGGTAGAAAACATCCTTTTCTCCAAATTTCAGTAGTGGAACTCCACTGAAATTTGTGGCCCATGAACAAAACCTGAGAAAGGCCATGTCTTGAGAGGAACAAAGCAGTCTCCCAAGCACAATTCTGTCAGCATAGGACTGAACACGTACTTGACTAAGGCATGTTCCCCTTCACAGACACAAGGGTGACTAATGGCAGAGGCCAGAGCATTTTTCATGCCTACAAAGGCATTGAGCTGCTATCTTTCCAAACATGAAAAAAGAGAAAAGGAAGTGTTATACAGTGTAAACTGCTTTTTAAAAATCTTTTTAAATTCATTGTATTATTAACATTTGGAACCATTTTAAAGAAGTATACAAATTTCTTCTGTCCTCTGAAATGCTTGCATCTTTCCCCTCAATATAATGATGGCAAAATACCTCTATCTGAAACTCTTTTCACTTCTCAAACACTAACAGTATAAGCCAAGGGTGGGCAAACTTTTTGATTCGAGGGCCACAATGGGTTCTTAAACTGGACCGGAGGGCCGGAACAAAAGCATGGATGGAGTGTTTGTGTGAACTAATATAAATTCAAAGTAAACATCATTACATAAAAGGGTACGGTCTTTTTTTTTTTTTAGTTTTATTCATTTCAAACGGGCCGGATCCGGCCCGCGGGCCGTAGTTTGCCCACGGCTGGTATAAGCACTGTCTGATCTTTTTTCCCAGAATAAATAGAACAATTCAAACCAAACCTCCTTCTCACTGTCAGTTCTCTCCTTTTAATTCATGAACACTTTCTTTTTCCAATAATTTCCAACTATTTCAAAAGATGCGTTTGTTTTTATGATATAATTACAAGTCATTTGCATTTTTAAAAATTTGTATTTTTATTATTGAAAGTATTACAGATGTCCCCTTTTTTTCCCCATTGACCCCCTCCACCCTGCACCCTCCCCTCCCAGGCCTCCACCACAACATTGTCTGTGCCCATGGGCTATTCATTTATGCATATAAATTCCCCTGTTAACCTCTCACCCTCAACTCCCACCCCTACCCCTGCCTTCCTTCTGAGATTTGTCAGTCTGTTCCATGCTTCTATGTCTCTGGATCTATTTTGTTCATCAGTTTATTTTGTTCATTAGATTCTACATATGAGTGAAATCACGTGAGACTTATCTTTCTCTGACTGGCTTATTTCATAATACTCTCCAGGACCATCTATGCTGTCTCAAATGGTAAGAGATCATTCTTTTTTACAGTTGTATAGTATTCTGTGGTGTAAATGTAGCACAGCTTTTTTTTTTTTTTTTTACCCACTCATCTACTCATCGACACTTGAGCTGTTTCCAGAGCTTAACTATTATAAATCAGACTGTTATGAACATATGCGTGCATATAGGTGCATTTTTAAATATAAGCAAATCATTTGATTATTTCTAACATGCTCTCAACATTAAGAGTTTTCAATTTCTTTTATAGTTACAAAAGAATATTGATATTAGTCATTTATTATGTGACTTTTGAGGTAAGATAGCTTGAGTTCCAATCTACCACTTCCAATTCATATGACCTTAGGTAAATCACTCCCCTTCATGCAAAGTAGTATTATTATTGCCTACTTCACAGAGTGTTGTGATTATAACAATGAATCACTACTTAGTACAATGCCTTATACACCATACATGTTTAAGAATAGTTACCAGTTTTAATTATTCATGCCAGATGTGTAAGAACCCCAAACATCATTTTAAGCAGTGGTTTACGATGAACCTAGGGCAGTGATGGCGAACCTTTTGAGCTCGGCATGTCAGCATTTTGAAAAACCCTAGCTTAACTCTGATGCCGTGTCACATATAGAAATTTTTTGATATTTGCAACCATAGTAAAACAAAGACTTATATTTTTGATATTTATTTTATACATTTAAATGTTATTTAACAAGGAAAAATCAACCAAAACAATGAGTTTGCCTGTCACCTCTGACACACGTGTCATAGGTTCGCCATCACTGACCTAGGGAGTATCTCCAAGAGAACTTTAAAAACTTGTGATGCTGAAGCCTCGATCAGTGATTTCAACTTCTGATGTTATCAGAATCACCTGGAGAACAAGTCTAGACTGTAAAGGCCTTTAGATAGGATAGGGTAGGATAGGGCTTGGACTGGTTTCACAAGGTGATTCTGATTCAGACTGAAGTTTTAAAATCATTGCCCGGCCTAGACAAATGAAATCAGTATTTCTGCGGGGGAGGACCCAAGCAGCAGCATTGAAAAAATTCCTTAGGTAATGTCACTATGTCAATAACCACAGATTCAGACCTACTCCCTCATTATGTGGTTGCAAAAACACTCTAGTCTAGGTGCTCTCAGTTGAATTGTGGCTCAAATATTTTCTGGGGGAAAAAAAACAGTTCAAGAGGCCAGGTCTTATGAAAATATATACTTGAACTATTACTCTAGTTCCTTTAATGATCAAAGAAAATTTTGTACTATAGAAATTTGAGCACTCTCAGTCTTCCACTTAATGAGTTTCGACCCATTGGTTTTTCATGCTTACATGTTAAATAAATTATCCATGTTTTTTCCCATTGATTGACTATAGATGTTGGTGTTTTATGGGCATAGTTGAGAGGCTTCTTATGAAGTATTGGGTTCATATGAGGCATCCTTGAAAGTTTTCCCTACTCATCATCAGCACAACTGGATAAAAAGTGACAATTTTAGGTAAATAATCAGTGCATTTTCCCTGAACAAACCGAAGTAAGCAGTTAATTGGTGCCATTAGCGTGAGACAGAGATTATCATATACCAGCACCACCACTCTTTTCTGCCAACGCATTTCAAATTTGCCCTGGAGATCCAATCAATCTCTCAATGTACTGCTGGGCTATTAACAAGGAAGAACATTCCTGTCAATAATGATAGAGCGTTCTGGCAGACATGATGTCAGTTTAAAGCTAAGAGAGAGCAAGCACCATTTCTAACCACAACACAGAATCTAATGATAAGTTATGATAACTAAGGGTCCATTTCTTATTTGGTGATGGGAGGAAGATTTAAGTGAAACTTTCTTTTGTATATTCAAACACACATGTGTTATCTTATATGTCAGGATGCATCAATTTGATGCTAACCAATCAATATGAAGTTGTTTCATTGTCAGATATTGGCCAAACTGCTGCCTAGTTAGAAATAGCCAAAGGATCCATAAAAAGCCTTATATTTCACGCAGGTCTTCAACATTTGTAGAAACAGGCTGAGGGTTTTCCCTTAAGATATATGAAGGGCTCATAAAGTTGTAAAAAAAGATACATATATTAAGTAATATTGTCAATCTTACCACAATAAACACCAATACTAAATTGTTTCCAATATACTAGGTCATTTTTTTCAGCAATTTTTTTCTCTAATATAAAAGAAACAGCAGAAAGCGATAAATGTTAAACTAAGAATTGATGCATTTGAACATATTTGCCTTTGACTAGCACGCTGATGTAAATTCAGCAGCCACTGGTTGTTTGGCACTATGGGTTTGGTTACTGCCAGAGACCAATTCTGTAACTTTCTAATGACTCCACTCATCAATTCAAGTTAGAAAATATTGCTTATATACTATATCAGCGATTTTCAACTGCTGTGCTGAAAGAATTTTTAAAACTTGCAATACCTGAGTATTTAGTAAAGGGCACTGACCTGTTTTTCCTTAGATTTTAAAATAAAAAAAATGGCAATAGCCACCAGAACAATAGCCATCCTATGTGAATAAATCAAAATTATATTTATTTGTTTTTGTCAGATAAGCAAAGACTTTATTTTTTGGTGTGCCACAGAATTTTAGTAATTATTTTATGTGTGCCATGAGATAAAAAAAGGTTGAAAATCTCTATTTATATGTCAATTTCCATGAAGACTTTGGTATTTCATTGAGAGACATGAAAAAGAACTTGTCCTCAGTGAGCTTAGTGTGTTGAAAGGAAAATAAGCATAAATAAAACATAATCAATTATAATTCAGAAAGAGAGAGAGAAAGAGAGAGAGAGAGAGAGAGAGAGAGAGAGAGAGATGGTGTTGGTAGAGACGTGTATTTTCTGCTATTGTAAACACAGGAAAAACATTCAATTCTTAAGCCTCAGTGAGACTTCACAAAGAGAGTGGCATCTAAACTGAGGCTAAGAGCTCAAGTACAAGTTGAAATTAGCTAATATCATTTTGTATTAAGATATATGCTTGACTGTGTGTCTTGGGGTGCATCAAAGGGTAAAAGCATTTTGGGAATAAATTGGCACCAAGAAAAATCCCACCTGATAGATGGGTTGTTGGACATTCAGAAAATGGCAAGTATCCTGTAAATCTGTGAGAAGGACAAATGGGAAAGTATGCTATCACCTGATAATGATAATCACCTCATATGAAGGGATTCCTCAGCACAGTATGGTGACTGTGGGTAAATTACCAAAAGAGCCCCCTTCTGGGTGGATCATGTTTTAAGTAAGGTAGGGTGCAAAGAGAGAAGAAGTGAAGGATATGAGAAGAAAAAGGAGAATTATAGATAGTGTGCTGCCCTTGAGAAGGAGAGGGTGGATTGAACTCTAAGATATAGATGGAAGGATTTGTCCTTATCTAAACAAAAACCAACAATTCTGTTGTGACAGAAGAAAAGAGGGAAAGGATGAATTTAGATGGAAGTATGTTTATTGCATTTATTGAACATTCAACTTTTGGCATTCTGCTGAACATTTTTTCTACATTATTTTATTTAATCCTTGCAACAGTGCACTTCTTTATTTATACTTTAACATTTTGAAAATCATAATAAGTCTTTTAACAGAGACTGAAAGGACTGTGCCAGTCTCCTGCAGGTGTTGAATATAGACTATGTGGCCTTAACTCTACATAGAAAATGCCTGTTCAGCTGATTGTCTCAACATTGGTTAATTCATTCAAATATTATTGAACACTTAGTGTATGCCAACCACTTAATTCTGGAGGAAAAAAAGGAATAAAACTGAAAAGCTCTGGCTCTCCTGTTTTAATTGGAAGAGAGAAAATATACACTCAAATCTACACTAATAAAAGAGAAAGATGCAAATTGACTGTACCTTTGTGATGCCCACCAGCCAATCATGAATGAGTATGCAAATTAACCCAACAAAGATGGTGGGTTAATTTGCATATACAGGCACTGAGCAGCTGGGGGTGGAACAGATGCTTGCGTCATCACCATGGCAACGACACAGGCATTCCACACCACCCCAGCCACTCTGGGCCTCTGGGCAGCATGGGAAAGCAGAAAGGTGGCTCCAGAACAGAGTGAAGGCAGAAAGGCAGCTCTGGTTGGAGCGAAGGCAATGCCATCAGCCAGGGGAAGGAAGGCCCATTCTTGCATGAATCTTCGTGCATCGGGCCTCTAGTAAATGTATAAATATGTCAGATGTAGCTAAGAATTATAAAGTGAATTAAGAAAAGCATGATGGGGGGGTGAGGGCAAGTGCTGGGGGAGTATGGGAAGCTGGGAGGAGGTCAATGTCGGGGGGGGGGGAAGGAGACATATGTACTACTATTTGTAATACCTTAAACAATTAAATTAATAGATAGATAAAATAAAAATGAATAATAAAAAAGAAAAGTATGATGTTTAAGAGTATAGGGTGGTCAAAGAAGGCTTCTTTGATAGGATAGCATATGACAAGAAACCTGAAGGAAATAAGGGAATGAGCCAGCATTTTAGCTATGGAAAAGGCAAGTACAAAGACACTGGCATAGCATTGAGCTAGTTATATTTGAGGGATACCAAGCCTACCAGTGGCCTGGGGTGAAGTAAAGTGGAGGCTATATTTGGAAACAAAGAAAGATAAAGGACAGCCAAGATGGCCATGGTAAGGATTTTGAATTTGTTACTTGTATTCATAGAGTGTACACATAGTTGAATTTTAGACTTAAATATATCATATGTAGATGCCTAATGAACTTAAACTTTTTTCAAAAGACTGCAGTATAATGCCTCACTGAAAAGATAAGGTATTCTGTATATATAAAAAAATGAAAATATGCCTGGAGACAAAGATTTACTCCAAGTGAAGAAAATATTTCTTTCAGGTTGAAATATTATACTTCTATATTTTATTATAAAGCAACAATATATTCGTAAGTACTTAAGATGCATATTGTTTTATCATTGAAATAACTACCAAATTGTGACCAATCAGACAGGAGTAATACACTTAAAATGAGTACATATTATCAAATTCCTCTGAAGGGATTTTGAAGAACTTTCAAAGTGACTGATTCTTGGAAATTTAAAAAATATATATATATATATGTATTGATTTCAGAAAGGAAAGGAGAGAGAGAGAGATAGAAACATCAATGATGAGAGACAATCATCGATTGGCTGCCTCCTGCATGCCCCACACTGGCATAGGCCCTGACTTGGAATCAAATGGTAACCTCCCGGTTCATAGATCAACAACCAACCATGAGTCATTCCAACTGGGCTAATTCTTTTTTATAAATATATTTTTATTGATTTTTTACAGAGAGGAAGGGAGAGGGATAGAGAGTTAGAAACATCGATGAGAGAGAAACATCAATCAGCTGCCTCCTGCATACCTCCTACTGGGGATGTGCCCACAACCAAGATACATGCCCCTGACCGGAATCGAACCCGGGACCCTTGAGTCCGCAGGCCGACGCTCCATCCACTGAGCCAAACTGGTCAGGGCTGGGCTGATTCTTAGAAATTGAGGGATGATTACTGGGGTGCTAAATGTTCATCTGTCAAACTTTCCAGCTGACTTTTAAGAGAGGATGCTAAACTTCTAGTGTTTGATAATTAAATTTAAAAACTTAATATACCTTGAAACCACACTGTCAATTTCAAAGATGCAAAATAGTTTATAAGAAGTAGTCTGGTTTTATGAAATTAGGCCTAACTATCAAAGGCCAAAAAATAGTTAAAAATCTTTAGATTCAGAATGTGAAGAAGACTTAATCTTACACCTTGAGATGCTGAAAAGTAACATGGTAGGCCTTGGTATAGCAAAATGCATGCATTTTTCATTCACTTAAGAAAATGTAAATTTAAGGTAATATCATTTTATAAAGTTCCTATTAAATAGAGTTGAATATTGTAATTAAGTGGTTTCTTAAAATAGAGGGTTTTTTTTTTTTTTTTTTTTTTTTTTTTAGCATTAACTCCATTTTGCATACACAGAAGTGAAAGCTAAGATAAACAGTTATTTGCCTAAGGTTGGGTGCTTGTTCGTTGTCAAAGCCTGGATTTGAGCCTTGGCCACACTGAGTCCAAAACCTGTGATCTTGCCTGGATGATGAAGGGAGAAACTAAACATAGATCTTTTGAAATTAAAATGTCAGTGGATGAGTTGATTAATAATATCAGTGAATGGGTTGGTTTAACATAGAATTAGAGAGCTGGAAAAATATTAGTTAAATATTAGAAATACCCTTTTCAATGGATAATATGCAAATGCTCATTATTAATACTTCTAATGTAAGTAAACTGCAGATCCTAGACAGTGCCAAATTACAAGAATCAATTGCTCTTCCATTTACCAGAAACTCATAAATGTCATACATATCCACACACACATATATATATATACATACATATATTTTTAGGAAGAGACATAATAAATGGTATCTAAGAGCTCTATGGAGAAAAATTTTAAACTTTAAATTACTTCTTTAAAAGACCGAAATAAGTAGAGAGAGATACTATTTTCATGAATAGAAATAATCAATGTGATGAAGAAATTTTTCATAAAATGATCTCTTAGACTCAATGATATTCTCATCAAAATTCTAAGAATATATTTTAAGAAACTTTAGATGCTTAGAAAAATTTTATATAAAAAAGAACAAATAGCCCTAACTGGTTTGGCTCGGTGGATAGAGCGTCGGCCTGTCGACTGAAGGGTCCCAGGTTTGATTCCAGTCAAGGGCATGTACCTTGGTTGCGGGCACATCCCCAGTAGGGGTTGTGCAGGAGGCAGCTGAAAGATGTTTCTCTCTCATCGATGTTTCTAACTCTCTATTCTCTCCCTTCCTCTCTGTAAAAAATCAACAAAATATATTAAAAAAAACAAGTAGGTGAGGGTACTTTCCCAATTATTAATGTTTATAAATCTGTAGTAATGAAAACAGTAAAGTATTAGCACAGGATGCATAAAATGTTCAATGAAGCAGATTAAAGACTCCAAATATATACCTCTATAATATGTGAAAACTTGACATTTTAGAGAGATGACATTACCCCCTATTGGGAAAGGAACAATTATTCAATAAATGGTGCTGGGACTATCGGTTAGCCATAGGATAAAAAACAAATCTTGACTCCCACATCACATAAAAACAGAACTCAGTTCTAGTTGTATTATTTAAAAACGAAAGCATGTATTTAAATATTTTGAAGGAAGTATTGCTGAGTGCTATTGTGATATTTGTACAAGGAAGAATTTCTTTTTTAAAACTTACAAAAGGCACCCTAACTGGTTTGGCTCAATGGATAGAGGGTCAGCCTGCGGACCGAAAGGTCCCAGGTTCGATTCCGGTGAAGGGCATGTACCTTGGTTGCGAGCACATCCCCAGTAGGAGGTGTGCAGAAGGCAGCTGATAGATGTTTCTCTCTCGTGGATGTTTCTAACTCTCTATCCCTCTCCCTTCCTCTCTGTAAAAAAAACCAATAAAATTATTAAAAAAAAAAACTTACAAAAGGCACTAACAGGGAAAGAAAAGATTGATAAAGTACTTTAACATTTAGAACTTCCATTCATCAACAGTGATCATTAAAAGTGAGAGAAGTCATAAACTGGGAGAAAGTGTTACAACACATGTAACTCTCAAAGGGCTATTTTAAAAAATAAGTACACCTACAAATCACTAAGAAAAAAACAGTGGAAAATAGGCAAAATACACACAAAAAAAGGCATTTCAAAGAAGAGGAAATCAGAATGGTGACTTGTAAAACAAGAATAATTAATCAATCTCATTAGTAATCAGGGGAATGCAAGTACAGACCATAGAGAGGGCGTGTAATGTCTGCTAGGTTGGCAAAAAAAGAATCCTGATGATACCATGTGTTGGTAAAGATGTAGATCAGGGGTAGGGATCCTTTTTCTGCCAAAGGCCATTTGGATATTCATAACATCATTCTCAGGCCATACAAAATTATCAATTTAAAAATTAGCCTGTTATAGTTGGTCAAACATTTAATTAGCTCACCCCTAATGCCTTGGCAGGGCCAGAACAAATAATTTCAGCCTGCAGGCCGGATGTTCCCCACCTCTGATGTAGATGAATGGGAACTCATACACTGCTCACGGGAAAGAAATTTTCATTACATGGTAAAGGTGACTATTCACATACATTATCCTTCACAATTTCAGTCCTGGATATTTGACACAGAGACCATCTTACACACACACATCAGGAAACATGTACCTGAATGTTTATAGCAGGATTATGCATTATAACAAAAAGCTGGATATAATCTCAATGTTTAACAATAAAAGAAAAGATAGATTCTGGGATATTCACACAAATATATCATGCAACCATGAAAAACTATGCTAGGCAACTTGGAGCAATCTTAGAAATGCCCTGTTGAGTTAATGAAGCAACAGGCAGATGACAAACGCTATACCATCCCATTGGGCTAAAAAAACAAGAAACAAATAAGAAAAAAATCTAATGAACTAAAATAAACTCATAAACAAAAAAAGAGGCATAGATAAATGGAACAGACTGACAGCTGTTAGAAGGGAGGGGAGAAGGGAAATGGATGAAAGAAGAGAAGGGATTAGCCAAAAAAACATATATGCATAGCCCATAGACACAGACAACAATTTGCTGATGGCTGGTTTAGGCCCGATGAGGGCCAGAAGGAAGGGAGGTAGGGGGAATGGGGACGTCTCTAATTGTGTCAACAATAACAATAAAGTAAAAAATAATAATAATATATTTGGAGCAGAGCTCACCCACCTAATGTGCATATGAATCTCTAGGGGATTTTACTGAAATGCAGATTCTGGTTCAGTAGACAGGGGTGGGGGGCGGGGGCGCGCAGCAGGGCTGAGGTTCTGTATGTCTAATAAGCTTCCAGGTGACCCCAATACTACAGGTCTGCAGACCACACTTAAGTTACAAGGTTTTAGAGGTTACATAGATATGTGACATTTTATGAAGTTTTAAAAAATCGATTGTTACAAAATTCACAAAATTTAGGTTGTTATTTGGTAAGCAGGGAATGAAAGATGGTCAATAGTTGAAGGAAGAAGCTCACAGATAGATGCAATGTGTTGATAAGATTGTGGTTCATAAATAATATGTTCTATAACCTATACACTCCAAAAATTATTTTGTATGTAATGAATATAGTATAATAAAAACATAAACATCCACAGGCAATGAATCCACATTATGACCAGCAGAACAGATAAAACTGAGGGGGGTAGGAACAGGCAGTGGGCATGTGGAACAAATATTCCATCTGCAGAAGAGAAAGCTGCAGGCCATTTGTAAACACTCTGTATTTGTAAGCTCCCCAAATTAAGTCCCTAGATAAACTCTTAAAACTGTGGCAGCATAAAAAAATATAGGGAATCCAAATAGAATTCTGAGCTAAAAATAATTGCAAACTTCTTTAGAATACAATTGATCCTCATTTCAAAGTTTAGCTTTTAAATTAACACTGAATTTGGGTAAACATTTTTGTGAAAAGGTATGTGTAGTTCCAAATGCAAAGTGAATCTACCCTATTCTTTCTCTATGATTTGTCCTTTCTCAACACACATATTATTCCTAAATACAGGGTCCCCGCAAAAAGGCATAAGCACTTTAACAGCTATCAGCTGAAAATGAAATGTATTTTAGTAAACACTGCCTTTATAGTTATTCAAAGTGTGTGTATACATTTTTGGGGACACCCTGTATTTACCCCATATATCTTCATTTCCAGGAAGTTTCCTTCCTAAGATCCGGAAGGATTTTAATAGTTCAAATATCTTCCATTAAAATATAATGTTCCTCATCATCTATCATTTTAGCAATCAGCAAACATCACAGCAGGGATTGGTAACAACCAATAAGAACTCTGGATAGTTGCCTAAAGATCAAGAAGTAGAGATAGCAGAAAAGAAAGCAGAATTAAAATAGTTTAAAATAAAAGATGCATGGGGCCGAGAAAAAGATGTTCTATCTTCTCATTCTCCAAACTGTTTTGGTGTATAAAAAATGTGATACATCACAAATCAGGCCACTCACTTAATGTCTAACTGCTCTAAGAGGTAAAATTATCTATACTAATAAAGGGTAATATGCTAATTAGACCAGACATCCTTCCAGACGTCCCTCCAGACAAAGCCACAGTGGTGGGGGCCAAGGCAGAGGTGGTTAGAGGTGACCAGGCCATCAGGGGAGGACAGTTAGGGAGACCAGGCTGGCAGGCAGAGTGGTTAGGGGTGAGCAGGCAGGCAGGCAGGTGAGTGGTTAGGAGCCAGCAGTCCCGAATTATGAGAGGGATGTCTTACTGCCGGTGTAGGATCGGGCCTAAACCAGCAGTCGGACATCCCCTTAGGGGTCTTGGAATGGAGAGGGTGCAGGTTGGGCTGAGGGACCCCCCTGCCATGCACAAATTCCATGCATTGGGCCTCTAGTAAGACAATAAAGAGCAGAATACCTAAATTTCAGTGACAACTAACACTTTTGTAGTTTACTATGAGCCAACCGTAGTTCTGACTGCTTTTCAGGATTTAATTTATGATCCCCACTGTACATATAAGGAAACTGAGACACATAGGAAGTAGTAACTTATCCAAGGTCACAAATATATCATGGGTAAAGCCAGGGTTACAATTCACACTGCGGCTTGTAGGGCTCTTGTTCTAAACCAGTGTTCCCTGCAGCCTCTCTGAAGTCCCAGGATCTTACCCTCTATTCTCATGTCCAATTTCCTCACAAATAAAATAGAACATAGGGTTAACAGGACATGTAAAGGAATGAATTAATTTGAATCTCCCAAAGTTGTGTGATTTGGGGGTGAGTTTTGAAACTTTGCTAAGCCTAGTTTCCTCATCTATGAAATACAACAGTGACAAAATAAACATGATAGCATTTTGTAAGAATTAAATAACGTAATTCAAGCATTTAATCCAAGGCCTGTCATTTTATGCACTCAGTAGAATTTGCTGCTACTGTATTGTTGCTATGATGATGATGATGATGGTGATTAAATGAGATTATAAATTTAAACCCAGGTTTGTCTTTACTCAGGATCTTGTACAAAATACTGCACAATTCCATATGCACGCATGCACACACACACACACACACACACACACACACATTTCTTTTTTATTGCTTTCTCCCTCCTTTATCTCCCTGAATCAAAAAGCAATTAAGTTTTGGAAACACAGTGAAAGAAACTCCAGCAGGCACCCAACTCTCAGGTGCCCAAAATAGAAACCTACAATAGATAAGGGAAGGGGAAATTGCTCCCACTTTGCAGGAATAAAGCCATTCTAGGACTGACTGTTCAAATTTAATTCATTAGTCTCCAAGGGGTCTGAAGATACTCTTAGATAATTATCCAAGACCACCAAATTCAGAGCCTACTGTAGCTATAGCTGATATTAATTGTAAGATGAATAAGTTCAATTTATTAAATGAAATGGCCTTTTCTCAAGTGATAACTAATATATTATTTTTCAGCAGTATCATAAATGACTCTTAAGACCTGAAGTAAACAAGACTTCCAAGAAGCTGCTTGTATTGAGGGAATACTAGTTTCCTAATCTGTCCTCAAGGAATGCCTGTTCCTTCCCTGTGGAGCACACTCACAAGCTAACTTGAATTGCGATCAGTTATTCCCTTTCATTGGGAATGCAAAACAAATGAAATAATGCATTAACGTTTGGGGAAAGGATACTGTTTCTTTTGATAGACTGTAAAAATGGAGTAGAAGAAAGTAAGAACCAGGAGAAGAAAAAATACAATTCATAATTACAGGCAGGCTCTCCAACATGTTATTAACATTTTTTAAATGTTTGCTTGCTTACTCTATCTTCCCAATGACATGAGATTTTATTTATTTTAAACAATGTAGTTTTGACATAGTATTTGGAGGGAGAAGAAGAAGGAAATGAACCATTATTTTCCTCAGTATGACACCACCATTTTAAAATAAATGGAAAATTTATGGTCTAATTTACTAAGGCTGAGTAATTTCTCTCCCCACTGCCCACCCCTGGCTTGGTGCATGGAAAACAGCATATTTTCTTCATGCATAAATAATGGAAATATCAACTTCTGAACACAATGAATTGTTCAGAAAGCTTTGGGGAGTAAAGCAAATGTAGATCTAGATTTATGGGCAATGGCCACCATGCAGGTTCAAAGATGTGGACTGATCGACCAATTATAAACCATGCATGGGACTTATTAACTCAGTTCTTCTTGGACGTTGGTCGAGTAACCCATAAATGATGAAGGCGTTCAGTCAAAATGGCCAAACCAATAATCTTATTGCATTGAAATAATATTTTTATTTTAAAAAGTATGTCATTCATCATCATTGTTAAGAGAATGGGCAGACCACCAGAAAGCCCTGAGTTTCAGTCCCAGCTCTGAGACTTTAGATGTGTAACCATATGTAAGCTACATCAAGTGTCAGTTTTCATCTATAACATCGGGAGGATAATAGAACCAACTTTGCAAAGTTACTGTTAGGATTAAATGAGGTAATAGATGCAAAATGCTCAGCTTAGTATCTGGCACATCAGTAATACATGTATACATAACTATACACACATATAGACGTTATTTTACATATGTATATATGCAATACTTATATGCACATACAATGCATATAATTTATAGATAATTAAGAAATGAGGAAAGTAAAGAAACCAAACCCATCACAGTATCATGTTAGGTGCTGAACACTTAAAAATTACGAGCTACATCCAAGTAGTAATAGGACTGTGCCTTTAAGTCAGCAATGAGTATTTTAGTGAGAAAATACCTGCTATACCTTAAAACTGAAACTAGTTTTGCCTATTGCTCTGCTTTGTTTCTATTTTTATTTCTGCTCTGTATCTGTTTTTTGGCATATGGAGAACAAGGAAGAAAACTAACATTTACTGGGGACCTACTGACACGTTCTAATAGGCATTTCATTTATACTCAGCAATTGATAGGCGGGCCTTTTGATCAGGTCGGTATTATTAGTCCTACTTCATAGATGAGAAAGAGGTGCCCTAAACAATGGGCCAAAATGTTACACAACTAGAAAATATTGCAACCCAAATTCTGCCCCTTATTTATCTACTTCTTTTACGTTTTTAAAGAAATTTACAGATCTAGTATTTGTCAGGTTCTTATCTGTTTTTAATTTGGAATCTATTTCTTTAGGGAAACTAGGCTAGATAAACTAGCTAGCTCATTAGCCAGGAAAAGTGGTATTTTTCTAAACCAGCCTATTAATCCATAATAAAAATACCGTATATTGCAATAAAACAGAGATTGGCAAACTATGGCTACAACACACATCCAGCTTATCACCTGTTTTAGTAAACCAAGTTTTATTGGGGCACAGCTACATCTGGTCATTTACTGATTGTCTACAAACGCTTCCATGCTGCAATGGTAGAGTTGAGAGGCTGTGACAGAGACTGTATATCCTACAAAGTCTAAAATAGAGGGGTGGACAAAAGAAGTTTACAGGTGTGAGTACATGAAACACAGTTTATTATTGTATTATTATTTATTAATATATTATTTATTTGTATTGCAACTGAATTGCCTTTACCTACTTGTATTTATTGATTCTTTATAGAAGCAGTTTGATGACTATCAATTAAACGTTAAAAATACTAGATAAAAAGCTATGTCGCTAACAAACCACCATTTCTAACATTCTCTCTATGAGGAAATACTCCCTGTTGTGATTGGGCAATAGTGAGGCAGGTCCCCGAAGATGATTTCAGTAGCTTCCAAGTCAGCCCAGAAGAGACCGAGTGGATGAGAGGCTGTGTGAAATCCAGGGCATATTTCTGACTTAGGCTGACCCCAAAAGAAGAGCTTATTTGCTCACAACTCCCAGCTGCCCAGTGCAAATGAAGATACTGCTCGCCTTTTGTCTTTGGACTTTCCTTGCTACACCCTTTTCCCCTGAGCTAAAACTTCTCCCAGGTCCTCCTTCTTTACTGGACTTCCCCCATCCCTTTTAAAAGATCAAAGCCTTCCCACCTTCAAACCAAACAATCTTGCAAAGCGTTAAGGAATGTGATTATTACTTACCCTTCACTGAAATGGATTTATTTACAATATTTTAAGTTTTCAAAGTTCTTGCTTTATTTTTTCTTTCTGTTGGTGAAACTAACAACTTTGAAATTATGTACTTTTAGGCCATATCCATGTGAAAGAAACATTTCCAGTTCCTCATGCCACATTATACCTCATACTAACTCTGAAGGTAATCTATAAACATACTTAGATAATATTAACTAAAAGGCCAAATAATTTGTTCATGTGTGTAAAGGAAGGTATGAAACAAAGAAACTCAACATTTTTTAAAGAAAAGATGGACTTACTTTTGAAAATGTTGCTTTTGATTATTGGTTACTGTTTCAGTGGAAGCACCGTGACTCCAAAATTTTCATCAACACAAAACTGAAACACTTCTGGTAATTATTATAATTTCTACTTAAAATTTAATTTTCCTTTTATCTTTCTTCAGTGCCATTTCTGATAGCTTAATGAATAAGCTAGAACCTAAAAGTAAAAACCTTCTCAAGATTTTCTTCTGGGTTTGTCCTGGAAACTACCTAAAATATGGTCCATGATTATATACTTTACTCACTATGAACTGTAAATACAGTAACTACATTGTCCAAACCAAGAATTGAGGTTCATAGTCTGACAGGTCTCTAGGAAATGAAAACTATTATTATTTGTTATTGAGATAAATATCATTATATTAGTTTCAGGTATGCAGCATAATATGTACATATTATAAAATGATGACCACTATAAGTTCAGTTAATATCCATCACCACATTTGGTTACAATGTTTTTCTTATGGTAAGGACTTTTAAGATTCAATCTCTTAGCAACTTTCAGACATACAATATGATATTATTAACTTTAGTCACCATGTTGTACATTACATCCCCAGGATTTATTTATTTTAAAATTGAAAATTTGTACCTTTTGATCATCTATACCAATTTCGCTTGCTCAACCACCCCTTACCTATGGCAACCACCAATGTGTTCTGTGTATCTATAAGTTCAGGATGGATTATTCATACTTAGAATTATTTTCCCAAGTTTAGAATGTAGGACAACCATAACTATAGAGTTATTCTTATATATTCCCTACAGTTGTTCTTTTAGATAAATAGGGAAGATTTGTATAATCCATGGAGGAGGTCAAAGGAGGAAAAAAGTGACAGACCTCTGTAATAGTTTCAACAATAAAAATAAATATTCTACATCTATTTTCAAAAAATAATTCGGGAACCTTGACTAAGAATTAGTTCAATCCATGATGCAGAAAATAATCATTAGAATATATTTAAATATAATACAAAGTGGTGGATTTTTCTTGCATTTCTTTTTTATCTACATGTATAATCACATTCATTATTTCTTATTGTATTTTATCCTTAGTTCACATTTGGCCATTATCTTTTTGTTGTGACTCTTTTAAGTGAATTAATTAACTAGGACATGAACTTGTATAAACAAAAATTACCAAGTATGTTGAATTAAATACATTGATAACAGCTTAGACTATTTCTTCTCTTTGATTTCTTATATCTAAACATTTTTGAGTCTTATCAACTCTTCGTTAACTATATCTTCTACAGTCATCACTTATTTTTCCTTCCTACTTCCAAAATTATAGTACAAACCTTCACCACTTCACTCCTAGATTGTTGTGATAGATTTCTAATTTAGTATTATCCAAAAAGTGGTCGGAAAACCACTTAAATCAGAATCATTTGTTAAAATGAAGATTAAGGGCCCTCTCCAGACTTAATCAGAACTTTGGGGTAAGGTCCAGGAATCTGCAATTTTAACAAGCTACCTTGGTGGACTCTTAAGCACATTAAAGTTTAAGAACCAGTTTTCAAACTGCTTTCTTCCTTTCTCATCTCTCTCTAGTTTCAAGAAATCGTGCACATTTTTATCAGAGTAATCATTCTAACATATTGTCCTTGTCCTTCTACTTCCCTGTAGAAAACCATCCATGATTCTTCATCATTCTCAGAACGAAGTCCAAATGTCTTAACCTGCCAATCGAGGATCTGCACAATATGGTCAGGAACTCCTTTACAGTTCCCCGCCACCTCCCAAAGATGATAAGCTAATTTCTAGTTTCATGCATTCAAATCAATTTTGAACCACCCCCTGCCCCCAGCTTGGAACAGCCTCCACTGATCCAACTCGAACTCATTCATAATTCAATCCAAAACAAATCAATTACAAGTGTTTCCACAGTGACTTCTTTAGTCTTTATAAACTCATATCATTTATTGTTCATACTATTCATATGAAACTTAATCATAGACTGCCTGTGCTGCCTCTTGAATTATCATTTAAATTTTAATGTGAGTATGCATGTCTCATTTTGTACACCTTGATCATGAAATTTCTGAAGGTAAAAATACTGTGTATCCAACTGTGTTTTCCAGTATACCTATAAACAATGAATAAATGCTTTTGAAATGACTAAATGAATAAAAATTGGCTAAGACTCCTATGATTTAAACAGTTATATGGCTGATTCAGCTGATTGTTTTGGCATTGCATATATTCAGCATTAAGAGACTCCCATATTTTATGAGCTTTCACTTCTCTCATTTTCATATGCCAAAGAGCTATTCATGACAACTGAATTAACTCCAAAATACCAGTAATAGGAGCATCAGCAGTTTGGTTCAAATATTGTATAAAGATCTTGCTGGATGATTAAATGGGGCTGTAGAACTTGAAGTTTTAAGCTTCATTCTGTCCATGCTATACCTACTCACACAATCACAAAATGCCTCATTTCTTTGTTACTCTCAAGACCCCAAAGAGATGCTGGTAATGTACTTACATGACTTCCATGTAACCACAGACCCCAGATTCCCCATTGGAAGCACTTATATCCATGATAGTTACCAATATCTCCTTGCCTCCAAAAGATTTCCATGTTCAAAACACAAATTTGGATTTTACAATGTAGTAGAATCCTGGAACAGAGCTGGGGTCCTCACCAGCATCTGCCAGGGATAGCAAGATAGCTGGAGGATTACCATAGCAGCATTGATGGACGTTAGGACTGGCTCATCTGTCTATCAGAATCTAAGGTCCACTTTAAACACTTTAAAACAATTAGAGCTATCTTCATGATTCCCTGGACAGTAATTGATAGATTCTATATCTGAATGGTCATTTGATGAGGTCTAATTTATAATACAATCCGTTTTTAGATGTTTAAGTATATTATGTATTTATTGTATAACAGTAATGTACATGTACTTATTTTCTATGCCCACATAGCCAAACTCTACATTTGAATGGGTAATTTATTTTTTGATCAATTGTAACTCTTTTAAAGCTTTATAAGGCTCACAGTTTTTTATTATTACTAAAATTTTCATAGAATTTCCCCCCAAGCAATAAAGTACAAAGGGAGGCTTTGGAGGAATAAAAAATTTATGTTCAAATTTCAACTCTGCCACTATCAGTGTGAATCTGTATGCTGTCTTCACTCTTCTGAAGTAATTTCTCTAAGATGTTATTTTAAAAGGAATAATTCCTACATCAAAGAATTGTAATAAGAATATAATAACACATGAATGAATTGACACAGCACTTGCCATGCACATAGTTATTTATTGTCTGCTTCTCCCCAAACTCAATGAGAAAAAAGTCTGATGCATAGTAGGTGCTCAAAAAAATTAATTGAATTAATGTAACTAACCTGTGTTTCTGATAAGAAAGATTGATTTTCTATATTTTAACATAACTCATGTAAAATACTTAAGCAAAATATTTCATTAAAAGGAAAACATCAAGAAACCAGTCTTTTCCTTTTCACATGTAGGAAAGCAAGATGGTACTTGGTAATGGGAGGTACATGTCAGCAACAAACTAAAAAACATATTGTGATTAATATGTTTATCACAGAGTAGTCTAACAAGATAAAAAAACACCTGGGCATGTTACCCTGATGGCCTATGAAGATCAGGTCAGGTAACCTAGTGTTTGTTTAATGACCCATGATGAGCCTGGAGGGGATCCCATATTTGTTGGGTTCTACATTCTTAGGTCCCTCTTGGTTTTTAATCATTTATACAAATATGAGAAGTAACAGGGATTATATTCATCCAACAAATAATTATTGAGTACCAACTAACTGCCAGGAAATGTTTTAGTCACTGGGGATATAGCAGTGAACAACACGATCAAGGCTGTAATGTAGTGAGATGAACAATAAACACGTAATAAATATAAAAGCAAACACTCCAGAAAGAAGACAGTGAGGCACACTACTCTGAGAATTCTACATAATGGATATGCTAGCAGGTTACTGAAGCCTGCTTTAGATTGGGTTGCCAGGGAAGACCTCTCTGAGCAAGTGACCTTTAAGCTGAGACCAAAATGACATGAAGGAACCAGGGATACAAACATCAGAGAAGAATAATTATAGAGGGAACAGCTAGATATGTATGGCAGTTCTAAAGAAGGGCTTGGGAAGTTTTAATAAACAGACATCAAACCACGGCAGATGAGGGTAAATGAAACCAGCAATTATTCAAGGGCGTGAGGAATATTTCAATTTTTCTTATTGTTATATGAAAGGTGTTAGATGAGATAATTGCCAAGGATCATTTTCTACTAAAAGTGTTTTTTCAAAATTTCAGTGGTCAAGATGTTTCTTTTAGTCCCAAATGAAATCTTGATGAAACACTCTGTTTTTCAAGTCCTGTCATAGGAAATCCCCAAGCCTGAGCAGCTGCACTTCTGACCCCATGAGGCTGCAGATGTGGCAGTTGGTATAATACTCTATGTTTAGAAAAGCCAAACACGGCTTCATCCATGTGTGTGAGAGAGCCAGACAAACATGTTTGAATTTTGTATTAATAGACTTCCATTGGAGAGAGAAAAAACGAAACACCCAAAGATATAAAAATGTAACACATAAAAGTAAAGTAAAGCTTATTTTCTTTCCTGTAGTCCAGAACCTTAATTATAAACATTAGAGGCTTTGTGGAAACAAGTCAGGTAATTAATTCCGACAGCATTAATTTTCAAAGAGAGGGTAACAGACATGGCGCACATATGTTTGTCTACCTGGGGTATTACATGTATATTTATCTATAAAAATTCTGAGTTAGAATTGATATATTGGCTCCCACTTGTGCAAATCATCTATAAAAATAGCTTAGTTGTGCTTTAAATACTTAATATTTCAAAGAGAATATAACATTTAGTGGAACAAATATAAAATGTTAATGCTGGGATAAAGAACAATAATAGCCGTAAAGGATGATAACAGGAATGTCAGGATTTTTTTGTCATGAAGTAGTAGTTTTTAAGAGACATAATTTGTCCCCTACTATATCCACTGTCAAAAATCATATAATAATAAGCTATTAAATAATATTTCTATTACATCTTTTTAAAATATAGTTTAAGGATAGGCTGGGCTACCTTGGATATAATGTATACCATTTTCTATAGAAATTCATAGTTAGACTTGACATAGCGACTCCCACTTGTGAAAATCAGCTATACAAATAATTTAATTCAATACTTATTTATTGAATAAATATAATCACTACATGTCCTAGGTACTAGAGTATGTCATAAATATAACAAAATTCTGTCATTCTTGGAATAGACAAATAGCAAATAAACATATATTCTATCAGGTGATGATAAGTTCTATATAGAAAAAAAAGGTGTGGGGAATAAGGAGTGTAGGAGAGCGGAACATGCAGTTTTATATAATCTGGCCAGGAAAGTCCTCTATGACAAAGTGGTATTTGAACAGAGCTGAGAAAAACTAGGAAAAAGCATTCTAGGTAGATATAGTTGCTTCTGCGAAGTCCCTGAGGCAGGGCAGGGCAGGGCAGCAAAAAGGCCTGTGTGATGGGAATGGGCTGAGTGAATGAGAAACCAGAGGAAATAAGGTTGGGGGAAGGACTGCGTATGTTTTGGGGGAGAAGTTTTGGCTCTGACTCAGAACGAGATGGAAGCCTTTGACAGCTTTTGAGAAGAAGAATGACATGGTCTCAGTTACAGCCTAAGAGGATCACGCTCTGGCTGCATGTTGAAAACAGACTGTGGAAGGCGCAAGTGTGGAGGTAGCAATACAAGGCAGGGAGCTATTCCAGTGATTCACCTGAGAGATAACTGAGACAAGGCGGAAGAAATTTAAGGGAAGCAAAAGAAGGTAAGAATAGCTAAGGGTTAGGTATATGTTGATGAATGTCTGTAATGTGTCGAAAGAGAAAAGAAAAGAAGTCAACCCTGTTTGGTCTTAGCTACTGGGATTGCGGTGCTGCTGTTTAGGTGAGGCGGGGGGAATGAGGGGACAGCAGATTTTGGGGTTATAAATCTGGAGTTTATTTTAGGGCAGATTAAGTTTGAGATACCACTAGGCTTCTAAGAGGAGTATAGAAGATATAGTGCACTTGTGTTTGTCAATGGGTGATATATCTACACTAATAAAAGAGAAAAATGGTAATTGGCGTACGGCGATACCGTTTTCATTGGCTAATCAGGGCTATATGCAAATTAACTGCCAACTAAGATTGGCAGTAACTGCCAACAAGATGGCGGCTAATTTGCATATGTAGGCACAATGCAGGGAGGCGAAAGGGAAAGCAGGAAGAAGCCCCCTGCCACTGACAGTGATCGGAAACCCAGGGGGCACCTAAGAGCTGGGGGGCAGGGCAAAGGTGGCTCTGGGGCCGCCTTTGCCCTGCCCCCCAGCCATGATCGGAGAATCAGGCGCCTTTGCCACCCTGGCCAGTGATAGCAGGAAGTAGGGGTGGAGCCAGCGATGGGAGCTGGGCACGGTCAAAGCTGGCAGTCCCGGGAGCTAGGGGTCCCTTGCCTGGGCCTAAAGCGGAGCCCACGATCACGGGCCACTGCTTGGGGGGATATGATGGTCCCCTTGCCCAGGCCTGAAGCCTGGGTCAGAGGCGTCAGGCTTGGGCGGGGGGTGGAGCAAGCGATCAGAGGGAGATGGGGGTCCCCTGCCCAGGCATGATTCCTGGGCCAGAGGCCTCAGGCCTGGGCAGGGGCCAGAGCCAGTGATCAGAGGGTGATGGGGGTCAATGCCTGAGGGCTCCCAGTATGTGAGAGGGGGCAGGCTGGGCTGAGGGACACTCTCCCCCCCTCCCCCCCCCCCACAACCAGTGCACGAATTTCGTGCACCGGGCCCCTAGTATCTATATAACTGTAGAAATTCTGAGTCAGAACTGACATATTGACTCCACTTGTAGTTGGGGCTGGAGAAATACATTTGTGAATTGACAGTCAATGGATAACCAGCTGGGGAGGACTAGAGACAGGAGAAAGTCTGGAGGCAAATTGGACAAATTAGAAAGAACCAAAAAAGGACAATGGGGAAAGGCCAGTGCATAGGAAGAGGGATAAAAAATCACCCTGGAAACCAAGGGAAGGGATAATCCAATTAAACATAGGTTATTTTGAAATGTACTATTAGTAACTGACATAAGGTAGTTGCTTGCAAGGACCCAATAGCTTGCTGAGTCTACACTTAGAGAGCATAGGGAGTAAGCTTTGCAGCAGCTACCGGCTTTGGCAGGCCTCAGAAAGGAAAATGGTTTGCCTTCGTATTGCTTGCTTTAGGCATGAAGTATTTTTGGGCATGGATAGTCTTGGGGGCAAGAAGACCACAATTATATGTGATTTCTGGGATGCAATACAAATAATAAGTATTGTTCTTGCTGTTTTCCTCACAATCATTTGAGATTGAACATCGACTCACACATTTTACCTCACGAGGAACTACGGTATATAGCATTGCATTGTGTTATGATTATATTGATTTTTCCCTTCATAGTTGTGTGATTTACTCTTAACAGGAAATATGAGTACAGAAGATATTTCTCTGAAGGTAATTTTCATTTTTTTATAACACTAATCTCTTTTTGGTGATGTGAATTATCTGGAATATCATCACTCCAGAAGAATAAAGTGTATTTTTTTCATCACATTGATCTAAACCTGAAACACATAATACTATTTCTCTGAAATACTTTCATGTAAATAATTTATCCCCATACATTCTTTCTTTAATTTTCTACTATCCTGACCTCTCTGTAAACATTTTTTTAATATTCTTTACCTCTCCTCATCACCTCACACTGCCCCCAAAATATGTGTAGTCAACTACAGAGTATAATCTATGAGAGAGATTTTTTGGAATTTTTATATTTTGGGGAGAAAAGGGTAATGGTAAACCCTTTCCTGGAAACCCTGCCTCATACACCAAGACTTAAGCTAAATTAAAAATAATCTAGGCAAAAAACTCACACATCAATTGAGAAATACTAATTGGCAACTTGCATAACAAGAAAACAAACTACATGAATTAAAAGAATGAGTTATTCTGCTTTTATTATATTTTATCTTCACTTTTTTTAATATGAGGAAATTTTACTTCATGCAACCAATTTCATGCAATTTTTTTTTAATCCAGGCATACAGTGAACATAAGTAACTGTGGTCAAAATAATATGTGCCAAATGCACTTGTCAAAAGGTAAACTGTGAGGTCTTGGTCAGGTGGTTCAATTGGTTGGAGAGCTGTCCCATTTACCAAAAAGTTGTGGGTTCGATTCCTGGTCAGGGCACATACCTAGGTTGCAGGTTTGATCTCTGGTTCGGGTGTGTATGGAAGGCAACTGATTGAGAAAACAAAAGGCAAACTGGGAGGAAATGAGTTTTCCAAGTATGAAATGAATGCATTTAGTAACTGAAATTTGACAAGCCAATTGAATATACATGTAATTCAGTTTTAAAACCATTAATCAAATTGTGGTTTCACTGAATTGTTAACATTGATATTATGTGTGAAATATTTCTAAAAGATGGCTCTGGATATTACCAATGTTTAAGAAACGTTTTATAGAATCGCCACAAACATATTGCGAATAGAGTAATTTTTGTAACCCTATGAGACTAAACAGATGACTTCTTGAAGATGTCTTTTATTACGTTCTGCTAAAGAGAATAGGTGAAGGTCAAATGAGAAGGGAAAACGCAGTGTATAGATTGACGTCTACGTTGACATCTATCTGTGACATGCTAGCATACTTCAGTAGGGCCTGGTGCTAATGAGGCCAGGCTTGATTTTGAAATATGTCAATTAACTTCATTCTGTTTCATGTTTCCACACTGCAGTCTAACCATCGCCAGCTGACTCACAGCAAAGCTGGTCTCAGTGGGGACCAGGCCTGAGAGTTTGTATGGATCACGCAGCTAGTTCCGGAAAAACAAGTTTAAAGGGTTCTGCCTCCTTATAGCAGTCCATTAATCACCTTCTCTAAGAAATGAAGGGCAATTCATTACTTGGGAGCCACAAAAGGCAGCGAAATGACATTAAACTTTGATATAGAATGTGTGGGTTCCAGTCCCAATTCTAGAGTCCCTGAATTTGAGACCTGAAGTATATCAATTAAACTCTCTGACTCTTAATGCTCACATTTATTAATTATTCTATATTTAAACGCATTTAGCCTTGCTCTGAATACTGTATTAAAAATACCAAATAAGATGTGACTTGGTCACCCTTGTGTTTTAAGCTTCTAGAAAATAGTTAATATTTGCCAAATAAGTATTTACTGGATAAATTATTAGAATGAATTTGGAACACTGGAGCATACTATTCCAGTGAAACTTATTTAACCTAAATAAGTTTGTATACATTTAAGATAATCTAATATACTTGCCAATATATTATAAATTTTTATATGATAATAAATATGTAAAATTTATTAAAATCATATAAAATAAAATGTTACATATTGCATCTTATTTTAATAAATTCTATAACTATTAATGTAATTGAATGTGCTTATGTAGAAGAAGAAAAATACTGTCTTCTAAATTTAATCACTTTCTAAAAAGTAGTCTAATAACCTATGATTTTGTTGTGTGTGTGTGTGTGTGTGTGTGTGTATCTTCAGTTCTACAAAAAGGAGAAAAATGTGGGATATATTTTTAAGGAAAACAGCATTATATAAAATATTGCTAAAAATATAATTTTCATTTGAAAGAAAATTGTTTTCCAACATGGTCTGGAAAATAAATAACATTAGGAATAAAACCTTTATAGTCAAATGAATTACAGGGATACTTTTTGTCTCTTCTTTAAAATATATATGTTTATGTATGTTATATTTTAAAAAGACACATGATTTTGCAGCAGTTAAATGCCATTTGAACAACCAATTAAAATCAATTATCTTCTTACCTGAAAACTTTTTTAAAAAATATATTTTATTGATATTTTACAGAGAGGAAGGGAGAGGGATAGAGAGCCAGAAACATCAATGAGAGAGAAACATTGATCAGCTTCCTCCTGCACACTCACCACTGGGGATGTGCCCGCAACCAAGGTACATGCCCTTGATCCGAATCTAACCCGGGACCCTTGAGTCCGCAGGCCGACGCTCTATCCATTGAGCCAAACCAGTTCTGGCATACCTGAAAACTTTTTAAAAATGCTTGAGACTAGAACAGATTTTCTTATTAGGAATGTGGCAGGCAGACCTTAAAGTAGCCCCCATCATATTCACAGCTTTGCATAACTCCTTGCATCCTAAGTGTGGGCAGGAACTGTGACTTGCTTCAAACACAGAATATGGAAAAGGTGATGGGCTCTCTCTTTTGTGTTTGCTTACATTATATGAGACACAGGCATGTCAGCAAACTTTCTTCTTTGAAGAAATGAGCTGCCATGTTGTATGGAGAGGATGATCTAGCTAGGAAGTGAGGATGACTGCTAGGAGCTGATAGCAGCCTCTGACTGCCAGGCATGAAGAAGCCAGGCCCCTCATTTTTACAGCTGCAGGAAATACCCAATAAGATGAGTGAGCTCAGAAGTGAATCCAGTCCCAGTCAAGCCTCCAGAGGAGAACTGAGTGAGCCCTGGCTGACAATGTGTTACATAGCAATAGAAAACTAACACACGGAATATTTGAGGAAGTACAGTAACAACAACACCTCTTTGAAAAACTCACTGAATTCAAGTAAAAAAACATCACTCTCTAATTGTTTAAAGCTATATGGATTCCACACACTACTTCCTAAGCTGATTGATAACATCTTCATGGGCTTAGTTTATACACATGAAAGAGCCAATTGCCAATATCAGTCTATGAGTTTCAGCTTGGCTTTCAGATGTGTATTTAAAGTAAGGCTGTAATAAGCCAGGCAATGAAAGAAAAACACCCCATGATCTCACTCATTTATGGATAATAAAGAACATTATAGCCTGATGAACAAAAAGATAGATACAGAGGCAGAGAAGCATGGAACAGACTGTCAAATCACAGCAGGAAGGCTGGGAGTGTTGGGGGCGGGGAAAGAGATCAACCAGAAGGACTTGTATGCATGCATATAAGCACAACCAATGGACACAAGACACTGGGCGGGCGAGGGGGGGTGAGGGCATGTGCCGGGGGTGGGTAGGGGAGGCCGGGGGAAGGTCAATGGGGAAAAAAAGGTGACATATGTACTACTATTTGTAATACTTTAAACAATAAAAAAAAGTAAGACTGTAGAAGTATTCTTAACCCTGGAGCAAGCTTATATTACTCAATTTTCACTTTTCTTCCTCTAATACTACTCTTTTCTAGGGACCAGTTAAAATCTATACCATATAATCTGTGTAAACTTTCCAGGAGGTTATTCTTTTATTAAATTTGCCAAAGCCCAATTACCAAACAAATAGGATTAATTATAGCTGCGCTTTACTAACAAATACCCTTTCTCATACTACTCATTGTTAAATTTAGATCAGCTCCACATCCTTCGAAAGCCATCACTGGAATTATTCTGTCTGGTCAAATTTAGGTATTTTTCATCTGAACTTGAAGAGCATTTAATAGAAATCACTGGACCTGGTAACCAGGCATTTAATGCTCTGCTTCTTACTTCTTCAGGGAGAGACCTTGCCTCATTTTCTCCTCCCCTCAGCTCAGTAATTGGCAGGGAGTCCACATCTAATGAACATTTAGGAACTTTATTTTTCCAAAATGGTTCTACATGTAAATGCACACACATTTAACCCCACAACACCCAGGTGGTAATCTTGTAAAGATTAATTTGTAAATGTATTTGTCTCTTTGGTGATAGAGCAGATGTTTTCTGTAGCAATATTGCCCCTTTATTAAATGAAGCATATAGCTATTTCTGCATTGCACCTGGTGAATTTTATTTTTTTTTTTTTTTTTTTTTTTTTTTTTGAAAGTTAAACAATAATTTTATTTTATTTTATTTTTTTTTTTTTTTTTTTTTTTTTTTTTTTTTATTGCTTAAAGTATTACAACGGGTATTACATATGTGTCCATTTTATCACCCCGCCCTAGACAGTCCCCTAGCCTCCCCTATCCCCCAGTGTCTCATGTCCATTGGTTATGCTTATATGCATGCATACAAGTCCTTTAGTTGATCTCTTACCCCCCTACCTCCTGCCCCCCAACCCTCCCCGGCCTTCCTGCTGCAGTTTGACAATCTGTTTGAGGCTGCTCTGCCTCTGTATCTATTATTGTTCAAAAGTTTATAATGGTCTCTATTATCCATGAATGAGTGAGATCATGTGGTATTTTTCCTTCATTGACTGGCTTATTTCACTTAGCATAATGCTCTCCAGTTCCATCCATGACGTTGCAAATGGTAAGAGTTCCTTCCTTTTTACAGCAGCATAGTATTCCATCGTGTAGATGTACCACAGTTTTCTAATCCATTCATCTACTGATGGGCACTTAGGCTGTTTCCAGATCTTAGCTATGGTGAATTGTGCTGCTATGAACATAGGGGTGCATATATCCTTTCTGATTGGTGTTTCTGGTTTCTTGGGATATATTCCTAGAAGTGGGATCACAGGGTCAAATGGGAGTTCCATTTTCAGTTTTTTAAGGAAACTCCATACTGTCTTCCATAGTGGCTGCACCAGTCTGCATTCCCACCAGCAGTGCACAAGTGATCCTTTTTCTCCACATCCTCTCCAGCACTTGTCGTTTGTTGATTTGTTGATGATAGCCAGTCTGACAGGTGTGAGATGATACCTCATTGTTGTTTTGATTTGCATCTCTCGGATGATTAGTGACTTTGAGCATGTTTTCATATGTCTCTTGGCTTTCTGAATGTCCTCTTTTGAAAGGTGTCTATTTAGGTCCTTTGCCCACTTTTTGATTGGATTGTTTATCTTCCTTTTGTTGAGTTGTATGAGTTCCCTATAAATTTTGGAGATTAGGCCCTTATCAGATATGACATTGGCAAATATGTTTTCCCACACAGTGGGTTTTCTTGTTGTTTTGTTGATGGTTTCTTTTGCTGTGCAGAAGCTTTTTATTTTGATGAAGTCCCATTTGTTTATTTTCTCTTTAGTTTCAAGTGCCCTAGGAGCTGTGTCAGTGAAGAAATTGCTTCGGCATATGTCTGAGATTTTGTTGCCTTTGGATTCTTCTAGAATTTTTATGGTTTCCTGTCGTACATTTAAGTCCTTTATCCATTTTGAGTTTATTTTTGTGTATGGTGTAAGTTGGTGGTCTAGTTTCATTTTCTTGCATATATCTGTACACCTGGTGAATTTTAATTAACAGTCTCTGATCACAGAAGATACAGATAAAACTAAATGAATTGGGATTATAAAAAAATAAACTTTTATTTTTAAAATGCTAAAAACATGCTCTGAATCCATAAATAAAATTCAGACAAAATCCTAATATTGTGTTAGTGTCAACAGTCTATGCTGGGGCATTGATGGGGAGCAGAAAGAGATGTGTCACTTTTGCCTTGGTTCTCATCTACATATAACCCTATAATCAGCTCCAATATCCTATCCCAGTTCAAAACCTATATAACCCTATATGGCCCTCGACAATAACTAATAACAAAATGGATTAGCTTATTATAAAAAAACTGAAATTGTTATTTCTGCCACTTTCTAAGCCCATAGTTTGAAGAAAAATAACTATATTTATATCATAATCACTATTTTTTTAAATATATTTTACTGATTTTTTACAGAGAAGAAGGGAGAGGGATAGAGACTTAGAAACACCAATCAGCTGCCTCCTGCACCGCCCCCGCCCCCCGAAAACAATCATGCCTTTGATTAGAATTGAACCTGGGACCTTTCAGTCCACAGGCCAATGCCATATCCACTGAGCCAAACCAGTCAGGGCACACACAATCACTATTTTTGTTCCTACATACTATTCTGCCACCCCATGGAAATGTTGAAGCACTGGATATATAGTTCTCCTTTAATGTAAATGGGTTATGTTGAGGTATTTTATATTTGCTACAAAAAAATACCCTGGAACAACTTCTTGAGCTAAAATAGGGAGTGTTGTGTTCTTTTAATCTCCCTGGTTTAGAAACAGCAATATGTAACGTCGAGAGTAAGTTGGAAGACAGACTTCATTGCAGAATAGTGGTTAAGGGCATAGCTCTAGGAGTCATATTACCGAAGTTTGAACCCTGAGTCTACCACTTACTAGCTGTTTGACTTTTGGTAAGTTACTTAACTTCTCTGAGGCTTTAGTTTCTTCATGTGTAAAGTTTAACTAAAGTGCCTACCTCACAGGGTTGGTGAGAACATTAATTAAGGTAATGGGTGTATAATGCTAAGAAGACCGCCTGCCATATTAAAAGCCCTCACTGAACAATGGCTACCATTAATAACCCATCCCATACTTAGTCCCCTCTGATGTCAACATTTCAAAGTGGGCAGCATATCAATGTAATAATTCAAACATTGTCATTGTTAGGGTTACTAAAGATCTAAAGATTTAAAATGACTAATATATCTTATTGATAATCTGAGAAGTGATTTTATTACAAACATTAATATTTAGAAAAGGGCATTACAGCTATACTGAAAACCCAAAACAATAAAAACAAAAGTTAAAACAAGACTATAAAGGATAAGGAAAATGGTAATGGACAAGGAGAAGACTAATTTCCTGAAAAAGATCTTGGATAAACTAGAAAATATGAGAACCTACAGAAACACATAGAAAATAAAAATGTAGTTTAATGTTATCAAATCACACTTTCAAATAATCCTTCTTAAAGCATTTTGACAGATATTTGAGAGAAAAATAAAAACTGATATTTTTAATAAGAGCTTACCTTTTATCTTCCAAAAAAGGTATATTCTATTTCATGGACATGTTGTCAGTATTAATAAAAATTCAAACCCTCAAGGAGACTAAGTATACTAAATTACACAGAACTGCACTTCCTGAATTTATGAGCACTTTTCCCCATTATAATCATAAAATGCTTACACTGTACCATTATTCTGAGCTCTCAGTAGCGTCTATTTTGGACTGTTTCGAGGCAAAATAACTGAAGTCTATACTGTTGAGAATTTATTAATAATATTTAAAAGGAAGTTGAAGTAGAGGTTAGTTTCATAGTGATTTTTGGCAAAAGGATCATAATTTCAAACATTTATCACATATTTTTCTCTTACAGAAAACTATCCCAAGGCCCCAGTCCAAACACCTTCTTTACAAATTACAGACATATTTCATGTATAAAAAACCTTCAAGATATTGTTTCGTGTTCAAAATAATATAGGCACAAAATTAATATATTTTTTCAAATATATGAACTTGTTTCTCTACAGGAAAGGAGACAATAATGACTATCTATATAATATTTATAATGGTGTTCATTCTCATTAAACATAAGGCCCAACTATTATAATAAAAACTTGAGGTTATTGTGAATTTCAACAATATGATGGAGGTTGGATGGTGGACCATTATTACCAGACTTCATAATATGTGGTTCAATAGGCACGAACTTGGTGATAAAATCAATATTGTGGAAAGGTGCAGCTCAGTGGGAAATATGCACAAACTAACCTCCTGTGTGGCTCACTTGCCTGCTGAGGTGACTCTATGAATCCGACATAGAATTTCTGGGTTGGAAGTGACTGAGACAATGTTTTCCCCTTTGTTTGTGTTCCATTTCTTCTTTTGAATGTATATTTCCAAATGAGCTATAGGTACTGATTCATTAAAAATTCCAGGTGGAAATTACAAAAAACAACAACAATAGAAAATGGTATAGATTTGGAGACTAGAGTCTCAAATATATGATATTGGTTTCCGGAAGAAAAATATAGGTTATTAACCGTATCTGATGGAATTTCAAAAAGTATGCTATAAACACAAGATAACACTTAGAACAAGTCATGTTAACCTCAATCCCTTTTTTGATAGACTTGTAGTTTCAGGGAAGTTTTAAGATTTATTGATTTCATTATGATCTTGACAGCTTACAATGACATCCTTATGAATAAAATTATAAAATGTGATGTAAGTGATAGTGCTCTTAGGTTAATTAATTGCTGGTTGCTGTTGTATTCAGATAGTATTACTAAATAGTTTGGGACCAACTTGAAACATGACTCTAATGAAATCCAAGATTTCAATTCTATATGTTTGCTTTTAAAAATATGTTTTTATTGATTTTAGAGAAAGAGAGGAAGGGAGAGGGATAGAGAAATAGAAACATCAATGAGAGAAACATCAATTGGCTGCTTCCTGCACAGACCCTACCAGGGATTGAGCCCGCAACCCAGGCATGTGCCCTGGCTGGAAATCGATCCAGTGACCTCTTGGTTTATAGGTCAACAATTCAACATTTAGTTAAAAATAAAAATTTAAAAGTATAAGAAGAGAGAGAGAGATCTTGCGATAAACATTTGATAGAAAAAATGCTGACCACTAGGTGATATAAATTAGAGTATTCTGCAATGATAAGTAGTTGGGCCATCTTGGGCAGCATTCAAAGAGAGAAGCATTCAAATTGGATAAATGGTACTTCCCTGTGCTCTATGTTAGTCAGACTATGTCTGAATTATTATGGTTATTTTTCATTTATCCTTTAATATTAGAAAACTATGGACAGCCAGGATATAAAAACCCCAAATTTGGAAGGATAATAAAAATATGCACACTTGTGTCTGGGGTTTACTGGTTCTAAATACATAGGTATTTGATGGTTTAATAAAAGGAAGGCAGGTTCAGAAGAAGTAGAAAATATGAAATAAAGAAGACATTAAGGGTGTATATATTGAAGAGGGAAATTATCAGGAAAAGGAATTATAGTTATTCCTTTATGCATTCATGGAACCTGATGAGCAGCTGCAGAAAGGAAGGCTGCTGTAATTCCAGAAAGGAGCATTAGTACCAATTGTGGGACATTGCTCAGAGGCAGATGAATGGGACAGAAAGAAGGATCACATAACAATCAGTGTCCTTTAACAGTGGGTAAGGCTGCCTGCTGAAGTAATGAGTCATTGGAAGTATTCAAAGAGAGGCGGGCTGGCCTTCAGTATAGGAATACTAGAGGGTGAGTCATGAAAACCACAGACTCTGCCTTCAACTGGTGGGTTGGAAGACAGATTTGCAACAATTAGAAAATACACAGGTAATTGCTATAATTGAATATGGCAGTATAGAAGAAGGAGGCTCCAGTTTACATAGAGTTGGAAACACTTGAAATAGAGGGATGAGCAACTTTTGATGATGTGATGACACTCTGCATTTGAGAGCATTTGAGCTATGGTGTCCCCTGCCTATAATTATCCTCCTCTCCATACAGTGCCCGACTCCACATTTTTTTCCTTCCATTTCTATCTAACCTCCCCGCAGTCTACTTTCTCTTTTTGATCTCTTAAAGCATCCTTTTAGACACAGTTCAAATGTCCCTTCAAATGTAAAGCTTCACTTAACTGTCCAGGCCTCCTTTAATTTCTCATTATTCCAAAACCTAGTTAGTGAAACTAATTCATAAACATAACATGTGAATGTGGCAAATGCCATCCTGCATTTGTTCAATGACGTTCTTATGCTAGAATGTAAAGGAGCAATCCAAGTACATTGCAGTATATTTGAAGTTACCAGTGTGGTTAATATTTATAAATACCAAGGGAGAGTATACATAAATTCTTGTACTTTAAGAAAGCACATAAACAAAGTGTATTTTCATACCTAATTGCTAAAAATCTTAGAACTTGGTACTATTTTTTCCCTTCCCAGACTGCTTGACTTGGTTTGATTCAAGTGTTGCTTCCTGATTCAGGTGCAGGTGCTAATTAGTATCAAGACACCTACATCTACATAGGAAGGTAAATAGAGAACATATGGAGATAGAAATGTCACCAAAACAAAGGTTCTTTTGATGACATGCATGGCGCTTAAAAAGTTTCAACGTCAGAATGCAAGCTGTTAAATTAGAATGTTTCACATCCCTCAGACTGAAATAAAGCCGCCACAAAGAAGCATTTATTACTAAGAAATGTGATTGTCTAGTTGTTCGCTGCTTGAATATTTATGAAGTTTATAGTTCGCATGTGGCATTTCCATAAACTGCCTTGATTAATGAATTTAATTGTAAATGTTATGAGCTGGTTTCTTAAATTGTATTTCATTTTGTTTATGTGCTTGGTATAAAAGTAAATTTTCAGACTGAATAATGCTTAGTGGATTTGAATCAGTTGACAACGTAGTCAAGCTGTATGACGTGAGCATGCGTAAGTGAATGTGTCTGCACGTCTGTGGGATCTGACCAAGGCAAACGTGTGAAGGGCTCAGCCCCACACTTCCTGCGCTGATAGATATGCTCAGCTGACCCACAAGTCCGTCCAGGGGACTTGTAAGACCACATATTAAAAATGAAGAGACTGATATGAAATTCTCCTCCAAGGACAGTTCTTTGAATATGCAGGATTTTGATGGAGAGAAAATGTCACAACTTTTGAGTTTTTGAACTGTAGGAAGGGATAAAGGATGAAAAAAATGGAAGCAGCCTATTGATCATCTGCCCTACTCCTTTGAATTCTATTTTGCCCTGCAAAAGGATGAAATACGACTCAGATGAATGAGATTGACATCTGGCCACAGATCTTCCATCCTACTTCTGGGACCACTTCCGCCTCTTTCTTTATCTTTTCATATAACATTTGGCACCCTCAAAAGTTTGGGTCTTAAAACAATTCATCTTCATTTATTAGATCAAATATCCTTGCTCACTTTTGCAATTACCAACCCCAACTCAGAGAAGAGTAAAATAATTTAGTAGATATAAATCTTTTGGCTACAGTAAAAGAGCTTAAATAAGGATTCTCTTCTAGGGCATGAAAAGACAGGTGTGCTAAAGACTACATATCCATATATGTATATATTACATTTTATATATAATTTTGAATTTTTATAATCTGCAAATGTGCTAATTTTTTATGTACTAATATAAAAATTAATCTTCTTTTAAAACTCTTGCTATCAGTTTTTTATACCAGCTTAGCTTAGTACAGGCCAGAAAATTATAATCTTGAAAAGGTTTAAACATTTTACTGTGCCCTCCACTATTCTCAGGTAAATTATAACATTGGCTTTAGCAATCTCTGAGGAACCTCATCTATACTCTCTTCTTTCTGGAGATTTCGTCCTACCTTTGGGTCAATTCTTCTGTATCTCAAAACATACCATCTTCATGCACATTCCACTTTGATTCAGCTGTTAAAAATGGCCCTTGGTACAGACTTTTAAAACAATTTAAGGATATTGTAGCTATAATCTTTTCTATATTTAAAATTGGTTTGCTCTCTGCCTCCAAAGAATCCTAAAAGTTATATACTATATTATCTTTAATGTTCTTTGACCTAATATATTAAGTATATGAAAATATAAAAAGTTTTAGGTGTCTCTGAAAATGTAAAAAGATTAAGGTAAGCACACGGACTCAGGCCTGTGGTTAATAATATGGAAATGCATTTGTCTATGGAATGCTTTGCATATGTATTTATTTCCATAATTTCTCTAACACAGCATCTTGATGGACTATCAGTGGACTTGGCTCTAGGCGTAGTTACTACACAAGCCACGCCCACCTTACAGAAAAGGCCAGAGAAGGACAGGACACCTTCTCTCTGGGAAAACGGTCTCGTCAGCGTTAATGAATAAGGAAGTCCTGGCTATCTCTTTGAAAGCCATCATATAAATTGAAGCCATGCAATCAAATAGTGTTGAAGAATGTTGGCTTCATGCAAATACAGTCTTTGTGCCTGGTGTACCCCTGACTGGAGTATATTTAGCCTTAGTCCAAAGGAACCTGTAGTGCAATGGTTCTCAACCTTCTGGCCCTTTAAATACAGTTCCTCATGTTGTGACCCAACCATAAAATTATTTTCGTTGCTACTGTTATGAACCGTAATGTAAATATCTGATATGCAGGATGGTCTTAGGCGACCCCTGTGAAAGGGACATTCGACTGCCAAAGGGGTCGCGACCCACAGGTTGAGAACCACTACTGTAGTGGATTGAAAATTGATGCCATGAAAGATATGTCCACCTGGAACCTGTGAATGTAAACTTATTTGGAAAAAGGATCTTTGCAGATGTGATTACTAGTAAGTTAAAGATCCTGAGATAACATCCTTGATTAGGAAACACTAAATGCAATGCTGCGTTTCCCTAGAAGAAGAGAGGAGAAACACACAGAGAATAGGCCCTATGAAGACGGAAGCAGGAAATTGGGTCATGCTTCCACAAGCCAAAGGATGCCCAGAGCCAGGGGACCTTAGAAGAGTGGCAAAGAATGGAATCTCCCCTCGGCCTCCAGAACAAACATTCCCTCCCCACACTTTGATTGCAGACTTCTCGCCTCCAGAATTGTGAGAGAATACATATTAGTTGTTTTAAGTCATTCAAATTGTGGTGATTTGTTACAGCAGCCTTACAAAGCTAATATAGAGCCAAACTAATTCTGGGGTCTGAACTCTTCCAATGTTATCTGTGCTGGGGAAGCAGAGAAAACCAGGCAGAGTAGATACACCATTGCTCAGGGAGAGGATGCTGTTGCTGTACTCAGAAGGCAAAACTGGAATTTTATTGAGATTAATTGAAAGACATGATCATTTTTGGATAACACTGTGCAGAAATATAACTGAACAAACCTTCATCTTTATATTAAAAGGACTGGCAGTTTTAGGTTCCAGGCAAGAGAAGCAAAGTAAAAGGAAAAAAAACAACTTTATTCAGGATCAAAAATTACCATGAAAAAATGTGACAGATTTCTAATTCTTCAGGGATGCCTAATTTTGTCCCTCTATTTTTAAAGCTTTCAGAAGAAAATAAAAGACTGCACTGAGGCGAAATCTTCCATATTTACAAATTGGGCACTAATAAGGAAATATAAATTTTAATCTATGTAATACTTTCCAAGAAGAGGGAATTTGCAAAATATTTACTTACCTTTCCTATTTTGTTTGGAGACATGTTTGTATATGGCAAACTTTATATATGGAAATCTTAGTTTAAATAATGCTTAGAATCATTTCCATATATTTTTTTAAGATAATGTTTATTTAGCTTTATTTTGTTAGGTAAAAAAGTAAAATAAAATATGTTTTTTATGTTGAGTAATTTGATTTACATAATTCTCTGATATAGTTATACATTCTAAGTTGTAGCATTAAAAGCTATTTTACTTTAATAAAGCATCCACATTCAGGCAAATTGCATATTAAAAGCATGGTCATCATTACTTTTATGATAATCTAAATAGAAAAAGGATTTTAAAAGCCACAGCTGTCTCCTGTCAAAAATGATGTTGAATTCAACAGATAACTTGTTGGCCATGTCTAAGACAACAACAAATAAACATGCAATGGCTACTGCGAATGTTTCACATAATGGGCCAGAGAAATAGCAGTGAGAGCTAACATTTGCTGACAACTTATTACATAGTAGTAGGTCCTGTTTAAGAATTGTATATGCATAATCACCTTTAACCCTAACAGAACATCATAAAATAGCTCCTATTAATATGCCCATTTTATAGATGAGGAAACTGGTGCAGAGTGGGGTTAAATAACCCTGCCCAGGGTCCAACAGCCAAGCGGAAATCTGTCTTTCAAGTTCAAGCTTGAAGGCACAACACTATACTGACTTCCCCACCATGATCAGTAATCAAAAATTCTGATAAGTGCTTTTATTTTTATGCACAAGAGATACAGAGGAGGAAATGGTGATTTATGCCAACTTGGGGGAATCTGAAAAGGCATAGGTACCAAGCTGCTTCTACATTGGATTTTAAAAGACAGAGAGAAATCTCACACATGGAGGGAAAAAAAAGAATCTTAGCTAGAGAGATCAGTGAACATAATTGGGAAATTTCTAATGAGCCCTTATTGCAGAAGGATTTTGTGCAATTCCAGGGCATAATGGAAATTTCCACATCCCAATTTCCAGCAATGATCTCTCACCTTCTGAGAGTGGCTAACCCATCTAGAAACAATGAGATTTCCTCCTTCTGAGGGCAGATTAGACCTCTGGAGACCTGCTCAAACTTGATGGGACTCAGGCCTGAGGTCTAGGTCCCTGTACCATTGCTCTTGCACAGGATTCAGAGAATTTGTAACTGGAACAGCTCATACTGCACACATACTGCCTCAGATTCCAGTGATTTTCCTCAGATCCAAAGCTCAGATTAATTCCGTGGTTTTGATTGCTAGCACTAAGGCAGAGGAAAACATTACAATTGAGAAGATACTTCTTTAATTACTAATATGTCTCTAAACTAATGTGTCATTTACTCGTAACACTGAAACTTTTAAAGTCCTGATTTCCTGTCTCCTCAATTAAGGGTAGAACTCTATGGAAATGACTCCGGAGTAAACATGATGATATTGGGAAAGGAAAATCAGAGTATCATATAGCTCTAGGATCCTGCTATAAACATTGTACCCAATTTCAACGTCAATAAAACTGGCGGGAGTAACCTTTTTGCGTTCAATGAATGTTTCAGATGTGTCCTAAGAGCAGGGCTCCTGCCATGTGCCAGGACTCTAAATGATTTTATAGAAATTGTCTAAATCCTCACATTTTTATGAGGTAAATAGTATCATTTTTACATTATAGGTCAGGAAACTGAGGATCCCCAAGGAAAATGATTTGTCCAACGTCACAAACCTCAAACACAGTGGATTAAAAATGTGAACTCTTATGTTTGTGATGAATGAAATGTTTGAAGCTATGGTCTTTTCTCAAATATGTTTTCAACTTAAATGGAAATTAACTGAGACACCTACAAAAATAAGTGGATAATAATTGTGCCTGTCTCATGGTACTTTGGTAATAAAAATTAATTTACTTTGAATTGGTTGACTCAAGACAACTTCAGGACTACAGAGTTCCTCTAAGGAACAGAACTGCTATCAAGAACTGCTATTAAGCGGAAAACACTTAAAAACCTATTTGATTACGGACGATGAGATTCTTTTACGTATGACCTAGACAAGCAAGGTTTAAACAACAGCAAACATGGGGAAACATTCTGCACGAAGTAAAAGAAGTTAAACTCTGGCATTTGGGGAGAGAGTTTATGACCCTGGTAGAAGAGATGGGAGAGGAATGGTCCAGGGATAGGGAGCCCCATATCCACCGAAGGGCTCAAAGAGGGGGTGTCCAATAAATGGTTAAAACTGATTCTGTCCTTTGAATTTCCGGGAACTCCTGCTTATGCTATAGTTAACCTGTGTTACCCCAAAACTTTCAGGAAAAATCTTTTACTGACAGTAACCTGCTGTTATGGTGTTTTGGGTAATAATAATAGAGAAGAGGCTAAGTCTGGCAGTTTTAGACAGTGGCCAACAGAAAAAAAGCAGAGCTAGGAGCAGCTGCCAGGGTGCGGGTGAGTGAAGAGAATGAAATTGCAAGTAAACTGGCTCAGAACAGATATGTGGAAACCCTTTCCCTAAATGTAGCAGAGGAATATGAACCCGTAAGGCAAAAGTGTCAGATTCTGTCATTCCAAGGGATGGGGCTTGAATCATATTCTTTGGATATTAAAGAAAGAAGTGATAGCAAAAAGCTGGAGGATGTGGGACATCCAAATGGCAGATATTTTATTATCTCTATTACACAGCACAGTGTGAGGTGTCAGCCAAATTGCATAGAACAAGAATTGTAGCAGTGCAGAGGAGGAGGAATCCCTTTCAGGCCGGGGAATACAGAATATACCACAAAGGAAGTAGCATTTCCTGTGAACCTTGAGCGATATATAGCATTTTGATAGGCAAAGATTGATGGAAGGGCTTTTACTTCAGAGGAAAAATGGCATGAAGCCTGAAAATGGCAATGCATACTCTGGAAACAGGAGGATTCCGACCAACCACATACTTAAAAGCGATAGAAGATACTGGTAGAAAAATAAAGATTGAGATTGGAGGGGGGCGGGGGGGGGTTCAATGTCAGAATGGGGAGTTAAATATTTCTTCCATAGTAAACAACAAGATAAAGTGTCGACAAAGACAGTAAAATAACCTGGTGGCTATTGGAGGATGGCCTGGGGTGTTGAGGTAAGAAATGTGAGGATTTTGCTTTGAAATGTGTTGAGTTTGAAGGGCTGGTAGGTCTTAATATCTAACCCGTTGACCATGCAAGGCTAAAACTTAAGAAAGCCTTCAGGATGAAAGATATTGATCGAGGAGTGAGTCCGAAAGTGTGAATTTGTGATTGACTCTGAGGCAGTGGATGGAGTTCCCAATTAGACAGGACGAGAAATGAAGAGATAGATGCTGGAGAACAGGAATCAGGCATGACTTAGCCAGTGAGAACTGAAAATTTAAGAGAGTTTAGATCAGAAAAGCAGGAGAGCTTTGCAGGAAGGCGAGGTGATTTAATGTGGTATGGAGGATAAAGACCGGGCAATAAACTCAAAGGAGCACCACTTTCCCATTTGTTGGAAAAGGAATAGAAAGTAAAACCATTGCGAATGATTTAGGAATATACAACATATGGAGAAGCAAGTCAAATCATTTAAATTTAAAATGTGTGCAATTAATGTCTTAACAAGTTGGCTTTTAAATTTTTTCCATTTGTATTTTAAAAAATCTTTCATCCAGAGTGCATTTGAGTAAACCCAATAATAGATACACAAAACAACAACAACAAAAAAACACAAAATAATCTTCAAAAATCACTATTGCTAAAATCATCTACATCCTTGCTGCACCAAGAGTGGTCTGAGAACCAGCAGACTCAGAATCATCTGGGAGCTTGTTAGAAATGCAGAATTCCAGGTCCCATCCTAGACTTCCTGAATCAGAACCTGCATGATAACATGCACCTCAGTTGATTCATTCATTAAAGTTTGAGAAGCAGTACTGTGCTTTAGTACTCATTTGTCTATACATCAGCTTAGGGATACACGTCAGCACTATATTCCACAATATGCTTATAGATTCCTCACTTCACATTGTGAGGTAATAAATAGGCTGTGAGAGTAGTATTTCGTTCTCAAGTCTGCTACTCAATAGCTGTAAGAAAATCTCACTCTCAAGCCTTCAGTTTCTTGACAAAAGCAGTAGTCTCATTCAGTCCCATAAATCTGTTACTTAAATAGATAATGGAGAGAGGGACACGAAGGGCATGCATTAAACAAAAGCAAAAATGCACAAAGCAAATAGCTTGCAATAGCCAAATAAAGATAAGAATGACTTAGGAAGGACATTTTTCAGAGTTCTAAGTTCAAGGAGAAACTGTTACTACTCGCTCCTCCAAGCAGCTCAAGGTCTTCTTTAGAAGGCAAATTCTTACTTAATGCAAAAGGAAAAGCTCTGCAAACATCCACTGGTGACAGTGAATAGCACACGTGGGTGCTTCCTGTGTCCAGACATATGTACATGCATGTTGTCTTTAATCCTCACGAAACCCTAAGAGGCAGGCAGCACTATGACTAGTATTATCCCTATTTACAGGTAGAAAAACTTAGGCATAGAGAAATTAATAACATGGACAACACCATACAGCTTATGAGTTGAGAGTCCAACCCAGATTTGTCTGACTAGAAAAAGAATCCTTAAGTCTGATACTATCTAATGAAGGATTAGGAAGGAAAATATAAACAATAGCTATATTACAGTAAGTACCAATTATATGCCAAGCATCATTTCAAAAGCTCAGTCTATATTAATACATTCAAGCCTCACAAACACACTATCAGATAGGCACATTATTATCCTCTTTCATAGGTGAGTGTATTAGTCAGCTCAGGTTGCCATAACAAAATACCCAAAATAGATTGAGTGATTGAAACAACAGACATTTATTTTCTCAAAGTTCTGGAGGCGGGATGCCTGAGATCAGGGTGCCGGCATGGTCGGTGTTGGTGAGAGCTCTCTTCCGGCTTCTCAAACAGCAGCTCTCGTGTGGTCACACGGCCTCTCTGGGTGTGTGCACAGAAGGAAAAGGGGAGCACCCTCTCTTCTTATAAGGCCACCAATCCTATCAAAATTGGACCTTAACTTTATGGTTTCATTTAAAAGAGCCCTATCCCTAAATATAGTCACATTGGAGGTTAGGGGCTCAATATAAATGTTTCAGGGAGCACAACTCAGTCCATAGCAGTAATGAATCACCATATGAGCATGATTAAATAATTTTTTCAAGGTCACCCAGTGGTGAATGGTGGAGTTTCAATTTAAATCTTGGCAGGCTGGCTCTAGGTACCACACTCAGCCACTATACTATGGTCTAAGGATCAATAAACAGAGGGCATATTAAGCATGACTTAGTTATCTCCATTACTGGTTGCTCTGTGGTCAATACTCTATTGTCATTTTTGGTTAACAAACACTTTTATTCAAACATAATTTCTCTCCAATATCTGTTTCCTGTTAGTGGCACTGTAGCAGCATGACTTTCCTTTTTCTTTTCCAAAGCCAGTACAACTAATAAATGTAAGATGAGAAAAAAATAGGTTAAATTGTATTGACTGTTACTAGCTTCTAGGGACAGATTGACATCCTTCAATGGCAACCAGGTTTTCATAAAACCTATTATTCTACATTAGCCTTTCCTTTGTATCATTGTTTTGGTCTCTCCACTCAGTTAAGACCTGAAAGTACCAAGTAAAGGTGAGATTAAAGCACTCAACTCGCAACTTGGCAAGGGTATTGGTGCTTCCTTGCTCGTGGTTTGCAAGTGAGGCTGAAAAGAGGGATTAAGTCAGGTCCAGTTCTTTCTGGACGCTGTGCTGAGAGCCAGGGAGAGAAGCAGCTGATGATCTGCAATTTTATAAATAAAGTACAGCTGAGGCAAGGTGACTGAGATGTTGAAAGCGATATACTAATTTTTTTACTCTGAAGATATTTGCACATGGTGACCAAAATAGTTCAGAGAGGAGCATGTATACTAGTATGCTAATGGTCAAAACTGTCACTATGGTCTTATCTCCCATGATCTCTCAGCACACACTCTCAACTCAGTAAGGCTGATCACTCTTCACTGTGACCTACACACAGTGTACCTTTTTCATTATGTTCATGCTATTTCCTGTACTTGCAAATGCTTCCTCACCCAGACTATTCAAATATCATTTTTTAGCCCAGTTCAATGATATCCTCTTGAGTTTTTCTATAATTCCTTCAAATTCAATTTGAATTGTAATCATGCACAGCTCTATACTAATATGACAGTGGGGAGACTTTTGATGGTCATGCGTGCCTGGGTCTTCCTTTTAGTGCGTGAAAGGATGACATTTCCCTGACTCCTTTATTGACAGGCAGGGCCATGAGACTAATTTTGGCTAATTGATTATATATAGAGATGAAATATGTCAGCTAGGGCTGGAGTATTTAATTACCGGTGTAAAATCATTCTTGTCTCTCCCTTAAAATAGACAATGTTCTAAGTGGTAGCCTCCATCAGTCTGGGTCTCAGAATAAAATGAGATGGAGCAGAGTACACTTTTAAAGCACAAATGGAATGCTGCATGAATGAGAAAACTATTCTGATTTAAGCTTCTGAAAGTTGTGAGTGTATACGGCTTTGTGGGTGGGGCAGATGGGTTAGCAGAAAAGGTTATTATAACAGAACCTCGCTTATTGCAACAAATATAGTATCTTTTTGCTTTGAGGTTACATATATATTATGGTACTAAGAGCCTTCAAATTGAGCAAAAATTTACCATAGTATATACTGTGGGCCAGCCAGTACCTAGGCATGGAGGACACAGTGATGAGCAAGACATCTAAAATCATTGACCTCATGGTGATCATGGTCTAATGAAGGAGATAAATGTCCATCAAATAATTCCATGAACAAATATAAAGTTGAAACCAAAATCAGTTCTATAAAGGAAAAGCACATCTGACCTGGTTGAGAGGACTGCAGTGAGTTCTCAGGAAAAGACTTTCGGGGAAAGTGATTTTTGAGCTGAATTATGCAGACTAATTAAGGGTAAAACTAGGTAAAGAATAGCAGGTGTGAGCAGGACAAAGGATATTTCAGGCAGGGGTACAGCAGGTATATGTGTCCTTAGGGGGGGAAGTGGGGCAGTAGGAAGCATGAATAATGTGAAGTAAGCAAAGAAATCAGTGAGATGGGGACTGACCATACTTTGTAGGACAAGCTGAGGATTGTAGACTTTGTCATAAAAGTAAATGAAACAGAAGCTGTGGAGAAATATTAAGATGGTATCATTGCATCCTCACTGTAATGTAGGGCATTCCCTCCCAAGGTTAAATTCTCATGTAAACATTTATGATGTTATTCTCTTAGTGTAATCAAATAAGGATGAGTTACTCCCAAAGGTGGGGAGTCTACCAAGGCAAGTGAGAGGACAGCTCTCTGGGAGAAGGTCCAGAACAGAGGGACAGAGCAGAGTGAACAGGCATCTCATGAAGAATTCCCTCCAGTGGCACCTTTCTGGCACAGAATTTTGAAAGAGGCAGTCAGAGTAAGTGTGTGTTTGGGGTGGGGGTGAGGGGCAGAAGAGGGACTGTGCTTTATCATGGCGTTGAAGAAAGTGACAGCCCAGCCAGCATGGCTCAGTGGTCGAGCATCCACCTATGAACCAGGATGTCAGGGCTTGATTCCCAGTGAGGGGTGTGCAGGAGGCAGGCAATCAATGATTTTCTCTCATCATTGATGTTTCTATCTCCCCCTTCCTCTCTGAAATCAATAAAAAATATATTAAAAAAAAGAAAGTGACAGACACAGGCAAGACAAGACCTTTACCACCCCTTTACCACCCCTTTACCACCATTAGAATGAGCTTGAGCTAGTCTCTTAGAAGATGGTGAACCCACATGGAGAGAAAGGCACCAGCTATCCCAGGTGTCCCAGACCACACACATCAGGCCAAGAGATTGCCAGCACAAATAAAACATCACTGGAGGTGCAGGTTTATTTCCTATGGTCTCTGTAGAGGGGGAGCATACAGCATGATTATTTGAATTTCAAAGGATTTTTCTGGCAATGCTATAGAGATTGGATTGTACACTAGTTAGGAGGGTGCTCCTAAATTGGGCACCAGTTAGAAGGATTTTGCAGTGGTCCAAATGAGAGATGATGATAGATTAGACTAGAGTACTGGTGATGGAGGAAGAGAGAGGGCCTGGGATATAAACTGCTCTGCAAACAAATACAATCAAATTGTGGCTCCTTTGAAAGAACAGTCTCTGAGTTCAGTATTCAATATTTGTTCTCACTCCAGCAGGGATCCTCTCAGCTATCATTCCCTGTCCTCTCCTAAAAATTAGCCTGCAATTTAGCCTGTGTCTTGATTCTTCCCCCAATTTCACCACAGCCTCCACTGTCCTTCGAAGTACTCTAGGCTGAGCTTCTCCATGCTCTGTTGCAAATTAAGTCAGTTCCTTTGGGAAGATTTAAGCACTTTTTATTTTATGGGTGGCTTCTTCTCCTGAGCAAAATCTCTAAATGAGAGCTCTGAAGATGGGGGTGAGGACAATGCAAGCTTCTCTCAGTGATTGAGTGACGTCCCCACTTTAGAAGCTGAGCTTATTGGGGGTTGGGGCAGCAGCCTGGGGTCTTCCAGACTTGTCTCTCCTGGAACAGAACCACCACTTCAGGAGCTCAGGCAAGGGTGATGAGGACCTCAACGTTCTGGTCTGCTATGCCCAAGGCAGTGTCTCTGTCCCACGATTGAGGCAAGATGGAAAAGGGAGCCTCCTACCTCTCAACTGCACTCACTCAGTGCTTAGCCTTAGCAATAGGCAACTGGGGTCAGGAAGAGAAACACTGAAGATTTGCTCCTCCCAGGAAGAGATCCCTCTGGCTGGGAGCTGTGGGGAAAGGGAGCCTGTGTTTTTGCTTGTACTGATGGGGAAAATAAGACACTGGGGGGGGGGGGGGTGCGCGGCACTAGCAATCTGAATCTGTGCCAGTAGCCTAATGTACATTCTTGATAGCCTATAGTCTAGTCACTGCCCCTTCCTTAATTATCTGGTCTTGCAAGACCTGTTTACCTAAATACTCACATTTCACAGAGGCCATAAACCATGAACAACACACAACCCCCAGAGGGAGTTATCAGCACTGGCGCCAGGCCAGGCCTTTAGGTGTGGTCTCACAGCCCCCATAGGTCTGGAAGTCTGATCCATATATGGAGGACAAAGAAACCAAAGGGTATAAAGAGAAAGCTTCCTCCATATTGGCTTACCCAGGATTTGGAGAACTGATCCCGAGTCACTGTACTAGTGCATGTGAAACATCTGAAATAAATGGGTTTTTCCTGTATCTTCAGGTGCTCCTGTGTAGTTTTCAGTCACCTGTTAAATTCTGTAACAGTACCAATCTGCAGCGGAGCCTCCACCTCACTGAACAGGGAAGGGGGTGAGAGGGAGCTAGCTCTCTTGTTTCAATGCCACAGACCGTCACCTTCTTAACTGAATTTTTACAGTTGTTCTCGAAGAGATGTTTCTTCATTTGCTGTTTGTCCTTAGGACCATTTCCAGAGACTCCAACATTTTTTTACGTTTTCACCAGCTTCACTGGGGTGGAGGGGAGGTCTATGGATGGAGCTTCTCAAGCTGCCATACCAGAAGTTGGTCCCCTTCCTATATCTCCATCTTGCATTGTCCCCTGATTCCAGGCCTTGGCCAAGAGATTGCTAGCAAATGTGAGATAAACAGACGTTTGAAAAGTGCTTGTTCTATGAAGCTTGCCCTCTCTTGATAGTGGCAGCCCTTTTATCACCATTAGAATGAGCATGAACTAGCCTCTTGGAAGATGGTGAGTCCACATGGAGAGAGGTTCCAGCTGTCAAAGGTGTCCCAAACCACACATATCAGGCCAAGAGAGAGTGTTGTTAGAAAAGCCAGGAGAATAGAACATTTCAAGGCAGGGATTCTGCTGAGAGATTAAGAGAAGGATTGGAAAGTTCATTATATTTAGAGGTATCAAAGTTATTATTCATCTGAATAAGACCATTTTATTAGTGAAATGGGGACAAGAGACAGAGTAAATAGTTTCATGAATGATAGGAAAGTGGGGAAATAGAAACACTGAAAAGAGGCTAAACTATGGAAAAGTGTGGTTTTTGCAGAGAAATGGGGCAAATAATGAGCAATGGTTCTCGATTGGGGGTGATTTTCCCCCCATGGGATATTTGGCGATGTCTGGATACACTTTTGATTGTCACAAATGGGGCTGTGGGGAGTATTCTTATGAGTAAAGGCCTGAGATGCTGCTAAACATCCTTCAATGCACAGAACATCCCCACATTAATGAATTATTTAGCACAAAATGTTGAGAGAAACCCTAACATGGAGGAAAAAGTGAATGAAGGTGTGGTTTTTGGATTCTTTGGTTTGTGTTGCTTTCTTTGTTTTAATCACAGAAGATGTTTGAATACAGTGGGGCCTTGACTTACAAGTTTAATTCGTTCCGTGACGGAGCTCGTAACTCAAATTACTCGTATGTCAAATCTTAAAGTGAACGAGTGAGAAACGTAATGCTAGCCTGATGTTGTGGGGTTTACTGCGACATTCACTGCGCCAACTAGCGGTGGGGTATCTGAAGCTGGCTCGTAATCCGAATTTTAGCTCGCAACTGAAAGCAAAAAATTGGCCGAGAGATGGCTCGTATCTCGAAAAACTCGTTAGTCGGGACACTTGTAAGTCAAGGTCCCACTGTATGCCAGAGTCTCATGGAAAGTATCTAGTTGAGAGGAAGACGTTGCAAGTACAGAAGACAGAGAATTATAATTATCCTTTTTTATAGAAGAGGATACCGAGTCTCTGAGAGGGTAAGTGTTCTGTCCCAGGTGAGGAAATCAGTAAATGGTAGAGTCCAGATTCATACTTCGGCCTATACTCTAAGCCATTAGCTAAAAGAGCTCTTAGTCCTGCTATAATGCCAACTGCATCAACAACAGAAACTAGACTCATATTAAGGGGTTTCTCCTACCTGCCTTCTGAAAGCTCTACTCTTACCCCTGACCTGATTTTCTTTACTGAAACATGTTTTTAACTTATTATTAAGGCTGAGTATATCATTTAGGGAAGAAGAGTTTCACCTGGAGCTCAGGCTCCGATCCTTTTAAGGTCTATTTGCAGCCATTTGGCCTCTGCCATCTGGCAAGCATCTTTTCCTCTTGAGGACCCATCTGTCTAAGGTTCATGTGCAGCACAGAAAAAGGGACCGACGCAAATGAAAACTAGACTTTGGGCTGGATCTGATTCTGTCTCAGGGGTTCTGATTGGCCCCTCCCCCTAAGGAATGATGCTGCAGAATTCTAAGCATTATCATTTATTGCAGCCGAATATCTTAATCATACAGTAACAACAGTTGGGAGCTAGAAGCACTTACGCTGTACCCCAGGGACTATTGTGGAGGAATAAGGGAAGTAAAAAAATGAATGGCAAATGAGGAAATGCACAGAGGAAAGCCCACTTGGAGCCAGATAATGCATTAATTTATGGATATATCTGTGGAAGAGACTTTAAAAACCTGCACCTCTGGGGCATAGCCCAGGCAGATCCTGAAAGTGTCCAGGTCTTGCTGTCTCCCATTGAGCCATTAAAAAAAAAAATTGGACTGAGGCCTTTTTAGCTGCCTCCACCTCCCCTGTCTAGCTGAGGCAGACACCTTGAGGTTTTCCACGACGATGCTGGCCCACGTGCACAGTCCTTTGCTCCTCTTCCTTCCTCCCTACATTCTGTTTGCCCTGGGGAAATTCGGTAAATTCCATCAAAAACCGACCATGGAGATGGATCACAGAGGTCCATTTCCTACAACGTGCCCACTTCTTGTTTTAACAGATTCCATATCTGAGCTATTTTTAAATTTCTTTGGAAAGATTTTACAAACTCCCTCTTCTACTTTTTCCAGTTTTTAATATTTGGTCATTTCAGTAAATTCTTGCATTAGGATTGAATCTAATACTTCTTGTTTGATTACCTTGCAATTCCCTCCTGAGATTAAGGTACCCTTCAGTCCCATTTGTAAGATAAACCTTTGTAGACTTGAGGCATTTCTTCTTCCTCTTTCCCATCTCCTTTCTACATACCTTCTTTCCTTTGATCTCTCCATCCATTCTTCTTTTCTTTCTCCCTCTCTTCCTCCTACACCGACCTTAACTTTTTCTCTGCAGTTTTCTTAGAATTTGAACCTAGGCATGTTTGACACAAAATCATATATATATATATATATATATATATATATATATATATATTCTCCACTCTAGACTATAAGGATATTTTTTTATTTAAAATATGCAGTCTTAAATAAAAAGATATCTTTTTTATTAAGATAGTCTATCAAAATGTTAAACTGCAAAATTTTCTATAATATTCTCAAATATTAGAATATTGAGAAGCAATATATAACACTAGTATTAATTTGCCAAGTTTTTCAATGGCTGCTTTTGAAAGTGTTTAGAAATAGCTTAGTTAACATCTCCCAGTTTCTATGTCTCCACACTGCATCACTGGAGCAGAAGAAATGGCTGAGATGGCAATTGGCCACAAAATTCTACCACTTTGAGAGGAGTGTATCAGGAGAGAATATCGCTTACTGTTGACTAAAACATTAATAGATAAAATAACATTTGAATCAAGTGCTTTTCATGAAAAATCACTAAAAGCCTACCACAAAATATTGAAAATACTTTGGATCACAGCCAAACCTTATATTTCAGAACTTGAATGACTGTTTGGAGTTTGTGCTGTTTTCCATAGAGGCCCAGCCTAAGGAAGGCAGGATCCAATGAAGATCTGGGATCCTGTAATCTGAGGATATTTCACTTCTGGATAGTGACTGAGACAAAGATATGAACAATATATATTTTATATTTCAATATGAAATTGAGCATGGAAAAGTCACCCTTCTATTTCTCTTCCCACTCCAGGATCTCTTTGCCAAGTGTTGCTTTCATTCCCCTTTCTAATATTTTCATAGTCTGAGCTATAATAGTGACCTGGATGAAACATAGAAGAGTCTTCCATATGGGAACCATGTCCCAAAGCCTAATGCCCATGAAGTGCTCAGGGGGAAAGGCGATCAAGTGGCCGTGAGGAGTGCTATAATAAATAATTTGGAGGCTCTGGACAGACTGATTCATGGGCTCCTTTCTTGCAAGCTTAATGGAATGACCCAAAGCTGGTTTGGTGGGGCTATTTGCTCATGCGATCTCTTTATGGGCAATTGTGTAGCACTAATAGCCCTGAGGAGTCAGCAGAGAGCAGTTTGACAACCTAATCACTGCAAAATTAAAATCTGAGATTGATGGCCTCACAAAATAGCCACCTCTCTTTTTTCAAGTGAAAATGATGAGGAACAGCTTAGCAGACTTTAACGTGTGGTCACCTGGACAAACGGACGCAGGTCTAAGCCGCCTTCCCCACTGTAGGTGGTTCCAGAGTGGGCACAGGGCAGCATTCTGGTTAATAAAGCTCATTATTGCCAATTTATAGATTTCTGTCACCCTGCCCTCCAATTGCTGAGGCTATGAAATCTTATAAGTTCCTGAACTGTGATATGCAGGTATTGATGAAGAGGAATTTAAACCTTCCAAAGTCATGTTTAAAAGGAAGATTATTTAGGTGACTGATTTTCAAGGATATGGTTGCATATCAAACTCAAAGGCTAAGCGGGCCAAATAAACAAGACATGCTTGCTTAAGAGTGACTCCAAATGTAATCAAGGTGGTATTTTGTAATGCTTCAGACACTAATAAAGAGATGTAAAATATAACTGAAATATTAGCTTACTAGTAAGTGTAGTTATAGTGCCAAAAATGCATTGTGATTGGAGCTACTTTATATAAGAATGGTTATACAAACCTAAAAATAAACCTCACTGTTGAAATGTTCTACCAGGTTTTCCTATGGGCACATGTTATATTCCTGGGATGATCACATTGGAGCCTGGATTATGCATGAATTTACATAACAATAAGCTAAATTATAATGGATTTCTTTTGTGATTGAGTAATACTGTATACAAATTCTCTATCTGGAGAGACCAAAGCTCAATGAACTATATTATTTTCTTCACATTGCTGAAATGTAATAGGAAATTCATGCTCTTCTCTGGGGAATTACAGAGGAAGGAGTCGGTGATTGTGCACTGTGCAATTCTAATTTTGTAATGGCTGATTGATATTATATACTGAACTACTGAAGAAGGAATGAGAAATATAAAATGAATCAAATAATTTCAGATTGTATATACTGCAGTAAAAGTTCATAAATACCGAGCCCCCAATAGCACTAAAGCCTGTGGTTGATGGGGAAATCACTAACGCATGTCTTTAGCCTTTGGGATGCTACAAAAGATATACACAAAAATGTACATTAACTGCCAATTACTGAGACAGCTTAGTGTAAAGAAAAGAACACTGGGTTGGGAATCATACATGAATTCTAATCGGGATTAGCCATGATCTACTTGAGTAACCTTGAGCATGTCATGATCTCACTGGGTCTCAATTTTCTCACCTAGTTATAGGTAACATTTATTGAATGTTTACTATGTATAAGAGGCATCTAACACATATTTACTCATTTCATCCTCAAAACCAGCCTATGAAGTAGGTAATATTATTATATTATTGGTTTTCATTTTACTGATAAGTAAACTAAAGCAAAACAAGTTGAAGTAACTTGTCCAGGATTATACTGCTAGTATGTAGTAGAGGACTTAATCTTATATTCTCAAACAGGAGAAGGTTGGAGCAAATCAGAATGGCGTGTGTGTGTGTGTGTTGGGGGTTGTATTACATGATATATGACATCACACACATAAAAGAATTAGTAACTATCAGGACAAGTTATAAGACATGGCAAGGTTCTGTTTATATCCCAATAGAGAGAAGATTCCTTGAGCCTATCTCTATGTGATCTGATTTTTCAGTTCAAATCTTTAAAACATAACCATGTTAAGTATATATATATATATATATATATATATATATCAACATTAAGAAACAACTTTACCATAGAAAGTTACCTGATACTTCTTTTTATTTGAGATGACATGAGAATTATGCACTCACTAAATTCAGCACACTTGTTTCTGTATAGACCTGAGTTAGAAGAATTTTTGTTACCTTATGCTATATGTTGTAGACATAGCATAAAACATTTAGTACTTTTCTGTTGGTTTGTTTTTTGTTTGTTTGTTTTGCTTGCTTTATATTACTTAAAGGAGAAACATGTAGATATCTAAACTTAAATCCACTCTGATGATAGCACAAAAGTTATGTGTTTATATATGATTAATAAGCATTTTAACTTATTTTCATTTGTACTGGCAACTTCAAATATCAGAATTAAAGCTTCTTTAGGTAAGATTTTCAAAATGGTTTAAGCAGAGTACAGTACTGTTCTAATGGCATCTAACTTAAATGTTATTTGCATTAACAAATTTTGAAAATTTTGGTTCTTTTTCCAGAACTTGTTTTAAAGATAATACTTTTCTCCTTTTTGCTCCGCATATTTCACAGTATCTTTGGATAAAAGACACACATCGCTGATCTAAGACCACTGACCTAATTCAGTATCTTCAGCCCCATAGCTAGGTAGTTAGCACTACCATTTTGGGGACAATGGCAGATAAAAATATGAGAGAATTTCCATCTGCTACAATTATACATGATTATATAAACCCAATTAAGAAAATTTACATTTTTATATATGATTTATTTTATAAGTTGGTTCTCAGTAAATATTTATGATTGTTTTAAAATAGATGCTAGCATCTATTTTTCCTGAACTGGATGTGAATATCTTATTTGCTTTTGTGTCTGTGGAGCACAGATACTTAATTTTTTGTTGAAATAATAAATTGATGAATAGATGAATAGGTAGGTGAGGATTTAAATCAAGAAGTAAAGCTCAGGTTATCAATTAGTATAACCTGGGCTGCCCTGTCTCTTGATTGTTTTAGTCTAGACTGTAAGGTCAATAAATTCTTCCTTCTTTATCCATACCTATGTTTAGTTAAAATTTATTTTGTCATTACCTTTGGCTTTCTTATAAACTGGTTTTATTTAGTAATTGATATATTTTTCCTATTTTTTCTTTTGCTTTACTTTACAGTAATGTAAAATTAAATAGGTAACCAGGGACATGGACAACAATGTGGTGAGGGCTCAGGGGAAGGGAGGGCGGAGTCTGGGAGGAAGAGGGCAAAGGGGAAGAAAGTGGGGAACATCTGTAATAATGTCAACAATAAACATAAGATATAATTAAAAAATAACAATGAAATTAAATAGGTAAAGTAATATTACACCAGTTATTATTTAAGAAACAACAGTTAATCCTGCTTAAGTCTGAATAAAGCAATACTGTGTCTGGCTCAAAACACTCAAACCATGGCATAAATTGGTTGGTACAGCAGAAGAGCAATTTCAAAAGAATCATTACCAATATCTTCAACAGCAACTTTTATTGAGTTTATACTATGTGCCAGGCCTAATTTGAAGTTCTTTATTAGTATTAACTTTTATAATTCTTACAACAAACCACTTTGAGACAGATTAATACGGTGCTCTATATTTTCATGTAGCTTCAGCTTTAGTAGTAGCTATTGTTAGTAGATAGAAGAAGAGAATAACTTAGCAATAATCCTTTGAAATTATAAGAAGTAAAGAAAGTATTTTCTATGCATTCAGGTAAATTAAGATCATTTTTACATCCAATATAAATAAAAAATCAAGTGCAAAACAATTGAAATATTTATACCAAACATATTTGCAATTTATAAGAGCATTTTTAAGTGTTTTAGAAGCTAATTTTTTATTTTTCCAAGAACGGACAGTAAAAATCCAAAATACAAGTACCATCTACTATCACCATCATTTAATTTAAAAAAGACTATTTGAAACAAAAAATGTTGGAAGGATGTAATTACATAATCTAGGTCATTTCCTTCATTGAATAAATTTGCCTTTATGAAAGATTCATAATGCTGTCTATTTTCTGATGTCAGAGCCTGGCAATGAAAATTTTACCATGGACTGGCACTAGACTTTATACTGGCATTTGAGAACCACCAAACATTATGAGGCCATGACAATCACATTTATGAGTAAATTTTTTGAAAGCAGATGTACCCTAGATTTGGCAGGCCTCTGCCTTTCCCTCATATGTACATTGAATCTATATTCAGCAACTTATTGCACCTTTTCAAAAAATAAATCCAACCCTATAACTCATTTGGACATCATTTTCTCTAAAGATTATAAGAATACAGAAAAACAATTTTACTTCACGTTACCATAATATGCCCATATTTACTTCATAAATATGTCCTAAAACACCTCTGTTCTTCCCTCAAAGTTCATTTCTGAATGCCATATGCCTTACCTTCTCTCTCTTCTTCCACCCCCTTTATATTCACAATCCATAAAATCCTTACATAACCACCTCCTCTAATCACCTCTGGTCCTAAACTTCCATGTCCCACTAAATAAAACCCTAATCTGGCATTAGCTAAACCTACCCCCACCTTCCATAGCAGATTGATTATTCAAATACGGATATATAGATCTTATGCTAACTGATGTTGGGTACTACAGAAAGGCAGGTGCTATGAATCTTGGAGAAAGCTTATGGCTGATATGATTAATAAAGCATGATTGAAGTGATTCTCTGTAGTTTCCAAGGCTAAGTCAGAAAAAGGGCATTGCTTCTAACAGGCTCTCTCTCTCTCTCTCTCTCTCTCTCTCTCTCTCTCTCTCTCTCTCTCTGTTTCTCTCCCACCGCCCCCCCCTTTCCCTCTCAATGTTTACGCTTAGATTCCAGCTGCTATGCCTTGAGGAAGCTCAAACTAGCCCTGAGGGAGAAAATGCACGGAGAGGAGCTAAAGCTGCTGGCTCAGAGTCTGCATCAACCACCAGACACGTGAGTGAATGGTCTCTGAGATGGTTCCAGCTCCCAGACCTTAGAGTCTTCAGCTGAAGCCTTAAACATTACAGAGCAGAGAACCTGCCCTCTTCCCTCTACCTTCTTTAATTTCCTGACTCACAGAAACCATGAGAGTGAATAAAATACTGTTGTTGCTTTAAGTCACTAAGTTTTGGGGTGTTTTGGTATGAAGAAGTAGATAAGTAATATATCTTCTTAGAAAGGAGCTCCATTACCATCTATTATTACTTATATCTTCCCTTTGGGAAGGTTAAGAAAGTGGGCAGGTAATGTTTCAGCATCTTCTTCATTAAACTGTTTTGAAAATATTCACCAAAGAAGTGTTCGTCTTATATAATCATAATGTATGATTTGTTCCAGCTACTTATATGGAAATGTTTATAAGTCTTTAAGAAATGTTCTAATGTTTATAACAGGAACATGAGATTTGGAATTATGTCCTAGCTATGCAGAGGAGAAACTCTGTAAGTGTAAATTATATTTTGGTGATTAAATACATTAAAACTATTTATTTGTTCAATATTTATATTCTGTGAAATTTTAAACCATAAAAATAAAGCAGTTAGACTATCATTTTAAGTTTAGTTCATATTTTCACAAGAAAAGGAATGACAACTTTATTGAAACTAACTAAATTTCTAATTAACATTCTCTTGATAAAATTGGAAAAAAGACTGAACTTTAATTTGATCATAAAAGCAACCCTTAATGTTATAGAATATATTTTTAAATAAGCTTGGAAATCTGCATTTCCTAATGTAATTTTTCAGTTCTCAATCTATTCTTGGCAAGATATTACAATAGCTGAGCAGGCCTAGTGCCTATCAAATTATTTAATTTGCTCACAATATTACAAGTTACAAGGGATATTGTGAACATTTGTAATGTTATATAACACTTCTTTGTAAATGATAACTGGAAAGGAGGCAATACTTTCTCACCCACTTTACTTATACAATTTAAACTGTACATATTGTAGGGTAAGGGAAATACTAGAGACAGATTTACTAAAGTCATTCAGTCAACAGTCATACTGAATGAAGATCTCACTAAATGCTCAATTCCTTGGAAGGTATAAAAATTCCTTATTCAAGAAAGGAGAGGAATAGCAAGAAATTACATGGTGAGGATTATAACTATCATAGGTTTAGGAAGAATCCGGAATTTACAAAAAGGAGACCTTTTCAAACATTATTTTAGCATATGAAGCCAATTTCCTGGGTCAGGATTACTGAACTAAAATTTAGACAGTTATATGAGCAGCCTTCAGCATGAAGGAATGTGTTCATGTGGGAGCTTCAGACCCAAGGGAAATGGGAAAAAGCAGGACAGACTAAAAAGTCAGAAATGGCTCTTATTAGAGATGACAGATCTGAGGGTATTTTAGCCTTGACTGTGACACTGGCATATGGAGTAAGAATTCATTCTTTTTTTCTGAAGCCCCAGCTGCAAAATGCCACTGCCCTGAAGGTGCCCTCTGTATTTTCCCCAGATTTTACTATAGTACCAGGTAAGAGATCACTTGTTAGACAGATTCAGAAGAATGTACCATAAGCCCTTTCCTTGGTGGTTCCCATAGTGAAGCCTAGTGAATACTTGCATTACGTAAGTTTATGCATGTGAATGACACACAGGACAATGCCTGGAATACAGTTAGTGTACAAGAATAGTTATTTAATCTAAATCTCCTATCAGAAATCATGTAACATATATCTGGAAGTCATAACATTATTTGTGTTAAACCTATTAAACTTAGGATGTTCGTTGTCAAAAAGACAAGAGCTGGTGTGGGGGTGGAGAAAAGAGGACCCTTGTACATTGTTGGTGGGAATGTACACTGGAACAGCCACTATGGCAAACATTATGGAGGTTCCTCAAAAAGGGAAAAACGGAGCTACCATCTGATCCAGCAATCTTATATCTGGAAAGTACATATATCAAAAGGAAATGAAATCATTATCCTGAAGATATATCTGTACTCCTATGTCCATAGCAACAGTGGTCAAGCTGGAAACAACCTAAGTATCCCTTGACAGATGCATGGATAAAGAAAATGTGGTCTATCTATAAGTGGTGATGGAAGGAGACTTCACTTGGGGTGGTGAACACACAATACATTCATTTGCCTCCTCTAAAAGCATCACTGTAAGTATTTAATAATTGAAAGTAAATATGCTAGTGCAGATGATGTGTTGTAGACTTGTGCATCTGAAACCTGTATAATTTTGTGTCACCTTAATAAATTCAATAAAAAGAGAAAAAAATTAAAAAGCTAAAATTATTAACAGTTAGTACCCATCAGACACAGATGAAATAAGCTAACCTGTATATGTAAACTTGTAAATCTATAGGGAAACATGGGAACTGGGTTAAATTTGGAACTTTTTAAAACTTGAAGATTTAGCTAAATTATCCCTTATATAGTTCCTCCATTTTAATTTCTGTACATTTCAAAAAACTTCTGAGTCAAAAAGTATGTGAATAATTTTGTATTCTTATTTTGAGTTATTAGTAATACTTAATACTATAAACATCATAAAGCTCATTAGACCCAGAGGGAGAATTTGAAAAGACTGCTATAAACCATTTTTCACTTTTTTTTTACAGTGTATTATCTTATTTTCACTAAAAGTTTTTTTTTTGTCTTACCGTGGAATAAAAATTTATTTCCTCACGAAAAATATTAAAGTTATTGCAATCATTACAATTAAATTAACTTTTATTTGCCTACTCTAAAAGCATCAATGTAAATATTTAATAATTGAAAGTAGTTAAATATGCTAGTGTGTGCATAGACTCTATGGTGCTTGTGCCTCAGAGGAGGGACTAGGGCACTAGGAATCTGAGTAAGAAAAGGACAGAGCAAGCATGTCAAACTCAAAGGCTAACATGGGCCAAATAACAAGGCATGCGGCCCGTGGGCCATGAGTTTGACATGCTTGCTCTAGTGCATATTCCTCTTGCTTAAATTTTCTATCATCTGCACATAACATTTTTAAAAATTAAAACACTATGTATGATAGCTGACATTATTCAGTGTCCAATCCATCTAGCTAGTGATCATTTCAATTTTAGCAGGTATTTCCCCTGGCAACGTCTGCTTGGCAATTCAGTTGGCATGTGCAGCCCAAGTAGCAATCAGCTATTCTGTTAAGTGGTGCCTGCCAATTTGCAGGAACATGCTGCCCCATCTAAGTCCATTCCTCTGATCAGAATGGGGAGGGAATCCCTGGGGACATCGCAGAAATTAGCCTGAATCTGCTCAGGCTTCCAGCTTTCAGGACACTGCAGAGATTACTCAGCTCTCGTCCAAGCCTGAGGATTCCACTCAATATAGCTGAGGGGACTTTCCTGTTTAATATTCTGTCCCAGTCATTTCATCTACGACAAGAGCCAGCTATGAAGACTGCCTCTCTGTAGCAGGTGAGGCTATTTCGCATAGCATTCCTCTTTCTAGGACAACCATCCTCTTCCTCCTGCAGGAGAAGGTACTCCACTACACAGAGCCACCTCCTTCCTTTACAACCATCCTTCCCACCCACCCGGAGGTCCTTTCATTCTGATATCCCTTCTCTATTGGAAGATTTACCACCAAATAAGATCAACAGGTCCTCCTTGTTGTTGCTTATTAAAAGGAGTAATTGAATGTCCTTGCTCCCTAAGTTCTTTTTGTGTTGCATTCAGAGGAAGTCGTGCTTCACTGTAGCATGGACAAAGTTTTCTAAGACTCTGCCTGGAAGAAAAAATAAGATTTCACTTCTAAGACCTCTGTACTTGTAGATCCCACAGGCAAAGGTGGAAAAGCAATGGATTCAGTTCTGAATTAGACAACAGTGCAAAAGCAAGAGTTTCAAATCTAGGTGAGTGGTCTAGGACACAGATGGCGGAAACACTGACTAATAAACCCAGGGGTCACAACACCAATAGGATGTCGACTTATGGGAGAAAATGAGTTCTGGGTGGGCCCAAAGAAACCATTGTGCCCTGTGGTTAAACTAATAAATAGCCTGTGGCCTATAGGACAGTTCTGTGGCCCTGACCACTTGGAGACTAGCTCTGTCCCTTGCCCTTCCTCACAAATACTCCATCCAGCTCCCTGACGGCTCCTCCCAGAGCCTATCAGTCCAGTGCTGGAGACTTCATGTGGCTGAGGCTATGCCACAACCATAGCAGAGGCTTTGTTTTAGAGTAATGTGTTATAAAACCTTTCAATAACACTATAGCACCCGCTCACATAAACAGATGAAAACACACACACCAAGCAACAGCATGGGAGTGTGTGTCGGGAGGAGGTGTTGGAGAGAAAGAGGAGGAGCATAGGGGGGTTTCAGGTGAAAGTAATGAAGCTTAAGCTGCAGGGCTCCTGCTGGCATAAACACCTTCTAAGGTTCTGAGAGAAGCCTGGCAATTGTTTATTTAGCCCTATGCTTTTGTAAAATTTGTAAAATTAAAAGAAAAATTCATACAATATCAAGTAATGAATTTGGAAAGATGTTTTGAATGTTTTAACAACAGTTGAGAAATCACTGACTTCTGATTTGTACATATATGGAAGATATTTTTTTATAACCCTTAACATTTTATTTCAAGAACTAAGGAATAAATAAATACAGAAAAACTTTCTAATGCAATTATTGGAATATAAAAAATGCAATGAGACTGAATGATTGAATCAATAGATATTATTCAGCTATCAAGCCGCAAATTGTAAGAATTTTTTTCAGATCATCTCAAATGTGGTAATTTATTAAGAGGAAGCGATCGATTTCAAATAGAAATGATGAATTGGCTCTTGGATTGCTCAACAACTGAATTAATGAAGAAGAGTAAATCAAATTAACACACTTAAAACTTTTACTTTTGGGGAGGATTTCACATAAAATGCTAACATTAATAAAGATGCTCTAAAATTCATGTTCTGACACTTTAATGAGGACCTCAGTGACGAAGTGTTAAGTTAGTTTAACCAGGAGTATATAAAATTAGTCAACACACACACACACACACACACACACACACACACACACACACACGGCCCAAAATCTTACCACTCATATGTAAGAAAACTTTACTTACAAAACAGGTGTCAGGCAGGATCTGGCTGTAATGTGCCAACCCTTGGTCTAAGTTGTTTTTCTGAATCTTAACTCATCTTCTGAGCAGAAGAACACGAAAACCAAAGAAGAAGCAAAAACGATACACCTGTCCAGGTATGTAGGTTTAGCCCTACCCATTGTCTCACAGGTTCCTTCATCATTCACAAGTGAGGGCCTCACCCATTACTCCTACTTCTCCACTATATCTTCAGGTCACTTGCAGTTTACTACATAATACTATTTTAGAAAGACAATTAGAGCCAACAGTAAAGATAAAGAACAGAAAAAGGAAGTCTCTCTACTTGAGGACATCACATGGTTTTTACCCCCAGTATTCCTCAAGTGGCATCACTGTTCCATGTCCGCTCCAAAGAAAGTATATTAGAATTTTTCTTTTTCTGGAGCATTATTAGAAAGATAAATTCATGAGGAAAAAAATACCAATCCTTATCATTTCTTTTCAGAGGTGTTTTACTAAAACCCATATTTTTAAATTTTACAGATGATATATTTCTCCCTCAGGTGTATAGGTCTATGTTACTCAAAAATTATTTGTTTGCTTATGCTTAAAAAATGCTGCCATGGGACAATTTAAATGCAAATTAGAAGCCACCCAAAAACAACTTTATTTTGATGTGAGGGTAATCAAAGTAGTCAGTTATTTTCCAGAATAAAAATTTCCTTTCAATAAAATAAATGGTACAAACATTCCAATTAATGCTAATTTTATATTTTGCCAGTGTCATCTGATTTTGGTCTTCCATCAATTAATAGACTCTAATTAAAGTTATGTAAAAAGTCGCTACACTAAAAATAAGAGTTTTCAACTTATTAAAGCAATGATGTGTGGCAGTTTAATAACAGAACTTGGTGTTACATGATGATACATTATATTGAATGGGTAAGGGTTTCAGTTAACAGTGGAAATTTATAACAATGAAATCTAACTGACCATTGTTAAGGCTGATTTTTATCATGTTTAAGGTATTCCTAGGACAGATCTTTTATATTTATTCCTGGTGCATTAACTCCTTCAGACCAAAAAATCTAAGGCCATCTAGCACTAAAGATACAACTTTCTATTTATAAACTAGGTTCCAGACGGGGGGGATCTTTATGGAGAGCTGCCCTGGAGTTTTCTCAGGATCTCAAATGCCCCGGGAATCCTAGTGAACTCCAATCCCTTTCATACCAGGTAAAGGTTATTTGACATAATAATCTTCACCTCGTGTCATTGTTTCAGATAATTGTAGATGTTAGTAGGACATTCTTTAAAAACAGGGGAGTGATTTGGGGCAGATATCAAAGGAAGTTAAGGTGTCCTCAAGGAAAGAGTGAAGTTTTATGATGGCTTTTATCTATCACTAGAGGCCCGATGCACAAAAATTTGTGCACTTGGGGGGGAGGAGGGGGTTCCTCAGCCCGGCCCGTGCCCTCTCGCAGTCTGGGACCCCTCGGGAGATAATGACCTGCTGGCTTAGGCCTGCTCCCGGGTGGCAGAGGGCAGGCCCAATCCCTAGGTGCAGTCCCTGGTCCGGATCAGAGCAGGGCTGACTGGGGAGTTGGGGCACCACCCCCTGTCATGCACAGAGCAGAGCGGATCAGGAGGTTGCGATGCCACCCTCAGTCATGCTCAGGGTAGGGCCAATTGGGGGGTTGGGGCACTGCCCCCTGTCACACTCAAGGCAGGGTCCATGGGGAGGTTGCGGCGCCACCCCCTGTCACGCACAGAGCAGGGCCAATCAGGGGTGTTGGGGCTCCGTACCCTGTCAAGCACAGAGCAGGGTCGATCAGGGGGTTGGGGAGCTCCTCCCTGTCACGCACAGAGCAGGGCTGATCAGGGTGTTGGGGAGCTCCACCCTGTCACTCACAGAGTAGGGCAGATCAGGGGGTTGGGGCACCACCCTCTATCACCCACAGAGCAGGGCCGATCAGGGGGTTGGGGTGCCACCACTGTCACACTCAGGGCAGGGCCGATGGGAGGTTATGGCTCTACCCCATCACACACAGAACAGGGCCCGTGGGGCGGGGGGCGGTTAGGGGTGCCGCATCCTGTCACACACAGAGACGCAGGGCAATCAGGGGGTTGAGGAGCTCCCCACTATCAGGTACAGAGCAGGGCTGATCAGGGGGTTGGGGAACCTTCCCCTGCCATGAACAGAGCAGGGCGAAGAGGGAGGTTGTGGCCCCGCCCCCTGTGACACACAGAGCCGCAGGGCAATCAGGGGGTTTGGACGCTGCCCCCTGTCACGCTGATCTCAGTGCCGGGAGGCCTCGCGGCTCCGCTGATCCCAGTGCTGGGAGGCATATTACCCTTTTACTATATAGGATAGAGGCCTAGTGCACGGGTGGGGGCCGGCTGGTTTGCCCTGAAGGGTGTCCTGGATCAGGGTAGGGGTCCCCACTGGGTGCCTGGCCAGCCTGGGTGAGGGGATGATGGCTGTTTGCATCTGGTCACACACCCTTCAGAGTGGGGGTCCCCACTAGGGTGCCTGGCCAGTCTGGGTGAGGGGCTGAGGGCTGTTTTCAGGCTGGCGGGTGACTGAAGCTCCCAACTGCTCCTTTTTTTTTTTTTTTCTTTTTTATTCTGGGCCAGCTTTAGCTCTGGCTCCAGCTCTGAGGCCTCTGGTGCCGAAAGCAGGTATCTGGTTTGTTTGGGTTCTATAATCGAAACACTGTATCAACTCCCACACTGAGATCCCGGCGGGCTGAAAGCAGGTTTCTGGGGTTTTATTTAGCTTCTATATTTATAACAAAGTTTCAAACTGCAAGCTCAGAGGCTGGCAAGGCAGGTGGGGAACGTTGGTTTCCTCCATCACTGAGCAAGCAAGTCTCAATGTTAGCTTCAAGCTGCCTGGCTGCTGGTCGCCATCTTGGCTGGTAGTTAATTTGCATATCTCGCTGATTAGCCAATGGGAAGGGTAGTGGATGTACACTAATTACCATGTTTCTCTTTTATTGGATAGGATTGGCAGTTGTGAAAATTTGGGTAAAATATAGAAGTATAGTGAATCTCAGATTTGACATTCTGGAATATCTTGGTTAAGACCAAGGATATTCAGATCTTTGTTTATATATTGGTTCTCAGTGACATTGGAGAAAGTATTTACCTTCTCCAGGGTTCAGTTTGTTTCATCCAGAAAAAAAATTAATAATGGTATTAATAATGGTATGAATGTTGTTTAAAAAAATAAAACATATCCAATGCTAATATAGGGTCCGGCATGTGGTAATATATTATTCTTTATCCCTCAAATTTAATATCAAAATTTTGAGATGGAAGATAAATGACACAGAAGTTCTATGTTCATCAAGAAGAAAAAAATAAGCACCATCCTTACTATATAGTAATTTCCTCAACATTGTTATTGCCAATGCTAGAATCTGTTTCTAAACTATTCCAATTGCAAATTTTTGTTAAACCAACCAATTTTTCTCAGCTATAAGAAATAGTACTGATATGCTTTGATATTCTTAAGAACTGGAGAAATTCAAATATTTAGCCATTCCTCACAATTCCACTATTAACATTGGAAAAAGCATTAAGTTAATTGAAATGATTCCTGTCTTGTGAAGAATGGCCTTATTAAATCCTTTCTACTTGACTAGAAGAAACTGCATAAAGAACAGATATTTTATAGAAGGGAATATGAGGGAAGAACACAAATTCTGAAGTATCCTATCTAATAATAGAGAAACATGGTAATTAACCGTAACTTTGCTACCCTTCCCATTGGCTAATCAGGGAGATATGCAAATTAACTGCAAACCAAGATGGCGGCCGGCAGCAGGCAGCTGACGCGAACAGGAGGCTTTCTTGCTCCAGTGATGGAGGAAGCCAAGGTTCCCCGCCTGCCTCTGCTGGCCTCTGAGCTGCACTCTAAGAAACAATGTTGCAATTATAGAAGTTAAACAAACTCCAGAAACTTGCTTTCAGCCAGCCGGACCTCAGAGCTTAGAGCGGCAGTGATGGCAACAATGTTTCAATTATAGAAGCTAAACAAACCCAGATACCTGCTTTCAGCCAGCCACAGCCTCAGAGCTGGAGCCGAGCCTCAGAGCTAAAGCCAACTCTCAGCTCCAGTGACAGCCATAGAAGGTAAATAAATCCCAGAATAAAAAGAAAAAAGAAAAAAAGGAGAGGTAGGGAGCTTCAGTCGCCTGCCAGCCTGAAAACAGCCCTCAGCCCCTCACCCAGGCTGGCCAGGCACCCCAGTGGGGACCCCCACCTTGAAGGGGGTGTGACCAGCTGCAAACAGCCATCATCCCCTCATCCAGGCTGGCCAGGCACCCAAGCGGGACCCCCACCCTGATCCAGGACACCCTTCAGGGCAAACCAGCCGGCCCCCACCCGTGCACCAGGCCTCTATCCTATATAGTAAAAGGGTAATATGCAAACTGACCCTAACAGCAGAAAGACTGGGAATGACTTGTCACTATGACACACAGTAACCACCAGGGGGTAGATGCTCAATGGAGGAGCTGCCCTCTGGTGGTCAGGGCACTCTCACATGGGAGGAGCTCTGCTCAGCCACAAGCCAGGCTGATGGCTGCCAGTACAGCGGTGGTGGTGGGAGCCTCTCCTGCCTCCTCAGCAGCGCTAAGGATGTCCGACTGCAGTCTAGGCCTGCTCCCCGATGGCAAGTGGACATCCCCAAGGGCTGCCGGGCTGCCAGAGGGATGTCTGATTGCCATCTTAGGCCCAATCCCCCGGCGAGCGGGCCTAAGCCAGTAGGTGGTCATCCCCTGAGGGGTCCCAGACTGTGAGAGGGCACAGGCCAGGCTGAGAGACCCTCCCCCCCCCCCCCGAGTGCACAAATTTTTGTGCACCGGGCCTCTAGTATACTTATAAATGAGGTTAAAAGCTGTGCATATAAATAAGTTAATGTATTAAGTAGAAACAGGGTACCAAGAAGAAAATGAGTACACTCAGGGCATTCTGAGAATGCTAAGGTGACATGTCTGTGTCCTCTCTGCCAGGAGTTGACCTTGCAGATTGAGTAGGTTTTGGAAATTATGCTCATGAAATATTTCTTCTGAAGTACATTGCATATATGTGTACACATACACACAAACAACAACAACAAAAATAAATAACTTCTAAAGGACAAGGACATCTATAACATACATTTAATCGACATTTTCTCATCTTTCTTCACCATTGTCTTCAAAATTTTATATCAGGAACCACCTCTGATAAAGTTAGTACTAGATATAAGGAACATTTACATAGACATATGTTTTCATATTCAAAGGGAGGTCTTTCTCAGTAAACTAACAACAATCAGAGCTAATTTTCCTTCACGAAAAAAAAAAAACTTATTTTAAAAGAGAGAGAGGGGCAGAGATGGGAGGGAGGAAGAGAGAGAGAAATAAAGAAATAAAATAGTACTTATAAAGGAAGAATATTCTCCAGAGAAAAAAGATGTGGGTTTTGTAATTAAAATACACTTAATTAATAGCTCTGGGAACCATTCTCATTAGGAGTCCATTGTAATGCTTGAACAGTCAAAAGGAAGTAATTATAAGAAAGCCCAGTCCTCGCCTCCTTCCCAGGAGCTTGACGAACTTTGCCAGGGACATCTCAAGAGACTCTAATCTCCACCACTCTCCTTTTTGTTAACCTTTTATGCGAAAAGAATCCATGGAAATGAAAATTCAATTTTTCCCTTTGGTTCCTCCTTACTAATTTTTACTACTGATTTTACAATTAAAGTTCTCAAGCAATCCTTACTTTGTTTTCTAGAATGGTAGATCCTCACACTAAATTCATTAAGGGCTTTGTACTTAAACAAAAAACAGAAATAAATACTTACGAACTAAATTAGGAAGTAGAACGGGTCAAAAGAATGTGAAATACAAGTCAATGGAGAGAGAGCTTGAAGAACCAGACTTGAGCAGGATCCCATGGAGGCATGAGCAGCCAGCAGGAAACCACAGATCCGTCTGCCTAGGACCCTGCTGCTCACCACATGGGCAGGTACCATCCCTGGTCACACTGCCAGCAACCACATCTATCATGCCACTAATGTTTCCACTCAATAGTGACCCATGTGATGGTGGGTCTGAGCCATCTCCTCAAGATTCAAGGTCCTAGCTGGGAGCATCAGATTGACCATACTGGGGTCTAACTGCCAGAAGGTGTGGGAAGGGGATATCTGCCCCCTGTAGCTTTCATAGTGGAGGGCTGAACCCTCTCTCCTATCTCCTACCCAGAGATTCCTCCCTAACAGAACAGTGTTGCAAACTGACAAACCAAACCAACTAACGGCCTGTTCATCAAGGCTCGCCTTAAGACTCTTACTTCACTTTAAGACCCCATTAATCCAAAGCTACTAGGTCCTTAAATTCTTCTCAATCCAAACCATTTTTGTATCTAGCAAGATCAGACTCTACAACCTTATAAATACATTTTCTTTACTTCTGACTTAAGAAATTATTTAAGTTTAAAAGTGGTGTTCTTTATTTCAGTGAAACTAATATTTATAGTTGCTTGATCAATAGGTTCTGCTGGTGACCTCTCGGGCAAGTCCGCTGCCAACAGAGGCATAGTTGCCCAAGATGATCAGATCTCTGAAAGACCTAACTATTCCCCCCTCACATAATTTCAATTGAGTTACATGTGATAAACAAAATACTGTTAATTTTATTTTTACCTATTCATAAATATATTCTCAGCACCTAAAACAATGTCTATCATATTCCAAAAGCTCAATAGAATCTTGGATAAGTGAAACTGAAAGTAAATCATAGATGTAATTTTTAGGTAGTTTTACTGAGTGGACAAACATATCCTCATTAATAGAAATCAAGATGAGAGGGAAAAATAAGCACAATACTATTATGGAAAAACATCTAATTATTTTCATATTGCTTTCCAGCTCTTAGCCACATGCAGGCATATATTTTTGCAGTGCTGTAACTTTAATATGGATATACTCATGGATTTTGCTTTTCTTCCCAAAAGGCTTGAAGTACTTTAGTATTTCCATATAGTTATCATAATGATCATCTTAATGACTAGATAATGGTCCATGAATGTGAATTTTCATTATCATCCATTCACTGTTTGCCAACTGAAAAGTATGTCTTTTACTTATGGGTAAATTTTATAGAAACACTTAATAAACTTAAATCCTTAAAAAAATTAAACTTAAAAAATTAACCCTCACCTCAGTTTTTTTCCCCCCAGTGGATATTGAACAAAACATACCAGATATTATAAATCAAAATAAGATTTGAGTTCTGGTCTTTATTTGTTGTAGTAATCCTTTGAAAATTAATTAAACTTTACGTTTCTTCTTATGACAAAAGAAGCTCTCTCTACTTGGGTCTCAGTAGAATATAATTAATATCTTTTGCCAAGGCATTTTACAAATATGATGTACTCCACAGTTGCTAAATTCTAGTCACAAATATTTAGTTCAGATAGTGAGGATTAAAGCTAAACAAAACAAAATGACCCCCACAAAGTCACAGAAGTGACCAGAATAAAAAATTGTGTTTGCAGAGTTATCATATGAAAGTTTTTAGTCTCAGGTCTCAACAATGCAACTCTACCAAGTACTTGTAATTTCAAATTAGCATGAACACAGTTTGCTGAAAGATAAAGTCTGCAAATAATATGCTACATCCAAGTTAAGTGAAAAACCATATGCCTTAAGATCATATGCCCTAGGGCCACATTAGTAGCCCCATTCTGGAAGAAAGCTTTCTACAAATAGAATTTGTCTACATAGAATTCAATTTCATTCGAGACTTTACAGCTACAATTAGCAGCATGACAAACTGGGTTAACATTTGAATCCCAGAAATGGTATGTAAGAATATTTAAGAAAGTATGATTGTTTAAGACAATGATCATTTCTAACAAAGGAAATTCTTTTAAAGAACTATATATGCTAACTTAAAATACCTAAGTTGTTTTTACAATTGGCAAAATAATTAGAGTTAAAAACAAAAAAAGTTATTTAAAATAGAATTATACTCTGACTGAAAAAATAGTGGACATTACAAAACATCAGATCCTTCCCCATAGTCCACAGACTTTAATAAATGTAGGACACAGCTGAGGAACTTAAAAGATACAGACTTCACCAAACACCAGAAGCTGCTGCTGTTTCCAATAGACTAAGAACCAAGGAATACCATTGTGGATCTACTTATTTGGACTAGGACAACCCTCATGGCCTTTCTGAAAAACTTACTAACTAGGTTCCACTTCCCTCTCCCTGAATCCATCCGAGAGGACAGGTAGACCAATTCTGGAAAATGTTTTGGAATGCAGCTATAATGATTATGCCTCAGAGAACCTCCTGTGATAGTTATCCCTCTCTTCCGGTTCCTTATCTCGACATTGCTCTATGATTTCTCTGCCCTGTCCACACCCCCACTGTCATCCCTCTGACATTTTTCATTTAAGTTTTCTTGCAACACTTGGCCCATGGTAAATGGACTTGCATTCATCCTCAGCCTGGACACTGAACAGTCACCCTACACCCAGCCTTCTTTCACACTTGGCTCTTTGTTGGGAACCTCTCTTCCCCGCAGTGCACTGGAGGGGGCGCTGCTCTTGTTCTCTCCTCCAAATATAACCTCCTGTCTTTCAGTGTGTTCAGCTATTCTGCTTTCACTTGCTTGACATCATAGAGACTTCTAAAGACCTTAAGCCCATTTTATGTCTGTACCTTTTTATATTCACTCATTTTCATGCCAAGCTTAATTGCCACAATTCATCACTTCTTTTATTATGTTATCAAATCTCTTTCCCAATTTTTCTTACATTGTACCCTGACTTTGCAATTTGGGATCGATCAAACTTCTTGGTGCCTGTGCCTTGGCTGCTCACACTACTGGAGAATATTCCAAAGCTTCACATATTGGTTATAAAACAAACAAACAAACAAACAAACAACAAAAAATCCTCAATCCAGATACGTTAAATGAATGACATAAAACAACAACTATATAGCATACTATTTTGATTACATTCCACAGAATAGAACAAGTCTAAAAATGCCTGGCTCCATCTAATTCTTCAATTGGATTGAAGAGTCCAAGCAAATGAGATAAATAGGTTTGATAAATTTAATAAAAGAATCTAACCAACTAGCCAGGATTTTCAGCAAAAGCAAAAAAAAAAAAAAAAAGTTTCACACAGGAAGTTATACATTTTTTCTATACTTCCTTTTCTGTATATAGTTTTATTTTAAAAGAAATCTCGTTGCCATCCTGTAGTGCTCATTTGGGAGGGGTAGGGGAGTTTAATAACTTCATTCTTTCCTGAATTTCAGCTGAACACAATTTTCTTGTTTCAGATTTCTCCAAGTAATACACTTTGGTCAATATTAAGTTTGAATCAGCATATATATTTATGTAGCACATATTAATTAAATAAAAAAATTCCATCAAAATGATTTCATCTCCTTTTTTCCATAAACACAATATTATTGCAAGACAGAAGAACATGACTTTTAAATAAGTGTAAACTGTCCCTACACACTTCAGTGATGAGTAATGCTGGGTTACATAAGAATGGTCAAACAAGGCAGTGGTTGGATGGCAGGGGCAAGGGGGTGAAGCTACCTGGAGAGCTGAAAAATTATGACTTCCTGATGGAAATAATTAAAGTGCTTTTTTTTTTTTCAGTTCTGCACTAAGCCATGGCATCATGTTCTTTGATCCCCTTTCATAGCAAACTAAATGCTTCAGAGGATTCAGTTTTAGAAAAATATGAAGTCCCTAACTAATATATGCTATTAAATAAGTAACATTGGCATAAGAAAGATTTGGAAACAGGTACCAGATGCTCTGGCATGGTAAATGCACAGGCTGCCACTCTTGGTAATGTTTTTAAGAACATGGAGCCTGGTGTTACTTTACTGATACACATACAGAGAGTAAAATGCTGCAATATTGTATCAGTCCATTTGGGATATTCTTAATAAGGATACCAGAAAGTACTACAAAAATGAAAAGAAACTACAGTTGTCTGAAAAAGAAATTGGAGTTTAATAAGTACCTTATCCTTTTGTAAATTTAGGGCATGACAATATCATAAAGCAGTCAGCATTATTTAGCTGTTTACTCTAGATTGGTTCCATGAATTCTGGAAATAAGATGTCATGTGTTAAGAGAACACATAGTAAAGATGAAGTGTTCCATTACTCCTGGAGTCTAATTTTGATCTACAAATTTCAAAGCAAAAAATAAAACTAGATTGATGAAATCAGAGTAAAAGCTTTAGAAACAAAAGTTTTGCAGTTTTTTGGGGGAAGTTTCAACAAACACTATGTCAATAAATTGCATTTAAATGAGTCAACGTCAGAGAAATCCAGTTTCTTTTATGTAGCATATACCTTCAAGATTATTGGAAATATTTCTTTCCAGTTTCTTCACAGTGATGGTTTTAAAAGCCAAATCTAGCTCAAGAATATTATTTCACAATCACAATTAGGTTTGCCCATTTCCAATTTGGAAAGCTTTGCCTGGTGGCTTATAGATCTTCCACATGCTTTTCTAGGAGAACTTATCAGTTAAATCTTTTGAAACTTGAGCACATACCCAATATGAAGGTGCAAGTCCCATGGATACACTGTGAAATAGAACACTTTAGCTTCATAAATCCTTATATTCAAAATATGTCCATTATGAAATATTTGAATACTGTTAATACTTTCTTAAGTTACAAAAATCAAATATGAAAGATCAGGCATGTCTGCTTTAATGAAACTTCTGTTTTCCTTTCCTTTATTTTCTGTTTGGATTTTTATTTGGTAACATAATGTTGAAAATCACCACTTTTATGTTCACTCTGATGTACTGTGTATACTCAAGAACACTAGGTGATGGGTGGTTGATCAGGGAATCTAATGTCTAACCAGCATCAGGGACCAGCTCCTCTGAGAATGACATATAACACAATGAAATATTCCTGGAAGATTCTTGTAAAATGAAGTCTTATTTGACTAAAGTAATCCTTTCCCCTATGTTTGGGAGTTATTTTATTCCAAAGAGTGATTGTTTCTTCCTTTAAATTATTTTCATTTTATTTTTTTACTAGAGGCCCGGTGCATGAATTCATGCATGGGTGGGGTCTGACAGACAGGAGAGGGGAGGAGGGAACGCAGGAGTTTGGCCCGCTGGCACCGCCCCTCAATCGAGGGGAAAATTTGCATATTATGCTTTTATTATATAGGATAGGACATAGTAACACAAATGTACATAGTGCACTCTTCAGATAAGTAATAGGCCACAAGTGATGAAAAAGTATAATATTCACTACTCACACAGATCCTTGAATATACATCATCCAGAGGTGTGTCATCATGTCACCAGGGGACAACTTGCTCCTTGGCTGTCATTTCATTATAGCTGGTGCAATAGTGAAACATAGCTAGAGAGATTTCATATCACTCCCCGCCCCCCACCCCCCTTATCCTCTCTCTGCTCCCATCTGTGTGCAGGGAGCAATTTCCACATGTGTGGCAAGCTAAACCCTCCTCAGAATATCCTGGGGCACATACATGGACCACCCAAGGAAAGTAAACTATGTTAGAGCTGGTATAAAAAGGAGCTACTAATTCCCCCTCAGGATTCTGAATGGGAACTAAGCAGAATCCAATAAGGGCTGTTAACAGAAGTAGAGCAAGGAGGAAGTAAGAGTAGAGAGGTCCTCCATTCTCATTCTAAACATAATGAACAACACATGAAAGCAGGGGATGTCTGTAGACCGAAGTCAAAGTGAGATGCAGATTTCTTAACACAAATGTGACAAGTCCATAATAACCTTAGATTTCTGAACCAGGAACAAATTTCTGGTTGACTCCTAAATCTACTAGAGATAGAAGATTTAGAGACAGTAGAGGATCTCTGAAAATGATTCCAATAAGGAAACTAATAAATTCAATAAAAACAAACATGATTTGTTGCAGTATTTTCCCTTATAAGCATAGTATTAAAGTGGTTGTGGTTGTTATATATTAAGTACCTACAGTATGCCCAAAACAGAGCTAAGTGCTTTATCTTCCCAACAAGTCCATGAGGTAAAAGTGGATACTCCCATTATTCATATTTTAGCCCTTGAAGAAATAGGAACTGAGGGTGGTTAAGTAACTTTCCCAAGGTCATATAGCCAGTAAGTGGTGAGGCAGCACTCAAATTCAGAGTCCCCACTCTTTTTTTTAAAATATATTTTATTGATTTATTACAGAGAGGAAGGGAGAGAGATAGAGAGTTAGAAACATCGATGAGAGAGAAACATCAATCAGCTGCCTCCTGCACACTCCCCACTGGGGATGTGCCCACAACCAAGGTACATGCCCTTGACCAGAATCAAACCTGGGACCCTTCAATCCACAGTCCGACGCTTTAGCCACTGAGCCAAACCGGTTAGGGCGGAAGTCCCCACTCTTAACACCCTTGTACTCTGCTATCTGCCAACAAACATATTGTCATTTCGTTCTCACTTTTCTTTGTCATTCCCCTTAGCACCTGGTAGTCCTATTTGACACCATTCAACATTCAAGGTATCAACTGTCCTTGTCTCTAAATAAAATTGTCCTGTAGGTTAAGTGTCATTCTTGTCAACTCTTTTTCCTTTATCAATCTGTGTCTATATATACCCTTTCTATTTTTTCTCCACATGAACACTTTACTCTTTTCTTTTCACTGTTTCCTTCTCTCTCTGCTTATCCTTCTCTTTTCTACAACCTAATTTTATTGCCATTCTCTTATCCTCTCTCGTATCTCTCACTGACCTTTCACTCTGACACTTTTCCTTTTGCACATACACACATACAAAACACACACACACACACACACACACACTGAGGGTGGCTGAGATTACCACCATACTAAAAGTAAATGAAGTAAAAATGCAAGTCATGTTCTAAGAGAAAATATTCATTTTACAATGCATATATCTAACAAAGAGAATATATAAACATTCCCAGACATCAATAAGTAAAAGAAAAGCTGGACAAATATTTAAATGGTATAGCACAAAAGAAGATAGGCAAATGTTTAATAAGCATATTAGAAGATGAACAATATCACTATTCATCAGGATAATATAACTTAAAACCATAGTAAGATATCACCATACATTCACCAGAATAGCTAAAATGAAAAACACTGAGAATGCCCAGTATTGGTGAGGGTACAGAACAACTCTAACTCTGACACAAAATTGTTGGGCAGTAATAAAAATATTTTCTTACCTTTGAATCAGAAATTACACTTCTAAGAGTATAACCAAGATGAATGAGTGCATATGTCCACAAAAAGACATGTATAGCAATGTGTACACTGACTTTATTCATAATAGCCCCAAACTAGAAACAACCCAAATATCCATCAACGAGCATGGATAAATAAATTATGATATATTCATATAATGGAATACTATGCTATAATAAAAAAGAACAAGCAACTGATACATAGCCAACATGAATAAATATCTAAAACATTTTGAATAATAGAAGCCAGACAGAAGGACCACATATTTATATGATCCCATTTATATAATGTTTAAAAGGAGGTAAAACTAATCTTTAGTGATAGAAGTTAGGAGATTGGGTGGCAATTAATTACATGAGTGTATAAATATGTAAAAATTGATCTAGATGTATACTTAAAATTTGCAGATTTTACTGCTTGCAAATTATACCTTCATAAAAGTTTTTTTAAAATGTAAATGTATAGAAAACTACTTAGGAGACGAATATAGAAAGCTCTGACATTCCAAATTGCTTCACTGCCAAGTTCATTACATTTAATGCCGTTAATGGATGTCCCTCTTACTTCAGTGAGAGTCAATAAATGGCCATGAAGCCTGAGTGATCTCACTCTACCTGGAACCCTAACTGGCACATGAAGTGAAGGTTCTCAGCACCCCAACTCTTACAGTTCTGCTTTGTGATCATTGAACGTTTCTAAAGATTGTCAAATCACAACACACACAACTTAAGGCCTTAGTCATATTCAGAGACAATTGTTGAATAGTGTACATCTGAACACATTCATATTGCTTGGGAAAAACCTTAAGTATAATTATGGATGGGCTGATTTTAAAAAGCCCTCTTGAATTCAGTCTTGTGACCCAAGCATTTCATAAGGAAGCTAATAATTGCCTTTCATAACACTCATCGTTGCAGGCCAAAGTTCCCCGCAGAAACCAATTACAATCGGGGCCACACTGAGGTTTCCCGAAGGGATGGCGCAAGTCGCTAAACCACCGTGTGACACTTGAAAGAGCTAGTGTCTGATGTACTGATGCACCAGAAGAAAGAGCAAAAAGTTATGATCTTAATAAAGTAAGAAAAAATAAATCCAAAGCCCATGAAAAGTCTCCTTTCTTATTAAAGATCTACAATTGCCAGTGTCTCTGTGTAGGTTGACAATGGGACCTGGGGGCACGCTAACCTTTAATAATGTGTATCTGGGCTGTAGACAACTCTCGCTAAATGTCCCACTAGTTATTTCTGATAGCTTTGAAGGAATTCGTGGTTCTTAGTTAAGGGAAATGGCTACAGAATATAACCCCTACTTTTACCTTCTATCTCCCTTTTAAAGTTTAGGAATTCCAGAAAATTATACTCTTAAACTTTCTATTTCTCAAATACTCAATTTACAAATAATTTTTTTTTTGCTTTCTAAGATAACAGCAATCCTTTTAGTACATCCTGAGTCCTTGTTTTTGTTGATTGGCCACCCTCACCCATAGTTTCTCCTGGTTGCCTAGAAAAGTATTCTTGTTTCATCTCTCTAGAACACAAATTCTCTCCTCCAAAGTATTGAATAAATTAGCAAATGATAAACACAATTTTGCTAACACTTGATTCTTAGATTTTTAGAAATGTTTTTATTGATTTTTAGAGAGAGAGGAAGGGAGGGGGATAGAGGCAATGTTGAGAGAGAACCATTGATGGGCTGTCTCCTGTACATCCCCCACTGGGGATATTGGATTGAGCTCACAAAACCGGGTATGTGCCCAGACTGGGAATCAAACCCATGACCTCTTGGTTCTTGGGTTGACACTCAACCACTGAGCAACACTAGCCAGGCAATTATTAGGTTCTTGATTAAGAAGGAAACAAAGTTGGAACTAACAAAAGTACTATCAAACAGACAATTCTGAAGCTCTAAGTTCCTTGGCACTTGGAGACGATTTATTTGTTTTCAACAACACATTTAAATTTAATTAAATAAGCTTAACTTTTACTTGATATTTTTAATTATACACATTGCCCAGTTACACAGAGATATAGTGACTGTACTACATCATTTTCTTTTAAGGGCACGTGAGAAATCATATTTAGCTACCACATTTTTTAAGATACCAAAATTAATTGAATTCATCACAGGATTAAATTAGCTTTTTATTTATTTTAGTTATAACTTCTTCAAATGTAGAGAAAAGAAGGTAATGATTCTAAGATAAACCTGCTGTGCAGAAAAGTTAACATCAGGCCTGAGACTGTTATCTTTAAAAAAGCCTGTTTAAAAGGGTGACCCTTATATGGCATCTATTTTTATTTTTTGTATTTTGTATTGTTTTTCACTGTGTTATGAAGTCTACCCTCTTGGAAAGTCCTTCAGTGAACAATATAGTAATGTTAACTATGGGCCAGTGTTGTATAGCGGATCTCTAGAGCTTATTCATCCTACATGCCCACTGAATAGCAATTCCCCATTTCCCTGACCCCCAACCCCTAGCAACCACCATTCTACTCTCTGTTTCTATGTTTGACTATTTTAGGTAACTCATGTAAGCACTGATTCTGCAATAGGCTTCCCAGGTAGAATGTCTCCCTGGTGAACACATTTCACATGTGTTGTCACAACTGATTACTAGTGCATCCTTCCTGACTCCACTGGAAGAGGGGGCTCTAGGAAGCTTGGGTCTGATTTCTTCCAGATTTTGCCCCATGTGCCTTTCTCTTTCTGGATTTCACCATGTATGTAGTCTTTTGCTGTAGTAAATCCTAGCAATAAATACAACTATTTGCTGGATCCTGAGAGGTCTCCTAGCAAACCATGGAGTCTCAGAGTGGTCCTGACCACTCCTGATACATCTGGTATCTCTGAATCCTGCCCTCCACACAGATGAATGGCGGTGGTGTTGATCTCAGAGAGGGGAAATCAGTTTTTTTAGACTATTTTTCAAAGAACATTCAGATCAAGCTTCCATAGAAAATCCCCACTGCTTTAGCATGTCGGATCAATAGGTGGACACTCTTCTTTGTATGCATGGTTCATCCAAAAAAACAAAAACAAACCTAAACATTTATTTCCTCTTTCAATTGCTTCAGAGTAAGAATTTGCTGTCTTTTTATTTATAATTTCCTTATACCTTTTAATAACATAGGTCCTTTGAACTGGTCTGTAACAATTCAAACAGCTAAATTCTATATCTTAAAAGACAGTTACTGGCCAAATTTCTTCTGCTCACAACTTTTCCAGCAACTTTTAGAAAAATCCAAAAGGTACCTTCTCTAGACATGCCTTGAACTTGGCAGAGAACGAATTTACAACATGTAAATTATTTTGTTTTTATAGGCTTAGCAAATGTTCGATAGTCTGTCCAAGTACGGTCTACTGGCTTCCTCTTCTTTCTTTTCTATTCAAGCTTCTTAAAAATGCAAATGTTCTTTGGCCAAAAGAACAAATAATGTATGTGCCCACTATCCTCAGCTTCTTTCACAGTTGTTCACCTGGTGACATTGCTATGAATGAGTAAAACCTCACTGGTAAACAGAAGAATAAAAACACAAATACTCTGCAAAGTAGGAAATACATATGGTGACATAACTGTGTATGATTCTTCTATATTTACTCATGCCAAATACGACCGCTGTATGCTGGAAACTGAAATAGTATTCTGGTAAGCAATACCTCAAAATGTCAAAGGCCAAATTATTAGATTCATTAATATAATTGCATATTTATTTCCTTTGATTCTAAATACAGTACAATCTATTCTTGATTCTAAATTTGCTTTGTATCAGTGAACGTTGCTTACTGTTTCCAGATATTGTACGCTTTTGTGATAATTTGTCCATGAGTTCTATTTGTTAAGAATTTTCTATGAAATTATATATGATCAATATTAATTCTGTAAGTCCAAGTTCTCTTTTCCAGATGCTTATTATCCTTCACCAATATCTTTCTCTCCTCATAAAACATTTTAACTAAAACATCTATTCCTGCAGAGGTAGTGACTTTACCTGAGAGAAATCACCTTTCTTTCCTTTGGCTCTAGAAACCCCATTTTCTTCCCACACAAGTCAAGCAGTGAGCCACAAAGTCTCAGAAGACCACAAAAAGCATTCGACATCCAAAATATAATATGGGGAAATGTCGCCCACGGGCACTCACCCACTAGAGTCTGCAGAAGTGATAGCGATCAGAGGCAGGATCTTCAGGGGGAGGCTGGTGGGTCTTTGCAGGTTCTCTGATTCACTTTTCAAGTCAGCTTGTTCCAACTGTCTGAAGGCAAGAGGGGGAAGCTGAACGTTGCGGCACGAGAGTCTCCGTACAAGATAGGGTTCCATGCCTCGCAAAGGGTCTTCCTCTTCATTACAGGAATGCAGCGTTTCCTCAGAGGCCTAAGGCAAAAGTCCAAGAAAGTATATGTAACCAACCAAAGCCCTGTCAGTTATCATTACGTGATGGCTTTATACTTTTGGAGAAAGAAATGAAAGGAAATGTATACATTAAAAAATGCTAAAAAAAAAGGGGGGGGCAATGACATAACAGAACAATATTTGGTGAAAAGGTTAGAACGAATAACTGAAATCTAGATTTATTTTTAAAATAGAAAATTTGTTCACCAGTATATTTAGGGTGGCTCAGTTGTTGCAGTTAACTGACCTCTTTAATAATACTAGATTATATAAGTTTTGTGCATAAATTCTATAAAATAGAGACTAAATAAAAATATTCTCTATCTTCCATGAAATCAATTGCAAAAAAATTCACTGTAATATATATATTTTTGACATAACATACATGCCTATGAAGAGAGAGGAAGAAAATGAGTCCTATTTTTTTTCTTCATACTTAGGACCATATTTATAACACATATTTTCATATGTCTCATGTTACTTGAATATTCTTTGCAAATGTTTACAATAAGATTTTGTGAGGAGAATTTTTTAAAGGGACATGAAAAGACTATCTGAAGACCCAGTAGAACATTATTTAAATCACAGCTAAATTTTTCAAATTTGATCCATGTTAACCACATGCCAAGGCAAATAAAGTTTAGAATAAAGTAGAAATTTTGATAATTTGATTCTAGTTGAAAAACATTTACTGCTACATGAGCAATAATTATTTCCAAGTGATTGGAAAGTCTACTCTAGTAACATTTATTACATCCATGTACTCAGAATGATTGAGTCACCAAATGTTATCAGATAACATGCTGGCTTTTAGAATCCTTGCATTAACACTTTGCTAGTTGTGTGCTTAGAGTGTTCTTAATCTCTCCAAGTTTTCTGTTTCTTTATTACAAAAATGGGAATGATATTTACCCACAAGAATGAAATGAGATCATGCATGTAATGTGCATAGCTCATTACCTGCATGCAATATGATAAGCAATCATAAATGGCAATTGCTTTCCTTTTTAGTTTTACAGGTGAAGATACTAGCCCAGGGAGGCAAAGTACTTTTCCCAAAGTGTAGTGATTTTGTAGAGTTCAGATCTAGGTTAGAATCCTTGCTGCACTGCTTTTTATATTATTACCTTTTGGCAAGTAACTTAGGCTCACTGAGGTTGGTACCACATCTGAATACTAAGGATAATAATATATACTTCTCAGGTTCATTGTCTGGAGCAGAAATATAAAGTATTTGAAGCACCAAGATTTGGCACAATTTTCACTCAAGAAAATAATAACTATTGTTTATTATTATTATTATTATTATTATTATTATTCATGCTAATTCCCTTCATCATTTTGTAGCACTATGCTGTTTTGGCTAGTTCATTTATCCATACTGATTTAAAAAAAGAAGTATTTTTCTGACTTATATACTGAAAAATGTGAAAGGATATGCAATGGTGGACTCTTTTTAGTCTTGGATTTATTGTATAATTTTATGGATAAATAGGATAAAAGGAGGGCACCCAGAAGATAAAGAATAGGTCAAAACTAAAAACCAAGTTCATTTACTTCAAATCCTAAACATAAAAACCTAGATTCTGAGAACCTGTGTTTTGAGGAATCTACTTGCTTTGTAAACAATATTAATAATGACAAGAATAATGGCTTAAAAAGTGAGGAAATCCTTCCATTGTGACAATAGGGATGGACCTTGAGGGCATTGTGCTAAGTGAAACAGAGAAAAACAAATTCTGTGTGATCTCACGTAAATCTATATATATAAAAGCCTAGTGTGCAAAGTGTCCCCTCAGGAGTTCAACCAACTGGGAGCTCGATCACTCGGTGGCACGGAATGAAGGAAGGCCCCAGCTGGCAGCCAGCAGTTGCTAGGGACCCTACCTGTGCACAAATTTCATGCACTGGGCCTCTAATATAAAATAAAGACTCACACACAAAAAAAAGAGATCAGATTTGTGGTTACCAGAAGTGGGGATGGCAGGAGAAGAAATTGGGTGAAGGTGGTTAAAAGTTACAAACTTCTAATTATAAGGTAAATAAGCAGAAGAAGGATATAATATACAACATGATAACTATAATTAACATTGATGTATGGCAGTGGTTCTCAACCTTCTTAATGCCTCGACCCTTTCATACAGTTCCTGATGTGGTGACCCCCAACCATAAAATTATTTTCGTTGCTACTTCATAACTGTAATTTTGCTACTGTTATGAATCTTACTGTAATTATATATGTGTTTTTCGATGGTCTTAGGCAACCCCTGTGAAAGGGTCATTCGACCCCCAAATTGGTTGCGACCCACAGGTTGAGAACCACTAATGTATGGTATATATAAAGGTTGTTAAGAAAGTAAATCCTAACTGTTCTTATCACAAGGAAAGAGTATTTTTTTTCTGTTTTTGTATTTCCTTTTATTTATTTGAATGAAAAAAATTTTAATTTAAATATTTGTAAGTCAAATCATTATGCTGATATACCTTAAACATACATGGCTGTATGTCAATTATACCTCAATAAAACTGGAACAAATTTTAAACAAGAATAACAGATACAATAATTGAATCCTTATTAAATGGTACTGTGCTTTACATATTCCATCTCATTTAAAGTCCATCTCATTTAAATGAAATCCTCTGAGTTAGGTCCTATTACTTTTCCAATTTTACATGTAAAGAAACAGACCTATCTATAATCTATAACAATAAAATCATAATATGCTAATTAGACCAGACGACCTTCCGGACGAAGCCAGGGCTGCAAGGGCTGAGCCCTGTGCATGAATTTCGTGCACCGGGCCTCTAGTAAAATAGAATAGCATGTCTTGGTCACACAGCCACATGGTTAGTAAGGTGACCAAAACTTCCAGGTTGCCTGGGCCTTTCTGACCTTTGCACTGGAAGTCCCATGTCTGGGAAAGCAACCCAGTCCTGAACAAAATAGGATGGTTGATCAGCAATAATTTGAGATCTCAAATCAAAACTGAGCTTGAGCTAAAGCTGGAGCTAAAAACCATCATGTTATACTACCTCTAACAAGTATGGCCCCTGGCAGGGTGCAGATAACTAATCAATCATAACTTAGTAAGCCTCACATTTTCATTTTAAAAGAGAGCAGAACTGAGATCAGGACAGTGCTACATCAACATTGGAAATTAATTATAATCCTTATTGATTGAATCAGGAGCTAAATATTCAAGGCCCAACGCTACTACTAACTACTTACGTGGTGTTAAAAAGTCATTTAATCTTTCTGGGTTTTAATTTCCTGAGACATAAAATCAAGAGGTTGTACAAAAATAAACCTTAAAACCAGTTCCACTCATGAAATACTCTGAGTTTTTACAATAGCCAATAGCAAAATTAATGTTTAGTGACCTGGAAAATACAGAGAATAAAGAGAAAATGTACATATGTGGCATTCTTAACTTTTAGATTAAGAAAGTGAGCCTCTGTGTGTGAAGCTCAGTGTATTCATTCAAGGACAGAACTGCAAACTGGACCCATGCTCTTGGATTGCTATCAGGTCATAAGTGACTTCCCATATTTCTCCAGAGAAGTTAATGACTTAAGGGAGTAGATGCCCTTTTTCAGGATAAACATGAAAAAGAACAAAGGTTGAGTCTATCAGAGCTGAGCACTGAATCTAGATGACCAAAGTTAACATCTATAATAATAACCTATAATAATAAAAGTGTAATACACTGATTAGACTGGGTATCCTTCCAGATGAAGCCGGGGCTGCGAGGGAAACCCAGGTCCCAGGTACCAGAGGGAAGCCGGTGCTGGCAGCCAGGGGAAGGAAGGCCTACTCTTGCACAAATTTCATGCATTGGGCCTCTAGTTGTTCTATAAGTAGTTAGGTGCTCACTCTGGTGATAGCATTGCAACTGCAGAAATGGTTTATATAACCTAGGTTACCTAATAAAAGACAACGTTTTGACATTCTCTTTTAGATAAACTACTCAAGAAGTAACTTTTTTGATAGAAAACCTCTATTGAAAACAAAGTGTAGTATTTTTTATCTGGATTATAAAAATGATGAAGCAGTACATGTCGGTATTCTAACGTTTCTATTAAAAAAACAGCATAACAAGTGGCTTTTAAAAAATTCCAGATCAATATGTACCAATTATATTTCAAAAATGAGTAGAACATTTTTAGCAGGTACCAGGCAGACTGTTAAATAGCCTTACTATGGAAAGAAATGTAAAACTGAACACCAAGGCAATATGTACCTTATTTTATTGCTGTAAAATGGCATTTTTGCAAGGAGTTGAGGGAAAAGATAATATTTATAATATCTTGAAGGGCATTGTTTCTCAAAACGTGATGCTCAAACTCCATGCATGAGAATCACAGAAGGTGCTTGCTGAAAGTCAGACTCCCAAACCTATTCCAGATCTGCCTAACCAGAACCTCTGTTATTAGGGCTTGGGAGTGTGAGTAAGTCACCGGATGATTCTGACGCATACTCAAATTTGGGAACTAATGGTTTTGACATTTTAGATATAGTCCAATAAGATTGCCAGGCAAAGATTCAACCACAAAGATGTTCACTGTAGCTTATTTGAAATAAGGAATAACTGAATGTAATCTACTTGTATTGAAGGATTTGCTTAATGAATTGCAATACATCATTTTATGAAATCCTATGAGATTGTTAAAATAATGCAGAATATGTGATTATGTTTATGATATAATGTTGAGTGAAAAAACAGATTACAAAGTGATCTCATTTTTCTAAAAGGAAACAAAACAAAAAACTAACATGTTCTATTAATAGAAAATTTCTGGGATGACATTCCAATTCTCTAACATGACTTTCTCTGGACAATAATAAATAATTTTCATATTTTGCTTATTACTATTTTCTATATCCTCTATTAAATGAAAAGAGAAAGGGGGTTATTTTTAGATTAAAAAGTAAAATAAAAACAATACTAATAAAATGGAACATTCAACTTGCTATTGATGGGACTCAGAAATATCTCTAATTCAGTTTCAAGATATGCAATATGAAATGAGAAAAAAAATTTGAATGAGTTCAATGCAAACCTGTTAACTTGTAATAAAATATAAATCCGCTTTAGTAATTAACCAACTTATTTGAAGAAGTTGACAGAAAAATAACTTTAATTCTTTTCACTGCTAGGACAATTACCTCTCTAAAAGATATACCTAAAGAAAGTAATTCCACAATAACTGACAGTTAAAATGAATGAACATTAAATATGTTATTATTATTATTATTGTTTTTCTTTTTGTTTACTTCAACTTCTATTTAAGGTATTTAATGAATCCCTTTATTCTCTTTTTTATTCTCCCAAAGTCGTTAGCAAACCACTTAACAAGGCCTTGAATGCCGGGACATACCTACAACTGGTGTAATAAATTACTATGGCTGGTAATAATCTCACATTTGTTGATATTTATTTCATATGTGTATATAAAAATGAAATTTTCTATAGAGGAATTGTCTTAAAATGTATATAAATTGGCATTTAGAGAGAAAATTGACTGGGTTGCTAAATTGGTTAGAGCATCATCCCATACACCAAAAAGATTGCAGTTTCAAGCCCTGATTGGGGTCTCAGGGTGTGTATGGGAGCAACCAAACAATGTTTCTCTCTCACATTGATGTTTCTCTCTCTTTTTATCTTTTTCTCTCTAAAATCAATAAAAACATATGCTTGGGTGAGCATTAAAAAAAATACACAAAACAATTTGGGCTACATGAGCCATAAATAATTTTCCATTATCATACACCACTAAATTTTGGGGTTTCCTTGTTGCAGCTAGTGCTATATTATATACATAGTCACATCTCTATTATCTGAGTTCAATTGAATGAGGCACTGCCTTTCTCATAAGTATTTATAGTCCGTTTGAGAAAAATAATCACCAGTGTGTGGTAAGAGCTCTACGAGAGGACTCAGAGCTCTTTAGGGGGACATAGTGGGCTGAACACTTCTGTGAGAGAAAGGTGATGCTAGCCAGAAGTGACATCAATAAAAAAAGAAACTTCGAACTGTCTCAAGCAAATTAAGATGTATGATTACCTCGTAAATCAGGCTTTTCTTTTTGTTTCCTGCATACTACACCAATCAGTTCTGTTTAGTCCCATTGCTAAATCCTCTGTTAATTTTCTCTTAAATCTAGACCTTCTCCAAGATGTAATCCTCCAGTTCTCTTCTCATGTTACACACTGCTGATTCAAAACCTCCAGAGCTTCCAGGGTGAAATCTGAAACTACCTCCATAAATGGAGGACAAAGAGAAACCAAAGAGAGAGGCAAGCCACTCCAGGTTGGTAGGTGGCGGGTTTAACAATCAAGGAAACTTACATAGAAGAATTGTGCTGGGCAGCCACACATGAGTAGCTCTCTGTACCTGCCCACCAAAATCTGAATTGGGTTTAACCGGGTTCAGTCACATATACCATCCTGACGATCTCCAACCACAGATTGCTTTCTCCAGGCTGCATCCTTGCAAATGGCTCCTTCGAGTCCAAGGACAGAGGGGGAGGGTGTGGAGCCTCCGATAGCCGGGGCCCCGCTTGAGGGTCAACTGGCAACAGTGTTTTCTTGAGGATCTCCTTCAGCACACACTCATGTCAAAAATATTATGCGTGACATGAATACAAATAACTTCTGCCTTGTTATTCATAGCCACCGGGAAGCCTTAGGCCTTGTGTTGAGAAGTGATTTGTAGTGAACTGATTTGCTTATATATCTGTTCTCTTTGTTAGCTAGAACACATTTGCGAGCATGGGAGTGTGCCATAACAACGTTTGTACCTCTGACACTCAGCCAGCGCCTGGGCTAAAACATGCAAAATTAGCCTTACTGTAGAAATGAATGAAGAAAATAGACAAACGACTCCCTTTCTTCAACAACAAGAAACTGGGAAATGGGGTAATATCATTAGGTATTGGTATTACTCATAATGTGGTATTTGTAAATGTTAATATAAGTTAGGTAGAGGCTACATCAGTTAACAAGAATTTTTAAAAAAAATTCCAAGACTTCAGCCACTCAAATAGCTTTGGTCTATCCCCATGTTTTGTTTCAAATATATATAATATTTTTACCTAACTTTTCTTAATAAAAATAAATTATTTAAGCACTCAATGCTTTCAGAGTACATATTCTATGCAGAACACTATAGAAGTTAGCATGTTAAGTAGTTGCATAAGTTTTCAAAATTTCTAAAAGAGGACAGATTGAGCTGAGGATAGGTTTTTAGCACTTCCAATGTTGCATTCCTTTTTCCTGTGTAATTAGTTTTCTGTAAACTAATCCTCTGAAAAAGTAATTTTTTCCTTTCTGTATATAGGAAAAAGAAGACATATATAGTATAGAGAAGACAATTTCTGATAACTGAACTAACTCTTTAATGTATAGTATATAATTTAATAGGTTGCTATTGCAAAGAATTGAAACAATACAATCCAAAAGTACTATATTCCAACAGTAGACATTGTCTCTGTATTATTATTTTATGTTTCTGTGAAATTGTTCACAATACACTAAAGCAATAATTAAAAATCTGCCTTAAGATTTTCTAAACCTTATGCCAAATGATTTTCCCCATATCTCATTACTCATTATATGTGTTTTGTATTAAAATCCAATGCTAAGGTTGCCTAAATAATCTGAGGAAACTCACTAGTCAAGGCAATAAAAATAAATACCTGAATTCTTTTTATATTTAAAAGGACATTGTACTGAATTAACACAATCCATTTTCAACTTGATATTTGTACTGTAGGTCCTTGGATTACATAGGAGATCCATTCCGGCGTAAGTCGGGACCCACCTACATAAGCACCTACATCACTCACATGGAGCACATACACAGCAGTAATGAAGTGAAACAGTAAAAAAAAAAAAAAAAAAAAAATTAAAAGAAAAATAACAATTGCTGACCTTTATTTGTGGTAAATAAGTAATAAAAAACATAAAGCACATATGTACATACATTGAAATGACAGAACTTTTTTTAATATATAAATAAATGGGAGCTGGCAACTTAACCACGAAACGACGTACGTGAGTCCGATGTAACCTGAGGACTGCCTGTATATGCTATAGAAAATGCACTCTTGCAAAAGTGAATTCCAAATGAAAATTTCCACTCCAGGTTAACAAAAAGATAGCAAAGATAGCAGATAGCTCTCAAATATCCACAGAATTTAATCCCAATATAGGCTCTGATTTCAAACTGATAGAAGAGACAGAAATCACTGAAGGTTCTTTCTCTAAAGCCATTTCCTATAATTTACTCATCAAAACTTCTAAAAAGTTCATAAAGGAAATAGAAAAAGTTCTCATTTAGTAATATTCTACTATACATTCTCATCAAGAAGGTTTGTTTGAAACTGTAGGATTCAATTAATTTTCTATAAATATCACTGTTGCTTTCCTGGGTGACCTTGAAAAATGAAGTAGATTCTATTTTATTAGCAAAGGAAGGAAAGATGACTTAAGAAAAAACATGACTTCTATCAGTGATTTCTTTCACAATGATATTTAGTAACAGAATCACAACTGCTAAAAAAAAAATAGGAGCTTCCATTGTTTGCTTGACCCCTAAAAATCATGTTTTTCTAGAAGAGTGGATTGAAACAGCTGGCTTAAACAACAGTGGGAAGTCCGGGAGGGTTGGTGGGGTGGGGGGTAAGAGATCAACCGAAGGACTTGTATGCATGCATATAAGCATAACCAATGGACACAAGACACTGGGGGGGTAGGGGCGGCCAGGGGAAGGTCAAGGGGAGAAATAAAAAGGAGACATATGTAATACTCTTTGTAATACTTTAGGCAATAATAAAAAAAGAAACAGCTGGCTTATTCTCTGTGTTTTGAAAAATCTCTCACTTGACTAATTAGGTGCCAAACCACAACATTAGGGGAAATACAAAGATCTATGATCTCCATTTTCAAGTTTTATTTAAATACCAGCATCAATCAAAATATATTTATAAACATAAAAGCAAAAGCTAAAACCATAATTTAAGAGAATGTATATTTATAATAATAAACTAGGTCTGTAATTCTGGAACAAACTAACTGAGAGAAAAGAGGAGACAAAGTAATGATAAATTCCCTTTTTCCATAGAGAGAGCTAGGAATTATGACTTTGCTCTTGGCTTTGATGTTCAGATAACCATACAGTACTTAATTGATAAACAAACTATGGATCGAAGAATATTATTATTAAATCTAAATTCAATGTTATAGTTGATAGTGAAACATAATGTTTATTCTTATTAAAGTAAGTAATAATACAAGAATGCTCCTCATTACTCCTTTATTCAGCATCATCAATAATATTTGTTGTATTACATGTGCTGTATAAGTAGCTACTTATTCCTCATAAAAAACTGCATGAAGAACTGTTGTTATTCTCATTTTACGGATTTGGAAAATGAGGCTTAGGGAGGTCAGTTTGCAACTTAACTCCCACTATAAGGAGATTACAATGACACTTAGTAAGTGGTAAAGCAAGGTTTATAGACTAGGTTTACCTGACACCAAAGATCATAATTTGAACCCAAATGCAGCATTGCCCCTACTTTTCAAGAACTACTGGCCAATTTAGTAATGTGGGAGATAGAAAGAGGCACAAAGTTATGAAGAAAATAAATTGTTATTTGATTAAAACCTTGTTTAATGTAATAAACAAAAAAAATCAACTGGAAAATACTTGAAGAAAGAATAATTGGGTTTGTCCAGTTATAAGTTAAAATATGCAAAGGATTTTCTTTTATAAAATGAAAACACTGCTCGTTAAAACTACAAGGAAAAATGTCTAATTTATAAAAAAATACATTTATGAGTAAGCTTAAAAATACATGGATGGAATCTGTATTAGGAGAATTACATGAATTTCTCAAAATTCACATAAGCAAGCCTGATATTGCAATTATTTTTTATCTTTAATGTTATTACAAAAACAAAAACCTTCATTTTTTTTCCCTTTTTGAGGGTAACAGAAAGGCCTTCAACTACAAAGAAAAAAATAGATGAGAATAAAACTTTTTTTAAATAAGTAAGATGAGGGTGATTGTGCCATCTATATATATAAAAGCCTCAGTGACCGTTACAACCAGTTAACCGAATGACTGGTTGATTGGTCACTATGACATGCATTGACCACAAGGGGGCAGACGTTCAATGCAGGAGCTGCCCTTTGGTGGTCAGTGCGCTCCCAAAGCCAACTTTCCACAGCCAGCCAACCTCTGGCCCCGATTGGCCCCTATCAGGACTGGGCGAGACTGCCCCGATCGCCGGCCAGGCTGAAGGACCCCACCCGTGCATGAATTCATGCACTGGACCTCTAGTATTCATATAAAATTGTACTGTAAAACTACAATAACAAAACGGTATGGTACTTGAAAATAATCAACAGAGAGATCAGTGGAACAATAAAGTGTCCTTTAAATATTTCTTAAAAAAATATGTTTTTATTGATATTTTAGAATGAGAGGAAGGGAGAGGGAGAGTGATAGAAACATCAATGATAGAGACACATCAATTGGCTGCTTCCTGCATGCCCTTCCCAAAGACTGAGCCAGCAACCCCAGCATGAGCCCTGAGAATCACACCTCTTGGTTCATAACGTCAATGTTCAACCACTGCAAAACACCGGCTGAGCTAAATATTTCTTGTATAAGAATCTAATATGTATTAAAGGAAATACTATCAACTAATAGGGAAGGAAAATTACATAAGTGTTGATGAAAGTAGACTATGTGAGATGGAATAAAAATATTAAATACCACAAAATAATAAATTTTAAAAGTAAACCATAGAGTGATGTCAGCAAGATGGTGAAATAGAAGTTCCAGACTGCATAACCCCACAGAGCCACAAACTTAACAGAAATAAACAGTCCCAAACGGCTGTATGAGAACTCCAAAAATCAGTTAAGTGCAGTATTCCAAGCAAGCTCAAAGTCAAGAAGAGCCACATTGAAATGAATAAGAAAAGCCATTCATCTCAACCATGATAGTTGTTTTCCCAAGAGAGCACAGCTTGACGAAAATGGGATTAAAAGTCCAATTCATGGGTTTTCTCTGGGGAAGGAAAGAAAAAAGTGGAATGTATATCCAATATCTCATATTCTCAGGGTATCCCAAGAGAGTGGTTTCTGTCTCACCTGACTCAAGCACTGATGGGAAACCAGACTGTTTGGATGTATAGGGGCCTTTGAGAACAAAAGGGAGCTCCGAGTGCTAGAGAACCTGCAGGACTGTAGACAAACACCAGAAAAGGCAGGAGATTCTAAACTCCTGAAAAAGGAATCCGTGAACCCCACTGATTGAGAAATTATAAGCACAAGTCCAGAGAAGATACATCCCCAGAAAAGGATTGAGAAGTCCCCCAGAATTTCTAGCTATGCTGGCTGATGAAGGTTCTTACCTTTACAAAGCCTGCCTATGAAGACTAGCAGAAATAGTTGTTTTCAAATGTACAAATCCCAGAAGAAAAAAAAAATAAGGCACATGAAGAAACAAGGTAAAAGACCCATTCAAAAGAACAAAATAGATTTCCAAAATTGACATTAAAGAAATGAAGATCTCCGGCCCTGTCAAGGTGGCTCAGTTGGTTGGAACATCATCCCATTAGCCAAGTGGTTGCAATTTCAATTCCTGGTCAGAGTACATACTTAGGTTGCAGGTTCAATCCCTGGTCAGGATACACATACGGGAGGCAACTGATTGGTGTCCCTCCCGCCCCCCTCCGGTCTCTTTCTCTCTCCCTTCCTCTCTCTAAAATCAATAAACATATATTCCAGTGAGGATTTAAGAAACGGAAGAAAGGAAGGAAGGGAGGGAGGGAGGAAGGGAGGGAGGGAGGGAGGGAGGGAAGGAGGGAGGAAGGAAGGAAGGAAGGAAGGAAGGAAGGAAGGAAGGAAAGAAGGAAGGAAGGTCTTTGAATGACCTGGCCAAAAAATAATAATAAAAATAGTTGTCTTAAAGAAGCTCAATGTGCTACAAGAAAACACAGATAGACAAATAAATAAAATCAGAAAAATGATATATAAACAAAATAAGAGTATCAACAAAGAAATAAATACAGTACTATAGAAAAGATTAAAACAAATTCTGGGAACTGAAGAACTGAATTGAAATATTTACTAGAGGGATTTAATAATGGACATAATTAAACAGGAGAATCTGCTAACTCAAAGACAGATCATTTGAAATTACTACATCAGAGAAACAAAGAGAAAAAGAATATAAAAACAAGTGAAGAAATCGCAAGAAACTTATGGAATATCACAAAATAGACTAGATTATGCATTAAGGGAGTCCCAGAAAGAGAAGCAAGAGGAAAAAGGAACAGAGAACATATCTGAAGAAATAATTGCTAAAATCTTCTCAATTCTGAAGAAGGAAAGAAACATTCAAATCCAAGAACAAATGTACCCCCAGGTAACTTAAACTCAAAGAAGCCTATATTGAGACAGGTTCTACTCAAACTGTCAAAAGTGAAACAAAACAAACAAACAAACAAACCCAAATTCATAAATTACTAAGTATTCCTCAGCGATAATAGTTGTGTATATTTAACACATGATGATGATGATGATGATGATGATGATGATGATGATGAAGGATTCTAAGGTTTTGTGGTGCCACCCTTTGACAGAAAATTTTCTGTTGTTCATTATCTACTAGTATGCTGTAAAAACAATGATTTATAGATATAATCCCACTACTAAGTATACACTAACCTTTACACAATTAGGTGCTGCTTTTCTTTCTTTGTCCTGAAGCTAAAACCTCAGAAGAAAATCTTATCACTTATAAATAACACTTAGCAAAATCAATTTACCATATCCCCCTCAAATAAACTGAAAGTTCCCTGAAATGTAATAAGCTATTGTTTTTCATAGTTAGCATACACCCCCTCAAGACAGTCTAAACACATTCATCCCAGGCATTCAAAAATCAGAGCTTTAAACTCTTCTTCAAGGTTATAAAGTAATTTATCCTTTTTCTTGTTTTGAGAATACTAAAATTGCTAGCACTTCACAACAAAAGGTGCATTGAAATTTTACAACAATAATTTAAAAACTAGATATTTAATTGTGCTCCTTTGCCACATTTTGGCCTCTAAACATTATTTTCTAGGTTAGTCACACAATTCTTTTTCAGCATTATCACCTTCATTAACCCCCCTAAACAATGAAAATTGAAATCAGTTCCCAGTGGTCTGATTTGTTATCATTGGTTTTCTTGAAAGAGAGAATAACAAATCACTCCAAACCTCAAGGTAATATGAATAAGATAGATTAAAAATATCAGAGGATAAAAATGAATTTTTATCCTATAAGGATGATTAAGCATTTCTAAGCTAGCACAAAACAGCTGAAAAGCACAATAGACACAGACATCAATATGAATATAACATATAGCCAAAGATCAGAAAAATCTTAAGCAAATGGTTATTTCAATTAAAAAAATAATTTCCTGTCCACATCAGAAATACCTAATTGTCCGAACGCTTCACCTCTCAGGTTACTGAGGAGATATCAAAGGGAGTTAGGTGGTCAGGAATCGGGACCATGCGGACAGGGAAATAGAAGTGGGAACCCAAGGAGGTGGGGTTACTCAGGCACCCCCAACTGGTGGGGAAGGAAGGGCATGCTCCAGAGGCAAGAACTTTAAAATGTATGGATATGGCTAAGACAGGCTTCTTGCGGGTCACAATCACAAGACAGTAAGGCATAGAAACCAATCCCAGGGATGTTCCTAAGGCAAAATTATTTGAAAGGATCAATCAGGAACTAACAAGCATATACACAAAAAAAGCACACGTTTCCTCTGCTCTCTCCCCAGTGCACTGGACGCTCCTATGGCAGGCGATGGGTTCCACTGCATCCACATGGCTTATGGCCATGGGGGCCTCCACACATGGTCTAATAGACTTTAATTGGCTTGGATGCTAAACTGCTCCCGACTGTACATGGAAAGGAAGCTCTGGACCCTGGCCTGCTCCTGGAACCCCAGCTGCACCTTTTCCAGGACAGGATTCTCGCAATAAACTTTGGTTCCACTAACCTTTTTTGGCTGCCACTTCGTTCTTCAATTTTGAGAGACAATGAACTCAGACTCAAACATCCACATTTTGGTTTCATTACTACACATACACATTTTACTTTTATTAACTTTAATATTTTATATAAAATAGATAATCTCATTCCATGTCACTTTCCTGACTGACTCTCAGGATTGGAAGTGACTTTAAAGGCCATCGAATTCAATATTCCCCTTATTTCATGACACTCCATGTGTATAGCTAATTGATTTTTCTTATAGCACTGACAAATAGACCATGATTCTACCCTTGAATACACCTACAATTGTGGAAGCTGCAAATATTTCATGAGCATCAACCATGTGGCTGAACAGATGTAGGTACATGGATTCACATGTAAACTAAATGACCAAAGATCTTTGGGGAGGGTGGGGGTAAAGGGGGGAGATCAACCAAAGGACTGGTATGCATGCATATAAGCCTAACCATGGACGCAGACACCAGGGAAGGTGAGGGCATGAGTGGGGCGGGGGGGCAATGTGGGGATAAGGACACATATGTAATACCTTAATCAATAATAATAAAAAAAGAGCTTACATTCTAGTAGCTCCTGGAATGGAATTCGCCTCTTACACCTATTTTACTTCATTTATTCAATAAGTAATCACTGAGTGCTAATATGTGTCAGAAACGCTTCTCTGTACTGATAAACCAAAAATGAATAAAATACAGCAAGTCTTAGATCACTATGAGAAAGTTATTCTATATATTTAATGGGAATTTTCTTCTCTATAATTATCTCCCTGTGTTTACCTCTCTTTAGGTCACACAGATTGGGTCTAATCGCTCTGCCCCAGGAAAGCCCTCCAGATATAGTTGCCTCTCTAGCACCTCCCACCTTGTTTTAGAGGCCATTCCCCAAGGCTTTTTCCTTCAGGTGCTAAGCATTCTATGTGGACCACGAATTTAAAGACAATGAGTGGCCTGGCTGGCATGGCTCAGTTGTTGAGGTTCAACCTATGAACCAGGGTTCAATTCTGGGTCACGGCACATGCCCAGGTTGTGGGCTCATTCCCCAGTGTGGGGCATGCAGGAGGCAGCCAATCAATGATTCTCTCTCATCATTGATGTTTCTATCTCTCCCCCTTCATCTCTGAAATCAATAAAATTATATTTAAAAATAAATAAAACCAATGAGTGAAGTGAGCTGAGAGGAGTACAAAGACAGGATCACTGCTTCTCCATGGTTGGTTTCCATGTAAGAGTCTAAAATATATATTATTAACACTTAAAAATATCCCTTTCCAATGCCTAAGATGTATTAATAATCAAAATCTTTAAAGGAAGCAATGACTTTTTGTAAGGGGTCTAATGGTAAGAAAGAAACCATGCTCCCAGCAGGAACTGCATGAATGTGAGCATCTTTTTTTTTTTTTATAATGAATTCCATTTTATTGATATTTCTGTCTGTCAGCTTATTTTTTTTCTTTTTTTTTTTTTTAGCTTTTTCCCTTTATTGAGCGTCTTTTTTACAGAAATGTATTTCTTTAGAATCTCACTCTAAATTTCTCTTTTTTAATGAAGAACCCCTATTTTGCCTAAACATGACTTTAAATGATTCTGTTTTATTCTATTCAGAATATTTCAATGAAAAATGAAAGTACTAAGAGACTTTGTAAGCTAGCATAAGCTTTCAAACTGAACTATTAATCAGCATGAAGAAAGATAAGATGTTCAGAAGGATTCAGAAAACTCTTGACTTCTGTAACTGAACCTCAGAGATGAGCATTGCTAATTTCAATTTTCCTCTGGATGACAACACATTTAAAGAAGAAAATTGCTATAACCAAAGAATGGACTATTCTGCAGTTGAAACAAAAGATGGAGAAACAGCAGTACTTTTTTGAGCCATTTGGATATTACAGATGCCTTAGACAGCTTTATAGTCTGATAGTGTCGCGTGGGAGGCCTCTCCTCAGGGAAGCAGTATATTCCCAAACAGAATGATGATTGAAATAACTGAAAGGACAACTAGAATTTTATAAAAACTTAAAAGAAATCCAACTATCTGTCCCATCCCTATTCTAACCAGATGTCTTTTTCTACTTGTGGGTCAAGATTTGCCCATATACTGAACCAAATTTCCTCTTTGGCTGCAATAAGGTTTAATGTCTCTGACCTTAACTTTGAAAGCTATCAAATTTCTCTCTTGCCTGTGGAATCTGTGAGCATTTGCCTAAACATACAGTCTGTATTCTGACTCTTGATTTCCTGAGCTCCTGGTCTATGTCCGCTATTTCTGTCTGACTTCCTAAGCTTTTATGTCTGGTTTGGATCAAGAATATCCTGACCCTGACTTTTTGAACAACATAGAATCCTGACTTCTGGTTCCAATCTTCATCATCATTGTGCATTTCCTGCCACTTTGAGCCCTAATTTCAAACTCTCATCTACACTGGCCAAGAACTAATCTTCCCTTATGTCCACCTGCCCTTTTACATTTTTACCTTTAATCACCTTATGCACGCCCTGGTTTCTGATTACTATCTGGTCCTGACATGGTGAAACCACAGTCAGTCTGTTCAATATCTGACTGCTGTTCTTCCAAATACACCACTAAAATGTAGTAACTATTTGCTGAGTACTACTGTGGGTACTGTGCGTGTGTATGTGTGCATGCATCTGTGTGTATCTGCTTAGGATTCTCACAAAAATCTAGTAACTTTTCATTTTATAGGTTGCAAGCAAGAATCCCAAAAGTACAGTGATTTTCCCTAAGCCACACAACTAATAAATGTTAGAAGAAGACAACAAATCTTTTTCTGTCAGGCCAGAAAATTATTCTCTGTGGGAGACAGTTACATGAGTGTCCCTCAATAAATGCTACCTCTTGTTATTCCTACCCTGATGCAGTCTCCCTATGCTGATTCTGTCTTACCTATGGGTCTTCTTTTGGCTAACGGGACATCAGCAAGCAAACATAACACCAGCAAAAGCTTGGTAACCAGTTTCACATTGGGTAAGTCTTATTTGTTTAAAACACCTGCTCCTGGAGGCAGCTACTATATACAAAGTCTGACCAGTCTGAGTCTGCCCTGCTGTAAGAAAGCCCAAGCTTAGTATATGTAGAGACCATGTAGATGAGCATAGAGATGTCAGGTATGCAAGTGAAACTTTCTTGGACCTTCCAGCAAAGACCAGACCAGCTACTGATAAAATATAGCCAAGTGAGTGTGACCTAATTTTTCTCAGGGAATTCCTGTGCATAATAAATAATAAATTGTTGTCTTAAGTCACCAAGTCCAACTCAGGACTTGCTGGCTTAGAAAAATAAAATATTTCTCATTCTCAGCCCCTCCAAAGGCAAAAAGGTTCTCAGAGTAAGAGATAACCTCTGATTAAGACCAAAGAGCTACTAGTCAAACATGGCCTCAGATTAATATGAAATGAAAAATGTGGCAGTAAGGTATCTCTTAAAACCCATATAAGAACCACTCAGCTAGAAGATAAGAACTTCTAAAAATCTTAAGGATATTGCTCCATAGCATCTTGACTCTCAGTCTAAAGTAGAAAAGTGTCTGTCTTAAAGGGATTGTGGAAGTAGATTGATTTTACTTAATGGAATGAAATATGATTGGATACATGGAAAAACCACAATGTGTGTGTGTGTGTTTTTTTAAGTACCATCTTGCACTAAAAGGGAGAGAGGCTGACAAAAAATTGAAAAGAAGCTTCCAAATTTTACTGGCATAAAAAAGGCTAAAAAAGTTACTCAGCTACAAACATGGGCCATTTCTTATGGGAAAGGAAGGATGACTTAGAGGACACAGCCAAGAACAATGGAATAGAAAAATCACATTTAAAGACTGGGGACTTTTCAAGAAATATTCCTTGCCCATAGATTTGAGGCAATTGGTAGCATGCTCCCAGTTGGATTTCAGAATTGTTATTCAACAGTGATTGCTATGTGCTCCCTATGTCCCTTCTATTGAATGGCCAAATTTATTGCCAGAGATACAATAATCTTCATCTCATCATGGTGTATTGGGGGAGAGGGATGTACAGAGATTATATTAATCTTCTAAGAGATCAAGTCTCTGAATCAAGAGAAACTATACCTGAAGAGCTCCAACTTCAGATGTACCTAATTTAGATGGTAAGATCTTGGACCCAGAACCTGAAAACTAATGCTATAATGTGATGAACTTTCAGAGAAGAGAGACATGAATTGCTGTGGCCAGAAGGAAGACAGTAATGTTAGTTACCAAGCATTCCTCCCCTCCTTTCCATATATGCTGCTCCTCACATCATGAAATAGATCCTATTTTTCTTTTCCTTAATTATGAAATAGACCTATGACTTGCTTTGACCAATAGAATGCAACACAAATGACGCCCAGTCTTCATTGAAGACTTCAATGGTGCAATTTGTGTGGTAACTGGTCTAGGCCACAGCACACAGATATTTGGACAAACACATCTGGATGTTGCTTTGAAGGTATATTTTAGATGAGATTAACATTTGATTAAATGTTACTCAGTAGACTTTGAGTAAAGCAGATTATCCTCCATAATTGGGTGGGACTCATCCAGCTAGTCAAAGCCCTTAATAAAAAGATCGATATTCCTAAGGAATAGGGAATTCTTCCACAGCCTGCCTTCAGACTTGAGTTGCACCATTTAACTCTTCCCTGGGTCTCCAGCTTTTGATCTTTCTCTCTCTCTCTCTCTCTCTCTCTCTCTCTCTCTCTCTCTCTCTCTCTCTCTCTCTCTCTCCCTCTCTCTCATTAGTTCTATTTTTCTGGAGAATCCTCATTACCACAGAGAGAGGAAGAAAGACCATGCAGCAAAGCCATGAGGCAGAATTAGCCAAGTTGATACCATATGAAATAGAAGAATCACCCAAACAATCCCTGTCCAAATATCTGGCCCAACAAATTGTGAAGAAAAACCTCAATAACACTGTCAGCCACTAAGTTTGAGGTTCATTACAGAGCATTAAGTCAGTAAGACATCTTCTTTACTTCCAGCCATTCTCTCTCCCATCCAGGCATGAGCTTAACCTTCCTCAGAGCTTCAGCTCCGACAGCAGTCCAAGGTCAGGCAATAACTGGGAATATGTCAGTCTCCAATCAGTAGAGCCTCAATTTCCTTCAAACCAATTATTTGGAATCATGTTTTCCTCTATATAATAAACATTTTTGGATTTTTAATCAATAAACCGCTCTTATAAACATCTTATAGCTTCAGCTTTCATTTAAAGGTCTATTTATAAAAATTAGAAAGGGGACTAAGCCCAGACAAAGATACTCTAAGGGGGAAAGGAAGCTCAGCCCTTTTACACAAAGTCCTCTTGACCCTTAGGGTCTCTAAATCACAGTAAATTCAGAATTGGAGTCATTGGATCACCAGAAGTGCTGCCGCAGGTGTCACCGAGCCACTCAAGGACAGTGCTACAAAAATAATTGGATACAGCTTAAGAGAACAGTATTTGTGAATGGAAACAGCCACAGTAGCCTCTGAGAACTGAACAATAATGAGGTCAATTGAGTCTTGCTTGTCTCTGTTCGAGGAAAATGTCACGCTGCAGCTACCTTGAGACACAGGCTCAGGGCACAGGCAGTGCTGGAACATGTGGCAAACAACAAGAGTGGATGCAGAGTGCTGTGCAATGCTGCTCAGAAAAAGAATTCACTGTAATTCTGAGTGTGTGATCCATCTGTCAATGCAGAAAAATAACACATTTGAGGGTGTGTTGATTTATGTGAAGAGGGCAAATCCTTATTAACATACTGAATGAAAATCGAATTGCAAGTCAGTTTTCTGGGGCTCTGTGATAGATGCAGGAGCACAATGTACAGCAAGTATACTTGTTATTAACCCTTCTGTAAGTTTAGGCATTACTATTCTTCCTCCTCCCTCCCCCAACAAAAGCAAGCAAGCAAGCAAGCAAACAAACAAACAAACAAAAACAGGAGTAGACTCTCTTTAATGTGTCCTGGTGGTGGACCATTTCAAGTTCATTGTCCAGAAGTACATATTAGCAGTGAATATTGAACTTTTTGTATAATTAATAGGACCATACATGTCTCCCCCTTTACTCCTGGAGCTGTGTTAATGGCTGCTGCTGCCCTGCAGCTGTGGTTCTGTGAAAGAATTCCCTTTAGATATTTAAAGACTGGATAGAACAGCCTGGAAGGTAATTATGGGAGAGGTTCTGGTAGTGCATTTGCTCCCTCAAAAAGAGCTTCTTTGCCAAACCTACTTAACTTAGAAAATGGCATAAAAACTTTCTTCCGACTCCTCTGCCATCCCTACCCTCTCCTGTTCCCTGTAATTCTTGAATAACAATAAAGTCACAGGGTTTATTGGATTCCCAGACTATGAGAAATATTGCAATAGGAGAAATGGAAAATTTATTGAAGATATGGAGAGTATCTAGACTCAAAAATTTTAGTCTTTTAGATAAGGTCTGAAAATGCTTTCCTTTTATCACAATCCACTGTAAAATGTGCAAAGCAATTGTGGCTGCAACTTTCTGACATATGTAGCACTTTCTTTTTTTAAAATATATATATATATATATAAAATATATATATATATATATATATATATATATATATATATATATATATATATATTTCAGAGAGAAAGGGAGAGAGTGAGAGAGATAGAAACATCAATGATGAGAAAGAATTATTGATTGGCTGCCTCCTCCATACCACACACTGGGGATCGAGCCTATAACCTGGGCATGAGCCCTGAGGGGGAATCATACCGTGACCTTCTGGTTCATAGGTCAGTGCTCAACCACTGAGCCACGCTGGCCCGGCATCTCTTTCTATTAAAGACAGACACAGCAAGTGAAGCGCCTGAGAGCATCCAGCTCTCTTTTTAAGAAGTCATAGTTACACCCTAATATCTTCCTTCTCTTCCACGCATGGCTGCAAAGCTGACAGAATCCACACAAATGTGTTTTGTTGCTTGTACAGGGCCCTCCTTCCTATTTGGTAATTATTTATTTCTGCCTTAGTTGTCTCCCTCTCATATACACCAAAGAGATTATTCCAATTCATGCTATTTCCCTAAGGAGTCTCTTTTGTGTCCCTGGTGCTCTAGCTGGATAGGCATGTCTTTCTGTATCATGTGGAAACCATCAAATTGTCTTTGCCTCCCTCTTCTCCATTTCAAAAACTATTATGTTCTCATGCATCCTCATCTCATTTCTCCTTCTGATGCTGATTTCTTAGCACACCTGTAATTTCATCCCTACCTGTGGGCAGCTCAGAGACATGAATGCTCCATGGACTGGTCACTTTCTAGGTAGTACGATGGAGTGGTGAAGAGCCAGCCTTTGGAGCTAAACCTTCTGGGTTTAAATTCTGACACCATCACTTGTTTGTATGACCTTGAGCAGATTACATAACCTCCCTGTGCCTTAGTCTCCTCATCTAAAATATGGATAACAGTAAGGTAGTTGTAGGCTTTTTAGGAAGAGTAAATTAGTTAGAGCATTTAGGACTCTGCCTGTACACAGTAAGCACTCAAATATTGTTAGTTGTTACTACCGTCAACCCTCCTTAAAGTCTGTCTCTGCCTCAACTGTTTCCTTAATTCTTTCATGTCCTTAAACATCTGTGCTTTTTGTGTTTATTACTTCAATACCCATCTTTTGAAAGAGTGATTTTTGTTTACTGATGAACTAGCTCATAGCTTCCTGACTCATTAACTTCTGGCAATTTCAGCTCCACTCCCCATACCAATAATTTTCTAGACTTTAGCTCCAAAGACTTTTTCTGTTCTCTTTCTTCACTTCTCCACGGACCACGGCTTTCACTGTAAACCTTTCTTTCTGCCTCACCGGCATCGCGCTGGATGCTCCTGATTTTCCGGTTATCTTTCAGACTTTTTCCCCTGATTCTCTGGGTCCGTTCCTTCCCTCAATTCTTAAATCAAGGTGTTCTCTGAGGTTTAGTTCTGCTCTCTCCACATTTCTGCTGCTCATGCTGGGATGCCCCGCAAGGCTGTATGCAAAAGCACACCTACAGCCTTCGGAAGAACAAGGTATGTTTGAGCATCTTGGACAATCATTGTATTAATTTATTTGACTAAAGTGCCCTTAGACACAAGCAGAATCCTACTTTCCAGCAACTATAGGTCAAAATTTGCTACTAGGTCAGCAAATTTTATTTGTTAACCCTTGAAGAGAAAATATCCACATGAAGTGAATGATTGGAAAATGTGGTACTTTAGAGTTGTTGGAGAACCAAGTGTCACTATCACTTTAAGAGAATCAAAGTGAATGTAGGCACTAATGTGATCACAGGTGGAACTAATAACTCCCTGCCTTAGGACTAGAACATCTCTGGAAGAGTAATTTTTTGAAAATTCAAGTGTGTGTTTTTAACAACCCAGTGTGTTTTCTTAATTTCATTTTAGATTGATAACACACACATACACACACACACACATCATTGGCTCCCATAAACTGGTTAAAATTCCTACCACAAATGTATTTGGACAAATGTTCTACTTACAAACATAAAACTATGTTTAGTTACATTTCCCTTTGAAGTTAGTCTGAAAACAGCAACAAGTCTAGAGATTCTAACTTTAGAGAACTAAAGTGCCACTATCTATTGTGTCAAAATGTACTTGTTTAAAATTATAGTTTTAATTGAAAATATTTAAAGGTCTTTACAAACAGTACTGTTCGGCGCACAAGCCTGTATGTGATGACAATGCAAAAGATAACAAACAAAAATATCCAGAACCATCTTGAAGTAGAAGGTGCATCACAGAAAATCTGGTGGCTGGAAACACCACAGCACAGGCCCCAACCACACCTAGCGAACTCTAAGTGAGCCTGCAGGTGGCTATAAATTTGCAAGGTGTGTTTTAATGCTCATTTAAAATCTAAATGTTTAATCACTGTGGAGATGCAAATGAGCCTAACTTGAGAGCCACTGAATCGAAACTCCTGAGAAAAGAGCTCCATGGAAACACCTCATTAAAAGATGCAATATTTTAACTAATTTTGAAAACAGCTTGAAAGTTAAAAAGCAAGAGAGAAACCTTGGCTATGTGCAATGCTTCAAAAGCACAATCAAACAAGCAGAGGAAAAATTGCTTAAAGCATCATCAAGGTTAGTTTCAGAATCCCTGTGGGAGGAAGGACTGCTGAGACAGGGGCAGGTTGGTGGAGCACAGCATGGCTGGGTAGGTTGAATCTGTTTTGATTCAAAAGAGGCAGTTGAGAGGATAAAGGGTATTTTTTTGCAAGGCGAAGAATCATTGAACAGTCAAGAATCTGAAGATAAACTGTGTTTCTTTTTACCTAATGTTAGGATGAAAACACAGATATGAATGATATAAGCACTTTATTAGTCATCTACACTTATAATGTAGTCTGCCCAGGCATGCTATTTGTCAAAGTTCTTGAAGGTAACACTGGCGAAGAAATTTTCCACAAGATTTAAGCATTTTAGTTAGTATGATATTAACTAGGAAAAATTGCTGGGCTCAAATCTATATGAAACAAACCTTTTGAAGCATGAGGATGCATGAAAGACATTATGCCCCTGACTACTCCAGCAACCTCTCTATTGTGTCAATCACTATGCTAGATTCTAGGGATGCTACTCTGAACAGAGCAGGCATGTTCCTATTCTTATAGTGTTCACATTTACCAACAGCCAGCTTCAAGTTTATTTTTTCCCTTGATTTTTTCTCAGGGTGTTGAACAACTGAGTAAAACTGGTATTATTTCCGATAAAATTGTAATAAATGAAAAGAGACTTAGAAAGCTTTCACTACTACCTAGATATCTAGATGTATTCTTGATAAAACAAAAAATAGTACTCATGGTTAGTTTTCTGATTTAGACATAAAGTAGTTTATATCCATCTAAATAACAAAGACATCATGATAAATCAAACAATAAAACCTATATATTATGAGTTAATTTGTTGTTCACACTTAAAACAAATTGTGGATCCCATGGGTTTGTTTATCAGCAGATTTTCCCACCCTAAGTCGGAATACCCTCATTCAATGATTGCAAGGTAAAATTGTAGTGATGGTTTTTATAGAGTGCAACAAATAGTAACATGGCATAGAAGTTTGATAATTGGATGGAGATATCAGAATATGAATAATTTGAGGCTCAGTTCATTTATATGTGACAAAAATATAGCAGTAGTCACAAAGCAAAGATCATTATTTGCTTTTTTTTTTATTAAAAATGACCTTTCTGAATATTTTCATGGGAGTATATAAAACTAACCAGTGGACCAGAGACTCTCTTTGTTCACTCCACATAGACAAGTGAGTCAGCAACTTAGTAAGTAGATGAATTCATTAAAATTTTTGGCAAGAGCAGGCTGAGAACATGACATCATCCTTCCATTTGTGATTCTGGCTTGGTCCTCCTGTGGGATTCCCTGTACACAGCTCCTGTGTTTAAAAATGACTTTCTGAGTACCCACATGTACTTGTGAATTTGTTTCCTAAGAATAAGGTAACACCAAGACAGGGAAGAAAAGACATGCTGAACCCAATATAACCAATTAGCTGCCTTTAGTTCAGTCCAGTTACACATGAAAGCGATAAACTCAAGGAATAAAATGTAGGGGGTCACCTTTTGGTCATTACTTTCCCTCAACACCAACATGAATCCATCAGCCATTTCCTTCCTCTCTTTTCCCAGTTTTTATCTCAGGATCCATGCAACCCATTTTCCACTCACAGGAAGAAGAATCGTTTAAAAATCTAAATAAGATTATTAATCTGCTTGCTTTAAGGCCTCAATACTTTGCTGTGGCATTTCAAATAAAATTCAGTTCTTGGCTTATTCTTTCAACTGCATTCTGTGCCATAATTCCCTAACCTCCGTTCTATTTTCCCTTGTAGCTTCCTCACATCTGAGGGGCTTTACACATATGGTTTGTCTTTGCCCAGGTGACTTGTCCCCAGCTCTTGACTCTATGACTACATTTATTCAACTACCTGTCTATGGTCTGTCTGCCTCTCACTAGATGGTAAACTCCAAGATAGGCTTTGTCTGTTTCTGTCACCGTTGTATTCCTAAAGACTAGTACATGCTGCATACTCAGAAAAGAATTGTTGTTTAAATAGATGAATCTCAATATAGCATAAACTTATTAATGGATAAATCAGGAAGAAATTTAAGTGTGACTAGATCATAGAGTAGAATGAAGAATCTACACATTTTTTTAAATGAAACACGTGATATTAATAAATCTTGCACTTTAAACTGTGCTACCAAATAACCTGGGTTATAACTTTGGTCTCCTCTGCATAGAAATGAATTGGAAACTTCGCAGGATCTGGGATCTATATTCTATCTCTGATAATATCATGGCCTCAATTGTCATTCATTTCTGAGCAGAGGATCCTTAAATATTTCTCTCATCTCTCATGCTTTACGGCCCAAACATCACTCCTCAGAGCTAAACCCTTTTCCTCTGCTCCTCATCTCTGAAGGATGGCAGCCTTCAAGAAATTATGTTTGCCTCTTTCCTCTGTAGTCTGTGTTTCATCTCTTCCCTTTAATAAGTACCTTGGTAAAATCCTTCAAATTGATCCCTTTGTCTCTATAGTCAATACCTTGAACCAGAAGTCCCTCACTGCTTGCCTAATCTACCTTTAAGCTTTTCTAATTAGTCTTCCTTAGTATAATTGTTCCCTACCTCCAATCTATCCATCTCTAAATCATAGCTCTACTTATTTCATCCCCCAGCTCAGAACCTTCCACGGTTGTCATTGACTACAGAAAGTAATCCCAACCTCTTAACATAAATGTGATCACACTCCATGAAATGCCCTTGATCGGTATTTATAGTCTATAATCCTCAACCACCCACTTTCCTTTCATAATTTTTTGCATTCAGAACTCTCCATGACTCAACACTATACGAATAGCTTCAGTATTTGTTTCATCTCTGATTTTTGCTCTCAGTAGTTTCTCTACCCAGTATGTCCTTCCCATGATCCGTGCATTCTTGGTCCTTTATACACGTTGATTTGCTGAGTACGCTGAGTAAATAAACCCGTGCCTTTTTTTCAAGGTCAAGCCTATGGCAAATTCTCCGTGAAATCTTTACCAATTCCTCCAGTCAGATTACTCTCACCCTCTAAGCATTTACTGTACTTGGCAGTTCTATTTTAGTATATTTCACATACTCTACTTCCTAGTAATACTTGTTGGACACATATCTATCCTTCCCACTAAATTGAAATTTTCTTAATGGATAGGACTATTGTTAATTCCTTAATAATTCTTCTATAGTATCAATTAGGTAAATTGAAGGTGAAGTGATTGAAGTTAGGATGAGGGTGAAGCGTCTGTGGCAGTGGTGGTGATGGTGATGGAAAGGAGGTGGTAGATGAATTGTGTATGTGACAATGGTGGTATGGCGGTCCCAGTATCATCCTCAGGGATGTCAAAAATTCTCAAACTGTGAATGAATTATAATTCCATATTTGACTAACTAAAATCCTTCATGAAACCAGGTATATGTTCCAAGAAGTTCTTATGCCATGAATGTAGGTTATATGAGCATTCCAATCATCACCCATTAATGTTTAAAGTGCTTGGTTAAAATATTGGTCAGAATTCAAAAGCAATTGATCTAATTACTTCTCATATATTCTCATATCCTAAAGCCCTAATCACACATCTTCCCCTCAATAACAGTGGCCCAAACTGTGCTGAAAGAGTTAGTTAATAACCAGGATTAGTAGAATAGAAAACTCCAAACCAATACTTCCAGCAAAATATACATTCCTATACTCAGAAGAAAAACATTATTCACATTTTGAAGTTAGCATAAACCAAACTTTAAACAGCTATGTAACTTTAAAATAAACACACTCCACAATCAGATTTTCTTCATAGGTAATGTGGCATCTTAAAATTTAGTATTTTGTCAAAAAGGGATATCAAATAATGTAGCACATGAAAATGCAGTGGACAATTCAGAAGCCTTCACATTTTATTTCTGAAAAAGAGACTATTTCCTTATATTCAGGGAACATGTATTTTCCCTGACATCTTCAGCATATTTTGACATCTATTTGCAGAAAGGGGTAGGGAAGATCACTACCCATGATTAAAGAAACTCTGCCCTATTCCATAGATTAGAAGACTTTTATTTAACAAACATTAATAAATAAAAAAATGTAAAGGTCTTCCATGTGGCAAATAGATTGTAAAGGAGATTAAACATTACAGGGGCTACTTGCTTTCCTTTATTTCACCTCCACATCAGTTGCCATCACATCCTGCCATTGTAGAGTAAATCAGAACAAGAGCTGGGAAAACACAGTGGCCAAAACATTGGTGCAAGCCTTCAGGCTACTGCAGAAATTCTGAATAGCAGTAGCTAGAAGCCCAGGGGTACTTTACATGTTCATTCTCTCTCTCTCTTTCAGTCAGCTAATCCTGCCTCGTGGGGAAAAAAAAAAGAAGTTTATGTATCTACTGCTAAACCACCAAGTATTTTATTTAAATCACACATTCAAAATTTATAAGATATATATGGTAAGAATATTTGACTACTAAAATACTGATCCAAATTATACCAAATTTGGACTTATAATGAGGATAAATAAAAGCAAAAGGTATATTTTACAATGAGAGAGAGACAAAAATGATCTATCATTCACTACAGGGTAATAAAACTGGAATTATTTAGCTCACAGACAATATGGTCAAAAGCTGATGTAATTATATAGAGAGAAAAATTGTACAATAGATTATCAGTGAAGTTGAAGCAAATCGTAAGTAAGAATAATAAAAATCAGCTTTATTTTCTGGCTATTATCTGGAGAGGCTATAAGAAAGCACTTCATTATCAGCTGGTTAGTGAGAGACTAAATTAAGTTTTTAATAGAATTTAGAAATAGAAGAATTTAGGGAAATACAGTAAACTCTTATTATAAATTAAGCTATATTTAAGAAAAATGATGAGTCTTGAAGATTGTAACCAATAGAATTAATGACTTGCTGGAGAGAATCTATTTCTCTTTAGACTGGCAAGTTGACATTTATGCATCTCATTTGATCAATGTGTATACTGAATAAATAAGGCTTTTTGCTTTTGTAAAATCACATAATTTCTACTTTCCTATAATGTTCTTATAATAATACTATTTTTTTTTACTTCTCCTGGAGGACCTCAAAACACTCCATTTTCTAAGATATTTAGAAAAAGAGTAAGACAGTTTAGATGTTCAATTGTTCTAAACAGGAAAGATGTGCATTCCTATGATATGTTACGTTGGTGTTATATAAAATACCTTGTGGGCTTTGGAACAATACCGACATGTGTTCAAATCCTACCCTTTCTAGGTTCATCACTAAATCTCTCTGTGCCAGTTCCTTTAACTATCCAATGGGGGTTAATTTACTGAATGAGATAGTTATAATAGATAAATGAGATAACATACATGAAACACCTGCCATAGAGCTTTCCATTGAGTCGTCATTTAAAAAATATTATTTCCCCCTTTGCCACTTTGTCGTTGGTCCTTTTAGGTGAGGATGTAAAGCAAAAGACCCTGCACAAACATGTGAAATTTTGTTCCTCTTCAGAACGCCTCACAGAGGAAAACTAAGCCCACCTTTCTTTTAAATCCGTACTGCACATTCTGAAGGACCACAGCTCTTCTTCTTGCAAAATCTTTCTGTCTTTGCAGACAGGTCAGCATAAAACTTAGTATGGCATCATTCCATGGATAAGTCATGGTTGTTTCCATGTGATAAAACATCTCTGTATCATCATCTGACTCTCCTGAAAGCGCCGGTTGTGATGAGAAATCATCTCCAGACTTGGTAAAATGAATGTCTGTGTCCGGGGCTGCACGCAGTCTCTCTCTCCCAATATACTTTTTAAAAAATATATTTTTATTGATTTCAGAGAGGAAGGGAGGTGAGAGAGATAGAAACATCAATGATGAGAGAGAATCATTGATTGGCTGCCTGCTGCACACCCCCCTCCCCACTGGGGATCAAGCCCACAACCCAGGAATGTGCCCTTGTCCAGAATCTAACCTGGGACCCTTAAGTCCACAGGCTGACTCTCTATCCACTGAGCCAAGCTGGCTAGGGCCCAGTATACTTTTAATTGAGATCTACATGTCACTGGGAAAGTGTCTCACCTTCCATCTGTGCTGTTTTTAGGAAGGCACTAATTTTCCTTGAGAGACTGTAAGCGTTGCCTTCACTGTCAGAATTCTTTTTGGGCTTGCATACTGAGAACCCAAATACAGAAATTCCCAGCAATCTATCTCCAATGTCCAATAACCACCTAATAAATGATCACTGTAGGTTTAGAAGAGCTTTCGGTAGGAATTCTAAAGGAAAGCTGTGGAAACCGTTCTTTAAAAGCCAGTGTTGATGGTTCCACCAGAAGGAAGGCATATTGGTTTTCCTACCCTATTTTACTCCAGGAATTCAAAATATACTTTCAAAGAATGAATAAGATGATGACTTTTATGTTGTGCATTTTTCACCATCATAAAAAGAGTGAATGATACTTAGCTAGCTGTGCCATCTCATTGGTAAAAGTTAAGTAATTGCCATTATCCTTATCCAATAACTTCAGTATTAATTAATTTCACCCACCTGACAGGCAGATGTGCCTTTCATTCTTCGTTCCCTTCATGATACCCTAAGGACTTAAGGATTCTGCCCATTAGCATGTTGCAAACTGGTATGGACTTTTTGGAGGGTGCATTTTGGAACCATCTGAATGAGTCAGATCACAGTTGTCAATACAATTGACAGAATCAGTGTGGTAAAGTAAAGCGTAGAGACAAAGTTGGAAATTGGCATGTAAGGGGAAAAACAGTGTACTCCTAGTTTTATTTTTTTCCAATAATAATATTTCTAGAGTGTAGCTCTTGGATGAAATAAAAATAATACATGCTGTTACCTCAGAATCCTTTTGATGATAAAAAACAACAACAAGGTTTTGTTTTTATTTTATAGATAAAGGACTACAAGTTTTCAGAGGAGATTAGGACTCCTTTCCTCACTAGCATAATATATCTTAAAAGTTCTTATTCTCCCTCTCAGAGGATAAGTGAAAATGTTCTAGGAAGAGAAGCTGTGAGAAGCAATAAAGTGGCAGGTTGGGAGGAGTGGAGAGCAAGAGCATATATGCAAAAGCTAGAATCATGCAGGTAAAGGATAATTTCAGGGGAAGGTAGAGAGTTCAACCTATTAGTAGAGATAAGGTTATAGATAACAAATGTATTAGTTTCCCATTGCCTTTATTCTCTTACAGTTCTGAGGGTCAGAAGTCCAAAATTAGACTTATAATGCTCACATCAAGATGTCACAGGCTGGTTCCTTCAGGAGATGCTGGGAGAGGTGGAGGTGCCATGAGCAATCCATTCTTTCCCTCTCCTAGCTTTATCTAGGGTATTAACATACCTTGGATTATGGTCACATCACACCAATTCCTACTTCTGTTGTCACACGATCTTCTTCTAGCTTAAACCTTTTTGCCTCCTTCTTAAAAGACCTTTAATGATTACATTTAGACCCCACCTGGATCATTGAGGATCATCTCCGCATCTCAAGATCCTTACATCAATCACATCTGCAGAGTTTCTTTTGTCATATCAGATAATATATTCACAAGTCCCAGGAATAAGAATGTGAATCTATTTGGGTGGCCATTATCCAGTCTACTACAGGCAATAATAAAAATTATGATAATAGCTATCATTACTAAGTGTTATTCATTACAGTAGGCACTTTACATGCATTATATAGCCATCTTTCTCTCTCACTCTCTGCAAGATGGGAATTATTAAGGATGATATTTAAAATATTTAAAAACTTGTACATCAGGGCTGTGTAACTCTTCCCTTGCTGGATGAGAGAGCTCCGCACGGCCCCAGGAAAGCCACCTGGAAGGTCACGTTCTGCATATTGGAGAACACTGATAGCATTATCAGCCTTGGTAGTAGCTTACTGAGCATGCCCTGGAGACAGGCCTTCTGCTAGTTTTTGTTTTGTTTTGTTTTTTGTTTTTTTTACATCTGTTATCATATTTATCCTTACTTTAACCTTGTTGGGAAAAGATTGCTACCTCTGTTTTATAGATGAGTAAGTCTGAGAGAAGTTAAATGACTTCCCCATGTTCATATTGAGACTCATCATGACAGCCAGGAGCCAAACTGTATATGACTACCTGGTTATAAACCCCCTTTTCCTTCCCGTACGTTACTGAGTCTTATTCAAAAGTCTAAAGTAACAATACAACCTAGAGGTACTTAGGGATTATCAAACCAATGTGATAGTCCATAAAATAAGTTAGATATTCTATTTGTAAAAATAATGCAATGGGCCTTTCCTCTACGAGGGAAGTCAGTGTAGCATCTCTGCTCCCCAACAGAGTGGGTCTCATCATCTGAAATCACTGACTTCATTCTTAGGAGGGGCCCCGACAGGCTTATGCCAATGGAATTTAAGTGATAATATATGGGCTTCCTGAGCATGAGGCTTGGCAGAAGAAAATCTTTTATTGTCTAATATCCCTACCATGGCTTTTCTACCAGCGCCACGATTACATTCCAGATATTCACACTGTGATTTTTAAAGTTTCACAACAGTGAAATTAATTACACCTTTTCAATTTGCTTAGGCCTATACAATTTAATGGCCACCAAGTACATAAGACATTGACAGATGAGTTTCAAAACAGTCTGGCTAGAAATATTACTGTTCTAATCCTTCATCATTACTTGGAAATATATTCATTTTTGTTTGATATGCATCAAGTTAATTTATTCATGTGAACCTGAGAGATTTTTGTTAGTTTTCTGGAAAAAAATTATTTGGAAAACTATAAAAAACTAACTAAAAACTCATAAAATAAACATAGTTTAAAATATTTCAAATAATGTGTTATCACTGTTTTCAAGCACAAATGTCTTACAATTCAGGCACACACTCTTGTAATAACACACAGCACATAATGGTGTAAGGGCCCACTAAACAGTGCCTAAAAGGAGGATTTTTTGTTTATTTTTAGAAACATCTGGCCTCCTGAAATATAATAATTTCAATATTAGAAAAGAAGGATATGAGCTCATCAGCACATTGAATCACAATAGATTAAACAGGGTGGCTAATGAGATAGTAAAAAGGTGCTAGTAAATTTACATAGTCCATTGACCTAATCATTTATTCAACTTTCGCTGCAAATTTCCATGAATATATCCCAAAGGCATATAGCCCTAGCCGGTTTAATACAGTGGATAGGGTGTCGGCTTGCAGACAAAGGGTCCCAGGTTCTTTCCGGTCAAGGGTATGTACTTTGGTTGCAGGCTCTTCCCTGGCCTGGGCCCTGGTTGGGGCACGTGCAGAAGGCAACCAATCAATGTGTTTCTCTCACATCTATGTTTTTCTCTGTCTTTCCCTCTCTCTTCCACTCTCCCTAAAAATCAATGGAAAAATATCCTTGGGTGAGGATTAACAACAAAAAAGGCAAATATACTCATACCTTCAAGATAGTGTTAGAAAACATTGGGGAATTCATAAAATACACAGAATTTGGGGAAATAAAATGAAGAAGTCCTGAGTATCCTTTATAACCTAACATTGGGGTTGGAGTTGTCTCCCTATCAAACAGACCTGACAAAGGCCTAGCTACCCTCATGTCCTCACAGGCCTGGGTGCCTACCTCTGTGGGAAAATTATATCTAGTAAATGAACCCTGACTTGGACACTTAAGGGTCTATAGGTTTAATCAAACCAAATAGTGTTTGTTTATAAATGGTCTTACAATTTTATTCATGCCTTTGAGGGTAGAGGCAAGGGAAGGATAGAGGAGGAAAACATGAAATACTTACAAAATCCAAAACACATACTTTTTCTAAATATTATATCTTCTAATAAATATTAATATCATCTCTGGCTGCAAGGATGGTAATTTATTATGAGATGTTATCAGAGACCAGAAGAATCCCATGCATTTCAATTAACTGCATGCTAGGTTAATGCAAATAGGATGTTACATACGGTTCTTCATCACAGCACTAAGCCAAAGCAAGAATAGATATATGATGATACTACCTTGAATGTAGAGACAGGGTGGGGAATAGGCCATTATAAAATCCTGAACGTTAGGGAATCAGAGAATACTATAAGCATTATAACTTAAAATGTTTAGCACCTATAATTTCATTTGCAATAGATGTATACAGTACAGAACTAAAAAGCTAACTTAAACATTTTTCCAAACCATGCTCATAACATTTCAATGGAGAAATAACAAACACTGTTATTTTCATTTTATAGGCACTAGTTCTTTACAGAAAATTTCAAGATTTATAAATTATCCCTATAATGTTTTGGTTTTAAATTAGATATTAATTTATAATTGGCTCTCACTAATACTTGCAATATATATTTTCTAGTCTGGGCTCATTTATTCATTGATTTACTCATTCATTTGCCCTGTTAATATTATGAGTACATACTCTGTGCCAATAGCCAGGCTATGTCTCAAAAATTCAAAGGTGGGCCAGAGGGGAAATGCTCTCTGCTCTCATGAAGTTTTCAGTGAAGCAGAGAAGACAGATATTGGAAAATGACTCCAAATATAATTGATAAATTAATTGAATAAACAATATTATTAAAGAAGATATATAGCACCTTATGAAAGCATATAAGTACAATATATTTCAGTTGAAGAAATCAAGCTGGTACTGATATATGGAACATAAAGGGACAGATTTTCTTCTGACACTTTATTTTTAAAGTAATTTAACATTAAAAGATCTTAAGATGACTGCTTTGTTTTAGTGTTCTATATATTAAATTGATACAAAATAACATTTATATTAAAAAGTAAACATAAAATCAAAATGAAATATAAATGACATATTTATATCATCATAATTTTGAGGATTGGGGAAAATTAGCTCTACTTCTTTTTGCAAGTCATATCTATTTTTCAAAAACAAGGTTCTTAATATCTGTGTCTAAGATGTCTGCGGCCCTGAAATCATAATCCTACAGTGGGGCCTTGACTTACAAGTGTCCTGACTAACGAGTTTTTCGAGATACGAGCCATCTCTTGGCCGATTTTTTGCTTTGAGTTGTGAGCTAAAATTCGGGTTACGAGCCAGCTTCAGATACCCCACCACTAGTTGGTGCAGCGAATGTCACAGTAAACGCCACAATATCAGCCCAGCATCACGTGTCTCACTCGTTCACTTTAATGATTTGACGTACGAGTAATTTGAGTTATGAGCTCCGTCACAGAACGAATTAAACTCGTAAGTCAAGGCCCCACTGTATGTCTTTAGTCTAATCCACACCAAAATATTTATTTATAATTTCTGGTTTGTAAGATGCTTTCTAGGTTTATCAAAACCTCATAGATGTCCTTCCTCTGCAGTAAAATGGAAAGAGCCACCACGAGTAACTTCTGCTGTCGCATAAAGGCTCCTTTCATTCTGTTTTGGATGATGACAAACAGCCAGTTAAAGCACAATGGCTGCTCAGGCTGCTCCACTGAACACTCTTGAACATACTATTTGCTGCAGGAAATAAATTCTGATTACACTGTAAGTTAGATATTTTTATCATGTGCTTAGAAATAGACTTAGATTTTGAATGCCAAATCCTCTCTACTTGCCAAGCTGGAAACACTTTCTCTTTCAAGTTGCATAAGGTTTTTATTTCTTGAAGTGAATTCTTTAAATTCCACAAGTACAAGAACTCCAGACTCATTTTTCTATCTGCAGCTTCCATTAACCACAAGTTTCACATTTTATTAGGGTATAAGCAAAATCCTCTTGGAGTTTTCTAATATTTGTGTTTTGCCAGGACAACGTTAGAAACTGATTACAACTTTAGTGCTAACATTTGAAAACAGCTGAATTTTAAACTAGTGAATGCTCATCAGAGCTTCATTTGCTTTCTCAATTTAAAGTATTCTCTCCTAAATAAGCTTATTTTTCTCTATTTCAAATGCTCTTCCCTTGCCTGGATATTTCTAGCAAAGGGAAACAAAACAAATTAAAACAAAACTGTAATAAATAAAGTGTCCAGAATGCTGTAATAATTGAGCATTAAACAGAGTCCAAGAAACAACCAACAAATATGGAGATAATTATAGATGTAGAGTTATTATCAAAGATTAATAAGGAGAAAAAGGTTCATTTAAGACATCACAAAGATCAATGGCATCAACAAATATAGCCACACATTCTAAATCGCTTATCACTCCACATTCCCAGAAGATTGGCAGCTCCCAGAGGGCAGGGACCAAACAATATACCTGTTGATTTAGCAGGATTATATTACATTGAACTATTGATTTCAAATATCTATTAAATTTAAACATCTGAAGAAAACTTAAAAATCACCAAAAAAGTATTACTTTTCAAATGAAGTCTCTGCTGACACACAGGTACTTCCCTCCACTACCTCATATAAGCTCCAGCCTTGCAGCAATAGTGACAGATTTTCATAGGAGTCCAGGTAGAGGAGGGACATGGGGAATTCAGTGTAACCAAATTATAAGAATGAAGTATACTCATGTCTCTGTGGTTGATTTCCTCATGCCTTTCTTCAAATCCAAGATAAATAAATTCTAAAAATTGGTTAGAACAACCCAGCCCATTCGTCTTTCCATTAATATTAAATGGCTACATTGTAAGTATTATAACTATAATATATGATAAGTATTATATATGATATATATAAGTATAATAGGTATTATATATGATGTCTTATAAATATCTCACATAATACATTATTATGAAATAAATGTATGTAAAGTAAATTACACATATAACATATTACAACTATTATAATACACAGGCATGACTTCACATATATATGCATATATGTATTAGAAATAACTAGGTACATGACTCATCCTAAACACCTTTAAATATTATCTAATTTCATCCACATAATAACTCTAAAAGATAGATACTATTATCCTATAGGAGATAAGATCATTGAAAACCTTGAAGTTAAGTGACTTACCCAAGGTGACCCAGTTAGTAAGTGGCAGCGCCAGGATTCAAAGTCAAGAAGTTTGACTACAGAGCCTGGTCTGTTGACCTATACTCTATTCTGTGTTCATCTTATAGCATAGGATGGTAACTGTAAGAAGCAAAATCACTTACAAGAAGGAATTAAAGGGAGGAGGGGAAAAGCTTAACAAAGAAGCCAAGAGACTTGGATGCTAATTGTGCTATCCAAGAAGTCTTTATTTCTTGGGGAGAAGAGTAGAAAGATGAGAAAGAGAAGGGTAGAAAGAAAGTGAAGAAAAACAATACATAGATACTCATAAAAGAAGGAAGTAGCATGAACTTCTATGTCCCTGTTATACAATTTTCCTAATGAAATTGTAGGGAAATGAGAAACCCTTCAGTAACTGCTCATTATTTTTCATCTCATCTCAGCATAAAACTTGGGTAACTGCCACATCAAAAAACTCATAAAAGAAAATACCAATTTACACATGAATCATACTCCCACTTCTACCCGCCAAAATTGCCTGATTTCTTTATTGTAAGTAATATATTGGGTCTCCCTTGAATGAACCCATCACAGCATTTTGTATCTCAGCTTAAAATACAAAAGATAACTGTCCTGTACTAAACAGCCTGTCCAAATCCGGCTTGTAGGCTGCATGGAGAATCAGAAGCACTGACCCCAAATGGAAGTTTATACCGAGAATCGGCTCAGATGTCTGTCATAATGAGTGACAGAGGAAAGGGGGAAGCAGCAGTAACAGCATAATCTGTCAAAAAAAAAAAAAAAAGCCTGGGTAGCCACAGTAATCAGTTTTTGTGCAAAAGAGAGTTCCCCTGGAAAAGAGACAGCAGAGTGTTTTAGTTTTGGGGGGTGGGCACTTGGGGGATGCTGTAAATGAACTCTGGATAATCGCAGAGTTTTGACTTTTTCTATGGTTTCATATCTATAATTTGAAAGCACAATGATCTATTTCAAAAGAAAAGTTAAGATGCTCACGTTCTGGATTCTGCTCTGAATCTTGGGCAGAATTGTATCGAGCCTTTCTGGGCCCGAGTTTCCATATCTTTAAAATAAACTGTCCTTTTCATCGTCTGTAAACTGTGACTTCTTTTGCTGTTCACAAATACTTTTGGTGATCACCATTTCACACATATAAACCAACATGTGCATACACACACACACACACACACACACACACACACACACACACACCCCAATTCTAGCTTTATACCATTATCGCTTTCTATTTCCGGTTGAATTATACCAATTTTGTTCAAGATCAGTGTTTACCTGACCTAAAGATTTCTTGGATAGCACAATTAACATCTTACTAGGAAACCTATTCCATTTTCTAATGTCAACTGAAAGGAATTGTCTCACATAAAAAGCAATTGCTTTAGAATTGGAATTTAAGCCATATATTTAGGTTAATAAAGATGTTGAGTGATTTTAAACTTAGATAGGTAATTATGTGCCAGCTTATATTTGATGAAACCAAAGTCTTTGCACAGAAGAAATTGCAGACTGCGAGACTTTAGATAATAAAGCAAAAGCTGGACCAAGCCAGGGTTATCGGTGAAGATGTTATGTAAAATAGAAGTAAAGACCACTAATCAATCCAGCAAATATCCATAAGGTTTAAAACTTGAGACGTAACAAAATATAAGTGGTGGGATATGCTTATCTTCCCATAAATTTACACAGTTTCCTGCAAGGTGGCATCTGAAGGCTCAGGTCTCAGGTCTTAGAGGCCTAAGTTATGCAAGTCCCATTTAGTCATGAAAACATTTTTAGAAGAGTGATGTGGACCAATAGAACTTGGCAACAAAAATGTGTCCAAAACGATCCTGTGACACCAGGAAGGGATCTTCTTGCGCCTAGAACATTACTCAGGGATACTCTTCTTTCACCCATCTATTAAAATGTATTGTTGCCAGGATCTCACCCACATAACGTCACTCACTCTTACAAGTGCAACAGCAGCTTATATCTGATGCCTTCTACATATGCACCTCCAGCTGCAACTGGTACATCTCCAGGCCTGAGTCTCCAACCTGTGTATCTTCCAAGAACCTCAAAGGCAACATGCTCAGATTTAACTTACTCTCACCTCTGCCCGAATAGCTCTTTCTCCTATTTCATTATCTCCCTTGAAAATATGATCATCCATCCAGGAAAACAAGTTAGAAAAATAGAAATCACTCCTGGTTCTTCTCTTTCTCGCTCTCAATATCCCCACATCTACCACGTCCTGCTGATTTTTACTTTATATTTTTAATCTAATTTATCTTCTCCTCATTCTTACTACCTTTATACAGGTTCTTTCCTGTAACCTTAGCTATTAAAACAACATTTTAGTTCTTCTTTTGCCTATGAAATCTATTCAACAGAGTGATCTTTGAAAAACCCACATACATTCACTTCCCACCCCTACCGCAAATACTGGAAGCTTCCAAGGCCTTTTAACTTTTCTCACCCTTAGCATTGCCTATGGGAATGTTCCCTTTGATCTGACCCATCAGCCAATCCCTCCAGGCTTATCTGTCTTACTCCATGACTCACAATTGTTTTGTTTTAGCAACACAAATACTTAGATTCCTCCACACACCTGGCCTTAGCTAAATATATCTGTGATTCCAATATGCATTTTTTGCAACCCCCCCCAAAAAAGTTATGACCTTCTTGTTTAATTTTTTTCCATATCAACCAAAATATGTCTTTCATATATTTTAATACAAGACCAGCAATGCCTCCTCTCAGAAGCTTTTCCCCATTCACTTCTTCAGCACTATCTCCAGTGCTTCCCAGCCGTGTGGAACTATCTGTGTCTTATACTTACAATACTGTATTGCTCTTATTTTTTTTTATTCCTATGCTGGCATCTCTCATTGGCTACGTATCATATCATTGAGGTCAGAGAATATGCATTATTTGACATGCACAGTGCCTAGCACTTCATAAATACTGAGTTAAATAGCTAAGTAATATAAATATGATACTGGACTCCATTCTCTAGTGTCTTGTTAACATAAACTGTATGTAAATGAGATTGGGATCTAGGTACTTATGACTGAAGCAATTTTTCATTTTAACGAAATAGATGCCATATTCAGAGATGTTATATAATTCCTGTCTCTGGGTTTGGAACACAATATTACAACTGAGTGCAATCCTGTTAAATAGGAAGAAGAACTTAACCTTGGTTATATATAGAACAGTTGATAGTCTCTTAAAATTGTATATATTTGTGCAAGTATGACTACTTTTGGAGAAAACTTAATAAGATTCACAAATCTGCTGCTTTATAGTTTGTTGGTTATAAATCCTCTTTTGAAAATATAGAAAAATGACAAGAAAATACATTATATTTGACCCTCAGGTTAACCAAACTCATAGAAAAGCAAGATGCCAAAAATTGATATTTAAAAGGACACTTGAAAACAATGGTGAGATTTTAAAGAGTCCTGAATACATAACTACAGTTTTGAGCATTTTGAGTTATGTTGATTATTCCCATTCCTGTTTCTTCTTAGACTCACACTCTCCCTTAGCATGAAAATATAAACAGTGTACTAAACTCTGGGTCTTCTTGCTTTTCTGTTTTGTTTTGGGGGTTTTTTGCATTTGATTTGTTGATTTTATGTTTTGATAAGAGAATACTATTCTATAAGTGGTCTCTCAAGCAAAAATAATGAAAAGTGAAAAAACATAAGCCTTCAGAGTTCAATGATAACATCTGCTTAAGAATTATTATACTTTTCAAAATCTTCATATTTTTCTTTAAATGAAGGTAGTATCCCCAGGAAATATGATATATATTCTTAACTTGTCTCCTGGGGAGAGAAGATGAAATAAACTTAAGAATTGTTAAGAACTATTTCTAAGAGACTCTTTTATGAAATGAAGCTAAGTGAGAATGGATAAAACAAAGATCACAAAAGTTAGAACATCCCCATAATCACATCTGCAAATTAACTGTTAAAATACAGTAAAAGGCAGTTTATATTGCAAACATTTAGAGAAAAAAGCAAAAGGCAGTATTGTCATCCATAAAATAGGTGCCATATGCTAATACCATAATATGAAAATTCCCCTTATTCATTTTTATGAAGAAAAATAAATCTCAAATTATAGTTACATATTATTCTAGAACTTTAGGTATTGATGTTAATTCAATATATATATATATATATATATATATATATATATTTTTGAAATATATATATACATATATGTATGTATATATATATAAATTATTTTTTGAAAGTTGGCACCCATATGGGTACATTGCTTCTAGACTCTTCAGGAAACTGGAACATCAATGAAATGTTGTTCTATCTATTTAAAGCTCTATCTATTTAAGCATTGTCTAATATATACATATTCAATAAAAATGTGCTTTCTCTATTCTGCATGATACTCTAAGGTTAGATACATGATATTATGCATTGGCAAATCCCATAAAACACTAAAAATTTTGCTAAAAATTGCCCATCTTTGTGCTATGGGCATCTGAGAACACTGGTAGCAACTTCCTGTGATGTTTGTATTTCCTCCTTTTTGGAATTTCTAGTAGCAATTTCCCTGATTCCCTAACTCCAAGGTCTTGGAATGACTGTGAAGCTTCTAATTGCTTGTATTATACACTGTCTTTTGTGAAATTTCTAGAATGGTTTCTGCTTCCCTGACTAATATGGCCATATGCATGTGTTACCTTTTCCATCTCAGTTACCACTACAGGGGAGAAAAGTACAAAACCATGCCAGTAAGGAACTAGAACAGATCATCCGAAAACAGATTTCAACAAATTTACAGGAATCAAAGCAGATAAAAATATAATAACCAATCCAATAGAGTAAACCACAGCTGGAAGTGTCTAGAAAGGAGAGAAAGAGAGAGAAGGAGAGAGAGGGGGAGGAAGAGGGAACGAGAGAGAGAGAGAGAGAGAGAGAGAGAGAGAGAGAGAGAGAGAGAGAGAGAGAGAGAGCCTTGTGCAACCAAAAAGGCTCAGAATTCCAAAACACAAAGTACAGTGAGTCGGGAAAGAGGACAGGAGTGAAGAGGGGAACTGACAACAGCAGCTATAACTGTAAGGCTCTCTAGAAATAGAAATAGCCACTATCCATCCTTGTAGAAAAGTGTGCACCCCGTGGTTAAGTGTCTCTGCCATGGGGAAACATTGAGGACTCTTCACTAAAAAATAAAAATAAGTAAATAAATGAAAATAGTAATAGTTTCAGACAAAAGACCTCCACAATCTGGCATGTGCTTATCTGCCCCCCAAACTGTCAATTCACAGCTCTGTCACCCCAACGCAAAATACAAGTCAGAGTCCATTCAGCTTTTCATCCCTTGAACTTGAATAAAAAGATGAACATGGTCATCAGGACTCTGAAGAAAACTTGCCTTGAAAGAGATAGCCAAAGATACATAAACAAGATAAAATAACCCCAAATAAAACATAACTTGGAGGCACTTTAATACTTCTAATTACTACCCTAAGAGAGATTTAAGAAAGCAATGCTTCTATATAACAAGAAGATGTCAGGATAATATTAACAATTAGAGAATAAGAAAGAACTAATAAAATTACAAACAGGATTGCTAAAACAAAAGATTTAATATGGAAGGGTTAGAATATAAACATGAGTAAAGTTCCTAGAAAGTTGAGTTTTTTAAAGATGAAAAATAAAAAAAAAATATTATAGGAAAGATAAAGGACAGTGAAGATCATCTAAGAGATCCTACATCCAACTATTATTCCTGGAATGAAAAAATGGAGAAAATTGAAGATGCTAAGTTATAAAAGCAATACTATATAAGACAGTTTCCCAGGGCTCATGGACCCAAGCCTGGAGATTGCAAAGACCCACAGCAATGGGCAAAAGTTGCATCAAAATTCTAAGGCTGGAACTGGAAAGCATTACACTAAGTGAAATAAGCCAGTCAATGAAAGAAAAATACCACATGATCTCACTCACTTATGGATAATAAAGACCATTATAAACTGATGAACAAAAATAGATACAGAGGCAGAGCAGCATCGAACCGACTGTCAAACTACAGTGGGAAGGCAGGGGAGGGTTGGTGGGGGGGTGGTAAGAGATCAACCAAAGGACTTGTATGCATGCATATAAGCATAACCAATGGACACAAGACACTGAGGGGTAGGGGAGGCCGGGGGAAGGTCAAGGGGGAAAAAAAGGAGACATATGTACTACTCTTTGTAATATTTTAAGCAATAAAAATAGCTAAGTCACCACAATGAAAACTGCACCTGCTACAGAAGGAAGCCATGTGAGTCAGGTGTCATACTGAAGACCACTGCAGCCACTGCTTTATTCCACTCCCCGGGAATCATTCCAATCATTCTTATGAGTTTAACCATAATTTCTACCTGATGACTCCTGAATGTGTATCTCCAGCTATAACTTCCATATCTCTACATGTCCTAGAGAAACCTCAAATGCAGCGTGTTCAGGTTTGAGTCACCATCCTCCCACACAGACTAGATCTTTCTCCAGTTTCTTTATTTCTCCTGTTTGTTTCCCTTGATGGGACTCTCATCCCTCCAACTAGAAATTACTTTGCTTTTTCGGAGTCATCCTTTACTCTTCTCTCTTTCTCACTGTTAGCATTTGAACAACCACTGAGTTGTGCCAATTTTACTCCCTTTTTTTAAAAAAATCTAATCTATTGCATCTTTTCAGTTACTAGCTCTATGTAGATTTATATAAATTTGCAGTAATCAAAAGTAATATTGGCAAGACACTAGACAAATTTATTATAGAACAGAAAACAGGTCAAAACCACACCACATATAATGGAAACACTACAATAATATGGAAATCTTACCACAACAAACATGAAATTTCAAAATATTTTAATGGAAAAATTGGTTATCCATTTAGAAGAAAATAAAGCTATAACCCTTTTGACATAATCATGATCACTATTATAGATGGATTTAAAACTTAAATGTAAAAAAACCCTCCACAAATCTATATCCACTGATAAATTCCCAAAAATGGAATCACTGGTTCATAAGGCAGTTCCATTTTCAAATTTTTTTACTCCTCACCTGAGGATATTTTCCCACTGATTTTTAGAAAGAGTGGAAGAGAAAGAAATAGTGATGTGAGAGAAATACATGGATTGGTTGCCTTCCTGCATGAGCTTCCAGCAGGGCCAGGGGTCAGGAAGGAGCTTGCAACCGAGGTATATGCCCTTGACACAAATCAAACTCGGGGCCCTTCAGTCCACAGGCCAATGCTCTATCCACTGAGCCAAACTGGCTAGGGCCCATTTTCAATTTTTTTTGAGGTAATTTCATACTACTTTTCATAGTGGCTGCGCCAATCTGCATTCCCACTAACAGTGCACAAGGCTTCCCTTTTCTCCACATCCTTGGCAACAGTTATTGTTTGTTGATTTGATAATAGCCCTTCTGATAGGAGTGAGGTGGTTGTAGAATTGTGCACCTAAAACCTATATACTTTTGTTAACAGTGTGGCCTCTCCCAAAATAAAATAAAATATCCTCAGGTGAGGAGTAAAAAAATTTGAAAATGGAACTGCCTTATGAACCAGTGATTCCATTTTTGGGAATTTATCAGTGGATATAGATTTGTGGAGGGTTCTATCAAAAGTAGTAAAATAAAAGTAGTTCCTACAAAAGTAGTAACAGTAAAAAAATCTATAATGAAATGAAAAGAATGAAAAAGAAAAAAATGAAAAGAAATGAAATGAAAAGGAATGAAAAGAAAAAAACATATTATATTATAGGACCTTGGATTAAAGACCTTTTTAACAGTGGCGATTAGAACAATATGATATGCAAACCAATGAATAAAAAACAGTATAAGATAGACTACTACCTTCCTTCTGGGGTATAAACAATAGTAATTATGGAAACTGTTTATAAGTAAGCTTTCCCTAACATACTATTTTTCTTCGTTTCATTGTCCTTCTCATACCCATTCCATTAAACTATTTTATAACCTTGTTTTTATTCTCTGAACTTCTTCATCCATATCATTACCATCTTGATTTTCAGGCTTAAGTGCTCCAAATTGTGTCAGCCATCACCTCCATGGAAGGCTCATGTAAACTCTTTATCCATCACAAATAGTAACTCACATTGAGTTACCTCATTTAGCACTCTCTGTAGTTTAGGCTTTGTGCCCAGCACCTTACGTACATCATTTTAAATCTTCAATACAACTTTCAAGAGAGCTTTTGTTATAACCATTTTGTCATAATTGCCTCAATCTCAAACTCTACCTCTTAAGAAAACCACTTTTCTAAAAAATTGATATATACTACCTTAAAAAATTGACATAAAAAGGAAAGAATAATGATGCAAGTAAAATTAACAATTTTATAATCTTACTAATAGAAATAAAATATTAGGCAAACATGATCCCAGACATCTTTCTAGAAATGTATTATAATAAATGGTTTGGGAAAGATAGATAGATGATAGATAGATAGATAGATAGATAGATAGATAGATAGATATGAAAGACATATTTTCCTAAAAATTTATATTACTTGTTATTTAAAATTATAAAATTTAATTGTAATTGATGTTAACAGATGAAAATAACTTGAAGATAGAATTGTTAAACTTTATGTAACTTTTGTATTAGAAAAAGATCCTTCTAGGATTAAAAAAAAAGATTATAAAAAATTTGAAGACATTGGGATTATTTTTCAAACTATTTGAATTTCAACCACTCACTATCCTCTTGGACAAAAGGCTATTTTAGCATTTTTACATTATCTCCTACCCTCTTCCTTCTTCCTATCCTTCTCACTCTTCTGTTATACTATAATGACCAGGTTTACAACATGCCTAGTTTCTCTGTAAGCGTAGTTCCTATAATTGTTTAAGATTCACCATATAGATGAATTTATTAGAGAAATTACTCTGGGATGTTCCTTATAAAAGATACCACATGTACACATGTGATTATTTGATTAGTGCATTATTTTTTCCCTAAAGATTTAAGTTCTATCAAAGTAGGCACCCTGTTCCTCTTTGTTCACCTCTGTTACACTCCACCCTGCATGGTACCTGACACAGAAAAGGTATTCAATAAATATTTGTTGCATGAAGAAGCAAGTGTGTGACAAGCCCCATGAAATGTATATGTAGAAGAATAATAATGGGATTGAAAGAGCATTGGTTTTGACAGATGATGGTGTCACATGTCAATTTATTCTTTTTTAAAAAAATATATTTTATTGATTTTACAGAGAAGAAAGGAAAGGGATAGAGAGTTAGAAACATCAATGAGAGAGAAACATCGATCAGCTGCTTCCTGCACACCCCCTACTGGGGATGTGCTCGCAACCAAGGTACAGTGGGGCCTTGACTTACGAGTTTAATTCGTTCTGTGATGGAGCTCATAACTCAAATTACGCGTATGTCAAATCAAGAAGTGAATGAGCGAGACATGTGATGCTGGGCTGATGTTGTGGCGTTCACTGTGACGTTCTCTGCGCCAACTAGTGGTGGGGTATCAGAAGCTGGCTCGTAATCCGAATTTTAGCTCGCAACTCAAAGCAAAAAATCGGCCGAGAGATGGCTAGTATCTTGAAAAACTCGTTAGTCGGGACACTTGTAAGTCAAGGCCCCACTGTACATGCTCTTGACCAGAATCAAACCTGGGACCCTTCAGTCTGCAGGCCGACGCTCTATCCACTCAGCCAAACTGGTCAGGGCATGTCAATTTATTCTTATTTTAGGAGTGGGATGGAGTAGGAATCAACAGGGAATTGGCCCAGTAAGATATGTGCATGATGTACTTTTATACATTATGTGATTTTATACACAGAACACTGTCTGTAAGGATACCTGAATGTTAATTGTAGTTATCTGAGGATAAATTTATGCCAAATAACTTTTCTCTTCTTTCTATCTTTTTTTTAAAAAATATATCTTTTAAATAATAAGCACATATCACTTTCATAGTCAGATGAAAAATAATACAGTTATTTTAATTTTGGGAAAATATAAGTCCACAAAACTATCATCTAGGTAGGGCTTACCTTGTCCTAGAAAATGCTCTAATTACCTTAACAATACTGATTCATTTTATATTTGAAACAAAACGGTAAGTTTTATTGTTGTGCCTATGTTATGAATGAGAAAAGTGCCAACAGAAGAGAAGTGAAATACTTTGCTCAAGATCACGCAGCTGCTAAGGAGAGGAACTGGCATTTGAAACCAATATGTCTAGCTCTAGGATTATGGCTCTTTCCACAGCTACCTTTCGCTGCAAAGCAAAACTTCAATGATCAGAGCTCCCTGTGTACTATTTCCAACTAGAAGAAATGCAGGCAGTATTAATGATAGGCACAGGCAGCCATCTCGCTTGGCAATCTTCTCATGGTCTGCTCTTCCTCTTTAATATTTCTAACATTGGCCACCAACATCAAGCCACATGAATAGCTGATATCATGCCATTAAAAATCTGTTAGCATGCTCTCTCCTGAACACGATGCTTATGAAACCAAACCCCTCCTGTATTATTCCTCCATCTTTATGCTTAGATTGAATCAATGGATAATTCATCACCTTTCGTCAAAAGACCACTTCCAAATCCTTCAATTATATTGGCATTTCTGCCCCCAGTATAAATGTCATGCCTCATCAGGGTCAGATAATGAAATGTGATGTCGCCTATTTGCCTGATTTAGCAAGGCCGTTTGGTGACTGCTGTTCTGTACCCCTCATCCATCATTCTGCACAGCTGTGACTACAACAAGAGTAGGAATAGTGAAGCATTCCTAATAAACCTTGAATACACACTTTATATTATAACTTTTGGACCTTTTTAATTTCCTTTTTTTTTTTTTTTTGCTCAACCCACAGAGTCTCAGGAAAGCAGGTTTTGAGTTATAAGCCTCTTTCTCCTAAGAAGCTCTTTTTTTAAAAAAATATATTTTATTGATTTTCCACAGAGAAGAAGGGAGAGAGATAGAGAGTCAGAAACATCGATGAGAGAGAAACATCGATCAGCTGCCTCCTGCACGCCCCCCACTGGGGATGTGCCCACAACCAAGGTACATGCCCTTGACTGGAATCGAACCTGGGACCCTTCAGCCTGCAGGCCAGCGCTCTATCCACTGAGCCAAACCGGTTCGGCCTAAGAAGCTCTTTATTCTATTATTAAGAAATTGAATAAGTCACATAGAATCTAAGCTTAATCCTGAGTCCTTAATAGCTAGATTATTGCAAATATAGTGTGTACATCTGTATGTCCTATTTTTTCATGTATGAAATTTATGTTTTATAGGCACATTCTGTATTCTATATTATGGTAATTAAATGTATGAGTAGGTTACATCACCTTAAACTTTTTATCAATACTTTAAAAAATATTACATGTCCCTACACACAATATACACTGAGTGGCCAGATTATTATGACCACCTGACGTTTGTAGGCAAATTAGCTATAATTTCGCGCTGAAGTTGCTCGAGGGCCAGACCATTATAAATAGGGAAGCAGGTTGTTTACCACGACAGTAGAAGTGATTTGTTTCTGAAGATATGGGTAAACAACACGATTTAACAGCCTTTGAACATGGGAGATATATATATACACACACACACACACATATATATATATACATATATATATATTCTTGCATGATAGCTCCATTTAGTATGTGGATATGCTTTCTTGATAACAGAGTAAAGTTTTTACAACCAATTCATTTCATTGGAACAATGTAGACAATTGACCTGGAAAATAGAAATAATATATTCAATTTGGGGTCTAGAATCATTTAATTCAACTAATAATATATTACATCTCTTTGTCTCATTTTGTAATGTCTGGCTCCTTCCTAAATCATAAATTCACCTCAGAAATATGACCAAGAAAATTTAAGATGAAACAACACTTTCTTGCTTATGTTTTTATTAGGTGAGTCATCTCATCTGTAATCATTATTCTGGGTTGGTCTATCTCATTTAAGTTCCTTCTTTTAACTAATCTCCTTTGCTTCCATCTATGCTGATATGTTTTCTCCTGCAAGTCGGTGAAAAATAAAATTGTTGTGCTTTTTATCTATTCATGTGTTCTTTCTATCATCTGGCAGGGAGCTCAGTACTCAAGACAGCATTTTCCAGTTACACGATTATGTCATCACCGTCACCCATCTACAATTTCTCTAGAGAAATTACTCTGCTTCTCTGTAATTTCTGATGCTTCTCCAATGAGCACAGACAATCCTATATAATAAAAGGCTAATATGCAAATAGACCGATCAGCGGAACAATCAAAACAACCAAACAACTGAACAACCGGTCGCTATGATGTGTGCTGCCCACCAGGGGGCATGCGCGGACATCAGCTGTGGTGGGATGGTGGAACAGGTGAGCAGGAGTGCCAGACCAAGGCAGGGCACCGGACACTGTCATTGGGGCGAACCTCTGGTGGTTACTGAAAATTCTTTGCTCCTGTGCACCATGGTCCCGCCTGATGCTCGCACTTATTGCTAGTGCTGGCCTTGCTTGCACTCACTGCTCACACCTACTGGTGGTGCCCAGTGCCAGTCCCAATCACTTAGCGCCAACAGCAGGTGCGAACAGCAGCTGCCAGCCCCAATCACCTTTGAGGGCTTCTCCACCTCACCCTGCTCCTGAGGGGCAATTGGGGCAGCAGCCATTTGCACCTGCTGACTGTGCCAGCCCTGCTCGCATCCGCTGCTGGCACCGCCCCCAATTGCTCTGCGCCTTCAGTGAGTGTGAGCGGGGCCAGTGCCATCAGCACATGGGAACAGCAGCGGCGGGAGCGGGGCTGCCAGCAGACAGGGGACCGGGGGCCACGGGTGGGAGGGGCCAGGCCAGGGCGCGCAGGATGTTCCGAGACCTAGCCCTGTGCCTACTGAAGCCTCAAGGCCCACAGTTCCTTTCAAGGTGCATGGATTCGTGCACTAGGCCCCTAATAACATAAAAAAAAGAGGAAAATGAAATTTCAAAAACAAGGCAATAAAAGGACAGCATTCTCTGCCATCTTTTACATAACTAGGTTCTGTTCTCTGATATCTGATATATGCATTCATACACAACACATTTCACTTAGTCGTGTACCTCAGTGCCCTTAATCCTGAAAAAACGCTGAGCTGTCCAATATGCTCCAGTGCAACTCCATTGCTGAGATATGACGTGTGTAGCGGCAGACTAAGTGGCAGACCAGGAGAGCAGGAAATAAGATTGGATGGGCCCAGAAACAGGTCTTTCTTTGTCCGTAGCTTTGCAAATACAAACTAGGATCGAAAGAGGCAGGGAGGAAAGTGCAGTCTATTTTTTGAATGTCAGATAGAAAGATGTACTAGAGTTCACCTTTCATTTGCTTATAAATTGTTCTATGTCTCAAAGTAATAAATGAACCATATTAGTAATGTAAATGTAAGAACATGCCCCAAATTTAGAAAATCTAATTGAGCTCAAGAAGAGAAAGTATATACCACTGTGTCTTGAGAGGTGCAAAATATCTAACATTTTGATAATTTTAGCACCTTGCTACTCTAATTTAGTTAGCCTGGTTTTCCAAACCTCCTCTTTCTAAAAATGTTGTAGTTTCTTTTGATGACTGATACTTTGATTACTTCAAAGTAACCCCTTAAATAGATTTCTCCTTCTTCTTCCTCTAAGCATCATATATCAAGTTACTAATGCATGTTCCAGGCATAATCCTGGATGCATGTTACTTTATTACCTCTAATTTTTACCAGTTCTGGGAAAAAAAAAGTATTGTTCATTCTCTTTTTCTGGAAAATAAAAGTGTTGGAGAGGTTCTATCATTTGTCAAGTTCTGGCAAGTATAAAATAATGCAGTTCGCAAGCTTGTGCTCATTCTCCAATTCCAGAATGTATCAGTAGGCTTAACTGTACTCACAGAGGCTTCCTCCATATCAATAGAGAGCCTTGTCACAAGATTGGTTAGAGTTAGGATTCCTGAGGTAAGCAAGGAAATATTTCAGAATGAACTTAAGTGTTCAATGTCACAGAGAAGTTATGAATCCTGTGATACTGATTATAAACATAGTTATCCTAACTGTGCTTAAATGGAATTTGAAACATGGCTATTTGCTATAGTGACACCAATTTGTCTGAGACAATTTGCACAGCCATTGTCATTTTGAGAGATAGAATGAAATTTTATTCTTAGGATTCACAGTTGGTGGAGTTAAAGGGATGGGAGTAAGAGATAAGAGAATAGTGGGTGCTATGAACTGAATTGTGTCCTCTTAAAAATTCATATTTTGAAATCCTAACCCCAATGTGAATATATTTGGAAATAGGACCTTTAGGAAATATTAAAGTTCATTGAGATCATAGAGATGGGGGCCTAATCCAATAGGTCTGGTTCCTTATAAGAAAAGGAAGAGATACCAGAGTGCCTTCCCTCTCTCTCTCTCTCTCTCTCTCTCTCTCTCTCTCTCTCTCTCTCTCCCTCTCTCTCTCTTCCTTCCTTTTTCTTTCTCTGTCCCATGTTAGGACACAAGAAAGCAACTACCCAAAAACCAGAAAGAGAGACCTCACCAGAAACCTGAACAGGAAGAAACCAGTCTCTCATACTTCTAGCCTAAAACTATACGAAAATTAATTTTGATCATTTAGGTCATTCATTCCATGGTATTTTGCTGTGCAGCCTGAGCTGACTAACACAGCAGGGGTATGAGGAATGTCAATGTATCTGCCACCTTTCTTAGCTCTTAGCCTGACTTGATAGTTGAGATTTTAGCCCAAATGGAGAGAGGGGTTAGAGTTACATGACCAAGTAACTATACTCATCTAAGACCAAAAACAAACAAACAAACAAACACACTAACTAAGATATCTGAGCAAAAACAGTTCTGCTTTGTGGTCTCGGTCACAAAATACAGCATGGAGTTGGAGAAAGGGTCAATTCCTTTCCCACAGAAGGGCAGTAGAGACCACAGATGCACTGTGGGATCAGAGGGATGGGCCCCACCAGCGTGGTCCTGTCTAGGACAGCCCTCTCCTATAGGGCGGCAACCAGAGGAGCTGGGATGAGCAAGATCAAGGAGCACAGTTATCTTCAGCACATTGAGAACATCAGGGGCTCTCGCATAGAGTGGGGGACATCTGGACAGGAGGGGGAAATGGAGAGGATGAAAGGGTGTGAGGTGCTAAGACATTGCAATTAGGTCGCCGCTGTGAGTGTAGTCTCACAGGCTTTGTGAGACCTGGAGATATTTATATTCAAATAGTGATATTTTATAATATATATCAATGCCTGTTCTTTATAACATGTTTATCATAACACTGACTTTTAAAAGTTCTCCCTGAAATACGGTAATAAGATAGTAATACTAAAGTAATGGGATTCTTTTCCTTTTCCTTTATTTAGAGAAGAGACTTTTATTAACTATGTCACATAGTTTTGCCTGATATTTTACTCTGACATGCTACTAAAAAGCACACATTCTTATTTTAACTTCTGTAAATGTTTAGTTCAGTCAGACATTTCTCTGCTTCTAGAAATACATGTCTTAATGCAAAATGATCTTCCCAGGGAAAAAATTGCCAGAAAAACTAAGTGACATGAGACTCACAAGGCCGGTACCTCTAAGAGAAGGCATAGAAGGAGTCTGACAAGATACTGTCAGGTATCGCACTTAAGAAATACTCACTAAAAGACAGCCACATCAAATTCTTTGACATAGCTGCAGTCAGTTTTAAAGCAAATGATTTAAGCTTTCAGGTTACTTCATATCCATATCCATGCTTCAGCTAAAATTAACTCCTCACTACTGAGCATCTTAGACAAAAGACCATAGTAGGAGAAGACAATGGTCTCAGGGGCCTTTGAAACAGCAGCATCTGCAGGGCCCAAGGAGGGAGAAGTCCCACTTCCAGAGTGGTAGATAGGGGCATGAGGAAAGGAGGAAAGCTTTGCTTTGATAGGCAGTGTGTGACTCAAGCTACTGGGAATGGCTAAGGACCACTAGAAGATAAATTGGCTCTATAAAAACAAATTAATTTAAAAAATAACAGAGAGAGAGAGAGAGAGAGAGAGAGAGAGAGAGAGAGAGAGAGAGAGAGAGAGAGAGAGAGATCCAAATGCCCCTTCCCTTCATCTCAAACTTGGCCAGATTTCCCTAAGGGCTTCCTTGCCCTTGCTGGTCAGAATGCACCTTAGGGACACTCTGGGCCCTAGACTGGACTAGGATTCAGATTCCCATTCACTGCAGGGAACAGAATGATGTCAGAAGTCCCTTCTTCAGTTAAGGGCGTCAGAAGTGGGAGGGCACAGACCTGCTTCTATTTGGGAGTAGGGATAAAGGTTCTATTCTTTTATTCCCTAAGACCCTCCTTTTTGGCAACAGGGAAAGCAACCCTACTGTGGGCTAATACGGCCTTGTAAAATAGGTGCATCTTAGAGGTGATGCCAGGTCCTGCAACCCCTGTTCTTCCATGCCAGCCTGTCAAGCCATCACTTGCCTTATGTAGGTAGGAATATCCCATCTTAATAATCTTCCCAATTCAGTGTTAAAATATAGGATAACTGCTTGCCTGGGGACAAGCTCAGCCACTTCCTTGCCTTAGCTATTTGTATTAAAGAAACATGGCTAACCTTGTAAGGACACCCCATTCGTTGGCGTACATGTTATCAGCCCTTATTGGAAGGGAGAGAGAGAAGAAGGTCATACTCCTCTCTCTTTAATGTGCTCTGAACTCTTGTTCTCCAACCATTTTTTTCTACTACCCTTCCACATCCAGCTGTTAACTATTTATTTTTAAAGGTTTTTAGTTCAATATTTTTTTTACTTTATTTAGGTCTAGATTTTTTTTCTTAATCTCTAATTTAAGTCACTTTCATAATTAAGTGCCATATATAAATAAGTATACATGAATGGGAGGAGTTTCATTATGGAAATAACATTAAATCCCTTGAAATTCTGATACATTCCATGGAAACGTTTACCCCCAAAACCCAGTGATGCTGTGATATGAAAAATAAATTTCAACTGTCGATCAGCTTTAGACTTGAAATTGGTCCCCATTTTATTTTGTTAAAAGCAAAGAATTTATAACCATTTTTCTTGCACAAAATATTGTTACTCAATCCTTACAGTTATTCAGTATTTTAATACCATTACCAAGATAGTATTTAAATTGTTACTTTCATTTATCTTTAAAAAATTATAGATTTTCCCTGGCAATGCCCCATAGTAAAATTATGGGTGGGGAAGAGGTGAATGTTTATTTTGTAAAGTGGAAGAGGGACAATTATGAAAAGGGGAATCGGGAAAGGAGAACTTGCAACTCCATTTGACTGGTTCTCAGACAGATCTGTTTAGGAAAGGTAACACCTGTTAATTTAGAGTTTGAAAATGATGTTCTTCACATTATCCCCTCTCAGGTAACCTTTGTAATGCCTTCCCATACCCAGTTTGAAGGCCACAGATCAATGTAATGTTTCTTGTCTGACTTTAGGAAGGGGATGCAACATGTTAAGTCTTCCCAAAGACATTCACGGGGGAAGGTTTATTAAATTCCCAGGTGGGCCGCAGGCACAGCTCCACACCAGGTGGAGTTGGACAAATACTGCAAGATGAGGTCACCTGCCTTCTCAATGGGGCCACAAGATTTTGAGTTCTGATAATTAGGCTGGCCTTGAGCCCCTGGGAGATTTCTCAGTACCCAGGAAAGTTACTAACCCTTTACTTTTATATTTATTTATGTATGTATGTATGTATGTATGTATGTATGTATGTATGTATTCCTATGTGGCAATTAGAGTCTGAGAAGGGTCACGTCACTACTTCACATCCTTTTCTTCCTTCTCCACTTTGAGGAAAGGTTTTCCCCACTCACCCTCCACCCCTCACTACAGCAGAACCTGCTCTGACATAACACAAAACGTTTTGACCCCTCAGTTCTGCCTCTTTAAGAGACCCTTGTCTCTCCTTCCTGACCTCTGTTCTTCTCATATGGTGCCCAATACCATTTTTTTCTCATTGTTTTTCTGGTGGCTAGGAAGCCCCAGTCCACTGCAGAGGCTATCTGATCCATGACTAGCCTTCCTTTTAAGAATTGGCTAGAAAGTTGTATTCATCAACTCACTGGCCAGACCTGGCAGCATGGCCCCACCAACAGGGAGCCAGGAATTACGGTCTGCCCTAGTGTCCAGACAGAGGCGAAATGTCACATGCCTAGTGACTGCACAAGGGCTGCCACAATGCTCTATCTTCATTTCATGTCATTCTCTCTCCCGCTCATTTAAGCCATGCTCGTTTCCATCAGTTTCTCAGTTGACCTTTGTCCATGCTGCTCCATCTATTGAGATTGTCCTTCATCCATATTTGCTCACACCTTCTCATTCTTCAGCTCATAGCTAAAATATTTCCTTCCCAAAGAAGTTTTCTGTAACATCTCCCCTCTCTCTAGCGGCAGTAACCCCTTCTATTACTTTTTCAAAGGTCTCTGAATTTTTTTTAGCTTATGTACACTTGTAATTGTATGGTTATTTGTGCACCTGATTAACTCATGTCAGCCTCCTCCATTTAACCATAAATTTTCTAAGAGAGGACATCAAATCTATTTTGTTCACTACTATTAATATAGCTAATACCTAACTTACAATTGTACAATAAATATTTGTTGAATAAGTGAATGAACCCAGTGCCTTTTAGAATTTCACCTCAATTACCTTTGGAAAGAAATTTCTCCCTCACTGCATACCAATAAATTGTGTTATTTTAGATACAAAATGTGGGGTTAGTGCTACATTTAACAAGATGTGTTGAATATCAAAAACAACACAAAACAAATAACGAAAAAAATAGGCTAGACTAGAATAGAAACATACAAAGGGGAAAAGTAGAAGAAGCTACTCATGAGTTTAATAAAGGGAAACTCTACAAAATTGCATATTCTTTCTAAACAAACTCAGTACAATATATTTATATGGGAAAACCTGAGCTTCATCATCAGATGTAATAAGCAAGGAAGATTGGAAACATTATGAAATATTGAGTCCTAGATTTTCATGACCAGATGTAACACCCAAAAAGTTTACTCTCATTAACTTTTCAAAATAGAATCATTGGCTCCAATTTGTGCAATCCTTACTCGCTGATTACCTGGGCCCTAGGAATATGCTTTCATATTGTGTAGCTTTTCCTAAAAAATGTCAAGACAAATAAACACACATAAAACTGTTTAAGGAAGTGCCCCTAGAACTGTTTAGGTTTTAGTCTTAATAACGGGCTTGTTTCTTACCAATTGTTTCTCTTTAGTAACTCCAAAGGCATGGTCTACCGTAGCAGGGGTCAAAGGTTAGACTTTCCTATTTGTCAAAGAGACAGTTCTGACCTCATTTTGTCTTCAATCTTTTGGCTTATTACACACTCTCTCTAAAGTTTCCGCTAGTTTTCTTCATTATAAATTACAAACTGAGACTTTTATGTTTGACTTTTTGGTTTAGTGTTCTATAAAAGAAATAAACAAGCTTTAGGCCCAATGATCTTTGATGTTGAGCACTGTGTCATCACCTGTGGAGAAATTACTGAGAACTAATACAAGAATATGAATAGCCTTTACCTGTGAGTTCATGTGAATTAGAATTGGTAATGGATTAAGCTAAATGGATACAAAATAAACCCCTTATTTTGATCATTGATATGGTTGCAAGAGTAAACATGGAAATGGCATAGTCATAAGAGAGAAACTTTCAGTGAGGTACCACTGGCACATGCTATGACCCCACTCCTTTTTAAATTGTAAGTTAATTATGTGACACTACTCTTACATGATCTTGATGTATTCACCACCATTTATAGAAGTTACAAATATGACATTTTATGACAGTGATTCTTAACATTGTGTGTGTGTGCGTGTTGTGTGTGTGTGTGTGTGTGTGTGTGTATCAATCGGTCCATTAGAGAACTTGGTAAAAGTGGCTGGTCTTCTGGGGGTGGGAGGGGGGGGGGTCATACATATACCATTTACCCATCAAAATTTCAATATAATTTCATGGTGCTCAGTGACCTATTTGAAGTAAAAATAAACACAAAGACAAGATACAGAGCAACTGTTTTAAAGGTGCATTATTTTTGGTGGATGTCCCAAACATTTAATTCTCTTAATGTCAGTTATACAGAATTTATTCTCAAAAGAACTGTTAAGCCTGTGTGTGGATGAAACCAAGAAGAGGTAGGAGACTGATGGCGAAAAAAGTCCAATTAATAATGAGGTCAGTCTCAGAGGTTCTGGCTCTACAATTACTTCTTTTAGTTATGAGTCTTTAGGTATCCTCCCAGCTCAGATAACTAATACATTGTCATCATCATTATTTTTATTATTTAAAAGCTTAAACTGCTTTCAGTTGTATTTCTATCACCTGCAACCAAAAAAGTCCTGACTAATTAGGAAGGTAAGGCTAGAGGCCATATCTATGTAACTAGGGGTCCTGAGAATAATGCAATTATTTGTGACAGGATACAAAATGCTAAACAGGTGGGAGAGCTTGCCAATATTAACACAACAAACCTTACAGCTCTCTGTGATCACTTTTTAAATCAAGTGCTCTAATAATTCCTAATTACTTAACAATAAAAGGCATGAGAACCACTTAGTATACTCTGCAGCTTAGAAATGCCACATTTATTTTGATAGCCAAAACACACACACACACACACACACACACACACACACACACACACGATTAGTTAAATGTTAGTTAAACTAGAAAAAAACACATATTTAAAAATTACATTTGTTAGGGTAACATTGGTTAATAAGATCATACAGGCTTCAAGTATAGATTTCTATGATAAATGATCTGTATATTGCAGTGTGCCTATTACTAAAGTCAAATCATCTTCCATCACTATATATTTGGCCCCCTTTTCTCTTTACTATTTCCCATTCCCATTCCCTCTGGTTACCACAGACTGTTGTCTGTACCTATGAGTTACAGCAGTTTTATATCCCACATAGGAATGAAATCATATGGTTTTTAGCTTTTTATGACTGACTTCTTTTGCTTAGCATAATATTCTCAAGGTCCATGTGTGTTGTTGTAAGTTTTTGACAATATATGTTAAAAAAGTCTTCAAGATCCCACATGCAACCATAGAAAGGCTGAGGTGGAGTGTCTCAAATACCTTTTCCAGTAAGAAAGAATATATGGGAGCTTAATTTTTCAAAGAAGCTATGGGCTTTCTGACATAAAATCGAACAACAAACCATTGATTTGATTATTAAGCAATTTGTTACTGTATCTCCAAGGAGCTTCAGAAATGAAAGAACTGTTCAATAAAGCTCTTTTACCTGTGACTTTTTTTACATTTCAGAATCTGTATCCTAGCCTTTCTAATGACTAAACGAGACCACGAGTGCATTTTATGAACCAGCACATAATTATTTCCATTCAGTAGAGAGAGTTAGTGAGCTTCATAGCACTTACTAAAAGCTTTAACCATGAAAGGAATCTTCCATAAGAGTAGAAAACTTGTCACAGTGATTTTTAAAAGTAGATCATAAGGTAGAATAGGGACAAAGAGGTATAAAGTAAATGAGCTGCAGTGATTCCATCTGCTGCCTAATGCAGACACACAACTGCAGACTCAGGAGTGCGTGGGGGGCACTAGGAACAGAGTCCGGACCTTTGTACTGCAGAACAACCGTAAACAATTGCAGTGGAAACGCCGCAGAGATCTCACTCTTGCTGGTAGTAAGGTTTCTTTAACTCCATTCCAGTGAGGGCTACAAGTGAACCACCAGCTCCTATCACCTCCAGCTGGACCAAGGCCAGATTAATGTGAATAGACTCTCGGGCAGTGATGGCGAACCTATGACACACGTGTCAGAGGTGACATATGAACTCATTTTTTTGGGTTGATTTTTCTTTGTTAAATGGCATTTAAATATATAAAATAAATATCAAAAATATAAGTCTTTGTTTTACTATGGTTGCAAATATCAAAAAATTCTATATGTGACACGGCACCAGAGTTAAGTTAGGGTTTTTCAAAATGCTGACGCGCCGAGCTCAAAAGGTTCGCTGTCACTGCCCTAGGGCCATTTACAAGCCTTAGAACAAGACCCATGGGCCTGAGCCCTTAGTGCCTCTGGGGCTATTGTAAACACACACCTCTGTAAGGGGGGTGTTATAACCACTGAGCTACTGTGTTCAGGCAAGCCAGCGATATCCTGCCTGATTCCAGCATTTCATCAGGACTGAATCCAGGCTTACCACACCAAAACGTTCAGAGTCAAACCGAAAACACCAGCTCACAAGTCGTGAAATGTCAGACAGATCTAATGTGTTTAGAGGAAGATATCAGGGTTAAGTGTGTAAGTGACATAACATAAAAGGACAAGATAGTGAGGCAGGTTTGATATTTCCCTGGAGGGTCCTTGGAATGATCTTATGATGAAACAAAAAGAATGTGTTGGGCACAGATCCTGTCCTCCGTTCTGTGCTGGGTGCTATGCATCTGACATGATTTAGGTCCCAAGTCATCCTCTGAAAAAATTCAATGGGTTCTCGAATTTTTCTAATGTCTAGATATGGTTGCCATGGACATCATACTCTTCTGGGTTCTTCTCTTGATATTCAAGAGGGAGACCAAAGGGTTTCTGCTTGTTTCTGCCTCAGAATTTTTGGAAGGCTCTTCTTCTCAGAGATGTTCCAGTTTGTTGTTGTTGTTGTTGTTGTTTGTTTTTTTAAAATATATTTTATTGATTTTTTACAGAGAGGAAGGGAGAGAGATAGAGAGTTAGAAACATCGATGAGAGAGAAACATCAATCAGCTGCCTCCTGCACATCTCCTACTGGGGATGTGCCCGCAACCCAGGTACATGCCCTTGACTGGAATCGAACCTGGGACCTTTCAGTCCGCAAGCCGACGCTCTATCCACTGAGCCAAACCGATTTCGGCGATGTTCCAGTTTTTATCAAGGCTAATTATTCAAATACCTTCACACGTGCATAGAAGTCCTGGTTTCTGAGATGAACTGGAAAATAGAAAAAGTGCTGGCTGTTGCCCCTGCCCTCGTCCTGTCTTGGGCATGAGTAGTCCTTGGGACTCTACAGCTGCAAGAGCAGAAAGTTAAATTCCAGGTGCAACTGTACAGGCTGGTGCTTTATTCTCCAGAAGAATGCAAGAAGGAAAAGAATTCTTATTTTAAAATATTTACAAGTAATTCTTCAGCAAAATTTGGGTGATTTTTAATTGGACAAATGATTCAAGATTTGAAAACGTTTTTGCAAACAACTTTCAATACCATGTGGAATTACATATGGAGTTCTACAGATATAAATATGTAAGCTGAACTCTAAAAATATTTGTACATGCATTCTGAAAGTAATGTGCAAATATTTTTTATTCTGAAAGTTAATATATTAAAGTTATTTCTGGATGGTGAAAGTATAGGTAATTTTAATATTCATTACTATAATTTTGGAAATTTCCCCCCTAGATTTTCTTCAGTAAGTACCTGCTATATTTATAATGAGGAAAATAAGTATTTTTATTGAAAAGATACATAGCAAATGAACATTTCAAAATAGGCTATTGTTGGCCATGCAAATAACATTAACTTCAGAGTCAACCAGATATATATTTTAAACTCAGCTCTGCCACATAATAACTGTATTACTCTAACAAGGCTATTTCCATCCTTCATGTGTCTCAAAGTATGCATCACCGAATCTCAGGGAACGGTCTGTCACAGTGAAGAGTGAATGATTAAAGGCAGTTCCTGAAAGGGTAGTTTATAAAACATCCAAAAGTGTTGAAAGTAACCTGAATATTAACAAAAATACAAAAATATGTTTTATATTATTTTAAATACTATACACGGAGATAGCATTGTTTAGCATTGTAGAGGGACTTCAAATTGAAAGGAAAAGAATGTTCATATTTCAATAATTACTGTTATGAGTTGGATTGTCCACCCCCCCCAAAAAAAAAAACCATTCACATATTTTCGTCTTAATCTCTAGTACCTTAGAATGTAACCTTATTTGGAGATAGGGCCTTTACAGAGGCAATCAACTTAAATGAGGTCGTTCGGGTGGGCCCTGATCTAATATGATGGATGTCCTTTAATAAAAGGGGAAATTTGAACACAGAGACATGCATAGCAGGAAGATGATGTAAAGAGACATAGAGAGAAGATGACCATCTACAACCCAAGAAGAGAGGCCTGGAATGAATCCTTCCCTCATAGCCCTCAGAAGGAACCAACTCTGCCAATACCTTGATTTCAGACTTCTAGCTTCTTAATCTGAGACAATAAAGTTCTGTTGTTGAATGCACTTGAGTTGTGGTATTTTGTTACAGCAGCCAAGAACAATAATAGTTATTTTATTTTTTAAATAACTTAGATTTTGTATGAGAATTAGCATTTGTCTTCACCTCATGGAAAAAAATGCACAATGAGAAATCTAGCATTTATGAAAACACTTAGCATGAAGCAAAAAAATAAAAAGCTACAAGGTAGAATTTGGAATAATTATTTAATCCAGTTCCTCATAGAAGGAATTTCTAAATATGATAAACCTTTTCTTTCAAAAGGAGAAAACAAAACTTCAAATTTTATAGACAAATTATTTATTCTATAACTTGAGTTTACTGTGCATTAAGAATAAATAAGAATATATAGAATGAAAGAAAGCAACTTTATATTGTGGTCCACATGTCATGTATTCATTTAGAAATATTTTATAGTACAGGCACACAAAACTGTCTAGATGGAAATTTACTTTTACAAGTCACTGAATGCTAAAGCATAGTTTTAATGAGACCAGAAATATGCTTGTTGAGGCTGAAATTCTGAAAGCTAATGACTGAGGCAATTGTGTTGTTTCCATGGGGGAATAATGGAATTCTGAGCCTTTATGGTATTTAATTACATGGCTTCTGGGCCATTAGTTTATAAGAAAAAATTTAATTCTTTTTTCTCATGCTCAAAACTCCTTACCAACTCTCTTTTTCCATTTCAGAATAACAGCTAATGCTTGGGAAACATCGTTAAAATGGGCATTTCTACATTTAGTGAGACCCTTACTATGCCTGTCAACCTGGTTTTGAATTAGACAATGTATTTTCTAGGCTTCAGAGATGTGAAGTTTTGATATTCATTTCAACTAAATAGAAAGTTATATGTTTAGGTTAAAAATGAATGTGACCCAGTAACACTCTTATTCTGAAAACTTTCAGAATAGAGTTCTAAACATGGTGGAGAGTAGAAAATGAGAATGGGAGAAAAATGAAGGAGAGATAGGAAAACTAGGGCTTCATGATAGCCATGTATTAGACACTGTTTCATTGAATGCTGTGAGGTAAAATATCTTTATTTACAAATAAAACCAAAAGCTTGGAAAGATTAAGTCCATTGCTGAAGGACAAATAAGAGCAAGTCAGGGACCTGGACTATGAAGCTTTGTCTTTCTGATTCCAAATCCCATCCATATCTGAAAAATATACACCACATACACAATTAAGTAAAAAGGTATTGTAAACTTTTTCTGGATTTCTCAATAAAAGGTCGTTAGATTATATTGTTCAGAATATGACCTAAATACTGGAGTTAATTCAGTCTTACCATTTTTGTATAAGATATTTTATATTTGAGTGTTTGAGATGACATAGTAAATTTGTGTATAATTTAAGATTAATACCCTATTTGCTTCCCAGGACACATAGAATCCATAATTATTGGAATAATAAATTGATATGAGAGATCAGTTAATATCCACTCTTCTGTCTGTTAATGTATTTATTTATTTACTCAATGTTGTGTGTGTGTGTGTGTGTGTGTTATCAGGTGCTGTGATGGCCATTAGGAATCCAGTAATAGACAAGACAGAAAAAGTTCTCCATTCTGAAGTGTACAGAACCCTGAAAACCAGAAGGAAACAAAATATATATCTGCTTGTATAGGCTAATGGGGATAAAAAAAAAAAAACACACTAGAAAATGCTCTCTAGTCAACAATTTGAACTTCACCACATGTGAAGTGAGGTTACTTACCTGAGGAGCACTGCTTACTTACTTATTAGAGTTGGAAGTGTTTCTCATCTAGCTCTAAATCTACTGCATCTCCAGCAACTAGTACCCAATGAATGTGCAACTAAACTGAATTTCTTTCCCTTTCAACCTTGTATCACAGGTCACAGCCAGACATGATGAATGAAGATTGACTTTCACTTACTCCTTGCCTTAGGCAAACTCTTAGTAAAACTGCCAACATAAAGCCTAAACCAAACAAATCTACAGGAGGGAGCTTGATTGGTCTTTGAATAATGAATGGAAAATGGAGTGGAATGCTAATTGCACATGTAGGCAGTACCAGGCCTGGGTTTTTCAGCTAGGGCTTCTGTTTTTTCTGACTGCAGTGGAATGCCACATCATCCCTTTAGCAGGCCATTCTTTGCCTTTGTCAATAGTAACTTCTGTGAGATGAAGAAAATAGGACTAACATAACTGAAATGTTATGGAATTGCCTCATAGAGTCACAGAATCCACAGGCTCCTATAGACCTGAAATGTGAGGGCATTTCTCTGGTATAGGAATGGAGAAACAGGACTTATCTTGGCAAAAGAGGTGGCAAGAATGGAATGAAAATTGAGAATCTTGCTCTTTCTCTTCTTTTTCTCTCAGCATTTTATGTCTTTGAGAAGTGCTACTAAGTTCCAATTCTTCTCTTTAAAACTAAGTAGAGCAACAAAGAAAGTGAAAACCAACCTTCCTGCCTCAACACTCAATACACACACACACACACACACACACACACACAAACACACACAGTATTTTTAGTAAAATTAAAGGAGAGAACCCACCATCACCATACATACCAAACTACTAGTAAGCATGGGCTGGGCCCAAACACCCCAAACCAGTCAAATTGGTAGGGGTGAGAGGAATAGTGCCGAATGTTCTAGGCTATAGTGGGGAAGAATGAGGACTGTTCAGGATCCTGGTGCTAAAGGCCAAAGCACATCTGGCTGCACAGAGCACCATGTAGCAGCAGAAGCAGGAGCCCTTAAGCTAAGAAATTGGGAAAGCAATACTCTAGTTCAGCCGTGGGCAAACTACGGCCCGTGGGCCAGATCCGGCCCGTTTGAAATGAATAAAACTAAAAAAAAAAAAGACCGTACCCTTTTATGTAATGATGTTTACTTTGAATTTATATTAGTTCACACAAACACTCCATCCATGCTTTTGTTCCGGCCCTCCGGTCCAGTTTAAGAACCCACTGTGGCCCTCGAGTCAAAAAGTTTGCCCACCCCTGCTCTAGTCCCTCCCATTCCCTTCTTCCACAGTATCCTCCTTAGATTGGTGGTGCAGGGATATGCAACTCATTCTAATCAAAGGTTTCTTTTTTAAGAAAAGATCATATCCACATCAAGACACCATTAAAAAGAAAAAGGAAGAGTTGCAACCCCCACCTTATTGCAGATGAAGAAACAAACCAGGAAAATGTTGCAATAGTGCAGAGAAAAAGTATAACTTGATATTCTAACATGATTTTTTTTAAGTTATGGAGACAAATATAAATGTAAAAAAATTAAAAATATAGAAATACACACATACACATAACATATATACATATACATACATATCTTTTCCAGTCAAAAGGAGATGAAGTGATGTCCAAACAACAGGAAGATGTAAAATGAAACTAACAGAATTCAGGAAAGAAATTGAAAAGAATGGAGAGCCATCTTTAATTAAACACACACACACACACACACACACACACACACACACAAAGATTCCATTACAATGACTACAAGGTAAAATAGAACGGAAAGCAAGTCAGATACAGAAGGGGAAATGAAAAAAATAAAAATAAATAAGACTAAAGAAAGAATTTTAAAATATCCAAAGGAAAGTGATAAAGAAAACAAAGGAAATAATACATATTATTATGAGTCACTGAAGAAGAAAACAAAGGTGATTAGAAAATACTTATCTATAATTTAGGGAAACATCACCCCCCAAAAAATTCTTTTAAGGACACATTATATAAATAAAAAAATTGATTCAGGTGGTAAAAACTAAGATATACTGCCAACATTATTAAATTTTAAAAATAAAAAAGAACCCTTTGTGCCTACAAGCAAAACTATCTACTCATTAATTTAAAAAATGAATTTTGCATCAGACTTTGTAACAGAAAGTTTCAAGAGCAGAAAACAGTGGAGCAATACCTAAAAAGCACTCAAGGAACAAAATTTTAAGCCAAGCTATTCTTTGAAAATAAAAATTATGGACACAGTTATTGTCCACAAACACAAGAAATATTGTTCTTATGACCCATTTCTGAGAGAACTGATAGAGGATGATGAGAAACTCTGGGAGAAAATATAAATGATGAGCACTGACTGAATTTAATTGTGAAATAAAAGTGAGGATAAGACTGAGAGAACAACACACAAATGTAATATATCCAAATAATATGGAAATGATGCTACTAAGTAAAATGGAAGGAAAAAGAAGAAAGAAGGAAGGATTGTTGATTAACTCAAGTATAATAATTGGAAGTGAAATATATTATTTAAAGCTTGAGATTATAAAGGCAAATATTAAGCAAGATAAGGAAGGAGAAAAACAAGGAAGAGGTTACAAACTATATCAATGCTCACTTAGAGAAAATAGATTATATCTAAAGAAAACATATAAACACAAAATATAAAAGAATCTCTTGGAAAAACAAAATAAAACAAAATCCTTTGTGTACACTGGAAGATCAACATCATATCAAATAAAATAAATCACAATAAAATACTTTAAAAATAAATAATATGTAAATATGTAATATATAAAATAATATGATAAAATTAAGATCAAACATTTGTCATATCAATAAACGAGAAGGGCTTAAATCATCTATTACAATAAAAAGATTTTCAGATTGTAAGCTCTATGCTACATAGAAGAGATACAGGAAAGCATAGTGCTTGTGAAAAATTAAAAATAAAAGGATGAGCAAAAATATACCACACAAATGAATAAAGGAAATGGGTTGTGACCTTATTATCGTGTAGGGCACGGCTATAGGGTTAAGCCTCGGACTGACCTGTTGGCAAAGCCACAAACAAGTCCCAGCTTAGAGAGCACAGTCCTCTTAGCATAATTAGGCTTGACCTTATGATGCTCCCTAGATCTTATCTGGGAAGCTGATGGGCTGTGGGAGGTGTAGCAAGTGCTGCCAAAACAAGTGAAACTCACAAGAATATTGTAACTGTGGTGACCACTACCTTATTTACCTCTGGCTATAAAATAAAGGCTCAGCTTGCCTCCGTATCTCTCTCTGTGGCCTTAGCCAGGCACAGGAAGATCCATCTAAACCCAGCTTATTCTCTTTGTCTGTCATTTCTTCATCCTGCACTGCCCTCACTCAGGCTTCCAAACCTTTGGCTGAGCTGGCTCGGCACACCATCGGACAATGTAGAATACAGGAGAAAATAGTTAAATGGGACAATAAAGAAGACAGGCAAGTGATAATGCCAAAGTCTACACTTTACAATGAAGAGCTAACACTTAGAAATATTTATATGCAATATAACACAGCAGCAATTCTCATAAAACATAAATGACAAAAGATTCAAGAAAGCAGAAAAAAATTGTAATTGCTGACTTTCTAGAAAACAACTATAATGAAACACCACTACATAGCCTGTGGCACAGGGGTCCTCAAACTACGGCCCGCGGGCCACATGCGGCCCGCCAAAAACATTTATCCGGCCCGTCGGGTGTTTTTGCCACCGCTGCCTGTCCTGCTTAGCAGCCGACTCGTCCCGGGCCCGCAGTGCGCATGTGTGGAATGTCTGAGGGACAGTGAACTGGCCCCCTGTTTAAAAAGTTTGAGGACCTCTGCCAGTGTGGAACATGGCTAAGGCAGCATTCAGAGGAAAATAAATAACCTTTAGTACTTATGTTGATATAAAGAATGGAAAAAATGACTCAAACATTTTTACTAAAAACAAGAAAGAGAACAATAAAATAAATAGAAATAAATGAAGTAATAAATTAATAAGTCTATTTATTAAGCTGAAATGGAAGGAAGAAGGGAAGGGAAGGAGGATGGGAGAGGGAAGAGAGAGGGAGAAAGTTGGGGTGAAGAAAGAGAAAGAGGAAGGGAGAGAGAGGGAGAAAGGAAGAAAGAAAAGAAAAAAGAAAGGAGTTCTGCCGCTTTTAGCCTGAAGTCACTTGGTTACACTATCCATCCTTATCAATTGATTATACTCTATATGAGTCACACAGACATTTGACATTAGATGCCACTCTGGAAACAACAGATGAAAATACCAGCCTTCAGAAGCTATCCCTCTTCAGGGTTCTTTAGTCTTGTATTCTTTCATACAAAAGAATACCTAAATTACAGCTAGATTGGTGATTCTATCCTGATGCATTAAATGCTTCCATCATTTATCTACAGCCCTACAGTGAAACAACATGGACAAACATCAGCTCTTAGCAACCACGTTCACACATACATACTGAAGCACGCGTTTCTTTAATTGAGCGATTTTCAACCTTTTTTTCTCATGACACACATAAACTAATTACTAAAATTCTGTGGCACACCAAAACATATTATATATTTTTGCCTACCTGACAAAAAACATAGGCATAATTTTGATTCAGTCACACCAGATGGCTATTGTTGTGTTGGCTGTTGTCATTTTTTTAATTTCACAATCTAAAGAAAACGCAGTCAGTGCCCCCGACTAAATAGTCAGATATTGCATGTTTTAAAAATTCTCGCAGAACACTGGTTGAAAATCGCTGCTTTAATTCAAAGCTGTGGCCTGTGGAATGTGCCCAGGTCAACTTCAAGGAGTTCTTGACATGAGACTGAAATTCTAATGAGGTGTCTAAGAATGAAAAAACAGGTCCTTAGGGCCTATGGTGGTTCCATGCATGGTAAATGTGACCATGACAGGATCAAGCGTGCTTTTGCTGAAGGCACAAACACAGAGTCAGAAAGTTCAATTAAAAAATGATTTTTTTTTTAGTAATAAAAACAATGAAAAGAAAACGTATGTTAAACTTCTAGCTATCTAAATACTCAAAGCAATCTGGGAGAAGACTTTGAAATGTATTTTGCAAAAGGTGATTTGGAATTAACAGCTTTCTGTGATTTGGAAGTTGGCAGAGACACCCAACATGTACAAATTGTCAAAGGGATCATGTTCCTAAAAGATTAAGATCATTGGTAACAGTGTTGGTTCTAAAAGACCTTTTGCATTGTTGGTGGAGAATGAAGTGTCATAAATTAGTATAGCTAGTTGTGTGGTCCAGCAGGAGCCAAAATCAGGGAATCCTCACTGGATGGAATCTTAACAATCTGCAATATAACAGAATCCATTATGCATCAATATTGAGAAGAAAAAGAGGAAGGCAGCCTTTCTGGAGAAATGGAATAAAAGCAGATCTAGAATTCAAAGCCAGGGGAATGCGATTCAATATTTGGTTATATGCATCTCTGCATTCACCTATAAGATGTACTACATCTTACATTTATTTATTTACCTACTAAGAGCAAGGTAAATATAGTCTAAAATACTGTCTAGTCTAAAATATTGTTTCTGAAGTTATTTTAATCAACTTAATTAAATTAATTTAATTAAAGTCTACCCCTTTGCCATTACTAATTATGTATGAGACCTTGGGCCAATTGTTAACATTTCCTTAACTGAAAAATAAGAAGATTTGGGCTAGGTGCTAGCAAATCTTTCAGTTTTAAGAATTCTGTGGTATTAAGTGCATACTGTCTCAGAATATTTTCATGCCTGAGCTGAACCTTGAAAACTAGGAGCTGAATCCTAAATCATTTAGTGAAGTAATTGTCTCTAAAAACGCTAATAGAATTTCACAAATGCTTCCTGCCACACCCACTCTTTTTCAGAGAATAAATGAGAGTGTAAATTTATGGTAATAGAGCAAATACCCAAACACTGTGAAGTTTAATTTTATTTTATTATTATATATTTAATTTACTGTGGATGACTAACATTTATTAGTATTCTTTGCTGCCAATGACACTGAAAGCTGCCTTCTGTCTGGCTCTTGCCAAAGCATGAAAGTAAACAACTCTTTAAACTATACACAAGTCAAGAAAATTGAGAAATGATTTCAACTGTGTTTGTAGTTACTGAAATTCAGATGTGCTTTCAGTTCATTTTTGAAACCTGATCTGGATAGCATACCAGAGAACTAAAAAATAATTAATTTTTAAAATCACAATACACTGTAAATCATCTAACCAGGCTCTGCAGTCCAGATGGCTTTTAATTTACCAGCAAAATAGATCACTGGAAGTCTGATTATAAACCAGAGTTTTTGAATTCAACCTGCAGAAAAGAAATCTTTCAAACAGCCCACTAGCTACCCAATGCTGGCAATGAAAGTGGGGTGGGAAGGGAGGGAGTTTGGGGTCGGTGGGTGAAAACTGTTGCGTAATAACATTTTTTCACAACACAGTGCTTTAACTGAATTGGTAAGAATACATTTTAAGTTGTCTGGCACCCTCCAGACGAATCTTAAGTCTCTAGAACTGAGGTAGCTATGGAATTAGTTTATCAGTAGTCACCATTTTCAGATACACTGGTGGAGGACAGAGAGAGAACTAACAAAAAAAATAAAAGATAGCGATGAGGACCAAGGAGGTTGAAACAGAATACAGATAGAAGTCTTTTCTTCAGCTCTAAGGATTACTAAAAACAGAGTGTCCACAATCACGGGGTCATATTCAATATATCTTACAACCAATATGCTTGAGCACAAACCAAGGCCTGATATGAAACTATACTATAGAGAACTAAAAATTAATTAATTAGTCAAAACAGCATGGTACTGGCATAAAAATAGACATATAGATCAATGGGACAGAATAGACCCCAGAAATAAATCCACACCTTTATGGTCAATCACTATTTGACAAAGGAGACAAGAACACACAATGGTGCAAAGATATTTATTGATGGTGCAACATCAATAAATGATGTTGGGAAAATTGGACAGATACATGCAAAAAAATGAAACTAGAACACATTCTTAAACGATGCAGAGAACAAACTCAAAGTAGATGACAGACTTAGACTCAAAACCATAAAAATCTTAAAAGAAAACATAGTAAAATCTTGGACATTTCTCTTAGCAATATTTTTTTCTGATAAATCTTTTCAGACAAGGGGAAAAAATAAAAAATAAACAACCTAAAAAGTCTTTGCACAGCAAAGGGAACCACCAACAAAATGAAAAGACAAATCACGGAATAGGAGAATATATTCACTATTGATACATCTGATAGGGAATTGATATTCAAACTTTATTAAAAAACATAAAACACAACATCTTAAAAAAGCAAACAATCCAATAAAAAAATGGGCAAAGGACCTGAATAGACACTTCTCCAAAAGGACATACAGTTGGCCAATAGATATATGAAAAGTTGCTCAACATCACTAACCATCAGAGAAATTCAAATTAAAACAACAATGCAATATCACCTCACACTTGTCAGAATGGCTATCATCAACAAATCAACAAACAACAAGTATTGGCGAGGATGTGGAGAAAAGGGAACCCTCCTGTACTGCTGGTGGGAATGCAGATTGGTGCAGCCACTGTGGTAAGCAGTATGGAGTGACCTCAGAAAGTTAAAAATGGAACTGTATTATGGCCCAGTGATTCTGCTTTGGGGAATATACCTCAATAAACCTGAAACATTAATTTAAAAGAACATGTCCATCCCTATGTTCACTGCAGCATCAATTACAATAGCCAAGATTTGGAAGCTGACAAAGTGTCCATCAGTAGATGAGTGGATAAAAAAGTTGTGGCCTGCATCAGGAAGGCTGGGGAGGGTTGGGGAGGGTGGAGGTAAGAGATCAACCGAAGGACTTGTATGCATGCATATAAGCATAACCAATGGACACAAGACACTGAGGCGGGGCGAAGTTAGGGCATGTGCCTGGGGGTGGGGGAGGCCAGGGCAAGGTCAATGGGGAAAAAAAAAAAAAGGAGACATGTACTACTATTTGTAATACTTTAAACAATAAAATAAAATAAATAAATAAATAAATAAATAAAATAATAAATAAATAATAAATAAAATAAAATAAAATAAAAAGCTGTGGTATATTTACACAATAGAATACTACTTGGTCATAATAGAGAAGGAAATCTTATCTTTTGTGACAACATGGATAGATCTGGAGAGTATTATGCTAAGTGAAATATGCCAGTCAGAGAAAGACAAGTATCATATGATTTCACTTACTAGTATATGTGAAATCTAATGAACATAAACTAATGAACAAAACAGAAACAGACTCATAGATAAGGAGAACAGATTGACAGCTATCAGAGTGAAGGGGTTAGGGAGCCTGGGTGTAAAAGGTGAAGGGATTAAACCAAAAGAAATGGAATTTTCCAAAAGCAGAGCTGGCCCATTCCCCAATGGATTCAGATGCAAACTTATAATAAAATTAGGTACAACTACAAGAGAAGACTTTGGAGAAGAACCACCCTGGGTTTATAAGAAATTGCACATGAGATGGTTCACATATTACCATGGCTTGCATTTTACCATGTTACAGAAAATATCACTACTATCAAAACAGTTGGGTGTGTTTTATTGGGAAATTTTTGAAAGAATTATTTTTCTCTTTGTGAATATTTTTCTGCACTAGTAGGTGGGTTCAGTAATAAATACAGGGGTTAGCAAAAGTAGGTTTTCAGTTGTGAGTATGTGAAATATACCGTACTCTTGCATTATTTATTTATTTATTTATTATTGTTTTATGTATTACTATCATTATTAACTTATTTTTGCCTACCCCTATATGTTAGACCTTTAAAACTCCAAAAATAAGTTTTCCAGTTAAGCAAAAGCTAAATATAATAGTAAAAGTAGTAGATCGATAAAGTATAAAGGTTAAAAGACAAAAGTAATAAAATTAACTAAAACTACAATAATTAAAGGACACGTAAAATAAAAAAAATGTAAAAAGTGATATAAAATATAAAATGGGGAAGGAGCAAAAATTTAAAGTTTGGAATGTGTTCAAGGTGAATATCCAAACACAATTTTCTTATAATCTATTCATTATGCTTGGCTGCTTTTCTTGAAATGAAAAGAGGGGAAAGTAAATACCAAAGCTATTACTTGAAGAAAATATAAAAACTATCGAACCAGGATGCTTGGTTATATTTTAGATGTCAACAAAATATTAATGACACTATAAGCACTGAGCTCAAAGCACCCCGGAAAATTATTTTGGGCATTCACCTAGGAAAAAAAAACCCATAGTGTGCATTTGTCAAACATCTTACCTAAAAATGCCTGCCTTTGGAAATATTTAGGGGTAATTATCCAATTTTAAAGATAAGTATTTTTTAGTCATCACTAGAGGAATGTGTTTCACTTCAATGTTCTAGTCAGAGCAAATTCTCTAGACATAACACCAGTCCTCAACCTGGCATTTAACTAATCAATGTAAGAACTGCAACATGTATTTTATAAATTATGCACATATCTTACAGTAGCACTTATTTTTCTAAAATGACGTATCTAAAATTAATCTATCAGTCACACAAGAATGTTACTAGACTTCCTATAAAGGCATATAATAAAGAAAAATATATCTTATGATAAAGTAAATAACAACGTTATTTAATATAATAAAAAAAGCTAAAAACAATAAAATTGCTATTTTTTTCTCATCTTATATGGGAATAATAAATAATGACTTTATACTTAGACTACTTATATTTTTATAGAGATTTTTTCTTTAATAAAAATCTAGCTTTAATTCACGATTTAAATGCTAGTTAAACTTAATTTAAATTTAATGTTAATTTTATTACAAAATATTTTTACATTATTTCAGCTTTATGACATCTATATTGATTATATGGCTTTAAAGGCAATCAATTTATGGGAAATCTCTGATCCCACAGGGAGTTTCTTCATGCTTTACAAGGGTATCCAAATGAACATGGTTAAGCCTTTTATCAACCAGCTGCCTCAAAGAGGCTTGGCTAATGGAAGAGGAGGGCAGTCACAAATTTCTTAATATTTTATATCAAAACATACTAATGTTAGTGAAGAAAGCCTAATAATTCAAAGAGTATGTCTGCTTTCATTCTGAAACATTAATTGTCCACTAATAAAAATGAAAATATGCTCTCAGTTTCAGACATTTTAACCAAAATTTACATTGCTCTTTTTACATTTGACATCTTCCCCCTGGAGTGAGTAATGAGTACTGTTTTTTTTAAACATGTTTTCATTTATTTTAGAGAGAGCAGAAGAAGGAAGAGAGAGAGTGAGAGCATCAATGAGAGAGAACCATTGATGACACCCCCCGACTGGGGAGCCACAGCAACCCAGGCATGAGTCCTGACTGGGAATCGTACCTTCCACCTTTAGGTGCCCAGGACAACCCTCAACTAACTGAACCACACCAGCCAGGGCAAATTAGAACTGTTTTGAGCTCTGTGGAGTTGTATTTATGAAAAATATGATAAACAGCATGACTCACTTTTGATTTGTTATCACAATGTTTGCTCACCTTGGTCCCATAAAGACCATGTGAACTTTCAAGTCACAACTTGATGAATCCTTTCATTGTGTTTTCTACTTATTTAAAATAACATATGCCTGATCTAATTATTTTGAAAATTTTACTTTAGGGCAAACTTAACTCTAAACTTATAACAAAGAAGTAAGTCCCCAAAAATTACTTAGGTCTTATCATAAGACCATCTCATTAGGTCCTTTTCTCAAAACCACACTCTCAGGAGGAGTAATTATAACCAGGAGTTATAAATCAGCAAATGACATAACTGCATCAACTATTTAATGTAAAGGCCAGCCTGGCTGGTATGGTTCAGTGGTTGAGTGTCAACCTATGAACCAGGAGGTCAAAGTTCAATCATGGTGTTGGTGGGGAGTGAGGGGGCATGCCTGGGTCTCAGGCTTGATCCACAGTGTGGATGTGCAGAAGGCAGCCAATAAATGATTCTCTCTCATCACTGATGTTTCTACCTCTCTCTCTGCCTCTCCCTCCCTCTCTGATATCAATAAAAATACATTTTAAAAATAAAATAAAGGCCAGTCCTTGCAGAAGAGTCAAATTTGAATTATTACTCCTTCACCCCATCATCTCTCTTCTTAAAAAAACTATGTGCCCATCTCTTTTGAACAGAATAAATACTTTATACATATTTAACACCAACAATATTCAAGATTGGGATGGATGCAACAAATATTACAAATGTGAACATAAAATAGACTTTGATCTCAAGAAGCTGTAAGATACACTTTTTCTCATCCAGGCCCATACCTTACTTGCATTCCTCTTAATGTCTTTGTGCTGCTCTTTAGGAATGAATCATGGCAGTGACTTTACTAGAGGTTCCTTCACTTCTGCCTACCCAGAAACCTTGCCACAACAGATTCCACTCTCGTCATGTCTTCACTTCTCCTCCTAAGTCAGCTCTTTTGCACAAGCATTTAAACATATAGTATTCAACAAAAACAACAAAGTTTTCCCTTGATTCTGTAGTCTCTAGGGGCCATCCAAGACTTCCCTGTCTAGTGGGGTTTTGAAGGGCGCCAGTTAACACCTTCATAAAAGTTCAACTCCAAGGATACACCTGGCTGTCCAAAAACACTTCTGGAACATGATGGCTATATTTCCTGGACTGTGGAAGCATTTAGACTGCCTGCTCTATTTCTGTAGAACTAAGCACAGTGCCTCACACGTGGAAGATGTTTGATAAAAGTCTGTTTAAATGAATCCATACAGCTGAAGCTATAATGTAAAGAATGGGTAATCTATGAAAGTAATGAACTTGATTCTCTGACTTATTGAATCTCTCATGCTTATAGTGACTAGCAGCATGTCATAGACTCAGTACACAATAGATGTGCACAATTAACTGATATTGCTTGTAGAATACAGCCAGGTATTTATATTTACAAGATGGCAAATGGGATTTTTTTAATAGAAGTAATGTGGTATTACATTCATGTTTTTAAATGTAAGTAAACATCTGTGTTGGCACTTAGAAAATATAAAGCACTATTGCAAAAATTTGTAATTGGTCATTATCTACCTTTTAATGTCTTAATGGCTAAAGCTGCATAATTCAGATTAGCCCAATGTAGGTAGAACAATGGCATCCTCCTTTTACTTGGCCCTGCAGAATTTCACAAAGCACAATCAGCGTCTCTCACAAAATATGTTGTTTCAGAGCTAGAGGTTAAGACATGATGATCAGTATAAATCAGAGAACATAATTATTGATTCTGGTGCCCAGTGGTAGATGGGGTATTTTGAAGAAAAAGAAATGATTAATTCCATACACTTATCCCTGATGTCGCCCCAAAATGCTTTGCTTTACATGAAGATAAAATCTCACTAGGCTGCAAAGGAACTCCATTCTGTTATCAGTTTGCTTGTTAAAATCCTACTGAGATAACATAGAATCACAGTGTATTAGAAATAGTAAGTAATGCAATAACAGTTATCACTTTTAAATCCATATTTAAACTGATACATGTGTATATAAACCTTTGTATGGATGGCTATATTAACACTATACATATATATCTAATATCTAGATAGATGATAGATGATAGATAGATAGATAGATAGATAGATAGATAAATGGTAGATAGATAGAAAGATATAGATATAGATATTAGAAAAAGAAAGAGAAAGAAAGAAATGAGGAAGGAAGGAACTCAGAATAGTTTCTAAAAAAAGCTATTTATAGGAAAAAAGAGAAAGTAGTCACTAGATTGAAATGACAGATGGTATTTCCTAATACCAAAGTCTACACAGTCCAGAGTATTTTGAAGAAACTTCTCCAGTATACTAGTAGAATGGGGTTCCTCTATTCTTGGATGAGGTCCACCTCTTAGCATAAAACTAATTTTCTAGACCTCTACCTGAAAGTAGCCATCCTTGTACGTAGCCATCCTTTGATTGATCCAGCTGGTAGCAACACTGGGGTAGTTAGGAATCACTGCCACATTCAGAATTACCACCAGGATAAGAGCAGCTGCATGGTCCCTCTGCATCAGGAGGAAATCTCTGAGTGAATCTGACAAAGATCATCCTCAGTGGTGCAGCTCATTAATGAAGGATTAATTAAATTTGATTATAATTGATTACATAAAAAGTGGAGACAACAAATGATAAAGCACTTTACATTCATTATCTATCGATATCTATATCTATAGCTATCTATCCTATCTAATAAAAGAGAAACATGGTAATTAGACGTACCTCCGCTCCCCTTCCCCTTGGCTAATCAGGGCGATATGCAAATTAACTGTCAGCCAAGATGGCGGCCGGCAGCCAGGAAGCTGGAAGCTAACATGAGGCTTGCTTGCTTCAGTGACAGAGGAAGCCAATTTTGCCCGCCTGCTGCTGCCGGCCTTTGAGCTTGCAGTTTGAAACATTGTTACAAATATAGAAGCTAAACAAAACCCCAGAAACCTGTTTGCAGCCAGCCGGGATCTCAGAGCTGGAGTTGAAACAGTGTTTCGATTATAGAACCCAAACAAACCAGATACCTGCTTTCAGCAGCCAAGGTCTACGAGCTGGAGCCAAGCCTCAGAGCTAAAGCTGGCCCAGAATAAAAAAAAAAGAAAAAAAGGAGCAGCTGGGAGCTTCAGTCACCAGCCAGCCTGAAAACAGCCCTCTGCCCCTCACCCAGACTGGCCAGGCACCCCAGTGGGGACCCCCACCCTGAAGGGTGTGTGACCAGCTGCAAACAGCCATCATCCCCTCACCAAGGCTGGCCAGGCACCCAAGCGCAACCCCCACCCTGATCCAGGACACCCTTCAGGGCAAACCAGCACTCCCCTACCCATGCACCAGGCCTCTTTCCTATATAGTAAAAGGGTAATATGCCTCCCAGCCCCAGGATCAGAGGAGCCGCGAGGCCTCCTGGCACTGGGATCAGCGTGACAGGGGGCAGCGCCCAAACCCCCTGATCACCCTGCGGCTCTGTGTGTGACAGGGGGGGGCGGGGGGGGCACAACCTCCCTATCCGCTCTGCTCTGTTTGTGACAGGGGAAGGCGCCCCAACCCCCTGATCAGCCCTGCTCTGTGCCTGATAGGGGGGAGCTCCCCAACCCCCTTATCGCCCTGCGGCTCTGTGTGTGACAGGGTGCGGCGCCCCAACTCCCTGATTGGCCCTGCTCTGTGTGTGACAGGGTGTGGCGCCCCAACCCCCCCCTCCCCCACAGGCCCTGCTCTGTGTCTTAAGGGATATAGCCATAACCTCCCCATCGGCCCTGCCCTGAGTGTGAAAGTGGCGGTGCCCCAACCCCCTAATGGGCCCTGCTCTGTGTGTGACAGGGTGTGGCACCCCAACCCCCTGATCCGCCCTGCTCTGTGTGTGACACGGAGGAGCTCCTCAACCCCCTGATCAGCCCTGCTCTGTGCATGACAGGGTACGGAGCCCCAACCCCCTGATTGGCCCTGCTCTGTGCGTGACAGGGGGTGGCACTGCAACCTCCCGATCCACCCTGTTCTGTGCATGACAGGGGCGGCGCCCCAACTCCCTAATCAGCCCTGCTCTGAGCCCGACCAGAGGCTGTACCTAGGGATTGGGCCTGCCCTCTGCCACCTGTGAGCAGGCCTAAGCCAGCAGGTCGTTATCTCCCAAGGGGTCCTAGACTGCGAGAGGGCACAGGCCTGGCTGAGGGAGCCCCTCTCTCTCCCGAGTGCACAAATTTTTGTGCACCAGGCCTCTAGTCTATCTATAAAAGCCTAAGTGACTAGCTAACTGGCCAACTGGTAGCTATGACTCACAATGGCCACCAGGGGGCAGACACTCAATGCAGGAGCTGCTGAGTGACAGCAACTTTGCAGAGTGCCCTCTCACACTCCAGGACCCCTTGGAGGATGTCTGACTGCCAATTTCGGCCTGATTCCTGCAGGCCAGGCTGATGGACCCCACCTGCTGGAGGGACTCCACTCACTCTGCAGACACCCTTCAAGCCCCAGTGCCACCCTAGGTGCAGCCGGCCAGGGAGGGACCACGGGAGGTTGGCTCCAGGGCGTGTCTGGCCCGTCTCACCCAGTCCCTCCCCATTACCACCTTCTAATTCATTTACTTTCAATGTGCACAAATCCATGCACTGGGCCTCTAGTATTATATAATCCACAATATAAGCCTATGACAGAAGTATCAGTTCTATTTCTACATGAGGCGCCTGAATGCTATAATGCTTAAGTGAAATCTACCCAAATCATAGAGCCAGTTAGTGGGAATTTAAACTCCTGGTTCTTTGTGTTTTGTCTCCATATTTCAGATTGAGGGTTTTAAATCACTTAGGACCTGGAAATATAGAGAACAACACCTGCCACAATTATTGGTCTAAATACTTTTAACCCATCTTCAGGATAGGTCTTCTTCATAGTAGAGTCCCCAGCCTAAGTGGGATGGCAAGCATTGACTTAGAGTTAGAGCTTAAAGAATAGCAGATAACCCACAGTCTCCCTTACTTCTGCAGCAGCTATAAGCAACAGTGACTAGCCCAGATGGTGTTGTATATGTGAAGTTTTGCCCACAGACAGGAGGTTGAGACTCAGAGTTCCACAGGTATAACAACAGCATATAAAAATTCTATATATTTAATTCTAAGCACCTAAAACAGTGGTTCTCCACCTGTGGGTCGCGACCCCTTTGGCGGTCGAACGACCCTTTCACAGGGGTCGTCTAAGACCATCCTGCATATCAGATATTTACATTACGATTCATAACAGTAGCAACATTACAGTTATGAAGTAGCAACGAAAATAATTTTATGGTTGGGTCACAACATGAGGAACTGTATTTAAAAGGCCAGAGGTTGAGAACCACTGATCTAAAAGATGTTAACAATGAAATTCCCTCCTGTTTATTGGCATTCCTAAATGCCACACAGTGCCATCAGCACAACATAATTCTTTGGAAGCCTTCAAACTTTTTCTAAAGCCATTCATACAGGAATTGACCAATATGTTGTCCTGGATAGGGAGGAGTGAGGAAAACATGTTTTTAATTCTCTCAGTTTTATAAATATTTAATAATGCAGAAACTAGTAAACAGTCTATAATTGGGTTAATTACTTATGAGAAAATAATTAGGTTAATAAGATCTTTATGGAAAAAGTTGATTGCTGCTGCTAAATGGAAGAAAAGCTAGGACCTTAAAGGTATCAGAAATTAGAGCACACAAAAATAAATTCTTACACTTGAAAAGTTGCAAACTCAGAGCCCAGGTAAAATGACAACTGTTATGCAGAAATAACTTCATATGCTGTACTCGACTGAACAGGGGTTTGCATCCGTCATGTCAATGAGCATAGCTACCTATGCAGGATGGTAGAAAGCAAGCAATATTTTTATTAATCCCTTTGCAACCCACCCAAAAAATGTGGAACTCGGAGACCTGAATAAAACATCTAGCTTACTAAAAGTGTGAACTAATATTGGCTATATTTTTAAGAGATTTTCCACAAAAAATATTTTACCTATAACAGAAAATAATGTAGCATTACTCAAAATCATATAGTCCCAACAAAATAACCATATATCCTTCCAACCCTTACCCATATGCATAAGTAATTTTAAATAATAATAATTATAGCAGTGATGTAATAGCAGTAATACAATATTCTTAACATTATGGTTTGTTTGGGTTTTAAATTATTGAAGAGTAACTGTGATGGACTGTTGGCTGTTAGTGTTCTCCCAAAATTCATATATTGAAGCTCTAGCCCCCAATGTGATACTGTTTGGAGGTGGGGCCTTTGGGAGATAATTATGTGTAGATGAGGTTATGAGAAGGGGCTCCCGTGATTGGAATAGTGTCCCTCTAATAAGCAAAGACCTCTCTCTCGGCCATCTAAGGACACAATGAGAAAACAGTAGCCAGGAAGAGAACTCTCACTAGAAACTGACCATGCAGACACCCTGATCTTGGACTTCCAACCTCCAAAACTGCGAGAATTAAATTTCTGTTTTTAAGCCACCCCATCTATGGTATGTTGTTATGACAACCAGAACTACAGTTACTAACATTCCCCCCCCCAAAAAAAATGAAAGATTCTGGTAAGAAAGGCAATGTTGGTTGGTCTTTCTTTTCCCCCTCTTAATCTTTAAGAGTTATCAGCGCACTTTCTTCTACAAGTCCTACTAGCTCATCTTTTTTCTTTCAGTACCTTTAGACTTAATATATCCAGATCACTACATACTTTTCAAAGTCTGCAACAAACACATTCCTTTTTTTTTTTTAAATATATTTTATTGATTTTTTACAGAAAGGAAGGGAGAGAGATAGAGAGTTAGAAACATCGATGAGAGAGAAACATCGATCAGCTGCCTCCTGCACATCTCCTACCGGGGATGTGCCCGCAACCCAGGTACATGCCCTTGACCGGAATCGAACCTGGGACCTTTCAGTCCGCAAGCCGATGCTCTATCCACTGAGCCAAACCGGTTTCGGCCAAACACATTCCTTTTAACTTCAGTCCTTAAGGTTTCACTTCCTTGATCTTTACCCTACCATCTCAAAAATAACAATGCCAACATTTTATAATTCAGTCCCTATTAAACATGCTAGAAATATGAAACTATCATATTAGTATCTTTATTTTTGTAGAATTAAAGAATTATAATTAGATCTAATGGAATATTCTACCTCATGGCCCTGGAACATGATTTATATTAGTCTCAAAGAGACCCTGATCTCACAACACATGATCCATCATCAACCATCACCTTCCTCCCCACTATCTTGAATATTGCCTTATTCACCTCTCTGGCTCTTTCTGTTCTCTCCCAGATGTTAAGAGAAGACCCCAGAGCTATAAAAATACCCATTACTCTTGCAGCTAGCAACCCTCTTTCCTTCCCTTTGGTTTCCAAACTCACAAAGGATAGCTACTAATCAACCCTTGATGACTTCATTTCTTCATTCCTTACTCACTTCAACCCTCCATCTGACTATGTCCACACCACTCTGTTAAAAACTCACAGAGTTGACCACGACCACTAAATTGCCAAACCATTGATTTATTTTCAATCTATATGTTATTTAAAATTTCTATAGCTTGTGGCAATTTAACCAATTTATCTTGAAAACCACTGATTTTTTGCTTCCAGATCACTGGTTCGATGTCAAGTTTCCTATCATTTCTGTCATCCATCTGTTCCCTATTTCCTGAAAGTGGGAATTACTCAAACATTTTTCTATCATCAATGATCTTTTCTTGCTTTTAGCAGTCCCATTCTGAACTGACCACTGCAACAGACCTCGTAAATCCACATCCCAAGGAGACTGCTCTGTAGACCTCCTATTCTTTCTGACTTTATTAAGGTGGCGGCTTACTTCTACTGACTGCTGCATGGCTCCCTTGTTCTGGTTCTTTCACCTCCATCCTTGAGAATTGGTGAGGTTTTCCAGGGAGTCTCAGGTACTTGCTTCCTTTGAAGGCCTTTCCATTTGTGCGAGGTTGCTTTCCTTAGCTTGCTCCTCCCTACACTACATATAGCAGATATACTTCACAGTTCTTAAAGCCAACCTGGAAATACGTTTTTTCCCCCCGATTAAATGCAGTGTGTCTGTGTGTGTGTGTGTGTGTGTGTGTGTGTGTGTGTGTGGTCAGTGAGACTCTGTGAGGGAGAGAGCAAAATATGTGGGCTTAAGGAGCTATTCTGAATTTAAATTCTACCTCTTACTTTCCCACTTTCCTAGTTCAGGCCTTTTTTTACCTGACACTGTATTAATCTCATAGCCTCTGGAGCCGTATTTCTCAATCATCTGCATCACAATCTTTCAGTGTGGTGTTTACTAAAATACAGTTTCTTTCATTTTAAACCCATCTCTACTGAATTAAAATCCCAGGATAATATACAGGGGCAGGCAAAGGTAGGTTTACAGTTGTTCATGTGGAAAATAATACAATCATTACTAAATAACAAAATGAGAATAAACTCTGTGTTTCACGTACTCACAACTGTAAGCCTCCTTTTGCCCTATCCTGTATAACAAGCTTCCCCAGGATATTCTGACATACAGTACAATTGGGAAACCACAGCAACAGAGTAGGGGGAAGAGCACTCAAGGTCTATATATGGTCTATGATCAAAAAGTGCTAGTACATGGTCAACTGATTCTTCCTAAAACATGGCCTGAGTCTCATGTCATTCCTTCAATGTGGTTTCCTTTACCAATTTTGAAGACTCCAGAGACTATGAGATTAATACAGTGTCAGGGAATGAAGAATAAGTTGCATTTAAAGAGGCCAGGAAAGGCAGGAAAATGTTTTACAAGTGTTAATTTAAGAGAAAGTATTTCCAACTCATAAAATCACTTCTGTAAAAGTATCACTTGATGTTTAGTGACCACTGAAAAGAAAAAAAAGGCATTAGACACTTAAGGAGCTGTCCAGATTTTTCTTAGATAGATGCATTAAATGGCAGGAAAACTCTGAAGTCCCATGGAAATTTTCTGATTTTACTCTAAAGCCCATCTACCAGCATTTGAATTTAATTGCTAAATAAAATTGGGCTAAGGTAAAGACCTACAGCATTTTAATTAAATTTTAAACTGTGACCACAAGAAAATATAATGCTACATTGGTATCTTCCACTTTAATAATTAAAAGGGAAAACTAAAACATTATTATTTGATATCTCAACACAAATGTGTTGATCAAAATTTTTAATGTCACTGAACCATAAAATGTAATTACTGAATCTAATTGGCCCAACTCTCTTTTAAAAACATTCCAATGTTCATAATATCTTTTTAGTTTAATTTTCTATAATTATTTTTTGTTTAGTACTGTGAATATAGATAATTTGACAGAACCTTTTTTCATAGTTTTTGTGGTTATTTTAATATAATGCTTTTACCCAACCTCAAGTTCTTAGGACTTCCTGAGATTGTTTCTTAGAATTTGGAAGCCCTCAGAACTGTATGGAAATCTCACTGACATTTTCTTAGTTCATTCACTCTCCTACCCTCAGGTGATTATTTCACAACTCTCTTTAGACTTTCAACAGTTTCTTTTCCTCAGTTCAGTTAATAACTTGATTCCTATTTCACTGAAAAAATAATAGCAAAATAGAAAATAAGTTTCCTCTGCTTTCTCCATCATAGTTACTAAACCCTCCATTTATGTACCTAACCTCCTCCCTTTTGACCTGCTTAAGAACATTTCTCCAGATATCACTCTCTTCCTTGCATCAGTAATTTTCCCTTTTCTGAATTATTCATATCAACATAAAATTCCACTCTACTATATCCCATTTAGGTCTCAACTACCACCTGTCTCAATTGCCTCACTTCTTTTGAATAAAACTCCTCAAAAGAGTTGTCCAAACTCATGATCTTCACTTCCTACCTTCCCACTTGCTCTTGAATCCATTCCAACCATGCTTTTGTCTTCAGAGTTTCACTGAAACAGCTTTTATTAAGTTCACCCAAGATCTCCAAAATACTAAATCCACTAGTCAATTCCCAACTTTCACTCAAATAATCAGCAGCATTCAGCAATTGATCATTCCTTCCTTTTGATATACTGTTTTCTCTTGACTTCCAAGACTTCCTCACTATAGATCACCTTCCTGCCTCACCAGCTGCTCCTTATCAATATTCTTCCTTGTATCATTTTGTAACTCCAACCCCAACACTTTGTATTGGCTTCTCTTATTTATCTATAGCAGTGATTTTTTTTAATATATTTTATTGATTTTTTACAGAGAGGAAGGGAGAGAGATAGAGAGTTAGAAACATCGATGAGAGAGAATCATCGATCAGCTGCCTCCTGCACATCTCCTACTGGGGATGTGCCCGCAACCCAGGTACATGCCCTTGACCGGAATCGAACCTGGGACCTCTCAGTCCGCAGGCCGACGCTCTATCCACTGAGCCAAACCGGTTTCGGCTATAGCAGTGATTTTTAACTGGTGTGCCATAGTACGCTGGTATGCCATGGTACACTGGTGTGCACAAGAATTTTTTAAAAATGCAACACCTGACCATTTAGTCAGGGCCACTGACCTCTTTTATATTAGCAAATAGAAAATGACAACAGCCAACATAACAATAGCCACCCAGTGTGAATGTCCTGTCTTGAACCATAACTACATAGGTCATATAGAGTTGTATCTTATTGGTCACATCACATAATAAGGTTGTATCTGATTGGTTAATTCTTGGTACCCTAAATCCTTATATATAAGTATAGGCACATGATTTTTTAAAAAGTCACTTTGGAATAAAAAGAGTAGGTCATTATTATCATTTTTTTTGGTAAGACAATCAAAATTTTATCTATTTTTTTGTCTTGTCAGCAAAAAATATACTTTTTGGTGTGCTGCAGAATTCTAGCAATTAGTTTATGTGAGCCATGAGATAAAAAAGGTTGAAAATTACTGATCTATAGTAACTCCTTAACTTTAAAATCATAAATACTCAAATTATATTTGTAAATAAGACCTGAAATCCAGACCCATAAAACCAACTGTCTACTCAGTCTTTCTACTGATATGTCTCAATGCATGTACAAATTTAACACAGAAGTCCTGATCTCTTCTTTTCCATTTCAGTAAATAGCAACTCTATTTGTGCAGGTTCTCTCACCTTTGATTTCTCTCATTTATGCAGCTGGCATCAATCCAGAAACAAATATTGTCACCTCTACCAACAAAATACATCTATATCTTATCTACCCCAAACACAGCCACCACCCTGGTCCAAGTCATCATTATCTCCCACCTGGAAAATGTATGTTTGCTAAAAATGCTATTGGTGCTCTGCCCAGATACCTTTAATGGACAAGTGCATTCAGCATCCAGATGTTGTAGTGACTGCTAAACAACTTATAGCAGCAACCCCAGAGATTGCTTCAGAAGACCCAAAGGGGCCTTCTCCAGAGATGCCCATGATTTATGACCTTATCCAAAGTTGACAAAGGCCAATGCTCTCTACTAAAACAGGGACACAAAATCCAGCCCTTAACTCAAAGTGGGACAATTCCGTGGCACTACTATTAATACTCCAGAGCTCGCCCTCTGATTTGAATTAAGCTGAGGCTAGGCTTAGATGAAACTAAATTTTTTATTTGCTTCTTCGCTTATCTTGCTGCCCTCACTTCTTAGTAGGTTTCTTCTGAGAGCATGCCCTTAATAAATTACTTGCACAATAACCTTCATCTCAGGCTCTGCTTCAATGAAACCTAATGTAAGATACCTTTTAACTGGTCTGCTTTGCATTTTCACTGCTATTTTCTTTTCTCAACACAGTGTACAATGTGGTCCCAATAAATCTTACAGGCAGATTGCATCCTGTCTCTGGACAATACCTTTCAATGTTCTCCATCTCATTCACAATAAAAGCAAATCCCCTCCACTGATCTATTCAGTCTTATATGAACTCTCTGAATAACCTCCTATAATTCTTTTCTTTTATCTTTCTGCTCTAGGCCCACCTGTATTCTCAGGGTTCTTAAAAATATTTCAAATACTGTATAAATATTTATGGAGAGGTTGATGCAATTTGATAGATAAATATAGAGACAGATATAGGTGTATATGTACCTATATCTACATCTCTAGCTATATATAATATCTATATTTGTATCTATCTATCTGGTCTCTTACTTACCTTTCATAATTTAAGCTCTGTGAGGGTAGAAATTTTCAACCCCTCGCTGGTACATTCCCAGTACCTAGAAGGGTTTTGGGCACCTAGTAGGAATTAAAATTAATTGAATCAATTAATAATCTAGTGCAGGGGTGGGCAACCCCTGGCATGCGTGCCAAACATGGCACGCCAGTAACTTTTGCTGGCATGTGAAACCCTCTCTTATAATCTTCCATTTACAATTTTTTCCTTAATATCAACTTTTTTATTTTTCAGATAAATTCAGTAGAACTGCATCTTAGATAAATAAATAATTTTACATAACAAGTTATCTTAAAGACCATAGACATGGCTGACTTTGAAATGCAGTTGATTGAATTTCAGAGTAGCTCAATTTGGAAGCAGAAATTTATTGACCTTAGAGTTGACTTGGAAAACATTGAAAAAAAGCGATTAGAGACAGGAGTACCAGAGAGAAGTGTCAAAAACGAACTATTGAGGACTGGGAATGCCATTCCAGAAAATTTTTTCTGTTTGAAAAACTCTGCAACAGCGTTACTCTCCATGTTTTCATCCACAATACGCTTGTGAATCTTTGTTCTCAGTGATGAATTTTGTTAAGTCTTGAAATAGGAGTAGCCTGACGGATGAAAGTAGTAGCTCGTGCGTATCTCTGAAGGTCACGAAATATAAACCTGATGTAAAATCTCTGTCATCAGTGATGCAGCAGCAAAAGTCCCACTGATAATATCAAATGGACTCATAAAGTTTTCTGTCGGACTATCAGTGTACATGTATACATTAAAAAATAAATGTATTTTTCATCATCATATACTGTGTTTTTGTCGCTCGAATGAATTTTATTATTTCTTCAAGGTTCTTCACATATGTACACCTTAAGAGATATCAAGTAGGTGTAACATGTTCTCAAAAAATTACGGTTGGCACGCAGAAGAATTTTGAGTCAGAGATTTTGCTGGTTTTGGCACGCACTCACAAAAAAGTTGCCTACCCCTGATCTAGTGTATGCCCTTCAATGTTTTCCCAATCTTGTCTTTCTTGTCAATCACCAAATGAGAAATGGAATTTTATTTAGGGCAAAGAGAAGTGCTAAGAATTAAACGTCAAAGACCATCCTCCTCAATAAGAAGATAAGGGCTTGCTTTTTGCTATTTTTAGCTAAAAGGTCCTAGCATGAAGGAAGTGACAGTTTGAGAAAGAGAAATACTGGGGACCTATATAGTTCTTTTGAGTTAGCTTTTGATTATAATTTCACCTCTATTAGCTTCAGAAAATTAGGTGCCCAAGTTAATAAAGCATCAAGTATGGCCTACATTATAATACATATTCAACATTTGAGTCCAATAGGGAAATGCATTTGTCAGAGCATATAGACACCCTGGTTTCTGCTACGGAAAGTTTATAACTTTCTGTCTGAAATTCAGCCATATTTGAAAATAAAATCCAAATTTAAGCCTGAAGCCAGGAATACAAGTCACAGATGCCAAAACAATACCCTAAATATCCAACAGAAATGGTTTTACTTCTATTCTGTAATACTCTTAGTTTTTACAATAAGCACTAAAACTTACATCATTTTTTTAGAATTTTATTTATTAGAGAGAGAGAGAGAGAGACAGAGAGAGAAAGAGAGACCTGCTATGCCACTAGCTATGCATTCATTGGCTGATTCTTACCTGTGCCCTAACTGGTGTTTGAACCTAAACCTCCAACCAACTGAGCTACCTGGCCAGGACCTTACATTAAACTTTTATTACACAAATATTTTGTCTGAGTATTTATTACTCCTTCTACCAAATCCCTGTGTGGGTTGTGTGTGTGTTGTTTTGTTTTTAGAACTAGATGGCTGATGAAATGGGAATAAATTAACTTGATATCTTCAAGGCAGTCTAAAACCATCAGTGAGAACCTTGTTCCTAAATGGAAACCTCATATGTCTATCTGAAACAAAATGGCAGACTTACATTTTGAATAGGAGTCAAACTGGGCTGGCCAACAGGGTGATTTTGTGAAGCATGTCACTAAAATAAAATATTTAAATGACATCTATTAATATCCAATTCAATTAAATAAATATTTATTGTAGGCTCACTCTGTGCTAGGTGATAGGTAGGGCTTAGGATTCAAAACCAAGGAGCTGTTAAAAAAAGAGAGAGAGAGCGATGTTTATTGGATGTAGGCATTGTTCTGTCTAGGCACTATTGATGTATGACCAGGAGACAGACACTTTTCAGTAGATAAAAGATATATTAACTATTTCATCATAGACATCTGATTAACACATCTAATTATAGTAGAAGAAATATATAGGGTTCTGTGATAGCAATCTAGCAGTTCATGGAAGGGAATTTGATAGTGAAGGGAATTTTCTAAGATGAGAAGGATGAGGAGGGCTCACTGAGTAAAGAGAAAAGAGAGGCGGGAACAGGCGTTCCTGGGAGAGAGAACAGTAGGAGCAAAGGACTAGACTCAGGCACAGTGTGGAAAGTCTGTGATGGAGCTCAGAGAGTGAGGCAGAGAATGGGTCAAACAGATAAGACAGAGAAGAGGCTGGAGACAGGTGTGATTCTGATTACAGATGACCCGGAATACTATTCTGAGAAGATGTGAATAATCTTAAGAACAAAGGGAAACCATTAACAAGTTTAAAACAAGGGTGTGTGGTGAGTGATAAGGTTCGATATGTATTTTGAAAGGATAGCTATGACTGCAATGCAGAAAACACATCTGATGGAGGGCAAGAGCAGAATGCCAGGAAATGGATTGAGGCAGCTATTAACTGTAGTTCAGCGAAGAGATCATGTCAGTTCAGAGACGCTAGCAGTAGAAAAGATGAAGAGAGAAGGATGAATTCGACAAATAACTGGAAGGTAAAATTGACAGGTCCCAGTGAAAGAATGCATATAGCAATTAAGGGAGGAGGATGGAGCTAATGCATTGGATAGATGTTGATTTTCATAGATATAAGGACAATAGGAGAAAAACGTGGCATGGGGAGCAGGTAATGAAAGTGGACCATAATTTTAATTTTGAATATTTTGGCTATAAGGTAGGATTCAAATGGGAGATATTGAGAAAGCAGTAGGATATACAGGTCTAAACTGCACAAGCAAATATGGTCTGAGTATATACATAAATTAGTGAATTTTTGGTATATAAGAGATAATCAAAGTCAGAGGCATAGAAATTATAGAGTAAGAAAAAAAGATAAGAGAGAGATGGGAACATTTTATTCCAAGATGATCTAGAATCCAACTTGGGATAATATCTAAGGAATATTATTGCCCAAAAGGAATGGACACATATTATTAAAATTATAATGTAGATGCAACATATTTGTAAGGATTATAGAAAGAAACAATGAGATATGGCACAATGTCATTTGATCAGAGAATGGCAGAAAGTCAGCAAAAGTCAGGCCCTCTTTTCTGGGCCCACAGCTAGAACACATTTCCTATACATGGACATAGGAATGTAAAACTAGTGGAAGCAATATATACCACTTCTGGGCCTGCTCACAAAAAACATCTCTGATTTCCCCACATACCTTGCAATGAGGAAGATGTTTGAAGCTTGAGAAGAGAATGGAGTCATACATTCATAGGAAGCAACACAGATGCTGGAATGACCAAGCAGAAGACAGCCCACCAACCAGAAATACCAACTAACTTTGACTGGATGAGAGACAAACTTCAATTGTGTAGCCCCTAGAATTTGGTGATTTATCTGTACTGTGGTTAGTATTGCTTTAACTGACACACTGAGGTTGACCACTTTGGAAGCTACTCAGAATGGGCAGTTTTTATCTCACAGTCCGCAGTCACCGTTCACCCCATTGATTCACCAGTGAACCATGTTTCTGTGATACAGACATAATGTTCAAAGTCAAAAGGCAGTTATTTTGCTAGTATTTCCTTAAATCTGAAAGAGGTAAATAATTTAAAGTCTTCCTTTCTCTGGCCAAAAGAATACTTTTTTGAAGTAAATTATACTTAAACAACACTCTTAGCAGAAGAGTATAGTTTAACTATTCCTCCCACTGACAGTTAATTAAAAAACTAATGCTAATTTTGTCATCAATATTGTGTTACAGACATTTAAATAGTAATTAAGCAAAATGCAGTTTTCTCAAATTGAAAAAACGCCATGTTTTTTAAATATGTACTGTTTGCTTTGAAAGGCCCCCAAATTTATTTAAACTATGTGTATATATAACAACATACAAGTGCTCATAAGACAGCTTGGCAAAGATGCTGGGGAATCCAAAAAACTTATATGGATATTCTTCATCATAACTTCTTTCTTAAGTCTTTGGATTGGGGAGGAAAGGGGCAATGATGCTATAGTGATGAAACCTGACGAGTTCTACAGGTAGAGAGCAGACAGGAAAGAAAAAAATGCTTAATGCATGGGAGAAAGTATTACTAACAGAATTGAAATGTTCCCTAGCTTATCAACATTTTTAAGGCTTGATTTCAGTATATGATCAGTCATTTGACAATCCTAATTTTACTTTAATCTCTCTTTTATCTAGGACCAGGTACATCATTTGAGAAATCCATTCTAAGTGTGGGACCCTGTGTGAATGCACAGGTTGCATAGGCATGAAGCTGAGCTTGCCCACTTAACTGTCTTTTTAAAAATAATAATAATCTTATATGATAAAAGCTTAATATGTAAATCAACCGAATGGTGGAATGACCAGTCACTATGATGTGCACTGACCACCAGGGGGCAGGCACTCAATGCAGGTGCCTGCGGGGGGCCCATATATTGCCCCGCCGGTCATCCTGCAGAGGGTGGTGACCAGTGGTGGCGGCGGAGCGATCAGAGGTCAAGGCCAGCCAGCAAGTAGGCCGGCACTGCCCCACCAATCACCCCCCCAAATCGCCCTGCCAGTTGCCTCCAAGGTGGGTGACAGTGGGGGGGCCCCCTCAATCGCCCTGCCAGTCACCTCGCAGAGGGAGGTTACTGGTGGCGGCGGCAGGAGGCAGGGCTGGTGAGCAGGCAGCATCAGGCTCACCAAGGCGAGTGCCAGTGGGGGCCCCCCAATCGCCCCACTGGTCACCCCACAGATCATCCCTGATCGCAGGCCAGGCCTAGGGACCCTACCTGTGTATGAATTTCGTGCACCAGGCCTCTAGTGCAAAATAACAAACCCGAAGTCAAGATCTTTCAAATGTGAAAAATAAAAATACTTCGTTGTAGCTGTTAGAGTTTTTATATTGACTGTGGCCATAATCAATGTTGTCTCATAAAGACTCTAAAATCATATAACATCTTTGGTTTCCTGACTTTCTTTTTATTGTGTTATATAGGTAATAAAAATATAGTTAGAAAGAAAAGGTATCTGAAGCAAAACAATGCAATATAATTTGTCCTAAACTTAGACTGCACATAACAGGACGGTGTGCATTACTGATTGAAGAGTGAACCTACTTGAGAGATTACCAAACATTGTCAAGCTTACAGCAGAACAGTGCCTTGATGAGAACAATGTTATTGAAATTCCCAAGACAAGTTCTGTTGGTCACAGATATCAACCCTGGTACAATGTGAAGGGAGATGGCACAAATGTGAGAATACCAGGAGGTGGGATCATTGGAGGCCACCATGGTGGCTGGCTATAACAGAATGTTTCTTTAGATGCCCATTTTCTATGAGGTTGATAATGGGGAAGCTATGCATGAGTTGGGGGTAGGGAATATTTAGGAAAGCTCTGTAACTTCTACTCAATTTTATTGTGAACCAACTGCTGCTCTAAAAAATAAAATCTATTTTTTAAAGTCTTTAAATTTCTTACTTACTAATGTATCATTCTATTCCAGAAAGAATTTACATGCTACAGTTTTAACACTTAAAAATACGTACTTTAATAAAGTATAAAGTATATAAACAATTAGGTAAGCTTGGGGAAGGTGTTCAAGATACATAAATTAGATCAAGTATCCATCTATATTTTCTATATTTTTATTTTTTTACAGAATACTTATTACGGTTGCTTGATGTAAAAGTTCTCATTTGTCATTTTGGAAGTCCTTTATTGTAAAAATTATTCTTTTGTCTGATAACAAACAGCAGCCACAGTATCAGTTCTTTGAACTAAATACTTTCTCACTGAAGTTGTCTGTGTGTACACGTGTATTTCTGAGGTGCCTTCAATGTGAGTCAAACTTCATCAAACCATATTATGCACTCTCTATAGCCAAGGTTAAAACCACAATAATTAAAATTAGTATAAATGGCAAGAAAAATGTATATGTGCTATAAGTACCTGCTTCCAATCATTAGTCATCATGGTAATGTTAGCATCTACATTCACACTGTTGTATATAATGGAGTAAATTGTGCTCTGGATAGTGAAATTGTGCCATTAAGGGCTTTTATTGTTGAACGCAATATTAAATCTCTATATATTTTTTATAATTCTCACCTGAGGATATGTTTTTATTGATTTTAGAGAGAGTGCAGGGGAGAGAGAGAGAGAGAGAGAGAGAGAGAGAGAGAGAGAGAGAGAGAGAGAACCACCAGCGTCAGAGTGTACATCCATTGGTTACCTCCCGAATGTACTCCACTGGTGATGGAACCAGCAGCCTAGGTATGTGCCCTGACTAGGAATGAAACCTGCAAGCTTTTGGTGTACAGGATAATGCTCCAACCAACTGAGCCACCCAGCCAGAGCGCATATTCTAACTCAGTAATTCCACATTTTGGAAATTAGCAATTTCTCCACCCTGCTCACCCAAGTATTTGCACTGGGATCTTGGAAGCTTTGGTGGTTCCAGGATTGATAAATTTATCCCTGCAGGTGGAAGTTTAAAACTCCAAAATGATGAAGCTATTGTTTATACAGTGCTGCAGTTTCTTCATGACATTTGGTTCTTTGAGTAGGAAATTCAGTTCATCACTAAGCCAAATGGTTTCTTAAATAGATCAATTCATTCAAGATAATTGAAGCTTAGGTTTATTACATAAAGGGTTAGTCACAAAATCACAAGGCTATAGTCATTGTATTTTTCCCTCAAAATATATGGAAGAAACAACAAACCAATGATTAAGTACAATTTATAACTCTTTTAATCTATGCACCCCAAGTTCTTAGTAGGAGGATTATACTTTAATTATATAGAACTAGCTTGAGTGAAACAGCAAAACTATTCTCAAGGGATATAATGTGGTGGGGTAAATTTAATCTTATCCAAGGACCACTGCCATTGATGTCTACAAAATTTCAGTGCCAGGCACTGCTACAAAAAAATATGTAATGTCACAGAATACAAAAGCCCCTGGGAGAATAAATCAATATAATAATTGTACATGCAAGCATGTGGGCAGCGAAAGGAGGAGGAAGGGAAATATAGGCTATTCATTGGAAACCTATTAGTTTTTAGGTCAGCTTTTCTCAAATTACAAGATGTTGAGGTATTCTAAGAAAAAAAAATTCAACAATATTGTTCATTATAAAATATATTTAATGTATTTAAGCACATTTATATAATTACTAGTGGCCTGGTACACAGATTCATGCACATTGAAAGGAAATGAATGAAAAGAAATATTTTAATATCACTATTTGCCCTTTCTCTATAATAGAAGTATCAGAGGTTAAAGAAAATTAGTAAAATATATATGAAAATAACATGTAAATTGATTAATAAACAGTAACAACATGATATAACAACAATAAAGACATGATATAAAAACAAAAACATGATATAAAAACATTGATAAAAACAATGACTGACAAATTGATTAAACTTATTCTAATATCTCCCTATATACCACATTAAGAGTAAAAACACTTTCAGAGTGCTTGACTAATTTCCCTTGTGATTAAATATTTGAAACTTTAACTTTGAACTCAAGAGAAAATAACATATAACTGACCATGTCTGAAAATGGGTTCAGGTAGGAATATTCCTACTCTGTCTAGGGTTTGTCCTTGTGATTTATTAATAGTCATTGCAAATGCTGGCATCACGGGAAACTGTCTTCGAATTAATTTAAATGGGAGGCAAGTGTCAGACAGGGACAAATCAATTCTTGGAATCAGAACAACTTCTTCTTCCACAGATTCTGTTAATACTTTATCTTCGATTATGTTAGGTCACAATCTTTTGATAGTAAATCTAGTACCATTACAAAGACCCCATTTACTATTAAGATTTCTCAGTAGCATGATGATTCCACTTAGTTTCAATTTTAATTTATGACATGGTCTTCAGATACATTCTGTCAATGATGCCAGCTTCTTTCAGCTTCAGAATGTCAACAAAAACAACCAAATTCACGTTTGACAATGACAAATCAAAGCACATGCATGCAATTGGTGTCAGTGAGAGTTTTATATGTATCACGCATTCACAAGTCAACATTTATTTTTAAATTGCCAGTGCATATCACATGTACCTGCCAGCCAGTAGGTCGGCCAGATGGACATATGATCGTTTACTTAGCCTTTTATATATATAGATTATCATGCAAAAATCTTCATCGAGGAAACTAAGAGACTCAGGAAATTGCATGAGTCATAAATTTTTAAAGTAGAATCTAAATATTGATGTTTCAGTAGTATTTACTTACTAATTGTACTATATAATTGTACTAATTGCAATATATATATATATATATATATATATATATATTGCCTCTTACTAATCATTATTCTTTGCTACGTAATCTGTACTATTTCAATTATTTTTATCTTTTATCTGAGAGAGAGAGAGAGAGAGAGAGAGAGAGAGAGAGAGAGAGAGATATAAGCACCAAAAAAAGAAGAGTTGGCCCAGTAGTACCCATTACAGAAATGAAAGATTAAGTGAAATGTGCTTGCTATGCAACCAAAGCATTTAAAAACAATTTTAAACTCCATAAATAATCAGTTTATATATACTAGAGGTCACTGTATATTCTAATAAAGCATGTGATCATGGGGACTAGGCATAAATTAGTGACACAGCTTGAGCAAAAGCAAATTAAACTTGAATTTTGAGACTGGTTTAAAAATCTAGATGATTAACTCAGATGAGTGTTTAGCTGCAAGAACCAGAACCCACTCATGATAGCTTAAGCTGAAAGAAGAAATTTATTACAAGTTTATAAGATTTTTTAAAAGAACTCAAGGCCAGGAGGCAGCTAAGCCTCCTGAGGGACTAGAACCCAACTAGAAAGCTATCAAGAATCAAAGCAGCTACTCTGTCTCTTATCCCCTGGAGTTCACAATCTCTCATCTAGTTGTCCCTGGGCACATCAGTTTCACTCTCTTCCTTCTAGGAATATTGGTCGTCCAATTTCAAGCCCCAGGAAAGAGAGAGTAGAATCAATGTTTCCTAAATCTAAGTTCCTCAGAGGGAGAAACTGTTTTTGTATTGTAGGTGATAGACAAAGGCAAGCAATGTTTTTTAAAAAATATATAGAAAAGACCTGTCCTCTAAATGGCAACTATGGATGTAGACCCTCTGCTGGAGTGACTTTATTGAGAGTCTCTAAAGAGTACACCAGTGCAGAAAATAACCATGGACACGGAAAGCATTTAGCTTCTTTAGGGCAAAACGCCCCTTGGGGAAGGGTAACTACTGGCCACAAGAAAAGTAAAAATACTCAGAAAATAGGCTGAGGAAAGGAGTAGGAAAGAGGAGTCTACACTAGCTTCTTGGAGGATCAACAACCTGTTCTAGTCCTTAAGAAGGCAGGCGGGACAGAGAAAGAAGAAAGAAGGAATTATTTTTTGCCGGGAGCCAGTCCATCCTTGCTGTTTCAAGGGACCTGGCATATATGGCATACTGTTTTTAATATGTTTGCTCACCTTCTTGGCACTATGTGTTTTAACCAAGGTCTCTGAGAAAGGTTGTTTCCCCAGGTAGGGATTTTCCCCTGAAGTTAGGGAGGGAATAAAACCTCTTAACTAAGTGCCAGGCGGGTAATTAATCACTTTAACTACGAACAATCATGCTTAAGCTACATAATCTTTACTCCCTGGAATGGAGATAAGAAACGCCCTAACCTTTGGAATAGAGATTGATAGGATTGGAATCAACTGGTATAAATACAGATGTAAGAAGACAGAAAGAAGAGAGACAGAACCTAGGCACAGAACCAACACAGAACGTTCTCTAGAGACAGAAGAACTTCGCTGGAGAGAACATGGCAAAAGATCCTGGACAGAAACTGGCCTCAGAACCTAGAGACAGAACCTAGCGAGAGAACATGGCAAAAGATCCTGGACTGAACCTGACTACAGAAATTGGCAAGAAAACCTGACTAGAACCTGGTGACTGAACCTGGCTGGAGAACCTGGACAGAACCTGGCTGGAGAACCTACCGAGGGAACATGGCTACTGAACCTGCCTGGAGAACTTAGCAAGAGAACATGGACACAGAACCTGGCTGGAGAACCTGGAGAACCTGGCTGGAGAACCTAGCAAGACAACTGGACACAGAACCTGGCTGGAGATCCAAACCAGAACTTCAGTGGAGATCCTGAACAGAACTTGGCTAGAGATCCTGGCTAGAGATCCTGGATAGGCTGCTGATCAACTGAACGCTGTCTCCGTGTCATTCCTTCTTCGCCGACTCCGTCCACACCTTTGGGGACCCCTGGACCCACTGGGGCTGGACCCCGGAAATTTTTAAAATTATTTGTCTACTCTGTATTAGGCTCCACACATGTATGATCTTATTTACTCTTCACAAGCCATCTTTTAAGTTGGAATTATTCCCATTTTACAAATATGTGAATAGAAATTCTGAAGGATTGAGAGACTTTTGAGAAATATTTAAAAAGTGGTCCAGATAAAGTGTTGTCATGGGATCACCACAGGAAAACATTGCTTTTAGCTGTGAGGTTTGGGGTTTCGTAAAGCAGATGAATTTGAGCCTTCCATACTAAATAGGATTGGGGCATTGGCAGGAATACCAATGTGAGTGAGAGTACTGGTAGCATAGAAAAACATAACCATGTGTGAGCAGCTAGATCAGTTCCACAACACTATGTAGAAAGGAAGAAATCTGAAGATACAGGATGGGGGTCAGATGATGGAGAGCTTGGATGCCTGGTGGAGAACCACCAAGGTGAGCAAAGGGATAGAGACTATGTCTAAGAAAAATTGGGGTAGATCACCAAAGCAAAAGATGGTAAGCAAGTAATTTAGGCTAATAGCCACAGAAATGGAGAAATTTTAAAAGTGCAAAAGGAAATTTCAGGGGTAGATTCAGCAGATCTTGCATTTGATTGGATGGTCAAGAGAAGAAATAACTAAAGATGTCAGGCGTTTTGAAAATAAAGGACTCTCATAGCTGGGAGGGAACAGAAATCAGACTCTTCTCTCTTCTTCTCTTTGGACTTTCTGTTTAGCAAGAAGCTAATTTTGAAGCCGTTTCTATACTAACAAAAAGGAAGCATATTGTTTTCATAAACCTGTGTAAAATCCGCTGCATTCTCTGGTATGTTTGCAAATAACACCACAGTCTCCAGACAGTTTTTGTGTAACATGCTTCACGTAACTAACAGACACATCACTAAAATAATATTCTACAACAAATGTATAAAGGTCATTCTTTAAAAGACTATTTTAAAAATGGAAATGCATTTGTTGAGGACTGTTAATAATTGGATATTTATATATTTGATACACATATATTTTCACCCACTACCAGTTTGGGTTTATTATTCATCCTCAAAAACATTTAGAATAGTGATTGTCAACTCCAGCTACACTTTAAAATCACCCATAGAGCTTTAAAGTGTGCTGGTGCTTGAGTCTTAACCCCAAGGTTTTGATGTAATTGGCCTGGAAGCAGCCTGGGAATAGGGATTTTGTTTGGAAGTCTCTAGGTGGTTCTGATGTCAAGCCAGGGTTGAGAACAACAGAACAATATGAAGAAAAAAGAAAGATTTTCTTATATTATATATAATTAAGAAGTTTGTCTTTACATTAAAAGGGCCTATCAGCTACACTTACATAATTTGTACACATATGATTCCAAATCAGTCTTGTCCTAACATTAAATAAGATATGAAAAAAGTTATATCAAGAAGAATGAGCAGGGGGGTAGGGGGACAAGGGGAAGATAAGGACACATATGTAATACCTTAATCAATAAAGAAAATAAAAGATAAAATAAAATAAAAAAGGAGGGTTTGATGGGTTGCATGGTCAGAATTTGGAGAATCTATAATAATAAAAGCATAATATGATAATTAGACCAGACATCCTTCTGGATGTCCTTCCTTCCTTCCGGACAAAGCCGCAGTGGGCAGGGGCCGCGGCAGAGGTGGCAAAGGCCCCAACCATGGTGGCGGTGGGTGGGGGCTGGGGCCAAGGCCCTTGCACAAATTTCGTGCATCGGGCCTCTAGTAAATTAATAATCAAGAAAGATGTGAAATACGACTTCTGAAGCATTTTGGTTATTCTTCTGTCTCAACAGCAACCTCTGAAAGATTACAGCGGGGGAGTCCTCCTCTGCTCCTCCCTGACTCCCCTACTAACGTTGGGTTATGGACTTCTGACCCCAGAAATAGATTCCAAATTCTCCCACTCACCATCTCAAGGGCAGCTGCCCTCACTGGGTGCAGAGGCAAGATATGACTTTGTACACATTAAAATTACATAAACCTAGAAAGGGAGCATTGGCTATTGGCCCTGTTTTTTCATATTTGGAGGAATGCTGAAAGGTCTACGTCCTTTCACATCTCGTTTCCCTCCTCTCACACACTAACTAAAGTGCCAATTAACTCCATTTAAAATATTATCAACACCAATCCCATATTCAATGTACCTGTTGCCCAGAAAGAGTAAGGCATTTCCTTCCATTGCTCACTGTTGCTGATGAGAAAATTGCCACCCTTCCTCCAACAGGCAGGGCTGTGAGGGAACAGGATCAGGTGTGTAGCGACAGCCATGGGGAATTTCTAGAGAGCACCGCAATACCGTGACCCCCGTCTCTTCTGAACTGCTCACCAATATTCCACTAACAAGCTTTGTCTTCTAGCTTGACTCTGGCTATCGCTCATATTATTACTTTTCCATGAAGGGCCCTCCTCTCCAATGTTCCCAATTGGAATTCTATTCTTTTCTCAAATCCCAGGTCAAATATCCACTTACCCATTTGACCAAATTGAATCAACCTTCCTTTCCTCTCTCCACTGTGGAATTGAATGCCTCTGCACCTGTCTTTCTTCCTTACTAGACCTCAGCACCTCAAGAGACAACCTTTTGCCTTTGCCCAAATGTATATACACACCATGCAGCACCAACTGCATACAGGCACTCTATTAGTCTCATCAATAAATTAACTGGATCAATATAAATATCAACAAAGGCTTCATTCACAACTAGAATTCTCCCAATCTTGAAATAACTAAGTTTGGGTGTGAAGCTGATAAAGGTTCAAGGGCCTCTCCAGGATTAGACATTGATTAGGGGCATTGAATAATTCCACATAAGTAATGGACTCAGACCTGAAAGCAAACATGAATAGTCTCAACTAGCTTTACCTTGTGGGTTACAGCTGTTCTATCATGACTCTTCTAACATTATTTAAATAAGCTTGGTTTATGCAAGTCCCAGTAGTCCTTTCTTATAATTGTACCACCGTGATCACTAATTTCTTGGTTTAAAGAAGCTAATATATTTTCTGTGAGGGTGACAAGAGGGTCATCACTTATCTCTGAGCCCTGCATGTAGCACACTCAAGAAAGGCTCCTCCATCTCCAGGGACTGACAAGCTGCATGTTTATTTATGAGACCTTGATTCGAAGTACCCTTGCTTCCTGCATGCTGGCGATCTATGGGGAGGACACTTTAATTACCAAAGTCCTCAGCAGTTCCAATTTACTGAAGGGTCATTTCTACATTGCTTCCACTGAAATCCATGGAGCTTTAGCTTGGTTACTATTGCTTTGCTTTCACTTCAAGAACCTTGTTTGACCCGAATTAACCTTGTTTCTACCTGAAAGCATCATAAAATTTGAAGAGGTATATGGAGAGCATTGGTTTCCAAGCATCCTTTTAAAGCTTTACTGTCTCCCAAAGTACCTAGCACAGAGCAGTATTCAGCATAGTTGGTGGGGGGGAAAAGTGAATGAGTGAATGGTATTTACATTTTGCCAGCAGAACTAATTGACATCAGAATTTGAAATATTTTGGCATTTGACTCCAAAAAATGGCAACATCATAGGATTTTTGACTGAAAAATCTCATTTGAGACCTAGTAAGTATCTTGTAGATAAGATGTTCACTTGCCTTTTATTACTGGGTAACTTTGGCTACAAAAATCTTATCTTTCAACTTGATTATCAATTTTGGAGAAACTGTTCGTTGCTCAGCACAGAACTTTGCCCCTAGCAGATGTTTTATAAATGTGTGCAGTTGATTGACTGACTACAATATCATGCATAATTTCTCCCTTGTACTTGTATCTTCCACACCTCCCATCCCTCAAGCACAGCCTGCTGGATGCATTATAGTGTCCAAGATTAGACAGAACCATTCACACAAACATATAGCAAGGCTAACGCCTTGGGAAAACTGCAAAGTGGCAAAGAATGTCCTCTTTGACTGTTTTCTTCACCATTTTCCCCTTCTCCACCAAGTACTCATTGATTCTCTACTCACTTTAAAAAACTAATCTGTGTCACTCATTAATACAAAGGTATATCACACACTTAATATTACCCTTCACATGTCTTTTACAGTTTAAAAGAAAACATAAAGCTCAGCTCAATGATAAAGGATGGCCTAACATTACAAGCTCAGGGACTTATTTTAGTTGTGATGAAGACTATGAGCTTGGACTGACCACAGAAGGCAGTCACTCCTTCTCTCTTTCTAGCTTTCTCCAGCACCCAATGCTAACAAAAGAATCACCACAGTCCTCCTGTGTTCTGATACTGTGCAGGCTGCCCGAGACCTGCCTCCAAGAGGAGAGGCATGAAGGAGATCTCCAACATCTGCTCCATGATAGCCCGCATGAGCTCATTTGCTAAAAAAAACAGTTTTTCTCTACATTCCATCCTGGCCCCCATGGCTCACCAGCCAGTTCCTTCTTGGCATTTTCTAGGATTCTGCCTCATGTGGACTCTGGACCACTCCCTCCAGTTCTTTGGCCTTGCTACTTCTGTGAGAATGAATCTCATTCTCTTGAGCTCAGCTTCTTCTGCCTGCCAGTGCTCCCTATTCAGACTCATGGTGGGAACACCACTTTCCCTTTGTCGAAAAGTCCGTCTCCATTTCTCTTTATGCTACTGGGGGGCCGGCCGTGTGCCTCCTTGAGGGTGCAGGCTCTGCAAGCATTGCAGCCTCACCAGCTACTGCTGCCGCGGATCGTGGGTGCTGCTTGCTCATGGGCACAGCCTCATGGTCAGGTACCGCATCAGCCCATTCCCTGCTCATAGACTAGTCTCAGATCCTCCTGGCACCAAAGAGAGGAAAAAGCCCCATGCTCGCCCAGGCTGGTTTGGTTCAGTGGATAGAGTGTCGGCCTGTGGAATGAAGGGTCCTGGGTTCGATTTCCGTTAAGGGCACACGCCTGGGTTGTGAGCTCAATCCCCAGTAGGGGGCATGCAGGAGGCAGCCAATCAATGATTCTCTCTCATCATTGATGTTTCTAGCTCTCTCCCTCTCCTTGTCCAATTCTCTCTTAAATCAATAAAAATATATCTTTTTTTTTTTTTAAAGCCCCTTGCTCCATAAATACCATCCTTTTTTCAAAAACAGGTCTCTGTTCTAGTCTGAGGGTTAGAGACTTTCTGAAATGATTGGGAGTGAAAAGCGCATGCACTTCAGGAAAACCATTCCATCCCTATGCGGTAATGTCACCATTGCCCTACCACAACAGAGTCCCTCACTGGAATAGTTCTCAAAATCTGAATTTTTTATATTTTTTCATAATCAAAATGCTGCAGAACAGTAGCTTTCAAGTGATTTGACTATAAGACACAGCAAAAAACAACAACAACAACAACATTGTATATCTCCTGTAGTACACATAGACATAAAAATATGCATAGAGCTAAAGCAAAATAGCTACTTACCTTATTGTGTATTATATTCTGAAATCTATTATATTTCATTTAAAAAAATATGCTGGAATCAACTGATTGGTTGCCATTCCACTAAAGAGTCTCTTACACAGTGTTAAAATACTGCCTCAGAACAAAGCCCTTGGCAGCCCAAGAACTGGATAAATTGGTTTTCTAATAAAGGAAACATAATCAAAACAAGAAAAATACAATTGTTGCTGTTTGGAGAATCCTTCCATTTTACACAGCTACTTTCACTAAAAGCAACAATGCACATTTTACTAGGTGTTTTATTATATTTCTTTGCTATGACCAATAATTATAGAATTGAGTTGTTTTCTTCCTCTTTCCTCTTTCCCAGCTAAAGTTTCTTCGTCACAGATTGCTACCAGAACAAGCACCCTTAAGGTGTGTGCCACCAGTTAAGCTAGCCATGACTACAGAAAACTAACAGCTGTGAAACTTGGTGGAGGACTACGAGAGGCCCTACAGCTTACGAAAATCACATTAGTACCTCCCATGATCACTGGCAAAACATGAATTCTCTGTTGAACTGATTGTGCTTGAAGGAAATATAAGAAAGATTTTCCCCAGGACACATTTGAAAGCCAGTGCCTTTTAAAATGAAACAGAGAAATCACTTAAAAAGAAAGATTGTTTTTTTCTCCCACAAAGTTGCTTCTTGCTGTGGGATCACAATGATTACCGGGTGCCAGCCATGAAGGGGCCACCCTGTGCTATTTGCCAATAAGAGGATCAAGTCGTGACTTACACATTCTTGCTTCCAGTTCTAATTTCCCAAGATTAATAGGGAAAGTGGGCATTGTATCATGATGAGTCAAGATAATGTGCATCAGGTATCTCCTGTTCTGTAACAAGTTATCCCAAAATACAGCAACTTAAAGCAACAAACATCTATTCTCTCGCACCGTTTCTAAGGATCATGAGTGCAGGAGCAGCTTTGCTGCATGGCTGTGGCTCAGGGCCTTTGGAGAGGTTGTAGTCTAGCGGCCAGTTGGGCTGCAGTCATCTCAAGGCTCAACTAGGGCTGGAGAACCCTTCCATAGTCACCCACACGGATGCTGTGAAGCCTCCTCCCTTCCATGCTGGCTGCTGGCCAGAGGCCTCCATTCCTGACCACATGGGCTGCTTCATAGGCCGGTGATGGCGAACCTTTTGAGCTCGGCGTGTCAGCATTTAGAAAAACCCTAACTTAACTCTGGTGCCGTGTCACATATAGAAATTTTTTTATCTTTGCAACCATAGTAAAACAAAGATTTATATTTTTGATATTTATTTTATATATTTAAATGCCATTTAACAAAGAAAAATCAACCAAAAAAATGAGTTCGCATGTCACCTCTGACACGCGTGTCATAGGTTCGCCATCACTGTCATAGGCTGTCCGAGTTCCTCATGAGCTGGCAACTGGCTTCCCCCAGTGTGAGTGATGAGAGAGAGAGAGCGGACCTAAGACGTGAGCCACAGTCTTTTATAATCCAATCTCAGTAGAGACAGACTATCACTTCCACTTTATTCCAATGGTCACAGAGATCAACCCTGGTGCAGTGTCAGAGGGGATCACTGGAGACCACCTTGGAAACTGGCTACAACCACATGTTTTGTTAGATTCCAAGCTTCTATGATGCACCCAAATAATCTGATGTTGAAATGGCTACTTTATTGCTTCCCACCACCAAACAGCAGTTCCTATCTTTTTTGAAGGGAAGGTAATGGCCTCTATTGAAAGCTATGGACGTACTTCCTAGGACAGTAGTCGGCAAACTCATTAGTCAACAGAGCCAAATATCAACAGTACAATGATTGAAATTTCTTTTGAGAGCCAAATTTTTTAAACTTAAACTATATAGGTAGGTACATTGTTATTAACTTAATTAGGGTACTCCTAAGCTGGTCTTTGCTAAAAACGTCCTCAATCTGATTGAGGTACGTTTGCTGCGGTCGACCCCTTCCAACTCTCCCATCCACACTCGTCTTGTATACTTGTTTCGTCTATCTCCTTTCCGAAAACCGACTTCTGTGCATGAAGTTTCAATCGCACTGTACGTGCGCGCCCGCACGTGGTATTCTGTGGAAGAGCCACACTCAAGGGGCCAAAGAGCCGCATGTGGCTCGTGAGCCGCAGTTTGCCGACCACTGCCCTAGGAGACTGTACAAAGGAGCGATCAAATTTTTGCATACCATCTCTCAGAACCCAAGGATTCTCTGAAAACTTTCTAAAGACTTCAGGTTCAGCGCATTGCTCTCAATGATTACCTTCTTCCTGCAATTGCTAACATCAAAGGCATCATGGCTGCTGTTGGAAACTTACAGTGGGATATACTTTTAAATCATTGACTGATAGCTTTAACCAAAAATTCAAAGGGTTTTGTATAGAACATGGCCATCTTCTGAGCCAGCCATGAAGATGCTCTGAGATGGAAAATCCTTATTTATGTTGCGGATAAAGAAGCCTTGGGCATACTAATTCTTTCAGGACAAGGTAAAGAGAGAACAGTTGCTATGGAGAGCCTCTATGAAGAAATATTCAGTGTTTCACCACAAGCAGTTGATGATATCTGAGAGCTGTCTATGCTAAAACTGTGGTCAATAAGGTTGAGTCTAATTTGACTTTTCTTATAAGCTTCTGTTCCCCTTCTTTCCTTTTCCAGGATGACATTTTGAAATACAGACCCTGAACCATGGTCATTCGCCTCCAGCCAAACAGCTTATTTTAAGGAGTTTATAATCTTCCTTTTCTACTACCTGTAATTTTTAAGCATGTTTCTCAAATATTGCTTTCCTCCTCCACTGGTCATCTAAAATATCTAGTAGGTTCTATTTTATGATATCATTATTAAAACACATTAGGTACAGAGTGAAAGCTTGTAACAGTCCAGGATAGGGTCATGTGCCCTTCCTGTGCCTTCCCATGGTACCCATGTACTTAGCATAGTACATCCAAAATGATAAATACAGGTGGTATGTTCCTATTTTAATTGCTCAGTTATTTGCCTGGACTCCCTGTGTGCTCTGTCAGGGTAGGACTTCTTCCATCTTGTTCATTCTATCTCCAACAGCCAGCCCAATATTTGGCACACGGAAGCACATCATGTGCATTGAGTCAACTGAATAATATGCTACACCAAAAATTCTTATTCCATAGTTGTCCATGGAAGGTAAATACAACCATGAATCTTCCAGGGCTGGAATCAAACCAAAAGAGCTCTGGGCTAAGTTGAAAAGCCTGGCCTGATACATCTTGGTGTGCAAACTAAGCTCAGTCTCCAATCTCAGTTTCCTCCTCTGCAAAATGGCTTAATATATGCACTTTACAGAATTTTGTCCAATGGAACAATTAATGTGTTAAAAATTTGTAAACCATAAAATACAAAAGTTTTGCATGTATCATTATTGCTATTATTATTATTAAATTGCGCTGAAGAACCAAGATGGCGGCATAGGTTAACGCCGGAGTTTGCTGCTTTGAACAACTACTTCAAAAGTGAAACCAAAAAACGGAAGGGACATCACCCAGAACCACAGGAACGCTGGCTGAGTGGAAGTCCTACAACTAGGAGGAAAGAGAAACGCATACGGACACTCAGAGGAGGTGCAGTGCTGAAGTCAAACTCTGAGGTGCGGAGTGCGTGTCAATCGGGAGGGAGTCGCAGACTCTGAGCTCCAGATCCGGGCGAGTCTTTAGGGACCCAGACTCAAACGGGAGAAGCGGGACTGTCTGGCTTCGGTCAGAGCGAGTGCAGCTTTCTCTCCGAGGTTTGCAGCTGTTGCTGGGACTCAGAGAGGCAGAGCCCCTGGGGACAGGACTGAGAGCAGCCATAACTGCTCTCTCCGGCCCACCCTGTTGATTCTGTGTGACCCGCCCCGCCCAAGCCCTGCACAGAGGCATTTGCCGGATAGCCTCAGGCAAATGCCAGATTAGCACCTCCCTAGAGGTCAGAAGTTCTCTCACTGCTGACACAGCTGATTCTCATAGCCACTTGGCCTGGAGGTCAAACCCTCCCTGGAATTAGCTACAACAATCAAGATTTAACTATAAGACTGTGAACAAAGACCACTAGGGGGTGCACCAAGGAAGCATAACAAAATGCGGAGACAAAGAAACAGGACAAAACTGTCAATGGAGGATATTGAGTTCGGAACCACACTTTTAAGGTCTCTTAAGAACTGTCTAGAAGCCGCTGATAAATGTAGTGAGATCCTCAAGAAATCTAATGAGACCCTCAATGTTATGATAAAGAACCAACTAGAAATTAAGCATACACGGACTGAAATAATGAATACTATACAGACTCCCAACAGCAGACCAGAGGAGCACAAGGATCAAGGCAAAGATTTGAAATGCGAAGAAGCAAAAAACACCCAACCGGAAAAGCAAAATGAAAAAAGAATCCAAAAATGGGAGGATAGTGTAAGGAGCCTCTGGGACAGCTTCAAGCATACCAACATCAGAATTATAGGGGTGCCAGAAGATGAGAGAGAGCAAGATATTGAAAACCTATTTGAAGAAATAATGACAGAAAACTTCCCCCACCTGGTGAAAGAAATGGACTTACAGGTCCAAGAAGCGCGGAGAACCCCAAACAAAAGGAATCCAAAGAGGACCACACTAAGACACATCATCATTAAAATGCCAAGAGCAAAAGATAAAGAGAGAATCTTAAAAACAGCAAGAGAAAGAAACTCAGTTACCTACAAGGGAATACCCATACGACTGTCAGCTGATTTCTCAACAGAAACTTTGCAGGCCAGAAGGGAGTGGCAAGAAATATTCAAAGTGATGAATACCAAGAACCTACAACCAAGATTACTTTATCCAGCAAAGCTATCATTCAGAATTGAAGGTCAGATAAAGAGCTTCACAGATAAGGAAAAGCTAAAGGAGTTCATCACCACCAAACCAGGATTATATGAATTGCTGAAAGGTATCCTTTAAGAAGAGGAAGAGGAAGAAAAAGGTAAAGATACAAATTATGAACAACAAATATGCATCTATCAACAAGTGAATCTAAGAATCAAGTGAATAAATAATCTGATGAACAGAATGAACTGTTGATTATAATAGAATCAGGGACATAGAAAGGGAATGGACTGACTATTCTTGGAGGGGAAAGGGGTGTGGGAGATGCGGGAAGAGACTGGACAAAAATCGTGCACCTATGGGTGGGGAGTGAGGGCGGAGGGTGGGTCGGGAACTGGGAGGAGGGGAGTTATGGGGGGAAAAAAAAGAGGAACAAATGTAATAATCTGAACAATAAAGATTTAATTAAAAAAAATTGCACGGAATACTTGGCAGAAATGCTGTGTAACAGGATAAATTGGTGATGGTTTTTAAAGGGGCTCTCAGAGAGAAATCTATACTTACTGGTCTGAGAGTGTCGGAAGAATTACTTTCACAAGGTAAATAAGAAGCCATTTCTATGGGCTGAATTCTGCGCTTTCTGTCATTATAAAACCAGTTATTGATCTTGACAAGTACAGAAGGTGCTTTGCAGAAAACAGATATGGCAAGGTCCCTAACTACTAGCTTGCGTCTAAACAAAGGTATAAGACTGGTCTCATCAATAAAGCTCACACACTTTCTTCAGAGCATGGCCATACGTTCCTACCTTCTTCAACTATAATCCCGAGCTGTGGGAAATCTATGAGTACACAATCAAAGGCAACTAGATAACCTTATGAGTTTGTCATTGCTATCTATGTAGGGAATGCTGTGGTTGTGTTCATGAGGCATAGCCTCATCTCACTGATGGGAACTGGGAACTGGTCCATATAGACACTTTGTGGGATGTAGTTGCACTGACAAATAATGACTTATGTTTCTAACCTTAAAACCTTTTATAAAAAATCTACTTAATCTTTTACAAAGTAAATTGTCAACAATGTACAATCTAGTGGTAACTCACCCGACTGATTTGATAACTGTGTTGTTTTTATTCCCTCTAACAAAGTATAAGTTCCCGTCCCAATGTGACTGAAGAGCCTTAGCCAGTAATTAAACTCAGAGAAGAAGGAGAAAAAAAAAACTTCAAAAATCGCTCTTCAAAGCAGAATATTTCCCTTGGCTCCCTTGTTATTTAAAAAACAAACAAACAAAAAAAAACCAACTCTCTATTCTCCATTTTAAACCATTGTAGTAAGTGATTCAGGCAGAGAATTTAAGACTTACTGTTTCCCATGGTATCATAAGATCACATTTGGAGACATTCTGGGACTATTTTATATGGCCACATTGTAAGCTCAATATCAGAATTTGCTAGTTAATTGAAAAAAATAAAACTTATTTTAACTTCTTATATAATAACATCCATGCAAAATGGTATACAAATCATACCTGTAGAGCTCAATAAACTTTTACAAAGACTACACCATATAGCCAGTACTCAGATGAAAATGCAAAATATCAGCACCTGAACGTTCGTCCATGTCCCCACTAGCTACACCCCTTACTAAGGATAACCACTATTTGATTTCTAGCACCAAAACAATAGTGTTGCCTATTTTTTGCACATTATTTAAAGAGGGAAGAGACAATATGCATATTTCTTGTGTCTGAGAGATTCATCAATATTTATTCATTCATTCTTATGGCTGATTAGTATTGCATTGCGTATGTATGTCACAACTTAGTCATGGTTCTTTTTTGGTGGTCAATTGAGTACTTTCCATCTTTTCTCTATTACAAATAGTGCTGCCATGAGCATTTTTGTAGTCTTTTGATGAACATCTGTGTGCAATTCTGTTTGCAAAGTGCGTAGCAGAATTGCTGGGTCATAGGCTATTCACATGTTAAGCTTTAGTAAATGCTGCCAAACAGTTTTTCAAAGCGAATGTACCAATTCACACTCTCACAAACAGTGACTGAAGGTTCTGGTTGCTCTGCACTCCTGCCAACTCCAGGTATCATCTGTCTCTTTAATTTCAGTGATTCTTGTGGGTATGTAGTGATATTGAATTGCAGTTTTGTTTTATCTTGATGATTAGATTGAACCCCCTTTTATAAGTTTACTGACCATAGGAACAACCTCTTTGGTAAAGTGACCCTGAAGTCATTTGCTCATTTTCCTATTGAGATATCTGTACAATTCTTATTTATTCACTAGAGGCATGAAATTTGAGCAAGGGGCTCAGCCCTCACAGCCCCAGCTTCGTACAGAAGGCCATCCGGAAGACTGTCCAGAAGGTCGTTCAGCTGTCCAGTCTAATTAGCATATTACTCTTTTATTATTATAGATAATAGTTCTTTGCATATTTAGGATGCAAGTCTGGGATGAGTTTTGTATTCTTAAATTATTAGTGTAAGGATATATGGCTCAATTACATGAATGAGTTAAAAACAGAAAATAAAGTGTTGGAAATTCACTTGATAAATACTTATCAACATCTACCACATGTCAGACACTGTGCCAGGCTGTGTGAAGTGACTCATAACAATGAGAACCTTGGCTCAAAAAATTATTGGACAGTAGATTGTAACTGTGGGAGTTCAGGTAGAATGAATTTTCTCATTGCATCTTTCCTCTTTTGTAACACCTGAGTTCAATCAATGTCAGGGCCTTCCACTTCCATAGGTCTGGAAACCAGCGCAAGAATTAGGACATGTTTTTGAAACAAATCCAGTAGCTCATACAGCCTTGAATCAAATGAATCACCTTCCAGAGGAGCCTTCTTATTAAATGCTGTGCTTTGGCCTGCTGTCTGAGTCTCACCGTGTCTGGTCAAGGATGCGGATCCTGAGAGAACGAGGAACTTGTGTACTCAAGCCAATCAATTTAGGTATGAGAAATGCTGGGGCAGAGCCACAAATGGAAATGTGTCTAACAATCCAAGAATAAAAGGTACAGTCTTCACAGCTGATAAAGAAAGAGGCCAGAAAAAGCTTTCGGTCTGGAAGCTGGACGAACCACAACAAGACAGAACTATAGAAATTGTTGCTGTTACCACTTCATGGGCAGCCCTGCTGCCTTCTCAGACTATGCAGCTCAGGCCTCTCACCCTGGCCTCTGTCAAAATTAAATATTTTTTACTAGACTCTCCCCAAGCTCACTCAACGACCATTACACTAGTCTTAAATAAGGGTAATATTTATAGTTATTAAATCAAGTAATTCATCTTTTTCCATTGACCAGAATCCCAAGCTGAAAACAACTTTGATAGTTTAAAAAAAAAAAGAATATGCTAATATTCCTTAAAGTTTAGGTCTTCTTACCCCTATGGTGAGCACTCCCCTAGAAGTCCCAGGAATATGCTAAAATTTAATTTTACTTAGAAATTCTTAAGTTACATGTGCATTCTAAGATAAGAAAAATAGTACTAGACTATAATCATTTCTTCGTGTAAAGCCAAAAGTCCATACTATAAAACATAATGAATTCTATATTATCAACAGTCTAATGTAAAGCTATTTTAAAATACTTTTTAAATTATTTTTCTTTTCATAAAAGTTTCATTCTAGAAAACATGGAAAATAAAAGTATAGTAATACAAAATCACCTATATATACCAACTATAATATAAAATACTCCTATCTGGCCTGGTCTGTGTTAGTATTTTGGCATAATTTGTACAAATTATTTCTATTTATGGTTTTAAAATAAAATAATATTATGTATTCAAAAGTTCACAACATTTATAAAATTAATTTAAATTCATAGCATCAGATTTTCCATGTTTAAACATGTAGTATACCTAACTTCTAATGTATTTAATCTACCATTACAGCGGTGCATCATAATTTATTTAACTACCCCCTTACTTGCAGGCATTTAGGATTTTTTAACTTGTTTCACTAAATAAGTAGAATTAAAAATTTCTGTGTAACAAAAGCTGTGTTTTAATTTTGGATTTTTTTCCCGAATATATTCTAGAATTAAAGTGTGGTGGGAAAAAGTTTTTAAAGACACATATTTCCAAAGTACTTTCCAGGAAGATGATTTTAAATTTAGGATGAATATCTGTTTTACTTCATTCTCCTGAGCACTGGGTATATATCCTTTTGTATATATTTCGTACATTGATAGATGGCATTGCTAGTTGTTTTTTAATTGGTTTTAGTTATATTGGTTTCTAGCAAGCAGATCATTTTTCAATTTTTTTATTGGCCACAGAATTTCCTCATTTCATTTATACATTTATTTAAATACATTTATTAAGCATCTGCTAAGTGCCAGGCAGTGATCTAGGCTCTAGAGCAGTGGTTCTCAACCTTCCTAATGCCGTGACCCTTTAATACAGTTCCTCTTGTTGTGGTGAACCCCAACCATAAAATTATTTTCCTTGCTACTTCATAACTGTAATTTTGCTACTGTTATGAATTGTAATATAAGTATCTGATATGCAGGATGTATTTTCATTGTTACAAATTGAACATAATTAAAGCATAGTGATTAATCACAAAAACAATATGTAATTATATATGTGTTTTCCGATGGTCTTAGGTGACCCCTGTGAAAGGGTTGTTTGACCCCCAAAGGGGTCGCGACCCACAGGTTGAGAACCGCTGCTCTAGAGAAACATCAGTGAACAAAGCAATTCCCTGCCTTTATGAAGCTAGTGGGGAGAAACAGTCCATAAACAAACTACAATGAAATATTTCAGGTAGTGAAAAGTACTACAAAAAAAAATGTTTTTAAGGTGAAGAGAATGACAGGAGTGCTATTTCAGACAAGTGGTTAAGGAAGGCTGCTCTTTAATGTAATAAATTTTTAAAAAGTATTTGTGAGTTTTCTGTTTATTTCCTGGGCTAGTCCATTTATAGGAGACTTCTCTCTTAAATAGTGACTCAAAAAATAACATCTACAGTATTTTACACTATAAAAACAATATGCCCTAACCGGTTTGGCTCAGTGGATAGAGCGTCGGCCTGCGGACTCAAGGGTCCCAGGTTCGATTCCGGTCAAGGGCATGTACCTTGGTTGCGGGCACATCCCCAATAAGGGGTATGCAGGAGGTAGCTGATCGATGTTTCTCTCTCATCGATGTTTCTAACTCTCTATCCCTCACCCTTCCTCTCTGTAAAAAATCAATAAAATATATTAAAAAACAACAACAACAATATAATTGCTTAAGTTTCCTAGATTTTATATTCTTTCTTCTCAGAAAGCATGATGATACTTAACTACCAATCATCCAAACTCACTTCACTGCTCCCAATTCACTTAGATTTTTTCTGTCAATAATAACATGATATATTATTATACGTATACCCAGATAATGCATACCCAGCTATATGTATACCCAGACAATCATAGCAAACTGGCTTTGTTATTTACACAACACATCTGTGAAGAACTAACTGGTAATAATGATTAATCTTGACCACTAAGTTCAGTTTTTCTGTGAATATATGAAAACCAGATGGTTTGGAAATCAACACTATGAAGAAAAACAAATGGTGCTAATTAATAATACTGAACTCATTCATAGGTTATTGTGAGAATTACATGACTTAGTTACATGCTTAACTGGGAATCTGGCATATATTTAATACTTAAGTGTTTCAAAAATTTTAGTATTATCTTAATTAGCACCATACACTACTAAACTGGGTACAGCAGCCCAAATTTGATTCTCATCTTTCTCTTGCATTGGCTTCTTGGAAATAAAGGAACGAGTTATCAAGAGAATTTGATTGTGAAGTTGGCAGCCATTTAAAATTATAGCAGTGCTTAAATACAGTCTACTCCCAGTTATGTGTGTGTGAGGGCAAATGGGAAGAATAATTTGAAATGTTACAGATTCTTATCAAATTTAATCATTCTTCTATTTTGTATTCCTCTGAAAAGCTCATGAAAATGTGTTGGGAATCTGGAACTAATAAAAAAATAGAGCTTGATGAGTTGCAAGGACTTTCAACTATTTCACGTAAAAGTACTAACAAAAAGTATATTAGGAAAAGTGGGAAAACATTTTAGCAGTACCATTCATTTATTCAAGTATTTATTGAGGTGACTTCCTCATTAATCCTTCCTTTTTAAACTACCAAATCTCAATGCTTCATCTTCTAAAAAGTTTCTTTGATATGAAATGTAAATTTCCAGAATCTATTATTTCCCCATGATCTTCATTATGAAGACTTCCTGGAATTTTATTTTTAAGGAGATGCAACACAAATAACCAGGAGCACTTCTCTCACCTAGCCCCTTGCATTCTTATCGCCCTCTCCATGCCTCTTACTCTGCTCTAAATGTGGACACTGACAAATGAAAGTTAAAAGTTTTCTATTCTTTAAAGAACTGACTTCAAGCTTTACTTTAAGTTGTTTTTTAAGTTCTATGAAAACATCTTGAATCCATGAGTGGGTCAATAAAAACACTGTGAAGCAGAGCCCAGGTAACATTAGCAATCAAAATTCATCAAGATGTGCTCGGCACAAAAGATTTTCTTAATGAATTATCCATTAAGATGTCAGCTAAATTAATTGGTATGGACTTTCCTAAAAGAAAGTGGAAAGAGAGGAAAACAGTGACGTGCCCTGGATGGAAAAGGAAATCGATAGGCCTGGGAAAGAGGGCTGCCTGACGGTCATGGCTCCTTTCCACTCTCTGGATTCCCATGAACTTCTTCTTCTGTTCTCCTAACCTCACGTACTTTACTTACTGAATAGTCCATTTTGGCTTTTGATTCCTAAATGGAAATGTTATATTAATATCAAAATTTGCAATACCATGTTACATTAACTGCATTACCCATGTGCCACTTCTTCCTCATTGCACAGAACTAAAAAAGAAACTAAGAGTCTGGCCACTGTAAGAGTTTGGACTCTATAAAAGGAGGGTATCTTTTACCATTTAATTTCAGACTGAGAAAAAACATTCAGTTTTAAGTTACTTCATTTGAAAATGCTACTTCCCACTCTTCAACTGCCCCACCTAATGGCCAGAGGCGGAATAGCAGCCATTTACTTCAGCCCATAGTTGAAAACCCAACAATAATCTTCCTTAACGGTGCAAACTTCTAGTGTTATGATTAAAACATATATTTTTCTCCCCTCCCACTCACAGCCCTACATCCCAGTCTAAGTCAGATATTGCTACCAAATATCCCAGGACAAAGCAATCACAAATAAGAACTTTGAAAGTCAAAGTGGAGAAGGGTTTCATGTTAAAGACCACGGGTTAGAATTCAGCGCTGCCACTTGAAAGTGGCATGAATTTAGATTCTGTTAAATCCATCTTCTTTTAATTTATCTCTGATGGCAATCTTTCTCATTAGAGATGAAGGTTGTAGCGAAGTTTACGTGAGAGAACAGATGGGAGTTCAGCACATTCCATCCTCTTTAGCATTAGAGAGGACCAAAGAAATCGTCCACTATCCACTGATCCCATTTTACAGAGGAGGAGATGGAGGCCCAACAAGGTTAAATACTTTTCTAGAAAGCACATCTATCTTCAGTTGCAGAACCCATGTCCTGGAGAAAGAGCGTCTTCTCCAGCCTACTCCATCCACCATGGCTGGGAAGGAACCCCCATCACCCTTAGCTGATAAGTAGATCCTCCCAGTCTTCTACTCTTAACTATTAAAAGTTGTATTATATCCTCCAGGAAGTTAGGGGGGATAGTAATGGGGAGCATATTTTTAGGTTAGAAACTTGAGTTAAAACAAAAGAAATTAGAATATATACCCAATAAAATACAGCACAGTATTGCAAAAGGGAACGTTAACAAAATAGATTTACCCAGCATACCACATAGATGGCAGATTAACATACTGTGTAAAACAGATAATGCTTTCCAGGGCACAGAGCTTGGTGTCAATAACTAAAATTAACTATGGTCCTTTGAAAGGTTTTCCATTATCCTCCATATTAACTTAGAGTTGGCCTCTGTGTCTCAGCGGCTGAATTTGATCAGATTCTATTATACCTCTGAGGACCTATTTCAAATCCATTATTGGCTTTTGCTTTGCTTTGAGCCATTTGTTTTGTTGTTATACTACTTGGGTTTTTATAGGGTTATGTGTATGTGTATGTGTTTGCGTGTATGTTAATTTCTTAGTAGAAATAGTTGAGCTACAGAATACCAGAATGCCTGTCCTGTCCTGAATTTACCTGCCAAATCTATTTATCATTCTAAAAAACGGTATTAGTCCAAGTAGGGTCTTCAGACCGCCTACATCCAGTCACCTGGGGCTCTTTCACTGTGGAGGCTCCTGGCCCCTTCCTAGACAGACAGATCAAAGTCTCTTGAGGTGAATTTCAAGAAAATGCATTTTAAGCACTCTTTCCTGATGATTCAAATGCACATTAAATTGTGAGAGATACTGCCAGGAGGATAAAAAAGATGCCACCCCGACACAAAGAGCAAAGGGAGAAATTAATTTTCTGCTTTTCCCAGAAAGCCCAGCACTTGGCAGCCTTTTCAACTGGGTACTACAGACTGAGTTTGTAGAACTCCTTACATTAAAGAGAGGCTTCTATAGCAGGAGTTTCAATGATTTGTTCCTAGTCCCTGTCCTAAGAACAAATTACACAGAAACACAAACAGATGGTTTTCAGTTATCTGTTTTTTAAACAATCTAAGTAGATTGAAAAACACAATGTGTTATTATCAAATAACAGCTGCACCAAAACCTACTAAACTCAAATTCAAGGTCATTTTGAAAGAAGAAAAAAAAAAGAGGTATCTGGAATTATGCATCTCTTTTTAATGGAAAGCCTGGATTAAGTCCCGAGCTAGCTATTTTGTTTCATTAACTGCCTTGGTCAATTATAAAATGTAAGGGTACTTCCTTCGTCTTTCATCGTTATCATTCTCTCTATTCCTTCCTGTTTCTATGCCTCCTGTCTTGTCTGTTTATTACTCTGTATTTTACCTCTGGAGAAATTCCTTGAGCTCACTTCTACATGTTTTCTCACTAAACAGGTTTAGCTACACAACATTCATTTCCTCTGAGCAACCCATGGATCTGATCCTACAAACAGAAAAGGTGGACAAAGAACTGGGTCACCCCCAAATTATGCTATATCTATTCTCTTCTGACGAGTATAAAAGTGTCCTCTTCATTTCAGGGAAGCTCAGGTTTAAGCTACAGCAGTGCTCTGGGAAGGGACGCAGTTGAAGTGCAGAGTAGTTGGCCATATTGAGACTGTACAAAGGCACCTCCTTTATTGAATGTGCCCATAGCTAGTGCTGCCAAGATTATAAGCTATATCTTCCAACCTTTAATATAAGGAGGTTCTGTTTATACCTCCCCCGCAAGACTTGAGATAAGCTGGAGAGGGGGAAGATTGGGGAAGAGAATATTGACATTGACTAGGAAGGAAGATGAGAAACTACTCCCAGGGCATCCCCACGGCCTTGCTGGAAATCTGTGCAAAACGCAAAGAAGGAGAAAGTATCGGAGAAGGAAGTATTCTAGCTGCAACCATCTGGTAAAGACTGATCTATTGGTTGCTGGGGCCTTCTCTCAAAATGAATGTATTATTTAAATATATTAACTTCAAAAGATGCCTCAAAGGTATCTTTAAACCTTCTTAGTTTCCAAATAACTATTTATTCTCCAATTTATCCTCTTAAGTCCTCCCTTTGTAATAGTTTGCTTTTAAGGAAAAGTATCGTTTAATAAAATTTAATATGAAGATGAATCAAGCAATGGGTTAAGAGAAATTAACAATAAATGTATTCCTAAATTACAAGTAATATTAGCAAATATTAAATAAAGAATAAAACTAAATGTTCAAAAGAACATCATGTTCAAAAGAAACCCTTTATTTACAGCAACAGAGAAGCTACCCAGAGATAAACCACCCAGGGACAAGATTTAGCACTTTAATGTCAGTTTAAAATGGAATTTTTTAGGAGGCTGAATGGAAATGTTCTTATGTGACAAAAAAGCAAAGAGCTAGTGAAATCTGAAAGTTAATTATTTTCCTTTTTGCCTTCCTATAAAAAAACTTCCACTTCCATTACAAAGATAAATTATTCACAATAAATGGTGCAGAATTAAGACGACGCCAATTTGGAAGAAAAAAAAAAAGTGACTCCGTGTCTACGTCACTCCTTACACATAAATACTGTACCCTGATTAGAAAGGGACTAAAATACTAAAAGTCAAAAAATAAAACATAAATTAAACCACACTCACAAAATGACTCAGTCAGTGGGGAACTTAGTGTCAAAGAAGATGTGATGGAAAACAAAGGGTACATCTGTAATACTTTCAACAATAAAGATAAAGAAAATAAAGCAAAAAGATGTGATGGAAATGTTGGTTTACTTAGACCATGCTGGGATTCCTAAGAAGTTGCAGGAGGACATAAGCTGTTTGCTAGACCTTTGGGCTGCAACCCAGTTGCTACCTGAAGGTGTCACTGTATGGTACACAGGACTCATATCACAAGAGGTTGTGCAATCAGGGTGAAAACCCTCAGACATAGACATAGAGTTTCTCTATTTCAGGTTGCAAACCATGCTACCTACATTCAGGTCTACCAGCAGTGATTGACATAGAGTGTGAGCAAAGCCAAAGTGCAGCTGAAAATCCAAAAGAGTTAACCAAGATTTAACAGTGTTGAAAGCAATACCTCGTGCCCCAGCTGGTTTTGCTCAGTGGATAGAGCATCAGCCCGTGGACCGGAGGGTCTAAGGCAGTGATGGTGAACCTTTTGAGCTCGGCCTGCCAGCATTTTGAAAAACCCTACCTTAACTCTGGTGCTGTGTCACATATAGAAATTTTTTGATCTTTGCAACCATAGTAAAACAAAGACATCTTTTTGATATTTATTTTATATATTTAAATGCCATTTAACAAAGAAAAATCAACCCCCAAAATGAGTTCGTGTGTCACCTCTGACACACATGTCATAGGTTCGCCATCACTGGTCTAAGGTTTGATTCCAGGCATGTGAGCACATGCCTGGGTTGTGGGCTCCATTCCCAGCAGGGGGCATGCAGGAGGCAACCAATCAATGATTCTCTCTCATCATTGATTTCTTTCTCTTTCTTCCTTCCTCTCTAAAAGCAATAAAAATATATTTTAAAAAATAAAAGGAACATCTTGTGAAGAAGACCATTATCCTAGTTGGGGATTTGGGGCAGAATTTCTGTTTGGCATGGCATCTGTAGGAGAAAGAATTTGATGAGTAAGTTTTCCAAATTCCATCATCCCTGTCTTTTCCTCTCTCACACTGGAAATACTAATTCTCTTTTCGAACCAACTTCCCTCATTAAGTTCCACTCTCCTTCAGGAGACATTATGGATCTCTTTTCTGTGTGTGTGTGTGTGTGTGTGTGTGTGTGTGTTTCTGTTAGTAATTATTCTATACAATAAAAGCCTAGGGACTGAAACGGTGGAATGACCAGAGACCAGAACAACCGAGGCCCCTCACCCAGGCTGACCCTGCCCCCCAGCGGGGACCCCCACCCCAATTGGGGGCGAGGCCAGCCTGAAAACCACCCTTGGCCCCTCACCCCTGCCAGCCCCACCCACTAGTGGGTACCCCCATCTCGATCAGGTGCGTGGCCACCCAGCAAACTACCCACAACCCTTTTCCCTGGCAGGCCCCACCCGTCACCCCGATCCGGGGCCCCCATCAGGGCAGGCTGGCCGGCCCCCACCCATGCACCAGGCCTCTATCCTATATAATAAAAGGGTAATATGCAAATTGACCCTCATGGCAGAACAACCAGAACGACTGCTCAACCAGTCACTATGAGGCGCAATGACCACCTCTTGGACCCTTTTCCTGGCCAGCAGGTTCCAATCACTCTATGGCAAATGGGGGGCTGGGGGTGGGTGGCGGGGGCCACAGGTGGTGCCAGCCAAGACCCCCACCCCACCAGTCACCCCACACACAGAGGGCAACCCGTGGCAATGGCAGGGGCAGAGCCGGCGAGTGGGGGGAACAGCCGACCTCTCTGCCTCCTCCCCCGGCCTTCAGGCTCCAATTGCCTGATGGCAAACAGGGAACTAGGGTGGGTGGCAGTGGGGAGCAGGGCCAGCTGTGGGCAGCCGGGGAAGATGGCCCTGCTCCCAGGCCAGGCCTAGGGAGTGTACCCATGCACAAATTTCGTGCGCCGGGACTCTAGTTTGTTAATATGACTGTATCTCATGCAACAAGATAATTAAAAGGAGAAAATAGAAGAAAAGAATGCCATTTTTTCTCAATATACTTCCTATAATTTTGTTATTACTCTGTTATAACTATGAAATATGCCTTCTTTTTCTCTTCTGTACAACAGCCTATCAGAATATGTATATGATAGCTCACCATGGAGAATTAATAATTTTTAAAACCTGTTTCAAATAGCTATTCTTTCATCATCTAATGCAGTGGTTCTCAACCTGTGGGTCGCAACCCGTCTGGGGGTCAAATGACCCTTTCACAGGGGTCACCTAAGACCATCGGAAAAAACATATTGAATATATAATTACATATTGTTTTTGTGATTAATCACTATGCTTTAATTATGTTCAACTTGTAATAATGAAATTGGGGGTCACCACAACATGAGGAACTGTATTAAAGGGTCGCGGCATTAGGAAGGTTGAGAACCACTGATCTAATGCATTTGGAAAGAAGGTAAATTTGTCAAGTTTGGTGGGAAAAAGAAAAACTATAAGTGGAGGAAAGCCTGGGTGAAACAATCTATAATCTTGGAGCAGAAAAGTCTTGCTAACCAGAATACAAAAAAGGAGGATACTATAAAGGAAAAGATCAATTACATTATTATAACACAAAAGATGTACCTTTACTGATTATTATTGCTTAACTTTTATCATAGATTTATACAATACTTAGGAATTTCAAAAAATTCTTAAATACTAGTAAATTAGCTTAACTTTTTTCAAATGAAACATTTAATTACCATACTAATTCCTCTTCCCTCACAAAAACAAAACAAAACAAAAAACAAACAAACAAACAAACAAAACCCAAGGAATTTTTTAGGGGATTAGATTCTGAGTCAATTGAGTCTATGTGATAGAATCCATTATCACTGTAGACTGGAGAAAGAGAAAAGCTGAATTAAGATAATAGATAAAGAAATGGGATAGCTTTCTAATTCCATCTTCTTTGATTCCAACAGTCAGTTAACAAAGATATTTTTTCATTAAATCCCCATTAGATCAGGCATGTCCATGTTGTGTGACCTATAAGCATAAAAACATTTCAAATCCAAATAAATTATTTTTGTATCACCCATCCCTTTGTTCCCCTTTATTAATGGAGAGACAGATTCTGAAGGAATTGAGAGACTGTGCTAACAAGAATAAAATAAGCTATTTCAATAACTTCCATTCCTTTGGATTTTTGCGTAATTTTATATCATTTAATTTTTTGTGAACCTACAATTTATTTTTATTTTGCACTATCCTATATGTAATTCTAAGAAACTGAATTCACATTAGTGTTGCAAAACACTGCTCAGAGTTTTTAATGTTGTTGTTTTTCTGTATAAATTACATACATCTTTACTGTATAAATTACACTAATCATGATTTTTTTAAGTCTAATTTTTAGCCTTCGTTGGGTGACTCAGTTGATTGGAGTATCGTCCCATACATCAAAAGGCTGTGGGTTCAATTCCCAGTCAGGGCACATACCCAGGTTGGGGTGCATATGGGAGGCAACAGATGGATCTCTCTCTCTCTCTCTCTCTCTCTCTCTCTCTCTCTCTCTCTCTCTCTGTCTCTCTCTATCAAAATGAATGGAAACATATTCTCAAGTGGGAATTAAAAAAAAAAAAATTAAGGTGGTTGGCAGAAGCTGGAATGGAGGGGGAAAATGGTGAGTTATCATTTAATTATAAAGTTTTAGTTTTTCAAGATGAATGATAGTGATGGTTGCAAAACAATATGAATGCACTTAATACCACTGAACTGTACACTTAAAAATAGTTAAGGTAAATTTTGTTATGTGCATTTTACCATAATAAAATAAATTTAAATCAATGCAGGCAAAAAGATGAAAGCAGTACATAGAGAAAAATGAGAACTTCTTGATGAAACAAATTTGAGTTCTCAGGTACCAAGGGAATCTACTCCCTCTTAATAAAATGATATTCTAGTTCCTGATCAAAAATAATTCAGAAGAAATAAAGTTTAAGTAGTAGTTAGGAGAAAGGAAATCTAGTATTTATGATGCAGCTCCTATAGGTAGGATGATGTTGTGCTAGACATTTTAAAATGCCTTATCTCGTTTAGTTTTCATAACAACCCTCTGATGTAGTTTTAAATCTACATTATTTTAGCTGATTCAACTAAGGCTCAATTTAGTGAAGTAATGGCTGGTACTTGATAGGCTGCCTTTGAACACTGATCTACATAATTCCAAGGACTGAGAGTGAAAGGGGACAAATTTTAAAAGAAGTAGGAAGAGTGAACAGATCTGAGGCTTTGGATTTTAATGTTTTCAGTTCAAATGCCTACCCCATTGCCTGATAAAAGTGTTGTTTTATCCACATAAAAACGATAATAACCCAGTCTAATTTACAAGGTCATTATGAGTCTCAAATAAGGCAATGCTTGTGAAAATCACTTTATAAACTGAAAAGCACTAGATAAAATTTCGGTATAGCAATTATCACAGTGAGGTCTCTGTACACACACACACACACACACACACACACACACACAAATAACACTTTGTAAGATAATTGAAATGCTTCAGGAAAAATAAGGAAAGAAACACAGGTAATGACAAATGATACATAATGACATAATAGATGAAATAACAGAGACCATTTTACTGAATTATAATAAATTGTTTATTGAATTCTGAGAATACATATATTTATCTGACTCTTTAGTTTCTTGTATTCCATAATACACATAATAAAAGAAAATATTCAGTGGTTTAGCTTTAAAGAGAAGAATATTAGGAAAGCTTATGGAAAAACAGAAAGGAATGAAAGATAGGAAACACAATAATCTCATCATGGAAATATTTTCAAGTTTTGGAATCAAAACATGTACCTGCCAACACATTTGATGGCCATGATTGGTGAAATAAACTATTTTCTAGATGCAAAATCACTTTACCTTCAGAAGTTAAACTGCAGTGAAATCTGGAAAAAGAATAGTCCGTCTATGAAGATGGACGTGGCACACACGTGGATACATGCATTGGCTGGTTGGAAAGATTAAGCAAAAGTAGCGTGTACATGTGAAACTTGGTTGCTCCTTTTGCAAGGGAGTAAACTATCCAAAGATACAGCAATTATTTGTAGAGCAAAAAATAAACAAAAAGACCTAAATTTCTAAGTCGATTGCTGAAATATCTTGTGTAGAACAACGAAGAGAAATACTTCTTACAAAGAGTGACACTGATGAAGATTGTTGTTCATCTGGGGTAGACGGAAGGGTTTAACTCATCCAAGGAGTGAAGCTCTTACTATTCCAAAACTTACAAGTGTTTTATAAATTGCTTTTACAGGAAGGATGAAAAGATATCTAGCAACTTCGACAAAACCACTCAAATCTGAAAGACCATGCTCTAATTAGAAATGGAACATTGGAGAAAGCATGTTCAAAAGGTCATGTGGCCCATATAGCCAATTATCTTGGAGAAACTGCTATTTGCCTAGGTACCATCTTACCATTTATTTAAAGTTATAAGAAAGAAACTGAATAACTTGATATTTTTCTGCCTGACATTCAGACAGCAAGTCTAAAATCCACTTTAGATCAAGATGTATGCATATAATAACTTTGAGGTTCTAAAATACCTTGACTATTCCATTTTATGATTAAAATCTGCTTGGATTTTTTGGAATTCTCATCATATTCTGTGCTATTATTTAAAATATTTATGTTTTAGGTATTTTAAGCACAAGTAGCAGCTCCTTTTTGTACCTCAGTTTGTTCATCCATCAAATAAAGACAATACAGTACTCACATCATAGAATCATTTTCAGGACCAAATAAGATGAGTCAATATATATAAAGTGTTGGCATTTCATGGCCATTCAATAATTTTGATTATAAAAATATTTTATAAAATAATTTGAAATTGCATCATCTTATATCGAATATCGTAGTACCAGTAAATACACATACATAAAAGCCTAAGTGACTGGCTGACTGGCAGACTGGCCAGTAGTTATGATGTGCACTGACCACCAGGGGCAGACGCTCAATGCAGGAGCTGCCAAGCTGCAGTCACTAGGCAGCAATGGTTCTCAGGTGTCGCACCTGGAACCAGAGAGGAGGGAGCCCAATTCTGGGGTGCATAACCCAAGAACTGCCCTCTCACAATCCAGAACCCCTTGGGGGATGTTGGAGAGCCAGTTTCAGCCAGATCCCCACAGGCCAGAGTGAGGGGCCCCACCAGTGCACAAATCCATGCACCGGGCTTCTAGTGTAAATATCTGTGTGTGTGTGTACGTATGAGAGAGTGAATGTGTATATACTCACACACACATATATATATATACAATAATATTTGAATGCCTCCAAGTATTCAGACTGCTATAAGCAAATAAAATTAGCTAAGCCCTCTTCCCAGATAACCATGTGATATTCACAGCCTTTCGCAGTATTTCTGGGCATACCCAAGGCAAAGTACTTCCTTGTACCTAGTCGACATTTATCAGAGCTCCCTCTCAACAGTTGTCCCACTTCTACTGCCATAACTGCTTCCTCACTGCTCCCTGCTCCATTCTTCCCTGCCAGTCTCAAGTATGCACTCAGCCCTCCTCCCCTCTCACACCCTGGGTCAAAAGTGTTACCTTATTGTCCTAATTGCATATGGTTTAAAGGAATGCTTGAGAAAAAAATAATAAACAAAACAACAAAACCTTTAACCTATTAATTCAAAACTCCTAAAATGGTTTTAACCAGGCCATCTCTGCTGTGAGGACTATTGGTGGTCCCTTCTCCTAAGACCAGCCTGCTGCCATATGGCTCTCTCCCTGCTGAAGCTTTCTCACATCTGTGTACTTCCCAGATTGTTCCAGAGCACTGTGTCTTCCCAAACTCTCTTTTGAGCATCCAGGGCAGGTTTTAAAATTCTAATACTTTTTTATACAAAAGAGTTTACCTTCTTTGGGCACCATTCACAGTTAAAATGTCTTTGTAAACAACGCAGTCCATTTCTTGTCACATTAAGAGCATTATGCTAAACAAAATAAGCCAGTCAGGGAAAGTTAAATAACACATGATCTCACTCATTTGTGGAATATAATGAACAACATAAACTGATGAACAAAAATAGGTCCAGAGACAGAGAAGCATCGATAGACCGCCAAACCTCAGAGGGAAGGTAGGGAGGGTGGGGGTAAGGGGGAGATCAACCAAAGGACTTGTATGCATGCATATAGGCATAACCAATGGACACAGACAACAGGGGGGTGAGGGCATGAGTGTGTGTGGGGGGGTGCAAGTGGGGGGGTCATGGGGGGGGATAAGGACACATATGTAATACCTTAATCAATAAAGAAATAAAAAGAATACAGAAGCGTTTGGAGTTTACAAGATAATAACGCACGTTAAGAATGGAGATACATTCTGAGAAATACGTCATTAGGTGATTTCATCATTGAGTGAACACAGTAGAGTGCATTTACACAAACCTAGATGGTACAGCTCCTACACATCGAGGGTATATGGTACAGCCTATTGCTCCCAGGCTACACACCTGTGCAGCATGTTATTGTGCAAAACAACACGAGATTAAATTAAGCACAAGAGGAAATGATGTTATCCATAGATATGGTAAATATGATATGTATGAGGCTGCTGCCAGTGTAACTAGGCATACTGTTTTACAGCAAACATTTTTTATAAGTAGAAAGACTACACTTTAAAATAGGGATTAAAAGTATAGTATATTAAATACATACACTAATAACAGTTTTTGGTTAACATTATCAAGTATTATGTCCTGTACATAAGTATAAGTGCTACACTTTTGTACAACTGGCAGTGCAGTGTGTTGGTGTATACCAGCATCACGATAAAAGTGTGAGCAATGTATTGGGCTATGAAGCTACAATGTCAGTAGGTGATAGGAATTTTTCAGCTCCATTATAGTCTTATTGGACTATATATTGTATATGCAGATGGTCGTTGACTGAGACATTGTTATGCGGCGCACGACATTGTGGTCCAACTGCATGTATAGCTATAAATACAGATTCTAATTGATATGCTACAGTTTATTCTCAGCAGACACATGGTGTAAGGATTTATTAGCATATGAGTGATGCCTACAATACATATATAAGGGTTAGTGGTGTAGTGATTAGAGTAAGGAATTTGGACATAAACCTGAAAATACATCTAGGCTTCTCCATTACTAGCTGTGTAAGACTTTATTCAATTTGACTATGACTTATTTTGAGTCTTTGTAAAATGAGAATAAAAATAACTGCCTATCCTACCTCTAATTTTTTTGTGATAAAAACTAAATAAAATGTCAAAAAGGAACATTGAATTGCATTTTGCAATTATATATTAGTAGTAGTAGTAGTAGTAGTAGTAGTAGTAGTAGTAGTAGAAGCCTGATGCACAAAATTCATGCAAGAGTAGGCCCTCACAGCCCCGGCTGCCTTGCTGCCTCGTGGCCTCACGACCCTGGTCCCCGCCCACTAGTCGTTCCAGAAGGTTGTTTTGGAAGGTCATTCCAGAAGGTTGTTCTGCCATCCAGTCTAAATAGCATATTAACTCTTTATTATATGGGATTATTATTTTTGTCACATTATCACACATATTAGACTTTAATTCCATTTGCTACCTGGTATTAAAATCTAACATTCCATGGAAATAGCTTATATACAAAATTATAAATGCATAATAAGTCTTTACTATAATTATTCCTTAAAAATCAACAAATTATGAATGATGGTCTGTAATAAAAATTATACACACACATGCACACACATCCATATAAAATCAACTTCTACTTTGTTGTGAATTTAGTCTTTAAAAGCTAGCTTAAATTCTAATCAAAAGCAATTGTGAAAATATGTAGATTCAAAACAAGACTACACTGCTAAAAGGAAAAACTAAGAGATGCCGTGAAATAGATAATATAACAAATGTTATCAGCCTCTACATACAACACATATAATTTTACTACTTCTCACTACTCCTTATGTTTTGATGAGACCCAGCTTGGTAAGAAAAAAGAACATGATCCCCAGGCAGTAGAGTTAGCATGAGGAGGGCTCAGAAAGATGCAGCCCACAGATGCATGCAATAACACTTGTTGCTTGTGTAGATGTTGGGAGGATTGATGAGCAAGGAGGTTGGAGAAGCTTCCAGATCTCCGACTTAGGCCATTTGCTGATGGCTGGGATAGCAAATACAATAGAAAAAAGAAAAGCAGAGGCATGTTTAGAGAAGAGAAAGGATAGTGGATGAATCTAGTTTGGGAAATGTGTGTGGGTAAATGACCAATCTGCAACTCAATACAGTTCTGAGACTAAAATCAGAATATACTGGACATGGTTATTTAGAAATAATCAAATAAAATATAGTTAAAGACAGGAAAGGAGATAAAATTATCTTAGAATATTATGTGGGCCAAGACAGAATCTGAAGGACAAAATCTGAGGGACATGCAGACCAGAAAGGAAATACAGAAGTAATCATCAGGAAGAGGAGTACCAGAATTGTCAAAAGAGCTATGCGTGGCCAGCAGCATCAAGGACACTGGCTCATAGATCCAGGTAAAAAAGAGATAAAAATAGGTAAGTGAAATTGTCATTAAAGAACATGTTCATTCTCTCAGACTTGAATAATGAAAGTAAAAAATCATGAGAACATGCATGCATGATACTTTGGGGCTATCAGAGAGGATAGGAAGGTGAAACAGTTCACTCTGAGAAAGTAGTTTTATTTTACATTTTAAGCACAGACTTACTGGACATAGAGTTTTGAGTTAACAGTTTTCTCTTGCAGTATTTTCAAGATGCCACTCCTTTGCCTTCTTGCTCGCATAGTTTCTGGGAATAGCTACTGTAATTCTTACTCTTGTTCCTCTGTGTTAATTTGTCTTTCCCCCCTCTCCCACCCCCACCCCGGCTGCCTTCAGGATTTTCTTTCTTTTTTTTTTTATTTTTAAAAACCCTCATCTGAGGATATTTTTTCCATTGATTTTTTTTTTTAGAGAGAGAGAGTGGAGGATACGGGTAGAGAGAGAAATAGCTATGTGACAGAGACACATCACATCAAACAGTTGCCTCCTACACATGTCCCAACTGGATTGGGGATCAAACCTGCAACTGAGGTACATGTCCTTGACTGGGAACCAAACCTATGACCTCTCAGTCTGAGTGCTGACACTCTAACCACCGAACCACTGAGCCAAACCTGCCAGGGCATGATTTTTTTTGTTTTTGGTTTTTAGCAATTTTAATACGATATGTGGGGTGTGTGTGTGTGGGTATGATGTTCTAATTTAGCAACTCTCTACATCTCTGAGCTTAATGCAGAGGCTAGATAGGTCACTCCAGAATTCATCAATATTCTAAAATTAAGAAATCAAGTTTATCTTCTTGGAGTAATAGAAGTGATAGGAATAGGGTAAAAATGGTGACTGGATTCTCTGATGATTCAGTGCCTATGGATATGTTTGGTGGAATGAGAATTGACGCTAATATTTTCTAAGGTCTTTGGGAAGGTCTTTGCTTTGGGAAATCAGAACTTACCAATGCTTTTGGAATAGACAACAGCACTACCCACTAGAGGACACGCTCCTCTTGGCTACCCTGCCAATTACTTCGTCCACTTTGAGTGAGGAAACGCTTGTTCTGAATCACTGCATGATTTTTTACATTTCGCTTTTCAGGTCTTTATATGCATGCATACTGTGGACTTCTCATCTTTTCCTAAATTCCCTTGTTTATCTTTCAGTATCCTTCTGAGACTACTGTTTATAAGCAATATCTAGGTCTCCAGTGGTATAATTTATATTATGTTGATATGCAAGCCTGCTGGTAAATTAATGCTATGTAATGGCCTCTTCTGGAAAAATGCAAGTTTGCTATTTAGTAATGTTTTAACCCATGTGCATTAAACAGAGATGAAGACCTCTAAAGCTTGTAGTTTCTTTTGTGTTTTGTTTTTTTTTTTATGTCCAATGACTTTGTGGAGATTGTTTTTGTTGTGGCATTGTGGTGTTATAATTGTTTTCAATAGTTTTAATACATTTGGTTTTTAACATTTTACATTTTAACATTTTACATTTTTACATTTTGAACACTCAGCGCACCAGATTCTCTGCAAATGCAAACCTGAAAATGAACTGGTGAAATGTTCACTCTCTGAACCTCCGGGATACCATTTGGTGCACAGCTCCACAGGATATGACTGCTGCAGAGCAGTCAATATTTGGTGAGGACTTAATAAATATTGTTGACCGGATTAAGTTCAGGATGTTGAGAGATATAAACATGCCCAAATTATTAACACAGAAGCAATATTGCCAAAACAGAAGCCCAGACTGCTATAATAGTAAGAATGGGAGGGGGGTGTGATCATAGGAGAGTCATAAGCTAAATATGTTATCCCCAGCCTTATGCTGTTAATGGGGCTATACTGCCAATCCTGGGTGTAAGGTATGGGACCCAACCCAGGTGACAGAAGGAACTGGAAAGCAGGGTCAGGGTGTCTCTAACTACATAACCATTAAGTATGCTTGGCCGTGGCATCATGACTTTTAATATGCACCATTTATGGGAACATGAGAACTGACAAGTTCCCAAGACTACAAGTAAAGCTGGTTCTTCCTTAATCTGTTTATTGATGGGTCCATTCTGTTTTTTAAAAAAATCCCTAAGACTTAAATAACTCGGTAAAGAAGAAGAGAATATAATTAAATATTGTATAACATTAGTTTGGGATATTTTTTGCTTGTTTGGCTTGTTTATTTTTATTTTGCAATGTGCTTTCATTACTGTTTCTATTTTACCTTTGAAGCAATCATGGTAGACACTGGGAGAATTTGATAATGACCAAATTATTTATGATTTTCTCACCTTCTTCTCCCACCAAAACATACATACAAAGTGACAGAAGCAAGACTATAAATCAGGACCTTCAGTATTATCCCCCATGCTGCCCTTGAAAGTATTTATCTTAGAAAACCATGTAAACATATCAATGATTTTTGAAATCATTTTTGTTTATGGCCACACAACCCTGAATATGCCTGATCTTATCTGAACTCGGAAACCATTTTTAACCTTCAATACCCTTGTTTATAAGTTGCCATTTCAATAGTAAAAATTTATATTTAACCCAAATTTTTAAAATAGAGATTTGGCTTTAGTTAAAAATAATAAACCTTCATAAGCAATTTTTTTTTCTAGAGGAAAATAATACTAATAGAAAACTCTAACAATACTAACAGAAAACCAAATTATTAGGCTTTTTTTTCATAATTTAACTGTGTTATAAAGCAATTCTGTCCTTAGGAGTCATTCTTTAATATTCATAATCAATTCTTCTATCCATTTTTATGTATATACTAGAGGCCCAGCGCACAAAATTTATGCACGGGTATAGTCCCTAGGCCTGGTCTACAATCAGGGCCATCTTCCTCAGCTGTCGGCAGCCAGCCCCGCCCCCTGCCACCACCCACCCCTGGTTCCCCATCCCCCATTGGGCGATAGGAGCCTGCCAGCCAGGGAAAGGAACTGAGAGGTTGGCTCCGGCAAGGCGATTGGGGCCTGCAGGCTGTGGGCAGCTCCTGCATTGAGCATCTGCCCCCTGGTGGTCAGTGTATGTCATAGCGACTGGTTGTTCCACTGTTCAGTCTATTTGTATATTACCCTTTTATTATATAGGATCTTTGATGTTTACATTGTTAAGTGCAATATATGCAATTTTTTCTTGGGTATAATTATTTGCAATTCATCTCCAACTAGAAATTGTCCAAAAATGAGATAGCAAACACATCACAATATTGAAAAAAGTGAAGATTTTTCTAAGGCAACAATGTAATGATTGGCTTTATCCACTGTCTTGTGACTGATTTCAAAGCAAATGGTTGCTGATCGTTCCCTATTCTTTCAGCTCTTTCCTCTATACTAACATTTATTTATACCCTCATCTATTCTTATACTATTGCCGATTATATGAGAAAAGTTCTTTTTAATCACTCTAAAATAGTCTATGTTTCTGCAACAATGAACATAATTGACAATTATGGCACATTATTCACAGATCAAAATATCTCTGCCAAACAAGATAAGCACGATGCAGTGAAGAACAGGTTCACAGAGGAATGAGAGGATTGGGACGTGAGACTTCTGGGACAAATTAAAGACTAAAATGGGATAGGCTTGTTTAGTTAGGGTCAGACTGGATTCAGAGGGTAATACAATAAAAATTATACATATAGTTGTTAAATATGCTCTATAACAATAGAGACCGTATGTATCTTACTCACAACTGTATGGATACCTACAGCCTAGCACAGTTCTGGGTACAAAGCAGTCATTCAATAAACATTTGCTGAATTTCATTCAAAAAGGGCACAAGCCAGAAGATAAGAATAATAACCAAAGGCATAAAACCTCTAAAAGCACAAATCCTCACTTCGGTTTGTTGCTCATAAAGATACAAGCAAGAATATGATTTTGTTTTTTCTTTATACTTTGCACTTTTCAAAGAATATTTACCTGTAGTATATCCTTTAACTTTCTTTGGACCCTCAGGAGTGACTACAAGTGAAAAATCCAGTTTCCATATACTTCACTTTATCAGGATTATAAGCTGTGACCACTTTGTCAACCTTTATCTTGGGAAATAATTGATATAGAAGAGAAAGGAGGTCAGTCTGGGAAAAGATCCATTATTTTTATTTAACCATGGAACTCCCAAAATCATCATTCTTATAGGGTAATTTTGAGCAATAGTAAATGCAGATATCTCTACAGGGTCATACAAAATGTACCATCCTTTCCAAATTGCTTCTTGGTCTGCCCTTTCCAGGTAGGCACTGATGGAATAAAATGGCCTAAATTCTCACCCTGGGCCATTGAAAGAACAATTGCTTCCAAAAGGTTAGCAATGTAAAAGTACAACTAGAAAATTTTCATCTTTTTAAGATAAATTTGGTTTAGAAGCTTTGGACAACATTTTTAAAGTCTGCTGTGGAAAGAGGCAATTCTATGGCACCTGCTGGGCCTGTTTCCCCAGGTGGGCTCTTATGCCTTGTACTCAAATCTAACAGCCCATTTAGGTGGGCTTTAAATTCAGTATACAAATAATTTTCCAGATAATCTACTCCAACATGTCAACTTCACTCACGGCCTGTGGGCCGTATGTGGCCCACAACAAATATTTTTGCGGCCCAGTCAACATAACGGTATATAAGAAAAATTTTAATAAAAATTTCATAACTTAAGTTTTACAATATCCTGTTATACAAAATTATTAATAATTAACTACAACATTCCCTAATGACTAATTTTTATAATCAGTGGCATTCATTTCCCTTACACGCAGTTGCACTATTTCTCTCCACTAATACTAGCAGCGAATATTTTAGCAGCCGATTGCCATGTCATTAGTCTTGTACTGACTTGTTTGGTGTGCGCAACAAGAAATATTTTGCTTTCAGAGAACAAGAAAAATAGGTTTATTTGCCTTACGCTTATTAATCTGTGCAGTTATTCAATGTCTGGTAAGTTGATGTTCAAGGAAAACATTAATTTTTATTAAAATGTTCTATTACTGGTATTTTATGTTAACGATTACTCATTTATTTCAGTCCTTTTTATTCAGCATGTCTCTATCAAAATAAATCAACATTTCTATGAAAATTGAAGTTTTTGATTTTTTGCTGCCCACATAAACCTAAACCTTTGCATTTGACATGCTTGGTCTACACCTTCCCAACAGCCAGGATTTGCTTCCAGTTTTGAATAAACACTAAACAAATAGAAAAACAGGGAACCTCAATTAAAAGACATCTGGTGAGTGACAATTTTACCCAAATGTAGAACATCCAAAAGAATCCTAAGTCAAACTGAGGGCAATTTCATCAAGAAACTAACAAATCCAATTGAGCAGAAAATATCCTGAATCATTCCAAACTAGAAGGAAGAAAATTATACAGGCTACTAGGAAACTAAGAGTTTAGTGGAAAATACCAAATGATATCTTATAATTCAATTAGAATTGATTAATAAAGAAGAATTTAAGTTTATTTAGTTCATTCTTCAGATGAGAAGATTTATAAAAATTCATGAGTTCAGAGATAACAGAGATATTCTAAGGAAAGTTGCTTTAAAATATTTTAAAATAACCCCCAATTTAAGTACATACTATAATTGTAGGAATTTTTAAGTGCCTCTACCCTTGTCTGTACCTTTACTTCCCACTCCTTGTTAGCATAAAAGCAGTGGCATTGGTAGAGGCAATGGGATGACTCAGATAAGCAACTCTGAAATTTGCAAACCTCTGAAAGTTAGCTCAACTAGTAAATTCATTGGCAGGACAGGTAATTTCTTAGACCTATGTCATTGGACTGGATGTTAAGAACAAACAATAGAAAACAAGCAAAACAAGAATCATAAAGAGCCAAAACCGGTTTGGCTCAGTGGATGGAGCGTCGGCCTGCGGACTGAAGGGTCCCAGGTTCGATTCCGGTCAGGGGCATGTGCCTGGGTTGTGGGCACTTCCCCAGTGGGGGATGTGCAGGAGGCAGCTGATCGATGTTTCTCTCTCATCGATGTTTCTAACTCTCTATCTCTCTCTCTTCCTCTCTGTAAAAAATCAATAAAATATATTTAAAAAAAAAAGAATCATAAAGAAAGAGAAAATATTTTTGAGTAAAATTCAAATTAGCCCTAGGTCTATAAAGAGATGATTAATTAGTACCTCACAAATAACCATTGAATCTCCTAACATAAAAATATAGAAAATAGAAATGAAGAGAAAGATGTTAACCAGATCAATTTCAGTGTTAGCCAATTGAGAGAATATGAGGACTTCAGATTACTGGGAACCATTCTCTGGGCATCAATAACTTATTAAAACCATTTGGTATGAATCAGACTCTCTATTGTAAATGGAATGTTTGCATTCCCCCCAAAATGAGTATGTCAAAGCCCTGTACCCCAATATGACACTATTTATAGATGAGGCCTTTGGGGATAATTAAGGTTAGGAGAGGCCTCTCATCAGGAACTTAATCAAGATAGCACCAGGATCTTGAACTTCCCAGCCTCCAGAACTCTGAGAAAATAAATGTCTGTTGTTTAAGCCACCTAGTCGAGTGTCTTGTTGTGGCAGCCTGCGCTGGCTAAGATAGTCTTTTGCCTCAATGCTTTGATTTTATATTTATTTGGGAAGTGATCTTCAATTCAGTTTATGAATAGGCACACATGACCTAGAATCAAGAAACTTATAACTGGGAGGAAACAGAACTCTTGCCTAGTTTACCCACCAACTTCTGCCTGAGTCTTTTATATGATACTAGAGGGCCCAGTGCACAAATTCATGCACCAGTGGGGTTCCTCAGCCTAGCCTGCGGGATCAGACCAAAACCAGCTCTCAGACATCCCCTGAGGGGTCTTAGATTTCGAGAGGGTACAGACCAGGCTGAGAGACCCCACTGGAGCACAATTGGGACCGGGGAGGGATGCGGGAGGTTGGCCAGCCGGGAGGGATGCAGGAGGTTGGCCAGCCAGTGAGGGACTGCTAGTGGGCTCCAGGGCATGTCCAGCCCATCTCACTCAGTCCCGATCAGTTGGCCCCCAGCAGCAAGTTAACTTACCAGCCGGAGCATTTGCCTCCTGGTGGTCAGTGAACATCATAGTGACTGGTCAGCTGCCTCCCACCTGGTGGTCAGTGCATGTCATAGCAAGTGGTTGAGCAGCCTTAGCATATCATTAGCATATTACGCTTTGATTGGTTGAACAGATGACCGGACACTTTGCATATTAGGCTTTTATTATATAGAATTCAGATCTTAAAGTACAAGTGATGCTGAGGATTGAATCCAGGTCTTTGAATTCAATAACTATTCTCTTTTCACTGCACCAATGATCTATTTCCACACTATTTTGACTACGCACCCCATCAGTAAAAATATTTTTAATGCATTTCCCAATTTATGTATTTATTTATCCTATACATGTGCTACTATATATTTATCAAATATATACAAAAAGTTGAAATTTGAAAAAGAATGAAATTAAAAAGTAAATATAAGTAAAAGTCCTGTAAATGTCCTCAGTGGTCCCAGATCTGTCTCTTGCTTCAACAGTGTTTGGACAGAACGGACTCAGGGATGGGGCTTCTAGCCTCCGGCCACTCTCCAGCATCTTATCCAGTCACCACCTTCAGACCACCTCTGGAACCAGCCAACACACTGGTTTGGTTTGGTTTTGTTTTTTACCTTAACTCCTTACTGCTGAACAACCATGAGTTCACAAGTTTGTCAGAATTATTCCACTGAGGTGGAGTTTGTGGTCAACCCCCTGGCCGACCTGCATCTGCGGGCCGCCCACACCTACCTCTCTCTGGGCTTCTATTTCAACCTCCATGATGAGGATGTGGCACTCTAGAGTGCGGGCCACTTTTTTTGCTAGTTGGCTGAGAAGAAGCGCGAGGGCGCTGAGCATCTCTTAAAGGTGCAAAACCAGTGCTGTAGCCAAATTCTCTTCCAGGACTTGCTGAAGCCATCCCAAGGTGAGTGGGCAAAACTCAGGACGCCATGGCAGCCGCCCTGGCCTTGGAGAGGAGCCTGAACCAGGCCCTTTTGGAGCTGCAGGCCCTGGGTTCTTCCCATGCAGGCCCTCACCTCTGTGACTTCCTGGAGAACCACTTCCTGGGTGAGGAGGTGAAACTCATCAAGAAGATGGGCAACACCTGACTCATATCCACAGGCTGGCCGGCCCCCAGGCTGGGCTGGGCAAGTATCTCTTCGAAAGGCTCACCCTCAAACACAACTAGGAGTCTTTGGAGCCCAGAGGCCTTTGTGGGGCCCCTCTGCATTCCCCTGGTGTCTGGCTTTTACCTGAGCCTCTCCCCGAAACTACTAGCCGTTCTTTTAGCCACCCTAAAGCCCTCTCTTGCATTGGACCAAATGAAACAATAAAGTGTTTTGCAGGAAAAAAAAAGTCCTAATACATCTTTAAAGCCCACATTAGAGACTGCTACACTTTCTCACATTGCTCCCCCATAGCAGGAAGTTAGTAAAACGTTGAACCAGTGAAAGCATATTACAATATCAAAAAATGCCAGAGTCTAATGTTGGGAGATTGTGATTATTATTCTTAATACAAGAATAGTAAATCTATTGTTTTAAAAAAATATTTTCAACAGAAGTAGTACAGGCTGCTAAAATTAAATCTTTAACCTAAGAAAAGTCATACTATGTCAATATTTCATTGAAGAAATGTCAAGGAAAACTTGAGTCATGAATTTTATATTGGGGTCACTATAAATGGCTCCTTTTCTTTTGGGACCAATGGATTGATAAGAGCCAATAGAGTTAACACAGGTGGCTAAAGGGCTGGGGTAAAGTTTCGACCACTGTAGCAAATTAAACTTTTTAATTAAAAGCAGAGTTGTTTCTACAGTACTTTTTCATACAATTTTCTAACTGCTATATTATATATTAACTAGAGGCCTGGTGCACAAAATTCATACAGGGGGGTGGGGGAGGATTGGTCCCTCAGCCCGGCCTGCACCCTCTCCAATCCAGGACCCTTCGGGGGATGTCCAACCACCTCTTGCAACCCAGGACCACTGGCTCCTAACCTTTCGTCTGCCTGCATGACTGATCGCCCCTCACCACTCTGCTTGCCTGCCTGATTGCCCCTAAGCACTCTGCCTGCCTGCCTGATCTCCCCTAACCATTTCTGCCTCGCCCCTCACCTGGGACCCAGGATTCCCTCCACCGGCTGGTAACAGGCACCCAGGACTTGGGTTTCCCTCCCTCTGGCCAGCCACAGGCACCCAGGACCCAGGCCAGCTTTGCCCGGGCCAGCTGCAGCCACAGGGGACTGTGGGTGGGCGGCTTCACCTGGGCCACAGCCGCTGGTGCCAGGGACAACAGGGCTGGCACCTTGTTCCTCTCCTTGGCCACAGGCACAGCTGCTGGCGCCCGGGACTGCAGGGACCATGGGGTGTGTGGCTGGTCCCTCTCCTGGGCCACAGGTGCAGGTGCAGCTGCTGATGCTTGGGACCACTAGGTGGGTGGCTTGTCCCTCTCCCAGGCTGCAGCCCCAGCCGCTGGCACCTGGGACCATGGGCAGGCGGCTTGTCCCTCTCCTGGGCCGTAGCCTGGCTGGTCCCCATTCCTCTCTCGCAAGCTCATTTGTGTGTGGCTGGTCCCCATTATCCTCTTGTGAGCTCATTTGTGCCTGGCTGGTCCCCATTCCTATCTCCCCAGTGTTGAGTGTCTGAGCCATTACAGTGTGACAGCATGAGGGCATGACAACCATTTGCATATTAGCTCTTTATTATATAGGACTAGAAGGCCCAGTGCACAAAATTCATGCATGGGTAGGGTCCCTAGGCCTGGCTGGATCAGGGGCAATCTGTGGGGCAACTGGTAGGGCGGTCAGGAGCCCCCGCTGGCACCCACCTTGGCTGGCCTGGGGCTTGCGGGCTGGGGCAGCTCCTGCATTGAGTGTCTGGACCCTGGTGGTCAGTGTGCATCATAGCGACCGGTTGTTCCACTGGTCATTCCGCTGTTCAGTCAATTTGCATATTGGGCTTTTATTGTATAGGATTACCCTGTCTCTTTCTCTTCTAAATTGCTATGCTACATAAGTAGAAAGAAAATTAGATGTTTACAACTAAATGCTGCTCTAAATTAAATTAAATGACTTCATGAAAACATTGCTGGCAGTGAAAGGTAAGCTTTAAATAGAAAAATCAATGGAGACATTACAACTCAATAGTGGACAAAAATTACGCATCCCATCCGCAAGGCATATTCTGGCTATGAAACCTTGAGTAACCTTACCAAACTTCACTTTACCACTCATAGTTCTGAGACAGAATGATCTTAAATAAAAAGTGTTAAATCTGTCACTGTTGTACAAATGAGACTTATTCAGTCTCATTTAAGCCAAAGTCAGTGCAGCAAGTATTGCCCCCAGCTTTCACAGATGGCAAAGACACTTCCGAAGGTTAGCACAAGAGAAACCCATTCATGCTCTGCTCTTTCAGTATAAACAAAGCACCAGTACCCAGAAGAACAAGAAAAAAAGAATGTGATCTGAAGCACTCCAAGAGATATAACACCCCAAGCGGTCACACACAATCTTTGATAAGACCTGTTAAAGTAAAATGTCAGTCCAATATGAGGTGGCTTAAAAGCATTAAAAAGAAATAAAGCCTTCATACCACACAATTGATGGGAGAATCTCTGCTGTAACACTTCATGTTGGAAATAAGTACTTCAAGACAGAGGTTACCTACTAGATCAAGGTTTTCTTCTTTTCTCCTTTTCCTTCTAATTATTATTAAATCAGAAAATCCAGTTTTTAAAAAAGCAGATTATATCTAAATGATCATCATTTTTTAATTTTATGACATGTTTTCATTTATTTTTCCTTTAATGTACAAATTTTAATAGACTTGTTCTAGACAACATGGTTTCCCACATTGATACTTTTTTAGGTACTTAAAAGAGGTTAAAGAGGGCAAGAGATTTTTTAAATCCCATCTTTAACTGCATTTTAGGAATCAGAAAGAGAAAAGATCACAGGGAATGTCACTTATAAGCTATGGAGTCTAGGCCAATGCTAAAGATAGAATTGATTAGGTGCCTTTAATGTATCAAGCACTGTGTGTTGCTACCATTCTCATATCACCCTTTAGAATACTGGAGTCAGTGACTTACCAAATGTCTCATAACTGGAAAGTTGAAAGAGCCAAATATTGAGCTTAATTCTTTATGAGTTATTTTTTAATTTAATTTATTGGGGTGACATTGGTTAATAAAATGATATAGGTTTCAGGTATATAATTCTACAATACATAATCTGTATATTATATTATTGACATTCCAAGTAAACTCTCCCTCCATCACCATTTATCTCCCCTTTACCTTCTTTTATCCCCCCTTTACTTTCTTCTACCTGCCCCCAAAACCCTTCCCGCTGGCAATCACCATCCTGTGGTCTGTGTCTATGAGTCTCTCTTCTTTCCTCTTTGCTTAATTAAACCCTTCACTCTTCTTACCCAGCCCCCAACCCTCTCCCCTTTGACAGCTGTCAGTCTGTTCTCTGTATCCACAAGTTTGTCTCCACTTCGTTAGTTTATTTTGTTCATTTGATACCACATATAAGTGAAAACATCTGGGACTATATCCGTAGCAATCTGAAACACTTATTTGAAAGAATATATGCACCCAATGTTCATTGCACCATTATTTACAATAGCCAAAATTTGGAAGTAGCCCAAGTGCCCATCCTATATAATAAAAGGCTAATATGCAAATTGACCGAATGGTGGAACAACTGGTTGCTATGACATTCACTGCCCACCAGGGGGCAGGTGCTCAATGTAGGAGCTTCCCCCTGGTGGTCAGTGCACTTCCGCAGGGGGAGTGCCGTCAGCCAGAAGCCCTGAGCCGGGCTCATAGCTGGCTAGTGTAGTAGCGGTGGCAGGAGCCTCTCCCGCCTCTGCGGCAGCACTAAGATTCTCTCGCCCGTCCCCCCCTCCCCCCACCCCAGGCTCCCGAACTGTGAGAGGGCACAGGCCGGGCTGAGGGACCTCCCGCCCCCGAGTGCACAAATCCCATGCACTGGGTCTCTAGTCAGTAGATAAGTGGATAAAAAGGCTGTTGTACATTTACACGATGGAATACTAGTCAGCCTTAAAAAAAAATGAAGCAAATCTTATCCTTTTTTAATTATTTATATCCTTATTGTTGAAAGTATCACAAATATTCTAGCCCCCCCCCCCCCCACACACACACACACAAGGCCTTCACCACCCTATTGTCTGTGTCCATGGGTTATGCATAAATGCACGGAAGTTCTTTGGTTGATCTCTTCTCATCCACCCACCCACCCACTATTTGGTATAGCATAATACTCTCCAGGTCCCTCATGCTGTCTCAAAGGATGGAAATCTTATCTTTAGGATAGCATGGATGGATCTGGAGAATATTATGCTAAGTGAAATGAGCTACTCAGGGAAAGACAAATTCTGAATAATTTTAAAGCCCACATTTTTTGAACTAAATCAAGCCACCACTCAGGCAAGTCATTTCACCTCCCTAGGCCTCAATTTTAATTTCATTATCAGAAAAATATAGAAGGGTTGAATCAGAAAATCTTTAAGTTCTCTTCTAACTAGAATAAGTAAGAAATTATATATCAGAAACTCTATAAACTTTATAAGCCCCATAAAATTCAGTGAACCTTTTTTTATAACAAATAAATGTTAATACCATGTCTTCTAAAAACAAATGATGTAAGTCAAGATGTAAAGCTTAAATTATTTGCTTTCTGTCATTTTCAATTTATGTGCAATGTGTTGTAGGATAGCTGCCCACTTTTTAAATGTATGGACTTCTTTCATTGTCATATATAAAACCATATATTGGTCTTAAGATATTTTAATTTAGGTTCATTTATTATAAAAGTCTGACTATAATATAATATTTAATAATATTAATGATATTTTACTCATTTAGATATTTTCAATTTAATAAGAAATATAAGGCCTTGGCTGGTTTGGCTCAGTGGAGAGAGCATTGGCCTGCAGTCTGAAGGGTCCCGGGTTTGATTCTGGTGAAGGGCACATGCCAGGGTTGCGGGCTCGATCCCCAGTGGGGGTGTGCAGGAGGCAGCCGATTGATGGTTTTCTCTCATCATTGATGTTTCAATCTCTCCCTATCTCTCCCTTTCTCTCTGAAATCAATAAAAATATATTTTTAAAAAAACAAAAACTTGTACATGAATGTTCATAGTAGCTTTATTTAAAAATATATATATATAATCACTTTGATTTACTTTCAATTAATGTAGTTTATGCTATTTGACTTACTTTGAATTAATTTTTTAAATAATTAAATTTTAAAATTATTTCTTGGTTTAGGAACTCAATATATATTAAAGTATAGATCAAAGCTAACTACATTATAGCATCAGAAATAATGGAGGGGAAACCTGCTTTTATGAAATGATTGCTTGGAAGTTTTTAATAACTAAGGTAGGTCTTGTTTTGCTTATTCATGATGAAATAAGAGAATATGCTTAAGGCTGCTATTTCTAAGCACTTTCTCCACATAATATTTTGCAGGAATGGATAGTCTTTCCAATAAATGAAAAATTAAATTAGAAATGATTGTCACTATATTTCTACCCATTTTAACATCTTGAGTTCCTAGAGATATATTGGGGTGCTACATAAGAATTTTAATTCGGTAAATGGCAACTTCTATATCTAGTAAAGATAGCTTGGGATCAAACTTGCATGAGCAAAAAACAATTTAATAAAAGTATCCCTCTTTTTTATCTATATTTAATCAACAATCTTTGGGGGATATAAATTTAATAATAAATCAAAATTTCTAAATGTACATATTGCTCTCCAGGTCCCTATATCTTAACACATCCTCATGTCCTCCTTGGTGTTCGCTCAGTGTTTCCATCTCGGTAGAAGGACCACATCCATCCTGTAAGAGCACCAGGAGCCCAGGAGTCACCTTCCACACATTCCTATCCCCTCCATCTCAAATCCAAAGCCTTACCAAAAGCTCTATCATTTCTTTCTTCTAAATAATATCTCTTAAATGTGTCCAGTTTCCTCTACCTTCCTATTATTGCCACCAAGAAGTTAGTTATTCTAGCCTTTATTCGTGACGTAGAAGCCACCATTTTTCCTCCCACTATAGAGTCATTGCATGTATGTTAACTTTTCCTAGAAGCCCTTCACGCCTACTTTGTCTTGTTAAGCTAACTTACCCCATCATAGCTCTCAATCATCTTAATTTGGGGAAGCCTTGCCTGACCTCCATGATTAGGCCAAGTCTTCCTATTACATACTGCCTTGTGCTATGAAGCTTCTCTCAGCAGCTATCATGGTTTATTTATTCACTCATCTTATTAACACATAATTATCAGCTATGTGAAGGCAAGGCCCCCGTCCTCAGGCAGTTTATATTCTAGGATGAGGAAAGAGGCCATTCCATACGAGGACAGGTTGAAAGGAGACCCATGAAAGGAGACATGGTGGAGAATGGTTACACTTATTTGTGTGATTTGATGAACGCCTGTCTCCCACAGCAGACCATGAGTGCACAGACGCGGGGCCGTCCCTCACTTTGGTAATGCCCACAGGCTCAGTCCCTCCCTATTTTACCCATTGCAACCACAAATTATCCTCCAAAACTAGCAAAAGGTCACTTCAAATAGAAAAAATGGTTTGCTTATATTTTTATAGCTAAAATTGTTCATGGACCCCTCTCAAATAAAGGAAGAATTCAGAGCATTAATCATTAAAAGGGACACTGCATCAGGTCTTGAATGTGAGTAGAAAAATATGAACACCGATTTGAGTGTTCAGGGATAAACAAGATGACCATGCAAAGGAAGTCTCATTTCCCCCTCATTTGTATGCCTTTGCACAATGACAGCTACAAGGTACACAGAGACACACAGGGAGAAGCAGAGGCTGTTCTAACATTTAGAACATTCTCTTTGGATTTTCAAATGTCATAATGCCAAAGAAAAACATAGGTTCTAAATCACATTAATTCTTTAAACTTTCCTCATTGAACACAGGGGAAAAAACCTACTTTTATGTGTACAATTTTGGATTTTTATTATGGCAAAGATTTAAGGGGTGGGAGGTTGACATTTTTAGACCAGTGCAAAACAAACTTTTGAAACTCTAAGGTAACAACTTTTAACTAATCAAAATGTCGGATTCTTTTCTCTTATCAACGACAGTCTCCTGCTTAGAGTCATTTAATTAAGTGGAAGCATGCTCTTTATGCCAGTGGATTTTCAAGAAGCTGAGAAGCAGTGAAATGACAGCTCTACTGTTTACATTGGGATACATGTAGGCAACTCCATTCCTCCTAATCTGGGCAGCATCAGCCTTTCCACCAAGATGAAAATGTTTGCATTAAGCTAGTTTAAATAGGAAATCTCCTAGCATAATTATGTACTTGCAGTTCCTTAAAGTCATGGCTCAGTTAATCATTTGCTTTTAGAATGTTTTCCTCAAAGAACAGGGATATCCTTAATGATATATTTTTAATTATCCAAAATATTCTCCCTTTTGCCTTTACACATTTTTTCATATCACATGTCTCTGAAACTCAATAAAAGAAGAATTAAGTGAGTGATTTACTTCATATTTAACTTAAATAAGAAAAGCTCAGTAACAGAAAGATGTGTTTGCAGTTTTTTAATTCGTATGCAGGTCACCTCCTTTGCCAATGAGCAACTGTTTAATAATCGAGGGAATTCCAGGCTCCAAGCCATGGCTCTTTATTTTATGTAATAATGCATACAACCAAACACCAACCAATAAAACAAATGAATCTGAATATTCCCTCAGAGTTCATTGAATTTCCTTGATTGGGTATTAAAAACAATCATTATTCAGTCAAAGAACTGGCACACTTCTAGATATATCCCCATTTTAAAGATACCCTATTGGACACACTATACTTTCCTTTCCACATAATTCTGCCTTAGTCACCCTTAAAAGCTGGATGGTAACTACAGGAAGAATTAAAGATGGTCTTAGGCATCACAACAGAATTACTGTTGTAACACAAAGACTCTCCATACTAGAGAAATGTGTTTGCATTTGTGGTTTTTTTGATGCCTTCAAATGAATGTTCCTACGTCACAACTACATCTGTTTGGATGCTTTTTCCCCCTTGGGTAAATGAACAAAGGCACATGTTCTTAGAACTTGCCTGATGGAAATTAACAGTCTACTTTTATCCCTGCCTTATATAGCTTTGAATTGCTCTATTTGTTTATGCTTTCTTTCATAACTTAATAGAAATCTAAAACATATCACTAACTTGGTACCTTAAGAACACTCAGTTGGTAATTGGAAATAAAGGGTTAATCTCCTTCAGGGCCTTGAGAATGTTTACTTAAAATATGTTTTAAAGGAGGAGAGAGATTAAAGACATATGCCAGGATAGAAAGCTCCTGAAAGTTATGCCCCACTGATCAAGTATTTGCATTATTCACTGTATACATGAACTTACAGAATGTGATTGATTGAAGTACCTAGTGATGTTAAATTCAATTTATTCTTTTGGACTTACCTACAAAGTTTGATATATAAGACATAAATCTCTTCGGTTTCAATTTTTAATCATATTTCTGCATACACCTCAAAATCAGGGAGTCTAATATCATGCCAGTAGGCTAATGAATGGTAAAGCATAGAAATGGCTAAGAGAGAATTCCCATCAAATGTCAACCGAGTCATATAAATGAACAAATCCTCACTTGTTCATGAGCTGTACACAGTCTGAGAACTAAAAGTGAACCAACGGTTGCTCACAAGCCTGATTATGATAGCACAGTATTAAAATACAAACAGTAAAAAGTTACATGTACACATTTTTACAAAGAAAGAAATGAAAACAAAGGGTACTTACACTTTTGTTCCGAGAAAGCAAATCAGAAGTATTTCTTTGCATGGTGGTGTCTTAAGTAACTCAAACAGGCAATGGTTGTTTCCAACGTCACTGCTCTCACTGCAACAATTATCCACTCAAAAGCCAACTGGCATTCTGAAGAGAAAGGCAAGGAAATGTTTAATCAAGTGTATGATTAACATGTGTGCTTCGAAATACTGTCTTAGAGTAGGACAGTAACTCTTAAATCATTCATCAGAACAGGCTAAAATGATGCTGTGTTCAAAGCAGTAAAAGTGCACCCAAGCAACAGTTCCAAAACAGCTTTTGTTAAACGTTAGTTAGAGATTTCTAGTACCATATGTTTTCTATTAAATATTCAAGCCTACATTTCTAGTGGCTGAAAAAAAATAGGTATGGTAGCCACAACCTAAAGTTATATATACGTAATGAAAACACAGACTGTATTGGGTATTTGATAATTCTTGCTGGTACAGCTAGGGACCCCTCAGATTTCCACCAATCGATGGAAGGTAGCTTTGTCCACTGTCGGAGGACTCTTGTCTACATCTGAGAGCCCTCTGACCACTACATCATGGCCTCCTGGCTTATTAGCAACAACCCACAGTACAGTGAGCCATCCCAGTGGCTCTTAAGTAAATTTAGGGAGTTCTCTACCATTTTGACTCAAAGAGATTATAAGGAATGATTTGGAGGAAGTGCTTACCTAGTTAAGCAATAACTAATTTGCAATGAATATTCCAGAGCAGTTGCCACTTGAATGACAGACTAGCCTCATAACCTAACCTACACTTTACACAAGACACGAAGAAGGAAATTCTCTGTTTTGATTGCGAAGAAAAAGCAAATAGAATAACTATGGTGCTGTATTCATTCAGATATTCAGCTATATTTGAACATGACTTACAAATTCATAGGGTATATTTGCACGTGGGTTGAGGTGCCTTTTAGGAAAGAACTCACTCTAAGGCAGTGGTCGGCAAAATGCCACGTGCGGGCGCTCGTACAGTGCGATTGAAGCTTTGTGGCCCATGCACAGAAGTCGGTATTTTGTGGAAGAGCCACATTGAAGGGGCCAAAGAGCCGCATGTGGCTCGCGAGCCGCAGTTTGCTGACCACAGCTCTCAGGGAACATGCTTGACCAAAACTCTGACCTTCTAGATGTGGGCAGGTTCTATAAGGGCAGTCTGATTCTAACAACAGCATGTATTCTACCATTTTGGGTTTCTTCTAAGCATCTCAAAAGATTTGTGTCTGAGGTTTATGGAAATGAATAACAGCGATCAAGGTCTGAAGGAGTTTGTTTTGATAAAATGGTTGAAAAATATCAAAGTGCAGAGCAGTGTGAATTATATAATAATTCAAAAAATAAACAAAATGAAGTGACTATATGTATTTTTAAAAGCATACACACCAAAAGGAGGGAGGACTCCATGGAACACAGAACCTCTGTGGGCCCCTGGAGGAGGCCAGCCCTCAACTGCGGGAGGACCCAATGGTTCCCCACGCCAGTGGGAAGGGACCTGCACCAAGCTCTCCAGCAATCAGCAGTGGCACACTCTCAAGGATCAAAGATTTGTTTGGAACAGGAAATCAGTCCTCAAGACTTATAAAAATAAAAGGGCGATATTTTTTAACAAGGCCAGAGACCCCACAATAGCAAGGTAGAGCTAGAATTAGAGAAATAGAGTTTATTATTGCTAAGACTATGCCTAGACACCTAAGAGTATGCTTAGATGCAATGCCCTAAAGGGCGGTGAGGAACAACGTCTTCTTCTGGGGTCAATGAAAATGCTTACCTGAAGTTAGAGAACAATGCATAGTGAGTATGAGTTGCTAGGATACATATGGTTCTTTGAGTGCATATGGATTTTTAAGGGTGTAGGGCTTACTCCTGGGACCCTAACTGCCACATTGTTCATCTGTGGAAAGAGCTGACCCACAAATACAAAGTTCTCAGCTAGTATACCTCCAGGAATTTAGTCATCTTTACTGATTAGTTCCAATGCTAAGCATTTTATTAGCTCTCAGAAAATGTAAAATTATGTTACTCACCTAGATCATTTTAAGAAGTGGGCAGAAATAATATAAACTGTGAACTAACTAAATATTCCATACCTGAGGAGGAGGGGATAAAATCTAAATGCTGTAGAAAGCTTACATACTATCAAAGAAAAACTCATTCAAAATATCTCATCACCCATTTAGTATTTAATGAGTACCCTTGGGGGCAACCATGGAAAGGCTGGTTAGAGATGAAATGGTTTTGAGTTAACAAGTGAAATCAGACAAATTATGGATTTGACCTGAGGCTTTCCTAAATTAATCATATTTTTAACAAATTTATCTTGACATCATTTAAAGACCATCATTAATAGATAATTTCCGATAGGAATTTGTAACATAAAGAAATTGAAAAAGGCAAATGATTTAATTGAAAAATGAGAGCTGATGGGGTGGCCCTTCTCAGCCTTTATAACTGCCTAGGAGGTACCAGGGCCTCACTATAACAGTGTGGACCTTGGAACCAAATAGGTTAGAATGACAGCTCTTTAATTGCATTCTGTGTAGCTTTAAGTAAGTTACTTAACCTCTCTGAGCTTTCTCTAGACCTGCAAAAGGGAGATGATAATACTCATGCTGTTGCTTGCCGCGTTTAAATGAGTTTTAATGTGTATAAAGTTGTGTCATCACCATCCTTCATTACTACCTTTTTCTTCTGTCAAATGGCAAGCAACAACCACCACCCATTCTTATTGTTTCCTAAAAGTGCCAAACTCCCTCAAATAAGACAAACTTAGGCAGATGCACTTTCATAAGTGCCAAACTCCATCAAATAAAAAACTTAGGCAAATGTACTTTCATTTTTTAAAAATTTATTTATTGACTTGCAAGAGAGAAAGAGGAAGGGAGCAGCGAGAAACTTCAATTGTTGTTGCATTAGGCATTCAGTTGATTCTTGTATGTGCCCTGAACTGGAGCTCGAACCCACAACCTTGGCCTGCTGGGCTGATGCTCTAACAGAAAATACACTTTCGACTACACAATAAGGAACAATGTGTCCGTTAGGGTCCCAGGAGTAATAAGACACTACACTCATATTAGGGTCATTAACGGAGGGCTTAGTAAAGAGAATATTAAAGAAGATGTGAATAGAGAAGTGGAACCCACCGAGGATGGTGCAGTTCTTGGACAGCTAATAATGCAGTTCTTACCACCCCCAAGCTGTAGGGACAAGGAGAGGGATGGGCCACCAATACCTAAGAGCAGAGGGTCATAGAGGGAGTGAACGGCCTTGAAAATGGAGATTATTCTCTGGGACACAGCCTTGGGGGACTCTGAAAGGAAGGAGATGAACATGATCTCATTCTGCTGCCTCCTTCTGATCTCCTGCTGGGACTCCCCACTGCAAAAATGCAACAGAGCAGTCAGCCTCCCAGGACAGAAAGCCTCTCAGGGTGGGGCAGGAAGGAGAGTGGAGCGGGAGGGGACCTAGAAGAAGTGCCACACACATTTGACCTGATTTCTCTGGAGAGGACTGCACTTTTCTGCTATCTCAGTTCATCGTAAGAAAAATATCAATTCTTTATCCTTAATCCTCACAGTAACCCTGTGAGGTAGATATCTTTACTCTATTACCCAATTGTGAAAAGGGGGAAATCAGCTCCAACAAGTTAACTAAATTGCCCAGTAAATAGCAGAGCCAAGATTCAAACCCTATTTGTCTGGCTTCAAAGTCCATGTTTTTTCTACCCTGCCACAGTGCTTAGCTGCCAATATCACGAACCAGTGCATTTTAATTATCAACAAGTGGTAACCTCTGCAAATATCAAAGTTGTGCCTAAGCCAAGGAATGTTTGATTTAAAAGATTTACTTTCCTCAGGGGGAAGGGAGGGGAGGGTGGGGGTAAGGGAGAGAGATCAATCAAAGGACTTTTGTGCATGCATATAAGCCTAACCAATGGACACAGAAACCAGGGGTGAGGCATGGGGGTGGTGAAGGGCCATGGGAGGGATAAGGACACATATGTAATACCTTAATCAATAAAGAAATATAAAACAATAAAACAATAAAAGGTTTACTTTCAGGAAGGCAGTCCTACAAATTCCTCCCTCAGCAAAGAGGATGCTGTAAGGCCACAGAAATGCATTCTTCCTCCAGGTGCACTATAAAGAAACCAGGTGAGAGAACACTCACAAATGCAATTTCATTACTACAGGAATTTGCACATAAAAGTTAATTGGGGAGAAGTAGAGTCAGCTCCTGCAGAGGGAACACTTCAGAAATAAAAATGAACAGAGCCGGTGGGTGCAGAAGCATTCTGAGAAGAAAACTGAGCTGGAGCACCTGAACAAATCTTGCTGCTGTGATGAAAGGATAAGGGAGTTAAGACAGGTTCTTTCCCAGAGATTAAGGATTTATATAATGGAAAAAGCCCTGGACTGGACATCAGAAGGAATAAGTTCTACTTTCATCCCAGGGTCATATGCACAAGCTGTATGGTATTAGAAAACTCTTCTTTTCCTTTCTCTGCCATTTGCTTGCTTCTCTGTAGACTGGAGATCAGCCCACCTCACAGGGTTGTTATAAGGATTCATTAGATGATATCTCAGAAAGTGAAGGGACAGCCTTCACAGGGCACCCTGGGGGAAAGACCATAGGAAACCTCTGCGGTCACCATTAGATCTGGATCAAGAAAGAGTCTTTTTTTATTTCTTTATTGATTAAGTTTATTACGTATGTGTCCTTATCCCCACATTACCCCCCCCCACATTCATGCCCTCACACCCCTGTTGTCTGTGTCCATTGGTTAGGCCTATATGCATGCATATAAGTCCTTTGGTTGATCTCTCCCCCTTACCCTCACCCTTCCCTACCTTCCCTCTGACGTTTAATGCTCTGGTCGATGTTTCTCTGTCTCTGGATCTGTTTTGTTCATCAGTTTATGTTGTTCATTATATTCCATAAATGAATGAGATCATGTGATATTTATCTTTCTCTGACTGGCTTATTTTGCTTAGCATAATGCTCTCCAGTTCCATCCATGCTATTGCAAATGGTAAGAATTCCTTCTTTTTTACTGCAGCATAGTATTCCATTGTGTAGATGTACCACTGTTTTTTAGTCCACTCATCTACTGATGGGCACTAGGCTGTTTCCAAATCTTAGCTATGGTTAATTGTGCTGCTATGAACATAGGGGTGCATATATCCTTTCTAATTGGTGTTTCTAGTTTCTTGGGATATATTCCTAGAAGTGGGAGAATATTACTGACTATATACCCATTTTATATATTGCTTATCAGCTTCATAATAACATAAGTCTCTGGAAAGGAATTTGATAATAAGTACAAAACTATAATGGTGTTATACGTTTTATATAGTAATTCAGAAAGTAACTTGAAGTGCTTTATATTCAGAAAGTGCTTTATATTCAAAGGTATTCTTAGCAATGCAACTTATAATAATGAAAATTTGGAAATATTTTAGATGTCCAACAAGTTAACTAAATAGCCTAGTAAATAGCAGAGCCAAGATTTAGTTAAGGAAATAGTTAACTAAAATGTAAGAACCCTCATGATGTACTATGCATTTAAAAATAATATACTATTTTTATTAATATACTATTTTTATTAATATAATATATAATAAAATATATATTATATTTTAATGATATGAGAAAATGCTTCTGCTATAATGTGAAAAAATAAAATTAATGTGGTATGGATAATATTATCTTATAAAAATTATAGAGAGAGAAAAGACAGGAAATAAATATAGGAAAATATTAGTAGTTGTATTTAGATACATTATGAGTGGTTTTGTTCTTCCTTCCACATTCTTTGGCTTCTTAAATTCTCAGCATTTGGGAAAACAAAATACTTAAAAATCAGTAAAGGAAAGTAATTGAGTGAATATAAAACAAGTCATTACTAACTCTTTCTACTTCAGAGTATCCTTTAAGTGCTAAGCTTTTGTTGATATGATTTTTCCAGGAGGTTGTTGCATTGTCCATTCAGTGGAGTGTCCAACTTTGCTATTTCATACATAGTGTTTGGCTTTGCCTTTTGGGACTCTACTGAATGGGAGAAGGGCTTAGCTGGAAAAGGATGGCCAAAAACTAAGTTCTCTTTTGCTAATCCTGCTATTCCATCCTCGTCTCCCACCGTAACCCCCGTAATGGTTACTAGCCAAATAAAATCTTCAGACTCTTCTTCACCTAGAAATTCAAACAGTTATTGAGGTCCCCCTATGCTAGTTTCCAGAAATGCAAAACACATAGAACTCAGATCAACACAAATAATGAACTGAAACAGCAAACAAGAGATTTGAGTTGTGCAGGACAAACAGGAACTCAATCCATAAAATATTTTCATGTGTATTATAGAGAAAAATGCAATGGAGAGGATATGTCTGTCACAATTTGCAACAGAAAAATTCATAAAATAAATTAATAATTGCTTTCTTTATCTAGGTTTATCTTCAATAAGCTTTGAACTGTTCGAGCCTCTTCTCTATGTCTTCCTTAACATTGAATCAAAAATTGCACCACAGCTTCCTGTCTCACCCCATCTCACTTTTTCTTACCTCCTTGAGAGGATGAAGGAATTTCTCCTGTCTGAGAGGATGAAGTGTTTTTCTACCCATGTTTAGTCGTATCTTCTACTTACTATCTTCCCTCCCCCTATCTGCTCTATCTTTCTGGCTCCTTCCTCTCATACTCTCACTACTGTCTCCATAATTTCTCCTCTTGTAAAAAAAATATATTCTCTCCACTCCAAATATCATTCTCTCCATAATAAGTTATTTGACAGTATTGTCTATTGCTTTCTCCACCTCCTTACTCCTACCCTCTACCCGTCAATCCATTGCAACCTGGTTTTGCTCTTTTTACAACTTCTTTCTAAAAATTCTTGACCTTCATATTGCCAAATATAACAAACTCTTCACAAATTCTTTTAATAGACTTTACTATTATAATATTGGAAATGTTTTTTCTAGAAACTCTCTCCTCCCTTGTCTTCTGTGATATCACTCTCTGCTGGTTCAGATTGCTTAACTTCTTTCTACTCTATGGGGATCTTCTTGTGTTCTCTCCTTAAATGTGAATAAAACCACTGCTCTTACTCTTCTTCTCAAACATGACTGCATACCAAAGTTACCTAGGGAATTCTATAAAAATCAGATTTCTGACCCTCCACTAATGAATCAGAATTTCCAGAAGAGTTCCAGAGGAATCTGTTTTTTATCAGTTCTCTAGATAATACTCATGAAGCTTACAGAGCACCATATTATTGATTGGCACTTGAAAATCTCTGCTCTACATTATATCCCTGGGCAATCCATTAGTGTTCATTGTTTGATCTGCTAAATGTTTGCTAATAATACATATAGGTATGCAAATAATGTATATGTATATATCATACCTTGATTTCTCCTGAGCTTTCAAATTTTTACATTCAGAAGCCTGCCAGAGATCTCCACTTAGAAGACCCACAAGTATCTCAAATACAACATGTCCATATATGAACTCAACATTTTTTCTTTCTTCACTAGTAAATATGTTCCTTCTCTTATTCTCTCTTTCTCAGTTAATGGTACCACCATCCACCCATACCAAAATCCTGAGACTCTCCAACTCCCTGATCACCCATACTCAATCAGTGATCACATCCTGCTATAGGAAATATTTCTCAGCTCTATCTTCTCTTTGCAAGTATACTGCCAATACCCTTTTTCAGACTTTTACCTACACTATTTCAGGTACCTCCTAATAGGTACCTCCTTGTCATCATTACTGCCTATTTATCCTTCTATAATTTGTATTTTCCTCATTTGCTATACTGAACCCCACATACTCTATGCTGTTTCCCACATCTAAGTCCTTGTTCTTTATTGTTTCTTTCTCTTCCTCTTCCTCAGATGCTGGGGTCCAACCCCAGCAGGTCCAGGGGTCCCAAAGGTGTGGACGGAGTCGGCGAAGAAGGAGTGACACGGTGACAGTGTTCAGTTGATCAGCAGCCTAGCCAGGATCTCCAGCCAAGTTCTGGTTAGGATCTCCAGCCAGGCTCTGTAGCCATGTTCCCTTGCTAGGTTCTCCAGCCAGGTTCTGTCCAGGTTCTCCAGCCAGGTTCAGTCACCAGGTTCTAGTCAGGTTCTCTTGCCAATTTCTGTAGTCAGGTTCAGTCCAGGATCTTTTGCCATGTTCTCTCGCTAGGTTCTGTCTCTAGGTTCTGAGGCCAGTTTCTGTCCAGGATCTTTTGCCATGTTCTCTCCAGCGAAGTTCTTCTGTCTCTAGAGAACGTTCTGTGTAGGTTCTGTGCCAATTTCTGTCTCTCTCTCTGTCTCCTGCTGTCTTGTTACATCTGTATTTATACCAGTTGATTCAATCCTATCAATCTCTATTACAAAGGTTAGGGCGTTTCTTATCTCCATTCCAGGGAGTAAAGATTATGTAGCTTAAGCATGATTGTTCGTAGTTAAAGTGATTAATTACCCGCCTGGCACTTAGTTAAGAGGTTTTATTCCCTCCCTAACTTCAGGGGAAAATCCCTACCTGGGGAAACAACCTTTCTCAGAGACCTTGGTTAAAACACATAGTGCCTAGAAGGTGAGCAAACATATTAAGAACAGTATGCCATATATGCCAGGTCCCTTGAAACAGCAAGCATGGACCGGCTCCCGGCACTCAGATCCACTTCCTCCATCTTCACTTACCTACTCCTACTTCAACACTCAGCTGAGATGTCATCTCCTCCTGAGTTTCTTGATTCTCCCAATATCCTCAGCCCAACCCCCTTTGCAAGCCTGAACCAAAGTCTTTCTATAATGCCTTCTGAATGCTCCCAACAGTGTATTTGTCAAATATACTGAAATGTTCTGTATCTCACTGCCACTGCTACCCTGGACTCTAAGACCCTTGAGAGAAGAAAACATTTTACGTTTATATATATATAATCACAATGTAACATATGCTCAATAAATTTTTACTGAATTCTGCCAAATTGAACTGCTTCCCTTGACTAGAATTACGAGAAGGAAAGCACATTTTGTCTCTAGACTAAAAAGAATCAAATATTTTTCTTTGTAGCTTATACTCATACAAAACCATCAGTCTATTCCCTTCTCCTCCCCCAGAATGATAACAGCAGTCCCTCTTACTCACTCAATAGACATTTACTAGGCACTTGTGGTAAGCAATGAACTGTGCTAGGGTCCAGGGATGAAAAGATAAATATGATAAAATCTCTCTCTACAAGTAGCTCATAGACTAGTGGGGGAGAAAGACAAATAGCACAACGCACCAAGTGCTCTGACAGAGGCTCAGAATAGCTGGTGTGGGACCCAGAGGAGGCAGAAAGTGATTCATACACCTAATGGCTTCAAAGCCTATTCTGAGTTATTCTGCTCTTGCGAACACTTTGCTTTAAGTTGTTCAAATGCCATTTCATATATTGATGTTGTTTCCCAAGTAGAAGGAAAATAACACGAAAGTAGGGACTAACAGTTCCTTTCATCTTGTTTGCACATCTGGTCAGACCTCTGTGCCTGCAGAAGAGGTGGTCATAGAAGTCCACACCCACAAAGTGTTTCGTAATGTCGTTAAATGAATAATATGCAGGTGATCACACTTATATAAGAGAACACAAGCCCCTTTTGATGTCAGTACAAATTTATTATGAAATAACTGACATTTTCGAAAATAAACTACATCATTTGGCTCCCAGGTAGGCCAATTCTTCAGTTCCAAGGGTATGGAAATGCCAAAATACCCTCTCTTTCAACGCTCTCCTTGACCAGTATTTCAAAATGGTCAAGCTGAGTCATTTAGCAGCAAATAAATTACATTTCTTTCTAAAATTCCATGCTTTGTAACTTTTCCCCCACCTGAAATAATTGCAGCTCTCCACAACACAACTCTTCACCTAAATAAAAGGTCAGGGACTTTCCATTTCATCTCTCACAAATGAGAATACTCCGCTCTGGTTTGAGTTTCCTGCTGCAGCAAGAACAGTTACAACAGAAGCTTCTTTTCAGCGACTTTCCTCACCATATCCTCCCACGGCCGCATTATGGTGCCCTTCCAGGCCAGGGCAGTGGGAGGTGACAGGAGCAGTTTTGTCCTGTGAATCATAGGCCAGCGTGGTGCATAGTCTGCTGGCCTGAGGCTCAAGATGGAAGGAGCCTCCTATGGGATGTGTCATCGCCTGCTAAGTTATAATACATTCATTGAGAGCCTCAGGACAAAACCTCGAGTCACCATGAGGGAAAACAAACTGATGGCAAGACAAACCCCACAAAATCTCTGGTTTAAACAGCTCACTACCTACAAAATCTCCAGGTTGGCGTTCACTGAAGCATTGTGGCTTTTTTTCTTTTTCAATACTTCTCCGCCCCATATGGGATTAAAGTCTTCCATTTGAGTACTTTTAAATGTGAGAAGTGTTTAAATGGCATTACCACTGAAGGCTATGGGATGTAGGCACAAAATGTAATTTAAAAATCAGGCATTACAAAGCATAATCAGTACTTTCCATCATGAGGTGAGCTCAGTTCTAAATATGAACCATTCTAGACCGAGCTGGTTTGGCTCAGTGGATAGAGCATCGGTCTGCAGACCAAAGGGTCCTGCATTAGATTCTGGTCAAGGGCATGTACCTTGGTTGCAGGCTCCTCCCCAGCCCAGGCCATGGTCGGTGCTCAGGAAGGAGGCACCCAACTGATGTGTTTCTCTCACATGGATGTTTATCTCTGTCTTTTCCTCTCTCTTCCACTCTCTCTAAAAATCAATGGGAAAATATCCTCGAGTATAGATTAACAAAAAAATAAAATGTGAACCATTCTACCTCCCTAGTTAAACAAACAAACAAAAAGCATTATGTAGATGATAGATGATAGATAGATAGATAGATAGATAGATAGATAGATAGATAGATGAATAGATAGATAGATGAACAGATAGATAAGAGAGACACAGACAGAAAAAAAAAGGAGCTGGGGGTGGGGAGAGGGACATATATCCATATCATAGATTCTGAATTCTATTATGTACCTCTTCTTAGTCTAAGCTCTAGAAGAAAAACTATCATTTCTAAGTTATTATGAGCCAGATCCTTTCAGATGTCCCTTTTTAAACCAGCACACCCCTTTGTTCTTTAGTTGCTTTCATTCATCAATTAGCAATAAATTCTGCTTTTAATCTTATTGCAAAATTTACATTGTGAACAGCCCCCTTAAGAAAAATTACAACTGAATTTTTTAAGACCTAGTAATACTATTGTTTTCATTATATAGGATACAATGAGAAGTTGGGGAAAAATAAGCCAGTTACAGATAAAAGAGACTAGGGCAGTTGGCAAAGCATCATGCAGATCTTACTTAAGGCATGTGTGTGAAAGTTTTTCTAATGGGTTTTCAATAGAACAACTTTTATCCTAGCATCAAGTAACTCAGTACCCTCAAGCTATCATTTTTCCCTGATTAACAATTGCTACCCAAGGAGTCACTGCTTGCTGACTATACCAACAGAAGAAAAACAAGGCATAAAATGAAAAAGTTCAATGTTAATTAAAAGATACATAAACAAGGACATTAACACAACCAAGAAACCAAAGGCCAGAAGTAAAAACCCAAACCTATCAGTGCTCTGCTTCGTAGGAAATGACAACCTATTAGCATCTGTCAAGGGAATGAGCCCACTGTGGTGGAGTCATTAACACACACAGAGTAAAAATGCACATGTCTCTTAGTTTTAGTTGGAGCCAAGGACCAAACGATTAATCAAGAGTAAGAAGCAGTTGTTCTTCTATGTTAAAATTAAAACGAAAGCAGAAAAGAAGCTGGACAACAAATGTAGATATTTTTCCTGTTCGGGCTTTTTACTATTTACAATTTTATTATGGCATTAAAGGTAACAAAGTCAAGACCTATTAAGAAGTAGTTATAATATTCTCCTGCCATGCAAGAGTCATTTTCAATGTATTCTTTCTCTTTCATAGTCAAGGTATATTAGGGAGACAGAATCACACCAACTCCTTCAGCTGAGTACCTTTTTATTTAAAATATTTTCACTCTTTTGTAGTTCATCCCATTTTAAAGAAGAAATTTTAAGATATTATCTGAAGAAGAAGAATTTATATTAGAAATGTTTGTTTGGAGAAGAAAAGAAAAAAAGCAAAGTGAATTAGTAGAATATTAGAATTTTGGAATTAGTCATACCTGGATTTAAATTCTGTTTTGGCCACTTTCAGATTTTGTGGCCCTGAGGAAGTTGTGTAAGCCTTTTGAATGTCAAGTTCATGGACCATATAACAATTGAAACTCACACTACAGGGCTACAGTGCAGACTAAAGGATGGGCTGACGGTCAGCATAAACTAAGCACCACACCTGGATCAAAGAAGGTGTCCCTTCAATGCTAGATTTTATTTTTACTTTGTTTACCCTGTACTCTAATAAGCAAGCACTGGGTTTTTAGGAGACTTGGATTTTACTAATGCTACAAAACTATTTCATTTAAAAAATGGACTCTTCCCCCTTGTGCACTGTTGGTAGGAATGCTGATTTTTGCAGCCACTAAGGAAAACAGTGTGGAGATTGCTCAAAAAACTAAAGATGAAACTGCTTTATGACCCAGCAATTCTGCTTCTGGGTATATATTCAAAGAAATCTAAAACACGAATTCAAAAGCTTATATGCACCCTTATGTTCACTGAAGCATTATTTATAATAGACAAGATATGGAAGCAACCTAAGTGTGAGTCAATAGATGAGAGGGTAAAAAAAGCTGTGATACATATATACAATGGAATATTACTCAGCCATAAAGAATGAAATCTTACCATTTATGACAGTATGGATGAATCTAAAGGGTTAAGTGAAATTATGCTAAATGAAATAAGTCAGACACAGAAAGACAAATAACATATGATTGCACTTATATGTGGAATCTAAAGGACAAAATTAATGAATGAAAAAAATAGAAACAGACTCATACATGCAAAGAAGAAAGTGATGGTTGCCAGAGAAGAGGGGAGCTAAGAGACTGGGTAGAAAAGGTGAAGGGATGAAAAAATAAAAATTGGTAGTTACAAAATAGTCACAGGGTTGTAAAGTACAGCATAGGGAATATAGTCAATAATACTATAATAATTATGTATGGTTATAGGTACATACTGGAAGTATGGGGAGGGGGAGACACTTTGTAAAATATATAATTGTCTAACCATTATGCTGAAACTAATCTATATATATGAAAGCCTAAGTGACTGTTATGACCAGATGGCTGGTCAACTGGACAACTGGTCGATATGACAATGCACTGACCACCTGGGGGCAGATGCTCAATGCAGGAGCTGCCTCCTGGCGGTCAGTGCACTCCCACAGCCAACTTCCTGCAGCCGGCCAACATCCTACAGCCCCCCACGTCCCCCCACCCATGGCCAGCCAGGCTGATAAGCCCTGATTGGCCTCATCTCTGGCCAGGCCGAGGGACCCCACCTGTGCATGAATTCATGCACTAGGCCTCTAGTACAAAAAACTATTGAATGTAACCTGTAATTGAAAAATACATTTTTTCTAAAAATGAACTCTTCCCAGGATTATTATTCTGCATTTGCTCTGGCACAGAATGAGAGGAGCCTGTCCTAATTGTCAGGACACTCAAGTGCAGTACAAGATTTAATCTTTAGTTTCTGTGTCCAGGCATAAGCTCTTCCATGGCCTTCTGTAAGGTCAAATGAATGTTTCAAACCTTACATCCAGGGGTTTGAAATTCTTTTCACCTTGATGCTTCCTTCTTCAAGTACACATTGAATGAGCTTCATCATGAGACAACACTTTTCCAGCAAGAAGTTAATTGTAATACCCACTCTCAGTTGCTAGCACTAAGCAACTACAACATTTTTCAGCAAATCTTACAGGCTCTGAGTGTAGAGAAAGGACAAGCAAAGAATCTTGACACACAGAAGAAAATTCACCTCAGTTCACCATGATCCCCATGATTACTCAAAAGCTGCTCAGAGCTTGATTGCTCTAATCGAAGCGTGTGCTGAATCGCTGTCATTCATGAGGTACCCATCTGGCACCTGAAATTAGATTTTCTTTCCTCTTTATTCATAATGATGATGAGGGATAGAAGCACATAACAGCAAAACCCTTAAAGATTGCTTTTCTAACAGATTAATTTCTTAGTGAAAATGGAAAATGGCAGTTTCTTCTCTAAGGATCTTATGATCTTTTATCACCTAATGGTTTATTAGCTCAATTTTTCAAAATGGCAATGACACCTGAAAAGCTGGAGTTTCATCTTTAAAAATCTCTTTAATTCACTGAAAAAGTAATATAAACTAAAGCATATAAATGACAAAATCAAGCAAAAATTAATGTCTTAAATCTAAGTAGCCAAGAGAAAGAGACTTAGGATTAAAAGGATCTTTGAATTTCTAGCTCATCTAAAACCCGGTCATAAAGATACCAAACCAAACAACACCCATACCATACCATGGATATTGTTATTGGTCATCTTATTCTTAAGTGGTACTTGGGAGAAACACCTTTAGCCTAATTATTCTACAGTGAACATATACTGTTTGTATTATAAAAATTTTAATTAACAAAAATGTATGTATAATTATATCTTTAAGTATAGTTTTCAGATAAGGACCAAACAAAGTTGTAGGAGGAAAGAATAATCGTGAAATTCCTTAGTCAGGATTGGGGTGATGTTTTTAATGTGAAAGATGATGCAGTCTAGCCATGATTAGATGGGAGAATATTTCAGATTGCTAACATATATACCCTGGTTGCTATTAAAAAAAAAAAAAGAATCAGGATTAGAAATGCAACCATAATTATAGAAATTCAAATGTACAGTCTTTACAGCTAGTTCTCCTGAGTACTAACAAAGTCAATGAAAGCAAGATATCTTTAAAATAATAGATTATTAACATGTTTATAAAAATGTACAATATTTAAGTATGCTAATTATTATTCCTAAAGTGAGCATTAGCTTACACATTTCAGATGCGAAGTTTCATGGACTGAATTAACTGTATACAAATGCACTTGCCAAGACATGTTTCTGTAAATTAGAAGAAGAGGGCAAGCATACTGTGTGACTCAAGCAGGCAGGAAGCCTTCCAGTGCCAAATACACCCCGCCCCCTCTCCGCACCTGCCCCCCCACCCCCCAACAGCCTGCGAGATCCTTGATCACGCTGACTTGGCCCAGCTCAACTCTGTCCCCAGGAACAATTCGATTCCCAATCAAGAGAAACTTAAATAGCTCTATATTGATGGGCATTTAGAAAGAGGAAAAAGGAACCAGACATCTGTTGAGTGGCTGTTTTTTCTAGACATGGTGTTATTAGCTTATATCAATTATTCCAGTTAGTTTTTCAAAATCTGTGGAGGAGGTGGCATCCCCCATTCTGCAGATGAGAAAACCAAGCCCAAGACAAATAACATGATATTCCAGAAGTATCACAACTAACAGGTAGAGATTCAAATCCATCTCTCTCTGGCTCAAAGTCCGTGCGCTTTTTGAAAGGTTGTAAGGATGAATCTGATGTTGTCACCCAGGAGTAATTTGGAGGTGCGGTGGCTTAGAGGTTACGCAAACCCACTTTTGAGCCGGAACGCCTGTATTGAAATCCCCATCCTGCCACTTGTTAGATGTTTGGCCCTGAATATGCTTCTCAACTTTTCTGTGACTCAGTTTCTTCCCATGTAAAGTGGGAGTGATAAGTATTGATCAGAGTTAAGATATATAAAGGACTTAGGACTTTCCTGACATAGAGTGTCAATAAGTGCTAACTATCTTTGTTATAATTTGTGGGGTGCTGTGGCCCCTTTGTGCTCCATTTTCAACAGCTTATTCCCCGCCTTCCTGGTCTATTGGCTTTCTCTCTGACAGCTCCCCAGACTGTAGTTCTGATTCCCAGCTCAGTGCTGGGCCCTGCCTGCTACCAGGCCTTCCTGACGTCAGCTGCACACTGGCTGCCCAAAGCGCCAAGACAGCCTTAGCTCAGGCTCTGTCTTCCTGTGCCATGCCAGCCTGTGGGCTCCCACCACTTGTCATCCACCTCTCAGTACCCTGCTTTGCTTGCTGACTGTCAAAACATCCTTTTGTCTCTACCAGTGACACCTGCCCTCCCCTCATAACACATCTAGTTTCCGGATCCTGGCAGCACAACATTGGAAAAGGCTTCCAGTCTGACCCACCATTGTCCACTGAGCTTGCACTCACAGAGGAAGACTAAAGAGACAGTTTCTTGGGCCCTTCCAATCTCCAGAATATCTCAGAAGGCAGAAGACCGTGCACGGTGGGAATTTTCAATGCCCTTCACTATCAAAATTGGACAAAGTGCACACTATTTAATTCATGCCATTACGTGAGGTGTCACCAAACATGTGTGATTCTGTACAAAGAAATTCTGTTGGAGTTTTCTTGAGAAAACACTGTCTTCTGCATCCTGACCCTCTCAGCTTCTTTTCTTTCTACCAAAACAAAGCAAAACAAAAAACACCATTAATTGGCTCAGTGCACTTTGTTGGATTCATCTCACCAAAAAGAGGATTTGCAGTGTGACCCCTGATTTGAAATCACCTGCAGATCTAGCCTTGCTTTTGCCACCTTTAATCTTATGTTAATAAGTACTTAACAGTGCCTCAGAGGTTCAGATCCTTCCAGATTATCTTAGTGCTACAGGCATCTCCCTCAAGGAAACAACGAAGTGTTTTCCCTTACACAAGGCTTCACAGAAAAATAAAATATTCTGATGCATCAAAGGAGAGATTTCCCACCCTTCTCTAGTGCCCTAGAAATGGAACAATAAATTCTTTGGCCCTATTAGTCACTCAAAGCTTCCTGTATTTTGTTTTAAAATTTCTAAATATCAGCATTTTCATTTTGATTTTTGAAGATGAATACTTTGTATCTACACTATGCCTTTCACCCCAAATTCTCAAAATTATACAAAAAAATTCAAAATGTGGAAGTGGGTTTTCAAATAATAAAAAGGAAGCGAAATCTTCCAGTGACTCCTCAGAAATGTATCTGTGCACAAGATGCATAGAGCTATATTAGATGGAAGGAACCACTGTTGGATAAACACATTTTACTCTCTGTCCTACAATGAGTCATGGTTCTAGCAGCGCTCAATAAATATTCAGGATAAAACGTCAAGAATTTGCTGAGCATTTCTTAATGGTGCAGCATCTACTCGAGAAAGTATGGTGGGGATAAAACAAAAATGTATATACGACATAAAACTCTTTAAACACTCTCTTGTTTAGAGACGACGACTGAGCCCTGACAGGTGTGGCTCAGTGAGACTGTGATTGATGCTACAAGCAATTAAAGAACACAAGTCCATAATTAGTGCTTCATAAACTGTGTGGTGCAACTAATAAGTTAAAAGTAATTACGAAAAGAAAAATGAGAGAAGCTATTGTAGGCTAGGGATGTGAAAAAACAACAACAAAGTATGTAGTTTTTAAACGACCTTAAAAAGTGATAAGGGTATGGATGGACAGGAAAGAAAGGGACTGGCATTCATACCTGAAAGGAACAGCAGGGCAGCGACTAAAATAAGTATATAATAGGGAAATGGTAGAGAGAAAGTTTTTTTCTACTGAAACCAAGGATTTGTTACAGAGAATAGAGGGAAATGATCCGGGATAATGACTAGTAAGTGGAAAGGAGATTGTGTGAGGCATTGAGTGCCAGTTGGGCTTGATGCAGTAGGAAACAATACAGACTCTTAGCAGTTCAATGGCATGGCAAGGCCCTGCTTTAAGACATATATCCAGCCTTAGCCGGCTTGGCTCAGTAGATAGAGCATTGGCCTGCAAACTAAAAGGTCCCGGGTTTGATTCTGGTCAAGGGCACATGCCTGGGTTGTGGGCTCAATCCCCAGTGTGAGGCATGCAGGAGGCAGCCAATCAATGATTCTCATCACTGGTGTTTCTATCTCTTTCTCCTTCTCCCTTCCTCGCTGAAATCAATAAAAATATATTTTTAAAAAATAAGTATATCCAGCCAACGAAAGATGAATAAATGAGAGGTGATCTAATTTATTGGTTGGTTTGTATTTTATAGAAGTCCTTATTTTATATCATAAATTGGAAAGATCAAGTCTTCTCATATTATTTCTGAAACCTGGGTAATTTCAAAGACATTCATAATCTTGGTTCAAATAGGAAGAATAGCACATTTGTTACAATATTTTTATATAAGAATTAAATTAGATTATGTATGAGAAGTGGTTAGTATATAGCAGTGGTCGGCAAACCGCGTCTCGTGAGCCACATGCGGCTCTTTGGCCCCTTGAGTGTGGCTCTTCCACAAAATACCATGTGCGGGCGCGCACATACAGTGCAATTGAAACTTCGTGGCCCATGCGCAGAAGTTGGTTTTCGGCCTGGGCGAGTCTATTTTGAAGAAGTGGCGTTAGAAGAAGTGGGGCTACATTTGCTGAGGTCGACCCCTCAGATTGAAGACATTTTTAGCAAAGTCCAGCTAAGGAGTACCATAATTAAGTTAATAACAATGTACCTACCTATATAGTTTAAGTTTAAAAAATTTGGCTCTCGAAAGAAATTTCAATCGTTGTACTGTTGATATTTGGCTCTGTTGACTAATGAGCTTGCTGACCACTGGTCTACAGGAAACACTAAACATCAATTCTCTCCCAGGGGAATTCCTGCATCCTCTGCCCTTGGGACCTAATCCCTAAAGTGGACTGGAAGGATCATTTCTGATCATTACCAGGGGGAGGAATGACAATAGCAAGAGAAATTCCTTTGCTGGGCACATGCACAGTAGAAGCCAAGATGATGCAGGAGGAGGATCTTCTACTATGAGATAGGCGCAGTAAGAGTTAAGATGGTGACCATAGAGGCTTACCTGTCTAGTCTAGGAAAAGAATTGGATTGGATAAGAGACACAGAACCCCAGGAGGTCTAGGAAATGTATTGGTTAGGGAGAGGACACAATGCCATCCCGTAAAAGATTGGGAAGTTGATTGCTTAGTTTGAAAGAGGGCCTGGTCCTTCCAAGCCCGAGATAATATAATTCAAGCTTAACAAAGAACTCTTTCTTTCATTCAGTGACATGCACTCATTCCATTCGTTCACATGGTCTCTCTCCATAGCAGCCATGCGGCTCTAGCAGCCAGGAGGACGCCAAGCACGGGTCTGGGCACAGTGCCAGCCAAAGCACAACCAGGGACAGACTAAGCTAGCCAGGTGAGGACAGGGACTGAACTGGACTGAACCAATGGCACAGAATTGGTGGGCACTGGCCTTCGCTCTGGGCTTGATGAAGACAAGCTGGACTTTCTCCATGGCAGGATGGACATGATGAGACACTGGGAGCCCAGGGACAGTCCTTTGATTTTGCATCTACAAGAAACCTTAACACTAAACTTTACTCTTCCATAGGTGGGTCCCTGGGATGCTTTCTGTGACTCTGTAACAAGACTCCATTTCTACTGACAACAGAATGGCCAGGAAGAGATTCTCTGAAAATATAACATTTGAATAAAAGCCTGGAGGAAGTGTGGGAGGGAGCCCTGTAGGTGTCCAGCAGTGCCTTGGTGAGTTAGAAGCGGAGTCAGGGCAGCAGGAGGTGCGTGAGCCAGGGAAGAGGAGCTGAGATGGATGCAGAGAGGTACAGGGTCCTTAGGCCAAGCAAACCCCTAGAAACATGGCCCCTGGCGGAAACAGAAGAGAGCAGCAAGACCTTATAGGGCGCAGAAGTCTCAAAGGTGGAAGAAACGCGCACAAAGCTCCACCCTGGTGGAGGGACCAAAATTCTGCACCCCCCCCCCCCGGCTCCCGAAGCTGTTTTGGGGGGATACTGATTTTAATCTCTTTATTAAGAAACTTTGACCCTCCTCCCTTGCCTGCCCAAAAGATTCAGTGAAACCTACTTCAGGAAGGAGAGCTTAGGATGCTGCTTTAGACTCATCTGAATTAAGTAGGTAAACAAGAGGGCTTCAGTTAGTGCCTGTTAGCTAGATAACCCCTGTGTCCCCTGTCTCTGAGTGGCCTAGCAAGGATGTGTCTGCCCCCGTATCTTCTGCTCCTCCTCAACTACCTGGAAATCACCCATTCTTACTTCTGAAATCTAAGACTCCATTCTCCTCCCTTTCTCCTTCATCCAAAATGTCCTATCTACCCAATGTTGCCACACTGTCTTTGGAATTCTCCTAGAGCGATCATACCTTGTGAATTCCGCATGCACACGTTTTCATCTCTGATTTTCTCCTGTTAGTCTCTGTTAATTTGGTTATTATCCCAGCCAAAAGCATTTAGAAGGTGGGCAGAAAAATATTCATCTTTTTTAGCCCCCACACTGGCAATAACCAGGTTTACTCCTCCACTGCTACCTGATTTTATTTTATTTTTAATATAATTGTTTTGATTTCAGAGAGAGGAAAGGAGAGGGAGAGAGATAGAAACATCAATGATGAAAGGGAATCATTGATGTTTCCCTTTCATTCCCCCCACTGGGACTGAGCTGCAGCCCCGGGCATGTGCCCTGACCAGGAATCGAACTGTGACCTCCTGGTTCATAGGTCAATGCTCAACCACTGAGCCAGGCTGGCCGAGCACTGCTGCCTAATTTTAAATGTCTCCCTCCAACACCCAGATTCAGAATCCCCTCTCCCATAGTATACTAACATGCAGCAACAATGAGAGATAGAATAAAGTAAAAACATAGTCACGTAGCAATTATTAATGCACCCAAGTGCAGACCATGGACTAGCAACCGTACCAGGTCACCCTTTAAGAACCACTCTCCCAGAACCGACAGGACTCTGTGCAGCAGGCAGGAGGTGCCAACGAGGGCAGAAGGTGTCAGTAAGGACAGATGGCGTCTGCAGGAAGCCTCCCTCACTGGGGCTGGGCAGCCGATGATGTGCATAAAATGCGAAGAAAAAGGCAACTCGAGGTTTATAAATTAAAACTGATTTCCGAGCCCTTCCTCTTTCCTTTCCAACCACTGCTGGAAAGCCAAGCTGGATGGACTCTTATGTTCACTGACCTGTAAGAAAATTCTGTGCTAAAACCCTCCATTTTATTTCATTAGTGTTAGTGGCCTAGGGGCCTGGTTTGCTCCTTCTCGAATACTAGAATCCTTATTCTTTAATTAATGGATAAGGAAGTTCCTAATGATATGCAGCCTCCCATTTCCCAGAGACAACCAAAGGTAATCATACTGTTGAAACAGGAAAAGCACCGTCTTGTCATTGTTTTCTCTCTGGGTAGCGATGGGGACTTGGGAAAAGCTTCCTGTTGACAATGTTGGCACTCACCTACGAAACAAAAACACTAGGATTCTGTCAACATAGCAAACTGCCTATTGTTGTACGGCATAGGCATTCAATAAAGGAACAACTGGAAATGATAATGTCACAGGATGATAAAATGTCACCATTATCTTATGGCCATTTCCTCACCATCATTCTAGTGTGGGTTTGTTTTGTTTTGTTTTTCCCCCTACAATGCAGTTTGAAAATAGCATTTATGTCCTGGATGTATTTGGAGGTTACTGCACTTAAACTGGCAGATGAGAGAAAGCTAGAAGAAGGAAGAATAAGAAAGCTAGGGAGAGAGGGAAGGAGAGAAGGTGAGAAGAGATGAGAAAGAGAGAAGTGGAGGGAAAGAGGGAGAGAGAGACTGACCGTGATCGCAGGCCCACACTGGTTGTGCTTTTTAATTATCTTGAAGCTGATGAAGTGTTTGCTTTAAGTTGGGGACTTCCCTAAAATAATTACCTTACTTGAGAATTTAATAAAAGTATCATAACATGATCAGAGAAGCCTTGCTGAGTAAGTAAATTACTGAGTTGTAAGTAATTACATCGCTATTTTGCAGCTATAAGATAAAATACACTCAAAACAAAGAAAATGCACAGCTGTTCAGGCTTATTTTCCTCAGTGTGAATGACAAGTGCAAATTTTGAGATCCATTTTAACTTAGAATCCACAAATGTCAAAGTAGCGAAGTTGGGGCGGGGGGCGGGGAGGGAATAAATGCTGCCAGTTTCCTTAACCACTCAACAAAGGAACCCAATCGATGTTAATTCAACCTAAGACCATAGAGTTTTAGTAAAATTGCTAACTGTGGCAAGTTATAGCAAATGTTAGGGGTTGTTAAAAATCCAATAATTCTGGCAAAGAGAAACTGGGAACTTACAAAAGAAAATTGTAAACCCTCAAGCTTTTCACTGAACCTCTACAAAGAGATGTTACTTTTGTTGGAAAGACAAAGTTTTTTAACCTGTTTTCAAAAACAAAAATACAGCCTGGTAAAATTACAAAATCAAACTTAAATTTGAAACAAACAGCAAAGTAACAAAATACCTAACAAATACATTAGGTTCTTAAGACCGGGAAAACAAAACTGGATTCTATCCAAGAGCAAGGTAAATCACTCTAGACTACTCCCGGCATTTATCAGAAGACCATAAGGCCGATCCCCACAAGCAGAAAGATCTATGCATTGAAAAGAGACACACACCCCCAAAAGGGAACCCGGGAGCTCTTTTGTAAGTGTCTAAGGAACCAACTTGACTGTTTCAAAAACCAGTTCAAATCCCCCTGCAAACACTTCATGACACGGTATCATTTTTATAGGGTTTTGTTGTTGTTTCTTTCTTTTACAGAAAAACTAGATTACAATGCACATATGACTAGGCGACTAGAGTGACAGGGAGGGTGCCAGGGGGGCCTGGTGACCAAGGCAAATTTCACTTGGGTGTTTCTAAGAGCTGCGTTTCTGATGTTCCATGTTCACCACAGCTGGGAGGCCGGGGATGGCAAGTAGCCTAGGCTGAGAAGTGACCCAGCCACACTGGGGGCAGTGGTGCAGGGGCTAATCAGGGGCTAAGGCTCCAGCGGGGCACAGCCAGCAGCAATTCTCCTCCAATTCTGTGCTGAAATCCCCAAACCCAGTTACTCTGCTAAAATGACAGAGGAGCCCTCCAGGCAGCCAGACAATCCTGCAGACCAACAAGCAAACAGTCATTCTGGAAACACTGAGCCAATGTAATTCTCGCACTCAGAGACCACTTAATAACAGCCAGTATTTGCGGGGGAGGCATTTCTCTTCCTGGGAGGCTGAAGCAGTTAAGTGTGGACGCCATCACTTCTGGGAGTCATATTTGAAAGGCCGCCTCTTCAGCCCTTCCAGTGCTTTTACAATTCTTATGAAAAAGCTAGAGGAAGTGTATGCCACCCAGTTTCTCCAGAATTTGCCCCATTAACAATAGGATCAAATAAAAAAACTTTTTTAATAACCCATAAGGCCATACTTCCCAGGCTAGCTTTATCTCCTGCCAGTTTCCCCGCTACACATTCACACACTGACAAGCCGGTCCTCTCTGTGCCCTGTCCTTGTCACACATTCTCTGTAATCCTGCATCTTCCGCTCCCTGTCCATTGCCTCTTTAACGTCCGTGCAGCCTCCACAGGCTCTTCCAGAGATGGTAGGCTTCTATTTGTAAGCACCACAGAACTTGAGGCTCAGCACTTTTAGAACATGGTATTGTATTAGAATTTTTGTTTTCATGTTCATCTTTCCACTATAATTGACATTCGTTGAGGGCACGAGTAGTGAATTTTTCTTGGTCTCTCCAAGCCTATCAGAGTAAATGATACACAAATGAACAGAATGAGAATTAAACTCTCCCTCCATTTATGAAATATTGCAGATATTGCATAAGGCCTCAATGCATTTCCCTCAGCTCCATCTCCTGGGAGAGCTAATAGGATAAGAAATAAAATGTTTCTGCTTTGAGAAGACAGTACGTACATGTGAAAAAGTCATTGGCATCACTTCTTACATAGTCTCAAGAAAGTTCTTCAACACCAAACAGCACCATCACATAAAGCCAAGGAAACTTCAATTCTTTCCTCAAATCCACACAACCTCAATTCTGCCCCATAATCCAGTCTGCCTTTCTAGTCTTTCCCTCAAATTCATGGAAAGAGAACAGTCTACCCTAACAACCTCTCTCCTGCAATTATTAATGCTTCCTATGTTGTATGCTTATGTAATTTATCGAGTTCTTTTTTAAACCGGATTTAAATGGAAGTATCCCACATTTTTTATCTGGGACTAAGGTGGTGGGCACAGGGAACTCTTACCAAACATAATACAAATGAGTTCAGTTCAACTACCAAACCATTTTAGTAAGACTATTTTTCCCCATAATTTGAGAATAGTTAAAATTTACTTGCTAGTGCAAAAGTGCAAATTAAAAAAACTAAAGAAAAAAACAAGCAAACAAAAAAAGTGCAAATCACAAAGTATAAAACAGCGATGTGAAGAGGGGTACCACACTATCATGGTGTTTTATGGGTATTTTAACCACGGCACACTGTCCTCAGCAACTAAATAGAAGACCGCTGCCCCTGTTGATCCTTAATATTTACTTAGAAGAGAGAAAATATCACATTCCAACTTGGAGTTGGACTTTAATGGAAGACATTTAAATCTCAAAGTCCTCAAGGAAAAAACAAAACCTCTGGAGCAGACTCTCTAAACCCCAGAGTCCTCAGGGCCATGCAATTCTTAAACTTCCTTCCTCCAAAATGCACAGAGTGAACAAGGCCATCATCGGAGGCAGTTATTGTTACTGCATCTCTACTTCCTCTCTCCTTCATGCCACTCTCAGCATGATCTCCTGTGAGCCAACATCGACCCAACATTGCTACAAAAAAATGTCCTTAATTCCAGATTTTAATATCCAAGGTAGGCTAACTGTATTCCTCAGTCACGATTGATGGGAAGAGAGCTGTGTGATTCAGGCCTCCCCAGCAGTTTCTATGATTCATCAGTGACCAAGTCTGGAACTGGCAGAATTTAGCATTAGCCCTTTTATTTTTTTAATATATTTTATTGATTTTTTACAGAGAGGAAGGGAGAGAGATAGAGAGCTAGAAACATCGATGAGAGAGAAACATCGATCAGCTGCCTCCTGCACATCCCCCACTGGAGATGTGCCCACAACCCAGGTACATGCCCTTGACCGGAATCGAACCTGGGACCTTTCAGTCCGCAGGCTGACGCTCTATCCACTGAGCCAAACCGGTTTCGGCAGCATTAGCCCTTTTAATCTCAGTTGGAAGTGCTGTTTAGAGACAATGATTCCTGGTATACACATAACAAGAAGATGCAAAAAAAAAAAAGAAAAGAAAAGAAAAGAAAAGAAAAGAAAAACAAACTAACAAACTGGAAAATCCTATTAGGCTGAATAGATAAGGAATTTTAGAACAGAGATGAAGGTTACTTGTCACTATTCCTGTCAGTTATCCTATCATTACCTATAAGGATATTAATTTTATTCCTTGTACATGTGGTATGACCTCCAAGAAGTTGATTTTATATAATGATTAACCCTTCACCTCAACCCTCATGCAAATCAGAATGCAAAAGTTAATAGAGAAGCAATTGTTTTTGCTTTTATAACAAGGGCCCTTTATTTTTCAAGGAAGATAAGGTATCTTCGAATTACAAGTTTCCCTAGTGATTGAAAACAGGATGTATCAAAGTCTTATTTGTGCCCACATTTTTAGGAATGGATCTTTCATCTAGTACTTAAAGTGTGGTCCCTGGACAAACAACAGCAGCACATTACTGAGAACTTGTTTAAAATGGCAGTTTGAGGCCCCATTCCAGCTATGGCATTGCAAACTCTGGGAGGCTGGGCCCAGCAATCTGTATCTTAACAAGCCCTCCGGGTGATTCTGATGCAAATGTTAAAGTCTGAGAACTGCGGGTTCCAGGGTAAAAAATTTTATGGATGGATATAAGAACTGAAGAGGAAATGAGTTAACTGAGAAGAGATGAATGCCAGGAATACTCCATGTGGCAATGGGTCAAAAGCAATCATGCTATTTATTTGTGACATTTATCAACTGCCTAAATGATATTATTACAGCCATCATATTTCTATACTGATAGCTGCAAAACTTTGGAAAGTAAGGAGTTGAACATTGAATTATTAAAGCTAGATATTTGGGGGATAAAGATTTGGGAGGTTCTGGGCCCCATGTCTTCCCATAAGGATCCACTCCCTGGATCAGTAGGAGGGAACTGAGGCAGAGCTTTGTTGGGACGTGTGTAATATAGAGACCCACTTTTGAGAAAATCCAAGAAAGTCCTGTCCAAGTAAGAGCCTGGAGCAGGATCTTGGGTTCCTGTTTTTTCTCAGGCCTGCCATGACCCTCTCTAGGGATCCAATTCTGAGAGCAGCAGAAAAAAATGTTTTTGAGATCCCAATTATAGTTTATATTCAACAAATAAGCAGTGTGTCTCTACCTTGTTGCAGGTACTTTCAAATAATTCTCTGATTGAGCCTTCAAGAGCCAGCGCTTGGAAGTTAAGCACTCTCATTCCATTTGTAGTGTACATCTATTATTTGTGTCTGTCCAGCACCTATTTCCCCTCTCTTGGCGATAGCATATCTACTTCTTTGTGGGAACTGTTTTCTTCTTCATTTCATCCTGGGATTAATAACAATGATCTTTCTGTCCCTTTTGTTCGCCTGGGTAGATGGATGACTCGGGACTACCTGGAGTTCTTCACTAGGATTATAGACACTGAGGAGAACAAGACAGAGAGGCGCTTTCTTTTCTTCTTTTGAGATTCTCGGCTGGGGTGTTGTAAGCCTGGCGCTCGCTACATAAAACCTTTCTGCTGTCAGTGAGAAGGCAGCCAACACAAAGAGAAAAGCAGAGATATGAGTGTCATAGTAGTGACTGGGCCCCTGTGATGCTGTATGCTAACAATGGTTTAGGTAGCTTTTCTGATCCTAGGAGCCACCCTTTCTTGCTTAAGCTAGATTTGTTAGTTTGCTGCTACTTGCAGAGTCTTGACCATACTCTGAATATATGAATACCAAACATGAATGACTAAAAAAACTTACAGGATTAAGTGTATTATCCAAGGTACATAGTAACTGAAAAAGATAGGACACCAAGTTCTCCATAAAGTCCAATATGTTTTCTGCTATAACACAGCTAGTTAACATCTTTAAAAATAAGCCTAGGATCTATCTAATTGAATGCATTATGTGGTGACTGGATTTTAAAATCACACATTGAAACAGAACACAGAAAGCATGAACCATAAAAGAAAATAATGATAATTTGGACTTCATTAAAATTAAGAACATCTGTTCATCAAGAGAGAGCATAAATATATTCATATATTTATCAGAATACATAAAGACAAATCGATAACAAAAAGACAATTAATGGCTAAAATATTTGAACAGAATTTTATAAAAGAGGTTTTAAAAAGATCAAGTATATGAAAAGGTACTGAGCATCATTCATTATTCATCAGAGAAATGAAAACTAAAACTATAATGAGCTCCTACCACACATTCATCAAAATGACTAAAATTAAAAACACTGACAATACTACATATTGGCACAAATGCAGAGGAACAAGAGCTCTTATACACTACTGATGGGAAGAAACAATAGTACTACCTCTTTGGGAAAACGTTTGGCAGCAAGTATTCAAGTTACATTATGCCTACCTTATGAACATACAACCCTAATCCCAGCTATACCTACTAAAAAAAGAATAAGTACATATGTCCATCTATATATATAAAAGTCTAAGTGCCGGCTGACCAGCCAACCGGTGGTAGCTATGACATGCACTGACCACCAGGGGGGCAGATGCTCTATACAGAAGCTGAAACCACAGGCATGGAAACATGGAACAGACTGAGGAATCTCAGAGGGAAGGGCACCGGTGGGGTCCCTCAGCCTGGCCTGCGGGGATCAGGCTGAAGCCGGCTCTCTGACATCCCCCGAGGGGTCCCGGATTGCAAGAGGGCACAGGCCAGGCTGAGGGACCCCAGCAGTACACGAATCTGTGCACTGGGCCTCTAGTCAACTATAACAGCAGACATTCATAGTAACTGAAAAATCTAAATAAATCAAATACCCATCAAGAGGAGAATAATATGTCCAAACAGTAGACTACTACACAGAAATAAAAAGCAAGCAAACCAAGCTGTGGTTACAGACATGAGAATGCTGGTAATGGAGGAAAATTAACTGGGAAGAGACAAGAGGAATTTTTTAAAGTCTTGCTTTGTATCTTAGTCTAGGCAGTGGTTACACAAGTGCACACATATGTAAAAATTTATTGAATTGTACTCTTAAAATTTATGTACTTTCCTATCTGTACATTATTCCTGATTAGAAGGTGAGGAGAACAAATTAAGAAAATGCATATCCTAATTCTTTATATGGTATCATTTAAAAGGTTATCTTGAGGACTTGAAAACATAAGAACCCACAAGGGAATAGAATTGACATATTTCTAATGGAGTGTCTGTGTGATACAACTGTGAAGTTTAGATATCTGCTTGGACAAGTTGTTTAACACAAAAGAGCTTAGAACATATTTAAGTACTTCAGAGTTGTTTGGTGACAGGTTGTAATAAACTGGTGAGCAGAAATAATTTACACATTGTTTAATCACCTTTCATGATCCAAGTTGAATTTATATGCTCCTTGAAAATAGGGGAAAATAAAACTCATCCCATTCAGCTCACAAACCTTCCCTATGAACTACATATACTGGTGAACTCTGTTTTGAGGGGAACTGTGTTATTAAATTACCTCTTCCCAAAACACCCTCAAATAATTATATTTCCTCTGTATTTCCAAGTTGCCTTGGAATAACCCATAAATGGCAAAGCATTAATGAAATAGCATATACAGCAGCCTTACTATTTTTAGCTAATCATTACAGTACAATAAATATGACAAAAAGCATGTCCTGGCAAATATACACACACACACAAATATTATCCAATCTCTTTTCAAATCTCCTGCACGCTGACCTTATCAACCCAATTACACGGATGCACATTTCCAAAGCAACATTAAAAGCAGTAAACATATTATTAAGAAAAATGGGCAAAGGTTTTCTTCCTAGAGATAGCATCCTGGAGAAATGTTCTTACACTAAGTGCATGATTTTTGTCCATTTGTTTTGAGAAGTGACAATTGCTATCAGAATAATCTGTTGCATGCTTCTTTCACTAACGTAATCTAGCACCTACTGTTGAATATAACATTTTAGAACTGGAAAGACCCTTAGGAATAATTTGATTCTTCCTCATTCAAAAGGTAAGAAAATGGAGGGTTTAGAGAGCATTAATTACTTGACCAAGACAGACATTTGAGGAACACCTAAGTTTCCTTACAAATATAATTTAGAATCAGTCTGTGAGTTCTAAAGTCTAAGTGAAAAAAATTATAGTTCACAAAGGAAATTTTGTGAAGAACCTACCATTTCTAACCCATCTTCCTTGATACACTGGCACAGTCCTTGAGTTTACATCATGAAATACAGACCAATGATTCTAACCCTCAAAAATAATGGGGGTCTCAACTAATGCAGGATCCCTGAAAATAAGTAATGGAGAAGGATGATTCCTGAGTTCCCTGGTTGATGGTTATTGTGATAGTCTTCAATCGTATATCCTACCTACATTCCTTCATTGTTTTAATCATTCTTCAGAATGATCTTCCTAAAGCACAGGTTTCACCTTCCAACAAAATCCTCATTGCCTATTTTTTTTAAATATATATATATTTTTTTATTGATTTCAGCGAGGAAGGGAGAGGGAGAGAGAGAGATAGGCACATCAATGATGAGAGAGAATCATTGATCAGCTGCCTCCTGCATGCCCCCTACTGGAAATTGAGCCAGCAACCCAGGCATGACCTGGAATCTAACTTGACCTCCTAGTTCATAGGCCGATACTCAACCACTGAGCCACACTGGCCGGGCCTCGTTGCCTATTTTAATTGACTTCTCTAAAGGTAGATCAGACAGTAAGAGTGAAAGTCATTTATTAGGAAGACTTCTTAGGAGAAACAAGGAGCAGGAAGAGGAACAGGTGTAGGAAAAAAGCCAGTCAAGGCTGCAAGATAAAGGCATGTCCATAGAGGATGACTTTAGCTTGGTAATGCAGGGCACTCTGCAGACAGCGAAGTCAGTGCTACTCAAAGTGTGGTCTGTAGATCCTTGCGGTCTGAGAACCATGTGTTACTGGCCTATGATAGGATAAGGTGCTTGCAGCTAAATCATTAAGCCTATTGTTTACTTCAGCTGACATTTCTTTCTGAGAACTGTTTTGTAGTGAAGAAAGCAGTGTGTAGGTTTATGTTCTGACACAAGCTCATCTTGCTCTAGGGTGCTAAGAAAAAGGTTGCAGATTGGCTACTTTGAGTAGCACTAGTCTCACCTTAGAACTGTCCTAATCAGAAGAGAGGATGCTGGGTCATATGTATATCCCATCATCCCTAACCAGTGTATAAGGACTGTGCCCTTGGGGGTGTGGAATGAAAATTCCCAGGCATTTCCAGATGAAAGGTGTGGGAGGAGTTATGGCAGCCTGAGAGCAGCCCGGCCACAAGGAGATGTAAGTGCTAGCTGTTTGCTGGGAGTAACACTACATCAGGGCATGTAAAAGTAATGGATCCCAAGGTGATAAGGGGAGAACACTAGCATTATTGGCTACATTTCCAAAATGTCCACACTTTGTCCTAGAGCATGATGCCTTGCTACATCAGGTCTCCATCTTTGCAGTTTCATTGCTAGTTACATCCTATTCCATTTTACCTCACTCTACACTAGAGGATTTCAATTTTGCTTATACATTCAAATGACCTGGGGAGTTTTTGAATTACTGAAGCCTGAGTTCTATATTGAACTATCCTGAGTTTATTGGTCTACTAAGGCCTAGGCATTAGAATTTTTAAATTCACTCTTAGGTGATCCTCTTGTGCAGCCAAGATTGAGAACTACTGCTCTAAGCTTTTATAATAAACCAATAGCAACACCATGAGTTTGACATTGCATGGCTATGAACACCACAAAAACCGCCTTCCCCATCTATGTCTTTTGAAATCCAATTGGCATTTAAAATGCTATTCATTCTTTAAGGCTCAATTCAACTGCCATTTTCTCAATTACAGTGATTATTAAACACACGATCAAAGTGTTCAACATACTTAGCAACTAACCAAAGTATAGTGAAATGTTCTTTATACATCCCTGGTAGATTATACAGTAATTTAAACCCCCTAAAAAGCAATATAGATATGTGAATCCTATGCTTTGAAATAGAACATTTCTGAAACTCTAGTATAAGGAAATTATCCAAAATATTAAAGAAAAAAACCTCCATGTTCAACTCCACTGCATTATTTAAAAAATGAGAAACAAGTTAAATGTCCATCCTTAACAGAACACTTACAGAACCATGTCACAGTCCTACAATGGGATATAACAATTGAAAATGATACTTTAAAACAGTTTTTAATAAAGTGGGGAACTGTTTTTACTGTAACCAATAAACCACATGTGCATATAATCAGTTTCTATAAATCTCAAATATGAAACATTCTTATCTGCTTTTCAAAAATGCATGAAAAGCTGGGAAAACAGATAAAAAAGAATAAGTCAAGAATTATTTTGGATGATGGGATTATAAATACAAAAATAAGGTCATATTAAAATTACTAGAGGCCCAATGCACAAAATTCATGCAAGAGTAGGCCTTTCTTCCCCCGGCTGCCGGCACCGGCTTCCCTCTGGCACCTGGGACCCGGGCTTCCCTTGCAGCCCCGGCTTTGCCCAGAAGGTCGTCCAGAATGATGTCCAATCTAATTAGCATGTTACACTTGTATTATTATAGATAACTAGAGACCCAGTGCACAAATTTGTGCACAGCTGGGGTCCCTAGGACTGGACGGTGATCGGGGCCAGCCGAGGTGAGAGGGACCATGGGAGGTTAGCCAGCTACAGTAGGTTGGCTGTGGGAGCACAACCTACCAAGGCCAACATGGGAACTCCTGTGCTGAGTGTCTGCCCCCTGGTGGTCGGTGCGTGTCATAGCAACTGGTCGACTGGTCGTTCCAGTCATTCTGGTTATTCTGGTCGCTTAGGCTTTTATATATATAGATACTATTTTGACTTATTAAAAAAGTAATACTATTCATTTAAATGTGTCCCCTCTCTGTGAGTATTAATTTAACTTATCAATTATAGTATATCACTTATTTACAGGGTTTGGAAAAAGTAGGTTTACAGTTGTTTGTATAAAAAATAATAAATACTTAATAAATAATAATACAAGAATAAACTGTGTTTCCTGGACAAACAACTGTATATCTCTCTTGTGACCCTTAGATCATGTCTTGTATTTTTTATTGAGGTATAATGTACACACAGTGAAATCTTCAGAACATAAGTGTGCTTTTGAATTAGTTTTGAGAATTTTGACAGAACAGTTCCCAGAAGCTTTTCCCAGAAATTTTCCTTATAGCCATCCCTAGTCAATTTACTCCCCACTCCTGTGAGAAGCAACCACTGATCTGATTTGTATCACCTTAGGTCCATTCATGTTATTGCAAATGGCAAGATTTTACTTATTTTATGGCCGAATAGTGTTTCATTGTGTATAATACATATTGTTTATCCATTGCTCCATCAATGGACACTTAGGTTGTTTTCATATCTTTGCTATTATGAATAATGCTTCAATGAACATGTATATATCTCTTCAAATTAGTGTTTTTGTATTTTTTCAGATAAACACCCAGATATGGAATAGCTATCATATGATAGCTCTGGTCTTAATTTTTTGAGGAATCTCCACACTGTTTTCCACAGTGGCTGCACCAATTTACATTCCCACCAACAGTGCACAAGGGTTTCCTTTCTCCACATCTTCTCCAAAACTTGTTATTTCTTGTTCTTTTTTTATCTGAGGATATTTTTTCCATTGATTTCTAGAGAGAATAGAAGGGAGGGAGGAAGGCGGGGGGAGAGAGAGAGAGAGAAAGATCAATGTGAGAGAAACACACCTATTGGTTGCCTTCTGCATGCATCCCCACCGGGCCTGGGGAACCTGCCACCAAGGTATGTGCCCTTGAGCAGAAGTGACCTCTCAGTCCACAGGAAAATGCTCTAACCATGAAACCAAATGGGCCAGGGCTTCTTGTCTTTGTTGTAATAGCCATTCTAACAAGTGTAAGATGATACCTCATTGTGGTTTTGATTTGCCTTTCCCTAATAATTAGTGAAGATGAACACCTTTTCATGTAACTGTTAGGGATTAATCTGTATGTCTTCTTTGGGAAAATGTCTACTTAGTTCCTCTGCTCATTTTTTTAAATTGGATTGTTCTTTGGTTGTTGATTTGTATAAGTTTGTTTATATTTTGGATATTAACTACTTTTCACATGTATGATTTGAAAATATTTTCTCCCATTCAGTATATTGCCTTTTCATTTTGATGATGGTTTTCTTTGCTATAACAAAGCTTTTTAGTTTGATGTGGTTTCGTTTGTTTGTTTTTGCATTTGTTTTCCTTGTGTTTGGAGTTAGACCCACAAAAACATCACGAAGACCAATGGAACTTACTATTTTTTCTTCTAGGAATTTTATGGTTTCGGTACAGTCTTTAATCTATTTTAAATTAAACTTTGTGTATGGTATAAAATAGTAGTCTAGTTTCATTCTTTTGCATGTGTCTATCCAGTTTTCCCAACACAATTTATTAAAGAGACTGTCCTTTCTCCAGTGAGTATGTTCTTGGCATCTTTGTCACAAATTAATTACCCATATATGTGTAGGCTTACTTCTGGGCTCCCAATTCTGTTCTATTGCTCTGTGTGTCTATTTTTGTGCTAATATCATACAGTTTTGATACTATAGCTGTGTGGAAGCGTTTTAAATCTGGGAGTGTGGTACCTCCAGCTTTGAGAATCTTTTTCAAGATTTCTTTGGTTATTTGGAATCTTTTGTGGTTCCATACAAATTTTAGAATTATATGTTCTAGTTCTGTGAAATATGCCATTGGGATTTTGATAGGAATTGCATTGAATCTGAAGGTTTCTTTGGATAGTATTTCAAAAATATTAATTTTTCCAATCCATGAGCATGAATATATTGTGTGTGGCATGTTCAACTTTTTAAGGGATACTGAAAGTTTTCCAAGGTGGTTGGTCCATTTTACACTTCCAGAGTTATAGTTGGTCCACATCTTTGCCAATACTTGGTATCATCAGTCTTTTTTCATCTTAGCTGTTCTAGTAGGTGTGTAGTGGTATCTCATTGGGGTTTAATTTAGATTTTACTGATGGCTAATGACATTGAGAATTTTGTTTGCTTTACTGTGTGCCTTGTATGTTATGTATTGTGTAAACTCCTTTCACAAGAATGTGAAGAAGCATCTACCATGGATCTTGGTACTATTAGGGGTTAATGTTTGATTGATAAATTAATAAATAAATGAACAGGGGGGTTTTTTCTGTTGATACTTAGAAACAGAGGCAACCCTGGGCTTTTTCAAATATAGAAATTATAAAGTACTATAAAACAGCTTAATTACTAGGTGGTAGAAATTTATAATGTTAAAAGTTTCCCTTCCTTTCTTGTCTCAGGAAAAAAATATATCATACTTCCCCTTTCTTATTTGGAACATTTTTTGCTCGGTGCACTTGGCATTGCACTGAAAGTCTTGCAGGATAGCTTGAGAATAGAGTGATCCTCTCAGGCAGACAATGAAGGCAACTAAGATATGAATTAAGTTAGTAAAATCAACACAAATTAAATCAAATATCTGAGGAGATAGCTTTAAAATAAATTATGTTTCAAAGCCCAAAACAGGCAGGCCTTGAGCATAACCTAATTAACTGTAAACATATATATAGATTAAACTTGCTATTATTGGTTGAATGGTCACATTAGAAAGAGATCAAAGGTAACCAGGGAGCAAGAATTTGCTGTAATTTATTTAGTATGTATAGAAGACAGAGATATTGAATGAGGAGCAGGGCACAGCAAAAGAATTCTAATCACTAAAGAGGTGGCTCATCTGGTCTGTCATCACGGCCTACATGACAGAACTTCTCCTTTTACGTTGGTTCAGTGCCCACGATAACCAAATAGCCTGATGACTAATTTAGCTTCCCAGCGAGACTATGCACTGGAGCAGACCTAAAGGTTCTGATCTCAACAAAAGAAACAGTTTCCACTGTGAAAGAATAAATGGACCCAGGAAGAGATGAGCTGATCAGATAATGAGCACATTCTAATTGGCTTACCCTAGTATTTCCCATATTTAATTAATATTGCGGATATTGATTTCACTAGCTGCAAACTTAGTTGTGCTACAAAAAAAACTGTCTTAATTTTTTTATTACTGTACTTAATTTCTATTTTAAACCCCAATCTGCCTAGTGACAAATAATCACCTTAGTCATTTCAACATTTCAAGGTATTTTTTAGTCACATCTTGGGTTCCCATGTCATATGAGAATTTTCCCAGTGAAACCAAGGTTCCTCTCCCTTCATCTCTGTGTGCAGTATCTTAAACTTAGAGAGCTGGATGGCTGGCAGGGCCATCATATTGTAAAATACCAATCATGGCAGTATTAATGTTTGCTTCTTGGTCAACATTTGTCCATGCTAGTGCCCACTGCTAATGAGGAAGTGATTGGGCTCTTCCTGCCAACACGTACGAATAGAAATCCCTCCCTCTCTGGAAGGCAGCGATTGTGTGATCCTCTCCACACAATTCAGCCTATAAATTCCCCTCTAACCAAAAGGCTCCTTCGGGTCAAAACTGCAAAACTCTCTCTACCTACTTCTGTGCAATTCCATGGGCAGGTGAAGAGGTGTGTACTGGAGCAAACCACCCAGAATGTAATGGCTTTCAACAATAATCATTTGACCTATGTCAGATCTTCAAGGGTCTGGCTATGTGTTTCTCAGTGGTATGTAACTGACGGCTGGACTACTCTGGAACTCCAAAATGATTTAGCTCACAAGCCTGTTGTCTTGGTGTAAAGGAATGGTGGGCTGGGCTTATCTGGACCTCTCTCCCTATTTAAGCACTTTTGGAGCTTCTCCAGATAGGTTCTCCTACAGGATAATCAGGCTTCTTCCATGCTGCTAGAATATTCCCTCAAGGAGAATATTCTAAGAGATCCGAGTGAAAGCTGCAACACTTCATGTTACCAAGCCTTAGAAGTCACAGAAGCTCACTTCTGTGGCATCCTATTGATCAACCAAGGCACTAAAGCAGCTCACATCCATTCAAGTGGAAGGACATTAGTGTGTGCCGCTCAATGGGAAATAGCTCAGAATGTGTGGCCATTTTTAGTCTGGCTGGGAGAGGGAAATAGCAAGGTTCTTCCAAGCCACTCTGAGCAGTCATAAGAAACTCAGTGAGGTGAACGCCAACTCTCATGGCCTTGACATAACCTATTATGTCATGTTATACCATCATGCCTACTCAACTGGTGTCATTCCGTCTCAGGGAATGATCATATCCCACCTGAGAAACAAAACACAGGTGCTCACTGCTCTTAGAGCCCTAGTATCACCACCTTCTCAGGGCTCAGCTTTGGAGTAGTCTGCAGGGCAGAGAACTTCTTTTCAGGGACCAACAACCACATCTACTCCATTCCCATCTTCCCCAGTTCTTTTGTTCTACCTAAGCCAGGAGGATCTTCATCTTTATCCAGCAATCAGGACAAGCAGGGCTTGCTGAATGAATTTTCTTGCTTGCCTAGTATTTATTCCAGGGCTTTAGAATTAGAAACTCAAAGGCTAATAATAAACTGTTTTTTTCTCTCTGTGCTCCTCAGAAGCCTTTGCTGTCTGAGTCATGGAGACCAATATCCAGATCAAAGACACAAATAGAACTACAGGTAAAAGTGATTGAATGGGGGAGGGGGGCAGGAATCACCCCAGTAATTGCTTTAGAATAATTTTTTTCTGTCACTTTTATAAATGGGGCTTCTGGCTTTTACATTATTCACTGGTGAGTTTGTTCAATTCCTTCTCTCAGAAACTGTGAGCTGATTAAATCTGGGAGCACTGATAAAAGTGAATCATTGGGCCTGCAAAGTTGAGAATCCAATTCCTCACTTGTTGAATCTCACAAAGGCACTCTCTGGGGCTCTACTTCATAACAATGGTAATTAGAAGCTACCTTTTTTTAAAAAAAATTGACACCTAACACTGTACTAAGTGCTTTATGCATATTACTTTTTAAAAAATATGTTTTTATTGATTTGAGAGAGGAAGAGATAGAAACACCGATGCTTCAAGATCCATTGGCTGCCTCCGGCATGCCCCCGCTTGGGATCAGGCTCCAAACCAGGCCATATGCCCTGACTGGGAATTCATCAAGTGACCTCTTAGTGCATGGGTCAACACTCGACCACTGAGCCGGGCCATATTATTTTGTTTATATATAATAAAAACCCTATGACATAGGTCATATTATGATTTCCATTTTACAGGGAAAGAAAGTGAAGCACAAAGAGATTAAGCAATTTGCAGAAGGTCACACAGTGACAGAGTTCATCCAATTTAGGTGACCTGGCCTTAGGGGTCATGCTCTACACCACTGTGCTATTGATTCTTTAGTGTCGGTTTTAAAACTGCAACAAAATATAATTCTATACTTGTAACACAAACTTTCTGACAAAACTTTATTTTTATTATACTATATTTTGGCTATAATCATGTAGCCAAATATCTCTTGCAGCATACCAACCAGGAATTTTAATGAATCAATTATATGGATATGAATCTTGAGCATAGCTTTAAAAAAGTTTAATATTAAATCTAGAAAACATAATTAGAATATATAATATCAAAATAGCCTAATTGTCAATTTAACTTGTTTAAATATAAACCTCAAAATAATTTTAAATAAAACAGGTGAATATTTTTAAAGAAAAATAATCTTTGGATTGACTATTATAACTTTGTTTGTTTTTTAAATATATTTCTTTATTGATTTCAGAGAGGAAGGGAGAAGGAGAGAGAGAAACATCAATGATGAGACAGAATCATTGATCAGCTGCCTCCTGCACACCGCCCACTGGGGATCGAGCCTGCATCCCAGGCATGTGCCCTTGGCCAGAATCGAACCCGGGACCCTTCAGTCCGCAGGCTGACGCTCTATCCACTGAGCCAAGCCACCCAGGGCATAACTTTGCTTTTTATTATAACCTTGCTTTTTATTGAGATGAAAAGGGTTCTTTAAACTGACTGTGCTAAGAAATCTTTCTTTACATCCTTGTCACATCTGGACAGTAAAGGTTACTTGCTAATCCCCAGTTGTGGACAATAAAAATAAAATATTAGACTTCAAGAGAGTAGAGCTATAGTAATAAAGTAGCAGCGAATCGTGCATCCCAAATCACAACTGCTCAAATAAATAAAACATGTGCCCCAGAAAACCCAAAGAAAAGACCCAATTGGAATTGACCTTCACAAAAATATTAGCCTTAATGCACCATGCCTTGACTCAAATATTTTTATAAATACCAAAAAGATATCTTGAAATACATTTAATTTTTCAATTGAGAAAAGCCTTTTCTTTTTAAAATTCACACTGACAATCTTTGTTATGTTTCAAAGAAAATCATATATATATGAGGTCTATGCAGATACCAACAGCTAGAAGAAAGCAGACTGGAATCAGAAGAATTAAGGCTGAACGGGCTCTGTTTCCTGTCATAAACAGTCACTTCCACAAAAATAAGGTTATCTATGCTCTACTCATCATGACTGACATGTGTAAGATATTTTGTACATACTAACAAAAGTTATACAGAGCCATAGGAATAGAAACTAGGTCTAACCAATCCATCTACCTAGGTTACAACAGAGTATATGGATAATTATAAGTATTTCTCATAACAAATATGAAAATATTGCATGTTATTTGAATGAATCAAGAAATTCTGATGCAGAAGATTGTTACTTTGGTGGCCCCAAATAAACCATGCTTCCTGATAGCATGCCCTCATGTCATCCTCTCCCCTTGAATTTGAGATAGCCCTGTGACTCACTCTAACCAATAGAATGCTGCGAATGTGATGCTGTGCCAGTTCTGGGCTAAGTATTAAGAAGGCCTGGAAATGTTTACTCCTGCACTCATGGGTACCCTGAGCTGCTGTGTAAAAAAGTCCCACTACTAGAGAGAGCACATGGAAAGACCGTGTGAGAGGGGAAAGGCGCTGAAACTAGATGGAAGGAGAGAAGCTCAGTCATCCCAGCATCCCATCTGAGCCTGGCCCCAGTACACTGCTGGCCCACCAGCTAAATACAGCCGCACGAGTGACCACCAGCAAGGCCAGGGAAACAACTGGCTGCTGAGGCCAGTCCAGGTTTAGCATCATGAGAAAAAGTAGAAATGGTTATTTTTTTAAGCCATTAAGTCTAAGGTATTTGAGTGTAGTTATAATAAAATAGCTAAGAACTAAGAATAGTCAGGTATCAATCAAAAAGAACTCCCATGTAAGTTCACTGATGTATCTGGATTTTTAATGTCAATATTTTATTTTTGTGGTTAAAATAAGAAGCAAAAAATACTAAGTTGAAAAATTGTAGACACTAGAAGATTGCAATTTAATAGTAGACATAAATGCAGCTTATCACTCCTAAATAATACACAATCTGGCAACTTTGGTATATTCACTTCAGACTTCAGTCCTCTTTTAATACTAATATCTATCTAGTATTACTTTTAAAGCTTATAATGTGCTATTTGCATACAGAAATGAAAACCACAAAATCAAATCATTCCTCTCATAACTTAACAAATTTACTCTTCTTATAAAGCATTATTTTTATTAGTCACCATGTTTTCTCCTGAGATTAGGCCATAAAAGTTGCTTGGTTTCTAATTTCTTAAAGATTGATAACATAAAGTTATTTTACATTGAAAGATGAAAAACATTTACTAGTATACCACTGATTGAATATTGTGAATTTCAGAATATTTCAGAGAGGAAGATGCAAAATCATTATCCTTGACTTATAAATGATATGCTAAGTTCAGAAAGATACCATAATTTACCAAAGGCCAATGGAAAAATGCATGCTATCAAACAAATCTCCTTCAATAAAAGTGATAATAACTAACATGCTCAGGGATGGCCCTCTTACTTTCATCAAAAGTAAATTCCCACATAATTAAGTTATTTTGAACAATTCTTGGGTTTAGCTTTTAGAACTCTAGTTTTAAAGTTGTTGATCAAGTGGCAAGAATCAACACTTGATTTTGAATACTTCCATAGCTGCAAGCATAGCAGTTATTCAGCAAAATTTCATTAGAGAAATCTGGAATTCAGCCCAATCATTTTGGACAGAAATGGTCTTACATAACTTTTCTTCAATCTAAGGTAGTTTAGCCTCCTCCCAGAAGGAGCTATTTCTGCTGCAGGGACATTTTCAGTATATTACATTAATTGTTTGGACAATGCTGACCATATAACACCCAACCTCTTCAAAGAAAAAAGCACATTAGAATAGTCCACGCAACAACAAGCATCATGGGAGGCTGTGCTGGCTGCAATTTAGATTTTGTGCTTAGTGTTGATTTTGTTTTTAATTAATGATAAATTGTGTGAGGACAAAATTTAACAACAGCCAAATATTTTAGAGTTAAATACTAACATGAGAATCTAGAAAAACTACTTAAAAATTTCTTGAAGGCTTTACTCATTTCCTGAATACTGCAGTCTGGGTAAAATGGGATGACATAATGTCTTTTGCAATGAGGAAATTTATTCTGGTGTTGTATTTTGCATTCCTTGAAGCCATTCTATCCTGAGTGGGTGGATCATTTTAGATCTTTCCTTGTCATTAGAAAAGGCATACTGACCACTGATGTAATTCTCTATTGTTTTGGGGGAAAACAAACACTGATTTCATTCTGGGTCATATGAGAAAAGAAGTAATTGGGAACTTCTTCCAACATTGCAAAAGCATTTCTTGGTCTTTGACTGTAATGATGCTTGACTAAAGAGAAGAACTTTGGAACAGTGGTAAGGAAGAAAATGTTAAGACTACGTGAATAGGGTAGCACAAGAAAATGCCTCAACTTCTATTAAGTTTACAAAACCTTCCTTGAGGGGTTTTTCAAAATCGCTTGGCAGCTTAAAGTGCACTAAGGCTTAGAAAGCAATGGAATGGTAAACATCATCCATCAGAAGTAGCTTGGCTTTGGCACATGCTCTAAAAGATGTCAGATGTAACCCTTGGTTCTGGCATAAACAGGTTTTTAGGTTGTTCTTGCCACTGCTCTCCCATTACTCCCCCCTGATTTCATGGAGATGCTAAAAGGTTGAAGATTGTAGAGGAAAGAGAGAGTATGTTCATGTAGGAAAGCAAAGCAGGCGTAATTGGAAATAGGTCATAAAGTTAGGAACAAATTAAATCTGTATTTTTGGGAGGAGGTGGGACATCATTCTGCCATTTTCAATAGTGACATAATGATTTAACTTAGGGAAATCATACTTCCTCATCTCAGGCAGGCTTAGGGCATGACCCTCCTCTGGCCACAATGATGATCATGTGATTTCCATGAGTTCATTGAGATTCATTCTTGATACTTTTATCAAAACCATTAAAACACAGAAGTTGTCACTCCATTGAGGTTGCTGAAGCAATAGGATGTAAACTTCATGGCCAAATATATAAGTTGGTGTCAAGGTTATGTTCATGGAATCTACTTGAATGATGCTAGTGCAGAGAAAAACTGAGCTATGTGATAGACAAATGGTCCCAACAATATCTGAGGCGTCCTTGGTCCAGATATACCCCCTGGGTTTTTCAATGATCTGATCCACTTAAATTGAATTATCATTGCTTACAACCAGTATCTCCAACAAAATCCATGCCTGCAACAATACACAGTACCATGTCAAAGGTAACCAAAAAGTCTATGGAAAAAAATACCCCAAAGGGTCACAGTAACTTATTCAAATGGTACTATAATAACCTATCAAATTATTCTCTGCTCTGAGACCAAAGGGGCCTCTCAGAAAGACCCAAAATCCTCTGTCTTGACCTATGAGCACCACATTGCCAGCTCTGCCCTACCCTGGCACTATGGGGGACACTGTACAATCAAGATCACAGTTCAGCTGTACAGGTGAGATATAATTGAAGCAGTTGCATAATAGTTTAAGTGATTATGGGTCAAAAATATGTTACATAGACAGCAAAGGTTGGAGATGTCCCGCTGTGAGCTGACAGAGTGTGAAAGAAGAACCCTTAATTGTTTAATAAATTCCCTCTAATCATTCTCTTATGAGCTGTTTTTGTGTCTAGTTTTCACAAATAGGATCCATAACCAACTGTCTCTGACTTTGTTATCTATAAAAAAGAACCACTTTCCCACTTAGTGCTTCATGCACAGAATGGCTCAGCGGGATATGTAAATTTAAACTGCTTCCATTAAAGCAGTTTTAACTAATTGCAATATAAAGTTTAGTAACACTAAAACAATGAAATACTGTGAGAAATACTTTAAAATAGCAATAGATATTCAGCAATACTCTAGTTATCATTATGGGTCTTTTCTCTAAAGACAGTAATTTAGTTGCTGACATGGGTGTAAGCAGGTCTTACTAAGCCCTTTGAGTCAATGACTAATCCTACTTTCTTGTACCTTTAATTCTTTAAGTCTCCGGTCAATTCTTTTTGGATTACCATGAGGATCAGCAATAATTCTCCTGGCACTGCTTTGCCTTAGTCGAACATGATGGTCTAAAATACTGCAGTTGTATTCCTTAATCTCACATGTTGGTAGTCCAAACCTGGGAAGCCACATCAAAGGTGTGCTCTTGAGACAGAGATGGAGAGGTGATGTCCGAGTGCCCGTGCTCTCAACCTGGCTCTGCCTCCGTCTACAGACACATTCCAAAGAGGAGGACCCCAGATGTTTCTCAACCACTTGTGTGCTACGTTGGGTAAAGCAGGTTCTTTGACAAAGGTCCAGGAAGCAGAGCTATTGCTAAGCATTTTCGTAGCAGTCAGTGTGGTCTTAACTCTCAGAGCACAAAAAAAGGCCTAAGACTCAGTCCATGAAGTAGAGAAGGTAAACTGAAATCTGCTCTATGGAGCTAAGATGTTTTCAAGTTTCTCTCTGAGAAATTAAAAGCACAAAGGGTGACACAGAACAAATACAATTATTTAAAAAGTCTCCAGAGACTAAACAGAAGAGCCAGAATATTTTAATAAAAACTTAGAAATCAAAATAGTGAACACATGCAAATACAGCAGTGGCCATGTCACAAATAGAAATAGAAAACATTACTAGAAATTGGAGTAGAGGGTATAACATTATTCTATTTATTCTTCAATATTAGGAGGAGATGATTACTGAAACTCAAATGAGCAGAACCAGGCTGGCTGGTGTGGCTCAGTGGTAGAGCATCCACATGTGAACTAGGAGGTCAGGGTTTGATTCCTGGTTAGGGCATATGCTCGGGTTGCAGACTCCATCCCCAGTTTGGGATATATATATATATATATATATATATATATATATATATATATAGAGAGAGAGAGAGAGAGAGAGAGAGAGAGAGAGAGATTTCAGAGAGGCAGAGAGATAGAAACATGATCAGCTGCCTTCTGCACAGTCCCCCCCCCCCCCCCACACACACACACTTGGGACCGAGCCCACAACCCAGGATTGTGCCCTGACCAGGAATTGAACCGTGACCTCCTGGTTCATAGGTCAACCCTCAACCACTGAACCATGCTGGCCAGACTTGACATTCTTTATTTGGTCATACCTTCCTTTATTTTTTAAAGCATGATTTCCTTCAATTCATTGTACATTTAGAATACTTATTTAGAGGTCTTCGCTAAGCTTGACATCTTGGTCCTTTCAAATGCAAGTTCTCTTGCCTCCTTCTTTTATTTCTGTGCATGCACCCTCCCCTATTTTTTTGCACACCTCATAATGTTTTTGTTGGAAACTGAGCATTTTAGACAATATATCTCAGCAACTCTGTATATTGATTCCTACACCTTGGGGCTTGTCATTGTTGTTTGCTTGTGTAATTGTTTAGTAACTTGGCTGGACTATTTCAGTGAAGTCTACTTCTCCTGAAGCTTGTAGCCTCTGGTGGCATTCAAGGAGGGCCTTGTCTCTGCACCAGTGCTCTGATCTGGGGTAAGGTACAGTGCCCTGCTTCTCTAAGCAGCCCCTGCTTCATAAGCAGGGTGCTGATCAGAGACAGTAGCCTCTGGTCTTCTAGGCTTGCCTCTCCTGGCATGGAACCTCTGTCCTATGAGTAAGCTGGGGTGAGAATGATTGGTACCCATTATCCTTGGATTGCTATGCCTAGGGTCAAGATTTTACCCTACAAGAAAGCATGGGACCCCAAAACTCTAAGTCCTCTTGCTTGGAGATCTACACAGAGCTGGGGAAAGGGATTAGAAATGCTGGTGGCCTGCACCTCCAGGGGAGATACTATAGCCCTAGACTGGAAGCTTGGGGGAGAGGGGGATGGGGCATGGCTTAAATGTCATAAACTGGCTGTTGTAACCTCAACTTAGTACATTTCCTCCAGTAAATATTTCTCCATTTGCTATATGCCAATAGGAAAATTTCCAGAGACTTAAATGGTTAGGTTTTTAAAACAAGTTCCACCAGTTATAGCTGTTTCACTGAGGAGCCAGTCCACCCAGCAACTCCTGCTGCCATTTCACAAGTTGATCACTAGTTTTCCCCCCACTGTGTTTTAGAGATGAACATTTTATAACAGCCCTTACTCTGTCAACAGACTAGAATGTATATACCAAAGCCAAATGCATTCTAGTACATGTTCCAAAGAAAGGCAACTTCTGAAAGAAAGCTCAAACTAGGATTCTCACACTATATAGCATTTATGCCAATCACGAGAGAGATTTTTTTTTTTTTTTTTTTAGTTCAGAATCCAATCTCTAGTCCAGTAATTCTGTTTTATGAGGTCTAGGGTAAGGCCAGAAACCTTGCATTTTTAAAGAGTGCTTCTCAAAATTTAATATGCAAATGAATCACCTGGGATATTTTTTAAAGAGTTTTATTTTGGAATAATTTTAAATTTCAAATAGTTGCAAAGAGGATTTCCATATACTCTTCACCCAGCTTCCCCTAGTATCGACATCTTACATAATAACTATGGTACATTGCCAAAACGAAGAAATTAACATAAATGTAAAGCTATTAACTAAACTACAGACTTTCCTAAGACTTTACCAGTTTTCCCTCTATTTTATTTTTTTTCTATTTTAGGATACCACCTTGCAGTTAGTCTGGTATCTTGGCTTAAAATGCAGACTCTGCATTTTATGTAACGATATCTTAAAGATTATTATGATTAGTTACATGTGTATTGAAACTTCCCTGAGTTTTCCTCCCTGCTGCCCCACCCCACAAACCTGTAGTTAACTATGCAGCCTCTATTGGGGGATATAAATGGTCTCTAAACTTTAGACTATAAGCCAGAATGACAGGCTGGCTTCCTCTCCTCCTATTTTATTCTAAACTCGGTGATAAGCATTCATCACATACTCTCTGAGCATTAGCATTGCAAAGAGCTCTAGGAGGTCATCTAGTCCAGCACTGTTAGTTCACAGAAAGTGAATCTGAAACTCAGAGAGGGACATGACCTTGATCAAAGTCATATAGCCATTAGTCTTCAATTCATTGTGATTCTTATCTTAGCACATCATCTCAGACTCTCCCAATATTTTCAGACTTTGAGAATGCAAACACCTCCTTTAGATGTTGCTATTATGAACTATTTCAATGCCATAGAAAAACAGCATATTAGTGTGCCTTGGGCCTTATTAAACTTTCACAGTTTATTATATTCTCCTTTTTTAAAGAATAAATAAACTCATGCCCACACAAACATGGCCAATTTATTTTTGACAAAGGTATAAAAACAATTCAATGGAAGAAGAATGGTCTTTTCAACAAATGGTGCTAGAGCAATTTATACAGATATCCATAGGCAACTTTACCATTTATTTTAAAATTAACTCAAATTAGATGGTAGACTTAAATGTAAAATATAAAAGCATAAAACTTTTAGAAGATAACAGGAGAAAATTTTCAGAACTTAGGGCTTAGTGAAGTACAGATTGACACCAAAAGCATGATCCATAAAAGAAAAATACAAATAAATTATTCCTCAGCAAAATAAAAACTGTTATTCAGTAAATGACCCTGTTAAGAAGATGAAAAGACAAGCTAAAGACTGAGAGAAAATATTTGCAAACTTAATTATAGACAGAACTCACATCTATAATTTGAAAAATGAAAACCTTCTCAAACCTCATCCTATATAATAAAAGGCTAATATGCAAATCAACCAGATGGCAGAACAACCAGTCACTATGATGGGCACTGACCACCAGGGGGAAGATGCTCAATGCATAGACATGGAAACATGGAACAGACTGACGAATCTCAGAGGGAAAAGGGGAGGGGGGAGGGTGGGAATAGATTAACCAAAGATCATATATGCATACTCGAGGCCCAGTGCACAGATTCGTGCACCTGTGGGGTCCCTCAGCCTGGCCTGCCCCCTCTGGCAATCCAGGACCCCTCAGGAGATGTCAGACTGCCAGTTTTTGTCCAATCCCCACAGGCGAGGACGAAGGATCCCACCTGTGCACGAATCCGTGCACCAGGACTCTAGTTAATAATAAAGCAAACAATCCAATGAGAAAATGGTCAAAAGAAATAGACACTTCACTAAAGTGAATGTATGGATGGCAAATAAGCACATGAAAAGATGCTCAACATCTTGAGCCATAGTAGGTAGCCTAATGCCCCCCTAAAGATGTCCTTATCTAATCCCCAGATCCTGTGGATATTTTATGTTATATAGCAAAGAAAAATTAAGGTGGCAGATGGAATTAAGGTTGCTATTCAACTGATCTTTTAAATACAGCATTTAACCAGAATTATCTGGGTGGGCCGGATATAATCATAAGGATCCTTAAAAGTGGAAACCCAAGGTAGAAGAGGTCGGAATGATGTGATATGGGGAGGACCTACTGTTGATGGATTTGAAGAGAGAAGGGGGTTATGAGCCAAGGAATATAGAAGCTGAAGAAGGCAAGGAAACAGATTCTCCCCTAGAGCCTCCAGAAAGGAGCACACAGTGCCCACACCTTGATTTCAGCCCAGTGAGACCTGTGTCAGACTTCTGATCTATAGAACAATAAGATAATAAATGTGTATTGCTTTAAGCCACCAAGGTTGTGGTCATTTGTTACAGCTGCAACAGAAAATGAAATTATTATTCATCAGGGAAGTGTAAAGTGAAAGTATGATATCACTACCTATCTAAATGCTAAAATTAAAAATAGTGACAATACCAAATGCTTGCAAAGAAGCAGAAAAACTGTATTTCATGCATTGTTGGGAGAGCATAAAACAATACAGGCAAGCTGGAAAATAGTTTAGAAGTTTCTTAAAGAACTAAACATACATTAACCATATGACCTAGTAATTCACTCTGGGGCATTTATCTCAGAGAAATAGATATTTATATCTGCACAAAAACCTATCTGCAACTGTTCATAGCAGCTTTATTTGTAACAGCCAAAAACTGAAAAGCCCAAAATGTCTCTCAATAGTTGGAGGTAAAAAACTGTGATATTTCATAGCATACTACTAAGCAATAAAAAGAAATGAGCTTATCATACAATTTGGATGGATCTCAAGGACATGATGTTGAGTAAAAAAAAGAAAGAAAGAAAGCCAATTTCAATAGAAGTCACATACCCTATGGTTCAATTTATATAGCACTCAAAACAACAAAATGTTATAGAAATGGAAAACAAATTAGGTGGTTGCCTGGGGTGAGGAACCATAGGGGAAAGGGAATGGCTTGATTGAAAATAAAAACATAGCACAAGGAATCAAATCTTCATAAGGATAGAACTGTTCTGAATCTTGATTGGGATGGTGGTTATATAAATCCACATATGTGGTAAAATGACAGAGAAATATCATATATATATATATATATATATATATATATATATATATCTCTTACCTAATAATAGACAAACATGTAAATTGACCATCCCTCCGCTACACTCACCAGCCAATCAGGAGAGTATGCAAATTAACCCACCAAAGATGACAGTTAATTTGCATATGTAGGCATGAAGCGGTGGAGTGAAGACTGAAGGCTGGCCAGAGTGAAGGCCTGGGTCCCGGGTGCCGGAGGAAAACCGGTGCCGGCAGCCAGGGGAAGGGAAGGCCTATTGCACAAATCTCTTCGTGCAATGGGCCTCTAGTATACACACACACACACACACACACACACACACACACACACACACACTGGACCAACCTCAAACTCCCGGTTTTGAGATCATGCTATAATTATGTAAGGTGTAAACATTGGGGGAAATTGGGTATAGGATAAAATGGACATCTCTGTGTTATCTTTGCAATTTCCTGTGAATCTATAATTATCCTATATAATAAAAGCCTAATATGCAAATTGCCCCCTCGGGCAGTGGTTTGACCAGGAGCTTGACCGCTCGCCATCATGTGCGCTGCCCACCAGGGGGCGTCACAGAACATGGCAGGCATCAGTGATGAGGTGCTGGCAGCAGGTGGCAGTGGAGGTACTGCCAGCCCCCATGGGCCCCAAAGAGAGCAGGACCACAGTGGGATGGTGGAGCAGGTGAGCAGGCAGCACCCGGCCAAGGCCCTGCAGACAGTGACCAGCAGCGGCAGACCTGCCACCAGTGGCCGGGGTGAGGGCGGGGCCACCACCCGGCTCCCAGGCGCTGAGGGAGAAAGGGCAAATAGCAATATTAAAATATTTATTCTAATTATTTCCTTTTCAATGTGCACAAATATGTGCACTGGGACACTAGTTATAAAATAAAGAGCTGGGGAAAACACATTTCAAACAGATTTGAAGCTTCAGTGTATCCATCCCTCTCTGTCCCCATTTCCCTCCTTCTATCTCCCTACACAGAAGCATCCTAAAATTAGTGTTTAGAATTTTCATTTTAATTATCTTACTACTTATAAATGTATCTTTTGAAAATACAGAATATTGTTTTGTATGTTCTAAAACTTTATGTAAATGATATCATATCATACTAATCCCTCTATAATTTGTTTTTCTTGGTTTGCTCTTGTTGCTTCCCATACGTTTTGTTATGTATTATTTTAATTAATGTTAACAATCAGTTTTAAATATTTTCTAATCTTCATTATATTGTGGGTTATTTTTGCTTTGAATTATGAGTTGTTTAAAAGTGTGCTTATTAATTTTTAAATCCATCTGGGATTTTTTCATTGCCTTTCCTTAAGTTTTTAATTTAATTGCATAACAGTCAGATATTATCACTTCCCAATCCTCCCTATTCTTTTCTTCTTGAATACTTACCAAACACTCACTGAATTTTCTCATTCTTTCCAACATGTCTCTTAATTCCCCATTCATATTTTCTTTGTTCTCTTTAATGCATTCTGCTTGATTTCTTCAAATTAATTCAAATTAATTCCTCAGCTGTGTCTAATTTGTTGTTTAACCCATTTTATCATTTTTTAATTTTAATTACTAAATTTTTCACTTTTAGAATTTCTATTTGTTTTTTACAAACCTAATTTTTCTCATATTTACAATTCCTATTTCATCATTTTCAGTATTCTTATTTTATACTCTTTGTGTGGTGGTTTGATCATTTCAGGGTAGTATATTCTAACCCAGGTCTTTGTTGTGTTTTGTAAGTCTTACTCATGGGGGATTTTAGCCTACATTGTATCATTTTAGGCTATGAGTTAATCTTTAGAAGGAATTTATCTGTAAGAAAACTGTGATGCTTGGTTTAAAACAAATCTTCTTCCCAAGAAGCTTTCTACTGCCTCTGCAGGGTGTTTGTTAACAGTGGTCTGGGATCCTTTGGGTTAATTTCTCAAGTTGTGATTCATCTCTCCCCTTATTACACAAGGCGTAAAGATTTAAATCTCAAACCCAAATGAGGTACAAATCCACAGGGGAAGCATTATTTCCTAAGGCATAGCTGTCTTGTGTCTTCTGAGCTGATGGTGAATTATTTCCAAGAGCCTTACATTCAAAGGTCACAACTTTGTGCTGAAGATCTCTGTTCTAACCCACAGAGTTACCGTTTTCCATTTCATGTCTCCACATGATGGTTAACACTGGAGCCCTTGGTTTAGGGAGACTGGCTACATCCTCCCAAGGGCAGCCACGGCATCAGCTTATACCTGAGGTTTTCAGTTCCATCTTTATTTTTGACCCTTGTTGATGCCCTTATTTCCTTTCAAGACAGAGATGCATAAAGAGGGTCTTTAGTTTATTTTCTCCAGTGTTCCTAAATGTGTATACAAGGCATGATTATCAACCATGTTTCTAGAACTGGAAGTAAAACATAACTTCACTTTCCTAGTGATATCAATTAATATCACAGTTGGCAAGCTGAATCCTTATAACTTACCAATTGTGAAACTTCAGTTCAGAAGTGTTTTATCCAAAAATAGTTTCATCCTTCTTAGTCCCAGTTTTAGAAAACCATATAGAAAAATATATAATTAAAGTCCATATGTAGTGCAGAGCTCCAATTAGATAGAAACTTTATGCTACTTCACATGGATCTAAATATGTCCTTTAATTTTCTAGACTCTCCCAGAAGATCTCCCAATCAGATTTTTCTAGAATGTCTAAGCACAGGCCATTTTCCACATAAGTTTTCTTTGTTCACTATCAACAAATATCACCAGGTTTTCTTTTTATTTCCATTTATTCAATACAGCTTTTCTAAGTGCCTGCAATATTCTAGGCCAGTGATGGCAAACCTTTTGAGCTCAGCATGTCAGCATTTTGAAAAACCCTAACTTAACTCTGGTGCCATGTCACATATATAAATTTTTTGATATTTGTAACCATAGTAAAACAAAGACTTATATTTTTGATATTTATTTTATATATTTAAATGCCATTTAACAAAGAAAAATCAACCCAAAAAATGAGTTCACAGGTCACCTCTGACACGTGTGTCATAGGTTCACCATCACTGTTCTAGACACTAGGGATATTGCCCAAAACAAAACCCTGAACTCACAGAGTTTATATCCTAGTACAGGGAAAAAAATTAAAATAATAAACAAGTTAAAACATATTTTAGGTTAAAAATAAATTAGTAAATATATTTTAGGTTAAACCATATGAAATGGCCAACATTTGAGTGCTCTTAACACTCAATAAGGCAGTTTTATATGATTCAACTTAATAAAATATGACAGGTGGTGATAAGTGCTAATGAAGAAGAAAAAGGCAAAATAGATAGAGAATGATGGGTTGGGTATGCATGTGCTGTTGTAGATAGCATGGCCACCAAAGCCTCTCTTAGAGAGTACTGTGTGAACAGAGATGGAAATGAGGTAAAGAAGTGAGTCTGTGGATATCTAGGGGAAGTACATCCAATGAGAAGGATATGTATGTGGAGAGGTTCTGAGAAGGGAATGTATATGCCATAGTCAAGAAACAGCAAGGAAAGCAGAGGGGCCTGAATGGAATAAATAAGAATAAGAGTAGTGCAAAATGTGGGCAGAGAGGTGACAAAAGTCAGGCCCAAGAATGACATCAGCCACAGTAAAAGCTTTCTATCTTACTGCTAGTAAGATGGGTAGCCTTTGGGCAGTTTGAACAGAGGAGTTGCAAAACCTGAATTGTATTTGCAATGGTGCAGGACCAGCCTCCAGGGGGCAGGTTGGACAGTGGGAGCTTAGGAGGCTTTTGCATCATCAGCCCAGGAGTGATACCATGCTAACATAGACCCAGGTGGTAGCAAACAAATAATGAGGAAAGGCTGGATACTCATAATACTGTCATAACTCTTCTAATCTTTCTTTTCCAAAGCATATTTGTCTCATCAACATCTTATCCCCAAACAAGTTTATATTCAAATTTTCTTATCTTTGGTTGATCCTGTATCAGAACCATCTTGTCTGCCTGATGTCTGATTCCAGTAAAAAACCTCTAGATCATCCTAAATTCAGTACCCCCAAAATATACAATTGCATGTACCATAGCCTTACACATCTGCATCGCCACTTTTGTCTCTAATCATTCTCAAGACCATGACACCATACCTGATCAAGGAGGAACTGGTATTCAACAAAGAGTAAGCATGTAGCTCCAAAGGCCAACACCATGCTTCTGACTCTTCCCACAGACTGTAACTGATGGGTGGGCTGGGTCTGAATCATAGCAGGAAAGGGCCACTCATGGTCCACTGTGATGCAAGGTAGCTTCTCTGAGTAGGAAAGCTGCCTAACCTATCTCTGCAGCTGGGCTCCTCCCTCAAAAGTTTCTATGCTCTGCAACTTCCCAAAGAGGAAGTTGTCTAAGGGGGTTGCAACCCTAAGTGGTTGAAGCTAACCACAGCTTAATGGCATATATATATATATATATATATATATATATATATATATATATATATATATATGCAATTTCTGTAACTTCTGGCCTCATTTTCCCCTCATACTCACAAAGGGCTAGTTGTATTTCTATTAAATATTTAGAACAAAGTAATAAGTAACTAGAGCAAGATCAATACCGGGTAACCATGGCATGATATAAAACCATTTCTGTCTTTCAGTGCAATGTGTCATTCAAGAATAAAAAATAAAAATGTTTATAATATCCTGGTGTCCCTGTGCACGGATTCGTGCACAACGAAAGGAAATTAATTAAAAAAATATTTTAATATCGCAATAGTGTGGTGAAGGCTTGGGAAGGGTGGGTATGGAGTGGATAAGGTCAATGGGGGCAAAAACAAATAGAGAATTAGAGCAATATCTAAGAGAGCAATGAAAAGAAAATAGGATTCTATCGAGTCTCCTATCTACCTACTGCAGGACTTCTCTGAGGAGCAAATGAGACGAGTCATGGGAAAATGCTTCACAAACATTTGGTTAAACTGTAAAATGTTCGTAGCTGGCTATAAAGCAAGTCAGGTTCCTGGGCTGAAGAAACTCCAAGGAGGCTAGTTGCTAGAGAGAGGAAGCCGGGTGTTGCTATGTGACATCGTTACCATGCGTCCACAGCGACTGTTTCTGGATTGGGCTGGGCTGTGTGCCACATTTTGTGCCATGGAGTCTTGGCAGTGTTGGCTGCGATTTGGTGGGGTGTCACTCTGGGATGGTGGCAGGGCCTGTGTCCCATTTGGGGGAAGCCAAGTATTGGTTTGTCGGCACCAGGTCCATGGTGCTGTTTATTTTTAAATGGCCAGTCTGCATCATGGCAGCTCCTGCATTGAGCATCTGCCCCCTGGTGGTCAGTGCATGTCATAGCTATTGGTCGGATGGACACAGCCTTTTATATATAGACTAGAGGCCTGTTGTACGAAGAGATTTGTGCAATAGGCCTTCCCTTGCCCTGGCTGCCGGCACCGGTTTTCCTCCGGCACCCAGGACCCAGGCCTTCGCTCCGGCCAGAGCCGCCTTCAGTCTTCACTCTGCCTCTTTGTGCCTCTGTATGCAAATTAACCACCATCTTTGTTAGGTTAATTTGCATACTCTCCTGATTGGCTGGTGAGTGTAGCAAAGGTATGGACAATTTACATGTTTGTTTATTATTAGGTAAGATAGTTAGTCTAGGACAGTGGTTCTCAACCTTCCTAATGCCGTAACTCTTTAATACAGTTCTTCATGTTGTGGTGACCCCCAACCATAAAATTATTTTCGTTGCTACTTCATAACTGTAATTTTGCTACAGTTATGAATCGTAATGTAAATATCTGACATGCAGGATGTATTTTCATTGTTACAAACAACATAATTAATTAAAGCATAGTGATTAATCACAAAAACAATATGTAATTATATATGTGTTTTCCGATGGTCTTAGGCGATCCCTGTGAAAGGGTCATTCGACCCCCCAAAGGGGTCGCGACCCACAGGTTGAGAACCGCTGGTCTAAGAGGACAAGTCATGTCAAAATCATTTGCCAACATATATTTTAAAAAATCCTAAAGTACAGCTTGCATACAATATGCAAACAGCCCGCCAAGGAGAGGTTATGACATTAAAATGTCACTAAAATCACTGCTCAGCTATAAGAACTCACACACTTAAAATTTAGCAGCACAGAGCCTACACAGGGTCACAAGAAATAGTATTTAAATGAATAGTCCCAAGCCTATTTTCTGAAGAGACATTTTGCAATGATACAACTATGCTCACCATTTTCTGAAAAATAAAATTCATGAAATTAAACAAAAAATAGAAATTAAAATGTATTTGTCACCCTTGTCTCTCCTTTACTTGTAAGAAGAGCAGAAAATACACATCTTAGTATTAAGAAAATTAAGATAGGTCTGAAGTGATGATATTTAAGATTAACAAGGCTAAAAATTACAGCCAGGATTCAGCCTATTATCAAAAGCATTTATAATGCCAGTTAATGTGAAAGAAATGTGAAATAACTATCAAAAATTCATTGGTATGATCTTTCCTTCAATTTCATTGCTGAAAGCCCTCCACTGCTAACATTTCAAGGTTTCTTACAGTGCTTCTACATATGCTCTCTGACCCTATTAACCGGAAACCTACCTTTCCTCTACACACTGACTCTATCATTAGTCATTGATTCTGCTGAAAACTGGAATCAATTTTAAATGAGTTCTTCACAGCATGGATATTTTTCCACTTATAAATTATCATTCATTTTTCCTAATACTATGCAAATGATATAACAACAACACAGTGAAAAAAAAATGTTTTTGCTGTTTGAAAGTTCCTGGCACATAAAAGCATGTTCTTTTGATGTGTCTGTGTCAGGTCACCAGTCCTTGATCAATGAGAATAAGCCTCTCTAAAGGCAGGCAGGATGTGTCACCAAGCAGGCAGTGATCTGGGTATGGCTTGTCTCAAAGAAGCAATGATTCGCACAGAACTGACCCTGTGTCCCTGGCCTTCTCAACCTAATAACTTTATTTTCAAATACTAAGATCAGATGGATACCAAAGCTAAAAAAAAAATGCACTAGGGGGTGGGGGGGTGGGTGGAGAATATGACATTGATATACTTTTCAAGAAATATACTTTTCTCACTTATAAATGAAATGTCTTCTTTTTTAAAAATTCCACTTCAGTTTGGACAATCAATACAATTCCACAGCTGGCTTTGTGTACATATATATGGTCAAATTTCAGCTGTAAACTCACTCCAGTTCATTTAGTTAGATTATTTCTAATAACGTTTCAAAATAGCTGAAGTTCTAAAAGAGGAGAACCTTTGAAGTGCATCATGAACTAGTCATGAGACATTGAGGAGTGTTGAAAGACTTTGAAAATGTGGTGGTGGTGATGACAAGGGTATAGACTGATAATGAGACATAGAAATGAATGCTCCTACAGCACTCAATATTCTAGTGTTGGGATACACCTATATGCGCATAAATTCCTCAGTTCAACTTTCCCCCCGCCACCCCCGCCTTCCCTCTGAGATTTGTCAGTCTGGTCCATGGCTTCTATGTCTCTGGATCTATTTTGTTCATCAGTTAATTTTGTTCATTAATTTTGTCCCTGTGGAGAGAATAGAGAATTAGAGCAATATCTAAGAGAGCAAGAACCAACTAGATGAAAAGTAGAATACCCAATACCTCTGGCTTGCCTCTTTTCTTACTCACGGATTCTCTCCATCAGCAAATTTTAAATAGTGCTTATCCACTCCTAGACTCTGTTTGCCATCCCATGCCACATTTCAGGAGGAAGGTGTTAGGAAAAACAAATGTGAACCACAGTGGGATTTTGATTCCTACCACCTGGGATTTGACTCGGATGTTTAATTGACGGGATCATATTTTGGTGATTGCATAGATTGCTGGATTAAGTCAATGCTTTGAAAAGCCAATAACTATAAAGAAACAACTGACCAGCAAATGGGTAACTATGAGTTACGAATAGTACCCAAAGCCAACTTATTGAAACTAATCAGATGACACAAAGTTAACCAGAAGTGCCATGGTTCTGCTGATAGCAGTTGCTCTGCGGGCTTCAACCATTCAATTTCTAATCTGGATTCCTATAGCAAAGGCTGTTTGCACTTTGCCCCAGAGATTCTGAGTAAATGCATTTTATTTTTAGGTGTTTTCTCTCTTGACGCTGGGTTCCACAAATATGAAGGAACAAGTCATCCCCCAGGCATGCTAGGAGTTGTTGATGTCTCTTCTCTCTTACTCTGTGGTCTCCTGCAAGCATATAAAATAACAAAAGGCCAAGAAATGATTTCTTTCAGAACAAGCTGGTGCCCTAAAATGAGTATGTTAAAAGGACTGAGTTGCTTTGAAACATTAGGTTGGCCCTTTTTGATTAATCAAAGTTCTTCAGAGTTGAGAGGCTATCTCAATTTTACAGAAAAGAATTATCCTATGAGAAAGAAAGAAAAACCTCAGGTGACATTTTTTTATTAATGCTAAGCGAAATAAGCCAGTCAGAGAAAGATAAGTATCACATGATCTCACTCATATGTGGAATCTAATGAATAAAATTAACTGATGAACAAAACAGATCCAGAGACATAGAAGCCATGGAACAGACTGACAAATTTCAGAGGGAAGGTAGGGGTCGGGGGAGAGATTAACTGAGGAACTTATCTGCATATATGTGTATGCCATGGACACAGACAATAGGGTGGTAAAAGCTTGGGAAGGGAGGGCATGGAGTGGATGGAGTCAATGGGGGCAAAAAACAAAGGGTACATCTGTAATACTGTCAACAACGAAGATAAATTTAAAAATACTATTATTGCCATTCTAACAAAAGGCTGGATTGAGAAAAGTCACACCATCATATTTAATACTATTTTCTTATCTTTGCAGATGCTCAGACAATACCACACATTTGACAGGCCTGAAATTAGTACTGAAGTCAAAGGTATTATATTAAAAGGAACCAAATGACTTGATGATTTCTAAAATAATAATTCAAAATGAGTTTGCCAATATTTCCGAAACTATATGCTCCAGATTAACCTGTAATAATGAGACCAAATAAAATGGAACCTGACTCAATGATCAATTACTTACAATAATTACTCACAGAATTACTCACAGAACTGTGATAAAGTGCTAATTCAACAAAGCTATCAATATATTATGCCTTTAAAATCTTTCAAGAGTCTTAAAATAATTATCACTCAACCTTGATTCTTAAAAAAACTATATTTTAGACAGATTTCTTCTATTACTCCCTTCTAAAATAATTATTTTAGCCAGGGATGATGAGTAAAAGATAACATATCATTGTCAAAGTGAAGACTGGTGTTTCTCAAGGGAGAGACATTATGTTGGAGGCAAATATGATCCCTTTGTTCTTTATCTAAGATCCTTTGATTACTACAGAATCCAGGGTTCAACCAAAAGTGTCAACATTACACTAAGAGGTAAGAAAAAATTTCTTCTTATCATGCCTTCATTATACTGTTAAGATGCCCAGGTCATGCTCTTTCCTACATATGTCAGTATCCCCAACCCCCAAAGAACACAAGGGAATGTATTATTCTGTGGCTACTTGGTCAAAGATGTTATCTTGGTCAGCCCCACCTTCAGGCAGATGAAGCATTAGTCATTCCACTTTACAGACAAAGGAAGTGATTCCCAGCGCATTTCTACTGCCAGAACTTATGTATTCTTCCAACTAAACCAAAAATAAGAGTAATTAATAATAATGCGCAGGGTTTCTATGGTGTCCTTCAATATAATCTTTTATTCATATCTTGATTGGGGCTTCAAACCATTTAGGTAAACGATGTGCAAAATCGTGTGTAGAATGCTTAAGGTGTTTGAAGCAGGAGGTAGATGTCAATCAAATAGACTATGTCATCATGACACTTAGACATAATCTGATTCATCCAGTAATGAGATGTGTGGTCTTGGAAAAGTCAGTTAATCTTTTTTGCCTCATGCTCCTAACCTGTGAAATGGGAATATTACATTGTATGGTCATTGAGAAGATAAAATGAGGAAATACACATTAAGAATTTAATGCAATACCTGGCATACAGTAAATGCTCAATTAGTACACCTATTAATATGCAATTTTCACTCTCATAAAAAAAAAAATCTATTGAAAAATACTAGCCTGATTCCACCACTTCCTAAAAGAGAACTGCTACCTCAAATTATACTTTGTTTCCTCATATCAGACAATGTCATATTTACCCTTTCTCTTTTCTGCAAGTTTAGTAAGCATCCCTGTGTATCAGGCCATGTCAATCACATCAACTGAGATTAGAAAGAACACATATATTTTAATTTTGCCAATAATAACTTATTGGAACAATGCAGAAATCAGAAGGAATTCCTCCTTTATATGCCACTATATCTGTTCATGGCTAATTTTCAATTTCCTAGAAAACGTCTCAATATCTCAAGATATTGGTCTTTAGAGTCCATGAGAAGTGGGTTCAAATCCTAACTTTGCTGCTTACTGGCTGTGTGACATGAGCAATCCGGTTCTCATGATCCTCAATTTCTTCATTTATAATTGGACATATTATAACCTAAGAGGTTGCAATAAGGATTAAAAATTTAAGTTCACAATTAATTGCTCTTTGTCAACATTATTATCAAGTCCTGAAGAAAAAGCTTGCTTTTAGCCATGATTTATTCCTGGGCTAAGACAGTATCCTATCCAATGTACTCTCCAACCAGACCTCAGCAAGTGACTCCTCAAACATTGATCCTGGACATCTTTTTTACACTTCTCCAAATTGATGATATCATTTTGAGTTATAATCCTGATGTTTAAAAGTTCATCATCTATCTAGACACATTAATTGTCAAAGAAGGAGCTCACAATTTCAGCATTACATTTGGAATTTAATTTCAGCCGATACAAATCAAAGCAGTTCTCCCTTGCATCTTCACCACGCCTGACTTTCATAGACTCTCCAGAAAGGTCATGCCACCAGATTCTACAGTCACTCCAGTTGTCCAAAGTAGTATTCTCTATTCTAAACTGTTGCCAGAACTTATTCCATATGCAGAGTTCCAAAATCACATAATCATCATACCCCAAGGATATTATTTCAAATTTTATTATCAGTTGGTCCATTAATTTCATGTAGTTTAAATATTTTTAAAACTTTTTTTCAACAGCTACTATTTATTGAGTCAAGGTCTGGCATTTTCTACACATCACCTCTTAGGCCCTCAGTATAACCCCCTGAAAATTATGTGGCTATTTTTGCACTTCAAGAAATCAGGATGCAGAGAGGCTAAGTGGGCACACAGCCATCAGCAATAGAGCAGAAACGGGAGCCCAGGCCTGTTGGACTGCAAAGATGGTGCTCTATCCATCCACTCATTCAGTAGATGTTCGCTGAGCATATGCTATTTGCCAGACACTATACTGGGGTTATGTGCAGCGCAAAAACATAGCTTAAATATTTTTAACATAACCTCATTAGAGATTTAAAAACATATTTAAAAGAATTATTTTCAAAAAACACTTATTTAAAGATTAAGGGACAGACAAATATATCGGAATGTATTTTATTTCATAAACTAGGGGTCCAGTGCACAAATTTGTGCACCTTGAAAGGAACTGTGGGCCACAAGTCTGTGGTGGGCACAGGGGTGGGTCTCGGCCCATCCTCCGTGCCCCCTCCTGGTCCCTCCTGCCACAGCCCCCAGTGCCCTCTCTGCCCGCAGGCCCGCTCCTGCTGCCACCGTTCCCACGCACTGATGGTGCCAGCTCTGTTTGTACCCGCAGCCAGTGCTGGAGCCACCGCTTGCACCCACTGCAGCACCCGGTACCAGTCCCAATATCTCAGCACCGTCAGCAGGTACAAGCAGCAGCTTCTGCCCCAATTGCCCCTCAGGAGCAGGGGGAGATGGAGAAGCCCTCAGGGGCAATCAGGGCCGGCAGCTGCCGCTCACACCCACTAATGGCACTGAGTGATCAGGACCGGCGCTGGATGCCGGCAGCAGGTGCAAGAGGCAGGTGCAAGTGGCAGCTCTGGTGCAGGCTGTGGGTGTGAGCGGGGCCGGCGCTGGCAGCAGAGCACAGGACCGTGGAGCACAGGAGCAAAGAATTTTCAGTAACCACCAGAGGCTGGCCCTGATGGCAGTAACTGGTGCCCAGCCTTGGTCTGGTGCCCCCGCTTACCTGCTCCACCATCCCGCTGCAGCCACCGTCTGCCATGTTCCGTGCATGCCCCCTGGTGGTCAGTGCACGTCATAGCAACCGGTTGTTCGGTTGTTCCACCGTTCGGTCTATTTGCATATTAGCCTTATATTATATAGGATGCTTAAATTGTGGTCTTATTTAAAATATGAACTCAGAAACCCTAAACTAAACACATGTCTCTCCCAACCACCTGGACATGTGCTCACAATCTGAACCTTGTGAATTTTTTAGAATGAAACATAGACAATTACATTTATTTGGATACATATTAAATGAAAAACTTTCTAGTCAACACATTGAAAGTATAAAGAGAATTGGCCTACTTTCAAGGAAACAATTATAATACACACACATAACCAAGAGGATTTTTAAGCAACACATTTTGAATATATGAGCCTGCTTAGCATGGACAAGACAGAATGTGACAGAGGTAACTGAGGGGGAGGATGTCTGAAGAAGCGAAGCCTACACTGCCAGAGACAGGAGTGAGCCTGCTGCTTGGGAAGAGACACACGAGGGTGGAAACAGGGAAGTTGATTTTAAGACTACTTAAGAGCACGGAGTCTACAATTCATACAGAGAAGATGGTCAAGGAGGAATTCAGATTTAATCATACATGTAAATAGGAGACACTGTAGAATATTAATAAGGAAAAAAAAGATTAAAAAAAGTATTTAGGAAAGACTCCTATCCTCAAATCATTTCCGCCGCTTAAGTGTTCTGCACAAAACTTTTGCTATTCAAATAAGAGAGCTTTTTGTTTTCTTTCTATGGGACAATTTTGGTGGCACTAGCAACATCCAAACTATTTATGAGTGTCTCATGAACACAAAACTTTGATATGACAAAGTATCACCTGCATGCTTTGATGCAGTTTTTAAAGTTTCTGTCTTGTTTTTTTCTTGTGTTTTTTTAATTAAAAATTGTTAATATTGACATTATTGCAGGCTTCTCCCTTCCCCACCCCCAACTCCCCCTCCACCCACCTTGGCTCCCCACTCCTTTGGCCTTTTATCAGGGAACTAAATGCTAAATGCCTCAGACACAGAGTGAAGGCAGTTAGCATTTAGCTCCCAGATGAAAATGACAAGGGACTGAACTAGACTGCAGAGATCTAACATTAACTTCTGTCATGTCCAGGGATGTGGGGAGTGAAGCCATATTAGAGAGAGTTCATGCCAGCACATGCTGACAGAACTCAGCAGCTCCTCAGACAAAGTGGGTATTTCCCTGTCAATACGGGCCCCTCACCTTCCTGGAGAGTCTTAGGCAATCCCAGCTGCAGAAGGATGTGGGTTGCCAAATACAGACACAATCTGTCCACTCTCCTAAAATGAGGTTGATTCTCATTATTCTTAAGGAGTCACACAAGCTGTTGGCAATTTGCTCAAGTGAAGAGCAAACCATATTGAGTAGCTGCGACACTTCAGAACTCAGACAGTGGCAGAAACTGAATGTGCCCACAGCCCCAATTTACTGGCAATTTCTGGACCAATCTAATAATAGCTGAGACAGAGGAAAGAATGAAACCTGTCACACACACACCTCACTAGACGGGCTTTTGCAATGCTCAACTAACAGAAAGAGGGGCCTGTTTAGTAACTCACTCCCTCCTCTTTGCTATTACAAAACAGTCCCAGAACTTCCTGCTCTGGCTGCCCACGCTGATGGCGGCATTACCTGCTTCATACACTCTCCTTGGGCATCCACTAAAGCAATGGTGTGTGAGTACACCTGCAGGAAATAGCATGCTTTATGGAATGACTCATTCATACAATTCAATAATAAAAATAAATGGAAAGACATGATTGGAAAGCTCCTAAAAGAATCTATAATCATAAAAGGGTAATATGCAAATTGGCCGAAGTTGAGGCAGCCAGGGCTGTGAGGGCTGAGGCAGCCGGGGCTGCGAAGGCCAACTCTTTCTTTTTTTTCTTTTTTCTTTTATAAAATATATTTTATTGATTTTTTTACAGAGAGGAAAGGAAAGGGATAAAGAGTTAGAAATATCAATGAGAGAGAAACATCGATCAGCTGCCACCTACACACTCCCTACTGGGGATGTGCCGCAACCAAGGTACATACCCTTGACCGAAATCAAACCTGGAACCCTTCAGTCTGCAGGCCGATGCTCTATCCACTGAGCCAAACCGGTTAGGGCAGGCCTACTCTTTCTTGCACGAATTGCATGCATCGAGCCTCTAGTAAGAATATAAGAAAAGGTTTGGCCTCACTAAGGAAACAAAATAAGGAACCATTTTCCCATTAAAATTTGTCAATATTTCAAAAATAAAAAATGTTCATTGTGTCCGCCAGCATGGCTCAGTGGTTGAGCATTGATCCATGCATGAACCAGGGGGTCACAGTTCAATTCCTGGTTGGGGCACATGACTGGGTTACAGACTCAATCCCAGGGGGAAAGGTATGTGTGTGTGGGGGGGGGGGGAGGGAGGGGGCGGGAGAGGGGGGGGGTCATGCAGGAGGCAACTGATCAATGATTCTCTCTCATCACTGATGTTTCTATCACTCTTCCTCTCCTTTCCTCTCTCTGAAATCAATAAAAACATATTTTTTAAAAATTCATTGCTGAGGAATGCACAATAAATTTGGATGTTTGTACATTACGATTATAAATAGCAAATATTAACACAAACTTTTAAAAGCAGTTTATCAATAGGTACATTATGTTCTGAAAATATACAAAAGGAAAAACAGGAAAATGTTCATGTCAAAAATGTTTGTTATAGCCTTTTATATAGCAAAATAAATAAGTAAAAGTAAAATGAAAAAAAAAAACGCCTATTAAGAAATATGATAAAAAAAATCAATGCTTAGGAAAGCCAGACATGAACAATTTAAAAATTGTTTGTGAAAACTGTATTCCCTGGGGCTTCTATGGTTTTTAAAATTTTGTTGTGAAATATTCCTTACATACAAAATAATAGACAACATATATAACTTCAAGTGAAATTGTATATGTAATATGTATATATAACTATATATAAAAATTTTCTCTATGTCTAGAGGGAAATAATCTGAAGTCTTAACAGTGGTATTTTTTAATAATAAAAGGACAGATATTTTTTCCTGATTTTCCTACTTTCCAAACCTTATTCAACTTCTGTTTAAATATAAGCTCATCATATTTACTGTCTCTAACTTCAAGTGTTAAATTAGAAAAACGTTGAAACCACCATACTTATCTATTTATTTTTTCAGCAAATATTTATTGAGTTCTTCCTATGATCACAAAACACCAAGTATCAAAGGAGAGATAAACACATGTGAGCCATATTTCACACTCTCTGGAAGCTTATAAGAAATACAGCAGGGTAATGGACTAGAAAAGTCGAAAAATAAACTCATCATAAATTTAAGGAATTGAATTCATAAATATAGAGCAGCATTGTGCAAGGTAAAAGATGAGGTAAATTTCATGGTGTCTTTTCCCTTCCTTATGTCATGGTAATCCAATGAACTTCTCTAATTAACAATTTCACATTCTCAGGCAGAATCTGGGATCAAGATGATCAGAAAATTTATCTAGATCAAGGAAAGGAGCCAGAACTGCCTACAAAGCTGTGCTCTGCACTTTTCTAATCTACCTGTGGTTATGTATGAATAATTTTATTCTGATATTATCTTTATAACCATAGGAAACTCATAAATTTCTGACCTATCATTTTGAATACAAATTCCACCCATTTCAAAAATCTACTCTATAATAACCTTTTCTGTAACAAGCAGCTCAAAAATTTCCAAGGCAGTACCTTCCATTTATGGACCATTTTACTCAATTCAAAACACTTATTTTTTTTAATGAATCTTCATTGTTCAGATTATTACAGTTGTCCCCCTTTTCCCCCCCACCATAGCTCCCCTTCACCCGGTTCCCACCCCACCCCATGCCCTTACCATCTCCCATTGTCCTAGTTCATAGGTGTAAGATTTTTGTCCAGTCTCTTCCTGTACCCCCCACACCCCCTTTCCCCCTGAGAATTGTCAGTCCGCTCCCTTTCTATGCCCCTGATTCTATTATATTCACCAGTTTATTCTGTTCTTCAGATTTTTTATTCACTTTATTTTTAGATTCACTTGTTGATAGATATGTATTTGTTGTCACTTTGTTGTTTATAATTTTTATCTTTACCTTTTTCTTCCTCTTCTTAGAGAATGCCTTTCAGCACTTCATATAATACTGGTTTGGTGGTGATGAACTCCTTTAGCTTTTCCTTATCTGTGAAGCTCTTTATCTGACCTTCAGTTCTGAATGATAGCTTTGCTGGATAGAGTAATCTTGGTTGTAGGTTCTTGCTATTCATCACTTTGTATATTTCTTGCCACTCACTTCTGGCCTGCATAGTTTCTGTTGAGAAATCAGCTGACAGTCGTATGGGTACTCCCTTGTAGGTAACTGACTGTTTTTCTCTTGCTGCTTTTAAGATTCTTTGTCTTTTGCCCTTGGCATTTTAATTATGATGTGTCTTGGTGTGGTCCTCTTTAAATTCCTCTTGTTTGGGGTTCTCTGTGCTTCCTGGACATGTAAGTCTATTTCTTTCACCAGGTAGAGGAAGTTTTCTGTCAATATTTCTTCAAGTATGTTTTCAATATCTTGTTCTCTCTCTTCTTCTGGTACCCCCATAATTCGGATGTTGGTACACTTGAAGTTGCCCCAGAGATCCTTACATTACCTTCATATTTTTGGATTCTTTTTGCTATTTGCTTTTTCAGTTTTGGTGTTCTTTGCTTCTTCATATTTCAAAACTTTGACTTGATTTTTGGGATCCTCTAGGCTGCTGTTGGATCTCTGTATATTATTCTTTATTTCATTCAGTGTATTCTTAATTTCGGATTCATCATAGTTTTGAACTCTATATCCAGTATATGCTTTCATCCATTCTTTCATTTGTGACTTGTTTCTTTGTCTCCGCATTTTGGCTGCTTCCCTGTGTTTGTTTCTATGTACTGGGTAGCTGCTAAGTCTCCTTGAGTTGATAGAGTGGCCTTATGTGGTTGGTGTCCTATAGGGACCAGTGGCTCAGCCTCCCCAGTCACCTGAGATGGATGCTCTTGGCACACCCCTTTGTGGGATGTTTGCACAGTCTTGTAGTTAACCCTTGATTGCTGTTGGTATCACTGGGAGGAACTGACCTCCAGTCCAATTGGCTGTGGTGACCAGCTGTGTCTATACTGGAAGATCTGTTGCACAGGAGACACCCTTATGGGGCAGGACTTGCTTCAGTAGGGCTTTGGTGCTCATTGAGTCTGCCCCTTGAGTGTGTCTCTTATGGATGTGAAGAGTTGTAATCCGTTATCATCTCCAAGGAGGTGCAAGGTCAGTCACTGTCTGGGGCCACCCAGGAGGGGCTACAGAGACATCTGCAGATTCCTCCTCTTTGTATGGGGTTTGAAAGTGCCCAGACGAGTCCCAGCTGTGAAGCAAGGCCACAGCTGCTGCCAGGTAGTGGGCCTTCTTTTGATATCTCTGGGGCTCTCTGACCCAGCTGCAGTTTGTTTTAGGCAAAAGGACAGGACATTCATATGCAAAAGCCAATGCACACAGCTTGGGTGGGGTTGTAAATTGGGTGGGGCACGGTCTCTGGGAATCACCAGGGTGGAGCAAACAGCAATGGCTTCCCTGAACCTGAGAAGTTCCTGGTTCTCCATGTCCCACACACCCATGCAGGAATAATGATTGCTGCAAGCACCTCTAAGAGTAAGCCACTCTCATGTTCCTGTCCCAATGCCAGACAGTCCACTTTCTCCCTGTATGCATCTGGGTCCCCCAGAGTCTCGCCCAGAACTGGAATTCAGAGCAAGTGGGAGCTGGTATCTCCCTCCCAGTTTAAAGAACAGCACATCCAGGTGCCAGCACATTCTGTGCCTCCACACCTCTTACCGGTCTCAATGCGCTTTCTCCACCTCTCTAGTTGTAGAGTTTCCACTCAGCCAGCTTTCCCTCAGTTCTGGGTGGTAGTTGTTCTGCCATTTAGTTGTAATTTTGATGTGGTTGTGAGAGGCAGCAAATATAGGTGATACCTATGCCGCCATCTTGGTTTCTCCCCTCAACACACTTTTGAAAACATATTTTCTAGGTGTCCAATGCTGGATTAGACCCTCTTTACACAAGGTGAATAAGAAAAGGCCCCAGCCCTCAAAGAGCTTATACGCAAAAGAGAAACCATGGAGTGCATGAACTCTTGTCTATCTTTTATCTATAGTTTATAGAACCCCAAATGTTCTCCTGGCAGTTTTACCACATTCTTGTGATAGGCACTAAGAAGAGAATGGCTACTTCTGCTTTGCAGTTAAGCTTGGTCAAGAGTGGGTAGCAAAGTAGTTTTAAAAGGACACATAGGAAGCATAGTTGAATAACTTTAGGAAAACTCACTTGAAGATTTGAAGTTTTATAATAAACTTTTTTTTTAAGACTTAAATTTTTCAATAAATAAAACTTGGAAAGCTGCTGTAATCTGGTAGTATATTTAATAGTAATAAATTGAGGCTCAGAGACACAGTAAATTTCCCACTCAAAGTCGTACCAGTAGCTGTGGCAAAAACAGGGTTGGAGGCCAGGACTCTAAGTCATTCCAGTGCTATGGACCTATGGATCATAGATAACCCAGGGTCACATTTTTCAGATTTCACAAACTTTGGATATTGATGGACAGAACCAGGACAATTTTGGCACTGAGCAAGGAAATACCACCAATGCAAAGAGCTGGCAAAATTAAAAAAAAAAAAATACTAAAGTTTAAAGTGAACTAAGTCAACTATGTAACATGAATTTCCAATTGAAAAGCCTGCATTCTCAATCGGTAAGAGAGAAGACAAACCAGTCCCAGTGAAGAGACTGGATTAGTTGCTCCCTCGGGTAGTCCTGCCCTCGAACTGTCAATCTCCGCACATGCCATAGACTACGGCATTGCATGAATGCGACTCTGTTTATCTAAAGGTGATCATCCCAGGGGAGGGGTCCAACAACAAAAATAGACAATAACAAATCCTTCTCGAAAAACCATCTAACTTTACAATGAGTTCCTGAGGGAGCATGTGCCCTCTACATTGAAATTTTCATTAAAAAAGTAGAATAGGTTATCATTTACTGTGAAAGGTATGAGAATAGCCCTGCCAACAGAAAAAGAGATGGACTTGATAAAATTTCAAAGTCATTTCCAACCTTTTGAGACAGCCTGTGAGTCTGAGACTGGCCCTCCTGTCTGTCTGCTACCCAAAGATGCTGCCTCGCATTCGGCTTCTTTGCCTCACCTTTTGATCATTTTATTGTACCCTACGGGGAGACCGAAAACAAAAGAAGACTGGAAACAAATTATATTGAATTTCTTCCCAGAGAGATTTATTTTTGAACACAGAATACAATAAAAGGAGGTAAAGATTGTGGCTAAAATATATTTTGAATTATATATGCATTGTTTATCCCGTTTCTTGATCAACTAGAAACAACCCTGAATGTAACGATAGTAATCACTGACCAAGCTACAGTAGAGAGGAATTGTTCTAGTCAATATTCCAAACTTATATTTTCAGAACTTAATTTTTCTACTCCCAATCAGAATCCATAGAAGTTTAAACTAATTCTCTTTCTCCCATATATCCTTCCTTGTGTCTTTATTTTTTTATAATTGACTGCTAAAAGAAAATTATTCTGAGAAGCATAAGAGAAGTTTCAACATGTAACGAAATTGACTCCCTTTCTATTTAATTTAACTTCAGATGAAAACAATATAAAAACAACTACAACAGTAGAATCCCTCTCATTTAAAATAAGAATGGTAGGTATGCTTTTGGCTTATCTGAATTCATTAGCGCTGATGACCTCCAGATTAATTCTGCTCATCATGAGACAAGGGGATAGACTGATTTTAGCACTTACAACCTAAAGACAATGCCCAAGGTTTAAAGATTTTAATGATTTTTTTAAATCAATATGCATCGATCCAACTATAAGCACTACCCAAAAAGAAAAGCCTCTTAAATTAAGTACATAAAAAGAGGAAATTGAAAACTTCCTGAGCCCCAGGGGTGCAGAAAACAGATAAAAATCATATTTCTGCAGTTTGTTATTCCTTTAAATTCCCCCAGTCCTGTATCCCACATCACATATTCACCAGAGAGAAGTAATGAAGTTCCCTATAGGTCCTCTTGGTACTCATCATGTCCTATAACTAGGTGGCTGACAGAACTTCAGCTCCGTTTGTGCAATTCTGGCACAGAGAACGTCTCCCCAAGTCTCTCTACTCACCATTCTTCTACTTCAGTGTAAGAAAGAAGGGAGGAAAACATGCTAAGGTCCATCTGATCTACCTCATTACACACAAAGCTTATTATCACCTGGATTTAGCAATAATAAATACCTAAAACATACCATGTATATGAAATAACACAATTGTAGAATGGTTAGCCAGCTACATCTGAGTTGATCTTGCACCTCTACCATTGGAAAGAACACCTGGTCTGATCACTAATTTAAATTAAAGTGGGGCTAAAAGACTTTGGATAAACATATAGCAAAAGTGTAGCAAGAGCATAATTGTTAAAAGAGTGGGGTTTTGGAGTCAGGGAAACCCAAGTTCAAATCCTGGCACTGAGACTTAATTGTTCTGGGACCTTGATCTCTGACCATAATTTCTTCCTCTAAAGCTGAGACGATGGTAGTTCCTCCCATGTAAGTGCTTATGAAGTGATAGCTGCAATTATCATTATCTTCTTAACAAAAGGCTCCCTGGACCACAGAAAGTCTCTCTTTGTTTCACATCCAATATCCTGCAGACAAAGGAGGATTTCCTTGTCCTGTGATTTAATCTTAAAATATAATGGTTTAACAAAAAATATTCAGTGAGACCAAGAACATCAGTTTTAAGCAGAGTAGAATCAGAGTCACATTCTAGAAACCAGAAATCACCTCTTAAGATGCACCGACATTACACATTTATTTTCAACAATTCCTTCTAGCTTTGCCAGCTCACCTCGGAGAGCGTCCCTCCCACATGACTGTATTGTTTTACACTCACAGTGGTAGTGGGGGAAGGACAGGGGAGAGGAAATCTCACATCTCATTCTGGGAGATACCCTGGGGAGAAAGGAGCAGGGAGAAAAAATGCATTGGGAACAGAAGTAAGATGTGCTTCGCCTCTAATTTTCTGTGCTTTGGGGTTACCATTTGTTATTTACAGCAAGGAGAGGTAGAATGGATGGGGGTGGAGAAGGAACAGTGGAGGAGGAATCACCACAAATTATAAACAACAACTCTGGCTTTGCAATGGATAGCTTTTCTGGGGACTTCCCAGGGGAGCCAATTAGTGCTAGTTGCTGAGGTGGGTTCTGTCACATAAACCTCTGATAATGCCTACCTGTGCTACCCCTACCTCTGATGAAGTGACACGGCCTCTGTTAATGAGATTTGTGTTCGTCTCCCACAGCTCTAAAGAGTCTCACTAAGGACTCTAAAACAGAGGTCTTAGGGTTACCGGCAGAGGAACTCTAGTGCCTTATTAGAAACCACGACATTTTAAAATAATAATTTGGTTTATTCCCTCTGCTCCTCTTTTCCTTTGCTCCTTATCACCTGAGGCAACAGTGACCACATGCTTGTATAAGTCCTAGTCTGTTGCTCCTCCAACTGCTGGGCCCGACTGTTATCATAAGTGGGAGAGGGGATGTCACAAGGAACAGATCATAAATCCAAGCTTAGAAGAAATGACAAGAATTAGTAATAACTCTAGTCACTGTCTCCAGCAGCAGTGGGAGACACAGCTCACACAAGCTCTACAAAACAGTTAAAGCAGCGTTTAGCTACATCTGGGAAGCTGCCTGGCCAAATGGCTCTTGCAATAAAATTCTTCATAGTATTTCTACTGCTTCAATATATCAAAGCGCAGGATGCCTTGTGAATCCATTTAGTGGACCCTTGGACATACTGATGCCAGTTTTATTGTCTTGCCTCCCAATGAACACCACTCATCCTGAGGGAGGCACACCTCCTTGGTTCCAACTACACAACAATCAAGCAACAAATATTGATTAAAGCCTACGGTAAGTAGGGCACAGTATAAGGCACCTGGAAAGAACAGAAAATGCCTCAAAGTCCTTGACTTTGAAAAGCACAATGAATAAAATCAGCACATTAGGTGATACCACCTGTGAAAAATAGTAAACTGAAAAACCTCAGGGAGTTCTGAAAAAGGAAACAACGAGATAAAATATATGCAGGACCTCCCTAGAGAAGATCAGATATGAGTTTAATTTTTTAAATGGTGACACTTAGATTGGAGGATTGAGTAAACATTTAGGAGCAGAGCCCTAGAAGTGGGAATGCACAAAATGTGAAGCCCTCAACTATAAGATCCAATGAGCTACATGATACTCAGTTTACCTTCAAGCTCAAATCTTCATGAAACAATCAAAGGGAAATAAAAGATAGAGGTCTCTATATTTTGTGCATGCTAAATTCTGCCTGCATTGAGCATCTACCCCCTGGTGGTCAGTGCGCATCATAGCAATTGTTTGTTCTGCTGTTAGGTAAATTTGCATATTTCCCCTTTATTATATAGGACTAGAGGCCCAGTGCACAAAAATTTGTGCACTGGGGGGGGGGGGGGTGGTGTCCCTCAGCCCAGCCTTTTCCCTCTCACAGTCTGGGACCCTGAGAGATTGGATCAAAGCTGGCAGTCAGACATCCCTCTGGCAGCCTGGGAGCCCTTGGGGGATGTCCACTTGCCAGCTGGGAGCAGGCCTAGCTGCAGTCGGACATCCTTAGCGCTGCTGAGGAGGCAGGAGAGGCTCCCACCACCATCGCTGTGCTGGCAGCCATCAGCCTGGCTTGTGGCTGAGCAGAGCTCCCCTTGTGGGAGCACACAGACCACCAGGGGGCAGCTCCTGGATTGAGCGTCTGCCCCCTGGTGGTCAGTGTGTGTCATAGTGACCAGTCATTCCCAGTCGTTCTGCTGTTAGGGTCAATTTGCCTGTTACTCTTTTATTATATAGGATACACACACATACCTTTCTTATGGACACACTTAAATTGTTTCCACCTCTGAACATAGGAGTACATACATCTCTTCAAATTAGTGTTTTTATTTTCTTTGAATAAATCCTCAGAAGTGGAATTGCTGAAATATATGGTAGCTATATTTTTCATTTTTTGAGGAAGCTCCATGCTGTTTTCTATAGTGGCTGCACCATTTTACATTTCTACCAACATTCGCTATTTTTTGTCTTTTTAGAAACAGCCATTTGACAGTTGTGAGGTGACATCTCACTGTGGTTTTCATTTGCATTTCCTAACTAGTGATATTGAACATCTTTTCATATGTCTATTGCTCATCTCTAGGTCTTCTTTGGACAATGTCTGTTTATGTCCTCTGCCCATTTTTAATGGGTTGTGTTTTTTTATATTAAGTTGTGGGTAGTAACTAAAATATATAATATCCAAAATATAGAAAGAAGACTTTGAAAGACATAGTAAGTGGAATCAGGTACCTGTTCATGGGATTGAATAAAAAAGGAAACCCTGAAGTCTGAGAATCTAGCAATCTAAAAGGTTATACGAGAAAAAGGTCAGCTTCTGAAGAGAAAAGTGCTATCTGGTGTCTTTTTAATGTGCTCCCTTTTCTTCCCCAACACCTGTGTGGCCAGTGGCTTCACCCTTTGGCACCAGGTGCCTGGGAGGATGCTTGCAGGGAATGTGGGAGAGGCAGGAAACTGGGCAACCTCCAGACTCCTGATTCCTGTTCACTGACACCATCCACATTTGGTTGTATAGCACTTACCCAAACAATGTCATTTTGTTCAATGTCATTTCTATAAACTACATGCATCAGTCCTCACTTCTAGGTGGATATACAACCTAACGTAAGACACTTAAAATGTTCACTTCTAAGAGGACAGAAGGAAGGTATCTGAAAGTCACACCCATCTGGCTGTCCTTTCAGGGCTTTCAGTGAAGTGGAAATAGAAAGGCAGGGGGTCCATTTTCGCTGGGCTTCCATGCTCAGCCAAAACTTGTAAGGATGTTCTCTGGTGCCACAGGCTAAATGGTAATGAGCCAACCACCTTCCTTCAGAGCAGGCTGAGAGGACCGAAGAAAAGCATGTGGGTAGCATCAAACCTGCATGTTTCTACCCAGACCACTCAGGGTCTGCTTTATTCTTTCTGCTTCTCCTTTAACCAAATGTTACTTAAATGACAGCAGAACACTCAAGGAGGTGACACAATGAAACACTATGCAAAAAGTAATTGGCTAAGGAGTTAAAACTGTGTATACATTTTGATTACACTTACATTAGAAATATGCTTGAAGGGAAAGCATATTTAGAAATAAATACAACTGCATATTAGCCAAGGGAAATAGGGAAGGAAGGAAATCGTTACCAAGGCCAGTGACTATTAATCAGCTTCTGCAAGTGGTTGGGGTTAGGACAGAACTACTTCGTGTATTTTCTAATTTTCAGGAATAAGGTTATAGTACATATATTTTTAAAAACATACATACACATAAAAGATAATTGGGACATCCAAAACCATATGCCACCATATGAGCTGTTTATTAGATGGGAGGAAGGACTTGTGCTGGAAGCGGACACACTCAGGTTGTCTCTTATTGTGCGTCTTTGAGCAACACACTTACCCTTTAGGTCTCAGTTTCCTCACCTATAGAAACAAGGGTAACACCAGCTACCCCGTAGCATTTCCTCGGGATTAAATGTTATAACATCTGTGAAAGCACCTCGGCCCGTACTGGCATTTGGAAATACTCAAAAATGCTCATTTCCTTACCTTTATACAACTCTTCTGTTCCAAGCAGGGGTTCCATCCTCTGATTTGATTCAGGGCTCTCTGCAGAGATTATATTGTGGAGGGCTTAACAACTTGCTAAAAAATTATCAGACAGCTGTTTCTAGATCTGTGTTTGCAACTTTATGGCACCAGTGAAAACACATTTCCTTTATAAAATCTGCTGTCTGTGGCAAGATGGATCAGGGCCCTGCAGGGCTGTTTGACAAAGTGAAGGCATCTCACTTTTCCAGTTGAAAGGCCGGCTCTAGTGTGTGTGTTGCTCTTATTGGTGGTGCTTTTCCCCTCACCTACTGCCTCACTGAATGTTGTGAAAAGACAGAATCACCCAAAACAGGGAAGGGGGTGCGGTTCTAGCCCTGCACTTGGCAGGCTATTCAGGCACCAGGCAGGGAATGGTGTCCAGGGTGGTGAACGGTCCAGGCACAGCACAGACACAGACTGGCCTCCATCCTGTTCTGCCATCATCATCATCATCATCATCATCATCATCATCATCATCAGGGTTATATAACAGAAACTGCCAGATAATGGAAGAAAACAAGCATTCTCAAAGCAAAAGTCTCTATCATCCTTGCACACAATAAAATTGCAAAGTGTGTGGGGAAATGTAAAGAAGGTAATAGGTGCCAAATGCAGTGCTCTCAGACACATTATAGTATTCACTTACTTAGAGGAGGCATCAGTAACTAGAAGCTATTCCTCTTGGTCTCTCCAAAAAGACGTGTTTTGATAGGAAGGAGCAAGGGAGCTGCTCTGAAGAACAACAGCAACAGCCACCACGAATGGGGTTTCTCCGCGGAGGTAAAGGGAACCTCTCCAGGTGTGCTCTGGTTCCTCAGGCTTAGCAATTGACAGAGCATCCATGAGGACCACATGACTGAAGGGATGCTTGCAATGTGATCCCAAGTCTTCCGGACAGCCTAGTTTTAGGTCAAAGTTTAGAAGCCCAAGATCTAGGCCTGACTCTTTTTCCATTATCTTCTAAATGTGAGAGTTATACTGTTAATAAAAGCGTATTAATCTGGGGTCCAAAATCTCATTGCAATTATGTGCCAAATTTCTGTCTATGGGCAGGTATTTTTTTAAGAAGAATTCTGTATCATTCATCAGATCCTCAAGGGGAATCATGGTCAAAAAATATATTGAAAACAACTAAACTAAACAAGTCATAACTTCTCTTCCAGGTCTCATTGCCAGAGCAAGTTTTCTTTGCTTATAAGAGCAATACACACTTATTATAGACAATTTGAAAAAGGTAGCAAAATGTAGCAAAAAAAATGTAGCCATAATTGTGCCATCCAGAAATAACAGATAACAGATATATTATATATATATATATATAATATTTCTGATGGTATGTTCAATGTTATGTTCTGCTACATTCCACATTTTCACACATTGGTAGTTCTTCAAAAGTAGGACCTTTGTCAAATAATATTTCATCATGAGTACTAATTTTATTTTAACTATTCCTCTGTTGTAGAACATCTATGTTAATTCTAATGTTTTGTCATTATATATAATGCTGTTGTGAACATTCTCAGGAGTCAAATTTTGCATGTTATGTTTTTGGGAGTAAGGAGAAGCTACTAAAAGTTTTTGAGAAAGAAAATAGCAAAATCAATATTTGTCTTATGACAGTACCGAAGTTGAATTGAAGTGGGACAGGCTTGGTGATAAGGTAGAAGGTTATTATCTGAGAACCTGAACTAAGAAAGGGCTACTGAGACGAGACACAGATCCAGATGTAGAGCACGTCTTAAAGGGAACTTAACCACAAGTCAGTGATTTGAAGGAAGAGAGGAGAGTACAAATCTAAGCTGAGGTTTCCAGCCTTCACGACTGGAAGATCAAGTGTACCACCAACCGGAGTAGGAAATAAGACTGAGGAGCCCAATTTAGTGAAGATTTTTTGACATAGTAAAGTTATTAGGAAAGAGAAGTAGAGATTTTCTTTCTTTCTGACTGGCTCACTCATATGTGGAATCTAATGAACAAAATACATGGATGAACAAAATGGATCCATAGACATAGAAGCATGGAACAGATTGTTGAATCTCAGAAGGAAGGTGGGGGAGGGTGGGTGGGTGGGCAGAGATCAACCAAAGAACTTGTATGCATATATGCATAACCCATGGACACAGACAATAGGGTGGTGAAGGGCTGGGGGTGGAGTAGGCTAGAAGAGGTCAATGGGGAAGAAAAAGGGTCATATGTAATACTTTCAACAATAAAGATTAAAATGTTTAAAAAATGAATAAATTTTTTTTTAAAGTAGAGATTTTTTTCAAAGGTGTCTCTGCTTCTCATTAAAGTCCCTCTGAAACAGTAACTCTGAACTTAGATTTAAATGTCATCTTCTATTTAAATATTTACCATGTACAATTTTCTACCTCATTCTTGATTACTGGAATATGTTCTTTCTAAAAGCCATCTTGCCAAGCAAAGATATATATGCATTTTTCATAAGATTCTTTGAAAACACCATTTTTACTGATTCCAGAATACCGAAGACAATTAAAGATGTGGATAGTGACTGATTGGCAGGGAGGCTGCTGATGTTACTTTCATTAAAATGAGGTTATTATTTTTATAGCCACCCTCACTAGTATGATAAATCTCTTCAACAAGTATTTATTGAAAGGCTTTTTTCCTGAGCAGGCACTGGTACTAGGGACTGATGGTATTAAATTAAAGAAAACTGGGATCAGGCTCAGAGAAATGTAGTTGATCCAATTTTTTCCTTATAACTGAAAATTAAGGGAACAAAGAAGATAACCAGTTTCTTCTAACCTCTAATCCTCCAATTTCACCTTCTAATTCTTTCCTGCACAGTTCCATACTGGGTGAGAGGAAAAATGACTAGTTACATTGAGAGCCAGAGAGGTATAATCCCCACAAAAGAAAAATCCCTCTAACAATTGTGAAAGTCAGAGAAAGTACTAGGAGAATGTTTTAATAGCCCCAAGTCTTGCCTGTGCTAACCCAGTTTTCAGGTAAGACAGTGGGAAATGTGATATGAACAGCTTAATGTGTCAATTGAAATGAAGCAGGGCACTTAAATGGCCTCAAACTGAGTGATAGACTGCACTAGGCCATGCATTTCTATAGAAAGTAAAAGACAACCTTTCCTCTAAAGAAACACGAAATAATTTAAAAGAATGGCACATAGCATTAAGAATGGCAAAGCAGCCCAGCTGGCATGGCTCAGTGGTTGAATATTGACCTATGAACCAGAAGGTCAGGGTTCGATTCCTAGTCACGGCACATGCCTGGGTTGCAGGCTCAGTCCTCAGTGTGGGGTGTGCAGGAGGCATCCAACCATTGATTCTCTCTCATCATTGATGTTTTTATCTCTCCCTCTCCCTTCCTCTCTGAAATCAATAAAAATATTTAAAAAAAAAAAAAAAAAGAATGGCAAAACACTCCCATGATCCCATGATCTATGCCCTAATTGCAGAGGATAAACTTGAGCTGAACCCTGAAAAATAAGATTTAGAAAAGCAGAGATGTAGAATCAGGTGTATTCGAGGGTAATTCCTGTGTGAAAGTACATACGGAAAGGCACAGAAGCAAGAATAAGTGTATCTAATTCCCAAATCAGATGCAGTAGCTCAGAGAAAGGAACTCCACTCGCACTCAGTGTACCAGGCTCCCCCTAGAGGAGAAACACTGAGATTCATTTTGAACTGCATTGTGGTCTGCAAAGAGACCCTCCACTTGGAAGCCAGCATCAAAATTGAGGTGGGCAAGGGAGGTGTGTGTGTGTGTGGGGGGGGGGGCAGTAGAGGGGAGGATGGGGACCAAAGGAGACTTTGCTGGGGGCGATGGGCACATGATGCAGTGTGCAGATGATGTTTTATTGCATTGTACACTTGAAACCTGCATGGTTTTGTGAACCAATGTCACCCCAACAAATTCAATTTTTAAAAAGGGTGCTCTACAAATTGCTAAAGAAGATGGCCTGATAAAACCGGAATCAGGAGCTGCTGTGACATTCAGATGCCCTCGAGGATGCAGAATTCCACGGAACACTGACAGAGGTGCTCAGCTGAAGTGTTCATCACAATCCATATGCTTATGCATTCACTGCTTACTAAACTTTGGTTTATGTTACAAGATTTCCCTAGGCAAACGTGCATGTAGGAAATGAGCTGCAACCTTCTAGACCTGGCATGGTCTTCGAAGTTTGGGAAAAAGGTTCCCACAGATCTGCAGACCTTTTTGAATGGTATTAGTTCACTCACCAAAGAGCACCAGCTCCATAACCTGAAGGAGTTTTATTTTTCTCTGACCTACTGCTGACTAGGTGTATAATGGAAAATTTACCACACACAGCCTGGGAACCCAGGTAGAAAAAAAGGCCAATACTCAGAATATGGCATTGTGTCAGTGAAACCAGGAATCTCCATCTGGTTTTTGGAGGAAATGGAACAATGGAACCTGGGGTGGGCGGGGGGTGGGGGGGGGGCGGGGACGGCGAGGAAACCTGCTGCGAGTATATGAAGAATGTAATTGTTAACTAAGGTCCTTTAAAAATTATAGTCTGACACCTTGGAAGAAGAAATATGTCACTCAGCCTAATTAGCATACTCCTTCTCCACTTCTTTGAGATATACTTTTTCAGATACCCTTCTATAAGAAGCTGAGAACTATGATAAAGAGAAGCTCCTACCTGTAATGTGGTGTGTGTATTTCTAACAGTTACATCTACCTCAGAACCTATCTCGCTCACTGATTTGCCATGGCAAGTTCCTTTCTTTATACTTTTATTAATATTATGATTTTATTAATATATCAAAAATATTTATTGAGCATAGACTATTATATAGACACAGGGCTTGATGCTAAGGACACATTGGTGAACAAGCTTACCCTATAGAGAGCTACTGAGGAAGATAAACCAGTAAAGAGGAAACTGAAGTTCAGCGTGATGATTGTCACACTGGGGAGAATAAAAGGTTATGTCACTCAGCCTTGAGAGGGGTGGGATCAAGGAAGGCACCTGTAAGAAATGAACTGCAATCTTTTAGACCTGGCATAATATCTCAGCAAGAAGAAGAGTGAGCATTAGACACATGGGAGAACGGAAAGACACTCGAAGTAAAGTTATCACTTATTGAAAGTCTTAGAACCTACAGAAAAAAATACATATAGGTTAAGGTAAAGAGAATTCCTAGAAAGGTGAGCAAGCACTGAACCATTAATAGTTTTAAAGTCATATTAAGGATCTAGACTTAATTCTGCCAGCAATGGAGAATCACTAAAGACTTTTAAAGATGAGAAGTGGCAAGAATAAACACTCTGGATGCCATTTGGAAAATGGATAAGAGAAGGCCAGCCTTAAGGCAGAGAAATTAAATTAGGACTGTGCAATTTAAGAGGTGATGAAGACCTGAACCAGAGCACTGACTGTCATAATGGGGGAAAATACATGGATTCAAGAGTGCTAGAATCCACAGACCCTAACAGTAAGTTCCATTTGGAGTGAAAAGGGGGGTGGGAGTCAAGTAACTTCCAAATTATTTATCATTGACATAGAAAATGCAGGAGACACAGATATGGTGGAAAAGATTTCTGTTAAGGGCACACTGAGTAAGAGGCAACATTGTCTTAGAGAAATATAAAAAAAGATGTCCAGTAATTGTCATGTCAGAGAGATATCTGAACTGGCCTTGTAGAGTTGAAGTGATCAGCACATGGGTATTTCTTGATAACACTGCAATCAAGAAATCAATGGTGAACATGCCCAATCAGAAAGTAGTGAAATGAGAAGTTCTAAAGACACTGGTCTCAAGGCATTGTCTTAAAGATGATTACAAGATCCATGTTACCTTAAAGTGGAGGGATCTAACCCTCTCCCAATACCCAGGAATGATTAGCTCATCCCATCAGCTCATTTCTGACTGGGAAAGAGATCAAAACCTTGAAAGGTGGTGAGTGAGGCAAATGTAGATGGACAGAGAGTACAAGATATAGAAAGTAGGATGTTCAACATTGATTCTAGAAAATAAGGGATAAAACCATCACACCTGGGATTCTTAGGTGACTGAGAAGCAACTTAAGTCAGTGACCTTAAAAGAACATAAATAGCATGTGGTCCACAACCTAAGGTACAAAGCATCTGGGAAAGTTCATTTACGTCCCATGCGCTCTCGGCATTCTTACATAGAGCCTATCTAGACTGGTTGTTCTCAACCTCGGCCGCATTGCCACTTGGGAAATTTTAAATACAAATGTCCAGATGCCCTATAAACCCTTATTACTCAAATTGGGGCCACCTACCAGCATCATTAGGATCCTGTGGAAGTCTGCTAATAAAAGCCTCAGGCCCCATATCAGACCGCCAATCAAAATGAGTATTTTTGTAAGATTCCCCAGGAGATTTATGTGCACTTTAAAATTTAAGACATGCTGTCTCAGAATTACTTGAAGGGCTTGTTAAAATATAGACAGCTAAGTCAGGACTGGGGCTTGTGAATTTGCATTTTTACTAAGTTCCCAAGTGAGGCTGCTGCTGTAGGTCTGAGACCATCTTTTGAAAATTTTTGCCACAGAGCAATTAAATCAGAATCTCCCCAGGTGGGACCCACGCATCAGTATATTTCAAGCTCACGAAGTGATTCTAATTTGCAGCCAATGTTGAGAACCACTAATAACAACAATTTCTGTTTCTGATTATAAGGAAATAAACATTCTCTAAACATCAACTTAAACTCGTGATAAAAGTATTCTTTAATATAAGATGAATTTTGATTAACCAAAGAAGAAAGAAAAATGCTGCTTCATGTTTAGTGACTCATTTCCAGAAATATGTTTGGTTATAATTTTTTAAAAAAGAAAAGATCACAGTAAGTAATCATTATCTTAGTCATCATAGTAACCATCAAGTCAATTTATTAACTTTATTTTCTTGTGATTCTTATTCAATTGGGTATTGGCATTTTGAAGTCCACAGTTTTGTCATCTTTTAGAAGTCATTCTGAATAAATCATTGCTTCCAATCAGCCTATGAAACCAATTCTTTCCTTCTTTCTTCTTGCTTTAAATTTCTTTTTTTCCCCCCTAGTTTCTCGAGATGGGAGTTTAGATTATTTATTTCAGGTGTTTACTCTTTTGTAATGTGTACACTTAGGGCTATAAATTTCCCTCTCAGAACTTTAGCTCTGTCCCACAAATTATATATTGCATTTTTACTTTTTATTTCATTTGATATATATTTTTTTTGTTTCCTGAGATATCCTCTTTGACCCATGGATTATTTAAAGTTGTTGTTTAGTTTTCAAGAGTTATTGATTGTTATTGATTTCCTGTTTGATTCCATTGTGGTTAAAGAACCACGCCTGTATAATTTTAATTATTTTTACATTGGTTGAAGTTTTTTTATATCTTAGGACATGGGGTCTATTTTGGTATAGGTTCAATAGAAACTTGAAAAATGTGCATTTTGCCGTTGCTGGGTGGAAAGTTCTCTAAGTGTTGCTTAGTTCCTATTGGCTAATGATGTAGTTCAGTTCTTCTATATCCTTGTTGATTTTCTAATTGTTCTACCAATTATTGAGAGAGGTGTTGAAATCCTCAACTATAATTGTGGAATATCTATTTCTCTTTTTTATTTTAGTCTTTACTTCCATATTTCCAGCTTTGTCATTTGCTTCATACACATTTAGGAATGCTATGTCTTTTGTTGGAGTGACCTTTACCATTACCTAGTGACTCTCTCTCTCTCTTGAATCTGAAGTCCACTTTATCTGATCATAATATAACCACTTCTGCTTTCCTTTTATTAATTATATCTGATATATGTTTTTATCCCTTTTTATCAACCTGCCTAAATCATTACATTTGAAGCATGTTTCTTGTGGACAGCATATAGTTAGGTCATAGCTTTATCCCACAATGTCAGTCTCATTCCACAGTGTTTTTTCATTGGTGCATTTGGACCATTCACATCTAACGTAACAATTAACATGCATGGCTAAAGGCTGCATTTTATTATTTGTTATCTGTTGGAATTCTGTTTTCATTCCTCCTATTTTCCTTATTTTGTCTTCCTGTGGGTTACTTGAAAAATTTGAAACTCTATTTTGATTTATCTATAGTGCTTTCGAGCATATCTTTCTGTGCAGCTGTTTGAATGGCTGCTCTAGATATTACATTATGTATACATAACTATCACAGTCTATTGGCGGTGTCATTTTACTAGTCCAAATGAATAATAGAAACCTTACCTCCCTTAGCATCTCTTTGCCTTTCTGCATTTATAATTCTTTTTAAAAAATATTTTTATATGTTTTTATTGATTTCAGAGAGAGGAAGGGAGGGGGAGATAGAAACATCAATGATGAAAATCATTGATCAGCTGCCTCCTGCACGCCCCCCGACTGGGGATCAAGCCATGACCTCCTGGTTCATGGATCAACCATGTGACCTGACCAGAATCAAACCATGACTTCCTGGTTCATGCGTCAATGCTAAACCACTGAACAACACTGGCCAGGCTCATTTATAATTCTTAAATAATTCCTCTACATACATTTAAAAACACATCAGAAAATATTATAAATTTTGTCAACCATCAAACGTAATTTAGAAAACTCAAGAGAGAAGGAAAGTCAATTGTATTTATACTTTCATTTACCATATTCTTTTTTTCTTCCAAATGTCCAAGGTTCCATTATTTCCTTTCATTTAAAGAACTTCCTTTAGCTATTCTTTCAGTGTAGGTCTGCTTTTAACAAATTCTTTTGTTTTCATCTAGGAATGTCTTGATTTCCTCTTCATTCATGAAGAGAATACAGAGGGCATTTTTACTGAATATAGGATTCTGGTTTGACAATTCTTTTTTTTCCAGTACATAAATATAGTATGCCATTTCCTTATCATCTACATGGTTTCTTATGAGAAATATGATGCCATTTAAGTTAATTTTCCCTTATTCGTGGGGTGTCATTTTTCTCTGGCTGCTTTCAAGATTTCCTTTTTTCTTTAGTTTTTAAAAGTTTAATTTTGAAATGTCTTGGTGTGGATTTCTTTGGGGTTATTCTGTTTGTGGTTCATTCAGCTTCTTGAATATGTAGGTTTATGTTTTTGGTCAAATTTAAGAAGTATTGAGCCATTATTTCTTCAAGTGCTTTTTAGCCCATCCCTCTTTCTCCTCTCTTTCTGGACTCTGATGAGATGAATGTTAGATCTTTTTTCTCTCTCTATTTTGCCCATCCACTGAGATTTTTGGTTCAGGTATGAACTTTTCTATTTCTTTACTGAGGATTTCTATTTTATTATTTATTCAAAAGTTATTCAGAATTGCTCACTGAACCATTTTTTAAATTTATTTTTATTGTTTAAAGTATTACATATAGTATTACATATATCTCTTTTTCCCCAATTGACTTCCCCCCAGGCACCTCCTCCCCAGCACATCTCCTTGCCCCCTTAGTGTCTGTGTCCATTGGTTATGCTCATATGCATGCATACAAGTGCTTTGTTTGATCTCTTACCCTCTCCCCCACCCCTGCCTTCCAACTGGAGTTTGACAGTCTGTTCGATGTTTCTCTGTCTCTGTATCTATTTTTGTTTATCAGTTTATGTTGTTCATTATATTTCATAATCAACCATTTTTACCATGGCTATTTAAAAGTCTTTGTCAGAGAAGTCTAATGTCTGCCATCTCAGTGTTGGTTGGTGTCGAATAATTGCCTTTGACTTTCAGTTTGAGATCTTCCTGGTTCTTGGCGTGTCAAGTGATCTTTTGTTGAAATCTGTACATTTTTATTATGATATAAGACTCAATATCTTATCTAAACCTTCTGTTTTAAGTAGATATCTTTGACACTGCCCTGATGCTGCCCCACGATTGCCATGTGGAGGCAGAAATCCAAGTCCCCCACTCAGCATCCTAGTGGGATGGTCCTCACTTCTGTTGGGTGGAGGTAAGAATTTTGGGAGTTCCAGCTCCCAACATGGTCTCCACCGTGATGGGCATGGCCTTATTATTACTGGGCCATGGGGAAAGGAGACTGTTCACTAGAGCTCCTCTAATGACATCCCACTGACAGGTGGGTTTGGAGGACCCAGGTCCCCAAGAAGTCTCTACTCACACTGTGGTGGATGGAAGGATGAAGGTAGAGATAGAAGTCCTTGTCCCCTCCTTGGCTTTTCCCCGTGGGCACATTATTACAGCTTCACGACGATGAAAATCTAGGCTCCCATGTGGCCTTTGTTGGCATGGGAGGAAGAGAGTCTCTGCTGTTTGTCCAGAATAGGACAGTTATTGTCTAAGAGTTTTCTGTCTTGCTAGCCTGCCCCTTTCCTGGTCCTTTGGTTAGAGAGAGCAGGCTTTTGTGGAGGGTATTTTTTTTTAGTCTGTGTCCATTGGCATCTTTGGGTTTCCAGTTTTTTAGGTCTCAGTCTGAAATACATGAGGGGGAAAAAAGGAACTTACCACTATGTTGTCCTTAGGGTCTTAAGGTCCTAAAAAGCCTTCCTTCTTCTTGCCATCTGTGTGTGTGTGTGTGTGTGTGTGTGTGTGTGTGTGTGTGTGTGTGATATTTGTAGCTGTGCTTAACAGGAGGAAAACTGAAAAGTATGTATACTCCATCTTCCTGGTAGCAGACTCCTCCTTTTTTTAATATGATAAGTAAACTAACGAATATGATAAAAAGTTATCCCTTAAAGAACAGAAATTATACAAAACATTACCAAATTACTAACAATTGCTAAAATACAATTTTCAAGAAGCACATCAGGAACAAGTACAAAACAAATTGCTCGATATAATCTGAGGCAGAGAGAGCTATACCTTATGGCCTTAGGCTCATATGACCAAATGTCAGAAATTACTAGAACCTCCAGCACTCAATGTCTGAGAACAGGACACATGATATACCTAACGAAGTTACTTAGCCCCGCCTCGATAAACAGCACTGTTGTGAGAACTGAGTGAGTTGAAAAATGTTTATCATTTATAATAGCGTCTGCCTCCTCACATTTAAGGCTCTATAAATGTCAATTATTAATGTTACTAACTAAATATGCACGTTACCTAAAATAAGGGCTTCCTGAGATAACAGGAGTCTATCCAGTGTAATTCTTAGGCCACAATTCCCCAAGGCTTGGAGGCCAGTGTTGAAGAGGACACTGTGATCACTGAACTTAACATGGGAAACACATGCTGCCAGTTATGAGCATTTTAAACGATTTTAGGTTAAATCTTAAACTTTCTTAAGCTAACAACCAGAATTATTAATGTAGTTTAGGAAGGAATATTGAAAAAAGATATACATACAGTGAGGGGAGAATTAAATTTACAACTGCTCACTCCACTCTGTTTCAGGAGTAGACTTCTACCTGTCTACTAAATAATAATCTTCCCCAAACATATCTCAAAGTTTCTCAAAATCATCAAGTCCAGTATCAAACTCCTCTTCCTTCCTGCTGAAACCTGCTCTTCCTCCAGATTTCTCTATTTCAGCATTTCACTAATGAACCATGAGCCTCCAAGGAAACCAAGACAGAAATCATAATCATCCTTTATTCTCCATTCCTAAAAGTCACTAACTTTACTGATTGTATGTCTCAAAGCACTTTAACCTTGTTCCTCTTATCGCTCCCCACTGTAATTTCTATAGTATAGCTGTCACCCATCCATTCCCCTTTAGTGCTCCCATCTGACCCAGTCCTTCTGTCCAGCCTCAACATCTATTCTCTTCTCCCCCTCACCTGGATCAGGGCTATAGCCTGATCAAGTAGTTTGCTGCTCCCCCAACTCAATGCCTTTGCATATGTGGCTCCCCACTGCTTGTATTGCTTTCTCACTCTTCCCTTTTTATTTCCACCTGGCAAACTTCTATTCACTCCTGAAAACCAAGTTGAATAATTCTTTTCTCTTCATTTCCCTAAAAAATCTAAATCCTATCACTTCTGGCTCTTTTTCTATTATCTCTATCTTTCTTAAGCACAGGGATATGTATTATTCATCTTTATAACCTTAGTGCTATTGAAAAAGGTGGACCATGAACTCTAAGAAACTTGAATTCAAACTTTAGTTTTGTCACTGTGACCTTGAATAGTTTACTTTATATCTTGTCAACTAATTGGACTGAGAATAGATTATAGCTTGCAGAGACGTTGATCTTGTCAACCTCAGGTTACATGGGTGAGACAGGGAGCCAAAAAAGGCCTTGAGCTAATGGCCTATGATTATCTTAAATGCCCTTAAAATATATGTATCATTTCTGTGTGTACTAAGACCAGAGAAGTTTAAGCACTAAATTATTAACTGGCTGGTTGAGTATATGAAATCACTGATAATAATACCTAATTCAGAAGATTATTAAAGGGATCAACTAGCACAAAGTCTGAGATATGGTTGGTACTTAATAAATATTAATTCTATCCATCCTCTTTTCATTTTTCTCTCTATAAAGCCTTTCTCCACTTGTTTTTCCTATGCTCTTCCTTTTTTTTCTGAATATTATTCAATCATTTCCACATTTCTTCTTCCTCTTTTTTCTATTTCATTTACTTTTCTTTATGCAGACAATTATTTCCTTTTATCCTCACTCTACCCTCATTCAAACTCAAGGAAACACATTTCAAACCTGGCTTTCCTTTACTAATTCTGCGTGCATACTCACACTGCACCACCACCCCTAAACAAAGCAACTTTGAATATTGAAAAAGATGTATCCAGCTTTTTCCAAATAAAAATTCTATGAGAGGAAGGAGGATGTATTTTCAAGGAGAACATGTCTCATACAGTTTTTAACACAACCAAAACTCAGAAAAGAAAAGCAAAAGAAAGGAGAAGTAACAGAAGAAGTAAGAACAAGAGATTGTGTTACGATAGAAATAACATTGCTTCAAACAATATTTTCAACATCTGAAACAAAGAAGTCATTATCATTCTTGGAGTGAAGAAACTAAATTGATTAAAATTCATGTGGCATAACAATGAATCTCTTAAAAGAATGAGAGAGTGAGAAATCTAAAAAATATATATTACCTTAGATGAGTTATAACAAACATTAGTCTTAGGAACTAGTCACCCAAGATGATTCAAGAAAAACAGGAGTGCATGGTGAAAAACACTTGTATTATGCTACATTTGATCTCCACTTCACCAATAAATTTAGCATATTATAGGTTGGAAATCCTATAATTCGTTCAATTTGGTCTAATACTTCCAAAGCTTCAGTGGCAGTGGAATCATTGTATTTCCTTAAAGTAGTATCTCATTAAAAAAAAAATTATGAACTCTGGATTAGAAACCAAACGGAGCCAATCATCACCAAAAATGTACCATTTTAATTAATTTATTACTGAATCATTATAGAATGTCCAATATGTGCCAGGCACATTTGGATATTGTGATATCAATGAGTTAAAGAAATAAAAATCCCTGCCCTTATGGGGCTCATATACTAGTGGGATAGAGGAAGATAATACACTTAATAAATCACTAAATTGTATGTTAGATTAGAAGGTATCCAGTATTGTTGACCCTTAACCAATGTGGGGGTTGAGGTGCTAATCCCCTACACAATTGAAAATCCACATATAATTTTTAGTCCCCCAAACTTAACTACTAATAGCCTACTATTGACTGGAAACCTTACCAATAACACAAACAATTGATTTAACACATTTTGTAGAAATATTATAGTCTGTATTCTTACAATAAAGTAAGCTAGAGAAAAGAAAATGTTATTAAGAAAATAATACGGAAGAAAATAATAAGGAAAAAAATTCCTGTATAAGTGGACCCTGGGTTGTTCAAGGTTCAACTATACTGGAGAGAATAAATAGTGCAATAACATTAGGATTACACTTTTAAATAAGAGAGTTAGGGTAGGCCTCAAAGGAAGGGTAACCTTTGTACAGAATCCTGAAGGAAATGGAAGAATGAATCAAGTGGAGATCTTGAGGGGAAAACTACCCCAGGTGAATTTACAGCCAGTAAAAATGCCCTGTAATGGGAATATGTCTGACATGTCTACGACAGTGATGAGGCTGGCATAGCCAGATAGATTAAGAGTAGGTAGTAGGATGTGAGGTCAAGGAAGTACTGAAGGGCCAGATCAAGTAGGATGTTACAAGCTGAATTGTGTTATGTCAAAATTCACATGTTGAAGCCCTCCCTAACCTCCAGTACCTCATAATGTGACCACATGTGGAGATAGGGCCTTCAAAGAAGTAATTAAGTTAAACCGGGGTACTAACTTAATTAGCATAGGCTCTAGTCTTTATAATACAAGCCTAAGTGACTGTTATGGCAAAACCAAAGCGACTGTTATGATGTGCACTAACCACCAGGGGGCAGACACTCAATGCAGGGGCTGCCCCCTGGTGGTCAGTGCACTCCTGCTCAACCAGAAGCCAGGCTCATGACTGGAGAGTGCAGTGGCTGTGATGGGAGCCTCTCCCACCTCCATGGCAGCGCTAAGGAGCAGCAAGCTGAGAGGTAAGGAACAAGCAGGCAGGCAGTAAGGAGCGAGGGATCCCAGATTGCGAGAGGGATGTCCGACTGCTGGCTTAAGCCCGATCCCTGGGGGGAGTGGGTCTAAGCCGGCAGGAAGACATCCCCCGAGGGGTCCTGGACTGGGAGAGGACGTAGGCCTGGATGAGGGACTCCCCTCCCCCAGTGCATGATTTTCATGCACCAGGCCTATGGTCTAATATAACTGGTGTCATTGTAAGAAAAGGAGTATGGGAGACAGACAGAGTGGCAACCATGTAAGGACACAGTGAGAAGGTCGGCATTTACAAGCCACGGAGAGATGCCTCAGAAGAAGCCCAAAGTGCTAACACCTTGATCATGAACTTCTAGCCTCTAGAATTCCTGTGATTTTAGTCACACAGTCTGCAGTATTTTGTTATGACAGTCCATCCCTCCTAACTTCACAACAAGAACTAGCCAACTTAGTTCCAAAGCTATGTTTGCTTGTTTGTTTATTTTAATCCCCAGAGAACTGAGGGTAGAACAAATGTTAAATTAGCTAAATTCCAGAAGAGAAGAAATCTTTCCTCTTAAAGAACAAACAGCCCCATGGCTGCTTTTTATCCCTGGTTTAAGGAGAAAAGCACATCTGCTATTGACAGGGTAAGGAGAAAGCCAAACTTGTAAAAATGTGAAACACTCCATGTGGGCGGGTGTAATGGATTAGATCCTACAGAACTTGACTCACAGGGGGAGGCCACAGTCCTGACCCAGGGACACACAGGCCTTTCCTGAGAGTGAGGCGGGGGTTCTCTAAAGGCTGGAGACAGGAAACTGACTCCTCCATTATCCCTTATTATGTCCCTGTTCTCCTTTCCATAGCTGTGAAATCTGTAGTGATATCACCTCTTATTCCTGGTCATTTTTGTGTTCTCTTTTATTTCCTGATCCATCCTGACTAGAGGTTTATCAGTCCCAGCAATTTTCAACTGGTGTGCCACAAGAATTTTTAAAGCATGCAATACCTGATTATTTAGTCAGGGGCACTGAGCTCTTTTCCCTTAAATTGCCAACACAACAATAGCCACCTGGTGTGAATAAATCAAAATTATACCTATTTTTATTTTTGTCAGATTGGCAAAAAAATATATTTTTTTGGTATGCTTGCAGAATGTTAGTAATTAGTTTATATGCGCCATGAGATGAAAAAAGTTGAAAATTGCTGATCAATACTATTAATCTTCTCAAGGAATCAATTTTCATCGATTTCCCCATTGCTTTCCTGTCTTCTATGCTCTTGATTTCTGGTCTGATCTTTATTACTTCCTTTCTTCTACTTATGTAGGGTTTCATTTGCTCTCTTCTACTTTCTTAAGGTAGAAGCTGGGGTCACTGATTTGAGACCTTTCCCCTTTTCTAAGATGAGCATCTAGGGCTATAAACTTTCCCCTAATTACTGCTTCATGAGCATGCAGCAAGTGTCTTGATATGTTGTGTATACACTTTCATTTCATTCAAAATACTTTCTACTTTCCCTTTACATTATGGCTATCTCAACGAATTACCACAAACTGAGTGGCTTAATACAAACAAATTTTATTTTTTCCTAGTTCTAGAAGCCAGGAGTTCAAAATTAGGGTGTTGGCAGGGCCACGCTTTCTCTGAAGGCTCTAGGGGAGACCCCACTCCTCGCATCTTCCAGCTTCTGGTGGCTTCATGCGTTATTTTCTGTGTGGCTCTATAACTCCAGCCTCTGTGTCTGTCTTCACAGGGCCTTCTCCTCTGTGTCTGTGTGTCCTCCTCTCTTTTTCTCCTCCTTCTTCTTTTTTCACAAGGACACCTTCGTTTGAGTTCATGACCTCCACCTGGATAATCCAAGGTTCTCTCATCTTGAGATCCTTAACTTAATTACATCTGCAAAGACCCTTTTCCCAAATAAGGTCACATTCAGAGGTTCTAGGGGTAAAGATATGGGTATAGCACTTTGGGCGCCTCAGATCAACCCACTGTATATGATCATTGAGAAGTATGCTATCTGGTGTCCAGATAGTTGGGGACTTTCCCAATATCTTTCTTTTGTTGATTTTTTATTTATTTCCTCTGTGTGTAGAGAACATATTCTGCAATATTTTTAAAGGTAGTGAGACTTATTTTTGTGGCCCAAATTATAATTTATATTGGTAAGTGTTCTGTGTGCATTTGAAAAGAACATATATTCTATTGTTTTGGGATGGAGTTCTCTAAAAAACATCAATAGGTCAAGTTAATTGATTTGCTTTTCAAGTCTTCTAAATCCTTACTGATTTTCTGTCTATTTATTATACCAACTAACAAGAGAGGGGTAATGATGTTTCTGACTATAGTTACTAGTGGTATGTACTGCATTACCATCTTTTCTAATATTATCTGCATATTACGCCCATAGCCTCACTGATATCTGCACAGGTGGATTCTCCCTAACATATTCTTCATCTCTTAAGTTAGGAGTCATCTAACAATATTTTGTCCTTAGTTCTAGATATTTTTCCCAAAATGTTGGCTGATACATAGGAGATACCTGATTGCAAAAATTTCAACTTCAGGTTTTTATTCATACTTTGAAATTCAAAATATATTTTTTTCTTATGTTATAAATTATGTTTATGCCCTTGGTTTCGTGAGCTGTCTGTTCCTGACCTTTTGACATAATTCTTCATACAATCAATGCCACTCACAGAGTTTTGTAAGAGGTACTAAATGCCCTATTAAAAAGTTCTTTGTCTTAAATATTTAATAGAAGTGAGAAAACTTAACTTTTTTCAAATACCAGCAAATTCAAGAAGCAGATTATACTAATTACCATTACTAAGAGTTACACATTATGAACTCAAATTTCTCTCTATGAGGTTTAATGTAGCTTAACGCTTTACCTCATGGGAATTACAATATGGAAAGAAGATATAAAAGACTTGGGTTGATTGGTTTGTATCACAGCAGGGTCTGCAAAATGTGCCAGGTCTCCCAGGGTGGCCACACTGTTTGAATGATTTACCTCTGGGCTGTTGTTGTATTTGAGGGAGGCAAATGAAGGTCCATGAGCAACCATCTGCAGAAAAGGAAAAGGCAGGCCAGGACTGCATGAATTTCACATGCACCCAGTCAAGCTTACTACTGACAACAGAAATATCTGTATCATAGACAGTTCTGAAAAACCAGCTGAATGAATACAATGTAGTCACATCTCAACATTAAAATACACAGTGTCATCTATAGTAGTTAGCACAATGAATAAAAGGATGAGGTAAGATCTTAACAAACCAATATGATAAAACCAAAATTTGTCTTAGGAGATAAATTTCTGTTATAATTGTCATACAAAAGTACAGAATATTCCAGTTTGAAGGCATGATCATTATTTTACATCTATTCAGCACTTACTCAGGCTCAGATGCTATGTTAGGTGGTATAACAACTATTATTTGATCTTGAAGTAGCTGGTGATAAAATGCATAGTAATGAAAGACAAGGTAGCCTGTATGTATGCGTTTATGTCATCTCTCAATAACAGCGTTGTCATCTGGGCAAGAAGGCCTTGAGACAATCTGCTACCTAAGGGTGAGAACCCCCAAGAAGTGGTACTTTTAAGGACACATTCCTTAGTCACCAAACTGCTCCCTAAAGTAGTCTATGCATGTAGGCCTTAACTTTAATATTAAAGTTTGAATTAAGATACAAATTCAATATGTGAGAAATAAGTGTGTGATTTGCTCTTAGCTGAAGGTTTGCAATGACTGATGGTTTTCTTTGGCATGGGTTGTGTCATAAAAAGGAGGCCTTTAGAGGCATTTCTCCAGCACAACCTAAGACAAAAAGACACCGGCCCCATCTGTGCCATTGATCTTGCCTTTGCTGAGACTGACTGATGCAAACACTTTCTTCCGGGTCCAGACCAGACAGGTCCAAACCAGACAGGGTATTAGGAACCCAGAGCCATGAGAGTCTGTAACCCTTCATTCACTTTTCCTCCTCACATGACATTTTTGCAATCAGTAACAATTTATCCTCTTGTTAGAAGACTTCTTAACTGACATACTCCTAATAGGTAGTTGGAAAATTTAATCAATAAATATATTAAAGTCAATGCCTTAATCCATAAAGAAAAAAAAATTAGAAAAAAAAGACTTTAAGAAGAATCTTTAAAAATAATAATTTAAGCCTTCTTTTTAGAGACACTTAAATGCACATAGTTTGTGACTCTTTTGTTTTAGGGTCAAGGCCTTTGCTTTATGTACCAGTCTTCTAATTAGATTTCCACATCATACATAAAGCATAGCCATTAAGCATCATAGATGACTTCCAGTTTCATTTCTTTATAATAAACTAGAGGTCCAGTGCACAAACTTCGTGCACTGGGGAGGAGTGGTCCCTCAGCCTGGCCTGCACTGGGACCCCTCGGGGGATGTCCGCCTGCCAGCTGAGGCCCGATTCCCAGGAAGATTGGGCCTCAGCTGACAGGCGGACATCCCTCTCATAATTCGGGATCCCTCACTCCTTACTGACCACCTGCTTGCTTCTCCTTACCTCTCGGCTTGCTGCTCCTTAGCTCTGCCGTGGAGGTGAAAGAGGCTCCCGCCACCGTAGCTGTGCTCACGAGCCGTGAGCTGGCTTCTGGCTGAGCAGCGCTCTCTCTGTGGGAGCACACTGACCACCAGGGGGCTGCTCCTGCATTGAGCATCTGCCCCCTGGTGATCAGTGCACATCATAATGACTGGTCATTCTGGTCATTGCACCGTAATAGTTGCTTAGGCTTTTATTATATAGATTGAAAAAATTAAAAACACTTGAAAAGCAATCTGAGCTAAGAATCAATCTATAATTCTTAGTCATTTACTTTTTTCTGAATGTTTTATGATGGCTCAGGCATGCCTTAGTCAACAATTTTTCTTTAGCAAACTGACTAGCATCCTATTTTAGTTTTCATATAAGCAGTTTTCTTTATTTGTCTATATTATATTAGTTTACATAATAATTAATTATATCATAAAATATCAATGACAACTGTCATCAACAGATTTGGGAGTCAGTAAACAGACACCATCACAAGGGGAACTGGAGCACACAGGTGTACAAAAGAACAGCCTTCTAGAATGTCACAGGCGTTAGAGTGTAGACTTTACGGACGAAATGGAGAGCATCAGTTAATCCAGTTCTTAGCTGATTAGGAGGGATTCTGCTGTTACTTCTTAAGTGTGTGACTTTTTGTAAAGGCCTACTCATTTAGGAAAGAATGCCACACAAAAAAGAACCTGCCAAAAGTTTCCTCCTCCAACTAGAAAATTACCTTAGTCGATATAGACAAATATACACACAAAAATTACAGAGAAGGAAACAATCAATTCTGTCTGGAGTTTATGAATAAGGAAATTCAGTTTCAGGAAAATGGAGGCAAAGGAGGAGCAGCAGAGGAAGACGGCTATCCCCCTGCTCCTCTTGAAGAAAAGCTGATGTGAACTCAACCCCACTTTATGAAAACAAAGAGCTATTACCGTCTCCCATTCACTCCCACACAAGTTCCTAGGGTGACGTGGTGCCCACAACTTCCCAGTGCCGTCAGTGATCGGTTGCAATAAAAATGACCTTGAGCGTTCCTTTCTGGTCTATTTGTACAAACTTTGACAAATGAAGGCCAGCAGACCTCACGACTGGCTTTCCATGTTTATGAAACTGTTTAAATGCCATCACCAGACTCCAAGACTTACAAAGCATTTGAAACGTCTCATGGAGCACATGGAAAAGAGGCCGAGTGATTTCAGCATCTCTGACCAAATACAGAGCTTTGAGGAAAACGCTGGTGTCAATGAAGACATGTTGGTTGAACAACTGCATGTAAACAGGATGCTCACTTAGTGCTACACTTGCTCCCTCCCTTCCCCATGAGTTCAGACCTGGCTACAAACAATCTGAGTCACGGCAATCCAGAAAACATGATTATTCTCAAAAGTGTCATAAGGAACTATTTAAGAACTTGTAGAATTAGTCTGTTTCCATAGTGACAGAGGAGATTTACACGCACACCCTAGAATAACTGGAAGAAGCTATACAGCTATACCATTTCCATGAAACGGGATAAGCAATGGTAGATATTTAAGTTATATTTTCCAAAGAAATAACATTCTCAAAGGCTCTTTATGACAACGATGAATCCAAGTCAGAACTCTTTCTTCTTATACTTTTTCTCCATAGGCTTTCATATTCCAAAGGCATACAGATACTTGTTTACATAAAATAAACATCATAAGTTACCAGCTAGGGATTTGTGTCATCACACCAGCAAATGATACCTTTGTAGAAACCATAACAAAATCTTATGAGGTCACTAAATGATTTGTCAACAGTCAGTTTTGAAACTCCAGTCCATTACACTGACTACCATTACAGCTAATTAAGCATGAAGTGCTTGCCCTCATTTTTACTCATATACTTCATGGACCATTTACTGTCAGCTGTAAAATCATTTGAAAGGTAATTGGGTTTACAGCTGAGAAAAATAAGAAGCCTCCTAAGCAATCTCAGAATATTGACTTAGCATCTTGTAGGTAGAAGTAAACTTAAATTGAATGTGAAGTTGGGGTAAAAAGTGACTTTTTGAACAAGTGCCTTTTAAAAAATAAATGAACGGAATGGCTTGCTAATGTTCAGCTTCCCCCCCCCCACCCCCTTTATTAATAAAAAGCATAGCCACAGAGCAATGAGACCTTCAATATCCCTGCAGTATTCATACTTCAAAAATAATATCAAGGGCCAAAGGTGGCTTCAATACCACACTAGTTATCTTTGGCTTCAGATATACAACACAGCTATAAAAACTATGACAGCCTGAATTAGTGAGGCTGACAACATGAAGGAACAGAACACCTGTCTCAGAGACATGCCCCCTACAAGATGTTTCATTTTCCAAAAAAAAAAATTAATTACATCCCAAAACTCTTTAATGCCCACTGTGCATTCAAGGCCCTGTTCTAGACACCACAAAGGAATACAAGGATGACAAAACCTAACAATATGGCCTCCATGAACTTAAGGTCTTGAGGAAAGATAAATACGTCAATAACTTTAGTACAAAGCAGAGTAGAAGAAGGGCTGCAAACAAACAACATGCACCTGGGTTATGCATCTCACCTAGCGGTCAGTGGGTTGAGGAGCCTTGAGAATGAACCCCACCCACCCTGGTGCTGCTGTGTGGAAGAGGCACCCCCTTCAGGCCTTAGAGTACCAAGGGCCAGCCTCTAGCACACAACAACCACAATCCTCACACATATGCTTCCCCCACTGTGGGAGCTCTTCAAAGATAAGAACTAAAATTCTTCTTTATCCTGTGTTCCCAGCATCTAGTTTAGTATTTAGTACACAAGAGGCAATCAATAAATGTAGAATGGAAAAATAAATTCCCTCAATCTGGAATGAGCCACTATTCTTCTCTCCACTTTTCTCTACACACACATGCACTTTCTGAATATAAAAATTCTACCCAGCTCAAAAGCCACTTCTTCCTTAAAGCAATATCTACTCTTGCCTCATGTTACCGGCCTAGGCAGAAGGTTTTTTAGCTTTTCCCTGGATTTTTCTATAAGCTATATCCTTCAAATATTTCAAATGACTGAATTCTTGTTATAGTCAATTATTGGTATAGTCCACATTTGACAGCCTCTCTCAACGTTTTGTGTGATTATTGCTAATTGTCTACTGTTGATTTTGCCTTCAGTACACTAAGGGGACATCCATTCGTTAGTTTAATAAAAAAATTGTTTAGCATCAATATTTATCCTGGAGCTAAATAAAATTTTGATTCAGTGAAATTACTATATTTCTTTTCTTTTTTATCCTCACCCAAGGATATGTTTATTGATATTTTTAGAGAGAGAATGGAAGGGAGAGACAAAGAGAAACATCAATGTGAGAGATAAACATTGATTGGTTGCCTCCTGTATGCACCCCAACCTGGCTTGAACCCACAAACTTAGCTGTGTGCCCTGACCGGGAACTGAACCCACAACCTTTTTGGTGTATGGGACAATGCTCCAACCAACTGAGCCATCTGGCCAGACTGAAATTATATTTCTTGAAAAAATTTAGAGATTTCAGTGGAACAGGGCTCTTCTTAATCTCTCAATCTTTTGTTTGCTCTAACCCTGTGCTGTGCTTACTCAAGGCTGTAGTATACAGGGTTGTTCTGACACTAACTACTCGATCTATTTTTCCCCCTCAAACCTCCAAGCACTATTTTCCTCTGATTCATCTTCCCCCTGGATAACATCACAGATGATATGCATTAATGACCCTTCATCCATGTCTTACTTAACATGAAATACTTAGTGTAAGAGGTTAAATGATCATTTACCCCAAATGGCGGGTGGCTTCTACCCTTGACTTCCAAACCTCTGATGCACATTTTTTAGTTTATTCAACCTAAACTAGTCTCCAGTAGGAGATGCCTGAATTAAAAATGCCAATGTGCTTTCCCCCCCTCCAAAAGTTTCATGTCTCTTTATTTGGTCCTTCATATCTCTACACACAGAAAAATAAAACAACATAAAAATTAAGAGTGCATTAAATGCACAGCTTTTAGCACATTGCTGGGCACCTAGGAAAAATGAGACTAAAGCAGTTAATTGATAAAACATTCAAAAAATTCTAATTATAACCTATTGTCTATGTAACTGGGTATTTTTTCACTGACAAATCTCATATAGTCAGAGAACTCAAAACTCAACACTCAAAAATTTTATTTTACAAAGTTTAAGAGTCATGCTGAGCAGTTTATAGCTGGTATTTTATGTGCTTTCATTTTGAAGTTTCTCATTTATAAGGAATCATTTATATTTTCTCCAGAGAACATAAAGCATTTTTGTTTCTTTCAATCACATGTCAAATCAGTTTTGTTATCTACACTATGACCGTAATTGCAACAGAAACATTGAAGATGACAATGAGATGAGTGTTTCGCTGGAGCTTTTCATAGTCACCAGATTATGCCATGTACTAGTATGTACCTTGTATTTCTGAGAATTAATTCTACAGAATCATCTTATAGATAGCTAGTTTTCATAGTAAACTAAAGCTGCTGATTCACCTAAGAGAAACCAGAGAAGAAATATGTATAATTATATTTGAATCAACAGCTGCTGTACTCACTGAAATCTTCCCCCTGCCTCACATTGAAGACATCATCACTATGTTTTTGCAACTAAAAGAAGGTTGCTCTAAATGCAGATAATCTAAGAATCAGTCATCTTACTTTCCTGTCTTTCCCCAGAGTGGTTTAAAATAAAATGTTTTAGAAAATGTTTATAATGTTAAAATTTATCAGTTGCTGAAAACACTAACAAGCCCAGTGTAGGCTTTCTAAAACTCCTTGCAGAACCAAAGAAACATAACAGAATCCAAGGCCCAGCATAAATGCATTAAATGTGTCAACAAGAGCTCAAAATAAGCATGACATTTTGCCCTAACTGGTAAAAAAATATTCTAGCATAAATTTCAGACAATTTGAGGGATCCTAAAAATTATTATAATCTGTCACCATCTGTCTCTTCTAATTTTTCCATTCCTAACTTCTGTTCTGTTTTTGTCATCACAGCCCCAAAGTGAAGAGCCTGTTTTGAAGGTTATCAGTTCTTTCCCAACCCCTGTAGGGCAGACTTCCCTACTGTTAAAATAGCAATAAAAAATAATTCTTCCCTACCAATTACTGAGATAGTTATAGAATCTCCTATTGGACCATCCTCTGGCTGAATGTTTAAAGCTCAACTAAAAATGCAAATTAACAGCAGACAATATAGCAATTATGGCTAGAGCGTGACAAGAGAAAAAGCCAGTTTCTCCAAAAATGCAAATTTTTGAAACTGTAATTAAATGGGTAATTACTTCCATTTTACAGAAAACTTTATAGCCTGGAAAAGAACCAAGAAATCCCAGCTAAAATAATGTCACATTAGGATTACCAGTCCGGTCCCAAAAAATGTCACTTTAGAGACACTGCAAATGTGGCAGTACATCTTTTAATTTAATGTCACTGAATTGACTTTTCCTGAATTGTAAGATTGAGTTGGTTAAAGTATCAAAACTCTCTGAGCTCTTCTGGGAAAGATGAAGGCCATTTGGTATAGTAATTAACTGATAAGGAAAAAACATGTCTTTAGATATGTTTAGAGATGCTTGCTGAATCACAAAGACATTGGTATTTGCCCATCTCATATGTGTGAGTAGGAGTGATATCTACTAGTGGCTTTAGTAAAATGCATGCATACATACAGAATACATGCTTATTTCATAGGGCCAGACATTTCATATGATAGTGGCCAATAGTGTGAGCAGGGTGGGAAAAAGTGAAGTTAAAATGGTACCTAGAGGAGAATAACAGAAGGCACAAGGTACCAAGGAGGAAATCATACAAGAAGCAGATGATTATAAATCAGAACTGACTGAAGATTGATTCACATTCTGAAGATCTCAGGGAGACAAAATGTATGAGGAAGGAAAACAATTTATGACTGGTGAAAATTAAGAAATGACACACCAAATAAGAAATGACAGTGAAAGAATAGGGAATTATTAATGGTTTGTCAAAATAGAATCATCCATATTTGAAAAAAGCTATACATTCATATAAAATAGATATATAATAACTAATAGGAGAGTATATCTATATCTATCTATCTATCTATCTATCTATCTATCTATCTATCTATCTATCTATGGCTAATATGCTAAGTGTCCATCTGGGTAATGATGTCATGTAGCAATGCCTGGCTTCCTCTCCCTAGCAACTAGTCACCTTGCAGTTTCTTCAGCCCAGGAACACAACTTGCTTTATAGCCGGGTGCAAACATTTCACACTTTAACCAAATGTCTGTGAAGCATTTTTCCATGCCTCATCTCATTTGATCCTCACAGAAGTCCTGGAGCAGGTAGATAGAAGACTCGGTGGAATCCAATTTTCTTTTCATTAGCCAGAAAATGGGGATTTAGAAAGTTTAGAAACTTGACCCGACTGAAAAGAAGTAAGAAATGGTGGACCTTGAAAATGACTTCAGGTTTTCTCACGGCACAGAATTTTGTCAAACACAAACACTGCTGCAGTTAAATATTTTACCCTTTGTTCTCCCTGTGTGATCTACAATAATAATCTGCTTTGTGTTGATATTTACTGCTGTGTTGCTGACAATTATCTCAAAGAGAAGTTGGGGTGCTTCACTGGGCTGGAAAAAGTTTAGCTAAATCAGAAAGCAGGTTTAATTAAGCAAGTTTATTCTATACCTATAAAAGGCTAAGGTGACTCATGTATGCGCGATACATACAAAGAAAGCTCTCGCTGGTGCCAATCGCACGCATGTGTTTTGATCTGTCATTGTTGATCATGAATTTGGTTGATACTTCTATTACAGAGAAAGAGAAAATAGCGATATTAAAATATTTCTTCTAATTAATTTCCTTTCAATGTGCCCGAATCCATGCACTGGGCCACTAGTAGACACATAAAGCAAAGACATAATGATTTTTTAAAATGACCTTTTCCCAAAGTATTATTTTCTTTTTCTTTTTTTAAAGTACAGACCAATAATACAAATAGGCAAATAGTAAGGGCTATAACAGGAGGAAAGAGGCCTGAATATTTTCTGAAGAACAAAATGTTCTGCACTGTCTTCAAGGGATATGAGGAGGCATCAGAAATTGTTAGGATCCTGTTGCTGGGTCTCCTACTGGTCCAAAGAACAGCATCTTTAACAAGCAATGACCTGGGCACTGACTCGACATCTTGACATGGCCACAAACCATCTTGACATTGCCAACCTCCATTAGAGAATGATAGGACTGGTTCCAATCTTGGATATTTTCAGGGAAGTGGCAAACAAGTTAGCCATCTGCCTCCCCTTAGCTGTAGGTTTAAAGGGATGCTATTCCAAAAATAAAAGCTAACTATATGCCACAGATTAAATATTAAACTACTAGTGATATACACTATTCAGGTGATGCACGTGTAAGATTCTATTTGCCCTAAGAGTTCTTTGCACAAAATAATCAGTGTTTTAATACTGTTTGACTGCATTAAAAATGTACTTCTCCAAATTAAAAGTAAAAAAACATAACTAAAAAGTAAATGCTTAAATGTGAAAAATATCTGTCACAATATGATGGACAGGAATAAAATCCTTAGGAAAGAAAGAGATAATGTTAATCATGAAGAAATCCTAAAACCCTAAAAGACAAAGGTATAAAAGACAGGTTTTAAAATATCAATCTTGTGCTCGCTTCGGCAGCACATATACTAAAATATCAACCTCAACAGTCACCTATAAAATGCAAACTAAAACAATGATATTCCACTTATAAATAGCAAAAATAAAAATTATAATATATAAGTCTGGTAAGTGAACAATAAAACAAGCATATTTATATATCTCTACTGATAGAATACAGTGAAAAGAAATATTGGAAAAACTTTTGACCAGGCAGTTTCACAGCTGGGAATCTATTCTAAGTCAATAAGCTAAAATGCAGATTAAAATTCAGCACACAGATGTTCCCTAGAAATTTATATATAAGAAAATGTCCAACAATGAAAAAACTGTTAAGTAAATTATGATAAATTTATATTACACAGACATATTATACAGAGTGTTTAGTTATAGGGAAATGTTTATGATAAATCACTAAGTAGAAAAGCAGGAGTCAACATTTTATATTAGTTATGATGTCAAACTACTAGTATGTGTGTATATTTATGTCCACACCCACACATACACACAGAAAACTATGTGCTTAAGTAACAATAAAGACACATATTATTTTAGTGGGAAAAATACAATCTATACTAATAAAATCTATACTAATTAGACTGGACGTCCTTCAGGACAAAGCCATGGTGGCAGGGCCAAGGCAGAGGCAGTTAGGGGGATCAGGCTGGCAGGGGAGAGCAGTTAGGGGGATCAGGCTGGCAGGCAGGTGAGTGGTTAGAAGCCAGCGGTCCCAGATTGCGAGAGGGATGTCCAACTGCCGGTCCAACACTGAGGGGTTTGTATTAGAGAGGGTGCAGGCCAGGATGAGGGACACCACCCCCCCACCCCCGCACAAATTTTGTGCACCGGGCCTCTAGTTAAGAAATAAATTTTTCAGTGTTTTTTTTTTTATAATACTGTGCATCAATAACTACCATTTTGGACTTAATTTAGTTTACAATACCTGAGGATTATGAGAATTCTGAATGAGCCTATGCAGGGCTAAGCAAAGCCTATCTTCACCAAACGTAAATTAACCATTTAAACAAAATTGAAAGCCAAACATTTTTTAGGATATCAAATAACTTTTATTACTGAGATATATTTGATATGCTAAATAAAAATCATTCTTTTGTACTTAGCTTTGCCAAGAATCTCTATTAATTAGCTTATAAACCTTAAGACAAAGCAGTATACTGTATATTCTAGAAATATTTCATTAGTTTTCCTGATAAGAAAAAATAAAAGGAATTTATGTACTTATAAATGAGCATGACCAAAGAGAAATATGCAATGGCAGGAGAAAAGCTCCCCCAAATCATCAGTACACTGTATATTTGAAGCAGCATAATACATGTTTCTTACTGAGTCAGAGGGCCTCTACAGTTTTTTTCAAACAAATCCAAATTTAGTCAACATTTAATTCTATCAAACATTCTTAATTTTTCTCTCTCAAGGGTTATGATGGCTACTTCTCAAAATTATACAGTTTTTAGATTTAATTACAAAGGAAATTATATGCAAAATATTTTATTTTTAAAATATGGAGTATGCCTAATTAGATGAATAGATCCTATTCCCCTGACTCAATAGGAGATATTCAAAGGCTTGTATTGTCAATGGATTGACTATTATTATTTATCAATATCAATAAAAGTGGAAAGGCTTTAACTTCTCTCATTTCTATGACTAGCTTCCATAACTATGTTGTCATTGGAATATATGAATAATTCTAAAATGTCTCCTCTTTATTATGACATGGTCCAAATTGAAAACAAGGTTCTTGTTTTGCAGTATATGTTGAGGAACTCTAGATTCCTGATGATTTGGGGGATCTTTTCTACCGTTATTGTGTATTTCTTTTTGGTCATGCTCATTTATAAGTATACTAGAGGCCTAGTGCACAAATTCATGCACTGGTGGGGTCCCTCAGCCTGGCCTGCACCCTCTTGCAATCTGTGACCCCTCGGGGGATGTCAGATAGCCGGTTTTGGCCCAGTCCCTGCAGGCCTGATCCAGACAGGAGGGAGCCCAATCCTGTGCATTGAGCATCTGTCCCCTGGTGGTCAGTGCGCATCATAGCGACCGGTCCACCAGTCCACCACTCATTTGGTTGCTTAGGCTTTTATATATATAGATGTTATTTTTATTTTTCTTATCACAAAAACTAACTATTTCCTAAGCTATCCCTATTAAAGAGTAATTAAAAAGATTCCTGGGCATTGACTATCAGCTTATTTAAAATACCTTTTTAAAAAAGTATTAAACAGACATAAATGGAATACCCACATCCATTTATATTGTGGAACTTTATGACAATATATTTATCTATTTGTGAAATGTAATAACAATCAAATCCAAACAGAATCCTCCAAAATAAGGAAGAAAATTAATGAGGTCTATATTTTTGAAAAATTATTAAAATTAAAAAATATGACTAATTAAATAATTGACACTACCTCATTTCTAAGGTAATTTCCAACTTTGGAAATATAACTCAGAAGAGTACTATTAAAACAGATCTAAAGAGATTTTTTTAAAGGCCATTTAAAAAATTTTCTCCCAAACTTTTGATGTTTATAAATATTGTAGCTTTCAGAGTTTTAATTGATCACATTTTCTGCTTAGTTTCATTCTCTGATGCTACTTGCATTTCCTCTTTTTCATATTCACCCTAGACAACCTATACTTTCTGATAGTATTATAAATATAATTTTAAAATTTCAATTCCAATTGTTCATTGCAAGTATTTATAAATATAATTGAATTTGTACTAACTCAGAAACTGAGACCTTGCCTATCTCGCTTATTAAATCAAGTCGCTTTTATTGAAATCATGTATTATGGTTACTTATGCACATGTTCATGGCACCTATGAATAAAGGCCACTTCTTCATTTGCAAACTATCCCTTTTAGTTCTTTTTTTCCTGTATAATTGCATGGAGGTGTGACAAAAGATATTATTGCCTTGTTCCAACCTTTAAATATAATGTTATCTATAGGGTTGCACTTTTTTTTAAAAAGATAGCATTTACCAAATATCCCTGTAGATGCTACTGCGTTGGTTTAGGGGGAAGTGCTGTCCTTTGCAATATAGAATATTTAGCACAGTCCCTGACTCCTACCGACTATATGGCAATAGCACCCTTCCCCTAGTTATCACAATCAAAAATGCCTCTGGACATTTGCCCTGTGGTCAAAATTACCCCCATTTGAGAACCACTGAATTAAAATGAGGCAGTGCCGTAGCTGATTTGGCTCAGTGAATAGAGCTTCGGCCTGCAGACTGAAGTTCGATTCCATCAAGGACACATGCCAGGGTCGCAGGTACAATCTCCAGTAGGGAGGGTGCAGGTGGCATCCAATGAATGATTCTCAACACTGACGTTTCTATCTCTATCTCTCTCCCTCTCCCTGACTCTCTGAAATCAATAAAAATATATATATTTTTAAATCAAGTAAAAACAGCATGGTGAACTAGGAATCATTGGAGAGTTTTCTAGGATTCACGATGAATAGAACCGGTTAACATACTATGAAACTTAAAATGTGATGAAAGAAAAATAAGCAGCTGGAAGTGCACTCGTGTCAAACATGCTACAATTTTGAACATTGTCTCAATTTTATCACCAAAGTGGTGTTTTTAACTACTCAATCTTCTAAGGCAGCGGTTCTCAACCTGTGGGTCGCAACCCCTTTGGGGGTCAAACGACCTTTTCACAAGGGTCGCCTAAAACCATCGGAAAACACATATGTAATTACATATTGTTTTGTGATTAATCACTATGCTTTAATTATGTTCAATTTGTAACAATGAAAATACATCCTGCATGTCAGATATTTACATTACGATTCATAACAGTAGCAAAGTTACAGTTATGAAGTAGCAACGAGAATAATTTTATGGTTGTGGGTCACCACAACATGAGGAACTCTATTAAAGGGTCGCGGCATTAGGAAGGTTGAGAACCACTGTTCTAAGGAATTATTTTCCATGAGATTGTACCTCCAATTGCCTAATAAACACAGGGTTCCAATTGATGAAATATACTTTATAATATAATCAATGACACTAGTCTATAACCAAAGGTCAGTAGGCTTACCTTCATATAAGACGCCAAAGCATTTTTATTTATAAGAGAGAATTTCAATTCCAAGCCACTTTTGCAGGAAATGCCAATAATGAGATTTTTACTGTGGAAAAGTTAACGCAGTAGAGCTTCGATGCATACTTAGTTTGTCTCATCCAAAGAAGAAACATCTTCAAGATGTTCCATGTGTGAAGCCCACTCCACTGTAAATGACTCACATTTATGGCTGTGATTAATAGACTGGCTGTGCGTTCCGCTGTAGAGTAGGATTTTTAGCTAGTTCCAATGTGCATTCAAAATAATGTACTCCCAGAGAATCAAGTTCTTTCTATAACTATATTTCAGATAATACTTCTACTTGAGGAAAAACTATGAAATCTTTATTTGGCCATGGTTTATATGTAATTTGACAATTTTTTTTTTTACCTTTCTTCACATCAATAAACATCTTCCAGTAAAACAGAAGCAGATTATGAGCAAAATCTCAATTAACTGATCAGGTAAAGAAAATGTGCATTAAATGTCTTGTTTTCCCTTAATGTCTCCTGTTTATGACTGCCTACTATCCGAGTAACATAAATGTGTTTTTCTAAAAGATCAGAGTTTTCTTCTTCACCATTTAGAAGAAGAAAAATCGTTCTACTTTTTCCAAAATGGGATGTAAACACATTCCTAAAGCAATTTCAAGTAAATGTATTACACCTCTAAAATTTGTTTTTTAAAAAAAAAAAAATACATAACTGAAAATTACACACAGAGAATACTTAAAATAAATCATAACCATGGAATAAGAATTACTACATGTGGATACATAGTTAGGTGACTATTTCAAAAAGGCAATTGCACTCTCAAATAGATATTCACTATCTTCCACCATTTTCCCTCCCACTTCAAGTCCTCAACTTTTTCCTGTGTTCTCTATGTCAATTTTAGCTCCATATTATTTTTTTTCTCTATTAAGAACAATTTGTTGACTGGTTCCATATCTTTAACACACACAATTCAATTATGTTTTCTTGTTAATATATCTCACAGTGAGGCCGATTTGTGCAGATGATGTGTACCTTTGCAAGTCAATGATACAAAGGAAATATTTGCTCTGTAGTTGTATCATCTATCAGAATAAGAAAAAATATATCAAATAGATGAAAAACACTTGAACTATATTACAGTGGATCCAAATGCAATGCAATTCTGTTATATTTTAATAGCAATTATTGAGTTTTTAGATCTTTATTTTACTTTAGTCATTAGAGAAAAGAAAAGGCAGGAAGGAAATTATATTAAATACTAGAGGCCCGATGCATGAAATTCGTGCAAGAGTAGGCCTTCCTTCCCCTGGCTGCCGGCACCAGCTTCCCTCTGCCACCTGGGAGCCGGGCTTCCCTCTGGCCACTGGCAGGCATGAGGACCTGGGCTTTCCTCCAGCCAGTATGCCTCAGTGGCTGAGCATTGATCCAGAAACCAAGAAGTCATCAATTTGGTCAGGGCACATGCCTAGGTTGCATGCTCAATCCCCAGTGTGTGTGTAGGGGGGAGGGGGGGGGCGGGGGGAGGGAGGGGGGTACACAGGAGTCAGCAATCAGATTGATGTGTCTCTCTCATCAATGTTTCTATTTCTCTATTCCTCTCTCTCTAAAAATCAATAAGAACATAGTTAAAAAAAAACAACAATTTCAACAAAACAGACAACCAATTTCATAACCTAGAAGAAATAAATTAGATAATCTTTTAGGTCTGTTTATTTCTTAATTGAATTTATTGGGGTGACATCTATATATATAAAAGCCTAAGCAGCCATTATGACCAAATGACCGGAATGGCCAGAACAACTGGTTGACCAGTCGTAATGACACACACTAACCATCAGGGGGCAGATTCTCATGCAGGAGCTGCCCCCTGGTGGTCAGTGCACTCCCACAGCCAACCTCATGTGGCCCCTCCTCCTTAGCAGCCGGCCCCCATCGGCCCCTGGTGCTAAACCATTCACAGAGACTTGCTTCTGGGTCGAGGTTTCATACTAGAAAAGCAGCTCCCTCACTGCGATTTATTGAAAGAAAGCCCTCAACACAAGGGTTTGTCTCACTCCTGTCCTCTCCCTTTCCCAGGGGGCCGCCTGCCTGCTGTGATGGCAGTGCAGTGGCAAGGGAAGGAGGATGGGAGAGGTGGGGAACTGCCTTCTTCTCTCCCTTCCCTGGAGACCACCCACCCACCACAGTGGCAGTGCAGTGGTGAGGGAAGGAGGAGGGGGGAGGCAGGGAATCATACAATGGTGGGGTGCCGAAGGTGGCATCAGTGTCCATTCCTTCCACATCTGGCCTGGCAACCGTCGCCTCCTCTCCCGACCCCACTGGGACCCTTGGGCCCAGTCTGGGATGGGATGGGGGATCTGGGGGTGGGTGGTGGTGGATGTGGCCCCTTTCCCAGGAGGGGCTGAGAGCCAGCTACCTCCTTGGTGCCAGCAGCCAACTTCCTGTGGTCCCCCCCCCCCCAACCCCATGCATGAATTCGTGCACTGGGCCTCTAGTTGGTTAATAAAATTATATAGATTTCAGGTATACAATTCTACAATACAATACATCATCTGTATATTATATTGTATGTTTAGCACCACAAGTCAAGTCGCTTTCCACCACCATTTATCCTCCCTTTACCTTCTTCTACCTCCCTTCAACCCCTTTCCCTCTGGTAATTGCCATATTGTTGTCTGTGTCCACAAGTCTTGCTTTGTTTTCTTTGCTTAATCCCTTCACCCTTCTCACCTAGCCCCCAACACCCTCCCTCTGACAGTTGTTAGATGTGACAATCCAATATAATAAAAGGCTAATATGCAAATCTACCAAACAGGGGAACAACCAGTCACTATGACATGCACTGACCACCAGGGGGCAGACGCTCAATGCAGGAGCTTCCCCCGGTGGTCAGTGCACTCCCATGGGGGAATGCTGCTCAGCCAGAAGCCCTGAGCCAGGTTCATGGCTGGTGAGCACAGCAGCAGTGGCAGGAGCCTCTCCCACCTCTGCGGCAGTGCTAAGGATGTCCAACTGCCAGCTTAGGACATCCCCCGAGGGCTCCCAGACTGTGAGAGGACTCAGGCTGGGCTGAGGGACCCCTCCACTGAGTGCACGATTTTATGCACCAGGCCTCTAGTACAGTGATAAACAGGAATGACACAAAAGCCTGCTCTCAAATGGGGCTATAGTCTAGCAAGGAAGACAGATAAATCAGCCAAAACATTTATGAACACATGGGGAAAATACCACAACTAGTCTATAGCAGGAGTTAGGAAAGTGTTCCAGGGCATTCTGCCAACAGCAGAGAATGGACTTGGCAACTTTGACTCGTGGGAGGGAGCACAAGGAAAGACAAAGCTGAGGAACTGCACAGTGGAATGTTCCAGGAGGGAGCAGCATGAACAAGACACACATGTGGAATAACCATGGCAAAGGAAAGCCAAGAATGGGGCCTCGCCCGCAGAGTGCCAATCAACCCATGAGAGGCAGGCATTTTGACAACCCTCTTGAATCACCTTAACACCCAAAGTCTGTGTCATCTTAAGGGAAAGAAAACTTCAGCATACACGTGTTTGTTAATATTTTCTCTGAATAAAAGTTCCTCCTGAGACATCTGAGTCCATGCTAGCCAGAAAACTTGCAGCATTTTACTGGGCTAACTAGTGCAGGCATGAGCCCAAGAAGCCATAATATCTAGGCAATAGCATAAATGGGTCCAGAGTGAAACGTGCCCCTTTGCCACATTTCCATGGTATTTCCCACCTGTACCATGATTATAGTCTATATCCTATTAACAGTAAAGGTGAACAAATAGAGTGTTCCACAGTCTTAGGTATTCAACAAATCTTTATTGCATATCATTATGTGCCAAGGTTCTGGGGAGAACAGAGATGGTATAAAGACAAAGATGCTGATAAAGGGCAACCTAACAAAGTGAAAACAACCATGTACTTTGGAACCTGATCACCTGAGGTTTAAATCCTGGCTCAATTTCTTACTAACTCAGTGGCCTTGGGTTAGATACTTTACTCCCCTCAGCCTGATTCCCATGATGTAATGATAAAGCACTACCCTGAAGTGTTCTGTGGGATTAAACGAGATAATGTGTGCAAAGCACCTAGGAAAAGTTTTATGCCAGAATGTAGTGGTTCAGAAAGAGCCAGACCTCCAGCTCTTGTCCACCCCCTTTCCCTTTGCACCAACTCACTCCCTCACTAGGATTTGCAAGTACAGATACAGACACCATGGTTTGGCAGCCATCCATACTCCTTGCCCTACAAACAACTGCCCTTGACCACCCCTTGTATGGAGTGCAACCTGCTCTGAAGGACAGACCTTGTCTTGACTTAGGAACATTTGGGCAGGAAATTTCAGGGTCCTAATGCACAACCATCTATATAATAAAAGCCTAAGCGACCATTATGGTGGAACAACCAGAACGACCAGTCACTATTATGTGCACTGACCACCAGGGTGCAGATGCTCCGCTCAGCCAGAAGCGGGGCTCACAGCTGGCAAGCACAGCGGCAATGGCGGGAGCCTCTCCCACCTCCATGGCAGTGCTAAGGAGCAGTGAGTTGAGCTGTAAGGAGCAGCAAGCAGGCAGGAGGTAAGGAGCTATAAGTCCCAGACTGGGAGAGTGCACAGGCCAGACTGAGGGACATCCCCCCCAACCCCAGTGCATGATTTCATGCACTGGGCCTCTAGTCATCTATAAAAGGGAAGGACATGATTCCTCAGTGCCCCCGAACCAGTGGAGAATGGTGTGAACAGAGGAGGGCTACATTGGGGTTCTCCAGCATGCTGGGCCAGGCAGGGAACCCTCTCGCTCAAGTCTAAGGGCAGTACGATTTGGAAGTAAATGCTACAGGAGTATGAGAGTTTTTAAGAAATAGTCTTTCTAGCAGATTATTTCACTAGCTGTGTTTCTACAACAATCTGCCTCCCTAAGATACCATACTCCTATAGCTACTTTATAGTAGTGCTACTCATGTTCTTTCCTTTTCTTGTTTGAAATTCATTCTGAATCTCTAACAAGTCCAAGATCTTGAGGTATTTTCTCATTGCTCGGTATATGCCACAATATTCTTTGGATAAAAGAAATAAATCTAACCCAAATTGTGTTCACTATGGTTGCTGTTAGTTGTATGGATTCAAATAAATATTTTAGCTACTGTTAATTATACTTTGCAGATTGATGATTTTAAAGGCGGGACATGTTTTAGACAACTAAAACTAAGTCCAAGAAATAATACCCATAAAATTATTTAAAAAATCAATATTAGCTAAGGCTGATAAATTCTTAGCTATCTTTATGGCCATATAATTGTCTAAAATATATTTATTCAAATTAACAACAACAACAAATATTTAAACAGCCAATTCAATGGCCAAATATATAGCCCTGACTCACACAAAATAATCCTCACTCTGTCATCAGATAATCAGAAGGAGAAAAGTAGAAATCCCCAACACAAAATGAAAGGTTAGGATACTCTGAACTCAGAAATGATAGCCCATGCTCAGAGTCAGGGTAATCCAGGAAGAGGGTCCTGACATTCGAGGGGAGTGTGCAAAACTTGGTACAACCCGCCAGGGTTGCCTCCAAGGCCAGGGCAATAAGGCCCGTGAGCTGGATAGTCAAAAACAAAATGACAAAAACCCATGGCCTTCTACTCGACCGCATTGCTAACTGATCTCTCAATAAGAGTGCTCTCATCTCTTCTCCCAGATCCACGTATGACTCGCTCTCCTCCCTGATTCACTGCAGGGCTCATCTTTGAAATACAGATGCTAACCTGCAGAAATATCCCCAAGGTTGAAAGCTTAAAATATATGAAAGATGAGTAAGTGCACCTGGGGCCCCAAGGACTAATGCCATAAAGCTGTCATTATTCCCCACCAAACGCTATTTCGCCCACTCACTCGGGGTACATCTGCGGCCCGTTCACACTGCATATGGCTGTGGACAGAAAATGCCTCGTTTCAAAACTAGCACAGTGGGTCTGGAATAGGCTTCTGCTGCAGTGTTGGCTGCTTCGTTTTAGCTCCAAACGCTGTCACCCTAACATAAGGACGCAGAACAAGCCTACATGGGGGCTCAGAAGGTTCCCACTCTGTGGCTGATTTACTCATGTGTGGCTTGGGCAAAGTATTATTTCAAAAGCTAAAATGTCAAAAACATCTATTCTATCTCTGCTACCTTTAGACATGGCAACATTTTCAACCAACCAATGGGGAGTCTACTCTAGATGTAAAGGACTTCAGGGCAAGCATCCCTCAGTCTCTCCCAGGAGCCCTGGGGGGTCGTTAAAACTCCTGTCAGGAATTATTTATATTCTCAACACCATGAACGCTGCCCTTTAATCTGTTTGCTTCTCTCCGGAGCACTTAGAAGAGAGTGCTCTGCCCCCACCACTTCTTCTATCGTCAACAAGTAACAGTACTGAGCAACTAATTACTATAGTTCTTGCTTTCCTTCACTTTTCTTGGCTGAATATTATTTCAGTAATTCATTCAATGAGAATGTACAGAATAAATTTACAAAACACTAAAAAGAATGAAAAGAACAGAAAAATATTACTTCTATCTTTAAGAAGCTTAGAACAGTTGCAGAGGTAAAGAATGTTTTAAAATGTATGTAATAATATAAAACAGACTGTGATTAAGCTCTGAGATGAGTAATTTAAACAGGTGCCATAAGGAGTCAGGTGGAAGAAATGACTATAGTTGGGGGGCGGGGGGGCAGCAATGCAGGGGATGGAAGAAAGTTCCATAGAGGAGTTGCAGGTATTTGAGCTTCATGAATTGAAAGGGTCTGTCAGAGCAATGGGCCCTTTGTAAGCCTAAAGTCTCTGCAACCTTCTCACATTTCTAAATACACAAAATAAAATACATTGGATCAAGTATAGCCATTTCTCCTATAATGCTTTCAAAACATGAATTTGTTTTCCAAGGCAATTAACATATTAGGGAACAATTTAGATTAACACAGATTTCATCTTTGCTTATGAATCATTCCAACCACAAAAAGCACTAGGTGAATGCAAATCAGTACCCACATCAGATAACACAAAATATACACTGAGTGGCCAGATTATTATGACCACCTGATGTTCGTAGGCAAATTAGCTGTACACTGCATCATATGGGATATAGAAGCCGAAGGCCTGTTCGAACACCTTTGCTGTCTGCAGTTACCAAGATAAAACGTCTCCAATTCGCAAAGGAACACAAGGATTAGACAGTCAAGCATTGGAAAAAAGTCATGTGGTCCGATGAATCACGTTTCCAGTTGCATCATGCAGATGGCAGAGTGAGAATTTGGCGGAAACAGCATGAAAGCATGCACCCCACATGCATGAGTACAACCCTTCAAGCTGGTGGGGGCAGTGTTATGGTTTGAGGCATGTTTTCCTGGCATGATTTGGGCCCTTTAATTCATGTGGAACAACATCTGAATAGCACAACATACCTAAGTATCGTTGCTGATCAAGTTTATCCTATCATGTTGATGGCATATCCCAATGGAGATGGCTTCTTCCAAAAAGACAATGCGCCATGCCACGGTGCTCATATTGTGCAGGAGTGGTTTCAAGAACATGAGGGAGACTTTACCTTGCTTAGGTGGCCCCCACAATCACCAGGTCTCAATCCAATTGAGCATTTGTGGGACAAAGTTAAAAGAGCCATCAGGCAGCTTGTTCCACAACCATCAAATCTCACAGAACTGGACAGTGCTACTCATCAGGCATGGTGTCAGATTCCTCGCATCACCTTTTAACATCTCATGGAGTCAATGCCAAGAAGAATTGCCACAGTATTGAAGGCAAAAGGTGGCCCAATGAAGTACTGATGGGGTGGTCATAATAATCTGGCCACTCAGTGTATAGTCATGCACATCCCAAACTTCTATCAGCTCCCCCAGTTCACCACAGGTATTGTCTGCTGTTCCCATCACATCATACCTGGTGCTACAACTTTCCATCTGAGTTCAAAGAACCCCATTTCACAATAGCTCACAGCCTTGACCACTTCCACAAGCTTATTTCAGGTCTTTTTCAAGGTGAGGTACCAGTTACAGATATCTCTACATATCATTTGTGCTCCAGTATTTATTCCAGTATTTATGTCTTCAAAAATGGATCCCATTTACATCAAAACAAAAGGTCAAAAACGACTGAGATGTCTTCCAACCTTTCTACAGTAAGACACACCAAGGGCCTGTTCTTTAAGCATAAGTAGACAGCCACCTGTATGTGATAAGAAATCAAATGCTTAACATATGACTGCGTATGACTGTGCTACCATTTTTGTTAGGTTCTTATCACTTTTTATGATAGAGTATTTTATTGACAAAGTTTTTGAGTGCTATGCCCTGAACTCCATGTTTCCCATGAACCTATGGTTTTCACTGTGTGATTTTTCATAGCGGGGTGATTTTAGGAACATGTATGTCGCAATATAGTAGAACTGACTATATATTTAAAATATTTTTAAAACAAATTTGTAAAATAATAATATATATGCTTTTTAGATCAACATATTAAATTACAAGATGTAGTAGCTGGCCAAATAAACTACCAGAATTTCAACATATGATGAGCACAAATGATATGTAGAGATATCTGTAACTGTAATATGACATGAGAATACTGTGATTTCATTATTGGCAAAGCCATGTACAGGTATTGCTAATATTCCTATGATTTGTGCCAATTGATAATTGAAAAAAAATGTTAAATTTCAGTAACACATTAACAATGATAATTATACAATTTATCCCATCCAGCTTCATTAATGCCCTAAATTCTATCTTACTCTCCAGGTAAAGAACCTCTGCTATAGACAGAGCAGAGGGGAGGAACATTTCTATCAAAGAAATTAAAGTAGGCAAGAGCATTATGTGATGCCAGGGCCACCCTTCCTGCCCTCGTCATATATCATGTATCAGTATCAAGTCACTGCCTCACACTCATATCACCAACCAATATACAGCCTTTACTACCATAACTGGACATACCATGTCTTTCCAATGTGAATTTGTCCATATGCTTTTTCTTCCCCAAGAATGACATAATGGAAAGATCACTTTAAATTTTTCTGTTGCCTAGACACCAATTTTATTTTCTTGAAGACTTGGTTATATAAAATGCCCCATATCCATCATGAAAGGCAAATTTGGATACCTCATAGCCAATCCCAGTTGATTAATAATGCCCTATTGGTAACTGCTTCTAACCTGATAACAACCCACCACAGTCCAACTCCCAGTGGACCCACCTAATAATTATCATCTTCCAATTTTAGAACTAATAGCATTAACTTGCTCATCTTTTCAGGTTGTGGGGGATGGATAGAATAGTTATTATAAATCACATTACAGACCTCAGGCAACGTTTATTGCAAATATTTCAGCAGCTACAGAGTAATGTCATTAAGCATCAACATTTCTGAGTCACCTCCTGCTCTGACTCTATGCCAAGCCCTGCCACCAGGTTTACACAAGACATATCCTTTCGGTACTCATCTGCAGAGTCCTTCCTCTCTGTTACATGTGGATTCCTGTTTTAGGAGGCACAGGCCAGGGATACGGAAGCCACCTCCCTAGAAAGCTGATGAGCCAACTGAGCTGGGGTGGTAGAAAGAACCCTGAAGGGAAGGGACTTGGTTCTCTTGCAAACATGTGTGTGACTTTTCCTGCTTCCATTTCTAGTAATTCTGATATTTCCCAAGTAAGCATAGAGGGAAAAGGAGAAAGTAACAAAACTCTGGAATCCCTAACCCTGTTTCTATCAGAGCTGTTTGGCTTCTCTCTCCTTTATGTTTGTGCATTCAATGTGATTTCAAAAATTGATCCCATTTACATCAAAACAAAAGGTCAAAAACCACTGAATGAGATGCCCTCCAAGGTCCCTTCTAGTCCCAGCTTTCTAGAGTAAGACACACCAAGGGCCTGTTCTTTAAGTATAAGTAGACAGCCACCTGTATGTGATAAGAAATCAAAGATGCCTCCCCCTTATCCTCTCTTTTCCATGCTCCTCATAATTTGCATCTTCAAACCCAGGAGGCAAAGATACTATTTGTAAAGCATTAATTAATAGCATTAAAATGCTAAATCATTCATAACTATTATCCATTCAGCATCAACCAAGTTGGCAGTAGAAGCTCTTGACAGGGATGTAGGCTGGAGATAGCCATGCAGGGCAGCTTAGCCTTAGAGAGCTGGGAAAAGAACAAAGAAGAAGTATAAACATGAGGGGCTACCACTCAGACCAAACACTAGCAACCTGTTTCCAAGTAACTGTTCTGCCAAGCTTACCTTAAAACAGGAAGGTAAGACTCATCAGTGGTATAAACAATGGACTTGCCAAGAGTCTTTCTAAACAGTTTATTCTTTAATGTCGAATAAGAAGAACCTATTTGAAAGTGCCTTTCTTTGGCTCTGCTTAGTAAGCCCTTCTGTCCCAATAATGTAAAAATAAGCAGAAGCCAGTCATTTTGAATATGATCAACTTGAATCAGAAGAATCGTTTACTATAAAATTTTTGTTACTGTATGGCCTCCCTGAGAAATAGCAGGCAGTACACTTTCTTTGATAACTCACTGAAAGTTCATGTTCTTATGGGTGGAAACCTAGCATATGCTTCACCGTTTCCATAGAACACATTTCGCTTACTTCAGAGCGCCTAATGACTTCCTGAGATGCACTTCTTCATAACACAGCTTGGCGGCAAGCTGCCTTCATAGAAGCTTATGTTGGTTTACAAACTGGAACATTGAGAACCTTGGTCTTAAAAGCAGTCTTGCATATATCCTTCAGGTACAAGCAAGTGAATTTCTTCTTTCACACAAAAATCTCATCCTCTCATCTCCTTTCAGGTTTTCCCAAAGTGTCTTAATAGTGGGTTGAAATTGCTGATGATCCATGACTTCTATTCGTTGTATTTTTCTTCCTTTTATTCCCTCCTCTGTGTGCTAATTTCACACTTAACCTCAACTTTAACAGTTCCCACAGTGGCCATACCCATCCAAGATAGGGTTTCTGGATAAAATACAGAATGCCCAGTTAAATTAGAATTTCACATAAACAATGAATAATTGTTAGTATATGTGCCATATTAATTTGCAAATTCTGGTAATTCTACACCAAGGTAAGATCCACTATCCAATTCCTTTTTCTAGTTTCACAAATTAAAATTTTGTTCTACAAAGTTGTAAAACTATGCTAACTGCTTAAAATATACATTTTATAGAGCAGTGGTTTCCAGGAGCTGGGAGTGTGCAGAATGGCTACAAAGGGGCACAAGGGAATTTGGGGAGTGCTCAAACTGTTTGAATATCTTAATTCTGGTGGTGTTTACATGACTGTGTGAATGTGTTAATATTTTGTAGAACTGTATGATAAAGAGAGTGAATTCTGCTGCCAGTAAATAACACCTAAATAAACCTGGCCTTAAAAAGTGGAAAATAAAGATATATTATTCAATCTCAGATGGACCTCACACATTTCCTAGACTAGTTTATTCCATCCTAGGTATCACCAGAGTAAATGTCCTACAACAGCTATTCCAGTTTGTTTTTTCATTCTTTTTAAGTGCACAAGTTCAATATCATATCCCTCTCTGAAAACAGATTTGCTCATTCATGCAATGAGCATTTTATATTAACTGGATCTGTGCCAGGCTCCAGAAAAAACAAAGATGAAAACAGACTCCCTACCAAAAAAAAAAAAATACTCACTGACTAGTGGACAAAGAGACAAGAATTTAAATTTTTTAAAAAGACATATAGTATAAAAAAATTATAGTTACAGGGTGGAGGAATAGCAAGCACAAAACTCTTTTTGGTAACTTGGGAAAAATTCAAAATGTTTGAGCTCAACCTTTAAAGTAGGGAGTTATACAAATAAATATAGGAAGACAAATACCCAGGAAAAAGAAGCAGAAGATGAGCTGGGCAGGTGGGTCAGTACCAATGATGAAAGCCCTTGGCATTTAGTTGCTGCCACAATTCTTGCTTGTTGTAACAGAAATTGACTCTGGCCAGCTAAAGAAAAAGTGAACTCTCCTGACAGGTCATGCTGGTTCACAGAATCAGTGGAAGGCTAACGCTCAAAATATAGAAAATGGACACAAACAAACAAACAAACCCAGGGTACTCTGGAGGCCAAGGAGTAAGAAATCACAAGAGCCATCCTATAGCAGGAATAATGACTGGGATGCTGCTACTGCTGAGAAACAGCAATCAGGCTATCAATCCCCAGAAGGAAAGTAGGGGAGGGCGGGGGTAAGGGGAAGAGATCAACCGAAGGACTTGTATACATGTATATAAGCCAAACCAATGGGCATGGACAACAGGGGGATGGGAGCATGAGTGTGCGGGGCGGGGGGTGCGGGGGGAGGTTGGGGTTAATGGGGGGGATGAGGACACATTTGTAATACCTTAACTAATAATAAAAAAAAAGAAAAAAAATTAATGAATTACCACCACAAACACCATGAATCAATTCTAACAGTTCCTTGAATCGACCCATTTGCTGTAGAGCAGCGGTTCTCAACCTGTGGGTCGCGACCCCTTTGGGGGTCGAACGACCCTTTCACAGGGGTCACCTAAGACCATCGGAAAAAACATATTGAATATATAATTACATATTGTTTTTGTGATTAATCACTATGCTTTAATTATGTTCAATTTATAACAATGAAAATACGTCCTGCATGTCAGATATTTACATTACGATTCATAACAGTAGCAAAATTACAGTTATGATGTAGCAACAAAAATAATTTTATGGTTGGGGGTCACCACAACATGAGGAACTGTATTAAAGGCTCCGGCATTAGGAAGGTTGAGAACCACTGCTATAGAGTGAGCAGGAGAACCTGATTGGCTGAGCCTGGGTCAAATGACTGTACCTAGAACCTGGTTGTCTGAGACAGAGAGAGATAAAAACAGTCTCCTTCCAAGGCTGTACACAGCAAACAACTGCCCAGACTCAGAGAGGGGGTTGAATCTGGGCAGTCACAAAATGACACCTGTCAAATGAACTCTACTTTCTTTAGGATAGTCAGTATCCAGAGCGTCTAATAATTGTACTCGACTGATATTGCTAACCCTGATTCCTACAGCTGGAAAGAAAAAGTCTTCTCCTCCAAGTCTGTGGGTCTTGTACCATTGCACGAATTTTCACTGAATGATATTCTTTGTGCATCTTTGGCTTGTCTTTCCAACTCGGTATGTGCTTATTGAAGGTAAGTATTTCATGGGAGTCATCTGTCTTTCAGTTCTCCCTTGTGCTCAGCACAGCCCTTCCACAACCGAGCTGCCTAATGCACGTCTGTGTTCCGCATGGAAGTGTTCCAAGGCCACTCCGCATGTGCAGTTGGAAATGTGCCACTTCCATTTGGCAGGATCAAATCTCTTCCAAATCAGCCCTTTTTATTTCAGCTCACAGGAGACAGATGCCCTAAAGGCCTTGAACTAAACCTCAGCAGGGCAGATTATAAACCAGCCCAAACCACTGACGATTATATCGATGTGCATGTGGCTTTGGGGCCGCCTGAGAGCTGGCACGAAGCAGGGCTGAGGCTGCCAGCAAGCTCTCCGAAGAAAGCCAAACAGGGATTCTGGTCCTCAGTGCTACGCTCAGGGGATCTCTGCTTACGGTGCCTTTTCTGGCACTGCACAAACTAAACAAAAGAAAGAGACTGAATTATCAGTTGTTTGACGAACTAAATAAAAGAAAGTGTGGAGCATCGCATTATTATTTTTCTAATCTACGGGAAAGAAACAATGTGTTTTACTTGGCTCAGGAAGAAAAGAAATGACATTTTTGGAGAGGATAGTTTCACTACCCCACAGAAACGCAGAAATAATGAAAGAGGTTATAATGGGAATTTTATCTCCAGCCTCAGACATCCCCCTCGTACAATGTTTCTCCTTCCAGCCATGATTAGCAGCACACGGGGAGGCTTCAGTCCTCCCACCTCTCCAGGAAATCATAATAGCCTTCTTTTCTACATTATTGAAAAGAAGAGAACAGAACACAGCTCCATTATGTCCCTTCATGAAGCAGTTACTTCCTTTTTTAAAAGCAAACAAGTATATCAAAGATACCCCCATGCTCAGTCAAGTTCAGGCTTTGACCAAATACAGTTTGCAGACGAAGGTGCCTAAGTGGAGTTTTATGAATATTCCAGATAACAAATATGATGAAAAGTTACAAAGTTCAGGGAAGAGTTGGAACAACCCAACTGGGTACAAAAACATGATAATAATATAGACAAGGACGTTGACCTCAAAAATGGGCATAAACGCTTCAACATGTGCCATTGCTCTTCTCTATGTCAGAGCGAGAAGAAAGGCGATTTTCCCGTCTCACACACCCTGTGGGTTTTTCTTCTGTACTTCTGTTATCACCCAGTTCATAAGTCAGTGTGAGCGTGCTCTCTAGAGAATTCTATTTTCTCAACAAGTACCCCATAGAGCACCATGCTAGCTGAAAGGAATGCAAAACATAAAAAAGGGCTCCCCTGTTGTTTTGATTGACCATCTAGTGCAGTGATGGCGAACCTCTGACACGCGAACTCATTTCTTTGGTTGATTTTTCTTTGTTAAATGGCATTTAAGTACATAACATAAATATCAAAAATATAAATCTTTGTTTTATTATGGTTGCAAATATCAAAAAATTTCTATATGTGACATGGCACCAGAGTTAAGTTAGGGTTTTTCAAAATGCTGACACGCCGAGCTCAAAAGGTTCGCCATCACTGATCTAGTGGGTCAGAGCAACATCATAAAAGTGTTCTGAATGGCCGGAACCGGTTTGGCTCAGTGGATAGAGCGTCGGCCTGCGGACTAAAGGGTCCCAGGTTCGATCCCGGTCAAGGGCATGTACCTGGGTTTCGGGCACATCCCCAGTGGGAATGTGCAGGAAGCAGCTGATCAATGTTTCTCTCTCATTGATGTTTCTGACTCTCTATCTCTCTCCCTTCCTCTCTGTAAAAAATCAATAAAGTATATTTAAAAAAAAAAAAAGTGTTCTGAATGGAAATGACTTTTTTTCTGTTAAACTCATGATTGTGCTTCCAAGACAACTAAAAGCCATACAATTCTAGAGCTACAAAGATCTATTAACTCCTATTGTATTACAGGAGAGTAAACGGGGCTTAAAGTAGTCAAATGATCTCACCGAAGGCATATTCCAGAGCTGGGCAGACAGACGTCCAGGCCTCCTGTCTCTAGTCCAGGGCCCCTCCTGATGCCCTTCTGTTTTCATCCACACCAGAGTGACCTTGGTCATTGCCTTTCCCAGAAGTGACTGCATCTGGATTCTGAAGGATTCTGGTCCTGAGAGCAGGGTCATCAGTGGTCAGTTCATGCTAACCCCAAGGTGGAGCTAAGGTCCGGAAGAGCTCTTGTCACTGTGATTCTCTCTGGGTTCAGGGCTCTCATTCACACACTTTTCCTTCCACCGTGTGCCTTACCTCCAGAGTAACTCCCCAGCACTCCCCGGTGTCATGACTCAAATATGGGTATCAGAGTTAAACTTCCTGAAAGAGCCTGACAAAAACCAAAAGCCAAGGACATTTAAAAATCAAAACACAGCACCTTCCATCCTCACTACCTCCTTGAGCCTTAAAACGGAAAGAAGAATCCCATACCCGGGGCATTTACCAAGCAAAACCAAAGTGTTGTTTGCCTTTGGATAATTGTTCTGAATGAAAGGATAAAATCTCTTTGAATAATTTTATAGGGACACCAATGCCAACGTAAAACAAATGGCATCTATTTAGAATAACATGCACATATTATTTTTCTCTGCGTTCTTTTCTGTCTTGTTTTTCACATATGCAAATTAATCATTAAAATTTTTTGTCACATGATAGGCATTCAAATAAAGTTATTTAACAAAGAGGGTGGGGAGAGCACCATTTCTTTTAAATAAGTAATAAAACAAGAGAGCCAAGAGCAAAGCTGACCTAAAAGAGGGTCGTACCAGAGAAAGATAGGAGAGATTCAGGACTAGGCACCGGATTGAAAAAATGCAGGTGTGTATGTATTCTGGAGTCAACTTGCCCATAGCCTTTTACCCCACACCAATGTTTGGTCAACATTAATTCGGAGGCAGAGAAGAGCGGCAAGCAGCCACTCCTGGATCCCATGGGTCTTAATTCCTCCTGAGGTAACTGTTTTCCTGATTCTGGCACACAAAGCGAACACAAGCAACACATGTCAACCCACGTGCAGGCACTGGCTTCTTTGGAACAAAGGAAAAGGATGGATGACATTTTCAACCTCTGCCTGTGAATGCCTCTGGATATGGCCATAACTCTGTGTTCTGGAAGGCAGAGGAGACCATGAGGCTTGGTATTTGGGGGATAGTCTTCATTATCAGGAGGCTCGTTTCTTTTACTGGAGATCAGCTTTCTTAAAGGTACAAAGGGGAGCGTGAACTACGGGTGTTTTAATATCATTTCCTGCTTTGACATTTTAGTAATCTATAATTCTGAGGTATTCACACACTTTGTTGTGCATTTAACTCGTTCTCCCTCCATTTCTGCTTCTCTATCTAACATTCACATCAGTGTGTTAACATTACCTCCGAGTGATTAAAAGTGTGTTGGCAGCATGGTGATGTGAATTTGGAGAAGATTGTTAACTTTTAAGCTTCCGTTTCCTAATCTTTAAAACAAGGCACCTGTTTCATGAGGTCATTGTAAGTCCAGACAGCACAACAGACCGAGAGAATGAACCCAAAATGCAAGGGCAGTAAGTCACAGGGAGAAAGCACTCAAAACTATTATCTTTGATCATCACCTATTTAGGATCTGGTTTTAAACAGGAAGAATACAGCAATGAAGAAGATCAGACAACTCTTAATTCCTTAAGATCAATAAATGTTCTTTCTGAGAATGAGCATAATTGAAAAGCCAATGTGTAAAAGACTAACAATATTTTAAAACCTAGAAAAGCTGATATTTTTCATACTGATAAAAATCTCTCAGGAAGGAGATTCCCAAGACTTAGCAAAATGCTACAATAAATAGTGTGACTTCAAAAGGCAAGCAATGCAAGGGAGCCCTCTGGCAAAGCCTTGTGATATGTTTGGATGGAGTTTTTATTTTATGTCTATGCTTTAAAGAAACAGCTATGTAATTCTTCCTGGTGGCCTGTTAGGGCACCTTGTCAACCTTTTGATTCCCTTAAGGTCACTAATTTTAATGTCAAGCTATGGCAAATATACACAAAGGTATGTATTCTTTCAGTTTTGTAGGACACAGCTAAACTCTAGTCCTACGGGATTAAAATATGTGAGAAAATCATTAATTTTAAAGCTAATTTGCAAGGGTCTGCCCATAGGGTTATGAATTCTATCATGCTCTCAAACTGCCTGCATTATTTGGAACTGGCCATGGCTCGGTTCTGTCATCTATGTGCTAGGTTTGGTCACTCTACCTGAACTCAGCACAGGGCACATTAGAACAGGAAAATGTAAGAGGCATGTGGAACACCTCTGCCTGAGCAGGCACTGAAAATGCTGAAATGACTAGCAACCTGACCATGGCAGAGCCCAGAAAAGAGGAAGCTATACCAGAAATAACCTCCTGGCACCCAATATCTGAAGTATATTCACCAAGCCCACTGGCATTGCACAGTGGTTGAGCATCAACCTATGAACCAGGAGGTCAAGGTTCGATTCCTAGTCGGGGCACATGCCCAGGTTGCAGGCTCGATCCCCAGTATGGGGTGTGCAGGAGGCAGCCAATCAATGATTCTCTCTCATTGTTAATGTTTCTATCTCTCTCCCTCTCTCTTCCTCTCTGAAATCAATACAAATATATTAAAATAAATAAAAAAGTATATTCATGAAAAGACATTATTACTCTGCAAATGGCACTGACAATGATGATGGTGATAACGGTAGTATGGCCACATATTTGCCAGGCACAGTTCAAATGCTGTAGACACATACCTCATGGAATCCTCACAACACGTCTCAGAGGTAGGAATTTTTGCGCATCTTAGAGCCACTTTGCTCTGAATCACAGAGAGGCTGATGCTCCCTGCTAACGCTAATATTTGGGTTGTTTAGTGATGCTGCTTGGTTCTCTGCTCTTCCCTCATCCACATAACCAATTAAATTCCCTCTGGTTCAAATACTTTAGATGATTTACTTCATTTCTTTTTCAGACCATTATTCTCATTTTATAGGTGAGAAAATTGAAAGGTGGCTTCCTCAAGTGAGAAATTGGCAAATTTGGCTCCAATGATTCTGAAGCCAATGCTGTTGGCTGCTGATTACATTGTCACTTCCTAATGAAACAATATAAAGGCATAAAATTAGAAGTCTATAAAGGGACTCCTATCTGCCCTCTACTTCATGAACAATGATTCCCTCACATACCTACTATCTTGCTGCCAGTATTCCCCAGAGAACATACCCAGGAGTTTTCTCTGGACTGTGAACATTGCTTGAGAGTCTAAGTTTATATTAAAGATAATAACAATAGAATTCACCATTCATGAGTTTGGGTTCTTGATTTATCCTGGACACCTAAAATTTACTGTTACAAAGTAAATATAACATGACCTTCCTCAACCAAGTACTAATCTCTTATGGATGTATCAGTGGTATATTAGGCAAAGGTATTTGTGACTACACTGAAGAACATATAAAGCCCTTCTGAGTTTCCACCAAGTACTCTTCTACAAAACATTTCTCTTGCAATATATCCTATAACCTATATAATGAAATCTTTATGCAAGAGCTATTCCATAACTCTGAATTAGTTCCCACCAACTAATTCAGTTTTATGGAAAAAGCAACAACAACATATAAATAGCATGCAAGAGATAAATACTTTACACACACACACATGAATTTACTAAATTTTAGATTGTCATAATTTCTGGTAAAGATTTTCTGTATAAGAGAAGCTATTTATGCAAGTAAGTAAAAGAAATTATATAAATATATATGTATATATATAATAAATAATCTTCTATAAAGAGATTTACATAATTCAAACCATATTTTGACATAGTTCATTTACTTGTATTCATTTGCCAAGATTTAAACTAAATTTTGTTTTTTTCAGATTTTCAATAAAGGCATATTGTAAAACCAAAAAGTGAAACTACAAAGAAGAAAATAATAATCATTAAAGTCCTAGAGATAACCTCTATTAACATTTTGACTTCTTTTCTTTTATAGTTTTGAGTCAATTTATCATTTAAATAATTGTAAATATTGAAATTTGTTAAACAGTTGCATAGACCTATATCAATGGGTCTGCCACAAATTATATTATACCTATATTTAAATACTAGGTGAACCCAATGTTTTTTATTGTAACTAACATTGCTATAAACATTTTTCTGCAAAATTAACTAAATTTCAGATTTTGCTGTAGCCTGGATTCCTAAGGTAGGATAAATTTCTAAAAGGACAAGTACTGAGCCAAGGGAGTAAATATGTTCAAATATTTGAAACATATTACCCAATTGTTTTTCAGAATAATCCAAAGTTTTATTTAGATGATAAAATCATTAAAGTACTTCGGAAATATATTCATGGTCTCCAAACAAACTCATTTTCTTAAAAAAAAAAAAAAGCCTACATTTATATTCATTAAGTAAATTACAAAGCTGCTAGTTCAATTAAGAACTTTAAACTATTGTTTCTCAGTTCTCATTTTCTTACAGGTTATAAAATCTTACAAGGACCAAGAAATAAAGAATATATATGCAACACACATGAGTATGTAATAGATTTTTTAATTTGCCAGGATGAATTTTCCCATTTTCATCAAGATTATGACAATGATGAATCATATTTTTCTCATTTGTCTTATACCTACTGCCCTTTCTAAGGAAAATTCAACTAGAATATGCTGCTTGGTGATGAGTGAGTCTGATTCTGACAGTACAGAGTATGTGAGAAGATGTAAATCCTACTCATGACATTCTAGGCAAGCTGAAATAATCTGTTGACATTCAGAAAGCAATTGGAGAAAGGGAAGCTACAACTTTCTTTCTATATTCACCTTGCAGAATTTTAGAAAAAGCATTCAGATGCTTTTCTCTAATATCCTAAAATGCAGTAAACCCTCTCCCTCCGCACACCATTCATAGGGGATATGTTCCAAGACCCTAAGTTGATGCCTGAAACTGCAGGTAGTACCTGTGAACCCTGAGAAAGAAGACACCTACTAAGAAGGGGTCCTAGTGGCTAACCGGGCTAAAATAAAATAGAACCAAGCAGCCCTTCCTACACAGGGGCCTCTCAAGCAAACTGCACTTCACAGAGAAGTGTCTGTGCTAGACTCTCTGCCTATACTAAACTACCTTGCCGAAACCGGTTTGGCTCAGTGGATAGAGCGTCGGCCTGCGGACTGAAGGGTCCCGGGTTCGATTCCGGTCAAGGGCATGTACCTGGGTTGCGGGCACATCCCCAGTAGGAGATGTGCAGGAGGCAGCTGATCGATGTTTCTCTCTCATCGATGTTTCTGACTCTCTATCTCTCTCCCTTCCTCTCTGTAAAAAATCAATAAAATATATTTAAAAAAAAATAAAAATAAAAATAAACTACCTGCTTTCAAGCTAGCCTGCCTACCTTTACACTGAACTGCCTGCCTACACTGTGCTTCTGCAGTCTGAGTCAGCCCTTGTAAAGGAGATCCTGGAATTCTATTTCAACCAATAGGACTGAAACTTTTCCCATCTAATCAGAGCTGTGCAGATCCTACCAATCAAAGTGGCTCTATTCTGACCAATCAGGATAATGCCTTTTGGACCAATCAAACTGTGAGGATTTGGAGTCCTCATTTGCATGAGGATGGACTAGTCATGGACTAGGGGTGGGGACTTTCCATATAAGCCAGCTTCCCTCTGGCTCAGGAAGCACACTTTCCACAAAAGACTAAAGACTGTGTTTCCCTGGCTAGAGCGAGAATACCCAAGATATCTCCCTAGAGCAGAGGGGAGTAGACCATACTGAAAAAGAGCTGCCTAACTGAAGACAGGCCGGCCCCAGGGCAACCTCACCACCATGCTGTTTTCACAGCCCTGCTGCATCCATTTGAGCTGTTCCACGGCAGTGCTGTTTTCATAGCCACGCTTTATCACTGTTCAGCTGTTCACAATGAATAAAGTGGCCTTCTTCACAGCACCCAAAATTGGGCATTCCTGTTGGTGTTGAATTTTCGCCAATAACTATCAACTGACATACTGAATCCTATATATACCATGTTTTTTCCTATACTTACATACCGCTAATAGCTCAATTTACAGATTAGGCACCGTATGAGACTAACAACAATAACTTATAACAAAATGGAATAATTATAACAATAAACTGTAATAAAACTATCTGTCTCAGTATCTTATTGTATTGCACTCACCCTTTCATTTAAAGCAGTGGTTCTCAACCTTCCGGCCCTTTAAATACAGTTCCTCATGTTGTGACCCAACCATAAAATTATTTTCGTTGCTACTTCATAACTGTAATGTTGCTACTGTTATGAATCGTAATGTAAATATCTGATATGCAGGATGGTCTTAGGTGACCCCTGTGAAAGGGTCGTTCGACTGCCAAGGGGTCGTGACCCACAGGCTGAGAACCGCTGATTTAAAGGAAACACTTTGAGGCTTCTCTCTGGCATATCCAAATTACCAGCATCACTATTCTTGCACTCTGGGGCTGTCATTAAGTAAAATAAGGGTTACTTGAACACAAGCACTGAAATACCCCAACACTCAATCTGATAATCAAGGTGTCTATTAAGTGGCTAACCGGTGAGGAGCACATACAGTGTGGAGATGTGAGCATGGAGATGTGATTGACATCCCAGGAGGGACAGAGCGGGTCTGGCGAGATTTCATCACATTACTCAGAATGGCGTGCAATTTTAAGACTTATGAATTGTTTCTGGAATTTTTTATTTAATATTTTGGGTCCACTGTTGAGCATGGGTAACTGAAACTGCAGAAAGCAAAACTGCAAATAAGGTGGTAGTTATATCATCATTTATTGCCTCTTTAAAAATTGACAGAAAGTTACGTCCAATCCATTTCCCATAGTTTTGTGAAATCTATAGCAAATGGCCACCCTAATAGTCATTGCTGTGACCGATCCCCTGGGTAGTGGCCATGACACATGAGATAGTAAGCAGCACTCATGACGTAGGAATCAGGGGTACATCTCCTGGCCCCAGCTCTACCACTCACAGAATCTCTGGGTCTGTTTTTATATCTGTAAAGTAAGAGTCTGAGCTAAAGGAAACAAACACCTTTTTGTGTTCTAACATCCCATTATTTTAATGAGTTCTGAGAAACCATTGCATTTTTAATGCTAATTAAGTATCCTTTCATTTTTCTATATCCCAATATCCCTTTTCAATAATGATATTCTGTCATCTTTGGAAATGACATGACGTAGACTAATGATTTAATTCATTAATTCACCCTCAGAACATGCATTTATTGGCCCTATGCTAGTCCTGAGCTTGAAGCAATGACTCAGAGAGAGGAGGTCCCTTCTCCCATAGAGTTCATTTTCTGAATTGTAAATGAGTGAAGAAATAAACAAAATTATTTCAGGCAGACCAACGGGGTGATGGGATAGTGATTGGGTAAGGGGAAAACATGCTCCTTTCAGTAGAGTGGTCAGCAAAGGTCTTTCTGAGGAGGACATTTGAGCTGTGACCTGACCCATGTCAAGGGCCAGCATATCAAGGCAGCCAGGCAGAGGAAACAGCCATGTCAAAGGCTCCCAGCAGAAATGAGTTTGGCTGGTTCAAGAAACAGAGAAGGCTAGTGTGGCTGGAAGTCAATAAGCAGGAGAGAGTAGTGAAGAGAGACTGTAAGATCGTAGGAGCGAGATCATGCAGACATTTGTAGGAAATGGTAAGGAGTTTTGCTTTTAATATAAGATCAATGAAAAGCATGAAGGTATTAAGCAGGGACTGATGTGATCTGACTTATCTTATAAGCTCACCCTGGCTGCTGTGTAGAGCATGGATTGCATATTTTATATCCAGCAATACTGAAAGGACTCCTGTTCTCTCACAGAAATATTGATAATACTTGTTTTGGTGAAAAACAACAAAAATGGTGAATATTTTAAAACATTTAAATGCAGGCATGATTTAGAAACAAAGAAAAGGAAATGCTCAGACATCCAAATCAGTGGGAAAGCACAAATCTAGAGAGTTAAGTGCACTTCTGTAGCCAGCCTCTGGCCTGGTTGCGTCAGCCCACCTTGATGACCTAGAATAAAAACCATTGCAGAAGAGCCAGGCTGCACAAGAATTGGGAGCAGAATTAACCATCTGTGAGGCCCCACCACTCCAAGAGATCGGGGATACACAAAGCACCATCTCCTCTTCCTCTTCTCCTTCTCTGTCCACAGTGTGGAGAGGTGGTTCTCAACCTTCACAAGTATGAAAGCTGCTTTTTAACATCAAAAATCTTCTTTCATTCCCCTTCAAAGCCACACACACACACACACACACACACACACACACTCACACACACAATTGTATTCTCACTGATTTAATGCACTTTCCTTGCCTAAAGGACTTGAGGATTAACAGAGCCTGGGGAATCATTTTGAGCACACTGACTAGTTCAGTTCCCATACTGGGAAAAAGTGGAGCAGAGGAAAGAAAGCCAAAAGCCATCAAGGTGCCAGATTGCAGAGCAAAACCTCAGCATTATTCAAGACCTCCAAAGAACTGAAATCAGGACAGTTACCTCCTCAGTTGTTTTCCATGGACTTTGGAGTAATCACAGTCAGCCCAACAGATTAATAACTGTCTCAAATTCAGTGGGAAAGTCTCAGACAACTGCCCACCTACTTTGCTGCGAGATATGCTCTGCAAAGTACACAGTAAACGCTCAAGTGTTTGTTAACGTGATTTGTCTCAATAAAATCTCAGAAGTCTTGGAATTGTCTCTGGGCCATCAGAACCCAAAGGAAAAACACAGATGTGGGACAAACTTGTTCAAACTGTCTCCCCTTCTGCCATCAAATCCTTTTCAGTTAATAAACAAGACCTGGGTAGCCAAACCCTACAATGGTTATTATCATTTCTTTTTCCTTTTTCATTGTTTCTCCTCCCAACTTCTCATGAGGCCCACACACAATGAAAATCCAGGCAGGGTATTAAGAAATATATTTCTGCTTCCTGCAAAGCAATATTAAATAAAATATATCCTTGGAGCTATTAAATCTACCTTTGGAATTCCAACATTTAAAAATCTAAAATACGGAAATGGTTTCTACCCACAAGTGTTCCAGCATTAGTCTTGGTAGAAAAAAAAATTGTTAGAAACAGCCTAAGTGATCTATAATACATCCCTCGATGGAATAGTTATGTATACATTAGAGATAAAAATTCTCACAAAATAATTTTAAGTGCAATTGCTCAAAATTTAATTTCTAGTGTGATGACTTTCATGGATTTCTAAGATATTTGTTCTTTCATTTCTTTCTCCAGCTTGTCTCTATTTTATAAAAAAAAAAAAAGGCTTTAAGAAACTTGTATTATTTTTGAAACATATATATATTTGAAAGACAAAAAATATATAAAATAGAATAATTTAGATGTTAGCCGTAGCGCCTTAATATTAGATTTGGAATGGAAAGAAATCCCAAATACATACACAAATGTTCTCTAAAAATAGAACCGGTAATTCTGTTTTACTAAGATTAAAATTTAGAGAAGATTAGAAGAAATATTTAAGTTGTATTAATTATAATCTATACATATATATATAAAAGGCTAATATGCTAAGTGTCCAACTATCCAACTGGTCACTATGATGCACACTGACCACCAGGGGGAAGATGCTCAATGCAGGAGCTACCGTGATGCGCACCGGCCATTTACAGAGAAACAGCACCGTGGATCTGGTGCCCACAAAGCAACACTCGGCTTCCCTCAAGGGGGACACAGGCCCTGCCACCACCCTGGAGTGACAGCCCACCAAATCGCAGCCAATGCTGCCGAGACCCTATGGTACAAAATGTGGCCCACAGCCCAGCCCAGCCCAGGAACGGTATCTGTGGGCACCGGTTAATGATGTCACGTAGCAACATCTGGCTTCCTCTCCCTAACGACTAGCCTCCTTTCAGTTTCTCCAGCTCAGGAACACGACTTGCTCCATAGCCAGGTGCAAACATTTCACACTTTAACCAAATGTCTGTGAAGCATTTTTCCTGTGCCTCAGCTCATTTGATCCTCACAGAAGTCCTGGAATAGGTAGATAGGAGACTTGGTGGAATCCTATTTTCTTTTCATCAGCCAGAAAATGGAGCTTTAGAAAGTTTAGAAACTTGACCTGACTGAAAAGAAGTAAGAAATGGTGGACCTTGAAAATGACTACAGGTATTCTCACTGAGCAGAATATGGTGAAACACAAACACTGCTGCAGTTAAATATTTTACCCTTTGTTCTCCCTGTGTGATCTACAATAATAATCTGCTTCGTGTTGATATTTACTGCTGTGTTGCTGACAATTATCTCAAAGAGAAGTTGGGGTGCTTCACTGGGCTGGAAATGTTTAGCTAAACCAAAAAGCAGGTCTAATTAAGCCAGTTTATTCTATATCTATAAAAGGCTAAGGTGACTCACGCATGTGCAATACATATAAAGCTCTCACTGGCGCCAATTGCACACATGTGTTCCAATCTGTCATTGTTGATCGTGAATTTGGTTGCCACTTCTATTACAGAGTAAGGGTGAGTAGCAATATTAAAATATTTCTTCTAATTAATTTCCTTTCAATATACACGAATTCATGCACTGGGCCACTAGTGTAGGTATAAAAGGGTATCTTCAAGGTAAGTTTCCCAAACTATATGGAAATTAATAAATTAAAACCTAATACCGCAAAGTAAATTTTGAATAAAGTAGGTAAACTACTATATAGAGTGGATCACAGCACAATAGGAAAATGTTGAATTCATTAAGATACAGTCATAACAAATACTAATGGTAAAACCAAATAAAAAGCAAATTGCTATTTTTCTCCTGTGCAGATTGTAGTTTAAAACAGTGCCTCACCACGGAATGCATCTCATTTCAAGTACTAGAAAAATCAACCTTTAACTGAGCAAACCTCTGTATAATGTTTTATATCAATTAAATACACCCAAGAAAAAGATTAAAACTCAACGAACTGAAATAGAAATGATGTACTTACTGTCGCCATTGCCAATTAAAGTACTGCAGCTTTCTCAGTTGTAGTGAATAAAATCAGATCTTACAATTACAGATCTGACATCTAAGGAAAGTCAAATAGAGATTGCACATGTTTCTCAATGTAGCAAATAGCTTTTATTTTCCTTTTCTTCTACTTTGTAGCATTCAGCAGTAGGGCAGATTTAGAGATCAGAATTAAGCCACTTTAAGCTGCGGGCATTTAATATCTGCTAGGTAGAGCCAAAAGATTTCACCTCAAGTTAAGTCCAAGGGTACAAATACCACTAGAATAACTTACTTGGGCTGGGAGAAGGCAGGATTGTTTCTAAAATGTATAAATATGGTCCCTAAATAAAGCTTCAAATGAGGAAAATGATATTTCCTTCAAAGCATTCAGTCCAACATATCTTGACGCACCATGTCTCTTTTTATAAATAAGTATCTGAATCCTATAACTTTTTAAGGGTTCTTTCTTCTTCATCTTTTGCACATTAAAATTAAAGTTATTTTCAAGGGAATTTTAAAATATATTTTTAATGATTTTAGAGAGAGAGGAAGGGAGAGAGAGAGAGAGAAACATCAATGAGAGAAAAAATCAATTGGCTGCACACCCCTTACTGGGGATTGAGCTCGCAACCTGGCATGTGCCCTGACTGGGAATCAAACCAGTGACCTCTCAGTACACGGAATAATGCCCAACCTACTGAGCTATACCAGCCAGGACCTAAAGAGAATTTTTAAGGGTTGCAAAAAGGCACATGAGTGTATCAGTAATGTGTTGGGGTGAGGGTGGCCTGGGAAGCAGTTGTGTATATCTCCTTCTTTAAAAAATTTAATACCCACTACACACATTCAGATAACACTGTTAATAAACAGATTGCCATGCAGTTGGAATATAGGCTTGGATTGTGAACCACTCGAAAAAGCCTCATAAGTCTGTTACAGAGCCATTCCTGGAGATTGTAGGGAAGGATTTCAAACAGCACCATCTGTTAGGACCACAATCCCAAAAACATTACCCAGGCCAATTACCACTTCAAAACACCATATAGTTCAATCACCTGTGTTGAAACAACTTGGCTACAATCTATTGTACATTCACATTCTGGCTCTAGCTTTGTAAACCGAGTCTTCCACTTGAGCCCCTTCAGTCTTGAGATACCAGGTACACAGAGGGTGCAGTTATGTGTCTTCTCATGGGTGATCCCTGGAGTCCTCATACTGGACAAGTCTTCAGGCCCTCCTTGTCAGGCTCTTTTCTTGTAAAACCCCAGCTTTCACTTAAATCTTTTCTCACCTCTCCCTGCCTGGAGTCCTCCTCACATGCCTCCCACTCAGGAACTGAGGCAGGCCAGTAACTACCCCAACCCCACCCGATGCACTAGCTACCTTCTGAGCCCTCCCTGGCAAGTGGCACAAGCAAATATGCTTACAGATGCCCAGCAGGTTACACAAATGAGTAAAAGGCTGGTTAGACCTAGACATATTGAAAACATGTGGATGGTTGAGAGGCAGCAAAAGCAGGCCCCATCTACAGGGGCCACTCACTGCTCAGCCCCAGGAGGTTGTCAACATGTAGGATGGGTGTCACTGAATGATCTAATTATCCAAATATATATATGAAATAAACTACTTTGCAAATGTTGATCTATTTTTTCCTTAAACTGTTTGGGACAAACAAAACTTTCGTATTTTTATAATAGTCAATGTATCTTTATTCAGGTTTGAGAGTCTGTGGCTCTAAAATCACCTGAATATACGTCTTCATGACTGTGACCTCGAAAAAGTTTCCAACCTTGTTTCTTCTTCTTAGAACCTTCTTAGAGCTTCAGTCAGTGCAGGCATTTGTTTGAGGGCATTAGACAAGATACCCAGGCAGAATGCCAAAGAATTCCCACATACACCTGCTATCACTGCAACTGACTAAACTCTACAACAGGCAGATCAAAGGGTCTCCGCTGCCATTGCCAAACTCACACAGCTATGTGTTCGCTCAGCCATTTTGGACAGTATTCTCTGAAAACCACTCTAGCTTCCTGGATGACCCAGAAGTGAAGGTAAGAAACTCCATTTCTAGTGGTAGAGCCCAGCCCATGTGGCAAAGATCATGAGTTGCTTACCAAATAGCCACTCTCTCCTTCTTCCTTAGTAACAGAACCATTTTTTTTTTAATTTTTTATTTTTGCTGGGCAGATTGCTGCTTGGCAAATGAGGTAATTTCCAAGCCTCCCTGGCAGCTAAGTAAGGTCATGTGACTAAATTCTGGCCTATGAGATGCAGAGGGAATACTATATGAGCCTCTGGAAAGGAAAGGACTGCCTGCTGGCTAGAATGGGGAATTGCTATCTGGAATTCAGGCCAGCTATCTTTGATCTTGAGTTGACCTTGAGAATGAAAAGTATGTGTTGAGAAAATGGGTAACAGAAATAGAAGCACTATATTACACACATGAAAATAGTAATATGTCAACTGTAATTGAAAAGTAAAGAAATAAATTTTTTAAAAAGGAAATTGGGTCTATGACTATCTTCCAGCATTGCTAGGCCAGCCCCAGATGGCCTACTTTGAGGGTTTTCTATAACATGAGAGCAAAAGCCACAATTTTGAAAGGAATCTGTATTATTCACAGCTGACTGTAATTCTTAAGCACTATAGTCTCTCTCCTTCCCTGAGCTATCTTTGCTCCACCAAGTCCTTTTATCACTTTTAAACTCCTATTCTGTTGCGTATTAAATTCTTCCATGTGCTCAAGATGTTTCTATCATTCTTCCACTTTAATCTATATGTGCCGTTTTCCCTGGTAATAAAAATTCCTTCCCAAGGCAAGGTAGTGAGCTTCCTCTTTGCTTGTCTGTTCGGCTGGGCGAGGCTCACAGTTATATACAGTTTGCATTTCTCTCCTCTCTCTGAGACTAACTGGTATGTACAGTCCCCCAGGTATGAAAATGATGATGCTCACCCATCATCACTAAAGCATCTTGAGAAAGTTTTCCTTTTCCTTTTTTTCTTTCGTGCCACCTTTCTATCATTCTCTGTGCTCTCAAAGGCAGGCAATACCAGTAGTCAGTGAGGGTTAAACCCATAAAAGAGTAAAAGTAAATGGCTCACCTGGCAACAGGACCCGCTGCTTTGACCTCTAGTTGGCACTGTGTCTTAACCCACAGAAATAAGCCGCCTTAGACATCTGTTAAAATATTGGTATTTTCAATCTCTAGTTTGAATGACAGGACCCTGGAGGCAAGATATTTCCTGTGGAGATTTTGCACTGTTGCCTGCTTTTGCTTTTCTAGCTCCAACAACTCAATTTTGTTGGGCTTCAAAGTACAACTCAAGGGACATTTTGTAAGTCAAGTTAATGGGCCTGAGGATATCACAGTGTAAATCATGGGCTAGAGGCGGAAATCTGTTATGTGTAAACATTTTGCAATGGGTTTGGGGAAAAAAATCCCACTTATAAATTTGTGATTATTTCCGGTGGTACTTTCACAACTTTCCATGCAGTAATACAATGGCCAGTGAGTTGACCTTAGAACATTTTGAAGAGAGTACATGGCCCATTGGGATATTGGTCGTAGCACAGTTAAGGAGAACAGAATCTATTTTAAAAAGAAATGCATTTATACAGAATTAATTGGCTTAGAGAATCACTACAGAAGGCTAAAAAAATACATCTAAGCTGAGCCTTCAGAAAGAATTCCCTAGCCACACCACAAAACTGGGCCTGGAAAAAGCACTGCCTCTCCTGTGATCAGCTGCCTGCCACCCTGGGACACTGCCAGTTCCCAAACCACAGTGCCTCACCACAGTTAGAAACCCCCGCAGGCAGGCAGCTGCATCATGAAATCACTGTGGCCCAGGGGCCATCCAATTGGGAAGCTCCTGACCCCGCCGCCACTCTATCTGCTTCCAAATCAGACAGTGTCTGCTATGTTCTTCACCAGCACGAGGATCCCTCACATCCTGCCTCTTAACAACCATGTAGTTAGTGAGTGAGCCTGGGACTTGCTGGGAACAAAGAAACAAAACATCCCTGTGGTCACTCACGACCTTCTCTCCAAGGAAGGCTTAGAGATGGTTTTGTAACTTTTCAGCTTCGGCAGAACCAATGGTGCATGAGTAGGAGCTTGGAATGCATCTTGAGACACACTATATCTTAAAAGTTTTCTTTTAACATGTCATATTACTAAGTACATGCACAATATCCCTTAGGCACTCAACACGACTATACATAGCCCAGGCAGTCGATAGCATTTGGTGAGAAAGTGACCAGGCTAGAGTCTTCCATTTTCATCAGCTACAGGACATAGCATCAAAACCATTCCATATTTTGTGCCACCATTTACTGAACCATAAGAAATAGCCACTGCATGAGTGCTTATGACTAAGAATGATGGTCATGGTGAGTGCTCTCAAAAGCTCTATAAAAAGATATTTTTTCCCCAAGAAACTTAATATCCAATAAGAGAATGTAGTACAAACATAATATCTGTGAACAAAATGACAGAAATATTAAAAATGTTCCAAACTAAACTTAAAATTTAGTTACAATTATTTTAGAGTTAAATAATCCAGAAAGAAAATAGGGCAAAATAAGTGTATTTAAACCAGCACCTTCATTTGACTATTTAAGAAACATCATTGACCACTTTCTTCCAAAAAAGCAAACATCGAAGTATTTCAAAGTGAACAGAAGTTCATGCAGGGATCAAGGCGTAGTAGAGAAAACACGAGGGCACACTATTCAATACTGTGAATTGGTTTTCAGACCAATGCTGAGATATCTTTGAAGAGAATGGTCCAGGACATTCATTGCATTCTGTTGAATATGCCTGGTAATAAGTCTGTCCTTTTATAATCACTGGGGAAAACAACAGTTTGACCGCTGATTAGGCTGCCCTATGCGCAGGATCCACTCTATTACATGATCCCGTTTGCAATAAATTATGCAGGGAAGGAAGGCAGCACTGGCGGTAAAGCCCATATACTGTGATTGCTATTCACACAGCAAACTCTTATTATTAATACAAATGAAAATTATGCAAATGCCCTGTGACATAGCAGGCATAACTCATTTTCCAAAAGCTATTTGTTTGTTATTGTTGTTTTGGTTTTTATGTTTTCCACAACCAAAAAAAAAAAAATACAAGAACAAGAAATTACAATGCTATAACTGAACTTTGAAAATACTCTAAAAAATGAAAATAAGCAACAGGGACTATTGTCAGGAGACCAAATCCAAGGAAGGCCACTGTGAGTCTCCCTCCACCTTACAAATGCATCTCACTGCCCATTAGGCTAATACTGTAGCATTCATGGGCAAATATTTACATTGCCAGCAAGGATATCTGGATGCACACAGGACTAGCTGTATGATGATAATCCACTCTCCCAAGAGCCTTCTGGCAGAGGGCCATGTGCCCATGGAAGTCAAAGCGCTGTTTCCTTGACTCCTCAGAACTCAGGTTGGCTCCTAAGCTCCCTGTATCAGCCCAAGGATAGAGAATTATCCAGACCAGGAAACACCTTTTCATCTACTGCTTCCCCTTGCGTTTATCCCTACCTCTCAACTGGTTCTCAATTCAGAAGAATTCGAAAATAGAGTCTGTCTTCTCATGCCCACCTTCCCCCAACTCGTGTACTAAGAGAGGCCACAGGAGAGGGCCTGGGAGTTCGCCCAAGAGAGTGGAGGAGCCCATAATTAATTTGTCAGGAGACCTCACAGCCACAAGCAAGTCTCATAGATCTGGAGCTGCCCTTTTATCTATCCCCGGGATCTTGAGTGTTACATTCTCATTAATATTAACAGTGTTCTCACTAACAAGACAGAGTAATTATAATGTTCTCTCTGGCTTTGCTCATTGAGCAGGTCAAATTATTACCCTCAACATTTTATTATCAAGATGAACATTCAGCACTGTACCTAATAAAGTTTGTCGATGCTTTTCTTCAAGTGCCGTTTTCCTTATTCCTTATGTGTTTATATAGACTTCCTTTGGCTACGGCCATTTTTATATAACTTATAAATTTTGAGTAATCCAAATACTGATATTTATCTGCATATTCATGTTTGAACAATAATTTTCCTGGACATTTTATTTTACTCTGGATATCCCAATATGTACCTATGATTTTTAAAATATCCTCTTGAAACCATTTGTTATGGTTTCTATCTTCTTCTAACTTCTACCTTCCTTATTAGAAATTTGCTAATTTTTCCTCTTTTCCCCCCACTTTAATCTCTCATCACTTACTAAAGGAATAATCGTTATTGGATAGATGAGTGAACAATGAGTGACGAATAAATGGATGTTGATGTTGATACCTCAACATTAAATTTGTTTGACTGAGCATTCATTCACTGGACTTGTTTGGTTAAAAGTGTACATGGCTTGAAAAGACAAGAAACAAGGAAATTGGCAGGTTTGTATATGATACCCATCCATGCTAGCAGTGTCTGTAAGCTCTATTACACTGCTATCCATCTGGCACGAAGCTGTGGAACTAGGTATGCACATCCATCAGCACAGCTACCAGTGCCAATGTCAGAAATTCGCTGGTAATGTTTTTACAGGTTAGGAAAAAAATTAGTTTGATTTAAAAAAAAAATACAGCAACTACAGGTAGAAATAGAGGAAAAAGGAGTTTCAGCCCCTGCAGAAAACATGCAGAGAGGGCAGAGAGAGGGCACCAGAAGACAGATGTGTTTCAGCAATACAAAAAGGAAGGCGGTAATGGAAATCAGAGGCAGGGAAGCTGCTTCATTGGTTAGATGGGGTCCTAAGAATTCACCTTCCTCCTGCCCCTGCCCCACAGAACTGCAGTTTGTATGGGTAGGCTCTGCTCATATACCTCTGCTGTGAATAATAATTTTGAACTTCATTATATTTATGAATGCAGAATCAAGTTGTGCAGTGAATTCATTTTTAAACCGCCTGGCTTATTTTTCTGAGTTGAATTTGTAAAAAATAAAACTTCACTATTGCTCTTTTAACACCTACTATGAATAATCCATGGCATGCCTTCCTTTCATATTCGCTAATCTCTGTATTCAATGTTCTATTAGGGCAATTTCAGTTCATTAAAAAATTATATCATTCTGGGACTAAAGTGTTATTCTTATTTTTTATGCCAAAGCAATTACATTTCAAAGAGTAAAATTTTTATGCACCTCTCTCCTTGGGATTCTTACCAGAGTCCTGTTTCCTGACTGCTGCTCCGTCTCAGTAGAGTTGAGAACAAAAACATTTGAAAAACTCAAGCACTGGGAATTGGGAGCTTTGGATAATATTATTCACCTCATATGTGAAGTAGGGTTTACGATGTCCATAGAAATACTTTTTTACATCTCCTTGGTAATAACATCAATAGTGATAGTAACAATATAAGTAATAGTAATAATATTTTTTTTCTTCAACTTGTGTTTCTGATACATCCTTAGATACTAAACGACCGAGGTGGTCAATCACACATATTTCACATCTTTATTTACCATTCATATGTAGTCTTCCTGACTCTGCCATTATTAATGACAACAATATGCTAGGCAATAAGAATGCATTCTCTGATTTAATCTTCATAATAGCCCTATAAAATAATGTCATTACTTTCTCCATTTTAGAGGTCAAAAAACTGGGGCACCAAGCATGGAGTCATTTCCTGGCTAGTGAGTAGTAGAGCAGGGGATCTGAACCCAGGCAGCCTGCCAACGTAGCCTGCTCATTTCACCACCCTGCTATATTGCACTGGTCCCTTGTCTGCTTCCCAGTGACTGATCTAGTCAGAAGTGGGAGGACTCAGAGATGAGTGTCCCTATACCCACAGAGAAGATGGATTACATATGGGAGCAGAGGTTCCCACACCACTGATTCCAAGGAAACAAGACAGATAACTAAGCAAAACATAGATTCCTGGCTCTTTTTCCTCATTCTTTTGTCTTTTGCTTCTCTAGTTGTCTTTTTGATCACTGCATTTGGTTTTTGGTTCTCTTGGTCAGCCCTGGTAGCTATCAGAGACACTGATAAATGGTTATATTTTCACTGACTATATCACACACATTATGGTACATTATGTTGAGCCAAGGCATTATCTTATTCTGATAAAGCATTCCCTGGGTGGTACCAAGCACTTCTGTTGGCACAGAGAATTTAGTAGACCCATTACATCATAGCCATTCATCTCCTCCATCCCATATCACCATGGTGGCATAGGCCTGCCATTCCAGGACCAAGCCTTCTAGATCAGCCCAGTAGTTTACCCAAACAACATGCCAAAGCCCCTTAGCAGCTAAACATAGCATTAATTTTGCACATTATTTAATATAAGGTCTCATTCAAGGTTAGTTTGGAGATATTACAAAAAATAATTGTCTGCATATTTTTCCTGAATTTATATAAGAAGTAAATAAATAAAGTAAATAAAAAAGAAGTAAATAAACAGACAAACAAACAAGATATGTGTGATGGTATCATATGTGATATTTAGGTAAATCTCCTCCCTGAAGAAGAGAAGAGAAAACAGAAACAGGCTTTTATTCTCTTTTTATTGGGAATCCTAAGTCCGCCTTTATTCAGTTAATCAGTGAATCAAAAGACATCAGATGGGCACATACTATGTGAGGATTACAACAGTGGAGATAGAACCTCTAGCTTCCATTCTAAGTGTTAAAATGAGGACATATGTGGTATTCATTAGGGAAGTCAGAGCTATAAATGTATGTAAGGGAAAATACTGTCCCAGACTAAGATTTTTGAGAATATAGTGTAAACAAAATATTGTTATAAAAGTAAGACATCTTGAAAAAAAATGAGTTCTAAGGTAAGTCATATAAGGAAGTAGTAAATGATTTTTCCCCAAAAAGATTTGGATAAAACAAAGGGAAGGATGGAACTTCCTATTTCTATTCCAGTCTTAGAAAGGACAACAAAGAGAATTGATTGTTCCCTGAAGACTTCTTCAAATTCTTGTTCAAAACCTGTTTGAAGGACAATACTTTTAGTAAAACACATCTAATAATGCATCTTCTGGCCTTTATAGAAAGCCAGCTCACATTTCCCAAATCTGTCCTTGTGCTCATTATTCATGCACTAATATTATAGAATCATTTGGTAAACAATCACCTTTCTTTTATCAACCCATTCTCTTTCTTACCCACGTACACACACACACACACACACCTCATGTTTCTAGCCACATATTTTCTTACCTAGCAAGACATACTCACTTTTGCAAATACCTTTTATTAACTTGGGAGCAAGTGGGGGAATAGAATGCTTCTGCAGAGGCAATAGTGAATGTGGTTTGTTGCAAGGGAACAAGGTCTCTGCTATCAGTAGTTTTTATCTGTGACCTGAGAGCAGGCTGAGAACTGAATCAAAGAAGCAGGTGTGATTGCTGACACAAAAATCACGCAAAGCAGGCTTGGGCGTTTGAAGGCCTGTATCAAAAGCGTGCTCATATCCCTTTCTTTCTCAGACAAAAAAGTGAAACACTAGCTGTAAGTCCCAAATTCAGATCTTGTGCAGAAGGAAGCCTCACCCAGTTGGCCTTATTTGACAGCATTAATCTGAGGAAACCACAAAAAGAATTTTCACACTCAACTGAAATGCAGTTGTTCTAGGAAACAGCTAAGAGAGGATGCACAACTTTATAAGAAGGAACTCACAATCCTCAGGCGGAAGATCTGCCTTTAACACAAACACAAAACAAACTTGTCACCAAATGCACAGCTGCTATTTATCAAGGGGAAATGTGGGAAATTGCGGGCAGCAGGAGGGAATCCCTGAGGCTGTGAAGACACCGCTAAGGGACCAACCTCAATGTCCAACAGACCAGAAAGTGGAAGATAGGAGTTCAGGGTTTATGCCCAATTAAGCTTACATTTAAGCACCTCCATCCATATCTAACATTGCACCTAGCTCCGCATTAGTCATCTCAGAGGGACAGTGCTGGGTCATCCAGTCTTCTCACAGAAGCTATTGCATGTGTGGTTGGTGTTTGTGCTCATGTTAGCACCAGGACTGAACCATATGTAAGTGTCGCAACTCAGCAGACCACAAGTGGAGAATGAATGGAGAGTTTCAGGAGGCAGTCCTGACTCCGTGACTAATGGTCAGTGAATGTTGCTTAATTTAATTACCAGTTAAATAAAAATTATTTTAGGAAATTAACTATACAATACAGACCAAGTTGCAATATCATCATACTATGGCCAGTACTAGGTACATTGAAAACATGATCTCAGGTGTTCAACAATGCCTTAAAGTGGGTAAACCTCACAAAAACCTTATCTGCCTGAACTGAAATGTATCTATTTCTGGAATTAGCTAAGTGAGTGATAATTTAGCAAAGTCATCCAAGGTGGTGTTTAGCATAGTGATTGAGCACATGGTAGGTGCTCCACAAATGTTGGCCAGATTTAAGAATGGGTACACTGACCAGCAGATCAATAATCAATTATTCAATATATCTGTGAAAATCAATCAAACTATGTAAAATATATTAAGGAATGAAATTATGATTAAATAAATCAATGGTAATTCTGAATGAAAGAGAGAGACATTCTCTGATAATCAGCCTACCCTCTCTACCCTAATAAATCAATATGTGCTCAACACAAGGCGTAAAGTACTAAGTCAATGTCTTTAGTGTTCACAATTACACTTTTCATCCCTCTTGTGAAGCCAGGCACTATGAGTTCTATTCAGTGAGATGTGTGTTTTTTCCCAAAACTTTTATTGCTATCGTGAATGGGATTTTATATTGTGACACTATTACATATGTCCCATTCCCCCCACCCCATACCCATCTCCACCTAGACCCCACCCCCCCTCTGACCATCACCACACTGTTGCCTGTGTCCATGGGCTATGCATATATGTTCTTTGGCTAATCTCTTCACCTTCGTTCATCCAGTGTCCCCCATCCTCTCCCCTCTGACCTCTGTCAGTTTGTTCCATGTATCCATGCCTCTGGTTCTATTTGGTTCATCAGTTTATTTTGTTCAATGGGCCTGGAGATTGTTCAATGAGTTTTGAGTTGAAGTGTCTCATGCTGTTTCTGTACAAAAGCACTTAACCACTTAGGAGGAGACCACTTTACAGCTCACTTTCCCCTCAAGCATGGCAATTGCCAACATTTGAGATGTTGGTGACGCCATTAACCTATGTCCCTGAGTGACAATGATGAGCAGAGCACCCAGCTGACCCACAATGAACACACAGCCTGAGCAAGAAATGAATTTCTGTTGTTTAGTCCCTGACACTGCATTGTGACTACAGCGATGCATTTAGCCCACCCAACTAACAACGTGAATAAAACCTCAAGACTCAGAAGCTTCCGCAAAATAACAGTGAGCCAGAACCATGTCACAGCCCTGAGTCACTGTTTCCGATTTTGCTCACCTCTATCCCAGACTATCTCCTAATCTCCCTTTACTGTCCTTACTCTGATCTGCTTATTAATCCCATAAGAATTTAAAATTCGGCTTCCTGCAGAAGACTGTAATCAGTGCTGGGAACAGAGGAGAGCAGGAAATTTATGTCCCACTAAAATGAAATAGACATTCTTGATGAGGAGATTACACTTAGAGCTCTGCTCAAGAGATGCGAAATAGACCAAAAATTGTCATGATTCCTCCTCTCCACCATGTTTGACCTGCTCCTATAGACAGACTTGTGTCGATAAAAGACTTTTAACCACAGAAAACCATTTGTTTTTTGTTTCAGATCTTGAGGAGGTGGCAGACGGGTCAGATGAGTCATTGTTTGGGAACCTGAGAATTTGCAGTTGTACTTTCATTTTCACATTTTTCTGTAATTACTTATTTACATGTTTCTGCCACATAGCAATAGGGATGATGATTGACAAGGGTTAAATCTTAATGGATTATTTTATGCTTTAGTTAAAAGTTCATCAGCTTCATGGAACATCTCTGGTCCAACATCTCTTAGGGTACTGATAAGAAATATTATCTTACTTCTGTTTGATGTTTAAAAGATTAATTCTGTTGTCCTTGGTCCCAGATGACCCATTTGCAAACAAGTATACAGATCATCACAGAGTTTCAGGGTGGTGGGAGGAAGGCTCCTTTTAAAAAACTGGCACTAGCTATGGGCTCTGTCACTGGTTGCTTATTATCTTGAATGCATCTTTTCTCCGTCTAGTATAAAAGCCTTTATGCGTCATGCAGATTGGAGCAAAGCAAACTTGAAGCCCACTTGTTTATTTAATGCTCTGCAAAAATGTCATCAGCATCTCATTCTTGTCAGAATTATGAAGACAAAGCTTTGAGTGTGTATGATTCACACAATTACATCTACTGTAAGGTTATATTAAGTCTGACTTTCAAGCATTATATATTTGTATCTTTTTTTGTTTTAAAGCAATGTTTGTGATTCACTGCTCAAATCATGTAGCCAAATTCACCATTTTCATATATTTCCATTTTCTCACTACCCTCTAACCCTATTGACCCCCATCCCTGCCAAATAGTAAAATTATATTCCAATCAAGAGTAAGACAGCATGCAAGAACAGCCACTGAATGGGGGAAATTGAATTCAACTTTCTTAGATTCGGTAAATATAGCAATCCTATCTAATAATAGGCAAACATGGTAATTGACCATACCTTCGCTACGCCTCCCCTTGGCTATCGGCATGATATGCAAATTAACCGCCAACAACGATGGCGGATAATTTGCATACTACAGGCAGGGCGGGACAGCGCGAGCTGCCAGCACGAGCTGCCATCCAGACCACCGTGTGAGACCCCAGAAGCCGCCTGCCCGCCACCCGGGATTGGATCTGATCCCAGGCTGCAAGCCAGCCCTGGAAGCCCCAGAAGCCACCTGATAAGGTAGTAACTCTATCAGTAAGCACTCTGAAAGTCAGTGGCATAAATGCACCAATTAAAAGACAGATTATGAGGGTGAACCAAAAACAAAACCCACTTTAAATATAAAGACACATATAGATTAAAAGTAAATGAATTAAGCTGCAGCCTGTTTTGCTCAGTGGATAGAGCATTAGCCTGTGGACTGAAAGGTCCCAGGTTCGATTCCAGTCAAGGGCATGTACCTCAGTTGCTGGCTTGATCCCCAGTCCCTATCAGAGTATGTACAGGAGGCAACTAATCAATGTGTCCCTCCTTTTCCCTTCACTCTCTCTAAAATTCAATGGAAAATATCCTCGGGTGAAGATTAACAAAAACAAAGTAAATGGATTAAGTAACATTAAAGAGATTATAAGAAAAATATATTCCAAATTTTGTTAGCTTTATAATGGTTGTTTAAATTATTAACACCTAAGAAATTGGGTGAAGGGTACATATAATATGCTGTAGTATTTTATAGTTTTTTTACATGTATGAGATTATTTCAAATTAAAATATTAAAAAACTAAAAATTAATAAAATATTAATTGAAATGTATCTGCATTACATGAAAAATCTCCTAATTGCTTCTAGCATAATTTATTAAATTGTGCTAAAATTTATAAGGGTTCAATTAAAAAATATCTTAATTCTTAATGATATAATAGAAAATATATAATAGTGCAATTATAAGCACTTATCTGAAAATAAAAATTTAAAGAAGTGAATTTAAAGAAGAGATTAGCCAAAGAAAATATATGTACAACCCATGGACACAGACAACAGTATGGTGATGGCCAGAGAGAAGTGGGGGGCAAGAGCTGGGTAGAGGGGGCAAAAGGGGGGAAATAAAGACATCCTATATAATAATAATAAAAGGCTAATATGCACATTGACTAAACAGCAGAATGACCGGTTGCTATGATGCGCACTGGCCACCAGGGAGGAGACGCTCAATGCAGGAGCTGCCCCCTGGTGGTCAGTGCACTTCCATATGGGGAGTGCCACTCAGCCAGAACCTGGCTCATGGCTGGCCAGCGTAGTGGTGGTGGCAGGAGCCTCTCCCACCTCCATGGCAGCACTAAGAATGTCCAACTAACGGTTTAGACCCGATCCCTTGGGGGTCTAAGCCTTTAGTCGGACATCCCCCGAGGGCTCCCTGGCTGCCAGAAGGATGTCTGACTGCAAGCTTAGGCCTGATCCCCCAGGGAGTGGGCCTAAGTCGACAGGTGGACATCCCCCAAGGGGTCCTGGACTGCGAATAGGCGCAGTCCAGGCTGAGGGACCCCCGCCCCGAGTGCACAAATTTTTGTGCACCGGGCCTCTAGTAAAGTATAATAGTGAAGGTCCTATTCTCATGAGGCTTGCATTTTAATAGAGATACAAATAATAAGTAATATTAATTCAAATAAGTACTATGAAGAAAATGAAACAGAGTAATTGGATAGTCACCAAAGGAAACCTCTCATATTTGAGTCAAAGCCCAAATAAAAAGAAGCCAAGGATCTAAAGAAAGAATCATCTAGAATGAGGGACCCACACATTCAGCACAGAGCCTGAAGTGAGAAAGAAAACCTGAGTAGCTGGAAATGAGGTAGAAGAGGAAGGCGGAGGCCAGCTCAAGATGAGCCATGTCATTCAAAGTAAACATCTTGGACTTTATCCCCAATCCAATGAGATGCTACTGGAGAATGTTAAGCAGAAGAGTGACATTAAGTTGTAGATATGCAAATATCAGTCCAAATGCCTAACAACACTGGTCAAACTTCTCAACTTTTCATATTGTAATGCTGAGCCTGCCAGTTTTACAGGGAAAGGACAGGGATCCTCCCCAGATCTGCAGCAGAGAATTCCTGAATTCCTGCTTCTCGTTAGGGCTCTGAGGCTCACAGTTGGCAGTACCCCAAAGCCTCAAAAGGAACATGCACTCGCCTCTTCAGAAAGGCCACAGACTGGGGTGTCCAGCTGAGCTTCCTCCTGAATTACCCCGCCAGCGTGATGTGTCACCCAAGCCTGGATCTACAGAAAATAACTGTCAACTGCTGCGTGGAGGATGAACAAGAGGGGAAAACGAAGCTAGGGTCATGGAGTGTTTGATCATCACTGGGCCTGCATCACATGGGCCTGCACAGAATTCCCTTAGAGGGGGATGGAAAAACAACCAGCTGTATTGTAAAATACTTAATGATTTGTATTAAAACATAAAATACAAATCACTAAATATATTGTAAACTATGATTGAATTTGTAATGTTTCATTTGGATCCTAATGGTCTTTCATAAAACTTTAAAAGGTTTTCTGCCATGAAATAGTGAAATGTCTTGTATTTTATTCAAGTAAAAAGATAAAATTTATGGACCATTGCATGTGCCAGTTCTGTGACATGCCAGCTTGATTAAAATTTCCCCAAATTTGCTTTCAACTTGGCAGAATGCCACTGGTGTTCAGACATTAAAACAGGTGACATTTTGTCAAGAGGTTTCCTATTTCTTCCTAGATGTAGAGTCAAGTGGCTTGCTTCAAAATCCCTACTCTCAAAACCAATATACACAGAATGGCCGTATTTCCAAAAAGCAAAAGTGTTTCCTTGCCATCCCTGGATTTTCACTGCCAACCCCAAACTCCTTTGTAAGCATGTGGAGGACCCCATTGAAACCTCTTAATAGATTGGCTTCAGATAATGAGGAAGTGCTTGGGATAACAGTTATTTTTAAAATACCCATCAACAAAGTTTATTCTGTATAATCCAAGTACTATACCCAGCCTATCCCCCAAAAGGTAGGGGGATAAATGGATGATACCTACACTATAAGACTCACTAAGAGTAGAGAAGCTTCCCACGCAATTATACGAGAACACAGGACACCCTTCTCCTGGCATACGTATATCCCATAGAGGCAGATATCACAAACTGGCACCCCCAACACCTCATACAACCAACACATTTTCCCCACTATGGCATGCAACATGGGGGCAAACTTCACAATGTTTGCAAGGTGTTTTTTATTCTTTTTTCTTAATTTATCTTTATTGTTGAAAGTATTACAGATGTTCCCCTTTCTATCCCCAGTGAACCCCTCCACCCTGCTCCTGCCCTTGCCCATTCTATTGTTTGTCCAAGGGCCACATATATATGTGCATATAATAACTTCTTTGGTTAATCTCTTTCTGCCACCCAACCCCCTCCCTCTGCGATTCATCAGTCTGTTGCTTGCTTCAATGTCTCTGGATGTATTTTGTTCATCAGTTTATTTTGTTCATTAGATTCCACATATCCTAGTCAGTGAGATCGTGTGATACTTGCCTTTCTCTGACTGGCTTATTTCTCTCAGCGTAATATTCTGTAGTGCTTTTTAAACATTTGAACTGGTTGTCAATATTTTAAAATCAGGATATTTTACATCATGATTTCCAGCTTCTTTTGAAAAAATATCTGAAGTCCCTGAAGGTGCATGTTTTCTTTTCTACAAGACAATAGTCCTCTGAGAATGAGTAGTGGCCACTTCCTACATATGGGGAAATGCTCTATTTGCCAATCTTTACCACATTCTATTGTTTTGTAATCCCTCCCTGGGTCATTTACTTACACCTGCCTGACCAGTGAAAGGCCTCTAATAAAGAGCAAGATTGGATGGATGGATGGATGGATGGATGGATTTCACTTAAGCCCAAAATTATCAAGTGTCCCTGAAAAGTAAAATTTTATAACAAGCACTCCTTTGTACCAAATATGTTGAGGTTCCAAGGATTCCTTAAAATTAGAACTTTGAATTCCTCAAGTTAAACAAATTGAGTAATAGACTTAAGTAAGTGAGACTATCTAAGAATCCGGCCACTTCCAGAACTCTAGCTCCTACCATTTCTGCCTGCTCTTCACCACAATAGGAGACCTTAGGGGCAATCCAGGCCACTTGCTAGCCCATATGGCACCTTTCTGGGAAATAGAAAAGAGTCGCCCCTTCCTCTGGGTTGCACAGATCCACGCCATATGACACAGCTTGGCAAGCAGAGTGTGACTGCCTTTCTACTCTCACCCCCTGCAGCCCAACCTTCTTGTACAGTAGATAATCTGCACAAATATATGCAGCACCACAGCCCTAGAAGCAGACTTTAAAGAAAACACAAATAAAATCAACACACACATGAAATTCAATCAGGAAGATATACCTGGCCAAGTCCAGAGATTAAAGGAACGTGAAGACTTTGGGTGTTTTTTTATTGATGGACTGGGTTTTTAATCTCTCATATGAAACAGATCCTGGAAGCTTTGAAAAAGGAAATAAGTGAGTGCCAAACCAGACCAAGAGAGGCGAAAATTAACTCCAAGCCCAAACCACACTACCTAATCTCAGCGCTCATTCTGTCCTGATGAACATGTCTCCCTTATGGGTAGATTCACAGCCATTTAGAAAACCAACTCCTTAGCTGTTGAGGATAAAAGTAATTTACAAAAATCTTTGCATCAATAAGAATTCTACATCAAATGGGAACTTTGAAAATACAATTTCTTTTCTTTTTTTTTTCATCCTAAATAACCCAGTCCAGGTCATCTTTCCTACTTCTTAATGGAATATACATTTCAGCAAGTTCCTGTCCTACCTCACTGCTCAATTTCATGTTTCTTCTTCCTCTAGGACCTGGTTACCCGGGACTTTCAGTGGGAGTTCTGACACTGGGGGTCAGCATGTTCGTCATTACAATGTTCTGTACTATTTGAATCTGCAGCACAAGCACTTAACACTGAATTGATTTTCTTTCCTAGCCCTTTGGAAGTACACGTGTCAAGTGCCCCTTTGATATCTCTGCAGGAATCACCAGGGCTAAGCCTCCAGTCCCAACGTGACCTTGTGCTTCCACCTGGACTCAAAGAGCTGCCCTGCCCTGCCTTAGAAGGCCCACTCCAACGAAAGCATTTTGAATTATGCATGTCATCCCTGAGAGTTCTTTTTCAGATTTTATAGATAATGGGAATGAAAGAAGCATGTGGAGAAAGAAATTCATTTTGCTTCTTTGAAATACCTTTGATCCTCTACCATTCCCCAGATTTATTCCAGGATAAAATATTTCAAAGAGTGGTATCCATCATGCTTGTGCAGTATTCCCTTTTATAAAATAACAACAACAATACTGAAGTTTTCTTTATCTAAAATATAAAGTGTATCCTTCTCCTGCAGACTGAGAGCTGATGTTTTTCCATTTGCAGGCGACGAAGATGTGGCCTTACATTCCTCAGTGACAATGTGGGAAAGGCATGGTGGTTGCCCAGGGTTCTCACTGTAGCCCCTAGGACACGGCAGATTAAACGGTTAAATAGGAACATTCTGGCAGCTGCAGTCTCAGGATGTCGTTTATTGAGTTTCCCAGGGAATATCACAACCTGTGTTGGGTGTGGCAATATATGGAAGGGGATTCCTTCCCTCTCTCTCTTTCTCCCTCTCTGTATTTTGATTGCTTGGTCCCACTTTTCCCTCTACTGTTTCCCTCTCTGTCTTTCTTCCTCTCTCCTCCCTCTTTCCATGCCTAATTGTTCATAATTCTTCCTCCCCACTTCTTTTCCACTAGCCCTTTGATTCTGAACTAGCATCCTGAAATCACAGATGTTCTTCCTCCCTTGCTTAAAGCCACAGGCACAGGCCCATCTGCTTTGTTTGTCTCCAAGGAGCTAAGTTCACTATGGAGGGGAAATGGCAGGAAGCCCACTGGGCCCAGACCCATAATGGGGATGTGTCCGTATTAAAGAAGAGATTCTGATCTTCATCTGACTTCTATGTCTTTATTTCTCCATTAGTCCCGAACCCACAGGCGAATGGGGTGTTATTAAGCCTTAGATTCCCAACAACTCCCACGGCTGAGAACAGAGTGCACAGACAGAAGAGTGAGTCAGCTGGCCTGGGAGCCAAGAAAGGGGGAATGCAGGACTCACATGGGGCCCGGTGATCAATGAGAAATACCAAACATACTACATGTTATAGGGACTTCTTACCCCTGTCATTAAAAGAAAAATCCTGTGTTTGACAAGACTGAGACTTGTCTGTTCATAGTCATAACACTCTGACAGATGTAAGTCAGGAACCTCAGAAAGAAAAATCAGGCCCAGTCAGGCCAGACACAAATAGAGGTGATTCTATTAGTGATATTTTGTTATGAGTTTTCACCAGAATGTCAATAGGGAGAATTGAAAAGTGATAGCCAAAACTAGTCATGTAGCATCACTGATGTTGTTTGTCATTAGTCCTTATAGTTCTCATCTCGAGAGAGAGAAATGAGCCTCAGTTCAGAGTGGGTGGGCCAGGTAAGCAGCATCCCTAATAGAACAGAGTATTTAAAAGACATTCCTGCCAGGAGAGCTCTGGGTAGAGCAATCATACATACTATTTTGCCCAAGACAGTGCTGGTTCACACCTGTTGCCCGGCACAATTATTAGCTTCCCTTTTTATTCTCAAAACGTCTCAATTTTCATGTGCTATATAATGGATTCTTTAAAATCCATTAGAGGTACCATTACAATATGTCAGACTACCTTCAACAGAATCTCTGCAACTGAGGAAAATTCTAAACAAAACTTATTTAGAAGTTGTCTTCATGAAACTTTTGAGATAAGCAATATATAAGAAAAGGCAGAATACAAATCAACCAACAAGAGAGAAGGAAGCAATAAGAGGAAGGAAAATGCAACCTGACCTTAATTGTCCACTATCTTCATTAACAATGACTGCTAAGATCTGGTCAGCCATGATATTTGGAAAGCAATCTTGGAAATTAGTATAATTATTTAAGAACAGTTTTCCTAATCTTTGATTCATGAGACAAATAGCCTTTCTATTTTAACCAAGATACCTAGCAAATACAGAGACATTACTAAGACAAAGATTGCAAATCCAGTTTTCTGAGAAAAGGGGCGGGGGGTGCTTTCCGTGAATACATAAGGAAGAAGGAATTGCTTCCTTCCTTTTAAAGTCACACAGGGAACGGAATTGTTTACATTATCATCTACCTGCTGCATTCCTCTTGCTAAGAGACCACAGACCAGGAAAAGCCAGGTTCAAGCTCACAGATGCAGCAGAAGTTTTGTTTACATGGCACATAATTTACTTACTATGATACTGTAGCCTTCCATTTCCTTGTACAGAGTTCTAGTACCTAGTTAACAGGCAAACATTAAACTAGGTCCAGCGCTATGAGGGTCTCCTCTGTGTATACCTTAAACAGCCAACTCCGTCCCGTGTTGTACACTGAGAAGGGCCTCGCTGACTTACAGAGCAGGATTGGGTAAAGCCACGTGCCGATGCAATATCGTATCTTCAATCCCACAACAGCTACACAGCCAAACTTTGTCATAGTAAGCTGCCACTCTGCATCCAATACCCCAAAAGAGGTGATTCTCCTTCTCTCATTACAACCCTAGTTCCCCATCTCCCACATCCACCATAACTGGTGCCACGTTCAATAATTCAATCCTTTCTCTTGGTTGCACTTCTCAACAACTTCAATAATGCCTGTCATGATACTAGACTCTCATCCAGACCTTACGTTTTTTTGTTCTTACTACTCTATTGAAATACAATATATGCACAGAAAAGTATACAGGAAGGGGCAGTGAATTTTCACAAAGTCAGCACAACCATATAACAAAATTTTTAAAATTAGAATATTGTGGCACCCTAGAAGCCCCCCTTGTGTCCCATCTCACTCACCTCCTTTCTTGAATGTTAACCACGGTCCTGAATTCTAATACCAAAAGTCTGTTTCTCCCTTTATAAAATGGAGTCATATGGCACATACTGTTTTATGTCTGGCTTCTTTTCTCAGCGTCGTATTTTTAAGATTTATTCATATTATGTGATTGTACCTCATTTCTCATTATTGCTCTAGAGCAGTGGTTCTCAACCTTCTGGCCCTTTAAATACAGTTCCTCCTGTTGTGACCCAACCATAAAATTATTTTCGTTGCTACTTCATAACTGTAATGTTGCTACTGTTATGAATCATAATGTAAATATCTGATATGCAGGATGGTCTTAGGCGACACCTGTGAAAGGGTCATTCGACCGCCAACGGGGTCGCGACCCACAGATTGAGAACCACTGCTCTAGAGTATTTTATTTTGTGAGTAGACCATAAATTAGCGAACTGTTGTTTGTGGGATTTTTATTTCTCACCATTACAGATAAGGCTATTATGAACATTTTTATGCATGTTTTTTGATACTCAAATGTATATATTTTTGCTAGACACTTACCTAGGAATGGAAATGCTAGGCTATCAGCTATTACATATATTCAGCCTTCATAGATACTGTAAACATTTTTCCAACATGAATCTACCAATTTACACTATCACCAGCAATCTGTAAGCATCTCAGCTGTCCCATGTTCTCATTGGTATCATCGATCTTTTTCATTTCAGCCATTCTGACGCATGTGGTATAGTATCAATGTGTACTGTGAATTTAATCCAGATTTTCTAGAGACTGATGAAGCTGAGCCACTCAGCTTTCATAACCTTTCAACTGTCACCAAGCCAATGGGTTGTTTAATTCTTCTCTGGTTACCACTTATGAAGGATGCTGCCATGAGCAGGGTGTGTACACTACTCATTGCACGCATAGCCATCCTGCCTGTTGGCCTTTGTCACTGTCCACCAATCATTTCCATACCATGCCTCGGTCTCCCATACAGGTCACTCGGATGACCAGCATATTCTCTACCGAAGTAGCCAATCTGACACCCAGCTTCCTAAGCTTACCAGGTAACCTTACCTCCCACTTCCACCAAGAAAGACAAGCGCCTGCAGTGTGAGCACCTGCATGCTCCCTGCAGTCCTTTTCACTCATTCTCTCCAGCCCCAGAGGAAGCATGCCTCCTTCTCTCTAAAACCCCCAGCCACTGGGAAAAAAATGTTCTTTTCCGTTTCCTTTGTCAGTTACCATCTATGTGACCAAGTGCAAGTTACCTGACCTCCCTTAGGCTCAGGTTTCTTACCTGGAAAAGGAGACTATTGCTTACCTCATAAAATGGTTGTAAGAATTAAATGATAATGTGCTTAAAATCTTTGGTTCAATGCCTGATAGGTATTTTGTGCTCCATCAATATTCATTATTTTCCTTCCATTTCTCCTCTTATCATTCCATCATTATTAATCTCCTCCTTTTAACTCAGAGATAGTAAGGTGAAAAATAAATCTTGGCTTTGGCAATCAGTCACACTGAGACTTTAACCTACTGTTTACCACTGACTAGTTCAACTATTAACTTCCCTAAATCAGCTTCTGATGCCCTAAAAAGGATCGGGAGACTTTTTATACTCAGCCGTGTGCAAATGACAAGTCACGGAAAGTAACCGCTCTTCTAGAATAGCGGTCTCAAAGGACGGGCTCATAGGCTGTATCCACCCGGCTGTACATGTGTTTAGACAGCATAGGGTTAATTTGATTGGTTGGTTGTTGGTTTTTATTTAAACTCTCGAGAATTAAATATTACAATAATTTGTATTAAAATTCTAAAATGTGAGCACAGGCTTCTTTTGAAAAAAAACTAAAAGATCAAGAGTGTTTATATTCCCTCATGGCAACAATCACTGGAGCTGACCAGGCCCTGCCCTCCCATGTATGGCCATCAACTCTCTGGTCTACCACATTCCCTTCCCCTCCTTATTCTTTCCCACTAGGCCAGTCTCCCTCATTTATACACCTCCTTAGACCTTGAAAGTTCTTTTTTGTTTGCTACCTCTTCCCTAGATTGTTATTGAACTAAATGACTAATTGCCTAAGGTTTACAGGACACCTATAAATGTATTTACAATGTTTCTTCTACAGATACAGATTCCCTGTTCTCTAGATTCTTACAGTTTGCAATTGTCAGGCCTCATTAATTTGTTGCTGTAAAACAAATTATCACAAACTTGGTGACTTAACACAATATGAATGTATTATCTTACCGTTATGGACATGGCTCAGCACACAGTAGGCTCTCAAACATTCCAGAATAAATGAGTGAACAAGCAGAAGTAACTGATCCCTTCAGGGTAAAACTCCTCTCTATTATTACTGCCATAAATGGCATCAATGAATTTAAGGATTTTTCTACTTTTAACCACTTTAAAGAAATAGAAGCTATATGGAGCATTGAGAGAAAGTTAGCAGCTTCAAAATCTAACCCAATATTGTTCACCAGCCACAAAGTCAGAGGTCCAACTCAGGCCTAGATGAAAAATGACCTGACAGCTTAATCAAAAGTCTCAGGAGTGACCACTCTAACTGAAAACTCAGAATCTACTTACCAAGCCCTGTGGAGACCAAGGCCAGGAACTATAGAGGATTATCTCAGAGGGATTCTATCATTACTCCTCATCAAAGGGAAGTCCTGGGGACACAAATCCTTCTAAGTTGATAATTAAATGACTACTGATCATTCTGAGGGGAAAATGCATTTAAATATAAAGGGCAAAGGCAAAGTAAAATATGTTACTTAATAGCATCTTATAAGCATCTCATAAGACTATAGAGAGGCCATTCCTGAAAAGGAGATTTGCTTAATGGGATATATGTGTTTTTTAATATACAGACTATACAGGGGAGGCTACAATATGCCTTTTTTTCCCTAAATTTTTTCTTTATTGATTAAGGTATTGCACATGTGTCCTTATCCCTCATTGCCCCCCACTCGTGCCCTCACCCCCCTGGTGCCTGTGTCCATTGGTTAGGCTTATATGCATGCATACAAGTCCTTTGGTTGATCTCTCCCCCTTACTCCCACCCTCCCCTACCTTCCCACTGAGGTTTGACGGAGTGATCAATGCTTCTCTGTCTCTGGATCTGTTTTTGTTCATCATTTTATGTTGTTCATTATATTCCACAAATGAGTGAGATCATGTGATATTTATCTTTTTCTGACTGGCTTATTTCACTTAGCATAACGCTCTCCAGTTCCATCCATGCTGTTGCAAATGGTAAGAATTCCTTTTTTTTTTTTTTTTTTTTACCACAGCGTAATATTCCATTGTGTAGATGTACCATAGTTTTTTAATCCACTCATCTGCTGTGCCCAGCAACAGTATGTCTTATTTTGACCTGGTTCCAGAAAGTCTGCTCAGACTGGAAATAGTGATAAGATGCTTTGAGTTCTAGGATAAGAAGGCAATGTTTTGCCCACAGGCAAGTCATGATTGCCAATTTGTATATGAAGAAACTTCAGAGCAGTCCTGGGAGCCATAACTATGAAGTATGAATAGTTATATCATGTTAATGACAGTGATCCCAAAATGCTGCAAACATGGTGGCATTTTATTAAATTAATAAGAATATTTCATGGCAACACAGATGCCCTTGCATTTTTCTACCAGTAAAGGGGACATATGTTGGGTTAACCAAACTTTATCTTCTCTATAATTCAAAGCCAGGTCTCTCTTTCCAGCCACAAACCAATGAACTCCACACTCCGCTTCTAGTACCAGTACTTTAAACCTAAGAATCTAAGTTTACCTTCATTCAGTCATCACTGTCTTGCTGCTCAGCATCTCATTAGGGATAGAGTTAATTCCTTACCATGAATGGCACTGATTTTTCTTTGCTTGGTTTATTACCTTAATAACCTAAGGACCTAACCCCTGTGACACAAAGTAGGAGCATGAGTAAAATGTTAAATTAAAAACAAAACAAAACAAAAAGGAAACCAGCATGTTGCTGACAACATGCACTGTGGTTTTATCTGCTTTACAGCTGTTATTCTGAGTCCGACTGAGATTTTTTTTTTCACTTATATGTGGAATCTAATGAACAAAATAACTAAGAAACAAAATAGAAACAGACCCATAGATAGAGAACAGACTGACAGCTGCCAGAGGGGAGGGGGTTTCGGGGCTGGGTGAAAAAGGTGAAGGGATTAAGCAAAAAGAGAAGGGGGGGAAACCACCTCATAGACACCGACTGAGACTCTACTCCCAGAGCTGAAGCACTTCCCAGGCAGCAGTGAAGGTCTCACACCAGTTACCCTGCCTGGGGCGATCAACGTGCTTTCTCACTCCCGACTCTTGTTCTGGCTAGCAGGCAATGTTCCCCTTTAGTACTGAATTTGGAACAGAGTCCTTTTGGAGCCATAATTGTAACAAGGGAAAACTTTAAAAATCACTCAACCAAAGAAATCTTTTTGGCTATTTATTGCATTGCCAGGGACTGGTTTTTATTTTTAGGAATTTTCATGTAGCAAGGCTTTACGTCTTTTTAAAAGCATAATTGATCCAGTGTTCTTCAATCTCCCTCACAGTCTGCTATTTTTGGCCTCAAGAGTTATTTTCTCCAGTAAGAGAGGTGCTGCCCCCAAGATAACTAAACCTTGAATGGGTCTAAACAGCAGTCAATCAGTCCCTGGTTCCTTCTTCTGAAGCCCAAGCAGCTTGAGGATCCAATCTCATAAGATGTCCTGAGTCACAGACATTCAAAGGGTACTGAGTAGGTGGATAACTTAATGAACTAGAACTTGAAAATTTCAGAAAAGCAGAGCCAAAACAACATTTTTCTCCCACTGTTGTAATAATTTCCATATGTATAATCCTTTGGGGGACACAAAGCTCCTATATAAGAGGTCTTCTTTTAATATACAAAGACCCTGGGAAAAGGTCATTGCTACCCCATTGAATAATTTTGTGTGAATTAGAAAAATATATCTTCCTCCATAATCAGGTTGTGAGCAAAGATGGTTTTGATTTTAGGCTGTCTGTACCCCATTGCCTCGTCTCTCATCGTCATTGAATAATGCTGGATTTCTTTGTTACATTGGGGCAACGTTTATTCTCCATTCATTTATCACATGTCTCCCGTATGACTATGGGTAGGGCACTCAGGCTCTGTAGAGAATTTAAAGGTAAATAGAATGACAGGCTTCTGAAAAGCATTCTCATTCTCCATGAATGGATGTCATGAGCAATAGTGTAGAGGTGCTAAGATAAAAATGTGCATTGTGTTGGTGAATATTCTCGTTTCACTGGGGTACAGGAGAGTCATGGGTGATTGAGTTAAAAAAGGGAGCTTACATGAATGGAAGACCATGAATTAAAGCAATGTTAGAGAAGAAAAATAATTTGCCAACACTGAGCCTTGAAGATAGAGAGTTGGTGATAATCAATAGGCTAGAAGGGAGTGTGTCAAGGGTAGAGGGAGCCAGGAGGCAGAGAGGCCAATTAGGAAGTTGATAGATTATATTAGTGTTCAAATATTTACTACCAAGAAAATATTATGTAGCCCTTTCCCATTAACCTCAGGCCTGGCTATGTAATGTTCTTCAGACAATAAGAGGGAGTAAGTAGAATATGTGCCACTTCCAAGTAAAACTTTGAGCACCACTGTATGGTTTCATCATATGCCATTTTATCTTTGCCACAGGGCTGCTCCTTCCGTCTGGGTCCCAGAATGACAGTAACTGAAGAAGAGTTGCAGCCAACACATAATGAACAAGTACCGGGATCTAGAAATAATTTTTTGTTTATATATTAGCTACTCGTATTTGGGGATTGTTTGTTAGTGCAGCATAACATCCTAAATTCACTGACATAGGAACTAATGTACTATAAAATGGAAGCAATAAGGTTCTTAGACTACAGAGACAGAGTGGTGTTGGATAGGAAAGGACAGCGACAATAATAATCATAATTATAACAATAAAAAGCCATCATTTGACATTCATTTGGTATTGATGTATCCAGCATATGTTAACCACATCTCATTTGCTCTTCATAGAGCTAGAAACACTTATCTATTTCACACCACAGTCGTGCTCTTACCCATTTTTTTCCAAGAACCATACAGTTGGTGATCTTGGTGATCGCATGTGTATGCAAGCTTAACTCAGCAGATCTAGGTTGCTCAACTCCTGCACATTCTCAAAAGAGACCGGTCTTCAAGATTAATCCTTGGCCAGCTCCTGGGAGATAAGCTTCAAGCTCTTAGGTAAGAAGTGTTGCATGCCTGAGGCCTTGGGCCACGCGGTATCAGTTGGATCAAATAATTTATGCTAACAATCTGATTTATGGTGAATGCCTGTTTTCCCCTGGGGATCTAGAGTTCAACCGAGTAGCTGACGTAAGTCATGCTGGCACTACAGACCTACATAACTGACCCCCAGTAAAAATCCTGGACCTCAAGTCTCAGTTCAGTTTCCCTGGTTGGCAATACTTGCACATGTTATCACACATCATTGTTTAGAGAAGTAAGCTCATCCATGTGACTCCGGGGGGAAAAGAATTTTTTGAGGCTTGCACCTGGTTTCTCCTGGACTTTGCCCAAAGTGTCTTTCTTCTTTCTGATTTTAATGTGTATCCTTTCATTGCAATAAACCATAACTACAAGTATAATAGCTTTCCTGAGCCCCGTGAGTCCTTTTAGCAAGCCATTGATCCTGAGGATGGTCTTGGAGACTTCGGACACAGCAAAGAGCATGAGATAGGTGAGTGTCAAAGATAACCTCGAGTTTTTAAGGCCAGATGGTTCAAACGCTGGTGGTTTAAGAACAGAAATGGGAAAGTACGGAAAATTGGTGAGCTGAGATAAGGGGTAAAGGAAGGAATTGAAGTTTGGTGGTCAACTTATTAAATTTGACTTGCATAACCAAGTAGGAATGTGCAATGAACAACAGAAATGTACAACTGAAGTATATGATGGAAAGGTTGAAACCCTGAGAATTAATGGACGATGAGAAAAAGATTAGAGGAAAGGAACAGCAAGGAACACAATCTGCAGAGAATGTTCCTTGGCTGCCTAGAGAGGAAAAAGAAACAATGAGAAGGGAGGCAATGTTTACCTATTTCCCAGTTCATTATAAAGGATGGTATGTCTAATTTTATATAAATTTATATTAACTCAGTTTTACCATAGACTTTACAGAAGTCTATGGTATAATTGCTAAAGATTTTTTTGTCAATATATAAATAGCACTAAAAAAAAATCAGCATATAGCCCTGGCCAGGCAACTCAGTTGGTTGGAGCATCATCCCGTACACCAAAAGGTTGTGCAAAAGGTTGTGTGTTTGATTCCTAGTCAGAGCACATATGATCTATGTCTCTCTCATCTCTCTCTCTCTCTCTCTCTCTCTCTCTCTCTCTCTCTCTCTCTCTCTCTCTGTGTGTGTGTGTGTCTCCCCCATCTTCCCTCTCCAAATTCAATAAAAACATATCCTTGTGTGAAGACTTAAAAAAATCAGCAGTATTAATTTTCTTATAGAACCATCATTTTCAAGTGCATTTAAAATCTAATCTCTAAGCAAAGCATTCAGAAATGACTATGATAGCCACTGATAATTCCAAATAAAGTGGGGCAGAGAGAAGCCACAGTCATAATACTCCCTCATGCATCTGTGGGGTTGCCACCAGGGCTATTTTTAATATGTTTATTTAAGTTTTTAAACACCCAAAAACTGATGTCAAAGGAAAGACCCCAATAAAACCAGTTAGGGGCTTTATTTCATGTAATTCAGAGATTTCATTTCACTTAATACAGTATTTTCTATTTTCTGAATTCTCCTCAAACAGAAAACAGAGCTGGAAGCCAAGAACATCAGGCTCACCCCAAAGCCATTCTCCTTTGCTTCTGCTGCCTCCAGGTGTGAATTGTTTTCTACTCCAATGTGCTGTTAGATTTTTCTTTCTCAACAGAACAAAATACAGTAGGGATCATTTCAGAGGCTCCTTTAATAATGTTGCTGTGGAAGTCAGAGTTGTTGCCTCATGTCCCCCTATTTCACCTGAAAAGACAGTCTGCACATTTATATTCCATGTACTTCTTACTGGAGCATCAGAAAACACTGAATTTGCCTTAAATTTCCCTTTTCCTTTTTTAGCTTTACCCTTTTTGCTAGAGAATACACATAGATCGCTACTTTTAGAAGAGAATTATTAATTGGGTCTAGGACCTCATATTAGACAGTGAACCCTGGGGAAATCTAAGTCAGTTCTATAGCCAGTCTTGCCCCGTTAACACTTCCTACCATGGAGACTTCCACTCCATCACCTCAGACTCAAGTTGTGGAGAAAGTGGTTCAAACCAGTGTCTCAAAAGCTCCCCCATGTGGACAGATAAAAATTAACTCATCAGAGGGAAAGTTCATGGGAATAATTGCAGAATAAGAACAGGGACCAAATTTTAGATCTCAAAATGTACTAAGACACAAGAAAACACCCTGTTACATGAATAGTATATAATTTACATGTGCCGTGTTTAAAACCTAACAGAATAATTTAATCAGACTGGTTTTGTACAGACCATAGCATCAGCAGATGAAATGGGTGCATAAACATTTTTATTTTTCTATAACAAGTATGAAAAGGGGGCAAAAAATAATTAGATTCATTCCAGTGATAAGTACACTCAAAAAGAAAAATAATCCACCTGAATATAACATAAGAAACGGATGTGAAAATAAGCCACAACATTTGTTGTACTTTCCAGAGAACATCTGCCCAGTAAAAATATTTTACAATTTCCCCTTTTGCCCATTATCGGTTCCCTCAGGGAAATACATACTATAGGTGGTACTGCTGTGTAAATCAGCTGCTCCCAAGCAAAAGGTAGGCTTCCAGAATATTAAAACCACGACTGGCAAAGATGTTCTATTCCAGTCCCCATGTTTTATAAATAAAGAAAGTGAGCTCAAAGACATGAGTGGACTTGCTAAGCCCACAAAGCTGACAGGAAAACTGCAAGCAGACCCCTGATCTTCTGTTTTCTAGGCCAATCATTATTCCTTTATACCAGGTTGTCTCCCAATTTTTAATAATAACAATTAATAAATTTTCAAAATACTGATAGTACTTCTAATACTAAAAGGCAGTAAGCATTTAGTCTGTACCATACATATTTCTAAGTTAATTACATAAATTAACTAACTCACTTGGTACTGAGAAGAATCCTCTGACGTATTATTGTCTCCATTTTGGAGATGAGGAAACTGAGGCACAGAGAAGTAAATTATCTCCCCAAGAAAGTGGGGGAGCCATCATAAGTTAGCCAAGCAGTCTAACTCTAGAGATTAAATTCTTAACCATGAGGAACTAAATAGGATGCCGCAAGTAGAATTGGTATTCAAAATCTAAAGAGGCTCCAACTCTAGGATTAAACCTTGCTCTTTAGGCAACATGAAATTGAAAGCTGAGATAATTAAAACAGAAGTAGGATCAACTTAAAAGAAAAAGAAATAACTGGATTAGAAAGAAAATCCTTACCCAATTAGTAGCTTTGTAAGTATTCTATTTCACATAAATCATCGAAAGAGAGGGCAGCGTTCTTTAGTAAACTAACTGAAATCATGTTTATCTATAATTAGAAATTAGTCTTGTCTATTGATTAAAACAATCTCTCTTTAGCAATTCTTGTTGAGCCTATTTTTCGAGTAATAAAGCCAGATTTCTCAAGGAAGGAAAAACTCTTCTGCCTCTCTGATTGATCCAAGTCAATACGGACTTCCCAAAGACGCCAGTGGCTGCCCCGTTTCCAGATCTAATGCAAATGTTGTGTCTTACCTCGCCGTTGTGTTCTCCCTTTCCGGACAGTCTCCCTGTCTTGGCTCCTATGATGTCACTCTCTTGGCTTGCGCCTGGTCTTTCACTCCTTCTCTTTCGCCGGTTCCTCCTCATAAATTTGCTTGTTAAAGGTTGCGACTCCCAGAGTCCTGTTCTTACTGGGTTCTCCTCACTTCGCTTGAGTGGCGACACTCATACCCAGTTTCCACTGCTACACCGAGGTTGACACCTAGACTTCAAACTAGGGTCTCCAAGCTAGTTCTCTTTTCTAGGCTCCACAATGTTTGGGTCAACACGTCAAAGTCAACCTAATCAAATCCAAATCCCTTCTATTTCACCAACAGCCCTAGCCTCCATCCTGTATTTCTTATCTTACTCCAGGGATTTCCCCAGTCAACAAGCCTAAACCTTGAGTCACCAGAGACTCCTGGCCTTCCTCCCAGCACACATGCAGCTAGGTTGTCATTTCTATGAACTGTATTTTCTATATCACTCTTGTGTCTTTTCCTCTCACTTCCATTTCTGTGAAAACCATCTAGAGTCCCCCTTCATCATCATCGTGTCTCTCCCCATATAGAAATCTGTCTTAGGTTGGCTTCCTCCAGAAGTGCACTCTGAGCTATGAACTTAAGTGCAAATAGTTATTTGTGAAATGACTCCAGGAACTAAATGGGAAGGGTATGGAAGAATGGCAGGGATGGGAAGGAAGTCAGTACCAGTGTGTTAATGTTCACGTAACTGCTGTGAGCAAGGGATTCAATCCCCTGGGACATGCCGAAGATTTGTCCCACCCAAGAGTGAAGAAGCTGAGACATTTATCCACCATTAAGTTTCAGAGTTGCTCCCAAGGGTGTTAACTCCTGGTACTTCAGACTCACCCCCTTGTTGTCTTACAAACTTCCAGTCAACTGGGACTCACAGTGTTTGGCTTGTATGGGAACAGTGACTGCTGAGGGAATATAACAGGATCACCAGCAACACCTGCCACAAAATCCTCCCAGGGCTCCCAGAGGCGTAAATAAAATCCAAGTGCCACTCCACAGCCTGAGATATTCCATGATCAGTCCTCTGCTTTCTGCTCTCACCATCCCCCAGGCTTCCTGGCATAACACTCATGTGCTCTAGTCTCACCAACCTACTGGTGGTTCCAAGAACACATAGTGCTATTGCCACCTATTATACTTACTATTCCCTCTTCTAGGAATATGTACCTCTACCTCCCAACCCCATCCCCATCTATCTGAAATACCCCAGTTTTTTTACAAGATACAGCTCAAGATCTCAAGCTTTCCCTCAATTCTTTGCACCCAATTGAGCACTTGCACCTGTGCCACCTGGTGTCTGTCTCACTTATCAAACTGCACAGTAGTTACCTGTCCATGTGGTGAGGCCAGCCTCCCAGAGTGTGAACGTCTGACAGGCCGGGGCTGTGCTTGATTTATGTTTCCCAGCACCAAGCCCAATGCAAAAAAGAACTGAAAAAACACAGTTTGTTCCTGAAAGGCCTATCTATCATATAGAATAAATAATATACATTTCCAATTATTATGGCAAACAAAACCTAGACTGAAGGAAAAACTGGGGGAGGAAATAGCAATTCTCCCTTTAATGCATGCTTTAAAAAAAATACTAATAGGATATTTTCCCTTATATATTGGCTACAAATCAATTGGGTTCACTCTACCTCAGCTTCTTCAGCTATGTCCCTCTTTATTAGCATTCGTTTCCTTAAAGGGAATCTAATACTTAAAAGACATTAATAGGGAGCCCCTGAGAATAAATTCTCTTCATATTCACTCTGGATATTTTGTGACCACATTTCAACCTCTCACACACAGGCTCTTTCCCATGCTTGACACTGAACCCACTGAGATGTCCCTCGACAGAAGAAATGAATGATGCCATTGCCCTCCTGAGAACTGTTTCCTAGGCCCCTCGAGCCACCTGCATCTGTCCCCCAGCTGAGCTGACCCTGCAGGGGATTTCTGCCAGCCTCAGGGCTAACCGCAAGAGAGCCAGGGCAGCACGGGGTGGGTGTCATCCTGCCCCTCCACCTTCACAGGATTTATTATAAGCAACAGATTTATATGCAAATGTATCCAAATATTACTAAAGATTGCACTCAGATTCTGGGGCTTTTTTTTTTTTTTTTTTTTTGAGACACTGGAGGACAAAAAGGACAAAGAGGGGATGGACTATTTTTAAAGACCATTTAGTTCAGCCAACACTGACTACTTACATTGATGTGAAAATTGAGCATATTATGGATATCTTTGACCTGGGATCCTGGGACACAGTTTGTGCTGGGCAACGGGTGTTTGAGATTTTGCGAGGCATTGATCACTGTCACCATGTCTGGTGGAAACTAAATTGTATTCGATCCATGGGAACGTATTTGGGCTTTTGCTCCCCTACCTCTCTCCATCCTTCCTTATAGGTTCCCAATGGTTAGGAAAACAATCACGGTGGATCTTCCTCACTGAAGGTTTTCACATTGGGTGTCCCCTTCCATCACCTGTGTTTTGGGTTTTATCCTAAGCGACACAGCAGTCTTGAATCTGAGAGGACAGAAATCTACAAACACAGTAACAATGCCGTCTGTGACAACAGAAAGCAAAGAAGGAACCTTGGAACGCCCTGCTCATAAGTCAAGTCTGCTGTTTATGCTTTATTTCATAGTTTCAGACCCACTGCAGGCAGCCAAGGAGTTGCTATTCAAAATGTTTTGCTGACCTCATAAGAACCAATGTAAATAGACTTTGTACCCAGTGACGCCAATGCTGAAGCCAGTGTCTGTGTGCTTTTATTTTTTGTGACATTTCTGTGTATATTGCTTCTAATTCCTTGTGCTGGTGAGCTGGGTTTGCTTTGGTGTAACTGATACCAATCTTTGCAGGCTACTGTTCCTCCTAGTTTCTCTCCACTGACTGCAGAACTAAGGATAACAGAGAGTGAAAAGTAACACAGGCCGGGGGGGTGGGGGGGGCAGCTAGAGACACTGCACTGACCTCCCCTTTCCATTCCTACACTCCCTGGCCCTCTTGCCCTGGGATCCATGTCCCTGAGTTGTTTTATGGGCAAAACCTTGCCCTTTAAGGTTTGAGCTACCTAATCAAGCAATGCACAATGGATAACAACAGGTAACAAGGAATTTGACAAACATTTGTTGAGTACCTGTAAGGGTCAAGTTACAAATTTTCTAAGCATGGTCACGTCCATTTTTGGTTTGTTTGCTTTTTTAATCTGCACATTCCTTCAAGAAAAGGAAGGACAGGATTTCATTCACATTTTACCATCCAAGAAATTGTGATATCGTGAGGTTTTGTGCTTTAGCCATGATCAAAGAGCAACAAGCCTGTGAAATGGCTGGAATAAAACATAAGACTAATAATAGAAAGTCTAGTGTCCTTTCCTCATGGTTCCCTAAGCTTATGCAAATACACCTTCACATATTACAAATGCGGTGGGGAGAGAGTCTCATCACAGGTGTTCTTACCCCGGGGTCTATATGCCCACGGGTGAACATGGGAGGTCCTGAGACTTCTGCAACTATATTCAAAAGGTTGATATATGTGCATTTTTATAGGGAGACGGTCAATACCTCCAAATGGTTAAGAATTATCTTGATCACATGATTTATAATATATATACTTGAAAAACAAAGCATCCCAATTATGTATGAGACCTCACGTTTCTCCTTCCTCTCCCCTAGAAGGTACCTTGCTGCAATTAGCCATGTATCACAAGTTACCTCAAAAGTAAGTAGCTGTAGAGGAATATTGACTGTAGGTTCTGCCTGAAGACAGAGGAATGAAAGTTATTCTGAGGGATTTATATTGGATATGAGCAATGTAGAGAGAGAAAAAGAGACTGACCTTGCTCAGAGCATTCTCAATTCTGCCTGTTTCCAGTCACTAACCAACCAAACCACCCTTTGCTAAATAAAAGTTATTCAAATTTCCAAGGAAATGCCAACCAGTACTTACATTATTTGCATCACTCTCTCCATTCTTTTTATTAATTCAAATGACTGATCCATAAAATTGGATTATCAGCATGGAAAAATTCTTTGATACTATCTGCTTCAGGCTCCCTCAAGTAAGCCTTTGGAAATGGTCTGCTTTTTCTCTGCAGCAGAAATAATTTTTTTAAAAATACCAGCTGAGCCCTAACTGTTTGGCTTGGACAGAGTGTCGGCCTGCAGACTGAAGGGTCCCAGGTTCGATTCCAGTCAACGGCATGTACCTTGGTTGCAGGCACATCCCCAGTAGGGGGTGTGCAGGAGGCAGTTGATCGATGTTTCTCTCTCATCAATGTTTCTAAATCTCTATCCCTCTCCCTTCCTCTCTGTAAAAAATCAATAAAAAATATTGAAAATAATGATAATAAAATAAAATATATTTTTTTAAAAATACCAGCTGAGGAGAAAAGGTTCCAACTCTAGGCCTAAGGGGACTATAAGCCACTGTTCAAAAGATCAACAAGGCACCCTGCCAGTTTTACCTGCATTTTTGTGTGCCCACTTTTTCCATCCATCAGCATGCCAAGAACCCACTGTCCTCAGAGCCTTTGCTTTCTCTTTGCTCTGAACGACCTTTTCCCAGGAAGCACCTGGCATGCCTCCTCCTTCCCAACATCAGTTTTCAAGTCTTTATTTATATATCACCTTCTCAGGGAGCCTGCCCTGGAAGCTCCATCTAAAATTTACAAACCACTACGAGTGTGCACACTCACACCACAAACACCATTCCTATCTCCCTTCTCTCCATATAATTCCCTTACTTTTATCTATTAATTCTATTTATTGCCTGTCTTCCCTTCTACAATGATATCTTCGTGAAGACAGGATTTCTGTATTCTTATTTATTGTTGGGCCTAGAATACCACCTGGTATCAAGTAGACATGCAAGACATATTTACTAATAAATAATTTCATGAACTCCTGATTCCATCTGTAACTGCCCTCACACGGTGGTTACAAAGGGTTCCTAGTCACACTGTCTGCTCTGGAGGCAGAGCTGTAGATCGGACTCTAACAGCCACCCTCCCTGTATTAGTTTCCTACTCCTGCTATAACAAATTACCACAAATTTAGTGGGATGAAACAACAACAGTTTATAATCTCCCAGTTAAACTGCAACATGTTTAACTGGTACTTCACCTAAGCTACTTATAACTGTTGCTTTTATGAATATAGGGAGGATTTCATAGAGCTGAGAAGTGTTTTTAGTGGACAAAGATCTGACTGTGAACTTCCTGGCCTCTCCTAGGCCTCGACCAAAGGAGGTTCTTATCACAGGGGCAGTGGATGACACACCATCGGATGTGTTCCAATAAGTCAAGGGCTTATACAAATCTCAGAGCCTACTTTTTTGGGGTGCAAGCTACAACCAATTTAAACCTCGACAGGGTGGATGCTTCACACATTGGAACAACTTCATAGGAAGACAGTGGGAGCTGGGCCCTTGATGTTCCACACTGCCTGATTTGCCAAAGGAGAGAAAGTCTTTTCTCAGCTGAGAAGCTTTGAGCATTGCACATCTGTGCCCAATACTTAGGGGGATCGATTCTATTTGTTTTCCCTTTAAAGCTGGAAGACTTAAGAAAAAAGACCCTATGACTAGCACACTGCAATTAGAAAACACTGCTAATTGGATCAAGAAGTTAAAGGGATAAGATGTTTTATTGACTTTCCGTTAAAATACTTTTGAATTTAGGAGATAAAGGGAAAGAGAATTTGGCAATGTGAATTTTTACTGGCATCAGAAAATTTCAACTCAACAATTAATTCCACAATAATCATTTATGCCAAATCACAGCAAATGTCTCTGGATTCACCGAAATCTAATACCGCAAGGTAGCATTTCAGACTATGTCCACTTTGGGCACTCACTAAATACTGAGATGGCCAGGGCAAGTTAGAAACTCCTACCATCATGAGTAGATACTACACTTTCCTTTACCAACTTACCATAAATAATGGTGTGAAAAAAGATCATTTCACAGTAAAAGGTTCATATAACTCTGTTAGGGAACTAATTCATAGGCTGGGGAAAAAAAGAATTCATTAAATGTTTCCCTGAAAGTTATTATCTACAAATTTGCCTAAGTTTTCTAAGTCTATGGATATTTTCAACTAATATAACCTCTTATTTATTGCAATATAAGAGCTAACTAGAAACTTAATCAGCAAAAGATGAAATATGTTTCAATTATCTGGATTTTTATTAACCTTATTTACATTTATTCAAATCTATTTCCCCAAATTTTTTCAGCAAAATCTACCTTTGTCAAGTAGGATAGTTCCCATAATTTTAATATGAATCCTCCAAAGATTCACAAAGATGCACATGCGCGCGTGCACACACACACACACACACACACAAAATGTTTTGGCATGAATGCCAATGTTTCCTATCACACGGTCGTTTAGTGAACTGGTTTCAAAAATAAATAGAAACAAAGAGAGAACAATATATATTTTCTTTTTATTGAATTTATTGAGGTAACACTGGATAACAAAATTACACATTTCAGGTGCACAGTTCCATAACACATCATCTGTACGCTATATTTTATGTTCACCACCCCAAGTGAAGTCTCTGTCTATCACCATTTATCCACCCTTTACCCCCCTTCACTTCCCCCCACTACCCTCCCCCTCCCCCCCAACCTGGCAATCATCACACTGTTGTCTATTGTCCGTGTCCGTGAGTTTTTTCTCTCGTTTTCTTTTTACCTTTTTGCTCAATATCTCCACTCCCCAGCCCCCCAACCACCACCTCCCAACAGCCGTCAGCCCGTTCTCTAACTATGAGTCTGTTTCTATTTTGCTTGTTAGCTCATTTTATTCATACTATATTTTAAGTTACAGCGACAGTTCTTTCACATTTTTTTCACCATATCTTGGGTTTTTATCACTGAAATGGGGATAATAATGTTCATTGTTAATTTATTTTAAAATCAATTTAGCAATTGTGTTTTTATTTAAAAAATGGAATTCTTTGGAGATTGAAAAGAAAACTCATTTCCCAAAACAGGTTGTTGCTATTATCTACAGATTCACTTAAATTTTTTAAATCCTTCTGTATTTTCAACTCATCTAACCTCTTATTTTCTGCAGTTTTAAGAGTGAACTTGAATTCTAATCAACAAAAGGTAGGTAATTTTTATCATCTAAATTTTTATTCTATCTTATTTACATCAATTCAAATATGTGGTCCCCTTACTTTTCATTTACATTTATTCAAATCTATTTCCCCAAATTTTTGGGGAAACTCAGGTAACCACTAAGCCAAAAGTAAATGCTTCCATCTACAAAATTACAAATTCCCAAGTTGTGTTACCTATTTACACATGTTTAAGACCTTTCTTTGCAGATGGAGCAGCACCAAGGACATTACTTTGGCAGAGCCCATCAGCCTTAATGACTATCCACGGACCTGGGGTTTTCTACACATTGTTTTGAGGCAAACATTTCGTTGAAAGCAAAAACCAATTCACCAAACCACAGAATTCTTGCAGAGAAATAATAACTCTCTGCACCTCCACCTTTGAGGCAGTTCTGAAACACAATGTTGTTTAAGGTTATACTAACACTCCTGACATGACCCACAAGAACCCAGACTTTCTTCAAATAGCGAAATCCCAAGCCCTTTCCTTGTGTGTCCCATCTCAATGTACCAGAGCAGTGGAATTCTTCAAAACCAAATGCTGTTCAAGCAAAGAGGTGATGGTAAGATCCACGCAGATCCCCACTTGAGTTACAAGAATAGCTGTACCAGTAGAAAGCTGCAATAACTTGTTGGAAACCAATCATCCACAGACAGCTGATTAATCCGAAGCACTTTAAAAATGTAAGGTATTTCTTAGTTCTTGGAAACTTGGTTCTATTGCTTAAGATAGCTCACTCCGCAACAATGGCTCATAATTAGAACTATTAATTTTGACAGTCCATAGCTCCTGATAAAAGGCTAACAGCAACATTTTCAAATTAAGGACTTTTCCTACAAAGAACATTACTATGCACATCATGAAATATTGAGGCTTGAAAGGGAAGTGTAATCAAAGATCACAACATAAAATTCCATTATCATGCTGTCTGGTTTTGCCTCTCAATTTGAAGAGGGAAAACTAGAAGTAAATAAAATACAGTAAGTAGTGAGGCATAAAGGATGGGGAATGGAACTGCTGAGTTACATTACAAACATCTCAACAGCAAGGACTGCCTTTTCTTTCTCTTCCTTGCAAGTCTGAAAAGCATAGCACATGATCTGCACTGTGTCCTGTTAATACAGGGTATCAAGATTGTGGGGAGGGGGTGAGCAAACAAACAAAACTCCTCTTCAGAACCCTCCCACCTTCTGACTCAGCATCCCTTTACCCTACCTGGGTACCCATTCCATGAGTTGTTGAGCGCCCTTCCTAATATCATATTCATCAGGCCTGCTCATGACCACTGCCAGGGCCACAGTGTGGGGTTGAACAGGTTGTTTACTGCACAAGGTCCCCAGCTGAAGGGGGCAAGTGAGAGCTGAAACCCAGTCCACAGCTACCAGGAGAATCTGCCACTAGTGCCCAGCTGGGAAGACCTCCTGTTTGTGGAGCTGTTTTGCAAATGCCAGAGGGGTGGCACCATCATTGAGGAAGTCACTCGAGATATTGCCTAGATCAAGTCAGGGAAAGTGATCAGAGTTACAATAATGGAGGTGAAGGAAGCTGCCGCATTTATGGGCCTGTTACTATCTGAATCAACCAATTCCCACCTTGGCCTGATCAGCTGGTTGCCAGATGGGTGTTGACTTTCATCGACACTTCCTGAGTGGATGGTATTTTGCCATCCAGAGCAGGAGTAGCCCAGCTCAGAGGATTAACCCTGTTTGAATTCTCGAGAGTTACTGTCCCATAGAATTAGCGGCTGTGGTTCACCTGGCAAGCCCCTTAGTCCACCACACCTACTCCCCTGTCCAATACCCCTTGCATTATGTCAACTGATCTCCACTTGAACGTCTCTTATGAGGGGGAATTCCTTCAAAAGCAACCTCTTTTCATGTTGAGAGAACCAGCTTTTCCTGTATTCTTCTAGATCAGAATTAGAATGATTAGCTATTATTTATTGAATGCTTATCATAGGTTTTACACATATGAATTTATTTAATCCCCATACCAACCCTGGGAGGGAGGGATTATCACTGCCTTTTTTCAGATGAGGAATAGACCCAGAAAATGAAGAAATGTGCCCAAGGTCACACGCTGAACGAGGATTTGCAGCCATGTTTGTCCAACTCCAGAACCCTGTTTGTAATCACCAACCCCTACTTCCACGTGTTTAAGCATCTATCTCCAAATCACAATGCGTTGGACATCCCAAAATTGAAATTTCATGTCCCTAAAATTTTAAAATTTGATTATTTATACAAATGGGGGGGGCTAAGTTTAAGCAATACTTAAACTTAATTTAAATAAAGACTTTTCATTTCCTTCAATCTGATCCATTCTAGGCCTATTAATAGCTATATTCTCAGAAAGTAGGTCTTCCATTTCCAAGTTCTTGGGCTGGGGGTGAAAGAGGTCAAGATTTAGGGTGGGGTCAGTGCAATATTACCTCTGGGTACTGCTTACAGAACCCTCAAGAAAACTATAAAGTAAAACCATTTTGAATGTTATCTCTTCATCTTTTCTTCTGCTACTTGAAATATAGATTAATAAATGGCATAAAAGAAAAAATGATGCAGCAAGAAGAAAAATTAAAGGCTCAAAAAATGCCTTTGGATAAAATGAGTTTATTATGTCCGATCAAACTGTGGTGTTCCAGCATCTGAACCTCCCTTTCTATATTTGGTGAATTTCCCACCATATGGGTCTTCCTGGGAAACAAAGCTACTTCCATGATAGCAGTAAAAAATAACAGATTTTTGCTTTTCCAGCTACTCTGGCAACTATGACACAAATCGTGAGCTAGCCCTGAGCTAAGAGACCACCTACCCTGAGACTTCAAGTCAGGGGCCAGTGACTCAGAGAACAGGGAGCCTTCGGTCTGGTGACCGTAATAGCGACAGTCAGTTGCCAGGTCAACAACATCAGCATCGCGCAGCAGCAGCATCCAAGGACAGCACCAGCAGTGGGCGTGCAAGCCGCCGGGTGGTGTGCAGCGGGAGCTGCAGTGAGGGCTCCCCAGGCTAGTTCTGTGGCTTTGGCTTCTCTTTGCTCCCACCCATATTCCAAGTCTGCTGCCTGAAATTTCACACTGATTCTACCAGATGCCTGATTTCCTTTCAACTGCTTGCCTTACAGTTTCCTAAGGGATATATTATTTAAAGGAACGTATGCAATTCTTCAAGTCATGTGAGAAGCTGCTGCTAGGTCTCTATCAGTGTATGGAGCTTGTGCTCCCTTTGGACCTGGAAAATCACAAGGAAGGCCAGGCTCTGCCACATTTTTTCATGACTACATTACGCAGTGACCACTGCCTCACTCACTCCAGATTACAGAAGAGAAAGCAGAAATGAATGAGTTAAGACATTTTTCATTAGCTTCCCACAAAAATTGAATGTAAATTCTTAACAAACCACAAGTGTATGTAATAGCATCTAAATTCCTTGTCCTAACATCCTGCTATAAAATATACTCATTTATAGAACTAAAAGTGAAGGTTATGTGGTGCCAGGGGTAGAGAGGTAAAGATTGCTTAATGGGCAAATTTCTTAATTTAATTGTGTATCAGAGAAACGTCAAAACACAGCACTTGGGACAAAGGCCTTCTAAGCTATTTTAAAATAGAACCAGTCTTTGTAAACAGAAAAACTGTTATCTCATACACCGGGCTTTATTACACAAAAGCCATATTTTAATAGAGGAAAATTATTTAATAAACCATCATAGGCGGTAAAACTGTCAAGAAAAACAAGGACATGATAAACACACATTTCAAACTGGTTCAGAGGAGAAGAATGCAAATGGGGAGGGTGCATATCCCCTAAGTGAGCCGTGGGTTGACAGGGAATTATTTCATTATTAGGCTTTACCACATGATGTAAACTCTTGAATATGTGACATAGTTCATAATGAAAAATCTAAACACACAAAAGATAAATAATGATAAAAACCGAAACACCATGTTTCAAGAACATCTGTCTTCAGTCTACTCAATTGTGGAAGCCCCAAATTGTTCAATAATACACGTCCTTGGAACAGGCACACATTACTGCCCTTATCTTAAGAGGAGGATGGAACCTACATCCTTTTCATGGCAAGCTCACTGGACAGATCAATGCGATTATCACAGGCAGGTGGAGTGATTGCCTGACATTGATCCTCAAGCAAGGGCGACTCACAGGCTCTCAGCAGCATCTCACTCCAGCCCCACTTCAGGGATCCATATGTGAAACGTGAGCACTGGCTAATTCTCTCTCTTAACAGGCACTTCCCAGGAAACTCCAACCCTGCAGGAACCCCTCCAGTTTGCCCAGCCTTGATTAATGCACCGCTTATTACAGAACATTGAATAGGTTCCCAAAACATATTTGTAGTGTCTACCTCAATCAACAGATATGTCTAGCTGAATAAACTGATGCACTCTGTCCTCTTCCCTGAAACGTCTCAATAAAAAACGTAGAGGCCTGCCAGCTTTTTTGTTAACCTTTTAAAACACTAGAAATGAGTCTTAATAAGACCTAAACATGAGTTCCTAAAGTGGGGAAGGAACACAAAACTAGAGCTCCTAATCGACTGAGTGCAAAAGAAAAAAAAGATCCAACAAAAACTCACATTGAAACCCTGACAGCTGAAACGCACAACTAATGACTTCAAATGTTGCCTCTCAGAGTGATGACTGTGGGGTCACTGGTGTTGATTATTTCTTTGTATCAAAAATGCCTGAAAATAGCAATAATGTGAGAACAATAATTCCATCCACGATGCCCATAGGCAAAGAACACTGAACAATAACAGCAAGTAATATCTGCAGAACATCCTGGAAGTTGAGTGACATACCTGAAAAAAAAAGTATGTGTCTAGCCATCCAAATAGCTTATGCTCTCCTCATTTGTATCGTGAAGACAATAGACCAGGGGTGGGCAAACTTTTTGACTCGAGGGCCACAATGGGTTCTTAAACTGGACTGGAGGGCCGGAACAAAAGCATGGATGGAGTGTTTGTGTGAACTAATATAAATTCAAAGTAAACATCATTACATAAAAGGGTATGGTCTTTTTTTTTTTTAGTTTTATTCATTTCAAAAGGGCCGGATCCGGCCCACGGGCCGTAGTTTGCCCACGGCTGCAATAGAGTCTACATCATGGAGCTGCGCTCAGATTTACATGTGATAATGTGTGTAAAATGTCCACCATGGTGCCTGACACATGCAAGATGCTCAGTAATTGTTGGCCCCACTCCTGGTCCCTGAGTCTCAGCCACAGTCACAAAGAACTTCAGCCTTCCCCAAAGCCACGGGTGCAGCTGGTGTCCCTCGGCCCCTAGCCTCCTGGCACTCCATGGTTGCACCACATGGCTCCCAGTCACAGCTGGATCCCTACAATATGCGCAAGTCTTGGCTGCTTATGGGTATTTGGTGCTGAAGATCACATCTAGAGCAGTAAACTGGCTTCACCCCAAGCCCACAGAATTGGTCATCTTTTGTTGATACTTAATACCCAGTGAAACTCCCATATGATATTTATAAGTCAGGTTGGCCTTAGAAAAAAACTATAAAGCAGTCCTCAAACTGCATCCTTGGATCCCTATTCACCCTCAGGGTTTGTCCCTTGGGTCCTCATCATCTGACACCTCTTGACCGTATTTGGTCAATGGACTATAATCTCTATAGGTCACCTTCTGGGGCTCACCAACCCCAGCTCTGTCCCATGCCTCACCTCAAAAACTCACCTGCTTAATATCCCACTTATAGAATCACAAGTCAACCCACTTACAGGTGCTCTACTCTCATCTCATTTAATTAATAGAACAACCATGGCCCTTTGGCCCAGGGAAGTGGTGCCACATGCTAGGTAACATGAGAGCCAGGTCTGGAAGCCAGACCCTCTGGCTTCCAAACCAGAGCTGTTTCCACTACACAGCACTGCCCTAGAAGAGTGGCACAGCAACTAGACCAGAACTGTGACACACAATAGCTTAGTGTACCCCGCTCTAAAGCCATATTTGCTTTTAACAGGGATCTTTAGCTGAATGGAATGAGCAATGCTTAAATTTCAAAACCACAGTCAGGACCAGTGGGAAGATATTTGGGGTTGAGTAAGAGGCTTTTGGCCTCCCCCAAATCATTTCACTTAGGTGACCACCTACACTACCAGGAAATGTTCTGCAGACAAAGGAGAGTGTGACCCACATCTCTATCCATCTGTCTATTCAACAAACATCTGCTGAGTGTCCAATACGGACCAGAGGTATAGCTCTGGGGATTCAAAAGATGAGTCCTCTCTACTTTATTTACAGTTTGAGTACAGGTATCATACTACGCACTTTATTTGCCTTATCTGGCTCAGTTTTTTTATCCCCCATTGTACAGGTAGGGAAACTAGAGCTAATGGAAATTAAGTTAATGTCTGAAGCCCTGACGTTAGTAAGTAGCTGGGATTCAAACCTGACCCAATCTCCTGCAGAGCCTGTGCCTCTGTACCCTTCCTGGGCTCTCTCTCCATGGCTGCACAGCTGACCTGTGCTGGGGGAGTGACACGAACCCCAAATAAGAAAAAAGCACGTGAGACAGTTAGTACAGTGCTTGGCAGTTGGTAAATGCTTTATCGTTTTAAAGCTAGACAGGACAAACCATCTTAAAAAAAAACTTTTTTGTTTGGAGCTCAATGATGCTTTGGTTTGCAATGTCAATATTAACATATCAATCGTGGAGAATTTTACTCTGAACTAATCATTTTATTAAAACTATCTGCAATTTTCCATGGATTAAAGAAGAAGAAAAAAGCTAGCCCTCACCATTTGGCTCAGTGGATAGAGAGTTGACCTGTGGACTGAAGGGTCCCCAGTTTGATTCCAATTAAGGGCACATGCTTGGATTGCAGGCTTGATCCCCAGTAGGACATTCAGGAGGCAGCCAATCAATGATCCTCTCTCATCACTGATGTTCCTATCTGTCTCTCCCTCTCCCTTCCTCTCTGAAATCAATTAAAATATATTTTTTTAAAATAAGTAAAATAAAAAGTCTAAAGATTTTCTGGTTCCTACAGTCTGACCAAGCTATATTTTCTGTGCCAACGTGCCCAGTCATCCATTCAATTCTTTTTTGTCTCTCTATTTATTTACTTATCTGGAGACAGGGCCACATTCATTCCCCACTTACGCAGTACACAGTGAGGGGGTGGCATTCAATAAAACCACGTTGACTGCCTGGTTAAGAACCATGAGAACGGAATGTTGAGCAACCATTCTTTTCCTTGGAACAATGGGCTTGTTCACTTGAGTGTAATTAAAATGTGAAGACTTCCCTTGGGATTGCATTACCTCTGCTCAACTGACTACCCAGTCACTGAATGCAGTGTCAGAGGCAGAGAGCCTGGAGCACACTATCCAGGGGAACTGTCTGTGGTGATGGAAACGTTCTGTGTCTTCTCCACCGAGCGCAGCAGCACTAGCACAGGTGGCTGTTGAGCATTTGAAATGGAACTGCATGACTGAGACACTGGATTTCTAAGTTGATTTCATTTTCATGAATGTGAATAGCTACATGTAGCTGGTGGCCACCATATTAGACAACACACAGTTCTAGAGGAATTGATGGCACAGTTCTAGAGGAAAGGTGATTTATGAGGATAGAGTGAGGGCTCAGTAACTTAACACTGTAGCTTCTTAACAGATCCTTAACACTCAGAAGCACTACCACCGACAAGGCCTGAGCCATGTTGGAAAGAGACTATTTTGCTATGATGTTCTTTCTCTCTCTCTCATCCCGGGTTCCCCTAGAGGTAGGACCCAGGTCACCATCAGGAACCAGAGAATGAGAGAAAGTCAAGGGCCTTTTGAACCTCTGAGCCATCTTTTTACAGGAAGAGGAAACTGGAGTTCAAAGATGAAGCCACCAGCCCCGGGTCACATAATGACATAACTACAGAAGTCTTCTGACACACAATCCACTCTCTTTCAGCTAAACTTGGCTAACATCTCTCAGTTCTCATCCCTAATAAACTATGAGCAGAAAAGGTTTCCAGGGTTTCAGAGACAATGAAAATGTATAAAAGATGCCTAGAGTAGGATGTAGGTACTACTGTTCCTTAACCTGTTTCACCCCCATAACTCTCCCCACTTCCCAGCTACCAGGCTATAATAGAGAACTTGGAAATTTTGGAAATTTCTTCAAAACTCCGAGGACTAAATCTGTAACAGGTAGAATTTGGGGCATATGAAGAAAACGAGGCCACTTGCCCTACACCGAGCCCCTCAACCCATTTCACATGGTGGCTGCCGCTACACCCAACCCAAAGCTAGCCAGGAGCATCACTGCACTTGCCAAGGAAACAAAAGGCAGCGAGTCACTCATTGTTTTGAGACCCTCGAATGCTTACAGTACGTCTTATTCATTATAGCAGAGTGGCCTGTATCGCTTTGAAAAGAAATACTCTACTGAGTGTGATGCAAACACTTTGCTATGGATTTTATAAAAAATATTATGGCATTTTAATCTCTAAAACACCCTCACTAGATAGCAATTATTCTTCCCAATGTATGGATCATAGATTATGAGGGTAAGTATCTTGCTCAAGAACATAAGGGAGAGCCCTAACTGGTTTGTCTCAGTGGATAGAGCAACAGCCTGTGGACTGAAGGGCCCCAGGTTTGATTCCGGTCAAGGGCATGTACCTTGGTTGTAGGCACATCCCCAGTAGGGGGTGTGCAGGAGGCAGCTGATTGATGTTTCTAACTCTCTATCCCTCTCCCTTCCTCTCTGCAAAAAATCTATCAAATATATTTTAAAAAGAACATAAGGGAGGAAGTAGGGAGTTGGGCTCTAAAGCCCAAGTACTTTCCTCCACCTCTTACCCCCTTTCTCACAGAATCAACTATACTCATTGAGGCTCCTCATTCCTCCCAACAGATGGGCTCTGGGTGGCTCTCTATGCAATAGTCATCTTGTCCTTTTTATTTTCTTTCCTAAATTATAGTTTCATCATGAACAAATAACAAAAAAATCCATTACCATTACTGAGAAAAATAATTGAGACTTTTTTGCTAAATCAAAATAACAGCAAAATAAATGCTAAGATCTACAGGGACAAAATAATTTGAAAGTACCCATCATCCAAATGTACCCTGTTTCTGATACCTGTCAACAGTGGGTTAGACGTATGAGTCTACATATCTTCTTTCTAAAATTGCCATGTCTAAATATTTAAAGTACAGGAAAATTAATTTCTAAACTAAACAGAAAAGGAAGAGGGACTGGAGACAATGAATGTGTTATCCCAAACTCCCTCCATTCTTTGCACTACCTAAAGTAAAAACTCAATGTGCTATTTTTATCAGTCATAACTCTCTTCTGTTTGAGATGCCATATCTACAGTGATTAATGGCTAGAGTCTAGGATTTCTAATACTGTCTACCCTGATGGTAAATTGATATAGAGTCCTCAGCAAATTCCATTTGAACTCATGATTTTCCTGTAAATGTGCCCCAGGACAGCTGCCACGCTCCTAAATTCTAGGCAAAATTTATGCTCATACTTTAATATTTGATTGTTGTGTAGGAGCTTAATGTAAAACTCCCAGAATGGCGATAAAACGATTACAGTTCTTTACTTCATTCCTGGCTGCTTAGTACTCTCAGCTTTACATTAGCAGCTTTTTGATAAATATTAATTTCAACTTTTTTCTAATAGCTGTGTTAATAAAAATACTAAGAATTACTGGAGAATAGGACTATGTGGCACAATTAGCTAATATCCATTCCTTCTATTTCTTGTCAGTTATGTTGAAATAAATGACAGTAAACATGAGTTTGGGGATTGTAATCTGCTTTCTAGAGCCTGGTTCAAAAAGGATAAACTTAGTATAATCAACCCTTCTCACTCTGAAAACCAAGAGCAGTGGCAGTGGGCCGTGAAATGCAGACTGGAATTGGAAATAAGTTGGGGATGAGGAGTGCAAAAAGGCGGGGGCGGGGGAAAGAAGTGACAAAAAGAGAGGAGGCCCAGCCCTGTGGGCTGGAGGTGGGAAAGGGGAAGGTGTGTTTGGAAAACTTCAGATGAGCAGCTGTTTGTTGATAACGGGATCCTATCTGCACTAATAAAAGAGAAACATGCAAATTGGTGTCACTCTGCTACGCCCACCAGCCAATCAGTGCGACTATGCAAATTAACCCAACAAAGATGGCTGTTAATTTGCATATGCAGGCGCAGAGCAAAGACTGAAGGCTCTGGCCAGAGTGAAGACTGAAGACTGAACACTAAAGAGGCTTGGCTTCTCCGCTTCAGCCGGACCAAAGGCCTGGGTCCCGGGTGCCGAAGGAAAACCGGTGCCAGCAGCCAGGGGAAGGAAGGCCTGTTGCGCGAATCTTCATGCAACGGGCTTCTAGTAATACATAAGAGTACCTCCCCCTATTTTATTATGGCCACCAAGGATTACAAGCAATTGTTTATTGTCCAACTCTCAGCTCCTGAGCACATTCGAGTTGAGGTAGGAAACTTTTTTCCCAGAGGATAATCAAAGAGCACTCACTTAGCACCCAAAAGCCATGAAAGATCAGAGCATGTGCTCAGTACACATCCTGGATCAAGAGCAGATTCACAGGTCATCTTTCCTTCCCAAGTATAAGACACAGAATCTCTCCTCCAAGTTTCTTCTTTTATTCTTGCAGAAGCTTTACCACAACCCCAAAATTCTTAGACACTCTTCATATCAAGAAGTGTGGTCTATGTCCCCTCCCCTTGAATCTGAGTGGGCTGTGTGACTGCTGCAACCCAGGCAGGACAGTGGAAGCAAGGCTGTGTGACTTCCAAGGTTGGTATCTTCCATCTCCTTTGCCGGAATACATCTACATGGGGCCCTGAGCAACTCCTACAGTGTCTGATGACACTGTGGCCACCCAGGGTGTGGGAAAGCTGAGCCACATGGAGCCATCCTGGTCACCAGACATGTGAGTGGAAGAGTCCTCCAGCCCCAGCATTCAGTCCCCCCTGGCCTTCAAGTCTTCATAGCTGGGCCAGAACCAACCTGTCCCTCTGTCCCCGCACTTATTTCTTGAACTTAGCCTCCAGCATGAGCATAACAAGAAGGTTGTTCCCAGCTGCTACATTTTGAGGTAATCTGTTACACAGTAGTAGTCTCTGAAACAATCCTTCACTCCATTCCCACCTCTGGTCTTTCTCTGTGGAAGCTCCAATCTCCTAGTGAATAGTTTCCACTTGTTTGTAGCCCAAAATGAAACTTTCTGCATAAGCAATGGCTGACAGAAGTTCAGAGGCTCCTCAGCACAGAATGTGACAATCGCCCTTCTTCCAGAAAATAAATAGTGGCTTTCCTTTTACCAACCAAATAATTTTGGGATTCTGCCTTCTCTTGAAAGTTTTCCCAGTTTAATCATAAGGAAGCTGATGGCCTGTAATTGCCTGTCACCCATCTCCTCCACCACCACCACCATCAATAAGCACTACCATGTGTTCATTGATCAACTAGACAGCATAAAAGATATGAGAGAAATGTGAGTCATGATGCCTCCCTTAAAAGGAATTCTAATCTTTTTTGGAAGTCAGGGCTAGATCCCCCACCAGCATTAGAGAACAAAATAATAAAGAAAGGGAGATCGATTCGTTCCACATAATAAAAATATAGGAAAGCTATTTCTGTGTTTGCAAGGTATTTCTGCTCCATGCACATCCAAGACACCCAGTGTAAAAAAATATTATTTCTTCTATCTGAAATAAAAATATTCAATCACCTACTCATGTATTCAATAACCATGTATTAAGTTCTTTATATGTACCAGGCCCTATTCTAAGCTCCAGGGAATAAGAGAGACACCGTCTATGACCTTTCAAACTTACATTCTAGGGGGGATACACACAGCAAATGTGTAAACATTTACAAACTGCAACTTCTGCAGGAAAGGGGTATAAGGAGGATAACGCAGTATGAACAATAAGTAGGAATTGGATGGCTGCTTTGGTTAGGGTGGTCAGGGAAGACCTAGAAAATAAGGGAGGTGGTGGTATTTGAAGTAGATCCTAAAGATAAGAAGCCAGCTGGGAGAAGATATAGGGAATGGGTTTCAGGTGATGAAACAGCAGTTACAAAAGCCCCCAGCACCAAAAATCACTTCATGCTGCAGGAACAGAAAGATGTGGCCAGAGAATTGGAAGAGAGAGGAGGAGGGTGTAGAGCTGTGAGAGGAGCTAGTATGTGTCGTGTTGCCAAGCTTGTAAGTGCTCTGAAAATTGTAAAATGCCTTTGTCTGGTCTCTTCATTCCTCTGAACCATAAGCTATCCAAGGGTAAAAGCAATCTAAATATCAACTATATCCTGTGCTAATAGTTTCATCATCATCACCATCATCATAGGGAAGTTGATAATGATTACATGCTTATTTTGGATAAATAGTTTGGAAAACATTGCTGTGCTCTTTCCTTGATTTTCAAGTAAAAACCATTCTTAGGACAGAAAGAAAAAGAAGCTGATAGTATCTGGCATTCAAAATAGGCCTCATGTAAGTCTTACTACTATACTGTCTTGAGAAAGAATTTTTAAATGCCTATATAACATTTTACAGATGTGAAGATGTGGACAGAAGAGTGTGGGCGAGCCAGAGTCTCATCCTCATCCCAGGATTGAGAGAAGGAAAAGAGGGGAAAGAGCAAAGCGGCCAGAAGTGTTTTAGGAGTGTTGTGTACATATGGGGGAGCCCGGGGAATGACAGATTCTGATCCTGCTCCTATTTAGGGCTCCAGAAAGAGTTGGCCTCTCAGGTTGCCCCATTTGGAGACAGTTGGACAGAGAGACTTTGGAATATAGCTTTTCTGAGCTCCTCTTGGTACCCAGTGGGAACCACTGTGGTAGTACTGGGGCTCAGGGATTTCAGCATTCCCTAAGGGACTGGGAATAAGAAAGTAGCTATGCCGACAGCCATTATGCCAGCCTGGTGAGAAATGAGATGGTGCCCTAGCAACGGCCGGATGTTGAGCATCCATCCAGGGACACCCAGCCTCTGTTCCTAAAATGGGAGAGGGATTCAGAGTGCCCATGGTACACCAGTGAGAACGAGATGATGCTCAGAGAGCCAGGAAGACGGCCAGAGCCTAGCCAATCCCAAAAGCCTCCAGGTTTTGTTATACCGGCTCAGATCTCAGCCAAGAATGTCAACAGCCACAAAGCAAGTGGGAGGACAGATTGAAGCAGTGGACACCATGCCCAAGCCCAGTCCCTCCCCCACACACTCACACCTCGTGAGGGAGAGGAGCCTGGAAAAGCTGGGAACTCTGAGAGATCTGAAAGTCTGAGCACTTTTCCCTAGAGACAGAGCATTATCTAAAATCAGTACATTGGGCCCTAGCTGGTTTGGCTCAGTGGATAGAGCGTTGGCCTGGGGACTGAAGGGTCCCGGTCAGGGGCACATGCCCGGGTTGTGGGCTCGGTCCCCAGTGTAGGGCATGCAGGAGGCAGCCGATCAATGATTCTCTCTTATCATTAATGTTTCTATCTCTCTTTCTCTCTCCCCCCCCCCTTCCTCTCTGAAATCAATAAAAAAATATATATTTTTTAAAAAATCAGTACATTGGACTAAGACTTAAAGCAACTTGAACATTTAATTAATTTTCCTTCTAAACAGCAAGCGTTTGCTCAGACGGAAGATCACATTAGTTAAAAATCGACATTTAGAGAAAAATCAACATTAAGGAGCCCTATGTTCTCTACCTATCCAGATGTAGGGAGGGTGGTGAAATTTATGACTCACCACAAGTGCTTTATGAATATCACCTCATTTAATCCGCAGGACAAGCATAAGGAATAGTCATTACGTCTCTGCTCCCCATTTTACAAAGAGGAAAGTGAGTGTCAGGCTTTCACAACCTTCCAACCCTCACACAGATCCCAAGCCTCAGAGCCACCAAAGGCTGAGCGCTTGACCTCTGCAGGCATTCCCTCCCTGTCCAGGCTTCCTAGGAATATGAAGACAATAATCATCAGGAGTCTGTGTTTGTTTATTTCACAGGGCACTTACCAGGGGAAAGGCACTGTTCTTACTGCTTTGATGTGGGAACTCTTAAAATCTTCCCACCAATCCTATAAGGTAAGTGCTACTATCATTCCTATTTGATATGTGAGAACACTGGGCTCAGGAAGCAAAACAATTTGCCTCAGGTCAGTTTTGGAGCTAATATATAGAGAAGCTGATATTAGCACCCAGGCCAGCGGTCCCGAGAAATGAGCTGTTAACAACCACACTGGACGAAGAGGGGGGTCAGGCAACCTTGGAAAGTCTAACTTTTTCAAATCACAATAGCTTTAGGTTGTAATAAAGTCTTTAATGATGTAATGTTCATGGCTAATAAAAATATAATTTCCAGAAGTGTTTTCTTTTTCATTTACTGTGAAAAATCTACCTGAAAATACTTACAAAATAGGTTATGATGTTTAAAAGATAAATGGGATAAAAGAGTAACTTAAGCAGAAAGAAAAGTTATTTAAAGACTATCCAGGACTTCCATATATATTTTTAGCAGAGCTGTGTGAGATAACAAAAGAGGAAATGTCACATAAATGTTAGCTAATTTCATTATCATTAGCATCATCATTGTTGCAGATATTATATAAAACCAAGCCATCACAATATGGCAAAGTGATTCTTTTCTATAAAAGGAATTTTTTTTTTCCTATGGAGGTATTCATATCTATACCAAAAGCAAGAAATTTCATATTTTAATATTATTTCTGAGCATTTAAGTCCAATCCAAACAATTTAGTTCTGAAAGAGGAAAATGATAGTGTTAAAGATCAGCTCTAAATCACAGAACTAAAAACCAGGTCTAAATGAAAGAAAATGTGAGTGAAATTAACCTTAACATTAGAAATAAATTTTTCTCCCCCTTCAATAGTCTAAGAAATTACCTGGACATTTTTCACTTTCCAACCTAAAAATCTCAACATAGACACAGAGTTTAATCCATTCCATTCACCCAACTTCCCAAGGAGGAACTCATTGACTATATGTAACAATGACCATGTTTATTGTCTGCCTACAGCTTCCCCAAGACCAATTATGTTAAAAGGGATTAATATTGCTCAGTGGCATGGCTCAGTGGTTGAGCATCAACCTATGAACCAGGAGGTCACAGTTCAATTCCCAGTCAGGGAATATGCCCAGTTGCTGGCTCAATCCTCAGTGTGAGGCGTGCGGGAGGCAGCCGATCAATGATTCTCTCTTATCACTGATCTTTCTCTCCATCTCTTTTCCTCTCTGACTTCATGAAACAGTAAAATTCTTAGAGTAACTATTTCTTTTGGGCTACTTTTATCCCAGGGAAAGAACTTGGGATAAAGCTGGCTTGCTTTTGTTTTTCTTGAAGTTTTCTCCATTCATTGCTAGATCACCCTGCACAATTGGTAAGACATTAACACTATAATTAGTTATGTCTTCAAAATAACAGGAGCTCTAGCTGGTTTGGCTCAGTGGATAGAGTGTCGGCCTGTGGACCAAAGGGTCTCAGGTTCGATTCCAGTCAAGGGCACATGCCCAGGATTGCAAGCTCGATACCCAGTAGGGGGCTGCAGGAGGCAGCCAATCAATGATTCTCTCTCATCATTGATGTTCCTATCTCTCTCTTCCTCTCTGAAATCTATAAAAATATATTTTTAAAAAATAATAATAAAAAAAATAACAAGAGGAAGGTGATCTCTCCATTATTCTCACCTTGCAAGTATAGAAACAAAGCAAAAAAGAAGTTAGAGGGAAAGACCACGATGTAAGACTCTGACCCTTATCAATTATTTTGCTCCTATTAATCCACACTGCATCTCTTTTATAAGTAGACATGTTTGCACAGCCACTGAAAGAGCAATCCAGAAGAGATAGAAAATCAGTCAATACTTTTCGGGAAAGCCTTACTCCGTCGGGATAAGTTTGAGTGTTCTTAAACATTTAAATGTAGTGCCTGTATTTCAACTCATCTGTTCTTTTTCCTTCATTTCAAGACCACTGTCCAGGGACAATGAGTGGTTTGTATTATTTTCAGGAAAATAGAAAATTTTCCCAAACTATCCAGGATATGTTTATACCCAGTTCAAACCCTGCATGTTTTGCATATTGGCCTAGGTATTTACAGCAAAGGATTTTGTCACCTGGAATTCTGTTACTGGCCCTAGCAAAGCACAATAGTCATTATATCTCCAATGATGACTGTGAGGTGCTCCAATATCTGAAGGCACACACTGGATCATTTAAAAAAAAACAAACAGTTTTTATGTTAAATTCCTATGAATGATTCCGGTTATTTAAAAATATGTAACCCACTCTATGATAACAGCTTGTTGTTTGTATATGCTTATCTGTTTGCCAAAGGCTATAGCATTTCATATAGCCCTTACAGCAAATCCTGAGGTAGGTTTATCAAATGCTTTTATGGATGAAGAAACTGAGGTAAACCTATAGATGGAGTCGTTGCTTAAGCCTTTGTGGCTATCACATCATGATACCAAAATTTAAACCCACTTCACTGTGTTTCCAAAACCATGCTTTTATTTATGTTTTATGTTTTTTATTGATTTTAGAGAGAGAGATGGGAGAGGGAGAGGGAGAGGGAGAGAGGGATCGAGAAAGGGAGAGAGAAAGAGAGAGAGAGAGAGAGAGAGAGAGAGAGAGAGAGAGAGAGAGAGAGAGAAACATTGATAGGTCCATGTGCCCTAACTGGGATCAAACCCACAAACTGGGTATAGGTATGTGCCCTGACTGGGAATCCAACCCATGACCCTTTGGTGTGAGCCACACTGGCCAGAGCCCAAAACCATGCTTTCAACTATGATATTATACAGCTTCAAGTATGAAATGCATGTATAATTTATCTAACCAATTGATTTAATAAAGGCAATCACCTCTTCTCCTGGCAGCTGAGCTCACAAGCACATAATTTTCATGCTGTCACCAGCTTTATTTACTCCCGGACATACCTCCCAACTGTATTCCTAATGACTGGTACAGCCTTATTTTATTACATCACTGATTCAAAAACCCTCAGGATTTTTAGACCACAATATACTATATTACGTGATTGGACCCACAGGCAGAATAAGTTCAAACATCAGATCTATTTTCATTTAAATCCATTTTTCTTCCAACTTTGAGGGGAAAGCATCATTGCATTCATATTGCTCTGAGTTTTATATTGGCCCGAAGGTACTGATATATACCAGAGCCTTTCATTTTCTGAAGATGAGCGTAATTACACAAGCAAGAAAGGGGAAACAAGGAAAGACTTGAGAGGCAGGAAGACTACACAGAATCAGGCACACAGTGGTACACATTTGGTACAAAGGACACAACACACATTTATATTTTGCATAAAGCCTAATCAGTTCTCCTACCTGCCTAAAACCAGACTCCAAAGGAGCCAACAGCTTATTCTTGTAAAACTCAGAAAGCCAAGGATATGAGAGAATTTAGAGATGGTTTCATTTTTTATAATTTGAAAAACAGCTGAGGAACTTCAACTGGGTACAAATACCAAAAGGCCTTATGTTGGATTGTTTCATCCCTGTATTAGGTCCCAACGTAACAAATGACCCTCATGCAACTACCCTTCAGAAGGCTGAAACACAACCAGCCCATTATAAGCATCTCCTAATTCACAGACAAATTCTAGATTTTTCTAGCTGTTTTATTGGAGGCAAGGTTTATTTTGTCATTCTTGTTTTACACAGTTCTAGAGAAAAATTGAACCACAACCTTTCTTTTATAATTTACTTCACTGATTTCATGTACTTTTGTTTATTCTACCAAGTTTCTTGACAATTACAATATCTCCCCTTTGGAACTGAAAGAGAAGGGGTTGTGTCCACAGCACATTCCTCGCTGACGGCCCCTGCCTATCGCACCACTAAAACCCGCTTTAATCTCCTTAAAGAGACATTCCAAGCCGAAGCTTCAGCATACTGAGCAGCCCCTGGCTCTCTTCTCCACAGCAATTGTGTGTCATTTATAGCATATTGTTTATCAGTTGCTTTTATAATCCTTACGTAGTTCTTGTCTGTTAATCTGTCTCCCTAGATAAAGGATAGAAATAAGAGTCATAAAAACAAAATTTGATTTCATTGAGTGTTTTTATGGATCTGAACTTCCACACATTTGAAATAGATGTTGCCCATCCAGAGAAAAGCCCTCTTCAAAAAGAAAATGTATATACAAAGACAACCATAGCGTGGGCTTATTATAAAATCTCTCCCTGGAATAATCTGGTGCATATTTAAGTTAAAGGTCAGTGAAGGAATTGCTGAGAGAGAGAGAGAGAGAGAAGAGAAGAAGAAGAAGAAGAAGAAGAAGAAGAAGAAGAAGAAGAAGAAGAAGAAGAAGAAGAACTCTAAGAACCCATTTCTGTTATTACAAACAAACCTGTAAAGCAGTCACTGGTCATTCAAAGCTCCAGGCAGCCAGTATCAACCAATCCTAACCATTTTAAAGCTCTGCCTTTGTTATAAATACTGACAATCAGGAATAACCAAGCGGTGCTTCTTATGAGGAGCTCTTATGAGGATCAGGCCCAAACAGGTAGTCCGACATCCCCCAAGGGATGTGGTAGCGTGTGAAGCGGCAGGCAGCCAGGGAGGAGCCTGAGCCTGAGCCTGGGCCGAGCGCTGCTCCCGCTCAATCTGCCCCCCTGAGCTGCCCACTGCCGGGTGAGTGTCTGCGGGAGAGGCTCGCATAGCAGCAGCTATGCTCACCAGCCCTGAGCTCGGCATCTGGTGCCCATTGGTCAGCTGTGCGGCACTCCAGCTCTGGGAGCACACAGACCACCAGGGGAAGCTCCTGCATTAAGAGTCTGCCCCCTAGTGGCCAGTGCGCATCATAGCAACTAGTTGACCGGTCGTTTGGTTGTTCTGTCGCTTAGGGTTTTATATATAGACTAGAGGCCTGGTGCACGAAATTTGTGCACTGGAGGGGAGTGTCCCTCAGCCCAGCCTGCACCCTCTCTAATCTGGAATCCCTCTCACAATCCGGGAATACTGGCTCCCAACTGTTCGTCTGCCTGCCTGCCTGCCTGCCTGCCTGATTACCCCTAAATGCTTCTGCCTACCAGCCTGATCACCCCCTAACCACTCCCCTGCCAGCCCTGTCACCCCCAACTACCTTCCCCTGCCGGCCATCTTGTGGTGGCCATCTTTGACCACATGGGGGTGGCCATCTTGTGTGGGTGTGTGATGGTCAATTTGCATATTACCTCTTTATTATATAGGATTACATTAAATTCAAGTCAGGAGTCAGTCCAGTGAAGCCTGCACTCACCCGGCTGGAATCATAATATTCCCACACCTCAATGGACCCACCCAACACCAAGGTGCCTGAGTGCCTCTGGCTCACATGTTTCAAAACCCCTCCTTGGTTAAGATGCAAGAAGAAGGAAAAGGAAGTTTGGATCTTAGGATAGTCATTTGGTCTCAGGCAGACTCACATCCAGCCAGTCTGCCTCAACTTCAAATCCTGTTCTCTGCACCACTGTACTCCTTGAGAGCAAAAACCAGACTTCTTAATTTTTTTATCTTGTTTTTAGTTCCCCCAACACAGCTCTAAGCCTAGACCTTAGTAAATACCAGTGGTGTGAGTTAATGCATTCTCCAAAGTAACACTCTTCTTTCACAGTGGAAAAAATCAGCTATATTTGCAAGATCTTTTTTAAGTCATTCAGTTCCAGTCTCGCATAATAACCTTGTACAATACTTAGTAAGAACATTTGATAGGAAGATACAGAGTCAAAAACAGTGGGCAACATGAGGAGAGGGGGCAAGCTTTGAAATATAAAAGAGAAAAAAAAATTTTATTTACTTTATTTATTTATTTTGTTAATCTTCACCCAAGGATATTTTTCCATTGATTTTTAGAGAGAGTGGAAAGGAGGGGGAGAGACAGGGAAAGAAAAACATCAATGTGAGGGAGACACATCAATTGGTTGCCTCCACAGGCGAAGATTGATTGAGTCTGCAACCAAGGTATGTGACCTTGACCGGAATTGAACGCAGGACCCTTCAGTCCACAGGCCAATGCTCTATCCACGGAGCCAAACCAGGTGGGGCAAAGAAAAACATTTTAGAAAGCAGTTACCAAGAAAGAAATTATTTTTAATGGGTTCTTTTCAGTGGTTATTCATTGCATATATTACATTACAACTTAGTGATGAGATTACACAGCACTGAAATACTAATAGATATAGGGAAAGACAAACAAATGAGAAATTTCCTTATCTATGATACTTAAATGGATAGGATTTAAGGTGAATGCAAGAGGGGGAAATGTCCTACTGTCAGCATTTAATTATAGAAAATAAAAATAAATGTGAATATTAAAGATCAATACTTTAATATTTCATAGCAATGAATTCATAATTTGCTTTTCAGCACACTGCAAAGAGATAAGAACCTGAAAATTCAGAGACTTCTGATTACCTAGACACAACTTTATATTCCAGGAAGTGAAGAAACTCTAACATAGTCACTGTTTCCACATAAAGAAATTGACTTAGAATGTTCAGTGGATAGTTAAACCTTATATCAGACACCTTTAGCTTTTCAAATTCAGGAAAACAAGTGTGGTAAAGGGGAGAAAACAAGCTAGAAATCTTAAAGGACATGATTCCATAAAGAATTAATAATGTTAGACTGTGCATTTGAAAGACACAATCAAGTTCAGAATGAGAAGCAGGCGATCATATGCTCTACCATATTTATAAAGCACACAAAAAGGAGAATTTGTAAAAATGACTGACCAAAACAGAAATAAAATTACACTTTCAAAATGGAAATAATTAGCTAGTATGTGATCTGGAATATTAGAAAATGAACTCCAGCAGCAGCAACAATGATAGTAATAACAACAATACTACCTCTAATTTGTATAAATCATTGCAGCTCATCTCATGTTATAACAAGAAACTTGTAAGTTAATCAGGGAAAGTTTATCAACTGATTTACTCAGAATAGAATATAAGAGTAAAAAGCATAAGCCAGTTTTGTAGCTGTACCATAGAAAAATGAGTACTTGGAGGCACAACAAAAATGTCAGCATCCCTTAGATACAGAGTTTGTGGGACTATAGCTACTGTGGAGGGAAATTTGGTAATTCTTAACTAAATAACAAGTAGACAATCATTTTGAGGTAGCAAATGTACTTTTATGAATTTATCCTATAGATGTAGAGAAATGTATCAAATGGTATGTTCAAGATAGTACATGGAACATTGTTTATAATAACCAAAAAACTATAAAGAAGACAAAAATAAATGGAAAGATATTCTGTGTTCATGGACTGGAAGGATCAACACAGTTAAAATGGCCATATTATTCAAAGGAAAGTAAAAGCAAAAATAAATTAGTGGGACTCTATCAAACTAAAACACTTCTGCACAGCAAAAGAAACCATCAACAAAACACAAAGGCAACCAACCGAATGGGAGAAGATATTTTCAAACAACACCTCTGATAAGGAATTACTATCCAAAATATATATTTTAAAAACTCATACATTTCAACAAACAAATAAATTCTTCAATTTAAAAATGGGCAGAGGACATTGAACAGACACTTCCCCCAAGTAAACATACAAATAGCCAATAGATATATGAAAAGATGCTCAACTTCACTAGCTATTAGGGAAATGCAAAATCAAAACTACAATGAGATACCACCTCACACCTGTTAGGATGCTATTAGCAGCAAGAATAGTAGTAATAACAAATGTTCAAGAGATTGAGGAGAAAAAAGAACCCTCATTCACTGCTGGTGGAATGTAAATTGGTACAGCCACTATAGAAAACAATATAGAGGTTCCTCAAAAATTAAGAATAGAGTTACCATATGACCCAGCAACCCCTCTTGGGTATCTACCTGAAAATTTTGAAAACATTTATTCATAAAGATATATGGGTCTCTATGTTCATTGCTGCATTATTCATGGTGACCAAGACATGGAAACAATAAAAGTGTCCTTCCATGGATGACTGAATAAAGACGATATGGTACATATATAAAATGGAATACTACTCAGCCATAAGAAAACATGAAATACTGCCATTTGTGACAACGTGGATGGATTTTTGAATATCATGCTAAGTAAAACAAGTCAGACAGAAAGGTCAAGAACCATATGATTTCACTCAGATGTATAATATAAAACTACAAGCAACAAATGAACAAACAAGTGAAAACTCATTGACACAGATAAGAGAGGGAGAGGGGGATGGGGGTAGTAAAGGGTAAAGGGCATCATATATGGTGATGGAAGGAGATTTTACTTTGGGTGATGAACACACAATACAATAAAAAGATGATGTATTATAGAATTTTCCACTTAAAAACTATATAATTTTATTAGCCAATGTCACCCAATAAATTTTTAAAAGATAGCTCATGGAACGTTATTTATAAAAACCAAAAAGTATAATCACAAACAAGAATATGGTGAGATAATTTTTGGTGTATTTATACAAATGAATAACATGAAGACACAAAAGAGAAAGGAAAAATTATATATTAATATGTATAGTATTCACAATATTCATTAAGCAGAAAAAAATAAGGTACAGAAAGGTATATATCAAACTATTATTTATGTGAAAATAAAATCTATATATATAAAAGCCTAAGCAACCGAACAACCTGTCAACCAGTCACTATGATGCATACTGACCACCAGAATACAGACACTCAATGCACAGGATTAGGCTCCCTCCTGTCTGGATTGGGCCTGTGGGGTTCACGCTGAAATCAGCTATCTGACATCCCCCGAGGGGTCCCAGTTTGCGAGAGGGTGCAGGCCAGGCCCAAGGACCCCACTGGTGCACGAATCCATGCACTGGGCCTCTAGTTAAATATAATCTTATGCATATACAGTCTTTCACTCTTATTTTTCCTCAGAGAGATATAATATCTCTGAAAGAGTACAAAAAGAAACTAGTCATGTCTTTCAACTCTGAGGAAAGAAACTCACTTAAGTTAAAAAGGAAATTTTTCAGTCTAAAGCCTTTTGTAGCTTTGGAATTTTGTCCATGTGAATATATTATTCTCTGATAGAAAATAACATAATTAAAGTTACAAAAAATGTTTTAAAGATAGGCAGTATACAGTCTAAGTTACAAACAATTGTAAATCAAACTGACACCCTGTGTATTTCTGCTTCCAGCTATTACAGAATAACTGATAACAGATTAGCCCTCTAATAGAAAACACTTCTAAAATTGGATAAAATGCATGAGAAAACTGTTGGCAGTCCAGGATTGCTATCCCTGAGAAAAGGCAACTCACAAGGTAAACCCCATGATTGTCCACCTCTCTGATTAAGGATCTTTTCCAGAATATGATTCCAAGAGCTGGAATCAAGCAGAGCATGGCAGTCATGTTGAGCTGAGGGGGTAGAGATCAGGTTTTAGGGCAAGGGAAGTGGCTTGTATCTATAAGGCAGGACCCTAAAAGGGAAGATTCCCAAAAGTCTAAATGGGAGTTCTCCACAAGTCTGTGACTGTGATCTGGGCCATACCTTTGAACAACAAGATCATCTGAGGCTACCAGATGGCAAATGTTATGGGGTTGAAAAAATCAGCAATTTTTCTATCTCACTCTCCTTTTTACCCAAAATTTCTCTGATTTTTTTGTCCAAGTACCCACTGCTAGTATAAGAGCAATGATAAAATATAGACTAAGTAGAGTAGTTTGAAAAAAAGAGAGGGTGATCAGCTCTGCAGTAGGAGATCAGGCAAGATTTTGCAAAGGAGAAGGCCTTTGATCATTTCTTGAGGGACGATGAGGTATGTGCTGGTAGTCAAGTAGTGCTGGAGAAAGATAGTGCTGGACATTACTGAAGTTCAGGCCTTAAGAGAACAGGCACTATCATTAACAAATACTTCATTAACATCTCTAGCAACCACCTCAGACACAGGAAGTTACTGCATTCTACAAGTAAAGGCCTGTCCTAAAGTAAGTCCTAGGACCCTAACAAAGTTTAAAATAAAGCCTATCCTCAAAGAAGCAGCCTCTCTTGGACATTAAATTCTGCCAAGTTGAAAAAATTTAAAGTACCCGGAGATTTTGCACTAATAAAGCATAAAACCATGTTAAAAGTAATCAACCAATAATTCAACAGAACCCTATATAATAAAAGCCTAATATGCTAAGTGTTCAGTCAACTGGTCGGCTGTTTAACCAATCAAAGTGTAATATGCTAATGCTATGCTAAGGCTGCTCAACTGCTCGCTGTGACATGCACTGGCCACCAGGGTGCAGATGCTCTGACTGGTAGGTTAGCTAGCTGCTGGGGTCCAGCTGATCAGCACTGAGTGAGACAGGCCAGACATGCCCTGGAGCTTCCCACAGTCCCTCCCCAGCTGGCCAACCTCCCACATCTCTCCCCGGCCCCAATAGTGCACTGGTAGGCTCCCTTGGCCTGGCCTGCACCCTCTCGCAATCCGAGACCCCTCAGGGGATGTCGGAGAGCCAGTTTTGGCCCCATCCCACAGGCCAGGCCAAGGGACTCCACTGGTGCATGAATTCGTGCACTGGGCCTCTAGTGCAAAAATATAATCAACATTCTTCAGGAGAAGATAACAGAATCCAGAGACTTTACAACATAATATTCAAAATTTCCAGTAGTTAATAAAAAATCACTAGACAAACAAATAAATAGGCAAATGTGATATATAGGCAAGCAACAAACTGTGTATAGATGGTATATGCCTCAACGTAATGAAGGCCACATGAGACAAGCCCACAACTAACATTATATTCAATAATAAAACACTGAAAGCTTTTTCTCTAAAATCAGGAACAAGACAAGGATGTCCACTCTTGCCAGTTTTATTCAAAATAATACTAAAAGTCATAACCAGAAAAATTGGGGGGGGGGGGGGAAGTCATCCAAATCAGAAAGGAAAATGTAAAATTGTCTCTACTTACAGAAACAGTATCTTATATAATAAAGAGGTAATATGCAAATTGACCATCACACCCTCACAAAAGATGGCCGACCCTGTGTGAGCACAAGATGGCCACCCCCATGTGGTCAAAAGATGGCTGCCACAAGATGGCCAGCAAGGGAGGGCAGTTGGGGTGACTGGACCAGCAGGGGAGGCCAGTTGGGGGCAACTGGGCCAGCTGGGGAGGGCAGTTGGGGGCTACCAGGCCAGCAGGGGAGGGCAGTTGGGAGTGACCAAGCCTGCAGGGGAGGAAGGGCAGTTGGGGGGGACCAGGCCTGCAGGGGATGGCAGTTAGGGGCTACCAGGCTAGCAAGGGAGGGTAGTGACGGGCGACCGGGCCAGCAGGAGAGGGCAGTTGGGGGTGATCAGGCCAGCAGGGGAGCAATTAGTCATTGATCAGGCTGGCAGGAGAGTGGTTAGGGGGTGATCAGGCTTGTAGGCAGAAGCAGTTAGGGGCAATCAGGCAGGCAGACAGACAAGCGGTTGGGAGCCAGCCGTCCCAGATTGTGAGAGGGATGTCTGACTGCTGGTTTAGGCCCGATCCTACATGGGGCCTAAACCGGCAGTCAGACATCCCCAAAGGGGTCCCAGATTGGAGAGGGTGCAGACTGGGCTGAGGGACACCCCCCCCCCTCACACCCACCCAAGTGCACAAATTTCGTGCACTGGGCCTCTAGTATTATATATAGGAAACCCGGAAGATTCTACCACAAAACTTGTAGACCTAATAAGCAATTTCAATAAAATTTCAGGATACAAAATTAATATACAAGAATCAGCTGCGTTCCTATACACTATCAAAAAGAGAAATTAATGCCTGGCCATGGTGGCCCAGTAGTTGAGCATCAACCTATGAACCAGGAGGTCACAGTTCCATTCCCAGGCAGGGTCCCAAGTTGGGGGCTTGATCCCTGATCATACAAGAGACAGCCAATCAATGATTCTCTCTCATAATTGATGTTTCTATCTCTCTCTCTCCCTCCCCCTCCCTCTCTAAAGTCAATAAAAAATATTTTTTTAAAGAATACTTAAGAATAAAGTTAACCAAGGAGGTGAAAGATCTATACACTGAAAACTATAAGACACTGATGAAAGAAATTGAAGAAGACACAACTAAATGGAAAGATATTCTGTGCTCATGGATTTGAAGAATTATCATTGTCAAAATATCTATACTGTCCAAAGCAATAAACAGATTAAATGCAATCCCTATCAAAATTTCAATGATAAAATTGGTATGGAACCATAAAAGCACCTGAATATCCACAGCAATCCTGAGAAAGAAGAACAAAGCTGGAGGCATCTCACTTCCTTATTTCAAACTATATTACAAAGCTATTGTATTCAAAACAGTATGATACTCACATATAAAAACAGACACATAGACCAGTGGAATAGAATCAAGAACCCAGAAATAAACCCATACATATGTGGTCAGTTAATTTTCAATAAAGGAGCCAAAAATAGACAATGAGAAAAGAATAGTCTCTTCAATAAATGGTGTTAAGAAAACTGGACGAGCCTGGTTGGCAGTGGTTCAGTTGGTTTTCTCTGCTGTCACTCACCAACTTGCTCTACTTTATACCCAAAATTTCTCTGATTTTTTTCCTGAGAACCCACTGGTAGTATAAGAGCAATGATAAAATATAGACTAAGTATAGTACAGTGGGGCCTTGACTTACGAGTTTAATTCGTTCCAAGGCTGAGCTCCTGAAGGGGCTCGTTAACTCAAATTACTCTGTCAACTCAATGCAAAAAATCGGTCAAGAGACAGCTGGAATCTCAAAAAACTCGTTAGTTGGGACACTTGTAAGTCAAGGCCCCACTGTAGTTTTAAAAAAAGGAAAGGGTGATCAGCTCTGCAGTAGGAGATCAGGCCAGGTTTTGCAAAGGAGGAGACCTTTGACCATTTCTTGAGGGACAAGCAGTAATTTTCCAGATGAGTGAGGTATGTGGGAGAGAGCACTTTGGCAGAAGGAATACCCTGTACAAAGGCACTGAGGCATGAATCAGCAGACTGTTTGGCAAACTGCCAGCAGCCAGAATGATGTAGGAGAGTGATAAGGGAGGTAAGCAAAGTCCCCCTTGGAGAGCCTGCTCCTTCTGAGCCATGCTGAGGAATTGGACTACCTCCCTTCAGCTGATGGTTACTAATGCCTTGAGGTCATGGCTCTTTAAAATCTAGTCAAAAGTATGAACCCTCTCTTAGGAAAAAGATAACTGAAAGCACATTCACCAAAATAGTGTATACAGTGTCCATCAACACTCCAAAGTCCAGAAATTGCTTGGACTTCAGGTTAACATCTGCTATAGTAAACATGCCCATTTTTAGTTTTGAAAAAATGGCCAGAAGTATACACAATAAGCAGAGGAGCAATCTGATCCAATGTGTGTTTTAGAACAATAGCCAATTCTGTTGGGAACAGATCAGAAACAGGTGAGGCCAATGGCAGAATGAGCAATTAAGACACCATGACAACCATCTGGTCAGGAGATGATAAAAGAAATTTCCAAAACTTTTTTTAAAAAGATAAAAGTGATTCAAGCTCTCTGATATTTAAATGTACTGTAATAGTTAATGTGATGCTTATTTTTAAAAAAGGTAGAAAAATCAATAAAAAAGATAAAAAATCTAGATATAAAATCTTGTGTTATGTTTCTTCAAGTTAAAACTCAAAAGGGAAAGGACATTTATTCAATAAATTGTCAGAACAAGTGAAAAACTATTTGGGAAAAAATATAAAGTTAAATTCTCACATTCCTATATAACAAAATTAATTCCAAATGGATTAAGATTTAAATGTAAAATAAGAAACCATGAAAGTACTGGAAGAAAATGTAGGAAAAGTGTGTGTAATCTTGGAATGGGAATTCCTTTCTAAATACAACACCAAAAACAGAAATGTTAAAAGGAAAGCATGTAAAGACTCAACCACATGCACAAAAAATTCTCATGTAAAAATATTCCAAAGGAAAAAAGTCAAAAGGTGGTTAAGAAACTGGGGAAAATATTTACATTAGAAACTCCATGGACAAGTAGAATACTATCTGTGCTATTTAAACAATTTCAATAAAATTAATTGGAAAATCATCATACCAAAAGAAAAATAAGCAAGGAACTAACAGGCAATTTACAAAGGAAAAATGTCAAGCCTGCTAGTATTTGAAGAAGTACAAATAAACCTCAGTGTGATACCATTTCCCCCATATCAGATTGGCAACATTATTTTAAAACAATACTAGTTAAGAGATGGGAAAGCATCCTCTCTTATGTACTGCTGTAGGAAAATAAATTAAAGGGAAAAAACTTTCTGGAGGGCAATTAGACAAAAGAATTATATATTTATAAAGATACTAGAGGCCCAATGCACGAAAATACGTGCAAGAGTTGGCCTTCCTTCCCCCAGCTGCCATCACCTGCTTCCCTCTGGCACCCAGGACCTGGGCTGCTTCCCTCCTCCAGCCGCCCGCAGGCACCTGGGACCGGGCTGGCTTCCCTCCAGCCCCGGCTTTGTCAGGAAGGACATCTGGAATGACGTCCAGAAGATGTTCGGTCTAATTAGCATATTACCCTTTTATTATTATAGATATACTCTTTAGTCTACCAGCTTTCTTTCTAGAAGTGTATCCTGGAAACAACTCCTATTTTCTACAATTAAATACATAACAATTTTTATAGTAGGAAAATTTTTAATTTAATTAGATAAGTGAATACTATCTAACAAATTACCTACATATAAAAATTATGCTATAGAATAGTTAGAGCAGCAGTTCTCAACCTATGGGTCACGACCCCTTTGGGGGTCGAACGACCCTTTCACAGGGGTCGCCTAAGACCATCGGAAAACACATATATAATTACATATTGTTTTTGTGATTAATCACTATGCTTTAATTATGTTCAATTTGTAACAATGAAAATACGTCCTACATATCAGATATTTACATTCTGATTCATAACAGTAGCAAAATTACAGTTATGAAGTAGCAATGAAAATAATTTTATGGTAGCGGTCACCACAACATGAGGAACTGTATTAAAGAGTCGCAGCATTAGGAAGGTTCAGAACCACTGAGTTAGAGGCATGAATAGATGTTGGTAACATCTTGTTAAATGGAACAAACAGAAACAGGTTATAAAACCATATTATCCTATACTATCCTGGTCCAACCCTGTTAGCATGCCATGCTATCATTTGTAAGTAAGAGAATACAGATTCATTGAGATATTAATTTAAAACAGTGATTTTCAACCGGTGTGCCACAGCTGCCACAAGAGGGATACTGATGTGCCACAAGAAATTTTAAAACGTGCAATACCTAACTATTTAGTCAGGGGCACTTACTTATTTTCTCTTAGATTATCAGATAAAAAAAATAACAATAGTCAATGCAGCAATAACCATCTGCTATGAATGAATCAAAATTATACGTTTTTGCCCTAGCTGGTTTGGCTCAGTGGATAGAGTGTTGGCCTGCAGACTGAAGGATCCCAGGTTCCATTCTGGTCAAGGGCACATGCCCAGGTTGGGGGATCCATCGGCTGCTGTAGGCAGCCGATCAATGATTCTCTCTCATCATTAATGTTTCTATCTCTCTCTCTCCCTTCTCTTTTCCTCTCTGAAATCAATAAAGATATATATATACACACAAAATATATTTGTGTGTATATATATATATATATATATATATATATATATATATATACACAAAATTATACCATTTTTTGTCAGATTGGCAAAAAATAACACATTTTTATTTTTGGTGTGCCGCAGAATTTTAGTAATTAGTTTATGTATGTCATGAGATAAAAAAAAGTTGACAATTACTAATTTAAAGTACAACTGAGCTGATTCCACACATGATAGCCATAGCAGCAGCAGCAGTAGAAATAACAATAGAAACAATACATGACACAAAGCAAATGGCAGGCTGACTCACAGTTAACATGTCAGTAATAGAATTCGGTGGGGAGTCGGATTTCTATACCCACTTTTTTGGTGTGATACCTCTGGCGTAGCATGATGGACCTTATTATGTCTACTCTCCCTCTCCATCCTATCCCCTCTCTTTGGCAAATTTTGGCCCAGAAATTAGAGGGAAGAACACAAGAAAACTACATGCATATGGACATGGGAACTATGAAGGGACGGAAAAGGGGTTTGGGGATGCTGCTGCCTCCCCTGGGTGCCTCAGCAAGTCCTCAGCAAGGAGTGGCACAGATTGACCTGAGCTGGAAAACTCTGCCCCAGATTGGTGGGCTGACAGCTATGTGGTGATGGCCCTGGTACAACGTAGCACAGGAGTGGTTACAGGCCATGCTGTGACCTCCTGCTCACTAACATGTGCTGATTGCTAAGTATCCCAGTTTCTATGGAGCAGGGCAGGTGGCATGTTTTCATTCACTTCTGATAAAATGCTTTTATTTCAAAAGGGCCGTACAGGGCCCCTGAAAATCAACAAATACCATACAGATCAGTTTACCAAGCAATAAAACCATAGGTCAGGGATTCTCAACCTGTGGGTTGCGATCCCTTTGGCAGTTGAACAACCCTTTCATAGGGGTCGCCTAAGACTATCCTGCATATCAGATATTTATATTATGATTCATAACAGTAGCAACATTACAGTTATGAAGTAGCAACGAAAATAATTTTATGGTTGGGTCACAGCATGAGGAACTGTATTTAAAGGGCCAGAAGGTTGAGAACCACTGCCATAGGTACTTTATAATAGCCTCTCTAGCAACCTGTATTTCATTTTGAGATATGTCAGCAGGGTCATTACAACCACTAATATCCTATCTAATAAAAAGGGAATATGCAAATTGATCATCACACTATCACAAAGATGGCTGCACCCACAGTGGAGGCCGAGTTCCCATAATGAGCCTTAACAAGCAATCAGTAGGGACCTGAGCCTGCGTGGCGCTGGGCCAGGCCGGGGGACCTCAGGCCATGCCCCCCTCACCCCCTGTGCCAGGCCAGGGCTTGACGGGGAACCTGAGGCTGCGCCCCTCCCCCCCCACCCTGGCACTGAGTCAGGGACCTGAGTCTGTGAACCTCTGCCAGCAAGGCTTGACAAGGGTGGGCCAGCCGGGTCTGGGTCTCACCCAATGCGGGTAGGGCCGCCTGGGGCTGGGTCTCGCGCAATTTTGAGGCACTGTGGGTGAGCAGGGATTTGACTCTGGGTCCCGCAGTGTGCCCCAGACTCTGACAGGAGGAAGATTTTCATATACATTTTACTAATGTTTTTTCATCTTTGACACTTCTATTATAGAGAAAGGGCAAATAGCAATATTAAAATATTTCCTCTAATTAATCCCCTTTTAATGTGTATGAATTTCATGCACTAGGCCACTCGTTTAAGCATAACTTGCAATGGATAAAGCCTATTTCTACTTAGTTCTCATTTGCAGACTTATCTTAATAATTGCTAATTCCTTGGCTTCTGATTCCCTCCTTCCAAAACTACAGACACAAGGTTCATCAGAAGACCTTGCTCCCTGCTGAAACAATTGAATATGAAGTGGAAAAAAGAAATAGCTTTTAAAATGGGGTGAGGAGAGAGAGAAAACAAACACCCACACAAGTGAGTATGTGTTTAACAAGGATAGTTATCTCAAAGGTCACAGATTGACAGAGGAAATATGCTATTTACCAATGGCAGGAAGGAGAAAATCCCAAAGACACATAAAACTCACTCTAAATATTTGCCATTCTGTTTTATTTAAGACCAGGGTACATTAGCAGGGGAGAGCTGAGTACATACTGCGGACACCAAGCTGCAGGTCCGCTTCCCTTACTCAGCAGCGAGAAGTTGCTCTCACCAGTTCCTGACTGATTTCAGCATAAATACTGTTTTATCTTTGGGGATAACTTCAGAGGATTTCTATTTTACTGTCAATAGTTCTTTAGGGATATAATTTTTAAATGTATCTTGTTATATTTATTTATAGTATATTCCAGCTCAATTACTTTGATTGATTTAGCTCATAATTTTGCTTATGACCATTTCTTTGGAATCTCATAAAACTTGCTGGGATTTATTTTGTTGACATTCACAATCATTCCAAAAAGTATAAAGTAACAAATGATGTTTTGTTAAGAGAAAATGAAGTTATTAGTCATTTGTGAAAATTTGAATTGATCAAAAAAGTTGCCTTCCCCATAAATTAAATTATATGTGACTTTCTTTATATTTGGAAATTCTAAGATTGATTATTAAAAGCAAAATCATGTATTTACCAGAATAACTCCGAACAAAACTATGGTGTTATAAGACCTGGCAGTATTTCTTAAAACAGAGTGTTATTAGTTCATAAATCTAATGCAGGCACACCGATGTCTGCCCTACACATAACAAAGTATTTTGCTCCAGAAAAACCTTCAGTCATATTTTGAACATAAACACTACTTGATAATCACAACAGGAGGAGGTTTAAACTGTGCGAAGGGTTTTCCATGTCTCATACATCCAGCAGACAAAGATGTGCACTTTCATTCTGAAGGCGCTCATTCGGTTTCCCCCACATCTCATCAACAAACCTACGCTTCACTCCTGAAATTCCTTTTCTGACTTACCTTGTGCAAAAAATCTGGAACAGGAGAGTTCTGCAGTGGAGCCACCATGAGAATGTGGCCAAGGGAAATGAAATCTCAATTCCTTCCAATGATATAAATCTCTGATATTCGATAGCAGGAAAAGGAGGGGAACTAACATCCATCTAATCTCAGTGCTTTCATAGAAGATTTTTAAAAATATAAATGAAGAGATATTTGTTGTTTTTTTCCTTTTAAATGTGTTTTTATTGATTTGAAAGAAAGAAAGAGAGAGAGAGAAATATCGCTAGGCTGCCTCCTGCACACATCCTGACCAGGGATTGAACCAGCAACCTTTCGGTGCATAGGACGGTACTCAGCCAACTGAGCCACATCAGCCAGGGCTTATAGCAGATATTTTAATAAAAACAATTCAAGCTCCTGACTCAACAGAGGAAAGTTTTGCATAATGTTTAGTTTCTTATGCCTCCAAAATGTACCTGATATTTATTTATGATCCAGATATATTAAGCCTGAAACAGAAAAGTGCCTAAAAATTTTTAAAGCCTACATAAAACTGCCTGAATAACTAGTAGCCAATAACTTGGAAGAAAATATTTTATTTGTTTTCCCCACCCCACCTCCACACAGTGGAGCATGAAAACATGTTTTTAAAGAGTTTAATACAGAAATCATTAATTTCATTGTTAAAATTTCCCTAAAATTCATTTTTAAAGATCACCTGGAAAAATCTTAGGAGATTTTGTAAAATGTACAAATTCAATAAGGCAGCCCTAGCTGGTTTGCTCAGTGGAGAGAGCATCAGCCTGCGAACTGGAGGGTTCTGGGTTCGATTTCAGTCAAAGGCACGTGCTCGGATTGCGGGCTCGATTCCCAGTAGGGCACATGCAGAAGGCAGCCGATCAATGATTCTCTCTCATCACTAATGTTTCTCTCTCTCTCCCCGTCTCCCTTCTTCTCTGAAATCAATAAAAATATTTTTTTAAAAATTAAATAAGGCAGAGTTAATAAGACAGGTTGCTCATCTCGACTGTCAATTTATGTTGTTATGAAGTAGGTAATCTAACTTCCATAATAACAATAGATAATGATAATACTTTTTCTTTCAGACTGCCTTTATAATATTGTATTTCTTCACTGAATATTTCTTCAACATGTTAATTATTGTGAAGTACTCTGTATATGTTTAAATATGACAAATGTTAAAATTAAAGAAAGGTTAAAATGTTCTGGCTTCAAAAAAAAAAAAAGAGGCAGAGTTAAGTGCAAAGACATATGAGATGTCAAGAGAAAAGGCTTCAGGGGGTGTTTAGAAAGAAGCAAATCCCCCAGGAATGAAACTAAAAATTAAGAAACCATTATTCTCCCTGTTCAGAACAAACTAAATTCCTGTTTAGCTGGAATTAAACAATCACCAGTTCACATGACTGTCTATTTATTAAGTCACCTTTTGTGAAAAAGGCGACAAATAATATATAAACAAGCTGGTTTAGAGACTTATTTTTTAAAAACAACTATTAGAATTTGATCAGTGGAGATTCAGTCTCATGCACATCAAAAGGATTCTAAAGTTGTGATCCATGTTCCTATAATAATGTAAATATTAAGTGCATTTTATCATTTTCTAATTATTTGAAAAGTGTTTTGCCCCAATTTGATATAAATTCTAACCCCATGTCAATCGCCATATATAATTATTTAATTAACCTATCTCCAGCCTATTCTGGACAAATTGAATTCACAACAAATGAAGAATGAGGGTTATTTAGTTCACTTGGGGGGAAAGGGGACAAGAAGACTGAGTGAGCCATTTAAAAATAGAACTTTAATGTGGGGGGGGAGGGGGAATGGGGAACATCAGTGAATAATAAAAAATATAACTGTAATATGCATTTTTTTGTAGAACAATTAAATGAGAACACAACGTTAGGGACTGAAAAGCCTATATCTATAATTTATCTTATATCAGCATAAATTTGGGAAAATCACAACCTCAATTTTACCAAATGTAAATTAGGAGAACTATTATGTTTTCTATATCTCTAACAATTCAAAATTATGATGTAAATACATGTTTATTGACCTGGTCAAACTGAACTGAGTAAAGATAATTGGCCATAAAGGGTGATATATATCTTTACCTGGAGGAAATAAGACTGGCCATTGATTTGACTACAAATATATAAAAGCTCTTATGTTCTTATATGGATTTATTGGAATGAGATGCTCACCTTCTAATCACCCTGGAGTTTCTGTGAGATTACCATTACTATCTCCTACCTATAAATGAAAAAGTAACAGCAAAAATCATAAAAACAAGTTGCCCAACATAGAAGATGAGTTTAAAAATGGGGATCAAAGTATTGAAGATAGTGCTTTGCATTTAGTAAGCATGTAATGCATGTTTGTAAAATAAATGAATGACCTGACACTCCACAGTCCAGTAGATCACCAAGCTCTCCAAGCACCCTGAGGTGGACAAGTGCTGGGGTCCAACCCCAGCGGGTCCAGGGGTCCCCAAAGGTGTGGACGGAGTCGGCGAAGAAGGAATGGCACGGAGACAGCGTTCAGTTGATCAGCAGCCTAGCCAAGATCTCCAGCCAGGATCTCTAGCCAAGTTCTGGTCAGGATCTCCAGTGAAGTTCTGGTTAGGATCTCCAGCCAGGTTCTGTGTCCATGTTGTCTTGCTAGATTCTCCAGCCAGGTTCTCCAGGTTCTCCAGCCAGGTTCTGTGGCCATGTTCCCTCGCTAGGTTCTCCAGCCAGGTTCTGTCCAGGTTCTCCAGCCAGGTTCAGTCACCAGGTTCTAGTCAGGTTCTCTTGCCAATTTCTGTAGTCAGGTTTAGTCCAGGATCTTTTGCCATGCTCTCTCGCTAGGTTCTGTCTCTAGGTTCTGAGGCCAGTTTCTGCCCAGGATCTTTTGCCATGTTCTCTCCAGCGAAGTTCTTCTGTCTCTAGAGAACGTTCTGTGTAGGTTCTGTGCCTAGGTTCTGTCTCTCTCTCTGTCTCTTGCTGTCTTGTTACATCTGTATTTATACCAGTTGATTCAATCCTATCAATCTCTATTACAAAGGTTAGGGCGTATCTTATCTCCATTCCAGGGAGTAAAGATTATGTAGCTTAAGCATGATTGTTTGTAGTTGAAGTGATTAACTACCCGCCTGGCACTTAGTTAAGGAGTTTCATCCCCTCCCTGACTTCAGGGAAAAATTCCTACCTGGGAAACAACCTTTCTCGGAGAGGTGACCTTGGTTAAAACACACAGTGCTAAGGGGAGCAAACATATTAAGAACAGTATGCCATATATGCCAGGTCCCTTGAAACAGCAAGGATGGACCGGCTCCCGGCAGACAAGCTTCATAATTCTGCTACAGCCTTTGACCATCTCTTTTGCCCCATCTCCCTTATTGGTCTTTTTGCTACCTCTAGGACAACCCAAGTTTGCTCCAAGTAAGTTCACAATATAATAATAGGAGAGACTTAAGTTCTATACTTAATCATCCCAGCTCTCCCCAAAATTATCAGCTTTAGGGAAATCATAATAGATGTCTTTATTTCCCCACCCACAGAAGGATTAAAGGATGAATTTGAGCAACAGTCTGTTGATATTAAGGTTATTGGATCCATCCTATTCTTCCCAATGAGAAGACTTCTACTAGTAGGAGTTTAAATGGTATTAAGAGATTTGGAAAAGCCAAAGCAGAGTTTCTTTTTATTCCTAATCCAGTAGGACCTGCTGCTGGACTCTCTACAAAACCGAAAGAGGGACCCTGGCTGACTGCACAGTCAGTTCAGTAATATTCTGCAACATGCCTGGGACAGCATATTTACTGACCAGGATACGTTGGTGATATCTTGCTAGGCTCGTTGCAAAATTAATGCTACATAAAAGTGAAATTAAATTGAAAGTATTATTATTAATTATGAAATGACAATAATAAAGAAAGCTTCTTACAACTCTCAAAAGTTCAGGAAAGTATCCAATAGTTTTTCTTATTAGCCCAAAGAAATAGTTTGAATAGTTTCATGATAAGTTTTAATTAACAGCAAAAACACAAACATATTTCTTATTCCTCCTCTTGGAAAGTTTTAATAAAAAAGTTAAATAAGAAATAAAAAGAGGAAATGCCTCAGGACTTGGATGTTCTAAATTGAAGAATATTCAGCCCTAAGGATTTACACATCTGAGAAAACACTGAAAGGTTCCTTGTTCAAAGAACCAAGAGCAAAATCCAGATCCTCTTCAACTAGCCTGAGTGTCATCTCATTTTCCACTCATTTTCAATGTAATCAATCATATTGAATTACTTTTCCAATCACACTGAAAAAAATCACACAAGTTCAGATTTTCATTCTTGTTCAAAGCAATATCAATATATGCGTCTTCATTCACTGAGTCCACAAACATTTCACCAACCAAATGAAAGGCCTTGAGTAAAGAAGAATATATGGACCCTGCCTTCAAAGAACTTATAACTTGCTATGGAAGACATATTTACATACCAAATTACTATAAAATCAAGTAAAAAGTAATAACTGTCATAAACAAGTTTTAAGAAAACCACAAAAAATATATGATATTTCTGAGACAGCAGCTACATTGAAAAAGAGATAAAATTTCCTAGCATTTTAAAAATCACTCCAGGAAATATTCCAGATTGTTAAACAGACCTAATAAAATAAAGCATCACAGGTAAAAGAGGAAACAACAAAATTTAAAAACTTTTAAAGTAGCATCTTCATTTTCTCATTCAAATACACACATTCCAATAAAACATAAAATGAGGTCAAATTTCTCCAAACCTTGTCTATTCTCTTTGAGAAAGCTTGTTTCAAATGCACTGCAACTTTAAGATTAAAATGTGAAGCAAGGGAATGTCTCATCATTATACATGTGCATTGGTCAAATTAGCCATAGGATTAAAAATCGCAATTTAATTTTTCAATTGACACTGTAAACATGTAGTCAGAAGCCTCTTACCTTTGCTGTTTAATTATCCGTCTGATTGCAGCTCAGATCAGCTCTTTATAATCCAATTTTGAGAAAATGATGCATGTACTTGAAAGTATAGCTTCTTTGTTCAAGTAGAAAGTTGACTGAATTCTCCTAGACTAAAAAGAGATCGGCATGTTTGCTTGTGCATATCAGATTACTTAATTGCAAAACTGGGAATTATTCCATAGATGTGAATGGATATCTAATTTATGTCACAAAGGAGAGATTATACTCTTAGGAGATATTATTGGCTTACTCATTTTCCTAACTAGATTTCCATGCACATGAGAATTTTAAGTCAGGAAAGCTTTGCCAACAATGTTCCACCAGAGACAACCAAAAAGAGATCATAAATGTCTTGTTAGCTGTAAATAATGATAAAATGGAGATCTTTGAGAATGTGATTACAGCTGGTTTAGCCTGAAGATTTTTAAATTTATATTAACCCAAGTAAATTACAGTGTACGTACTGATTTTAATTAATGCATTAAAATAGGTTTGTTGTACATTTTGTCTCATAATGAGAAAAATCAAGGAAAGGGACCAACTCCCTTTTTTCCCTTTTTTCCCAAGTGTAAGGTCTGTAGTGCCTCTATCTCTGCACGTTGACAAATGTACTTCTGCTGCCCTGTAACTTAAATACATTCTTCTCCATGGTCACTTGTCTGAACTTATTCATCTATAGCTCCTACTAGCAATTTCTAAGCTATCTTTTAGTGATCTTTTGAGGAAATAACTTATCAGAGCATCTCATATGTCCTTTCGTGTTCATGCTCCCCACCCTCTGCTTTCTTTTCCTTCCTTGGCACCATAGGAGTACACATAAATAAGTCTATCCCTTATGGTGGCTTGTTTGTTTTTACTTGAATTAATTCAGAAGCTATTTTTAAGAAAAGGATTGGACTGGGAAATAAGATATATGAAACCTGATCTTTGGGTAGCCTTGGGTCAGTTTTAGACTTCACTGGACCTGATTTCTCAGGCACAAAATGAGGAGGGCCCCGCTAGATTCTGACAATGGTTCTGACAACCCTGAAACCAAATGACTCTCTAGATCTATGACTTGGGAACTCACACCTGGATGCCATTTGTTATATTAAAAGATGGTGGGCCCTTCTCCTGGTGGATATAAACTTAGGCAAAGACAAGAACACGTGCATGCAGAGAGAGTATTAACAAGAAAGAAGCAGGCAGAGATGGGTGCGCCGCAAGAGCAGTGGAATGGAAGGGCAGAGAGAGGACGAAAGAGAGAATAATGAGCTGAGGATGGCAAAAATCTAGAGACATGGGGAAGTATGAGTGGGGAGCAGAGCAAAGCATTTAAGAGAACAGAGGAGATTCAACAAAGGTATGTACAGTTAAGTGAACTAAAGAAGAGGTCTAAATGAGAGTATGCAACTCTAATTACAAAGCATAAACTTTGAAAAATGTTATCTGGATTTTTTTCTATAGTAACAAATACCTACAGTTATTTGTTTCTCTACAGAAAGAAAACAAAGCAAAAGAGTTGGATGTTGAAATGATAACTTTACTAGTAAATCACTATAAATATTTATAAAGGAACAAAGTTATTTTCCACTATGGATTTACTAAACACTAGATGATGACATTTTTTAAAGTCATACGTTATCATTTAAAAATAAGCACAAGAGAAGTTCTAGCACAGGGCCTGGGAGACAGTAGCATAAATATAACTCAGAGGGAGAGAAGAAGGGAGGACAGAGAAAGAAAGGCTATATTTTAAAGTGACATAAATCATCTTCTGGAGTGTAAAGGCCATACATTAAAAAGGAGAGAGGACAAAAGAATAAAATATGCCAACATAAGTTTAAGATTCCAAATAAGCTGCAAATACAAATTACAGTAAAAATGTAAGCAGCCAGAGCTCAACAACTTAGGAATACACGCACACACCCTTACAGTTTAGTATTCAAGGAAAGAATCAGATTTACAAGAAAATAGTAAATGTCATTGTTCGTGAAATAACCATGATCACCTCCACCAGCAGTAGCAGCTCCCTAGGAATGTCTCTAGAGAACAGTCATTCCTGGTTCGTACGTCATTAATAGCCACAGTGCATTCACGCCTGTTACTCCACATGCAGACCAGGAAGGCATGCAAGGACGTTAGTGGTCAATGAAAGCCTAGTTTCTTAAAATAGTGCGCTTCACAGTCAAGATGAACTGACTGTTTAAGTGGTTTCCCACTACAAATCCCAGCCTATTCTTAAAATCTGTGGAGCCAAAGACCCCCAGCCAAAAACCCCACTCCTCTCTCTTTCCCAGCTTCAGTTCTATTCTACAGTGTGAGAAGCCTTGCACATACGCATGAGGACACTTCAGCCCACACATCCAAAATTCTCACCGAGCCCCACACTCTGGTCCTAGGAGTGTTCACACACATGTAGTGCAATTCACCCTTGAAAGATTTGACCCTAAGAGAGACCCATAGAGGTTCTGGAAGTAATTTTTGGATTACTTCGACAGGGTATACTAAGCTGCTGAGTAGATTAGGAGTGAGGGTAAAGGTGAGGGCGAGGGTGTTTTGAAAGGACAATGTCCCTTTGGCCCTACAAAAACATCTCCTCATGGGACAAGGTACAGCTGGAGAAGGGCCAGAGTAGGGCCCTAAATTAAAGCAAAGGACCTGAGGAAATAGTCCATTTGGGCCAAGGTCAAAGCATGTTACTACTGTTGATATATGTCTGCCTTAATCTGGGTTAGCCAGAAAATCTAAATAGCTGTATCTCATACTCCAACCAGCCAGACTGGGTAGAATTGGCTGTACTGCATAGTACAACCTAAGTGCTAAAAATACTTCAGCTCAGGAGGTCAAATGATTTTGATTTGAAAACCATGGACTTCACCGCACAAGAGGATGCATTTCCTTCAGCAAGAAAACCCTAGACACAACATACAGACTACCAAAGAACAAGTTAGCACAAAGAGAAGCGTTGTGAGCTGTTAAGCAGTGACCAAGCAGAGAGCAAAGCTTTTGTCTCAATTTCTCCTTCCTTACTCTCAGTCTACAGAGTATCATGAGCCAAGGCATAAGGCAAGCAGCTAAATTTAATGATGAACCTTCCCTCTTGTTCTCCCTTCTGATAACACCTCGCCCTGGCAGGCCTGAGTTGTTTCCATGGGAACACAAGAAGAACCACTTTTCCAAGAAAGTGTTCTCTACCTCTATTTCCCTCTTTCTACCACCAAACAATTTTTTCTCATATTTCCAGGGTTTTATCTGGTGGTAGTCAACTAACTAATAGAATAAACTACCTACCATGAACCAATAGGCTAGTGAGTATTACCCGTTGAATGAGTCATTGCTCAAGTTAATTAGCATGATAAGCAGGGCCTTGAGAACACATCACTGCTTAATCTGTAGGAATGACTCCAATGGAATGTGTACATATTACAAACATGGGATCAGGCCAGGGGGGGCACTGAAGTACATCATGCAGGCAACTGCCTGTCCTGCTGAAAAGCCTCTTCAGCTGGATAGGGGACAAAGAAGAGATAAGAGAGAGAAGAAACTTGTCCTAACAGGTTTGCAATTCAGTTGAAAAGACAGAATCTATTTAAAATTTTTAAAAGCCTTAATAACATTACAAAGCAACATAAGGATGCAAATGAACGAGTTACAAGGCCTTTTCCCTCCTGATTTATAATACTCTTCCAAAAGTCTCATCTGTCACAGCTTTCCCTAAAATTTTAAGTAAGAGACAGACTTGGATTGAAGAGCAAAAGAAATAGCTTGGAAGAAATTAGAGACATTTCCTTCTTTCTCTGTTCCCTCCTTTTTCCAATGCACAGAACTTGGGCCTTTGAAAGATTTTTTTTTTTTAAGTTATATGTGTGTCTGTCTTTTAAGTTATGATTTTATTAATATATCAAGGTCTTCAAGCGTTAGCTTTAGTCTTCCCTATTTAAGGGTGAACAGTGGTTCCACTTCCGGTTTTTCCAGCTGCTTTTACATTGCTCTGGCCTGTGACCTCAAAAATGCAGGTAATCCTTGGAATCTAAGAACCCCTGACTTAGAGATAAAAGGCACACATTTCAAATCCAGGCTTAATGTTTAGTGACCATGAGGAAGTTGTTCAACTCTTCTTTGAGCCTCAGTGTCATCAGTAAAATGGGGATTTGTTTCAGCAAAGACCAAATCAAACAGCATGTGTGTGTGTGGGAGAGCACACAGCACAACAGTGTTCAATTTGTGTGGTCGATGTGAACATTCATGCCAGGTGTTCTCTGCTTCAGAATGTCTCAGAACAAGATCAGATCCATTCATTCCTTCTGTTATACTTTGCTAAGTACCAAATGTGTGTCAGAGCCTCTGCTAAGCACTTGTGAGAACTGCTATAGCCATCCATTGCTATTGGATAGTTTCTATTTTCAAATTACCCCTCTTCTAGTATTTGGGGAAATAGTTAAAGAGTATACGTTAGGTTTGCTTAGTGAAATTCTATTTCCAACATTTTGGAATGAAACCCACTCCTCCCTGGGCTTCGTTATACTTCAAGGTTCCCACAATGGCTATTTTTTCAAGACAAACAAATCAGCATAGCCTCTAAGAAGTTCTCTCTTAGGTTTGATAAGAGAGAATTAAAATATATCTGGATTTTATCAAGCCTGGTTTCCAGGCTGCCATGGGAGGCTGGAGTTGATAGGGTTAAATTAAATTATTAAGAATAGAAACTTGCAAATAATCAAAGAAGAGAAGAGGTAATGAGCACCACACAAAGATAATGAGTAAGCACATACACTGCTTGCCAGACCATCTGATGCTGACTCCCCAATCCAAATGTGCCCCTCCTCATTCTACCACCACTGAAAACCAAAGGGTAGCAAGAAAAACCTGAATAATAATTCCTGTTCAGTTGAGTTCCTACTTATGATCAAATAAAGGCTTCTTTAAAGCTTGAATACAAAGAACATCTTTCTACTGGACAATTAACTACCCAAAGCAGTGTGACTTGGTACAAGTTTTACTGGTTACAAATGGCAATAACATAAGGTTATTTGAAGCATAGTTTACACCAGGGGTGGGCAAACTTTTTGACTCGAGGGACACAATGGGTTCTTAAACTGGACCGGAGGGATGGAACAAAAGAATGGATGGAGTGTTTGTGTGAACTAATATAAATTCAAAGTAAACATCATTACATAAAAGGGTACGGTCTTTTTTTTTTTTAGTTTTATTCATTTCAAACGGGCTGGATCCGGCCCGCGGGCCGTAGTTTGCCCACGGCTGGTTTACACTATTAATTCCAGGGAAATCACGTACTAAACCAGCTGCTATATGTAAAAGCCATTGCTGTTTAGACCCCATGAAAGTTCATTGATATAACCATCAGGGTAGAGCAGGAGTTTGAAAACATATTTTGATGTAATTTTTGGCCAAAATGATTGATTATACAAAAATGCCTTCTGAATATCCTTAGTAGCTTCTATTTTATCAGATCTAGATTACTATTAGAAAAATAAGTGCCTTCAAAAAAAATGGAGAAAAGTGTAGAAAATAACATGATTTTTTTTTACCCCCTCTCTTCAAATACTCATCTTCTCTATGTTATGAAAGAAGAGAAAAACTGGGCCTGTTGGGAGAAATTCCTGACTGAAACATGCAAGAGCAGGACTGGCACTCTCACAACCCCATTTATACCCTTTATGAAATCTACCTCCAGGACTGTGTGGCGCGCAATCTCTGTGCTATATACAATCACCCTATTGTACAGGGTCTCCAACAGTCCACCAAAAGGAAAGAGCTCCTAGTCTAGGAAAATGATGCCCTGTGGGCTAGTTCAGTCCTAATGAGATAAGGAGAAAAAAGAGAAAGTGTTCCTTGACTTTAATAATTAATTACTCTAGAAGTTCCACAAATAGATGCAGAAGAAATATCTGAAATTGTAAAAGATTTGATTCTGTAATTACACAAGAAAGAAAAGTCTCTCCATTTGACTGATCCTTGGATAAACAAAACCACAGTGGGAATGGCTGAGCAAACAGTTTTCCTATCTTCGCATCTACACACCTGGCAGAACATATCAATAAGCAAAGAAAACATTCACCAAATTTCCATTCATGAAACATACTGGGGAGAGGTGCCTTCCCTTTGGTTGACTTTGGAAACATTAAGCTATATAGTTCCAGTTTTTGTTTCAACTGAAAAATGAAGTTGTTATCATAAATCTATGGCATGTAAGGACAAGCCAGCCTGAGGGTAGGCCAGGGCATTTCTATCAGGCCATATGAAGAATATCCCTGAACCTCAGTCAGGTGACCAAGTGTTATTCTGTCTAAATGTTCTTATCCCAAATACTTCAGAAATGCATAGTGAGCCTGCTTTCAGAGCACTTCTCTCCCATCCTCCTCTAACCATGCCTCCCCATGGGGCTAGGAGTCTGCAAGGTGGGGGACATACCTACCTGGGGACCATTCCCCAAGTACCCATGACTATGTAATTCCCTGCCCCAAATGGCCCAAAGCCAACCTCCAAGGACTGTGTGAGTCTTTACACTCCCAAAAGCAGGCCACTTCATGGCCCATGTGCACACCCTTAGAACTGAGGGGTGACCAGGGGCAGCTGTTGGACGGTGGGTGTGAATAAAGTTTGAATGAGCATATTGGCTTGTCAGCACACATTCCTACAAGGCTCCTCCAGCTGCATGGTGGATCCAGGACAGGAAGAGAGTGGTAAGGCTGGGAGGCCTCTTGTCTTGGGCCCACAAATGTTAGGGGTGGGTCTGGAATGGGTTAAATTACAGACTGAAATGAGTGCTATTCAGTGATGCCTGAAAACATCTCTCTCTCTCTCTCTCTCTCTCTCTCTCTCTCTCTCTCTCTCTCCCTCCCTCCCTCCCTCCCTCCCTCCCTCCCTCCCTCTCTCCTATACTCACAGCGACCGCATAACCATTTATTGAGTAGAAAAGAAACCCTAACCAAATGGGACACCAGCTCAACTTGTGAAAGCAAGGCCACCTGTGAACTGGGATATAAAGTGATCCCAAGTACACCACACTGCAGGTAGCGGCTTCCTTCATAAACATCCCTCAGTGACACTGAGCCCAGAGCTCCATACATAATGGTCATCTATTGGCATCCAGCATTTTTCTTTCCCACCAGACTCTGTTTCCCCCTTATGAGAGAGTGTTTATGCGGGGTACACTCAAGAAGTAAATAAAACTTCATTCTCATCATGTACAACATGGGGCTATGATAGAAAGCATCATATGTAGTTTCAGCTTCTATTGTTTATCTGCAAAGGAGGTGCAAACTGTTAAATTGTAAATTGTCATCTTAATAAAAGGAATAGAAAATAAAAGGGAGACCTAAGAAATCAGAGAACTGTTAGACATCTGCAAACACACTAAAGAAAGTTGGATACTAGAATTCCTACATGAGGGAGAAAATCAAAGCTGGATAGTAAACAAAATTTGTTTTAATTTGCATCGATTTGTTGTTCCACTTATTTATGCATTCATTGGTTTCTTTTGGTATGGGCCCTGACCAGGGATTGAACCGGCAACCTTGGTGTATCTGGATGACGTTCTAACCAACTGAGCTACCCGGCCAGGGCCAGTAAACAAAACTTTAAAAGAAAACATTGTGGTGGCCTTTTCTGGGGAATGTAGGATTTAATCAGAACCAGTCCGTGTTTTCCAGAAGCTCACACCCTAGAGGAGGGAGTTTCTGGTAAGGCCTAAGGCCACATCCTTGGCACCTGGCTAATGTGTCTCCCCTGCTGCTTCTTGGCAAATTCCAGTAGCCTGATTTCATCTCACAGCTGCTGAACCACACACACGCATGCACACACGCACCCACACACTTTCTCTCTACAGTGCTTCCAGTCAGCTTGTCCTACTGTGTACCATAATTTATACGAGCAAATCTTAAACATGACCACACATCACAGTTACCCTGCGAGCTTCTCTACTATACAGATTCCCAAGCAGCAGCCCACAGAGACGGAATCCGCACGCCGGGTGAGGCTGGGACATTTCTACCCTTAGTAAACAATCCAGATGACGATGAAAGCAAAACATTCTAACCCCTGGAGAAGCTCAGCTAGAGGAACACAGACGAGGATGATGTCCGACAGGATGCAGCCGCGCCTTCATGCTGTTTTTCCCAGCCTGCTTTCACAGTGGGGTCTTCCCAGAGAGAAGTGAAGATGCCCTGCCCAACAGCCTGGCACGAGGCGCCACAACAGGCAGCTGTCCTTTCCTGCCACGACCAAGCTCCAACCAGCTGCCAAGTCCAACACGTCCTGGAAGGTGTCTGTATTCACTCCCTTTTGTGAGAAATTATTTGAGCTTTATTCAGAAATAAAAATACACACATGCACCAAGTTTATAAACCTTTAAAATGATTTGTTTTTTATTGGTGGACTTTAGTTCTCAATCCAATGATAAAACTTTCCTTTGAATGAAATTTTCACCCATTTTTCCCCTTTTCTCCCTCCTCTTTTCCATCTCACACACTCCTATACTGTGATCTCTGCGCTTCCTGTTAAATTAAGGATTCTCAGTGAATGGAGGACCAACCTTTCTAGGAGAACACATCAACATCTCCAGGGAAACGTGTGTTGTTGTTTTTGAATCCTCACTTGAGGACATGTGTTTTTATTGATTTGTAGAGCGAGAGGAAGAGAGAGAAACATTGATGTGAGAGAGAAACATCAATCAATTGCCTCCCACGCACACCACAACCAGGGATTGAACCCGCGACCTAGGAATGTGCCCTGCCTGGGAATCAAACCTGCCAACTTTTTGGTGTATGGGACAGCGTTCCAATCAACTGAATACCCATCCAGGCCCTGTGTAAATTTTTTATTTGTGAAAATGTGCCAAATGTTTTAAAGGGTAAGATAGGCTATTCGCTTTACCTTATGATTCATCCAGAATATGGATAAGAGGACATTATAGTAATCAATCAACTTAAATTTTATGTCTTACAAATAGCCTAATGTGATCAGAAATAAGCCTATGTTTATAAGTAAAATAATGTGTCATTAGGTAGCTGAGACAGGCTAGCAGGTAGAAATCCCTCCTTGTGAGTAGAAAGTGACCCTGGAAATTGAGTCATCAGTCTGGCTGCTGTCCTCACAGATAGGTCTGCTGTTGATAGCACAGAGGAGGCAGAAAGAGCTCTGTGCTCCAGCACAGTCCTCAGGTTCAGCGTTACCCAGGAAAGTATCAAGTGCACTGTTGCCCCTTCCCCTGGGAGCAGCGCTGCCTGTCTCAAGGGGTGTTCCCGCAGATCTCGGAAATGGAGCCTTTACAAGAGAGCCCTCTGATCCTGACAGCTGAAAATCTCAACATGGCACAGGGCACAAGTCAGTGCTAAGCATGGGTTCCCAGTCGCCACCCATTATGCTGATATGGCTCTGGAGGGCAGAGAGCTGTAAAAGTTAGAAGTAAAATGTGGAAAATGAACCCATCTACTTCCTTAATGTGTGCTAAGCTGAAGAAATACTCAATATATTTGACTTACACCTCATTTCTCTTGCTTTCTTGTTCGTTTCACTAAGCTTTAAATAATTTTCCTAAGTGAGGCTACGTAAATACTCATCTGGCACAAATCATAACTTTCATAAATCAGAAGGCATGCCATTTATATAAATATAAATTCGTCATGAAATAGTTTGAAACAAAGTTTGGAAGAATGTGCACAGAGACATCCCCATTGGTCAGTTCGGGATGGTCCAAGATTTCTGTTCCTGTTACTTAAATCTTCTCTACTACAAATATGTATTACTCGTATGCTTTTTGAGCTTAAAAAAAGGAGGTAGAAAATATTGAAGGTATTCACCAATAGAAGTTATCAACATCAGAGATTATAATTAACTAGAGGCCCAATGCATGAAATTCCTGCAAGGGGCTCGGCTCTCGCAGCCCCGTCTTCGTCTGAAAGGTCATCTGGAAGGATGTCCGGAAGGATGCCCGGTCTAATTAGCACACTATGCTTTTATTATTATAGATTATTTCAATTAATTATATTGCTGTGTTATCTGCTAAGTCCATCTGCTAGTTTGAGTGGGAGTATTGGCCTGCACTCTTATTTTAAAACATAGGAACAAAACAGTATGAGATTTGGGGGTTGCACACTTAGTTATAGCCAGAAGAGTGGATAAGATTCTTAAAGGAGAATAGGGAAAAAATATAAGCCAGGCCAGCGGCCAGCATAGCTCAGTGGCTGATCATCAACTTATGAACCAGGAGGTTACGGTTTGATTCCCTGTCAGGGCACATGCCCAGACTACAGGCTTGATGGCCGGTGTGAGGCGTGTGGGAGGCAGACGATCAATGATTCTCTCTCATCATTGCTGTTTCTATCTCTCTTCCTCTCCCTTCGTCTCTGAAATCAATCATATACATATATGGCCAAGGTTGGGACATTGAGAAGCTCCTATCCTTTTCTAGGAGCCCTTTTATGGAGCTTACCTACTCTCCTGAAATAGCTGCTAATTCCACAAATTAACTGCTTGTTGTTCAAGACAAAGATCCTCCCCAACAAAGGAAATAAGATGTCTCCTAGCAATGAATTTAAAAATGCATTCATTCAAAAATTAGAGTCACAACTGACATTTCAGTTATATAGTTCTTCTTGCTTCCACTTTTAATGGAGGCTATAAGGCAAGAGGCAGATACCAAATGTTCTCTAAGGGGACTTAAATTGGCTCTATTAATCTCTCTCAGACTTTAAGACAATGTTTAAAAATAAATGTCTGGCCTAATATTTTACAAAAGCTCCTTTTAAACCATTGTTTCTTCTGTGCACCAAAAGAGACAATTTTGTATTTTGATTCTAAGTCAGGAGCAACTTAAGAAGGAAATCACTCAAGGCAGCCTCCATCTCTTCATCTCGGTGACTCAGTGGCTTGTTTGATCACGTGTCGGCCCCATTATCTTCAAGACCTGACGTTTTGCTATCCCTCTCTAGCTATCATCTCAAACCTTTCCTATCACTTGCTGTCTGTTGAATTCATCCTGCCCCTTTATTGATCTCTCCAGTCAGTTCTGCTTTCTCTTTTTGTTTTTTCCCCAGACATTTTATATAAGGACATACATCTCCATCCTCCTCCCTATATAACAGGGCCTAGCCAGAGAAAAACATGGCATATCCTTTTTAGCTGTTTCTTTTACTCAATAATAAATAGGTTAATACCTAAATTAAAACAAACACATATCCATAAAGGAATTTTAAATATAAAATTCAAGACTTAAGGATTTTCAATCTTCCTGTTTTTAAAAATAAAAAAGGCCTTCTATTTGGTTTTTCTCTGTCATTACAGAAACACCATGTTACTGCGCTCAGCAACATCCTTCCCAGGCTTGCCTTGCTCTATTACACTGTTCCTTTAGGAAGCCCATGCCCCTTTCCAGGAGCCCCTTTATCCAGTCAGTTCAGTCCACCTTCCTGCTTCACACAGACCTCCCAGCATGCTCTGCCCATAGCTGCCCGCCCTCCGTCTGCCAACAGAGAATGAGTGTGGAGGGGAGGCAGTGGGGAGAGTTCCCTTGATGCCTCAGAGCTGCACCCAGGAGTTTAAGTGCTCGAATGAATGACTTTGTTTCCAATTCTTTGCCTTTTATTTTTTTAAGGGGAAAAAATTAGGCTTTTAACAGGATGTATAGCATAAGAAATATAATCAATAATATTGTAATAACTGTGTATGGGTACTAGACTTATCTGAAGGATCACTTTGTAAACTATATAAATGTCTAACCACCATGCTGTACACCTGAAGCTGATATAAAATAATCTGAATGCCAACTATAATTGAAAATAAAGATAAAAACCAGAAATCTTACCTAAAAGGATTACAGTCATCCACCACTTAATGATAGGCATATGTTCTCAGAAATGTGTCACTAGGTAATTCAGTTCTGCAAACATCATAGAGTGCACTGACATAAATCTAGCTGGTAATGCCGACCAGTGTAATTGTGTATGCTATACTGTTATATGCCTGGCAGCACAGTAGATTTGTTTATACCACATCACCACAAACATGTGAGTAATGTCTTGCACTATGATGTCATGACGGCTGCCACATCAGTAGTCAACAGGAATTTTTCAGCTCCATTATAATCATATTAGGAGACCACATCATATATGCAGTCTGCTGTTTACCAAATTATTGTTATGCCACTCATGACTGTATTTAACTCCTTACTTAGAAATTTTTAGGTCAAAGGCAAAACCAGGATGCTCAAGAGGAATGGAAATTGAATCCCATTTGCCTTTCAAGTCATCTTTCCCCTGATGTCACTCTCCCTTCGCATCTGGTCCTTCTCCTTCCTCTGGCGCACGATTTGGGGCAGATCAGGCCTCAGATCCAGCTTTCATCTCTTCCTCTGACTGACAGAGACTGCATCTCAAGGGAGGGTAAGTGACTTGCCAAAGGTTATATTGTCCTAAATTGACTCCAAGTTTGTTACTGGGCTTATTTGATCTATGACTGGAATTTAGGACCAAAGTCTCAAATTTGGGAGTTGTACACTTAACTACAGCCAGGAGAGTGGATAAGATTCTTAAAGAAGAATAGGAAAAATATAAGGCCAAGATTGGGACATTGGGGAACTTGCATTTAGAGGCCACAGTAAGTCACTTTATAGTACCCAAATATAACCTTTCCATTCAACTCCAGGTGATTACTTCCTAAAAGTCATCCTATTGTGGGGAACATGAACATTCATCCCTCTTGTGTTGGACCTAAATAAAAGACCCACTGTTTTTTTCTTTCACTCATTCAGCAAATATTGATTGAGTGTCCAGCAGATATCAGAAATCATTTTAGGAGCTGAGGCTTCATTAGTGTACCAACAATTTAAGTCCCTATTGGCAGAGAATTTGTCAAAACTATGATTGCATTTGTAATCTTGCAATATCTGAAAACTCAGACTTCCTAGAACAAATTATTTATTCCCTATGAACTTCACTTCCCCATCTCTTAAATGGGAATATCAAAACTTGCCCACCTACTTCACACAGACTGCAGCGAGAAGTATGTGAAATTTCATCTATCAAGTACCTAGTGTAGAGCCTCACACTCACAGATAATCAGTAAGTGGTAACATGAAATTATGGTGTCACCATTCATTTGTCCTTCAGAATTAAACCTTGTAAATAACCCTGTCACCATGGCCTAAATCTAGTCATTCAGATACAATCTTCATGATTTTCTATTTCTCCTACTTCTGCATTCAGCTCTGTAGTATAAGCAATACTTTATCCTCACTTCGAGCAATAACTATAGAATCATAGGTTTTATATTGAAGTTTTTATATCTTGCCTGATACACATTAAATTTATAAGTAATTAATGAAATTTATAAGGTCCGTTCATATGACATAGCACCTAAAATAAACTCAGATATCACTGGAAGTGTGCTGGGTCTACTTTGGGAAACACTTCTCCATATGCTCAAATTTGCAAAGCTGATCTTAATATCTAAATTTGGTTTATCTAAATGAAACACATCTTGGAGAGCTCCAGAGCCTGCCATCCTCTCAGCCTCCACTGCTGCTCTCCTGAGGCAACCCCTCAGCATCTCTCTCTAACACAACTGTCATAGTCTCACAGCTTCTACTCTTAAAACCAGACCATGTCTCTCCATTGCCCTGAGTCCACCAATGAATTCCTAACTCACTTATAATAAATGCAAAGACCTTGCTGTACTGTACAAAAGCCCAAATGACCTGGCCCCTGCTCTTCATCCCAGCACACTTCCTAACACCCTTCCTAGCAGATGTGTGATTGCAGCCACACTGAATATTCAGGGAGCCTTTGCATCTGCTTACAGCATCCTTCCTAGACCATCAAGGCTCATTGCCTCCCTGAACACCAGCTCACTCCTCCATCACTGTCTACCTGCTCATCTTGCTTTATTTTTCCCATAACTTATCACTACCAATCATTAAAATGAGCTATTCATATATTCATTTACTGTCTGTCAAGCCCCATGAGACTGTAAGTTCCAAAAGCTTATATACAGTGTTTATACACAATAGATATTTTGTCTATATTGTATACTACTATATTATTAATGCCTAAAATAGTATGGAAGTCACTCAACAAATATTTTTTGATTGAAGACATGAATGGATGTACAAATAGTGAATAATGAGTATTCTTTGAAACATGTCCAGTTTGAGGTTTCTCCAGGACTTATAGAGTGGGCAATAAGAAATAAAATCCTAGAATTTATGGGAATAAGAACATATGAAAGCAAGAGTAAAGATGCATGAACCCACCCACAAAAGTCCTCCAAATGCTACTGAAGTACTGGCCCCAAAATACAGAAATTTGTTGGAAACCAAATAGCACTTAATTTTGTTAAAAAGATGGTGGGGGGGGGTATAAGTAAATAAATAAAGTAAAAATTTTATTTTAGCCTTTAATGATAAGCTACTCCCTCACCAAGCTTTAAAAACAAGTGTTGAAAAATGACTATGTAGAATTGAGTGTTTGTTTGTTTTTCTGCCCAGTCTGTATAAATGCTAGTAAAAAGAAAAACTGCCAAAACAGAAGTTACTGAGATTGAGGAAAAAGGTGTGAAATGGCAACTGGTAGATTGAGGCCCCAATTCATGGCTTCCCTACATACCCTTTGACCCATAACTTTGTATTCCTTCACTCTCACCCTGAGTTCCACCAGGACTTTCTTTGACAGGTTGGATACTAGCAATTGTAACACAAATAGAGCTTTAAAAAGCACATGTGTGTGGAACCTGCCCTCTAGTATAATTGAGCTTGTCTGCTTTTGGACCCCAACCATGAGAACATGTCTGGACTCACCTACTGGAGGGGTGAGAATAGAGATGAGAGACATGTGATAAAGAGAATACTGAGTTTTTCCAATCACAGATGTCTTAGACTGACAGCCAACAACCAATGCATGAGTAAGGCCAGCTAAAAGTATCAGAGTCTGGCTTAGATACTGAATTCCCCTGGCTAACCAGTAGACCAGCGATTTTCAACCAGTGTGCCACAAGAGGCACATATGTGTGCTGCAAGAATGTTTAAGGGAAAATAGAGATGGCAGCATAGTTAAACGCCTGTACTTGCCACCTCCCACTATCACATCAAAATTACACTAAAATGCAAAACCATCATCCAGAACCACTGGAAAGCTGGTTGAATGGAAATCCTACAACTAGAGAAGTAAAGAGGAAAGCACACTGAAACTGGTAGGAGGTGCCGCATTTTTAATCGGGAGGGAGATCATCTCTGCAGAGGCCACCCAAAGGAGCAAGGGGTCCCAGCCCCACACCAGACCCCCAGCCAAGGATCCCAGAGCTGAGAAAAGAAGTCCCTATGGGCTGTAAAAACCAGTGCAGGACAGAGAGAGAGACAGAAATTGGCACAGAACCTACACAGAACGTTCTCTAGAGACAGAAGAACTTTGCTGGAGAGAACATGGCAAAAGATCCTGGACTGAACCTGACTACAGAAATTGGCAAGAGAACCTGACTAGAACCTGGTGACTGAACCTGGCTGGAGAACCTGGACAGAACCTGGCTGGAGAACCTAGTGAGGGAACATGGCTACAGAACCTGGCTGGAGAACCTGGAGAACCTAGCAAGAGAACATGGACACAGAACCTGGCTGAAGATCCTAACCAGAACTTCGCTGGAGATCCAGACCAGAACTTCGCTGGAGATCCTGGCTAGAGATCCTGGCTAGGCTGCTGATCAACTGAACACTGTCTCCGTGTCCTTCCTTTTTCACCGACTCCGTCCACACCTTTGGGGACCCCTGGACCCGCTGGGGTTGGACCCCGGCACTGTGGCTTCTTTTTTCTCAGAGAATGTACCTGGGAAGATTTATTTATCAATGTCACAGACATGGAACTACTTATTTCAGTTTAATGGCCACAGAGTATTCTATAACATGGATAAACACTAATTACTTAAAGTATTTCCGCCCAGCCGGCGTGGCTCAGTGGTCGAGTGTCAACCTATAAACCAGGAGGTCACCGGCTCAATTCCCGGTCAGGGCATATGCCTGCGTTGTGGGCTCGATCCCCAGTTTAGAGTGTGCAGGAGCAGCTAATCAATGACTCTCTCTCATCACTGATATTTCTATCACTCTCTGCATCTCTGAAATCAATAAAAATATTTTTTTAAAAAATAAAGTATTTCCAAATTTTCACTACAGTATTACGAACAATACTATAAAGAACATCTCTTTATAAACATCCTTGTGCACATGGGGTCAGTATTTCATTAGAAATTCTTGGAAGAATTACCTAATTAAAGTATACAATTTGTTTACAATTCTAATAAATAGAGCCAATCTGCTCTACAGAGTACACCATTTCTCTATATCATTGCCAATCTCATGGCTAAAAATAGTATTTAGTTTTAACTTGTCATGGATGGGTATTGTACATGATTGTAATCACTTTAGGAAAAAAAAAAAAACCAGTGCAGATTGGGGTTCAGTGACACAGAGGCAGCTGGAGACCTAGCTGTTTCTCTTAAAAGGCCAGCACCATGAAGTGAACTTACATGGTCCTGCTTCCTCTGAGTTCCAGCACCAGGGTGAGGCTCTGGGGAACACAGACACATATGAGGAGGAACTGGATTGTCTGACATCAGGGCAGAAACACAGAGGCGGCTTTCTCTCAGGTGAAGGTGCTCACAGGGATCATTGTTCCTATGCTGGGGCCTCCCTGGTCACAGGGTTGACTGGAAGTCATTTCTATTTGCTCCTCCCTGGTGATTCCCTAAGACCCAGCCTCATCCAATTTATAACCCCACCCAAGCTGTGTGCAGCAGCTTTTGCATATGAATGGACTGTCCTTGCTCAGGCTAAAATTTCTCAAACAAGCTGTAACTGGGTCAAGGAACCCCAAACCTAACAATAAAAGGCCCAAGACCCAGCACCTGCACCAGCCTGCCTTGATTCATAGTTGGGCCTCATCTGAGCACTGCCAAACAAGATACAAAGAGGAAGAATCTTCAGATCTATTGGTAGCCCCTGTTGGGTGGCCTCAGGCAGTGGCTGACTTTGCACCTCCCTGGAGACCCAAGAGTCAGTGTACCCAGTGATCAGTGTCAGACCATACAAGATTACAACTCTTCACATCCATAAGCAAAACACTCAAGGGGCAGACTCAGTGAACACCAAAGCCCCACTGAAACAAGTCCTGCTCCACAGGGGTGTCTCCTGTATAGCAGCTCTCCCACTTTAATCACAGCTGGTCCTCACAGCCAGTTGGCCTGGATATCAATTCCTTCCAGTGATACCAATAGCAATCAAGTCTCAACTACAACAAGACTGTGCTCACAGCCCACAAAGGAGTGCACCTAGAGCTCCCAGCTCAGGTGATTGAGGAAGCTGAGCCACTGGGCCCTATAGAACACCTACTACACAAGGCCACTCTACCAACTCAAAGAGACATAGCAGTTCTGCCCAATGCATAGATATAAACATAGAGAAGCTGCCAAAATGCAGAGACAAAGAAACAAGTCACAAATGAAAGAAATGGAAGAAAGCAAACTACTGGATATAGAGTTCAAAACCACAGTTATAAGGTATTCAAGAATCTTCTAGAAACCTTCATAAAAATGGAAAAGGCCCAGTCAGAAATTAAGCAGACACTGACTGAAATAAAGAATAATATACAGGGAGTCAACAATAGAGTAGAGGATTCTGAGAATCAAATCAATGATTTGAAATATGCGGGGGGAAAAACACCCAACCAAAAGAGCAAAAAGAGAAAAGAATCCAAAAATATGAAGATAGTGTAAGAAGCCTCTTGGACAACTTCAAGCATACCAATATTCACATTATGGGGGTTTCAGAAGAAGAGAGATAGCAAGATATTAAAAACTATTTGAAGAAATAATGACAGAAAACTTCCCCTACCTGGTGAAAGAAATAGACTTATAAGTCCAGGAAGCACAGAGAGTATTAAGCAAGAAGAACTCAAAGAGGACCACACCAATACACATCATAATTAAAATGCCAAGGGCTAAAGACAAAGAGAGAATCTTAAAAGCAGTTAGTTACCTACAAGGGAGTGCCCATATGACTATCAGCTGATTTCTCAACAGAAACTCTGCAGGCCAGAAGAGAGTGGCAAGAAATAATCAAAGTGATGAATAGCGAGGACTTGCAACCAAGATTACTCTAGCCAGCAAAGCTATCATTTAGAATTGAAGGTCCGATAAAGGCAAGAAAAAGCTAAAGTTCACCACCACCAAACCAGTATTATATAAAATGTTGAAGAGTATTCTTTAAGAAGAGGAAGAAGAAGAAAAAGAAAAAGATCAAAAATATGAACAACAAAATGGCAACAAATACATACCTATCAACAATTGAATCTAAAAATCAAAAGAAATGATACGAAATCTAATGAACAGAATAAAATGGTGACTAAAAGAGAATCAGAGGCATGTAAATAGAACAGACTGACGATTCTCAGAGAGAATAGGGGTGGAGGACCGGAATAAACAAAGATCTTATATGCATACTAGAGGCCCAGTGCACAAAATTCATGCAAGGACTCTGCCCTCGCGGCCCTGCCTCACAGCCCACCCTCTGCCCAGTGGTCGTTCCAGAAGGTCATTCCACTGTCTAGTCTAATTAGCATATTAGCTCTTCTTATATAGGATATGCATTACCTATGGACACAGATAATAGGGTAGAGAAGGCCTGGGGCAGGGCAGGAACCTGGTGGAGGGAGGCAGTGGGGGGGGAAAAGAGAGACATCTGTAATAATCTCCACAATAAAGATTTTTTTAAAAAGGAATTTTAAAGACATAAAATACCTAACAATCTACTCAGGGCACTGAAGCCTTTTCTCTTTGATTGTCAAATAAAAAAATGGCAATCGCCAACACAATAGCTGTCTAGTGTGAATGAGTCCAAATTATACCTACATTGTATTTTTTTGTCAGATCAGCAAAAATAAATTTTTTTTTGGTGTGCCACAGAATTTTAGTAATTGGTGTGTGCCATGAGATGAAAAAGGTTGAAAATTGCTAAAGTAGACATGGGAAAATAATAAACAGTTACCATTTTAAGACATTATGTTTTGTAGTAGTTTGTTACACAGCAATTGCTAACTGATATAACTTGCATAATAACCAAGAGTTTAAAAGTAATGTTGAGGGGTCTCCCTAAATTCAAATTCAAGATCATAATGTTAAAAACATTTTTGCTAAAAGTCAAAAGAATTAAAATGACAAGTTAAGCAAAAAGAGGTCTTAGTGCTCAGTTTAAAATTTTTGCAATCATTTGGAAACAGCAAGATTATGTGGAAATATCTTCAACATAATTGCACTTCAAAACTGAACTATTAGCATCTCCTTAAATTATAAAAGTGGAGTGATTGTTTACAAGTATAAATATCTTACACCCAGTAGACTATTGTTTTTCTTTCTGGACTCCAATAAAAACAAAGTAGAATCACACATGTTCTCTTCATCCTTCAGTAATTCTACCCTAGCCTCATCACAGGGGACTTCTGATTTCCACAGCACTAACAGTCTATTTTCATTACAGGAAACTTCCTTCTTTCATCTTGAAAAAATTAACACATACCACATACCAGATTCACTTAAAGACCTGTAGCTAAAATAAACCAACAATAATTTGCTTCTGTTCAGACTTTTGTACTGACTAAGCACTCTCTTCTTCCCCTTCCAAAGTTATTCTTTCTATTTTTTTTTTTTGCATATTTCCCAGAGGTATGCACTAAAGTGTCAACTCTCACATTAGAGAAGTGCGTAAAGAAGCAGATATCCTAGGAATACATATGCAGTGTGAAGAGGCGTTCACACCCAATCTCCTTCACACTCACAGCCTCATACCAGGGCCCAGAGACAATTTTAGCTCATGCAGAATCCTTTTTATATTCTGTTCCGTAAATATAATGCATCTTTGTATGAGAAGAAAACAGCCAGAGAACATTATTAATGACACAAATAATAATATGCACTTGCAGAGTCCTCTTCTAGATCAGTCTCCCTTGCTCTTCCTTATGTGGTGTCTTAGTTCTTTGGGGCTGCTGTAACAAAAATACCATAGACTATATGGCTTATAAACAGCAGAAATTTATTTCCCACAGATCTGGAGTCTGGAAGGCCAACATTAGGGTGCCAGCTAGTTGGGTGAGGGTCCTTTTGCAGTTTTAAGACTTCTCACTGTGTCCTTCAATGGTAGAAGGGGCTAGAGCAGGGGTTCTCAACCTGTGGGTCACGACCCCCTATGGGGGTCGAACGACCCTTTCACAGGGTTCGCCTAAGACCATCGGAAAACAAATATATAATTACATATTGTTTTTGTGATTAATCACTATGCTTTAATTATGTTCAATTTGTAACAATGAAACTGGGGGTCACCACAACATGAGGAACTATATTAAAGGGTCACAGCATTAGGAAGGTTGAGAACCACTGGGCTAGAGAATTTTGTGGGATCTCTTTTATGAGGTACTAACCCCATTAAGGTTCTGTCCTCATGACCTAAACATCTTTCCAAGGACCCACCTCCTAACACCATAATATTAAACATCAGGATTTCAACATATGAATTTGGCCGGGGAAGGCGGGGTGGGGGTTGGGGGAAGAAACAAATTCAGTCCATAGCAGGAGGTGAGCAGAGCCAGGATTCTTGTCTCCCTTTTACAGTCAAGGAAACTCAGACTGGGGTGGCATTGTAACTTTCTTGAGATTTCTCTTCTGTAATGTGACTAAATCAGAATTCACAACCAAATTCAGAATCCTTTTCCATACACTATGTTCCAGAATAATACAATGTTAGAAAATTCAAAACAGTTTTTTCACAGAAAAGATAAAGAAGAAAGGTAAATGTAAGAAGAAAGATAAAGAGGAGATAGATATATGTGAGAAAAAGAGACAATAGAGGTATTTACATTTACACTGCACAATTGTATAAGAAAACCAGCTCCTAGCTGGTAATATTTCTAGAATATTCTACAGAACACAACAGAAAGTTACATAATTTTACATCGTGTGATATACTGATAACAGCAGAGCAACAAATACCAAAGTGAGGATTCCCACATAACTTTGTTTGACAATCCCATTTTCACCTCCTCTTTATGTTCTAAATGTGCTATTGTGGGCTGTTTTTCTTTATCCAGCCTAAGCTACTGCAAGATATTCTTGTTTATGCAAAATAAATTTAGCAGAGGCAGTGCCACAGATAACTGAATATGCAGGTTAACATTACAAAACATAATAACATCTCATTTATTTCAAACTCTGCCCAAAGTTAAAGCTCTAGAACAGGGTTTGGCAAATTTTTCTGCAAAAGATCAGACAGTATGTTGGGCTTTGCGGACCACATGGTCTCTGCGGCAACTACTTAATTCTGCCCTTGTGGTGTGACAGCAACAGTAGATAATATGTAAACAAATGAGTGTGGCTGTGTTCCAATAAAACTTTATTTATACAAATAGATTTGGGCCTCAGGCAAGAGTTTGCCAATCCCTGTTCTAAAACATAATCCTCACTCAGAAGGGAAAAAATACACTCGTGTTTTTATTTACTCTCAGGGGAAAACTGACACCCTAATCAGATGCCTATTTTCTCACTTTATACACAATTTTTTTAAAAAAATGGATTATTTTCTTGCTTACAACCCACAGCAAAAGAGAAGCAGGGAGCCCTAGCCGGTTTGGCTCAGGGGATAGAGTGCCAGCCTTTGGACTGAAGGGTCCCAGGTTCGATTCCAGCCAAGGGCACATACCTGGGTTGCGGGCTCGATCCCCAGTGGGGGGCATGCAGGAGGCAGCCGATCAATGATTCTCTCTCATCATTGATGTTTCTATCTATCTCTCCCTCTTCCTTCCTCTCTGAAATCAATAAAGAAATATATTTAAGAGAGAGAGAGAGAGAGAGAGAGAGAGAGAGAGAGAGAGAGAGAGAGAAGCAGGGATTTCAAAGCCAGTACAGTGAAGGCTAAAAGCCTTCAGAAGATAGCCAGAGGACTCAAACAGCAGAGCAGTCTGGATCAGGGCAAAACACTCTCCCTAAACCAACCGCTGAATATCACCTTAATCATGTCAATATCACCTGATTCAATATCACTTACTTATAGCTAAGTTCCATTTATGATGGTCATCATGATGATTCTGAATCTTAATGATGACTGAATCACCAAAATATCCTATTTAATCTCCTTAAGACAGAAGAAACATAGACACATCGGATCCACTTTAGAAAGACCTAAGGAAATTGGCTACTAGAGGCTTTGAAACTAATGGAATAAACTTCAGTTATCTAGAATATATATTTTATGAAATAAAATAATAAAGACAAACATTTATAAGACACTTATTTTGAGTATTGCATCATTTCAAGTGTTTTATGTATATTAATTTATTTAATGTTCACAGCAACCCAACCAGGTAGTACTGTTATTATCTCATTTTCCAGATAAGAAAGTTGAGGTACAGGGAGATTAAATATCTTGCCCAGAATAACTCAGCTATTAAGAGGCAGAGCTGAGATTTGAATCCAAGCCATCTAGCTCCAGACAACATTTTTTCAAATACTACACTATGCCAAGTCATTACCCTAAAAATATATGTAGGGTGCCTTATTTCTAAGACCTAAACATGATAAGATACAGGTAAAACCTCTACTAAATATAATGTAATATACTCTTCAGAGTCTAATGATTGAGACATGTCAGCGTTTTTCAATGCCTTGGAGTAAAGACCATGTTTATTATCTTTGTTCAGTTCCACCAAAATAACGAGACAGTTTGGATAGTAGTTTAAGGAGATTTTGTTGTTTTCAGGATTGCATTTAAAATTGTTTTGTAATGATCCAGGGAAATAAACAAATAAAGTTATGGGAAAATTCTTTTTAGGCACTTCTAATTCAGTCAGAAAAATACTGAAAATGTGAAATGACTTAGTCCTTCTATTTCTTAGATCAAGCTATGAAAATTAAAACAGATTTTTGTTAGTTGTCTTTATTTCTTAAATAGATTAATTATAAATTTGGGTTACATGGAAGGAAAATAATGTGGTTGTTAAAATAACTGAGGTTATTACTGGCTTATCACCCAACAAAAATATTTGACCCTAATATATCCAGAGTGAAGGACTAAAATCATTTTATGTTTTACTAAAAGAAAATTAAAAGTTTATGGAGAGATTTTTTTTAATAGCAATTATCTGAAAAATATTGTTGGTTACTGAGTAGGCATTGGTGTTCTTTTTTATTTGTGATATGAATATTTTTGCTAATCTCTGGAAGTTCATAGTGGAGAGAAATCATTCAGCCTCTACAAAATAGAGACGCTATGAACCAAGCTTATATTAGTTCCACTTTTTACTCAACTCTGTGCAAGAAACAGTTCTCCCAAAGCTGTGCATTCCTCACAGCAGTTATTCCCAACAATCAGCATTCACTGCAAAACGTACAAATACTCGAGGAACTCGGAGGAGCAGATAAATTTTAAACAGTCATTTTATCTTTGTTGCCAGTTTTTCATTTTCTTCCTACTGTTTTCTAAAACCACAAAGCAAGGGATGCAAATACCTGACATAGAAGAGAATGGACTAGGTGGGAAGAGAAAAACATCCCATTACCACTTTCTTTGTTATAGGATATAAATATTAAATCAATAGTAATTTCTATAATCATAGTTTTCAGTTATATTGTAATAGCCTTGGAAGCTTATTAAGAATTTAAAAGTAAAATCATATTCCTAATTTCTTCTAGATGGCAAAGATTATAACTTTTACTTAGTGGTTACAAGGCCTAGACTCTATGTAAACATATTAGAGAACAGGAAAAAAGGAAATGAAGGAAAGGGAAGAGAAAAAAAGGATAAAACAAAAAGGAAAGAAAAGAAAAAAGGTATGGCAGAAATTGGTTGGTTAATCACCAAACCAACTTTCTATTTTTCCCAGACAGAAACAGGACTATCTGCCCTAGGCTCCTCTCAACTTGATGGGGCCATGTGACCAAACTGGCCAAAAGAATGTAAGCAATCCTCTACATGTTTTCCTCTTTGCCAAAGTGCAAGGGCCTGGGGACTGGTGGCAATGAGGTGATGACAAGAAAACCACTTGAGTGAGAGGAATGTACCCAACAAGCATATCCATTTTAGTAAATTGGCACAGCCACTATGGAAAACAGTATAGAGGACCCTAAAAAAATTAAAAATAGAACTACCATGTGACCCAACAATCCAACTTCTGGGTATTTATGTGAAGGAAATAAAATCACTATCTTGAGATACATCTGTAACCCATGTTCATTGCAGCGTTCTTCACAATGGCCAAGACATGGAAACAACCTAAGTTTTCATCAATAGATGAGTGGATAAAGAAAATGTCAGACATACACACAGAGAGACACACACACACACAGTGTCATATTAATCAGACAGAAAGAAATCCTGCCATTGTGACAACATGGGTGAAATTTGATGGCATTATGCTAAGTGAAATAAGTCACACAGAGGGGAAATAATACTGTGTGAACTCACTTATAAGCTCAACCCATAGAAACAGAGAATAGAATGGTGGTTGCCAGGGGTCGGAAGTTGAGGAAAAAGGAGAGATGTTGGTCAAAGAGTACAAACTTTCAGTTATAAGTTATAGCAATCTAATGTACAGAATAGTGAATATCAATATAAAAAGAGGTAATATGCAAATTGACCATCACACTCTCACAAGATGGCTGCCTACAACCAAGCTGGCAGGGGGTGAGTGAGGCATGACCAAAGGACTGAACAGCAGGCTGTGTGGGGCAACCAGGCTGGTGGGGGGGCCATGAGGGGTGACCAGGCTAGCATGGGGGGGGAGTGCAGTTGGGGGTGATTAGGCTGGCACGGGGGGCAGTGAGGGGCAACTAGGCCAGTGGGGGGGACAGTTGGGGGCGACCAGGCCAGCAGGGGGGGAAGTAAGGGGTGACCAGGCTGGGGGGAGGGGAGTTAGGAGCTACCAAGCCAGCAGAGAGGGAGGCAGTTGGGAGCTGCCAGGCCAGCGGGGGAGAGGGGGGGCAGTTAGAGGTTATCAGGCCAGCACGCAGAGGCAGTGAGGGGTGACCAGGCTGGCAGGTGGGGGCAGTTAGGGGCAACCAGGCAGGCAGGCAGGTGAGCTAATAGGAGCCAGTGGTCCAGGATTGTAAGAGTGATGTCCAACTGCCGGGTTAGGCCCAATTGGGCCTAACCCGGCAGTTGGACATCCCCTGAGGGGTCCTAGATTAGAGAGGGTGCAGGCTGGGCTGAGGGGACCCCCCACTCCCCCGCATGAATTTTGTGCACCGGGCCTCTAATAGTTAATAATAATGTATTATATACTTGAAAGTTACTAAGAGAGCAAATCTTAAATATTCTCAGCACAAAGAGAGAGACAGACACTATGTGATGATATGACATAGGTGCTAATTAACAATATGGTGGCAATAAATTTGTACTATATAAGTGTATTATCAACATGTTGTACATCTTAAACTTATACAATGTTATATGTCAATTATATCTCAATAAAGCTTGGGGGAATAATAAAATTAAAAAGCATTTTTCCACTACAATTTTACATTACTGAAGAGTGCTCTTACACAGTCACCAAAGACACAAAAAAGTCTGGACAATGGTCCTAGGTGGCCATATTCAAGCTGTATTACAAATGAAATTCCTTCATTTCTACAAAGTTCCCTCGTGAATTGCTTAGTGGGAGAGGATCCATTTCATTTATTTTGTTTTGCTTATTGTGCCTTCCACATTTATGATTTCATCTACAAAGAAAAAAAAGTACTACAGGTGGTAGAACTTCTTCCAACTAACCAATAGTACTGTTAGGAAATAAAATCCTAACAACAGTGTCCTCAAGAAGCTGGAATGTAGGACACAGCTGTGACCAATATTCCAAAAAGCATGATGGTCTTCGGAAGAAGAACCGGTTAAAAATTAGGGATTCACAACTGCTGACTGAACTCTGAATCATTCACAAAGTCATTTTGACTTTTCTTGTTCTTCCTCAGATGAAAAGTCCTAAGGATAAGTATCACCTTAAAGCCCATGTGATTATTCCACTAGTGAAATTTAATTGAGCCAAGACAGAAATAAAAACAAATCTAAGAACAGCCCATTCAGCGTGGCTCAATGGTTAAGCATCAACCTATGAATCAGGAGGTCACAGTTGGATTCCTGGTCAGGGTATATGCCCAGATTTTGGGCTCGGGGCCCAGAGAAGGCATACAGGAGGCAGCCGATCAATAATTCTCTCTCATCGTTGATGTTTCTATCTCTCCCTCTCCCTTCCTCTCTGAAATCAATAAAAATATTTTTTTTAATCTAAGAACATCTGTCAGTCTGAATTTTTTAATTCATTTTTTCCTGTGAGAAAACTATATGTCCTAAAGCTTTGCTATTAACAACTCTAAATGTAGACTGTGAAGGAATGCTTATCTGACTCTCGGCTCAGTGCTATATCTCACTGTAAAGAAAGTCATGGCACAAGCTTAACTGACAAGAAAATCCATCCTGTCTGGGGGAGGCAGACATAGCTTAGAAAGTTAATCAAACTAATCAGGAAGAAATATACTGGATATTTTTCATTTTAAAAATTGATAATTTATACTTTTATTAATATGTTGGAAATACTTATTATAAGTAACATTTATATGACACTTAGTTTAATAAATATGTTTTTACATATGATACCACATTTACTTGCCACAGTCACCCCACTGGTATTTTTAATAGTTAAGTAATAGACAGATAAGGACTGAGGCTTTAACGGCCTTTATAACTTTTCAAGATCAAAAGTGAAAACGTACTTTGCTTTAAAAAGTATTTATCCATTACTTGAAACATACACTTAGAAGTAAAGGAAGCTAACTAGTGCTCTGAGCTTCTATAGCAATAATAGTGTATTACTTGTACAGTACATTACAATGTACAAAGAATTAAAATGTTCTTTCATAAGCACTCTCGCAATATGCTTCTGATCGCTGATACAGTAAAATACCAGAACAGTATCATTATTTTCATTTTATAGATATAGAAACTGAGGCTTACAAAAATTTAATAACCTAAGCATAATCTCACTAACCAAGATTAATTCACTAAGTCATTGTGCTTTTTGAAATTGGAAATTTAAGGGACACAATTTTGGCTAGTGATTAATAAAACAGGAACTTATATCACCTGCATACACTATATAATTAAAATAGAATAATTAATTATTTTCAAATTAAATGAAAGCTCCTCCTCCACCACTGGGTATTGTCAAACTTCCCAGAGGAGGAAACTAAAATAGCTGAAGCATTTGTGGTGTTGTGTGGGGGCGTGGGGATTGTTTCATTTGTTTTGCTCCATTTTTAAAACATGCTCAAGGTAGGCTGGCAAGTCTTTTGAAAATGTCAACTAGAAATAATTAAATTGGGAGGCAAGATTAAGCAATAAGATTAGTCCGTTATATATAACGCTGGGGGGAAAAATGTCAGAGAAGAAAGAGTAAGTTTTTCCAAAAGCAAAATTCACCAAATAAAACACTGGAAAATGTAATTCAATCAAGAAATAATATTTTTTTTCAATTTGGATTTATGTCATTGCTTTAGTAGGTAGTGTTAATAGTTTCCAAATGCCAATGTGTATTCATGAACACTTTGCAAGTTCATGATGTAATACATTCCTTTTTGGATACATCTTATGTCAAATCCATCTGTCTAAGGCAGATATGCATAGTTTTACAGAATTTTATCTGCAAAAGAACTTCCACAGTCAGACAAAAATGGCATTACAAAATAAAGAGGTGTAGAGAAAGGGAAGATCATCTGTTCTGAAGATATCTCCTTCTCCCTCAGTGCCTTGCCCACAGCTTTGTGTCCACTGATCACCTGGCACCCCTCCAGTCTTGCTTTTCTTGAAATCCTGCCCATTCACAATAAAGAGATGTGATCCTGGGATCTCAGGGAGACCTAAAAAGATGAAGGTCTTGGAGGAAGTACCAGGGCTAAATCTTAATATTCCTAGTATATATCCACCAGAATTTCCCTGAGCCCTAAACACCTTCTGAATTCAATGGGCAGCTTATTAAAGTTTGATCATGAAACATTGTCATTTTTATTTGATGCATCTCAATAAGAGCCCAAGTGAGTTAATATAAAGACAGAAGATAGGAAAGCGGAAAAGGGAAGATGTTTGCTGCATCAAGAAAAAATACACAAATTCCACCAGAAGAAGAGCAACCCGGTTAGAAGTCAGAAGCTAGTTCAGGTAAAGAGCTTCCACCCCCACCACTTCTTACTCTGATGGGCCTCGAACCACCTTGAGGGATGCGATTTTATTCCTTTTATAAATGCACCACTTTCTTCCACTAATACAGTTAGGAATGTAGAACAACGAGTGAATCAACTGTGACTATTAGTGTCTATGGCTATGGAAACTCAATAAATGAGCCCGCTTTCCTACCTCAATGAAAGACTCAGGCCGTTTCTTCATAAAGTAAATGTGTTTCCTCAAAGAATATATCAGAATTACTTTTCTTGAAAACTATTTTACATACATTTGGTTGATACAAATTCTATGTTGATTATTTCTCTTTCCTTTTATAAGTTTCATCCATGGATGTGACCTATAACAGGGTCATATTTTTATTTTATATTTTTAACAGCAGAACTTTGCATTTCCAGTATGATCTAACCATAAAATTTTGCAAAACCACAACTAATATTTCTCTCCTACCGGCTAAATTATGTCAGTCATCTAAATATATGGAACCAAATATAAACTGCTCTTGAGTATATTAATAATATTTTATAGGAATTGGCAAGTAATTACAATTGCTATTAGAAGTTTATATTTGCCACAGGAACCTGTGATTTTAAAAAACTGTTCAAATGACTTATACATGAGGCTTATACATAGCACAAATGTATTCATTTGTATTTATGGGTCTAAAGAGAAAAAAAATGACAGAAAAGGAAAATTGGTAAACAATCCCAAATTATAAGAAATTACCTAGCTTTGTGCTATAGTAAAAAGTATAAAAATTATTTGGAAGGAAGGAAAATTATTTCTAAGCACTAACTTTATAAACAAAAGCCCTATTTTTTTTTAATGATAGAAGAAATCAATGTTTTTAAGTAAAAAATGAACTGCTTACACTAACCAGTCATCCTCAGTATTAATTCTATCCCACAGTGTATGCTACAGAAGCATAAATGCTGATGTTTTCTAGTTTCTCATTTCAATCTTCTCCAGCTTTATCTTAAGCCTTGTTAGCAACAGAAGTCGCCCCAACAATTACACGAACTTAACAACGGCTTCCCTGGGATAATTTGATCTGCTGCAACCACAAATTCCAGTCCACATACTTTCTTCTATTATGGTTGTGTCTGCGTGTGTTTAATACACTTCTTACAAGGCTTTTAAAAATGAGCTAGTAGTTTCTCATTCAGCTCTCTGCCACGTTAACAGTTTTATACATGTAAAAATTACCTAGTTATTTATACAGAATATCTTAATTCAGCTTCAGAGGATAGCGAAGAAAAGTATCGTTGCCATCATTATACATTTCTCCTTTTTTGGCGCTTTCACGGCTGTGTACCTGCGCCCCAAAATGATCATTCGCTGCTCCCTCTCAGTATTCACCGGTGGGGACAGAAAATCTTGAAACTTGCCTGACTCAAGTGTTCCCAGCCATTGCCCAGACACCAGAAGCCTGCTTTCCTCTGCTCATGTTGGAGCTTTATCACTTAACTGACCCCATAAAACACACAGGGCTACAACACACTGAACAGCCTCCTTCAAAATGCAGCCTGATTGTGATTCATGGCAAAAAGCTGGAATAGCCCTGCCAGGTCGTAGACGCATTAAGATAAATTGCATTGAATGTGATACATATAAAACAGCACCTTGAAAATGAATCATCTGCTAATTCAGTATTTTCTAATTACAATCACTCCCTCTCAGGGCATGTAATTAATTTACTGAGTTTTTAAAAAAAAAAAAAAAAAGTCAGGATTACTCACACAGTCTTGAAGATGCAATGTCAGCTATTTAGGACAGAAACATCCAAGGCCGTGTTAGAACTCAATTACCACTACATAGGCGTTAAAGCAGGAACTGCAGGCCTCTGGACTACGGCAGCTATAGGACTCGTGCTGCTCGTACGCTGGGCTATAATTTATGAAACTGAGCCCCAGATCCAGCCAATCATTTAGCTCCTCATAACAAGTCTAACTGGCTCTGGAAAGCTGAAAGGGCTGCACTAGAACAACAAAGATGAGATAGTCCACACAATAATCTGCTTATCTGGAATCACTTTCCCTCACAAGGGCCAGAGAAAAATCACAGCTCCATTGTCTGAGGGCAGGACAGCTGACCTGAGAAAATGCGACTACACCTGGAGCAAGACCTTTTCTGGCTTGGCAATCCCAGTCCAGCCGGCATTAAAGGACCGAGCTGCCCCTGGAAACCGAAGGGCAATGACAGCCGCAAAAACCTCAGGTAATCTTCATCTTTTTATTTCTAGCAGGAGTAATGCTGAGTCAAATTATATGCAGGAAGCCACTGGGGCAACTAGGTATGCTTCGATTTTATTTTCTCTTTTTCCATTCTAATCGTTTGTAGGATCATTTGTTATTAAGCATGAGTCCAGGGAGGCTTAGGGTACCTGAAATGAACTTGAAACCGAAAGGATCATTTGAGGAGGAAAAGAGATCGTTTTCCAGAGCAGTCTGAGAGCTGTCGCTTCAGATGTGCACCCTTCTCACCCAAATACAGAAACAAGGAAAAAGGGGCTGAAGCAGGGAGAGAAAAGGCGTTTCATGAGAACAGTTAAATGCTTTTCGTATCTGAAAGGAAATAACTATGCTCGAAGTGTACATTGGGAAGATAGGTTAATGCCCAGCTCCCCTGGCCCTGGGAACCTAGACCACACAAGAATGTACCACGTGGGATTGTTGGGGGAGAGAATGACATAAAAAGTTGACAGAGCCCCTGGGGGCCCGGCTTTTTGGTTTGTTTTGTTTTGTTGGCAATAGTTTATACTTCCCATTATATTTTAAAGTATTACGTATACCAACTACTGCTGTTATTCCAAAGTTCCAAATTTGTAGTTATTAAAGGAAAACATTTTTAAGTTAAAAGAGGTGACAAAAATAGAAAAGCATACACACACACACACACACACAATGGAATTGACATACACGTAACCCCAGCACCACACCCTTAGGTACTTGACATACTTTACCCAATAGCAAATCCTTTCAAATCCTCAGCAAATAGTGTTTCTTCAACGAATTTTATAGCAAGTGTAACATTAGCAACAAAAAAAATCTGTGTAATAAACCTCTTAATGACTAAATCAATCATTATACTTTCAAAGTGACAACAGAACCTTCCCAATATTCAAATCGTGTCAATTTTATCTGCTCTCAGCGGAAGAAGCAGGGAAGGAAAATTTGCTTTGTTCAGTGATGAAATATAAACAACCGTAACAGAAGAGACATTTATGCACCTTTTGTTTGCTGTTGACAATTGACTGTATCCAACTTGAGATTTGACACCAAAAAGAAAAACCTAGCAGCACACAGGGAACAGAAGAAGCAATCCATCAACAATTCCCCCAAGATATGTTCTCTGAATTGTCCAGTGTGTGACTAGCAGGGGAAGAATATTTCTGCTCTGTTTAACTATCTTTTATTTAATTAAACCTTTGTTCATTTGACAGTGCTGTTGTCTACAGTGACTATGTGAGAACCGAAACTTCTGAGGAAGCCAGGGTGTTAAAATTGTTGTTCCCTTTACTCAAAGATAATATGGATTATCTAGCCTGAAATGGAAATCAAACCCTTAAGGTAATATTGCCATTGAATTCTCAACACACCCAACTCCCCCTTTCTCATTCCCTTAATAAAATTTCATTAAAATCCCCTCGAACTCCTGTGTTTGAATCTCCACTTGTCGGCAGACCAAGGCCAAGAATACTTGAAGACCTTTCAGTCATTTCACATGTATTGTTGTCCAGAAACTTCCCATAGGAACCACCTCCCAAACACTTGAAGGCAACCACTTCACCACCCAAGGCAGCGGCCTGCCACCAGCCAGCAAGTGCTTGGGTGAGAGCTTTCACGGCTCCTGGGCAGTCTCAGCGCTAACAGGCAGCTGACTTACAGGCCGACCTCTGGCCCCTGCGCCCTGACAAACACTGTTTCGATGGACTCAACTTCAAGCTGTTCACTCAAAACACATTCGTGATCAAAGCTTTTTAAATGATTAGCACTGCCTTCCCCTCCTAGAATCATAATAATCGTGATAGACTGAGACATGTTACTGCTCCTTGGCAATTGGGGGGAATCTAGATTATTTCCTACCCGGAGCTGTCACATAGCAGAGAAAACCTCACACTGAAAACAAGGAAATGATGTCTCAGTAGGATCCATCTTGAGCTGCTTAGATTTGTTTTCAATGCCGTATTAAAAACAACGCAACGGAGGAGGAAACTAAAAAAACATACATATCACAGTGTAATCTTTCGCCTTAAGTTGTTAAAGCCAATATGAGAGTCTGCTTATAGCAGGCATCACTGTCCATTCAGCAGGACTTGTGTGAGCAGATTCTAGCTAGAGAGACTACCTCCTGCCATCGGCACCAATTAATATGTGTTGGTTATTGCATCAGGCACTGTCTAAGAAGCTCTTGGTATGCAAGAGGCATCCAAACAGCTGAATTCAGTTTTCAGTCGTTTCCTTGATCTCAGACTCACAGACAAAAATTAAGATGATCCCGATAAAAGAAAAGTAGCTCAGGAATGCAAGCGCTTTTCCGACAAGAACTATCAGTAAATCTCAAGTATTAGAACAGCTACGGTTGACTGAAAAGTGTCTAGAAACCTGGGCCATGCTAATCTGTCTGGCCCTGCAGTTTATGTAGCAAAAGGAGTCACTCCTGAGAAAAGTGTAAGAACCGTTCCGACCTACCTTGTTAGTGCGTCTGAGATTGCTAGGGTATTAACTCAGTTCCAGGTGATGTGGCTAAATAGCCCTATTATTTTCACAATGCTGGACTCGGCCTAAGAAACCCTGCACCTCGGGACCAGTATGCCGGTGGGGAACTGCTGACAATCCCAATGCTGACACTTGGAGCCAGCATTGTATGGTTTAAACCGAAAGAGAAATAGTTGCTTATAAAAATGTCAGCAGGAAGGCCTGCCTCACTTTAACAAAGCCAAAATATTTTTTTTTCATTCAAGTTAAAAGGCATAGTGAGTCTGTGGTCACTGTAGGGGTTACGTTACGCTTATGTTCTTGGTTGAGATAAAGCACTTTATCTGGGCACATAGACTTCAAATTCAGATTTGCTTTCAGTATATGCGGGGGGGGGGGGGGTGTTTTGTTGTTTTTTAATTTGGTCTCTCCTAAGAACATGAATTTCTTTTAAAAATACCAATAATGCATTTGACAAGATTCTAAAACATATATGATACTTAAAATTAACATAAACCAGCATCATTCTGCACTTATTTTTTTCAGTTAAAATTCTTCTAGTTAATGAGACCTGAACAGAAGGATCAATTTTTCTATGACCTTACTCTTTTACAAATTTTCTCAAAACCCATACAACATATACATAACATATGCCAAAACTGGCTATTATTTATATTTGGTAATAAAAATTTCTAATATTTGAGGTTAAAGCCACCTTTAACAGTGTGTAAGCATTATAACATGGAGTTGAGAGCATAAACTCTAAATCAGACTGTCTGGGTTCAAATCCCAGCTCTGATCCTTAACTGTGGACTTTGAGCAAGTTACTTAAGAGCTCTGTGCCTGTTTCCTCATCTGTAAAATAGTGCCACACACAGTAATTACCTCCTGGGGCTGATGGAAAAACTAAATGGGCAATGCATGCTTAGAACTGAGCCTATTACATGGTGAGTACTCATTAAGAGAAAACTGTCATCATTATTATTATTATTATTATTATTATTATTATTATGTTTAAGCTCACTTCAATAAATATACATAATATCCAAAATGAAGATGAATTACTGAACAGCCGGATATGGTGAAATATATCTCATTTCAGGTAATATCTATAAGTAAGATTTTGTCTTAAGGCCTATGAGATATCAGCTCAAGGAGGTGTATCAGTCACTGTTACTTGTCAGTCTTCTGCCCAGTTATCACTTGGCACTTTCAACCCTGCCCTGCATTCAGTGTGTCACGCACGGACTCTAACCTAGGACATGACACAGAAGGGGGTAATTGTAGTAGGCATGATTCATGTGGTAGTTGGTACAAAGTTCAGGCAAGTTTAAAGATTTCCTGCATGAAAGCAAAAAAATAATGGAAGCCATTAATCTTCAGTCATGGTACCCTAATCAAAAAAAGATTCAACAAAAAAAAAAGTTACCTATTATAAACAGCTGTGCTCATTTTCCAAATTCTTGAACCATGCCTGCAATTCATGCTGACTTTTCAGCTTAAATATGAGAGAATCCTGAGGCTAATTATCTCCTTTCCTCCCTGTGATGGGGATTTCTCAGAGCAGGAGAATATTAACTGAGACTTCGACCTGCTCGCTGAGAACGTGCAGAGTAAAACAGTCAGCTTGGTGAGGGAACAGCCGCCCCAGCGAAGGTCTATGGACTTCCACACACACATATTCATTCATTCATTTACCCATGAATGTCTTACCCCTTATCTCCCACGCAAATTCCCATCAGCCACACCTAATGGTTTATATAGTTCCTGAGGGAGCCCACGCTCTCTCACAGCCGTGTTTCTGGAGAAGCACTCCTCCATTTGTGTACTCTTCCCCAGTACCCACCCTTAAGACCGAGGAAAACTCTCTCCTTCACAGTGAACCCCTTCCTCCCCACCATCTCTCCATGGAAGGTAGTTATTCCCTGTTGGGTAAATTATTGAATTAGTAACACTTACCACATGAATTAGCACTCAACGACAAATAACCAGTTGGAAAATTGGAAGACATCTTCAGGTTAGCAAAAATGCTTTAAAAATGAAATTTGGCACACTTTTTGCAAGATCCCAAATGAAATCAAATATTGAGGTTTAATAGCTCTTAGACTCTGCTAGCTAGAGAATATCTGTGGTCTTCTTTTTTCTTTTTTAATCCTCACCCTAGACATATTATTGATTTTTATTTTATTTTTTAAAATTATGTTTTTATTGATTTTAGAGAGAGAGGAAGGAAGCAGAAGAGAGAGAGAAAGAGAGAGAGAGAGAGAAACGTTGTGGGCTGCCTCCTGCAAACACCCCCTACTGGGGATTAAACCCACAACCCGGGCATGAGTCCAGATGGGGAATTGAACCAGTGATCTTTTGGAACATGGAACAATCCTCAACCAACTGACCCACAACAGTCAGAGTTGTTTATTTATTTTTAGAGAGAGAGGAAGGGAGAGAGGGAGAAAGAGGAAGAGGAAGAGGAAGAGAGAGAGAGAGAGAGAGAGAGAGAGAGAGAGAGAGAGAGAGAGAGAGAGAAACACCTATGTGAGAGAGAAACATTGATTGGTTGCCTCCTCTATATGCCCCGACCAGTGATCCAAACCGCAGCCTAGGTATGAGCTCTTACAGAGAATTGAACCCACAACCTTTAGGTGTAAGGGACTACTCTCCAACTACCCAGGCCTGTGACTAAGGGGGCAGTCGCTTGGCATTGAATATCACCAAAGAGGAGGAGGATGGATGGGCTAGAGAATTTTAGAAAACAGCGTGTTGGAGGGTTACCTTCAGAATTGTGACACAGGTCCAGTTGGTTGCTAGCTCCTCTCCCACTTCACCTCTGCCTCCCCCTGAGAAAAAAAGTTACCCTATGTTCCCCAACTTCTGCCACCAAAGGGCCTGTCTTCCCCTCCCATCACATGAATCCTTTTGGGTGCCAACCCCCAGGCAGGCTGGTTAAACCAATCTGTGCCAATATGACTAAATATTCCTGTTATCTTTCAAGTGGCACCTCACTTTAACAGGAACTTTCTATAAATAGAGCTGAACCAAAAAAATAACCACATGGAATAACTTAGGCCCCTTGGAACATGACGACAAAGAGAGGCAGGAACCACACCAGCATATCAGCCACCTTCTCCTAACAGGAGAGGCCAGCTCTACATGCGCAGCCCTGGGCCAAGGAGAATGCTGTTTTCACTCCTCCACACAAGGCCACTACATAGAGTTGGTCAGTGCACAACTTGTACAGCCAACCACTCATACCAGCCTGCCCTCGATGGTCCACGAGTCTTCCCTCTCTACAGCAAGAGCACAGCCACCACCAGCCAAGGGAAGATTTCTCACTTATTGAACCCTCCTACCATAGAGGTAAATACTTGGTACCCCAAAAACAAGTTGGCTATGGAGCCACATTTGTAATCACCGGCAACTAAAAGAGGCAGAGGTTGCTCCCTGCCTCACAGTCCATAGGATTTTGTTTTCCTTTCTTTCTGCCATAGGATTTAAGCAAAAATCAGGGGAGTGGAAGGACAGCAGGTTGCAGTTGAGACCTATGTGCAATATAAAATAATGCAGCAACAGCAACTCTTGAACTTGATGTGCATCAGGATTATTAAAGCTGCTTGTGAAAATGGCAGGTTCCTAACTCCTACCACTGGATGCTGATTCTGTAGGTCTAATGAAGCCTAGAAGTCTGCATTTTATTGGCACCCCTGCTTATTTTAAACCAGTTATGCATGATTACTCCTTGAGAAACATTGAGACAGTGCATGCAAAACACTTAACTCAAAGCCTGGCACATTACAAGTGTTCAATACTTGCTAGCTATAATTACTAAGAATCAGTAACCATCCCAACGTCATATCCTCTACTTAGACTTGACCTTTTGCTAAGTGCAAATTGCACATGGGTATGGCAGTGTGATAGGAAGCCAGGAGCTGGTTTAGTGCAAGGAAAGAGAAATGAAAAGAGGAATGCAGGATAAAGACAGCCTAATTTATGTCCTTCTAATGATCCATGAGCCTTTGGTGAGAACTCTGAGCCTGAATTACTACCCCCCTTCCACACATCAACAGCTCCTATAAAGTAGGAGGATTTGAAATAACTGCATATGGACCAGAAATGTTCAAAATAAAAACACTCAAAACATTGGCAATTTCATTTTTCTGCCTCGGGCACCAAAAGCAATACAAGGTTATTTGTTTTGTGGGCAAAGCAGGCCCCAAGTAATAATAAGAGAGTTTTTTCAATGGCTGAGTCCACCAACATGAGCATAATATAGAAGTAAATCCCAAACCTGATTGGCTGCTGTGCTACTGTGAGTCTTGGCTATTTTCCTCTGCTAATGATGCAGGCCCTCCACAGGTGGCTGGAGCTCACAGTGTCTCCTTACCCCAGGGATCCCGCCTCACAATAAATAGGACAGGCCCTCCAGGAAATCTTCTGTTTAATTTGCATGCTCCTGAGGATAGGACAAGGCTCTGTTGTTTAAGAGCACACATAACAAAAGCTTTGTTCTTTTAAACCAAGAGGGAAACTAGATCTATCCAAAATCACTTGGTTTTAAACTGTGTAAGGATGACAAGAACGAAATATTATTTTAGGCTGCCCAACAGCATCAGTCACTCAATCTCCTCTCCTGGCTTCAGAAAACAATGACTCAATATGGCCTTTTTCTGACAGGCTGCAGCCTTAGGAAAATACTTTCCTGCGTTTAAATCAATGGAAGCTATTCACAGCCCACTTAGCTTTCTCTCTTTGAAGCGTGGGCATAGGAACACAGCTGTTTGTATTCATATAATGAAAAGAAAATAGAAACTGTGAATGATTAAAAAAAAAATCAAAGTATTTTTTTACTCCATCCCAGGTGCTTGACATGTGTTTTATTGCTTGATTTCCTCAGTGGCCTCTAAAAGGTTGATTTTATTACCCCCATTTTTACCAAGTATAAGAGAGGTTAAATAAGCTTCCCTAAGGACACAGAGTTGAAAAGTGACAGAGCTGTAAATTAAACAAGAAAGAAAGTAAAAGTAGCCTGAAATCCTACATGTTAAGATTTACATGAAGCTCTGGCTGGTGTGGCTCAGTTGGTTGGAGCTAGTTTCGTACACCAAAAGGCGGTGTGTTTGATTCCTGATTAGGGGCTCATGCCAGGTTGTAGGTTCAATCCCTGGTTGGGGCATGTATGGGAGGCAACCGATCAATGTTTCTCTCTCACATACATGTTCTCTCTCTCTCTCTCCAGCTTTCTCTCTCCAAAATCAATCAAAACATATTTTTTAAAGATTTAAATTAAAAATTTCCCATATTTCTATTAACATAGTCTTATATAAATGTGATCACTTTGTTTCGTAGTCTGCTTTGTATCACTAAATATTTCTCCACATCATATATATGTAAAGTTCATCATTTTTATTGACTACACAGGATTTCTTAGAAGATATTTATCATAACTGACCATGCCAGTCCCCTATTGAAGATCACTGAAGTTATTTCTAGTTTTCCTATGAATATGCTTTGCAAACATATTTATACATGCATGTAGTTATCTCCTGAGGGTAAGTCCTTGGCTGAAAATTGCAGAGATTATGCATTTTACATTTCTGTACATCTCACCCAACTGCCTTTTGAAAGGTTAGATCAGGTAAGCTACTTGATGTGCTCATTTCTTCACTCTCACAGGCACACAAGGTTTAAGCAACCATTTACATTTCTGCCAAAATAATAGGGAGAAATGATAGCATTGTTGTTTTTATCTCCATTTATTTCATCATTAGGGAAATTAGACATCTTTCCCTATGTGTTGGCTGTTTGCAGTTCTTCCAGAAATTAATTATCCCTATTATTTTTCTGCTTTTCTATTAGAATCTGACTCCAAAATTCATTGCAAATGCTTTCTCCTGCCTCTCGCTCTTTTCTCATGATCTGTACTGATATATCGGAGACTTTGATCTCTAGCCAAGAAAAGTTTGGCAACAGATTGCCAGGGTGATTACTCAAGTTCCATAAAACATGTTCCAAGAAGAAAAACTAACTAGTCTAAAGAACAGAAAGCCATAAACTTCTCCTCGGTTGTCTGCCTCGAAATAGGTCATCCCCTGACTTTATCAGCAGTTGTTTATCTTATAAGAAACAATAATCCATTCAAACTCAACCTCCTTCTTTTGCAAAGAGAAATTTGGACAATGGAAGAGGGACCAAGAACAGTTTGGAGAAACATCCTCAGAACCAGGGGCTGCCATGGAGGGAGGACCCTCACACACACACATCTCCATGTCCCGGGCAGTGGCCGACCACAGACTCATAGATCGTTTGTGCTGAGACCCAGGTGAGAGATGCCCTCACTCCACGGAAACGGAGGCCCACAGACATAACGTGACTTGGCTGAAACCAATTGGCAAATGGCAGTCCCTTGACTCCCCGAGCGGAGCTCATTCCACTAGAGCAGTGGTCGGCAAGCTGCGGCCCCTTGAGTGTGGCTCTTCCACAACATAACATGTGTGGGTGCGCACATACAGTGCGATTAAAACTTCGTGGCCACACTCAAGGGGCCAAAGAGCCGCATGTGGCTCGCGAGCCGTGGTTTGCTGACCACTGCACTAGAGGACAGTAACCAGAAGTAAAACAGCCCCAATTGAGTCCCCAGAGCTTAAAACACTAATTCTGCCTCCCACGGTTCCCAGATCATGTTAAAAGGTATTACAACAAGAGTACCATCGTGCCTAGCCCAGGCACATGTGCAGAGGCGGCCTGGACCTCATGCTTGGCCAGCGTCTTGGCTGCTAGGGCTGGGCAGCATTCTGACTGGCTGTGGCCAGGGGGCAAAGGGGATGATGTTAGGCTGCCCTCTTGCTTCTGCACTCAAGAAAGAATATGACAAAACCAACCGCAAAACAGGGCTACTGTCCAGCCTTTGTGGTAGCCAACTTTTTTTTTTTTCTTATGAAAATCATGTGTTAGCTTAGTTGGTTCATTCCTATCTGTTCAGTTTCAGCCAAATCCAGTCTCTGAACCAAAGTAAACCAAGCCTGGCCAGGTGGTGGTCCTGTGCTCCCTAAAGGACTTCGGCCTTATCCCAACAAAGCCCCAAATGTGGCCAAAATGTCTGATAGGCAAACTGGACAAGGGCCGCCCTGTCCCATCTCACCTGCAGAAAAGTGCATGGGCCAGTGGCCTCACATTCATTCCACGGAGGTGACCAAAGACAAGCAGCCAGCCAGCTATCCAGTGGCATTAGCATCTTCTCTGTAGTGCTCACACTGGTCTTACCAAGCCTAAATAAAGACTATACTATTCCACCCAAGATAGATCTTCGGTAAGGCCTAGAAAGGCAGTCTCCTCCAACTTTTCTCAATTCAAAAGCATTTTTCTTGACTCTTTAGACATCATGTGGTCTAACAAAATAAATAGTTCACATTGAGACTTAAAGTACAACTGGATAAACAGATTTGGGAAAATGACCTAGGATTCAATAGTGATGACTGATTTGTGCCAGGAGATGCACATTATACTATTTAATTCCCACAACAATGTTCCAAGGAAGGGGTGTGGGGGGGGGGGGGGCGCGGCGTTAATCTGCACTTGTTATATAAGGAAACAGTAAGGAAGAGCTCATTTCTGGACCCAACTGATACTACTACAGAATTTCATGAACTTTCATTGTGACTTTGAGCAGCTCTTCCAGAAGAATGGAGGAGGCTGTTTCAAATGCTAAGCTGTCTTGAAGGTTCATTCCTGGCTGCTGGGCCAACTGGCTCCCCTCAGATTCCAGCCAGGAAGAAAAAATAAGTGATTTCATGCTGTTGGCTCTCTTTGGGAATAGGATGTTTCCCATGAATAAACAAACAAACAAACAATTCTTTCCAAAATTTAGTGCTTGTTTTAGGAGAGTTGTGTGGATTCCCAGTCACCTTCACACAGGAAGTCTGATACTCCTGAATGGAGGAGAGACTCAAGTAAATGTTGGCAACCTTTGAGTCATTAAAGAGTCATCCACAAAAAAACAGATGGGGGAACTTATGTTGGACCAGAACATTTGTGAAGACATGAATTTTTCAGCAGAGTTTTGCTGATCCCTATGGTATATTTCTCTCATCTCGTTTGAAGTGTCTTATCAACTCACACGGTTCCTGGGGTCTTCATTTGCTGGCTCTGAAGGTTCAACTACATGCAATCAGATTTTGTTTCTGAAACACTCACTCAGTTTAGATTAACAAATTTGTTTCTATTCCTTTTTCTCCAAAAAGGATAAAAAAAATACATAATACCAAAATGGAAGTGACATCATTTGGGAATATTTAAGTTTTACTTATAATGCAGCTTACACAATGCAAGGTTCAGAAAGATACCCAATTCTACAGATCATCCAAAATGATATCTGACTTGGTACTAAGCACCTACAAGGAACTCAATAAATGCATGTTAACTAATTTATATTCATCAGGATAATAACAGTAATAATAAAGTACATTTACAAGGAACTTTGTTATTTTTTTAAATACTTTCACAAAAACATCATTTTAAATGAACCTCAAAATCTCATAGAGGACTAAGAAGGGACTTGGTGAACATCCATATGAAGGTTTGCATCCCAGTATTGCCACTTGTTAAATGTGTGGCCTTGGGCAGGTAATTGACAAGATCTGAGCCTTAGCTTTCTCAATTGTAAAACCTGAATGATAACTATTCTTTCTTGAAGAGATGAGAGATTTAAAGATAACATATGCCATAGGCACAGCAGAGTATCTGACACATGTCAGGCATTTAGAAATGGAAATTATTTTTATTATAAAGCAGGACAGATTGAATGATCCCCTCTTACAGTTGAAGCAACTAAGGCTGAAAGAGACCTAATGATCTGACCCATTACTGCAGCTGCTAAGTGCCAGAGCTAGGAGCAGGACCCAGGTTTCCAACCTGCCAAAGGAAAGCGTTCTCTGCTCTATTTCAAAACTAGAAGGGTGAAAAGTAGAAATATTGCCAAAACAGGGGTGCTGATCTTTGAATCTTGAAAATAGTTGGCCCTTGCTTTCTGCAGCAAATAAGGCATTTAAAATAAAACTCTGACTCTTGGAAGCAGATTTAATTCAGGGGAATCTCACTTCTCATTTAAATATAGGCAAAATATTCCTGATGAGTTTCATCTTTACCATCACTTGCATCTTTCTTCCAACCTGCTTTCAAAAATTCACTAATCCCCTCCCAAATAGCTACAGGAGTATATTATAATGGAATGCAGCAGAGTCTGAGATCTAAAGCACAAAGCAGGTGCTGGAATGATATCAAATAAAAGCATACCCTGGGGAAAGTCTGGTTAAAGGAAATATCTGAAATGACTACAGACAAACAATATTTTTGTCATACTCATTTGGGACATCTTCTGAATCCTAGAGTCCAGATGTTGGGGTTTGATTTAGAAAACTGTAACTTAAATGATTGGTATCTCCACAAAATGAACTCAAATAGAGCCCCAGATGTGGTATTAATCAAGAAGAGCTATGACCAGACCAAATGTTAGCAGCGTAGAAACTGGAAACTGAAAGAGCTTGCAAGAGATACAGAAATCATGGATACAGATGATGAAAGGCAATACCAAGATTTCCTTGAAGATATTGAAGAAGATGAAGCAATTAGAAAAAAATTGTAAACATTTACAGAGATTCAACCATTACAGACGATGAAGGAGCACCTCGAATGAGTCTGGCTGAGATGCTTAAAGCCCTTCAGATTTCTCAAGACACTACTGGTGCAGAAGGTGAACTGATGATGACATGAGATCATGTTGTAGATCAGTGATGGCGAACCTATGACACGTGTGTCAGAGGTGACACGAGAACTCATTTTTTTGGTTGATTTTTCTTTGTTAAATGGCATTTAAATATATAAAACAAATATCAAAAAAAAGTCTTTGTTTTACTATGGTTGCAAATATCAAAAAATTTCTATATGTGACACGACACCAGAGTTAAGTTAGGGTTTTTCAAAATGCTGACACGCCGAGCTCAAAAGGTTCACGATCACTGTTGTAGATGGTTGCACATCTGTAGGCACAGGATGTTGGACACAATAACCTTTTTTATTCCGTCTATGCCTCCATATTCAGAGAGGAGAAATTTAGTTTCAAACCTGAATAAATATGACTATTTTGATTGCTCATTCAAAAAAAATTTTTCATTAATCCTGACATTTTGATATGGGTCACCTGCCCTTCAACTAATGAATATAATTTCTGAACAAAACCAACCCAAAAGTAAGAGAAGTTTGCCACCTCATGAATGCTGCTGGAGGTCACCTTGTTTAAATGTCATTTACAATATACAGCTTATCCCTCCAAAGCAGGAATAAAGGTCCCTTTAGGACCTGGTGGGGCCTCAGACATGTGACAAGCAGAACTTTTTTACCTGCACTTTTTCAGTTCTAGAATGTAGTTGGGATGTCTTCTTCTTGGAACTTCTTTATAATATAAGTTACTACATTCAGTTTTATTGATAATAACTTGAGACCTGCCGCCTGAGGTTCAGAAATTTTCAGAACCTTACAATAAGAACAAAAATCAATGGTGCTTTCTGCAGCAAGCCTAAATGAGCTTCTGTAAAATCACTGAAATAAGCTACTAACATTCATTATCGCTCACAACTCCATATCTTTTTGATGATGTAGATAGAATGTCTGTACCAATAGCCACACTAGTATCAACATAAACCCTAGAGAATGAAAACAGGGAGAAAGAGTTAGAAAACTCAGGACACTCCCTCCCCCACTACCTGGTAGAAAACAAGTGAACACAGGCCATGCTCTATAGACAGCATACTCTACTTGCTAAAAGAACACCGATGTTGTAAATATATATTTAACACTGCACAGTGTATAATTCAGCCAACAACTGTTCCAAGTTGTTGGCAAATTCTCCTCCTATTTCTTTATTCTTGGCTTTATTTTATTTGCCTTTCTTTTATACTTTTGCTTTCCTTTTCTCTACATTGCTTTAGTATTTCTATTATTTATTTCTATTCCTTCCTTTGTCCCTCTGTTCTTTATTATATGAAAGTACTTTCAGAAGAATCAAGTGCTAAAGAAATGAAAAGTTGTTTTATCATAATTACTCTTATCATCTTTATTAGTTATGTCAAGACATTAAATGTCATTTGCATTCTCACCACTGTATCTATATCGTGTTCCTCTAGGTTTTATCTTGTCTGGTCTTTACATATTTTCAGAATATGGCACATAAACATTAATAATAGGAGCAAAGCCCAGCTGGGTGTAGCTCAGCGGTTGAGCATCGATCCAAGAACCAACAGGTTGCTGGTTCGATTCCTGATCAGGGCATATGCCCAGGTTGCAGGCTCCATCCCCAGTGGGGTGCATGCAGGAGGCAGTCAATCAATGATTCTCACTCATTATTGATGTTTCTATCTCTCTTTCCCTCTCCCTTCCTCTCTGACATCAATAAAAAATATATTTTTTTAAAAAAAATAATAATAATAATAGGAGCAAAGTTGAATATCTTTCTAGTAACTATTTTTTTCTTCATCTGGAAGCATCCAGTGAGTTAGGCAACATTCGTTAGGCACAGTCTGCAGACACAATCATTATACCATAACTCTAGAGGAAATTCCAAAGATAAGAAAGACATGTTACTTGACCTTCGCAAGCTTAGAGCCAGTCAGAGTGACAAGCCACACAATGAGAAACTCGAGGGGGCATCTATAAGATGTACGGGGAACCTGAGTTCAAACAGAGGAGCAAGTGTGAGTTAGCCAGGTAAAGGCAACCACGTAAGGTTTTGTGAAGGTGAATGTCAAAAGGGAAAAGAAAGGGATGAGAAACCTAGGGGGTAAAGGGTATTCTGTCTGACCCACCAATGTTATTAAATACATTTCTATAGCCTTTTGCCGTCTCCTAGGGATATCCAGTTTTCTGATGCTTTTCCTGTTTCTGTTCTGAATACTTATCAAAAGCTGCTTAAGAACTTAGGGAAGTTCTAATATGTCTTCCTTTGTACAGTTTCTTGTTCTGGGGTGTGTGTGTGTGTGTGTGTGTGTGTGTGTGTGTGTGTGTGTGTACTTCCATTATCTTGCATATTGCTTTTGAATAACCACAGCCTGCTTCCCTAGTTCTTTCAAGTTTTTCAGGTATTTTTCGGTATTTATTTTTAGCATGACATGTAAAAGCCAACTTTTTTCTAAAGCAGTCCATGGCATCTGCTGTTTTAGGTATGCGGTGTAGCCCAGCAGCCTGGAGACGTTTTGCCAGCCCTCACCAAGGCTCTAGATTGCCCCTTGGTTTTGTTCTCTCTGCAAAAAAGATCAAGTTACAGAGCAGCCTCCTCCACACTGAAATGGGGGCGCCACCCCTAATGATCTCCGTTCAGCCTGAATCTGTTAGACAGCTGATCAGTGCACTCCAAGCCTGGAGTGAAACTGTTTCCACCATCTTTTCCAACAGGCTGCACCTTCTTTTTCAAATTTATTGGACATTAAAGTTGATGCAGTGACTTTTACTTGAAAATTAAAATTCATCCTGGTAAGAAAATAAAAAGGGGTAGGAGGGAATGCTTTTAAATGAGAAGGCAGACTTCCCATACTAGAAGAGCTTGTACCTAACTGTGCTCTTTTTGTTTGTTTGTTTGTTTGTTAATCCTCACCCAGGGATATTTTTCCATTGATTTTTAGAGAGGGAAGGAGGGAGGGAGAGAGAACCGTCAATGTGAGAGAGACATATCAATTGGTTGCCTCCCACTCGTGCCTCAACCGAGTTCAAACCCACAACCCTTCGTCCAAGGGCCAACACTTTATCCACTGAGCCAAACCAGCTAGGGCCCTAACTGTGTTCTTGATACAGGGTTTGAAACATGGGCTGCCAACAGGAGAGCTCCCCTATGCCAGCCCTCCCCAACAAAAGCATGAAAGACATCACCTGTCTACTTGTAGGAAACGTACAATTTATTCCAACATAAAGGATGTAATGTCAATTCAACTGTCTGAATGGAATATAAATTTTACATTTGCACAAGAGTGTGCTTGATGGATCATCCCTGCACCTAGCCCTTCTTGTAAAGGGGCATTGATAACTGGGAGGAGAAACATGGAATAAAGGGCTATAAGACGGGAGACTGAGGCAGCAGGGAAAACAATCAACTTTCTCACGTTACTTGCAAAGGCTAATCATGCATAGCGAGGACCACTTATGGCATTAGCATTATTCATCACCCTCCACTCTCAGCAGGAATCTTGTGCAATGTGCATGCTGTTTCCAATCAAGTAATTTAATAAAAATCTAAGCTTAGAGCCCGTCAGAGTGACAAGCCACACAATGAGAAACTTGAGGGGCCACATCTTGTGACTCTGGATTTTTTAATAAATGACATTGGGTAAAGCATCCGTCTCACTGGCTCTCCATTTCTCTACCCAGCTCGGTCTTTGAATGGAGAATGGAGAGCTCTCAGCCCCAGGAGGCGCATCAAGGTACATTTCCCTCCACTTCGAGACACTGAACTGAGCACGCTGTGATACAGCCACGGGTGTTTGCACGCTGCCAGCCAGTGGCACATTTCCCTGGTTCTTTTCATCATAGGCTTGATTTATCAGGCAAATGTTCAAGGCTCAATGCTAATGGATCTACCCTGGAGCAAACTTCAAAGCCAGACCTTAGATTATAGAAATAAAATAAGCATAGCACTTCAGTGACAAATATCTACTTTGAATTCCAGTTTACATGTAGAAATGTTCATCCTATAAATCCTAGCCTTGATTTTTGACTCGATTGTAAAGTCTTCCCGTTTGGTCTTTTGCTCCTTCCTTGAGAAGTCATTTTAATTCAGTCCTGCATTCACACATACATCCACCGAGTTCCACCATCCTGTCTAATATGTGTATCTTTGCTAGTTGTCAGGCTTCGGGAGAGGCTGACAGTCGCCCCGCCTGGCTCTGAAACAGCCTGGCAGCAGCTGGAGAGCCCACAGAGCCAATCCAGTTTGCATCATCTTCATCAGAGCTTTCATATATGGATGCCAGGCTGCTGGTAGCAGAGTGGATCAGGGCATCCCCTCCTCCACATACAGTCTGAGCCCAGGTGTCAAGCTCCGAAAGGTCTCTAAGTGGAGATAGGCCAGCATTACTCAAGGAAATACCTCTGCTCCTCACCTGGAAGAACAGAACATGCATTCACACACATGCACATACTCACACATATGTGCACACACACTCATGCACACCTGTATACATACACATACACACTTGCCCCTGATATAGCGAGGAAATTGTTGTGAACCACCCCCTCCCCCAAATAAAAAAGTTTAAATTCACACAAAAGTACTACCAAGGATCTGAGGTTTGGAAGAGGCTGTTCCATAAAGGCTTCTCCTACCTTCCGAAATAGCAAACCAGAGTAAAGAGACAAGGAAGAATGAAGGAGAGGGGGTGACTCTCTGAAAATGAATAGTGCACATCCTATCCCTAACAGCTAAGAGGAGGGAAAGGCTAACGGTGCCTAAGAGAAGCAGGCAGGATTTAATTTAAAAATAATTGAAAGATCAGTGGAAGAACAAAGGACAAAGGAGAGGAGAGAGGCTACGGTTGGCAAGGGGGCTGAGTACACAGGTTTACGCTGAAATGACATCATAGGAAGAAAAGGGGCCAGTAACTGAACAAGTGTCAAATTTTGCATTTTACCTTTCAGCCAAAACAAGTGATGAGACATTTTAAAATGTAGAAACTAAGACTGCCCTTTAGTAAATCATAGTTTAAGTGGGACAAAATGTTATTTAACATTTTTTTCTAATTATAAAGTAAAAAGTTTTCACATTTAAATATGAAAAATACAAAAGAAAGAAAAAAAAATCTATAGTCTCATTACCAAAAGTTAACCTCCGTTAACATATATTCTTCTGGTCACACATATACAACTCATGATTACAGTATATATGTGGTGATTTTCTTCACATCGTGCCTTATCATAGTCAGTTTTTCAATCTATTAAGTCATTTTTAAAACAGCTTTTAGCCATTCATTTTGATTCTTAGTTTTTATAATCTGAAGAATAATGCTATAAATACTGTATATTCATACATAATTTTTATCCTAGTTTCTAATTATTTCATTAGAATAGAATGTTGAAAGGCAAATGTGGTACTTGGTTCAAAAGGCGCTAAATGTCTTTTTTAGAAATTTTGTACTAACTTATACTGCCACTGACAGTATAGATAGGTTTCTTTCACCACACCCTAGCCAATAATGAGCATTTTTTTAAATCCTCTACTAAGTTGATAGAGGTGTAAAATACAATGTCAAAGGCATTATTAACCCTAATCCAGTTTACTATTTAGTATTTGTTACAAAGTCAAATTCTGAAGATGCACAGAATACTTATACTTTTTAGAATCATGAGCTCCTTTGAGAATCAGATGAAATCAATGAGGCTTCTTGGCACACATCCTTAGACAACTCAGACTGACCTCTAAACATCAGACCTAGGTGGAATGTTTAAGACTAGAGCCCAATAACTACTTTGCGTGCATAGAGCATACATGATTTAGTGGGAAAGGACTCCACTTGAGTCACGGGACTTGGTTTCTGATTCTAGCTCCACATCTAAACATACTTAGGACTTTAACATGCTGGCCTCTAGAATCTCTTGCAGTTGTAAAACCCTGGAGACCTACGATAATGTCAGCCTTTACTGACATGTTGTAGATAGCTTCTCCGAGGACATTTCGTGATTATTTCTTGTACCTAGGCTGGGTTCTTTGACGTATTCAGGAACAGCCAGGACTTTCTCAACTCTATTTGACATCTGTTCCAGGAATACGAATTAATGTCAATACAGTTGATTACACAGATCTCATTGTGTTCCATGGCAGATTGGGAGCTCCTTCAAGGCAAAAATTGTGTCTAACTCAACTGTGGCTGAATTGCTTGACATACTCACCAATAAATGTCTGCAAATCAACCTAAACAAACAAACAAAACAGAGTACCTTCCAAAATTAAATAAAACTAGTTTTGTTTTGTTTGGGTTGACAATAATTCTACAAAATATCTAAATATGCATAGTCATTGGCCAACTTTTCAGCTTAAACAAAATGGTTCTATGGTTCATTTTTAGTATTCATAGTACTTATGTTCTAGTAAGTCACTAAGCACAATGAATTAGTGAATTCATTGCTCCTGAGGAAACACAGGGTTAGGTCCTTGTGGACCTCTGTGTTTCTGTTTAGGGATACCTTATCTATACTAATAAAAGGGAATATGCTAATTAGACCGGGAGACCTTCTGGACATCCTCCCAGACAAAACCATGGTGACGGGGCTGAGGCAGAGGCAGTTAGGGGCGATCAGGCCACGAGGGGAGGGCAGATGGGGGTGAGCAGGCTGACAGTGGGGGGCAATTGGGGGCAAGCAGGCCAGCAGGCATAGTGGTTAGGGGTGATTAGGCAGGCAGGCAGGTGAGCGGTTAGGAGCCAGCGGTTCTGGATTGTGAGAGGAATGTCCGGCAGTCGGACATCCCCCGAGGGGTCCCAGATTGGAGAGGGTGCAGGCTGGGCTGAGGGACACCTCCCCCCCATGCATGAATTTCATGCACCGGGCCACTAGTTTAATACATATTATCAATTCATTAACATTGAATTCATGGCCAACAGCTCTGTAACTCATGCCTGAACCAGGCTTATCTAAAACATGTATTTTCTCCTTAAGGCACATCACTGCCTTCTTGTGGTTAGGAACACTAGAGGCAACACTCTAGCTAGCCCTATACTTGGGGGCCATTTTACACAGCAAACTTACCACCCAAAAACACGGAAATACAAAAAGTGCAGCACTCCGTATACCAAGAAAAGGATACTTGTTTACAGTATGAGATCTGAAACAAGAAGGCATAACATTGCTTTGTAAGAGACTCAATAAATGCTTATTGTACTAGTCAGGATTCCCCAGGGAAATAGAATCAATAGAAGATATTTATATAGTAGATATCGGCAGGTACACACACAGCTGGAGGCACAGGAAAGCTGGTATATAATTCTGCGTATAGGAGGGCCCCTAGTGTTACAGTGCCAGTCAAGGGCAGAAAACTGATGTTTCAGCTCAGCAGTAAGGCAGAGATGGTTAATTCTCCCTTCTTCCACCTTTTTGTTCTATTCAGACCCTCAGCATACTGAATGATGCCCACCCTCACTGGGAGTTTGGGGCGGGAGGGATCTTCTTTATTCAGCCTACAAATTCCAATGTTAATCTTATCTGGAAACAACCTTATAGACACATCCAGAAATAATGTTTAGCCAAATATCTGGACATCCTGTGATCCAGTAAAATTGATACATAAAATTAACCACCACACTTGTTAAAATAAGAATACAGAATTTATTATTTGCCATTAGCTCACATGTTCACCATATATATACCGTCATAAACTTCAAAGAAAAAAAAAGTGCTGTTATTTTAAATTATGTATTTCATAAGGAATCATTCTCCTACCATATATCATCTTCCAAATAAACTATTCTATGGATGAACTTAGCAGGCAATACTACACTGTAGGAATTTTACAATTAATTATATTTATTATGGCTACCATATATATCATAATACTAACTCATTTTCCATTTAATTTATTCTTAAGACAGAATTGAAAGGTACAAATTTACCTCAAATACAGATAATAAAATTGAGACTTGAAGAGTTGGAGTTACTTTTACAAAGATACGCAACTAGTAATAAAGCTACTATTTGAGCCCAGATTTGTTTTGCTCTAAAACCCGTATTTTTAACTGTTAGATTATAATGTGGTAGATTTTAATATAGGAAAAGGAATCTTAAAGAGTTCAGTTCATATTTCAAGCACTATATTAATGCTAAAGAATTTAATATTGCAGCCAAAATACTTTTCTAGGTGAAAAAAAATAGTATTAAATCAGATAACATAGTCATAGACCCATAGCCTCAGTAAGAAAGTGTCACATTTATTTCTCCACAAACTGATATCCAAAAACAAAACAATTCAATGAAACACAGCTAACCAACAACTTTGTAAAAATAAAACTGTAAATGATCAGGAAATATAATACAGTAGAAGGCAGACTCTTTTGGACTAACTTCATAAATGAAATGGATATGGAATATTATTATATGTGTTTCTTAGGAAATAAACTGTACTGAGACTGTGAAAGTCAAGTTCAAGCAAGGTACATGCATATGTGCTTTTTGCATTATCTTTGCATACTTTTACATTATTTCCTTTAACCTAGGCTTACATATGTTTTATTCTCCCTCTCTCTTTTTGAGGGTTATAAAAATACTATCTAGAATATGTTTCAATAATCTTCACTGTCCTTTAATCTTCATATTAAACAAAGATACTTACATTAAGTAATCGAATACTTGATTCCTTTGAGTATCTGCACTTAATGTGCAGATTTTTTAAAAATTTTATACTAAACATTTGTAAACCTTATGTTACATAAAAATAGAATTAGCTTAAGCTATACACATACATATCCACACACAAATATATGTCCATGTATACAGAGACTATCTTCTCCCTATTGTTAAAAATATTTGGGAAAAAAAACTACGCTCTGGAAACTATTTTTCAACAGGATTCTAGTTGCCATTGCATATTATATCACCTGGTGCTTACTAAGTGGAAATGGATTAAATGCTCTTATAAAATGACAGGATGGCTGAATGAACTAAAAAATAAGATTCATCTACATGCTGCGTACAAGAGACTCTCTTCAAATAGAAAGACACATACAGACTGGAAGTGAAGGTATGGAAAAATATATTCCATGCAAATATAAATGGCAGCAATATTCATATCAGGAAGGAAAAAAAAAAAACTTAAATTTAAAACAAAGAATTTGTGCCAGGCATTGTTCCAAGCATTTTACATGTTTCAACTCATTTCATTTTCACGGTGACACTGAAGTAGGTAATGTCCTCCCCATTTTGCAGATCAGGCAAGTGAAGCACAGAGTTTTTAAACTAGCACACAGCTTCACAGCTAAAAAGTTGTGGAGAATATAGAAAGGAAAGAACTAAAAGCAAACTATGAAGTCATCCAAAAAGAAGAGAATATAGAATTATCTGCTTGATAAATCAGGAGTCCACGATCCTTCAGGGTAACTTTGGTTTGCCTTTAGTTAGAACCACAAGAGTTCACACATATTCAATGTAGGTAGGTGCTTGCATTCCAACCTGTCCACTTCACTGTGGCATTTGTGGAGATCGCCAATATCAATGTTAGAGCAGTTTTTCCTTGCGGAAGATACTGTTTTTATAACTTAAAGACTGGATTCCTCATCATAAAATGTTGAAAAGTTCCTAGGGACTCACCAGGACACTAAACCAAGAAGCAAGAAGCCTTAGTACTTGGTGGCTAAAATTCATCCTACTTATTTGAGACACATCAGTCCCCTACCTTACTTTGGGAAACACAGCAAAAAGGCTAGTGGACAAAAGGTATCACGAAGGTCAACAAAATAAGCCACTTAACACATGCATTCAAAATCACTGGGGGGAAAAAGTCACCAAATCCCAAAGCCAGTGAAGTACCTACTTCAGAAACAAACATCCAACAGCTGGGCAAAATATTGACGGTTCTATACTGCTTTTCAAAGAACTAAAAAAAAAAAAAAAAAAAATCACTAGAAGGTAAAGAGAAACGAAGGAAGCGGAGGGCTATTACCAGCTCTTACTAGCAAATCTGAAGTCCTTATTAAAAAGAGACCGTTTCGCCTGACGTTTAGATCTCACCGGTGTGAGGTGCACTGTCCCATCAGAGCCCTGACCTAAATTTCATCGTTTAAAAAGAACTAAGTCTCTGCTCCCTCCCATTTCCAAAAGCCAGCTGAGAACTCATTTCTCAGATCCTTTTCCTCGACAAGAAAGCCCTGAGAATTTTAAAAAATTTGAAGGACAAAAGGTCAGAAAGGAAGAACGCAGCGTGCAGCTCTGCTCCTTCCTAAAATGGCCATTTGGCTCAGAGCCATGATAATGCAAGAGTTAAAATTCTGCACCGTTTAAGAACAACCAGTTGACCTTTAACTATGCTGGTTTGAATCCAATCACCTTTCAACAAGCATGGAATCTGGCACACGGCGTCCTAACACACACCAATTATTTTCATAGTGTACATGACGGAGCTCACGGCGTCCTGTTTAGAAAAAAGGATAAATGTTCGTTTTTCAAAAGCCAGACTTGGAGCCTGTTGACGGGTTTGTCCTTTGGTTAACTGTCTCCAAAAGTGCTGATGCGGAAGGCACTTTCTTGAGAAAGCACAGTTCCTTAAAGGAAATAACTTTTTCACGTTGTTTAAATTCGGTTCTGTGACATGGTTTTCCCCCACCTTTAGTACGTCAAAAGTAAATATGGCTGGGAAATCATTAATGACTACGCTCAGTGAAGAACTCTGCATGCCATCTATATAAGAGGAGACCGTTCCCCTTGCACTGAAAGGGTGAAAGGCTGAATCCTACTCTGAGCAAATGTATTAAAATCCAGAGATTCAACCCCAACCGATGAGTGTCTACTTCCTAAAATGAGTCTTTGCTTCTCAAAAGCTATGAGTCTTCTATATGTGGTGAGATTCTCGCATGTCTTCAAAACAATTCCATTTTCAAATTCTATCTCAGGCTTCTTAAGAACATATCGCTTGGCTCTTTCGATGCCATCTGCAGAGATAGAAGCCCTCTCTGCAAGACCATGCCAGCCAGCCAGACAGACAGAGAGACAGACAACCTCTGGTCAATTGCAAGACCGTGTTCTTTATCACTTCCTTAGTTCTCAATTTCCAGGCCCCCCTGTGACTCACCGCAACCCATTTCTGTCAACCAATTACTTGGAACACTAGGCCCGCACCTAGACCAGATTCTGGCCTGAGTGTGCTTTTTCTTTGTGTGACCCTTTGCCTACGGACTGAGACTTCTGAGGTTCCTTCCCAAATCTCAGAATCCTCCTCTCTCTCTGCATCCTGCTCCATCCAGTGAGAGGCTTCTGCTGGCCGTACCATGTTTGCCAGCCCCTCCTTGCCACAATATTTGACTTCCCTTCATTTGCTCCGTGTCATTTGAGTCCAGAAAGAGAATAAGTCTCACGGCCAGGGCCCAGATCACCACCCTCCCAGCCACTTCTGCTTTGGGACCAAGGAGGGAGGGGCTTGATTCAGGAACAGAGAGGATCTCCTGGCTTGGGGACTGCTCGCCCACTGACTGGCAGGAAAGCATCTGCCAGCCTGAGGGCCCCTTGGGGTTCACTGTCTAACAGGACATCTTGGTTACTTGTATGGTTCTGAGGACTCCTTTGAAATCAAAGGGTCCCTCCAGGAGCTCTGGCCCAGTGGAGTCATTCTACAGATGCAGCAGGCAAGACAGGCAGCCCAGGCTCCCATGGACCTCGCCCCCTTCCCCCGCCCTCACTCACACTCATCCCCAAGAAGCAGAGTCCCCTCACTAGCGTCTTCTAAGCAGCCACTAATTCCAATCCCATTTTTCTGCCTCCAGCCTAAGTCAATGTTAAAGTCCAGATTCTCATCATTGATCCCAGCTCACAACTGATTTCCCAACCCCCATACGCCTTGCCAAGATTTGGGACATGAAACAGGGGACATGAAAGTATCTTCTGCTACCATCCTCAGCTCAACTGCCAATAGAAAAACTCACATCACCAGAAACAGGGTATGAACTACCATGAGGCCCACACATGACTTTTTTAGTTATGCCTTTTTCACACAGTGAATGACTCCCTTAGTCACATCATCCTAAAGTTTGTGACATATACAAAAAAGACCCAAAGCCCTATTTGCTTGAAGAATTGCATGGCAATGCATTTGGTTAACATTCTCTATTTTATTAAGCAGGGTACACAGTTCTATGGAGGATGAGCTCTGTTCAGGTTTCCCAGCCCAGCTAGGACTGTCTGTCCTTTCTGTCAGCATCCTGCACAGGACAACTTCCACCAGAAATGCAGTGTGGTACTGGGAAAAAGAAAACACAGTAGACCCGAAGACAGGAGACTGAGTATTAACTGAGAGACTGGCCAGGTCACCAATTCACTAAAACCTCAGTTTCAGCTTCTGTAAAATGGGGATTGCAACAGTCACCTCACAGGGTACTATGAAGGAAACAAATGAGATCATGAGAGTGAACATAATGTCTACACTAATAAAAGAGAAAGATACAAATTGACCGTACCTTCGCAACGCCCACCAGCCAATCAGGAGTGAGTATACAATTTAACCCAACAAAGATGGTGGGTTAATTTGCATATGCAGGTGCAGAGCAGCCAGGGGCAGGGCAGGACGCTTGCATTCCTCACAGCCCCCTGCCGCTCCGGGCCTCTGGGCAGCGTGGGAAGGAGGAAAGGCCGCTCCGGGCCCGAACAAAGGCTGAAAGGTGGCTCCAGGTTGGAGCAAAGGCAGAAAGACGGGTCCGGCCAGAGCAAAGGTGGTGCCGGCAGCCAGGGGAAGGAAAGCCCATTCTTGCACAAATCTTCATACATCAGTCCTCTAGTTGAATTATAAACAGAGAAAGAGGGAAAAGGGGGGAGGGGAAAAAAAACTAAAAATATCTGCCTTCCTCACCGTTTTACGCTAGCAGATAAAATAAAATGTTCAGACAGGAAGCCTAAAGAAGGTAATTCAAAGTACAATATTCTTAGGCACTTTCCAAGGGGAAGCCACTACGCTCTCCAACCTGCTCAAGAACTCAGCCTGCACAGCGTGTTGGGAGCCCTGAGAGCCTGGGGCTCTGCACCAAAGCGCTGGGACTGACCTGCAGCAAAAGGCCAAAAGGCTTTCCTCGTGTCAGTCCCAGGAGGATACAGAGAAGGGCAGCTGAAGGACAAACATCGAGAGTGGGTGAGACAAACACCTCAGACCGTGAACTTACTTTATTCCCTTGGTAGATCACCTTCAACAGAAAATTCCAGCTTTGTGTTTTCTGCTTGGTCCCCCTCAAATGGGAAGTTCTGCTCAGAGGCCCAAAATAGAAAACGGGAAGTTAGCAGAACTGATTTTCCCAACTCCCCCAAAGCAAATCACTGCACCTTGATGGATGAGGACTATCATGGTAAGGTGCTCACCCGCTCTCTGAAAGGAGGTAACACATTGATTTGCCAATTGTGTGCAGAAAACGGCCTACTCCCTGAAGACAGGAACAACCAAGCAGCTTCCTTCCTAAATGAAGAAGGAAAGCAGTTGCATTGACAGTGAAGGGATACCCAGGGTGTTCCCATCAGAACCAAACGCCACTAAAAGTAACCAAGTGCCCCACTTTGATGCAGACACCAACCTCTGAGCTGGCTCCATACAGGCACTTTCCTTAAAGGGCGAGGACTGACGTGACTCCCCTCCCAACTTCCTCATTACTGTTCACGGTATCAGTATTTCCTTAGGGCCCTGTGTTGGAAACTTTCAAGCTGAAGTGCCAGGCTTCATCCCCGTTCCTGCCTGTTCAGTTAGTGTCCAGCCTCATACCGTCAGGTGCATCTCATTTGCATCAGGCACAACTTCAGCTCATTTTCCTATCACAGCTCAACTCCGGTTTGCCACGCCTCGTCATTTCCTCCGCTGTCTCTGGTCTGAATACCTGGCACCCCTGTCTTTCCTCCTGGCCTCTTGCACGAGACTGCCAGATGAGCCTCCTCAGCAACCCGATTGCTCACATCATCCCCTTGTTCCAAGGTCTGCGGCAGCTCCCGAATAGTAACCAAATCTAAATTGCTCACAGTGGTCTGGCCATAGCTACCTAGCGCTTCCCAGCTTGTTACAGTGGGAAGTGCCTGAGCTGGGTGCCAGATGCCTTGGGCGAGAACCCAGCCTAAGGAAGTGTTAGCACTCAGGGGCTGTGTGGATCTGAGCAAGTTATGAAACCTCTTGCACTGGTTTCCTCATTCGTGGAAAGAAGATAATAACACCCACCTAGACAGTGATTAAGGATTAAGTGGGATAACGCTTACAAAGTGGTCACAGTGGGTTCCAATAAGAAAAGGAGTAATTAATGTTTATGGAGTGCTCACTGCAATCCAGGCTCTGTTCTGAGTGCTGTGCACGTACACATGTTTACGCAGGTATAACTACTATCCTCCTCTGACAGAAGAGGAAATTGAGGCAAGAGAAAGTGAAATCACTGAAACCACATAATGACTCAGTAGAAGAACCAGTGTTTGAACTCAAGCAGTGTGGTTCCAGAGTCTGCATACTCAACTCCTCGCTACTCCCCCTCCCTCCAGCTTCCACCAGCTAACACTGCCCACATATCCACTCCGTCCTCTGCATCCGTCCCGGCTTCGCTCCACAGTCCAGTCTCCCCCGATGGGTGCCACGCTGCACTTCCTCTCCAACCTCACCAGACGTCTTAAAAGCAGTAACTGCATTTCCTCTGTACTCAAGCACACCATCTCTCTCCTCTTTATGTTGCCTTCACTCATACATCCGCTTGTAATTGTTCTCCAGTTCTTTCTGTAATCTATTCCCAGAAACTGCATCAGAAAATAGACCACATCTCCAAATTCCAGGGTGTCCCGAAAGAAACGTGTTATTTACACCAACAGCCCAGCTGCCGTGACCAAGCCAGATCCCCTAACTTCCAGTCACTTCCCCAGCAAGCACTTACCCAATAGCTGCCATGTTCGATTCACTAGGTGAAGATGGCACGGGCCCTGACCGCCAGGAGCTCACAGTCTAATGAGGAGACCGTGTTTATGTAGAAAGTTCTAATGAGTTGTGGTCAGCACAAAAATACATGCTGCGACTGGCATCTCCACTTTGGCTCTTCTCACCATGGCATTTCCCACGTTGTCATTCACGGAGGCTGGCACACTGCCCCTTCCTTTTCATCTCTGCTGCCACCCTGTGGTAGACTTGCTCCCCACCTTGTTCCTGAACTTGTGCAATCACCTCCGGACTTACCTCACTGCCTGCCTCATTCTCCGACCCCTCAAAACCGGCCCACCTCCCGCTGCAGAATAACCTATGTTGTCACTCTCATATGTGAAAACCATAGACGTTGATGAACCAAGTGCAAGGTCCTGAGCCTGAACGGACAAAGCTGCCTGGGAACAAACCTGACTTTTTATCCTTGCTTTGCTCCATTTCCTTCCACATAGGTATGCTTCACCTCATATACCACACCCAAGAGGAAACTCTTGCAGTTCTCCAAAAATGATTCACCTTCTTATTCCTGTTGTGTCCGTTGCTGCCCACTCTTTTAGCTCATCATTATCCCTGAAATTCAGATCAAGTCACCTCCTCCAGGAAGCCTTCTCTCATTCTCCCACAATGTGTGATAGATAGTTCCCTTCTCTGATTTGCTTTAGTCGTGCAATTACAGCTCCTTTAATTCTGTCTTGCATTACAAGCATTTGTATGTTTTCTCTTATGGCCTCTGTGTCTTTAGGACAGAACTTTGTCTTTATGATCTTGGTTCAATACAGCACCTGTTATGCCTCAAGCATAATGTGCTGAATAAATAATAAATATGCTCTTTACTTTTTGCATGTGATATAGTGGGAGAAAAATCTCATGGGTATGCAAGGAGGAACTCAGATTTTTTTCTTTTTTTATTATCATCATCTGATTTTTCACCCCTAGGTAAGATGGTAGGCAATAAAGGTACAAAAAATAAAGACACAAAGGCCTGCCCTAAATAAAAGTACATTATCAGGGAGATTGGTACATAGGATAAATAAAACAAAAGATACATGCAAGACAATATAAATTGCAAAATTATCACAGTTCTGCCACCAAGTAGTTGTGCGTCCTTGGGAAAATTACTTATTCTGTGAGGTAAAATTATAAAATTAAAATTCATAGGCAGTGTATGAATTTATTATTCTAACCACTGGATGGCCTGCTCTGCTAATGGATGGCCCTTCCATATTAGTAAGTGCCAATATATCTGCAAAAATTATTATATTAATTAGTTCTAGGGAAATTAAGTATAAACAACCAAAGAAAGATAAAAACCAGCAACTGAAATTGATAATTAGACAATGAGAAAAATCAGTTATATGTGTTTCACTGGCACCAGTAGATGATTTTTTTTTCATTGGCTGCCAGTCTGCTGTTTGTAGTCAGGGGACAAGTCTGCGAAATACCCTTATGTGCTTGGTCAGCATTTTGGTGTCCTCCTAGCTGGAATGTGATCTACAGCAGCAAACTGATGGACACAGCCGGGTTAGGGTTCAGCGGAAATGGCTGGGGCTTGATTAGTGACAATTTCAGTTGAAAGGTGAGTCTGAGAGATGTTAAGTGATGCACAAAGATACACAGCTCATTAATGACAAAGCAAAGACGAGAAATTCCCCAAAGCCATGAAATGCAGGGTATGTGTATCTGGGCTTCTCCACCAGCACAGGCATGAAGATACTGGGAGATGCCGCTCCTCCACCACGCGCCCAAAATGGAAATTAGATCACCCTCCAAGGTTCATGATTCAAACGATCAAAAATTAATAATCACGAGTGCCCTCAGCGGTCCCGGATCTATCTCTTGCTTCAACAGTGTTTGGATGGAGCAGACCCAGGGACACCCCTTCTTCCAGCCTCCAGCCACTCACCTGCGTCTTACCCAGTCACCATCTTCAGAACCACTTCCGGGACCAGCCAACACACCGGTGTGTTTTTTTCTACCTTAACTCCTTGCTGCCAAACAACCATGAGCTCACAAATTCATCAAAATTATTCCACGCAGGTGGCGGCTGCGGTCAACCGCCTGGCCAACCTGCATCTGCCGGCCGCCCACACCTACCTCTCTCTGGGCTTCTATTTCTACCTGGATGATGTGGCTTTCGAGGGCATGGGCCGCTTCTTCCGCGAGTTGGAGGAAGCATCTCTAAAGTTGCAAAACAAGCGTGGTGGCCGCATTCTCTTCCAGGACGTGCTGACGCCATCTCTGGCCTTGAAGAGGAGCCTGAACCAGGCGCTTTTGGAGCTGCAGGCCCTGAGTTCTAGCCACACAGACCCTCAGCTCTGTGACTTTCCGGAGAACCACTTCCTGGGTGAGGAGGTTTAAACTCATCAAGAAAATGGGTGGTCACCTGACTATCCACAGGCTGGCCGGCCCCCAGGCTAGGCTGGGAAGGTATCTCTTTAAAAGGCTCACCCTCAAGCACTGCTAGGAGCCTTTGGAGCCCAGACACCTTTGAGGGGCCCCTCTGCATCCCCTGGTGTCTGTCTTTTCCTTGAGCCTCTCCCCAAAACTACTAGCCATTCTTTTAACCACCCTGGAGCCCCCTGGACCAAATGAAACTATAAAGCTTTTTACAGCAAAATAAATTAAAAAATTAATAATCACAACAGCCATATGTTTTGTCACCTTAAAGAGAGTTGCTTAATAATACAACTAGAGGCCCATTGCACAACATTCGTGCACAGGTAGGGTCCCTAGGCCTGGCCGGTGATCAGGGCCGATCTGTGAGGTGACCAACAGGGTGGTCGGGGGCCCCCGCTGGCACTGGCCTTGGCTGGCCTGGCACCACCTACTCGCTGACCCCATCCCCTGCCACCACTGCCAGTCACCTCCCTCGGCAGGAGGCGACTAGGGGGTCAATTGGGGGAACCCCCCACTATCACCTGTGTTGGCTGGCCTGGAGCCTGCAGGCTGGAGGCAGCACCTATGTTGAGCATCTACCCCCTGGTGGTCAGTGCACGTCATAGAGACCAGTCATTCCACTGGTCCTTCTGCCGTTTGGTCGATTTGCATATTAGGCTTTTATTATATAGGATTGAAAACACTTACATCTCATTTTAAAAAGACTCAATAATATCCAAAATATATAAGGAATTCATACAACTTAACAAAAGGAAGACAAACAATCCAATTTAAAAATGGGCAAAGGACCTAAATAGACACTTCTCCAAAGTGAACATACAGATGGCCAAAGAGACATATGAAAAAATGCTCAAAGTCACTGATCATCAGAGAGATACAAATTAAAATGGCCATGAGGTATCACCTCACACCTGTCAGAATGGCTACCATCAAAAAATCAACAAAGAACAAGTGCTGATGAGGATATGGAAAAAAGAGAACCCTAGTACACTGCTGGTGGGAATGCAGACTGGTGCAGCCATTATGAAAAATAGTATGAAGTTTCCTCAAAAAATTAAATCTGAAAATGCCATTTGACCCAGTGATCCCACTTCTAGGAATATATCTTAAGAAACCCGAAACACCAATAAGAAAGAATGTATGTATCCCTATGTTCATAGCAGCACAATTTACAATAGCTAAGATCTGGAAGCAGCCAAAGTGCCCATCGGTAGATGAGTGGATAAAAAAGCTGTGGTACATTAATACCATGGAATACTGTGCAGCAGTTAAAAGAAGAATCTCTTACCCTTTGAGACAGCATGGAGGGACCTGGAGAGTATCATGCTAAGTGAAATAAGTCAGTCAGAGAAAGACAAGTATCACATGATCTCACTCATATGTGGCATCTAAGTAACAAAATAAACTGATGAACGGAGTGGATCCAGAGACATGGAAGCATGGAACAGAGTGGGGCATCTCAGAGGGAAGGTGGGGGAGGTGGATGTGTGGGAGGCAACCAACCAAAGATCTTGTATGCATATATGCATAACCCATGGACACAGAAAATAGGGTGTGTGGCAGGGTTAGGGCAGGCTGGAGGGAGTCCATAAGGGAAAAAAAGGGACATATGTAATACTTTCAATAATAAAGAATTATTTTTTTTAAAAAAACTCAAAACTTTTTAACTAAAAGCAGTTTATGACAAGTAGTTATGTCCTAGGCTAGAATCTTCCCTGACAAAAGTCAATCTTTACCTAAACTAAGCCTGTCTTTGGAATATTAGTGTAAAGTCCCTTTTTTTACAAACCCCTCAGGGCACAACCAATGCACCAGGGAAGAGACCATAAATCCTCCCATTGTTATTGTTATGTTCATTGTTCACTGTTAACTATCCTATACCCACCTAGGTAAAAGATGTGTCTTATCATTTTACTTTTCATCCAATCCCAGAGTTTTCCCCACTTTGCTTTCTCCAGCCTCCCTAATCTATCACCAATGGATTTCTTGTGACCCACTTGTGTCTTCTGTTTTGATTGTAATGTATAAAATAAGATGAAACACTGCCATTCTCTGGAACATTTTCTCAATGCCTTGAGATTTTGCTTCCAGGCAGTTGTCAACAGTTTGGCTCAAATAAACTCACAAAAATTCTTCAGAGGTTTGACTGTTTCTTACATTGACAATACATAGTTTGTAAAATCAGGGAGCCAGGCTGCCTGGCCATAATCACCACTTTTAACTGTACTAGTATATGGGGTGCTTGCCCTGCAGCAGGACAGGCCTTCCCTGAGCTTGTCAGGTTAGCATGTGGCCACACTTTGTTACATCGTTTTGCAAACACTCTTTATCAGATTAAGGAAGTTCCTTTTATCTATCCTTATTGAATTTTTAACATAAATAGAGGCTGAATTTTAGGTGAAGTTTTTGGGGGGTTTTTTAGTGTCTTTCAAAAAATTTATATGGTTTTTCTCCTCTAAACCTCTAATGCTGTGATTTACAGTGATTTTTCTACTGTTAAACTGTGTTTCTGAAATAAACCCATATTTATGAAAAAAAAAAAAAAAAAGACTCAATACAAAGAGTGGTTGTCACTCACATAATCATAGGAAAGTGAGACCACAGAGGCAAACGTAGGCAGTGCTGACCCAAGCTCTCTCCTGGTGAAAGGAGTCTTAGCCAGCAGATTTTGAGTTTGACATTTCTGGGCCATGGCTATTCCCATGGTAGAGGTGAATGTCCTACTTTGCCCCAACATGGCATACAGGTCATTGGACGGACTCTCCTCTAGCTCCAATTCTGTGCTCCTCAAGCCTGGTTATTGATTGGTTTGCTATAAGGTTTGTCTGTTGGAATGCAATCTGACGATCAAGCTGATGAGTATTTTGATTTCTGGGATAGTTGTCTTTGTAATCACAAGTTAATCAACACATCAGTCTCATTAGCTGTGAATATGAGACCTCTTCTGAGAAGCAGATGCCCCCTCAGTAGGCCCACAAAATCAAGTCTCCAGGCCTGAAAGGCTGAGGTCTAAACCTTGGAACTTGGAAAATTCTGCTGTAAAGATACCTCCAGAAAGACAGTGGATTCCCTTGTCTTAGAGACTTACTTGCCCATTACACATGCCATGTGCCCTCTCTTCAAACTCTTCTACTTGGTACTTAAGTTAGGTAAGGGCTAAGTTGCTTTCTCCTTGACTGATTGAGGATTTAGCATGCTAAAGTCAGAACTACAAACGGTATGGTTCCTTTCTCAAGTAAAATAGACAAAAATTTAAGGTCTCAACTGTGAACTATGACTTGGTCTTAGGTGTAGGTCATTTATCAAAGAAAAATAACTAAGCAACCAAGAAGTGATTTCAAAACAATAAAATTATTTTTCCACTTCTCAAACATTGTCAAAGGGAATCAGTCCCAGCAACAATTCATAAAGCCCTCTTCTTTTCATATGGTTACTTCACATCACTCAAACTCTTTCCATGTTACTTCTCTCCTTTATTTTTTATTATTTTTCTTTATTGATGAAGGTATTACATATGTGTCCTTATCCCCCATTGACCCCCCACTCATGCCCTCACTCCCCTGGTGTCTGTGTCCAATGGTTAGGCTTACATACATGCATACAAGTCCTTTGGTTGATCGATCTCTCCCCCTTACCCCCACCCTCCCCTACCTTCCCTCTGAGGTTTGGCGGTCTATTGATGCTTCTTTGTCTCTGGATCAGTTTTTGTTCATCAGTTTATGTTGTTCATTATATTCTATAAATGAGTGAGATCATGTGGTATTTATCTTTCTCTGACTGACTTATTTCACTTAGCATAATGCTCTCCAGTTCCATCCATGCTGTTGCAAATGGTAAGAATCCCCTCTTTTTTATAGCAGCGTAGTATTCCATTATGTAGATGTACCACAGTTTTCTAATCCATTCATCTACTGATGGGCACTTAGGCTGTTTCCAAATCTTAGCTATGGTAAATTGTGCTGCTATGAACATGGGGGTGCATATATCCTTTCTGATTGGTGTTTCTAGTTCCTTGGGATATATTCCTAGAAGTGGGATCACAGGGTCAAATGGGAGTTCCATTTTTAGTTTTTTGAGTTACTTCTCTCCTTTAGATTCTCCCTCCAAAGTGCCTCTTCCAGACATACTCCTCAAATCTCAGTCCTAGTCCTCCTTTTCCCTTTAGTTGCATCACAAGAGCCCAACAGAACTTGTCTGGCAATATTAAACCATGCAGGAAACTTGGAGATAGAAAAAAAAAATGAATAAGTGAAACCATAACCATTATTTGTAGCCAGTAAAAAAAGCATGCCTCAAAATTATCATACATTGTAAATAATGGTCTGTTTATATATAGATATAATTTAAAGATGCCAAATTAACTAGGAAATGATACAAAGAAAAGAAAGTGCTTAAATTTTTTAAGCATCCACAATGTTTAAGAGACTCATGAAAGACATTCTGCTACCGGATATTAAAATATACTATAATACTATAGTAATCAGAACAGCATGATACTGGCATAAAAACAAACACATACATACAATGGTATAGATAACCCAGAAATAAAACTATACATTTATGGTCAATTCATCTGTGATAAAGGAGGCAAGAATATACAATGGGATAAATGTGTTCAATAAATGGTATTGGGAAAATTAGACAAACACATGCAAAAGAATAAAACTGTATCACTTTCTTACACTATATACAAGAGTAAATTCAAAATGAATTAAAGACTTTAATGTAAGACTCAAAACCATAAAACTCTTAGAACATAACATAGGCATAAACTCTTTGACATCATTCTTAGTAATATTTTGGGGGACATGTCTCCTCAAATAAGGGAAACAAAAGAAAAAATAAGTAGAATAACATCAAACTAAAGAGTTTTTGTGCAGTGAAGGAAACCATTAACAAAGTGAAAAGACAGCCTATTGAATGGGAGAAGATATTTGCCAATGATATATCTGATAAGGAGTTAACATCCAAAATATTATAAGGAACTCATATAATTTAAAACCAAAAAAACAAACAATCTGACAAAAATGGGCAGAGAACCTGAATAGACATTTCTTCAAGAAGGACATACATATGGCCAATAGACATATGAAAATCTGCTCAACATCATTAATCATTAGGTAAATGCAAATTAAAATCACAACGAGATATCACCTCACACCTGTAAATGGCTATCATCAACAAATCAACAAATAAGCGTTGGTAAGGATGTGGAGAAAAGGGAACTCTCACACATTGTTGATAGAATTGTAAATTGGTGCAGCCACTATGGAAAACAGTATGGAGGTCCCCAAAGATTAAAACTAGAACTACCATATGACCCAGCAATTCCATTCTGAGTATTTATCTGAAGAAACCCAAAACACTAATTCGAAAAGACATATGCACCCCTATGTTAGTTGCAGCATTATTTACAATAGCCAAGACATGGAAGCAATCTAAATGTCCATCAAGAGACAAATGGATATTTAATTGTTATATGTGTTAATTGATCCATTAAAAATTTTATTGAGTAAAAAAAGAGAGACAAATGGATAAATAAGATGTAGTACATACATACAATGGAATATTACTCAGCCATAAAAAAGGATGGAATCTTCTCATTTGCAACAACTTGGGTAGACCTAAAGGGTATTACACTAAGTGAAATAAGTCAGACAGAGAAAGACAAATACCATATGATTTTGCTAATATGTAAAATCTAAAAAACAAAATAACAGACAAAACAAAAACAAGGCATAGATACAAAGAACAGACTGATGGTTGCCAAATGGGAAAGGACCTGGGGTCATGGTTGAAAATGGGAAGGGATTAAGAAGTACAAATTGCCAGTTATTAAAAACAGTCACAGGGATGTTAAGTACAGCATAGGGAGTACAGTCAATTATATTGTCATAACTATGTATGGTGTCAGAGGTGTACTAGCATTTCCGGAGTATCACTTCATAAGTTATATAAATGTCTAATCACTATGTTATATGTCAGCTCTAATTGAAAAAATAAAAAAATATTTTTAAAAAAAGATACTTGAGACAATCATAATATATTAATTGAGCACCTACTATAAGAATTGTTTTGGAAAGGATACTGTGTCAGGGTTCCAAATCCACCCTTACATTTGGATATTTACTAGAATGACTCAGCTTCTAGTTGTACTTACAGCTAAGATGTCTTACAGCAATGTAAAAAGGACATGTAACCAGATCATAAGGGAGAAGTGTAGAGGATTTCATATAGAGACATCCTGATGCTCTCTCTCTCTCTCATGAGAGATCACATGCTCATAATGTATCACCTACCGAAGCTCCTTAGACAACCCAGTGCTCGAGGATTTTATTGGGAATTGGTCATGTAGGCAGCTACTCTCTGCCTAGAACATAAAAAATTTTAAACTCCCAGAGTTTATGCAAATGTCCAACATAAACTCCAATGCTTGCACAAAACCCTAGGTACAATGAACCACACCTATCAGTTACCTGTTGACTGAGAGCACTCTGAGAACCAAATTCCTAGATGTCAGCCAAGGACCAACCTTGATAACAGGACTTGCTAAGGGTGGTAGCCTCAGGCCTGCTATGTTAACTAACTCTTTCCTGCAAAAAGACCCACTTCTTACCCTTGACACAATTAAATTTAAAGAAATAACATTTATATGCATATAGTAGGTATACAATGCTGGATAACACTAAAGCAACATTTTCCAAAATGTCCTCTAGACAGACTTTATCAGAATCACCAGGGGTCTTGTCAACCTACTGGCTATAACTCAAAGCATTATGCTAAGCGAAATAAGCCAGCCAGAGAAAGATAAGTATCACATGATCTCATTCATTTGTGGAATATAATGAACAACATAAACTGACAAACAAAAATAGATCCAGAGACAGAGAAGTATCCAACAGACTGTCAAATCTCAGAGGGAAGGCAGGGGGGAGGAAGGGTGGGGGTGGAGGGGAGATAAGAGATCAACCAAAGGACTTGTATGCATGCATATAAGCATAACCAATGGACACAGACAGTAGAAGGGGTGAGGGCCTGTGCTGGGGGATGAGGGATGGGAGCGGGCTGGGAGAGGTCAATGGGGGGAAAACGAAACATGTGTTATACTTTCAACAATAAAGAATTTTAAAAAAGAAAGATCAACCAAAGAACTTGTATGCATATAAGCATAACCAATGAACACAGACAATAGGGGAATGAAGGCGTGGGCTGGAGGCAGGTTGGGAGAGGTCATGGGGGGATGGGGGGGGAGAAGGGGACATATGTAATACTTTCAATAATAAAGAATTTTTAAAAAGTAAAAAAAAGTAGAAGAATCAGGCATCAGTCAAAGCCACAGGTTCAGATGCGATAATAGAATACCTTGAATACCATAATGAAAAATTCAAATGTGATTGCATAGCCATGGGAAACCACTGGACGTTTTTGCTTTTTCTTCACCAGCTAATAATAAGATCAAAACAGCATTGTATGTAGATGACTCTGACCACCTTACATAGAACATGAAGGGTAAAAATAGTAAGCCAGGAAACCAGAACCTGGGAAAGAAAATGATCATAAGTAACATGTAGAGACTGCTCAGTGGGAGTTAGGCACTATGGTCCAAGGTGATTTACATGAATTCTATGTCAACCTTCTAAAATAGGTGCTATTGTCCAAATTTATTGAAAATTTTGCCCAACGTCACACAAAGAATTCAAACCTAGATGATGTGATCCCAGAACTCATATACTTACTCACTATCCACCAGACCTGTGAGACAGAAAGTCGGGACAGTAGAAAAAGAAATCAGTGGTAGGCCAGGGCCTGTGGAAACGGAGAGGAAGTAATCCCGGGTAACTCCCACTCTTGTCTTTCCTCCCTGTGGGCACTTTATTCTTTTTTTTTTTGTTAATATATTTTATTGATTTCTTACAGAGAGGAAGGGAGAGGGATAGAGAGTTAGAAACATCAATGAGAGAGAAACATCAATCAGCTGCCTCCTGCACGCCCCCCACCGGGGATGTGCCCGCAACCAAGGTACATGCCCTCGACCGGAATCGAACCCGGGACCCTTGAGTCCGCAGGCCGAAGCTTTATCCACTGAGCCAAACCGGTTCTGGCATGTGGGCACTTTATTCTAAGATGACAGACAGAAAATCATATTCCAAAAATAGTAGAAGAGCGAAAGAGGGAACAAAAGCTAGAAATCGTCACATTTTTCTGAATGAGATAAGAGAGGTGAAGAATAAATAGGAGTTACAGCTTCTTCTTGACCAAGACAGAGAGAAAGAAATGAAGTACCACCTGCATCTCAATCCAAAGAGAGGAGTGGACACCCGGTAGCATCCTGTTATCTTTAACATCTCAGAAATTTATACTATTAAAAATCTTCCTTCCTGTTTATTTCCCTCTGACATAATGCAATCCCAAAATCACTTAATAACTGAACTACTCTTGAGACTGTAATTCTTGTGTGTGTGTGTGTGTGTGTGTGTGTTTTGTTGTTTGTTTTTATTGTTTAAAGTATTAATGTCTCCTTTTTTCCCAATTGACCCCTCCCTCCACTACTCCCATCCCAGAGGGCAAGCTCCCATTGCCCCAGTGTCTGTGTCCATTGGTTATACTAATATGCATGCCTACAAGTCCTCTGAGACTGTAATTCTTAAAACACCTAATATTAAAACTCCAGAATCATCACAGAAATGTTTATTGATCACTTGATTGATTGCATACAAAGTTTTGGAGATGCTCGAGTAAGACACTAACCCTCAAGGCTTTAGAGGACACAGTACAGTAATCTGCCCAATCTATAAATATCTATCTTGGTACCTCATAAAACCCAGAATTAAGCAACAAGACATGACAAGACACTACTTACAAGGAATTAATCTGTTGCCTCAATTGGCATTAAGCAGGGAGCCAAAGGCCATTAAAACAAGTTGAAATTAATGTAGCAAAATAACGCAGTCCTAGGGTACTGATCTTATCATTTTGAAAATGACTCTAAAATCCTTATTAGCCATTAACCTAACTTCTAAGCAAGCTGTCTGTATCTCTCCTACTCAAAATCCCCATCAGCCAATTCAAGCACTCAGAAGTACGGCCAAGAAATGACAAAGAGGAACAATTTGAACAAAATCTTCAAAACCTTTGACCCCACCCGGATGGCCTGTGGAATGTACCCTGCTATTGGAGAAAATTCATTCTGATTCAGATATCCAGCTGAGTTACTGCCTGTGTGGGAATTCTTTTCCCCTAAGAGGTAATGTCAATAATGTTATTTGCTCGTTTATGGTTACAGCACTCTCACATGGAATAAAAGAATGAAAGGAGACATGACCTGCCTTCAAGAATCTCATAAGAGCCAAAACCAGTTTGGCTCGGTGGATAGAGCGTCGGCCTGCAGACTGAAATGTCCCAGGTTTGATTCCGGTCAAGGGTATATACCTCGGTTGCGGGCACATCCCTAGTGGGAGGTGTGCAGGAGGCAGCTGGTCGATGTTTCTAACTCTCTATCCTTCTCCCTTCCTCTCTGTAAAAAATCAACAAAAATATTTTTAAAAAAAGAATCTCATAAGAAAGATGGGACAGACAGATAAAAACAATATGAATACCCACAGGTAAATATTTATGAATGGTGGTAAAACCATGGGTCATGGAAGTCAAATGACCGAAGTTTAAACCCTGCCTCCACTAGTCACCATCTTCAGCAAGCTTTATAACCCTCTCTAAGCCTCAGTTTCCCCTTCTGAAAACTGAGTTAATAATTCCCACATCTTAGGTTGTTGTGAAGAGTTAGTAACATAATGAACATAGAATGCTTAGCACACAAAAATTCAACAAGTGAGCTGCTACTGTTATTCGAAAATTATATTTTACTTTTACTACTATTACTACTCCCCCTACCACCATGGCTACTCTCATCTCTATGTTGCCCATACCTTAAAGATAAGGAGGCTCCCGGGCTGCAGGAAGGGCTCCAGTGCAGATGGAATCGTTCCTCTCAGGCAGGGAAGTTAAGAGGCTCATGGTGTGTCGGAATGTCAAAAAAGAATATTTCAGATGGAGGAGATAGCTGTGGAAGGGAGGCAGCCTAGCCTAGATAAAGCAGATAAGTCAGTTTGCTCTCAAAGGCTTCCTGAGCTGAGGGAGGGCACATGTTCACAGGTCATATGATTTTCAGAGCTGGAAAGTGCCTTAGAAATCCTTAAGTTAGGGAAAAAAAAAAATCAAATCCACAAAAATGTATTTGTGGCATTTTGGATAGCCACAAAAATTGTATGCCTTCCTCTAGTGTTATTTGAAATATTGAAATAATTTCAGTATGGGGGGAAGGGGATAGATGGATGCAATGGTATTTGGGGGAAAAAAATTATTTTTGATCTTGAAAGATACATATTTCTCCTTCGATCATGTGGCAACAATGTGAGCACAGAATCTGCTTGCTCACCACCAGCTTTTCAGTTGTAAGTAACGGGGAAAGCAGAGCTGGAGCAGGTTACTCCCAACGTCAAACTTATCTGCTGCTTTGTTTTCAGATGTCCTAGGACCCTGTCACCCTGGCTCTGACACCCCCCAGATGGGGCCAGGACAAAGGCACCATAAGATTCAAGTGACTGCTCTTAGACACACAACTAGTTGGCAAAGGAGAGAAACAGGAGTCCTGCTGATGGGGAGGAAGTTCGGAGGAGGAAACAGAAAAGGCAGTGAGGGCTTAGAACAACGTGCTGTGGAAAATCAAATAATGTGGGCAGCTTACGTAGATTTGAGCAAGAAAGCGACGTAAGCAAGATGATTTTTTAGGAAAAGCATTCTTGCTGCTGTATACAAAGCACAATAAATTAACCATGTCAGATTCCTTATCTCCACGGAACCTAGAATGAAAAATCAACAAGATATATTTAAAGGGAAAATCCAGTTGTAATTCTTTTCATTTGAGGATGTTTTCTATTTAAAATCCATGCTTAACCCACTTTAGAAATGAAGTTAAAATGTAATGTATTTTTTTCTCTCAGTTGGTTATAAAAAACTTAAAGGCTAAGCAGCTAAAAGAAAATTCTGTTTTCTGCTTTTTTTTTAAGACAGAAAGTTACAAACTAAGCACACAGCAGCTCAGACTTTTTTGGGGTGTTCGCCAAGTCCCGCCTCCTTTAGAGATGTCCTTTGGCTCTGGCAACCTGAAGATACGGAGTTCCCCTCAGCTCCGATTTTCAAGCCAGGGCACTGGAGGCAGCTATTTTCCCAAGAGAGTCCTCATAGTTTGAATCCTCCTTTCCTTCCCAGGACAACTATGTGCCTATTGACCTAGTACAGACCTGTGTTCTTGGTAGGTTTTCAGCAAATATTTAATGACCCTGGCCTTCAAGACTCAGCCACCACCCTTAGCTTTCATAGCCTTTTCTCAAAGGGGAAAGAATAAAATGAGAACTTTAAGATTGCAATTTATTCTACTTAGCCACTGCCCCTACCAGTTATCAAAGGCTTTGCCGGTGGGAATGCTCGTAAAGAGCAGCATAAACACACCCATGTTTGAGTTGCCATCTGAAACCAAAGTCAAATACATTTGCAGCCTTCCACGTGCTGCCCAATAAACTGCAGTGTTTTCTCAGAAGAAAGGAGGGTGTCCCTTTGCTCTTGGCAATGTGGGGAATAGGCAGGGATTGGGGCAGAAAGCTACCAAGAAGAGGAACCTAGAGGACTCTGCTTAACGCTGTATTTGCAGCGCCCTGCCATTATGCACACTGCAAGTTCATTGGACAGCTCAGGTTTTATCAGGAAAGGAGCTCTAGCTGACGGAGCTGATGAGTAAGCCCCTACATCCAAGACATCCCTTGGCCTGCCCCTGGAGAGTAGATGAAGAGGTGAAAGGCCAGAGTGGGGAAAACCTTAAAAATGATGAAAATCGACCATCGGTGTGTCACTCTGGTATGAGTCTCTGACGTCTCTCTAGCTATTTAGGTCCTGGGAAGCCTCCCGGCCCAGGCAGGTAAGTAGTTCAGAACCCTTAATCGGAGTGAAACCATCAAGTCCTTCCATACCCATCATCAGCACGTTTTACCTGACTCACTTCCTGTGTTGGGTTTGACAACAAATGAATTATTTTCGAAGACATAATACCATAAGTGGTACAAAACTCAAAAGTTATACAAGAAAATACTGTGAAATAGGACATCCCTGCCCACCTGTATCTCTCAGCTACTCAACAACTGTTCCAGTCTCATATCTATATCTATATCTATATCTGTATCTATATCTATATCTATATCTATATCTATATCTATATCTATATATCTATCTGTGCCCAATACCCAAGCGCTTTAATCACTTTAGCTTTATAATACTTGTTCTGCAGAGCATTTGTGCTTCTCATTGCTGTTCTGATTCAGGAAACTTTTCTGGCAATTCTTGCTCTTTTATTTTTCCATATAAACTTTAGATTCAGCTTCTCTAGGCATACATGGTCCCTTTTTACTTTGTATTTTGGTGCCAACTTCTGTTTTCTAAATATTCTGCAATTTCAGTTTCAAGAATTATTTAAAGAGTATAATTTCCAGGAAGTCAGGCTTTTTCTTTTTTCTATCTTTATTTTTAATGTCCGATTGTATTGCATTGTCATCAGAGTATACTGTCTATTTTTACTTGGGAGAATTTATTGCCGTTTTCTTTGTGGTTTCATATGTAGTTAATTTGTGTGACTGCTCTACTGTTACTTTAAAGGAAAGCACAATGTTTTCAGAGTATGAAGCTTGATGAATATCTGTTCGAGCTATCATACTGATTATGTCATGTAGACAGTTCGTATCCTTCCTTGTCTTTTTTAAAGTTTGTGTGTCGTAGTTGAGAGATAAGAATTAAATTTTTCTATTATTAAATAACTAGAGGCCCGGAGCATGAAATTTGTGCATGGCCGGGGGGTGGAGAGGAGTGGTCTCTCAGCCCAGCCTGCACCCTCTCCAATCTGGGACCCCTCAAGAGATGTCCGACTGCCAGTGGGATAGGGCCTAAACAGGCAGTCAGACATCCCTCTCACAATCCAGGACTGTTGGCTCCCAACCGTTCGCCTGCCTGCCTGCCTAATTGTCCCTAACCACTTCTGCCTGCCAGCCTGATCACCCCCTAACCACTCCCCTGCCAACCTGATTGACGCCTAACTGCTCCCCTGCCGGCCCGATTGCCCCTAACTGCCCTCCCCTGTCGACCTGGTCACCCCTAACTGCCCTCCCCTGCTGGCCTGATTGCTCACAACTGCCCTCCCCTGCCAGCCATCTTGTGTGTTGGAGTGATGGTCAATTTGCATATTACCTTTTTATTATATAGGATTTTTGTCTATTCCTAAGTTTCCTGTAACTTTGGCACCATGTTTTCCATGAGAATTTATTCACCACATTAAATTACCCTGAGTTACATCCTTTACCATTATCAAGTGCCCTTTTCATCTAATTTAATGCTTTTTAAAAAAAATATATTTTATTGATTTTTCACAGAGAGGAAGGGAGAGGGATAGAGAGAAACATCAATGAGAGAGGAACATCGATCAGCTGCCTCCTGCACACCTCCCACTGGGGATGTGCCCACAACCAAGGCACATGCCCCTGGCCGGAATTGAACCTGGGACCCCTCAGTCCACAGGCCAATGCTCTATCCACTGAGCCAAACTGGCTAGGGCAATGCTTTTTGTTCTGATTACAACCAGAACAAATAGGAGGGAGGGAGCATTAGTCATCTTCCTCTCTCTCTCTCTCTCTCTCTCTCTCTCTCTCTCTCTCTCTCTCAGTCTGTGTCACTCAGCTTGGGCTGCCCTAACAAAATACCATAAACTGGATGTGGCTTACACAACAAAAATTTATTTTCTCACACTTCTGGAGGCTAGAACATTCCCAGGTGCAGGCATGGTCAGGTTCACATGAGAGCTCTCTGGCTTGCAAAAGGCCACCTTCTCGCTCTGTCCTCACGTGGAAAGAGAAGGCTCTAGTGTCTCTTCCTCTTTTTGTAAGGACACCAGTTCTATCAGATCAGGACCCACCCTTATGATTGCATTTACCTTTAATCAGCTCCTTGAGAACCTATCTCCTGTGTAGAATCACATGGCGGGTTTGGGCTTCAAGATATGAGGGGTGCACAATTCCACCTATAGTAACATCTTAGCCCAACTCCATCTTTAGCCGTTCTGGGCTTCATTGTTTCAGATGCACCTCATATATGACACATGACTGGACTTCACTCTCTTTGTAAACTTGAGAGTCTCTTTTCATAGGTGAGGTAGACTATTTAAATGTATTGTTATATATGTTTGGTCAAGAATTGGTTCTCACATTTTATATTATGGTTCCCTTCTCTTGCTTTATATTCCACTGTGTATTCTGCTTTGTTGTGATGCCAGCTTGATTTTTTATTTTTTACTTGTAATAGTTTGATTTTTATTTGGACGATAGAAGAATTTTCCTTTGTCTTTGAGGACTGGTAAATTTACTTGGATACATGTCAGTGTTGATCATTCTGTATTAGGCTTTCCTGGGCCACAGCATGTCCTGTCCATTTGTAAATTCAGTGTTATTTTGCTTTCTAAAGCATTTTACTGAATAATATCTCCAGGCTTCTTCTTAAAGGATATAAATAATGTATATGTTGCAATTCTTTTGTCTTTCAAATCTTTCATATTCTTTTTCTTCCATTCTAACTTCATTTATTTCTTATTTATTTTATTCACTTCTCTCATTTCTGTCATCCTATTTTTCACTGCTGTCAGTGTCTAGCCTCCGTAGTGATTATTCCAATGTGCCTGCATTTCCGTAGTGACTTCATTTTCCCTTCTGCTTCCTTCCTGAGCTCTAGAAGTTCTTGCTTGATCTTCTGTGGCATTCCCATTATTTTCCCTGAGCTCTCAATTGTTCCCTGGGCCTCTTTATTGATTTACTATGTTCTATTTGTCCATCACCATTTATTTGCTCATCATTTTCAGTATCTTGCTGGCACTTGTTTATTGTGAGCATTTCCTTCTACCACACATATACTCTGTCCCCTCCCTCCTTTTGTCATGTACTAGCTTTGCATAGAGCCTGTGCTGGGTGCCCTTTTATTCTTATCTGTAAACTAGGGGCCCTGTGCACAAATTCGTGCGCCTTGAAAGGAACTGTAGGTAACAAGGCTGCAGTGGGCACAGGGGCAGGTCTTGGCCCATCCTCCATGCCCCTGTATGGCCCCTTCCGCCACAGCCCTGGGTCCCCTGTCTGCCTGCAGCCCCACTCTCACTGCCGCAACCACTCCCATGAGCTGACAGCGCCAGCCCCACTCACACCCACTGACAGCGCAGAGCAATTGGGACTGGTTCCAAAAGCAGATGCAAGCAGGGCAGTGCCATCAACAGGTGCAAGCGGTGGCTGCTACCCCGATTGTCCCTCAGGAGCAGGGAGAGGTGGAGAAGCCCTGAGGGGCAATCTGGGCCAGTGCCAGGCTCTAGCAGCGGGTGCAAGAAGTGGCTCCACTGCCGGCAGCAGGTGAGAGCACCTGCTGAACACAGGAGCAAAGAATTTGCAGTAACCACCAGAGGCTCACCCCAATGACAGCGACCGGCACCCCGCCTTGGTCTGATGCCTCCACTCACCTGCTCTACCAGCAGTCATGGCCGACACCCACCACGTCCCACACTCTGCAGCCTGCTACCAACACCCGGCATGTTCCACATGTGCCCCCTGGTGGTGAGTGCACATCATAGTGACCGATTGTTCGGTTGTTCCGCTGTTCAGTCTATTTGCATATTAGGGTTTTATATATATATAGATGGAGTTCACTCTTCCTGGACTTTGGAGGTGGTTTACGTTGGGGATGGTGAGTATGTCCAGCAGCAGGAATGCTCCTGGTCTCAGGAGAAGCTCCTTGTGACAAGGCTGTGTGTGTGCGCCTTATTTTAGCTTTTACCGCTCTCCAGCCAAGAGATACTGGCACAGGACACAGTTCAACCTCTATCCTCCACCTGCCTCACCAGGGTCAGAACAAACGTGGCCTTGCTACATGTATTTTTTTTTTAATTCAGCTCTACTGTCTCCACTTTTCTGTGGGGTCAAATAGGTTCCGGGGATGCTCCAGCAACTCGCCCCCTCACACACACACATACACTCACAGACATGCAGATACTATTTTTGTGATTCCAAAAAAAGGATCATTGATTTTGTCCCTCAGAGTGTCCTCTACTTAAAAATAATGGTTTCCTTGACAATGAGGTATCACCTCGCACCTGTCAGAATGGCTACCATCAACAAATCAATAAATGGCAAGGATGTGGAGAAAAGGGAACCCTAGTACACTGCTGGTGGGAATGCACACTGATGCAGCCATTATGGAAAATAGTATGGAGTTTCCTCAAAAAATTAAATGTGAAAATGCCATTTGACCCAGTGATCCACTTCTAAGAATATATTGTAAGAAACCCAAAACACCAATCAGAAAGAATGTATGCACCCCTATGTTCATAGCAGCACAATTTACAATAGCTAAGATCTGGAAACAGCCCAAGTGCCCATCAGTAGATGAATGGATAAAAAAGCTGTGGTACATTTATACCATGGAATACTATTCATCTATGAAAACGAAGGATCTCTTACTCTTTGAGACAGCATGGAGGGACCTGGAGAGTATCATGCTAAGTGAAATAAGCCAGTCAGAGAAAGACAAGTATCACATGATCACACTCATATATGGAATCTAATTAACAAAGTAAACTGATGAACGGAGTGGATCCAGAGTCATGGAAGCATGGAACAGAGTGTAGAATTGCGGAGGGAAGGCAGGGGAGGGTGGGTATGTTGGAGGTAACCAACCAAAGACCTTGTATGCATATATGCATAACCCATAGACACAGACAATGGGCAGTGAGGGCCTGGGGTGGTGGGTGGGGCAGGCTGGAGGGGGTCAATGGGGGGAAAAAGGGGGACATATGTAATACTTTCAACAATAAAATTTAAAAAAAAAAAAGATTTCCTGCCAGCTTTGTCTGCGGTCTGTATCCTGAAACACCCCCACAGGCACTCTTTCTGCACCCTTAGTTGATCTTTACTACATTGGCATCCCTCCCTACATGTTATCTTTTGGAGGTTAGTCTTCATGTTTTATGAAAGGTGGAATTCATATTTCTGCCAAATTCTGAGGAGAAGAATGGAAAATATTTCTTTAATCTGCTCTTTTCAAAGGAAGCCCCGGTATTTACAAAAGGTAAAATAAAGTTTATAGTAAACTTAAAGGGCAGCCTTAAAGGGGAAAAGGTCCCAGCAGGGGAACACGTGTCCTGAAAACTGAGCATGGAAGGGAGGGGAACCCTGACATTCCCAGTGCTGCAGGGCCTCAGGGCCTCAGGGCCGCAGTGGGGGTCAGAAGACAAATGTGTGGACCACATGTATTCTGGTCCCTTCTCATGAAACGTATTTTCCCCGGACCCACTGTTCTGCCTTATCCTCTCCCTTTAGACGTCCTGGTACTCCAAATGGACCGGAAGCATGAGCACCACCAGGAGCTGGTCATGGATGCAGAATCTCAGGCTCCTCCCCAGACCCCAGGACCAGAATAGGAACCTGTATTTAACAAGATCCCCATACGCATGCTTGGGAAGCGCCACTGTACAGTAGTTCCTCAGCATCGTCAATAGGTTCTTGAAAACTGTGACCTTAAGCAAAATGACATATGGCGGAACCAATTTTCCCACAGGCTAATAATATAAGCATGAATTAAGTCCCTACAGTGTACTTCTGGTCCCAAAAACATCACCAAATTTCTAAATAAAGACCCAAAACACTTCTAATATTAGACATTAAGAGAAATGTGAGCTATATATACATTTAAGAAAATGAATAAAAACCACCAAGAGAATTTGTTTCCAACCTGCTTATTCCAGTTCAGGGTCATGGGTGGCTGGAGCCTATCCCGGCAGCTCAGGGCACAAGATGGGCACCCACCCTGAGCAGGATCCCTTCCATCACAGGGTGCGTTCACACCCATCCACATTCACTCGGGCTGGGACAATGTAGACACGCTAATTCATTCCATGTGCACATCTTGGGGATGTAGGAGGAAATCAGAGTTCCTGGAGAAAACCCACACAGACATGGAAAAAACGTGAAAACTCCACACCGATAGTGGCCTGGGCTGAGAATCGATTTTTTTCTTCTCATCAACAGTATAAGAAAACAGCATTATGAAAGGATCTGCTGTAGATCTCAGCTCACACATCGTTTCCCCTCGCTAACCGTCACCTCAGGCTTCTCTGTAAACACTCATAAAACGTCCCTTTTCTTTTGAGCGCTCACTCTGTGATTACACATTAGGACAATTTCTTCTATTCACCTGGATCTCCCCAACTAAACTAATGCCAGACTCCATGACTCACCAACAACCAATCAATAAATGTTTGCTGATGGAGTAAATAAATATGCACAATATTATATTTGTGTCTCAGCATTTTTAGTGCCAGTCGGCTGGTGCCTGCCCATTCTCCCGCCAGCGGCCTCCCTGCATCAAACTCAACCACACCTGCTTCAGCCTGGACCTCCTCAAGCCAACCCTCTGACTGGCCCAGTTTAGTCCCCAAGCGTGGCTTTGGAGAAGGCTCTGCCAGAAGTGAGTGAGGAAATCCAGGAATGAATGGCCTCGCTGAAAAAAATCCAAGAAGTCCCAGTACCCAGAGCACATTTTCCCAACCTCTTACGTACTTGTAAATGCTACAAAGAGATCCTGCTACCTGAGTGTTATTTTGAAAAATCTGATCACCATCTCTGTGTGGGAAGGAAATCCAGTCCCCACCCATTGGAGCTGACGCACAGTCCCACCACCCCGCCCACAGGGTGTGTGCAGCCCTTAGGCCCCAGCGGACAGGAGTGGGAGGCTGCTCAGCCAGCTTCCCCTGCTGCCAGGCTCACAGGAACCCCAGCAATGGAATTGTTCCTCGGCCATTGCCCTCACCAGGTGCAGCTGAAATTGCCATTCTCAGCTGCGGGGGCTGCTTTGATGAGCAAGGAATGAAAGGTGACAGCTTGAAGCTAGTTTCCCCTGCTTGGATAATTAAACCTTCACTAAATATAGTAGGTTTAAATGAATGTTCACAACATTGAAACAGAACATGCTAATTCTAAAAATGTAGACTCGCTTGCTGCTCAAGTCCTCTTGGGAAATGCAGACACTGAAGCAAAACAATGTTTTCATCCCTCCTGCCCACCACCCCCGACCCAGTGAGCCAGTTTGTTCCAAGATGAGGGTCACGACAGGCAGGGGGGAAGCCAGGGTTGTCACCAGACATTCTATGAAACTCTCAGGAAACTGATGGTACAAAGTCAAGGGAGGAGACTTTGTGGGATCCTGCCCAGCACCAAATCAAGACAACAAGCGCTTTTGTGTCTATTCGATATATGCAAAACTCAAGCTCATAGGGGAGAGAATTTTCATTAGGTTGCTTTGCATTATACTCCAAAATGCATTTTGTTAGAAAAGGAGAGACATTTAAATGAGAGATTTCCTATGAAGAGAGTGTAAACTTTCTAGGAAGCTGCTTTCCTGAATGATTAAATAAAATAAAAAAATGTCCTTGACTCTCAATGGCCTCAAAAATAATTACACTCAGACCTCAAAGAAGACTGTTCCCTGGTCACAAAATTCTCCTTCATAATTTACCTGGTGTAATAAATAATCAACAAATCTCCTTGGAAGAGCTGAATTCACTTGGTCTCCTCCTGTAAACCTGTTTTCTTTTAACTCTGCTCCAACCACAGAAAAAGTTTGCATTGAAGTCACGATGTTCTTCATGTTGCTCAATCCAGTGGTCAATCCCCAGTCACATGAGCAGCATGTGACATGATCGATCATTCCCATCTTGAAAGTCCTCATGTCATTCATTTGGCTTTTAGCCCTCCATTCCCTCTTGGTTCTCCTAGGACCTCAGTAGGGACATCTGAGCTGGAAAAGAAATTCAGATTCCACTTGTGTGTGTCCTCATCTCCAGTGCCCATGCATTCTATTGTTGAAAGGCTTGAAATTTCAGTTATCTTTAGAGCAAAACTGTGTACATGGACATGACAAAATAACAACCTCTTTTCTCCCAAGATGACATGTGTATTTTCAATCCTTTGTATAGGCGAGGTCTCCTTTCCCTCTATTTTCTAAAAATATTAATTAGTCTTGAGATGTTTGTTGCTGTAAGATATCCTTTAAAGCATTTCCACTGAATTTTCTTTTTTCATGGAGAAAAAAAATATATGGTCCAATTCATGGTTTTTGAAGAACAAGCAAAAATCATGGCCCCATGAAGAAAGGAGTCATCATTTATGCCTTGAAAGGCTCTTTAGTAGGTTCAGATATCACAGCAACCGCCTCACCTGGTCCCCTGGGACATCCTCCATTACCCAGTGCCCTAAAACACCGACACCACAGGAACACCTGATGGCAGAGTTTTTAGATAAGCTTCTCCATCGCCTAGCTAAGAGTTATCCCATAACAAAGAATAGATTCCATAGAGCTGAATCCCTCACATTCCCCTTTTTGGCCCTTAACTGATTCTTCTTTAGCGAATATGCCAACCTCTGGAATGGACACAAATATACATAAATTACACCTACAATTCAGTGTAGGACAGAGGCTACTTGGTACCATACTACTATGTGTTTGCTCTTGAGTTTTAAATATCTTAGGACTCGAAGAAGGGCCTAGCCAATGTCCTGAGTTTTAATGAGAGAATGAAGGCTTAGAGAGGTACATGATTTGCCCAAGGGCTCACAGTGGTCAGTGCAGGACCAGACCAGGCTCTCCGGTCAGTGGGATAGGGCTCTTTCCTGCATTTGTCCCCTCCTACAGGCTACTTGCCTGGGCTTTACAGAGGTCTCTCTTCTGCTGGGGACTGCATTGCACAGAGCACCCTGCTGTTCTCTTGGTCTCTTGGTGTTGGGATGACATTTTCAGATAATTCTTAAACACTATAAGTCTCTGTTTTACATCTCTCTGATTATCTGTGTTCCCGCCTAGACTTCAATCAAAAACAGTCCATTCATTAACAAAACTTTCAGAAAAAAAAATATGTCTCTTTGGGATTTTTTGAAGTGTATAATTAAATCGAAAGGTGGCGTAAGGTTTGACATGGTGGTTGAAGGGTAGTGTGGGTTGTTACATTTATTGTTTCCATTTGAAAATAATCAGAGAATTATTCCTTCCACCTTCCTAGGAAAGATGGACATTCATTTGTTTCTCTAGATTAGAGCATATTAATGCTCTCAACCAGTATCAGTTGACTCCAGGAATAAACTACAGATCTGACTTTCCTCAATGGAGGTCTCAAGATTCCTGATTTCACTTTCTTCTGAAGGTAATTTACATTTTTTTCTTCAAGTTATGATCTGGGTGTTTTGTTTTTTCCCCAGAGTAATAGGTTAGCACATTCTGTGAGCTTCAGAATATCAGCCTCATCTGTACCTAAGTCTCAAATCTTCATAATAAATAATCTTGCTGATTCCTTGCCTACTAAACTGCTTTTTACATGACTGTGTTTTAGAAAGGGGCAACTACATTGCAGATGAACAGATATAAGACTCCTATCCATTCCCTTCAAATTCTTTGGGCAAAAACATGTCCCTTTCTCCTCCATGAAACATGACTAAAGACTAGTTCTTTGGCACTTCTTTTTAAGGTGGACTTCCCAGCCCTGGCCACATCCATCATAGAAATGTTTTAATGATGTCTTTAATACATTATAGATTTAATTTATGAGTTCTTTGGATTGTTCCTGCTTTCTCAAGGGTAGATATCACATTTCCCCCCTCATACTCAAAGTTCCTAACAGGTAGTACCTACCTGACTAACAGAATAGTTAGTAAGTATTTCCTATGTTAAATTATTGGCTTTTTTCAACTCTTTTTAGAACTTAATCTTCTGGCCTAAGAGGGAACCTAAATTGGTCTTGCCTTGGCTATATGTATAAAGTAGATAAAGGGAGAAGGCAGGATCTACTATTTATGCTTTTGAAACAAATGTAATGGGTATGGATTTGTTCCACAACCCCCAGGTCTACAAAATGCCATGTTTGTTTGCCTTTCCAAGTCTAATTCTAACTAGATGAGCCCTCTGCTACTGGGATGGAGAGAAAATCCAATATCAGTCATTTTCAAGTCACCATATACCACCCCCACCCCCCCACCACCACCACCACCAGCATATAAGAATGCAGGGGCCTTTGTAATCCATCTGGGGAAGGGTGTCTGGTCTGGTCCTCCATTTATTTTAGTCACAGAATCTTGAAGTATATTACCCAACCCAGGTGGCTCATTCCAGGGTGGGTGACTCTGTGACTCACAGGATCCACCCACTGCTGCCTCTGAAAGCCACACGGTCTCTTCCTCAGTCAGCAGGCACTACCACCAGAGGCCTCGGCATTCCACATCCTCTGTGGTTCAGCCTCTTCCCTGAACTTTCTAGTCTGGCCTCAGCATCAGTGCAACACCTCCAAGCTTTACGCTCTCCTGGAGGAAGAGAAACTCAGACTTCCACACAGAACCTTCTAGCCACCCTCAACTAAGAGGATGAGGATGGGAAAAAAGAATTAGAAAAGACTGCTATTTTCTCAATCATTTCACTCCACCACAGAATAAGTTACTTGCACTGTTTATCACATTACATTATTATTACAGTTATTATTACAATTATTCCAGAAGAAAAGGTAGGGTTTTTTAAAGAATTGGGGACAAGTAATAAGGGAGATATGGGCCAGGAAAATTCTGTGTCAGAGACATGAAAGGCTTATCTGCTTCTCCCACTCTACAATAATCAAAATAATGAACTATCATCTTTTTTAAGTGGGAAAAGGCCTTGTTCACAATAAGCTCACTTCATTTCCTCCTGTGTCTGCATTTGTTATATTCTTGTTATTTCAGTTCAACATAATCAAACCAGATTGATTAGGGAAATTTGAATAACTTTGCATATTCTGAAAGTCTCCCTGCATGATATTTAAAGAATTTTCAGATGTATTATCCAGGGAGTTTGACCTTAAAGGAGGAAACTGGTTGGTTCGAGAATCCTTTCACCTTTGTGTATAAATTCTTTAATCTGCCAATTGCTCTGTTGCCGTCTCCCAAAGACAATAACTCATGTATAGTGTACAAGTTTGTATAACTCCGGAATTCTTTTAGCATAAGTTACATAAAGCACATTCTTAATGTCTGAAATGTGATGGGTGTTCTATGTTGTGTTTACTTTTTCCATGGGAGCTGAGAAGGAAATCTGGCAAGTCTGACAATTTTAAAGTTGTGCTTATTCTCTGCTCTGAATCCAATTCAAATGTTGAAAGTTCAAGAGAAAAGGCTTAAAAGGAAGTGATTACAATGTATATTTATGGCACAGATAAGGACATTTATAATATATGAAGCATATTATATGTAAACATGCAATTTTTAATTGCTAGACTTTATTTGGCGAACTTTCAACTAGGCAGCTATTTTAATAAATATTTATTAAAAGGTGGAAAAAGAGTTGTGCCCCAGCCAGTTGCTCAGTGGTTAGAGCTCTGGCCCTCACACTGAAGAGTTATGGGTTTTATTCCCTGTCAAGGGCATGTACCTGGGTTGCACGTTCAGTCCCCAACCCGGCCCTAGTCAGGGCACGTCAGGAGGCAACAACCAATGTGTCTCTCACATCAATGTTTCTCTGTCTCTCTCTCCCTCCCTCTCTTCCACTCTCTTTAAAAATCAATGGGAAAAAATTATTCTCAGGTGAGGATTAACAACAACAAAAAAGACAAGAAAAAAAAGAGTTGTAGGATTATATTTTGTTCATTTTTACTATACTCCCCCTTTCCAAGCAGAATGTCAGTGCTTTGTTCTTGTTTTAGGGAAGGGGTAAAATAATGCAGAAGGCAGATAAGGCGTATGGAATTTCTGAGAAGGGGTGTGAGAACTAAACTGAAGGCTAAGAAAACAAACTACAAAGTGTCTGAGACAAACAAAATAATCTCCCACCTCACCCTTCCACCAGCTGAAAAGAAAAAAGTTTCCCTGGACGAGAGGAAAGCAGAGACTGGAGGAAGGGGTGTCCTACAAAGAAGGTCCCTGGCTAACAAGTCTCCAGAAAGAGAGGGGCCGCACCTGTGTAGGGATTCTGGATCCCCCAGCGCTTCAGAGAAGCTGGAAGCTGTGATGACACAGCGCCAGGAAGCAGGACATGAACAAGTGGGATGAGCCATCGGAAGTGAGCGTGGGGTGCAGAGAGGCACCCAGAATGACATGGCCGCAAACCATGAGGCCCAAGGGCCCAGCATCAGGTAGGAGCACAGTCACAAACAGCTGTATAGGACTGGGTAAGTCATCTTCAACATCAGAGCTAAAACCTGGATTCCAAGTATGAAATGAGAGATGGACCAAGATTATTTGCACTACACTAGCAGAATGGGAATTGAGAATAGGAATTATGTTTTGTAGGAAAAACACCAATAATTGTGGACTGAGTTTCATACTCACTATGAGGCTAATGTTTAACCTTCTATAGTAAGCTTTTCAACTAAGCAGAGACATGTCTGGTCTTCCTTTCATTGAATTTATCTGTTTTTCTTTATTTGTTTGTGTGAAATATATTTTTATTTATTTCAGAGAAGAAGGGAGAGGGAGAGAGAGAAACATCAATGATGAGAGAAACATCACTGATCAGTTGCCTCCTGCATGCCCCACACTGGGGATCCAGCCTGCAACCCCAGCATGCACCGTGACCAGGAATCAAACTGTGATCTCCTGGTTCATAGGTCAATGCTCAACCACTGAGCCATACCAGTGGGACTGAGCTTACCTGCTTTTATTGCATTATGAAACCAGTGCATTGTGAGGAAGCTTAAAATCTACAAACATTTCTGCAACCACAGTGCCCTCTACTTGGAAGTCAGGAGGAAAAGTTTATTACATTGAAGACGAAACACTAAGACATAAAAATCGAAACAGACAATGGGGGGAAAAGGAGACATATGTACTACTATTTGTAATACTTTAAATAATGAAAAAAAAATCAAAACAGAGCAGGTTAGTGATGAACTGTGTATTTTTGTTTCATTTTTTTAATGGGTCCTGTAGTCCTCAGAAAGCATTCTAACCACTGCATCATAATGTTAGTAAGACATCATATGTTAATAAGAGGTCATAATGGCCAAAATAAGTATTATTTAACCATACAGCATCAGAAAGCCCAGAGGCATTTGCTTACTATTGTAGCCACAGGGCTGATATTACTAAAATTCAAACACAAAATCTAATAGTGTGGGTTGTTGAATATTCAGCATCAATTGAATTCACAATCTCACTAAGTCTCTCCGATAAAAGTGAGGGGACTGATTTGGAAAGAATGGAGCCAAATATGTGGAATGAGGACCTCTGGTTCTATTGAAATGGGGTTGACAATTTGAAACCCCCAAGACTTTCTTGACTAGGGAAGTCGCTTGCCCTCTTTTGTCTGAGGACACTAGCCTTCCTTTGTTTAAAAAACAAACCAGGGAAGATGACTGGAAAGGGGATGATCACTCTTCTCAAGACCCACCACAACTACAACTAATTCTAGGGGCCCCTGGCCCATAACTAGGGCACACTCAGAGAATCAGGCACTCACTATAACATAGGAGGAAATAGCTAATCTCAAAAAGAATGGTAGGATTTTGCTAAATACATTGGCATAAACCTGGGGAATATATGTGTAAGTAGATTCTAAGGGTGATAGAATAAGGATGAAATATAATATTTGGCTGGGCCAAATTCATTGATATGGGTATACTTACTAGACATTCTGGATTTAATGTGTTAGACTATGCAGCAATAAGTGGCTCTAACAATGTATGTGGATTGTTGACTGAAACTTAGTCTCAACAGTGATCTACATTTAAGGAGGTTAAAATGTCAGGAAATACAAATACTTTGGGAAATAGGAGTATCAGGGAGTATTTATTATGTATGACCAGCACACCCACCTCCCATTATATTCCCCATGAAGGACAGAATATACTCCCTCCATTATGGCATTGATACATACGTAACTGGGTGGAGCAGCTGTATCCTTGAAAAGCTGTGTGATTGCTCACTTTGTAGGCCAAGTATGACCATGAAAGGAGCTTCCATGGAAATGTTACCTCTGATTTCAAAGAGATGATGGGATTCCAGGGGGACAGAAGCCATGAGGCAGCAATTTACCACCAAAGGCCACCAGATGGACACATTTGCCATGAAGGGCAACAAGGATGTAATAGTGATATGAAAATGGGGTTTAATAGGAAAGAAAACTCTAGGTCTGATGGCCAAATGCCCTGTTTGAGTTGCAACAAAGAATGGGAAGAGGTATTTGGATAGAATTCCTAGAATGAGCATAGTATAAAGATATTTGTGTTGCATGTGAATGCTTGCCAAAGGGCATCCACTACAGAAGAGGCTCTTTAATCTTCCCCCCACCCCCCAACCCCCACCCCCCACTGAAATCAAGTTTTATTTAATTCAGATAGACACACTTAACTCATGCTTTCGTATTTTTTTCAAGTTCCAGTTATTTTTTTTCTTTCTTTTTTTTAATAAATCTTCATTGTTGAAAGTATTGAATATGTTCTCCCCCGCACCTGCCCATCAACCCCTTCTAGCCCACCCCCTACCCCAAGCCTTTACCACCCTATTGTCTGTGTCCATGGGTTATGCATAGATGCATACAAGTTCTTTGGTTGATCTCTTCCCACCCACCCAGCCTCCCCTGCCTTCCCTCTGAGAATCCAGTCTGTTCCATATTCCTATGTCTCGATCTATTTTGTTCATCAGTATATTTTGTTCATTAGATTCCACATGTGAGTGAGATCATCATGGTATTTCACACAGCACTGCTTCTGATGGAGGAATTGATTTCACAGCAAATGAAGTATAGCAATGAGCTTATGCCCAACTAATTAACTAATTTTATCACATGAATCATCACCCAGAAGCAACTGGGCTCATTAAAATGTTGAATGACTGACTGAAGAGTCAGTTACAACACCATTGGGGAGACAATTCTCTGAGAGGATGGGGTTCTGTTTTATAGGATAACGTATATGCCTTAAATCAGAGATTTTATATGGTGTTGTCTTCACCTTAGCTAGAGAACAATGGAGCTGGGAATCAAAGGATGGAGATAAAAGTGGTTCTTCTCACTATACAGAGTGAATACATGAAATACAGTTTATTCTTGTATTATTAGTTATAATTATTGAATTATTTTCCATATGAACAATTGTAAACCTACTTTGCCATACCCTGTATAAATAATAATAATCCATTTACAGAATTTTTGCTTCCCTTCCCAGCAACTTTGACCTCTGCTGATTTAGAGGTCTATGTTATCAAGAAGCAAAGCTTCCACCAAGGGACATAAGAATGGTTTCATTGAGCCCTGACCTGGTGGCTCAGTTGGTTGGTGCACCCTGTGCACCAAAAGGTTGCAGGTTCAATTCCCAGCCATGGCACATATCTAGGTTGCAGGCGGGTGTGGGAGGCAATCGATCTCTCTCTCTCTCTTCTCTCTCTCTCCCTCCCTCCCTTCCTCTCCCTCTAAAAATGTCAATAAAAGGATATCCTTGGGTGAGGATTTTTAAAAATGGTTCCATTGAATTGTAAGATGAGAATGCCACCAGGTCCTTTTGCACTCCTTATGCCACTGAACCAACAGACTGAAAAAAAAAGTGGCTCTATTGGCTGGAGTGATTGATTCTGGTAACCAAGGGGAAAGTAGAGTGCTGCTACCCAATGGAGGCAAGGAGGACTGTGTCTGGAATGCAGGGGATTCTCTGTAGGCACCAAGAGTAAATGTTAATGGAAAACTATGGAGGTTTCTCAAAAGATTACAAATAGAACTACCAATGATCCAGCAGTCCTTCTTCTGGATATTTACTCAAAAAATATAAAACACCTATTTGTAAAGTTACATGTATCCTTATGTTCATTGCAGCATTATTAATAAAAGCCAAGACATGGTTGGTGGATGATTAGATAAGGATGTGGATATAGTGCAGCCACTTTGGAAAACAGTATGGCCGTCATCTCCTCAAAATGGTAAACATTCAGTTACTTTATGATCCAGCAATTCCACTTCTAGGTATATACCCAAGAGAAATGAAAACATATGCCACACAAAAACTGGTTCATGAATGTTCGTAGCAGCATTATTCTTAATAGCCAAATACTGGAAACCATCCAAATATTCATCAACTTATAAATGGATAAATAAAATGTAAATATATATATATATACAATGAAATATATAGCCATAAAAGGGAATGATGTATTTATATCTGCTATAACCTAGATGAACCTTGAAAGTGTTTTACTAAGTGAAAGAAACCAGGGCCAGTCATAGAAGACCACATATGGTATGATTCCATTTGTATGAAATGTCTAGAACAGACAAATCTATTCAGACACAAAGATCATTAGTGGTTGCCTAGTGCTGGGAGGAGGGTTATGGGCAGAAGTAGAGAATGACTGCTAATGGAAATGGGATTTCTTTTGGGGGTTGATGAAAATGTTTTAAAATTAGATTGTGGTGATGTTTTCACAGCTCTGTGAATATAATAAAAACAGTGAACTATACACTTTAAATAGATAAATTTAAATATATGTGAATTATCCTATATAATAAGAGACTAATATGGAAATTATCCCCTCGACCAAGAGTTCAACCAGAGGGTGGGGCCGGCTGGCCAACCACCCATGACCCCTCCCCCCAGTCGGCCAGCTGGACCCCACCCGTGCACGAATTCATGCACTGAGCCTCTAGTATCTTAATAAAGCTGTTTTGAAATTTGCCTTTTAAAAGTGGCTTCAGTCGAAACCGGTTTGGCTCAGTGGATAGAGCGTCGGCTTGCAGACTGAAAGGTCCCAGGTTCGATTCCGGTCAAGGGCATGTACCTGGGTTGCGGGCACATCCCCAGTAGGAGATGTGCAGGAGGCAGCTGATCGATGTCTCTCTCATCGATGTTTCTGGCTCTCTATCTCTCTCCCTTCCTCTCTGTAAAAAAATCAATAAAATATATTAAAAAAAAATTATTATTTAAAAAATAAATAAATAAATAAATAAATAAAAGTGGCTTCAGTTCTGCCACTGTAGTTCATGATATGTATCAAAGTGAGGTTATAATAAAAACCAAGAATTAAACTCAGTAAATCACAAAATCTTTACTTTAAAAAGTTGATCTGGCTATTTCTTGCTGTTTCATTTTATTTGCTTTCAATAAATGTTGTTTTGAGAAACGTCTGAGAGGATAGCGGATGATTTTTCTCAGATGTTTTATAATAGGCTATTTCATCAGACTGCCTGAAGGGTATGCTTTGTGGGTGTGATTTAAAGTGCCAGGATTCTAAATCGATGTTAAAGAACAGCTCATAAGAGATAATAAGGAGGAAAGTGTGATGGGAAACGCCAGGGGGTGTCCTTCTAGTTTCACCTCTACAAACAGAAGCCAGGGCTTTGGAAGAAGCTTTCACCTCCCTGGGCCTCTCCTCTGATCTGTAAAAGGAGGGTGTTGAAGAGAGATGGACTCTGAGGATCTCGTGTCTCATTTCTGTGGGTCTGAGATTCTGCTCTGAGATTTCATATTCTTCTATCAATGACAGAAGTCAAAGGTAAGTGTGGGTGAGATCTAAGCAAATTTTGCACCTGGAAGTAAATGATGAAGTGTGATGGCCCCCATGACCATAAAATTTGCCTAGAAATACAGTCTCTCCAAAGTCACCATGTTACTGTTCTTTAGGGAACAAAACAGCAAATCAGAGACTAGATGGGAATCAAAACATAACCTGACTCTTCACAATGAGGACCTTTGACTGAGGTTAAAAAGTTATTACAGTTATTTGCTATATTTGTTGCCATTTTCCCTAGGAAAAGTAATCATTTTTTCTTAATAAAGGCTCCTGTAGTTATTTCTGATTGAAAAATAAAACGGGGCAATTTTGAAATAATTAAATCCTCTATCTAGTTTCCTTTCACATTACTCATCTATTCTCTTGCTCCCTGAGGATCTCACAAACAACACACCTCAGGAAAAATGCAGGAAATGCAATTCCTTTCTTTTCCTTATATTTCTTTATATGTGCAATAAAAGAGGCCCCATAAGAGCTTTCCATCGTAACTCCAAATGTACAAGTTAAATCTAATTCTAATTGCTACTTACATTAGCTAATCTCACATTTAAATCATGTTGATGACATTTATCAAGGCTTTGGAAACTGTGTGAGCAATTTCTGTTTACTTCAATGAATTATAAGCTAGATGTTGCTCAAGGATTTTTAAAATTTTATTTCCTCAAATTTTACCTCACTTAATTTACTAGGTATGTAAAATGGTTAGTGACTGAGAATCTTCTACCCACAAAATACAAAGAAAACTACAGATTTAGCCTTTACTGAGTAATATAAAATATAAATTAATATAAAATGAACAAAATTATAAAAAATTATGTTCTTATAAAAATATAATGACTATAAATTATATATAGAATATTTGATACAGAATACTACATACTATTAGCATCATATATATAGTATTAGGTACAAATTATATTTATTTAAAATGAAAAAAATAAATAACAAATTATAAACTTTTAAAAGGTGATAAAGATCATAAATGTTACAAAATTGAGGGGAAAAAATTTTAATTAGCTGCCTAACACATTTCTAGAATACTTTTATCCCTACGATGTCAGTTGAATACTTTTTGGTTGCCTTGTCATATGACAATGTTGTTGTTGGTGGTGGTGGTGGTGGTGGTAGTGGTGTGTGTGTGTGTGTGTGTTACAAAGTATCTAATTAAGAAACATCTCTTTTGTCCATTGTATGTTCTGTTTGCTTCTCTGTAAATATTATGAGATCATGATTCTGAAAAAGTCATTAAATATTGTTGAGTGAACTATTGCTCAAGTCATAAGTGATAACAAAATGTGGCTATTTATCTAAATCAGTGGCCAAGTCATCTGGCAGCCATTCCCGACCTTCGTGCCCTCTGATGACTGCACAAATTGAGTTTTCCTTTGCTGTCATTTTCATCTTCCTTCTGCTTTTTTGCTTCCTGCTGGAGAGGTCCTGGCCCTCATAAACATCTTTCTGTCTTCTGTCTTCAGTTTTATTAACTACTAGGGGCCCGGTGCATGAAATTCGTGCACTGGGTGGGGGGGGAGGGGGAGAGTGTCCCTCAGCCCAGCCTGCCCCCTCTCACATACTGAGAGCCCTCAGGCGTTGACCCCCATCACCCTCCGATCGCCTGATCGGCCCCTTGCCCAGGCCTGACGCCTCCGCCAGAGGTGTCAGGCTTGGACAGGGGACTCCCATCTCCCCCCGATCACTGGCTCTGGCCCCCGCCCAGGCCTGAGGCCTCTGGCCCAGGAATCATGCTTGGGCAGGGGACCCCCATCTCCCTCTGATCACTTGCTCCACCCCCCGCCCAAGCCTGACGCCTCTGACCCAGGCTTCAGGCCTGGGCAAGGGGACCATCATATCCCCCCAATCCACAGGCTCCGCCCCCCACCCAGGCCTGATGCCTCAGCCAGAGGAGTTGACCCTCATCACCCTCCGATCACCAATCACCAGATCGGCCCCTTGACCAGGCCTGAGGCCTCCGGCAGAGGTGTCAGGCCTGGGCAGGGGACCCCCAGTTCCCCGCGGTTGCAGGCTCCGCCCCTGCACAGGCCTGACACCTCTGGCCTAGGCGTCCGGCCCAGGCAGAGGGGACCTGCAGTGGCAGCAGGGGGCGCCGCGATCGTGGGCTTCGCTTTAGGCCCAGGCAAGGGACCCCTAGCTCCTGGGACTGCCAGCTTCGACCGTGCCCAGCTGCCATCGCTGGCTCCACCCCTACTTCCTGCTATCACTGGCCAGGGCGGCAAAGGCGCCTGATTCTCCCATCATGGCTGGGGGGCCGCAGGGCCGCCTTTGCCCTGCCCCCCAGCTCTTAGCTCCCCCCTGGGTTTCTGATCACTGTCAGTGGCAGGGGGCTTCTTCCTGCTTTCCCTTTCGCCTCCCTGCATTGTGCCTACATATGCAAATTAGCCCCCATCTTGTTGGCAGTTAACTGCCAATCTTAGTTGGCAGTTAATTTGCATATAGCCCTGATTAGCCAATGAAAAAGGTATCGCCGTACGCCAATTACCATTTTTCTCTTTTATTAGTGTAGATAATTCTTGGTTAGCTTGATTCTTTCTCCTATCTTCATCATTTTGAGCATTAGAGTTTCTGTTTATATTGCGATACAATAAGAGAGTTTTTGCTATTTTGAAGCTTCTGCTAGCCTTCTTTCTTTCAATCTTATTTTTGGCTTCCCTAGGGATACTTCTTTCATATCTATATTTTTGTGTAGTGAGCAGTTATTCAATAGCTTACACAATATATAATTAACATGCAATATGTCATATAAGTTATCTATACTAATAAAAGGGTAATAATATGCTAATTAGACCAGACATCTTCCAGACGTTCTTCCAGAAAAAGCCACGGGAGTGGGGTTGAGGCAGAGGCTATTAGGAGACATCAGGCCGGCAGGGGAGGGCAGTTAGGGGACATCAGGTTAGCAGGGGAGGGCAGTTTGGGGCCATCAGGCCATCAGGAGAGGGCTGTTAGGGGCGATAAGGCCGGCAGGCAGAGGCAGTTAGGGGCGATCAAGCAGGCAGGCAGGCCCGCAAACGGTTAGGAGCCAGCAGTCCTGGGTTGCAAGAGGGTTGTCCCCTAAGGGGTCCTGGATTGGAGAGGGTGTAGGCCGGGCTGAGGGATCCCACCCTCCCATGCACAAATTTCGTGCACCAGGCCTCTAGTAGAACATAATTCATCTGAAATTGAGGCATGTGCTAGGGTAGAAGCTGGTAAATTCTTTGGTAAAGGATCAGATAGTAAATACTTTTGGTATTTGGGGCCTTACAGTATGTCTCAAATATAGAATTCTGCTTTTATAGAACTAAAACAGCTATGGACAATATGTAAATAAATGGGCATGACTGCATGCCAGTAAATCTTATTTACAAATAAGGCAGCTAGATGGATTGAGTCCCCAGGCCATGGTTTGCCAAGCCCTGCTCAAGAGCAATTCAAATCCTTTCTTCAAAGTGCTGCTTGAGTGTATTAAGCTACACAATTACTCATCATACTTACTCTTATAACAACTTTTATACTGCATACATTGATTTATTAGTGAATGTTATGAGTTCAGCAATTTGAACACTTCCTTCTTCTGGCTGTTCTACTGCATTGTATGCCATTTCATCTGGAAACACAGGATTTTAACAGGACAAGGTGCATCTGAAATGCTGAAACAATCCATTCTATGGGGAAACATTTTAAAAAATGACTTCACACACACACACACACACACACACACACACACACTGCTTGTAGTATGGCAACAGGTTTGGGTCTTACATGGAAATTTTGATATATTCTATTTTGCACATATAGCATTAAAAGAGAAAAAAATGAATAAGGTGTATTTGTCATTGAATATATTGCGGAGAGGAGAGAATTTCCATTCTGACTAGAAATCAATGAAAATAATTTTACAAGTCTGGAAATTAAGTAGTTTTCCCAGATGAACTTCTGATTCTCTACACTTCAGACCTTGCTACACGACATCCATGCTTCTGTTGCTAGACTGACTACGTGACACGTTCAGATCTTGACAAAATTCTGGTTCTGTCCTTTCGTGTTTCCACGCTGCTGGGTGGACTGACACAGTGAGCAGCAGGAATATTCCTGGAAGCCATTCCAACAGTAGCATAGCCAGCAATAACCCTGCTATCTTTCTCTGTATTTGTTTCCTGGGGCTGCTGTAATAATTACCACACACTTGGTGGCTTAAAGCAACACATGTATTCTCTTCCAGTTCTGGAGATCAAAAATGTGAAGTCAATTTCACTGGGCTGAAATTGAGGTATCAGCAGGGCCACACTCCCTCTGGAGGCTACAGAGGAGAAACCTTTTCCTTACCTGTGCCAGCATGCTTTGGCTTTTGGCACCTTTCCTCCTCTCTGAGGTCAGCAATGTAGCATCTAGGTTCCATGGTCACTTTGCCCTCTTTTTTTTAGTCAAATCTCTCTCTGTCTCCTCCTTACAAAGATAATTCTGATTCATTTAAGGCCTACCCAGAAAATCCAGGATAATTTCCCCATCTTAAGATTCTTAAATTAATCATATCTCCATTGCCTCATAAGTTGACATCCACAGGTTAGGGATTAGGACCTGGGTATCAGTGGGGACCACTAGACAGCCTATCACAGTACCTAAGTTATAAATATAGCACACATGTCTCACACCTAACCCAAACTCAATGTGTGTCCCATTCACCCTACCATCAGCTGGATTCCAAAAATGGTGGCCACACTTCACCACCATAACATAGAAGTCAGAGTGGAATGAGCAGTCCTAATGAATTGAATTTGAAATATATTATTTTTGTAAATTTTACAAAATCTAGGTCTTTCTTATATTAACTCAATTAATCCTTAAACTCTATTAGGTTTTGTAGATGAAGTAACTTATTTTCAAAGACATTGCAAGGGCCCCAAAAAATGAACTTAAAATGGGGCCATGCACATGAGAGACCCTCCAACTAAAGCTTCACTAGTTTTGGGTAAATCCTCTCTCACCCATTACTTCCCTCTCCCAGGGTGTTTTGTTTCTGTTTTCTTGGTAGTAAATAAGAAAGACTAAATTTGTGGTCAAAGGCATCGCTATGCAGATTTCAGTACTATTTCCTTTGGTTGTTTCATTTTTTTAAAACTGAGGTCAAATTCACACAATCATCAAATATGCAGCCTTTTCTGTTTGTTTTTCACTTCGCGTGTTTTCCAGGTCCATCCATGTTGTTGCAGGTATCAGTGCTGCATTCTTTTTTATGGCAGAATAATGTTCCATTGTATGGATATAGCACATGTTGTTTACCCATTTATCAGACATTTGAGTTGTTTCCACCTTTTGGCTACTGTTCTTATGAATATTTGTAAGGGTTCTGCACCCAATTCTAACATGCGGAGTTCTTTCCCTCACACCACCAACCAATTCTCTAACACTAGCTGGGTGATCTACAATTCAACTCAATCCTGACTCTCTCTATGCAGGGACAGTGTCATATTCCACAAGTTAAGGATTCAGTCTTCGAACGCTGCCCCCCTCCCCCCACACACACACTTCAGACAAAAATCGAAAGTTCAGGATATCACCTGTGCTTTTGACCAACTGATTACAGAGTAGAGGTTCCAAAGATCCTCTCCTTGGGTTGGATTAAATTGCCAGAGCAGCTCACAGAACTCAGAGAAACATTTCACATAGCAAATCACCAGTTTATTATGAAAGAATATAACTGAGGAATAGCCAGATGGATGGGACGCATACATAGGAGAAGGTATGGGGAAAGCGCAGGAGCTTCCATGCCCTCTCCCAGCATGCCATTCTCCCCAAATCTCCACGTGTTCACCAACCTGAAGGCTCTCCCAGCCTTCTCCTTTTGGGTTTTTAATGGAGGCTTCAACACATAGGTATGATTGGTTAAAGCACTGGCTGTTGATTGATTGTATCTTTAGCCCTGCTCTCCTCCTAGGAGGCCAATGGGTATAACCAGCACCCATACTTAGGTGTTTTCCAATAGCCACCTAATTAACATAACAAGACACCTTTGTTGCTCTCCTCACTTAGGAAATTGCAAAGGTTTTAGCTCTGTACCGCAAACAGAGATGAAGACCAAATATACTTTTCTTGTTATAAATCACAATATTACATTCATGTGCAAGTGTTTGTTTTTAACACCTATTTTCAATTTATTTGGGTATACAACTAGGAGTAGAATTGCTGGTTCATATGATAACTATATGTTACATATAGTTAGTAGCATATGATAACTATATGATAACATACAAGAGGTGGGGGAGTGTGAGGGGGCATTGCAATTTAAGCCTTGTCCCTGAGAGTGGTATTAACCTAAAAATAAAAGACCGAAGTGAGAGGTAACAAGTGTTTGAGATTTTTTTTAAAAAATAACTATTCAAGAAGCACTGATTCAAGTAGAAACCCCTATAGTGTTTAAATTAGGGAGTGAAGGCAAGGGCGTTTTATGAAAAAGGGAAAGGAAATATTTACATGAATTAAAAGGGGGGAATTTCTGTAGGTGCCAATAAACCAAGTTATTCTTTAGCTATATATGGCGGTGCCAATTCTAAAGAATGTCTTTTATTTTCAGCTCAGTAGTCAGAATGTCTGCTTTCCTGTTAGCTTTGCAAATAGTTGTTTGAAATACAATGTTGGTTTGGCCCAGTCCAAAGGTTATTTTGCCTGCTCAAACAATCCAAAGGTTTCAGGAATAAGAAGAGCAAGGAGTTGCTCTGAAATGGCAGCCCTAGCGCTACTCTAAAATGGCTCCACTTATGTCAGCTTTTCACATTAAAATAAAAAGCAATGTCTCTTAACATGGTCATGTAGAGTAGAGTCATTTCTGGGGAGAAGCTGCCAAGAAAGGAAAATGAAATTTCTCAAGTGACTCTCAACTCTGGCTGCACTTAAGAATCAGCTGGGTAATTTTTTTTTCCCAAATAGTAATTAAACATTTTGGGAAAACTTAATTAAAAAAAAAAAAAAACTTGGGAAACAGATTATTATACCAAACATCTCTCCCAAAATGTTTGAGTAAATTACACCAACCAGAAAAAGCCCTTGCTTTGGGACCAGTTCCTATATTGGCCTATGTGTAATACAGCAAACCGTCAATTTTGCAGACCTTAATTTAATGGACTTCAGATTTAATGGACAAAATTTCCGGTCTGTATGTCAAATGTGAAAATTAACCAAGATTGTCTAATATTTAAATTAACAGATTATTTTTTGTTATTAATTCACTGTTATTTTTAACAAACTTTAGCGAATAGGCCATATGTTGGAAAAAACATTACATAATTTCATCGACAAATATTACATGTCTACACTACAGTCTACATATTTAAATCCAGGAGTTACCATGAGTAAACAATGTTCTGCAAATGATTAGCACGTGACCACACCTCATTGAGAGCAGTGGTTGGTTCTGTTATCCTGAGGTGGCATGATTTTCTGCAGCAGTTACACCTGCAGACTGATAGTCCCCCATGCGCTAAGCCACACCCCAGCCATGTGTGCCGGGAGCCGGTCCATGCTTGCTGTTTCAAGGGACCTGGCATATATGGCATACTGTTCTTAATGTGTTTGCTCACCTTCTTGGCACTATATGTTTTAACTAAGGTCTCTGAGAAAGGTTGTTTCCCCAGGTAGGGATTTTCCCCTGAAGTTAGGGAGGAATAAAACCTCTTAACTAAGTGCCAGGCAGGTAATTAATCACTTTAACTACGAACAATCATGCTTAAGCTACATAATCTTTACTCTTTGGAATGGAGATAAGAAACGCCCTAACCTTTGGAATAGAGATTGATAGGATTTGAATCAACTGGTATAAATACAGATGTAACAAGTCAGAACTTAGGAGACAGAAAGAAGACAGAACCTACACAGAACCTAGAGACAGAAGAACTTCGCTGGAGAGAACATGGCAAAAGATCCTGGACTGAACCTGACTACAGAAATTGGCAGGAGAGCCTGACTGGAATCTGGTGACTGAGCCTGGCTGGAGAACCTGGACAGAACCTGGCTGGAGAACCTGGACAGAACCTGGCTGAAGAACCTAGCGAGGGAACATGGCTACAGAACCTGGCTGGAGAACCTGGAGAACCTAGCAAGAGACCATGGACACAGAACCTGGCTGGAGATCCTAAGCAGAACCTCTCTGGAGATCCAGACCAGAACTTGGCTGGAGATCCTGGCTAGGCTGCTGATCAACTGAACACTGCCTCCGTGTCCTTCCTTCTTCGCCGACTCCGTCCTCACCTATGGGGAACCCCTGGACCTGCTGGGGTTGGACCCCAGCATATGGCGCCCAAACAGGGACCCCTAGGTAAGCGCCCCGCACTCAGGACGGATAGGACTCCACCATAGGAAGAGGGTGGATAGTCTTCGCCGACTCCGTCCACACCTTTGGGAACCCCTGGAACAGGATTCCCCTAGGTAAGCCCTCCCCATTGAGAACCCCACACTCGGGACGGATAGGTCTCCACCAGGGTGCTACAGACCCCCCTATAGAGGATAAGTAGGGTAAGAAAGTGGATAGTACAGAACTTAGATTGAGAAGATGAGCCATACTGAGTCCAAAGAAAGAAGACTCTGTATTGATTCTTAGATTAAGAAGATGTGCCATACTGAGTCTAAAGAAATAAGACTCTGTATTGATCTTTTAACACATATGCTTGCTAGTAGAGGAATTAAGGTTACTCCTAGTCAGACAGAACGTTTTATACAAGAAGTATGTCCATGCTTTTCTGAGGAAGGAAAGGTAAATGTAAAGGCATGGGAGAAGGTAGGCCCAAGGAGCCTTATCCTTAACCCCACTGCAGCCTTTCCACCCCGGGAAAGTGCAGGATTGGCAAGCTCTCCCTGGGTTGATAGATCAGGACTCAGGTAATAGCGGAAAGCATCAATCCTACTCTTAAAATAGATACAAGAGAGCATTTCGGGTTTTTCTTTTTAATGCCCGCTTTTAAAAAAATAAAAAAGGGGGAATTTGACGGGAGCCGGTCCATGCTTGCTGTTTCAAGGGACCTGGCATATATGGCATACTGTTCTTAATGTGTTTGCTCACCTTCTTGGCACTATATGTTTTAACTAAGGTCTCTGAGAAAGGTTGTTTCCCCAGGTAGGGATTTTCCCCTGAAGTTAGGGAGGGAATAAAACCACTTAACTAAGTGCCAGGTGGGTAATTTATCACTTTAACCACGAACAATCATGCTTAAGCTACATAATCCTTACTCCCTGGAATGGAGATAAGAAACGCCCTAACCTTTGAAATAGAGATTGATAGGATTGGAATCAACTGGTATAAATACAGATGTAAGAAGACACAGAGAGAGAGACAGAAATTGGCACAGAACCTACACAGAACGTTCTCTAGAGACAGAACTTCGCTGGAGAGAACATGGCAAAAGATCCTGGACAGAAACTGGCCTCAGAACCTAGAGACAGAACCTAGCGAGAGAACATGGCAAAAGATCCTGGACTGAACCTGACTACAGAAATTGGCAAGAGAACCTGACTAGAACCTGGTCACTGAACCTGGCTGGAGAACCTGGACAGAACCTGGCTGAAGAACCTAGCTAGGGAACATGGCTACAGAACCTGGCTGGAGAACCTGGAGAACCTAGCAAGAGACCATGAACACAGAACCTGGCTGGAGATCCTAAGCAGAACCTCTCTGGAGATCCAGACCAGAACTTGGCTGGAGATCCTGGCTCGAGATCCTGGCTAGGCTGCTGATCAACTGAACACTGCCTCCGTGTCCTTCCTTCTTCGCCGACTCCGTCCTCACCTATGGGGAACCCCTGGACCTGCTGGGGTTGGACCCCAGCACATGTGCATTCATTTACTCGCAGTGACTGGTTAATGCACGCACTTACTAGACCTCTTCAGTATAAATTTAAAATTACGGTAATACATACAGGAAACTTTTCTGCGAAACTAAACTTTTCATACATACTTAATTTTAATTACACAAATGTGTCTACGTAAGTAAAAACAGGTAAACTAACTTAATTTGTCAATTTTTGAACATACTCATTCAGAAAACCTATTTTATTATATAATGGACTTTTGGCTTTAATGGACACCCCTTGCCCTAATTAGTTCATTATACCGAGGTTTTACTGAATCTCCTCTGGCTTTGGGAAGACTGTACATGAGACAGTCCTGAAGAAAAGTGTTTGTAACTACTCTAAACCACTTGAATGGCTCACCCATAAAAGTGTGCCCTAAACCTTTGAATTAAAACTATAACTACCAAATTTATCCATATTGGGGATCTTATAGCAGGAGGCATAGAATAGAAGCAGGTGGTCAAAGAGATTTACCAGAAGGAAAGCAAAGAGGCCAAAGACAAGCCATTTCAAACATTGTGACTCTAGTTAAATACATTCCTAATAACCATTTGTCCACCTTCCTGGCTCACAGAACCCTATATAGCACCTGCCAGACCCAGGAAATAACTATGATACATGTAAGTCAGCATTTTCCAAAACTATGGAATATGATCCACTCGTGAGTCATAAAATCAATTTGGTAGGCCAAAACCAACCACAACAAAAACCGTAATTATAGTCCCTCAATTACAACACACTAATAAATGTTAAGATACAACATTAATTGCTCAATGTCTTGTTAAAATAATACTATATTAAATATACAGATAGAATTTAAATGCATCTAAATTTTTCAAAAGTAAACATGTATAATCATAGATTCTGGAGTATAAAGTAACTTAAATTAAAACTAGAATCAGACTTTTTATGGCTTTTCCTATACAATAACATCAGCAGGAAAGTGAGCCCTGGAAAAGAATAGCTAAATCCACCAGTCAGAAACTTTCCATAGGGTAAATCTGTAAAATACAAACATTGGGGGTGCTTCAGATACAGTGTGGATAGAAATTAGGTATTTTTTCTAACCCAAAGCATTGTATAGGATGGTAAGTTTTCTAAGTTTTCTACCTTGGACCCCTGTATCACACAAAAAATAGTAATAGCTATCATACCATTTGTTGAAAATTAACTTTGCCAGACATTGTACTAAGCATTTTGGTAACATTAGCTAATTTATTCCTCCCAGAAACTTATTGTATTTTAAAGATAAAGAACCTTAGTCTCAAAGACATTAAATAACCCCTATGTGTTTACAAATTAAGTGGTATACTTCTATATAACTCATAAAATCAAGAAATCACTATAGAAATAGAATATACTTGAAACTTATAATAAAAATAATACACATCAAAACTCATTGGAGGCTACTAAGGCTGTGCTTAGAGGAACATTTATAGACTTATATGCATATATTAGAAAAGACAAAATGCTGATAATCAATAATCTAAGCTTTCATCGCACACGAAGTGCAAAGAAAATTAGCAAATTAAAGTCAAAGACAGAGAGTGCAGAAAATAAAGAACATGAGGTAAAGAAATAGAAAACATATATACAGGAGACAGGTCAACAAGCTGAAGATTGGTTCATCACAGAGGATAAATAATTTGCCCAAATGGCAGAGCTGAGATAACCCAGTTATTTGGTTCCCTAGCCTAGACCAAACTCAGGCCATGGTCTTAAAAGCTACTATTTTAAACAAAAGTGGGAAGAATTTTGTTAAATAACATTCTCTAAGGGATTTTTGCAATTACTTGGAAAACCAAAATACTGCCTTATAGTTAATATTAAGAACATAGGTAGCAGGAATTGTATACACTTCCCTGAAATAGTTCCCAAACAGCTCATAATACTCAGTGCCCTGTGGTATTTAACAAACATTAATTCAATAAATGAATTAAACTGCACCGTTTCTCTATTTTACTTAGGGTGCTTATATACCTGCTGCAGCTAAAAATCCCAGTGGCTCTGGAAGTGTGTTTGCGGGACCAGCAGCATCAGCAACAGCACCCAGGAACGTGCTGGATATGCAAATTCTCAGGCTACATCTCACACTGAATTGCCCTCTCCAAGTGCAGCCCAGAAAAAGCTGTGGTTTAACAAGCCTTCCAGCTGATTGTAATACAGCTGAACTGCTCTAGGGTAAGGTGAGAAGCACTTCCAGGGGCATCTCAAAATGTCACCTGCAGCCACAGCCACAGGGGGCTCCCAGGGCTCTGCACGTCCACCAGGGTGGACAGTTAATGCAATTGCCAACGGCTCTGAGTAAGACAGGAGACTCATTATCAAAGAGGAGCTTCCTCGGCTTTCACAGAAGACAGGCTCTCATTGCAAAAATGGGTGTAAACAGCATTTCCCCACTTCCTGCAAGAAAACACAAGAAATGTAATGAGCCTACAACACCAAGATATGCTAGCCTGAACATTTGATCATTTACCAGGTAGAGTTGACCCTTCCTAAAAAGAACATTAACAGGAAAATAGAAGTGAATGAATAAATGGGAGGGGGGATGTGAACACTATTTCAAGAAGAGCCAATTAGATAGCATAAAAAGTTGCATCAGCACTTTATCACCAATTATCCTAAGGAAACAATGACTATACTTACTCATCTCTATTCCCCCTGGCCTTATTCCTCCCTTTATGTTGAGAAGAAAATGAGGAAAAATGTTTCCCCCTCATTTCCCTAAGCTCACACTTTCCAGCTAACACTGAGCACACCCAGAGCTCCCCCGGAGTTTCTTTTAACAAAGCAGAGCAGTTGCCTTTCCAGCTTTGTTTTTCGTTGCTGTTGTTTTGTTTGGTTATGTTTAGCGCACTTGCTCCTTTCGGACCCAGACATGAGCTGACCTGAAGATCTGAGTGGAGCTCTCCTGATGATTAGAGGGGGAAAAGGAAAGTGTGCACATTTCACTGCAATTTCTTTCTCCTTCTTACCTGATTTCCCCCACCAACTCACACTGTGTAGAAGTTACCGCACCAAGCCCCCTGCTGGGAGAGGGAGGAGCAGTGAGCAGGGTGCAGCATAACTCTGTGCCTGGAACTTGAAAGAAAAACAGCTCTCTCTTCTTTATAATGATTCTGTAGTCTACTTTTTAAAGTACAAAAGTAATTCATGCTCTTTTTAACAAATTAAAATACTTCAACGTTGCACCTATAATATCAATGTTTAATGTAAACAAACTTGTAATGGACAGCTGTGGGGAAACCTTGTGTAAATTTGGGTGGGAAACTGTTCTGCTTCCTAAAGGATTCACACATCCTCACTCAGGGTGCAAGGCACACCAGTTCAATTTGCACCAACACTCACATCTGGGACGATTGCATCTAAAGGAAGTGATACAAGACTCCATGGCCAATTGGTACCAGTGTGGGTAAGTCTAATGGGACAGCCTAAACCACACTGCTTTGTGGTGTGACCCCCACTGCGTTCGTCTCCTGTACTCCCAGGGTCCTTCCAAATTCCCAAGCCTAGTTCTTCAATTTCAGTCTTCCAACCACTTCTGTGAAGACCCATTCAGCCAGTTCTTTTGAATATTCTTAGTAGTGATGAATTCTTTTCCTTTGAGGGTAGATTTCAATTGTGAAACAGCCAAAGGCATTTGGAAACAAGTGGTGAAACTAGTCATCACTGTATACGGACACACACCCTGCCACATACACAAATGAGGGGTGATTACCAAGTTTTGACATTTTCCTGCCTGACAAAGACAAAGACAATGCTGCCAAAAATGTCTTAAACAATGGAAACATTGCTAATTACCATGAGTGGATTTTAACATTTCTTAATCTCACTCTTTAAAAGGATGGAATTAATTTGAATTAATTCAAATTAAAATCTGTTTCATTACTTCCTACCCAGGGGTGTAACAGGAGTCACAGAGGCCCTAGGAAAACTTTATAATTGATAAGAAAAAATTAGGCTTACAGACCCATAATTTAATAAAATATGTAAAAATGATTGAATCCTAAGAAACTAAAATTAACTAATTATTTAAAATTATATTGGAGTTACCAAAAAAAAGCTACAAAAGTCATAGACACAAGAATTTCTGGAATAATAAAAAAATATTTTCAACATACAGAATTTACTACAGAAAGATGTAACAAAGATGTAAGGTTTTGAAACAAATATTAAATGCTATCAAAATCTCCCACTTCACGTGGTTCAGTTATGAAATGAAAAAGCATATACTACTGGAATCATGGAAATGCTATTGATATCTGCCAAGCTTGCTGAACAATCAAAATGGTTGGCACAGGGACTCTGTCTTTCAGCAAAAATGACTGGTTCAGGAGGTTCTCAGAAGCACACAGTGCTACTTTGAAAGATGTTTTCTGAGAAAACCGCACAAGCTATAAAAGCAATAAAAAAAAAATAAACAGCAGCACAAGTCCTGCCAATTATATCCTTTCCTACATCTGGTGACATGCATAGCGATAGAAAAAAAGATTAGCTTGTAAAAAAAGAATATAAATGAAGTATAGAAAGAACATAAGAATTTTAAAACTATATCGTTATAGACTCTGTTAAAATAAGTTGAGATAGCATCTAAGCTTGACCAATGCTAACTGCTTATAACTCAATCCCCTACTTAAATCTATAGGGGCTATAAAAATTTATAAAATTGAGCTTTTAAATATGAAAATATTCAGCACTGGTAATGGGAATATTTTGCATCTTTTGGTGAGTTAAAGGGCTATCAAGTTAAGAATATTTTAATGAAATGAGGAATAATTTAGAGATTCTTATTTAATACTTTCATTTTATAATGGGTCAATTAACAAAGAAAAAAAACAGATAATCTTGGTTTTGACTTAGTAATAAACTTGAAACTCTGTGCCAACTCTAATACCCAGCTTCCCAAGCTACTGAAAATTACCATGAACATTAACAGCAATATATAAAAAGGGAGCCTGGATTATATAAATGCACATCAATACTAATAGGGAAAAGATCATTTATTGTGATGGATGTGTTCACTGAATGTAAAAAGAAAATTATTGAAAATAGAGTGGAAGGGGAAAAATCTATAAATATTGAGGCTCCCTGCAGGAGAGGGGGATTAACCACATGGAAATTAAAGAAAAGCTACAGGAAAACACGGAGTTCACATGTGGAGAAAATATTAAAAGCATCTCACTGTAGGCAACAAGATTAAGGCATTGCACTTGCAGAGCCAGTTCTAACATTCATTAAATGTCACAAAATGAGACAGTATAGGCCCGGAGGCATAGAACAGCACACTATTAATGAAAAAATAGAAGCAGGCAAATAAACAAGTCACTCTTTTAAATAAAGCTCAAGGAAGGTTCATCAACACCAACAAATTTTTGCAAGCTTTGTAAATGTATGGGTACAAATGAACAGTGGCATTCCCTGTGAGAACTTGGAAATAGAAACCATGATGGGGCAGCAACCTAAAAAGGATCCAAAAGTTAATTCCCAAAGCACTTGAATCTGGACCCACCGAACTGGAATAAAAGAAAGCCACCTTGGAGATGTTGTTCAAGAGATGCTACAAAACTCTCTAGTTAAAATAATTCCCTGCCACGGTTCATGAAATCTTCTTATTACTCACTCCTTTAAAGTATTATTTGGGTTTCTGGACAATATAGAATGAAAAAATTTATAGCCGCCGCTACTCAAGCCTTATTTCATCCTGGTCCTGCTGAGGAGATGCCTTTTGCCCAGCCTCCCTCACTGGGAGACACATTCTCCAGGGCTCAGCTTAAATATCAGTTCCTCAGTGACACCTTCCATATCCCTTTGCTGGCCCTGGGAAAATTTCCTTTCTCTCCTCTGTGTCCCCTGCACTCTAAAGGGTTGTGACACCGTGGTCATCATCCATAGTTACATGGAGACATGTTCGTTTTCCTCAGTGCCTAAGGTCCCTTGGGAGTTAGAGCTGTCTTTCTTCACCATTGCCCAGCCTAGAGGCTGACATTGTAGGCTCTAAAAATAAAATGAATGAGTGAAGGGGCTCTAACATTTGGATGGAGAACTGGTCTTCCTGAAGAAATGTAGTGCAGCCTGGATGAATTATGCTGAGGGCAAGAGTCAGCATCAGAGTGGTGGTCCTGAAGCAGGAGGGCAATTCCATGAGGGCGCCGGCTGTCTTGCCAGTTCCTCAAAGGTGTCTCATACAAAACAATAAACACGTGAGCAGAGCTGAGGGGGTGCGGGTGAAGAGAAAAAGACCCCATAAGAAAGAAAGGGCACCAATGGAGGATACAGGGAAACAAAATTAAGCCTCTCTACAGAGATCTGCTTGGATCAAGCCCACATTCACCCCATGAGTGTGGATTTGGTGGGGTGAAGTGAGGTGTGAATGAAGTGAGATCAGGGAAAAGACCAGAAAGGAAGTTCTGCATTTGTAACTGGGTACCTCTCTGAATCTGTTTCCTCCTCTTACTCTGTTTGCCTACTAAGATTTTAAAAGGATTAAATCAGAGAAAATATTCCTGGAATCACTGTACAAAGTCCCCTAGGAATGAAAGGTATTATTTGTTTTGGCCGAACCAAGACAATGAAGTTAAAAAGCCACCTGTTAATGAAAATAAACATATCATATGTAAGGGGATTAAAGGTTGGCTAGAGTGACAGGTTGGCACAATGACTACCAAAAATTCTTAAGTATTTTATCAACAGCTTTGATGAAACAGGTACAGACATATAACACACGTCTTGATATTAATGAAGGAAAACTTTTGCTAGCTATTGTGGATTAAACCAACTGGCATAATAATATAAACAGACACACATGCTAATTCAAGTTAAGTTAGGCACATTATGACAAGCCAAAGGATGAGGATAAAATTTCTTTCAGAAAACAAAGCATTTCACAGTGCGTCGCACTGACTTTAAACTCACCCTGATCAGCTTTCTTCTGTCTGATACAGAATTAAACTTGCTGATACTAGTGTTTCCCTCAGAAGCAGAGGAGAAAAATGCAGATAGGAAAATAAGCACCAGGCAAGAAGGGGCCAAACGTGCAAAATGGTTAAAAACAAATTATGAAACATTAGCCCTGGAAGTGACCTAACAAACCATCTAATTCTAATCCAAAGATCGTCATCTCTACACATAGGATTAGTTCGGCCAACATGGGGCCTTGGACATATGTTTGGATTAAATGCTTTGCTGTAGGCCCCACTATGCACAGCAGCTTCTCTCTTCCTGTCCCTACTGGGTGGACTTTGTGACCTCCAAAATCCAACCCCTTCACTTTACTGAGGAGGACACCAAAGCCCAGACAGATTGTGACTTGGTCAAGGCCACCTGTCCAACTCTTCACTGGCAGGTTGTGCTACAACTTAAAATCCAAATAGTCTGATTTCTAACCAAAACTGGTGCTACAAATTCTAATAGGAAGGATCCTTGGATAGCAATTTAGTTGGGAAGAAGGGCCTGGGAGTCTTGCCTTGAGGTTGCATTTGAGTAGCAATTCCATAGCGTTTACTTAATCGCTTGTTTAAGGTGTGGGAGATGACAGCTCCCCACGCTACCCAGTGGCTTCTCTGCTGTTGCTCACACACTGCTCTTTCCAGGGCCCTTTGCGCCTCCAAAAGGAGGGCAATGTCTTCCAGGCTATGCTTGTTGGACTGCGTATAGTAGGTTGACAACCGAACATCAATAAGGCCAAAGGTATTATTTGTAAATTCCTGTTTTACCTTACGTCCATGTCTGCATTTATTACAAAGTGCTTGGTTTAGAGAACGAAAGATTAGCTCCGTCTGAGGAATGAGAGTAAAACTTATTTTAAGTCAAGAGAGCAGGCAGTTATCCCCACAATGCAGAACAGGTAGGCAAGAGGCTGATTCGCACAAGATTATCTTACCTCAAACTGAATTTTGCAGGCAATGTTTTTCATTTTAAAACCTAATAATATGACATTTTCCCCAAGTCATATGCAACTGACCTTAGACAAGTGCCCACGTTACCAGTTACAGTCCCCTTTGGGAGAGTATTTAGCAAGCAATTTCGCCTCCTGAGGTTTGGAGGGGAAACATAACAGAGGAGCCACAAATTACCCAGCTAGCTTTGTTACAATGATTTTTAAGTTTATTCTCCCACCATTAATGACTTCAAAATAAAAGCCCTAGTCTTTCCTTGATGGTACAATAATGACCAATACGAGACTGGCCCCTACTGGGAGCATCTGTCCCTGTTAGATGGATATGATGCGTGGATGGAAAGTCAAATAGCCTAAACCAGACACCTCCTATAGCCTTAACAGATCATTTAATTCTCTGCGCAAAGGTAAAAGGAACTTTCTGAAATCAAAGCTTTCATCATCTTTAAGCAGTAATTGTGTCTAATTATACTTGGCATTTTGATAAGTAGAAAAATAGATTTATGAATGATGTCACTGTAGGTTTTAAATTATAATTATTGCTTCAGAGAGTTAAGAGAGCACTGAAGCAGTATTACCCAATCAGATGTGGCTACCCTGTACATACATATTAGGAAGCTTTTCAAAGACTGGAATCGTTAGGACACACGTGCATATGGACAAAACCCAGGTTTATTAAAAAAAAAAAAATTATACAGAGCCTACGAGGTATATGACTGAATTCAGTTATTTTCCTCTGTGACTCATATTATGGTCTGATTTAAGGTCTTGTGTGCAGTTGATTTCAGCCACATTGATTCCAGCCTTCAAAACAGGTTTCCCATTTGACTTTGCTCTTTTTAAAAGGGAACTCTACAACACACCTGATTTTAAAGTATCAGAATAAATACCAGTAACTCCAGATAAACTGGAATCATGGGCTCTCAGAAAATCAGAAATTGCATTTTATCCTGTCGTAGCTATCTTTAGCAGCAAACCTGCGTGCTCTCTTGGTAAATTATCACTGACATGTTTGTTGCCGGGACTCGTCAAAAGGTCAGAAGTTCTTAGTGGAAACAGTGAGCAAAGGGCCTCTTTCATGCCCATGTCGGATTAGCCTACAACTAATCAAAACAAAAATATTTCAGTTTTAAATAGCAATCATAGTTTACTTGTTTTTCACAGAAATAAACCTCTTTAGTCCTCTGGTATGTTGTTTTGTTTTTAATTAAATAAAGCTGCATCTGTTTCACTAGAATACTCAAGAAGACTACCTTGCTTTTACATCAGAGAGATGCTGACAGCAATGTGTAAAATTTGTGGGAGTCGGAAGAAGGGAGAATAACTTTTGCTATATCCTCATAGAAAAGGCTTTGGATACTGTAAGTGTTCTCAGTTTTGACAGAAGAGCCCCAAAAGGAGATATTACAGAGTGAGCAGAACTAGCCAAGAACATATATTGTTTTGTTGTTTTGAAATAGGCATGTTTTATGGAAAACATAATTTATTCTAGATCCCCAAATGAAGCAAGCAATTCACTTAACAATTCTCCAAGGTGGAATTTGCAGAAACTGTACATTTTTAATTAAATCTTACATTCATTAGGAAATTCTAAAGCTTACATAGCAACAGATATGCACAAAACAACTGAAAATGATATTTTTAAAAATTGGGCTAGTTCCCTATTTTCCCATTATTGTTCACATTCTATTTCCTCAAATTGAAAGCTTGAATATTAAGGTTATCAGAAGTTACTCATTATACTGTTAGAGAATATATCCTCCACTTATCCCAGGGTGCATATTTGTTCTACAAAATTAAACAATAAATGTATTTCCAAGTTAATACAAATAAGCAAATTCTCTGTTTACTAATGTGGTCCAGATCCCAACTTTCAAATCACTTGAGTACCCAGGAGCAAATAATTTCTTAAAGGCCCAATAATCATAGTTTATGTATTAATTTCTTTGCCTGTGAGACCCAATATGCAATGATGTCAAGATATTATACTTTTTTTGTCTTAACATGTTAAGCGTCAAGCCTGTTTTGACTTCCTTTCCATTTAGCCGGCGATATCCGATTTCACCAATATGCTGGTGGCACCAGTGACTGACTGGTCCGGATGGAAAGTATAGTGTCGGTCACCGGTGACTGACATGGTGCTTAACGTGTTAAGCAAGGAAATCCTAGAATGATTCCAATGCCCTAAGATTAGAATTTCTAATGTCTCATTTTGGAGTGAATACTTCAAATTTAGGCAACTACTATGATGCATAGAAAGAGTTGAATTGCCTCTTGATATGGCTTTTATTAGGTAATAGTCTTACTTTACTCCAGTCCTTTAAAGTTTGAGGGGTTTTGTTCTTGGGGATGAAAGTAAAGATATCCTATATAAAAAAAGCCTAATATGCAAATTGTCCCCTCCACCGGGAGTTCGACAGCTTGCTATGATGTGCAGTGACAACCAGGGGGCGACGCAAAACATGGCGGGTGTCAGTGATGTGGCGCTGACTGTGGGTGGCAGTGGAGGCGCTACCGGCCCTGATGGGCCCCGACGAGAGCGTGTCGGCTGAGTGATGGTGGAGCAGCTGAGAGGGTGGTGCCAGGCCAAGGCAGGTGCGAGCAAGGCCCAATCACCCTGCCAATCGCCCCACAAACTGCGACCAGCGGCGGCGGCAGGGGGCTACCAGGCACTAAGGGAGCTGAGTGGAGGCCTAGGTGCTTCTCAGGGCCCAGAGGTCAGCTGGGACCTGCCCTTCCACGCCAGATGCCGGCCTAGCCTAGGGACTGCATCCATGCACGCATTTTGTGCACCAGGCCTCTAGTAATAAACCATACCCATATAGTAAAGAGAGCCATTTTAACTGATTCCTCTCTTAATCATGATAAAAAATGTTTATGACATTTCAAACATAGGACTATTTAGTTTCCTCCTCTGGTACATAAGCAGTTCACAAATACTGGCTTTTTAAAAAAGCTACATTTCCTATAAAAATGTATAGAAACTCTCTTCTAGATTTAAGAATCAGAATCAAGCTCCTGGATAACACAAACGCTGAGTCATGGCCCGTATGTCTATTACATTTGCTAGACCCCAGACAGGATTCCCTGAAGGCAGATCCAGGAGATGTGTGAGAAGTCAGAATGATGAATGGCTGGATTCCATCATCCTGTTCACGCAGGAGCTATTTCAACCTTAAAAACGTGCTGCAGCACTCTCAAATTTTCCATACAGAACACTCACTTGATAAATTCCTTATTACAGTTTCTGAGATCAATGATAATCTCTATGGAATTTTCTACTTATCATACCTAAAAGTAAAAGCAATTATACATAAAGATAAAAATACTTTAAAAAGCATACCTACAAATAAAACAAATACATGATTGCATTCACAGAGCTCCAAATGAACCTTTGTTTTAATCACTATTGCAGGATTTTTTTTAAATGGGAATTTGTGGGAAACTCAGTGAAAAATTGTCAGCAGGTATTTGTAGAAAGTGACCAAAAGAAACTGGAAATGAATTTGGCAAAGCAAGGCCAGAACAATGAAAACACTGCAAATCAAAAAGAAATCTGAGATCTCAAGTTTTAGAAAGTATAGGCTGAAAAAATAACATGTGAGGTTGTATGTAACTATCTAAAAAGTATTCAGAAAAACCATAGATTAGTGTTCACTGGGCGACAATAAGACATGTTAGTCAGGAGCCTGGGCTCTGCAGTCAGTCAGAGCTGACAGTTCCTGCCTACTGTTACTCACAAGCTGGTAACCTCAGGGAAGTTACCCAACCTCACCAAGTCTCAGTTTCCTGAGCTGTAGAGTGGATACCACTTCCATAATAGTGAATATAAGAATTTAACAGGAGACTAGACTTACCTGAAGAGAGACGTGCTGAAATGGAAGAAATGCAGCACAGAAAAACAGCTGCTTCAGAGAATAAGAGATGATAGAGTGAAAAATGTTTATTCAAAGGCAGAGACTGTTACAATGACAATATTTAAAGTGATGAAAAACTTCAATCCTCTTATTTAAAATACCCCACAAATTCCAAGAATAATTGTTTAAAAAGCATATCACATAAAGTGAAGACAACCAGACACAGGAAATCCTAAAAAGCAGTCAGGAAAAAAAAGAAAAGAAAAGACATATTATCCTATATATTAAAGGCTAATATGCAATTGTCCCTTTGACAGGGAGTTCAACTGGGAGTTTGACCAGGGGGTAGGAACGGCCAGCCAACCGCCCGTGGCCCCTCACCCCGGCCGGTCCAATCGGCCCTGATCAGGGCAGGCCAGCCAGACCCCACCTGTTGCCAAATTCGTGCAGCAGGCCTCTAGCCTATAAATAAGTGACAATTAGAGTGCCAGCTGATTTCTCAATAGTAACAATGGAGGTCAACTAACAAAAGAATGGTAACTACAATGTACTGAAATAAAATAGCCATTGACCTAGAATTCTATACACAGCAGAAATATCTTTAAAGAATGAGGACATTCTTTACACTTAAAAATTATTAAAATGGCCTTAGCCAGTGTTGCTCAGTGGATAGAGCATCAGCCCGCAGACTGAAGGGTTTCTCCCTCCCTTCCTTCCATTCTCTAAAAATCAATAGAAAAATATCTTCTCGTGAGGATTAAAAATAATAATATTTGGAGCCTTGGTCGGTGTGGCTCAGTTAGTTGGGCGTCATCCTGTGCATCAAAAGGTTGCTGGTTTGATTTCTGTTCAGGGCACATGACAAGGTTTTAGGCTCAAATCCCATGTGGGGGGTGTGCAGGAGGCAGCTCTCACATCATTTATTTTTCTCTCCCCCTCTCCCTTCCTCTCTGTTCAAAAATATACATATATTTGGAAATAGTCTTTAACCATATTAATGCAAAGTAAAATCATAATGAGATACCATCATATGCCCACCACATTTACATTTCAAACTCTTGACAACAGCAAGTTTTGGTGAGGATGTTGAGCAAAAGGAACTCATACACTGCTGGTGGGAGTGTGAATTGTTACAACCACTTTGAAAAACTGGCATTATCCATTCATCAATTTTACACTTAGGTGATAGGTATGTTTTATGATCTCTCAATACTTAAAAGTAACAGTAAGAGGAAAATGGGGAAATTAACATATATTTTCAAAGATAAGCAATAGGAGACTCTGGAAAGTAAACTCTACTTTGGAGAGCAAATTGAGTAAAAAGTAGACATTCTTTGCTCTACACAGAATTTCAAGGTTTGTGAATAAATCCTGAAACACTAAAAACTCCCATTACTTTACATATTTGCAAAGTAAGATGTTACCCAAGCTAGTACAAATACTTTTATCCATTTTAAGTAAGCAAAATCTGAGTCGATTGTTGGAGGCATTCTGCTACAAAAGAACCGGGGCAGATCTCAAGTGCAGGGGAAAATCAGAACAAAGAGCAGAGCATGCCCATTAATGAGTGTTACTTGAACTTTTGGGGTAGTTGTTCTCAGAAGCCTTCCAGATAGTCCATAATCCAAGTGTACCACTATTTGCAAAAGCATAAAGTAAGCCAAAAAAAAAAAAAATGGACAAAGCACCCTCCTAAAGGCTAGTACAAAAGCCAAAATCTCACTTCTTTTTTCTTTTTTTTAAAGTATTTTATTGATTTTTTACAGAGAGGAAGGGAGAGGTATAGAGAGTTAGAAACATCGATGAGAGAGAAACATCGATCAGCTGCCTCCTGCACACTCCCCACTGGGGATGTGCCCACAACCAAGGTACATGCCCTTGACCATAATCGAACCTGGGATCCTTGAGTCTGCAGGCCGACCCTCTATCCACTGAGCCAAACTGGTCAGGGCAAAATCTCACTTCTTATTCTATCATAGAAATAAATGACTAATATGAGAACAGTGGCCAAGGCAACATGTCAAGCATTTGAAAAATACTTAAATAAATGCCAAAAAAATCCATAAAACACCATGTACAGTATTTTTAAAAAACCAAACAGTATTTATTTATATTCTATTTACTTTCAGAAGAATGAGGAAGCTAGGGGAAACATATTTATAAAGAAGGTAGTTTCATTTTACTTAACCCATTTGTGTTTTTCATGAAACAACAAAGATTTGACTTACAATCACATGTCTAAAGGGAATGAAAGCATTTATCCTGTTCAGTTTTCCATCTCTAGCCATGACTGAAATTATACCACTGCAGTCAGATGAAAATCTACTCCACTCCCAAGTAAACACCAACTAATATATATGTTATAAAAGAACCAGCTTTAGTAAAATCTGTCATAGCAGCCAACAAACCTTCAATAAAAGATACATATATCATAACACAGGACATTTAAGACTCTTTGTGTAACAGTGAAAATCAGAATTTACACAGGAAATATCATAATTGGCTATTAAGTCAATAGCATCACAGTAATGGTACCCAGTGTCTTCTTATTCAAGTATATACACTATTTCTAAGACTTGGTTATAACAAAGACATCAGTAAATAGGATGTACACACAATTATTTCACAAACACCATGAAAAACAACAAATAAAAATAGCCTTGAATTTTCTAATGATTACAAATATGTTAACATTACTATATATTTCATAATGTTTAACTGATTTGTATACTTTAAATCTAGCAATGAGTTTTAGAAAAATACTGATAATGGCTCAACATGGTTTTTTGTGTGTATCTTTTTAATGTCTTTTTATTGATTTCAGAGAGGAATGGGAGGGAGAGATAGAAACACTAATGATGAGAGAGAATCATTGATCGGCTGCCTCCTACACACCCCCACACTGGGGACTAAACTGGCAAGCCAAGCATATGCGCTGACCGGGGATTGAGCCATGACCTCCTGGTTCATAGGTTGACGCTCAACCACTGAGCCATGCCAGCTGGGCAACTCAACATGTTTTGAAGTCAGATCATATTTATATTTCAGTAGTCTGTATTTTCTGCTCCTCTTTCTTCCACCCATTTATTCAAAACAACGTCTGAGATCTCCACTGGCTGTGAAAGTATTACATTCGAAAACTTCTAGTTCTTTGAAATGGTTGGAAAGGGTTTTTTAGTGCCCACATTAGCATCTGTGGTTTTGGTTTTGGTTTTTCGGGAAACAGAAGTGCTTCGCTTTCTGGTGTGGGAAATCGTTCTTGGTAGACTTCAGGGTAGGATTTTTGAAACTAAAAAAAAAGAGAGAGAGAGAGATCTACAATGAACCCAGAAAACAGGTAAGAGTCAATAAAATTGGACAATCTAATTTTATAATGAGTTTCTGACCCCATATTTTCCTGTTCTTGTTTTGTTTTATTGTTGTTTTCCATCCAAAAAATAAAAAAGAAGAAATCAGATCACAGTCAAATTTACTTGAACACAAATCCATTTTTTATGTTGAATCATTTGATTTCACTTTCTATAAATCGAATTCACCTTTAATTTGATCCAACATTCAAATAAACTTCTCATTTAAGTCACGTCTTATATTTCCCCCACTGCCAACTGTAAATCAACCTTACTTTAAAAATAATAATTAACTCTGACCTGAAAATAACATGTTCTAAATAATTAAAATTTTGGTCAAACTCCTTCCACCATTTCTTAGCCCACCTGCTTCTGCCCAAATTGAAAACAATGTAGTATATATTATATTATGAAAAGCTTAAAGAGAGGCAATAAGTTTTTCCTCTGCTCCTCACCACCGAACTCTTTTCCAAAATGACTGAGGAAAATATAATTGGGGATCCAGAACTCCAGTGCTCTGTATATAATCCTATACCTATGGTGTGATCAGGAGTCAAGCTACACAGGATTCAGTCTTTAAAAATAAAAACCATTCATTTAACCTTGGATCGATATTTTAAGAATGGTCATAGTAAACATATTTTGAGGTGAAAACAATTGTCTGAAACCCTAAGCCATGTTGTTTAATAGGAAATTTCGTGATGCCTGAGGCAAGAAACCAATTTGACACTGGCTATCTAAAATCAAAGGCTTTTAATTTCTAGACATTTTATATTTGTAAATTCAGTGTGATTTCAAAGAAATCTGTCCTCATTTAATAGCTTCTCTAAGTTTAAAGTAATTTCTCTTCTAACTCATATCATATGCCACATATCAAAATAAGACAAATATTAGAGAATAAATGGTAAAAGATGTACTTTGGAGAATAAAGATGTGGGAAATTAACCACAACCTACACATGTAAATCACTGAGATTTCTGGAATAGATTAACTAAACAATATACTTTCAAAATTGCTATCTCAGAAGATGAGATTTGCACGAAACCCTTTAAAATAGAGAATTAAAAAAAAACCATAAGAACTATAGGGAGAATAAATTACTAATAAAGAATATCACTTTTTACTCAGAAAACTATAGGACACTGAAAAAAGGGATAGAGGAAGACATAAATAGATGGAAGAACATACCGTGTTCATGGATTGGTAAAATCAACATCATTAAAATGTCCATACTACCCAAAGCAATCTACAGATTCAACACACTCCCCATTAAAAACCAATGGCATATTTCACAGACCTAGAATGAACTCTCCAAAAATTCATCTGGAATAAAAAAAAGACCCCGAATAGCTGCAGCGATCCTGAGAAAGAAGAACAAAGTAGGAGGGATCTCAATACCAGATATCAAACTATACTACAAAGCCACTATTCTCAAAACTGCCTGGTACTGGCACAAGAACAGACATATAGATCAATGGAATAGAATAGAGAGCCCAGAAATCGACCCAAACCACTATGCTCAATTAATATTTGACAAAGGAGGCAAGAACATACAATGGAGTCAAGACAGTCTCTTCAATAAATGGTGTTGGGAAAAATTGGGCAGATACATGCAAAAAATGAAACTAGACCACCAACGTACACCATACACAAAAATAAACTCAAAATGAATAAAGGACTTAAACATAAGACGGGACACCATAAAAATATTAGAGGAATCCACAGGCAGCAAAATCTCAGACATATGCCGAAGCAGTATCTTCACCGATACAGCTCCTAGGGCATTGGAAACTAAAGAGAAAATAAACAAATGGGACTACATCAAAATAAAAAGCTTCTGTACAGCAAGAAAAACCATCAACAAAACAACAAGAAAGCCCACTGCATGGGAGAACATATTTGCCAATGTTATCACCGATAAGGTTTTAATCTCCAACATTTATAGGGAACTCATACAACTAAACAAAAGGAAGATAAACAACCCAATTAAAATAGGGGCAACGGACCTAAATAGACACTTTTCAGAAAAGGACAGAAGAAAGGCCAAGAGACATACGAAAACATGCTCAAAGTCACTAATCATCCAAGAGATGCAAATCAAAACCACAATGCAGTACCATCTCAAACCTGTCAGAATGGCTATCATCAACAAATCAACAAACGACAAGTGCTGGAGAGGATGTGGAGAAAAAGGAACACTTGTGCACTGCTGGTGGAAATACAGACTGGTGCAGCCACTATGGAGAACAGTATGGAGTTTCCTCAAAAACACTAAAAATGGAACTCCCATTTGACCCAGTGATCCCACTTCTGGGAATATATCCCAAGAAACCAGAAACACCAATCAGAAAGGATATATGCACCCCTATGTTCATAGCAGCACAATTTACAATAGCTAAGATTTGGAAACAGCCTAAGTGTCCATCAGCAGATGAGTGGATTAGAAAACTGTAGTACATCTACACAATGGAATACTACGCTTCAGTAAAAATGAAGGAATTCTTACCATTTACAACAGCATTGATGGAACTGGAGAGCATTAGGCTAAGTGAAATAAGCCAGTCAGAGAAAGATAAATATCACATGATCTCACTCATTTGTGGAATATAAAGAACAACATAAACTGATGAACAAAAACAGATCCAGCGACAAAGAAGTATTGATCAGACCGCCAAACCTCAGAGGGAAGGTAGGGGAGGGTGGGGGTAAGGGGGAGAGATCAACCAAAGGACTTGTATGCATGCATATAAGCCTAACCAATGGACACAGACACCGGTGGGGGGTGGGAGGAGATGAGGGCATGAGTGGGGGTGGTGAGGGGGAAATGGGGTATAAGGACACCTACCTTAATCAATAAAGAGAAAAATAAAAAGAATATCCCTTTTACCTGCTTCAATTTTTTCTTCTTCTCTTTTCTGGAGAGCTTGGCATCTGTTATGACCTCCTCCAACAAAGCTGCCAGAGGTTCCTGAGAGCCGTATGCTCTTTGGTATTCAAATTCCTCTGGACTAATTTGACGACAAAATGATGGGGCAGATAAAGTGATATCCATGTCGGCTCCTGGGTATTTTATCTGAAGCAAAAGGATTAGTAGAGAAAAAAAAGTGTATTTTCAAATAAATTACAAAAATTTGTTTAGATTAAACACAATTTACAGCACATGTCATTCCTCAATTTTAACTGGGGAAAACTCTTAATTAATAATGTCTGAAATTAAAACATAAACTAAACAAGTTGACTCTAAAATGATTCAAAACAAAAAACAATGTTGGACACACAGTGAATTATCAGGTTCCTTCCCCATCTGAAGAGTCTAGTGTTCCCTTCCTTGCACACTTTAGCCCAGCTGTCATGGAGAGGGAAGTCCTACAACCATTGTCAAACATGTGAATAGTGAGAATCAACTGAAAACAACAAATGTGCAGACACTGTACAGGGCAAAGGGAGAAGTAAGAGGAAAAATGATACCAAAACCTTTGAATAAGTGAGCATCCATGAAAAATACTTAACTTCAGAGTCCAAGAGGGTCATCTTCTCAAAAATAGAGCATCTATTGTTCTTCTGCAGTGAATAAAATTGCAGCTATTCACTTCTTTGGCTTAAGATAGTTTTCCAGAAGCCACAGTTAAAAATAAGTATTGCCAAGAAGAGTAGTACATTAAGTACAGTCCATGCCTCAACATCAGTTTACCAAATCAGAGACAACCTAAGAGAGACAGACCAGAACCAGAAGGGAAAGACAGGATACTTCCTTTTTATTTACCTAGGACTCACCCTTTATTCTGGCCAGTAAAACCAGGAAAGGGCTGGAATAAAGGGCGAGTCCTAGGTAAAAGGAGAAAAACACCAGATATCTATCATTAAAGGGCACAACTGGGAGAAGAGGGTTGCAAATAAGGTTGATAGAAGGCTGGTGTAAAAAACAATGCCTGCCTCACAACTGATCCCAGGTCAGCCTCAAACTGCCCCAAAATTGAGGAACCTCAAAAAGCACTTTAGTGAAGAAGGTCGAACCATTTTGAAGGAACCAAGTAGAATTTCTGCCAAGACTTTTTACCAAAAGTTTCTGCTCCTACAGGCTGACATACAAACCCCATTTTAGGGTCCACATAATATAGCAACAACAACGATGATAGCACTCCCTTTCAAAGAGGTACCTACCATGTCAGGCAGTTGTGCAAGGTGTTTTACAGTAATCCATAATTTAGTATTATACTGTGTAATACTTCACAACCACTTTATACAGCATGTGTGGCCCATTTTAATAATTGAAGAAACTAAAATCGAGAGAGGTTAAGGGATTTGCCCAGAGCCACACAACAAGGGAAGATGGGGAGCCAGGAGTTTGACCCAGGTCTTTATGGCTCTTGTTCGCCTACCACACCATGTTCTGAAGTGAGGCAGTATGTATGGGAGTTAGGGGCACTGATTCTGGAGACTGATCTCATCAGTTTGAATCCTGGCACTGTGACCTTGGACTAGTTGCTTAAGTTCTCTGCCAAGACTTTCTCATCCAAAAAATATAACAGTAAGTAGGCTGCAGGGCTATTAAGAATGAAGACATGTATTTCATATAAATAATTTCCATCAGGAAGTATATGTAGACTCTGAACAAATTCACTTAAGGAGTTTGCAATCAAAAGTATGTGGTTTTGATTGACATAACAAAACCAAGTAGGCAACCCACGAATTGTCAGTGATAACAAACTTGTATGCTTACTATGTGCCAAGACTTGTTGTACGCACCTTGTACATATTAATTCACTTAGTCCTCATAACATAAACTCCCAAGAAGCCTAGCTGACAATTTCATAGGATTTGAGAATATCCCTTCCTTTACCTGCACTCTTCGTAGGTGAGCCACACGCTCCTCTATGGAGGTCTGCAAGGCCAAAGGGACTTTCAGAATATCTTGGTAATTGTCCATCAGAAATGTTACCAACCTAGCAGCTAATAACTCATCCAAGTCCACTTCATCCTTGGAGCACAAGATGCAATGGGAAAATGTCTGGATCATCTAAAAGAAGAAAAAAAAAAAGGTGGGGAGATTTTTAAATAAATACCAATGAATTTTTTCCCTACTCTGAATTGAGTACGATCTTAATTTGCAAAAAGCAAATGTGACTAGTCAGTGAGAAATGGCCCACAGCACAGGGTGAACATCCTACATGGCACTTAGCCACACCTGGTCATCTCACATGTATTGATTTTCTCATTAATCAGCATGAGCAGAATGTGCATCACATCTCACAGAGACTTAGCAGACATGCTTGTCTGAAGGCTTTTAAACTCCTTTCACAGATGATTTTAAATATGTATATTTAAACAAATTCCGAAAATTATCATTACCACCATGACCTTGATCATGTAGCACTTTTAAGTTCGGTGTACTTTATAGCCATTTAGTCTGATAATATCCTAATTACATCATTGATTTTTTTTAATCATCGTTTTTTATCAATCTAGTTGCACAGTTTTATGGGTCTCAAACACTATATATTTTCCTAGTTAACTGGTATTTTCTCTAGGATTTTTAATGTACATTTGAGTGACCCTGAAGAAAACCATGAGGCTTTACAAGAAGTGTATTAAGTGATGAGACCCTTTATGGTAAGCAGAAACATAAAAAATATTATAGCAGGCCCTGGCCAGTTTTTCTCAGTGGATAGAGCATCGGCCTGTGGACTGAAGGGTCCCGGGTTCGATTCTGGCCAAGGGCACGTGCCCGGGTTGTGGGCTTGATCCCCAGTAGGGGGCATGCGGGAGGCAGCCGATCAATGATTCTCTGTCATCATTGATGTTTCTATCTCTCTCCCTCTCCCTTCCTCTCTGAAATAAAGAAATATATTAATTTAAAAAAATATTATAGCAGCTACTTCCACAGAATTCATGTTAACTACTCCATTTTTAATGCTATCCTTTGGATGGATTTTCTTAGTAATTTTATTGCTGACGATTGTATTTCAAAACCTATAAACGTAATTCTGTCTAATAAGACATCACTTTATCAATACTGCAGATGACACTTGATCTTCTTTCACATTTATGTGCACAGAGACTCTGTACTGGGAGACTACGGACCCCAGGGCACCCATGAATGCCTTGAAATTGTACACACGTGTTCTTCTGGAGAATATGTACAAACTTTTCTTCAGCTTTTCAGAAAAGTCCACTAGCCTCCCTACCAACTCCTTCCCCACAAAGGACAGGAATCACTCCCCTGGGCACTGAGTGCTCCTCTTATCTTACTCCACACTTCTAAAACTGGGCCAGTGGACCCCGAGGGTACACAGGGTTCACCAGGAAATGGGAATAACATATACACACCAACGAAGCATCAATTTCACTCTAAGACTTTTAGATAACTTAGAAATTTAGCTAATTAGCGATTCCAAACATAAACCCTATTTTGAAACACATGCTGACATTACAAAGTAGAATTTAAAATTACTCAATTTTAAGCAAAATTGCGCATATTTTAAGAAAAACCCTCCTTCACGGACCCTTAGGTCATTCCCCAGGGGACACAAGGTCTCCTGCTCCTTCCCAGCTGTCTGGCCCAGTTCCACATTTGCTTCTTCCCCACTAATCCCTTTATATGCTGCACCTCTCCTACTGGTTATAGTGACACTGACTCTGCAACCCTTTTAACCTGGAGGAGAGAGTGTTGTTTTCTTGAGAGATCACTTATCCTTTCTGTCCACCCTTCCTTCTCTTTGTGTTGACAGTAGACAGGATACAGCAGGTATCTTTACACTCAGAGTCTGCCCCTACTCACTTTTCCTTTTATTATGTTCTTTAAGACACTAAGACCAAAAGCACAATACCAGTCTGGGTGGACTCCAAGCCATGGCTCCGTAAGCAAGTCTGCCATGTACTAGTAGCTTCCTCTGCTTGCCAAGCTAGTACACTTTCCTCAGGTGAATTTTATTCCAAAAACTCAAGTCATGTTAGATGTTAGAACTCAACCTACCAGTGTTCGGGTGCCAAGGCCATCACCAAGTGGTGGCATCTCCTTATTTGAGCAGATCCTTGTCATCATCTTCATCAACAGCTGTAACTTTCTCCTATTTTCAGGTGGCAGGAGGAGGCAGCAAATCTGAAATGCTTCAATGGCCATTTTCTCCTCCTGTAACAAACCTGATTCAGAAAAAAAGTTTTTAATCTTAAAAATCTATAGCTTACTTGACTCTATAAAGTTCACATTTTTATAAAATATACATTACTAAAATTATGTAGAACATGTTTACATATTCAACTACTGGGCCAATTGATTATAGATCCATGGTCATTCACAAATTAGCACAAAATATACAAACCATCAACTAGTATTGAACAAATACAGCCATTTTCCCCTCCACACCACTGACAGATATAACTGAATTTTCACAGCATTCTTTCCCACTGAACCAAGAGCAGTCAGATTGAGCGTAGTCTAACACCTAACCCCCATGAGCAAGAACATGAATGTGCAATCACTTCCCTGAATTCTCCCCCTTCATTATTTCCTCATGACAAGCAGATCACCATCTTACACGATTCTCAGACTAAATAGTAGAACTAATGCTCCTATGGTTAATCCATTGCCAAATAGCTCTGCTTCTAAGTAACACCTGTCCAATAACCTTTCCTCCCTCTTAAGCATTTTTTTCTGGTTAAGGGAGCTGATTCAATTATGCTACATGCCATTCCTCTGCACCCAGTATGATTTTGCTAAAAATTCTAATATTGTGTGCTCTTTATCCCTATTTGTCCCTGGACACAGCCATTGCAAGCTCAATACAGAGATTAAACTGCTTTCACCAATTTACTAACCCATATCCAACTTCTTTAAGTTTCTAGTCTCTGACTTGAAGGCAAAATCATCTTTCATATTCCATAAATATTTTCTGAACATTTATGGTATGTCAGAGACTATGCTGGGTCCTGGAATTTAAAAAAAATATGCCTTTCCTGTAAAAAGGAGAGACCCACAAAAAATAAGTGACAAAATATAAATGTAATAGATGCGCTTCAAGAGACATTTGCAAGAGGCATATCAGAGGAATGCTAAGTCACTCAATATGAATGCAGTGTAGGCTTTCAGGGTAAGGGCTTAGTGTAGAAGTGAAGCTAAAATTACTGCAGAGACGAGATCTTAGAAACCCTGAATACCAGATTAAAGAGCTTGGGTTTTATCCCAAGGGCAATGGACAAGCCTGGAGACAAAGGAGGAAGGAGGAGGGAGCTTTTATATACAAGTTCAGATCCAAAATGTTCACCAGAAATACTGCTGCTGATTATCATTATCATTTGTATAGATCTGCTTTCAATTCTACATAATCAAATCCATGAAAAGAAAAAAAGGTTTATGACCACATTTTAATTTATTCTTTCATTTATCTAATAAATATTTATTTAAGCCCTGCATATATTCCAGGAACTGTTTTAGAAAGGATACAGCGGGGAATAAAATAAAATCCTGTCTGACCTCATGGAACTCCTTTCCCAACAGATAATGAGTACAGACATATATAAATATGATGTGAGGTGGAAAAATGCTGTTAAGAAAAATAAAGAAGAAAAGAAGCTGAGGACAAAACACTACTAGTGTTTTGAGAAAGGTCTCTTTCGAAGGAGGTGACATTCGAGCAGTCATCTGAAAGAATAATAGTAAGCCAGGGAAATATCAAAGAGACAAATTTTTAAGGCGGAGGAAATATCAATAAAGAGTTTAATGTGTAAGTATGCTTTAATTACTTGAGGAACAGCGATGAGGCCAGTGTGATGAGAGAGTAGTGTATAATAAATATTCAAATCAGAAATGAGGTTAGAGAGGAAGCCAAGAGATACACAGAACCTTGTAGACTATCATTAATGACTTCGGGTTTTATTGTAAGTGATCTGAGAAGCCACTGGAGAATTATGGGTAATGTAAGGGTGGGGCAAAAAGTAGGTTTACAGTTTTGGGTACATGAAACAGTTTATCCTTGTATTATCCTAGAGGCCCGGTGCACAAAACCGTACACGGATGGGGTCCAGCTGGCCCACCCAAGGGAGGGGCCGCGGGCAGTTGGCAGGCTGGCCCCAGCCCCTGGTCAAACTCCCGGTCGAGGGGACAATTTGCACATTAGCCTTTTATTATATAGGACTAGAGGCCTGGTGCACAAAAATCTGTACACTCGGTGGGGGAGGGGGGGTCCCCTCAGCCCGGCCCTGTGCCCTCTCGCAGTCTGGGACCCCTCGGGAGATAACAACCGGGTGGCAAAGGGCAGGCCTAATCCCTAGGTGCAGCCCCGGGTCGGGCTCAGAGCAGGGCCCATTGGGGAGTTGGGGCGCTGCCCCCTGTCATGCACAGAGCAGGGCGGATTGGGAGGTTGCGATGCCACCATCAGTCATGCTCAGGGTAGGGCCGATTGGGGGGTTGGGGCACCGCCCCCTGTCACACTCAAGGCAGGGTCGATGGGGAGGTTGCGGCGCCACCCCCTGTCACGCACAGAGCAGGGCCGATCAGGGGGTTGGGGAGCTCCCCCTGTCACGCACAGAGCAGGGCCCATCAGGGGGTTGGGGAGCTTTCCCCTGTCACACATAGAGCAGGGCCCATCAGGGGGTTGGGGAGCTCCCCCCTGTCACGCACAGAGCAGGGCCCATCAGGGGGTGGAGGAGCTCCCCCGTCACTCACAGAGTAGCTCCGATAGGGGAGTTGGGGCACCGCCCCCCTGTCACACACATAGCAGGGCGGATCAGGGGGTTGGGGCACCGCCCTCTATCACCCACAGAGCAGGGCGGATCATGGGGTTGGGGCGCCGCCACTGTAACACTCAGGGCAGGGCCGATGGGAAGGTTATGGCTCTACCCTATCACACACAGAGCAGGGCCCGTGGGGGGTGGGGGGCGTTGGGGCGCCACCCTCTATCACCCACAGAGCAGGGCCGATCAGGGGGTTGGGGCGCCGTCACTCTCACACTCAGGGCAGGGCCAATGGGGAGGTTATGGCTCTACCCCGTCACACACAGAGCAGGGCCCGTGGGGTGGGGGTGTTGGGGCGCCGCACCCTGTCACACACAGAGCCGCAGGGTGATCAGTGGGTTGGGGAGCTCCCCCTATCAGGCACAGAGCAGGGCCGATCAGGGGGTTGGGGCACCTTCCCCTGTCAGGAACAGAGCAGGGCCGATAGAGAGGTTGTGGCCCCACCCCCTGTCACACACAGAGCGGCAGGGCGATCAAGGGGTTTGGGCGCTGCCCCCTGTCACGCTGATCCTGGTGCCGGGAGGCCTCTCGGCTCCGCTGATCCCGGTGCTGGGAGGCATATTACCCTTTTACTATATAGGGTAGAGGCCTGGTGCATGGGTGGGAGCTGGCTGGTTTGCCCTGAAGGGTGTCCTGGATCAGGGTGGGGGTCCCCACTGGGGTGCCTGGCCAGCCTGGGTGAGGGGATGATGGCTGTTTGCAGGTGGTCACACACCCTTCAGGGTGGGGGTCCCCACTAGGGTTCCTGGCCAGTCTGGGTGAGGGGCTGAGGGCTGTTTTCAGGCTGGGACTGAAGCTCCCAACTGCTCCTTTTTTTCTTTTTCTTTTTTTATTCTGGGCCAGCTTTAGCTCTGGCTCCAGCTCTGAGGCCTCAGCTGCGAAAGTAGGTATCTGGTTTGTTTAGGTTCTATAATCGAAACTCTGTATCAACTCCAGCTCTGAGATCCCAGCCAGCTGAAAGCTGGTTTCTGGGGTTTTGTTTAGCTTCTATATTTGTTACTATGTTTCTTAAACTTCAGGCTCAGAGGCTGGCAAGGCAGGCGGGGAACGTTGGAGTCCTCCGTCACTGAAGTTAAGCAAGCCTCATGTTAGTTTCAAGCTGCCTGGCTGCCGGCCGCCATCTTGGCTGGCAGTTAATTTGCATATCGCCCTGATTAGCCAATGGGAAGGGTAGCGGTCGTATGCCAATTACCATGTTTCTCTTTTATTAGATAGGATTCCTAAAAATCATAGAACTCATGATAGAGGAAACCTCCAAAGTAGTCAGAGGAAAAAAGGACACATTATGCCCAGAGGAACAAAAATAAGGAATCATCATAGACAACTTTAAAGTGCTGAAAGAAAACTTTTAACACAGAATTTTATATCCATTGAAAATATCTTTCAGAAATAAGTCAAAACAAATACTTTTCAGAGCTCTCTGTCCCCCCTCCAAAAAAGCACAGAATTTGTTTCCCAATAGACCTATACTATAAAAAATGTTAAGGACACTTTTCAAGCAAAAGGAAAATGTTATCAGATGAAAACCTGGATCTACACAAAGAAATGAAGAATACCAAAAGAGATTAATATGTGGGTAGATAAAACTTGCTTTATGTTTCTTAATTTCTTTGAAGGAAAAATATCTGTTTAAAGAAAAAATAACAATGTGTAGCAGGATTTATAAAGTGTTATTAAAAAACATATGTAGGACTATAATGTATGAAACAATAGTACAAAGGGAAAAAATGAAAAAATATTATTGCAACGTAGTAACATTATATGTGAAATAATATAATATTTAAAGGTAGGCAAAGATTTTTTTAGACACAAAAAGAATGAACCATAAAAGAAAATTATAAAATGCATTTCATCAAAATTAAAAATTTTTGCTTTATATTTATTACTTTTAATAAATATTTTTTTTATTTCAGAGTGGAAGGGAAAGGGAAAAAGAGATAGAAACATCAATGATGAGAGAGAATTATTGATTAGCTGTCTCCTGCATGCCCTCCACTGGGGTTCAAGCTCTGTCCCTCTCCCTTCCTCTCTCTAAAAAATCAATAAAAACGTATTTTTAAAAATCTTAGAATTATAGAAGCTCCTTGTGAAAGAAAGACAGAAAGACTTCAGGAGACACACAAATTAATTTGACAAAGTAAAACACAAAAGCTCTTTATCATGTGATTAAAATCAAAGACAAGTCACAGACTATGAAATGGTATCTGTCAGACTGAAGGTAAAAAAAAGACTACTAGCATTCAGACTATATATTTTAGAATGACAAAAAGAGAAAGAAAAAAAATAGGTAAAGGATAAAAAAAATCTTTCACCCAAGAAGAAACCCACATAACCAATAAATAGCAATAAGATTCCTTTCCAGATTAGAAAAATTAAAAAACTTGATGAAACCAAATATCAGTAAGGAAATGGTCAAATAGGAGTATAATGCTAATGGGTTCGTAAATTGCTGGAACCACTGTGGAAAGCAATTTGCTAAATATTTTGCTTCTACATACAGAACATATGCAAAATCTATTGTTAAATTGGGGAGGATGGGCACATGGATGTATTTTATATTAGTCTCTGTTCTGCCAATTTAACACCACCACCATCTCTCAAATAGTATTTTGGTGGAAATCAAATTGCCGGGTTCCTTTTTAAGTGCTATTTAAGAACATTTTTTTATGAGCAATACCTCCAATAATAATGAACACATCTAGCACTAGGTCTTGGCTTCTAAATATCACTTTACTAAAAGGAACCAAGAATCCTTGAAGAAATGGCTGGTTCCAAGGCTTGGAAAAGAAAGTATAAGATGAGCCTGTAGTGCCATGCCAGTGCTCTAAGAATGATGGGGATGTGATAAAAGGATGTGAGCCAGTTTGAGGAGCCTCCTTCAGGGATCCTATCTAATAATAGACAAACATGGTAATTAACCATACCTTCGCTACGCCTCCCATTGGCTAATCAGTGTGATATGCAAATTAACTGCCAACAAATATGGCGGCTAATTTGCATACTGCAGGCAGATCCTGCTGCGCTGCCCCGCATGGGGCTGGCAGCAGCGCGATCCCCAGCCCCTGGCCGCCCCAGCACGAGATCCTGGCCTGCCGTGTGCGGGACGGGGCAAGCGGGGTGGGCAGCAGCGCAATCCCGAACCGCCGCCCGCCCCGGCCCGGGATCCAGGCCTGTCGTGTGTGGGGCAGGGCGGGCAGCAACGAGATCTGAGTGGCCACCCAACCCAGCCCGGGATCCGGGCCTGCCATCTGCGACCGGGGGAGACGGGGCAGGCACCGCGGGATTGCACGTGCCATCTGCCACCAGGAGAACGGGCCTAAGCCAGCAGGTGGTTATCGCCCGAGGGGTCCCAGACTGTGAGAGGGCACATGTTGGGCTGAGGGAAACCCGCCCCTGCCAGTCCAGTGCACAAATTTTTGTGCACCGGGTTTCTAGTTTTATGTATAACAGACTGCTTGATATTTACTGTCCTATATGTCATTGAGGCTGTTCAGTTTAGTCCCCATTCACAGGTCTTTTTTCTCTCCATACTTTGTTCAGGCTAGCTTTTATGTTAATACTTATGGCTATGTTAATACTTAAGTTCCTTGATTTTTTTTGCATTGTCTAATCTGTTCTTAATTCCATCCAATGAGATTTTCCTTTGCAATACTGTATTTTTTTAATTCCTAAAGTTCAATTTGGTTCTTATTTCTTTGTTGTTGTTTTTTTGTTTTTTGTGTTTTTTTGTTTTTTTTTATGAGACTATCTCTTTTTAAGTGTACAATTCAGTGGGTTTGTTCTCTTTGTGGGTTTGTGTGGGGTTTTTTAGAATATTCATGAAGCTATGCACCTAACCACTATTTCATTCAAAAAACATGTTTGTCATTCCAAAGAGAAATCCCCATTCCTATTAGCAGTTACTTCCCATAATCTTCTCCCCTGCCTCTGGAAACCAATAATTTCTGTCTCTACAGATCTATCTGTTCTGAACATTTCATATAATGAAATCATACAATATGTAATTTTGAATCTGGCTTCTTTCACTTAGAATAATGTCTTCACTATTCATCCATGTTATAGCATGTAACAGTATTTTACTCCTTTTTATGGCTGAATAATATTCCTTTGTGTGGATATACTACATTTTATTCATTCATCATTTGATGGGCATTTCAGCTGTTTCTACTTTTTGGCTATTCTGAGTAATGCTGCTATGAACATTCATGAACAAATTGTGTAGGCATATGTTTTCAATTATTTTGGGTATAAAACTAAAAGTGGAATTGCTGAATCAAATGATAACTCCATATTTAACTTTTTAAGGAACCGCCAAAAGTTTACAAAATGGCTGTGCCATTTTAGATTCCCAATACTCTCAACAATAAAGGTTTTTTAAAAAGAAGAGAGAGAGATTAGGTCATTTTCCCAAATGCACAGCTAGTTAGTGGTTTTGAGCCCATACAGTTTAGGGCATGGACTCCTAAATACTGTGCCATTTTTTCCATGTGGTCAATTATTTCCTAAGGATAAGTGCCTAGAAGTAGAAATGCTGGTTCAAAGAGTAACACAAACATTTAATAAGAAGATAGTCAAAGAAAATACCATTCTACATTCTTCAATTTGGGGGCAAGGATTAGAGACAATAAAAAGCACAAAGAATTTCTGAACACAGCTAAAACTGAAATTGACTCTTTTATACCAAGGAGGACACCTCAAAACAATTTCCTTGAGCGTTCAAAATGAAAGCCAGGTGATAACTACTGCTAGTTTCCTCTCATAAAGTAAAAAATAGAATGTAGTTTATGCCTGAAGAAACTCACACCACTTTAAAATGCTAATTTCACAATAGAAATGAAAAACTGAATATAACTCTATAACTCAATATGAGCCACAGTTAAAAGGCATTTTTAATCTAAGTGTAAAGAACAAACCATGTGTTGTTTTAGCTAAGCATAAAGGACAAACCATGCATAATATAAGCATCTGTCATAATGAACTATTAATACTAGTAATACTTGAGCAATATCATACTTTCTGAGAAGCTTTCACATTCATTAAATCCTCACAATCACCTTACTATATAGGTAGGTAGAGATAAAAGTTAGAGGTGTGTTTTTTTTAAGTAGTTTACAACTAAAATTAAGAAATATATTTTACATCGTAACAATACATATGCATATTCATAGGTATATAAAACAATAATGTTTATAAAAATACCTACTCTTACTACATTTTATACACTCTGATATTTTATTATTATTCTACTAGAGGCCCAGTGCACGAATTTGTGTACCAGTGGGGTCCCTCGGCCTGGCCTGTGGGATCAGGCTGAAACCAGCTCTCCAACACCCAGAGGGGTCCCAGATTGTGAGAGGGCACAGGCCCACTGGTGCATGATCGGGCCGGAGAGAGACACTGAAGGTTGGCCAGCCGGGGAGGGACTGTGGGAGGGCTCCAGAGTATGTCCAGCCTGTCTCGCTCAGCAGGACCCCAGCAGCAAGCTAACCTTTCGGTCGGGGCGTCTGCCCCCTGGTGGTAAGTGCACGTCATAGCAACTGGTTGACCCATCAACTATCTGCCCCCTGGTGGTCAGTGCACATCATAGTGAGCGGTTGAGTGGCCATAGCATATCATTAGCATATTACACTTTGATTGGTTGAACAGCTGACTGGTCAACCGGATACTTAGCATATTAGGCTTTTATTATATAGGATGTCTTTTTTTTATTTTTTAATGCTATTCTATCACACAGATTTCACATCCAACACCCAGTTTCTGAAATAATGGCTTAGGGAACTACTGAGTTTGAACTGAGACTCTTGTATAACAAACATCCAGGAATACACAGCCAGAAATCAGACATATACTCTGGTCTTGATTTTAGGAAATAGAGCTGAGATGAGGATAAGAACTGAAAATACTCAGCACATGGATAATTCATGAAGTGGTATGGATGTATCAAAGAGAAGATAAAAGGGCCGAGGTTTGATGTATCTATAATAACTTAAGCCATTCCTGGCATCCGGTCCCAAGGATGTTATTCTTCAGTCTGTTCAAATGCCAAAGCAGGACTCACTTTTAGTTCTGCCTTTGAATCTTGGAGTGCTATGTATTGCTATGTAGGAATACTTAAATTCTCAAAAATAATTTAATTTGTGCTCTCTATTTTTGTTCCCTAATTTCTTTCTCATTGCTGACCATTATTCTAATCTTTTTTCTCCCTTTCAATAAAAGCTTACTAACAAAAGCACACTACAGTATTAAAAAAAAAAGATCATAAGAGAACGCAGCTATAAAACACAGTTGAACTAAAGAGACATTTTCAGCAAGTATTTTCGGGTTCTTCAAGATCATAAAGTATTACTGATATTAAGGAGTGTCTTGGTTTTTTAGGTTCAGTTTTAAGAACTTCTGAAGAACATTAGCATTCTATTGTCATTTACAGACAAAGAGTTTTAATGTTGTAACTATTTTATTATTTTGATTTATTTCATTTTCCTAAAATGGAAGCTAAAAGAGTAACTTTCTCATCTTTCACCATTTCTACAATGTCATCATAAAAATACTGAATCTTCTTTCTCTCGAGAAAATGACATAGGCCTTCTGTAGCCCCATAGGTAATTTGTTTCCTTTTCAGAATGATATAATAGTGTTTATTTCAATCATAGATTATAAAAATCCATCACAAATAACTTTACATAAAAATCTTCCTATCATTTGAAAGGAGAAATGACTAGATAGCAACATATGATTATCCTATCTTAGTTTATGCATTGTTCTAATTTTTGTAGTTTTTAAAACAAAAATAAAAGGTATTTATTTTTAGGCCTGGCCGGTGTGGCTCAGGGGTTGAGTGCTGACCTATGAACTAGGAGGTCACGGTTCAATTCCCAGTCAGGACACATACCCACGTTGCAGGCTCAATCCCCAGTGGGGGACATACAGGAGGCAGCAGATCAATGATTCTCCTTCATCACTGATGTTTCTATTTCTCTCTCCCTCTCCCTTCCTTTCTGAAATCAATAAAAATATATATTTTTTAAAAAAGATACTTTAGTAGGAAAATAAGTGTTGCCCATTGCACTAACTTTTATATCTATTAGTATGACAGGCATTACTGCCATTTAACAATGAGAAAACTGGGGCCCAAAGTCAATACAACTAGGTCAACAAACCACGTTACCTGAGTTTGGAAATGTTTTCAATGATGAAATAAGAATAAAATAATAAAAAGATAATTAAAAATCCACCAAATCATCTGTGAGTTTTTTCAGTCATGCAAACATTTCAATATTTAGCTGTATTGAGGAATAATAAGTGTAAATAATTCAATACTCAAAGAAACCCAACTGTCCCTTAAGACAGAAATAAGTGAAATCAAAATCAATGAAAATTTATAATATTCTATATCATTAGAGATTAGGTGACACTTTGGCCATGATGACCTTCCCTTGTTGCCCTCCCTATCATTCCCCAATGGTTATATCAGAATTTTATTTTCAAATAATTAGGAAAACAAATTTTCATTTTTATAAAATAGACCCAATCATTCCACTAACATGTGTAATGTTAACAATAAGCTATTCCTTATGGGAGCCTCAAAAAAGAAGTGAATATGAAGACTTTTAGAGAGCCTAGAGTTCCCAGAAAGGCCACTGGGCCCATGTATGTTCAGCCAGGGAACAAGAGATTCAAAAAGGGTTTGTTGCAGTTTTGAACAACCAAAGGAATAAAAAAAATGTCAAGTTTCATTTTCACTGAAAAGAGATATACGAAGGAAAAGGCTTATACTAAGCCTAAAGAATTCAGACTACACATCAATTGGAAAGAATACCCTGCCTAAAGAAAGACACAGCAAGAGAGACTATTTCTAGAGGCTTTTAAAGAAAGGCAAACAAGACGCCTTTGTGAATTGCTTAAAAGTGGATACAGATTCACCCACACACAAGATGATGCCCTTTCCTACATGAAGAGTCCCAATGCTTTAGCATATTTATGACTTCTCTTGCCTTTATGCTTAGAAAGTCCTTCATCTACCCCAACATCAGATAAATGTCAACTATATTTAAGAATCTGCATTTTTACATTCATTTAATTCTCTAACACAGCTGGAATTTATCCTGCTGAATGGTGGGAGAAAGGTATTAAATTTTTTTCCAAAAGTTTTTTCAATCATCCTAGTGACTAACAGTATGTTTATAAATACCTTATGCGTTTAGTTATAACCAGGGAATACCTAGGCACTTCTCTAAATTCCCACCTTTAAGGAGTACCTAATGTCACTTTTGCCAACAATCTTGACATAACAGTAGTCCTTACATTTGGAGGTGATTCAATATCCCTACCTTGGCCCAGCTGCATCTTTAAAAGCTCCAGTCATAAGCAAGACCAAGGCCCTGAGAGCAGAGAGCATCACCAGTAAGAACTTTGGACTAAAATGGACAAGAGCCCTCTATCTGATCAAGCACACTACCAAGGCACTCTCTGAAAAGAAGAAGAAAGAAGAAGGAAGAAAGAAGAAACAAAGAATAGAAAACTATCCTTATGGGTATTTCTAGGTTAAAAACATAGGAGGAGATCTCAACCTATTGAGTAAGATGATCCAATATATAATCAGTCTATTGAATTTCAATGGCATTTTATAAACTTAACATTTAGTAAGAAGGGAACAGCAAAGAGCTACTATCTCAGTCTTACAGCCTACTAGCAAATAAACCAGGAGTCTTGGGCTCAACTGCCTACAAAAACAGATAAATAGAATAAATGAGCAAAGGGGATTAAGTGAACTGGGCTTTAGAGTCTGAAAGGCAATGGGAGACTCGGCAAACTGGAATTCATGTACCTGAAACACTTGCTCCTTCTAGTGGAGACACTACACAGCCGCAGCAGTTTGTGCCACTCAAAATTCAAGCCCAGAATTGCCAGATCCTCCCATTTCTCTAAAGAATCCAAAATTATAAATTCTTACATGAATTTCTTGTTTCTTAGAGTTTGGAAACTAATTAAATTTCTTTTCAAAACATACAGGCTACATGTATGTATGAGCCAGCCTGGCCCACAGAACACTACTGTGGAATTTCAGATTACACATGCAACCCATACGGCACCCAATTTTCACAAGTACTCTACCCGGCTCCCATGCCCTATGTGCTTCCTTCCTATCTGCTGCCCCTTTCCTCAATATGCCAAATTAGTGCAAGCTTCACAGAATCTAGGGTGTGTGTGGAGTGTGAATAAAGGATGCTGTCCTGCCTCATTCACCCAATTCAAGGATCAGATGAACTCTGATCTTAATACAAGGAACTGTCATTTTGGAAATAAAAACTAATTATTATGGACAGTTATGTTAGGTCAGACCACTGAGCCAAATTAAATCATTTTTTTAAAATTATAAAAGTAAAGAATAAGTCTTACATCTCTGAAAAGTCCTTTTTTTTCTTTTAAGAACCCTTAGATGTCTTATTTCATATATCAAAAATGGTTAACTGCTCTCAGTGTCACAGCTTTGGCATTAGCTAGCATTATTTCATGCTAGAGGTCAAAGAATAGACCTCAAAAGAAATTCATTAACAAAACTGAAAATCATTTCCATTGAAAATGCTGTAGGATTTTTAGCTTCTACACAAAATTGATTACCTACTTTATTACCTAATGGTATCCTATTCCAATCAATGTAAGTCAAAACGTTTAAGGAATGAGTTAACCCTCCTGAGATTCAACCTACACATCTAATTTGTAGATACACAGTTTCTAGATATCTTTTTCGACAGGGTCTAACAGGATTTCTATATTAAATAATCTTTGTTAATCATATAAACAAATTATAGCCTATCATAATCTAGAAGACTTTCTTCTTTTACTACATAAGGGTATGGTTTTTAATGCAGGGTGTCTCAAACATTCACTTAAGAAGGACTGCCTCAGCCCTGCTAGTGGGGCCCAATGGTTGAGCGTTGACTTATGAACCAGGAGGTCATGGTATATTCCTGCTCAGGGAATATGCCCGGGTTGAGGCTACCCCAATGTGGGGTGTGCAGAAGGCAGCCAATCAATAATTCTCTCATCATTGATGTTTCTACTATATCTCTCTCAGTCTCCCACTCTGAAATCAATAATGTGTCTCTGGAAACAGATTCACCCTTATGTACATGATTTATAATTGTTGTTTTTGTTTCTTATTATCAGGAAACCTACAAAATCTTACAATTTAAAGTACTGTGCTATGAGATCAGGTAAATTATTCACATATTGTTAATACTTTATTTTTCTAGGATACTATGGCAACATCCATACTTTCCAAGAAGGAAGTAACACTAAAAGAAGGAGAAAGGGGAAAAAAGAAAATGGGAAGATTGCTAACCCCACAATACTCAAATGCAAGAGTATTCTAATTCATAAAAATTTACATAATAGAGGATGATACCCACACAATGGTCTGGTTATTAAAGCAAACCTTTCAACAAGAAAACAGTAGTATTTTTGAACAATCATAATAGCAAGAGGAAAATCTGGTTTCCTAGAAAAAGAAACAGTTTCAGAAAGACCCACAGCAAATGTTGATGTTTTTTTCCTTTTCACGGTGCTTTCTTTTATTTTTTTAATATATTTTTATTGATTTCAGAGAAGAAGGTAGAGGGAGAGAGAAATAGAGTCATCAATGATGAGAAAGAATCACTGATTGGCTGCCTTCTGCACGCCCCCAACTAGGGATCAAGCCTGCAACCCTGGCCTGTGCCCTTGACCAGAATTAAACTGGGACACTTCAGTCCACAGGACGATGATCTATCCACTGAGCCAACCAGCTAGGGCTCACCATGTTTTCTTGACAGTGTAAATTCTGAAGAACAAATCTACGTGAGGAATAGCAACAAGTTTTACAAATGATCAAGTTACTATATTTTACATGTCACAAATAACAAATAGCTCTATAAAAATCTGTTCCTTCCATAAAAATTAGATTTGTAAATGAAAATACACCTTTCAAACCTATTTATGACATCACAACCAGAGTAGCAGATTTACTCATGAACAGTAAATGTCAAATTTACATTCTTCTCTCTCAACTAACTCATACCTTTTTGTACAAAAATGGCATACAACATATTATTCTTTCTTAACAAATAATTAGTAGTCCTTGCTTTGAGTTTCATAATAGAGCTTAACCATTTCCATTTCCCCCTTTAAGGGCAGGACACCAACTAGGCAAGTACCTTTTAGTTTTTATTTCAAAAACACTATGGAAGTTTGGCTAATGGGGTCTCGTGATAATGAAAATGAAATGATTCAATATTCAATGCAGATAAATGCTCATTATATTCCAACTTACCTAAAACACTGACAAAGGCATCAAAAAGATGAAATGTAAGCAGAGGCTCTTTCAAGTGACCATAGTAGTCTGCTATGGTCTTAAAGACATCTTTCTCAAATCCTAAGTACATAGGCTGCTCCAAATCTGAACAATTAGGCCCTATTGAAAAAAGAGAATGAGATAGAAACATTAACAGGGCACCCACTAAGTACTAACCTCTATGCATATGTGTATTCTGTACAGATATTCAAGATCAGAAAAGTTTTCATGGGGAAAACTTACATCAAATAAATTGACATGATACATTTTGCTTACACAAATACGATTTATGTCTACATTGGAATCTATTATAACACAATGAGAAAAATCACTGGCTTACTTCCATTTTAAAAGAAACCCACTCTTTCTTTTATGTCCTTCTGGAAGGCATTTTTATTAAATGAAAACAACAATAATATTCTTTGAAATATTCAATATTTTCCTAGTCTTAACAGTTAACCATAACAATTAGCTCATGATAACAATTAGCTCACATGTGTAATAGATAAATTACAAAACAATCCTAAAGCTTTTCATTATTTTATCATTGCTATATTATAATATTCTAGAGTCAGAGTTGAGTGAAATTATCAAGTTCTGTCTCTAAATTATTTCAGACTAATTAAGAATTTATGTATTCTTTCTTATAGATATTTTGAAATGGGGATTTTACATTATGTCTTTCATTCTGATTATAAAATTCTCTACTCAATCCCCAACCAATCATCAAAAGACAGTTTATCAAGCAGATATTGCAAAGTTGGAGTAACTATAAGAAGCCTGGAACAACCTCGTTCTAGCCCTACCCTATGCCAGCAGCAAGGCAAAGATCTACTTGTATTTGGGACCAAAGAAGAAGAAGAAATGCTTAGCTCTCTTCAGAGTTGGCAGCAAATGCCCCAAACAATACCGACAGAGACCACAGATTTACACTGTTAAGTGGAGAGATAAACTAGAGCTGCCCATGTCTTCAGGGAAATGGCAAGCAATCCCATAAGGAACAGTTTGGCCAGCCTTCTCTATTTCCATCACCACATGGAAGAAAGAACTTCAATTGCACTGGCCAGTTCCGGGCTAGCAGAACACAAGACTCAACAACTGTACCCAAAGAGATCTCTTCCCTCAGGAGAATGAAAGATGAAGCCAATACAAACTGAAAGGAAATTCTAACTACAGAACTGCTATGACTAGAAAGGATCAAACTGAAAAAGACAAGCATTCTGGGCCTTCACATTTCAAGGAAATTGAACATAGTGAATATGGCTTTTTGTTTGTCTCTCTAAAACATGCTTCTTACCTCTTAATATTCTGTACACTTCTAAAATAATTTGGCTAAAATAATAAAAATTTTGAAAGATTTTTATGTGTGGTACCACATTAACCTAGCAGCAAACCACCACCATTTTTTGCTTGTTTCCTCCTCTAAAATATTACAGTCTAAGTCAAATGAAATGTTATTGTTAGTTTGATATGTCTCAGCAAGCAAACACACTGCCTTGACTTACTCCCTCCCAGGATAAATATGCAGTTCATTCTAAACAATTGTACCCTTTTGTGAACATTCCATCATTCTTGTTAAAAATATACAAAATATGGGGGGGGGGGGGGAGTTTCCTAAAAATACTACTGCTCTATGAGAAGAGGCCATATTTCTAAGATCTTTCATTTCTTAATTATCTTGAGCTTCAGAATATTTTTTAAAACTAGTTTTTTATAAATGTTATTCCTGACAGATTTTGGAAGAGTTGTTTGTATCCATTTCTGATTGAATGCTTGCAATCTACACACACAAAGAAGAAAAAATCACAATTAACCTGATTTTGTATTTATCTGGCATTAGTTCTTCATTCTGTGGTCGACCACAAGGCTAGCCAACAATGAAAGTACCCAGGCCTATGTGTGCATGGTCTACACTAAATGCAAACAGGCTTGAAGAAGGGAGCAGCAGATTTATAGCAAAGAAGGCCCTAGGCCTTCAAAATATTATATAATCAGTCTATCCTTTCTGCTCCCGTTGTAGATGACTACAACGGGAATCTGGACTCACTAAAAATAAAAAGTGTAAGAAACAGTTCATAACTTTAACAGATTCAAAATAAATTTTGGAGACCAATGAGAATTTGGAAAAATTAATCCTATATAATAAAAGGGTAATATGCAAATTTACCCTAACAGCAGAACGACTGGGAATAACTGGGTCACTATGACACATACTAACCACCAGGGGGCAGATGCTCAATGCAGAAGCTGCCCCCTGGTGGTCAGTGTCCTCCCACAGGGGGAGCTCTGCTCAGCCACAAGCCAGGCTGCCAGCTTCCAGCACAGTGGTGGTGGCAGGAGCCTCTCCCGCCTCCTCAGCAATGCTAAGGATGTCTGACTGCAGCTTAGGCCTGCTCCCCACTGGCAAGTGGACATCCCGGAGGCTTCCAGGCTGCCAGAGGGATGTCTGAATGCCCGGGGGATTGGGCCTAAGCCAGCTGGTGGGCATCCCCCAAGGGTCTCAGACTGCGAGAGGGCACAGGCCGGGCTAAGGGGACCCCCCCGAGTGCACAAATTTTTGTGCACCGGGCCTCTAGTCTATACTAATAAAAGAGAAACATGCAAATTGGTGTCACTCCACTATGCCCACCAGCCAATCAGAGCAACTATGCAAATTAACCCAACAAAGATGGCGGTTAAGTTGCACATGCAGGCACAGAGCGAAGACTGAAGGCTCCGGCCGGAGTGAAGACTGAAGACTGAAGAGGCTTGGCTTCTCCGCTGCAGCCAGACCAAAGGCCTGGGTCCCAGGTGCCGGAGGAAAACCAGTGCCGGCAGTCAGGGGAAGGAAGTCCTGTTGCGCGAATCTTCATGCAATGGGCTTTTAATTTATAAAACTAATCAAAAGGCTGACTTTGCTCTTTGACCACCTTGTTTTCTTTGACACATAAATAAGCATCTTTATGAATATGCCAACCATCCACTGCACTTGCTACATATGAGACATGTTCCTGTCCCAAGAATTTCCACCTAATATTACACCACCTGACACACATGGAGAACATTACTGAGTCGCTCCTCACATCTTTCCTCTCCATTGATGAGCAATTCCAGTTATTCTAACCTTTTCTGCAGAAGTTTGGTGGCTTTATGTATACATCTTCCTTGAGGAAAAACTATACTCTTCATTAAGTTTTGATCATCACTGAAAATTCAACATTATAGCCATACCTTAATATACACTTTACAACATATTATAGTCTAGATTTGTTATTCTGGCTTCCTCAACCTCCAAGTCCTAAGTTTGCCAGGAATTCAGAAATGGGCCATTTAACCTCCCATTTACACCTTCTATCTTGTACCTGCCAACTCTGGCCAAATATATAATTTAAAGTTAAGCGATTTCAAATGATTGAGCAAGAATAAAAATCACTCTCCCAAGGTAAAACCATAGAACTCTCCATCTCAGAGGTTCCAAAATATTAACCAAAACTGGCCAATATTTTTAATAGTTAATTATACATGGAGATCTTTGGGCTTCACATAAACTAATGTTGCTATTCACACTCAGAATGATAATATATAATCATTTTTTATATATCAACACTGAGATCACCCACTATCATCTGAATAGTTATTTTAATTTCATTCTATAATCAAACAAAACAAACTTCAGTTAAGTAATACAGAGTCTACTAATTCAAGAATTTTTACACCTATCTCTGCTCATACTAGTCTCACCCAAAAGGGAAGAAAGAAATTACCTCTCTGCAGTGATCTGTGATGCTTCAAAAGACCCAGAGAATACCACCACTATCCGTCAGCCAAATAACTAGAATTCTTCTTGTTAAAACCATTGGTTTGAGTTAAGCCATTAACCATTAAAATCCCTTCTTTAGGTCAAGGCTTCTGAAAATCCCCCCAAAATAGTAATGTTAAATGAGATACTACAATTATTTGTTGTTTCACAGTGCCTATGATAACCAATCAAGTGATATAATCTGATAAAGTGATATAATTCTTAGGATAATTGAATAAAGTAGGTATCAACTGCCTATGAAATGGATTTTGTATGCCTATGAAAAACCTCAAAAAGACCACCCTGATACAGGTGCCTTCATCATACATCCAAATTACTGAAAGTCTTTCTTGCTTCTCTGCATTCTTCTCCTTCCAAACCATCTTGCATACCAATCAGATCAGTCTTCTAAAACATTTCTCTCCCACTTAAACTATTGCCCTGTAAAAAGCCAATAGTAGACAGGATCTGCTAAGCAAACTGATAATGTAAATATAGGACATAATTAGGAACACATGTTTTAGGAATAAAAATCAGACAACAGAAAATGAAAACACAAATTCCTTTAAACTCATTCTATAATCAGCCCTTTCACCAAGTCACACATTTATCAGTAAAAGTACAGTAATCTCAAAATGATTAACTGCCAGTCACACAGGTTCAGGCCATTGAGCAAAAATATATTCTAATTCAGGGCGATAATTTCTGTTAATTTCATAAAACTGGCAGACAATAAGTACTTACAATTTGCCAAACACTTCATTGCTGACAGTACCCAATGAGGAAGTTCTTCTACAGAAAAATAAAAAGATATTTTTTTCAATTGCATATAACTCTAGAAATTACATACATAATTGGTATCATAAGAATGTAGTACTTGCCTAAGTAGTATAAAACATATCTGCTAATCAAAATCACCTATTTATGATGTAGAACTTTAAAAGATGAAAATTTTTCCTTAGCAGCAGTGGTACATTTGCTTGTATAAATCATGCCTGCAAAATTCTCTAAGGACAAGATGAACTTTTTAAAGCTTTAGTGACAAGAAGAAATTTGATCCTTTGTTCCAGGGAAACAAACTAACAAACAAATCAATTATCCTAAGAATTACATCCGGCAATGAAAAAAAGATAGGTATCACTTTACATGTTTCAATTTTCAAAATGTTTTAAGCAAACCAAGTTCTACTGACATATTAGTGTAGGCTATTCATATTAGAACAGCCTTAAAATAATAATGGTTAACACTGCTACAAAAAATCCTAGGTGAGCCATTTGATAGAGTGTTTTCCTCCTTCCTGGCACAGGCATCTGATGAGATGAGCTGGCACTCACGCTTCCACTTCTTCATCTTCTCTACTTTCGGTAAAATTGAAAAGACACTGGTTGAATTGTTAGACCTAATGAACCTGAGACTTGTGATTGTCCTCCTTGCTGAAGAACTTACTTAATAAGACAAAAAAAAAAAAAATGACTGGTCATCCAACTGGTAGCTGAAAGTATTAATGTTTGCTATACTCAGGAATGTGAAAGTATTTTAGATCTACTTCAAAGGCAACACCCCCCTCATTCTATGTAACTTAATTTTACATGTTGGTATTAACCAGACAACTCATGAATTCACAAATGTATTTCTGTTTCCTGATGTCCTTCATTCCTGATACAGGGGCTAAAAAGGGGAAGTATTTCAAGTTTCAAAGACACATTCTGTTCCTGTCAGGAAACTTGGCCTTGAGCAACCTCTTCCCTCTCACCACTGCTCGGTCTCCTTCTGGTACAGCTCTGTTTGCTGCCAGGAGCCTCCAGCCTAAACTCTAATAAAACCCAAAAGTGCCAAAACCGGTTTGGCTCAGTGGACAGAGCGTCGGCCTGCGGACTGAAAGGTCCCGGGTTCCATTCCGGTCAAGGGCATGTACCTGGGTTGCGGGCACATCCCCAGTAGGAGATGTGCAGGAGGCAGCTGATCAATGTTTCTCTCTCATCAATGTTTCTAACTCTCTATCTCTCTCCCTTCCTCTCTGTAAAAAATCAATAAAATATATTAAAAAAAAAAAAACAAACCCAAAAGTACTGTATGTACCACCTTCCCAGATCCAAAGGTCATTCTAGTTCCAGTTAAATCCCAGTATTAAGTGTTTGAAGTAAAGGAAGACCCAATTAAAGAGACTGTTCAATTCTAGCCCATCCCTTATTCAGGGGAAGGAAGTTGTAAAATCAGTTTGGAGATTCTGGTCCACTACATGTACTGTGAGAGTATTTTTCAAAAATCAGGGCCCTACCCAGTTTGCCTCAGTGAATAGAGCATCAGCCTGCGGACTGAAGGGCCCCAGGTTCAATTCTGGTCAAGGGCACATGCAGGCTCCATCCCCAGTAGGGGTCATCCAGGAGGCAGCCGATCAATGATTCCCTCTCATCATTGATGTTTCTATCTCTCTATCCCTCTCCATTACTCTCTGAAATCAATAAAAATATATTTAAAACAAAACAGGATAGATAGCTGCTAAATGTTTGTTTTTTTCCTGATTTGTAAACTGGCTTGAAAAAAAAAAGGGTATAAAAAATAGAAACACCTTCAACATCTAAAAAGCTACATTTATAAAAAGGACATAAGCCAAAAGTATCCCAGAAACACTGACACGGAAATATCATAACAAAAAGGTCAATGAGAACCTAAAATCAATCAGACCCCAGGATCCACCGAAAACTAACTTAAGCTCTAAGGTAGGTCTTAAACCTACTCACTTTTTAGGGATTTTCTGAGGATAATACAGAACCTTTTAATGCTCATTGTGGCTAATTGAACTGGCCTCTAGATGGATTTTGCTGACATTTTCACCCCTGAGTATTCATCATTCTATGAAATTTCTTTAATCCAAACAATTAGTTAAAAGGTATCAGGATGTGAGATGAGCGAGTATAAATTTATTTAGGATTTAGAGAAGAGTCAAATAGAAGGTGACAGATCAAGCAGCCAACATATGGATCAACCAGAAACAAAATGGTTTCTATGCACTTACTTGATTTGTCATCAAGGATAACAACTCCCTGCTTGCTCACACTATATACGTTATGTATGATGAACTTGGACTTGACAAGTTTAATGTCTAAAACTTCTTCTAAGGAATCAAGGCCAAGTATTTTCTGTAAACTAAAAAGAAAGATGATAATTACATTATTTAGTTTAATTTTTTTAAAGTCATTATTTACCCCAAATCCTAGCACTGTAAAATATCGATCTTTAAACTGTACTGTGTTGTTTTCTTGCATTTCACCCAATCCTTGTGGGGCAAAGGCTAGAAAATGATTATGATAGAACACACTGAAAAATATCCTTTTGCCATTAACATATTGCTTTAGTAATTTAATGACATAACACCTTAAATGCCAAGAAAATTCCATAAGATATTATAAAAACAAGAATTAGCTTATCCAATGATGAGAAACAGCTACTAGTACACCTTTGTGAGAAAAAAACCTGCTATTCACTTTAATTACATAGTACATAAAATATTTAAAAGACCATATTTCTCATTGTATTTCATTAAGAATTCAGTATTACTAGAAAGTTAAAGGACTTTCAAATGTCTACTCTTAACTATTATATAAATTACATAGAAAATAAACCAGAATCCAGTTAAATTATGTTTGATAAGCAGCACAGCTGCAAATAATGCAAAGTTCAGATTTTTATACGTAATTTCAGAAAATTAAATATGCAAAGAATAATGAAGAAATTAGAAAAAAACACTAAAAAGTCTCATTAATATCAAATGCACATACTGTGATAATGTCATAGACTTCCATATCTCTTCTACATTGGCCTCTGTCAGCTGTCTGCGGTAGACAAGGCGGCAAGCCGGCACCTCTCCAATAGCAATACTGTGACGCTTGTACCACATCTCAGAATTCTGATAGCAGGGAGGGGAGTAGAAAGAAAGAGAATATTTCAATTGACAGTGGTATTGTTTTATAAGAAATTCTTTAATTTTGTTATTTGTAATTTGATTTAAAATAAAAAGAAATAAAGTAACTTTCTTTGCATGCAGTGCAGAGAAATAAAGTTTGGCTACTAAAGATCAGGTCATATTATAAATTAATATTCAGGAATTACAAAAGAGTTATGATGACAAGCATGACATTTCCTGTGGGAGTTCCAAATAATCACGAGAAGTAGCAATGAAATAAAATTTTATTATTTCAAAATTAAGTAGAATGCCTATCCAAGTTCATACACTGTCCAAGTTGAATGATTATTTAAAATAAAAATTATGTGACAGTCAAGAGTTCTCTCATTTTTGTAAGCAAAGATCAAATAAGTACAATGTTGAATAGCAGCCCCCAGACCATAGGCATGTGCCAAAGGCAGGTAAAATAAACCTCCACAGAGAACAGCTGGAGATGGCAAGGAGGAAAACTAATACACAACAAAAATAATTAATTAATATCTGGATGATATTATGGCAGTGGTCAGCAAACTCATAGGTCAACAGAGCCAAATATCAACAGTACTTCTTCAAAATAGACTCGCCCAGGCCGAAAACCGACTTCTGCGCATGGACCACGAAGTTTCAATTGCACTGTACGCGCGCCCACACGTGGTATTTTGTGGAAGAGCCATACTCAAGGGACCAAAGAGCCACATGTGGCTCGCGAGCTGCAGTTTGCTGGCATTATGGGTATTTTTTCTTTTGTCACTGCCTGTAAACAATTCTTTTAAATACATTACGGAGTACCTGTGTGAACTCACTTGATTCTCGAAACAATCCTAGCCCAGAGGGGTATTATCATCCCAGTCCCACCCAAAAGAACACTGAGACAGAAACACAATGAATCAAACAGACACAAGCTCAAACAGGTAGAAAACGGAGGAGCCAAGATTCGAGCCCACACTCTTACTTTCCACACTATACTGCCACCCTCAGCAAATACAAAAAATAAATTTATGTATTTCCTTTTATTTGATACTAGAGGCCCAGTGCACAAAATTCGTGCATGGGAGAAGGGGGGTCCCCTCAGCCCAGCCTGCACCCTCTCCAATCTGGGACCCCTCGGGGGATGTCCCTCTCACAATCCTGGACCACTGGCTCCTAATCACTCACCTGCCTGCTGGCCTGATCGCCCCTCATTGCTTCTGCGTGCCGGCCTGATCGGCCCTAACTGTCCCCCCCCATTGCCGGCCTGGTCACCCCTAACTGTCTCTGCGTGCCGGCCTGATTGGCCCTAACTGCCCCTAGCTGCCAGCCAGGTCACCCCCAACTGCCCCCTCCCTGCCAGCCTGGTCGCTTCTAACTGCCACCCCAGCCGGCCTGGTTGCCCCCAACTGCCCCCCCACCGCCAGCCTAGTCGCCCCTCACTGCCCCCCCACCAGCCTAATCACCCCCAACTGCCCCCCTTTGCCAACCTGGTCGCCCCTAACTTCCCCCCCACCGCCGGTCTAGTCGCCCTCAACTGCCCCTCCTACTGGCCTGGTCGCCCCCAACTACCCCCACTACCGATCTGGTCGCCTGTCATGGCCCCCTCTTGCCGGCCTGGTCACCCCACGCAGCCCGCTGTTCAGTCTTTTGGTCATCCCTCACTAACCCCCCTGCCGGCCTGGTCGCCCCATGCAGCCTGCTTGTTCAGTCATTTGGTTGTCCCTCACTAACCCCCCTGCCAGCCTGGTTGTAGGCAGCCATCTTGTGAGGGTGTGAGGGTTAATTTGCATATTACTGCTTTATTATATAGGATAATGGCTAGGCAAGAGAGAAGATAGGACAAAACAAAAACCAACAAGCAAAGTGGAGAAAGTAAGAAATAAAAAATGAATAATAAGCTCAAGTTCTTCAAGATCTATTATTAATGCCATCATTCTAACACCTATATCAAGGGAAACAGATCCTGCTCTGCCATTCCTTCTTTGGACAATTCTCAAGAAGTAGCAGTCTAGGCTTTAGTGGAATTCTAATAAGCAGGGAGCTTTCAAACTTCTACCATTCCATTTAAGGGGGAAGTATGAGAAAAGGCAAGACAACAGTTATCAAAACAAATGTAGATTCAGATGACCAGGAAAACGATACACTGGGGGCAGGGAGGTGGATGAATCGAGACACTGGTATACCACTTCAGGGATCCTGAAAGGTTTGAAACTGAATAGAAGATAGAAGTCACTGTCATTGGTGCATTAAAGTATGCTAACGAGCAGTTGGTTTTCCTAGAGGTAATGCCAAGAATATCACGACTTTGAAGAACCAAATAGAACAGAAAAGGGAAGTTATTATTGATGACATAAACACACATTAATTTAATATGGGATTCTATCTCTTTTGTTGAATAACAATTCTACAGATGGGGTCATATTAGATGTTTAAATGTGAATGTGCAAAAAACAATATACCTTATCTCATAGAACTTATATTTTAATTTTCTCTAGGTTAGGGACTAGCAAGCAGACCTTAAGTGTTCCTTATTAGGAATTAAGTAGTCCTCAAATATCCCTTGTGCTCACTCTTTCAGAATAGTTCCACTATGTTTTCTATGAATCTATGTTTGTATTGTTATGCTTCACTAGACTTTGAATCCTTTTAGAACAAAACTGTACCACATATTACTCTATCTGTAGAGTCTAGCACAATGCAAGGCACACAGTAGACACTCAATAAATCTTTGTTGAGTGAATAAGTTAATGACTTCCAAATATGACTGCCCCCCTAAGTTCCAGCACCATTATCTCCATCTGCCTATTAGACACTTCATTTAATACAACCCAACTGCCTATTAGACACTTCATTTTTTTTAAATATATTTTTATTGATTTTTTACAGAGAGGAAGGGAGAGAGATAGTTAGAAACATCGATGAGAGAGGAACATCGATCAGCTGCCTCCTGCACATCTCCTACTGGGGATGTGCCCGCAACCCAGGTACATGCCCTTGACCGGAATCGAACCTGGGACCTTTCAGTCCGCAGGCCGACGCTCTATCCACCGAGCCAAACCGGTTTCGGCTAGACACTTCATTTAATACAGTCCAACTTTATCATCAAACATATTTAAAACCAAATTCATCACTGTCCCTGACATATCTGTAAGCCCTATAGAGTCCCCATTTCTGTCACCAGTGTCACTTTTTCTTGAATTATCTTTGATACAGCCTAAGCTATTTAACTATATTCTCCAAACTGAGATAATACAACTTCTTCAGATATTTTTTCTTTTCATTACATTGACGAAAAATGTTTACATCAAATCTTTGCAAACAAAAGCATGAATTGGTCAAGTCATATCAGACTAAATTAATTTAACACATTGGTGTTATATAATTTTTAAAAACTACCATTCAAAATTTGTCTCTACGTTTTATTTTTTAAGCATTATTTCAATCTTGGTAATCTTTAATGGGAATATTTTAAAGAAAAAATAGGTCCCCCAAAAAGTTCATTGCATAATCAGCATAGCAAATTCTGTTCACACTTTGTGTAGGGCTCATTCCACAATACTCCATGCCCCAACCTTCTCACTCTCAACTGGTGATAAAGTTCAGGAGGAGGAGACAAAGAGGGAAAAGGACAAATTATAAAGCTGAAAGGAAAAGAATAAAGGAGTTTTAACAGAAAACGTTTTAGTCTGAACATATGTAAACAGCTACCATATATTCAGTCAAAATCAAGAGTGATAAAATTTTGTGCACTGGGCCTCTAGTATCAGCCCATGCAAGAGTGATAAAATGCAAAACTTAGTCTTTCTTTATTATTGATTTCTCAGCTATTGACACATAGGTATTATTTTAAAGTACGTTCAGACCATAGGTCATAAGGAACTGACAGAGAGAACTGGACTAAGCCTGGGGGTTCACAGACTACTACTTATTCTCCCTGCTGCTAGCCATCAGTCTTTTAGTAATGGCACTTACCATCACAAGTGGCCTTACTGGGATGTTCTCTTGTGACATGCCTGGTGGGGGGTCATTCCATTCTGGAAATTTAATAGCATCCTTTTGGTATGGGGGCCTCTTTGGATATGGTTTCAAGGGTGAGGAAGGAGGAAATCTAAAAACCAAAAAGAAAACTATTATTATTATAGTCAGTGGAAGACAACACAGATATTTTAACAATAATCATTTCTTGTATCCTTGAGAATTTATATAACAGCAAACGTCATATACTAAATGAGTTCATACTTAATCAAATCATTATACATAGCTAACTATACCCAACAATATGATTTTTTTTTTTAATATTCATTCAGGCCAGCCGGTGTGGCTCAGTGGTTGAGCACCGACCTGTGACCCAGGAGGTCACAATTTGATGCCTGGTCAGGGCATATGCCCAGGTTGCAGGGCTAGGTCCCTAGTGTGGGGTGTGCAGGAGGCAGCCAATCAATGATTCTCTCTCATCATTGATGCTTCTATCTCTCTCTCCCTCTCTGAAATCAATAAAAATATATTTTTAAAAATATACTCATTCAGCCCTGGCCAGTGTGGCTCAGTTGGTTGAACATCATCCCACATACCAAAAGGTCAGAGGATCGATTCCCAGTCAGGGCACATCCTCAAGTTGCACGCTCAATCCACAGTCAGGGTGTGTGTGGGAGGCAGCCAATTGATATTTCTCACATTGATATTTCCTCTCTAAAATAATAAAAACTAATTTTAAAAAAATATTCATCATGCCCATCAACATTGTGAAGAAAAACAGGAATCAACCATATGACACATTTTTTTTTTTTTAAATATATTTTATTGATTTTTTACAGAGAGGAAGGGAGAGAGATAGAGAGTTAGAAACATCGATGGGAGAGAAACATCGATCAGCTGCCTCCTGCACATCTCCCACTGGGGATGTGCCCGCAACCCAGGTACATGCCCTTGACCGGAATCGAACCTGGGACCCCTCAGTCCGCAGGCCGACGCTCTATCCACTGAGCCAAACCGGTTTCGGCGACACATTTTTAAATAAACAGAATTTATTCTCTTACTATTTGACTTTCATGATTAAATATGTTCTTAATGGGATGCCCAAGTAAGCCATTCCTTTCACCTAGCTCAAAATCCTTACTGCCTCATAACTCCAGCTGAAATTTGTAGATGATAAGCATGCAAATAGAAATTGATAGATAAGTCCTCAGTAACACTTGCTAAGAAAGCATAATACTTGCTAAGGAAGCATATATTATAACAAAAATCATATGATCTAACATTCATTTTTTTTTAATATATTTTATTGATTTTTTACAGAGAGGAAGGGAGAGAGATAGAGAGTTAGGAACATCAATGAGAGAGAAACATCGATCAGCTGCCTCCTGCACATCTCCTACTGGGGATATGCCCGCAACCCAGGTACATGCCCTTGACCGGAATCGAACCTGGGACCTTTCAGTCCGCAGGCCGACGCTCTATCCACTGAGCCAAACCGGTTTCAGCCTAACATTCATTTTTATAACTACTTCTAATAAAGATTAATCCTCCTTCTCTAAAATATCCAATACTTCACACTGCGATTGAAGCTTTGGTCTAGAAATTCATCTCCAAGGAGGTAAAAGCTGTGCAATGTCATTATTCTGACTTTCAATAATCCACTGTTCTTATCCCTCCTAGGTTTCAACAGCATTACTCCTGAACTAACACACAGAAGCCTAAATACAATCTAACTCTCTTTGAACTAGTCTAGACCATACCTGATAAGGAACAACACAAATGTAATTAATACATAATTTACTTAAAGGCTCTTTTTCTGTTAGCTTGTTAGAAACAACACACTGCATTGCATTGTATTGCACTGCACTGCATTGATGAACAAAAGCAAGAACTCTAGTTCCTGATGCTGACATAGAAGTCAGTAGGCAATGACCTTTTTGTTTGTTTTAATCCTCACCCGAGGACATGCTTAGAGCGAGAGGGGGGGGAAAACCACACACATTGATATGAGTGAGAAATATTGATTGGCTGCCTTCTGTTCCAGGGACCAAACCCACAACCCTGATAAGTGCCCTAACCGGGAATCAAACCGGCAACATTTTGGTATACAGGACAACATTCAATCAACTGAGCCACTCCAGTCAGGTGGCAATTAACTTTTCAGTTTGACTTTCTACTTATTCAAGCCAAAATAAAGGCTTAAAATTTTGTCCATGATACCCATAGGAAAAATCATTCAAATAAATTATAAAGATCTTATTCCTAAGACAAATGCAGAAATAAATAATTTTTAAATGTCTACACAAGGAAACTTCTATCGAGATGAATCAGAAGAATCACAGATAAAGAGTACTATTGAGAAACAATTCAAAAGCAGTCACAATAGACTTGGAAAAAGATGACTGACCGAGAGAAGCTGAGTTTCATCTTCTCTGAAAAGAACATCCAATAACTGCACTTTATTTGAAAGGTCAGTTTTGAGTAAGCAAGAAAAAAATGAGGTCTGCAAATCATTAAATCAAGTTACAAACAAATAAATTGAAAGATAGCTTAAATTTTTGGTATTAAGTTACCAAGGCAGATACCTCCAAATGATTCCAAAATACAAATTAAATTGAACTCTAAAGCCAGTAAAAGTCACCCTAGCTCATAAGTAGAGCATGGCTTATAGAAATCCAGTCCTGTTTTGTTTTTTTTAGATGCCTAACAATCACAACAAAAGTCCTATTTCCAGCCAAAGTATAGCATGTATGCATACATACACGCTCACACACGTACACTCTCACATTCACATACAATACTGCATATAATTCCAGCAACACTGGAAGGACAGCAACTACCCTAAGACCATCCTGCCACAAAAAGAAAAACCCATGTAGAGATGCCCTGAGGATGAAACCTCATATAGAAAGGAGAGGCCAAAAAGCACAAAGGCACCATGTTTGTAAGCAGAGAAAGAAGCCATTTTCGAAGTGAATTTTCTAGCATAACTGATGGCTTATGGGTAAAGGGCAAACTGACAAATGAACCTATTCTAAATTTTTTACAAAAAAAAAAAAATGAGCAAAATAAAACACTTTAAGCCCTAACCGGTTTGGCTCAGTGGACAGAGCATCGGCCTGCGGACTGAAGGGTCCCAGGTTCGATTCCGGTCAAGGGCATGTATCTTGGTTGCGGGCACATCCCCAGTAGGCAGCTGATCAATGTTTCTCTCTCATCGATGTTTCTAACTCTCTATCCCTCTCCCTTCCTCTCTGTAAAAAATCAATAAAATATATTTAAAATAATAAAACACTTAAGCCATCAAAATAACATCACAAGGAGACAGCATTTCACTTACCAGACTGGCAAAAATTTAAGTCAGTCAATATCAAATATTTTCTACTGGAATAAAAATTAGCATACTCAGGCCCTAACCGGTTTGGCTCAGTGGATAGAGCGTCAGCCTGCGGACTCAAGGGTCCCAGGTTCGATTCCAGTCAAGGGCATGTACCTTGGTTGCGGGCACATCCCCAGTAGGGAGTGTGCAGGAGGCAGCTGATCGATGTTTCTCTCTCATCGATGTTTCTAACTCTCTATACCTCTCCCTTCCTCTCTGTAAAAAAGCAATAAAATATATTTAAAAAAAAAAAAATTAGCATACTCAGTATGAGAAAGTTTGGCATTACCTAGTAAAGTTGAACATGCATACTGGTATATCCTCTAATATAATTCCACTCCAAGGTAATTCTGGGTATCCTAAAGAAACTTCCACATGTGCAAAAGGAAACAGGTTCATAAATGTTCGTGGGAGCATTGTTTATAAAGCAAAAAAACTGAAAGCAACCCAAATCAACCACTAAGAGAAAAAGATATATTGATATAACAAAATAGAATATAAATGAGAAAAATCTCAGGAACTATAATTAAATATATCAACATGGATGAATCTCAAAAATCATGAGAAATATAAGAAAAAATCTGAGAAGCACACACACTCTTTAATATCTTTTATATAAAGTTCAAAACAGAAAAATATTTCAGAAACAAATCAATATACTGTTTATGGATATGTGTTAAGTGTTAAAACACTAAAGAGAAGTGAGAGCATGATTAAGACAGAAATCAAGATACTGATGACCTCTGAGGAAAAGATGCAAATTGTGGGTATACAGGTGTTCACTTTATCATTATTATATAAATTGTTCAGCTACGAGTTATACATTCTTATATGAAAGATGTATTTTTCAATAAAATTGAGAACATTATAAAAGAACAGTGCTCCCTCTAGTGGGCTACATTTGTTTCTGCTTTATAAATTATAAATTTAATACTAACATGATCATGGATTCCAGAATTTCAAGTTCCTTAGAAATGATCCAGTACAGACTCCACATTTGTACACTGAGGCTAGAAAAGGTACTGACCACATCCAACAAAAAACTCAGGTTTCCTACTGCCACCTCCACTGCCAAATATTGATTGCAAAAAATAATCCTATATTGCCGAAACTGGTTTGGCTCAGTGGATAGAGCGTAGGCCTGCGGACTGAAAGGTCCCAGGTTCGATTCCGGTCAAGGGCATGTACCTGGGTTGTGGGCACATCCCCAGTAGGAGATGTGCAGGAGGCAGCTGATCGATGTTTCTCTCTCATCGATGTTTCTAACTCTCTATCTCTCTCCCTTCCTCTCTGTAAAAAATCAATAAAATATATTTAAAAAAAAATAATAATCCTATATAATGAAAGGCTAATATGCCAATTGTTCGACCGGGAATTTGACCACTCTCTATGACGTGTGCTGACCACCAGGAGGCAGCGCGGAACATGGTGGGCATTGGCGATGCAGCGCTGGCAGAGGGCGGCAGTGGAGGCGCTGCCGGCCCCAATGGGCCCCGACAAGAGCAGGACTGTGGCGGGATGGTGGAGCAGGTGAGCAGGCAGCACCAGGCCAAGGCAGGTGCGAGCAGGGGCCCGACTGCCCCGCTGATCGCCCTGCAGACGGTGACCAGCGGCAGCAGGGAGCCATCCCCGATCAATTACCCCGCAGGCAGGATGGTGGAGCAGGTGAGGGGGCGACACCAGGCCACAGCGGGGTGCCAGGCGGGCTGCAGGGCTGCAAGCCTGGGGGCAAGAGCTGGGGTCCAATCCCCACAGGACACCCCAAGGGACCCCACCCATGCACGAATTCGTGCACTGAGCCTCTAGTAGTAATAATAATTAGAAAATAATCTATATTAGAACTAGTATCCTTTGATGAATTTACTTGAAACAAATTAGAATTCATTACCTAATCAACAAGGGCATCTAAACCACAAGAAAAACACAGTTTATATTTTAATAAATTTGACCGTTAAATGACTTAAACTCCTTACCATACTATATACTGAAATTATTCCATTAGCATCAGCAGAAATTTGCAGCATCTACAGCTTTTGTCAGCCTGAGCCTGCCTCTTTGCCTTCAGAAGTAACCTATGTCCTTGGTATAAAAACGCCAGCCGGGCAGTGATTATTATAGGAGTCGACTACTCTGAGACTGACATTTCCCACACACCCATGGGTTAGGCAAACCCATAGTAATTTTCTGGATTTCAAATGTACCCTGTACCCATTCACCATATTCTTCTAGCTCAGTAGTGCTATAGAATACTATGTCATTTAAATGCTGAAAACTGCTAATGATTACATTTCAGTTTTGTTTAAAGGTTTATCAGGAACATAAAGTATTTGAGGGCAGAATGAGAGATGCCCTGGCTGATTTTGCTTAGTGGTTAGAGGGTCAGCCTGTGGACTGAAGGGTCTCAGGTTCGATTTGGTCAAGGGCATGTACCTCGATTGCAGGTACCCAACTGGGGCACGTGAGGGGGGCAATCGGTTGATATGTCTTTCTCACATCAATGTTTCTCTCTCTCTCTGTCTCTCGCCCTCCTTTCCATCCTCTTTAAAAGAAAATCAGTTGAAAAAATATCCTTGGGTGAAGATAACAAAAAAAAAAGGAGAAGAAGAAGAATGAGAAGGTGAGAAAGAATTAGTTGTCAAATTAAGGAAACCTTTGAGCTCCCAGCTCAGAAATCATTCCTTATTCCTTATTCCAAGTGAATAAAGATTCCATTACGAGTAAAGGATCAAATGAGTATTTTTAAGGAGGGGAGAAATATGATCTACAGGGAAATAGCATTTACAATAGCACCAAAAACTATGAACTACTTAAATCTAAATCTAACAAAACTTGTGTAGAGTCTGTGTACGTAAAGCTACAAACCACTGCTGAGAAATTTAAAACCTAAATAAACTGAGAGATATACCATGTTCGTGATTTGGAAGACTCAATTTTATTAATTTGTCAAATCTCTGCATACTGATTTACATATTCCACACAATTTCACTCAAAATCTCAACAGAAATTTTTGTAGAAATAAGCAAGTTGATTCTAAAATTTATATAAAAAGGCAAAAGAACTAGAACAGCCAAAAACAAAGTTGGGAGACACACTACCAGAGTTCAAGATTTATTATAAACCCACTGTAATCAAGACAGTGTTATAATGGAGACAAGCTGGAATACAGGCCTCTATATGACGCTGTGTTTTATATATATAAATGGCCAAAAACCAGAAGCAGGAATAGCCTTACTCACCATCCATCCCAGTGACCCATTCCCAGAACTAGAGGTCCTGTCCCCTATAGAGTACTCAGGTAAGGAAACATAACAAGGCACTTTGGACTCCTTATGGCAGGGAGCAGCAGGCAAGAAGAGGAATCACTAACCCAGCAGCAGTAACTGACCCTGACCAGCAGAAAAGGGCTGCTTCTCCGAGCCACAAACACAGGAGCACCTGTGGCAGCTCTTGAATGGGTATGTGAAAAATACGTCTAAAAAGTGCCTGGTTATCAAGGGTTTCTACTCTCAGAAATGAACTTTTGGGTCACACTACCAGTAAGTCAGCCCAAACCTGCCAAGGTGATAGGTGAGGTTGGGCAAATTTACAATGGAGAGTGGAGAAGGAGAAGATGAGCATCAGCTGTAGCCAGGAAACCAGCTGCAGCATTAGGGACTTTATTCTTCCTAGTATTCTCCATTTCCTAGACTTCGCCTCAGAAAGAGCCCCATGAACATGTGTGGAGAAGCAGCTCTGGGCAGTACAAGCAATGGACTGTGCTGGCCATGGAGGTACACAACCCATATCTCCCTTCAAGAACCCAACAGACACCAGTCTCTAGCTGCTATATCTGTCAGGCTTCTCCCAGGAAGCTTCCAGCACATACGTGAGCACAGTGGGGGTTCTGGAGCCAGACCAATCCTAACAGAAGACACAGAACTCCTCTAGCAGGCAGCCTCTGCCCAAGGACTCCCCATCAACCTGGCCTGACTTTCTCAGAACGGCACCCTGTGGTCTGAGGCCCTTCCTACCTAATTCTTTCCCTCTCTATTTCAGAGCTCAGGCCTGCACCACAAGCTGAAGGCTCACCACAATTCCTGCTCCTTTTCCCTTTATCCTTTCCAGGTGGCCCAGAACCCAAGCATTAAATCACTTGCATCACCCTAGGTCCATTTTGGCATCTTCTTCTGTTCTCAGAGGGCCTGAACTAATAGAATCATCTAGTAATTTGTACTCATCTATGTGTGATGACTTCACTTCAAAGTAATCATATCAGATACCACTAGGTAACAGAGATACAAGAATTAATACCAACCCAGCTGGCGTAGCTCAGTGGTTGAGTATCAACCTATGAACCAGGATGTCACAGTTCGATTCCCGGTCAGGGCACATGCCTGGGTTGATCCCCAGTGTGGGGCATGCAGGAAGCAGCCAATCAATGATTCTCTCTCATTACTGATTTTCTATCTTTCTCTCCCTCTCCTCTCTGAAATCAATAAAAATATCTTTAAAAAAAAAAAGAATTTATACCAGTTCCTGCCCTCAAGAAACGGTCTAGTGCAGGAGTAAGAAACCATGACCTGCAGGCAAATCCCACTACTTGCTTTAATAAGTTTTACTGGAACACAGTCATGCCGAATCCTTTACATATGCTGTGGCTGCCGTCACCCTACAACAGCAGTCAGGCAGTTGTACTGAGGTTGTCTGACCCACAAACATTTACTATCTGGCCCTTTACAGAACAAGTTTTCTGCGCCCTGGCCTAGTGAGACCAGAGATACCATCAAGACCGAAATGTTAACATCCTTACTCTGTAGATGAGGACACAGGTTCAGAGTGTAAGCGATTTGCCTAAGATCACATGGGTAGCAGTAACTCCAGAACGGGGATTCGAACCCAGGCCTGCCTCACTCCAAGTCCTTGTTATAGCCCTTCTATTACTGAGCTTGTGTTACACTTAACCATAGCTCACCTGATGTGGGAAATGACTGAGTCACTTTTACTCAGGAATAGAGGTGGTGTGATTATTGCTTAATTCCTTCCCAGTATAAAGGAAACTCCTCACTTACTAACCTTTGAACTTCTTTCTCAATAAATACAAGGCATTGTGCTGGGTGTGGGGGACACAGATAAAAACAAATTCTTCCACAATCTTACCTAACAACACTCCCTGCATAATAACAGGTAACATGTTCTTACATACTGTAACCTCACTCATGATGACATGATGACAGACTTTATAAGCAAGTCCCCTTACCTTGATCAACCCCTCTCCCTTCCTTGCCTGGCAAACACCTATTAATGCATCAATACTCAACTCAAGTGTCACTTCTGAAGCAAAATATTCTGACTTACTCAAGCAGAGTTGATTCCCCAGTCCTCAAATGGTATTGAATGCACCTCCTTATAATGGCATTTGTGACAATGAATTTTTATTTATCCGTCCTCTTATCTAAACTTTAACTCTGAAGATAGGATCATGCATCCAAGTGTTTAGTGGTGTGGCTAGCATAATTAGGCACTCCATAATACTTGAGAAAGGAAAAAGAGGCAGGAAGGGAGGAGGATGTGGAGAAGTAGCACATATGAGAATCTAATTAACACTGACCCAAAAAACATCCGAAAGCTATAAGAAAAGGCTATAACATAAATATAATTCAAGCAACTGATGAAATGCTGATTGGACATCAATTGCATAAAAATGCTTAAATAGACTATGCTTTCTGATACTCATATAAAACATTTGTCTGCCCTCTCCCACTTCTACTCTGCAAGTTATAAACTCCTCAAATCCAGAGAGGTATACCCTCACCTGTAAAGGTCTTTTATAAATCTGGTCGTATAATCTGTACCTCAAGGCAAATTCCCACTCCTCTCAGAAAGTTAAGGTTTAGGGTTAACTAAGGAAAGAAAACTGATTGATACCTACATGATCTTTATTATTTTGCTTCAAGGTTAATAGTATTTGAGAAGGACTCCTGTTCAATCCACCTTCTCTTCACCTAAAATGGAAGCATTCAGTGAGCCATGCTCCTTTGGTTTTTCTGACTTCCATTGCTCCGTTTCCTATTAATGATAATAACCAGGCATCATAAATTCACAGGAAAGGAACCAGGAAAGGACTAAAGAAAAAAGGATTTTTCAAGGGCAAGTTGGTGAAGACCAACTGGATAATACGAATATAAAGGGAAGGGATACAGACACCCGACAGAGAGCATGGAACACAGAAACTAAGACCACAAATGAAGGGCTAGGATAGAAAGATAAATCATGGCCCCAGCTGGTTTGGCTCCGCGGATAGAGCATCGGCCTGAGGACTGAAGGGTCCCAGGTTCGATTCCAGTCAAGGGCACATGTCCGGGTTGTGGGTTCAATCCCCACTGGGGGGTGTGCAGGAGGCAGCCAATCAATGATTCTCTCCCATCATTGATGTCTCTATCTCTCCCTCCCTCTCCCTTTCTGCCTCTCTAAAAGAAAAAAAATCAATAAAACATATTTTTTAAAAAAAGGTAAATCATGGATTTGAAATTTTTACAAATTATTTTAAAAGCCTTTAAAAATTACAAAACAAAAGTTTATCAGTAACCAGGAACTGCTTTTTCTTAGTCAGGACAGTCTGTGTCAATGCATTAACACACCTACTTGTACTGACATCTTTTACATCCAAAGGCAGTGGTAATGTAACCTCAGAGTTGGCTGGACTTAACAATCCAATACAGAACTTTCAACCCAGGGGCCAAGTATAACCAGCCTACTACTTACTCTGGTGGACTGTGCTCCTGTGCCTCAGGGACTACCAGGATACTGAGCTGGAATACATCCCCTATTGCTGATTGCTGCAGGCCAGTCTGATCTGTTGCTGAGCTTTTTGGCTGTCCCAAAAATCTTGGCACTATTTTCCAGGCCCTAAAATTTGCCACCATTTTGCTCCCTTATAGGCATTGCTTGTTAAATCAGTCTGAGTGAGTTCTGGGTGGCAGAAACCAATTCTGACTAATTTAACCAGAAAGAAACTTGGAAAACATCCAAATAAGTCACAAAATCAATAGGAGAGCACAGCTGGAACCACAAGTGACAGCCTCGTGTGAAAGCCACTGCAGGCACCATGGCCTCTGGATGCCTGTGCCTCTATGCAGGTCTGTCCTGGCCCCCACAGGCCACCCCACTATCACAGGGATTCAGTCCTAGGTAGGAACATACCAACTGCCAAGGGTAGGGCACGTGCCTGCACCCTAACTGCTCGGGGCAGAAAGAGAGAGTGTCTTACCTACTGAAGCTTCCACTGGTAGAAACAGAACCCCACCATGGTTCATAACAGGAATCCCACAAAATAAACAGAAATGTTTAGAATACTCAGCAATTAAAAAAAAAAAAGTCAAACGTCTATCCTATTATTACTATTCCCTTAACTCTTATTCTAGAACACAGACTTTATTCCTACTCAAAACACTAACCATGACTACCTTGGCTTTTTAAAATAAAAGTCTACTCCCCAGCCAGGTATTTAAGAAACTCTATCAAATGTATCCCTTTGATGCCCTGACCTAAAACTTCTTCTGCAGCCAGGCCAGTCTCCTCCTTCTTCTCCCAGAAAAGCTGACATGCATTTCTGAGAACCCCAGTCTTGCCATTCTTGTCACCTGAAATATCATCTCTCTTCCTGTCCCTTATTATTCAGGTCCTACCCCATTCTCAGGACCCAGGTTGAAGTTTTTCACTTCCTCCTCCATGAGGTCTCAAAACACTCGAGTACACACCGAGTAGGTCACGGGCACAATCCCTGCACTGGCCAGACAAACGTAATCATGGTAAAATGTAGAGAAATGGTGGGAAGTGTGGCAATGGAAATGGGTTTGCCCCACCTAAAAATTTTCAGGTTCATAATTTTTTAAAACAAAGGGTTAGAAGCTAATAGCACTAAGTGCCTCTGGGGGAGGGAACTGGATGGCTGGGGAAGAGAGCTGGAAGGTAGGCTTTTAAAAAAAAAAAAAAGTATTGATTTCAGAGAGGAAGGGATAGGGAGAGATAGAAACATCAATGATGAGAAAAAATCATTTATCGGCTGCCTCCTGCATGCCCCACACTGGGGATCACACCCATAACCCAGGCATGTGCCCTGATTGAGAATCTAACTGTGACCTCCTGGTTCACAGGTCAAGGTTCACAGGTCAAAATAAAAATCATATAGACAAAATTTTAATGACCAAAACATTACACCAAACAAAATACATGTGCCATCCCAAGGACCGCAGTGTAGCACCTCTAATTTGTTGTTTGTTACAGATTAATTAAATAGCCTTAGTTCTGCTACTTATCTTTTTCACATATGTATTCTCTATCACAAGAGACTGCAAAGTTAGGGAGGAAAAGAATCATGTTATATTTCTTTTTATCACCGTCAATGCCTTGGATTAAAAAACATGTGATTATGGAACAGAGTGCAGAATCTCGGAGGGAAGGTGGCGGAGAGTGGGTGGGTGGGAGGTAATCAACCAAGGACCTTGTATGCATATATGTATGGCTCATGGACACAGACAATGGGGCAGTGAGGTGAAGGGGCGGGGCAGGCTGGAGGGTGTTAATGGGGGGAAATAGGGAGCATATGTAATACTTTCAACAATAAAGAATTATTAAAAAAGAAGTACGTGATTATGTACTCAATATTTGAAATTATTAAAGTTTGGAATTTAAAAATGCCTTAAAGGTCTAGTTCATCCCTGTCATTTTATAGATGGAAAAACTGATGCCTAGCAAGCCTAAGGAACTTATCTAACTATTAAAGGACAAGAACCTAGGACTTGATGAAATGAATAAAAACAAACTCAGAGCCCTGACCAGTGGCTCAGTGGTTGGAGTGTCATCCCACACACCAAAAAGTTGCAGGCCCCTGGTCAGGGCTCATATAGGAGGCAATCAATCAATGTTTCTTTCTCACATCAATGTTTCTCTTTCTTTCTTTCTCTTTCTCCAAGGTGAGGATTTTTAAAAAAAATCACAGGCACACATTCTGAGCATTACTATTAAAACAAAGGACGTCCACTAGAGGGAGCCAATAATGCATAACTTGAAGGTAAAGTTCCTAAAACAGTTCCCTTCAAAAGATCTAGAGCAGCGGTTCTCAATCTGTGGGTCGCGACCCCTTTGGGGGCCGAATGACCCTTTCACAGGTGTCGCCTAAGACCATCAGAAAACACATATACAATTACATATTGTTTTTATGATTAATCACTATGCTTTAATTATGTTCAATTTGTAATAATGAAAACACATCCTGCATATCAGATATTTACATTATGATTCACAACAGTAGCAAAATTGCAGTTATGAAGTAGCAACAAAGATAATTTTATGGCTGGGGGTCACCACAACATGAGGAACTGTATTAAAGGGTCACGGCATTAGGAAGGTTGAGAACCACTGATCTATAGGGTAGTTATAAAGAACTTTTCCCAGGCCACTAAAAATGACTAAAGGGCCAAATACCTAAAACAATGTAAATTCAGATTTCTTTTCACTAGAGGTGAAAATAGAGGCTTTTCAAATCTCCAGCATTAAAAATAAATGTTATTAGCATATAGTAAAACAGACTTTTATGTGTGTACATTTCTATCAATTTTAGAACATTTGTATAATCACCTCAATCAGGAAACAGAACAGTTCCATTATTCCCCGCCACCATCACAAAAAAACTCCCTCATGCTCTGACTTTATAGTGACAGCCTCCCGCTGAACACTCCCACTTCCGACCCCCAACAGACAACAACATTCCATTGTATAAATAGACAATGTTTAGCCATTCATCCACTGAAACACATATGGGTTGTTTTCAGCTAGTGGTGATTATTAATAGAGCTGCTATAAATATTAATGTTCAAGTTTTTGTGTGAACGTGTTTTCCTTTTTCTAGAGTAAATGCCCAAGAGCAGGAATACTGAGTCCTGGCGTAGCCCATTTAACTTTTTTAAAAAAACCTGCCAAACTGTTTTATAAAGTGACTACCAATGTAGGCTTCCACCAGCAATAAAGGAGATTTCCAACTACCTAGCATCCTCACTAGCTCTTGAGATTGTCAGTATTTTATTTTAGCAATTCTAACAGATATGTAGTGGTATCTTGTCATGGTTTTAATTTGCATTTCCCTAATACTAACTACGTTAAACATTTTCTCAAGTATTTACCTGCTATCTGGTGATCTTTGGTAAAGTATCTGATCAAGTAAAGTGTTTTGTTCATTTTTTAATTAGATTGTTTTCTTATTGTTGAGTTTTATATAAATTTGAGAAAGAGTGAGGAAGAGGGGGATAGAGAAACATCCCTGAAGGGAAACTATGGATTGGCTGCCTCCTGCATGCCCCCTATTGGGGATCAATCTGCAACCTGGGCATGTGCCCTGACCTAGAATCAAACCAGTGACCTCTGGGTGCATGGGATGACACTCAACCAACTGAGCCATAAAAGCCAGGGCTAGTTCTTTATATTTTGACTAGAGGCCCGGTGCACAAAAATTTGTGCACTCGGGGGGCCCCTCAGCCTGGCCTATGCCCTCTTGCAGTGTGGGACCCCTCAGAGGATGTCCACCCCAGTGGGGACCCTCACCCCATGGAGGTTTGGCCAGCCTGGGTGAGAGGCTGATGACTGTTTGCAGGCTGGCCACACCCCCTTTAGGGTGGGGGGGTCCCCACTGGGGTGTCTGGCCAGTCAGGGTGAGGGGCTAAGGGCCGTTTTCAGGCTGGTCAAGCACCCTGGCGACATAAGCACCCAGCCTCTCCTTTTTTTCTTTTTATTCTGGGATTTATTTACCTTCTGTAATTGAAACTTTGTTGCCTTTAGCGGAGGCCTGCGGAAAGCTTGGCTTCCTCCATCGCCAGGGGCAACCCACTCCTGCTCGCTCCAGCTCCCTGGCCACAGCTGGCTGAAAGCAGGTATGTGGGGTTTGTTTAGCTTTTATAATTGAAACTTTGTTGCTTTCGGTGGAGCTCAGAGCTGGCTCCTGCTCGCTCCAGCTCCGTGGCCACAGCTAGCTGAAAGCAGATATCTGGGGTTTATTTACCTTCTATAATTAAAACTTTGTTGCTTTCAGTGAAGCTCAGAGCTGACCTTGGCAGGCGGGGAAACTTGGCTTCCTCCATCACTGGAGTAAGAAAGCCTCCTGCTCGCTCCAGCTCTGTGGCTGCCAGCCATCATCTTGGTTGGGTTAATTTGCATATAGTCGCTCTGATTAGCTGGTGGGCGTGGCTTAAGGCATAGCAAAAGTACAGTCAATTTGCATGTTTGTCTTTTATTAGTATAGGATACCAGTCCATTGTTATTTATGTAGCTTGCGAATATTTTCTCCCCATCTGTAGCTTGTCTTCTGATCCTTATTGGTATCTTTCATAGAGCAAAAGATTTTAATTTTGATGAAGTCCAATTTATCATGTTTTCTTTTATGAATCACACTTTTGATATCATGTTCAAGAACATAAAGGGCATAAAGATCTCCTGTTTAATTAAAGCTTTTGTAGTTTTACATTTAAATCTATGATTCATTTTGAATTTTTTGTGTAAAGTCTGAGATTTAGGTTGAGACTCATTTTCTTGCATATAGAGGCTAGATATCCAAGTGCTCCAACACCAGTTACTGAAAAGACTACTCTTTTTCATTCAAATTATTTTTACACCTTTATCAAAAATCACTTGGCCATATTTGTGTGTGTCTCTGGACTCTTCTGTTCCACTAACCTATATCTATCTCTTCACAACACCACAGTCCTCATTCTGTGGCTTTATGTACAGTAGGTCTTAAAACTGGGTAGCATGATTCCTTTGTTATTGCTTTTTAATTAAGAACTGTGAAAGTAACAGTATTCAACAAAGTTGACAGCATCTACATAAAAATTTTTAGTTTCAAATAAGAATCAGTATTTTGGAAATAGGCCAGAAAAAAATGCAAATATGAGGGAAAGGAACAGAAAGAGAAAAAATTAAGTAGGAGAAAACGAAAAGGAAAAAGAAAGGAGGATGAGAGTAACACATGAAGAGATGGGAAGAGAAAAAGAGGAACAGAGAGAGGTAGGAGAATAAAAAGAAAATGGCTCCCTATGCATTAGCCTCAAACCACTACAGCTGAGCAAGTGAATGCCCTCTGTAAACCATGAACACCTTCCGGGTTCTCAGTACTCATGAAGCCAGCATTAGCAGTGAGAGCAGGTCAAAGGCCAGGTATAGGCTCCAGACCCCGTACCCCATCCTGCTACAGATCTACACTAGGCCAAACACTTTCCTTATTAAATGGCCCAAAACAATCAACTATCATATTACATACTTGTATTTTTATATAACCCATTATATTAAGTTCAAATAATCCTATATAATAAAAGCCTAATGTGCAAATTGTTCCCTCAACCGGGAGTTCAACTGGGAGATCGACCACTCGCTGTGACGTGTGCTGACCACCAGGGGGGAGGAGCAGAACACAGTGGGCGTCAGCAATGGGACGCTGGCAGCGAGTGGCAGTGGAGGCACTGCTGGCCCCGATGGGCCCCAAGCCCCGGGCTGGGACGGGGAACTGGGGGTGGGTGGCAGCAACCAACCTCCTGCGGCACCCGGGCAGGGGGCCATGACCTCTCACCAGCTACCAGGAGGCAGGGATGATGGAAACAGAGACAGAGGTACAGTGAGACTCCACCGAGCTTGCTCTCACTCCCCCTGCCACCCTCTCCCGGACGCCAGGGCTCGTGCACCAGGGAAGCCCCCATGCTTCTGTGGGTTCGCGCAGGAGCTGATCTGCACGGCTGGCTGGGAGTGAGCGCGCTGCCCACCCAGCTTCTGTATGGCACCGCTGGGCAGCCAAGAGGCCCACTCTGTACCCCAGCTCACGGCATCCAGCTGTGCTCACCGCATCTCCACATGGAGACTCAGGCACCATGACTCAGGCAGAGGAGGGTGCGCGGGGGGCCGAGGGCCCATGTGCTGCCCAGGGCCCGGAGGTCAGCTGAGACCTGCCCTTCCACGCCAGGTGCTCACACTTCAATCGCCGGCCAGGCCTAGGGACTGTACCCATTCACAAATTTTGTGCACTGGGCATCTAGTCCAACATAATAGTCTGTTCACATACAAATAGGGGGAGATGCCATGATCAGTATGAAATTTCTTTAACTAGAACATTCCTAGTATTTTATTTAGATAATTCAAAGAGAAAAGTGTCTGGTTCTGAGGATGAAATACCCACCTTGTCCACCTTACAGGGATGTCATGAAGATCAAATGAGATCACGGAAGGGAAACTGCTTCAAAAGTTAAAATTTCTTATAAAAATTCAAGATAGTGCAACTGGCTCTCCTCAGCAGAAAACTAGGGCCATGAAGTTTTGTTAAGGCACCGATGACAGCATCTGACTCAACTCTGAGGACCCTTTGGTGAAATTTAAAATTGTCCGCACTAGAAGCAAATCCAGAACCTTTCTAGTCACCAGTATTCATAACAGGAAATAACTCTGGGCACTTCTCTGCAACATCTCTTCTGATTATTATAAACAATTATGCAACAAGTTTGACACATTATAGGTGCACTATAATTTTCATTCCTTTTTACCCAGCAAGAAATCTCAGCTGCACATGCCAGCCTTTTCATACAACTTATAAAGGCTCCTCTTCTATAAAGCCTGATATTTAGAATCATGTTCTGGAATTTCTTCACCTTATTGACTCTCCATCTATTCTCAAATCTAATCTTCCTCTAGCTCCTAATCTCCCTTGTCTGCTTTCATTATAATTTGGCTGTAGTGCTATTCAACCACGAGCAGCATTGGAAATGGGGCAGGTAGGGCAGTCTGCCCTACTCTTCCCTGGAGCACTGGCATGTAATGGTGATGATCCTGAGCACTAGTCCCAGAAGCTGTATGCATGCAACAGCTGCCTCCACACTCATTAGCTTACTCTCCAGTCAAGGCATGTGCTCCTTAACAAGTGATTTACTAGTACATGTCTATACATATTTCATCCCAGATTAACCTGAGAACATCAAGCATCAGGGCTTCACTTACAGAACTTCCACTCAGGAAAAGGGAAGATTGCGAGTATTCAAGTGGTAAATAAGGAAAGAAAATACTGCTCCCTTACGACTCAAATATTCTATAAGAAAAACTGGATCATTATTTCATGAACAAATTTAATCCATGCACACTGTTTTGTAAAGGGGAAACATGGGGAAGTCTTCATATTGAAGGGAACATGCCCTCACAGTCAGTGCTGGGTGGCCAGCTCCTAAAGCACGATCCTATTTTACAGTTCTGATGACTCTCAGTGCCTCATGGAGCTCAATGAGAGGTGCCCAATGTAGGGTGACAATAGAACAGATTGGGAGTTGCTCATCCAGAGAAGCTTGTAGCAGTGTGCTGGCTAAACACTGATGGGGTACAAGCAATTAGAGTTTCCCAAGAAAAATAATCACTGAAGAATCCCCAATGAAGTGCAGCATGTGGAACCAGGAGTAGAGTTGATGCTAATAAGCACTATGATCGCAGAACAGGCTAACATCACGCACAATCCTAATTAAAAGCTGGATCAGCAAGTCAGAAATAACTGCCAATTGGAGAAACAACTAATTGCCCAGATGACAACTTGATATCTAGAAGCTGAAGATTGCTGATGAAACTCTGTGAGGAAATTAGATTCTAAACAAATAGTAACGTCTGGTCTTGGCCTTGGCACCCTCTCCTTGCTCGTCAGCCTTTCTCAGTAGCTAGTCTTGAAGAAGCCAAAGAAATTATTGAGGTTTGAAAAAATCAGGTTTTCTCTACTCAAACCAGGTGTCCCAGTGGCCTCTAAGTGTCCTCAATAAATGTATTGTAAGAGGATTCCTTAGTTTTCTGGGGCAGGCTGCCCTACCTGCTCCATTTCCAGTGCTGCTTGCAGTTGAACAGCACTACAGCCAAATTATAATGAAAGCAGACAAGAGAGATTAGGAGCTAGAGGAAGATTAGATTTGCAAATAGATAGAGAATCAATTCCTTATTTTGATGTTGTAAAATAAAGCAATTAAGAATCCATATTCTCCATTTTTTTAAATCCCTCAGTTTCTTAGCACTTTGGTAAACCTCTCTGTAGATAACTCAACAATTCTTTTCTGAACTAGTGTGACTTCATTCCCTCTTCAGTCTTCTCCCTTTCCCTGAATCTTAGGTAGGGCCCTTCCACACCCAGCAATAACAGCCTAGTAAGTAGTGGGCACGGAAGTACAAGCAGAGAGATTATCTGGTAGTATGTCCAATCATAAGAAAGCACTGAAAGCCCTAGCCGTTTTGTCTCAGTGGATAGAGCGTCAGCCTGTGGACTGAAGGGTCCCAGGTTCGATTCCGGTCAAGGGCACATGCCCAGGTTGCGGGCTTGATCCTCAGTAGGGGGCATGCAGGAGGCAGGGGATCAATGATTCTCTCTCATCATTGATGTTTCTCTCCTTCTCTCTCTCTCTCTCTCTCTCTCTCTCTCTCTCTCTCTCTCTCTCTCCCCCCTCCCTCCCTCCCTCCCTCCCTCCTCCCCACTTCCTCTCTGAAATCAATAAAAATATATTTAAAAAAAAAAAGAAAGAAAGAAAGAAAGCACTGAAACAAGGAAAAATGAGGAAAAGCAGACATGCACTGCCAGGGTTAATCTGAGACATCAGGGAATTCTAGTATAATTCTTCACATGAGCCCTGAGTTCTGCTTAATGATCAGACCCACTCTGCCACTAGCTCCCTTGAATATGCACCTTCTCATTGTTCACAAAGGCTAACCCAGAGCTACTGTTTAACCTTTTCAGACCCCGTAGGACAAATCTAAGCTACGGTAGCCATCCTTGCAGGTGTGCAAAAGGCATGAAAAGATTCCTTACTCAAAAGTCACTGCAACAAAGGACTGCTATAGGGTGCTCTATGGAGTCGAGAAACATTGCAATCAGTTTTATTGTAACTACACATTGAGTTCTCCACTCAACAAACCACAGGAGAAACATCCCTCCAAGGGACAAAGTAAATTCTTTCACATAAAGAGGTTTCTGACTCGGACAGATCCGTTCATCCTCCCCATGCTCCTCCCCTTCAGAGTTTACCGGTTGCTGTTACCTGTACAAGTGACCGTTGTCTTCAAAATCTTCCTGACCCCATTTGCCCTTGATATCTTCAATAACATGATTCTTCAGGAATTTTTTTAGCAGCTGCACCGTTTGTTTGCGGGTCACTTCAGGGCCAAAGTTCTGATTGTACCTCAGCAGGTCATGTAGCCAGTCCACAGCTTCAGCCGCTGTGAAGCAATGTTCGTAACTTTTGAAACGACAACGATGTTTCCGTAATGGCATCCTAGAGCGAAAAAGCTCAACAGTTTCGTTCCACTAGGAGAAAAAGGAAAGGCATTTAGTAATCAACTGATTTTTTTAAAAATATATATTTTATTGATTTTTTTACAGAGAAGGGAGAGGGATAGAGAGTTAGAAACATCAATGAGAGAGAAACATCGATCAGCTGCCTCCTGCACACTCCCCACTAGGGACGTGCCCGCAACCAAGGTACATGCCCTTGACCAGAATCGAACCTAGGACCCTTGAGTCCGCAGGCGGACGCTCTATCCACTGAGCCAAACCGGCTAGGGCTGATTTTTTTTTTTTTTTTCAGTTTATTGCATCCAAAATATTTCAGACAACAAATGCAATTTTTCCATTTAAAAGGCTGTCTAAATAACAGACGGAGCCTTGAAATTTATGTATTTACAAGCTTCACACTCTTAAGAAGAAGTAAATTTTTAAAATGAATTTATTCAATAAATATTTACTGGAGATATTGCCATCAAGTTGTCCTATAATGTGAATTTAATAAATTTTTACATTAATAAGAAACATACGATTGAAAATAATAGTAAACTGAGATCAATATGCTTAATTCACTTCTTGGAATCCTATGTTTAATATGACTTTACATCACTCAGCAATTATTTGCTGTTTATTCCATAAAAGGCATTATATGGAGAGAGGATAAGAGGTATAGCTCCTGATGTCAAAATATGTTTTAAAATTCTGCAGAATACTTTCCTATTTAAAAACAAATCTAGGGAGTAGTAAAGAGTAAAGGTGCCCAAAGACATAGTGACAGAATATGATTTGACTTTGGATGATGGGCACACAATGCAAAATACAGATCATGTATCATAGAAATGTACACTTGAAACCTACATAATCTTACTAACGAATGTCACCCCAATAAATTTAATTTAAAAAAGGATAATGTCTGATAGCTAGTACATGTGTTCAATAAATAGAAAATAGAATGAAGAAATGTGCTTTTAATCTTTCTTTAAATATTTTAATTTTTACATTTATCTTTATTCTTGAGGGTATTACAGATGTCCATCATTTCCTTCCCATTCCCTTCCTCCACCAGGTTCCCACCCCACCACAGGCCTTCACCACACTGTGTCCATGCACTATGCATATATGCATATAAATTCTTTTTTTAATCTCTTCTCACCACCACACTCCCCTTCCCTCTGAGAGCCATCAGTCTGTTCCATGTTTCCATGCCTCTGGGCCTATTTTGCTCGTCAGTTTATTTTGTTCATTAAATTCCACATATAAGTGAGATCATGTGATACTTGTCTTTCTCTGACTGGCTTATTTTGCTTAGCATAATACTTACTCTCCAGGTCCACAAGGCTGGTACAATATTCTCAAATCAATAAATGTGATATATTACATTAACTAAATGAAGGATAAAAATCACATGATAATATCAATAAATACAGAAAAGGCATTTGACAAAATCCAGCACCTTTTTTTTGTGTGCCAGCACCATACTATATAATAAAAGACTAATATGCAAATCGACCGAAAGGCCAAACGACTGGTCGCTATGATGTGCACTGACCACCAGGGGGCAGATGCTCAACACAGGTGCTGCCCCTGGTGGTCAGTGCACTCCCACAGGGGGCGCACCACTCAACCAGAAGCCAGGCTCATGGCTGGCAAGTGCTCCTGCCTCTGCAGCATCACTAAGGATGTCTGACTGCCAGCTTAGGCGGGGAGTGAGCCTAAGCCGGCAGTCAGACATCCCCCAAAGGCTCCCAGACTGCGAGAGGGCGCAGGCCGGGCTGAGGGACACCTTCCCGAGTGCACTATTTTCATGCACCGGGCCTCTAGTTTTTTATAAAAACTCTCAGCAAAGTGGGAATAGAGGATCATATCTCAAAATAATAAAGGCCATATATGACAAACCTTCTTTAACCCCTACAGTGCCAGGGAGCACGACTGTGCTCCTCCTGTCTTTCACCAAAAGTGCCGGGAGCACTATCAAAGCTTTGAAATGGCGTCCAGTTCTAAATCTGCTTTTATTAGTGATGATGATATTGCTAAATATGTCAATGTAGTAAAGGTTTCCTTAAGTTTTTGAATATGTAACTTCATTTACTTGCGATTCATAATTTTTTTCCTAAACTGCTGTAAAATCAGCAAAAATGCCTTGGCAACTTTAGCACAGTTCCTAAGATATTGGTTGGCACTCAAAGGGTTAAACATTTTAAAAGTGTTTTCTTCTGGCTTTTCAATTTGCTTATGTGGTCTCCAGCTTTGAGAAGGTTTTGTTATTAATGATGTTGTTCTTTAAGGAAACAAATATAATTTTTTTTTCTTTATGGTTACAGGGTTTACTCAGAAAGCTTCCCCAGCCTGAGGTATTAAAAATATTTATTAAATTTTTCTTTTAATATCATAGAGAGGGATTTTATTTTAATATTTGAAACTTCAACTGAAATTTTTTATGGTGGGAGGTAGGAGAGCTCTAACTTTATTCTCTTCCAAATGGAGAGCCAATCATGCCATCATTTTCTCACTGAATTGAAACGTTACCTTACATGTTACCTGTCTTGATTCTAAACTCTCTTTTCTGTCTCACTGATATATGTCATTCCTCTGCAATACTGTAACCTTGTAATTACAGTTAATTAATATTAAGTTTAAATCTCTGATAGGTCAAGGTGCTTATAGTCTTTTAAAATTGTTTTGAATGCTCCCACTTTTACTCTTGTGTATGAGCTTTCAACTCAATGCAGTCCCGCTCAGAAAAAAAAATCTGTTGGACTTCTGATTGGATTTTATGAGTTCTCTGATAGCTGCTTTTCATTTCACACTACAAATTTTATAAGATAGCCTTATCAAAGGTTCATTTCTTTTTTTAAAAAGAATTTAGAATTTATTTATTTTGATTTTGAATGGCACTTATCATTATGGTTTATATTTACTCAACCCAGTGTTTCACCTAGAATTTTCAAAACCTAGTGAGGACCATGGTTTCTGTATCCACTTATTTCCAAATATAATTAAACTAGAGGCCCAATGCACGAAATTCGTGAAGGGGCTCGGCCCTCGCAGCCCTAGCTGCCTCCTGGTCCCGCAGTCCCGCCCACTGGTCATTCCAGATGGTCGTTCTGGAAGGTTGTTCCGCCTTCCAGTCTAATTAGAATATTAGCTCTTTATTATATAGGATGGTTATTTGGCTACTCTGTCAACAGAGAAAAATAATTATCTTTAAATCACCATTCACACATTTTTTTTAATCCTCACCCAAGGATATTTTTCCATTGATTTTTAGAAAGAGTAGAAGAGAAAAGGAAAGACAGAGCATTGATGTGAGAGAAACACATAGATTGGGGGCCTGGGAGGAGATAGGAACCGAGGTACATGCCCTTGACTGGAATTGAACCCGGGGCCCTTCAGTCCGCATGTCAATGCTCTATCCACTGAGCCAACTGGCTAGGACCTCACTTACATTTAGGAAGAAAATGTCCTATGTCAACAAAGAACAAGATAGAGCTTAAGAATATGATCTTCTTCCATAACATATTACTAGTATATTTGAAGAGATAATCTTTATAGAAAGAGGACAGATTTGTTTTATGATTAAAAAACTATTTGTTTTATTTATTTCAGTTCCCTAATTTAAGAAATAAAGAGTCATACAGCACAACTGTTTTTGCTTAACATCATGAGCTAAACTACAAAATACAACACCGAGGGTTGAAATGTGCTTCCTGTTCTTTCTTCCAGAATATTTATCCCATTTCCTTCCTTCTTAGTACCAAAAATTTTATTATAGTACTACTATAATCGTATGGCACCTGGGCAGGAACTCGGAGAGAACAAAATTCTAGATCTAGTTATACTTGCCATTACTAGTAGTATGAACTTGATCAAGTCCTTTCACCCCTTTAGGTCTCAGTCAAATAAGGGAATTGAACCAGGCAATCTTTGGAGTGCATTCTAGTGCTCAGATTCAATGACAGCTTCAAGTCTTTTCAAGTTCACCAGTTGCATCAGATGATACAAATAACTCAGAATTAAGTTCAAAGAAAGGATCAATAAAAGCAATTTTCAGTAAAAGCAATCTTCTTTCTCCTCATTATTTCTCTTAAAATAATTATATGAGTTACAAAAATGAAAGCTATTTTAGTAGTGAATAAGTTGCTAATTAACTCCCATATTCATCATGAATTGGCTTATAAATCTGTCATTTTATATTTGGCAAAAAAATTTACCTAGTCTATAAAATGATATTTTCAGATAAGACTTGTTGGTGCTTTAGAAAATGGAGCTGTATGTGGTTTGAGAAAGTATAATGTGCCATAAAAGGATCAAGTAAAGGCCTGCTCTTTGTATGCTAATAGATTTTCCAAAGCTTTTCCTGAAGATTAGGTTGAGGAGAAGGGGGAAATGGTAAACTGGGAGTAGGAGAAGGAAAGCAAAGAGAGAACTACCACAAGCTTTATGATTTACTGGGTAAAAGCTTTAAGGCACAATTGAATTTTGCTCAGGGAAACGCACCTGTAATCAAAGTGATATCACTGACAAATCAGGAATTCTCACTTAAAAAGAAATTGGGATTTTTCACATAAATGCAGTCATAATATCTGGTCTTTTGTGACTGGCTTCTTTCACTTAACATAACATTTTAAAGTTTTATGTATGTTATATCATGTCCTGGTATTTTGTTTCTTTATATTGGTGAATTATAGTCCAGTGTATGGGTATACTACATTTTGTTTACCCATCCATCAGCTGATAAATATTTGGGTTGTTTCCAGTTTGGGGCACTTATGAATATTATGTACAACATTTTGTGTGAACATGTTTCCATTTCTCTTGGGTATGTACCTACAAGTGGAACTTTTGGGTCATATGGTAACTCTATGATTTAACATGTTGAGGAACTGCCAAAACATTTTCCAGGCCTCCCTGGTTTGGCTCAGTGGATAGAGCATTGGCCTGAGTACTGAAGGGTCCCAGGTTTGATTCCGGTCAAGGGCATGTACCTTGGTTGCAGGCACATCCCCAGTAGGAGGTGTTCAGGAGGCAGCTGATCAATGTTTCTCTCTCATTGATGTTTCTAAATCTCTAGCCCTCTCCCTTCCTGTCTGTAAAACATCAATAAAAATATATTAAAAAAAAAAAAAAAGAAATTGGCTACTGTTCCTGTGTTTTCAAAATCTTAGTTTAAGATCAAGTTTCTCAAATAGAATAAAGTTTGAACTGAACTATCTGGAAATTCTGGTGAAACTGAGGTGTTTTCATTAATTATTCATATAATTTAATTTTCTGCTTAACTTTATCCATTTTGGCTAACCTAGGCTTGAATATCACTTCTTGGGGACTGAAGACTTCTGGAAAGTAGAAAACACTTTTCTTTATAAACTCTTTTGATAATACACATTTTTTATAAGGGAAAGTTTATTAGAAAGTTACAGAGGTAGTAGCAGGGCCCTTGAAGCTTAGGAGAAAGGGAAAGAGATACACACCTTGAGGGACGAAAGAGGGAAGAGAGGCACAGGCATGCTCTGGGAAGAAGAAAGAGCAGAATCAAGTACTGATACAGGCACTCTGCATCTATGAAAAGTGGTACTGCATACCTTTCTGTGAATATGAGATTTAAAAAACAGTTCCAATTATGATGTAATTTATTTTAGTCTAAAGCACAAAGGAGAAGTGCCAATATCCAGAGCTTCTCTCTGTTTTCCTTGCATAAATGATGTGAATATACTGGGGGAGACGGGAGGGAGGATGTGTTATTTTCCCTCCACAAAAGAGAGTAAAGTTTTTGAAAGACCCTGATAAAGCACAATCTGTAATTCATCCCTGACATGGGACCTACCAGCTGGTTTCAAATGGTAGAAACAACTGTGAAGTGGAAGCAGATATGAAAACATTATTTTTAAAACACCCTATTTGTTCCCTACCACCACCATCCATCCCTCAGAGGCTAGCAGAAAGAAAAACTTAAATTTGTATTTGTTGGTTGCCTTTTTTAATGAATCATTCTGTATGTCTGTAGTAGACTGTTTGTATAGATGAATGCAAATATTCCTCCCATCCTGTTCACAGGTACCTCTGTAATGTAACTGCAAATCTGTCCATAAAAAAGTAGAACTACCCTGGCCAGTGTGCTCAGTGGTTAGGGCATCGTTCCTCAAACCAAGGGGTCTCGGGTTCAATTCCAGGTCAAGGGTATGTACTGGCTTTTCAGATCACTCCCCACCCCCCAAGTAAGGGCATGTACAGGAGGCAACTAGTTGATGTGTCTCTCTCACATTGATGTTTCTCTCTCTCCCTCTCTCCTTCCTCCCTTCCAATCTCTCTGAAAAGCAATGGCCAAAATATCCTCAGGTAAAAATTAAAAAAAAGAAGAAGTGGAACTGAATAGGGACTATAGTCAATAATAATGTAATAACTATGTATGGTGTCAGATGGGTACTAGACTTCCAGGAAGGGGATCACCTCATAAGTTGTATAAATGTCTACCTACTATGTTATATACCTGAAATATTAAATGTCAACTGTAATTGAAAAAAAAATTTAATTTAACAAAAAAGAAAAGTGGAGCTGAATTTCTACAATCTGGAATTAGCTGACTTGCTCTGACCAATGAGGTCTAAACAAAAAGTTAAAGGCAGAAACCTTCTTTTGGTTATGTTGAACCACTATGTGAAGATACTTGGCCCAGCCAACAGCCAGAACCAAGTCAAGGGGTCTTCCTGTCCTAGTCAAGTCACCAGATGATCATGGCACATGAGTGGCCCCAACAATAAAGCCACTGACATAAGCCCAGGCCAGATTGCTGACTCACAAAATTGTGGGCAAGTAAATGGTTAAGCCAAATGAAACAATGCCACAGACTCCCCAAGTCTTCTGAAATCATATGTATAATTTTATGAGTATGCGGCATGAGCACTATTCTATAAAAAGGAGATTCTCAAAGTGATCTATGAGCCAAATAAAAAATTAAACAACTGAAGTATGGTAGCTACCATCTATAGTTTAACTTAAACCCTACTGTTTGGCTTATGTACCTATTTGCTTTGTTTAACAATGGACAGTTATTTTGATTTTCTGAATTATATAAATCATCCCATTCAATTAAATGCCCTGTTGATGGTAATGTGAATATCCCATGGGTTGGGTCATACTGGTCTTAGAGAGCACATTCTTCTGTACCTGGAAACAGGACAGCACAATTACCCTAAATTGTTTTAGTGGCCACTGGTGGCGCGTTCCAGCTGACTCAGTGGTCGGGAGACCCGAGGGCTCTAGATAATGTGTTTCTATCAACTCAGTGATCCGGAGACCCAAAACTGTAATTTAGATAACATGCCTAAGTTTAATCCAGGTTACCCAAGGGCTCTAGATAATGTATTTCTGTCAATTCAGTGACCCCGAGACCCAAAACTGTGATTAACATGCTTAATTCTGCTTCTGTAATCTGCTTTTTTGCGAGCCAGGTGCCTCATTCCAAACCCTGGGATGTAATCAATACCTTTGTAATTTTTGCCTATATAAGTCTGGTTTTGCCACCATCTTATGGCTATGAGATTTGGGAATGGGCCCTCATAGTCCCGGATGCAATAAATGTGCCTCTTTAATTCGACTTCTTGAGGCGTCCTTCTGTGATTCGCGGGGTACCTTACAACATAACCATCTGCCCCAACCACGATTTCTCTTAGAAGCTGGCTTTCTTAGCTCTGGCTTGACCCCCACCGGCCATTGTGACACTGGTTCCCGAAAGAAAAGGAAACCCTAATTATACCTCCCCCTGTCCCACTGTCCTCATCTCTTCCACATATACAAGCCTAGTAACTAGTTGAATTAGAGGTTGAACTTAATTCCCATCTTTTCCTGGATATCCATTAGGGTGCACAGAACAAGGAGACTAATTCCCCAGAAGTGGTGCCAGACCCAAGAGGACGGTCCCTTCCTCCCAAATTACCAGTATGCTTTCATAGAAAGCTGCCTCAAACCCTGCCATGAACATACCAAACTGTCATCACTCCTTCCTTTATGGTAATCCTCTGAAACACAAATCACTATAATCACCTGCTCCAGGTCATAAAAGAAATCAAAATAAGAACCCCTGAGAACTCCCAATACCGAAGCTCTTTTCCCAGGACAAAGGCTCTTTTAGACCACCCAGCCCAGCCCCCTCATTTATGTCAATGATGGGAAAAACAAACAAACAAAAACAGAAACGCCAGGGACCGGAAATGTGGTCAGGGCGATCCACCTCTGCTCTGGGCACCGTTAGAAAGAACCTCAAGTTGTCACCACCAGTGACTCTCAGGGCGGAGACACGCCCTGCCCGGACTGCAGGAGGGTCCCTACGGTTAGAAATGGGGTTTCCCCGCTCCCGGCAGCAGGCGTAGGATTACTCGGGCCAAACAGGCTGGGAGAGGGGGTCACCTGGTCCTCCCGGCTCTTCAAAGTGGGAGGTGCCATTGATGGCCCAGAACACCTCCAAGATCTCGGGAACGAAGCTGCGCCCCCGACCGCCTGGGCTCCGGGACCCGTTCTCCGTTCTTTGAGCAACATCCAGAAAACGGCCACCCCGACACGTCCCGCCCCCAAACCCCGGCCCGGCCTGCGCTCCAGAAGGAAGACTGACCCGTCTGCGGGAAGGCCGGGGGATCGGGGACCGGAGGCCCCCTCATGCTCACTCACCAGCCTGGTGGCCCGGTACGGCCCGGGCCCCACAATGCGGTGCTCCATGCCCCGCACACGGCGGCGGCGGCGACGCTGCGGGACGGCGAGAACCCTCCGAGCCGCTGTTTGAATCGCGAGCCTGCGCGCAGCGGGCGCTGATTGGGCGGCGCGGCAGCACGTGACAGGAACTGCTGGGCGGGGCCGCCCGGGACCCACGCGGAAGGGGGCGGGCCACTGTTTCCTTGGAGTCCTTCTGCGAGGGAGCTGTGGACGCACTCCCAGCCCGGGCTAAGTGGAACCGATCCTCGCCCACCTGCGCACGTTCTGCGGGCGCCTGTCGACTGACCGTGCAGGGTGTCTCCGCCACGCTCTGAGGCGAAGGTGGCTGGAGCCACCGCAGACACCCCACCGCCCGTCCACCCTGCGTACACAGCTTTTTCTGCAAACACGTCCATGAAAGTAACACTCAGTGACCGAAACCCAGCGGGGCTGGACAGACAAACCCCCGTCCGCCCTTCCAAATGCACCGTGAACCGGGAGGTGCTGCCAAGATTGGGGAAAGTCGATAGTGAAAGGAAGCGAGCGGACAGCGTCTACAAGTGGAGGGACATTTAAAAACTGGATAAGAGTCCTTAGCCACGAGGAGTGTCTATAGCGTGTAGGAGCAGCAAAGGTGGGAAAGAGTCCCGATTTAGCTTCCTATTTGTTCTTTTGGTAGGTTTTCCCTTGAATTTGAGTTCTATACTTTGTATCAGACTGAATTTTTCAGTCCCTTGCCACAGGGTTGTGAGTTCTTTTTTTACTGCTCAGGATTTTCCCCACCAGGGAATTAATTGGTGGACTGATGTTCAATTTTTCAAAAAGACAAATGAGGTCCCAACTCTTTGCCTATGACTAAAATTCGAAGTTCAAGTCTGATCACCTCAGAGAGTGCTGGTGAGGATGTGGAGAAAAGGGAACCCTCATGCACTGCTGGTGGGAATGCAAACTGGTGCAGCCTCTGGAAACAGTATGGAGTTTCCTCAAAAAATTAAAAATGGAACTCCCATTTGACCCAGTAATCCCACTTCTACGAATATATCCTAAGAAAGCAGAAACACCTATCAGAAAGAATATATGCACCCCTATGTTCATAGCAGCACAATTTACAATAGCTAAGATTTGGAAACAGCCTAAGTGCCCATCAGCAGATGAGTGGATTAAAAACCTGTGGTACATTTACACAATGGAATACTATGCTGCTGTAAAAAAAGAAGGAATGCTTACCATTTGCAACAGCATGGATGGACCTGGCAAGCATTATGCTAAGCAAAATAAGCCAAAGATAAAGATCACATAATCTCACTCATTTGTGGAATATAATGAGCATCATAAACTGATGAACAAAAATAGATACAGAGCCATAGAAGCCTTAAACAGACCATCAAACCTCACAGGGAAGGAAGGGGAGGGTAGGCGGGGACAGAGGGAAGTGGGGGAAGAGAGAAGATAGAGACCAACCAAAGAACTTGTATGCATATAAGCATAACCAATGGACACATACAGGCAATAGGGGGGTGAAGGGCTGGTCTAGGGGGCGGGGGTGGCCTGGGAGAGGTCAATGCGGGGGGGGGGGGGGGAAGGGACATATATAATACTTGCAACAATAAAAATTTTTTTAAAAAGAAATAAATTACATCCTTACTTTTGTAAAGCAGCTTTCAAAGCTTTTTCACATTATCTTATTTGATTCTCAGAACCATTTGGAGATGTAAATCATGAATAACCCATTATTGTTCAGGAAGCTAAGCTTCAGGGAGGATAAGTGACTTACCCAGAGACAGTAAGTGTCCCATCAACAAAACTTGCATTTGAACCTAGACCAGTGGTTCTCAACCTTGGCTGCACATTAGAATCACCTGGGAATCTTTTTAAAATCCTGATTTCTGGGCCTCATCCTCCGGAAATTCTGTTTCTTTGTTATGGGGTGAGGCCACAACATTAGTAACAAAGAAACAGAATTTCCGGAGGATGAGGCCCAGAAATCAGGATTTTAAAAAGATTCCCAGGTGATTCTAATGTGCAGCCAAGGTTGAGAACCCCTGACCTAGACCTTCTTCAGCGAAAACCTGGGGAGTTTGGTTTGGCTTGGTTGTTTGATTGGTTTTTACCAATACCTTCAGAAATCAAAAAGGATAATTTTCAAATATAAAGTCAAATTTTGCATTTATATTTATGCACACACACATTCAAGGAGAAGGGGGAAAAGAAACCTTTTCTAAATCTATCCAAACGTTCCTTCCCAGGAGTGAGTCTCATAAACATCACACATTTGAATTCTTTTCAACTATGGTTTGGCTTGTTACTTTTGTATGAACTGGGATTGACTGCATATGGAGTATAAATTTAATCAGATGACTACACCCCCAACACAATTGAATTCTCAGTTATATTTCAAATTATTAAAATGTATTACCACATCCCAAGTGTAGCAATTATTAAACTTCATTTTCACACTCCGAGTGTAGCAATTTTAAAAAATTACTGTACATACTCTTATCTGGTATATTAGGAGTGAGACTATCAAGATCCTTAAAGTAGCTTTCATTCAGCCTCAGAACTTCTGTATAGAGTGAGTGTTAGTACACTGAGAACTGGCAAGTTGACTTATCACTAACTGACTTATCACCAGCTGACTTATCACTAACATCAGGAAATTTCAAGCTGTGGGGGGAAAAGCAACATAGACATCAAGTACAGTGTGGGGTTGGAAGCTGTATTTCTCAATCACACTGAGTAGGGAGTGGCTGGAAGCCATGCCTCCACTCTAGGGAGGATTCCTGGCTGCCGCACTCAATCCTGCTGTCTGAAAGCTCTCCCAGCCGGTTGGATGTGTCATTTTGAAAGGACTCTGCTGAAACCTGATTGTTCTGCAACCACATTCAGTTGTGTTTGTTGGCATTTAAGCCATCAAGACAGTCTATTTGCTGAGGTTCTTAAAAGTTGCAAATTCCATGACTTGATTTCCACAGCTATTGGTCTGTCCCAGCACCATTCTGTTGGAAAATGCTCTTCCCGCTGCCTCGCCTACCTCCCCCACCACCCCCCGCCGCCCCTCGCCGCCACGCCCCGCCCCCGCCGCCCCCGCCCCCGCGCGCGAATACACACACACACACACACACACACACACACACACACCAGAACTTTTTGTATCAATACTATTCACTAATAGAGATCATGTTCTTGGGGATGTGGGTAAATAAGAAGGCATAAAAACATGTGGAAAATATAAAACCATACTATTTCATTGAAATGGTTTAATAATATTTTTATTTCAGTGTTAAAGAAAATAAATGCCACAAAGAAATAAGTGAATTTACATTCATTTCATTTATTCAACATGTATGAGTACCTCCTATGTGTCAGACACTGTTCCAGTCACTAGAATATAGTAGAGAAAATAAAAGCCCTTCTTTTCAGGAACTGACATCCCAGTAGGGAGGGGACAACGAGTCAACTATGATACTTTTTTTAAGCATATGCACCAGGTGGTAACTGAGTGCTGGAAAGAAAAATAGAAAAAGAAAAAGTAGAGAGGAGGGGCATGATATTTTTTCTCAGGTGGCAAAGGAGGGTCCCTTTGATCACATTTGAGTAAACAATCTGCATGAAATAAAGGAGTAGCTTTCCGGGGGGAAACATTCTAAGTTGATGTGTGAATACCAGCCCATGTGAAAGCCGGAGGTGGACACCTGCCCTCCATGTCCAGGGAATATGGGGAAAAGGACAGTGTTTGCTGAAGTGGAGTGAGTGATGAGTGGAGAAGGGCTTATTAGGCTACATAGTGGGCCCTGGAATTTGTATTTCACTCTGAATTAGTTAAAAATGTATTCGAACGTTTTAAGCAACAGAGTGTCCAGGCCTTAAATAGGATTTTTTAAGCATCACTTTGGCTGCTTTGTGGCTAATAGACTGGGATGAGCAAAGGAGTGCAAGGTGAGAGTGAGAGCAGGAAAACCATTGAGGAAGCTGTACTACAGTAGGAAAAAAATAGTTAATTTGGCTGGCACAGTGCTTGATACAAAGTGACAATCGATAAATATTTGCTGAACAAATTAATGAATAAGCAAGTGAAACCAAAAAGTTTCTCTAAAGTTACTCATCTCTTAAAAATAAATGAGATTTATTCTGTGTTTAAGTATATTTCTTACATATATGTACTCTACAATACAATAAACTTCTTATACTTTCAATTTAACCTATAAAATTTGCTTCTGAATCTAATGCTCTGTTATGTCTTATTGTTCAGTATTATTCATACTTGCTTCTTCCTTCTGATCTGGAAAGATACAATCCACACTCTATATCTTGTGTTATAATCACTCACACACACACCTCCCTCCTGCCGCCTTAACACTCACACCTTATAATTCTATGTTAGTATCATAAAATCTTTACCAAGGATACAGCTGAATAGATTCTCATATTTGGGCATAAGTTCAGTTTCTGGTACATTATACTCATGCCTCTTTGTTGCTATAGCAATGTATACTTCCCAATATCTAGGAAAGTGACCTGGTGGGGGAAAATGTATTTTTAACTAACATTGGTCTGGCCAAGGGATATAGGATAAAATAGAGGAGGAAGATCTTGGAGGTAGGAAAGCCATTCAGAATGTAGTTAAACAAATACAGACAGGGAATTCCAAGAGCAATGGAGAGTTGTGAAAATAGCTGCTTAGACTCTTCTCTTGTGTCTCAGTTTCCTAACCAATAAAATGGAAATAATAGTGGTATCTGCTTCATAGGGTCATTGAAAGACTTAAGTGAGAATATACATTCAAATTTCTTAGCATTCTGCTTCCCTTGTATGGTAGGCAGAATTCTAAGATGGTCTCCAAGATTCCCTATGTACACACACTCTTCCACATAGTCAATCAAATGCTAATCCAGCTACTGCTGTAAATGGCCTTTGCACGTGTAATTAAGGTCCCAACTCAGTTGACCTTACAATCGGGAGATTATCTACTAGTAAGTGGGCCTGACTTAATCACATGAGCCCTTTAGGAGGAACGAGTTTTCTCTGGCTGCTTGCAAAAGTCAGAGACTTGAAGGGGAACTGAATTCTGCCACCCTGAATGAGTGTGGAAGCAGCTTTTCCCCCAGGACTTCCAGAGGGGAACTCAGTCTGGTTGATGTCTTGATTTCAGCCTTCTGATACCTGACATTCTGAGCAGTGACCACGTCACACCATGCCAGACTTCTGACCCACTGAAGTGTGAACAAGTAAATGGGCATTGTTCTTAATCACTAAATTTATAGTAATTTCTTATGTAACAAAAGAAAACTGATAAAACTTGTATAAACAAACTCTCGATAAATGTTTGTTCTAGCTCCTACATGGCTATAGAAGGGATAGAAGAAATGTCAATATTTAGTGAATATTGGCTAACCAAAGAACTTACATGCATATATGCATAGCACATGGACACAGACAATAGTATGGTGAAGGCTTGGTGAGGGGGTGAGCTAGAAGGACTCAATGGCGGGGGGAGGGGGGAGGTACACCTGTATTACTTTCAACAATAGAGATAAATTTTTAAAAAAAATGAGGAAGAAAAAGCCTGGATGGACCTAAATATCATCTGGGAGACTGGCAGAAAGACTGCACCACAATGAAGTCTAACTTGTCTGGATAAACAAGAAGGGGCTCAGAGAAGGGACTTGACTATTCATAAAATTCAATTTATGTATTCTACCAACAGAGGTACCTAGAGATACTTAGATTCCATGCGTGACTTATGGTTTGGCTCTTTACCAGGAACTGCAAATATCCATGACACATACAGTTTTCTAAATTTCATGATGTGAAAGCTTGAAACTCCCACCTTGGAGGCTGGTATGCAAGAGAATGGCATCAGCTTGAAAGTGAGTCTAGCCATCCACCTAGGATCCCTGCTCCATGTGACTTTGATATGAATGCCTCTTCTTGCCCGTGCATGTTAGGGGAAAAGATATCATACTAGTATCTGAGAATTCACCCAAGTCATTAGCCCTGTTCCTCATAAATGCCAAAGGCCAAAGGAAGTTGAGATTTGGACATGCAGCATTCAATTAACAGTGAAACATCCAAATAAATTTGGAAAGTATTAGATCAAGAGGGCAGGATGGAATGTTGGAAGTTGACCCCTGACGATAAATAAGGACTTTGAGGAAGAAAGAATATATAGAGAGAAGAACTGAGGACTTGCTCTCTGCTCCACAGCTGAGCCGAGGCTTCTCTGCCCACGCCTGGCAATTCGCCTACGGCATTCCTCAGCCTGCCCCAGGCCAGTGACAGCTAGATTAGCAATTTGTCCCACTCTTGGTTCCCTTCTTAGAGGTTTAAACTCCAGCCATTGATCAAAGACCTTCTCTTCTATTTTACTCTCCGAGGCACAAGATTCAAGTTTTTGCCTTAGCTGCAGATTACAAATCAGTACATGTTACTGAACTTTCAGGTAGCTGACAAATAGTCAAACTATACACTCCAGGATTAGAAGATCCGTTGTCTGGCCTATAGCACCTAAATTGAGTTTTAAGGGTAATCTGAAGAATAGGATAAAATTATCTGCACTTTTCAAACACTCATCACAAAAGGTTCCTAAAATAATAATGTATTTACTACAGCACCAAAGAATTCAATCTACTAAACAAAAGTGAAGGAAGGGGAGAATGTGCAGAACTTCTGGAAAACGCTCTCTCACCACCAGGCACTTGTAAGTAGTAAGGTGCCCAGGGCAGGGGTCGCTTCCTGTTGGGGAAAGATATATCACAGGGAATGTTATTCTCTTGGAGGCAGCAGCAAAGAGTCCTGGCAGCCAAGGCCCATGGGCAACAAACAAACACAGGAGCCCAGAGGGCCCCAAGTGCCTAAGTCAGAGCAGGATGAAAATGCGATTGTGAGGCAAAAGCAGCTGGGGAACAAGGCGGACCTGTGAGCCAGGCTTGGGCAGGGTGCCTGTCCGTGTTGGGCTGTCTTACAGGACTAACAAAGGCAACAATGGTTATTGTGTTCGCCTACAACACTGCCACTCTTATTTTCTTTCAGAGCCGGTAACTGAAACTGGCTTGGCTATGAAAAACAAAAATCATTTTAAGCATTTGTCCTTATGGATGATGATTACGTTATATTTTATCATTTTCTTTTGTTTATCTCTGACACAGATCAGCTTTCTTTCAGCTTTTTATTGGATTATAACGTATACAGAGAAAAGCACATGGATTGTCAGTATAGGGCTTGGAAATTTTCACAAACTGAACACATCCTTGTAGCCAACATTCAGACCAAGAAATAGAACATGACCAGCACCTGAGCAGACCTCCTCATGCCACCTCCAGTCTCCACCCCCACCCCCACCCCCACCCCCAAAGTTAACTGAAGCAGATCCTTTACTTGTAAGGAAAAAAGAAACAAGAGTTTATCCCAGACCAAAGAGGGAACAGGAGCCAACTCACAAATTACCAGAAATTTAGTCCACCTACAGTGTAACCCAAAAACCAACTATGAAAAGTGAAGGGATGAAAGGATTTTCTTTAGAGGACCAAAAAACACAGCATTTGGTTTCAAGCTTGACTGGATATGTCATTTGTGGATTTTCCTTTCATTTCAGAGAGACTTTCTAGACATTTAAACCTGTTTGACTGCATTTTCTTAACTCGCTTTCTTTATCGCTCCTGGAATTAACAGTAGGGCAGCACTTTGATTCCAGCTCCAATAAGGGTTGAGGAGGGACAGTGGCTCTTCAGAGTGGTCCTCAGCCTGTCTACACACCAGAACCCTGGAGACTCTTAACCAAACATAGATGCAAGGCTGATTCCAGGTCTCCTGACAGTAGTCCCTTTGGGGAGAGGGGACATCAGAGGAGTGATCACAGAAATGCCATTATTACCAGATCCCCTCCCACAGCAAGCTGTGGGCTGAAGGAGGGGTTCTGTGGGCCCTGCCAGGAAGCGTCCTGAGGACCGAGGCAGCATCTTAGAAGAGAGTGCCTCTTGCCTGTTCTGTGCTTGCAGCTGAAGTTATCAGAAGTAGCATATTAAATGAATGTTAGATAAAGGGCCATGAGGAGAGTCAAGTCAGATCTACAAATTTCGCCTGGTTAGTCCAGGAAAAAATATAGAACCCAAGAAGATGGGAAAAAGAAGGTACGATGAGCTTAAGAGGCTGAGGCAGAGCTTGAAGTAACATCAGAGCTACAGCACAAATAGCTAGAACCAAGTTTTGGGCAGAAGTTTTCAAAGAGACAGGAACCACAACACCATCTATTAAGAATTCTCGCCCCCCAAATGCAGCCTAAACCTGACCTTGGTGTTGTTTTAACTACCAATTGATTAGAAATGAAGAGATAGGAGAATACACGGGGTTGCAACCAGCAAAATCTGGGATGTGGGAGGTTCTGTGAATGACCAGGTGTGCGCAACTGCAAGGAAAGGGGAGGGTGGAGGATGGAGGGAGAACCAGTAAGAGATTTAAGAGACAAATCAGCCGAGGCCGGTTTGGCTCAGTGGATAGAGCATCGGCTTGGGGACTGAAGGGTCCCAGGTTCGATTCCGGTCAAGGGCATGTACCTGGGTTGTGGGCGCTTCCCCGGTGGGGGATGTGCAGGAGGCAGCTGATCGATGTTTCTAACTCTCTATCTCTCTCTCTTCCTCTCTGTAAAAAAATCAATAAAATATATTTAAAAAAAAAGAAAAACAGCAAATTAAAAAAAAAAAAAAGAAAGAAAAAAAAAAGAGACAAATCAACTAATCACAGTGTGTGGACATTATTTGGAACATAATTCAACCAACTATAAAAATAACAAAAACTAAAAGCAACTAGACAATTGAAGTTACAATAAATACTAAATAGATGTTTAAAGGTAAACAGAAATTAGAATTTAAAATTTTAATTGTATTTTAGTTATATTTTTAAAGACTCCTTAATGTTTTAGATCAGTGGTTTCAGAGCTTCAGCATGCATCAAGGTCACCTGGAAGATTTCTTGAAACAGATTTCTGGGCTCCGCCCCCAGAGTTCCTAATTCTGCAGGATTTTATTGGGGACTGAGATTTCCCATTTCTAACAAGCTAGATGCTGGGTACATGAAGGGCCATATTACTATTCTACTTGTGTTATGTTAGACTACCTTTATTTGCAGACAACTGTCATCTATGTAGAAAATCTTCTGAAGTCTACAAAATAGCTACTAGAACTGATGTAAAGTTTTACAATACTGCAGCCACAGAGAGGGACTGGGCAGGGTAGGGGCTGGATGGCTGTCGGGGCAAGAGCGCTCTTTCTCTTTATGCTCTACAGCCCTGAGGAGCTTTTCCCCTTCTGAGCCTGCATCCTATCAACCTGGAGGCCCCAGCTGGGTTGCTTTTCTTCCCTGACTGATGTTGGCACTGAATACTTATTCCTCGGTTAATCATATTTCCACATGGGAAGACTTACCTTAAGCAACCATTTTCTTTCTTTCTTTTCTTTCTTTTTTTTTTTTTTATTGCTTAAAGTATTACAAAGGGTATTACATTTGTGTCCATTTTATTTTCAAACTTGACTGTCACTTGGGGAACTTGAAAAACTACTGATGCCTGGGTTCCACTTCCACAGGTTGTGATGTAATTGTTCTGGGTTAGGGCCTGGGCGGAGGAGCCCAGTGATTCCAAAGAGGTTCTAGTTTGAGAACCACTGCCTTAGAGTAATGTATCTTGCCTTGTAACTTCTCTGAACAGTGAGTTTCAGAAGTGAAACTGGGCTCAGGCCCTAAGGCTTTTTTTTTTTTTTTTTTTTTTTTGTGGGATTTGACTGCCTACAAAGTTTACCAAGTTTGTTTTACTACTCTGAGCCATAAATTTTATAACAGGCCCTGTGGCAAGGGGCAGAGGGAACAGGAGGTGGGAGAAGCCTGTGGTTGTCCAGAAGTGACTTCAGCAAGTTAAATCTATTTAATTTATGTATAAGGAAGTATCAGTGGCCCTGGCCAGATGGCTCAGTTGGTTAGAGCATTGTCCTGATAGGCCAGGGTTGCAGGTTTGATCCCCGGTCAGGGCACTTACAAGAATCAACAAGCCCACTTAGCCACTTATTCAACAGGCCTCAAGCCATCTCCTAATTACTTATCACCTCAATTTGTATTTGGAAAAATTTCTAACCTACAGAAAAGTTGAAAGAATAGTCCAAATACATCTATATGCCCTCCAAATACATTCATCAGTGGTTTCCATTGTGCGCCATTGCCATCTCTCTGTCTTGCACTCTCTCTTTTGGGGGCTGAGCAGAGGCTGAACCTCTATAGTTCAATAAGTGTCTCCTAAGAACAAGAGCAGTTTTCTACTTAACCATGATACCACTTTACTCCCAGGAAGTTTAACAAATCTACATTATTTAATATATGATCCATATTTATTTATTTTTTTAAGATATATTTTTATTGTTTTCAGAGGGGAAGGGAGAGGGAGAGAGAGATGGAAACATCAATGATGAGAATCATTGATCGGCTGCCTTCTGCATGCCTCCTACTGGGGATCAAGCCCACAACCCAGGTATGTGCCCTTGACCAGAATCAAACCTGGGACCCTTCAGTCCGCAGGCTGACGCTCTATCCACTGAGCCAAACCAGCCAGGGCAATATATGATCCATATTTAAATTTCTCCAATTTACCACAAAACTTCCTTTATACCTATTTTAATAACTGCACACTGCATAGTTGTCTTGTCTCTTTACTCTGCATAATCTAGAATAATCTCCCTCCTTTTTATGAGACACTGACAAATTTGAAAAGGCCAGACTGACTGTGTCATTGAATATGCTGTAATGATGCTTCTGGTTAGACTCATATTAAATACTAGAGGCCTGTTGCACGAAGAGATAGGCCTTCCCTTCCCCTGGCTGCCAGCACCGGTTTTCCTCCAGCACCCGGGACCCAGGCCTTCACTCTGGCCGGAGCCGCCTTCAGCCTTCGCTGCTCCAGCCGGAGCCACCTTCAGTCTTCGCTCCGACGCTTCGCGCCTATGTATGCAAATTAACCGCCATCTTTGTTTGCAGTTAATTTGCATATCTCACTGATTAGCCAATGGGAGGTGTAGCGAAGGTATGGTCAATTACCATGTTTGTCTATTATTAGATAGGATTTAGCAAGAATACTATGTTGATGGTCTTGTGTGCTTCCAATCACATCACGTCACAACTTGTTTGTCCCATTATCTCTGATGCTGAGTTTAATCAGTTGGTTAAGGTGGTACCCATCAGATTTCTTCATTTTAAGTGTATCTTTTTCTTTTATACTTAATAAATGATGTGGTACTATGAAAACATATGAATATCCCATTTCCCAACAGACTCATACCCAATAGTTTTTGCATCCATTATAATCTGTTATTATAATTGTGATTGCAAATAGGGACGTTGTAATTCTATCATTCATTCCACGTTTTGTTGTTGTTGTTAATCCTCATTTGAGGATATTTTTCCATTGATTTTTAAAGAGTGGAAGGGAGGGGGAGAGACAGAGAGGGAAAGAGGGAGAAACATTGATGTGAGAGAGACACATGGATTGGTTGCTTCCCGCACGTGCCCCAACCAGGGCTGGGGATCAGCCTACAACGGAGATATGTGCCCTTGATCAGAATCAAACCTGGAACCCTTCAGTCCACCGGCTGACGCTCTACCCACTGAACCAAACTGGCTAGAACCCTTCTACATTTTTTAACTGGAATTCTCTGTAAAGAAGAGCTTCCCTCACCTTCACTCCACTTGCTGTGTTTTTTGTTTGTTTGTTTGTTTTTAGTGTCATTATGGACTTATGAATTCTTTGTTTATTTAATGAACTATGACCCATTACTATTTTTTGTCTTTATGAAACCAGCTCTTGTGTCCTTTCAGTATATCCCATTAGTCTTTAAGTAGTGTCTTTATTTCTATCACAAGAGGTTTCAAGCTCATCTTGTATAGTTCTTTCTCCAGATCTGAAGTCAACCATTTCTCCAAGGAGCCTTCATTCCTTTTCATTGGAAATGGTATTTCTCATACCATTTTTCTTCAGTTCTAGTTTTTATTTTTAACTTCCTGGCTCCTGCATCTATCTCCAAGATTTTTCCAAACTCAGGCAGGGGAAAAATAAGATGTTATGAATTAACTCTCCTGCACCCCCACACCTGACCCAGTGTGTTACAGTACACCTTATCTTTTATATTGACCAATTTCTATATTGATTCAACAAATATTTTTTGAGTGAGTGCTTATTCTACACTGGGTTATACTAAGCACCCTAGATAAAATCTGAAGCAACATAAGCACAGTCGTGGCCTTCATGGAGCTTATAGTCTAGTGGGGAGAACAAATATGAACTAGATGATCATACAAATACTTAACTGAAAATACTGTATGTGCTCTAAAAACAGGCACACTGAGTTCTAGGCATACATCAGAGAATCTGATATACCCTGGGTAGTTGTGAAGGCGTCCCTAAGATCTGAGACATGGATAGGAGTTATCAGTTCAAGGATAAGGGGTTTGTGTGTATGTTGGGGGCAGTGGTGGTGGTGGCAGAGGGCTAGGGACATAGTCAGTTGAACAGGTTCCAGACAGAAGTAAAGAGAGGAACTTGGAATATTAGAGAAGCCAAAAAGAATGCTGAGGCCTTTATTCAGCCAAAAGCTAGGGAGAGGGGCTATTAGGGTAGCTGGAAGGCTGGGCAGATACTGACTCCATAGGGCCTTGAGAGCAAGTTAAGGCTTTTAGTTTTTATCATCCATATAACGGAAAGCTATCAAAAGGCTTAAACAGGAAAGAGGCTTCATTGGATCTGTACTTTAAAATTCATATTGGCCAATGCAGAAAAGATTGGCTGCAGCAAGGGTGCACGTTAGCATTCCAGGTGGAAGAAGGCTCTTTACTGCAGTGCACGCAGTGTTCTAGGGCAGTGGCTGTGAAATGTCACTGTCACTTCCTGTCACCAAAGCGAGCACACACCCATCTTGTGGTTCTCTGAATATTTCTCTAGACAATGAGGAATCTAATGAATGGCCTCCACCCTAACTTAGCTCTCCCTAGCAGCCCCCACGCTCTCTGCTTCCCTTTTTCCTTTTATCCCTTTTTCTTTTCTACTCGGTAGGGAAATACAAAAATGAGAATGGAGTTCATAATAGGAGCTTAAGAACACAAAGGCACACAAAGTCAATAAACACATTTCAAAAGCCTTCAAAAGGAAGGTGTGAGTCTCTGGAGAAAGGGAAAGAAACGGCAAAGGAGCTGGAAATTTGGTCAGGTCTCTTGTGGCGAGGAGGCAAGGATGGGTGAGAGGTTAAGGGGGACCAGGGTCTGAGCGCTGAGCTTGCCTTCACCCTTGCTTACTCCGCAGATTTGCCCTTTTGCCAACATATAATAAAAACCTGGCCTGCCCCAGCCCTGGAAATGGTTGAAACAGAGCAGTGGCAATGGTGACTGCAGAGCAGGAAGGCCAGAGGTCTGTACTCAGGAGGGGCAGGTGAAGTGTCAGTAACATGGAGAATTTAGCAGTTATATCTGGAAGTAAGTGCCGAGTAACCTGAAAGATCCCTAATAACTATGTACAATCCGTATGCTATGTGGAAGTGTCTAACAGATTTTTTAAAGCTTCCCAACTCCTTTAACAATGCTGGCATAACTCTGACACCAAATCTAATAGACCTGGTGTCAGGTTACAAATTTAGGAAACATAAGGGAAAAGAGTAACATGAGAGTTACCATCCTAACCATTTTCAAGTGTCCAGTTCAGCAGTGTTCAGTACATTCACATTCTTGTGCAACTAATACTCAGAACTCTTTTCATTGTGCAAAACAGAAACTCTGTACTCGTTAAATAATACCTCCTCTCTCCTCCCTTCCCCCAGCCCCTGGCAACCACCCTTCTACTTTCTGTTTCTATGAATTTTACTACTCCAACTACCTCATAAAAGTGAAATCATACAGGATTTGTCTTTTTATCCTATTTTATTTACCATAATGTCCTCAAGTGTCATCCATGTTGACCCATGTGTCAGAATTTCCTTCCTTTTCAAGGCTAAATAGGATTCCAATACGTGCAAATACCACATTGTTTATCCATTCATCCACTGATGGATATTTGGCCAGCTTCCACCTTTGGCTCATGTGAAGACTTCTATGAACGTAGGTGTACAAATATCTCTTTAAGTCCCTCCTTTCTATTCTTTTGTGTATTTACCCAAAGGCAGAGTTGCTGGATTATATTGTAATTTTATTTTTAGTTTTTTGAGAAAACCATACTTTTCTTCATAGCAGCTGCACAAAGGTTTCAATTTCTCCAAATAACAATTTCGCCAACCCTTGTTATTGTGTTTGCTTTTTTATTTCAAACAGTAGCCATCCTAATGGGTGTGTGTTTAATTTTTTTACACTATAAAATACATATGTTTATTGTGGGAATTAAAGATATAGAAAAAATAAAAATAAATGAAAGGAAAAAGTAAACATAATGGAGAAATAAAAGTTTCTTCAATAGATTGTGTTGGAAAAACTGGACAGGCACATGCAAAAGAAGGAACTAGATCATTATCTTACACCATCACAATATTAACTCAGAATGGATAAAGACTTGAATGTAAGACTAAAACAATGAAACACATGGAAGAAAATATAGTCACTAAACTTCTGGACATTTGTCTCAGAGATATTTTTGCAAATTGGACTCTAAAGGCAGGAAGATCAAAAGCAAAAATAGATGAATGGGACTACATCAAACTAAAAGGCTTCTGTACAGCAAAAGAAAGCATCAACAAAACAAAAAAGCAACCAACCGAATAGGAGAAGATATTTTCAAGTGACACTTCCAATACAAGTTTAATATCCAAAATATATACAGAACTCATGCAACTAAACAAAAAACCAACAATCTGATTTAAAAATGGGTAGAGGCTCTGAATAGGTAGTTTTCAAGGAGGACACACAGATGGCCCACAGACATAGGAAAAGATGTTCAACATGACTAGTTACTAGGAAGATGCAAATGAAAATCACAATGAGATATCACCTCATACCTGTTAGAATGGCTACTATCAAAAATAAGAAATAACAAATGTTGGCGAAAATGTGGAGAAAGGGGAACCCTCAGACACTGTTGGTGGGATTGTAAACTGGTGCAGCCACTATGGAAAATAGTACAGATGTTTCTTAAAACCTTAAGAACAGAACAAGTATATGATCTAGCAATTCCTCTTATTTTCCTGAAGAATATAAAATCACTAATTTGTAAAGATATATGTACCACCATGGTCATTGAAACATTATTTACACTAACCAAGAAATGGCAACAGCCCTGAGTCCAACTAAAATCAGCTCAACCAACCCACCATAAAACTGTTGTTGTAAACTACTGAAATTTTGAGGTTGACTATTACATAGCATTATTTTTTAACAGTTACCTGAAACTTACAACAAATACTAATAGATCTCTTTGGATGAAGAAAATATGGTAGATTTCATTTTCCATTTGTACTTTTAGTGTTTTCCACATTTTCTACTTCCAGCTTGTGCTATTTTTTAAATTGGGTGGGAAAGAATAAGGAGGGGAAAAACAATGTAAAGAATTAAGTTTCGTCTTCCTTTTTATTTAAACTAGAGGCCCAGTGCACAAATTCGTGCACCAGTGGGGTCCCTTGGCCTGGCCTGCGGGATAGGGTCGAAACCAGCTCTCCAACATCCCCCGAGAGGTCCTGGATTGCGAGAGGGCGCAGGCCAGGCCAAGGGACCCCATCAGTGAATGATTGGGGCCGGGGAAGGATGCGGGAGGTTGGCCAGCCGGGGAGGGACCGTGGGAGGGCCCCAGGGCATGTCCAGCCTGTCTTGCTCAGTCCCAATCAGCCGCACCCCAGCAGCAACCTAACCTACTGGTCAGAGTGTCTGCCCCCTGGTGGTCAGTGCACATCATAGCGAGCGGTTGAGTGGCTTTAGCATATCATTAGCATATTACGCTTTGATTGGTTGAAGGGACGACTGGACAACTGGAAACAGCATATTAGGCTTTTATTATATAGGATTTGAATGAAATTGTTTATTTTCCACAGTGCATGCATGGCTACAATCAATCAAGCACCGGGAGTTTTACATGGTAAACATTGTAAAAAGGAGGAGGACATCTTAACAACAAAATCTACACCTGCCTGTCTCAGTGCTCTTCTCCTTGCTAGCTTCCCTAATTAGGCAGAGGGAAGACCCTCCCTTTGTCCACTGCCTCTAAAAGCACAAACCACACATGTCTGCCTTATTCTAACAAACTTTTTTTCTTTAAAATAATTATAAAAATAAGCAAAGGGGGAACTGTGAGCATTCAATATGCTATTCAATTACTAACTAATTAGAGGGAAAGAACTGAAACAATATTGAAGAATTCCACCATCTGTCTACATGTAAGTCCAGGTAATGCTCTGCCCTTTTTCTTACTTCATGCATCAGGGTAAATGTTATTTAAATCTGCAGTCCATATCATTTTCCATATTAGCCCAGATTGTCTTATGTTTGCCAACTGGGTATGCACAGCCATAAAAACATATCCCCTACAAGGACACATTTGAAAAAAATTAATGTATCAAAGAGCACTCTATAATCTGATGTTACAGATATGTTTTAGACTAGCAGCTTTCATTCTTCAATTTTACAATCCTTGTGAGTTAGAGACAGGACTTTTTATTAAAAGTTCAGAGCCAAGTAACTAGAAGTACTTAAATCTATGTATATTGTTTATTCAATAACAATATCTAAAGTTTCTTTTTCCTTTTGTGTGGGAGAAAAATGAATGCTGTTTATTGTTTATTTCACCCTGCTGAAGACAAAGACGGTGGGGCGGGGGGTGGGAGGGAGCAGAACAACACATTAGGTAGACTATTATTATATGATTTTAAAGGGAATCAGCTTCCTTCCAAAAATTAGTTTTTTAAAAAAAGAACTTGATAAGTTGGATTAAAGACACTAACGGTTTAAAGAATAATATGTTTTACATAAAAATTATTTCTAGCCCTAACTGGTTTGGCTCAGTGGATAGAGCATCAGCCTGTTGACTGAAAGGTCCCAGGTTCGATTCCGGTCAAGGGCATGTACCTTGGTTGTAGGCACATCTCCAGTAGGAGGTGTGCAGGAGGCAGCTGATTGATGTTTCTAACTCTCTATCCCTCTCCCTTCCTCTCTATAAAAAATCAATAAGATATACTTAAAAAAATTATATCTAGCAATTTAAAAATCTTTGCTTCTGGATGTATAAATTCTCAAAAGGGTAAAATACTGTATTTACTAACAAAAATTATCTTTTTCCTTTTATTTTCTCATTTTAAAAAGAGAAGGCAAAATTTATCTAAGCCAAAACCACAATGAGATACAATCTCACACCTGTTAGGATGACTATTCTCAACAAGACAAAAGATAAATGTTGACAAGGATGTGGAGAAAAGGGAACCCTTGTACGTTGTTGGTAGAAATGGAAATTAGTACAGCCATTATGGAAAACAGTATGGAGACTCCTCAAAAAACTAAAAAAATAGAATTGCCATATAACCCAGCAATCCTACTTCTGGATATATATTCAAAGGAAACAAAATCAGTATCTCAAAGAGCCTGCCCTCCCATGTTCATTGTAGCACTATTCACAGTAGCCAAGATATAGAAACAACCCAAGTATCCTTTGATGGATGAATGGATAAAGAAAAGGGTTTGAGCAAAAGGGAGAAAAGAAAAAAGAGAAAGAGAGAACTCCTGGGCACGGAAAACAGTGTGGTGATTGCGGAGAGTGAGAGGGAGTGGGTGGAGGTGGAAGAGGGCACAGAGAGGATAAATGGTGATGGAAAAAGTAAATTTAATTTAAAAAAGAAAATATGGTGTGTGTATATATTAAATGAAATACTATTCAGCCTTAAAAAAAGAAGGAAATCCTGTCATTAGTGACAACCTAAATAAACCTGGAGGACATTATTGTAAGTGAAATAAGCCAGACTCAGAAAAACAAATACTGTATGAGCTCACTTATATGTGGAATATAGAATATCAAACTCATAGAAGCAGAGGTATCAGTGGTTGCCAGAAATGGGATTGGGGGAGAGGAGGGGAAAATGTGGAGATACTGGTCAAAGGGTACACAATTTCAGTTATACAAGATGAATACATTCTGGAGATCTAATGTACAGCGTGGTGACTATAGTTAACAATACTTTATTGTATAGCTATGTTAATTAGATTGATTTCGGTGATAATTTCACAATGTGTATAAAACATCAAGTTGCACACTTAAAATATATACTATGTCTATTTGTTAATTATACCTTAATAAAGCTGAAAAAAGAAGAAAAAATATGTAAGCATACAACAATGAATTAGGCAAATATAAAGTTAATTGTGTAACAGGTCCACACCCTGAAATGTTAAAGCCTATTAAGAAATGACAACAAAGACTCCTGTATAAAAATGACAATGTGATTGTGAATCACAGATGACAAAAGTGGTAGTAATATGTAGTTGGGAGATTTATATGTCCCACCCTCGGGTGGAAGACCAAGAAGAGCCTGCATAATCAATCCAAGGAAGTCAGAAGTAGCCCAGAAGGAAGAAATTGGCACAGTTATCGAAGTAGAGAAGGAGTCCACTGGATATGAAAGACAATCACACATATCACTACCACCACCACCACCACCATCCAGCAGCAACAAATGCTCCCTTCCCTCCTGTAGTCAGGGACAAGAAATTAGATGCTACTCCTTTAAGATAGGGCTTTGATTTGACTAGGACAAAATATATTGCAGTTTTATGCAAAAGTGCTCTCCAGTGGCAGAAGTAAATAATGACAAAGGGAATGTGTTTTAAATGAGGAATTGCATGACAGGCTGCTTTGCCTGTAGGTATAAAACTGGTACATATTCTTAAAATCACAGGTTTAAATTTTCTCTCTTGGCAACTGTGATTACACTTCAGTGGGTAGGGGAATTGTGAAAACCATTTATCTTGATTCACTTTGCAAAATGGTACAAGGAAGAAAACTTGAAAGTTATACAGTACACACATGGGGAAAATATATGGATAAAAGATACCATAATGTAAGCAATCAGTCCACATGACACCATAGGGCTATCAAGGAACAGAAACCGGAACGACACTGCAAAGAGCTCTGAGGCAGTCCTCGGGTTGCATGCTGATTCACAGGCCTCCAAGATGTGAGACCCTGGGAAGTTTATTTCACTACAATGGAAAGAGGAGACACAGCTCTTTGAGGGTGTAATTTTATCTCTATATGTCAGGTAGAATTCTTAGTTCACAAACTCATAACTCCAAGAAATAGAACTTCTTCCATTTTTTAACAATCCAACTTAATTTCTAACCTTGACATGTATTCTTACTGGTTTGCTATTTTTAAAATATATATTTTTATTGATTTCAGAGAGGAAGAGAGAGAGATAGAAACATCAATGATGAGAATCATTGATCAGCTGCCTTCTACATGCCTCCTACTGGGGATCAAGCCTGCAACCCCGGCATGTGCTCTTGACTGGAATCGAAGCTGGGACCCTTCAGTCCGTAGGCTGATGCTCTATCCACTGAGCCAAACCAGGTAGGGCAAGGCCCAGAAATCTCTACCTGGCTCTCTCTGGCCCTGTCTGACCAGATAGTGTCTCCAGAGAAACTATCAGAGAGAAGGTGAAAGTCCCCTGCTCTCAGGAACCCAAAGGGATCTCTCAGTCTCTTGAGATCCATTCTTACCAGTCCCTAGAAAATTAAAATATATCCACTCCCCTGGGAGTAAATGTAATCCACAATCTTTCTGAGGGGAATATATTGTACACATATATTATTTACTATCACAGAAGAGGTTTGGGCAGCACCCCATAACCAAACACATTCATATTTCTACAGCAAATCAGGATGAATAAAAAGACAAATAGCCTCTCAGTGCCCAAGTCAGGTTTGGCTATCAAATAAGTGTGCTGCAGACTTACAAATGTTGGGTTCCAGGGCCTTTTGGATTTTGTAATCACATGGAAAGATGGTGGATCTACAGTTGAATCTGAATCAGTTAGATAGGATATGATGTAACTCCACTGTAGTGCAATAGAAATTCAAAAGAGGAAGACACTGCTAAGGGATAATAAGATCTGTAAAGATTTCATGGAAGAGAAAACACTGAACAAAGTCTGGAGAGTGTATAGAAATATGTAAAGATCAGAAAATAAAAGGCATCCTATATGAGGAATAAGAAAAAAAATAAAAATAAATCAATATTAAACATCATTTTTCATGAGAAAAACACAAATTAAAACAATAATGAGATAATACTATATACCTCTTAGAATGTCTAAAATCCAAAAAACTAAAAATATCAAATTGTGATGAGAATGTGGAGCAATTGGAACTCTCATTCATTGCTGATGGGACTGCAAAATGGTACAGCCACTTTGGAAGACATTTTGGCATTTTTCTTATGAAGTTAAACATGTCTTACTATACAACCCAGCAATTGTGTTCCTACATATTTACCCACCTGACTTTAAACTTATATCCACACAAAAACCAGCATGTGAATGTTTATAGCAGCTTTACTCAATCACCCCCAAACTGGAAGGAACCAAGATGTCCTTCAATAGGCAAATGGATAAAGAAAAATTAAATATGACTGAGCAATAAAAAGAAATAAGCTATCAAGCCATACAAAGACATGGAGGAATCTTAAATACATTTTTATAAGTGGACCTATCTAATATAAAAAGGCTACATACTATATGATTACATTTATATGACATTCTGGAAAAGGCAAATCTATAGAGATGGCAGACAGAACAGTGGATGCCAGGGGTTCAGGCTAGGGAAGGTTTGTACCTGTGAAGCACAGAGAATTTTTAGGGCATTGAAACTGTTCCATATAATACTGTTGGATATATGACACCATGCATTTGTCAAAACTCAAAGAGTTTTATAGCACAGAGAGTGAACCTTAAAGGATGCCAAAAGTTTTAAATCATTTAGCAGGTGAGGGGGTCCAGGATGAAATGTAGAATGTGACAAAAGAATCTGTGTTACAAATACTGTGTATGAAACAACGTCATTGAAGAAGATGAGGGAGAAAGACACTAACTTAATTCTGGAAGTAAGAGAAGTCTGTATATGGAAGACAAAAGGAAATGTAGTTGACAAAGTGAGGTATGGGCTAACAAGTCTGAAACCACTATACATGCATACTAGACTTGAACTATTAAGTAAATAGATAGCAGATGTTGGGAGCCAGGTTTCTCAGTGTTGGAGTTATAGACAAGCAAGAGGCAAAGGCGCTAGAACAATCCATGAGGTAATGGATTACATTTGGAGATATCAATATGAACTCGTTTATCTTAATAAGATATAGTTACATATAGAAATACTAGAGGCCTGGTGCACGAATTTGTGCATGGTGGGGTCCCCCACCCAGCAATAGGGGCCGTCTCCCCGAGTCCCATTCGGGGCCAATTGGGGCTGGCTGGCCGGTAGGAGGGACTGTGGGAGGCTGGCTGGCTAGGGGGAGGGACCACAGGAGGTTGGCCGGCCAGGGAGAGGGACTGTGAGAGGTTGGCCTGCCGCAGGAGGTTTGCAGTGGGAGCGCACTAACTGCCAGGGGGCAGCTCCTGTGTTGAGCATCCCCTCCCTAGTGGTCAGTGCACATCATAGCTACCAGTTGCCCAGTTGTAATGGTCGCTTAGGCTTTTATATATATAGATTTAGATATGTGTTTACACTCTGGTTATCATACACACATTTTCCTGGCTGTCAGCTGAGAGGGCCCAGAGCAATGATACTCCAGTAGAAATTAGCACACCTAGTTCCAGCTCTTGGTTTCCAATACCATTCTCTAACCAAAGGAGCCAGGGCCCCTAGGCGATTTGACTGATTCTAGGATTAGGGCAGAAAATATGTAAGATGAGCAGGAAACATCTTGTAGTGCCAGAAAGTAAGTGGGGATATGTCAAAGTGACGCAGGAAGACCTCCTAATGGAGATAGACAAATGTGAGCAATGAAGTAAGTAAAGCTGTATTGGATTATAACCCAAAGTATAAAATAGGTATTCATGAGTCCATACTAATATAAATAATATATGTGATTAAATACTAGAATAGGCAACTTACCTATGCAGAAGAATTCTAAATAATTTATGCAGATACTTTGCCCTCAGGGGATATCCTTAAGTGTATCTATACACAGTTCTTCCCTCCCAAAGAATAAAGGAGGGGGAAAAAGAGTAACATTACCTCAACCAGGTGAGCAAGGTTAACATCAACAGTGCAAAGTCATATTGATAGCGTGTAACTTTGATATGGTACTCTTGATGAGAATATTTTACCTCTATTGTCTCCCTCCTATAACTAATCTATAATAATAAAAACATAATATGCTAATTAGACTGGACAGCTGAACGACCTTCCAGATGTCCTTCTGGACGAAGCCGCAGTGGCGGGGGCCAAGGCAGAGGCAGTTGGGGGCAATCAGGCAGGCAAGTGGTTAGGGGTGATCAGGCAGGCAGGAGAGTGGTTAGGGGTGATCAGGCAGGCAGGAGAGTGGTTAGGGGTGATCAGGCAGGTGGGTGAGTGGTTAGGGGTGATCAGGCAGGCAGGCAAGCAGTTAGGAGCCAGTGGTCCTGGATTGCGAAAGGGTGCAGACTGAGCTACCCCATTGACCCCCCCCCACTCCCCCACTGACAAATTTCATGCACCGGGCCTCTAGTCTAAGCATAAGAAATTCCAGTTGAGAGACATTCCACTCCTGTAATATGCCAGCCATTGTTCTTCTACATACTGGCAGTGAACACAACAACCCACAATGTCCATGCTTGAGGACAAGGGTACCTTCCTTTCTTTTTTTCTTTTTTAATTTTGAGAGTACGTTTATTAAAGCTGGGGACAGTGGAACAAGGAAAGGCTTAGGATAGAAGAAGCAACAGGAGAGAGACTGGGAGGGGCTGCTTTGCTCTCTAGAAACATTATGGGAAAGAAGTGAGCCACGGTGGGGCTGCTGTCAGCTCACTGAAAAGTCAGAAAAAAGGGGGCCCTTGGGGACAGGGTCAGGGGGTTAGCCAGGACAAGCTGCTGCTACCCATTGCTTCCCTGGTTGCGAGTCTCATGGGGTCCCTTAGAGTTTAGGAGATGCAGGCGTGTGGGGGAAGAAGAGGGAGAAGGTAGAAGCACAGGTACCTCCCGGGTACCTTGCTTTCTAATAAGGAAGACTGTCAATATACAATATAAATAACAACTAAATCCGTCGTATAGCATGTTACAAGGTAGGAAGTGCTGAAGGGAAGAAAGAAATGGCAAGGTAAAGAGAGATCAAGATACAGGTTGTGATGGTAAACATGGCATCATTGAGAAAGTAACGTCTGAAGGAAGCAAGGACTGAAGGAAGTGAGGGGTGTAGCCCAGCAGTTACTTGGGAAGGAGTCCCGTAAGCAGAGGCAAAAACTAAACCAAGGGCCCTAAGATAAGAAAATGCTTAGCATGGTCCAGTGGACGCAAGGAGGCCAGTGTGAGTGGAGCAGAGGGAGCCAAGGGTGGCGTCACAGGGGAGGACACAGGTGCTATGGCAGGTGGGAGACAGCCTAGTAGACCACTGTAGAAACTCTGGCTCTTTCTTATTTGGGTGAAATCAGATGCTACTGAAGGCTTCTGAGTAAGACTGACACGATTTAATTTACATTTGAATGTGACCTAGACTATGCATTGTAAGAAGGTGAGGGCAGAAGCAGTGAGTCGGATAGGAAACTAATCCAGAAATGGAGGCATGCCATAAGCAGGGCCCAGTAGTCAGATTTTGTTTACGTTTAAGGTGGAGCCTTAAAATAAACTTATTTATCTTTGCCTTTAGTGTCTCATGCTGCCCCCAAACCCCATCCCACCCCACTAGAGGACTCCTCTTAAGGTACCACTTCAATCACCCCTCTTCTCTCACAAACCACTGAATACTTCCGCTGCCTGGAGAATCAACCCAGTTGCTGCAGCTACAGGTACCATAGGTCAGAGCCCGCCTCCCTTTCTGGCCTCATTTCTCTGTAGCACCTACAGGAAACCTCACTTTGATTTGGTTCATTGGCAATTCCCTCAAGTTTTCTAATACTTTCCTTCCCCTGGCCCATGCTTTGTTATTTACTTTTACTTCACACACCTTGCCCATTAACCCACCACCCATTTTAAAATTCTGTACACCTTAAACGCAGAACTCAAAGTCAAATTCCTTCCTAGAGCCTTCCCTGCTTGCCAAGTGACAGGATTTTCACTCACATGGTAACTATCACATACTGGCCTGTAACATAATTTCTTCTACCAGTCGTCCTCTAAGCTCCAGGAGGCCCTAACTATGTCACAGGTATCTATATCACTAATGTCTGAACATAGCACGTATACAACAAGTGTGTAAAATACTTTGGTTAAATGAATATTCAGGTTAAAAAGCACCGACCCATGCAAACATATGCAGTTAGAATCCAAATGAAAGATGCACACACACACACACACACACAATACAACAAATATAATGCACACACATACACATACATGTAACATCACAAATTTATGATAATACATACATACATACACACACACACAATCAAAACTTTGACAATAGCCAGTTTTCCAGTCTTTAAAAACATGAAAAAATAAGGGTTAATATGAAGAAATATAACTCATAACCTTATAATTTAGGTAACAATGTAGTCTACTCAATTAAGAATTCTATTAAATTAAGACTGGAAAATTGCAATGTCCCTTATATATTTAATATTTTTAAATTTCTATTTATTTACAATATTCTCAAGGATTCATAGAGCCCCTTATGTCATAAACCAGATTATGTAACTGGGCTCTTTATTTGTTAGGTAAGCAAATCCAAAGGCAATAAAATACTGAAAAGTGGGATGAAACCCCAATAGAAACTCTCTGTAACCCACAAAGCCCTTTAAAACAAAACACTGGCTGTGCAAATTCTGCATCCAGAGGATGCATTTTTATCTGCCAGTGTTTACACGGAGGATGTTTCTGCCAGCTGTGACTTCTTTTCATGTAACATAATTCCTTTGATTTGTATAATTTAGAATGTGTTTCCATCACATGTTACTGTGAGCTGGTAGGCACCTCAAACATTTCAAAAACTACAGGGTGATTAAGAGCGGTCGTACAATGCAAGTCAGAAAGGATGCAGGGAAAGAAATCAAACTCTCCTGTTTTATCTTCTTTTATTTTTGCTTGCGTTTGGTCTTTACCCTACTGGGGTCTTTGGCAATTGTGTGTATGTATATAACAGCACCTACCATGCCTTCTTATTTAGCACAAGCTGGATTTGAAGAGCCAAAATAAGAAAATACTTAAAGAATCCTGAGACTCTGAGAGAAGTAAATTAAATCTGTTATTTCTTTTAGCTCTGCTCTCCTGTTCTTTATTCTTTATTTTCAAAAATATTAATTTCCCCCCATTTTCAACCCTCATCTTCTCACATTGTGAGCAAGTGAAGTCATTAAGGGTCACTAAAGGCACATAACCTTATGTACCGGATAAGTGTGAAAAGGCCATGGTATAGATTAACAGACTGTCCTAGCCAGTAGCTCAGTGGATAGAGCGTCAGCCTGTGGACTGAAGGGTCCCAGGTTCGATTCCGGCCAAGGGCACATGCCTGGGTTGTGGGCTCCATCCCCAGTAGGGGATGTGCGGGAGGCAGCTGATCAATGATTCTCTCTCATCGCTGATGTTTCTATCTCTCTCTCCCTCTCCCTTCCTCTCTGAAAGCAATAAAGAAATACATACATATATATATATATATATATATATATATATATATATATATATATATATATATATATAAAGATTAACAGACTGGGGGAAGACACAGAACTATAGGAGCTTACAGTGAGTAAACACTCAGACTTTGCTGTACAGTAAGTATCACTGTGTGTTACACAATAACTGAGGCCCTTAAGTACTAGTTGTTTGCAGCGGTTGCCAACCTTTCGTACCTCACAGACCACAGTGGTCCATGGACCACCGGTTTGCAACCACTGCTCCAATGGTTTCCTTAAACCAGCAGTCGCCAACCTTTCAGACCTCATGGACCACCAGTGGTCCACGGACCACCAGTTGGCGACCACTGGCTTAAAGTAATAAAAGCATAGGCTGTCCTTCAAAAATTGAGTATAAATATAATGGGAACAAACAATCTATGAGGAAAATTTTTAAATGTCCAAATATTTGTGTTTCTTGGGCAAAAATCTACTGTTCAAGAATAAGAGAATTTTAGAAAGTAGCAATTTTAAAGAAATGAAACATTTCAAAATGAATTTTAGTCCTTCATTATATAATTTATAAGTTTAAAAAATGCAGGCTGTTAATAAATCTAGAAAATATTTTTTCACGCAGTATATCCATAACAATACCTATTATATAGTCTCTCTCTATTGAGAGAAACACTCATATAACTAAATCTTCCCTGGATAATCTCTGTATCACCATTTGCCTCCAATTGCTTCATAAGCCATTCTAACACATCTCTGGAAACTGTGATGGGTAGTCTAAAAGGGTACCTGCAATATATTAATGACATGAACATTTCCATATCTGATCAATATATATTTAACCAAGATAATCTTTTAAACGATGACCATATAAGAAAGTGACATGATACAACAGACAACAGATTTTTCCCAGTAAACTATACAGTACTTTTTCTTTTCTTTTTAAACATTTAATCACCTTTATTTATTTATTTTTTGTTTGTTTTTGTTAAACCTCAGCAGAGGATATTTTTCCATTGATTTTTAAATGAAAGAGAGAGGAAAGACAGAGAGAAACATCGATGTGAAAGAAACACATGGATTGGTTGCCTCCTGCAGGAGCCCTGACCAGGGCACAGGCAGGGGAGGATCCTGCAACCAAGGTACACACCCTTGACCGGAATTAAACCTGGGACTCACTGATGCTCTATCCACTGAGCCAAACTGGCTAGGGCTATACAGTACTTTTTCCATTGACAAATTCACCTCTTTCCAGAAACATACAAAGACAATTGAAAGACAGTTATAGCAGAGTGTTCATTAAACCATCAGAAAAAATCACCTGTTTTCAAAATATTAACTTAACCTTAGTATTAAGTGCCTCAATGTGTTCCTTGAAAAGAGTGTTACTTCTAAACACTTCATATGACAAAAGGTTGTGATAAAGTCTTATCAGCAAAACTGGTGGCAGCTACTCAGGAGATCCATTAAAAATTATTGTTAGTGATTTTAAATGACAACTTACCCAACATTCACTTAATGTTCATTTTGTTAGTTCTTTAGAATGGGAATTTAACTCTAGAATAAACATAATGTCTTCTGAGTATAGTCACCAAGCTACGACGCCAAAGCCCAGAGTTAGAGGTTTTCAGACCTGGCAGAAGGAATCCGCTGTACAGCATTGATCTCTGTCTGTACTCAAAATACCTAGTGATATTTCTCATTTACACTGAACTTCTTTGAAAAGTACTGTACTGTTTCACATGATCCTTTTAGTGTAACAAAATGTATTAACTAAAACCTTTAGATGAGGTTTAAAAGCAGCTGAAAAACGGGCTGCTTTAGGCTCTAATTATCAGAAGACTCTGTTATCTGGGAGTATAGGCTCTCAAATATCAGAAACCCCAATAACTTATCATAAAAATACAAGCTCTTGCTTTTGAAAAATATACAAAATGCACTGCACATGGAAATATCTCGTGATTGTCAAGGAAGACAAGATATCAGTCTCATTCATAGATTCATGTTGTACTTGAATTTCAGTGATCTTTGTTTTTGCAGATTCCATTTTCCACAGTTTTGGGCAGCCTCTGACCTTTGGTGTAAGCACGGTACCAAAAATGGAGAAAGAGCAGCAGAAAGATGCACCCATAACTCATAATGATGTACAGAAAGACTGGAAACTGGTACTTGCAATCCTCCATGAAAAAGAATTGGCCTATGTGGATGGTGACAATAATGAACTGGACCTAACAGATGAAAGAATGAAAAATATTGTTCAGATATGCAGAGTCAAAATGGAGCAATTATTTAATGCATTCTTTGCTACTTATGTTTAAACACTCTCCAACCACCTCCAAGCTACTGTTGGATAGGGAATTTTATCTTTCAATCTAGCCTCTATGGGGAGTGATAGTGGGTGGAACAGTGTTAAAATCCAGATGGGAATTGGAACCACTATTCAGTCCCACCAAACTGCACAACTCCAGAGGACCTATGCAAATGTGCCTGTTGCTGGGCAAAGCAGCAGCCCTTTCCTACTCAGAGAACCAACAGGGCAAGTGTTCTGCAAGTCTTTGACATGAGTCTTTGATTGATGAAATGCACATGGGACCACTACCTTATGGCCTAATATTTCAGATAGTTTCAATTTCAAATAATTTGTTGTTAGACTAGGTATTTCAATTCTGGGGAAATAAAAACAATCTAATTAGAGCCCCACAAATTTTATAGGCACCAAGGCATGTCTGATTCCTCATATCTGCCATCTGTCCTCTACTGTTAGAGATAAAAATATATACTGTTTGCCAGAGACTCTGAGAGGAGTGAGACAGTTTTAGGGACCTTCTTAGTGATGCCCAAAGACTCTGTGTTCCAGAGCATTCTACATAGTCTTAAGAAGGACCCTTAATATATCCAGATTTTTTGGATATATTTTTCCCCTTACTAAAAGGCAACATGTGTTGTGTGGAAATTTTAGAAAAGTGAAAATCTATAAATAAAAATAAATAACAATTCATCCAGTTATCACTGCAGCTAAAATTTTCACATAGTTTCTTTTATAATCATCATCAACTTTCTTTGCATTACGTTAAGAAATTTCTATGACTTTACTGTGCAGTAGCTAGAGTTATTCCTCTCATTTTGCAGAGAAAGAAACGAAACCTTAGAAAGCCTAAGCAATATCCGCCACATTCTATGCAGATGCGATTGTGTATACCTGATAAATATGGAATAATACTGAACAAAAATCTATTCTTCTTTCTATGTAAGTATTTTACCACATTGCTAAAAAGTCTTTACAACATTTAAGAGTATGTCAAGTGAAAAAAAGCCTAATACAAAATATTACATGCAGTATAATACAAATCATGCAAACGGTATAAACATCTAAGCATAGAGGAGAAAAGCTAGATGAGAATAAAATAAAGTATCAGCTCTGATTTTCCCTGAGTGGTGAAATTATACATATTTTTTCTCTTTGCTTACCTTGTTCTTACTTCTCTGCAATGAGCATATGTTATTTTAAAATCAGAAAGTATACTTAAAAAAAGTAATTGTGAATAATTTTTATGACTTCATAATACTCCAAAGTAGGAGTTAAAATAATGTATTGCACTATTTCCTTAGGATTGGTTATTTAGGGTGTTGCCAATTTAAAATACAATAAACAATTCTGCAAGGATATACTCTGATATTGATTTAATATCCTTACAGACTAAAATATCAGTCTCTCGCCTGGGAGAACACATTATATAAATATGCCGAATTTCATTTAACAAGTTGTAGGATTTTAATAGAAACTGAATTTCAACAGGCTATATACACCTAAATTCACACTTTCTCTTTAGTGTTACTGGCAGAATATAACACTACATTATTATAGACTATAAATCTGGAAACATGAGGATCATAGAATTTTTCTTTTAATAGAAGATAAAATGTAAAAACAATCAGCATCTCAACCTATGGTCACTCTTCAAAAAAATTGTATGCCATATATTTTTAGGATTAATGCTTGCAAAGCCTTATTAGCTCTAAATTGAGTACCTCTGCAATTCTGACCATTGCTTACTTGAGGACAGTGCTCTAATGTATGTTATGGGGGGGGGGGGGGGAACGCTTAAAGAGAAAGAAATTGTAAATAATTTTCATGACTTTGTAATATTCCAGTGTAGAAATGAAAATAATTTATTTCACCATTTCCTATGTTTGGTTATTGAGGGTGCTGTCAATTGTGTATGTGTGTGTGTGTGTATTATAGCACCACTGTAGGCCTTTCATCCTCACAGTACTTTTCCTAGTTGGAGGAAAATGGACTTAGAAACATGAGGACTAGATAGGCTGGCACACAGGAAGGCTCATGATTCCCTCAAAGGTATACCCCATCAGGATCATTTAGATCTAGAATATGAAATTTCTAATTTAATATTATGCCTACTGAGGTTCATATAACTTGGAGATTACTGTGATCATAAATATGTATTTTATATAAATACACAAAATAGTATAAAGATGGTAGATGGATACACATTTTGATTTAATTGTCTACGCCTCTTGATTACCAAATATGCTTTGTCGTCAATAACGTTCCTGACAACAGTTTAAATAAGCTAGAAAGGATAATCATGTGGTACCACATAGAGGCCAGACACTTTATATCCCTATTGTTTTGTAAACTTTGTTCTTTGTTTAGTTAATATCCTAATTCACAGGGAAAACAAATGACTCTAGTTTAGTTTCAAATATTGTTTTAACGATAATTAATTACTCACAAGCTGTAATGATGTTAGATATTTTTTCCACCACAAATACTTCTGGTAGGCTGGTCCCAGTGCACAGAGTCCGTAGTAGGTATACATGACTATATGGACAGCTGTATTTAGAAAGGCATGGAATGTTCCCAAGCCACCTGGAAAATAAAATCATTGTCAAATGGGGGCACTCTTCCTCAAATAAGACACATTTTTGTCTGAACTGAGATTTTACTACATTTATTTCTTTAATTTTAGTGGGAAGGAAAACACACATTATGTGAAACATCAATCTTATTATTAAACAGATATCAAATTAGAGGGAGCTGGATAATACATTTATTTAGTAAAATATAATATACAAATCTTAGAAAACAAACTAGCGTGCCCTTATTCTGTTATATCTTGACTGAAGATGGGCTTATGATTTGGTTTTATTTTAACAATCGAAGTTAAGCTAACATGGTATATTACTAAATAATAGTAATCACGCTCATTTTTAGTGAGGGTTAACACAAAGTACATGAATCTTAAGTGTGCATATGCATAGACCCAAGTAAACATTATCGAATTCAAGATATAAAACATTTGTGACACCAGGTAAGGCACCTATATCCCCTTTCAAAGAATGAAACTTTATTCTGATTTCTATAATCAACCATTAGTTTTGCCTGCTTTTAAACTTCATATAGATAGAATTATACCGGATATATTCTTTTGTGCCTTTCTTTCAATCAACATGTTTTTAATATTCATCCATGCTGGTGTGTATATTAGTAGTTTGCCTTTTTATTGCTATGTCGTATTACACTACATGAATACATAATAATGTATCCATTCTCTTACTAAAGGATATTTGAATTATTTCCATTTTGGGTTATTATGAAAAAAAACAAACACTAAGAATACTTTCGCAAGTGTCACTGTATGAAATCAAATTCACTTTTTCCACAATAAATTTTCATTAAATATTTTTAGTTCCACAAAACTTTGGCTTTTACTAGTAAGCTATGCTAAGTTTGCTTTAATCAATTATTGTTTTTCCAAAATACAAATAAACTTTTATTGTTAAACCACCTATGTTTACTGCTTTCATTTGATTTTTATGAATGGTGCCATCTTATCTTGGTTTTCCTCTTCTAATTTCCCACAGCTCCTACTCATCACATTTAATTTAGAATAGAAGCAACGAACGCTGGGGGAATGTAAGCAAAGATCATTTCAATTACCTTTGGCTGGACCAGTAGTACAGGGGGAGGGGTAACAGGGTGAATAGTTGGTAGTGGGAGAAAAAAACAAAACTCTTCCCTAGCATCTCTTTCCAAAGTGGCATATTCTAGAAGAATCTGCATTCTTTATGTAGAGCCTAATTCAGCCTAATAATGTTGGCCTGAAATTTAATTTTTTCTCCAAGATATTCTATTTCCTTTATTGCAGTATTCTTTAATTCCAGAAATAAAACAAAACCTCACAAATCTGGACTGACTGTGTTAGAAGAAGGACCAAATTTATAGACACTAGGAATTACAGAAAGTTTAAGGCAAAATAAAAATTGTTGCATAGTAGAAATGAATTACTTTTTAATAATCATTCATAATTGCAGCAATTCTAGATATACTACTGCTAAAGTACTCCCTTAAAATAACTTATTTTAAATAATTATTTTTAAGTAGCTTAAATATTCCTCCAATGCCTCATTTATGATATACTGTCCCTTCATAAACTTTCCCTTCCTGAATAAAATTTTAACTAATCCTGTAATTATCTCACATTTCAAATCAGAAGAAACTGAATTAATAAAGCTTATTAACAGCCTCACAACTTTTATTATACACATTTATATTAGTCTTCTTTCCCAAAAGAAACTTAACTAAATATAGTGGTGTGGAAACACCTTTTCTAGGGGTATTTTAAAAATAGAATAGGTGTCTATTTCTGATAGTTTGGGAGTTAAGCTGCTTAACAGGGATAAGCCAAATACCTCTCAATTCTATTTGTGTCTCACGATTATAAACACACAAGAAATCTACTGTACCCTTGATAACCAACTGCATCAGAGCCAGTCTCATTAAGACACTACTCCCCTGTTTTGGGATAAGCATGTCCATGTTCCCATTCAGACGCTTTCATCATTTAAATGTTCTAAAACAAGGATCCCATGGACAGGAATTAAACAAAGTACCGGTGTAGCTAAGAGTGTTTAGTAAGGATTACTGATCAAAATAAACTTGCTTATTTTCTCTAGTTTATGATTATTTTCTAATAAGTTATTTTAATGAGTTTGTTCACAGAATAATCACATGTTAAATAGTAATGATTTTCCTATCTTCTTTGGAAGGCTTCTCTAAGAAGTATTTTCTAAGCTTGCTTTCTTCTTTGTGGTAACAGTTTTGAAAAGCAAACATCTCAGGATGAATTACAATTAGCGCTATCACCTTTTATTCCTTTGGTTTGGGAAAAATAATCACCTGGCTAATTATTATAATTCTCCATTTATCTAGAAGGGAATTTGTGCATAATTAACATAGAAATATGTCACGAAAATATTTTCATCACATTCAAAAGAAAAGCTGGATTGCTATGATCCCAGAGTTGTGAAATAGGCCAACAGGAAATTAAACACTAGATAGAGATCAATTATGCTCAAGATTTTGGAAGAACAGCTTGAAATGGGCAGTTTCATTTGAGGGATGGAAGCCAATGTCAAACCATATCTCTGGAAATACCTCAGCTCTTATTCTATGCTTGTTACTGAATAGATATCAGGTGTACATGTGTATACTAGAGTTCACATGAAGATCTGAACAGAAATGCCAATCCATGGTACATGAGAGGGAAAAAAAACATTATTTCCTAATATTTACATTTCATAAAGCAGAAGGGGGGTTAAGGAATGGAAAATGAACCCACTACAAAGTGCTTGAGGTCCATAAACACAGTAACAATGAAAAAGTGAAGTATATCATGTGTTTAAATTTTCATTATTGAAAGCATTGTTTGTTTGAAATGGATTCAAAGATAGAAATTAGAAAAGTGCTCAACTCCATTCTTCAAATAAAATTTATCTTTCTCATTATGGAATGAACAGATATACAATATAAAAAAATTATAAAATACAGAGAAGGATACAGAAGGAGAGAGAAACCACTTTTTGTGTCAATATCTCTAAATAATTATATTTGGGGGTACTGCTTTCCAATCTTTTTTCTATTTTTATACATTTTTCAGTGTTGTTATAATATTCTGGTCTCCTGAAAGAAATCTGAATAAATAAATTATAAGGGTGTAAAAGAACCTTTTCTAGAACACTTTAAGAACAGAATCGTCACCTATTTCTGATAATTTAGGAGTCAAGCTGCTTAAAAGATGCCTCTCAATATTATTTGCATTTCACAATTATATACATATAAGAAATAATCATTCGATTAGTGGATATTTGGGTCTTTTTCAATATTTCACCAAGACAAAAAAGATGTCCATGCTATCACTGTAGAAAGAACTGAGAGGCACAACATGCATGTGTGAGAGAGAAAAGCAAGTAAAGTAGCGGAGATTAAATGATACAGCTAACCTTTTACTGTGAAATGGACACAGATGAGACTCTCTTGTAGTGCAAGTTAAATTTTTACATTAACATACAGTATAAGAACAGCTACATTTACTTTTTAAAAATGCTCTACAGATAAATGCCAATTTTGGGCAAGGAGCTACTTTACGTACTGAACAATCCAATGCCCTCTTGGCTCCTCTAGGTTCTAGCACCTCTTTTGTGCCACTGATCAACGTCTTCTCATGCTCTGAGACATAAGACCTAGATTAGACTCCCCAAGCCTAGAGAATCTAAACATAAACAAAAGTTCCTCAGTTGTGGTTCCGCTTTTTTTTTTTAAGTCTTGCAGAATCAGAATGCCTAATAGAGGTGAGCCTTTCACAGAAATGCTAAAACATAGTTTACCATGAGCTACAGGCCTATTTAAAGACGTCTTAAATTTAAGAAACTAGCATAAATAAAACAATGTTTGCTAATAAGATAAGAATATGTCATTGGGAATATCACTTATTTAAAACTTTATGATAAGGTAAAATTACGTAACCTCCTGTTTTTTTTCAATTCTAGATGTTCAGAAGCATAAAACCCAAACCAAACAAAAGAGCCTGTAGCCAAGCTTTCGATTTAAACTATTCTTGACTTGAAAAACAGTAACAAAACATCCTCTAATATGGCAGGATGCTTAAAGAAGTTGGGACAATGGCAATATCACACATTTTTACAGAGCGGGTGGGGTTTGCAGACTATATTAGTTATTAGAAATTTGAAGGCAAAGAAGACATGGAACTTGAGATAAACATTCTAACTCTCTGGATACATATAAGGAAATAGATACCAAATTACATTCCTATAAAACCATTTTGTTTATTTTTTATTTTTAAAAGATATTTAATAGAACCCCATGGGAAAATAATAAAATCCAAACAAAACAACTAAAATATATGTAGAGACTGTACCCAAAGTCAACGCATTTTCTAAAGAATGGAGAGTTGGAGAAGAATCTGGGTAAGAGTCCTACATTTAGGTTTCAAGTAATAATGGAAGTTAGAAGTTTGATCAAAGTGATTCTTTGACATTTTGAGTTTCTCTTAAATCACACTTAAGGATAGATTTTGTGTTTATACCATACAAAAATGTTATTATTTATAAGAAATTATCCCAACTCTCCCTTGGCTACCTGCAGCAAATTTGACTCCAAACCACCAGGTCCATGGCATGATGGTATGATGGAAGACATGCAGAAAAGTCACTTGGCTATTTTTCTTACGCAGAACAAAAAAGATCTGAAATAATTTAAAGAAAATCAAGTTCATTTAAAATCATGCAATAATTTATCTAGAGTTATAAAAATATTGACAAAGTGAAACTATTTCACATCACAATTTGCTTTGAAAGGGCCGACTTATAGAATGCTCATGGAAGCAGCTGATTCTTCAAGTTCAAAAGCCAATTAGTATGAAGGAACTTGGGTATGATGCCTAGTCATGGGAGAATCGATAAAAAGGTAAAAAGAAATTGCATGCAGATTTGTAAATTCAAAGATATAAAAATGAAGACTATGGCCCCAAAATTATGGGGGGAAAATGTTATTGGCAAAAAATCCACATGTATGGCATGGAATCTTAATTCTTAGGACTGACATTATTCTACACTGCTCGCTAACACATTTTCCCAATTTAGGTAATGGATTAAGCAAAATGAAGAGGACTTGCAATAAATCAAAAGTTAGCAAGTTATTATTAAAGAAAAATGAAAACACTTAAAGAGTTAATTGGGGAAATAGGACAGAAAAGAAAGCAAAGCTGCCTTGGAAAAATGAGGAGGGCAATGAAGGCACCATCCAGACTGAATGTACCCAAGTGGTTTGCAGAAACTCTACAAACAAACACATTGAATAGGAAGAATTTGAAGGGAAATTTTTTTTTCAAAAAATATTCAAAAGCAGAATGAAATGTCCAAAAAGATACTCAAAATTCAGGAAAGCAACAATGAATTAGACTTTGAAATATAGGACTAAACAGAGTAGCAGAAACAAAAGTACTAGTAGGAGTATCTCAAAAAGTGTGGTTTAAGGATGGACACAGAGGCAACCACCATTTCCTTATGGAAGCTAGACCTGAGAACATGCAAAGCAGAAACAATGAAGCCAAATGCATTTGCTTATGCACATGAGAGAAGGCAGCATAGTGCAGAAAAAGCCATAAGACAACAATCTGAGATCCTATCAGTGGCAGAATTCCTTTGGGTAAGTCATTGAACCTCAGTATTTTCAGACTGAGAGCTTTGGACTTCAATAGATCAGTAGTTCTCAACCCTGGTTGCATGTTACAATGCCCAAGAAGCTTTTTTAAAATAGCCATGCCTGGTATCTACTCTAGACCACCTAGCTCCAAGTCTCTGAGGTTGGGGCCCAGGCTTTTGGCTTTTTAATACAATTAAGTTGACCACACCATGAGAGTTGACAATCACTGGCCTAAGCAAGGGTTCTCAAAGTGTGGACCTTGAACCAACAGTAATAACATCGCCTGAGAAGTTGCTAGAAACGCAAATTCTTGAGCTCCACCCAAAACCTATTGAATCAGAAACTCTAGGGACCAGGCTAAGGGGCTTGTGTGTTTTTAACAAGCCCTCCAGGTGATGCTAATGCATGCTAAGTTTTGAGAACAACAGGAGTGATTCTATGCTCACAAAAATCCTTTCCAGTTATAACATTACTAGAGGCCCGATGCACAAAATTCGTGCAAGAGTAGGCCTCCCTTCCCTTGGCTGCCAGCACCCGGGACCTGGGCTTCTCTCACAGCCCTGGCTTCCGGACACCTAGTCTAATTAACATATTACGCTTTTATTATTATAGAAGATGTGTAGTCACCTGAGAAGGTAAAAGCATGCTGAGATTTGTTATATATTCTGAAGAGAGAACACACTTAGGCCCAAGTCTGTTTCCAGATAACCAAGACCCACCTGCCACAAAGACACAATAATTACACAGCTTTCCTACTCTGGAAGCAAAGGCATTCGACTTTCTCCTCTCCTTAGGGACCCTCGTCCACGGCACTTGCTTCTCCCAGGGTCCAGTCACCCAAATTCAGCTTATTCCCAGGCAGAGAGAGGACTACGAGGGCAGCTGAAGGTAGTTTTGATATTTCCAAAATCACTGCTATGCCAGGGCAACAATATTACTGTGTAAGTTTATAAATTTTGAAGCATTTATCCTCGTAACGGAGTATGGATGACACAGGGTTTTTGTAAGAAGGACCAAAGGTAAAGTTTTCTCTGCTCTTTGCTTCCTAAACTTGCTTCCCATCACAACTGTCATCCATCTACATATAGATGCAGTTTTGTCGTGTATGTGACAGTTACACGCTTATCTTAAACAGGTGGTAGATACATAAGAACACCTTTTGGAGTTTGCAAAATGACTGAAACATAAGTTTATCCTATCCATTCTCTAATATTACTGATAAGAAAAGGCAGGTCTGCCTGAAGAAGAGAGATAACCAAAGTTATTGGATAACAGAACTCTAGCTTACTGCTTTCATCAAAAGATCAAACATTTACCAAATGAAATGACTACATACTCACAGTATCTAATAGCTCGATAAATTTGGAGAAGTAATAAAGCCAGCAGGTGCGTGCCATCTGCAAAAACACACATAAATATGAATTTATTTTGTTTTATTTTTACATGGGGAATATTTAGTTCTTTTTAATTTTGGCAAGATACATATAAAATTTACCATCTTAACTATTTTTAACTGTATAGTTCAGTAGCATTAAGTACATTCCCATTGTTGTGCAACCATCACCACCATCCATGCATAGATGTACCTATCCATGTACCTATTAAACAACTCCCCATTTCCCCTCCTCCACAGCCCCTGACAAAGGCCATTTTACTTTCTGTCTCTGAATATCACTCTAGGTACCTCATATAAGAGAATCATACAGTATTTGTCCTTTTGTGCCTAGATTATTTCACTTAGCATAATGTTCTTATGGTTTGTGAATGTTGGAGCATGTGTCAGAACTTCCTTCCTTGTTAAGGCTGAATGATATTCCATTGTATGCATACACCACATTTTGTTTAACCTTTCATCTGCCAATAGACACTTGGGTTGCCTCCACTTTTTGGCTACTGTAAATAATGCTGCTATGAATATGGGTGTACAAATACCTTTTTTTAGTTCATGCTTTTAGTTCTTTTAGATATATACACAGAAGTGGAATTGTTGGATCATATTATAATTCTTTTTAAAATTGTTCGAGGAACCAGATATGAATTTACTTTTAAATTTTACAGAAAATAACATACCCGACTTTGATTCTTTCTAGCTGGCAAATTTTAGCTTTTCTTTCAATATACATATCCTAATAATTGAGTCACTTACTCATTCTGAATTCACATTGTTACAAATGGAGTCCAAAAAGTTTTAACATTAATTTTGAGTTACAAGTTTTTCCAAAGAGAAACTTACCCTCAACGCTGTAGGTGACTGTGAATAGTCAACAATTTCACATCGAAATGAATAACCTGTACCCCAACCAGACATCACAAACTGCAAGAGAGCACATGCATTTTAAAGACGGAAATGTGTGCTCAACAGCTATAACAAAGGCAGTTTTGACTGTTTCTTCGTTAAATTCTCAGCTGAGTCAGCAGCCAGTGTTGAGGGAAAGATGGGCAAGAACAATTACAAACTAGGAACTCACTGGATATAAAAGCAGTAAGAATTTTCAAAATCATAAACTCATATCTTACTTAAACTGGGTTTGGACTGAAATGTCCATTTCTTGAGATAATTATTCTAATATATAGTGGAGAACAAAACACTGGGAGTGTTTTTGCTTAAACATCAAGTACTGGAAGTATATGCTAGTATATGTACATATTAGGTATATCTATATATATGCCTGTGCATATGTTTGTGTATTCTAAAGGGAATAAATGGGCCTGAATTCATTCTTTTCTGCTGATTTCTAAACATCCCAAATAGTCAAAAAATAAATGAGCAAACCAAAATTCTTCAATGTACTCATAAGATACTTTGCTTTTTTCCTGACCTTAGCTAGTCGGTGTGATGTGAAGTGGTCATCCATGGCTCTTAAAATTAAGGTTGACCAAATACAAGACTTAGTTATTAGTTTGGCTTTGGATCCACATGACAAGTAAGAAAGGAGAATCTCAAGCTTAAAAATGCAAACTAGCAAGCCTTAATTCCAGCACACCCACAAAGTGACCTCCTACTAGTGGTGAGAAGAAAAAGCTTACTGTTGATAAGTCTGAACCGCAATTCAAAGATTACACTGACATTCTTTCAGTCTGATGGTGGGAAGGTCTTCTTTTAAAACAGTATCTGAAAATGAAAAACTAAGGACTGTAATTTTAAATTAATACCTATATTAATTTAGAGCTCTGAAAATATGACCACTTCTCTTTTTTAATACCCTGTTCTCATAAATGCTAACATCTTCCCAAGAATGTCTGCTTTCTCAGTATAATGGTTATATCATTTTATGCCATTGAAGTACACTTTAAGTTTCTATTTTTAATAGCTAAAATGACAACTTTACAATAAATTAACGTCTAAAAAAGCAAAGGTTTACGAGGCATTATCAGAATGACACTTCAATGGTGAAAAGACAAAGGAGAAAGAGCAACTATTTCGACGGTGGGATTTAAAAATACACCGTATTTTTCTAAAACTAGCTCCTAGCTTATGCCGTGAGATAATTTAATCACAATGTTAACGTGCTAGGTTATGAAATCTTGAAAATTAAGATTCAGAAAAGTATAAGACAAATTTCACAGGTGAGAAAAAATATCTTACAAAAACCAGTCAATAAATTTTCTCTAAGGAACAGGGAATGTGGTACAGAAATGACTTATTCTGCTTTACGAAATCTGTCAGTGAGCATCCTCATAGTCTCCTGAGCTCAGACTTAACTTCTGACTGATGTAAGGACCACGCTAAATCCATTTACTTAAACTAGGATGACTGAGGCTCCCCTTTCCCTGCCCCAAACAAGCACTGCGCTGAACAGAAGAAGCTGTGTGACTTGGCCTTTTGTAGGGTCTTCATTGGTCTCTCTCTCTTTTATAAATATGTTTTTATTGATTTCAGAGAGAGGACGGGAGAGAGAGAGATAGAAACATCTATTATGAGAGAGAATCATCGATAGGCTGCCTCCTTCATACCTCCTACTGGGGATCGAGCCCACAACCTGGCATGTGCCCTGACCAGGAATCAAATCCTTGACCTCCTGGTTCATGGGTCGACACTCAACCACTGAGCACAACGGCCTGGCTGATCTCTCTTTATTAGTGTCTGACTGGTGCCAACTAACTAACACATTCAAACCATCACTAAAAAATAAGGCACGTGGGTTCCTTTAGTCTGATCTATATCCCTTTCACCTTGCTCATACTTGCCCTGACACCCTGCTAGAGGTGTTTACTGTAGACCAAATGCAATCATGCCCCACCCAATAAACCATGAGTTAGGATGTGTTCTGGAGATGACAGGCTGCTCAGCTGCAAAAGTCTGTGTTTAAACAAAGAGTCGAACTTAATGCTTTCCTGATATTAAGTTTAAGGGCATTCTAAAAGTCTCTGGAGCTTTTGACATATGTGTCTATATTTCAGGCTGTCAAGAAGAAAAAGTAGTAGTTTATATTTAGCCGTTAATAAACACCAAAATGGACATATAAGTAACTCTAGTATTAGTGGTTAATGGGAGATAGACTTTCAAATTCAGATATTTTCAAATCATCTTTTATGTTGTAATTGCCAAAATAGAAATCAAAACTAACTGGTTATAACTGAACTATTTCCTAAGAAATATATTTAAGGATAGTATATTCAATGACACAGTCAGACATAGCATAAAGGAACCTGAGAGACAACTGGTTCAATGCTGACTTTATACAATGGGAGACCTGAGGCTCAAAGAAGTTAAGTGACTTGCTCAAATCAGGTAGCTAATTAGTAGCATAACTGGGACTAACTGGCCCCTGGTCTCCTGGCTCCCGGGTCAGTTCTTAACACGGTCCTACAGTAGGCTATATCCTATTTCTGATAATATTGTATTTTCTCTGTTCTTCCCTTTCAGTTACTCATGCTCCAGAAAGGACAGTAAGGTGGCCTGTGAGTTAATTTTGGAAATAAAGTAGAAGAAATGGAAGACAGCAAAGTAAGTCCAGATTTCTGAAGGGCCTATGGGGATGAAGTCGGAACAAAGTGAGGGCGACCCGACCAGGTGGATTCATGGTGGGGCTCAGGAGAGGCCAGAGGGGCCATGCTGGGCTCTTGTGAGTCCTAGTATGAGGAAGGCAGCCAGTATTGGGGAGACAGGGAAGCAAGGAAACTCAGAAAAGCAGTGAGGGTAGCTGAGGCATGTTAATAGCAGAGGGAGAGAAAGTGAATCCCTGAGTCTGCTTTTAGGTTCTGAACCATCCCACCTCTCTTACTGACAATTAAGGGACAGGCTCTCTTACCTACTGCTTTGTGTGAGTCTAAGTTCTCTATTTCCCCAAAGCTCAGCTAACCCAAACCCAAACAATCCACCATCATAACTCATGAGAGCGTGTAGAAACTAAATATTCCTACCATGAGGATGACAATTCATTAGTCAAAATGAACTCTGCTGTCAGACCTGGATTCAAATATCAGTCCTGCACTTACCAGCTATGCTGCTTTGAGTAAGTTACTTAATTTCTCTAAGTATGTTGCCTTAAAACTAACATTTATGGATTCATACGATTATCTATTAAGGTTAACTATGTGCCAGTCCCTGGACTCATTGTTAATATTTCTCATTACCTATGAGTAAATTATACTTAGATCCTCTAATGAGTTTAATACCTGGTCTATAAGTAACAATTTGGGGGCAAATCCCTGCTCTAGTGAGCTAAGATTCTAAAATTCCTTAAATCTCGAAGAGTTTTACAGTCATAACAAGAAACATAATGACAGATAAACAGAAAGACTCAGGCAAAATTCTCCCATTAGTAATACTAAAGACACTTGCCTCGTAACACATATACACAGAAAAGAGTACTATGAAAAAATTGTACGTTATCATCGCTTTCTTGAGTTCAAAGGGCTTTCGATTTTCCATGAGCTTTGGTCCCAGAGAAGTGACAAAATAGACATAGAGTCCCAAGATGATGGTTTGTGGCAGAGGTGATGACATTAAGAACCAGTCTTCAACTCTTGGATCTAAGAGAAAAACAAGATGTAAGTGCACATCCACTTAACCAAGAGATAACTAACAGCAACCAGCATTTCTTTAAGTGAGCACCTAGACCAGGGGTGGGCAACCTTTTTGTGAGTGCGTGCCAAACCAGCAAAATCTCTGACTCAAAATTCTTCTGCATGCCAACCTTAATTTTTTGAGAACATGTTACGCCTACTTGATATTTCTTAAGGTGTACGTATGTGAAGAACCTTGAAGAAATAATAAAATTCATTTGAGCGACAAAAACACAGTATATGATGATGAAAAATACATTTATTTTTTAATGTATACATGTACACTGATAGTCAGACAGAAAACTTTATGACTCTGTTTGATATTATCAGTGGGACTTTTGCTGCTGCATCACTGATGACAGAGATTTTACATCAGGTTTATATTTCGTGACCTTCAGGGATATGCACGAGCTACTACTTTCATCCGTCAGGCTACTCCTATTACAGTGATGGCGAACCTATGACACGTGTGTCTGAGTTGACACGTGAACTCATTTGTTTGGTTGATTTTTCTTTGTTAAATGGCATTTAAATATATAAAATAAATATCAAAAATATACGTCTTTGTTTTACTATGGTTGCAAATATCAAAAAATTTCTATATGTGACATGGCACCAGAGTTAAGTTAGGGTTTTTCAAAATGCTGACACGCCGAGCTCAAAAGGTTTGCCATCACTGTCCTATTACGAGACTTAACAAAATTCATCACTGAGAACAAAGATTCACAAGAGTATGTGGATGAAACTAAAACACTGGTTGGATCTAGGAAGGCAGGGAGAGTTAAGGCAGAGGCATAGAAATTGCTCTTCTCCTCTCTCGTCAGTCCATGTCTATGGTCTTTAATATAACTTGTTATGTAAAATTATATATTTATTAAGATGCACCTACACTGAATTTATCTGAAAAATAAAAAAGTCGATATTAAGAAAAAAATTGTAAATGGAAGATTATAAGTGAGGGTTTCGCATGCCAGCAAAAGTTACTGGCGTGCCATGTTTGGCACGCGTGCCAGGGGTTGCCCACCCCTGACCTAGACCCTAATGTTGATAGCAAACTATGTGAGCAATGATCACTACCATCTTCAGAGTAAAGGGAAATTACCAGGGATAGTGATGGGGTTAGAAACAGTGAGGCTGTTAGCACCAGAGGCTTCAAAGGGCAAAGGAAGGTAGTTACCACAACCCAGGAGAGAGTCATATGGAGAAGCCCCCTGCAGAAGAGCTATGACCTTCAGTTGAGGGATTCAGCCATCACAAGGCAATTCTTCAAGTAAGGGGTCAGGGGAACTGATACCCCAACACCACCCTTCTCCCTCTCCCCAGTTTCCTAGGATTCTCCATTGGCTGAACCCAACCAGAAACCAGAGGGCAGGAGATCAAGCCCATGGATATAGTCCATACTGGTCATTCTCCAGGCCCCAGCACAGCATGTGGAGTGGATCTGGAGGACAGAAGATACCCAGCAAGGTCCTACCCCCCACCATAACCAATAGTAACATTTTAGAGTTCCTCTATCCAGACATTCTTTTATATACAAAAAGTACACAAATATCATCAGCCACATTAATACGTCTAGTTTTCATCCCCAATGAAATAAGGACTTAAAACCAAAATCAAAGAACCCCTGCAAGGATGTTAATTAACATTATCACTTTTGGATGGTGACAATACAAATGATTATTTTTTTCTAAATGTTTCTGTTAGTAACACACATCACATGTAGGATTGAAAACTAGGGTTTTTTTAAGTGTCAATAAAGGAATTCCTGAATTGGAGGTTTATTTTATTTTATTCTTTCATTGACTCAGCAGGGGGGAAAGTCAAATGACATCATCATCTTTCTGTTATTCTGCTGGCAACAGTACAAACAAAACAAGTCAGGAAAAAACATACTGGGCTGGCTCAGGAAGTAGAAGAAAATAATTTTAAAATAAATAATCTTTTCTTATAATTTAACATTTTAAAAACACACCTTTTTGAAAACCCTGTGAGGGACTTTAACGTGCTACAGATTTTTAAAAAATCATATCCTTAGGGAAAAGCTGATTAATTAGATTTATTGTTATTTGAAAGCAAATAATAAAACAAAACATTATTCTTTTTAATCCTATTTCAGCAAGCTCTGGAGTTTTGATCCTGGCTTCCCTCTGACTTGGGGCCACTGACTTAAAGTCTCTTTGCTTAGTTTCCTCGTCTAAGAACTGGGCATAAAGCAGCATGTATCGAGGGGAAGGGATTTTGGGGGACTGGGTGAATGAGGTGAAGGAATTAAGAAGTACAAATTAGTAGTAACAGAATAGTCACCGGGATGTAAAGTACAATATAGGGAATGTAGTCAATAACATCGTAATAATTATGTATGGCGCAAGGTGGGTACTGGAAATATTAGAGGTAACACTGTAAAGTATATGATTGTATGACCACTACACTGTACACCTAAAACTAATACAAAATAATTTTGAATGTAAAGTGTAATTGAAAAATAAAATAGCTTGTATCTCATAGAGGATTTAGTGAGTTACTGTATTCAAAGAGCCCAGGACAGCCTAAGTGCTTAGTAAAAGTTATGACAGCAGGTCTCAATTCAGCAGAGCAGTCATCTCTGGAATCTTTAAAGGTCAAGTAGCCAAAAAATGACCCTGATCCAACTAAATCAGAATCCTAGGATCCCTATGGGTCCTAGGCATCCATATTTTGAGAAAAAGCTTCTTTGGGTCAACTTCTTTCTCTTATATTTAGGGCCTAAGAGTCCCTCACCATTGCCCTGCAGGAGTCATTTCTGTGGTTTCCCTGCCTCCTGATCCACTCAGCAACATCTGGTCTTCCATACAACTGCCAAATTCCTAAAAGTATAGTTGTACTCAGATTATTCCTCTGTGTGAATTAACGCTCTTTCTGAGCAGATAAAATTAGAAGTCTTTAATATGATGCTCATGACTCTGAAAACTGTTTATTTTCCATGTGAGGTAGAGGGCTCCCCATGATGAAAAGTGTACAAGTCAGGTGTGGATGGTGACTTTGATGGGGGGAGGGGGGTGGTAGATGATATTTAAAGTTAATCCTGAATCAGTCTATGATTTCACAAACTGCAAAAGGTCAGGTGCGAGGTAAGTTCTGTCCCCGCCCCCCCCCCCCGCCACCCCCCGGAGAGAAAAAGGCTGATGATGCATCTTCTATTTGGCATCAGAGTTGGGTTTAAGTGCATAAGTAGAGCCAAGATGAAAGCAGAGGATGCGAAGGCAGGCTGTCTGAGAGTCTGTATCCCAGTGATTACCAAAGTTCTGACTTATTACTAGTCTGATTGTTCTATTCTAAGTGTGTTCCAGAGAGAGAGAGAGTACAGGGAAACTACAAGTGCCACATTCACAGAATATTAATGAACTTGTCCATCAACTGCTTGTAAGGCAGCGTTCTCTTCTCAAGTAGCAGGTACTAGCTCAACGAGTTCTCCCTTTAAAATCCCAAGCACCAATAAGATGAAGAAGATGGGAGGAAAAGCAATCATGTACCTCAGTACTTTGTGAAGTATTAAAGATTCAGAATGGTAACACTCTTACTCAGACCCCATCGTCTTTGCAAAAAGGTCACAACTAAGTCTGAAAAGTTATTAGTACCACCCAAATACAAGGAAAGTTGCTTTTTAAACAATTGAAAACATTATAGTATTATTTCTAAAATCTGACACTTCATATCTAGAATCATAATAAATCCTCTTATAGCTTAAGTAGTAACTAAACCATTTTAAAATCCTGTAGCTGTGGAATTTTCCACCTGAAATAACTATGCATGATCACAACTTCTCTAGCAATAAGAAAACCAAAGAGAACCAAGTTTCTTGGAGGCGACTTAGGATTAGGGCCAAAGCCAAGAATACACTTGAAATTCTTGGCCCTTGATCGGGTGCTCAGAACTTCCCAGGGTAAGCAAAGTACAACTGAACTAAGATGGCCAGAAAGGATTCCTAATGGCTTTCAGAGATCAATACCACACTACCCAGAAGCAAAAACCCTCTCCTCTTTTACCTGAAAGTGTTCTTATGAAGATGCAAATCTCTACACAAACTTTATAAGCCTTCTAGCGTCCAACAGGGGAAAAAATGTGAAGAAACCTTTACAAACACGATATGCTATATTAAAAGCATTTTAAGATGAAAATGCTCTATCAAGCATCTGTAACCACCACCCCCCACTTGCTTTGTGAACCTTCCCAAACGACAGAAGCACTTCCATGTATATTATCTGCTGGCTGGTAGCTGTCATTCTAACAAAGAAACTGAGACTCACAGACAAGAAATCCTTAGTTCCAGATCACCTAGCTAGTACACAGCAGTGTCAGGACTAACATTTAGGTCTTTGCATTAAATATCCCCTACCTTCCTCCGCTCTTCAGACTTCACATTAGCCCAACTTCAGGTACGTAGCACTACCTGACTCTTCCTCTCATTCTTCTTGCACTGTTTGCAACAGTCTCCAGGACCCTCCTTGTCTCTCCATAACCACCCAGCCCTGGGTCACTCCTTCTTCTGACCTAATATTATCCAGCTTTTAAATTCCTAATAAAAAGTAAAGAGTTGATCCATGAATAAAAGTAGAAGTGGAATTCAGACGTCGTTCCGTTTTAAATATTTTATGCTACTAGCACTATATAGGTAGTCATCATCATTTAAATAGATTTGGTTCTTGAGTTAGCATATTGATTATCTGAATCCCTAGGGTGCCTGCATTTGGAGTAGTGAATAGCAAGGGCTGAATAGCAAGGGATCTGTTCTTCCAAACAGGTCTATTTAAAAAAAAAAAAAGTATCCAAATCTACTTGGTTCCCAAGTTCAAATCATAAGTGTTCAGGTAGCAAAGTGCCTCTCCCATTCAGAAGCATCCTGAATAAAGCCATTGCTGGCAATAACTGTGATCTCCCTCAGGAGCATTAGGGCAGAATCAAGCCGAAGAGCACTTTTCTCCAAATCACTTTTAATGGCCACTCAGTTGGAATGTACCATCACTTACTAACCCATTCTCTCACTGGATATTAAAACTGTTTTCACTATTATAAGCATCTCCATGAACATCTATGTAGCTCTATCTTTGTACATATCTGTAATGAAACCCTAGACACTTCTTTACTAATTAGTAATAAAAATAATATTTTGAAAAAAAAATACTCTGGGTGTCCTTGAGAGAGTGTTAACCTGCAAAGTCTCTCATTCCGTTTCAGTGAAATCCTATTAAATGTGGGAATCTGACATAAGAAGGAAGGATGAGCCTCAATTAGGAAATATGGTTACTTACCAGCATCCTTGATCCAATTATCATAAAGACGCACAGTCCTCGATGTAAGATCACTGAAGGCCATCTTCCACAGGACTTACTGGCTCTTACAGTGGGTTCTTCAGTAAAACAAAAAAAGGAATGCATTATGACCTATGAATGCAAATAAAGCCAAGTTTCTAGTAATACAATATAAAATGCTAAAGATTTAATAGGAATAACTGGCAAGCCAACAAAGTTTTACTGAGGGTAAATGCATTAGTGAACCACATTAAAACCCTGATGCAGTTGCAAACATTTAAGATTTTTCATCATAGTAATAACAATGCTTATGTTGCTGAATAAAGCTGACATTCTATGTACAAGATACAAAAGGAGTAACTGAATCTAAGAACTTTCGTGGGAACATCTCCCCTTTAGGCAACAATCAGATCAGGAATGGACTGCACCTCCCATGGCAATGCTGAGCTAAAAACCCAGGAGAAGAAAATCGAAAAGACACACAAACTCTCAGAGGAGCTACTCTGATCCAGATTTATAGCTGATCAGCAGGCATATGAGAGAGGTCTTCTATATGTAACTTTTTATGATGTAAGTAGAACAGAGGTAGAAAGAGGGAGGGAAAGAAGATTCACAAGAGCCAAGGAGAGGCTGCCTAGTTTATCTGAACAGAGAGACAAGAATAGTTGGAAAAAGACCAGTATGGTGTTTCCTCCAAAAATTAAAAATGGAACTGCCATTGGACCCTGTAATACCACTGATAGGAATACTAGACGCCTGGCACATGAAATTCATGCACGGGTACAGTCCCTAGGCCTGGCCTACAATCAGGGCCATCTTTCCCAGCTGCCTACAGCCGCCCCCCCCCCCGCCCCCACCCACCCCCAGTTCCCCGTTCACCATCGGGTGATTGGTGCCTGATGGCCAGGGGAAGGGACCGAAAATTCGGCTGTTCCCACCTGCTCACCAGCCCTGCCCCTGCCATGGGTGGCCATCAGGTGATCGGAGTCTGCCTGCCTGGGAAAGAGACCAAGAGGTGGTCAGTGCACCTCATAGTGACTGGTCCAGTGGTCATTCTGGTCGTTCTGTTGTTAGGGTCAATTTGCATATTATACTTTTATTATATAGGATATCCCAAGAAAACAGAAACACCAATCAGAAAGGATATATGCACCCCTATGTTCATAGCAGCACAATTTACAATAGCTAAGATTTGGAAACAGCCTAAATGCCTATCAGCAGATGAGTGGATTAGAAAACTGTGGTACATCTACATAATAGAATACTATGCTGATGTAAAAAAAGAAGGAATTCTTACCATTTGCAACAGCATGGATGGAACTCAGAGCATTATGCTAAGTGAAATAAGCAAGTCAGTGGAAAATAAATACCACATGATCTCACTCATTTGTGGAATATAAAGACCATTATAAACTGATGAATAAAAATAGATACAGAGGCAAAGAAGCATTAAACAGACTGTCAAACTACAGTGGGAAGGCAGGGGAGGTTAGGGGGGTGGTAAGAGCCTAACCAAAGGACTTGTATGCATGCATATAAGCATAACCAATGGACGAAAGACATTGGGGTGGGGGGGTTAAGGCATGTGCTGGGGGGTAGGTGAGGTCTGGGGGAGGTCAATGGGGAAAAGAAAGGAGAAATATGTACTACTATCTGTAATACTTTAAACAATAAAAAAAGACCAGTAAGGAAAAACTATTGGTACTATATATTAAAATATGTTCTAAATCTTCAATAATTAAAACAGTGTGAAGAGGCAAACCAATGAAATACAACAGAATGTCCAGAAATGCACATTGGGGAATTTAGAATGGTAGTTAATATATTCTAAGATGTATACTTTCCCACATTTTAACATCTCTAAAATCAGCATAAAATGAATAGTTATTTGATTCCAATTCATACGGTGGGAAGATGAAGAAGTTCTGCAGCTCCCTTGTCTTATGGTAATGTAACCTCTACAGCTCAGTAGTCCTGCGCTTTTTCCATGGACCCCCTTAATTCCTAAAATTTCCTTTGGCCATTTTTTTTATTGGATTGTTTATCTTCCTTTTGTTAAGTTGTATGAGTTCCCTGTAAATTTTAGGGATTAAACCCTTATTGGAGATAACATTGGCAAATATGTTCTCACATGCAGTGGGCTTTCTTATTGTTTTTTTTTATGGTTTCTTTCGCTGTGCAGAAGCTTTTTATTTTGATGAAGTCCCATTTGTTTATTTCCTCCTTAGTTTCCATTGTCCTAGGAACTGTATTGGTAAAGATACTGCTACGACAAATGTCTGCTATTTTGGTGCCTATGGCTTCTTCTAAGATTTTTATGTTTAAGTCCTTTATCCATTTTGAGGTTATTTTTGTGTATGGTGTAAGTTGGTGGTCTAGTTTCCTTTTTTTTGCAAGTGTCTGTCCAATTTTCCCAACACTATTTATTGAAGAGACTGTCTTGACTCCATTATATGCTCTTGCCTCCTTTGTCAAATATTAATTGAGCATAATGGCTTGTGTCAATTTCTGGGTTCTGGGTTCTGTTCCACTGGTCTATATGTCTGTTCTTGTGCCAGTACCATGCAGTTTTGAGAACAGTGGCTTTGTAGTATAGTTTGATATCTGGTATTGTGATCCCTCCAACATTGTTCTTCTTTCTCAAGATTGCTGCAGCTATTCGGGGCCTTTTTTTTTAATTCTAGATGAATTTTTGGAGAGTTTGTCCTAGGTCTTTGAAGTATGCCATTGGTATTTTAATGGGGATTGCATTGAATCTATAGATTGCTTTGGGTAGTATGGTCATTTTAATGATGTTGATTCTGCCAATCCATGAACATGGTATAGCCTTCCATTTGTTCTTCCATTTGTTCATGTCTTCCTCTATCTCTTTTGTCAGCATCCTGAAATTTTCTGAGTATAGGTCCTTTATCTCCTTGGTTAAAATTTATTCCTAGGTATCTTAATTCTTTTGTTGCAATGGTAAATGGAATTGCTTTTTTAGTTTCTCTTTTTTTTTCTTTTTTTTATATGTTTTATTGATTTTTTACAGAGAGGAAGGGAGAGGGACAGAGAATCAGAAACATCGATGAGAGAGAAACACAATCAGCTGCTTCTTGCACACCCTCCACTGGGGTGTGCCCACAACCAAGGCACACGCCCCTGACCGGAATCGAACCTGGGACCCTTCAGTCCACAGGCTGTCGCTCTATCCACTGAGCCAAACCAGTTAGGGCTAGTTTCTCTTTCTGTGAGTTCATTATTGGTGTATAGAAAAGCCATACACTTCTGGGTGTTAATTTTGTATCCTGCTACATTGCCGAATTCATTTATTAAGTCTAGTAATTTTTTGATGGAGTCTTTGGGGTTTTCTATGTACAATATCATGTCATCTGCGAATAAGGACAGTTTTACTTCTTCTTTTCCAATTTGGATGCCTTTTACTTCTTTTTGTCTGATCGCAATGGCTAGTACTTCCAGTACTATGTTGAACAGGAGTGGTGAGAGTAGGCATCCCTGTCTTGTTCCTGTTCTTAGGGGAAATGGTTTTAGTTTTTGTCCATTGAGTATGATGTTGGCTGTGGGTTTGTCATATATGGCTTTTATTATGTTCAGATATGATCCTTCTATTCCAACCTCCCAAGCTCTTTTTACAAAGCCAGCATTACCCTAATCCCAAAACCAGATAAAGACAATACAAAGAAAGAGAATTACAGGCCAATATCCCTCATGAACATAGACGCCAAAATTCTCAACAGAATACTAGCAAATTGAATCCAGCATTACATTAGAAAGATCATACACCATGACCAAGTGGGATTTATTCCGGGGATGCAAGGATGGTACAATATCCACAAATCAATAAACATGATACACCACATAAACAAACTGAGTCTTTCTTTTAGTATTCTAAAATAAAACCATATATATAGTATTTCTAAAGGTGGCATCTCAAATGAGTGGGCACTAAATTATCAGCAGTTATTTAATAAATATTGTGATACAACTGGATAGCCATCTGCAAAAAAAAAAAAAAAAAGTTGGATCCAAACATTATACTGTAAACCAAGATAAACACCAAGTAGATAAAATTTTAAATAAGAAAATTAGAGCCATAAAGTACTGAATGACAACTTGGGAGAACACTTTTATAACCTTGGCACGGGACCTTTCTAACTTTGACTTAAGCACCATTAGACATAAGAGAAGACTAACAAATTGAACCATATGAAAACCAAAAAGAAAAAAAACACCAAATGAAAAATGCACCAGTTAGTGAAAGCAAAAGCCCTATTACAAAGGGACTGGTTAATGAATGATAATACATCTAACACCATGAAACAGTAAACTGTTGTAAAAAAGAATGAGGAAGTTCCCTGGATGCTGATGTGGGAAAGTATCCAAGATAAATCTCTATGTGAAAAAAGCAAAGGAAGGTACAGAATTTTTAAATGACTACCTTTTATACAGAAAAAGACAAAAGAAGAAAGATTATAAATTTATATTTATTTATTTTAGCATAAAAGGAACTCTGAAAAGATATCCACGAGAAAGGGAATGGGGAACAAACTGGGCTGAAGGGGGTGGAAGGAAGATTTATATTGTTTATTTATTTATGTGACTAAGAATTAAAATATTTTAAAGGAAAAAATAAAAGAATAAAATCAGTTGTCTCTTTGTTGGGACAATTCCTACTTAAATACACATAAAATGCACATGTACACAAAAGAGGGGCTGTTATCTTAATTCCTCAAGGGCCCGTCAGCTCCAGAACCTCTCTCCAGTCCAGGAAGGTATCTCAGCAGGCCCCTGCTTCGGCACATCCTGTGTCCTCAAGCTGAGTTCACATTCAAGATGTGGTGATGCCAGGGTCTTTCCAGGGTCAGCTTAGACTCTGGTTTTCCTACGAATGTTTCTATAGTGAAGGTGTGATGTGGGGTTAGGAGCAGAGGCTGTAGGGTAACTGTGACTTTGGTTTGAATCCCACTTAATAGCTGTGTGAACCTCGGCAAAAATTAAAGCTCAATTTCCTATTCTGTAAAACAGGAATTCTATACCTACCAAGATAAAATAAACTAACTCATAGAGTTGTTTTGAAGACCATAGGAGATAATATATATTTGTAAAGTTTAGAGCACAGAATCTGATAAAGAATGAACACTTGCCTGGCCAGTGTGGCTCAGTGGTTGAGCGTCAACCTATGAACCAAGAGATCACGGTTTGATTCCCAGTCAGGGCATATGCCTGGGTTGCAGACTTGATCCCCAGTGGGAGATGTGCAGGAAACAGTCAATCAGTAACTCTCTCTCTCACCCTTGATGTTTCTATCTATCCCTCCCTCTCCCTTCCTCTCTGAAATCAATATAAACATATTTTTAAAAAAGAATAAACACTCAGACATTATCATCTGTAGAGACAAGTTGTACCAATTTAATTGGGAAACATGTGGCCAAACTCATTATCTTGTACAGTTGAATAGCAGTTTATGGAACAAATCTAGAGAAAACTCTACTACTTTAGCTTGAAAGCCTGTATGTCACAGATTATATATGATTCTTCCTTGATGTTTTCCAATTGTCTCTATGTGAGTGTTCCCCTTCATCTTAACCACTGAGGTAACAGACCTCAAGCCATTTTCATAATTAAACTGCCAAAATAATGCTGTTTAAATTCTTTAGAATCAGACTGAAAGATTCTAATTCTATATGGCATGTGGTGGGGTTACATTTCAAAGTATTATTCTATTTTCTGTGCAATTTCCACCTTCCCCCCACCCCCCTTCGCCCCCATTCATTCCACCATTTTCCTCTCAGCCCATGCTGAAGCATAGACTCAAAGAAACCACAGTCTAATGCAGGTAAGAAATATTCACAGGCTATAAACCATGGTTTCTCTAATCCTAAAGACTACACAAGGTTGAGATGGAGGAAGAGACATGATAGTCAGAGGAGCAACTTACACTGGATGGGACGAAGTGGCAGAAACAGACATCCTCAAGCCAGAGAGAGATGAGGACTAGAGAGGTAGGGAAGGGGTCCATTAGCCCAAGTTTTCTGGAATAGAGACTCTCTCATTGATCCTTTGCTTGTAATACCCTGCCATCTAACAGTCCTTAACACTTGTGGGCCCACCAGAAAAGGAATGTCCATAAATGTGTAGGGATGGGGCATGAAAAAAACAACAAAAAAACCTGATCCATTTACCTGTTGAAACTGAACTCAAACTGCTGAGAATTTCCTTATAAGCTTGGACAGTGATGGACTGAATGCCAATGCTACATTGGAGGAATTGGATTAAAAAATTAATGACTGAATATGGGGCAACCTGGGTTATCCTGCAAATATAGTGCTACCCCTGGAGAAGAGCCAGGCATCCCGCCTCCGCCCTGATCCTCTACCATGATTAAACATGGACACTTGGTTGCTAGATGCTGGAAACCAAGATCAACAGTAATTAATATAAATGCGAGAAGTCCACCAAAAGGCTGAGTTTGGGCTTTGATATTCACAGAGTGAATTTGCATTTTATTACCTACTGCTGACTCAATGGCCTAAAGCAAACGCCTCCAAAACCTGGTAATCTTACTGTTTACTAAACATTACCATTGATATGTCTGTTTGTATTCCTAAAAGGCAATTGTATATTCTAGTAAATAAAAGCAGACTGGAATGGAGACTCAGTGGAACTTGACTACTACAGTCAAGTTTTCCCCTGGCTTCCCCCCATAATTTCAAAATTAATATTTCTTGTCTTGTGTGTCAATTTGTGCACCAGCTCTTTCTCCAAGTCTTTTAACCCGAAAGCTACACTAGCCGTGGCCTTTCACAGCTAGACAATGGTACATAGAGATGGGAAGAAACTTATTCTATGTGCTCAAGGTATAGAGCTATCTTCTAGATGACAGCAGAACTAGGACCTTGACAACCAATTTAAAATACTTAATGCCATACAAGTTCAGGGCTCTCATGTATGTGAAGCAGAAACTTAACACGTAAAAACAGTAGATGACACACTTCCATTAAGCGTGGAAGAGACAAGGGAGGTGCTACAGGGGAAGAGAACAAAGCTCCCTGTCAGAGTTGGTCTGCCTCTAAAACACGTGGCAGGCTTTGAGTGAACAGGAGCTTGTTGATGGGGGACTGGTGCTGGTACGCCATTGCCCAGCCCCTGCAACTGGCCCATGAATGTTGCTCCTTATTTTTGACAGTATCACATAGTGACTGGGTCATTCAGTAAAGAAGGTGCTTAATCTTTCCAGACTAGCTTCTTTAAGTCTACATTAAAGATGTCAAATTCAAATGTGAGAAATGTGCTTGCTGCCTACAGGAGAAGGCCCTTTCCACGGGGCAGCTTACCTGGGGACTATTCAAAGCCACAAGCTGCTTATGTCAGCACCAGGACATAGAGAATATGCTTAAGGTACCTTAACAGTAACTTATTTTAAAAGTCGTCACAGGCAGAACTCATCTGGGAGAACCTCTTGCTGGAATTCACTCAGATGGGGATGGGACCTTGGAGTTGTCTGTGGTAGGAAGTACCTCACAAGAGTTCAGAAATCTAAACCCAGGGCCAACTATTTCCAGGTGGACCCTCAAACACAGATTTATCCAAATCCTGCAAAACATGTTGGGGACACCCTCTTGAGGGAAAGGAGTGGTAGAGTCAGCATATGGCTTTCCTCAGGCATGTCTATGGACCAGAAATAGGGCCATATTCTTTTCCCTTTTTCGTTTGATGTTTGGGGGGTTGAGAGGTTCTGGGCTCCCTCCATTGATCTCTGTTTTGGAACTGTGTTATATCTGCTGGTGATTTCAGCAGGTCCTTTATTTGCCCTAAAAGTCCTCTGACTCTTCTCTCGGTTTGCCCTGTCTCTCTAATTATAGAATAATGCATTGGGACCAGATCCTCGGCAAGAGTACTGATTGCTCTGCTTCGCCTGGGAGGCTCTCTGTTATAAGAGTAATAATAAGGGCAATAAATAGCATAGATAGCATTTCGCTAAAGGTTCGACATGAATTGTATTTTCTAGTGGAGCCTGTGCCTAATATAATTGGTTTTCAGGATTCCATTTGTAACAAGTTGTCATATTAACATGCTGAGATTGTTAAGTGAGTATCTAATATAAGGTTTGTCTCCTGGCCCAAATTCATGAGTTATGACTGTGCTGCAGAGCTCGAACCAGATAGAAATGCAATCGGCACTAGTCTGGAGGGTCATGTACGTAGAGTGTTATATTTTCCAGAAGCATCTGACTTTAGTAGGTCCTCTATTAAGGGAAAGCAAAGAAGTGAAAATCAAGATGAAATAAGAGAATACTAAGGAATGGAGGGGATGGTAAAGATATTTGTTTTGAGGTCCTGCTTGACATGGAAATTACAACTCTTAAGCCTGATTGAAAGGCAAGCCTGACTCTATTCATAGAGAGAGGGTTCATATGCACTATGATGTCACTGTTATTGGGGGTGGGAAACATCCATTTTATTTAAACACTAGTGGCCCGGTGCATGAATTCGTGCACTGGTGGGGTCCCTCAGCCTGGCCTGCACCCTCTCGCAATCCAGGACCCCTTGGGCCCAAAGGCCAGGCCAAGGGACCTCACAGGTGCACAAATCCGTGCACTGGGCCTCTAGATCTTTGGTTAATCTCTTCCTGCCCTTCCCCCTCCCCCCTTTCCTCTGAGATTCATCAGTCTGTTCTATGTTTCCATGCCTGTGCATTGAGCGTCTGCCCCCATCATAGCTACTGGTTGAACAGTTGCTTAGGCTTTTATATATAGAGATGCCGTATTACAGTCAGAACAACAGAAGTTTGTGGAATTGGTATAACAACAATTAGAAGTGTGAGTTCAACCTTCTGCTGTCTGTGTTTATAGGTTTACAGTATATTATCTGTACCATCAGAGACTGTGATACATGATAATTCTAAAGAGCAGATGTGTAAAAGTCACTAGAAAGTGTTCTGTGCTGCTGCACAGCGTGCTTAACTTCTTCATCACATTTTGTTTTTAAAAGCACTAAGATTAGTTTATTCTGTGCCCGTATCACCAGGACAAGCAGAGTGCACTTAGATGGATGGACTCACTGCTTCATTTCAAATGTGAAATATCCCTGCAGAGTAATCTCTTCAGGTCACAGTGACAGCAGGCACTGTTTCTCAAAGATCACTGCCTTTCTTCCTTGTGGGGTAACCACTCTTTCCCCTTATTCCAGGCTCTTCCTTCCCCCTGAAGCCTTGTGCTTCCCCATGTGACTGAGGGGTACAGATAGGAAATACAGTACCGATTACCCTAAAGAAGCTGCTGCCGTCCTAATTCTTTCTCGGTGCTTGGTGTGGATATTGGCATGTGACACAGTTCTGGGAAGGGGAATTTGGGGGCTGCTGGGAAGCACTGGGGAGTGTTTTGAAGCTCCTAAAAAAGACACAAGACCCGCTCAGTGCCCTGGATGAAGGTGCATGAGAATGTGACATTTGGAAGGACTGCCACCATTTTATATCAAAACAGAAAGTAAACCCATTTAGAAGACATTTCCCTGGACTGCATTTCCTGTGATAACGCCTCCCTTACTGCTGAGGCCATTTTGAGTTGAATGTTCTGTTACTTACAGAGGAAAGCATCTTCCTGATATGATAACATATTTGAAAAAAGAGAAAGTTAGCTGTTTAGTATCCTTATTTGATGATATTTGTGTTGATAATTTTGCTTGTCCAGAACACAAGGCTTACATTCTAGTTTTCTGTAATTTACTACGACCTAAGATGTAACAATGATTTTCTCTTTTACAGCGGCTTGAGAATATCAAGCGTATTTCACCCTTGAAATCGGAAGTTTCTTTCCTTACATCCTGGGTGTATGTGCTGACTCAAAGACCTGCTCCCAGATATTACATCTCTTGTGAGTTGTTTTGAATCACCAGATAAATCTTTTCCAATACTGACTACACCTCCTATTCCTGTTCCTGCCCTTCTTGACCCAGATGCCTTATCAATCCAAGTGACATTCATTAACTGAATCCTTTGTCACGATTTTTGTATTTATTCCTTATACTATGTGTGTTGTCATGTCTGAGAATGCTTAATGCAGCATTAAGAAGAGGTTTCCAAATCTGGCCCATCACCAGACTCTCCCCAAACATATTACCTATATCCACATCTCTCTCCACGGAATTCTGATTATCAACCAGGTCTGGCAATCATTGATATAAGGACACAGAAGAGAGAAAGATTGTAGTGATCTGATTCCACACCTAAGGTAAATGGTTTCAAATCTCATCTGGCAAAGTCAATTATGTAAGAACAAAATTATTTCCTTATTGCTTAATATTTAATACATCTTTCTTTATTCTTTGGGGGGATGGTAGGAACTTATTTCAGTGGACTCTAAATATGACCACCCCTCTCAGCAAGTTAGAAAAAAATTAGTTGGGAGGAGGAGTCCTTTTAATCCTATATGTTTTCTGTTAACATTGCCATCCTCCAAGACTGCAGCGTCCCGTCAGGTCTTTGGCCAGTTGTCCATGCAGGTCTATGTTGTTGCTAGCTCCACGACTTCATTTTCTGCAGCTCTTCTGCATTAATTCCTTCTCTGTGGAGGGTACTCAGAAGTCTATCTCTGCTCTTGTGTCACATGGGAGCAAAAGAAATTCTCTGGCTGCCTAAGGCCCCATAGCCACCTGTTCCAGCTCTACCCAAGCAACAGAGCCTGACCCCTTCTGCTCTCTGTTCCCATAATCCTGCTGGGCACCTCACCAGGGCTGTTGCCCTTCTCTCTGAGGTCTGCACTAATTGCCTTCCCTCTGATTCCCCCTCCCTCAAGCCCAAAGCATGCTCTTCTGTGCTCAGAGACATGGAAGCCTCAGAGGGTTTCCTCCCAAACCTCTCATCTATGCCCTTGAGTTCTTCTGTATGGGTAAGTGCCTGAGCTTTTGTAATTCAAAAGCTAGGATAATACTTTCTGTTTCTCTGCCTTTTGCTGTCTGTTTCATTCCCAAGACAATTTGCACAACCTAGCCATTAAATAGAAATGGCAAGGTGGGGGGGGGGGGGGCAGGGGGAGCTGAAAAAGGAAATGCCAAGGAGGAACATAGTATATAAAACATTAAAATAACGCACAAAATCCTGTATGGTAGGTATAACAAACATGCACTTTTGCTTCACGCTGTGTGTGCATGCACACATACTCACACACAACACACAATGATTAGCAAAATTAAAAATCTGTCATTTGAAATAAATTTTCACTGAGTCTATTTCACATTCTAGATTCACTGGTGGTTTTTTTTTTTTTTTTAAATCCTCACCCAAGGGTATGACATTGATTTTTTAGAGAGAGAAGGGGGGGAGAGAGAGATAGAAACATTGATGTGAGAGAAACATAGATTGGTTGCCTCCCACACATGCCCCTATGGAGGACTGAACCCACAACCCAGGTATGTGTCTGACCAGGGATCGAACCCACAGCTTTTCGGTGCACAGGACAATGGCCCAACCCATTAAGCAACACCGGCCAGGGTACAATTCATAAATTTTAAATTGCACATTGTTCTCAGTAGCATTATGAAATCTCACTCTCTCCCACTCAGGGTATAAATCCCTTTGTCCAGCGTATCCACCTCACTTCATCTCATCACATAGGCATTGTATGTATCATGTCACATCATCACAAATAGAAAGGTGAGTACACTGCAATAAGATATGTTTAGAGAGAGCCCACATTCACATAACTTTTATTACAGCACATTGTTATGTGTTCTACTTTATTATTAGTTATTGTTGTTGAACTCTTACTGTGCCTCATTTCTAAAGTAAGCTTTGTCATAGGTGTGTATGTGTAGGAAAAAAACATAGAATATATAGAGTTTGGTGCTATCTGTGGTTTCAGGCATCCACCGAAGGTCTTAGAACATATCCCCCATGGGTAAGGGGAGCACTACTGTAATTGCCAAAGTGATTGCTGTGAAGAAAACGACTCTTATTTGGATGAGTCAATGCTGGTAGTTTACTTTAAACCAGTGGTTCTCAACTGGGAATGACTTTGCCCCCCCAGGGGACATTTGTCCATTTCTGGAAACCTTTTTGGCTGTGTCAACTAGGGCGGGGGTATTCCTGGCATCTCGTGGGTAGAGACCAAAGTTGGTGCTAAACATTCTACAATGCTCAGGACAGCTCCTCACAACTATGAACTGTCCAAAATGTCAATACAGCTGAGGTGGAAAAACCCTGCTTTAAACAACCAAATTATTACTTCATAGTCATTTTTCACATTTTAATATACTTAAAAGTTTCTGACCCCCTTCCCCCAGCCTCAGTCTTACTAAATCATAGGGACCCAGCAACTCAAATCCCCAAATCTTTGCAGCACTCAAGCTCACAAACTCTTTGAGGCTCCTCCTACTACTTCACTACAGAGGGTGCAGGTGACAGGGGCAGTTGGTTCCAGTGAGAAAACAGCCGATTGATATCTAGGTGGAAGCTTCCCTAGCAATCTTTGAGTTGTTACTGAGAAATGTATTTCTTATCTCAGGGTTTTTCTCCCCCATGACAGCAGGAGCGGAGACTCCATCTGAACTCTGGTTTTCTAGAGTCATAACCCAGAGAGAGGCCATCTGTGATACTCACCTGGGAAGCCGTGTCACCACCCCACAGGCTGAGTTCTATCACCTGTTCTGACGCACTCTGAGCTGCCCTGTCCCTTTCTATTGAGTCAGGGTGCGCCACCTTTTCCTTGTGCTCTGAGCTGGCCTTTCCCTCCTTCCTTGCCAAACCATCCTCATTTGAAGGTGTGTTTCCCTTATCAGTTCTCCAATGACCAATTATCACTTTTGTGTAATAGCTTAATTTGCCCTGTCTCCTTCTCCTCCCTTATTTTGAACAGGGGTAAAGTTTCAAACCACCACCCAAATATGAGGCCAGAGTTGGCTTTTCAACAGAAAGTTTCCCCAGTTCCATCGCAGACCTCCATCCCTATGCTGGTACCTTCCTGCAGCTCATTTCGATTTACTAGTATGTGTCCCTGAGCGGCATCTGTGGCTAGCCCAATCTGTTCTCGAAGGTTGGTGCCTTTTGTCTGCTTTCCAAAGGACAAGTGGATGGGGCCTTGCCCTCAGGCAGCCTCTGCATGTGGAAAGATTCTAGAAAGTAGGATAAGTAAGGCTGAGAGGAGAAAAGCATCTGAAAACCTGTCCGGATTGGATGTCTCTAGGAAATATAAAATTATATATGTATGACCCACCAGACTAACAGACTACAGTGACGGCTGGAACCAATGGGACTTGTTTCTCTTTCAGGAGTACTAGAGTACCTCAAGGGCAGCTTAATCCCTGTTTGTAATCTGAGTCCTAGTACAATGACCTAAGCAAAATAGGCGGCAATAAAAATCTGCTGAATGAATTTTAAAATGTAAAACAAGGCAGGGTAAGAACAAACACTCCACCCCTTAGGCCTTCTTCTCCACTTTTTTTTCTTTTTCAAATGAATGCAATATGCCTGTGTTCATTTTCTCTTCAAACAAAAAGTCTTTTTTTAGCATCTGTTATTGTGCAAGGAAGTGCTGAGCAGGACACAATATTACTTTTAAAATATGGTCCCTGAATTCAAACAACTTCCAATTTGGCAGGAAAAAATAAATACCTATACAGATATCTAAAATGCAAAGCAGAATGTAAAGTCACACGAACAGTTCCCGTAGACTCCTACAGCCTCTAGAAATGGAGAGTCACATCTGGCTTGTGACCCGGAAGAAAGGCATATGGAGGAGAGGATACATGAGCTGAGCCTTGAGAATAATGATTTCAATAGGCAAAAATATGTGCACCTGGAAAGAAGAGAGGCGTGAATCATTTGTTTATTCAATGAATATTCTTGAGTATCTGTAATGTGCCAACCACTGTTTTAGGTGCAATATCTAGGTGGAAGTTTCAGTGAAATAGTAGAAAACAAAACAAAATCCTGCCTTCATGAAGTTATAGAAAAACTCCCGGTGTGTTTCCAGAGAATTTGTTAGTCTGTTTTGGTAATATACAGAATGGAGGAAGGGAACAACAGAAAGATCAAAACAAGAAAGGTAGATTCCACAGATTGTGAAGGAACCAAAGGCCAGGCTGAAGAATTTTTTGGATTTCGTTCTGTTGACAGTGAGGTGTCATTACAGGTTTCTCAACGAGGGACTGTCTTAATCAAAGTGGTGTTTGGAAAGATTAACTGGGTGGTAGAGTCTAAGGCTGGATGACTGAGGGTGCGGTTTGGAAGCAGGGAGAATAATTACGCAGCTATTGCATCTACTGGGAAGGATCCAACATAAGTATCATTTCCTTTGAGATGCCATCCCTGATTCAATCAGATCAGGACTGGTGTCCCACTAAGGTATTCTCATAACCATTTGTCTCATCTACGCTAGCACTTATTGCATAGCATTGCAAATGCCTGTTTATTAATTCGTCTTTCCACTCATATGAAGGAAGAGGTGACCCTCATTATCTTTGTGTTCCCAATGCCTAGACCAGTGTCTGGCACGCAGTATAAAATATCTGTGATATGAGTGAATAATCCAGTGTTAGGGGTTAAATTCTGTGCCCTCAAAATTAATATATTAAAGTCCTAACCCCCAGTACCTTAGGACATGATCTTATTTGGAGCCAGGGTCTTTACAGAGGTAATCAAGTTAAAATGGTATCACTAGAGTGGGCCCTAATCCAATGTGATTGGTGCCCTTTTTAAAAGGAAACATTTGGAGACAGGCATGCATATAAGAAGAGCACAGTAAGAGCATGAAGACGACCAGCTACAAACCAAGGAGAAAGGACTGGAACAGATCCTTCTCTCGCAGTCATCAGAAGGGCCCAATCCTGCCAACCCTTTGCTTTTGAATTTCTAGCCTACAGAACTATGAGGTGATGAATTCCTGTTATTTAAACCACCCGGTTTGTAATACTGTGCTACAGCCTCACTAGCAAACTGATATGAAAATGTTCATCGAACTTGCAGAAACCTCCAGAATTAGAGCTCAGGATTAAGGTCATCATTAACTATAAATAACAAGAGGTGATGACATGGGAGCCGCATAAATTGCTGTGATAAGTAATAGAGGAGGAAATATGGCAAAGGGCAGCATCTCAGGAAACACCCATGTTTAGGAAATAGAAAGAGAAGCCAGGGACAAAGATAAAGACGCAGCAGAAAGCTGCAGAATAAAGCTGCCTGGTAGAACCTATCTTCAAATACTGAAAAAAGTAAAGTAAGTGGTCAAAAAAACTGTCCACAAATTTTCACAGAAGCAACCACATAAGGAAGGACCACAGACAGATGTTCAAAATCTCAAAAAGTTGTGTGGCCCTGGGAAGGCTCTGGAGCAGAGCAGCAACCATAGGTGGCAAAGCTCCTAATGCCACGTGGCCTCTTCCCCAGCTGTACTCTTTTTTTTAAAAAAAATATATTTCTTTATTGATTTCAGAGAGGAAGGGAGGAGAAAGCGATAGAACATCAATGATGAGAGAGAAACATTGATCGGCTGCCTCCTGCACGCCCCCCACCGGGGATCGAGCCCGCAAAGCAGGTATGTGCCCTTGGCTGGAATCGAACCTGGGACCCTTCAGTCCACAGGCCAACGCTCTATCCACTGAGCCAAGCCGGCCAGGGCCCCAGCTGTACTCTTGATGGAAACAACAACAACAACAACAACAACAACAACCTGGGAATTCCAACTGTACCTGAACCTTGGGAATCCCTCATTTGAAACACAGAGGTCAAAGCCATTAGGGGCATTCCGAAGAGAGTGTCTTCATCTCCTATATGCTTCCTTAGCTGTATGTGAAACTACACTAGGCTGTGAGTGGTGCCACTCACAACAGGGTGGTCAGGAATGGTTCTCATGAAGCCTGAAGGACCAAACACATCCACCCCAATTTAGACCTGCAGGTGCTGCCCCACAACCTCCACCAAAGCCCATGTAAGGAGCTAGGTCCTTAAGGACTGACAAAAAGTTTTCTGGAAAAAAAATAAAATGGAAATTATACTTTTAAAAAAAGATGAAAACATCCTGAATACATGTATAAGACCAGGAAAAATTGGTGGTGAAGGAGAGATTGAAATTGTGTATGTGTGCATATGCCTAAGGGAAGAACTCTGACTTGACAGGAAGCCAGAGAAAGGAGGAAAATAATGAGACCACAGTCAAGTGAAGATCCCTGGCCACCACTGCAAGGAAGGCAGGCATGAGAAAGTCCCTATTTCAACACCTATAACTCAACTTATAAGCAGCTGGGGTTCTAAAGTGCAATTATATTTCAGTTGTTTGAAAATTCAAAGTATTTCATTGAAACAAAATATAACAGGCACTTATTTTTAGACAGGCCACAAACACTGACTAAGCCCACAATGTGAGTAAACACAGTTTTAACTAGAGTTCTGGCTCTAGGAAATAGAGGGACGTTCAGCACAGCAGAAGGAAAGAGAACGCCTTTCCCAGGACCTTAAGACAAACCTCATGGGGGTGTATTTTATACCCAGAGATCTCACTCTGGTTTAAATGCCTGAATACAACTATCTACCAAGGCCTAACTCCACCCAAAATGTTCCAAGTACACAATTATTTAATCCCTCAAACATCACAAAGAAAAAAGAAAAAAAAATAGTCAAATTATTCAATTTCAACTCATGTGGCTAGATGCTGGAAAGAAAACAATTTAATCGTTATATATATATGCCTAATATGCAAATTGTCCCCGCAGGAATTTGACTGGGAGATCACTCACTATGACATGTGCTGACCACCAGGGGGTGGCGCAGAACAAAGGAAAGTGGTGACTGGCAGCCAGGGAAGGGAGGCCCCGGCTGGCAGCCAGAAGACCCTGATCAACCCTGATCGCCAGCCAGGCCTAGGGACCCTACCTGTGCACGAATTTTGTGCACCAGGCCTCTAGTCTAAAATAAGAGTAATTCTTAAATTTTAATGTGCATTATACGTTCTTGAGATACTTGTTTAGAAGTCATATTCTAGGGCCTCCCCCACAGGCAACGTCATTCTGTAAGGTGGTTCTTCAACCACACTTAGGGAAAACACTGAGCTATGATTTTCTGTTTTTATTTAAGACTAGAGGCCTGGTGCATGAAAATTCATGCACTGGAGGGGGGGAGTCCCTCAGACAGACCTGCCCCCTGTCTCAGTCTGGGATCCCTCAGGGGTGGGAGGCATCCCGGTGATCAGGGGAAGGCAACGCCCCCATCACACCTCTGATGCTGCCACTGCCAGCAGCACAAGCCTCAGCTGGCCCTGGTTACCTAAGCCTTGGGTGGCCCTGGGCAGCTTGGTAGCCGACGTCTGAGGCTTGCCTGTGCCTTGGGCTGGCCCTAGGAGGCTGGGCAGCCGACATCCAAGGCTTGCCTGTGCCTTGGGCTGGTCCTGGGCAGCTGGGGGGCTGAGGGCGGGTCTGGCCACACTGCATGCCTGCCACCTCCCCAGAGGGGCTGAGAGGACTGGGGGACTCCGGTGGGGCTGAGGGGACTGGGCACTGCCATCTTGTGGCTATGGGTGCTACCATCTTTGTGATGGTGTGATGGTCAATTTGCATATTCCCTTTTTATTAGATAGGATAATGCATGTTAACACAAATGAATTTTTAAAGGGATGTGTTAGGTACTTACACAAACAAAATAAAGCATTTCTCACAGTATGGAGGAAAAACATTTTAGGGCAGGAGAACTACAGAAGCCCTTTGGCCTAGCCTGGGGCAGTGCCCCTAAGATCCTCTCCTGATTGTGTATTAATACTTAACACACATCTTCTTTTCACATCTGTGGGTGAAAATACTGACAGTAGAGTTACATACTGAAGGGTAAGGAAGAAGTTGAGTTCATTCATTTATGCCGGGCTTTTTACACATAAGGGTTTTTCCGAGCCTACTGCTTAGCTATTGTCTACTGCTTAACTAAATTTCTGCTTAAAGAGATTTACTGGAGGTCAATGGGTGGGGAGGGGGGGCGGGGGGGGGGGGAAGGAGACATATGTAATACTTTCAATAATAAAGATTAGGAAAAAAGATATTTAATGAAGAATTCATGATGTAGAAATATTGTTCTGACCAAAACTGATGATAGCTTAGTCCATTACCATTTATTATTATTCAGCTGAATCAATTACCAAATTATACAAATTATATGCACTCCTACAGCACAGTAGGCCACCAGTACAGACATTCCCCTCTTGTACATTGGGATAGCCAAGTCAATATTTCATGGCTGTCATCCATTCTGATTGGTAGGGCATCCATGCCACACTGGTTGTTAATAATTCTGGTGCCCACTCTAGTTTGTACTTCTATATTTGATAGTCATCATACTACATTTTAGTTTAATTGTAGACATCTCTTGCATCACCTAAATTCTCTAAGTTCTTGTGAGGTAGGGTGGGAAGATTGTCACATGCAAATTTATATCTTATACAGAAGTAACCCCGGGACAGGTTAGGCAAGAAATAAGTGTCATGGTATCAACAATCAATTAATAAAGGAAATTATCAGAGCTGATGATCACATTTTGCTGCACTGCTGTCATAAAGACCCAAATTTCTCAGCTTTAAATTTAAGTTAGAGGTACAAGCAAAAAAGACACTTTTATTTTTAAATAACGCACATGACAAGGTCAACTTCCAACTTTTTGTTATTTAACTGTATTCTGTTTGTGCTCTTGTCTTTTACTGAGAGGCTATGCTTGATTTTCTAAAAAAATTTTCTTTAATGAGATTTGGTTCTGAAAAACTTGAAGAATGTGTTTTCATTAAGGCCAGTTGTACTTTTTTTAAACTCTAGGACTAAGATTATTTGCATTTTATTAATTTGAATTATTACCAACTTAACCAAATCTTCATAGCTTAAAGGAAGACATAATACATTTATATTAGGATATATATATATATATATATATAATATATATATAAAAATTTATATTTTTTCTCTATATATAAATAATATATATTTAATTAAAGTGTATATGTTTAATATTATGGATAGTATAGCAGATAGTACAGCTAAATTAAACATTCTAAATAAGTTTCTCTTTACTAGCCTAAATGTTTTTTAGTTCCATTAACTTGGTTCTGGTAACTAGCAGAAATAATTTGAGTTTTCTCTCTTTCCTATTAAACTTTGTTAGAAAGGCAAATAATGAAATGCCAACAATATAGATCAGGAACTGAGAAACTGGGGCCTGGATAAGTTACACAAAGGCAACCTTTGTTTTCATATAAGCTTTACTTTCCAGTCTAGCTTCAACTTTGAGGTTTACTTGCTCCAATACAAAAAGTACCAAAATTCAGTACTGCTACAGGTGGGATTAACCAGAAGCACACTTGTTGTTATCTCTAATATAAAAAGTCCTTGGAAATTTGATGTGTTTCCCTTTTGGACAGTAAATAGAAAGATATAGTATTGCAAAGCCCAGTAATTAGTCAAACGCACATAAAAATGTTTAACATTTCTACTATTGTACTAATTTGACCAAACATAAATCATATATATATATATATATATATATATGTATGTATATATAATTTTTTAAGTGAAATAAAATATCTGAAAAATTTTGGCATAAATGTTATAAAATCTTCAGAGGACTTAAGGCCATATAACATCTTTTCAGAATAGCTTTCTACAGAGATATTTATCACCTACAAATTCCAAAGTGTCTGATATCCACACAGCTACTGCACCACCTTTTTGCCATCTGAAACTTCTTTTTGATAGAGTTTAATATCTCAGATGACCACTGATTATATAAAAATGCACCCCTACCACTAAATCACACCATTTAAACTACAAAGGATTTTACCTCTCCTTTTACTTTTTTTTCCTAAGACAGATGCAATATGTACTGAATTTCTTCCAATCTGTTGTCTGAGCTATGGAGTTTGTGATTCCTTTAGATAGAACTTAGGAATATAACCTTGAACCATGTTTTTATTAAGTATGTTGATTTTATACCTCTCACTCAACCATCATTTGTGGAGTTCTTAGAAGGCTAGCCAATGGCTCTAAGGATAGTCACAATGCGATGTCTTCTCATTCACTCTGTAAACCCCTTCCACAAGCGACCACTGTCATCCCACCCTTTTTATGACCCCAGCTCTCTTTCTCTATGCTCTACTGAGAATGCTTCTCTCTTCACCTAATCTCAATCTTAATTCATGACAAGTCCTAGAAAAAAGCAAAAATGAGAGATAAAAACAATAAAAACTTATCTTTTTTTATATATATATTTTATTGATTTTTTTACAGAGAGGAAAGGAGAGAGATAGAGAGTCAGAAACATCGATGAGAGAGAAACATCGATCAGCCACCTCCTGCACATCCCCCACTGGGGATGTGCCTACAACCCAGGTACATGCCTTTGACCGGAATCGAACCTGGGACCTTTCAGTCCGCAGGCCGACGCTCTATCCACTGAGCCAAACCGGTTTTGGCATAAAAACTTATCTTGAGGAAAGCAGAAGAGCACAAAGTAACGAAGGGATCCTTGCCGATAAGTCCAACAATAGAGAACAAAACTTATTGTTTGATATTTATTTCATTTTCATCATAAAACATGTGTTGTGATAGAACAAAGTTGAACCAGTTGCAACCTGCTTTGGTGGATCAATAGCAATAGTGAAAAGCCCTTCGCCGGCTGGAGTAGACAAGCTGCTAAACCTCATTGGAAAAAATGAGAACTAGGCATCTGATAATGAAATAAAGGAGAGGGTTGTTCTTGAGTAGATCCGACATACTGTGACTGTCTTCAGATAACCATTGCACGTGGTTACAGGTGCCGTCTCTCACGGGAGCTATACACAAAGGTTGGGAAACTCCCTCTTGCTAAAACCCGAAGACTTTTTCCTGAGTTCTTATCTACCCTATTTCCCTGCAGTCCCATGTTGCTGACCTCTTCTTCCTTCCTGAAGCCCTGAATTTGACTTTCAGAACATACCACCCTTCTAACTGGCTTCATGCCATTCCATTGTTCAGTCCTTAATCATTTTGTACTGTTGGTGCTTTTTTTCATAATCCTGTACAGGGGGTTTCCTCTCCTCAACCCTTGGCACTTTTTAAAAAAATCTACTTACTCCTATTACTATGTATGAATGACCCCCAAATCTGCGTTCTGAACCCTAACCTTTCACCCACACCAGAGGCCACTATTTCCAACTGCCAACAAACCTCTGGCCTAAATGTTTTTTATAGTTTGGATATTGCACTGTCACAGGACACCTAACTAATCCCTAAAGGAACTAATTTTGCCCAAGTTCCACCTCATACCAACTGGCTTCTTTATCCAACAGCTCCAATGATGTTAATGGCTTGACTTTTCTTCTGACCTAAAACAATGGAATCCGCTTTGGCTCTGCTCTTCCACCTCTAACTTGTAAGCTGTTTCTTTACTTAGACCTTTCTCCCCCATTCTCACTGCTAACAACCAAAAGAACCCCACTTTTCCCTATATTACTGCTACTGGCCCTGGACAACTCCTACCTCCACTTTTATTTCCTTTAAATTCATGCTTAGGATAAATGTTATTATTAGGGGGGGGGGAGGATTCTAAAATACCACTTTCATCATCTTTTCCCCTTCTGGAGAATCTATATCGATTCCCTATCATAAACCACATCAAGCCCCAAGTTCTCAGCTCCATTATCTGACTTTATTCTCCCAATTCAAGTTCACTTCCCACCTCTCCCTACTACTCTCTAATGTTAAATCTCTTTTTATTTTCCCAATAAGCTATTTCCCACCTGTTCCCTTCTCTCCCTCTTAACCCTCAAAATCATCAACTCTTGGGTTTTGCTCCCATGACATTGTTTCTACTAATAGAAATAAGGATGTAGAAACTTCGGTGGGTGTCTGTTACAAGACCATTAGTCCAGTTGCAAGGATTTGTAAAGAGAAGAAGCAGCAGCTAAAACTGGACAAGTAGATGGGGCTGAATAATGAACATTCCCTAAAGGGTGGTGTGTCTCATTTATTTGTCTTGAGACTTAGCACTCAGGTAAAAATGCCGAAACAATCATGAAATCATAATGAAGCACAAGCAAATAAAGCAAAATCCCAAGGTCTCCCTTGTGACCACCATGTATGAGATGCGGAAGAACAATACTTCCTGCCTGGGAACTGTGCCCTCAGATGAAAGCAGTTCCTCTGCTTTCATAAATTAACCAAGAGGTTCAAAAGCAAGGCACAACAAGCTCTACTGAGAAACTTCTCTGACAAAAGTCAGAAAAGCTTTTCTCAGTTGCCCAAATCAACCTCTGTCATCCCGGAATTTTTATTGTTGGGAATTTTTGCAATTAGGAATCTAATGAACAAAATAAACTGATGAACAAAATCTGAAGCAGGGAACAGAATGAGGAATCTCAGAGAGAATGGGGAAGGGAGGGGCGCGGAACAGATTAACCAAAGAACTTAGTATATGCATAGATGCAGAACCCATGAACTCAGACAATAATGTGGTGAAGGCCCAGAGGGTGTCAATGGAAAAAAAGGGGACATCTGTAATACTTTTAACAATAAAGTTAAAGCAAATAAATAAATAAATAAAGCTGTCTTGATTAAAGTTTATAAAATTCTTCTGAAAAGAATACCATTTTAATAATGGGTTAATAGAAGCAAGCATATCTGTGATATAGGTCACTTAAAGCTAAAGTAGAAATACATAAGGAAGAAGCAGAACCACAGATGGACAATCAGTTTTTTGATAAGGCCTCAGCAGTTGTCATGGGTTTTGCCACAAAGTAAGCAGAAGTGTACAGATCCTCTGAGGAAATTTATAGGCACTTTGTTTGAAGGAGGAAAGAAAGCTGACTCAGCATACTACAGGCAGCACAACTAAGTACATCTGAAGTCAAATGCTGCCTATTTCCTGAGGCCAGGGAGTAGCTACCCAAGTGATCCAAGAGCATAACAACAACACCCAATTATCAAGGGCTCTGGGCCAGGTACTGTGCTAGTTATTTCATTCACATTATCTATTTAATCCTCATAGCAACCCCATGAAAGAGATATCATTCCCTTTATCCACGTATCTACTGATGGACACTTGGGTGGATGTGGAGATTATGCTAAGTGGAATAAGCCAGTCAGAGAAAGACAATACCATATGATTTCACTTATATGTGGAATCTAATGAATAAAATAAACTAATAAACAAAATGGAAACAGACTCATAGATAGAGAACAGACTGACAGCTGTCAGAGGGGTGGAGGTTGCCAAATCATAGATTCAGAAAGCTGTATGGTGATTTCCAAAGGGAAAGGTGGGTGGGGGAAGGTAGAGTGGTAAAGTGATGGAAGGAGACTTGACTTGGGGTGGTGAACACACAATACAATATACGGATGAAGTATTATAGAAGTGTTGTACACCTGAAACCCATATAACGTTTTTAACCAATGTCACCCCAGTAAATTCAATAAAAGAAAAAGAATTACCAAAAGAGAGAGAGAGAGGTGTCATTATCTTTATGTCACAGATAAGGAAACTAAATCTCAGATAAGTTAATTAACTTGCTTCTAATCACACAGTTATTATGTTGCAGAGCAAGTATTCAAAATTCAACAGGACTCTAATCTATGTTTATCCACTACAACATAGAGGTTTTCCAATATGAAGGGTTTTAAGAGAAGCAAGATGGCAGGACAGACTTAGTTTATTAACCAACATGTATTAATACCACAGCAGAGGCTATGCTGAAGATTCAAAAGTGGACCAACACCTTCACACCTACTAGGACAGCCATCATAAAAAAGGTAGACAATAACGAATTTGGCAAAAATGTGGGGAATTTGGAACACACACACATTGCTCTTGGGATTGTAAAATGGTGCAGGAAAACAGTTTGACAGTTCCTTAAAATATTAAACATAGAGTTACCATATGACCCAGCCATTCTACTCCTAGGTATATACGCAAGAGAACTGAAAACATGTGTCTACACAAAAACTTGCACATAAATGTCCATAGCCATATTATTTATAATAGCCAAAAAGTAGAAAAAGCCCAAATGTCCATCAATTAATGAACCAATAAATATAATGTGGTATACGCATACAATAAAATATTATTGAGCAAAAAAAATAATGAAGTACTGATTCATGCTACAATATTGATGAACCTTGAAAATAGTATCCTAAAAGAACGAAGAAGGCAGCGTAAGTAAACAAGGTACTTGCCATCTCCCACAACCACATCAAAATTACAACTGAAATACAGAACAACCATCATTCAGAACCTGAGTAGAAGTCCTACAACTAGAGAATTAATGAAGAAAGCATGTTGAGGATGATAGGAGGGGTGGAGGAGCAGAATGTGCTGGTCCAAAACCCAAGTGTGGTGTTTTTTAAATTGGGAGGGATATCTAGGTTGCAGAGGCCTCCCATGAGGAACAAGGGGTCCCAGCCCCATACCAGACCCCTCAGCCCAGGGTTCCAGTGATGTGAAGAGAAGCCCCCGTAACTTTAGGCTATAAAAATTAGTGGGGATTGTGACTGAGTGACAAGGAGGCTGCTGGAGACCCAGGCAATTCCTCTTAAAGGGCCAGCACATGGATTTACTTGAACTTGCTCCCTCTGAGCTTCAACACTGGGGCAGTGGTTTGGGGGGATTCAAGGACATACAGGGAGGAAATGAGTTGTCTGGTATCAGAGAAAGAACTCAGGGGCAGCTTTCTCCAAGAGAGAAGGACCACTGTTCCTATGTTGAGACCTCCCCCATCACAGAGCTGCCTGTCAGACACCATAAAAACCTGGTTCACACTGTTTGCTCAACCCTGGTGATTCCCTGAGACTCCACCCCTCCCAATTAACAGCCCCACCCAAGCTGTTAGCAGTGGCTTTTCCATACAAATGGCCTGTCCTGGCTCAGGTTTCAGACTTTCCTAAAATCTCTCAAATAAGCAGCAGCTGGCATCAGCATGCCCCATATCTCTTAATAAGAGGCCCCAGACATGGCACTAGCAACAGTCTGCTTTGCTTCAAAGCTTGGCCTCCCCTAGGCACTTCTAAGCCCAACACAAGTAGCAGCCATCTGCAGATCACTCTGTAGCTCCTGATGAGTAGCCCCAGGCCAGGCACAGGCAATGGCTGACTTTGCACCTTCAGGGGGTGCCCAGAGCCAGTGCACTAGAGTCATGAGCATAGATCAAGAAAGTCTTCCTGGAGAAAGTGGTATCAGAGCAGACCATTCAAAGGAGCTAGGCTGATGAAAAAGATATAGTACCCTGCAGATTATAACCTGGGAATGCCTTATAAGAGAAAATCAAAGTAATTTATTCCAGCTCTTCTTGATTACTGACTTTTAAACCTAAATTGGCTTGTGGTTCACATTATTGCTAATCTCCCCAGTCCATCATGTAGAAATGTCTCAGAAAGGAGTAAAGGTAGACTCAGAAGTAGAACGTTCAAGTCCTCCAATGGGATACATCTCCAAATTCAGGGATGAAATCTATAGTGTCAACCACCCACCTTCACAGATTGAGGTTAATATAGAATTGAAGGTCTTTGCATGAAGAGCTATGGACCTGGAATGAAAGACAGCCAACCTACTGGTAACAATTAGGTTCCACCCTTCTTATGAAAAGAAACAATGTAAAATGTACATGGTGAATAAATTTTAGTAGGTTGTGACAGTTCTGTTGAAATTAAGGATGGTGATGTAAACATGAATGCCAACTGCAAGACAGAGGTCCCTGGCAGTCTCAAAAACAGAGTTGGTGAATACGCACCAGGGTTTTCAGCACTGCATGTCCCTCAGAAATGTTTGGTGAGGATTAACTGCATGGTTAATCTTAAGCAGTACGTAGTCTAAAGGCTTTACCTTAATAGACTGGAATCGATAAGCAAAGACGAACTCTTGGAAGGCCAAGGAATGAATGTTATTCACCTGCACCCCAGTCCAGCACAACCTACAACACCACAAAGTCAGTTCTAAACAAATGGACCAAATTACACCAAGGCCAGCAAGATCATATCAGCATGTAACTCTTAAAAAAATATACACTAACAGCTCAGTTTTTCTTCAGGTTGTGATACATTAAATATTTTTTAAAAATTAACTGCTATATGCAGAAATTTAGTACATAATACACCTGCATTTTTAATTACTGGTAAAAATATAGATTATTCAATAAATAATGGTAGGACAAATGGGTAACAGATTGGTAAAAAAGAAATTGGAATCCATATCTCATTGTAATCAAAATGAATTTCAGATGCATCTAGAAATTTAAATGTAAAAAAATGGAACTATAAAAATGAAACTGATTGAAAGGTACATATTATGTCTCTGTACTAACTTTGCAACTTCCCGTGACTTTATAATTATTTCAAGATAAAAACTTAAAAAATACTTGGTGAAATCTGAGATAATTATTTTATAATAATAAAATGAAGAAGGCCTTTCCAACTATGACACAAAGTTCCAGAAGTCACAGATTTAAAGATTAATTAAATATGCCTACCTAAAATTAAATATCTGTGAATGGCAAAAGCTTCAGTATACAAAGTCAAAAGACAAATCAAACAGAATGAAACTTATATGCCTCTCCTATCCCAAATGGCTAATTAACTTAGTATTCAGACTGCCAACAAATTAACAAGAAAAAAGCCAACAGCCCAACAAAGAAATGGATAAAAGGCAAGAATAGGTTATAGAAAAGGAAACAGAAATAAATCTAAAGTATATACAAAGATACCTGACCTTACTCAGCAATGTGATAATACAAATTTAAATTAGAAGGAAATATCATTTTTACTTATCAGATTGGCAAAGACCACAAAGTTTAATAACATACATCGTTGGCCAAAGTGTAAAGAAACATGCACTCTCATGCAATGTTGGTAGGAATGTGAAATGGTACAACCTCTGTGGGAGTGATTTGGAAATATCTGTTGCAATGAAAATGTTCTATGTGTCTATTTAACACTTGTGTGAAAGATGCATGTACAAGATTTTTTATAACAATGTTTTAATAGCAAAAGAAATAAAAACTTTCCAAATGTCCACCAACGTGAGGGAATACTGTGTAGCTATAAACAAAATAGAGTAGCTTTACCTATACTGCTATTAAATAATCACTAAAATATATCATTAATGCCAGGTACAAGACAAACTTGCTTGTATATGCACAGAATGTCTCTGGAAAGATTAAGAAATGGTTAAAAGTTATAACAACAATTAAAAATATTTATTAATGTTCCCTAAATTTTATGACCACACATAGAAGGCAGTGAACCAAGTAGTAATGATTGTAACTACACACATTTACTGAGTCCTTGGTACAGGCTTTGAAACTACAGGATACTAAAAACAGATTACTCACTAAGCAGGAAAGAAAACAGCATCAACACAAGCCAAATCCATCAGTAGATGGCATGGATTAAGAAAATTTGATCTAGACCTCAATATACAGAAGAAGAGCTGGAAGAGATCAGGTATTATTTACCTTCATAGTTCACTCTGCCTCTTTTCCCAACCTAGCATAGACTTTTAAAACAAAGCAGATACTCAAATGTTTATGAGTGAATGAGTAACTAATTGAATGGATAAATGGATGGGATGGATAAATGGATAGATGGTTAAAAGAAAGTGTAAGTAGAAGGCCTTGATCTACTTCTGTTTCCATTGCCTTCTGACACTGGGCAAGCCTCAGTGCCCTTGTGGTTCCCTGTGCAAATGGGAGGTGCTGGAATGTGTGTTTAAGAACCATGATCATAATCCCTACATGAGTTGGTGGATAATTATTATCATATGTGGCAAAATAATGCTCCCTCCCCCCCCTCAAAAATGCCCATACCTTAATCCTTGGAATCTGTGACCATGTTATATGGCAAAAGGGACTCTATAGATGTAATTGAGGTTACAGACATTAAAATAGGGAAATTATCCTATATTATCCAGGTAGGCCCTGTGTGATCACATGTGCCCTTATAAGCAGAGAACTGTCTAGTTCAGCCGTGGGCAAACTACGGCCCGCGGGCCGGATTCGGCCCGTTTGAAATGAATAAAACTAAAAAAAAAAATAGACCGTACCCTTTTATGTAATGATGTTTACTTTGAATTTATATTAGTTCACACAAACACTCCATCCATGCTTTTGTTCCGGCCCTCCGGTCCAGTTTAAGAACCCACTGTGGCCCTCGAGTCAAAAAGTTTGCCCACCCCTGGAGTTGGAAGAAGAGATGTGGCAGAAGAAGAAGGCAGAGAGATTTGAAACTTGAGGATTCAATGCACTGTTGCTGGCTCTAAAATGGGTTCAAGGACTGGAGAGAAGCCTCCCAGTAGCTAAAGGAAGCCCCTGGCTGACATCCAGCAAGGACACAGAGATTTCAGTCCTGCAACCCCCAGAAACTGGATTCTGCCAACAACCTGAATGAACTTGGCAACAGATTCTTTCTAGAGCCTTCTGGTAAGAATCTAGCCAGCACCATGAGAAACACAGAGCAGAGTCATCACTCTTGACAACCTGTGTTTCTGACCTATAGATCTGTGAGATAATTAATCTGTATTGTTTTAATTAACTAATTGTGTGATGATTTGTATGGCAGCAACAGAAATCTAATATATAATCTTTCAGTCAGTCGAAGAACCATTCATTGAGCCTGTGCCACATGTTGGACCCTGTGCCAAATATTTAGGGTAGACAAGTGGTACATGTTCTCAAGGAGCACAGAAACCCACTGAACAATTCTATGATAGAGGTTAGCACAACACACTATAGCAAGCATGTCAAACTCAAAGGCTAACACAGGTCAAATAAACAAGGCATGCGGTCCATGGGCTGTGGCCGCGAGTTTGACATGCTTGCACTACAGGAATACAAAGAGGAGATGCCTAACTGGTATGGCATCCTTAGATGCTTTACTTATCAAATCTCTAATCCCTCCCACTTCTACCAATGAATTGGACCACCAACCTTATCAAAAGCAGAAATTACAAGCCATTCTAAACACTATTGACCCCTCAAGACATATCACCCTAATAATATTTGTCCTAAAAAGTCCCTTTCTCTTTCCCTCAATCTTAATTCTTCTTCCCCAAACCCCTAGCTCATACTTCTTGACTCTAATCATCCCACCTGGATTACTGTAATGACCTATCAATTAACTTTCCAATAGTCATCATTTTCCACAGTCTACCAGAGACATCTTTCCAAGGATTAAATTGATCATGCCATTCTCTAGCTCAATATCCTTTGAAGACTGCCTACAGTAGAAGTCTAACTCCCTGGCTACCCTTAGCAACTTTTCAAAATTCCAATACGGGCAAAAGCTATCTCTGCTTGGCTTCTAATCCCAGTGCCCAGGAAGGATCTGCCACATAGTTGATGCTTGGTGTTTCCCACCTGATGCTCCAGCCTCATCTCTCACCTTACAGCAGCCCCCTTTCTCTATCTTACTTAGTCTTACCTGTTCCAAGCTATTCCATCTGCCCTTTCTTTCTATGCTTCAATTTCTCCTCAAGGCTAAAACACCTTGTTCATCTCACTTGTAAATTGATCTCATTTTTAAAGATTATACCTTCCTCTAGTAGGGTTTCTTCTCCCCTTACAGAGCAACCATTCAGGAGAAGTATCTGGTCTCTTCTGGGTCCCTGATGTGAACTGTCCCCTCTCCTACCATAGCCTCTATAGCAGTGGTTCTCAACCTTGGCTGCACATTAGAATCACCTGGGAATCTTTTTAAAATCCTGATTTCTGGGCCTCATCTTCTGGAAATTCTGTTTCTTTGTTACTAATGTTGTGGCCCCACCCCATAACAAAGAAACAGAATTTCCGGAGGATGAGGCCCAGAAATCAGGATTTTAAAAAGATTCCCAGGTGATTCTAATGTGCAGCCAAGGTTGAGACCCACTGCTCTACAGCAAACGCGCTAGCGTGGTATTCCAAAGGTGGCCTGTGGACTGATGCTAGTGGTTTATTACCAGTCTGGCATAAGCCAAGTCCAGAAATGAAATGAAAGTATTTTAGAAATGTGTACGGCAATTTGATATTGCTGTGGCATTCAAGTATGCGATACTCGTTAAACAAGGTAGAGACCAGTTTGGGTGTTGCTGGATTGGTGTGGTGAGTCACATGTGGCGCAAACTGCATTTTGTTCATGTGCAACAGGACCACTTGTTGTGCATGACAGAACAAAAACAAACTAACAAAAACCCCGCTGGTCCACCACCACAGATGTCCTAAGGAGCACTGCTCGAATGCCCTCAGGTATGTCCTCATCGCCCACCTGTAGGATGTTGCTGGCTGCCTGAGAGATGTCCAATAAATATCAGTGACTAAATCCTTAATGATATGAATGATAGAAAGACTTCCTGAAAGATGTGAGATCTGAGCTACTTCTTAGTGATTGGTAGAAATTGAGCACTTTGGGGTAACAGGATAGGCAAATGCACTGAGGAACGAGTGCAAATGAGGAATAGTGAGAAAAGACATTTAAATGAGAAGCTTTCAAAAGGTGAAATATTACATAGAAACATATTTACGTAAAAGAGTTCAAACAGACAGTTCTGCCAGAGTTCTACCACTCTGACAACCACCCCCCGTCCCCTCAAGCTTACTCCAAAGCACCAGCTCTGTGCAGAGTCTGCAAGCCCTAGCCTATAAGCAGAGGGAGACTCTAGAGCAGTGGTTCTCAGCCTTCCTAATGCCGCGACCCTTTAATACAGTTCCTCATGTTGTGGTGACCCCCAACCATAAAATTATTTTCGTTGCTACTTCATAACTATAATTTTGCTACTGTTATGAATCGTAATGTAAATATCTGATATGCAGGATGTATTTTCATTGTTACAAATTGAACATCATTAAAGCATAGTGATTAATCACAAAAACAATATGTAATTATATATGTGCTTTCCAATGGTCTTAGGTGACCCCTGGGAAAGGGTCATTCAACCCCCAAAGGGGTCGCGACCCACAGGTTGAGAACCGCTGCTCTAGAGCAAGCATGTCAGACTCAAAGGCTAGCACAGGCCCAATAAACGAGGCATGCGGCCAGCGAACCCCGAGTTTGACATGCTTGCCCTAGAGCAGTGATGGCGAACCTATGACACGCGTGTCAGAGGTGACACATGAACTCATTTTTTTGGTTGATTTTTCTTTGTTAAATGGGATTTAAATATATAAAATAAATATCAAAAATATAAGTTTTTGTTTTACTATGGTTGCAAATATCAAAAAATTTCTATATGTGATACGGCACCAGAGTTAAGTTAGGGTTTTTCAAAATGCTGACACACCGAGCTCAAAAGGTTCACCATCACTGCCCTAGAGGGTTTAATACAGTGACCTCGCTGTATGAAGAATAAATGTGAGGCCCTAGCTGGTTTGACTCAGTGGATAGAGTGTTGGCCTTTGGACTGAAGAGTCCCGGGTTCCATTCCAGTCAAGGGCACATGCCTAGGTTTTGAGCTCAATCCCCAGTAGGGGCGTGCAAGAGGGAGCCAATCAATGATTCCCTCTCATCATTGATGTTTCTATCTCTCTCTCCCTCTGCCTTACTCTCTGAAAAAAATAAAATAGAAAAAGCAAGAATGTGAGGCAGCGAGCCTGTGGGAAGGGAGACCAACTAGGCTTTAACTGCTATCATCCCGGTGAGAATTGTTTAAGGGCTCAACACGGGCAGAGGTAGTTTAGGATGCGCAGTCTCAGTGAATGCAAAGTCAAGAAATATTTATGAGGCAATATGGGAAGGGCTTGATGATTCACTAGACAGGATAAAGGGATGGGATAGCATAACTAAAATGTCTAGATTGGCCCTAACCGGTTTGGCTCAGTGGATAGAGTGTCGACCTGCGGACTGAAGGGTCCCAGGTTCGATTCCGGTCAAGGGCATGTACCTTGGTTGCAGGCACATCCCCAGTAGGAGGTGTGCAAGAGGCAGCTGATGGATGTTTCTCTCTCATCAATGTTTCTAACTCTCTATCCCTCCCTCTTCCTCTCTGTAAAAAAATCAATAAAATATATTTTTTAAGAAAATGTCTAGATTGGTTTTGATAACTATGAGCATGGTGGTGTCACCAGATGAAATAAGGAAAAAGAAAGTGGGACAGGTTTAAGGGGCAGGAGGTTCACAACTTCCAGTGTGACAAGCCTATGGGATGCTCAGGTGGAGATGGCACTTGGGAAGAAGGTCAAGGTATCTAAAGAAACAGAGTTTGGAAGCTTTCACATCTAGATGGTGAATAAAACCATAGTAATAGATGAATGAAAAAAATTGTGTTCTAAAGACAAACGCTTGAATAATACTATGATTAAGGGGTAGGTTGAGGTAGGGAATCTTACAAAGAAGATGAAAAAGGAAAAGTCAAAAGGACACGAGACTTAGTTCATGCAGAAACAAACAAAATTGGGAGAAATTCTGAAGAAGGAGACAGTGATAAACATAGTCAAATGCACAGAGAGGTCCAGTGTGATAGTGCTGAATGGTCTCTACTGACTTAAATGAACCTGGAAGCCCCTGTGACTTTAGGAAAGTTAAGTAGAGTGATCAGGCACAAGCCAAAACATAAAGGCAAGTGAGAAACAAAAGACACTGAGCAGGTCACTCAAGAGGTCTGCTTGTGAAGGCTAGAAAAGAGAGGAGGTACAAAATCAGGCCGTATCATTTTTGGTAAAACCTTAATATTTTTGTAGTGAGAGGACAACACAATAGAGAGAAACAGGAGGAACAACCAAGAAAAGTCTGGAGGAGGGAAGGAGGGGAAGGAGACAGAGGCCTCCCAAGTGGTACTCTTCTTCCACTGGGGCAAGGTGGCACCTCCTCTTCAAGAGGGGAAAAGAGAAGGAGGGCAGGACATAGGTGAGTTAATAAGGGGGAATGAGGCCAGGGCCCATGTGTGGATTATACCATACCCATCACAAATCTTGACATTTTCTAGAATCCAACCACTCTCCATTCTAATGGTAGTCCAAGTCACTGTCCTCTCTTACCTGAATCACTGCAATAGTCTCTGAACTGGTCTCCCTGATTTCACCCTTGTCCCTCTTCAATGGATTCTTCACATTAAAAACAAAACAAAACAAAACACCCAAGTCATGTTACGTCTCTGCTTAATATGTGTCAATCAATGTCTTCCCATTTCACTCACTTAATAGTCAGTTTCTATAATAGGCTTTGAGGCTCTACGTGATCTGGGCCCTCCCTTTCTGACCTTACCTCCTCCTCACTTCTCTTACCTAGCTTCAGCCACACTGGGCTCCCTGCCCATCCCTGAACACACCAAAAATGCTCTCGCCTCAAAGCACTTGAAACCACTGTTCCCACAACCTGAATTCTCTTCTTGCAGATATCTGCCACAGCAACTGCTTCACTTCCTTCTGATGTCTGATAAAATGTCACCTTCACCACCCCCACTAACATGAACTTGCCTATCTTCATTGCTTTATTTTTCTCTACAGCACTTTTCATCATTATATATATTTTTTCCAGCAGTATTCTGTATTTTTGTATTATCTGGACTCCCTATTCCCCAATTTCACTGGAAATACTAGCTCCTCAGGGTAGGGATTTTTTTCTATTTTTGGCATTGCTGCCTCTCAAACACCTGAGACAGTGCCTGGGACATGGCAGACATTCCAATGCCTCTGGATGAATGGCTAAGCCTTCTCAAAAGTAGTGTATGGGCATGGGGTGGGAGGTTATGTTTGGAAGATGATGGGATTGAAGATATAAGAGAGTGAACACAATGGAACATGAGTTTTAAAGGATAAGGGACAGAGCTCAACATGTGGATAACAGAAGGAAGAAACAATAGAAAGGCTATAATACCTAGTAAGGGGTTTCTGTTTTAGGCAGTAACAAAGAATTACAAGAATGAGAGGAGGGGTGAGAATCAATTGGCCTCAAAATCTTGCCAAAACAAGCCAGAATTGGTAGTAACAGGTGGAGTGGAGGCAGGAATAGGAATAGGGCATGAAGCCCCGTCAGTGGTGAGAGATGGTACCCAGAGGTGAATGTGTAGGTCATGTGGATTGATGAATCCTAGAGAGAACCTACACTAATAAAAGAGAAATATGCCGAAACCGGTTTGGCTCAGCGGATAGAGCGTCGGCCTGTGGACTGAAGGGTCCCAGGTTTGATTCCGGTCAAGGGCATGTACCTTGGTTGCGGGCACATCCCCAGTGGGGAGTGTGCAGGAGGCAGCTGGTCGATGTTTCTCTCTCATCGATGTTTCTAACTCTCTATCTCTCTCCTTTCCTCTCTGTAAAAACTCAATAAAATATATTTAAAAAATAAATAAATAAATAAAAAAGAAATATGCAAATTGGTGTCACTCCGCTACACCTACCAGCCAATCAGGGCGAGTGTGCAAATTAACCCAACAAAGATGGCGGTGGCCATGGAGCTGGAGGCTTGGGTTGCCCCCAGCGGTGGAGGAAGCCAAGCTTCCAGCCCACCCTGGCCACCACTCAAGGGAGAGAACAACACGCAGAGATCAACACAGAGGTGTGCCTGCTCCAAGCCACTGCAGTGTGGCTGGGGGCAGGCCCCCAATGGACACACACAAACACACACACACACACACACACATACACACATGGGGCGACTGCTCTGAGCATCCAATGTGGCTGGGGGCAGGTCCCCAGCGGACACACACACACACACACACACACACACACACACACGGCGCCTGCTCTGAGCCTCTGCTGCCAGACTGTGGCTTAGGCCACGGGGAGCGGGCCTAAGCCGTCAGTAGGACATCCACTAAGGGCTCTTGAATTATAAGAGGGGGCAGGCTGGGCTGAGACCCCCCACCCCCCAGTGCATGAATTTTGTGCACCAGGCCTCTAGTACAAATCATAATGCTCTTTCCCATTACAAATGAGCATGTAATTTATTCCCTTACCTTGTAATGATTAACCAACAATAGAAATAAAGCAATTTTCTGAATCTCAACCAAAACATTCCCCTGACCCGGTTTTCCTAAGACCAACTTTGGCAGCACAATCTACCCACGTTTCTGGGCTAAAAACCTTGGTCTCCCATTCTTCCTTATCCAAACCTTCCTTTCCTTCACCTTCTCTTTACTTTCTCTGCCCTTCTCATGCCTTTCCATCCATATAGTCATATATGACCTCTCCTATTTCACACCCCAGTTTCCTTTTCACTTGACAGTGTGACAAGCCAGCAACCTGAACCAGACAGTTCAAAGCACCTCTGACCAGGTCCTTTCTTTTTTCAGAAATTTGTAATAGAACCAAGCTGGAGTTCCTGACCATAGACTGCATTAACTAGCCTCCTTTTAGTCTACCATCCTCACTCACTCTGATTCCTGATAAACTAGTCTCTCAGCCAAGTAAACTTTCTTGCTGTTCCTGGAGTCTCCCTGTTACACCCTCACAAGAACTGTAATAGGAATACATTCTTCAGACTTTCAGGATTTTGCCTTTTCTTGTTTTCCTTTAAAAGTTATCATGTACTTTTAGGGCATAAAAATTGTTTCTACTACTGAAATAAACCCTAAAAATAAATAAATTTGCCCTGCTTTATTAATTTAACAGAGCATATGTCTACCATTATCTCATTTTTGTTACTCTTCAGTTAAAGTATTTATAGTTATAGGAAAGTATATTAAATATATCATATATGGGACCTATGGGAACACTGGGATTAAAGAAATAGCAAAGTTATTAAAATATAAACTGTCAGATTGCTTAATAACATTACTATTTATCTACATGAGGTAAGCGTTATGTGAATTTCTATTGTTTTTAATATTTTCTTATGACTCGTTCTACAATTTGTTACATAGACTGCACATCATCTTACTAGCCAAGAATCTCTACACTACTACCCTTTAGTCAGTAGTTGATTTATATTTATTTTTTATAATTTTCTTATTGATTGGATATTTGATGGCACTAATGGATTACCTTTAACTTTTTATATGTAATAATGCAATTATGGTAATTTTTGTTAAGTCCTGATCTTTTGGAGATATACTGAATTATTTACAGATAAAATACGATTAGCCATGAGCCTGGGTAATGTGTACATCTAGTTCATTATATTCTCTCTACTTTTATAAATGTTTGGAAATTACCATAATATGAATTTTTAAAAAGAAACAAAACTTCCATTTTGAAAATGCTTATGTTTGTTTGGAGTGGTTTTTTGTTTGTTTGTTTGTTTTTGGTTTTGTTTTTAAAGTACACTGGGAGGTGGTTTTTGTTCTTCATCTAAATAGTTCCCATCTTTTTCCAAGTAAAACTTTGACAACCTTTAAAAAAAAAAAAAAAAAAGCCTACAAGAGGCTACAACGCAATTTACCAACATGTTATAATGGTAATTTCTGGGTGGTGGTGAGGACAGAAAAGGGTTCTATGGAAAGTAACCTCACAGGGTGATCTGGTCATAAAATCCTAACTGGGTAGTTAGGTAGCCACTCCCCATACATATACCTTCTTTAGTGAAAGGTTTTAAGCCAGCCCTGCCTATTGTTCTCTGGCAGCTAAGTTAACACATTTTTGAAATACCAGAAGTTACACCCACCTTGCTTTCTCCAATCTTCCTTATGCCCTCTCTTTAATTTCAAATGCATAAAAGCTGAAAAACTGTTATTCTCCAGAACATTTAAGATCAGTTGAACTCAAAAAATTCATAAAAATTTTTCCATAAGTTTGGACATTTCTTATATCGACAGTGGGAGATGTCTGTTTTCTTACTTGTTACAAGTTTTGGGTTTCCTTGTTATGTTTTCCATATTTCTAAAATCAGCATATACTATTACCTTAGTCAGAAAATAATCAGATTTTTCTGATTATATGGAAGTATGATTTTCCATGTGAAGTACAGAAAATCTGTCTATATCATAAATCGCTATACCTTTCCCTATATTTACTATGAAAAATGTTAATGAAAAATATGTACATCGAAGTCCAGCTATCCACAAAACTACCTGTAGTCTGACAGCAGGATGGAAAGGGTGAGTTTTGATTGTCATTGGGAAACTCATGCCAGACAAGATCATTGTGAAATGATAGAAAGATCGGTAAGATTTGGTCTCATTTTGGCAAGACAGTCCTATTGACTAATACAATTGAGTGCTCATAATGAACCCTCTAAGAGCAAATGGTCTAGAGGAGTCAAGCATTTCTGGGAATGTGATACACGATATCTTACACAATTTTCATTTTAAGCTTGGCTTGGTCAGGGTTCATGCCGGGATGCTGATATGTAGCTATATTTTTATTTTCTCTCACATTTCCTTTAAACGAGGTGGGGTATAGAAGAGAAGTTTCTCGCCACCCTTGAATGAGAGGAAACAGTTCATATGTTTTTGACTCTTGCCCCCAACATAATGCTCTCCTCCTCCTCCTCCCCCACATCATGTTATTCTCTATGTGAGACTCAGCTGAGAGGCATTCAAAGACCTTGTTCACAATCACAACTCAGGGCTCCTGAGACTCAGTATCAGAAACTGCAAAGTCCTTGGAGGAAGGGACCACATCTCCCTTCATTTACTCAATAGATATCTGGCCACCTGGTGGTATACGCCAAGCACCCTTCTAGCCACTAGAGATACATACAGCAAGATCCCCGTTCTCATGGAGCTGACTTTCTTATGGGAAGACACACAAGCAAGCAAAGATAAACACAAACATAAATAAGACAAACGGTGGCAAAAGGTATGGAGAAGTGCTACGTGAGAGTGATGTGCCGGTCACCAGGGAAAGAGGACTGCAACGGAAGAATAGTGGGAAAGATCTAGAACACTTGAGAAGATATGAGGCGTAAGTGATCCTGGAGGAGATAACAGGGAGGGCACAGGCCTGGAGGCAGGAATGAACTGTACATCAGAGGAGCAGGGAGCAGGGCACAAGAAGGACAGTTATGCTGGATGACCTGGAGACCCACTTCTCCAAGTGTCTTTTAGATGAGGGGGGATATAGACCCAGGCAGGGCCTTGAGGCTTAAATTAGAGCCAGGGTTTTATTCTAGGTGCAACAGGAAGCCATCAGAGTCTTTTTTATTTTATTTTAGTATGAATATTTTCCTATTTTAAATTATGTAAAATACACATAGCATGAAAGTTAGCATCTTAATCATTTTTAAGTGGTGTTAAATACGGTCATATTGTTGTGCAATCATCACCACCGTCCAGCTCTAGGACTCTTTACATCTTGCAAACTGAACCTCTCATCAGAGGCTTTTAAGCAAAGCAATGACATAATCTAGCTTATGTTTTTAAAAATTAATATCGTTGCTCAATAGAGAATTGATTGCAGGGAGACAGTAGGATTGGGAGTTTATTGATACATTTTGTGGACATAGCTGACAAGACTGCTGCTAATTTGGATGTGGGCATGATATACTGGTAGAGAAAGAAATGAGGAGAGATGACGTCTAGATTTTTACATCTCCAGTGTCTATAGCCAATGTTTATTTCATAAATAAGTGAATATTTATCTAACATTTATCTGTCCTTTATTCCTAGAAACAAGGACAACAGACATGGAAACTACCAAAGATGTGGTAGATGTCTCTTTTCTAAGGTCCAACTATCTGTGCTAATTCTGTCCTTATAGCATAAAGTTGACATAGTTGGTTCATGTCAACATTATCAGCCTAATCCCAATTTAACATTAAAGGCTAATCCTTTTTATGCATATAGTAAATTTTATTAAGCACTTCACATAAATTACTTCATGAATTTCCTAAATAAATAGTTTTTAACCTTTGAGACTATGGTGCTATAGGCAAATTTGATGTTTTGGAGAGTTTTATGAATCTTCCAAAATCCACCTAGAGACCAAGCTTGGGTTAAAGAAGCCCTGCTCCACCTTATGTGAGTTGTTATTGTATACCATTATGAGAACCTACACTTTATTAGCCTAGTCCTGGGGCCTTTGGAGAAATGCTTTCAAAGAGTTTACCTTCATTAATGTCCATAATAAATGAGTTATCAAGAACCAATGTTAATTTTTAAAGTATCTTTCCATCTTTAGCAAAACTCGTATCCAAAATACCACACATGAAGTAATTCAAGATCCTCTTAATAAGAACCCACTTGATAAATCCCTTTTAAAATTCATTTCTAGGGGAAAAAAGTACTACCTTACAAATTTATGTATGATGGTTAAAAACCAAACCATTAAGAGTGGTGGAGCCCTGGCCGGTTTGGCTCAGTGGATAGAGCGTCGGCCTGAGGACTCAAGGGTCCCAGGTTCGATTCCAGTCAAGGGCATGTACCTTGGTTGCGGGCACATCACCAGTGGGGAGTGTGCAGGAGGCGGCTGATCAATGTTTCTCTCTCATTGATGTTTCTAACTCTCTATCCCTCTCCCTTCCTCTCTAACTCTCTATCCCTCTCCCTTCCTCTCTGTAAAAACTCAATAAAGTATATTTTTTTTAAAAAAGAGTGGTGGAAACATTCTCTTACTTTTTCAATATGAGCTCCCAGCTAATAATTAAATTTTAGTGATTCATTTATCACAACTACATTACCTAGATTTTCCCCTTCTATGCTTAGATCTTAATATGTTTATTGTGAGCATTTCTCAAAAAAGTGCAATGTGAATAATGTACTATCACATGCAAACTTTGCAGTTGTCCTATTTTATAAGCATATTATCTGTCCTCCTCCACGCTTTTTTAAAATTTTTGTTTGTTTTGTTTTGCTAATCCTCACCCAAGGATATTTTTCCACTGATATTTTAGAGAGATTGAAAGAGAGAGGGAAAGACAGAGAGAAACATCAATGTGAGAGAAACACATCAATTGGTTGCCTCCTGCCTGTGCCCCTGCCCTTGACTAGAATTGAAACTGGGTCCCTTTGGTCTGAAGGCTGATGCTCTATCTACTGAGCCAAACCGGCTAGAGCTAATTTATTTTTTTAATGTTTTTATTGATTTCAAAGAGATGAAGGGAGAGAGAGAGAAAGTTAGAAACATCAATGATGAGAGAGAATCATTGATCAGCTGCCTCCTGCACGTCCCCCACTGGGGGTCGAGCCCGCAACTTAGGCATGTGCCCTGACTGGGAATAGAACAGTGGCCATCTGGCTCATGGGTTGATGCTGAAACACTAAGCCACACCAGCCAGACCATGCTTTTTTTATTTTTTCAAGATAAGGAAGCAGACTCTGAGGCCACATGTAATAAGTGGCAGGTTGAATATAGTCAGAATATCTATATTCCAGATCTAGGTCTGCCACTCACCACCACTCAGGTGACCTTGCAAAAAATCACTTAAATCTCCTGGAGTCTCAGAGTTTTGGTCTTTAGAATTGAGTTCAGAGCACCTATCACCAAAGGTTGCAAAAACTGAGATCACGAACGCAAAATTTTTTCATGACATATAAAAGCAAAGAAAGCCAAGGTGTAGAAACAGTAGCAGTAGCAGCAGCACATATTTGCCTGTTAATAAGGAGAGAGCTAACAGTCCATCCCTGCTCTGTCTACTGATGAAATGTGACGACCAAATTGGGGGGGCTGACTACAGGGTGCCTAGCAAAGCAGTGGGCACTAACTCTCCATTGACTTGACCCCTCCCTAGCCCCACTACTTCCAGAGATTATCAGGCAGTCACCCCAAGGGGATGAATTTTGGCTAAGAACAGAAAATGAGAATAGAAAAGGTTGTTAGATGAGACAGCATGACTTGGCTGGATGGTTTAGTCATCTTTGCTAAGATAATGTATTCTTGTTTTACATTCTGTCATTGTTCAGGGTTAGCTTTTATAACACATGGGCCTCAGGGCTAGGTACATCATTGCATTGCTCTGGACTTCGGTTTTCTCACCTGTAACAGGGGGAAGCATAATCCTTGCCCCATTCAAAATCTGTAGTAAAGTGTAAGGAGTAATTAATGTTGTTACATTTATTATAAGTATGAAAAGGATTAGCCTTTAAGGTTAATGTTGGAATTAGGCTGATAATGTTGACATGAACCAACTATGTAGACTTTATCCATGCTATAAGGACACAATTAGCATAGACAAGGATGAGGATGGGAAAATTAGCATAGACAAGGATGGGGATGGGAAATTAGCATAGACAAGGATGGGGATGGGAAATTAGCATAGACAAGGATGGGGATGGGGCAAAAATTCAGTAGTAAAGCACATTCAGAGTTAAGGCTAACAAAGAGAAAGTAATTAGTAAGTTAGAAAAGCTCTTGAAGAATAAATCTGGGAGAAACTAAGATGGCGGCATAGATAAACACCGGGAAATAGTCGCCTCCCACAACAATTGAAAATTAGCCCAAAGGACGGAGCAAACATCGTCCAAAACAACAGGAAGGCTGGCTGAGTGTAATTTCTACAACTAGAAGAAAAGAAAAGCACGCTGAGAGCCAGAGGAGCTGCCGAGGCTGAGTGCAGAGGTACGGCGGCGGCTCGCGCGCGGAAAGGGGGTGGCACCTGAGGACGCGGCTGTCTTTTTGAATCACAAGCTTCCGACTGCTCTGATCTCCGGTTCCGGGAAGTCTCTGGGGACCCAGGTCTCATACGGGGAGAGGCTGCTCTCTCAGGAGGCAGCGGGCGAACTTGGGGGCAGATTTCCCTCGGAGGTGCTTGCAGCCATTGCCGGGACACTGAGACGCGCGACTCCGGGCGCGGAGAATCAGCCATAGCTTCTTTCTCCGGCCTTTGACTCCCTGAGACCCCGCCCCACCCGGGCTGCGGCAGAGGCTTTTGCATGTGAATGCCCCGGCCCTTTGCAACCTGATAATTACCTAACTGCAGCCGGGCCAGCCAGACCCGGAACTTCCAAGAGAAGGCCCAAGGCCCCGCAGCAGCTTGCATTGCTTCACAGCTGAGCCTCTTTGTAGTTCCTGCTGTGTGGCCTCAGGCAGGGGCTGAATTAGCACCTCCTTAGATCCAGGAGCCACTGTACCCAGTGGTCAGAGGGGGTCCATTCTCCCACTTCAGACACAGCTGCTTCCCACAGCCAATTGGCCTGGAGGTCAATTCCTCCCAGTGATCCTACAACAAGCGAGGCACCAAGAGTGCACCAAGAGTGTCCACCCCAGGTAACTGGGGAGGCTGAGCCACTGGGCCCTACAGGACACCTGGCGCGCAGGCCACTCTATCAACACAGGGAAGCAGCCAAAATGCGGAGACAAAGAAACAGGTCACAATTGGCAGAAACGGAGGAGGCCAGACGACTGGATATAGAGTTCAAGGCCACGTTTATAAGGTTTGTCAAGAATTTTATGGAAACCGCCGATAAATTTAATGAATCCCTCAAGGAATATGGTGAGACCATGGAGGTCATGAAAAAGGACCAATTAGAAATTATGCATACACTGACTGAAATAAAGAATACTTTACAGAGCTCCAACAGCAGACAAGAGGATCCCAAGAATCAAGTCAAAGATTTGAAATGCAAAGAAACAAAAAATACCCAACCGAAAAAGAAAAAAGAAAAGAGATTCAAAAAATATGAAGATAGTGTAAGGAACCTCTGGGACAACTTCAAGCGTACCAACATCAGAATTATAGGGGTACCAGAAGGAGAGAGAGGGCAAGATATTGAAAACCTTTTTGAAGAAATAATGACAGAAAACTTCCCCCACCTGGTGAAAGAAATGGACTTACAAGTCCAGGAAGCGCAGAGAACCCCAAACAAAAGGAATCCAAAGAGGACCACACCAAGACACATCATAATTAAAATGCCAAGAGCAAAAGATAAAGAGAGAATCTTAAAAGCAGCAAGAGAAAGACAGTCAGTTACCTACAAGGGAGTACCCATCCGACTGTCAGCTGATTTCTCAACAGAAACCATGCAGGCCAGAAGAGAGTGGCAAGAAATATTCAAAGAGATGAATAGCAAGAACCTGCAACCAAGATTACTTTATCCAGCAAAGCTATCATTCAGAATGGAAGGTCAGATAAAGAGCTTCACGGATAAGAATAAGCTAAAGGAGTTCATCACCACCAAACCAGCATTATATGAAAAGCTGAAAGGTATTCTTTAAGAAGAGGAAGAAGAAAAAGGAACTCTTACCATTTGCCACAGCATGGATGGAACTGGAGAGCGGATAAATACCACAAGATCTCACTTATTTGTGGAATATAATGAACAACATAAACTGATGAACAAGGACTGATCCAGAGACGGAGAGGCATTGATTGGACTGTCGGGCCTTGGAGGGAAGGTAGGGGAGGGTGGGGGCAAGGGGGAAAGATCAACCAAAGGACTTATATGCAAGCATATAGGCCTAACCAATGGACACGGACAACGGGGGGGTGAGGGGGTGAGCGGGGAGAGGGGGGGTAGAGGGTACACATATGTAATATCTTAATCAATAAAAAATATTAAAAAAAAAAAAAAAAAGAAAAGCTCTTGACCTCTAATCTGAACTTGCTTCTGGTCCCAGCATACTCAACAGGCTTGTGACCTTGGCCAAATGACTTGGCCTTGCTGGGTTTCAGTTTCAACAATGTAACAGAGAAGGTGGGCACAAATGACCTCTAAGGTCCTTTCCAGCTACAAACACTTCTAACATGTCTTTAACAAATAAACAAACACATAGACACAGACAGCAGAGGGTGATCACCAGAGGGGAAAGGGTGTGAGGGGAGGTTGAAAAGGGTAAAGGAGTTCAAATATATGGTTATGGAGGTAGACCAGACTTGCAGTGGTGAACACAAAATGCAATATACAGATGATGTATTATAGAATGGTACACTTGAAACACACGTCATTAACCAATGTCACCCAATAAATTTAATTTAAAGAGACTATGAGAGAAATGAAGGAAATTAAAAGAGATAATGCATGGAATTTTATAAATTGTGAACTACTAAATAGGTATTGGTTATCCTATATAATAAAAGCCTAATATGCAAATTGTCCCCTCGGGCAGTCTTTTGACCTGGATTTCGACTGCTCGCTATGACGTGCACTGACCACCAGGAGGTGGCGCGGAACATGGCAGGTGTCAATGACGAGGCGCTGCCAGCCCCGATGGGCTCCAACGAGAGCAGGACTGCGGTGGGATGGTGGAACAGGTGAGTGGGCGGCACCAGGTCAAGGCAGGTGCGAGCAGTGGCCCGATAACCCACAGACGGTGACCAGGGGCGGCAGTGTGGGGTGGGGCCGCTGCCCAGCTCACAGGTGCTGAGGAAGCAGGGCGGAGGGCCAGGCTCGGACCAACGGCCCCACAGGCAGGATGGTGGAGCAGGAGAGTGGGCAGCACCAGGCCAAGGTGGGGTGCCAGGCGGGGCTGTGGGGCTGCAAGGTTGTGGGCGTGAACTGGGGCCTGATCTCAACAGGCCACCCCGAGGGACCCCACCCATGCACGAATTCGTGCACTGGGCCTCTAGTTATTAATAAATGTAAGACCTACCTTTAGAAAACATTTTCTACACACTCATAGCACAGAAAAGGTTTCACTTCTTCACGGCTTAGGTGGGAGAACTCCGAGACATGTTGCTGTGGGAGTGAAGCCCAGTTATCCACAGGGATAGCAGTAGCATCTTCATTAATATATCTGGTACCAGCTGCCTCCCTTCCCTTTCTCTGCTGCCACTCTCTAGGATCACTTCTCAAATAAATGGCTTACAAAAAAACCACAATCCAATATTGGAAATTCGGGTTGAATTACTGCATGATAAAGTGGTAAAAACATGGGCATATTAGCACTGGGATTCAGATTAAACGGAGTCTGGTTCCAAGTTCTGTTACCTACTAACCACATGACTTTGGGAAAATTACTTACTTCTATATGCATCAATTTTTTTGTTTATAAAATGGAAACAATATCTGTGAAGAATAAATGATATAAAGCATATGTAGAAATTAGCAAAATGCCTAGCACATAGCAAAATAATGCTATTATTATAATAAAATGTACTTTTATTTTTCTCATTTTTATCAGTTCTGTTTTCTAAATCAGTTCCGCCATTTATCATTAACTTGTAAAGCTTTAAAAAGAACTACTATACCTCTGTAATTAGTTTGAATCTAGAATAAGTTTTATCTTGCCCAATTCAATCTGTCAGCTTAACATGACTAAGAAATTATCAAGTTTAATAGACTAGCTAATGCTATACTACGTATTTTTGCTTTCAATTATTATGGAAGTCATTTAAGGGAGGTAGGAACCAGCTCTAGGTTCTACATATTGGTTCATACTATTGAAATAAAATGTTGTGTGGCTCTTTTCCACTGCCAGTCCGCCGCCATCATGGGTCGCATGCACGCTCCCGGGAAGGGCCTGTCCCAGTCTGCTCTGCCCTACCACCGCAGCGTCCCCACCTGGCTGAAACTGACGTCTGACGACGTGAAGGAGCAGATCTACAAACTGGCCAACAAGGGCCCGACTCCCTCACAAATCGGTGTGATCCTGAGAGGCTCCCATGGCGTTGACAAGTACGTTTTGTGGCGGGCAATAAGATCCCGAGAATTCTTAAGTCTAAAGGGCTTGCTCCTGACCGTCCTCGGGATCTCCACCAGTTAATTAAGAAAGCTGTTGCAGTTCGAAAGCATCTCGAGAGGAACAGAAAGGATAAGGATGCTAAATTCCGTCTGATTGTGACTGAGAGCCCTATTCACCAATTGGCTCGATATTATAAGACCAAACGAGTCCTGCCCCCCCAATTGGAAATACGAGTCATCCACAGCCTCTGCACTGGTTGCATAAAATATCTATGTACTCGAGCAATAAAATCATTGTTTAACTAGAAAAAAAATGTTGTTTGGATGCTAAAAGCCTAACTTAAACAATAAGTATGAGTTCATTAGCATAGTATGCGTAGCAAAGAAAAAGAAATCTCCATGTGCTCTGCTTTTTACATTCCCAATGAAAAATTTCACTTTGTCTTTATTAATGTGTGTCCTTAGAATAACGGCAGGAGCAAAGCTTCTGTTTACTTACTATGCTATGGCATGAACTATTATAGTTAGATGAACAGCAGCAGTAATTTTGACTGGTTCTGATCAGTTAGTCAAAAATACTGTTTACAGTAAAGAATCAAAAAACAAGTACAAACCATAAACACTGACTTAATCTTAAGACATATAAATATGCATTAAGTCCCCAATTTTCTAAAGCAGTTTCAAGTTTTCCTTGAGGAGGCATACCTCCCAAATATTTTTCTTATATAAACCATACTCAGAATTTATTTTCTATAATTTCTAGTTTTAATTTTCCAAGTGAATGAAGAACTAAAAAACAAAACAAAACAAATTTGTAAAGCAAGGTTGGGATATTTCCTTCCAAGTTTTATAATTTTATTTCAATCTTTGTTTTCCTGCCTACTCTTTTAGTCACTAACTTTTATGGAATCTTCCTCATTGCATTTATGTTTCATAGATTTACACGCTGATTTAAATTATCTAATCACAATGACAAGTGTAACTGGCACCAACTGGTTTGCAATAAGTACAACAGACTATTGTTGTTGGAACAGGGAACAGGCCACTAGCAGCCAGGGCAGCACACAGTCTGCTTTATGGGGAAATGAAGCGCATAGGCTCACGGGGCAACTGGTTAGATGTCAAGAGGATTGTCTTTGTATTAGGATGAACCATATGCAATTGTTAACATTCAACTGTCTTTTATCTTGGAGAAATGACAAGTGCATACAAGTGCATATATTCAACATAAGATATATTTTTATTGACTATTGTTAAATATTATATTTACTACCCATGTTTTCCCTGTGAACAGTGAATAGTGATCCTTTATTTTTTAAATGCCATGCTACATTTACTCAGGAACTCACCTTAAGCTACTGAAGAATCAGTCATTGGACTCTGGGTTCCTAAGAACGTTATTTCTACCTCCTTCCTTTCTTCACGTTAAAGTCACACCGTGTTAGAATTTCAAAGAGGCTGAGGGCATAAGCCTGTGCCTTCTAGCTAACTGAATGATAAACAGCACAGGGATTAAAATGTGAGGTCAGCATTCGTTTGTTTACTGGTTTGCTTCTAAGACAAATGTTTTTGGCCTGCAGGATCCGACACAACACTGCCTGTTGAGAGAAGGCAGGAAAAAGACAGGTACTAAGGGGAGTGAGCAGAGAAGCCCCGGGGCAGAATTAGGATACATTATCCCAAAATACAAACACCTTTTATTTTTGTTCTATCCTGGTTGTGCTATTTAATAAACAAACAAATAAATCACAAATGTGCTATTAAGACAAAACCCGGAAATGTGGGACAGAATGGGATAAGGAGGGACTGTATTCAGATAGGAGACTACTATCAAACCCTTAGAAGTGCTCACATTTACAGACGCTAAAATGTCTAAGTCGGGTTTATAATTGTGTCCTTATGCCCACACAAAACTATTGAATGATATCTGAGCCCTAGTGTCTCATACCTTCTACAACATCAACCCACAGAGTTAGTATGCAGAGTGAGAAGAGCGTAAACACTTTAATTATACCCGGGTTCCAATCCTGGCTGCATACATCTAACCCTAATGCTCATAGTATACATGGGTGCAGAAAAGTAAAAAAAAGTTGCTCACTCTTCCTGCTTTTGTCATCTGAGCACCTTTATTCACTTTTCTGCACCCGTGTATATTATGAGGATTATGGTGCACACCTTGCTGGCTTCAGAGGATTCCTGAGAAAATGCATGTGGTGCCTTCCTGCAACTATTACTGATCTTTAAAAGGTGCCAAAACTTTTCACTTCAACAAAGGTTTTAAATCTTAAATGCAGGCGTGAGTAGTCTATAAACATGTGGCATGGAGGACGTCCATGCAGTTTATTTTCTATTCCAAAATTGTTGTGCAAACTGAGCATAGTCAAGATATTGGATGTAAACAATGAAGGTAGCTGTCCTTTCCAGATCAGATAGAGAACTTAGAGCCTCCTCTGGGAGGAGAGAGGTTTCAGAGAGGTGAAGATGCAAATGCCAGAGGGGTGCTTTTAAAATACAAATCTTAACAGGTCCCTCCCCATCTTATAGGTCTCTAATGGCTCCCAATTAACTTTTGAATAAAATCCAAAAAACATTAGTTAGAAACCAGGCTCTCTGTACCCCAGCCCGGGCCTATCTAGGCAACCTCCTCTCACACCCTCTTCTGCAGTGATTTTACGGTACTTGCAATTCTCTGATCACATCTGCATTCTCTCTGCCTGAATTTGATTTTCTGTCCTCACCCCATTTCTCTGCTGCCCTAACTTCTAATCTTCCTTCTTTTTCCTCAGGAGGACAACTTTGTCTGCCTTACTCTGCTTGGCTTTCTCAAGACCACCTGTGTTAATCACTGTTTATCACACTGTACTGTTACTGCTAACCTCCCTCAAATCCACACAGACCAGAACAGGCTTTAGCATCTAGTCTTACAAAAAGCTGACACTCAATGATTTTTAATATGCATTTCTGAAACTCCCTAATTTGGCCTTATTGCCTTATAGTTAAGGGGACAAAGATGTTGGGCTGCTGGTGTACATGGCTTGTGTGGCTGGTTATCCAGATGGATAAGGACTTGTCTTTAACAAGGCAGTCATAAATTATATGGTAACGTATTTCTCTAAAAATATGATTATGGCATGCTTCTTTCCATATTATATGATGTGTATTATTGAAATTCAAGGTTATCTCCCAATTTATATGCTACCATATTTACAAATGTTCCAAAATTATTTGTTTGGTACATAGCATTCTTCCATATCCTAAAACTGATGTTTGTACATGTAGCACACCAAGGAGAATAGACAATTAAACAAATTAGGAAAGATTTTATTTCTTTAACTTCAACTAGTAATTATTTAAGAATAGAGGGCTTTCCAAATCTTGATGGACATAAAGGGCGTGATTGACAGTAATATAATCACAGTAGGGAATTTTAATACTCCATTGACATCAAAATATAGAACTTCCAGACAGAAAATCAGCAAGGAAACAGCAACCCTAAATGACACACTAGGTCAGATGGATTTAATTGATATCTTCATAGCATTTTACCCCAAAGCAGCAGAATATACATTCTTTTCTCAAGTGTATATGGTACATTTTCTAGGATAGACCATATGTTAGGACATAAAACAAGTATCAATAAATTTAAGAAGATTGAAAACATATCAAGCATCTTCTCTGACCATAATGATATGAAATTAGAAATTAATCACAAGAAAATAACTGAAAAACACACAAAGACATGGAGGCTGAATAATATGTTACTAAATAAGGGATGGATTAACAATAAGATCTAGGAAGAAATAAACAATACCTTGAAACACATGAAAATGAGAACATAATAACCCCAAATCTATGGGACACAGAAGTCCTGGAGTAGGTAGATAGGAGACTCTGTAGAATCCTATTTTCTTTTCATTAGCCGGAAAAGGGAGATTTAGAAAGTTTAGAAACTTGACCCAATTGAAAAGAAGTAAGAAATGGTGGACCTTGAAAATGACTTCAGGTTTTCTCACTGCACAGAATACAGTCAAACACTGCTGCAGTTAAATATTTTACCCTTTGTTCTCCCTGCATGATCTACAATAATAATCTGTTTTGTATTGATATTTACTGCTGTGTTGCTGACAATTACCTGAAAGAGAAGTTGGGGTGCTTCACTGGGCTGGAAAAGGTTTAGCTAAATCAGAAAGCAGGTCTAATTAAGCAAGTTTATTCTATATCTATAAAAGGCTAAGTTGACTCGCACATGCACGATACATATAAAGCTCTCACTGGCGCCAATCGCACACGTGTCTTTCGATCTGTCATTGTCGATCGTGAATTTGGTTGACACTTCTATTATAAAGGGAAAATAGCGATATTAAAATATTTCTTCTAATTAATTTCTTTTCAATGTGCACAAATACGTGCACCAGGCTACTAGTATAATATAAAAGATCAATGAAACCAAGAGCTTGTTCTTTTAAAGATTAACAAGATTGACAAAACTTTAACCAGACTCATCAAGAAAAAATGACAAATTGGACAATCTGGATGAAATGGATAAATTATTAAAACATACAATCTTCTAAAACTTCATCAAGAAGATCAGAGAATCTGAATAGACAAATTACAGCTAATGAAATTGAAGCAGTAATTTTTAAAAACTCCTAACAGATCAACATCCTAGACTGGATGGTTTCACGCATGAATTTAACTAAACATTCAAAGAAAACTAACACCTATCCTTATCAACCCATTCCAAAAATTCAAGAGAAGGGAAGACTCCCAAGCTCATTTTACAAGGCCAGCATTATGCTAATTCTAAAACCAGACAAAGACACGACAAAGAAAGAAAATTACAGACCAATATCCCTGATGAACATAGATGCTAAAGTCCTCAACAAAATATCAGTAAACAGTCCTGCCATACATTAAATAGAGCATATGCCATGACCATGTGGGATTTATTCTGAGGATGCAAGGTTGGTACAACATCTGCAAATCAATAACCATGATATACTACATAAACAAAATGAAGGATAAAAACCACATGATCATAGATGCAAAAAAAGCATTAGATAATCTAGCACCCATTTATAAAAACTCTCAGTAAACTGAGACTAGAGGGAACCTCAACGTAAAAAAGGCCATATATGGCAAACTCACAACCAGCAGCATACTTAATGGGCAAAAACTAAAAATATTTTCCTTAAGATCAGGCACCATACAGGGATGTCAGCTTTCAACACTCTTATTCAACATAATACTGGAAGTTCTAGCCACAGGAATCAGACAAGAAATAAAAGGCATCTAAATTGGAAAGGAAGAAGTAAAACTGTCATTATTTGCATATGACATAATACTGTATAGACAGAACCCTAAAAATTCCACCAAAAGAACTACTAGAACTGCTATTCAGTAAAGTAGCAGGATACAAAGTAAATATCCAGAAATCAGTTACATTTTTATACACCAATAATGAACTATCAAAAAGAGATCCCATTTACAACTGCATAAAAATAAAATAAAATACCTAGGAATAAATTTAACCAAGGATGTAAAAGACCTGTGCTCATACAATGATAAGACAATGAAGAAAGAAACTGAAGAAAATACAAATAAGTGTAAGCATATACCATGTTCATGGATTGGAAGAATTAACATCATTATAATGTCCACACCACCCAAAGCCATCTATAGATTCAATACAATTCCTACAAAGATGCCAATGGTGTATTTCCCAGAACTAGAAAAAATATTCCAAAAGTTTATATGGAACCACAAAAGACCCCGAATAGCCACAGCAATCTTGAGAAAGAAGAATAACGTTGGAGGAATCATGCTACCTGATGCCAAAATATACAAGGCCACAGTCATCAAAATATCATGGTACAGGCATAAAAACAGACATATAGATCATGAAACAGAATAGAGAGTGCAGAAATAAACCCACGCCTTTACGGTCAATTAATATCTGACAAAGGAGGCAAAAAACACAATGGAGTAAAATAGTTTATTCAACAAACGGCGTTGGGAAAATTGGACGGATATGCGCAAGAACAAAAAAGAAACTAAATCATCTTCTTACACCATATACGAGAATAAACTCAAAATCAATTAAAGATTGAAATGTTAGACTAGAAACCATAAAAATACTAGAAGAAAACATAGGTAGTACAATCTTAGACATTTCTCATAGCAATATTGTATCTGATATATCACCTCAGGCAAGGAAAACAAAAGAAAAAATAAACAAATGGGACATCAAACTAAAAAGGTTTTGCACAGCAAAGGAAACCATCAACCAAATGAAAAGACAACCCACTGAATGGGAAAACATATTCGTCCCTAATGATACATATGAGAAGGGGTTAATATCCAACATTTATAAAGAACTTCTAAAACTCAACACCAAAAAAAACAAACAATCCAATTAAAAAATGGGCAAAGGACCTGAATAAACACTTCTTCAAAGAGTACATACAGATGGCCAAGAGACATATGAAAAGATGCTCCATGTCACTAATCATCAGAGCAATGCAAATTAAAACCACAATGAGATATCATTTCACACCTGTCAGAATGGCTTTCATCAATAAATCAACAAACAACAAGTGTTGACGAGGATGTGGAAAAAAGTGAACCCTCATGCACTGTTGGTGGGAATGCAGACGGGTGCAGCCACTGTGTAAAACATTATAAAGTTACCTCAAAAAATAAAAAATAGATTTCATTTTTATACGAAATCTAATGAGTAAACTAACAAACAAAATAGAAACAGACTCATAAATATATAGAACAAATGGACAGCTGGCGGGGTGGATTTGGAGGGGTTGGTAAAAAAAGGCAAAAGGATTATGGGGAAAAAAAACCTCATAGACACAGACAACAGTTTGGTAATTACCAGAGAGAAAGGGGGTTGAGAAGATGTAGAGGAGGGAAAAGGGGGGATAAATGGTATTGCAGGAGACTTAACTGGGAATGGTAAACACACAAAACAATACACAGATGATGTACTATATAGAACTGTACACATGAGACCTATATAATTTTATTAACCAATGTCACCCAATAAATTCAACAATAATAAAAAAGAACAAAGGACTTGCTTTTATGTTTATCCCAGTGCCTACCATAGTCCTTGTTATGGGTTGAATTGTGATCCCCAGAAAGATATGTTGACATCCCAGCTTCAAGAACTTCAGAATGTGACATAATTTGGAAACTGGGCCTTTGCAGATGTAATTAGTTGAGCTCATACCTTAATCCAATATAACTGTGTCCTTACAAGATAATGGCCATGTGAAGACAGACACACGGAGAATGCTATGTGAAGACTGAGTCAGATACTGCAATATAACATCTATAGGCCAATGACTGCCACCGTCACCAAGAAACTAGGAGAGAGGTATGGAACAGACTCTCCTTCAAAGCCCTCAGAAGTAACCAACACGGTTGACACCCTGATTTCAGCCGTCTATCTTCCAGAGCTTTGAGACAATAAATTTCTGTTGTGTTAAGCTGCCTAGTTTGTGGTGCTTTGTTACAGCAGCTGGAGGAAACTGACATAGTAGAAAACATGCAAAAGGGGTTTAATAACACTGTTCACATTGAATTGAATTACTGATACTTCAGAGAGAGAAAAGTAGGCACAACAGATCCATTCTGTTTTTAAATTTTCTTTTAGAAATCTGACAATGTGTATTAAGAACCATAAAAACAGCCATAATTGTCAACAAAGTAATTCCACTCCTGGAACACTATCATAAGGAGACAAATCCCAATTTGTTCAATGACATATCTGCAAAGATAAGTAGTACTATAACTTGGGTTATTTATAATTTGCTGCTAATATATCTGTCCACAAATAGAGGATCAGTTGAGTAAATCACGTTGTAATTACTGGAATACTATAATGCAAACAACAGGACTTTCAGAAATTCTATAAAATGAAAAATGCTTACTATTTGTTATATGGAAAACACAGAACACTAAAATTCTACAGGGATTGATTTAGGAAAACATGCATAGAAAAAAAGGAGTGAGACCAAGGTAAAGTGGCAAAAAAATGCATTGTGGTTAAAGTATAGTTGGTGGGTCAGAACTCTCTCCCTTGCTCCCTAATCTCACCATTTTGGTACCTCCTTCCATTTTTCTTTTCTCTTCTCCTTAAACCTTCCCAAGCAAAGCCAATTCTTTCCTGACAGTGCCTCTTGGGATTGATCCAGGCCCATGTCGCCTTATATAGAGGTGTTTTGGGAAAAGATTCCTATTTGGCCTGTCTGCAGACTCATCCAACTGTCATGTCTACTGCCAGAATAGGACAGTCATTCTACGGCCAAATATATCTGATGTGGTAATCTCTTCATTTGTGTTGTGTGTGCTTTTATGTATATGTTATATTTTTTTTCAATAAAAACGGGTTTGTTTTTTGGTAACTTACTGTGGTTTCATATCTCGTTTTGCTAAAATAAAATTAGGATTCATGGTTCTCTGCGGATATGGTCCTACTCCGTTACACTTCTGAGTGTAATGTTTATTAGCCGAGATAACTGGGTTCCTGTTCTCTGCCAATATGGTCCTACTTCATTACACTTCTAAGTGCAATGTTTAGCCAGAATAGCTGGGTTTCTGTCCACAGACTGGAGTTGGCAGAGACTTTACTCTTCTTCTACAATGACTGCCAATGCCTGCATGTCTACCAATGCAAACTCCTCAACATCCTGTAAAACCTGGCTTAAAAAATTTCAAAGTTTCCCTCCATCAGCACACCCACCTATCTGTGCTACCTTAATTCATTGATCATATTCTGCAAACACGTATCAACCAACTAGTAGTTGTAAGGCCTGAAGATGTAATTTCCTAAGTTGTTCACAATCTTTTTGTGGACATCAAACATTTATGAAAGAAGATAGCCAACAATATAAAATGACATGTGATAAGTGATAAATGAGTGTTTAGGGATGGGAGGGAGGGAGACTGGTGAAGAAAGGATAGGGAGGGGGTGAGATTGCTGAAGACTAGAAGGAATAAACAAGGGAAAGGTTGAATAGATTTCATGACCAGGATAGGGGTGTTTGGAGATAGGACCACTAAGTTTGGTCCTAGCTGACTAGGAAAATGGAGGGGGCCCTTGACAGAAATGATATCAACTAGAAATTCTCTGGGACAAAGCAGGGCAAGTCCAAACGGAATATTATAGGCACGGAGTGAGAGATGCTACCTCATACTGAGTAAGACACATGGAAAACTTAGACTCTTAAGCTGGATGAGTGGAGGTGTAACAGAAGAGACAAAGTTCTACGGGAAAAAAATTTTTTTTGATCTGGGTGTTTTATTAAGTTCTTTGAGCAAAATGCAGATACCTCGGATTCTGGTAAAGCAGTTCCAACAAATAAAAAATAACTTATACTATCAACTCTAAGAAGGGGAGAAGAGGAAGAAAAAAGGTGAAAAAGGCAAAATGTAAGCCTTGTCTCATCAATCATAACAGTTTTGTTTGTTTTTTAATCTCACCAGCATCTAACAGCATTCAGGCAAAGTCAGCCCGACTAACAAAGAGTGAGTTTGGTGTAATCAGGGAGTGATCAGTAATTATATACACATTATCAAAAAGGTAGCAATTTAAGAAAATGGGAAAATATGTTAACTTTTATAGCAAGAGAAAATTAGGACTATCTTAACAACTTATTATTATTAATAACAGAACATTTAAAGTAGCAGACATTCAAATAATGAGTTTGAGTCCCTTTATTGATGCTTACGGGGTCTGCATGTGCTTATGGGTTCCGTAGATGTCAGACACACACCATTTTTTCTCATTCAAAGACAAACGGATGTTTTACACTCACTGACCCTGCCAGTGAGATGTGTGTTTTGAGTAGTCTGTCTATAGAATGGATGCAGTTACTCTGCCAGATCACACTTTAAGTTAGAGGCTTTTGCAGTTGTGGAAACAGAGAAAGAAATGCTCTCACATTTCCTGACCAAATTGCTAGCGTCCCTGTGCCTGTGTCTTGGGGTTAGGACAATATGTTTTGCTCTGGGAGAGGCATTTAAGATACAGACAAATGTCAGCCATGGCTCTTATCTTCCAGGAGTGAACACTATCACCGCAAGCATGGGGTCCTTATGAAATCTTAAAAAGTAGAAGAACCCAAACTAGTACAAAACGACACAAGAAGGAAAAGAGGGATCTGAGAAAGAGTCTGGTGAATGATGCCTGACACAGCTCAGGACTTCAGGAAACCAGGGACCCAGAAAGGACCTGTAGGTGAGACAGTATGCAGGGGTGAACAGCCCCAGGGCTGGACCACAGCCCGAGCCAGAATCCCCTGATATTCCTGCACCCTTGGGCGAGTTACTGTCTCAGTGTCTTCATCCGTGAAATGAGGATCTTGTTGATCATTCACCTCACAGGATCCTTGAGAGGATTAAGAGTTAACACAAGTTCTTAGAGCAGTGCCTGCACATACAGCACTTGCTAACTATCTGCCATTGGAATAAAAGACTTTTTTCAGTCCTCAGCGACCTTGGGAAGGACAATTTCTGGCCAGCAGTAGGAGCAGACATTACAAAGTAAGGTAATTAATAAGCCAGTGAGCGGTAAGAAGACGGAGGCAGCCACAAAGCATCGATGAATGTCACCTGGTTAAACAGTAAGAGGGAGGAGTGAATGAAAGAGTACAGGGTTTGAGTGAAAATGCTTTCCGAGGGGATAGCTCAGCGAGGAGGAAAAGGCTGGGCTCGCCAGAACTCTTCTCCGGTCAGTGTGGGGCTACTTTCCCCACCCACACAGGGAGCTGGAAAGGGGAGAGACCGGACCCTTCCAGTCCCAGCCCTCCAGGGAGCCCCAGACAGCGCCGTCCCCGCATCCGGTAAGTTTGAATCAGCGCTGACTGACTGCGGGAGAGGCCCATTTCCTAACGAATGCTCCTCGGGAGACGAAACAACAGGCTTTCCCATTTCCCTCTCCGGTACGACCTGTTCCACGGCTCTGTACTCATCACACCGCTCCTGGGCCAGCAGCAGCCGCCGGGACAGGATGCAGCTGCGGGAGCTAAAGAGGCAGCGCCCCGCTGCAAGAGCTGCGCCCCAAGTTCATTCCGGTCTCAAGGACACCAAAGCGCCCCAGCGGGGAAGGAAGCAGGAAGAAAGGGGTTCGGGGATCCTGGGGTGTGGCTAGTGCGGCCGGATCCCGGAGCGGGGGAAGTGACCTCGGTGGTCAAGGTCGAGCAGATCCTTCCCTCTCCCAGTCCCACCAGCGAGCACCTTGGTCCTCCCGCCGGGAACAGCCGGACCCGCGCCGCGTGGGAGCGCTTAGGGGAAGCGCGCAGCCCGGGAGGAGCCGGTCACCGGGGTCCCTTTGGGACGCGGGTGGGGGGACGCGAGGGGCTCCCGGGAAGCGCACAGGTGAGCGCGGTGGTCCCGCCCTCCCCCAGGGAGGGGCCTTCTCCTTCCGCACCGCGAGCCGTGGTGCGGGAACAACCAGCCCGCCTACCCCGACCCCCGGGAGGGCCCTGCTAGGCTCTCCGGGTCTCCGGCACCCGAATCCCAATCCCCGCGTGCAGCACCCAAGTTCCTCCATCAGGCTGCTCCCAAGCCCTTGCCTCGGGGTCTCTCTCTCTCTCCCCCATCTCTTCTCCGCGCCCCGTAAAAGTTTGGCCCCCGCCGGCGGGCCCAGCGCCCCCACTCACCCTGCGGGAAGCGGAGCCGAAGCGCCCGGCGCGCGAGGGAGCAGGGGGTGGCGGCGCGAGCGCGGAGCTCCTCAGCGGCCCTCGCGCCCTGGCTGCCGACTGAACCGAGAAGGGGAGGAGGCCGCCGGTGGCACCTGCCCACTCTCCCACCCGCTGCGTGACGCGCGCAGCGCCGCCCCCGCCCCCCCCGCCCCCCCCGCCCGCCTGCCAGGTACCCGCGAGGGGCGGGGGGCGGAGCCGCCGCGGCCGGGAGGGAGCGGCCGGGAGGGGCGCGCCGGGTGGCCCCGCCCCGCCCCGCTCCGCACCGCTAGCCCACGCCCAGAGCTTGGCCCGGGACTGGGCGCGCTGGCTGCTTTGGGTATCGGTTCTGGCCGATGGACTCATTACATTTCTTTCTTGGCACAAATGCCATCACCCGAGGTCATCCCGAGACTTAACAGAAATAACGTAAAGATTGTCCTCAGGCATGATTCAGGAATGACACTAGGAAAATCTGAAATGAGGAAAACCTGGCCAAGGGGGAGGCTGGCAGGGGAGAGGGAGAAATAAGGACGTCCCTGCTCCAGGAAAGACTATAAGGAGGGTTAATTCTTCATCTAAAATGGAGGCCAGACCCAACCAGGGCGAGAGGACCAATTTGGGTCAGCTTCATCCTCTGCTTATTAAGAGAATTCCTGCAAATAAGGGGGCTCTTAGAGCAATGAAGAGCAACTGTATATAAGCTAACTACTTTCCCGGTTATTAACTGCAACTGCTGCAGGAAACAAAGTCTAGCAACCTTTCTCCTGAACTGCTACTGTTGGATTGGGGAGTGGGGTGAGGATGCACATTACGCATATGTATGTACAGGGTACTCTGTTATTTTTTTTTTTAACTTACCTGGCCTTGTTTCTGGTTATGGTCTTCTTAAATGCTATTACGTTTTGGAATCATGACATCAATAGCTGAAAGGCAAAATAGGGGTCCAAAGAAGTGACTAATTTCAAAAGCAAAACGAAGAACTGGGATTGAGTTATCATCCAGAAACCTGAAAATAATCTGAGGAGTCCTGACCCAGGCACCTTGCAAACGTGGCTGGCCTGTGGGTTTGTGCTGCGAGTTTTAAGCACGGAATCATAATAAATGGTTCAAATTATCCGAGAGGGTGGGTAGGGAGGACACTCAGTGGGCCAGAAACATGTTTTTCCCACGGGCTTTGGCTTCCATCACCTAATCCTGCTGCACTGAACATGAGGTTTTAAATGTTTTTTTGTAAAGCCTTGAGAGCCTACACGGTAGCTATTGAAAGGAAGACACACACACACACAAATGGTAAACAAATTTAAGAGAACCTTGAAGTCAAGGATTTCTCCTTCCTTTAAGATAAACGTTGCTTTCATAATAAAAACAGGTGGTTTAAGTAGATTTGGGAAATCTTTTGGGAATTGGAGACAATTGCTTAATGATATTTGCTTTTGAGTCTTCCACTATCAACCAATCTACATATATTTATGAAATTGCAAATATGCAGAAGGTCAAATGGAATCATTCACTTAACAAACATTTATTGAATGCTACCATGCTCCAGGTCCTGAAGATTCAACAGACAATAAAACAGACACACACAAAATCCTGTTCTCGTGGAATGTACATTCATTCTACTGGGGCCAATAGAACATAGGTGAATAAACAATATTCAGGGTTCTTGTTGTGATAAGCACTACAAAGAACAATAAAGAAGGGAAAGCGCTGGGGCCTTTGGAGGTGGGGAGCTGCAGCGTTAACGTGATTAGGGAAGACCTCAATGGAAGTAGGCATTGAGCCAAAATTTTAAAGATGTGAGGTGGCAAGCCTATTTGTCTATCCAGTTTACAGCACTGCAGTCCGGGGGAACAGCAAGGCTAAAGGCCCTGGGGTATTGCCTGAGGTGGTACAGCAAGCAGGCCAGAGTGGTTGAACTGGAGAGACTGAGGATAGTAATAAATAAGGTCAAAGAGGTACGAGATGCATTTTGAGAAATGACATCATCTGACTGAAATTCTAAAAAGGAGTATCCTGGCAGCTTTGTTGAAAATACTTTGGGAGAGGAAGGTAAAAGGGCAGAAGCAGGGATGATTAGGAGGGTCTTACAAAACCTGGATGAGAGATAAAAGTGGCTTGGCCAGGCTAGTAGTTGTAAAGGTGATCAGGTTTTTAAAATATATTCTGCAACAGGATTTCCCAAGGATCTGATGTGGGGTGTGAGAGAGGAAAAAAGAAGTCAAGAATGACTTCAGGGTGTTTTCCATGGAAAGGAAGAGAGCTTTTCTCCATGAGAGGTGGTATACCCCTAGCTGTGGTTGCTCGCTCAGCGCCTGCTACTCTCATAGTCCTTTCACCATTGCAGCAATATTTTTGATGTGAAAGACATTGACCCAGAGGGCAAGAAGTTGGACCAAGTGTCTTGACTGCATTGTGAGAGTGAATCTTTCATGATGGACCTTATCTTAGATGTAAACATTCAGATTTACCCTGTAGACTTGGGTGAGAAGTTCCGGTTGGTCATAGCCAGTATCTTGTGTGAAGATGGTACACTAGATGATGGTGAATACAACCCCACAGAGGATAGACCTGCCAGGGCTGACCAATTTGAGTATGTAAAGTATGGAGAAGTATACAAGATTGAGGGAGATGAAAGCAGCAACATGTTTCTCTGCCTACATGTTCTATGGGGGCCTGTTCATGAGGCTGCAGGGTATTGCCAACATCCTGCATGTATTTGAAGTAGATTCCAGAGTTTATCAGATGAAGAAACTGGCCTTCTTAACCACCTGGAAAGTCTAACTTCCTCCCATCTATGCCTTTCCAATATACTTCCAACATCCTGAGGCTGCTACCAACTTCCCTTGCTTGGATTATAACAGACTATTAACTCTTCATTGCTTCTGCACATTGTTCCTTTTCAACCAATCCCCACACTGACACAAGAGTGATCCTATTAAAATCAAAGTCAGCTTATGTCTCTCTCCTGCTCAAAACCTTCCAATGGCTTCCCATATCCCCTCCAGCGACCTACAAGGCCCTTTTTAATCTCACATCATCTCCTACCATTATCCCCCTAATTACTCTTCCCTATTTGCCTGTCTTGCTGATCCGTGGACATTCTATTTATGCTCCTGCTTCACTTGATGTTCCTTTTATGGATGTCTGCATAGCTAACTCCCTCATTTCAGCTCATTATTCAAAATTCCACCTTTTTCAGTGAGAATTTTCCTGGCTGCCCTATCTAAAATTTAATGCTGTTTTCTACCCTCATTTACCATTCCCTTTCTCTCTCTCTTTTTCTCCTGCACACTTTTCAATAACATATTTGACTTTCATATTTAACATATTGTTTTTTTCCTTTCATTTCAGTATAAGATCATATCTTCTCATCTTTTAAAAACTGCATTCTTCTCATTCCATTTCCGTTTATTCAGTCTCAATTTTATTTATTTTTTTCTGAGTGAATGAATTAACTTAATAAAAACATTTGAGAAATGCATATTTTTTTATTGTATTCAGTCTCAATTTTAAGGTCATGCTAATAATATCTATTCTCAATGGAAATATTTGAGCATAGCAAAATGGTCTGTTTTCTTCACTGGCACATAGTTGGCATCCAAGAAAATGGAAACATGTATGCACATAAAAACTTGTATACAAATAATCATATCAGCATTATTCATAATAACCAAAAAGTGGTAAACCAAATGACCACCCACTAATGAGCTAATAGATATAATGTGGTATATCCATACAATGGAATATTATTTAACATAAATGAATCTTGCAATCATGTTGGATCACAAGTAGGAAGCTAATAGAGGGTATGAGAGTAATAAGAAAGTGCCTAGTTTCTTGATGGTCCTTGAACCAGCACACCAGCCTAAGACTGCCTTCCTGGGCTTTTATTTTTAAAAAAATGCACTTAGTCTGGCAGATGTGGCTCAGTGGTTGAGTACCGGCCTATGAACCAGGAGGGTACATGCTGGGGTTGTGAGCTCGATCCCCAGTAGGGGGTGTGCAGGAGGCAGCTGATGATGATTCTCTCATCACTGATGTTTCTATCTCTCTCTCCCTCTCCCTTCCTCTCTCTGAAACAATAAAAACATATTTTAAAAAATAAATGCATTTATGTTTTATTTAAGTGATCATGGATTATCAGGTAAACCTAATCCTAATTTATAAAAACTGCTGCCTTTAGGGCAGGTGTTTTCAGGTTTATCATAATTCTCACTACTACCTAATGTCTCCCTAGTACTGACTGGGAGCTACCAGGTATTGTCACATCACACTATTTTTCTCTCCATCAAAAATGAATGAATGAAAGACAGACATAGCCATGTGTTTCATGGCAAGTGGAAGAGTGCATGTCATTGTGGAAGAAGAGGCTCTTCCTACATGACTAATACTGCACAGCCACTATTGGTGCACATCGTACTAAATGTACTTGACTTAAGAAGCTGTTATGAAAGTAGCCACAGTAAGAATTATGACCAGAATAGCAAAGACACGTAATGACAAATTAACGTAATAAAAAAGCTAATGAACTGAAAATCACAGTTGTGATAATGGTTTAAAATGTATTAAGTAAAAAATTTTTCTTGGCGTGAAAACCTGTTGCCAATGATGGGATTACAAAAAGGTTGATTGCAGCATGTATTGCTTCCTGAACAGAAGCTAACACTTGCAAATCTGAGTTTAAACAGGTATAACATTTCCTAGCATGTTGAAGCTATGCTGAAGGGGCTTATAGTACAAATTGCATGAAATAGTTAAATCGTTCATATTCTCCCCTCCCGCAGCCAATGAGAGTACAGATATAAAATATATAAACACCACTCAATTAGCTACAGTTATTTGTGATGTCCAAAGGTTTTAACTGTTTGTATAACTTTTGGACATCGTGTGAATAATGGGTATACCATGAAATTATTTTTATGTAATGAGTAAAGTGAGTAAACAGGACTGCCAGAGGTGATCCAGCAAGTCACTACTGACACTGGACTTGTTTTACAAACCTTAAATCCATGGCGGCAGTTTGCACAAGTCACACAACAGGTTTACTTCACAATCATATTTAATTTAGAAAAAGAGAAGGTCACACGTGCAGTAATTAATACTATGGAACAGATATACTGCCATGGTTTGCACAACAGGAGTCGTGTCAAATCAATGTTGTGCGAGACCAAAGGGATTTTTTTGGATCGATATAAGAAATTGGTTTGTGTTATCTAAAGAAAGGGTCAGCTGGTCCATTAGTGAAGATTTAGTCAAAGACTGGGACTTTGGTTGACATTCTATACACTCCATTTCTCTATAAGTGTGTTCACAACCAGTTACATAAACAAATCATCCATTTATTCATCACATATCTAAACAAATTGTGCCTTTATGAAACTAACTTAACCAGGAAAAATACGGCCTGTTTTTTTTCTCACCGGAGGAAATGTTTTCCCATTGATTTCTAGAGAGTGGAAGGAAGAAAGGAAGGGGGGAGAGAGAAATGTCAATGTGACAGAGACACCTCAATTGGGTGCCTCCCACACTTGTCCCTACTGGAGCCGGGGAATCTGCAACTGAGGTACGTGCCCATGACCAGGAATCAAATCTATGATTCTTCCCTCTGTAGGCCGACACTCTAGCCAAGCTGGCCAGGGCTAGCCCATTTTCACATGCAGAAAACATTTTCCAGAAATCTAAGTGATGATTACCCCTTGTAGAGGTAAGAGCTGAATTCTTAAAAATGTTATTTGATTTCAAATAAATATTTGTAAAATGGAACAAACTTGCCTTTTCTCAGCTAATATTGATAATGTGAATAAAGAGTTAATGTACGTTTGCATACTGAAGTGTAGGTATGAAATCTAACCATGCATTGAATTATATAAACAGCTCAGATATGTTAAATATACAAAAAATTTACTGAGAAATCGATGCTTTGGAAAAACCATATCTGTGAAAAACTGTTACATTATTCACTTGAATAAAATGAATATTGCTCTCAAATAACATAGGAAAAAATGTCACATTTCTCTAGCTCAAGATAAAAAATAATAAATAATAACCAAAATATGTACTTTTAATTGGGTATTTGAATTTTACATCAGAAAATCTAATCTCTAAGATTATGTATTTACTATGTTATATGCTGACATCAAAATGTCATAAAGGGTATGACTGTAATTCTTATATTTGGTTCTTGTTATCCCCACCCCTTCAGTTATCTACCATGTTCTCCTGCCTTTTGTAAGCATCTGAGATTGTGAGCCCTTATCTTTCCTTCCCTACATTCTTTCGCAGTACAAAGCTAATCAATGACCTGAAATATGTAAAATTTCCAGAACTATCTGTCATATTTCCACGATTGGGGGTGGGGAGGGTGAGAGCCACTAGAGAAGAAAGCCCAGAAACCTTAGAGCCTAAGGCAATGGGGAAATTCAGTCCAACCATATTACCAGGTAGGAATGGGCTAGTCTGAGAAGACCATATTAAGAAATCTAAACTCAAGGTTTCAAAGTTCCCCTAATTTTGTTTAGCTATTGAGAATCACAAATCTAGTCTCCCGTATAACTGCAGCCCTCTAAAGGATTCAGGGAGGATCTATGTTCGTGTACAGGCTTGTAGCAAGCTTGCAAATAGGACCCCTTGCCATTTTGCAAGAAAAAGGCTACATTATTAAAGTAATACCCAGTTATTAATTAATATTTAATACACTTAAAATTTCATACATAGTAAATTATAAAAATAACACAATTAAGCACTTTATTATTTGCAAATTGTGAGTGGAGTTGCTTTGCAGTTAAGTGCTTGTTAATGGTGTGGTTTCACTGATTAATTCAATAAATAAATACATATTTTTGCATCTACTATTTGCCAAGCAGTGTTCCAGGTGCTGAAGATAAGCAATAAACAAAACAGACAAAACTAAGAGTGTACATTCTAGAAAGGAGAGGAAGACAAAATAAATATGCAGACAATGTCCCATAAGGTCAAATTTCAGAAAATTTTGGTAAGAGCTCAGACCTCAATAATCTTGAGATTTTTAAATGAGTTCTATTAGTTGAACAATTCTTACATGTCAGAACTTTATTTCAACTTTGTAAAGTGTATTTTATTACCTTTCCTCAAATAAGGAAATTAGCTCAGGGAGGCTAAGCAATTTGCTAAATAAAACAGCTTAAATGGTGGTGGCTCCATAATAACTTAGATGGAAACTTTAAAAGTTTTAGTTTAGGCAAAACAGCTTGCTCCTTCCATTACAGTTTGAATGGTCATTCAGTATAATTCATGAAACTTCTATAAAGACACTTCACCTTTGCCTTCAATGAATGTCAATTAATCTTGACTATACGCCTCCATGTATTTCACACAGTGAATGCCACTTAAAATGCTTTCTAAATATTTCAATGTGTGATTCTGGAGAGAAATGAATTTAACAATTTTCTATTCCAGTTTTCTGCCCCCTTCCTTCCTTTTTTAACTAATGAGGAAAAGAAAGTAAAAATATATTATTCAAATTCATAGGTTTTTTTTGAATACTTGTTGACTTGGTAGTAAAACTAAGGCTCAGGTCTTCTGATTTCCAGTCCACTGTTTATTATTTATTTCTTTGCGAAGTCATTACAATTACTTTCCATAATGTTACCATCTTTAATGTTCATAGTGGTTGTCAATGAGTTATTTTAAATCTTTTATCCATAGTATTTACTGAAACTGACAAAATTTTGCATATAAAGTATATATAAAAACATTAAAACAGGAAATTGAAATAGATAACTGAACTTTCAAAGACTTATTCCAGAATATTATTTCCTTAAAAAAAAGAGAGAGAGAATATTATTTCCTCATTTTAGCACAACTTAAAACAGTATATTTATATAGAGACATACAACAATGGATGATGCTGGGGAGTGCCAACCACTGGGAAGTAGCAGCTCTCCTGCCCCTGCTGTTGTTTAAGCAGGAAGGTGTTATCAGGCCCTAATTTAGTGCTGTTGCTAATTCCAGCCACAAACAATGACATGAACAAAAGAGAAGCCGCTCGAGCCAGTCATTTTTTGCCTTCAAGAGTTGACCACCAATGCCAAGGAAACAAAGCCACTGGCCAGGCCTAAGAGTACAGACCTATTAAATAACCATTGGCAGAATGTCAAGGCATTAAGAGGAGCTTGGTCTTAAACACTGCCTCACTTGTATTTTTAGTGACAAATAACAACCCAGGTTAGAATTCTAGCATTCATTTCTTTGTAAGCCCCGAGAAAGCATAGCCTAGGAGAGCCACATTAACCCATGAAAAGGTTTATGAGCACCTGCATGAGTTTAAACAGGAGTGGTTAGTCAGGAGGATACAGGGCATTTGTAGATTCCTACAGAGAATTAAGAGAGGTAGCAACAGGGCTGTTTATTATTTCCTTGTTTCTATTTTTCAATTGTCTACTTAAAAAAAGTAGAAAGTAAAGAACTATACTTCCTATATTTGAGTTTTTTAATCAATTGTAAAGAACAGGCTTGATAGGAAGTTTAGGTTCAATTGGGTCCCATATTACCGTAAGATGAGCAGCTGTCTGGTCCATGGACAATTTTGTTAATGGGTCCCAGGAAAGTATGTGTCCTTTACCTGACCTCCAGCCTTTCTGGGATGTAGGAATGATAAAAAAAAAATTATAAAGATAGGTGAAGACATTCTATAAAGGTTTCATATATAAGTTTTTATGTACAGTGAGGCAATGTGCAACCCCCTGTATCTATAAGAAAGGGAAATGGGAAAGTTTTTTAAGTTGATGTGAGGTATAAATTGGACAAGGAGCTTTGATTTAAGAGCAAGATAGAACCCCATTTAAAGGTCTAGTTACCTGACTAAAATTTAAAAAGAAGTGGTTTGAGAAGACCAGATGTATCTCAATTAAGCTGGCTACTTGGGACCTTTAAGGGAGATGAAAGTTCTATGAATACTTTTTCTGAGAGACTAGCATTGTGTATTTTGAGAAGTAAAATGTGTCTTGGTAATTATCAGTCATGTCTGTAACCCCAAAAGTAATAGAGTGTCCTGGCAAGGCTTTGTATTGTGGCCTTAATACCTTGAAGATGTGTGATTTTATTTATACTTTGGATATCTGGGAGGCAAGAGTCCCACAGTTGGTTTGTTCTATTCTCCTGAAAGGGGCAATTTTAGACAATGGCCCAATTGTTTATAATAAACGTGAAAAAGGGGCTACTTGTTGGCCAGGATATCCAGCACTAAGATGACTGCCTAAAGTTTGCCAAGTGTGTTTTTTCTTGGTTCCCATCCTTTACTAAGGACATTCTGGCTAAGATGAAAATCTGCATTCCACTGAGCTCCATCATGTATGATGGTTAGCTGTGCTGTGTGCATAGTCTATGTACTCCCATTGCTATTCATTCAGTGAATCCCAAGTGGCTTCCCAGGTAGCCATGTGGACTAGGGGTGGCATCCTCTAGTACCATGGCATCTGGCAAGAAACAGAGGACAGGGAAAACCACATCTTCCTGCTGGTGGGATATGCCAGAGAGCACACGTTTGGCTCCATCCTGTCTGAAAGAGGCCTCAGGAGCTATGCTGCCTTTCTGATGTTCAGTTTCCATGACGCATAACTAGTAGGCAGCGGGTTATGGAAGGTCGCAGCAAGAGTCTCTGTTTTCCAGAGAACCCAGCATGTACTTCATTTGTTGTTTTAACAGAGTACAGAATGAGGCTAAAAGGGCAGTTTCTTACATCAGAGGCCCTTGGGTAACTTATAGCCATCCTACGTGGTCCAGAGACTCCAGGAGGCAACAAGAGGTAGCCAGTCTCTTGAGGGGTCTAGCAGGAGTGCCTGTTGATTTTAATTTGGAAGTAAAAATTTTAAATAAAGATAACGTCATCAGAACCCCTTAAGTACTAAAAGATATTGGACCTGTAGATCCTAAATGATTGTATCAAATGAATCTCCTTGGAGGAGGAAGTCATCCGTGTAATGTCATACCTGTTTCTGGAAGAAGGTGGATGCAGTGGAGATCCTATCTGCAAAGAACGTGTGCAAAGCTGTTTAAAGTACCCAATGGGTAGCCTGGAAAAGGTGCATTGTGTCACTTTGAGGTGAAGACAAACTGCAGCTAAGAGGCTGTTGAAATAAGCACTGAACAGAACACGTCAGCTAAATCTACAAGAGCAAAATATGTACCAGTTGTTGATTGAACAGAACCAGTAATTTTAATAATATTGGATACTGGGTATGAGGGCCACAATGGATATCAACATAATAGTGATCCATCATAGGGGTCCTTTTTATATTTTTGTTATATAAATTAATTTGTATGTTAATCTATAATAATAAAAACATAATATGCTAATTAGACCAACGTCGTTCTGGACGAAGCCAGGGCTGCGAGGGAAGCCTGGGTCCTGGGTGCCAGAGGGAAGCCAGTGCCGGCAGCCGAGGGAAGTAAGGCCTACTCTTGCACGAATTTTGTGCACCGGGCCTCTAGTTTAGTATAAACATTTTGGGCTTCTAATTAGATCAAATTATAAAATTTTGTTATTATATATGTATTTATTACTTAATTGCCTTTTATTTTCTCCCCTTGTAGCTAGGGGTCTGATTTTGTTTTTAAATCTGTAAGTAATCTAGGATTAGAACTATGTTTGCTCAACTGGCATTTGCCTATTGCCTAAGATTTAAAGTTCCTGTTTTTCCCTTTGGGCTTATAGTCATCAAAAGTAGCCATCTTTTTTCCTTTGTTTTCTTCCTTTTTCAGGCTCTTGCTTCTGAAACTGCAGCACATCTTTACTTTATTTGTCTGGCTGGTAAGAGGGAAAGGGGAGAGGCTGAAGGAGCCAGGTACCTCTAGGCAACCTCTCACTGGGAAGACATGGCTCCTATCTACAGAATAATCACCTCTTCCTCATACCCTGCCTTTTTTTTTGTTTTTTGTTTTTTGTTTTTTTTTTGAGAGAGGAAGAGAGAGAAACATCAGTTGGTTGTTTCCTGCACATGCCCCAACTGGGGATCAAGCCCGCAACTGAGGATAGGCCCTTGACCTGGAATCAAATCAGTGACCTCTGGGTACATGAGATGACACTCCAACCAACTGACACTCCAGTTACAGGGATAGGCCGGGGCACCCCACTTTTTTTTTTTTTTTAACGAAGTATTTTACAATGGCTTGTATTTCTAGGCAGCTAAACTTTTTCCTTTTGGATGTTTACCTGATAAGCTTCTGGTGGTGCCAATTGGCCTTTGCTGTGAGCTGTGCCCCCTTCCCTAGAGTGTCCCAATCAACCTTAGGCGAACTAGGAAAGCAATGGTGGCAACAGCTCTATTTGTGCATGAGACCCTTTGCATACTGACAAGCAGCAGCTCTTAGGAGAACCCATGCACATGTGGCAGAAGAAGTAAGGGAGTGGAGGGAGGAGAGGGGTTTCCATGAAATGACAGCATGTTGAATATCCCGTTATGTGTAACAAAGAGATGCTTGGAAGAATGCCACTAAAATGCCAGTGGTGGTTATCTCAGTTAGTATAATTCTGCATGACCATCACATTTTTTTTGAAAATGTTTTATGTTGCATGAATTTTTTGCAATGAACATGTATACCGTCATCTCCTGGTATTTGTAGGGAATTGGTTTCAGGACCCCCCCATGAAAACCAAAATCTGCCGTAACCGGTTTGGCTCAGCGGATAGAGCGTCGGCCTGTGGACTGAAGGGTCCCAGGTTCGATTCCGGTCAAGGGCATGTACCTTGGTTGTGGGCACATCCCCAGTGGGGGGTGTGCAGGAGGCAGCTGATTGATGTTTCTCTCTCATCAATGTTTCTGACTCTCTATCCCTCTCCCTTCCTCTCTGTAAAAAATCAATAAAATATATTAAAAAAAAAAAAGAAAACCAAAATCTAAGGATGCTCAAGTCCCTTATATAAAATGGTATAGTACACACATCTTCCCATTACTTTAAGTCATCTCTAGATTATTTCTAATACCTAATACAATGTAAATGGTTGTTATAATGTATTAGTAGGGAATAATGACAAGAAAAAAACTGTATGTGTTCAGTACAGACACAACCATCATAGGCCTAATTAGTAACAATGTTAGTAACTTTCTTTTTTGGGGAATACTTTTGATTCACAGTTGGCTGAATCTACTGATGTGAAACCCAGAGATGTGGAGAACGGACTGTATTTATATAACTAGAAAGAAGCAATACACTCTCTTGGGTTCTGACCTAGTTTGCAAAGACATTGCTAAACGCACCAAAAAGGTCAGAGTCGTTGGTAAATATGGGACCCGTTATGGTGCCTCCCTCAGGAAAATGGTGGAGAAAAGTGAAATCAGCCAGCACACCAAGTATACTTGCTCCTTCTGTGCAAAACCAGGATGAAGAGGTGAGCTGTGGGGACCTGGCATGAGAACAGTAGCTGGTGGTGCCTAGACCTACAACACCGTTTCTGCTGGCACAGTGAAGTCTGCCATCAGAAGACTGAAGTCTGCCATCAGAAGACAGAAGCTGCACAATTTGAAACATTACTAGCCTATAATAAATGGGTTAATTTATGTTAAAAAAAAGAAAAGGAAGCAATACAGTTATTTGCAGTTTTGAAGAAAGATTTATTTTTTTCTTAAAAGTAAAAAAAAAAAATTCCAATTTCAATAGCACTCTCAAAAGTCATAAGCCTCCTATCCTCACCAAGGGGAGTGAGGAAGTAAGAGTAATAGCTTAAGAAAATCAACCATAAAGTAAATGTATATAAAACATCTGTCCAGAAAGGTTTAATATGAGGTCCAGCACTTATACACTTAAAAACTCGACAACTGCATACTTGATATTCAAGCTCATAAAAACGTCTTTTAGACGTTTCTTGCTGATAAGAACCAGGAAGAAAGGAAATACAAGATTAGCTTTATGATAATAACTTATGGGTTGACACAAAAAAGAGTAGACAGTAAACTAGAAATTTTATGACATTTCACGTTTAAGCTGGTTCCCTGTCAGGAAATTTTCTGTCTTGATGAATGAAGTAGAACTTGGTCACATCTTAACAAGATTCAGAGAAAGGAAGTTCAAGTGTGAGTACAAGCTGCCATCTGCTGTGTTAAAATAAAGGCAACATGGGATTTTCCCCAAGTTAAAAAAATTCCTGTGGTGCACTTTTTGGATTATGGGAAGAACTGAATCCAAAAACATTTAACATAAAGCTAGACAACAGTCAACTAAATGAAATCACTACAAAAACCAAATACAGGAATAAGAAAGAAAAAAACATTTTTATGCTAACTTTTCAATTATTATTTTTTATATAGTCATCCTCAGTAAAATTGTCCTTGAAAGTGAAAATTAACAGACTGATGGTGTAGCCAGTGGACAGTCAGTGCTGTTAACCACCACTTGCTCATCCTCAGAGAGAGCATCACACAGTCCGCTCAAGACCCCACATGGGGTGCCGTGACTTATCTCCTTGTACTATAGCAATAGGGGCTGCCCTAGGTCACAGCAATTGGGATCAAGAGATATGTTTTGATTAAATATACTATATAGAAGTCTGTTTTAGGATTTCATGAAAATACTAATCACATTTTTTGATTGTTGTTAATCCTCACCTGAGGATATTTTTCCATTTAATTTTAGAGAGAGTAGAAGATAGGGGCAGAGACACAGAGAGAGAAATATCAATGTGAGAGAGACACGTCGATTGGTGGTCTCCTGCCCACATCCGGACCAGGGCTGGGGATCTAGCCTGCAACCAAGGTACATGCACTTGACTGGAATTAAACTCACGATTCTTCAGTCCAAGGGCTGGCGCTCTATCCACTGAGCCACACCAGCTAGGGCAATACTAATCACATTTTAAAATATGAGGAGAAAAATCATCCAAATTCAGAGCTAATTTAGCTATCACTGAACAGTTAAAAAAAAAACAACTGTAACAGTCCATTTTAAAATTTTCATTAATAAAGACACAAAGATACGTAGGATTGACATTCATCCTTCCTCATCACTGCTGCTCCAGGCATCTTCAAATGCTGGATTTAAATGTGATCTGGTTGAGGTCTAAAAAGGAGAGAAAGAAAGATTTGATTAATTTATCTCATGATTTTAGTTATGAATAAATATAGTTCACAATATACTTATGAAATATATCAGATAAAAAACAATTAGATATTTTGAAAGAAATAATTGTTAATTATAAAACAAAGGTAATGTAAGAAACACCTCACATACTATCCTACCTAATAAAGGGTAATATGCAAATTGACCATCACTCCAATACACAAGATGGCCACCCCCATGTGGTCAAAGATGGCCACCACAAGATGGCCAGCAGGGGAAGGCAGTTGTGGGTGGTCAGGCCAGCAGGGGAGGGCTGCTGGGAGGGACCAGGCCTGCAGGGGAGGGCAGTTGAGAGTGACAGGCCTGCAGGGGAAGGCAGTTAGGGGTGACCAGGCCTGCAGGGGAGGGCAATTGGGGGCAATTGGGCCAGCAGGAGAGCAGTTAGGCATCGATCAGGCTGGCAGGGGAGTAGTTGGGGGTGATCAAGCTGGCAGGCAGAAGTGGTCAGGGGCAATTAGGCAGGCAGGCAGGCGAGCAGTTGGGAGCCAGCAGTCCTGGATTGTGAGAAAGATGTCCGACTGCCTGGTGGGATCAGGTGTAAACGGGCAGTCGGACATCCCTCAAGGGGTCCCAGATTGGAGAAGGTGCAGGCTGGGCTGAGGGACACCGCTCCCTCCTGTGCACAAATTTTGTGCACCAGGCCTCTAGTATAAGATAACATAACTTCATTTTAAATAGACATACCAGACTTTATCTAAATTATCTACATTTCCCTCAAAGCAGTTACCTCACAACACATACATAACATGTGAGCTCATGAGAGTGTGTGCATGGGCACTTGTGCACCACACACACACACCATGATGCTATTGCTTAATGTATTTCTGCAACTCTTTGGAATTATCTGGAGAAAGTAACAAATTACCATCCATATAGCTAAGACTGAAATCAGGTCTACAGTCTGACTAGACAACTTTTTATTGTTTGGATGGACCTGACTTTTATAAATAAGCAAATATCCAAAAATGAAGAATAAGGTATTCATCAACCTGAGTAATACCATTTTTGGTTCAAAAAGTAATTTAGGTTATAAGCTGTGAGGTTTATTTATTTATTTTTTATGGTTGGTAAGGGGGTTCAGAAGCAATGCAAAAATGTGTCAGAAATGGTAACATGTTTGTCATTAGCACTAGGTTTCCCTGGGAGTTTTCTTGGGTGCATGCATTTGGGTGATGATTATTTAAAACAATAAAACATCACAGTATTCTTACAACTTTAGAGTCATACCTAATAAAGGTAATCAGAAACTAGAGGAATTTTAATTATTTGTGGTATTTTTAAATCAACTCACTTTTTTAGGAAACATTTTAAATGGTTACCTTCTTATTCTCTGGCAAATGACTGAAAGGCTTTAAGATGGTCTCATTTTTTTTTTTTTTTGAGTGTCCGGGCATTATGAGCCAGGTTTACTTCTTATTCTGCAGCTTTTACATTTGCTACAAGGCCCCAAATTACCACCAAGACTACTCAGATTATCTTACATGTATTGCTTTTTACAACATACAGCAATATTTTATGATAAGGGTAATCCCTAGTGTATGTCTGAGAATGTTCATTTCCTTTTTGATGACCAGGATGACAAAATTTTATAGTTCAAACAATGATAATGGTAGAAAAAGTAGACTTTCCAGTAAATACCCAGAGTATCAGCCAGGATGGTTGTAAACAATATATTAATTTAGGTATTCTTTATCGCTGTCCTATAGCTCAGAGTCTATTACTAACCTAATGTTGGCTATTATCACTATTAACTATTACTAAACCTAATGTTGACTGTCATCACTTAGGTATACAAATGAAATTCCATTGTACCTCAAATGTCCAGATACCAAACTGTTACGAAATTTCAGCTAACTATTCACTTATTCCTCGCAGCAGTCTATGTGTTTGCAAGAGTAGCATACTTAACTGTATTCATTTATTCTTTCATCCAAATGTTTACTGGGGTTATAACTTAACTACTAGGTTATCTAGTGAGAGTTTATTCAAAGATGCATTGTCCTTAAGGGCAAGGTGATTCCTTGTCCCTACTCTATCTTTGGAAGTCTTTAACTCTGCCTTACACATCTACCAAAAACATCCCTAGTTGGATAAAGCATATAAAGGTCATGCCTCCAAATTCCATTATGGAAGACCATTATGTAACCTATTAAACATTTAAATTTCATTTTGGAGACTCAACAGACAGGTAAAATTATATTTTACTGTATATTATTTTTGAGCAAAGAAACAAAAATAATTAAGTGAAAATTGAAATGTAGTTGTATATAAACGTTACTGTTTACAGTAGTAACAATACAGTAGTAACATTACTTCTTATACTGTAATGTATTATAGGAAGTGTATTTTATTGCTAAAAATCACAAATAAAACATCATACTTTTAGTTAAAAGCTGCAGTAAAAATATGGATGGATGTGGTACACATATTACTGGCTTGGGACTCACTGATTAAGTGTAACTACCAACAGTTTTCTCTACAACATCTCCTCCTAGTGGACATCCTTCCTATGCTTGAACATCTCTACCTTACCAGGCTGCCTGTTCTATTGACAGATAACTGCAAATGTCATGGAGATCGGAAAGCATGAGTTTAGAGTGGATCTAATCCAGGTCCAAAAACTGGGAAAGAAGAACAGAAACAAGCATCTACCACACATACATCTTGATAAATCCTAAATTTCTTAATGGTCATTACTGGAAAGTCTTCATAGGTAGAATATAGGGTTGTTAGTGTCAGCAAGTAATTATACACTTGCATAAATGATAAATAAAACAGTTCTATATTGTGTGACCCAAAATGAAGTAAGATTCTTCGTGAGAGGTCAGATTTAGACTATAATGTAGTTGACCTATAGATCTCAGAAAGGAAAAATTGATTAAGAGTTATATAGGCTTGCTTTGACCACAACCATTTTAGGAAGAAGAGGCCAAAAGGCAGATTACTGATATAATAAAACAGCCTGTCAATTAAATAACAGAATTTATACTTCAAAACCATAAAATTTGTTCCTATTATCCAATGCCCATCAAGTTTCTAATGCAGAACTAAATTCCTCCCCTATCTAGGATTTCAGAAGAAACACCCATAATGGATTATATCTTGGTTGATGGGGAAGTAAATCTCACCTCAGGGTGAATCTGAAAGGGATCCTAAAAACGATTTTTGCTTTAATGATATAAACTTGTCTCAGACCACTAATAAATGGCAAAATGGGGATTCAAATCCAGTTACCTACCAGTTTTATTATTACTTAATTTACCTGAAACTAAAGACTAAGTGAGTGTGTGTATGTGTAGTTGCCTCTCTGGGAAACTGCAGGAGTTACTTATTTTATAGTTGAGATGGAAAACATTTAAATATGAGTTAAACAGTAAATATACATGTCAGGAACAGAGTCTTGTATAGACGGACTTCTCCACTGGGTATCTGTAAAATGATAACATTCATGTTCTACCTACATTCACAGAAATCTTTCAAACTAAAGTTCTGTGAAAATAATCTTAGCACATACCATTTTATATTAATACTAGAGGCCCGGTGCACAAAAATTTGTGCACTCGGGGTGGGGGGGAGTCACTCAGCCCAGCCTGCATCCATTTGCAGGACCACTTGGGGATGTCCACCTGTTGACTTAGGCCCACTCCCTGGGGGATCAGGCCTACGCTTGCAGTCAGACATCCTTCTGGCAGTCAGGGAGCCCTCGGGGGATGTCCAACTAAAGGCTTAGGCCCCCAAGGGATTGGGCCTAAACCATTAGTTGGACATTCTTAATGCTGCCACGGAGGTGGGAGAGGCTCCTGCAACCACCTCTGCGCTAGCCAGCTATGAGCCAGCTTCTGGCCGAGTGGCACTCCCCATACGGAAGTGCACTGACCACCAGGGGGCAGCTCCTGCATTGAGCGTCTTCCCCCTGGTGGCCAGTGCGCATCATAGCAACCGGCCATTCTGCCGTTCAGTCAATGTGCATATTAGCCTTTTATTATTATTATATAGGATGTCCCTATTTCCCCCCTTTTGCCCCCTCTACCCAGCTCTTGCCCCCCACTTCTCTCTGGCCATCACCATACTGTTGTCTGTGTCCATGGGTTGTGCATATATTTTCTTTGGCTAATCCCTTCTTTAAATTCACTTCTTTAAATTTTTATTTTCAGATATATTTTCTATTATATCATTTAGAATTAAGATTTTTAATTGAACCCTTGTAAATTTTAGCACAATTTAATAAATTATGCTAAAAGCAATTAGGAGGTTTTTCATGTAATGCAGATAAATTTCAATTAATATTTTATTAATTTTTAATTTTTTAATATTTTAATTTGAAATAATCTCATACATGTAAAAAAACTATAATATACTACAGCATATTATATGTACCCTTCACCCAATTTCTTAGGTGTTAATAATTTAAACATAACCATTATACAACTAACAAAATTTGGAATATATTTTTCTTATAATGTCTTTAATGTTACTTAATCCATTTACTTTGTTTTTGTTAATCTTCACCCAAGGATATTTTTCCATTGAATTTTAGAGAGAGTGAAGGGAAAGGGAGAGACATATTGATTGGTTGCCTCCTGCACATGCTCTGATAGGGACTGGGGATCAAGCCAGCAACTGAGGTACATACCCTTAACTGGAATCTAACCTGGGACCCTTCAGTCCACGGGCTAATGCTCTGTCCACTGAGCAAAACAGGTTGCAGCTTAATTCATTTACTTTTAATCTATATGTGTCTTTATATTTAAAGTGGGTTTTGTTCTTGATTCACCCTCATAATCTGTCTTCTAATTGGTGCATTTATGCCACTGACTTTCAGAGTGCTTACTGATAGAGTTACTACCATATCATGCGGCTTCTGGGGTCACCCACGGGGCCTGGATGGTGGCTCACGATGGCGGCTTGCGCTGTCCTGCCCTGCCTGCAGTATGCAAATTAGCCGCCATCTTTGTTGGCGGTTAATTTGAATATCTTGCTGATTAGCCCATGGGAGGCGTAGCAAAGGTATGGTCAATTACCATGTTTGTCTATTATTAGATAGGAGGATGAGAATGATTGCTATCTTAAAGCAAAACAGTATATTTTGAAAGATAAGGATTTACAGCTCTAAAACAAAAATAAAGCTAACTTGCGTATCTCTATTTTATTTTCTCCTTATTCAGGTGAACTTCTCATATACAAAAATTGTTCTAGATGAGGAGTTCAAACTATGACTACATAATAGGGAAATAAATAATCATAATAACATCCTATCTTTATAAAATAAGCATTTTAATTTTCTTCTATTGTCCTTTTTCCAAACATACATCATAGTAGATTAACTTTTATTTTCATTTGGTAAATTATTGTTATACTTCCTAACTGGATCTATACTGTTTTAACTTGGATTTAATGTATATAGTGATTTCCAAACAGCAGGACATAGTAATTAAATAATAATGCAAAATAAATGGCTGAATCAAATTACTTAGCCACACTGAGCTTTCTACAGAAGAATATTCGGTCACTTAAAGCTGCTATGCACTAAAACTAAACAGGGCCATAATAAACCAATTAGACACATGATGAAATCTGGAGATATTCATACAGCGTTTAGCCAGCCACTTGAAGATTTGTCATTGTCTTTTTTTTCTCTTTCATTTAGATTAGGGCCAAAATAAAATAATTAACAGGCAATAAGGCGATTAGCAGTGCTTGGTAAAAGAATATCTTTGGTACGAAAGATATCACCTACAGATAGCTTGACATAAATGGCCGGTTGCTCAGTGGTTAGAGTGTCAACCCATGGACCAAAGGGTCTCGGATTCAATTCTCCATTAGGATTCAATTCTCTGTCAAGGGCATGAACTTCGGTTGCAGTTTCAATCCCTGGCACCTGAGGTCGCTGCAACATGTGGGAAGCAACCAATCAATATGAAAGAGACACATTGATGTCTCTCTCTCTCACTTTTTCTCTTTCTCACTTTCCCTTTCTCTCTCTCCCTCTTCCTCCGTTTCACTCTCTCAAAAAATCAATGAAAAAAATATCCGCACGTGAGGATTAACAACAACAGCAAAAAGTAAAATAATACAGAGTCTACTACTTAAGACTATGGATTCATCTTTGTTTACACATCACATTTTTAAGGCATTTTAGTCATACTGTCATATTTGTACCAATTTATGCTCTAAGATAGGAACTAACAGACTGCTTGCTATGTAAATTGGTAATATTTGACAGTATGAAAAAAGAGCCTTAGAAATGTCACCTATTCTATCCAAAGAAATAATCAGAAATATAAATAATTTATGAACATCTCTGATTTGTTAATAATGATCAAAAGAAATGCCTATATAAATGAGTAAATATTTACAAGTAAATTGTGGTATATAAATGACAGAATGCTATATTATTAAAACAATAGTTATTAACATGAAAAAGGCTTATTGTACAATATTAAGTGAGAAAAGTAGGATACCAAGTTGTATGTCCAAGCATGATATTAAATGTGTTAAAAAAGACACATGCACAGAAAAAAGTAGTAAATAAAAATGTTAGTAATTAATTTAACTTTTAGAAATTTGTTCCTCTTTTAATATTTTCCTGAAATTGTCAAGTGTCTTATAAAAGGCAAATTATTTTTAAAATCAGAAAATAGAAAGAAATGCTTTAAAAATTTCTCCCACATAAAGTAAATAAACTTTTCTTAATGATTTAGAAGTCACTGTACAAATTTGTACAAATAATATTTACCTCCTCCTCATCAGGCACTGGTTCATTTAAGGATGGTACCCAAGCAAGGATATTGCAGTCTCTGCTACCACTGTAAAGTTCCTGTAACACAGAAAGCAAAGATGTGACTGTGAGTTAATTTAAAGCTGGTACTAATTTGAAACACTTTAACCACTCATATTCAATATAGTACTGGAAGTCTTAGCCAAGCAATCACATGAGAAGAAAAAATAAAAGGCATCCAAATTGGAAAGGACGAAGTAAAACTGGTCTAAAAACATGTCATTATTTACAGATGACATGATACTGTAGAGAACCCTAAAGATTCCACACACACACACACACACACACACACACACACAAAATACTGGAACTGATAAATTCAGCAAAGTAGTATGATACAATATAAATATCCAAAAATTGCTTGCATTTTATATACCAATAATGAACTATCATAAAGGGAAGATATGAAAACAATCCCACTTATAATTGCACACAAAAAATAAAATACCTAGGAGTAAATTTAACCAAGGAGGTAAAAGATGTGTACTTGAAAAATTTTAAAACACTGAAGAAATGGAAAAAGACATAAATAAATGGGGGTATATACAGTGCTTTTGGATAGAAAGAATTAATACCATTAAAATGTTCATACTAACCAAAGCAATCTAAAGATTCAGTGCAATTCCTATCAAAATGCCAATGGCGATTTTCACAGAACTGGAACAAATAATCCAAAAATCTACACTAATAAAAGAGAAAAATGGTAATTGGCGTACGACGATACCCTTTTCATTGGCTAATCAGGGCTATATGCAAATTAACTGCCAACTAAGATTGGCAGTTAACTGCCAACAAGATGGTGGCTAATTTGCATATGTAGGCACAATGCAGGGAGGCGAAAGGGAAAGCAGGAAGAAGCCCCCTGCCACTGACAGTGATTGGAAACCCAGGGGGGAGCTAAGAGCTGGGGGGCAGGGCAAAGGCGGCCCATGGGCCGCCTTTGCCCTGCCCCCCAGCCATGATCGGAGAATCAGGCGCCTTTGCCGCCCTGGCCAGTGATAGCAGGAAGTAGGGGTGGAGCCAGCGATGGGAGCTGGACACGGTAGAAGCTGGCAGTCCCGGGAGCTAGGGGTCCCTTGCCTGGGCCTAAAGCGGAGCCCACGATCGCGGGGCCGCTGCAGCTGCGGGTCCCCGCTGCCTGAGCCGGACGCCTCAGCCAGAGGCGTTAGGCCTGGGCAGGGGTCGGCCGATCCGGTGATTGGTGATCAGAGGGTGATGAGGGTCAACTCCTCTGGCCGAGGCATCAGGCCTGGGCGGGGGGCTGAGCCGGGGATTGGGGAGATATGATGGTCCCCTTGCCCAGGCCTGAAGCCTGGGTCAGAGGCGTCAGGCTTGGGCGGGGGAGGAGCAAGCGATCAGAGGGAGATGGGGGTCCCCTGCCCAGGCATGATTCCTGGGCCAGAGGCCTCAGGCCTGGGCGGGGGCCAGAGCCAGTGATCGGGGGGAGATGGGGGTCCCCTGTCCAAGCCTGACACCTCTGGCGGAGGCATCAGGCCTGGGCAAGGGGCTGATCAGGTGATCAGAGGGTGATGGGGGTCTACGCCTCTGGCTGAGGCATCAGGCCTGGGCAAGGGGCAGAGCCAGCAATCGGAGGGGTCTGGGGGTCCCCTGCCCAGGCCTGATGCCTGGGCCAGAGGCATGAGGCCTGGGCTGGGGGCAGAACCAGTGATGGGGGGAAATGAGGGTCCCCTTCCCAGGCCTGACACCTCTGTCAGAGGCATCAGGCCTGGGCAAGGTGCCGATCCTGCGATTGGAGGGTGATGGGGGTCAACGCCTGAGGGCTCCCAGTATGTGAGAGGGGGCAGGCTGGGCTGAGGGACACTCCCCCCCCCCAGTGCACGAATTTCGTGCACCGGGCCCCTAGTGTATATATAAAACAAAAGACCCCAAATAGCCTTAGCAATCTTGAGAAAGAATAACAAAGCGAGTTATCACACTACATGATATCAAACTCTACTAAAAGGCTATAATAATCAAAATAGCATGGTATTGGCCTAAAAACATATACATAGATCAATGGAACAGAATAGAGAGCCCAGAAATAAACTAATCCCTATATGGTCAATTAATATGTGATAAAGAATGTAAGAACATACAATGGGGTAAAGACAGTCCATTCAATAAAAGGTGCTGATAAATTTAACATGAGAGAGAAAAAAAAGAGAAACTAGAAGGCCTTCTTATATCATACACAAAAATAAACTCAAAATGGGTTAAAGAATTAAATGTTAGTCCGGCCGCTTGGTTCAGTGGTTGAGTCAAGAAGTTCAAGGTTCGATGCCTGGTCAGGCACATGCCCAGGTTGTGGGCTCAATCCCCATGGTGGGGCATACAGGAAGCAGCCAATCAATGTTTTTCTCTCATCATTGATATTTCTATCTCTCTCTCCCTCTCCCTTCCTCTCTGAAATAAATAAAAACATATTTTTAAAAAAGAATTAAATGTCAGACTCAAAACCATAAAATTCCTAGAAGAAAACATAGGAAGTTAAATCTCTAATATTTCTCGTAGTCATGTTTTTTCTGATATATCTCATTGGGCAAGAGAAACAAAGGAAAAAAATAAACAAATGGGACTACATCAAACAAAAAAAGCTTTTGCACAGCAAAGGTAACCGTCAAGAAAATAAAAAGACAACTTACTGAATGGGAGAAGATATTTGCCAATGATATATCCAATAAGGGGTTAATATCTAAAATTTATGAAGAACTCCTACAACTCACCAATAAAAAATCAAACAATCCAATTTAAAAATGGACAAAGAACCTGAATAGACACTTCTCCAAAGAGGACATACAGATGGCCAATAGACATATGAAAAGATGATCGACATCACTAATCATAAAAAATGCAAATTAAAACCACAATAAAATGTCACCTCACCCCTGTCAGAATAGCCACCATCAATAATCAAGTACTGGTGAGGATGTGGAAAAAAGGGAATCCTTGTGCACTGCTGGTGGGAATGCAAATTGGTGCAGCCCATACAATATGGAGGGTCCTCAACAAATTAAAAATGGAACTGCCTTATGAACTAGCAATTAAATTTCTGGGTATATACCCGAAGAAACCCAAAACATGAATTCAAAAAAACATACGCATCTGTGTGTTCATTGCAGCATTATTTACTATAGCCAAGATATGGAATCAACCTCAGGCCCATCAATAGACACGTGGATAAAGTGGTGGTACATATATACTATGAAAGGAAAAAGCTTCCCATTTGTGACAGCATAGAGAGATCTAGAGGGTATTAGGCTAATAAGTCAGAGAAAGACAAATACCATATGATTTCACTTATATGAGGAATCTAAATCTACACTAATAAAAGAGAAAAATGGTAATTGGCGTACGGCGCTACCCTTTTCATTGGCTAATCAGGGCTATATGCAAATTAACTGCCAACTAAGATGGCAGTTAACTGCCAACAAAGATGGCAGCTAATTTGCATATGTAGGCACAAAGCAGGGAGGCGAAAGGGAAAGCAGGAAGAAGCCCCCTGCCACTGACAGTGATCTGAAACCCAGGGGGGAGCTAAGAGCTGGGGGGCAGGGCAAAGGCGGCCCCATGATCGGAGAATCAGGTGCCTTTTCCGCCCTGGCCAGTGAGAGCAGGAAGTAGGGGTGGAGCCAGCGATGGGAGCTGGGCACGGTAGAAGCTGGCAGTCCCGGGAGCTAGGGGTCCCTTGCCTGGGCCTAAAGCGGAGCCCACGATCACGGGGCCGTTGCAGCTGCGGGTCCCCGCTGCCTGAGCCGGACGCCTAGGCCAGAGGCGTCCTGCAGGGGCAGGGGTGGAGCCTGCGCGATCGCGGCGCCCCCCGCTGCCACTGTGGGTCCCAGTTGCCTGGGCCGGACGCCTAGGCCAGAGGCGTTAGGCCTGGGCAGGGGCAGAGCCTGCAACCGCGGGGAGTTGGGGGTCCCCTGCCCAGGCCTAACGCCTCGGCCAGAGGTGTTAGGCCTGGGCAGGGGCAGAGCGGGAGATCGCAGGGAGCTGGGAGTCCCCTGCCCAGGCCTAATGCCTCAGCCAGAGGCGTTAGGCCTGGGCAGGGGCGGAGCCTGCAACCGCAGGGAGCTGGGGATCCCCTGCCAAGGCCTGACACCTCTGCTGGAGGCCTCAGGCCTGGTCAAGGGGCTGATCTGGTGATTGGTGATCGGAGGGTGATGAGGGTCAACTCCTCTGGCCGAGGCCTGATGCCTGGGCCAGAGGCATCAGGCCTGGGTGGGGGGCGGAGCCGGGGATTGGGGGGATATGATGGTCCCCTTGCCCAGGCCTGAAGCCTGGGCCAGAGGCGTCAGGCTTGGGCGGGGGGTGGAGCAAGCGATCAGAGGGAGATGGGGGTCCCCTGCCTAGGCATGATTCCTGGGCCAGAGGCCTCAGGCCTGGGCGGAGGCCAGAGCCAGTGATCGGGGGGAGATGGGGGTCCCCTGTCCAAGCCTGACACCTCTGGCGGAGGCATCAGGCCTGGGCAAGGGGCCGATCCTGCGATTGGAGGGTGATGGGGGTCAACGCCTGAGGGCTCCCAGTATGTGAGAGGGGGCAGGCTGGGTTGAGGGACTCCCCCTCCCACACACACACACCCAGTGCACGAATTTCGTGCACCGGGCCCCTAGTAACAAAATAAACAAATAAAATGGAAACAGACTCATAGATATAGAAACCAGACTGATGGTTGCCAGAGGGGAGGTGAATTGGAGAACTGTGGGGAAAGGTGGATAAATTAAGAAGTACAAATTGATCATGAGGATGTAAAATACAGCATAGGGAGTATAGTCAATAATACTGTAATAACTATGTACAGTGCCAGGTGGTACTGGAAGTTTAGGAGGACCACTATGTAAAGTATATGATTATCTAACCACTACGCTGTACACCTGAAATTAATATAAAATAATGCTGAATATAAACTATAATTGAAAAATTACAGCAAAAAATAAAAAAATTACAGCAAAAAATCAGGAAATTCACATTGATATATTACTATCAGCTAATACTTAGATCCCATTTAAGTTGCAACAATTGTCCCCAAAATGACCTTTAGAACAAAAGGATCCAGTTTAAAAAGCACATGCTGCCCTTAGTTGTCATATCTCTTTACTTTCCTTCAATCTGAACAGTTCTTCAGTCTCTGGCTTTCCTGACCACGACAATTTTAAAGATATACACCAGTTACTTTGTAGAAAGTCTCTCAAATTTTGTCTTACATTTTCTTATAACTAAATTCTGGTGATGCATCTTTGCCAGGAATATCACAGCATTGATGTCCCATAACTAGAGTATTAACTTTGATCATTTGATTAGGGTAATGTATGCCAGGTTCTTTGAAGGTAAAAGTACTCATTTTGCCTTTTTAATTAATACTTTGTAGTGTGGTACTTTGAGATATGTAAATATCCTATTCTTCATCAGACTTTCAATTTATTAGTTTACTTATACCAGAATGGATTTGTGCATCCTTAATTTAATCAACGGGTTACAAACCATTATTATCTTTATTTATTTTCATGTTGGGTATATCTTGTTATATTTATGATAGAACTAGAGGCCCGGTGCACGAATTCGTGCACAGGTGGGGTCCCTAGGCCTGGCTGGAGATTGGAGTCAATCAGGGCCAGCCAGGGGAAGGGACCATTGGAGGTTGGCTGTGGGAGCACACTGACCACCAGGGGGCAGCTCCCGCGTTAAGCGTCTGCCCCCTGGTGGTCAGTGCGCATCATAGTGACCAGTCGTACAGTTGCATAGGCTTTTATATATGTAGATTACTATAAGTATCAGTTTTGTTTTCAGACAGTGAGTTTTGTGTAACATTTAATTTGGAAAAGGTTTCTAATGCTAAATGGATGTAGAAGTGCAACTTTTTAAAAAAAAATATATTTCATTGACTTTTTACAGAGAGGAGGAAGGATAGTTAGAAACATCGATGAGAGAAAAACATCGATCAGCTGCCTCCTGCACACCCCCCACCGAGGATGTGTCCGCAACCAAGGTACATGCCCTTGACTGGAATCGAACCTGGGACCCTTCAGTCTGCAGGCCGACGCTCTATCCACTGAGCCAAACTGTTTAGGACCTCCCTTTTACTTTTGAGATTTATAATTATCTTCCTTTCCCAGAAATCATAATTGATGAAATGGCGTAAGAGTTGGAAGCTTTCTGATATAGTGCAATGATTCAAATCTGAGGACATAGCATATAGAAATGGTATTTGCCAGGAGGCAACTGGCCCCAGGTTTCTGGCTGTCCCAGGCTTACCCCAACTATTCCAGGGATGGAGGGGAATCAATATTTTCACACTTTCAATCCATTCTAGGCACAACTGCTAGGAAGCTCTGATGTGTTGGAAACAATGATTTATAGTCAGAATACCTGGATTAAAATCTTGGCTGTGTCTCTGTCTCTGGACAAGAAAAGAGGTGCAATATTCTAATAATTTATTTGAATGAATAATCATTCTCTGTCAGTAACTACTTGCAAGTTTGAGACATGTCATGGCATCTCTCTGGTGGCTTTAATTTTCTTCTCCCAGAAGTAACACTAAAAATATTTAACTACTAGTACACCAGGACACTGATTAATCAGAAGAGATACTGGCCATAAGGTAGAAGCAGGTCCCTTTTAGTTTGTTGGGTTGAGGTGAGGTCTGGGAGACCCCAAGGGAGAGGGTGAAGCTAGAGGTCACTTAGGGATCTTGGTGCAACAACTATTTAACAGACAGTAGGACATGTATTTGAATATTTTAATAATGGGTATTGCCATAATGATGCATGCTGGCTGAAAAATCAGCCCTATATATCTTACAGCATAGTGTCAGGCACAAATTAATCAGTACTAATAATTGAGTAAGAGCTCCATTGGGTGGCACTTCAGTCACTCCTAGCTCTAATATTCCATAATTTTCATTCTATCAGTATTTAACTTTCATGAGCCTCATTTTCCTCTTCTACAAAACAGTGTGAATACCAACACTCTTGCTATATTAGACTCATTTAAAGAAGTACATGAAGTAATTTCTGTAAATGTTCTCTGAAAAATCAATCCACTCCATGGGTGAGATGAAAGAGAAAGGTCACGATGTTAAACTAACAGTTATAGATACGTATTTAAGAAATTATGTAAGTTGCATTAACTCAAAAGCAAATTTACTAGCTACTGGCAGAAAATAAGGAAGAAATAAACAAAATTTGACACAGACTCATATATACATAAATCAAGATACACAAACTGTATTTTAATATTAGACACATATATTCTATTTTCCCAAAAATATTGTTTGCAAGAATTTATTTTAATTTGCCCAAGGTTTTCTAAATAAATGGAGCCCATTTGCAAAAGAAAGAATTTATCTCAATGAAGCTGTTGAGTATTATATATTGATTCATATATATATCCTATACCACCTAAAAATATATTCTATATTAGCCTTTATTAATGAACCCTAATTCAAATGTGAATTAAAAATATAATTCCTCATAATTAAATTATAATTTATTCTGATACACACACACACACACACACACACACACATATACATTTTATATACAACGAGTCTGGCAAACTAACTACCTGAATATTTTAAATTCCCATTGGTATCATTCTTACCTGAAAATTAGACTGAAATACACAGCAGTCAACACTTTTATAATGTCCCTTAAGCATAGTTATCTGTTCTCCTGAGTAAATTGTATAAACAGCAATGGTGCTACCATATGGTACAAAAACAAATTCTGAACTGCAGCCACAGGAGACGGCGAATTTCAATCCTTTCCTACTGTCATTATAAACTTTTCCGTAATTCACCTGTGGGATGTAAAATCACAAAGTTACTTCTTAAATCTGAATTAAAAAGATAAAGACTAGAAATATTTACTTGAAATATTAGAATATACTATAAAAGGGTTCTTACATATCTAAAGAAAATGACCAATGCCCTAATATAAATAAGGGCCAATGACATAAATGTACATTTCAAAGAAGGAAATACAAATAGTAAAAAACCCCACAAAAAAAAAATGTTCACATTTCAACCTTGATAGAAATAAAAAGACAATTAAGGCATCCTTAAAGAATAATTCTCACCCTAGCCGGTTTGGCTCAGTGGATAGAGCATCAGACTGTGGACTGAAGGGTCCTGGGTTTGATTCCAGTCAAGGACATGTACCTTGGTTGCAGGATCCCGGCCCTGGTCGGGAGCATGTGGGAGGCAACCAACCGATATGTCTCTCTCATGTTGGTGTTTCTCTCTGTCTCTCCCTCTCCCTTCCACTCTCTCTAAAAATCAGTGGGGAAAAAATATCCTTGCGTGAGGATTAAAAAAAAGAAGAAGAAAAAGAGTTCTCAACAATTTAGGAAACATTTTAAGAAACCATAACACACTCAATATGGGTATAAGGGAGGTAAACATGGAGGCACTTAATTTGGGCATTCCTTCTAAAGGCCAAATGGTTTATTATGCAACAAAAATACAAAGATACTGTACTTGGTGGGAAATAACCTTTTATTTTAAAACATTTTAAATTATGGTAAAATATATATAACATAAAATTTGCAATCTTAATCATATTTAAGTGTGCAGTTCATTGACATTAAGCACATTAACAACTGTACAACCATCACCACCATCAGTGTTCACAAGTCTTTTCATTTTACAAAACTGAAACTCTGTACCCATTAAACAACAAAGATATTCTTATTCCTTAACCTAGTAACTACTCCTAGGAATTTATCTTAGGGAAATAATTAAACAGCAGAAAGCTGTATGCCAAGAGGAATTCAATGCAGCATTAATTCAAATGGCAAAATAACTGAGATTATATGTAAATTTCTAGTAATGTTACATAAATTCTATAGTTTATATAGCAATTAAAAATGATAATTATGAAAATTATGCAGAAAATAGAAATGCAGAATTCTCGGCCCTATCCCAATCCTACTGAACTAGAATCTTTATTTTAACAAGACCCCTATGTGATTTGCTACAGAATAGATGGACCCAGAGGATATTATGCTAAGTGAAATAAGTCAGAGAAAGACAAATATCATGTGATTTCATCTAAAGAACAATATGAATGAACAAACAGAAAGGATATATGCACCCCTATGTTCATAGTAGAACAATTTACAATAGCTAAGATTTGGAAACAGCCTAAGTGCCCATCAGCAAATGAGTAGATTAGAAAACTGTGGTACATCTATACCACGGAATACTATGCTGCTATAAAAAAGGAGGAATTCTTACCATTTGCAGCAGCATGGATGGAACTGGAGAGCATTATGCTAAGTGAAATAAGCCAGTCAGAGAAAGATAAATATCACATGATCTCACTCATTTGTGGAATATAATGAACAACATAAACTGGTGAACAAAAATAGAACCAGAGTCACAGAAGCATCAAACTAGCTGTCCAACCTATGAGGGAAGGTGGGGGGTGAGGGGGTAAGAGATCAACCAAAGGACTTGTATGCGTGCATATGGACATAACCAATATTATGGTTGGGGGGGGGGGTGAGGGCATGTGCTGGGGGTTGGGGGCGGCCAGGGAGAGGTCAATGGAGGTGGAAAAGGAGACTTATGTAATACATTAAATAATAAATAATTAAAAACAAGAAGCTGTGACTCAGAGTTAAGAAATAGAGTCAGACAAGAAACAGAGTTAAATCTACAGGGGAAAAAAAATCAAGTGGTATATGACACAGATCCATTTCTTTAATTTATATTCAAAAGGTGGAAGTTTTTAAAATTTCTTACTAGTGTGTTTTCTCCATTGGAACTATTCCAGAGCCTCATTCGATTATCAGTACCAACAGTCAGCAGGTGAAGCCCATCACTTGTAAAACATAAGCCATTAACTTTCCCATTATGAGCAGTGTTTGCTGCAATGAAAAATACAATTCAGTTTACCTGTTCTTGTATTCAGCACATATTTAACACCTGATGACCTACTTATTTAAACACATTAAAGGACAACTATCTGAATTACTTAAAATACATCAGTTGATTATATTTAACATTCATCATCCCTCTGATTATTTGAATATGGTAAGCTATAAAAATTAGAACCATAAAAATAGAGGAAAACTAAAAAGTCAAATGGAAAAAAATCTTGCCAAATATATTTGTCTTCAAAGAGTAAGCTGTGTGCCCAGCTGCCGTGGCTCAATGGTTGAGTGTCGACCTATGAACCAGGAGGTCACGGCTTGATTCTTGGTCCAGGCACATGCCCGGGTTACAGGCTCAATCCCTAGTAGGGGCCGTGAAGGAGGCAGCTGATCAATGATTCTCTCTCATCATTGATGTTTCTATCTCTCTCTCCCCTTCTCTGCCTTTCTGAAATTAATTTAAAAAATACATATAAAAGGTATTTAAGCTGTCCTATAAAACTCAAATACATAGTTTAACACAAAAAATTTAAACACCTTTCAAAATTCTTATATACTATTTCCATTTTTAATCTAAAAATCATCCCAAGGACTATTAAAAATCATTAATACTAGTATTTCCTATTTAAAAAACTTTAACAGAAGATAACTATTCTAATCTCACAATCAAAATTTATATTACTTTCAAAATAAACAACTTTGAGAAAGCATCATTCTCAATAGCCTGATTAATTTAAGTAAACAGATTATGAAAACAATTAAAGATTTTATATATTTCATCCTAATTATTTCTGGTCCAGGATTAATTCTGAATCAGAATTTTAACCTACACAAAAATGAAATTCTATTGTAAAAATACAATTGAGGTACTTTATCACCTGGATTGCAGCTGACACATTTAACACAACTTGCAAATTTTGTTTTGACATAATGGCCATTAACTATTACTACTACTTTAATTTATTAGAACTTCCTAAGTGGCACTGAATTTGTATTAGTTAGTGTAATTGGAAAGAAAAAAAAAGGTAACAAATTAATCCAGAAAAGTTTCTACACTTGAAAATTCAGGGACGGATGAAATGCCATACTAACTTGTACTTTGAAGAAAGACAGCAATAATTTATTTTAATTAAGAAATGGATTTAATATGAATGCCTTTTTTTAAAAAAATCACAAAATTTTCCATTTGTCAATATACATTTAGTATTGGTTATATTCAAAATTTCCAATATAAGAATGCTATCATTGTTGTATTTCATATCAGTGCATTCTTCATTACCTGATTCAACCGCTTGTGACTTTTGCCCATTATGCTGATCAAGAGTGATCAAACATCCTGATGCTTTCCGCACATCCCATAATTTTACTCTACTGTCAGCACTGAGAAGAGATAAATGTTACAGTGACATACATAACTAGAATAGTGACTGTACTCTTCACCTACCTTTCCAGTATTATGGCACATAGAGATCTTAGCCTATTTGTACATTTGGGTTATTGTACTTTTGCCTTATTAGCAAACATTCAATAGTCAATAGGAGCACAAAGAAGTAAAAAATAAGAAAAAAAAAGATAAACCTTTTTAGATCACAAGGACAGAATTCTGCTGCTTTTCATTTTATTTTATTTTTTAATTTTCTTTATTTCTTCTTTTCTAATGACAGGAACATCTTTCTTCTCAGGGACTAGATAAGGTTTAGAGCTTGTTGCTTAAGCAAGTTTGTCACTACAGTCTTACTATTGTTTATTATTCAAACTAGAAGTGCGGTGCACAATAATTTGTGCACTGGCGGTGGGGGGGTTCCTCAGCCCAATCTGTGCCCTCTCACAGTCTGGGACCCCTCAGGAGATAACCACCTGCTGGCTTAGGCCAGCTCCCCTGGTGGCAGATGGCACGCCCAATTCCGCGGTGTCTGCCCTGTCTCCCCCAGTCACAGATGGCAGGTCCGGATCCTGCACTGGGTCAGGCAGCCAGTCATATCCTGCTGCCGCCCGCCCCGCCCGCCCCGCCCACCCACCCCACACACGGCAGGCCCGGGATCTCGCTGCCGCCCGCCCTGCCCCCCACACAACAGGCCCGGATCCCATGCTGGGGCAGGCAGCAGCTCGGGATTGCGCTGCCACCCACCCCACCCCCCCACAGGACAGGCTCGGATCCCGCACTGGGGTGGGCGGAGGCTCGGGACTGCGCTGCCGCCCACCCCGCCCCACACACAACAGGCCCGGATCCCAGGGCTGGCGGAGGCGGGCGGCACAGCGGGATCTGTTTGCAGAATGCAAATTAGCTGCCATCTTTGTTGGCGGTTAATTTGCATATCATGCTGATTAGCCAATGGGAGGCATAGCGAAGGTACGGTCAATTACCATGTTTGTCTATTATTAGATAGGATGTTGTCTAGATAATCAAGCAGTTAACTAATTTCACTTTGCTTAAGAATTCATTTGGCATGAATTTGGCGGGCTTTTAATTTAATTAATTAATTTATTGATTTAAAATATATTTTTATTGATTTCAGAGAGGAAGGGAGGGGAGAGAGATAGAAACATCAATGATGAGAGAGAATCATTGATCAGCTGCCTCTTGAATGCCCCCTACAGGGGATCATGCTCGCATTCCAGGCATGTGCCCTTGACCAGAATTGAACTTGGGACCCTTCAGTCTGTAGGCCGGCGCTCTATCCACTGAGCCAAACCAGCTAGGGCTGGGCTTTTAATTTTATATGATAAAAATAAGAATAAAGTGAATAATAAGACCAAAATATTTTTATTTGGTTTCCTGTATCAAATTAATCTTTGCCCAATATACAAGAACTAAATTTAATGTCTTCTAGAAATTAGATATTTATTTTCATTTTATATCAAGGAAGAGAAAAGGAAAGCAAAACCATGGTTTATTAATTTCAGCTTCTAAACTACTCCTAAAGAAAATATTTACTCCAGCCCATCTACTCAGTGGTTAGAGCATCTGCCTGCAGGCAGAAGGGTCTCAGGTTCAATTCCTGGTCAACGGCATGTACCTTGATTGCAAGTTCCCCATCCCGTGTAAAGGCATGTGGGAGGCAACCAATCAATGTGTTCAGCTCACATCAATGTTTCTCTCTCTTTCTCTACCCCTCTTCCCTCCCTTCCACTATCTCTAGAAATCAAAGGGGAAAAAAAGATATATATACATTTATTAATCAGTTCAACACCTACTTTCAGTCCTCATAAAGACTTCAACAATATTCCATTGGGTTTATCCAGGCCCATTGCATTGGATTTTATAAACCTGTGATTCATTTCACAGATCACTATCAAACCTAGCCAATCAAAAGAGTCAGCAAAAACTTAGTTTTCCATTCTCAAGTTGGTTTTACGTTTTTCTAGCTGGGGAAAACGTATGCAATGAGATGAGTAAGAGGATTTAAGTCTCTTCTGAAACAGATTAGATTTAGAGATATCTGACATGGGTTACTAAATCCATTCTGGTACTGATTCAAAATCCGAGGGTACTCTGAGAACTGATCATCTCTTAGCCTCCCTGTGATTTGAGGAAAACCCTAGCATGGACCCACAACCAGCACTTAGCTCCTCACCTTAACACCTCTTTAGCCACCCTCTTAAGCATTCAACTTCAGAAATTGGAAATTTCAACATCACATTCTGTAAACTAGTAACAAATAGTGTTTTGGGACTAATCTGTGACAGAGAGGGGGGCTAGCAGCTTTATAAAAATCCAGATACATATCTTTATAAAAATTATCTGAATAGCTTTTGTAATAATTATTCTGCAAAAGTTTTACTAAAATGTCTATATCAAAATCTTTGACAACTATTTCCTATCCCTTCAGTTTTTTAATTTTCTTACTCTGACATACATGCTTCTATCTCATTAGGTCTCTGATCCACTCCAATAAGCTTTTCTGTGATTTTATTTCCTTCCTTATACCCATGACTTTCACATTTTTTTCACACAATTGTTAAGTCTGAGTCATTTAATGTTTTGATTTCTGTGGCTTAGTAGATCTGTGATCTACACCTTCAACTACACACGCAACACTGCCCACCCCGCATTCATATATGGCCCAAACCAGACTTCTAGCCCCAATTGTTAAAACTGTTAATCTAAATCTTTATTACTTTCCCTTAAAATTGCATCCCCATTCCAGTATTTTCAATGGATGACATGAAGTTCTACTCCACTAAAAAACCATAGAGGCCACTGGGCTCGCATTTCTTGAGCTCTCTGCAAAGTCACAAATTTAACTGTATTCCTCCTTCTATTTAGTCTCATAATGCCCTTCATGCGTCAAATAAGTGTCCTCCTTATACCTGGAACCTTGATACAACCCTCTTGAATCTGTTTAAGGTCTTGATGTAACAACCTTCCCTCCATTTCTTCACCAATTCCTCTTGACTGGTACTTTCCCTCAGCATTTAAATACCTAAGAGTCGCCCTGACCGGTTTGGCTCAGTGGATAGAGTGTCGGCCTGAGGACTGAAGGGTCCCCGGTTCAATTCCAGTCAAGGGCATGTACCTTGGTTGCGGGCACATCCCCAGGAGGGGGTGTGCAGGAGGCAGCTGATCGATGTTTTTCTCTCATCGATGTTTCTAACTCTCTATCCTCCCTCTCCCTTCCTCTCTGTAAAAAAATCAATCAATAAATAAATACATAAGAGTCTTCCCTCCAACAAACAAAACCCCCCAAATGCCTTGGTCCTCTCAAGAGTTAAATACTTCTGCTCTCTTTTCCCATATTACATCTCTCAGAGACTTAACTCTATGAAAACATTTTTCAGGATGTTGTGTAATTGCTGATTTTTCTGACTACTCCTCATTAGACTGTTAGCTTCTTGAAGGGAATATACCTAGTTAACTCTATGTCCCTAGCACAACGCTTGGCATATGGTAGACAGTCTTTAAATATTAGTAAATTGAGTAAATGAATGGATGGATGTGTTGAATCAGATTCAAAATAATTCTGGATTAAAAAAAATGAATAAAAATGCTATTTTTAAATTAACAGTGCTACTACTTTTATATGCAAAAATGACACAACATAGTTGTTTTCCTATTTTTCCAGTAGTACTAGATTTGCACTGCTACACTGATTTTCTTGTGTTCTCTTATTTTAAAGGTGAGCACCTTCAAAACGGATAGATAGGATAGCTTTTATGCAAAGGAAGATTTCTTTCGGTCATAAGAATTAATATCTGTAACTCTATGATTTTACTTTTAAGGACCTAATAACTAAACAAACACACATCTTACATAGATAGTCTTCTAGAAATGCTTATTAATTATTAACTTCAAAACCAAATAATTTGCAATTTACCTTGCAGTTGCCAAGATATAATCATAACGTGGTGACCAGGAAACTGCCAAAATTTCTTGTCTGTGACCTGCAAATACAAACTGTATGAAAAGTCTTAAAATGTATTTGAAAATCAAAAGATACAGTGCAATTAATTTTGATTCTGAAGAAAGTGAAGACTGCCCTGACCAGTTTGGCTCAGTGGCTAGAGCGTTGGCCTGTGGACTGAGGAGTCCCAGGTTCGATTCTTGGTTGCGGGCACATCTCCAGTAGGGGGTGTGCAGGAGGCAGCTGATCGATGTTTCTCTTTCATAGATATTTCTAACTCTCTATCCCTCTCCCTTCCTCTCTGTAAAAAATCAATAAACTATATTAAAAAAAAAAAAGAAAGAAAGTGAAGACTAAGTATTAAAGATAAATTGATATAATCATTTTTTCACTTTTATAATAATTATTTAAATATAGGGTGTTCCAAAATATGTATACATACACTTTGAGTAATTATAAAGGCAGCATTTATTAAAATATGTTTCATTTTCAAAATTGAGCTATAAGCTGTTACAGTGCATAGACATTTTTGGGGGGACGTTCTGTATTAATATGAAGTCTATGGGCCATTTCTTACATATGGTATTTTATTTAAAAAGGCCTGATTTTGCTTTGGAAAGAACAGGCAGAGCAAGTGAGCCTTCCTTTTTAAATACAGGTGTTGGCCTACAATTCAATCTATCATTGGTGATATAGCTCAAGCTCACTTATTTATCTCTATAGTAAGAGCCACTAAACAAACCAAAAATAAACATTCTAAACAATAAAAATGTTTCTAGCTTCTCAGAAAGTTATGACAGAAAGAATTATTTTTAATTCATGATTATAAAAAAACATTTGTATAAAAGTTTTTTCCAGAAAACAAAAGTGATAAGTTCATAGGATAAGTGATTTCCGCATTTTAATGCATTTTTACCTAACTGAACTATTCAAGTCAGTTATTTTAATCTACCTCGCTTATATTAAAAAGAAATTCATAATATAAAACAAATGTTATCTATTTCACCAAGTTTTTCTTACATATTTATTATGTGTTTCTCAGAGATGAATAAAGATGTATATTTCTGAATTACACCCCATATTTTCATTGTTTAGAATTAGATGATCTAATGCTGATTTTTAAAAGTAGCAAAAATAATTTCATATACCTTTACCAAAGTATTATTTCAATATCTTTTTCTAACATATTTTTACTGAGGAATAAAAAAAGCACCTAAATTTTAAGAACCTTTACTCAGCCAGAACAATATTAGACTATGTTCATGAGAGAAATGTACTCATGTAAGTTTCATAACTAGTTTATTTTTCCACAGGTAGAAACAGCACAAGGTTTTGAGTTAGACCTTCCATAACCTTTGAGCTCCCCTACGGCCATTGTTCATATAAATGTCTCTTCAATAGTTCAGTTTTATAAGAATAATGCACAGAAGGATCTTTATTTCCCTGTTGACTTTTAACAACTAGCACAAAATACATCAGTCATGTCACTTACAAAGAATACATTGTTAGTAATGTTTCTTTTTATTGAATGGTTTACTCAGAGTAGTTGTTACAAATAAAAAATACCCTGTAGAATGTGGCAACAGGAACCAGACTTTAAGTCACAAAGTTGTACTTTGGGCGCTCTAGTACCAACTGTAAAACAAAAACAGAAATGGTTTAAGATAATTTTATTATAAATCATCATCAAAAGGAAGTAAGAAACTACCATTATGAATTATGACATTTTCATTACATCCATACAGAAATATGAAAATGTTAAAATATATACTTCAAATAATTTCTAATGTTTATAATTAGAAAACTTATTTTAATGGTAGTTATATTTTAGTACTAAGACAATTTTATTATTGCATTATTATTTAACATTTAACATAGAAATAATTATTTTTGTTCACAGGAAATTGCAACGATAGTACAGAGAGGTCCTGTGTACCCTTCAATCAGGTTCCCCCAATGGTTATATTTTAGGTAACTAGAGTATAATATCAAATCCAGGAAATCTGTATTGGTACAATGTGGTATATAATTCTATACTATTTTATCACCTCAAATTATTTTAAAAGCTCAGTTTTTCTGTGATAATGAAGTATTTCCAATCGCTAGTAATAGATTCCAGGAACTCTGGACACAGATTGTCTTATAAAAGACAATTTGATGCCCATCTCTTCTCTTTATTTTTTTTTATTTTTTTTTTTTTAAATATATTTTATTGATTTCCCACAGAGAGGAAGGGAGAGAGACAGAGAGTCAGAAACATCGATGAGAGAGAATCATCGATCAGCTGCCTCCTGCACATCCCCCACCAGGGATGTGCCCGCAACCCAGGTACATGCCCTTGACCGGAATCGAACCTGGGACCTTCCAGTCCGCAGGCCGACGCTCTATCCACTGAGCCAAACCGGTTTCGGCAATCATCTCTTCTCTTTAGGTGAAGTAGCTAACTGATGTCCGGAGATTCATGTAGTGCCAGAGAATAATTAAATCCCGGGGAACTGACCTGATAACAGAAAAACAAATTTTCTTCCACATACATGGAAATTGTTGTTGCAGGTACTTCCATAAAAATGGATGTTTAATTTGAATCACACAATTTTAGAGAAAAGGAAATAATTTCCTTATTTTATTGTGTTGAATTGAAAAAGTTGCCAAATTTTGTTCATGTAAAATCTTTAAAACTTAGTGGTATAAAAGTGATTCTTTGGGAACAGAAAGGTGTCTTCTTAATTAACCTTTGAATCCTACCCACTAGCACAGTGCCTGACTTGCACAATATCTGTTAAGCTGAATATGAAGAGTAGCATACACCTGTCATTTTGGGTTTTTTTTTTTTCTTTAAAGAATTGTGATCTCCATCTGAGTTAAAATGTCTATGTCAAAACTAACTAGAAATGAAAACAGAGACAGTTTTCAAAATGTTACAAAACAAAAGAGTAAATGTACAAACCTGCTACCAAGCAGTGCTGCGTGGCAACTGGAGACATATGATGACTATAAACTGTTTCTTCAAAATTAAATATATCTGCAGTCTGATAATCAAAAGACATTTTAAAAGTGTATTCTAATTACAGTCACAAAAGCAACAAATCCCTTATTTACCTATTTTCACATTACTAGCAATTTTTAAACTGACTTAGTAATTTATTTGACTTAAATATAGTCATGTTAATACCCTCAAAAACCTGATACTTTTAAATCCTGTTATTTGTAACACTTTTTTCCCTTTGTGAGAAATAGCTTTTCTCTAACAAATCCCAGAGATTAAGATTAAAGACAGCCTGGCTGATCATCTTTCTCTTTTCCATCCTGGGACTTCAGCATCTACACGGATGATCTAACCAGCACTCTGCTTCTCACTTCCATGCAACCGTGGCTACTACACTCTGGACACTCTTATCACCTAGAACTGCTCCTCCTTTAAAATCATACATTTCAGCCCAGCCAGTGTTGCTCAGTGGTTAAGCACTGACCCATGAACTGAGAGGTTGCCAGTTCGATTCCTGGTTAGGGCACATGCCCAAGTTTTGGCTAGATCCCCTGCTGCTTAGATATGCTGAACACCTTTTCATGTGTATATCCCTAAGCAACAGGGAAATGCAAACCAAGACCACAATGAGGTATCACCTCATACCTTTTAGATAAAATAAACTATTATCAAAAACAAGAAGTAACAATGTTGGCAAGGATGTGGAGAAAAGAGAACCCTTGTCCACTCTTGGTGCAGCCATTATGGAAAACAGTATGGAAATTCCTCAAAAAGTTAAAAATAGATCTACCATATGATCTGGCAATTCCACTCCTGGATATTCATCCAAAGAAAACAAAAACACTAATTTGAAAAGATATATGTACCCCATGTGCATTGCAGCTTTATTTAATAGACATATAGAAATATTATTCCGCCACAAGAAAGAAGGAAATCCTGACATTTGTGAAAGATAGATGGACCTTGGGGGCGTTATGCTAAGTGAAATAAGTCAGAGTAAAACAAATACCAGTTGATTTCTCTTATATGTGGAACCTAAGAAAGCCAAACCAATAGAAACAGAATAAAATAGTGGTTACCAGGGATTAGGAAGTGGGAAAAATGGGAAGATGTTGGTCATAGGGTATAAATTTCCAGTTATAAGACAAGCAAGAGAAGGAAAAAGTTGCCTAGGGAAGGGGACTTGAGACAGGGAGTACAACACAGTCAAGATAAGCTCAGAAGGCAAAAAGAGATCAATTTAGTGGCAGCAAATCATTTATGGGAAAAGAGGTAGAAGCTAAGTTTGAGAGAGTAGGGGTGAGGTTATTGAAAACTTAGAATGTCAGGCTGAATTTAAACAATGGGAGACAGTAGTGGGTTTGGGTGAAGACAGGATGACTGTTTTATAATAAGACTAGAGGCCCAGCGCACGAAATTGTGTGCGGTTAGGGTCCCTAGGCCTAGCCTGTGATCAGGGCCATGTTCTGCCCGTTCGCGAGTCCCCAGTTCCGCCCCACCCCCACTGATCGATCAGAGCCTGAGGGCTTTGGGGAGGGACCAAGAGGTCTGCCTTCCGCCTGCTTGCCAGTCACCATTGCCACTGATTGATGGGAGTCTGGCTGCCCTGATTAGGGTGTTGGGGGCAATCCGGCCCGATCAGGCCCGTCTGCTGGCCACAGTGGGTGTCATAGCGACCAGTCATTAGATCGTTATGGTCATGACTGCATTACAGTCTCTGGCTTTTTATATATACAGATTAATTCCGAGACAGAACTTAATATGGAAAATGTGGGAAGAAAAATGCAGGGAAACCATTTAGCAGTTTTTAGTAGTAGTCTAGATATACGATAATGTTGAGAGAAAGAGAAATATGAGAATTAGAAGAAAGATTGCTAAGATTTGAGGACTAAATGGAAGTGAGGAGTGATCAATTTTTAACACGTTAAATTTGAGCAGAGGTTCTGTAGAGAGGTAGAGAAATATGGGACTAGAGCGTAGGGAAAAGATTAACACTAGAAATATAAATTTGACCAAATATCGTGAAAACTATTACCTATTGTTGTCCTTTACTAAGCTATAATATTAACAATTTTCTTTTCCTTTATGTTTTTAGGTCAATAGGAGATGAGTCCAATTTCCTTCTTTTTACCACAAGACTATAGTAGTTTCAAATAATAAAGATAATAGCTAATGGCTTTTGAGCACTTACTATATGCTAGGCACTGATCTAGTTTCTTTAGAATATTGACCTATTTAATCTTAATGACCATTCTATAAGGAACAATCATTGTCCACATTTACAGATGAGGAAACTGCAACACAGATAGCTTCAGATACCTGCCCAATGTTACACATCGTCACCAAAGTATGACCTCAAATAACCTAACTTTCTTTAATCATTATAGTGCTTTCACATCTATTACATGACCTCTTAGCAAATAATCACACTAAAAAGGTTTAGAATTAAATTCCTCATCATCCTACAGAGCCATCTGGAAAGGTTTTAATATACTTACTTGTAATGTGTTTGTATCCCATACTTTCAGAGTTTTATCAAATGAGCTTGAGGTGAACATGCCAGTGTCATGAGGATACCACTGTACAGTCTCCACACTATATTTGTGAACATCAGGATGATATCTACAAAACAGCAACCAAAATTTAGAGGTAACTGACTTACGTGAGTTTGAGCTGATATTATATTAACAAAGAGTAGTCTCAGGAAGGATGATATGAATGGCCAAATCTAGGTCACATGACTGTCCTAGCTGTCCAGGGAAAGAGAATGTACAGGCATCTCTAGTTTTAGGCTTCCCTAGTGTGATATGGAGCCTGCTTTCTACTAAAGCTCTTAAAATGAGAGGCCTCTTATTTCAGTACTGTAGCCTGGAGGGATCAGCCAGTTACACTGGACCTGTTCATGGAGGGGACAGTAATTTTTCCTTACTGAAAGAGATACCTATTCTAGTTTTGGATTTGCTCTTCCCACTATCATTTTATCAGCACTATCATTCTTAGAATTGATGAATTCCTCACATACTTCCAGGATACCCCAAACGATATTATCTCTGATGAAGGAACTTACTCTATGGCAAAAAATGCAACTGCGATGCCCATGGGATTAACCACTCTTATGCAGCCCATCACCCATAGAAGCATGGTCAGGTGATGACTCGGTTATGATATCAGCTACAATACACCTTGTGAGGGTGAAGTGTAGTCCTAAAAGATGCAGCATAAGCTCTGAGCAAGTGCTCAACACAGTCTACGTGTCACTTTACTGAATCTTAATTCAAACAAGCTGGCTGTTAAGAAACATAAGGTAATGGAGGGACATTTGAACACCTACTGAATATTTAATATAAAAAAGTATTGTGTGAGATAATGATACTGTGGTTATGATGATAAAGTCTTTATCTTCTAGAGATATAATTATGAATAAAATGATACGGTTCTGGATTTGCTTCAAAACAATTCTCAGAGTGTGTGGGTAGAGATGAAACAAGATTAGTTATAATTGATAGTAGTTAAGCTGGGTGATGGGTATGCAGCTCATTATATTACTCTACTTTTGTATATGTTAGAAATTTTCGTAAGATAAAAGTTAACAGAAGACAACTGCAACTGGGTGAAGATAGGACCAGCATGAGTTCCGATTCCTTAACGTGAAGGTTTGGATCACAATACCAGGTTAAGGACCTTGAACATTTGTGTGCTACCTGAAGAATGAGAACATGAAGAAGGAAAGTCTTAAGTGCCAGTTCTGGCCTTGAGATAGTTACACAAATAAAAGGAATATAGTGCCTATCCATATTTTCTTTCTTTCTATGTCATATGTAGATATACTTATATATACTGCATTAATTTAATTTCCCTTCTTTCCTCTCTCTTAACTCCACTAATTTATATAGGTTAACTATACAATTGAGCCCAGAGGTTGCATATTATTGATACAAGATCATGTAAAACTAGTGGGAAAATGGACATTATCTTGAACTGGAGTTGAATGTGGTAACTAATTAGACTTAGGGTCATCACCCTTTGGGGAAGAGGATGATACATTTTGGTCATATAGTGAATACGTGCATTAGGTTAGGCTGGAACTTTTGTCCCTCCCCCCACCCCCCAAAAAAGGAAGGGTAAGCATGGGAAGAAAGGTGTATACGGATGTTAAACAGCCAAATGGGTGGATTGTAATGGACATGTGCTCTTTTCTTGGCTGCTGAGTATGAGTATGCAAATTCCACCTGTTTTGGGGAAATCCCCTTTGTTTTATTGAAAGGCAGGACCCTGCCTCTTATTACAGAAAACAAGGGACTCCATTCTCTTTTCCTTCCCCTTGGCAGTAAGGGTATGGGCATGTGTCCTGAACTTCATCAATCCTGACTGGGACTCTAAAACTCTAGCCAGTAATAAATACAAACCCCAGGGATAGTTAGCAATTATTCATAGCTGTGGAGTTTAGACTCTGTGTTGGTGACATGTAGCAGAAACTAAATTGTTCCTGTGGAATAAATAACCTTGATGGTGTTCCCTATCCTAGTTTCTCTTGCTTTTGTTCATTTTCTACATTTAGTTCTTCCAACTTCCTGCCAGTTATGTGAGAAACTAATTATCTTTCCAATAAATTTCTTTTTTAACCAATATTCCAACAAATTTCTGCTTAAGAAAAGCAGAATTAAGTTCTATTTACTCCTAAGAATCTTGATCTACAAAGAGATATTCCAGTTTTAAACAAAATACATTTTTAATGTGGTGATCACAAATAAAAGCTAATTTATATTTTAAATTGAAAATGTTTTCAATTTTAAATAGGACAAAATATTATATTATTCCCTTACCATGTTTGATCTGTTATTCTCATTCACATTTAATAAGAATTTTCGTAGAAGAAAAAAGCCTTTTTGGTGCTCAAGAACAAATACATTAAGTAAAGCCAAAATAAATATCAGGAAACCATCTAAGCCACATTAACTCAACAACAATTTTTACTGAAATTATTTTTTAAAGTTAGTTTATAAAGTCTTTGGATATAAATATGCATCTTTACATCATTTTGTAAAGATGCTTACTATAAGCCTATGTTATACTTTAAAAGACAGAGTGAATCCAAAGTAAAGCAAAAGGCTGATACACTAAACATTTATTTGACTTTACACACCAGAAAAGCATATCATAGTCTTCATGGAATAACATTATATAGCATGTGATATATATACATACATACACACACACACACACACACACACACTATTTTGCTATATAACAAATTAAACAATGTTAAATGTTATCTCAGATAAAATAAGATAAAAACGAATTTAATTAATATGACTTTTCTAAACTTAAAAATTTAGATTTTTTTTGAAGTAGTGAAGACTATAAAATGGTATAATTTTTATAAGAAACCACATTTTCAGAGTATTTTAGATGGTAGCTTGCTTTGTACTAAGTTTCCCTATAACTTCATTCCTTTAAATTCACACAGCGGCTTTACAGTTTCCAGTGTGCTTTTTGAAAGATAGTATTTCATTTCTCACAGAAACCTTGTAAGAACAATCGGAGGCTCAGAGAAATATTTCCTAAGTCTATATTTCCAAAATGAAGCACCAGAGCCAAGAAACAATCATAAATCTCTTAAACATTTCATGGACTCACTCACCTCTTCTAATGCCTTGGGAACACCTTTAATACAGAGTGGTTGTTACATTAATGTTCATGACTTTTTCCTCTTAAAAGCATTTTCTCAACATCTATTCCTTCTGTAAATTCAAAGGTCTTTTCAACATCAGATCAGATACAGGTGACAAGAAGTGACCATTATGAACCAATAAAAGATTTTATTAAAACCACAAAACAGCCCTAAACGGTTTGGCTCAGTGGATTGAGCGTCGCCCTGCGGGCTGAAAGATCCCAGGTTCGATTCCGGGCAAGGGCATGTACTTTGGTTGCGGGCACATCCCCAGTAGGAGGTGTGCAGGGGGCAGCTGATCGAAGTTTCTCTCTCATCGATGTTTCTAACTCTCTATCCTTTTCCTTTCCTCTCTGTAAAAAAATCAATAAAATATGTTTAAAAATTAAAAAAATAAATAAAACCACAAAACATATTATTAAAGCCTTAAAAATAATTCTCACAAGCCTGGAAAGACAGTAAAGAATAGTCAGAAAATTCAAGACAAAAAGAGGTATGTTTTTAAGTTAGGAAGCTTTAAGTAAGTAGAGAGGTAAGAGGGCTGTGTGTGCATGTACATCTCTGTTTGGTGAGGGATTGCCAGTATATTCATTGCTTCTAGCCATTATTTTTTTTTCTATTAATATCAACTGAAATATCTAATTTGTATTTATAATTAGCTGAGAGACTCATAAATGACTCTTACTCTAAGTGGTACTAAAAGCTAATAGTTCACTGAAGCGTGTTACATAAGTAGAGAATAAAAAGCATATAAGCCCCAGCTGGTTTGGCTCAGTGCATAGAACACTGGCCTTCGGACTGAAGGGTGCCAGGTTCAATTCCGGTCAAGGGCACATGCCCAGGTTGTGGGTTCCATCCCCAGTGTGGAGCCTGCAGGAGGAAGCCGATCAATGATTCTCTCTCATCATTGATGTTTCTCTCTCTCTCTAACTCTCCCTTCCTCTCTGAAATCAATAAAAATATATTTTTTAAAAAGCACATAATCAAAAGTTTTTAAATAAAATCCTTTTGAAAAATGATGTTTTGGGAAAGTCTCATTAAAAACGACTACACCTGAATTTGTTATTATTTTTTAAGAAAATGTCAAGGAATACCCAAGTAAATACATCATGTGAACAAGTTGTTTGAGACATTCATTCATATGACTGCTATTTTCATAGTTTGCATTTGATGCAAAAAACACTCAACTTTTTATAAATTAATGAATTACATTTTTAATACACACCTGTCAACAGAACACACTGCTTTACATGTGTAACAAGGTTGTCTGCTGGAGTTCTCAAGATCATAAAGTACAATCACACCATCTGAACCACCTGATAACATGCTAATAATAAAAAAGTTAACATTTATCATTTTATGTAGTTCAATTTTTATGTTTGCATATTTCTGAAAATTACTGATCTTTAAAAACCCACATATATTATGCCCACAAGTATCAAGTAAAACTTAACCTAGACTTCAATAAACTAAATTTTCTTAATCTAATATTTGCAGAATGAATATGAAAAGATTCGTTGTGATCATTTAAAATTTACCTTCATGATACCACAAAGAAGGGACAGTAGAAACATTATAGCAAAAGATATTTCTTACTAGAAAGTAAAATATTATAAAGTAATTGTAAATGTCCTAATTATAATTGTGCTAAATAGAAATGGAATCAGATAGACTAGCTGATTATTACTGATGCCAGCTAGCTATCTGATCCTGGGCAAGTTACTTTACCTGTTTCAGTCTTCAAACATTTTAGAGAAGGGGGACAGTTTCACCTAAATCATAAAGTTGATGTAAATATAAAAGTAATATGCAAAGTGCCTTTTATATTGCCTGGCAAAAAAAAGGTTATCAATAAATGTTAGATTCTATCCATTATGAACATTTTTACTCAATTCATTCAACTTTGAGACCTGTAATTGCTAGGCACTCTGTTAATACAACTGTGAACAAGATAGGCATGATTCCTGGATTCCCAGAGTTTAAAATCTAGTAGGGAAGAGATACAGATCTATGAATTTATGTATCTATATAAAGTATTGCTATTTGCTAATATTATTGCTCACCATCAATCCTCATGTTGCTGACTATTCATTCTGGTTCTCTGATTTTATTCTCTGGTAGATTCCCAAGAACCATATTCTCTGAATTCTTGTACGTTAGTGACAATTTGTCTGCCCTTGAAAATCTGACTGGATATAAAATCTTTGATTCACATTTTATTTCCTTGAACACCTTAGATAAGAAACTTCATTTCTTTGGATAAAGCCCAAAATATGTAAATATTTGCTAACATTATAATTTTCTTTCCCTTACTTGTAATTTTCAGATCTTATTTCTTCTAGGAAAGTCTTCTTGGATTATAGTTTTAATATTTATTCTGTTCTTTTCCTTTGGGTCTCTTCTCTGGGAACTCCTATTGTATAAGTAGTTGAACTCCTTTGCCTGTCATCTATATATGTCTCTATCTTTCAAATCCTTTTCCTTTCTCCATTTCTTTCTTTTTAAAATTTATCTTTATTGTTGAAAATATTACAGATGTCCTCCTTTTTTCCCCATTAACCCCCTCCATCCCACACCTTGCCACCCTAGGCCTCCATTTCTTTTTTATTTAATACTAGAGGCCTGGTGCACGACATTCGTGCACTGGAGGAGGGGAGGGGTCCTTAGCACTGCTGCAGAGGTGGGAGAGGCTCCTGCCACCTCCACTGCGTTCGCTGCAATGAGCCCGGATTCTGGCTGAGTGGCACTCCCCCTGTGGAAGCGCACTGACCACCAGGGGGCAGCTCCTGCATTAAGTGTCTGCCCCCTGGTGGTCAGTGCGCATCATAGCGACCAGTTGTTCCGCCATTCAGTCAATTTGCATATTCAGGTTTTATTATATAAGATTTCTCCTTCTTTCCAACTTCACCTAAGGCATTATATCTTGTATTTATTTGCTTGTGTTCCCTATGCTTTACTCTTCAATTCTGAAACATTTTTATTTCTAATTTTTTCTTGAATCTGATCACATCTCATTTCTGAGTTTTTCTAATTACAACTTATGTTATTCTTTCATATACTGTATCTTTTAAAAATGACTTTTAGTTTTGAAATATTAGGTTAAAGTTCTCATTACTTTATTAGCATATCTTTCTGGCACAACTGTGTGGTCTATTGGTACACAACATTTACTTACTCTCTTTGTTCTTATAATAATTTTGTATGTAATTTGACTTTAATCTATTCTTTTCTCATTTTTACATAATATTTTCTCAAACTTTTAGAAGGGAGACTTGGTTTAGAATATTTCTATTTTCTACTTCTAGAGCATTTTCTTCTTTTTTGTAAGATGCTCAAAATATGACAGCTTGCTTTCAGAGATTTCCTGGTTTGTTACCTCTCCCACATTTATCTAGGCCATCTTTTTCCTTTGTTCTAGTGTCCCTATATTACTTAATTTGGATTCTATTCCAGTAGTTTTCCTCAGTATAGGGTTCTGTCCTACAGGGGATCTGTAGTTGATTAGCTAAAGAGATGTAAGGCTGAGACGCTCCAGCTCCACAGGTATTACTGTGAACCCCTTGAACAATCAGAATATGCCATCCTCTTCCACTTTCAGCTGCTGTAGTCAAACTGGCTTGCTGAGTTTTCAACTGACTGCTGGTTATGTTAGAGCTATCAGGTCTATCTGATGCCCCAATGCTTTTAATTGCCTTCCCTGGTATACATGCTGATGCCACACAGATGTTGCAGTTACATGTATCAGTTTACTCCCACTCATTCACATGTTGGTTTGTGAGGATACTTCTTTGCTATTTAAAGTACTTGTCCATAAACAGCTTGTGCCAGAAATGAACACACTTTCTTCACTGAGAAAGTCTTGCTACAAAAAAAAATCTTAGCTCATCTAATCTGTGTGCTTAGTGACATAGTAGATTTACATTCTGGTACAAGCTCCTTATCTTGTGATGAACCAGTTACAAAGGGTTCATGAAATAGCAGCATGTTTTAAGTAGCACCAATTTACAGACTTGTTTTAAGAAAAATTCAATACCAATTTGTAGAACAATTAGGTTAATTTAAAAGCAGTTCTTCAAAATTGTTTGATCAAAGAGTTCCAAAGTCCAACTGATGGTGGGCAAATAGTTTTTTTTTTATTCGTTAGCTTCATTACATGTGTAGTTTTTACTCTATGTCTATACAGAAATATTTATAAAGTTTAACATCTACAACTTTTAGTTTGGTTGATAAAGTGTTACAGCTTATTTGGATACAGATGTGAGTTACATGTGTTCCACAACCAATTTCAAAAACCTTTATGCTTTATATTTGAGCTTTGTGAAATGCTCAAATCACAGCACTACATGTATTATAACAACAAAAACAAATGTTTTTAAAGTTGAATTCTTAAACTGAATTTAAATGGTATTTACAATAATGCCAAATGTTTCATCTTTACTAGAATGACTTCCAAAACCTTGATTCCAGTAATTGGATGAAAAAACTGAACCATTATCGGAATTAACTGTACTTGAACTACATGATGGTATGGACATTATTTAACAGTAAGATTATTATTATGTAATAGAGTAAACCCAGTAAGAGATACAGCTTTATGTTTTTATATGGAAAAGGTAACCTGGTATTAAAGAGGAATAAAAGTAATTATAAGAATTGAGAAGATATAAAAGAAAAGATTTACAGAATGACATGCAAATGTACTCTATGCAGTTGCACCTATTAAAATGTTATTTTTAGGCTGATGTCTTAAAATAACTCCTAACTTTGGAAATAAATACTTCTTTACCAGATTTGTGTATCCTGGTTTTCATTCCAGTTTTCAGTGAATTCACTACAGCTCTCATGGTGGCTGGTAAATATTAACAAGTATTTAGGGCAAGTTTCATGTACATTGATTTTCTTAAGAAAAAGGATATCAGCATTTAATTTTCCATTAATATACAATTTGCTTTTTATTTCTCTCTTTGCTACCAAAAGGGTTTGATGTAAAATACAAGTCTTAGCAAACAATGGAATAGTTGTAGATTTTTACCACGCAATGAAGGGGAAAACATTGCAGCGAGAATCTTGACTTTTCTTTATATGCTCTGTAAAAAGACTCCTCAGCTTATATTTCTCATACATATTTCATGCACATATAATCTAGAATTTCCCACATTTCTCAATGAATCTGTCAACTGGTAGCCTACTAGCTTCATGTATTTTCACAGATGAGACAACTGATCATTATCCCACATGGCTGGCTGGAGAATCTGTACTAAACATTCTTCCACCAGAATCCAGGACCAAAAGAAATTAGCTGTTCATATTTGCATTATATTATATATAAATGCCCTACAGCTGCCCTTGAATGGAAGGTGTTATGTTAAGCCTTGAAAAGGTCAGGAAAAAGTAAAGAGTTATCACTGGTCATCTTTTAGATTTAACCATGTGTTAAAGTGAGGATTTGTTTACTCTTCATGTTTCTCATATACTACTATGTGAGGCCAGGACAGAAGCTGGAAATGAAAAATAAAATTCTATGAAACCTTCCTTGGCTTATTTTAATGTTAATAATAGTAATAGTAATAATACTTCATTACATATATGCTACACATAAGACATGATAAACTTTTCTTTAGTTACTTCTACACTTATTATAATTAACTAGAGGCCTAGTGCACGAGTTTGTGCACCAGTAGGGTCTCTCAGCCTGGCCTGCGGGATCAGGCTGAAACTGGCTCTCTGACATCCCCCGAGGGGTCCCAGATGGCGAGAGGGCTCAGGCCAGGTCGAGGGACCCAACTGGTGCATGATCAGGGCCAGAGAGGATGCGGGAAGTTGGCCAGCCGGGGAGGGACCGCAGGAGGGCTTCAGTTTGTGTCCGGCCCATCTCGCTCAGACCCAATCCGCTGGACCCAGCAACAAGCTAACCTACCAGTCAGAGCATCTGCCCCCTGGTGGTCAGTGCACATCATAGTGACTAGTCGACCAGTCAACTGTCTGCCCCCTGGTGGTCAGTGCACATCATAGCGAGTGGTTGAGCCGCCTTAGCATATCATTAACATATTATGCTTTCATTGGTTGAATGGACAACTGGACACTTAGTATATTAAGCTTTCATTACATAGGATAGACTACATGAAGGGTTTTGAACTTTCCTGTAGTCATGTGGGGGTCAAGATGAATTTTAAGTGGGGTAATGACATGTTTTGATTTGCATTTTTCCAAGCACTTCAGCTGTTGTGTGGGAAATGGACCAAATGGTATAAAAGTATAGGTGATAATGCTTTGGATTAGTAGGAGTAATGCAACCAGTAATGATATGCCAGGTCCCATGCTAATCACCCTATATAATACAAGCTTAATGTTCTAAGTGTCCGGTCGGCCATTCAACCAATCAAAGTGTAATATGCTAATGATATGCTAAGCCACTCAACCACTCGCTATGACATGCACTGACCACCAGGGGGCAGACTCTCCAACCCATAGGTTAGCTTGCTGTTGGGGTCTGGCTGATCAGGTCTGAGCGAGACAGGCTGAACACGTCGGGGAGCCCTCCCGCAGTCCCTCCTGGCTGGCCAATCTCCTGCATCCCTCCCCGGCCCCGATAGTGCACCAGTGGGGTCCCTTGGCCTGGCTTGTGCACTCTTGCAATCTAGGACCCCTCGGGGGATGTCCGAGGCTGGTTTCAGCCCAACGGCGGAATGACCAGTTGCTATGAAGCGCACTGACCACCAGGGAGCAGACACTCAATGCAGGAGTTGCCCCTTGGTGGTCAGTGTGCTCCTACAGAGGGAGGGCTGCTCAGCCAGAAGCGGGGCTCATGGCTGGCAAGTGCAGCAGTGGTGGCGGGAGCCTCTCCTGCCTCCACAGCAGTGCTATGGATGTTGGACATCCCCCAAGGGCTCCCAGACTGCGAGAGGGCACAGGCCGAACTGAGGACCCACCCCCTAGAGGGCACGGATTTTGTGCACTGAGCCTCTAGTGTTATATATATAATCTCAATGAATCTTCACAATAAACTTGTTGGTATTATTGTTCCCATTGTATAGCTAAGGCTACTAAGACTTTAAAAAGTTAGATAAATTGCTCATAGTCACTCAGTTGATAAGTGGTCACACAGTTAATAAGTGGTAAAACCAAATAAAAGTCTGGTTTGCTTAAAACTTAATGTTTTAAAATATACTTTTACTTTTTAATATTCCCTCCCCCATCAGTTTCCTTGAGAGTAGCAACTACAGTTACATATCCCAGCACTTAAACGCTTTCTGAATTAAAAATGAATATATTTATATTTAAGTAGTTTGGAAATGTCTACATGGAAAAATTTTGTAGGTGTGAAGCTCTGTATTTATTTAAAATTAGTAATACCAGATTAAAATTCTAAAACTTAAAATTTTTACTAATTATTTATGAACCTTTACATAATTAATCTGAAAGCAAGATTTTACTGTTTCTCACTTAGAAAGAAAAATGTTTAAACTTACTATCTCCCTTCAACAGGTTCAATGTCCAGGCTGTTAACTCCATTGCTGTGGATCCTTTCAACATCTCTGTCTTTGTTTAACTCCAGTCCCAAAACCCTTTAAAAAAATATATAAAAATTAAATAAGGGGGGGGGAAAGATAAAATTAAACAATAAGAAAATAATTCAAACATAAAAAATGTCCTTAATCTTACTAAGAGTACAGATAGTACAAAAATCACAAGTAGGTCCTGGCCAGGTGGCTCAGCTGGTTGCAGCATCATCCCACAGGCCAAAAAGGTTACAGGTTCACTCTGATCAGGGCACATACCTAGGTTGTGGGTTCAATCTAGTGTTTCTCACATCCATATTTCTTTCTTTCTCTCTCCCTGCTTTCCTATTTCTCTAAAATTAATAAAGACATATCCTTGGGGGGTAGGGGAGACTTAAAAAAATGCAAGTAATGCTTAAGTCTCTTTCTACCAGACATCCAAAAATTTTTATGGATTTTTAAAGACCTTACACAAATTTTTAAAATATCAAAATACCATGTATTTTGTATATAATACAAAACAATTACATGTAAAGAATTTTTCCTGAAGTACTATCTTAAACTTAATATATATAGGTTTTAAATGTAGGTTTCTATGTTACAAGATCTGTATATTATACCATGTGCTCACTACCCAAGGTCAAATCTTCTACTGTCACCATATATTAGGACCCTCTTAGTCCCGAACCCCTTCCCTCTGGCAACCACCACACTCCTGTTTGTGTTCATGAGTTTCAGTTTTATATCCCACATATGAGTGAAATCATATGGTTCTTAGCATAATGTTCTCAAGGTCTATCCACGTTGTTACAAATGGTGCTATTTCATCCTTCCTTATGCCTGAGTAGTAGACCATTGTGTATATGTGGCACATCTTCTTTATCCAGTCCTTTAAACTTAATTTAAAGAGTGTATTTTATTAAGTTTTTATTCAGATATTTAGAGACATATTTTCATGAAAATTTAAATTGATAAATTCAGCTGAGGACACCTAGTGGACAAAAGCTTAAATTACAGTATGTTAAATAAATTCCCATGAGTATTTCTTATGCCTTAAGTATAAATATAAAATGAGTATGTTTAACTCAACAATTAGGCACACTTAAATAAAGCCAATTAAATATTTATAAATAAAATTAATAAGTACTCTCATAAATTAAGATGAATGAAATTTCTGATATTCCATAACTGTAAACCATCATTATTCTGGTCAGGCAATTAAATGAGTTAATACATAAAAAGTGCTCATTACAATGCTTAGATATAATAAGTGCCTAGTGAATGTTAACTATCAAAATTTGTCTCAATCTCTTGCATGTTAAAAATAATTTACATTAATTTAACCAGAATGGTTTTTAAATTCATTATTGATGAATATGATGCTAATTTATATGAAATGGTTACCCCACCAAATTAATCAGTTTTTTTAAAACAATGCAGTGCTAGAAAAGTTTCAAACTGATATTTTTATGGCAGTACTAATAATTTAAAGCATTCTGGATATCATGTTAGCAGTAGCAAGTTGATTTAAAGATGGCCCTTTGTCTTCTGGAAGACAGTTTAGCCATAGGTTCACTTGCTACTTCTCTGACCTTGCCCAATAACAATAACAGTTAATATTAAAAACCTGCTATTTAATGACACTGAAATCAGTGGTAATAGTAAGTGTAGTGGTAATCCTAACTGGCAGATTTCCTAGATAGTAGGAAAAGCATTATTGAATGCTTTTCCTGAATTTTAAACTAAGATATAAGTAATTTTCCCAAGGTCATTCATCTAATAATTAGCTGAACTGCATCTGAACTCTGACTTTTTTTCCCTCCAGATCACCATGCTGTCCTGACATTTCTGAACTTCCACCAAAAAATAGTTTTTCCCATTGAAATTCCATTTCTTCCATTTTTCCATTTGATGATTATTCAAATTATGACAGTAATATGTGTTTCTTGTAACAAGTAAAATATCAAACAAACATGTGCCAAGGTAATCAATCATCCCTGCCTTGAGTTCTCTTCTAACAATGAGAAACATGGCTTTCATTATCATTAATGTGTTTATTTATCTGGTCAGTCCCCCTGTATATAACTAAGCTCCCATCATCGCTACCATCCCCTTCGCCAACAAGGATGCTACTCAGGAGGCTTGGGCTTCGATTTCTGCTCCCCCAAACACCCGTATCGCCTTGAGCTTGTGAGTTCCCACGCTGAGACCACCTCCTCGGGCTCTGAAATATCACCCTGGGCCAACCTCATTCCTGTTTGGAAGTCTACCTCTGTCCAACCTGAAGACTTTAGGACTGAATTGTTTGGGAACTATGAGAGGTTAAAATGAAGGGAAAGTGGGAGGGTAATAAGATAGGGAAACAGTGGTGAGGTATGTGTGGAAGGTGTGCAAAAAAAAAAAAAAAAAAGTTAATGTAGCAAGTCTGAAACTGCTATCCTTAGAAAGGCTTGCTTGCAAGATTGGCCCTTGCCTGGTTTCTGGGATGAGAACGGTTCGCTGTGCCTAAACTATTTGGAGCAAACAATATGCTTTATATTGAATATCTGCTTTCCTTCTGGGAGGCTGGCATTTTTATACATTCTAGCTACATGCGTGTACATACACGGAATTTTGGTACAGGCGCCAAAAGAAGAGTAAAGCCGAGTTTGGTCAGAGGAAAGTGATCGAGAATAAGGCCAGAAAGTGTGAGGCAAGGGTAACACACCTACTGGTCCAATTTTTAACTGGCCTATTAGAAAAAAAGAGTAATGTTTTCTATACCTTCGCGTGGACTCCGCTCTTCGTAGGTGAAGAGGGTCGTCCAATCCTGCTTGTCGCGCCGACAAAAACCCTAGCATCCCGGTCTCCTGCGCAAGTAGGTACCCTGGACGCGGCCATGACAGGGCTCGGGGGCGGGGCTCTAACAACGGAGCCTCCCATTGGTAGAACCAAGAAGCCATCTGACGAATGGTGAGCGCCGTTACTGGGAGGGCGTGAGGCAAGTGGGAGTTCTCGGGCTGATGGGCGGGGCGTTCTTGTTACTGTCGCAGCGGATTCGGGTGCAGCTCGCGCTGTTGTCTGGGGGGGCCGACATGGGTTGGTCTCAGGATTTGTTCCGCACCGTGTGGAGAGCGCTGTCCAAGGAAGTGAAGGAGCTAGTGGGCACAGACCACTTCGGGAACAAATACTACTATATCCCGGCGTACAAGAACTGGAGAGGTGAGATGACAGCGAGGGCAACGGCGGCGCGATCAGGAACTGGGGGAAAAGTAAGGGCGCCTCGTAAACTAATGCAACGTGCGACACTGTGTTGTCACCTGAGGGGACTGTCCGAGTTCGTTCGCCCCGCCACCCGTTCACCTTGGTGGCTTTCACTGATCGCTTTCGTGTCGCGGCCCGGCGCGGTGTGTGCCCGCCGTCCGTGCGCCGCAGCCTTTGGTCCGCGCTCCCGGCCGGACCCCCGCGAGCTCGGCGCACCCCGGTCTCTCCCCGCGCGGCCGCCACGCGGGCATCTGACGCCCAGTGTTGGTCCTTGCCTTTGGGCGACGTAGAAGGGGCAAGTCCACGGAGGTCTTTAGCCAAGGTCCTCCGAGCGGCAGAAAAGGGGCCTTTCCTCCTCCTGTGCCCCGCTGGGACCGGCCGGAGCGGAGTAACGGAAGGGGGAGTATCTTAAGCGCCTCTGTTGGCGTCTGTCTGCGCGTTGACCTTTCTTTCAGTAGCTCCGGACTGTCTCCGTGCGTCACCTTCCTGACAACCCAAACCCAGCAGACTATGTCAGTGCACACTGACCGAGTGGAAAAGGGGTCCCCGCAAGGCCCCACATTACCTTTCCTGCCAGTTTTCACCCCACGGTCCCTTTACCGTAGAGCTCACTTTACAGTACGTGGCTCTAAATCGTGAGGTTTCTGTATAGAAGTCTTGCGAAGTACGTACTTAGTGAAATGTGAGGAATTAGGGGCGTGCCTGTGCGCTGAAATCCCGTCACCTAGCGGTAGTCATAACCTCTTCTGTGGGGTTATGCCAAAGATGCCAAAGATCTTAGGCTTTGGGGTCAAAAAGGCTTGGCTTAGAATTCCAGCTTTGGCATCTAAGAGTTGAGGGATCATGGAGTTATTTGTCCTCCACGAGTCTCAGCCTCTTCACTTCAAAGTTAGAGATGATAATAATGACCATTATATTGAGAAGCAGTAAGACTTACCCCAAATTGTGTTCCATTCATTTCTCATAACTCTTGACAAAGGGAATTGCTTTTTCCTTCCTCATACGGCACATAGAAAGTGCATTCTGTGATTTACCACTCAAAATTTTTTGCCTAGCCTTTTTCTGTAACTTAGTTTATTATTTTAGATGTTTCCCTGATGAGCTGCTAGACTCTTTCAGCGCAAGGAATAGCTCTTAAAAATAAAAAAAAAAGTCCACGGAGAAGCTTGCGTAGTGAATTCTATGGCAGATTTTAAGCAGAGAGAAAGATATTTCTTTTCTATAAGTTATCAGTAACATTTAAAAATACGCAAAACATCAGATTGACTTGTAATTGAAGTATAATTTACATTCAGTAAATTTTATACTTTTTGGTGTACAGTTTTATGATTCTTGAAAAATGCTTAGAGTCATGTAACTATCGTTGCCACAATCAAAATACGGAACAGTTCCTTCACCCACCGCCCACCCTCCACTCCGCACCACACCCGGCAAATTCCCTCCTACCCCTTAGTGCTTCATTCCCTCACCCCACACCCAGACCTTGGTAACCATTGATCTGTTTTATGTCCCTGTGGTTTTGTCTTTCCTAGAATATCATTTAAATGGAATTATATGGGTGTAGTCTTTTGAATCTAGTTTATTTCACATAGCACAATGCAGTTGAGTTTCATCTTGTGTCAGTTCCTTTTTATTGCTAAATAGTAATTCTACTCTTACTTTTTTTAATACTGAGCTAAAGCTGATGTTCCCAAAATGAAATTGGTTGGCTGGAAAGGCAGAGATAGCAGTGGATAGAAGGTAACAGTGATGCCTGCTATTTATTTATTTTACATTTTATTTTTTATCCTCACCTGAGAACATGTTTCATTGGTTGTCCTATAATGGTCTTATTTATTGATTGATTTGTTTTCTTATTTTTGCAGTTTGTATAAATTGAGCTTCTTTACATTTTGATTGCTGATGTTTTTAAGCCTCTTGTAATTTATGGGTTCTCTCTTTATGTTGATTCCCCCCTCCCTGCCCAACACACAAACCTCTGCTTTTTTAATTAGTGGATGTTAGAAAAAAGCTACTTCTTTATTTTTTTAAAAGGTATTTTAAATATATTTTTATTGATTTCAGAGTGGAAGGGAGAGGGAGAGAGAGATAGAAACATCAAAGATGAGAGAGAATCATGGACTGGCTGCCTCCTGCACGCCCCCTACTGGGGATTGAGCCAGCAACCCAGGCATGTGCCCTTGACCGGAATCGAACTCAGGACCCTTAGTCCCCAGGTTGATGCTCTATCCACTGAGCCAAACGGGCTAGGGCAAAAACTATTTCTTTAAAGAAAAAATTGTATTGACTGATTTTAGAGAGGACAGAATAGAGTGAAACATCAGATTTATGTTTCACTTATTTATGCATTCATTGGTTGATTCTTATATATCCCCTGACTGGGGATCTGCAATCTTCGTATATCAGGGACGATGCTCTAACCAACTGAGGTACCAGAACAGGATGCTACTTGTTTTTTAAAAAATAATGGCATTAACCCATTCATATTTGTTGTAATAAGTGGTAAACTTAGTGTTACTTTAGTAATCTTGATTTTTATGTTTTTTGTTAATTATGTTCTCTTATTCTTGACTACCCTCCTTAGATGTGTTTTACAGCACAGCCTCCATTTTACTTGAAATTGGCTATTTTTATCAAGTGAGGTCTGAGTGAATGCTACAGCCTGTGTCTTCCTACAGGGCTGTGATAGAATTTCTCTGGGAGAACTGTACTTAGTATTTAGGATGCCTTCACTTTCAGCCTCTGCAAATGGGAATCTTAAGTGTCAGTATCAAGTCAGAGTTGTAGTAGCCTTTGAGAAAGGGGGATGGAGCTCACTGGGATACTTAGCACATTCTATTGTTAAGAGTCTTTTGATTTTCTTTTAACCTTATTTTGTGACATCTTACAAGCAGTTCATATTAGTGATAGCTAGAACTCCCTGTGGGGGCACTGGTGGCATTTCCAAATTCCTTTGACTTGACTCTTACCACTTATTTGCCCTTGCTCTCAGTCCTGCTGCTCTAAGCATAGGATTTTCTCAGTACTTCTTTTTGAGAAACCCATATAGATTCTTTCCAGTGTAGCCTGTATGTCTGTGCTGATTCACAGGCCAGTCAGCACTGCTGAGTTTGCCTTCCATCTCATCCTGTATCATTTATTGTTTTTCTCATGTGACAGATATTTATTCAGCACTGCTTTATGCAAAATATATTCATTCTATGTATCTTAGATTTATTGGCCTTAGTTTCTGACCTATTAGTACCTTTATCTGTTTCACAGTTTAGCTATATACCCCCTCATATAGTACTAGAGGCCCGGTACATGGATTCATGCACTGTGGGGGCTGTGGCCTGCGGTGATCGACCTGCTGTGGGAGCGCTGCTCATCCTGGTCAGCCACATGGTGCTCCTACCTGTGGGAGCGCACTGACCACCAGGGGGCAGCTCCTGCGTTGAGTGTCTGCTCCCTGGTGGTCAGTGTGCATCATAGCGACTGGTCGACCAGTCGTTCTGGTCGTTCCACCATTTGGTTGCTGGGCTTTTATATATATAGATAGATTCTTTAGTAAACTCAATAAGATTTGGGAAGTTAAATAACATAAACATAAATCAGTGGCTATTTTAGACTGAAGTTTGCATATTTAATTTGAAACAAATTAGAAATATATTTTCTTCTCTTTGTTCTCAACATAGCCTCCAATCTTTTTAGTAATGCTTACATTAATGAAAGATAGCATACATTCAGTGTGAACTCTGATTATTTCATGTATCTACAATAACCATATAACTAGGTATTATTATCCTCATCTTAAACATGGGTGATTGTTTCGTTCTGAATACTTAAATGAGAGTCATGTATACGTACCTGGGTACAGAGTAGTTACTCAAAAAACAGCTGTTAAATGAATTGAGATATTTATGGACCCAGAATTATAAAAATAAAAACAAAAATATTTTTTAAACCACAGGAAATGATAAAGTTGTTTTAGAAAATCTTAAAACAGGCAATTAAGATAAATAGATAAATATTTTAAATTCTCACCTGAGGATATGATTTTATTGATTTTTTTAGAGAGAGAGGAATGGGAGAGAGAGAGAAACATCAATATGAGAAAGAAACATCAATCAGTTGCCTCCAGTATGTGTCCGGAATAGGAATGGAACACACAGCCTTGGTATGTGTCCTGACCAGGAATTGAACCCACAACCTTTTGGTGTACAGGACCACACTCCAACCAGTTGAGCCACCTGGCCAGGGCAAGGTATATTTTTATTTATGATAAATAGGCCAAATTATTCTTCAGAGACTAAAAGACTCTCATGCCATTCCCTAACTTTTCTAGAGTGATTCCTATTTGAACTTAGCATAGTCAGTGACCTTCTAAGTTTAGTTTTATTGTTGGCATCAAACTTCCGTTAAGATACCCAATCTAGTTTTTTTTTTCCTTTTAGGATGAACATATCATCTGATAATTCAAAACTTGCATCATCCACTGTTATATGTACTTATTTAGCTGTTTTTGATGATTTCACCTCAACCTATTTGTATTCAGTATTTAAATATACTAAGAACTTTAATAATTTAATATTCAGTTAAGACATAGTTATTAAGGCCCTAGCTGGTATGGCTCAGTGGATAGAGCATTGGCCGCAGACTGAAGGGTCCCTGGTTAGATACCTCAGTTGCAGGTTCGATCCCTGGCCCTGGCCCATGGGTGTGTGGGAAGCAACCAATCAATGTGCCTCTCTCACATCGATGTTTCTCTCCCTCTCTCTTCCACTCTCCCTAAAAATCAATGGGAAAATATCCTTGGGTGAGGTTAAGCAAAAAAACAAAAACAAAAAAAGACATAGTTATTAAGAATTAGACAAATTAAATGGTCAAAATTATTAAGAAGGTGTGTCTTGTTTCAGTGGGTAATTGGAAGATCCTGATACAGCTCGATTGAATGTGATAATCTTAACATTTAGGAAATAATGAAGACATTTTCGATTTTTCCAGCAGGTGGCAGAATTGTTTTAAAGAATGAAGGTTGTCAGATTATTAAATATTTTCTTCAAGCTGATTTCAGAGAGGAATCTTTTTTCTAAAATAATTGGATTTATATATATATTTCCTCCAAATAAACCCTGCATTATTGCTTTATTACCTGCTAACTTTTAAGACAAGAATTTTAAAATGACACTATGAGTTATTCCTAGTCAGTAATGCACAATGATGTAAGTAGCAATTGTATTTTAAAGAATTGACCAAAAAATTTAAAAATCATGCATATAATTTTACCAGCAGTAAGTAATACTATCTTGAGCTTTTAGTGAACATATAATCATCACTATGGACATCATCAAATTGATAGATTATCCTAAAAGATCTTATTATTTTAGCGAAAACATGCCTTCTATTCAGGGGTATCTAAAAAAAGTTGAACTTTCTTTAAAATTTTTTGGAATATAAAATAATAATTATAAACTTTTAAAAAATATTTTTTGTATTGATTTCAGAGAGGAAGGGAGAGGGAAAGAGAGATAGAAACATTAATGATGAAAGAGAAACATCGACGGCTACCTCTTATACATCCCACACTGGGGATCGAGCCCAAAACCCCGGCATGTGCCCTGACCAAGAATTGTACTGTGACCTCCTGGTTCATAGGTTGATGCTCAATCACTGAACCACACAGGCTGGGTTAAATTTTTTAAATAGGTTGTGTCAGGGTTATCAGAAGGTTGTACTTTTTTCTGGTCTTTATTTTAAAATTTCATTTCTTAATAGTGTTTCCTCTGAGACTATTTCAGTTGCTTATTAAATTCCCTTAATTTGTGTGTGTATGCATATACTTCAACACTGTATTTTGGTGAAGGATAAATACCAACAAATCCCTGGAGTTTTTGATTGCACTCCTATCTCACACTAGTAGAACCACATCTGTGTCATACCTTCATCCAAGAGAAAAGCAGAAGGAGGAAATGTGTTCACAGTCAAGCATGCCAGTCCTTTATACTAGCTTTAAAATGAATTTAAGGAATCTTAATCTTGAATTCTGCCTTTCCCTGCCAAGGAAATATTAGACTTTTAGAGAAGAAATGTAAACTGTTAATGAATGGGTGACTAAGCTATGTTATATCTATTTCTAAGTGAGGCTGAAAATATTTCATGTAAGAGAAAATTGGTACTTGTCCTCTTTTGCATTGAGGATTTCATAATTACTTTACATTGAGAATAGTAATATTAATAACAATAAGAATCCTATATAATAAAAGATAAACATGCAAATTTACTGTCCCTCTGCTATGCTCAAGCCATGCCCACAAGCCACGCCCACAAACCAATCAGGAGTGAGTATTCAAATTAACCCAACTAAGATGGCTACAGAGCTGGAGCGAGCAGGAGGCTTGGGTTGCCCCCAGTGATGGAGGAAGCCAAGCTTCCCACCTGCCCTGGCCGGTCTTGGGCTCTGCTCAAGTCTACAAAGTTTTAATTATAGAAGATAAATAAATCCCAGAAAAAAAGGAGATGCTGGGAGCTTGGGTTGCTGGAGGGCGTGGCCAGCCTGAAAACGGCCATCAGCCCCTCACCCAGGCTGGCCAGGCACCCCAGCAGGACTCCCCCACCCTGAAGGGGCTGTGGGCAGCCGGAAAACGGTCTTCAGCCCCTCACCCAGGCTGGCCCACACCCTCATGGGGTGAGGGTCCCCGCTTGGGTTCTTGGCCAGCCTGCAAACAGCCATCAGCCCCTCACCCAGGCTGGCCAGGCACCGCACCGGGACCCCCATCCTGATCTGGGACACTTTCAGGGGAAACCATCCAGGCCCCACCCATGCACCAGGCCTCTATCCTATATAATAAAAGGGTAATATGCAAATTGACTCTAACAGCAGAATGACTGGGAATGACTGGTCACTATGACTCACACTGACCACCAGAGGGCAGATGCTCAATGCAGGAGCTGTCCCCGGGTGGTCAGTGAGCTCCCACAGGGGGAGCTCTGCTCAGCCACAAGCCAGGCTGGCGGCTGCCAGCACAGTGGTGGTGGCGGGATTCTCTCCCGCCTCCTCAGCAGCGCTAAGGATGTCCAACTGCAGCTGAGGTCTGCTCCCCGCTGGCAAGTGGACATCCCCCAAGGGCTCCTGGGCTGCCAGAGGGATGTCTGACTGCCAGCTTAGGCCTGATCCCCTAGGGAGCGGGCCTAAGCCAGCAGGTGGACATCCCATGAGGGGTCCCAGACTGCGAGAGGTCACAGGCCAGGCTGAGGGACCGCCCCGAGTGCACAAATTTTTGTGCACTGGGCCTCTAGTGATAATAATAATTATTAAATATTGTGAATTAGACACCTTTCCTTAGACTTGTCATGTTTACTGTATTGGTGGAAGAATTATAACTAATGAGAAAAATAATATATCTAGTGTTGATTTATCAAGGTCGTTTAGTGATGTACTCCATTTGTATTATGTTTGCCTATTTGTATTTCTTTGCATAGAACCCAGTTTCTCTGCAACAATGTAAATCATGTGAAATTATTACTTAGCCCTCTTACTTTTCAAAGTACTGCTCAGTTCAATTCATTTCTGTTGCTATTTGAAGACTTTAAGTGTTGGTCACTCTGCAAGAATTACAAAATTGGGTTGACATGTTTGCTTTTGAGATTTGACAATTGAATGTGCTTAGGTAGAGAATTATTACAGAACCATACTGCAGACTTCACTATTTGATTGTTAGAATAAATTTCCATTTTTATAAAATTATTTAGGAATGTATACTTTAATTAAAGTTTTGTAATTTTAACGCTCAAGAAGCTCTTTCTTACCTTTTGTCTTTATTGCCTTCAAGTTCACTGGTGCCTCAATCTTGTTGTTGTTTTTTTTAATAAATATTAGCTTCTTATTATATTTGAATACAAATCTGCATAGGCAGGATTGAGAGTATTTTATTATTCAGTCAACTGATCAGTTTTTTAAAAAATATATTTTATTGATTTTTTACAGAGAGGGAGAGGGATAGAGAGTTAAAAACATCGATAAGAGAGAAACATCCATCAGCTGCCTCCTGCACACCCCCCACGGGGGATGTGCCTGCAACCAAGGTACATGCCCTTGACTGGAATTGAACCTGGGACCCTTGAGTCCGCAGGCCGATGCTCTATCCACTGAGCCAAACCAGTCAGGGCGGTGCCTCCATCTTGTGGTCCAAGTGACCAATTGCATCCTTTGCCAGAGATTCTGATTAACCTTTTCTTTCTCAGCTGAATATATCATATAAAGTTATTTATTTTCTTTGGTTTATTAAAAAGCACAACTCTTTTTTTTAAAAATTTTCACTCAAAGATATATTTTTATTAATTTTAGAGAAAGTGAAAGAAAAACATCCATTGGTTGCCTCCCATATGCACCCTGACTGGGGATCGAACCCACAACCTAGCTATGTGCCCGACCAGGAATCAAACCTGCAACTTCTTGGTGTATAGGACGGCGCTCCAACCAACTGAGCCACCGAGCCAAGGCTAAAAAGCATAACTCTTTTTTAAATATATTTTTTTATTGATTTTTTTTTTTTACAGAGAGGAAGGGAGAGGGATAGAGAGCTTGAAACATCGATGAGAGAGAAACATTGATCAGCTGCCTCCTGCACACCTCCCACTGGGGATGTGCCCGCAACCAAGGCACATGCCCCAGACCGGAATCGAACCTGGGACCCCTCAGTCTGCAGGCCGAAGCTCTATCCCGGTGCTGGGAGGCATATTACCCTTTTACTATATAGGATAGAGGCCTGGTGCACAGGTGGGTGCCAGCTGGTTTGCCCTGAAGGGTGTCCTGAATCAGGGTGGGGGTCCCCACTGGAGTGCCTGGCCAGCCTGGATGAGGGGATGATGGCTGTTTGCAGCTGGTCACACACCCTTCAGGATGGGGGTCCCCACTGGGGTGCCTGGCCAGTCTGGGTGAGGGGATGAGGGCTGTTTTCAGGCTGGCGGGTGACGGAAGCTCCCAACCGCTCCTTTTTTTTTCTTTCTTTATTTTTTTTTATTCTGGGCCAGCTTTAGCTCTGAGGCTTGGCTTCAGCTCTTAGGCCTCTGCTGCTGAAAGCAGGTATCTGGTTTGTTTGGGTTCTATAATCGAAACACTGTTTCAACTCCAGCTCTGAGATCCCAGCTGGCTGAAAGCAGGTTTCTGGAGTTTTGTTGAGCTTCTATATTTGTAACAATGTTTCAAACTGCAAGCTCAGAGGCCGGCAGCGGCAGGCGGGGAACGTTGGTTTCCTCCTTCACTGAAGCAAGCAAGCCTCATGTTCGCTTCAAGCTGCCTGGCTGCCGGCCGCCATCTTGGCTGGCAGTTAATTTGCATATTGCCCTGATTAGCCAATGGGAAGGGTAGCGGAGGTTCGGTAATTACCATGTTTCCCTTTTATTAGATAGGATATTGCTTTCATAGACTTCATGAAAGCATATTTTGCAGCATTTGCAGTTTCACTTTGTGTTCAACTAATGCTATATTTGTAAAATATGTCCCCATTGTGTTATAGGTGATTGCTTTTGTAGCTGTTTCTTTGACTGTTAGCCTGGACAATATCTGGATTGTAGCAGGTGTTTAAGAAAGCTTGTTTATCTATTTGACTGATAGTTGTTGAGAACCCACTGTGTGTCAGGTATAGTTCCAGACATGACATATACCAATAAATAGAATATGCAAAGACCCATACCCTTTTTGAGTTTGCGTTGTAACTAAGGGAGTCAGATGATAAAAAATATATATACATAGAAACTTACATAATTGTCACAGTATAGTAATTCTAAGGGAAAAAGAAAATTAAATCAGAGTAAAGGAATCAGGAGTACTGGAAGTAGGGGCTGGGGTGAAATTTTTAATGGGATGGTTAGGGTAGTTTGGTTTAGATGGTAACATTTTGAACAAAACTAGAGGAAGTGAGGAAGTTAGTCAAGTGGATATCTGGAGCAAGAATGCCTCACAGTCAGAGGGAATAGCAATGCAAGTGAGTATTTACTCTGAATGAAATGAGAGTTGGTGCCTACCATATACTAGATATTTAGTTAGTGTTTGTTAAATTGAAAGAAGGAGACTCCACAGGGGTAGACTTTGGCTTATCTTACCTCATTTCCTTCCTTTCAGTGCTTCTGCTGCTTCTCTTTCTTAAGCAGCAGAGCAAAAAAAAGTAGTCCCTGCAGAATATGAAAGCCCTTGAGGTGGTTTCACATTAAACCTAAAAGATTTCCTTGTAATTTTACCTCTAAAATTTTTTATTTTCTTTTTCTAAAATGTTGTTTCTGAAGTCTTTGAAATGGAACTTACATTGGTCCAACTAGTACCTTTTAAAAAATCAGATATATTGTTTTATGCCTATGTGTTATCTAGGGAGGCAGTCCACCAAAAGTAGGACCACCTTCTGCCATTTTCATTCATCTCTTTAATAGTTATTGAATATCATATATGGGCCAGGAACACTAGAAGTGTGTGTATATATTTAAGATTATTTTTTAGAAATGTCATTTCCAAAAATTACCCTCCTTTAGATACTAAGATCTAGTTTGTAATAAAATATTTCAAGTGCTTTCGTAAATACACTTAACAGTATAATTAAGTATAAGCATCCTACCTAATAAAAGAATAATATGCAAATTAACCATCAGTCCGCAACAAAGATGGTGGCGCCCATAGCAGCCAGGGCAGGACACTGGCGGTGTCATCCAGCAACGTGAGCCCAGCAGGCAAGCACGGCCCACAGGCAGCACCCAGCAGGGCCTGCTTGGCCGTTGCCGCAGTGACCAGCGAGCAGGCAAGTGCGCCCGCAGACAGCACCCAGCAGGGCCTGCTTGCCCATCGCCATGGTGTGGAGCAGGCAGGCCCCACAGAGAGCAGAGAATCACGGGGAGTGGGCCCAAGCCGTCAGTAGGACATCCCCTTTGGGCTCCCTGATTGGAGAGTGTGCAGGTCGGGCTGAGGGACCCCTGCCCCCCGTGCACAAATTTCGTGCACCAGGCCTCTAGTTTTAAAATGAAAAATACTTTTCCTCAAAAATTGGAAACTAGTATATATTATAACTGAAGGTCAAAAATACTTGATCTTCAATACAAGAATACCAAAGCACTCTTGCCCACAAGACTTCTTTTGACCACTTAACCATCTGTACCAAAGAAAAGTGGTTGCTGGTAAGACAGCACCCTCATTTCTAAATTCATTTTTTTGTTGTTGTTAATCCTCACCTGAGGATATTTTTTTCATTGATTTTTAGACAGAGTAGAAGGGAGGGAGGGAGGGAGGTAAGGAAGAGAGAGAGAGAGAGAAAGGAACATCAATGTGAGAGAGATACATCAATTGGTGGCCTCCTGCACATGCCTGGGGGCCAGGGATTGAACCTGCAACCCAGGTACATGCCCTTGACAGGAAATCGAACCCTTGACCCTTTGGTCCGAGGGCCAATGCTCTACTACTGAGCCACACTCATTAGGGCTCTAAATCCATTTTTAATAGAGCCATCTTTTTCCTTCATAACTCTTACAAAGGTATCTTCCAACTCTGAATCTTAAATTTACTTGCTTGACCTTTAAGTTTTCCATGTGAGAGCACTGACTTTGCATTTGTAGTTTTCCAATGAGCAACATAATTTATATTAAAAAGTATTTCTAATTAAAATAATTCCACATTTTTTCCTCTTTGTTAAACACTAAAGTTACTCTGCTAGAAAATTAAAATGTTTTTACTTTGATTTTTTTTTATTATATCAGAAACAACATGACCAGCTTGAAGAAGATAAAGAAATCATTAAGTTATTTCAATTTTTAACCTCTTTTGTCTCTGTGTATATACATATGTGTATTTTTAAGATATTTTCCTCCCAAATATGAATTATAAATAGAGGGTCTTTTGAATGATTACTTTTTTCAACTATAGATGAGACAACTGAGATTATTACTGTCCCAAATCTCCTAAAAACTCAAGCTATACTTTCCCAGTATAGTTTAACAAAAATGATCTTTAAAGTGATTTTTTAGCATGCTACTTTTTATTAGTATGCACTACACAATAAATACCTTACTCTTCTTTTATACCAATTGAACTTTCTTTAGTGCTGTATTACTTTATTTTGTACTTGTTTTTCTTTTGAAAGTAATCTGTTTGTCAGAATCAAATCAAGCTTTATAGCTAGTACACAAAATTATGAAAGCAGCAAGGTTCAGAATGGAAATATTGACACATACCTATAATAGTGGCCCAATACTGTGTTATAACTGTGACACATGTTCATCAACACAAAGTTTTGGTGAGTCTCTTTTGAAACTCATAAATAAAAAAGTCTGTCTGACCGTGTTGTGCAATATTCTTATAACTGTGTATGACTTCACTAAGATGTTTTCATTTAAGCAGGATGTCCAAATGAGGAAAATAACTGAATCAGAAATACTATAAAAACAATTGGTTAAATTATAAGAAAGGTAAATGGGTCAAAGCCAATGTCAGATTTTAGTCAGCTATTTAACCATTTGTCTAGTTCAAATTAGGTATGATGAAAAGACTGCTAACATTGGAGTTAAACACATAATTGAACTCTATTTGGATGACTTACTTTTGAATTATAAACTGGAAGATAAATTTGATAAACTGTCGGTGACATTAGAGTAATTAGAAAATTAAATAATTAAACATTATTTACAACTAATAAAATTCCCTTTTTCTTTTTGAATTATCTTAATGTCTACCATTTTACATCCATTAGCAAATAAAATCTTTTCAGGATCTCCCTTTCTATTTTTACTTTTATTGTGCATGGATTCCCTCCTCTTTATATTTTTAAATAAAATACTGAGCAAGAACAAAAATTCTTAAATAAATAAAATAGGAGCCTCTAAATGGGGTATTATCATCTTGGAGAACAGCTTATTAATGGGCCACCTGCGAAATGGCCTGCTAAGTTATTGGCAACCAAGTACTTAACGTGATTCTCAGCCAATAAGTGATACCCACATAATTCTTTTTGAGGAATAGAAAATAGTCAAAATTTTAAATCTGGGAGTCTCAGAAATGAGTCTGGGTCAAGTTTGGAGCCAGCAAAATTAAATTTGTAGTTAATGCTTAAATCGTTGAAAAGGTAGCAAATTCAGGACCATTTTGGGCAATTATAATTTTGTATGAATGAATAAATAAACCTACAAATCTAAAGCTTTACTTTTGTTAAGGACAATTATAATTGTTAATGTTTACTGTGTCCTTTAAGAAACTAATACTGAAGGGACAAAAAAATTCAGTGATCACTTTCTCTTCTTTCTAGTATGTATAATTTTGGAGGATAATTCTTTTATATCTATTTCTGAAAATTATGAAATAAGATGTGAAAACTCCAGATTGTTTCAGCAATAAGAAATTATTGCTGTTTTGGAACTATAGTAGCTTGACCTTTAAAAAATGTTCCCTTTGTTTAATAAATATGTGGAATAGACTTATAAAATTTTATTTGCTCTCAAGATGCTGAAAACATATTTTTTTCCTATGAATAAGCTGAATGTTGGAATCAGAGACTTTGCAAAGACTTTGGCTATTGAGTAAACCATAAAAATGTTACGGAGGTTTGAGTCATGTGCTCCCTCCAAAGTGAAAGATATTGTTACTTAACCCTAATCTATGTGATCATACTTTCTTTCTGCAAAAGTCCAATTTTTCTCTCCTATTAATGTTCCACACATTAAGTGATACCTTTCTCTGGGTTCCTTCCCATAGTATAACCTAACTGGAAAATTCCTTACCAAACCTTCATAAGCCACTTAATTTTTTTGCTAGATAAATTATTGTTAAATGGGATTTTTAAGTTTAGGAGACCCATTATAGTCAGATTTGTGATGTAAAATTCTGAATATTTGCCCTAACCGGTTTGGCTCAGTGGATAGAGCGTCAGCCTGCGGACTGAAAGGTCTCAGGTTCGATTCCGGTCAAGGGCATGTACCTTGGTTGCGGGCACATCCCTGGTAGGAGGTGTGCAGGAGGCAGCCGATCGATGTTTCTCTCTCATCGATGTTTCTAACTCTCTATCTCTCTCCCTTCCTCTCTGTAAAAAATCAATAAAATATATTTTTAAAAATTTTGAATATTTGAGTGCACTGTATCAGCTCATGTTTTCAGCATAAATGAAATACATGATTTTTTTTGTCTTTTTTGGCTGGATTTTTGATAGGAAAAATAAAAAATGTTAGAAGACAACAGGATAGAAAAAATTAAAATTGTTATAAATGATTGCTAAAGAATATTATGAAATCTTTATAGTATTGAAGGATCCAGTGCTTAATTAAGAGTATGTAACTTGTCAGTATTAAAAATATGCTAATCATTTGTCCCCCCAAAAAAAGATGGACAAAGAGATTAAAGAGCTTGTCTCTAGTGCTCCTTTTCAATGAGAGGTGAGTAGATTTAATGTTCATTTGCCACATATGGTTTCATAAATAGCACTCCAGCTTTTCTCTGCCCCATCTGAAGCTTTCCACTTAGAGAAGTAAATGCTGCCTCCCATCAGACCTGCCAGAATTTTGGTCTATAATGTTTGTTCAAAGGTTATCTTTCATCACTTTCTAAACCATATTTAGAAATGCTTTATTCATATACTAGAGGCTTGATGCATGACATTTGTGCACAGGTAGGGTCCCTAGGCCTGGCTGGTGATCAGGGCCGATCAGGGCCTTTAGCTGCTGGTCAGGCCTTTCCTTTCCCTGGCTGCAAGCCGCCAACCGCCGGCCAGGGCCTTCCTTCATTCCACGCCGCCACCTGGTGGTCAGCACACATCATAGTGAGCGATTGAACTCCTAGTCTCCTGGTTGAACTCCGGAGGGGACACTTTGCATATTAGCCTTTTATATATATAGATTAGTTTATTTCATGTTTAATGTCAGTAAATGACATGCTGAAATTATGTTTGTTAAGACAACATACAGAATCAAAATAAGAATCATAAATATCAATTGATACCTGGTAATGTAATGCAATTAGAAATAGACTTAACCTGATGTGAAAATATACTACTTTCTTCAGGTTAGCCCTTTCGCTCTCCTTCTAACCTCATTTAAGAAGATCTCTACCTGCTGTCTTACCCTGTGGATTAGAAGTTTTCACCTGGCTCCTTGGTTATGTTCCATCAGCCTCTTCTGTTAGTCTCATGACCCGTGACCACTAGAAATAAAACACCTGATTACATTAAATGTTTTGTGAAATCTTTGTTTTAGGTTACCTATTAAATTAAACCTGTGCTCATCCTATATAATAAAAGGGTAATATGCAAATAGACCAAATGGCCGAAAAACCGAACAACCAATCAAAGTGTAATATGCTAATGATATGCTAAGGCTGCTCAACCACTCGCTATGACGTGCACTGACCACCAGGGGGCAGACAGTCAACTGGTTGACCAGTCACTATGACGTGCAATCAGCTTTAAGAAGGAATGAAGTACTGACACATGACCAGGGGACAGATGCTCCGACCGGTAGGTTAGCTTGCTGCTGGGGTCTGGCTGATCAGGACTGAGCAAGAAGGGCCAGACATGCCCTGGAGCCCTCCCACAGCCCCTCCCTGTCCCAGTCATGCACCCGTGGGGTCCCTCAGCCTGGCCTGTGCCCTCTTGCAATCTGGAGCCCAGGCGGATTTCAGAGAGCCAGTTTCAGCCTGATCCCGCAGGATACTCCCCTTGGGAGGGTGCCAGACACAGAGCTCATCATGGCTGGTGAGCGCTGCTGCGGCAGTGCAAGCCTCTCCCAATCAGGACTGATTGGGCACGAGCCCGCAACAGGCACAGTGGGGCTGGGATGAGCAGGATCAGCAGGTAGGACCTGTAGGCAGCGTTCAACTGCGGTTTTCGGCCTGATCCCTGCAGGCCACACAGAAGGACCCCACCCGTGCTCAAATTAGTGCACTGGCCCTCTAGTCTGTGTATATAAAAGCCTAAGCAACAGTTCAACCGGTAGCTATGATGCACACTGATCATCAGGGGGCAGACACTCAAGGCACAGGCATGGAAACATGGAACAGACTGATGAATCTCAGAGGGAAGGGGTAGAGGGGAGGCAAGAAGAGATTAACCAAAGATCTTATATGCATACTAGAGGCCCAGTGCATGGATTCGTGCACCTGTGAGGTCCCTCGCCCTAGCCTGTGGGGATCAGGCCTAAACTGGCAGTCCGACATCCCCCGAGGGGGTGTCCTGGATTGCAAGAGGGTGCCGCCAGGCCAAGGGAACCCACCAGTGCACGGGTAGGCCTCTAGTCTATACATACAAATATATATACATACACACACACACACTGAGTGTCCAGATTATTATGACCACCTGATGTTTCTAGGCAAATTAGCTATAATTTCATGCTGAAGTTGCTAGAGGGCTAGACCATTATAAATAGAGAAGCAGGTTGTTTACCACGACAGTAGAAGTGATATTTTTCTGAAGATATAGGTAAACAATGTGATTTAACAGCCTTTGAACGTGGGATATATATTATGATGACTGGCCAGATTATTATGACCACCCCATCAGTACTTCGTTGGGCCACCTTTTGCCTTCAATACTGCAGCGATTGTTCTTGCCATTGACTCCACGAGATATTGAAAAATGATGCGAGGAATCTGACACCATGCCTGATGAATAGCACTGTCCAGTTCTGTGAGATTTGATGTTTGTGGAACCAGCTGCCTGATGGCTCATTTAACTTCGTCCCACAAATGCTCAATTGGATTGAGATCTGGTGATTGTGGGGGCCACCTAAGCAAGGTAAAATCTCCCTCATGTTCTTGAAACCACTCCTGCACAATATGAGCACTGTGCATGGCGCATTGTCTTGTTGGAAGAAGCCATCTCCATTGGGATAGGCCATCAACATGATAGGATGAACCTGATCAGCAACGATACTTAGGTATGTTGTGCTATTCAGATGTTGTTCCACACGAATTAAAGAGCCCAAATCATGCCAGGAAAACATGCCCCAAACCATAACACTGCTCCCACCAGCTTGAAGGGTTGTACTCATGCATATGGGGTGCATGCTTTCATGCTGTTTCCACCAAATTCTCACTCTGCCATCTGCATGATGCAACTGGAAACGTGATTCATCGGACCACATGACTTTTTTCCAATGCTTGACTGTCCAATCCTTGTGTTCCTGTGCGAAATGGAGACGTTTTATCTTGGTAACTGCAGACAGCAGAGGTGTTCGAACAGGCCTTCAGCTTCCATATCCCATATGATGCAGTGTACGACTAATTTGCCTACAAACATCAGGTGGTCATAATAATCTGGTCACTCAGTGTGTGTGTATATATACATATGTACATATACATATACATATATATATATATGCCTAAGCGACCATTACGACCGGTCGACCGAATGACCAGTCGACTGGTCGCTATGATGCACACTGACCATTAGGGGGCAGATGCTCAACACAGGAGCTTCCCCCTGGTGATCAGTGTACTCCCACAGCCAACTTCTTGAGGCCAGCCAACCTCCCATGGTCCCTCCCTCCCGGACTGGGCGAGACAGCCCCAATCACTGGCCAGGCCAAGGGACCCCACCCGTGCACGAATTCATGCACTGGGCCTCTAGTATTAATATAAGAATTATTACAGAATGACAGTAAGATATATGGCTAACAGAGAATGGGTAATAGAGTGGCTAGAAACCAGAGAGCAACTTCTGTTTAAATAAGAGAGAGAGAGCACCAAAATGAGTCAGAAGGACAAAATACAGTTTCTGGTTCACATCTTATTCTGTGAATCATTACCATATTATACCGTGTCCTTTTTCTAGCAACAGACTCTGTTTGGGTGTCCAGCCACCACATGATACTACTCGTAAAGGTTTTATTCTTATTCTCTTTCCTTGGCAGAAATACCCCAGGGAGGGAACCAATTCGAGTTCCCCTTTCCCAATTACCTTCTAACTAGTTCTCCTATCCCATATTCCCAGCTATTCCCCTCAAGGCTTTTCTCTGTATAATAAGTCCAGATGGGCCCAGCCTCCTTATACTTTTACTTTTAGGTTATATTTGTCTTTCTATTTCTTTTTAATGAGCTCTGTTTCACATTTGCCTGTGTTTAAAAATGATTGGGAGAATGCAAAGAATGACTACCCTGTGCAACTTTATTTCCAAAGGGAATACCATTAGGAAGACTATGTGCCAATACAGACTTATAATTCATTGTGCCCATGATATCTGCTCTCCACTAATATTTTATAGGGTTTCACTGGACATATTTTTCTCACCCATACTCTTTTAATAGTCCTGAGAGACATAATTCATCTGGTCTTCAAGATAGTGAATCCTTATTAAACACAGTATGATTGGAAGTCATGTCTGATAAAATATTCTATCACTTTAGATATTTAGTAAAATCTTACTATACTGTGATGATTGCCTTAATAAATAAAAAGGTAGAATTTCTATATTTTAACTATAAAATCTTTATAAACATTTTTCCTTTTGACTCTTTCTCTTTTAGGTACTAACCTCAGAATTTATTCTGTTGGCATCCTCAATCATCATCTACATTACCTGATCACACTTTCTTATACGATCCCCTTATAACACAGGAGTGTTGCTGGCTCAATGGCAATCAAGATTATACCTTAAAAAACAAAACAAAATAACAAAACCTGCTTAATGAATGCGTTCTTACCTACCCTCTAAAACTGGTATACTCATATTTCCTCTGTAGCTGGACTAAAGTTTTAATGAGTTGGGAAAGACTGGAAAGGATTGATAAGAAGACTGAGGTGGAAGTGTAGGATGGTGTAAGCTGCCTGCTTGGATCAGCTCTAGAATGAGCAAGAACTGACAAAGTACCAACTAGGACAGCATTGTCAGAAAATGGAATTGGAACTTATAAAAGGAGTTCATCTTAAAAAGCTTAACTCATAGGGTCAGTTATTAACTTTAAATTATCAAAAAGGTCTCCTTTAGCTACTTATTCTGTGGGTCCAGTCTAATCATAGCTTAAGGAATGTAGTTTTAGTTTGATATATCACTTACTTCTTTGTCAGATTAAGGCAGGTGTTCAACGCTAACTCCTTTAGTCTTAAGTTAGTTACATATTTTTTATTCGTTCTGATTTAAGATTAAAAATATCTTGAAATGTGGTTTTATATTTCAGAATCTACCACATTTAAATTAATGTATAAGTTCTAGGGCATTGGAATCAGTATAATTTATGGTTCTTTTTTCCTCTCAGCATGAATAACTTCAAATTCAGTCAAGTGTTGTTTGGCTTTTCTTACCTAAATGGTATACTTATCTGACTCACTTCAATAGTTGCCTATTTTCTCTTTCAGAAATGTCTGTTCTCTCACCAGGAGACTAAAACACTGTGCAGATGTACAGTTGGATACAATGCTACCAATATAATATATGCACTCTTCAATAATTTATTTTATATCTGGAGTGATGCATCTGTTTCCTTCTTGTGGGAGGGGGTTTGCACTTCATTTCAATGTCATTTTAGGTACTGGTCCAATTCTTCCATCAGTTAACCAAAAATGAAAATTTCCATCTGTTCAATTGCCATTCAGAGGAATGTTTTATCTCTAAAGCACATTATGACAACTAAAATTGATGGCATAATCTGTCTGACTTTTTTATTTCCTCTCCAGATTCTCTTGAGCTTTAACAAGAGAGTATTTTTTTTTGTATAGCTGCCTAAGATTATAGGATTTACTCTTTCTTCTTCTCTCTAGTAACTGTAGACCAATAGAGCATGAATGCTTGTCCACTATTCACTACTCCATTATGTATTTTTTTTCTGTCCATTAGTGACCCTACAGGAAACTTCCTTGTTAGCGTGCTATTAACAGGACAATGCAAACATAGTAAATGTCTGCCAGTACTGTTTGGCATTCTGTTTAATTCAGACTCTTTCCAATCGACTTTTGGAAGGTACAGTTACAGGCTGATTTTTATTGATCATTCTGTACTTTAGAAAATTGGCTAAGGAGGCCTTGGAATATACTATCTCTAAAGTTTTTAACTCTTTACTTAAAAAAAACGAAGACTATTGACTCAAATAAGTTTCATTGCCGAAATAGCAGGAAGATTTTTACTATTGATATTCCAATATAAATTAACAAAAAACAAACAAACAAGAAAACCTCTTTCTATTTATGGACCAAGTGAAAATTTTAAGTGCAGTGAATTAATCAGGGTCCTGGCTTTCAAATGAAGGATTATGTCATTGGAGCAGCACAATCAGGTTAAAATAACTAATTTTTGCAATCTGGTATTTGAGGACTGGGATCTCATGATCCTAGAAATACTCTTGTTAAACTGTTACTGGTATCTAACCTTCATTGGAAATGCTTTAATTTGTCAGTCTATCCATATGGACCATTTCCTTGGGGAAATGTAACTAGATAGCATTTAAGATATAGCCACATCATTTAACGGATTATAATCCTATATAAAAAAGCCTAATATGGCCAAAACTGGTTTGGCTCAGTGGATAGAGCGTCGGCCTGGGGACTGAGGGGTCCCAGGTACGATTCCGGTCAAGGGCATGTACCTGGGTTGCGGGCACATCTCCAGTGGGGGATGTGCAGGAGGCAGCTGATCGATGTTTCTCTCTCATCGATGTTTCTGACTCTCTATCTCTCTCCCTTCCTCTCTGTAAAAAATCAATAAAATATATTTAAAAAAAAAAAAAGCGCCTAATATGCTAAGTGTCTGGTCGTCAGTCAGCCGTTCAACCAATCAAAGCGTAATATGCTAATGATATGCTAAGGCCTCTCAACTGCTTGCTATGACGTGCACTGACCACCAGGGGGCAGACAGTCGACTGGTCGACCAGTCGCTATGATTTGCCCTGACCACCAGGGGGTAGACACTTCGACTGGTAGATTAGTTTGCTGCTGGGTTCCAGCCAATCAGGAGTGAGCAAGATGGGCCGGACATGCCCTGGAGCCCTCCCGCGGTCCCTCCCTGGTTGGCCAACCTCCCATGTCCCTCCCCAGTCCTGATCATCCCTCCCCTGCTCTGTCTTGCAATCCGGGACCCTTCAGGGGATGTCTGAGGCTGGTTTCTGCCCAACGGCAGAATGAACAGTTGCGATGATGAGCACTGATCACCAGGAGGCAGACACTCAATGCAGGAGCTTCCACCTGGTGGTCAGTGCGCTCCCACAGGAGGAGCGCCACTCAGGCAGAAGCCGGACTCACGGCTGGCAAGCACAGAGGCAGTGGTGCGAGTGTCTCCTGCCTCCGCAGCAATCGGACATCCCCTGAAAGCTCCCGGATGGTAAGAGGGTGCAGGCTTGGCCGAGGGACCCCACCCCCGCCGAGTGCACAGATTTGATGCACCGAGCCTCTAGTCCTATGTAATAAATTCCCTAATAATAAATAGGGAATATGCTAATTGACCCTCACGCCATCTCAAAGATGGCGGCACCCACAGCCAATAAGGAGGGAATATGCTAATTGACTGCCCCACCCTCAAAGATGGCGGCACCCACAGCCAATAAGGAGGGAATATGCTAATTGACTACCATGTCCTCAAAGATGGCGGCACCCACAGCCACAAGATGGCTGTGCCCAGTCCCCTCAGCCCCGCCAGCGTGCCTGCCTCCGGAGTCCCCTTAGCACCGCAGCCGCCCAGGCCGGCCTGAGGGCTCCCAGACTGTGAAAGGGGGCAGGCCAGGCTGAGGGACCCCCCCCTCCAGTGCATGAATTTTCATGTACTGGGCCTCTAGTTTATTACAATTCCAGAGCTATAGATGTTTATATTTTAAAAGCATTTTAAACCTCTCTCCTTAAATGCCTAAAAATGAAAAGAAAGGAAGGGAGGGAAGAAGTGGAAAGGGAGGGAAAGAGAGAAAGAGAGAAAGAAAAAATGAAAGGAAGCAAGGAATGGAAAAAAAAGTTGGAGTCAGCTCCCTGCTTTAGCTCACAACTTGTGGGGAAAATTAGTCACATAATATGGGTAAGAAATTTTTTCTATGAGAGGTCAGAAGCTGTATGTGTAACTGTTTCTTTCAGTGCTGGGGATAGAAAAAACAACAAGCTGTGGATCTTGAATGCAAAGCAATTATTTAAATGGGAAAAGGAGGGGAGTGGGTTGGGGAAGTATTCCAGGTAAAAGGAATGGTGTGAATTGGTTCTGCACCTAAAGATACACAAATTTTGTTATTCTAGTACCTAAGAACTTATAGTTTGAAATCTAAAATGTTACTTTATTCAGTAAGTATGTAGTGATAGCATATTTTCTACACAACAATGTACTATGGGATATGGAGGATATAACAATAAGTCAGAACCAACTCTGCCTTCACAAGTTGTATGACATAATAGACAAACTCTTAAGAATAGGCAGCCACTCAGGCCTGGATTTAAATTCTAGCGTAACCACTCAGTGATTCTTTGATTTACTCACAAATATTTATTGAGCACCTACTGTGTGTTAGGTATTTTGAGTGCTGAAATATTGTAGTAAACAAGATATGAAAGGTACATGTTCTCATGACATTCTAATTTTTACCCAGCATTATTGAGATTTAATGGAAATATAACATTGTGTAAGTTTAATGTGTACAAATAATGATTTGATACATTTATGTTGGGAAATGATTACCACAGTAGGATTAGTTAACACCTCCATCACCTCACAAAATTATTTTATCTTTTCATGGTGAGAACATTTGAGATCTACTCTCTTAGCAGTTTTCAACTATTTAATACAGTATTGTTAACTATACTCACCATGCAGTATATTATATCCCCAGAACTTATTTATATTGTAACTGGAAATTTGTACCCTTTGACCAACATCTCCCCATTTCCTCCATCCCCCACACCCTGACAACCACACTTCTACTCTGTACTATAAGTTTAGCTTTTTTATTTTTATTTATTTATTTATTTTCTTAATCCTCACCCTAAGATATTTTTCCATTGATTTTTAGAGAGACTGGGAGAGAGAGGGAAAGACAGAGAGAAACATCAATGTGAGAGAAACACATCGATTGGTTGCCTCCTGCACGAGCCCTGACCAGGGCCCAGGCTGGGGAGGAGCCTGCAACCAAGGTATGTGCCCTTGACCGGAATTGAACATGGGACCCTTGGTTACGCTGTATCCCTTGAGCCAAACTGGCTAGGGCAAGTTCAGCTTTTTTAGATTCCACATGTGAGATCATTCAGTATTTGTCTTTCTCTGATTATTTCACTTAACATAATGTCTTCATGGTCCATTCATGTTGTTGCAAATGGCAGGATTTCCTTCTTTCTCATAGCTGAGTAATATTCCATTGAATATATTATACCACTGATCTCAACTTTCTTATGTACCCCAGCAATTTCACTTTAGCTCCATTAATTTACTGCAAGTGCTCTTGGTAATCCTATCTAATAATAGACAAACATGGTAATTAACCATACCTCCGCTACGCTTCCCATTGGCTAATCAGCAGGATATGCAAATTAACTGCCAACAAAGATGGCGGCCGGCAGCCACGCAGCTGAAGCGAACATGAGGCTAGCTTGCTTCAGTGATGGAGGAAGCCAAGGTTCCCCGCCTGCCGCGACCCAGCTCTGAGCTCCGGAAGCAACAATGTTTCAGTTATAGAAGCTAAACAAATCCCAGATACCTGCTTTCAGCCGGCAACGGCCTCAGAGCTGGAGCCGACTCTCAGCTCCAGTGACAGCTATAGAAGGTAAATAAATCCCAGAATAAAAAATAAAAAATAAAAAAAAAAAGGCTGGGAACTTAAGTCGCCCGCCAGCCTGAAAACAGCCCTCAGCCCCTCACCCAGGCTGGCCAGGCACCCCAGTGGGGACCCCCACCCTGAAGGGGGTGTGACCAGCTGCAAACAGCCATCAGCCCCTCACCCAGGCTGGCCAGGCACCCAAGCAGGACCCCCACCCTGATCCGGATCACCCTTCAGGGCAAACCAGCCGGCCCCCACCCGTGCACCAGGCCTCTATCCTATATAGTGAAAGGGTAATATGCAAACTGATCCTAACAGCAGAAAGACTGGGAATGACTGCTCACTATGACACACACTGACCACCAGGGGGCAGACGCTCAATGCAGGAGCTGCCCTCTGGTAGTCATTGTGCTCTCACAGGGGGGAGCTCTGCTCAGCCACAAGCCAGGCTGATGGCTGCCAGTACAGTAGTGGTGGTGGGAGCCTCTCCTGCCTCCTCAGCAGCACTAAGAATGTCTGACTGCAGCTTAGGTCTGCTCCCCGCTGGCAAATGGACATCCCCCAAGGGCTGCCGGGCTGCTAGAGGGATGTCTGATTGCCATCTTAGGCCCAATCCCCCAGGGAGCGGGCCTAAGCCAGCAAGTGGTCACCCCCGAGGGGTCCCAGACTGCGAGAGGGCACAGGCCGGGCTGAGGGATACCCTACCCCCGAGTGCACAAATTTTTGTGCACCGGGCCTCTAGTTATTTATATTAAAATTTATATTGGGGGGATCACTGCTTGGTATTCTACTTTCCAAATCCAGTAGATACTTTTCACTCTAACTTGATTAACTTCTTTAAAGCTTTGATTACACTATTTCTTCCTGGTTCTCATTTTACCTTTTTGACTATTTTCTTTCAGGTTCTGAGGCTATTCCTCATTATCTGCTAGCTTTTATATCTTAGTGTTCCCCCAGAAGTCTTCATTCAGCTCACTCACTCCTATAACATCAGGATCTATATATGATGATGACTCCTAAATGTTATCTTTCACCCAGGCCTCTCTCTTGAGCTTCAAACCACTATATCCAACTACCTATTCAATATCTCCAGAGATCTGGACATGCTACAAACCTCTCAAACTCAGTATGTCCTACATGTCTAAAATTAAACAAATTTTGTTGTTCCTCCCCAACAGACAGATATTATAGATATGGCTATTATCTAAGTCATTTGCTTAATCTAATTCTCAGCAGATTAGCTAAAATTGTTAATATGCATGTGTAAGTTCAGTTAAAGTTTACTCTCAGATATTTTTTCTTTCTTTAGTACTTTCTATTTTTCTAATAGTGTACAATTAAGACTTTATAATTTCCAAACTTCTGTATAGCAGCAGGACTTTACTATTGAATTAGAAATGAATAATAATATATATTAGTGTTTCATATTGAACAGACCTAAATTGTAGAACATATTGGCATTTATCTATATTTATTTACTTTAAGAAATAATTTTAATTACATTTTAAATAATTTTAATTTACCATTGTTGTTTAATGAAATTTGTAATTTTTTCAAAGTATGAGTAACTTAGCTTTCAGAATATGATATAAAACAAAGAAAATGGGACATAGTAATTGAAAAGATAGTCAAAGTAAGTCACATTTATTTCTTACATAAAAATTTCACCTATAATCTTATTCACTTTGGAATTTTCACTTAAGTATAGCAATAATTTGTTTTAACTAAATTTATAGCTTGCCTGAACTCTCTAAGTAGCAATCATGTAGATAGTATGATAGGACAATTTCAGTTAGAAACCTCATTAATAGTTTGGTTTTCAACAGTCTCTATGTTGGGGACTTATTAAACCACATAAACAAATAAAAATTTGTTAATATTACAAACATTCAAACTGAAACATTGAGAAAATTATTGAAATTTTCAGGGTAGTATTTATTTAATCACTCCCAGGAAACAGCTGATGCATAAAAATATGTTACTGCAATTTTCTTCATTTGAAATCCTTAAGTTTAATTAGATTTTTTTCAAACTCTTAATTTATGGAAATTTCTTTTGGATTTTAATTTTGTTTAATGTCTTTTGTTCAATGGTACATAAAAAGAAATGTTTCCCTTTATAATAATTTCTTTCAACTCTCTTTAAATAAGGTATTTTAAAGTTCCCTTTTTTGATCTACTGATATAATGCTTTATGCCTTATATACTTGGCTTATAGTAAAGCTAATGGATTTATTTCAAGTAGTTATTCTTTTCTATTAGACATGTACTTGAATGTTTGAAGATTCTGAATAAAGCCAGTTTTTAAAGTCATTGCTGTGAATCATATGACATGGTATATATGTAGTAGTCATAAGTTCTGTGTACTGTTGCTTGTGCATTGCTTGGGCCTAGGCAAGATATCTTTGGTCTTGATTGTTCCCAAGTTTATCTCTTCTTTGTGTAGAGTTAAGAATTCCTAGGAGTAAATTCAGCATTCAAAGGAATTGTTTAGAGAAAACAAAGCTAGAGATTTGAAATGTACTGAGAAGTTTCTGTGACATTTGTATAAGCTATGTCATGTATAATGTATGCAATGCACAAAGCATTTTTAAAGGTATTCTAACTGCTTTATACAACTGACCTTGGGACATTTCCTATTGGAAATTGTTAACTTTGATTGTAGGCTATTATTATTAATACTAGAGGCCCGGTGCACGAAATTCGTGCACTGGAGGGGTATGTCCCTCAGCCCAGCCTGCACCCTCTCCAATATGGGACCCCTTGGGGGATGTCCAACTGCCGGTTTAGGCCCGATCCCACAGGGCAGTTGGACATCCCTCTCACAATCTAGGATTGCTGGCTCCTAACCACTCACCTACCTGCCTAGCCTGATCACCCCTAACCACTGCCTGCTGGCCTGCTCAGCCCCAACTGACCCCCCCTGCTGGCCTGCTTGCCCCAACTGCCCCGCCTCCTGGCCTGCTCGCCCCCTACTGCCCCCCCCTGCCGGCCTGCTCAGCCCCAACTGACCCCCACTGCCAGCCTGCACACCCCCAACTGTCACTCTGCTCCCCCCCCCCCCCCCCGCTGGCCTGATCACACAGAAAATTTTATATGTCAGAAATAAATCAGTGCTATAAATTTCCAAGTTTCTATTTAAAGGATGATTTAAAATCTGAAGGAAAGAGGTTAAACAACAATAATTATGGATTATATTTTAATTAAGTACATTACTAACAACTTTTTAAAAATGATTTATACAGAGGTAAAAATGATTCATCGTTGGGTTTCACTAAAGAGCCCTTTTACATTAAAGTAGAAAAAGACAAAAGGCAGCAGAGGTTGGAAGTGGGATGCTATGTAAGTTGGAGAAGCAAAAGGTTGAAATTGCGTAACTGTATGTTGGGGGAAATAGGATTAATTTTAACAAAGTCCTGTTGATGATTGCTGTGGTTGCATGCATGTTGAAATTTTAATAATAACATTTCTGGTAGGTGGCAGCTAAGTAGCATGAAAGCTGGTAGCAAATAACTATGTGGTGGGGAAACTATGTATTAACTGTCAGGAGGGAATTTGAAGCTTTGTTCTTTTTGACTCATTTTGCATTCTACCACACTAATATATTCTGTCTTAAAGTGGTGTACTTCTGAAGGTGGAGGTAAGTGCAGGAGCAGTTACCATGGTTTCCCCTGCTATCATGGTAGAAATTTCTGGGACAATTCTCTCCCCAAAGCAGAGGATTCCAGACAAATGCTACTTTATTTTATAATCATCTAAATGTTGCCTAGCGTGGCTGATGCTTGGAGTTTTTGATATGAACCTGGCTTATGAGTCTAGATCAGTGGTTCTCAACCTTCCTAATGCCTCGACACTTTAATACAGTTCCTCATGTTATGGTGACCCCCAATTTCATTGTTACAAATTGAATATAATTAAAGCATGGTGATTAATCACAAAAACAATATGTAATTATATATGTGTTTTCCGATGGTCTTAGGCGACCCCTGTGAAAGGCTTGTTCGACCCCCAAAGGGGTCGCGACCCACAGGTTGAGAACCACTGGTCTAGATTATAATAAGGGAATATGAGTACAGGGACCAATGCCATGTTGAAAGGCTAAAGAGTGACATTAGCGCTAAGCTGTATGTATTTTAAAGGAGTGGTCAGTTGCTTGTGCATAAGTAGCCTGTACCTCTCACTACACCTCTGATGTATCTGGGATGTCTAGCCCTTGAGTGCCTGGCCAACCTTGGTAAGAGTCAGGACTACCATGAAGAAAGTACTTAATTTCTCTTCTCTGTCCCTCTTTTGTAATTTAGGGATTCAATGCCTCAGATTATAAGTATCTTCTTTTCTCTATTTTTATCTCTTTCTTTCTTATTCCTACTCTAATAAGGTAAGGTTAGGCATGAGACAGTTTACAATAGTTTTCATAAGAATTAATTCTATCCTAATAAAATTATTTTGGAATAGCACAAATTCATATTAATGTTATGTTGACAGAGTGTATTTAGAGCAAAATAAAAACCTCAAACCCAGAATGTTTAAGTATGGGAGTCCTTTCTATATAAACTTATAATCTAAATTAAAAATCTTTGTAGAAACTTTGAACTAAAATGTAATCAAATGGATTATTGATTTGGGTTTTCTTTGGGCATACTGGAAATTTGTTATGAATTGACTTTTGCTAAATCAGATAACTGTACAATTTTTTGGACTAAAATGATGTGTTTTTATGTGCAATTTCAGAAACAGCAATAGTATTTATAGGTTTTTGGAGCCAGTTTGCACTGCCTTGTGAAAGCTGATTGGAGCCAACTTGTACTGGCTTGTGAAAGCTGATTGTTTTCAGGAATTTTGTGTGTTGGTTATTCAATGTAGACATTGTTAAAAATTAAATAATATAAACTTAAAATATGAAAAACAAAGATAATAAATACTCAAAATTTAATACTTTGTAGTTAATTGAGTACATTTTACTTTTATCTAGGCTCTTGAGGATATGCCTAGAAATAGATATAATGGTGGGCTTCTGTGCATCTGTGCCTTCCTAACTCCATGTTCCATGACATCACGTTAGTAGCTTGAACTTGGCCATCAGTGGAGTATTCACACTACACAAATTGACAAGTGCTAGAAATCGGGGCTTGATATGTTGTGTTGATTGTCTACACTTAAAGTGATGGAGAATGTTTATAATACATATTGTATCTACATTTTTATATCACAAATAGCACAAAAATCAAGGGAATATTTAAAAACTATAATCCAATCAATACTCACGTAATTACACTCAGAGAGCCAGTTTTTGAGCATTTAGCACCATACCACTGGTTTAAATTTATTAAACTTTTATTAATTTTTACTAATAAATTAGTTTAAAATAAGTACTTTAAATTTAAACTACACAAATGTTAAAATAATACATTTTTATTCATCCAATATCAATTACTACCCAGAACATGAGATGTATTTGTGCATCTATATATTTTATATAATAAAAGGGTAATATGCAAATTGACCCTAACAGCAGAACGACTGGGAATGACTGGTCACTATGACTCACACTGACCACCAGGGGCCAGACGCTCAATGCAGGAGCTGCCCTCTGGTGGTCAGTGCGCTCCCACAGGGGGAGCTCTGCTCAGCCACAAGCCAGGCTGACGGCTGCCAGTACAGTGGTGGTGGTGGGAGCCTCTCCCACCTCCTTAGCAGCGCTAAGGATGTCTGACTGCAGCTTAGGCCTGCTCCCCACTGGCAAGTGGACATCCCCCGAGGGCTCCCGAGCTGCCAGAGGGATGTCTGACTGCCAGCTTAGGCCCAATACCCCGGGGAGCAGGCCTAAGCCAGCAGGTGGACATCCCCCAAGAGGTCCTAGACTGCGAGAGGGCACAGGCCAGGCTGAGGGACCCCCCCAAGTGCACAAATTTTTGTGCACCGGGCCTCTAGTATATATATAAAAGGCTAAGTGACCCACCATCCTTCCAACCCATCCAACCAACCAACCGGCCTATACATATGATGTGCACAGGCAATTTAAAAGTAAACGCTGACTTGTGCATGCACGATACATATAAAGCACTGAAGTATTAACAGGATCTGTGGAAGGAGAGGTTGTTCTGATTCCAAGAATTGATTTGTCCCCATCTGACACTGGCCTCTCATTTAAATTAATTTGAAGACAGTTTCCCATGATGCCAGCATTTGCAATGACTATTAATAAATCACAAGGACAAACTCTAGACAGAGTAGGAATATTCCTACTTGAACCTGTTTTCGGACATGGTTAGTTATATGTTGCTTTCTCTTAAGTTTGAAGAGCATATTATGTTAAAGTTAAAATGGTAAATACTTCATCACAAGGGAAATTAGTCAAGCACTCTGGAAGTGTTTTTACTCTTAATGTGGTATACAGGGAGATATTAGAATAAGTTTAATCAATTTATCAGTCATTGTTTTTATCAGTTTTTTTTTATATCATATTTTTGTTGTTTTTATATCATGTTTTTATTGTTTTTATATCCTGTCTTTGTTGTTATATCATGTTATTGTTTATTTATTAATCAATTTATATATTGTTTTCATATACATTTTACTAATTTTCTTTCATCTCTGACACTTCTATTATAGAGAAATGGCAAATAGCATTATTAAAAATTTCTTCTAATTAATTTCCTTTCAATGTACATGAATTTGTGCACTGGGCCACTAGTTTTTAAATTATAAGCTAGCTTAAAGTTTTCTTAAATTTTAATATTCTCAATAGCCTCTGTATTATAAGTTTCCTAAGTGACTGACTAGTCTGAGTAACAGAAACTTTAAACAATAACAGCAAAAACATAACTTGTATTGTAGAGATTCTGATCCCATAGTTTCATGGATTGCCTAAGAACCTACATTTTACAAACCTACCCTATTGCTACCAATCATCAGTCAGGTTAGGGATCACTGTACTTCCAATAATAATTTCCAGTACCTTTTTGAATATTTGAAGACCTTTACTTGGAACAAGTAAAACAAAAAAGAAGGAACTTCAGCAAACTCAATGCTGTTCATCTATTGAGTTTAAGGAAACTATTGCATATATTATGTTGGTGCTATTTTAATGCCATGAGCAATATACTGTGAAGATCCTTTTAGTTCATCACTAAGAAAGTTTTATCCAAATAAAGTATCAGTACAATGTTTGAAGATTTCTTGTCCTTTGTTTTATTACCTTGCATGTATAATGCTCATTCTCTTTAAAGGTATCCATTTCATCTGTTAAAATAAGGAGATTGTACTAGATCATCTTTAAAATAGAAAAGATGATATTACCTTTCATGTATAGGGATATATATATATATATATATATATATATATATATATATATATATATATTTGATTTCAGAGAGGAAGGGAGAGAGAGAAATAGAAACATCAATGATGAGAGAGAATCATTGATTGGCTGCCTCTTGCATGCCCCCTACTGGGGGCAGAGGGGTGAGGTATTGAGCCCACAACCTGGGCATGTGCCTTGGCTGGAATCTAACCTGGGACCCTTTAGTCCACAGGCCAATGCTCTATCCACTGAGCCAAACTGGCTAGGGCTATAGGGATTTTTTTTTTTTTAGCAAAAATGTATTATTTTTAAAGTATTTTATCTCTTATTTCTGTATGTTTGTAGTAGGATGTCCCTGTTCATCAGGTTAAACTAACATGTTATAAGAATTGACTATTTTTTAATAGTGATGGAATTTGATTGAATTTTAATGTCCATATTTTTAAATATATATATTTTATTGATGTTTTACAGAGAGGAAGGGAGAGGGATAGAGAGTTAGAAACATCGATGAGAGAGAAACATCAATCAGCTGCCTCCTGCACACCCTCCACTGGGGATGTACCCGCAACCAAGGTATATGCCCTTGACCAAATTGAACCTGAGACCCTTCAGTCCGCAGGCCGATGCTCTATCCACTGAGCCAAACCAGTTAGGGCTAATGTCCATATTTTTAAAACATTGATTGATTACATTAGTAGTTTTTAAAAACATCTATTTTGAGAGTATTTTAACTTTTCCATTTCCTCCAGTGGGATTTTTAAAACCTTTTTTTTTTTTTTGCATGTGCCTATGCATAATGAGTATTCAATAAATGTTTTCTAAGTGAAAATAAGCTGAATGTGTAGTTTGTGCCAAACAGTGTTCTAGCTGATTATAATTAGATTATCTGCTTTAGCGTTCTTGTATATTAAAGTTAGACCTAATAAACCTACCAAACTATAAAATGATGGTGATGTTGATGATGATAATGGTAATAATAATAATAATGGTAGCTTCAAATACTTAGAAGGTACTTTATTCTCATACTAATTCTGCAGTACATAGTATTATTACTGTTTTACCGATGAGGTAATTGAGATATAGAGAAAGTAAGTTGCCACAAATCACATGGCTATCAAGTGGCAGAGCTGAATTTGAACTGAGTCTGTCTTCTTAATCATTATACTTTAAGTTATATATTCCGTTGAGAGATATTACACCTCTTTCAAAGGACCCCACTGCCTTCTGCATAATGTTTAAATAAATATTTTAACATGGCACTCATATCTCTTCATGACCTTATTCTAGCCTATCTATTGTACCACATCACTGTCAGTCTTGTTCTTCATCTCCAATTACTAACAATTTTCCAAAGGCACTATGATACTTCATGCTTCCATCTTTTTATTATATTCTGCCCTCTAGCCGAAATGTGTCCTCTTCTACTTCTCTCTTGGCTGACTCCCACATGTCCTTAGAAACCATGACTTTTTCTGAAAGCTTCCATAATGGCTCGTGAGATAGTTATCTGTCTCCTCAGTGCTCTCCTAAATTTGCCCTCTCTTAATGTACCAGTTTATAGCACTTATTTCACTGAGCTTTAATAAATCAATTCTTCTCTCTCAACTAGACTACTTTCTTGAAGTAAAGGACTGTGTTTTGCACATCTCTGTGTCCCCATGGCCTGCTAAAAATTGCCAGGCATATAGATGTTCCATAAATGTTTGTTGAATGAATGATTGTCATTTCATTACTTGTTTTATAGCTCATTCATAAGGTTTTCTTATTGCAGTGTCATTTTGAATTTTAAAAAGGACTATGAATTATTTTGTTAGTAACATTAATGAAAAGATATTTGTAAGAACAAGAAGTTATCTTGGAATGCAAGTCACCTCATGAGTGTCTCAAGATACCTTTTAAAACATAGTATTTTTGCATATTTAGTTGCAAAATAACATAGGCCCCATAATAGCATATTATTAAAAATCAAATATTTTTAGCTATTTAGTTGAAGATGATTCCTTAGTGAAAAAAAATAACACAGTTGTAAGTATGTGTTAAGAAGAATGACTGGTCTAGCTGTTATAATTCTTCATTTTAATATTTTTACTCAATAATACTTAATTAAAATATATATCATTAAAGTTACTAGTAATTATTTTCTGACTACATTTCATTTTTCTACTATCTTGACATTGTATATAGAAATATTAATTTTATCAAGGCTCATAGCAGTTTTCACCACCAAATATAGTAAAAATAAATATAGACAGACAGACAAACTATATAGAAGAACTAAGACTCTTGGGGGGGAAATCTCTTCTTAAAACATATCAAATATATTAATGGTTTTTATATCCTCATTTTTTATTGTAATGAAAATTTCATTATTTAGTTTTTGGGGGAAATATTTGTTTCATGGCCTTAAAAAGAATTTAACTCTTTAAATGGCATGAAAGAATAAGAAGAGAAAATTACTTGTTTCAGCCTGATAGGCAGTATATCAGGCTAGCAGCTGAAATTCAAACATGAGAAAATTGCAGAAATTTACAATTCAATGTGTGTTTCATCAGGGAGAAATCCACAGATTGTTTTGACACTCAGTTAGAAATTCAGCATGAAGATGGACGTCTCATGAAATTTGCAGCTGCTGATTGAATTTATATTTCCATAAAGGCCATCAACAGTAGCAGCCTGCAGGGGAAGAGGGGGGAGAAATGACAAAAATTGTGAGGCTAGCATTTTTCCTCAGCATTATAGTGGCAAATTACTGGTAATAAGGGTTTACACTGACCAGGATTAAAGAAAAATATAGACAGCCAGAAGGGAAGGACTTCTCAGTTTAATTGATTTTAACTAAATTTGTCTACATTTGATATCTAAATATGTGTTTAGTCATATGTAGAAAAGGTAATATGTACCTAAAGGTCAGTTTATTCATCTTTACTGTTTATACAGGAAAAAAATAAGGTAGTTCTTTAAGTTATAGGAGGCTTTATTGTATAGGTTATTAAGAGCATTTCAATAGAGAAGATGAGTATTGTACACAGTACAAGCTTGTTTTTTTATGAGTTTGAAAAATCATTTCATGTTCTTGCAAGTAACCTACAATTCACTTTAAAAATTTTAAATTTATTTTTATTGTTGACAGTATTACAGATGTTCCCCTTCCCCCCACCCCCCCACCCCCTGCCGCCAGCCCCACCCAGCCCCTTACAATTCACTTTTTGAGACTACCACCTTATTTTAAATATTAAAATAATTTTGAATTGACAGCCAACAGATAACAGGCATAACAAGTTGTCTTTTCAAGGACCTTATTTCATTCTTATTTTAAAGTTATTTTTTAACAAAATAGATAAAAAGTTATTTCTTTTTTTTAATGCTTACCTTGTAGAGATTTCATACTATACATGATTTTAAAATATTCTTAAAGAGTTAAATATATGTAGGTTACAAATATGTTCTTCTTTGATAACATTTCATAGTCTAAAATGTATAAAGTATCTATGAAAGGCTAAAAACATTTGGAGCATAAAAATTTCAAAAGCTTTATTCTCTGCTTGAGAAGATAGTATATTTTTAATGGATGAGAGCTAACAAAACAACTCTCTCTCTCTCTCTCTCTCTCTCTCTCTCTCTCTCTCTCTCTCTTTCTCTCTCTCTCTCTCTTACTTTTTGAGAAAAAAATGCTTTTAAGCTGAAAATATAAAACAAACATAGGCAAGAGGGGGACATAAAGAAAATGGCCACCAAATCTAAAAATGGTCCAAACTTCTGGAAACACCATTCTTTATACCTTGTTTTTTCAACCACAGAACAGTCCTTCCTTTCCTCCTTTCACTGCTACACCAAGAGGAACACAACATGCGCCTATTTTGGGGGTCTCAGTCTAAAGATAGAAATTCTCAGATCATCACCCATCACCTCATTTTTTAATTGTCTTATTCTTAAGCTTAATGCTAAACAAATAAAAAAATATATTTGTCAATAATAAATTATTAAGGCATATATTTTCATTCATTGTATAATCTAGAGCTTATGATTAGTCTTTACTGTAAATGAAAATTTCCATAAGAAAGCTATAATATCTAAATAGAAGTTAAAATCAGTTGTATTATTTTAAATGCTAAATTGTTATAAGTAGGGGGCAATAGGACTCTATATTAGGTAAATCTATATATAAAAGCCTAAGTTACCAGCCGACCGCCCAGCTATAATGCGCAATGACCACCAGGGAGCAGACGCTCAACGCAGGAGCGGAAACCACAGGCATGGAAACATGGAACAAATTGATGAATCTCAGAGGGAAGGGGATTATAATATACTGGCAGCCCATCGCACAGTATCGCGTACAGTAGGCCGCCCGCTGCTTCCATGGGAGCCAGTGGGAACCGTAGCACGCCACTGCGTGCGGCTTCCATGGGAGGCAGAAGCAAGCCACCAATGCCCATGGGAGCCGGGAGGAACCCGTGCCAATTCCATGGGAAGTGGGAGGCAGGCTTGCAGTCTCCTCTCTGGGCCTGTGCTCCCCTGCGGAGCTGGCCCCCCTGTCCCTGTCCGTGGGCACGGTGGCTCACCGGCCCCATCTCTGTCTCGGTCTCCACTCCGGGCCTCGCCTGTGCACACAACCTCCTCCTGTCTGGTCGTGACCCATTAGGGCTTCCTGGCCTAATTTGCATATTTTCTCTTTTTATATGTATGGATACATAGCCAACTCAACTGTCTATTGATGAGTCATACGTGTACATTTAAGGTTTTTGTTATACCCCCCAAAACAATTTTGGCGCAGAACCGGTTTAGAGTAAGAACCAAATGTGAGCCAAATATAGTGTGTTTATTTGGGGTTCTATTAACAGTAATAACCTAAGAACATTGCAAATTTTCATAGCATGTTTCTTAACACCGTTCAAACCAAAATCATGTTAGAAACAGCTGCTGGCTTAACATTTGTAGAGCCACATACTAAAAGAAATGTGTTGGACAAAGAGAGAAATACTATATAGATCTTTCAAAAATTATTTGGTAGTAAGTCGTAATCATTCAAAAAAGGGGAAAAACCAGCCACAACTCTCTAACATCAATTTTGGGAGTCATAGTTCTTAATTGATACTCTCTTTGCAGCTGTAACTTTTTTTTTTCTTTTCATTTCATATGCCTGCTGTCATTTGCCTATTTCTTCTGTGCATGAATGCTTTTTTCTTTATCTTCTTATATTGTGCTTTTATTTATAGAAGACAAAGTACAATGTGATGTTTCTTATTACTTGCTAAATTCCTTGTTTATATGCTAAATTCCTATTTTAATGTAGTTTTGGGATAAATTTACTGAAAATATTCAGTGCTTATATTTTCAGTTTTGAATTTATTCATATTGTGACAGTAATTGGTAGAAAACTGTTTCTCACAGCTGACAGGCTAAAAAAAAAAAAAAAAGGCTTGGAGGACAAAGCTACCACATGCCAGAGTGCTGAGGACCCATCAGATATTTAAAGAAGTGGCATTTGTACTTGCATTATTTAAGCTTCTATTGAAAAAAGAGATGGGAACAGACTATATTTGTAGCATGCATTTTATAGAATTTATTTTCTAAAGAATCATGTTTTTGAAGAAGGTAAAACATCTATCAGACATTTTTATAAAGCACACAAAGCCAATAGATAATAGTTCTTCTAAGAAAGAACTGGAAACCATGAAATGCTTTGACATAAATCTTTTTTTAAAATCCAAAAACTCAAACATACTTACCTCCTAGAAAATAGTAATTAAGAGCAAATTTCAAACCAAATGTTAATGAATAATTTTATTATTTTAGGAATACTATTTGGTAAATAGTGTAATTAAAGATATAATGTATTTTTAACCTGTTTTGCCAATTAATTTAGATCATTAATTGTTAAAGTGTGATTTGGGGGACCTCTGGTATCTTTAAGAATCCCTTAGCTGATGAGATAGCTAGCCAATCTTTTGTTTTATTGATTATGGCTATATTTCTGTTCTTTCTGGCAAGTATTAATAACTATATTTAATAAAAATCAAACAGCATTTTACTGATGTCTCATCAAAAAGAAAACCAACCGTACCTTTAATTCTGATAAGATATGCTATGTAAGCAGGAATGGATGGAACAGTAATGCCATTTATTTTGTTCTTTTTAATAGTATATAAAACTATTATGGCAACCCAGGAAACCAAGGGAGTCATTATAATTCTTAAGCATTCTCCTATAAGCCTGCATTTTACTGCTTATCCTATATAATAAAACCCTAATGTGCAAATTGACCAAATGGCAGAACAACTGGTGGAACGACTGGTCGCTGTGACGTGCACTGACCACCAGGGGACAGATGCTCAATGCAGGAGCTTCCCCCTGGTGGTCAGTGTGCTCCCACAGGGGGAGCGCCGCTCAGCCAGAAGCTGGGCTCATGGCCGGTGAGCACATCAGCAATGGTGGGAGCCTCTCTTGTCTCCGCTGCAGGCGGGTGGTAAGGAGCGAGGGGTCCCGGACTGAGAGAGCCCCAGACTGCGAGAGGGATGTCTGACTTCCCCTGGGGATCAGGCCTAAGCCGGCAGGCGGACATCCCCAAGTGGTCCTGGGCTGCGAGAGGGCACAGGCTAGGCTGAGGGACCCCCCCCAAAAAAAAAAAAAATCTGTGCACTGGGCCTCTAGTTTTTACATATTTGTTTTATCCTACTAAATGATAAAATCCTTGAGGGCAAAACAATGAGGACTCATTCATAATAGGCACATATAATTCAGTTTCCCCAAATATTATAATACTAGAGGGCTGGTGCACGAAATTTGTGCACGGGGGGAGGGGATTCCCTCAGCCTGGCCTGCGCCCTCTTGTAGTCTGGGACCCCTCTCTCCCTACTGCTTGCCTGTTCACTGCTCCTTAACACTCGGCTCGCTGCTCTTTAGCACTGCCACGGAGGCGGGAGAGGTTCCCGCCACCACCACTGCTCTCACCAATGGTGAGCCCAGCTTCCGGCTGAGCAGCACTCCCCCTGTGGGAGCACACTGACCACCAGGGGGCAGCTCCTGTGTTGAGCGTCTGCCCCCTGGTGGTCAGTGCACATCATAGCGACCAGTCATTCTGGTTATTCTGCCTTAACAGTCGCTTAGGCTATTATATAGATAACTATGTGTACACTCTAATTTTTTATTTACAGTTCCCAAATGTATTCTTCATAAATAAACATGTTAATTTTTATTACATTTGCATATTTGGGGAAGACTAGCATATACATAACTATAAGGAAATGGTTGTAGATAGTTACCAGGCTTAGGTTTCTATAGTTAGCAAAGATATGCTAGTTATTATTAACACTTTTATATCCCATTCATATGAAAGTTAAGATTTGAAGTGATTTCTAAAGTAAGTGAAATTTCTAAAGGGCTTTCAATCTAAATTCCCCAGAGAATATTCATTTTGTTACAATTTTGCTCTAACACAATAGAACACAACTGAAAATAAAAAATTGCTTAACTATCAAAATTCTACCAAAAGCACAGATCATTTATTCATAAAGATTAACGTTTTAGTAAAAAAAAAAAAAAAAAAACACTAAAAAATGTAATTGAAAGTAACATGGTATTTTATGGAGAGCTGATATTAAAAATAACATCTAAATAGATATGTAAATATTTAATTTTTTTAATCTTAAAGGATTGGCTTATAGCCTAAATTTCTAAGATTTGAAAAATGGTTATTAAATAATATTATGTCTCAATTTAGACATACTCTACATTTACTAGTCTCATTTTTTATCTCTCTTTAATTAGAAGTAGTTTTAAATTGTCCCTTTGAATATTTTTACCCAAGAGTTGATATATTGCCAGTAAAGCACTAATGACTAGTTGAGGTGGTTGTAGATTATTTTCACTAGTCCCAGTTTTTTAATGAAGCTTAATATATAAAGATTCTCAGTCTTTGTGTATCAAATTCTCACCCTTCTTAGAGACTGTAATTAAGAAATATTGTTTAACTCATTGCAGGAAAAGGACCAGTACTGGAATAAGAGAATGCCAAGTTTAAAGCTTGGCAAAGATTTAAGTGTATGTTTCCTTTAGTTACATAAATTAATAAATTATAAGCAGAACTTAGTTTATCCAACTAGGGGGATAAATATCACTTGTAATGGTTAAATCTTTATATGTCCATTGGCAAACACAAATTATCTTCTAATAAGGAGGAAAGAGTCGTTGTTCTGAGTTAGTAGAGGAGATTCTGTGCAGACATTTGTTCACCAGGTTTTCTAGAGGAAAGTGACGGTTTTTTTAGGGCCACTTGGTAATTATTTTCTTTCTGCTTTTCAACGATGCTTTCACATGCCATGAATCAAAATAAAAATCCCTGTGGCAGCCGTGGGCAAACCAGATATGCTTCTTGAAGCCTGACAATTTCCCTGGCATATCATATGAGTGAATCATATGGGTAAAATTATCCATAACAAACTCTAATTAAAAATCCAGTATGAGCTAGTATATTTGTAACTAGTATATTGGAGTATTTTTTAGAAATATTTTTGGACTTAGAACTGTTCTGTATACCCAGATGAGCCCAGTAACCTTGATAACACTATTTGAGCCATAGGAGATATTTTTATCTTTTGTTTCAAATTTGTAGGTTCTTTATAAACAAATAATTCTATGATTGTAATTTAAATTTCTCTTAAACCCAAATGCTTATTATTAGAAGACCCGTTGCATAAATTATGGCTCATGTACACAATAGATGCAGCTGCAAAAAAATAATGAGGTTATGTTTTATGTATTAATATGGAAAAATTTTCCAATATATTTTGCTAAGTAAGACGGAAAAGTGCAAAAAAGTTTGTAGAGTAAGCCATTTGTAGCAAAACAAAAAGAGAGAAATTACGTATGTGTGTTAGGCAACATGATGGTCTTCTCTGTTCTGTTTTGTATTTTACCAGTAATTGTACTGCAGATAAGGAAGAAATTCCCCATGCTAGAGAAGATAATAATTCTGGCAAAGATGCTTAGCCCTAAATTGCATTTGTTTGCCTCTCCCCTCTTCCACAATTATTTCCCCTTTGACCTTTCTACCAACTTTTCTGAGGTGCTCTTTGATCCTCAAGTCACTATAGAGCTTTCCAGGCATAAGTATGACTGCCCTACAGGATGCCAAGCTAGTCTGAACTTGAAGAATATCAGAGCTTCCCCTTGCCCACCCCTCCCCTTCAGCAGCAAAACTGCTGGTTTAAACATCATCTAACACTCCATGGTCAAAACTTGACTTATGATGGCCCTTCTCCTCCCATCAGCCTCACAGCACCGTAGGGAGAGCACTATTACAAATGTCTGTGTTGCTTTTGTTTTCATGCCTCATGTGATATCTGATTGTTATTTCTTTAAATGCAATATTTTTTTTTTAAAAAAAAACACCTTTTGTTTAGTTTGTAGTGTGACTTTTAAATTCTAATCAACCAACAGAATGATTTATAGTAATAGCTAATACATATACTAGTGCCAGGCATTATTCTTACACTTTATATAAAACTAATTTTTTCCTATGATTATATTTTATCTTATTGTTCCTATTTTATAGATAAAGGAACTAGGGTACAAGGAAGTTAAATAACAGTAAAGAATATAAACTGGTAAATATTAGAACCAGGTGGTCTGTCTCCAGAGTCAGTGTTCTTAACTAGTTGCCTACGCATTAGGGCAAAAAATATCTAAGTTTATTCAGCTTTTGTTTTCTCATCTTAGTTGGTGTCAAGACATTCCACGGTAATCTTAGTTATTTGTAGAGACCTGTGAAGTAAATACTTTCATAACTGTGATGAAGTTTGACCTCAGAAATTTCTGAACCAACTCTTGGTTTGTACTAGGTATACACTGCCTGTGGACTTCAGTGTTGTAACAATCTTTTCTTCTCTTCTCTCTGATTTTTCATGTTGTTTAAACTGTGATGAGAATCTTATCTTCGTCAGGTAGGATTATAACCTGGCACAGAGCCCACAACCTAAAAAAAGAATCAACCCAACTATTCCCAGAATAATATCTTACCCTAGTAAGGTTTCCTACTGAGATATTAAGGTCAGGAAAATTAAAAGGTGTAAAATGGAGTGTTTGGTGATGCCTAGAGTTAGCTTAAATGGCATTTATGTACATGTATCTACTGTCACTATGGTGAAAGGAAAGCCTTTCTTTTAAAAATGATTTTACAGGCTTTATTTCATGGCAGATGGAATTAAAGAGCAAAGAAAGTTTACTTCCAAAGCAATTTATTAAACATGAAGTGAAAAAAAATCAAAATAGACTTGTTTCTTTTCATATTTTCCCCTTCAAAATTGGTTTATTATTGACAAATGAATTCATTTCTCTTTCAGATCATAAATGTAAGTGTGTCTCTGAATAAGAGCCAGTGTCTAATATTTTTTAAAGTTCTAATATGTACTGGAACTAAGTTTAAAAATTCATTTCCTTGGTTGTTTCTTCCCTTTACAATTGGGAGAGTTTTGAAATTACGTTTGGATGTCTTTTACTGAGGAGCTATGTTTGCTTGTTTATCCATTTTAAATCAAGAATAAACATAAATATTTATATCATTTCTTGCCAAATAACTCAGTTGTCAAATTATTTTTGTAACTTAGTGCTTACTCAGTTAAACTTTTTGAAAAGGAGATTGAGTTTAAAATGTGAGGTTTTTTAACCAGATAGGATACCTTCCACTGTTTCAAAGGCATGGACAGTTTTGTTTTCATATGAAGTGAAGAATTAGGCATTAGAATTATAAAATTAAGATTCTTGTTGGATAGCACATTTGCCTAAGGATATTGGGTAATGGAAATGTTTAATAATTGGCATTGAGAGGTTAGTGTTGGCCAAAGCTAATTCCCAGGCAACTCTCTTCAAGCCAGTATACCTGGGTTAGTCATCTTATTTCCCACCAGGGGGAAGATGCTCAATGCAGGAGCTGCCCCCTGGTGGTCAGTGCACTCCCACAGGGGGAGCTCTGCTCAGCCACGAGCCAGGCTGATGGCTGCCAGCACAGCGGTGGTGGCGGGATCCTCTCCTGCCTCCTCAGCAGCGCTAAGGATGTCCGACTGCAGCTTAGGCCTGCTCCCCGCTGGTAAGTGGACATTCCCCGAGGGCTCCCAGGCTATCAGAGGATGTCTGATTGCCAGCTTAGGCCCGTTCCCTCGGGGAGCAGGCCTAAGCCAGCAGATGAACATCCCCCAAGAGGTCCCAGACTGCGAGAGGGCACAGGCCAGGCTGAGGGACCCCCCCGAGTGCACAAATATTTGTGCACCAGGCCTCTAGTTACTTATAATAGCACTGAAATATGGGTAATGGTATTTCACTAGGTTTTTAATTCAATAGACAGTTTTTGTAGGGGGTGAGCAATGTGATATGGCTGGTATTCAGGCTCTTTGTTGATTTGTATTCATCCAAGAATATATTTATAGAACAGTAGCTTTCCACCAAAATCCATGTTCTTCATCTTCTTGGACACTTAGCTAGACCACATTTACCAGCTTCCTTTTAAATTAGGTGTGATTATATGACTAAGTTTTCTCTAGTGCATTGTAAGTGGAAGTGATTTGAGTCACTTCCTGGCATAGCCAATAAAAATCTCCATATGTGTTTTCAGTGCTTTTGCTTTTTCCTGGCTGAATGAAATAGCAGTGTTCAAGGGAACCTTGGCAGGTTTGAAGATGGCTGAATAGCCATCAACTTGGATCCTTAAATGACTGTGTGGAAAGAGCTGGCCTTCCTGAACATCCATTCATCCAGGACTGTTACATAAGAAAGAAATATATTGTCATTTACGCTGCTTAATTTTTAGAGTCTATTTACTACAACAGCTTAGTCTACATACACTAATATAACATTTTAGAAAATACAACTGAACAGAAATTGACTAGATTCAAGTGTTTAATATCATCAGGATATCTTCTTCCCATTGCATGACTCTACTTTCATCCAAATTGGTTTCATTCATAAGCAGGTTCTTTCCACAAGGTAGGATAGATGGCCCTAGCAGTTCTAGGTTCATATGGTCTTTATGGCTCGTGATCACAGCAGTTAAGAATCTTGGAAAATGTAATAACTCTACAGGTTATTATAGGACAGATGAAGGAGAAAAAAAAAAGAGAATATTACTTATAATAGCACTGAAATATTAGGAGCATTGAACCAGACTCTGAGCAACATGAGCCTTCTTTCTCATTCTCCCATATGTAGTATGGTTTTTTACCAGGGCACTGTGTGTGTGTGTGTGTATAAATAATGTATTGTATATGACAGTTTAACATTTATATTTACATATATTTTTAAGTGAATAAACACTAAGGTAAAGAATTTTTGCTCTTTAAGGAAAATATTTGCTTTGTAGGATATTAAAGTTTGTATAGGAAGAGTGATAGAGTTTATGATACAATAAAACTATGTGATAAGGTTATTCTCTTCCTTCTTCCAGAAGAAACATAAGATTGAAGACTAAAAGATAGAGGTATACAATATCAGTGGAAGGGGAAAGTAAATCAAAGTGAGGGATAAGTGGAGCCAGATATGAGGCTCTATTATAAACTCTAATTACCTGCACATTTTCTAAGAGTGGGCCACAAATGCAACTCTAATCAAGATTATAGCATCCAGCTCAAAAAGGACAACTTCGTATCAGAAATTCACAATGGCTATGTGATCAATTATCTAAACAACTGTTTTGGAGGAATATGACTAATTGTTTACAAAAATAAAAATACCCTCATTTTGTTTTTATTCTTAAAGCAGATGTTTTTATTTTTCAAAAATCAACCAATAAAGAAAATATAAAATCTCATGTAATTAACCCACTAGAGACTCTAGTGACTAGAGATAACTTGTGGGCCACACTCCCTAAGGTTTTTGGTAGTCCAGAAAAAGAAACAGATGGTTTTATAATTTATACTGTCTAATTTACATTCCCAACGTATACTAGTAACAGCCTGTTAATTTTCATGCACCCTCAATAACACTGTTATTGTTTAATCTTTCCTAGTCCTATATGAGAAAATTGATATTTGCTATTTTTCTATTACCCTTAGTACTGATATCTGATGTGACTTTCTCCCACTGTTTGTATTAGCAGACATTATACAATCTAATAAACAAGTATCTTTGACAAAATCTTTTCATAGATTTGATGAATTTTTTTTCTGGAGTATTATATAATAAAAGTCTAAGCAACTGTAAAGGCGGAACAACCAGAACGACCAGTCGCTATGATGTGCAGTGACCACCAGGGGGCAGATGCTCAACGTAGGAGCTTCCCCCTGGTGGTTAGTGCACTCCCACAGGGGAAGTGCCGCTCAGCCAGAAGCTGGGCTCACAGCTAGCGAGTGCAGTGGTGGTGGTGGGAGCCTCTTCCACCTCCACAGCAGCAGTAAGGAACAGTGAGCAGGCAGGCAGTAAGGAGTAAGGGATCCGGAACTGCAAGAGGGATGTCCACCAAAGGCTCCTGGACAGCAAGAGGGTGCAGGCCGGGCTGAGGGACCCTCCCCACATCCCCTTCTCCTCCAGTTCACAAATTTCATGCACTGGGCCTCTAGTCTATATATATAAGAGGCTAAGTGACTGACTGATCGTCTGTCCATCCGACCATCTAACCGACCGACTGGCTGGTACATATGACATGCACTGGCAATTTTAAAATAAACGTTGACTCATGCATGCACAATACATATAAAGCTCTTGCTGGCACCAATCGCATGCGTGTGTTTCAATCTGTCATTGTCAATCGTGAATTTGGTTGTTTTTGTTGACATTCTGAAGCTGAAAGAAAGCGGCGGCATCGACAGAATATGTCTGAAGACCAGCTATTGGCACAAAAGATTGCGACCTAACATAATCGAAGCTGAAGTATTAACAGGATCTGCAGAAGGACTTGTTCTGATTCCAAGAATTGATTTGTCCCCATCTGACACTGGCCTCCCATTTAAATTAATTTGAAGATAGTTTCCCATGATGCCAGCATTTGTGATGACTATTAATAAATCACAAGGACAAACTCTAGACAGAGTAGGAATATTCCTACCTGAACCTGTTTTTGGACATGGTCAGTTATATGTTGCTTTCTCTCGAGTTCGAAAAGCATGTGACGTTAAAGTTAAAATGGTAAATACTTCATTACAAGGGAAATTAGTCAAGCACTCTGGAAGTGTTTTTACTCTTAATGTGGTATACAGAGATATTAGAATAAGTTTAATCAATTTATCAGTCATTGTTTTCATCAATGTTGTTTTTATATCATGTTTTTATTGTTTTTATATCCTGTCTTTGTTGTTATATTGTTAGTTTATTTATTAATTTATAAATTATTTTCGTATACATTTTCCCAATTTTCTTTCATCTCTGACACTTCTATTATAGAGAAATGGTGAATAGCGATATTAAAATATTTCTTCTAATTAATTTCCTTTCAATGTGCATGAATCTGTGCACCAGGCCACTAGTTACTTATAATAGCACTGAAATATGGATAATGGTATTTCACTAGATTTTTAATTCAGTAAAAACAGTTTTTCTGGGAGTGGGGGGCAATGTTATATGGTCCTATACTCAGGTTTTTTGTTGATTTGGATATATTCAGTGATATATTTGTAGACCAGTAGCTTTCCACCAAAATCTTCCTGGACCCATAGCTAGACCATATTTACCAGCTTCCTTTGAAATTAGGTGTGGTTATATGATGAAGTTTTCTCCAGTGCATTGTAAGAAGTGGATTTAACTCAGCTGAAAATATTTTCAAGTGGGTTTAATAAAAGGCAGAAGAAAAGAAGTGTCCAAATGATGCATTAGTCTTCCTGACCAGAAAGGAAGTATGTGCTATTTTGGATAACTTGGATCCCTTTGCTAGCCAATAGGTGGTGCCATTGCCGCACAATTGTTAGGTTGCTTAATGGTGCTAAGCAAAGGGAGGATGTGGGAAATACATGCAAAGTGGTTTTAAAATGGGTTGTTAGAGGCAGAAAAAGGAGGTGTGGGAGTCCGTGCAAACCTGATTATATATGGATGATGTTAGCACATCAGGTTTTGTAGCATAGGAGGTGAGTGTACTAGAACATTTTCTTAAATTTCTATATGAAAATACAATATACAGATGATGTATTAAAGAATTGTATACTACCGGAATCCTGTATAATTTTATTAACCAATGTCACCACAATAAATTGAATTTTAAAATAAATAAGTACATAAAAATAAAACTTATTTTGAGGGAGAAAAACCCATTTACTTTGCTTAAAAGTAATTAAAATTGTTGGTTATACTTATGCGAAAGTAACAGCTACCTCACACAGATGTGTAGAAAATACTTTTACGACCTAATAAACTGCTTTTTCAAAAAAGAAAATTAGATATAATTCAAAGTACACCTTTTCACATCTATAACATTTTCTTTGAGCTTAATTTACTCAATTATAAAGATGAACATTGTTGTGAGAATTAAACAAGAAAATAAAAATGAAAGTGTCTAGTACCATACGTATAATTGTTGCTTAATAAATATGATTCTGCTCATCTTCAAAATAAATTAGATAACATTGATTAATGAACTATATTAACATAATTGATACGTTGTTAAATTAGACTAAATGATATGATCTCTGGACCCTTAACCTTTATCACTTATTACTAAGAGTAAGGAATTTTTAAGTTTAATCATTAGGTTCTCTTTTAGGTAAACCAGAGGCCCAGTCCACGAATTCGTGCATGGGTGGGGTCTCTAGGCCTGGCTGGCTATCAGGGCCAATTGGGGCCAGGCCAATCAGGGCCAGGCCAATCGGGGCCTGTTGGCTGGTGGGGAGGGACAGAGGGAGGGACCACGGGAGGTTGGCCAGCTGGGGGGAGGGACCACAGGAAGTTGGCCGGCTGCAGGAGGTTGGCTGTGGGAGTGCACTGACCACCAGGGACAGCTCCTGTATTGAGCGTCTGCCCCCTGGTGGTCAGTGCGCATCATAGTGACTGGTTGACCGGTTGTTCTGGTCATTCAGTCATAATGGTCACTTAGGCTTTTATACATAGAGATATCCTGATATGCATTACCAGTACACCCTTGAGTACAGGCCATCTCCACTTGTACGTGTGTGGTATTTCTGGAGACATCCATTTTAAAGTAATACCATGTTACAGATCTTTGCTATTTGTGACTGTAGTCTTTACCTTTTTCAACATTAATGGAAAATAAGGAATAAATATGTAAATTTAGCAAGAAGAATGATCTTTATTGCAATCTTGACAAGGAAAATGGGAATAGCCTTTCCCTTTCATGCCCCTATAGCCTTCCTTTTGGTGAACTCACAATTTATTAGCGTGTCTTTCTACCAGTGAACTAGAATAGAGAATGAAAGTAAAATTTATGTCATCCAATTTTATTATTAGCCAAGGTAAAATTTTGTAATAAGGGAAGTTTAAATTAATGACTAAAATAATGGGATGCTATCAATAAACTGCTCTTGCTGGAATTTTCTTTTCTTTTCCTTTCACTGTTTGTGTTGGCCTTAGGCTACCTCAATCTCTTCCCCTTCTAGGGAGCCTTCAGGTCTGGTGAAGGCATGCTTCCTTGAAGACCTGAAGAGTTTTTCCTTTTTGCTATTCAGACTTCTTTGTCTCTTCCTATGGACTTCTTGCTCCATAGAGAGAATGATTTCCAACTGAACTCATCCCGTCTAAACACTAAGCAAAGCCTTGTCAGATTCCAGCCTTAAATCACAGCTCCACAATTGAAATAGGACTTATATCTCTTAGGGTTATAGAACTGCAGGAAAAATCCTGTATTATTTTACACCTGATTACTCAGAAGTTTGTGACAATTACTTGATTAACTACAGGAAAGGTAAGGTAGGGAAAGAAGTAAAATGTAAGATGGTCTTTATGCTATTCAAGATCTCGGTTTTCTCTGAGAAACAGTATATGTTCATGAATGAATTTTGTTCACCTCAGAAGTGCAGTACCTGGTCTGAATTAATGATTTTCATAGGCCTCCTTAGAGCTCGAGATGTGAGGAGGTTGTCTCCAAGGAAGGGGAGGGCAGAAAAGGTGAGTGGTACTGTGGACCCCTATGCCTCAACCAGAGAATCTCTGCTTTAAACACTTTCATAAATTCAACCTCTGTTGAAGATATTTTGAAAGAAAAGAGCTAGAAAATTATTGACGACTCAGCTTCTTACCAACTGAGCCCAAGTTTTATATTCAGGAATCTGGTCCACAAATACAAGTTGCTGTTAAGTTGATGAGTATCACATTTCATTAGATGATTATGTAGTCTCTCTCTATATCAGAATAGATTTCTGTTCATTAATGATAAGTAGTGCCTGATGTAACTAAATTAGATAGATTAATAAAGGGTATTAGTAATTTTATGGTTTAATAAATAATACATATTTTAAAAATTAAGACTAATACACCACAAAATGCACTCTATTTTCATTATTATATTTAAAACTTATATATTCTGTGAATTAGTAACTGTAACTAACAGTGCAGTCCTGGCTTTTATTTTATGATCTTTGATAAATGACCAAATATTAACTTGATTTCTATGAGACTATTTGTATCTAGAAGTCAGTCAAATAATTAGCCACATCTTCTACATTTCAAGTCTGAAAATAAGGTTTGGGGTAGGCCCACGCTTTACAGGTAGCATAATTTTACCATTCTCTAAATTCTAGTAATAGTTGCCACTGTTTTTTAAATTAATTTCTTCAGTTTCTCTCTTTACCTCTCTATTGACAACCCCAGTGATCAAGTTAAACTCTTAAAGTGAAAATCAAATACTTAATTGATTTATACCAGTCTGTGAGTGTGTGCTAATTTTGACAGGAGAAAATATGATTCCTTTTTATATTAAGAGTGTACCAGATTGAAATTTGCTTGCTTTAGTTAGCAACTATGACTATAAAATGAAGATTTTTCCATCAGTCATAAATATCCTCATTGTAAAACAGTCTTTTTAAAACCTGAAATTTCCATATGGTATATTTGATTTGGCTAAAAAGAATTTTATCCCCCCTTTATGTCTTTTCATTTTTATGCATATTTAAGACATTTTAACTCATCTGTCATGACTTAGACATAGTCATACTGGAATCAGTTAATGTTAGTTTCTTGTGTTATTTTGTCAAATGCTCAAATTCTCTATTTTAGATGTACTTTATACATTGGAGATAATTTAGTTTATAAAGAATTGTAGAATGTTTCTGATTTTAAAATTGGACTAAAAGTCTGTGTTTATATTTTATTTATGTTTTGTTTTTTTAAAATATATTTTTATTGATTTCAGAGAGGGAGGGAGAGGGAGAGAGAAACATCAGTGATGAGAGAGAATTATTGTTTAGCTACCTCCTGCACACCCCCACACTGAGGATCAAGCCCACAACTAAGGCATGGGCCCTGACTGGAAAACGAACCTTGACCTCCTAGTCTATAGGTCTATGCTCAACTACTGAGCCACACTGGCCAGACAAAATTCTGTTTTATTATTCTGTGTTTTATTATTAAAGAATTTATTAAATTTCCAAGTCTGTTTCCTATATTAGTGTAAATGTTTTGTGGCAAGTTAATAGCACATCAACTTTTTGTTTGTTTAAAACTGACTTCATTAATTTCTAAAGAGCCATAAATAAAACTTATAAAATTTAAGTCTGAAATTTACATATCACAATTTAAGAAAAAAAAAATGAACCTATTGCAAACTTGTGTATGTGCTTTCTACATGCACAGTCAACTCTTATTTACTCTTTATATTTCAACTTCCATGGTAGAATTTGTAGAATAATTTAGATGAATAAAGTATTTTTAAATATTGATTTCCTACATATCAATCAAAACGTGAAATGCTGCTTCTCTTTCAGTTTGTCAGAGTTAACACATTATTAGATGGACTAAATAGTCATGAAATCGCCCCAGCCAGTTTAGCTCAGTGGATAGAGCATCGGACTGCGGACTGAAGGGTTCAGGATTTGATTCCTGTCAGGGGCACATGCCCGGGTTGCACAGGAGGCAGCCAATCAATGATTCTCTCTCATCATTGACGTTTCTATCTCTCTCTCCCTTCCTCTCTGAAATCAATAAAAATATATATTTAAAAAATCATGAATTCATCATTTGAATTTTTCCTTTTAATGTTTACCCCCTTTTGGGGGAAGGGAGAAAGTGTATATATTCCAATGATGAAAAATTCCTAGTAGTTTGGAAAATAAATGATTTTTTAATATAACAGTCAAATGTGTTTTTCTTTATTTTACAAAATATAACTATTTTCAATGCTTTCTTTACACAGCAATGGAGAGGAAGTAAATAAAGTAAAATACTAGATACTTCAAAGAATTATGTGTTTTATTTTGGCATACAATCAGAAAACCTATTTAACTTTTGATTATAAATCTTCCTAGATTAATGCAAAAGACTATTCAATATATATTTGATGGTTGAATAACATTTTTTAGAACTTAAAATTTTGTTTATATATAATATTACTATGGAAGTTGAAATATAAAAAGTAAATAAGAGTTGACTGTGCATGTAGAAAGCACATACACAAGTTTGCAATAGGTTCATCTTTTTTTTCTTAAATTGTGATATGTAAATTTCAGACTTAAATTTTATAAGTTTTATTTATGGCTCTTAAGAAATTAATGAAGTCAGTTTTAAACAAACAAAAAGTTGATGTGCTGTTAACTTGCCACAAAACACTTACACTAATATAGGAAACAGACTTGGAATTTTTCTGCTGTCTTTCTGGGTATAGTTTAAGACCTTGCAGCTTTCGAGTCCTGAAAGGCAAGACCATATAATTTAAGGCATTTCAGAATGACCAAGCATTTTGATATAATTTTGGATGTTCTAAGTTGGAAGAAGCTGAGATCCCGTATGGGAAACCTATAAGGTGGGAAAGCTAATAAGATTTTAGGTAATCCATTGAACTACTTGGCAGTCTTAAAAATTCTGAAAACTTATCCAGAAGGCCTCTTTAATTGCTTTAAGAAAAAAGTATTACCTGCTGAGATAGTTTTCTATGCTCATATAAATATATGTAGGATATGTCAAATTATAGAATCATCACGTTTTCAAGCAGAAATGCCTTATTTGATCACTATGGGAAAATAATAGCTTGTGATAGCTATGAATAAAATATTAGTTTTTAATTGGGTATGTTTAATGATACTGTATGTAAACTTTTTTAATGCTAATTTTAAAATCTTAAATGGAAAATGCTTACAGTTGGGAGTCAGAAAAACACTAGGTTCAAATGCTGGCTAGTTTAATCAGCAATCATCCTATGCCTCTTTTTTCTCATTTGTTAAAGATTATTTTAAAGATAAGAGATAATACATTGAAGGCACCTAAACATGATCTGATATATAGCAGGCACTTGATAAATAGATGCTATATCTTAGTAACTTTAATCAAATTACGTGAAAAGTCTTATGTGAAAATGGCTTTCATTGTAAGAATTCTTATTTTTTACTTTTAATTTATTGATTTTTAAATTTACAATGCTTCAGAATAAAAAGGTTTGAAATCCCCAGATCTATTATATGTAGTGTGGTTCTTGGCTTTCAGTAGCCCTCACTTTCATATATTATGCATTGACACTTCTAAGCCTCCTTTTATATGCAAAATTCCGTCTTTTGTACATCACCAGACAAACTGATTTAGAATTATCACTTGGTTGCACTAATTGCTGCCACTGGGATAAAGGGCCAGACATCAGTCAGCCCTTTATGGTCTTACCTTGACCATACTACCCACTTCACCTTTCCTCTAAGCCAGGGGCTTCTCCTGTCAGCCATCAAAGGCCAGAATCTTGCTTATTTACAAGAGAATAGCTATCTCAGGAATGTGTCACCTCACTTGGCCCAACCTGTCTTTCCAACCCAAAGTCACCTCCAATTTCATTCATCTTTCTTTATGGTACCCGACAAGTGGGAAATACTGGTCTGGAAGTAGACAGCTGGTTGAAACCCTCACCAAGGGTTTTGGGGTCATAACCAATATAGGCCTCCACCTTTGATTTGGTGCTGGTGGAAGAAAATCCCTCCTCCACTGTGATAGATGTGTTGTGAGTTCTGAAGCTGCAAACTTTAAAGATTGAAGGCTGCCCAAATATCTGCGCTTTCCTGTATGGATGGATTAGGGAAGGAGCAGGGACCCTGGAGAAGAAATAGTTTGTTTTTAATCTGGGAAATGGCAGTTCCTTTTTCTTTTAGCTTGGCCCTTTTATTTACTAACTGAAATGTGGTGTTTACAGATGTAGCATTTGTAGATGTCTTAAAGTCTGGCAGCATAGCTTAATGGCTGCATGTCTAGGATCAGGAGATAGAAGGCCTGTGTTCAAATCCTGATTCCTGTTGTCTTATGTGTGACTTGAAGTAAATGTCAGGTTCTCTTAAGTCGCAGTCTCTTTATTTATAAAGTGAAGTAATAATAGTACCTCATAGAATTATCAAGTTTAAATAAAATTACCCATACAAAGTTAAAACTCTGGTATATGGTGAACATGCCATAAATGTTAGCTTTTTCCCCCTTCTGGTCACTCTGGAATTATAGGACCTCTGCCCTCTTCTTTCAAACCTAACATAAAATTGTTGTACATAACACAGGATTTTATATAAATGAAGGGTAAACATAACCCAAGCAAGACTTTGATATTCATATCTGATTACAGAGAGTATATTCAGCCATTTCCCATCCACAGGAATTTCTTACTGCTGTTTTGGTTTCTGTGCTCTGTATCATCATGTATGTGGCTGGGCCTGTCTCTGTAGGACCAGTGTGGTTTCCGAAGTGCGGTCTGCATGATGACTTCATGGGCTACAAAGACAACCTCTTAAATCTTTAAGATATGTCTATTTTATGTATGTCTAATACAAAATACAACTAGTATATTCAGTAAGTGATTCCATGGATATTTTTTAGGGTAAGGTAAGAGTGACTATTGAAGAAAAAAACAAGCCAAATTAAAGAAAAATGTTAAGGATAGAATGCTAAACTAATGTGACAAAAAATTGCTAAGCTGGTACTTCAGTGACTAAAGTTTAGAACTCTCTACTTTAGATCCTCTTTCCCATATCTGTGTCCAGGGTTCCAAAACTCTATCCCAGAAGCCCAATAAAACAGATGAAATTTTTTAAAAAAATCTTTATTGTTGAAAGTATTACCGGTGTCCCCTTTTTCCCCTCATTGACCCCCACCGTCCCACTCCCACCCCTCCCCAGGCCTTCAGCAAGCAGATGAAATCTTTTACCTAAACCTGTCATCTCCCCAATACTCAGGATCACTCCTCATGGGTTCCAGATTTTTCTAAACAAAGGAATAGGAACTCTATTATCCTAGGGCAATTAGCTCAATGGCAGCTAGCTTTAAAATTTTTTAAATTTGGGAAATAATATTGTTTCTTATATTATAATTTTTAAATCCATGTACCTTGGATCATTATAATCTACCTGAATTCAAACTTTTATTTTGTCTGTTTTAAGTAAGTCTAATATTGTTTAATATTAAGTTAAACAACTATATATTGTTTTACTTAATATTATTGAGTTCACCAGTGTCAGCTGTTTGTTCTTTTCTTTAAAAAATGTGTGTGGTTTTTTTTTGCCCTAGCTTGTTTGACTCGGAGGATAGAGCATTGGCCTGCGGACTGAAGGGTCCCAGGTTCGATTCCGGTCAAGGGCACATGCCCTGGTTGCAGGCTCGATCCCCAGTGGGGGGTGTGCAGGAGGCAACCAATCAGTGATTCTCTCTCATCATTGATGTTTCTATCTCTCTCTCCCTCTTCCTTCCTCAATAAAAATATATTAAAAATGTTTTTATTGATTTGAGAGAAAGAAGGGGAAAGAGAGAGAAACATCAATGTAAGAGAGAGAGGAAAGGAGAGAGATTTGTTGTTTCAATTTGTTGTTTCACTTATTTATGGATTCATTGGTTAACTCTTGTGTGTGCCCTGACCAGGAATTGAACCCACAACCCTGGTGCTTAGAGACGGCGCTCCAACCAACTGAGCCACCTGGGTAGGGCTAAATTAATTTTGTAAAATCATTTTTTAAACTGAGAGAGAGAGAGAGAGAGAGAGAGAGAGAGAGAGAGAGAGAGAGGCATTAATCCGTTGCCTCCCACATGCTCCCTAACCAGGGATTGGTGTGCAGGACAATGCTCCAACCAGCCAAGCCACAACAGCCAGGTCTAAAATCATTTCTTTGTTGTTTTAAATATATTTTTATTGATTTCAGAGAGGAAGGGGGGGAGAGAGAGAGAGAGAGAGAGAGAGAGAGAGAGAGAGAGAGAGAGAGAAACATTAATGATGAGAGAGAATCACTGATTGGCTGCTTCCTGCATGGCCCATCTGGGGATCGAGCCAGCAACCCTGGCATGTGCCCTGAATCGAACTGTGAACTCCTGGTTCATAGATCAACACTCAACCACTGAGCCATGCCAGCTGGGCTCATTTCTTTATTTTTCAATTGCAGTTGACATACAGTATTAGATTAGTTTCAGGTGTACACCCCAATGATTAGACATTATATAATTTACTAGGTGACTATCCCAATAAATCTCATACCCATCTGACACCTTACATAGTTATTAGAATATTATTAACTACCTTCCCTATGCTATATTTTACATCCCCATGACTATCCTGTTATTTTCAATTTGTACTTCTTAATCCCTTCACCTTTTTCACTCAACCCTCCAATCCCCTCCCATCTGGCAACCATCAAACTGTTTTCTTTATATTTGAGTCTGTTTCTGTTCTGCTTATTTGTTTATTTTATTTTTTAGCTTCAATTGTGGATAGATATGTATTTACTGCCATTTTATTCAAATTTTTTATCTTTACTTTTCTTCTTAAAGAAGACCCTTTAGTATTTCTTGTAATACTAGTTTGGTGGTGATGAACTCCGTTAGCTTTTTCTTGTCTGGGAAGCTTTTTATCTGTCCTTCCATTCTAAATAATAGCTTTGCTGGGTAGAGCAATTTTGGGTGTAGGTCCTTGCTTTTCATCACTTTAAATAATTCATGTCAATCCATTCAGACCTGCAATGTTCCTATTGAGAAATCAGCTGACAATATTATGGGGGCTCCTTTGTAGGTAACTAACTGCTTTTCACTTGTTGCTTTTAAGATTCTCTCTTTGTCTTTAACTTCTGGCATTTTAATTATGATGTGTCTTGGTGTGGGCTCTTTGGGTTCATCTTGTTTGGGATTCTGTTATTCCTGTATTTGTATGTCTCTTTACTTCCCAGGTGGGGGAAGTTTTCTGTCATTATTTCTTCAAATAGGTTTTCAATATCTTGCTCTCTCTCTTCTTCTGGCACCCCCATGATGCAAATGTTAGTACACTTGAAGTTTTCCCAGAGGCTCCTTACTCTGACCTCATTTTTAAAATAATTTTTTCTTTTTGCTGTTCTGATAGGGTGTTTTTGCTTCCTTATATTCTAAATCACTGTTTTGATTCTCTTCTTTATCTTCTTTACTGTGGTATCCCTGTAATGTGTTCTTCATTTTAGTTAATGTATTCTTCATTTCTCACTGGTTCTTTTTTATGCTTTCCATGTCATTTTTATGCTGTTGAAGTTCTCTTAAGTTCATCTACTCTTCCCTTAAGTTCGTTGAGAATTTTTATAACCAGAGTTTTGAACTCTGCCTCTAGTATATTGCTTATCTCCATTTTGTTTAGTTCTTTTTCTGGAGTTTTGTTCAGTTCTTTCATTTGGGACATGTTTGTCTCCTCATTTTGGTGGCCTCCCTGTGTTTGTATGTATTTGGTAGAGCTACTATGTCTCCCAAGCTTGGTAGTGTGGCCTCAATGTAGTGGGTGTCCTTTAGAGTCCAATGGCATAGCCTCCCCTTTCAACTGAGTTGGACACTCTAGGTGTGCCCCCGTATATACCCTCTGTTGTAGTTGAGCCTTCAACTAGTTGTTGTTGGCAGGTCAATGGAAGGGATTTACCCCTGAGTATCAGCTGTGCAAGGGTTGACCCCATGGAGCGGGACTCCTCAGAGGAGGCCTCCACACCTGAGATATCCCTCCCAATTTTTATCTACCACACGTGGGTGGAAAACTAGCCCATTCTGCCATCTTCACCCCTCCTACCAGTCTCTACTAGTATATGTGATTGCTTCTTTATATTCTTAGTTGTGGGACTTCCAGTTAAGTGATTCTGAATAATGGTTGTTCTGTAGGTTAGTTGTATTTTTGATATGGTTGTGGGAAGATGCATTTACCTCCACTACCATCTTGACCTGAAGCCTTAAGTTAATTTTTAAATCTAAATTAGACCCTAAAATTTTGACACTTGAGCAGGTACTTAAATTTGCTCTGTTTATTAGACGGAATTTTTTTTTCTGTGATAAGTAGAATTGTCTTTACAACTATTGTATGAAAGCATGTTAGTATGAGTAAATGTACAGTTTGGGCATAATTTATTACTCTGTGGGAGGCATAAATTTCATTCCCAATTAATGAAAATTATACAAGTAGGATTGATCCAAAGAAGGGAGTAGTTCTAAAATAATTTGTTTTGGGGGGGAACAGTCATATATCTTACTATGAAGAGTTTATTTAATAAACTAAGGGCTTTATTTTATATTTTTAAAGATGTGTACGTCATTTTTAAAACATCTTTGATGTCATTTATTTGTAAAAAAAAGTTTTCTTCAGAGATTATCAAGGAATTGATTAAACAAACTCATGAATGAATCTTGTCTTTCTACATACACACAAATAGGTATGGCCTCTGATTTTCAAAGATCTTAGGAAACCTTAAATGAAGTGTATAGACCCATGGACATGAATTAAAAGTTAATTTTTGTGGTAATGTAAATGTCTATATAGATATATTTGTAACATGTATGCATTTAGTGGTGCTACTGGGAATGGTAGACCCTTCTCCCCATGTGCTAAATTTTATTGATGTGCATTCCAAAGCTTATAGAACACACTTTCAGAAGCCTATTTGTCAATATTTTGTATTTTATACAACAGTTTTTCTTTCTACACTTGCTGTTGCTAAAATGACATGCATCCTAGTATTTAGATAGGGACTATATGAAGAAACCGGTATTTTGGCTCTTTCAACATTTTGAAAATTGTCACGTAAACATATTTTAGTATGTGCTAAATTTATGGTAACTCTGGTTACTACAATATGTTTATGTATGTGGATATAAATAGCATTTTAGTAAAAATATGTGTACATATATTGAGCCTCTGCTCTGAGAATAGTACAGCTGTCATTTTTATAGACCTTTTATCCTGACCCTTGTCCCTACAATCTAAGGACTTTACTCTTAATCCCTTGCCCTACTGTAAATTTATTGGGTAAAATAAGCAAAAGGTAACGCCTCTTTATAAAACTTGGAAAACCTCTGTGTTAGGGTTAAATTATCCTGATTAAATGAGTCCATAATGAAATGCAGAGATTTCCTGACCCTGTACTTCAGAGTTATCAGCCATTAATGGTTTGTCTATGAAATCCCAGCCTTTCACTTAACTATTCCTAAATAGAGAAAATAAAACTAGTCACTTAATATACTTAGGCTACCCTTATGTGGCTTCCTTTCTCCTGCATAGTCACTCTCAGAAGTTTCCTAGTCTGCAATTGAGGAATTTTTAGCTAGTAGAATTTCAGGTAGTGTGTGAAAGAGATTTGCAGGCAACAAGGTCAATTTTTAAAAAGTATGTTACCCAGTTTATTTAGCATAATTTAGGCCCAGGAGTGAGAAGAGAAAGCAGTATTTTGTAGATTTCTGTCTTTGACTGGGCTGATCATTGTTAGGCCAAATTTCTCCCTCATCATTATTCACCAACTAGAGGCCTAGTGGACCAAATTCATGCATGGGGCGGGGAGGGGGGAGGTCCCTCAGCCCAGCCTGCACCCTCTCCAATCTGGGATCCCTCTCGCAATCCGGGACCACTGGCTCCTAACCGCTCACCTGCCTGCCTGCCTGCCTGCCTGCCTGATCGCCCCTAATCGCTCTCCCCTGCCAGCCTGGTCACCCCTAACCACTCTGCCTGCCTGCCTGAACTCCCCTATCCACCTCTGCCTCGGCCCCCGCCACTGTGTCTTTGTCGGGAAGGACGTCCGGAAGACATCCGGTCTATCCAGTCTAATTAGCATATTACCCTTTTATTAGTATAGATGTTTTCTCTGTTTCAGCTTGCATGCCCTGGAGTAGGCAGGCACAACTATTAACTATTGGGAAGTAGAAAGCATATCTAGTGTCCCTAGGCTCAAAGTTTAATGAAAAGGGAACATATTTTGAAACCACCATTTTGACAAACCTACTTTGAAGAGTATAATTAAGACTTTCTGAAAACAGAAGAAAATACTAAATAGTTTCATGCCTTTCCTATGAACTTAAACACTAATCAACAGTTTGCTATTGAGAAATTTAAGCAACAGGCATTCTTGTCCCATCCCTGACCCCTCTCCTCTTCTCTTACTGCTCTCTCTGCTTTCGTGTTTTCTATATTGCTGCTATCCTGATATTGATCTCATCTGAAGCATCATACCCAAAATGCACCAGTTTTTGTCCCTCTTCATTTAGATTACCTTGAGAGATATTTACTCAGATGGGCCACAGAGTCCAACCCACCACTCGAATCCTTCATTTGCCAATGCACTATGGGGACAGGGTGGCTGCAGAGTCTTGTGGTTGGTTAAGACTTACTAGGGGCCCTAAATATCAATTCCCTTGGGTAGTAGCACCTTTAATATATTTATTCTTGCAGAGTTTGAGGGAATGGAACACTGCCAATTATTAAAATGTCTTCTTCGGCCACTAGTGCCCTACAGATTAATTGGTTGCTTTTTTTCTGCACACAGTACCTATAAATATTTCACCAAAATTAATTTTACATCTTATGATAGGAAACTAAAGTTTTTGCAGTCATATAGAAATTGCCTAATTTTAAGTGGAATCTATTTTTTTTCCTATTAATTCTTTTACCACATGAGAAGGTATATAATATCAAAGAGACGATATTATTATAACTACTGTATCATGAGTTCATTTAAAAATGTAACAATCACTTTTGTTTTATAGGACAAATTATTCGGGAGAAAAGAATTATAGAAGCAGTAAATAAAAAAGAAGTAGACTATGAAGTAGGGAATATCCCAACAGAATGGGAAGGTAAGTTTCTGCTTTTAGTGATATCTTCTGGAACTCTTACAATCTGAATCCATAAAACTTTTTTTAAACATTTAATTTCTTTGAAAATTGTGGAGGTGCTACATTTTTGTAAGGGAGCACGATAATGAAATAATAAGGGAACGTATGTATCATGAAAAAACCGTTAAACATTAGCAGAGCTGGGACTAGCGCCAGTGAAGCTCCAAAGATAAAAATTGAAGGTGGTGCTCATTTTCATGTGCTGACACTACATTTGCACAACCCCAGGGGTTGAATCCTATTTCTGACATTCACTACCCACATGAACTTGGGAAAGTAACTCAAACTTCTCAGCCTTACCTTTCTCTTTATAAATTGTAGATAACTTGATGTAGGTAGCATTTGAAGTATTTGTTCAATTTACCATGACCATGTTAGCTGACCTCCTGTTCAGATAAGGATAGACACTCGATCCCTGTCAAACATTGGAATTAAGGTAAAAGATCAAAGAGAGAGAAAAGAGTAGGAGCAGTCTCTCAGGATGGCTGGAACAGTCACATTTGAACTGGTAGCTTGTGGGTGGTTATCTTCAATCCACTACTTAAGCTTCATTGCGGAAAAAGTTCATCTACTTAGAAGAAAATAGAAACCAGCCTGTCAAGAGAAGTATATGGCGAGACACAGACTATTTCCTAGGTTTCCAGCAGCTTTCCAGTTTCCAGTTTCATTGCTTTCTGAATGAAGTTCAGCTGCAAGTCTACCTTTGAGTTCTAAGTACCACCCCACACCCTTGTTATAAATTTTCCCTTTTTCCTTACCAGTTCTTAGCCTAGTGCCTGGCACATAGGGAGGCACATAGTAAGTGCTCGGTAAATATATATTGACTATATGAAATCTAGCTTGAGTTGGCTTTTATTTAACAACTAAAAGAACTTTTTCTAAAATACTAATACCTAATTTAAATATCACTTAACAGTTATCAAGTGTTTACATATATACCTGTTATTATGCCATTGCTTTTAAAAATTGTTATATAGTTTAATCATCATAACAATCCTGAGGTAGACACTGTAATTATACTCATGTAATAGGGAATCTAAGATCAAGAATAATTAGATAAATTGCCTAGGTTGTACAGCTACACACTCTAAGCTGTGGACCGATTGCTTCCTGGTGGGTGTAGCATGATACCTTATATATGGTAGTTACAGGTATTACGTTACTTTTATGCCAGCATGTGAGTGTAAATATTTCCCTGGAAATATATTTTTCTATTTCTTCTTATTAGCTATGAAAATACTAGAACTATGAAAAAGAACATTAAAATGGGTAGATACCATAGACTTTTTGAAGAAATACTGCATATAAACTGGCAACTTTTCGGAGGAGTAAATTGAGCTTTCTTATTTTAACAGACTTTCCAATGTTGTAAGCTACATTTGCAATTCTCAAATAATGCTTGTGCCTTCTTATAATGAGCCTATTTTATCATTTTCCCCAATAATAGTATAGAATTAAAATGTGTATAGAAATAAATTAAGTTATAAATAAACAAATAGGTAATGACATTTTTTAGCCTTTGCAACTTTCAGAGAATTAGAATAAGCTCTAATACTTTTTATGGCTCTGTCCTAATCTAGTAATTCAACATAACTGTCCCGTAGGGCATACCCTAAAAACAAATGTATCACCCACACACTGAAACTAAAATTATTTCTATAGTGTTATATATCAATTAAATGTAAAAAATAAGAAGTTCATACCATGAAAAAGTAAATTGAAGTCTAAGTAAATGCACAAAACACTATATACAGGAAAGGAAAGAGAAAAAGATATTTTAAAGTAAATAGTATCAACACCAAATGAATCTAAAGTACTTTTAGGTCCAGATAAATATTTGTCAATTACTAGTAGCAAAGTACAGGTACCTACAAGCTGCATATACTGCCACAATAATGTATTAGATAGTGTGCCCTTTTCACTTATTTAAAAAATATCTATTGAGGGCCTCTGCATTCATGGGACTTTCCATTCTGGAGTGGGAGAGGGAGGGAGAAGACAATAAACCAGACAAATATCTATATAGTATGTTAAAGAAAATAAAGCAGGGAAAAGGAATAGAGAGCGTTGGAGAAGGCTTTGCAATTTTAAGAAGTATAAGGAAAAGGATTTGCTGAGAAGATGGCTTGAATAAAGGCAGAAGAGGGAGTTGGCCATGCAGATAAACAGCAGAGGAGCATTCCTGGAGAGCAAATGCACAAGCCCTGAGGCAGGAGCATGCTCAGGTGCTTAAGGAACAGCAAGGAAGCAGAGTGACTGGGATAGAGCCAGGGGGAAAGTAATAGATAAGGTTAAGAAAGTAACAGGATGCCCAATCATGTAGGGTGTTACAGGCCAGTTTGAAAAGAGTAGTCAGATGCTCGGGAGTTGTATTTAACAGGGTCACTCTGGCTGCTGCATTGCAAAGAGACTAAGGGGGTCATAGGCAAAACATGGAGACAGAGGCTCTTGGAATAATTTGGGCAAGGAATAATTGTGATCTGCACCAGAGCAACAGTGGGCATGGAAAGAAGTAGGTGCATTCTGTATCTGTTGTAAAAGAAGAGCTGATGGGATTTGCTGACAGATTGGATGTGGAATGTGAAAGAAAGAGAGAAGTCAGTGATGACTCTTAAGCTTTTGGGCCTTACCTGGGAAAATGGAGTTGTTGACTGAGAGAGGCAAGACTGTGGGAGGAGCAAATGTGGGGGGAAATGGGATCAATTTTGGAAATGTTAATTTTGATATGCCTATTATACATCTAAGTAGAGATAGTGAGTTGTATATAAGCCAAGAATTTAGTGGAAAAGTTTCGGTTGCAGATAAAATTTGGGAGTTGACAGCAAATAAATGATAATTAAAGCCAGGAGACTGGATGAGACCACAAAGGGAATGAGTGTAAATAGAAAATGAGAAGTTAAAAGACTGCCCACTCCTCTCCCCCTACTCCCAAGGTTTAGAGACAAGGCAAAAAAGGAACAGCCAGAAAAGTAGGAGGAAAAAAAGAAAAGTGTCATGTGCTAGAAGCCAAATGAGAAAGAAGTGATCAACTATGTCAAATGAGGACTGAGGCCTGAGTTTCTTAGACCTGTGGATTTATAGTTCCCATCAAATTTAGAAAAAAAATTTGCCATCATTTCTTCAATTTTTTTTTCTGTGTCCTTTTCTATCCTCTATTTTGGGGATCCATTTATAATTTTAAGCTGCTTTAAGTTTTCTCACAGCTCACAGATGCGCTGTTCATTTGTGGAGATTTTTCCTCTTTGGGTTTCATTTTGTATAATTTCTCTTGCTGTATCTTCAAGTCCCTATTTACTCTTGTTTTTTTTTGTTGTTGTTTTTTTTTTTTTACCATGTCAAATTCCTATTAATCCAACTGGAGTATTTTTCATTTTAGAGATTGCATTTTTCATCTCCATAATTTTGATATGGGTCTGTTTTATATCTTCCAGGTCTCTACTTAATATATTTTACCTTTTCTCTAGCTTTTTTAACATATGGAGTGCAATAATAACTTTTAATATTCTTGTCTGCTAATTCCACCACCTGTGTCTGTTTTCAGTTGGTTTTGGTTAGCTGATTCTTTTCTCCTCAATATGGGAAGTATTTTTCTGTTTCTTTGTTTGCTCAGCAATTTCTGATTAGATATCAGAAATTTCGAATTTTTGCCTAGTTGGGTACTGGATATTTTTGTTCTCCTATATATGTTCTTGAGCTTTATTCTATGACAGTTAAGTTACTGGGAAACAGTTTGATTCTTTCAGGGCTTGTTTTTAAGATTTGTCAGGTGGATTGGAGCAGCATTTAACCTAAGTCTAATTATTCTGAACTGTTGATGCAAGTAATCAATGCCATATTTTCATACTTAGAAGTAAGTCACAGGTTCTGCCTTTGTTCAAGGGGAAGTGATCACACAAAGGCATGAATACTGTGAGGTAGGGGTTGTGGAGGCAACCTTAAGAATCTGTTCTTTACGCACAATAACGTGAATGACCTTATGAACAACATGTTGAGTAAAATAAGCTAGATGAAAGAGTACATACTGTAAGAATCCACCTATAAGAAATTGTAGATAAGGCAAAACGAATCAATGGTGACAGAAAGTATGTCATTCACGGGGGGTTGTGGGTGGATTAGGGTGTTTGCATATAGTCAGACACTAGAGAACTTTTGGGGATGATGGAAATGTTCTATATACTGATCATGGTGCTGGTTACAAGGTTGTACACATTTGTCAAAATTAATGGAATTGCATATTTAAAATGGTTTCACTGTATTGTATATAAATTGTATCTCAATAAAGTTGATTTAATAAAGAACAGTAATAGCTGTGAGCATCACAAAATTTGTAACTTAAATATGCCAACTAAATCTAATAATATCCTTAAGATATGCTTAAGGGTCAGTAGTTAGAAAATGACTCATATCGCCCTACCCTCTTTGCCTCAGTGGATAGAGCATCAGCCTGCAGACTGAAGGGTCCCGGTTCAATTCCAGTCAAAGGCACACACCTTGGTTGCAGGCTCTATCCCTGGCACAGGTTGGGACCGTATGGGAGGCAACCACTCGATGTGTCTCTCTCACATCGATGTTTCTCTCTCTCTCTCTCTCTCTCTCTCTCTCTCTCTCTCTCTCTCTCTTCCCCCCCCCCCCCCCCGCCTCCACCCACCCCCTTTTCATGCTCTCTAAAAATCAATGGAAAAATATTCTTGGGTGAGGTTTAACAAAAAACAAACAGAAAATGACTCATTTCATTTGAAGAATTTTCACAATTTAAAAATGTAGATTTTTTAATATTTATAGTTCTTTGTGATATGTCAACACTCAGAACTGGCAAAGATCATTTTTTAAAAGGTGAAGCTTCATTATGGTGTCTTTCCCTTAAGTAAAGTAAACAACACATATTTCTATAATATCTTTTATATGCAGACTATTGGTGACCTTTCTATACTTTTAGTTCTGAATGGTCTACTGAATCTGGTGATGAATGTCTCATTTACCTTAACCCCTGTTGGCAATGCTTCTAAAAGTATATTAGCTATTTTCAGGGTCTGTGGAGATTTGTAGAATGTATGCTTCATGAAGTATTTTCCTGTCTGCTTCTTCTAGTCCCTTTTAGTTATTAATGGGAGCTTTAATTCGCATGCTCACTTTCATGCTCATTATAGTGAGTTATATTCCAATAAGGATATTAAAGTTCAATGAAAATCTTATGCATACTAATGAGAATGCAAAGGAACATTGATGAAGGAATGCTATGATCTTAGGGCATAAACCGTCCAGTTGTCTTGCTAAATTCTATTCAAACAATGGTTATATTTTAATGAGGACTGATACAGAACCCACCTTACAGATATAATTACCAATGGTAAAATCATTATATAATTTATAATTGGATACAGGTTCAGTTCCAGATTATTCTGAGGTAAAAAAGAAAGACAAAAGTAGTGATTTGATATTAATGCTTATTTTTATTCCTTCCTCCTCCTAAATTTTATCAACCTTCAGCAGGACATTTCCTTTTTTGTACATAGTGAATGGGAAACTAGGGATGATTATATAATTGAGTCACATTGAAAATTTCCAGTTGTAAACCTTTCTTGAATAGCCATCAACCATCATCTCAAGAAGACATTTCAAGTATCTGGTTATTGTAGAATTATAAATATATAAATTTATTTCAGTAATTGCTTTTATGTAGATTAAAGATTTTTTTCCCTTCAGCCATTTAAAATAAAGCCAAAGGAAGCCCTTATATCTTTTCTTGGAGATTAGTGTCCCATGAGAGTGAATAGTCTAGGTCAGTGGTCAGCAAACTGCGGCTCGCGAGCCACATGCAGCTCTTTGGCCCCTTGAGTGCGGCTCTTCCACAAAATACCGACTTCTGCGCATGGGCCACGAAGTTTCAATCGCGTATGTTGCGCCCGCACGTGGTATTTTGTGGAAGAGCCACACTCAAGGGGCCAAAGAGCCGCATGTGGCTCGCAAGCTGGAGTTTGCCGACCACTGGTCTTGGTGGTACTTAATGCATTATCTGAATTATATTATATTCTTACATTTATGAATGAATTTTATAAACTTATCCAAAACCAGTAAGCTTTAGAAAATACATATCAGACTTTCCTCAAACTATTAATGTACCTTGGAATTGAAAAGAATATTTGGATTTTATCGAGATATTTTTGTTTTTCTAACCGTTAAGAAAAACTGAAAATGTTATTTATAGACTCATCAATAAGACAAATTGTTGTTTTTAGTTGTTTTTCTCATGGTGATAGTAACTATGCATTGTGCCATTATACTTTTTAGCATGATCTAATGCCAACAGTGTGTGTTCACAGACTCTAGAATACATGACAATCATTAGTAAAAAGTATAATAGCAAGTAATATGAAAGGGTTTTGAATCAACATATACAGTTGTTGCTAAAAGAATTATATTAACTAGAGGCCTGCTGCACGAATTCATGCACCAGTGGGGTCCCTGGGCCTGGCCTGCAGGATCAGGTCAAAACTGGCTCTCCGACATCCCCCGAGGAGTTCTGTATTGCGAGAGAACGCAGGCCAGGCCAAGGGACCCCACCAGTACATGATCAGGGTCGGGGAGGGACGCAGGAGGTTGGCCAGCCGGGGAGAGAACATGGGAGGGCTCCAGGTGTGTCCGGCCCATCTTGCTCAGTCCCAATCAGCTGGACCCCAGCAGCAAGCTAACCTGACCAGAGTGTCTGCCCCCTGGTGGTCAGTGCACGGCATAGCAACTGGTCGACCAGTCGACTATCTGTCCCCTGGTGGTCAGTGCACATCATAGCGAGCGGTTGAGCAGCCTTAACATATCATTAGCATATTACGCTTTGATTGGTTGAACGGACAACCGGACACTTAGCATAGTAGTCTTTTATTATATAGGATATTATATAGGATGGTAGCACTAGCACATGGGTTGGCAATTGTTTTTATTTAAATGCCAGATAGTAATTATTTTAGGCTTTCTGGGCCATGTGGTTTGTTACAACTACTCAACTTTACTGTTGTAGCACAAAAGTAGCCATAGAAAATATGTAAACAAGTAAGTGTGGCTGTGTTCCAATAATACCTTTTTTAAAATAGATATAGTTTTTATTCATTTCAGAGAGGGAAAGAGAGATAAACATCAATGTTGAGAGAGAATCATTGATTGGCTATCTCCTGCATGCCCCCAACTGGGGATCAAGCCTACAGCCTGGGCATGTGCCCTGACGGGGAATGGAACTGTGACCTCTTGGTTCATAGGTCGACACTCAACCACTGAGCCACACTGACAGGGCAAAACCTTTTTTTATGGTTACTGACTTTGAGTTCTATGTAATTTTCACATGTCATGAAATATTGTTCTTCATTAGCTATATATGGCTTGCAAGCTATAGTTTGCCAACCCTTGACCTACCAGTTGATATTTCTGAATTAAGTTTTTAATCTAGATTAAAATTGAAGATTTATTGCTTAAAAAGAGTTGTAAGGCTCATGTTGAATTATTTTAAAAGAAGCCTCTTTTATAGAAAAAAAATGCCTATAAGTATAGTTAAGTCAGTTTTATTTTGACTTCAAAGAGGCAGTTGAAAAATTTCATAAACCACTTCTTTCCTTGATTGCACAGAGGAATCTTACTGCTACTAACCTGGATTTTCTAATGCAGGTTAAAATTCCATTAAGACAATTTTTTTAGTGGAAGTATTCATTCAACAGCTGTATTAAGTATCAACTCTTTCACCATAGCTGGTTTGGTTCAGTGTATAGAGCGTTGGTCTGCAAACCAAAGGGTCCCGGGTTCGATTCTGGTCAAGGGCACGTATGCCGTACTTACACTAACTTGAATTCAGATGATTGTATGAGGTATGATGTTACTAGTAGGTATGAAGATGTCCCCTGTTTACCCTCCCAACTGTTGCATTTTTTTCATGACACAGATCATCTTCTGATATGTTTGTGTGTTTCTTTTCTGAACTCCCTTCACTAGTATATATACTATGGAGAGAGGGAATTTATGTTTGGTTCTCTGTTGTTTAGGCATTTCCAGTGCCTAAAACAATATATAACAGTTTCTCAATAAATATTTGTGTTATGCATGAATGAATAAAATGTTTGTGCAAGTTACAGGAAACTTACATTAAAAATTTTTTTTTCTAGCTTGGATTAGAAAAACAAGAAAAACTCCACCTACAATGGAGGTAAGAATATATAAGGATAATATTCAAATAGCATGTGTTTATAATGCTGTGTTTCTCAATTGGGAATTTTTACTCCTAGGGATACATGAAGCCTCAGAATAAACATGGTGCATCTTGCCAAAGTGTTCATTTTACTCCATAGAAAATAATTTAAAACATTTTTATAATAAAATAAATGTACAATTATGGAATTTAACAAAATTAGTAGAAAAATTTAAATTAAATAATAAAATTTTAAAAAAAATGAAAACATTTTTTAGAAACTTTGGACTTACAGCAGCTTGCGTCAGGACATTTCCTCTGGCCTCTGAGAGTTCTCTGTTCTGATACAGATCCTTTGGGGGAAAAGTTTGGGAAACACTAAATATCTTGGGCCTATCCAAATCGTGTTCTGCTTATTTGCTCTTATTGTATATAAAACTTAAAAAATTCATAATTTTATATAATTTTAATTCTATCAAGTATTCAAAGAAACTTTTAAATATCCAATAAGATTATAACATGTAGCACTTAGTAATTACTAGTTGAGTTGTCTTTTTATTTAAGACTTTAAAACAGCGGTCGCCAGCAGGTGGTCCGTGAGGTCTGAAAGGTTGGCTACCACTGCTTTAAAAACATAGTTTTGGTAGTATGCTGAATAAAAAGCATAGCAGTGCTGTGGCATATGTGTTTGTAAAACATGTTAATTTTACAATTTTTATTTTATTTTATTTTTAAATCTTTATTGTTCAGATTATTACAGTTGTTCCTCTTTTTCCCCCCCTCATAGCTCCCCTACACCCATTCCCACCCCACCCTCTGCCCTTACCGCCCCCCAGCCCCCTCCGCCCTCATCCATAGGTGTATGATTTTTCCCCAGTCTCTTCCCGCACCCCTCACACCCCTTTCCCACTGAGAATTGTCAGTCCACTCCCTTTCTATGCCCCTGATTCTATTATAATCACCAGTTCATTCTGTTCATCAGATTATTTATTCACTTGATTTTTAGATTCACTTGTTGATAGATGTGTATTTGTTGTTCATAATTTGTATCTTTACCTTTTTCTTCTTCCTCTTCTTAAAGGATACCTTTCAGCATTTCATATAATACTGGTTTGGTGGTGATGAACTCCTTTAGCTTTTTCTTATCTGTGAAGCTCTTTATCTGACCTTCAATTCTGAATGATAGCTTTGCTATATAAAGTAATCTTGGTTGTAGGTTCTTGGTATTCATCACTTTGAATATTTCTTGCACTCCCTTTTGGCCTGCAAAGTTTTTGTTGAGAAATCGGCTGACAGTCGTATGGGTACTCCCTTGTAGGTAATTGATGTCTTTCTCTTGCTGCTTTTAAGATTCTCTCTTTGTCTTTTGCTCTTGGCATTTTAATTATGATGTGTCTTGGTGTGGTCCTCTTTGGATTCCTTTTGTTTGGGGTTCTCTACACTTCCTGGACTTGTAAGTCTATTTCTTCCACCAGGTAGGGGAAGTTTTCTGTCATTATTTCTTTAAATAGGTTTTCAATATCTTGCTCTCTCTCTTCTTCTGGCACCCCTATAATTCAGATGTTGGTACGCTTGAAGCTGTCCCAGAGACTCTTTACACTATCTTCATATTTTTGGATTCTTTTTTCATTTTGCTTTTCTGGTTGGGTGTTTTTTGCTTCTTCGTATTTCAAATCTTTGACTTGGTTCTTGCGATCCCCTGGTCTGCTGTTGGGACTCTGTATAATATTCTTTATTTCAGTCAGTGTATGCTTAATTTCTAGTTGGTCCTTTATCACAACATCGAGGGTCTCACTAGATTTCTTGAAGATCTCATTAAGTTTATTGGCGGTTTCTAGAAAATTCTTGAAAAACCTTAAAAGTGTAGTTTTGAAGTCTATATCCAGTCATTTGCTTTCCTCCATTTCTGTCATTTGTGACCTGTTTCTTAGTCTCCACATTTTTTATGCTTCGCTGTGTAGATAGAGTGGCTTTCTGTGCTAAATGTCCTATAGGGCCCAGTGGCTCAGCCTCCCCAATTACCTGAGGTGGACACTCTTGGTGCACCCCTTTGTGGGTTGTGTGCACAGTCTTGTTGTAGTTAAGCCTTGATTGTTGTAGGTATCACTGGGAGGAATTTACTTCCAGGCCAATTGGCTGTGAGAATCAGCAGTGTCTACGGTGGGAGAACTTCTGTGCTGGAGACACCTTTATGGAGCAAGACTTGCTTCAGTGGGGCTTTGGTGCTGAGTATGCCTCTTGAGTATGTCCCTTATGGATCTGAGGAGTTGTAATCTGGATGGTCTCACTCTGATCACTGGGTACACTGGCACTTGGATCTCTAAGGAGGTGCTAATTTAGCCTCTGCCTGAGGCTACCCAGCAGGAGCTACAGAGAGATCTGCAGATTCCTCTTCTTTGTTTGGGATTTGGAGGTGCCCAGATGAGGCCCAGGTGTGAAGCAATGCAAGCTGCTGTGGGGCCTTGGGCCTTCTTTTGGATGTTCTGGGTCTCTCTGACCCAGCTTCAGTTTGTTAGGTAATTTTAGATTGCAAAGGGCCAGGCCATTCATATACAAAAGCCTCTAAGCAGAGCTTGGGTGGGGCGGGGTCTCAGGAAATCAACAGGGCGGAGCAAACAGCTATGGCTGATCCTCAGCCCTGCCTTAAGAGGCCCCGGGTCTCAGTGTCCCGTGGTAGTCACTGCAAGCACCTCTGAGAGAAAGCCGCCCGCCCTTGAGTTCTGCCCGATGCCAGACAGTCCAGTTTCTCCCCGTATGAGTCTGGGTCCCCAGAGACTCGCCCGGAACTGGAGTTCAAGGCCGTCGGGAGCTTGTGTCCCCCTCCTGATTGAAAAAGACAGCCGCATCCTCAGTTGCCAGCCCTTTCCACGTGTGCCTCCGTACCTCTGCACTTTACTTCCGCACTTCGTCTGAGTCTCAGTGTGCTTTTCTCTTTCCTTCTAGTTGTAGAATTTTCACTCAGCCAGCCTTCCTGTGGTTCTGGATGATGTCCATTTTGTCTTTTAGTTGTATTTTTGAAGTGGTTGTGCGAGGCAGCAATTTCAGGTGTTTACCTATGCCACCATCTTGGTTTCTCCTATAATTTTTATTTTAAAACAATAGCATAAAGTGTTATAAAATATTTTGTAAGAAATGTATTTCATAAAAGGAAAATTTCCAAATTCACTAGTATACTTCCTATTCCTTTTCTCCTACTACTTAGGACTTCCCTCCTCTTTTATTTCCCCTATTCCCTCACTACTACAAACCCTTGACAACATAAGTTAGCTCCAACACTCAGCCCCCACTTGTTGGGAAGTGCGGTATTCCAGGGAAGAACTCATAATGACCATAAGTTGGAATACCTATCTTTACTTGCTCCATTCCTCCTGCACTGACCACATCAATGTTTGTCTGGCCAAGGTCTGAGTGATCACATCTCTAAGCTCATCTCTAGCTTTGTATGTTGCTCCCACCTTGCCCTGTTCTACTGTTCATTGACCCTTCTTTCTAATGTCAGTGAAGCTTGGAATAAAAAGGGGAAAAAGTCAATGTGATCCAAGATTAGAAGTATCACCAGTGGTTTACATTGCTAGGGTGGATCCAGGAGCCCTTTGATTCACCTTCTGTTGGTCATAAGAGGTACTGTTCTTAGAGCAAAGGCATTTCTTCTATCATCAGAACTTTGAAAGCTTTCTTCTATGGAAACATTGATATGAAAAGTGAGTAGATGGAGGCTACTGCAATACTCTGGCCTAAGGTACCACCCTTGTGAATTTTAGGTAATCCCAGCATTTCAACCTTTAATATCTAAAAAGGAGCCCTCTCTTGCCTCTTTTCTAATGTGCTATTAATCACATCATTCTTTAAGCTCTTCTGTACCCTCCCCAACACACACACACACACACACACACACACACACACACACACCTATTCCTCCCTCTTGACACTTTCCATTGTGTTTCAGGAATTTCTATTTCTTTGTTAGCAAATTACCCTGCACCTTAAATATTATCCTAAGAACTTTCTCTACCACATAGTTTATTTTGCTGTTGTAATAGTTATGGTATGGTCCAGTGTTGCTAGCCCTGCAGCCATTCTTTTTTTTTTTTTAATATATTTTTATTGATTACCGAGTAGAAGGGAGAGGGAGAGAGAGATAGAAATACCAATGATGAGAGAGAACCATTGATCGGCTGACTCCTGCACGCCCCCTACTGGGGATCAAGCCCACAACTCTGGGCATGTGCCCTGACCAGGAATTGAACTGTGGCCTCCTGGTTCATTGATCAGTGCTCAACCACTGAGCCATGCCGGTTGGGTTGCAGCCATTCTTTTGTTTTACTCTTTTCATACTCTGCTCTGGCCTATAATGTGTTGATCTTGCAGTTTAACAATCATATTTCTGAATTCTTAAGGCCCTATTCACTATTTCTTCAAATAACTGGCTTTTAAAGGAATTCTCTCTACCTAGTATTATTATGTTCATTTTATAAGTTACAGAATTGAAATGTCTTAAAATTGACTGTTACAAAATTTACTAGGCAACTGAAAAATGCACGGGAGTACGCAGAGATTCAGGATAAACCCATTTATTTTCAGATGTTTCACATGTACTAGTACAGTGACTCAGGGGAGCCTGTTTCCAAATCCTGAGCCCCTGAATATGGAGCAAGCTTTTCCTTTATACCCTTTGGTTTCTTTGTCCCCCAAATATGGATCAGACTTCCGGACCTTTTGCGGGCTTTGGAAAAAGCCCCGTGTGTTGGGATGGGGGACTTGAGACCACACCTAAAGGCCTGGCCTGGTGCCAGGGCTAATAACTCCCTCCAAGGGTTTTGTATTGTTCATGGTTTATGGCCTCTGTAAAATGGGAGTGTTTAGGTAAATAGGTCTTGCAAGACCAAATAAGGAAGGGGCAGTGAGTTAATTATCAGCTAGCAAGAATGTGCATTGAAAGGCAGGCAGGTTACTGGCACAGATTCAGATTGCTAGCCCCCTCCCCCCAAAAAATGTATTTTTATGTTCCCCATCATTCCCCCCACCCCACCCCTGCCTTGATCCTTAAAAGCTGATTTTCAGCCTTGGGGATTCAATAGAAAGACTCAAAGCTAGGGAGTAGGGTGTTCAGCAGCTCAAGTCTTTTTCATCTTCATCACTCAAACTATTGTAATGGCAGTCCAGAGATCAGGTCTGGAGTAACATCTGGGGCTTCAGGGCTTGCTGATTCTATCTCTATTAGCTGTTCTAAAACCCCTTGGCTTTCTTAGAGGAAGGGAGAGGGACTCTATACAGGTTTCTTCATTTCCGGCTTCAAAGCAGTTGGAGTGGTGAGAAGCACGTCTCAGGGTCCCACCTATTTCTTCTCCAGTTGGCCCATCATCCTTGGTCTGCTCATGTCTGTCTAACTGCCTAACACATCCCCTCAAGGATCCTACTGATGAATTCTTTCAGGGAAAGTGGACGTCAGTGGGCTCCTCTGACTACTTCCATGCTAAGGAGGGATGAAATTTTCTTTCAGAGCCAAGAGATCCTTGATCTCTGTCAGAGGGACGATGAGGCCTGGGCATGGAAGGAGGTGGGCTTGTGACCTGGCAGAGACAAACTGTATTATAAAATTTAGTATTATTGAGCAGTTAGAACAGCAAGAATTACAATAAATGGTCTGATGGAAGGGAAAGAAAACATTTCAGTTCTAACAATTTCCTATTGAAATAGAATTTTTCTCCTTAAAATCACCCTTATGTTTATTAAAAAGCCAAATTAAGACCTATTTATCTATTGCTTTCAATTTGGTCTTATTGTTTGCATAAACACAAGAATGGTGACTGACCGCCTTTGCCAGAATTTTATAATTTGAGTCTCAATGTGCCTTTTAGGGCAGGGAAGCCAAGCCATCCAGCTACCATCAGGCCTGCCTGCAATATCTGTTGGGTTAGGTGAATTCTTACCTGCAGCGGCTCCACCTGGGCTGCACCCTAGGCTTCAAGGCCCATCTCAGCAGCCCTCCTACTCATCATGGCCTAGAACAGTGATGGCGAACCTATGACACGCGTGTCAGAGGTGACACGCGAACTCATTTTTTTGGTTGATTTTTCTTTGTTAAATGGCATTTAAATATATAAAATAAATATCAAAAATGTAAGTCTTTGTTTTACTATGGTTGCAAATATCAAAAAATTTCTATATGTGACATGGCACCAGAGTAAAGTTAGGGTTTTTCAAAATGCTGACACGCCGAGCTCAAAAGGTTCGCCATCACTGGCCTAGAGTGTGTGGGGGTTCTGAAGGGACACAGAGGCACCCTCGTTGCTCCCCTTCCACTCTGACCAACCGCCAGTGATGGCAGGGTATGGGCCTGATGCTCCAGCGCCATCCATTTTAAGGGCTACCAAGCAAGATACCTGGCTTTCTCCATGGCACTCTTATTGGCTTCAAGTCTTCAGAGTCCACACAGGACTCTTTAAAACATGGCATTCCAGTCAAAGTTTTCAGTCAATAAAACCACCATTGGAAACCGGTCTTACTGAATTTATGCAAAGAAATGCATTGCCATGATTCAGTCATTAAGAATTGCCAAATTTTGGAGGGATCATATAGGGAGAAAAATACACTAACCTACTTTAAGATCTTCTGCTTTTCCTTGCCAGTCAGTCCTTTCCATGGACTCTTCAGAAGATGTAATATTTTTCCAAATGCATTATAACAAAACAGTGTAACTGTCTCCAAATGACAAGAAGAAATTTAATATGACACGGTTACAGATTTCATTATAATGCAGATGACATGAAATGTTGTCCTTTCTGTAAAACCCAACATTCTATAATATCAATTCACTATTTCTTCAAATAACTGACCTTTAAAGGAGTTCTCTCTACCTAGTATTATTATGTTCATTTTATAAGTTACAAAATTGAAATGTCTTAAAATTTATACTTTCCATATTTAATTCTACTTTTCTGTGGACTTAAATTGCAAAGGTGGAATGTATATGTGTTTGGAAAACTAGATCCCTACCCCCAACCTCGCATTATCACTTTGGGGAATAGAGTGGAAATGGGTAAGAAAACTGTGGCATGTTCATACACTGGGTTATGAATGAAGTAGAGCTGCATGAATGAAGTAGAGCTGCATGTATCAACATGGATAAATCTCAGAAACATGATATGTATTGAGCAAAAAGAGCAAGTTGAATAAGATTTTATACAATATGATGCCTTGTATATAAAGTTTAAAAGCAGGGAAAAAATAATGGACTATCAAGTAAAGTTAGTGAGTTAAACAAATGAGTTTACTTTCTCTTCAAGCCTAATGAAAATAACAGTGAAGGAATTTATATTAAAAAGCATAAACCTAAATTGAAGAGGCGCAAAATAGCAACAGTGCTTCAGAAGCTGGAAAGCAGATGAACAACTGGTAACAGATTTAGCAAAACTGAGAATAACTCCTCTGGCAGAGGAGAAAGCCCAGAAGTAACCCAATTTAAATTGTAAAACCCCAGAATGCTTAGTAATTGGCAGTGCCGGGAAACTCTGAAGGTGGACTTGAGGCTTATGCTAAAAATCTTTTTAGGAAGTAATTAGATACTAACAAATAAATGTAGAAGAAATAATAGAGTTGAAAAACCAGCATTTATTAACTGTTATTAATTCAGGGGGAAATCATTACTGAATACTAAAACCATTGGGTCAAATTGGAGAATAGAAGGTTTACATGGTTTCAAGGTAGCCCCCTGAAAATTACTTATTAATTACAATGGGTAAAAAGACATCTGTAGTGGGCAAATCTGGAGTATACCACCTTAACCAAGTGGTCAAAATTATACCAGGTAAAACAACTACAAAGGACAGTATTGGGATAATTGGTGAAGTTTGAACATGAGCCATATATTAAGAATAGCATTGTATCAATGCTAAATCTGAAGGAAAAGAAAAGGATGCTGTTATATTCCCTTTGTAAAAGTCGGAAACCTAGGCAACTTCTCTACCCAGTTGAAAACTGTAATTTTATTCATGGGAAAGTGAAAACAGAGGAATTAAATGAACACATACAAACTGAACATATCAAGTGAGGTTGAATTATAAATAAGCACATGGGAAATAAATAGAATTCATTTATTATCTCTAAGAAAAACAGAGTTTGAGTAGCAAAAGAAAAGTAATTCCAATATACTAGATAACTCCCTTGTTCATAGTGTTTACTCATAATATAAATATTGAATATTGATCTACAACTATATTGAGAATATTAAGCCACAAGAATGATGGGAAAAGTCTTCATTTTTAATAATGAGAAGTTAATGTACAATGTTTAAAACTGAAAAGTAAAGAATTAATAATATGAGAATGTTATTTAGATAAAATGGAGGGGTCAGTATGCTTTATAGCTATCAAACACATTTGTGGCTCCCTGGTTTATATATACTATAACCATAAACATTAGCTAAAAGAATATAAAGTAGTTTCTTCTGGGGAGAGGAAAATGTTATTTTTAATAAAAAGCCTTTTAGAACGACCTGGTCCTACAAACTATGTGAGTATATAACTTTGATTTTAAAAAAATAATTTTTAAAAACACATACACAATGTTATAGATGAAGGGTAGGAAACTTTTTCTTTAAAGCGCCAAATAGCCTGGCCGGTGTGGCGCAGTGGTTGAGCGTCAAGCTAGGAACCAGGTCACAGTTCGATTGCCGATCAGGGCATATGCCCAGGTTGCGGGCTCCATCCCCAGTGGGGAGCATGCAGGAGGCAGCCTGTCAATGATTCTCTATCATTGATGTTTCTATCTCTCTCTCTCTCTCTCTCTCCCTCTCCTTTCCTCTCTGAAATTAATAAAAATATACTTTTTTAAAAGCACCAAATAGTAAATATTTCTGACATTGTGAGACAGTCTTGGTTGCAACTCTTTTAACTTTGCCATTTTAGTGTCAAAGCAGTTATAGATAATATGGAAACAATTATTCAATAGAACTTTATTTACAAAACAGGTGGCAGATAGATCCTAGTTTGCTAGACCCTGCTATTGTTCAGTGGTTTTCAAATTGGGATACCTGTACCCCTGGGTACATAAAGGCTTCCTATGCAATATACAGGTATAGATAGACTTTAAAGAATTTATTTCCATATTCTCTCTTTCCATATGTCATCTTCCCTAAAAATGATCTGCATAAGAACTTCTTCTTGTCTGCCAGTTTTCCTTTCTGACTTATTTCTTAATCATCTCTCACTTTTCAAAAAGAAAACCTTACTCCTTGTCCATATTAAATCTTATGATAGTGCATTGCCTTGGGGTTTAAAAATCTCCAGGGCACTAAAATGAAGAGACTGTTGGAGAGTGAATCTCTCCCTCAGGAGAGTCCTGTGAGAGCAAAGCAGAGAAAACTTCAATAAAAATTATTGAAGGGACAACACTTTATTTCATCCAGGCAACAAACTCATACAAGGCTCCATACCTTATAGTTTCTCTTTCTAGCTAGCTAGCTAGCTGTCCATTTATCTATGTTAAAATTAAAATTCACAAGTGAGAAGGTTGTCATGGGGACACATAATAAAACATTTATTTGAATTTTAAAAGTTAAGTTAGACTTTCTCTGACACAGTAAGTCAGATTTGGCTGATTGGGTTTGACAATGAGGACAGGCCTTGCCAATTAAGTTATATGGTTATATTTTCCATAAATTGAATAAGCTAAACTGAGGCTTCAAGGCTTTGACAAAACATATTTAAAGCATGCATACAATATGCAATAAACTGGAAAATACATTCTTTGCCATTATTTAAATGTCAACTTAAATGTGCAAGGTAGTACATAGTTTTCAAAAGTTTTAGGAAATAAGTGTGCAAAAAAATTTAGAAAACTACTGCTACTATTGTTTATGAATATGCAAAGATGTAGTGAAAGTATAAAAATACTCCTGAAATACTTAAAATTCTAAAATATCAAAGTCATTTAAGGAATTATCATAGTAATATGCATAAGAAACAATCATTGCCGAAACCGGTTTGGCTCTGTGGATAGAGCGTCGGCCTGCGGACTGAAAGGTCCCAGGTTCGATTCCGGTCAAGGGCATGTACCTGGGTTGTGGGCACATCCCCACTGGGAGATGTGCAGAAGGCGGCTGATCGATGTTTCTCTCTCATCGATGTTTCTGACTCTCTATCTCTCTCCCTTCCTCTCTGTGAAAAATCAATAAAATATATTTAAAAAAAAAAAAAAAGAAAAAAAAAAGAAACAATCATTGTGGTGGCCCAGTGTTTGGCATTCCTCTTTAAAGCCTTGATCCTTTTTTAAATTCATTTGGTTAATTCTTCAGCACCTGGCATGTGCTTAATAACCAACATAATTTCTTTGTAGACTTCTGTTGTACATACCACCCCTCCTAGATATCATAACTGTTAAATTATATTTAGATTCTATTTTTGGTATCAATTTTTCCTCTGTGAAACTGAATTAGTTTGTTTCTTTAAGGCAGCAAGGAAAACACATTCCCATATTGCCTTCAGAAATTGGATCGTATTGCAAGGTCACACAGGAGCATTCAGTGGTACAGTCACTCTGGAATCTGGTTTCCAAGACTAGAAAGGATATATCCTGAGCTTGATCAAAGTCCCATTCTTTATTTACCTACTCACATATTTACAAAGAGGTGGTTGAATGGGTTTATTGCCAGATTTTTATGCCAGTCATTTGACCTCTCTCATGCCTAACCCAGTTGAACCTGCCTTTGACCAGGCACAGGAACAGGCTCGTCCCCACTTGGAGTGCCTGAGGCTCTGCAGTTTAAACCTCTGCCAGTGTAATTGTGGGGCATTTTTGTGACTCTTTGGCTTGGCCTGTACCATAGCTTAACTTGATTTTTTTCCTTTGTTTTATTAAAACATTAATATAACAATAATTTATAAAATAGAAATAATGAGCCCTAGCCGGGTTGGTTCAGTGGATAGAGTGTCGGCCTGTGGACTAAAGGGTCCCAGGTTCGATTCCGGTCAAGGGCATGTACCTTGGTTGCGGGCACATCCCCAGTAGGGGATGTGCAGGAGGCAGCTGATCGATGTTTCTCACTCATTGATGTTTCTGGCTGTCTATCCCTCTCCCTTCCTCTCTGTAAAAAATCAATAAAATTTATTTTTTTAAAAATAGAAATAATGAATTACCCCAAATCCTGTGGCTGGCTACATAACTTTTAACATTAACAAGTGAGTTTACCCATGCATACATTGGTGCATAACTGTAATTTTGATATACTTATTATTTTGTATTGATTCTGTAGTCCTATCATAATGAATAAAAGCAAACACTTGAAACAGTAATGTAACACTTAGAGATGCCTTTCTATGTGCCTTCTTTGATACCTCTAGCTTTGTAAAAACGAAAATATAAAATTTGTCAGGCTTAGAAAACTGTAGTTAGAAATGAAAGTAGCCCTAACTGGTTTGGCTCAGTAGAGAGAGCATCAGCCTGCGGACTGAAAGGTCCTAGGTTTGATTCTGGTCAAGGGCATGCACCTTGGTTGCGGGCACATCCCCCGTAGGGGGTGTTCAGGAGGCAGCTGATCGATGTTTCTCTCTCATAGATGTTTCTAACTCTCTATCTCTCTCCCTTCCCCTCTGTAAAAAAAAAAAAAGAAAAGAAAAGAAAAGAAAATTAATAAAAAATATTTTAAAAGAAGAAATGAAAGTATATCATTTGAGTGTTTTGAGCTCTTCATGCACTTTTAACCATAAGCTAGTGTGCTTCTCTAACTGTAGGTATTTACTTATATATCATGCAAGAAAATTTTATGCCAGTTTGTGTTATAAATTTTTTTGTTTTCAAAACATCAATTTTAGGATCCTAAAAAGTAGTATCTCAAATTTCAAGCATCCACACATCTCCCTCTAAAAGGATTGCTTCCTGTATAGTCTATGCAAAGCTGAGGTCTGAGTTTGAGCTTAGGTTATTTTTAGCACATTTTTTCTTCTCTTTTGAGCTTTATCTGACTTTTAAGGAGCAGGACAGAAAAGGTGTTGTTTTTAAGTTGTAATAAATAAAGTCCTATTCATTATTTTTAGATATACTTGTACTCAATTCTTCTGAGATTGCATTATAACTTACTAGGTGCATATTTAGAAGTATACAGAATTAGTTCTGAGTAGTTTACCTTCTGAGTCATATATCATCAGTTACTAAGACAAGTCTTATTTCAGTTTTAGAACTGGGCTTACATCCAGAGTGAAAAAGGTTAAGGGAGTTAAAATGAGGTTAGGGGGGTTTTTTTAATTCACTTTTTTTCCCCCAGTTATCTCACCAAAACAATTTCTTGTGATTTTCTTCTTATTCTTTTTATGCTGGAGAAGTAATGATTTTCCTTATAATTTAAAAATAAAAATAAATAAATTGCTGCTGACCACTTTTATCAGATATAATTTGATTTATTTAAATGGGAGAGTGGGATAATGATGTTTAAGAAAATGGTATTGATTTCTTTGGTGATGTACCCTCTAGGACATCAAGCCACAGTTGATTGCCTCTGATTTTATTATGTCTGTAGGCATGCCAGATTTTATTCTCAAATGCATATTATGACCATGATAAAACACTGTACTCATTTGCTAACTATATGATGTTGCTATGGTAATAAGGAATTAGGCATTTTTATATATTTTTTCAGATATTTATGTGTTCATTTCATTCAAATATACTTAATTTCCTTCTCCAATATCACATTCTGGTGTCACTATGATGCATTTCTTTACCAGTATTCCAAAACATGAGTAAATGGATATGTCATCCAGAGCAGGGTTTTTCAGCTTATGGGATACATTAGTGGGTTGTGAAATCAATTTAGTGGGTTATAAGTATTTTTTCTTTTTAATGAAGTAGAAAAAATATGGGATAGAAAATACCAGCATATAAAACCTTACTAAGAGTATTATTTCCTGAAATTCCTGTTTCAGATACATACTTATAAATATATATATGTACCAAGTTGTGGTGTAAAATGTATTTCTTATTGTGATGGTTAATTGTTATGTGTCAACTTGGCTAGGTCACACTCTCAGTATTTGGTAAAAAACAGTAGTCTGGATTTTGCTGTGAAGGTGTATTTGGGGGGGTGTTGTTTTTTCTAGATGAGATTAGCATTTTCAGTAGATTTTGAGTAAACCAGGTTACCCTCCATAGTGTAGATCGACCTCATTCATTCAGCTGAAGACCTAAGAGAAAACAGACTGACATTCTGTGAGGAAGAGGGAATTCTGCCTGCCTGTCGACTGCTTTTGGACTTGAGCTGCAGCATCACCTCTTCCCTGGATCTCCAGCCTACCAGGAAGATTTGGACTTATCAGCCTCCACAATTATGTGAACCAATTCCTTAAAACCAATCAATCTCTCCCCTGCCCCTATACATTTTCATATACATATATATATATACACACACACACACACATGTTCATACACATACATACATGTATATACAATACTGAGTACCTGCTGTGTGCTAGGCATTGTTCTAGGTATCTGGTGAAAATACGCATCTGGTGTAATTCACAGGGCTCTTTGTAATAGAAACAGTAAATATGGCATAGTGAAAGAAACAACCCAAATGTTTATTTGTTAATGAGTCATGATATGGCTGCTCGTTGGAAGCTGTCTGCTCACCACATTGGAAGCAAGTGAGAAACTGATCAGAGTATCCCCTTGTCTGCCATGGCCAGTTTGGGTTTTATTCTAAGGACCCATTAAAGGATTTTAAATGAGAAGTGACATGAAAGGTCAGTGTGAACATTAGATCATAGAGGTCCAAGGAAACCTATTAGGAGGTCATTGCAGACTAGCAAGAAATGGAAATGGAAAGAGCTGCATGAATCAAGATACATTTTGGAGGAGGAATTGACAAAATTTAGTGCTAAGTGGATGTAGGAGGTAAGGAAAATAGGAATAGTTTTAGTAAATGTACACAGTTGTGTAAGAGACATCCAAGTGGACACATCAATTAGGTAGTTGGATATATGATTCTGGAGCTTGAAGAGTGGTCTGGTCTGAAATTTGAGATTCTTCGCCATATATAGACTGTAAAGGTGTAAGATTGGAAACAATTACTTAGAGGGAAAGTATAGAAAAAGAATAGGACCTCGAATTGAGTCCTGCAGCACTTCAGAGCTTTGGCTGAGAAGAAGGAACTAAAAGTTTCATATAAGATATTTGGATATTTTACAGGTATCTCAAATCCCATAAGTCTAAAATGAAACTCCTCTTTTCTTCTATTTCCCATCATGGTCCATGACATTATCTGTCATCACTCATCAGAAACTTGGGGATTGTCCTGATCTTGTTCACTTCCGCATACTTGGTGACCAAGACTTCCTTTTGAATATCTTAACCATTTGTCTTTTCTTCTCCATCTCACTCCCATAGTCTTGGGTTCTGCCCTAATGATTTCTCCCTTGCATTTCTGATTTCTCTATTCCAATCTTGCCTGCCTCCAATCCAGTTTCTACAGTTGCCAGAGTCATTTTTTTTAACGTGCTATAGACATTTAAATCTTTCTGCTATGGTTGCCAGATTTCTCAAATAAAAATACAGGGAACCTACTTAAATTTAACTTTTAAACAAACAGTGAATAATAATAAATGTGTGTCCCATGCAATATTTAGGATATACTTATACTAAAAAATGATTTGTTTTTATCTGAAATTCAAATTAAGTATTCTACTCTTTTACCTGGAAACCTACTCTTGCTTCAAAGTCAAAAAATTTTTTAGGGTTTCAGGATTAAACTTCAATGTCCTAACATTGCATGTCATATGAACCACTGACAGTGTCCTGAGTTTGCAGTGCTGCTTTACTCTTCCATTCCTGCAAACATGTACTTTATATCTTCCCAGAATGCCCCTGCTCTTCTCAGTTCTCTGGTTATTTTAAGACTCAGGCATCACCTTCTCTAGGAAGTCATTTCCAACCCCTAGTCCCTACCATGTATTGTAGACCATAATAGGAACACAAGCTTTCCTTCTGTTTCTCATATCATTATTTGCTTAATATCACAAAATTAATCATATTGTAATTTAATTAATATTTTTACCTATCTCTCTTCTCTAGATTGTGAATTCCTTAAGGACAAGGTAAAAATTGTGTCTTTTCACTCTGTATCCTTGGCACATATTGGGCTCTCGATATATAAATGAACCAATGAATGAGTGAGTGAGACAGAAGGCAAGAACCCATGCACATTAGCCACATAATTGGCCATTGGTGCTTACCCAGCTCTTCCCACCTTGACTCCTGGATAAGTCTGTGTTGCAGCAAGCCACCTCCTTGGCCTATCCTCCTCTCGGCTCTCAAGGAAGCTCCATAAGAGTATGAGCCAGGTTTTGTTTCCCGTATCTCCAGGCTTTGAATTGTAGGTGCTCAGGATACCTTTGTTTAGTAAAAGAAAGAATGAATAGTGCATGAATGAATGAGTATATCTTGGGGGACAGCCTTCAGCAGGACATTTTTTTATTCTCTAGGGCAGACTGTAAGCTGGAGCCCCAACTTCTCTAACTATATCTCAACTCTTCTTGCCCAACGCCTCTCTTCCCTTCCTTAACCTAGGACCGTGGTCGGCAAACTGCGGCTCGCGAGCCACATGCGGCTCTTTGGCCCTTTGAGTGTGGCCACAAAGTTTCAATCGCACTGCACGTGCGCCCGCACGTGGTATTTTGTGGAAGAGCCACACTCAAGGGGCCGCAGTTTGCCGACCACTGACCTAGGAGATAACTGTTTTCTCCCTACAGCAGCTGGCGCATTACAGCTCAACAAATGTTAGCAATCATTCGCAGATGGAACCTCCTCTTCCTCCAGGGCTCCAGTGCTCTGCCACTTATTTCCCTGTTCAGGAGCCCAGGTCTGGAAAGCTATGGGGCCTGACATTGCTTTCTCTCCCAGGGATTGTGGTCTTACCTTCTCACACAAGGGAGTAAGGTGTCCTTTGTCTCCCACCAGGGCAATTCAATTAAGTAAGACTAAAGTTAAACAAGTCTATTTATTTTTTTATTAATGTTTATTGGCTAAATTTCTTTTTTAATTAAATAATTGTATCTTTATGCTTAAAGTCTTTTTTTCATATACTAGTATATGGAAGTTCATTTATATCAAAGGAAATACCCCTACAAAACTATTAATGACTTAGGCTCTGTGATTTGTTCATTTTAATGACATTTTGAGATTTAATAATCTGGCTCAAGTTCAAAGAAAGAAAACTCAATGCCAGAAATTCCTAGCCAGCAAGGAATATAAACAAATTTTACAATTGTCTCCTCAAATAACAAGAATAATTGAGATCAACTTCTTGCAATTAGAAATGTTTTGAAAAAAGTACAGGGGAAAAGTTCAAGAAAGCATGTCAAAACAACAAAACTCAGTCTAATGTTCATTATTATAACTGATCAAAGTCTGTTTGCAGTATATTTGAATGTTAATAAATTAAATGTGACATTGATTTGGCAGAGGCACACTAGTAATTGGCAAAAACACATAGCAGGAGCAGCTTCTGCTAAAGCAGAACTTGCTTGGTTGTTGTTTCATTCTAATAGATTTCTTAGCAACCCAGTGCTACCATACGAACCTAACTGTCATTTATTTACCCTTTTGGTTTCTACTCCCATCCAGGCAAGATTAAATTCATTTTTTATTACTAATCTAGCAGGTGTTGCCTCTGGTCTGAACACAGAGTACCTTTTGGTGACCTTGTACCTTTCCCGTTTTTCTCTTATCTCTTTCACATATTAAAAAAGGGTGATCTAATAACTTATTATTATATTCTGTCAGTTCAACTTATAGTACTAAAAATGTAGCTTAATTAAACAGTTTGGCAGTATTTTTAAGCTTAGGCATTCTGTTGCATTTGCTAGGCCTGAATTTTTTCATGGTATGTTATAAAATTGACACTGGAAAAAAATATTCAGCTTACAACATTTTGAAATAGTTGTTCCCCAAATTCCCATTGTAGTTATGTTGATTGTGGGGCAGGGGTGTATAATATATTTTAGGAGGCCATTTTCTGAATAAGACCCTTCTACAGTAACCGACGTCTATGGTTTAGGGAACCTGGAACGTACTTTGTGCCAAATAGTCACTTGCAATCTATTTACTAAATCTTTTTTGTATTCTTCAAAAATGTTTTTTCTTAAATTGACTCAAAGTCAGTGTACTCATATTTAAATTTTTAAATGTTCAAGGTTAAAACTTGAGAGATAGATATAGGGTTAGGAAATTGAGGTCTTGAATTATATTATGAAAACCATTATTTATACATACATATGGCAAAAATGTATAAGCACACTAAATTAAAAAATACTACTAATGTTTTACATATCTTAAATTAGTAATAATGAATAATGTATTATTTATAGTTACTGTCTGTTACTTACTAGGTAATATTTCTAAAATGTTTTGTATGTATATGTAGAACTGCATCCAAATATTCAATTCCACTTAATAGTATGACTCAGAGTTGTTCACTCCCACACCTGTGGTCCAAGTGTGGCCCCTGAGATGCAGAATGGCAGAGAGACAGAAGAATCTTTGGGTAACCTTTTAACTCACTCAGATATATTTCTCAACCTTTCTCTTTTCCTGATACTCATCAAGTAAACTAAACTTTCTTCCAGTTACTATAACTCCAACAGAGAGCACTTGTGGTCAGCTCTCTCTCTCTTCTCAGATACTAGAGTGCAGTTCAAGGTCCAGCTTTACAATGCTTCGGTTTCCTTTACCTCTCCCAAGGCATCATCACAGAGACCTTAGTCCTAGTCTGCCATTTGTTGTACCTCTTTTTTGTAGTTCTAGTATCCATTTCTTTTATCTAATATCTCCCACAGCTATAACTATATATTAGAGCTGATTTTTTTCACCATCTTGGAAAATTCCAAGAATGTACTAGAATATCACATAAGGGACTGTATGATTGGAGTGGGATTATATTGTGCCTAAGATCTATGCATGACTTGTAAGTCAACATGTTAGTAGATTGCATTTTCAAGCTTTGTTTTTGTCTGTATTTTATTAATAAATAAAAAAACTTTAAAAGCTTTTTATCATTACCATACCTAGCAATTTACAGCATTGAATACAACAATAGTACAGCTAGTATTAGGGCTCTTAAGCAGGGCTCTTAGCAAAGACTTGGCATTGGAAAGGGATTAAGCTACAAACTTTTGTATGCTTGAGTTCACATCACTGAATTAATGAATAGTATGCAATAAATAACCATTACTGTGACTATTCTACAAAAACAGGGATGAACTTGTTAAAGACATCCAGAGCTTTTTCTTGTTTTTAAATATTTTTTTCAGTATAATCCTTCACAAACAATGGTAATTTATAATGTGACATAAAGAAACTCTGTAGACTCAAATACTTAATACTTTACAGCTGAATGTCTGTTTTCCCAATGTCAAACATAAGCAAATTTGCTCCAACTGAACATTCCTACTGTCTGTTGAAAGGAGAAAAGTTGTCACAGAACAATAGTCATTCGTAGAAGATGTATTTAAGGAGAGGTTTGAAATAACAGATTAGATACAGCTCATGCTTTTTCTACTGTCATTATGGTTTCTTTCTCTTCTTCCCTGAGATTGGTATCCTTCAATACTTCATTCCCAGGGACTCTTTGATGTGACCTTCTGAGAATGGAGTTGACCTCATGCATGACTCTCTAATTGTTAACTCCACTGCACTCAGCTTCAGATGGAGAAGTTCCATTGTTGACATACTCCTCTAAGTCCCAGGCCAGGGAAGCCAAGGACAATGGTATATGACATGGAAGACTTGGTGGGCAGAAGCACTTTGTCAGATAGGAATAGGGAGGGAATGAGGCATTGTCCTCCCTCCCAGATAGGTGCTATTAATTTGAGGGCTGCATATGATCACCACAGATCTCTTGCCTTTCAGGCTGCACTTCTCAACTTAGTGGTAACTGATATCTTTGCAAAGCTTGAAAAGTCCTCTAGGTGGGGATACAGTCATGATATGCCTCAAAACCCACAGCAGTAGTTTCAGTGGACAGTATGATGATGTTCCTCATTTGCTGAAGGATTTTGGAGGAGGTGGATATAAAGTTAAGGGCATTGAGTACCTAACAGAATGTCCAAAGATCTAGCATTTTCCTCTGCAATGAAGTTCTTCATTCTGATCATTTCTGGTGCTATTTGTTCCTTTATGTAGATTTGAATTTCTGTTTATCTCATTTTCCTTCCGTCTCAAGGACTTTCTTTAATGTTTCTTGTAGAAGAGGCAAGCTTGTGAAAAATTCAGCCTGTATTTGTCTGAAAAATGTCATGACACCTTTATTTTTTAGGGATATTTTCACTGGATACAGGATTCTAAGTTGAGAGTTTTTCTTTTCTTTCAGCACATTAAAATAATTATAATGTCTTATACCTTGCATTGTTTCTGATGAGAACTGTAGTATTTATCTTTTTTAAAATCCTCACTCACAGATATGTTTCCATTGATTTTAGAGAGAGAGGAAGGAAAGGGGGGGAGTGAAAGTGAGAGAGGAGGGAAGAGAGAGAGAAAGAGAGAGAGACACATTGATCGATTGGTTGCCTCCCATACACACCCAATCTGCAACCTAGGCAAGTGCCCTGACCGGGAATTGAATCTGCGACCTTTTGGTGTATGGGACCGTGCTCCAACCAGCTGAACTACTGGCTAAGGCAGTGATATGTCTTTTTGCTATAGCTGGTTTTAAGATTTTCTCTTTATCATTAATTTTTAGCAATTGATTTTGATGTGCTTTGGTTTTGTACTTATCCTGCTTGGAGTTTTGTGGGGGTTTTTTTAGTAGTTTGGCTATGTAGATTTATATATTTATCTATTTGGAATATCTTCAGTCATTATTTCCTCTCCTCCTTTTTTTTCTCTTTCTATGACTCCAGTTACATGTATGTTGGGCTGCATAATATTGTCCTACAGCTCACTGAGGTGCTAGTTCATTTTTTTAAACTTTTTATCTCTATTGCTTCAGTTTGGATAATTTCCATTGCCTTTAGATCCATTGTTCCTCTGTAGCAGTGGTCGACAAACTGCGGCTCGGCAAACCGTGGCTCGCGAGCCACATGCGGCTCTTTGGCCCCTTGAGTGTGGCTCTTCCACAAAATACAGACTTCTACGCATGGGTCATGAAGTTTCAATCGCACTGTATGTGCGTGCCCCCACGTGGTATTTTGTGGAAGAGCCACACTCAAAGGGCCAAAGAGCCGCATGTGGCTCGTGAGCCATGGTTTGCCGACCACGGCTCTGTAGTGTCTAATCTGCTGTTAAGCATATGCATTAATTTTGTTTTCATTTTACATATTGTATTTTCACCTCTAGAAGTTCAATTTGTGTGTTTTTTTAATAATTTCTATTTCTTTTCCATTTATGTTCATTTTCCTCTTGGACATTGAACATATTTCTAGTAGTTGTGATAAAATCCTTGTCTGTTAATGTCATCATTTCTCCCATATTTGGTTCTGTTTCTATTGACTGGAAAGGTTTGAATTAAAAGATTAAATACAGCTCATGCTTTTTCTATTGTCATTATGGTTTCTTTCTCTTCCCTGAGATTCGTATCCTTCAATACTTTATTCCTGGGACTCTGATATGACCTTCTGAGAATGGGGTTGACCTCATGCATAACTTTCTCATTGTTTTTGATCACCTTTTCTTCTTCACTTCTTGATTGAATGATGAACAATGAAATAGTATATTGTTTACAATATTGTCTGGATTTTGTTGTCTTCCTTTAAAAAATGTTGAGGTTTGTTTGGGAGTACATTTTATGTGAATCATTGCAAACTTTTGGAGACTTATTTTTAAGTTCTGTTAGAGTGGATCTAGGCCAATGCTGTCCAAATAGGAGTTTTTGCATGATGAAAATGTTTTATATCTGCACTTTCCAATATGGTGTCCAGTAGACACATTTGGCTATTGTGTCTGGTACAAGTGAAGGACTAAATCATTGTAATCAATTTAAATAACAATGTTACTAGTAGCTACTGTAATAGACAGTGCCAGTCTAGAGTTACCTCTACTAGCATACCAGTTTATCCTTACTCCTAAGGAGGGAGCTTTTGCAAGTCTTTATATGAATGCCCTACCTGTTCAGTGAGGAATCTCTAGCTAATTAGAACTTGAATGTCTCCTAGTCTCATGCAAACTCCAGCAGTTGTTTGGTTTAATTATTCTTTAACCAGGAATTGACCTTCATGGCCCTCTAGACTCTCACCTACCACATACAGCTTAATGTTCAGCTCAACACTCAAGTGGGTCCTTATGCACATTTCTAGTAATCTTTCAGTGTGTTCTGGTACTCTACCCCACAAATTTCAGCTTCCTCAGTCCCCCCAATCATTACTATCTCTTTAGCTCAATGAGACCTCCAACCTCTACTTGGATTCCCCCACCCTGAGCAGCAGCCCATAATATGCTGCTACACAGAAAGCTGAGGTGATGCAGAGCTTATCTCATTTGTATCCCTTCTCTCAAGGATCACAGTATTGCACTGCCTGTTGTTTACTATTTTTTGTTCAGTTTTCTAGTTGTTTATAGCAGGAGATCTAGTCTGGCACTAATTATTCCATCTTGTTCTCAAATCTGTGGATTGTACCTTATTAACACTTTTTATCTCAATGCAGTGGTAATGGTTGCTGCCTTTGTTGGAGGCTGTAGCACATTAAAACATTGGAGACTTTTCATCCCAGCAAATTATGAATATTTACAAAATTTTCACAAAAGAAGTTATTCAATGTACATCACAAACTAGTGGGTTAAAATTTTTTAGTACTTAAAGTACTAAAGTATAAGTATTGAGACTGTTTTTGTACCCTGAGATGAAAAAGAGGATTGGATACAAGTTTTGGTGTGTTTATTTTTTAATGGAATGGAATAAGTAATCATTAAAATCCACCTGTACCCATTTTTGTTGGTACTGTTCATTAGTCATTTCTTTTCCAGCCCCTACAGTAGCCCATTGAAGAAGACAGTATTGCCCTAGCCAGTTTGGCTCAGTGGATAGAGCATCAGCCCTTTGACTCAAGGGTCCCAGGTTCAATTCCAGTCAAGGGCATTTACTTGGTTGAGGCCCATCCAGGAGGCAAACAATTGATGTGAGAGTCATATAGATGTTTCTCTCTCTGTGAATCTCTCCCTCCCTTTCACTGTCTCTAGAAATCAATGAAAATATATACTCAAGTGAGGATTAACAACAACAACAAAAGAGAGTATTGTTTTCTCCATCCTATATAATAAAAGGGTAAAATGTAAATTGACCCTAACCATGGAATGACTGGTGGTCAGTGCTCTTCCACAGGGGGAGTGCCACTTAGCCAGAAGCCAGCTCATGGTTGGCCAGCACAGCGGCGGTGGTGAGAGCCTCTCCCGCCTCTGTGGCAGTGCTAAGGATGTCCAACTAATGGCTTAGGCCGGGGGGGGGGGGGCGCGCGGGAGCAGGCCTAAGACATTAGTCAGACATCCCACGAGGGGTTCTGGACTGTGAGAGGGCACAGGCCCAGCTGAGGAACACTGCCGAGCACACGAATTTTTGTGCACCGGGCCTCTAGTTTTACATAAGAGGAAACAGACACCGAAAGGGTTAAGCAACATTGACAGGGTTAAGCAACATTGACAGGGTCACCCAGCTAGTAAAATGGCAAAACTGGGATTTGTATCCAGGTAGTCTTGCTTTAGAGCCCATGTTCTTAACCACTATTAACAAACTTCCAGAAGACCTAACAATGTGAATAGTATACACATGAGTATTTAAGATGTAAATATTTATACATGCGCTGTCACTTTATTCTCATTTTCAGATAAAGAAACCGAGACTGAGCCCTGGCTGGTTTAGCTCAGTGGATAGAGGTCAGTCTGCAGACTGAAGGGTCCCAGGTTCGATTCTGGTCAGGGGCACGTGCCCAGGGTTGCAGGCTCAATCCCCAGTAGGGGGCGTGCAGGAAGTAGCCGATCGATGATTCACTCTCATCATTGATGTTTCTATCTCTCTTCCTCTCCTTTCTTGTCTGAAATCAATAAAAACATATTAAAAAAGGAAGGGAGGGAGGAAGGAAGGAAGGAAGGAAGGAAGGAAGGAAGGAAGGAAGGAAGGAAGGAAGGAAAAGGAAAGGGAAGGGAAGGGGGAGGGGAGGGGAGGGGAGAGGAGGGGAGGGGAGGGGAGGGGAGGGGAGAGGAGAGGAGAGGAGGAAGGAAGGAAGAAGGGAGGGAGGGAGGGAGGGAGGGAGGGAGGGAGGAAGGAAGGAAGGAAGGAAGGAAGGAAGGAAGGAAGGAAGGAAGGAAGGAAAAAAGAAAAGAAAAAAAGAAAAGAAAGAAAGAAAGAAACTGAGACTGAAAAAAGTTAAGTGGCTTTCTTGGTGTCACCGCTAGTCAGAAGTAGATTTGGAACTGAAACTATATTTTTGTCAAGGTACTCTCTGTAGATGATCATCCTAGTGCTTTTTTTTAAAATGAAAAGTGAAATACTGGAAACAACAATGAGGTATTCCTTAAATAAATCATGGCACAATGCAAGTGATAAAATACCACACAACCATCTTTTTTTCTAAAATATTAAAGAATATTTATTGACAGGGAGTAAAGCAGTAATAGTATATAAAAGGATAAATACTTATTTTGAATATATTAACATTCATGTGAAGGAAGGCCCACTTACTCTGTTTATCCCGCTACAAAACTGAAAGAAACATACTGTTTTTTACTGATAAACATATTGAGACTTAAGATGATATTGTTCCAAGAGAATATAAGGAAAATTCATGCTTTATGGCAGTTTCTACTGTAAAATAGGCTTTCTTACAAAATGATATGTTTATCTGTAAGTCTACAAATTCCTATTTTTCTACTTAACTACTTTCATTTTATCTATTCCAAATATTTACAAAACTAGATTTCCTTTCATAAATGATTTATGTTGTTTAACTTTAATGGAAGCTGTTAGCAAGGGTCTGATAACAATTAGTTTTGTTTGAAAAGACAAAAAGGAAAATTCTTTTTTAGGAAAAATTAGTCTCCATGTTTTTCAATTCTGAAATCTTTATCCCATCTTCATATGTTAAATTAATTAACATATTTTGATTGGCTCTCCATTTCCTAAATAGTTGTTATCAGAAACTGAGTGGTCAGAGTAATGGTAAGTAAAGAGAAATTATGTGAAGGCAGGAAAAAAGAACAGCTTTCTGCCGTCCACTTCCTTTTATGCAGAAGGCAGGAGCTTGCACCAGCTGTAAGACTGCAACAGTAGAACTGAAGCAAATAAGTAGGTACAGGCAGCTTCAGGCCATATGGCTGATCCTCATCCAAAAGCCAGGCAAACCAGTATCTCAGTAGGCTCTTGCTACCCATGTTGGGTTACTAGTGCAAGTTCAACTCAGTCCTGAACCTTTCATTCTGCTCAAGAGAAAGACCTTCCATGAAAACAAGGTTCATTGAGGATCTTGAAGAGTATGGAAGCATGGAAAGTATTTACTTCTACTTCCACTATTCCCAGTATAATATTGAGGGAGATCCTTTATGATATGTGGTCATATCACCTGAGAATTTTACAGTGTATGAGAGGCAAAGATTACTCTCACCCTCACTCACAGCAACTGTCCCCAACTCATAGTTACTATGGTTATTAAACTATATGTGGGGAATTGTCTATTTTGTGGAAATTACAAGAATATTTATATTCTTTCCCTCATATGTTTGCTTTGAGAGGGAAGTTTCATTTGATGGGCCCTTTGTGTCTAAAAGTCTGTAACACTATAACCCCCAAAACCTTTTTTTCCCTTCAAGTACAAACCATTATTTTAAATACTAAAGGCCTGGTGCACCAATTTGTGCACAGGTGGGTCCAGCCAGCCTGCCCCCATCAGGCTGATCAAGGGTGGAACCAGCCATGGGGAGGGGTCACGGGCAGTTGGCTGGCCGGCTCCTCCCCCTGGTTGAACTCCTGGTTGAACTCCCAGTCAAGGGGACAATTTGCATATTAGCTTTTTATTATATAGGATTGGTGCTTATGTTTTTAAAGGACTATTGTTACTTGAAATTCATTTGAGAAACCAAGATTGCTTCATACATTTAGATTCCCAGATGTTGCTGTTAAGTGTCATATATATTTTGTAAGTGTCATTTTAAAGTGTTGAAATTAACAATTAACTTGGGAGTACTTGGTTTTGTCAGTGTTGTCAGATACATTACATTAACACATTTTCTTTATGTTATATGTTCTTTTTTAAAAATTAGAAAATAACATAGCAAAAAGAACATTAAAATGGTCACCCATTTAGAATTGATCATGAAGACATAAGAGAAAGAAGTAATCAGCAAAAAAATATGATGACTGAATTTCATGTTTTTAAGATGCACATCTTTTCAAATTTTAACATCTCTGAAACCAGCTGTGAAGGAGTATTAATTGCTTTCTAGTGGTGCAAACAATGGTGCTTTTTAATTTGATGGCCTTGTCCTATATAATAAAAGCTTAATATGCTAAGTGTACGGTCGACTCGTTGGCCATTCAACCAATCAAAGCATAATATGCTAATGATATGCTAAGGCTGCTCAACTGCTTGCTATGATGTGCACTGACCACTAGGGGACAGATGCTCCAACCAGTAGGTTAGCTTGCTGCTGGGGTCTGGCTGATCGGGACTGAGCAAGATGGGCTGGACACGCCCTGGAGCCCTCCCGCGTTCCCTCCTCAGCTGGCCAAACTCCCACATCTCTCCCCGGCCCCAGTTGTGTCCCTCGGCCTGGCCTGTGCCCTCTCACAATCCAGGACCCCTTGGGGGATGTCGGAGAGCTGGTTTCAGCCTGATCCCGCAGGCCAGGCCGAGGGACCCCACGAATTTGTGCACCAGGCCTCTAGTATTTAATAAAAGACAGTGACAGATTCCTTGTAATTTGGGGTGTACAGATAGAATAGCAAGTCTGAGAGACAGGCTGCATTGCAAACTGCTTGCACTGGTTTGAGGCAACATTTCCATTTGCAAAGCGCTCCCTGGAACTGATGTGTAGAGCATGCTCAACTCTCTAGTTCTATTCTTCTGCTTAATGCCATACCACTCCAGAGCAGAAAAAGTAGGTGGGGCTTGGTTCTGGCAAGATAGAGGGTGGCCTTAGCAGCCATACTTTAACTCCCACAGAGGAGACCGGTAGGGGCATCATTTCTGAGGCCATCTTTCCTTCAGTTCATCTCCAGTAAAAAGTATGATTACTGATGATCAGCTTTCAGGCAGAAAATAGCTGTTAAGCTTAGAAAATCTTTGATAGAGTGACTGTTATGCTGTTGTGTAATATTTCATGTTAAGTAGTTTGTTTCACTTATTGAGTAGTAAATATTTCTATGTTATGGTCCTTAACATCTTTTTATTATAGTAAATAAGGACAGAACTATTTAATTCAAGTAACTCTGGTATGTAATATAGCTTTTTCAAACATCTTGTACATATCTATGTATTATTTGAATACAAAGCAAGTATATACTTTATTTTTTACTAGCTATTTTTTAATACAACCTGTAGGTTGGGTTTTCTTCTAAATAGAAATTTAAGTTTCTCCTATCTATATATTCATGCAGGAAATACTAAAGAATGAAAAGTATAGAGAAGAAATTAAAATAAAAAGCAAAGAATTTTATGAAAAAGAAAAACTCCTTAGTAAAGAAAGCAATGAACTCTTGGCTCCACCAATTGAAACTCAGATTAAAGGGCATGCATCTGCCCCATACTTTGGAAAAGATGAACCATCAGTGGATCCCACCAGCACTGGTCAAACCTTTCAACCGGGATCCTGGATGCCACAGGACAGCAAGAAGAAGAGCAATCAATGAGTGCCGTGGTAAAAAGTAGTTTCATTTATATGTATGTGACTATTTTAACAAATAAAAGTAAAAAATTACTTTGTGACTTTATGACTATATACCAGCCGTGGGCAGACTACGGCCCGTGGGCCGGATCCGGCCCGTTTGAAATGAATAAAACTAAAAAAAAAAAAAAAAAAAAAGACGTACCCTTTTATGTAATGATGTTTACTTTGAATTTATATTAGTTCACACAAACACTCCATCCATGCTTTTGTTCCGCCCTCCTGTCCAGTTTAAGAACCCATTGTGGCCCTTGAGTCAAAAAGTTTGCCCACCCCTGCTATATACAATAGTTCTCTATTCCATTAAGTTTAAGAATTCGTTTCTTTTAGTATGCACAAGAAATGTGAGGAATGTGCTTAGTTTTTCCCTCCTTGGATTATTCCCATAAGAAGTATAATATAGCTGGAAATGCTCAGGATTTTGGATTCTTATCATTTAAGGACCTCCAAGATATATCTTGGTAGAAATGATAAGGATAATGACCTCTCCTAAATGATTAAATATAAAAGAAAAAAATGAGAAGACTACTATTTCTGGAAAGGCATTCTCTAAGGTTCTAAGGATTAATCAAGAATATAAAAATTGAAGCCTAGCCAGTGTGCTCAGTATTTGAACGTCGACCCATGAACCAAGAGGTCATGGTTCAATTCACAGTCAGGGCACATGCCAGGGCTGCGGGCTCAATCCTCAGTAGGGGGCGTGCAGGAGGCAGCCAAATGATGAATCTCTCTTATCATTGATGTTTCTATCTCACTCTCACTCTCTCTCCTCCCCTTCATCTCTGAAATCAGCAAAAACATATTTAAAAAAAAACAACACATACATAAAATTGGATAAAACATGTTTAGACCAAGAAAACTTGATTGATAAATGGGGAAAAACAAAACAGAAAAACCGTATGCCCTCGATGAGTAGATGGGACAAAAGCTAGCTAGCTTATTGATTGAGGATGGAGTTGAGGACAAGAATTAGGGCCATTAGAAGCAGACTATCCATCACAAAAGTCTGAGAAAAGAGTAAACAGAAATAGTACAATTACTAGAATTCCATGAGATTAAAAATTACTTTGAGAAAATGGAAAATAGGAGAGGGTTCTAAGAGAGTGATTCCACTGATAGTGGGGATTCCTGTGACTTGTATATTGAAGAAAAATGTAGATGGATGACAACATTAAAACACTGATTTTATACAAAGGTATTTTTGAAGGGTCATATATTTTTTGAAGTGTACAACCTAGTTTTGTTGCTAGTTAGTCTTCTAATTTTAATACAGAGTTCTTTTCACAGTGTTTGGCCTTTTAATAGGCACTCAATAAATATGTACTGAATAAATGACCCAAATGTTAATGCTTTGAATAATATAAGGAAATCCTTGGGTAAGTGTTAACAATGAACTCCTAAAACAAAGGTTAAGATTTTTACTTAATAGATGGTAAAATTTCTTATTGCTTAATAAACTACAGAAAAATACTTCATAAAATATACTAAAACAAGTAATCAAATCTAATCACTGTAAATACTGATTTAATGACAAAGCTGCTAGATGATAATACTAATATTCCAGCAGCCCTATTACTATCTCTTTATATCATTAATCAAACCTCAATTCTCAGACGTCTCCCATCTTGAACAATTGGCTTCTCAACCTGACAACTCTCCCATGCTAACAGCTAGATGATCAGTCACAAGTCTCTCAGGCAACAAGGGAATATGAGTCAGTTTACCAGCTAAAATCTCAGGATATTGTGCTGTACTTTCATGGTGTGTTTGTTTGTTTGTTTGCTTGCTTTTGTTGCTGCTTATTATTATTTTCATTTTTACTATACATTTCCTTTCCTTTTTGTTAAATTTTCATTTACATTTCATACCCTTTTTGTTTTTAAAGTGTTTATAGATTAAACAGTACATTAGACATGTGCTGTATATAAGGTTAAAACAGGGAATCATTTGGATGTCTGGAATGTATTAATTCAATTTACATTATTTCTAGTGGGAAAAAATGATTTGGTTTCAAACAGCCGTCTGGAACAAATTAAGTTCAAGAAACGAGGTTCCACTGTAGAAAGTATTAGTACATTTTACCATAGAGGCAAAAAAGGAACTAGGCTACATAAAAATAGGTAAAATTTATAGTATAATTGATTGTAAATTAAGATTAAGATGTTCTTGAATTCTAGATTACAAGAAAAATTGTAAATATCCTAACATGCTAGAATATTTCTATTGCCAAATTCGTATTAGCTTAATGTATCTCTTGTGCTAGTAAATGTTTGCCATATATATATAGCCTGTTTATAGACATCTAAGGTATGACAGAATTTATATTGCTTTTATATAGTTTTCATTTAAAATATTTTACAGAAGCAGCAAAAAAAATGTATTTTTTAAAATTTCCAGCCAAGTTCTTGTGGGAAAATACCTTATGTTACAGTAAGATGGTACCAGCCCACCATCATTTGAATATGCACTTTCAAAGTCATTTTGAAAGGTGAGGAAGTTTGTAGTAATCCATTCACACTCCTTTCCTCAAGGCTAACATTTTTAGGATGACCGCTTGACTGTTAGGTGGTATCAGAATAGAGTTAAATGTCCTACATAAAAACTGATCTGTAATCTTGACCTAATTAACAGTCTTTTCATTATACTTGGCTTTTAGGCCGGCACATGCAAAGCAGAATTAAAGCATTAAATAAAATATTAGCTTGTCTACAATATTTCATATTTTAAATTGTTATATTTTGGACATTTATAATTATTTTAAAGAAAATGTTTTTCACCTCTTCAAGACAGACTTCAAAACTATGCAATTTTAAAAAAAATGTAAGTACTTTCTCAGAGGTAAATCCTTCCTGATTTCTTATGCCTCTACAATACATGCATATAATATATATTTTTAATCAATATTGGGCTTATTATATTTTAAGAACTATTTCAGTATAGAAAATGTGTTGGCTGTTGGGTTTAATACTATAAATCTAGCTTAATAGCTATGCTTTGGATATTTAAAGTTAAAAATCAACAAAAATGGAAGAAATAATTTTTCCCTATTATCTGTTACCTGTTTCCATTCCTACTTTTACTAACATATTTCTAGCTATCATTTTTCTTTTTAATTTTTATTTCTTAATTAGCATTGAGCCAATACCATTATATTTTCTTAAGGCCATCTCATTACCCACACTATTTAAAATAAAACCTGAATTTATTTAGCCAAAGCTTTTTGTTTGTGTTCTTTGAAGAAAAAATTAGAGGTGAGAGTCTATAATAGTCAAATTAAGTTAAAAGACTCCAACATAGATGAAGGAATGAATCCTAAGTTTTACCTTATGTTTCTAAAACTTTTGGTATTTGAACATGGAATCCCTTTTAATGTTTGAGAGATACAGAATTTGTCCAGATAGGATATCAACCAGAGTGATACTATAACCAACTGCAAACATAAAAGCAATCATTCCTAAATAGAAACCAAACTTTCTCTAAGTGAAAAGCATATGAGGTGTAAAGTGCCCCTTGCCACTTTCCCTTACTTCATCTATAAGAAAAGAAGGAATGGGTAAGGAGCTGTTAATTATAATTTACTAGAGGCCTGGTGCATGAGGATTCGTGCACAGGGGTGGGGAGAGGGGGGCAGGGGGGTTCCCTCAGCCTGACCTGCACTCTGTCCAGTCTGGGAGCCGTCAGGGGAGCCCTCTCCAATCCGGGAGCCCTGATGGCTTAGGCCTACTCTCTGTGGTTCTCTGCTCTCTGCGGGGCCTGGCCGCTCTGAGCCTGCTGCCCAGATGCTCTCCGCTGCCTCAATCTTCTAGTTTTGTTATAAGAAGCTTTTCCTTACAAAAGACAATTTTCTCATATCTCCATTTTCCTTCTTCATGCTCAGCTGAAGACCTTTCTCCTGCCCAGAGGCCCTCCGTGGGTGGGGCAGAACACTTGTGTTGTCACCATGGCAACAATGCAAACATCCTGGCCCGGCCACCACCATCTTTGTCACATCAATTTGCATATCCCCTCCTTATTGGCTATGGGCACCATCTTTATTATGGAGTGACAGTCAATTTGCATATCCCCTCTTTATTAGATAGGACTAGAGGCCCAGTGCACAAAAATTCATGCACTCAGGCAGGCGGGGTCCCTCAGCCCTGCATGCCCTCTCGCAGTCTGGGAGCCCTCAGGGGGCCTCCCTCTGTGGGAGGCGACTGGGTGGGCCATCGGGATGGTGCCGGCCAGCAAGCAGCCGGCTCTGACCCCTCTCCCCCACCCATCATGCCTCTGCTACTGCTGGTTGCCGCCTTCCCCCCCCCTTCCCCCCCCATCGCCATCCCCTCCCTCTGCCTGCTAACACATGCCTTGGCTGGCCCCGCCCCCTGGGTTGTTCCACTGTTCGGTTAATTTGCATATTACACTTTTATTATATAGGATTTCAACATTGGGTTTCAAGCTCATAGCTTCCTAAGCTTACTTCCAGTTTGTTTACTATAATTTCAAGAAATAAAGTTAGAAATGCCCTTGCACATCTGATACAGTAGTAATACCATGCTGAAGTTTATCACATGGACACGAGGGATCAAATTTCGACCCACAAACTTCGCAGAGAGGAGGAGGGGTTTTTAAATGTTTGCTACAGGCAGCCTGTCTTTTTTCCCCCAAAACCAGCCAAAAAAGAAAAAAGAAAAGGTGATTGTATTACTTCTCAGAACTTCAAACAATATAAGTAGGCAATTTTTTAAAAGAAGTATTCTGGATAATAGTAAATGTGATTCTTTTAACTACAGTGCTATTTGTTTCAATGAGAAAAGATTAATTTTTCTTAAAAATCCCAAATCTCACAGTAGGCTCAATTTTGAATTCCCACCCCATAAACACACACACACACACTAAGACACAGACACAACATTGTAAAATCTACTGACCTTACATGTATAAAAAGGCTTCATAAGTGTTGGGAAAAGCTAAAGAAACAACAAATGCCATATGCCAAACAAACATAAAATTGGCATATGTTTAAGACTATAAAAGAAATTATAGAAAAAAATATTTCAGTTAAATTAATACCTTTAAAGTATCACAACAGAACCAATGAAACCACAGCTTTAATAGATAACTAAGAATTAAGAGGAATATTTCTTTTGTGGTAGTACTTTTACTCTAAAATGTGGCCATAAGTGAGACCTATGTATATAAATACCTTTTGTGAACAACTTGATGGCAGAAACCCAAAAGCATTTTAGATATATCTTAACCTAGTTTTTTCTTAAACTGGCTTATGCAGACACGAGGGTCAGTAGTTATACCTAAGCATTTTTTTAAAGTATTGTTTTCATTTCAATAATACAAAAAGCATATCTTGATCACCTGAATTACTAGCTCATAACTAAACACTGGGTTATTTCAGTGCCTAGGGTTGCAATGTGTTGTTTACAATGGCATCAAGTAGGAACTGACAACCTAAAATAGTGGTAGTATTGTTCATACCAGTCCATAAACATACTTGGTTGGGGTCCTTAGGTTCTCATTTAAGAAACATTAGCCTCAACTTTTACAAGTATGCTTATTTACATATGAAATTCATAACCCTTTGAAAAGTCTAACTTTCATAACATAACTAACTTCAATTATTTAATTACCCCGCCCCTCCAAAAAAAACTAAAGCCCCTTATAAAAATGTATCAATTTTATTTCAATATCTACTTTCATTTTTAAATTAAAGCTGTTGGATAATTTCTGTAATTTAGAATTCATTATCAGGATGAGGAAAATATTAATGAGCTATTAAATAGTGATAGCAAGTAAAATTTTGGACCATGCACTTAACTTATGAAATATGACTTACTCTTTTAGCGTTCCTTGAAAACAAAATTGAAATTTTAATTTTCACCGTGAACTTGTTTGATCAAAAATTATAGAACATCACTACATGAGTTCAAAAAATGGAATAAAAATTAAAAGAGGTATCTATATAATCAGCAAATTATCAGATAAGACATTTTAACTACTTCACATTTCTTAGCACGAGTAAGAATAAACTGGTTCCAAAGTACTACAAGGGTTAGCATTTTTACTGCAAGCTTTAAATCACAGAGTTACTCTATTCAACAAGTCATCTCTAAGTAAATGGCAGTGTTCATAAGTACAAAAACTGTTAGTAGGTGGTACTCTATACAGTCAAGATGAATTTTTTATAAAATTAGATTTTAAAAAAGGCAGAATGTCTGATAATTACCAGTCTCTTGAAGGCTAGAATGAGGAAAATGTAGAAAATGAAGTACTCACTGATTAATAATAATTGCTTTGAGAAAGCCAGAAATGATTCTAAGATATAAGCAATAATGACAAAAGATATAATTAATATGCTGTATCTCTTTTTAAGCCAAAACATACTTTTCACCTCAGGACAGTTCTCATTTTTACATTCTTAGTTTCCTTTGTCCAGAACAGGACCCTTTTTGAGCCAGTATTTGAGTAGAGTTCATAATCTAAAGTCATTTTTTCTCCACAGGATGTATTAAGCTGCAAAATGGCAAATGACTAAGTCAGTTAGAAAGCATTTTTGGCATAATAAATAACTGTCAATAGACTTCTATACAGAAGCCTAAAAGCTGCTGCAGTAGCGGTCAGAACTAACATGATTCTTCCATATGCTCAGGCTTCGTTTATTAAATACTATCATAAATCCAGATAAGAAACCTTACAGGGTCCTTCCAAAGCTGCATAATTTCCCAAAAGAGTTTCCTCTGGTTGCAGAGCCTGTTCATTCCTTCAATCCTTTTTCAGTCGTTTAGCTTTTGCAATATTTTCTTGGCGTTTTTGTTTTTTCTTTTGCTCCTTTTCCCTGGCCTCAATCATCTTGGCCAGTTTCCAGGACAGTACAGCACTTGCTAGAAACAGTGGTGTAAGGGCCAAAATAACGGTTGTAAGGAAGCCATATGGATCCTTCGCAGCCCATTCCACAACATACTCAGCCCAAGCTTTTATGTCAAACATCTTTGTAACGGTGTTAAGAAAAGGGGACTGGAAGGAGAGAACAAGAGAAAAGAATATGTAGTTAATCAAATTTTGAAAAAGTTACATTATACAATCAGTTAACTCAGAATGCCATTATCACTCATTAGTTATTTGTTTTTTAAAAGTACTAATTAGTACTATTTTAATAGACTAATATCTCCAGTTAAGAAAGAATAATTCAACTAGGACAACCAGAAAACTGACACTTAAAAGGTGTGAAGGTATAGAAAAGAAAAGTAAAATCCATGTGGAATCTGTCATAAAGGCTATGCATTCTCACGTGTTGCCTATATTCAAGATAAACTTTACTTAGCAGCAAACTTTTATAAGAATCTTGAGTTTTATATACTCATTCCAAGAAACAGCTAAGTACCATTTGTTTTTGTTGTGTTTTTTTACATAGCCTTAGTACTATTAAGTATTAACAGAAATACAAATCATCAACTTTGGTGTTTGAAAAAGACAAGCCAGAGTATAAGAAATGCTTGGAGTAGGAGGTAATGGATGGGCCTTTCCAGGAATAAAAAGGAGAAGAAGCTGCAATACTATCCATTCATATGCAAAAAGATATAAGCAAAATGTGACGTGCTATTTTATGCCTTCTTTCAGCTTTGAGGACTCCTACTTGAAGACATAATTTAATCAATGAGAATATATTTAATAATGGGAAAATTAACCATGACAGGTGCCATGGATTTTGTTCCCTTTTGAGTTGATAAGGGAGGGCCATCTGGCAAATGAGGAGAGTGTGGATTTGAGTGTCATTTTTTATTGTGCCCTAGAGGCTTTTCTACCTTTCACATTTGTGTCAACCTCTATTCAAAGTGGAGAATTAGAATACCTTGGTAGGAATGGATATATATACAGTCACTTACAATTTCAGCTGGAATTTAAAAAATTATCTACCTTATGCTTGAGTTGTGATCTCTAACTTTGTCCTGGATTAGTGAGCCAATTACAATTTCAGAAGGATGACCCCTGGTTGGTTGTCTTCTTCTTTAGCTCTACTACACACTTCTGAGAGAAGGTTAAAATTCTATATGCTGGATGGGTTGAAAGAATAAAAAACAAGCTTTAAATCACAACTTTCAGGATAATTATAATACAATTTTAAATGAAAAATTTCTAAATACTAGATATGCAACCTAAAAATGACACCTAAAATTGCCTGACACATTATAGACATCTAATATCAATTTCTTTCTTCCTAATTAGAAAGAAATAATTACAACTGCAAATGCCCTATAAGAAAATCCTAATTACTGGAGAGCGTGTATTTTACTAAATAACTTATTTCAACAATACAATTATGAATTTTATAATTCAGTGACATAAAACGATGTTAGCTCACTGATGTTAGAGCATATCCATTCCTAGATCTTGAACTTTTTATACTAAACTAGAGGCCCAGTGCACAAAAATTTGTGCACTCGGGGGGGGTGGGAGGGGAGGGCCCCTCAGCCCGGCCTGTGCCCTCTCGCAGTCTGGGACCCCTCAGGAGATAACGACCTGATGGCTTAGGCCTGCTCCCGGGTGGCAGAGGGCAGGCCCAATCCCTAGGTGCAGCTCCTGGTCGGGCTCAGAGCAGGGCTGATTGGGGAGTTGGGGCGCCGCCCCATCATGCACAGAGCAGGGCGGATCAGGAGATTGCGATGCCACCCTCAGTCACGCTCAGGGTAGGGCCGATTGGGGGGTTGGGGCACCGCCCCGTCACACTCAAGGCAGGGTCAATGGGGAGGTTGCGGCGCCACCCCGTCACGCACAGAGCAGGGCCGATCAGGGGGTTGTGGCGCCGCACCCTGTCACACACAGAGCCGCAGGGAGATCAGGGGGTTGGGGAGCTCCCCGCTATCCACTATCAGGCACAGAGCAGGGCTGATCAGGGGGTTGGAGCGCCTTCCCCTGTCACGAACAGAGCCGGGTGGATAGGGAGGTTGTGGCCCTGCCCCGTCACACAGAGCCGCAGGGTGATCAGGGGGTTTGGTCGCAGCCCCCTGTCACGCTGATCCCGGTGCCCGGAGGCCTCGCAGCTCCGCTGATCCTGGTGCTGGGAGGCCTCGCTGCTCCGCTGATTCCAGTGCTGGGAGGCATATTACCCTTTTACTATATAGGATAGAGGCCTGGTGCACGGGTGGGGGCTGGCTGGTTTGCCCTGAAGGGTGTCCTGGATCAGGGTGGGGGTCCCCACTGGGGTTCCTGGCCAGCCTGGATGAGGGGATGATGGCTGTTTGCAGCTGGTCACACACCCTTCAGGGTGGGGGTCCCCACTGGGGTGCCTGGCCAGTCTGGGTGAGGGGCTGAGAGCTGTTTTCAGGCTGGCGGGTGACTGAAGCTCCCAACTGCTCCTTTTTTTCTTTTTTTTTTCTTTTTTTTATTCTGGGCCAGCTTTAGCTCTGAGGCTTGGCTCCAGCTCTTAGGCCTCGGCTGCTGAAAGCAGGTATCTGGTTTGTTTGGGTTCTATTATCGAAACACTGTTTCAACTCCAGCTCTGAGATCCTGGCTGGCTGAAAGCAGGTTTCTGGGGTTTTGTTTAGCTTCTATATTTGTAACAATGCTTCAGACTGCAAGCTCAGAGGCAGGCAGCAGCAGGCGGGGAATGTTGGTTTCCTCCGTCACTGAAGCAAGCAAGCCTCATGTTAACGTCAAGCTGCCTGCCTGCCGGCTGCCATCTTGGCTGGCAGTTAATTTGCATATCGCCCTGATTAGCCAATGGGAAGGATAGCAGAGGTACGACTAATTACCATGTTTCTCTTTTATTAGATAGGATATGCCATCGACTACTTACTTATAGGACTAGGTACATAATTACAAACTCAAACACCTCACCTTACGCTTTAATGTTTTTTTTTCTCGCCAAAACCGGTTTGGCTCAGTGGATAGAGCGTCGGCTTGCGGACTGAAAGGTCCCAGGTTCGATTCCGGTCAAGGGCATGTACCTGGGTTGCGGGCACATCCCCAGTAGGAGATGTGCAGGAGGCAGCTGATCGATGTTCCTCTCTCATCGATGTTTCTAACTCTCTCTCTCCCTTCCTCTGTAAAAAATCAATAAAATATATTTTTAAAAAAAGTTTTTTTTCTCTCTCCCCATTACACGATCTGTATTCTCCATAGAAGAATCAGAAAAGATAACCAAAACAAAAATCACCCACAATGTCATCACCTCAAGAAAAATATTACCACTGGTTTTAATTATAGCCTACGATTTCTTCATATTTTGTGCTGAACACACATTCAAGTGCCTAAGACTTGTTCCATATCCTAGCTCACCTTCCCACCCACACAGTCGGACCGAGGCTCCACAGAGAACCGCCTGTTTCAACTCCAGCCCAGCAATGAATTAACTCATGCAAAATGCGGAGCTAAAGGAACTTTGCCATAAAGAATAAAGCAGGAGCGAAGGGCCTGGTTCATGGCGAAGTTGTCCCATTAACACACAGGGGTTCCAGTCCACAGGCCACGCACCTCCCGGGGCCTCCCTCACTGTCAGGAATAAATGTCTCTTTCTGCTTCCGTTACGGGCTCACGGGCTGGTCTCCGGCCAGAGCCGCGCCCGACGCTGCGCGGTCGGCGCTTCACCGCCTCCGCGCTTGCACCTCTTCCTTGGGGCTTCCTCTCGCTCGTTCCCCCCTCGTCCCCCCACCCGGCCCCTGGGGCCCCGGGACCGAGCCTTCCGCCCCGGCTAGTGCGGGCCCGCGGGACTCGCGGAGCGGCCGTCCGGGGGAGGGGCACGGGGAGGCCCCGCCACACCTCGCGCCCCCGGGCCGCGGCAGCCTCCGCCCGGCGCCAGGGCCGCACCAGCCCGAGCAGCCCACAGCCTCCCGCGCATCGCGCCCAGGACCCTGGACTGGGACCCCAACTCCCAACTCACCGCCAGGCCGGAAGCAGGAAGGCGGAAGCCCCGCTTCCCCGCCCCGCCCACAGGTCGGCCGGGTCCGGATCCGGCCTGAGGAAGCCGAGCGGCCAGTTTCCGGCTGCCGGCCGCCGAGTGCGGCCCGGGACCTCGGCCTCCCGGGCGCGGGGCGGGGGCGGGGTCTCCGGGGGGCGGCAGGGGAGGCCGCGCGGGTGGGACTGGCCCTCGGGAGCGGGTGGGACGTCAGCGTCTCTGCCTTTGCCCCAGGCCGGGAACGGATCTAGGAACGGATATGCTCTCACATCAGTGGGGCCCCTGGAAACTCCGACCCCAGAGCGGCGGCGAGGAAGGCGTTGGTCCCCACAAACCGCCCAAAGTCAAGGTGAGGGCCACCCAGCGACTCCTTTCGCTGCAGTTAAAGCCTCGCGTAGAGGAGACGGAAAAACAGTTGGACCCTGGTGGGTGCGCTGACCCTTCTTACTAAGGGGAAATGCAGCCGTGCTGCGTGAGGACTTTTTGCTGTTTGTTTTTAATTGAAGAACCTAACTCATTGCGCGAAAGAATGATCGATATTTGCCCAAAGTAAACGATCAGTAATTAAACTGCATCGAGTTCCCACAGAGGCACTTGTTCTCTCAGGACACAAGTGAAGGATGCAAAAGCCAACCAGCAGGAGTGAGTGAATGTTGCCTCCTGATCTGCGGGAGCCGAGAGAGGAGCTCTGGCCTGGTTGGCGACCGGACTCTGTGATGGCTTCACTGAACGCGCTGTTTGACTACTTCTGCACATGTTGCAAGACTCTTCACTGTTGTATGACAAATAAAGCAGGTTTTTATTCTCGAAAGACTATGGAATGTACTCTCTGAGGAGCAAGCTGTAACATGTATAACTAGTCTAGGTAGAACAACAGCAACTATTATTTACCAGGGAACGGGCTCTTGGCAAATAATCTAATGATCTAAAATAGTGTTACGTTGGGCATATGTTAATGTTTGTATGTTTTATTAGCGGCAGTTGTTTTCTTACTCTTGTTTGAAAACTTGGATGATGGTTTCAAAGCTCCTTGGACCTAGCCTGTACCTGTCGTAGCCAGAAAAAGCAGAGTCAGTCCCTGGACTGTGTTTACCGAAAACTACTTGCTGGAGGTAACTTGATGTGAATTTTTAAAACTTGTCCAAGTGGTAATTCCAGGAGGGAGGTCAGAATTTATTTTAACAACCTTCGTCCCAGAGGCCAAGGTGGGGAGACAGTTTCCCCATTACTGCCTCCCCAATAGTTTGCTGCACCCCTTGTTAAACGCATAGGAGCTCCGGGCCAGAGGGAAAAGTGCATGAGAAAGCCTCTGTAGCTCGTTGGCTCTAGTGGTCGACCATGCCTTCACAGTGTTACCGAGCTAGCTTCCAGGTCCAGGGCAGGCTGCAAGCCCAGGTATGGCATGGAGTTGCCACTGCTGAGCTCCTGTTGCAACCTGCAATTGCCTGAATGAGAGGCGGTGTCAAGATTGGTTCTTTCTGTAGTGAGAGTCAGTTTGTGAGTTGAGATTCATTTGTCTCTGCTGGTCATGTATACTCTAAGTCACTCTGAGCCTCTTTCCCCTTCTGTTTGTGGAAAGTATACTAGTTATTGCTGGTGTTCTTTCCACTTTCAAATTCTGTCAGTTGAACTGGATTTGGCCACTTTTCTGACTTATGCTTCATAAGCAATGCAGAATAAGGAATTTAGTGGAAACATCATAGCCAGTTTTGTTAAGGTCTTGTTCTTTATTTGAAAAAGTCCTTAAATGGGTTTTAATTCTCTCTCAAATGTCTTTCATAATACCAGCTTAGAATAACAAGGAAATGAGGTCTGCCTGTATTTATTTTTAAGAAATAAAACTGTATCCATGTAAATAACCAAATTAAACCTTACACTTTTAATTAAGTAGGGTTTGTCTTTGCATAGGAATTGATTTGAGAGAGAGAGAGAGAGGGGAAGGGAGAGAGAGAAAGCCATTTTTTGTTGTTGTTCCACTTAGGAATCCTATATAATAAAAGCCTAATATGCAAATTGTCCCTGTAGGCGGTCATTCAACCAAGAGTTCAGCTGGGAGTTTGACTGCTCACTATGACGTGCACTGACCACCAGGGGGCAGCACGGAACATGGTGCGTGTCAGCAGACATGGCGCTGGCAGGGGGTGGCAGTAGAGGCGCTGCCAGCTACGATGGGCACCGACGAGAGTGGGACCATGGCAGGATGGTGGAGCAGGTGAGCGGGCGGCACCAGGCCAAGGCAGATGCAAGCGGGGGCCCGATTGCCCAGCAGACAGCCACCAGCGGCAGCAGCGGTGGGCGGGGCCACTGCCTGGCTCCCAGGCACTGAGGGAGCCAGAGGAGGGGCCAGGTCTCAATCATTCGCCCTGGAGACGGGATGGTGGAGCAGGTGAGGGGGCGGTGCCAGGCCACGGCAAGGTGCCAGGTGGGGCTGCAAGGCTGGGGGCTCAAGCTGGGACCTGATCTCCGCAAGCCACCCTGAGGGACCCCACCTGTGCACTAACTCGTGCACTGGGCCTCTAGTTAGTTTAAGTGTGCCATGCGATGAAAAAGGTTGAAAATCGCTGCTCTGTTGCAATTATATTTTGAAAATGGAATCTTACAAAATTGTAACAGATTTTTCTTCTCTTAGAAAGTTAATTCCTAGTTATTGTCATGTGTTTGTTTATAAGTATTTTCTTTGGATGGTACAGAGTTACATTTTACCCTGACACGTGTCAAATTGTGAATGAGTAAAACCTGAATAAGATTCACTTGTAATGATCTAGGCCTGACTAAACGTTTTGAGAGCTTTCTTACATGTTCAACATTTTGTGCTTATTTCCCTGCAGCAACACTTAACATATTTGACTTATTTTGATGGAACTGGTTTCTTCCCTAAGTTTTATATTGTGAGTTTTTTCTTCCATAGATACACAATGTAATACATTTCTTAATAGGCATATTTCTGTGATTTAAAAAAAAAGTAATAATCAAGTTTTAGTGCTATTTGGAAGATATACTGAAGAAGAATAATTTTTATTTTTATTTTTTATTTTTTTTTTAAATATATTTTATTTATTTTCCACAGAGAGGAAGGGAGAGAGACAGAGAGCCAGAAACATCGATGAGAGAGAAACATCGATCAGCTGCCTCCTGCACATCTCCCACTGGGGACGTGCCCGCAACCCAGGTACATGCCCCTGACCGGAATCGAACCTGGGACCTCTCAGTCCGCAGGCCGACGCTCTATCCACTGAGCCAAACCGGTTCCGGCAATTTTTAAAGCTATTTAATGAGTTGTTACTATGTACCAGGTACTGAGCTAGATGCTTCACATCTATTATTACTAATCCTGAGACTAAACAACCCCCCTTGATAGTATTTTTATACCCATTCTACAGATAAGGAACCAGAGCAGAGCCTGGCTGGTGTGGCTCAATGGTTGAGTGTTGACCCATGAACCAGGAGGGGGTGTGCAAGAGGCAGCAGATCGATATCTCTCTCTAATGGATGTTTCCATCTCTCTATTCCTCTCCCCCTCTCTCTCTAAAAAAAAGTACAGCAGGATTCTAAGCACATCTGCCTAAATCTCTGCCTTTTTTTAATGTTCAAAGACTTGGCAAAAAAATACGATAATTTCATAAAATGAAAAGTGTGCGTTTTAACTCTATAATTGTTAATTAACTGTTAATCACAACTAAAATTTTCCTATACTTCAAAATTGCCTACTGCCCAGGTGGTGGCAGCATGTCTCAAAGAGCTGTTGAGGTGCACAAGGTTCTCCAACCTCGACAGTTGATTTGCTGCTTCATCTCACATACTTGCCCTGTCTACCAACCTCTAACTTCTGTATTGGGCCTTTCGCTATTAGAGCAACTGATCAGTGATTCCGTCGTCTCCTTAGTCTTATCTTCTGAATGGGTCATACTCTGCCAATTTGCATTCAGCCTGTTTTGCTTATAAAGCATCGCCAAGTTATTATTTTCTAGAAAGGTCATTTAGGCCTATCCGGTAACACAAAGAACTTCTTTTCAAATGTTGTTATTTTTCACCCATTGTTAAATGTAATTTAAATAATTAGCTAATATTATGAAATACTAGTTTAAAGAAGGCATTCTTGAAAACTTATGGGATATACCAGTTAAGGAGGTAATGAAATACTTTTAAAAGATAGAATTAGTTTTCAAAGTAAGAACGAGAAGATTCAGCAGGGAGCAGTGCAAAGTTATCTAATTCAGAAGGAATGCATATGCATATATAGCAGGATAACCAGTTAGACCTACTTTAGCCAAAAATTGCTTGTAACATTAGTCTCATATTTTTGCATGGCTACTGCCTTCTTTCCTCCTCACAAAACCCCTCTCTATCCCTATTTCTTATTTTTTTCACAATACCTCACTTTGACATCTATGTGTTTACTGATTTAATGTCTGTTTTTCCTACTAGATGGTAAGTTATGTGAGATCGGTTAACCCAGAACCAAGAATATTGTTTGGAATAATTGATTCCAAGTTATAGCATTGCTTCTTAAAAATGAAACTGTTAGTGTTTGAAGGAATCATGAAATAATCTAAACCCTGGGAGTTGTGAAACTCATATTAAAGTACCAAACTGTTACAACAGGTTTAGAAAGTAATAAGGGATGCTCAGTAAGAAAGGTCTCAAGGTTAGCAAATAAGATGTTTGGGGAAAGGTAAAAAGAATTGTGATTATCTTGTTAATGAGAGAAGGCTAGTTGCTTGAAGACTTCCAAGTATGTAAAAGTGTGTACTAGGAATGTAGTGATTCATCATCTTCATTGATAAGATAAAGGTAATTTGTCCTAGACTGTAGGTGCTGAGAAATAAGATACAAACAAGCTATACTGGAGATCTAAACAGAGATCTTTGAAAATGGGCCATGAGTGTATATGCAGCCTAGATGGCCTGTCTAGGTATTTCTAGCTTTATGATTCCCAATGTGGATTGCAGAAGAAATACTGGAACAAGATAGCAGATGCTGCTCTGGTTGATTGTTCCTTTCTGTCCCTGGCTTTTCCACACACTTTAGGAACATTCCAGTGTGTTTGTGCAGTCAGTACAGGTGGTTTATATGTTACTGCTTTTAGTTTACAGAATTGTTTTCACTTAATACTGAAAATTGGGTGTTTCTGCTTTTTAACACTGAAACTGTTTACCTTTATGATTCTGTATCTCCAGAATGTACTATATATGCACTTGCAGCAAACTAATTCCCTGTAGAGAGAAGGGCACCCTTTTGAGGGGGGTAAAATTTTTAGCAAATACATCTGAAGCTTTGGTTTACAATCCTATTAAAGTCCTGAGAAACATTAAGCTTTCCTGCTGAATGTAGAGATTCAATGATTAGGCCTACCTCTAAATGATGTAATTATACTAGCCATGTCAAGTCATCTGTTATTTCTGTTCTATGGTCTCCTAAACATTAAATAAGAACTATTGTCCAATTGGAAAAACTAATCCATATGGTATAAGAATTCTTTAGTGTTGCCCTGACTGGTTTGGCTCAGTGGATAGCCTGTGGACTCAAGGGTCCCAGGTTCGATTCCGGTCAAGAGCATGTACCTTGGTTGCGGGCATATCCCCAGTGGGGGGTGTGCAGGAGGCGGCTGATGGATGTTTCTCTCTCATGGATGTTTCTAACTCTCTATTCTTCTCCCTTCCTCTCTGTAAAAAGCAATAAAATATATTTTAAAAGAAAAAAAGAATTCTTTAGTGTAAAAGCAGTATGTATTGCAAAAACAGCCCAAGCAATATCACCTTCACTAAGTAGCATTTTAATATGACAACTTTGACCTTCACCTAAGCAAACTATTGGAAGTAACCATATAAAACATGTTAATCATATTCACTGTATTTTCAAAAACATTGTCCTTTGTGTCATACAGTGCTCTTTATATAAAATCACATTTAAGATAGGCTAGACTCAGAGTGTTATTCTAAAAAAGTTCTGGAAGCCACTTAAAATTGTTTTCATTTAATTTGTAAATGTATATTTCAATTAGAATTGATATACAATATTATATTAGTTTCAGGTGTACAATATAGTGATTAGACATTTATATAACTTACAAAGTGATCACCCCAAGTCTAGTACTCATCTGGCACCCTATATAGCTATTACGGTATTATTGACTACATTCCCTATGCTCTTTATATTATTGACTATATTCCCTATGTACTTTATATCCCTATGACTATTTTTACAACTGGCAGTTTGTACTTCTTAATCCCTTTTACATTTTTCACCCAGCCCTCTAACCCAGCGGTTCTCAACCTGTGGGTCGCGACCCCTTTGGTGGTCGAATGACCCTTTCACAGGGGTCACCTAACACCATCCTGCATATCAGATATTTACATTATGATTCATAACAGTAGCAACATTACAGTTATGAAGTAGCAACGAAAATAATTTTATGGTTGGGTCACAACATGAGGAACTGTATTTAAAGGGCCAGAAGGTTGAGAACCACTGCTCTAACCTTCCTCCATCTGACAACCATCAATTTGTTCTCTGTATCTGCCAGTTTGTTTCTGTTTTCATTGTTTATGTGAAATCATATAGTATTTGTCTTTTTTTTTGTTTGATTTACTTTACTCAGCATAATACCCTCTGAGTCAATCCATGTTGTTGCAAATGGTAAGTTTTCACTCTTTTATGGCCAAATAATATTCCATTGTGTATGTACCACAGCTTTTTTATCCACTCATCTACTAATGCACACTTAGGTTGTCTCTATAGCTTGGATATTTTAAATAATGGTGCAGCGAACATAGAAGTCCATATATATTTATATTTACAAATTAGTATTTTAGTTTTTTTCATATAAATACCCAGAATTGAGATTGCTGTATTATGTAGTAGTTCTATTTTTTATTTTTTTAGTAACTTTCATACTGTTTTCCAAAGTGGCTGCACATATTTGCAGTCCTACCAAACAGTATGTGAGGGTTCCCTTTTCTTCACATCCTTGCCAACACTTGTTTTTTGTTGACTTATTGATGATAGCCATTCTGACAGGTGGGAGGTGATATCTCATTGAGGTTTTAATTTTGCATTTCTCTGATGATTAGTGGTGTTGAGCAACATTTCATATGTCTATTAGCCATCTGTATGTCTTTGGATAACTGTCTAGTCAGGTCCTCTGTCAGTTTTTAATCAGGTTGGTTTTTTGGGTTTTTTTGGTGTTAAGTTGTGTGAGTTTTTTATTTTAATTATTAACCTCTTATCAGATGTATTATTGGCAACTATTTTATCTTCTTCCATTCAGTACGTTGTATTTTCATTATATTGATGGTTTCTTATACTGTGCAAAAAACTTTTTAGTTTGATGTAGTCCCATTTGTTTATTTTTTTTTTCCTTTGTTTTCCTTGCCCAAGGAGATCTATCCAAAAAATAAGAGTAATGTCAGGGAGTTTTCTTCTAGGACTTTCATGGTTTCAGGTATGGAAGCCACTTTTTGATAAGAGTCTTGCCTCTCTTTGATTTACTGTCAGGAAGCTCAAGAACCCCATTTGAAATTCATGTTTAGCATCCATCCTGACCTGTATGCTTACATTTATTTTTAAGCATATTTTTCTTAGGCTAGGCCTCTTTTGCTTCTAGAGGCAGCACATTCTATAACTAGGAATAATGCTCTCACTTACCTACCAAGTGACTTTGAAAGATGCCAGTTTTGAATGGGGCCCAGAGCAGGAAAGGGCTCTGCAACAGTTTCAGGCTTTAGGGCAGCCGTGGGCAAACTACGGCCTGCGGGATCCGGCCCATTTGAAATGAATAAAACTATTAAAAAAAAAGACCGTACCCTTTTATGTAATGATGTTTACTTTGAATTTATATTAGTTCACACAAACACTCCATCCATGCTTTTGTTCCGGCCCTCCGGTCCAGTTTAAGAACCCATTGTGGCCCTCGAGTCAAAAAGTTTGCCCACCCCTGCTTTAGGGCAAACATCCCTGATTGACACTTGGACCATCTGATCCAGCAGACTGTAGTGTCAATGGTGGGAATTATGGCAAGTCCAGAGGAGAATCACAATGCAGGTCCCTGGGGTTCTAGAGCAAGGTCATGCATCTGCAGCAGATGATTGTATGCCCATTGAAAAACAGTTCTTGGACTGTAACTGGGCCTTGTAGGGACTGAATGCTTCACCACAAGACGCTTAAACCTTCCCCTCCTCCCTGTCCCTATCCAAGTGAGTGGCCAATTTTCCAACTCCATCATTCTACCTATGTATATTTTTTAATATTATCTTGATCTTTATAATTCTTTCTAATATGTTTTTATTGATTTTTAGAGAAAGGGGGAGGAAAGGGATAGAGAGATAGAAACATCGATGATAGAGAAACATCATTCATCAGTTGCCTCCTGTACACGCCCCTCACTTGGGGACTGAGCCCCCACCCAGGCAAGTACCCTAACCAGGAATCAAACCGTGACCTCTTGATTCCTGGGTTGACACTCAAACTCCTGAGCCACACTAGCTGGGCTCTACCTATATTTTTTAGTTGACATTCTAATAAAAGTGTTTTCCCTTCTCCCACATTTATTTATTGATTGATTGGTTGATTAATAGCAGATGGACTTTTGGATTCCTAGCATTAAAATCCATTACTATTATTTTTTATTAGATGTTCTATTTCTCCCAGATTTGACGATGAGAGCCCCAGAATGTGTCCTGTATGTGTCAAGAGCCCCACTGTGTCATGTCCTCATCATTTTTTTTTAATCCTCTCCTGGGGATATGTTTTTATTGATTTTAGAGGAAGTAAGAGGGAGAAAGAGAAACATCGATGTGAGAGAGAAACATGGATCAGTTGCCTCCTGTACATGACCCAACCAGGGATTAAACCTGCAACCTTTTGGTTTACAGGACGATGCTCCAACCAACTGAGCCGCTAAAAATGATGTCCTCATCATTCTTTGAGTCCTTTCTTACTTTGTGGTACAGCCACATGTTCCAAATTTATCTTGTATTTTCCCTGCGTCAGCCCTTGAAGCAGCCATATTTTATTTTTTTTTCCAAGGAGCCCTGCTTTCTTTTTGTGGAGAATGGAATTCAGGAACCAAGAGCTGAGTGCTAAGTTTTCTCATTGCTACTGATGTGTCATTGCTTGGAGTCCCTCTCAGCAGGCAGATATATATACAAATATCTATATTTACTTCTATACCTGTTGAAAACCGCAGGTTTATACTGGTAACTTCAATTTCAGCCTGTCACTACTTTCTAGTTTTCCTTTTTCATCTTGGTAATTTCCTCAACGGAAGGAAACCTGATTGCCATTATCCTCAGTGTATTTACTCATTTGCTCAAGGCTGGAATACATGAAAGGTTGTTTTAGATTGCTAACTCATTACTGTGAAAGGAAAACTTAACAGTTTTTTAGGTGTCCCGTCTGTTTTCAACCTGTCTCTCAATTTGGCAGCCAACTGAGCTATCTTTCAAGCTAGTTTAGTAAATTCAAACTTAAGCCCCAAATAAGCATGTCTAGACTATTAAAACTGGGTGGCTCAGAGAATGAATGTTTAAAAGGCTACAGAGCTTCAACAGTCCAGATCACTAGCTTCAGTTCTCATGTTTGCAGTAACTCATCGTGGCTGACACAGAATTGCTTTTGTTGGGTAACAGCAGCTGATCATGGCTTTATCTTCCAGGTCTTAGTATAATCATGTCACTAAGAATTGCCACCTCAGCTGAAGGAAAGGGCAGATTTCCCCTCAAAGGTGCTGTTTAATCATTTTAAAAGCAAATTATAACAGATTGTTCATAAGTCACTTATGCCCATGCATAAAGTACTTAAAGCACAATTTCTCAGTTACATCTTTTATAACCTTGCATTATGGTCATATCCTTTTGAAAATCACATCAGGCTTTATGAGCTACTAGTATTTTTGAACAAATATTTAGAAAATTATTCCAGAAAAAAACATGCTATCAAAGGCAGTATTCTATCCGGAAGGCTAGCACTTTCTTTCTGTACCAAAAATTAATTGATTTGGAGAGATGGCATTTCGTAGCTTGAGTAGAAAAGTTCAGGGTTTTGTGTAAATATGCTGTCAACATCCTGTTTAAGGATGCAAGTCATTTGTGCCTTAACAAGGATTTCTTTTTGCTTTTAATACTTTGTGTAGTTTGCTAAATATTTTTAAGCAATTTCAACTTGCCATCTTAGCATTAAATGATAAGTTGTCCAAAGATGAATGAATCCTTTTGTATTGATAGGCCCTTTAAGGAAGGCTTAAATGCTGATTAGTGAGATCAATATTCAGTGTTGTTCAATAAATTGGCTTCTCCCTCCAAAATGAGAGCTAAACTTAAAATTGTTTACTCTCATCAGCACCAAGTCAGTACACGAACTTGCCTACTTTTTTTATATTGTACCTTTATGTTTACCTGCCCTTCACTAAAAATAAATTATATGTTAAATCCTTAAACTGGCCTGTTTTCTGTGAACTTGTATAATTGAGAAAATGTTTGGGAAAAGAAAGAGGAGCACTTTTAATCTGAAAAGCACATTGACCTACTTCATAAGGCCATGTGGAGGCTAGAATTATGCAAGCTGACCTGCTTTGATATTATCTTGTGCAAATGGCCTTAAATGAATGCATCTATAGTTAGATAAAACAACTGAAGAAACAAAATATAAATTTATTATTAGAAAGTACACCTGTCGGTTTACTTCTGGTTCATCTCTGCTAAAGCAGGTTGGATCAGTTTTACAATGCTAAGACAGTCTGGTTGGGATTCTTAACTTTAGGGTAGGTTAATTTTTAACCATGTATCATTAAATGTCTGTGGGAGGCAGCTTCTAAAATGGCTCCCAGTGATACTTCTTCCTGGATCCATGCCCTTGTATCATTTCCTCCCATTGAGTTTGGGCTAGATGCTTTAGATGAATAGAATATGGCAAAGGTGATGGGATGTCACTTCCAAGATCAAGTTATAGAAAGAGTCTGGCTTCCATCTTGTTCACCCTCTCTCACACTTGAGTGGAAGCCAGTTGCTGTGCTGTAAGCTGCCCTACAGACAGGCAGGGGAACTGGGGAGGGCTTCTAGCCACAGTCAGTGAGGAACAGAATCCTCCATAGCCATGTGAGTGAGTGTGACTGCAAGCTCTTCTTCCCTGTCTAAGCGTGGGATGAAGGCAGCCTCTGCCGACACCATGAATACAGGCTTGTGAGAAACCCTGAGCCCTGCTGTGCCCAGATTCTTGACCAAGATTGACTGTGAGATAATCAGTGTTGGTTGTTTTAAACTGCTAAATTCAGGGGTAACTTGTGACTCAGCCATAGATAACCAATACAGTGTCCTTTCTAAAAAAAAAAAAAAAAGTCATAAAAGACCCTCACACTTCCCTGGGGGAGTGGAGGATACAGTAGAGGGTAGCATTTCCAGATAAGTGATTTAGCACAGTGGGGGTTTCTACCACTAACAATATTCAAATCAATAGAGAGTTTTCAAGAAGTACAAGTGCCTGAGCTTTGCCCCCAGAAATTCAGTTTAAGTTGGTCTGGGGTGAGGCCCAGGCCTCATAATTTTTCAAAGTTCCTCAGTATTTTTTCAATTCCCATAAGTAGATGAAGAATTACTGATTTAGTATAAATGTATTAAGCCCCTTCTGTGCGCCAGGGATAGAGAGAGCTCACCCTTTATCCCCAGATCAGGAGAGAAGACAAGTCAACACACTGATCACAATATGGCAAATGTTCAGGGAGTTACACACATGATATAAGAAGCACAGAAGAGGAAACACCTAATTCAGCCTGATAAAGTAAGAAAAGGTTTGACAGGAGATGTTAGGCCAAGTCTGAAGCTCCAAGTAAAAGCTAGTCAGCTAGAACATGGCGGGGGGGGGGGGGGGGGCGGGGGGAGCGGGGTTAGCATACAGGCAAAGAAATTAAAGAGTAAAGGTACAAAGTGTTAGAGAATAATCAGGGAAATATATGTCCATATTTGAGTAATAGGGAAGGAATAAACTCTGGAAGGATAGGGTGAGTATTGAGAGAACACAGAATGAGGGTCCAGAGATCAGTTTGGATGAGGACCTGCCCCGTGGTGGTGGCGGAAGGGATGAAGAGGAGAGGGAGGATTCGTTTGCTGTGGAGGACACACAGGACTGGGAGGTAGCACTGGATCGCAAAGGGAGGAGCCCACGTTGCCTGCCGGGTTCAGGCTTGGCAGTTGTATGGGTGTTAGGCTGTAACTTTGGCAGCAACCATGGGGGCAGCAAAAGCAGGAGACAGAGGGAAGTGAACAGTTCGGTTTCAAATCTAAATGTAAAGCCTCAGAAGAAACAACTGGTTGCTGTTGGTACTAGAAACGAAAACCAAATTGGCATGTCACTTGCCAAGAGAGCACATCTTTTGTGGGTGATTTTGTGTATTTGGAAGTAATCATGAGCATAGCGTCTGTTTTGTCTCCATGTGTTTTGGTGATTTGCAGTCAGCTTTCAAGAAGAGGGGAGATCTTGAGAATTAGCTATATTGCCTTTTATAAAGCATTCTATTTCACTAAACCAAAGAAACCTTCAAAACCGAACCACATGGGCTGTTTTTCACTATTTTTCCACTCATCACGTGCATCTCCTTAGACACCTTTGCTGCTCTTCCCATTTCGGTGAGTAATGCCTTGATGTGCCCAGCTATTGGTAGAATTTTGAACTGACATCAGATTACATTGTGTCATGAGGTGCGACATAATGACATCCACATATGACATCCACATATCCTCTTTATGATCTGGTCATTGTTTTAATTTCAAAGGAGCAACACACTCAGCTCAGTACTTGAGTCTATTTAAAGCATGTTAACTGGTGTATCAGAGCAAAGTCACACATTCTTATTATGAACCCCTGACACTGTGACATGAGCTTCCAGTTTCATTCAGCCTGTCCATGTATTGTTGGTGCTTTTTTATTTTAAGAAACAAAGATATGTATTCCCACTGTTTGCTTTTTATAAAATATATTTTTATTGATTTCAGAGAGGAAGGGAGAGTGAGAGGAAGATAGAAACATCAATGATGAGAGAGAATCATTGATCAGCTGCTTCCTGTGCTCCCTATTCTGGAAATCCAGCCTGCAACCTGGGCATGTGCCCTGACTGGAAATCCATTCATGACCTCTTAGTTCATAGGTCAGCGCTCATCCACTGCACCACACCAGCCAGGGCCCATTATTTGCTTTTGATAAACTGACACTCTTAAACCTTTGAAACTATTTTCTTGCTTCCCACCACAGGGAAATACACAACTGACTCTTACTGTGAAAGGAAGATTGCACTGTCTCATCATCAAGCCCACCTTGAGGCTGGTGTAAAAAAAAAAAATGCTGATGCCTGCATAACATGTATCTCTTAAGTAAATCAAACCTGTAATTCTACTTGGCTGCCTCTAAGTCATTTTGATTCCTGCCAACAAGAACATTAATGAACCTAGTACCTCCACAGCCTTATTTGTGTGTAAGACTCCATTCCTTATGCCTCGTTCCAGCAGCTGCCCTGCTCCATCTGATAAAGTGGAAAGCTAGAGCAGGTCACACAAATCCAGAGCATTGCTTAAACCCAGATTATTGTAGGCAGCATTCTCTAATTCTTCCATCTGCTTTTAGGATGGCAAATAATAAGGTTTCTGGGGCGTAGATTTGAAAAACCATCCATACACTAGTAATCTTGACATGAAAAGGCATTTTATGAAATTCAAATTATTCATGTCCTATTCTTCCTACTTTTATTCTTTTGACAATGATAAATATATTGTACTTTTTGCTTTGGGATCTTGGCTTACCTCTATGGATTTACAGTTGTGGGAATATTCCAGAATAAGTAGTACTTCCAATGATGGGCTATAACAAATCCCGAATGGCATGAGAAAGATATAGGAAGTATGGTAAAATGGACGTAAAAATATAAAAGAATATAGCCCTAGCTGGTTTGGCTCAGTGGATAGAGCGTCGGCCCTCAGACTAAAGGGTCCTGGGTTCAATTGCAGTCAAGGGCACGTACCTCGGTTGTGGACTTGAACCCCAGCCCTGGCCCTGGGCCCAGGTGCGTGCAGGAGGCAGTCAATCAATGTGTCTCTCTCGCATCGATGTTTCTCTCTGTCTCTCTCCCCTCCCTTACACTCTCTCTAAAAATCAATGGAAAAATATCTTCAGGTGAGGATTAACAGCAACAACAGCAAAATTGTTTCTAAATTTCTCTACACTAGAAACACCTGGAAATCTCTTTAAAATTCCATAGCCCAGACCACACCCCAGACCAATTAAATCACACTTTCTTGGGGTGGGACATGAGTGTTTTGACTCCTCAGGTGATTCCAATGTGCAGATAAGCTTGGGAACCACTGATTTAGACAACTACTTCATGACTGCAAGAGGGCATAGCTCTGGCTTCTCCTGGACTCCTGCCTGCTTGGCGGGAGGTTCTCTGCTGTCCAGATTCACCAATTTTGCCAACTTTGAGCCTAAGCAGGGGCACAAAATGAGAGAGAATTTAATCACAGACAGACAACAGTTAAGCATCAAAACTACAGGTGGTTATAACATAGTTGATTTGCAAATTTTTTAAGTAATTTTTATTTGTAATTTTTCCTGACAACAAAAACTGCATCTCAGATTGACTTTTTCTATTTCAGTCTCAGATACTAGAAGCTTATGGCTGTTAGTTTTATCAGGCTGCTCCACCAGGGTAACATTTTTGTCATGCTTTGGGTGATTGTTTTAGAATTCCTTCTTTGAGTTAGTCATCTTTAAAATACCTAACTCAGAGTGAGAATTGTCCATTCGCCTTGTTTAAAGAAACACAGAGACAAGCATTTAAAATTGTATTTTCCTTATATACAGCTCATTGCTTATTTATATAATCAATCATTGCCTGCCCACAAACTGAGGGAAGCTTGATTTTAGATCTAACAATTGTTTACTCAAAGGGACCGAATATACATAGATGATACCTTTTATCATAATTAGCATTTTTACAAATAACTACCATGCTGGCCTGTAAAATTTTAAAGCTAATAGTGTAATTCAATAAAACAATGATTTTTCTATATCCTATATAATAAAAGGGTAATATGCAAATCAACCGAACAGCAGAACAACCAGTCACTATGATGCGCACTGACCACCAGGGGGCAGTTGCTCAGTGCGCTCCCACAGGGGGCGCACCGCTTAGCCAGAAGCTGGGCTCATGGCTGGTGAGCACAGCAGCAATGGCGGGAGCCTCTCCTGCCTCTGCAGCATGCTAAGGATGTCCAACTGATGTCCAGTGCTAAGGGCTCCCAGACTGTGAGAGGATGCAGGTTGGCCTGAGGGATCCCTCCCCCCACCCCCCTGCCCCGAGTGCATGAATTTCATGCACCAGGCCTCTAGAGAGTGTGTGTGTGTGTGTGTGTGTGTGTGTGTGTGTGTGTGTGTGTGTATCTTGAAACATTAACCCTTTTCGGTCCAACCTCAAGACTGACTCGACAGACCAGGCACTAGGAGCAGGTCCAACGTTGAGCAATAAGAACATTAAAAAGTTCAACATTCAATCCCGTCAATTTGAATTCCAAAAATAACGTTGGGCCGCGAAGAGTTAAAGGAAATAAAATTGCAAGTGAAGCTCTGGCTGGTTTGACTTAGTGCAGTGGTTCTCAACCTTCTGGCCCTTTAAATACAGTTCCTCATGTTGTGTCCCAACCATAAAATTTTTTTCATTGCTACTTCATAACTGTAATGTTGCTACTGTTATGAATCATAATGTAAATATCTGATATGCAGGATGGTCTTAGGTGACCCCTTTGAAAGGTTCGTTCGACCGCCAAAGGAGTCGCGACCGACAGGTTGAGAACCGCTGGCTTAGTGGATAGAGAATCGGCCCTGAAAGGTTGCATGTTTGATTCCTGTCAAGGGCACTACCTTGTTTGTTCCTTAGTTGCAGGCTCTATCCCTGGCCCTGGTTGAGGCATGTGCAGGAGGCAACCAGTCGATGTATCTCTCACATACATATTTCTCTCTCTGTCTGTTTCTCTCCCTCCCTTCTACTTTCTCTCTAAAAATCAATGGAAAAATATCCCCGGGTGAGGATTAACAAAAAAAATTGTAAGTGAAGCTGCTGGATGGTTGAAATTATCTGAATATCTTTAAAGAATTAACAAGTAAGCTTCTTGCTATAAGTATTTAATTAATTTTAAACCCTATTTGGTTTAGAAACCATTTACACTGAATTTCTGGTTTAGTGTTCATTTAAAACCATCTTTACTATTCTGTTCAGGCTCTGGATCCTAATCTTGCTTTGGTTACCTCCCTCTGGTCACTGACTGCTGCTGAAGTGTAGAAAAAGAAGGCATATGACTGCAATCTAATTCCTCATATTTGTTAGAGGAAAATCTTCAGGGAAAAAGTTTACTTAGAAAATGCCTGTGGTAATTAAATATGGAACTGCCATTTGACCCAGTGATCCCACTTGGAGGAATATTTCCTAAGAAACCTGAAACACCAGTCAGAAAGGATATATGCATCCCTGTGTTCATAGCAGCACAATTTACAATGCTAAGATCTGCAAACAGCCCAAGTGCCCATCAGTAGATGAGTGGATAAAGAAGCTGTGATACATTTACACCACGGAATACTATGTAGCAGTAAAAATGAAGGCTCTCTTACCCTTTGAGACAGCATGGAGGGACCTGGAGAGTATTATGCTAAGTGAAATAAGCCAGTCAGAGGAAGACAAGTATCACACAATCTCATTCATGTAGAATCTAAAGAACAAAATAAACTGATGAACAAAATAGATCTAGAGACATAGAAACATGGAACAGACTGATGAATCTCAGAGGGATAACAGGGGTGGGTGGGTGGGAAGAGATTAACCAAAGAATTTGTATGCATAAACCATGGACACAGACAATAGTGTGGTGAAGGCCTGGGAAGAGGAGATGGGGGAGCAGGCTAGAAGGAGTCAATGGGGGGGAGAAGGGGAACATCTGTAAAATTTTCAACAACAAAGATAAATTTTTAAAAAATGCCTGGTGATTGCAGGGGCCATGGGGATAGGTGGAGGTGGAAGAGTTAGATATAAAGGGGATAAATGGAGATGGAAAAAAAATAATGAAATGCGTATGTATTTATTTTACTCAGAATTTATTCTACACATAATCATTTGGGCAGGGTGGTAGAAGTAAATGAGAATGCATGTTTGTCTTATTAAAGCCAAAAGATGAGATGTTGCAATTTCTTACTAAAATTACTCTTTTTTTTCATATGAAAATTTAAGGAAACCAAGGACAGCTGTGGTGTGTTGAAAGGTGTGCAATCGGAAGGCCTGGGGTTTAAATTCGAGTTCATCACAGATATAAGGTGGTGTTATTTTTATCCCTCCTGTTACAATGCTTTTTTATTTATTTATTTATTAAATATATTTTTTATTGATTTTTTTACAGAGAGGAAGGGAGAGGGATAGAGAGTTAGAAACATCGATGAGAGAAAAACATTGATGAGCTGCCTTCTGCACACACCCTACTGGGGATGTGCCTGCAACCAAGGTACATGCCCTTGACCAGAATCGAACCTGGGACCCTTCAGTCCGCAGGCTGACGCTCTATCCACTGAGCCAAACTGGCTAGGGCTACAATGCTTTTTTAATATGTGAAGTTTACATTTTGTCCTAGAACACATTTGCTTCTCCATAAAAAAAAACAAAAAAGTTATGTACTGAATGTCACTCTTTTATTTCATTATAAGTGAGGCAACCCTGGTATATATAAACCAAATGGTAACTAATCCCAGTGAAATAAGATTTGATTTTGAAATAGTCTTAGAATTTGTATTTGAATGAAAGTGATATTTTGGGAAATTCTAATTCACTGTACCCTGTTTATAACAGCACTGTTGGGAAACAAAATTGTAGTCTATAATTCTGTTATCTCATGTTCTTAAGAGTATGTGGTTATAGAATTTGGGGAAATATCTTTTGAGTCAAATGATGGGCTATAACATGGATATTACTTAGGTAGAATAATGCAACTTCATTATAAGATTGCTCTATATATCTGTCTTTTTCCTTTCCTCCATGCAGAATTTATCCATAATCACCTTTTTCAGAAGCAACAATTAGAGGAAGATTTAACTCAGGATGAAATAAAGCACCACCCTAAAATGAGACCACCATTTTCTTTCAGTGTTTATCTTTGCCAGGATAAGGAGGGGCAAATAAAAATGTTGCCTTTAAGGCCTTGATTCTGGATGTTAGATGAAGTAGACAGAGTGTTGACCACATGTGACCTAAGCAGTGTTGGTGGTTATTTTACCAAGCTTCGGATCAAGGTTTGCTTGAAATAAGCTGTGCCGTGGATAAACCTTTGAAAGACCCAGGAGTGAACTGTATTGCCCTCTACATTCTTCCCGCCAGAACATTACTTTGTGGTATTGATTTTGAAAAATGAAATTTAACTTCTAAGAGCACATATCAGATTCAGGTATTCTTAAATATGAAATTGCCTTTGACCTACCCAGGAGCTATAGAATAATGATAATCACAGAGGGAAGAATAAAGTCATTGTACAGATTTTTCTGTGCTCCTTTTAGTAAATCTATTCTGGAGTGTAGAGGTGGGCAGTTGGTAAACCCAGTTTCTTTATTGTGTGATACATCAGTTTGATGTTGTCAGTCTGTTACCAAGGTTTGTATTGGGATCATTGCTGTGAAAGAGGCTCCCAGGATATTGTATCACCAGTTTTTAGATGTTGGTGTAGGTTTCATCCAGAGCAGATGGAAGGGTAACACGGTAACCTAGTACCCAGTTTAGGAGCGTGGAGAAAAATAGACTGATGAAGGCTTAACTCAAGTCAGATAATTTCTATTATAGGCGGACACGACTGGATTAGTTTAGGGTTGTGTTTTTTGTTTGTTTTTTCAAATAAGCCAATTTTTTCTAAGATTAGAATCAACATTATTGGTGGGAGCAGGAAACTTAGGGGCAGGACATTAGGTATAAGATCAAAGGACAGCTGCTTCTGTGTCACAACTGTAAGGACAGGAAGATGCCCATGTTTCTCAGGTGCTGCTTTTGCATAGTTACATCAGCAACATGTGTGTCAATAGACAAAGGAAGGACAAAGAATATGTACCATGACATTCCACCATCAGCCAAAAGCCACATAATTTTCATTATAGGGAATAGTACATTTTGGTGTACTTTTAAACCCTTATTTCTTTCATTTTTAAAAAATACATTTGAACTCTTACTATGTGCTCAACAGAAGAGTAGGGAAACAAGATTCTAATATAGAACCACTCTTCTCTTTTTTCCCTTGAAGCCAATAGGGTTTAGTGTGTGTATTATACACACACACATGTGTATGTATGCATTTAATATATAGCATAGTAACCCTTGGGTTTTTAGATGTGTATTACTATCTGTATATATAAAAACCTAAGCAGCCGTCCAACCATTCAACCATCCGACCAGTAGCTATGACGTGCACTGACCACCAGGGGGCAGACACTCAATGCAGGAGCTGCCAAGCTGCGGTGACTTGGCAACTGGGGTTCTCGGGTGACACAGCTGGAACCAGAGAGGAGGGAGTCTGATTCCGGGGTATGTCACCCGAAAACCGCCCTCTCACAATCCGAGACCCCTGGGGGAATGTCAGAGAGCCAGTTTCGGCCCGATCCCCACAGGCCAGGCCGAGGGACCCCACTGGTGCATGAATCCATGCACTGGGCCTCTAGTTACTTATAATGTGCTTATTTAAAAAGGGATAACATAACATACATTTTACAAATGATTGTAAGAGAAAACACAACCCTTGTAACTGCCACCCACATTAAAAAAAAAACAACAAAAAACGACTTTGGCCAGCGTGTCAGAAGCCTAGTGGCTCTCTTCCCAAATACACCCCACTTGTCCCCCTTCCTCGAGTATGCTAGCCTCGTTCTCTAGGTATTCGTTTCCTTGCTTTTCATCTTACCACTTAAGCGTGTGCCATAGGCACCAGAAACATCCATATAGTTCAGGGTTGTCTGTTTGGCAACTCTATATAAATGGAATGATAATTGCCCTTTTCTTTCGTCTTGCTTCTTCCATTTGTTATCCACATTGTGGAATGTAGCTGTGGTTTGTTCATTTTCATAGCTCTGTAGTATTCTGTTGTATAAATCTACCACAGTTTATTTATCCATGCTGCTGTGTTGGACATCTGGGTTTTTTACAGTTTGCACCTACTACATGTACTGTTGCTATGATTATTCTTAGGCTGTCTTTTGATGCACATGATATTGCAGCAGGCAATGAAACTATCTTTTCCTTCATGCACATTGAGTGAGCCAGTAACCTAATGAAGGAAAGCAACCACTGTGTGGGTTATTCTAAGGTGGTAGGTGCTGTCTAGACATAGAGATGACCATTTCCATCCAGGTGAATAAAAAATAGAGTGTCCAGGATTGTAACTTTGCTTAAGACTCACGTCTACAGTTATTTTTTTTTTTCAGGAAAACAAAATACTTTTGTTTTTAAACTACCTCTGGCATGATTTCTAGAATTCTAAAATTACCAGAATGAAATGTCCTTAGAGGGTAGAGAGTGTATCATACATTTCTTTTACGTTCTTCACAAAGACCATGGCAATGCTGGAAAGATGTTGAGTCCCCACTACACGTGCATTACCTCAATAAGTATACTCCAGAGTGAAGTTATTTCTGCAAAAAGGGTCTGATTTTTAAGGAGCAGGTCCTTAAAAGGGGGCAGGAGTGATTCGCTTAACTTACATGTTCTTCTGTTTTGAAAGCCTCTTTCCTGACAGATGGAAAAACACTAGCTTGGATGAACCAATGTAATAATCTGTCTTTCCCATAATTTTTTTTTTTACCATATTCTTACATGTCCTAAGTACAGCTAATATTTGTGTATTCCTGAGGTCTTCTCAAGTTATAATTTGGGCCTTTTGTTTGCCTTTTGAAATGGAAGACAAAATAGAAAATACACTAAAAGGCAAGTTTATCACTTCTGGTGGCTTGTACTTTAAAGCATCTGCATTTTAAGGCTGGACCAGGTAGGGCAGATCATGGTATATTGATTCAGTATCCTCCTGTTTATATGAGCTTCATTCTGAAACTGTAGCAAAATCAAAATGTTTGTCACAGTATTCTGGGTTATCTGAAGTCTTGTTCCTGTTTACACAAAATGGCCATTGGCCTAATGCAGTTAACAAGAACACTTTACAGCTCACTCAAGAACTATTTCAAGTGCTGAGGAAAAGGCATTTTAATTGAGCAATTACTTATCCAGAATCAGGCTGGCCGAGAACTCGGCTTCTTGTGAATTCAGCACACTACCCATACACAATTGGCTTTGCTCCTTTGCTATAACAAATGTCTTTGAATTCTTTTTTGCAATGAAAAGATTCATATGGTTTGTCTTCCTTGGGGATTGTAACTTTCAAAAGATGCCCTTAAATATATTACTACCTTATTTAAACTATTTGCTTACCAAGTTTAAATAAATAATTTGTGCAGTACTTTGTACAAAGAATAAGTTACGGATCCCCTGGACACACTAGAGGGAAATGCTCTGCTGGGTTTCCGACTGTTTTTCTGTGGTCGATTTATGACTTGATGCCCAGCTTCTTTATAGACTCACCGCTCACAAGATGGTTCCCTTTCATGTGTTTTTCATGCTGATAGAAAGAAACACTATGTTCGTGTCTTAGTCTTTTTGGGCTACTATAAAAAATTGCCATAGTCTGGTGGTTCAAAACAGCAGAAATTTATTTCTTACAGTTCTGGAGACTGAGAGTCCAAGATTAAGGCCTGGCAGATTCACTGTCTAGTGAGGGCCTGCTTCCTGGTTCATAGACAACCTTTCTTTTTGCTATAATCTCCTGTGGTGGAAAGCTGTCTCTCTCACATGGGCAGTAATCCCATTCTTGAGGCCCCACCCTCCTGACCTAATTACTCCCCAAAGCTTCACCTCCTAATAACATTACCCTAGGGGTTAAGATTTCAAACTATGGCCTTAGCCGATTGGGCTCAGTGGATAGAACCTTGGCCTGTGGACCGAAGGGTCCCAGGTTCAATTCCAGTCAAGGAGTCAGGGGCACGTACCTTGGTTGTAGGCTCCTCCCCAGCCCAGGCCCTGGTTGGGGGCATGTGCAGGAGGCAACCAATCTATGTGTTTCTCTCAAGTGGATATTTCTCTGTCTTTCCCTCTCTCTTCCACTCTCTTAAAAAATAAATAAATAAATGGAAAAATAGTCTCAGGTGAGGATTTACAAAAAAAAAAAAAAAGATTTTAAACTATTAATTTGGGGGGGGGGCGGCGGGGAGGAGGCGTGAGGTGGGGAGACACACAAACATTCAGACCATAGCAGTTAGCAAGCACCAGTAGAAACTTCTTTTTCCTGCACCATTCTCTTGGTAATTAGAGAGAAGCCCCCTTAAAGTGCTTCTATGAGTCCAGTGAAAATATCTTTCAACTGATACCTTTGAGATTTTGAAATATTTTCTTGACAGCTTACAGTTTTTATAAATCTTGCGGGGAAACATTTTAGATTCTGTTATGAAGTTAAAATTCAGATATTAAAGAAGTGGAATAGTAGCTAAGAAAATGTGCCAGTTTCCATGTTGGTGGTAGAGAGCTGGCATGTGTAGGAAGGTATTCAAGCAAAGGAGTGTCATAATAAAAGTGGTGTTTAAAGGAGACTCTACCAGCAGCAGGCCAGAGTCAAGAACAGCTACCCTTCCATGAGGTTGCCCCAGACTGCTCTACCTATGCTGTTTTCTGAACCCCTATAAATATTATTCAATATGTAAGCAATAATAGATGGGTGGGTCAAAATAAAATGCTTTAGTAACAAATATAGATTAATTCACCCTGATAGGACAGCTATGATTGAAATTCACATGGAAGATAAAATCTTGGATATATTTTTTCCCCTGGAGTTAGAACTTTCAATACATTAATGCTCATCTTGAGGATACAAGAGGAGCCTTATATTTTGAAGGATGCTAGTGTTTTAAGGAACAGAGTTTGTGAAACACTGAGTTAAACTTAAACTATAACATAATGTATTTGGGTAGGAGGTAATTGAAAGTGAGAATGTACGTCAGCAGCATGAAACAAGAATGGCCTTAGAGTCCCACTTTTGTGTGTCTTCAAGAATAGAAGTTGCTCCCTCTAAAACTGTGATTCTCAACAGAGGCCTCCCTTGACAAGGTAGTAGCAGAATCTCAATTGGATCTTGTCAAATGTCTTTTCTGCATCTGTTGAGGTGATCATAAGTTTCTCTTTTTTAGTTTGTTTACATGATGAATTTCATTGGTTGATTTTCTAATATAAGCCAACTCTCCCTGCCTGTATTTCTGGGATAAGTCCCGCTTGGTCATGATGTACTATCCTTTTAGTATATTGTTGGTTTGATTTGCTAAAATTTTGTTTAGAATTTTTACATCTATGTACATGAAAGGTATTAGTTTATAATTTTCTCTTGTTGTAATATCTTGGTCTGATTTTTGTTATTGCTGTAATGCTAGCCTCGTAAAATGAGTTGGGGAATATTTCCTCTATCTTTTGGAAGAGTTTGAATAGAATTGTCATTATTTCTTCATTAAATGTTTGGAAAATTTTACTCTGAAGCTATGTGGGCTCAGGATTTTTCTTATGGGAAGGTTATAAACTACTAGTAGTATTTCTTGAACAGATATACAGTTTGTACCTCAATTCTAACCCAACACCATAAAGTCAATTTTAGTTTCGTTCTTTTCCATATTTGTAATTCCCTTCTCTGACAATGAGAAATCTCTCTCCCATTATCTTGAATATATTTACTTATTTGATTAATTCCTGTCTATGTAATAACCAATCTCCCTTTGCCATGCTGCCCCGTTCCACATTCAAATGCCCTCTTTATCCCACTTGGGCTCTGACATCCTGAGCAGAACTGCAGCTGCCCCTTGTCTTCCAGGCCCAACCTCCATGGATGCCCTCCTCACCCACCCAGGCTTTGACACCTGCGCCAGACTACTCCATTGCGTGGACACCTCCCCACTTTCTCCTATCATCTGTTTGTGAAATTGTTCCTGCCAAGTGGGTCCATTTTATTCCACTTAAACTCCATGTTGTCTTGGACATAATTGGCAGTTAATAAATACTTAATAAGACTAAAAAGAACCAAATTTTTAAGTGGACATATGCTATATTAACACTCTACAAAAAGGTGTTAGTATTATCAGAATTGCCAGCGTTTACATTCCAGCTCTGCTGTTAACTAATTCTGCAGCCATGAACAAATTAAATGAATTTCTTTGAACTTTTATTTCCTAATCTGTTAAATAGAATGACGATGGACATAATTATAAGAATGATAATAAATAGCACATGATGCCTATTATGCACCCAGTGCTATGCTAAGGACAACATATATTGTCATCTAATCTTTAAAATGGTTTTTTGGAGGAGATACTATTATATTCATTTTGCAGAAGAAAAAACTGTCATTTGAAGGAGGTGCCATTATCTGGCTCTTTTTACAGATAAGGAAGTGAAGCACAAAAAGTAACTCATACAAAGTCATGTAGCTAATAACTGGTGGAGTTGAAATTCAGATATAATGCCAGAAAGCAATACTGACCAACACATATGAAAATTCTTAGTATGTGGTGAGCTGTAGTAAATAATAACCTTTTAATGTATTAAGTGATTAACTGTAATAGCTCTGAGTCACTATTACCAAGTCTGTGACACAGGAAGAGTCTGGCACTGCCCAATAGTGGGGAAGATGAGCCATTTTTAGCTAGAATGCTAATTGGAGGTAGTTTTTCTTACTAGACAGAGTTTAAAATCCTCTGTACTTATTCCACATTGGTAAAAGAGACATTTTTGTGTAGAAAGAATACACAGACTCAGAAATAAGTTATGTACTTAAATCTAAAAGGAAATTTAAGATGAGAAAAGATGTTTTCAGTCCATAGAAGATGAAGAAAAGAATTAATGGTACCCTAGAGAAAAAAGAACAAGGAACCTCAGAGCTGGAGAAAGTCGCCCAGTGGTTACCAGGAGAACAATAAAGACCTGAGAAGCATCTATCATTCCAGTTCAGCATTTAATAAAGCCCAAAGCTCACCATTCCATTAATGTTGGGATGGATCTGTGAACTTGGCACATGATAGGTGCTCAATTCATGCTTGTTAAATTTATCTGGCAATCCTTTCAAAAGCTTAAGTCGAATTTCCAGTTAAAGGCACAAACCTAAAACAAAAGGGAGAAGAAGAAGGAAGAAAATAGTCTCAAAATTTTGGAGGCTGAAAAACATATAGGAACTGACTTAACAGACTAGAGAAAAGCAATCCTCAACTGTAAGTGAGGAGAACTCACGAAAACTCAATTTACATTGCAAAATCCCCCAAGACCCAGTTATCTCTGGAAGGTGAAGGTGAAGGTGAAGATGGGGGTTAAGGCTTCACCAACAGTGTGTTAATGAAATCATTATTCTTTGTTCCTTTCCCACTTGGCACAGCAACAGCCCCTGCCTTTCTCAGCTCCCAGACTGTTGGCTGTCAACAAACATGCACCTGGCAGAAAAATAGAACTCTTCTTTGGGAGAAGATCTGACATTGGGAATCTCCCAAGGAATAGGCCCGCTAAATGGCCCTACAGTGAAGACTACAGTCACATGTACATGTACAGTTTCTAATCAACTTTCGGTGGACAACTGGTGCTTTGAGCAAACAGCCAGTACAACTGAGATGTTCAGAAAATAAGAGATGCTTTTACATTCATAAAAGAAGAGCATGGTGCTATGTTAAATATAAAACATTCAAAGAGCAAAGAAACAAAGTTTTGGAAATGGAAATTATGATAACAGACATGAAGGGAGTTTAGATGAATTAGAAGATAGATACAGAAGGTTGGATTTAGGAATTATCCCAGAAAGTTTATAAAATAAAAAGATGAAGATAAAGAAAGTAGGAGAAAAAATGTAAAATTAGAACACCAATCCAGAAGACTAGATTTACCTTAGTAACAGATGGATAAAATGTATGGATGAATTTTAGTAATTTTATCATAAGTGGGAAAAGTAAATCTCAAATATATACTAGGACAGCATGATGTACTTTATATAAAATTTACTTTCTCTAGTATTTCAATTTGTTCTTAGTGAAAGGGTTGGTCCTAATTACAAAGCTTGTCATTAAAATGAATTCCCAAAATTTACTTTTTATCTTCTGGCTCTGTTTATCTACATATGTAGGAATACTTATAGATGCAATGAAGTCATATAAAAATGAAAGTAAAGGAATGACAAACACAAGATTCATGACTGTGGTTAAATAAGGTAAATGGTAGCAGAAAGGTGGATTGATTGTGGGTGAGGAGAAGATGGTTACAGGTAGGTTATTTTCAAGGCTCCAGCTTTCAAATGTCAGTTCAAGGGCGCTAACTGCACTGTTAAAAACAGCTAATTAATTAAGTAAAATAGGGCCATGCACAGACAGTGATAAGTATCTGTCGTGAATTATAATTAATCCATATTTGTGTACCTCAGGTTCAATTTTAAGAAAATAATTTATGGAGGAAAGGAAATATAATAATGTATATTATGTGGCACAGACAGGATGGCATTTAATTTGGGGATGAAAAGTGTGTGGAGGAGCAGGAAGTAAAAGATAACTAAACCCTCCTCTTCTAATCTGGGAAATTTATAGATAATACCTACTATTAAAAAGTCATAAAATAATCATATTACTTAGAACTAACAAAGTAAACAGAATCTGCTACAAGAATTCAAAATCGTTGCTTAGAAGTATGGTGTTGGAAGTGACAAATTAAGTTGATATTTGTTACAAGTTTTTAAAGCTGTTTGATTCTTTAAACTGTTGATAAAATTTGCAACTGATAAAAAATGAAGTTTAAAAAAATAAAAAGGAGTTATCTGGGCTAATTAAAATGAAAAAAAAAAAAAGCATAAGAGAAAATAATGGAAACTCATTCCTAAAAGATATTTTGCCAGGAAATTATCCTATAAGTTGATCTGTTATATCAATCAGTTGATTTTCAGCCAATTTCTTTGCTATTTTCACATGGCAAAGACATGCTGTGCCTGCTTTTCATTTTCTTTTTTAAACATATTTTATTGATTTTTTTTTTTCAGAGGAAGGGAGAGGGATAGAGAGTTAGAAACATCGATGAGAGAGAAACATCGATCAGCTGCCTCCTGCATACTCCCCACTGGGGATGTGCCTGCAACCAAGGTACATGCCCTTGACCGGAATCGAACCCGGGACCCTTGAGTCCGCAAGCTGATGCTCTATCCACTGAGCCAAACCGGTTAGGGCTTCATTTTCTTTAGAAAGCTAAAAAAAAGTATGTGCTGTTCATGTGCATGGATTCTCATTACATCGATGGTTATAGTGATCACCCCTAAAATTCTGGAAAGAGGTTAGACCTTTATTTGGGAATGATGAGCTTAAAAAGCAAACAAACAAACAAAAAACAGCCAAGATATTGTTCTGATTAAAAGGGAAAAGCTCCGTACAAATCATTGAAAACTTATTATTTGATAAACAGAAAACTAGAAAAATTATTGTTAAAATGGTATGACATTGTTAAATACTGAAAAAAGGATTACTGTAAAACTGCAAAGAAAAAAATCCTGTTCTACACTTCTGATGGGAACTATACTTTTGTTCAGGCATGTTTAGTAGTTACCTAGGCTCAATTTTTGGCAATGTGTCTGTTAGCCACAGACAGTGTGTTTTATCTTCTAGTTACTGTATTTCAGGCTTGGCATTCAAATACAACTGTCGAGATCCTAGATGTGAGGATAAGGCGCCATTTAGAAGCTGTCTTCTTTGGCCACTGAAACAAAAAGTATTTACAACCACAGTAAAAGCTGAGTTTGCACAGAACTTTTAATCATTCTGTATTTTAGTTTTGCTAATGCTAAAATGGAAATAATCATTCTAAGGTACTCATTAGAGTTACTCCAAAAAGCAATTAAGATGACTGTCAATGGCAATCACCTTTAAAAAAAGGACTGTTTGATTGTTACATATTATGATAAGCACAAAGGAAAAGTGAAGTTGAGTTTCATATCAAGGTAGGAGAAGGATTGTTTCAGCTTTCTAGAGTAGGGTCTGAAAAGAAGGTGTCACTTAACTAAAAGGAATGAACCATGTGTTATATAAATAAGCACATATATACTTTTAAGTCTTGTGATATTTACTAGATACTTGTTATCTGCTAACTCTGTGTAAAATACAAAATGTGAGTATGTTTTTGTGTTGACATATCCACAAAGCCCTAATTTAGGATTTTAGGTATAGCCAGTGAACCAGCTATATTTAGCATCCACCAAGTGAATATAGAACATACTTTGCCAATGTCATAAGCAGTGAGTTGACAGGCCCCATGACATTTTTTGGTTACATGTTTTGAGTGACCACATTTTGAGTTACAGGGCTTACCAACCTCATGGCCATAAAAAGTTCTAACGCTCCCACCCTATTAGATATTGCATTTATATCTCGTTTATTCATTCCTGCCTCTACATTGGGTAACTAGGGAAACAATGATGTCACTGCTCAGCGTGGTACTTATTAACGTCTCCATTTAGGCTCATGGTCTTGGAAGCCTACAGCTGTTTAATAAGTCTCACCTCCACCTCTGTAATAAATTCATACAACTGTTATTTTTTTAAGGGGAAAATCGAGGAAACTGTATCATTCTGTTTAGTGCATTATTTGGAGGAAAATGTATATTCTAAAGTATTGTGTTTCTGAAAAATCATCTGTGCATTTGCAGTAGTAGTTTTTTGATGGACAGTGACAACCTTGAGCCAGTTGTGTGACCCGAATTAAATGTTCCCCCTTGGACATGCTCTCCTTGGAGCAGTCGTCCTTCGGCCGGCCTTCACTGCCCCCTTGCTTATGATTTCAGAGGCTAGATCTCTATCTTGTGCTTCTTCCTTTTAATCTTCTTTCCAACTCCATCATGTTGGTAAAAAATAGTTTTTAGAAATAAACTGTAGCCAGGTATAACCCTGAACTTTAAAAAGCCATTTGCCCAGAAAATAGGATAGAAATGAGTTAGCAATCTTTTCAGTGAAATAAGTGAATGGGTACTCAGTACAACTCAGCAATCACTTGTCTAATATGTTTGTGTTCTTAGTTTCCAAAATTATTTCACTCTTCTTTTCTCAAACCTGCTCTCCTCAGCTTTTGACCTGACAATATAAATCACTGAGAAAATAAAACAATCAGATATGAATTGCCTTATTTCTCCACTATAAACCATCAAACCTACCCACCTCCATTCCTGTCTGTACTCTTCCTTCCTTCTGCTTCTAGAAATGAAAGGCCAACCCTGACGCTTGGGCTTGCGATCCTGCCCCCTCTCATTCTCAACTTTCTCCTCTCTCTTGCATGAGTTTTTCCTTCTCTGCTGGACATTTTCATCATCCTATGGGCTACTGCCACCTTGTTTTAAAAAAGCCTTTCCTTGACTCTTCATACCACTCTAGCTACTGGCCCATTCCTCTTCTCCCCAGTTACTGGCAAAAAGAAGAAAGTAGTCACCTGTGTTGATGCTGCTGAGAGGCACCTACAGTTCACTGTCTCCTGCCTCCCCGATCGATCTTCTGCCCCATCACTCCTCTGAAACTGCTCTTGTCAGGGTCCCCAGGAATCCCATCTGCCACAAACCTGTGAGCCCTTAACCTCTTGGCAGCATTCAACACAATTGAATCCTTTCTGCTTTTTGAATACTGATTCTCCCAAAAGCAGAGCCTGGGACAAAGACATGTATGTAGATGCTTTATTTAGGGAAAGATTCCAGGGAGGTAAAGTGAGAGATCACAGAGAAGGAGAGAAAGCCAACACAGGTTGTGTTATGGCCACGGCTATAGGCAACTGGTGGAACCAATGCTTGATTCACAAGACCCTGGTTTATAAGACCCTGGAGAGTCTTATAAATGTGCCTCAGAACTGTCTGTCTGGGGGATAAAAGGGGAGCTGTATCCATCAGCTCTCATCTCCCTCAGCTCAGGGTGGGGCCCCACAAGTGTCTTCCCTGTCCCAGCTCATGCAGAAGTGCCGAATAGGTTCCTTAGGTAAAACCCTGCCAGTTTTAGCTGCCGTGAATTCAGTGAATTCTGGTAGACAGTTTTGAGATCCGTTCTCATCTGGCAGATACCCTGTAGCTTCTCTGTGCTTCCCAGAGCAGATTTTATGGTTGTTGTTGGTTTGTTCCCATCCATTTATATTTTGGGGTCCATAGAGATACCTTGTCACCAAGTTTGGGTATAAATGTAGTCCACAGATTTGCGGTTTTGCTGTCTACTTGCTCTGTTTTTATGGAGGGATTTCGTTTTCATCACCATTCCATCCTCCCATAGTATTCTCAAGGAACTAGTAATTTTAGGCAATAAATCAGCCAAATCTCTCTTTGAGTCAACTATCTGGTTATTTTATTAGAAATGATAAAACTACTTTGGGTGTACTGACATGATCAAATTTTACTTTTGTATGGCTGCTTTCTGGTAAATCAAACTTCTGGGTCTCTTTTCTTGGAGCCCTATCAAAAATGACATCACAGAGCAGCGTATATTGCTCCTAATTTAACACTTTTTTGGATGATTAGATCATAAAATGTTAGAGAAGTGATTCATATCTTTGTAAATCATTGTGTTAAAATATATGATTTCATTTAGTGCATTAATATTGTAAGTGCAGTTCAGTTTCTGACTTCATACACAAGTTCAAATGAATAGGCACATTTACCTCCTGATTAAGTAAAAATAGCGTTCCACATTGATGATTGAACAAACCAGGGCTTTAGAGAGTTATTACTTAAACCTTTGCCTGGCATTCTGCTCAACTTTCCATGCAATTTATTTCATGACTGAATTACCCGTGGCTTTAAAGCAATATTTACCCAGAACCTGTGGTTTTTAAGATAATTTAAGATTCCTTTGCCAGATCACCCTGTCAAGTACAACTTCTTAAGACCATAACAGATTATGCTTCTAATAGTTTTATTGTTGAGTAGATGATATGTGGTAGAGTTTATTTTCACTTAGACTTTTTTGTTCTAAATCAAAGTATAAAATGTCTTTTAAAAGTAATTACAGTGCCATCATAGATTGAAGATGGATTGACAGAGGAATAGATAAATGTATAAATAAATGATGAAGCAAGTATAGAAAAATGTTCATTATAAAATCTAGAGTATAGGTAAAGAGATGTCTTTCAACTTTGCTGTATGCTTGAAAATGTTTATAATGAAATATTAGGGAAAATAACATTATAAACATTAAAACTCTAAGAAAGAGAAATGGAAGACACCTTGGATTTCATTCTAGAATTCCTCGGTTAAAACTGAACCAACTTTGTAAAACCTAGAAGAATTATACTTTGAAAGTGTCTTCTATGTGTATTTAAGCACATTTTAATAACCTTTTTGAAAGAAGTTTTTTAATTTCTGAGTATCTTTATCTCTACTTTCTTTCCTGATAAAATAATTTTTATATTCAATATTATTTTATATTAGTTTCAGGTGTGCAACATAGTGGTTTGACATTTATATAATTTATAAAGTGATACCCCCATTAATTCTCATACCCAATGACACCATACATAGTTATTACAATATTATTTACTGTGTTCCCTGTGCTGAACTTTATATCCCCATGACTATTTTGTAACTACCAATTTGTACTTCTTAATCCCTTCACCTTTCTCACCCAGTCCCCCCAAGCCTCCTCCCATCTGGCAGCCTTCAATCTGTTCTCTGCAACTATGCGTCTGTTTCTGTTTTGTTTATATTGTTCTTTAGGTTCCACATATAAGTGAAATCATATGGTATTTGTATTTCTCTAACTTATTTCACTTAGCCTAATACCCTCTAGGTTCACCCATATTCTCCTGAAGGGGAAGATTTCATTGAAAGAAGAATTTCTTAAAAACAGTTTCTATCACTTCTTTACAGAAGGTCTCTATCCAAAATAGTCTCAGGAAGTAAGTTTCCTTGATACAGGCTTAAAATAAAAGCTAAATTAAAAAAAAAAATGTTTGAACCGGATGCCAGAGATGCTAGTGTAAACTGCACTCCCTCCCTGCACACTCATGCACACCATGGGGCCTTGCCTTTTAGGCAGAACAGTAAGGTTATATTTGGTTAGGGGCATAGGGCTGCAAGATTTTAAAGGGATGATGTCAGCTTTGCCAATCAGCTTTGCCACCTGCCCTTAGAAATGAGCTTAATCTCTCAGGATTAGAAAAATAAAGGCCAGAAATCAGAACTCCTGAATCTTTGGGCACAAGCACAGCTTCTGTGCAGCCTGCAAGTCCCAATGCCCAGAAAGTGAAGGTGGAGGCCATTCTACCAACTTGGCTGAACGCCAGGGGACCTATGGCACCTTGAGGACTAGCAGTTTGAGGAACAGCCAAAAGCATCATCCTTGGCATAGACGTTGACTCAGAGTGAGAGCCTTCAACAGTGGGGTTCATTCAGCCGGTTTCCTGGCCAGTGGTGAGGACCTCTGACTGGGAGAGGAGAAGGTGGTGGGCACCATGGGAGATTCCATTGGCCGATTTCCTAGCAGACAGTGGAGGCTCACTTTGCTGACTCACAGAAGCAAATGAGAAATGCATTGCGTAGTGTATTGTTTGGGAATGAGTTCCCTAAAAGCAGAGCCTGAGGTGGGAATTGTTCAAGTGATTGATTTGGGAACTGTTCTCAGGGGAAGGGCAAGAAGGAAGCAAAATAGGGCAGGGGAAGACAGCCACCCAAGAATGAGTTCTCAGCAGGCATTTGGCTTCAATCCAACCTCACATGAAAGCCCTTACAGTGGTTCTCAACCTTCCTAATGCCGCAACCCTTTAATACAGTTCCTCATGTTATGGTGACCCCCAACCATAAAATTATTTTTGTTGTTACTTCATAACTGTAATTTTGCTACTGTTATGAATCGTAATGTAAATATCTGATATGCTATATGTGTTTTCCGATGGTCGCGACCCACAGGTTGAGAACCGCACCTCACAATTGGTCCAGGTCCCACCTGGAGGCAAGGGACTGGTTTTTACAGTCTGTGATTCAGACACTCATTGGCTGAAATTTAGCTGAAGTGTGGAGGGTTGGAACAGCCTTCCCATTAAAGAGGTTCCTGAGGGCAATTCTTTGGAGAAAAGGGAAGCTGTGCCTTATTAAAACCCAAAGCATAGTAGCAGAGCCAAGTGTAAAAGGAAGCTGGGCAGAGCATCAGGTAAGTCAATACCTGGTACTGATGCTATATTCCTCTTTGGTAGCTAATTTAGGCACAAATGTAAATGGGACCGTCACTGTATTAGGCTGTGACACCAGCTGCATTAACCAAATATTGATCTTAGATTAGCTTTAAGCATGTAGAATAATCAAAATGTTCTTGAGATGAAGGCCAAAAATGGATTAAGTGCTTTTCCTCTGGGGACTATAACTTCATACTCATGGTTAAATAACTTTTTTTTTTACAATATCCAATAAGCATCAATAGTGTAAAAAGAACATTTGATTCAGTTAGCTTACAGGGAATTCAACCCTGTTTCTGTCACTTCTGTGGCTTCAGCTTTAAACCTCTCTGGGCTTTTGTTAAATAAGGGACAATTGATATTTGCTACATCCTTATTACTATTTTGCTTATTATATTTATGAGGCAATAGGGAGCCATTGAAAGCCTCAAACAGAGGCCAATATTTCTAAGATTTCTTTGAGAAAGGTAAATAAACCCCAGTAACCCCATGTATACTGCCCAGAGGAGTGAGAATCAGGGAGAGATACTGAAAGGCTGGCACTGTAGTTCAGGCTTGAAGTAGTAAGGCCTTCCCTGCCTCCTCCCCCAGCTGGACTAGATTTCTTAAAAACAGTTTGTCTCTCTTCTTCCCTGCAGAGCCCTCCCAAAGAACCTTGTGATTACATGTCCAATGTTCATTTTATCCACTAGGCATAAGGCAGGAACCACGCGTACTTCATCATCATTGCATACCCTGAGCTGGACACTGTCCGGAGAGGTTTGAATAAAATAAAGTCTAATTCAGTTGATAGTGGTCAAGAAAAAAAGACGAATCTTGCTATCTGATGAAGGGAAGGAGTCACAGGTAACTTTAAAGCTTTAAACCTGAGAGGACAATAGCAAGGAAGTTGGGAGGTTAGAGTATTAGTTTTCTATTACTGCAAAACAGATTACCACAACATACTGTATTAAAGCAATACACAATTCCTGTGGGTGAGGCTTCTGGGCACAGCTTAGCTGGATCCTGTGCTCAGGCTCCCACCAGCTGCAGTCAAGGTGTCACTGGGCTGATGTTCTCATCTGGAGCTTGAGTCCCCTTCCAAGTTCATCCAGATTATGGGCAGATTCAGTTCTTTGTGATTGCAGGACTGAGGCCTCAGCTGTCCTTTCCCTAAGCAGTTCACAGTGGGATCACTTGCTTCATGAAGGTAAGAGAGTGTCTTTCTTGCTTAGAGGCTTTTCTTTCAGGTAAGGCCTGTACCCTCTTTTAAAGGTCTCACCTGATTAGGTCAGGCCCAACTAGGATGTTTTCCCTTTTGGTTAACTCAGTCAGATAATTTGGGGCCTTAATAATATCTGCTCAGTTCTTTCACCTTTGCCATATTCTGTGGCTAGAAGCAAGTCACAGGTTCAGCCCACACAGAAGGAGAGAGGATGGCACAAAGGATACCAGGGACAAGAATCACAGGGAGCCATCTTGGAATTTGCCAACCACAGCTCAGTCCTTGTCAGTTTGGAGTGTTGGTGGGAGACAAGAAGCTAATGATGGGTGGAAAGTCAAAGTTAGACTTGTAGGTTTGACACAGTTGATGCTCTCAGAGAGGAGAGCAAAGCACCAAAGACTCTTGGTTTGGGGAAGATGTTTACTATTTAGGGAAGTAAAAGTACTTAGCAAAGTAGAGAAAGACCAGCAGAATGTAGGAGAGGAACAGATGACGAAATGTCACATAAGCAGGAAGGAATTTCAAGAACTGGGTGAGTTGAATGTAGCAATCCTCAAGGAAAATGTTGGTAAAGCCATTCACTTGACTATGCAGTGACCTTAGAGAAAACTTGCGGTGAAGTGGTGATGTCAGAGTCAAGGTTGCAGAGAATGAATGGGCCAGGGGATGTTAAGAGGGGTATTCGGTCCAGGCCTGTGACAACTCCCACGTCAGTCAAGGACAGGGCTGGGCCCTGAGTCACTGCTTCTAGATGAGAATGAGCTTCCCCAGGCCTTTTTCAGTCTAGCTATGCTTACATGGCCCTCAGTTAACTTTTCTTCTGGGATGTGTGAGGTAGCACCACAGTTTGCACGCTATTTTGGGACTCTTCTGGACAAGACAAAATGAGACTTTTAGCAGAAAACTCATGTAATCTACCAACTGGGGGAAATATGAGGTAGGGAGCCTTTCTTCTCTCTGAATAATTAAAAGTGAACTCTTCCATATTAGTTCTGGAAGTTGAATTTTTAATGATGAGTAAAAATCTTTGCTTGGTTTCTTTTTGGCCAGGCCTCATTTCTTTCAAGACAGGAGCCCAGCTGCCCTAGCTGTTTTGCAGAAACCAAGTAGAATTCTAAGGAAATGAAATAGTAGGAAGGATTATGCAAGTTTTGGATCCAAAACAGATATTTTAAAGCTCTTGAAATAACCAGCCTTGAAAAAGGGTATCATTAATCAAATGCAGGTTTGCCATATAGAAGCTAAATTTAGTTCTAATGTAAAAAATCCATAAATGAAACTATTTCCCTTTATGATGTCCCAGGATTGTGTCCCACCTTCTCTCCTTTCATTAAAAAGATCAACCTGAAATAATTTTGTCTTATTATGAGACCTATATAGCTAATAAAGGCTAACACAAGTATCATCTGATTCTATCCATATAGCAACAATATTGTCCGATTTTCTTGTATCTTATTTTCATTATTACAAATATTCACTTCCATCACAAAGCAATTTGCATAAGTATTTTCACCACCTATTTTTTCTTTATCATTTATCCCATGTTTAAAATTCCTGCATAGAAAAATAGGATTAAAATGGACAGCTCTAAGTTTATAATCATCTCTGCAGCCTTTGGTATGTTCATCTGACATTTTAAGTAGATTTCTCCATCATTTTAAACCAATGGGGTAAGTGCTGTGCACATTGTTGTAAAGTGTATTTCGTGGCTCACTGAGCTTTTCTGTCTTTAACTTTTCAGTACATATAACTGGATTAAAAATTTGGCTGGTCAGGATAAGGAGAAATACTAGAGGGAAATGGCTCTTAATGGAATCACCAGTGTGCCTGGGATTATAATTGAAACAGAAATGAACATCTTTCTCTGTAGGAAGTTCAAGAAAGGCTTTGTTCCATTTTTACATTGGAGATCATCTGTTATTGTAACCTAGACACCTAAACCCACTCCAAATTCGAAATGTGCCATTTATAAACATGCATGCCAAGTTTCAAACGCCCTTTTTGAATGTTTGCATATAATTTGAACTTGCAATGCCACAGTAAAATACAGTTTCCATTGTATTGCCTTACCCACACCGCATGGGAGCTGCCTCTTTTCTCTGACATCGCTTGAATAGACGAAACATACTTTGACTTTGTTCCGGAAGAAGAATGTTTCTCGGCTCAACTGAAATGATTGCTAGGTATAAGCTGCCAACTTCATTTTCCTCCTGCAGAAATGTACATTTCTCCCTATTATAAAATGTGCTCATAATAGAAATGAGACAGTTCCCAAGAGTGTGGTTATCCAAAGGTAATCTCAACCCAATCTGATTAGAGGCAAGTGGCTCATGCCTCAAAATGCTCCAGGGTATGATTATTTTATGATAACCATACTCTGTATCATGTCTTATTGATTAACTAATAAAGCGTCAGCTTTGCTATTTAGAAGAAATGCCGAGAAACCAAGGGGGATAACTGGTTCTAGAAAGGAAGTGATTCTTTCAAAACACCCCAGCTACCTCTTGTGTCACCTTTTTACAACTTAGGGTGGACAGTGAAAGGTCATTGGTGGCCTATGTTAGCATCTCTTCAGTGTTAAGATCATTCATTTGCTAAACCTGATGCACTTACATGCATTTGAATGTGCCCTAAACGGTAACTCTCTGTGTTGTGAGAGCAAGATGACATTCCTTTAAGGAATGCTATATTTTGTTCCCATCATCCAGATGACTTCATTGCACAAGTCCAGGGAAATATAGATAGAACCTGAAAAATACAGCAACCAGCTTGCCTATGGAAGGCATATGCTGGTAACATCACCTAGCATTGGAGTGAGACGAGCATATGACTAGCAGGCAAGTATTTTATACCCAGAATAGCTTTTGGACTATCACTAGAAATGTGTCCCTTAGCACGTAAGTCCAGCATTCAGGCACCCATAAAATTCTTATCGCTCCCAAAGGCTATGACTACACATCTATAAAAAAGGTGGAGTGGGGCAATTGAAGCAATTACCATTGGTGATTCAATTTAACAACCTCTTTTGTCACAATTACTTTATGTTTTCATTGTAAATATAAGCTTATGGCCTAAATTACCAAATCATCGCCTCAGTATTTCATTTCCTCTTACTATATAGACACAGCTAATATATTCAAATTGAAAATGTTCCAAAGAAATGGTGTCCAGCTCTAGTGCTTGTTGATGTATCTTTTTGATCCATTTTAACTCTCCAAGAAATATAATCTAGTCACTTCTATAACTGGTCTAGAGTCACTGGGTGCTAGGGTCCAGAGATCTCTCTCCCACCTCAGTCCATTTCCTTGGCTATGCATTTCTTATGTGGTCTGAACAGAATAACACTTTGAAAAGCTATACGTAAGGTTAGTTCAATTTATACATGTCTTCTTTACGTATCCCACTATTCACAGAACCTGTGGTATTTTTATCTTCAAAATCCAAGTATTCTGGAGTGGAATTTCTGTACATTTCCTAAAGAGCATTTTATTAGAACCTCTGTCTTTAGGATCTGTTTAGAGTTTGCCATGGAAACCATCCAAACTGTTTTCAAAAAGACCTTAAAACTGACCATTTAACACAACTTCCTATTTACTTGATGTTGTTTCTCTCCCTTTTAAACACAGGGTTTTAATGCTCATCTTTTTTTTTCCTCCTATGATAGTACATTTTTTTAATCAGACCTTTTGTTTGTGTTGTTTGTTTCTTCTGGGTAGGTGCATTCCTTCTAAATTATCTTTGACAATCTTGCTCAGCAGGATATGAGCACTGCCCTCTATGCTCTCTAAGTTAAAGAAATATGGAAATTCCAAAGACTGATGATGACATCTGTCCTCAGGAGAGTTGTACAAGAAGAGCTTCCCCCACTTTTCCTCCCAGAGAGTAAAGAACTGGCCACTTTACTGGTTCTGCCTTCTCGGACATTAGCAGGTTCTGCGATCCTCATGCTTTTCAACCACAGATGGTTGAAGTTCTCACGTTTTTTCTCTTCTGCTTGTACTTACTTAAGGCTTTTATTGTTTCATTCATTTGTTTCCTTTTTTACAATGAGTAGAAATAATTTAGGTATATGAAAACATGTAAAGGTTGTATAGTCTCCTACCTTCTTCTCATGTCTGTGTGTCTGGTTGTTTCCTTTGGCTATGTAGTTTAGTAATTCCCTGTTTAAGTCAGCATAGGCTAAGTTATGCTGCTGTAACAAGCAACTGTGAAATTGTGTCTTCAAATAACAAGATTCATAGTGAAATCATGGGTCAGCAAGATAGGCTCTGCCTCACATGACCTCACTCTAGGACCCAGGCTACCAGGAGCATTGCTGGGCACTAGAGCAGAGAGAAAGAGAGCTCTGGGGAGTCTTGCATTGATCAACAGCCCTGGCCCAGAAGTAATACACACATTACCAACATGATGCACATGATCCATTCAACAAGGACTGCACCAAGGGGACAGACAGTACAGATACGTCAGGGGTCTAGAGTGAGGGAGAGACAGAAACACTTGGTGAACTGCAGGAATGACTATCACATGCCCCCAACTAAAACAATAGACATTTATGAAGGAGCTCATTAGTTTCTTCTCGCACATTACCTAATAAATCCTTACCACACCTCAAAACCTCAGATTAGGGATGTTGTCATTGAACTTGAAAGCTCAAGGAAAGATTTATTAGTTTTCTATTGCTACACAAACTTGGTGGCTTAAAACAACATATATTTATTATCTCATAGTTTCCATGGATCGGAAATCTGGGTGTTCTGCTGAGGCTCTCATCGGGCTGAATTCAAGCTGTCAGCAAGGGCTCTGAGACTTAGGTTCTTCTTCCACTCTCACTGGTTGTTGGCAGAATTTTCTTCCTTGCAGTTGTTGAAGTCCCAGCTTCTTGCTGGCTGTTGGTCAGGGATACTCTGGTCACCCGCAGGTCCTTGCCAGATGGCCTCTTCTACAAGCAGTTCACAACATGGTTGTTTGCTTCTTCAAGGCCAGCAGGAGAATCTCACTTCAGATCTCTCTGCTCTCTCGCATGAGCTCTTCTGATTAGGTCAGGCCCGCCCAGGATCATCTCTCTTTCATTAATTTAAAATCAACTAATTAGAAATTTTGATTACATTTGTTAACCCCTCTGTCTTATAACATACTTATGGAAGTGATATCCCATTATACATACACATTCCTCTCACACGCGAGGGGAGGGTGTTACACAGGATTTCTACACCAGGGGCAGGAGTCTGGTTGTCCATCTTAGAATTCTGCCGACACAGACACAGAGGGACCACATCTGCAATTAGAAGTGAGTCTTAGAGCTGGTAGCATTTAAGATCATCTTAACTGGCTTCACAGAAAAAATTGTTGTTCAGTGAATCGTCATTTAAAACATAAGAAGGAGAGGGGGAGGTAGGAAAGAAAAGAAGGAAACTGATGTTAAATGACTTCGAGCAGAGAGGGCCACAGGGCAGCAATGGAGCCCTGTGTGAGTCAGATCAGCCTCCCAGATGCCAAGCTCCCAAGCATTGCACTGTCTCTTCAGTAGAGATAAGCATGGCATTCTTAGATGGCCCTTGATGGTGTCTCACATTGTATCTCTTTTCGACATAGCATTCCTTTTGAAGGTTTACTTTAAAGGAAATTACTGCATTATTCTTTTCTAAAGAAAAGAACATTGGTTGCTCTGCTTCTTACTCAACTGCCCTAAGATGGCTCATTATTTTATAATATGTGCAGTATTGCCCAGAAGTAATTTTCCTTTTATTTTTGCCCACAAGGTGGAAAATTAAGGTTGAAATACAACTTTATTTTTGCTTTTCCCAGAAGAGGTGACAGTGTAGTTTTTCCTACCTGTTTTCAACAAGCAGTGAAATATTATTTTGGCTACAACTATTGACTCCTTCATCCTATCTTGGCAAAAGTTTTATGTAGAGAGTCTCCTGCACTTGTTTGTGCCGCAGAGGCCATCCTGGGATCTTGTGGGATGGAGGGATATTTCCTCCCAGAGCCTTTGTGACCTGGCCTTTCTACCTGTCACCATTCTCAGATATGCCTTTGCATGTTCTTCCTCTTTTTCTAATTGGAAAAGCTTATTCCAAATTTCTCCATAACATTTCTGCCAGGAAGAAATGGAGAAGCTCTAACAAAAACTTGAGCCTCAGTGGTTTTGATTTTTCTTTGGTCCTGAATAAATACATTGGACAAGGGATACTATACATTTTAAGAGACTTCCTCTTCATTTCATTATTTTCTGTCTTCTCTTGGCCTTTTTGATCTATTCCAATGTGATGAAGAATTTGTAGAACTTCAATACTAAAAACTATTAGGATTATCTGTTAGGTTCACTTTTACAGATCTTTCCTTCTGCCATTTTGTGATCACTGCTTAAGATGAACTAATTAGATAGGAAAGGTGGTGTGTGTGTTTTATAGCTAAATAACCTTAAAGAATCTATAGGGTCCGAAAGCATCCTTTCAGTATTTATTCAACACAAATTCCTGAGTGGGTACTATGAGCATAGCACTGCCCTGGGCATTTGAGAAGAAACATCTGCTTTCTGCCTTCAAGGAGACAAGCTGCTGGAAAGAGCGTTAAGTTTAAAATTATACAGACCATTCTTCCACCTGCTAGGTATAAACCTTATGCATATTATATTTTCCTCTAAGTATTACTTTCTTATCTATAAAATGGGTATAAGAAATCCTATTCGTTTAGATTGTGAATATTCATTGCTTTAACATGCTGGCCCTGCCTACCTAAAGTCCTGGTTATATCTAACACCCCATCTACCCTATACCTGCATCTGTGCAAGTGAATGTGGCTAGACTAGAATAAAATAACACAACATGCTGGCTCACTTCACTTTAAATTCAGGATTGCTAAACTCAACTGGGCCTACTGCTGCCCTGGAATGCGATTTATTTGCTCCATTCTTGCTCACATTCTCCTAGATCAGTATCTTCAAAATGAAAACATGAACATAGAATTAACATGTAATCCAGCAATTCCACTTCTAGGTATTTACTCAAAAGAATCAAAAGCAGAGACTGATGTACAATAATGTAAATGTACTTAATGCCATTGATTGTACACTTAAAGTAGTTAAAATGGTATATATTATGTTATATATTTTTTAACCACAATTTTTATTTAAAAATGACATATGAATACTTCCTAAGAAACTTGTAGGCAAGGAAGTCACTTTGCAGACATACTCTTTCCTAAAACTAATTGGCCTGAGGATGTCTGAGATTCTGGGATCCCCTTTCACACTTGCCCTTCTCTTCTTTATGAAAATAAAAATTTTTAATCATGCATTTCATCTGTTATTATGAATCTCACTATGATGCATGACTCCAATGGGTAGGAAACCAGATAAATAAATCATTTGAAATATTAGTACATGTTGAGAAAATGAATGATCCATTATTGGTTAATACTTATTATTATAGCTCAGTTATTTTCCAATTCTTTGTTTTTAATTAACTGAACAAGGACTAATGAGTTGTCAGCTATAGATCATTAAAAAATAATTTTTGATAATATAAAATATTTATAAGAATTCTATAATTTTGGGATTTTGACAAATAGCTCACAAGTTTCAAAAATTCCATAATTTTGCTTTAACAAAATTCTTCTAAACTAGTTATACAAGTGAATTTATATCCTTTACAGTAATTTAAATTTATGATAAAAAATTTGAGTTGTCACCTTAAGAGGTATGAAGAGATATTTTCAAAATTATTTAGGAAGTATGCAAGCAAAACAAATTTTGATGATTACTAAGTTAGTTGACTACTTGTATTTTTTTCCTCTGTTCGCAAAATGCCAGCTTCTCCCAGGTTCTCTCTATCAGCTGATGACCCTGATTTCTGCTGCACTGAGCAAATTGAAGCATTCAAAAGACATCCTCCACAAACTTCCCCCCACATCTGTACACCTGCTGGCACCTGCACTCACACATTATACCACCCTTCCCGCTCCTATGGGTGAACTCCCCAAGCTTTTAAATAAACAAAGCCCAGGTTATTGTTTCAGCAATTCACCTCTCTCTTTCCTCATCCATTGTTTCCTCTTTACACTGGATCATTCCTATTAGTATACAGATAGGCTATTATTTCCTCTCATCTTAAACAACAACAAACAAGAAAACCTATCTTGATCCACTTTCCCTTGCAGAAACCACCCATTTTCCTCAACCCCTTTATGTATAATTTTATAATTGACAGCAAAATTTCTTGAAAGAGTTATTTATTCTCTATTCTTTGATTTCTCTCTTGCCATTTCCTTTTCGACCCACTTCAGTGGAGTCGCCCTCCCACGACCATTGCTCTTGTCAAGGCCAGCAGCGGCCTCTGCTTTGCCATGTGCCGTGATCAGTTCTCAGCCTCATCTTACTGGACCTACAGGCAGCATGTGACACTCTCTCCTTGAAACGGCTTCTTCACTTGACTTCTAAGACCCCTGCTGTCCTAGAGTTCCTTTCTGGTGGCTCCTTCTGGTCCCCTTTGCCGAGTCCGCCTTATCTACCCAGCTTTTCAGAACTGGAATGTTCCCGAGTTCAGTCCTTGAACCTCTTTTCCGTTTACAGGCCTTCCCTAGTCATCTCAACCAGCTTCATGGCTTTAAATGCCGTCTTAATCTGCTTGCTCCGGGAATCTTCTCTTTCCCTCCAGAGCTGTTCTCCGTCTTTCTCCATCCTGGCCTCTGCCTCGGGAGGTGGCTTGTATGTAATTTATCAGCAGGCCTCTCTGTGCCTTCTGGTTGGTTGTGAACAATGGTGAACAGCGGCAGGATATTAGGGGAGAGAGAAGAGTGACTTTGGAGTATTTATTCCCTCAGCTCCTTCTGTGTGAGGACTCTTGACCAAAGAAGACTCCTCCCAAGACTGCCTTCTGCATGCAGCTCTCTGTTTCCTCTTCTTATAACAGCTGTCCCCCTTGTTCCTTTGGTGTTTGGGACACCCAAGATATCCCGCTACTCTTCATCTTTCCCCACACGCCCACCTCTAAAAATCGACCCTTTGTAAAGAAACCCTCTTTAAATACCCCTAACGTGGCCATGCCGCTGTTTTCTGTTGGGCCCCTGACTGACGCAGTGTAGATGACTTCCACGTGTCTGACTTCGCGCAGGGTCCCTCTCCTGAACCCCGGCCTTCTGTGTCTAGCCGGCCGCAGAGCACCCTCTGAGCGGTCCACTAGAAACATCAAACTTACCACGTCTGGTGTTGAGCTCCTGACATGCCCCTCCAGTCTGTTCTTCCCCACCTTGGTGAATGGCAGTGCCGTCCTTCCCACTGCTCAGGCATACAGCTTTGCACTCGTCAGCCCTTGACCCTCTCCCACCTCACATCTGGTCCGTCAGCAAATCCTCTTGGCACTACTTCTCACCACCCCATCGACACTAGTCTGGCCCAAGCCACCATCACACCTCTTCTTGACTATTGTAGGAACCTCATATATGGCCGCCCGCTTCCCACGTCCTGCTTCACAGGTTCTCGACCCAGCAGCCCGGGGAGTCCTGTTGCACAGTCAGCTCACATGCCTCCTCTGCTCACCAGCTGGGCCCCACTCTGACCTATGTGAGTGGGTCCTGTGTCCTTTGCGATCTCATCTCCTACAACACCTGCCTCTGCTATCTGTACTCCAGCCATCCCGGACTCTTAGATGAAACTGCCTAAACTTGATATCCCTCTGCCTTCAGATAGGCACCGTGGTCAGTTTCCTCGCTTCCTCCTGGCCTTTCTTTCACTTATTTTTTTACTTATTTTACTTACTTATACCAGAATGTATGTTCTGTTAGTACAAGAGTTTTTGCCCCTTGAAGTAGTGTCTGGCACAGAGCAGTTGAATTCTGAGTGAATGAAAACATTAAAAGAGACCTAAATAAATGAGGACACACTATTTTGATAGATAAGAAAAGTCAATATTATAAAGATGTCAATTTTTCTCAAATTGATCTATAAACTCAATGCAATTCCAATAAAAATCCCAACAGAGGTTTTCAAAGACATTGATAAATCGATCCTAAATGTATATTGATGAACACAGGCTAAGAATAGCACTATTAAAAGAGAAAGAAGGTGGGAGAATTAGCTCTTTCTGATATCAACACTTATTTATAAAGTTATGGTAATTAATACAAGGTGGTATTGACTCGGGACTAAACAAATTGATAGTAGAATAAAATAGAAAACCCAGCAGCAGACCTGTGTATATGGAAACTTAATATATGAGAGAGTTAGCATTGCAGTCATTGGAGAAAGGAAGCATAATTTAGTAAATTGTCCTGGGACATCTGGTGATCTATACAGAAAAAGAAATGGAATCCCTATCTCATACCATACACATAATTAATCCCAGGTGAATTAAACTTAAAGGTGTATGGCAAAACTTTAGCATTTTTAGCAGAAAATAGAAGGTCATATTTTTATGACTGTGAAGCAGAGAAGGACTTACTAAAAAGACCAAAAAAGTACTGTCCATGAAGAAAATATTGATAAATCTGCATACATAAAAATGAGAAAAATTTGTTTATTAAGAGACACTATAAAATAAGTGAAAATATGCATTACAAAATGGAAGAGGGTATTTGGAACAAATATAACTGACAAATGATTATTATTCAGAATATATAAATAATTCCTAAAAAATCAGCTAGAAAAGTACAAATATCTCAAAATGAAAATGGGCAAAAGGCTTGAATAAGCTTTCACAGAAGCAAAAACATAAATGACCAATATTCATGATAATATGTCTTATCAGTAATCAGAAAAATTCAAAATCAAATTTGCATTGGAAATTACTAGATTTTTTGAAATTAAACAGTGTAAAACCAAGTGTGCATGAGGATATGGAGCAGATGCAACATTTGCACACTGCTTGTGGGAATGTCAATTGGTACCATAATGGGGAAAGCAATTCGGTATTATCCTGTATATGTGAACATTCGCCTATATTATCAGGAGACCTGTTTAGGAATGTTTGTAACAGCATTGTTTATAATAACAAAAATTAACTTCCCTCAAAGGAACACAATATTAAGAGACTAGAAACCATCCAATGGCCATTTACTGTATGAATAAATAAATTTGTGGTATATTTATACAATACAATATTTTAGAATAGTGAGAATGACTGAACCACAACTACACACTGGCTTTCTTTGTGGTCTTTTTGGCCTGTGTTGCTCCTGTCCCAGCAGGCCATGCAGCCCAGCTCCAGGGTGGGACGGCTAGTCCTTGCAGTGACATCATGGACTTTCAGTGCAGGCCCTTCTCCCTTCCTCATAATATCAGCTTTCACACTACCTGCACCCTACCCTCAAAGCGCTCTGTGTGTGTGTGTGTGTGTAGTGTGTGTAGTGTGTAGGGGAGGTGAAAGGAGGATTTGGAACAGGTTTGGGATTCTGCTAGGAGGAGGAAGAAGGGACTGGGCAGCCGCTACCCACTAATCCAGCGGTTCTCAACCTGTGGGTCGAGACCCCTTTGGGGCTCCAATGACCGTTTCACAGGGGTCGCCTAAGACCATCCTGCATATCAGGTATTTACATTACGATTCATAACGGTAGCAAAATTACAGTTATGAAGTAAATAATTTTATGGTTGGGGTCACAACATGAGGAACTGTATTTAAAGGGCCAGAAGGTTGAGAACCACTGCACTAATCTGTCTCCTGCATGCTGCAAACTCCTAGAGAGAAAGGACCATGTCAAAATCATCTCTGCATTCCCTGAGCACATCTCAAGTATTCCAAAAATATTGAACAAAAGATCAGCCTAAGTAAGACCTAACTGGTCAAATGCACTGAAAGAGAAATCAGGTCAAGAGCCTCTTGCCAGAACCAACACACTCACTGGGAATGCTGATATCTACCGATAAGGAAATGGTGGGTGACAAGTTAGGAAGCGGAGGTGTTTTAAGGGCTTTCTTTGACTAGCAAAACAAAAGCTTACTGGTCAGGGGCTCCGGCCTCCCTGGGCGTGGCAAGGCGTGCAGAACACTGTTGCTTTTTGGTGCAAGTGTCCTGAAATCCTCTGAGGTGGCTCTGCAGTGAGGTGGTGTTTTCCTGATCTTGAAAGGAGCACAGCAGAAGCTTTTGTCCTCCAATTGCCAGGGCAGGGAGCATGGCTTACCATTCAACTGGAACAATATTCTTGGCAGCAGTGCCTTTCAGTAGCTTTTCTCAGCTTGTCCCCTGCACAAGCCAGTCACTTACGGGACAGGCCGGCTGGCACCACAATGCATAGGCACCTGGGCCCACCCACTTGCCCCCCGGTTTTCCAATTAGCCTGGCATTAAGATTTCCTATCCTTCTGGTGATGCCTAATTTGCCACCCCTGTGTCTCAGGAGGTACAGAAAAACCCCTAATTGTCCTGACTTATGGTCAAAAATGTCAAGATCTGGCCAGTGTATTGAAACATTCCGGCCAAAAAAGCCCTCATTGCTGCCTCCACACCGGTCACCTCGTGTGGTTATGTACTTGGAACTTTGCACAAGGGCTCGGCTGAGGGCCCCGGAAGGCTGAATCCAGGCTGCACTCTGCTCCCTAAACCTGGGGTGGGGTTGAATCCTGAGCCTGCCTGGAGGAGGAGTCCTTCTCCTCAGATAGACACCCGCTGCCTGCCTGAGGGGCACCGTTGTCTGACTGGCACAGAGGCCTGGTATTCTCTTCCCATCCTGTCACGAGGTCAGACCCAGAAGCCCTAGGCTGATTTGCAATTGCTTCCTGTCCCAGCTCTTGCTGGCGATGAGACCAAGAGTGTGACCCTGGCCTGTCTTCCTAGCCCTGCTCCTGTGAGCTCTCTGTCTCCCTGACCTCTGCCTGTCTGCAGAGCATCCTCCAGCCCCGGAGGCGCCCTGCCGCGGGGGCCACAGCTGCCCAGCCTCCTCTCGCCCGCCCTCTGGCTCCTCGCCTGGTTGATGCCTGGCCCCCAGCTTGGCCCTGGACTTCCCATGTGTGCCCAGGCACCTCCTGGTTGCTGATGCCATCCCTGGATGCTGCTTTCATTTCTGACCCTGGGCTTCAAAACTTCAGGGCTTAGCATTTTAGCAGCCCCTGGTCGGGACAAGAAGGGATTGTTTCCCGGAGGGTGGAATGTGTCAGTCCAGACCAATAAGACATCTTGGAGCAGCCAGATTTGACCACTGGGGCGTCCTACACATGCCTCTCTTTACGAGGGCCTCTTGGACCCTCTTGTTCGAACATCCCTCCCTCCTACCCTATTTTGGTCTGCAACGACGGAGTTCAGACCACTGTTGTCTCATCCGTGCATCTCCAGATTACAGATGCTCTTTCTCAGTATTGTTTTTAGCAATGTGCTCAGACTCAGTAACATCCTTCACACCTGGACCCAACTCCGAGATCCTCCCAACCCTATGTCTCCCCCCAGAGTCACCGAGAGAGAGAGAGAGAGAGAGAGAGAGAGAGAGAGAGAGAGAGAGCCTGCCTTGGGGGTAAAACCCAGAGATGATTTGGTTGTGAAGCCATATGCAGGATGAGTCAGAAGCCAGCACTGAATGTCCGTTGTTACTGGGAAGACTGGCCCATTCTGTAGCCGAGCTGCATGGCCCGCTGGAATAGGAGCAACAGGCAAGTAGGGCCAGAAAGAAAGCAGGATTGGGGAGGAATAAAAGATGAGGGGAAATGATCCTGTCAAAAGCCAGGCAGAAAGGTCACACTGAAAACTGCTTGGGAGCCCCCGTACCTCCTGCTCCCTTGCTCTGCCCCAGCCCCATTTCAGGGTGGAAACTGCAGAGTCCTGCTCCCTTTCCCCCATAATTCATTCTGGTTACCTGCTCATTCCAACACCTTTTGATAAATTCCTATAGCTCAGCTCGAGGTGCTTTCCTCCGTCACCTTGGGTACTCGAGCCCGCATTGTACTGCCCCTTGCTCCCCACCTTGCTCTCTCCTATGGGGGGATCCCAGCCTTCAGGCTCCACCCCTACATTTAACCCCTCCACCCCTATCTCCAGTCAAGTATGAGCGCCTTCCGGGCTGGGAACTTATCTTGATGCTCCTTTTCTACTCTCCACAGCACCTAACATGATCAGCCAGAGTTTCTGGGAGTGCAGCTGGCGTTTCCATTGCTGTGGATGAAAGATGGCCACGCTGTCTGACATTTCTCCCATCAAGAGGTGGGGTCTGCTTCTTTCACCCTTGAAATTGGCCCATGGCTACTCTGAAGATTGAAGTGATACTTTGTCAGATCCAGGCCTAACCTTGGCTCAGAACCCTGGACCACATGGGGAGACTCTAAAACTACATGGAGAGGGAGAAGAGCCCAGCCAAGCCAACTTGATAGTCTCCCCTCTAATTTTCCAGACACAACTTGGACTCTCCACATGAGACCAGGTACCAGCTGGAAACCACATGAGGGTGGCCTCAATCACTTGGAGCAGAAGAACCACCCAGCTGTGCCCTGCCAGAATTCCTGATCCACAGCATCATAAAATGGTGTTGCTTTAAGCCTCTCTAAGTTTGGTGATCCAGATAACAAGAATATGCAGATGTAACAAATTCTCCAGGTTATTCTTGTGTGTCCTAGAATTTGAGTCAGTGTTGTAAAGGGAGCTGACATTTAATGAGTAAAGTTTTTTATTAAAGAATAGAATATATAAACTCATTTTCTACCTTGTCTGCATATCCTAAGAGAAGGAAGATACGGTAAAATAAAACTTCATCACTTACATTGTTGAACTCATTTTGTTTCTTGGACAATAGGCCAGTTCTGTTTCCGGCACAAACAAGAGAGGGCCTCCAGCTCTCCTGAACTTTTCTAGACAGTCCAGCACCACAGACAGTGTTAATGAACAGTGTGACCTCAACGGAGTGAAGTTCAGCTCTGGATTTAAAACGTAGTGAGTCCTGACAACATTTGGTTTGGACGTATTTTCTTCCACTGTGCTTCCAGGCCCAAACTGAGAAGATTTTCTGTTTCTTTTTTTGTTTGTCTCATGGGAGTATATTTTAAGACCGAAGCCTGTGGGTTTCTTTCAGGTTTCATAATGAAACCTTTAGGCTTGTAAGTCACATGACCGACCACTGCTTTGCCATAGTTTTGGACGAAAACCACAGGACCCTACAAACCCCGCTGGGATTGGTGGTTTTTGTTTTTGTTTCTCAACAAAGCAGTTTGGGCAAGTCTGAGAAATTTTTTGCAGACTCAGCAGAGATTGGTGTGAAACTCAGCATCTCCTTTGGATGCTTCAGCTCAGCGTCAGTGGGTTTGGACAAGCCCCGTGCTTAAAAATGGAACTCTAAAAGCATAAAACCACACAAGCCAGAAATACTTTCCAAAATGAGTTGAACCGAGCTGAAGCTGCTGGCATTCGCGCCCTCTCTGTGCAGACAAGTAGATGTGCCCCTTCCAACTCGATGTCCCACCGGCCTTCAGCTCACTGGGTCTGCTGGGTCACAGGCTGGGCAGAGCTGTCTCTGAGAACAGAACTCTGGCCTCTTCTGATGCTCTTCAGAGGTGGCCCTGTGTTTCCACAAACTCAATAATTCAAAGTCTGGCAAGGAATCGATCTCACCGTTTATGTTATTTCGTTCATCTGAAAAACAAAACATCCACATGGTGGCATCACTTGAGGACAGCTGACAAGTAAATACCACCCCGAAGCCTGCGGCCCCCAAACAGCCGGGGCCATGGCAAGGCTGCATCTACAGTGCTCCAAGTGCTGGTTAAAATACAGATTCCCAGGCAGCCCTCTGAGCCAGAGCTTCTGGGTGGGAGTCCAGGAATCTTTATTTTAATGAGCTGCTCAGACGACTGTATACCTCCAAGTTTAGGAAGCACTTCTGTGTTTAAAAAATATGACACTTCTGCTTCTGGCCCAGATGGAGTAGCAGGGATCAGAGGTCTCCTCCTGCCTGAAACAACTGGAAAGCGGGCCGGGTTTACGAAGGAATGGACTTCGGCAGCAGAGGGTGTGACTGCCGAGAAGGGGACCAGTGAATTTTTAGATGCCAGAAAGGGGGAGTCGGGCAACACTTGGGATGTGTTTATAAAATATGTTTATAAAAAGAGGTTACCAGGAGGTGATTTCGTTTTACTCTACAAAGGACTCTCACTCACTGCCTAGGGGAGTCATCCACAGTGAGGGCCCGCTGAGCGGCCCAAGGTCCTTCCTTCCAGTGGGGTATTCGGCAGCAGGGTGCACCTATGAGCTGCAGACTGAGGAAGGCCAAGGCAGGGACAGGTTTACAGTGTGCTCTGGTTTGTGTTTTTAAATAGAGATATTAGCATACTACAACACGCAGGCTCTTTCTGTAGGAACCATGAGAAAGTGGAATGCTGCTTGTTTCTGCAGCACTGGGCTGGCAAGCTGGGAAGGAGATTCATTTCACTGGACACTTTTTGCACTGTTCAAATATCTGACAACATTCGCGTAGTTTGCTTTCAATAAAAAAAGCTAGTTAAAAAATAAGAAAAAATCAAGGTAAATGTTTTCTCTTAAGGATTTCTTTAAATATTTAATCAAATTTTATTGGATTTCTACATACTTCCTATCATATAACTTTAGAAAACATCGACCATTAACCCTTAAAGTAATGGTTATAATGTGCGCCTATGCGATAATTCTATGTCATTCAGAATTTATCTTTTACTCATCTGGCATATAATACAACAGATTGCATCAATATTGTGTTTCAACTTGTTTGAAAGACAGGTTGTTGTCATTGTTGCCTGTTCATTTCCAAAATATGAGTCTGAAATTATTTAATTGTTCTTGGGGTCTGACACAGTCCCTGACAATGCCCACTATCAATTATATGGTTACATACACATTCCTGTAGTTGTTTCTAAAGTCTACAAAGTTATTCTTTTGTAGATGCCTAAGTGTCAGCAGTGTAAGGTGTTTCTAAGGTCCTTGTTTGCTCTGTGTATGGGTGCAGGTAAGATGAAGAAAAGCTTCTGGGTTGGAATTAAAGCGCTTTCCTCGGCTCTAGCCACCATCCCACTGGATGACCATGTTCAGAACTCTGGGTGGGTGAGCCCTTCTTAAGGGCATCCTGCGTTCCACTCAATGTTGTACTTTTCTGTTCTTTTCTTACAGATGTGGCATATGCATATTTTGTTGTTAAGCAAGAGAGATGAGCTATATGAATCATTTGAAACTTTGCTTGTGTGGACAAGAATTTTGGGTGTTTAAAGAATTAAGAGGCCCAAAGAATAGCTTTAACCAAAGAACTAATGTCAAATAATGCGATTCCGGCAATCCAAATAACTAATTACCATTCTTCTAAGCTTCTGATACTCCACTATGCTTTCTCTACTCATGTGGTGCCACCACTGGCACAAACAAGGCCAGTTTCTTCTCTCAAATGCGGGAGGAAAATGTGGATGCTTGTGTTTGCTTCAATTGGCATAAACACTGAGAATATACGCAAGGAACTAACAGTATGTTTACCTATAAGGAAAGAGGGAAGAGGAGAGAGGGACCGGAGTAGATTGGGACAGTCCTCTCAATATATATCATCATCTTATATAATAAAAGCCTAATATGCAAATTGACCGAAAGGCAGAACAACCGGTTGCTATGACAGGCACTGACCACCAGGGGGCAGACGCTCAACACAGGAGCTGCCCCAGCCTGCAGGCCCCAGGCCAGCCAAGGCAGGTACCAGCGGGCCCCACCCACTCCCGATCACCCCGCTGAGGGAGATGACCAGTGGCAGCAGCAGCAGGGGGAGGGGCTGGCAAGCAGGTGGCACCAGGCTGGCCAAGGCGGGTACCAGGGGGGCCAACCCCCCGATATCCCCGCTGGCCGCCCCACAGATCGGCCCTGATCGCTGGCCAGGAATAGGGACCCTACCCATGCACTAATTTCATGCATCGGGCCACTAGTATATAATAAAAGGCTAACATGCAAATTGTCCCCTGGATCAGGAGTTCAACCAGGAGTTCAACCAGGGGGCAGGTCTGGCCAGCCAACTGCCTGCAGCCCTCCCTTAGGTCGGCCCAGCCCAATTGGCCCAATTGGGGCAGGCTGGCCGGAACCCACCCATGCACAAATTCGTGCACCGGGCCTCACATTTTTGTATTGTTTCCATATTGGACCATGTGAATGTATCACTGATTTTTAAAATTAAAGAATATTACTCGAAGTTTACCTATAATAATAAAAGCATAATATGCTAATTAGACCAGCCAGCTGAACGACCTTCTGGACAAAGCCAGGGCTCGAGGGCCGAGCCCCTTGCGCGAATTTTGTGCATTGGGCCTCTGGTCTTTTCATAAAAGCTTTATATAACATGCCTAAAACTGGGTCCAATGGGTTGAAATTGCATAAAGTGCGTAAAAATAACAGGAAACTGAAACTCAACCCCCACCTCCCTCCTCTTCTTATCAATTTAGATGAAAAAAGAGCACAAGAAATTGTATCAATGATTTCCTCTGGCTGCCATTTTCCATGGCTTACATCCGTTGAGTCTATGGGTTAGAAAATTTTGAAAAACAAGAGACAAAATTTGACTTTGTGTAATTTTTCCTTTTGGAGACATTTTGGGCACCTCTGTGTACATGTTAGGATAATAGAGGTGAACAAAACAAAGAGGATCCTGGAAAGAAAAAGATTGTGTGTGTGTGTGTGTGTGTAAATGTGTGCACGCACATGTGTGCAGGGGGCTGGAGAAGATGGCAGAGAAGGACTGGAAGTATTTCCCAGTGTAAACATTAAAGGTTTAATTTTTGCAAAGCAGCTTTTCTGGTGAAATATTGCTGACTGTATTTGGAAGTTGATAATATAATTCACTTCTCCTCTGGGCATTGTGGGTATACTATGATTTTCTTGGTTGAAATGCCTCCCTCCCCATCCCAGAATAGTAGAAAGACTGAATAATTTCATATTGGACACTTTCCCTTTCAGGGAATAATTTAAGCGCTACCATATGTCTTCTTATTTTGTCCTTCTACTGTCTCTCAAACCACTGGGCTTTGAAAATGGAAAGACAGCACGAACACGGGGGAACACACCGGAGGGGTGTGTGTGTGTGTGTGTGTGTGTGTGTGTGTGTGTGTGTGTGTGGTTTAAAATCGCTCTGTAGTGATGGCCCAATCCCTAGGCCACGGTAATTACCCAGGAAGGTGTTCGCAGATATGCTCCACTGAAGGGGAGTGATAACAACCTTCAGAAACTGTTTAATCCCCAGGAACTGAAATCGGTCGGATGGCGGTGGCCCACGGCTGGAAGGAATAATCGCTGAAATTAGACCCGAGGAGGAAGCACGCTCGCTCCCAGCCGGTGGCGTCCCCGCAGCTCAGATCCAGGTACTCTGCCTCTTACCTGAGATGAATTCTGGAGAATTTCCCTCCGTCACAGCTCGCTCCGGGCACGCCTGGCGGGGCGGTGTCTCCCCGCACGCTGTGTGGCATTGTTGTCCCCGGCCGCAGGGAGCTGCCAGGTTCCCAGGAGCAGAGCCTGTGTCTGAACCCTCGGTCAGTCTGGAAACCATTCTGGTCACCTGCGCGCTCAGGGCTCCCTGCCTGGTCCCCGCACGAGGAGTCACGCAGCGAACCTGACTCCCGTCGGCAGTGCGGAGGGGAGCTCAGATCCGAGGCCATCCATGTCCTTCACTTGAAAAGCCCAGAGACTAAGTACATTCACGTCAGCCGCATTCAGCAGATTATTCAGGAAGCCTCTTATCTCATAGAAAAGCTGATCAACTGATGTAAATTATCAAGAGATTTATTTCCAAGATCCTGCGAAATAGAAGAGCATTCTTATGGGCCTGTAGCACTTTCTAGGCTTCACCCAGCATTCTTTAGCATCCTGCCATCAAGAACAGCAGTCCAGCCCTAGACAGTTTGGCTCAGTGGATAGAGCGTCGGCCTGCGGACTGAAAGGCCCCAGGTTGGATTCTGGTCAAGGGCATGTTCCTTGGTTGCGGGCACATCCCCAGTAGGGGGTGTGCAGGAAGCAGCTGATCCATGTTTCTCTCTCATGGATGTTTCTAACTCTCTATCCCTCTCTCTTCCTCTGTAAAAAATCAATAAAATATATATATTAAAAAAAAAAAAAGAACAGCAGTCCCGCCCTTTTCATAAACCCCTAAACCCGGGCGGGTTGGTGACCGCTTTGACCAATGAAGTGCGGCAGAAATGTCCCGTGCGGCTCCCGGGCGAAGCGGGGAAGGGCCCGGCCGCTTCTGCTCCTCGGGATGCCTGCTCTGGCAGCAGCCCCTGCGCCGAGGGGTCCGCCTGCCCGAGGAAGCCACCTGGCAGGGGCTGGTGACAGCCCCGCGGGGCCTCCAGCAGCCGCGGGCCCCGCTGCCCGCCGCGGAGATGGCCGGCACTGAGCCTCCAGGTGGCGCCTTCCCCACCAACATCCCCTGCAACCTCGTGAGAAACCCCCTGCGACAGCGAAGCAGACAGGCCCTTCCTGAAGTCACACCCCACAAAACCATTAGATTTTTTTTTTTTTAATAAATTAGTGTTTGGTGCACAACACTAAGTTAAAGTGTCATTTGTTGCACGTGCCAACGGGAGGCACGGTCTCCTTGGACGCACCTTCGCATTCCAGCTGCCGGCTTTCACTTCTGAGCGTTCACACGCGGTCGCTTTAGTCCGTTTTCCTTTGGGTTTATCTTTCCACACCCTGCACACAGGCACAGCGACCCACAGACACAAAATCGATTCAGTGAGGCCATCGTTCAGTGAGTCTGAGCCCCAGATCGCTGAGGAAGCATGGGTCCGATGGGATTGAGCTTCTTGCCCAAGGTCATGCGGCTAAGGGGTATCCCAGCTGGAAGCAAACCCTGGTCTCTGACAACCAGCCTAGTTCTCTTACCCACTAATTAAGTTCTCACCCACCTCATAAAATAAAATGGCTCCTTCCTTTTCTAGCCCAGAGGCCATAAACTGGAGGTCCCTGGGCGCAGTCTCTCATGGGCCTCCTAGGGGTGACCAGCGCGTTGCCTACGGCTGGGCTGCCTGATGGGAAGCCAGGGCTGGAGTGGGAAGTGCCTGCCAGAGGGCCTGGCCTACCCGCCTTCCTCCTCCTTCCTCCTTGGCCTATGCTGAAGACCACATGTTAATTATGGTCAGGGTGCAGGCGGGTTTCCCGAACGTGCTGGAAAAATGCCAACCCCCTCCCCCCGGCCCCTCTATGTTAGACCCTCCTTACAAAAACAAAAGTGTTTTCGGTGGTACGTTGCATATTTCTGAATCCAGCTCAAAAAGATGAGTGGTTGGGACAAAAGACCGGGAAAGTCTCTGTGAGGACTGGAGCTGGTTAAACGCGAGGAGTGCGGATCTGTGTGTGTGATCTGCCGCTCAGGGCCCAGGCAGGCTGTCATTAATACGCGCTCAGCCGCCCACTGCCCCAGAGTTGCCCCAATTTTTCTAAGCCCTGCAGCATTGCCGTTTCATTCGTCTGGCGAGGGAATTAGAGCCAGTGACTAAGGCCACCACCCTGCGGTAATGATACATTTCTAGTCCCTTCAGGGATCTTGCCAACCACCAGATCTTCCTCCACCCCCAGCTACCACCATTCTCTGACCCAAAGCGTAAAGGCTGATTAAAAGTCTTTGACATGAGGTGTGGTTTAGTTCAATATGTACTGTTGGTTCTGCAAATAAGCTGGTGGGAGGTTGACTATGCATGTTATGTGCCATATGCCACTCTGTGGCTGGCATGCAGTGGGACGCCTGAACGGCAGGGGAGGGGAAATGCATTTTCTTTCTACTTTTGAAACACAGGCTTGAAAGCAAAACAAAACGAGTTTTAGAGAAAAAATATCACATAATTACAGTTTTGTTCATCCTTCCTGGATCCCTCATACGGTATACTGTTTGCCTCTCAAAAAAGCAGCAGCAGATTCAATCGACCGCAGATTCATAAAATCATGTTCAGATAAAAGTAACTCACTTTGTGTGCTGGATATAGTCTGGGAAAGTTATGTGTAAATTGAATTGTTGCAAATTTGGTCATATTTCACATATTCTCAATTTAAGTTGGTCCCATTTTGTAAAGCAAATAATAATTCTGTAATGCAAAAAAGTCACTCCCCAACTTATTTGTTTTGTAAGTTTAGGCTATTGTGCTGACCTTTTTTTTTCTAAATGCAAGATGCACCTATAGATAATGGCAGGCAGTAAGACTTTAAAGTAATAAAACAAAAATTTCAAATATAAATAAAAGTATTTTTAGTTTTAGAAATTTAATCTAGGAATTTGGATTTTTATTTAAAACTTTTTTCTAAAGTAAGAATGTGCCTACCCCATAGTAAAGCATTCTGGCACCATGTAGCAAAATAGTGAATTTATCCTTTGGATATAAGAAAACAATTGTGTAAAGATGTATGGACCAAAAAAGTTGACTGTGGCATTGTTTATAATAATAATAAAAAAAGGAACCTAAAATGCCATCAATGGAGAAGTTATTGAAATAAAAACAGATTACTATATTAGCATGCAATATTTGTGTTGCTGTCAAAAAGGGCAAAAGAACCAGGATGAGATATCATGTTCACCGACCATGTGGGCAACAATTTGAGCGAACCTCCTGTTGGTGAGTGTGGGGAAGGCGATCAGAAGTGGTATGACAAGCACCTGAAACACTTCCTCACTGGGAGTGCCGAGCGGTTTGAGTACCATCAGTCCACAAATGCTCAGGAGACTGAGATGCTATCATCAGTGTGACATGAACTTGAATTATTTACTTAAAAAAAAATTAGAGAGCTATTTTTATATATTTAAGCGATTCATAAAATATTTTAAAGAATTATACTATTTAATGAGCAAATATTCAAGTTTAATTTTTCTAAGATATTTTCACTTACTATTTTTAAAGAGAAAAATATGTATTTGGCTTTCAGAACAAGTTCTAGAGAAGATCATTTGATGTATTAAAGTTGGGCAGTGGTTTTGCTACATTTACCAATACTCAGTGTTACCCACTTCTTTGGTCTTTTTCAGGGGGAGGTATACTTGCTCTTTAAACTTATTTGATTAGAATAAGTTGAGAATTATTTAGCAATTTATGGAAATGAACTGTTATTTAACACTAGAGGCCCAGTGCATGTATTCATAGGTAGGGTCCCTCAGCCTGGCTGGTGATCAAGGCCTATCGGGGATCCAACAGGCCAGGGAGGAGGGACCCTGGAAGGTTGACCTGCCAGCCCCCTCCCCCCACCAGGGCCAATTGGGGGGTGGGCCAGGGGGAAGGGTCATGGGAGGTTGGCTGTGGGAGGACACTGACCACCAGGGGGCAGCTCCTGCGTTGAGCATCTGCCCCCTGGTGTTCAGTGCGCATCATAGCGACTGGTCAACCGGTCATTCTGGTCGTTCCAGTCGCTCGGACATAACGGTTGTTTAGGCTTTTATATATGTAGGTGTTATCCTAAAGACTTTCATTTGGTTACCAACTTTCTTTTTGGTGTGTGCATAGTATAGGAAAACAAGGATAGGGAATACTCTTCAATAATCTCACCATCCTAACTTAACACTTTTTAAAATTTTTTTCTTCCAGGAATTTTTCTTAGAATTTTTATTCTTTTAAATACAAAACACTACAAACACACAAAAAAATACAATAAATAATATAATAGAACTCCTGTGTGCTTCTTATAGCAAATTAGCTACTCTGAACATCCCTTCACTTTTCACCACTCCTCCTGAAAGCCAAGTGACAGAAAGCAAACGGTCTGTTGAACTAAAGACGTAAAATTCTGCATCTTCAGGGCTATTCTTCTGATTATTTATTCAGTTGAAGATTCACACTGACTTTTTAAAAATACAATTGTTCCCACTTTGAAATACACCTCTTAAGCACGTGAAACACACACGCACACACACACACCCCTAAAAATGCTAAATAAAATACCAGAATTAAAAACTATTTTTAAATGCATCACTGAGCTGGTAGGAGAGAAAAAAATATTTAGTGACTAATAAAGTGAAAGCAGGAATCCTGAATATTCTGAATGCTTTGAATTTCTTTTTCTCTATAGAGGCATCTGTAGAGCCCTGCTGGCATTAAACTTGGGTGTTGATGGTGGCATGGGATAGTGGAGACCAAGGCCATGGCCCAAAGTCTAATTGGAGAGCCTCTCATAAAGCTATGACTCCACAACTGCAGTACTTGAGTGAACTAGCTATAGAGCTGACGGTAATAAGGAAACTCGTTTATGCTTTGTTCTGGGTGGAGGAGAAAAAAATCTCCCTTGAAAATTCATAAAAAGCAAACCCTCACAAGGGTTTGTGGTACGCTGCATATTTTTGAATGCATAATTCCCATTATCTGTGAGAACCAAAAAACCCCAACTCAAGCTAAAATTTAATTTTAAAGCATTTTCAGGCTTTAGTTGCTTCTAGGCACAAAGCAATATTCTTTGGAGGAGCCCACCCTCAAATCAGACCTCCAAATATTCTTATGATGAAAGATGAGAATCTGGCCTGACCGTCAAAACTCACAAAACACACAAGCAATCAAGACACCATAGGGAATATCCCAGACACATAATCGAAGATGCAGGCCACAAATGATTCTGAATAATATAATTATCAATCATACATAAAATGGATGTATGTTTAATTGGCAAACAGTAAAAATAAAGGGGATTTAAAATATATATGGAAAAAGAAAACAAAAATAATGATCCTGAAAATTTGCAAAGGAAATAGAATTTCTAAAAATAAAAAAAATATTATCATTGAGATTAAAAGTCCAATGAGCTCCGCTAGTATGGCTCAGTGGTTGAGCGTTGACCTATGAACCAGGAGTTCATGGTTGGATTCCCAGTCAGGGCACATGCCTGGGTTTTGGGCTCCATCCCCAGTAGGAGGCATGCAGCAGGCAGTTGATCAGTGATTCTCTCATTGTTTATGTTTCTATCTCTCCCTTTCCCTTCCTTGCTGAAATCAATAAAAATACATATTAAACAAAAACAGTCCAAATGAACTGGTTAAACAGAAGATTGGGCACAAAGATTGGGCATAATGTAAAACAGAAAGAGATAAAAGTATGAAAAGATAGCTAAGAGACTTAGAGAGTAGATAAGCTCTTACAAAAATCTAATAAGAATTTCTAATAAGAGAAAAGACTCCAATAGTAATCAGGGAAATGCAAAGTGAAACAACAATGAGATGTCATTTTACCTGTCTTATCTTGGTAAAATTGATAATACCACGTTCTGGAAAGGATATGAACAAATAGGAACTAGTATGCATTGCTAGTGGGGTATAAATTGGCATAATCACTTTGGAAAGCCATTTGGCAATAACTAGGAAAGCTGAAGATGTATCGAGGTGCTGACCCAAGATACATTCTCATTTGTGTGCCCAAGAAAATCCAGACAAGGATGTTGTAATCACACTGCCTGTACTAGCCAAGGTGTGACATGGCCTAATTATGACTTTTTTTTTTTTTTTTTTCAAATCCCTGCATAACCCCATTCTGCAGGAAAGGAGCACATAACAAGAATCTAGTCATTTACAGAGCCTGGGGACAAGTTCTGCCTTTTTCACTTCAGCAGGGGGCAAGTGCACCTGGGAAGAGATTGAAATTTAGGACTGAGGGAGTTCTGAGGATCATCTTGGTCATTCATTCATTCATTCAACTAATAATGACTGGAAGCCTGTTCTGTAGCAGGTCCTAAGAATGTGAAGGGCCCATCCCTCCAAGCTCAAGCCAGTTCTAACTTTTTGGGGTGTGATGAGACTGGATCTGTGCATCCTCGAACCTGCTCTTTCTCCCTCTGAATCTCAACCTTCTGGGTGTTTCACTGCACATTAGCCTTCCCTCCAAGAGATAGTCAGGAGTAATGAAAAAAGAGCACAGTTCCTTCTGCCTTTTGTTAGGAAGGGAAAGTGGAAAAGGCCAAAATTCTTCCCTCTCCATCCTGCAAGGCCCTGCTCAGGCTGGTGCTTGACTACTACCGCTAGTCTTTCTTTCTCAGTTCCCAGGCCTCATTTTCTATAGCAGTCACTTGGCTATTAATAATATACTTGCAATGGCATTTAATGCAGTGGTGTTTAAATTAGAGGTAAATTTCTCATTGCCTGAGCATGAGTTTTACCAGAATGGCCAGAATGACTCTCTACATTTTCTCACAGAATGAGTCTACATTTTCTCACAGAATGAGTACATTTTCTCACAGCACACATAGAAAGTACTGTACACAGTCATTTTGAATAAAGGTTTCTTTTTTAAAAATGAATACATAAGTGAATGGATGACTTAAGCAAAAAATTGGAAATTAACTTTTAAATTTATTTACTGATATAGTCCCTTGTCCCTGTTGTAGGACCCTAACTCTGATGTCAGGTTTTGGATTTTTTTTTTTTTTTTTTTTTTAGAGAGAGAGAGGGAGAAACATCAATGTGAAAGCGAAACATTGATCGGCTGCCTCCTGTATGCCCCCTTACCAGGGATCCAGCAACCTTAGGTATGTGAGACAACGCTCAACCCGCTGAGCCACACCAGCCAGGGAGGAGGTCATTTTTTATGTGACAAATACCTCTAACTGGAAATCCTTATGTGGATCAGAATATATCATGCTGCATGTAGCTGAAGCGTAGGTGGAGGTTTGGGGAAGCACTTTGTCCTACAGCTATGAAATTTGGTATCTATCTTCTTTATGATCCCATAGAATTAGCTGCATCTAGCAAAATGAGACAGTATCTCCTAAATCAATGTTTCCATATACTTGAATATACTCTCAATAGGCCCATTCAAAGCATCTTTAAAACCTTAATTTTCCAATATCAGATCTTATTTTTAATTAAGGCTTAACTTCCCCTCTCCCTTGCATCTCCACTGAAGGATTAGGCCAGGCCACATCACATCTGGCTGGGCCTGCGACGTCTCGGGGATTTATGAATGACAAGCTATATTAGAACTGGGGTCGTGTGCAGTCATCCTGAAATCAGAAGCTGAATGCTCCCTTCCTGGCAGCGTGGGGTCTGGGTAAACAAGCCGTCCAAGGCGGCACCAGCTCTTCTCTCTCTCTCTCTCTCTCTCTCTCTCTCTCTCTCTCTCTCTCTCTCTCTCTCTCCAGAACCGTGTGCTTCATAAAAATGCAAAACCAAAATCCCTGGCATTCTCTAACGAGGGAGCTGTCATCGAAGCAAAGCTATTTCTTTCTTAGCGTTGGTATGAGAGGGCAAGGGAAGGAGGAGGCTGGAGTAGGTGTGAGGGAGAATCAGGAGGAGACAGGAGGGCACCGTGAGTTCACCAGCACGCGAGACTGCCCTTCCTGCCCTTCATGGAAGGGCAAGGTCATGGGCCTTGTCTGTCTGAGTCCCCACTCATAAGCTGAAAAATATGCAAACGCGTGAGTTCACCCAGAAGTTCAGACATTCTTGGGGCATGACAGAGAATTATTTTGAAAACATACAATAAGATTCTTGAGGGGCTGGTTTGTCCGTCAGCAGCAGCCGAGTCTCTGGGAACCGGGAAGCCTTTCCTGAAGCCACTGTGGTGACCGCGGGTCACGGCGGGTGCTTGTCTCCCTGTGAACAGGGCTGTCTGTGTCTGGTCCATGAGACCCGCTGGGCAGCTCGGAGCTCTCTTCATTTCCTTAGTGACCACTGCCACCCAGGCTGCAGCCACTGGGACTCCCGGGGTCGCGCCCTGGCTCCCGGAAGCCCTGGGCTTCTGCCTCCTCCAGGGCAAAGCGCTAGAAAACAGTGAGAGAAAAGCAGATATCCCCAAAGATGGACTAGTATTTGGGAGAGACGGGCCTACAGATGACACTAAACGCCACCCTGAGATAAAACATGTAAAGGGTTTTGAAAAATTCTAGTGCTACGTCCATAAAAGATAATGCTATTCCTATCTAACCGCATGGCTTAGTGCATCCACCAACTACAGGCGCTGAGCCGTGGATAAGCTGGCCTTTAAAAACAACCAGTCTGCCTTCCCTTCTCAGAGCTCCTGATCCCTCACGCAGCTTGTGGAAACTCGGCTAGACTTGGTGAGGTATGGCGGGTGGCAGCATGCAGGTCAAGGCAGGGACCTTTACCTCTTACCAGATAAGAGATAAGATAAGAGATGAGAGAATAGAAAGTGGCACCTGAGAGTTCACATTCATGTGCTTCACGTTATGATTTTCAAAGCACTTTCGCTTTGTAGCCCCAGAACCCCGTGGAAGAGGTGGGGATTATTCTCTCCGTTTTCCAAGTAAGGACAGCGATGCCCAGAGAGGTGGCCTGGCTCGCCCAGGTCCCGGGGCGGTGGCGGGTCCGCCATGGCTGTGCGGTCAGCGGCCTCTAGGGAGCGGGCAGAAACGCGGCAGGATCTCCTTGCAAACCCAGAGAGTGAAGCAGGTGAGCACCGCAGGGGCCGAAGTCCTTTCCCTGTCGGTGGCTCCCACAGCACTGCACAGTGAGCCTGGCCGGGGCGGGCTTGACTGGCCCCCTTCACACGGCGCCCGCCGCCCCTCGGCTCTCAGAGCCGCACGCTCCTGAATAATCTGGACAAAGGAGCGCTTGCTCCAGTATCAGGGCAATTGCAACATGCTAATATTCGGCGCACTCAGCACTTTCCACCCAGATGTTATCTCATTAACCTTCTCGCGTCCCAGCGAGGCGTGTGCTACATGCAATGTTGCTGCAGCCTCCGCTGCTTTAGGAAAATAGTCCTCCCTGGCCCGGCATGATCCTTCGGCTCTGCAGCTGTTGTGCTGGGGCTGTGGGCCCTGAGGTGGGATTTATCTGTAAAGGAAATGACTGACGTGCAAGTGGCAATGCTATACCGATTGCTGTGTTCTGAGCCCAGGCAGTTAGAAGTCTCTTTTTGCTATAAACGGGGGCATTTGCTTCTCTATGATGATACTGAATAATAAACGTTTTAAACACGTCTGTCACTTAATTCTTACATTGTTGGAAGTAGGTATTATCCTCTTTTTATAGGAAACCGAGGTGGCAGAGTAGGAGGTGTACCCAGATCTGGAAGACTCTCCAAAGCCAAGCTGCCTGTGCCAGGGTCCTGGGTAAGAGGCCCCTCCCTACTTTGAGCTCAAGAGAGTGAGGACCCCACAGCAAGTCTAGTTGCCACCAACTAAATTTGCAGCCTTCCCTCCATGCACTGCCAACACCAGGGAGAGAGGAGGTGAAGGGTGGGGTATGGGGCAGCCGGGCTCACAGCTCCTCCCAGCAGCTCACCTGGAGGACTTTCCAGCCCCACGGGCTGTTCCCAGGGCGCCTGAGCCGGCAGGGCGTGCGTGCCCCAGTGCGGTGGAGAAGCAGGCAGGGCGTGAAGGGAGTCTCACAAACCGAGAAGAAAGGAGAGGAGAGAAATTGGAAAATCCGGGCAAAGGAAGAGGAGAAGGGGGGCTGGGAAGGAAACCCGCATTCGCTGCCGATTCCTGTGTCAGCTCAGACTCTGGCAGTGAAAGCCTCAGTAGAAACAGGTCTGGTAAGACCCAATGAGTCCTTGTTGCTTGGTGTTAGAATGAGCTTCAGCACACAGAGTCCGCATTGTCGGATTTGTCCCACCAAGTCTAGAAGGAAAAGAAATGCCTCATCAGCAGTCTCAGTAAAAGGAGGTGGTGTTGTGCATGTGATCAAATCAATAAGAGCAAACCTTTAAACACCGATTTTGATAGACCTTTATTGTTTTTACATTAGCTCCTGGGGTTAACATGAGAGGCTTGCTAATAGTTTTCATAGAAAATTGATTGTAAGAGGAGAGGTAGTTTATGGTCCCAGGTTCATTAGGATCCACGCCTGAATTTCACAGCTTGTAAATGAACTTGCACTACCATTTGTTTGAGTAGTTCCTTTAGCCCAGGCCTTGGAATCAGGAAAGGGGGGGTGGGTGGGGTGGCCCTAAGCAGAGGGCTCTGCACCTGGCTGCCAGGTGACTTGAATACTGTGTGTACTTTGGAGTGCTGACATGGTAGAGAGACTCGCCAAATCCAATACTCATTTTTACATTCTTTTATGGAAAAGTGGACTCAGATTGGGATCAGCCCTAGTAATAAACACCCCGGAAATAATCAGCCACCTTCCCCGAGGCTACAGTTCTCATGAATGTCCTGGTTGTGGGCATGTGACTAATCGCAAAGCTCTGATAAGTAGTGTGTGTTCAACGTAAATTAAAAACTGGATGTTGGACTGCCATTTGGCCTGATAGTGCTGAAGCAGGTATTTCCAGCTTTGTCAGATCAAGCTTAGAGCCCTGCGATTTTCAACCCGGGTGCCTCAAGACTTTTTAAAACATGCAGTACCTGACTATTTAGTCAGGGGCACTGACCTCTTTTCCCTTAGAGCAGTGGTTCTCAACCTTCCTAATGCCGCCACCCTTTAATACAGTTCCTCATGTTGTGGTGACCCCCAACCATAACATTATTTTCATGGCTACTTCATAACTGTAATTTTGCTACTGTTATGAATCGTAATGTAAATATCTGATATGCAGGATGTATTTTCATTGTTACAAATTGAACATAATGAAAGCATAGTGATTAATCACAAAAACAATATGTAATTATAGATGTGTTTTCCGATGGTCTTAGGTAACCCCTGTGAAAGGGTCATTCGATCCCCAAAGGGGTCGTGACCCACAGGTTGAGAACCGCTGCCTTAGATTATCAAATTAAAAAATGACAACCACCAACACAACAATAGCCGTGTGGTGTGAATGAATCAAAATTATGCCCATTTTTTTTGTCAGATCTGGAAAAAATATAATATGTATTTTTTAGTAATTAGTTTATGTGTACCATGAGATGAAAAACGTTGAAAATCACTGTTATAGTCAAATGAATACTTTTGGAGGTCTGTCATTGATTCCTCATTTATTTAAATTTCAGTAGCTTCTAGATCTAAATTATGACAGACTTCAAGTAGGGTTGTGTTTATTCTCATTGCCATAAGTGGGTGGTAATAAACTGCACAGAGACTTGTGACTTCCATTCCTGTCTTTTTCCAAAAGGACAGATTCTCATCCTCAGGGGCCCCTGACCGGATTTATCATCCCTACAGGCAAATTTTCACTTAAATCCAGCCAGTCTCTCCTGCTTTAATTCAGTTTCCTCTTCCAGTTGCGTCTTCAGAAGTCATGGGCAATAACTGTTTGACATTTCACCCATAAAACCTTCTATGAACTTGAAAACAGCAACCAGGTGTATCCACAGGCTTCTCTACCATAAGATAAAACCTGATTCCTTTTAACTTTTGATTTTGACTCTATTTCCCCCAAGAGAGGGCTCCTAAAGCCCCTTTGACTTCTCCCCATTTTTATTAAGTGTGCTGAAGAGCTGTTAGGGCACATTCAGGGGTTAATAATTCAGTGAGATTTGCAGGCAGGGCCCCTGCGGCCAAACCATGGAGGATGTCTCTGCCATCGTTAGCAGGTTGGGATGTCCTCATGTTGCAAGATGTCTGCAACAATTCCAGATATCCCATGCAATACAATGATGCCCAGTAAAAGACGGGGGTCTCCTCCCATGAGATTCTCTATACTATAAGAAAAGCCTTACAGAAAGAGAGACAGAAATTGGCACAGAACCTACACAGAACGTTCTCTAGAGACAGAAGAACTTCGCTGGAGAGAACATGGCAAAAGATCCTGGACAGAAACTGGCCTCAGAACCTAGAGACAGAACCTAGCGAGAGAAGATGGCAAAAGATCCTGGACTGAACCTGATTATAGAACATGGCAAGAGAACCGGACTAGAACCTGGTGACAGAACCTGGCTGGAGAACCTAGTGAGGGAACATGGCTACTGAACCCAGCTGGAGAACCTAGCAAGAGAACATGGACACAGAACCTGGCTGGAGATCCTAACCAGAACTTCGCTGGAGATCCAGACCAGAACTTTGCTGGAGATCCTGGCTAGGCTGCTGATCAACTGAATGCTGCTTCCGTGTCCTTCCTTCTTCGCCGACTCCGTCCACACCTTTGGGGACCCCTGGACCTGCTGGGGTTGGACCCCGGCACTTTTCTACCTCTTTTTTCACATTTACATTACTAATTTGTGAGAGTAAAGTGCATTTTTGAACAGGTAAAAAAAAAAAAAAAAGAAGAAGAAGAAAAGCCTTGCCCTAACCGGTTTGGCTCAGTGGATAGAGGTCAACCTGTGGACTGAAAGATCCCAGGTTCGATTCCTGTCAAGGGCATGTACCTTGATTGCAGGCACATCTCTGGTAGGGGGTGTGCAGGAAGCAGCTGATCGATGTTTCTCTCTCATCGATGTTTCTAACTCTCTATCCCTCTCCCTTCCTCTTTATAAAAAATCAATAAAATATATTTTTTAAAAAAAGAAGAAAGAAAGAAAAGCCTTTCCCCCAAAGCTCCCCAGATGACTTACTCTCATCTCATTGGCTAGGATTGCGCCACAGGCCTTGGGAATGGGACGACTAAGTTGCCTGGACACAGCCCAGCAAGAGGACTCATTTCCTGAGCACATAGCTTCGTGGAAAAGGGATCCTCAAACAAAAGCAAGGCTCTGCCAGCAAGGGGACAGGGACAGTGATGGCTGTTCAGTGGGCAATCTGTTTGCCACAGGTGAGCAAAAAAAAATGGGAGCAAACTAGTCTCCACCTTGTTCCAAACACTAGCAACGTAACGGAACAAGTAATTACTGAGAACCCATTAAGTATCAGGTGCTGTGAGGGGGCAGGCACACAAAGATGACCATCACGTGGCCCTTGACCTGTGAAACTGGCAATCAAGGTGGGGAGAAGATGCTTTCCATGTAACTTCAAAACTGTGCAGTAAGTGATAAGAGAGAAGTATGCAGAGTGTTCTAGGAGCACAGAGAAGGAACCCTGAGCTCAGCCGAAGGCTGTGATTCCGGCAGCCAGGCCAAGTGGACGGGCTGCACATGCTGAGAATGCATTGGGCTAAGAACGTGAGACTCGGGGGGAACCATGAGGTATGTGACTCTTGATTTTCTAGTCTTTGTATAATATTTTATGTTTTATTATTGTGGCTCATCCAAAGTTGATGAAATAGAAAATCCCTTCAAGCCTTGAGGGTGGTGTGCATTTCAAGGGTCATTTCCCATGAGTTCATTTTTTCATATTTTGTATCTGGATGAAATCCATTTTATGATCAGTGAATTCCATATTTAAACAAGGAAACCACTCATCCAGTAGGAAAATGTGTGAGGGAGTGAAAATGAATGCGGTACTGATCGTGATGATGTCACTGGCTCTGTAAATGGGCTGTTTTTAAGTATTATAAGAAAATGTTAGTAATTTGGACTGAGGGAAAGTCTGTCGCTTAGAATTGTTTTATTACTAATGTGTATCTTAAGATAGGGTAGCAAACAGCTGCTTAGGAGGAGTGTGTGCTAAACAGATAAGGATTTCCTTAGCACATTCATTGTCTCCCTAAAAGTGCTCCTCCAATGGCAACAGGCACTAGAAAACAAGCTGTTCTTTCCTCCTGTATTTTTTTAAACATGATTTACACTTTAAGAAAAAAATTTGCTTTAAAAGATATAAACTTTAGCCTGGTCTCTGTTGAGTTTTTTAGAAAATTATGAATATGTAAAGAACATGTGCTTTTTAAAATCTTCTTGATCCATTATTGGAGTTCTATATGCATGTTTTCATCTGAAATATAATTCTCCTCTTACAAATCATTAAGAAAAAGATAAACATTTCAGTAACACCGAGGCAAAAGTCACGAACAGGCAATTCAGGGCAATAAATTATATAAAATAGGATTGGATTCCTACCAAACAAAGGAATGAATGTTAAAGCAACATATCACCAATCAAATTGGCAAAATTTTTTGTAAAAAGATAAACCAATCAAAGTGTCCAGGGCCAGTGAGAGTGTGGAGAAATGAGCACCAATATGTTCTTCTGTATCCAAAATCTTAAAACAACTTAAATGTCCATTAATAGAAAACAGACTAATGAAATAATGGTATATTCATGCCATGGACTACTGTGCATCTATTAAAAAGAATGAGGTATATCTGTATATATTGATTCTTTAAAATTTGAAGATGTATTACACAAACAAACAAGTAATAGAACAGAATAAAAGTTATCTATATGTAGATATATGGAAATATTAGTACTTGTACTTTCTGGAAGGATGTATGGGTAACAGTGTAGTTATAATGGTTACATTTGGGGAAAAGGACTAGAGGTAAAGATGAAATACTTTTACTTTTCACTTTGTACCATCCGTATAGTTTGAATCTGTGTAAGAATTTCTATATTTTAAACATAAAATGTGCTTGTTTTTTAAAAAGATAGATTACAGCCCTAGCCATTTTGGCTCAGTGGATAGAGTGTCGGCCTGTGGACTGAAGGGTCCCGGGTTCAATTCCAGTCAAGGACACATGCCGGGGTTGTGGGCTGGATCCCCAGTGTGGGGTGTGCAGGAGGCAGCCAATCAATGATTCTCTCTCATCATTGATGTTTCTCTCTCTCTCTCTCTCCCTCTCCCTTCCTCTCTGAAATCAATAAAAATATTTTAGAAAACAAAAAGATAGATTACATTTTCATGGTTTGATATGAAAAATATCTGCGCTGTAAGAAGAGAAAGAGCAGGTACAACGTACTCAGAATGAAAAGGCCCTGTTAATGATCCTATTTAGATAGAGATCTAGGTGTAGACCTATGTAGTGTTTGTATTTAAAAGTCTGGAAGGAAATTCCCTGAACTATGGTCAGTGTGGCCACCCTCGACAATGAGGGGGAGTGTTGATATGGCAGAAACCTTCACTTTCTCTGTACTGTTTAATTTCGTACAGTGCTCATGGATTATCAGAAAGAAAACTATAAATTTTTCCAACTGGGGGAAGATGTAACAGAAAGGAAAGGATATCCACTCCTCCCACTCCCCTTTACGTGAATCACTCCTGTCTGCTCTATGCAAAAACAAAGGTTTGTCTGGGTCTCTAACCTGGCTCTTCTAAGCTTCTCTCACCTATTTCCCTTTTAAATTTCACCTGCCAGGGCAGCTTTATAGTCTGAGTGGGATAGGTGAGAAATCTCTCCTCTAATCCAACTTATCTACCCAAGTCTTGTCCAACTAGAAAAACTGGAAAATCAAAATAAAAAGCAGAAGTCCAAACAAGACACTGAAAACTAGACCAACCTGTCAAGGAAATCAACATGTTTTAGCGTACCACCGGTTTGTGCAAGGAGCTGGCAGCCAGGTGAAAGGAAAGGAGCCAGAGGCTGGGACCCAGGCCCTGGCGCTCCCAGAGACCACCTGGAGGGTCTCCCCACGATTTGAATCTCATCGTTTTTCTCCCCCACTCATCGTATCTTTTGCCCTAATGTAGGAGGCTGATATGAGAACCTGGTGGGGCCGCAGGAGTGCTATGGAAATGAAAGATGATCAACCACACCAATGTGCAAGCCCTGAGGTTTGTTTGTGAATCCTGCCAAGAAAATTAGAAGAACCCAAGATGTTCATTAACCCAAATATGCTCTGACTTTATGGAGAAAATGCTATGACAACCCAGTCTCAACAATTGCTCTTTTCAAATACTTTTCATTCACAACTTAAATATCACTTTCAGTATTGCCAACTGATTGTCATTGGTTTCAATTCTTTGGTGCCAATTCAACACCAACCAGAATCCCCAATTGGGGGCGATGAAGAAGGAAACTTTATTCAGTGTAAAACAGCACAGTTGTGATGCAGCACAGCTCTAGTACAGCTCTGAGGACAGGCAGCCGTGGGACTAGGCCCCTCTCTGGCTAGAGCCAGGGGTGGGCAAACTTTTTGACTCGAGGGCCACAATGGGTTCTTAAACTGGACCGGAGGGCCGGAACAAAAGCATGGATGGAGTGTTTGTGTGAACTAATATAAATTCAAAGTAAACATCATTACATAAAAGGGTACGGTCTTTTTTTTCAATAGTTTTATTCATTTCAAACGGGCCGGATCCGGCCCACGGGCCGTAGTTTGCCCACGGCTGGCTAGACAGTTCTTCGAAATGGCCTGCTTCACTCTGCTCTAGTGAGACATGGTCAGTGTTTCAGCTCAGCCAGGGAGAGGCAGCCTTCCTTCTCCCATGGAAAGGAAAAGTGTACTCCTTGAGCCAGAGGGAAGCTGGCTTATATGGACAGGAGACCTTACCTCTGGTCCCTGATTGGTCCATCCTCATGCAATGAGGACGCCAGATCCTCCCAGTTTGGTTGGTCCAAAGGACACTGTACTGATTGGTCAGAATAAAGCCACTCTGATTGGTCAGAGCTGCATAGCTCTGATTGGATGGGGAGAGCCTCAATCCTATTGGTTGAAACAGAATTGCAGGAAACCTTTATAAGGGCTGGCTCAGATGGCAGAAAACACAGTGTAGGCACGCAGTTCATGCAGGCTTCTCTGTGAAGTACAGTTTGCATGAGAGGTCCCTATGCAGAAATGGCTGCTAGGCTCTGGTTTGTTTTGGTTTTGGTTTTGGTGTTTTTGGTGTGTTTTTTTAGCACAGTTAGCCACATGCCCTTATTATTGGTGTTTTCTTTCCTCAGGGTTCACAGTCTTATAATGTGACTGTACAGTAATGGTGCAAACTGCTTTTGGGCAGATAATAGCACCTCGTGTTGACACATTTTCAGCACCCCTTCATGCCCTCCCCCCACCCCCTACCCCTCCACCCCCATGTCAGTAAGTTTTTTATTACTTGCGAGAGTCACTATTACAGAAAGGAAAGGCAGCTTCGATGTGTCCCAGCACTGGAGGAGAGCTTAGAAAAGAGAAGCCTCTGCTGAAAGTACAAATCAGATTCCCACTTCATTCAGGGAACCGGAAGAGGAGGTTGAGCGTGTCCACACAAGGGGAAGTGGCCAAGCAGAGGTTTCTAAAGCCAAGGCCACTGTTTAACCTATGGAGCAGCTCTTTGCCATTTGCTTGGATCTAGTTATTACAGAATATTACATGTGCTGGCCCATATTTTCTTGTAAATTGAAGTACTAATCCCCAGACTTCAGAATTTGGCCTTATTTGGAAATAGGGTATTTGCTGATCTAATCAAGTTAAAATAAGGACATTAGAATGGATCTTTATCTAATATGATTGTTGCCCTTATAAAACAGGGAAATTTGGATACAGAGACAGACACAGAAAGAGATGTGAAGACACAGGGAGGCTGGACTGATGCATCCCCAAGCCTTGGCTACCAGAGGCCAGGAGAGAGGCCGGGACAGACCCTCCCCCAGAGCCGGCTGAGGGAGCCTGGCCCTACCCACACCTTGATTTTGGACTCGAGAACTGTGAGAGAATACGTTTCTATTTATGAAATAGATATCCACCCAGTTTGTAATGCTTTGCTAGGGCAGAAACAAATATACCTGCTCAAGTCACATATCCTTAACCAGGGTCAGAAAAATGAAGGGTGAAACCTCAGCCTATTCCTGCGTGGCATGTTTGTGTGACAAAAACGTAACAGGAGTTCATGGCTTTTCCATCGTGGTGGTGGGTTTTTCTGGCAACACTCGGCCCGGAGTCATCCTCTTCCTGTGGAAAGCAGAGAGCCAGGCGAGCCCTCCCTCCATGCCGCACAGAGAGGCGAGGTGCAGAGCCCAGCCTAGCACACCGTCCGAACTCAGACCGCTGCTTGGCTCCGTGTAGGAGCCGACGCTGTGTACCCAGCTGCTTTAAGCCCAACCTTCATCCAAATGAAGACAACGACAGTGATAGGGCTCCCCAAAGGGGACAAATGCCCTGAGGCCAGGGAGTGACCCTTCTTCTCGTGCCCACCGTGGGGACAGGCATCAGGGGCAGGAGGGTTCACCAACAAAACTGAACCGAAAAAATCCCAAGAGCATCAGGAACCGGCCCCTATCTGGCCAATCCTTGTTCTTGTTTCATTTTTGTTTCTGTTTTCTTTTTATTTTAAAACTTCCTTAGAGGGGAAAATATAGCACTAAAGTTGGAACCCCAGTACATCATTTGTATATGTATATTTGTGAGAATATAATTGATTCCTCTGTGTGTGTGTGTGTGTGTGTGTGTGTGTGTGTGGTTCTATTATATGGATTCAGTTCTCAGCTCATGCATTTGTTATCTTTTTGAAGCCAGGGGATACAAACAGAAATCCTCAGGAGTTATTAAAGAGAAGGCCCTGGACCAAGAGGTCCCCCCATGAGGGCAGGTGGGGAGCCCTCCAGTCTGACGCTGCCTTACCAAGAAGGGCTCCCTCTGCTCAGGCCTCCCCTCAGTCTGTGCTGGGTCAGACCCCTGCAGCCCTGAGCCTTTGCTTTCATTCCTCCGAAGACCCAGCTCTTTTGTCTGGAGAGTAGGCCAGGGGGAGAGGACAGAAAGGACTGACATCGCAGAGGGTCCTAGCAAATAATGTTACAAAAATTTAGGGCATCATCCCCTACTTACCTCCCCCTTTAAAAAAGAAATGAGTTCTTCTGTCAAAATAAAAAGCATGTGAGCAGTGCAGTTTGTTGTTGTTTTGAAGAATTTGAACAGCAAGGTGTTTTCCCTGGGACTCAGTTTCAAAATCAACACACTGACACCTGCCTGAAAAAGGAAAAATGGAGTCAGCTCTGTCATCACCCCCGCCTCAGCGGCAGCGTCCGCAGGGAAGGGGGGCGCTCTCCTGGTCCCCGCTGTCCCCACACTCCTGCCCGCACAGTGCTCCAGGGGTGAGGGTGGGGGGAGGGAGAAAGGTCAAGTTGTTTGTACATCTGGTTGTCTTACTGCTACTGGGCCGGTGGGGCTGTTTTTCTGAGAGCTACTCCTTCCTCTGGCTGTTAAATACTTACTGTGCAGCTTTTCTTTTTTTTCCCCCCCTCTGAAGGCTGAGAGAGAAGCAAACTTTCCACAGTGTTAACTGTCACGGATTTTTCCTCCCCTTTACAATGGAGTGGCGGCGAGACGGTTCTGAAAGGCGTGATTTATTTATAAACATATCTGGAAATATTTTTAAAATAAAAGATGCCAAGGGTGGGGCTGGGTCCCAGCCAAGTCCTGAGAAGGGAGCTGTTTACTCTGGAGGTCAGCATTTGCACCCTCCCACAGGTAGTTTTAAAGTAATTCAGGGTCAAGTGGAAACATTCTGATCATCCTGAAACCTTCAGTCTCAGATTCCTGAGGGCATGGATTCTGGCGGCCCAGACGCTGCTGATCCGAGAGGCTCTGCGCTTTAAATACAATCCGGTCCTGTCGTTTCTGAGACCAATGCTGACCTGACCGTATTTAAAAGCAGCTTCCGCACTTGCTGTCCCTAAGGCCTCACCTTCACTTCCCTCTGCTTCCTTCCCTTTGTGGTCGCCTGTTCTCAGGCTGGACATACGCAGGCCTGGAGGAGACTGGGGAACAGAGGATGGGAAGTTATTAACATGACTAACCACGCCCCTCGCAGGTTCAGTCGCCGCCTTTCTGTTCTCTCGAGTCTGTCCTTTTCGCTCCATTCTAGCGCGGGACGTGCTACAATTGCTCTAAGTAGGGAGTAGGGAGTAGGGAGAGGATGTCTGGTCAAAGGGCATCGCGATGGAAACTGGAGAATCAAGGAGAGGAAATGGGGGCCCGAGATAAAGAAATAAGAGCTGGGAGAAGAGAAATAAATAGAAACGAAGATGATGAATAGCACGAGGTACACACAGACAGGGAGCAAAATGAAAAAGGGGCGAGACAGGGGGATTGTTTCCTGTAGAGAGAAACAATTCAGAAATAGAAAAATGTGAGAAACCTGAAAACAAACAAACTTAGAGGCCCCTACAGGAAAGGAAAGAACCAAATGGAAGTAAGAAATAGAACCCCAAACAGGAAGGACGTCTGAATGAGAAATGCCATTGAGGGAGGGAACAGAGAAGCCTTTGTGTCCTGTTTGTAGATTAGAGGGAAGCGACAGAACAGAGGGAATCCAGGGGTGTTTATTCCTTGCACCTGGCAAACAAAAAAAATCATTATTTTTTAATCATGGAAGAAATACCTCTAAGAGCTCTGGGCCTTTCATGCTATGGGCCCGTCTCTCACTCATCTTAATCCCTTAGGACTCTTTTAAAAGCGTCAGGAAACCCAGCATGAGGGAAACCACATTTCCACCCAGATGACTTTTACATCAAGTTTACTTTAGAGAGATAAGTTCTCATAGCCCATAGAGTTCAAGCTGGGTTACCTGTCCTCGGGGGAGAATTGATCTTGAGCTTTTTAGCCCCTGTAATCCCCGGGTAAATGACAAAAACATCTTGGTTCCTTAAAAATATGGATAAAGAAGTGAAATAATTATTTGCATGACTCCCATTTCAGAAGGCTGCTTTACTATTAATAAGTTCGAGGTTGCCTTGTAAGTTTAAATAATTTAACAAATGGAGTAATAAAAAAATGTAAGTAAAGCACAAACCGATAAACACAACACAAACCCAGGAGAAGTAAAGATTAGTTATTTCATTACTGCAAAATGCTGTCACTACACATTATGATAAATTACCAAAAAGATGCCTCTCCACCACTTCTATAATGTCAGGTTATTAATTTCATTCATATACCAGAAATTATTTCCTTGTATGGCTCTCTTGCCCTCTTTTTCTAATGAGGAAATTGGGGGAGGAGGAGGGGGGGGAAGAAATGCAGTAGATAAAATACTCAAACTGGGGCTGAAGTGAATGAAAAAAGATAGAAAAAAAATAACATTATAAGCTTTTAGACCCATAATAAGCTCTTATTTATTTAGACTCTATTAATTTGGAATTTATAATAACTTGATTGGGATCTGGGCAGAAATTTTCCTTCATTTCCTTCTTGCTAAGTAGTGCAGAAGAATAATGTAAATGGGATTACAAGGGGAACAGTTGAAATACATCTTTGAGCACTTCAGGCAATCTCTTATATATGAATAATTAATTTAAGAATCCATATCTTTCTTATCCAATAATTATCAGAAAGAATTTGTTAGGTCACCCTGCAGAGTAGGGAGGTGTGGGTTTACCACTAAATAGCAAGGCACTGAACTTGCTCAGCCCTTATTTTTCTTGCCTGTGAAATTAGTTCAATAATTCCAATTCTGCCTAATCAAGGGGTTTTTATGAACGTGAAATGAGAGAATGGGTGGGAATGCATTTTGAAATTCATAAGTTATAACTAAAATCTATCTTATTCAAAATGAATTTAAAAATCATACTTTTACTAATTCAGTGTGATCTTCTATCCAATATCCCACATCAGGGAGGTTTTTATGTTTTATACAACTTCAATGAAAGGAGATTCCCTAATGACGTGTAGTGCATGAGACACATACACACGTATATATACACATAATATAGATAGAGGTGTGGGCAAAAGTAGGTCTACAGTGTGAGTACAAGAAACAGTTTATTGTATTATTATTGTATTTATTATTATTACTAACTTACTTTTCCCCACCCCTGAATAAACATCTTTATTGTTGAAAGTATTATTTTGAAGTGATATTTGCATTGTGGAAAATACTCAAAATCCTTACTTCAAATCTATGGCTCCTATTGCAACTTAGCTCCCAAAACATAAAGCCAAATAGAGGGGTAATAATCACAGTGTCCTGCATATTTTCCCCCCACACATAGATAACCTATATTGCTTTTGATGAAATGTATGTTGCAAAGCTTTCACGTAATGTTTCCTCTATCATAAGACACCTACTTTTCCACATTTGAATGTTCTGGAAAATCAAAATGAGCTTTACTTATTGCCAAAATAAATATGTCAACTGCTAGATAGAGGAGTTGCTAAGAGCAATTGTCATTTGCTTATAAATCTTTCAGAATAAAGAATTTTCAAAGCCAGGAGATTTGTTGGTGTTTATGCTTCACTCAGATGCAAAACATCTGTCTGTCAAACTCTTTCAAGAGAAACTGTTGAACTTCCCACAAGATGTAATAGATTAAAAAAAAAATTAAGATTCTAAATCAGGGGTTCTAAAAAGGTCAAACTCAAAGGCACTTTTATGAAAGTGTCACCTCTGCTTAGCAACAGCTGCCAGTGCTCTAGCAAATCCGAGGAATCTTTAGAATATAAGGTAAGGTGGTGGGTAATTATATGGGGAAAATATGCTGCTTTTTGGTTAAAACTGTGTATATTGGATGTTATATTTCCTTTCTTCTCTCTCAATAAAACTACCTTTTAATTACAAAAATTAATCTTCTTTCTTCTAATTGACAGACTCAGCAGAAAAAGCTTCTAGCTTTTAGAGTCATCTCAAAACAAGGTTAAATATAATTAAATTTACACTTAAGATCTCTGCACTTTACTGTATGTATAAATCAATAAAACCCTTAAAAATTACAGATAGATGTGCCTGTGTATTTAGCTTGAATAATTGAAGGTTTATCAAAATATAACCAGTTACAGCTTTTGAACTAGTAAGTGTAACCATTTATAGAACCCACCTTCTCAGCTAAGTCCTAGAATATTACACTTTATTTAATAACTAGAGGCCCGGTGCACGAAATTCATGCACGGGTAGGGTTCCCTAGGCCTGGCTGGAGATCAGGGCCGTTTGCCAGCCAGGATCTTCCTTCATTCTGCGCCACCCCCTGGTGGTTAGTGCATAAGTGAGTGATCATAAGCGAGTGATTGAACTCCCAGTCTCCCAGTTGAACTCCCGAGGGGATACTTTGCATATTAACCTTTTATATATATAGATAATAAATGATAAATAATAATAACTAGCACTTATTAAGCATTTACTGTGTGCCAGATACTTGCAAGGGGTGTACCAGTTATCTCATCTAATTTTTAAAAGACCTTATAAGGTGGGTATTATTATCCCTAACCATAAGAGGTGGGTATTGTTTTCAAAAATGAGGAAACTCATATATAGTAGCCCCCCCCCCCCCTTATCCATAGCACAGTGGATTCTGTGTTCCAAGACCCCTAGTGGATGCCTAAAACCTCAGATAGCACTGAACCATATCTAAACAACATTTTTTTCCCCTGCACATTGTCAACTGGCAGTCTTTGGCACCAATTTAATGCCAACAGGAATCCCCAATTTAATGTGCAATGAAAAAGGAATTTTATTCAACTGTGATACAGCATGGCTGAGAGGCAGTCCTGGGGCCAGGTCCCCTCTCCAGCTAGACTGCTCTGCTCTGTGTGGTCTGCTCCACTCTGTTTCAGCTCAACCGGAAAATGTAGTCTTGAGTGGAAAGAGAAAATGTGCTCCAAATCAGAGGGAAGCTGGCATGTATATATGAACAGGAGTTCCCACCCCTGGTTCTGTCATGCAAATGAGGACTCTAAATCCTCACAGTTTGATCAGTCCTAAAGGCACGGTCCTGATTGGTCAGAATGGAGCCTCTCTGGTTGGTTGGGCTGTGCAGTTCCCATTGGATGGGGAAAGCCTCAGTCCCATTGGTTGAAATAGGATTCCAGGATCTCCTTTAGAAGGGCTGGCTCAGATGGCAGAAACAGTGCAGGCAGACAGTTCAGTGCAGGCAGACAGTTCAGTGCAGGATTCTCCGTGAAGTGTAGTTTGTGTGAGAGGCCTCTGTGTAGAAATGGCTGCTAGGCTCTTGTTTTTTTTTGTTTTGTTTTTTTTTTACATTTTAGTCCAGTTAGCCACCAGGAGCCCTTTTTAGTCCGTATCTTCTTTCTCAGGGTTCCCAGCATACATACCTATGATGAAGTTTAAGTTATAAATTATGCAATCTCACAGATATAGAAGTTTGCTCTTTCTGTAAATCTTAGCAACCCCAACATAATTTTTTTTTCTTTCCTGATTAAGGCCTGGACCTTCACCTTTTTACTTAAAGGAAGCACAGCTCTTCTTTGGCATATCTGAATTTCAAGCATCACTACTCCGGCACTTTGGGGCCATTATTAAGTAAAATAAGGGTTGCTTGAACACAAGCACTGCGATACCACCACAGTTCACCTGATCACTGAGATAGCTGCTAAGTGGCTATAGGCAGGGGTATATACAGCGTGGCCATGCTGGGCAAGGAGATGATTCACGTCCCTGGCAGGATGGAGCGGGACATGGCAAGATTCATCATGCTGCTCAGAATGACTAGCCGTTTAAAACTTGTGAATTGTTTATTTCTGGAATTTTCCCTTTAATATTTTTAGACCTCGGGTGACTGTGGGTAAATGAAACCACAGAAAGTGAAACCATGGATAAGGAGGGTACAAGGCACATAAAGTGAGTTATTTACTGAGGTTCCACAGCTGGAAAGAGGTCAGGGGAAAATGAGAACCTGGGCAGTGTGGCTCCAAAGGCTTGCATCTATGTCCTTCTGTACAGTTCCCTCCCCTCCAAAACACACACAGTCGGTTCCATCGTCCTTCTTTTACAGATGGTCACCTTAGAGCTCGGGGAGGTTGCATCGCTTGACTGTATCATGCAGCGAGTAAGTGGGAGAGCCAGGATTCATACCTGGGCCTGTCTCCAAAGACCGTGTTGGTTCCTCTGTAACAGACAGTGTAATGCCTTTTTTGTGGAAGACATGTTCTTCAGACACGGTTTTCTTAATATCACATTAGAATGTAGCCTAAGAGGGAGGCTAGGGGTGGGAGAGATAGGGGAGGAAGAGAACCGAAGAGTACCTCTTAGAACTTCAAGGGAGTTGCCATTGGTCTCTAATCCTGGCTCTCCAGAAACTGGGATTTCCTCTGGAAGGGACCTTCTTTAGTTCGCTGGCTGTGGGTGCAGTTGCCAGTAAACCTTACTTGATAGCCACTGGGATATTACACCAGGACGTTTCTCTAACTTGCAAATGTATTTTCCTTCCTTCTCATCCTCTTCCTAGTTTGCCCCTATACAGCTACCCCCCTTTAAGGAATAAATAAATAAATAAACAAACAAACAAGCCCTGACAGGCTTGGCTCAGTGGATAGAGCGTCAGCCTGCGGATTCGAGGGTCCCAGGTTCGATTCCAGTCAAGGGCATGTACCTTGGTTGTGGGCACATCGCCAGTAGGGGGTGTGCGGGAGGCAGCTGATCGATGTTTCTCGCTCTATCCCTCTCCCTTCCTCTCTGTAAAAAATCAATAAAATATATTTTAAAAATAAATAAATAAATAAGACATTAGGAAGTATATCCCTCAAACTTAGGAACCATTCATGGGCAGTCACTGACGTTTTGCTTAAAAAGGGGCCAACAAGGGGGTGCCACTCTGTGCTCCTCAATGCCAACCTGGAAGGCTAGGCCTGTTTTAACCTCCTCTATGACTTGCCATTTGGACTCACCCTTTCAGAGTCCAATGATACCAATTCAAAAAGCTGGTTTCAACACTAATTTATTTGGGGCCATTTTCATTGGCTGTACTTTTCTTTATTAGGAACTAAACATTATAATTGTGGTCACCTCCTCTGCCTGTGAAAAAAGGTGCCACTTTCTACCCCAAAGACCTTCATGGTAATGACTGAGGAACTGACTGTAGAGAAAGAGCATTGAATATCAAAGTACTATTTTGGCACTTTTTGCATTTCAGAAGCCATGCACTACTTGTAGTTTGAGAAATAAAAAAATATATTCTCTAAATGTTGGGTTCTAGAGACAAAAGGGAAACCGATATTGGAAAAAATTTACCAACAATTGCTTATTTTTGGGAGGATTTAACAGACTGTAGTAATTTCTACCCATAGAAGCATGTCCTCATTTCCATGTGGTTCTCTCCCTGTCAATGCCCCTGGTACAAGTGTTAAAAAGAAAGGTAGTACTTTCAGGTCAGCACTGACCTAAACAATACAGTTAAAACTTTTTTATTTTATTTCAGTGAGACCTCTCATTAATAACTTTTATAAAATAGAAAGTTTTTTTTAAAAGGCTTCCACGGTCCACATGATTTGAATGTCTGTCCTTTTAAATAGTGGGTTACGGGGTGTGTCACTTTTTTCTTTGTGTTCAGTTTCCTTTTCAGCTGTTACAGAGTGACATGTTTAGCACCTTCCGCCATCAAAAGAGTTGAAAAAAAATAACTGCTCCCTGTGGGTTCTGGTTGGGGGTCTGCGCCCAGCACCTGTTAACTCCAAGTCAGAGCTCCACGATGCCAGGCTTCCAAGCTAAACTCTACTGGCAGGAGAAGGGCTTGGGGACAAGAAACTGTTTTTAGTAAAAGGCGTGGAATCTACGAGATGGTTATGAAAGTTTAGCTGCAAAATGCTAGACGGACCAATGCATTTGCATATTAGGAGTCGTAATGTGAAGGCCCCTTTTCACACATAGTTCAGGAGTTCAAGCAATAGTCCATGCAGCACAAGTCCTTCATCTAGTCGCTGGACTGAGGCTCAGCTGCACTCAAATACAGTGTCTGTTTAACAAGGAGGGTCTGTTTTTGACAACCTGTGATGAGCCTACGTATCCTGGGCAGAAATAGGCAGGCCTCTTCTTTAGGAAAAGAGGAATCTGAAGAGCATTGAGAAACCCAAGTACTTAGAAATCAGTAAGGGCCTCCCTGGCCACAGCTACGGTGGTGGGGGGTTCACAGGGGGCCACAAAGCAGTCGTCTAATGCTGTGTTTACAATAAGTGTCTGCATTACACATCGCTAAGTTCGAATGCCTGCCTTGCCACTGGCCCTATGATTTTAGGGAAAATTACTTAACTGCCCTAAGACTCACATTTAGTCGCTTCCATATAGGGTTGTTGTAAGAGCCAAAGCATGGAAAGCCTTTTGCTAAGCGCCTGGCACATCACATGTGCTAAAAAATGATTGAAATGTGTGACGAAGTTTAGGGCAGGCTGCCCCAAGATGTGCCACTCTGGCACGCAGATTCTTTTGAGCTGAAAACAATTATTTTTACTACTGAAGTCATTTTAAACTGTGTGATTTGTATGTTGTGATAAGACAGTTTACAAAAAAAAACTCACACCACTTTGAGGTTTCATGGGTAGCAGGCAGCTCCAAGTTCTGCCCTGGGAAAGGTACTTTGTTGGCTGCCCATTGAGGCGTTTAGGGGATAACGTGGCTTCCCACACCATCCAGGCCCTGCACCTCATCTGTGGGACTCAGGAAACGCAAATGGGCGGGAGGGAGCCAGCTACCTGCTGAGGACAAGGAAGCCCAGCCCCACACTGCATCTTCAGCCTCCTCAGCCGCCTGCCCTCTGGCTCGCGGGCTAGGACTGTGTGTGGACCAGGAGGGCGGCTGGCCGCTGTGGTGACCGGCTGTGTGTAAAGGCACCCGGCTGGGGGTGGGCAGCATCAGGAGCTGTCTCCGGCAGGACGGCTGGCATGGGTTGGTCACTCCAGGTCTGAAAGACCACACCCTGTAGCTCAAGTTCAGGAACTGGAGCCCAGAGTAAACACCAAGACCCAGCAAGGAGGCCCCCAAGTCCCTTCCCGGGGCTGACTCAGGGATTCAGGCAGCTTCTCCCACACCCACTCGCAGGCCACAATGGGAACTCAAAGAATGGGGCCTTCCTTCCTTCCTTCTCTCACTGCAGACTTGATGGTCAGCAGTAGCCTCAGGGAATTATAAACCTTTTGGAGAAAGAAGTCACAGGCCAGGGCTGCAAACAGACAATTCAGAAAAAAATCTATTTAATTCAAGGAATGCTACAGAGCTGTGTACCTCGCTCCTGCGGCAAAGACAAAGCCTGGCAGCTTCCCTGCCACCAGCCCTCTTCAGCCCTTTCCTTTTTTTCCATGAAGCCCACTTCAAACCTTCTCCACTAAAGATCAATGGGAAAATGACCAACAACCCCATGGAAAAATGGACAAGGACACTGTATCAGTTGTGGTTCTCCAGAGACACCGAACCAATAGGACATGTATGGCTACATAGAAAGAGATTCGTTATGAGGTATTGACTCACATGATTATGGAGACTGGGAAGTGACTAGATCTGTCATCCGCACGCTGGAGATCTAGAGAAGCTGGTGATGTAATTCAGTTCAAATCTGATGGCTTGAGAACATGGTGTAAATCTCAGGAGATGAGGCGAGGTGTCTCAGATCAAGCAGTGAAGCAAGAAAAAGGCGAATTCCTCCTTCCTCTGCCTTTTGTTCTAGTCAAACGCTCAGTGAATGAAACGATCCCACCTGCACGGTGAAAGCCATCTACTTTACTGAGTCCACCTATTCAAATGCTAGTCTCATCTAGAAACACCCTCACAGACACACCCAGAATAATGCTTAATCTGGACACCTGTGGCCAGTCAAGTTAACCTGTACAATGAACCATCACAGACATGAACAGGCAATTCACAGGAAAAGAGACTAAACTGGCTTTTAAATATATGAAATAAGTCTCTTCCTCACAATTTGAAAAATCCACAGTAAACAAGAGATTTCATTTTTTGCCGATCAGGTTGGCAAAATTTCTCTGTGTCGGTAGATCAGCTTCTCTCAATCAATTCTCCCTAGTCCCTTTCAATGACTCCCCCCTACCCTCAGGGTAAATTCCAAATTCCTTACCATGGTAACAAGACCCTTCTTGACCTTGTCTATTCGCCAACCACCCCTTACATTCTAAAATCCAGCCTTCCCAAACTTGCAGTTTTTAATTCCCTATGTTCTTGCTCATGTCTGAGTCATTAAAGATGGTACTCCCTCTGCCTGGAACTCTCTTTTCTTCTTCTCTTCTCCCGGATAACTTCTACCCATCCTTCACATTTCAGCTTTATGCTCTCTTGCTCCAGAAACTCTGTCATATACCTACTTCTAGTTCTGATTCCTTCCCAAGACTGACAGCTAAGATGGAGCTTATGCCCTCCTAGAACATCACTGTGCCCCCTGCCACAGCCTCTGGCACAAAGTAAGGGCCAAATAATCACGGCACAATTTTTTTTTTAAATATATTCCACTGATTTTTTACAGAGAGGAAGGGAGAGAGATAGAGAGTTAGAAACATCGATGAGAGAGAAACATCGATCAGCCGCCTCCTGCACATCTCCTACTGGAGATGTGCCCGCAACCCAGGTACATGCCCTTGACCGGAATCGAACCTGGGACCTTTCAGTCTGCAGGCCGACGCTCTATCCACTGAGCCAAACCGGTTTTGGCCACGGCACAATTTGATGAAGGCATGGCCAAGCCCCATTTCAAAACGCATTTGATAAAGAAGCATAAGTGGAGTCTTCACTGCTTTTGTGGGATCATTAGGGGGAAATAGCTTAGCCGAGGTACTCTACGGAGTCAGAACTCATCCCTGAAGCCAAGCCTGTACTCATTCCCGCACTACACCCACCCTGTTCACTTTCTTCTGACTAATTTGTTAGAGCTGTCCCTCAGGTGATGTACTTCAGAATTTAAGTAAATTTTGCAGTAGGACATGCCTTCATCTTCCTTTTAAAAACTGTATGTGTGTGTGTGCGCATACACACATGTGTGCCAAAGAACAGCTCTGCTAGATTGGTCTCTGAAGTTCAGTGGTTTGAACTAGAAATTTGTGAGAAGATTGCTCTTTAGCAAGTTTTCCAAAAACTATTTTGAGGCAAGAATGTAGTAACTGTGTATTTAAAAATGTATTTTAGTGGCTGCTATAGACAAGTACAGTCTGTATTGTGTAAGAAATTTTAACATGTGGATACCTCAAATGCACTGTTGAAATGAAGCGATATATACTTTCCAAGGCTCAAAGCTGACCAGTGTCAGAATTAAGAATGTCAGCTGTTGGCAGAAGACAAAGTGTTTGGAAGCTGGAAAGCTATTTGCTCAGATTACTGAGAAGGGGGGGAAATCAATGAGCATGTGAGTCCAAGCAGCCTTCAGACAGAATTTCTAGGAATGCAGTCAGAGTGAAAGTAAAACTTTAAGAAACTAAAAGAATAAAACATCAAGTTGTATAAATAAATAAAGCAGGGAAAGAAATAGCACAGGTCTAGTTTTTAAAAGTATAGAACTAAAGTGGTTAGTTCTTAGCAGATCTCATAGAATTCCCAGAAAGAAGGAAAGAGAGCAAAAAAGAAGAAGAAGAAGAAGAAGAAGAAGAAGAAGAAGAAAAAAGAATGCTCACACTGGATTATCAAAGCTGTTTTCTGTTCCTTAGATCCAGAGCTGTAAAGCAGTACCCACAACCAAACTGTGCTCTCCACCACAAACCTGGCCCCTCCCTGGCCTTCTAGCATCCTGAGCTCCACTCCCTCCCTGCTTCTCACCCACGTAGAAACCTGGCACCCTCCCGCACCCCAGCTGCTGGCCCAAGCCTTGTCACTTCTTACTTCTTGTCAGTCCTGTCCACAGCCGTTAGCTGGAGCAAGCCCCTGCCCCGTCTCCTGCCTGGCCACGGGCAGGAAGAAGCCTCTGTGCTGTGAGCAGAGGGCTCTGGAGATGGACCGTCCAGCTCACAGCCTGGTCCCAGCACTTACTAGCCAACCAAGGTTGGCCCAGCTATTCTGTATCTCAATCTCCTCTTCTGTGCAAAGAGGGGGACCATAGCGTTTTGGCCCCTCGAGCTGTGTGAGGATCAAATGAGATGAAGTTCATAGGACAGTATTTGGTCCACAGTAATGTATTCCATAAACGTGAGCTACCATTATTCCTTATTATTGCCTGCCTTTCTTGCCTCCTTTAAATCCATTTTTCTGGAATGGTCATTTTCATTAAACCCTGAGCCTTCCCCTTCCTCATGAAAATACTTGTTGAAGTTCTCTGTGGCTTTTAGGAGAAGCCTAAACGCTTACACAGGCCTGTAGGGCCAGGCTTGGTCTGGGCTCTCCTCCCTCTTCACCCCCATCCTACACCCTTCCCCCCTTTATTCTCAGGGCTCCAGACACTCTGATCTTCTTTCAGTTCTTCAAACCCACCGAGCTTCCTCTCACCTCAGGGCTTTTACACAAGCTGCTTCCTCTGCCCGGAACGCCGACTCATCCTTTCCGTCTGGGCCCTGAGCCTCGTCATTTCCTCAGGGAGACCTTGCCCAGCCTCCCTAACTAGGTCAAGCTTCTCTGTGGCACCATGCATTCTCCTCCATGGCGCTCCTCTGAGTCCTCACCTCGGTGGTCACTAGAATAACATCTCTCTATGGCTGCATGCAGTGAGAAGCTCTATGAAGGCAGAGGCAATGTCTGTTTGTTTGTTTATTTATTTATTTATTCCACCCCTTAGAGCCTAGTATAGTTCCTGATATATATTGCATGGTTGATACTCAATATCTTTGAAAGAAGGAAGGGAGAGAGGGAGGGTGGAAGGAAAGAAAAAGGTATGCCAGGGTGTCCTTGCCTGTTCTGGAGGACATGCTTCCCTAAGTATCTGTGATCACCAAGAACCATCTCAGACCACAAGCCTTGTGTGCTCTCCCACCTCCCACTGCCTTTGATTCATTACGGTGTTTAATTCTCAACTCAATTCCAGTGTTGATTCTTAGGGAAAATGGTTCTTACACTGGTATTATAGTGTAACCTCTGAATGCGGTTTGTGGCATATTTTTCCTTGTACAGACATTTTGTGGTCCCAAGATAGGTGTGATGTTGCAAGGGAAAAATTCCAGCCAGAACCAAAGGGATTCCTTGTGCAATGTCTCTGCTTCTCCCTGGTACTTATGCCCCCTACTGACAAGTGAACTGTGTGAGACGCTCCAGTACAAGCAAAAGACAACGGAAAGATGGGAGTAGGGTAGAGAAAAGTCTTCCCACATCCACCATTTTCAGCCTCCCGGAGAAAACACTAGGAAATGAAAGTAAACCTACAGGAGCCTTTCCTCTGAACTGTAGGCAGAGGAGAGAGGGCCACTCCTCTTGCTGTATTTGAGTGAATGTAGATGAATTGCCAAAGAACCAGAGCAGAAAGAATGTCACAGGGATGTTTTATCCTTCATCTAATCCCATTCTTGTATGAATGAGGCAACTGAGGGCCAGAGAAGTGAAGGGGCTTGCCAAGGTCATACAGAGGCCTGACCGTAGAGAAGAAACCTGAGGCTGATTGACTAGCACTTTGAGCTCCTACCCATAGCTTAGGTACTTTGCCCAAATTAAATCCTTACATAACTATACGAAGTAGGTTTCATTACCCCTATTTTACAGATAAAAACACTGAGGTTCAGGCAGGCCTGGTGCAAAGATGAAAGCTGTGCAGTGGAAACATGCTGAGGCTGACACTGCAAGGCGTCCTTGATCTTGTGCAAGCTAGCACTCTGCACCTGAGCACCCTTATCTGCAGGGTAAAACCACAGGCTCTGGTTCGCCCGAGTCACTCCTGGTTTACACCTGTTGTCCCAGTGTCATTAGTAATAGCACCTCTTTCTCTTTCAGAAGTGCCCCAGTTGGGATAATCAAGTCTGGTCACTCTTCTCTCTACAAAATGGGGATATTAGTATTACCTGCTCACGGTATGGTTGCAAGGAATCGATGGGATTTTGCACATAAAATGTATGGCATCTGGCACATAATAAGCACTCAATAGATGTTAGCTGTTGTTATTATTATTATTATAATTAGGGAGGCAGGGAAGCTAAGCTTTCCTATTTGACATTCCCATCAGGGTCTCTGTGAATGACACTGCCTGGAGTTGTGCAGAGCCAGCTTGGTTGGCTTCAAACTGGCCCTGTGGGAACAGCACCAGCCACTCTGGAATAGAGGCCCTGCGGAAGCACAAGCTTGCCGTTTCCAGCTCTGAGCCCATCAGAGTCACTGCCTGGGCCTTCTTGGGTCACATTTTTGAGATGGAATTTTTTTCCTTCTTTTCACTCTAAAGCCCAGATTTCTTAAAGAGTAGTGTCAAGGAGGGAATCCTACAGAGTATCCCTCCTCCAGTCCCGGCCCACGCTAATTAAGTGAGTGGCTTAAGGGATTGGCCTCCTCTTCAAGATTAAAAAGTGGGTGTGAATGTTTTTCTCTGGCCACCTTAAATGTTCTTGATTACAGTAATAAAAATGTTAAGCTCTACTGCTTCTCATTGGAGTGAAGGCAGCTGAAAACTCCTCCTTCCCTGAAGAATCTACTTGTTGATTCTAGTGCCTCGAAACAGGTGTTCTTTAGATTGCTTTTTCTAATGGCTTTTCACTGGAAAGATGGGTTTAAATGTCGCTTTGAGCTAATCAGTGATTGCTTCTGTATTTATCTAAATTTATGTCTTTGATTCTGTGTGCTAGATGAGACATTACCTTCAAAGTCTATAAACTTAAGTAAGGCAGGTGATTTTTAATTAAGCTCTTTTCTTCTTCTGTCTGCCATATTTTACGCAAAATATATATATTTTTTTATTTTTTAAAGGCTAGTTTAAATCTATATTTGAACTTCCAGAGTCATCTTTAGATGTCCTCTAGCACCAAGAATGGTGTGTCCTACAGGATGGGTATTCAATAAGTATTTTTGGAAAAGGTATTTTAATACCTTAATTTGGATTGCAAACAAATTGGATTTGTTTTCTCTAGGCGTTTGGGTTCAGGAATTCTTTAAATATTGTGTGAACTGTCATGTATTTGCATCTATGTTTATTCTATTCTCTCTTCCTAGAATTTCCTCCACTCCATCTCTCTTTGGAAAGCTTACATTCACTCAAAGTTCTCATCAAATGCCAATTGTTCTATGAAACCCAGCTTGCAGTCTCCAACCAGATACGGAGTCAGAGTCTTAGCACAAAGGATCTGCAAAGGATCATATCTGGTTTTCCAAAGCCCACCGTACTCTGGGCCTGCACTATCTTATATGGTGAGTATTTGTGCCTTGACTTTATTCACCTGTTTTGAGCATGTGAACTTTTTAAGAGACTGGGTATACTCTGCTAAACCAAGTATTTGTGGTAAAAGATAGTAATTGCTTAATGAATGGTAAATGTATAGTTTGAAAGAATGGCTTTTTAAAAGTGGGGTATACCTGAACATATAAATGGTTAATGTTGCTCTTCAATCGAGCCCCTACAACATGGAGCTTTAGAATTCAGAGGCCATCAATTCAGACTCTCCCATGTGAAGAACATTGGGCTCAAGAGAGTCTTAGCGTCCTGTGTAAGGTAACCTGGCTGGGGAAGACCAGAGTACAGCCAGCAGATCTCCTGAGGGCTCCTCCAGACATTTCTCAGGCATAATTTAACATGTATCAGTTTATCCTTGAGTATAAAGTACACTTCAACATTGAATATGGTAACTGGCTAACTATTCATCGTTCCCTCTCTCCCTCCCTGTTAGTGCCTGTTTCTAAGCAGCAAAGTTGTGGTTCAGTGACTTCTGTCTGGGTAATATGAAAACAGGGCGCCCAGCCAATTTTGATGAGCTAACTATTTCCCTAAATTATCATGCCTAAGCAAGGGGCCCTAAACCTGCTGTTCAGCACTTATCATCGGATCCGGGGGATGGGCCATACACAGGCACATCATCAAATAGCTGGAATTTTATATTTAAGATTGTCAAGCAGTGAAAATTGTCATCCTTAGAAATGACTGACAGTTCCTCTGCCTCATTTCTGCAACATTGAGTTAGGTAAAATAAAATTAAAAATCGACTTCAGTCTTTTTACAGATTTCCTGCTGAAGACACATGTGACAGGACTATAAATTTTCACCAGAAATTGATGGGAGGACAGGCACTGCAAAGTGCCTGGAAGACTTTGCAAAAGGTCCCAATTAACAGAATGCAGCTAACACCTCAAAAAAAAAAAAAAATGAATACTGCAGTGGGAATGAATCTTGCTCGGAGTGCTGGGTTGTTGGCTGATTGCCTGGGGAGAGTGGTGCCCAGGGCTTGCCAGCTGGCTGATCCACACGCCTATAAAGGATGTGGTCAGCTTACACCTTGGCAAACTATGATTTTGATGGAAATCTTAGAGGTCGGCAGACGTTCTCCCTAGTAAAGTACGTGAGATCAGGTCATTGCTTTTATTTAAATGAAAAAAATATCTTGATGGCCAGAATTAATAGGACCACGTCGGTATTCTGTTCCAAGTGAGAGTTCATTACTGGATCATAACAGATAAATATCCTGAAGGAGACACAGGATGTAACTGAAGGTGGCACATTCAGCTAATCCCCAAATTAAAGCAGCCGTGCCACTGAAACCGGCAGCAGGCTCATCAACATCTGCACCTCTTCCCACAAGTTCCACTCAATAAGCATTTTTGCAGACTCTGAACCCCAAAGCTGCTGCTATCCCATCCTCTTACATTCACTCACATTCAGCTGTGTGTAGTTGCTTTGTTTGTTTTGCATAGATGTGCAGACAGGGGTCAGTGTAAATACCCTAGTAGCCCGCAATGGCTAGCTTCATGCTTTCACATGGAGGCACTCCATGAATGAAAGAACTGCAAAGAGAGAGTCTCTATTCCAGAATCCACACTGAAAATCACAGCCATTTCTAAACTGTCTGCAAAATTGACAAAGTTCTTATCAATCTTCAAAATGGATAAGGGGGTACTTTTTTAGTTTGGTTTTTTTTCTCTCACCTACTGTTATTATCCTTCACACCTGATTTTAAATATATGGATGAGGGAAAGTGAATGGGGATGTGAAGGGTAATGTGTAAGTACGTGAGAAAAAAACTGCAGAGCACCCCTTATCTGCTGTTTCCCTTTCCTCAGCTTCAGTTACTTGCAGTCAACCTCAGTCTGAAAGTGTTAAATGGAAAATTCCAGAAAAAAAAATTCATTCATTTTAAATTGCTTGCCATTCTGAGTAGCATGATGACATCTTGGGAGTCCTGCTCAGTCCCATCCGGGACGTAAATCATGTTTCCATGTTGTATGCACTCCCTGCCTGTTAGTCACTTAGAAGACACCTTGGTTATCAGATTGACTGTTGTGGTGTTTCGGTGCTTGTGTTCAAGAACCCTTATTTTACTTAGTAACTGCGCCAAAACATAGGAGTAGTGATGCAGGCAATTTGATTATGCCAAAGAGAAGCTGTAAGTGCTTGTTACCTATTGTCTGAAAGTCAATAGTGGCCTAACGCTAGGCCAAGTAATTAGCCTAACGCTAGTGGCACCTTGTCATAAGAAGAAGGATGAGCACAGTGCAATAACACACGGATGTTGAGACCACATTTGTCCTTTATTTCAGAATATTGTAATAATTGTTCTATTTTATCATTAGTTATTGTTATTAGTCTCTTAGTGTGCCTAATTTATAAATTAAACTTTATTATAGGTATGTATGTATGTACAGGAAAAAACATAATATATTTAAGGTTTGGGTCTATCTGTCATTTCAGGCATCCACTGGGGGTCTTGGAATGTATCCCCAAAGGATAAGGGGGACTACTGCATAAAGAAGTTTAAAGAAAGAACCTTTGTTTAAAAGCTATAGATAATTAGTTGGGGGAGAATAATTTTAAATTACTAAAGTTTAATACAGTAAATCAAATCGGTGTTAATATTTGTGAGTATGTGATTGTGAAACAATGGACTTAATGACTAGCTGTCTTTGTAAGACTATTGGTAATAGAATCAATTATGGTTCATTATTAACTATATTAACAGAAAATTAGCCTTTGCTAGCTTCTGAAAACATGAGGTTGTTATAATAGACTGTGGTCCCTTACCAACATATGAAAAACTTGTAGGCATATAAACCACCTCTCTTTCCAGAACTAAAGTAGATTAGATGATCAATTAATGGCTAAAATGTTATTATGTCTCTTTTAAATATTTCTTGTCAAAGACTTAAATATTCCTGATTCAACTTGTGTTTCTATTTGAGCAATATAATTTGATCATAATTGGTTTCATTTTGATTGTCTTTACATTTTGGGTACTTATTATCTTTTCTCGGATCCACTGGGAATGCCAAGTACCTTTTTTTTTTTTTTGCTATTTAGCAAGTCAGTGAGGAGCTTCCCACTGAGTGCCTTAATTATTGTTAATTGAATATTGTAAATGGTTTTTCAGGATAACCATCTTGGCAATTCACCTAGCATTTTCCTCACTTAGCAAAGTTAAAAGCACCAAGAATCCCTTCTACCCTTTTCTATACAGTCATCAAATCAAATACTGGCAGTAACTGATTCCTATTAAAACTAGTCTCTTCTTTTTTAAATGTCACATCACATGCATACTTCATATGGCACTTGGAACATGGTGGCTGCTCAATGAATATTAAATGACAGCTGTCCTTTTAAATAGAATGATTCCCAGTTCCAGTCTAAGAGAGAACATCCGATTTTGCTTCCAGAGCTCCCACAGTGCAACTCCTCCAGCATGGCAGGCCCAGTACTCTAGGGTAGAGCTCTTCCATTGTCATGCACCAGTACCAAGCTTTCTAGGACTATTTGCTATTCTCTAATCAAAAGAAGAAAAAATAGTAAATAAAGAGCCCTAGAAGACCTGAGATTGTTAGAAGTGCTACAGGCAGAAAAACTGGAGAGTAAGAAAATCACTGAGCCAGCCTTCCTATATATTTCTTGCTTTATATTTCTTGCCTTATGCACAATATAAAAGAAATGAGAAGTGTATGATCTTTTTTTTAAGCTTTCAAACTATGTCTCCAATTTTAAGGGGACTGGGGCTAAGGCTTCAAAAGAATGAAGTTGTATTGGAGGTTGGTTGCAGCTACATAAAATCTTGCCTTCTTAATTATTTATCTTGCTTAATCAAGGAAATCTCAACCATTGTTATGAAATCAGGACCAGAAGAAACCTTAAGACATAATCTAGAACAGTGGTTCTCAACCTTCCTAATCCCGCAACCCTTTAATACAGTTCTTCATGTTGTGGTGACCCCCAGCCATAAAATTATTTTTGTTGCTACTTCATAACTGTAATTTTACTACTGTTATGAATCGTAATGTAAATATCTGATATGCAGGATGTATTTAGGCGACCACTGTGAAAGGGTCATTCGACCCCCAAAGGGGTCGCAACCCACAGGTTGAGAACCGCTGATCTAGAGCCTCCTTTCTCACCAAGGTGACCCATCAATTATTTTTGTTAGCTGACTGGTCAAGTTTATAATTGTCTTTGTATGAAAAAAAATCTTAGAAAATTGTGGCTTGGTTTATTAACTCTTAGCAGTCCATTTCTGAGCTCTGAGGAAGTTTGCCTTCTTCTGAGCTATCTGATCGTTTTTCTGGGAAAGAGATATTTTGGGATGGTTCCACCTCTTGTTTTTAACTTCTTTCTTAGGCCTCTTATAGACTAAATTCTCTCATATAGCAGCATGAGCTTTCTTGTACATCTCCTTCATCATGCCTAGAGTTACATTGCTCTTTATGTATGGAGGGAATTGTGTCTTGTGTTATCTTGTTCCAGTAGCTAATGCACATGATCTGCAATGTTCTGACCCATGATGTACTTCCGATGTACTTCTGCCTTGAATTCCTTGCTTTTTTAATCTCACTAGAGAATAGTTTGGTACTGTGAAGGGTAGACAAGACTCTGTCCACAGCTCCCTTCAGGACCCCAAAAGCTTTACTTCCAGTAGTAGTTCTGGCAAACTCTGCAACCAAATAGCAGGTAAAGGCACCGGGTTGACTATCAGTGCTTTCCACATTGTATTCATCTTCAGTCACCTCCACTTGGCCTTCATTCACCTTGTCCATGCCAAATCTGTTTAGAAGCCTGTTGGCCAGCAGCAGGCCAGCACAATGTGCTGCAGCGTAATTTGTCAGGCCAACCTGCACCCCATACTTTGGGTCCATGAGCATAAGCTACACAAACTATTTTATCTCCTTCTATACGGGCATAAGGAATCTGACAAATGCTGTTTTTGTTGGTTACACAAACTATCATCCTGTATTTGGGTGTGTTGTATGTATTTTTACCCTGCATTACCATGCGTTTCTGGGCATAATAATCAATTTTACCCTCTCGTTGTTTTCTACATTTTACTTGGTATCTCTTGAAGTAGGCCTTATTCTTGACAACTTTAACAACTCCATCCTGTGGAAGAGAGACCCATGTCCGTGGCTAGCTATAGACTTACAGGGCCAGCATAGCTCTGGGGTGGGGGAGCAAGGTGGTCCTGAAATTATTTTTTAAAAAAGAAGATAATCTGTTTATTGGGAGGTATGGGCTTCCACATGCTTGGCTAGTAACATTTTCTGCCACAATTTTCCCCTGGCATCTAGCCACTTGCTATTAAGTTTGGCACAGGTTTCAGATTTAGAGACAAACTCAAGGCCCACCTTTAGGAGTTTTCCAGTGTTGAGTGTTATACACTACATGGTGATTTGCCTGCTTTTTTCAACGATTTGATCCTTGTATATTGGATATAGTTTGTAAGACACCTCAAATATTTGGCGATATAGGCCAGAATGTGTAAATGATTGAATAAATAAAATAATAAGGCATGTCCTCAAGCTACAGTTTAAGAACACTTTGGCTAGTTTTGAAGAACAGCTGGTTATCATTACATTTTAATAGAGACAACAGAGCCTGGCCATGCTTCAGCCCTTTCTGATGAGAAATACCCTGACCACATCCTTTTTCCTCCCACTCCTCATTTGCTTTAAGGAATTGACCAGTGGCAGGCATCTGACCATTGCACTGGCCAGATAATGGCCTATAATGTGACCTGGCACCAACAGGTGATCTGAGCCAATCAGATTTAGACTCCTGAGAAATTAACGTGCAGCTAGAATGTGCTAGTTAGTGTGAGGAAGCTGAAACTGAAGAATCTTGATTAGAGAGGAGCCTAAGGGACCATAATGCCGAGCTAGGTTTGAGGGCGCAGAAACTATGCTGAAGTCAAGAAGCTGGGCAGGAGAGAGAAGAGAATGAGTCAGGATGGCCCACAGACACAGCTGGGAGAACAGCTGGGCCCAGAGCTGCCGCTCTTCCTAGAAGTTTCCGCGTCTGCTTCCAGTCCACATGCATTCTCCTGGTAAGCCTCCCGATTTCCAAGAAAACTTGACTGAGCCTTTGTTGTTTACAGCCAAGAGTCTCGACATGTGTCAAAGCATTTCTTTTCTTCCTGTTTTCACTCAGTTACAAAGTTTATACTTGATTACTTTGAGCTTTTCCATTTTCCCAGTAAGATTTAAAAATTATTGTCTCATAGAAAGATCTCTGAGAGAAAAACTTTAACAGAAACCAAACAGAAAGAGATAATTAGACCCATTTACTTATCTTCAAATAAATACTGTATTTAAAAATCCTAAATATTTATGGAAGAAGATTCCCTAACTTCCTCCAATGGCTTGCTCAGTTTTCTCATAAATAGTAGACAGAACTCATCTGCCAAGAGGCCCCACTATCTGATATTTGCACATACTGGGGTTTTCTCCTCTTTTTCTAGTTGCTCTGGGTAGAATATCTGACTTTTTGACTTGACTTCTCTCATACGTGCCCCTGGGCTCCTCTTAACCCATTCTTGGGTGAGTTGTTTCCTTCCCTACGGCCCAGTTTCCTATACCAGAGGCCTATTTGGGGTGAACGGGAATGGTCCATCAGAAGCTGAACCTTTTTAAACTTTAAACATAGTCATACTTATATATTGTGCTATAGAAAGATCCAGAACTTTTTGTCACTCCATCTCCGACAAGGGAAGACTGGTGATTAGCTTGATGGAAATGTAGATCCATAGTGGTTCTGCCATGTTAGTCATTGTCCTTCATTCATCAGAGTCACCTCAAACTTTAAGAAATATGCAGATACTCAAGCCACTAGAAATATGTAACGCTCCTCATTTTCATTCCTTTTGTGTTATTTGGGCCAAATACCTGCCACATAGAGCCTATATTTAAATAATTCATCAATTTTTGGATGTCTAGTTTCTTTTGGGGTCATCTTAAGGACAACATTGACTGTACACAAAATCATACAAGTTGTGTGCATAATCCAATTTGCTCATCAGCTGAACATATCAGAAGGACTTTTCAACCTGAATAAACATGGATGCTGGGTATTCCAAGAAGGATAATTCTGAGCCACAGTCTGATACATGTTTCTATGGTTGATTTCCAGTTAATGGTGGCTGGATTTGCCACATTATCTTTCATTGCAGGGCCTGCTTATTCTTAACTTTATGCACTTTTAACACCTCTTCTATTGAGAAGCTTGAGTTGTAAACATGTCACCTACTTCCTATGGGAAAACCTTAGCTGCTTAATGGTGCTCATGCATAGACACTCCCCCACCCCTTCCCAGACATTCATGCCTCTGTGTCCCATGATGTTCTCGTTCTGTGAGCTGAATGTCCTCCTTGCCTTGTCAAGCTCCCAAGGCCCAGATTAAGTCCCCCTTTTCTCTGAATTCTTCTGACTTTTCCAGTTCTATCTGGTCCCCAGTTCTTCGGAACCTTTAAAGCCTTAGCCATTCATACCAACTTAACTTTTAGTGTAAACTGTAATGGATTGCTTCCTGCTATTCAGGTCAGCCCCTGAACCAAATCACCAACTTTGAAATGGAACTGGGATCGTGGCCTTTACTATGACTTTTTGCTGCATGCATCTGGCCTGGGCATTCATCCTGATACCACAAAAAAATGTTTTGGTTGATCCACTTCAATCCTATTTCCTTTGCACGTGGAAAAGCAATATGAAGCACAGGCACCACCACTTCTTCTGCAGGAAAAGCTAGAGGGACACAAACCTTTGAATTATTCTGGAAAAGGACTTTTATTTTCCCAGGAATTGCCGTGGCGGAAGAGCAGGCTGAAGAGAGAGGACAGCCTCCCAGTTCTTCATAAACTTGCTTCATTAAATTGTTCTAAGAGGATGCTCAGATGTTCTGACATGCCCATATTGAAGTATAAAATCCCATTCAAAAGTGAAGCCTAAATGATAGTTTGTTATCCTTCTGAGCGTGGACAATTAAGCACTCACCATAGTAGAATTAGCCATTGTCAATACCATGGTGTCATCACTACTCCCCTCTTCCCTACATCACAGGGAGAAAATAGATGCCCCAATTAAAAAGTGGACTATAAATATTTGAGTTGAACTGTTACTAGAAGACCTTCTTATTCTCACTTTTTACATATTCTGGGTGTCCAAGATACAAAATTACTTTTACCATGCGCTTCAATGGCTCCATGATTTTTGACAATTAACGTTACTCTGACATTTGCTCACAATCAGTAGGTTTGCGCTTGGAAAGCAAGTCCTATAAATCCTGGCTAATTTCCCCTAAGCCCCAGGACTGGAAATTAGGTTGCTGCCACCAGGGTTTTCACATGACTCAACTCCTCTCCAAGCTCTGCTGAAGCAAAGCATTTGGCACACAAGCCAGTCCATTGCTTCACATGTGAGTATGAATGTGAACGGGCTTTGTAAGTGTCCCCTTCCCCGTGGGGACTTGGGTCTAATAGCCATGATCAGAGAATAAAATAGATCATTGCTGTCACTGAGACTCGTTGGACAAAGAGCATCCCAAAGCTTCAGCTTCTCACAGGGGAAAGGGAGACAGACAGTACCCTTCTACATGACTGCCTCTAGTCCACCTGGGGGTCCTGGAAGCAGCACAGAGGGCCTGGAAAGCCACCTAAACCAGCTGCAGGATGAGCAGAAGCAGAGCAGGGGGAAGGAGAGGCAGAGGAGTAGCCACATTCAAGTAGGGAGCAGCGCAAATGAGAAAGACCCAGAGGTGGGAAGCACAAAGGTCTGGACCGGGTTGGCCATGGCCGCTGCTCTGGGGAAATCTCTGGGGAAGACCTGTAGCACCGCCGGCCCTGGGGCACAGCCGCCATGGTTCAGAGAGCACAATTCAGAATGGATTGTTTCCCACCAAACATCTGAAGCAGAAAAAATACGATGAACTTAAAAAGTGGAATCAGAAGTCTTGAATTCATGTTCAATGCAGTGAGGTGCTGAAGCTGACTCCTGAGAGCCAGTATCTCTCTCTCTCTTCCCGACTCCATGTTCAGTGAGTCAGGTCGATGCCTTGAAACTGGCCGTTATTGGAATGTTAACACCACAGAAATTGGCAAATTAAAAGTCAGTGTGGTAGGAGCCCCCTACCCACCCCTCCGCAGAAAGTCACCGCTGCACATCTGCCACATCGGTCATTTGAACCTGGGCACATTTTTTATTTTTATTTTTATTTTTTTTTTCTTAATTAAATCTTTATTGTTCAGATTATTACATTTGTTCCTCTTTTGTAACTTCTCCAAATCTTGAATGATACCTACTTCACAGGGGTATTGATGTAAATGTGACAATTAACTTGGAAGTTCTCTGTAAATTCAAAAGTTTCTACAAGTGAGCGATTCATTGTTTGAAGTAAAATGTTAAGTACAAAGTTTTAACACTTATTAAAATTAAAGCATATTATGATTAACCTTTTTAGCTTAAAATATGATATAGGACAAGATTTTAGAAAGTACAACATATAGAAAGCAGCATATTAGACTCAGTTAAAACTATTATGTGCAGGTTACAAAAGTCTAACTCAAATTGGCTTCAACAATGAAGTAAGTTCATTGTCACCTCGACTAAAAAGGCCAAAGAGAGGGCCGCTTAATTCAGCTAGCTCAATCCAGAGACAAGGCTTAACCAGCAGCTCACACGATGTCATCATAGAGCAGGATGACCATATGTCCCTGTTTACCCAGGAGAGTCCAGTTTATTCATCCTGTCTGGTTTGGCATTCATCTTGCCTCATTTCATTCTCAAAGTTTTCCTAGTTTAGAAGATAAATGATATGTTTACTTAATCAAGGTTTGCTCTCTCTGCTCAGTTTCTGTGTTGTAGGATTCACCCTCTAGTATCACATGATACATTTCCCCCAACCCACCCACCCATTGCCTATAGCTCCAGCTTCTTCCATGTGGGTAGAAAATTACCTATAGCAGCTGAAGACCTCACACCCTGACACCCCTTGATTTAGTGGGACAGAAAATCACTTCCAACAGCACCTAAACAAGTGCCGGGACTCACTGTTTCTCCCTGGTCCGATTTAAGTCACATGGCCATTCCTGAGCATCCATTTAGGAGCATGGGTTTGCTGATGGACTTAGCCAGTCATGTTCATACCTAGAGTAAGAATAAGATAATTCCACACAAATCATGCAACCAAGAATGAGGATGGGTGAATTCTCCCAAGGAACAACAGTAGCTGTGGGCAGCAGAAGAGGTAAGTGGATACTGGAGAGGTAATTAATACCAAGCCAAAATGATTTTGTCCATTTCCCAGTCAGGTTCATTGCAGAACCGTAAAAGCACTGGAGCAGGGATCAGCTGACCCAGTTTTTAGCTTTTCCACTAAGTAGCTGGGATGGTGGGCCAGCCTGCCCACGTCTTAGACCTCAGTTTCCTGTTATTGTTAGGTAAAGTGCGAAGGTAGGCCTAGAGTACTTGAAAGATTCTGTTTCGCTCTATGTGTTTAAGTTATGGCTATATTTTCTCATCAGTCTTCAGAGTTATCAGCTCCAGGTTTATTTCCTTACCTGATTTTTCTCACTGGAGTTCCATAGACCTCACCTTGGCTTTAGTCTTAAAGCTAGAAGCCTTCCCACTCTGGTGGGGATCTGAAGTGTTCCATGGCTCCTATGAAGTCAGTCATATTCTTTAACTAGCTAACTATCCCCACAGTTTACAACTTGTGTCAGAGTCCAGGAAGATTTGCTTTTAGTTTTTTCCCAGTGAACCAAACAAGTCATAAAAACAGATTTATATCATGGTTTCCTTACAGCTGCATTTCATCCTAGGTTTCTTAAATCAAGAAATTGACTATCATAATGGCTGAATGAATAAAACACGGCAGCAATGAGTGACTGCCTTTAGCAAACGGAGAGGGAGGCTTATTATTTAAATGCTCCTGGTTACATTAAGTGGAGCAAAAGGCTTGGAATCGAAAGTAAGAGAAATAGGCAGCCGCGTCAAAAACGCCACCAAGCTGTAAATAAAATATGAAACTGGCTTAGAAAGGGAGCATTACATCGAAGTCAAACACTGATATATAGTCCCTAATTGTGAGACGTTTGTAAAAGGTGACATGACACCTGTCAGTTACCCACAGCAGCCAGGAAGTAGATTACATGAATAATTCACGACCCGGTGCCCTTTGTTGCTAAGCCGTCTAAGCCCAGTCCATAAAATAACTGCTGATACGAGAGAAGGAAAAATATGTTTAAGTTGCAAGAGCCTTATGTTTCACATGGAAATGTTCTAAAGGCAGTTTCATTATGGAACTATGTTCCAGTGAGCACCAGTGGCTAAATAATTAACATGTGAGCCTTGATCAGGTGTAACAAAGGAGGGGGCTTGGGCTCTGGAAACTTTATATGCTCCCTAGGGGAGGCCCATAAGAGAATCTTCAGTATCAGAAACATCATCACGGCCTTACAATTTTCTCACCCTCCCAAACAGCATGCAAACCTTTAAGAAGGCCAAGTCTGACTTTTGTTTTGGAATCATGCAATTATAGAATATTAAATTTGGGAGGTCACTTAGAGATAGCCTACTTCATTGGTTCTTAGAGGCAACAGAAACCTGTTTTTCACAGTCTCATGTGAGAGTACACAATGTAAGACAGATAGCAGTGGGATTGTCTTAGTTGACTCTGGCATGGTGGTGAGGAGGAGGATAAAATGGTCAGGAACTACCTACTCAGCAGCCCCCTGCCCCACCCCAGCCCAAGCCCCTGCAGGGATCCGACTGTCCTGTTTCCCAGATCAGAAAATGGAGGCTCCTGAGAGACAGAGGGGCGCACTGAAGTCCCAGAGCCAGTCAGTGGCAGAGCTGGGACTGAGAGCCAGAGTGCTGCCTCCCGTGCAACACACAGACACATGTACCACTGTAAGTACAGCTTGTCTACACAGCCACGTGAGTAGCCAGGATTTGGAGAAATACCAGTTCTGCAGCTCCCAGGACCTCACAAGTGAGCATGAGGAATAAAAAAACAACAACTGACTCTTTCATCTGTGGTCTGGGCCCAGGCAGCCTGATACCTACAAGCCCCACCTCCCCCACTCCAGTGTTGGCCACAAGGCCAGGGTCAGAGGTCACGAGCCAGGTGGAAGGTGGGGCCTTGGAATGCCCAGGGGACTGGGCAGGCAGCCATAGGTAACCGGAGCCAGCCATCCAATCCATCTGCTTCCCTGAGCTGCTGTAAGAAAAAGTGTCATTGGAGAGAGAGCTACAGAGGTGGCTGATTCCAGCAGAGAATCCAGCAACGCTGAGGAGGAAGATTTTCTCACCTCGACAAGGTGGTTCATTCCTTGTAGCTTCCTTCCTTCATAATGAAGATTCCAGCAGACAAAGGGGAACAAAAAGAGGTTGTGTTTCATAGAGTAAATGAAAGAAAGACCTTCTTTTTCATTTTAGGCTTATTTGCTGCCAAGGTTTGGCTTTGTTTTTGTTTTTTGTGTTTGTTTGTTTTTTGTTTTTTGTTTTTAATTTGCAAGGAGATTTCATTCCTGTGTAAACCTACTGTGTGCAAATGTTTTGGCACAGGTTTTCTCTAGTGTTTGCTATTGTCTCAGTTGATTTACATAAAAGCTTTTCAGGAGGTTTCCATTTCTAGGAAAATGGTACTGGGAAAGGGAACCAAGTTTCTGATGTGGGTCAAAAGTAAATATAATTTCAAGACTTTCTGAATGTATTTCTTTGCAATCAGTAATCACTTTTATAATGAACACATAATCATTTGCTTACAAAATAATAATGTGCTGTTGGTTTCACTGGAAATGCTGAAGATGAAATGTTTTCATTCTGACCATGCCAACCAGCCTGAAACAGGGGAAAGTGGGCATCTTGATGTCACAGCTGGTTTGAGGCTGATTCTCTCAGTGCGTATGTCACTATGCCCCTTTGACTATGTGAGGGTGGGAGAATTTCTTTCAACAAATGGAGGTTATTATTAAACGAGTCAATGATTTTCTAAACTAATTAAGGCTTGTTCCAATAATGCTTCAATGTCTCGCAAGGACGGCCTGGGGAGCTCTTCTCTAGTACGAGACTGGTGGGGCGAGAGCAGCTGAGGTGAGACCAGCAAATGGATAGACCTCCCGCCAGCCTCAGTTTCCTTGTTTGTAATTCGAGTGCCTGCCTCACAGGATGGCTGCGAGCATGATGAGGTGTGCGAGAGGTGTCCGTTACAGGTGGTGAAGGGTAGTGATGGAGAGCGCACATCTTGGAGCAAAAGGCCCGTGTTCGAATCTCTCTCAGTTGCCACTTCGTAAGGCAGGTATTATAAAGTTTCCATATCTCAGTTTCTTCATTTTAAAATGGCGATAATAATGCATAGTAGGATTGTTATGAAGATTAAAAACGAAGTTCTCAGAATGGTCCTTGGGAGATCCTAAGTGTTTGCTGTTATCCTGAGAGTGGTAGATTTCAACCACTGGAACTTTGCAGCTGAGAAAACTTGAATACCTTGCAACTGACTGTGTTGCCAAATATTGATCCATGTCCCAAATATTTTTTTTCACAAGTGAGGTTAAATGTTATCACCACCTGGCTCATGTGGCTGTTCTTCAGCACTGAGAAGAATTATTATCTGCCTGGATTATGGTCTTTTAGAGAATCCAGAGGGAAAGGTTTTTCGTGCCGCATTGAACCCGTGGTTTTCCTGAGGAACCAGCTACATGCCCTGAGCCTCCCTCACTCTCCACCAGTTGTATCCGCTCCATCCAGCACCACAGGACCCGCTTAGCTGGACGCCGTCTGCTAACCCCGAGGTAACTAGATGTAGCCGTGGTTATAGCAGGAATAAATGGCACATATTGACCAGAACAGAAAATTGTGTATCTCTCCATATGCTAAGATTAATAGTAAGTTTTTTCAATTCTCTGAAACTTGCTTCTTTGTCCCAGTGTTCACTTCTCAATACCTCACATGACCTGCCAGAAATTCTAAAATGTGAATCTGGGCCTCAAACACAAAATTGCTGAAAAAATGCTGGCTTACAGAGTCACTCAAGTAGTGCTTCCTCCACAAAACCATCCCACGCTCTCCCTGCCCTTAGAAGCTGGCCCCTCGGTGCTGTGTCGGACTGCTGGCAGTCCTCAGCCTCAGCCCTGAAGGCAGAGCATCCTAATGGCTTGTTTGCAGGTCTGTTTACCTGAGACTGTTGAACTCCATAGGGCAGAGCCACGTATATTCACCTCTGTATCTCTAACCCCCAGCCCACTTCTGGCATAGGGTGGGAGCGGGCCTGATTTATCCAGTAGGCACAGTTTGCACCATGCCCAGGACCTACAATGTTTTTTAGGAGGGTCCATGAAAAATTTTAAATGTCCCTTAACATCAGAAGAAAAAAAGGAACTGTTAAAGTAGAAGTAAATTTTAAAATTTTTCTTGATATCAGAAAAAACAAAGAAACTTTTAGGGCCCTAAAATCTATTCAATTGTCTTAATGTTTGTTTGTTTTTTAATGGAGAAAGGGCCCCAAAAAGACAAAGTGCTGAGGGCCCACAAAAGTCATAATGTGGTCCTGGTATTGAAAGATGAAGTAAACAAGTGAGTAAATATGCAATGACTGTTTAAAAATGCTTTACAAATGACACAGTGCCATGAAAATGTAGCTTATTACTAAAAGCTGACAGTTTTATTGCTGCCATAAAGTTCTGACCTTTAGGACATTAGCCTCTAAGGAGTTTAAATTATTTTTCCAAATTGAAGGCTTTTTAAAGTCATATTCATATTCTTTCTTCCTATGAAAGAAACGCTTTAAGTGACTTCCTATAAAGAATATTGTAGTGGCCTGACTGGCATGGCTCAGTGGTTGAGCGTCAACCTATGAACCAGGAGGTCACGGTTCCATTCCCGGTCAGGGCACATGCCTGGGTTGTGGGCTCGATCCCCAGTGTGGGGCATGCAGGAGGCAGCCGATCTTTCATCATTGATGTTTTTATCTCTCTCTCCCTCTCCCTTCCTCTCTGAAATCAATAAAAATATTTTTAAAAAGAATATTGTAGTGTAGACAGGAAGGGGGCAATACAGGCGCAGAACAAAAAGGCTCCAGTAGTCAGAAGAGCTGTCCAGGTACTTCTCACTTACATACCCAGCATATATGCACACGAAGTGAGCACTGGATGAAAAGCTGAGTTCCTAAAGAAAGGGAAGCAAAATGACTGTTATTTTTACCAAAAAAAGAAGTCCATGAGCCTAACGTTCATGTAATGAAAGCTCACGACTCCACAATCACGGCTCACCGCTGAGAAAAGTGAACTCGAGTACTTCTGGAGTGATCTGGTGCTATATTCTAACCTTTGAGTTGGTTGATGACAAATGAATCCTATCAGTCTCTCTCTTGGAAAATATAAACTCAGGGGACACTGATGCCCAGAATATCTTCCAAGGGATGCTGAGACCATTCTGACCCGGAGATCACTCAGGAGACGCTACTCTGGGCTTCCACACGTACTAAGGCGAATCCGGACACATCCGTTTCTTGCAATCTTGAAGAGCCAATCTAATGTAAGAAAGAAACTTTACTTTCTGAAATTATTCTCAGTAGAATTCCTTTAAAATATGAGGCCTCGTGGTGCATTAAAATATTAGAGTACAAAACAACCATAGGTGGTGAACTTAAGGAAAGGGTTATTTTTTCCTTTTTATTCTAAGACATTTTTTTCCATAATGCAGCTTTATTAGTCATGCAAGAATAGAACAAACAAGAGTTACAATTTATGGAGCCCCAAACCATGCCCTAAGCTCTTCATACACATTTTTTTATTCAAGGAAAAAAATGAAATACAATGTGTTTTGCAAAAGTCATTTTGCAGAACTATTGAGAAGGACGTTGTTTCACCTATAAAAGCAGCACAAATGCAAAATCAACTATAATTAAAAAGCTACCATATTATTAGCTTCCTGTTTAGTTCCTGAGTTGTATGTTCCTAGGCTGGGCTTCCCCTGGCTTGGTTTTGACTTGAGGCAGGGGTCAGAGAAGAGTTCTGATGAGAACAGGCTCTGGGGAGAATGGTCATGATCGGGTTCCCGGGAGATGGGCAGCCAAAGAGCAGAGAGCAAAAGGAACAAAGATGTCTAGCAATGGACAACTACCACCTCCTGAGTGTCTGCAGCTGTTCTAGGCAGCCATTCCGGGCATCTTACATCCATGCACAAATGTCTCATGATGGATAGGCTCCTGTGTGCCAGGCACCACGCCAGTGTCTGTGTTATTAACAAACCTTCCCAATACATCAACAGGGCAGGTCCTATTATTATCACTGTCATGTTATTAGCAAGGACACTGAGGCAAAGAAAGCTCAGTGCCAAGATCACCCAACCAGTAAGGGAGATAAGTCTGGAACCCAAACGCGAAGCTACAGAGCCCAATGTAAAGCTCAAAACAATCCCAAGAAGTAGGGACTTTCATTAATCCCTATTTGACTTGCAGAGAACATGAGATTCAGAGAGGCCAGGCGACTTCCTGGCGTTTACCTAGTGAGTAATTAGCAGTGATGAGAAGTTTATCCAAGCAAACCGGGCCCCTGAGCCAACACACTGACATCACTTCAACACATGCGCTCCAGCCTGTTTGCTGAGAAGGGATATAATGGTGTGATAAAGAGGCTGCTGCGCAGGGAAAGGAGGCAGGGAGAGGGGCACAGAAGAGGCTCTGGGGGGTATGGCCGAAAGAAAAAGGGGACCAGCTCTGTGCTTGACACAACAATAGTGGAAGTAGTGCAGCTTTCCAGGACACAAGAAGAGGAAACAAATCAGAATATGGGTAAGGCGGAGAGATTTCTTAAGGATAAGTTTTTTGTTGTTTGTTTGTTTGTTTTTAATATATTTTATTGATTTTTTACAGAGAGGAAGGGAGAGGGATAGAGAGTTAGAAACATCGATGAGAGAGAAATATCTATCAGCTGCCTCCGGCACACTCCCCACTGGGGATGTGCCTGCATCCAAGGTACATGCCCTTGACCGGAATCGAACCTGGGACCCTTGAGTCCGCAGGCTGACGCTCTATCCACTGAGCCAAACCGGTTAGGACTAGGCGGAGAGATTTCTTAGAAACACAGGGGCACAGAGAAAGGGGGACACCAAAGGTGTAAAGAAAAAGAAGAAGGTGAACAAAGTATAAAGAAGGCTGTAGAATAAATGTCCTGGAAAGTTCGGAACCATCAGCTCATGGAGGGCCAGCATTGGGTGGGTGAAGTGACAGCTCACTGCACACCAGCCTCCCGTGGCCTCCACATGCAACACCAGGTAGGCCCTTTCTCCATCGGGTGGCACACACCCGAGGATCGTAAGGAAGGCCCTCGGGGCTTCGTTCACAATAAAACATTGTATGGGCCTTCCACCTATGACTCAGTGTGCATTGTATGTCTGATTGAAAGAAAGATTGGCTTTACCTGCAAGTGCTAACGTGTTGGCTGAGTTGAAATGAGTGCACGATTACATAAGAAATAAAAATACCTGGGGAGCAAGCAGTTTACCACCAGGCATGGAACATGCAGAATCCTGAGAGGAGAGGTGCCAGGCAGCTCCTTTGCCAGCTGTGAGAATAGCTGTGGTTGGACGGGTGTTTTGTTTAGCTTTTACCCCAGTGTTTGGCACGGAGTCCTGAACACTGGATGGGGCCCCTGAACCCTGCCTGACACCGAATTGCTTTCTCTAATGTCATTCCTGTTTTACTTTGAGAAGGACTGGGTAACAACAAAGGGGAAAGGACAGAGTAATTAAAGTTTGTTTTATGTGAAAACTTTATGTGCTGAACCTTGCAAGAAATAGAGTGTAATGTTTAAAAGAAGAGCCTTTGGCCCTGGCCTGTGTGGCTCAGTTGGTTGGAGTGTGGTCTGGTATGGCAAAAGGTCGGGAGTTCGATTCCTGGTCAGGGTACATACCCAAATTGTGGGTTCAATTGGGAGATAATGGATAGATGTTTCTCTCTCACCTCTTTCTCTCCCTCTCTCTCTCTCTCTCTCTCTCTCTCTCTCTCTCACACACACACACACACACACACACACATTGATGTTTCTTTCTCTCTCTCTGTCTCCCTCTCCCTCTCTAAAATCAATAAAAACATATCCTTGAGTAAGGATTGAAAAAAAGAAAAAGAAAAAAAAAGAAGGAACTCTGGGACTAGACATAGATAGGTTCAAGCCTTGGCTCCATTACTGTAACAAGTTACTCAGTCTCTCTAAGCCTTAATGTTTTTCATCTGTACAATGGGCATAATACAGGATCAACCTCAGAGAGCCCACGTGGGAATGGTATGAGACAATGCAGGCAAACAGCTTAGTTTAGAACCTGGCACATAAGTGCCTAGCAAATGTTAGCTAGTATTGTCATCTGTAAAATGGGACCGATAACCTCTCCAGTTCCCTCAAGGAATGCTAAGGCTGAAACCAAAGGTTAGCAAGATGAGAGCTCTGTGAAAAGCACTTGTCAGTTTTACATTATGCAATGTGGTGTAGTAAAACCAATATTGGACATGGAGTTAGAAGACTTGGATTCTGGTCTGTGGACCTTCATCTGTTTATCCTCTAAGGCAGTGGTTCTCAACCTTTTGGCCCTTTAAATACAGTTCCTCATGTTGTGACCTAACCATAAAATTATCTTCGTTGCTACTTCATAACTGTAATGTTGCTACTGTTATGAATCATAATGTAAATATCTGATATGCAGGATGGTCTTAGGCGACCCCTGTGAAAGGGTTGTTCGACTGCCAAAGGGGTCGCAGCCCACAGGTTGAGAACCGCTGCTCTAAGGGGTGGGTTGATTAAGTCCCCTTTGACCTCCCCTTTAGCTCTGACATTCTGGTACTCCAGAGCCCCTTCATTCTCCTGCTCATCTGTGGCAGGGAGGCGGAGACCCTCCCTCGGGTGGGTTTGTGGCTGTAACACCCATTTCCTGCTGGCCTGCCAGGGCCCTATTGGACCAACTCAAAAAAGGGAAAAAAAAAAAAAAAAAGTACTCACACATATTGGGGAAGATGTGCCAGATACTTTAAGTAAAAAAAGGCAAACGGAAGAACTGTGTGTAATTCTATTGCATAAACAGTCTAGAATAATTTTTAAAATATAGATTTTTGTATTGCAGGGATTATCTCTTGGGCAAGTTAAGGAAACTTTCGCTTTAGGGTTTACACATTTCTGAACCTTATACTGTGAGCATGTTTTATTTGATAATGAAAGCAGTTATAGTAAAGATGTAAATGAAATTCCAATTATGTTTGTTGTAGAGAGTTTTGGGGGAAAATAAGAAAATCGTTTTATTACTTAGACCAACCTAGAAATATTGCTTTGACATTTTCATTTATATTCTTTCAGTCTTTTTTCTATCTGTGTACTAGTATATCGCAGAGAAATACATGTATTTATTTACAAAACATAACCACGTTGTCCGTGCTGTCTTATAATTAGCCTCACTTAACAATATATTGTTTATGTTTCCCTGTCATTAAAGTGTCTCCTACAGTCTACAGCACGATTTCAATGACTGCTTACTTTTCCATATTGTGTGTGGCCAACCTTCTCTTGCTGCACACTTTGGCTCTTCTTGGTTCTCCCATTGGCAGGCTTCTGGAGAATAATGAAAGGCGGAAATGTTTGGCTTGCTTTCTCTCTTTGGGTCGAGCCGGCTGCTCTGTCTTTTCTTCCTCCCCTTTGTATCCTTCAGCTTTTGGGCGGAGGCCCAGCGAGCTCCACAAGGGGTGGTGTGTGTTTAAGAAACTCAGCTAAAGAAACAAACTGATCTCAAAGAGCTCTAAACCTAGAGTGTCGGGAAAATGCTGAGCATTGTAATTGGCCTAATGCTGCTCCCATGAGAGATGCCATCTCCCTCGGCCTCCAGAGTTCTGGCAGGGAGCTTCACTCTTCTCATCCAGCTGATGACAGATAAATATTCCTCACTTCAACAGTTTTGTGCGGCCCCCAAAATGTTTCCCTTGGTCTGTCCAACACTCATTGGAAATGCCTACCAGCTCATCTTTGAAGACGGAAAAAACGTGCTTGGTGACATCAGCAAACCGAGATTGTGGGCTATGGGTTTCATCAAAAAGATAGCCTCTTGGACCACACTGGCCCCTGCTCCCTGAGCCAGGCTGTTGGTCCAGTGATGGTGACTCAGGAGGGAATGCCAATGACGAGCAACAGGCATGCCAGGGAATTACTCAGCACATGCCAACAAGTAACCCCATACGGTAATCAAACGCCGGCCAATCTGCGAACACTTTGCGTAACAGCGTATTTGGATTTGGGGCTTAGCTCTTAGAGCTTGAGTTTCACGTTTGCCTGAGCCTAGTCCCAGCTTCCCAGGGCCCCTCCGGTGTGCCCTGTCTCTGCTTCCAAGTGCAGAGAGCAGTTCTTCCAAGAGCCAGAACTTGGCTCTCCCTTTGAGGTAATGCCAAACTCTGCCAGAGATCAGCTGTCTCATCTGTCTGCACGCCTCGTTCGGGCCAGCACTGCTTCTCCGTACGCCCTGTTTCTTACCAGTAGGCCAGCAATGTGGGTGATGCATGCCTCCCTTGCTGTTGGGATACTTAATAGCCAGTCTTGGTATTGTGATTTCTGGTGCACCCTACCAACAACAAGAGAGAGGTTGTTGACTGACAACTGCTGATATAATAAAATTCTAGCCAGTCCTGGCTGTAATAACTGCCAAAGTATTCCTGTACCAACAGGCATTTGGACTGTCCAGAAGCCTCAGAAAGGACAGAGAAGCTTACAGATTTCAAGGCCCCTCACTTCTGGATCTGGTCCTTCTGCAGATATCCTGAAAACTGAGAGTTTGATGGATTTGGTTTAGGAGCCACATGATATGATATCCTCTCTGCTTTCCCACACAAATGTGCTCTACAATGGCAGCCACTCTCTGGGGTCCCTTTAAGCTGAAGGCCAGGGCCAAATGAGCCAACTGGCCCACACACCTCATCGGCACTGCCTGTATGTGTGTCAGCGTTTCCTCAAGGCCTGGGAATTTGTACTCAAGGTGATATCGAACATGAAGTGTTTAAATAGCAATACCTTGGGTGAGAGACAAAGGCTAATCAATGATTGTGTCCATAATTCTTCCAATGAAGGAACCATTTATATTCAAACTCCAAGTGAGAAGAAATTGTTCCCATGAGGTAGGGCTTTTAAAATGTCCCTGCTCTTGCCACAGTGCCCCGAGAGCTGGATGGCACCTGGAGAATGTGGTTGCAGACAGATGCCCAGGTGAGAGAGACCAAGAGCTGCAGTCACTCAGCAATAGCTGTATTAGAGACCAAAGCCTTCCCCAGGAAGAAGTTGATAAGGACTCAGTATTTAAACACAGTACTTTGCAAAGAAAAATGCATCAGTAATCAAAGATCCTGAAGAAAGAAGCTGACATTCCAACACAGATCTAATAATCAAACCTCATGGGATGTTCACCAGCTCTCCAGAGTAGGTGTGAACAGCAAGATTTCCCTGCCCCATCAGTTAAGGGTCACCGCCAGTTCATTTGTTTGTTTTATCCTTTTATTTATTTATTTTTCTAATTTATGTTGTTTTTATTTTTTAGTTACAGTCAACAAACAATAGTATATTAGTTTCAGATGTACAACATAGTGATTAGACATTTATATAACTTATGAAGTGATTGCCCCAGTAAGTCTAGTACCCATCTGGCACCATACAGAATTATAATATTATTGACTATATTCCCTATGCTGTACTTTACATCCCCATGACTATCTTCATAACTGGCATTCTGCACATCTTAATAAGGAGAAACTGAAGGTTGATATCTGAACCCATTATAAAATGTGCTTATTACCAAGTGTGCGTTCTGTCATTCTCAAAAACAAACAAGAAATCTTTTCCTTCCAGAATGAAAGAAAACCCCGCTAACTTTTGTTAACTATAGGTATGTTTGGGCTGGGTAGAATCCTCACTGTGTCTCTAATTTTAACTGTGGATGATAAAAAGCAGAAGATGCCCAACTGAAGCAGCTATTAATAGTTTTTGTAGCACTAGATATACGTATACCTATGAGCCAAGGGCAATATGAAAGTAAAATCTCTCAAAGTAGAAAATAGACTGCTTGTCTTTTACAAAGCAAGAGTCAAGCACAGTAATTATTATTTTTTTTTTAAATATATTTTTATTGATTTCAGAGAGCAAGGGAGAGGAAAACAGAGATAGAAACATCAATGATGAGAATCATTGATCGGCTGCCTCCTGCACGCCCCCTACTGGGGACTGAGCCCACAGCCCGGGCCTGTGCCCTTGACCGGAATCAAACCTGGGACCTTTCAGTCTGTAGGCCAATGCTCTACCCATTGAGCCAAACTGGCTAGGGCTAGCACAGTAATTATTAATGCTTTATTGATAGTTATTAGTCCCCCCCCCCCCCAAATCTCAACAAGTTGAACCTATACTACCTATGTTCTTGGAAGAACATAAAATGTGGCCTCCAGTGACAATAATGAAAGGAAAGAATAAATTTGGGGAATTCTCTGAATCATAGAAATTAATCAACGCCACGCCTTCAAATGTTAAAGACAATTTTTGAAGGTTTAAGAGATGTTCTTCAAAGAGCTATTTCTTTCATATGAACTATGTGAAGATCATTTTAAAGTTTTAAAGTCACACAATATGTAGAACACAAGAAAGGTGGTAGCATTTAGAGAAAAGGCCCAGATGTTTGGCCTCTGCTACTGATTTCTGATGTTGACAGGTCAGGAGCCATTCCCAGGAAGGCTCGCAGCAGAGCCTCGGAGCAAGAGTGGCACCTGAAGTACTGGTCTCCCCTGCAGACAGGGTTGTTCCTGGAGTTCCTCTGCTGAGGTAGGCGGGGACGTGGGTGTCATGTTGACCTGTGAGCAGCACTGTGGTGGTTTCCTCAAAGCAATTCAATTTCCATTCCCATACCCTTCATTAATAAAACTCTACAAACCATGAGAACCTACCAGAAACAAAGCGTGGTGCCATCCTGCCTCCCACTCTACTAATTATCTGCTTTTTTCTTTCACTTGGTCTCCTAATTATTGGGCCATCACCTCCAATTCCAGAAGCCAATGCCTATTTTATTTTTCCAATCTAAAGATGAATAAGGAGTTTATTTTCTCTCGTCCAATGTCCAAGATGAACTTTCTCAACTCATCCTCCTCAAGGAAAAGAAGATGTTGGCTGAGCCCATTTGTAAGTTTATGCACATCTTACCAACAGCGTATACATACGCAGGTGCGGTGTCCTCTCTCTCAGGAACACTGTGCTACGTGGATGTGCGCCAAGTGATGTAAAGGTCGCTATGGTTATCATCTCTGTTTCATTGATAGTGGGGAGGGAGAAAAGCACCCCAAATGGGCATATTGCAATTTAGAAGAATCTCTGGGTACTTTTAAAGCATTGGGCCACAATGCACATTTTTTTTAAAGTGTCATCAATGACAGCATATTGGTTGTCATTTCTTGGAAACAGTCATGTAGGCCTAGAACATTGTTTCTGCTTCGTAGATGCCTATTTGTTTCCCACCTTTAGGATGCGCTCTGATTATCTAAGGTAAGTCATTTGACAGGGGTGACAGGAAGATGAAAATCATGGGGTGAATGTGGGAAAGGGATGAAGAAGGCAAGCTTAATTGTTTAAAAATATCAATAATTCTTACTCTTTTCCTGGATCTGCCACCCTCTGCTGTGCAACTTTTGGGCCCTCTGGGCCTCAGCATCCCCAACTCTAAAACTGGGATAATGATAGGGCCTACCTGCAAGTTGTGAGGTACAGTGGGTTACCATTTGTTAAGCGTTTAGGGTACTGTCTGGCACGAAAGTGCTCTCTAAGTATCCCCATCCGTATTAATATTCTAGCCTATATGTGAGCAGTCTGGGCTGGGCCTTTGGAAGGAGAATAATCAATACCACCATCGCACATTCTTGGAAAGAGTGTGTTATGAATCAGCCAATTGACACACAAGCTTCCCCTCCCACATTTCCCATGATAGCTCCTCCTCCCTTCCCCAGGCTCAGTATCTTCCCTTCATCAACTCTAAACCACAGATAACGTACTGCTTCCAGGGGAATTTGTATTTTCACAAGGCTCACATACGTGAAAAGGTGTGACTTGGTGGAATTGCAGAAGGTGCGGGTGAAAGGATGCTTCTAAAACCCTCAAACACACCCCAGATGTGGTTACTTCATCCATTTACCTGTGAAGCTGACGCTGGCAGGGGAGGCGCTTGCACTTCACTAATTGCAGGACTGCCCTCCAAATCTTGCAATCTAAAAGAGAGAACTTTGATCCAGAGTGATAATAAGCAGGTTAAGTAATTCAAGCCCGGTGATGTGGACTAACTCCCTGTCTCAGGTATTGGCATGGAGGTGCAGGGCACACACAGGTGGAACAAGACCTGGTGTTTGGCTTCAATAACTTCACAGTTTATTGGAAGAGACAAAACACAGCATATGGTGATAAGGGAATGTTTGTAAGTAAAAGGGAAAGAGAGGTGTGTTGACAGAAGACAGACTGAGCAGGTTAGAGAACAGAAACTTGAAAGCATTGGAGGTCTTTGGAAAGGGAGGCTCGGGTATGAACTGGAAAGTGACGTAGCCCAGCCCTTTCCAGCTGGATGATTAGCTGAGTGCCCAGCACAGGGATCTTCACTAGAGAGAAATGGGAGCCTGAGGATCAAGGACTTATTCTCATCCACTTGACATCATCTTCAGATTTTCATTTAATTTTTCCCTTCCACATCAGACACCCCTAATTCTTGGGTGGTCTGCCACTCCACTTCCTGCCAAGTCCCACTACTTTACTCTAGGTGGAGGGCTGAGGGTATGGATCTTATTTCAAAAGGAGAGGGGAAATTGAAACCAGAAAGGCTTTTGATGAACTTTAAGAGATTCTTTCTTTTTTTCTCCAGCACAGGTTCCCCAAGGCTGGTATCTCTAGTTGAAAGCTTGTTTTTTTTATTTTTGGTGAGAGTCAACCATTCAAAATGGAAGTCCTTTTATAATTGGATCTGGTTATGCAAACATAGCCCATTGATGTCATCAAATAGGGTCCAGATGCAAACAACCCACTCAAGTATAACTCGGAATAACTCCCAGGAGCTCAAGCAAACCGTCTCTCTCCCTACCACCCTTTTACCTCATAAGAATTCCTTCCATTTGGAAATGAGCAACAAGAAAAGAAACAAAAAAGGACTATTAAAATGTCTCAAATGGTCTTAAAATGACAGCAGTAACTAGTAAGAGTTGCTGGGATCACACAAAATTGCCATGTAAACAACAGAAGTAATTTCAGAGTTATGTGCGATTAGGCATGCATCCCTAAGAAAGGTTAGGCACCTCTATTTCATGAAAGATAAATCAATTACAACGGGAAGGCAGGTTCCAAACGGAGGTCACCCCGTGACTCACAGCCAGGTGCCCACAAGACGACTGGGTTCGCTGCAATTTGTTTAACAGGGCGTCACATTCCCTGAGGCCCTGGGTGTTTTAACTGTTCTGGATAGACAGTAACCAGTTGTTGTGTGAGGCCTAATGCAGGGAACCCTAGAATGATAATGGTGCTGCCATTTTCTGCACAAAAGAAAGTTTCAGTTGAGTAAAAGGAGGTAGGTAATGCACAGCAAGTCCTAGACCTCAGAGCTGACTGCCACTGCTGCCTGATTTTCCCAGAATGCCATTGTCTTGTGAGTACCTGTTTGGTCAAGAGGCCAAAGTCTTGACTAGTGTAGTGGGTCAGATTTCCTACTTTCAGAATAATTCTTAATTTCTAAAGGTCTTTTTTTGTGTGGGGGGAGGGGAGGGGGAGAAGGAGGGGGCAGGCTCCAGGACTACTATGGACTCTGTGAACCTTCATAGGTAGCTGAAAAAATGATGAAAAGTTGGGGGGGGGGGGAGGGGGAGGAGAGAGAGAGAGAGAGAGAGAACACACAAAACAGTACTTTAAGTTAGGAAAACCAAAGTCTAGAAAAGTGGTAAAGTGGTTGGTGCAATCTTCCTGAGTTAGCTCTGGGGCAGAATTAGACACTAACCAAGAAATCCCCAGAAGGTGCTCAGTGAATGTTGGTAGAATGAATGTTAACTAAAACCCTGAAGCTTCTCCTGTGAGATTCTTCTTCACATCAGGTGTTATCAACAGAAAGTTCTTTCTATGGTCAACCCCCAAACCCCGTCTCCAGCAGCTTCAGCCCACTCTCTTCCTATCTGCTCTGAGGAGACCCAGGGGCGATGCTGACAGTGCTGTTCGTCCATCTCTATTAAATTTGTACATCTTAAACTTGCCCTCAACCTTCCATTTTTGTGGGCTGAATGCCAATTTTGTAAGCTTTTCCTTCAAAACTGTAATTTCACAAACACTTCCATGTACCAAACTTACGAATCACAAATGTTGAGAAATAACTTACACATTACCATATAGACATGGCCACACCGAGATAAATAATGTGCTTTGTTCATAAAGATGCTGCTCCCGTTGAAATCCCTGCATCCCGGGCAGTTGGTGGCAGCACTGTAGGTTTCTAGCTTCTCTCTTGAGCCTGGAAGGAGGTGATAGCTGATGAGCTAGACTAATGAGCTGCAGGTTTGCACTGATTAAATGCCCATTTGGGGGTGGGGGTGGGTGGGAAAGGATAGCTGACAGGAGCAGGAGAAAGCTGCGAGGAAGCTTGTAGCAATTTCCCGAATCTACAGCTACCAGTGAGCTTTGTGTGCTTAGAGCTATTATTAGCAAAACAATGGCTGGAAAATGTACCAGGGAGAAAATTAAGAAATGACAGACTTGTTTTTTAAAAGTAAGAGAAAAGCTTGTTTGTTAAGTTTCTCCAAGCAGGAAGTTTCACTTTAGCGAGGAGATGCATCATCCACGCGTGGTGCCTGGGTCAGGAGAGTGAGTAGGTAGTGTGAGCTCTGGTTTTCTTCGAGCAGCCTCTGATCTCGGGGACTACTGCTCAGGTGGGAACATGGGCTCAGGGCTCTCCAAGGGAGGGTAAGCATAGTACGTGCCTCAAAATCCCAAAGCTACCTGTGAACCAGGGTGTAGATGCTGATGGGGTGGAGGGGATGCACAGGCATGTGGTGATGAATGGAGAGAGCTGAACAGAACAATCTCTTGCTAGGGCTCTGCTGTCCAACACAGTGGCCACTGACCACATGTGGCTACTGAGCCCTGGCAATGTGGCTGGTCCGACTGAGATGCGCTGTACGTGTAAAATACCCACCAAAGGCCACAGAGTTAATATTTAAAAAAAAAAAAGAATGCAAAAGCATTATTAATCATTGTTAAGATTGACTACATGTTGAAATGGTAGTATTTTGGATGGATTGGGCTAAACAAAATGAATGCTACAACATAGGTGAACCTTGAAAACACTATGCTGGGTGAAAGAAGCCGGACACAAAAGGCCACACATTGCATGATTCCGCTTATATGAAATAGCCAAGAGGCAAAGCCCAAGGGTCAGAAGGTGGATGAGTAGTTGCGTAGGGATAGGGGGGTTGGGAGGGAAACAGGAAGTGAGTGCTAATGGGTATGGAGTTTCTTTATGGGCTGATGAAAATGTTCTAAAATTGATTGTGGTACCGATTGCACAACTCTGTGAGTACACTCAATTGTACATTTTATTTATTTATTTTTAAATATATTTGTATTGATTTCAGAGAGGTAGGGTGAGGGAGAGAGAGATAGAAACATCAATGATGAAAGAGAATCATTGATCAGCTGCCTCGTGCAGACCCCCTACTGGGGATCGAGGCTGCAACTCAGGCATGTGCCCTGCCCTGGAATAGAACCATGACCTCCTGGTTCATAGGTCAATGCTCAACTACTGAGCCATGCCAGCTGGGCTCAACTGTACACTTTAAATGGGTGAATTAGATGATATGTGAATTATAGTTTAATAAAGCTGTTTAACATAAATACATCTGGATACAAAATAATTTAATCTGTTTAGTTTAAACTTTTAGAAATGTGGCTACTAGAAATTTTTAAATTACATAAGTGGCTCCCACTATATTCTGTTGGAGACTGAGAATGAGGGTAAAACTCCAGGGCTGGGGCAGGCATCTGCACCAAGTACCAGCTCATGGGACTGATGACAGACCAATAATGATGGCTTCTAGATACACCGGGGGCTCAGTCTTTGGTCATCTCTCCAAAAGACTCTTATCAGCTCAGCCATGGGCAGAGGAGACCTGCCTTTCACAGTGGCTGTCCCAGCTGCCTCCAGTCCTGACCTGCTACCTCTGGGGCTAAGAGGGTCCACATCTTGACCCACTTGTAACACTTTTGTATACCTGAAGTCCATCCTTGGTAAGCTCCAGCAGGCAGACCAGGGAGCTCTGGGCTGGTCCTAGGGAATGGAAACTTTTGGCCAAGGGAGCTTGTCTGGTCTGTTTATGAAATACCATAAACAAAGCCTCGTGTTAATTAGAGGCTTTGTGGGATGCAGCCCAAAGGGATGCCTTGGGTGCCTTCTTGACATCTTCTCCGCAACCCAGGTTTCTTTCCAGTTCAGATCCCTTCCCAAGCCCAAAAGCGCAACAGTTTCTCAAAGGGCTCAGCTCAGTGGAAGTTGGATAAGGCAGCTAGCTATACACGGGCCTCCCAAAAGACAGGATCCATGACTTGTCTCTGGGGACAGAAAGATGATTGGACTGAGGGTGAACTGATGTGAATTAACCAGGTGAGCTGTAACCCCAAAGACTTGGAGGAGGGGAGAGAAAAGCAAATACACTGTGCTTGGCAGTGGTTAACTTTTAGACATGCAGACTGAGTACTTGACACCATTCTGTATCTTGTCCGAGTTATGTCCTGATATTTGCTCGCATTGCAGTAAACATTAGTTTTTCTCACAACTGTGTATTAGGTCTCAATGGACAGGGTGGGTGGCAAGCAAAGAAATGGAGTAGGCAAAGTTCATGAAGCTAGCGGTATTGTCTGGGCAAAGTAAGCACTCCTGCTTTCTTGCCCTGATGAAGCAACAACAGAAAGTTAACTGTGTTCAATGTAGGAATAGGAGACACAGATGAGTACATCTTCTGTATGACTAGTAGCTCCTGACAGGTAAAGATTATATAAATTATTCATGCCCATATCTCCACATTAGGGCCTAGCACATGGTATATACTCAAGGAATATTTGTAGCATGGATGGGTGGATGGATGGATGGATGGATGGATGGATGGATGGATGGATGGAAGAATATGACCCAGTAGATAATTAGCATTCATGTTACATAATGATTTGGTATTTTGGGTGGTAGATGATGAGGAGGAAGGATGTGAAAGAATTCATTTATGAGATAGGGAAATAAATTCTGAAAGTGATAAAATAAAACAAATATGACAGCATTTTTAATTTTGTCATTCATCTAGCTTTTTCCAAACAGTGCTTAGATATGTTGAATAAGACTGAGGGTGGAAAGGGGAAAAAAATGCCTAGAGTTACAGCTCATGGGCCTCTCTCTCTGGATCTTGTAAAATGCAAACCAGTTAGGAGTGGGCGAATGACTTAATGATGATGTTGTCAGGGCCCTCGGAATAAATATTTCCTTTTCCAGACCCACTGCTGGTACTACACAGTGCAGCTGGTATATCATTAAGAGGTTGAGACCTCCTCATTCTTATCTTCTGAGTCAGGCAGCACAAGATGGTGAAAAGCTTTCTCAAAAAGCATTTGGATCATTCATCCCTTTTCCCTGCAAGGCGAGGCAATCCTTTTTGACCGAGCATCTTGTCCTACAGGTGAGTTGGCTTTGTGTGTTTGGCAGTTAGCAATCTATATTTTAAATCAAGGTATTTAAAAGTCAGGGTACAGAAAGAGTTCCTATCTCCTGATAGTTCTAAGATAGAGCTCAAGAGGCCCATCTGGAATATTAGAGGGCAGGGAACTTCAAAGAAAGCAAAACCATGTGTTATTTTCAGATTGAACTTGGAGTTCTCAGAAGTCTGTGAAACTGTCTTATGTGGGCCCATGACACGCCAGTAATCAAGGTGGATGGGACCCTGGCAGGGGAGCTAATAAAGCTGGGTTCTTTTAAGAAAACTTTCTGTGATATCATGACGGGGCTGTGCAGGTGCAGCTGGGTGGGAGCCCCTGAAGCCAAAGCTCCCTGTGATGGGTCCAAATGCCTGGCACGCATGTTCCCTGACTCAAGTCACTTCTGCTCATGAACCTATGCTCTGACTCACAAGCAGCCAGCAGCAGCTGAGAGGAAATGATGTGGCAACTGTGTCCGACGATGATGGTTAAACGTTGGAAATAGAAAAGAAAATTCATTAAAAAAAAATATGCCATTGTATTTTACAAAAGGCCGTGGAAGATTTCAAAAGCATGCTTAGCATTCCGAGTATTTTCCCTTCTGTGTCTTTAGAGACTGGCTCTGAAAGTGATTTTTTTGTTTACTTAACATTTAATCAAAAGAGATTTGGACCCCGCCAGCTTTTGAACAACAGCTTCTGTAGCACTGCCTCCGTGCATTTAGTTCGGGGAGAGAAACTTCACCCATATGGAGAATTTGATGTCTGTAATATGTACTAAAAGATCAGCTGGTCTAACTTTACAGCACTAATAAAAGGGGAGAATTTTCCTGTGCTCAGGTCTTTTATGAATTATAAATAACCATTCACTTTGGAAGATTGCACATCATAAAATTTTTTTTCACAAATATGCACAAATCCACTTTAAGATCCAAGGAAAAAAGATGTTCAGAAGTCTCAGATGTACTCAGTTTTGATTTTGTGGGGGAAACATGTTCTTTTACCATATGGATGCTTTTAAGGGGGCCTTCAGCTGGGGCTTTATAATGACACCCCAGTGGCTAAATAAGGGATTTCTTTCCTTCTAACATTATTTCTCTGTTATTAAAGGTGGAAAAACCTTCCACAAATAGCATACTATTAGAGTGCTTTAGGGGGTATCCTGGGAATCAAGGTTATGTGTCTGCTCCAGAAATACTGTCTGTAATTATCATTCCTCAGTGGTTCTGAGGATGATGCAGTGTCGGTGTTTTCATTAATTTCTTGATTCTACAAGTCTGGAGTGCCTGCCTGCTCTTGATATTCAATATTTTACAGTAGGAGGTTTTTGTGTTTTAAGGGTCACAGGTCTCTCCCCCTCCCTTCCTCTCATAATAACCATTTCCTGCCTTCTTTTGTTTGCTAAAATAAAAAGGTATGAAAGACTAGACATGAAAAGAAAAAAGTCAGATATGAGATTCTCCCAAATCCAAGCCTTCATCTTTCCCATTTATAATCTAATATGAATATTAAAAGAGAGAATATTCAGATCTAACAACTGAAAACGGTCCACAGGTCAGGCTATCACATTGCTTTTTCCCCTAATACTTTATTTTGAGTGTTTCCAACTATACACAAAGTTAAAAGACTTTCACAGTGAGCAAACATCTTGTAGATTCTGCCTTTAACATTGTACTATTCTTGCTGTGATACAGATATCACATATCTATACATCCCACCTTCATTAATCCATCTTTTTTGTCATGCCTTTAAAATTGTAGGCATCAACCAATTTCCACCTAAAATCTTCAGTTCAATATTTACTTTTTATGTAAAATCTATATACAATGAAATATAAAATCTTCAGTGTACATTTTCTGAGTTTAAATGTGTACCTGAATGCCTATAAAGAAATAGACTATTACCATCACCCCAGAAAGTTCCCCCATGCCACTTCCTGTCAATTATCGCCCCTCCTTTTTCCAGAGGCAACCACAGTTTTTTTTTTTTTCAGATTCATTTTGCCTATTCTAAATTTCATATAAATGGAATCAAATAGAAATAACTCTTTTATATAAGATTTCTTTCATGTAGCATACAGTTTTTGAGGTTAAATAACATTAGTGTGTGATAGTAGTTCATGCCTTTGTATTGCTGAATAGTACTTCATTGCATGATTAAGTCACAGTGTCATATATTCACCTGTGCATGGCCACCTGGGCTGTATCCATTTTCTGGCTATTGTGAATAAAGCTGTTGGGAACATTGGTATACAAGTCTTTTTAAAGACATACTAGGGGCCCAGCACACAAATTCGTGCACCTTGGAAGGAACTGTGTGCCACGAGGCTGCAGTGGGCACAGGGGCGGGTCTTGGCCCATCCTCTACACCCCCACCCGACCCCTCCCACCGCTGCTCCTGGTCCCCTGTCTGCTGGCAGCCCCGCTCCTGCCGCCACTGCTCCCGCATGCTGATGGCACCAGCCCCGCTTGCACCCGCTGATGGCGCGGGGCGATTGGGGCCAGTGCCAGCAGCAGGTGTGAGCAGCAGCTGCCGGCCCTGGTAGGCCCTCAGGAGCAGGGAGAGGGGGAAAAGCACTCAGGGGCTATCCAGGGCCAGCAGCCGCTGCTCACACATGCTGATGGTGCCGAGGGATCAGGGCCAGCGCCCGGCATGGGCAGCTGGTGCAAGCAGCGGCTCCGGTGCTGGCAGCAGGTGCAAGCGCAGGGCAGAACCACGGTGCATGGGAGCAAAGAATTTTCAGAAACCACCAGAGGCTCACCCCCGCTGATAGCAACCGGTGCCCCACCTTGGTCTGGTGCCCCGGCTCACCTGCTCCACCATCCCACTGCTGCCAATGCCTGCCATGTTCTGCACACACCCCCTGGTGGTCAGCACATGTCATAGCGACAGGTTGTTTGGTTGTTTGTTTATTCCGCTGTATGGTCTATTTGCATATTAGCCTTTCATTATATAGGATGTTTTAATTTCCCTTGGGAAAATACCTACTTGTGTCATTGCTAATCACAGGCTAGGTGTGTGTTTAGTTTTTAAAGAAACTGCTATTCCTGTTTCTAAAGTGGGTGCTCCATTTTATATTCCCACCAACAATGTATAAGAGTTCCTGTAGCTCCACATCCTTGATGACATTTTAGCTGTCAGCCCTTTTATTTTAAGCCATCCTGATGTAGCAATATCTCATTGTGGTTTTAATTTGCATTTTTTCCAGTGACTAAGGACATTGGACATGTTGTCATGTGCTTATTTGCATTTCATATACCTTCTTTTATGATCTGTCTGTTTAAATCTTCTGTCCATTCAAAAATAATTTTTGTCTTATTATTGAATAAGAGTTCTTTATACATCCTGGACATTGGTCCTCTATTGAGTTTATATTTCACAAATATTTTCTTCCAGTCTATGGTTTGCCTCTTCATTTTGTTAGTGGTCTCTCTTCTGATGAGAATATTTTATTTTGATAAAGTCTTATCAATTTTCCTTTTATGGTTATTGCTTCTAGTGATATACACAAAGCACCTTGGTCTTTATAAATGGTGTTCCCAAAATCTACTGTAGGCTCAAGAAAACTCAAAGCTTCACTAGGTTCATTGTGATAGATGTGTTTGTCTAAAGAAAAATCCATTTATGTGCCTATTGGAAACAACTGAGGAAAACCTGGCAACCTGTAAACACTCACTCTCAAGAGCATCCTGGAGAATGAAGCAAGTTCTAGAACTCCCTTCCACTTTGCTTTATAATAATAAGCCTTCTGTTTTATTTGTGGAAAGAGTCACCACTAGTAAAACCACCTGGTCATGGTCTTGTTATAATATCAAGTCAGCCCTTCTTATGGTCAGCATAAATAGGTTTTTATAAATCAATTACCTATTACTGAGAAATCATATTTTAAATGGTTTGATGTGAATGAATGGAAAGTCTTCCCATAAAGGCTTTAAAAAATTTAAAGAAATAAATTCACAGAGAGACCTGTCAGGGATAGCATGGGGCAAAATTAAGAGCAGATTGAAAAGGGGAATAGTTAGCAATGAGAAAAGCAGGACCTGGAAAAACAGAGACCAGCTCAAGGGACATGGTCATGATTCTTCCAACCTGTTCTTGGGCTGCACATTGAAACTTTCCCTAAGATTTTACCCCAGACTCTTTGCCAACTGTTCTGCTTGTCAGTGAAGCTGTTCGATTTCTCCCTTTGTTTCTTGTTTGAACCAAAGAGACACTCAATACGGACATGACATTTTGAAAACTAAACTCACGTCTTTTTCACCCTAACTTCATTGTTAGTCTGGCCTACTTTCTCTTAGACACTTTCTTGAGGGTGCAGACTGAATGTGGTCTTTCACACTTTCATGCAAACTCCCCTGAGTGTCTTTCCCTCTCTGATTCCACCTCCTGTGATCCTTCATGGTCTGCAACTGCTAATTTAGTTGTGGGTTATCCCAGGCCTTTTGCTTCTTCAGTTCTCTACTTTTTATCATCAAATTTTCTTCCTTCTTTATTAGAGGCTGTGATTCAGGAAAGAAAAAGGGTGAAATTTAAATGGGTGATCTTTACTGTTTGATTGCAGGTTGAAATTAGCAGTTGAATTTTTGTTTTTGCATTGAACCTACTATTTTGGTTACTGACTGTATGATTCTCATTGGAAGTTATCTTGAAATATGAACTATGGAGAGAGAGCACCAATTTGAAGAGCTCTGGACAGTTCTAACCCTGAGAATACTCACCAATGACTATGTGGGTGTGCCTGCTGGGCTGGAAAAGGATCTAGGATAACAATGAGTTTCCTAACCCAGCAGTCCTCATCCAATTGCTTGAGTACAAAGATTAGATGTGGGTGACAAGTTTTTCTGGCCTCCTGGATCTGTTCCTGAAGAGAGCAGATAAGGTCAGGATGAGAAAAGGCTAGATTCTGTGTTAGAAAAATTAAGTAAGACTTCAGAACCTCTGAAATAAAAAATATGCCCTAAATAATTAATACACAAACATAATTAAAGTAATCAGAAGGGAAAAATGAATGGGGTTCAAATCATAGGACCACATGATAAATTATGTCTGGCTCTGCAAGTGGGTTAAATCACTTTCTAAGACGTTGCCCACAGCACAAATATCTGCATTTAGCATCACATGCAACAAAAAGTGAACCAAGAATACTTTCCAAGTTACTTTCCCTTCGGAATAGTGATTCCTGCTATTATAGTGTCTCCCCTGGGTGCTTGAGGATCTTAGGCAAAGTCTGAGCCAGGTGGGTCCCACTGGTCTGCAGCGCGTAGAGTTAGGTGGGTGTTGCACTTAAACGTGCTGCTGAGGGTCCTGTTGCCAAACTTCCTCATGCATTTCCTGCTCATGCATATTCTTTATTTATAGCAAACTCCATGTCAGCCTGAAGCTAAGCTCAAGCAATTCGGCTTGATTGTGGGGTTCGTCAGGAGCAGAACAGTCTGGTGTGGACAGGGGACAGGGACAATAGGGGCGGGGACCCAAGAGGAACAAACATCGACACATCTTCCTTCTTCCCTCCCTTCCTTCCTCTTCCCTTCTTCCATCAGTATTGTTGGGTGGCAGCTCCATCTTCTAAGGAACAGGTCTGGGAGCAAAGGCAGAGACATGGCAAGAAGACTAAAGACACTTTTCTAGTGACTGAATAAAAACTGACAGTAAAAATGTTAAAGTTTGGTGATTATATTGATAACTAAATGTGAAATCAGTACTGCACAAAAGTTTAACTTATTTTTTAAGCAACATCATGCTGCTTGCTGTGATATATTACCAGAGTTTCATAGGAACATCTGGCTGACTGGCAGCTATGTTCTCTGAAGGGAAGGTTCAGCTATTGCTACAGTAAAGTTTGCTCGAACGTTCCTTAACCATAAGCTTTATCTGAATCTCAGAATATCTATGATCTCTCAAGCTCCAAATTTCCCTTTGAGCTAATGTTTGTCTTTCATTTGTTTCCTAATTAGCCTTCAGGTTTTAGCCCAAAAGTGCATTGCCAGAGGCATAACGTCTCCCTCGGTGGGGACCCTCTTTAGCATCCTTCTAAAGTGAATTCATAGGACTGTTCTATGATTTTCAACTTCGCTTTGTGGTACAAGGTCTGTGACTGTTTAGTTGACAATACGTGTGTGCCTCTCTCATTTCCTGTTTTTAAGGACTGCACTTAATTTATTTGAAAGGGTGGAATATTTTAAATTACAATTCAGCAGTTTTACTAAGGAAGGCTGTAAAACACAATGAGCAAGGAGTTTTACTTCCTCCTTACGATTGCTATTCCCCTGTTTTGAAATCCTGATATTCTCCAATCAGTGGGAATGGCTTTAACTTAGGTTGTAACATTTTGAACAGCAACTACGCCATGGCTGGAGTTGGAGAAGGGCATTGGATTCCTGCACACTATAATTCCATTTTTCCAGACGCCTTATTAGTACCCGGAATGTGTCTGCCTGTGCTTGATATTGTTCTATCATGTCGCGCCCCCCTCCCCCAGGCACAGCATTTGGATTGGTTATAGGACACAGTTGCTCAGCCAACCAAGTGAAACCTTTCCCTTGCAACCCTGGCAACACCTGACAGTGGCCATTGACAAATGTTAAGAGAAAACCCCTGATAAATTCAACCAGCTATGAAAATGGCCCTGGGAAGGGCAATGGGGCTAGTCCTGCCCACAGACCACTTTGTGTGGCCTGAGGTGTTACTGGTTTGTCACCTGAAAAAACTAAACCTGCAAGTGGATGCTTAGGCTTGTGCCCAGGGCATTACCCCAATCTGCTGCCACTTTGGCTAAGCTGACTTTTATTAACCAAAACCAGTGTTGGAGCTAGAGATCTGTGGGGTGGGGGATGGAGTTCTCATCTTCTCCCACACCAACCAAACCTCCATACCCACCAGAATATTTCCAGTGCCTGGAGAAGGAGCCCCCATAAGACTTTGGCTCCAGAGTCACATTACTGTCTCCAATGCTATTTTTTTCCTTAGGCAAGAGGAGCATTTTCCGAGGGTGGCAAGATACCTGGCTGTGTCCCCAGTGATACCTTTCCAAGCCTTCTGGCTATATATTACCTCCCAGCCTGGCTCTGAACCCTGGGGTGCAGTGGGCCTGTCTGTCTCACCTTGGTACACTCCTCTCAGGATGCTGCTAGAATGAAAGGAACTCTCACCTCTCTGGGAGGTTTCTTGTCTGAGGCATCTGTAGGCAGACCTGGCAGAAGCTAGGGTGGGGGTAGGGTAGGAATGGAGAGTAAGAAAGGGGACTTGCCAAAAACATGCACAGACAATTCAGAGGCAAACTCATGTTTTCACAAAGATATAATAGCTGTGTGTATATGATACCCTCCTGAAGTCCCCTTACTTGATCATTCCAGTTAGTCTAGCCACCTTGAAGGCATATTTCAAACCCTGGTTGAGTAATCCATTGTGTAGTGATTAGCTGTTAATGAAGCTGAAAATACCTAAATCATCCAGCAAGTTCTCTGAATTAAATTTTTATGATTACACTGCTAGACCAGTCAGTGTCTTGACAAGGAAAGACCTGGGGATATACACAGATATTTGCACACACAGATAATAATGCACACACACAGATAAACCTAGGCAAGAGGAGCAAAGGTGGAACAAGGTGGGGGGAAAAGAGAGAGTTTCACAGGCAGCCATATGAACCTAAGATAACGAAACCCAAGATAACATTGTGAAATTAGAGAAGCTCCTCCAGTGTCCCCAACTCCCATCCCCACTCCCACCCAGCATCCTACTCCCTATTAGCACCACCCTGCAGGGCCTGCCTTGAATTTAATTTTCCATGGGGGTGGGGGAGCAGTTGGCTCTCAGACAGTTTAACTAATCCCTTGGGATAATGAATTGATAATGACTTCAAGTTTTAGCCCTTTAGGGGATATCGATATTTTTTTCAAAGGGGACTCATGAAGGTCCAAAATAACAAAATCTCTAATGGTTGAATTATAAATTGAGAGAAATATCTTTAGTCTAGAGACTTGACCTTGCTCAAACACACTTTTAATGTAGAAGCCTCCTCTGAATATTCCTAAAGCCAGAATCACAGGCAAGAAGAAGTCGTTGAGGTGGGGTGGGGACGTGCAGTGGGGAGCACTCCATCAGTACCTCCGATGTCTCACATGGAGAGGGAGAGGCAGCAGGCTGGACTTCGATGCAGAAACAAACTAGCAGCTGGTGTTAGAATCTTCCATATCTGTCCTTCAGGGAACTTGGAAACTTTCTGGTGACATGAGATGTGGAAAATTACAATTCAGGATATTATATAATGTGTGAAAAACCAAGTCTTATATAACCATACACAGGCACACAGGTTCTAAAATTGAGATTCTGAAATTGTGGACATTTGCTCATTAAGGAGACAAGTAAACTGGTTTGTTTTTTTTTTGTTTTTTGTTTTCCCTTTCCAGTGTTTTCAAAATGTTTAGTTATTACTGGTCAAGTTTTCTGAGGGTATGAACAACAATCAACTATTAAGACTATGGAACAACAACAACAAAAAAACAAGATCAAATGTTTCTTGCTCTGAAAGTTAAGACTTTTTTTTATCTATCTTTGAAATAGAGAAAGAAAAAATAAAATTGACAGTGTATATAGTAGGGTTCTTTGAAACCCACGATTCTAGCTGTATAAAATATCTGAAGTGTTATGAAGGTGCCTAGTTTATGCTTCACAATTTGAACTTGACTTAAGACTGAGAACCCGCATCTAGGAGGGGGTATGTTTATCTTTAATGTAGTAATTTGGAGGTGGAGGCATTCCTGGCATAGAACAATGCCTGACGCATTGTAGGCACAAAAATAAATATTTACTGATGACACAGATTTCACAGATATTGTCAAAGGAGGAAAACTCTAGAATCCCTATATAGTGGATATTTCCCCCTCTTAATCTCTAAGATATCATCGCTTCCTATTTCCATAGTAACGGGACTCAAAATTGCCAAAACTTGAGAGACACTTGAGATGAAAGCCAGGGGGAAAAAAAATAGCAAAAGACAAATGTTACAGGCAGCATGCATAACAGTGTGGCAAAGTTTTTTAAATTTGGGAAGATTTTCTTATTTCTTCGCTTGGCATAATGCCATGATTTCCAGAGTGCAGCAGTAATAGCTTCACACCACACTACTGAATGTTCATTGAGTCGATTTTATTCTTTTCTTGAAAGGAAAGGAGAGACCCACGGGCCTTGGAAGCAATCAAATGAAGGTAAGATGTTAGAAATTGCTCTCCTGGCAAGCCTTGATGTTAACTACAATGGCTCAGGTGCCCTTGCTCCCTCCCTTCCATGAAGTGAACTAATATTTATTGAGCACCTACTATTTTTCTAATCTAGGTAATCTGTTCTACATTCAACTAAATGAAAAATTACAACTCTGAAAAGGGCTCCTGGGAGATGTACATGTAACTACTGGCGTGTAGAATAGGCAGAAGTGACTGGTCAGAGCAGCCAGTCCTTCCTAAGGAAGTATGTTTAAGCTGAGGAGGAGGAACTAGGCAGTGGTTGCAGGGCTAAGGGAGGGGGAGCATTCCAGGCAGTGGGAATTCTTGGACCAAGGCCCTCTGGAGGAAGTGTTCAAGTGTTCAAGGAACTGAAAGCAGGCCTAAGCATCCTGCATTGGCCTAACCCCAGAGAATCTTACAGGGTCGGTTTATTAAGGATTTTGGTCTCTATTCCTCCTCACTCAAGACTGAACTGAAGCTATAATAGGAATGCATGACAGTCCCTTCTTGTGTGTGACCTGGAAATGGCAGTTTCTGGTTTGTCTGAAATCCCTCAGAATATTGCCATAAATTCCAGATGGAAACCATCAAATTTCAAAGGATTATAAGCATGAAATACTGTAAATCTAAATCATATTCAAGATATATTATTTCATGTATGATGATTCAGTAGGCAACTCAGAGTCATCGTCATGAATTTGACTGTCAGAGTTTGACTGTCTAATAATCCCCCCTTTATCTGGGACCTAGCTGGGATGCAGAAAGTCTGCAAGAAATCAAAATAAATGTGACAAAGACTATGCAAATTTTAAACAGATGGGTCCCTCTGGCGTGGCTCAGTGGTTGAGCATCTACCTATGAACCAGGAGGTTGCCTTTCCGACTCCCACCCAGGGTGGGGCATGCAGGAGGCAGCCAATCAATGATTCTCTCTCATCATTGATGTTTCTATTTCTCTCTCCTCTCTCTTCCTCTCTGAAATCAATAAAAATATATTAAAACATTTTTTTTTTAACCAGATGGGAGGGCCTCATTAGAAACTTAGTTGATTTTTTCTCTTACACACAATTTTAATAAGTGTGCTTTCTGGGTTCCAAGGCCACAGCAGATGGGGAGCAATAATTCAGAAAGGGAGAAGAGGTGAGTGGTGTATGACAATAATCAAAAGGAACAGGGACAGGCACAACTGTAGAAGAGACCAAAATACAAAAATAAAAAGACATAAAAAAACTACATAAAAAATAAAGGAAGAAAAGAATGAAAACAATCTGGGACTTTTAGTTATAGACTTTTAGTTAAGGCATCTTACATGCCTTAGCACATCTTCAGGGAATTGTTTTGTCTATAAAGAGACCTTATGCTTAAGAAGTCAACTAAGTTGTCATGTTTTAGAAAGATTTCTAGCCTATAAGGTTAAGCTTTTTAGAAGGGGTTTGGTAGTTAAAAAGTAGATCAGTTTTTTGGGAAAATTATCTATTTAGGATGGTTCTTACAGAGTTTCTGCATAACCATAGTTTTATTGTAGTATGGTTCTGTGGAGGTGTTAATATAGATTTTCAGGTTGAAAAAATACCTGACACATCAGATTTTGCTGAGACTGTTTCATTTTCACAAGTTATCTAATTCTGGGTTTGAATGAAGTCATTGGAAGTGACACTTTCATATCTGAATTGCCATAATGCTATTCTTTTTTTTTTTTTTTTTGAATTGCTATAATGCTATTCTTGATAAGGAATGAGTTTTTAAATATTTAAAAATATAGTATACATTTTAGAGTTTGGCTTTCACATTTTTTGTTGTTATTTTGTTAATCCTCACTTGAGGATATTTTTCCATTGATTTTTAGAGAGAGTGGAAGTGGGAGGGAGAGAGAGAGAGGAAGAGAGAGAGATGAGAGAGACACCTTAATTGGTCGCCTCCTGTGCACATCCTGACCTGGTCTGGGATCAAGCCTACAATTGAGGTACATGCCCTTGACTGGAATAGAACATGAGACCCTTTAGTCCATAGGCTGATGACGCTCTAACCCAGCCGTGGGCAAACTACGGCCTGCAGGCCGGATCCGGCCCGTTTGAAATGAATAAAACTATTGAAAAAAAAGACCGTACCCTTTTATGTAATGATGTTTACTTTGAATTTATATTAGTTCACACAAACTCCATCCATGCTTTTGTTCCGGCCCTCCGGTCCAGTTTAAGAACCCATTGTGGCCCTCGAGTCAAAAAGTTTGCCCACCCCTGCTAACCACTGAGTAAAACTGGCTAGGGCTCACATTTTTAACGTTAATTTTCATGCTTGTCTCTTAAATGCAAGTAAAGCTCATGTAGGATAAGGTGCCCCCTAAAGTTATGTGGTTGTCTAACTTGTAAATCTTTACTTCTTCCTGATGGGGATGAGAATAAGCAAAATATTGTTTGATCCACTTTGAAAATTCTCATGCTATATTTTTATGAAATGATTTGGGGGATGACATTTTCTGCAAATGTGTCCTGTATACATGTCAGAGCATCTTTTGTCCCCCTAGAGAATGGTTTACACTCTAATATTTAATGTATTGTGTTTTTCATGTGCCATCTCACCTATCAGAAATAATCTGCAAAAGAGTGGTGCTATTTTGAGAAAATCATTAATTTTCTAAATAATGATTCTTCCACAGTGCTACCTGTTCAGTGTTTAAAAGTGGGAGTTTTTTCCTCCCCGTTGTCAGAGGGAAATAAAGTGGGAATAAATATTTTTAGCTTACCTAATATTTAACAAAATCAAACACCTTTTACTTCTCCAAATTACAAAATTTGAAGCAACTTTATTTGGAGGCAAATTGCCAACCTGATTTTCTTTGTATATGTTGAGATATGATTTACTTTTCAAAATTCTAGATTGTAACTTTAAAGGCTTTCATCTTAACAGAATACACCGTTCTTAGAAATAAGATGGAAAGGATCGGTTGGTTGATCAGTAGCTGAATACTGTATTATAATTACAGCAAATTCTAGAAGGGCATGTCTTAAAGAATAAAACAGTGGGTTAGTGATACTGTGGCCTTGAACTGTGATGTTTCCTAGTTTTGCCTATTCTGAAGCCTTCTGCAGAGGAGAGAGAAAATAATCTATACATTTTAACAAGTACTCGGGGCAATTTTTCTGATCTGGCAAGTTTCAGAAATAATGGATAATGGAGAAAATTCTGTCTTTATTGTCAGACTAAACTTGAATTCCTGGTTGGCCAGATTAGAGCTGAAAAACCCTTGGCAAATTTCTCTGAATCTCACTTTGTTTCTTGTGGGGGTTACTGGGACACCAAATGAGTTATTGTTTATAAAGGACCTGGCCCTGTCTGCACCTACTCTAAAAAATACCAATAGTAAAATATTAGTGGTTTAACTTTCTAGAATTTAGCAAAGTTGAAATGAATAAAAAATTTCCCCCTATTCAAGATGGAGCACTTACTTTAACTCAATCAATTCTAGGTTGATCATTCCCTGTCTACCTCTTATTTTGTCCAAGAATCTATTTGAAGGGAATGATTGACCACAAAGATTTTCATGGAACTTCTTACTGTTATTGGACACTTTACTTTGATGAAGCATCATTTATAATTTTCACTTGTTTTAGCCACATAGAATAGAATGCCCTGTCATTTGACTGGAGGGGAGAATAATGCCTCCTTAACAGGCTAACTGCTGTTTTAGTCTTTTCTTCCTTCTAAACAATTAATTATAGTCCAGGGAACATAATTGGCTTCAGTTAAAATAGTAAAAGTATGTCCCAGTATGAGAAAAACATGGAAATGGGTATAACTTCAAATGACTTGAGGTTCCTTAGATCTAATTCAATTCTCGTGTATTGGAATCTTCTTACTAATGGCAAATTCTCTTAATTAGCTGAGATGACTAGCAATAATGGTGAGGCAATGTCACTTAAAAAATATATATATTTTTATTGATTTCAAAGAGGGAGAGGGAGAGAGAGAAACATTAATGATGAGAGAGTATCATTGATCAGTTGCCTCCTGCATGCCCCAAACTGGCAATAGAGCCTACAACCCAGGCATGTGCCCTGACTAAAAATAGAACCGTGACCTTCTGGTTCATAGGTTGATGCTCAACCACTGAGCGACACTGGCTGGACAGCAATGTCATTTTTTTTTTTTTTTTAAATTTCTATAGGCATCCTCCTAAGAGCTAGGACTCTGTGAAGTTCTTACCCCAAAAGCGTACTTTTCAAACTTGATTGTAAAGGAGATTCATGTGGGGAGTGAGTGTCAATTTCTGTTTCCCAGTTCCAAAATTGTGTGCATTATGATCTGGGAGACTTTAAGGGTTTCTCTTTGAAAAACTACTGCTCCAGGAATTTGATAATATCTATTGAATTTAATTCATATTTTTCACTTTTAAATTAAAGGCAAGTAGAGGAGTCATAATAGTTCTCTGAATAGGAGTTTCAAATAAATTTTTTTACCTGCCATCCATCCATCCATCCATCCATCCGTCCATCCAATTGCAACGGGCCAGGTGCTGGGGGAGAAGTGTCTCTCTTCCTGGACACCATTAGTTTATGGAGTCCTGGAAGTCTTGTTTATGAAGTGTGCCTGAGAGCCTAGCTCTTGACCACACTGGCTAATGTGGTGTGGTGTGGTGTGATCTGATGAGTCACTGCATTTGGGAAGCTGTAGATTTTCTGTACTCTGATTTCCTACCATTGCCCAGTGGTAAACATGGGAGCATAACCAGAGGCCTTTAGCCCTGATTTGGTCCCTAGGGTATGAAAAGAGCAATTATAAGTAATTTAGTAATAATTTCTATGAACACCAGAAAAAAACAACACACTGTAAATACCCCCAAAGTGAGAGATTGCACAAGTACCAGCCAACGATGACATACTGTTGCTTATTTCTCCCTTGGCTCGTGGGTGTAGCTGACCTTTGGGGAGACAGAAGCCTCACAGTGCAGTGAGAAGTACTTGGGACTCCAAAGATGGCTGAGGCATAATCCCAACCTTCAGAGAATATCTAACCAGGGAAGAGAGAGAATGGCTCAGGCCGGTGTAAACAAAACCGCGATGCTAGGCTGAATGGTATAAATGTCACAAGAAAGATCCAAAGTGGTAGAGGGGCCTGAGAAGAGAGACATCACACATCCAGGTGGGTTTTCTCAGAGGAAGTGGCATTGGAGTAAGTCCTTGAAGGAAGGGTAGGAATTTGACAAGTTGCAAGGGAAGAGACATTACTGGCAGAGGGAAATCTTGAGCAAATGTGCAGAATGGGGAAGTGGGAATGACTTCTGGGGTAGTGGGAGAAGTCTTGTTGGGACTAACAAAACTCCTGTTGGGAAACTGGAAGTTCTGTTGGGTTTTAGTGGGAGATGAGGCTGGAAAGTTGGGTTTGGTCAAGATCGTATTTAAGTTTGGAGTTTTCCCAGTAGGCAGCAGGGAGCCATTTAAAGGGTGACACCATCACACTTTAGGAAGCAAAGCAGCTGGGTGGAGGAGGATATGGAAGCAGAGAGGTTATACAGACATATTAGTGAGGAGGCTCTGAGAGTGAGGAGGAGGAATAATAAAGCAGTGAGAAGGGCTGGGATAGACAATAAACTGATATGGGAGGTGCCTATGAACAGGTGGCAAGAGTAATAACAATCTAAGGGAAGGAAGAGAACCTGGTTTCCAGGAAAGGTGGTAGTTTGGGTTTGAGGTGGCCATGAGAACCCTTCTGGCAACAGAAAAGGAAGCTGGCCATTAGGAAGAAATAAGTGAGCTCAAGCAGAGACCATGGTTTTGAGTTGAAAATGGGGGAAACCCTGCAAGGAGTGGGTCACCAAAAATTGAGAAGAGATCCTGATAGGTTGTAGCACAGGGTGAACATTAAACAGTTTGGAGGAAGAGAAACCCCAAAACAAGGCAGAGAAAGAAGAGTTGGAGACGTTGGAGGGATAGAAGTGTCAGGGAAACCAGGAAGAGTACAGTTCAAGAGGGAGAGAGTGGTCTCAGTGTAAGAAACTGCAGAGAGGGAAAATTGGGTCAGGCTGAGCAGGTGGCTCTGGATTTGTCTTCAAAATAGAGTGAAACTAAATCCCTCCAATGTAGGACAATATCTTACTTAAATCTGGTCTCTGGTTCATTACAAAATCAAGGCCTCTTAAACGTTAGGCACTTCCAAAGGTGTCTATTTTCCTGATCAGTATGAATTAATTTCTTCCACTAGCACCTCCTATGACCCTGAATGAGTCATCTTGTCTGGGGGCACCAGTCTTGTCATCTTTAAATTTCCAGTTCAGCGATTCTACGTGTATATGTATATGACAATGCTTGGTAATCTACATGATAGTATATAAACCTATAGAGCCCAAATTGTATTTTACTTTTCGACTTACTTTGTACTCCAATCACCATTTTTTTTTTAAAATTAAAAATTAGTTTTATTTTTAAGAGGTCCAGAAATGAAACAACTGGAGGAAGGAGCCTTCCCTCTGCCATTTGCCATAGTCTTCCAGTTTTCTGCCCAGGCCTTTTCCTAAGCATTGAGGAGGTGCCCAGAAAAATACCAGAGGGGATATATAAAAACACAATGTCACCAAAATTTTCCTAACAAGGCAGCTATGGAAAGTCTGCCAGTGTCCCGTTCCCCTGGGACCTGCAGCCTGCGGCTTGGTAAGGCCTAACACCAGGAAGAGCCAAGAGCTGGAGCTCAAGGTCTCCCAGGCCTCGGCCCTGAGTGGGCGATTTTGTTTAAAACTCAGAAGCGCTCTATTCCTTTAAATGTAGGCAACGGGGTGCCAATCAATAACCTTAAAAGATGCGAAAGTGCCAAATGGGATGCAGTTTATCTTCTACAACAGCGACAGCATCAGTAATACGGTTTACAGTACAGTAAAAACAGAAGGGGGAGGGGGCAAAGAGTAAAGATGTCTCTAACGTGCTAAGTCAAGTCCGTGGCTTGGATCCAGATTTGACCGAGCTCTGCGGAGTGCGAAGAACAATGTCCGCAGGGTTCCTGGTTCAGCCCGGCACTCGCTTCTACTCCTTCCTCGGCGCCCTCGCAGCAGCAAGCTGCAAGTTGCACTCTTCAATCCCTTTCGATTGCCTGCTCCCCAAAGTGCCTATTCCGGGGAGGATGGGGCGTTCTGGCGCCGCCAGGACTGCTGAGAGCGCGGCGTGCGTCCGGAGCGCCTCGGCTCGCCGCAGCCCGGCACCCGGTGCCGAGCCGGGGCGCAGGTCTAAGTGCGCACTGAACGCGCTCGCAGCAGCCCTCCGCCGCCAAGAGTCCCAGGATCAGTGTCTGCAGCCGGCTGGGTGGTGCGCGCGCGCTCGAGGGGCATGTGTGCGCGCGCTCCCGTGGGGCGTGTACTCACAAAGGTGTTTGCTAAATCCACTGCTCGGGTGTACCTTCCATCCCGAGTGCGAGCACCCCGGGACTGAAGCGGTGTCTTATCGGCGAGGCCGCGGGGGTGACGAGAGCCAGTTCAAGTTCCCCAGCTCCACGCAGGGATGAGGGAGCGCAAGGGCGGGGCTGCCACGGTGCCCGCTCGGAACGCCCGTCGCCCAGTTGCGGGGTAGGTTCCGAGCGCTCTGCGCGTTTTCGGACACTTTGGCTGGCTCGGCCCCCAGCCCAGCCACCAGGACAGAGCGGACATTGGGCTCGGAGCCGCGTGCGCTGCAGCCACACGGGGCAGCGGAGCGGGCGTTCTCCTTCCCTACCCGGATCTGCAAAAGTGAAGTGGAAAACAGCCGCCGAGTGCAGCCTCCTCCCTCTTCCCAGGCGCCGCAGCCCTGGCTGGGGGTTGAGGGGGAGTTCCCCCGGGCTAGCTGGAGGGGAAGCGGGCAGCCCGGCGGCTACAGCCGCACCTCCTCCGCCTTCCTCTCCACCCCCATCCCCTGGGCTCCACGCCGCATTTCTTTGTTTTGAAAGCGCCTCCTCCGCCCAAAGGCTTTCCCCCCGGCGGGCAGGCTTTGACGGAGGGTGGGGCCTCGGCCCGCGGGCCCCGCCCCCCACTTAGCAGGACCTCTGCCCAGGCTCACCCCCCATTTCCCGTCTTCTCCCCGCTGTGACCCACGAGGCGCGTCCTCACTTGCCGGACATCAAAAGAAGGCAGGGAATTGGAAAGGGAAGTGGAGTAGCAGGGGGCGCAGAGACCCACCCACCTTGGGCCAGGTCCGGAGGCCCGTCCTCTCCCGCGGGAATCCCACCTGAGCCCCGCCCCCCGCCTCGCAGCGGCCGAACCTCCTCACAGCCGGCGAGCGCCCAGCCCCGCCGCCCCCGCTACCCCCGTGTCGGCCGAGTGCTCTATTTATGTTTGAGCCCAGCGATTTGCATAGCCCAGCCCCCGGCCCTAGGTCCCCCTATCGGCGCTCCGCCTCAGCCCTGACGTCACCGTGGAGGCCCAACCTCTTGGGCCCATACAAGGAGCGGCGGGCCCTAGATGGCAGCGTGGCGTCGCGGCGGCGTGTGCGTGTCGCGCTTCCTTGTGCCGTTTATAGGGTCCCGGCACTTCCGCTGTCGGGTTAGAAGCGACGCGGTCATGGCGGAGCGCGGACAGCAGCCTCCTCCCGCAAAACGGCTGTGCTGCCGGCCGGGCGGCGGCGGCGGGGGCAGCAGCGGCGGCGGCGGAGCGGGTGGCGGCTACAGCTCTGCCTGTCGGCCCGGCCCGCGGGCGGGCGGCGCGGTGGCGGCGGCGTGCGGGGGCGGCGCGGCGCTGGGGTTGCTGCCGCCGGGCAAGACCCAGAGCCCCGAGTCGCTGCTGGACATCGCGGCGCGCAAGGTGGCGGAGAAGTGGCCGTTCCAGCGCGTGGAAGAGCGCTTTGAGCGCATCCCGGAGCCGGTGCAGCGCCGCATCGTCTACTGGTCCTTTCCCCGCAGCGAGCGGGAGATCTGCATGTACTCGTCCTTCAACACCGGCAGCGGCGCCGCGGGCGGCCCCGGCGACGACAGCGGCGGCCCCGCCGGCGCGGGCGGCGGCGCGGGCGGCGCGGGCAGCGGCAGCTCGTCGTCTTCTCCCGCGGCCACCTCAACGGCCGCCGCCGGAGCCGGAGCCGGGGCTCCGTCGGTGGGGGCGGCCGGGACGGCGGACGGCGGCGACGAGACCCGGCTGCCCTTCCGCCGGGGCATCGCGCTGTTGGAGAGTGGCTGCGTCGACAACGTCCTGCAAGTCGGTGAGTCACGGGCAGCCTCGGGGCCGTCTGTCCACCCGTCAGTCCCTCGGGGGCGGGGCGCCCGCCTGCTCCCCTCCGAGCAGCCCCTCGGTCCGGCGGGCGCCCGCGCCCGCACCCTGCCCGGTGCCCTCACGGGACCGGACGGTCCTCCCGAGCGCCCGTTTCCTCCCTCCCCTCCCCGCCCCCTGTCTCCCCGGACGGGCCGGTGCGAGTGGGAAATGAATCAGCAGGACGCGCCCCGCGCTGGGGTCGGGGGGTGCGTGTCGGGCGCCCTCCTCCCGGGGAGCAGGTCCTGGAGGGCTGCGAGCCTTGTTGGGGGGCGGATGTGGACAAAGGCGCGGCCGGCCGGCCCCGGCGGAGGGTGTGTGGCGGGGCCGTGCGGGGCGGGGGAGGGGGCGCGGGCCGCGCAGACAATGCCGGCCGGGCGAGCCGGTGGCCCGGCCGCGCTCCCCGCTCTCCGTCCGCTCTCCCCTCGCCTGTCGCTCGCCCTCTTTCTTCTCTTCCCCTCCCGCCCCTGCGTCCGGAGGGGAGGGAGGACATGCTCATGCGGCTCGGCGGCCGCTCCTCACAGGGCTTCGACGGGCTGCGGCCGCGACGCGCTGGAGTCGCTGCGGCGTCCGGTCCGGTCCGGCCCGGCGAGCTCCGTGGCCACCGGGGATTTAAACGTCTTCTCCCTCCGCCTCTCTGCTGCCTCGGAGCGGCGCCGGAGGTGGGGAGCGGGGCGGCGGGCTGGACCCCTCTCCTGAGGGAACGTCTCTCCTGAGGGGACATCTAACCCCTGGACGCCCCGAATGAAATGGCGCGAGTCCGGGAAGGAGCGGCTGGCGCTTCCCTTTCCTCTGGGGCCGCGGCGCTGCCCCGGGGCTGTGGCCGCCCGAGTTTGGTTGGCGCTGGGGTGGCCGGTGGTCGCGCCCGGTGCGCGCGGGAGCAGGGACGGGCTCTGCGCTCCCGCCGGCGGGCGCACCAGCGCGAGCCCGAGCCCGAGGGGCTCCGCGGCGGCTCCCGCGTCCCTGCCGGCGCGGCCGCCCGGCAGCCGGGCACGACCCCGCGCTGGGTTCTCATTTTCAGGTTTATTTGTGCTCCTTTCAGTTTTCTGTCACCTTCCGAGAAGGGGAAACCAAACAAAAGAGTCTCTATTTCTTTCCAGGGCTTGTAAAGTAGAAGGTATTTGACAAAGGCGAGAGAGGGACTTGTGATTTAAAGCTGTACAGCCCTCTTTTCTCTGGTAGACCGGGAGAGTTTTCTCAAATACGGAGTTTAAAAGCTTTCTCCGTCTCCCCCCGGCCGCCTCAGGGATTTTTTTCTTTTCTTTTTCTTTCTTTTCTGGCCGGGTATCTTTTTCAGCCATAGCGATGGGGATGTCGGAGCCGACTGAAGAGAACAATGCTATAGTGAGCCCCCTCCCCATAGTTTTCTCCTGGTTGCAGACGGCGTATTTCCTGCTCTTCCCATATTGCTGTGTACTTCAAATTGTAGTGGTGAACCGGTACCTAATGCATGGGGAGAGGTTTGGAGGCATCGCTGTCTCTTATGTTTAATGATTTTTTCCGTAGTCAGTTCCTTTTATTATTGTCGTTGGGGGTTCGGTGGGGGTCGGTAGGGGCTCCAGGAGAGAATTCAGATTTGCTTTAATCCTGTCTGCTTAATTTGAATTCTCATGCAATCTGCAAACGTGATTTTCTGCATGGTCATTTATTTCCAAAGGCATCCCCTAGTGTTGCCTTTTCTAGTTTCAGCACCCTATCCTTCTGTCATAGAGGGGGTTCAACTTTTGAGGCTACCCATCCATCTATCCTTTTTTTTTTTTTAAAAAAAATACCCAATTAACATACTTTCAAGTTTTTTTTTTTTTTTTTCTCGTTTCCTTCTGCCAGGTTGAAACGGATTGAAGGTATCTATGGATCCTCAGTATAACTAACTAGAGTTTGAGAATTTTTATGGCTTGGCTGGCAACGTTGAGGCTTTTTTTTTTTCTTTCTCCCCTTCTGTGCTTGATTCTGCTTGCAAGCAATGAGGAATGACAGGAGAGCACATAGGGAGGGTTTCTTGGCTGATTGCATTTAAGCCAGGAATTCACTGTGAAAATAAAGCCAAGGAGTGATAAATAAAAGATGCAATCTTCTCTAGGAGACAGACACACAGCATGGGCTTTGCCTGCTTTCATCAGTGAAGAGGCCTGGGCGAGTTGTAAAAGAAAATACTAACTTTTTGAATAGTCCTCAAAGGGGAAGGAGACCACTGAATGGAGTTGGCATTGGTTCCTGTGAAGTAAGTAGTATGCTGCTGCTTACAGTTTTGAAGACTTGACCACCCCTTTAGAAACACATACGTGCTAAACAAGTGCTGCAGAAATTGTGGAAAATATTTTTCTCCCCCTCTGAGTTCTGCCAATTTTCTTAACTTCCAAGTTGTACTACTTGTTGTGCCAGTCAGCTTAGAGATGGAAGGTTGTTAAATGCCTGGCAGCTGGTACTGAGATAGAAAACTTACGACCAGAATTTTTTCCTTTCTTTTGTTTTTGATGGAGAATGGAGAGAGTAGCTAGATTAACCATCTAATTTAGCTCTCAGTGGTGGTTTGAACTGGAATACTAACTCAAGAGGCTTACTTTATAATTCTGTGATTTGAGGTAGAACTCTTTTTCACTTCAGGACCTGAAATGAAACAACAGAGTGTACAGCATTGATAGCATCATAAGTGATTTTCTGGTATTGCAAAATTACAAGTTTGTATAAGGAGTATTTATTGACTTTTGTAGAGATGATTAAATTATAATTACAATAGGGAAAATCTAGTTCACTTACACTGTTGAAAATTATTTAATGATTGAGGGACAAAGAATTTAGACATCCCCAGAAATTGAACATACTTACTAGTTATTTTTCAACTCCTAAGTTTTAAGAAGACATTTAAAGGAAAAAAAAATAGCCCTAACCAGTTTAGCTTAGTGGATAGAGCGTCAGCCTGCGGACTGAAGAGTCCCAGGTTCGATTCCCGTCAAGGGCATGTACCTTGGTTGCAGGCACATCCCCAGTAGGAGGTGTGCAGGAGGCAGCTGGTCGATGTTTCTCTCTCATCGATGTTTCTAACTCTCTATCCCTCTCCCTTCCTCTCTCTAAAAAAATCAATAAAATATATATTTAAAAAAAATAAAGGAGAAAATACACTCTCAGTATGGTAGTTGTAAGTAGTGTTTCATTGATGCAGAGCTCTCCATTAGCTGATTACAGGAGCAGTGGATTTCAACCTTCTGGCCTTTTAAATACAGTTCCTCATGTTGTGACCCAACCATAAAATTATTTTCGTTGCTACTTCATAACTGTAATGTTGCTACTGTTATGAATTGTAATGTAAATATCTGATATGCAGGATGGTCTTAGGCAACCCCTGTGAAAGGGTCGTTCGACTGCCAAAAGGGTCGCGACCCACAGGTTGAGAACCGCTGGTTTAGAGGACGCGTAGTTGACTTATTTTTGTTAAATAATGACATATTAGAACTTATATGTAAATATTATCGATAATCATTTAAGTGATGATTTTGAAGTCACATTAAAAAGTTCCCCCAAAGTTTTGCTTGGGAAAGACTTACCTAATATGGTCTAAAATTTTAATTATGAAGGAAAATAAATGCAATTGCATAGAAATATGTAAAAATTTCCTGTTGGACTGAAACAGCTAACTGGGGCAAATATTTGTAGCATGCTCGACCAAAGGCTGGCAGAGGACTCCAAAAAAAATTGGTTAAAAAAAAGATGAATAACCCAGTAGAAAAATGGGTAGCACATTCACAAAGAAATGCACATGATTGAACTTAACTCATCTTCACTCTTTTATAAAGAAACACAAGTAAAAATAACATGCTGTCTTCATCTATCACATTACTAACAAGATGGGTAGGCAGTACTCAAATAGATTGAGGAGATGGTGCTTCCCTGCTTGGCACAATATTTTTTAGTCATTTCTAGAAATTTTTCTGCACAGAGTTGGTCTGTACAGTGAGCAATACCCGTTGCTGTAAGGTTTGCAATTCTAAAAGGTTGGAATCATTCTACACTTTTATCAGAAGAGCCCTAGCTGGTTTGGCTCAGTGGATAGAGCATCAGCCTGTGGACTGAAGGGTCCCAGGTTCAATTCCAGTCAAAGGCACATGCCTGGGTTGCAGGCTCGGTCCCCAGTAGGGGGCGTGCAGGAGGCAGCCGATCAATGATTCTCTCTCATCATTGATGTTTCTATTTCTCTTTCCCTCTCCCTTCCTCTCTGAAATCAATACAAATATATTAAAAAAAAGAGAAGGGAACTGATTAAAAAGTACTTGCGGAATACTATGCAACCATGAAAAAAGTGAAGTACATTTATATGTACTGACAAGAAAAGGTGATCTGAATATTTTGTTTAAAAACAAGCTAATTGTTCATATAGCATGCTGCAATTTCTGTTTGAAACAAAAAAAGACGTACATATAGATGCATAAACATGTCTCAAAAGGTTACACAATCATTGAATACTGGAGAAAGATGGAGAAGGGCTCAAGTGAATAGGCAAGGTTTTGTGAGGAATTTTACTTTTCATTTTATGTCAGTCTTACGGTTAGATTGTTCTTAAAAACCAAAAGCATGTGTTTTATAATAAAAATCTTGGAAAAATTATTCTTGTGTTTTTAGTTCATTTATATGTTTTGTTTTGTGTGTGTGTGTGTGTGTGTGTGTCCCCTTTCTGAAGACTTGGTTGCTGTACATCCATTTTTGGGGGGCTTTGAAACACAGTTTCCTTATTTGTGACTAGATAATCACTTTTAAAAAAGGCAAATCTCAAAACAAAACTAGGGAGGGTTTTATATAAGAAGGAAATAGTTAATTTTTAAAAGGAGTTGCTTTTATTTTTTTGCTGATAACTTTTTCACTTTGGTAAACACTTCTATGGTCTTTTAAGATTCATAACTTAAAATATTGTGTTTGGGGGTGGCAAGGCAATAAAAGGTGATCGTTATTAGAATTAAGATGGATAAAAATTTTAATTAACTAATTTATTTAGGGTTGATTTGTTGGCCTTTCTTTGAGTATTTTGATTTTCTTTACAGACTGGAGATTATTATATAAAGAGGTGATTCTAAATTACTTTTAGAATTGGGTGTTTTACTTATTGGTGATGGTACATTTTACTGAATGCATTTTCAAGACTACAGTAATTAATACAGAACAGTTTGAATCAGGTATTACACTTTTTTTGCCTTTTGATTAATGGAAAAAGTACATAAAAGAAAATTTGAAACTAGGTGCATATGTATTTTTTATTTTTTATGTGAATTGCGATGTGATTTCCTTACAAATTTGGTTTTGAAAGTGAGTTTCTCATCTGTGTTCAGCATTGTTCTGAGGAAAGTTAGGTTTTCAATTTTAGCTGAACAGATCTTGGGATTTGTTATAATACTTAGTTCTCTGATGGTTAGTATTGGTTCAAATCTAAAGTATTCAGGAGACAATACTTTTGTAGCTATATAAGATTTCAACAATACTGGAAGCTGGAATTGCAGATGTGGATTAAGAAAGCATTTCTACTCTTCTTCAATCTTTTTAGTTTCTTGCCACACACTTGTATTCTGAATACACCCTTGGATTGTAAAAGAAAAGGCCATTCCTATTGTTTGTTTGTTTGTTTCCCCCAGCTTTGCATTTAATTTCATCCCTTTGCAGATTTGAGACTTTGATGCCTTTCCTTTTAAAAACTATAGGATGCCTGTGGAATATGTGTTTTAATAGAAGAAGTACTGCAAGTAATTGAACAAGTCAGGTTATAATTGTCTTGAGTATGTCCTGGACGGTTTTTGAGATGTTTATCCTGGGCCTTTTTTCTTTTCACAATGGATAATCAGTTGCTTTCAATTCTAACTCCAAATGTTTCCTTTGGAAAGACACAGACCAGCATATTTTTTTCTGCTCACACTCATATTAAGAGAGTTCAATTAATGTATGATTTCAGCTAGTAATATGTTCAGTGAACAGGATGGCAGTGGAGGAATGACTGATGTTTTCTTTTAAGAAAGCTATCCCTTTGAAAAATTACACAGTTGGCCCTGCCTGGTGTGCCAGTTGCTTGAGCGTTGTCCTGTGCACCAGGAGGTTGCCAGTTTGATTCCTGGTCCAGTTCCTGGTCTGGGTTGCATGCTCCATTCTCCATTAGGGGGTGGGGAGCGGGTGCAGGAGGCAGAAGATTTGTACTCTCAAATTGATGTTTTTCTCTCCCTCCCTTCTCTCTCTAAAAATCAATAACCTATTCTTTAAAAAAAATTACACGATTAGATCTATACTGATTCACATGCTTGCATGCTTCATTATTTTTGTTAGAAAATTAATTTTCTTCAGTGATGCAAAATGAATCTTTGTTGTCTTTACTTAAGAAGCTTACTTACATATACATATGATAAACTCGTTGCATTAGACATTTTTTATTTATTTTTTTAATATATATTTTTATTGATTTCAGAGAGGAAGGGAGAGGGAAAGAGAGATAGAAACATCAATGATGAGAGAGAATCATTGATTGGCTACCTCCTGCATGCCCCCTACATGTGCCCCGGCATGTGCCCTTGACCGGAATCGAACCTGGGACTTTTCCAGTCCAAACCTGGGACTTTTCCAGTCCAAAGGCTGATGCTCTATCCACTGAGCCAAACCGGCTAGGGCTGCATTAGAAATTTTTATAGGGCAGTCATTAAATTTGAACTGCTGTTGACCCTCAACTGTTATATTTGAGGACAAATGTCCTAGAAAAGAAAGCAGATTACAGGTAAGTATAAACATTTTAGAAACAAAGCAGATTATAGGCCATTATTTATTAGATGGTAATATAATAAACTACATGGAACCTACAAAACCATTTTTAGTCACCTTTCAAATAACTATTATACAATTTTTTTTTTTTTGCTGGCTGCTTCTCATTTATTTTCCACTTGGTGCAAGGCACATGGCTATGGGGTGTTAGGCAGGCTTGCGTGTGGCTTGGGTAGTAAAGAGTGGGGCTCTCTCAACTTCCTTTTTGGCGTGTTGCTCTTTTGATATAAAAGAACCCAACTGCTTCTGCTTGCTGCAGCCGGCCTAGTCTACGCCAGGTGAGGTGAGAGGGAAGGGGATGGAGGAGGGGGGGAGGGGCTCAAAGCCTAGCGCCTCTGGAAGTCTGGCGGCTGGTGCTGGCTACTCAGGATGGGGGCCCAGCGTTGACTTTGTCAGGCTGGCCGCCAGGCTCCTTCCTTGTGGCTTCCCGAGCCAGGTCACAGGTGATCATGCTGCTGGAGGCCTGGGGAGATTCCTAATGCTCTGGGGACTCCAACACTGTGGCCATGAATGGGAGAGTGGACTTTCCAAAAAAGAAGCTTGCCCACCAGTGGCCCGGGTCGGCTTTGGGGAGACCCGGGTGGTGGGGGATGGCTTCCCCAGGGTACTGGGCACTTCCACAGGAGCTGTTACTGGAAGTGGAACCCAGGCGGCGCCGGTAGTAGCCGTGGGTGGCCACGAATGAGCCACTGGAGGGGATGTCGGCCATGCTCTTACTTGTGCACTGGTGGAAACCTCGGCGCGGGATAATGGGGGCAGGGGGGGTGGGGTGGGGGGGGCGGGGCGCTAGGCCAGGGAGCCCATTTGCAGAGGATACCGCGGGAGGCCACACCACCATCGAGACGCGCGGAGGCCACTATGATACAATATTAAGAACAGTACTTTCTCACAGTAAAAAAACCTAACTTAATTTTCTTGGCTTATTAACTTTTTGAGATAGCTAACTAAATGTTTAGGGATTACTGTAAGTTAGAAAACATGATCTGTTTCCTCCTTTAAATGGATGGGAATACTCTCCATCTCTTTCTGAGAAATTAGTATCAAGTGATAATTTTGAGAAAAACATTGCATTACATAGTCTTGTCCCATGAGAAGTGACTCTTGTTCTCAATCCTAGCCAGAGTCTCTAAATAAATAAATAAAAAGTGTGTTGGTTATATTTGTTTAAAAAATCTGAGTATCTTTTCAGTTTTTGCTTTCAGTGCCTGTGTTCTGCTGAGAATACATTTTGTACATAGTTTTCAATTCTTTAAAAATAATAGGTAGCTAAAGCAGGCTTTGGAGAGAATGCAGTGCAAAATCTGCTTTTCATTTTGAACTTAAAGATTGCCTTTCAGCTGATAGTAAGTGAACTCTGTTACTAAGGGTATGCAGTTTTTTATATTTGTGGAAATCTTATGTGAGAATTAGTTTTGAGTCAGCTAACATATTTACATATATTTATTTATGTATTTGTAACTAAGTTGATCAAAAGTGAGCAGAAAAAGAGACAAATGAATCCAGGTGTCATTTGATTATGGTTACCTCAAGCATATTTCAGTGACTTCTGTGTATAGATACACTGTTCCATTTCTTCTTAAAACAAAATATGCTAACAGATGAGAAGCTATTTTTATATAATATCTTGCATGATAGCCATTACCAACTTATAGAGTTGTGTAGGTTTTAGAGATGAAAAGATGACATCAATTCCAGCCTTTTCCATTTTGCTGATGAGAAATCTGAGGCATAGACATATTGAGTAATTTGAAAAGTTAAATTTTGTGTCTCTTTCCACTGCTTGGTTACCTCTTAATTTTCTGGGAATGTTTTGTAAATCTCAGAAAAATCTTAGAAATGAGAACAATATTTTGTTGTTGTTTGTTAATCCTCACCCAAGGATATTACCCCCCACCCCCTTGATTTTTCAAGAGAGTTGAAGGGAGGGAGGGAAGAAAAGAGAAAGAGAGAGAGAGGGAGAGTGAGAGTGAGCGAGAGAGAGAGAAAGAGAGAGAGAGAAAAGAAAGAAAGAAAGGTAGATGTGAGAAAGACTCTGATTGGTTGCCTCCTGCACGCACCCAACTCCAGCTGGGGATCGAACCTGCAACCCAGGTACTGCCCTTGACTGGAATCAAACCCTCGAGACCCTTCAGTGCCTGGGCAGATGCTCTAACCACTTAGAAACATCGGCCAAGGCAGAGGAACAATATTCTTGAATGTAAATTGACTGAACTGTTGCAGACTTTATTTGGCTAACATTTCTTTGAATGTTATAAAAGTATTTCTAGACAGCATTTTAATGTTAGGCCACATTCTAATAGCTTCAGTTAAGCAATGATTCTAGCATACTAAATACATGGTAGTGTAAAACATTTGTAGACATTTTTGGAAATTGTAGAGCTGTTCTAAAGTGAGGTTAAAATTCAGGAAAAGTTAGTTATGATTGCTAACTATTTGAATATTACAGCTGTGTGAATATACATGAAATTATGCATACACCGATGTAATCAAGAATTTACTAAAAGTTTAGTGCTTTGACTGCTCTGAATTTAGTATGTTTATGAAAACTTACCTAGTAGTGTCTGTATTTGACTTGTTTTTGTACATTTTTCAGTGTGTTGTCAGTCCCTCCACCTTCATCATCAGTAAATGGTATACCCATAACCCCTAGATACACTTTATTCACATAATTGATGTGACCTCAAAACTTAGTGACCTCTCTAATTTTAAAGTCCTCTTTGATTTGGTGCTTTTCTGCACTGAACTGAACATAATTTACCTGAGTCTCCTAATACTACTGCAACAATATCATCTGTATAAAAGCCTAAGCAACCGTTGACTGTTAGACCATTTGCTATGACGTGCACTGGCCACCAGGGGGCAGACACTCAACGCTCAGGAAACCTGGAACAGACTGATGACTCAGAGGGGAGGGGGAGAAGGGCGAGAAGAGATTAACCAAAGATCTTATATGCATACTAGAGTCTTGGTGCACCGTGGGGTCCCTCAGCCTGGCCTGCAGGGATCGGGCCGGAACTGGCAGTCCAACATCCCCTGAGGGGTCCCAGATTTCGAGAGGGCGCAGGCCAGGCCGAGGGACCCCACTGGTGCATGAATCCATGCACCAGGCCTCTAGTTTGTTACTAATACTAATAGCAGTTAACACTTTCATTATACTTAACCATTGCCAGATACTGTTCCAAGTACTTTATATTTCTTTTTAATATACATTTTTATTGATTTCAGAGAGGAAGGGAGAGGGAGAGAGAGATAGAAATATCAATGATGAGAAAAAATCATTGATTGGCTGCCTCCTGCATGTCCCCTACTAGGGATTGAGCCTGCAACCTGGGCATGTGCCCTTGGCCGGAATCAAACCAGGACCCTTCAGTCTGCAGGCCCACACTCTATCCCCTGAGCCAAACTGACTAGGGCATACTGTCTTATTCTTGGGTATATTTCTTTTCTTTTAAAATAATTTAAAATGTTTTATTTATTTATTTATTTTTTTTGTTGTTAATTCTTACCTGAGGATATTTTTCCATTGATTTTTAGGGTAGTGAAAGAGGGAGGGAAAGACAGAAACATTGATGTGAGAGAAACACATTAATTGGTTTCCTCCTCAACGAGACCTGTCAGGGCTCGCTGGGGAGGAGCCTACAACTAAGATAGGTTCCTTTGACCGGAATCGAATCCAGGGCCGTTCCCTTGACCAGAATCGAACCCGGGGCCCTTTGGTCCACAGGCCGTTGCTCTATCCACTGAGGCCAAACTGGCTAGCGCAGCACTTTATATTTCTTAACAGCGGTATGAAGCACTTTTTAAAAAATGTTTTTATTGATTTTCAGCGAGGAAGAGAGAGAGATAGAAACATCATGATGAGAGAGAATTATGGATCTGCTACCTCATGCACGCCCCCTAATGGGGATCGAGTTTACAGCCTGGGCATGTGCCCTGACCAGGAATCAAACCAGTAACCTCTTGGTGCACAGGATGATGCCCAACCACTGAGCCACCACAGTCGGGCCCTATGAAGCACTTTTATTCTCATGTTAACTGATGAGGAAACTGAAGCATAGGAAAAAAGTGCTAGTAACTTTTGTTCAAGGCCACACAGGGTAAATTATGGAGCTAGAAACAGCCTGTCTGACTGGTACTTCTACTGTCTAACTAGTACTACCTGTGATGCATCATCTACATATATAAAAAGCCAGCAACCATAACCCCGGAATGACTGGTCACTATGACGCCCACTGTGGCCAGCAAACTCGCCTGATCTGGGGGTGAGGCTGGCTGGCCAACCCCATCCCCGATGGGCCCCCACTACCCCAATTTCCCGCAGCCCCTCCCCTTCATTGGCCCTGCCCCTAATCGCCTGCCCCCTACCCCAATAGGGGGCAGGGCCAGCCCATCAACCGCCTGTGGCCCCCCCCCCTGCAGGCCCCGCCCCTGATGGCCCCCACCACCCTGATGGGCCTGCGGCCCTTCCCACCAGCCAGCTCCGCCCCTGATTGGCCCCCCACTCCGATCAGGGGTAGGGCCGGCCAGCCAACCACCCATGGCCCCTCCCCCAGGCCACTGGTCCCCCCCACCAGCCCCCCCTACCCCATTTGGGGGCAGGGCTGGCTGGCCCATGGCCCACAGCCCCTCCCCATGGCTAGCCCCACCCCTCCTGAACAGCCCCCACCACCCCTATCCACCCGTGACCCCTCCCTCCAGCCAGCTCTGCCCCTGATTGTCCCCCCCACACCAATTGCGGGTGGGGCCGACCTGCCCACACCCCCTCCCCATGGCTGGCCCCGCCTCTAATCGGCCCCCTCCACCCCAATTGGGGGCTGGTCCCCTCAGCCAATCGCCCACAGCCCCTTCCCCCAGCCAGCCCAGCCTTGATCAGGTTTGATCAGGGGCAGGCCAGCTGGCTAACCTCCAGCCGCTGCCTCCTTCTGACAGGCCCGGCCCCGATCCACCCCGATTGGGGCCAGGCTGGCCAGACCCCACCCGTACACAAATTCATGCACTGGGCCTCTAGTCATTAAATAAGATAAACCTAAAGAAGTTTCATCTCTAGGTTTATAGTCTCTTGCTACTTTCTAGAGTGTCTTTCACTGTGGCCAGAATTTTAACTTGTATCCATAGCTATGATTTTTAAGGTGTATTTTTAAAATTTGACTTGAAAACCTGCATTATAAATTCCTTTTATGAGTGAGTTTCAGCTTTGGAGGAAGGTTGTGTGGGGTGATTTTGATCATCTTCTATCAGACATTTTAAACTTTTAAATGAGGAATAACATGTAGGCTAGATCTAATTGTGGTGTATATGCAGTGAAGGCAATTTTTCAAAGTATATTAAAGAAATATATCTCATTTAAGCACCTTTTAAAGGTTATGATTAAACATTATACTAATAATTATTGCTGATAAGATGATTTAAATTCTTTAAAAAAGAGAGTTTATTGGGAAGATGCTAATTGGAAGGATGCAATAGAACCTGCCAGTACATTGAAACTCTTACTAACTGAATAAGCTGATCACATAAATTGGAAGCTCATTTAGTGAATTATTGTGCTTAAAATTCAGGTGACTCATTGCCTGGTCCTGGCTTATTTAACAGTCTGTTTACTTAAAGCATTTTTCATTGTTAATTGATGTCAGATCTATAATGTTGGAAGGTATTATACAGAAAATATGATTAAAAGATAGCATGTAAAGTAAGTCTACAGAAGCAAGGTTTAAATTTTTGTACTTAATTTAATTACACCAGTACAATTTAGAATTGTATCTGTTAAATATTTGCTGACAGTGACCAGCTTTTTTATATGTGAAGTATAGATATTTTATAATTTCAGTGTAAAGGGCAGAGCCTGGAGTCTCTTCTAGTGTTGCTATTTGTCTGGGTAAAGGCCTGCAGAAGTCCAAAGGTAGCATACTGAATTTGTTATTGTGGAACCTTTGCATCTTGCTACTGCTTTATATGAACTCATTTCTACAAAGATGGTGGTCATGAATTTTATAAGTATTTGTCATAAAATAAACATTTAAAATTCAGGTTAACAGAAGTTTATAATTGATTGTTGTATTTGAGTAAGGACTTTTTAAAGTGTCCTGTTTCTTTAGCATTCTTTAAGCTTTCTTAGTACTTAAGATTTTGTACTCTTGCCAACATTACTAGTTTTCTCTTCCTTCCCTCCCCCAATTATCACCTGTGTAACTTTTGTCTTATACTTTCTCCAGACCTGCAGTAAAGCTGAGGACTGAAGTGACCAATGTCTGCTTTGTGATGATGGTGGAATCAAGTGAGACTTGAAGTCAGGAGATGGAGTAGCCTCAGAGCTTCAGCTTCTCCCCTCCTTCCTTCTCTCCCTCCCTCCTTCCTTTCCTCCTTCCCTTACTATCCTTATTCTCTCCCTTCCTTTTTTGGAATGGGGGAATAGAGTAGGAGGAGAGAGAAGTAGGAGGGAGTGATAGGGAAAAAGGCAAGAAATTGGAAGAGATAGGAAGTACCAACGATGAGAATGTACTCCACTCCTTTCTTTCCCTGTAATTGTCTCCTCCCCTCCAACCTCCCTTGATTTAGGGAAATAAAGCTGAGGTCACAAGGACCTATGTATTCTGCTGCTTGGCTGCTATTTTTAAGTTGGCTCCACATTAGCCTGGCACCAGGCCATGATGGCACAGCGCCAATGCATTGTGGGACTGCTGGCAAGTTTCAAAAACCTGATTTTTCAGGTATCAGACTAATTTTCAGACATTCTACTGTGATATTCTACTTACCTCTACTTTTACTAAATGGATGTGCATGTTTTTTTTTTTTTGTCTTTTGGCTTTTTAAAGAAGGGATTCATTAAAAAAAAATATTGTTGAAAGTATTACATATGTGGGACTCATTTTTGATAGTATTATACTACTATAGCTATTTTAGATGGAAGGAAGATTTAAGAATTGCCTTATCAGGTCAGACTTACTTCCAGCTCACTAATTTTGGTTTTGTGGCTGCACCAAGAGGTGTGAAATTTGCCCGATTGATTTAATATGCTTTGGGCATCTTTAAAATTGCCATTGCTGTCGAAGTGTGGAGTTTGAATTGGTTCATATAATTATAGGTGTCATTAGACATTTAACAAAACATGTTTTTATTTTTATGCAGTTATCAGTGTTCCCTTTGCTAACAAAGTTGTCTGTTTAGGTTTAGTTAGTGCTGTAGGAATATGTAGGAATAAAAGAGCCCACTATTTATTCTCGTAGGAAGCAGCTAGGTTTTGGTTGAAATATCAGTATTTGGGTCTAGATTTTATATACCTTAGAGCCAGTATTTATGTGGGTTGTATTTGCAAATTGGGTTTCATACTTTTGGATGCACGTGTAAACTTGATTGTCAATTGTACTCACAAAGAAAAAATATATTGTATTTGTTCTTGAGTAATTTTGGAAAGAAGTAAACAGAATGTCACATTGTGAATCTGTATCTTTGGAAGGGACTTTGGTAAGAATGACAGTACTTATATTCTTTCCATAGCAGTATACAGGAAAGCTGAGTGTAGGATAGGGATGATGTTTGGTGTACCGTGGACTACACTAAATATGAATAGAAATAGGGATGATAATTGTTAGGCTTATTCAATGAATAGTGGTGTAACATATTTAGATCTGTTGGGTGTCAGGAGAACATTTAGTTAGTGAATTGATCTGATGTCCTTCTTAAGGTAGCACAAAATAATTGGCCAAAATAACTAGAAATAGAATCAAATTGATTCCCCCCCTCCCTCCTCACTTTAATGTAACTATTAGGTGAATTCTGCTGAATTCAATTTTGTGAAATAAGAAAGTATAAGGTGAAAATAACACAATACGATTAAAAAGTGGGAAGAAGACACCCGGATAGACATTTCTCCAAAGAGGTCTTACAGATGGCCAATAGACATAAAAGATGCTCAGCATTACTAATTAGAGAAATGCAAATTAAAACCACAATGAGATATTTTACAACTGTCAGAATGGTTATCATCAATAAATTAGTAAACAGTAAGTGTTGGTGAGGATGTAGAGAAAAGGGAACCATTGTACTCTCTTGGTGAGATTGCAGATTGGTGTAGTCATTATGAAAAACAGTATGGAGGTTCTTCAAATAATTAAAAGTTGAACTACCATATGAAAAAAATCCCACTTCTGAGTATTTATCCAAAGATATGTGCACCCTTGTGTTCAATTGCAGCATTAATTATAATAGCCAAGATATGAAGCAATTTAAGTGTCCTTTGATATACCATTGGATAAAGATGTGCCATACACACACACACACACACACACACACAATGGAATATTACTCAGCCATAAAAAATGGAATCTTACCATTTGCAACAATATGGATGGATATAGAGGGTGTTATGCTTAGACGATGTTATGCTCAGTGAAGTAAGTCAGACAGAGAAGGATAAATACTGTATGATTTAACATATGTGGAATTGAAAGATTAAAATACATGAACAAACAAAACAGAAACAAACATAAATACAGAGAATATTTTGATAGTTACCAGATGGGAGGGGAGTTGGGAGGCTGGGTGAAAAAGGTGAGGGGATTAAGAAGTACAAATTGGCAGTTACAAAATAGTCACGAGGATATAAAGTACAGCATAAGGAATATAGTCTAATATTTTAATAACTCTGTATGGTGTCAGGTGGGAAGTATCAGGGGGATCACTTTGTAAGTTATATAAATGTATAACCGCTACGCTGACCCCCGAAACTAATATAATATTGAATGTCGCTTGTAACTGAAAATAAAATTTTTCAAAAAGTGTAAGGTTAGGGATTAGTGAAAGGTGAGTTGCCGTTCTAATAGCATATAGGAGGCAAATGTTATAGAGTTTATTTAAATTTTTATATCTTAAAATGAGAAACTTACATTGCGGATAACAGCCAGTTTGCTGTTACTGATCCAAGAATATTTTATTACTTAGGGTGAAAACAAAAATTTAGGAAATAGTCAGAATGTCTTGGGGAAAGAATATTGACTGAGTGTCAAGTATATTGAACTATATCACAGTGTAGTAATTATACCATATGGTATCTGCAGTTAGAGGTTATGGTTGATATTCGAAAAGTGGCTTGGAGATACAACCATTAATCTATGTATATATATTTCTGCAGATAGGTGTATGTGCCATTGAAGTCCTAAGGTGTGTGTGTGTGTAAAATTTAATATGCATAGAACATTGTAATCTACTGGATGGTCGTAGGTAAATGTCAATCTTTTGGATCCTTAATTTAATATAGATTTTATTTAGGTGAGTCATGTAAAAGATGTCAGCTCCAGCTTAACTAACAAGCTTGATTAAAACCAAAGCCCAGAAGGTAGTTTGACTAGTGCTGTTTAGCGGATGAGCAAATTGCTCAAATGACGTTCCTTATTGGAACTTGTCAGAGCAGTTTCTTTGGAGTTTTCATGGATCTCTTTGCAACTTAATAAAAAGGCATTTTGTCTAAGCTCTTTCATAAATAGCAGGAAATTCCAAAGTACTGGGTAGTATTGCATTTTTGCTTTCAAAAAGGACTTTTGTGGTGGGAAAAACAGTTTTGTAAAAACTATTTATTTTAACAGTTTATATGGCAAAGTACTTTTATTTTAAAATGGACAGATTTTTTAAACATTCTTATATTAACAGTAATTTAAGTTTCATCCATGATTTTTCATGCTCATTTATTTTTTATAGTTTGCAGTTTATAATATTAGATTTGTTAGAAAAAAATTGGAGATACCAGATCAGTGACTGATTTTATTCAAATTTCAGTGTATGTATTAGGTCTGAATTGGTATTAGTAGCTCATAGCTTAGCAGTGGATTGTCTTTTGCTTTTGATAAATCATGAAGCTTTGGTGAAATTTATTTTTTGACATATAATGATATGCTTTGTATTTTCTAAACTGTGTGTGTGTGTGTGTGTATTTTGGGTTTGGAGAAGGAATGTGGTAGTGATGGGCTAAGTGGTGGTGGGATAAACTCAAGAAAGCATAAATTTAAGTAGCTATGTTTAAATATATAGAGGGTTCCTTTCCTCCCCCTTTTTCAGTTCAGGAATTTATGTTTCATTGTGCTGCTTATTTAATGTCATTATATAAAAACTTATATTTTTACTTATCCCCCTCCCTCCATTCTTTCTGTTAATGATAGTGACAGTTCAGAATGTAGTCTGTGAAAGTTCACGGTATGACAGTCTATTTTATGGTGGTATTAGGGATGTATTGACTATTGTATCTCTAAAAGGCTAATTTTAAAAATTCACTTCTTAAAGTGATGATTCCATCTTTGAGCCTTTACAGTTTTGGAGCAGCTAGTTTTCTCCTTTTTGGTTTGCTTTTTTTTAATAATTTAGAATTGAGTTTTGACAACTCTTCAAGAAGCCTTATTTAATAAATCTAGAAAAATCTATATATCCTGATTCTTTCAAGAAGCCTTACTTGAGAAATCTACAACCATCATATTGTTTTTAAAAAGATAGAGTAACATGTCTGGCTCCCGCTCTCACAGCCATTGCAGTACATTGAGCTCCATAGAGACAGCGCCGGGGCAAGTGCGAGCCAGCTGGACACTGGGTGACTGTGTGCTCGCTGAGGAAAGTAATTAAACATGGGCAAAGGAGATCCTAAGAAGCTGAGAGGCAAAATGTCATCGTGTGCTTTCTTTGTGCAAACTTGCTGGGAGGAACACAAGAAGCAGCACCCAGATGCTTCAGTCAACTTCTCAGAGTTTTCTAAGAAGTGCTCAGAGAGGTGGAAGACCATGTCTGCTAAGGAGAAAGGAAAATTTGAAGATATGGCAAAGGCAGACAAGGCTCGTTATGAGAGAGAAATGAAAACTTATATTCCTCCTAAAGGAGAAACAAAAAATAAATTCAAGGATCCCAATGAACCCAAGAGGCCTTCTTCAGCCTTTTTCTTGTTTTGTTCTGAGTATTGCCCAAAAATCAAAGGAGAGCATCCTGGCCTATCCATAGGTGACATTGCAAAGAAGCTGGGAGAGATGTGGAATAACACTGCTGCAGATGACAAGCAGCCTTATGAAAAGAAGGCCGCTAAGCTGAAGGAGAAATATGAAAAGGATATTGCTGCATACTGAGCTAAAGGAAAGCCTGATGCTGCCAAAAAGGGAGTTTCACAGACTACATTCTGAACTGTCACTATCATTAACAGAAAGAATGGAGGGAGGGGGGAAAAGTAAAAATATAAGTTTTTATATAATGACATTAAATAAGCAGCACAATGAAACATAAATTCCTGAACTGAAAAAGGAAGAGGAAAGGAACCCTCTATATATTTAAACATAGCTACTTAAATTTGTGCTTTCTTGAGTTTATCCCACCACCACTTAGCCCATCACTACCACATTCCTTCTCCAAACCCAAAATACACACACACACTACCGAATGTGTCTTTAGATAGTCCTGTCCTGGTGGTATTTTCAATAGCCACTAACCTTGCCTGGTACAATATGGGGGTTGTAAATTGGCATGGAAATTTAAAGCAGGTTCTTGTTGGTGCACAGCACAAATTAGTTATATATGGGGATGGTAGCTTTTCATCTTCAGTTGTCTCTGATGCAGCTTATACGAAATAGTTGTTTTTATGTTAACTGAATACCACCCTGTAATTGCAAAAAAAAAAAAAAAAAAGAAAGTTGCAGCTGTTTTGTTGACATTCTGAATGCTTCTAAGTAAATACAATTTTTTTTATTAAAAAAATAAAAAAAATAAAAAGATATAGTAAACCAGGTAGGTACATTTAGGTAATCTGGTTTTTACCTAGTGAAAGTAGGTAGACCAAGGGGTTGTTGCAGAGACTGACACTTGACTGCCTGATCATGGCTTTTTCTAAACTTTAGAGTACAAATGTGGAACTCATCTTTAATGTAAAAATTGGAGGAAATGAGGGATAGTTTTTAATGAGAAATCAGAAAATTATTTTTTTTTGTAAGATTGTAGGTTTCTAAGCACCTCTGATAGAGGGAACAACAGTTAGCTATAAAACAATTCAAAACATGAAATGGTAACAAATAAATGTAAGAATATTCTACCACATACTGTTACAGAGTCATTTTGAGTTTCCTAAATGTCGAGTCTTGTTTTTTTGAGGATGAGAATCAGTATTTAAGGTAGGTACCAAGTCCCTTTTTGGAGTGAAAGTGAATCTGCTAGATTGAAAAAAAAATCCTGGCAAATTTTAAATTCAGGCCAGCCAATTATGATAGTGTTAATTGTGTAGTGTGTATATAGTAGACATTGAAATGTAACTTGAATGAATGATATACTTAGATTATATGCCAGTCTTTGTGGGTGCCTGTATGAAATTCTATTAGTTGAAAATAGTAGCTCCAAGTTCTAATTTTTATTTGATTTTCTGAATCAGAGTTGCGTAACTTAAGTCTCCTAAGAGGTGTTTTGAATAGGAAATGACCACAATATAGACAGGTTGGTTTTAGGACTTGGTTTATTATCATCAACTTACTACTACATACAGATACCATATTAGGTTTCTTTCTGACTTATATGAGGGGACTTTTTAAATTTATTTCTTACTAGAAGCCCGATGCATGAAATTCTTGCAGGGGGTGGGGGGTCCCTCAGCCCGGCCTGTGCCCTCTTACAGTCTGGGACCCCTGGGGGATGTCCACCTGCCTGCTTGCTGCTCCATAGCGCTACCATGGAGGTGGAGGCAGGAGAGGCTCCCGCCACCGCCGCTGTGCTTGCCAGCCGTGAGCCCAGCTTCTGGCTGAGTGGCACTCCCCCGTGGGAACACACTGACCACCAGGGGACAGCACCTGCGTTGAGCGTTTGCCCCCTGGCGGTCAGTGCACATCATAGCGACCGGTTGTTCTGGTCATTCTGCTGTAACAGTCACTTAGGCCTTTTTATGTAGATGGTTGACAATGTTAACAGATATCCCTCATTTTCCCCGCCCCCCCTTTATCCCCCTTTGCCCACCTCCACCCCGACCCCACCCCACCCCAGGCCTTCACCACACTATTGTCTGTGTCCATGGGCTATGTATATATGCATATAAGTTCTTTGGTTAATCTCTTCCTGCCGACCCCCCACCCCCTTTTCCTCTGAGATGTGTCAATCTGTTCCATGCATCCATGTCTCTGGATCTATTTTGTTGGTCAGTTTATTTTGTTCATTAGATTCCATATATAAATGAGATCATGTGTTATTTATCTTTCTTTGATTGGCTTATTCCATTTAGCATAATATTCTCCAGTCCCTCCATGTTGTCTCAAAGGGTAATAGATCCTGCTTTTTTTTCCACAATTGCATAGTATTGCACTGTGTAAATGTACCATAGCTTTTTTAATCCACTTGCCTACTGATGGGCACTTGGGCTGTTTCCAGACCTTAGCTATTGTAAATATTGCTGCTGTGAACATAGGGTGCATATATTCTTTCTGATTGGTGTTTTGGGATCCTCAGGATATATTCACAGAAATGGGATCGCTGAGTCAAATGGAAGTTCCATTTTTAATTTTTTTGGGAAACTCCATACTGTTTTTATCCCTAATGAACATAGATGCTAAAATCTCATAAGATATTATTAGCAAATTGGATCCATCAATACATTAAAATGATCATACACTATGATCAAATGGGATTTATTTTGGGGTGGCAAGGCTGGTACAGTATTCACAATTCAATAAATGTGATACATCACATAATTAAAATGAAGGGTAAAAATCTCATGATCATATCAGTAGATGCCGAAAAAGCATTCTACAAAATCAGCACCCATTTTTAATAAAAATTCTCAGCAAAGTGGGAATAGAGGGATCAACATAATAATAGAGGAATCAGCATTTCTCATATATGACAAACCTACAGCCTACATCATACTCAATAGGCAAAAGCTAACAGTGTGTCGACCTTGTCCCAGGATCAAGATAGGGGTGTCTGCTTTCACCACTCTTATTCAACATAGTATTGGAAATTCTACCCATAGCAATCAGACAAGAAAAAGTAAAAGGCATCCAAATTGGAAAGAAGGAAATAAAACTGTCATTCACAGGTAACATGATATTATATATAGAAAACCCTAAAAACTCCACCAAAAACCTACTAGATTTAATAAGTGAATTCGTCAAAGTGTCAGGATACAAAATTAACATTTTACTACACCAATAATGAACTCTCAGAAAGAAATGAATCCCATTTTCCTTTGCAGCAACAACAACAAAAATAAGATATCTGTACTTGGAAAACTCTAAGATATTGAAGAAAGAAATAGAGGAAGATACAAACAATTGGAAGCATATACCCTGTTCATGGACTGGAAGAATTAACATCATTAAAATGTGTATTACTCAAAGCAATCCCTATTGAGGGGACTTTTTCTTCAAACATGTTAACTTGCTAACAGTATCAGCCAAAAAAGTTGCCCTGAATACATTTTTTTTTAATCCTCGCCTGAAGATATGTTTCTATTGATTTTAGAGGGAGAGTGAGGAAGCGGGGGAGGGAAGGAGGGAAGGAAGGGAAGGAAAGACATCAATCGGTTCTCTCCCACATGCATCCTGACTGGGGATGGAACCCGCCAGCTGGATATATGCCTTGACCAGGAATCAAACTCACAACCTTTTGGTGTGCAGGCTGACACTCCAAACAACAGAACCACCTGGATAGGGATGAAAACAAATTTTTTTTAAATTAGATGATTCCAACTTCTAAAAAAAATAATTTGGACATTTCTGTGTAGAAAAACAACAGTATTTTTGGGTTACCCAAGAAAATAACTTTGAGTTATAAATGTCTTTGAGGGATTAAGAGATTGCTTTTCCTTTTATTTGATATTTCACTTTTTAAACAAACTGGCAAAACGAAATTTAATTATTGTTTTTAAAATTTTTTCCCCCAGATGATTTAAAGCACATATAATTTCAAAATACCACACAGATCTTACACTTTGTGAAAATACATTGGCTAATTAATAGGAATGGTTTATTAAACTGGTCTACAAAATGCTGATGACTTTCCCTTGCGATAGACTTTGCTTAAGACTCAGTTTTGCATAAAATGGATATACCAATCAGTGTTTTGTTTTTTTTTTTGTTCTCACCCAATGATATTTTTTCTATTGATATTTTATTTTTATTTTTTTTCTGTTCATCAGATTATTGATTCACTTGATTTTTAGATTCACTTGTTGATAGATGTGTATTTGTTGTTCATAATTTGTATCTTTACCTTTTACTTCTTCTTCCTCTTCTTAAAGGATACCTTTCAGCATTTCATATAATACTGGTTTGGTGGTGATGAACTCCTTTAGCTTTTCCTTATCTGTGAAGCTCTTTATCTGACCTTCAATTCTGAATGATATCTTTGCTGGATAAAGTAATCTTGGTTGTAGGTTCTTGGCATTCATCACTTTGAATATTTCTTGCTACTCCCCTCTGGCCTGCAAAGTTTCTGTTGAGAAATCAGCTGACAGTCGTATGGGTACTCCCTTGTAGGTAACTGACTTTCTTTCTCTTGCTGCTTTTAAGATTCTCTCTTTGTCTTTTGCTCTTGGCATTTTAATTATGATGTGTCTTGATGTGGTCCTCTTTGGATTCCTTTTGTTTGGGGTTCTCTGCGCTTCCTGGACTTGTAAGTCTATTTCTTTCACCAGGTAGGGGAAGTTTTCTGTCATTATTTCTTTAAATAGGTTTTCAATATCTTGCTCTCACTCTTCTTCTGGCACCTATAATTCGGATGTTGGTGCGCTTGAAGCTGTCCCAGAGGCTCCTTACGCTATCTTCGTATTTTTGGATTCTTTTTTCATTTTGCTTTTCCGGTTGGGTGTTTTTTGCTTCTTCGTATTTCAGATCTTTGACTTGATTCTTGCGATCCTCTAGTCTGCTATTGGAACTCTGCATAATATCCTTTATTTCAGTCAGTGTATGCTTAATTTCTAGTTGGTCCTTTATCATAACCTCGAGGGTCTCACTAGATTTCTTGAGGGTCTCACTACATTTATTGGTGGTTTCTAGAAAGTTCTTGAAAAACCTTAAAAGTGTGGTTTTGAACTCTATATCCAGTAGTTTGCTTTCCTCCCTTTCTGTCATTTGTGTCCTGTTTCTTTGTTTCCTCATTTTTTATGCTTCCCTGTGTTGGTAGAGTGGCTTTGTGTGCTAGGTATCCTATAGGGCCCAGTGGCTCAGCCTCCCCAATAACCTGAGGTGGACACTCTTGGTGCACCCCTTTGTGGGCTTTGTGCACAGTCTTGTTGTAGTTAAGCCTTGATTGTTGTAGGTATCACTTAGAGGAATTGACCTCCAGGCCAATTGGCTGTGAGAATCAGCTGTGTCTACAGTGGGAGAACTTCTGTGCTGAAGACACCCTTATGGGGCAAGACTTGCTTCAGTGGGGCTTTGGTGCTCACTGAGTCTGCCCCTTGAGTCTCCATTGATATTTTAGAGAGAGTGGAAGGGAAAGGGAGAGAGAAAGAGAGGAACATTGATGTGAGAGATACACATTGATTGGTTGCCTCCCCCATGTGGCCTGACTCGGGCTGGGATTGAGCCTGCAACCGAGGTACATGCTCATGACCGGAATCAAACCCAGGACCCTTCAGTCTGTGGGCTGACGCTGTAACCACTGAGGCAAACTGGCTAGGGCCCAATCAGTTTTTTGAACAGTAATTTAACAATAACTGTGTACTCCCAATGATTGGTTCATGAGAGGGATGGGTTATTCAGGTATTGGGTGCCCACTTATTCCCATTTGCCTAGTCAGTCTTGTTGTATGTCTCTTTTTCTGACATAATTGTGAATAGTCACCTCTTTTACTCTTAGAAGTATTCCAGTTCAGATGATAAACTATGGGGTGTCCCCCCAAAAATGTATACACACACTTTGAATAATTAGGCAGTTTTTATTAAAATACGTTTCATTTTCAGAATTGAGCTATCAGCTATTAAAATGTGTATACATTTTTGGGGGACACCCTGTATATAGTTTATATCTTGTTTTTTAGAAATAAGGGGGCAATTAATAACTCATTTAAAATTATACTCTGTGTTTGCATTACACACACTTCAGCCTTTGTGTAAGGAGAGAGCTAGAGTGAGAGGGAGAGAGGAAGGGAGGAAAGGATTTGTTTGAGACTGAAAGGAGATGGCTTATCTCTGGTCTTCATCAGGTGGCTCCACTCAATCTCTTTCAGATAGGGAATTATTTCTGTCTAGGTTCTTGTTCACAAAAAAGGAAGCAGTTAATTAAAGATACTTATTATCTATCAGTTTATGATGTGTCCCATTACACTCCCCATCCCCATGTTCCCCCATTTTTTTTTAACAATTTAAATACATACATTTTAATTGTTATTTAATGTTAATTTATAAAACATGTTAGTATTAATGATACAATTTTATTTGTACATTGTTTGCTTTAGATCAGTGATGGCGAACCTATGACACTCACGTGTCAGAGGTGACATGCGAACTCATTTTTTTGGTTGATTTTTCTTTGTTAAATGGCATTAAATATATAAAATAAATATCAAAAATATAAGTCTTTGTTTTACTATGGTTGCAAATATCAAAAAATTTCTATATGTGACACGGCATCAGGGTTAAGTTAGGGTTTTTCAAAATGCTGACACGCCGAGCTAAAATGGTTTGCCATCACTGCCTCAGATTGATGTTCACAGGTACTGCTCATTTAGGTATTTGCAGTTAGCCATTTTGGTGAGTATATCTTTTGCTGATCACATGGCCATGAGCTTTGGAGAAGATGCCTGACCCATCAGGAAAGTAAAGTCTCCTTTGTTGGGTCTTGTCTTCCTACCTGTGTACTTGTAGTCAGGCCACTTAACTGGCTCTGGGTTGCTGTGAGTCCTTATAAAATGGGAATAATTATACCTCTGTCACCTCTATCATGAGGCAGTGAAGAAACTCACATGGGAATACATGAAAATACTTGAATTCTTAATAATTACACAAAGGGGAAATACGTTATCATTATTCAGTGGTCCAGTTTTACCTAATTTAATATTATCCTATATAATAAAGAGTTACTATGCTAATTAGACCGGGCGACGGAACAAACCTATGGAACGACCTTCCAGAACCATCAGTGGGTGGGGTGTGGGGCCACAAGTCAGCCAGGGCTGCGAGGACCTAACTTTGCATCGGGCCTCTAGTTTTCTGTATTTTCCAAAAACCCTACAATCATGTATTTATTTTATAATCAGAAGGGAAATATCATTTAAAAAAATCAATCTCGTTATGATTAAAACATTAAATTTTCTTATCTAAGGTTAACCTGTTAGTATTTTATTTATGGTTATAATTGTTGCTTGATTTAGTGCAACTAAACAGAGCATGTATTATTCAACAATGTATGTTATGGTCTTAATGTCTTAATGCCTCCCTTCTTTTTTGACCTTAGTGACTGATGAATTTTGTCTTCACTTGGAACTCTAGAACTAGTCTTATTAAAGTGGAAAGGGGCTTGGCTAAGATCAATTCAGTGACATTCAGGAATAGAATGGACAGTTTGTAGATTAACCTATTCACTTGGGGTTTAGTGTCTGGGTTTCCCTGAATATTTATCATGGGCAAGTAGGAGATGGGATCAGATACAAAACACTCAGTTGCAGATATTTTCTGAATTTCTCAAGTCATATTACTGTTTACTAAGATCTACATTTCCTTCTTTTGTTGGCTTGAATCAATTAAAAGAGTTGACTAACCCTTTCCCCCTGATTTAAAGATTTACAAATAAAGTATTTAGAAAAACAGTTTCAAGTGAAATTTTTAGAGCTTACTATGAACTGAACCTTGGTTGTGTATCCCCCCCCCCCCCCATTCTATTTTTGGGTGATTTCATAAGTCCTTGCCCTTGAAAGCTGTGCTGATGTGACCTGACTACCCACCCCACACCCTTTCCTAGCTATGCAGTTAAAGGCCTGTTAATGGCCTTTCTGTACTTCTCATATGTACCGTAGAGGTGTTTTTAAGATTATTTATTTCCTCTTTCTGTGTATGTACACATGTGTGAGTAAGAATGGACTTTCATGTATTTGTAAGAGTGTACTAGTAATAATGATCTCGTAAAATTTGGGCAGGCTTCAAGTCCGTATTGCAGCCAGGATGATGTTGCCTGTACTCTCCCTGTGCAGAACCTTCAGTGGCTTTCCCTTTGCTTAGAGGACTAAAGTCATGGGTGTGCAAGGCCTGGCATGGTCTGGCCTGGACCCCCATCTGCCTCTTGCACATTTTTTCCCTTGCCCTTCAGCTGCCTTCAAGCTGCCCTGCTAGCTACCTGTGCCTGTGTTCTTTTTTCTGCTTGGAATGCTCTTTGTTGCCTAGTTCATGACTTAATTATCAACTTGGCTCAGAAATCTGGCAAAGAGGTCTCTCCTTTGTAACCCTAATCATAGTTTCCTATGTGATTTTTTTTGTCTCTCCGATTAGATTTTGTGTGTATGTCTGTGTGTGTCTCTGTATGTGTTTACTTTTGTATTTATAGCTCCTAGTTATAAGCAACCCTTTGCCATAGTTGACTCAGAAAAAGCTTGTTGAACAAATAGATGAAGGACATGGTTATTTTACTTTGGAAATATTTTCCTAACTTTCCAGGAAGAGACACTGCTTTTACTCTGGTTTCATCTACCCCCATGCCACAAAGAATGTGTCTGTTTGAAAAGCCACCCAGTTTTGTGTTTGTGGCTGCTTTGGGCCACTCCCAGATTCCCCAAAGGTACATTTTCTTGCATCTCTGCTGTTAGAGGGACTTTCTTAGAAGAGTTTGAGAAGCTTCCTTATCAAGGTCAATTGTATTGGTATGTGGATTTATATGACATGGTCTGAGAAATTTAGGTTTGTCACGTATTACCTAGGAAAACCCAAATAGCCAAAGGTTTTTAGAGGATGGTAGGGTGTGTAATTAGAATGGATACTCTTGCCCACTTGTGTAGGTCAGTTATCTTTCCTTTTTCTCATTTCTCTTGGATGAGCAGTTGTGTCCTGTGATGGTGGGCAGGGCATTGGCCTTGGGCAGAGCTTGTGTGCAAGGTCACTGTGTGCATCATTCTTTTTCTATATGTAACTTTGTGCATTTTTGTCTGTGTATGAGCTTTTCTTTTTCAATCTTTTTTTATCATGTTAATGTTTGCTTCCTTATGTTAAATAAACTCCAAAGTGGCAAGCTAGAATGATACATGTAAGAAATATTAAGCAAGTCTCTGCCACATAAGTTATTTCAAGCTCATTGATGCAATCTTGGACAAAATTGAACTTTTTTTTTTAGAATCTTGTTTGGGGGGTTGGGGTTAACTCTAATTAGACATTTGTATTCATTTACTATGTTACATAGTTGCAGCTCATATCTACCACTAAGTGAATGCTAGTTTTGTGCTTTACAAGCATTATTTCCACTCCTTATGGAACAATTTAGGGTGAAAGTATTCTGTTCTTTCTGTGGCTGAACCGAGACATGAGATGCCAAGTCACTTGTCTGTTAGCACCCCGGCTGCAGGCTGCCTAGCTCTGGAGGGAATCTTTTTACTGTACCACCTTCTTTTTAAGCATTGTTAGGGACAGCTTCTCTTCCTGCACCTACGTGAAGGAAACCATGTGGAGACCTCCTTGGTCTCTGACACCATTCAAAATCAGCTCTCTGACCTTTGAACAGTGTTCCACAATTTCTAGAATGGGGTATGTTTAAGTTTTTTCTTCATGATAGTATTAATGGCTTTATGGCCCATAGTACCTTGTTGTTTCAGAGCTGGTAATATACTAAATTTATTATGACTTTTTTCCTTGCTAAGCTTTTTAAAAAATAGAGTTTGATTCACAGTATTTGATGACATTAATAGTTTGACTTGAAAGAATTACTGTTTTCTCTTTCATCAGTCCTTAATTTTAGTGGGAGACTTGGGGGGCGCAATGTATGTAGGAGATACTTCAAAGAGAAGATTATAATAGAAGCTCTGTGAGGCAGCTGAGGTGCATACTGCATTGTTACTAGAAGGCAGCTGGTGGGCTATATTAACAGCCCTATTAATGGAGAGATTTAACATTTGCTGAAGTGATATGGATATTCTCTTTCTGCTAAATTATAGTCTAAACACCTTTCTAACTCTTAGAGCAAGCCTTAACATTGTCTTTACCTCTTTTGTTTTTGAGAAACTCCTTTCTTTGCAGGTGAGGAAAGATTAGATGTCTTTCCAGGTGATATCCAAGGTCTCCTTATTTTCTCCTGTGTGTCACCATGAGACTACATAAAGGAGCATTTCTGGAGGATGTTTAATCCACTAGTTTAAGATGCCAATATCTTTATTTTTCCCATTGGGATTAGACTGTAAGGGTGTGCAGTGTGACTGGCTAATAGTAAAGTCAAAACACTATCCTTCCTTATAAGATGTATACTATTAGATTTGCCTTCTTGTGACCTCATTCCTGCTGCACCACACCCTCTTTTCTCCATTGAGCTGCCGTGGGTTCAACTTTTATTTCATAGCTGGGTCTCTCTGCAGCAGTTGCAGCTTATTTACTATGTAGACTTACCACAAGTTAAAAGCTTAGGAATTCTATATAAATTGTTATAATTTTAGCACTTTAATTTACTAAGGTATACGTTTGGATTATCTGATTTACAAAAGTGCCATATAAAAAAATCCACCTTTGCTCTTTAATTGCTGAAATGCTGAGTAAGCTCTGCTTTTTATGACCAAGTTATGGGATGAGTAATTATTCTCTAGAGCAGCGGTTCTTAACCTGTGGGTCGCGACCCCTTTGGCGGTTGAACGACCCTTCCACAGGGGTCGTCTAAGACCGTCCTGCATATCAGATATTTACATTATGATTCATAACAGTAGCAACATTACAGTTATGAAATAGCAACAAAAATAATTTTATGGTTGGGTCACAACATGAGGAACTGTATTTAAAGGGCCAGAAGGTTGAGAACCACTGCTCTAGAGTGAATGGTTCAAAATGAAATAACTGTATGCCTAAGGTGTGATTTGGCACCAGTTGTATTTAAGCCCCAAAGGTATGTAATTATCTTACTACTCTTGTACATACACACAAATACATTTATGCTTATGGAAAGAGTTTTATATGCAAAAGAAAACCAACTTTCTGATAAGTGATGAACAGGCCATTATTTTTGAAGGGTTCAGACGTTGTTTGGTGTTACAAATATTATTTCAATGCCTGTGCATTTCTTTAGGGTATCATTTAAATTCATAAATCACTGGATTCTTGAGTAAACCGGTACCAAACTCTGGCTTTCAAATATTAAGTTTAATTTAGGGGGTTTCTCAAAGCACCATGTTTATGATTTACTAGTTACCCGTTGCACGAAATCGTGCAAGACCCGGGACCCACCCCTCCCCCTGCACCATGGGACTGGCCTGCGTCCTGGAGTCCTGCCCCCGCGTGGCCGTCTCACCACGAGATGGCCCTGAATCCTGGAGTGCTGCCCCGATGCCCCGCCTCTGGGCTGCGTGCAGCAGCTGCCGGGCCCTGCCCTTACAGCGCACACTGGGGGGGCCATGGAAACCCTGGCAGAAGTTTCGTCCGCAGGAACCCCGGGGAAGCTGTGTGGAGCGGCTGCCGGCCCTGCCCCCACTGCCCCATCCCCGCTGTGCGCACCGCCATCTGTGACGGCGTTATGGTGTGAGGGTCAATTTGCATATTACCGCTTTATTATATAGGATACTCTGCCCCTGTACTCAGTGATTTATATACACCATTATTGGACTCTATTTTGATCATCAGTTGTATTAATTAAAGGCAATCAATGTACTCTGGCTTCCTATTGAAATTTGTAGCCTACTTAAATTTTTGATTTTGTATACAGGTTATTTGTCTGGTCTCATTTGACAGCGCATGAGGAATTAAAGAGTAGTACCTCAAGCTCATTTGTCCTTTCTACTTTAAATTCAGTATTAAAATAATATTGTAAATTTGATATTTTTTTATCACAATTTTATCAGTCCCATTAAGTGGGTTAAATGTGTTGCTAGTGAACACTGCAAAGTGGTAAGGTTACATCAGTTCTCCCTGTCAAAGGATCAGACACTTAAGTTTGGGGATTTGGTTTGTAGTTATGACTTAGTTCCCTGTTCACAAATTCCCAGGAGATGAGAATTCCTTAGCTTGGGCGCCAGTGGAGGCCCAGAGTGGCTGCTAGTTCTTCCTTTGGACTAGTGAAAGGTGAGTTGAGATACCGTTGAGGTACTGCTGGCTTTGGCTTTGGGACTCTATAAAATAGCAGTAACGGTAGCTTACCTGTTTACAGTGTGATTCACATTGTGAAAATATATATATATATATATATATATATATATATTTAACACAATATTAGATGATAGGAGCTTGAAATTCTTAAAAAAGTAATTTATAAGTAAGTTGTGAAAACAGCAGTTAGGACACTATCACTATACTTAGTATCAAGATCTTCAATAAAAGACTAGTGAATTTGTCTTATGTTGGTACTGTCTGCTGTGGTAGCCACCAGCCAGATGTGATTAATGAGTATTGGAAATGTGGCTAGCCTGAAAGTATTGGAAGTGTAACACATGCATCAGATAGTGTAGACTTAGTGCAATAAAAAGAATGTAAAATATTCCATTAATAATTTGTTAAAATGATGATAATTGGGCTACTTTGGGTTAAATGAAATATATCAAATTAATTTCATCTGTTTCTTGTTACCTTTTTAAATGTGGCTACTAGAAAATTTAAAATTATGTATGTGGCTCACATTTTTCTATTAGTGCTGGTCTGTAGACCTTTTAGTCTCATAAGTTCTTTTTGTTTATGTATACAGTTCTGCCATGATTTGGTTACATACTTGATTTTAACTTTTTTTTGCCAGCATGAATCTAAACACTCTTTAGTGATTCTTAAACCTTGGTTTCAAGACACATCTTGAATTGCCCTTTAAGTTATTTAGCACTGTTTTTTCAGTCTTAAATTTCTAAGATAGAAGAACCAACCATCTGCCAACTAATTATTCTCTAGGTTTGAGACCTCATTGGCTAAGTTATTTCCAATAACTTAAGAGCCTAAATCCATTTTATTTTATAGGAAAGTTCACTGGATTTGGGAATGAGATTTAAAATTGGTATTTTATTTCTAGGTAAGGTATACAATAAGTGCTGAAATTATATTTACTTTGAAAAAATTATTTCTTAGAAACCTATTGGCCTAGTAATAATGTAAGGAAACTGTCTTAAAGGTTTGATTCCTCCCCGCCCCCCCCCCCCCGCCCCCCCCACCCATGACAACAGAAGGGTGTGGTTTCCTTTAGTTTCAAAATATTTGGGGGATTTTATTGTCCAATGAAAATGAGGCGCGGGGGGCGCACCAACATAGAATGGCCAATTCTTTGTTTTGTCAATAGTTTTCAAAATGGGTACCTGTTTTAGTAGTGTCATCATTATCTTGGAATTTCTTAGAAATACATAGTCTTGGGTTAGAAAAACATATTCTTGGGTTCCATTCCAAATATACTGGCTGGAAAACTATGGAGGTGGGGCCAGCATCTGAGTTTTAATAAGCCCCCCAAGTGATTCTAATACATGCGGACACACTGGCTAATATACTCATTAGGCCCACTAAGCGAGAAAGGGAAACCACTGTTAAGTTTTTAAAATAGGAATTTAGCGCAGGGGATTGGTTACATGGGCAGTGGAGGAGGTAAGACAGCAAGATAAGATGTTGAGGCAACCTGGAAATTAATGGCAGCAGGAAGAGAATAATACAGTACTACTACTACTGGTAGGCTTATGGGAGCTCAGGAGCCAGGTTATTCTGAGGAAATTGGGAATCTCCTAGTAGGAGCTGGAGTCATGGGAGATATCCAACCAATGTTGGGAATTCTGCCTGAGGTGGAGAGGAGGGGGAGAAATATAATGGCTCCTCCCTTCTTCCCACCTACCAGTTCTCCAACAGTGCTTTCCATAGACTGAACCCGGGGAAAGGTCAGCTGACCTAGGAGCCTGAAAAATGATATCTGCAGAAAAATGATAATCTCAGAATAGAGGACAACCTTATTAAAAGAATAAATTTAGCTTTATAAGACTAAACTTTTCTTTTATAATTTCACTGTGGGCCATAAAAATCTCTTTAGGGGCTGGAATCTGTGAGTTTGGGAAACTTACTTTATACATTTGAAAGACTGTTTCCTGTCTACTCCAGAACCTTTTTTTTAAAAAAAAATTATTTTACTATTTTTGGATGTTGTTGTTCCTTACCCGAGGATATTTTCTCCATTGACTTTTTTTAGAGAGAGTGGAAGGGAGGGAGGGGGAGAGAGAAAGAGAGGCATTAATGTGAGAGAGATGATGTCCATTGGTTGCCTCCCCGTACCTGCCCTGACCAGGGCCAGGGTGGAATCTGCAACCCAGGTACGATGCCCTGGACTGGGAATTGACCTGGGACCCTTCACTTCTTGGGCTGATGCTCTTACTACTGTGCCAGTGCTAGCCAGGGCACTTTATTTTTTTCCATCACTATTTATGCCTCTTCCACCCTCTCCCCCCCGCCCCCCCCCCCCTGCCCCGCCACACCCCTAATCACTACACTGTTGTCCGTGGACCTTTTTTTTTTATTATCCTCTTTTTAGTTGAGGCTTTACCAAGCTGTTTTCTGTCGGTAGCGCCACCTTGTGGTAGACATGGGAAACTTATTTTTTCAATTTCTGTAATAACATCCCTGGAACAACCTGGATTTTTTTTTTTTCCCATATTTCACCTTTCATTGCTTAAAGCTTAGTTCTACCTTTTTGTATGTACTCTTTATCTTCAGTATTTCATTTTCCCAGTGTTCTCTCCCTTTGTCCTTTGCTGTTTCAATACTAGCGGGTAGGAGAAGGGTAATTACAATTGATAGGCTTAGAACAAGGAAAGAAACAAGTTGTAGATTTTCAAAATAAAGTTAGAAATAGCATCTTGGATCTTTTAAGCCCTTGAAAGGGTACTTAGAGATCCCTCTTCAAAAAGTCATGTATTTCCTCAGCCTTTAATTTTTTTTCTAGATAACTAGTATTTAACTAGTATTTAATAATACTACATAATAGTATTGTTTTATACTATTTATAATAAATGAAGCCTAAGAAGCTAACTACAGTTTTTTCCTTTGGAGGGGTCCGTGTTCTGAATTCCAGTTGACTGACTGTCTCAGAATCCAATTATGTGTTTAATGGTCCAAAATAAAATCTAATAACTTATGAATGCAAATGAGTCTGTAATATATATTCTTAAATTAGAAAGATCTATGCTTTCATTCACTAACTTTCTTGTATTCATATTCCAAAAATTAAGAAAAAAGTTGTAAATAAGTGAGGAACTGTATAGTTTTCATTTTACTTGTAAGTTTCTATAATAGGAAATGCTGCCAGTAGAAGCTTGAAAATGGAGAAGGAATTCTATTTCATGAGGTCTGGTGGAAGACCAGAGCTATTGTTTTATGTGCAAGGTGCTGTAGAGTAGTGATTCCAACGTATTTTTACTTCATAAAACACAGAAAATAACATACATGCACTGGGATAGGAGATTTTTAACTGTAGAAAAGTTGCCAGTGGGCTTGTGGGTAAAGCCCACTGACCTAGGGGTTGGCAGCCCGGAGAGCTGAGGTATCACTTATCTTACAGTTTAGTTCTCATTGGAAGCTCTGCTATATGGAGGGACATTCAAGGGGTAATGAATTTTAGTCCCCTGAGGAACTCAGCACTTAGCACCATGTTATAATAGTAGAAATACTAAGGAAGAATAGGAGAGGTTAGTTCTGTTTGAGGTGGAAGAGATCCAGTAAAGTCTGGAGAGGGTAGAGCAGAGAAGGTATTTTTTATTTCGAGGGATATTCTTGTGCAGAGGTATAGAGGGACCAAAGGGCAGAGAGAGTTTGGGGAATGCCAAGGATTTCTGATGTGGTTGGGAATGTAAGATTTGGTGTTACTAATAGAAAGTAGTATACTGGGAAGTACTGTTAAGAAAGTAGTCAGGGGTTGACTTCAGGAAGGCCTTTGTGTGATTGAATGGGTTCATGACCTTGGGCACCACTGGTAGTGAGTGACATGATTAATCACCTCCCCTGTGTTTAGAAAAATTCTCCTGGGGCAGGTTAGAATGAACTGGAACCTGCAAACAGATACATTCCTAGGGAGGGGAAGACATTGATGCTGCTTAGATAAGGAATGAAGGCTTGTACCTGGTGATTGGAGATTGAGAGGGCTCTCTGAAGTGGGAACCCACAGATTTTGCTTATTTGGATGACTCATTTGGATCTTGGGTGAAGAAAAGGATGATTGTCAGAATTAGAGTCTGTGTGGGGGACAAAGAGCTTGATTTTAGACATGTGGATTTTAAGGTGCTTGCGGAGTGACAGATGTTAACATTTATAAAATGCCTTTCAGGGGCCAGGTACTGATCTAAACACTTTACTTTTGAGAAACTTATTTTATTCTCACAACCATAAGTAGTAGATGTTATCAGTTAGTGTCCAATCAGTAAACTGAAAAGCACCAGATATTTTAAACACAGAAGGATTTAATACAGGGAATTGATTACAGCAGCATTGGAAGGGATGGAGGAACAAAAAGAAAAAAGTGTGTGTTGGACCAAAAAGGGGAGAGAGAGAGAGAGTTTTGAAGGAGTAAGGAGGAGAAGGGGATGTTACTCAGATATCAGACAGCTGCTGTATAAACTGTATGCTCTACAGATTTGCTGAAGATCTTCATTGGTTCTGCTGCTTTGGAACCACCACAGATGCTGCTGGAGCCTGCGGTTGTCTGCTGCTGCTTATAGAGGTACCACCAGAAACAGGAAATAAAAAAAAGACAGAATTACCCTTCTTTCACCTTGCAATCTCCTGCCATAGTTTCCCATGGGCAGTATCCAACTTAGAAGCTAGTTAGCAAGGGAGTTTGAAAAATGTAGTTTATAGTCTTCCAACCACTTGTAATTCAATAAAAGAGATCAGAACCAACAAAAATTAATAGGCACAGTGGGTTCTGTGTTTATCCTTACTTTACAGATGTTGAAACTGAGGCACAGAGAGGTCACACAGCTACAACTTGGCAGAGTTGAGATGTGAATCTAGGTAGTCTGGTTTCAGAGTCTGTGCTCTTGGCTTCTACACTTTGATCTTGCTTCCACACATGGTTATTGTTTGAAATGTTCCTTATTGCTGAGTACTTCAAATGAGCAGCTGTTTGCATTGATTTTGCTTATTCTGTGCTTATTTTTCTCTTGATATTGCTTATTGGCTTCAGCTTTTCACCTCTACTCCTGGAATCTCTCTCTTCATGGCCACCACTGATTTTGTAGCCAGTACAATGGGATATTTCAGTTTCTATTTCTCCTTGATCTATTTCTAGCTTTTGGTGCTGATACTCATTTATATGGAATTCCAATCTCTACCTCTGGGTGCTGACTTGCTTTGTTCTTACCTCATTGAGCCTCCTTGTTTTTCTTCACTCTCTTCCTATCGCCATCTCTCTGTTTGAGTTTGGAGTTCAATGTCTTATCTAAGAAGCTATTTAATGTTAATTTCATGTTTAAATCAGGATAAATAAAAACATCAAGTATACAGTTCATGTGGCCTTTTTTCTTTATGTTTTGTCTAGTCACAGAGCAGTCACAGCAGAGCCTCAGTTTCACTCTTGCCTTGGGCAAGAAGGAAAAGAGAGTGGAGACTGAAGGAGAGGGGCTCACTTTGGGCGCCTACTATGTGCCAGTCAGTGCTAGGTGATTTAAATGCATTGTTTTATTTACGTTTCTCCTGTGGCATAGGTTGTTGTTACTCATATTTTACACATTAACAAACTGACTCAAAAGCCCCCACTTTTTTTTAATCTGTTAAATGAAGGACCTGGGCAATATAGTATGTAAGGCCCATTTCCATAACATCATTTTGATTCTGTCACATACCGATTGTCTTAAACAATAGTTGCTTCTAATATTGAAAAAGGAAGTTGCCATCCCACTCTAGGAAATGTCCGTTTTATTAAGACCAAGAGTACTAACACTTTATTTGTAGAAGTTACGAAGTAGGGCAAAGGCATTTAAAGTAGTCACGATGATAGATCTTCATATAAGTTTTAAGAGAGCCCCATTACCTCCAAATGAGGCTGCTGCCCAGAACGTTAAAGGCTGCTGTGGCTTTTATTCACAGGGGCTCAGGATAATAGCTTTGGAACACCTCCAGCCTAAACAAAGGGTAATCCTGTTATCCCATTATACTTTTCTGTTGAGAGCATTTGTTTCCTGATTATTAAGAATCCCTTCTTTCCTTGCAGGGAATTTAGTGTGAGATTTGCAAGAAGATAGTGAAAAATATATTTTAAGGACAAGATTCACTGTTGTAATGTGTTTTGACATCTTTAGAAAGCCAATGGACAACCCTAAATGTTTACCATGTAATTCGCCCACATGTTGTCTTCAGACATGCATATAGATGGTTTAAGTGGATACCAGCATCCTCTTTTGGTATACAGCACCCACCATAAGCATTCCTAGGTATGTATACATCAGCAGAGTAAGTACATTTCCAGGCTTTGTCACATCTGTTTTACACTAATTCACTCATAAACATCCTTCAGCCTTTCCTCATTCACACCTTATTTTTAAAAAAATGGGGAATTGAAGGGGATATGCCTCTTTTTTGAACTTTCATTTTATTAGCTTTCCTTGCATGGGAGGAAGCCAACCCAGGGAATATCGGCTCCCTGGTTTTCCTACTACCTCTCCTCATCTGGTTTTGGTGGTTCCTCCTCTATCCAGCCTATAAATGGTGGTGACCCAGGGTTTGAGTCTGGCTCTTTTCTCCTTTCTCATGCCCTTTTTCTAGTTGATGCCAACCACCCCCAAAGCTTTTAATGCCATCAAGTGATGATGGCGCCCCAATTTTTGTTTTTAGGCCTGACTTCTGTCCTGATTACTTATCTCTTATGTCTTCTTAGATCTGGCAGTTATTTCAAGCCTTTATAGACTGTCACCCTCTCTTCAAAGTAAAAACCTTACATTGCAACCCAGTATATACACATACATTACCATAAATAACATAAACAAAAGTTTCATAAATAATAATTACCCCCAAAACATACATGCCATGCTTCCTAATATTTTCTGTGACCCAGAACATTGGTCGTCGCCTATTAGTGGATTTTGACCCACTATTTGAAAAACACAGTTCTTAAGCCATTGTAGATGTTTTAGAGATATTTCAGGTTGCCGGGAGGGAGCCTGCCCATGTATTTGAGACCATAAATATTTGAGAATTCAGTAAATAATTATAAAATGAAAGAAGGCATGAATAGATTCCTTGCATTTCACTATGTCAGGAAGCCAAAATTTCTTGGGCTGCATCTGCTCTTATCTAGGTCACTGATAATCTAACCACTAGCTGGATACTCCTCCTTGTTTGCATCTGGATAAATGGAATTACTAATTATTTTTAAAAGTGTGAACTGAAACAAATTAGAATTCCAGGTGCAAACAAATGTCCAAATATATCCCCCCCTCCCCATCTCCAAATGAGGCTGACTTAAGAGATTTTGGTCTCCCAAAACAAGTATGTATGTTCCAATTAATCACTGACTTTCAAATACCTAAGGTAAGTCAGTCTGGTTTCAGTTTGTTTATTTCTTTTTTTCCCTGAGAATCAAGATGAAACGCTCTGTTTTCTTTACCACCTGCAGCAGATCTCTGTCACCTGTTTGAGCAAAGTTGCTAAAATGAGCGAACTTTCTTCCACTGATTCCCACTGTATCCCCCTCTCCCCACACCACAGGGGATACTGCACACAGAGAAGGTGGTTGATCAGAGCTACTGAGGTTGACCAGATGGAAAGATTCATTATAGGCAACAACACCTGTATAAAGGTTATCATAGAAGAGTGAGCACATCAACTCTTGGAGACAGTGACTGTGGAATCAGTACAAGCAAGCTTTTGGTTATTTAGAATTATTTATTATTTAGAATTGGTAGGGATACATTCAGTGATTTACTGACATGTGAGAATTGTCAGATTATAGAGTACCAGGTTTGAATATATCTATAGCAGAATCCTATCTATTAAAGAGGGAATATGTTAAATGACCCTCACGCTGTTGCAAAGATGGCGGCACCCACAGTCAATAAGGAGGGGGTATGCTAATTGACTGCCCTGCCTTCAAAGATGGCGCCCACAGCCAATAAGGAGAGAATATGCTAATTGACTGCCATCCCCTCAAAGATGGCAGTGCCCACAGCCACAAGATGGTGGCGCCCAGTCCCCTTGGCCCTGCCGGGGCAGCAGGCGTGCAGCAAGGCCCGGCCGCTCCTTGTGCCTGCCTCTGGAGTCCCCCAGCCCCCTTAGCCCCCCAGCTGCCCAGGGATGGCCCGCGGCGCAGGCAAGCCTAGGATGGCGACTCCCCAACCGCCCAGGGCCGGCCCGAGGCACAGGTAACCAGGGCCGGCCAAGGCTTGCGCTGCCAGCAGTGGTAGCAGCAGAGGTGTGATGGGGGCATTGCCTTCCCCTGATCAAAGGGTCGCCTCCTGCCCCTGACGGCTCCTGGACTGTGAGAGGGAGCAGGCCGGGCTGAGGGACCCCCCCCCCCTCCAGTGCATGAATTTTCATGCACTGGGCCTCTAGTTTTATAATAAGATGTTACAGGTACTTACCTTTCACAATTCTGCTAAATTCACAGAAGGTTGACCAATCCAGTGTTCTCAGAAGCCTCCCCTTAATCCCAGTGTGTTCTCATTCTCATATTTTAGATCCAAAATAGCATTTATTCTAATGAAGCTTCAGAAAATAGCTTCTATCATGCTATAGAAATTTAAAATCGTCACAGTGACTTAATGGTTAGTTGACTAATTGGGCGTTTGGGGATTGGGGGGAGACTCTAGCTATGCTAGGATGGGACCTAAAAATACTTTGCTAATAATATGAACACTGCAATGTTTTAAGTCATTCCTGAGGGGAGCTAAAAGATCTTTAAAGGTTATTAAAAAGATGCATTCTCCTATTTAACATTTGGCATTAACTTTAGAGGCCAGGATTACAAAGTAGTTTGCATAGCATATTTTCTATTTCAAAAGTATAATAGTACATTATTTAATCTATGGACTATCCTACACCACTCCCTCCAGATTTGAAGGGAATCTGATCCCAATATTGCAGGTGGGTATTTTGTATTTCCATTTTTGAATATTAGGTAACTTATATCAGGGATCGGAAAATTATGGCCCATTGGGCTAAATCTGGCCTGCCACCAGTTCTTGTGTATCCTGCAAACTAAGAATAGTGTTCATATTATTTTAATGTTTGAGAAGGAAATTAAAAGTAATGTTTTGACATATGAAAATTGTATGACATTAAAATTTCAGAGTTTATAAATAAAATTTTACTGTAATATATTCATGCTCATTAGTTTATATATTGTCTGTGGCTGCTTTTGTGGTACATGGCAGATTAGTTGTGGTAGAGACTTAATAGCCTGCAAAGCGTAAAATAGGAAAAGCCCTTTACAGAAACACTTTGCTCACCCTGGCATATATATATATATATATATATATATATATATATATATATATATACACACACACACACAAACACACACACACACACACATACACATACACACATACATGTACATATACATATACATATATAAAAATTTAAGTTTTTGGGGCGACATTTGTTAATATTTTGTAGCCTTTTGGAATGTAACGTTTTATTATGTCAGTGAAGTTAATAATTTGTCTCAATGTGGAATATCATGTTCATAAACATAGGCAATAAAGGTTTGGAGGTTAAAAACATGAATTTGTTCATATATATGAACAAGTGTTTGAAAGTGGCAGTTACAATGGTGTGACACAGAGATACAGCCATGCTTGATAGCATTGCTTAATAAGAGTGGAACATTCTAAACTTTGTTTCAGACTTGACAACTTTTCTTCTATTTTTGAAATATCAAATACATTTTGTACAGTCACTTCCATTTCACCCTCCCTTGTGTGCTTTTATTTTAATCCAGTAAAGACTTTTCTCGTAGTAAACAGTGTGATTATGTTCTCGTATAACACTTAGTGGTTTTGGTACTTAAATTTACCTAATGGACTCATGACTGAAAGTTGGAGTTAGTTCTTTGCTGCCTTGCTAGAGAGTATGTGCAGACAGCACTGGGTTGAAGAAAAGTTCTCGAACCACCATATTTGGCAGTAAGTTGGGCAAACTTGTCTAAAATGAGGATTGTGTCTGTGTGATATTTAATTCCTCTTCTGTACAGCGCCTCAAACCCCAAAACCTATCTTGTACTAGCTGTCACTTATAACCTCCACTAGCACTTAGTGAGCTAGAGGAAAAAGGGTTGTTTATGCTTTTATGGAATACTAGTGGCCTGGTGCACGGATTCATGCACATTGAAAGGAAATTAATTAGAAGAAATATTTTAATATCGCTATTCGCCCTTTCTCAATAATAGAAGTGTCAACCAAATTCATGAATGACAATGACAGTTAAAAACACACACATGTGATTGGCATCAGCGAGAGCTTTATATGTATCGTGCATTTGTGAGTCAACGTTTATTTTTAAATTGCCAGTGTGCATCATATGTACTGGTACCGGCCGGTTGGACGGTTGGATGGACATACAGTGGGTCACTTGGCCTTTTATATGGATAGATTTGAGCAATCCGGTATACTAGCCTGCAGCTGCCTTCCCCCACTTTATCTCTGTATATCTGATTTGACAGAATAACAACAGTGCCACATTCTAGTGTGCTCCAGCTAGCCCACATTTATCTGTAGGTCCAAGACAGTGATGGCGAACCTTTTGAGCTCGGCGTGTCAGCATTTTGAAAAACCCTAATTTAACTCTGGTGCCGTGTCACGTATAAAATTTTTTTGATATTTGCAACCATAGTAAAACAAAGACATATATATATATATTTATTTTTTTAAATATATTTTTTATTGATTAAGATATTACATATGTGTCCTTATCCCCACGTTACCCTCTACCCCCCCCCCCCCCCCGGTGTCCGTGTCCATTGGTTAGGCCTATATGCTTGCATGTAAGTCCTTTGGTTGATCTTTCCCCCTTACCCCCACCCTCCCCTACCTTCCCTCCAAGGCCCGACAGTCCAATCAATGCCTCTCCGTCTCTGGATCAGTCCTTGTGCATCAGTTTATGTTGTTCATTATATTCCACAAATGAGTGAGATCATGTGGTATTTATCCGCTCTCCAGTTCCATCCATGCTGTGACAAATGGTAAGAGTTCCTTTTTCTTCTTCCTCTTCTCAAAGAATACCTTTCAGCATTTCATATAATGCTGGTTTGGTGGTGATGAACTCCTTTAGCGTTTTCTTATCTATGAAGCTCTTTATCTGACCTTCTATTCTGAATGATAGCTTTGCTGGATAAAGTAATCTTGGTTGTAGGTTCTTGGCATTCATCACTTTGAATATTTCTTGCCGCTCTCTTCTGGCTTGCATGGTTTCTGTTGAGAAATCAGCTGACAGTCGTATGGGTACTCCCTTGTAGGTAACTGAGTTTCTTTCTCTTGCTGCTTTTAAGATTCTCTCTTTGTCTTTTGCTCTTGGCATTTTAATTATGATGTGTCTTGGTGTGGTCCTCTTTGGGTTTCTTTTGTTTGGGGTTCTCTGCGCTTCCTGGACTTGTAAGTCTATTTCTTTCACCAGGTAGGGGAAGTTTTCTGTCAGTATTTCTTCAAATAGGTTTTGAATATCTTGCCCTCTCTTCTTCTGGTATCCCTATAATTCTGATGTTGGTACACTTGAAGTTGTCCCAGAGGCTCCTTACAGTATCTTCGTATTTTTGGAATCTTTTTTCTTTTTTCTTTTTTGGTTGGGTCTTTTTTGCTTCTTCGTATTTCAGATCTTTGACTTGATTCTTGGGATCCTCTTGTCTGCTGTTGGATCTCTGAGTATTATTCTTTATTTCAGTCAGTGTATGCTTAATTTCTAGTTGGTCCTTTTTCATATCCTCGAGAGTCTCAGTAGATTTATCGAGGGTCTCACTAAATTTATCGGCGGTTTCCATAAAATTCTTGAAAAACCTTATAAACGTGGCCTTGAACTCTATATCCAGTCGTTTGCTTTCCTCCATTTCTGTCATTTGTGACCCGTTTCTTTGTCTCCGCATTTTTTATGCTTCCCTGTGTTGGTAGAGTGTTTTTGTGTGCTAGGTGTCCTGTAGGGCCCAGTGGCTCAGCCTCCCCAGTTACCTGAGGTGGACACTCTTGGTGCACCCCCTTGTGGGCTTTTTGCACAGTCTTGTTGTAGTTAAGCCTTGATTGTTGTAGGTATCACTGGGAGGAATTGACCTCCAGGCCAATTGGCTGTGAGAATCAGCTGTGTCTGCAGTGGGAGAACTTCTGTGCTGAAGACACCCTGCTGGGGCAAGACTTGCTTCAGTGGGGTTTTGGTGCTCACTGAGTCTGCCCCCTGAGTGTGTCCCTTAATGGATCTGAGGAGTTGTAATCCGGATGGTCCCCCTCTGACCACTGGGCACACTAGCTCTTGGATCTAAGGAGGTGCTAATTTAGCCTCTGCCTGAGGTTACACAGCAGGAGCTACGAAGAGAACTGCAGATTCCCCTTCCTTTTTTGGAGTTTGGAGGTACCCTGATGAGGCCCAGCTGTGAAGCAATGCAAGCCGCTGTGGGGCCTTGGGCCTTTTCTTGGAAGTTCTGGGTCTGTCTGGCCCAGCTGCAGTTAGGTAATTTTCAGGTTGCAAAGGGCTGGGGCATTCATATGCAAAAGCCTCTGCTGCAGCCTAGGTGGGGCGGGGTCTCAGGGAATCAAAGGGCGGAGCAAGCAGCTATGGCGGATTCTCAGCCCTGCCCTAAGGGGCCGCGCGTCTCAGTGTCCCGGTAATTGCTGCAAGCACCTCTGAGGGAAAGCCGACCTCAAGTTACTAGTTCTGCCCGCTGCCAGACAGTCCAGTTTCTCCCCGTATGAGTCCTGGGTCCCCAGAGACTTTCCTGAACCGGAGTTCAGAGCAGTCGGGAGCTTGTGACTCCCTCCCGATTCAAAAAGACAGCCGCGTCCTCAGGTGCCAGCCCCTTTCTGCGCGCGCGAGCCTCCGTACCTCTGCACTTTACTTCCGCAGCTCCTCTGGCTCTCAGCGTGCTTTTCTTTCCTTCTAGTTGTAGAATTTCCACTCAGCCAGCCTTCCTGTAGTTCTGGATGATGTCCGTTTTGTCTTTATGTTGTTTTTTTGAAGTTGTTGTAGGAGACAGCAATTTCCCGGTGTTTATCTATGCCGCCATCTTAGTTTCACAAAGACTTATATTTTTGATATTTATTTTATATATTTAAATGCCATTTAACAAAGAAAAATCAACCAAAAAAATGAGTTTACGTGTCACCTCTGACACGTGTGTCATAGGTTCGCCATCACTGGTTGAGGATGTATGGTATCCTCAACACTCTTAAAAACCCAACACAGAAGCCAGATAAGCAAAAGATAAACAAACAAATAAAAACCCCACAAATCCTTGAAAAGCCAAAACTAGGTGTTACAAAGGCCATCTATTAGTTTTTCTCTTAACTAGGGGTGACCCCAAATTCTTTCTCAGAATCTGGATTTTCTTAGAAATCATTTTAGGAAGTCTGGCTATTGAGCTTATTCGAAAGAGGCATGGAACAGGGGAGAAAAGATGCCCCATGCAGGTATATCATCAGCCAGGAGTGCCAGCTTAAGAAGGTGATAGCTTGAGAAAGTAAAATCTTAAAAAAGAAGATAAAAGAACTCAGCAGTAGCAGTTTGAGATCATTTGGTGTGGGACCAAAGCCCCAAACACCCCCATATCCTTGCAGGATTACTGTGTTACTGACATGTTTGCGTCCTCAGTGTGAGCCACTTACTGTTTATTAAGCATAATGTTGTCTTCTCACAGCAATTCCTTGATGCAAGAAAGGTTAAATGCATACATTCTTTTTGTAGTTGAGAAAAGTGAGAGACAGATTTTCTCTAGCTTCTCCAAGATTAATCAGTAAGAATGGGAGCTAGGATTTGAACCCAGGTAGTCAGATCCCAGAGTTTATGCCTTTGCTATTATCTCCAACCCCCATGAGAGAATGGGCAGAACACAGGGAGGCAATATGATGTAGTGAGTGGTTAGACTACCTAGCTTCAGATCTCAGTTCTATTACATTCTGATTTTTTAACTAATTTTAGTGCCCCATTTCCACATTTATAAAATAGATCTTAAAGTTGTTTGTACTTAATCATAAGAGTTGTTGGGAGAATTCAGCAAGACTTTGATGTAAACCACATTATGAAACATTTGCAGGAAAGTGTGAAAAGCATTTTATACCATCAAGTTAACCAACCATAGTCACAATTTTAGTGTTTTTCCTTTTTGTATATTCCTATACATTAAAAAAAGGTTTCCCTTATCTGCACATTTTTATATCTAGCTCTTTTTGGTTTGTCATTGTATGAAAAGCATTTTCATGTTATATACATTTTAGAATTATTTTTAGTGACCATGTATATAAACTAATGGATTTATCGATAAATATTTCACATACCCATTCTCTTTTTTTGGATATAGAGGTTGTTTCCAACTTTTTATTTTAGGAATGGTGGTCAGATGAGCATCCTCCTTCTACTCTGCCCATATTTTAATTCCGCCCCCTTCATATAGACTTCCAGAAGAGGAAACTGAGGGCCAAAGGATATTTTTATGGCTCTCTATACATACTGCCATATTGCCTACCAATTTCATATACCAATTACCAGCTCTAAATATTAACATGGTTTTATATTTTTGCCAATTTAACAAGTTACTAAAAGTTTGCCAAAACAAGTTGCCTTGTTTTAATATGAAAATTTTGGGTTACTCAGGAAGTTAAATATTTTCTCATATGTTTGCTTATTCATTACATTTCCTGTTCCATGAATTTTATTCCTATCCTCTTCACCTGGTGGTAAAAAAAAAGGGGGATGCGCACAGTGGTGGAGAGCAGGAGCTCTGGAGACATCTGGGGAGTGAAATGTGGGCAGGTGCTGTTACCTTGCTGAGATTTTAGTTGCCATTTTGGGACATTTGGAAGACTTTATTTTTAGGAATTCAAACATTTTTTCCATGGTGATTTCTTTTCTAATTTACAGAGCTTGCTGTACCTTTTCAGAGGTTTAATACTCAGTTCTAGTTTTCTTCTGGTTTGAAAATTATTTTATCTCCTTATTCTACCTAGATTTTATTTTATATTTTAATATCTTTTAAAATTGATGACTTTTCCTGTTGTCTGTGCTTATTATGATAACATCAGACATTCCTCAGGAATAAAATGTCTCACATTTGAAATTTTAACATTTGCACTGTATTTGTAGTACAACTAAATGTTCACAGGTGTATTGGGATAATGATGTTTAAATAATTTGTTAATGCCTTTACCTAAATTGCTTTTATTTAGAATTGGGTTAGAATTTATTAGCTATATTAACTAGTATTTGGCATGGTGATTTGTTAGGTTTTGGATATTATAAATAATTTTATTTCTTCAGAAGTAGTTGGTGAGACATTTATTTTTTATTCTTTTTCCTAAAGGTAAGTTTTATATAGGAATCTGTACCTCAAAAATCACATGGCATTGTGTACAGAGTGTCTAGGGAGTAATTAGGAGGGCAATCTGTTAAATCTTTTGCCTCAAGGCAAAACCATTAGGTGTGCTGTGTGTGTGTGTGTGTGTGTGTGTGTGTGTATGAGCCTCAAGGGGTGTAAATAACCAAACCATTCATGTAATCACCAGTTTCCTTTCATTTAAAGGCATCTGTGAAACCTTTAATCTTGTGGAAGAATCAGAGGAAGTTGACCTATTGAATCCACAGATTATTCTCCAAAACCTGAATATTTTGAGAAAGCATATTTCAGAATTGACAAATTACTGGTTGAATATTAGGCATAAGAACTTTGTGAATTTCATTTTCCATTTTGGTGTGAACATCCTGAAGTTTTGTTATGATTTAAATGTCAACAGGTCTCTTTATGAACTTTTTTGTGTCTGCATAAAATATTTTTTAAAAGATTTATTACTGATTTTTTTGGTAATTTATTAGAGATTAGGAGCAAATTACCATTTATGGATGGCAGAGATTTCTCACTGCCATAATAAGACCATTTTCAGAAATGAGCAGCATTCACTGTGTTTCTTATAGTACTTTTGGGGCATTATTGAAAGGAAGAAATTTTTCTTTTTCTTAATACTATTGTGCATACATACTATTTAAACATGGGGAAATCTTTTCCGTCTTAAAAAAAAAAAATCGTTCTTTCATACTGAGCCTTCCCATACCATTCCTTCTCTCAGTGACCTGTTTTTCCCCCCTTCTTTTTCATAATCAAATTTCTTGAGAGTAATTATACCATATTTTTTCACCTCCCTCTTTATTATTCAAACTTCTGCACTCTGGTCTCTGCCCCATCACTCTTCTGTAGCTGGACCTATTATGGACACCAGTGTTAACTGATTGAAGTAGGCTTTCCTATGCTTCATCTTATTTGACAGCTCAGCAACACTCACCAAAGGTGACCACTTTTTCTTGAAACACGGGCTTTACCTGACTTTCATAAATCCAAGCTTTCTTGTTTTTTCTCTTACCTCTCTGGCAACACAAGTCTTCTTTGTTGGGTTATCTTTTCTACCCACTTTTCTGGGCCCGTTTCTTACTTTAATCTACTCTCAAAACTCCACATAGAAGCTTCAAATCTTTCCTTCTACTGAGCTCCAGACTTCTGTAGTTCACTGTATATCTTTACTTGCTTGTCACACTTGTGCCGCAGACTTACCATTTTTCTTCCAAACCTGCCTTTCACTCTCTATTCCCTTGTTCTGTAACCAGGGTACCACTGCCTAATGAGTTATTCAAGCCAGAAAATCATCAGTGTGTTATTTCTACCACCTCAATATCTCTTCATTACTACTGCTACCCTTAAGTCCAACGATCATTGGTCTAGTTCAGTGGTTGGCAAACTGCGGCTCGGCAAACCGTGGCTCGTGAGGCACATGCGGCTCTTTGGCCCCTTGAGTGTGGCTCTTCCACAAAATACTGACTTCTGCGCATGGGCCACGAAGTTTCAGTCGCACTGTACGTGCGCGCCTGCACGTGGTATTTTGTGGAAGAGCCACACTCAAGGGGCCAAAGAGCCGCATGTGGCTCGCAGGCCGCGGTTTGCCAACCACGGGTCTAGTTCATTGCAGTAACTTTTTGCTATCTTCCCTTGCCACACTTCAACTAACCCATCCTCTGTACTGTAAAAAAATGATTTTTGAATATCAGTTGTGATCATGTTCCTTCCCTATTTAAAATTCTTTTGAAGGCAAACTTCTAAAATTTTTACTTAATTGTCTACAAGGCTTCATGATTTGGCCCTGCCTACATCTTGAATCTCATATCTTGCTCCTCCATCCTTCAACAGAGAGGATGTTTCTCTTTTGGTATCTAAGATTTATAGTATTTAAATTATAAGATGTAGTAGAAATGAGTATTTGTTTTTAAGTATTGCTTATAAAAATGGTTCTTCAGTTTGTGTATTTTTTATTTATATGTAGGCAACCCAGTTTATGCATACATATTCAATGAGATAGTATAAGTTACATGTTTGTAAATTGTAAACTCGCAGCCTGCAGGCTGCATGCGGCCCACAAGGAATATTTTTGTGACCCAGCCAATATAACGGTATGTAAGACATGTTTTAATAAAAATTTTGTAATTTAATTTTTATGATATCCTATTCTATATAATACTAGGAGCCCAGTTCCCGATTCGAAATCGCGTGGCTCTGCCCACCCTTGAGTCACCGGTCCAGCTCTGCCTCCCTCTCCAGCCCTTGAAGCAGCCTGGGCCGTTGCTGATCAGGCCCTCCCACAGCGCAGGTGCACGGAGGCCCCTACCGCCCTGCCCCCATACTGCGTGTGCAACCTCCTCCTATCCGGTCTACCCATTACGGTGTCCCGGTTAATTAACATATTTCTCCATTTTATATATATGGATAATTAACAAACTACAACGTTTGCTAATGACTGATTACTATAATCTTATTGCATTCATTTCCCTTATGCACCTTATGTGCAGGCGCACCATTTCTCTCCACTAATACTAGCAGCGAATATTTTATGACGTTGCCACGTCATAGTCTTGTACTGACTTGTTTGGTGTGAGCAACAGGAAATATTTTGCTTTTCGAGAACAAGAAAAATAGGTTTATTTGTGTTATGCTTATTTGTGCAGTTATTCAGTGTCTGGTAAGTTAATGTTCAAGAAAAAATATTACTTTTTATTAAAATGTTCTATTATTTCATGTTAATGATTACTCATTCATTTCAGCCCTTTGTATTCAGCATGTCTCTATGGAAATAAACCTACATTTCTATGAAAATTGAAGCTTTTGTTTTTTTTGCGGCCCATATAAACTTAAATCTTGTTTATTTGGCCCATGTTAGCCTTTGAGTTTAACATGCTTTTTGTAAATGTTAATGTAAAATATTATTTCTACTTTTTGTTTCCATCCATTATTTCTTTTAAAAATATGTATATTTTATTGATTTTTTTTTACAGAGAGGAAGGGAGAGGGATAGAGAGTTAGAAACATCGATGAGAGAGAAACATCCATCAGCTGCCTCCTGCACACACCCCACTGGGGATGTGCCTGCAACCGGAATTGAACCCTGGGACCCTTCAGTTCGCAGGCCGATGCTCTATCCATTGAGCAAAACCGGTTAGGGCATCCATCATTTCTTTTGCTTCCATTTACATGGTGATAAAAGATACTATACATGTGGTAACAATTAGGTAGGAATTTTGGAGTAGAATGGACATGATTTTCCATTTTGGAGTATTATTGGAATAGGAAATTAGGAAACAGTCCATAAAACAAACCATTATGGTAGGAGTGATATATTCAGAAGAAAAGGTTGCTTAGAACCTGGTGTAGATCATTTGTCTTTTTCAATTCTTTACTCCCGTGTTTTTAGCTTCCATTTTAAGAAAGCATATGGTGACCATGGAATTATTTTCTGTTTCTATTTAATTTATGGGTAAACTCAGTGAATATGCTATTTTAACAGTGCTTCTGGCATTTATACATTTTTCATACAACCCTTTTGTCTATGAGCAAAGTTAATGCCAAACACCATTATTACCCACGAGGAAGAACATTCTTTGTGATTGGAAACATTTAATATGAAATTTGAATGCTCTAGCTTTGTCATGAATCAACACCATTCATACTCAGTGGAACAAAATTGCTGTTCAGGAATGTCCTGAAAAAGAAAAGTAATGAAAGGTGGGACCAGCCTTACAAGATTTTAGAAGATATTATTAAGCTACATTAATGACAGCTGTGATGAAGGTATGTGTACAGATCTACAGTTAAATGGAAAAAAAAAAAGAAGAAGAAGACTGGGAAGAGACCCTAAAATACACAGGACATAATAAAATTGGCATCTCAAATCAGTAAAATTTATTTAGTATAAATGGTGTTTGGATAACTGGGGAGCCATCTAAAAATAAAATAAAATTGAATCTATATACTTCTACCAGAATGAATTTTAAGTGGACCAACTTTAAATTTAAAAAACTAAGTCATAACAGAAATAGAGCTAAGTCAGGGAGAAATTTTTTATCATTTAGAATGGAGCTTTTTCCAAGTTTGATGTAAAACTCTGAAGTAATTAAAGAAAAGGATTTATAAATTAGACTTTATAAAAATAAAAAAGTTCCACCCTAGCTGGTTTGGCTCAGTGGATAGAGTGTCAGCCTGTGGACTGAAGGGTCCTGGGTTCGATTCTAGTCAAGGGCACGTGCCGGGGTTGCAGGCTCAATCCCCAGTAGGGGGTGTGCAGGAGGCAGCCAATCAATGATTCTCTCTCATCATTGATGTTTCTATCTCTCCCTCTTCCTTCCTCTCAGAAATCAATAAAAATATATTTAAAAAATAAAAGTTTCTGCATATAAAAAACCCCTAAAACAACCCACACAGGCAAAGTCAAAAGACAAGTTAAAAAAAAACAAAACACACATTTAACAACATCAAACCTAATGGGCAAATTTCCTTAATGTATAAAAATTCAACAAATCAAGAAAAAAAACCCAATAATTCAGTAGGAAAATATGCAAAGGATATCTATGGAAATTTCACAGAAATGAGATGTAACTGGCTTTAAATCTAAAGGTGCTCACTTTATAAGAGAAGTGCAAATTAAAACCACACCAGATGCCATTTTTAAAAAGCTTATCACTTTGGTAAAAATAAAAATTTAACACATTGTTAGCCTGGGTATGGAGATGGGCACTCATACATTGCTGGTGGGAGTATAAACTGAGACAGTCTTTATAGAGCGTAATTTGACAGCATCTATTAGAATTATAATTTGTGGGACCTCTTTGATTCAACAGTTCCACATCCAGGAGTTTATCTTATGCTAAATAGAAATGAAGTAACTTAGTGAAGAATTGTTTATAGCAGCAAAATATTGGAAACAACCTAAATGTTCAGTATGGAAGACTGGTTAAAAAATTATAGTCCATTCACATAATGGAATACTGTGCAGTTGTAGAAAAGGATGGGGAAACGGCTGATATGGAATGGTGTAGATCAGTGATGGCGAACCCATGACACGCGGACTCATTTTTTTGGTTGATTTTTCTTTGTTAAATGGGATTTAAATATATAAAATAAATATCAAAAATATAAGTCTTTGCTTTACTATGGTTGCAAATATCAAAAAATTTCTATATGTGATACGGCACCAGAGTTAAGTTAGGGTTTTTCAAAATGCTGACACGCCGAGCTCAAAAGGTTCACCATCACTGGTGTAGATACTTGTTAAATGGCCAAAAAAAAAAAAAAGATGTAGAATAGCGTGTTGTGCTGCCATTTGAGAAGAAAGGAGAATAAATATACAAGCATTTATATGCTGCTCGTATTTTCATATAACATCTTTGGGAAGGATTCACAAGAAAGTGATAACCTTAAGTTGCTTTGAGAGAGGTGGGCGTAGGCATTCCCCTTAAAAAAATGTAAAGTTTTAAACCAGTGGTTCTCAACCTGTGGGTCGTGACCCCTTTGGGGGTTGAACGACCCTTTCACAGGGGTCGCCTAAGACCATCTGAAAACACATATTGAATATAATTACATATTGTTTTTGTGACTAATCACTATGCTTTAATTATGTTCCATTTGTAACAATGAAAATACATCCTGCATATCAGATATTTACATTACGATTCGTAACAGTAGCAAAATTACAGTTATGAGGTAGCAACGAAAATAATTTTATGGTTTGGGGTCACCACAACATGAGGAACTGTGTTAAAGGGTCGCGGCATTAGGAAGGTTGAGAACCACTGTTTTAAACCATAAAAATGAAAAAAAAAAATAGAAAGGTAAAGAACAGTGTAGAAGTTAAAGTCTATATATTCAGTTTATAAATTCAGACATGTTTTTATTTCTTAGTGCAATTTCTTGGGCTAGACCTTGTGAAGGGAATTCTTTTTCTATCTTGGGAACAATTTTTTGGATTTGTGAAGTGTGTTTTATTGCTTCTCTTTCCCTTTAAATCTTTATTGGCTAAATGACTGCACAGAAGTAGACTGTCATCTTAAAATTGTAGGAATTTACTTGTGGTCAAGTAATCCATTGCCTTTTACAGTTTGATTTTTCCAGAGGGTCCTTTGACTAGTTTTGAGTTGATAACTATATGAAGACAAAGACTTTGATACCACAAAACACTGAAGCCCCCCACTTTTTTTGCTAGTACATGTCAGAAAAGCAGTTTTTTAAGGGATTTTAGAAATTTCCATGGGCTTTTGACTTATGACAGATGTCTTTCATGAGGGATAAATTATATTTGGACCCATCTTTTGTAGAATATCAAGGGAAACAAAGCAGATGAATCTTCCTATATACAATGCCTTCCCAAGACAATAAACACCACTCTCCAAAAACTTTTCTACTCTGCTGATAGACTGAACATGAAAGCATGCTTATCTGTAGCTTGACATTTTTAGCACGTCCAAGTTCTCGTATAGGTAGGAGATCCAGTTATTGCTATTCAAGAACAACTAAAAAGGACTATTAACAATGCAAATGCCAAGTTACATCTGATAGACAATAAAATGGTAAGCATATTTGTGTATTATTTAAGATGGGGGAAAATGGCTTTGCCTATTTTTTATTACTTTGAATAGCCTTGGAACTAATTTGTTGTATTTATCACTACCCCCCATTTTGTGTGGTTTTAAATAATTCTTAGAGTTTGGACAATCAGCAGTATTTAAGTACTCTTGTAGTAGAGCTCTAGAAAATGTTCCTAACAATTAGCATCTATATAATGGTTTTTTCAGAGTATTTAAATCTAGTTTTTGAAAAATGCTAGTACTTTAGTGTCCATTTACAGTTCTTAGGACTTCAAATCTTGACAAAACTGAGGATATTGAGTGTATTATTGCACCAGGGTCAGCATCCTCTGTATAGTCTGGGAGTCCTTCTAGGTGTCAAGTCAGGATGTGGAAGTGCAGGAAACGCTGAGCCAGGTGGGATTGCCTTGCACACAGTAGGTATTCAAGAAATATTTGTTTATTGCAAAATGTTGACTGGAGCCCCAGGGAGATCATACTCCTGTGCATTGACCATTGAATCTTCTTTAGCAATGACTTTTGCTTTCTGGTTTTTGTGCCAGCAATTACCAACTCTTGGTTTGAATTGTCATTGCAAGCATGAACTCCTTCATGTGTTTGTGAACACTTACCTGTTCCTATAGCATGTAATAGATATACTTGTAGAATGAATCATTAAAGAATACCATTGCATATTTTTTTTTAAAAAGTAAAAATTATCTCCAAATAGTTCTTTTGAGTTTGACAAAATTGAACTTACTTAAAGTAAGCTGCGTGTGTCCTGCACAGAGAACACAAAGTGAAGTGTGTCTGCAAAGAGAACACTAACATTGTGATGCATGTCATGTCTTCATCTTAAAGGATGAGGAAGGCACACACATGCCTCAGTGGTGAGCAGTTGTCTGCATTTTATTTTGTTCTTGTCTGTGACATGTGGTCTCTTGCCTGTGGAAAACTGGCATGCAGTGTATTACTTCTTTGATCATTGGAGTGATATATTTTTCCCTGTTGTTCACCTGGAATTCCATATAGTCCAACTTTTGAATGCCACGAGAAGGGCTTTTTTTTTCTCTCTTTAGCAATTGAGACATTTCTGCATGTGGAGTGAATAGATCCACTCCATAACTGTATTATGTAGTTTACTGTGTGGTTAAATGTAATGCAAACCATTCAAAACTGATGTACTAGGGCTTTTCATGTAATAGTGGCATGTGGATATCTTTCTTCATATAACAGATGAAGTTGGTTGTAGCTAACGTGTTATATGAATAAAGGTCCACTTGCTAATCTTTTTGTTCTTTGTTGAGGGATAGAAAGTAGAGTGATACAGATATGCTAGGAAAATGAGAATTGGAATGCAGGCCAAAAATTTGTCAGAGATGACTGCAGCCAAGACTAAGTGGCATCATGTTCATCTGATAGACAAGTGTGGCTGCTAGTGCTTGGTCCTCTGTGCTCTTGTATGCATATTCCCCCCCTCTCTACACATAGCTATCAGTCATTTGGTGACAAAATAGCCATCTTTGCTATTTTGGAGCAGAAAGAGAATTTTTTCCAGTTCAACTTTTCTCTGATATTTTTGCAAAGGAATTATGTGAGTACCCTACTGCCCTTGCTTTTGACACTTGCATCAATATTAATAATTTCAGGAGATGCATTTATGATAAGGTATTTGCTTGTAGTTCCTGGACAATCAGTGACAAAATTAACTGGACTCTGGTGGAGCCATTTCTTTCTTTCTTTTTTTTTTTTTTTTTTTGCAATTTTTTCAGTTTCCCAAAAGTGCTATACCATAACCAATAAAGTCCTGATGTCTTCTTTGTAGACAGAAATTTTGTGTTTGGGGTGAGTGAGGAGGTGGGTAAGAAATTAAGGGAGCTAATTTTCAATGAATTCAAAGACAGGATATCAAAAGTTAGGAAATGTAAGCTAGACTTATTTTTAAGCAGCATGTTAGATTTACTTTAAAATAAGATGCTCAGTATAATTTTATTTAACCTCCAAACATCTTTCCAGGTGAAGTTATTCTAAAATCAAAGCAATGGACCTATTTCTTAATCTGAAGAAAGTATAGTAAAGATAGTGTGTCTAAAAAGTCTGGATACAGAGAAAATAATGTGCCTATTGATTGAGCATATTACTTGAAAATGCAGCTTACATACTATTTAAAAATAAGTTTATTCTGTTTTGTTTTTAAGTTTCCCACACCCGTGTTTTGTTTCTATTTACGATTTCTTTTAAGTTTTAGGCATAGTGCTAAAATAACTACAGTCATCGGAAAGACTAGGCAGTTGACAAGAAGCAGTTTCTTCCCCACTAGGTCAAAGATCTGGGCAGCGTGGAGCTACATCTTCAACTTAGGGAGGTGGGAGAAGAATGAAAAGCAGATGATGGAAGTGGAGGATGGTGGATGACTGGCTTTCTTTTTATTCCAGTAGCTGGCGGTAGTCATAATTGAAATCTTGATCTTGTTTTGAGTGAATGAAGACCTGGAAAGGTTGATGACTCTAGCATAACAGTATTATTTTAACAGTTTTTATTTTTTGTTGTTGTTACTCTTCACCTGAGGATATTTTTCCCACTGATTCTTAGGGAGAGTGGAAGGGAGGGGGAGACACACAGAGAGAAACATAGATGGGAGAGAGACACATTAATTGGTTGCCTCCTGCATGCACCCCAACTGGGGCCAGGGATAAAGCCTGCAACCAAGATAAATGCCCTAGACCAGAATCGAACCCAGGACCCTTCAGTCTGAAGGCCAATGCTCCTTCCACTGAGCCAAACTGGCTAACAGTTCTTATTTTAATCTGATACCTAATGATATATACAGAATAAATTCTTATACATGCTACTATCTTTTGGGATTGGTTTAAGTAATACGTCATCTTAGTTAGAAAAATGAAAAAATGATGCTAGAGGCGGTAATATTTCTGAGGAAAATTACTTAAAAAAGATTTGCCAGATAAGGATCAGGCTTACAGTGTTAATGTGTTGCTCTCCTTGCTAAAACAGAGAATCTCTGATCTTTACTGATATCTCTCCCAAATTGATGAAACATTTTTAGAACAAGTGTAGTGGTGAAAAGGTACATAGCTCTGTGAGCCTGGGCTGGGAGGAAGGAAGGTTCACAAAAGGTAAAATAATAGTGCACCCTCACAAAACCTTACGAATAGTTGCTTTAATAGTTACATTTGAATCTTAATTCACGAGATTACAGAGTTTAGAAAATGTTAAGATTGACAGGTGGCCAGTTTGGTGGGCGTTGTTTATTTGCTGGAGTGGCTGAACTTAACGTGGGATGTTGGAACCTTTGTGTCCCCAGAGCTGCTTAAATGAACATTAGATCAATTGAGCCACATGTAAATGCTTTGTTTTCATATTTTTAACACTTTAGCCCTTTACTTTGGATAAATCTTATGAGGAAGATCCTGCATGAATAGGGTTTGACTGGGTGGTCTGTGCAAGCCCCCTCCATCTCTAAGATGAGTACAGTCTCCCATACCAATGGTAGAACACCAGGGACATGGCATGACCCATCTACTGGTTAGTGATGGTTGGTATATTCTGTTGAAGAAGGCAGTTATATATTTTGAGAAAGATATTTCATCAAAAGTGGTAAAAATAGAGGCATTTTGGTGTTTGAAGTAGCTCTCCCAAGTCAGTGTGTGCTGCAGGTTGTCAGGGAAATGCTCAGTTCCCTTTTGAGTTTCAAACCACATTTATAGATGCCCACAATGAATTACTTCAGGGCAGCATGGTAATGAGAAAAATGATAAAAGATATCATGATTGGTTGGAAAGAACACTTTCCTTGTTGTTAAACTTGGGGTTGGTTGGTTTCTGATTTTAGCACTTACTCTCTTTGTGACCTGGGCAAGTTATTTAACTTCTCTGGGTTTTGGATACATTCATTGAGATAATTTATGTCTAGTGTCTAGGCCAGTGCTTAGCGGTTTATCTACATTAAGGCCCCTTTTCTCCTTCATTGTTTCATGGTGGAATGCATATATTCTGTACAGCACATACTGTCTCACATAAGTAGTTTAGTTGGCTCCATCAATCTACCTGATCTCCGTTCTTTTGTGATCCTGCTCTCAGCCCCTGGGCCCCATGGTCAGAGGGGTGTGCATAACCCTGCTAGCTATGGTTATCATGCCCAGTTACCAGGGTTTTACGGAGTAGCTAACCTGGCTCTCAGTGTCTTTTGAATAGTAGCAGATACTGCAGACTGCTCATGCCTGGTCTGATATAATTTATTGCAGAGGTGGGGGTTTGCACTCATGTTCAGGAAAGAGCGAGCCTCCTGATACCAAGGGTGGGGAACCTTTTTTTTTGCAAAGGGCCATTTGGATATTTATAACATCATTCACTTAATATAATTCATTTAATATAAGTTTATGTTGCTCTTAGATTTATTGAAGTTCAGGTCAGGCAGGACCACACCAAATGATTTTATGGGTATCATATGGCCTTCAGGCCGGACATTCCCCATCCCTTGTGATAGCTACATGGAGTGGTGGTCATGATAGGCATAGGACATATTGGGAACAGTGGCACTGTTGACCAGCAATTGAATGCTACTAAAGATGGGGAAATCTTAAGCTAAAGATGGGAAATATTTGTGGCCTGGTCTGCATTTGGCTTTATAAATTGCACACTAATTGAGAACACATTTTTCTGCTTTGAAGTCATGAAAGCTCTCCTGCCTACATTCCAGATTGACGTCTATCTGCCTTGAGCTTGTTGTTTGTTTAAAGTACATACTACATCACGGAAACACAGACCTCTTAGAAACCTTTGGTTTGTCCCCAGTGCATCAGTGGACATTTCTTTTCCTGCTTCTGAGTGATTTTGCCTTTGTCTTTATGCCTTGGCAAGTTTGTTTGTTTGCTCTTTAAACAGGAATTAATGCTTTCTTCAGCTGAGCCATTGCCTTTTTTTTTTTTTTTTTTTTTTACAGGGATTGGTGATTGTAAAGCTTTTTTTTCAGCAGGTGTGGAGCAATGAATAGTCTTTTTAATTTCATTTTTCATTTACATTTTTTATAACCTCTTCAACAACAAATGGTGAAACTCCATGTCCATATTCTTTTTCAGTCAATTGTTAATGGTTTTTCCATACTTCCCAGCTGCTTATCATGGGCACAGCTGACAAAACCAGAAGAGCCTTTCCAGTAAGGTGAGCTGAGCTGGCTTTTGAGTACAAAAGGCTTTGGTATAGAATTAGGGCTTTGAGAAAGGGAACAAATGTAAAGGCAGCTGGAAACTTGAGTGTTGCTAATCAGGAATATATTTCGCGATTCTGAAGTTCCCAAGAAGCATATACTTAAGCAAAATAATACAACAACTTGTGGATGAAGAGATTTTCCTGTTTTAAAATCCCTTTGTGTGAATTTATAAAATGTTTTTAATATTTTTCACTATCTTACTTTCTCAAAGAACATTACTAACTCTCATTTTTAAAAATATTTTTGCATCCCAACAAAATTATTTACTGTTGAGGCTCTTTACCCATTTGCTCTTGGCAAATGCCCTGTATCCAATTCAGTTATGGCTGATCCCTTTATCTTTAATTGCTAAGACTCTTTTCAAGGGATCATTTGCTTTTATTGTTTTATTTATGACATCAATAATGAGTACTACATGAGTTCAAAGGGATTTGTTCTGACTATTGAGAATTTACTTCTCTGCTGGTAGTTGCTTGTTTCTGAAAATAGGTTTCTACAGTAGATTGGCTATCTGCTTTTGGGAAAATATACACTTTCCCTGAATCAACAAATGGGTAATATCAGTAATAAGGTACAGTAAATCTGCTACTTCCAGAAAACAGTATATTTACAGAAGTTTCCTGAAAACCAGGATTGTGTCCATTTCATGTTCTCCTCCATGCCTCATGCTGGAGAAACTTAGAATTATTTTCATTAATATTCCTGTGTTATTAAAAAGTAATGGAATATTTTACACTTCCAAGCTCATTCTATGAAGCCAGCATCACCCTAATACCAAAACCAGGTAAAGACAACACAATGAAAGAGAATTACAGGCCAATATTCCTCATGAACATAGATGCCAAAATCCTCAACAAAATTTAGCAAATCGGATCCAGCAGTACATCAGAAAGATCATACACCATGACCAAGTAGGATTTATCCCAGGGATGCAAGGATGGTACAATATCCGCAAATCAATAAACGTGATACATCACATAAACAAATTGAAAGAAAAAAACCACATGGTCATATCAATTGATGCAGAAAAAGCATTTGACAAAATTCAACACCTATTTTTGATAAAAACTCTCAGTAAGGCGGGAGTAGAAGGATCATATCTCAACATAATAAAAGCCATATATGACAGGCCCACAGCCAGCATCATACTCAATGGACAAAAACTATCACCATTTCCCCTAAGAACAGGAACAAGACAGGGATGTCCCCTCTCACCACTCCTGTTCAACATAGTACTGGAAGTGTTAGCCATTGCAATTCGGCAAGAAGAAGAAATAAAAGGCATCCAAATTGGGGAAAAAAAAAAGTAATGGAATATTTTAAATGTGGGAAATAGAGAAAAAAAGGTAACACTTTTGAGATTCAAATGTAGAAGTTATTTAATAGGACAGTGCTTTTTAATTAATTGGGTGCTGGTAACAGAACTGTAAGGCAAAAGCACTTTGCATGTTGAACACTCCACAGGTGTATTTAAGGTTAGTTTGAGTTAATGGCCTGTCAAAGCTAACTGAAAAACAAAAGGAAAACACCTCCCAAATCATCTCTCCCTTTCCTTTTGAAAGATGGAAGAGGGAACAATTTAAATTTCAAAACTTTGCTTGATTAGCATAACTTCTTAGAAAACCAGTTAGCTGGAAGATCCCAGTGTACCAAAATAGTTAAGATGTAAGAAACATTTTGGACTTACACTGTCTTTTCAAATTGGGAAATATTTGGAAGGCTTTAGAGGTGACATTCTTGTTCTATGACAGGTTCAGTTGAAATGCTCCTGGTAAACCTGGATGATGATGGTGATGATGTAGATGATGGTGATGACGGTGATGATGTAATAATAGTAGTAGTCATTACTGTTGCAGTAAGTGCTACATACTGTTGTTCTAAGAGCTTTACATATATTAATTTAAGTTAGGAGATACCTAAGTAACTTGCCCATGGTCACACAGCTGGTAAGTGGTAGAACTAGAATTTGAGCCCACACAGTGACCAAAAAAAAAAAAAAAAAAAAAAAAAAATCTGTGCTCGTAACCACATCACTGTGTAGGCTTTAAGTTTTCTTCGGTTAGAATTGTGACTTCAGGTATTTTGCTACTAGGACATCTTAAAATGGAAATCTATAGTGTTTACATGGAAGTAGGAATAATTGTGAAGTTGACAATTTTATAATTGAAGTTGGAAAATTCTGAATTTGATTATTCTTTAGTCATAAAAAAGACTGCCTTTAACCTGTCTTTCAAATCACTTAGATCATTGTTTCTTTATTCTTTTTCACTTAAAGATTCATAAATGCATTTGGCATACTGGGACACTTGTCCCCAAACTCATTTAGGGAGGAGAAATGAGAGAAGAGACAAAAAAGATGAGTTACCATCTGTCTGTGAACGGAAGGTCTGCTCTCCTGCCCTTGAGGCACTTTCTGTGGCTCCTGCTCCGGAAAGCGCCACCTAGTGGAGTTTATCCCTTTAGGAAGGCCTTCCTCACCTGGGATTTGTTGTGGTGCCACACTTGTATATTGAAGTGGAAGAATACTTTTCTTACAGCTTTAAGAACTCTGCAACTTAACGGAGAAGATAGGGAAATGATAAAGGTTGCAGTGATTCAAAGACTACATGTATTTGGAAACTATCTCGTGGAGGGGGGAAAAGCCACATTAAGAGTTTCAGAATACAGTTTTGACAGATATAAATCATTCTGTTTATGTTTGCTCTGTGTTTGTGTTGGTCTTACATGCAACTATCATTAGAAGTTATAGCAGGCCACAGTTATATCTTGATGAGGACATGCTGGGCTGACAACAGTTTCTTAGCCATGTGCATTACATGCACTAACCTTGATGCAAAAAAGAGTGCCTGTGGTTTTTTATCTGGAAACCAAAAAAGCAGTCCTTTGACCAATCTGGGGAATTTCTGTAATAAGAACATGCCATTAATGAAATTTCTTGTAGGCATCTACAGCATGAGGCAGAGTCCCTCCCTCCCTCCCTCCCTGCTTTCTTTCCTTTCCTTTCTTATTTGTTACCAAGTCCCCTTTCTTCTTCATATCCTATCTCCTTTCCTTGACTCTTTGCTGACCAGTCTGTCTGGCAGTCTGCCTATCTACCTGTAGTATGCCCTGTCTTCTCAAAAGAATTCAAGGGCAGCCTGTCTGCCACAATGAAGATAGTATGACATTTTAGATTTATTTTTACCATATTTATTTTTAAAAGATCTTTTTAAAAATACTTCATTATGACTAAGAAAGTTACTATAATTAACATGTTTCCTATCCTTTTTTTTTTTTACATTTTAAAAATGTTTTTATTGATTTTTAGAGAGGAAGAGAGAGAGAGAGAGAAACATTGATGAAAGAGAAACATCAACATCCATTGGCTGCCTCCTGCACGCCTCCTGCTAGGGATTGAGCCTGCAACCCAGGCATGTACCTGGGAATCGAACAGGTGACCTCTTGGTTCATGGGTTGACACTTAGCCACTGAGCCACAGTGGCAGGGCAATGTTTCTTATCCTTTTATGTCTTATTTTATAAGGAGGAAATTACTAGAATTCAGAAATAATGTGACTAACATTGTGCCCAAATCACATTTTTTTTTAGCTCAAATACCTTCAGATACCATGTTTCACCTCCCCCCTTATTAACCTGAGCTTATGACAAGGTTAATATTTTTTGTGTTTTTCAAAATTTTTTTCTATGTGAAATGTCCTATTCCCTTTGTGCTTCTTCTTTCCCCTTTGTCTTTGCCCCTTGCTTTATTGAGCCCATACAGCATTGTCAGTTGGGTAGCAATCTCAAAAATAGTATTTTCAAAACTGCTTGGGCCAAAACTCCTTTTGCAGTCCAGTGGGCTTTTTATAGGGCTACCTCCATTTTGCATGCAATTTTCTTCAAGATTGTATTTTTTTCCCCATTGGTTGACATGCCACTGTAGGTTTTTTTTCCCATTTATTTTTTATTGTTGACAGTATTAAAATTGTCCCCCATCCCTGTCCCTTTGCCTGGCACCACCCCAGGCCTTCATTACACTATTGTCTGTGTATGGGCTATGCATGTCCTTACTAATAAAAGGCTAAGTAGTCATCACGCCCTCACACGTGATGCCCTCACGCCATCACAAGATGGCTGTGCACACAGCAGAGGTGGGGTTTCCATGGCCCCGGCGGCCGCTCCGCTTGGCTTCCGCTGGGGCTCCCGTGGCCCCGTGCCCTCCGTGGAGGCAGGACCCCTGGCTCCGGCCTACCTCTTTGGGGCAATCCATCGAGGAGCCCCAGATGGGGGGGAGCCCCTACATCTTTGGGGCTATCAATCGCGGGGCTCCCACACTGTGAGAGGGCATAGGCCAGGCTGGGGAACCCCCCTCAAGTGCACAAATTTCGTGCACTGGACCTCTAGTATGCATATAAATTCTTTGGTTAATCTCTTCCAATAGGAAGAGATTACCCCCTTTCCTGTTCCCCTCCCCCTCTGAGATCTGTCAGTCTGTTCCATGCATCCATGTCTCTGGACCAATTTTGTCATTTTATTTTGTTCATTAGATTCCAGATAGGTGAGATCGTGATATTTGCCTTCCTCTGACTGGCTTTTTTCGCTTAGCATAATAATCTCCAGGTCCATCCATACTGTTTCAAAGGGTAAAAAAATCCTTTTTATGGCTCAATAGTATTCCATTGTGTAAATGTATCATAGCTTTTTTATCCACTCATCTCCTGGTGGGCACTTGGGCTGTTTCCAGATGTTAGCTATTGTAAATAATGTTGCTATGAACATAGGGGTGCATATATTCTTTCTGATTGCTGTTTTGGGATTCTTAGGATACATTCCTAGAAGTGGGATCACTGGGTCAAATGGCAGTTCATTTTTAATTTTTTGAGGAAACTCCATACTGTTTTCCACAGTGGCTGCACCAGTTTGCATTCCCACCAGCAGTGCACAAGGGTTCCCTTTCCCCCATATCCTTGCCAGCACTTATTTGTTGATTTATTGTTGGTAGCCACTATGTTTTAACATTGAAAATTTGATGATATACTTCTTCCAGATAGATCTAAGAAACTATTTGAAATTGTTAGGTGTTTGGAGCTATATGTAAGATATCCTTGTGTTACAAGTATTCTAGCTTTCAAATTGTATTTTCTAGTTGTATTGATAAATTTGCAATGATAAATCTATATATTCTTTTGCTTATTTCTCTATTATAGCTGATGGATGGAAGGTAACACATGGTGGTTGCATGTAGGCTAGCTACATACAAACACCTACCTGCCCTTTTCTCCCCTTTATCTAAAACGGTGTTTGAGATGTATATGCTTATGCTGGAGTGTACTTTTCAAAAGCATTTTTTTCTCCTGTGAAAAATCTGTGCCTCTATAGGGAATTCAGACAATATAGAAAACTGTGAAGAAGCAAAAATCAGCGGTTAACAGTTCGGTAATGCAGAGTGATCACAGTCAACAGTTTGGTAATACGCCCGCATATACACCTGTTATGAGCATACATATACTAGTATGTGTATTCTTGTTATGAAGTTATATAACACATGCCATTTACCAACCTTTTTTTTTTTTACTTAATACTTTATTTTGACTACCTTCCCATATTAACAGATAGGATTTTTAAAAATGGCTGAATTGTGGCCTTGGCTGGGTGACTCGATTGGAGCATCATCCCCTACACCAAAGGGTTGTGGGTTCGATTTCAGGTCAGGGCACATACCTCGTTTGCATGTTTGATACCCACTCTTGTTCTTGAGGCAACTGATCTATGTTTCTCTTTCACATCAATGTTTCTCTCCCTCTCTCCCTCTCTTAAAAAGTCAATAAAAAAATACACAACATATCCTTACATAAATTGTGTTCCATTTTATGTATATATCACAATCTGTTTCTTTTTTCTTGTGTCTTCTTTTGTTGTTGTTAATTCTCACCTGAAGATATTTTTTTCCATTGATTTTTTGAGAGAGTGAGGGGAAGAGAGAGAGAGAGAGAGAGAGAGAGAGAGAGAGAAAGAGAAAGAAAGAGAGAGATGAGAGAAACACATTGATTGATTGCCTCCTGCATGCACCCCAACGGGGTGCGGGGGATCAACCTATAACCCAGGTACTCATCCTTGATTGGGAATTGTACCTGTGACCCTTCAGGCCAACACTCTAACCATTGAGCACACCAGCCAGGGATTGTTTCCCTTTTTAATAGGTATTTAGTTTTCACTGTTGTGAATAATGCTATGTTAAACATAATCACATATTCATCTTGCCCACCTATATTTTGGAGTTACTAATATAATTTATTTTAATTTTATTTTAGCTATGACAGTATGTTAAGAAACGTATAATTTTGTATGGTCAGCATTCCCAGAAAGTTGATGAGGTTTGCCCCTTTAAGAATCTGCACTGCTCTTTTAGATTAAATACCTATATAACTATCTTGCCGGAACCGGTTTGGCTCAGTGGATAGAGCGTCGGCCTGCGGACTGAGGGGTCCCGGGTTCGATTCCGGTCAAGGGCATGTACCTGGGTTGCGGGCATATCCCCAGTGGGAGATGTGCAGGAGGCAGCTGATCGATGTTTCTCTCTTATCGATGTTTCTAACTCTCTATCTCTCTCCCTTCCTCTCTGTAAAAAATCAATAAAATATATTTAAAAAAATATATCTATATAACTATATATCTATGTCTATGTCTATATAGTCAAAATGGTCTAGATTGCTGGACCTTGGGGTTTTTGGGTCTGTTCTTTAATAGCTTTTTGTCTTCTTATAAAACTCTTTTCTCAGATGTGCTTTTCTCAATCTGTAGAGAGCTTGGAAACAAGATGACCATCCTTGTTATAGGATCTATAAAATAAAAGCAAGCAGCCCCCTGAGTCAAAATTTGTGGAGTGTTCTAGTTATAGGGGTAGGATAGAGAAGTTATTGGCTGGTTGAATTTAGGATAGGTAAGGACTTTTTCTTTTTGTTTGGGGGCTGCTATTTTATGTCCATGTTCTGCTGGATTAAATAATTTCTACTACAAAGCAGCAGTTTATTGCTAAATGTAGGAGACAAGGCCATATAAATTGAGATAAAAGGCAGTTTTTATGATTAAAAACTTTCCCTCCTTCAGGTTGGTGGAATTACTGTTGGAGTGTCTGCCTGTCTACCCCTTCTCCACCTGGTATAGCCCATCTATAGAGTTCTTTCTTGGGGAAGTGTGTTCTTGTCTCTGAGCATGCTCCATGGGGGGCCAGCTCATGCAGTGTCTTTTCCATGGCTATTTCTTTGAAGGAGTCAGCCCCAGCCCGACTGCTTGTGCCCTGGCAGGCCCTGCATGGGAAGAGTTCCCTGGAAAAACAACTGAGTCCTGGCCTGCTGAGCACTACTGGCCATCATTGACTCCATTATTGACTATTTGATTTGGGTATGCAGGGCTGCGTCAGAGCCCTTCCCCATCTTCTTGGAGCTCACCTGGTAGAAAAATAAGAGGGCCTCAAGGCATGTAACTTGACAGTGTACTAAGTATCCTCTGTTTTTATTTTTTATTTTTTTGGCGAGGGGGGAGTTAATCATTTTTTTCTGGGGAATCTGTGAAGGCTTCTGGAAGAGAAGGGGAAACTTGGAAACCAGTGGTGGGAAATGATAGGAGTTGGCCAGGCAAATACTGTTAGTAGGGGGGAAATGGTTGGTTGAGAGGAGAGATTGGAAATACATTATAGGCCCCATGAAGCTCCTGCGAAAGTGAAAGTGTGAAGGTAGGAACCATTACCTCCCCTTTGTGATTTAGATTCTTCACAGCTTCCATGGCTGGCGCTAAGTGTTGAGGAGGGTGGTAGTAGAAGAGGAGATGATAGAGGCAGGCCAGACCATAGTGGATCTTGTGTGCCATGATGCAGAGCTGGACTTGATCCTCTAGATTTTAGAGATAGTGAGACATCATCATAAGCCTTGTGTTTTGATTCATGGACACAGTTATGAGGAGCTAAATGAAAGCCATTGTACTCATTTCATGGAGTGATAAAATCCTATTTATAAGTTAGGGATGTGCTAAACATTAGTACCAGAAGGAGTACATTTATAATGTGACTCATCCCTTCATCAAAACTCTCATGGCCTGTCAGATGAACAAGAAAGACTCCTTTTATAAAGGGGGCACCATTTCAGACAGGTGGTATACATTGCTCAGTGCTGAGAAAACTTCTGTGCAGAGTCCAGTCTGGTGAAGGGATACAGATGTAGGGGATAACACAGGGTGTGTTCTTGCAATCTTGCCTGACAGCGCAACACAGGACATATGACAGGCTATGCAAAGATTAAGAGCAGTCATTGTACAGGGCAAAAAAGACTGTGGGTGTGCATTGATTCCTTTACCCCCATTTATACCTGCCCACGTATATGGATCTGTCATGGTGTCATCTTTGAATGCTGAATTAAGCAATATCAGAGTTAAGATAAAAATCAGTTAATTGATTAAATGAGCACAGGGCTAGACACATGTTGATAACTCAGTAAATACTTAATTGGTTTTTTAAAAAACCCCAACTTTAAAACAAAATGAATTTCAAAAATTGAGGCACTTGGTTAAAAAAATCTGTATTTTTAAAATGTATTCGAAGAGCTTAAGATTTAGAATTAAAATATTCTCTGATAACTTATTTCCCTATAAATTATTTAGATGGGATAAAGAAAATGGCTTTACGTCCTAGCTGGCTTGGCGCAGTGGATAGAGCGTCGGCCTGTGGACTGAAGGGTCCCGGGTTTGATTCTGGCCAAGGGCACATGCCTGGGTTGTGGGCTCGATCCCCTGTGGGGGGTGTGCAGGAGGCAGCCGATCAATGATTCTCTCTCATCATTGATGTTTCTGTCTCTCTCTCCTTCTCCTTTCATCTCTGAAATCACTAAAGAAATATATTTAAAAAAAGAAAGAAAGTAAATAGCTTTACTCCATGGGGTTCAGTGAGCTGTGGACTTGAATGTTTTATTAAGCTTTACATATTTTTTTGAGGGGTAGGTGTTGGCTTAAGGCATTCTAAATTAGTCTGGAATATTTGTGCTTCTTTATAAGTCTACCACATACACTGAGATGAGAAAATACAGTCTGTTATTTGGAGGCAGACAGGATTTGGGGCAGGGTGGACCAGAGAGCTGAGCTTCCACTTGGGTTTCCACTGATGTCTTATCTCTGTCACTCTCATCTTCTTTTGCAAAATTATCACAATAACACTTAACCCTCCTGACCTTATAAGGTTTATTGTGAGAATTGAGTGTTTTCATTCAAATTTGAATGAAGCATTTTATTTAGCTTGCAAAATGCTGTACCCAAAACATATTTTTAATTTCAATCAAATTAGCCTGATTTAGTCTTGCTGGGACATCACTTTTCAATTCCCTATTAGGGTACATGCTTGGGTTGTGGGCTTGATCCCCTGTAGGGGTTGTGCAGGAGGCAGCCTATCCATGTTTCTCTATCCCTCTCCCTTCCTCTCTCTAAAATATATATATATGTATGTATTTTAAAAAACATTAGCCTAGTTTAAATAGTTTAAAGAAAAGAAAAAAAATCTACATTTACAAGTAAAGTAATGGGAAATTTTTGAATTTAACTTTTTGTTTAAAATTTTTATTTGCTGCTGAATAAAAATATTCAGAAAACACTTTTTGTTGGTTTCTTTTTTTTGAGGGGGGAGGGCTTAAATGAATTATCCTTATAATGTGCTCCAGATATCAAATATTCCTTATTAAATTTTTGAACTGGAGATAGTTAATTTCTTGTGAGCATTATAAATATAATACTAATAAATTTATCCTTTATAGTTTAAAAATTATTATTTATAGTTTAGGAAGCTGCTTCTCAAGAGGTTAATGATGTGTAGTTGCATCAATTTATAGGACTTTTTTTTCGTTTGACAAAGAAGCTTTAGCATAGATGTTTCCAAAATAATCACTGCCCAAATGTCCCATTAGCCAAGCATCTTATAAATCAGCAAGACCAGTCCCATCTGTTCCTGCTGTCAATTCTTTTGTCCTCTTCCTTCCCCCTCTTCCCAACTAAGTGCATATATGTACGCTTACGTAAGTACTCAGGTTGATACCCACCCCAGCTCCACAGGTAAAAGGAGAGATTGGAAAAACATACCAGAACTCTTTTAAAGTTGGGACAAAATTCAAGGAGCTATCTCCTATCATTTGTCACTTTTAAAATATCACATGCACATGCACATCCGAGTTACGGTAGCAGTTAGTAGATATTTCTGTGTTGGAGATGCTCTTCAGTGTAAAGTAGTAAGCAGTAATAGAGCACTCACTCTGTAGAATTAAAGGACCTTATTTGTGAGGACTAGAAAAGATGACTAACAATTATAAGTACTTTTGGGGGAATGGAGGATTTACTGGTGAGAATGATTTTGAAATGTATCTGTATGGAAATGAAATTTTAATATAATTATTAGTTACAATAGAACTTTTAAAACTAGTGGACTTTGTTGTTATGTCACTTGTTATCATTGGAATTTTGCTTTGCTTACATTTGGCTCCCAATCTATATAAAACAATCACCTGAAGTAAAAATTTGAACTTTTGCCTTATGGATTCTAGGAGCAGTATAGAGATGAAATCCCCAGTGATTCCATTTTTAAAAAAAATATAGGAAATACTATGTCTAGAAGCTCTCCAAATGAAGGTGCTTTTAATGATTAACTTTCTGCAAAGAACAAAATAATGTATAGTTTCTAGATTACATTGCTCTAGGAGTACATTTAGAAATTGGAACTCTAATAGGATTCAATTTTATTAAATTGAATAATGTTTTGCATCTTAAAAAAGGTTATCCAGTTGCACCCAAGTTAGGAAATTTAAAGTTATTTTTCTCACAATAACTGTTACTTTGTCCCAATGTGCGTATTTAATATTTGCATTCTTGGGCATAATGTCTAATTTTTTTTGACTTTTTTTCCCCATCACCATTCATCCTCTCTATTTACCCTTTCACTCATAATGTCTATTTTGTACATACATTCTTGAGTCTATATCTGAATGAGAGAAATTAACTATTTTTGTATATTTTTTAATTGAGTAAAATTCATTAATAATGACTTGAACATATACTGTGTGATAGGCTCTGGGGATATGGAAATGGGATATCTGAGATATGTGAAACTGTGGTCCCATGATAAAATTAAGGGAATAATTGTGCATTGCACTAGGAATAATGTCCTGTTTATAAATGAGATCATTTGACAAGTTTACACATCTGATTTAGAAAAAACAAAGATTTCAAACTTAATGTCTTTGGTATCTTTTTGAGGCAACTCTTCCTAGTCCTTGAAGACTGTCTTGAAACCATCAGCAGCAGGCCTTATTTAAAAACCTCCAATTACGGCAGTAATTTTAGATTGAGTGACTATTCACTGGGGCACAGTTTTCATATTACCAAATTAATATATTTTCCGGTTCAGACCTCTTTTTAGGCTGTTAAAACTATGGTATTGTTTAGAAAAATAAATCAAAAATAGCCTAGCAGTGATGGCGAACCTATGACACACGTGTCAGAGGTGACACGCGAACTCATTTTTGTGGTTGATTTTTCTTTGTTAAATGGCATTTAAATATATAAAATAAATATCAAAAATATAAGTCTTTGTTTTACTATGGTTGCAAGTATCAAAAAATTTCTATATGTGACACGGCACCAGAGTTAAGTTAGAGTTTTTCAAAATGCTGACACGCTGAGCTCAAAAGGTTCGCCATCACTGGCCTAGGGTTACTAAGCCATGTGACATTGGTCAGTCCTATTCCTGTTGTTATAGAGCAGAGAGCCATTGTAAACAGAACAATTCTAATCCATATGTAGCTGGCAGCTTCAGTCTTTCACAGACTAACATAAGCCCCACTGTGAGTCTCTTAGCTCCCTTAGTTCCCCATGGTTGTGTGGTCACATGGAGGCTAGGGGAGGAGGAGCCAGACAAAAGGACTGCTTTGTCTCCAGACTTAGAAAGTATACTTGGAAAAGAAAAGAGAATCTTTTTGAATAAAATCAGAAGAAAAAATGCATGCAAACAAGATTCTGGAATTGTACAAAAATTTGTATTCAGATTCTTTCTTGGGAGTTGAACACTTATTTTGGCCAGTGCTACTTTTTGTTATAAAAGGAAGCAGGTTTTAATGCTCAGTTCTCTTACAAGTTTCCAATCTTGTAAGCTTCCTGATATTTAAGTTATATATATGCTCCAACCGGTAATCTAACCCACAGCCTTTTGGTGTATGGGACGATGCTCCAACCAACTGAGCCACACTGGCCAGGGCTAGGGAGTTTTGTTGTTGTTGTTGTTTTTTTACAAAATAGATTCCTGGGCTCCACCATCAGCTGTTCTATTTCAGGACATCTGGGGCTTGAGTCTGATTATCTGTATATTCCTTGCGTTATGTAGGTGCTTTTGATGCTCAATTATGTTTGAGAACTGTTGGCTTCCTGTCTCATCCTAGGCTTAGGAGTACCATATTTAAAGCATATTAGTTTTGTCTGTTTTTATATTCCTTTTAATTTATAAGTTGATGGAATGATAACTCTCCCCCCCCCCCCTCAGAAAAAAAGATACGGCCAATAACAATGTATACTTTTGTTCACATAAATAGGATATCTAAGTAGATTTTTTAAATAAGTAAGATCTATATAATTTTTTTTACATAACAGTTCTTTTTCCATTAATAGTGTAGTGTTTTTTTTCTCTTAATAAAAGTTTAAACATATTTTGATAGAATTTCATTTTAACATTCTTCATCATCATTATTAGAGAGGCTCAATGGAGTTTATGAGCGGCTGATTCTTCAGAGGGGCAAGAAATTATGGAGGAGGTGGCATTTGAACTGAGCATTAAAAAGGAGATGTGAGGTTAGAGATTGGTATTCTCTGTTGTTGGGTGGATATTCCAGATATAGAAAAATGTGATCAAAGTCAACAGGCATGTTTGAGAAATAGTAGGCCTTGCTCCCATGGGGCCAAAGTGTAGGCTCCTTGGAAGAAAAGAGAAGAGTAGATTAGGGGCAGAGTGTCAGGAGCTTTAAAGCAATTTCTCTTTGGACTTTATTCTGTATGTCACAGTTTTTATAGGGAAATGGGCTCAGAGTTTAAAATAGCAACTACACAAATATAGTTGTAGCACCACATCTCAGAAGGATAAAGTCTTTTATTTGAGCTATACTTCAGAACTTGAAAAACTGCATACATGCAGATATCTGTATCACACAAGGAAAATATACCTTTAAAGGCTTTTTCTTAACACACAATTTGTGGTCCTGTGACTTGGGACTACTGTGAAATAAATGATAGCCTCATCATGTAGAGTACAGCCTGAGCTGCATTGGGAAATTCTGCCTCAAGGTTTGAGGCCTCTCCCTGCTTTGGCATTTCTGTATTCTCCCTGCCCACTGCCCCCTGTTCCCTGCCCTCCCCTACTACATTAACATGAACCTTATATCTTAAAGTCTGCTATCCTAACTTTATGAGAATCAAAACAGTGGATTTTTCTGTGCTTTTAGCAACTGATGAATGTGGCATATTGGTCCCCTTTAACATCTCCTTAAAGATGAAATCATTTGCATGCTTAATACTTCTTATACTTAATATAATTATTATTTATTTTTTATATTTTTATTGGTTTCAGAGAGGAAGTGAGAGGGAGAGAGAGAGAGAAACATCAATGATGAGAGAGAATCATTGATTGGCTGCCTCCTGCATCTACCCCCCCCCCCCCCCCCCCGCATGTGCCCTTGACCCAAATCGAACCTGGAACTCTTCAGTCCGAAGGCTGATGCTCTATCCACTGAGCCAGACTGGCTAGGGCAATAGGATAATTATTTACCAGTATGATGGTTTACAATGTAAAAACCTATGAATTTCATAGAGACTTGGTATAATCTCTTAACAGATATGGAAAGGAGGACAAAAGCTAGTTGAAAGGACTAGTTTTTCCTCATTTGTTACTCATTTTTCTTTAAAGAATATTCTTCAGAGGATATGTTAAAAGGCAACTATCTACAGTCAGTATCAAATTTGTGCTTTAACAATGTTTTCAACACTTAAATCATGTAATTATCTGAAGTATTTTTCTATTTTTTTAAAAAATATAAACATGATTTAAAATTTTTAAAAATTTATTGATTTCTAGAGAGAGGGGAAAGGAGACAGAGATATTAATTTGTTGTTCCATTTATTTATGTATTCATTGATTGATTCTTGTATATGCTCTGACCGGGGATGGAACTAGCAACCTTGTCATTGGGATGACACTCCAACCAATTGAGTGAGCTAGCTTGCTAAGGCCTTATCTGAAGTCTTTATGAAGTCTAAAAGTACTTGCCATAGTTGGTCAGGGAATGTTTCTGAATGGAAATTTATTTTCAAAAGCTAGTTATGTTAAAGTCACGTTAGACACTATTTCACTGTAAGTCTTAAAATGTATTCTAATATTATGCTTTAATTTATCCTAGGATAAATTAAAGGATTTCTTTAATTTATCCTAGGATAAATTAAAGAATTTAGTTTGGTTTAGAAATAAATAAAAATCTCCATCTGATATGTATTTATGGAAACTGTATCTTGTTGTCTATGGAAAGCATATTTTACTTTCTATTAGATTTAAAAATGATCACTGGTAATGAATGCAGCATTAAAATCCTATGAACCCTACTTACAAAAAAAGAATTTAGTAATATAATAAAAGTAGCATTTCTGTGTTGGGAATAGTGCATAATCATATAGGAAAAAACAAAGTACAAATTCCAAAGATTGAAATGTGAAACTGAAAACAAGTATAAGAAACGACAGGAGGATTCTTTTATAAACTGTATGGGGAATGACTGTTTATGTCTGACTGATACACTAATCAGAAACCATGAAAGAATAGATTTGATAACAATTCAGCTATATAAAATCCCTAAATTTCTGTATGGCAGAAACCACCAAAATAATTCACCAAACTGGAAAATAAGTTTCGCAACTCATATCATATACAAAGGGTTAATTTCCTTACGTATAGAAAGCTTCTTCAAACTCTCATCACAGACAAAAGGCAAAATATAAGAAGCTCCTACAAAGCAGTAAGATGAACAATCCAATAGAAAAATGGTCAGAAGTGATGATGCTAAATCATAAGTTCACAGGGAAATACAAATAAATGGCTTTCAAATGTATAAGAGGACACTCAACTTCATTATATGAGAAATGTAAATTAAAATTACACCAAGATACCATTTTTTTACAGATATGTTTTCCAAAAGTAAAAAAAAAAAGTTTGGTAATAATGGCCTGACAAAGAATCTGAGACCAGTATGAAATAAAGGAGAGAACCGTAATTCTCAGGAGACAGTCTGAGTTGCAGTAGGGAAATGGAACCCTTATGGCACTGCTGGTGGGGAGGGTATGAGGTATAGCTTCAGTAGAGGGCAGTTTGTAGGCACCTCTAAAATTACAAATGCATGTTTGCTTTGACTCAGCAATTCTCTTTCTGTCTCTCCCCCCTCCCCCAGCAATTCTTCATCTAGGAATTTATTCTAGGGATATAGTCATACAAGATTTTCACTGCAGCATTATTTGTAATAGCAGACATACTGGAAATTACTTAAACGCTTATGAGCAGTGGGCTTGGTAAACAAATTGTAGAATTCCATGTAGTTTTTTTTTTAACATATTTTATTGATTTTTTACAGAGAGGAAGGGAGATGGATAGAGAGCTAGAAACATTGATCAGCTGCCTCCTGCACAACCCCCACTGGGGATGTGCCCGCAACCAAGGTACATGCCCTTGACCGGAATCGAACCTGGGACCCTTCAGTCCGCAGGCTGACGCTCTATCCACTGAGCCAAACCAGTCAGGGCTCCATGTAGTTTTAAAAAAGAAGGAAACAAAGGAGAAAAAAGCTTGTGTGGTGGTTTAAAAGGGGAGAAAATACAACGTCTTTGTATTTATATATATATAAAACCAAATTTCTAGATAAATGCAAGGAAAATAAATTTCACTAGTTTTGCCTGGCTGGTGTAGCTCATTTAGTTGAGTATTGACCTATGAACCAGGAGGTCATGGTTGATTCCCAGTCAGGTCAGGTCACATGCCCAGGTTTCAGGCTTGATCTCCAGTGTGGGGCGTGCAGGAGGCAGCCAATCAATGATTCTCTCTCATCATTGATGTTTCTATTTCTCTTCCTCTCCCTTCCTCTCTGAAATCAATAAAAATATATTAAAAATTTACATTAGTTTTCATGGAGTGAGACTGGGGCAACAGGGTTGGAGGGAGATTTTTGTCATTGTATAACCTTTTGTTCCTGTGTTTGGACCATTTGAAGGCACTAGATCTTGAAAAAATAAGTTCTGAGAGGTAAATAATGAAGACAGGGCCTTGAAAAAATTGAACATTAAAATATATTGTTTTAATAAAACGTTTTAGTTTCCTTACTTTTAAAGCAGCATTGCTTTAAGGGGGAAATAGTGGGCCGTTTGGGGGCGGAGCATGTGTGTTTAATTAAATTGCCTCTTTAGCAATATTAAAAATCAGTCAGTTGTGATTTGGTGTGGAATATATTAAAACCCTATGGGAGACTGACTTCCCAAGGTTGCTTTGAAGTTCCACCCGGAAAAGAAGGGGTTAAAGGTGTGGTGCAGGTAAAAGAAGGGTTAAGGGCATTATGCAAGCTGTTAAGTAAAAAGGAAGTGCATTACAAAATGCTGAGCTCAGGAGTCTGGCTGCCAGCCAAGCCTTTGCTTTCTTCACTACAGCTGAGGGCTTTCGAAGCTTCCCACCAGTGGGTTTGTCTGAACTGTTTAGGAATGCGGCCGCGGTCGCCAGCTGACGTCAGCGCCTCCAGTTCAGCCGAGGGCCAGGGACTGACAGTGCAGGGAGGCGGGGCGGGGCCTGCGTATGACTGACAGCGCGGGGGCGGGGTGGCATGTGTGCGACTGACAGCGGAGGTGAGGCCAGGTGGAGTGGGTTTGCAGTTCCTTAAATGCTAAATTCTGATTATAGATTTTCCTTGCAATAAGGTGAAAGACTTTCCCCCCACCCACCGTTTTAGAAAGCCAGGACTCTGTTATTGCTTCAGTTTAATAAGTATAAACATAAAGTTAAACATAACTTGAATATCAAATTGTCAAATTTCACTGACCACTTTATTATTTGTTTTTGTTTCTGAGAAAGGAGAAACAGTAAAACCTATAGTGATTTTTGCTGGTGGAGGGTCAAGAGAGATGATTTTTGCTGGGTGATGTTCTTTATTTTTCTTTACTTTAAAAGCCCATTTCATTTCAGAATTGGTACCAGAAAGAAGTAGTAAACTCTCTCAAATGCAGTTCTGTAAAGCTAAAGGTCAAAAAGAAGAAATATTATGTGGAAAACTGCCAAAATTTATGAAACTATTAAAAACACCTTTTGGCATGATAACTTTGGGCTATTGCTGATTTTTCAGCTCTTAAAGAAAAATGTGAGGGTTTTTCCTGAAGACATCTTCTAAAGATCATGATTAGAACTACACCCCCAACCCCTTATATCCTGTTTTCATGTGGTTAACTTTACTTTTAAAACATTTGTATTCTTGACTGTTAATTAAGTCCATTTGCTTGGTCATATACAAGATTTTTGTTAATCTTCTGCTTCTTAGTTAATGTGAATCAGAGTCAGGAATGCAAGTTTATTAGCCTTTTGTGGAGGGGGCTATGCAGAGCTATGAGAGGTGTGGGCGGTTAGCATGGAGTGCAATGCAAGTTTATAAACAAGGATCTAAAAGGAGCCATTAAACTTCATGGAAAACTTTTTTACTTGACCGGCCCAATAAATGAAAATCTTTTCCAGTGGCTACCGAAGTTATCTGGTATAATTTTATTGACTCCCTTTGAGTAACTGTTTCAGGACTCCAAATTTATCAAAGTGTGTTACTGACTTTTGATAGAGGAGGTTTAGCCTTTTGTGAAAGGAAACCTTTGTTCTTATTGAGAAGCTGCTTCTGCATGATCTCGATCATTTTTTTAGGCATTGATGGTATTCACCTTCTCGAATCAGTCACTGTAATTTCACCTATGTGCAGCAGCCCAGCTAAGGTGAAATCAGTTTACAGACCATGAAGAAATAGAGCAAAAAAAACCCCCAGGACCTTCTTGGGTAAAAGACAACATGCTCACTCAGCCCTAAATTACTCAAATGCTCAAGTGCTCAGCCCTAAATTACTCAAATGCTCAAGTGCTCAGCCCTAAAATGATAGTTCCACAGAATTTAATTTTGTTCTGAGGTTCTGAGTAGTATAATAATAATTGATTTATTTTTTTTTAAAGCATCAGGCTAGACTTTAAACTTGTGCTTTTTATTTTTGCTTAGATACTTTTGGTGATAATATACTTCATGCAGAATATTAAAAGTGTAAATAACTATATTCTGTTATATTGGATACAAATATTAAGGTTATTTCATTTAACACATGGAATATCCAACAGGAATATTTGGTATATTGAACATTGAATTAGGAAAGAGGTTATCAATTCTTTCTTAGTCGCCAATTATGTGACTGCCTAATCACTTTTGATGTTGCAGTGTCTTGCTTTCTCCAGGGGAAATGCTTTTAGTTAGTTCCCCCCATAATAGGAATCAAGCCAAGGAAGGCCATTATCAAAACATAAAAATATTCTGAGCAATAAGTCAGTATGTTTGGTCTCCCTAGGAATAAGGCAGCAGAAGAAATGAAGACCTGTGTAAATGCTTACTGGTCTCTCCATCCCCCTGCTTTCTAAAGCACCCCAGCACTTTTGTTGTGAATTCCTCATTGGCCTGCCCTGTGTTCTGACAGTGGAGTTGCAAGTGCTTTGAATGTGGATTTAGAATTCTAATTTCCTTTCTCCTTTGTCTTTGCAAAAATAATGATCATTTCTTCTAAGAAAACAACCCCTTCAAAATACAGAGTAAATGCTTATGTTTTATTGTATGAGTCTATATTTGGACTTTGTAGAAAAAAAGTAAGACCTAGTTAACCAACTGCTTTTAAAGGTCAATTTAATACCAACTAAGGTGAGCACAGTTTGTGTTTAAAGGATGGGAACATGGCAAAAATTGCCTCCCAACAGTTCTTGGTGTTAGTGAAAAAGGGAGCCTTTAATTGGAAGCTTTTGCCCCAAACTGCAGTATTTTTGTTGTCCAAAAATACTATAATATATTTCACAGAGTTTCAACCTTGTCTTTAATAAGAACCCTTTAAAATTTTGTTTTGTCTAGTTAATTCATATTTTAAAAGATATTACCTGCAAATACATTTCCATTTGTAATTATTGTGTATTTAAAAAAAATTAACCAAAGACATTATAGCAGGCAATACTGAATAATCTCAAATAACACTGAATTGATTTACTTACAAGCCCATAAAGAAAAAAAAGATGTTTGTTAGCCTTGTAAGCTTATCCCTAGTACATCTTTAATTTCTGTTGCATGGTTTATACTTTATGTTTCCAATGAACGATAAGGGATTTTGAGACTGGAGCCCCCATACTGAGACCTCATGATTAAAAGAAAAGCCTCACAAAAGAAAGTTAGCTATTTTTCATGCCGTAATAGAGCTAGGTCAGAATAATAGAGGTAGGTCAGAATTGCAACTATCATACTTTAGATCTGACATCTTGTTTATTTTTAATGCGGTGGGAGGAAAAGCAGCGTCCTTATTTTGATCCTGTGAAGGCTGACAGTTCAGGCATAGGCATAATAATACATCATTTTTATTATATTTCAGAGCTTTAATTTAGATTCTTTCCCCTTTTGTTTCGTCGCATATCAGGAATTAGTTAGGTGATGGCATTTATTGTTTATGTTATTTGGAGCAGCTGGCAGCAAGTTGTGTCTTAGTTCTGGTTAGTGTTTTAACTATTTGCATATTTCCTTTTATGGGCTGCTTCTTGGCTTCTATTGAGAAGAAATTGAAGAGAGCAAGTTCAGCAGTGAAAACAGATTGTCAAAACCAGAAAAGAGAAATTGTATTCAGTTTTCAAACTCTTCTGTTAATCTCTCTTTTGGTTCTTAAGAGTATTGCTGAAGAATCTGTGTTTTTTTTAGGATTGTCCATCTTGAATATTAACTTGAAATGGTATATTGTAAACTTCCTTTCATGGAGGCTGATTTCTTATATTGCTTTCCATTTTATAGTTAAGAGTATTTATCATGAAAATTCATTTTCTCTTCCCATTCATTCATTCTTTTCTCAGATATTTTTTGAACACCGACTATGTGCTGCTAACCTTTAAAATGTCAGGTGCTGGGTACATATTGCTGAATAAAAACAGCTCACTTGCTTTATAGAGTTTATAGTCTAATGGAAATTAGAGTTATAGAGTATGTGTGAAGGAAGTTCCTGAGGGGAGAAGAACCTAATATGTATAAGAAACTGAAAGGAACTCAGCATGGATGGTGAAGTAGAGGAAAATCAGGGTAGGAGAAATAGGCTGGACAAGATTTTGTAAGGCATTTTCAGGGCATGGTTAAGGAATTGGCTTTTATTCTCGTGTAGTGGCAAGCCATTCTCCAACTGCTGTGTGGAGAATAGGTTGGTGAGGGACATATGGAAACAAAGCATCCAGTCAGGAAAGTGATTGCAGCCGTCCAGGCAATATTTAGCTTAGACTGGTGTGGCAGTGGAGATGGAGAGAAGTGAACAGATCAACAAGGATTGATGAGTGTGGGTGAAGAGGAGGGAAGAATCAAAAGTGACCCGAAGTTTCTGCTTTAAACAACTGGGTGATGCCTGTTTACGCAAGGGTTTTGGAGTGTGACAATCAAGAGTTTGGTTTTGGACCTAAGTTTTAGCAATTCACAGAGAAGTCAGATAGGTAGAGTGGCTGGAATCTTTTATTTTCTTTTGCTCTATAGAATTACTTATGCTATTACACTGAGTGGCCAGATTATTATGACCACCTGACGTTTGTAGGCACATTAGCCATACACTGCATCGTATGGGATATGGAAGCTGAAGGTCTGTTTGAACTTCAGTTACCAAGATAAAACGTCTATAATTCGCACAGGAACACAAAGATTGGATAGTCGAGCACGGAAGAAAGTCATGTGGTCTGATGAATCAAGTTTCCAGTTGCATCATGCAGATGGCAGAATGAGAATTTGGCAGAAACAGCATGAAAGCATGCACCCCATATGCATGAGTACAACCCTTCAAGCTGGTGGGGGCAGTGTTATGGTTTGGGGCATGTTTTCCTGGCATGATTTGGGCCCTTTAATTCATGTGGAACAACGTCTGAATAGCACAACATACCTAAGTATCATTGCTGATCAGGTTCATCCTATCATGTTGATGGCATATCCCAATGGAGATGGCTTCGTCCAACAAGACAATGCGCCATGCCACGGTGCTCATATTGTGCAGGAGTGGTTTCAAGAACATGAGGGAGACTTTACCTTGCTTAGGTGGCCCCCACAATCACCAGATCTCAATCCAATTGAGCATTTGTGGGACGAAGTTAAAAGAGCCATCAGGCAGCTGGTTCCACAACCATCAAATCTCACAGAACTGGACAGTGCTATTCGTCAGGCATGGTGTCAGATTCCTCGCATCACCTTTCAACATCTCGTGGAGTCAATGGCAAGAAGAATCACCGCAGTATTGAAGGCAAAAGGTGGCCCAACGAAGTACTGATGGGGTGGTCATAATAATCTGGCCACACTCTGTGTGTGTGTGTGTGTGTGTGTGTGTGTGTGTATCCCATGTTCAAAGGCTGTTAAGTCGCGTTGTTTACCCATATCTTCAGAACAAAACCACTTCTACTGTCGAGGTAAACAATCTGCTTCCCTATTTATAATGGTCTGGCCCTCTAGCAACTTCAGCGCGAAATTATAGCTAATTTGCCTACAAATGTCAGGTGGTCATAATAATCTGGCCACTCAGTGTAAAATTTCAAGATAGAGGATTTTAATTCCTACTTATTGGGTTTCTTAGTACCTCAGGCTGAAATACTTTATATAAGGAGACTTTTGTCTCCTTTGTGGAAGCAGAAATATCTTCTAGTAGTTAAAAACACAACAGAAAGCCCCCAAATTGAGGAACTTAGCTTGAGAGAACTCTGCTATGCTCATTAAATATGATTGGGCGATAAATCAAATAAGACTTATGTATGTTTCAGAGAAGTGAGCACTGTTTATTAGTTGAATTTTAAGTATTTTTTTTGCTTACTTTTTGGATTCTTTTCCCTAAATGATGTTAGGCAGCTTAAAGAAAAAGACATAATATAATAAAATAATAAAATATAAATAGAAAGTAAAGAGTATAGATATTTGCCTGCCAGATGATTAGTTTGTAAAAATTAGAAGTAGTGTACAACTGTTTTTGGAATAGTGTTAAAATCAGGACATTGTTCCAAATTCAGCAGATTTCTATATTGGATAAAAGGTTGGAAAGTAGATGTTTTATCATATTATTTTTTATTTCTGCAGATGATATCAATGACCTGCCTTGACTTGCTTTACTGTTACTATGTCTAGACATTCTTAAGTGATTTTTCTTAGAACTACTAGTAGTTATACATATACTAGAGGCCTGGTGCACAAAAATTTGTGCATTCGGGGGATGGGGGGGGGGTCCCTCAGCCCGGCCTATGCCCTCTTGCAGTCTGGGACCCCTCGGAGGATGTTCCACCTGCTGGCTTAGGCCCGCTTCCTGGGGGATTGGGCTCAAGCTAGCAGTCAGACATCCCTCTGGCAGCCCGGCAGCCCTTGGGGGATGTCCACTTTCCAGCAGGGAGCGGACCTAAGCTGCAGTCGGATGTCCTTAGTGCTGCTGAGGAGGTGGAAGAGGCTCCCGCCACCACCGCTGTGCTGGCAACCATCAGCCTGGCTTGTGGCTGAGCAGAGCTCCCCCTGTGGTCCTTCTGCCCCCTGGTGGTCAGTGTTTGTCATAGTGACCAGTCATTCCCAGTCGTTCTGCTGTTAGGGTCAATTTGCATATTACCCTTTTATTATATAGGATAAAGGCCTGGTGCACTGGTGGAGGCCAGCTGGTTTGCCCTGAAGGGTGTCCCGGATCAGGGTGGGGGTCCCGCTGGGGTGCCTGGCCAGCCTGGGTGAGGGGCTGATGGCTGTTTGCAGCTGGTCACACCCCCTTCAGGGTGGGGGTCCCCATTGGGGTGCCTGGCCAGCTTTGGTGAGGGGCTGATGGCTGTTTGCAGGCTGGTCAAGCCCCCCCCCCCAGTGGGGACCCTCACCCCATGGAGGTTTGGCCAGCCTGGTTGAGGGGCTGATGGCTGTTTGCAGGCTGGTCACACCCCCTTCAGGGTGGGGGGTCCCCACTGGGGTGCCTGGCCAGTCTGGGTGAGGGGCTGAGGGCCATTTTCAGGCTGACCAAGTCCCCCTGGCCAAGCTCCTAGCCTCTCCTTTTTTTTCCGTTTTCTTTTTTTTTTTTTTTTTTTAATTCTGGGATTTATTTATCTTCTATAATTGAAACTTTGTTGCCTTGAGTGGAGCTCAGAGCCTGCCATGGCAGGTGGGAAGCTTGGCTTCCTCCATCACTGAGGCAACCAAGCCTCCTGTTTGCTCCAGCTCCATGGCAGCCGGCTGTCATCTTGGTTGGGTTAATTTGCATATAGTCGCTCTGATTGGCTGGTGGGCGTGGCTTAAGGTGTAGCGAAGGTACAATCAATTTGCATGTTTGTCTTTTATTAGTGTAGATAATAGAGTTACTTAATAAATTTGTGACTCTGGAACACAAATAGTGCTTCATTTGGCACTTTTCTGTAAGCTGAGATACCTGATTAGACTAAATTGGATAGGAAATGCTGGGTTTAATCCAACTAAGATAAGACTTTCTTGAAGCTGGGTATATGCCAGATAGGGTCATAGGATAATAGAACCATAGATCTGTAATAATGGAAATAAGTTACTCAAATAATAGAAAGTACAGCAAAAGTTGAACATTATGTGCCTTATACTATGCTGATCCCTTTCTCTGAATTATTTTATTCAAACTTTAATCCTTACAAGAAGGCTGTGAAGTAGTTGGTGTTTGAATCTTTACTTTATAGATGAGGAAACTAGCTTGTGGGAGGTTATTACTTGTTCCAGGATATAAAGCTAACAAATGAGTTAGGACTTAAATACACAGGTTTGATTGGCTACAAAGCCAATGCTGTCAGTCACTGTTCTCTATGGCTGGAACACAGAACCAACAGTTCTGTGTATCTGCAGGCCATTCTGGTGTTACAGAGAAGTTAATGTGGTAGAGCTCAAATAGGCTTTTGCTTGTTAGTTCAGAAGCTGAAATGTATGAAGCTTTAGTCTAAAAGATACTTTCAAGGTACTTAGTGTGTTATGAAGGGAGTGTTATTTTAATGTGTGGTACAGGAACATTTAGCATAGAAATACTTTTATATACAAATATGTTTGTGTGTTAGGGTGGATATGAGATGAAAACTAGGATTGGTCACATAAAGGTTCTGAGTCGCATTTCTCTACAACTGAGAACTTTAAAGACAAAAGCCTTTATAAAAAATTTACCAATGAAAGGTAATGGGAGCTTAAGTTATTCAAGATAAGCTTATCTGGGCTTGGGATACCAGCAGTCTGATTTTCCTGTAAAACCAAAAGCATAGATCATAATCTTAAGTCTAACCTTCTTACATGTGGGTTGGGTAGAGAAGTATGCAGATCCTAGGAATCATTGGGACCAAAAAGGGCAGATGGAAGTAGGCAGTCTACACATGAGATGTAGAACAAAAGGCATTCCTTTGTTGCTCAGTGAGTCCAAGTGCTGGGAAGGATTATAGAGAGAAAGGAAGCAGAAGGACTTGTTTTTCACATGGCTATTCTATGTGATAACATCTCATTGGAGACCTTCTTAGGATGAGTCAATTCTGGTTACCTTTGGGTTTTCCTACTAGTGAAACTTCTCTTCAAAACTATTGAAAATCTTAATAAGAATTTTATATACTGCAGTAGTTATTTCCGGGAGCCATAGCCTCTGATAACATGCTGCTTTTGATCTTCTTCCTACCTAATTATATACCTGTCAGAGCTTAAACACCTTTGATTTCCTGTGGGTTTGTAGCATCCTGCTTCTGCATCGTCTCAGAAGTGATGAGTGACCAGCTGGTAAGCCTCTTAGCCAGGTGATTAGGACCTCATGCCAGTGACATTAATCAAGGGTTTGATCCTTTAGTCCATTCCTTATGGGAGTGATTTAGTTTAGCTATGCCACCTTCTCTGGCCTCAAGTAGTCCATTAGCCCTAGCCTGCTAACTTGCAAGCTATCACCTTTATATTGCAAGACAATTAACTGAAAAGTTGAATCAACAAAATAAGTTACTAATACTAGAAAACACAAAGCCCCTGTGACAAAACAAATTGAGGGAAGTGAACACTTGTGAAGAGAATGAATGAGAAGGAGGACAGAAAGAGTCAGATAAATATACCTACTTTTGTTAGCATCTGCTCATGGATTAAGTGAGGTTAGGTCAGAATTGCAGTTGTAGAAATGAAACGGATTCTGTTCACAACATGCAAACTGCTTATCTCTTCTAGAGGGTTCTGCCTTACTAAATGCTAACTAAAGTTACTCAAGTTATTTTAAAAGTGCATTTTTTGAGTGTTAATAGACCCAAGTTCCCAAAGAAGCATTCACATAGCTAGAAAAGCCTTTTGTTCTTTTTCAAATGTTGTTAGAGGACACAGATTCAGAATTGTAGAACATAAGAACTGGAAAGATTGTCCCAGAGGCTGTGGCTACAGTGTATGAGTAGTTTGAAGATAAACAAAAAGCAAAAACTAATGAAAAAAGGGCTATGTTCGCATGTGCTTTTTCTAGTGCGCTAGGTTGCTAACGGTATAAGTAATTAGGAAAGCCAGTGTGGCCCATATAATGTACCTTTTAATTTGCACAGTTAGGAAAAACTTGTGTTTTGAAATACTGGAAATGAATATCTTTTGTATTCAAAGAACTGGTATACTCAGACTTTTCGAGAATGGGTAGATTGTCATTCAAAATTTTGAAGCAGGTTGTTCATATCAGTTTTTCTACATAAGCAAATTATGCGATTTTTTCCCCTTTAAGAACTCCTCCTCCCATTCAAAATATTATAGATAGGTAGTTTTTGATAACCGGAAGTTACTTTAAAGATTATCTAATCATCCTATCAATTTACAAATGAGAAAAAGGAGGCAATGAGATATTAAGTGATTTGCAGAGGACTACATAGGTAGCATTCAGAATCAGAACCAGGACCCCAGGTTCAGTTCTGTTATCAGCACTAGTAAGGTGCCTTGAACATGCATGACACTAAAGGAATAAGAAATGACAATTACTTTTGTTCATAGGATTCATAAAAACCTATCTAGGGGTTTTGAAAGTCTTAATAATTGTAATACAAAGAAGGATTTGAAGCCGCACCAGTCTGTTACTTTTATTTAAATGAAACCTAATATCTAGCTTGGTGAATGAGGGAAATGGTATGAATGGTGATAGCGGTATGTGATACTATAAGGGCAGAGAAAAGGGGATGGCTTTTAAAATGCTCCTTTAAATTCTTCAGTGAATGAAGAGTTAAAGAAATAATGCTTGACTTACCAAGACACTTTGCTTTTCACAACCATTAGCTCCTGTTATAATTTAGTTGGGTTAGTATCCAAGTAGGGTGATAAACTCCACCTCCAGGAAAGCCACTGTAGCCCATAGAATAGAATTGAGTTCCTTGCCCTTCATAGTTGATACTATTAGCAGGCCTTGGAGATTTACAGTCACTCATTAGATTTAAGTGACCACAGAGTTTGCAAAGATTGAAAGGCTATTTATGATTATCTTTTGGTTGTATTATTTTTGATTGTATCACATCCATTCTTGTTCCCTTGAACCAGTGCTGTTCTCTGGGTTCATTATTGTTAATTTTCTATTTCATTTGTGCTTAAGGCTACAACCTACGTGGCTATTTATATTTAAATTAATTAAAATTAAATGACATTAGCCCGATCTTCATGGCTCAGTGGTTGAGTGCCCACCTATGAACCAGGAGCTCACAGTTTGATTCTGGTCAGGGCACATGCCCAGGTTGTGGGCTCATCCCCAGTGAGGGTGTGCAGGAGGCAGCCAATGATTCTCTTTCATCATTGATGTTTATATCGCTCTCCCTCTCCCTTTCTATCTGCAATCAATAAAAATATATTTAAAAATCAAAATAACAGAAGTTTAGTTCCTCAGTTATATATTTCAAGTGCTCGATAACCACATGCGACTAGTGGCTACTGTATTGTAACAGCTTACGTGTGGAAAGTTTTCATCACTGTAGAAAGTTCTATTTTACAGCTCTTGTCTAGAGTTTCATTCTGTATCTACATATTGAAGCCTCTCTGAAAGCCCCTCAGGACAATGGTAGTATAGTGTGGTTGCATTCATTACAGAAGAGGATCTGCAACAGATATTGAGTTGTGTCAAATGAATTGGGAAGTACTTTATAAGCTGTAAAGTCTATATAATTATTTTTCTGGTATGTAGGAACTACAAACACCTCTAGTATTTTTTTTATTTTTTATTTTTTTAACACCTCTAGTATTAATTTGCAGCAGTAATCTTTAAATTTTGTCATCTTTGCTTGGATGGCATCACACTCAACTAATTGATAAAGAACTAGAAAATGACCATACAAAGAAGTCAACATGTGCTTTAGAGATCACATTGTCTAGTGACAATATAATATTAAGTTATGGACCACGTTAAAGACAATATGATACTAGTGCCTCAGCTTCTTACAGTATTATCTAAAAGTTCTGACAATATAGACATTTCACTTGCTTCTAGATCAGTAACTCATTTAACATCAGGTGGAAAGATCACTTATAATTAAATGTTTTCTATACAGAAGTTTCTAGTATTTTTACCAAAATACATAGTTTTGTCTGGTCTCAGAGAGTTGGGACATGGCATTGGACATTATCCATGTTATAAGTGGCTGTGGAACAGAGGCTACTGGTAATGGGGTGGGTTGTGTGTGGGAAGTTGTGCATTGGAGCAGTCTGACTTGGTCGCTGATTATTAAGAAGCAGTTATAGATTGCATTTGTGCCAGTTTCTTATAAATAGAAAGGAGTACCTAAGGCAGCCTTTTGTTAGTGAAGAATACAAGTGAAATCTTCAGCAATTGGTACTGCTACACATTTGATGTATACTTACCTATGTAGTCAGGCCTACGATGGCTGCATCTGTAGTGAACATGTTCAGACTTTTTCCTGGTCATTCCCTAAACAATATAGTATAATAAGGTGATGTTTCATTTTGTTTATTCCAACCCTACATTCCTCTGTCAGTAGGATGGTGTATCTATGCATTTAGCACTGTACAAATTATACAAACCCATGAATCATAAAATGAAAGCAAGAATATTAGAAAAATACATTTTATTTGTTTTAAAGTTCAGCTTTCTGTTTTCATAAAAATTTTCCCTCAGTGTAATACTGAATTTTGACACTGACTAACCACATTTTGTCCCTCAAAAGCCAGGAACCTTGGCTCCCTCCCCGCTCCCAACTCTCTCTGTCCTCACAAATGAGCTGCCCTTCCTCTGTGTTTCCATAGCGCTTTGCTAGCTTGTGCTGCTAGCTCTTTCTTACTTCTATTACTTGCAGCCAGAATATAGTTTTTGAAGGAGAACAAGGTCATAAGGGAGGAGAAATTAAAATTTCCTATACACACTCTGAGAGAAGACATAGGACTAGGGGTAGAAATTAGAAAGAGGTGGACTTCAATATCAAGACTATCTTTTTCCATCTTTCTAAAAATAAAAGGAAATGCTTAAGTGTTTGAGTTGAGGCTAGAAAGCTAACTTACCAGAGATCATGTTACAGGGATTAAAATGTAAGGCAGAAGAATTGGTTAGGTCATTTTTTGGTAATTACTAGCTCTGAGAGAACTATAATTATATTTATTGGGAACTTCAGGGCAAACCTAAGGGAGAAAATAAAGATGTCGAGTATGTCCCCTGAGGTGGGGAATAAAGAAGGAGCCAGGATCAGGCACAGGACTCTCCCAAAAAGAGCAGGTGCTGACAGGGGCTCATGGCTTTCTCCTCAGGTACTCTATGGTCCATTTTAATTCACTGCCTCTAAAATTGAGCTTTATCCTGCCATTTCCCAGGATCCTGGTATTCTCAAAGAGAAAACTTCACTTTTGGATTTGTGCCAGCTCTGGTGCCAATAGCCCACTTATGCTTTGGGATCCCTTTTGTTGGGGAAATAGTACAACATCATTGATTCTGTAGTCATTCTGCCTGGGATTGAATCTCTACTTTTCTATGCAACTTTCAACAAGTTAATTAAATTATCTTTTGCGCCTCAGTTTTCTCGTCTGTATATATGAAGGAATACGACTTGGGACTAATTACTCTGTTTCATCAAAACTAAGGCCATTGATTGTAAGATGCACCATTGCTTTACCACTGGTACATTATATTATTGATATATTGCTCTTTCAGAGAGGTTAAGGTAGAGAAAAACCTACCTCTTGGGATTGTTGTGAGTACAGTTGGCCCTGCATATATGTGGGTTCGATGTCCATGGATTTGACCAACCTTTTATTGAAAGTATGTGAGAAAAAGAAAAAGCTATGTTGCTGCTGATGTATACCTATGTAGTCAGGCCTATGATGGCTGAATCTGTAGTGACCATGTTCAGACCTTTTCCTCGTCATTCCCTAAACAATAGTATAACAACTAGCTATATAGCATTTACATTGTATTAGGTATTATAATTAATACAGAGATAATTTAAAGTATAGAGGAGGATTATGTAGGTTATATGCAAATACTGCTCAATTTCATATAAGGGGCATCAGCATCCATGGATTGTGGTATCTAGCAGGGTCTTGGTACCAATCCCCTGCAAATACCAAAGGACAACTATAATTTGGTATTTGAAAAGCACTTACACTAGTATCTGATACAAAGTAAGCATTCTAGGAGTTAGTTGTTGTTGACTGTTGAATCTGTCCTAGAGCAGTTAATATAGTCATCTAATGTGTGCTTATGACGCTGCTTGGAAGACAGTGCAGTTATAGACCACAATTCCTGCTTTAAGAGACAGACCTCATGTTCTAGTTATAGAGAAACTCACACTAATAGACAGACCCTCATATAACCCAGAAATAGGGACATATTTCTTTGGGAGAAGAGTAGAAGGAATAAGATAGTCAGAAGAGACTTCACAGAGGCAGTGGCATTTAGACTTAATTAGAAAGCATGAGGCCGAAACCGGTTTGGCTCAGTGGATAGAGCATCGGCCTGCGGACTGAAAGGTCCCAGGTTCGATTCCGGTCAAGGGCATGTACCTGGGTTGCGGGCACATCCCCAGTAGGAGATGTGCAGGAGGCGGCTGATCGATGTTTCTCTCCCATCGATGTTTCTAACTCTCTATCTCTCTCTCCCTTCCTCTCTGTAAAAAATCAATAAAATATATTAAAAAAAAAATTACAAGGTTTTAAAAAAAAAAAAAAGAAAGCATGAGAAGGACTCACTAGAAACAGAAGGCCATTAGAGAAGGTGTTCCAGTGCAGAGGGGAAAACATGTATAAAGGTACGGGGTTTATAATCAGCATGGCTGCAATGTTGAGGGTGTGTGTATGGTGTAGTTGGGGTGGTGGCAGCTGATAAATCTGAAGAAGTAATTTTATCTGAAGAAGTAGTTTTCCCAGATTGTGAAGGGTCTGTATGTCCAGCTAAGGAATCTGAACTTCTTTATATTCTGCCAGTAAGAAATGGGCAGATAACTGGAGGTTATCTTCTTTCTTTCTATTTTGTTATTATACAGTTACTAGAGGCCCAGTGCATGAAATTCAGGTAGGGTCCCTAGCAGCTGCCAGCTGCCAGCCGGGGCCTGCCTTCATTCTGCACTTCCCCCTGGTGGTCAGCGTACATCATAGTGCATGATTGAACTCCGAGTCAAACTCCCAAGGGGACACTTTGCATATTAGGCTTTTATATATATATACTAGTGGTCCGGTGCACAAAATTTATGCACATTAAAAGGGAATTAGAGGAAATATTTTAATATTGCTATTTTCCCTTTCTCTATAATAGAAATGTCAGAGATGAAAAAAAATTAGTAAGATGTATATGAAAATCTCCCTCCTGTCAGAGTCTGGGGTGTGCCACGGGAGTCAAGTCCCTGCCCACCCGTGCACACTTCCAAATCGAGTGAGACCCAGACCCGGCCGGCCCCACCCCTGTCAAGCCCCGTAGTGCAGGGGACGCAGCCTCAGGTCCCCCGGCCCTGGCGCGAGGGTGCAAGGGCGTGACGACCATTTGCATATTAGCTCTTTATTATATAGGACTAGAGGTCCGGTGCATGAATTCGTGCACTGGTGGGGTTTGGCCGGCACACCCCAATGGGGGCCCATTGGGCTGGGCCAGTCAGGGGGAGGGGCCACAGGAGGTTGGCTGGCCAGCCCCGGCCCCAATTGGGGGGGGGGGGGGAAGGCCAATCAGGGCCCGGATCAGTCCTGTTGACTGCCGCAGTGTGCGTCATAGCCACCGGTCGTTCTGGTCATTCTGCTCGTTCTGCCGTTTTGGTCACTGGGCTTTTATATATATATATATATATATAGACTAGTGGCTCAGTGCACGAAATTTCGTGCATATTAAAAGGGAATTAATTAGAGGAAATATTTTAATAGTGCTCTTTTGTTTCCATCTCTCCATCCCAGTCTCTCCCAGTCTCTGTCTCTCTTTGTTTTTCTAAGTAGTCCTCCAGGCCTCCCTCTCTTCCTCTTCCTCTTTCCTGGCTGGGAGGGGGCGGCGCCAGTGGGGCAGCTCCACCCTCTGCTTGCCCTGGGGCCTCATTCTGAGAGAGGCTTCAAGAGCGAGCTGGGAGGGAGGGAAAAAAGGGAGAAAAGGCTGTGAGCTGGTGGGTGCTGTGTGTGTCTGTGCATGTGTGTGCTTGTGAGTGTGAGTGCCGGCCCCCTCCCCGGCCCCGGCCCCGCCCCGCTGCCACAAGTCCCCACCCACCAGAGCCTGCTGTGCGTGCAGACTGGGCGTAAGGTCGAGCTTTCAGTCATTTTTGGATGTGATGGACCCTGGCGCGCTGGCGCGCGCTCTCTCTCTCTCTCTCTCTCTCTCTCTCTCTCTCTCACTCTCTCTCTCTCTCTCTCTCTATATATATATAGACTAGAGGCACAGTGCACGAAAATTCATGCCCTAGGGGGAGGTCCCTCAGCCCGGCATGCCCCCTTTCACAGTCTGGGAGCCCTCAGGGGATGTACTACTGATGGCTTATGCTCGCTTCCCATGGGGAGTGGGCCTAAGCTGCAGTCTGGCCTCCCTCTGCGGGAGGTGACCGAGCCTATCAGGGGAAGGTGCTGCCCACATAACCTTGCTGCTGCTGCCACTGCCGGCTGCCTGCCTTCCTTGGCCCTTGCATCCCCTTTGGCTTTGTCCGGAAGGATGTCCAGAAGATGTCCAGTCTATCCAGTCTAATTAGCATATTATCCTTTTATTAGCATAGATGCTTTGTAGGAGCAGGATCTGCTCATCTACACAGCTATGGAAGTGGAGAGCCTACTTTTAAAACCTTTGACACCAGTACTTCTCCTCTGACATAGTCTGTTCAGGCTGTTGTGTGATTTGTAAGGTTGTAAGTAATAATAGGTAGTCCTGTTTTCACAATACTATATATAATAATGAAAGCGTAATATGCTAATTAGACCGGACAGCCGAACGACCTTCAGGACGACCCTCCGGATGAAGCCAGGGCTGTGAGGGCCAAGCCCCTTGCAGAATTTCGTGCATCGGACCTCTAGTTTAAATATAAAGAGTATATTTACCAAATTAATGTGGCAAAATACTGGAGCAATGCACATACATTTTTTATAATTAAAAATTTTATGTGTTAATAATTTTAAACTTATAGAAAAATTGTGCAAATAATCAAAGAATATCTATAAATTTTTTCCCTCATTCACTTGTTAACATTTTAGCTCATTTGCTTTACCATTAAGGATACTCACCCCCTTTCTCTCTCTTTTCCTTCCTCTCTCCCTTTCTCTTTCTCCCTTCCCCTTCTCCTCTCTCCTTTTCATCCCTTTGCATGCGTGGGTGTGCACGCACACATATCTAATGTTTTTCTGAAATATTTGAGAATGAGTTCCATGGGGATGTTTTCTTACAAAACCACAGTAGAGATAGTACATCTGTCATCTTCTGGCATTTGTCTTTATCTGACTAACTCTACTTAGCTTCATACCATACCCTCAAAGTCCATCATGTTGTTGCAAATGGAGATATTTTATTCTTTTTTTATGGCTGTGTAGTATTCTAGCATTCATTTAGTTCTCATGTCTCTTTTAACTTCCTTTAATTTGGAATATTTCCAAAGACTATCCTTTATGACAAATAGACGTTTTTAAAGAATAGAGTCTCCCCCTTTCTCTAATGGAGTTATTTGGAGTTTGCTGATGTTTACTCATGATTAGATTTGGATTACATATTCTTTGCCAGAATACTATAAAAGTAATGTGTCATAGGGGTGTCATAACTGGAGGCGCACGAGATCCTTCTGCCCCTCCTTGGTAGTGTTACCATCTGCCTCTCCTTAGTAGTGTTGCTTGAGATCATCACTCTGTCAAAATGTTTTCCAATTTCTTCACTATATACAGTAGTTAACCACCCCCCCTCCCCCCCGGAACTAACAATCTATGGGGAGCCACTTTAAGACAATGAAAATATCCCATTCCACATAAAAATTTCCCCCTATACTTGGCATCTATTGATGATTTATACTTAAACTAATCTTTACTATAATGGTTTCAAAATATTTAAACTGTCCATATTTTCTTAAGTTTGGTGTTTATAAAAATTCCACTGCATATGTTTTTTTCTAATAGTAATCAAACAACTACTTTTAAAAAATACATTTTTATTGATTTCAGAGAGGTAGGGAGAGTTAGAGAGAGATAGAAACATCAGTGATGAGAGGGAATCATTGATTAACTGCCTCCTGCACACCCCCCACTGGGGATGGAGCCTGAAACCTGGGTATGTGCCCTTGACTGGAATTGAACCTGGGACCCTTCAGTCTTCAGGCCAATGCTCTATCCACTGAGCCAAACCGGCTAGGGCTCAGACAACTATTTTTAATAAAATTCTTATCTTAAACTATCAAATTTGTTATATTTACAATGATTTTTTTCTGACTCAGTTCATAAAAATGAGATTTTATTGTTCATACTACCTCTGCCACATTGAGACTTCCTTTTCCAGCTACTGAAGATGGCTTTCTTCATTTCTATACTTTGACAATGGCTCTTGGACAGGTTAGGTATGAGCCTGCTAGAATTTAATAATAGTAGTAGCGGGGACCACAAGAGACTTTACATCCAGAGGACAGTATCTAAGGGAGTTCTGACTTATATAGAACTTCCTTAATATTTTAGATTCTGGCAAGGCACTTACAAATGAGTAAAAACATAGGCATGAATGCTATGGTGAACTAAGGCACTTGACCTAGTTTGATTTTTCCTGACTTGTAAAAGCCACTTTGCTGGTTCTCTTAGGCTGTTTTATTTTGAAAAAGTACAGGGATGCCAGAAATCTTTGAAGGGATGGAGAACATGGTCATATTTCATTAGTAATCTTAATGTTGCTGAAACCTCTTTCTCCCGAGTTTTGGTTTTCTGCTTTAAAAAACATTTTTTTTTTTTTTCTGCCCTTAGCTGGGTGGCTCAGTTGGTTGGAGCGTTGTCTCATACACCTAAAGGTTTCGGGTTCGATTCCCTGTCAGGGCACATTCCTGGGTTGCAGGTTCAATCAGGAAACTGATCGATGTTCCTATTTCTCTCTCTCTCTCTCTCTCTCTACCCTCCCTAATTCTGTTCCCTCCCTCCCTCCCAACCTTCCTTCTGCTTTCTACACTTATCCTCTAGTGAGGATTTAAAAAAATATCTGAATTAAAATTTTTTTTCTTTTGCCCAAGATTTGTGCAGTGGGGCACATAGCTCAGTGGATAGAGCATCGACCCTTGGACTGAAGGGTCCTGGGTTCGATTCCAGTCAAGAGCATGTACCTCAGTTGCAGGCTTGATCCCTGGTCAGGGCACATGTGGGAGGCAACCAATTGATGTTTCTCACATAGATGTTTCTCTCTCTCTCTCTCTCTCTCTCTCTCTCTCTCTCTCTCTCTCTCTGCCCCCCCCCCCCCCGCCCCCCCTAAAAATCAGTGGGAAAATATCCTTGGGTGAGGATTAACAAAAAACATTGTTTTTTTCTTTTTGATCTGCTGTCAGTGATGATCTTCACATGTTTGCTTTGGGGTAGCTTTGTGCTTTTTAATGACTTTGACCTGTGCCTCTCACTTTGGCTGACAGTGTTACTCTTAGTCATGAGCAGGGGAAGAGGAAACATTGTGAATGATTTATTACAGGTTCATTGCTACAGTTATAAAACCAATTCTTGGTTGTAGAGAAAAAGTTACTTGATTTTTTTGGTTTTGTTACCTTTATCATTTTATGTTTTGAGATAGGAGGGAAACCACAGTTAAAGACAACCCCTGTTTGTGTGTGACAGGGACAGTCAAGTGTTGCCACTATTTGAGGGTCAGATTCTGAGACATTTATTGAGTGCCTACTTTTCATGAAGCACCACTCATGCAGGGGGGTAGGGTTTGCTACAGAGAGATAGATGACGTACTGGCCTTAATCAGGGAATGTGAATATCTGGCCTTTTTAAAATTGAAATTTATTTTTAAAAGGTAAACTTAAAGTTGAACTAATTAGCTGATTTAAAAAAATATATTTTATTGATTTTTTACAGAGAGGAAGGGAGAAGGAGAGGGATAGAGAGTTAGAAACATCGATGAGAGAGAAACATCGATTCAGCTGCTTCCTGCACACTCCCTACTGGGGATGTGCCCCGCAACCAAGGTACATGCCCTTGACCGGAATTGAACCTGGGACTCTTCAGTCCGCAGGCTGACGCTCTATCCTCTGAGCCATACTGGTCAGGACAAATTAGCTGATTTTGATTGGGAATGTGTACATTGACTACATTGACATGCTTAATAGATGTACATCAGAGTTTACCTGTTTCACATTTTTCATGTGGGGGTTAAATGGAGGAAAATTTGAGTTTTCTAGATTTATTATAGACAATGACAGCATTTATAAAATAGGGGGAGTAGATCTTGAGGTGGAAAATGTAAAGAGAGGAAGGAAAGTGCAAGAGAGATGAGACCACAAGCCCTAATTTTCCTATAGAATACTAGAGGCCTGGTGCACGAATTCACGCACAGGTGGGGTCCCTCGGTCTGGCTGGTGATTGGGCCCATCAGGGCCAGCCGGCCATGGTGAAGGACCATGGGACGTTGGCCAGCCGTGAGAGGTTGGCTGTGGGAGCGCACTGACCACCAGGGGGCAGCTCCTACATTGATTGTCTGCCCCCTGGTGGTCAGAGCATGTCATAACTACCGGCCGGTTGTCCGGTCGTAATGGTCACTTAGGCTTTTATATAGATAGATAGATAGATGGATGGATGGATGGATGGATGGATGGAGGGAGGGAGGGAGGGAGGGAAAGAGAGAGAGAGAGAGAGAGAGAGAGAGAGAGAGAGAGAGAGAGAGGAGAGAGAGAGGAAGGAAGAAAAAGGAAGAAAGAAAGAGTTCTGGCATAGCATCTAACTATGTTTTAAACTGGATTGGTGTGTTACAATGGGGAGCGGAGGGGTTTATCCGTTAAGGTGAGAGGTGAAGCCCAATTTGTAGAAGGGCATTGGGAATGAAGGTGAGGCAATATATTTGAGAGAGAATGTAGAGAAAAACCTTGGCAAGATTTGCTGTGGCCAAGATAAGGGAAATGAAGGAGTCTGACATGGCCTGAAGTGTGCTGGTTTTTTAGGAGAGAAGTTGATGGAGGTACTGTATTGGTGGATGTCAGTAAGTATTGTCCACATGGAGATACTAACAAATATTCTGGAAGGGAGGACTGGTCAGCAGAAGAAAATAGAGATGAAGATATAGACTTGGGAGCCAGTGTGTGTGTGTATGTGCGCGCGCACGCGCGCGCACTCTGTTGTGTTTTGTGGTGGAAGGTGTAGAAATGGATGCTGTTGTCTAGGAAGAGAATGCATTATCTGTGGTAAACCCTGAGGACAATTCAAGGACAGGGCCACTCCATTGCTCAACTCCAGTGGGTATCAATCACATTGTCATTTGTGTGAATGGATCCCCAAGATTTGTGCAGTGGGGCACATAGCACAAAAGGCACTCAAATTTAGGGTCATTTAGATCCTGAATAAGTGAAAGGTACTGAGAAGGGGTGCTTTGAAAGGTTGATGGAGAATAATGCCAGGGCCATGTTACAGAGCCAAGTCAAAGGGTTTTACGGAGTAGTGTCAGATGTTGTAGGGAGGTCAAGGAGCATGAGGCCTGAGAAGAGACCTTTGTGCTCTGCATTTATAAAATCATTAATTGCTCCCAAGAAAACCTTGACCATGGGATATTTGCAGTGCAAGCCATATTACAAGGGGTTTTAAGCAGTGCAAAGAGTAAAGGTGGGAAATGGCTTGAGGAAGCAGCATCATTGAGACACATTATATACTAACTTGATAACATCATAGAATATATTTATTTGAGGTAATTTTTGACACTAATCCTGCATTTTAGAGATTATTTTGAATTATAGTGCTCTTTAATTTTCTTCATATTTTAACTTTTTCTCATAATTTTCTATACTATTTTGGGAAATTAGTAAGATTCTCAAATTTTATTTCCCACAATTTTATATTATCTCATTAAATCATATTAATTTTAAATATTATGTTAAGTCATATATTTCCCAGAATATTATAGAAGCTGGTTTGTGATATTCCCATTATACATTTGTAGTAAATGAGCTATAATAAAAATGAAGTGCTTTTGTCAGCCCCTACAGTGAACTTTCAAACATCACATCCCTTGTGATTGATCAAGATTGATCCTTCCAATCTTGAGTGAATAGTTATAAAGGTTATAGTTAGTAATGATCCCTTATATTTCAAATATACAGGAACATAGACTTGTGTTGGGAAAAATATTAATATAGGCACTTAAGGAAAAAGATTTTGTGTTTGAACCAAAACAGTACTAAGTAAATTGGGAGCTTATTCTATACAGTCATTACTGGTGTTGAGGCAGAAGGTTCTGGGTGAGAAGAAAGAACCTTGTGATTTGTCAAAAAGTCATCTTGTGATGATGAGTGATTTCTTCCCCTGTATTGCTTAAAATTTGACCATTTCAGCTACCTTCTTAATTCTTCTGTTTAAGATTGAGGCTTAATTGAGACATAATTGCATGTGTTGTCATGAACATAAATTCAGTGCTGTTTGCCTAAGGAAAGTTTGGGGTTTCCTTTTTCTGTTTTTGCTATTTTTGGGAGGGGTTTTGGGGGAGACTTGGCTAAGACTGTAGTGGTTTTCTTTCCTGCCTTTTTTCTTCTTCTTTTTAACTCCATTAGCCATTCACAGAACAGAAGCAAATAGCCATTTTTAAAATTCATGTCTTCAAATGTTAATTTGATGCTTTGAGGTATAAATGACCTTTCTAGCCAGCTCAGACTTGTCAAACAAAGGAATGATCAGAACAAGCTGCTGTTTGTTCTAATACAACAGGCTGTTTTTCACAGAGAATTTCAAAACAATTTTGCTTCCCTCTTCTCTAAAACATTAAGTTAAACTTCGGCCTGTGCTAGGTTAGAATTTAGAAAGAATTGCGTATACACAAGCGGTTAAATAGAATGCTGATTACCTGTGCAAAATGAACCATACGCTTCAGCTTGTAGAGTCTACAGTGTGTTGTGTAGGAAGCACACGCCTGGATTCTCAGCCAGATATTAGGCTCAAACAAAGCTTTACCATCAAGTGCACAGAGTGTTGGAAGAGAGAAAGGAACCCCCCAAAAACAGTAGGTAAGCAGAGTGAGGCATTGTGTATAGCTTTGTATTGTTCTTGTTGCAAATTAATTGAAACTAGTGAAATGAACTGAGGCAGTGTTGTAAAATGACTGCTGCTCTTGGCACTTACAGAGCTTGGTTTTCATCACAGTTTTGCAGCTAACTCACTAGCTTTGGACCCTAATGCAGTCATCCAACCTCCTTGAGTTGTGTTTTTTTTTTTATTGAATTTATTGCCATGTCATTGACTAATAAAATTAAATAGTTTTGAGGGATACAGTTCTATAATACGCCATCTGTATATTGTATTGTGTGCTTACCACACCAAGTCAAGTCTCCTTCCATCACCATTTATCCCCCCTTTACCCTCTTTTACCTCCCCCACCCCCCCTTCCCCTCTGGTAATCACCATACTGTTGTCCTTGTGTATTTTTTTTTCTTTGTTAATCCCTTCACCTTTCTCACCCAGTCCCCCCAACTCCCCTCCACTCTGACATCTGTCAGTCTATTCTTTGTATCAGTGAGTCTGTTTCTATATTATTTGTTTGTTTTGTTCATTAGATTTCCATATAAGTGAAGTCATATGGTACTTGTCTTTCTCTGACTGGCTTATTTCACTTAGCGTAATACTCTCCAGGTCCATCCATGCAGTCCCACAAGGTAAGAGTTCCTTCTTCTTTTTGCCTGGGTAGTATTCCACTGTGTAAATGTACCACAGCTCTTTTTTTTTCCTTTAATTAAATCTTTGTTGTTCAGATTATTACAGTTATTCCTCTTCCCCCCCCCCCCCCATAGCCCCCCTCCACCCGGTTCCCATCCCACCCTCTGCCCTTACCTCCCCCCCCCCCACTGCCCTCATCCATAGGTATACGATTTTTGTCCACTCTTTTCCCACACCCCCCACACCCCTTTCCCCTGAGAATTGTCAGTCTACTCCCTTTCTATGCCCCTGATTCTATTATATTCACCAGTTTATTCTGTTCATCAGATTTTTTATTCACTTGATTTTTAGATTCACTTGTTGATAGATATGTATTTGTTGTCACTTTGTTTATAGTTTTTATCTTTACCTTTTTCTTCCTCTTCTTAGAGAATACCTTCAGCATTTCATATAATACTGGTTTGGTGGTGATGAACTCCTTTAGCTTTTTCTTATCTGTGAAGCTCTTTATCTGACCTTCAATTCTGAATGATAGCTTTGCTGGATAAAGTAATCTTGGTTGTAGGTTCTTGGTATTCATCACTTTGAATATTTCTTGCCACTCCCTTCTGGTCTGCATAGTTTCTATTGAGAAATCAGCTGACAATCTTATGGGTACTCCCTTGTAGGTAACTAACTGTTTTTCTCTTGCTGCTTTTAAGATTCTCTCTTTGTCTTTTGCTCTTGGCATTTTAATGATGATGTGTCTTGGTGTAGTCCTCTTTGGATTCCTTTTGTTTGGGGTTCTCTGTGCTTCCTGGACTTGTAAGTCTATTTCTTTCACCAGGTAGGGCAAGTTTTCTATCATTATTTCTTCAACTGGGTTTTCAATATGTTGCTCTCTCTCTCTTCTTCTGGCACCCCCATAATTCGAATGTTGGTGCGCTTGAAGTTGTCCCAGAGGCTCCTTACACTGTCTTCATATTTTTGGATTCTTTTTTGTTTTTGCTTTTCCGGTTGGGTGATTTTTGCTTCTTCGTATTTCAAATCTTTGACTTGATTCTTGCGATCCTCTAGTCTGCTATTGGAACTCTGCATAATATCCTTTATTTCAGTCAGTGTATGCTTAATTTCTAGTTGGTCCTTTTTCATATCCTCGAGGGTCTTACTAGATTTATTGAGGGTCTCACTAAATTTATTGGCAGTTTCTAGAAAATTCTTGAAAAACCTTGTAAGTGTGGTTTTGAACTCTATATCTAGTAGTTTGCTTTCCTCTATTTCTGTCATTTGTGACCTGTTTCTTTGTCTCCACATTTATTATGCTTCCCTGTGTTGGTAGAGTGGCTTTGTGTGCTAGGTGTCCTGTAGGGCCCAGGGGCTCAGCCTCCCCAATTACCTGAGGTGGACACTCTTGGTGCACCCCTTTGTGGGCTTTTTGCACAGTCTTCTTGTAGTTAAGCCTTGATTGTTGTAGGTATCACTGGGAGGAATTGACCTCCAGGCCAATTGGCTGTGAGAATCAGCTGTGTGTAGGGTGGGAGAACTTCTTTGCTGGAGACACCTTTATGGGGCAAGACTTGCTTCAGTGGGGCTTTGGTGCTCACTGAGTCTGCCCCCTGAGTGTGTCCCTTATGGATCTGAGGAGTTGTAATCTGGATGGTCCCACTCTGACCACTTGAGTACATTGGCTCTTGGATCTCTAAGGAGGTGCTAATTTAGCCTCTGCCTGAGGCTACCCAGCAGGAGCTACAGAGAGACCTGCAGATTCCTCTTCTTTCTTTGGGATTTGGAGGTGCACAGATGAGGCCCAGCTGTGAAGCAATGCAAGCTGCTGTAGGGCCTTGGGCCTTCTTTTGGATTTTCTGCGTCTCTCTGACCCAGTTGCAGTTTGTTAGGTAATTTTAGATTGCAAAGGGCCAGGTCATTCATATGCAAGAGCCTTTGCGTAGAACTTGGGTGGGGCGGGGTCTCAGGGGATCAGCAGGGCGGAGCAAACAGCAATGGCTGATCCTCAGCCCTGCCCTAAGAGGCCTGCGTCTCAGTGTCCCGGTAATCGCTGCAAGCACCTCTGAGAGAAAGCCGCCCTCAAGTTCCCCCCGCTGCCAGACAGTCCAGTTTCTCCCCGTGTTAGTTTGGGTCCCCAGAGACTTGCCCAGAACTGGAGTTCAGAGCACTTGGGAGCTTGAGACTCCGTCCCGATTGAAAAAGACAACCTGGTCCTCAGTTGCCAACCCTTTCCACGTGCGCCTCCGTACCTCTGCACTTTACTTCCACACCTCCTCTGAGTCTCAGTGTGCTTTTCTCTTTCCTTGTAGTTGTAGAATTTCCACTCAGCCAGCCTTCCTGTGGTTCTGGATGATGTCCATTTTGTCTTTTAGTTGTATTTTTGAAGTAGTTGTGTGAGGCAGCAATTTCAGGTGTTTACCTATGCCGCCATCTTGGTTTCTCTCTGTACCACAGCTCTTTTATCCACTCATCTACTAATGGTCACTTGGGCTGCTTCCAAATCATGGCTATTGTACTAGTAAATAACAGTGCTTTAGCTATCAAATGGGAATAACACCGCTTGACTGTTTCATTAACAAGATGTATACGGTATTTGATGAGAGGTGCCTATAATACATGGATGTACATTTGTCTCAATAATTGTGATGTTAACTTATCCCCAACCTATTTTAGATATTGTCCACTGACTCCAGCTCTCCTTTTCCTGGACATGATATAATGTAAAGAAGTGAATAAAAGTTTTGAGTTTGGGTTTTTCGTTGGGTTCGCCAGTTCTAAATAAATGACCAGAAGACAGGAAACCAACAAATCAAAAAAATAGCCCACCTACAAATACAATCCCAAATAACTTAATGTCCAGTTATTTCCTTTGAAAGTTAACATTACACATATGTAAAAGGGAGAAAGAAGGAAACAGTTTTTGTCAAAGCAAGGCTAGAGACTTATTGACCCAAATAACCTTAAAACAGTCCCCAGTAGCCCAGCCAGTGTTGCTCAGTGGTTGAATGTTGATCTATGAACGAGGACAGTGGTCGGCAAACTGCGACTTGGCAAACCGCGGCTCACGAGCCACATGAGGTTCTTTGGTCCCTTCAGTGTGGCTTTTCCACAAAATACCAGCTCTTCCACAAAATACCAACCCCTGCGCATGGGTCACGAAGTTTCAATTGCACTGGACGCGCGGGCCCGCACATGGTATTTTGTGGAAGAGCCACACTCAAGGGGCCAAAGAGCCGCATGTGGCTCGTGAGCTGCAGTTTGCCCACCACGGAACTAGGAGGTCATGGTTCAATTTTGGTCAGGGTACATGTCCGGGTTGTGGGCCCAATCCCAGGTAGAGGGCATGCAGGAAGCAGCCGGTCAATGATTCTCTCTTATCATTCATTGATATTTCTATCTTTCTCTCTCCCTTCCTTTCTGAAATCAATAAAAATATTTAAAAAAATAGTCCACAATATGGTCTGAAAATTTGTTCTTAAAAATTTTTTTAGAGAAATTGTTCTATAACAGCAGAAGATTTAGAGTACATTTGATTTATTGCCTTTAATTCCTCCCCTATGCAAGGCATAGAAAATTCCTATATTAAGTATTTGGTGGTTGAGTTTGTTTCTTATGGGGAAAGGGGCTATTTGGAAGTTTGATAGTGTTAATTACAAAAATACATTCTGATTACAAGAAAGCATGCAATGTAGTATATAGTAGAAAAGGAAACATTAGGTTGTGTGTAGGAGCTAAGAAATTAACTTTGAATTAAAAGTAATAACTTAGCCTTTTGACCAGGTTAATAGGATTGGTTTGTAGACTTAATTTTTATGGGAGGAGTTGGGAGAAGGATATGACAAAGAGAGGGAAAGGTTTGTGAATTAAAAGGCTTATAAATTTCACAGGATTCTTTAAGTTCTTACCACAGTTATGAAACAAATGTAAGTCTGGTTTTACAAATAATGATTAGCTCTTATATTTTATGAAAATGCTTTGCACTTGAAATAATTTCATCCTGCTTTTTATTAGATGGTATATTCGCTTGACACAGTTCTACTCCTAGGATCTCAGTATTTGGTTGAAACAATTTTTTGAAAAGGCCCTTCTTTATACTAGGAACTAGGAGATAAGGGTATTCCAGACAGAGTCTACTAGTAGCTACTAACTAGTTGTTTGACCTTGAGCAATTTACTTGACTTCTGTCATTTGATAAATGATATAAATAATTAAAATATCTCAAATACCACTTAAACTCTTACTATTTTTGTCCTTGGAAAATGTTATTAAATGTAATGGAACTTATTTTAAGTATACATTCAAAATACTGTATTTATTTTTTTCCTTGAAGAGTTTTCATTTAGCCAAATGGATTGATTTAAAGTTTTTGACCACAGCTGCTACAGAAATGTGCGCACAGCTACTGTTTTGGTAAACACAGACTAGTAACCAGATGGTAGTAATATTTTAAAAAGTTGGGCTGTGTGGGCTGGGAACCATCCAAATGGAATTTTCAGTGTTTTGCCTAGGTACATTGGATTTAGTACACACTAACTGAGTTTTAGTGTCTTTTATTACTTCAGTGGCTAGAAAGAACAAAGAGTATTATGTGGAATACAAATAATGCTTATTAAGCTTGCAGTTGATTCCTTCTGATAGATGTTCCAAATTGCTGTCAGACTTTATTTACTTACTCGTAAACAGATGTGCTTTGCTTTAAATCAGGATAACTGTTGCAAACCTAGTTATGCATATTTTAAACAACTGTTAAGGATTCCATTTTTAAGTCGTTGATTAAATAAGAAGCTGATTTGTTATGTTTTCTAAGGTTGTTGGTTCCTAGTGGTTGTTTTAGATGACAAAAAACTTAATTTGTTTTTTGAAATTCTGATTAAAGATGAGATATCATCAGTTAAAAATTATTTTCTGGATTGACCAGGTGGCTAAGTTGATTGAGTGTTGTCCAGTACACCAAAAGGTTTTGGGTATGATTTTCCCTCAGGGCACATACCTAGATTTCGAGTTCGAGCCCCAGTTGGGATGTGTGCTGGAGACAAATAATCAATCTCAATATCTCTCTCTCTCTCTCTCTCTCTCTCTCTCTCTCTCTCTCTCTCTCTCCCCCTCTCCCTCCCTCTCTCCTTCCCTCCCTCCTCTTTCTTCCTCTCTTCCTCCCTCTCTGTCTCTCTAAAATAAATAAAAACATATCCTTGGGTAAGGATTTATTTATTTATTTATTTTTAAAAATATATTTTATTGATTTTTTTACAGAGAGGAAGGGAGAGAGATAGAGAGTTAGAAACATCGATGAGAGAGAAACATCGATCAGCTGCCTCCTGCACATCTACTAGGGATGTGCCCGAAACCCAGGTACATGCCCTTGACCGGAATCGAACCTGGGACCTTTCAGTCCGCAAGCCGACGCTCTATCCACTGAGCCAAACCGGTTTCGGCCCTTGGGTAAGGATTTAAAAATACATATATTTTTTCTGGCCTGTAGTCTAGAATGTATAGTTAAGGCAAGCAATTATATATTTCATTTTAAAGAACTTGAGTCGCTGTTTAATTATCACCAGAAGAGATGTTGGGAGTAATTTGGGCATCAGCTGACCCATGCTTTAACTAAACAATACAGCCGTAATAATCATAATCTTAAATTTTCCAAGTTAATAGTGTTGGAAATATTTCTTCCAGTTTTAGTTTTTCCTGCTATATTGTGTTTATGGTTTATTTGTTAAAATCTTTAAATACATAAAACTTCTATTGCCTCAGATCCTGACATTAGTAGACTATGAACTAGCTTAATCACAGAAGCCCTGGTCGTTATCTACTCTCTTCTGATTTGATGTTAGGTTCTGTCTATTCAGTAGGTTTGTATGATAGTTCTTACTAATTATCAGATTACTTATTTCTGGCATTCATGCTTACATGCATTCACAACAGATATTTATTGAGTCGTCATTACTAAGTATTAGGCATTATACTGGGACAAATTGGTGACTGTAGTTCTCTGGAGCATACCTTCTAGTAGGAAGAAACTTGTTAAATATATAACAAATATAAAATTGCAATTGTGATAAAGTGGCAGAAAGTAGAAGTTCCTTAATTAATGGTTCTTGATCCTCAGAAATAGAGCTAGTTCTGTTCCTCAATATAAAAACAGGTTAAAATGATTTCCAGCCTGAAATATTCTTGATGGTTTTAATTATAGCAGCTGGTACTTATTTGGACTGCCCATCTTCTAATAGTTGTTTTGCCAATAACTACTCTTAGATCTTGCCCTGTCTACCTCCTCCAGCTGAGAGTATGAACATCTGCCTCAGATGCACCATCCCAATTACATTAGCTGGTGTAAAGTCTGACTAAAACCAAGCAAAAAGCACACTATAACCTAAGGCAGTGGTCGGTAAACTCATTAGTCAACAGAGCCAAATATCAACAGGACAACGATTGAAATTTCTTTTGAGAGCCAAATTTTTTAAACTTAAACTATATAGGTAGGTACATATAGGTAGGTATATACATTTAAGGTACACTGTTATTAACTTAATTAGAGTACTCCTAAGGCTTAGGAAGAGCCACACTCAAGGGGCCAAAAAGCCGCATGTGGCTCGAGAGCCGCAGTTTGCCGACCACGGACCTAAGGGAAAGTGGAGGCAGGCACTAGGGTTCCTTCAGCAGCCGCAGGACTGCTTGGCAGCTTGTAAAAGATAGTGTGAAGTAGACATGCACTTGTAGATATTTTTTTCGTGGAGTACTGGAATCTAAATTTCTGTGTCTAAGAGAAGAATAGATTAATTTTTTAAAGTTTATTGCCAAATTTTTAGGTCAAATCCATTAGTCTATATCTAGGATTCAACTACATAAAAAACACCCACAAGATCTACTAGTTACCTTCTGTAATCAAAAGTATTCATTGACAAATGTGATTGGTTTATAAAGCTAGAATAATCTTATTTATTAATCTGAGCAAGTCATTAATCACACCAATAACTGGTAAAGCAAGCTAGATGATTGTGTCATTGTGGCACTTTTAATTCTGTTAACACATGCTTTAGCTCTCTTTTTTTTGCATTAGCTCTTTATTATGCATACTAGAGGCCCGGTGCACAAAAATTTGTGCATTCGGGGCGGAGAGAGGGGTCCCTCAGCCAGGCCTGTGCCCTCTCGCAGTCTGGGACCCCTCGGGAGATAACGACCTGCTGGCTTAGGCCTGCTCCCAGGTGGCAGAGGGCAGGCCCAATCCCTAGGTGCAGCCCCTGGTCGGGCTCAGAGAAGGGCCGACTGGGGAGTTGGGGCGCCGCCCCGTCATGCACAGAGCAGGGCAGATTGGGAGGTGGTGATGCCACCCTCAGTCACGTTCAGGGTAGGGCCAATTGGGGGGTTGGGGCACCGTCCCGTCACACTCAAGGCAGGGTCGATGGGGAGGTTGCGGCGCCACCCCCTGTCACGCACAGAGCAGGGCCAATCAGGGGGTTGGGGCGCTGCCCCCGTCACACACACAGCAGGGCCCATTAGGGGGTTGGGGCACCGCCACTCTCACACTCAGGGCAGGGCCGATGGGGAGGTTATGGCTCTACCCCATCACACACAGAGCAGGGCCCGCGGGGGGGGGGGGGGAGGGTTGGGGAGCTCCCCCCTATCAGGCACAGAGCAGGGCTGCTCAGGGGGTTGGGGCCCCGCCCCCTGTCACACACAGAGCCGCAGGGCGATCAGGGGGTTTGGGCGCTGCCCCCGTCACGCTGATCCCGGTGCCGGGAGGCATATTACCCTTTTACTATATAGGGCAGAGGCCTGGTGCATGGGTGGGGCCGGCTGGTTTGCCCTGAAGGGTGTCCTGGATCAGGGTGGGGGTCCCCACTGGGGTGCCTGGCCAGTCTGAGTGAGGGGCTGAGGGCTGTTTTCAGGCTGGGAGTGACTGAAGTTCCCAACCGCTTCTTTTTTTCTTTCTTTTTTTTTTATTCTGGGCCAGCTTTACCTTGAGGCTTTGCTCCAGCTCTTAGGCCTCCACGGCTGAAAGTAGGTTTCTGGCCTTTGCTTACAATGTTGCGAATCTGCTGGCTGAAGTCAGGCAGTATTTGTTACAATGTTTCTTAAACTGCCTCCTCAGAGGCCTGTAGCCGCAGGCGGGGAACGTTGGTTTCCTCCAACGATCCTCCGTCACTGAGGCAAGCAAGCCTCATGTTAGTTTCAAGCTGCCTGGCTGCTGGCTGCCATCTTGGCTGACAGTTAATTTGCATATCTCGCTGATTAGCCAATGAAAAGGGTAGCGGTCGTACGCCAATTACCATGTTTCTCTTTTATTAGTGTAGATAGTATCACTTAGGTTTGACTAGCATAATACTGATATACAGGGTCATTCTTAAATATTGAACATTCTCAGCTTCCTGCTGAGTATGAAGATTAATGAACAAAAGCAATTATAGTCTATAGATGGGATATAGCTTAAAACTACTCTCTCTACTCCTACCCCATCCTGAGGCTTATTCATGGACATGTATCACCATAAAAAATATTATACCAAATATTTTACCAAAAAATGTTATGTTTTTCTGGGATGAATTGTTGACAAGAGAGATGTGCTAGAAATATAACTTTTAACATAAGAGTACAGATTTTCCAGAAAATGAACAATTCCAATATTCTGTGTTTACTACAGCTATTAAAAGTTTAATACCTCCCCCATCCACATGGCAAGTTAATGTAAAACTATATCCAGGAATAAGGAGCCTAGGATACAAAGTAAATTATTAGTAATTACAGGCCAAAAACTTGTCACAGTGGTTATCTTACTCTGAGTCATGGTTTTTTGGTCTTCAATACTCTATATGCTGTCCTCTGTAACAGACAACACCAAGGAAGAGACCTAATAAAATGTTCCATGTTTTTCAAAGAGAACAATTTAGAATAATGCTACCTAAGAGTACCTAATATCAGAACAAACAGGCAATGAATAGCATCTAATTCTGCACATTATGCAGAGACATTAAATATACATATTAGTAAGGTAGCAGATGCTTTGGTTCTGAAATTGACATGTAAAATAGCAGTCTTTCTCTGCAGGGCTCCGCTCCAGCCAGCGCTCCTTCACATATAATGAATAGCTAATTTCAGTACGATGGTCCATGGGAGACTGGGGAACTGGGAGGAGGAAAGCATTCCAACTTTAAGAACAGCAGGATGTGCTGAGATGTGCTTTTTAATGGAGAAACATTTAGAACTCTTGGGGGTAAATTCATAAAGAAGGTTGTGCATGTGTTTTGTATTTAAATTAAGGAATTATTAATATAGTTAGACAACCAGGAATCTGGCAGCAGTATTGCAAAAGGGAAAATCAGAATTTGGCAACTGAACTATGAGCTCAGAAATACCGTAAACTTTTAATAAAATACATCCTAAAACTAACCTGTGTTCAAATGTAGCCGCTTATTAGAAACTAGGGGCCCAGTGCACAAATTCATGCACCTTGAAAGGAACTGTGGGCTGCAAGGCTGTGGTGGGCACAGGGGTGGGTCTTGGTCCATCCTCCGCGCCCCCAACTGGTCTCACCCGCTGCAGATCCAGTCCTGTCTGCCTGCAGCCCTGCTCCCGCCACTGCTGCTGCTGCTCCCCTGCGCTGACAGTGTGGAGCAATCGGGGCTGGCGCCAGCAGCAAATACAAGTGGTGGCTCCGGTGCGGTGCAGGCAGTTGGTACGAGTGGATCCAGCACCGGCAGCAGGTGCAAGCGCCCGGCAGGACCTTGGTGCACGGGAGCAAAGAATTTTCAGTAACTACCAGAGACTCACCCTGGTGACAGCGGCCAGCCACCTGCCTTGGTCTGGTGCCCCCGCTCACCTGCTCCACCATCCTGCCATGGCTGATACCCCCTGGTGGTAAACACACAACGGCCGGTTGTTCGGTTGTTACACTGTTTGATCTGTTTGCATATTAGGGATATATATATAGGCATTTGAGAATATATGTTACTAGTTGAAATTTGGGGCTGATTTAAAAAAACAACTGGTCTTCCCCTGTATACAAGAAAGGGGAAGTGACTTACCAGTATGTTCTTCTGCCTCATGGAGATTTCCTTGCCATTTGAGATTTGTGTTCATTATTCATTCATCCATCTATCCAGTCAATATTTGTTGAGCATCTGCTGTGTACCATGAACTTCTGGGAGCTCAAAAATGAATAAAATCAATCTCCACCCTCAAGCAGTGTCTAGTCTGGTGGAAAAACAGACTTATAAATGCTGTAACCGAAATGAAAATAAGGATTTTATGGGTGAAGACTTGAGTTTTTAAACTAAAAGACTGCCTATTATTATGAAGTATAAAATATATAATAGTACATAAAACATAAGCCTACAACTGAATTACACTTTATGTATTCTTTGTGCTTGCTTCTTTTATTCAACATTTTGTGATTCATCCGCGTGGTTTCTTGTAGCATTCTCATTGCTGTATAGTAATATACTTTTTATTCCCAAATACTGTTTATCCATTCTACTGTTTTACATTTGGGTTGCTTCCAGTTTGGGGATATCATTGACAATGATGGAGTGTTCTGGATTATGTATACACTTATTTAGTGTATGTAGTTTTAACTTACTAGATAAGGACAAACTATTTTTTTTTTAAAATATATTTTATTGAGTTTTTACAGAGAGGAAAGGAGAGAGATAGAGAGTTAGAAACATCGATGAGAGAGAAACATCAACCAGCTGCCTCCTGCACACTCCCCACTGGGGATGTGCCTGCAACCAAGGTACATGCCCTTGACCGGAATCGAACCTGGGACCTTTCAGTCCACAGGCCGACGCTCTATCCGCTGAGCCAAACCGGTTTCGGCAAGGACAAACTATTATTTCCAAATGATTTGTTCCAATGTAAAAAGATTTTTGAAATTGGTGGTTATAAAAAAGCAAATATTTTCTTAAAGAACTTGACTTTCTTGTGAGAATGTGGTATAGTTAATGTATCTAACGTATAGTTTGGTTGTCCTTTTTACCTAACCTGGATTGCACGAATATGTTTGAAATGTCAAGTTATGACTTAGAATTTTTCTCTGGTAATTGGGCTAGTCTGTGACAAATTCGGGAAGATGGGAAAGATCTAAAAGTTTTGTTTAATGCTATAAAGAAAAGCTAGAAAAATTAAAGCTAGAGTATATTAAGGATACAAAAAATTTAGTGGTTTTAAAATGTTGAGCTCACATTTTGAAGTGTAATTCTATTTTAATATCTTTTCTAATGGAAGAAGAAAGATGACTGATTTGGTAGGGCAATCTTGTTTGAAAAATTGACAATTCTTTGGCATGAGGCCAGATCTCTTTTCAAATTTTGTGTGAAATAGAAAAATGGCAGTCTTTTAAATACTATTCATGGAAGGAGGGAAGGGAGATTGGGGGTGGGGAGGAGTGCTACCTCTTCATATAGTAGGAGAGTAGAAACTAGGAGATAGTGGATATTTCACATAATCAACTCCTCTTACCTTTCCAGAAAGTAGAAAGAATGTCATGAATAAAAGAACAATTAGAAGAGTATTACTTTAAAATAATGGGAATATTTAACTTTTCTTGGCCTCCAAATCTATAACAAATACGAAGACTTGTTTTTTCCCCCCTCCTAAATTGTGAAGGCCTGCTTTCACACTAAATTTTAAGATCAAGAGAGCTTTTGCCTCTGTTCCTTTTAAAAATAGTTTTCACCAAGGTTCTTTCTGAGAACTGAATTTATAGGGTACTTCAACTTTGCTTTTGCTGTCCAGTATAGCAAAACGTGTCTGAGCTTGAATATTTGAGATGTTCAGGTCCAAAGTCATGTTGGTTGACTGAATGGGAAATTTTTTCTTCTATTCATTTTCAATTCTGTTCATTTAATGAATGCCAGCTATGTGCCTGGTAGGTGCTGGGGACACACAGGTGAATATAACAGCTTACAGTTCACTGAGAGAGTGAACAATTTACCATAGTGTTGTGTGCTAAGGGACTGTAATAACAATTTGCAGAAAGTACTTTGGTGCATAAAAGAAAGAACAAAAACATTTTTGTGTGTGTGTGTAATGGATGGTGAGGTTCTAGGTAGTAGTGGTCTTTTCACTGTGTGGATAAATGGATTTAAAACAGGTCATACGCAGGAACTAAGATAGCAGTGTAGGTAAATGTGGTACTCACATCCTCCCATAAGCACATCAAAATTACAACCAAAATACAGAACAACCATCGTTCAGAACCGCCTGAAATCTGGCTGAATGGAAGTCCTACAACTAGAGTTAAAGAATAAAGCACATTGAGACTGTGCAGAGGTACGGAAGTGGCTAGTCTGACACCTGTGTGTGGCATGTTTTTAATCTGGAGGGATATCTTGGCTATGGAGGCCTCCCATGAGAAACAAGCCCCACACAAGATCCCCTCAGCCCAGGGTTCCAGTGCTGGGAAGAGAAGTCCCCGTAACTTCAGGCTATAAAAACTAGCGGTGATTATGGCTGAGTGACACGGAGGCTGCCGGAGACCCAAACAGTTCCTCTTAAAGGCCTGGCGCACTGACGTACCCAGACTCACTCCCTCTGAGCTCCAGCACTTGGGCAGCAACTTGAAAGGATCTAGGGCAGTGGTTCTCAACCTTGGCTGCACAATAGAATCACCTGGGAATCTTTTTAAAATCCTGATTTCTGGGCCTCATCCTCCAGAAATTCTGTTTCTTTGTTATGGGGTGGGGCCACAACATTAGTAACAAAGAAACAGAATTTCCGGAGGATGAAGCCCAGAAATCAGGATTTTAAAAAGATTCCCAGGTGATTCTAATGTGCAGCCAAGGTTGAGAATCACTGATCTAGGGACATACAGGGAGGAACTAAATTGTCCGGTATCAGAGCAAGAACTCAGGGGCAGGTTTCTCCCAGACAGAAGTGCTCACAGAGGTCATTGTTTCTATGCTAAAATCCCTCTCTAACTCCCTCTGCCACCACAGAGCTGATTGGCAGGCACAAAATCTGAGTCTCCATCAACCTGGACCTCACCCTCGTGATTCCCTGAGACCTTGCCCTACCCAATTTTTAGCCCCACCCAAGCTGTTTGCAGCAGCTTTTCCATATGAATCACCTGTCCTGGCTTAAGCTTCAGACTTTCCTAAAACCTCTCAAACAAGTAGCAGCTGGACTCAGCGTGCCCCATACCTCTCGATAAGTGGTCCCAGTTCCAGCACTAGCAGCAGCCTGCCTTGCTTCACAGTTTGCACTTTCCTGGGAACCTTCAAGACCAACACAAGTAGTAACCATCTGCAGACCGCTCTGTAGTTTGTGCTGGGTGGCCCCAGGCAGGGCACAGGCAGTGGCTGACTTTGTACTTCGTGGAAGGCCCCAGATCCAGTGCACTCAGTGGACAGTTTCAGACCAGGTCATATTACAGTTCTTTACATCCATAAGCGACACACTCAAGGGGCAGACTTGGAGAGCACCAAAGCCCCCTGAAGCAAGTCCTGCTCCATAGGGGTGTCTCCTGGACATCAGCTCTTCTGGTGTAGTCAAAGCTGGTCCTTGCAGCCAGTTGGCCTGGGGGGTCAGTTCCTCCCGGTGGTGCCAACAGTAATCAAGGCTCAGTTACAACAAGACAGTGCACACAGCCCACACAGGGGCACACCTAGAGTGCCTGTTCAGGTGACTGTGGAGGCTGAAGCCACTGAGCCCTACAGGGGCTCAGTCAGAAATCAAGCATACACTAACTGAAATGAATAATTTACAGGGAATCAACAATAGAGTATAGGATGCCAAGAATCAAATCAGCAATTTAGAATATGAGGAAGCAAAAACACCTAATCAGAAGAGCAAAAAGAAAAAAGAATCCAAAAATGTAAAGATAGCGTAAGGAGCCTCTGGGACAACTTCAAGTGTGCCAACATTTGCATTATGGGGATGCCAGAAGAAGAGAGAGAGAGCAACATATTGAAAACCTATTTGAGGAAATAATGACAGAAAACTTCCCCTACCTGGTGAAATAAATTGATTTACAAGTCCAGGAAGCACAGAGTCCCAAACAAGATGAGCCCAAAGAGGCCCACAATAAGACACATCATAATTAAAATGCCAAAGGTAAAAGACAAAGAGGGAATCTTAAAAGCAGCAAGAGAAAAGCAGTTAACCTACAAGGGAGCACCCATACAATTGTCAGCTGATTTCTCAACAGAAACTTTGCAGGCCAGAAGGGAGTGCAAGAAATATTCAAAGTGATGAATAGCAAGAACCTACAACCAAGATTACTCTACCCAGCAAAGCTATCATTTAGAATTGAAGGTCAGATAAAGAGCTTCACAGACAAGAAAAAGCTTGAGTTCGTCACCACTAAACCAGTATTAATGCAATGTTGAAGGGCCTTCTTTAAGAAGAAGGAGGAGGAGGAGAAGGAGGGGGAGGGGGAGGGGGAGGAGGGAGGAGGAGGAAACTATGAACAATAAAATGCCAATAAATACATACCTGTCAACAATGAATCTAAAAATCAAAATAAATGAATAAGGAATCTAATGAACAAAATGAACTGATGAATAAAATAGAACCAGAGGCATGGAAACATGGAACAGACTGATGAATCTCAGAGGGAAGGTGGGAGACAGGAAGAGATTAAACAAAGAACTTCTTTACATATATATGTGCATTACCTATGGACACAGACAATAGGGCGGTGAAGGTCTAGGGTGGGGCGGAACCAGGTGGAGGGGAGCAGTGGGGGGAAAAAGAGGGACATCTGTAATCTCAACAATAAAGATTTAAAATAACATAAAATAAAATAGTTCATAAGATACCAAACACTCATAACATAATTGGCTAGTTAGATGGTTTTCAAATTTTGGCAATATAAATAGTGATCTAATAAAAGAGTAATATGCAAATTGACCATCACTCCAACACACAAGATGGCCACGCCCTTGTGGTCAAAGATGGCCACCACAAGATGGCCGGCAGGAGAGGGAGGGCAGTTGTGGGCTATCAGGCCAGCAGGGGAGGGCAGTTAGGGGCGATCAGGCCGGCAGGGGAGGGCAGTTAAGGGCAATCAGGCTGGCAGGGGAGGGCAGTTAAGGGCAACCAGGCTGGCAGGGGAGGGCAGTTAAGGGGCAACCAGGCTGGCAGGGGAGGGCAGTTAGGGGCAATTGGGCCGGCAGGGGAGCAGTTAGGCGTCGATCAAGCTGGCAGTGGAGTGGTTAGGGGGTGATCAGGTTGGCAGGCATAAGCAATTAGGGGCAATCAGGCAGGCAGGAAGGCGAGCGGTTGGGAGCCAGCAGTCCTGGATTGTGAGAGGGATGTCCGACTGCCCGTTTAGGCCTGAATCCACCGGGATCAGGCCTAAACGGGCAGTCAGACATCCCTCGAGGGGTACCAGATTGGAGAGGGTGCAGGCTGGGCTGAGGGACACCCCTCCCTCCCGCATGAATTTTGTGCACTGGGCCTTTAGTCTCTATATAAAAAAATAAAATAGATCACACAGGTGATTAGAGAGGGAGAGAAAGGGCATATTTGGCAGAGGAAATTGCATGAGCTAATGGGTTTGTTAATTAGATTATGTATAATCTACATGAGATTATATTATGAGTAAAAATTAAAATTTCACAATATAGGCAGTGATTCTAAGTTTGAAATTGTTAGTCTTTCCTGTGTTTTATCACTAAAATACACATATTCATAATGTTCTCTCAGCCAGAGTTTAGAAATTAGGCCAACTCATCTTGGACTCCTCCTAGATAGCTTCATGAGTAGACTCTAGTCATTTTATCTTTCAGCATTCAATGCTACTTATTAAATTCAAGTCTTTTGTGTTCAGTAGCATATAAGTTGAAAACTTAATAGACTTACTACTTGCTTTATAGATGGTGATTTTCAACTCTCTCCCTAGATTTCAAACATTTGTTTAAAAAATTCTATAGGTTTGCCTTAGCTGTTGCTCAGTGGTTAGAGTATCAGCCCATAAACGAAAGGGTTGCAGGTTCAGTTCTGGTCAAGGTCAGGTACCTCGGTTGTAGGCTGGGTCCCCGGCCTGGTCAGGGTGCAAGTGGGAGGCAACCAATCAATGTGTCTCTCTCACATCGATGTTTCTTTCTGTCTCTCCCCGTCCTTTCCACTCACTCTAAAAATCAATGGGGAAAAAATATCCTTGGGTGATGATTGACAAAAAAAAAAAGTTCTATAGGGTTGATTATTATAAGAGAAAAATAAAATAGTGGTGGACATAACCTTAAAAATTGTCTAACCTACCCCTTACATTTTATATGTAGGAAATTATGGCCCTAATTGGTTGAATGACCTCTCCAAGTATATAGCCCATCTGTAGGCTGGGGCTGGATGAGGAGGTAGGGATGTGTAAATATCAGGTACTCTTGACTGCCTAGGGGTAGGCTTTTTCATCTGGTTAAAACTCATAGTTAAGGTATGCCCAGGGTTTGAGTAGCTCATAGGTCATTCTTCTAATATTTGCTGCAATTATGGATTAGAAAACTTAATCTGATTAAGCTAGATTGAAGTCAACATGGTATATGGCCAGAATCAGGAGAACTACCACTTAGTAGTAGAACATTAACATCATAGATCATAGCTTCCATCTCTGAGTTTCCTTCTCCCTATCTGTAACAAGGGGGAAAAGAATATATATTTTATTGAGTGGTAAAACTTTTAAGTGTAAAATCTGTTAACAGTGTTTGGCTTTTAATTGCCATCAGGTGTCTTTTCTTTTTTTATATATGTGGGTATGTAGATCAAATGAAATCATAGACTAGAAATCACTTAGAAAGTTTCACATTATATACAAATGAACATGTATATTAAATTAGTTTCCTTCTCTTCATTATGTCATTCTTTCCTTTATAACTAATTTGTTGAATGGCAATACTACTTTATTATGATGGTTAGAGAACTTAATATTTGCTTTACTAAATCCCATGATTCTCTAGTGAATGAGATAGTGTGTGTTCTGTATGGGGGAGGAGAGATGATAGAGGTGTGTTGGTAGGTATTCTGAAAGAAACTTTTCAAGGACGTTGCAACCTCAGAGAGACAAACTGACCCTGATCTAATAATGCACTTAGAGACAGTAAAATGAAAACATTGACCCAAGAAGTATATGGGGGTATGGTGAGAAGATTTATTTATCATGTGGAAGTCAATAGTAAGCATATTTTAGGAATAAAGAGAAAGGCTATAATTGGGAGTGGAGGTTGAGTGAGACTATGCCGGGAGCCGGTCCATCCTTGCTGTTTCAAGGGACCTGGCATATATGGCATACTGTTCTTAATATGTTTGCTCACCTTCTTGGCACTATGTGTTTTAACCAAGGTCACCTCTCTGAGAAAGGTTGTTTCCCCAGGTAGGGATTTTCCCCCTGAAGTTAGGGAGGGAATAAAACCCCTTAACTAAGAGCCAGGCGGGTAATTAATCACTTTAACTACGAACAATCATGCTTAAGCTACATAATCTTTACTCCCTGGAATGGAGATAAGAAACGCCCTACCCTTTGGAATAGAGATTGATAGGATTGGAATCAACTGGTATAAATACAGATGTAACAAGACAACAGGACACAGAACCTAGACACAGAACCTACCCAGAACCTAGCGAGAGAACATGGCAAAAGATCCTGGACAGAAACTGGACACAGAACCTAGACACAGAACCTACACAGAACCTAGGGACAGAAGAACTTCGCTGGAGAGAACATGGCAAAAGGTCCTGGACAGAACCTGGCTACAGAACCTGGCTGGAGATCCTAGACAGAACTTGGCTGGAGAACTGGGTACAGAACCTGGCTGGAGACCCTGACAAGAGAACTCGGCTATGATGATCACCTGAACGCTGCCTCTGTGTCATTCCTTCTTCACCGACTCCGTCCACACCTTTGGGGACCCCTGGACCTGCTGGGGTTGGACCCCAGCAAGATTAGTCTTGACTAGAGATATTAAAGTATTTTGAGAAAATCACAGTGCCAATAAGAACAGAGAGTAATGATAGATATATACAGGATATTTTGATATTACCTACATGAAATTTCACCTATAAGGGGAATATGCTGGGAAACCTCATAAAATGCTAACACCTCACCCTGGCAGTCCTTGTAAATATAGTATCTTCTTTCCTCCTTTAAATACCTTTTTGGCCATCCTGTAAGAATTTGGTTGTTTTTAATAGCCTAGCTTTGAATAAGGCCATATATACTATCTCACAACTCTCCTCTAATTAATTTATGCCATTCTGAACCTCAAAAGTTGTTTATTAGTTGTACTGGGATTTTGTTGTCATAGTTCCAAGAGTTACATTCCCAACACAGCTGGGACGGAGAGTGATGCTGACTGTACAAAGCTCTGTGTGGAACCCACTCCATCCCTTTCATACTTTCCCCCTGTCTGCTTATAAGTGTGTCTATTTTAGGACAGAAACAGGTGTGAAGCAGATGGGAGGGCAGTCTCAGTGAAACACCTGCTCCCTGATTGATCTCCAGGTGTGATTCAGGCAGTAACTAAAAAGGAAGTTGACTGGAAGTATGAATAGTCTGTCACCTCACTGCCAGCGTAACTAGAAAAGCACACAGTAATGGCCTGGGGTGCTGAACAGTTTGGACTGACGCTGCTAAATACTTCAATGCAATGAAAGAACAGCTTCCTTTCAGAAACATGTGTTCCAAGTTGATATACTCCTACTGCTTCTTAGAAACTCTGAACCTAGTAGCCACCCAGAAACCTCTTGTCTTGTAACATCCTCGCCCCTTCTTTCCCTCCTTTCTTTCTGCCCCTCTTCCTGGATTATCTTTTCTACTCACTTTTCCCTTTGTCAGTCTGTTAGTAGCAGGGAAGTGTGGGCAAAAGAATGGTGATTTGTTCAAATTCTTCTTTGCCCCACATATGAAATGGGTATTGCTGAAGGCAATAAAAATGGTTGTCTGTATAGGTGGTTTGATTTGGACCCATCAGCCTTCCGATTCGTCCAGGAAGGGGAAAGGGTGGACTAAATGGGAATGTACTCTTGCTTTAAATGATTTCTCATTTGTGTGATTTATTAAAAAAAATTGTTACACCAAATAAGGGCTGCTAAAAAGTATGTGTTCTATCTAATTGCCACCTTAACATCTTTTTCTAAAGTGGGTTAATAAAGTCCTCGGGCAGTTACAGGCCACTGTTAGAGATTTTATCACTTCCTAGTGCTCTAATGGTTATACTTCTTTGAACTATGAATGCTTGATCTGCATAATCAGTTGATTATTGTTGTTACTAAGTATTTACAGGACTTCAAAGTAGTAAATAGTATACAAAGCAAATATACTACCTTTCCTCCACGAACTAAGCAAAATAATTCATGAAGGTGAAGCTTAGGGCAGGGATAACTCTGCACTTGAGGGAGAAATAAGGGCAGGGAGGTGGAACCCAGGAACATTTTGCCATTGGTCATTTTGGGAACATTTAACTAGTCATTGTATTTCTTAGGGCTATCTGTAATTTTACTTCATTCAATTGAGGTTTATTTATTTAAAGATAATGTGGTTCCAAGAAGTCTGTTTCCAGGGACTACAGTTTGAAGCTCCTGTTACCTTTAAAGTATGTCCTGACTCCTGAAGATTAACCATCTGGCTAGGATAGTTGTTGTCCTTATGATCAATAAAGATTGATTTTGGAGTGATTTATCCTGAGTATTAACTGCTTACAACTGCATAGAAGAGGCAGTGGTACATGTTTGGCTCCTGTTCAGCTGGGGGAACTTGAGCTTCCTTAGTCCTTTCAGAAAGCCTGACTAGGAGGTTGGCATCGTGGCAGGAATGTTTTAGTTAGATTCAGGAAGTCAGGGTACAAATGTCAGAATAATTTAGATTGACAGACTAACTAGATTATTAGTTTTCTTTTTTAAATATACAAACTGTGCTCTAAATTATAATCCTATTAAATACATTATTTAAGAGACCTGTAGGAAGTAATAAAACTTTCAATAAGTTTTTTATTTTCTTTTTATTTCCCCATTGACCTTAATTTCTCAATTTTATAGTTTTTTAAAAGCAAAATTTTACACTGCAATATATCCCCCATCTCCCCAAAGGAAATGTGGTCTTTAGCTACTTTGATACCCTCTGGATGTTTGGGGATATTTTCTCTCAAAATCAGAACTTGACTAGAAAGAATCATTAAGTAAATGATTATTTTCATGTGGATTTAAGTATTTCTCATTGAGTAAGTATATAGTAAATTTAGGGTGCATTAAATTAAAAAATAGTTTAACGCTGACCAAAGTGAGCACTTTGTAAGCATATGTTTGATATCCTATAGCTCAGTCTTGTCATATGATGGATTTGGGCCAATCTTTTCTCTTGGGAATACTGTTTTTAGGTGTGGGTATTGAGCCAAGGGCCACTTTAGTGTTTTGTATTTAGAAAAAACTCACTGTTTTTATTATCATCCACCGTGGAGATAATGAAAACGTATAAGTACAAGTACTTTCACTTTAAAAAAAAATTGTGTTTTATACCCAAGTGTGATAACTAACCTGTGGTAGTTACTCTAAAAACAAAAAATCCTGATGTTTAATTTTGAGGGTGTTTTATGAATAACTTGTGGCTTTTGAAAAATAAGATGCAATAAAATATTTCAGAATCTAAGACATTTTAATCAGACTACTGCGTTAATTTTGGTCTGATTGTAAGGGAGACAAGAGTATGTATTCGGAATTTTGGAATGACAGTTTAAGTGGGTTTCTTCTTATTTTTCTCAGTATACACAAAATTCTTGTTTTTTGGAGGGAAAATGCTTTATACCAGGATGGGAATAGAGATATGGGAAAGTTTCTTTCCTTTTAAATGGAAGAAGGTAGATTTCTCAGTGTAATACTGGACTTCATTAACTTCTGGGTGTTTATCCAAAGAAAATGAAAGCACTAACTTGAAAAGGTACATACACTCCCATGTTCATTGTAACATTATTTACAATTGCCAAGATATGGAAACTACCTAAGAATCGTTCAGTAGATGAATGGATAAAGAAAATGTGTGTGGGTGTGGGTGTGGGTGTGGGTGTGGGTGTGGGTGTGGTATGTGAGCACAATGTAATATTAGCCATAAAAATGTAATCTTGCCATTTGCAACAACATGGATGAACTTTGAAGGCATTATGTTAAGTGGAATAATCAATCAGAGAAAGACATACTGTATAATTTTACTTATACGTGGAATCTAAAAATCACACAAGTAGAATCCAAGCTCATAGATACAGAGAATAGATTAGTGGTTGCCAGAGGTGGGGATTTGAGGTTGGTGAAATGGATGAAGGGGTACAAACATATAAAATAAATGAGTAATGGGGATATAATGCACAGCATGGTGACTGTGGTTAATAATACGGTATAGCATATTTGAGAGTTGCTAGGAGAGTGGATCTTCAGCGTTCTCATCAAGCTGTGGTTGGTGTGGCTCAATTGGTTGGAGCACCTATATGCTGAAGGTTCATGGGTTCATTTTCCCGTCAGGGCACAAGCCCAGGTTGTGGGTTCGATTTCTGGGCATGGGTTGGGGAGGCAACCGATCCGTGTTTCTCTCATATCAATGTTTCTCTTTCTATTCTCTTTATTTAATACATGAGAAGAGTAGAGGAAATAGGAAATAGATATTAATGGCTGAAAGGAGAACAAGTTGCCCAGTCTTTCTCTGCCTTATCTTACCTTGAGTGCTGTACGTCATCTTTTTCTTTGGAATGTGGCTGAGCCACAAGGAGGACTGAGCATCCATGGGTTGAGGAGAGTCTGGAAGTGTCCTTTTGCCTGAATAGGCTGGTCAAGTCAGTAGTGTGATGACCACATTGATGACTGTCATTGTTAGCATTTGGTGTGTGATCATTATCAGTATCCCAGAACATGTGCTGGACATCATTTATGTGACAAATTCTTTACTCAGGAACACTTTGAGCACTTTTAAAATTTTAGCAAAAGCACTTTTTTTTTCTTTAAGCAATTTGTGTTCATTGTAGAAATTTTAGAAAAACCACTTCCCCACACACCAACCAAAACAAAGAAAATAAAAAGTCATCTGTAATTACACTGCTCCAAGATATGGGTGAAAATGCCTTACTAAGTTTCATCCATATTTTGAACAGATGACCTGTCTGCTTTTCTTTTATCACCATGTACTTAGGAAAAAAGTACTCTGATTAATCATTTTTAAATTTTTATATTTTAATTTAGATTTTTAAATGAAGGTTTTACTTTATAGTAACATATTTTTGTTACTATAAAATTTTATTTATTTTCTTAATGCTCAGACCAGTTTAACATACCTTTCCTGACTTCTTGGAATGGGGAGTATTTAGGTACATAATAAGCTAGAAATTGTATACGTTCTTTATATCACAAGTTATATATATTTTTACTGTTCTGTTTATGATGTTAATTGAGTACATTCTGACTAGACTTGTTTAGACTATAGTTCTAATCATCTAGGTCAGTAGTCCTGGACCTGCAGCAGCAGCATTACTTAGGATGATGGCATGGGGCCCAGCAGTGTGTTATAACAATCCCCCCAGGTGATCCTGATGCATATTCCAGTTTGAGAAGCACCAGTCTATATGTTCCACATACCATATGTTCTTTCGTCTAACATGCTTCTTGAGTGTTTCCTCCAGGACAGTCCTCTGTGACAATGATGCCAGAGACCTCTGCTGTTGCCTATGGTGTCACAGATCTCTGCTGCTAGCTTAACTCATAAGAGAGGAGTGGACTTTTAGAAATAGTCTTTAGTTAAGTTTAAAGTATCCTGGGCTTGGAGCCAAAGCATTTAGTCACTTATGACTTCTACATTGTAGGCTGGTATTGCTTGGAAGAACCCATGAGTTCCTTCATTTGACATAGATACAGGAGCCTGGCCTATAATTCCAAGCAAGGGCTGTGCTGGATCCTTGGGTTGCAGAGATGAAAGATGGTGCTCTACCTCCAAGGGTCCTATAACTTAGCAATGTTTACCCAAGTGTCTGGATCTGTTAATCTGCCTCATTCTTTTAAATCACTTATGTATTGGTATGGAAAGATTTAGTTGTACACGGTTATCATTGTATTTTAGAAAACCCATGTTTCTACCAGGCTCGCTTAATCCTAAGTGTGTTCTACCACCTCTCTGAGAATTCCTGTAAAAAGGGGAGGGTGATGCCCACTTTGCAGAATTAAGTCTGTTAGAGCTTGGGAATGAGATACAGCATTAGGAATCAGCTAGGGCCAAAATGTGGTGCTCCTGTTGGGGTTGAGGGGTCAGGCTGGAGCTTAGGGTGTGGGTGGTAGAATCTGACTACTGAGGTCTGCATTCTCCCCTCCCCAGCCTGAGCACACTTTTCTCTTTACCTCTTGGCTCTGGTAAACAAAATTAGTCTCTTGAGTTACTCCCTCACCCCCACTCCTAAAGCAAACAGCCAAGCATTTTTGAAGGTTGTTATGCTGTAAGCAACAACCCAGGAAATAAACTGGTAAAGGGATTTTCAGTCTCCTCTCCTGTTTAGATCCAGGCCCTGGGAAGTAAGACACAGGTGTTTAGAGCTGCTAAGTTAATATTTGGGCACCGTAGGGCTCTGATAAACTTAATCTGCACTTCAGAAGTTGGAGACCTAGGTGAAAGGCCAAGTTTGGGGGCAGGAGAGAGGGAGCCCTGAACTGAAGGGGCAGCATTGGGGCTATTCTGACAGCAAGGGAATCTGGTAGAGCTGGCCTTTTAAAAAGGGCAGAAGGCTGGAGCTGCTTTGCTTGTATTAGAAAATGTTGACATCAGAGAAACTGGCATAAAGTGGAATTTAACAGATTGGGGCAAATAATTTAAATTCTCAAGCGCTTTGTGGCGTTACAGTTGTTAAAGTAACTCAAATTAGTCTACCTAACTTGTTTATTACCTCTGTTTATTACCCACCCAGAATCTCAGTCTGGGCAATGGTTGTTTCCCTCAGTTCTGAAAAATTACCTGATGGTGATGGTGGTGGTGGGGAACCCTTAGTACTTCAAAATTTGGGATGAAATGGAATGATGTGATTATAAACAAAATCTAGCACCACCCCCCTTTAAACTAGTGCTCCTAGTTGCCCATTGCAGGTCGCTAAATTAGTGGATAAGTGTCTTTTTAGAAATAATCTATAATAATAAAAGTGTAATATGCTAATTAGAGCAGACGTCCTTCTAGACATCCTTCCTTCTGGGCAAAGCTGCAGCAGGCGGGGGCTGCGGCAGAGGTGGCAGAGGCCCCTGGTGGCCGCGGCAGCGGCAGCGGCAGCATGGGCCAAGGCCCTTGCATGAATTTCGTGCATCGGGCCTCTAGTTTTAAATAACTGTCTAATGCCATTCAGATCTAACAGTAACTCTTATCTCGTGGATCTTTGTATGAAATGGTACAAGAATCTACATTAGTGAGAACAAAACCGACACTGAACTGAATGCCACTGGGAACTCTTGGTTGGGCCCATCTAGTGCATGCTTCGTAAATTTTTATGTTGTTTATATGTGTGCTGTGGTTTACAGTCTGGTCCTTGCATTAATTTGCCATTGTCTTTCAAATATTAATGAAGTGTAGGAGTGATTCTATTCCAAGCAGGCATTTTTAAGGTAGACTTAAAAGTAAAGCTTTTCCTTTAAAAAATAATTTTCTGAAAGACAGAAACCACGTCATTAGTGATTGCCAGCAAAATCTCCTAATATCTTTCTATGAGCTGTTTAAGCTTAGTATTAGAAATTAGGGCTAGAGGATTTAATTAACCAGCTCACAGGATACAGTCTCTTTAATTTAGGATTTCCCTTTGAGAAAAATATATAGTTGAGAAGGACTATCATATTTTAGATAACTTGGGTTTGAGTTGAGTTTATTGTCTCCATCTTGGGCCCTTAACGTGTCAGTACTGCTAACTGGAAATTAAGCACAATTTTAATTAAAACATAGTTGTTGTTTTTTAATGGATGGTTGCAACGTGTGGTGAGTTGGATTTTGTGTGCTATAGTTCTCAGAGTTAGGAAAGGTAAAAGTTAGGTTTTGGGGGCCAATGATTAATTCATCTATTTTACCAGGGACACTTAATCAGGTATTGATTACTATACATTTAGCCAGTGTAGTGGGTTTAGTTAACCAATGAATATACTTAGTTATGAGAGTGTTAAATGTTAACACTTTTGCATTGTTTTGACTTAGCTTAGAAAAACACAAAAAATACTCTCTCATAACCCTTGCCACCCTTTTAGCCATAACATTACATTACCTTGGTTTCTGCCTTTAATTTCCCCGGGGTTCTTTTATTTAGGAAAAGGGTAAAAGATATATTTGTGTAGGTACTACACCAGTACTTCTGTTAAATTCTTTTTCAACAAAGAATATATTACTCGAGTGCTTCATGCACAGGCTGCATATTTGTCTGAAAAGAATGTGCCCTGAAAGTAGTAGTTTTCAGTGTATATTTATTTTATGTCTATCAGATTATTTTAGCTTAAAATAATGCTTTGAGTTTGAAACCATTTTTCAGTTAACTGAGCACATACAAGCACAAAATGGTATATTTTGAAACAGTTGTCTTTCCAGTCTGATGTGGGTCTCCTTTAAAATGCAACTAAAATCTAACCTTAGATATGGAAAATAAGCTCTTAAGGAAAGCTTATTTTATAATGTCAGTGAAGAAATAAATATTTGCTTTCCAGAAACCTTAATTAATTCTAATTAATGTGAAATTAATGTAGATGATTTGAGTATGTGCTCATGCGTGAGAAATTTGCCCCTTAAGTGTTTCTCTGCTGAGTCTTATTAACTACTGACCTGTAAGATCCAAGTGCAAATGATGTTATTTCAAAGATGATTTGGCTAAAAGGAGTTATTTTTTCCCTTTCTTAGCAGTGCATTATAAATAGTTCTTTATCTTTCTGATCTCTTAATTATTGAGGACCTCACAGTCCTTTTGCTTACTAAATGTACACTCATGAGAAAGAGTTTAAAAGTCAGTAATGTCTAGATATAATTATGGGAAAAAAAAGTTTGATCTTGTGGACACCCTGAAAGGGTCTCAGAGATCTCTGGGTGTCCCTGGACAACACTTTGATTAATTTTAAAAAATCTCCTATTTTCTGGTTTATCTGTATGAAAATAACACTGACAAAATTAGCTATTTTGTGTTGACAGAACTTAATAGGAAAAGTGGGGAAAGAGTGCTGCATTGAGCAAAGGTATAGCTGACTGAAATTTTTTGGTTTTGTTGTCAAACAGCAATTATCCTTCTAGTATTGCCCTACTCACCTCAAGCATTCTCAGTAGCCAAGTTTATTTTCTAAGACACGACATCAGTGAGACCCTCCTCCCCCCTAAATTCAAGTAGCATAGAAAATAAAAGTGTTATGGATGAAGGGAATGTATCCAGTACCCCTCCCCTACTGCTCCAGCTGGGAAGGGAAGGAAAGGGAAATAAAATTTAATGAGCACTTTTACTATGTGCCAGGTGCTTTACATATGTTATTTCATTTTAATCCCAAAATAACCCTAGGAGGTATTTCTAGCCACATTTTGCAAACAAATAGAGCCAGAGACGGAGATGTTAAATAGCGTGTCCAGAGCACTCAGTGTTTAAGTGACAGAGCCTGAACCAAGTCAAAGTCTCTCTATTACCAAGGCCTATACAATACTGTGCCCATGTTTCTGCTTTGTTTTTCTTCAGATTGATAATGTGAGTATTAATGTTTTATTGGGCTCAGTGGTAACATGAGGATAAAACAGTTTGACTGCCCAATGAAGTTTGTTCTCATGGGATTAACTATCTTTGATAGATTGTTTTGTAAAGTCAAATAAATATATTTATAAAAAAAGGTTTAGATAATTTCTTCAGTTTTTGTTATTTGAAAAGAAAACATCATCCATGTTTTTTCATAGACTGGAAGATTGCCTCTTTTTGTGTCCTCTATTCTGTTATATAGACCAGCTAACTATGTCACAGGAGATTTTGCCTATAACACCTGGTCACCAGGGTTTGTCAGAACTCCAGAAAGGCAGAATCCATGCTCAGGAACATTATTATGTTTCAAGTCATCCAGTACCTAAGAGATAAGACTGGTTTGGGGTGGAGAGGAGGGTGTCAGGGAAAGATGTCTTACAACCCTTTAGGGATTGTTGAGAGGAATATTCACCTTGCTTCTCTGTGCATGCTCTGGTATGATTTAAGACCCACAGAGAGTGTACTGATGGAATTTCAAAGAACGTTTTTCAAATTGGAGAAGCCAATATACATGACTTTACTATTGTGAAGTAAAGCTAATGGAATTACTATCTATTTATTGACTCAATATTGCATAGTCTTAAAAAATAATATACCAGCTGTGGTTTACATGTATTTATGTAACTTTCCTGTTTTTAAAGTAAAGCTTCTCGTCTCTAGCAGCAATAGAGGTGCAAGTGACCTGGGGGCAAATAATTTTCTTTGAAAAAGGCTAGTAGTATAGGAGAGGAATCATTGTGGTAGCTGATAATGGAGAAAAGTAACAAAAAGTCCCACATAAAGAGTACTGCCACCTGCAGTTGCCTGTTATAGGGAGTGCTGCTTCACTCACTTGGTAACCTCCTAAATGGTCAGATGATTAGGGCAGCACAGAAGTATTTCCCAAAAATGTTTGGAATTCTTAATGGAGTTTGGGTACATGAAAGATAACCAGAATTATTTGGAAAATGAATATTCATGAAACTCCTTAATCTTTGATGATATCAGATTAATGAAGTGTTACTCTGTAAGACAAGTATATGTTCATGTGTGTCCTGACATATTTCTTAAATTGGTGGTCATAATCTAAAGTAATAAAAGGGTAATATGCAAATTGGTTGGGACACCATCACAGTAATGACCGATCAGCAGGCTGCATGTGCAGCAGGCGTGGTGGGTGGGGACTTGCAGCGTTGGGGATGGGGGCAGGGACTTGCAGCATTGGGGATGTGATGGCGGCTGCCACTTGCCCAGGGTCAGCCCTGGGCAAGCGACTGTGGGGACAGGGGCGGGGGCAGCGGGCCCCCCAGAGGGAGGCCTGTACTCCCCACATGGCGGTGGCTATGAGCGCTCCCGATGGCCACTGCTGTTTGCCCAGAAGGACCACAGGTTACTTCTGCCAAGTGGCAGCAGAGCCGCTCTGCAGGGAAACCTCTGCACCAGCAGCAAAGGCAGATGAGCGAGGGAAAGCCCAGCAGTGAAGGCAGGTGAGGGAAAGTCCAAGCTCCATAGCTAAGAGCTCCTGGCCCAGTCACACCCCACCTTGGCCTCCAGCACTGCGGGTCAGGGATCCTGAGAAAGGCAGCTCCTTCCTGCAGCTCCTCAAACTCCCAGGCCGCCTCCATCGCCCCTCAACACCCCTCGGGTCAGAGTCAGGAATCAGTGGAGGCCTCCAGGGGCCCAGACAACCAATGTAGGGAATTTCCTCTAGTAGCCGGACCCAATGACTCAACCTGGAGGGAGACCCTGCAGCCAGGAGAACCCTGGAAGACGCGGTCTGCCCATCACTGGATGAGCGCACCCAATTGGTTAAGCATGGGGAAGCTCGTGGCCTATGGCTGCTGCCGCTTGCCCAGGGCCGGCCCATTTCTCCGGCAAACTGCCGATGGCCGCTGCCGCTGCAGGGGCCCGAGGCTCAGGCAATGAGGGCCAGGCGAGGCTCAGGCAAGCCGCAGTGGCTGCAATGGCTGAGGCTCAGGCAGCCGGCAGTGGCAGCAGCAGAGGCATGATGGGAGCGTCACCTGTCCCTGATCACAGTGTCGCCTCCCGCAGAGGGAGGCCAGACTGCGGCTTAGGCCTGCTCCCCGTGGGGACATCCCCTGAGGGCTTTCTCCCCCCCCCCACCCCAGTGCACGAATTTTGTGTCTGTCCATCCGACTGGTAGCTATGACACACACTGACCACCAGGGGTCAGACACTCAATGCAGGAGCTGCCATGATGTGCGCTGGCCATTTAAAAATAAATGGCACCACAGTCCTGGCGTCAACAAACCAACACTCGGCTTTCCCCAAGTGAGACACAGGCCCAGCCACCACCCCGGAGCAACACCCCACCAAATCACAGCCAATACTGCCAAGACCCTATGGCGTAAAATGCGGCCCACAGCCCAACCAAGCCCGGAAACAGTTGCTGTGGGCGCCTGGTAATGATGTCACGTAACAACACCTGGCTTTCTCTCCCTAGCGACTAGCATCCTTGGAGTTTCTTCAGCCCAGAAACCCAACTTGCTTTATAACCAGGTGCAAACACTTTACAGCTTAACCAAATGTTTGTGAAGCATTTTCCTGTGCCTCATGTCATTTGATCCTCACAGAAATCCTGGAGTAGGTAGATAGGAGACTCAGTAGAATCCTATTTTCTTTTCATTAGCAAGATGTGAATAGCGATATTAAAATAATTTCTTCTAATTAATTTCCTTTCAGTGTGCGTGAATCCGTGCACCAGGACACTAGTATTTTATAATTTGCTTTGCTTTTTAAAAAGTTTTACAATAGTAATAAATGTTTAATGAAATTGTATGATAAATTGTATATGATACCAGGAATCAATATACCTGACTTACTTTTGACTGGCACAGATCACATGAATGAAGAAGTCATTTTTGCAAAACTTTTTGAGGGCTTCATCAGTTTTCCTAAGGGCCTCTTCTTTTATAGTTAAGTCTCTTGAAGTACTTGTTAATAGCCTTAATGACAGTTTAAATACTAAGTACTCTAACTCTTGAATTCTCAATTGTCTTGGCTTTCTTTGCCTGTGTGTGATTGGAGAAGTTCTCCAACATCACTTTGGAGGAGATACAAAGATGTTGACTTGGTGGTCAAGAAGAGACATGAGAGTGTTAACCTGGGAGAGATCGATTTTATAAATGGGCAGTTTATGACAACTATTTATTGTAGTAATAACTGGTTTCTTTGTACACATACATATGTGACAGATGGAAAACATTTCTTGCACTAAAATGCACAGTATGTTCTTGGAAACTTTTTTGAATTCGCTCTTATGATCCATTGATTTTTTTGTCTTATTTGTGCCTGTCACGTGGATTTTTAGTTATTATAGGCTTACAGTACATCTCATCTATACTAATAAAAGCATAATATGCTAATTAGACTGGATGTCCTTCTGGATCTCCTTCCAGACGGCCTTCCAGACAAAGCTGGGGCTGCGAGGGAAACCCGGGTCCCAGGCACCTGCCAGTGGCTGGAGGGAAGCCCAGGTCCCCGGTGCCAGAGGGAAGCTGGTGCTGGCAGCCGGGGGAAGGAAGGCCTACTCTCGCATGAATTTTGTGCATTGGGCCTCTTAGTATATAATAAGGCAAGACTGCCCTTATTCGTTTTTGAAATGTTCATGGGTATTTACTTTGTAGTTACTTTTTCCTCATGGGAAAATGCATTAACATTTTTAAAAAATATGATTGGATTTACTTTGTATCTTTTCTTTAATTATCGTTTTTCAAAAAACTTCTTGACTAAAAGAGTTAAAGGAGACTGGAATATTCATTCTGAAACTGTGGAAGAAAACCAAAATGGATAATCTCTGAAAGAAAACTCAAGGTTATCTATCATATTACAATTATCAAAATTTCTTATTGTGAAGCAATAATAGTAACTTCTTTTTAGAAAATACTTTTTAAGTTGATTAATTTGGTAAGAATTATTATGGCACTTTTCTCTTCCCACTAAGTGTTGCTGAATATGACTGATAAGGTCAAATTACATTACTCTGAAAGATTTCTTGTAGTTGAATAGGGTTTCTTCCAACTCTCTGGCTTAATTACCCTTCCTTGAAGAGGGAGTAAGCGGGGTTCAGATGCCCCACATTGAACTCTAAGTGTCATCTGGCCACCATTCTCATGCCACATCTCTGCAGCTCCCCAGAGTTCCCACATGGTGAAGAACCTTTGTGAATAAAGGGGAATCTAAAGAAATGGTGGCGGGCCGAAACCGGTTTGGCTCAGTGGATAGAGCGTCGGCCTGCGGACTGAGGGGTCCCGGGTTCGATTCCGGTCAAGGGCATGTACCTGGGTTGCGGGCACATCCCCAGTGGGAGATGTGCAGGAGGCGGCTGATCGATGTTTCTCTCCCATCGATGTTTCTAACTCTCTATCTCTCTCCCTTCCTCTCTGTAAAAAATCAATAAAATATATTAAAAAAAAAAAAAAAAAAAAGAAATGGTGGCGGGCTCGGTGGATTTTATTCAAGTAGTATAGGTAGTGGAAGGCTGAGAGCGAGCAAGGGCTTTATTTTTTAACTTCGTTTCTTCCAGGCACTTGATTCCTTAGGTAATGTGACCTGGAGTTCCTAAAGGGGTCCCATACCCTTAAGGTTTATCCTTGGCCTCTGAATGTGGCTTTCAGGGAGGGAAGATGGAACTAATTGGCTGTACAAAATAAAATTTAGGATAACCTTCCAAACACAGTAAGGGAAGAGGCATGAGGAGGAATTGTCCCCTGGCCAAACAGGCCAGGACTGACAGGTGACAGTGGTGATGGAAGGCAGTTTTTAGTTGACTGTAAGCTGTAGCTATGGCTCTCCAAGGGGGAATTGTTGCCTGTGTGGAGTAAATGTCTCATCTCTGGACCATTATTAGCAGTGTCCACGTGGCTGTCGGTCTGGGAGATTGTGGAGGATTCCTGTGTGGTTCTAAGTTTAAGATACAAGGCCTCTAAGGCCCCTTGCCACTTGGTGATTTTTTTATGCCTGTGTGTGTGTGTGTGTGTGTGTGTGTGCACGTGTGTCTGCGTGCATGTGCGCGCGCGCACTCAAGCATGAGTATTTAACAACTTCTGTACCAGCTTTAACTCTATAATGTGAAAGAAAATAGTCGTTATTAGCTACTTAGGTATGGTATGCATGAGATTTGTTGGGCTTTGCAGTTCCATCAGCAGACACTCATTGCTATATTGGGGGATATGTATGCATGCTATAGAAAGGATTATTAATTAAAACTTTTTTTCTGGTCACTGTGAAAGGGAACCTCCTCAGAGTTGCAGAGTTGGTTGAAGTAGACTAGTGGCTGCCTAGAATAAAGATGGAGGGAAAGGAGGAGTTTGTTGAGAAGAAAGCTGAGCTGGCCTACTCTACTTTAAAAAGTTAAAAAGGAAGAACACCACTGATCTAAGGAATTTTTATCCAGTATTCCACAGATTTGGAGTAGAGTAATGATGGCTTATTAGTTCTGTAATCTATTTTCTAAAGGAATTATAGTGATATATGCAATAAGTGCTTTCATATGGCTCTGTAAAATATTTCAGATGTCTGTTAAATACCATTTATTTTTTACCTTTAAGACGTGGGAGTAGGTGTAGGGTGGGGTTTGAGTGGCCTGAATGTATTTACTTGAAAATAAAAGCTGTCATGTTTGTTTCTTGCTGCCATGAAGTACTACACATTTCAAAGAATTAGAATATTTCATAGCATTTGAATACAGAAGCTAAAGTCTCTCCTCCCTTTCTTTCATTTAGGTTTCCACTTGAGTGGCACAGTAACAGAACCTGCAATACAATCGGAGCCAGAAACTGTTTGCAACGTGGCCATCAGCTTTGATCGTTGCAAGATTACCTCAGTGACCTGCAGCTGTGGAAACAAGGACATATTTTATTGTGCCCATGTTGTGGCACTGTCTTTATACCGCATTCGCAAGCCAGATCAGGTCAAATTACATCTTCCCATTTCAGAAACTCTCTTTCAAATGAATAGAGACCAACTACAAAAGTTTGTACAGTATTTGATCACAGTGCACCACACAGAAGTTTTGCCAACCGCTCAGAAATTAGCTGATGAAATTCTATCCCAGAATTCAGAAATTAACCAAGTTCATGGTGAGTATAGATATTCATTCTGTAGATTTCTTCTGGACTTTTTTTTGTTTATAAGTTCAACTCCTCATAAAAATGAATTAAATATAAGTTAGATCATCAGCATTGCTCTTATTAGATAGCAGAGAGAATTATAAGTGTGTGTGTGTGTGTGTGTGTGTGTGCGCGCGCGCACGAGCGCACATGCTTTATATATTTATTATTGATTTCAGAGAGGGAGAGAGAGATAGAAACACCAATGATGAGAGATAATCATTGATCAGCTGCCTCCTGTGTGCCCCCCCAACTGTGGGTTGAGCCCACAACCCAGGCATGTGCCCTGACCAGGAATCGAACCGTGACCATAGGCCAACGTTCAACCACTGAGCCATGCTGGCCGGGCCTACGTTTGTTTTGCATTTTAAAACAGTTCAGTTTTTGGGAGGCTCCTGGGGTTCGAGGTGGCTGGCTATTCTCTTTTTTGGGTAATCACGAAATAGCCACCTGGAAATTAATTCTCAATTCTCACAGGTATGGAAGCAGACTTTCGTTAGAGCTTGTCCATAGTTATAAGTTAGCTGGCTTATATAAAATGTCAGAGTGGTAAAAATCAGGTTTTTAAAAAATAAAGTGATTGAAGCTTTTGTTAGCTATAAAAAATTACTAGATTTATCTGTTCCTAGGAATTTATATTCTAGCCGCAGGGAATGGTGGGTGTAACCTTTTCATTTTACATATTTTAATTCCACAAATGGTTAAGAGCACAGCCTCTGGGTATCAGGCACCCTGGGGCCCTGGAGTAGGGTGGGTGGGTTTATTTCCCCTTCCCTCCTCATGGTCCAGCCTGGGGCAGCCCAAGGATGACTGGGAAACATGGAAGGGCCGTAGTTCTCCACTGAAATGTACCACTGCTTTCACTCCAGTAAGCCTTGGGCCAGGGTGTGTGTGAGGTCCGAGCCTTTCAGCCCATGACCCCTGAGTCAAAGGGCACCGGCGGGTTTTCCCCAACTGCTGGTGGAGGTTAGGGAGGCCAAGGGAAGGGGTTCAAGGGGTCTGACCTTGGCCTCCCCCCCCCCACCTCCCCCTCCCAGGTTGCTGGGCTGCTCCAGGTCTCTGAATTCCAAATGAGAGTAACGATAAAACTATTTGTTGCTGCCTCGCTGTTTTTGAATTGTCCTTGGAAAGGGTCAGAACCTCGGAGAGGGGATTGGGGCTCTCAAGGTTGCACTTGATCCCGATGGTGTTCTGCTTTAGGGTTTTCATTTGAGACCAGGACCCTGCTTTCCAATGGGCTTTAATTCAGGGTGAGAAGAGGCTGAAAGCCAGGAAGCGGTTTGTTGAAGGATTGATGAATCCCGTATCTCTTCTGCTTTGATAGACTTCCATGAGGTGTGGGGGTAGCAGGACCGAGTCTACATGTATTGGTAATGCACTAATCGTATTTTTTCCACCAAGACTCAAACCCCATTGAGGCATGGAAGCCTGTTAAGCTTCCTGTCCCCTCTGGCCCTCTGAGCCACTCCTGTTGCCAGTCCACAGGACTTGGGGGGTTTTTGTTATGCATTGGGGTTATCTAGGGAAGAATTTGAGACACTGGAGACTACTTTTAAATTTAGGTTAGTTATTAAAATAATTTTGTTAGGAGGAAGTATTCCTTCATTGGTGGAGTTCAACTAAAAAATACCCAATCTCTATTCCAGAAATGCCTCTTTCACAGTGAGAAGCAGCTCCCTTGAGGAGGTGCAACAAGTGGGCTGGAATTACCTGAAGAGGTCAGAGGGGGAGGCGGCCCTCAGCCCCAGACCCAGTCAGCCTGCTGGGAGAGGACAGAGAAGAAAAAAAAAAACACAATTCAGTTTTGTGCATTTTACTAGCTACCACATAGCCTTTTATGCTTAGAAAAATATTTCATTTGTTAAAGCTTGGCTTTTATATTTGGTAAAATTTCATCAAATACTAGATATTAGTTGTGGAAAACACTTATTTAACCATTTTATTTACCCATGTCAACTGTTATCAGTAAACTGACTTCTGCATGCTCAGAATTTTTTTTTCTGTTTTCTTTAAAAATTTATTTTCCAAGGCAGAAAGTTTGTGACAGAATGCCTCAAAGTAAGAAAATAAATTATTTTTAGAAAAATATTGCAACTTGTTTATAGAGAGATTAGGATATGGCTATCATGAATAAGACATCGCCAAAAGGTTTTCTTTTGTACGTTGAACATGTGATTCCATTTATTTGTAAACACATTTACCAATTATTTATTTTGTGCATTGCAAATACGTTGACTCAGAAGAATATATGCACAACTTTTCACAAATAGACATATCACCTATTTCATATATATTACATTAGGATAGGATAAATAATATTGTTAAATTAAAGGTTGCTGTGCTTTTAAAACATTTAAACATAATTTCTGAAAGTTTTAAAAAAACATTTTGAAGACTGTGACAGTCTTGAGTAAGCAGTTTAGGGGCCTAACATTTTTACATTTCTTTAGTTGTATTGATTTGAGATACAGGGCCAGTCACTCAGTCCTATTGTTTTAGGTTTTCTTCAAAGTCATTACTTGATATATAGCAAATATAAATGTTTAAGGAAAGCAGTTGGAGATCATTTCTTAAAAACTTTAAATTGTGAGATATAACACACAGAAAAGTGCATAAAATACAAATTGCAGATTAACAAAGCAAACCAACACCCAGGCCAACAAATAGGCCACTCTCAGCACTGTCCATTAGAAATATAAGAGCCACATGTGTAATTTGAACTATTCTAGTAGCCTCATTTAAAACTAAACAAGTAAAATTAATTTTAATATGGGTTTTATTACCTCAGTATATCCAAAATATTGATTCAACATCTTCATATTAATATCATAATATTCATAAGTATCAATTCAACATAAATATTGATATATTTTACCCTTTTTTCATATTAAGTCTTTGAAATCTGGTGTCTGTTTTACACTTTCAGCACATCTTAAATCACACTATAGTCACATTGCAAATTCTCAATAGCCACATGTGGCTAGTGACTACCTTATTGGGCAGCACAACTCTAGAGTGTTCTAGGTACAAGAACAGCACTATTGTCCATTCCACTGTTAATAGACCTTGTTGTTTTGAATAGAGCTGCTCCAAGCATACTTTTACAAGTCTCTGGGTGCCATAAGATATTTTTAACATGGTTTTTAAGTCAGGAAAACCGGCATAGCCATGTTTCTGTTAGTACTCCCCATATCAGGCTCAGCTTTATTAAAGTAGCTGTCTTAACGTGTGTAGAGCGTTTTACTTGGTAGAGTCTACCAATCTATACTAATAAAAGGGTAATATGCTAATTAGACTAGGAGACCTTCTGGGAGATCTTCCAGACTTCCTTCTGGGCAAAGCCATGGTGGCGGGGCCGAGGCATAGGCAGTTAGGGGTGATCAGGCCGGCAGGGGAGGGCAGTTGGGGGTGAGCAGGCCAGCGAGGGGACAATTGGGGGTGATCAGTCCAGCAGGGGTGGGCAGTTAGGGGTGATCAGGACAGAAGGGGGGGCAGTTGGGGTTGATCAGGCTGGCAGGCAGAGGGGCTAGGGGCGATCAGGCAGGCAGGCAGGTGAGTGGTTAGGAGCCAGTGGTCCCAGATTGCGAGAGGGATGTCCGACAGCCAGTTTCAGACATCCCTCGAGGGGTCCCAGATTGGAAAGGGTGCAGGCCAGGCTGAGGGACACCCACCCCTGTGCATGAATTTCGTGCACTGGGACACTAGTCCTATATAATAAAGATCTAATATGCTAATTAGACCGGCCTGTGGAACGACCTTCCTGAACGACCAGTGGGCCGGGGTGGCGGGGCTATGAGGCAGCTGGGGCAGCTGGGAGGGCCGAGTCCTTGCATGAATTTTGTGCATCGGGCCTTTAGTGTTGAATAATAGCATTGTAAACAACTCTGCCACAGAAGTACCTTGGACCCACCCAGACCACATGTACTCAACGACTTTTGCAAGTTGGCTTCTGTTGTCATAGCGTATGTCTCAATCTTGAAAATTCAGGCCAGCTAACAAATCATTTCAGAGATTTCTCACGAGCCCTATTGTGGCTTCCTACTAAATTGTTCATGGAGGCAGAAGAATCTATAATAATAAAAGTGTAATATGCTAATTAGACTGGACATCCTTCCAGATGACCTTCTAGGCGAAGCCAGGGCTGCGAGGGAAGCCCGGGTCCCAGGTGCCTTCTGGTGGCCAGAGGGAAGCCCAGGTCTTGGGTGCCTGCCAGTGGCTGGAGGGAAGCCTGGGTCCCGGGTGCCTGAGGGAAGCTGGTGCTGGCAGCCGGGGGAAGGAAGGCCTACTCTTGCACAAATTTTGTGCATCAGGCCTCTAGTAGGATCTAATATGTCTTCAAACTTCTATGCATTCTCTTTTTTTCATATATATATATATATATATATATATATATATATATTTTTTTTTTTTTTTTTTTTTTTTACAGAGAGAAAGGGAGAGGGATAGAGAGTTAGAAACATTGATGAGAAATAAACATCAATCAGCCGCCTCCTGCATGCCCCCAACTGGCGATGTGCCTGCAACCAAGGTACATGCCTTGACCAGAATCGAATCTGGGACCCTTCAGTCCACAGGCCAACACTCTATCCACTGAGCCAAACCAGTTAGGGCTCTTCTTAATTCATTAGGGTCCCTTTGTTCTCTGTGTTTTAGTTTAACCAGAAGTCCACACCAACAGTCAGCTGTTCATTCTGTATTTGTCTTCCTTGTTTGGATAGCAGCCTCCAAAGTTTCATTTCTTAAAAGCTTTTAAAATTCATTTCTATGTTGAAGTTGTGGGACTAATGAAACAGTGTAAACTAAAGTTGGGTGCAGAATGTGTTCACATGGCATATTTCTTTCAGAGTTTCTAAAATTGGAAGAAAAATATATCTAAGGAAATATCAAGTGCAGAATGCAGGTTAGCTTTAGACTCAATGTGATTTTCAAGTAACTTTTTTGGATGAGAGCAGTGAACTGGAGCAGTTTCTCTCACCAGCTTTCTCTTCATTAATTTATCATCAGATTTCTCCCAGCCTGGAAATGGGCCAATTACATGAGCTGCCTTCCTACTGCTTTCCATTCTAGTGACAAGTGGTAAAAAAGAAGAGAGGTAGGAAGTAGGCCATGACCTTAAGTGATGAAATGGGAAATCTGCTCCCTGGAGGGTCTTATTGTAACTGTTAAATTAATGACTTAGTAGGGATGGGATTAAAAGTGTTTTTCAGTTATTTGACTACATGGTCCCATTGCCTCCAAACATCGTACATAAAGCATTCTTTAACCTGTTTTTAAAAGCAGTACATTTTTGTATGGTTTTGTGGGTGTATTTTTTCTTTAAGAAAGATGGCTGGAATGTGAATATTGGGAAGAATATCTTAAAGACAATAGGTTTAGCTTATCCAAATTTATTTTAGAAAAAGTCCTAATTTGTAAGTAAATGCAATTTGGTAGTAGATTTTTTGTTTTCCTAGTGAACTTATCCTAATGCTTCTCAAAATTCTATTAGTTGCTTTTCATTATTTTGAATATTTAAAAAAAATCTATATTTTTTTATTGAAAGGGTGAGGGAGAGAGCAATAGAAACATCAATGATGAGAGAATCATTGATCAGCTGCCTCCTGCACGACCCCTGCTGGGGATTGAACCTGCAGCCCCGGTATGTGTTCTGACGGGGAATTGACTGTGACCTTCTGGTTCATAGGTTGACACTCAACCACTGAGCCACACCAGTCAGGCTGAATATTTTATTTTTAAAAGAATTTTATCCTGAGGAATTAAAAACTTCTTCAAGTCTATTTCATGTACTTTGTTCCTCACAATTTTCTTATAAACTAGACATTGGGAATTTGTACCTGCAGTAGTTTCTAGATGAAGAAATGGGTTAGTGACCCATCTCAAAGTCACAAGTAGGCAAGGCAGTTGGAATGTAGATTTAGTCACCATAATAGTTCAGTTCTTATTAGTAGGCTTTTTTTTTACATTTCATTGTTTCTATAAAATTTTCCATGTTAACTTTGATTATATTATAAAATTAACCACTGTATGCTAAATAGTGGCTGTAAGATAGTAAATGTTAATGGCTGTCCAGAGAAATTGCCAGTTACAGTTTTGTGTTTTTTTAAATATATATTTTTCCATCACCATTTATCACCCCTGTGTCCTCCTCCTCCCCTCCCACCCTCACAGTCACCACACTTTTGTCTGTGTCCATGAGTTCTTTATCTTTTTTCTTTTTTGCTGAATCCCTCCATCCACCCAACCTCACCCCTCCCTGACCCCCAAGCTACCAGCCTGCTCTCTATCTATGAATCTGTTTCTGTTTTGCTTGTTAGTTCAGTTTGTTCATTAGATTCCACATATGAGTGAAATGATATGGTGCTTGTCTTTTTCTCTGACTGGTTTATTTCACTTAGCATAATGCTCTCTAGGACCATCCATGCTGTCCCAAAGGGCAATTTTTTTTTTTTTTTTTTTTTTACAGCCGAGTAGAGTAGTTAGTATTTTATTGTATAAATGTACCATAGCTATTTTATCTACTCATCTAGTGATGGAGGACACATTGGCTGCTTTCAAATCTTGGACACTTTTGCATTTTTTTAAATATATTTTTTATTGATTTTAGAGAAGAAGGGAGAAGGGAGAGAGAAATAGAAACATCAATGATAAGAGAGGATCATTGATCAGCTGCTTCTTTTACACCCCACACTGGGGATCAAGCCCGCAACGTGGGCATGTGCCCTCGACCAGAATTGAACCCAGGACCCTTCAGTCCTCTAGGCCAACACTCTATCCATTGAGCCAAGCCAGCTAGGGCCAGTTTTGCATTTTTTTTTAAAGCAAAATTATTTACTCTTGGTTTTATATTCTAATTAAACTTTCCAGCTTCCATACTCTTAGAAAAGAGGCTGGTGTCTTTGCTAAGTACTTATTTAGGAATTTGCTGATTTCTCAGTGCTTACTCACTTTTTTAGTCACTTCAACTCAGCCTTTTCTGGCACTGATGGTGAAACAAAACTGGTGGTTGATATAATTAGCAAATATATATTCTATAGGAGAGAATAAAGACTAATTTTTCCTCATATGTAAAATGCTCATTATCTTCTCTAACAATTTTGTAAGAATTTTAATGATGTAACATATGCATATATAATAACAAATAATCCTATCTAATAAAAGAGAAACATGGTAATTAGCGTACATCCACTACCCTTCCCATTGGCTAATCAGGGCGATATGCAAATTAACTGCCAGCCAAGATGGCGGCCGGCAGCCAGGCAGCTTGAAGCTAACATGAGGCTTGCTTGCTTCAGTGATGGAGGAAACCAACGTTCCCCGCCTGCCTTGCCGGCCTCTGAGCTTGCAGTTTGAAACATTGTTACAAATATAGAAGCTAAACAAAACCCCAGAAACCTGCTTTCAGCCTGCTGGGATCTCAGAGCTGGAGTTGATACAGTGTTTCGATTATAGAACCCAAACAAACTAGATACCTGCTTTCAGCAGCAGAGGCCTCAGAGCTGGAGCCAAAGCTAAAGCTGGCCCAGAATAAAAAAGAAAAAGAAAAAAAGGAGCGGTTGGGAGCTTCAGTCACCCGCCAGCCTGAAAACAGCCCTCAGCCCCTCACCCAGACTGTCCAGGCACCCCAGTGGGGACCCCCACCCTGATCCAGGACACCCTTCAGGGCAAACCAGCCGGCCCCCACCCATGCACCAGGCCTCTATCCTATATAGTAAAAGGGTAATATGCCTCCCAGCACCGGGATCAGCAGAGCCGAGAGGCCTCCCAGCACCGGGATCAGCGTGACGGGGCAGCGCCCAAACTCCCTGATCACCCTGCGGCTCTGTGTGTGACGGGGGGCAGGGCCACAACCTCCCTATCCACCCTGCTCTGTTTGTGACAGGGGAAGGCGCCCCAACCCCCTGATCGGCCCTGCTCTGTGCCTGATAGGGGGGAGCTCCCCAACCCCCTGATCGCCCTGCAGCTCTGTATGTGACAGAGTGCGGCGCCCCAACCCCCTGATCAGCCCTGCTGTGTGGGTGATAGAGGGCGGCGCCCCAACCCCCCCGCCCCCACGGGCCCTGCTCTGTGTGTGATGGGGTAGAGCCATAACCTCCCCATCGGCCCTGCCCTGAGTGTGCAGTGGCGGCACCCCAACCCCCTGATCGGCCCTGCTCTGTGGGTGATAGAGGATGGTGCCCCAACCCCCTGATGGACCCTGCTCTGTGCGTGACAGGGGGGAGCTCCCCAACCCCCTGATTGGCCCTGCTCTGTGTGTGACAGGGTACGGAGCCCCAACCCCCCTGATGGGCCCTGCTCTGTGTGTGACTGGGTACGGAGCCCCAACCCCCCTGATGGGCCCTGCTCTGTGTCTGACAGGGGGCAGCGCTCCAACCCCCTGATTGGCCCTGCTCTGTGCGTGACTGGGTACGGAGCCCCAACCCCCCTGATGGGCCCTGCTCTGTGTCTGACAGGGGGCAGCGCTCCAACCCCCTGATTGGCCCTGCTCTGTGCGTGACTGGGTACGGAGCCCCAACCCCCCTGATGGGCCCTGCTCTGTGCGTGACAGGGGGCAGCGCCCCAACCCCCTGATTGGCCCTGCTCTGTGCGTGACGGGGTGGTGCCGCAACCTCCCCATCGACCCTGCCTTGAGTGTGACAGGGGGTGGTGCCCCAACCCCCCAATCGGCCCTACCCTGAGTGTGACTGAGGGTGGCATCGCAACCTCCCGATCCAACCTGCTCTGTGCATGACAGGGGGTGGCGCCCCAACTCCCCAATCGGCCCTGCTCTGAGCCTGACCAGGGGCTGCACATAGGGATTGGGCCTGCCCTCTGCCACCCGGGAGCAGGCCTAAGCCAGCAGGTCGTTATCTCCCGAGGGGTCCCAGACTGCGAGAGGGCACAGGCTGGGCTGAGGGACCCCCCTCCCCCCCAAGTGCACCAATTTTTGTGCACCGGGCCTCTAGTCTATAATAATAAAAGGGTAATATGCTAATTAGACCGGACATTCTTCCAGGCGCCATTCCAGATGTCCAGGGCCAGAGGGAAGCAGCCCGGGTCCCTGGTGTCTACCAGTGGCCAGAGGGAAGCAGCATGGGTCCCGGGTGCTGGAGGGAATCCAGTGCCGGCAGCCAGGGGAAGGAAGGCCTACTCTTGCACGAATTTTCGTGCATCAGGCCTCTAGCAATAGTAATAATATAACCTAATATAACCAAGTTTGCCTCCTGTTGCAATTTCTGTAAGAAGCTTCTCATAGTTAAGAAGAGAGAAGAAACCAATTGGGGGATGGATGATTATTAGAAGTCAGCTTGCTTTTCTCCGATTTTCTGGTGCATATTTCCTCTTTTACTTTTTCTCTTGTGCTCGTCTTTTAGTGACCTTTTTATGGGCTAGTCCAGGGGTGGGCAAACTTTTTGACTCGAGGGCCACAATGGGTTCTTAAACTGGACCGGAGGGCCGGAACAAAAGCATGGATGGAGTGTTTGTGTGAACTAATATAAATTCAAAGTAAACATCATTACATAAAAGGGTATGGTCTTTTTTTTTTTAGTTTTATTCATTTCAAACTGGCCGGATCCGGCCCGTGGGCCGTAGTTTGCCCACGGCTGGGCTAGTCTGTACTGGGCAGATGACAACAAAAAGTGACAGACTGAGGGGAGGCTGTGACATTGGAACAGTGGGGAAGGGGGTTTATTTCCAGGGCCTAACGAATCCTAAAAGTAGGCTAGACTCATCCCTTACTAACTGCCATATGCCCAAATATACCATCTCAGTCAGCCAGATGTAGAAGGGATGTATTCACATGTCCAGGAGGGTTGGCACATCTCTTTCACTTCTGATTTTGTGACTTTTTGTAGTAGTATTTCTGCAGAAATCCAGGAGGCGCCTGTGATCCATACTGCAAAGGTGTACCTCTTGTACTTCTACCCAGATGTGTTTGTATAATTTTCTTAGATCAGATATTCAATTTGTTTGAGAGTGGTTCTTACTTATGAAACGAACACCATCAATTCCATTCATGCTGACTGTCTCACTAAACTTAGCCTCTGAATGCCTCTGTCTCTCCATGTCTTATATATCAATCTATTCAGGCTCCCCCAGATATTACCAAACAAACACAAACTTATTCAGTCCCATGTTCATGTGTAACTTATGTGTAGTTGATTGTAAGCTCCATCAGCGTCAAAATTATGACCTGTGTATCATGGTAGCCTTCCTAAGGACAATATTTAAGAAGTAATAGAGCCATGCCTGGGTAGCTCAGTTGCTTAGGGTGTCATCCTGATATGCCAAGGTTGTGGGTTCAATCACTGGGCAGGGCACATACAAGAATCAACCAATGAATGCATAAGTAAGTGGTACAACAAATCAATACTTCTCCTCCCTCTCCCTCTTTCTCTCTTCCCTCCTCTTTAAAAATCAATCAATAAATTTTTAAAAAAGTAATAGGCACAAGCAATTTGTTAAGCAAAAAGTAGCACTTATTTTTTTCATTTCATTTTGTTCTTAGTATAAATTTGGAGATTTTTTCTTATAGACATACATGTTCCAAATCTAACATTGAGAGATAGTTGGAGTTGTTTGGAGGCTTCATGTCACATCTTTCTTCCTTTTGTTTTCCTGTGGATGGTCATATTCATTATTATTGCACTTGCTATTGCTATTGGCAACCAGTTTTTGCAAGTATCCTAGGGAGTTAATTTAGTTATTACAAGCATATACTTTATATTGTAGAACATTCTGACATTTGACAGTTGGTGAAACAAAGGTCTGATCAACTGGTGGTCAGTATAATTAGCAAATACATTCTGAAGGAGAAAATAAAGTTGCTTTAAATATATTATCTCAAAGTGCAGTAATGTGAAATTTAAAATTTTTAAAAATAAGACTATCTTGGAAAAATGTATGGTAGTATAGAAGTATGTGAACATGAAAAGACAAGTCCTCATTGGCTCCCCACTCCCAGTAGCTTCCTCCTCTGTCTCCAGTAACACCCTACTCCCCCAAGGCAACCACTGTTGACAGTGTGGTTTATGTTCCTTGAGGCAATTTTCTTTGTGTGCACACATATGTATTCTAAAAACAGTTTAGAAAACATTTTTCTGCAGTTTGCTTTTTCTCTCAATATTTGTGAATATCTTTTTATAAATTTTGTGTAATATTTTATAGAATGGATATATGTACCCATTAACCTACTGAATGATTTTTGAAGTTGTTTGCATTTTTTTCTGACTATATACAGTGCTGCTGAGACCATCCTTTGTGTGTGTGTGTGTGTGTGTGTGTAAGTAATTTTGAATAATAATAATAGTAGTAAAAATTTCTTAGCAGTAGAAATGCCAGAGCAAGTGGTATATGCATTTTGAGTTTTAGCCTTATTGCCCATCTAGGGGCCCAGTGCACTAATTCGTGCACCTTGAAAGGAACTGTGGGCTGTGAGGCTGTGGTGGGCACAGGGGCGGGTCTCAGCTCTTCCTCCGCGCCCCCACTCAGTCCTTCCCGCCACAGCTCCTGGTCCCCTGTCTGCCGGCAGGACCACTCCCGCCACCACTCCCACGTGCTGATGGTGCTGGCCCCGCTCACATCCTCTGATGGCACGGAGCAATTGGGGCCGGCACTGTCGGCGGGTGCGAGCACCAGGCGGGACCGTGGTGTGCAGGAGCAAAGAATTTACAGTAACCACCAGAGGCTTGACCCGATGACAGCGACTGGCGCCCCACCTTGGTCTGGTGCCCCTGCTCACCTGCTCCACCACCCCGCCATGGCCGATGCCCACCATGTTCTGTGCTCTGCTGCCTGATGCGGACGCCCACCATTTTGCGCATGTCCCCTGGTGGTCAGCACATGTCATAGCAACCAAATGTTCAGTTTGGTTTTCCAACCGTTTGGCCTATTTGCATATTAGTGTTTTATATATATAGATTTTGCTCTAAAAATTAATAAAATATATAATTTTATATAATATATAAAATTAATTAAATATATAGATTTTACTCTTAAGTTTTAACTAAAACTTGATGATTTCATAGTATGATTTAAATGTGGGTTTTCTTAAATTGATGGAATATACAGTCATGTACAGGTGATACTTTTTCCTTCACATGAAAAAAATATATTATTTACCAAAAGAGGAATAATCTTAGAACTTAACTCTTAATTTGGAGGAGTTACATCTCTTAGGAGGAATTTGCTAGGGTAATGCAAAGATAGCCCAATACTCTTCCTCCTTTTCTTTTCACCTCCAAATTTTGCCTTTCCTTACATCCTGTAGTCATCCTTGACATTGCCCCAACTTTCATAATTTATAAAGGATTGCTACCAGCTGCAATTAGCTTCCTCAGCATCCCTCTCTCCTTTAACTAACCCTAAGTATCTCCATGTTGGCTGGATGAGCTTATACATGGGTTTCTTGTACCTCCCACTATAGGACTGTTCAGAGGGTTTAGGAACGTTAGAAGTTAGACAGCCTAAGTTAAAATAGTGGGGATAAGTAACTAATTCTCTTCAGGTCTCAGTTTTCTTATTTGTAAAATATGGACAATAAAGAGTGCCTATTTCATAAGGTCAGGAAGGTTAAAGGAGTAAATATGAGTAGTTCTTACCACCATTATTGTGATGTGGTAATTGGCATGAGTCTTCATAGGCAGTGATAGATAACTGAGGAAGATATTTGTGAACCAGTTTTTAAAACCATCTTTTAAAATAATCTGAACAACCCATTCTTGAAGAAGATTGAAAAACATTGTAGATATCTTTTAATAAATTTGAAGAGTTGGATTATGTAAAATTGAGACTTTCTGAGAACATTTCTTTTAAATATTTATATTTGTGTATCAAATAATTATTAATACATTTATTAGCTAATTAATGGAACATGATTTACCTGTTATGCACTCTGTTTATACTCTGCATTTTTAAATGAGCATTGGAGAATGTACAAATACTTCATTGCTCTTTGTCCCTATAAAAATACATGATTATTTCTGTACATGAATAAGTATATTATTGAACTTCTGAAGTAAATTAGATGATAATAAAAGATGAATAATACAATTAGATGAGAGGAAAATAATAGAGGAGGAGCTATAAACCCTGACAAGCCTATTTTAGTTCCCTGAGATATATGCTGATTACAGTGCTACTTCTTTCCTTCCTTGGCATTTAGCTGAAGGGAAGGTGGCTTGTTTAGGGAGCAGAGCTGGCACATGACAGGGCTCCCTAAGTCATTAGCTCCATGATAAAGAAATCAGGTTGTCCTCTAACAGCTTTTGGAGAGGATATCACACTGTATCATGGCAATAGAATTACATGGACTGACCATTGAGAATAGAAGGTGATGAAGGATCTGTCTGTTTCAGCTACCACAAAACTATAAATTGAAATTAGTCACTACTTTGAAATGAGGATTTAATTAAGAATAAAATTTAAATATTTTCTCAAGTGTTTTTATTTATTTGCTGCTGTTGCCCTCTCTAAAGAAAGGCTTTTTTGAGTCTGAATCACTTGAAGTTTGCTCCGTCTTGGTGCCAATAGTTGATGTCAGGATTTTGCCTTCAGCTTGTAAGATGTGTACTGGGGCCTTTGTAAACCACAGACTTTTATATTCCCTAGTTTTAACAGCAGGCATTACAATGGTAAGAAAGGCATTCTTCTATAGGTTCCTCAAAAGAGGCTTAATTCATCACTTCCGCAGTGCAGACATCTGCTGCCTCTATTCTGTCTATATAGACTGAACTTGACAATTTAATTTTAACAAAAAGAACACTGCTACATACATGTAAATAGAGCATTATTTTGGACAATAGAGTTACTAAAGCAGTTAGGTCACAGTTAAGAGGAAGATGTAAACTAAAAGCCGTTCACTTCTTTGAATTTGCTTCCCAACAGAGTAAGAGGAGAAGAGAAAGCATTAAGTTCCCCACTAGAAACCACAGCTATAGATAATGCCACATACCAAACGTAGCATAAGCCAGTTGTGAACATGTCTTAATAGCTCAGTTTAAAATTTGCAGAATGATTTGATGTTTCCTATTTCTGTGACATGAGACATACTTCATTCAGTGTGTCTCTAATGTGCTTCATATAGTACACTGAGAGGCCTCTGATGCTTTAGGACCCTGAACACTTTTCAATACAAAGAATGTGCCACCACGTCTAACATTCTCTCCAAATATAGAATTCTACCCCCTATTTTTATCCTGGCAAAGATTCCAATCCAGTAGGTCTGAGGTGGTATTTTTCACAGTGTGCCTCAAGAATTTTCATATCCACTTAAATTTGAGAACTGCAGGGAAAAGGGGAGTTTTGATACTGGGATAAATCAAACTAAATTAAGTAGCAGAAAGGAGAAGCTAAAGATTTGACAGTGGTTCTTCAAGTCTATGATTTCTCCTTTGCTTGCCTCCTATGGTATTACATAACCAAGTTAGGAGGGTAAGTCAGATCCACACTCCCCAGTTGGGAATGAGAGACAGTTAAACTGTTTCACTTTCTTCAACAGATGATTTCACTGTCCCTGAAGGCTTGCAACTTTGACGAATTAAGCTTTGGTAATAAAATGCTCACAAAGATTAATTATACAGTTATAAAAAGTTATAGCATTTATAATTATATATAAGAGTAAAAATATGATAGGTTTTAAAACACTTTACGTGGACCATTTAATTTTCATACACAGATTCTGGTTCTTGCCCAACTGGGGGAATATCTAAGAGTAAATGTATATATACATGAATGATGTTTCTCTCTGCATGCCTTTTTCAAAACTAAATGCTGAGAGATTTGTCTTTGATAACAGACGGCCATTAACAAGTACAAATAAATTTTGCAAATCTGCATTTTAAACAAGGCTTAGGCAACGCTTTAATGCATGCAATCAAGACATTAGGATTTGATTAGTTAAACTCTGTATCATTGAAGTTTAATAAATGAATTTTCTATTTTAAGGGGATCATCATTGTAGACATTTAATTTTCTGGTCTATAATATATATTATACATGTCTTACTCCTAAAATGTTGAGTTATACTTATAGTAAGGTTATATCAACTAGTTATCTTTGCTTGCATTGCAATGGCTAAGTGAGGATGTTTTCTACAGAGCCACATGAGATTTCTAATTTTTATTATCTAGTTAATTTTTTATCCCTACATTTTAGATTTTAGGGTTGAGAAAATGGAGACCTAAGGAGCTTAAGTGATTTTCTGGAGGACACGGTTTTTCTAAACTGAGCCTAGAACTGAAGACTTCTCAATTCTAATCCAGCATTAGGAACCGCACACGTCCTCGCAACTTGTGTGGAGACTTTATTAGCTTATTTGCAGTAAAATTTTGTCTTTGGGCCGTTTTTTCTCTGCGTTGCCCGCTCCCTCCCCCATTTGCTCAAGAAGTAAATTAAGTTTAGCCAGGCAGGCATGGCTCAATGGTTGAGCATGGACCTATGAACCAGGAGGTCACGGTTTGATTCCTGGTCAGGGCACATGCCTGGGTTGTAGGCTTGATTCCCAGTGTGGGGTATGCAGGAGGCAGCCGATTAATGATTCACTCATTGATGTTACTATCTCTCCTTCTCCCTTCCTCTCTGAAATAAAGAGAAAAAAAAAAGAAAGAAATGTTAATTCTAATACTAGTTCACAGCCCCCCAATAAAAACCACAACTTGATTTCCTTAAGAACTTGAGAAACATAATTTCATATATTTAGACATTTGCTGTTAGATGTCTTTCAAGCTGGACAAGAATAAAAATCTGTATGCATGTAAATTAAGTGATTCATTAAAGGCATTTTAAATCTGTCATATATTTAAAAAATATGATAGTGTTTTAAAATCTACTAGATTATAAGGAAAAATTCATTGTGTAATTCAAGTCAAATAAAAGTGATTCCTGATTATTATTCCTAGTACTTCTCTTTCTTAGTATGAAAAATACAAGAATTGAGTATATCCTGAAGTTTGGGAGAGTATCTGAATGTTAACCCATTTGCCACTTCAAGCCAAGAAGAAGCCTAGGATTTTCTCCAAACCAAATTAAAATCTACTTAAAATATCTGGATATTTCTGTGGCAAACAGAAACTCCAAGCCTCATAGAGCTCTGACCCAAGCAGCGAAGGGTAGCACAACTCCCTCACACCACAGGAAGTCAGCCCCCATCCCCTATGTCCTTCTGAGGCAGGACTCCTTGTAGGTCTGTGCCTGCAGTTTCCAATAGAAAACAACTTAAAAATCATAAAATTTGGGGAAATAACCATTCTGAGGGTAGAAATCAGAGAGAACAGTGAGGAATGCATAATCAGTACCTTGTCAGAGTTTTCTCTAAGAAGAGGATAAGAAGGGACATGCCAGATATCCCAGGATTTTAGGAAGATATTGGGAAGAGCTAAAATATAAAAGTTGAGACTCTATAGTTTAGTTGTTTGGGAAGTCTCTTCTGATGAATGCACGTGCCTGCCAGTCTCTGTGTGTTTCTGTGTCTGTCTTTTCCTAGAATCTAGGCAATTGGCTGGATTAGGGACTCTGAATCCCTGTGGGATACAGATGTAGCCCCAGTAAACTCTTCACATCATTGTTGTATCCTTAAATCTTCCTGTACAAGAGAGCCATGCTAGCAGATGCCTACAAACATCTGTGTCATTCCTTAAATTTATCTTTAATTTATGGTTCATAATCCTTGCCTTGATGCCTCCTGGATTCAAACTTTAGCTCCAAGGTTCTGGGATATATTCTTTTTTTTTTAAAAAAAATATATTTTATTGATTTTTTACAGAGAGGAAAGGAGAGGGATAGAGAGTTAGAAACATCGATGAGAGAGAAACATCGATTCGCTGCCTCCTGCACACCTCCTACTGGGGATGTGCCGCAACCAAGGTACATGCCCTTGACCAGAATCGAACCTGGGACCTTTCAGTCTGCAGGCCGACGCTCTATCCACTGAGCCAAACCGGTTAGGGCCTGGGATATATTCTTCCCCAGGGGGGAGAATAAGACTGGATTTGGCATTATGGCTGAGGATAAGTCATAACAACTCCTAACCTGTTTCTCCTCTCTAGAACAGGGATCATAATCTATGCTCATCTCTGGTGGACATTGTGAAGAGAAACTGAGGTAGTGAAATAAAGTGTTTGAAGACACTAGCAGTGGTTCCTGTTTGATACGAGTCATATGCATGCCTTTCTCCCTCCCTCTTTCCCCTTCTTCCTCCCAATACCTGATTGCCTGATAGTGACAAACACTAGCTAGGTATTAGGAAGCAGTTGTGAGCAGGGCAGATAAAATCCTTGCTCTCTGGGGGCTTAAATTTCTACCTAGTACCTACTTGGAACAGCTTTCTCTGCCTTCCAAAAGAGCAATCTCTCCTGCTCTTCTTAATAGACCACACATTCCCATTGCCATCCTTGCTGATTCTCTTTCCCAGCCTTTAAATGTTGGGCTTCGTGTTAGATGCTCTTTTTATCCCATACTACCTACAACAGGAAACCCTGTTGATATCCTGTCCTCTCTCTCGGCTATTTCAAAGGTACTTCAAATTCACCACATCTAAATGTGAACTCATGACCTAAACACTACCCCTCCTACCCCCAAACCTGATCCTGCTCCAGTGGTCTGTGTGTCAGTGAGTTTACAATATCTTGTCCAGTTGTTTAATCTAAAAACCCATATGTCTCTCAACCCTTGATCTCCCATACCTCACATATCCACTTCTTCAAGTCCTATTGATTGTCCTATTTAGTTCTCCATTTCTGTTCTCACTGCTGTTTTTCAAGCGACCACTTCATCCTTTGTACAGACCATCAAAATGTCATCCTCACTGTTCTCATATATTTTTGCTTTCCAATCATTCACACTTTAGAGTGATACTTTTTAGATACATAAATATGTTCACATGGTTCCAGAATTTGAGAGTAAGGTACTCAGTGAAGAGCCTCCTCTCCTCATGAAACTGTTATTCATCCTAAACATTCTTTCAAGATATTTTATGCATATGTAAGAAAATACTAACACACAAGCTGTTTTTAAAACTTTATTATTTATTAAAAAGATGGTGAGAATGGCCAGGGAGAGGTCAGTGGGAGAAAAAGGAGACATATGTAATACTTTATAAAGAATTTAAACCAAAAAAAAAAAAAAATGGTACACTATTACACTATATATAGTTTTCTTCACCTTGTTATTTTTTCCCAATCAGCAGTATATGCTGGATATCTTTCCATTGTAGTACATAGAGAATCTTCTCATTAATTTTTATGGCTGCTTAATATTTCATGGTACAAATATTGAAATTGATGTACATCAGGACAAAACATCTTTTACTGTCTAGAGCAGTGGTTCTCAACCTTCCTAATGCCGCGACCCTTTAATACAGTTCCTCATGTTGTGGTGATCCCCAACCATAAAATTATTTTCGTTGCTACTTCATAACTGTAATTTTGCTACTGTTATGAATCGTAATGTAAATATCTGATATGCAGGATGTTATTTTCATTGTTCACGACCCACAGGTTGAGAACCGCTGGTCTAGAGTATGCCATTCTTCCATTTTGGATAACCTTGTCATGAATTCCCATTCATTACTCTAAGGGGGGAAAACTGAGATCACTTGCCAGGGTTCTCAGGGTCTGGCCCTTCTTCTCTTCTCCAGGGTTGTCTTGTATTGCTTTTTCCCTTGTCCTCTACTTTGTTGTTCCTTGGACATGAACTATCTTTTATTTACTCTACATACCACATCCCTTCCCACCTGAGACCTCTGCAGGATCCTGCTCTTAGTCTCACATGCAGACCCAGACGTTCAATGCAGGAGCTGCCGAGCTGTGGTGACTTGGCAGTGGCAGTTCTCGGGTGACGCACCCAGAACCAGAGAGGAGGGAGCCCGATTCCAGGGTGTGTCACCCGAGAACTGCCCTCTCACAATCTGGGACCCCTTGGGGGATGTCAGCCAGCCGGTTTTGGCCCATTTCCCCACAGACCAGGCCGAGGGACCCCACACACCGCCCCAGGTGCTGCTGGCCAGGAAGGGACCACAGGAGGTTGGCTCCAGGGAGTGTCCACCTGTCTTGCCCAGTTCTGCCCTGCCAGCCACCCTCTAATTAATTTCTTTTCAATGTGCACAAATCCATGCACCGGGGCACTAGTTATTATATATATAGCTGTATGTGTGATTATTAGATTGATATTTACCTCATACACTAAAAAGTGTTTCTTATATAGTGAGTTGCAACCCCTAAGGGATTATGAAATCAGTTTTTAAAATTATGACAAGATCTTTAAAAAAAGGGAACTGGAATAGAAAATACCAGACCTCTTTACTTATAGTAAGGGTATTTTTTCATCATACTGTACTTCAGATTAATAGATAGATGTGATCACATAAGCACCCAGATACATAGGTGTATTGGTATGATGTAAATTGTATTTCTTATGGATCTTAGTTAAAAAGAGTTTGAAAGCCATTGAACTAGATGATAAATTCTGTGAGGATAGGAATTCTGTATATTTTGTAAACCATTCCATTCCCAAATCTAGCAGAGGGCACTCAGTATATATGCTGGCTGAACGAATGAATGAAAGCACACCTTCTCCGAGTGGTTTATAGACCTTCTGTCTTATTCCTCAGGACTAATGGATCCTGGTTCTAGGCAGATGTTAGTGATTATTTCCTTGGCCAATTGAATCTGCATTAGATCATTAGAGGAAAATAAAAGTAATAGGAAACAGTACCTACAAATGTATCTTTTTAAGGGATGAACCTTAAACTACTTAATGAAAGGGTTTTACATTTAAATTATTTTGTATTACTTATGAATCTTAGGCCTTGAAAACCATTTTATTTTATTTTATTATTTTATTAATAAATAATGAAACATAATTTTTACCTGCCTAAATATGTGGGTGATTTTTAATTTCTAAGGTAGTCTACATACAGGGCTTATTACATAGCTATTATCTTTTGTGTGTACTTCAGCAATAAAATATTTACGCAGTTTGGGAAGGTGATACTACAACCTGGTTTAGTACAACAGCTGCACTGCCTGTTCCCATGTGGCTTGATTTCCCTTTTTAATTTTCAGTTTTGTCAGCATGTAGTTTATACAGCAACAGATAATGGTGAAGGCTTCTTGAATTAATATAGTAAAGAGAGAAATACTCTGCTGAATTTAGTTGGTTTCATGTTTTTCTAAATCTTTGAAAAACATTTTCTTAACATGTCCTACACAGTAGAGGTTTATAAATATCACGTATTTACAATGAGACACTTTTGTGACTTTTTTATTCTTTAAAGAACTTGTAAACTCATCTCCAAAGGTAGACTCTCTGATCTTAAAAAATGGGAATATTTCAGTTCTAAAGTAATCTGCATTTTGGCTTAGCATAAATTAGGAAAATCCAGGAAATACAAGAATGCCTCTTGTATTTATTTTAAGTCATAAATTTGTATGTGTAATTGACTTGAGATTGGATTAAAAAGTGTTTAGGCAAAGAGTACATAATCTTAATTCTTTTCAAGTTTATTATCAGAGCCCTTTTAGCACAGCCTTTATCTAGCATATGTGTTATTTTTTCTTTTTATTTCTAGGTGCTCCTGATCCAACAGCAGGTGCTAGTATAGATGATGAAAACTGCTGGCACTTAGATGAAGAGCAGGTTCAAGAACAGGTTAAACTGTTCCTTTCCCAGGGCGGGTACCACGGATCAGGGAAGCAGCTTAATTTGCTCTTTGCAAAGGTATGATTGTTTATTTTTAAAGAAATATTCTAAATATATACAAATACAGCAGGTATCTTTTATATGATCATGTTTACAATAGTGTAAAGACTTGTCTTTTGAATATTTTTTTAAGAATACATTCTAAGTTAATCAATTAGAAACTTCTGTGTTCTAACACAAGTATTAATTTGCTTAGATGTCCTTAGACAAGATGCGGAATGCTTTTTTCTCAGTTCCTATTAATAAAATTGTGGTAATTTATACAATTTTGAAAAAACATTCCCATACTAAAGCCAAAATAAATACCTTAATGGTATTTAAAATGCCGTTTTGTCTTTTTCTAATTAATTTCCCCAGTATCTTGAATATAGCCCTTAAAAGGTGCTTTATATTTTTAGTTTAATAATGTCAGTATCTTTAAATTTGTTTTAAGAGCATAGACTTTGAAGTCATAATAGACCAGGGTTTAGATCTAAGTTCAAAATCTCACTAAGTAGATGAAACTTGGAAAGTTTTTAAAGTCAGTTTCCTCATCTGTAAAATTAGCTAATAGTAGCATATCTCCTCAAGTTGTGATCATGGTGTTAAATGATAATGGTGTCTAACATGTATTTGGGCCTTGGTAAATGTTAATTTTCGGCACCAAAATTTGATGACCTAAGAAACAAAGTTAGCTTTGTTATAAGTTCTGTGTGAGCAAAAGCTGTAACTGTTGTTTTATAAGAACTTTTAGTACCATAAACACAAATCTAAACATTGGATAAAATGCTTTTTTAATCATATTAAATCATTGTTTTTTCATTGGAGTTACAGCCATCATTACTGGTATTATATTCAGATTGGCTTTAAGGGAACAGATAATTGTACATTGATACTTTTGTTAAATAATCTTTCTAATACTCATAATAATTAAAAGATGTCTTTCAGTTCAGAAGAATTAGAGTAAACTCAGTTACTAGTTATGACCAAAAAATAGTATATTCATCATATTCTCTTAATAAAGACTTATTCCATATACCAGGGGTGGGGAACTTCCAGCCTATGGGCTGTATAAGGCCCACAAAATCATTTGGTCTGGCCCTGCCAAGGCATGAGGGGTAAGTTAATTAAATGTTTGACAAAATATAATAGGCTAATTTTTAAGCTGATAATTTTGTATGTCCTGAGAATGATGTTATAAATATCCAAATGGCCCTTGGCAGAAAAAAGGTTCTCCACCCTTGCGGCATATACCATACAGAGATTGCTAATTTTCTGATGATTAGATTAAAAAAATATACTTAACTCTAAAACTATTCCACACATGATTTACTCATCTTTAGTAACTCATAGACACTTCAAACTCCTTTAATGCCTCAGAGTCAACAGTCTGAAAATTAATTACCATTACGCTATAGATGTAGTACTGGCATGTTGGTTAATAGTACTGGTTTATATGCTTACTAGTGCTTATTTTCATTGCTATTTCTAGCCGAGTAATAGGTTAGAAATTTATCAGGAAAGAAAACATTAAATCAAACTTGATATAGTGGTAACTATTAAAGTTTTAGTATATTTAGACACACTGGAAGTATTTCATAGTCTCATGCCAGCAGAGTACCCTGTGGCCTAGTAGAAGCAATGTGAAAGAAGTGTTAGACTGGCCTTCATTAGTAGTTTTTAATCTGTATATGATGTATATATTACATATGACATATGAAGTAACATCAACTTCTAATTTTGGGAATGGCATAACTTTAGTATTCAGTAGAGTTAAGACAGATCTGGGTTCTGATTTTGTCACCATATATTTGACCCCTTTAACCCTTTGTACTTTAACTTGGTTTTATAATTCATAAAATGGGGGTTATAATCTGGCCTACTTTATATACTTGTTATAAAGATTAAACGGTAAGTATAAATGTAAAAAACTTTTAAGTATGATGCACAATAAATGGCAAGTCCTTCTCTTTCTTCCAATATTCATCTTTTCATGATTTTTTAGTGCTTCCATATTAGTAATAAACTCCTTTTTAAGATTACTGAAATAGCCGAAACCGGTTTGGCTCAGTGGATAGAGCGTCAGCCTGCGGACTGAAAGGTCCCAGGTTCGATTCCGGTCAAGGGCATGTACCTGGGTTGCGGGCATATCCCCAGTAGGAGATGTGCAGGAGGCAGCTGATCGATGTTTCTCTCTCATCGATGTTTCTAACTCTCTATCTCTCTCTCTTCCTCTCTGTAAAAAATCAATAAAATATATTTAAAAAAAAAAAGATTACTGAAATAACCTTCCTGGAAGCACAACCCTTGTGGTTTACTGTAGAAGTGCTCAAATTCTATAACCTATGAGGGGATTCCATCACTTGTCAGGGTACCAGCCTGAGGCAGGATTTATTAATCTGGAGGTTTGAGATGCTTTATTGAAGATCTGCTATTTCCTCCTCATTTACTGTTCACAAAGAGAATCTTGAATCAAAGGACCCACTTCTCCTTTTTCACTGTTCATGACCTTGCTCTAGGAATTTCCTATAGAGAGAACTGCTGGTATTCAGCTGGGATTCTTGTTGAATGCATAGTTGTGCACTTTTGGAAAGGATGGATTCATTTAGGGTTTTCTGTTAGCCTTGTGTTTCTTTTCTTCCTTTTATTTTGAAAATGTAGCACAAGAGTACTGGACAGAGAGCTCGAGGTTCCAGCGTGAGAGACTGAGAACTTCCTAGGGCCCTGGTCATGATTCTGCTTTGTGGATTGTTGGTTTAGAGCCAAAAGAGTTCTTGAACCTACAGCCCTGTTCACTTTCCTTTTACCATTGCAAAAACAATCCATCGAAGTGAATATGATCTGTTCTTTATGCCACAGAATTTGAGGTGAGAGAGAACTTACTGAAATTACTAATTTACCTCAAAAATTGAAGAGTTGCACAACTTTCTGAATATACTAAAAACCACTGAATTGCACAATTTAAATTGGTGAATTGTATGTATGTGAATGTTGTGTCAATAAAACCGTTTCTAAAAAACTGCAGGACAGATGCTACTATAAACATCATTAGGTCAATTCAGAAGATCCCTAAAGAGTTCTTAGTAGCTTGCTTTTTAGGCTCACCTCTTCTGGTGGAAAGTGCAATCAACTGGAGAGTCAGGAAGATGCCAAATGATTTGTCTTCTTGGTTTTGATACTGTTTTTCTGGAAGCTAGTAATTTTTCTTTTTGAATTGGAAGTTAGTCAAATATTTTTCCTTGTGTGGATTCTAAAACAATATAGAAAAACTAAGAGTCAGTTCTTTGATTCAATTACCATTTAGGGTAGAAACCAGTTTTAACAACTTTGGTTTGCTTAAGAGAGTTGGTGTTGAGAATTAACTGCCCCTTCTCCCAAGAAAAGTGATCTGTCTCTGTATTGCTGTTTGTTTTTGAACATTTTTTTTTTTAAGTCTGTTTTGTTTATTCCCCCCACTAGGTTCGGGAGATGCTGAAGATGAGGGACTCTAATGGGGCCCGCATGTTGACCTTGATAACAGAGCAATTCATGGCTGATCCTCGTCTGTCACTTTGGAGGCAACAAGGCACTGCGATGACTGACAAATACAGGCAGCTCTGGGATGAACTGGGTAAATAGAAGTTTCCTGACAGATTGCCATTGAGTTATATGAATGAAGACTATGTTGAATGGTTAAAGATCATGATCAGTGTATTGCTGAAGAGAGAGTGCTACTCCTATATGGACTTGTTGCCATTATATACTGGATACAAGAGAGGGAGAATAAGAACTTTGCAGGAAACAATCTTGGCAGGGTTTGGTGGGAACTGTCTGATCTTAAGGAAAGTGAGCACAGGAATCAGCCTTTAAATATTTGAAAAACTGTATTACTTTGAAATCAGTATTTTGTATAAAAGAGTTTCTTGTTTCTAGAGTAATATTGTGATCAATTCAGCTAAAATTTGGCTGTTTTTCCCTTTTGCCTACATTAAAAATATCAAAAGTAGTTTGAACATTCATTTTATATTTTGACTGTTATAGATTAAAATGAACTAATGATCATAAGAATGAAAAATATAGAGCAGACTCTAATTTTTATTGCTTTCCAAATCCTTGGTAGTAAAGATACTAATACAGCAGGTGGTTGAAAACAATGAGAAACAGCTGTCGTATTTACTGGGAAATGTTGGGGGATGACTCTTGTTACCTAATGCTCATTGCTAAAGAATTAATAATTATTATTTTGTCTTTCTATCAAGAAATCTATGTGGCAAGTGGAGTTTTTAACCAGTACTTTATTGTGTTTGTATTAATTTTAAGTTCTAGGTATATTTACTAAAACATCCTAGTCTAAGTGCAGTTGAGTAGTAGAAGTCTTCACATCTTCATACCTGTCCTCATCTTGCCTAATGATGGAGAACATATCCTGCTGATTGATTCCACATCTATTCTAGACCAGGTGAAACTTGCTGATGAAGATGCCACATGGTCATAGTAATTGGAATGGACTTTTGAGATAAACTCTTTTACAGATAAGGAAACTAAATTCTGAGGAGGTTAGGAGACTTCCATAAGATGACATTGTATGACGTAGGGTTATACAATTGGTAAAGAATTTGACATGCAAGTTTTCTTCCCATTAATAGGATGTGTGTTCAGAACTTGACTGTGGATGGCAACTCTTGGTAAATGTCAATTTAATCTTGGTATTTTCCTTGGGGGCATGAAAGAATAAAGGCGATGGCCTTTCCTCCCAATTAATCTGTAATGTCAGTAGATAGTTTCAGTGTATTGGAGGGATGTTTGGGAGCATGCTGTAGTGGTTAGAAAACATAGGTATAATGCATGGTTTAAACAACTATTTTTATAGAATACTGGAGTGTTTGGCTTTCCTAAGTAAACCATCCTCAATTTTGTTACAGTAAATGTTGAATTCAGTAGTTGGTTTATGATGGTAAAAAAGGACTAGCATTAAAAAAACTATAATGAAGGGAATCATTTAAGAAAACATTATTGGATTAGTATTAAATGAATAAAATTTAAGGAACTTTAGTACTTAGAGAAGCTTAGGATTACAAATAACTAGTAAGAAGAAAGTACCAACTAAATTTTTTGGTTATCAAATAAATACAAGTGATATAGCCAAAACTTGTATAGTTCACATTTAATCCATTAGTCACATCTTACTTTTCCAAGTTGGTTTTGAAAATTATGTACCTCAACCCTTAATCAAAAGTATAAATTCTCATTGAGTGCAAGTTTCCATGAGCTGATTCTAGTTATACCCTCTGATGACCTTCTAATTATGGACCAGCCTCTATTCAAGTTTGGTTTCAGTCCAGGATGAAGAGTACATCTTCTTGCCCTATGTTTTCTTATATCACACCTCATCCCCAAATAATTACTAGACTGCTATAAATTCTCCTATGTGTTCTGGTGGTGAGCAGAGGTCACCTGCTGTTTTAATGGGGTCTGAGCTCTGTGAAGAACCCTACTTAGAACAATAGCTATCACATCTTAATATTCATTCACCAAAAAATTAACTAAAAGTTGCGTCTGGACTACAAAGGGAAAGGGTTTTGGTTCTTAATAAAATGGGGGAATTTGACTTTGTGCCCCTGCACTGGGCTCACATTGCTTCAAGGCTCTGCTCTGGAATTAAATGCTGAGCACTGCCAGATGCCAGACATTGAGAAGAGGCTGAGTTTTGTCGGCAAATGGGATCTGCAAGTTAATTGGTGTTTTCTGCAGGCTTCTGGCTGTGAAATGAAATTGGAAGCCCTTTAGCCACATGGATAATACAGGACTTGAATACAAATGTCACATGTCACCATCAGGACCCACTGTGAGACAATAGTGTTCCCACTCCAACACTGCGCCATTACAGATCATTTAAATATGGGGATTACATTTAAACTAAAAGCCCCATTTGCCTTTTACTGCAATTTAAATGTCCTCTTAGCAAAAGCTAAGTGACAAATTAAATGAAAAAAGTGCCCACATTTTTAAAGCTGTAATGCAAAACAACCTTTTATTGCTTCTCATGTGCCACGAATGAATCATTACACTTGTCAACCCTAAACCAAGCCATAATTGGAGCAGCTACTGTTATCAAAGTGGGGCTGCTCTGTGACAGCTTAATAAAGCTGAAACTGTTAAATTAAATCTCAGATGCTTAACTCCTTAGCACCGGTGGGTTCGATGGGTCCATTTCTGGCAATGACCAATACACCAGAAAAAAAATATTTCCTGGCATGAAAGCTTTACTCTGACGAAAGTGTACAAGTAAGACTAACTTGGCTAAGTAACCCTGCTGCTTGGCAGAGGGGATTGGAGGCATCTTGGCCAGATTACAAATTTTTTTTTATAGGATAGATATTCCCCGTCCCCCAAATTTACAATATTCTGAGTATATGTAATTTATTAAAATTTAAGTGTTGTTGATTTAAAATTCGTTTTAAAAAACAGCAGTCACTTAACTTTTTCTCTCTTTCAGATAATTGTATGTAAACTTTTTTTGAGGTAGCAACAGGCCCAATTTCTTCCCCCATTCTCTGGCTAACAAAGGAACTAATTATGCTCAGTTCTTCTTTTCTAAAATTAGTGCCTATGATATTCATTTGGTCTGAGTTAATTTTGTGATTTACTCCCTGATTTTCATAATGTATGAAATAAATACAAATGAATATTAAGCTTCTGTTTAGTGCATCTCATTTGCAGATACTTTGTCTTATATGTGAATCAATTTTTCATATATTAATTTTACTTTCTCTACATGAATGTTCATTTTCTTAAGCATAAGGCAGTCTTCTCAAGAGGAGTGTTGTGTCATGATCAGCTATAGAAAATGTGTGTATTAAAATCTTAAAACAGAAAGCCCCTTTCAGTGGTAGAAGCTAAGTTGCACATTTGATAGAGGCTACACAGCTAATAGAGCTATAGAACACACACCTCTTGAATTGCTTTTGTTATTCTGAGACTTGCAAATTTCCTGGAAAACAGATCACAGATACTACTTGGGATTTCAAAGAACAGCCCAGTGCCATTGGTGGCGAGCACACCTACTGGCTGTCTATTCAGCACACTTAATTACAGTGGGGGTCTTTTGGTATGAGGGGATATATTGTAACCTCTCATCTGTGTTGATGGGTCTCTTCGCCTTAAATGTTTCCTAGACTGTAATTTTACTTTGCTTTTTAAAACTATAGGTTGTGGCTGCCAGTTTATTAAAACCTAATTAAAATGGATGTCATTAGAGGAAACAGTTAAATAAGATTTAATTGCAGTTTTATCATGGGGGAAAAGCCTTAAATTTTCACTTTCAAGTATTACATAATACCCCCCCTCCCCCCATATTTTAAACACTTAACTTTCTCTCTAAGCTGAGTCATGTGTTTTGCTATTTAGCATATAAACACTGTTTCTTGGGGAGATGTTATTGCAAGAGCCTTGCATCTCTGAGCTGTGTTCACTCAGGTCACATGAAAAGATGGTACCTCTGAGTTCTGTCCAAAGCTTTTTATCTGGATGCCTAATTCTGTGTTAGCAGAAATAGCCATAGTTAGGTGTTTCTTTCTAGTTCAAATTTCATTGTAAGGTTAGTTTGACCACTATTATTAAGCAACAGCTATAACATTGCTGGACAGATTGAGTAGGTTACAGACTCAGAGCTCTTGAAATCAGTATAAATCTGTTTAGCAGTAGAGGACTTAGTTTATCCATTGGGATCACATTTATTTAATATACTAAAAATTACCTATACCGTGTACCTAGAAAATGCTGTTCCTTCTACATTTCCAGATATAAGTAGTCTTCTCTCATCTCTGAGTCTATCCTACACCCACCCACATTTTTTTTGTAATCCTCTTTTGAGGATATGCTTATTGATTTTAGAGAAAGAGGAAGGGTTGGGGTGGGGGGAGGGTGGGCGGGGAGGAGAAGCATCAATGTGAGAGAGAAACATTGATCAGTTGCCTCCTGTATGTGCCCTGACCTGGGGTCAAACCTGAAACCTAGTTATATGCCCTGACTGGGAATCAAACCACAGTCTTTTATTGTGTGAGATGATGCTCCAACCAACTTAGCCACCCAGCCAGGGCTACCTATAACATTATTCTTGAATAAGGAAGAAAACATATACTTAAGTTACACATTCTAGAGGATATAGTAAGACCCTTTGTGCACAGCCAGAAATAATACTCTAAAGGCTCTGGTTTGGGGGGTAATTGTGGAAAAGTTTCTGGGAAATGCCATCTTACATTGCTGAAAGCAGTAGGCTAGGAACGCCCTCTGCTCCCTCCTCCCTCCACCCACACACACTGTTTTAAGCCCCTTAGTTTCTGTGGTAAATTCAAACTCAAACTTTCTACATTTTGAAGTTGATGGCGGTTAGTGAATGGCTAAGGAGTAACTGCTTCTCATTGAGAACTAGAAAGAATTCCAATGTGGTTTACCTCCTTGCTAGGGCCATGGAGAAAACAGCAATTCCCAGAGCCCCATCTTGCAGTAAGAAGATGACACTATAGACTTGGAAACTTTCTTGTCGCTGCGACTGCAGAATGTTATCCTAATGAACCACATTATCAGGGATTGCTTGGCACCTACTAGCTTGTCTTCCTTGGGTACAAGGAGAATACAGCTTTACCATTTCAGTGCCTTCTTTCCAGAATTCTTAACTAGTTTCTCTATCAGTACATATGTGGCACTTACTATGTCCAGAGGAATAGATGCATGAAATATTTTATTGTGACAGTGGTACTGGTAGGAAGGTGGGATTATAGAGCTGCCAGCCATCAGGAGACACAAGAGATTAGAACAGGCATGAATGAACTGAGAAGCACTTTGATAGGGTAATTTATTCCCATTTTAGTACAAATATGTGTACAGATTGAATTTAACATGGTTTTATAAGATGTTTATGAAAGTGAATTGTAGGGAATACTCCAGAAAGAAGGAATAATATGAACAAAGATAGGGATGAGCTCAATTGAGGGATGAGCTCAATTCATTATAAAAAATGTTGCCTTCAATCCAACCTTGTTCTTTTTCCATGTTAACTTCAAAGGGAAGAGAGAAAGAGAGAGGATCTAAATTTTCGCTTTGTTTTATTTCCCATTACAGTCCAGCCACTATATCAGGCACTATGCTAAGCACTTAGTTCATGCATTGTTTTATTTAATTCTTAAACAGTTATTAGCTCTAATTTATCAGCTGAGAAAACTGAGGCTTAAAGAAACTGCATAACTTGCCTAAGATCACAGCAGCAGAGCAGGAATTTTATCCCAGGTGTCAGTGACTTCAAAGACTTAACCACCAGACACTGTCCTTAGCTTTTTGTTTTTTTAAGACTATATAATGCGCCTGTTAGGCGGTCTCTCTGCTAAGTGCAGAGCAGGGGACCAAGTGAAGATTATACCTAGATGGCTGTAAACCACGCTGTAGAAGCTGCCTGGCCTGGTCTGCCCAGCCGTGCTCCCTCGGTCCTGACTGCAGTGGTCAGCAGAGCGTACCTCATCTAGTTGCCCGTTTGTTTCCAACTCTCTAATTTCAGATTCTGAAAAAACAAACACATTAATGTAGAATAGGCAAACATATGCCATGGAGAACTGCATTATATGTTATATATTAAGATATTACATACTGCAGATGGGATACAGTGAAGTTTTGCTCTCATTTTTCAGTCTCCTTTGCTAAGGAGCAGGGAAGACCCTTAGGCTACTGTCTTTATCCTGGCCCATACAAGGCCCTGATGATAACACGGTTGTCAGCACTTGTTTACCTGATGTGGACTGTAGGCTCTGCAGACCCTTCCTGCGCACGGGCTGGGCTGTTCTGCCCTGGAATGGGGCTGTGAGCTCCTGTCTTGGTCTCTGCTTTCCCCCTTATTATTCAGAGCTCCCTCTAAATACACGGGCTTTGTCAATTGTGTTGCTCAGGAGACTTTGCTTCCCTCCAGCACTGTTCTCAGAATGGTATCTGCTGCTGGGGTCCTCATTACTGGGGTCTGGTTTCTTTCTCTGTTGTGTGATCCTGCTGCTTTCTGTCTCTTAAAACTGAGACCTCTCTGTTCTTGGGTCAGAGGCCTCTGGATTCTGTTCTTGTCTGGGGATGGGAAGGAGGGGTTTATTCTCTGCTTCTTTAAGTAGGCAGAGTAATTTCTAGTTTGGGTCAGAAGTTAACCAAAAGAAGAGGCATATTTCTGTACAGTTAGCAAACCTATGATAAATACTGTGTAATGCATCAATCAATCATGCTTCTTTTTGACTGCAGCTGCTAAGATTCAGTATCCATTCGGTACCCTGTATGTGAAAGTAGAAATAAAGAGAAAACAGTTTAAATAAATATTAATATAAAATAGTAGGTTCTCAAGATTAAAAGAGAGCTTTACGGGTAATTTGATCTTATTATCTAACAAGTTGGAGAGTCTTAATGATAGTCATATAAGGTATTTAGATATTTGGATAATTTATAACAACACTTGAGGTCACTCCTTTGTATATTTTTATAAAACTCTATTCTAAATACCATGGAGATTGAATTAGGAGTTAAGATGCCTTATGATTCATTGTATACTTTAGTGTTCTATATCATATACGTAGCATGCTGGTACATTATTTGTACCAAGAATGGGTTCCAGTTACCTTTTTATGCTGTCTTTTTATTTGGTCCATGAGTCCATTGGTAGTAGATGCTACTCTCAAATTAGTGGTTAATAGGAATGTAAGAGCATAAGTAAAACATGTCCTTTTCTTCCTCATAACAATTTAGAAAAGTTCTCCTTACTTTTCCCACTTCCTAAGAGTTAGTATTGCACTTATCCTCAAGAAGCTGCCACCAAAGGGAAATGTAGCTGGAGGTGTCTCCTTGCTAGATTGTGGATCTCAAGAGTGTGAAAGTGAAAATGATGGAAGTCAGGCTAAGGATAATTTCCTTGCACTATTTCTTACCCTGAAGTGGCAGCATACAAAAATTAACAAGGGCTGAGAAGCCTCATTTAAACAATCTGAGATTCCCAGGGGCTTCACAGGAATCAGGGATGCCAGGAGCTAGAATAAAAAGTGGAAGCCCAGGACTGAGGCAGCCACATACTTATACACTCTTCTCTGGATACTGTACAAATGTTCTCATAGTTCATTTAAGCTTAGGTAGGTTAATGAGGGGTGGGGAGAATCCAGGAAAGTAAATAATATTGGTTATCCCTTAGGCAGGGGCTGTTCAGACACTGCCTCACAGAGTCCTAGGGTAGGAGGGAAAGGAAGAGAGAGCAGGTTCTTCTCAATTCCAGCAAGGTGACTTTCACCACTTTACACTATGCTTTCCACCAAGATTTCTCTAGAACAAAGGATTCTGAGATTCAAAATGCATGCTTGATAGTCGTATTCATAGACTTTTAGTAGCTGCTCTTCTTAGAGATATACCAAAGAATAACTTTTTTATTCATATAAAAAATTTCCTCTTACATATTTTAGGGGGAAGACAGACTGGTAAGTGATTTGCAGCAGGTGAATTTTTGTGAGGCTGCTGTAATCTTGTTTGGTAATTGTATAATTTTGTTTGAGTGTTTTATTTAAAAATTCCAAATTGAAATAAAAATAGGACTCTAGTAAAATACAGGTGCCTTCTGACATTAAATTGCTTGGATGAGTTAGTAACTGGTTTTCCAGTTATTTTCTCAGACTCTGAGCTAAAGGTAATAGTCAGGAGTAGTGATAGTAGTTGTCTGAAATGTGGCTAACTCACTCAACTCTACGCCTTCTGTTGCGAAGATAACCTTTGAAATAGAAATCCAAATCTCTGTGATGGTGAGCTATGGCCAGCCGGACTTTGTTGACTGTGGGTCATGCTTTCCAACCCTTTTCATTTTGGGTTACTCTAGTAAATTTCAAAATTTGCTTCAGCAAACCTGGAGGAGAGAGTGAGAATCATTCATAAAATAGGTAGATGTAAGCGATCAGCAGTCTTTAAGTGCCTTAGATTGGAAGCCATAGTCTTTGCAGATGAGCAAGGGCTGAAGGGTTTGGGTGGGAGGAGTTAAAGGGCACTTGGGTCAAATGTAAGCTTGAAACTGGGAGGAAATCCCATTAGGAGGAATGCTTTCAAAACGCTGCAAGAGCACAAGAGTCTGATCTCCAAGACCAAGTCATCTAGAGATTTTTGTGTTGTTGTTTTTTTTAACCACTAAACTACTCACTCTATATTTTGTCTTTATTTAGGCATTTAAACCAATTTCATAGCTATTCTTTTTCATCCCTGTGTTAGTGCTCACTTGATTATCCTCACTCCCCCCTTTTCCCTTCTTGCCCACTGATAAGAACACTGATTGTGACACATTTTTAAAGTTTGTTTTTCTGTAAAGGTTGAGAAAAACATTGTGCCTAGTTAGAGTTTGGTGCTCAGTAAGTATTTGTGAATAAAAAGTGAATGAATAATTGAGGTATAATACTAGTCACCTATTTGGAAGCATTAAGAAGCGAGTACTAAAAACAATGATTGACATTAATGTTCTCTGTGTCCTCAGTTTTCTTTTTCTTTTCTTCTTCTGGTTTATCCCACCTTTTCCACCTATGTATAGGTAGATCTTCATGGGTGCCTGTGTACGTGTAAAACACACACACACACGCATACACACACACGCATGCATGCACACTGGAAATACAAACAGTTTAGAGCACAGAAGGGCAATGATTCCCTCTTGCCATCAATGCTGCAGGTAATCTATTGCATTAATCAGCCAGCCAGTGGGAAATGCATGGGGAGTGATTATACTATCATACACAATACAATCAGCATGAAGCACTTGTCAAGACCAATACATCAAAGTTTAATTCGGTAATAGAATGAATTAGAGCAAAATGAAACATTGTATTCTCTGAGAAACTCGGCACCCATCACAGGTTCTTTCTGAACTCCATAGAGAAGTCAGTGCATTACAAACTGTTTTTATAAATAAAATTGCAGTTCCAATATGACAGGATACTGTAAACCCTTTTCCTTGCTATTCTTATACAACCATAGTGCTATAAATAGTCTATAATCATAACTAATGGTAATTTTTTTTTATTTTTGGTAGGGCTCCTGATTAATTTTTTTCTAAATTGGTTCTCCATGATAAGTGAAAGGAAAGGTGTTGTACCAGTGGCTCAGGGAAGGCACTTATCTATAAATACGGTTGGTAGACAGCAGAGTGACAAAAGCCTGCTATTTACAGTGCCCTGTGGTAGGCACTGCCGTTGAGGAACTTACTGTCTAGTTAGAAAACAGATGAGTAAGTGAAAATTAAAGCAGCCCAAAACATACTAAAACAACCTAAGAAGTGAGGTTATATAAGGTAGGATGCATTTCAGAAAATTTTGAGGATAGATCTAATGCATTTCATATTATATGACACTGTTCTGTATCATTTTATAATATACTAGGGGCTGGTGCACGAAATTCGTGCACTGGCGCGCCGGGGTGGGGGGGATGTCCCTCAGGCCAGCCTGCCCCCTCTCACATACTGTGAGCCCTCAGGGGATGTCCTAGTGATGGCTTAGGCCCACTCCCTGCTCCCCTTGGGGAGCGGGCCTAAGCAGCAGTCTGGCCTCCCTTTGTGGGAGGCAACCAGGCTGATCAGGGGAAGGCACCAGCTCCATCACCCCGCTGCTGCAGCCACTGCCAGTCACTGCAGCTAGCAAGGTGTTTTCATCAACACGGATTCCAGTCCCTTCACCATGAAAAAATGACAACTTTCTTTAGGCATTTTCAAGATGTGTCTTTCATAGATATGACATTTCTTTATTATTTTTTTTAATCCTCACATGAGGATATGTTTCCATTGATTTTTAGAGAATGTGGAAGAGAAAGGGAAAGACAGAGAGAAACATCAAAGTGAGAGGAACACTTTGATTGGTTGCCTCCATCATGAGCCCTGACCTGGGTCCCGGCCAGGGAGGAGCCTGCAACCTAGGTACATGCCCTTGGTCAGAACTGAACCCAGACCCTGCAGTCAGCAGGCTGAGGCTCTATCCACTGAGCAAAACCGGCTAGGGCAGTATATGACATTACTTAGCCCTCCAGCAGTGGACCTTTTGTTTTTTTTCACCCTAGATCACCTTTTTGGATTCTTATTACCCAAGTTACTAAGAATATTACCAGTGGCATACAGGGAGCTTAGCCAATGAGCAGTCAGAAAAGGTGTTTCCTCTGTAGTTCACACCGATCCCGGCTCGGCCCCCTGCCCAGGCCTGACGCCTTGTCTGGAGGCATGACCCCCATCACACTCCGATCGCCGGCTCCACCTCCTGCCCAGGCCTGACGCCTCTCTCTGAGGCGTCAGGCCTGGGCAGGGGACCGCCAGACCCCTCCAATCGCCGGCTCAGCCCCCCGCCCAGGCCTGACTCCTCTGGCCCAGGTGTCATGCCTGGGCAGGGGACCCCCATCTCCCTCTGATCACTGGTTCTGCACCCCCCCCCCCCCGCCCAGGCCTGATGCCTCCGGCCCAGGCATCAGGCCTGGGCAGGTAACCCCCATCTCCCTCCGATTGCCGTATTAGCCCCTCGCCCAGGCCTGACACCTCTGGCCAAGGCGTCAGGCCTGGGCAGGGGACCCCCAGACCCTTCCGATCGCCGGCTCTGCCCCCTGCCCAGGCCTTACGCCTCAGCCAGAGGCGTCGACCCCCATCACCCTCTAATCGCCGGATCAGCCCCTTGCCCAGGCCTGACACCTCTGGCTGAGGCATCAGGCCTGGACAGGGGACCCCAGACCCTTCCGATCGCCGGCTCTGCCCCCTGCCCAGGCCTTACGCCTCAGCCAGAGGCGTCGACCCCCATCACACTCTAATCGCCGGATCAGCCCGTTGCCCAGGCCTGACACCTCTGGCTGAGGCATCAGGCCTGGGCAGGGGACCCCCATCTCTCTCCGATCGCCATCTACACCCCCCGCCCAGGCCTAACGCCTCTGGCTGAGGTATCAGGCCTGGGCAGGGGACCCCCAGACCCCTCCGATTGCCGGCTCCGCCCCCCGCCCAGGCCTGATGCCTCTGGCCGACACTTTAGGCTTGAGCAGGGGGCTCCCCTGCAGCTCCGATGGCTGGCTCTACCCCTGCTCAGGAGCCCCCTGGCTCAGGCCCTTCCTGTGCTGCTCAGGGCCCACACGGGGCCTACCTCGGAGTGACCTGGGTGCTGATGATGTTCCCGGGACCCAGGCCGCTGGGTGTCCATGTATGCAAATTTTAACTGCCATCTTTGTTGGGTTAATTTGCATACTCATCTGATTGGCTGGTGAGCGTAGCGGAGTAACACCAATTTGCATGTTTCTCTTTTATTAGTGTAGATATTCAAAGGTAATTCCTTGTCAGACTTGACCATATTTTTTTCAAAGGGACAAATGAATATAAGCTTGCCAGGACTGTTTTCAAAGCCTTCAATTGGAATATAAAGAATGGGGTTATTTGAGCCAGACACTCTTTTTAAAAGTACAGATTCTAATTCTCATATTTACTAACGGTGTAGCCCCGTACATGTCCCTTAGCTTAGATAGAACCTCAGTTTCTTTATCTGTAATATGAGCGTGATACTGATTCTTGAGGCCTAAAATAAGATAATTTAAATAATGCACATATCACTTTCTCATTCCAAGACTCTTTTGTCTGTGTGGAGATAGTAGATTCAGTGGAGAAGAGGCATCCTGAAGACCTAAAGAAATAAATATATGTATGTGTGTGTGTGTGTGTGTGTGTGTATACACACACACACACAAACACTAGGAATAGAGAAAGAGACTTGAGGCAGGACTGTTGGACGAATAATGGAACTGTTTACATAGATAGCTTCCTTACACAGCCAGTGCAGAGCATGTGGAGAATGTTTTTGGAGTTTACCACAGCTCACATTCCTTCTCCTCATGAACTGTTGACTCCCCTTTTCGTATCAAAATAAGACATTGTTTGTCACTGTCTTCTGTCTTTCCTTCTTCCCTCTCTCGAAAATGAGAAGGGTGGTGAGTGGTGAATTTCCTGTCTTTGGTTATTTCCTGTAGAACCAGGTTCCTAGTGAGGCAAGGCTGTTTTAGATGAATCTTGCATGTTGACCCGGCAGCACTGACACATCAAGTGGGATGGGAAGACCACATAAAGGGTGTCCCAAAATTCATGCAAGGAGTAATTTTGATAGAAAACACAGGTTTATAATGAAAAATTGTAAATTTTTTATTGATTCATAAAGTATACAGTATAGGGTTATGTATGGACTAGCATATCGGGTAAATGTCCTCCACGGCTTTGCTGGCACATACGCACTCTTTTGTTGAAATTTTCCATGACCGTTTTGCATAAATATGGCTGAATTTTGATGAGGCTCATTTTCATCTTGATGGCTTGGTTAATTGACAAAATTGTCACATTTGGGGTTCAGAAAATCCACGAGTGATTGTTGAGAAACAAATGCATCCACAACATGTCACTGTTTGGTGCGGATTTTGGGCTGGAGGCATTATCGGACCATTCTTCTTCAAAAATGCTGCTGCTCAGGCAATAACAGTTAATGGTGCTCACTATCACGACATGATAACCCATCTACCCGATATGCTATTCCATACATAACCCTATACTGTATACTTTATGAATCAATAAAAAATTTACAATTTTTAATTATAAACCTGTGTTTTCTATCAAAATTACTTCTTGTGTGAATTTTGGGACACCCTTTATTAGATAAGGGCCACAGGTTTGCCCAGAGGAACATTATCCAGGTTACTAGTCAACTGCTTTGGAATATACGTGGCTTATTTTATTTTTTGACAACAAAAAGATGGTTATTTTACTGATTGAATGCCCTTTTGCTGAGGGTTTAGCTCTGCTTGACCTAAGTGATCTTGAAAACTCTCTCTTTACAGTATCCCTGAAGTTTTATTTTGAAATTTTCCTGGAGATGTTTTAGTGAATTAAGAAGCTAGCATACCAAATTTAAAGTAAGAAGAATGTTTTTTCCAGTTAAACTTATTTTCTAAACATGAGTTACTAACATATTAAGACTGAATTGTACTGAGAACAATACTATAATTAGGGTCATGGTTTTTGTGTGGCCTGACCCAAGAAATTTTGTAACTACAGTTTTGCTAGCACAACTAATTATACCAGTGATCTCCTATTTGTGACTGCAATTAGGCATTTCGTGGCCTCTAAATAAGTATAATAAGTTAATTGGATCATGCATGCAATTCTAGCCTCTTATAATAGTCCTGAGAACAAAAATAAATATGATAAAAATTATGAATTGTTTTATATTTGTGGAACCCTGGGAAATACCAGAAGTGATTGTTTTTCTTTGCTTGCTGCTAGTTCATAAAAATAAACATGATATTAAAAAGTAGAAATTAAACTTCCCATACATTTAACAATCTTTATTCTCCATCTTTGGAACAGGGGAAAGGGACTCACTGACCTTTCTTATTTCTTACCTTTAAAGAAGATAAAAGTACATGATTGTCTAAGCACTGTGCTGTACATCTGAAACTTATTAATACAGAATAATATTGAATGTCAACTATAATAGACAAATTTAAAAATAAATAAAAAGTAAACAAGGTGATATTGGTTGCCCTGGTCCTCTGCTCCCTACTTCCTCTGCCGCTTCCCTTTGCTATCTTCAGTAGCATTATACTCATTGTACCTCCTGGAAAACAGGGAAAAGAGCAACATTTGTCAAAAATTCCAAAGTGTTTTTTATAAAATATGTAGCTTTTATTTTAAACACTGGATTTATTTGCAAAAAACCATGGAATAGAAGGAACTTTCCAAACAAGTTTTTTGATGGAAGGGGGGTGGCGGAGGGTAGGGGAGAGACAGGGTCTAGCAATAGTTAGAGAATGGCCACATTTATTCAGTCACAGATCATAAGGCTCCCCCCAGCAGGCAAAAAGCACACACAGTCACATGCAAATGCATTATCCCAGAAATGCTGACACAACTCCCCCCTAACAGACCTCATCGGACATTATCATATTTTCAGAGAAAACAGATTTCAATTGTAAGCTGAGTCTTCAGATTGTTTATCTGCTGTTTTAATCTACAGTAAAATTATTTATTTGCTATGCCTGTCCTGAAAAACTGGTTACTTTTGTTTTATTAGACTCCATTTAGATGAACCTGTGTAGGTTTTTGTTGGATATGCTTTCTATACATGCATAAGATATGTTCTAAGAACACGTGGTTGAGGTATAGGGTTTATTGGTTGTATATTTAAGGCTCCTTCATTATTTTATTTTATTTTATTTTTTAATTAAATTTCTTTATTGATTTCAGAGAGGAAGGGAGAAGGAGAGATAGAAACATCAATGGTGAGAGAGAATCATTGATTGGATGCCTCCTGCACGCCCCCCCTGGGGATCAAGCCTGCAACTCAGGCATGTGCCCTTGGCCGGAATCGAATCTGGGACCCTTTAATCCGCAGGCTGACGCTCTATCCACTGAGCCAAGCTGGCCAGGGCTTCTTCATAATTTTAGACAGTGATATGTCATTTGTATTATACTGCTAAAATTTGAGGAAGGGAATAATGATTCTGTCAAAAGACTAAAAACATTAATCTTGGAAATCATAGATGCATAGCTGCACATATGAATCCTAACTTACAGAAGTGCTTTCTGGCCACATAGCCTGGCAGAAAGCTAAACACCATAGTGTTTATTTAAGAATAATGATTTTGGGGGGAATGTGGGTGTGGTAACAAATCCTGGCTACCATCTTTTAATAGCAGCACAACCTTTCCACTTCTCTGAACTTCAGTTTCCTTATCTGTACAGTGAGTTTTTTTGTGAGGGTGAAATATGATAATGTATATAAAACACTTTGCACAGGGTTAGTGTCAGGTAAATATTCAATAAGTGGCAGCTGTTATTGTCAGGTGGATAAATAAAGATGCTATTCACTTTAGAAATATGTTCGTTGAACTAGATGGTATGTTCTTTGTACCCTAAACACTAACATTTTAAAACTTTAAATGTGGACTTTTAATTAGGAACCTAACATATGTAACCCAATTTTGTTAGGATTTTCCTTTAAAGGGGTAAAAAATTAGCATACATACCAGCACTTAATATTGCAGCATGTGTTGGATCCTTTCTATGCTGTTAAGTTTTTATAATGATTTGTTTGTTTTTGCTTGATTTGGAGCTCTTCTCATATGTTGAGTGGTTTATTTAGATTTGATCATTTTAACTAACATTCTCATACTGGTAAATACCTCTTTTCCATTTTGTATTCAAACAAACATTTTATAATCTTTTCTAGAGATTATAAACTTTATAACATTTTATTATTTTTTTCTAGTAATTTCGATAGATTTAAAATGGCCACAGATTCTTTGGTGCTCTTATTGAGATGTGGGGTCTGTGTTCTCTCCTCTTGTACCTGGGCAGTTTTTATATAAATGTTTGACCAACAGAATATAGCAGAGTAGATGCTGGGCCAGTTTCTGGGTGCAAGCGTATAGTGGTTCTCAACCTTCCCAATGCTGCGACCCTTTAATACAGTTCTTCATGTTGTGGTGACCCCCAACCATAAAATTATTTTCATTGCTACTTCATAACTGTAATTTTGCTACTGTTATGAATCGTACTGTAAATATCTGATATGCAGTATGTATTTTCATTGTTCGCAACCCACAGGTTGAGAACCACTTATAGTATAAGTGACTGGCAGCATCTACTTCCTGTCTCTCAGAGGGTTCCATCTTTGAGACCTGGGTTTCTAGGTCAAAAGTCTAGTTATCCTGAGGCAGGCTAAGATGTTTCTAGCTAAAAGATATGCATGAGAAAGCCCTTGGTTTCTACATGGAGAAGCCATTTGGGGGCAGGGAGGAGTAAGGAGCAGAGAGAATTTTTGAGCTACATAATCATGAGATGCAATGGTACATTGTTGTGGTAAGCATTAAGTCAGGGTAGTTTTGTACGTAGTAATAGATAGCCAGGGCATGGTTGTGACCCCTGACAATATTTCATGCTTTTTCTAGTGGTCATTTTCCAAATGCCAAATATCTCTAACAGTGTAGAATATAATAATGTGTGAAAATGAAGTTCTGTTATTTCAGTTAACTTTATCCCTTATGTTGGACAAAGGGATAAAATTGTCAAAAATGAATCTATATTATTAGGAAATAGTGCAACACAGTCCTAGTGTAGTCTACATCTTAATTTTTAATAATTTTTGTTCAACAGTGATTCTTCCTCACCTTCATACTCTCCTTCTACCACATTTCACTTCTGCTTTTGACTTCTGCTTTTCCCCCTCCAATAATAAGAACTTGGGTTCTGTTAACTTTTGAGTTTCTATAGACTATTTGAACCCTAGTGAAAATCAGAATCACTTGCAATCTGAGCTCTCCAAACTGTTTTAACCTTTGAGTCTCAATTTCCTCAACACCAAAGTCTACACAGCGGCAGGCAGGAATGCACCTTTTGGAATTGGGTGAACTTCACCATTTTCAGTTGTATTATCTTAAGTTCAAATAGCCCACTGAGGTAGGTAGAAATTATTATTCCTATTGTTTAAGTAGGGAACTGCTGCCACAGAGAAACTAAGTGGGCTTGCCCAAGTTCTTATGGCTGGTAATCCATATCTTGCCCTTTTAAGATCAGAGCTTGTCGATCAAACATTTATTCTAGTTGGAAATGTAAGACAATGTGAGGTAGGGCAAAATGGTGTTTGACAGGAAAGACTGGCCTTCAGGGCATGGTAATTCATTGATTTTTGTTACTGACATTTGGCCAGAGTGTGGGTGGTTGTCCACTGGCAGTTATTGGTGCAATGCAAGTAACCACAGAGGCCTTTGTGATGCTTTGTCTTCTGCCTCAGTGTGATTCTGTCCACATTCTCTGACTATTTTGGTCAGATATATATAGGACGTGAACAGGTTTAAGACCACCCAGTGGATTAGAACCATTCACCATGTGCAAAGAATGCTTCTTCTTCTTCCCAGGGAAGTTGCTTTCCTAGTTTTGTTTTACTTTGGCTTGTAAGTTACAGTGCATCTTTTTGCTGAAATCACTGAGTGCATGCAGATTAGGCTGAGTAGTGGAAAGGAGAGGAAAAGCATGCTGGATGGTGAAGAAAACCTAGATGAGAGCTGAAATGTATAATCAGGAGAGCCATGGATAATTCAGAATCTGAATGCTGCACACACCAGTGATTTGATAATTGCCTTTATATACTTTGAGGCATTGAAGCTAGGAAAGCAATTTAAAACTATTGAATTTGTTTTCATTGTAACTCATAGCAAATAATTAAGCATGTTCTGTGAAAGAACCAGTAATAACTTCTGGATGCCAGATCTTCTGCTAGGTGCTAGAGACACAAAGTTCTCACTGAGTTCTCCTATATTTGGTTGAGTCCTTGAAAGAGTTAATATTTCCAGGGGACATCAAAATGAAGCATTTGATCATCAAAGAAATTTATTTTTAAAGCTGGGAATGTTTCAGACATGTATTGGAGGGGAAGGAAATCAATACCCAAAGTGGGACTCTGAATTAATAAAATTTGGAGAATGACATACTCAATTTGGTTAACTTGGTTATTAATGCTAATTACAGCTTTTGTATTATTGACTGTTAAGATTAAAGACCATATCTGTTAGATGGTCTTACATTAAGAACATTCTTTCAGGATGAAACCTCTCTTTTAGGAAGATAAAAGAATGTTACAGGCAATTTAATAAATTCTTGGTTTTTAAATATTTTCTCATTCTGTAAAATAGAAATTTTCTAATTAGAGAAATGTAAACATGAAAATCTAAGGTGAGTTTTATGAATTTCTTTTTTCATCAAGTCATAGAAATCATTGTTTAAAGTTTCCAAAAATATTTACAATCTTGGTTTTAAGGACCACAATCTCTTTGAGATTTCGTTTTCTTACCTTTAAAATAGAAATATTAATTCTGACCATGGGGGATTATTGTAATGAGTAAATGAGAAAATGTTTGTAAAACCCTAAATATAATGCCTGTAGCTTATATAGGCACCCAAGAAATAGTAACTATTAGTGATAATAACAATTATTTAATTACGGTTTTCTTAGTGTTTCTCTACTTCTTCAAAAGAACTTTTTTTAAGTAGAATTGTATTTCTTTGTCAGTACTGTTCTATCTTCGTACAGACTCTTGAGTTTTTCCCAGGTAAAGGTGAAACGCACTGATTCATTGTCACATTATCAGTTCCTTTATATGCAAATCAGTCAGTCTATAACACTACATACATTGATTGATATTTTCCTAATTTTATCTTTTGAGTTACTTAAAAAGAGCTAGTGCTTAATATAAATTTGGTTTTAAAAATTCTGTTTTTAAAAATTAGTATTTCACTTGCATTTTTAAAAAGGAGAAATTGAATGTGAAAACAATGGGTTTGAGATACATATTTTAGAATATGTAATTTCTACATTTAATTTATTTTTTTATTTTACATTTAATTTAAAGTTAGCTCTATGCCACCTATCTTAGCTTTTAGTTGTCTTGGTAGTGCTTTTAAATAATTTTCAAAATAGATTATAATTCACACAGATATGGACAAATACGGAATTCTGAATTATGAAAATGGATACATTGAAAATAAATCTACATCACATTATTTGTGAATATTAATTTTTTTATTGCTGAGTAGTATTCTGTTATATGCACCACTGTTTATCTATTCACCAGTTGAAGGACATTTAGGTTATTTCCAGTCTTTTACATTTTCCAAAGTGACTACATTACTTTGCACTCCTAGCTGCAATTATGAGCATTCCAGTTGCTCCACATCCTCAGCAGCAGTTGGTATTATCAGTTTTTAAATCTGTTTTTCTGAATTTAATCATTATAATAGGGGTATAGTGGTATCTTGTATGGTTTTAATTTGCATTTTCCTTGGGGCTAATGATGCCAGGTATGTTTTCATCTGCATTTTGCCATCTGTATATTTTCTTTGGTGAAGTGTCTTTATAAATTTTTTGCCTATTTTTATAGGGTTGTTCATTTTCTTGATGAGGTTTGAGAGGGCATTACAGATACAAGTTCTCTGTTAGATATATGGTTTGCACATATTTTCTCCCAGTCTGTGGATTGCCTTTTTATTCTCTCAACAGTATCTTTTGAAAAGTAAAAATTTTTAATTTTGATAAAGTCCACTATCAATTTTAACTGTTATGTATCATACTTTTGGTATTATATTTAACATTATCTTTACCTAACCCAAGGTTACAGAGATTTTTTTTCTAGAAGTTTTATATTTTACGTTGAGGTCTGTGATACATTTTGAATTAGTTTTTTTGTTGTTTTGAGGTTTGTTTGTTTAAGAATAGTTTTTTGATTTTTAGAGAGAGAGAGAGAGAAACATCTATGTGAGAGTGCAACATTTATTGATTACCTCCCTCCCGCATGCTGCATGCCCCCCACCAGGATCAAGCCCGAAACCTGGGCATGTGTCCCAGTCAACCTCTGGGTGCATAAGACGACACCCAACCAACTAAGCCACATTGGCTAGGGGCTGAATTAGTTTTTAATAAGTTTATTGAATTATATTTTAATGAAGTGTATGGTGCAGGCTTAAGCTCATCTTTTTCATGTGAATATCTTAATTGTTTCAGTACCAGTTATTTAAAAGATTTATCTTTTCTTCTTTGAATTGACTATGAACCTTGAATAGGCCATATTTCTGTAGGTTTATTTTTGAGCTTTTGAATCCATTGATCTATGTGCCTTTCTTTCACCACTTGTACGTTGTCTTGATTACTGTAACTTATGGGAAGTCTCAAATATCATGTTAACATACTGTGAGTCTTCAGCTTTGTCTTTATTTAAAATTGTTTTAGCTATCTTATATCTATTCTTTCCATATGTACACAGACGCTTGGTAGGGTTTTGAGAGGGGTTGTGTTTAATATATAAATCAATTTGGGGAAGAATGGCATCTTAACACTTGAGACTTTCAATCTATGAATATAGTAACTTTCTGCTTTCTGAGATTGTCTTTATTTCTTTTGTCAGTGGTTTGTAGTTCTTATGATAGAGATTGTGCATGTTTTGTTAGATTTATAAGTATTTTAGGGTCTTTTGGGTTCTTATTTGGTAAATTTTGATCTCTAATTGTTCAATGACATTTTAGCATATAGATGTGCAGTTGATTTTTTTTATTTGAATTTTATTACATGACCTCGTTAAACTTATTAGTTTTAGGAGCTTTATTTTTTTTATATATAGATTAGTTGTCTGCAAATAGAGGCTATTTTATTTTTTCCTCTCTAATCTATGTCATTAACCTCCTTTTCTTTATTGGCCTGGCCAGGACTTCCAGCGTCATATTGAATAGGAGTGACAAGAGCAGGCATGTTTGCCTTGTTTCGATCTTAAGGGAAATACATTCTGTCTTTTGCCATTATGATGTGAACTGTTTTTTTTAACAGATGCCCTTTATCAGGTTAAGTAAGTTATCTTCTTTTCCTAGTTTTCTGAGAGTTTTATTTATTATGAAAGGATGTTGAATTTCGTCAGTTGTTTTTTCTGTATCTGTCAAAGTGGTCATATGGTTTTTCTTCTTCATTCTGTTTATATAGTAAGTTATACTGATTGATTTTGAAAGTTACACCAGCCTTGCATTCCTGGGATAAGCTCTAATTAGTTGTGGTTTACTTTTTAAAATATATATATATATTTTCTTAATTAGGTTTGCTGATATTTTGTTGAAGTATTCTGTTTTATGTTCATGAGGGATATTGATTTGTAATTGTATTTACTTGTAATGTCTTTCTCTGGTTTTGATATCAGGGTAATGCTGACCACATAAAATGAATTGGAAACCATTCCCTTTTCTTCTGTTTTCTGGTAGATATTGTGTAGAATTTGTATTCTTTCTATTGTAAATGTTTGGGAGAATTTTCCAGGGAAACACCTGTACCTGCAGTGTTAGAGACTTTTAACTACATATTTAATTTTTAAAATAAATTTACAACTGTTCAGGTTATTATTTCTTCTTGAGGGAACTTTGTTGTTTTTACAGAATTCATTTTATCTATGTTGTAGAATTTATGGACATAAAGTTGTTCATAGTATTCCCTTTTGAGCCTTTTAATGCCTCTAGAATCTATAATGATGTGCCCCCTTTATTCCTGAAACTGCTAGTTTTTCTTTTCTTTTTTCAGTCAGCCTGATTACATACAGCTTTAATGATTTCATTAATCTTTTATAAAGAATTAGCTTTTGGTTTCATTGATTTTTTTTTTTTTACTGGTTTTCAATTTAATTGATTTTTGATCTTTTACTTCCTTTCTTGTGCTTTAGTTTTGATTTCTCTTTTTATAATTTCTTAAGGTGGATATTTAGATTATTGATTTGAATCTTTTCTTTTCCAATATTAGCATTTAATACTATAAATTTCCCTCTGAACTCTTTGATATACTTCATTTGCATTTTCTTTAGATACAAAATATTTTCTGGTTTCCCTTCTGACTTTATTTTTTACTCATAAATTATTTAGAAGTTTGTTGTTTAATTCCCAGATATTTTGGAATTTTCCAAATATCTTCTTGTTACTTTGTATGATTTTTCTTTCAAATTTATCAAAGTTTGCTCTATGACCCAGATTATGGACTATCTTAGTTAATGTTCTTTGTGCATTTAAAAAAGAGTAGGATTTCATTTTATTTTTTCTTACTAATGTTAGGTGGAGTATTCTACAAATGCTATTTAGGTTAAGTTGGTTGATAGTGTTGTTTAAGCATTCTTCATCCTTGCTAATTTCTACTTACTTTTGTTCTATCAGTTATTAAGAGAGGAGTATTGAAGTCTCCATATACAATTGTGGATTTGTCTATTTTTTCTTTCAAATATTTCAGTTTTTGCTTCATGTATTTTGAAGTCTTGACATTATATGAAGCATTCTCATTTAGGATTCTTATGTCTTCTAGGAAAACTGACCCTTTTTATCATGTTATATCTCACTTTATCCCTGGTGTAGTATTTCTTATTCTGAAGTCTACTTTGTCTGATACTAATATGCCACTTGAACATTATTTTGAAAATGTTTGCATGGTATATCTTTTTCCATCTCCTCCCCCCCTCCCTTAATCTATGTCATTATATTTAGAGTGTATTTTGAACACACAGCATAGAGTTGGATCTTGTGTTTTATTTTAATATTTTTTTAATTGATTTCAAAGAGGAAGCGGGGGGGGGGGGAGGCGGGCATCAGTCATCAATGATGAGAGTGAATCATTGATCAGCCGCCTCCTGCACGCCCCCTGCTGGGCACTGAACCCACAACCCAGGCATGTGCCCTAACCTGGAATTGAACTGTGACCTCCTGCTTGGTTCATAGGTTGACACTCAACCACTGAGCAACACGCCTAGGCTGGATCTTGTTTTTAAGTCCAATTTTACCATTTCATAATTGGTATGTTTAGACCATTTATATTTAATATAATTATTGATGTTGTTGAGAATTTTAGATCTACCATCTAATCATTTGTTTTGTCTTCTCTGTTTTTATTCCTCTGTTCTCTCTCTCCTGCCTTCTTTTCTCCTTCTTTGAATTACTTAATTTTCTTAGTATGGTAATTTATTGTCCTTTTTGTTTGTATCTCCTTGTATTTTTTAATGTTTGCAGTATTACAACAAACATATATACTTTGTGTTAATATTTTGCCACTTTAATAGAATGTATCCTTAACAACTATATAGGTTCCTTTAACTCTCCTTCCTTTATGTTACAGTTTTCATGTGTATTTCATCTACGTATATTTATTTATTTATTAATATATTTTATTGATTTTTTTATAGAGAGGAAGGGAGAGGGATAGAGAGTTAGAAACATTGATCAGCTGCCTCCTGCACACCTGGGACCCTTCAGTCCGCAGGCCGACGCTCTATCCACTGAGCCAAACTGGTTAGGGCATCTGCGTACATTTAAAATTCCATAAGGCAATGGTCAGATTTTTATTTTCAATAGTCATATTTATTTTAAAGAATTTAAAAGGACAAAAATAGTCTGTTGCACTTACTTAGGTATTTATTATTTCTATAACTCTTCCTCTGTTCCTATAATTCCAACTTTCCCTCTGGTATTATTTCTGTTCAGCCTTGAAGAAACTTCCATTAGCATTTCTTCTAGACCAGGTCTCTTGGCAATGAATGCTGTTAGTTTTCTTTAATCAGAGAATGCCTTTATTTCAGCATTTCTGAAGTCTATTTTTTCTGGATATAGAATTCTAGGTTGACACTTGTGTGTGTTTTTTTAACAATTTAAAGATAATGTCTTTTGCCTTTTATGATTTCTGATGAGGAAGCTCTAATTATTTGAGTCATTCCTCTATATATGGTATTTCATTTTTCTCTGCTTTCAAGATTTTTTTAACTTTGATTTTTAGTGATTTGATTATGATGTTTGGTCATGGTTTTCCTTGAGTTTACCTTTTTGTGGTTAGCTGAGCTTATTAGATCTCTAAATTAATCTTTCTCCAAATTTGGAAAGTTTTGAGTCATTATTTTTCCCAAATTTTTGTCTCTTCTGGGACTCCAGTGACACACTGTTTTCCCGCCTGCCTTTAAGGCTCTGTTATTTTCTGTGTTTTTGTTGTTGTTATTGTTGTTGTTGTTTTTTCCTCTCTCTGTTCTTCAGATGAGATCATTTATATCTTCACGTTCACTGACTTTTCCTTCTGTCTAATCGGCTCTTGATCCCATCCACTGAATTTTTTATTTCGAATATTGGTGTGTGTTTTTTTTCAGTTCTAAAATTTCTATTTAGTCCATTTTTATAGTTTGTATTTCACTTCTTTCAATAGTGTTTACCTTCATCTCATAGAGCACTGTTATAATAGTTGCTATAAAGTCTCTGACTGATAATTCTAACATCTGGTTCATCTTGGTTGGCATCTGTTGATTGTTTTTCCCTTGAGAATTGATCACATTTTACTGTTTCTTTGTAAGCCACGTAATTTTGGATCCTGGACATTTTGAATATTGTGTTGTGAGAGTCTGGGTCCTATTAAAATCCTCTGGATAATTTATTTTTTTAAAGCATACAACCAACCAGAGTAGATTCAGGATATAAGGCCTGTTTCACCTTCTTCAGGTGACAATGTCAATAAAGTCTTTAAGGCCTTGGCTGTGCTTCCTGGGGTCTGTTTCATGCACATGAGATGTTACCAGAACTTGTACCTCTTTGCACACAGTATCCAGGATCCCCTTGCTCCTGCTCCCGAGTGGAGGTTAAGGTCCCCTTTCCCAGGCCTTTCACCAGGTAGATGAGATTTCTCTCAAGTCTTTGCTGAATATGCCATCTGTAAAGTTCCTCTAATGGGTCTAATCTTGTGTCCAAGCCAGAAGAAAAGAGAGGGAAAAGAAAACAGGAAGTCATCCCCGTATGGCTTGCTTCTTCATGTTTTGTTTCCATAATCTGCTTGTAATATTATTCTATTAGTATTTAGCCTTTACTTTTCAGAGTCGCTAGATTGCTGCTTTTTGCATTTTGTTCAGATTTTTTGGTTATAATCATGGCTAAGCTGTGATAAGCTGTGGTGGCCTTATCTAGTTCAACCACATTTTGTTTTTCAATTGGCATTTAAAAATATGGAAATGTAAATTGTAAATATTTGTGGCTTAGATAGATTATGTCCATTTTTATTTTCTTGTGGTAAAAGTTTATTCGGTATTTAACTTACCAAAATTTCTAAGTGAAGAAGCTTGCTAATATTAAATGTGGAAGAACATAAAGCATCTCTTTTGGACAAACAAAACATAATGATCATTTCTATCTTTATTATTCATTTAACACAACTGATTAAAATAAAATACACACAGACGTGTCTTTTCAAAGCAAAAGTATTGTGAATGGCTTTGACGTATTGGTATCTATCTTGTTTTGAAATTAATAAAGAAAAACTTGAACTTTTAAAACTTGTAAACTATTTGCTTGAATTAGCTACCTCTTTTCTGAAGATTGTAGAAAGTAATAAATCAAAACCTTAATTCAAATTATAAGTTATGTCTTCTAAATTCACTTTGGCTTTTACCTTAAATAACTAGTGTAATTTTGATTAATGTTTAGTGATTTCATTCACATAAAGACATACATTTAATGAGTTCATTTATATAAAGATTAATTCCTGGTTAAATCATTTAGGGAAGTATATTTAAGTGAATTTTATTTTTAAGACATTATTGATATAATAGATAGGCATACTAATTAATAAATACAATAAAGCTTGACACTCCTATAAGGAAACTAGGAAGTTGTTTATTTGTGTTCATTGTGTTCTTTATTTAGAGTGACTTTTTGCAGAATCCATGTATAAAATCTGTTTTTAAATTGAAGTGGCAAATTGGACCTTAGGGTTGTACCTTTTATTGACTTTTTGTCCAAAATGTTACATAAGTAGAAAAGTATTTAACAATAAACATTTGAAATATCTTTCATCTTTATTTGTAACAAACAGTGTTTGAATCTTTGGTTCAAATTCAGTTGTCCTCCTTCCATTAACTCTGCATGGGGTTTGTGGCTTGGATTAAAGAGAGAATTGTGTTATAAAAATGACAGATTTGAATCCATTTTGAAATGATTTAAAATTTATCATTAGGTATTAGAATTGAACATTTTTATAATTTTTTTTAATTTACTGCCCTCTCTCCTTTTAAATTAGGTGCTCTGTGGATGTGTATAGTTTTAAATCCCCACTGCAAGTTGGAACAGAAGGCTAGTTGGCTAAAACAGCTGAAAAAGTGGAACAGTGTTGATGTCTGTCCATGGGAAGATGGAAATCATGGCAGTGAATTACCCAACTTAACCAACGCTCTGCCTCAGGGTGCAAATGTCAACCAAGGTTAGTCCACAGTAATATTCTGCTTTCTTCGTATCTAATTGTGCACATACATTTATGACAGTAACTTACAATGAATATGAGAAAATAATTTCCCCACTTAAGAACTTATTATAACTTAAGGAATTTAATGTGTTTTGACTGTGAATATATGTTTTAATTTTTACCTGAGACCATTGTGTGCTTTTCTTCATATTCTCAGAATACAGAAGGATGCAATACTTATATGTATTAGTATGGGTTATTTACAATTATATAAAACTAGACGTGGGGTCCCTCAGCCTGGCTGGCAATGGAGCCGATCAGGGCCGTCTCACCCAGTCGGGGGGGGGGGGGGGTACCGTGGGAGGTTGGCCGGCCATGGGAGGTTGGCTGTGGGAGTGCACTGACCACCAGGGGGCAGCTCCTGCATTGAGCCCTGGTGGTCAGTGCATGTCATAGCTACTGGTCAACCGGTTGTTCAGTCGACCAGTCATAACAGTCACTTAGGCTTTTGTATATAGAGATTATATGGTATATAAACTTGCTTATTAACTTTATTTTGAATGTTTTTAATTTAATAAATCATGGTATAGATTGGTAATATTGAAAGGTTTTAGCAGCTGTGTGTTTTTGTCTCTTGGTCAATTCATATTTGGGCTACTGCATAGTCAGTTAAAAATTCTTAGTTTTAGAATATAGCAAGAATTTTATGATGGTTGGAAGGGCATGGGGTGCTGTTGGCATTTGGACTAGGAAAATTCTTCATTGTGAAGGATTGTCTAGCATACTTATTTCTACCTACTGCAGGCTAATAGTACACCCTACTTTGGGACAACTAACAAATGCACACAGACATTTCCAAATGTCCTCTGAAGAACCTCTGTCTTACATTTCCATCCCGTTTTGTTTGTTTGTTTTTGAGCTCCTCTATTGGATCGAACCATTTAGCTCAAGTCCCTCTTATCTTTTTTTTTTAATCTTTCCTCTGCTTAACTAATTTTTCTCAGCTACTATAGCATTTTCTCCTCTCTCTCAGAACCAAATCTTAAAAGTAGTTAACACTTACAAATAAAACTTTCATTCATCAATTCATGTCACTATTTTTGTGTGATTTTGTGCTGTTGCTGCGTTTTTCTATTTTGTTTTTGAGAAAACTTGAAAGACTCTAAAGTTATGAAAAATGCAAGATGAGAGCTATATGATATCAGAAGGATCCAGAATCAAGACTGTTATTCTATGTTTGCTGGCCCCATATACAGTTGGTACTCCTGGAAAGAGATGACAATGTGCTGAGTGCAAATGTGGGTTAGCATAGTGTTCTCAGTCTCTATGAAGAAAGAATTACATGTATTACTCCACAGGGACTTGTACAATGAAAAGGATGGAAGTTTTAGGACTTGGGAAAGATGATTGGCTGGCTCTGCTTTGTCTAGAGGTATTTGCCTTGGGAATTCAGTATTTGAAATCTGTCATATCTTTATTGCTCATGATTTTATTTAATAACTTTGAAGAAAATACATGTATCCCTTATACCCAAATTATTTTCCAGAAGCTCAGAATTTTCAAGTTTAGCAATTCAACATCTTTTCTCTTGCATTGCTAGGAAAGGATATGCCTACACCTATATAGGCAATATCTTTAATCTTTTATTTCTTTATATTTGGAAGTTTCTCTGTTTCACTCCTTACCTGCTTTTGGGGAGCACCATCCTAACATTTTACACTTACTTTCCATTTGGTTACTTTCTCCTTGGTTAAACAGGAATATTCCATTGGCTTCAGAACACCCTTAAACAGTGGTCCAGCCTCCAGATAAAACAGTTCATTTTATTTATGGTTTGGCCTAGGGGTATGAAGTCAGGACCTAGTTTCTGAGGGCAATATTTATAGCTGTTGTGCCTAAAGGCACCAAGGCTCCTGTTTTTAGCATAATGCTCACATCCTCCAGAGGGGCTGTCAGAAGAGAGCTGTACAGGCTGCTGGGGAGAGCCTGCAGTGGCCAGCAGTGCCATTGCAGCTGGGTGTGGAGTGTACAGACAGTGGGCAGAACTGCATGTGTTGGCATATTGAAGTGAATGTGAAGGACAGATTAGGCCCTGACTTTGCTAGCAGGGATTGATTGTTAGAATTAATTAACAGCAGCAGTAATAGTATTAGAATCTACACCCTTTGAAAGAGTAGTTTGTTTGACTTTTTAAAATGTACAACAATGGTAGCCAATTTTTTATTTTTATATTTTTGGATAAAAGAACTAATTTCTCCCATTTTACCTTTCTGAATTTCTCAAGTTTTCTTCACTAAGTATGCATTATTTTTTTTTAATTAAATCTTTATTGTTCAGATTATTACAGTTGTTCCTCTATTTTCCCCCCATAGCTCCCCTCCACCCAGTTCCCACCCCACCCTTTGCCCTTACCCCCGCCACCCACTGTTCTCATCCATAGGTGTACAGTTTTTGTCCAGTGTCTTCCCACATCCCCCCCCATCCCCCCCCCCCCCCCCCGCCCCGAGAATAGTCAGTCCACTCCTTTTCTATGCCCCCGATTCTATTATATTCACCGGTTTATTCTGTTCATCAGATTATTTATTCACTTGATTTTTAGATTCACTTGTTGATAGATGTGTATTTGTTGTTCATAATTTGTATCTTTACCTTTTTCTTCTTCTTCCTCTTCTTAAAGGTTACCTTTCAGCATTTCATATAATCCTGGTTTGGTGGTGATGAACTCCTTTAGCTTTTTCTTGTCTGTGAAGCTCTTTATCTGACCTTCAATTCTGAATGATAGCTTGCTGGGTAAAGTAATCTAGGTTGTAGGTTCTTGGTATTCATCACTTTGAATATTTCTTGCCACTCCCTTCTGGCCTGCATAGTTTCTGTTGAGAAATCAGCTGACAGTCGTATGGATACTCCCTTGTAGGTAACTAACTGTTTTTCTCTTGCTGCTTTTAAGATTCTCTCTTTGTCTTTTGCTCTTGGCATTTTAATTATGATGTGTCTTGGTGTGGTCCTCTTTAGATTCCTTTTGTTTGGGGTTCTCTGTGCTTCCTGGACTTGTAAGTCTATTTCTTTCACCAGGTAGGGGAAGCTTTCTGTCATTATTTCTTCAAATAGGTTTTCAATATCTTGCTCTCTCTCTTTTTCTGGCACCCCCATAATTCGAATGTTGGTACACTTGAAGTTGTCCCAGAGGCTCCTTACACTATCTTCATATTTTTGGATTCTTTTTTTGTTTTTCTGGTTGGGTGATTTTTGCTTCTTCGTATTTCAAATCTTTGTTTGACTTGATTCTTGTGATCCTCTAGTCTGCTGTTGGAACTCTGCATAATATCCTTTATTTCAGTCAGTGTATGCTTAATTTCAAGTTGGTCCTTTTTCATAACCTCAAGGGTCTCACTAGATTTCTTGATGGTCTCACTAAATTTATCAGCGGTCTCACTAGATTTCTTGATGGTCTCACTAAATTTATCAGTGGTTTCTAGAAAATACTTGAAAAACCTTAAAAGTGTGGTTTTGAACTCTATATCCAGTAGTTTGCTTTCCTCCATTTCTGTCATTTGTGACTTGTTTCTTTGTCTCCGCATTTTTATGCTTCCCTGTGTTGATAGAGTGGCTTTCTGTGTTAGGTGTCCTATAGGGCCCAGGGGCTCAGCCTCCCCAATTACCTGAGGTGGACACTCTTGGTGCACCCCTTTGTGGGCTTTGTGCACAGTCTTGTTGTAGTTAAGCCTTGATTGTTGTAGGTATCACTTAGAGGAATTGACCTCCAGGCCAATTGGCTGTGAGAATCAGTTGTGTCTGCAGTGGGAGAACTTCTGAGCTGGAGACACCCTTCTGGGGCAAGACTTGCTTCAGTGGGGCTTTGGTGCTCACTGAGTCTGCCCCCTGAGTGTGTCCCTTATGGATCTGAGGAGTTGTAATCTGGATGGTCCCACTCTGACCACTGGGTACACTGGCTCTTGGATCTCTAAGGAGGTGCTATTTTAGCCTCTGCCTGAGGCTACCCAGCAGGAGCTATGGAGAGATTCCTCTTCTTTGTTTGGGGTTTGGAGGTGCCCAGATGAGGCCCAGCTGTGAAGCAATGCAAGCTGCTGTGAGGCCTTGAACCTTCTTTTGGATGTTCTGGGTCTCTCTGATTCAGCTGCAGTTTGTTAGGTAATTTTCAGGTTGCAAAGGGCCAGGTCATTCATATGCAAGAGCCTTTGCGTAGAACTTGGGTGGGACGGGGTTTCAGGGGATCAACAGGGCGGAGCAAGCAGCTTTGGCTGCTCCCCAGTCCTACCCTAAGAGGCCCATGTCTCAGTGTCCCGGCAATCGCTGAAAACACCTCTGAGAGAAAGCCGCCCTTGAGTTCTGCCCGATGCCAGACAGTCCAGTTTCTCCCCGTATGAGTCCCCAGAAACTCACCCAGAACTGGAGTTCAGAGCACTTGGGAGCTTGAGACTCCCTCCTGAATGAAAAAGACAACCGCGTCCTCAGCTGCCAGCCCTTTCCGCGCGCCTCTATATCTCTGCACTTTACTTCCGTACCTCCTCTGAGTCTCAGTGCTTTTCTCTTTCCTTCTAGTTGTAGAATTTCCACTCAGCCAGCTTTCCTGTGGTTCTGGATGATGTCCATTTTGTCTTTTAGTTGTATTTTTGAAGTGGTTGTGTGAGGCAGCAATTTCCGGTGTTTACCTATGCCACCATCTTGGTTTCTCTCAAGCCCTGATATTCTTCAATAAGTATGCATTATTATTCATACATACATTTTATTAAAAATTTGGTTAATATAATCTGTTTCTCTTTTTTTTAATCTGAATTGCAAAAATCAGAAAACAAAAGACATCTAAGATAAAAATTGACCATAATTTTGCCACCTAATCAAGCCAACATTTTGGTGTGTGTTTTTTTGTCATTGTCTACAATGTGTCCCATATTATTATAGAACTTTCTGTCTTACATTTTCATTTAAATATTATTTTATTAGTGTTTAGCCTTTTTTTTGTTACAGTTGGTTTTATTGTTCTCTTAGAGCTAACAACTGTTAAAAGCCTAGTGTGCCCTCTACCTTTCTCTATGCTCAATCAATACAATCATGTGAAAAGTTAAGGTCTTCATTTTTTTTCTAATGGAATGCTATTATTGATACCACAGTGAAGCAAATCACCAGGTAGAATTTCTCATTCTTTTAATACATGCATAACATTAAGTTGCTCTTTTAAAAATCTCCTTTTAGTTTTAAATTCTATTTCTTTGATTTGAGCTAAACAGGATAAATGAAATGACAAAGCCACTTAAACATGGGTGAGCTTTGCACTTTGGAATATTTGATCAGTTGGCTATGAGAGGTGATGGAGCCAGTTCTTTATTGGGTAGGAGTATATTCTGCTCAGCAAAGGCCCTGATAGGCTCAAAAGGCCTTTTAATGTAAGGTGCACTCTTCCCATTTGTAAGATGTATAATTAAAACTATTGCTAGCAAGGAGTCTAGGCAGGGGCCATAACACATACATCGGTATCTATTCCTCTCAAATTATGTCATTGATGCATTTTGATATGTCTGCTATGCTTAGATATATAGATATCTAAGTTGACCCGAGACCAAACTGAAGTAAGGTCTTTCTGTTAAAGACCTTCAGAAACCTTCCAGCTGAAATAGGTGAATTTGGACTGAGGATATCTGTGTTTTGATCTTGATTGCCATTGCCTTGCTGTGTGACCTTGGCAAGTCACTTTACTTCTCTCTATTTTCAGTTTAATCAGCAGAATAGAGAGGTTGGACTTGATGAGTTCTCAGGGCTCTTCTTGATTTCCTTTTTTATTTTTATGACTTCCTAATGTCTGTGCTTAGCCAGATCTCCAGTGACAGGAAGATGAAACATTATCAACTAAGGAAGCTCCAGATTTTGCTTCTCATTTAATTAAGCCTCAGAACAGTGAGGGTAATATTTGAGCTAAGTAAAGTACACACAAATAAAAATAGTTTGTTCCCCTGATTTTCAGTTGAGGCTCACTAAGTTTTGTGCCATAGTTGAAGGTAAGTCTGGAGTGGGGACACAAAGGGTGGGAGTGCACGTAGAATTTGGACCATGTTATCCAGAGGAACTGAATATTCCCAGAAGTGGGGGTGAGAATATCCTTTATTCCCCAAACATTTCTTTTCTCCGTCAGGTCCTGAAACTTGAACCCTCTTTGGAGTGTATGCTTCTGCTCTTTTGTGATGCCCGGCATACACTATGCTGGGGACATCACACCAGTCATGGAACCTGCACTGGAGTCAGGAGGCAGCCTGTAGGGGCAAGGTAAGTGCGCTGGTTTGTTTTGTAGCTATGTTGTGTGGCTTTGTGAACTGTTAAATATATGCATTTATGCCCTTTGGGATATAAAGTGGCATTTAACCATTATATCCCAAGAAGCATAATAGTTTTAATTGTGCAAAACCGCACAATATAGTTAAAAAATACAACCAAAAGCACAACCCTTCTGCATATCTTTAGAGGCTGATTGCATCTTCCTGAAAGGTTCCATGGCTGGTGTCACATCTCTTACATAGTGTGTGTGAGAGCTGTTGATCCCATCAGGGCAGCCCACCACAGCACCTCCGAAATGGGGAGCAGTGAGTTTTCATGTAGTTTTTGTGCCGAGTGCCTCCTTTGAGTGTATTTGGCATGGAAACTAGACTTGACAGTTCTTTTTGCAGGATGCCTTTAACCTTAGCTTGATGGCTGCAGAGTGTTTGTGTTGGATAAAACAAGTGAGTGAATGGTGGCTCTTTGGGCTGACTTGCCTCCTAGTACTTAGGACATGAGAATATTCACCCTCCATCCTTCCGTGTAGGGGGTGAGGACAATGCGTGTGGGTTTGCTCATGAACATCTGGCCACAGAGTGGTATGACTGATTTATTCACATGTGAATAATAGCTGACACGGCTTTCTGAATTGTGAAAAAAACAGATTCATCGAACAGGCCACATCGGACAGTGTTCACCCGAGCCATCGAGGCATGCGATCTCCACTGGCAGGATAGCCACTTGCAGCACATTATCAGCAGTGACCTATACACCAACTACTGTTACCATGACGACACTGAAAACTCCCTCTTTGACTCCCGTGGGTGGCCCCTCTGGCATGGTAAGTGCCCAAACCGGAAAGACATTTCCATGACTTACTTCTTTGTTTAGTTTCTATAGCATTATTGGAGTGGGAGGAGGAGAGCTGAGGGATTCAATGGGAGATGGATGAATGCTTGGCAATAGGAGCTGAGTTTTTCATTCAAATCAAAGTTCAGAAATGGCTTGTTGTGTTTTTTTAATAGTATTTTGAGGGGAAAACATCTTACTATTAAATCCTGTTTTTATGGATATATCTGACAGTGGCAACTTTCTCTCGCCCCTTAACTTTCTGTTTTTAGAACATGTCCCTACAGCCTGTGCAAGAGTGGACGCATTACGTTCTCATGGGTACCCCAGAGAAGCATTGAGACTGGCAATAGCTATTGTTAACACGTTAAGGCGGCAGCAACAGAAACAATTGGACATGTTCCGAACTCAAAAAAAAGGTGAATGTGAAGGAGTTTGTTTTCATTGGAATGAATGGGATTTTTGGTGATGACATCACTAGGTTTTGTGCTCTTTTGGGAGAGATGGCTTTTAAAATGAAAGTGATGGAGATGGCAGTACTTAACCACTCATTCGAAATATTTAATATCTGATCTTTGAGAAATTCTAGGTATTTTCCCCCCTGGCTTAATATGGTAAAATGTAAGATTTTTTTTTTTAAGTATCTTAGGTTAGTTAATTTTTTAAGGGGAAGAAGTTTTTATTATTATTACTTACAATTTGAACCAAAGAAAGGGGGAGCTTAATATGTCAAAATTATCTAAAATATAAGTTAGCCAAATATCTTATTTTGTGACTGCATTTTAATTCTAACAGTAGGGTTCTGTGGGGTAAACTGCCTATATTTGAATAATAGCAATCAGTCCAAACTCAAAGTCCTTGGGCAATGACTAGACCTCTCTGTGATTTAGACACCTCATCTGTGGAATGAGGCTCAGTTGAGGACCTATTTCTTAGAGTTCTTGAGAAGATTATTAATCCTTTAAAGCACTTAAAGCAGGGCCTGGCATAGTGTGTAATCACTCTAAAACTTTTTACTTGTTATAATTTGTACATAAGGACATTATATTTAAAGTGATCACAGCAGAAAACTCCTCGGATTTTTAAAATTCTGTCAGCATTTGATGATGAACTGTCAGCTGACAGAACATATTTAACTTCTCTATATCTCAGTTTATTAATCTTTTAGATTTGACATTAAGCATTACTGAGTAGTGGTTAATTGCAAAGCATCTTACATGAATGAGGCCCTGATCAGAAAAAGAAATACGTATGCTTTTTCTGGATAATCTATACACTTTTTGTTCCATCTGTAGGTATAAATCTTTTTATGTTTCTTTGGCAGGATTGTGTTTACTCTGGAATTTTATTTCTTATTCAGAAAGATGGTTTTAGTTGCTGTTGTTTTTTTCTTTTTATGTTTTTGTTTTTAATTCTTGAGTGATTATACACACTCCACCTAGGATACAGCTAAAAATTGTAAAGAAGTCGTTGAAGTAGACGAGGTTAGATTTTTTTTTGAACTTTTAGTATCCTCTACATTGAAAGTATTATAAATGTTAACTTTATCATTTATATGATGGAAGAAAATTCCAAAGGTACAATTTGAACCAAAGAAAGGGGGAGCTCAGATAGTATTGGATTATAATATTCCTGATAATCAAGACTTTGTTGTTCAATCTTTCATGTTCTTCATGTCATCACTGGTTAACAGATATGTTTGCAAGATATGCTGCTTGGTCCTTTGGAAAATTTTCCTGAAATTCCCCTCCCCCTAAATACATATAATATCTGGCCAAAAGGTATTTACTTCTGAAAAGTATAAAGAATGATAATATTTAAACTAAGGAAGATTGAAGCACATTTTATACTACAAAAAGAGAGCTAGCTCATGATTATCTGATCTTTAAAGATCATAACCTTTAAGAACTGTCTTTAAAATGAGTTTAATAAAAATGTTGCAGCCCTAACCCGTTTGGCTCAGTGGATAGAGCATCGGCCTGCAGGCTGAAGGGTCCCAGGTTCGATTCCGGTAAGGGCATGTACCTTGGTTGCGGGCATATCCCCAGTGGGAGGTGTGTAGGAGGCAGCTGATCGATGTTTCTCTCTCATCGATGTTTCTAACTCTCTATCCCTTTTCCATCCTCTCTGTAAAAAATCAATAAAATATATATATTTTTAAATGTTGCAAATCTAAGAAATGCAAAGTGTATAAAAATGTTAGCTCATGTAGGTATGTTAGAATACATGTTAAATTAAACTCATTTGGTTATCTTTGAGGCCACTCTTAGACACATTTCTCTTTTATCCTGGGAGCAATGAAAAACTTTATTTCCGATTATTCTTAAGTATTCTGGGATTACATATCTATACCTATATTTTTCTCTACTTTTTTGTCTGTCAGTATTTAAAGAATATGTTTTTCATAGCTGTTTTTCATGCAATACAGCTACTTATTACATGGTCAAGATTGGCAAATGAATTATTTTGTACATTTTTTAATACTATATGGCATGATATGTCAGCTTCTGTTTTTTAACTGCTATATAGTTTACATTTAGCATTATGTTAGTTCTGGTGTACAATATAATACTGCACTATTTATATATTTCAAAAGGAACAGCCCAATAAGTCTAGTTAACATCCATCACTACATATAGTTAAAAATATTTTTTCTTATGACGTTTTAAGATCTATTCTCTTAGCAACTTTCAAATATACAATACAGTATTATTAACTATAGTCACCATGCTGTAAATTATATCCTCATGACTTATTTATTTTATGCCTGAAATTTTTTACCTTTTGACCACCTTCTATTTCATCCATCCCCTCACCTTTGGCAACTGCCAATCTGTTCTCTGTATTTGGGAGCTCAGGTTTTTTTGGTTTTTTTTAAATATATTTTATTGATTTTTTTACAGAGAGGAAGGAAGAGAGATTGAGAGTTAGAAACATCGATGAGAGAGAAACATCGATAAGCTGCCTCCTGCACATCTTCTACTGGGGATGTGCCCGCAACCCAGGTACAAGCCCTTGACCGGAAATGAACCTGGGACCTTTCAGTCCGCAGGCCGATGCTCTATCCACTGAGCCAAACCGGTTTTGGTGGGAGCTCAGTTTTTTTAAAAATATGAGTGAAATCATATGGAATTTATCTTTCTCTGTCTTATTTCACTTAGTTCAACTTCTCAATTTTTTTTCCCTTTGTTCAGACACTTCACTTCTATTAATTTAGTCTGAAATTGCATCATGTTTCTTTTTTTAAAATTTATTTTCCCTTGCCCTGACCAGTTTGGTTCAGTGGATAGAGTGTCGGCCTGCGAGCTCAAGGGTCCTGGCTTCGATTCCAGTCAAGGGCATGTACCTTGGTTGCGGGCACATCCCCAGTGGGGAGTGTGCAGGAGGCAGCTGATCGATGTTTCTAACTCTTTATCCCTCTCCCTTTCTCTCTGTAAAAAAATCAATAAAATATATTTTTAAAAAATTTATTTTCCCTTTATTGATTAAGATATTACAAATGTGTCCTTATCCCCCCCAATGTCCTCTTATCCCCTCCAATCCTGCCCTCACCCCCTGTTGTCCACATCTATCGCTTATACTTATATGCATGCATACAAGTCCTTTGGTTGATCTCTTCCCCTCACCCCCTCCCTCCCCTACCTTCCCTCTGACTTGTGAGCATCTGATCGATGTTTCTCTGTCTCTACATCTGTTTTTGTTCATCGGTTTATGTTGTTCATTATAATCCACAAATAGAGAGAGCATGTGATATTTATCTTTCTCTGACTGACTTATTTCACTTAGCATAATGCTCTCCAGCTCTATCCATGCTGTTGCAAATGATAGGAGTTCCTTCCTTTTTACAGCAGCGTAGTATTCCATTGTGTAGATGTGCCAGTGTTTTTTAATCCATTCATCTGCTGATGGGCACTTAGGCTGATTCCAAATCTTAGCTATTGTAAATTGTGCTGCTATGAACATAGGGATGCACATATCCTTTCTGATTGTGTTTCTGGTTTCTTGGGATATATTCCTAGAAGTGGGATCACTGGGTCAAATGGAAGTTCCATTTTTAGTTTTTTGAGGAAACTCCATACTGTCCTCCACAGTGGCTGCACCAGTTTGCATTCCCACCAGCAGTGAATGAGGGTTCCTTTTTCTCTGCATCCTCGCCAGCATTTGTCATTTGTAGATTTGTTGATGATAGCCATTCTGACAGGTGTGAGGTGGTACCTTGTCGTTTTGATTTTGCATCTCTCAGATGATTAGTGACTTTGAGCATGTTTTCATATGTCTCTCAGCCTTATGTATGTCCTCTTTCAAAAAGTGTCTATTTAGGTCTGTTGCCCATTTTTTGATTGGGTTGCTTATCTTCCTTTTGTTAAGTTGTATGAGTTCCCTGTAAATGTTGGAGATTAAATCTTTATCAGAGATATCATTGGCAAATATGTTCTCCCATGCAGTGGGTTTTCTTGTTGTTTTGTTGATGGTTTCTTTTGCTGTGCAGAAGCTTTTTATTTTGATATAGTCCCATAGTTTCCATTGCCCTAGGACAGGGGCGGGCAACCCCTGGCATGCGTGCCAAACATGGCACGCCAGTAACTTTGGCTGGCATGCGAAACCCTCTCTTATAATCTTCCATTTGCAGTTATTTTCTTAATATCAACTTTTTTATTTTTCAGATAAATTCAGTGTAGGTGCATCTTAGATAAATAATTTTACATAACAAGTTATCTTAAAGACCATAGACATAGCTGACTTTGAAATGCAGTTGATTGAATTTCACAGTAGCTCAATTTGGAAGCAGAAATTTATTGACCTTAGAGTTGACTTGGAAAACATTGAAAAAAAGTGATTAGAGACGGGAGTACCAGAGAGAAGTGTCGAAAACGAACTATTGAGGACTTGGAATGCCATTCCAGAAAATTTTTTCTGTTTAAAAAACTTTGCAACAGCGTTACTCTCCATGTTTTCATCCACATACGCTTTTGAATCTTTGTTCTCAGTCATGAATTTTGTTAAGTCTCGTAATAGGAGTAGCCTGACGGATGAAAGAAGTAGCTCGTGCATATCTCTGAAGGTCACGAAATATAAACCTGATGTAAAATCTCTATCATCAGTGATGCAGCAGCAAAAGTCCCACTGATAATATCAAATGGAGTCATAAAGTTTTCTGTCGGACTATCAGTATACATGTCTACATTAAAAAATAAATGTATTTTTCATCATCATATACTGTGTTTTTGTCGCTCAAATTAATTTTATTATTTCTTCAAGGTTCTTCACATACATACACCTTAAGAGATATCAAGTAGGTGTAACACATTCTCAAAAAATTAGGGTTGGCACGCAGAATTTTGAGTCAGAGATTTTACTGGTTTTGGCACGCACTCACAAAAAGGTTACCCACCCCTGCCCCAGGAGCTGTGTCAGTGAAGAAATTCCTTTGGCATATGTCTGAGATTTTGCTACCTGTGGATTCCTCTAATATTTTTATGGTTTCCCATCTTACATTTAAGTCCTTTATCCATTTTGAGTTTATTTTTGTGTATGGTGTAAGTTGGTGGTCTAGTTTCATTTTTTTGTATGTATCTGTCCAATTTTTCCAACACCATTTATTGAAGAGACTGTCTTGACTCCATTGTATGTTCTTGCCTCCTTTGTCAAATATTAATTGAGCATAGTGGTTTGTGTTGATTTCTGGGTTCTATATTCTATTCCATTGGTCTATATGTCTATTCTTGTACCGGTACCAGGCAGTTTTGAGAACAGTGGCTTTGTAATACAGCTTGATATCTGGTATTGAGATCCCACCTACTTTGTTCTTCTTTCTCAGGATTGCAGCAGCTATTCGAGTTTGTTTGTTTGTTTTTTATTCCAGATGAATTTTTGGAGAGTTCTTGCTAGATCTGTGAAATATGCTGTTGGTATTTTAATGGGGAGTGCATTGAATCTGTAGATTGCTTTAGGTAGTGTGGACATTTTGATGATGTTGATTCTTTCAATCCATGAACACGGTATGTTCTTCCATCTGTTTATGTCTTCCTCTATCTCTTTTTTCAATGTCCTGTAGTTTTCTGAGTACAAGTCTTTTACCTCCTTAGTTAAGTTTATTCCTAGGTATCTTAATTTTTTTTGGTGCAATGGTAAATGGGATTGTTTTTTTAATTTCTCTTTCTGTAAGTTCACTATTAGCGTATAAAAATGCCATAGATTTCTTGGCGTTAATTTTGTATCCTGCTACATTGCCAAATTCATTTATTAGGTCTAATAATTTTTTGATGGAATCTTTAGGGTTTTCTAAGTACAGTATCATGTCATCTGCGAATAATGACAATTTTACTTCTTCTTTTCCAATTTGGATGCCTTTTATTTCTTCTTCTTGTCTGATTGCTTTGGCTAGCACTTCTAGTACTATGTCAAACAGGAGTGGTGAAAGTGGGCATCCCTGTCTTGTTCCTGTTCTTAAGGGAAATGGTGTTAGTTTTTACCCATTGAGTATGATGTTGGCTGTAGGTTTGTCATATAAGGCTTTTATTATGTTGAGGTATGATCCCTCTATTCCCACTTTGCTGAGAGTTTTTATCAAGAAAGGGTATTGAACTTTGTCAAATGCCTTTTCTGCATCAATCGATAGGATTATGTGATTTTTGTCTCTCAGCTTGTTTATGTGATGTATCACGTTTATTGATTTGCAGATATTGTACCAGCCTTGCATTCCTGGAATAAATCCCACTTGGTCATGGTGTATGATCTTTCTAATGTAATGCTGGATCCGGTTTGCTAGAATTTTGTTGAGGATCTTAGCATCTATGTTTATCAGGGATATTGGCCTGTAATTCTCTTTCTTTGTGGTGTCTTTATCTGGTTTTGGGATTAGGGTAATGCTGGTTTCATAGAAAGAGCTTGGAAGTGTGCCTTCCTCTTGAATTTTTTAGAATAGTCTGAGAAGGATTGGCTTTAGTTCTTCTTTGAATGTTCAGTAAAACTCCCCTCTGAAGCCATCTGGTTCAGGGCTTTTGTTTGCTGGAAGTTTTTTGATTACTGTTTCAATTTCTTCAGTAGTTATTGGCCTATTCAGGTTTTTTTATTCTTCCTGATTGAATTTTGGAAGCTTGTATTTTTCTAGGAATGTGTCCATTTCATCGAGGTTGTCCAGTTTGTTGGAGTAGAGTTGTTCGTAGTATTTTTTGACAATCCTTTGTTTATCAGTAGGGTCTGTTGTTACTTCACCTCTTTCATTTCTGGTTTTGTTTATTTGGGTCCTTTCTCTTTGTTTCTTGGTGAGCCTGGCGAGAGGTTCATCAATCTTGTTAAGCCTTTCAAAGAACCAGCTCTTGGTTTCATTGATCTTTTGTATTTTTTTTGGTCTCTGTCATTTCTGCTCTGATCTTTATTATTTCCTTCCTTCTGGGTACTGTGGGCTCTTCTTGTTGCTCTCTTTCTAATTCTTTGAGTTGTGTGGTTAGATCATTTATTACCAGTTTTTCTTGTTTTTTTTGAGGTAGGCCTGTAGAGCTATGAACTTCCCTCTCAGGACTGCTTTCATTGTGTCCCATAGATTTTGGATTGTTGTGTTTTCATTGTCATTTGTTTCCAGGATGCTTTTTATTTCTTCTTTGATCTCTCCGGTAACCCAGTCATTGTTTAATAGCATGCTATTTAGCCTCCAAGTGTTTGATTTTTTTTTCAATGTTTTTATTGTAGTTGATTTCTAGTTTTATGCCATTGTGATCTGAGAAGATGCTTGTTATGATTTCTATTGTTTTGAATTTGAAGAGACTTTGCCTGTGTGCTAAGATATGGTCTATCTTTGAAAATGTCCCATGTGCACTAGAGAAGATGTATATTCTGTAGCTTTGGGGTGAAATATTCTGAAGATGTCAATTAAGTCCATCTGATCTAGTGAGTCATTTAGGATTGCTGTTTCTTTGCTGATTTTTTGTTTAGAGGATTTATCCATTGGTGTCAGTGGTGTATTAAAGTCCCCTACTATGACTGTATTGCTATTGATCTCTCCCTTGATATCTTCCAGAAGTTGTTTTATGTATTTGGGTGCATATATGTTTACCAGAGTTACACCTTCTTGTTGAATTGCTCCCTTTAGTATTAGGTAGTGGCCTTCCTTATCTCTTGTTATGGCCTTTACTTTGAGGTCTATTTTGTCAGATATAAGTATCGCAACCCCAGCTTTTTTCTCATTTCCATTTGCCTGAAAATTTTTTTTCCATCCCTTCACTCTCAGTCTGTGTGAATCCTTGATTCTGAGGTGGGTCTCTTGCAGACAGCAAATATATGGGTCACGTTTTCTTATCCATTCAGCTACCCTGTGTCTTTTGATTGGAGCATTTAATCCATTTACATTTAATGTTATTATTGAAAAGTACTTGTTTGTGGTCATTTTTATTCTTAATGTTTGTGTTTCTTCTTGTCTTTCTGTTTCTTCTTTTTACAGCAGTCCCTTTAGCATTTCTTTAATTGCTGGCTTGGTGGTAATAAACTCTCTTAGCCCTTTTTTGTCTGAAGCTCCTGATTCCACCTTCAATTTTAAATGATAGCCTTGCTGGGTATAGTATTCTTGGATTCATTCCCTTGCTTTGCGTCACTTTGTATATTTCATTCCATTTCCTTCTTGCCTGGTGTGTTTCTGTTGAGAAGTCAGCTGATATTCTAATAGGAGATCCCTTGTAGGTAACTTTCTGTCTCTCTCTGGAAGCCTTTAAGATTCTTACTTTGTCGTTGGTGTTTGCCAATTTAATTATGATGTGTCTTCGCATTGGTCTTTTGGGGTTCATCTTGTTTGGCACTCTATGTGCTTCTTGGAGTTGTGTAGTTTTTTTCTTGCCAGTATCAGAGAAGTTTTCTGTCATTATTTCTTCAAACAGGTTTTCTATTCCTTGCTTCTCCTCCTCTCCTTCTGGTACCCCTATTAAGTGAATGTTGTTTCGTTTTGCATTGTCCCAAAGCTCCCTTAGGTTCTCCTCTTGCTTTTTAAGTTTTTTTTCCAGTTGCTCCTGTGTTTGTGTGTTTTTTCCTACCTTGTCTTCTAATTCACTGATGCAGTCCTCAGCCTCTTCTAGTCTGCTGTTTAAGCCTTCCATTGTGTTCTTTATTGCAGCTATGTCCTTCTTCATTTCCTCTTGGTTCCTTTTCATGTTGGTGACATTCTCATTCAGCTCCTTATAATTCTCAGTGAGTTGTGTGTATTTGTCATCCAGCGTTTGAGCATCCTTATAACCATTACTCTGAATTCTTTCTCTGATAAGTTAGTAGCCTCAATTTCATTTAACTCCCTTTCTGGTGATTTCTCTTTTTCTTTCCTTTCTGGGTTGCTTTTTTTCTTCCCATGTTTTGCTGTAATGTTTTAATTGTAGCTCCGATTGCTTCGCTACCCAGTTTCTTTTGGGTATGGTGCTACTGGTATGACCTCTCAGGTCTCCTGGGCTTAGTAGTCTAGTGTAGCTCCCTACTTGAGCTATTTGGGTTCTCTTGATGTAGGTCTGCGAGCTGGAAAGGCGCCACTGAGGTGTCTAGAAGTCAGCAGCCGTGGATGGGGTGTCCCAATTTTTGCTGTCTTGTGCCCTTGGTTGAATGCGTGCCCAGCCGGTACTCACAGTGGCACCCAGGAACCATCCGTTGGGGTGGTGGGGCTCAGGAGGCCTGTGTTCTGGAAAGGCGTGACTGGTGTCCAGAGTTCTGTAGTTGTGGGATGGGCAGACTCAACTTTTGCTGCTGCCTCCGTGGTTGGATACACGCAATCCCAGCAGCAGTTCACAGGGTCACCTGTGGTATGTTTGCTAGCAGGATGTACTGACACACTCTAAAGGGCCCTGGCACTGAAGCCACTGGATTGCAGTGTCTGTGGGCAGGTATCCCAGAAGAGGGAATTCAGCGTTTCTACAGCCCAGCAATGCACCCCTGTTTGTTTAAGTGTGTGTCCAGTGGGGCTCACAGCGGGGCCCCAGGGCTGCTGGTCTTGGGAGACCTACACGCTGGAAAAGCATGCAACTGTAGTGTCCAGAGTTCTGCAGCTGTGGGGTCGGGAAACTCAGTTTTTGCTGGTGCACCTGTGGTGGATAGGCGCGCGTTCCTGGTGGTGGCACACAGGAGCACCCACAGTGAGTTTGCTAGTGCAGGCGCACTGAAGCACTCTGAAGGGTCCTGGCATGCTTAATCAAGGCGTCTTCGGGCAGGTATCCAGGATGGGTGAAATCAGAATTTCTACTGCCCAGGGGAGTGCGTCCCTGTTTGTCCAAGATCGGACCCAGCAGAGGCTCACTGTGGCTTCCCAAAGTGCCCTGTGGATAGATGGGCTCAGGGGGAGTGAGCAACTGTGGCAGTGCCTTGGCCAGGCGCTGAACTCTGACGCATTCTGAGGGACCCTGGCGCTGAAGGGCCCTGGCGCTTAAGTAGCGCAGCTGTGTGTGTGTGGGCAATTATTCAGGCAGAGGAAATTCAGAATTTCTACTGGGGGGCAGTGTGCCTGTGTCTGTACAAAATCACACCCAGCTGGGGCTTACAGTGACTCCTAAGAGAAGTCTATGGAGTGGTGTGCCTCGGAGACCTGTGCGCTGGAGACGCACGAATGCGATGTTGGAGGTCTGCCACTGGGGAGGTGGAGGCTGCACTTACTGCTGCGGGCGCGATGCTCCTTTCGAGATGGAGGTCCCAGGGTCTGCGAGTCTGCGGGTGGGCAGCAGGATTTTGGCTGGAGTGGCTGCTGGGTTGCGGGCAGTATCCAGGCCTGTCTGGGTGGTGGTGCTAATGAGTTCCTAAAAGAGGCCACTCTCCCCTTCAAGATGGCGTGGGCTCCGTGCCCGAGTCAACTTCTCAATTTTTAAAAAACTACTTTTTAAATTTTATTTCTCCCATTTCTGTGTTTTTTCACTAATTTTTGTGTGAAAAGAAAGGACATATAGGAAATACTTTGTAAAATTTTATCCTCAGTTTCTATCACTTGACAGTAGATTTATTTGTATAAGCACAACACTTCCCTTCTATATATATATAAATTTTATATATATAAAATTTCCTATCAAGCATATAGATTTGGTTGTTCCCATATTTCTTTTTTTCATACTGGTTATGTATATGAAAGCTAGTGACAGAAGCCAAAGGGAAAGACCTTTCCAAGGAATCTAGGACCATACTTTTATAGATTTTAATACATTATGGCAGGCCATACTTTATTTTTATGTACTGATAGTTGATTGTCCAAACCAGAAAACTTCTAAAGGAATGTTGGATTCATGGAATGGCTCTTTAGCAATTTACAAGCAGTTTTTTCTTATATACTTTACTAGGGGCCCGGTGCACGAAATTCGTGCACTGGGTGGGGGTGGGGGGGAGAGTGTCCCTCAGCCCAGCCTGCCCCCTCTCACATACTGGGAGCCCTCAGGCGTTGACCCCCATCACCCTCCGATCGCCTGATCGGCCCCTTGCCCAGGCCTGACGCCTCCGCCAGAGGTGTCAGGCTTGGACAGGGGACCCCCATCTCCCCCCGATCACTGACTCTGGCCCCCGCCCAGGCCTGAGGCCTCTGGCCCAGGAATCATGCCTGGGCAGGGGACCCCCATCTCCCTCTGATCACTTGCTCCACCCCCCGCCCAAGCCTGACGCCTCTGACCCAGGCTTCAGGCCTGGGCAAGGGGACCATCATATCCCCCCAATCCCCAGCTCTGCCCCCCGCCCAGGCCTGATGCCTCGGCCAGAGGAGTTGACCCTCATCACCCTCCGATCACCAATCACCGGATCGGCCCCTTGACCAGGCCTGAGGCCTCTGGCAGAGGTGTCAGGCCTGGGCAGGGGACCCCCAGCTCCCCGCGGTTGCAGGCTCCGCCCCTGCCCAGGCCTAACGCCTCTGGCCTAGGCGTCCGGCCCAGGCAGCGGGGACCTGCAGTGGCAGCGGGGGGCGCTGCGATCGTGGGCTTCGCTTTAGGCCCAGGCAAGGGACCCCTAGCTCCTGGGACTGCCAGCTTCGACCGTGCCCAGCTCCCATCGCTGGCTCCACCTCTACTTCCTGCTATCACTGGCCAGGGCGGCAAAGGCGCCTGATTCTCCGATCATGGCTTGGGGGCAGGGCAAAAGCGGCCCCAGGGCCGCCTTTGCCCTGCCCCCCAGCTCTTAGCTCCCCCCTGGGTTTCAGATCACTGTCAGTGGCAGGGGGCTTCTTCCTGCTTTCCCTTTCACCTCCCTGCATTGTGCCTACATATGCAAATTAGCCGCCATCTTGTTGGCAGTTAACTGCCAATCTTAGTTGGCAGTTAATTTGCATATAGCCCTGATTAGCCAATGAAAAAGGTATCGCCGTACGCCAATTACCATTTTTCTCTTTTATTAGTGTAGATATTAGAGGCCCAGTGCATGAAATTCCCCCAAGCCGGTCCGCCCCCTGGTCAAACTCCCAGAAGAACTCCAGTTGAGGGGGCAATTTGCATACTATGCTGTTATTATATAAGATTGTATATAGATTTTATTATATGTTCATTTAAGAAGGAGCTATTACCATTTATTACTTTAGTAAACACTAAGATGTAAAAATGTTGCATTTTTTACAACAATGGAATATGTCTTTTAAAATATTTGCAGCTTTTTTCCAGCACTTTGTAATTTAACTGAAGAACTTGAAAGTGCTAACATTCTGTGAAAAATGAAAGGGATATGTTTCATTCAAATGATACGTTATCTTCTGCTATAGTTCCTTTTTGTGGCAAAGGTCCTCCCTTAAATGGCTCACTGATCCATGATAAAGAACAATTTCATAAGGTGATAGGGAAGTAAGCTAATAATATTCATGGGGGAGTCCAAGTCTGACCCAGGCCACAACTGCCCTCTAGTCTCCAGCTTAGGTGATCCAGTGAGCACTGACTCTGAGAGCATCTTCTTAATAAAATTGTAGCGTTATCCAGTGGTAATTCTGGGGTCAACTTTTTAGTCCTCTCTAATGTCACTCTTAGGAAGTGAGAGGAATTGTCCCTAGCTTCTCAGGTGACAGTTTGGAATTGACATTTCCTCATACAACATAATTTAAAAGTGTACATTGCAATGTTAACACTGTACCCTGGGCACATGAATTAAATAGATGTTTGGGAGCTTTCCTAGGAGGTTAGTACCATTTATATTGATTTATAGATGAATCTTCCGAATTCAAAATAGTTCACAAGTTGGGGATTATATGTACCTTTTTTTTTAAATTTAATTCAGTATTAATTTGTCAGGATGCTGCTTTAAATGGCAGAGCCTCTCTTCCCTTTACTTCTTTTCATCTCTCAATTTCCTTTTCTTACACAGAGCTACCCCATAAAAGCATAACCTTGATAACCAATCTGGAGGGCTGGGTTGGACACCCTCTGGACCCTGTGGGCACTCTTTTCAGCAGCCTTATGGAAGCCTGCCACATGGACGATGAAAGCTTCCCTGGATTCTCCAATTTCACAGGTAAAACCTTGACATTGGTCTCGTGTGCCCTTTTTTCTAAACTCTGAATGGCAGTGGTCATTTTTCTTCACAGTTTGTTTTATGAACCCATACAGTTAACAATATCTACAGCTAGCAAGAGAGCAAGGAAATAGGCACTCTCCGCTTTTCAGGCAGGCTCAGATTCGACAGTTGACAGCATGTATAAAGAACCTTAGGCATATTTATTCTCTTCTAGTCAGTGGTTGTGCATCTAAGAATTTATTTGCATTGATGACTGTTTTCCAGCATAAAGATATACAATAAGGATGTGCATAATGTGGGAGTGAGAAAGGATTGTCCCTTTGCTGCTCCCAGGTTTGGGTGAGCTCAGAGGGTTTATTATCTTCCCTCCATATTGTCTATTGTGGTGGTTACCTCCATGGATTATGGGTGACCCAAAACTATTGGGAGGGCAAAAAGTATGACTGTGAATGTGCTTTCCTTGGGAGTTCAGTGGTTGAAAGTTTGTTAAAGTTTATAATGGAAACAGAGATAAGAGAATGCTCAAAGAATCATTACTATTGTGATAACTGATGACTTATTTGATAACAAAAAGGCCCTTGAAATTGGGTTACATGTGTTGTATTCTCTACTGTTTTTATAATAAACTAGAGGCCTGGTGCATGAAATTCGTGCATGGGAGGGGGGTGTCCCTCAGCCTGGCCTGCACCCTCTCCAATCTGGGACCACTGGCCCCTAACTGATTGCCTGATCACCCACAAGTGCCCTCCCCTGCCGGCCTGATTGCCCCCTAACTGCTTGCTCCCCTGCGCTGGCCTGATCTTGCTCCCAACTGCTTGCTCCCCTGCCGGCCTGATAACCCCTAACCGCCTCTGCCTCAGCCCCCGCCACCGTGGCTTTGTCCTGAAGGAAGTCAGGCATCTGGAAGATGTCTGGTCAATCTGGTCTAATTAGCATATTACCCTTTTATTAGTATAGATTTTAACATTGTGATAAAAGTATGCAAACTTTTTTTATTGTGAGGCTTTTAAGAATTGGTAACTGTTGCAGTCATCATATAATTTTACACTTGTTTAATTAAAAGTTTTCTCATTCTTAAGTATTCTTAGTATCTCCTCTTAGATTTATAGTTTTCTTTGGTGATTCATTTTCAATGGGAAAAATATTTGTAATATTCTATCCCCCAAAGCATACACATCTAGTTATTCATTTAGAAAACATAATGGAAAGCTATACACTTGTTTTTTGGTCTTCTTGGAAGTAAGTCAATAATTCATTTACAAGTACTGGGTAAAATAAATATTTGTACCTGAGAAAGTAGTTTCTGAACTCTGATTTCTTTTGTGACATTTTACAGAGAATATGGGACAGTGCAAATCTCTGGAATACCAGCATCTACCTGCACACAAATTCTTAGAAGAAGGGGAATCCTATTTAACACTAGCTGTGGAGGTAGCCCTGATAGGGCTGGGACAGCAGCGTATCATGCCTGATGGGCTGTACACACAAGAGAAGGTTTGCCGGAATGAGGAGCAGCTCATTTCTAAACTTCAGGAAATTGAATTGGATGACACACTGGTGAAAATTTTTCGAAAGCAAGCAGTCTTCCTATTAGAAGGTAGTTTAATAAAGAGATTTTCCACTTATTTAGCCAATTTTATTTTTGTTGGAAGTAAGGTTTGAGTGTATTTAATATGGTGGTTATCCTGGTAGTATGGTCAGTGAGTGTTCATTATCCAATTACAGTATTACTTAATAAAAAAATACAGATGTTCAGATTTATATCATTTTATTTAGGTGGTCACATAGGATAACCTATTAGAAATGAGCCCCATTTAATGCCACCAGCTCTGAAAAGGACTGTTTTTATTTTGACTTGTTGTTCCTGAGATAAATGCAAGTTTGATATTTAGTGAGCTGTTGCTGGTAGCCATATTCCTCTTTGCTGGATCAATTAAATAATATAATGGAAATTGATTGGCATTCCTCTGAATTATTGGCTATTACATGACGTCTGGGTTTTGAATATGTCATTTGCACATGCTAACAAAGGACTAAAAGCTGCAGGAGTGGATCTCCACTGTGCTGAGTCATTATTTCAGAGAATTCATTAGGATTAGATTCAGCAAGTTAAAGTTTCATAGACTCTCTAAGGCAAAGCCCAATTTTCTTCTTTTCATAAGGTTAAGAGCTGAAGTGCCTAACAAATTTGGCTGGCATTTTTTTTAACACAGTTTTGTGTGTTTTTTTCCTTGAAAAGACTAAGTGTAATTAGTATGGTAAATTTAGGTGATGTCTAATTGATAAAAAAAAGTACACATTTGTCATTATTATGGGATTCTCTCTGATTGATAGGCTCAAAAAGTGTGCTGTCTTCATCTTATATTCAGAACTGTTACATATGGGGAAGGGATTTAGAGAAAATAGCATTTCAAAACCTCTTTTATTTTTCCAAAGCTAAAGATCTATTTGAAATATTTTCACCAATACATTATACACATTTGTGTTTTAGAAATGCATTCTAAAGAGAAAATGTTTTTAATAGCATGCTTAATTTAGGTAAAAATTCCTAATATTAATTTTTTGAAGCACTCTGCTAAAGTTTTTTTTTTTCTTCTTCTTCTAAACATAAAAGCCTATCTTGGCAAATTTCAAGTGATCTTGATTCTTTCATTACTGTTTTCTTTTACTTTCCTCTCATAATTTCTTTTGAAATAAGCAAAATCATTAGCCATAGCTTTTTTTATGATGTCACTGAGTCTTAGTAACGGGCTTTTGGTTTCCAATACATTGAAGAGTAAGAGGGTGTATGCTTTTCAGTCTTGAGGGTGTCTGATATTTGTTTATCATTTTACCTTTTAAAATGTTTTCCATGTTCATTACTCATGAATAATTTTTAACTGTCTTAGTCTTTGATTAGTTCATACCTCCCCATTAAATATTTTTATAAGAACTGTGCCTGATGAAGAGTGTTGTTGACTCATCCCTGCTCGGCCCACAGAGAGTGGGTGGTGCAGGACAGAAAACAGTCCAACAAGAAAGAAAGGGACCCTTTCTGTCCACTCCAGAAGATAGGCACCTCATGGTTGAGTTGACTGCACTGGGCACCAACTTCTTTATGCATCAATGTACTCCAGGAATTTCAGGGGTGCAATAGTTAGCAGACTCAGATGTTGGAAACTTCTGGGGAACTTACTACCAAATTTCAGTTTTTCATTATTCAGTACACTGATTATTGAATTACAGTGATTATTAAGCCACAAATAATTCGGTGTTACCCGACTGAATGTTTTGCTTGTTGGTAAGTGTCATAACAAAATGCCGATTATGCATTCTGGCTTTTCCTGCATAGTGAGCAGGTAGCTTGATGGTTTAAGGGGGAAACATTGAAATTAAATGGAAGAGACATGAAAAAAATAGTCTACAAATTTGCTATATTTAGTTCTTAAGTAAAATAGAGTTAGTGTCTTAGTCTGTTGAGGCTCCCATAACAGAATACTATAGACTGGGTGGCTTAAGCAGTTGAAATTTTCTCCTCACAGTTCTGGAGGCTGAAAAGTCTAAGGTCAGGTGCTGGTCAGTACAGTTTCTGGTGAGGTCCTCCTTCTTGGCTTGTAGACAGCTGCCTGAGAGAGAGAGGTGCATGCGTGAGAGCTCTAGCTGCTGTCTCTTCCTGTAAGGACATTAATCCTGTTGGATCAGGGCCCCACCCTCTGACCTCATTTAACCTTCATTATCTTATGAAGGCCCTTTCTCCAAATACAGTCACATTGGGAGTTGGGACTTCGACATAATGAATTGAGGTGGGAGATAACAAGCATTAAGTTCATAATAATAACCTAAATAATTTGGCCTCATTATATGAGCTAAGGGTCGAACTACTAGTATAATGCTATTTCAGCTTTTGAAGAATACCAGATCATTAAAACATTTTTAAATATCTTAAACACAAAAAAAAGTTGAATAGGTTTGGTAAAATTAGAAATGTAGGATGTATTTTAATTTACCTAGGTTAAAAAAAAAATGGTGTTTACTATATGATTTTTCAAGTACTTAGAACAAATAATTCAAAAATACTAATGAAATTTAAAAATAACCTCTATTAAAATTATCTATAATATGTAATATGTAATGTTCCTATTCCATGCTAGTGCAGTAACTCCTCTCACCATTTCTTTTGCATTTCTTGCATTTTAAACTCTTCACAAGACTGATTTTTTCTCAGGGAAAACAAATGCATTATGTCCTTTGAGCAGTAGTGTCATGGTTCATAACTCTAGAAATCATGAAACAGTTTTTACCCAAAGGTGACATGGAAACTAACTTATTATACAGTTTACAGTAACTAAACCTCAAGGTATGTAAGTGGAAAGTAGTTGAACTAACCACTGTGGTTTCCTTTAAAAATTTAAAAGTCTGTATTGCCCTTCCTAGGGTAGCATTCAGAGATCACAGGGGAAGTCAGCTCTGCCACCATCCCTGTCATAGCTTACTAAGAAATGAATTTCAGCTGCTTCAATGTAATTTTGCTTTTAAAATTGGTCTTTTGGAGCGCAAAAAGTAAATTTTCAGTTACTTTAATTTTTTTTCTTTTGCCTATGGTGAGTATCAAATGGGTAACTATTCTCTTATTATTAATCACCTTCTGAGAATCAGTATTTCTGCTTATTAGAAGAAACAATGTTTAAAGTCTTTGTATTGAGATTTGTGTTTCAGAATCCTCCCCAACCCTTCAGAGCACTCTTTTCTGGAAACTTGGCTTGTCTGTGCCCTTGAGACTGAGGGGCCAGCCAGGCACAGGTTCCAAAGTTAAGCAGCAGAGTTATCTGTGCATTTGAAAATCTGGATGCTGGAACATACACGTGTACAGAGGATGTTTCTTGAATTCAGTGAGGTTTTATACATTGGAAGGTTTCTTTCTCCAAAGCAGTTATAATGTGAAAAAGCTCTGCCCTTTAGTTCTTTGATTCTCATTTCAGCTGTGGTGCAGTTGGAGGATTGTTCCTGAAGTAAATTCGACTTTGAATACCATAGCCTATAGAATCATTTTTGACTAAGAATCTGTATTCCTTCTACTATGCCACTTAGATCAGCAGTCGCCAACCTTTCGGACCTTGTAGACAATCAGTGGTTCTCGGGCCACCGGTTGGCGACAGCTGACTTAGATTACATTCTTAACTAGATTAGCTTGTATACGCTATAACTTTACATAACAATTTTAAGATATACTTTACATGAAGTCTTAGTTCCTTTTTTAGGAATGTAAAATGTGTATGCTCTCTTCCCACAGCCGGACCATATAGTGGTTTAGGCGAAATAATCCATCGGGAGAGCGTTCCAATGCACACATTTGCCAAGTATCTCTTCACCTCTCTCCTACCTCATGATGCTGAATTGGCATACAAAATTGCACTGAGAGCAATGCGGTACGTATTCACAGCCCAGCCGGGCAGATGCAATCCAAATTCCCCCCTGGGAGGAATGGCTGTTCACTGATTTCTCATTCATTCATGTTTCTTGTAGGCAGCAGAAAATCTACAGAACATATTTATTTATATGTTTCTTGGATTGTGTAGTGGTTCGTTCATGGGCCGTGGGCTTGTTTGACTTCTGATTGAAAGGAAGATGGTATCCTTGACTGCTGTCATACCCTGCACTCCAGGGGAGGGTGACGGGGATGGGACTGTTTCTAGTGCTGAAGGCTTCACTAGGAGGACAGATGCTGGTCTGCCAGGATCTGCCCCCCTCAGCACTGACTGCTGCCATGTCCTCTCCAGCCCCTCCTCTTCAGCAACAACAATTAGAGTATGTTCTCTGCCACTCACCTTTCTATTTTCACTTCTCTTTTAAAAGTCAGTTCACCAGATAATTATTTTTACTGCCAATCTGTTCTTGGTGAATATTTTTTAGTGACTTCAAGATGTATTTGTCAGTATTATTTGTAGCCTATTGTGCTTCAAGGACCTGAAAGGAATATCAACCTTTCTTAAAACATGAACTTTTTCCTTTAAAAAAAAATTATAGCACTTCTATGTTAAAGTGCAGATTAGACCTCGTTATAATCACCTAAAGACAAACCATGAACATAACCTAAAAGCTTGTGGTGCCGAAGAATAGTTAGATCCCATAGAAACTTTTCATCAAAGACTCTATGTCTGCAACCAGTACAGTGGGTTCGAATCAAGCTCTTGCCTTTTTATGTGTGTAGCTCATCTCTCAGAGGTCTTTTTTTGGTGCAGTGATAAGGGTGTGTGTGTACCTGTGTGTCAGTGTGTTCTGAGGCTGACATCTTTCAATTTCACATGCTTCCCTTGGCAATGTGAAGTCTCATTTACCTACTAGAGAAACCTTATAATTCTCTTGTCTATTTTCAAAATACCAAAAAATAAATTTAAAGCTAACAAGCAAAGTTTCCCACCAAATTATTTTATACCACTTGGTTTGTGTTTTAACCAATTAACTGCCACATGTCCAAAGATGCTTTTATCTCGCTTGCGTCTATAGACGCTTATGGCGTACAAAGTATTAAAGCACACTTAGTAACTTCCTATTCCCATGTTTGGAAGACGAAAGTTGTCAGATGAAGACACATGCTCAGCTCTATACCTATTCAAATTTGAGAGTTGTGCTCCTGTGTAAAGGGAAGGATGCTAATGTTATGATGCCACCAGATGCAATTGCTCTGACCATTGTAAAGTTTAAGAGGAAAATAGCATAAGATTTCTCTGTGGGTCTGGCTTATGCTAAGGCTGACACTCAGAAACTCATTTATGATTGTGGTTGGTTGCTGCCCAGGCAGTTTGTTCACGGGGTACTAGAAGGGCACAAGGGAATTGCTTTCCCACCTCTTCTCATCTACCTGCCACCATCCCCTGCCAAAGGACTGTGTGGTGGGGCCTCCTAGGGCAGCCATGAGAACAGGAAGGAAGAGAGACCTGTAGCTTACTTGCTGCTTAGTCCTTCTGGAAGTAGGTGTGGTGGGCTGGGGAAGGGTGTTTTCAGCACTCATTTTCTCATCTTTCCAGGGGGGTCGACTAGTTTCTTCTACAACAACTCTGGAAAGATCTGCCTGTTAATTCAGGAACATTCTGGGTGTTTTTGTGTGTGTTTTTAACTAAAGAGCAACCCCACCAAAATGCTTATTACTTAATTGACTACCTTGCCATCCTCTAATGCTAACATCTCTTTGTCCCTAGATAAGGGGAAAAGATAATGAGGCATTTGATTTACCAGAGCAGTACCTGCTCTTGGATGGGGCCCCAAGGCCAGCTTCACACCCTGACCTTGCTAACTCTTGATCCCCAGCTCTTATTCTGTAGTTCCTGATACTGGTGTACTTGATTAAAGATCAGTGTTTTGATGATTGTAGAGGAATTATTTCAGTTATAGCTATTGTACTGATCTCTTTGGCAGTTATATTTGGAGACGATCACTAAGCATGCGCTTTGTTTTTAATAATTATTCTTTATTTGTCAACATATTAATCAAAGATTGATTGAAATGGGAAATTCACGGAATTTATACGAGACTGTCAAGGACAAATACTTGGATCATATGCATTCCTCATCTTCTGATATATGTGATAGAACCTATTCTAACTACAAATGCCTGAAGGAATAAGGAACTCATTTTTTAGAATGTATGAGTAATGGAAAGGGAGTCTTTTTTTTTTTACTTTCCCTCTTATGTTGTGTTTTAGTAAGTTAAGCATATATATCTCAGTTATCCACCCGATCCCTGACTGTTGTAATCTAAGTCTTAATATCCACTTCACTGTTAGTTTTCTGTTGATTTCTATTTTTTAATGAGTGGTAAGATTCAAAAATTTGAAAGTAGGTAAACATCAAGACTGAGTTTCATACTTCATTATTACATATCTTAATTTCTTTGAATTGTGCAATTTTCTGAACGATGTTAAAGAAAGGAATCCCTTAGGTTTGGATAATGAGTAATTAACAAGATGACTTTGGCATCCAGACAGCAGAGTGTAGCTGTACCAGCTCCTCCTGCACAAGGACTGACTGGTTCTCCCAGCATCTACCTACTCCTCTGGCAATAGGCTAGTCCCCGTGGCAAAGATGATAGATGAGTGATAACCAGGAGCCACCTACCCTGTCTCTTCTCGTTACAGGTTACTAGTATTGGAATCTGCTGCTCCAGCAGGAGACCTCACCCGCCCACACCACATTGCGTCAGTTGTTCCCAACCGATACCCTCGTTGGTTCACTTTAAGCCACATAGAATCCCAGCAGTGTGAGCTGGCGTCCACCATGCTAACTGCAGCCAAAGGTATTGGATTGTCCTGAGGCCTCATGATTATTTTGTTAGCTTACCTTTTTGTTTAAGGGTCATGTTTGCTGTCAGATTCTCAGTAGTTGGTTGTAGGGGATACTTTTCATTAGTGTTAGCTTATGGGGCAAAATAGGTGTTGTTCGTTTGAGCCTGGCATTTTCCTCTTTTAACTGTATCATTAAACCTGTTGCTGGCAAAGTTCAGGTTTAGTTGCCATGCTGTGTGAGTGATGGTTGAGATTCAGAAGGAGATTGAAAAGTTTGGTTATATTTTTTTCTTTCCCTGAAATATTCACCAAACATATATAAGTAGGAACTAGGAGAGCTATTTGTTATCTCGTGTTGGTCCTGGGTCACATGTGTTTTTAGTCATTGAGGGTTTGTTTCAGTGTTTCTTTTGGGTGAAGCCAAGATTCATAGACATGGCAGTGACTTAGTTATAACATCTGTGCCATCTGTGAACATTTCAGGGAAATTAACTTCTGCTTTATGTTTATTTTGTTTCCTTTTTACTTCCCTTTGTATGTGTGTGTTTGGTATGATTTTTTTGTTTGTTTTTATTTTGCTTTCATTTGATTTGGTTTGGTTTTTCCTTGTTCATTGCAGGCGATGTTCGGAGGCTGGAAACAGTATTAGAATCCATCCAGAAAAACATTCACTCCTCATCCCACATCTTCAAGCTTGCCCAGGATGCATTTAAAATAGCAACTCTCATGGACACTTTGCCAGACATCACTCTTTTGAAAGTGTCTCTGGAGCTGGGCCTGCAGGTATGTGACTCATGGTCTTTCTTAGGATACCAACGATTGCTAAATAAAGGCAGCATTTTGAAGTTGTTTCTGTTTGCTTACTTGGATTTATTTAGTGCAGGTAAATGAGTTGGGTGCATAAGTCTGTTAGACTTTCAGGAGAGCACTGTGCTTCAGAGCTGAGGTCATTTCCCCTGAACCAGGTACTGCCTGAGGTGCAGGGACTGGATTGACATTTAGAAGGCTGATTTGATATGTGTCTTTCAAATAAGAAAATCATTTTCTATAGCCTTAATGTCACCTTTTCTCCTTTAATGAATGGAGAAGGGTTATTGCTCATTAGAGACTTAAATAAAGCTATCATCCTATCTAATAAGGAGGGAATATGCTAATTGACTGCCCCACCCTCGAAGATGGCAGCACCCACAGCCACAAGATGGCTGGCAGGAAGGGGAGTTGTGGGCGATCAAACCAGTAAGGGAGGGCAGTTGGGGGCAACCAGACCGGCAGGGGAGGGCAGTTGGGGACGACCGGGCTGGCAGGGGAGGGCAGTTGGGGGTTATGGGCCGGCAGGGGAGGGCAGTTGAGGGGGACCGGGCCAGCAGGGGAGGGCAGTTGGGGGCAACTGGGCTGGCAGGAGAGGGCAGTTGGGGGCGACTGGGCTGGTAGGGGAGGGCAGTTGGGGGCAATCGGACCAGCAGGGGAGCAGTTAGGCGTTGATCAGGCTGGTAGGGGAGTGGTTAGGGGGTGATCAGGCTGCCAGGCAGAGGTGGTTAGGGGCAATCAGGCAGGCAGGCAGACAAGCAGTTAGGAGCCAGCAGTCCTGGATTATGAGAGGGATGTCCAACTGCTGGTTTAGACCCGATCCTGGCAGTCAGACATCCCCCGAGGGGTCCCAGATTGAAGAGGGTGCAGACTGGTCTGACGGACACCCCCCCCCCCCCCCCAGTGCATGAATTTATTGCACCGGGCCTCTAGTGTATAATAAAGATTCAGTTGTTGGGGTAAATTTTTAGAGGAAGTATGAATTTTTATTGATGTTTGCATTTTCATAATAGATGGGTAGTTCTAGCTCTTTTTTAATTTAATCCTCATCCAAAGAGGGAGGGTATTCCATGATTTTTAGAGAAAGTGGAAGGGGAGAGGTTAGAGGGGGAGAGGGAGGAGAGAGACAGACAGGCGTTGATGTGAGAGATATCAACTGGTTAAATCTGCAGTCAAGGCACCTGTCCTTGACCAGGAATCAGACCTTTGGGCTGTAGGCTGACTCTCTAACCACTGAGCAAACCAGCCAAAGCACTCTCTTTTATAACCCTGAGAAATTAGGTAAAGAAGGAGTGATGGCCCTAGCTGGTTTGGCTCAGTGGATGGAGCGTCGGCCTATGGACTGAAGGGTCCCAGGTTTGATTCCAGTCAAGGGCACGTGCCTGGGTTGCAGGCTTGGTCCTCGGTGGGGGCCATGCAGGAAGCAGCCGATCAATGATTCTCTCTCATCATTGATGTTTCTATCTCTCCCTCCCTCTCCCTTCCTCTCTGAAATCAATAAAAAATATATTTTAAAAAAAAGAAAAAGAAGGAGCGATAGTGCCAGGGCCAGTTTCAGCATTCAGCAAGCCATTAGACATATTACCCAGGACATTTTCAGTTAGTTATGCCAATAAATGTTTGCTTTCTTATAGTTTCTGAAAAGATTACTGTATAAACCCAGAACTGTAAAGTTTATATTTCTACCTTACTCGGGAAATCTCTGTATGCACTTATGGGGGCTTTTTTTCCCCTCCTTGAAAAGCAGTAAAAGACATTTTTATCTTCTAGTTACCTAAAGTATGGGGCATGGAATACCCTGATTAGGTGATTAATCTAGTTTTCTAGTTATGGATTCTCCTTACAGTAATTAATAAAGTTTAAAGAGTTGTATTACAAGAAAATACAGTTACCGTATATAGTACTATACGAGCAGAGGGTATAGGACAGTGATGGCGAACCTATGACGCGTGTCAGAGGTGACATGCGAACTCATTTTTTTGGTTGATTTTTCTTTGTTAAATGGCATTTAAATATATAAAATAAATATAAAAAATGTAAATCTTTGTTTTACTATGGTTGCAAATATCAAAAAATTTTTATATGTGACACGGCACCAGAGTTAAGTTAGAGTTTTTCAAATGCTGATACGCCGAGCTCAAAAGGTTCGCCATCTCACTGGTATCGGAGATTGATTGCATTTAAACAATAAAATGACATTTTAGAAGTTTCTTTATAAAAATGAATTCTGGTTATTTGGCTTATTTCCTTTGCCTCTTAAAGGTATGCAGGAAAAAACACACATTAATACAAGTTTTCCAGGTATTTGGAATCCTGGCAGATTTGGGGGATAAATGGCAGGTTACTGAGAGTTTGCTCCCTGCCTCATTCCTTGTAGGACACAGAAAGAAATCCCACAGGGCCTTTCCAAGGCTTTCAGAGTTACGTGCCTAGATTTTCTGAATCTTAAAACAATAGGGGAAATAGGAACAGAGGGATATTTTATCTTGGGGTCTCTTATTAGAAAGTGAAAAACAAAATCAGATCACTAATGATGCCAAAGATGATTTCTTTCCATGGACCTGAGGTTATCTTCACACTTGCCAAATAAGAGAACCAGAGACTGAAATAATGACTAAAATACCTCTGCCATCTGAGGGTTTGTAATCAGAATTATTTTAGGAGAGCCTCAGAAATCTAAAACCATGGAATGTTAAAGTTGGGGAGAAGATGAAGCCTGGACTGTGTTTAATGCTTCAGCCCAGGCCTCTTATTTTGCAGATGAGAAAAGTGATTGAGTGACTTGTCCAGGATGCTGCATCTGGTCAGTTGGCCCACCAGGAGTGGACCTCCTGCCTCTCTGGCTGGGACAAGGCTGGGAGAGCCATGGACAAATTCATATGCAGAGCTTTCTCTAAATATGTCCCTCCGTCCTCCTGCTAATAGGGGGACTGCCTTGTAGTTATACCTTGGAATGAATTGTTTTATATTTCCACTGACTTGGGATAATCTTCCAAAACACTTTGTTTTCCTATCTTTCTTTATAGGTTATGCGAATGACACTGTCAACCTTAAATTGGCGACGGCGGGAGATGGTCAGATGGCTGGTAACATGTGCTACTGAAGTGGGTAGGTAAACTCTGGAGGAGGAGCTTCCCCAGATACCTCCTGTCAGATTTAACTCCTCAGTTATAGGTACAAGAACTTCTTCCCTCTTTCACCTTGACTTTTCCAAGGCTCCTGCCGCTCCAGCAACCAACAGGGGCTCCCTTCCCTCCAGCCTTCAGTTGTGTACACACTTGCATTGCTCCTCTTCCAAACTGTCAAGTATGTGGGGCTCCAAACTCACTAAAATGGAATAGGTCAGTGAGAAAACGCTTTTTATCCAGTTGTTCTGTCACTATTAAGGTGCTTTTAGTAACTTTTTGTGATAATCAGGTTACAATTTTATACTAAAGGGTTCCAGCATGAATCCTTGGGGGATTGGAGCCCACCTTTGAAACTAACTTGAGACTGGATTAGTGGTTCAGTCCATTTCAGTAAAAATGATATAGTTGCCTATTTGCTCGGAGTGTTTTCTTCATCCTCTCAGGCCTTGTCATGCTGCCCAGCAGAGAAATGACCACTGGGTATGGGTCAGGTGAGCTCTCAGATGTGTGAGATACTGTAGCTAGCCCTAAGAAGATCCCCCAAGCTGCCATTTGTGAGACCTTTTAGCTGCCTGCTTCCCCTCTGCAGCAGTCAGTGCTGAAAAAACTACATTCGCAGCGGAAGCACCAACACCAACAACATGGTGGCTGTTGAAAATAAATGTTGGTTCACCTGTCTTTCCTTCTTCCTGTTGGCGTCAGAAAAGGACACATGCCTCTTGCTGAGAGGACCCTGCCACCTCAGTGTTTAGAAACTGACACAGCAGACACTGTGAAGGCATTCTTACTGTTCTTCTTTTATTAACTTGTGATGGTTTGGTATTTTGGCAAAAGGTAAATTGGTCTCAATATAAAAATTATGTTTATATTATTGATGTGATGCTTTAGTGAAACAATACGAAGTAATACCACCTTAAGAACTGCCACACAATTCCCCTTCCTCTGCACCAAGATATATGCCTAATTTCTCTCTGCAATTTAGTACCTTCTCTTGAAACATTCACCGTTAGTACTTTTCTACAGCTGAGGCATGTTGGGTCTGTGTACTTAAAATGGTTATTTTTAAGTTCTTGTCAGCCATTTCCAACATCTGAGTCATCTGTAGGTCTGCTTCTGTTGAAGTTTTTCTCTTGATTATGGGTCACATTTTCCTGCTTCTTTGTGTGTCTTAATCATTTTATATCATGTGTATTTTAAACTTACATACAAACCCACACACACACCACATAAAAACTACCTATTTTATTGGGGGTTGTGGTTTTTCTGAGAAAAACTACAGATTCTGTAGTGAGTATCTGACAGGAGGCCCCAGTGAACTGGAACTCATTAGCAAAAAGCCATTGTCTGAAATGGCAAGCAGCACAGTGCAAATACCGGCTACGGAGAGGATTAGTTCTGTATTACAGGAAGTTCATGTTCCTTTCAGGCACTTCACTGAATAACAATCCATAATAACTTTATTCTAAAAGGTTGCTCCCAGGCACATTACCTTATAGGATTTTCTGGCCTCGCTCATGTCTGGTGGTAGTTAACAATGTAAGCATTGATTGTAAAGTGAAAATAAGGCCAGACCTCTAGGCAGCGTCCTTGTCAGTAATAAGGCTTCTCTGTGTTCCTCGCAGGTGTTTATGCCCTAGACAGCATCATGCAGAGCTGGTTTACGCTTTTTACTCCCACCGAGGCCACAAGTATAGTTGCAACCACGGTGATGTCCAACAGCACCATTGTCCGCCTCCACCTGGACTGCCATCAGCAGGAAAAGCTGGCCAGCAGTGCTCGGACACTCGCATTGCAGTGTGCCATGAAGGACCCTCAGAACTGCGCCCTCTCCGCACTCACCCTATGTGAAAAGGATCACATAGCCTTTGAGACGGCGTACCAAATTGTTCTCGACGCTGCTACCACCGGCATGAGCTACACCCAGCTCTTCACGATAGCACGGTACATGGAGCACCGCGGGTACCCCATGAGGGCCTACAAGCTGGCCACCCTGGCCATGACCCATCTCAACCTGAGCTACAATCAGGACACGCACCCTGCCATTAATGACGTTTTGTGGGCCTGTGCGCTCAGCCACTCCCTCGGTAAAAACGAGCTTGCAGCTATAATACCTCTGGTGGTCAAGAGTGTCAAGTGTGCAACGGTACTGTCAGACATTTTGCGCAGGTGCACTCTGACCACCCCTGGCATGGTGGGACTTCATGGAAGGAGGAACTCTGGTAAGCTCATGTCCCTGGACAAAGCCCCCTTGAGGCAGCTTCTGGACGCCACGATCGGGGCCTACATCAACACAACGCACTCGCGACTCACCCACATCAGTCCTCGGCACTATAGCGAGTTCATAGAGTTCCTCAGCAAGGCCCGAGAGACCTTCCTAATGGCGCATGACGGACACATTCAGTTTACGCAGTTTATTGACAACCTGAAACAAATCTACAAAGGCAAAAAGAAACTGATGATGTTGGTTCGGGAGAGGTTTGGTTGATAGAACTTGTATGAATGGGGTGGGGGTGGGGGTGGGAGGGATGGTTTGTTTTTACTTGAGCCTGCCTTTGTATCCTTTTTAACTTAAAGAACAGAGCCACACCGGTATTATATGTGTATAGTTCTATTGCGTTTGCAGACTAAATTGTCATGTTGTGAAAGTTCGTGTGTTCTTAATTTTTTTCTACCCTTTCTCTTCTCTTCTTTCCTTTTACTTTATTATATTTTTTAATTCTTTTTTTTTTTTTTTTTTTTTTTTTGTATGAGAGAGACGTTAAAAAGGTTTGGTTTACACTGAGTATATGTTGTCAAGTGGCAAAAGTCCACATAGCTCTCCTGTTTTCTGTATACGTTCACAGCCTCAAAAAAAATAATTGAAATGGCTTTAAAAACCAAACAGAACACCTCCATCCTGTGATAAGTACCTCGAATGGATTCAGCTTTACTCCTTTGTAACTCATCTTTACATTTTCAGCATATTTAAACAAACCAACAAAATGAAATACTAGTAGTTAAAGGCTGACCCACGTGGCTTTGCAATGCTGTTCGTCCAGAAGCATGGCACACGATGCTTGTGCATGTGGAAACTTAGCGACTGTCAACATACATTCTCAGGGATTTATCAAAAAAATTAAAGAATGAGAGCATTTATTGTACTGTATATATATTATAGTATATGTCTGAATATTGAAAATATAACATTAACTAATTTATAAAAAATATTCTATGTAATGCAAAATACTTGAAGCTGCAGTAGCTTGGTTTTAAACAAAAACAAAATGAGAGAAAACCTATCAGAGGGACTAAAAGTGCGCCTTGCTTCGGGGTTGGCTCAGGCGGTGAACTTCATACTGGGCATCTATGCAGAGCCACCTTTGGATTGCATGGTTGGACTGAGATCTATTTGGGAGAAATTATATATGTATATATATATTTATACAACTTATGTATACATATATATGTAGATACAGACACCAGACACACACACATACCAACAACAACAACCACTACACCACACATGCTTGTAACAGGCACTAGAAGAAAGAGGGACAACAAAAACACAGCCAGAGCAGCAAGCCTTAGCATTAAGAATATACAGTATGCCGGAACTGGGGTTCGTGCCTCCTAGCCTACGAAACTTAAATATCCTTTTGACACAAACGCAAAATGTTTTCCAGAACAATTGACTTATGATACATAACGCCTTTGCAGTGAGCTAATAAGCTAACCTTTGTGCACAAATAACATTATATATATTATATGTCTCTTCTGCATAGGTATTTTGACTTTGTGCAGGACAGAAAGTTGTGTAGGTAGGACTGTTCTATTTTCAGTTTTCTTTCTTTTTTTTAAAATATATTTTATTTTCTCTAGAATTACTCAAAACAAAAGCAGCCTTCTATCTTGCCTTGTCTTAATGCTTTAAAATAACCAAACTGGAGATCTAACTACCAAACTGTTCATTATATTATGAAATACCAACTTTGGTTACAGTATAGTGTCTTTACTTTAGCTGATGGTTCTGTAACCTTGTGCTTTTTAAAGCAATTTTTATGTTTTGGTGCAAAAGTTGTCCAGTGTCTCTTGTTCCCTTCATTAGAGAACATGCTAGAGGTATGTTTGTAGGTATTTTTGTTTAGAAGAACTATTTCATGCGCTCCATTTTATTTATTATAATAGGTAAAAAGAAAAAAAAAAGGTTGTACTTCATCACCCATGTAAACATGCTCATGAAGTCGAAAGTAATTAAGATTTGATACACTGATATCAATTTATTTATGTAACTAAATCACTGTTTTATAAACTTGTTAATGATCAACAATTTTTGTTTTGATTAAAATTAGTTTTTTGAAAGTTGATTCTGCCTCTTTTTATGGTATATCTCTTACTACACTTGAACTTGGTGATTATAGAACTGGATTTTACTACATCTTCAAGTGTTTATATTCACTTATCTAATAAATACTTAAGTACTACCCCCTGGAGATACAATGGTGAACAAACAAAACCAAACATTGATGTTTACTGTCTGCTTAATGGACAAGACAGACATAGATCAGATACAAAGATAAACTATAAGATAGAATAGCCAATTTCTCTTCACTTTGTATACTTAGTTATTCCTCCCTAATTAATAAACTATAATTTAAGATACTCTGTACTTGATATAGTTAATAAATGCTAAGTTTATGGAAGGTTTTTTGGTGTGTAGTTTAAAAGGAAATCTATAATAATAAAAGTGTAATATGCTAATTAGACCAGACAGCCGGACGCCCTTCCAGATGAAGCCGCAGCAGCAGGGCCAAGGCAGAGGCGGTTAGGGATGATCAGGCAGCCAGGCGGAGTGGTTAGGGGCAATCGGGCAGGCAGGCAGGCGAGCCAGCGGTCCCAGATTGAGAGAGGGATGTCTGACTGCCGGTTTAGGTCCAATCCTGCAGGTATGGGCAGTTGGTCACCCCCAGAGGGGTCCTGGATTGCAAGAGGCTGCAGGCCGGGCTGAGGGACTCTCCTCCCCCATGCACGAATTTCGTGCACCAGGCCTCTAGTTGCATTATAAGGATAAATGCTGCGTATACACTCTAAGCATCTGTCCTGCCCCATCTTCATTGAAAAATGTATGTGCAAATAATACAGATGTGTTTGCTTTTTGTATGTGATAAAAACACCATTAGTTTACCATTTTAAGTATACATTCAGTAGTGTTAAGTATATTTACATGCTGTGAAACAAGAGCTCCAAAACTTCCTCATCTTGCAGAACTAAACTCAATATCCAGTAAACAACTGCCCTTCTTGTCCTTCCCCAAAGTCCTGGAAACCACCATTCTACTTTCTATTTCTATGAATTTGATTTGAATTTCTTCTATAAATTACTTTAGAGATCTCATAAAAGTCACAGTATTTGTCCTTTTGTGACTGACTTATTTCATTTATCATATGTCCTCAGAAGCTCATCCGTGTTGTAGCATGTGACAGGATTTCCTTTCTTTTTAAAGGCGCATAGTATTCCATTGTATGTAAATACCATATTTCATTTATCCATCCATCAGACATGTGGTTGCTTCCACCTCTTGGCTGTTGTGAATAGTACTGCTGTGAACACATATGTGCAACTGTCTCTTCTGTACTCTCCTTTTAGTTCTGGTAGATACAAACCCAGAAGTAACATTGACAAATGTTTTTTTAAAGCTACAACTTTCAGAATAGTTAATCCCTTGAAATATTCTTAAAATTATCTTTGACATCTAGTCTTAACAGCAGATTCCAGATGTCAAAAGGTTAATAGGTAGAAGTTTAAATAAATCCATGATGACATTTTAAAATCCCATTAACACCAAGTAAAAATAAAAAACAGAACTATAAAATGGTATGGGGATTGATTCCTTTTTACAAGTTTATTCTCATTTTTTTGAAAGTGCTGCCTAAGTGTAAATATAAATTTATGTGGGTCCATTGAAACCACTGGGACATTTTGGTAATGAAGTGACTGCTAAAAAGTCTGGAGGAGTGGCATCAAAGGAAGCACAAAGTGACTTGTAGGAGCCAAGAGTCGGAGATCTCTCTCCCCTGATGGAAAATTGGTCTGCACCCATTGACTGTCTTTGCAGGGAGGTCTTACTTATTGTGGACCTTTAGGATAGATGAGACTGAGGATAACAGACAAATGAACTCATTACTCTCCCCTCCCCGTTTTAACCCACACGCTTGCACTACCAGGATCTGCTTTTTGGTTATGACTGTGGTCAAGTATATTAATTTGATGTGTCGTGTTTTCTCATCTTCCAATGGACCAGTGCTAGAAAAAATCCTGACCTGATTAAAATTTGAACAGGAAGGAGAAATGGAAGGAGCAACAAACTTGGATAATTCAAAGGCGAGAGAGGATTCCTAACTGGGTACTGGACTGTAGAATTCTGCATTTTACTGCTCTTGACTTGGGATTTCATTTGAGAAGAGAAGCTATAGTTTCAGGGTGGAAATGAATGTTTCATGACTTTCAAATATTAAATCAATTGAATAAAAATTATTAGCTCAAGTTACTGTAGTCAATATTATAACAAGTTACAGTAGCAAAGGAGAACTGGGCTTTTTCTGAATGCTGAAAAAATTGTTAAATGGCAGCTGTTTCAGGGATTTAAATGTGAGAAGACAGGAAAATGTAGAGAGAAACATTATCATTAAGTAATTTGATAAAGAAATGTGACTGATGCCGAAACTGGTTTGCTCAGTGGATAGAGCGTCGGCTTGCGGACTGAAGGGTCCCAGGTTCGATTCCGGTCAGGGGCATGTACCTGGGTTGCGGGCACATCCCCAGTGGGAGATGTGCGGGAGGCAGCTGATCAATGTTTCTCTCTCATCGATGTTTCTGACTCTATCTCTCTCCCTTCCTCTCTGTAAATAATCAATAAAATATATATAAATAAAATAAAAAATAAAAAAAGAAATGTGACTGAGGTAAAATTTAAGGTGAATGACTTTCCACCAGTATGAGGACCAGTTCAAGCCAGTGTCGGTAAAAGAGGTTGAAATGTGAGACACTGAAAGGATTCTGAATGGTTTGTGCAGCATATTTTTGTGTGCCGACCACATGGTAGGCATGGTCCTGGGTGCTAAGAAAACAAGTAGTGAGCAAAATACCTATTCTCATGGAGCAGAAAGGACATTCTAAGTGAGAGGGAAACATAAATAATATAGGGACAAGCAGGGGGAGCGTGCTAGTGTAGGGACTTGGGAAGACGCCTCTATGAAATATGAGCAGATAGATGCCTGAAGGAGGGAGCTGGCCATGCTGCTCTCTGGGAGATGTGTGTTTGAGGCAGAAGGAACAGCAAGTATGAAGACTCTGAGGTAGGGTGTCTTTGCACTTCTATACCTCAGATCAGCAAAGGAAAGAGACTATAGCCGGGGCAGAATGGGTGGGAGGAGGGTGAGGTAGGAGGTAAGTAGAGGGAAATTCAATTAGATAATAAAATATTTTCCACTTTTATTCCTATAGGAAATAGTAAATATTTTTCCTCTGTATTTGAAGGATCCAAAATAGGAGAGTTGTGATCTGACTTATAATTGAGACAAGAAGCCATTTACTGGCTGCTGTGTGGTTACGAGGGCAAGAGGGAAGGAAGCAAGGAGGCTATTAGGGTAATCGCGGCAAGAAGCAAAGGAGCGTGGACCCTGCTGGGTCCGTGGAGATGGTGACAAGTGATGAGAGTCCGGCCTGGCCAGGGTGAGGCATTTCTGGATGTTATATGTAGCATGTGAGGAAGAGAGGCATTAAAGACGCCAACATTTTAAACTTGATCTACTGGAAGTTGCCTGTCTTTCCTCATCTTCCTGACCTCTGCACGGTGGCTGCTTCTAGCATTCAGTTCTCTGAGCGATTCTTATCTCTCTGTCTCCATATTGACTTAAAAATTGTTCGCCACAGACAGAGAACCAGCTTCTGATTCTTACAGTTCTCTACCAGAGAGAGACTGTTCTCTTCGTTCCAGTTTGGAAAACCCCCAGGGAGACCCCATCTATGGCGTGGCTCCTGATGTAAGGGGGAGAGTGAGAGAACACCCGTGACTAAGCAGGGGTCCTGTTCTTGGGGTGTGGGACTCCAGAGAAGAGAGATTTCTTTTCATCTGTGCCGTCATCACTTTTGCTGTTTTCTATGCTGGAAACAATAATAACTTACTGATGGGCAGCCTTATAGATAGATACAGCCTTACAAATATATACTAATTGCCTTATGAATATTTTGACTCTCCAGTCTGTGCTGGCTTTTGGCAATCATTTAATACTTCCTATGTTTTGGAGGATGTTGGCTTGCTTAAAGTCAGATAAGGAAATAATGGTCCCTCTTCCTCCCTACTTTCATGTTTATTTTTCTTGTTTTCTTTTCCCAACTTTTTATTCTGCAAATTTTAAACATACAAAAAAAAAAGTTGAAACAGTCGTGGAAAATGTCACTTCCTAAATGTTCACACGTGCTAAAAGCATGTTTTGGCAATTTCTGTTCATGGGTCTCGTGACTCAGCGTGACGTGATGTGAAACCCTTCTGCTCAGCGAAGCCAGCTCTGAAACAGGAAGGGAAGAAAGCCTCTTCCCTCTTCATTTTGCATCAGTACCAAACTGGAAACATCTTCCTACTGCAGGCAGGGGAAGTAGGAGGAAAAAGAACAAAATCTCCTTTACGAAAGCAATTGCTTTATTTCACTGTATTAATAATTTTATTAAATGTTCAGCTCTACTGATGAACCCTAACTTGAAGGATGTGAGGCCTGATGATATAAGCACGTACAAAGGAATTTTGCTTTTCCTCCATGAATATTTGTAAGTGGCTGCAGATTTGTGAATATGTCCCTTTAAGTAATATAAAATGTAGCAAAGATGAGCAGCTTGAACTTTCTTCCATTTTAGAATAGTGCAATGGGTATTCAGACCACTGGCTCCCAAGTCACAGACACACGCAATCAAGCTCTATTGCTTCTCGTGGAATTAATGATTGTGTTTACTGAGCACGGCTACATTCTTAGCACTGTAGAAGGCCCAGAGAATTATAAGACATAGTTCTGACCTTCAAGAAAAAATGCCACAATGAATTTTAAAATGGATGAAGCAAGGTGGTGGAACTCTTCAGCAACTATCTTGTTCTATTGAATTTCCAGTCAATAGAGCAACATGACATGATCAATTTTGTCTTCATTCGAACCAAGGAAATGCAATTTTTAAAATATGTATATATTTTTTTATTTCAGAGAAGAAGGGAAAATGAGAGAGAAATAGAAACATCAGTGATGAGAGGGAATCATTGACCGACTGCCTCCTGCTGGGGATCCAGCCCACAACCCGGGCATGTGCCTTTGGCCAGAATCGAACCTGGGACTCTTCAGTCCGCAGGCCGACACTTTATCCACTGAGCCAAACCAGCTAGGGCAGGAAATGCAATTTTATGTGCAACTGTGATGTGTATGTGTGATGTGTGTTTGTGTGTGCACATGTGTATACATATGTGTGTTTGAAAACAAGATTGAAGCTTATTAGCTCACCTAATAGTCCTCATTTTCCATCTCTGGATCCAAGTTGACTAATGGTGATTCTGCTAGCTTATCACCAGTCAGGGCTCGAGGACCAAGTAGTGGAGAGGGGGTGGGGATGAGCTCATTAATTTTTTTCACAATGATAAATACACTTTATTCTCCTTAACCTATGGATCATCTTATATAGCATGTTTATCACAGCGTGGTCTGTGGACCGCCTACCTTAGGACCACCTGAGGGGCTGTCAGACATGCTAACTCCTGGACCTCAGCCCACACTCAGTGATTCTGACCCTCTTGATGAGGGACACAGCTTTAAAGATCATTTATTGCCTTCACAGCCAACATTCCCAGGTCTACTTGAAGGGTGGATTATGAAACAAGGACTAGAAAAAATGGCTGGGAGGATGTGCTGCTGGACCTGCCAGTCCGTCCCCCAGATGTCGGGACCCGGCTTCTCTGCCGGCAGCTCTTCACAGGAGCACTTTTCTCTAGTGATTCCCACGTGCTGCCCAGAGAACAGCATTTGTCGTCATGGTCGGGGTGCTGCCACACACCGATGGGACATAACGAGAGTATACCTATGGGCTCTTTGCTGGGTGAGCTCCCTCTAGGTCAGTGGTTCTCAACCTTCTGGCCCTTTAAATACAGTTCCTCATGTTGTGACCCAACCATAAAATTATTTTCGTTGCTACTTCATAACTGTCATGTTGCTACTGTTATGAATCGTAATGTAAATATCTGATATGCAGGATGGTCTTAGGCGACCCCTGTGAAAGGGTTGTTCGACCGCCAAAGGGGTCGCGACCCACAGGTTGAGAACCACTGCTCTAGGTGAAAGTCATGAGACTAGAAAACACTCCGCAAACGAGTTTTGGAACAAAATTTGAGGGATGGCTTCCAATGGCAATTAATACATTATTAGGATATATGCACCCCTATGTTCATAGCAGCCCAATTCACCGTAGCTAAGATTTGGAAACAGCCTAAGTGCCCATCAGCAGATGAGCGGATTAGAAAACTGTGGTACATCTACACAATGGAATACTAAGCTGCAGTAAAAAGAAAGGAACTCCTACCATTTACAACAGCATGAATGGACCTGGAGAGCATTATGCTAAGCAGAATAAGCCAGTCAGAGAAAGATAAATATCACATGATCTCACTCATTTGTGGAATATAATGAACAACATAAACTGATGAACAAAAACAGATCCAGAGACAGAGAAGCAATGATCAGATGCTCAAACCTCAGAGGGAAGATAGGGGAGGGGAGGGGTAAGGGGGAGAGATCAACCAAAGGACTTGTATGCATGCATATAAGCCTAACCAATGGACACAGGCACCAAGGTGGTGAGGGCAGGAGCGGGGCGTGGGGGGGGGGGAGTGCAATGGGGGGATAAGAACACATATGTAATACCTTAATCAATAAAGAAAAATAATACATTATTAGCCCATGTACACAGCATCTAAAAACCCCAGGTGAGCCTGGAGAAAAGGACACCTCTTGGAAGACACAAGCCTGCCTAAAACCATGGTAAGCGGTTCAGGTTCAGATGGCCCTGCCAACTCTGGCTCCCAGAGCTGAAACTGCACCTGTGTCCACTTTTGAACCATTCAATTGTGCCAGATGAGCAAATGCTTTTTGCCTTTTACATGTCATGCCTCAAACTCTCAGGCCCCCTCACTGGCAGCGAGACAAAGCCATTGAGCTTCCATATTGGAAACCAGCAAATTTAATTTGTGGATGAAATTCCCCAAATCAATTTTGATTGCTGTCACTCTAGGAGATGTGGGGGACTCAAAACTGATGACAATGCGTGAAAAGCATTTCATTAAATCGCTAGACAGAGCATTCACACTCGTGGGCTCCTTTGCCCTTCAGGTCCCATTGGGCTTCCAGGAGCATCCTGCCAGCCGTTCGGGTGGAATTGAAGTGGGGGCAGCGCTCGGCTCCTTATCTTGATGACATTCTCAGTGTCTCTTTCCCGAGCAGTTGGTCCGACAGCCCTGCAGTTCCACCGCGGACTTTAGAAAGGCGATGCGTTTGAGGCAGTGGTTTGTTCCCTCCAAGGCCTTTCTGGCGGGACTCAGTCCCACTGCACAAGAAGCTCCGTGGAGGAAGTGGCTTCCTGTGTGTGCAAGGTGTTTCCCACCAGCCACGATCTCACACCAGGCAGCACGTGCCCTTGCTGACTTAGCCACTGAGGAGTCCCTGTCTGACCAAGTGAAGGAAAGAGGAAACCAGACAAGCTCTCGGGGCTTTTTCTTTTCTGTTTGAGGAGGCATTTGAAAATATCCGCTCACACAACTCTGTGATCGTGTGGACTATTTCTGTTGGTCTGAAACCCAGGCTGGCCTGTGCATCGGAATCTCCTGCAAAAGGCTTGTCCTGTAAGAACTAGCCTCATCAAAAGGTAAGTAATAATTTGAAAGAAGAATCAGTACAGTATCTATATAAACATGTTACAAGAAAATGATGAGGAAAGGAGTGAGAAAAACAAATGATAAGAAATAGGCATCAGAAAAATGTGGCCATCAAATAGATGAAAATTATGACCATATTACCTTGAATGCAAAAAAAAAAAAAAAAAAAAAAGTTAAGTTGATCTAAGACCTCAAAGCAGTGACATAAGAGCTCAGGAAGAGACACAGCTATGATTACTGTTATTGTTATTGTTATTGTTATTGTTATTGTTATTGTTATTGTTATACTCACCATCATCATCATCTCCTCTTTCAAATTCACAAACAGACCCTAAAATGTGCCCATCATGGTTCAGGGTGCTTTCATATATTAATTCGTCAGTCCTAACAACAGCCCTATGAGGTAGATACTCTCATTTTCTGAATTTAAAGATAAAGTACCAAAGTAACTTAACCAGAGTTATGTTCTGATCAGAGGAATCAAACTCTGACTTCAGAGCCCTCACTTTTAACCACTATACTGTACAGTGAGGAGTTGGAGAGTCCAGGGAGGAGACAGAAATGAAACTCACATTGGAATCAGGACAAAAAGAACAAATGCAGATGAAAATATAACAACACAAAGAAAAGAATTAAAAAGCAAGCAAAGTGAATTGGACATGAGGAAGAGTTGACAAGAATAACATGAAAATAATAAATAGACCATCGGTCAAGTGAGATACACAAATAGTATTGCCTTATAAAGGAACCAGACGAATAGGAAAAAAATACTCAAAGAATATTTCTAGAACCCTAGACAGTTTGGCTCAGTGAATAGAGCGTCGGCCTGCGGACCAAAGGGTCCTGGGTTCGATTTTGGTCAGGGGCACGCACCTTGGTTGCAGGCTCCTTCCCTGCCTGGGCCCTGAATGGGACGAGTACGGGAGGCAGCCAATCAATGTGTTTCTCTCACATCAATATTTCTCTTTGTCTTTCCCTCTCTTACTCTCTCTAAAAATCAACTAAAAAAAAAGAATATTTCTAGAAATGAAAAAGACTTGAATTTCTACTATGAAAGGGCATACCATGTCCTAAGAAAAACTGATGTGCTAAGCATTAAAACATAGTAAAGTAACTAGACTTCAAAGGTAAAAGACCCTGTGAGCATTCGAATCAACAGAAAAAGTTGCCTATCTAGGGGAAAGCATCAGACTGACCTTCAGCTTCTCCACAGCAAAGGAGGACACTTTTTCAAATCACAAAAAAAAAACGTGAGGAATCCAAGAATTTCACACCCAGCAAACATGTTGATCAAGCATAAAAGCAGGAAACAAACATTTTCAAACATGTAAGACCAGCAAGTCCAATAACCACGTTTTAAAGAAACTACAAGAAGGCAAGTTTTGTTCAACCAAAAAGATCAGTGAGGAAACCTTGGCAAAAGGAATGGTGGTGAGCATTGAACCCATACAACTGCTGGCCCAAGAATTACTATATCTGTAGAAATGATGATTGTAATACAGAATGTAAGTTTCATACACCATTGTAATGTAGAAATAATATATTTCACCAAGGTTCTGGGAGGGAAAAAAGAAAGCAAACACTGTTTTTCAAACATTTTAGGGATGAAGTCAAATAATTTCTGAAGCAGGTAAGTGACAGCAATATAAATGTATTTAATTGTAAATAATTAGAACTATAGATAGTTTTCAAAATTGTTAAGTAGAGAATATAAAGTTGACAGGGCCTTTTAAGTACTATTTGTTTTAGGGTGAAGGCTAGGCAAATAGATGGCACGGCTTCTACAGTCCCTCACTCCCTGTAGCTGGAGCCTCCCCACCCTCCTCGGGCTGCCCATAAATTGCAGAACCAAGCATGACCAGGGCAAAGAAATGTTCACTATCCCCAGGTCCCCAGCCTGAGGCTCAGTGACACCGTTTGGTTGCTAATTAGACCTGAGTCTTGAATTTCAGAGTCGTGACTGAGCCCGAGCTCTCACATTGGACCACAGAGGTTATGACAGGTTTCAGCTTTATTCCCATTCCTAAGGGTCTCATGACTCACACCCTCATCCCTGTTCAAGACTAAGAACCTGGCTCGTTCCTGCTAGAGAACAGGAGGGTATAATTAACACATACTCAACCACAAGTCTGTACAACAGCTTGGGATAGATATTACCCCATTTCACCTTCATAAAAGTCTTAGAAATCGGTACAGAAGGACTAAGTAGCTTGCTCAAGGTCACGCAAGTGCAGACCTACCTGTTATCAGAGCTCTATGCTTTCTACCATAACTCATACATGAGCCTGGTTTCCTCTCTTGAAAAAGCAGTCCTATACATTATGTTACTTTGTAGCCACAGATATCATTAGGGTTCAACCAGCCATGTTATTTTTTGAAACAGTTTTATCGAGATACTAGAGGCCTGGTGCACGAATTCGTGCACGGTGGGGCCGGCCAGCTGGTGGGGGAGAGGAGATGCAGGCAGTTGGCTGACCGACCCACCCCCTGGTCAAACTCCTGGTAGAGGGGACAATTTGCATATTAGCCTTTTATTATATAGGATAATTTACATGCCATAGAATACATCCATTTAGAGTGTACAATTCAATGGTTTTAATATATTTTATACAGCTGTGCAACCATCAACATAAGCTTAATTTAGAACATTTTCATCGCTCCAAAAAGAAATCCCACACCCATTAACAGGCACTCCTAATTCTCCCCACCCTCTGTCCTACGTAAGCACTAATTTACTTTCTGTCTCTATAATAGAGTTTGCCTATTTTGGGCAAAGGGTGATACAGCTCGTGTTGCAACAGCCATGAGATGCTATTATCTGTTCAAATTCTCAGTCTTGCCCTAACCGGTTTGGCTCAGTGGATAGAGCATCCTGTGGACTCAACGGTCCCAGGTTCAATTCTGGTCAAGGGCATGTACTTTGGTTTTGGGCACATCCCCAGTGGGGACTGTGCGGGAGGCAGCTGATCGATGTTTCTCTCTCATCGATGTTTCTAACTCTCCCTCTTCTTCCTCTCTGTAAAAATAAATAAAATATATTTTTTTAAAAAAATCTCAGTCTTCCCTTATTTCTTTGGCTGAAGATGGTTTAATGAGGGTTCCTGCCATATCAAGGAACAGAGACACCTAGTTATTTCTGAAGAAAAGTGTTTATTGTGGGGTCTACCCTGATGGCACCCAGAGGTGTCAGATCTTGAGGAAGCTCCTAGACCAGGTTCTTTCTAATACGGCATCTGCACTTCTTCGGTCTTTCCCCTCCACTGAGACTCTTTGCACAGGCCCCAGTGTATGTGGTCTCAGTGGGCTCCGTTTTGTCACTGGGAATGGCTTAGGAGCTGTTTCTAGAGCTCTTGAACAGTCTGGGAATGCCATGCACTTCTGTCACTGCTGGGTCAGGGGCCCCACAGCTGCCAGGGTTCTGCTGTGAGGCGGCAGCCTGTACCTGTGCTGCATCCCTGGCCCAGCGCCAGAGCTTCTCTGACCACTGCTCCCCACCCCCCCACCCCCCTCGCCACCTCGGGAAAGCCCTCTGGTAGCGGAGTCTGGCCATCGGGACCCCTACCCACATTCTCAGTGGAGACCCAAGATTTCAATGAAAACATGAGACTGACTCATGGCCCAGAGTTTGACTATTGCTGCAAGTTGACAAAATGCACACCTCATTTCCATCAGCGGTGTTCAGCCGGTCACCTGCACCCTTTCCCACCCTGACAGCCTCTGATCTGAACTCTCATCTTCCTCTTCCATGGCAGCAGCTCCCTGGTCCCCCAAAGTCTTGCTCTGAGTAGTGGCCTTGAGAATAATGGCTTAGATGAAGCCAGAGGTGTATTTCTTCAGACATTGATATACACCTGTGCCATAGTCATTCTGACTCAGAGGCCAGACTGCCCCCTTCACACAGAGGCCTCTTAAGGGGCTGGCAGCTGGGGTGATCGGAGGCCTCAGGAGCCTGGGACCGTGTCCAGTATTCCTCCTCGCTCAGTCAGTGGAGGCTGGGGAAGCCACACTAATTAAATCAACACAGAATGAGAGGATGCTGAGGTCTCCCCAGGCCTGTAGCAGCATCTACATCATAGTGATGTCACCAGTGATGGTGACACGTTTGATGGGGCACAAGGCAGGACTAATCTGTAAGGAAACTCAGAAAACGGGCACCCTGAGGAAGAGTGAACAGCGCAGATCCCCTGACCAGAGGAGAGCGTCAGAACAGGGACATCAGCATCTTGGTCAGGGGTGTGAGCGCTCCAGGCATTGGAAAGGAACCGCCTCTTCATCTTGCACATCAGCAGCCCGGCTTGTCCATGGGCCACAGGAGCCTATACTTGGGCTAAGTCACCATCACTGAGAGAGTACACAGGATGTAAGAGACGATTGATTTTAAAGCTGGAAGGACATCATCTAAACCTTGGACCGTGGTTCTACTAGTGCCTGGGTGTCCGCAGCTCTAACAGCACCCTCTGCCTGCCACAGGCTGGCCTTCTAGCTCCTACCCATGGCCTTTGGAGAAAGGCCGACAGGGTGATAAGCTGAAAGGCACCCACATAAAGTGGGGCACCCAAGGAAGGCTGCCCGAGGCCTGTGGGGGTTAAGTTAGCTCCACTTCCCGCATCCTCTGTATGAGCCTGCGCCGCTCTCAGTCATTTCTTCTTCTCATTTAATCATCCCAACCACCCTGGGTTTCACATTATTATTCTTGCTTTATGGATGAAGAGATTGAGATTCAGAAATGTGAAGTCACTTCTCCATGGTCACATTGCTGGTGAGAATAGACTCATTTTTGACTCACAGTGGAGGCCAAGCTGGTGGCCCGGGTGTACCTGATCGATGGTTCCTAGTCCCTCCCCTCCACACCCCAGATCTCCCCAATCCAGGCCCTTCACTGGGCCTGCAGGGAGAGAGGGAGATTCCCACCCAGCCGTTCCTTGAGCATGAAGCTGGCTAGCTCCTGCTTTGTGGGGACAAAAGTGGCCGCAGGCATTGTTCTCACAGGCCCCAGAACGGCGAGGGCCTCAATGAGGAGAGATGCACAGCAGCTATTCTCGGTGTCAAGGCAAGGAATTCATTAGCGAAGGCACCGGCTTTCCTGGGAAGGAAATGCACACAGAAAAGGCTCACTGCCAACAAGTTCTCATCAGCAGTGGGGGAAGAAAGACCGTTTCCACACCGATAGCCACGGGGGAAGGGAGGATGGGCAGGCATCCTGGCCAGGGTGAGCAGGGGCGGGTCTCCTGGTGGGTGTGCTGGGCTGCGGCCCAGGTCCTTCTGCTCCATTCCGAGGCCTGGTTTCTTCCTGGAGACCCCAGCCTTCTTCACCAAAAGGCACCGCGACTGGGTTTCTGTCAGAGGCTCCCCGGTACCCAGCGGCCACAATGTGGTCCAGGACATGGGCCGGTTCCTTCCGCTGTTGGATTGGCCCTTTCTCCTCTCTGCTCCAGCTCCAGGCCAGGGCACAGCCAGGCTAGAAGGAGGCTTTCGCCTTCTTTAAAGAAAAGTAATGAGTTTACAGACGGGGTTGGACTTGTTAAGCTGTCAATCTGGGCTACGCCCTGGTTCTTCCTTTTGCAGCTCCGGGTTCTCACCTGACTTTCCCTACCCTCTTGCTTCCCTCCCTGCAGGCTTCCTGAGGCCGAGGAGTTTTGCCCAGGGAAGAGCCTTCCGGAGGGAGGGGACCAGCTCCTCAAGGGGTGAGCTCCCCTTGGAGGGGTGTGTAATAAGAGGCACACGTGGAGAACCCTGAGCTGTTGACAACAGATCTCTGGAAGTCTGGACCTGAGGCCTGCATTTAGCACCCGGAGGTTAAAATAGAGCCCAGCGGACAATAGTCTGGTGGCGAAGCCATTGAAGGAAGCCACAGGCAGCGGTTCTCAACCTGTGGGTCGCGACCCCTGAAAATACATCCTGCATATCAGATATTTACATTACGATTCATAACAGTAGCAAAATTACAGTTATGAAGTAGCAACAAAAATAATTTTATGGTTGGGGGTCACCACAACATGAGGAACTGTATTAAAGGGTCACAGCATTAGGAAGGTTGAGAACCACTGCAGGAGCATAGGGATCTGACGTAAAATCTTGGGTGCCTCTCTGGACCTCAGGTCCTAAGCTTCATCATCCAAACATTTAATTATCCATAAATATTAAAAATCTAGTCTATTTAAATCAAAGCTTGGAAGCCTATATGATCTGATTAGCCAATCACCTCAATAAATTCGATAAATAAATAAATAAAGCAAAGCTTTACTCTTGCATATATTTCAAAACTTTGCTCCCATCTGCCCTTCCCCACCCTCTCCCCCCAAGGGGGAAGGTCTCTCTTCCTTCATTTGCCTCCTCTCCTACTCACCCTGTTGCTGCTCTTTGGCCCTCTCAGGGTCTCCCCCAGGGAAAGGGGGTATATGAGAAAACCTGCACAGAGTCTGCATGATGAGGCTACAACCTGGAGTCAGGACACTCTGGGTTCACCCCAAATGTGGGTGCTTTTTCAGATTCTTGGGAGGATTACCCATCCCTAGGGATCTCCCATTTGTAGCAACTGGCCATGGCAATGCCTTCGCTGGTGTGCTTCCTTCCACCCCCTGGTTTCCATCCCTCTGTTGGCTTCCCCGCCTCCTTTGTTGGGGAGCCCGTCCCCCTCCTCCCTTCTTGTCTTCTCCTCCCACTGGCACCATCTGGGGCCCATCTGGATGTAGGCCTCACCTCTCCCAGTCACAGACTCTCTTCCTGGCTCACTTGCCTACCTCCCTCTTTGGGGACAGGAACCAGTCTCTACACCCACCCTACTTCCAGGAGACACGAATCCAGCTCCCCTTTAGAGAGGCTTCCTTGAGGACCGCCTCACTAGCCCCCTCACTCACCCTCCACCTACCCATAGAAAGCCGCGGACACAGCCTGACAGTCACTGTCTAGAGAAATCCTTCCTACCAACCTCTTCAACTTCCTGAATCCAAACCGGTTCTCCCAGCATCCTGCCCACTGTCACCTCCAGGCTAGAAAAACAGAAAGCCATTTGCTAGACAACTGGACAACTCAGTCAGAGGGCTGCCCGAGCATCTATTGTTCCTAATTTGAGGTGCCTCAGGCAGTACTCAGAGACAAAAAGAGTCCTGTATAACAGCTGGTTAGACACCCAAATGCCCCATGAGGTGTGTCACCTACAAGGTCAGCCTGAGTCCCAATCTGAAGGGCTGGCCGGCTGAGCCTCTCACCAGGGGAGTTCCCAGGCCTCACCCCGAGCTTGTCTTTGCTTCTGGGTGGACAGCAGCCTCCCTAAGAGACCTCGCTGTAGGATAAGAGGCAAAGTGGGGCTGAAATGCTTCCACATCAATGAAGCCCAGCCTGCCCTGGCCAGACGGTGGTCAAGGGCATCTCAGTTTGGGAAATGTGAAATCTGGGTGGGGAGGTGGAAAGTAGGGCTCTACTTTCACTCTCTTATGTTCCGGGGTTTTCAGATTAGCTTTGGCTGAGCCACTAACCACATGGGGCGGGGGCGGGGGTGGGGGTGGGGAACCTTAGCAAAATCGAGGAGCCCCTCTGGCTTCAGGGGCTTCGCCTGTAAAATGGAGGTGGGCTTCCCATCCAAGGGCTCTTCCAGCAACAAGATGGACAGGAGTGGGAATGCAGCTTGTCACTGGGTTACTTCAGTGTGCCATGGGTCCTAAGGGTGCAGGTCTGATGGCACCACTGAGCCCCGGTTGGCTCCTCCCCCTGCACCCCCCACATGGCTGTGGCCCCCATCGCTGACGCAGCACCTGGCTCCAGAATCTAGCAGGACCTGACTTCTCCCAGCTCATCCACAGCAAGTCCTGTGAAGTCCCATGGGTTCTGCCTCTAAAACTTACTTGAATCAGCTCGTCCTCTCTTTTGATTTGCCCAGAAAAGACTCATGTCATCCCTTGCCTGGATTCTTCCTCTTTCTGGAGCCTTCCTTGATAGGTCCTCATTCACATACGCTCCCGTAACTTCCTTGCTGTTGCTTCATTGTACTCAGTAATGTGTGCTTACATATTTGTTGAATTATTCAAATAGCACCTCTCTCCTCCCTCAGACTGTAAAACCCCCAGGGCAGGGACTGGGTCTCTTTTACTCATAATTACATCCCAGTGACTAGCACAGACTTTAGTACATAATAGATGCTCATTAAGTCTTTAATAAATAATGAGTAAAAGAATGAATGAATGGGCAAATCCTAACAGTCTCCTGACAATCTCCCTGATCTCAGACTCTGCTCACTGTAGGTCATTCTTCAATTTCCTTACCAAATCTAGGCTCTGAAATCCTCAGCAGGTCATGGGAAGCTATGAAAACCCTTAGCTTGGCCCTTCAGAATCCAGTTCCAATTTCCTCCTTCACCATCCCTGCCCTCACCCCAAGTCCTAGCCCAGGTTTTCTCAGCCTCTTTACTATTGAAATTTTGGCCAGATAATGTTTTGTTGTGGGGCGGTGCTGTGGGCTGTAAAATGTTTAACAGCGTCACTGGCCTCAACCCACTAGATTCCAGTGGTACCTGTTGCTATTGGTGACAAACTGCCTTTAGACATTGCCAAATGTCCCCTGGGGAGCAACTGTCCTTAGCTGAGAATCACCATGTGATCCACATGACAAGCTTTCTCCAAATATGCCAAGCTCTCTGATGTTCCAGGTCCTCATAATTCCTTTCCCCCCAGCCTGGAATGCCAAGCCCCCCCAACACCCATTGCTTCCTTTTTCTGTCCAACCTCTCCTAATTCCCCAGGGGAAGGACCAAGGATAATAACAACACCGACCATTGCTATCCTGTGAGATTCTTATGAGGACTAACTTGATGTCCAGGGAAGGCCTTGGCAGAAGGCACAAAGGTAACGCGTATAAAATCCACGAACAAATGTTTCCTAGGCCCATGGTGGGTGTCCATGGTGGGTGCCCATGGAAAGAAACAGAATATTTGTCTTCAAATGGCTGCAGCATGATCTATGGATAAGGGAGTTATCTTGTGAGGTATGAGTGGTCTTTGAAACCATCCCTCCTCCTGGCTGTGGCTTGGAGGGGGATAGACTGATCTCCAGATCGGAGAAAGAGCTTAGGCAAAAACACCCCTTTTCTTAAAAACACCCACTTTCAGGGAAGTGAGAGGTGTAAGGAAAGCAAGTTACAGAGGATTCACAATAAAGACAATTGGGGGCTGGGCTCTGGCACAGGGATTCTCTGTGAGCTTTCTCTGTTCTCCCTGAAGTTTTACGTACATACTTGACATCTGGCAAGGACATGGGAAAGCTCCGAGCTTCCACGCCCTCCCACAGGGCCTCCATCTCCCCTTTCCAGAGGCCTTCTCTGAGGTGTGCCTTCACTACATTGCATTTATTCAAATAACATGTCTCAGAAGCATGCCAGGCCTAGCAGAAGCCCTCTGGGATTTGAACCTACAGTTCCCGCGAGCAGAGGTATTTCAAACCTGAGGCCGAGGCCACTGAGCCAGGCCCTGGGGGGACCCAATGCAAATTCCGTACTTCATTTTAAATCTGAGCAGGAGGAAAGGTGCACAGAAGCTTGTGCCTCCTGGGAAAGCTGGCGCCCCAGTGCTCCCTGTTCTCTCGCCTCTGGCTGCAGCAGGCCCCTGGGCCACGGGAGGGAAAACAGCCTGCAGTGCATGGGCTTGGTCCTGCTCCTGCCCGAGGCTGGATGACTTGCCTGCTTCGAAAACTCTCCTTGCATCTAGTGAGTACCTACTCCGTGCATGGCATAGGAGTGATCTCATCGAATCCTGGCCACAGCAGCGAAGGAGGTATGATTTGGAAATTGGGGCTCAGGCTTTGTGGTCACACATCCAGGCTCACATCATTGCATTGTAATTATTCCATTTTAGTTCTGGTAACTCAGAATATCATGGGCTGTAAGAACTAAAGCATCCTCGTGTTCGTGTGTGTGTGTGCGTGTGTGTGTGTGTGCGTGTGTGTGTGTGTGTAAATATATTTTTATTGATTTCAGAGGAAGGGAGAGGGAAAGAGAGAGAATCATTGATCCGCTGCCTCCTACACACCCACCCTGGGGATCCTGCCTGCAACCCGGGCATAAGCCCTGACTGGGAATCAAACCTGACCTCCTGGTTCATAGGTCAATGTTCAACCACTGGGCTACGCTGACTGGGCACATACTGGTGTTCTTTAGCGCCCTTTCTGGGGGCAAATGCACATGAATTAAAACCTGGGTGAGGCTCTCAGAGGGCCCATCCCACCGGCGGACCTCGGGTTGTAAACACCAAGGCCTGGGCTGTGGCGGAGACACCGGTGCCAGCTTTCATGTGCTGATGCTAATGAGCAGCTCAGAATAGCCCCCACCATGGCTTTCAGAGATCTGTGTGCTGGTGTGTGTGTGGAGGTAAACCTTGTCATTTGTATTTCTCAGTGTTGGTATCAGGCACGGTGCCCACGGACCCTGGTTAGGCCCTGGCAGCTCTACCTTCCACAGGCTCTAGGGACTTCCCCACCCATCCCCAGCTGTGGGTGGGGGCCCAAGCTATGTGAGCCCACCTCAGCGAACCCCCACTGGCAGGAGGCATGCATTTGCACTTGTTTCCATGTCTGGTTCTTTAGGGTTGATGCTTCCACTAAGGAGCACTGTGTGAGCAAAGTCTACGCTGGGCACTGACATTGCCCATCGGGGAGGGACTGGAGCTGGACATGAAGACTCCCAGTTCTTTCCTGGGGAATCAGCTCGGGGCCAGCTGAGGGCTGAGCAATCAGGGGCCTGCAGGGGGCCGAAGGGCACTGGCCTCTTTCTGGGCTGCAGGGCAATTGTCATTGCCTGGACAAAGGTCATCTTAAGGGAAGGCCCAGGAAGGTGGACACAGGCTATAGGCTGGCCTTGAGCCAACGCCGTCTGCTACCACATTCCTTTCCGTGAAAAGCCGGAGAGGGGCACGAAGAGAAGATGCTGCCCAGAGGCAAACGTTCTGTCTTCAGACAAGATGGGGATTGTCATGGGTTGAATTGTGTGTCCCTCTCCAAATTCATACACTGAAGCCCTAACCCCCCAGGACCCCAGCACGCGGCCTTATTTGGAAATAGGGTCCCTGCAGACGTCATTAGTGAAGATGAGGCCATTAGGATGGGCCCTACTCCAAAAGCCAGGTGTCCCTGTAGGAAGGAGAAATCTGACACAGACATGCAGACAGGGAGGAGCCTGTGAAGGTAAGGCGGAGGCTGAGGTGCTGCTACCAGCCAGGGATCACCAGGGGGGGGGGGCATGAGACAGAGTCTCCCTGAGTCCTTGGAAGGAGCCGGCTCCGGAACTGCAGCAGGGAGAAATAAAACGGAACAAGGCTTGCGCAGGGGGCCGGGAGCAATTTGCAGATTTGCAGCAGGGAGCTCTCTGAGGTGATATTTAAGCAAAACTGAGTGAGGGAGAGGAGTGTCGTGGGAACATCCAAGGAAAGAGTGGTCGGGCAGAGTGAGTGCAAAGGCCCTGAGGCTGGGAGGAGCCTGGCATGTGTGAAGACTGGGCTCCTGGAGTGACTACTGTGGAGTGAACAGTGAGAGGGTGGAGGGGGTGATAGAAATGGGGAATCCCGTCTACCAGGCGAGCCCTGGACTCCCCTGAGCCCACTACAGTGCAGAGGAAGCAGGGCATGTGGCTAGACTTCTGGGGGTATTGGGGGTCTGATGGCGATTCTCTGCCTGCCAAGGGGGGGAGGGGGCGGGGGGGAAGGGAAAAAAAATCACTGTTATTCTGGTGTCACCAGACAGAAGGCTCCCAGCCCTCCGGCTCTGATTCTGTATAGATCCAGGCTGTCTCCCTGTAGGAAGAAGCCCCTGTTCCCACGGGGTCCCCTCCAACCTGCCCGGGGAAGACGGTGGAGCTTGGCTGGGTCCCCGCCTCGAGGGGAGAGACAGTGAGCCTGGTCACTCCACACTGGGAATGGACCTCCACCGCTGCCCTTGGGTCATGGTGGTGTCTCATGTGGGAGCCTCCACCAGCACCGGGAAGTGATTCATTTCCCTTCTAATTGTTAAAATTCTCCCCAGTACTCACTGGGTGCTTCCCTGGCTTTCCCTCCGGAGACGGGGCCTTGGAGAGAAGGAGAGGAAGGCAGTTGCTTCGGGCAACAGGGAGGGGACCTCGGTGTGGGCACTTCTCGGCCTCACGGTCCCACAATTGAGGATGAGGAGCCCATACTCAGCCAGCGCCTCCTGGGTCTGAGAGTGGGATGGCTGGATGCCATGATTAACTCGTGTTGTGAGGTGCAGAGGAAAGGGACCCTTTCACAGAAAATCAAACCAACTGAGCAGGAATTTGAGTTGCCGGGTCAGGCCTCATGCCATCCAGCATGGAGGGAGAGATGAGAGAGATGGAGCAGGCCCCGGGAAACTCCGTCCCACTGGAGGAGCCGAGGCCGGGCAAGCACATGGTTTGGGGGAAAAGGAGGATGAAAGAGCACCGAGAGTCATAAAGAAAGCACTGGAGAAGGAAGAGATTTTAAGCTAATTGGACCCAGGGGCAGTGATTCAGGTCTGAGGAAGAGGAAGGAGAGGATGAGGTTATGCGGGAACCCCCAACCTGGATGCTCAGACTCTGTGGGGATCCTGTCTCCCCACTTTTAAATGCCACAAACAGGGATCTGAAAGGGTTGGGCTGGGTACGTGGTTTGAATCGCTGAGTCAAGGGCACTTCCCAGACCTCCCTCACATTTGGACTTCTTTCCAGAATTGGCTTTTCCTGCTGGGAGGCCACTCTGGCTCTTCAATGTCTACAGAGCCTCAGCCCTTTGATCCAGGGCCATGTTTAAATGCACACACACACACACACACACACACACACTCACTGACACACACACTCACACACAAGTCTGAATGTTCAGTGTTTCTTGTCTAAGGAAAAGGAAGAGTCAGGTCTGCAGATCCAAGCCCTGCCTGTCTTTGTGCCGTTTGCCAAGGGCTTGGAATGTCATGTGTGGCTGCTCTTGTCCTGTCCCCTCTGGTTAACAGTGAGCCCTCCCTCAAGCCCCGGAATCTGGCTCATTTCCCGTATCTCCTATTTCACTGGACGTGTGGTGCACGATTCCTGTAAGTACCATGGTGCAAGCCTAGTGGTTAGGGGAGGTGGAGTCAGGGAGGCCTAGGTGACTTCTGCTAAGTGACTGGACACAGCCCATCCCAGGGCACCTGAGTCCATGCCCAGGAGCAGCCTGCGGGAGCGGGGGTGGGGGACAGGTCGTTTGTGATTATCTTGGAGGGTCAGGTCCAGCACGGAGTGGGTTAACGTGGCAGAGTGAACAGGTGAGGGAAAGTCTCTCCATCAGCGATGCTCTGGCTCGCTGGGTACTGTCACCCGGGAACACTGGGAGACTGCACACAGAGGAAAGTCAGAGGACGCTGCGTTGGAGGGGTTTTGGCGAGACTGCTTGCTGGGGCCTGGATAAGCAGCCGCGCTGGGTCACACTATTCTGGAGACTGTCTCTTGTTTATTTTAACTCCCCAACGTGGCCAAGCCTCCCAGGCAAAGAGAATTGCCACGCTCAGCCAGGCCTCCCACCAAGTGGCTCCTGACACAGTCGGGGTGTGTTTGGTCTTGGGGTACGTGCCTTTAATCAATAGAATAAGTGCAGGGTTAGCTCAGTTTCTGGCGAGAGCTCTGGTTGGGAGAGGCGTCTCGGGATGGGTCCTGCAAGGTCTGCTTGCTTACAACTTCGCTCTGGGCACGTGAAACAAGAGCCCCTCGGGTTTCTTATTTTCCGTGCACACCTGAATCCACCATCCAGTCATTTAGTTCGGTCCCCGTGTACTAAGCACTTTGTAGAGATTATGAAAGAGGCTGTCTGCCGACAAACCCAAAATAACAGTGACTTCCACGCAGTGGAAAGCGTTTTTCTCTTGTGTAACCACCTGTGCACAAGCGGCTCAGTTACCTAGGAAGGTGGCCCGTGGAATTGGTGTGAGCGCCTCCTTTCTTCTCTCCTGTAACTGCGTGCTGTGCTCACATCTGCTTGGGCCAACGTGGCTGCCAGCACATCCGCGTGGCTGCCAGCACATCCGCGTTCCAGCCAGAGAAACAGGGCGGAGGAACGGCTGGGAGCGCTCCTTCCTTTAAGGGAGCCCCCCCCCCCCCACACACACACACACTGCACATGCCTTTGGTGCACTTCCCTTTAGCCAGAACGTGGGCATAGGTCACAGCTAACACAGAGGAGGCCACAAAATGTAATCTCTATTCTGGGTAGACATGTGCGCAATGAAAAAGCAGCCCTTCTGTTACCGGAAGAGAGAAGCAGAGAGTGGGTGCTGGGTACAGTGAGCAGTGGGTCTTACGTGCTGGGTGTTCACGATGCTAAGTAGGTGCTTACTCGGGAGAAACAGGATGGGGTCCACTCACAATAGATACATCCAATTTAAGGATCCTACAATCTAGTATACTTTATGAGGAGAGCGGCAGGCAGCCTTTAAAATGAGAACAGAGGAGAGAGAGTAGAGGAAAAGAAATCCCTACTGGTGTGGAACAGTTGGGATTCAGTGGACAGGTCATTTCGGGCAGCAGGACGAGATTGAGACCCTGGGTTGGTGGGGGAGGGGGAATGGTGTGTTTGGGAGCAGTAGAGTGGAGTGGCAGGAGTGCGGGCAGGTGTGGGTGGGAAGAGGGGTGAGCTCAGAGAAAGTCAGCAGGGCCAGCCGCAGGGGGGGGTGGGGAGGGGGGGGGCGCCACTCACGCTGTGCAGGCTTCTCTAGCTACAAAGGGACCTTGTCAGATGATTCAGAAAACATCATAATGAGATCGAGGGAAAGTTAAAAGGAAGCGCTGGACTCAAGAGCCTATCCTATATAACAAAAGGCTAATATGCAAATTGTCCCCTCTGGGGTTTGGAACCACTGGGAGTTCAACTGCCCGCTATGACGTGCACTGACCACCAGGGGGCGGCGCGGAATGAAGGAAGGCCCGGCAACTGGGGGAAGGAAGGCCCCAATCGGCCCTGATTGCCAGCCAGGCCTAGGGACCCTACCAGTGCATGAATTTTGTGCACTGGGCCTCTAGTGGTTAAATAAAGAGGTACACGTTATTTCTACAGACACATCACCTTTGGAGGCAGGGTAAGGAGTAAGTGCTCTTGGACACTGAATTCTGACTTTCAATAGATGAGTCCAGAAGCATCACCCACAGGTGCACACCCACATGGCTTCCTCCCCTGCTCTTACCGTGACTCCTGCACACACATTTTATAGTCAGCACAACCTATTTAAAGAGGCCAGGCTGGGCCTTGACGACTTCGGTGTGGGGAAATTTCAGAGCTGGCGATGTTTCAGGTACATCTTGAGCTCTTTTGAACCAACCCAAAAACTCGATTAGATGTTCCTGCTCACACTATCTTTATAAATTTATTTTAAAATCCCTAGTTCAATTTTTAAAATTGGACATACATTTATATTGTTCCAAAGCCAACAATGGGAAAAGTAATGCGTTAAATATTTTGCTCCCACCTCTGACCCATACTGCTGAGTTCCTACCTGTACCCCACACAGATAATCATGTACTGTGAATGTTCGCAGAGTTTTTATCCCCAGCTATAATCTTGATCAGTTAGTGATTTCTTTACTCCCATTCCATCTGCTACCTCCCTCAAATCCAAAGTCCCATATTTCTTTTATTGTGTCTTTGCCAGCATTCTTCTCACTTGCACCCTCACCATTTCCCCAACATATTAAGTACACACACACACACACAGCCCTGCCACTCCATCCAAAGATTATACTGCTTCCAGAGTAATATCTGTCAAGAGCAGACCTGACAAAGTCCCTTTGTAGCTAGGGAAGGCCACAAAAGAATGGATGCCCAACCCCAGGCTGGCCCAGCTGACTTTCTCTGAGCTCACCCCTCTACCCATCCACACGTGCCTACACTTCTGTCACTCGACTCCACTGCTCCCAAACACACCATTCCTCCCCCATCAGGGTTTCAATCTAGTCCTTCCCTGTCCATGGACTTCCTGTTCCTTTGTATGGGGATTTTTGAAAATTTGATATTTAAAGGCTGGATGAGACCCAAGTCTCCTGACATCAAAACATGAATGGTTTCATTTCAGTTGAATGTTTGTCAACTTTTTTTATTTTTATCTCAGGGAAATTATTTGCTGAGGTTCTAATATTATGTAAAATACTGAAGCAAGCCTTCCCCTGGGATTATATTACTATTTAGTTTTATATTTCTTCTGATGCCTCCAATAAATCATGAACATCTTCAGAGATGTCAGAGGGCAGCCCGTCTCTCCGACTGCAAATGACAAGCTGTGAATAATGCACCCAGGTCTCGGGGAGGCTCCCAATCCCTCAGCCCTTGGACTCTGGCCTTCGGTCAGATAATCTGCTTCAAGATCACCAGGGGTCAGGTGATCTTCATGCTGGCTGATCACCAGGAATCTCCAGCCTTAGTCTCAGCTCAGAGTACACAATTCCTGGGGTCAGGCGCACCCCCAGGGAATCTGGACTACAAAGAGGAGGCTGCAACTCCTAAAAGAATAAAACAAGGAAACTCCAGAGAAGGTAGCCATTGTGTCCTAATCTTCTCAGCTGGACTAACAACTCCTTGAGGGCAGTTCTGGTTCCCTACAATTCCTAAAGTACTGGACCTTAATGGTAGCCCAATAAGTATTTATTGTTTGGAAGGATGGATGTATGGAAAGACAGCTGGATAGATGGATGATAGATAGATGGACTTCCATAGGAAAACTGGCAGAAACAGGACAAGTACATAAAGTACTTTTTTTGATGAGATAGGAAAAGGAACAAAGAGGAAGAGTTCGAAGTCACCCACCGTCTCTGGACCTGAACTTGGAGCTGCCCCCCTCCCGCTTTCTCTCCCCTCCACCTGCCCGGTGGGCTCAGGATGAAGGCAGGAGGCATTCCTGGGCATCGTTCCTGTGCTCCCAAAGGCTGCACTACCAGTTGTCTTCCTTTGCTAGATTGGGTGTGATTAATTAAAATAATGAAATTTTAGGAGATGGTGTTGGATGGACAACCAGAGAGAGGAGAGAGAATGCTCAGGCAGTGTAAGTCCCATCATAAGCTGAGGAGGACAGAACTTCAAGACTTGGAGCTTGGGACCAGGTTGGAGATAAAGGGCTGAGTCTAAGAGAACTGGCATCCTGGTTCGCCCACCCATTTCATGAAGCTCTGAAAACTGTAGCTCATAAACCAGAGGTTCTTGACATAAACCAGCATCTTGGATTTCATTTCAATTGTGTTGGGCAGCCTCTCTCTGAGGAAATAGATGAAGAATAAGGAAAGAGGAGGAATTAAAGGCTAAGCACAGACCATATGATCTCATCTCAATAATCATGTGATGTAAGAAAACTCCATTGAGGAAACGGAGGCTCAGAGAAGCGAGGCACTGTAGTGTCACACACACAGCCTATGACGGCCAGGTCAGCATTCGGTCCCTGCTCATCTGATGATAAATCCCAGAAGCTCTTCACTGGACAGCCTTTCAGAGTCCTCATCCTGCTGGCTTGTTAGAAAAACCCTAAACTAGCCCTAGCCGGTTTGGCGCAGTATTAAAGCGTTGGCCTGCGGACTGAAGAGTCCCAGGTTCGATTTTGGTCAAGGGCACATGCCTGGGTTGCGCACTCGATCCCCAGTTGGGGACGTGCAGGAGGCGGCCGAGCAATGATTCTCTCTCATCATTGATGTTTCTATCTTTCTCTCCCCTCTCCTTTCCTCTCTGAAATCAATAAAAAATATTTTTTTTTAAAAAAAAGAAAAACTCTAAACTTAGAAGCCCCTTAGCCCAGCCAGGTAAGTCATCCCTAAGCCACATCTGGAGGGCGGGATGGGGCAGAAGTGCCCCTTACCCCTCAAAGAAAAACCAGCAGGCTAACAGCCCCTTTGGTGGCAAATAATTTATACTGACCAAGCGGCTGCAAAGTTCAGCTAAAGTCACTTTCTAAGTTCCATCTGGAAGCTCTTCAGAGGCATAATTTCATTCCAACCAAATGTAATTAAGAATTTGATTTGATTAAAAAACAAATAGAAGGAGAGAAATAAGGTTTCTCCTCATTGCCTTCCTTTCTTCACTCATTAACATGACACATGCACATGACCAGTGACCAGTTCAAGGGAGGGACCCTCCCCCTTGTGCCTTGCCCACCCTTCCCATGGCTAGTGGAGAGGTGAGAGTGGGGATGAGTGATGCAATTTCCAGGGAACTCAGCAAATAAAAGCTAAGGATTTTAAAAATTCTAATTTGGCTTCAAGAGACCAGCAAAACACAGCAGCTGCACAACCACTGCAGAACAAGGTATCCACTTAATTAAAGCATGGCCAGGCGGTGGGAGTCTCCCAGCGAGAGAGACTCAGCAATACTGAGTAATGATCAGACTAGACCTGCTGCCAAGAGAAGCTGTGGTCAGCAGGGATCACCAGCTTGCCTCTCCAGGAAGATGGGCTCCAAAGCCAATTTTGGGTAAAAAAGAAATGAAAAAAGTAGGGTGAGAAGAAGGATTTGTGGTATTGTATCATTGCCATGACCCAAATAATCTGCCTCTGACCTACTCCAGCTTATCGTAGAGGGTCTCATGAGAATTGTATGGTGAGCTTGTTTTTTATAAAGGGCTAATCAAAATGACAACAGAGAGGTCAAATACTGTGTGGGCTGCTCTGGTCAGATTTCTGCCCAGACACAACCTCTCGCCTGCTCCCCTGTGTGTGGGAAAGCTCCTTTTTTTCATTTTCTAAATTTGCCCTTTATTCCCTCTTTGAAGAAGCCCTGTATGAGTGTACATGTAAACTGAGCTAAGCAGAAGCTGGAAACAATTTTACAATGTTCCTATGCTGTCAAACGAAGGCAGAAGTTACTGAAAAGAACTGGAACTTGCAAGGAAAGTTCCAGAACTCAGAACTGTCATCGGATGGGACTAGAGCATGGGCCTTGGGGCCAAGGTTGATTTAGCTGCTTACAATGCCATCAGCGGCTTAGGCTCTTTCTAGCTTTCTACTACATCATCCCCGGAGTGTTGCCTTTTGTCCCCATGTTTGTTGATTCATGGATGCAAGAGGGCCGAAGCAGGTCCAAACAGCACAGCTATACTTAAGGCAGAAAGAATGGTGGGGAGGTGACACGGTCCTTAATCAGAAAATTGAAAACCTTTTAAGAAGACTCCTTATATTGCCTTGGCCAAATGGTCACCTGGGAAAGTAGGTATCTATCAGGCTCTTGGAAAGTGGGTATCTATCTGGGAACTTTGCTGATCTGATAAAAATTGGAGTTCCATTTATAGAAAAGTCAGGGGCAGGCAATGACCAATGTCTCCTGTAGGTGTGTAGACTACTGAATAGCAGCAGAGTGTAGTAAGGAAAATAAAAACCACTCCAGGTATGTCAAAAAAGAGAGTTCAATGCAGGGATTTGGTTGTTGGACAAGAAGGGTCAGAAGATCTAAGAGGGAAAAAAGAGGAAAATAAGGTTAACCAGATATTAGGAATTGTAGGAAGTAATTAACACCCCTAGGCTGTAGCTGCAAAAAGGAATATGGTGCTACCCCAGACTCAGGATTGCTAGGCTCCTGGACTATTGGTATACCTGCTGCTGCTGCCACCTCACAGGAAGTCAGAAGCCTGTGCTCTTATTGCAGGAGCCTAGGAACCTGAATACCACCGCCCTAGCAGTGTTGCTGCAGGGCCAGACCCCGTGAGCACTGAGCTGCCAAAGGTGTTCCATTATTGCCCAGGAACCCAGGAATGCGTGCTCCCTTGCCACTACTGTCACTGCACTGATGATACGAGTAGCAAAAGAACAAATACCCTCTCCCTTCTTCCCTCCTTCCAGTCGCCTACCATTGGCAGAACCCAACGGGAAGCCAGCTGGTATGGGAGTTGACCTGGGAGATGTTGTTTACAGGCCTCCAGCTCCTTGTGATATCGAGAGGATCACAGATGGCCAGAATGTCATGAGAAATATAAGGACACAGACTTTACCGCCCCCCCACCCCCCCCACACACACACCTTGCGGGGGTGGGGTGGGGTGTGAAGAGGTGGGGGTTGATGCCATCAGGTTTGTGAAGCAGCATGGGAGTGCGCTGTCTTCTGTCAGCAGTGACTGGCTGAGGAAATGGGAGGACAGGTGACAAGCATAACCCAACTTCAAGCACTAATGTAGTGGGAAATCTGGAAATAAATCTATTAAAAATATGTCCAGAGAACTAGCTTTTAGACCAATGATTCCTACATTTAGTTCTGCTCTAAATGACCAGGAAATTACACTTGAATGGGTTTAAAAGGTGTCTTCTGTGGACACTATCTCATGTTTGATGACATTTGAGAATGCACAGAAGTATAGGGACCTCTCCTGAAGATGATTCAGGTCATTGATCTGTCATTGAACAAACTCTGTTGAAGAATAGCCCCGCAGTTCCCTCATAATGGGCTTGATAAGGCCCTTGGAGAAGAAATTACAGTCAGCTGGTTATGGTCGCATTTCCATTCTAATGTCAGCTACGATCCTCTGTTTGAATGTAGGACTCTGTGGTTCATCATGATAATCAATACTTGTCCATAGTGGGGAGGGATATATACAGATTCTGGCTGGAGAAACATTAATTTCAGGATAGTTCTGTGGGCATGAGTTGACAGAGGAGCTTATAACCCCATGTCCAGCTATATTTAGGTACTGGGAAACCCGGGGTGTAGGGATGAGTATAGGCATGTGGGTCAGGAACTTCAGGCGAGCAATCCCAGGGGCTCCTCTCTCCGATCTCAGCCTTCCTTAAAAGCTAAGCTGGAAAATCTGAGAGGTGGGCCCAGAGCCAAGGCAGAAAATTGCTGTGGCCGGAACAAGGACTCAGAGCTGCTCTTTGGGACAGGACAGGAAGGGCAAGGGAGGAACTGATGATATTAACAACGACCCTTTACGTTTGTGGAGCACTTTACCATTTACAGTACGCTTTTCTCTATTCTTGACAGTTCATATGGCACAGTAGTCACTTGTCTTCAAGTTAGGTGTTCCATAACAAACTCCCCTCCAGCTTAACATCTGTGCACCCAGAATGGCGCATGCACATGGCTGGCAGTCAATGCTGACTGTTGGCTGGGTCAAAGCTTGGTTGCCCAGATGTGTACTGGTGGCCTCTCCATGTGGCTTGGATTTCTAGAACATGCTGGCTGGGTCCCAAGTCGGAGCATCCTGAAAGCAAGAGCTCCAAGAGACCACGGCGGGAGGCCAAGACGCCATGTGACCTGGCCTCAGCAGATAGTGCCACTTCCTTTGCATTCTATTGATCAAGCGAGTCACTGAGGCTGACTCGGATTTGAGGGGAGGGAAATTAGACTGCACCTCTCAGTGGGAGGAGTAGCAGAGAACTGGGGGCTATCTTTAATCTACTACAGTAGGTACTATGAACCTCACTTGACTTCCTTTTTTTTTTTTTTACAAAAAATTAACTTTCTGGTAGTGATCTAATGGGTAAATGCCAGAACTGAATTGAATTAGACCATAGGTTTGCTGGCTCTAAATCTAACGCTATCAACATTATATATGTGTGTGCTTATATATATTTAAGCCCATTGTCTGCGCACAATACTTTGTTGACTTCATGGTCATTTGGAAAGTGTAGAACCCACTGTGTGAGCTGGTTCCTCTCCTGGCTATTTTTCTTTTGTTGCAGTGATTTCCCATGACCCTACTCAAGGCAGAGTGACCCCTTTATACAAACCAGAGATCAGCCGTTCTAGGTCCCAGATGCAAAAGGTGGGCAGCTCTTCCTCAAACCCTAAGAGGTAGAGTGGAGTCCTCCCAGAATCCTGAGTCGCTACCTGACTTTACTCCTAGAGCCTGAGCCTTAAATACCAGACCTGGAGGGCACCTCAGAGGACTTTGCATCTTACTGAGCAGGACACAGACCCAGAGACCGGGAGAGAGTTGCCTCAGGGTCCACAGCTCAGTCAGAGATGAGACTAGGTTTGGGGTCTGATCCCCGGCTACAACCCACACGGCTGCCCTTTCGAGGAGCACAGCAGTGGGACCTCAGGGTACCCTTTCCATCTCCATGTCTTCCTGGACATTCCAGCCACAGTCCCAGGTGCAGGAAGCAGAAGGCCGAGGGCAGGAAGGATGGCAAGGGCTTCCGATGAGGGCAGACTGCTGCTTCATTTATAAAGTTTTGCACTATGTTGTTGTCCTCACTCTGCAGATAATATTCATGCTCTGTCTTCAGGGAGTCCCCTGTTATGTGCTTTTCAAAGATCAGCCCTTCGGGTACGTGGGCTTGCCACCCCTCACCCCGCCCGTTCCGCTCACGCAGGTGTGTATCTGATCCCCTCGACGTGAATATGTTAGGTGCCTCTGGAGATTTATTTCTTTATGTTTGCATTCCATAGTTTTGCGACTATATTGTTTTTGCTTCTGCATTAAACTAGTTTACTAAATTACTTCTGGAAACAAAAACCACAACTTTGGTTTGTTTCAAATTTCGTTTAAACAACAAAAAGGGGAATATTTAGTCTCTTTCTAAGGTTGGCAGCTCAGCAAATTACAGAAGAGTGGTTTGCTGTGCTTTGCTCTTCTAGTCCCTGGTGGAGGCAGACGTTGGAACACGGTGGGAGTGGGGGTTCCTGAACACGGAAGGTGGGAGGAGGTTTCTGAAGGAGAAGAGGCAGGTGGCTGGGTGTGTGGGGGGGCGGGGGCGGGGGGGAGCAGAGGAGGAGGCACTCAGAGAAACAGAAGAAGCAGATTTCTGTGGCTGTGTCTGTTAACGCAAAGGCTTTGAGGTCATAGGGCAGGGGGAGCATTAAAAAAATGAATGCTTGTAATGATTGTAAGTTAGCTGTTTGAAACTTGAAATGGCTATATTATTATTTATTTATTGCCCCATGTTTTTGCAGGAAGAATCTGGGAGCTCATTTAGCTGCTCATCAGCAGCTGAGGGACTTTAAAGAACCGCTGCCCGGTCCCACACTGAGGTCCTAATGCCATTGGTCTGGGGCAGGGCCCCTCCGGTGACTCTAAAGTGCAGCCAAGTTTAAAGGCCACTGACTTAAGTGATGCATAGAAACAGAGCCAGTGCAAAAAGGCAAAAGAGATGAGCAATGCATGCATGAGGAAATTAGAACAGTGGGGCATGCGGGGAGGAGGGAGAAGTGGAAGCGAGGAGTGAGGTGGTACGGGTAGGATTTCAGGCCCACACGATGAGTGAGAACAGGTTTCTCCAGAAAGGCCCAGTCCAGAGACTACTGCGAAATTTCTCTGGTGATTCACCAGGAGCAGAGGTTTCTGTGCAGTTATTGAAGATCTTCAAGGACAGAAGCCTGCCATCTTCACTTCTGAAGGTAGGGACGTTTCCCCAGGTGCCTAATTGACTGAGGTATGAAATGATTGCACACACAGCACCCACTCAGGATGTGAGCTGAGACATGCGGAGCCCAGCGGTGTTGACCTGCTGTGCAAGGCTGGGGGAAGTAGGCCTCCAGAATACAATCTGAACATGAGCGGCTCAACCTTCCTTACCGTTCCAGCCTGGACAACCATGTTTCAAGCTTCCTAGATGGAGTTCAGTGTGGAGTTCAGTGTGGTGCTTAGAACCACCTGAGGGGCCCTGCCCCAGACCAATAGCATGAGGACCTCAGCGTGATGCAAAATAAGTTTCCTTATTTTGGGTTATAGATCTGCCACTGTGTGACCCTGGCAGATGTTTAACATAATTGTCTCAGTTCTCTCATCCCTAAAATGGGTATAATCATGGCAAGTATGATGCTACTGTGATGTTTAAGGGGTAATGTCAATAATTTAGAATTGTGCCAACCATGTAGCAGATGTATAAAATGTTGCTTATTCATTTTTTCTTCTCAACTCACTGAGGAGGCCAAATTCAGGTTTCTCATAGAGAATTTTTTCAAAGCAAAGACTGATTAAAATGAAATTGGGGTTTCCTACAGTCCTAGGTGACTCTCCCAGTTTATTCAGTGGGTCTGGGTGGGACCAGGGCATTGGTTTGTCTGGAAACCTTCCTGATGATTTGTAAGAAACATGCCTCTGATTCATCTCCACAGAAAAGAAACAGCATGTGGCCAGGCAGTTAATGAATGTCCCAGAGCAAACAGGATGTGTATGTGTGTTGGGGGGGGGGGGGGGGGCGGGGGCGGGTGTGAAGGTATGAGAGCTGTGCACATGGCTGATAGCGCATTTTCCAGGAAGATTCCCCTAAACAAAAGGGAAGTGCAGACAGCTAGAAAGGTCTCAGCCCAATATTTAAATGGCCCAATGGGAGACAGCAAGACCTAGGCAACATGTGACCAAATAGTACTCAGCCAATGAGGAACCGGAGGAGGGACTGAATAAATAGGCTATGTTCCCTGCCCCACGTGCTTGCCGTACAATGGACACCCACTCACGAGAGTGCAATTAAAAGTCTCATTTTCGCCGTATTTCTGTTTCCCAGTCCGTCATCTGAAATTCGGACAGATGAGCCGTTTCTCACATGATTCTAATTAAGGAGCCGACCTGGTGTCTGGTTTTGTTTCGCCTTTTCTTACAGGAGCTTCCCCGGCACCTGTCTCCGCCGTTTAGCCTTCAGGCTGCTTTCACACTTCTTGGTACTTTTGTTCAGAGTAAACATGGATTGTTACTTCTATTTAATTGCTTTCATTTTTCTAATCACCCGTTTTCCTGGTTTTAAAAACCTATGTTTATTTTATTCCACTCAGATAAATAAGACATTGTTTATCACTTTCATCCAACCTTTTGTCTGCATACCGTGTGTATATAAATGTAAGTTTTAGGGCTCCAAAATTCATTCTGAAATCTGCTTCTTTGGCTTAACTTTATGTCATAAGCATAGTCTTAAATGCTACAGATTTTTTAAAGTATGATGATTTTTTCTCTCATTCATCAATCTGATGTATCTCATTGTATTTCCCATATTATCAGCTGTATTGCTTCCTAGGGCGGCCGGAACAAAATGTCACAGACTGGGTGGCTTTGGGCAACAGAAACCCAAGTTTCCGCCGTCCTGGAAGCTGGAGGTCCAAAATCAAGGTGGAGGCACGGCTGGTTCCCCTGGAGGCTTGGGGGGAGCTGCCCTCCCCGCTTCTGGGAGTGGCCCGGATGTTTGGGGTCCTTGGCTTGTAGAGGCATCACTCTAACATCATCTCCATCTCCACATGGTGTTCTCTGTGTCCCTGCATCTCTGTGTCCAAATCTCCCTCTTCTTCTAAGGTCCACCCCAATCCAGTGTGACCTCACCTTAACTTGAATATATGTGCAAAGAGCTATTTATAATAAGGTCACATTCGCAGGTACTGGGGGTTAGGACTTGAACATACTGTTTTGTAGGATACAGTACAACCCAGTATATCAGCCATTTGTTACGTCCATCCACCTCCTTGGGGCACCATAAAGGTTTTGCGCTTCTTGCTATGCCTGAGTCTCATCTCCCTAGAGTCTCCCATTTTTCCACGAGTTCAGACAAGTGCTGAGGAAGCCAGGCCAAGGATAAAAATGGGGCAAAAGGGTCCGTTTCTGTCCTCTCTGGACACCCACCTTCCCTGGAGCAAGGAGGGTGTCTGCCCCAGGGAAGTCCAGGAGGGGCCAGCTGAGGCAGGGAGGGCAGCCACAGGTGGCAGCAGGAGCCAGGCTGAGGGCCTCCTGCAGCTGCTCAGCCACCTGGCCGGGCAGCTGTCTCCCCTTCAGGGAGCTATGTGAGGCGAGGCCTGTCTGGCTTATCACAGCCTCTCGGAGAGTTACAGGATGCCAAAACGCCTGGTCAGATCTGTCAGTTCTGTTGAGCAACTGTTTTGGGGGGTGGAGGAGCGGGGTTGGGGTACGGAAGCACCAAATTAGTTATATATAGTGAGTGCTCAGTTTAGGCATGAATTGACCCAAGTGCACCCACTGATTGTCTATGGATGGGCTTCCTGCAGCCTGCAGGCCAAATCCAGTCCACTGCCGGCTGTGTCCCGGGAGCGAAGGACGGTCTCTCCAAATGGACATTTGCAACTGACCTGATGGTAGGGAACCTTGGAATCTCACAAACACAAAATGCTAACCCTTCCAAAAGGAATTTCATTTTTCTCACTGTAAGATCTGTATTATAAAAACATCATACTCAACAATTATTCTCTAGTTTGAATTTCATCAATAAAACATTTCTGGGAATTTGTTTTCTGTCTTGTTATGGAAGTAACCTATGTTACAGCCTCCATTCTACCTCTAGGCCTGCAAAGTCTAACATCTTTACTATCTAGCTCTTAACAGAGAAAGTTTGTCCATCTGTGGTCTAGTCAGATAGGCTAAAACATCAGCAAACATCAGAAGAACCAGTAGGGCTTTAAGAAATACAGATTTTAGGCCCCAACCCTGGACTTTCTGATTCAGTAAGTCTGGGGTAGGGACCAATAATTTGCATTTCTATCAAGTTTCCAAGTGCTGTTGGCCTGGGAAGCACTCTTTGAGAACCATTGGCCTGGCCAGGAATTAATTAACATTTATCTAGGAGGCCACATCCCATTGTGTTCTCAAAAATAGGCACTAAAACCAGAGCTGAGTCGTTGCCAAATTCTGCCACTAACTCTGTGATCTTGAGGATGTTGTTTATATATCCTGGGCCTTCATTTCATCATTTGTAAAGTGGGGATAATGAATGTGACTACCTCACAATGGTTTGAAGATTTAAATGTAATCAAGCTTATAAAGCTCAGCACACATTAGCTATGTTTTGACTCCCTGCCTTCAGACAGTTTACAATGTGGGGATGTGAAAATGAGACTAACTTCAGTGAGCAGGACTGAGTGGTAAGGGCTGTAAACAGGAAGATCAGAGGAGCAACCTGGGAGGACTTCCTGTAGGAAGTGAGGCATGAGCTGAGCATTTGAGCAGGAGAGGAAGGTACGTGGGACCATTTACGGGGGCTTGGGGAATAACATTGGTATGCTTTTTGAAGAGAGGGGAATTCAGGCTGCCCAGTTGGTAGGAAGAACTGCCAAGTGGCACAGGAGGCGGGGGAATTGTTATGCCAGCTCCAGGGGTCCAGGGAAAATGTCACAGGACAGACGCAGTGTGTGTGGGCAAGGGCCCGGAGTCCTAGAAACTGCTCTTGGGATTCCATTAAAACGTGGGAGTTGGGGGAGCTGACCCGACCCCCTTTTTCTCAAACCCCAATTCTACTTCTTGGGGCTGCTCAGTGGGCGGGCCCCATCCTCCAGGCTCAGTTCTGTTTACCCCACAAGCATTCCTGTCATTTGGGAAGAACTGCTGCCTGGCGGAGAAGCCTTGGGAAGCTTCGCTCTGTCTTCTAAGCAACAGGAAGTCATCATTTGCCCAAAGCAAACAAACTCACAAACTGCAGGGTTCACGTTCAGTCCAAAGGCAGTCCCAGGAGGTGCGTGTGGGGGCTGAGGGCATGGGGACCCGATCAGAGATCCCTTTTCCCTCTCCCTCTCCCCTGACCGAATAAACATCTGCCGTCACGTCCCAGCCAGGACTTGCAGGAAGCCCGAGGGAAGTCACCCACACACAATGTATAGACGCTGAGCTGGGGTTCCTTCCCCAGGCAGCACCCATTCCCAATGGGGTCTTCTTCCCACGACATCAGCAAAGCCATTGCCATGATTCCTGAAACGGGAGGATGACTAACCTTCCAAGTGCCCCCTTTCTTTCCTCCACCGAGAGGGAAGGAAGGAACGAGCAATTATTGGAAGCCGACTGTGTGCCTGCGCTTGCACAGTCTCACCTGGACTCTTTCATTGAAACCTTGTGACTACCCTGTCCAGTGGGCACTGTTGTCTGCACTTACAGGTGGGGAAGGAACCAGGCTCTGAAAGTGTGGTCACGTGTCCCATGTCCCTGAGCAGAGCTGCCATTTGACATCATGTCAGGCTGATTCTACACACACTCCCAGCCACAAGCTCCTCTGTTAGTTGAGAGTCCCTGCTACGCCCTCTCTCCCTCCCCAACCTCCTTTCAAAAGTGTTGTTTTGATTCTTCAAAACTCAGCACACATTGTGGCTTTCCTGCAGCATATGCAGCGCAGGAGGCTAACAGAATAGCCCTGCCCCCCGTATGCAGGGCTCGTAGGAGAAATCTGGCGGCTCCCTGCAGAATGTCCCCAACAGAAAGGGCACTGAAAAGGACTCAAACAGTAAGCCGGCAAGGGTTCCCCGGTGGCCTGACTCAGGTTGCATGTGACTGAGTGGGGCAGAGGAAGACTGTGGGAGACACGCCGATCTTCCAGAGAAGGCTTGTACCTAAAGCTGTGTTCAAAGCATGATATTCTAATCTAAACTGTATTGCTCAGTGGCCTCTGCAGTCAGAATGCTCAGGTTCAAACCTCTGCTTTACTATTTACTAGCTGTGTGCCCTTTCAGTACCTTAGTTGCTTCATCTGTAAAATGGGGATAAGGAAAGTGCCAACCTCACAGGCCATGAAGTGCTTCCCAGGTACCTGGCCCATCTGAGCCTGGGACTCAGGAGCCGCTGGGGTGCAGGAGGAGAGCGGCCTCTCTAGCCAGCTTGGGGACGGGTGGACACTGCCCAAACCCATGCAGCTCCTCTGGCTCCGGGCCCCGAACCCATCTCATGACCCAAGCAGATTAATGGGGCGTGACCTCAATGCGGCTGATTCTTTTCCTAACAGATGTTTGGACTATTGTAGCGAAATCTCTCAGGCCAAAACCTTGAAACATTTAAGTACTTTTCCCCAATCAATCAATTAATTATTAATGAGCTTCATTCTTCTATCAGTTTCTTCATCCAGGCTTTGAGAAGGAAAGCAAGAACTGCAACCAAGATCGGAAAACCCCCAAAAGGTCTCTGGTACATGTTTTCTCAACCTGCATAACCGGGCCCTCCCTGGGCAGCTGCCCGTCTTCTCCGTGCTCGCCTAGGGGGCCCGCGGGCCAGGGGCTCCTGCAGGCCCGCTGGTGCTGAGGGCTGGCTGAGGCTTCAGGTGCCCTCTGCCGCAGGGAGGGCCAGCAATGGGCGGCGCCCCGGAACCCACAATTGTGCCCAGGGGCTGGGGAGGGACTTCTGAGGCATCACTTCTTTCCCTTTGGAAGAGCTCTTAGGTAACCAAGACCTGTCATCACATGGCAAGCTGGGTCTCCATCATGCCCACTACTGGTCAGTCGCCATAATAGTCACACTGGTGACGATTGCACTTACTGAGTGCTCACTCCGTACCAGGCATGGCGCTAAGCACCTTGAAGTATCACTAAGGGCTTTCTTCAGCAAGTACCGGAGAGCCCCACTGTGGCAGACACTGCTGACACCTGCGATGTCCTCCCAGCCCCATCGTGCTCCTGAGCACCAGCCCGGCGGCCAGCTGCCAGCCCCTGTCACTCTGTCCGAGGGAAGCAGAGGTCCACTCTGCTGTGCCCGGGTCAGGCCAGCAGCGCAGGGAGGTCATGCCCTTTGGTGCATCTCAGAGCCGGCCTCAGCCAGCAGCAGATGGGACCATGGGTACATGTACCTGCTCCTGTGCCCCTCGCTGGGATAACTCTGAGTTGGGGTGCTTTGCGCTGCTTTCCAGAGCTTCCCCACGGGATTACGCTCCAGCGGCCACAGGGGAACTGCTGGTAATGCCCCCTCACTGGCCTTCTTCCCTTCCCTGCTTCTCTCCCCACGCCTCCTCCAGTGCTCCCTGCAGCCATCTTCCACAGAAACAACTTGCAGGCGGCTCATGTCGTGGCGCCGGCTTCTGGAGGAGGTAAACAAGGCGGAAGAGGACTGTATCAGCTCCCTCAATGGAAAGCCTGGCTTCAGGAATGGCTTGACCATCACCTCTGCTCTCGGGCCTGTCTCCTCTGATTTAGCTCTGTCCTCTTCTCTCCACTTGTCCTCAGGCTTACGTCATCATCATACCCCAGTCAGGGGAGGAGAGAGGTCAATCCCCTGATAATTCAAAATCCTGGAGGGAACTGAGTCCCCTTTGCCCACACTTGAGCCGTGTGCCGTCCTTGAAACAACATGGGTGGCCAGGTGGGTAGTGTGTGGGGATCCCCATCCCGAGTCAGGGGTTCTGCCCTAGAAGCTCCCAGGCTGAGAGTGAGAATGGGATGGGCTCTCACAAAGAAATGGCAGACCCATCCCTGAGTGGGGTGGTGAAGGGATGCTGGTTCCCAACAGTAGCCACCAATATTCGTGCATTGCATTTTCCTCACACGAGGTTCTCTTCCCACTCACAGGGAGGATCTTGAGGCTCAGAACAATTATTCGTCTAAGCTCACCCCGCTGGAAAGGGGCAGAGTGACCGGGGCACCTGGTTTTGCTGTTTCCAGCACTATTTTCCCATATTGACTTAAATGTATTTTCACTGAAAACGTATGAACTGACATTCATTCCCCACTCTTCTGATTTAGGCCAAAACCTTGTTTTCAGGTGTGGGCCCTGCTGATTCCAGATCCCCCTCATCTTTCTCACGTGGACCATTCTCATGAGAAATGTCCGATTCTAACTTCAGGGTCTTCAAACGGAGAACTTGAGATGCGCGGATAGCAACTGACGACAGCGTTCTTTTAGATTTCCGTGTGCCCCTCCTTGATTTCTTACATTTGTCTCCGTTGCTAATTTGACAGTAATCTTTGCTGGAAACGTGCCTTCATTGAGCTTTTGCAAAGCAATCAACTTAATTTTCATGGAAACAAAAGTTTTCTTTCCTTTTGCATTTCACCAGTTTACGGGATAGTTACTGAAATGACTTGATCGCAGTGCCACACGCAGCTGGCACCCATAGGTTCGGGAACACACAGAGCTCAGCCGGCAGAAGGTGGCACAGCGTTCCAGAGCGGGGTCAGCCTGCTGTGGGCAGCGGAGGAAGGTATACAGAGCGGAGGGGAGCTCTGGCCAGTCGAGCCAGTTGGTTGTGGGGGAGACTGCTTGAGAGCATGTCTCTGTCAGTGCCTGGAACACCGTGGAAGATGCTTACGGCAGGCAAGACGCATTAGCTGTAGGACAGTTCTCCTGGGCAGCAGTTCCCTGCCCGGTGGTCTGAGGTTGTGCAGGAAATGACAGAACCACATGCTTCGATCACCCTTAAGGCCTTGGCAATGACTTGTCCTAAATGTGATGAAATAACCTCAATGCGAGACAAGAATTGAGGGTGTAAAAGCCAACTCCTCCCCGCCCACGACGCACCAGGATCACCTGTGACCTGAGATCCCCTCGGCAGGGCTCAGAGCGGGTGTTCACTTGATGTTCTGTTATGCATCTTGGTGGGTAAAGGGCATTTTTTAGGGCCACAGCTGCCTATACAGTGGTGCCTTGACTTACGAGTGTCCCGACTAACGAGTTTTTCGAGATACAAGCCGTCTCTCGGCCGATTTTTTGCTTTGAGTTGCGAGCTAAAATTCGGGTTATGAGCCAGCTTCAGATACCCCATCGCTAGTTAGCGCAGCGAACATCACAGTGAACGCCACAACATCAGCCCAGCATCATGTGTCTCACTCGTTCACTTAAAGATTTGACATATGAGTAATTTGAGTTACGAGCTCCGTCACGGAACGAATTAAACTCGTAAGTCAAAGCCCCACTGTATGTGCTTTAGTGCAAATTAGGAAAAGGTACTTCCCTTGAGTAGGTGAATTAGGAGGTGCCCTCTCTGGACACCTTTCTCCTGGCCAGCACAGCCCGTTGGCAGAGCGCATGGCTTGGCTGGTGCAGCATGAATGCAATTAGCATGCCCCTCACCCCTCATCAGAGCAGTGCACAGACTGTGCACCCGCACGAGGCAGGCCTTTAGAATCCCCTCAGGCTCCCTCCTTCTAGGCCCAGAGACAGAGCAGCAGTAGGCACTGCTCTGCCAAGTGTGCAGCAGGCACCAACAGAGGCGGCAGCAGCCCTGAGAACTCGCAGGAGATGCAGACCCACGGGCCATGCTCCTGACCTGCTGAGTCAGCATCTCTGGGGACGGGGGAGGGGGGGAGCAGGCATCTGTGCTCCCCTAGCCCTGCAGGTGTTTCTGATGTTTGCTAACGATGGAGAACCACCGAGTGCCGGGCTGCTTAGGACCCCCGAGTCTCCCTGCCCATTCCCAGCTGTTGGGCACAGCCCAGCCTGCCCTTCAGACTTGAGTCTAGCCAGGCTGGCTTCCCCTGGCCACTGGAGCTGCCACTTGTGTGGGACAGGACTTGTGAATTCCACGCTGGGCCTGCTGTAACAAGCACACCCCTGCGTTTCTCAAGACACTTTCACGTCGTGGGAATGAGGAAAACGATTCACTTCCTGGAGCACGGGAGCTCTGCCAAGTCCCCGGCAGAGCGGGGCCTTACGGGCCAGTGGATTGCACGCCCCTCAGAATTGGGTCAAAAGGAGGTGAGAGCTTCAGTGGGAGTGTTTGGGGGTGTGGGGAAGCAAACTCACCCCCCGCCCCGCCAGGCAAGTTCATCTTGCCACTGTTACCCTTGAACCCAGGCAGAGGCCTGGGGGATGCTCAGCTCCTGGTCCCTCCAAAGAAAACAGTTTTATTTTCTAGGATCAGCCTGCTGTCCCTATGAGCAGAGATCTTCCCCCTGCAACCGCCCGGGGAGCATGTTTGTCAGCCCATGGTTTCTCTGCTGTGCTTACATTAAACTGTCTCTATCTGGTACACCTCCTTCACTTGCTTCTTTCTATGATGGCGTCTGAGAGGGGGGCAGCAGGGGTCCTCTGTCAGACAATGTTAGAGGATAATGATTAGGGCGTCTTACAGGCATAATGATGCCTCCCAGAGGCAGAGAAACCACTGCTTGAGTTAGAACACCAGAAGCCATTGTTAGAAACTCAGCGAGGTCTGCTACAAACTTCGGTATTTAAAGCAAGAAGAATTAGAGGTACAAAAAGCAAAGCAAAACAAAACCCTTTAGATGTGAAAAGGGGAAGAATTAGGCCAGCTTTCTCCTCCTTTCTCTCCTGTGAAAGGAACGTTGAAAGGAGTTGATTACGCCGCAGAAACTGAGAGAATCTTCCACCCTCCCAAAGTGCTGGGCCAGCCCACGCACGCTCAGAGGGGCTGCGGAGCCCCCCGGGACTGCAGGGAGCACTGCATCTTGTGCTGAGGAGAGGGCATTTAATCAGAGAGCCAGGGTTCAATCACTACCCCATTTACTTGCTGTGTGATCTTGGGTGGATTTCCTAACTTCTCTGAGCGTACGCAGTTACTACACAGAAATATCGAATAGGCATGTGGTACAGAGGTAGGCAGGAATTAAATAGGAGGATTTATTGGCAGTACTGGCACACAGTAAGTCTTCAAGTGATAGTTCCTTTCCTTCACCAATCACTTGTCTGTAAAACATTCATGTTGTGCTAATGTGTGGAGAGGTCCTGGTGAGTGATGGTTAAGAGCTGGCGCTCATGGAGACATTCCTGGCGAAGATGAGATCCCAGTGATGAATGGAGGAGGTGCCCAGTCTCCCCGCTGCCAGGAGTGTTGTGTAGGGGGAGGAGAAGTGGGGGGCGGGGAGGAGCGGACACCTGGGATGCCGCTGGGTGGCAGTGAGCTGCTGATGAGGCCCTGCCTCAAGCCTTTTGGGAGTAAGGGAGGGCATTGGAGGTGAGCCAAAGGAGGGCTGTGGTTTTGACTTAGCAGTTAGGAGAAGGGCAGAGAGCTCCCAGGAAATGGGGTGTGGGGAGGGGTGCTGCTGAGGGTCCCATGAGGGATGAACCCTGAAGCTGGAGCTCTCCCATCACGGCTGTGAGACTTTTCTCTCACGAGCCTCAACTGACCAGTGTGGGTACAAAGAAGAGGATAGTCAGGAGTGAGGCTCCGTCAAAACTCTGAGTGTTGCTGGGTGTGTGAGATGGGACCCAGTGATGGGCCCTGGAACCTGGGCTGGGAAAGGAAAGGCAGGAAGTCAGGCTGATTCCCTGAGAAAGGAGGTCAGGAGGCTCAGGCCAGAGCACGGGTAACAGGTTCCATCTCTCTGCATGGGTATTATGTATTACTAGAGGCCCGGTGCACAAAAATTTGTGCACTCGGGGGGAAAGGGGGGTGCCTCAGCCTGGCCTGTGCCCTCTCGCAGTCTGGGACCCCTCGGGAGATAACGACCTGCTGGCTTAGGCCTGCTCCCGGGTGGCAGAGGGCAGGCCTAATCCCTAGGTGCAGCCCCTGGTCGGGCTCAGAACAGGGCCGATTGGGGAATTGGGGCGCCACCCCCTGCATGCACAGAGCAGGGCCGATTGGGAGGTTGTGATGCCATCCTCAGTCACTCTCAGGGTAGGGCCGATTGGGGGGTTGGGGCACCACCCCCTGTCACACTCAAGGCAGGGTCGATGGGAAGGTTGCGGTGCCACCCCCTGTCACGCAGAGTAGGGCCAATCAGGGGGTTGGGGAGCTCCCCCCGTCATGCACAGAGCAGGGTGGATCAGGGGGTTGGGGCGCCGTCACTGTCACACTCAGGGCAGGGCCGATGGGGAGGTTATGGCTGTACCCCGTCACACAGAGCAGGGCCCGTGGGGGGGGGGGGCATTGGGGCGCCGCACCCTGTCACACACAGAGCTGCAGGGTGATTAGGAGGTTGGGGAGCTCCCCCCTATCAGGCACAGAGCAGGGCCGATCAGGGGGTTGGGGCGCCTTCCCCTGTCAGGAACAGAGCAGGGTGGATAGGGAGGTTGTGGCCCCGCCCCCTGTCACACACAGAGCCGCAGGGCGATCAGGGGGTTTGAGCGCTGCCCCGTCACGCTGATCCTGGTGCCAGGAGGCCTCGCGGCTCCGCTGATCCCGGTGCTGGGAGGCATATTACCCTTTTACTATATAGAATAGAGGCCTGGTACATGGGTGGGGGCTGGCTGGTTTGCCCTGAAGGGTGTCCCGGATCAGGGTGGGGGTGCCACTGGGGTGCCTGGCCAGCCTGGATGAGGGGATGATGGCTGTTTGCAGCTGGTCACACACCCTTCAGGGTGGGGGTCCCTACTGGGGTGCCTGGCCAGTCTGGGTGAGGGGCTGAGGGCTGTATTCAGGCTGGGACTGAAGCTCCCAACTGCTCCTTTTTTTCTTTTCTTTTTTTTTTTATTCTGAGCCAGCTTTAGCTCTGAGGCTCCAGCTCTTAGGCCTCCGCTCCTGAAAGCAGGTATCTGGTTTGTTTAGGTTCTACAATCGAAACTCTGTATCAACTCTAGGTCTGAGATCCCGGCTAGCTGAAAGCTGGTTTCTGGGGTTTTGTTTAGCTTCTATTTTTGTAACTATGTTTGAAACTGCCAGCTCAGAGGCCTGCAGCAGCAGGAGGGGGAACGTTGGAGTCCTCTGTCACTGAAGCAAGCAAGCCTCATGTTAGTTTCAAGCTGCCTGGCTGCCGGCCGCCATCTTGGCTGGCAGTTAATTTGCATATCTCGCTGATTAGCCAATGGGAAGGGTAGCGGTCGTACGCCAATTACCATGTTTCTCTTTTATTAGATAGGATAATAATACCTCTCTTGCCTTGGCCTGGAATTCCACCACCATCTCTGTATATTCAATCTTCTCATCCTTCAAGGCTCCCCTCAAATATCCGTCCAGCATCTCAGAGCTGAAAGTTCGCCCTCTCTTGAACGCTATCCCCTCTAGGGCCATTACCCGCGCAGTCAGCTTGTCTTTGTCATGAAGTTGTCAGCTCCTGGACGCCACCGTGGGCCTCACCCTCGCAGCCTCCACAGACGGCGGAGATTTGTCTTATGCAGAGGAGGTGAATATGTATTTGTGAAACGACTGGATGAATCATTTCCATTAAGACGTTCCTTAGAATTACAAAATAACAATTCAATTTGTGGATTCTTTTTCTGGAGAAAGGCAATGTTGTGTGAGAAAAAATATGGTTTTTCAGGACCTGAGTCTCCTGGTTGTGCAATGCATTGATGTCTTAGGGATCAGAAATACTGTGTAAGCAGCACATCTCCTAGCACATGTGACAGGATGATGCAGCTTTGCCCCAGGACAAAGAGTTTGGCAAGTAGATTTCAGCCCCAACTTGCTCCTCAGCCAGACACCTTTGTGCAGGGCACACCTACCAATTGTGGCCTCACTGAAATGCCTGATACACAGTAGGCATTAAATAAAAGTAGCAATTATGTTTATAGTTATTATAATACATTATTATAATTATTATTATTATTATGTATGATGCCTGCCTGGCACTACATACAGACAGATCCTTTGATTAATATTTCTCTATAGTTGAAATTTTTCTATTTTAAAGATTCAAGTCATAGGCACACAGTAGCACAGTCTGTCTTGAAGAAAAATGAAAGGGTATAGTAAGTGATGCTATTAGAATTGTATTTTCCTCATTACAGAAGTAATATGACCCTGCTTTTGGGCTCCAAGCTCCTAGGAATGCTGAGGTTTAAAGACAGAACTGAGAACACAGCCCCAGAGTAAAAGGAATGATCGTAGAAAGCCATAGAAATGGATTTGATCTCTTGTTAGTGGTCTGTATTCTCTTGGTAGAGCTAAGAAAGATAACTTATTATCAATAAAAAAGAATAAACACTTTATAGGAAGCCGTTTTATCTGTCACCAAATGTTTTATATAGCTGTCAATAATTGTAACCGTTAAATATGACATATTGATGAATATAGAGGGACAAAAGGATGCTTTTTCTGATTAGGGTGAAAAGACTTTATAGTCTTTATTTTATAGATGGAAGTAATCCAACTCGGTTATCTATAATCCTCCATGGGAAGGCAATGAAAGAAAGAGAAAATTCTGAAAGAAGCTCTTTTAGCCAACCTGGTGGACACTACCCTTCTTACCAAACTTGGAAAATTGGCCCCAAGAACTGAATTTCTGGGTTGTAGCATATGCAGATGTTCAACTTAAAGCTTTTATTTAAAAAGTAGCACTAGCTATTGTCACAGAAAACAAACAAACAAAACCATCGGGGCTTAACACAAAAGAAGGACTCTTATTCATCAAAAGTCTTTTGGAGATAGGGTGGGGGTGGGGTGAGGATTTGTGCTCCACTCCACCCAGTCATTCAGAATCCAGGATGATAGAAGCTTCTTGAGAATGAGACATTCAAACATTCCAGACATTCACCTGGAAGAGTACAAATAGCTAACAGAAGGGGAAGTGAAAGACTGGGGGTTCACAAAGGAAGTTTTATTGGCAAGTCAGGACAGTGGTGTAGAATCATGTGTGCTTACATCCCATTGTTCCAGACCTCAGTCACATGATCATACCTAAGTGCAAAGGAGGCTGGGAAAGGTAGTCTTTCTGTGTATCTAGGAAGAAAGTTAAATGAATTCAGTGAACAGCTTATGAAAACAATGCCAAGTTGTTTTCCCAATTGACTGTACATTTAGCAGGTAATAGTTTTGTTGATGTAAAATTTTTCCATCTTGTCCTGTAAGTTAACAGAAGTTACTTAAGTTTTGCCAATCTAAGTGTAAATTGTTTCCTAATTGTGGTCCTAATTTCCATTTCCCTGATCACTATTAAGGTTGAACATCTTCTCTTATGTTTATAAGCCATGTGTTTCTTCCACTCTAAAATGTTTTATATATTTTGCTCAATTTCTAATGGCTTACTGTAAAAAGTATTCTTTATATATTCTGGACACCAAGACATGATAGGTTTTTATATGTTGCAGATATCTTCTCTTCTCTGCATTTTGACTTTTTCAAGTTTCATTTGATAAAAAAATCATTCTTAATTACAGTGTAATTTATCTTCATTCCTTTTATGGTGTGTTGGTGTTCTGTTTAAGAAATGTTTTCCTTCTTTTACTCTCCCTCTGAAGCATTGACGGTGGCATGGAAAAGCCTGCATGCATGTTCAATTCTTTGTTTCTCCTTTTCCCCTTTCCCTGGCCCCACTCCTTCACTCACTCAACCTCTTTTGTTCAGTATGTGTAACTTGAAGCTAATTTGTACTACTGGATATCGGACTGAAGCCACAGATACAGAACCTGTATTGTTCTTAATGAAACACAGCATGGAATTAACATTAAACTTAAATAAAACAAACCTACATTATAAATGCCCCCCCAAAAGTGTTTTCCTTCCTGCCTCTGATGTCAGAAAGATATCTTGTATTTCCTTTGATATTCCATGTTCATTTGATAAACATAATAGAAGAATCCCCACCCCCATCCTCACAGGTAATTATTTTGAAATTTTCAAACCTGCAGAAAAATTGTAAGAATAAGGCAGCAATCTCCCACTTATCTTTCAGCTGGACCCACCAACTGTTAATATTTTGCCACATTTGTTTTATTTCTCTCTCTGTAGATGTTCTTATACACACATATACACATTGTTATTATTATTTGCTAAATACTTGAGAGTAAATTGTAGACTGTTCCCCCAGATACTTTAACATGGACTGCCTAAGAACAAGAACATTCTTATAAAACCACTAGAGGCCCGGTGCATGAAATTCGTGCATGGGTGGGGGAAGGGGGAGGGGTCCCTCAGCCCAGCCTGCACCCTCTCAAAATCCAGGACCGCTGGCCCCTAACTGCTTGCCTGCCTGCCTGATTGCCCCTAACTGCCTCTGCCTGACTGCCCGATTACCCCTAACCACTGGCCTGCCTGCCTGATTGCCCCTAACTGCTCACTGGGGGGCTGCCTGCCGGGGTGAGGGGCCATGGTTATTCTGGTCTCTGGTCATTCTGCCATTTTGGTCGCTGGGCTTTTATTATATAGGATAATACAGCCATCAAATTCTTGAAACTTAATGTTGATACAATACTATAATCTATCCTTCAGCTCTCTCTGGTTTCCTTCAGTCTAGAACAGTTTCTCAGCCCAGCTTTGCTTTTCACAACATTGACATATCTGAAGAGTGGAACCTTGTTGTTTTGTAGAATTTCCCTGATTTGGGTTTGTCTGGTATCCATTCAGGTTCTGCCCATTTTGGCAGGAATACTGGATAAGTGATGTTTTGTCCTTTTGGATACATTGTATTAGGAAGCATATGAAGTCTGTTTGTCCCATTATTGGTGATAAGTTTGATCACATGGTAAGGATGGTGTTTACCTTTATAATTAATAGAGTCCGGTGCACGAATTTGTGCATGGGTGGGGTCTGGCCTGCCACCCCAATGGGGGCCCATTGGGCTGGGCCAGCAGGGAGAGGGGCTGCCGGTGGTTGGCAGCTGGCCCCTCCCCCGGTCGGGGTGTTGGGGGCCAAGATCAGGAGGGTTGGCTGCTGCAGTGTGCGTCATAGCCACCGGTCATTTCGGTCGTTCTGGTCATTCCGCCGTTCCAGTTGCTGGGCTTTTATATATATAGATAAACAATTTGTGGAGAGAGAGAAAGCCAGTTTTAAACTAAACACACTTGTGCAGTTGGATAGTATTGATCAAATCATTAGAAACTCAAGCCCATTGCTGTTGTTGGTAAGAAGCTATAGAAAGAAAATCTTCTCCCTCTTAAAAACTATAAAACAAGTTCATCCTTTTCCTTTTCAAAACTGAAGAAGTAAAAACCTTGTCCCCTTTTTGTAATTTGGAGGGGAGGAAATAGAGAGAGGGCAGTGAGTAAATGAGGGTGAAAATGTGGCAACCGAGTGTAAATGTGCCCGACCTCTAGTGCTCACCCGAAGTCACCACACAGCGTGAATGTGCTGTGCAGAGCTGGCCTGTGCTGTACACACATCTGTTTGATGTGATGGGTGCGGAGTGGTGGGTGCTCCCAGCCAGGTCATTTCAATGACAACAGGCGACCACAATTCCCGCTGACTGGTATCTTTCAGGCTGAAGAGCTTCCGCAGTCTCTCCACTTCCATACTGATTAGAAGCGCTTGAGATCCATCATAACAGTGTCAGTGCTGTGTTTACAGGGGAAATTGTCGCTGTCTCTTGCTTGTGGAAGGTGACATAATGGAATTTCCTCCCTTTGTCCTGGTTGACAGGATGATGAGTGCTGTCTGGGCTCCAGTTCTGCATGCTTTGCCATTCATGGATGCCGGCTCAGCTGACAAGCAGGGAAGGAGAGAGGGTGTGTCCTGTCACTGGGGGTTGGGGGGACCCGGGGGGCGGGTAGGGAGCCAGTGGGGCGACCCAAATCTGCTGTCTGAGAGAGCACTGAGAAATGGCGGTTGACTTGGTGAAAGTGGGGGTGGGGCAGACACCAAAGATGTCTGGGAGGATTCTGAGACTCCAGACCCTGAAACCTTCTGGGGCTGGTACCTGGGGTATCTTTATTAGAGTAGGCGTCTAGACAGAGATTCAAAACATGTTTACCTCTTGTCACTCCCTCCCCTACTCCCCCAACTCCAAGTCACTTGCATAATTTATCTGTGTATTAATAACATGTCTTGTTCCAGAAAGGATTTAAGATTCTCAGTGTGACATATTATTAGGAGTTGGGCTGCATATTTAAGTTGAGACAAATTAAACAGTATATGTTTAGGTGGGGGCTGCAGGGGGTGGGGGGAAAGAGAGGAAGACAGTCCTTCACTTACCTTGTCGCTTTTTCCAAGTCAACTAGGCCTTGTCCACCGGCATCCCAGGGAAAGGGACAGCATAGCAGAAAAACAGGCAGAAATGAAGTAAGTTGGTTGCAAGTGCATAGGTCCTGGTTAAGAAGTTTTTAAGGGTGAGTCTGCAATCACTACCCTCTGCCTTGACCAGTGCAGAGCCTTGTAACTGGTGTCCTGCCGAGACTTACCCTCTCTGGTCCACGTTCTAACTTGCTGCCAGAGTGAGATTTCAGGTGCACAGACCTGGACAGATAATTTCTCAAATGAACATTTCATGACATCCCATTGCCTACTACCTGAAGACCAGACTCCTTAGGGTGGTTTGTGCTGCTGCTGCTGCTAATGATGACGGTGATAGCAGCATGATACTAGCATCCTCCTACAGTGATTGACTAAGGACTGTGTGCCAGGCGCTCCTTTAAGTGTATGTCTGATGTAATTAACCCCGCATGACAGCCCGATGAAGTCGTTACCATTATGTACTTCCACTTCCATATGAGGAAACTGAGGCTCAGGAGGTAAAGCTACTTGCCCAGGTGACCCAGCTAGTACCTAGCTGAGTAGCCTGACTCGAGGACCTGTACCGTCCAAATAAGCCATGCTTTGCCCTGTGGAGAATGAGTGTCTTCTGGCGTTTGCACAGAGCAACGCTGATAATAGCTGATCTTTATTGGGAATTGAATATGTATAAGGCACTGTCTTAAGTGCCTTACACTTATTTACACAATGAAACCTTATAGCAACCTTATATATGAGGTAAACGCTCTTATTATAATCTTTCCATTTTACAGATGGGAAAACAGCTGGTAAGTGGTAGACCAGGCTTCATCCCCAGGCAGTCTGAACCCAGACACTGCACCCCTAATCACCCTCCCCACAGCTCTGAGTACCTGGCTCCCGGTTTCCAGAGCCAGGAGCCTACACAGGTGGTGTCTTACAGGGATATCTATGTTAATAGAAATAAAGTGATATTTGAAAATCCCCAGACTGGTAGGGCCCTCCTGCTGTCACCTGGCTCTGTCCCCTGAGCTGAGCTAAGTTTTCCTCTCAATTATTGAACATGGATAACAGGCTCAGGGGTGTTAAGAGTTCCCCAGGGACGGGGTTCTGCATCTCGTTTGGTCTCCTACCCAGTGTTTCATCACCTCAGGATGCCATCGGCCAGAAGCCTTCAAGCCTCTCGGCTGGAAAAATGATGATGAATAAAATAAACGAAACAAGCTCGCAGTGCGGAAGCTCCTGAGGGTGCCTGCAGTGGGGTGTCCCCCAGCATCTGTCTCCTGCCACCAGGTCGCCATTTTATTGCCCAAAGATGTTGCTCCTCTTTTGTTGCAGGTCACTCAGGTACGGGGAGTCCAGGACTGCCTCATTATTCAACACAGTCGATGTTACACCCAGACTGCAGTACATTATCATTCAAATGAGCCAGCCACAATGGAAGAAAAAGCACGCAAGCTGATTTCCCTCCAAGGTCCTTTCGCCAGCTCTCCTAATTGCAGCCGGCAGTGATTGGGACGGTTGAACATGGAGGCTGACAGGGAGCCGTGATGGTACTCTCATCTAAGCAGAACACAGACAGTGCCTACTCTCGCGCACACTGCTTAGGTAAGCAGCATTTTATTCACAGCTCAGTGCTGGAACAATGCTCTGAGTGTATCAGTCAATGGTCTATGATAACATCTCTCTCCTTGGTCCCATATTTTTGGTTGTCTCTCCTTTAAACACACACACACACACACACACACACACACACAAACCAGATTCATTAGTGACCGTGGCTCGTCCGCACTCTTCATTTTTCTTAGCTTTCATCAGATTGGTTTCATAGTGACTTTCCTATCAATGCTCAGTAATTGTCCAAGGATAAATGAACTCGCATGCTCTATTCTCCGCGTTCACTCATTCACGCATTCATTCATGCTTCACACAACAAATATCCACTCAACATCTAAGTGTTAGGACAGCTTGCTGGATCCTGGGGATCTAAAGCAGTGAAAATTCTTGCTCCTCCCATAGCTTAAAAGCTAGTGCAGAGTTAGGTATTCAACAAATAAATGCTCAGCTAAATATGCTTTTGTAAATTGTGATAAGTGCACTAAAGGAAGAAGAGTCATTACAAGAAAAAAATTATCACTATGTGAGGTGATGGATGTTAATTACATTTATTGTTGTGATCATTTTGCCATATGTACATATAGCAAATCATTGTTATATACCTTAAACTAGCACAATATTACATGTTCATTATATCCCAATAAAACTGGAAGAAAAATTAAAAAAAAGTAAAAGAAGAGGATGCTTATATTCTTGCATGAAATCTAAATATGCTTAGGGGAATGCTGGTCCTCAACACTAACGAATGACACATAAGCTACCTGGTGTCCTTCTCCAGATAACATTTTGCTTAGTGTACACCCTGAAGAAAATGAAATAACTTTCAAAGTGTTCTACGTTTTCTGATGGAAATTTGATTATTAGTGAAGTTTTCTGACCTCCGTGATGATCTCACCTATTTCATTTCATTGGCTTTGAGTTGCTGTTGTGTGGTGGTCTGTGTCTCTCTGACAATGCTTAGAACTTGGGAAGGCCGAATACACAGCAGGAGGAAGAAAACCTTCACGTATTTATTTGGCATTTTTAAAAACGTGTTCCATATGTTGCAGACACTGTTTAATTTATCTTTCTATCCTCAGCACCTGTCCCCATCGATAGATTTAGATAATTTTTAATGCACTGTAGTGAGGGCTATTACTTATCCACCAGGAAAATATTTATTAAGCACCTGCATCGTGGCAGTGCTGGGACCTGGAGCTCTGGGAGTGAAACAGATCGAGACTCTCCTCTTTCAGAGCTTAAGGTGCGCTGAGAGGTCTGGAGAAGGAATCATGCAATTGCAGTGTGGCCACGAACACGCTCTGGTGGGAGAGGCTGCGGGGAGGCCATGGGAGCACTTGAGCTTGGGGTGTGGGGAAAGAAAAAATTATGAAGGGTGAGACACTTTTGCTAAATATATTGAACCCTAGAGACTCCATCAAAAAGCTACTAGACTTAATACATGAATTTGGCAATGTAGCAGGATACAAAATTAACCCCAAGAAATCTGAGGCATTTCTATACACCAATAGTGAACTTTCAGAAAGAGAGATTATAAAAACAATCCCGTTTACCATCGCACCAAAAAAATTAAGCTACCTAGGAATAAATTTAACTAAAGAGGTAAAAGACCTCTACTCAGAAAACTACAGGACGTTGAAAAAAGATATAGAGGAAGACATAAACAGATGGAAGAACATACCGTGTTCATGGATTGGTAGAATCAACATCATTAAAATGTCCATACTACCCAAAGCAATCTATAAATTCAACGCACTTTCCATTAAAATACCAACGGCATACTTCAGAGATCTAGAACGAACTCTCCAAAAATTCATCTGGAATAAAAAAAGACCTCGAATAGCTACAGCAATCCTGAAAAAGACCAAAGTAGGTGGGATCTCAATACCAGATATTAAGTTGTATTACAAAGCCACTGTTCTCAAAACTGCCTGGTACTGGCACAAGAATAGGCATATAGATCAATGGAATAGAATAGAGAGCCCAGAAATCGGCCCGAACCAATATGCTCAATTAATATTTGACAAAGGAGGCAAGAACATACAATGGAGCCAAGACAGTCTCTTCAATAAATGGTGTTGGGAAAATTGGACAGATATATGCAAGAAAATGAAACTAGACCACCAACTTACACCATACACAAAAATAAACTCAAAATGGATAAAGGACTTAAATGTACGACAGGAAACCATAAAAATTCTAGAAGAATCCAAAGGCAACAAAATCTCAGACATGTGCCGAAGCAATTTCTTCACTGATACGGCTCCTAGGGCACTTGAAACTAAAGAGAAAATGAACAAATGGGACTACATCAAAATAAAAAGCTTCTGCACAGCAAAAGAAACCATCAACAAAACAACGAGAAAACCCACTGTGTGGGAAAACATATTTGCCAATGTCATATCTGATAAGGGCCTAATCTCCAAATTTTATAGGGAACTCATACAACTTAACAAAAGGAAGATAAACAATCCAATCAAAAAATGGGCAAAGGACCTAAATAGACACCTTTCAAAAGAGGACATTCAGAAAGCCAAGAGACATATGAAAACGTGCTCAAAGTCACTAATCATCCGAGAGATGCAAATCAAAACAACAATGAGGTACCATCTCACACCTGTCAGACTGGCTTTCATCAACAAATCAACAAACGACAAGTGCTGGAGAGGATGTGGAGAAAAAGGAACACTTGTGCACTGCTGGTGGGAATGCAGACTGGTGCAGCCACTATGGAAGACAGTATGGAGTTTCCTTAAAAAACTGAAAATGGAACTCCCATTTGACCCTGTGATCCCACTCCTAGGAATATATGCCAAGAAACCAGAAACACCAATCAGAAAGGATATATGCACCCCTATGTTCATAGCAGCACAATTCACCATAGCTAAGATCTGGAAACAGCCTAAGTGCCCATCAGTAGATGAATGGATTAGAAAACTGTTGTACATCTACACGATGGAATACTATGCTGCTCTAAAAAGGAAGGAACGCTTACCATTTGCAACGTCATGGATGGAACTGGAGAGCATTATGCTAAGTGAAATAAGCCAGTCAATGAAGGAGAAATACCACATGATCTCACTCATTCATGGATAATAGAGACCATTATAAACTTTTGAACAATAATAGATACAGAGGCAGAGCTGCCTCAAACAGATTGTCAAACTGCAGCGGGAAGGCCGGGGAGGGTTGGGGGGCAGGAGGTAGGGGGGTAAGAGATCAACTAAAGGACTTGTATGCATGCATATAAGCATAACCAGTGGACATAAGACATTGGGGGATAGGGGAGGCTAGGGGACTGTCTAGGGTGGGGGGATAAAATGGACACATATGTAATACCCTTTGTAATACTTTAAGCAATAAAAAAAATAAATAAATAAATAAAAAAAAGAAAAACCTTAAAAAAAATAAATAAATAAATATAGACTGTGAGGCTGTGACTAGCCATAGAGGTGTAGGGAGGGAGCAGTAGATCTGGAGGTAAAGAGAAAGCGTGATGCATTTTAAGAATTCAAAGTTTTTGGTGGGAGAATGGAAAGTTGCAAGAGATGAGGCTGGAGAAGGAAGCAGGGGTCAGGGATGACTTGCTAGGCCCTGCTAATGGTGAGCAGGAACAGAGTTAGCAATTGTGAGTGCTGAAGGGATTTAATGGTGGAGGGAGTGGGGCTGTTGCATCTTCATGTGAGGACGCATCCTGGAGACTGGGAAGCTGTTGCAGGGACCCGCAGGGAGATGGTGCAGTGGGGATGGAGTGCACAGAATTAGAGTCATGGGTGAGATGGAATCCATCAGTCTAAGGTCCTCGTGGTGAATGTAAAGGTTGAGGGAAAGGAAGAGGCCACTGAAGGGGCAGGTGGGGAATGGAGGTAAGAATGACCATACCTTGCTTTTTTCACCTCCGGCAGCAGCACATATAGAGCTGCTATTTTGCTGTTTTTCTTTTAGAATCTTCACAGTGCTTCATAGTGTGGCTGTGCCATCATTCATACCACTATTCTCTTCTTGATGGGAAATTAAGTCGGTTCCAGCCTTTTACTCTTACAAACCATGCTGCTGGGAACCTGTGACTTCATGGGAATTTCTAATAGTGGAATTGCTGGGTCAGAAGGGTTAGGAGACTCCCAAAGTCTCCCAGCCAGTGGTTGAAAGAGCTGATGTTCAAGCCCTACTGGTAGGAATTCCACCTTCCCCTTGTGTGCCCTCCAGAGCACGTGGGCCTGAGAACCCAGGTTCTTCCTGTGGAGGGAGGACTGACTCTCTGCCCTGGATGGGAACTCACCTGAGGAGCTTTGACTCATGCAGATTTCTGGGCCTAGGAGTGAGAATCTCTCAGGCTGGGTTTGGAAACCTGACCCAAATGCTGTCCCTGACCCTCAAGCAGCCAGTTCATCCTGACTTTGAGTCCTGCATGGGGAACTATGGATCTCTTGCTTGAGATCCCCTTCAGTTCTAAAATCTGGGGATTCAAAATAGTCTACAAATTACCCTGCTCCAGAGTGTCCGGGAGAAGTAGGGGATGACAAGAAAAAAAATTCTGAGATGTTCTAAATTAAAATGACAGCAGCCGGAGCATGTGAGAGAGACAGAGTAGTTAGCCGGTGAGTAGCTGTGGACCAATTCTGACGAAAGACTGCTCACATTCCTGTGTATCTGTTGGAATTTAGGATTAATTTCCAGGGGACTATTTTTGAGATTATCCAAAAAAGAGAATAGCCTGGAGCCATAGAACCAAGAGCCTCCGGAGGCTTCTAATTTACACCTGAATTGTCCAATCTGCTACCCACAGCTAATCCACAGGAGCGGACATTCTTCCTATGTCTCTGCTTCAGTCCCAGAACTAGCCCCGCTTTACCTTCTCCTGTCCCCTTGTCTACAGCTACTGCAAATCCTTCAGAAGGGCTTACATCTTTCTCCTCTTACTTGATTTATTACAAACACTTGCAAAACTTGGAGATGACAGACATGCTGTTTCTCCTACTGGCCATGCTACTGCTGGTGTGGACGCCATGCCCCAAGGCCAATCTTTTTTATTTGCTAACACTACCTGATAAACCCTTTCTTTTAAAAAGACTTTCAGCTGTGCAAGTTAAGGGCTTTTGTTTAACAGGGCGCTGCAGGGAGGAGTGACACCCTCTCTCCACATTGTGGGATTTTCCTCTCCCTTCTCCCGTGGTGCCTTGTGACACCACGATGGATAATAGAATCGCAAATGCCCAAATTTCATCCAATCTCATGGATCAGGAGGTTGGAGGTCACACTGGGGCCAGTCAACCTACTCTGACTACCCTCCCCCGCTGGAGGAAGGCACTGCACTCCTGTTGGGGCCAAACTTCTACCTGCCACTAGCAGCAGGCCTATTCAGTGGCATATCTGGCCCACATTATGGTCCTTTTGACCAGAAAATACTTTGCCGGAGTGGAAAAAGCCCCAGGAAAGAGGGATTTTTTCCCCTCAGCCTGGGGAGCTCCTCTCCACACTGTCCGAATCTGGGTCTATAATCCTTCAGCCACTTGTTAGAATCACCTGGGCTTGCTTTGAGAAATCCTGATGCCTGGAACCCCACCTAGTGATTTGGATTGAACTGGTCTAGGGCAGGAACCAAGGCCAACTTCCTCTAGTGATGCTAATGAGCAGCCAGCTTTGTGTGCAGGAGTCACTGTGCCAGGCCTCCTGCCCTCTCTCTTGGGGGCAAAGTGGGTTATAGTTTCCTAGGCCTCTGAGGGTCTGGCTCAGCCCAGCATGAATGTGAGCAAGGCTATGACCCAAGAGTCCTCTCTGAGACAGCCAGAAGACAGAATGGAGCCAACGCTGGGACTCTGTTCTTGGGAAGGTGTGGCTGCTGCAGACACGTGTGCCTCTCACTAGCTCTGTGCCCACACCATCTGCTGATACAGCTTTCATGCAGCATGGCCTCTATGCCCAGAGCAAACAACTCCTTTCCTTTTTCCTAAATTAGGAAGTGTGTGATCGGCACTTGCATCAGTTCCTGTTGACCACCGAGCAGCATGATGCACCAACACTGTTGCTCATGATTTATGATAAAAATAAAATGTGTTATGTGCAAAGGGAGCTTTGCTCCCAGAGGGCCCTGTGAAGTGGCACTATTAATTCAGAATCATGAACCACTCTCTTCTGGACACCCCACCTTGACTTTGTGTCACAGCTGAGGAAAGAAACAACATGGACCATGAGTGAGAGCAGCTGAACTCTACCTTAATTGCTGATTATTTGGTGCCATTGAGTGTCTCTCTCATCTTTTTAGACCTCGGTTTCCTCAACTGTAAAACTAAGAGATGTCCTTTTTGAGCATTTCTACCCTGAGGCCCTATGCATCTCTGAAGGGTCATTAAGTCCACGTGGATGTTCCTTGGCTTACCCTTCCCCTTGGAAGAGAACTAGTCGCACAGAACATAAGAACTTGGGCATTGAAACCAAGGCATAAATACTGATTTCCATCTGGAAACATGCTCAACTCAACCTCTTGCCATATGACAACCTTCTTCCCAGCATGCCAAGCAGAGTGTCTGAGAGATGATGTCTTTAAATGCGATTTTCACTGCTCAGGAATGAGGAGTTTCACAGGGGCCAAGTGCCCCAGCTGTTCAGGGATATGCCGTTCTGAGAGGGGCTCTGTGGAGACCGTCTCTATGTTTGGCAGCTGCGGGGAATGCCTGAGAAAGAGGCTGATGAGGAGGCTCCTGGAGGGGAGGGGAAGTGCCCAACTGGCCTGGACATTTGTGTTCCAGAAGCCATGGAATAGGTTTTTATAATGAGCTGGCTCTGTGCCCTCTCAGCTCTGACTGGCAGCTGAAGCTGGGAATTCCACACCTGTAGACTCAGCTGGCTCCAGGCTGTGCTGGGGCTGCTCCTAGGTTTATGGGGGTGGGTTAGAAAGAGCTCTCATCAGACCAATGTTGAGTGTGCCCGTGGTTTTCCACCAGCCTTAGTGACCCAGTTTCCCCTGATTTGAGTTCTTATATCAGTTAAAGTGCTCTAAGCTGAAATAAACAGATAACCCCACAGCAATTAGCTCAAAGGATCTGTATTATCTTACAGAACTTGAAGACCCAGGCTGTATAGATACCAAGTTTGACTGTTTCTTAGATTAATGACATTATCAAGGACCCATATTCTCTGTGCTTCTCCCTTCTGCTATCCTTTACATTAACTTTGTCATCTGCTGGTAGCAGGATGGTTGCAGATGTTCCAGGCGTCACACCTGGATGCGATGATATCTGAGGGAGGAAGAGACTGTCCTTTCTGAGGCTTTCTCCTAAGAGGGAGGAACTTTCCCCCCCATGTCTCATTGGCTCTGGTTCAGTGTCACTGGGAGTAGTAGATTGGCTTAGATTAATCATTTAAGGTGGAATGGATTTGGAGGAGGCAACCCAATGTCCACTGGGGTTTCTAGTGTCATCTATTTTTTTTTTCGGGGGGCGGGGGGCTTGGTAGTGTATCTATCTGCATTCTCGTTTGCTCACTCACCTTCTTTTTAGTTATTTACCAATTACCTCCCTTTTTATCTTCTATCTCCATCACAAGCCCCTATGAATTTATTGCAGGTGGGCTTCCAAAACCTAGACTCTCTTGTCCTGACTCATTTACCTGCTAAACTCTGGATCCCATGTTCCTATTACATTGGCGTAGATGTGCCTCTGGGTGAGACAGGCTCAGTTGAACCTTAGGGTTGGGTGAAGGCTCACAGGTCATGGTCCTCTTCTTTCTTCTTGTCTTTTCTGACCACATGGATTACTCGTAACCGGAACTGGAAGGTATGGCCATTTTAAGTCCTACCAACACATACTATTGGAAACTTACCACTGGTCACTAACTTCTTCCGCTAACTCCTTCGCTGGGAGTGTCAGGGCAGGGTTTAGAAGGAAAGGTCTCATGAAGTTTTGCTCTGTTTGGAATCCTACCATGGCTTGCAGTGGTGGGGAGATGACAAGTGGTCCTTTCTGCCAAGGACATTGAAAAGATCATACTCTACCATGTATGCTGGGAAGCCACTACTCTGTAATGTCATGACCTTGGGCTGAAAGAATTGAGTCCTTTCCTCCATGATATTCTGAGGTTCCTTGGTTGGGAGTGTGGTAAAGAAGGGGCAATGCACAGCTGCAGGGCCAGTTTGCAGGAACCTGCCACCATGGCATGCAGGTGATATTTGCCAAACCACTAACCAGGGAATTCTGCTTAAGAGCCAGAATAGGAGGGAGGGGCTAGGGCAGAATGTGCAGTGAATTCCCCCAGCAGACTCAATGCTGCCTAGCTTCTGCAAGTCCAGTTTTATTTTTTAAAACACACAGAGAAGAGATCATTTGGTTTATAGAACATCCTCTACAAACTGGGCCAGGAAGGCATTATCATCTCTGTTTTATAGTTGAGGAGACTGAGGTTCAAAAACACTAAGCCATTAGCTTGCTGTGCAGAAAGTTAGTGGTAGATTCTTTTCACTGCCCTCCATATACCAGCTTGACTAAGCTCACCACTCAAGGTCAAACTGGTCATTAGTGATGGGTTTGAACTCATGAGCACCCAACACTTCTCGCTGGCTGTGTTATACAGTGCTGAGGAGTGAGGTCAAACTGAGGTATTCCAGGGGACTGTGACCCAAGTGTGACCAGAGTCTCTCATTAGACTGTCTTCCATCCTGACAGTGCCCATGGGCATCCTGGCAGGTGGAACTGAGCTGTACCCACAAGCAGGACTCTGAGCAGCACACAGGGGAGGCCCTCAACGCCTCTTCTGGAGCCTCGGTAGGCAGCCCTGTGGTAGAAAGACATTGTATTCTTCTGTGTGTGCGTGCATGTGAATAGTGTGTGCATGATGGAATCTGTGCACACACCTGGCTGTGTATGGCATGCCTGGCTGGGTCGGCCTCCCAGATTCCCAGGCAACACTTCTGCAAAGCTTTGGGGCCAGCTTTGGTTGCTCTTTAAAAATGAAATTGCCTTACAGATGCTTTTTTCACTTGTTTCTTTTTTCCTCTCCACTCGACAGAGCTGACTAAACTTCTCATTGAGGGGCTCTAAAGAGGAGTGTATCATTTCACGCTCCCTTGTTTAGCTTCTCCAAATCTAAAGCCAAAGCTGGCACAGCTACTGATTAGCAGAAATCAAAAGCAAAGGCTGGGCTTTGATGGGGAAGCTGCTACATTACAGAGGGCTGGTTGTTTTACAATTGCAGGGTAAGGTCCATAATATTACCCACCACTGAATGGCCATTAGATTGCAAATTACCGGTCACTTTGCTGGCCGGCTCAGCCGTTCTATAATCATGATCATAATATCCCCATAATGGTCAAGCCCAGGCACCTACCAGGAGTCTGGCTGCTGAGGCGCCAAATTGCTGGGCTGCATACAGTAATGATTATCCCAGCAGGAAGAAGGAAAGCTGCCCCAAGTCTTGGGTGTGTGGCATTCCGTGCTAGTTCCCAATAGGAAGCGTAAGGGACTGCTTGGATTACCCCAGGGTTCCCTGTCCCCGGAGTTCTATCCACTGAAGGCCTAACTTGGTGTGGCTGTCATGCTCCATAGCATTTCCAAGTACCTGGTCTCTTGGGTCAGATGTGCCAGCTGGGATGTGAACCCTGAACTGATAAGTAGAAAAGGAAAGTAGTTGGTTTATCCCCAGCCTTTTGCTAGTGAAGTGTGTGTGTGTGTCTGTGTGTGTGTCTGTGTGTGTGTCTGTGTGTGTGTGTGTGTGTGTGTGTGTCTGGTGATGGACATGTGGCTGTGAAATACACAGAAAGTTTCAAAAGCATTGATACATTGATTAAGTTGGCTTGTGGGTTCCTATCTTACATACATACTTTATGTACTCTTTTGTGGCACAAATATGTAGAGAGAAAAAGAGAAGATAACACTGATGGGGTGATGAGTCCTTAGGCCAACTTGGCCAACGTCAAGGTCCTTCAGGACACATGCTCAAGTGGGCAGCTTGGGGGTGACAGGGGCTATTGACAGAGGCAGCCAGTGGTACCTGGAACAACAGTGTTGCCTGAAACAGCAGCGCTGGTAGCAGGAGGAGGCCTGATTCACTCCAGGCCTGAAGGGGAGGGAACTGAGCCTGAGGAGAGAGCTGCCTCACAGAAGCTGTGGCTCTAGGTAAAGGGACCCAGGACGGGGGTGGGAGTGGGGACCAGGAAACTAAAGGCCCGACTTCTCTTGAGTTTTGCCCTCCATTCTCATGGTACTGTGTCCTATTGGCCAAACCCAACCAGAAGCCAGAGGGCAAGGCAAGGGTGGAGGGATCTGGAGAAGTAAAGCAGGCATTTACAGTGCCTCAGGCCACACCTATTTGTTAATGGGCTATCTAGGCATTGGCTGGCTGAATTCCAAGGTCCATGCCTTCCCTGTGCTGCCTGGGAGTTATCCCTGGAGGACTCCAGACTTGCCCTTCCCTCCCTGGTTGTTTTCCTGGTCCACGAAGCTGGTGACTCCTCAGCTTCCACCCAGCTGGAGTTAATGCCAGCACTTTGGCTCCATGGCTGTGGCGTCTGGTCCTGTGGAAAGAGTACAAGATGGACTCACAGGCATTGCACAGCTGATCAGCGGTGGCACCGAATGCCCTGAGCACAGACCTGGGGCTCCGTGGGGGCAGGGCAAAGATCTTAATTGGACCTGGGGGTTTCGTGTGTGTGTGTGTGTGTGTGTGTGTGTGTGTGTGTGTGTGTGTGAAGCCTGCTTCAGGCTTAGGGGAGGACAAAAGCCTTGGCCATGAGTTGCATGAAAGCTCTGGCCTCTGCTTCACTTTTCTCTCCAATCTGGGAGAAACGGCATCCTGCCAAGTTTTGTAAGGAACTGCAGACCCCTCGCCAAGCCTTCTTCCCCAGCACAGGAGAATGCTAGCTGAGAAGGGAATAAGGTTGGCGTTATTTTCAGTTCCCCCAGAAAAATACCATTCTCTGCCCTGCGAGAGCCTGTTTGCCAAATTGCTGTAAGCAAGGCTGAACTAGGGACAGGAAAAGACTCAGATGGCATTCCATAAAAGCAGAGAGAGGCATGAAAATAGCAAATGCTTACAGTGGGCCTACTGTGCTAGGTGCGCTCTAAATGCTTTCCATATGTCCTTTCAGATCATCCCCATGAGATAGGCGGGGACCAAAGTTATCCCTAGTGTTCAGATGAGAAAACTGAGGCATGGAGAGCTGAAAGAACTTGCCCAATGGTACACAGGCGGGAAGTCGTAGGGCTGGGATTCGAACCCGGGTAACCTGGCTCCAGAGTTTTGCTGCCTCCTTTTCCTTCTTAGCAAACTTCTCCTTAGTAGGCGCTGGGAGACAGGATGTCCCTAAATGTGAATGGAGTATGGAGCTGGAAATAGCTTAGGGTTCATTTGGTCCAGCCTCTGTCCTTACAGGGGGGAGGGCGGAAACTGAGGGCCCCTGGGGTTCAGTGACCAGGTCTCTGGGGCCCTGATCTAATGCAGGATTTACTTGGCGGTCTGGAAACTCTGGGCAACTCAGAAGTGGTTGGCTGGGCCTAGTGATATTCTGGCAGTGGTCCTAGTGTTGTTTAGCAAGTAAATTTCTTTGAAGCAAAGTTCCTTTTATCCAAGAGGCAATGTGACCTCAAATCTTGTTTTCATAAAACATCTCTGACGTTAGCTGCATGAGGCAAAAGCCCTGAGGGGTGTGTGCTGCCCTGTGCTCCCTGAATCAGATGCTGTCTCTGGCAGTGGCTTGGGAACTGTCTCTATTGTGCATAACAGTGAAGTATCTGGTCGTGGGGCGGAGGGGACCAGGGACCAGGTGAGCTGGGCATGCTGGGGGCACAGAGGACAGGGGGCTCAGGGGGCACCTGAAGCATCTTTGTCTGTAGAGGGCCTCAGTCCACCCAGCCAAGCTGCTGTCACAAAGAACAGAGTGTCTTGGGCCATGTGACCATGGCGGAGGTTGCCCAAGCCTCCGAGGGGGCTGCCAGCTTCTGAGCTGTTGATTCCATGACTCTGGGACCCAGAGCTGCAGAGAAAGGGCAGCATTCTTCCTGCGGAGGCCTGGACCAAATGGTCCCATGGCTTTCTTTTCTCTGGGATCAGCAGGGCTACTGTGGGGAGGGACAATCAAGGTTGTTGTCCTGGCCTGGCTCAGAAGCACCATTGCCAGATGCGGAGCTGGCTCCCTGGGCTCATCCTGGCCGCACCTGCCTTCCACATCATCAGGTCAGTGCCCTACAGGAGCTCTGTTTCTTCTCACCTCCTGGCAGCTGAGGCCTGGGACAGCCTCCCCCGTCCAACCCAGACAGCCCAGGAGCCCGCGAAGAGGGCCCCGCTTCTCCCACATGGCCAACATATTCTGCTTCTCTTCCTGGATACGTTAGAATTAAGATGGAGACACTCTATGTCTAAGAAGAAAGTTTGGTGCCAAGTTGGAGGACACTCATTTGCCCCTGTTTTCCAGATAGCACACTTATACTAGGGAAGGGGTTAACATGTCAGTATTTTCCTTCTTCATCGTATGCCTTAAGTGATAAAGGGGGCAGAGCTTGCTCTCTTGGGGGAAGATTCCCATCGTCTCCTCTCTGTCATGGATACTACTTTTTTAGTCCTCAACCGTGTTTGTTAGAGAAGGCCCAACGTGGCCTGGGCAACCTCTATCTTGGTATTGGGGCAGATGCTTTCCAGTGTTGCGAGTGGGGGATCTCAGGCCTAGGTTTGGTTATTGGGTGAGACATATATAGATAAAGGGAGACATATATAGATAAAGGATCTCTTTGTTTCAAGGCACTTTAGCCTATAGGGTGTTTGGTCAAATAATCTTGGAATTCCTAAATTCTGTTTGAGACCAACAAACCCTTCTCTTCAATGACTTCCCATATCATCTGTATCAGTAAGAGTCTGACAGAAAATGGATAGCAAACTCAAACTGAGTAATTTGAGGAGATTTTAATAAAGGGGTAACTTATGAAAGTGTGGGCAGGGTTTAGGAAAACCAGTGATGGAGGGTGCAGTATCCTGGACCTAGCAACAGCAGGCAACCATTACTGCTGCTAGGCCTGACGGCCAAGGGCATGGAAGAGTTAATGCCTGCCAGACTTTGGTCTGTGGAAGAAGGAAGCAGTCAACCAACCATGATCTGGCCAGAGGGGATCCAGAGTAATATCTTTCTCTCTTTCCTCACCCCCAATGGCCAGATCCTCCCACTGACCAAATCCAACCAGAAGCCAGAGGGAGAGAGAAATAGAGAGATTATGTTCACGAAACCTAACAATGCAGCTTGTAAGAGTCAACTTCCTGAAGCACAGAGCAGGGTGGAGAAGGGTAGAGCATGGATTTGGAGGAATTAATGCAAAGTATCCGGCACCACATCATCATGTCACCTGCTTTCTCTGACTCCTAGCAAACATACATCTGCATCCCAACTTGGGGAAGGGTGTTACTGGCACTTAATAAACAGGGGCTAGGGTTGCTGCTAAACATCCTGCAATGCACAGGACAGCCTCCCCAGTAACACAGGCTTATCTGGTACAAAATGTCAGTAGTGCCAAGGTTGAGCGACCCTGCTCTAAGTGGAGAAAAGAAGATTGGGGTTCTGTTAAAGGGAATCAGAAAGCAGGTAAAAAGAAGGACTTCTGTGTGTTTTGTTTGCTTGTTTTGCTTGTTTTGTTTGGGCAGGAGCAGCCTATCACAGAGCAAGCGTTCACCTCTGACCTGTTGGGGTGCGCTGAGATCTTAGGCTCACTGACTATCTTGGGAGTCAGCTGGACTGCAGGGTCAAGCTTCTGCGAAGCAGGATTGAGAGCTCTTCCGGGGGAACATCTCAGACCATGGGGATGACCCTGTGAGTTTCCCTGCTCTTTGTGGCTGCTGGAAATGGTACAGCAGATTCTCTTAAAGAGCTATTTCAAGATGGTTCAGTCAGACCCAAATGTCTGGCAGTTCTTGCCTTTCTCAGGCTTTTGGGGTTCTCCATTTTTCAGCTCAAAGCTCGTAGAATATTAATAAGCAGGACTTGAAAGTCCTAAAATAGTTCTCAGTACACAAAGGAAATGTCCCAGCTCAGAAAGGTCAGCTTTCCTGTGTTATCTTGCTGATTAAACCTGGCCTTTGCTTCTTTTCTCTCTTCCTTCCTATACCCCATTTTCTGGGTCTTTCCCTGCCTTTTTGTGCCTCTGTTGGAAACGAGGGGAAACAGAGAAGGAAACTCCATATCAGCTTTCTTTGGCAAGTTGTTAACAGCCCCAATGAAGAGATGACTACAATTACCTTTAAAAATCAGGATTAACAAGGAATCATGTTATCCCTCCTTCCATCGCCAGGTCTTGACTGGGCTATATTACAGCTTGAATGACTGGGCTATATTACAGCGAAATGTTTACTAAAATTTACTTATTTTATAAACAAGCAATTGATTTACACTGTTTAAAAACAAATTGACAGCTCAGCTGGTGTGGCTCAGTGGGTGAGCATGGACCCATGAACCAGGAGGTCACGGTTCAATTCCTGGTCAGGGCACATGCCGGGTTTGTGGGCTGGATCCACAGTAAAGGGTGTGCAGGAGGCAGCTCATCATTGATGTTTCTATCTCTCTTTTCCTCTCTCTGAAATCAATAAATATATATATATTTAAAAAACAAAACAAAGAAACAAATTGACAAAGGATTTAGATAACGAGGGGACAACCCCCTCCTACCACCTCATCAGTCCTCACCCCTACCGTACATTCCCCAAAAGCAATATCCATCCAGAGATATTTTTTGGCTATACAAATAATATACATATGCATGTCTCTTTTCATTCCATACAAGTAGTAACCTATTTGCTTTTTGCTCAGCAATGGATCTTGGAAATCCTTCCATATCAGTAAAGAACTTTTTAAAATAGTTTCACAATATCATATAAATATATTTTAATGCCTTGGGCCAACAGTGCCTTGTTTTTAAAAGGACTTCTGAACCCATTTAAAACCAGAAAGAATCCTCAATTAGAAACAAACAAAACTTGTTTGAAAGTTTAAACACGAAAGTCCCCTTGCTCCCATCATTTTGCAAAGCGTCCGTTCTCTCGTCTTCTTACTGAGATTTTCAGATGTTTTTTTCTGCATTTGCCCCTTACCTTAAAACCTCTATCAAATAGCTGTTCAGAACCGTGGAGTGTCCCAAAGGTTTGGATACTGCATGTGCCTCAAACCGAGTCTGCTTTATTAAATCACTGACTGTATATGATCTTTTCTCGTGGAGCGCCAGCCTGAGCCAGTCAAGGGATACTAACCCCAGGAAAGCCTGTCTTGTCTGGGGACAGGTCATTGTGACTCTCCCCAGCTTGCATTTTTAAAACCCGGGTATTTTCCTGAAGCCTGAACAGCTTTGAAGCGCCGTGCCCCGCAGGGCAGGCTCAGATTCTGAAGTAGGAGCCCACTTCTCTGTAGTTTTTCTGTGTTACAGCCAGCACCCTGTGAAAGATGAACATATTTTAAGTAAAGAAAGAGCTGGCTGCATGGGGAAGCCAAAGAGAGGGCAGGCAGAGGAGCCGCCAGGGTGTGCTGCGTTGGGGGCTCCAGGGCTTTGAAATCCTTCCCAGTGTTGTCACTTGAATGTCGAACACGTTATTCTCAGTGGACACTAAAGAGAAGTACAGGTACCGGCGGCTCCAGGGGGATTCATTATTCAAGGCACAAAATTTCCCACTTCGGCCTGCAACACATTATAATTCAAATGAGCCCCGCACAATGGAGGGGAAATATGCAAGCAGATTTCTCTCTGTGGCGTTTTCTCCTGCCTCTGAAGCCCTGTAATTACCGCAGGCAGGTGGAGCATCTGGGGTGGGGGCAGTCCACTGCATTTTTACCTTCCCGGGAACGCGACTTGCCTACCGCATCAATATATTTTATTTTTAATTAAGCGCTTATTGCAGAATCTGAGTCCCCGCGCGAAAGCCTGACTTACAACTTTTTTTCCCCCTGCCGGTCCCCGAGATGCTGCTATTACTGTCTCAAACTCCTTCTCTTAAAATGTACTCTTTTTTAGTAAATTATTGCTGGCCTTTCCTGGGCTGGCCAGCTCCGAAGAGGCCCGATTGTGGGCCGGGGGGGTGGGGGGGGGTCTCACCTCTTTTTTCCCCTCTACCATCCTGGGTCGGTTTCGGCGGCGCCCAGCTGAGCCACGTGCCGGGAGCGCGCGGTCCAGGCCGGGGAGCCCCCACCCCCACCCCCTGCCGCTGGGTCTCCAGCCGCGGTCACGCTGGGGCGGCGGGGCGCCGTGTCCCTAAAGAGACCGCCAGTCCTTTAGGTGGGAGACCGTGAAAACGCCAAGGCCACGGGACAAACCGACTCAGCTCCGCAGCGTCCACCCCCCACCCCCATCCCCCGAAAGCCGGGAGCTTCTCGGGCTCAGACACCCACCCGGAGGAGGAGGCGAGGTCCGAGACCCCCAGGTGCGAGACCCCGAGGTCTGAGACCCCGAGGTTGGCCAAGTGTACGGCGTGCGCGCGTGTGTGGTGCCGGGAGGCCTGCGGGGAGGGGGACAGGTAGGACGGGGCAGGCGCCCGCCCCGACGCCGCCCCCGAGGAAGCCGAGCTAAGCTTTTCGGGGCGGGAACTATCCTCCCGGGACGACCTCAGCCTTCGACCTTGGTCTGGGCGGGGTGGGGCCCCCCGGGTTCAGAAGGGAGGATGACGCGAGCTCACGCGCCCTCTCCCCCGCGCCCCGCGCGTCCAGGCGCTCCGGGGAGCCACGCCGCCGCGGGATCCCCGCGAGCTGACTGCCCCGGAGGGGTGCGCCTCCCCGATTCCGGCTCATGAACCCCAGTCCCCTTCTCCGGGAACCGGTCGCCGGATGCAAATGGATTCCCAGCACCCCGAGGGCGTGGCTCCCGATCACGGCCCCGTCACCCCACAGTCAGCTGGCCTGCCTGCCTCCGCGGGGCGATCTGGGGCGTGTTCGGAGTGGGCCCGGGACGAGAGGGGGACTGCGAGGCCGCAGGGGTTGCCAGCACTCGCAGAGAGAGGCAGCCACCTTCTGTCCCAAGTGCGTCTTAACCCAGGGCAGGAGTCGGAAGGGAGGTTTCAGGCAGGTCCACAGGAGAGAAACTCATCTCTGGGAAACGAACACCCGCGCTTGGCCAGAGGACGGGCTGCGCCGAAACGAGTGCCCATCCTTCTCCCTCCGGCGCAGGCGGCCTCTGCCCACGCCCCCAGTTTCCTGCGCACCCACAGGGGGGTATGGACTGGACTGGGCGCCCAGGTTTCTCTGAGGAGGGTGGGGAGGGCTGGGGAGGGCTGGGGACTGAAGGTTAGTTTGAATTTAGGAAGAGCAGGCCTCTAGGGGGCCAACCGGGGCCGGGCAGGTCTCAGCTCCCTCTGGGCAGGTTTCTGCTACTCTCGGGAGAGGGTGTGGATCAATTCTAGGACTCCATCCTCCCCTCCTTACTGGGGACTAGGACTGAGGCTCTGTGATTCCTCTTTAACCACTTCTGGTTTTGTTTTTTTCTTATTACAAAAGCAGTGCATGTTTATTGTAGAATTAATGCAAACATGCAAAAGGAAGAAAATCCAACTTGCTTTCATTACCTAGAGACAGACCTTTTTTGTATGTCTTGAGTACAAACACAGTTATTCTATGGGACAACTGGCTTTTTCTTTTCAAACAATACGTTGTGAATATCTTTGCAATGAATGTAGTTGGGTATACAGGCTTGCAGTGTGCTAGTTTCAGCTCTCCTTTACTTGGCTTTTAGAGTGTGGCTGTTTTTTGCTTCTGTCCACACCATTCAGGGGTCAGTCTCCTGCTGGGTCACTATGCATGTTTTTAATTATTTCCTTAAGATCCATTGCTCAAATCAGCTGGGTTAACTGCTCTGCATTTTTAAAAAGTTTTACTACATTTTGTCAAATTGACCTTTAGAAAGGTTATGTCAATTCATACTCCCACCTGCAGAGAATGCAGAAGTCTGTTGCCAGAATTCATCATCATCAATCATGAATATTAGTCTTCTTTTTATTCTTTTATCTTTGCCTATTATTTAATTGGAGTATTCATCTTTTTCTTACTGGTTTGTGTTTTATACATTCAATCAATTCTCCTGTGTTTTGCAGTTTTTTTTTCTTCAATTTATCAATTGCTTTTTAAATTTGCACTGAACATTTTTGTGTAATTGAAATTCTTAATATTTTAATGTATGGCTTCTGCTTTTGGTGTGTTTTTTGTTTGTTTGTTTATAAAGTCCTTCCCTACCTCAAGATTTTGTATTTATCTCTATATATTCCTCTAGTGCTTCCTTTGCTTTATTAAAAACTTTAAGTCATATGGAATTTATTTTGGTATATGGTATAACATAAGAATCTAAGTCTTCTCCCAGCCCACTCTCCCTACCCTCATTTTTGGTTCTAAATCCTTTTGACTCTGATACACACTATAGCCTGTTCCTAAAGGAGCAGAGCAAAGGGAAGGTCTGGTGGCAGAGGTCCTATCTCCAGGAAGCACAGAAACATTCTAACTCAGGGACATGACCCGTTTGTGGCCATATGTGGTTGGAATCACATAGATCTGGATGAAGTCCAGTTTCTGCCACTCTCACCCTGTGGGACCTGGGGCAAGTTACTTAACTTATCTAACCCTCAATTTTGTATCTGTAAAATGCGTATACTAAAAGCACCTAACTCTGAGGATGGATGTGAGGATAGCATGGCAATATGTCTGGTACGTTGCAAGCTCTCAATATTAGCAGCAGCAGGTAGAGAAACGATGGGGAAGATGAATGCAGTGCATCTGATATGAGGATGTTAAAAAGAAATACAAACTATCCATAATTATAGAAATAAAGGCAAATGAGGCCATGTGCTATCATTGCAGTGTGAGTTCAAGAGAATTTATCCATACCAATGAGGAGGGTTACCTAGGAGGAAAAAAGGCTTATATTCCTATAGCCTGGATCCACCAGAATCTGGACTGAAACTAAACTCAGTTATTTCAAAGGAATCTAGTAGCATTTTTGTTCTCAAACCTGTTCCACGGCTTTCTGATGGGCCTGCCTGAGTTGAAGAGAATCAGCAGAACAAGCCGGCATTTGGAGGACTCACCAATAGAGAGCAAGGGGAGGGGGGAGGGGGGGGGTGCTTCTAAGTGGGCAGCCATCTCCCTTCTGGCTCACCCCCAGCTGAGGGCTGCTACAAAGAGAAGTAGTCACTGGACTGGGGCCAGGGGCACCAGTCAGCTTAACCAAAGCACTCAATAGACACTGTGTTTCCCCCCTGCAAATGAGGAAAATGACATGGTGAGGAGGAATATGCCTTGTCCAGAATCACAAATCCCAGGGGCGGAGAAAGCCAAGAGAAATGCTGCCTCAGAAGGAGCCATTTCCCATCGCGAGGATGCCCAGAGCCCGGCCTTGACTAACAAAGGGAATGGGAATGCTGCTCTTGAGCTCCGGGCAGTGGAGGCCCGGCATATTTTTATGAGGCATGGACAATGAGTAGCCATTCAAAAGGCCAAAGCTGCCTCTTCTTAGAAGAAGGAAAATATTTTAGGAATCCCTTGCTACTAGGCAAATGCCTGATTGCTTTTCAGGGCAGTGAGACTCAGCTTGTTGCTCTGTACTTAGGGCTTTAAGCTTTGATTCTGAATTTGCTCCAATAGAACAGTAGTTCTCAATTCTGGCTGCACAGCGGAGTGAGCTGAGGAACCCTTAATAACACCGATGCCCAGGTACCACTTCTAGGAAGCGGAATTAAATTGGCCTATAGCAGGGCTGAGCTGTCGGTATTGCTAAAAACTCCTTAGTGACTCTGACATGTAGTTTAGAGGTAAGAAGAAGCCCCTTTTTGCAGTGCTGTATTACCTCTCTTCCCAGCCACTGAGAACTAGGTTACAAGACAAAACTATTCTAGGAATGTGTTTCTCAAACTCTAAGGAATTCTCGGGGGATCTTGCTAAAATGCAGGTTCTGATTCAGGAGGTCTGAGATGGAGCCTGAGAACCTGCATTTCTAACAAGCTCCCAGATGCTGCTGATGCTGTTGGTTCGACCACGTGTGAGTACCAGGAGTCTAGAGGCGGTCCTCATATTTCAATGAGCATAAAAATGGCCTGAGAAGCCTATTGAAAACACAGATTCCAGGGCTGACCTGGAAGTGCCAGGGATGAAGTTTAGGAAACTGCATTTTTAACAAGTCTTCGGGTGAATTGATACACTCGGTAGTTCAAAGGCCACACTTGCAGAATGTGGTCAGCCTGCCTACGGTTCTCTCAGGCGTTTATCTTTTTAGCACATCCTGGAGGGAACACTTCGCTGAAAAATCACGCAGCCAATTGACTTGGAGTTGAAATTGAGCAGAGAGCCCATGATGCCTCGCTCCCAGTCCTGAACTCCAGCTCACTGACTCTGAGATCCCTTATCATTCAGGCCAAACCCCATCACTGCAGGAAACCTACACATCCTTGCATTTTCTTGAAATGAAGAAGCCATTGGTTTAGGTTTAGGTTTTGATTTTAAAGTTATTTGACCTGCACCCCCCACCCCGCTCACCCCCCAAATAATTGTGACTAATGCATAGATCCCGGGAGTGTGAAAACCAAACACTTTAAAAGATGCCTTCCACCCAAGGAAAAACCTCAAGCAGGAAAGTGAAAGGTACAAAAATCAATGCTATATGTGATCTCAAAGACACTAAATAAGAAGTCTCCACCAAACTAATGTGCTTTATTCCCTTAGCTGAGACAGCCTGGGAGGTGGAATCAACCCGGGACCTGCAATGAGCATCTGAAAGAAAATGGACACATACCATTTATTCTCTCATTTGGTTCCTGTTAGACCCACTGCTTATCGAGCACTAATTATTCAGTTTGTAGGTGATTCTGGGTCTTTTTTATTTCCTGGTTCTTCTCTCTTATTTCTCTTCGTTTGGGCCCTTGCAGTGCGTATCAGCATCTCCACCAAGGAGGAACAGTGGAAATGAACCCCATGTGAGGCAGGTAACATCTGTGAGTAGATCTGCTTAGAGGTTCAATGGGAAGAACGAATTATTATCGCAGGTCTTATGGAATTCACCTCAACGTGCTGTCTAGGCTCACTTTTATATGATGAATTCAAGTCTTATAACAGGAATAGAATGCCTTCCCCATAGTTCAACAACCACCAGCAACAATTTGGTAGAAAAATTAGAACTTGAAAAATGCTCTATTCTTTCATTCATTCAAATATACTTTATTATTTTATATGCTTCTTATTCTCATGGTCGTGGTAAAACTGTTGTGAGATGGGGACATAATTTATTACCACCTACGTGTGACTTTCATGTTTAAGGAAGGTTTTTTTTTTGTCTCTTTCTTCTAGTAGTTACAATATATTATGTAACAAAACATAACTCCTTTTCCCATTACTTGGTATAATAAATATCTTGGTGAAATTTCTTACAGAGTTTGATTACTCAGTCAAAACCTAAGTATCCTGCTGGGAGAAGAACAATCATTTTAGTGACATTGTTCTATGCTTCGGTTGAATTGAATAGTTACTAATCCAGCCAGAGAAGAAAGAGACAAGTAATTGGAATGGAGCAAACACACTGAGCCCCTAAAAAAAAAAAAAAAAAAAAAAAAAAGAAGACTCACAAGAAGTATAAAATTTCTCATCAAACGTCTGTCTGTTTACTCCTTTCTTTACAATAGTCATTGTAGCTTTTAGAAATAATTCTAGGAGCCTGGTCTACACTACGGAAAAATGTTATTCCTCATTCAAATGATCTGGAAGTGAATTTAAACAAATATTACCTGCCAATGGTCAATGTTAGGTCAATAACTCTAATAGCCAATTTGAATTTTCTTTTAAGAAAATGTAACATCCCCATCCACCCCCAACCCCTCACTGTGTAATGTCACCAGATTTTTTTTGGATTGTGTGAGGGTAGAAAACAGGGAAGTTGGCTGGCTGATTTTCATGTAACTTGCATAAATTAATAGCAAAAGTTTTCTCTCATTCACCTACACAACCACATTACCAGGCTTCTTCCACGATCAATGCTGGAGAGCAGTTAGGCAGAGTGGACGCAATGGGAATAGGTGTCTTGGTGTGGTGTGGTCAGAATCCCCTAGAGAAGATGCTGCATGAAAGTATCTTCTGGTAAAGAACTCAGCACTTGGTTCTGGGTCGGCATGTAGATTGGCAGCCTGGGTTTAAAGCAAGCATGCCAAACTCAAAGGCTAACATGGGCCAAATAAACAAGGTTTAAATTTATGTGGGCAGCAAAAAAAAAGCTTCAATTTTCATTGAAACGTAGGTTTATTTCGATAGAGGCATGCTGAATACAAAGGGCTGAAAGCAATGAGTAATCGTTAATATAAAATAATAGAACATTTTAATAAAAATTTAATATTTTTCTTGAACATTAACTGACCAGACACTGAATAACTACACAAATTAATAAGCGTAATGCAAATAAACCTATTTTTCTTGTTCTCCGAAAGTGAAATATTTCCTGTTGCGCACACCAAACAAGTCAGTACAAGACTAATGACGTGGCAATTGGCTGCTGAAATATTCGCTGCTAGTATTAGTGGAGAGAAATGGTACGCCTGCACGTAAGGTGTGTAAGGGAAACGAAGGCAACACGATTATAGTCATCAGTCATTAGTGAATGTTGTAGTTCGTTATTAATAATTATGTATAATAGGATATTGTAAAAATTAAGTTACGAAATTTTTATTAAAACGTTCCTTATATACCGTTATATTGGCTGGGCCGCAAGTTTGACATGCTTGGTTTAACTGTATCAGGTAATCAATGACTTCTTAAATTTATGGATTTGTAGAGCTAGAAGAAGGGCTCTCTGAGGGAATAGAGATTACATGAATTTCTGATCCAGGTGCAATTTCCCCTATTTTCCTTTTACACAGAATCACAATTTTGTTCAGTGTTCCCTCTGGAGAGGCTGAAATAATGCCAGCCCTCGTCCCCCTGCGCGCCCCCCCCCTCCCTGCCCCGTCTCCTTTCCAGTGATTGGTTCAGGAATGGCATGTGTAACTCAGTGATGGTCAGTGCTATGTGAGGGAAGTCTTCTGGGGCAGCGGTCACCAACCTTTAGGATCTCACAGACTACCAGTGGTTGGTGACCGCTGCTCCAAAGGTTTCCTTAAACCAGCAGTCGCCAACCTTTTGGACCTCACAGACCACAGTAGTCTGTGGACCACTGGTTGGCGACTGCTGTTCTGGGGGATTCTCTCTCCTTTTCCTGGATGCTGTGTCTGACTGTAATGTTCAGGATTACAGCAGTCATTTTCCTACCAGCATAAGGATGAAGGGTATACTCAGGATGACAAGAATAGAGATAGAAAAACCTAGGTTTTGGATGATATCATTGATCAACCCCTGTAATGGTTAATTTTATGTGTCAACTTGACTAGCTAAGGGATGCCCAGGTAGCTGATAAAATATATCTGAGTGTGTCTTTGAGGGTGTTTCTCAGAGAGATTTAGCATTTGAATCTGTAGACTCACCCTATTCATTGTGTGTGGGGGGGGGGGCAGGGGGGGGAGGAAGGAGGTGGGGGGGTGTGTGGCGCAGCATCCAATCCACTGAGGGCCTGAGTAGAACACACAGGTAGAGGAAGGGTGAATTCGCTCTCTTGCTTGAGCTGGGACATCTGTCTTTCCCTGCCCCCAGGCACTGGTGCTCCTGGTTCTTCAGATTCAGACTGGGATTCACACCGCTGGCTCCCCTTTTTGGACTGGAACTATACCACCAGCTTTTTCTGGGACTCCAGCTTGCAGACATCAGATCATAGGCTTTCTCAGCCTCCATAATCATGTGAGTCAATTTCTCATAATCACTTTAAATATCTCTTCCTTTGGTTCTGTTTCTGGAGAATCTTGACTAATACAAACCCTAAGCTGCCCTGTGACTCGGCTTTCTCTTTTGCAGGATAATACAGTTTCTTAATATTTTAACCAGTTTGAATCAGGATTTCTGTTGCCTATGGCCCAAAACATCTTAAATGTTTAAGAGAATCTTAAGACCAAGTTCTCATTTCACAGAAGATGTAACAGAGTCTGCTCAGTGTCATATTGCAGGTGACAAGAGAACGCAGGACTAGAGATTGGGTTTTCTGCCCCAGGGTCATCTTTATTATATGCCACCTCTCACAATTTACTCAATTATAAATTAAAAGTGGCGTAAAAGTATATTTCTGAACTCACTGTACTTGTATTTAATAACATTGCCTTACCTAGGTCAAAGTCTGGAATTCCCACCCAAATTGTTCTCATTTGTACATGCTGAATCAAACTGTTCACTCACACGCACGAAGAATGTGCTGGTTCACTTTGAAGAACTCAAAACACTTTGTTTTGCATTGCTGGGGAGCATTGGACTGGGAGACTTGATCAGCTGGGTGACTGTGGGCAAGGAAAACAAATTATAACTCTTTGTTTTTTTTTATTTTTTTTATTTTTATTTTTTTTAATTAAATCTTTATTGTTCAGATTATTACATTTGTTCCTCTTTTTTCCCCCCCATAACTCCCCTCCTCCCAGTTCCCGCCCCACCCTCCGCCCTCACTCCCCACCCACTGTCCTCATCCATAGGTGCACGATTTTTGTCCAGTCTCTTCCCGCATCTCCCACACCCCTTTCCCCCCCAAGAATAGTCAGTCCATTCCCTTTCTATGTCCCTGATTCTATTATAATCAACAGTTCATTCTGTTCATCGGATTATTTATTCACTTGATTCTTAGATTCACTTGTTGATAGATGCATATTTGTTGTTCATAATTTGTATCTTTACCTTTTTCTTCCTCTTCCTCTTCTTAAAGGATACCTTTCAGCATTTCATATAATCCTGGTTTGGTGGTGATGAACTCCTTTAGCTTTTCCTTATCTGTGAAGCTCTTTATCTGACCTTCAATTCTGAATGATAGCTTTGCTGGATAAAGTAATCTTGGTTGTAGGTTCTTGGTGTTCATCACTTTGAATATTTCTTGCCACTCCCTTCTGGCCTGCAAAGTTTCTGTTGAGAAATCAGCTGACAGTCGTATGGGTATTCCCTTGTAGGTAACTGAGTTTCTTTCTCTTGCTGTTTTTAAGATTCTCTCTTTGTCTTTTGCTCTTGGCATTTTAATTATGATGTGTCTTGGTGTGGTCCTCTTTGGATTCCTTTTGTTTGGGGTTCTCCGCGCTTCTTGGACCTGTAAGTCCATTTCTTTCACCAGGTGAGGGAAGTTTTCTGTCATTATTTCTTCAAATAGGTTTTCAATATCTTGCTCTCTCTCATCTTCTGGCACCCCTATAATTCTGATGTTGGTACGCTTGAAGCTGTCCCAGAGGCTCCTTACACTATCCTCGCATTTTTGGATTCTTTTTTCATTTTGCTTTTCCGGTTGGGTGTTTTTTGCTTCCTCGCATTTCAAATCATTGACTTGATTCTTGCGCTCCTCTGTTCTGCTGCCGGGAGTCTGTATAATATTCTTTATTTCAGTCAGTGTATGCTTAATTTCTAGTTGGTTCCCCAATATAACATCGAGGGTCTCATTAGTTTTCTTGTAGCTCTCATTAAGTTTATCGGCGGCTTCTAAACAGTTCTTGAGAGACCTTAAAAGTGTGGTTCTGAACTCTAGATCTTCCATTGACAATTTTGTCCTGTTTCTTTGTCTCTGCATTTTGTTATGCTTCCTTGGTGCACCCCCTAGTGGCCTTTGTGTGCAGGCTTGTAGCTAATTCCAGGGAGGGTTTGCCCTCCAGGCCAAGTGGCTATGAGAATCAGCTGTGTCAGCAGTGAGAGAACTTCTGTCCTCTAGGGAGGTGCTAATCTGGCGTTTGCCTGAGGCTATCCGGCAAATGCCTCTGTGCAGGGCTTGGGCGGGGCTGGTCGCACAGGATCAACAGGGTGGGCCAGAGAGAGCAGTTATGGCCGCTCTCAGTCCTGTCCCCAGGGGCTCTGCCTCTCTGAGTCCCAGCAATGGCTGCAAAGCTCGGAGGGAAAGCTGCACTCGCTCTGACCAAAGCCAGGCAGTCCCGCTTCTCCCGTTTGAGTCTGGGTCCCTAAAGACTCGCCCGGATCTGGAGCTCAGAGTCTGCGACTCCCTCCCGATTGAAAACGCCAACCGCGCCCTCCGCCGCCAGCCCGCTCCGCGCGCGCACTCCGCACCTCAGAATTTGACTTCAGCACTGCGCCTCCTCTGAGTGTCCGTATGCGTTTCTCTTTCCTCCTAGTTGTAGGACTTCCACTCAGCCAGCGTTCCAGTGGTTCTGGGTGATGTCCCTCTGTCTTTTAGTTTCACTTTTGAAGTAGTTGTTCAAAGCAGCAAACTCCGGCGTTAACCTATGCCGCCATCTTGGTTCTATCCATATCCAAATTATAACTCTTTGGATCAAGATTAGTCATCTGTGAGGTAGGGGAGACCACAGGATATTGTCCAAGGCCTTTGCCAAGACTTTGGTTGGAAGATTTCATGGAATCCAGAGCAGAGGATAAGGTGAGGGTAGGAGGGGGGGTAAAGGGTGGTAAGACTGGGTTATTCTTTCTGTTTCTAGTAGCATTTCTTAGATCAGACCATCCCCCATCTACCATGCCTTCTGCTTGTCTCTGGTGTTACCTGCAGGGTGCCCATCCCGTAGGGCCCAGGTTAAGCTGTATCTCCTTTGCCAAGTCTTCTCTGATCACTGCAGCACACACCAGTAACTCTTGGAACTCACTTATTTCCTGGACTCCTTACTCATTTATTAAGCATGCATGTTATTATGGAATATTTCAATCATTTTGCCTCTGCCTCTAAATTTTATCTTTAAGGAACAGATCAGCAAAGAAAAGAGGACACGGACTTTAAAGACACATTTACTTGGTGTGAATCCTGCTGTGGGTCCCTACTTTGCAAAACTCCAGGGGCCAGTTAGGCAACATGGCAGCCCTGCCTGGCTCTACCAGTGTGCAGTAACCTTCTCTGGCCAGCTCTGGAATGCAGTTAGGGCAGGACTGGAAAAGCAAACAGTATTAATTTTTTATTGCTGCTCAAGTGACCACAAACTTAGTGCTTTAAAACAACACATGTCTATTACCTTACGGTGCTGTTGTTCAGTCGTCGGTTGAGTCAGTGAGGCTGGTATCGTCAGGGGAGAATCCATTTCCTTGCCTTTTCTAGCGTCCAGAGGCTGCCTGCATTCCTTAGCTTGTGGCCCCGCATCAGTCCAAACTCTGTTTCCCTTGTCACATGTCTGTTGATCTGTCTCTGACTTTCCTACATCTTACAAGGACCCTTGAGATTACATTGGGCCCTCCTAGATAATCCAGGAGAATCTCCATCTCAAGAGCCTCAATTTAGTCACTTCTGCAAAGTCCCTTTTGCCATTTGAGGGAACATATTCACAAGGATTAGGACACGTACATCTTTGTGTGGTGGGGGAGGGGTACAGGGGGAGAGGAGGCATTCGTCTGCCTACCACAAATATTTTCTGTGGATATCAGTTTCCACATCTATAAAATGGAGACATTTGCTGTCTTCCTCACAGGATTACTGAGGTGACTGAATGAAGTAATATATGTATGTAAATCTCCAGGCCCGTGCCTGGCACAGCAGAGGTGATCACTTCTGGTCAGCGTTTTCTCTTGAGTGGTTTGTTGCGAGCTGGAGGTCAGGCACTCTGACTTCTACCTCTTTCTAACCCTTTAACTTCTAGCTAGTGTGGGATCTCAAATAGGAAATCAATAAATGTAATAAATAATTACCTTGATCGATGGCAATGCCTTGCATATAATAAGAGCTCTGAAATGATATGTTGACTTTTTATTAGCAATGGATGGGGTGGGGGGTGGAGGGCATCTGATTAAATGCTATTATTTCTTGGATCCAAAATATAAACTTGGATTTCTCTGCTACACTTTTACCCAATTACCCTAAACACTAGTGGGAGAGAGGAATGAGTTCACAATACAATCTAAAGGAGGAAAAAAGAAATCTTGCTGTCATGGACTTTTCCTTTTGGTCTGGAAACTTCTTGGTTTCCTGGGGTGCAGCTGACTGTTCTCTCTGCAACTGAAAAATCTCTCCAGGGCCCTGTCCAGTTGGGTCACACAAAGCCAGTCTTATTATTTAGAGAGCACACAATGCCCCCTCACATGGGGCACAGAGAGGAAGGAATTTTTTAAAAGCCAATTCCAGTGCCCTGGAGCTGCAAACTGCCCTCAGGGCAGAGAAGCCTGCAGAATAATTGGGAGGAGTCTGGCAGGAGGGGGGCCGCTAAGTTAAAGCTGCATTTCTCTGTATCCAGGGATGCCACACCACTCTTTAAGCATTCCCCTCTGGGACAAACCTGGATGTCAAGATAAACAATGAAATAATATGCAAGGGCTGGATCGGGAACTGCAGCCTCAGCCTGAGAAAATAATATAGGAAACGTCAGTCTGCGCTGCCGAGCTGGGGAGACGGGTCCCTAGGATTCTGCGAGAGAAACGGGCAGGGAGAGACGCTGTCTGTTTGGAATAGGTTTCAGGCCCTAAACTTGGTAGGTTCGTGCTTTTTCAAGATGATAAGGTGGCAAAAGACCTTCCATCGTTCCTCTGTCAAACCGCAGTGCAGTGGCCCCAGGATCCCTAATGCAGATGTGGCTAGTGAGTGGGTGAGAGAGGGTCCGGAGACCAGATGCCAAAACTGAGAGGGAGGACAGTCACAGGAGGGCAGACAATTGGGTGGGACAGCTTTACCCTTGAGCTGGGTAGGGATTTTAAGGAGAGGATGCTGCACGCTGCCAACCGAGTGTCCTGCTGGGCTTCCACGTCGTGGTGCCCGGGCAGTGAAGGCCACGGGGCGGTCAGGGAAACACACTTGGTCAGAATGCTCTTAACTGCTGGTACAAGGGGGTTGAACTTGTCTAAGGGACTTTTGGGGGAAAAGGGGAAAGCATTGTTTGTATACTATGTGACCAGAGTATAGAACTCATGGTCCCAAGTGATGGCTGAATGGTCTTACTGTCTGGTCTCTCTGGGCAGAGCAGGCTGGCAGGGTCTGGGGAGTCAGGCCAGCTGAGGTGGCGTATTTCAGAGGCCAGAGCAAATCCCAGCAGTAATACCCGGGCACATAGCCACTGGTGCCCAGGGCATGCGGCCCAGGCCTGGCCTCAGGTTACCGAGGTTCTGGGCAAGAGAAGGGTGGGTCTGGCGAATATGCAAGAGCATCTGCACCCAGGGAGCTGCTGAGTGCAGGGTGAGGGTCCGGTGAGGAGGCCTGGCCTGAGGGACACCCCTGAGCATCCATGTGCAGGGGCCCCTGGGATCCGTATTTAGGCCCCTTGGAGCATTTGGATGCAGGGAATCCTTTTCTTAGGGCTTAAAGTTATAGCTCAGGAGTGGAGGCTCAGAAACGTTTTGAGTAGAATGGCCCTTCAGAAAAACTGAGACACACACAGTCTTTAGGGTAGACAATGGGAAGTGCAGTCAGGCTAAGCAGGGGCCATACTCTGGGGCCCTTTTGCCATAAAACAGAGGGTGGTCTTTGAGTCTGGCCTTGTCTAATCATTCCCATGTCAGTCCAGCTGGTCCCCCTGGAGGGCTGTGGGGGATATGCTCCCAGACCGAAGGCTTGTGAATGGGCTGAGAGAGGGTCCAGAGACCAGATCCCATATGCTCCCAGTATGTAGGGTAGAAGCAAATTCTACTCTGAGAAGCCCCGTGGTGTGTGTGTGTGTGTGTGTGTGTGGGGGGGGGGGTCTCAATGCTGGATAAGAACCAAGGGAAGCTTGGTTCATACACTTTGACAGAGGACGGTTGCCAGATTTAGCAAATGAAAATGAAAGACACTGAATTCATTTGAATTTCAGAAAAAAACACTAACTTTTTGTATATGTATATCCCAAACATTGCATAGGACATACTTTTACTGAAATTATTTTTTCTTTTTCTGAAATTTAAGTTTAACTGGGCATCCTGTGTTTATCCAGCCACCGTATTACAGCTGGCCTGAGACAAGGCCAGGGGCCAGGCCAAAGCAAAGCAGGCAGGGTCTCACCTTGACCTCTACGAAAGGCCCCGTTTAAAAGTCAGATCCTGAGTCAGCAGAACAAGCATAAGTGTTGAATGAAATATCATTTTCCATAAAAATTCTTTGGATTTTGTTTGCAATCCCCTCATTGAAGTGCCACCCACCAGTGATCCTCAACTGGTTTGATAAATACGCACAAGTACAGAGATGCAAAGCCCAGTGCAGTCACAGCATATAAAAATCCCATCATTTCATGGCTTTCAGAAAGCTTGCTGATATCTCTCTTTGGCTTCTGTTCTGAAACCCACTGTGGGAGAAAGCCGTGACTGCTCTCACTGGGCCAGAAATTCCAGGCCGAAATGACCTGGAGGTAGCGGCCTGCTTCACAGCCTGTCAGTTTCTGGATAGTGTTACTCATCAATCACTCATGCCTGCTAAATTGCAGAAACTCCTTTTCTTCATATCAGACTTTATTTGCTCATAATGCAGTTTGAGCTCACTTTCTGCCATGTCCACAGGGAACTGGGTACCACTCTGTCCACTGGGTCTCGAGGGAAACTGTTAAGTCAATCCAAGGTTTTAGCTTCTATTTCTTCCCATCTGAGGCTGAACCTCTGGGTCCTCTCCAAAGTCTCTATTACTTTTATGCTCTGATCTGGTTTTGGCTGGAGCCACATTTACCTTCTTTCTGTTTGTTGAATGGCCCATTCCCTTCCTAAGGCACCTGGAATATTCTTTTTCCAGGTCTCCCTACTGCTGCTCCCCTCACCTCCTCCCTGGCCTCCAAGTCTAATCTCTATGATGTCACTGGCTTACAAAAATCCTCACAGCACTTATTACTGCTGTTATTTTCCAGTTGACATATTTGTTCATTTATTAATGATGTCTCCCTCATCTGGGATGGAAGCCCCAGTCTTAGGATAGTGCCTGGAGCATATTAGGTGCTCTACAAAAGTTGTGAAAGAGTGAATGGCTTTCCAGGTAGGGCTGGAGGAGATTGGAGGGCTTCCCCACAGTTCCCTCTCTCCCTCTGGTCTCTTGCTCTCCACCACACCCACAAATAAGAGAGCCAGCGGGCCAGTGCTCTGATTGTTTTACATAATAAGATAAGAAAACAACTGAAACTTGGTCCTCCCTCTATGGAGATAAAAGCTAAGTGGTATTTTTTTTCAAGAAGAATGCGTGTAATAACAGTAATCTGAAAATAATGATATCTATGAGGTCCTTGGCAAAGCCACCCAGGAAAAGAGAAACAATAGATGTGAAAGCTTCAGTGAGTCATAACACCACCTTCCAGCCTCAGACTGCCCTGGACTCAGATGCAGATAAGCTGGTTTCCTCAACTCTAGACCCGGCTGTACCTGCCCCTTTTTATTCCGAGCGCCAACTGCATTCTCCAGATAATGGCGAGGTACTGGCTCTCCTTCAAAACTCTCCACTGTGCAGAGGAGGGATGAAAAGGATTCCTCATCAGCTTCTTAAGGTTTAAACAAAAATAGCTCCCTTCCTGGGCCTGCCCACTGGGCTTCTTTCCTCTCGTCATCTACAGAAAGCTGTTGGCTGGACCAGTGTTCGTCAAAGATGGCCCGTGGACCACCCACATCAGAATTATTTAAAAGCTTATTTAAAATGCATTTCTCAGACTCACAAGAGACCGACTTTCATCTCCCGGGTAGAGCCAGGGATCTGCGTTTTTACTGACTCCACTCCCCAGGGATTCTCAAGCACACTAGGGTTTCAGGGCCACTGGGCTTGTGCAGCCATATGGCCCTCACAGAGCCATATGCCTGTGTTATCACTTGGCTTCCTATGGGGGTTGTCTCTTCTTCCCAGTGCAATTCGAAGGGCAAGGGATACATTTGACATTTCTTTTTTATTTCTTGCAGCACCGTTAGTGTCTAGTTCACTGCACTGTTCATTGTGTTTGACAAAATATTTATTGAATGAGGGACCTGGAATAATTTCCCTTTGCTTAGAACTTGTTCAAAGAAATGTTTCTCCCAGAAGATTGGATCATGAATTTGTCAATTTGATGCTTAAGACAGATAGATTTCTGTGTGGATTGCTCTCCTGAACAAATATGTTTATCAAAGCTCCCCCTCCTTGTCCAGAGAAGGACAAAAATGGACATACTGCTGGGCAAAACTGTCTAACCCAAAAGGTAGAGACAGTCTTTGCTCTTTCCTGGAACCACTGTCTAAAGAGATTCATGAAGATTTCTGGATAAGGGAAGCCTTACGTGAATAGGTGGACATGTGCATGGTGTGGTTGAGGGGGTGCTAGAAGGCCTACTTAACCAGTTGTACCAGGTGGCACCTGACCTGGTGAGGAGGCAGCAATGGGTGAGATAAGGTCCCTAGGTGTAGAACACCTAGGGCAAACATTACCTCTTCCCAAGTCTTGCTCAGAGTTATTTCTGAGGCAAAACCATGGTGAGGCTGCATCACCAATGTGAAGTTGTGAATGGCAGGAATGAGAGGGAGGGAGGTGGAGGTTGGAGCACAGAACTCTAGACTCTCAGAGCTGGATCTAACCTTGCTTAGTTCAACCTGCTGTTGGAATTAGGAATTTGATCTACAGCCTCCTGGACATCCTGTTTGAGCTGTCCCAGGGAGAGCCCGCTCCTTCCCGTGCAGTCGATTCAGGGGTTAGAAAGTACTTTCATGGATGGAGCCACAATCTGTCTTCTTGAGGTTTTCTGCCCTTTGCTTATAATCCTTCCTTTTCTAGACAACTCCCTTTTTTAGAAGCTATTTCCTGACAGATAACTATACTAATAATAGAGGAATATGCAAATTGTCTGGGATGCTGTCACAGTAACAGTAACGACCAGTAGGTTGCCTGGGGTGACCAGGCCGGCAGGGGCGTTAGTGAGGGATGACCAAACGACTGAACAGCAGGCTGCATGGGGCGACCAGGCTGGCAGGGAGGCAGTTGGGGGCGACCAGGCCAGCAGGAGGGGCAGTGAGGGGCGACCAGGCCGGTGGGCGGGGGGCAGTTGAGGGCGACCAGGCCGGTGGGCGGGGGGCTATTAGGGGTGACCAGGCAGGCAAAGGGGGCAGTAAGGGGTGACCAGGCTGGCGGGGGGGAGGCAGTTGGGGTGACCAGGCTGGCAGGGAGGGAAGTTGGGGGTGACCAGGCTGGCAGGGGGGCCAGTTAGGGGTGATCAGGCAGGCAGGCAGGTGAGCAGTTAGGAGCCAGTGGTCCTGGATTGTGAGAGGGATGTCCGACTGCAGGTTTAGGCCCCGATCCCGGCAGTCGGACATCCCCTGAGGGGTCCCGGATTGGAGAGGGTGCAGGCTGGGCTGAGGGGACATCCCTCTCCCTGTGCATGAATTTTGTGCACCGGGCCTCTAGTTTATATATAAACATAAATACCTTATGTCCTCCCACCGTTTTCTATCCTGCAGGTCAAACTTCTGGAATTACTTCCACTTCTCTCCTTATGACTTGGTTCTCTGCCTCCTGTTTCTTTGGCTCATTGACTTTCTGATGTCAAACAGCCTCTGTCCCCGTCTCTGTTTCTGTAGACCACACCTTCATCTTCTCAGGCATCAGGCTTGAACAATGGACTCAGCCTTGCCTCCTCCTTCATTCTTGCCCTGAAGCTGTTGGGAGTTAGGGTGGTGGCAGTGCACGTTTCCACATCTTGTGTCAGTTTTTGTTGTTGAGAAGTCCCTGAGGCAGAAGGTGAAAATGTATGTGGTGTAACTAGAGGTGGTTCACGTTGAAGGCTTGACTCTCTCAAGGAGAGCCTATGAGCACCAACTTCCCCAGCACAGCTGAGGCGAGGTGACCTGAGGCAACAAGTGACTGCTATACAAAACCCTTCACCTGCTCAGAACTTTGCAAAGAATTTCCCCATTGCTCCTGGGATGAGTTTACATTTATTTTGACATAAAAGGCCCTTCCTGATCTGGCTCAGTGCATCTCTCCAGCTCATCTCTAGCCCCTCCCTGGAGGACACTTTGTGCTCCAGCCATTCTGAATAATATCCCAGTTATTCTGAATGCTCCATGTTTTTTCTAACAGAACTTTTTACATTAAGATGCTATTGGTTTGGCCTATTGGTATAGGGGGAGGGTGGGTCCACCAGAGCTTCTGGAAGCTGTGAAAATGAGGGTAAACTTATATTTTAAACTTACATTGGACTAAGTTTATATTTTAAAAAGATCAAACTGGTCTGAGTCTGGAGGATGAATGAGAAGGAAGTGAAGCAATAAGAGAAGTTCACTGTGGCTGAAGTTGACCCTGAAGACAATGAGGGAGCCATGAGTGTGTTTTAAGCAGAATGATGAAGCAACCATGTTCACATGTTAGATGACTCTGGCTGTAGGATAAAGCATGGATTTGAGGGTGACTCATTTGGTGTGGGGATTTAGGAAGTCAAGAATAATGTCACAGTGTCAAACCTCAACAAATGGGTAAAACATGGTGCCAGATAGTGAATTAAGTTAGTCTGAGTTTGAGATACCTTTGGGACATCCAGATGGATTTATCTAGAAGTCTGTTCAAGAGGGAGAACTTGGTTGGAGATATAGATTTAGGAGTCATTAAAGGATATAATTGGCCTAGCTCAGAGAAAGTGTTTATTAAGAGTAAGGAAGACCTTGGGCTGAACTCTGAAGAACACCAGCATTTGAGAGATGAGAAACCCATAGCAAAGGCTGAGAAGGAGAGGCCTGAGAGGTAGGGGATGTGACCACAGTGGAGTGTGTTATGAAAATCAGAGGAAGAGGCTGCATCAAATGCTACTGAAAGTGCAAATGAGATGAAGACAGAGAAGAGTTTGTTGGTGTTATTAAACAAGCAGATAGTTGGTGATACTGGTAAGAAGGGCTTCTGTGGGTGATGAGGTCAGAAGCTGGCTGCAGTGGTTCAAAGAGTAAGTAGGTGTTGAGAAGGTGGAGAGAAAGAGTGCAGACACATTTTGTTTTTAAAGAAGTTTGGTTGAGAAGGAGAGGAGAGGCCAGTAGATGGTTGAAAAATAATACTGAGAGACACTACAGCATGTTTAAAGATTAATGTGAAGGTTCCAGGAGAGAGGGAGAAATTGACTTTACAGGAGATGGTGGGAATGATCGATGTAGTGGAAATGTCTGAGGATGGGGGAAAGCAGGGGTGGGATGCTGAGCAGACTACCTCAGAAGGAGGCACAGCCCTGCCCCAGTCACAGGAGGAGAGAAGGAGACGTGGACCAGTGAGAACGCAGAGAGAAATGATGGTAATTGGTGATTTATTTTACTTTGAGAAAAAGGAAGATCAACTGATGAGGTTTGGGGATGGGAGCAGGGATAGCCACTCAGGTTTGAGGGGAGTATAGAAAGTTAAAATAGCTGCATTAGAGAACAGAGAGCTGCTGAGAGAAACCATGGGTTTCTGGGCAGTGTAGAGACTCAGCTGACTTTTGATGACCTCTCAATATTTTTTCTATGTGGAAGTGATCTCTGTCCCTCTCACACTCTCAGTCGTGTGTAGAATTATCTGTACCTCTCTCAGTTAGCTTATCACTTTCTAACTCTTTGTACAGTTACATGTGGGCCTCTGAGCTCTCCTACCAGACAAGTTCCACAAAGGTGGGCTTTGTCATTTTATTACTCATAGCCCTGTGACATCGCATGGCACAAAGAAGGGGATCAAAAAAACATTTGTAGAATAAGTGAGTGCGGCCTGACCCTGTAGCAGACAGCAGGACACTTACTCTGTGATCTGGCAAATGTACATGTGGAAAGCAGAGCTATATACCTAGTGGGCTCTGACATTAAGACAGGTAGCTGGAAATATAGATTTAGGAGTCATTTGCTTATAAATGGCCAAGTTCAGAGAAATTTGACTCTGACACTTTACTCTCTTTTAGGTACTCCAAAGTTCATGATACCCTATTATCAAATTCTCAGGACCTTGGAACAGTATTCTCAACTCTATCAGACACACAACTCTTTTCATTAAAACTTATCTGATCACTCCCATTTTACTTTCTTGAGGTGAAATTTACTGATAGCATAACCCACTTTTACATACAATTAAAAAATTAATATAAGGTGCTAATGTAATAAAGAAGAGGAATAAAAATAAAAGTCATCCTATATAATAAAAGTGTATTGTGCAAATTGTCTCCTCTACCAAGAGGTCGTCTGGGAGTTCGATCAAGGGGCAGGGCCAGCCAGGGGAAGGGAGGGAGTACCAGTGCCAGAATTTCATGCACTGGGCCTCTAGTCTAATCTAATAAAAGAGAAACATGCAAATTGACCATACCTCTGCTACACCTACAAGCCATGCCTACCAGCCACGCCCACCAGCCAATCAGGAGCAAATATGTAAATTAACCCAACTAAGATGGCAGGGGCCATGGTGCTGGAATGAGCAGGAGGCTTGGGTTGCCCCCAGCAATGGAGGAAGCCAAGCTTCCTGACTGCCCTGCCGGCCCTGAGCTCTGCTCAGGGCTACAAAATTTCAATTATAGAAGATAAGTAAATCCCAGATACCTGCTTCCAGCCCGCGGCCATGGCCAGCCTTCAAACAGCCCTTAGCCCCTCACCCAGGCTGGCCAAACACCCCAGTGGGACCCCCACCCTGATCCAGGACACCCTTTAGGGCAAACCAGCTGGCCCCAACCTGTGCACCAGGCCTCTATCCTATATAATAAAAGGGTAATATGCAAATTGACCCTAACAGCAGAACCACTGGGAACAACTGGTCACTATGACACACACTGACCACCAGGGGGCAGACGCTCAATGCAGGAGCTACCCCCTGGTGGTCAGTGCGCTCCCCCAGGGGTAGTTCTGCTTAGCCACAAGCCAGGCTGCCGGCTGCCAGCACAGCGGTGGTGGCGGGAGCCTCTCCTGCCTCCTCAGCAGCGCTAAGGATGTCTGACTGCAGCTTAGGCCTGCTCCCCGCTGGCAAGTGGACATCCCCCGAGGGCTCCCGGGCTGCCAGAGGGATGTCTGATTGCCAGCTTAGGCCCGATCCCCCGGGGAGTGGGCCTAAGCCAGCAGGTGGACATCCTCCAAGGGATCCCAGACTGCGAGAGGGCACAGACCAGTCTGAGGGACCCCCCCCGAGTGTACACATTTCTGTGCACCGGGCCTCTAGTTTATAATAAAGGAATACTTTTTTTTTTTTTCATGCTCAGATAGACCTAATCAAACTTTTATGTTTGAGAAGCATCTGGAAGTCTTATTAAAATGTAGATCCAGATTCAGTAGGTCCAAAGTGGGGCCCAAGATGCTTCTTCTAACAAGGATGCTGGTGGATGCAGGTGCTGCTGGTCTGTGGTCCACCCTTGAGTAGCAAGGAACTAGGGCTTATAAGGAAGAACTTAGCTGCTTTCCCCACCTTATAACAAATGTATTTGGATTTAAGACAAGTAAAACAACACTTAACTGAGTATTGACATTTTCTTAACTGAGTAGTGGCATTTTGAAATAAGATATACATACATAATGATTCTGTTATAAAATCTATATATAAAACCACTGCAAATGTGCAGTTGCACAGGCGGATTTATACAGATGTGTCCTATGGGTGATTCAAATACCATGATATGATTTTTGGAAATGGCGACTGACTCTGGGAAAAATTTTGGCAAAAAACAAAGTCAATCTTTCTACAATTTTCAGTTTTCTTATTTGATAGTTCAGTGTACATTGAAACTGTGCAGAGAGTATTTTGTGTTCGTATGTAAAACATAGTTAGGCTCCAGTCTCAGAAAACTGTAAGTAGAATTTTCCCCTGTACCCAGACCTGGTGGGACTTCATAGTCCTGTGGGACACTAGACAGTTCTTTGTTGTGGTCATGTGCCTCAGATGTTGCAGAATGTCTACATCACTGCCCCTGAAGGTGCTTCCCAGTTATTGACACAAGCATAAATATCCCTCAAGCTTCCACAACTCTCTGAGAACCAGTGACCTAGAGGGACTGAGGAAGAAGAGCAACTATGGGTGGAAGCTTCCAGAAGCACGTTGTATCAGAGCCCACTGCTGTGAGCAGAAAGGTGTCCTTCCCTGGGAAGGAGCCACCACCATCAGATTGCATCCATTGAGCCGAGTTTGCAAATGCGAGAGTGCTGAGTGGACCCAAATGGCTCATGTTCTTTGCACATGGTAAAGAAGACAGGAGCTGCACGCTTTCCTGAGATAAGACATTTTCAAGATGCTGCCTGAGACATAATCATACATCTTCCTAGGCATAAATTAGTGCCAGTGATGTTTCTGCAATGACAGTCAAATCAGACAAGGTTGCAGCCTTGTTCTTGCTCCTCCTGGAGAAGAGCGAGGAGTAGATGAGATGGGCCCGGCTCTTCCTGTCTGCTGGCAACTTCTCAGCTTCCTCTGCGCCAGGCCTTACTCCATTTACTTGTTAACTTGCTTGCAATTAACTTTTGTGATTTCTAGAACATCTTTGAGGTGTCAGGGCTCTCTTACATATGGTTCTCCTGCTCTCTCTCCTACTTTAAATGACCCTTCCTTAGGGAAGCCCTCCAGGACCCCAAGGCAGGGTCACAGATGGTCCTTCCTTTCATGCTCTCATATCACCCTGAACTTCTCTGTTAGAGCTCCGACCACATTCACTACACAGCGATTTCCACTTACATCCGCTTTCCCCGACTCGGTGTGAACTAGTCCCCTTCCCCAGCACGTGCTTGACACCAGGCAGACTCTCAATACTTGTCAGAGGAATGCATGTGAGTCAAAGTGAAGAGATTTTATTTATTTTTATAAATAATAGAGTATGCAGGCCAGGAGTCTATGGTAGGTTAAGCTAACTAAGAACTACAGCGAGGCACAAGTGAGTTCTGAAAGAAAGAGGAAATCTGGAGTGTGGAGAAATTTACAAGCAACCATAGGACTGGTGGCTTGACTTGCTGGAATTCCGCTGGTGCCCTTTGGGTCTATTACAGACACCGGGGGTGTGTCAGTGGCCGAGCAGCAGGAGGAGATGCACAGACAGAATGAGAGCAGCTCCGGAGAACCAGATGCAGGGTTTCAGCGGGTGCAGGTCAGTGTATCAGTTGGTGAGTTGGAAGCAACACTGAGACTTTTGTCCCGTTGGGAAGTGAATTCATATTAAGACAGGACCCTGGCTCGCTTTCCAATGTCCATTGTCTCTGGACTTTGGAAAAGTTTATGAAGTCTCTTCACCTCCCATCGCCTCACCTATAAATGGGGACATTACCTATCTCAGTTCCTGGCCTGGACGCAAGGCCTCTGTAGATTGTAAAGCACGATACAAGTGTTTGAGTGGCTGTCACTGTCATTAGATCCTAAGCAGGTTTCTCTGCACTGCCTGAGATGCGCCTACAAACACTGGCCCACACACTGCAACACTCATCAAATACATTGAGCACCTGCTGCGTACACCTTCTGGGCCTGAGAATGTACGATGAACAAAGCCAAGCAGGTGGTGGTAAGTGCTAGGGAGCAAACAAAAGCTGGGTCAGGGGTTAGAGAAGGATGGAGGTGGGGACTGTGCTATTTCAGCTTGGCTGTCAGGGAGCAGTGACCATTGAGTAGATATTTGACAAAGTGAGCAAATGCACCATGCAGGTGTTATCAGGACATGTGTGAGGTTGTTATTTAATTTAATCCTTTCAATAACCCCGAAGAGCAGATATTTTTATGTGAGAGGAAACGGAAGCACAGGAATGAAGCTGTGTGCCGCAGCTAATACAGAGTGCCGAGCTGGGTCCACGTCCTCCCAGTGCTACTCTCCATCCCAGTCTTGGCCTCGCTCTTGTCATCCTCAGCTGTTATCCTGTCCCCCTCTCCTTCCCATCATGGTTACATGATCCTTTCTTCCACATTCTCTGTATTTCCCTTAAGTAATGGATAAAGCGGAGAGGGAGTGAAGAAACCTGGTGATGTGATGTGCACCCATTTCTCTCCGTCTCCCTGCCACCTCCCTGACCAGGTCACCACCATCTCTTGCTAGCAGAACCTCCCAACTATTCTCCCTGCTTCCAGTTCATTCTCTGAGCAGCAGCTGGGGGTGATCTTTAAACATGTAAATTGGATCATGTCACTCTGCGCTTAAAACCCTCCAGTGGCTTCCCACGTGCACTCAGAATAAAATTCAAACTTCTCACCCTGCCTCACACCTGGCAGGATCCGGCCCCTTCCTGCCTCTCCAACCTCGTCCTGGCCTGCCTTCCCCCTCATGCACTCAGGCCTTAGCTGAGTTCATCAAACACGTCATGTTCTTCCCTGACTCTGCACCCACCTAACGTTTCTTTGTTATTGAGTCTTCAAATGAACTGTCACTGAGCAGATGAGCTGCTCCTAGTCACCAGCCTAAATTAGGTCTCGCCTGTATTCCCTTTCCTCCTCTAGAGCCCGATAGACTAAGAAGACCTGGGGACAGAGGCTGGTGATGGAGGCCGGCTTTCCTGTGGCCCCAGTCATCCTGCCTCCTGGTTATCAGGCTCCTGAGTCATTCCCTCCTCTGCAGTGTCATCTGATCTCAGTGATTTGAATCAATAGAATACGTATGGTGAAGGTGACGGGATGTCACTTCCGCAATTAAGTTACAAAAGACTGGGCCCTTTGCCTGGCTGGCAGACACTATTGCACTCTTGGCTCACACACGGATGAAGCAAGTTTCCATTCTGGAGAGACCCACGCAGCCAGGAACTGGGGCGGCCTCCAGTCAGCATCCATCCAGGAACTTAGGCCCTCGGTCCATGCCCTCAGGAAACCGAGTGCAGGAGCCGGGCCTTCCCCCGATGGGCGTTCCAGGGAAACCACAGATTCCTGCTGATGCCTGGACTGCAGCCCTGTGAGAGGTTGTGAGGCAGGAGACCAGCTGAGCCGCACTTGATTTCTGACCCACAGAAACTGTGCGATCATAAATGTATGTTGCTTAGGCTGCTAAGTTTTGGGATAATTTGTTGCACAACAATAGGTAACTAGTATGCTGTCTGGGCATTCAGTGAAGGAATGATGGCCTTGGCTGTGCCTTGGACATCCTGAGCAGGGTCGGGGAAGGCCATGTCCACAGGTACCAGGATCAAGCTCCTAACCTCTGTAACTCTCGGCTCTCCCTGGGCCGCATCACAAGCTCTGAAGAGGTCGTTGGCTCCCTGAAAAGTGACTTTTAAGCAAATGACCTTACCTGTGACCTTTGACCTTTCTACAGACTGCCTCTTCACCCTCCTAAGATCCAGTGGTCTCCTACTAAGATGAATTTCAGAACCCAACACGCATCGTTTCTGACAACACGAGAGTTCTCCACCTGCACAAACAACCCCACCCTTTCCCCTGGTTCCCGGGGATGCCACACTCATGGGATAATGAGTACACATCATGAATATACAGGATGCCATACACAGCGCCATAAATGCTTCCAATAGAATTAATACACTTACCAAGCAGTTCAGCTTGAGGCAATTATTGCACTTCCTGGGAGATACAAATTACTTTGCCCTCAGCCTCATGCCAAATAAGCCCCCTAAGACACACACTAATTACCCAGAAATTCGCTGCCTGCCATAGCTCACTGACTAATTGACAATCAGTTTAAAACTTCAGCAAAGAATCTTAAAACTTAGGCATCACATTCAGCCAGGAAACCCATTTTGTTTATCCCCTCATTTTGGTCTGCCTCACTGGCAAAGTTGTGGCAGAGTTTGTAAGTATTGACCGAGCAGGCTTATTATAGTGCTCAGCGGTAAAAGACCAGTGTTCCATCATTCTATCTAGCATTCCCATCTCTCATTTCTGTGATTCTGTTAAGAACAATTACAATATGATATCTGTTAATGTGATACCAAACCAGAATGCAACCGTGTATGCAATAGTTACTGCTAGTGTGGTTTGTGGAGCTCAGGGGCAGCTCTCAGTGGCTCCTTTCTCTTCTGTGCTCTGTTCCCCTGACATTCTGATCCAAGCACATGCACCCACTTTATGAAGCTATATGAGCCCAACTCTGCCCTAATCTAGTTACTAATCACCTTGATTATTCCAGGAGTGGACATACTACTACAGACCCCTGTCTTGGATTTCCCAAGAAAGTCCAATCTTACAGGGAAGTGGGTACAAATATCAAACAACTGATCTGTAATTTAATATTTGGGACTTGAGTCTTTTACACATTGGAGATTGCTATTGTGGGCGGGGCAGAACAAACCTGCAGGAATGTAGAGTTATAGGAGGGACAATGGCTGTGAGACTGTGGGACTGGCATTTTGTCTGGCTGCAACCACAGATTATCCAACCAGGAGTGGCTTGAACAACTAGGGAATTACTTCTCTCTCAGAACAAGACATTCAAAAGCAAGAAGTGGGGGGCTGGTGGTGTGGCTCAGTGAGGGCCTCGAAGACCCAGCCCCTTTCGTTTTTCTCCCCTCCCATTCTTTGCAGGTGGCTGGCTGCCTCGCGCCCCGGACAGGATGGCGGTAGAAGAAGTGGGGAGGGGCGTGTACCAGCTGTGCCTCACACTTCTATCAGGAAAGCACAGGCTCTGTCCCAAACCTCATCAGACTTCGCTCGGGTCTCATTAGCTACACAGTGGAACAACTGTGTTACGCTGGCCACACTTGGCTACCGGGGAGGCTTGGAGACCGCTGGGCGCGGTGTTTTGGTAGCAAGGGGTGAACGGGCTCTGGAGGGGGAAGCGATTGAGTCTGGCATAGCTGGGGAAGGTCTGAGAGAACGGGGGCTGGAATGTGAGCTCTGGGTAACGTTTAGGAGGGAGACAGGAGAAAAGAAGGGACCTTGGGAGTAACTTATGGAAACAGTGGCCCGTCTGGGAGGCTGTGAGAACTCTGCTCCAGGAAATTTTTGTTCTGGGAAGTTGGAAAAAAGTCAGCCCACTGATGTGTGTCCAGTTCCCGGAGGAACCTCCCGCCCTCCTTCATCCTCAGCACATCCTCCGCCCCCTGCTCCCTTCCCAGTGGCTCCCTGGTCTGATTTAAGTGGGCTTTCTGATCAAAGAGAACAAAATCTTAAGGGGATTCTGCTCCTTGCAAGTTGATCTTTCCCCTAAAGCCCGTGATTTCCAACATTGGCTACACATTGCAATAACTTGGGGGAAGTTTTAAAAATCCCAGTACTCAGGCCACTTCCCAGACCAATTAAGTCACACCCTGGGGGTGGGGTCAGTGGTGAGCTGGGGAAAGTGTTAAACTGGCTCTTTAGGAAAATAAAAGCATGCATATATGTACAGAAATTTATTCTAAATTTTACTAAAGTAAAGGATGTGTAGCCTACACCTTTCAAATGATAATAAAATATATAGTATTTATTACAGGACACTTTAGCCCAGCGGTTCTCAACCTGTGTGTCGCGACCCCTTTGGCGGTCGAACGACCCTTTCACAGCGGTCGCCTAAGACAATCCTGCATATCAGATATTTACATTACGATTCATAACAGTAGCAACATTACAGTGATGAAGTAGCAACGAAAATAATTTTATGGTTGGGTCACAACATGAGGAACTGTATTTAAAGGGCCAGAAGGTTGAGAACCACTGCTCTAGCACATTGATTCTAAATGATGCTTTCCTGTTTTTTTGTTTTGATTTGTTTTTTTGTTTTTTTGTTTCTTTTGCAGAACTCTGGTGTTTGTAGTTAACATATGGCTGCAATTCGACTGTGATTTCACAAAATCAGGCTGTAAATAAATACTCGGTTACTGTCCAGATTCAGTCACTGACTCATGATGCAGTTTCAACATGAGTGCTGGTCGCTATTTTTGATGATGTATGTTGGAACTTCGCTTGCTCATCAGTGAGGTGAGAGACTGCTTTGCCGGTGGGGGTCACAGTTTTCAAACACTGTAAGAGCATTTCCTCAACTTTCTCTGCCATTCACAGTATAACGGTTTCAGACGCGATGCACTTTTAAGTTTAATTTGCATTATTAACATCTTATCCATCACTTTCTTAAGTCTAGACTAGGGGTTGGCAATGTTTTTTAGTAAAGAGCCAGATAGTAAATATTTTATACTTTGTGGACCACAAATGGTCTCTTCCTTCCCCTCCTCCTCACTTATTTATTTTTAACAGTCCTTTAAAAATGGGAAAACTTGTGGGTTATTCAAAAACGGGCTGCAGGCCAGATCTGGCCTGTGTGCTGTAGTTTGCTGACCCCTGATCTGCACACTCAACACAATAAATCCAGCCCTGATTTATAGCATTGGCTAATTTCTGTGGTGTAAATAGTCTGCAAGCCGTCAGTGTGACAGCCCTGAACAAGGGGCTGAGGAGCCGGGCACAGCAGCACCTCGTGCTTCTCCAAGGGCAACCTCGGGAGCACAGATAGGAGTAAAATAATTAGAAAGTGACACATGTTGAGTAGTTATTACCTTTATTTTTAATAAGGCATTTAATTATAAGCTTATATAATCTAATTTCAAATAATGCTGTCTTCAACAGCTGGCTCTGAAAATTTAACAGTTTAAGAACTGGCTTCAGCACACCCCTCCCTAGAAGGGACCGAGGCCTCTTCCTATTTTATTTTAGTTTTCATTATTTTTAAATAGATGTTTCTTTTAAATTTATTGACTTAGAGAGGGAAAGGAGAGAGAGAGAGAGAGAGAGAGAGAGAGAGAGAGAGAGAAACATCTATTTGTTGTTCCACTTATTTATGTATTCATTGATTGATTCTTGTATGTGCCCTGACGAGGGATCAAACCTGCAATCTTGGTGTATCAGGACAATGCTCTAACCAACTGAGCTACACAGCCAGGGCTAAATAGGTTCTTTTTCAGGGCTGTTTTAGGTTCACAGTAATACTGAGCAGAAGGATAGGGGGAAAAGATTTCTCATTTCCCCCTGTCCCCACACCTGCACAGCATACCCCAGTTATCAACATCCCTCAGCAGAATGTAACAAATTGTACGTTTGTTACAACCGATGAACCTTCATTATTATCACCCAGAGTCCATAGTTTCCATAGGTTTCACTCTTGGCGTTGTGCATTCTATGGGTTTGGATAAATTTATAATAAGATGTATCTTTCATTCTAGTATCATGCAGAGTCATTTCACTGCCCTAAAATCCTGCTACCTGTCTATTCATCCCTCCTTCCCCCAACCCCCTGACAACCACTGACTTTATTTTCTCCATAGTTTTGCCTTTTCCAGAATGGAATCATTTTCCAGAATGTCATCTACTTTTCAGATTGGATTCCTTCACTAGGTAATATGCATTTACGTTTCCTCCATGTCTTTCCATGGCTTGATAACTCATTTCCTTTTAGCACTGAATACTGTTCCACTGTCTGGATGTACCACAGCCTCTATTTTTTTAAAAGCTCCGCAGGAGATTCCAGTGAATGGCCGCAGTTCTCAGGGCATCTCGTCCTTTTACAACTTGAGTCGAGCGCCAGGGGCATGGTTTCTTCCAAGCCTCTCAATGGCAGTTTTTGAAGTCTTTGGTTCATCCTCGGAGGTTTCTCTCTCTGCCTGTCCCAGTAACAAACCCATGCCCTGTCCCCCCTGAGTCACTGCTGCCTCGCCCCCTGCCCAGCTCTGTGGTTGCCTGCTCCAGTGAGCTACCCTGCTGCTTTTCTGCCTGAGCAAGTCCTCAGCCTCAATCCTGAATGTGTATTTGCAACTCTCGGGCCGCTTTCCCCAGCCTTCCTCCTGGGACCAGTGTCTGGCATACAGTCGGTGCGCCCTAGCTATTAGAAGACTGAGCCGCCCTGACCGGTTTGGCTCAGCAGATAGAGCGTCGGCCTGCGGACTCAAGGGTCCCAGGTTCGATTCCAGTCAAGGGCATGTACCTTGGTTGCGGGCACAACCCCCGTGGGGAGTGTGCAGGAGGCAGCTGATCGATGTTTCTAACTCTATCCCTCTCCCTTCCTCTCTGTAAAAATATCAATAAAATATATTTAAAAAAAAAAAAAAAGACTGAGCCTTCCAAGGACACCCCAGGTTTCACCATGGCTCCATGGCAGGAGAGCCAGGTTCTGGAGGGCTTTCGTGGATCTTAGCCTGTTTGATCTTAGGTCTATCACCCAGCTTCTGCCACCCTGAACCTTGAGCCCCTGAGCCCCTGCCGGCTTCCATGTCAGCAGGCACCTGGGTAGCGTGGTCTGTGGAAGATTGGAGAACAGGGGAGAAAGGGACCAGGATATTCTTGCCCTTTCCTCCTGCTTTGGGCAGCGTCACTGCCAGGAGCCGGTCCATCCTTGCTGTTTCAAGGGACCTGGCATATATGGCATACTGTTCTTAATATGTTTGCTCACCTTCTTGGCACTATGTGTTTTAACCAAGGTCACCTCTCTGAGAAAGGTTGTTTCCCCAGGTAGGGATTTCCCCCTGAAGTTAGGGAGGGAATAAAACCCCTTAACTAAGTGCCAGGCGGGTAGTTAATCACTTTAACTACGAACAATCATGCTTAAGCTACATAATCTTTACTCCCTGGAATGGAGATAAGAAATGCCCTAACCTTTGGAATAGAGATTGATAGGATTGGAATCAACTGGTATAAATACAGATGTAACAAGAAACAGGACACAGAAGCTAGACACAGAACCTACACAGAACCTACACAGAACCTAGACACAGAACCTAGACTCAGAACCTAGACTCAGAACCTAGACTCAGAACCTAGACACAGAACCTAGAGCCAGAACTTCACTGGAGAGAACATGGCAAAAGATCCTGGACAGAAACTGGCCACAGAACCTAGAGACAGAACCTAGCGAGAGAACCTGGCTACAGAACCTGGATAGAACATGGCAAGAGAACCTGACTAGAACATGGCTACAAAACCTGGCTGGAGAACCTAGTGAGGGGACATGGCTACAGAACCTGGCTGGAGAACCTGGAGAACCTGGTTGGAGAACCTAGCAAGAGAACATGGACACAGAACCTGGCTGGAGATCCTGACCAGAACTTCGCTGGAGATCCTAACCAGAACTTGGCTAGAGATCCTGGCTAGGCTGCTGATCAACTGAACGCTGTCTCCGTGTCACTCCTTCTTCGCCGACTCCGTCCACACCTTTGGGGACCCCTGGACCTGCTGGGGTTGGACCCAGCACGTCACCACAGTGGCTACACCCTCTCCCAGGCCCCAGCCCCTGCCTGGCAGCACTCACTATGATTGTGGCCCCTCCAGGCAGCCTGGCCCCCTGGGCTCTCCCTCTGCCCCCCCCCTCCCCCCCGCCCAGGTACTGGCTTCCTGCTGGCGCGCCCCTTTGGGCTGCCTTACCATTCCCTTAGCCCTTTCACCTGTTCCGACATCTTTGTAACAGCTGCCTTCTATTAAATTCCTTCTCTTGAGCTCTTTTCTTAACAGATTCAGATTCAGTCTGAAATGCTTTACTGAGGATTCTGAGCTTCATGCTTTATGGCAGTTGTAGGACACAACTAGAGGGTTTTGAGGCGAAAATGCATATGATCAAAGGGAAAAAATGGGTGTTTTAGGAAGATTAAGTTAGTAAAGGTGGAAAGAATGAACTGGAGGTTCAGGGGGTCCCTAGAAGATTTGTGGATAGCCTTTAGAAGCCTGTTAACACTCTATAACTACATGCAGATTTTTGTGTATATGTGTGTAAGTGGCCCCCTTTTTTTTTTTTTCCTTCTGGGGAGAGAGCCCATACCTTTCATTAGATTCCCTATGGGATTCCAAAATATGTTAAAAACTACTGGGCTAGAAGTAGGAAGACCAGTTCGGAAGCTAAGCAATTCAGTGTGTCAGTCAGGGTCCCAGCAGGAAGTAGAATTCATCGAGATGGTTCGGATGGCAACTTTAAAGAAGGGACTACATTCAGAAGTATGGGCAGGGTTAGGTGAACAAACAAGACATGTGCAGGCACCCAGAGATCAGCCACAGTGGGAAGCTGTTGGCCTCTGAGGACTAAGAGGCAAAAGGGAGGAAAATGGAATGACTTGGCCCAAGACAGCAAGCGCCCTGGGGGAGGGCTTGGTGGAAAAGAAGTGATGGCGGGATTCGCCGCTTCAGAGATGAGGAGTCGAAGCAGGGTGTGAGGAAGGAAGGCCTACTCTGCCTCTGGCCTCCTACCCTCTGATCCGCCACCAACCATTGTCAGTGTCCTCCCCCCCCCCCACTCCCCTCCTGCTCCCCCGCCAAGAGAGCGTGGGCGATGTGTCTGCAGGGCTGGAGCGGGACAGCAAATGTGGGTAAACGGATGGACCGGGCAGAGCAGTGTGAACGGAGAATCACCAACACCCAGAGAACACATTCCTTCGACCTTCCGGAATTGTCCAAGAACGAGTTCCATATAAGTCCCGTTTGGTAGCTCCAGCACCAGCACTTGCTCTCTGATTTCTGGCTTCTGCTTGTTATCAGACTCTCCCACACTAATGTGGGCTTCCCGATAAGGCCAGAGAAAGAGAAGCAAAATACAGAGGAGTTTTGTTGTCGTCGTTAACTTTGTTCTTCTACGCTGCTTACAAGCTCTTTGACCTTGGAAGTCACAAATGTCTCTGAGCCTCCCTCATCCATGAAGTCCAGGGGTTGCATTTGATGTTCCTTGTGATGCCTTCTGGCTTGAAAGCCCTGTGATTCTTCAAGGGGCGTCTTTGGCTTCTTCCCTATGAAGGCGGTTAGTGTTCTGGCCCCTTCCAAACAGGTGAGCAGCCTGCCCTCGCCTGCCGTCACCTGCAGTGGTTTGAAGGCTGGACAAGAGCACGGGTGACAGGCCTTTGTCCCCCCAAGGAACAGACTGCAGCCTATTAGCATTTTATTGACTTTGGCTCTGCCGTGGGCTGTTAGGATTTGCAGTGATAGGATTTCATACACATTCGAGTCGAAGTGTTGCCAAGGCAAAGGGGCACTCATTTTGAAGGTAGGTTTGCACTCCAGTGTGCGCTCCAGGGAGAGACCTAGTAAAAAGGAAACACACCCAGCGGCTGTGCTCGCTGTCCGGGGGGAGGGAGTTGGGAGTATTGCTGAAGGAGCAGCTCTCTTTTGTACGCATTTCAGAGATTTAATTTTACCAGCCGATGCAAATGATCTGTTCCGCACATGTAAAACAAAAGGACAAGAAAATGATCCCTGTGTCAACATCAGGATGTCTGGCTTAAAATCCCATTCAAATAGCTCCCTAAAAATGATCAGACACTGAATACATTATTTTTCTGACTTTGACAAAACCAGTCTGCAACAAAGAAGCAGCCCCATGAGGTTACGGATAAACCAACCACGTTAAAACTTGGGCATTTTCATGTCAGTCACAGATTTTCTTAAGGGCCAAGTCACTGTTTAAGGACTAATGTGTTTGGAGAGGGGAAAAAAATCGCACTGTGTTATTAGGCAGAATCCCCTTTATATACAGGGATTGGTTCAGTTTGACCCTGATTGTGTTGCCTGCTTTATTGTCCTACTTCAAACACGGGGCCCTGGGCATCATCTCAAGGAAAGGCTGATTGAACTGTCGGCCTGACACTTGTCAGCTGTGGATAATACGGGTTTCAGTCCGTCATGCTCACACATAAATGAACCATGACAGAGATAGACTGTTGAATAGAAAAAGCAGTTTTACTGTGGATAACCTTTCTTGAATAAATGCAACAAATAATAAAGTCTGAAAAAGAGGACCATGTACCTCAGGAAAGCAGTGACGTTCGGAACCAACTGGTTATTATCTTTTGGGGCCATCAAAAATGGCCCCTTTATCAAAGCGTGCCATTGAGAGAAAAGGGGAGAGTGCTATGCGCACAATAAACATGATGGCAGTGGAGTCCGTGCAGCCTTCAATATAATATCACATAACAAAACCCACCACAGCTCTCCAGGATGGAGAAAGGAGGCATTGTTTGTGCACCAAATGGAATTCACAATTGTTCTTAGAAAATGGTGGCACACATCTTAATTAAAACAGCAGAGAAAGCATTTGAAACTCTTTATTTCTTGAAAACATTTCTCTCTTTTTAGATATATTAAAAAAACAACCAACAACTCCCAGTAGAAATTGTGGAAACTCTACATTTCAATCAGGATAGTCAAAAGAATGATTTGAATTTACAGGCCTGTAATTGGAACAAATTGGAAACAAAAGAAGAGCTCGTTTAAGCCACGTGATGTGGCTGCAGTGCCGCTGTGTACAGTATGCTGGGGGAAAAAATCGTGTTTCTTTAAAGCAAAGCTAACTCCATGGCAGGCTCCCAGCAATTTGCATAAATGTCTCCACAATGATTTTTTTAAATTTATGGGCCCTAAGTTTCTAATTAAATACTAATTAATACTATCACCAGAATTGTCTCCCATCCCCAGCTCTTCATAGCTTTGTCACTTTGATTAATGCACAGTCATTTATTAACTTATTTAACAAGCCGGGGTGCCTCATGACAAACTAGATTAAATTATCCTCATAACAGTCTCATTACTGAAAAAAAAGGGGAGTTTTAAACTTAATAAAAATTATCCTCAATAATGTTAAAGCTTTTGCACTGTACCCTTAAAAGATAGAAATAGGTTTCTTGTGTGATTTATAATATATGGAGTTGTATAAAGCATTCATTAATAAAATTTATAAGTTCATTTAAGCTTGCACATTACAGTAGTGCTGTAGCCTTGGGTGCTTATTATTTAACTTTTTGCTGTAGTTATGAAGATAATTAATGTCCTGACCAGACAGGGACTAAAATACCCACTAGAATGAGATAATTAGAGACATAAATAATGTTTAGGTTCTTGTGTGCTGCTTTTTAAATTAATTGTTTTGTTTTCCACCCAGACTGATAAAGAAGAACATAAGAGTTTACCAGGGAACTATCCGATGATAGGTGAGATGTTTGTTTCCCAGGAAGGGCAAATGCTGTGAAGCCTCACAGGTTCTGGGCTGGAGGCAGTGGGTGTGCCAGGGTTTTAACTCTTTTAGGGTCAAGTTGGGCCCTCATCGCTCTCTGGCTCCCTCTAGTGCTGGGTCCTGGAGGCAAGCGCACCTTGCAGCGAGGCCTGCTTATTAGCTAAGGCGGGAAGCAGAAGGGGGCGAGTCAGAAAGGAGACCTGGAGGAAGTCTCTTCATGAAGTGCTGGGGTAAGCTTCTGGTCTTAGTCAGACTCCGAGGAGAAGGAGAGCCCCAGAGGAAGCCGGAGGAGCCTCTGGCAGCAAATCTTGCACACGGATGAGGGAGAACACAGGAAGCTGTGGCGCAGGCCCTGCTGGTCTCAAAACAAATATATATATATGTTAAAACGTGTGTAGAATGCAGGCCCTGTGTGGGGCTGTGTGCTACAATAAATATCCAGCATGTTCTGAGCAGGCGTATTCTCTTCTCGGCTTTTCAGTTTCTTGCTAAAATAGCACCCTCGTTCAGGTCCCTCGGTACTCTGACGAGAGGAGAGGAAGTGCAGCTACTGATGGAAACGTGCTTGCTGGGGAGGCTTCCTTTTGGTCGGTGGTGGTGGTGTCCCGAGTCTTTGGGTGGGGCTGCTGGAAGGGGCAGTAGCTCCTTAGTCACAAATAGGGAGCAGACACCCTGTATGGACAACATTTACCACTAACCAAGCCCTTTGACATATGGCATCCCTAGTCCCTCCAGAACCCAAATGAACCCAGAGGGAGGACTGTCACTATGGTTTCCAGGAGTCACCTGATGCTATGGATTCACAAAATGGCTGGTCGGTTACTTCGCCCCTGGGAAGGGCACCTGGCTCTTTTTCTTTCGTTTTCCAATGTTCCAATGTCCTTCTTGCCTTTCTGCATCTCACCTCCATTTCTTCTCTCTCATGCCCTCCATCTCCCTCTCACCTTTTCCTTTTATCCTTGATTCACAGCAGAGATAACAACAGCTTGACTTGTTCACTTACAAAAATAGCTCAGTGTCAGAGCTGCACGGGGACTGGTGCCACGGAAATCTGGGAGGGGAAGAATGGCTCAGAGAATTTTCTTCGGGTTTAGAGTGCTTCATGGTCCTAGTCATCTCCAACTCACACCCCATCCCCGGGAGTGAAGTAAGTGGCAAACATTTCTACCTTTTATAACCCTGGTTTGGCACTGATTAAGATTTCCATCTTTGCAAGCCTATTAGTGGAGACCCATTGGTAGATGGTGGCTTTGGCCAAAAACAGATCAACCTTAGGTCAAATCTCAGCTCCCTGATTTACCGGGCTTCCTCTGGCAACTTTGAGTTCAGCGTAGTAAGTCCCCGCTTGCCAGGTATACTTTTTGGGTAAGCAGGCCACATTAAATTAAGTGGGGCCTCCAGGAACCCTGTGAGGAGAAGTCATAGATGAAGGCACAATAGGTTGTAAGGAGGGGGAGGTCAGTGCAGGGAGGTGAAAGCCCAGTGGGCCTTACTCCTGCTCTGGTCCCTCTATGTGGATGCTGTGATGCTGAGGAGTAGAGGGACAGAGGGAGAGATGGAGGGGGCTGAGGATCAAGGATACATGGAAGGGCAGAAGAGAAGTAACTGGTTTTCAGTGGTTCTCAAACTCTAACGGAGAAAACAATGTTTAAGTGCAGATCCTGGCTCCAGTTCCAGAATTTCTTATTTAATCTGCCTGAGGCCCAGGAATTTGCATTTTTAATAAACCCATAAGTGAGTCTGATGTCGGGGGTTAGCCATGGAGCACTGGTTATGAAATACTCTACCAGGAAGAGAAGATGAAAGAACTGTCAGGAGGCAAGGGAATTGTGCCCAAATCATCCCCCTGAGAAAGTGCTTTAGCTGCCATGTGTCCTGCACACTCTGCTCACCTGGGGATGCATCTCCAGGTGGTGAGCAGGGGCAGGGCAGGTGCAGACTACAAAAGATTCCTTCCTGGCCTGAGTCGAAAGTTGGGCCACCCTCCTGCATGCTTACCCAGGCAACAGTGCCTAACTCCAGGCTGCTCACTCCCCTGCCTGTCTCTGCCCTCTGGTCGCTAAGGATGCAGACGTCAGTGAGGGGGTTAGGAGGTGCCCTGACCGTGGGCTGCTTTCTGCAGTTGGGTAAAGAGTAGATTGTCTGGAGTGGCCCTGTTTCCTGCCTCCATAGCAACCCCCTAGAACAGTCAAGGTGTGAAATGGCTTTAATTAAGCTGCCTCAGGCACACATGATCTCATTCAAGCTGGGGTCCTCTGTGGAATGTGGCTTCTGAAGGTCCAGCTGATTGTTTGGGTCACAGTGGGCAGACAGGTGATGGGAGAACAGGTGATTCTCACATGGCCTCGGAACTAAGCACTGGCCCAGCTGGGACTCTTGACCCACTGGGCTTTCTCTCTGTGCTCTTCATGCCTTTACAACCACGCAGCTGGAGCGATCGAGATGCCATGTGTATATACAACTCAATGTAATAAACACTCGTGGCTCACATGCAAGTGTCTAGCACTGTGCTAGATGCTGGTGATACGAAGATGAAATTTTCTTGCCTGTCCACTTGACTTTGCCCCTTGAGGCTATCAGAGACATTGTCCTCAGGAGAAAGGGTAAGTCCAGGAAGGTTACCTGGGATCCAGCTGGTCCCCCAGCATCATGCCGCCACCCGGGAGAGAAGAGGACTCTTAAGGCTAGATGGGCTCCAGGTTGGTAGAAGAATTCAGGGTTGAGTTCGCAGGGTGAATGTGACAGAGGGAAAAGAGAGTGACAAGGCTGAGGGCCATGGTTCCCAATCTGTGGTCTGCATACCTCTAAGGGCTGGGTAAGATAATCCACTGGGGATGGGCAGAGAATACTGAAGCTCTTACTTTTAAGATCTTGTTATTTATACTATTGCTAGTATATTTTTGTGGTATGTTTTAAAATGAAAAAGTCAGCCCAGGAGTAAAATTTATGCAATGAATGAATGAATGAATGAATGAATGTCAGAGGTATGTGCTCAGTTATTTCTCTTTTTTTCATTGTTGGCTGTGCACTATGAAATAAACTTAGAGACCATTGGTTTAGAATACTGTCAAGGAGTAGTTGACGTTCTGGGCTCTAGGGTCTAGGTGGAAAGGGACAGAAGCGAAATCACGAGGAAGCTTGGAGAAATGGAAAGAATGAGAGATGAAAGGGCTCAAGGTGAGTAAAAGTCGGGTTTAGTGTATTTATGAGAACAAGGTCTCAGGAGAGGAGGAAGTGACCAGAGAGCAGGGAGAATAGCACAGGTGAGACAAAGCTAGGTGGTTCCAAAGTCAAACTTGTGACGGGACACTGGAGGGGACGGAGGGGAGTGAGGGCCAGTCCACATGGATATGAGAGTGTGTGAGTTGATGACAAGCTCTAGGATAGAACTAAGATGGTAAGCAACCAAAATGCCAATAGGAGGTCCTGGGGTGGTGGTGGGCAAGCAGGTGTCATAGGAAGAGAAAGAGGCATCCACATGAAAGTAGAAGAGTATGGTATCTTTGAAAGGTAAGGAGGACACAGATCTTCTCTCTTCAGGCCCAGGGGGTTTTGGAGGAGTGGATGGATGGGAAAGATGGGCATTGCCTGGATGAGGGTGAAGAGAGGCTCAAAGGAAACAGGGAGAGAAGGGACCCCACCCCACCCCCTGGATAAAGTTGAGGGGGGTTACTTGTTGTGGAACAGAGGCTCCAGAGGGCACTGAAAAGGCTCTGGAATGAGGGTACAGTAAGAGTGGGTGTCAGAGGAGAAGATGAGAGCAGGCTGGAGGTGTGCACGTGGGAGGAGAGGGAATACGGCCTGTGCTCAAGGCTTGCCCTTCCGCACTTGGGGTGGGCTGTCCTCCAACATGGTATTTTTGGTGGGTAGTGGAATAAACTTTGTAAGCATAGCTGGAAATCTTTTAAAGGAACATACAGATATTTTTATTCAAAAACACAAAATATGTTATCTGTGGGCATGTACAGTGACAGCCATAAACCATTGTGTATCTTGTCACTTAAAACCTGTAACACATACCCATAACCTTTTCTTAAGTCTTTTTTTCCCCAAGTGGTTTCTAAGGTTATTGGTGAGAAACACAGCGCTGAGCTTCCTGTAGCAGTTCATTAATAGTGATAATGCACTATTTTCGGAGTTAGAAATGCCACCTCCACCCCCTCTGCCAGCGTCCTCCTCCTCTTCAGGATCCTTGTGACAACTTCTGCTCCGTTTCACCCAGTGGCAGCAGCAATGAAGCAGCCTCCTTCCCTCCTTCCTGGTGCCAGTGATGCCCTTTCCACCCTCACCACAAACCTCAACCAACCCCTGAGTGGCTTTGCCTGATGTTCTCTGTGGTCAAGGATCCTTCTCACTGTCATTCTTGGCAAGGTCATTGCAGACAATTTGAATATTTTCAAAAATAATTTCTGTGTCAATTTTTTTTAATTTTTATTAGTTGGATTTTGTGAGTCTAAAGCTGGAACACACTGAAACCAGTCCTAACCACCTAGAAAGATGCCTTCTTCAAAAGAAATTGGAGCCTATTGAGTGCACCTTGGACTCCTTTTCATTCTCTCTGCCTCAGTTGCCCCACCAGCTTCTGCATGGCTCTTGCATATGAATGTTTAACCATATGTTCATTCAATTCTTCTGCTTCATCCTCACTAATAGCTGCCTTTCTTAAATAAGGGTTTCAATTTGTGACTCCTAACCTTTCTCTTTCAAGAGCATAGAGTCATCTTTGGTCTCAATGACCGCTCCTTTTTGAGGCTGAACATCTTCAAGATTTACGGTCAGCCCCTCCTCTCCAAACACCTGCAAAACATTTAAAAATGAGTCAGTTCCAGGGTATAGTTTTCCTTTATTATACCAAATTTATTCATAATACATTATGCAGGTGTTTTGATGAGAATCCAGAAACATCTTGAGACACCATATTTCTCTGAAATGTGAGAATTTAAGACCATTGCTGTTCCAGGACAAGTCTTGTGTATAGAGCTTTTTATTGCATTCATTTGCATCATTTCGTTCAATTCTCAGAACTCTGTCAATTAGCAACAGCTTGATCTTGCAGATGAGATAACAGAACCCAGAGAAAACTCACCCAAAGCTACACACTTCGAAGATTGCAGAGCCAGGGCTAGACCCAGAGTTCTCTCTACCAAGACATTCTGCATTTCAGAATTAAAGACATATCAGATATTAAGATCATTCCTGATTAGGCACATGGCAGGTTAGAGCTGGAAGGGACTCCCTCACCCCCTTATCTAATTCAAACTCCTACATTCGTAGACATTCAGTCGATGTATCTAATTAGAAAAAATGCAAATCATTTGACTGCATACCTATAAATATTATCCCTGGAAAGAAAAGGAACATTTGGTAAATATACAAAATATATGGGGAAAATGTGCATGTTGTCCTTGTGTAGAGGCCGTGTTAATCTTCTCTGTATTGTTCCAATTTTAGTGCACATGCTGGCAAGCAATTTCCAGAATATTTTTAAATGAATATACTGCAATAGAAAATATCAGAGGGTATATCACATACAGTAAAGACAAGTACTATATTGTGAGACTTTCGTGCTAATTGCCTATATGTGTAGACATTGTGGGTCATGGTATAAAATTTGTTTCATGCTATGGATTATGCTAACAGATGTTGAAAAGCCACTGATATAGAGGAAAGAGCATTGGAAAGTGGGTTTAATTACTTGATTCCAGTCATTGCTCTCTCAACAACCACTTGGTGAGCTTGGCCAAGAAGCTTGCCCCCTCAGGGCTTTCCTTTCCTCATCTTTCAAAGGAGCTAGGTGTTTTGAGATCCCTTCCTTTAAGATTGAATTAATCTGGGAATTCTTTCGTGGCATCAATGAAACACAAAAGCCTTCCAAAGGAGGAAAATGGGTGAAGAGAGGGAGCAGGAACAGAAAGACAACTGTGAGGCAGATGCAGTCACCTGACTTTACCTCACAGCAGCTGCTGCCCTGATGCTCATCCTTGTCTTGTTGCTTCTTATCATGCTGGTAGCACCTCAAGATGCTGCTGCCACGAGGGCATGAATGATGACCATGGTTAAATCCAATTTGGAGCCTGTGGACAGCAGTGGAGGTGAGGACTGCCAACACACACACCTGGTACCACACTTGGCACTGCTAGGTGCTCAGAGGCAGTTCTTGATGACAAGCACGATAAGTAGTCCAAGGAAAGGCAATCTAAATAGAACAAGTTGAAATGTAGGAACCATATTCCCTCTACAACCTATGTGGCCCTGAAGCAATTAAGACCTTCCTTAGGAAAAGAATAAAGGAAGGGGAGCAATTTTAGGAAATATGTAATGTGAAATGCTTAGCATGACTCCTTTTCTGGTATCGACTAGTGCTTAGTTTTTTGTAAAGAACAGGGACCTATTATCCTTTTCCACTTGTTTGATGGATAAGATGCAAAGTTAATTTCATGGTGGAGAATCATCCAAGAGGTTGCTTGCTTTCTATTAATATAGAAGACATCTTTGACTTGGGGTGGTGAACACAATACTATATACAGATGATGTATTATGGAATTCTACACCTGAAACCTATATAATATTATTAACTAGTCATTCCAATAAATTCAATGAAAAAGAAAGAAAGACATCTTTGACACTAGCACATAGGATGTGTATATGTACATAGACACAAACACAAGAGCTGACAAATGCATTAAATGCATAAATTATTTATTGGTCCTGGGACAGCATACAATATGACAAGAAATGAGATGTGTCTGTGTGATAGGCATGCACAAGGAGAAAGTGAGGGAGTATTTTTTTCTCCAGATAGACACATAATGCCAGAAAACATTCTGCCTTGGAAGAACAAAAGTACAAAGATGTTCCCACAATTGAAGCTTATAGTTTTGCACGATTGCTTATTATGCATTGCATTTGGAAATAGGGCATGGAGAAGACAATCACCCCTCCCAGTCTGGATCTCTTTAGCATGCTGCAATTTAGCATCACATGCTAGCTAAGATTTAACAAGATGTGTCAATTGGCCAGCAAAAGAACCTGGTTGACATGAGCTGTGTGTGTCAGGAAGTAGATCAAAAGTGGGCTTGGTTGTTGTTGAACACTGTGCTTAAAAAAAGGAAATGAATAATTTAAGTCATTTTAGTACTTGTGGAGGGCACTGAACTGACAGCTCTGGGGCCCAGGGTCTGTCTGCTGCCCAGATGCATCATGGGTATAAACATGGAAGGGACCCCACTCATCCGCACAGATGAGCTTCTTCTAGATACTCCATCCACTCCGGCTGGGCTGAGGAGAAAATGCAGCCTGGCGGTGGGCTTCAGTGCGACCAGGCGGGCAGGAGGCATTGCTGGATTGAGTGGGGATGAGATGCACTTGCTAGACTCTCCCTTTGTGTAGGTGACTGGAGAGATTTAAAAGACGAACACTTTTGTAGTCATGACCCGTCCCCCCCTCCCCCAAGCTGGAGCTGAATCCATGAGCCTGATGTGGGATGTTGATATAGCGACTTCTTCAGTTACTCTGTTTACTTCCAAATGACAAAACCAAAACAAAAATAACTCCAAACAAAGTCCCAACATTGGAAAAAAAAAAAAAGGCTCTCCAGCCCATACTAACCCAGTTATTTTTGGCTGTGGGCTGGGCTGGTGAGATGCTCTTTGGCCGGCTGTCACTGCGCACAGCGTCTGACTGGAATTTTTGTGAGTTGGGAAAGGGATGGTTATATTTGGCCTCTGGAAGGGAAGTTGCTGAGGTAGAGAGGCAGTTTTGGGTCATAGGGTTTGAGCCCATGCCAGCAGGAGGGGAAGCAGCTCACCCATTGTCAGCGAGGAAGCGGGTGGGACAACCCAGCTGAACCCTTTGGCCGGGTCATAGGGGAGGTCTGCGGGGGCACACACCACACCACTGCCCAGGCCAGTGAGGCTCACTGCCTCTGGCTGAGCTGGCCAGGAGGACCAGCATGGGCTCAGCGACATGGCCTGTTTTCCTTCATTTAGCCCACTGCACTCAGTCTGGGCTACCATGTATTGCATTCCTGGAAGTTTCTAAACTTTGTTTACAGTTGTCATTCACATGCCCTGTGTTCACTACTAGATCTTGAGTGCTGTGTTTTACCTTTATGATCCACATAGCTTCCACACACAAAGACCTTTTATAAATCAAACACTAGCTTGCCCACCCCCTTTAAGCTCTGGGTGATGTATATATAAAATAAATTATTAAATCTTCAGTTGTGTTATAAAAAGAATGACACTCGAGTCATGATAGAAAAACAAGATTATTGTTTATGAATGTACCACTAAAATATGCATTTTGTAAGGCTCATTGATTTATTTTCAATTCGAGGGACCACATAAACATACAAAATGGTTCATTAGATATTCATTATACCTCCTTAGCTGTTTTTATTAGATGTGCCCATGGTGCCAATGGCAAGGTTGATGTTTTCAGAGGTTGAGTCAATGCTTGACTCTCATCAATTTCTTATAGGCAGTTTTGGTTTAAGGTATTTTGATGATTTTATAGAAATGTTTTACACCATTAAAAAGCTATAACTTACACTGCGGAGCAGGGCAGGCACACATTAGATGATAAATGGCTTTGGGTAAGAGATTTCAAATTTGTCAAATCTGCATTAAAGAACTATATTTGAAATTGGTTAGAAGGTTGGGTGAATTCTCCAGGTGAAAATGACATTTGTTTTATGGGTCCCTCTGAAACAATTCCCCCAGAGTTTTCATTTCAATAAATCATATCCAAGTTCAGCACTCCAAAAGCAGCCGTGAAGCAAGCACGGGAGGGTTGCAGTAACTGCTTTTCTGTTTCCTCTTTTTTAGGGAAAAGGGCCCCATTTCCTCATCTGTAAAGGAAGTGAGACTAGATGACCTGGAGGTGTGAATCTTTATACCCTCTCATTCATTCATTCATTCATTCATTCATTCATTCCACACTTAGTTATTGAGAAGGTGTGGGCATGTTCTGGCACTAAAGAAACAGCAATATACCAAACCTAGACCTGGTTCTCATGGAGGTGACACCCTAGAAGGAGAAAAATAAGATAATTTCATGAATTGATACACACTCTAAAGTCAGTACAGGAGAGTGTTGTGATGGTAAGTTGTTGAGCAGGTGGCCTCAAGCCTCTTTTAAGAAAAGGTCATTTCAGCCTAGGAAAGGCCACCCGAGCAAACATCTGGAAGAGGAACATTCCAGGAAGAGAGACCAGCCGAGGTTGTGGAGGGCATTGCAATAGTGTGGGCGAGGAAGAAAAAGGCGGAAGTGTCTCCTTTGTGGTTCTTTATCCCCACATCTAGAGCTGTAATACTCTGTTGCACAAAAAATGGATGAGGCCAAGGGGGTAGTGGGAAGTGGGCAGAAGAAAGGGAAACAAGAGGGCAGGGAATGGGGGTTGGGGCGAGGATAGCCACGCCAAGATACGTCGACTAGGCTGCCTGCAGTAATGACTAAGCTGACATCTCAGTGGCTTACCCAAGCTTATGTTTCTTCCCTGCCTTGCCATGGTCTGGGGCAGGTCTGGTGGCTCCTCTCTGAGCAGGGAAGCAGATTCTTGCCATCATGTGTCTCCACCACTTGAAGTCCTTTATCTCCAGCCTCATAAATTGGGAGGGGAGAATGAATAGAAGGCTAGACTGCATGTTTTAGGGGCCAGGGCTGTACTGGCTGTTCGACCATAATCCTGTTCATGATTCTAACTGTAAGGGAGGCTGTGAAACACCATCTTCCTTTGTGCTGAGGGAGGAAGCTTAATTAATGAGCATTGACCCAGTTTTGGCCACAAGAGAGGAAGGAGGGAAAGAGTGGATCCTCCCACTTTCCCTGTATCCTTGAAGACATGTTCCATTTTGGCCAGGAGTGTTGGCAAAGGGGCCAGGATGTAGAGAAACTATCCTCACAATGATGACTTCTCATAATCTCCACACAATACACCCGCCAAACACACACAGATACACTTTAGGCTGAAACTAAGTCATATTACTGCTTGTTAGGAGTCTGGAGGAGAATCCAGGTTTGATGCTAGAGGCTCCTACCTCTTATTGGCTGGCCTTTAAGGCTCCTTCCCATATGAGTTTACTCCATGTTAAACCAACCCTACTGCTCACACCTCAAACCATCTGCTCTAGGCAGGCCCTACTTCTTGCAACTTCCCATCCAACAGAGAACAGACTTCGTCTCCTTTGTTCTCACCATCCTTCTGCAATACCTAGACGACCCTCCTCTCTACCAAATCCTACCAGTGTGGAGCCTTCTTATCTTAACCCAGCTAGTGGAGGACCGGCTGGAATGCAGTTCTGCGCTGTGCCATATGGATATTCCTCGATGTCGGCAGAAGACTCTCTCTGTTATCTTTGCTGAGCCAGGCCTCTCATTGGCTGACTTCAGATTCCGTAGTCGGGGAGGAGCATGACTGTAGGAAGGATAATGTGACCATAGAGCCACACGATGATAGTTTCTAATAATTTGTCCCTCTGTTCCCTTGAGGACACGTGTACCTCTATCAGCCCAACCAAGCCAATCCTTGGTTCCCCAGAGTCACCATGTGTGCCTTCAACCTGACTTGCATGAAGACTAGTTTTATTAGTCACAATTAGTTGCAGGTGCAAAGACTGAGGGCACAACTAACTGTATCTGGAATCACCTCCTCACATATGAAATTAAACACTTGCACACTCAGAATTAGGTTCAAGTGGCTAATTGCACCCGGAAGTAGGTAATTGCAGGTGCAATTAGTTGCAAGTGCCATTTTTCACCCGAGACTAATTGCTCCCAAAGTAAGGAGATAGGGATTGGAAATTCGGCACTGAGTGGATGTGTGGTTATTACAACCACCTGTGATTTTCATAGTCCTCCCCTCTCCACTTAGCGTGTGGTGGCCTCCCTTTGGTCTTTATGAACAGTGAGGTTGCTTAACTCCTGCTGTATATTTGTTCTGTAGCATTCTCTTCTCCAGTTCGGTCTTCTTTCCTTGCCAATCCTCAGGAGTTCTGGAATCCCCGGCTTTTTAAAAAGACGTATGTTCCTCCACTGTTCATTTACACCTACAACCCCTCAGAATATAAGAAATGGTCAATAACTTGGACAGCTTAGTGGGTGGTAACTTCCAATTAGGTCTTGACCACAGTTTTCTGGTGATTGTCATTTGAATGTGATGGATGAAAAGCTCTTTTCCCCACCCATGTGAGGAGGTGATGGACCACTCCATCACACTACCCAGAAACTTGTCTCCACTGGCAGGTTCTCACATCGTTTCTCCTACATCAGTATAGGAGTCCAACCAGAAAAGCGGAAACCACTATAGTTTATTTTTAATATTATAAAATTAAAGCACAATTGGAAAACATACAATGAATTTAAATTCAATAAAACTAGCCAGGGAAACTAAAACTGTTAATGCCACTCCAGAAAGTCGTTGCATCATTTAGGCATTTAAGGTAAGGGGTTGATCACCATTGTTATTTTAACAGAAAGAATTTAATAAAGGAAATGAATGAATCAGGTGTTAGCAGACTGAACTGGCAAAGAAGGAACCCTGAGGTATCTCGGAGATATTAGCTGCAGGAAGCAGCCACCATCTCAAGAGCCTGGGAACAGAGGCCAGAGGCTGGGGTTACCAGCACCTGGAAGCACCTGGGGTTACCAGCACCTTGGAGGAGGGGCCCGTGGAGCTGGAGCACAGGCCTCTGGTAGAGGGCTGCTGCCTGGCTGGCTCTGTCCTTTGCTTGGCAGCTTGGAGGAGGAGCCCACACAGCTGAGACCCAGAACTCTAAGGAGCGGGACATGTCCAGCTGGTTCTGGTGCCTCAGGACCTTGAAGGAGGGACCCTGCAGAGTGGGACCCACAGTTTGAGCAGGGCTACTGCCCAGCTGCCCTGTGGACAACTTGGACAACTGGCTGTTCATGAGAAGGAACAGAATGCCTGCAGGGTGTGCCACGGAGCCTGGGTCTTGCGGCCTTGGGTTGGATCACACCAGGATGGAGCTGCCTTCATAGAAGCAGGGGAAGAGGCAGCTGCAGAGCAGCTCTGAAGGCGGCATGAAAAAGGCGAATTGAGCCCGTGCAGAGCATGTGCATTCAAGTGTGTGTCTTTTCTCTGTGTCCAGCATTTTCCTCCCGTGGCTTTATTGATGTTATCATGAAGAACATGTGTGTGTGTGTGTGTGTGTGTGTGTGTGTGAGAGAGAGAGAGAGAGAGAGAGAGAGAGAGAGAGAGAGAGAGAGAGATGGGGGGGGAAGAGACAGAGACGGAGAAAGGGAGAGAGGGTCTTGACTGTGACAGCGAGTGAAGCCAGGGTGGTCTTCAAGGTGGTAGTTTTAGCAGGTGTCCACAGCCAGCCAGGCCTTGTGACCTGTAGCAGATTCCATTCCTCACAGCTCACCTGCGGGTGCGGCTGGTGGGGGTTCACATCCTCTTTTCTTCCTGCTGCAGAGTTCAGGGTCAGCTATTTTGCTTCCCTGCTTAGTCATTCAGAGGTGGGACGGGATCCCGCTTGCTAAGCTGGTGGCGGCCTCAGCTGCATGCCAATCGGATGGGGTGGTGACTCTTTTGACCTCCCTGTTGAATCTGCTGTGGCTTAGATCCTGCAGTGTGACCACCCCCTGGTAAGGAAGTAGGAGAGATGATGCTGAGGCGAGTGGTGGAGGGGAGGCCTTTGGCTTGGTCAGGGCACCTGGCCCTGAAAGACTCCTGCTGCCAGGCTGTGGGGCCCTGAGGTCTGGCTCTGCTCTCGCGGGAAGGTAGTGTTTACTGCCGAAGGGCCAGCTTCTAATGGATTGCTTTGGCCAGCATTGCCACTAGGCAAGGGGAGCAAACATTCCTTTGCCCTTATCACCGCCCTACTTGGTGGTAACTTGGACTTCTTGGGAGGGGACTTAAATATTAGAAGTTGGGTCCCCTGCCAGCGGTTTGGGCTAAGAAGATACTCTCCCTCCCCCGCCTCCCTCAGGAAAATGAGTAAAACCACATGAAGGAAAACGCTGGAAATAGAAAAATGAAAATAGCAGCGTTAAAAAATCCGACTAACCTAAAATCTGACTAATAGCATTTGAAGGTACTTTCCCCCACGACTCCCCTATGCAAATTGTTTGTTGGTTCGTACATTCACTCATTCCATAAGTATGGCTTGAGTGCCTACTGTTGCCAGCGTCTGCATATGGGATGCTGAACAGGTTATACAGAAGAGCCCCTAGGAAGCTTATATTCCTAGGGGGGAAGCTGGTCAGGTATCTTGTCTGTACAATTTCTTATCCTGTTTTCACTTGTCCATCTGTCTCATGAGCACTTCCCTTGTCATTGTGTCATGTCTGTACCCATTATTCTGATGACTGCTTACCTCTCCCAGTGAATAGATCAGAGTTTATTTAACTACGTCACCACTGTCAGGCATGAAGTCTCTTTTCTGTTTTTCACAGTTTTACATAACGCTGTGATAAATATATTTGTGTGGGCAGATTTTTAAAATACTCACCCGAGGATATGTATTTTATTGATTTTAGAGAGGAAGGGGGAGAGAAAGAGAGGAACATCACTGAGAGAGAAACATCAATTGGTTGCTTCTTGTATGCGCCCTGACCGGGAGATCAAACTCGCAACCTTGCTATGTGCCTGACCAGAAATCGAACCTGTAACCTGTGTGTGTGTGTGTGTGTGTGTGTGTGTGTGTGTGTGTGTGTAAAAACGGGACAGTGCTTCAACCAACTGAGCTACTTGGCCAGGGCCAGATTTTTTTTAAGTTGTATTTTGGGTAACTTCCTCCCTGGTTGTATGTTTCACAGTATCAGGCAGGACTCTTGGTTACAAAGGACAGACCCCAAAACTGGTTAAGCTGAGAAGGAATGTACTGGAAGGCTACCCATCCACTAGCTCACAGAAGTGACAGAGGTGGGGCCAAGCTCAGAAAAGCAACAGGACCTGGGGGTGGGGCAGCAAAAGCATGGCCCAGGCCCGTCCCCAGGAGCCATGGACTATGACCCTGCAGCGCCCCCTCCTCCTGGCCCCAGTGCCTGCTTTCTGCCTCCACAAATATCGTGAGGAAGCTTGGTCCTCCCTGAACCTTTGTCTCACACTCCAGTTTCCCTTGTGATTCCAAGTTTGAGGTCGGAGCTGTGGCCTGGAGGTCGATCACCTACCTGCTTCTCTGACTCTAGGGCGTGGGTGGAGTTCCTCACTCACGAGTGGGAGGTGGGTTTCTCCCCTGCTCCTATAGACAGGGAGAGTGTTGGATCCTGGGTAGGAAAAAGGAAAAACACCCACTACAAACACCTTCTTTACGTATGTGTGAGGAGATGGAGGGCTACCTAGGTAAAAACGCCGTTCGATCTTGCCTGCCAGGGGAGGGCACCAATATTGTTCGGCAGCGTTGGGACACCACCCAGGGGTGCTGGGCACCTCCACCAGCCCCAGGCCACTCAGCACTGGGACCTAGAGAATGTGGGTGGAATTCACACTGGTGAGCTGCATTTTATGCACAAAGAAAGGGGGGCTTGGGGAGGAGCTGCGACTTATCCCGGGTCACACAGCCAGGAAACCGGAGCTACATAGAGGTTCTGAAAGCAGAGAGTTAGAGGGTCACTTGGGCTGGTACTGCTTCCCAGCTTGGGCTGGTACTGCTTCCCAGCTTGGGCTGGTACTGCTTCCCAGCTTGGGCTGGTACTGCTTCCCAGCTTGGGCTGGTGGCTGGTAGAAGGGGTGCCTGAAGCAATCCAGGCTAAGGTCCTTGCAACAAAGGAGCCTTTGAGACAAGTCTTTCTTTGTTTGGCCACCAGACTTTTCCCGGGAGTGATTAAGGCCTGTAGTCCCTTAGATATAAGGCTGGTCTACACTACCTGACAGGAATATAGCAATCCAAGCGAAGGTTTGAAATGCATGAACCCGGGCAGCCTCACTCCCGAACACCAGGGCACGAGCCACAGAGCGAGGTGGCCCTGCCGCTCTTGCCTGTTCAGTTTGTAGGACAACACCCACTGGTCCCATGGGATGGGGTCCTAGTGGTGCTCTCCTGGGCAGTGCCAGGCACAAAGGCTGGCATGCAACTCCTACTGCTGTGGCTGCACGTTCGGGACCTGTGGATGGATGTCTGGCCCGCTGCTGCCCAGAGGAGAAAGGGCACAGCCTTCTGAGGCTTTGGGTGTCAGCACTGCACACCTGCATCCATGTGCCAGTGCCCAGGGCCTCCGCTGTGGTGAGTAACTGCTGTCCTGTTTGTCTAGAGAGATGCTCACTTCTCCTTCCCCACAGGGTCTCAGGAGCCAGGGTTCGAATTGCTGGTGATTGCAGCCACCCTTTGCAATCCGTACCTTTCTGTTAACTCTCTCACCCAGAGAAGAAAAGACAAACCTGACTCTCCCCAGAACTAGGAAATTAGCCTTTCATCAGACTGTGCCACTGGGGACCGTGGGGTCACTGAACAGAAACTCAGTCTCTGCCCACAACGCACTTTCGATGTCTCTCAGGGAGGCTACCACTTGGAGGAGAGAGAGAGGTGCTTTCATTAAAAACAGCACCCACCTGGGGGTGGCTTTGCACGGTGGCTGTGCCCCGGCCCAGACCTGCGTGCTGCCTGTCCCCCGAGCGGCCGCGCTGCTCCTCTGCCTGGCACCGGTAAGATGGAAGTGGAAGGTTGGCACTGATAGAGTTAACCTTTATGGATTCACGTGTTTGTGTGCGCCCTCCAGGACTGGGGACATGAAGTGATTTCTAATTGTGCTGAGACACACGTTTCCATCACATGCGGTGGGTGCGTCACTCCACTACTGAGAACCCAGCACCAGTGTTTCAACAGAGCTTTGGGCTCTCAGTTCCTCTTCACCAAAGGCACCCTCTGAGGGCATCTTCCTGCTTCAGTGATATGGGGAACTGGGGGAGTCGGGATTGTCCCTGGCAGAGGCCTCTGGCGTAGGCGGCGAAGGCCCTGGTATCTCAGGCTCAGCCTCCAGCGCTTCCCCTCGTGCTCATGTCCCTCGTGGGGCCCTCAGCCTGGGCTCAGGCTCCTTCAGGCTCAGCTGACCTGAAAGCAGGTGCCTCAGGTGGAGCAGTCCTCCTGGCTGGTGCACGCCGTGCGGGGCTGCAGTGTCTGCCAAGAATTTAAAACCAATAATAAAATCGACTGTAAGTCAGTCTGCTTTTTATTATCCCCATGCTGGCAATTCTAAACAATGTCAGTGATAAAATACTCCTTCCCCCAAATCTTTTGTTGGTCCACATTCTAAACAATCGCTGAGGTGACTTTTGAATTTTAATTGCATATGTTCATATGTATGTGTGTGTGTGTATACACTTCAAATGAACATATTTTACTACTTATCCTTTAATAAATATCATATCCTACATGCAAGTTAATTAGGAGAACCCCCAGTAAGAAGAGTGCTGGATGGTTCCATCTGGCTCTCAGCACACGTGGAGCCTCCAGCCCATGGTGCCAGGTATTCCTGCATGAAGACAATAGGCAAATGATGGCAGCACAGTGATTGCAAAGCGCAGAAACAAAACCTGAGCCCATTCAATTCTGTGCTTCTAGGTGATGACTTGGCATTTTAATTTCTGTTTAAAATTTCGTAAATGCAAATTTTAATTCATACATGAAGTATTTGACTGAATTCATATAATATTTTTAAAATAGAAATTTATTCTTTTTAAATGACTATTTTAAAACGAATGAACTAATGAGAATAATAAAAATAATTACTGAGTCTTAAATGATTATCACTGAAAATGATCTTGTCACATAGTGGAGGGTGTTAAAAAAACGATCCCCTTTGGGCATCAAATATGCTAGGTCCTCCGCTGCCTGTGCTGATTCAGACGACAGGGATCACTCTGCTGGCTGACGCAGGAGGGGATTAACCATCGGGCATGAAGTGATTTACAAATACTCTGAAGCAGGCTTTCCTCAGAACCCCCAGAAGGAGCCCCAGCTTTCGGAATTACTCCGGCTCTGCGCTCCCACCTGCCCCTGCAGAGCCCACTGCCTCTGCCATGATCAGGGCCAGCCAAGTAGAGACTGCGTGCCTGGCCTCGCACCCGACCCAGCTGGGCTTCACATGCAGGTCTTGCTCCAGTGCACCGGATCGGTGGAACCTCATCTCATCTGGATGCCTACTTGCAAAGGAGGACGGGAAACTTAGTTTTCACACGGTGTCTGCAGTGTAGGGTGGTCCCCTGGAGAAGCTTAGACTGGAGGTTGAGCAAGCCAGTGCCCAGCATCCTCCACGTGTACCCAGCCAGGTCTCTCCATGTCACCTGCATTTGGTCTCTGAGGGATAAGGACCCTCCTCGTTTGGCTGACAGGGTCTGACCCATGCTGACTTCTGGGTTAAATGGTGGGCTCTGGAGTCAGACGTTTCCAGCGGACCCATTTTTGTGCTGTGCCCCTTCTCCTCCCTCCACAGGGATCTTCTCTGCCTGGGCACTTTGGCATGGCTCTCCTGGCTGGCACACTGTGAGTGCTCTCTCGAAATCTTCTCTACATCAACTCACGAATACCCTCGGGGTAAGAGTGGCTCCCAAACACCCACAGCTCTCCACGATGCCTCCCCTAGACACCACCCCACTAAAGTACATGTGTTTTCAATCATCATTAGAATTCTTTTATGATAACTTCTTTCAGGGATTCTTTTCAATACACATTTGCATATTAAATGCAATCTTGTCCTCAAGGAGTTTTCACTATCGTTCTTATAACATTAAAAATATTCTAATTTGCATCTGTACTTTGCCCCGAAACCTCAGCTCTCCTAGTGGGGGCAGAGGGTGGTTGTGGGTGATGTTGGAACTGAGGAGTAGGTCCCATGATGACTGCCTGGAGGGTGACACTGCAAAGAGCAGCGGGATGGGGCCTTGAACCCAGCATCCATCCTGTACCCGGGGAGGCAGGGCCTGCCAGGCAGTCACAGATGCTGAATGGTGCTCTGCTCACAAGGCCGGGAGGAAAGAGCCATGGCATTCTGCATCCAAAGACTGAATTTCTTTATTGCTGAGTGGTAATAGCTGTGTGACCATAGACCATACCTCTCAGGGATCTTGCTGATGACGATGGTACTTCTTACTTCTGGGAGGTGGGACTGGCCAGGGGGTGTCCCAGAGGGAAGCAGGATTTGGAATACTTCCTCCTGGATCACCTCTGGGGGAGATCTCTGAGAGCACAGATGATCAGCATGGCAGGCTGATTCTGTGCCCTCTCCCTCCCGGCCCCAACCTCCCCAGGACACTCATAAATGTGCCCACAGTCTTGAGAACATGGAGTGGAGCTGAGGTTTCCTTCCCCTACCCCGTGACCCACACACGTTCACACCAGTCTGCAGCTTCCTGGCGGCCTGCACTTCATTTTACTTCCAGTAATGGGGACAGAAAGCTTGACCCATTACCAATACCTTCACTAAATACAGGAAGTCTCAGTTTCTCATTTCTTATATTTTAAAATAAAAATTGTATATATTTAGGTGTACAACATGATTATTTGATATACATATGTACTGAAATAATTATTACAGTCATTATGGAACATGGCTTCCCCCCTCCTCCCCCCCAGAATCCATGTTCTTGGGAAAGCATAGTTTTTCCCGGTGTCCTAAAGGACATGCCTGCTATGTCTCCAATTTTATATAGAGGAAACACATATGTTTAGTTCATGTATATATTTATTTGTATGTAATCCATACATGTATATGCTTATGTGTACACACACACACACACACACACACATTATTTATTCCTGGTTCTCATTTACCAACCAACTAGGAAGTCTCTCCAGAGGAGGACATGGCCAAGATCAGGCTCTTCTTCAAAGATACAGTGAATTCCAACCAGCACATTAAGATTCTCAAGTTAAGAGCACATTGTGAAATGTGAATTGATGTGACACAGTCAAGCAAAATGACCTCTGGGCTTGGGAGGTTGGCGCTTGTAGGAAGAGGCCAAAGTGTGCATCTTAATCTTGATTTCCTTTGGGAATTTTTCCTCCATTGTGTTCCTGACTCTGATTATGTTCTTGTGCAATGAAAATAGTCTAGTCTCCTGGGTTGGGCAGTCTTTTTTCTCTCTCTTTCTTTCTTTTCTTTCTAAACGTTGTTTAATAAACACAAACAAGTTGTTATTTTTATTTTATTTTTTGATCAGCTACTGTTTTGTTTCTGAGTTGTAAGCTTGCATGGGTGCACAAAATCCCATCCCATTAGGAGAAAAAGGATTGGATTTAAAATCTGGCTTACTGTGTAAATGATTTAAGGTACAGGGACCTCAACTGTTCAACCAGAAAACCAAAGTTTACCCTTCAGAGTTCGACCTTAAAATGGCACGAACAATCCAACAGGTAAGCACCGAGGTCTTCCTTTATAGCCACAATCTCAGGATATTACGAAGCCTTTAGCCTTAAGAAAATTTCAGTCAGGATTTGTGTTTAACATCAAGCTTATCTTTTTCTTGGTTTTAAATGTATAGTAAAAACTGGGTAAGCTGGGTAATAACCAAGGTTATGAATTCTAATATAGGGTTTGTCTCTCTATCTCTTTTCCCTGTCAATACATGATTTGGAAGCATCTATGCTGCTTATTATCATAGCTGTTTTGGGGGATCTTGGAACAAAAAATAGTGTTTAGGGTATCCATCCATCTCCACATCTGGACTTTGTTCAGGCCCTCCCTAAGTTCTTTGAATTTCTTTGGCTATGTACTTCAGTGAACTGCAAACAAACAGATCATTTTCCTGATGGTGATAAGGCGGTAATAGACTTTACTTCATTGCCTAGTGCCCTTCAGATACGCTTCCTACAAAACTCAGCAGAACAAATATAGTTACTGAATTTGGTTACTGGTACACAATGAAATAATAGCTAAATAACATAGTTACATGGTCATAATATAGTTAAATCATGCAGCAAGTTGCACACAATAGAAAATGCAGTTAGGCGGAGAGAATGAAATTAAGGGTTAGAGGTAAAAGAGAGGCTGTATCTTTAGATGTGATTTAAAATGAAAAGCAGACACCCTCCAAGGACATAGAAAGATGTCACCAGATGATGTCCAAGGAAGTGGCTTCTCTTATCAGTAAAGCAAGACTAGGTAAGGACAGTGGGAAGGGCATGTTCAATTGGATATATCTTATGTATCCCTTCCTTTCTACTTCCATGGCAGTCATCCGGATTGAGTCCTTAGTACCTCTTTCCTGGTCCTCACCATTGTTAAATGGGTCATCTGATTGATCTCACAATTGTCAAAAGAATTGTCCTTTCATACCATTCTCTGATTATATCATTATCTGTCCCACATTCTCTAGAGCAGTGGTTCTCAACCTGTGGGTCGTGACCCCTTTGGGGGTTGAACGACCCTTTCACAGGGGTCGCCTAAGACTATCGGAAAACACATATATAATTACATATTGTTTTTGTGATTAATCACTATGCTTTATGTTCAATTTGTAACAATGAAATTGGTTAGGAACTGTATTAAAGGGTTGTGGCATTAGGAAGGTTGAGAACCACTGCTCTAGAGCTTCTTACTTGTTGAAGTAGAGTAGGTAGCAATTTCTTAGCTTGGTCTTCAAGGCTTTGACATAGTCTTTGTTCTAGCCTTACAATGCAAAGCATGTACCAACACATCAGCATCACCCGGGATCTTGTAAGAAATGCAGCACCTCAGGCTCACTGAATAAGAATCTGCATTTTAACAAGCTTCTCGGGTGATTCACATGCACAGGAAGTTTGGGAAGCACTGCTGTGGCCAAAACAAAATACTCAAAATATACTCTCTGTTTTTGGCTTTTACTTGTAGTTAACTCCACGTGTACTTCATTTTTGCCCACACACAGGACCTTTTTGTCTCAAATGTAACCTCCTCCAGGGAGCCTTTCCCACTTGTCCCGTGGACCAGGCAGATCGACCTTCAGAATGCCTGCCAAGCCCTTTACAAAGTGAACTGCCTCTACTGAAGGGACAGCTTTATTGATAGCCCATAACCTGGTCCTCTTGGCCATAGAGAATTGGTCCATGGTTGGGTAATTGGCACTTGAGTAGTCTATCCATGGCTGGCCAGTAACCCAGAGTGTGGCCACATGAAATATGAGTAGGAACAATTGAATTCTCTCCTTTTCAGAAATTCAAACGAAGGCCATAGTGATTGCTAAAACTACACATGAGGAGATAGTCAAGATCATGAGTGGTCATGTGCAAACCATGGTTATGAGGAAACAGAAACTTTCAGTAAGACAAGTCAGTAGAGACAGGAGGATGGAACAGAACTGGCAATGTGGTGGAGATGGCATAAGAGAGATGGAGTGAATAATGCGTCCCCAGACCTGCCCAAGTTCCTGATGACTGTCCTATGCCAGGTCCTGGGTTCATATAGTAACCCCCATAACTTAAGTCTCTGTTCCTTGCAACTGAAATAGCCACTTTGGAGCCCCCAAATCGGTGGTTCTCAACCTTGGCTGCACACTAGAATCACCTGGGAATGAGGCCCAGAAATCAGGATTTTAAAAAGATTCCCAGGTGATTCTAATGTGCAGCCAAGGTTGAGAACCACTGCCCCAAATGGAGCTGTTGGCTCCATCTCTAGACTTCTCTTGGAGACAGTGTTCCTGTTTCCCAGCCTTGCATTATAACACCCATGATGCTATAAACACCAGCTATTAGCAACTTGTGATAAGATGTGTCCTTATTTTTTAGCATCTAACAAGGTGCATGCTAAAAGTAGTAATAGGATCCACTCAACCTGAATTCCAGGGAAGCAAAAGCATTACAGTGAAGAGATCAGGGAAGGAAGGTGATAGGGTCTATCATTCAAAAGGGCAACTGAACTGAGAATGGCCAGCATTTAGTTGAAGTCTTTGGTGTACGGTACCAACCAGGCCAAAGAGCAAGCCACAAGCTGTTCAGTGTCATAGCAGCAAAGTTAGTAATTCCCATCTCTCAGGAGCCTGATCTCAGCTGACGCTATTTTATCAGTAAAATAATTTCTTGTAGTGAGTTGAATGTACCAAACACATGTTTCCAGCTGGTCAGCAATCTTCCCTCTTAACCTTAATCAGCTCCAGGCTGTTCCTACAGATCACAGGACAAATGATGTTTGGAGAATGATGAGTCTCTGCAAATAGAAGGAGGCAGCTTCACTGCTTATATTTGGAGTGCTGCCTCCCACTGAGGGTCATTGTGGGTCTGTTATGTGTGTGTACAAAGAGAAATGGTTCTCTTTCTCTTTCTTTCTCTCTCTCTCTCTCTCTCTCTCTCTCTCTCTCTCTCTCTCTCTCTCCCCTACCCCCCCCCCCCCGTGTGTGTGTGTGTGTGTGTGTGTGTGTGTGTGTGTGTGTGTGTTTTAGTGTGGGAGATCAAGCTGAATCTGAAAAGTGTCATTATGGCCTTTGGAAAGAGGGCAGGGAGGGGGTCCTAATTTTACAAGTAGATGAGGATTTTTTTCCTCTCTCAACTCCCTCTTGGAGAATATCACGCTCCAAATCTGGAGGTTTCATCTGTTTTTCAGCTGGAAGCTTCTTCTTTAATGGCTTTGTGACTCACAGGGCCCGGGTGATGGTTGCTTTTTCTGTGTATAGAACTATAATCCTTCTCAATTATCAAAGACATAAATTACTATTATTTCCTTACCAGATCGAACATCTCGCTTAAATATGTGAAAGAAAAATTGTTGGTTGTCTGGTGAATTTTCCTCTTGGAAAAACTGCCTATTCTTAATCTACAAGTTCAATGAAAGTTCAAAAGTTTATCAGTGCAAACTCTATATTCTAATAATTCATCAACCAGCTTCCACATCCACATTAGGAGGCTCTGAGTTGAGATGTTTTTGTCTTCTCTCCCATGTGAAAGTAATCAAACAGCACATTTCCTGGGCATATCACAAATACCTATTGATCATAATCAGAGCGCAGATGGTATAAGAGCTTGGCTGACACACAGACCCTCATGTCAATCACAGGAACAAATTGATTTTGATGGCCCAGCCACGATTCTCCTACCCCAGCAGAATTCTATTCACTGCTGCTGCTGGAGAATTTTGAGCAGACAGCATTTCTGAAGGAGTGTCATAGTCCAAAGTTATTGTAGAGGTAAACTTGATTACTGAGAAAATGGTGATTTTAACGTACTTCATACTTACCTTTACCACAGAAGGTCAATACCTTTCTCCAATGTTGAAGGAGCTCTCATCACTTTAAAATTTATCCTGATTTATGTCTGCTAATTAGGGAAAAGGAAAATCCCAATTTGCATTTTTCTATGACAGTATAAAGTGCCATTAATACTTTACTCCGACTGGGATTTGTTTTCTTACTCACTTTTTTAATTAATAATTTTTATTGACAAAACTAAAGAGCTTACATTGTGCTATCATTCTTTCCCTTATGATGGGTATAGATGTGCATGCTGGAGAATAATAGAGGAAGAGAGGGCTCATACCCCAAAATATTATTATAAGCATTAACATCCTCCTTGAGAGCCAGATAAGAAAGGTCCTTCTTTGATACTATCCATTACTATCTATTACTTTACTGCTTCATACATCAAGACTGTGAGGACAAGTTCAATAGGAAACTGGTCTGACTCAATGAGGGGAGAGTTCAGGATGTAAATGATAAATGACTAAGACACCAAGTGATTCTGTTTTTATTCCAGTCCCCAGCTCTAGGCTGGCATTTTTTCTATGTGGTCCTTCTTTCTTGTCACTTAGCCATCCTATACCTTTTTCTTGAATTGTTCCCCACCTATGCTCTCTCACTCATGGGGGAGTTATAGGGAAGGACTAGGTGACTATGCTTTTACTTTTTATTAAACATCTAAGCCTGTTCTCTAGCCATACTTGATTGTACTAAAAGTAGATATTTGACTCAAGGGGAACCAATCCATAGACTGATCCAATCCAATCAGATGCCTTCTCTCCAAAATTCAAGTTAAGAGATACAGAATCTGTAATCAGATAATGTTGGGTGCTTGGAAGCAAAGGCATAAAGGTCATGCAGGAATCAAAGACTGGGCAAGCCTGGGACAGCCATTTTTGGCCATGTGTATTCTGATGAGTCTACAGAGAAAGCTCATCTGTGAAGACAAGCAAGAGATCAAAGCTGTCACTGAGATGAGTGATTTCAGGCCCCTGTCAGGGACAGAGAGGATAACCCTGGCTTTGGGCTTTGCAGTGTCAGATTTGTCAAACTCCCTGTGGCCCAACTCCCCTATTCTCTTGTCCCAGGATGCTCTTATGCTTTCCTGTTGTGCTTCTGAGTAGATCCTTGTTTTTCTTAAACTGGCTCGAATGAATTTCTGTTCTTCACAACTGAATATGCATTGACCAGAATGTATCCTGTTAGAGAGATTCAGATGGGGGATTTTAGTCTCCTTCACCTACCTCGTCCAATGCTTGGGAACTCTAGAAAGTCCTAGTGTTCTCTTTTGTCTAGCTCAGTGGTCGGCAAACTCATTAGTCAACAGAGCCAAATATCAACAGTACAACGATTGAAATTTCTTTTGAGAGCCAATTTTTTTAAACTTAAACTATATAGGTAGGTACATTGTTATTAACTTAATTAGGGTACTCCTAAGGCTTAGGAAGAGCCACACTCAAGGGGTCAAAGAGCCACATGTGGCTCACGAGCCGCAGTTTGCCGACCACGGGTCTACCTGAATGGAGTTCCACAAGAGAGGATATGCCATAAGAAAAGTATTATTCTATAAATATTCAAATCTTTTAACCTCACCTAAAAGCTTTCTATACTCAACACTGCCTCTCACCCTGATGATTGCTCCCACTTTTGGGCATTTATCATCTACTTAAACCATTCTGCTTTATTCATTGCTCCCTATGGTAGGTTAAAGTTGGTATACACTGGCCAAAGCAGGTTTGGCTCAGTGGATAGAGCGTCGGCCTGCAGACTGAAAGGTCCCAGGTTCGATTCCGGTCAAGGGCATGTACCTGGGTTGCGGGCACTTCCCCAGTGGGGGATGTGCAGGAGGCAGCTGATCGATGTTTCTCTCTCATCGATGTTTCTAACTCTCTATCTCTCTCCCTTCCTCTCTGTAAAAAATCAATAAAATATATTTAAAAAAAAAAAAGTTGGTATACACTGAGTGGCCAGATTATTATGACCACCCCATCAGTACTTCGTTGGGCCACCTTTTGCCTTCAATACTGCGGTGATTCTTCTTGCCATTGACTCCACGAGATGTTGAAAGGTGATGGGAGGAATCTGACACCATGCCTGATGAATAGCATTGTCCAGTTCTGTGAGATTTGATGGTTGTGGAACCAGCTGCCTGATGGCTTTTTTAACTTCGTCCCACAAATGCTCAATTGGATTGAGATCTGGTGATTGTGGGGGCCACCTAAGCAAGGTAAAATCTCCCTCATGTTCTTGAAACCACTCATGCACAATACGAGCACTGTGGCATGGCACATTGTCTTGTTGGAAGAAGCCATCTCCATTGGGATACGCCATCAACATGATAGAATGAACTTGATCAGCAACGATACTTAGGTATGTTGTGCTATTCAGACGTTGTTCCACATGAATTAAAGGGCCCAAATCATGCCAGGAAAACATGCCCCAAACCATAACACTGCCCCCACCAGCTTAAAGGGTTGTACTCATGCATGTGGGGTGCATGCTTTCATGCTGTTTCCGCCAAATTCTCACTCTGCCATCTGCATGATGCAACTGGAAACATGATTCGTCGGACCACATGACTTTTTTCCAATGCTTGACTGTCCAATCCTTGTGTTCCTGTGTGAATTGGAGACGTTTTATCTTGGTAACTGCAGACAGCAAAGGTGTTCGAACAGGCCTTCGGCTTCCATATCCCATACGATGCAGTGTATGGCTAATTTGCCTACAAACATCAGGTGGTTATAATAATCTGGCCACTCAGTGTATAATCATTGTGATTTTTTTCCATTGAGATTTGGCATTTAATTCCCATTCCCTGATTATGGCCTGGCTTTTGTTATCTGCCTTACAAACAGAATGTGGTGGAAGTGATGTCTAGGTCTTCCAAAGTCAGGTCATAAGAAGCCTTGAAACTTCAGGCTGTGCCCCTGAAAACACTTTCTTGGACTTGAAGAAATCCTACTACTCTGAGGCTGCCATGCTGAGGAGCCCAGGTTAAGGTGAGGAGATGGTAGGGAGAGAGACAGGCAGGCCAAGGACTCTAAGCGTCAGTTATGAGTGAAGAAGCAGTCTTGGAAATGGACCCTCCAGCATCAGCTGACACCATATATATCAGAGATAAACTACCCAGTGGAGCCCTTCCTGAACTGTGAGCAAAACAAAATGTTAGTTTTAAACCACTAAGTTTTGGGGTTGTTTGTTACACACCAGTGGATAGCCAGAATATTCTGAGCCATCTCAGGGCTTCACCAGCCTCCTTGCCTTTCCTGATATTATTCCCTGGCCCAAGGAACCCTCTTCCTTCCCCTCCACCTCTATATTCTTTGGTTATCAGGACAAGCTTCTGCTTTTCCCAAAGGGCTTCTCGGATTACTCATCTCTTCTGTGGCATGTTTGGCCAAAGCCATTCTTACTGTAGAACCCTTTGCTTAGTCCTATGTGCCTACGTTTTTTTCATTGTCATGTCCTAACTTTCCAAGGGCAGAGCCTAGTCCTCGCTCCTCTTTTCTGATCCCTCTGCCCCTCAACAGAATCCTATATAGAAGGGATTAAACATATGTCGAGTCTCTTAAATGTTCTCATCTTGAGACTAAATAGCCCTAATTACCTTAACCAAATTTATACTGGTACTACTTGGAAAATATCTTCAATTATACATTTCTGATTAGGGATTTAAACTGAGAAGGTTTTCCTACTTTTTTATTTCTCAGATTGTGTGTAGACTTTAGACTTTGGGGTGATTGGGAAAAAACTCCAAGGCACACAGAAAGAAGTCTCATGCAGCATAAATAATGGGCAGAATCAAGCAACATACTCCAAGTTTGCTTGTCAACATATGCCTATAACATTTATGGGAGGTCAGGGTCAAACTCTGTTTATAGTTCTGCCCTTGCCAGAGTGAGTGAGTGTCTTTTAACCACATCACCTCTTTCTAAAACCTGTTTTGTTTGGCCTTCTACCAGCCCACCAAAATGAACTTTCCCATGTTCCCAGGACTTTTTTTTTTTTTAATTTCCATGTACCCTTTGTTTTCCCTTTCACGTGCACCATTCTTCTTTGCAGTGTTCAGAAAACTCATTAGCAGAGTAAACATGTATTACTCCGAATTGTCCCTCACTGGGGTAGGATAGACAGAATTCAAGCAGAATGTTGGCCTACCACCCAAGAATTTGACCACTGAAGTTTACTTCTCTTCAATCAAATTCAGGTCACATCTTCCTGTAGTTTTCTATTGAAGTAATTAATTAAGCCCTTATCTTCAAATTTCAAAGGATCACTGTTTCCTTTTCTGCAAATATCCATTTCCCCTTTAATTCCTGGTGTGTGCTTGTCTATTCTTGTATGCGTAGCATTCACTTGTCAAATCATCTGCTGTTAGACTTTCCCATTTTTCTTAATCCAACAATCACAAAATCAGCAACGTGATAGCAGGCGAACCAAATTGAGAGACCGAGATATTTTTTAATGCTGCAAAAGAAAAAGAAAGGGCACATTCTGCTCCCTAAAGAATTCTGTTTTAAGTGAAGTTATTGCCCTTCTCCCTAGCAATGGCAACTGCATGAATTCTAACTTTACCCAGTGCTCAGGCACACGGGATAGAGGGGAACATTAGCCACATTCTAGTCATGTTCATAGGTCGTGACTAAGACAAATAGATTTTTTGAGAGACATTGATGTGGGTGTATTCTGAGTGGGAGGAATTTCATGTTCCAGTCTCCCTGACGAACACCTAGGGTACAGAGACTCCGGGAAGTCTGTGCTTGACTCCCTTTAAAGGAGAATATGACTGAGGTCACAGTGTGATAAATCTCTGACACAACTCAACTGTGAAGGCACAGGGATCTGAACAGAGGGGGCAAAACAAACCGAAGTGAAAAGTTCAAATGCATGAGTGGTATTCATACAAGTAAGAGGCAATTATTGGGAGTTATTAAAGGGTAGTTTTCACAGAGGAGGTGGCTAATCACCCACACTTCAAACAGGAATGTGCCTTGGCTTGCTCCTTCCTATTGTCAGTTATAACACTGGGAACAGTTATAGCAGAGGGAATGCTGCACGGTGATGGAGAAAACCCCTTATTTTAATCACATTGTATAAGAACTGGAAAGACAATATGAAAAGGCTGGTCAAGGAAGCTGCGTTTGAACAAGTGTTTTTGATTAAGGTTTGTGTTGGCCCAGAAGTCCCCGTTAAGTTCCTTTTTATTGAATAATTTCCCTTTGATCCTTGAGTAACTAAAAGAAAACCCAGCACTTGACATTAACCTGGGACTTAGAGCCCTGTCTGAGATCTCATCTTCTCCTCTTGTTCTCTATCTGTTGGGAATGATGCAAAAAACAATTTTTAAATCATTGAACAATTAAATCATCGAACAACACTAAAATAGGAACAAATGGGAACAAAATAAAAAGGAAAAGGATGCCAAATTCGAGAGAGAGAGAGAGAGAGAGAGAGAGAGAGAGAGAGAGAGAGACCCAAGAAAGCAAAGATGATTTAAACAACTCTGAGAGTGTTTTTAAAAACCATATCAGTGCAATTTCCCTGAATTCCCAGTTTCCGTATTTAAATGTCTGATCAGTCATTCAATTCCAATGCAGACGTGATGTTTGAAGGCCACTTTGTAATGGTTTTACCCTGGTTCAGATTATTTGCAATCCAGGGGGAAAATGTGCATTCTGTACAAAAGCAAATAGAAAACATATCTGAGCACAAATCAAAAGAATGATTACCAGACTCTACGCTCTGTACCCATTACTGGGTCCCCAAGGCTCTCGTTCTGTTTGTCTTGGCACTTTTTCTTTAGCTGCATTTGGTGGGCCTGGGTGGGAAAAACACCACTACCACCCCCAAAACCCTCAGCAGAGAATGAGGGCAGGGAAAATGGATAACCTACAAGGATGCAACATCCTTCAAGAACGTGGTGCTCCAAAACTCGATTGTGGGGAAAGCTGTCTGGGGAGGCCTCCCAAGGTTCCCACGGAGGTCTTTGCTGAGTGTGTGTTAGGAAGTGCCTGACCATCTGCGGGAAGGGCAACCCTGTAGTCATTTCAATCTCTAGCAAGCTCCCAAATCAGTGGCTGATGAAAAATGGCATTTGCACAAAGTGGAGAGAATAAAGCATTGTTTCTATAACACATTATGCTTTGCACTGCTCAGGAGACAACATTTCATATCCTATAAGAAGAATTATCTTTACAGCTTACTGTGTATGGTAGAAAAGTTGCAATGTGCCTTTAAAAAGAGCTGTCTCCGGAAACACTTAGTCTCTCCCAGTCCCCACTGACAGAATAGGCTGTGTTTATAAGCAAATCCATTCAACCCCTTAATGATGACCTAGAATAAACATCTGACATACACTGGCTTTCAAGCTCTCCTGTGTTTAGGCATGAATTGTTCATTTCTGTGCCTTTTGTATCCAGTCTGAAGGAAAGACAAATGATACAAGGGATGATTTACATTATCAATGGAGGCAGAGGTTATGCCTGTGTTTATCTGATCCTCCTTTATTGTATAACAAATGGTGAGATAACCAGCCTGGTGCACAATGACCATTCAGTGTGAGCCACCCACCCACCTCATTTCCATGTTGACTTTAATTTTAAAATATATTAAAGAGACAGGCCCTTGAATTGCTAGGCTCCTTTGGTTCAGGCAAGTATGTAGGAAAGGGATGGGTTTCTCATTAAGGGTCAGGCTTCCTTTCCATTAAGCTGCAAGGATATTGCTACTGGGCCATTTCTCTCTAATTGCAGGAGGGGAATCACTAGTCAACTTTATGAGACAGTGTGGGTGCCCCGCTCAGGTGGACTCTGCATTCTCAGCAGAGCCCTGGAAATTTGTAACAAATCCACCTAGCATCAGAAAAAACAAACAAACCATTGGGACCACGCATGTGCCGGGAGGATAGATAAGTTTGCTTTTCCTTTCAGTAAGTTTATAAGAAAAATCAAGTCATCCCATGAACTATCAGTCTGGCCTGGATGAGTACTTCATGAAACCAACCATAGGCCTCCAGGACAACCTGTGCCACATTTGAACAGAATGCCCTGAGACTGAATGTCTTTAAATATCTTCTCTGGAACAGAACTACTAATTCTTGTAGTAGAAATTGATCTCTGAGGGAAGAAATGCTTCTTGGCTGTCAAAGACTTGCCAGTCATCAAAATGGCCTCAGCCTCCGCTGCAGATGATGCCTGTGGAGATGACGCTGGTGGTAACGACAGTCGTGGTGAAAGACATGCTCACCCAGAAACCATGGCTTTGCTCTACAGTCTTCTCAGTCAAGAGCAACCAAGAGCAACTGGGTTTTGATCCAGTTCCTTCAACAAACCAAATAAACAACAATAAAACAGAAGCTATCATTGATTCCTCTTTTTTTTCCACCTCTGTATCCAATTCATCAATGAGTATTGCCAGTTCTGTTTTCAAAAACACATCCAGAATCTGGCTCTGGTCAGGTAGCTCAGTTGGTTAGGGCATCGTCCCAATATGCCAAGGTTTGGTCAAATCAATGATATTCTCTCTCTCTCTCTCTCTCTCCCCCCTCTCTCATCAATAAATAAAAACTAAACACACACACACACACACACACACACACACATATCCAGTGCTGCCATCACAGTCCGGTCCGTTGCCATCTTGGATCATAACTTCGGTAGCTGCCTCTCATCCCATCTTCTTGCTTCCACTATTGCCCCCCTCCCCGCCCCCGCCGTTGTCTTTCCTCAGCACAGCACAAGAGTTATCCTACTAAAACAGATATCGTGTCACTTCTCCACTTAAAATCCTCCAAAATCTTTCCAGTGCATTAGAACAGAAGGCCTCACTCTGGCCTCCTGGGGCTTCCAGGACTGACCCTTGCCTGCTTCCCGGCCTGGTCTCCCCAACTCTCCCACCTGTAGTATGTGCCAGCCACTCTGACCCTCTTGCTCCTTCCGGAATATGTCAGCTTAGTCTCACTTCAGTGCTATTTTCTCTGCCTTGAACTGGCTTCTCCCAGATCTCTGATGGTTACGGCTCAGGTGGTTCATGATTCAGTCCTAAAGTCACTTCCTCAGAAAGAACTTCTCTGACCTCTTGTTTTAAATACAGCCTCCCCAGCCTCCTGCCTCTCTCTATCTCCTTAACCTGATTTATTTTCTCAAAGAACTTAACCGCTGTGTGCAAGGCTTTGTTATAGATGCTGACTTCCCATTGCAACAGAGAACCCAAACTCCCTACTGCGGCCTACAAGATGCTATGCGACCTGGCTCCTGCCTCCCTCTCAGACACCATGCCCTCTGCTTTCTAAGGCAACCTCCCCTTGCTACCTCACCCCCTACTCATGCCCCTCTAGCTGCACCGACTTCCCTGTGCTCCTGGAACATACCCCAGGATCTTTGCACTTGCTACACCATCTCCCTGGAATGCTGTGCCCCAAGAGAGCTTCCTGGCTCAAATGTCACTGAATCAGAAATGTTCTTTGACCATTGTATGTAAAATAGCAAGCCCACATCATTTGGTATCCCTTTTACTTGATTTGTTTTCATAGCATTCATTACTGCCTGATTTGTGGGTATATACCTATTTATTTGTTGTGTGTTACCTGTCTCTTGTCACTAGGCTGCCAGCCTGGTAGGAGCAGGGACTTTGTTCTCTTCACTATTGTGTTGCCTCGTGAGTCTCCGCTTTGCTCAGACCAATGCTGGTTTGAGGACAGCTGGGTGCAGGGAGGCACTGGGAATATCAGCAGCTCTGGGAAGGAGGGCTGACAGCTGGGCTATTGTTCCTTGTCTGTCTGTCTCTCCTAGGAGTAAGTTCCTATGGGCAGTGACCAAGAGGCCATGCTCTGTACACAGTGGATGCTGGAAATAGTAATAGAATAAATAAATGAATAAATAAATGATAGAGGCCTTTGGATAATTAGAAAGGATTTTTTCAGGTTTTTAAAAAGAATTTTAAAAATTGATTTTGAGAGAGAGAGGAAGGGAGAGGGAGAGACAAAGAGGGAAACATTGATGTGAGAGCAGAACACTGACTGGCTGCCTCCTGCAGGCCCATTCCCGCCCGCCCCCCACACACAGAGATCTCCAGCATGAAACCTGGGTCTGTGCCCTGACCGGGAATCAAACCAGCAACCCTCCCGTGCACCGGGTGACACTCAACCAACTGGGCCACACCAGCCAGGGCAAGGATTTTGCAGTTTTTAAGAGAAGCTTCCCAGGCTCTAAAATCCAAATGCAGAGCAGTGGTATGAACTGGGGGTGGGAAGGTAACTAATGTGGAGGTTTCTGACATCTTTACATTTGCCCTCCGTTGGTAACGATGGTGTCTATTCTTGTGATGACCTGTTTTCACATGGCCTCCATCGCCTCCTGGACCCCCTCCTTCTTGCTCTGGACTTCAGACACAGTTCTTCCAATTCCTCCCACACAAGCTCCCTCCCCACCCAGGACCTTGTCCTGTGCTTGTCCCTCTGCCTGGACTTCTTTCCCAACCGCCACCCTCCTAACCCACCCACTTTGGGGCAAACCTCACTTCCCCAACACCCACCCCAGGTGAGGCCCAGGGCGTGCTCTCTGCACACAACCTATCCCAGCGGAGACCTGACACGTGTTTGATCGACTATTTGGTGAAGACTCCCATGAAGGGGGAACAGCGGGTCCCTTTGCCCCACCTTAATATGTCCTGGAACCTAGCATTGCCTGAAATAGGCTTTTAATAAAGGTTTGTTGCATGAAAATATTAATTCATTAGTTAATTAAAATGAAACAAAAGTGACTAACTTTTCTGTAGAGCCCCACTTTCAGGATAAGGCAGTGAAGCAATTGTTAAAAACAAAAGGCAAAGGAGCACGTTAAGCTCTTGACCCTGGGTACTGCTAGAATATGAAAGATGGGGACAGGTGGGCTTCCAGGGGCGGAGAAAGGAGACCAGCTTCGGACCTGCCGAGACCAGCCACTCCAATCTGAACAGCTTCCTCACTGAAAGTCTCACAGGACCCAGCCTTCAAGCCCTTCAGACAGCTGGTGATCAGATTCCTTCTTCCTCTTTCTTTTTTGCAATGTTGTGTGGAATGTTCTTTGTGCCTTTCTACTAACACTCAAGATAGGAGTAAGAACAGAAACAATCACGGAAATCAGCTCAGCGTCAGGCGACCTTCCAGCCGTGTGCTGTGTCCATTGTGAGCTGCCTGGCTCCTGTGCATATGGGGGAGGTGCTGGCGAAGGGGATCCCAGAGGACAAGGCACCCCTCCTTGTCTGGCATGGCATGGAGGTGAGTCACCCCTCAGGTGGGGGGCGAGGGGCACTGGACTGGTGGCCTGTAACAGGCCTTTCCACCTGCAAACTCCCGGCGCTTACACCTGTGCTCCCTGTTGGTCAAAGCTTCAGTCGTCTCCCTTCCCTAACCTTTGCTGGAAAGATTACATCCGTGTTTGCCAGTCCTACTGCTCAGAGGAATCACACGGGAGATTTTTAAAATTGGAAGCCTAGCCCCTGCCTGCAACCAGTCAAATAAAATACCAGGGGCTGCCCTCGCTGGTTTGGCTCAGTGGATAGAGCGTCGGCCTGTAGACTGAAGGGTCCCAGGTTCAGTTCCAGTCAAGGGCACATGCCTGGGTTGTGGGCTCAATCCCCAGGAGGGAGCGTGCAGGAGGCAGACAATCAATGATTCTTTCTCATCATTGATATTTCTATCTCCCTCTCCCTCTCCCTTCCTCTCTGAAATCAATAAAAATGTTTTTTAAAAAATAAAATAAAATAAAATACCAGGGGCAGGGGCAAGTACCAGTGTTTTTAGAAGCTCCCTAGAGAATGCTGAAGGGCAGCCAGGGTGGACGGCCACTGTCAGACACAGAGCACAGGAGACTGGGTCCTTTTCTTCCTTCCTGGAGCTCCTTCCTGCTCTCAGATGGCCTACATGGTAATGGTGTGTGTTGCAGGTAAACGTGTGGTGGCCGCCAGTGGTCCTGCCTCCTGGTCTTCCTGCTCTGTGTGGCCCCTGCCCCTTGAGTGTGAGCTGGACCTGAACTCAGATCTGGACTTGTCCAGAGGAAACTGGCCAGCACAGTTAGAAGGGTGGGGAAAGTGCAACAAAAACTGCATGCTCCACAATCTTGGGTGATCAATCTGTGCTTATCAATTACCTTTGCCACCTTGGGGCTCCCTCCTCCCTCTCCCCCCCGCCCCCCCGACTCTAGCCCCAACCCAGTGGGGGTGGCTTAGGGGATATCAGTCCCTGGTGCTCCAAGCACCCTTCATAGAATCTTTCTTGCGGCCTCTGGTTCTGCCCTTCTCCTCCTTGGCATTTCCTCCTTACCTCGCTGCTGCGTCTGAACTGGGAGCTGGCAGAAAACCCTCCTCTCAAAGCAGAGCCAGTCAGAACAATGCTCTGCAGAGTGCAGCCACAGGAGCTGCTGATCTGGATCATTACTGCATCCATTACTATGGTGTGAGTGCAAGCACCAGGGGCCGAGCACTCACCGGATGCCCTGGCCCAGGTGGCGGGCTGCTCTGAAAGGGAGATCATCTCTGAAAGGGAGACCAAACCGAGGCTTCCAGACCATCGGGGCACTTGGCATCTCCTTTGGGAAATTTGGATTGCCAGGCCCATAGCTCCCGCTGCCTTAAATTTTCCCCAAGCATCAGAGGAGCTGCGCTGGGGACGCTGCGGCATGTCCCCAGTTCCCCCACCCCCAGAGGTGCCAGCAGCCCTTTTGTTGGTTTGGCTCTCCACTTAGATCATTGAAGCGATTTCAGATCCAACTGGGCAACACTCAGCATTTCATTTAAGTCTTGGCAAGGTTACCGTGTTATTACTTAACTGTGCTGCTGCTACTCAATAAGTGGGAACTGATTGAAATAACCACAGGAGTTGCTGGATTCCCCTAATTTTAGCACAGAGTTAAAGCTCACTCCCACAGTTGGAAGTTAAAATAGGCTGCCAGCCCACAGAAATGCCCACCCACCACACCTAATTGTCACACTGCTGATGCCTGTCATGGGGGGAGCCATGGAAGGCTGCAGAACATTCTCAGAAGCAAAGCTCTTCTCCTTGGCAGATGCCTGAGGTCATTTTGGCCAGGCCCAGTTCTGTTCAGACTGATTTTTTTTTTTCAGCTTGTGGAAATTTGCATGACTGCTTTAGATACTCTTGTTTTCTTCCTTAATTTGTTTAACAGGCTGTCCAAGTAGAGTGCACGTTAGAGCAACAGAAGAGAACAGAAACTTCTGTTTGGGGGCGGGGGGGGGGTGCCTCTTTAAATGACTCATTCCCAGAGTCCAGATGTGTGGAGGGCAATGACCCTGAGCAATCAGGGTAATTTGGAAAGCAGAAAAACGATACCCAGGCCCACTTGCTTGCTCTTGGTGTCGTAGCCATCAACCACAACTCAAAAGCCACAACTTGAAGAAAAATTTGTGTAACTCCTCCCAACCCTATCATTTCTTTTTCTATTGAAAACTGTGTTTTCTAGAATTTTGAAAACATTTTATGAGAAGTTATTTTTAATAGTGTGCCTGCTGCTTAATATTTCTCATCACTGTGCAATTTTGTGTTATCTGGCTCCTATTTTAAGTCATAATCTGTCCTTACCATCTTAGCACAGCACAGCTGATCAAGCTGTCAAGGGCAAAGCAAAGGAGTAGGACAGAGGTGACTTTTTAGAGGAAGAAAAAAGGCTTTAACCTTGAGGCATTTTCTGGGAGGACCCAGACAGCTCCCAGAGTTCGGTTAGGTCTTCCTCTCCTCACTGGTCATTCTCTTCTACTCTCTCCATTGCCAAGGCCACCGTCCTCCCAGGCCTCACGGCCTCACCGCTGGACTGCGTGGGAGCCTCCTGACACCCATGTTGGTTATTAGTGTCACATTAATCGTCTTTAAGTATGCCTTTCCCATTCCACTCTCCTGCCTAAAAATATTCAGAGACTTTCTGTTGCTTGTAGGACCAAGCCCCAATTTTGTAGGCTTTAAGTCAGCGGTTCTCAATCTGTGGGTCCCGACCCCTTTGGGGGTCGAACGACCCTTTCACAGGGTCGCCTAAGAGCATCAGAAAACATATAATTACATATTGTTTTTGTGACTAATCACTATGCTTTATGTTCAATTGGTAACAATGAAAATACATCCTGCATATCAGATATTTACATTACAATTCATAACAGTAGCAAAATTACAGTTATGAAGTAGCAACGAAAATAATTTTATGGTTGGGGGTCACCACAACATGAGGAACTGTATTAAAGGGTCGCGGCATTAGGAAGGTTGAGAACCACTGCTTTAAGTGAACTAACTAGTTCCTGATGGCTTGCTGCCCTTAGGTACCATCGCCCCTTCATGAAAACTCTTTCTAGTCAGACTCACTGTTTTCTTAACTCACCTGTTCAGACTAACCTCTGACCTCTGTGAACTTGTACTTCACAAATGCCATGTCTGTCTTCCTCCTGCCCACCTCGCTCAGCCCCATCCCGCCTTCCTACCTGTCCTAGGCTCTTTCTCCTTTCTTCATCATTCCCAACGTACGGCCATCTCCCCGTGTTTGAATTTTCACAAGTACTTTTTGTACAATTATCATGCTGCTACTTTGTATTTTCAACAAGCTTCTCCAGAGTCCTAACCATTGAAACTATTTGCTAATTGATTATTTCTTTTTCAGAATTAGTATTTTGAGCATTCATAATGGGTAGGAGAATATGGATCCAAGAAAAGACAAGGGAGACACAAACAAAGGGATGAACAGTTTTGTCTGCAACATGAAGCTTTCAGAGTTAGCTGGCTGCGCTCTAAAATCTATCAAGACACCCACTTTGGAAACTGCCCCGTGACAAAGCTCGGCTGCTGTGGTACGAGGAGCGCCTGCCCATGGAGTCACAGCTCTTGCCTTTCAGGAACCTGTCACAGTAAGACAGAGACTTGGGCTGGTTCATTTTTGCTGAAGCTGCAAGGAAATCAAGCCCATGACCGTGCTTATTCACACGTTTACTGACTCAGGCCGAGCTCAGAACTAAACAACGAAAATGAAAACGAATCAGGAACTCCCCAGGGTCTCACATGCGGCAGTTTTGAATTTTCTTTTTTACTATCATAATTGTTTTTCTTACTTTTTCTTTGGTTGAATACACAACTATAAAAAAATGGAGGCAGTAGTAGTGACAGAAATTTTAAAAAATTCATGGAAACAGTTGAATCTCTACAGAGACAAAATTAGGCAGGAAGGAAACCAAAGCCATTTCAGTATCTCTGTGTGAGGCGTGCACACCTTTCCTTGCCAAGACCCCTGTATCAGGTCGTCGGACTAGGTGACAGGTGCTTCCTTGACACACACAGAAAACAAGTCCTGGGCCTCTTGTGTTGTTGAGGGGAGTTATATCTGACACATGGCACCCGCCCTGCTCCTTTCTGTTCCTCGCAGAAGACATGAAAATGGTCAAGTCACCAAGAAAAGAATCAGAGAAGGCTTTGTGCCTTTTCTTGATTCGTGGGGATTTGAAGTAAAAACACTTCTTGATATTATAAAGTAGAGTTATGCCCCCTTTATTGAATTTTTGTGGAAAAACCAAACTGTAATGGAAAACAAGCAATCCTAAAGAACATCATTCACCTTGGGAGAATATCATTCACCTTGGGAGGACGTCACCACTTTCATGCATAGAAACCTCTTCTTCTCACACTAACTAACAAACAGCATTAAGCATGATTCAAGTCCAATTTAAAAACTTGTCTGGTGCCTTTTATTAAGAATTAAAACTATGTAAGACCCTTGCTTCAGAAAACTGTGTTCTGGCGTTTGAATAGTGTTGCCTTCGCAAGAGCAGGGAAACATCCAGGAATTTAGATTCATAGACGGTAAATCAGGAATTCATCCTAAATGGAGCGCCTGCTTCTAAGTGATGGGGAGGCTTCTATGTCATATGTAGCTTTTATACTTGACATAAAAGTTCCCATTAAAAAAACAACAACAACACACACGAAGCTACTTCTCAATTGTTTTAATCAAGCAGAGTTATCTAAAGTGCTTTTTAGAAAAGACTATCAGGAAAGGACCGGAAAGCAGTCATTATGACTAATCAGCTCCAGGAGTTGGGGTAACCAATATTGTCAGCGAGGGCCTTCAGCGCCCCAGGGACGTTTTAGACGACTCAAATTCCTTCCATTGTCTGGAAGGGACACAATGAGTTAACATGCCCCAGAACAGATCGAATGTGCTGCCAGCTGGTAGTTTACTCCTGTACAGGAAGGCTGCTTTCTTACACACCATTCTTTGTTGTGCTAAAGAGAAATATATAAAAGCCTAAAAGAAAGCCTTCAGTTCTTTATGTCCGGCAAAATCGTCAGCACAATGTGCCTCACGGATACATCCACCATGCTTGCTCGCAGGCTGTGAAAGAATAAGATCACACCACAATAACCAACCCCCACACTGTACGGTTTACAAAGAGCTTACATATACATTCTCTCAGTGGAACCTCCCAACGTCGGTGGGAGGCAGGCGAGGCTGATATTATCAGCTCTGGAGAGGGGTGATCCTGCTGCTGCAGCACATGTCCGGCTTTTGCTTTAGGAAGACTGAGTTTTTGTGTTGTATTTTCAAGTATTTTGTATTGCACAAGAATGTTTACTGCAGCAGAGTTTATAACCAGGAAAACTGGAAGCTACCAGGATGTTCGGTAATAAAGGACTGATTACGCTATGGTACTGGCTCAATGGAACACTGTGCAGCCACTGGGACTTTTGACTCAGAGGTCTGAGAGGTAAATTCATGAGTGTTGAGGTATATGTATTGATGAAGAAAATTACTCCTAAGACATTTAGGCCAGTAAACAATGCAAGATGATCCCATTGTGATAAGAATGTGCACCGTAAAAGAGTGCTTATTTTGCACTCTGGGAATGTGTGTGATATTGTTGTGTTTTTTTCTCATTCTCATCTATCACTCCCAACTTTAATGTCAATGAACATTAGCAATGTGCTACTCAACATTTTCAGCCAAATCAACTTTTATGATAATAATGAATGAACAGGTACAGCTCTACCTCTGGGCCTCCTGGGTAACATGATCCCCACTTCGTAGGTGCATCAGCCATGATCCTGGCAGGGACCTGAGTTCAACCAGATGGTGGAAATGCAGAGCATGAATGAAGGCACCGTTTACAGTGGTTGAAACAGGTAAGGGGAGCAGACAGGGGTGACAAGGCACCCAGACACCAGGAACAGTGGGAAGCCAGGAGCACCTCTAGGGCAAAGGGGCAAGAGGAGGAAGTAGTTACAGAGCCCAGGGACAGTGCTGAGGAGGAGGGACTCCTCGGTGGAAGCTGCAGCAGTGAAGGGTCACAGCCCTTGCCAGGCACCCATGAAGCTGGGAAGAAGTACCCTGACCTTCTCTTCTGCTTTCTTATTTTCTGCTGGTGCCTCCTGTTGACCAAGCCCAACTGGAAGCCCATTGGTAAGGGAGTCGGGGTAAACAGTCCATAAAGATTAGCTCCCTGATGCATAGACCCGGGCAGAGAAGGGCAGGAAATGGGTCTGGCGATGGGGAATGAGTAACAAACTCAGGGGGCAGAGCCCTCGATGTCAGTGCCCTGGAGAGAAGGGGTGTCTCTTAGTCAGGAAACTGAAACAGAAAGGAAGGGCCTGCTGGGGCAACAGGAGGTGAGTGATTTGATTTTTCTGCCTGTGCTCAGAGCTTCCAAGCATGGGGCTGGGATCACAGATCAGTTGGCCCAAAATGCGCACAGGAATTCTCTGTGGAATGTTACACAGAGATAAAGCTGTGCACTCTTAGATACCAATATGATCATCCCCACTGCCTGGGGAAGGGCTGCTGGGGAAAGAAAGATCCAAGTCATCCCAAATCTCCTGTTTCCCCATCTCTACTCCCATGTCCTCATCCTTTTCAGTGCCCTCATCATCAGTCCAAATAAGAGTGGAACAAGAGTAACAGTGGCAGCTCACATTTAGTGAGCACGTACCAGGTGGCCAGCACTGCCACTGTAAGATCTCAACATGATTAATTCATTTAAGTCTCTCAACCACTGTATGAAGGGGGTACCATAGCTGAGCAGCCAAGAGCAGGGACCATGGAGCCAGGCCACGGGGTTTGAATGCTGCTGCTGCCATTTCCCAGTTGGGTGACTCAGTTTTCTCATCTGCAAAATGGGGACAATAGTAGTATCTACCTCATGGGCTCAGTATGAGGAATAAATAAGTAAAGGGCTCTGAACTGGCTTGGCACGTAGCAAGCAAGCAGCCAGTGAATGTTTGTTGCTATTGTCCCCAGTTCCCACATAAGGAAACTGAGGCACCGAGATGTCAAGGTAGGCACCTTAAGTCACAGAGCTGATAAACAGCAGCGTTGGGTCTCTAATCAGGAAGCAGGGTTCTAGCATTATGCAACAGGGCCCACTCTTTCCCTTCCTGCTACTTTGAAGCAGAGGGGCTGGGATCACCTCCCCTGGTTTGAAGTTGATCCACTCTGCCTGCCTGCCTACCATGCAAAACAAGTCCCTCACATTTTGGATCACCCTCCCCATTGTGCGGTGACCATCTGCAGACATCCAACCTTCCCTCCAATCTCACTTCCTCCAAGGTCCCTTCCTGCAGGTGTGCAGACCCCAGCAGATAGGGGCAGGTGAGTAGTTGCTTCTCAGACTCTTATGCCTTGCTATCAAACAGAAGGGAGAGCAGAGTTGTGGGAATTTGGGGGCCAAGGTCAGCCAGGTGGGTCCTCAGTTTCCAAAATGGGCACCATGGAGAGCCATGGCAAATGTGTGCTCCATGCAGCTCAGTTGCCCATTCTGGGCAGAAGAGGATGGGGCAGACTCCCTCCTTGCATGGAGGTTGCCATGACATTACCATCATCAGTATATCTATTAACCTGAGTACTAATCTGAGCAGGGTCAGAGCGGTCACCTGAGCAAGGTAATAAGAAAAAGCCAGCAGAAAATGTCAAGGTACCCGACAAAGCTCAGCCTGGAATTCACAAATTCTTTAAGCCTGGGCCACAGCCCAATCCCTTGGGCTCTTTATTTCATTTCTTGGAAACTAGCTTACCTACATCTCCTTCTTGACTTCCTCTTAGACAGCGGCTTTATAACTAGATTTTTTATCGGTCTCATCTTTCATTTTACAGTGAAATGTGATCAATTACCACCTACAACAAAGCATGTTCAAAGCTGTGCCACCAGCAAGTCAAAAGGCCCCAGTGGAATGGCCATGGCTTGTTGAAAACACAACAATGAAATGGCCATTCAATAATATTTTTTCTTTCTTTTTTTTGGGGGGGGGGTGGGGTGGTGGTAGGAAGGGAGCCTGGTGTTTTATGTACATTAAAATTGAATTCAATAACGTGTCCTCACTTTTATAGGCACCTAGTAACTACAGTCAAAAGATTGCCTAGGGTCCACAAAAAACAGAAACTCCTCCAAAAATATGCACAATGAAAAAGTGTGTAATTTAAGTTTGCACAGTGTCGATTGATGCCTTATTTTCTCACTTTATTTATCTTCATAAAGTTGATTTCAGGAAAGGGGTCATTTAGTCTTTACTTGACACTGAGCTGGTCACAGAAGCTGCTTACCAAGCATCCCTGGCTGGAGCCTGGCACCTGGCCTGGTGAGAGCAGCAGGCGATGCAGAAGTGGTTCTGGACTCAGTTTGCTCATCTGTCAAGTGGATGGGTTGGCCTAACCTTAGATAATTTCTAAAGTTCCTTCCAACTTCACAACTTTTTTTCTCATTAGTTCTGGACCTGAGAACTTTAAAATATGTGCTGAGCTGTGTTCTGAGTTTTTATTTAATCAAGAAAATGCTTCTTAGTTTTGAACCAAATGTGGGGGCATCAAGAGCTGACTGGCAGAGGTGGGAGTGTGGATAGGCACTGACGCTTTGCTGACCCCTAAGATGATTTCCTGGTGATTACAAAATGCACCTTTTGGGGCAGAAATGCCTTTTAGGCACAGGGCTTACTGAGCCAACATTCCCTCTTGGGAATGAGGAAGAGGCACCCCTTCCTCTGGGCAGATGTGTCTGTGCCAGGTGCTCCACTTGGTGAATGAAGACTCTACCTACTCCTCAGCCAAATCCTTTGTGCAGGGCCTCACCTGAAGAATGTACCAGAAGACCAGTGTGATGTGCATCATGTCCATGACTAGAATCTACAATACCAAAGCTGGAACCTGAAAATCTGTGTTCTCCAAATTACCTTTTACCTAAAAGCAAGTGAGCAAACAAACAGGAAACACATTTTGTGCCAACGAGAGTAGAGATTGCTTGAATTACACCACATGGACTTCTCAGAAAAAGCATGTTTCGTGACTAGGTCTCCAATAGTATCTTAGCCTGGATTCTCTCAGAAAGCAGAGCCTGAGATGAGGCAGGTGGTTTATGTTAGGAAACGCAGACACCAGGAATAGGAAACGAAGATGTCAAACAAAGGAGGAGGGAAAGCAAATGGTGATTTATTGAGCTGATCCCTACAGTGGTCAAATGCGGCTCCATCTTGCTTGGACCTTTGGGGACCGACCTCTCAAGGAACAGAAGAGAGGATCATTTCCTGGCTCTTGGTACCCATCGGTCCAGGGTTGATCTGGAATGTTAACTCCTCAAGCATCCAGGTGTGCACATATATCGGAATGCTAAGCCCATGGTGGTGCTGGCAGAGGCACTGGGTCAAGGAAGTGGACCCATATCTGATTCTGGTAAAGGCTGAGTCACTGCTCCCTCCGGGACAGAGGGTATCTGATGGAAAAACCTACTACCAAGTGACCGGCTGCTCTCCTGCAAGGATACCTGCCATAGGGAGCGTTCAGTCTCTGGGGTGACAGGCAGACATGTAGTACAGGAGTTGCTAGCCTGGTCTCGGTGAGAAGGCACTCATGCTGTTGGGGCCACGCAGACCTTCTGCCCCTGTCCCATGTCCCCTCCATCACGCAAGTCCTGGAGCAGCTAGGGAGCGGGCTGGCTGGCATCCTCAGGACAGCCAGTCCACCTAGCGGTTCAGCTGGCTGGGAGACAGATCCGGGTGCTGTGTGTCCAGTACCTTTGGTCCATCTAAATATTTTCTCCACATTTTATCCCTCTGTCTCCAAACTTGAAGCCTGCTTTTTTGAGGATTCTGTCCCAACCAGTGAGCCATTTGCTACTGCTTATGGGTCCACATGTATCCTTAACTCCCTCCCTACAGAGTGAATAAGCAAGTGTGTTGTCCACAGCTCTGCTCGCTGGGAGGAGTGACCTTCCCTCGAGGTTGTAGTCTGGTGGTGGTGCAGTTTTGTCAAGGCAACCCATCTGTGAACTCGGCCCAAGTCTCATTGGTCGGTTGGGAACTAGAAGGCCTTAGGTGTGAACGGAGCAGGAGAGGTAGATAACATAGGAGTCTGAGGCAGAGGGAACGTACTTGTGCCTCTGGTTCCCTTCTGGACCAATTCCAAATGAATCCTTTTCACGGTATGACACATTACTGCTGTGCCTGCCCAACTCTATCTGTCTGATCACACCAGCTCATAATGAGCAGTTGGATGCATGGTCACCAGAGGTTCCATGGTCAGAAGATCCATCTCTATCAGGGCTCAGGAGACATCCTTCAAATGGTTTATAATTTTCTGCTGCAGGAGGAGGGTCTAGCTCTAGAACTCTAGAATCTGCTCCGCAGCTCTCTTTATTGGGCTCGACAGAGACCACACACACACAGCATCTTTATTCACAATAAACAGCACCATTAGTAGACCTACTGGTCACATGGCGTGAGTGACAGGGCCACTTGTCCCATAGACGATCTGCTGCAGATTTTTCTCTGACACTCAAAACTGGCAGCCTTCCAAGTCACCCAATAAATAGGTCAGAGCAGTGTTCCCAAGAGCAGTATATGCTGCCTTCAGATTCTAAAGATTTTGAGTGATTTTAAAACCCCTCAAAATTCTTTGACACTCCTGCCATCAAGAGATGGGGTCCATGTCCCCTCTTCTGGAATCTGGCTAGGGTTTTTATGTTTCAACTAATAGAGGACGGTGGCAGATATATGATGTGACTTCTGAGGCTGGGTCATAAAAGGTCATATAGCTTCTCCCTTGTTCATTGGGACACTTATTCTTCCAACTACCCCGAAGCTGCCTTACTGTGAAGAAATCCAAGCTGCATGGTGAGGCTACATGTTAGTATCTCAACTGAGAGTCCTCACTGAGCCTAGCCTTCAAGTCATCCAGCCTAAGCACTAGAAATATAGGCGAAGATCATGCCACAGGAGTCCAGTCTAGCTTGAGTCACCTCCAGTCATTTGAGCTTCCCCACCTAAGGCTCCAGCCAGCCTTTCTGAGCCGAGGTTCCTCATCTGAGTCACACAAGACAGAAAATGGCTTGAGGGACTGTTTTCTCAGTTCTCCCAAGTATGGTACAAAACCATTCTAGATACACTGGAGAGAAATTGGCTTATTATATACAAATGGATGCCTTAGGATTTTCCGGCTTAATTCTATCATGGAACCCAATTTAGAAAAGCTGGCAGAAATTAAGTAGAGAGAGATTCGTGGTGCATCCTGCTCAAATCCCTGACCCACAGAATCCATGAGCACAATAACATGGTTGTTCTTTTACATCACTAAGTTCTGGGGTGGTTTGTTATATAGCAGTGATGGCGAACCTAGTGATAGTGAACGCCTGTCAGAGGTGACATGCACACTTATTTTTTTGGTTGATTTTTCTTTGTTAAATGGCATTTAAATATATAAAATAAATATCAAAAACATAAGTCTTTGTTTTACTATGGTTGCAAATATCAAAAAAAAAATTCTTTATGTGACACGGCACCAGAGTTAAGTTAGGGTTTTTCAAAATGCTGACACGCCAAGCTCAAAAGGTTCGCCGTCACTGTTACATAGCAATAGAAAACTGGAATAAGGTACAAGATTTAACATCTTGCTCTTTACTGGAAAGGTGTTGTGCCAGCACCTTCCAGGCTGTAGAACTCCTAAAGCTGTCACTGATGGAGCAGGATGGGGAATCTGTGTGGGGTTTGATTTCTCTGACTTGCTGTTTCTATTTGCATGGTGTCATCCATATAGTGTTCCAGGATGTGTATGGAATATCAAGGCAATTGAGATGTCTGCAGACTATTTCGTGACATTGCACAAGAGGCTTCACATAGCCTTAAGCAAGACTATGAATGTACTAGTGTCCTTTCCACTTAAATGAGACCTGCTTTTGATCCTGTTTATTGATGAGGGGTTGAAAGAACATATTCACCAGATCAATAGCAACATACAGAGTGCCAGAGGCTGTGCTTATCTGTTTTATAAAGATATCTAGCTCAGCAACCGAGGTTGGGGCTACCACTTGGCTAAGTTCATGGTAGCCCACTATCATCCACTATGATCTGTCAGTTAATTTTTTCAAGGGCCACACAGATGAATTATATAAGAGTATAATGGAGAACACCATCCCCATATACTTTTTTTTAATTGCTTAAAGTATTACAAAGGGTATTACATATGTGTCCATTTTATCCCCCCGCCCTAGACAGTCCCCTAGCCTCCCCTATCCCCCAGTGTCTTATGTCCATTGGTTATGCTTATATGCATGCATACAAGTCCTTTAGTTGATCTCTTACCCCCCTACCTCCTGCCCCCCAACCCTCCCCGGCCTTCCCGCTGCAGTTTGACAATCTGTTTGAGGCAGCTCTGCCTCTGTATCTATTATTGTTCAAAAGTTTATAATGGTCTCTATTATCCATGAATGAGTGAGATCATGTGGTATTTTTCCTTCACTGACTGGCTTATTTCACTTAGCATAATGTTCTCCAGTTCCATCCATGATGTTGCAAATGGTAAGAGTCCCTTCCTTTTTCGAGCAGCATAGTATTCCATCGTGTAGATGTACCACCGTTTTCTAATCCATTCATCTACTGATGGACACTTAGGCTGTTTCCAGATCTTAGCTATGGTGAATTGTGCTGCTATGAACATATGGGTGCATATATCCTTTCTGATTGGTGTTTCTGGTTTCTTGGGATATATTCCTAGAAGTGGGATCACAGGGTCAAATGGGAGTTCCATTTTCAGTTTTTTAAGGAAACTCCATACTGTCTTCCATAGTGGCTGCACCAGTCTGCATTCCCACCAGCAGTGCACAAGTGTTCCTTTTTCTCCACATCCTCTCCAGCACTTGTCGTTTGTTGATTTGTTGATGATAGCCAGTCTGACAAGTGTGAGATGGTACTTCATTGTTGTTTTGATTTGCATCTCTCGGATGATTAGTGACTTTGAGCATGTTTTCATATGTCTCTTGGCTTTCTGAATGTCCTCTTTTGAAAGGTGTCTATTTAGGTCCTTTGCCCATTTTTTGATTGGATTGTTTATCTTCCTTTTGTTAAGTTGTATGAGTTCCCTATAAATTTTGGAGATTAGGCCCTTATCAGATATGACATTGGCAAATATGTTTTCCCACACAGTGGGTTTTCTCGTTGTTTTGTTGATGGTTTCTTTTGCTGTGCAGAAGCTTTTTATTTTGATGTAGTCCCATTTGTTCATTTTTTCTTTAGTTTCAAGTGCCCTAGGAGCTGTATCAGTGAAGAAATTGCTTCGGCACATGTCTGAGATTTTGTTGCCTTTGGATTCTTCTAGAATTTTTATGGTTTCCTGTCGTACATTTAAGTCCTTTATCCATTTTGAGTTTATTTTTGTGTATGGTGTAAGTTGGTGGTCTAGTTTCATTTTCTTGCATATATCTGTCCAATTTTCCCAACACCATTTATTGAAGAGACTATCTTGGCTCCATTGTATGTTCTTGCCTCCTTTGTCAAATATTAATTGAGCATATTGGTTCGGGCTGATTTCTGGGCTCTCTATTCTATTCCATTGATCTATATGCCTATTCTTGTGCCAGTACCAGGCAGTTTTGAGAACAGTGGCTTTGTAATACAACTTGATATCTGGTATTGAGATCCCACCTACTTTGTTCTTTTACAGGATTGCTGCAGCTATTCGGGGTCTTTTTTTATTCCAGATGAATTTTTGGAGAGTTCGTTCTAGATCTCTGAAGTATGCCATTGGTATTTTAATGGGAAGTGCGTTGAATTTATAGATTGCTTTGCCAACCCCATATACTTTGCCCTTGATGGTGGCACCAATTCTCTTTCGGGGTGCAGTGTTGACTTGGGTTTACTGTCTTGGCTGGTGGGGGTGAGGTTGGATAGTTATAGAGGCTTCCACTTGGCCCTTCCTACTGTAATGGCTCTTACTATGTATGTCAGGAAACCAGTGGGAGATTTCTGCCAGATACTTTGTCTATCCATCTAAATTATGCACTTGGGGAATGGGGAAAATAACCACAAGGCGAGTCTGTAGACCTATTGGATCTACTTTGAGGTGTACGTGTGCCAGCTCTCAATATTTTTCTCCATTTCTACAAGCAAGTGCCACCCTAGTTAGCTGTTCCTCCATCTCATCACTAGGAACACTGTGGCCTTTTAGCCACTGGCACAGATGCCCGAGGGCCAAAGTATCTTCCAGCCTTGGTGCCCAAATAGCAACCACATATACCATTCACTATCACTTAAGAATTGCCACATGGGCCCTAACTGGTTTGGCTCAGTGGCTAGAGCATCGGCCTGAGGACTGGGGGGTCCCAGATTAGATTCTGGTCAAGGGCATGTACCTTGGTTGCGGGCACATCCCTAGTGGGAAGTGTGCAGGAGGCAGCTGATCAATGTTTCTCTCTCATCGATGTTTCTAACTCTGTATCCCTCTCCCTTCCTCTCTGTAAAAAATCAATAATATATATATATATATATATATATATATATATATATATATAAGAATTGCCACATGGCCTTTGATATTCCAGTATCCTATCATTATGATTGGTGCTAAGGCGCCCAGACCCATAGCAGCATCTCTTCCTATCAACCTCATTTTATGGGGGACAGGCACCATTGGAGTTTCTCAAAAGACACCAGGGTTTTCTTCATCAGTGAATTTCTTATTGCTTTAGTCATTATTTAGTCTTATTGCTTTAGACATTCCCAGAGGACATTCCTAGAGTTTCTGGGGAATACAGACAGATGAAGAGTTTTCTGCTCTCACTAATAAATCCATTTGAACATTTCCATCCTCCCAACCTTTCCTTGATAGTCTGTCAAGGTCATTCTAGCAACTCTACCTTAATGACAGTAATACATTGTTGTAGCCAAGTTCCAACAGTCATGTTAGCAGTGTACTGTGACTGCATCCTAGTTTTTGCAGGATGTTAAATCCTGAGTCAAGGAGGAATGCTCGGATATCAGTGAATTCTTCCCACCCATCTTCATAGTCAGGCCTCCTTTGTCCAGACCTCTGAAGATGCATGTCAATGTATGCTTTGCTGGTTTCTGCTAGTACCTATTTGTCAGGTCTTGCAAGTCTTTTGGTATCCAAGGAGGAGGCATTGTATCTCTTGGATCTGGCTGTACTGAGACCTAACTCCAGTTATTGGTAATGAGAGGAAGGCAAGGTCAGATCTTGAGGAGGACAAGTATCATCTTGTGAAGCACCTGCCTCAGAGGAGGCCTTGGTATTGTTTCCACACAAGCGGAAACTGTTTTACTCTGGAATGGGGGATCCAGTTTTTACTTTGAGTCTAGAGTGGATGACAAGATCTATTTTTTCCTATTTATTATTTTTACCCTGTTTCCTCTATTTCTGCCTTCTTTTAACTTGATTATTTTTTTATGATTTTGTTTGATCTCCTTTGCTGTCTTAGCTGAAACTGTTTTGTCATACTGGACTTCACACATAGCTTAAGAACTTTAGAATACTTCTATATCTCCCTTCTAAGGCTTTGTGCTATTTTTGTCATACATTTCCTTTATATACTTTATAAACCTTACTTTACATTTTTGTTTAAACAGTTATCTTTTAGAGAGATATAGCTTATAATTTTTAAAAGGCATATACTTAACAGCCATATCCTGTGCTCTTCATTCTTTCGTGTAAATTCAGATTTTCATCTGGTATCACTTTTCCTTCTGCCTGAAGAACTTTTTTTTTTTTTTTTTTTAGCATGGATCTGATGGTGAAAAATTCTTTCTTATTTTGTAGTCTCAAAAGTCTCTATCTTGTCTTCATTTCTGAAAGTTATTATCATGGGGTATAAAATTCCAGGTTGACAGTTTTTCAGCTTTAAAGATATTGCTCACTGGTATCTCACTTGTGTTGTTTCTGATGAGAAAGTATCGCCATTATTTTGTTGTTGCTCCTCTATACGTTATTTGTCTTTTTGCTATGGCTGCTTTTAAGAGTTTCTCTTTATCATTGGTTTGAGCAATTTGTTTATGATGTTTGCTTGTTTACTTTTCTTTATGTTTCCCTTGCTTGGGCTTCAATCATTTTTCCACATCCCCATCTACTCTACCTGCAAATCCCAATTCCATGAATTCTAGACGACTTGAAGTTATTCCAAGTGAGGTTTCATTTTTGTTTCTATTCTCTTTGTTTAATTTGGCACAGTGTCTCCTGCTATTTCTCAAAGTTCCTCAAAGTTTTTTCCCTCTGCAATATCCAATCTGTCAGTAAATCCATTCCATGGAATTTTTATTTCAGAAATTGTAGTTTTCATCATTTGAAGTTCACTTTGGGTCTTTTAAATATCTTCCATGTTTGTACTTCACTAGTTGACCATCCACAATATAGATTTAATAATAGTTTGAATGTTCTTGTCTGTTAATTCTAACATCTGTGTCACTTCTGGTTGGTTTTGATTCACTGTTATTTCTACTCATCATTGGTCACATTTTTCCTGCCTCCTTGCATACATGGTAATTTTTTACTAGATGCCATACTTTGTGAATACTTTGTATTCCTATAAATATTCTCAATCTTTGTCCTGGGATACACTAAAATTGTGTGTAAACAGTTTGCTCCTTTTGGGTCTTGTTTTTAAGATTTGTTAGGTGGAACCAGAACTGTGTTTAGTCTAGGGTGAATTATTTTTCATTCCCCAGAAAAGAGCTTTCTGAGTACTTTATTCAATGCCCCATAAATTATGAGGCTTTTCAGTCTGGCTGGTGGGAACATGATCTTATTCCCTCTAATTTTGGTGGGTGGTACCCTCCTCATTGGTAGCTTCCTCACATGCATTCCTTCATCGGCGCTCTGCTGAATATCTAAGAGGACCCTCTGCAGATCTCTGGTGTTCTGACTCTGTGTAGCTCTCTCATCTTCAATGGTCTGTCCTGCAAACTCGAGTTGTTTTGCTCCCCGGATTCAGCTCCATCTTTTCTCAGGGTGTCCATTGGCCTCATGTGCCTGATTCCCCTTCCCTGCATGAGAACCTGAAAACTCTCTCAAAATAGAAAGCTTTTGTAGGGCTTACTATTTAGGGGCAATTGTTTGTTTCCCATCTCTTGGAAATCACTGCTTTTTTTTGTTGCCTGATAGCTAGTGTCTTAAAAACTGTTGTTGGATGTATTTTCTTCATTATTTTGGTTGTTCCAGGAAGGAGGGTACGTTTGGTCTCTATTATTCCATCTTTGCCAGTTGTGAGGTACCTCTGTCTTTAAAATATCCACCACTGCACTTGACCTTTCATTTGTAGAATATTTGCAGAGATCTTGAGTGCAGAAACCAAGCTGAATTAATCTTTGTAATCCTAGATGACTGACAAAGGACTTTGCATACAGTAGGTGCTTGGTAAATAGTTGGTAAATTGAATTGGAGCAGGACAATCAAGTGAAACTTTCCCAAGGGATATAGTTTTTTTTTTTTTTACCTTATGCAAGAAAGAAATATCTAGGAGTTCAGTAATGCAAACTTGTAAAAGAAGTAGCAATCTTGCTATTATGGGAAGTGTTTACGCAGAGTGAGGGCATTCATTTGCTGGGAATCAACATTTCTGCATTGTTCAGAGAAAGGCTCAGGCTGATGCCAGTTTTCCGTTAACACCTCTCAATCTTATTCTTTGCCAAATGTGAAATATTACAAAAATAATTATAAGGGCTCTCTCTAGATTCATTATTAATTAGCTGTGAACGACTCTCTCTCTGAATTAATTATAAAAAGGATAGTCCCTCTAAACTTTTCTATAGCTATACTCTCTATTATCTACAGAACATCAGAAAACGAGGAAACTGGATACTATTACCCCCAACGGTTTGATTGTGAAATGGAAATAGATAGGATGCAGGGGACTTGTGTGAAGTTACACAGTCATTTATAGAACTAAGCCAGGAACACAGGTCGCTACATGTAAGACGGCATTCTTTCTTTTTGGCCATGCTGTCTCAGAATACCAAAGGATGTTTAAAAAGTTCAATTCCTTTTTTTTAATGTAAGTTTTAAAAAGTAGGCAGGAATAAAGTGGAGCAACGCTAGAATTCAGGTAACGTGTGTGGCGTTAGAAAGTAGGACTGAAATCGGAGTTGTTCTGCAGCAGAGGTTAAACGACATGGAAATGGAGTGGGGATCCCCAAGGCCCTGATGATCTGAGGAATCCAGGTAAGCACTGAATTAAACCGGACAGGTGGGGGTTCAGGTGAACCAGGCAGTTTTCAAGGAAATAAAACACAGCCAGTAACACAACCTCGTTTCAGATAACAGAGTTTCTGGATAAACAAACATAAGGGACACGGAGCTGGAGGAACGAGTTGATATGATTCAAGTAACAAGGAAGTTGGTATCTACAATAACACTCTGGCTTCCGATGGTTAAATTTCCAGAAATCACCAGGATAGAAATGTTGGATAATTAAACAATGTATCTAGCCTACATCATTGACTAACAAAACAGTATTGCAATTTATGAACCCTTAGGAAGGCAGGGCAGAGTAACGGATATAAGGATAAGATGGGAGCCTCCTACTTGTCATGGAGGAGCAGGGAGACAGGGAAGCGGGGTGAAGGGAGGAAGAGGCTAAAGGGCTTACTCAAGTGTCAGAATTAACATTTAGGCTCAGTTATACTCCCATAGCACAATGGAAATGGGAAGGAGAACGAAACAGACCTGGATTATTGAGCAGGAATAGCCGACCTGGTTAAGAACAGTGTGCTCTACCCACCACCTCCACCACTTCCTCCACCACCTCCACCACCACCTCCACCACCATCTCCACCACCATCTCCACCACCACCTCCACCACCACCTCCACCACCTCCACCACCATCACCTCCACCACCATCACCTCCACCACCTCCACCACCTCCACCACCACCACCTCCACCACCTCCACCACCACCTCCACCACCATCTCCACCACCATCTCCACCACCACCTCCACCACCATCTCCACCACCTCCACCACCATCTCCACCACCATCTCCACCACCACCTCCACCACCTCCACCACCACCACCTCCACCACCTCCACCACCACCTCCACCACCATCTCCACCACCATCTCCACCACCACCTCCACCACCATCTCCACCACCTCCACCACCATCTCCACCACCATCTCCACCACCTCCACCACCACCTCCACCACCTCCACCACCACCTCCACCACCACCTCCACCACCACCACCTCCACCACCTCCACCACCACCTCAACCACCTCCACCACTATCTCCACCACCTCCACCACCACCACCTCCACCACCACCTCCACCACCACCTCCACCACCATCTCCACCACCACCTCCACCACCATCTCCACCACCACCTCCACCACCTCCACCACCACCTCCACCACCATCTCCACCACCATCTCCACCACCACCACCTCCACCACCATCTCCACCACCTCCACCACCACCACCTCCACCACCTCCACCACCACCTCAACCACCTCCACCACCATCTCCACCACCTCCACCACCACCACCTCCACCACCTCCACCACCTCCACCACCACCTCCACCACCTCCACCACCATCTCCACCACCTCCACCACCACCACCTCCACCACCTCCACCACCTCCACCACCACCTCCACCACCACCTCCACCACCTCCACCACCACCTCCAACACCACCACCTCCATACCACCTCCACCACCTCCACCACCACCTCCACCTCCACCACCACCTCCACCACCACCTCCACCTCCACCTCCACCACCACCTCCACCACCACCTCCACCACCACCTCCACCACCTCCACCACCACCTCCACCACCATCTCCACCACCTCCACCACCACCTCCACCACTACCTCCACCACCACCTCCACCACCTCCACCACCACCTCCACCTCCACCTCCACCACCACCTCCACCACCACCTCCACCACCACCTCCACCACCTCCACCACCACCTCCACCACCATCTCCACCACCTCCACCACCACCTCCACCACCCCCTCCACCACCATCTCTACCACCTCCACCTCCACCTCCACCACCACCTCCACCACCTCCACCACCATCTCTACCACCTCCACCACCACCTCCACCACCACCTCCACCACCACCTCCACCACCTCCACCACCACCACCTCCACCACCTCCACCACCACCTCCACCACTACCTCCACCACCACCTCCACCACCTCCACCACCACCTCCACCTCCACCACCACCTCCACCACCTCCACCACCACCACCTCCACCACCTCCACCACCACCTCCACCACTACCTCCACCACCACCTCCACCACCTCCACCACCACCTCCACCTCCACCTCCACCACCACCTCCACCACCACCTCCACCACCACCTCCACCACCATCTCCACCACCTCCACCACCACCTCCACCACCATCTCCACCACCTCCACCACCACCTCCACCACCCCCTCCACCACCATCTCTACCACCTCCACCTCCACCTCCACCACCACCTCCACCACCTCCACCACCATCTCTACCACCTCCACCACCACCTCCACCACCACCTCCACCACCACCTCCACCACCACCTCCACCACTACCTCCACCACCACCTCCACCACCATCTCCACCACCATCTCCACCACCATCTCCACCACCTCCACCACCATCTCCACCACCACCTCCACCACCACCTCCACCACCATCTCTACCACCTCTACCTCCACCTCCACCACCACCTCCACCACCTCCACCACCATCTCTACCACCTCCACCACCACCTCCACCACCACCTCCACCACCACCTCCACCACCACCTCCACCACTACCTCCACCACCACCTCCACCACCATCTCCAGAACCTCCACCACTACCTCCACCACCACCTCCACCTCCACCTCCACCACCATCTCTACCACCTCCACCACCACCTCCACCACCACCTCCACCACCACCTCCACCACCGCCTCCACCACCACCTTCACCACCTCCACCACCACCTCCACCACCGCCTCCACCACCACCTTCACCACCTCCACCACCACCACCTTCACCACCTCCACCACCTGCACCACTACCTCCAGTGCCACCTGCACTTTTCTGCCACCCCCTCTCTGCCTCCTGGTTAAGAGCAGTGTGCTCTACCCACCACCTCCACCACCTCCTCCACCACCTCCACCACCTCCACCACCACCTCCACCTCCACCTCCACCTCCACCTCCACCACCACCTCCACCACCTCCACCACCACCTCCACCACCACCTCCACCATCACCTCCACCACCTCCACCACCACCACCTCCACCACCATCTCCACCACCTCCACCACCACCTCCACCACCACCTCCACCACCATCTCCACCACCTCCACCACCACCTCCACCACCACCTCCACCACCACCTCCACCACCATCTCCACCACCATCTCTACCACCTCCAACACCATCTCCACCACCACCTCCACCACCTCCACCACCACCACCTCCACCACCACCTCCACCACCATCTCCACCACCTCCATCACCACCTCCACCACCATCTCCACCACCATCTCCACCACCATCTCCACCACCATCTCCACCACCATCTCCATCACCATCTCTACCACCTCCAACACCATCTCCACCATCACCTCCACCACCTCCACCACCACCATCTCCACCACCACCTCCACCACCACCTCCACCACCATCTCCACCACCTCCACCACCACCTCCACCACCATCTCCACCACCATCTCCACCACCATCTCTACCACCTCCACCACCACCTCCACCACCATCTCCACCACCTCCACCACCACCTCCACCACCATCTCCACCACCATCTCTACCACTTCCACCTCCACCACATTCTCTTTCTGTCTCTAAGATCCAAAGCCCCCTCACCAGTCAGCTGGGACACCCATGACTTGAGACCTAGTAGAGCAAAGGCAGGGCCCTGAAAGTGGGGAGCAAAGGGGATAAAGGATCAATGAGCTCTGGAGAAGAAGGAGAAATAGAGGTGGTCTGTTCAAGAGGAAAAAGGAGTGGGGCCTAGGTTAAACTGAAAGGGGAAGGATAATGGGTCGGGGCAGAGGCTCCATTTCTGCCTTCTCTTACAACCTCTGTGGTATTTCTCCCAGGGGCTGAAAGTAGTAGGAATATGAAAAAAAAAATTGTGAGAAAAGTATTATTTCCTTTTTTACTGCCTTCCCATATTCTGAATAAGTCTGGAATAAGCCACAATTTGAAGCCATTTTTCCTTTACCACCTCTCCAGCACTGCCAAATCTCCTCTACCCTCTTTCCTTAATAAAAAGTGAACAGCCTCAGCTTAAGAGCCCTAACAGGCAGCTGTAGCTAGCTAAAATTCAACCACAATGCGTTGTTTCCATAGTATTTATTTCTATTGATGTAAGGGATCTTATTTTAAATTTACAGGAGCTCAAGTTTTCTTTAAAATGAAATTTGTAAAAAGAATATACTGTATTAAAATTCAAGCTGAGTGATTTGAAACTAATTATCAAAAAAATTCACCATGGACCTAAATGTCAAGAAAATGACAGGATGCTATGGTGGAACTAAACCCTGGTCTGGAAATCAGAACTCTTCTGGGACTCCAAGTGTGATTTTGGATCAGTGATTTTATTTTTATTTTTATCAATTAAAAACATACCTGCTAGCCAGAACTTACTGGTAGCATGAGATGTTTAAAGTTTTAACATATTAGGTTACTAAAGTTCTAGTCAAAGGTAAAGAAATAAGATGTTCACTACATGCCAACCTAACACATATAAACTCAGAAATGGTGAAAGGTCATGGGACGGCCCCCACCCGTAAAAGAGCTCTTGGATGCCAACCACTGGAGTTGATGTTTTCTAGGGGATGTCCTGGCTCTAAAATGCTGTGCCAAGTATTCAGTCCAAGGGCTGGCACAAGCAATGATCTGATAAGGAAGAATAATGATAGATTATCACGTTAAAATCTCATTTTCTCTGTCTCTACTTTCCCTATCAAGCAGGTAGCCTGGAATGAATCTGCTGGAAACAGAGGTCAGATGCCAAGCATTTCCCTTGTCACCTAAACCCCTCTGTCCTAAAAGAAAATTTTCTCATCAAAACTTTACCACCTTTTTTCTTGGAAGGTCAAAGGAAGTGAGGCCCTAACTACATGGGCGAGGGGAACAAGCTGGTTGGCTTTGGTTGGCCCACTTTTGGCCCTGAAGGGAGCGACTGTACCTTCCACCTCTGTGAAGCTTCTCCCAGTCGCCCTGCCCAAGGAATTTCCTATCTGTGGGGTCCCACTGACATCATCACTTTGCATTCAAGGGCAAACAGGGGTTAGGATAAGTGCTTTAGAGATAACAGCCTGTGTTCAAATTTCAACTCCCCTAAGGACCCTCCATTTTACTTAAATTTGCACATTTATCCAGCATAGCAACTCAGTGAGGTAGGTTCAATTTCAGGGCAGTTGCTATTACTACAAAACCTTTGTGTGAATTAGAAAAACATACTAGTATGCCCCTGTCTTTATCTCCCCCCTACTACCCCCCCCCCCCAACACACACACACACACACACTCTGGGCCCATGAACCACAAAAAGGCACCCTGTCCTCCAGCCAATGCAGTTTCTGGTCTCCAGTCCAGGCTGGGCCGGCAGAGCAGGGAGAAGATTTACCACCCACCTGCCCCTCCACTGTGAACTTTTATGAAGGGCTCAACCTACCAAACCTCACCCAGCGGCCTGACAGTTATCACCATTTTACAGCCAGGAAAGGTTAAATATTTGTGTTTTTAAAAGATCACCCTGGCTATTTTATAGAAAATGGATTGGAGAAGATGGGTTGGATGCAGGGAGTTGTTAGGACCCTGACACAGCTCTCCAGGTGGGAGATGGTGGGGATCAGGTTAGGGAGCAGTAGGTTAGTGAGAAGCAGACAGATTCCCAGGTGTTCAGGAGACAGTCAACAGGTCTGGAGGCTGCTGCGAGGATTCAAAAGATGCTGATATTAATACTACTACTTTCTGAGGGCTTGTTTGTACCAGGCACGAAGTTTTTTGTATAAGTTCTGTGACCCAGGAAAACTGACTACAATTCATTCCTAAATGGTTGCCATGAGAATCAGAGATAACATAAAGTGCCCATCCTATAGTAGATCTTCCACAAATGGCAAACATTAGTTTAATTACTATTGAGTGTCCAGTATTTGAAATTGCTTTGTTCATTAAGAAGCCCTAGTTTGTGGGCATGGGCAGTGAGTGGCAGGTAAGGTGGGCAGTGAGTGGCAGGTAAGGTGGGCAGTGAGTGGCAGGTAAGGTGGGCAGTGAGTGGCAGGTTAGGTGGGCAGTGAGTGGCAGGTAAGGTGAGCAGTGGAGCAAAATTAAGACAGTGGTTTCATCACTTACTGAGCATCAGATTAGATTTCTTGTGTAACTTTTAAAGGCAACAGATGCTTAACCCCATCTCCATTCACTTGGTCTAGGGGTCTTGGTATCAACGTTTTAAAAGCTTGCAGATCGCCAGGGTTGAGAACCATAGAGTTAAAAAAAAGGGGTGGGGGGTGGGGTCTTTTGAATCAGACCCATCAAGATGAAATCCGGCTCTGCTCTTCTTGCTATAGTGCCCTTGCCTAAGCCTCAGGTTTCCTATTTGTAGAAGAAAGATGTCTATGCAGCCTCTTCCAGGTTTTGTGAGGATTAAATGAGGGGTGGTAGGTACTCCTTGGGTAGTCTCTGTCCATGCCTAGCTTGGCATGGTGCCTGGCCCCTCATGTGGGCTCAACAGATGTGACGGCCATGACTGTGGGGTCAAGAAGCAAAGGGACCTCTGGGAGACAGGGGCCAGCCTGGGGCTGAGAGCTCTCCATCCATCACTTTGTGAAATCCTGGTCCAAAGTGCAGCCATCTCTTCTGCAGATGCAGAAACCTAAGCCCAGGTTTCTTCCCAAGGCCGCCAAGTGGGAGAACCGGGATGGGAGTCCCATTCAGAGCCTGTCACATGAGAGCTTAGCGGTGGGCAAGAAGGGGATTGTAGGGAGAGGAGATGGGCAGGAGGCCAGGAGCAGAGATGCTGCTGACTTCAGGGCGAGCAGAGAAGCACATATCTATTGTCCGGCCAGGGTGATGAGATGACGTGCAGCACAATGGCTGCTAGACATAGGTACTCAGTGAATGTTATTTTACCTTTTTCCTCATTCAGAGCTGCCCTCCCCGCCAGATAAGGGCATGAGTCTATCCTCTTTGGTGGGACACATCAGTTGGCAGGAATGCCCATCCTTCCCCTTTCTACATGTTTTGCTTCCCGTCTACATGTTTATGGGGACAGCCATGATCATGCAATGTCTCCTTGGGTCTTTGGGGGAGATTCAGAAACAGCCCTCCTAGCCTGGCAGATTCTGACTTTCTCTTTTCCATGTGTGTTCGCTTTTATCAAAGCAGGTAATCTGCTACTGGCCAGATACAGCTGCATTTGGATACTGTACTGGGGCTCAAGGACGTCCCAAACCACTGCCTGGGAATGGCAATTTCTCATAACAAATTAGAAATCCACACCAGCAGCTTCCCAGCCAAGTAAAAAAAAAAAAAATTACATAATTCCTTCTGCACTACTGCATTAGGCAGATTTTCCCCCTTTCTTGAACGTACAGTAAATCCCAAGTGGGTTAAGCCATGGTGCCTCTCTTTAAACACAGTGTGAAATCACTACCAAATTTAAATAAAAAATAAATTCCGCGTTGTGCTCAGAGATTTTCTCCTGCCAAAAACTCTCACACAATTAACACACTAGCAGAATGTGTTGCTAATTTCATGCCACTGGAGTCTTTTCTACTTCAGAATATAGAAACAGAATCGGGTCAGAGCTCCAATAATAACAGGATTTTGCGAAAATATACAGTCCCGCGCTGCAGACATGTTGAAGGCTTGGGAGACAAGTAGAGTCACAGTGATGCATGAAATAGCTTCCTCCTGCAAAGCACGGGAGGCCTGGTCCCCAGCTCCCCTGCACCAGGAGAGCGGGAGACAGAGTTCAGACCTGCCCGGTTCAGTGGGAAAAAGCATCATCGTCCATGGTTGTCCATCCACATACTCAGACAAGGGAGGCACATGCCAGGCAGAGAAACTCCGGCCGCCCAGCCAGTAAATCCTGGAGTTCTGACCCCTCCTCGCTCTCAGGCTCCCTCTCTCCAGACTCAGCCCTCACCTCTCAGCCTCCTTACACAGGGCCTGGTCTTTTCCATAACAAAAACAGCGATAATGAAAATATTTTGGCAGAATTCAGGGCCTTTCACATGGTGACCCTGACCTCCGAATCAATTTTCTTTATTCTTAACCTGACCTTGGCTTCCATTCTCCCTGGCGTTCAATATTAGTTACAAAATCCTGAACTCCCTGAGACCTTCCCTCCTCCCCCAGATAAGCAAGGCAGGCCACCCTGGTGGAGCTCCGGAGAGAAGAGAGAGAGAGAGAGAGAGAGAGAGAGAGAGAGAGAGAGAGAGAGAGAGAGAGCTTTCTGACAAAGAAAAATAAGAAGGAGCGCGCCCAGCCCGCCGTGTTGCATAGGAGTCTCATTTGCACCAAATGCCATTAGCTCCATTATTTACTCAGACAACAGAGGAGGCAGCCTGCTCCCCTGCTTGCAGCGCGCTCGGATGACACCGCGCACAGCGCTTCGCTTAAACAGTGATGTGCAAGGTAGAGCCTGTTCATGTAATCCATCACCCCCGGGTTCGCCGAGCGCGGAGACGGGAGAAACTGCGCGCATTTCTCCATCGCTGCCTGCATTCATACTGGGAAGGGAGTGAACTGAATGGAGAAAGTGCCAATTTCAGCACACATGAGAAAGAGAGAAGCAGAGAATGAAAGGGAAAGAAAGCATCTCCCAGACTTGGGGGGGGGGGGGGGCGACTTTTAAAGGCGAGGACTGCTTTTCAGAACCCTGTGCTTTTTCTATGAGAATGAAGTGCCCGCAGACACAAGAGTTTGGGGTCATCCTACATTTGGGAGGAGAAGTTAGCTGGCAGGGGCTCTTTTCCTGCAAATTAGTTTTTTCTCAAGGGTAACGGTGGGGGAGGAGCGGAGGGAAATGACTGGAGCCGCTGCACAATCGCGCCTTGTGTGGCTGGTGGAGACCTCTGAACTGATGCTCCCGGAAGACCCCAGCCTCCTTTCCTGTGGGCCAGGCGGGCAGCCTCTCCAGCTGCCGACCTGAGTCCTGTAGGGGCCGCGCCGGGACAGCGGTGCGGCCCCACAGACAACGGCTCGCAGAGCAGCGGCTCCACTGGCCCGAGAGGCATGGCCCGCTGGTCATTGCCGCCAGGGCCCGGGCTGGCCAGGTGGCCGGGCTGGGCAGTGAGAAGAGGCAGGTTCTAGAGTTTGCGCTGGTCACAAAGGAGTGGTCGAGGGGGAAGGCAGGAAAACACAAACCTGCGGCGGACATGACAGAGCAGCTTCGGGGCGGGGGAGGGGGAAGGGGGGAGGGGGGAGGTTAATCAAATGAATTAGTTCCTGGAAAGTGTGTCGCCTTGTTTTCAGGTCCAGATTCTGAGTGGTCCCTTAGGGACCCTTTTCCATTCTCACGTTGGCATTTAAAAACGCGGCATCATTTACACCAGGGCCTCTGGGTCGTCCTCCCCCCAAGTCCCTCTAATGCAGAGGAGCTCAAAGTCAACGTCAAAGTTCAGGGACCCTCAAGGTGGAGCCTGCAAGTGCCCTCCACAGGGAGAGACTTCTCCAAGTCTTGCATTTGTTTAGCTTTCAAAAAGTACTTAAAAGTGACATACTGTGCCTACATAGAAATATTTAACATTAAAGATAACATTTCAAACTTCTTTACCTCCTCATTTTTAAGATACAGCTCAGTAGAGGACAACCAGCAATTTAGTGCATATTTTGAGTGTGAGAGCCATCCTTTCAGATTCCCAAAGCTTAATGTGTGGATTAGAAAAAATGAAATCTATGTCATAAAATCAAGGAACTAGAGTAATAATGATCAAGGAAAATGGAAACTTGAGGAAATACCCACCAGTTTAATCTGTGGCTCCACAGACACACTGGGCAGACTCCAGTTTGCAAAGAGCTAGAAGGAGGTGGCTATTGTAAAGTGATGAAAAATAGGCTCCCGCCCCCCCCCCCCCCCGACTGTAACCACCTTGTAATAAAATGCTGTGCCCCATTCACTCTGGTGCTGCCAGAGTGCCCTTTGGCACCAGGCACATAGCGGGTGCTCAGTAATATTTGCTGAACGGAGAGCTGTTGGTAGCACTCTGCACCCATTCTCCCCTTTAGGCGGCCTGTGACAGGGTGGTGAGTGTGGGAGGGGTCATGTATTCAAGCAGAGTGACAGGCCACCCTTGTTGGGAGGACAAAACACCTAGCAGGTGTCATAGGACTTCTGTCAGAGTTGGTTCCCACTTTCTGACAGAACTGAAGTACTATTTAATCCCCTTGCCCCATAAAAATTCATGTCACTTTTTAAAACCAAATATATAAATATATATTTCAATAAAAGTAATATAAGGAATACATATTATTGACTTAAGATAGCTGTCTTAAAGTATGGAAGCTTTGAAATCGACAGTAATAAAAGTGTAATATGCTAATTAGACCAGACGTCCTTCCAGACGTCCTTGGACGTCCTTCCTTCAGGACAAAGCTGCAGCGGACGGGGGGGCCACGGCAAAGGCCCCCCGGCCAGGCGGCAGGCAGGGGCAGGGGATGGGGCCAAGGCCCTTGCACAAGTCTTGTGCATTGGGCCTCTAGTTTTATCATATTTATTCACTTGCATTCATTCAAAAACTATTGATCATGTCCTAATATATAGCAGACACAGTGCTAGTCCTGAGGTTGCCTCCTGATCTCCTGACAGTTTTCTTCCTCGAGGCTCCATTCTGCTGTCCCAGGAAGTGGGTGAAACTGCGGGTATTAGGATGACAAGCAATGCCCTTCAGTAAGAACACTGAAGGGGATGCCACGGCAAACAGTAAGCAACAGCGATAAGTGGGAGGCCGCGGAACTTGCCTCATGGAAACTGGCCCAGAGCAGTGTTCCTTGAAGCCTGGTCCCTGGACCCCCTGTGACCTTAAAAATGCAAAGCCCTAGGCCCTGGCCCTGACCTGCTGAGTCAGCATCTCTGAGGATGGGGTTCCAGAAACTGTGTGTTCACAATACTCCTGGTGCTTTTTATCCACATGAAAGTGGGAGAACCACTGTCTTGAAGTTAAGCAGGCTTCACCCAGGCAAAGCCCCTTAAAAGTCTTCTTTCAGATCCCAGTAGTATCGCCAGTTGGGTTCTATGACGCACCCATGATATCTCTCGCAATCTTCAAACCGCACAAGCATCTCCCAACCAAGTCATTTATGCAAAGTTCCAACTCACGGAGAAAAATTGCAAATTCTGAGTATAATCAAAAGGGAAAACATTCAGACAGGTAATTTTAGGAACCGGCTATGGATCACTATGTACAATAATGAAGTTGAGCAATTAGGTTTGGAAAGCCACAGCACAGAAAATAATTAACCCACAAAGTAATCATCTTGTAAGTCCCAAAGCTAATGATTAAAATAAACCTGAAACAAATGATTGTTTAACTTTTAAGCTGTGCTTGTTTTAGCCACAGTGTACTTCAGGTGTGAGCTCCGGGGAATTCCTCCCGCCTACCGAGACTGGCTTTAGGACAAGGGCATGTGTCCATCCTTCTGCCTCTCCTTTCCTGGGGAAGGCTGCTTAAGTATCACAAAATACCACTCCAGCGTGGGCCCAGGAAGCGGGCTGGGCTGCTCAGGTGGGTGGCACTGGCGTGCATCAAACCCTGGAATTTAGTCTGCAGCCCAGGATGGGCTTCAGCCATATTGAATCCTATATAACCTTGGAGGCGGAGCTGCACGCTTCATTTTTATGCAGCTGGCTTTGCACTTTCCTTGGTGGTTTATTATTGCAAAGCATGGCGCTCCCCTCCCCCACTCGCCTCTCCACCTAAAGAAGTGAATTAATAACTAGAAAATGAGACAGAAACGAGATCTAGGGCCCTAGCTTGTGAATGTCACTGTGAGCAAACAGCAGTGGAGAGAAAAGGTTCCTTTCCATCTTTATGTGCAGCGCTGTCTGTGCATTGACTTGTTTCCTGACACATGAGCCATGGCTTGAAAGGAATTCAGGCCCCAGCAAATTTTGCATTGCGCTTCAATGTGGCCTCTGGGATTGAATAAGGGCAAATCTATTATACTGTTGCCATGGAGACCCTGGCACAACTGCTGATAAAGAGTGTCTGATGTTTGGTAGGCCTTGTAGCATGGTACATACCATTTAAAGGGTGGTGTGTGTGTGTGTGTGTGTGTGTGTGTGAGAGAGAGAGAGAGAGAGAGAGAGAGAGAGAGCTTAGCATACATGTGAATCTGTAAGAGAGCAAGTGTGCCCGTGTGTGTGTGTAGGTGGAGTGGCTGGGGGAGATGGAGTGGAGATTGGGGTACAGTGGGGAAGGAAGAGAGGCGGGGGTGCCATATCATGAAGGAATGTTCTGTATTTTCACAATTTGTAAATACTTTCTTGCCTCTGAAAAAATTAATTCTGCCTTCTAAGAATCAACACCTTAAACAGATGGGGGCAGCAGAAGATACATAGACACTCCCCTTGGTCTAGCAAAATTAGTCTTTAATTCATCTGCAAGAGAATTAGGCTAATACAATGAAAGTGGAAATGCGCTCTTTTGCATCCTTTGATGAATGCTGCCTCCATTCAGCTGTCTGTCTGAGGATCAGTAGTGGGCCTGTAAGGATTGCCGGCATTTGCTACGGCGGGCTAGCAAGATGATGGATTTTAATCATTAAAATGATTTTATAACCACGAAACAAAGAAGGCTGATCGTCCTTTCGCATGCGTAACCTCAGTTTCGCTGTTATTGATTTTGCCAGTCCTAAATTCACTCCCTGTCTCGAAGGCAAATCTCACGCTCCCCAAATTCCTTTCCACACATCCATTTCTGGCTCTCAGTGACTGATACAGGCAACTTGCATTTTTTTTTTAATTGGTGCCCTTTCCCCCATTAGTTCCAGGCCTGGAGAGGGATGGCACATCAAGCCCGAGCCAAGCCTCTGGTTGGGGTGGTTGGAGGCGAGGCGTCTGGGGCAGAATCACCTACAGTAAGCAAGCTTTAGAGCGTGAGGCTCTAACAATGGGAGGCCGGGCAATCTGCGACAGCTGATAGGATTATTATTATTACAGAGCGCAAAAAGCTTCTGCTTTCTTTTCTGCTGCTCTGCAGACCTCATAAGGCCTCTCTGTGATTTCTGCATAGTTAATTTGTCAGTTTATAAATTACCACATTATGTTAACGCTGAATGCTTCAAAACACAAATATATGCACAGAGGGCTTGAATATTTGAAGTGTTTTAGTACTATGGGGAAATAATTTTGTTGTCAAGCTGTGGCAGATATAGAACTGCTAGGGGATACATGGCCATTTCATCAGGACTGTGTCGATGATGGCCTGTGAACATCCAAGGGGGAAAATCATCTTTTATCACTATTGTGTACCGTGCTGGTCCAGATGGGAGATAAAACATGCATGAGTTGCCCGCAGCTCTGAAAATAATTATACTCATTTGCCAGAAATGTAGAAAGTGCATCCAACCAAGTTACCACCCATCATAGTGACACTCCGTTTGCATACTGATGAAGTTTAAAGCCAGAGACAATGGTGTTGGTATCAATAGCGAGGGGGGTGCGGGGGGGCTGGGCACTACCAGTGCCGTAGGATTAATAGCGCCATCATTTTATATTATGCAGCGTTTCACTTATGCTGCATATCAAAAGACTACTGCCTCTGAGGTTCACCTCACTGTTTATAAGATTACAGTTTGCTTTAAGACTCCAAACATTAGCATGGATTCTTTTCAGGTTCTACAAATGAATGCAGAAATATCTGTGTTCGATAAAGCACCTAGAGTGTAATTATGGGTGAATACGTTCGGCTGCCATCAAAAGTGCTTGCCTGTGTGCACATGTGTTGGTGAGTGTGGGTGGGTGTGCACATACCCACACGCACACTCATGATATTGGAAGACAGCAAGGGAATATGAGAAGATGCTATGCGCATGCTGAGTCCTGGTACTACTGCAGGGTAATTGATGAATGGGTTTTTAAAATGTGGAAAGAGAATGAATACAAGTAGGACCCAAGAGAATAATTCTTTATATTGCAATCAGCTCAGCTTATATGTACTTGCTTTAATCGTAGGAATCAGCAATAAAAAAATAGACTTGGTTATTTAATCCTTACTGAATAAAAGAGAATGCAATATAATGACCCTCTAAAATTACAAAATATTAAATTATTTTGGTATGCCTCTTATTTTTAGACAACTGTAAAATACTCAGGGCAGCCACTACAAGAACATTCACAGGGTTCTTCACATTTTTGAATGCAGCAAACACACATGTACGAACTGAGGGGAGGCACTTTTCTCATGGAGCCCTGAATTCTCATAGGTGTTACACAGTTCGAAAATAGCCCAACCAGGATGTTGTCACGATGCTTATTTTTAAGTAATGATTTTAATTAAACCCTCCAAAAAGGAAACAATTCTGCACCTCTCTTATGGGGTCTGTACTCTGATGATTACACAAGTGCAGCTTCCCATTTTACTCTGGTGTCATGGGGGCAAGGATAACAATTTCCATCTCATCATGGGAGAGAGGCACTATACTTCACTCTGCACAGGCTTCAGTGTAATCAGAGCAAGGTTTTTATGTTGTAAAATTACAATGAAATAACCAAGGAAATCATGCAGTTTCAACAGAAGGATTCAAAGATAAGGACGTAATGCAAATCCTACAGAATATTTTTATATAGCAACAAATATAGATTTTTTTCCAACTAACTGGGGCGGACTGGACCAGTACATTTTTATAGGTTTTGCAGTTTTGCTTCCCTTAGAATGGTCTTTGAAACATGGAAGGAACAGGGAATCCTTGTGGCTGAGCAAAGAGGGGTTGAGAGAGAATGAGGCCAAGCAAGCTAGACCCAGAAGGGCTCAGACATGAGAAGATGGCAGGATGTACTCTTGGTATATCGAGCAAAGGAAGAGGCAGGTCCACCTTCCCTTTCCTATCTTATTGCGTTGGCTATGAGAACACCTTTGGGGCAACACAGAAGACCTTAGGACAGTCCTGAAACTGTCAAGATCCAAATTTTTCAGGAAGTCCCAGAAAGTCTGAGTGGATCAAAAACATCTGAAAAAATAGGTGATATAGTTATTTAAAGTTTAGTGAGGAATTAGACCAATTTTCTGGTTTTCAGACTGTTATTAATTGGTCAGTTTTCACATGCCTGAAGTTCTTCCCAAGATTTCAGTTCCCAAAGGAAAAAGAATGAACAAAGAGACAGATAGAAACACACATGCACAAACATGAGACTTGTCAAGAAGGTGAACATGATGGGAATGGACATCTAGAGCATGTTTTACTATGGGGCATGTATATATAAAAGATTAAAGACAGATAAGTTAGAGGAATTGGAAGGCAAGTCTGTCTGACTTCTAAGCCCCCACTGATTGTATCATATCAATGTGTGCCAGGCCTTCAAGAGTATATAAAAAATACATTAAGAGCTAAGTACCGTGAGATGGGGCAGGTAAGGCATCTGGGCTAATAAGGGAATGAAGTGAGAAGGAAATAAAAGGCAGTACCCATGAATAAGCGATCTTGATAATAATAGCAGTTAAATATTTGAATGTGGAAGGTGCTCCCACTGAAGAAGTAACCAGTGCCTTTGGTGACAAAACACTTTAGGGGATAAATAAATCTGGACATAATTTTTCCTACATATTCAGGCAACACATCAAACTGTCTTTTGAAGGCGAACAGTTCTTTCTTTACCCTACTGACAGTCTTCACTGTGTCTGAGAAGGTGTGAAAAACCCACAGGAGCTCTTCCTCCACCTCTCCCCCTTTTCTTCCTGAACAATTCAGTCCTAAAGTCTTTAGGTCAGTGACTTTCAAACGATGTGCCGCAAGAATTTTTAAAACATGCAATATCTAAGAGTTTAGTCAGGGGCACCGACCTCTTTTCCTTTAGATTGTCAAATTTAAAAATGACAACAGCCAACACAACAATAGCCATCCAGTGTGAATGAATCAAAATTATTCCTTTTTTTTTTGTCAGATCAGCAAAAAATATATTTTTGGTGTGCCAAGAATTTTAGTAATTAGTTCAGTTGTGCCATGAGATGAATAAGGTTAAAATCACTGCTTTAGGTGATAAAAGAGCAAAGTTGTCATCTACTCCAAAAGCAGGGGGGAAGCCACAGTGGATGTCAGAGCCTGAGTGGGCTGAGGCTGGTGTAGAGCACATGTAGGGCTGCAGGTTGTCTATGCAGAGAGGTGTGTATGGGGTGACAGTACACACTGGGAGAAAATGGTAGTATAAATGGTAGCTTGGTTATATACAGGACTATTGCCTAAACAAGCAAATATATTGAGGATAATGAAAGCCAGATTATTCATAGTTGGAGAAAGGCATTACAAATTGGAAAGTAGGAAAGCTAGAAAAAAATTTAATCGTGTTGGTTTAGAAGATAACAATGTGACTTATGGTTTTTAACATATAAAGATAGAGATAAGAACAAATATATATCTAGATATACTCCTTGGGTCTATCCACTGTGAGGATCTGGGAACAGCAACAACCCAATAGTGATGAGCACACCTAGTACCCAGACCTTGTTTTCTGATACTCTTCTCCACTCAAAGGAGCAGAACTCTTTGGAGAAATGGCTGATTCCAGGGCTGGGGCAGCGAAAATACAAGATGAACCTGGAGCACCTCATTTTGCAGAAAGGCAACTGAGTTACAAAGAGATTAAGGTTACTTTCCCAAATCACACACCCAATAAAATTGCTGTTGAGTCCTGTGTGGATGAGACAACTCTACAAAAGTGAGAGAAGAAAAAAATAACATCTAGAATGTTTCTGCACTCAAAGTGTTTGACAAAGATCTTTAAGTTGTAACTCCTCTTTAAAGAAACAGAAGTGGAACTCAGAGGTGATGCATTAAGACTGAGGATTGCGCAAGAACAACACGATGGAACTCCAGTCAGGAGATCCGGTCACAAAGGAAAACCATCAAATAAAATGTGTAAGGTGTTTAGATGTCACACTTTATAATTTTCCCATTTTGACTAAACAAACAGCTCCCAACCCTAATCACCTGGGATAAAGAGGAGCTGCTTCTGCCCCCTGGGAAAGTCTGTTGCTACTTGCAACAAAGTCAGTGAGCAGGTCAGTCAATGCCTGCTGGTCTTTGATGAAATGTAGGGAAACCTGAGTGTTTTCTGAGTCCTGACACCCAATAGGGGAAAACTTGTCTGAATCCTTAGCCACTTTGTGTTTGGTTTTCTCTGTCTGTAATAAGGGCCTTGGACCTGAGAATCTCTAAGGTCCCCGTGAGTCATCACATTTCATTCTGTTTTTATCTCATTGAGGAGGCTGAATAAGCCTTAAGAAATTCATCCGGTGGATAGTTTTAGGCTAATATGCTCTGCCATATTGATGGGCCTTGTCCCAGCCAAGACCGCTGATTAGTAATCAGGATCCCCCCAGCTTCTGAGATGACCTCAGGCCTGGAGGCCTGTCACATGGCCACATGTAAATGATGGATGAAGTGATGCACTGAAGAGTGCAGCTGTGTACCCCCAACCTGGGCTGTTAAAGAGGAGCCAGCATGACACCTTTCCCAGCTTCCACTCCTCAAGATTAAAACCCTGTCTCTCTCTTTTTCTCCTCCCCTCCCCCAGTTCGCAAAATGTATTAATGCCTTTCTCATTCAGATTAATGGTACACTATGAACATTATTCTATTTCATAGTCTATTGATCCATGGCAGGATTTTTTAAGGATAAACTTTTTAAAAATTTGAAACAATCATAAACTTACAGAAAAATTGTCAGCAGAGCACAGGGAATGTTTTTGTGAGCCATTTGAAATACACACTATAGTGTTTGAGGACAATGAGGCATCGGGCTGGCAATTCTGCCTCCCTCCCCCAACTCATAAGGTGTTTTTTTTAAAAAAGGATTAAATGAGTTAATATATGTGGTAGACAGAATAATGCCCCCCTTCACCCAATATGGAAAGGAAAAAAACTAGAATGAACCTTGTGGTTTTGTTTTGGAATTAGAGATATCAGTATGACTGACTCGTGGTTTTTAAATACAAATGAATAAATACAGGAAAAATATAAATGTAACATATATCCCTCAGCTCTGTCCATTGTAACAACCAATAGCAAGAAGTATCCTTAGTGCCTATATCTTAGTTTTTACTATCATTTCCCACTAAAAGGATCCAGGACTCCTTGGAGAAATGGCTGATTTCAGGATGGGGCAGGGAAAGTATAAGATGAGCCCAAAATATCTTGTGCAAAAAGCAAGGACATGTTGAGGATAGATCAAGCCAATTTGAGAGGATGCTACCGGAAAAACTGGTGGCAATTTGAGCATCAAAACAATTAAATTAGCATTTTCTAACCCCTGAATAAAATGGGATATTATGAGTTCTTACTGAAAGTTGGATGAGGAACAGGATAATTACATAGTTTTAAAGTACCTCCTCACAAAATATTTACAAACTATGAAAAAAAAAAAGTAGCTTCACAGTGGATAAGTCCTTCAGATTCCACCTTAATTAAGCCATCCAAGTGAATATCATCAGTCGTGGGGAAATAAAAAAACTGCAATAGTTGATAAAATGCAACGAAGGGAATGCAGCATGACCTCATCACTTGCATGAATGATGAAACATTGGATACATTCATAATGAGGAAATACAGACTAGAAGTCTGTGTTTCTAACTACCATGCTGCATCATTCTTGAAAGAGAGATGTCACAAACCCAGGTTCACAAACCTAGATTGGTGGCAACCATTCACAGTGTGAGACATCAAACACCAAGCTGTGCGTTTAAATTTTCATTAGTGCCAAGTTCCGGCACCTTGAAGTTGTAAGACTTTCACTCAGTGGAACCAGCCTTTGAATTTACAAGGTTATCTGTGCTTCTACCTTGTGCGCCAGTTCTAGAAAAACCTCAGCTAAGGAGGTCAACCTATGACAGAAGAGAAGGGGCTGCTCACCTACGACCACAAATCAATAAAAGGTAGACACCGGTGGAAAGGCGGCTGCCAAACCAAGAGAAAAACAATGAGGAGTCATTTCCAAAGTCGGTGAGAACATTCCCAGGGCTAACCCCAGATTCTAGAGGCAGAGCTTTCCAAAGACGCATGGCCGAAATCCCACTTCATGAGACAAACTACTGTTTCTCAGAAATGAGATGCCTTAGTTGCAATATGTCTGTCTAGTCAGATCACTGCAGATAAAATCTTCTTTAAAGGGAAATTCTCAAGAAAGAATACAAAACAAGCAGAAATGAAGAAGCTAATGTATTCTAAAACCACGACCAGGAGACTATTTGGCATTTTCAAGTGTAAGAGAAAGAGCACCAAAAGTATAACTAAGACAGAGCCTAAGAATGAAGTTGATGTTGAACCTGTTTTTGTGGCACTAGTGAGATTCAGCTTCTTAGGATGACAGCAGCAAGGACACTTGACGTTCAGACATCACTTCCTAATTTAGCTTAAAGCCTGCTTTGTCCCCCACTGAGTTTTTCTGCTCTTCAGATGTGGAAGAACTGAGCTCCCCGCAATCAATAACCCCACCAAAGCTTTCCTAACACGGAGTTATGTAATGAGTCTTTTTAGCCCGAATGATGTTTTTTGCCTTAAAGTCTATTTTGTCTGCAGTCTCCACAGGCAGATAGTTTGCATCTATAGCTCATTACCATTATTCTGATGATAATGCTACATCCCATCAATTACTTGGGAGCAAGGTCAAGTTTAGCAGCCAAATCTCTCCTTTTGTGAAGCCGTCAAGAGCCTATCTATCACCTCCCTTCCCAAGATTGACTCCCCCTGTAAAAGCTTCCATGCTCATGTTCTTTCCCTCTCTCTTTCATCTCCTTCCTCCCTCCCTCTCCTCTCTCCACCTCCTCATCTTTTCACAGTATTGCCAGTTACAAAATCCTGCCTGATTTAAGTCCTGATTAATTTATCCCTTTTTACTTTCATTTGAGAAAGGACAAGCAAGAATGGGCGAGACATGAACGGGGAAAATGTGCATGTAAGAGAAGAGAGTGGCTGATTTTGTAAGTACACATTGAAAACTACAGGTACATGGTTCTCTTGGAATTTTAGTTCATGGGGAGGACATTTTTGATTGAGACTATGATTTTGTAAGCCATGCCATTGACATTTATTTTCATTAAAGAAAAGAAAATTTAAACAGCCAAGCAAGATAAACAAAACAAAAATACAAAACAGCTAATATTTTTTAAATACCTCTCTATTTCCAGAATTCGACTTTTACAGAGTTGTCAGCCAGTCTGAAGTTCTCGAAAGTTGTTTTAGTTTCATATGAAACTCGCCGGGAAAGTCTACCTTGATGCATGAATCTTTGGCTCAGGTTTTAGATTTCTATATGAAGGAATTTTCAATTCCACAATTCATTTACTCAATTTAATTCCTAAAATCAGTAAGCAAAAATTCAGCTTCATAAACACAGCTGTACTTGGCAAACAAACTTAACGAGATAAAAAGAATCTGTTTAATCACTTTCCAGAGTGTATTTATAAATTAACCTTGCTTCTGAATAGTTAGAATTAAATTAAACCCACAACCATTCTCTTAAATTTGATCGTATTTTCTTTAATCCTTTCCCGAGGATATTTTTCCATTGAATTTTTTTTAGAGAGAGTGGAAGGGAGAAGGAGAGACACACAGAGAGAAACATCAATGTGAGAGAGACACATTGATAGGTTGCCTCCCGCACACCCCTCGGGTTGGGAATCAAGCCTGCAACTGAGGTACATGTTCTTGACTGGAATCGGCCCACTGACCCTTCACTCCATGGCTGATGCTCTGAGTAAAACTTGCTAAGGCGTGGTCTTATTTTCTTGAGGTGCTAAGCCTTGTGAAAATGCAAAACTTGCAGAAGATGTGGCACTTTAGATAGGCTGCCACTAGCCCCTGAATTTCTTTACATGCTTCGAGTCCATGCTGTTCAGAACCATATATCTTCCTGGTAATTTTTATTTATAATGACCCTCTTTATCCCTAAAAATATTTTGCCTTAAAGATTAATTTGTTTGATATAACATAGTCACAAATAGCTTTCTGTTGCTCAGAATTTTTCTAATAAATCTTTTCTCATTCTTTAATTTTCAGTGTGTCTGTAGCATTATTTATAGGTATCACTTATAAACTGATTTTTAAATCCAATCTGAGCATCTCTGCCTTTTAAAAAAATTGTTAAGTTTAATCCATTTATATTTATCATGGTTATACACATTTTGGTTTTATTTTCACCATATTATTACCTTCTGCTTTCAACCAGCCAATTTTGTATGTTTCCCACACTATACATATTATACTAGTACTAGAGGCCCGGTGCACGGATTCGTGCACTGGTGGAGTCCCTCAGCCTGGCCTGCTCCCTCTCAAAGCGTCAGGCAGCTGGAGAGGAGCCTGAGCCCAGGCCTGGGCTGGGCCCCATGCAGCTCCCACTCATCCCAGCCCTGCTAGCTAAAATGTGAAGTTCCAATACATATCTCTATATATAAAAGCCTAAGTGACCGAACAACTGTTTGACCAGTTGCTATGACGTGCACTGACCATCAGGGGGCAGACGCTCAATGCAGGAGCTGCCCCCGGTGGTCAGTGCACTCCCACAGTGGGGTGCCAGATGCTAGGCTCATGGCTGGTGATTGCAGCTGCGACGGCAGTGTGCTGCCTAGTAACAGCGGCGGCAGGTGCCACCATGCTTCTTAACTACCCTTTCCTATTTTCTGTCTCTTTATCTTAGTATCACTCACAATGACCCACTTGTAGAATTTGTTTTCCTGTCCTCAAAACTGTAGGCTCTGTGGTAGAAGTCCCAGAGGGTGACTCCTTCCACCAGGGGATACAGTAAGAGGCCCACTGTTCTTTAAACTATGGCTGCCACTGCGTCACTCATGGTTCTTCATGTCAAGAGACCAGTAGGCAGAGAAAGGACACACCATTCTTGCAGGAGTAATTTACACTGATCATCAGGAGGAGGTACAGCTGCTGTTACATAGTAAAGAAAGGGAAGGATATATTTCACACTCAATGAATAATTGGGGTATCTTTTGATATTTTGCTGCCCAATTTGGATGGTTAATAGATAAGTGCAATATCTATCTTTTGAGAACTGGTTGTGCTCTTAAAAGTAGTTGCAGCAGCAGGAACTGTTCACTAAGTTTCTCCACTACCTTTCCTTATGTAAGATTCCTCCAGAAATGAGATCGATCAGCAACTGGATGATGCTCATTCTGGATTGGGACAAAGTTACTACAAAATGCAAATAGAAGTGGGACTGAGCAGTCCAAGGGTGGACTGTAGTGGATGCTGGTCTCTGCTCAGAGTCCCACCTCCCAATCTGATTCCAGGAACCAGACACTCATCCTTTTGATGCTGGGTTTGTCGGCTACTGATGGTTCAAGTCTGAGTCTCTCTGGGAATTGCCTTTGGCCAAAGGGGGGTATATTTCCCAATTTTATGAACTCTTCAGGGCCATTCCAACTTGAGAGATCTTTGTGGAATCAGCTGAGGCTTCTGTTGCAACTGTATGGTGCACTACCTTAATGGTGTTCCTTAGAGTGTATTCGCAATAACTTCCTGCATACAAATCTCCATTTCAGAATCTGTCTCTAGGAGATTCTACTCAAGACATCATCTTTTTCAGATGATACATCTATTATAGCAGGTTATTCGTTATCCAGCCTTCTCTTTTTGTACCTACATCTTGGATTATAAACTTATCTTCGATGGAAATTTCCCTATGAAATCCTGTGTGGCCTGGGCTGTGGAAGTATCACTCTATAGAGATTTTCTGTTCACTTCTGCCAGGTACTCCAGGGACATCACTGTCCCAGGACTAATTTTTATGTAAATTTCTAATCTTGACAGTCCCAAATCATGACAGAAGTGTACATTCTAGCTTCAACACTGCATGAGGTAGAGGCCTAACATGTGTATTTTTCTGAGAATCCTTTTATTTTTTATTCCATAGCCCAGGACAGCAAACTTTATCAACTCCCTATTAAGGTAGGTAGATCTTTTTTCTATATCCCTCATTACTGAGGCGTCCCTTTGAGCATCCTGGCTTCATGAAGGGCTATTAGTTCCCACTAAATGTCTCATAAGGCTCACGGTGTCATATCGTGGCCTGATTGTATGTTAAAATCCAAAGTACGTACTAGCTATTACTGAATTTGATAATCACCCATGGGGAAGCTTCAGGATCAGATCCTAAGCTTATAGCTCTTAATTTCAGGAACCTTGAGATTTCCATTTATTTCTTGCAAATTGATATGCATGAATATGATTTTTTAAACATATTTCCAGAATCTGAAACTATCACTAAGTAGCTGAATGTTTCCTGGAGCTGGTTTTAGTAAGAAATTGAAACCATGCGGGCACTGACCTTGGGACTGAAATGGAGGAAATGACATAACTAAGAAGAAAATGAAAACATAGATTATCTTTTTTATGCCCAGGATAGGTCCTGATTGGCTAGACATTAACATGATAAAAACTGATGTAGAATGGTAGTGAACTTCAAGTATCTCCCTGATGGAACTGTGAGTTCCTCGAGGGCAGGAACATGTATTGTTTGCTGTTGTATCCCTAGCATCTAGTTCATGCTCAGCACACATTAGATGTTCAGTAGATACTTGTTGACTAAATGAATGAATTATTGATAAAGCAATATTGTGCAAGATGATCAGATATTAAAAAATAAGCAAGAATATGGCATAACATTACATGAACACTGGTCTAAGGAGAACAATAAAAAATAATAGGAAAGGAAAATGTGAACTGAGTTATCATATTCATTCTTTTTAATGTCTTTCAAACAGATATTTGTTGAGTGTCTATTATTAATCTAGTACTGTGCTAGGCATGAAGAATGAGATGTGAGCAAAATAAAGAACATGGTTCCTGCCCATGTAGAGATCGGGGGGAGGCAAAAGTTTAATGAAAACACTAATAGGCAAAAAGTGAGTGTAAAGAACAGGTGACCAAATGTTCTGTTAGCCCAGGAAAATCTCTGTCCCAGTCTAATTTTTTAAAAAAATATACTTTATTGATTTTTTACAGAGAGGGAAGGAGAGGGGTAGAGAGCCAGAAACATTGATGAGAGAGAAATACCGATCAGCTGCCTCCTGCACACTCCCCACTGGGCATGTGCCTGAAACCAAGGTACATGCCTCTGACTGGAATCGAACCTGGGACCCCTGACTCCGCAGGCCGACGCCCTGCCCACTGAGCCAAACCGGTTAGGGCTCCCAGTCTAATTTTGAATGGTTCCCTATTCAGTCTCCAAAGTGTCCCAGTTTGGATGGTCATCCTGGCTATGACTGAGGGATATTTGGTGTTAGCAAAGTGCAGAACGGGGAGGATCACCTACTCAGAAAAAAAGAGAAAAGTCTTCCTTGGGAAAGGCAAGACTGACCTGAAAATGGAGGATGAATACACAGGGTATATGATTGTGTCGGGATGCCAGCAGGGAGAGTCTGACATGCAAATAGAAGAGTATGAGCAAAGCAAGGACCATCAAAGAATCAACATAAGACTTGCGTGGCTACAGCATCAAGGGCAAGAGATAGCTTAAAAGGGTAGATGGCACCAGACCACATGTAGGCCTTGTGGGTATTTTATGAATTTTTCCTTTATCCTTTAATCAGGAATGAAAGTGGAAGAGGTGAGAGATTTAGCATTTTGCAAAGATACCCTTTGGCTATAATGTGGAGAACAGATTTGAAAATTTTCAGGAAACTAGTTAGGAGACATGATAGTATCTTGAAATAGAATGATGGTACAGATGAAAAGAAGTGAATGGATTTGAGATGAATCTAGAAGGCAAATGAACAGAACTTGTTGATGGATTGGCTATGGAGAGAGGGGAATAGAAAATTTTCTAGAATATGTTTCTGGCTTATGCACTTGGATGGATAGCTATGCAATTCATTGAGCTAGGGAATGCAGCTGGTATTAAGATGTGGCATATTTATTTATCCATCCATGCATTTACCTCTTTAGGGAATCAACTCATCCAACTCAATTCATTGAACAACTGGTACAAAGCAGACACTGTGGGTATTAACAAAGATGTTTACTATGAAATCTAATAAAGAGTTAAATACACACACATCCATTTTACCAGTTATACTTTCAGCTGCAAGTAACAGAAAATTAGAAAACTCCAGCTAAAATCACCTCACCTAAACAATGAGGACATTTGTAAGTCCTAAAAGGTGAAGTCCCAGCTTGGCTCATTCAGTGGCCCTAATAAGATCAAAAATGCTGTTCTTTCCATCTTTCTGCTCTGCTGTCATCACTCAATGACTTTTCCTTAACCAGTGCCCTTTACGGGTGCAAGATTGTCATGCTGGTTCCAAGCACACACAGCTACGACAATGTTCAGCAGCAGAATGACTATTTCCCGCATGCATCTCTTTTTCAAATCTAGGAAGCCTTTCCTAGAATCCCTCCAATAGATTCCTCCTCACATCTTTGTGCAGAGAGTGGTGTCACATGTTTACCCCTAAGCAAGAACTGTTAGAGGAACGGGATTGTCCAGCGAGGCACACGGCCAGGTGGAAGAGGTTAACTTGCCAAACAAATATGAGGTTTTGTTTACAAGAAAAAAAGGGGTGAAATTACTGTGAAGTAGGCAACCAAGGGTGTCTGCCATATCAGTAGAGCAGAGCCATATTAGTATTGTCTTAGGAGTGGTTCGGAGTAGTTCAGGAGATTGAAGCAAAAGAAATATCCATGGAGATTAGAGGAGAAAAGACATGCTTTCAAGGCCGGGAAAGGTTATTAGGTTTATATCAGGAAAGGCCGAACCTGAGGTCCGAGTTTACTCTTAAACGAATGCTAGCATAAATCCATCTTCACCCGTGGATTCCTGTGATTGCAGGCATTCTCCCAGCTGTCCTGAATTCCTGCAATAACCATATAAATAGTGTTTCTTATTGTTTCTAAGCTTCACCAAACTGAAAGAATGGTGGAATAGTGTTTTGCATAAAACACTAGAAATATTTGTTATGTAGCTCTGGCTTAATCCGAGCCTGACCTGTTTCTGTCATTACCGCTGGAATAGACCTCCAGCTCTTGCCAGATTTTGACTTGTCAGGATAATAATTTATCCATCTTGTTGTCAGATTCACAGCTAGTTTGCCTGACTCTAGGGGAATCTGAATGATTATTACTACGCATGGTGTGCCACTCATATTTTAAATACATTTAATTCCAAATATCCTCTCCCTGCCACACCTCGTATCCAAAGACATAAAACTACTGTGTATCACCATGTTCCCTGTTGGAGAAACCTCCACCGCCCACCAAAGATCAGCTTCCCTTTAGTTTCCTTTCGATGCTCACTGAAATGACTGGCAGTACTCACTGACCTCAGTTGCCAAATCAGTCCGCCGGGCCTTTAGGCCCAGGTCTCCTGTTTCCACAGTCCCTCCATCCTCACAACTCTCCAATTACGCCTGATTTCCTAGTATGGCACATAATTTTTTAAAAACAAATGGCCAATCTCGAAGCTTCTCATTTTGAAGACAACTCCCTGGGTTTGCTTTACAAGGCCAACCAGGAGTTATTTTGCATGATTACTAATTCATCCCTTTCTGCTTTCCCCCCTTACAATGGGTCCCTGTCAAGGTTTTAACTATAAGCATTAAATTACCCTCTTGCTGTATCCTTTTCCTCCTCCTCCCTGGAATGTTTGGAAAGGAATCCAATTGTGGGCAGATGTTAGGTCTCTCTCAAAAGCATTGTGTCAAAAAAAAAAAAGCATCCAGTTGTAGCTCACATAGAACACCAATAGTGATTTACATGTTAAGTAAGAGCGGTAATTACTGGCTTTGAGCGCATATCATAATGACTTTTTACAGTTGTTCTTTACTCTATTATTCTTCCTTTCTTGTTCCCTAGTCAGTGTTCTTAATCACATGCCCCAGGAAAATTCACTGCGAGAAAACACAGGAAAACACAGGAGGTGGCCCCCAGCAGCAGCCAGAGGAGATCTGGTAGGTAACTGGGTCACAGGGCAGTAGCACATGGATCTTTGGGCCGCTTTCTCCTGCTTTCCTTTGCCCACCCTTAAAAATAAACATGTCACTACCAGGGAATCACTTAATCAAAACATATTTGTTAAATATCTACTACTGGACTAAGAGATTCACAATGTATTAAGATCTGTGGACGCTCTCATGGTTGTTACTAGGTACTACCAGACCAGCAGAGACCTAATTTGACCACAGAATTTTGTTCTTTCTGTCCACACCCCATGGGATTGATTTTACTGGATTTGTCTATGGCATTTTATCACTTCTTTTGTCCTTCACTGAAGGGTATTATAAGAGATGGAGTTATTAAATGTGTGGTTCTACTGGCTGCTAGACTATTATTGAGGACACTGTTTGTTATATCATGTAGTGTCTTTTTTATGAGACTCACTGAGAAAATTCTATTTAATATCATTATTGGAAAGAGCCATCCTTCACCTGAACAAGTTTATTCTTTCCTTTAAAAAATTTGTTTGCTCTTTGTGAAACATGTTACTGGTCATGTTTCCCTTTTTGCTTTGACTACAGGAAAGCTCAGACTGCAAGGTTGTGGCTCATCTCTAAAAAGCATCCCTCAGACCCTGAGAAGGTGTGTGTGTGTGTGTGTGTGTGTGTACTGGGCTCACCCTTTACTCCATCCTATTTTCCCATATACTCACTTTACACTGTTCTGATGGCTTCATTCTTTAGTTCTTTTGCACAATAGAAATTTCTTTCTTGCTCACATAATTGTTGAGTACAGGTATTTGGTAAGTGGCCTTCTGGGAGATAATTTGGGGACCCACAGTCCCTTCACCTGACTGATTTACCATACTCTAGGGCCTCTCACCCTCTGCATGGAGGCAGCACGTGGTGAAGAGAAAGAATAAAGGCTTAGGCAGGAGGTTTCACAGTGCGGTCTCAGAGCCACAGCAAGGGAAGCTCAGACGCAATCTAGCATTGTGCCCAGGAAGAAAGGAAAAATGGGTTATGGCTAATGACTAGTCAGTATTTGTCACAAAACCTGAAGAGTAAATTATAAAGGAAATAGTTCACTCTGTGTTCCTTGGGATATTTCTGCTAATAGCATTAGCAGAATTGTTAATGTTAGCATTAATAACCAAGAGTTGTTCTGGCATAGAACTCCAGAGGGAGCAACAGACTTTCTGTGGCACCTTTATCTTCTGTCCCTTCTTCTTCTGCCTTTGCCTTTGTCTGGATATTTTCTCCTTCATGCCCAGCCTGCTGGAACTTCTACCTTCCTAGTTCTGAAGAGGACTTACCTTCTAAACACGTTTTGTTTAATTTTATTACCAAAATTGTGTAAAAAAAAAATCACCCCAAAACTCAGTGGTTTAAAATAGCATTAACCTTGTATATCTCTCATGGTTTCTGTGGGTCAGGAATTTGGTGACTGGCTTAACTGGGTGGTTTTGGCTTAGGTTCTCTCATGAGGTTGCACTGAGGTATCTGCTGGGGTTTGCAGTCATCTGAGAACTTGACTGGGGATTGAGGATCCACTCCCAACCTGGCTCAGTCACATGGATGGCAAATTGGTGCTGGCTGTTGGCAAGATGTCTCAGCTCCTCTCCACAGGCGCCCCAGGACATGGTGGTTGGCTTCTCCCAGAACAAGCATTTCAAAGACAAGGGACAAGTCACAGTGCCCTGTATGACCTGGCCTCAGAAGTCCCACACTGTTGCTTCTGTTATATTCTCTTGTTCACCCAGAACAGTCCTGATTCAATGTGAGACGAAATTACACAAGGTCAAGGATATCAAGAGGCAAAAATCATCGGGGCTATCTGGGAGGCTGGCCAACACTCATATCCTGCATGTGGAATAAATCCCTCCCCCAATCTCAAGTTTTCAAAAATCTCTCCCACTTTCAATACCCAGATCAAAGCCCATCCTTTCTGTGAAGTCTGCCCTGACCAGTCAACAACTAGCGCTCCTTGGAACTCTTTGTTCTTGCCATGCATATGGCCTTTATCGTTTAGTACCTTGTTTTGAAGATCTATGCATATGTCTTTTCTTTCCGTTGGAATTTAAGCAGTTGAAGGGATAACTCCCATCATATAGTAGACACTCAATAAATGCTTTTTAGATGGATGAGTGAAGGAGGGAATGAAGAGTACAAGCCAGAGATCATGGCCTCTGGGTGTGGACATTCCCCCTGTTGCTTGACCTTAGCCAACTCACTAATCTGTCAGTCTCAGTTTTGTTCTACATAATATAAAGATAATAATATCTACCCAACCTCTCCCCGGGTGCTTTGAGATTTGAAAGAGGTAGAACACACAAAAGTGTTAGCAAGTGTATAAAGAGTAAGGGCAACGCGAGGTCAGTTACCTGGCTTACCAGTGCTGGCTGAGATGTGTACTGTTGTCACAGGTGGAGGTCAGTCAATACCTCTGACTTCCTCCTCGAGGAATGGTTAACCCCTACATCAAGCTGTCAGCATACAAATGCCCTCAGTCCACAGCTCGGTCAGGATATAGTGGCTCATGCTGGGGGAGGCTCTCAGCAGAGAGAACTGACTGAGCCAGGGAGCTGGGCCCCATCACAGTCACAGCCTGGCATTGTCAAAGCTCAAAGGTAAGGTTTGTTTCTCTGGAAGAATTCCCAGGTGTCCTCTTCCTACATGTCCTAGGTTTTCAACTTTTGGACTATTGTCTAGGTATAATTTTTTCCATCCCACCTCTTAAAATATTATTTTAAAAATTAACAAAGTAAATTCATCTTTTTGGTGTACAATTCTGTGAATTTTAACACATGGGTCAACTTATGTCACCACCGCAATCAGGATCTAGAGCAGTTCCATCACCGAGCAAATTCCCTGGTGCTTTCTGGTCATAGCCCTCCCTCCCAAATCGGTGGCAGCCACTGACCTATTCTCCAGGACTGCAGTTGTGTCTTTTTGAGACTGTAAATAGAATCATTTGTTATCAGAATGTAATCCATATCTTTGAGATTCATCTAAGTTTGTTCCTTTTTATCACTGATTAATATTCCTTTGTAAAGACGTATCTCATTTGTTTATCCATTCACCTGATGAACTATATCTGGCATGGGATGCTGCCTCATGGTAAATGCACGCTCAACTTTATAAGAAGCTGCCAACCTGTGTTCCAGAGTGGCTGTGTGGTTTCAGATTTCCACCAGCAACATATGAGAGGCCCACTTGCTCCTTGTCCCCATCAGCACTTGGTATTATATTTTTAAAGCCATTCTCATAGACACGCAGCAGTATTGCATGACTTTATTGTACAGTTCCCTCAATGGTGAAGTGTCTCTTCAAGTCTTTGCTCATTTTTAAATTGTGTTGTTTGTTTTCTTCTTATTGTTGAATGCTGAGAATTATTTATGTATTCTGGATACAAGTCCTGTGTCAGTTTATATGATTTGCAAATATTTTCATCCAGTCTGCAGCTTGTGTTTTTATTTTCTTAATACTATCTTTTGCAGAACAGAAGTTTTTCATTTTAATGAAGTTCAATTTATTAATTTTTAGTGTAATGGATTAGGTTTTCGGTGAGGTGTTGAAAAGCATGTTGCCTGATTAGAACACACAGAAATTCCCTCCTGTATTTTCTTCAAATTTTTTTATTTTAAAAATATTATACAGTTAGAGCTCTAACCCATTTTGTGTTAATTCTTTTTGATCCAAACCTTCCTGCCTATTTATTTCTGGACAAACAAAATCTCAGGTTTATTCCATATCCATTCATTGAGCACCGACTGGGCCAGGCACTGTGCTGTTTGTAAAGACGAGTGAGATACAGTTCTTGCCCTCAAGTTCACAGTCTTGAGAGAAAGACAGACATGGAAAAAAAATCCCACATAAGGTTCTATCGTGGTATAAATCAAGTGAAATATAAATTAGGTGTCAAGGGAAGATAAAAATGTGTGAAGTTATTTCCCTGAGGAAGTTTAGAATCAAGCTGGACAGAAAGCTGTAGTCATTACAAGTCAAGGGAAGCAGTAGGAAGTGGAAATTTGCTTCCTAAAGAGCTGTGTGGGAAGGAGTGCTATAATTGTTTGCAAGAAGCAGTGAACACTGCAGGCTTTTGAGTTTGAGCTTCTTTCCCTTAATTTTTAAAAATAGAGAGGATTTGGATCAGCTGAGAGAACAGGAAGGATCCCCAAAAGGAAGTGATTTATGAACAGACAGGTACATTAGAAAAGCCCTGGGCATGTTTTGGGTCCCGGCAGTGGGCCAGTTTGGCTGCCGTCTGTCCATTGAAATTCTGGATAAGGATTGTTTCCCTTGCTTAAGTGTCATTCTCCCAAGTTTCCTTTTGGGCAACCACCCTCTCTCACTACTCTTAGCACAGTAGGACACCATGTTCAAGGCCTGGGCTAAACAGGGGATTACATTTCCTGGGCTAAAATATTAATTCAAGATGTTAGCAAGATGGAGGACTAGGAAGTCACCACTGCCCACACATACATACATACACACCCAAACACACACACACAATATAGACAATAAATAACCACACACATATGAAAATAGCTCAGGAATGGGCACACAAGCTCCTCTAAACCTCTGACACACCAAGAGTATGTGGCTGGAACTTCTGTTGAATGGGCAGCTGAAAGATGACAGGGGTCAGGTCTGCTACTGCCATCTCACTCCATGCAAAGCCTGAGGCTTTACCTCAGCAAACACAGCAGAGGGCACAGCCCAGTGTCGGAGAGAAACTGACTCCTGATGGCATAATTTGAGTTCTGAATCCACTCATACCTACAGCCGTATTTCGGAATACTCAGAGAAGCCACTACACAGATATGAAACAACAATTTGAACCAAGTATCTGAGAAGAGTGAGGGGAAAACAATGTATAATTAGAGAAAAGAAGAATCTTTGGCTTAGGGGTAGAATCAAGAATATTTCTCAGGCTTGCAAGGCCTTTTGTGATGTAGTGCTCACCTACTTTTCCATCTTTTCCTTCCCTATGTCTCTCTCTCCTCACCTTACACTTTACCTGTTATGCACACCCAACTCCATTCTCTGAATATTCCTTGATCCTTCATAACCCTATGCCTTTGTCAATGCTGTTCCCCATGTGAAGTTTACCCTTCCTGTCTTTTTGTACTTAAAAGCTCTTTAATCATCCCTGAAGGTCCACAGAGGTGCACCTTCCCCCTGCATGACACTGCATGATATGTAATTCTTCATATTCTCCTCCATTATAGCATTTACCTCATTGTCTAGCATCATTTTTGTCTGTCTCTCCCATTATCCTGTGAGCTGCTTGAGGAACACATTAAGTCTTATACACTTAAAATCCCTTCCAAGCACTAGCCCAGCATTTAATACAGTAAGAGCTTAATAGATGCTTGTGGAATAGATACTGAATGAATGAATGAATGAATGAATGAATGAATGAATGAATGAGAAGTGGTAATAAGAAATGCAGAGAGACCTGGCCAGAGTTCCTTGGCTTTTGTCACAGCTATTACTGGAACCTCTGCCATCTTATCTGCTCACCATAACTTAGTCTGCCTGTGTTTTCCAGCCTTCCTTTGGTCAGAGGTGGCCATGGAATGGATTTCATTTCAGTGTACTGATGAGTGCCACTTCCAGGCCTAGCCCTCAAAACTTCCATGCTTCATCCTTTGCGTTTTCCTTTCAACTGTCCAGCACTTTGGGGTCTATTTGCTAGCTTATTTCCACAGCTAACATTGCTCTATCTCAGGAGTGGAGAGCATCCAGCCTGTGGACCATATAAGGCCTGCAAAATCATTTGGTTTGGCCTTTCCAAGGCATTAGGGGTGAGTAAATTAAATGTTTGACCAAATATAGCCAGCTAATTTTTAATGGTCCGAGAATCTATCTATCTACATAAAAGCCTAAGCGACCATCACAACTGAATGGATAACCAGGCCGGCAGGGGATTTAGTGAGGGGTGACTAAACTACCAAACAACAGGCTGTGTGGGCAACCAGGCTGGCGGGGGGGTGGGGGGGGGCGGGTGGGGAGGGGAAGGGCACTGGGGGCAACAAGGTTGGTGGGGGAGGGGGGGAGGGGAGGCAGTTGTGGGCAATCAGGCGGGCAAGCAGAGGCACTAGGGGCAATCAGACCAGCAGGCAGGGGTCAGTTAGGGGCGACTAGGCTGGCAGGAGGTTTAGTGAGGGGTGACCAAATGACTGAGCAGCAGGCTGCGAGAGGAGACCAAGCTGGCAGGGGATTTAGTGAGGAGAGACCAAACAACTGAACAACAGGCTGTGTGGGGCGACCAGGCTGGCAGGGGGGGCAGTTGGGACAACCAGGCCGGTGAAGGAGAGGCAGCTGGGGGCAATCAGCTCATCAGGCAGAGGCAGTTAGGGGTAATCAGGCTGGCAGGCAGGTGAGCAGTTAGGAGCCGGTGCGTGGTCCAGGATTGTGAGAGGGATGTCCCCCGAGGCGTCCTGGATTGGAGAGGGTGCAGGCTGGGCTGAGGGGACTCCCATGCACAAATTTCGTGCACCGGACCTCTAGTCCTATATAATAAAAGACTAACATACAAATCGACTGAATGGTGGAACGACCGGTCGCTATGATGCACATTGACCACCAGGGGGCAGTCGCTTCCACAGGGGGAAGCGACTCAGCCAGAAGCCCTGAGCCAGGCTCACAGCTGGCGAGCTCAGTGGCGGTGATGGGAGCCTCTCCTTCTTCCACGGCAGTGCTAAGGATGTCCGACTGCTGGCTTAGGCCTGCTCCCCCACTATCAGTGGGACATCCCTCAAGGGCTCCCAGACTGTGAGAGGGCACAGGCTGGGCTGAAGGACCTACCTCCACCCCCTCCCAGAGTGCACGAATTTCATGCACCAGGCCTCTAGTATATATATAAAAGCCTAAACGACCCAACGACTGACAACTGGTCGACCAGTCACTATGACATGCACTGACGACCAGGGGACAGACACCCAATGCACAGGATTGGGCCTGAGGGGATCTGGCCAAAACTGGCTATCTGACATCCCCTGAGGGGTCCTGGGTTGCGAGAGGGCACAGGCCAGGCTGAGGGACCCCACTGGTGCACGAATCCGTGCATCGGGCCTCTAGTGATATTATAAATATCCAAGTGGCCCTTGGCAGAAAAAGGTTCCCCACCCCTGCACACGATCCAATAGGACTTTCTCAGTTCAAACCAGATTCTGAGTGTGGTGAATGTTACATACAGGGCAGAACTACATCCTGGAAAGTCTCCTTGTTGTCTCTGGCCTCCTCTTTCTTAGAAAAAGGTCACTCGTAATATGAGGCAGCTGGGCACAATTTTGAAGCAATGGATTGAGGATCAGAAGGTTCAGTTCTATTCCTGGGTCTGCCCCCCACTGGCTTTGGGTTTCCAGCCAAGGAAAATGACAACATGGATGCTGAAACAACCCACCCAAGGGGAAAACACATAAAAGCAAAAACAACCTCCCCATCAGAAATGCAGGGGATGGTGATTTCTGCTGCAGGAGACAATAATGCTCTTATACCTCGTCTCTTCCAGGCTTCACTAGTCTTAACGCATGATGCCTCCCAATCCTGCACAGGCTGCTTACTGATTCCAGGCCCGGCCGGCCGTGAGGAGCTTTCTGACCTTTCTTTGAGGCAGGCGACTGCAGATGCACCAATCACAATGCCTCTGTCCTTGTCAGTGTCAGCTTGCTTAGCCACGAGATGAATATTGACTTTACTTAGTTAAAAGACAAACAAATAAAAAATGCCAGAAGGAGCAGCACTGTTGCTGAAACCCACCAATCAATGTTTCCTAGCTGCACACTTTCCTGGCCTGGAGAATAATCTATTTTTACAGAGTCTGTCCCCAACATATCCACATCTGTGAACAGACTTTGTGAGTGTCCATTCCCAACCAGAGGAGGGACAGCTACTTCTTATCTTCTTCTACCAGACTTTCCCGAGTTTGCTTCTGTGGAGAGGAATTACAGCAATTGTTTCTCAGGACCAGAGTTCTCCAAGAGTCAGAGATCCCTAATTCCCCAGGCTGGGGATTAACACTTCCCCATCCTCCTCATCCGCATCCACCACCAAACTTGACTCCTTTTGTGTCCAGAGGACTGGATGCCTGTTATCTGACCTCAGCCCTAAAAGAATTGCCACCACCCACATGTCTGAGTCTAGTGAGCCACAAATCACAGGGAGAACGTCTTCTAAAGGGGTGTAGGCTGGCGGGTTCACCCCCAGGATTCTGTTCACTGCATATAAGGTGGGGCCTGCAGTTTTATTGGCACCCAGGGGAATGTGATGCTGGTGGACTCGAGACCACACATTGAAAAACATTCCCTCCTCCTGGCTATGAGTCATCTGAAATCACAAATAGGTTCATACTATACCCTTTAAAAAATGCTCTGATGGTTTCCCATTGCCATCAGGATCTGGTCCAAACTCCTTAGATGGCCAATCGGGGCTCGTTAGGAACCGGCCCTTACTTCTCTCTCCAGGCTCAGTTCTCACCACCTGCACCCTTGCCGTCTTCATTTCCGTCCTTCTGAGTGGGCTCTGCTGTACTTTCACTGCTTCATGAGTGTTGCTCTCTGCCTGGAACCCTCCAGCCCTCTCCCACATCTTTACCAGGCTAACCTGGCTAGACCTCCCTTCCCCCTGGGAAATGTTGCTGCTCTTTCCTGACTAAGGAAGTGCCCACCTCTGTGTGTTTCCAGCCCTCTGCCTGCCCCCTGCCCAGAGCATTATCACTGTGTACTGTGTTCACCTTCACTTGTCTGTGTCCCCCACGTGGGCCAGGCCTTCTCATGGCAGGGATCATGTACTCATCTTCAGGTCCCCAGGGAGTTCAGTTAGGGGGCAGGAGACAGTGGTGGGCATTGGAGAGCCTGAAGGGCAACTACCCTGGGCCTCAGTCTATTAGGGCCACCAAACAACACTGGAAAAACTTGGAAACTTTCTGTTCCCTTCAACATAGACGGGAGTCTCCAGGTGAAGACCCATCACTGTTGAGTGTTTTTGCAGCAGCATCTTGCTGTTGCAGTCAGAGTGTCGGAAAACGGAACAAGAAGTGGCCTAGTGCTGTTTATGGGAGCACTGGAATGTTTCAAGACTATTATGACCCAGGGCCTCTTAATTTGGAGGCCCTATTTAAATATACCAACATATGAAAATGCCCCACATCCCACATGGAACCTGCTGTATCTCACTCTATGAGTTAAGTAGAATTGTACTTAGGATAAAAAACAACAACAAAGAAACCCCAAGGTCGAAGGAACCCAGAGAAGAGCTGCCTGCCATTTTGACCTGCCCCCACCAGGACTGTTGGCGGTGAAAGAACATGTCTCTGTGGCAAAGTCTCTGTTACAGAGATAGAGCCTTCACAGTAACTAATATGGTGGGATCACGCCTTCTAGACTACTTTGTGGGGATGAAGAACCTGACTCAGCAATGAGTCTCTCACTTTATTGCCCCAAACATTTCCTGCCAAGAAAGCTCTGTGAGAAAAGCAAGCAGGTAGAGCTTAGCTTGACCATTCCGTGCACACACCCAGCAATCTACACAATTAACCCAGAAAGCACGTCCCCCCTTTCTTCTCCCCTGAGGAAACAAGTAAACAAAGCAAATAAAAAAGAAAATAAGCAATAGCAAGAGAAGGGAGCAGTTCCTCCCTTTGAGAATTTAGAATGTGGGTGCCCATCCTCAATTAATATTTGGGAAACAGGAAATTCTCTGGAGGAAAATGTGAAAAAGGGAGGCACCTGCTTTTGAGCTCTCTGAATAATGAGTGGGGGAAGCCAGTATCTGTCTCTTGCAGGCTGTTGCTACCTTCTCGCGAACACCACAAGTGCATTTGCTTCCAATAGCTCCGAGCTTCCCAGGAAACAACAGGCCTTGTCATTGGCACAGCTTCCCAAGAGCCTGCAAAGAAGACATCGTGATCCCATTCTCTAAATGGGAAAATGGAGGCTCCGAGGTTGAGTGATTTATTTAAAGTGCAGTATAAGCAAGCAAAGAAGCCAGCAGGAGATAAGAGCTCATCTAACTCCCCAGTCAATTTTCAGTTCCCCAGATAACGCAGAACCTAAATAAACCTACATCAACACCATATGGTATCAGCAAAGCAGGGGATGTTGGGCACTCGTATTAAAATGGGCTATAAAGGAAAGATAGTTTGTCCGTGTAAATAGTCAGGAAGCGAGCTTTCCTTTGGATAATTCTCATTATTTTTAGTTCAGTAACCCAGGATGACACAGACTGGACAAGTTGACTAATACCTATTCAGTCCTCATTATTTAATACAACTTATAACAAATCACAATTGTTGTGAATGATTGATAGGTAACAAATTCATTAAACATGCTTAGAATTCTGGCTTATGAAATATTCTTCTTGGCTAGAAATCTTGAAGTCCCTTGAAAGGGCTGGCCTCGAGTTTTGAAATGAATATACATTCCTTTTTTGGGGGGATAAATGGTTTCAGGATTTTCTTCAATGCTGGTAGGAAATGTAGATTTAGTAAAACCATGTGTAAACTTCTGAACCCATAACAGCCACCAACTAATCCAACGCAGGGCCCGCCCCCTCCCCCCCCCCCCCCCCCCCCCCCCCCCCGGACACAGCAATGCATCCCACTAGGCTGCCATAAGGGTAAATCTGATTTGTCTATAGGATTCGACTTCACAGTTAGAGTCCCCGCTTTGGCTGCATAATATCCTACGGATTCCAGGCAGATTTAGTGTCCCCAAACAGATGGGCCCTCCCTTTATGGGCCACTCTTAAGTTTTCTAAGCAAACCGCAGCTGTGCTAACGTCCCTTTGTGTAAAGGAGTGTTTAAGTAGAACCACTTCCCTTTACCTGATGTGTATTCAGAGCTTTGAGCCAGGGACAACTGGGATATACCAACATCTGCAGAGAAGGAACATTCCCTTCGTTGTGCACTTTAGGAGTGACTGTGACAGCAGAAAAAGCTTCTCTGGGTATCAGTGAGTGCCTCAGTTATAAGCAACAAACCCACTGTAGCTAGTGGAAGCAGGTAAGAGGATTTAGTAAAAAATTTGTGGTGGCCCACACTAGCCAGTTTGGCTCAGTGGATAGAGCATCAGCCGGCGGACTGAAGGGTCCCAGGTTGGATTCTGCTCAAGGGCATATGCCTGGGGTTGCAGGCTCAATCCCCAGTAGGGGGCATGCAGGAAGCAGCCAATCAATGTTTTTCTCTCATCATTGATGTTTCTATCTCTCTCTCCTTCTCCCTTCCTCTCTGAAATCAATAAAAATATATATAAAAAAATTTGTGGTGGCCCAAGGAGTTTCTAGGAGGCCACAGGATCAAGCTGGGCTGGTTTGCATATACAAGCAGTGCCCACGCTGCAATGCCAGGGTGTCCCAGAATTTCAACTGTTTGCTCTACACATTTTTCTGTTTGGGTTTTTGACGTACAGCACTTTTTGTTAAGTTTTTGACACTTGCAATGGAAGGAGTCCTCCCTGTAGCACCTAAGCAAGCTTCCACATGTAGGTCACTTCTGCAGTGACATTTGGGTGAGTCGTTGGGCCTCTTGGAGTCAAGGAACGTGGAGGGCCTTTGAGGCCACTTAGTCCAATCCCTTCCATTTGGCATTTCCAGCTCTTCCAACAAGTTATTAGAAAGCAAGCATGAAGGACATCATTCTCACCCACAGGTGGGACAACTCAGTTTATGTTCCACACAGAAAGTCCATGTGCTCCTTTATGGAAGTAATAAGATGAAGGCAGGATGTTCACACCTTGGTGCAATGACTGTTTTGAAAAAAGGCTCTCTAAGTCCTTGGAAATTCAATCACAGAATAAGAACATACTATAAGAATTAGTGCAGTTTCCAAAAGAAAACCATACTCCTATTTGCCAGTAAGGTGGGGTGACTACAGTTCCTTGAGCATCTCAGAAAGAGGTTGTATACAAAACCCAAAGTTCACTTTGTATCTTGTCAAACCATGATCTTCTTGGTGCGTGGGGCTATTTCTGGTGTGGGAACAGGGAAGTATCTCCAGGGAGAGCCAAGGAATACAATACAGTTGAATGAAAGGGGCCTAACCAGAAAGACTATATGCTGAGTGATTCCATTTATACAAAGTTCTAGAAAATGCACACTAACCTGCAGGGTCAGGAAACAGACCTGTGGTTGGTGGGGACAAGGGAGAGGGGGAGAGACAATGGACACAACGAAACTTTTGGAAGTAATAGAAATATTTGGTATCTTGATTTCATGAATATTTATATATATCCAAACAAATCAAATTGTATACTTTAAATACGGTAAGGCTTATTGTATACTAGAGGCCTGATGCATGGATTTGTGCACTGGTGGGGTTCCTCGGCCTGGCCTGTGCCCTCTCAAAATCTGGGACCCCTTGGGGGATGTCGGAGAGCCAATTTCAGCCCGATCCCTGCAGGCCAGGCCAAGGGACCCAACCGGTGCATGAGTCCGTGCACTGGGCCTCTAGTATGCATATAAGATCTTTAGTTAATCTCTTCCTGCCCTCCCCCTCGCCCTTCCCTCTGAGATTCATCATTCTGTTCCATGTTTCCATGCCTGTGCATTGAGCGTTTGCCTCCTGGTGGTCAGTGTGCGTCATAGCTATCAGTTGAATGATCGAACGGTCAAACGGTCACTTAAGCTTTTATAAATCTAGACAAAATCTACCTCCAGAAAATAGTAAAAAAAGAAAAAGAGTATAGCACCAAACCAAGTAAATGAAGCCTGAAATGAAGAACAAATTGAGCTATGAGGTATATAGGAGTTCACCATCCTGAGTGAACCCCTTGTACCTAGAGAAACTGATCACAAAGCCAGAAAAATATTCCCAAGGATAAAATATCTCAAAAGGTCCATCTGCCCCCAGTTTCTCCTCCACCTTTGCACAGTGGTACCTGAAATTCTCTCCAGTATTGTCACTCCTGCAGAGCCCCTGGAGACAAGGACATTTATACTGAGTGCAGGCATCATGTCACCTCATTAGCTAATGCCTTACTTTATTTACACCAGTGGCTTCCAACCTTTCCCCCCAGGAACCCGAAGTTACACACCAGGGAGATTCTGTGACTCTGAGGTTCAAAATTAGCTCGTATTTTTCCAACTGATGAGTCTTGCACATCAGGATAATTACCAGAATCCCAAATAGCTCTTAAACTTTGGGCTACACCTCTTCTTTGCCCAGTCCTTCTATTCCCAGTGCTCTTGCTGTCCCCTCACCAACTCAGACAGAAACAAAGATGGGCCAGCATGACTGTGACCACTGCTTTGGACCCTGGCATCATGTTGCTTATGATCATGAAGATGAATTTTGCTCCCAGTTGTATCATGCCCACCACACCCCTCTCCCCCCCCCAAAAAAAAATTCATACCCCTTAATCTACTTTGTTTCTTTTGGCTATAAGACTAAGAAGTCACTCAAACGGTTCTTTATGATCTTCTGTTTAAATCCTTAGAAATATTACCTTCCATGCTGACCTGGGGTTGCAAACCAGTGAGGTGGCTAATGTTGCAGAGAGTTGTTTGGTGTGATTTACCTGTGTGGGTCCACAGACGTTTCGCTGAGAATTTGGCCTGTGGAAATAATGGATAGAATGATAAATTTGGAATGTAGGGAGGACATGAGGATAAAATCAGGAGCAAGAGGGGGTGCCAGTTCAGGTGGGGTGTAACAGATGGGAGCACAGGGCATTGGAGGCTACTTGGGGACACTGCTCACATCCCAGGGCAGCCGGGCTCCCTCACTCCCCCCTCTTCTCTATCTCAGTGGCTCTGAAATGTGGCACCCAGCTCTGGACACCCTTTTCTGGGCAGCATATCCTCCTAGGAGCTTAGAATCCACACTTGTCTTGTTTCCACACAGGGGACGCTATTCAGGTTTAAGTTAAGCTTTTACCTTAATGATTTGCTAATCTGGGCATCTTGAAGGGGACATTGTGGAGCCTTGCCGTTGCTCTTGGTATCTGTACCCTCGCACAGTCACACACACAAGCCTCATTTGTGAAGATGTCTTTGAAATGTATTCACTGAAGATAATTACAGAGGTCTAACACTTCTGCTCCTCAATTAATGCTATAAAATTAATGGTCCTTCATTTTTACATCCTATGCAAATGATGGTGTCATCCCCAACTGTAAGCCTCTCTACTCACACGCTGACTGTGATTAGTGTCCCTTTAAGCTGAATTAGAGCGTGTGACCTTCTGGGGTATGGCAGCAGTGAAACCTTCAAGTGCTGTTTCCAACGTTTTATTATGATATGTTCTTAAAAAGCAGAATTTCAGAGTTGACACCGAGACACGTTTCAGTGACGGATCTTTTGGGGTTGTGGCCCGAGGAGAGAGCAGACAGGAACTGGAGGACAGCTCATAAATCTCCCGTTTTCAGCTGGAGACTTACCAGACTCCACAATAAGCACATTTCCAAACAAAGGACAGGGAGATTCCTCTCAGATAATGAGGCAGGTATAATGGAAAGGTATTGGTCTTCAAATATTGTGCCCATTAGAATAGCCTTTTGCAAACAGACCCAGGGAAATGCTTGGTCAGAGAGCAGATGTATTTTCGCGACAAGAAGTTCTGAGAACTTACATAAATGGTAGGCTCGGTGGCTCAGAAAGGGAAAAACTAAGACATTATGATTCATTTATTTTGAGAGCTGGAACTCATGACTCGGTGACATCTGACGAGGACGGTGACATCTTGCAGGAATCACAGAGTGCACGTACTTATCCCACGAGGTGTATTTTTGCACTGTGGGCAGCTTGGATGAATTGAAAATATCACACAGCTCGAGTGCCCTTATCCTCAGAGTCAATATCCTCGCTCTTGGTTGGAGAGTTTTCGTCAAATAATGGGATACCATCTGGTATTTGAGTTCAGGGAGAGTGTGCAAGTTGACGAAGATTGGGAGCTAAGGAAAGTGACAGAAGGGACATGAAAGAAGGAAAATATGAAGAACCTGGCTATCCCTTTTTAAGTGTGTGTGTGTGGGGGGGGAAGGTGCTGTAAGTAGAGTCAAGACACCCCTGGTGGAAGGGGGTCCCAGGTTCATGAATTCTGCCATCTCTGGCACCAGGATCGCTGGGATTGATGGACATCCTCCTGAAGCCAAGTTCGAAGAGAATGTGCCATTTATCCTCTGTGATCTGCTGAATTGGGTGAGACACAAATATTTAGGTAATTTGTTCTCTGTGGCAAGCGAGAACTCCTTGGCTGTGGGAATACTGACTGTGAGTTGAAAAAATTTGGAAGTCTGGAAGAGGCAGGCTTAAACAGTCCGCCTGCAGCCATAGGCTCGCCTGCTGAGTGATGAAAACTGCTGAGCGTTTGCACCGGGGAGTGGTGCATTTCAATGAAATAAAAAAAGACTTCTCATGTGGGTGGCATCACTTTGCTGCTATTTTCTGAACAGCTGTGGCCACACCAGGCAAGCAGTGTTCCTGGGGTACCACTCTGTGAGAGGAAGGAGTCCAGGGAGATGCCCCCAGCACACTGTTATGAATGTGCAGAAAAAACCTGGGAGCTGGACTAAAAACAGAAGCCGACTTATGCACTTATAATGAAGCAGAGAAAATTCTATTCACCAGCATTCCTCTTAAAGACAGCCCTGAATATATTTGGTTGAAGAAATACTTTAGTGAGCCACTTGGGGTCCAGGGTAAGACCCAAGAGTATATTCAAGCTAGAAAAGTTATTATTAATCTGCTCTGCATGAGATAAGGAGAGGAATTTGTCATAATCATAAGAGGGAGAGCAGAGAAAAGAAAAGTAAGTGAGGGAAGTGGGTGGGTGGGAGAGAGACAGAGGCCAGCAAGAGATAAAAGGTTAGAGGAGAAGCCCTCTCCATGGTCCTGGTCCCAGCTCCCAAATGAAGTGACGCTGCTCACAAAATGCTGGGTGTGAGTGGAGGTGTGTGAAGGTCCCTGAAGGAGCTGTTTGGGGTCTGGTTGAGGTGGGTGAAATGGAGGCAGCATCATGGTTGTGAGCATCAGAGGGGAGGAGCCGATAAGCATGGTACCCCCTGGACGATCCAGGAGTCACAGCACAAACTCTGGATTTTAATGGTGGTTCAATTGTTTTGAATCAACTCTAACTTATTTTCCCAAAGGTGGGGCAGTTGGCAGTGTAGGCAGCTAAAATCCAGGTTATGTATGGTTAACCATAAAGCAACTGAAGTATCTAAAAGTGACTGTTACCGGTGTACTTGTATGAGGTGTTATCTAAAATAGTATAGAATCTAATGTATTTGGAGATAGAGGCCTTTAAAGAGGAATTGAGGTCATATAGGTGGACCCTTATCCATGTGAGCTACTTGGAAACAGGGCTTTCAAGGGGGTGATTCAGGAAACCCGAGGTCATTAGAGTGGGGCCCTAAGCCTGTCACTGGTGTGCTTGTAAGAGGGGAGACACAAGGGGTAGGTGTGCACAAAGGAAAGACCATGTGAAGAGGCAGTAAGAGGGTGGCCGTCTGCAAGCCAAGGAGCCAGACCTCAGAGGCAACCAGCCCTGCTTGATCGTGACCTTGATCTTGGACTTTCAGCCTCCAGAACTGTGAGAGAATAAATTTATGTTGTTTAAGCCACCTAGTCTGTGGCATTGTGTTATGGCAGCCCTAGCAAACTAATATAACCTAAGACAGAAGGGAAAGAAGAAATACTGGATTAGCCTGCTGGAATGAATCTGGGCTATTCTTCCTTCTCCCTACAAGCCTCTTACTCCACTTTTTGAAATTTTTTTGAATTTTCTTATTGTTTTTTATTTAAATTTATCTTTATTGTTGAAAGTATTACAGATTTTCCCTTTGTTTGTGTTTCATTTTTCCCATTGGCCCCCTCCACCCTGTACCAGCCCCTCCCAGGCCTTCACCACTCTATTGTCTGTGTCTATGCGTTATACATATTTGCATAGAAGTTCCCCAGTTAATCACTCCCCACCCTTTAAAATCCTGCCCTCTGTATCCCCTTTCTTCCATTGTTCCTGCAACAGTCTCCTTCACAATGCTAAAATTCTGGTCCTGGTGATCTTATATCTGCCACAAAATGGGGAGAAACAGTCCCTAACTCATGGAGATTGGGAGTCCTCTGAGGCCACACTAGTTTTTCTATCTGTCCACTTCATGACCTGTCATTGCCCTTGTAAATACAAATAATGAACCCCAGGGGAGAAATAATTTGTTTTAATATTAAAAACTAGACTTATTGAGGAATATAAAAGAGTAGTAGCCTGTAATTCTACTTTTCATCTCTCCTGAAAGAGAAGCATTGTCCCACTACTTAAAGCATTTATTATATCTCAAAGGAAAGCTCTTGCTTCTGGTTCAGAGACTCAGTGTGGCATTTATAATTATATTCTGGAGACAACATTGTTATAAATTTGGGTTTCCGTGCTAAAAGTGATTTTTTAAAATATATATAATTACCTATTAGTTCTCCTGAAATGGTGTGATGTGCCTTCTTCTTGCCTCTCTCTCTCTCTCTCTCTCTCTCTCTCTCTCTCTCTCTCTCTCTCTCTCTGCCATGCCTCATCTGAAACAACCCCCTTCTTTTTAAAGAGAAACTGAAATAACACATGGGTGCCTGGGTCTTGGGAGAGCTCAACTCTGCGACACATGGTGATGTCTGCGGGAACACTAAACTGAAGTCATAACAATGGGTAATTTTTTAATATAATGGAAAATGATCATTAGCTTTTCTCTACAGGAAGGAAATTAATTTTCCTCATTATACATATTCTGAGAAAAGTAGGTATGAGAAAATTTCAAAGGATATTCTACCCAACAAGACATCAAGTACTATCATGACAATAGTCTTATAGAGTCTAGTGTCAGCAAACAGAACAAAAAGAGCTTCTGAGGAAAAGAATGTGGTTCAACATCTCGGAAATATATGTAAATGAACTGGAGATTTGAGAGGGTGATTAATCTCACACAGAGTCAAGTACCTTCCTCAGGGGTCTTTCTCAGATCTCAGGTAAACCATTATCTTTATCACCTTCCTCTACCCCACCCATGCAAAGTGAACATCTATTAAACCTCCATAAACTCATTTCAATTTAAAATGGTGCCTAGTAATATTAGAAATGTGCTTTTATTAAATATTCTAGATAAGTCATAAGAACTTCAAAATGTTTCTGTAAAATATCTGGGACTGTGGTAAAAGTTGTTTTTCGGAAGTCATTCACCACAAACATTTTCTTTGCTACAATTCTCGCTTTTGTCCTCTTCCCTTATGCCACCACCCCTCAACGATTCTTGCCTTGCCCCACTTCTTGTCATTGCTGTTTCTTTTCCATCTTTCTGTATCCATCGTCCTCGGCTGCCCAAATACAAACAACTGTCTAGAATAGATACACACCCTAGGATTCTCCTCCCAACATTTACATCCAAGTCAAACAAAAAAGGAACAGAGACCAGAGTCATGAATTTAGAGATTAAACATTAGTTAAGGAAATAAAAAGGAAGCAGACCAATTTTTAACCTATCAAGACAAAATAACCAATTGAGTCAATCTTTTTTTAAAAAATATATTTTTATTGGTTTCAGAGAGAAAGGGAGAGGAAGAGAGAGATAGAAACATCAATGATGAGAGAGAATCATTGATCGGCTGCCTCCTGCACACCCCATACTGGGGATCAAGCCCCCAACCCAGGCATGTGCCCTGACCCAGAATCAAACCTTGACCTCCTGGTTAATAGGTCGATGCTCAACCACTGAGCCATGCTGGACAGGCTTGCTCTTTTTTGTTTGTTTGTTTATTCGCTTCAGTCTTACAGGGGATCATGGACAGCCACTGTGCTCCGAGGGTCTCTTCTAGCATCTCACACCGCTTGGTTTTTGGTCTATGGGTGGTGAATGCAGGAACAGAAACAGGGCACTTGGACCCCTTCCTCACATCATAAAGCAGCTTGTTGTTACACAGATTCGGATCCACTTACCACCCACACAGAGTCCAGGAGTTGGGTCCTACTGCCCAGATGTGCGCTCTTTCCCCACAATGCTAGCGTCTGACACAGGTTCCAACACACGATGGCCCCTGCAGACAGGACTGTCTGCAACTTGCATTATTAAGAAAAGCCTTTTCACGCCTCTCCAGGTTGTCATCACAGATCAATTTTTGTCCTCCCCACCACTCCCTTCCTTGTCATCCTGCTGCCCAGTGGAGCCCTGGGAAGGGAATTTCTGCTGGAAACTTGAGTAAACCTGCCATGGCCCTGCCCTTCCACTGCCCAACTCCCTCCCTCCCTGGGGCAGAAAGGACTAGAATTCCTGCCCACCTACCAACTGGGCTGATGATGGCGCTGCTGGGCTCCCCTCAGGCCCCAGGGTTCCCACAGCCTGGTAACAAAGCTCTTCTGTGGGTAACCTTTGAGGAGCATAGGGCTTTTGTGATCAACAGAGCAAAAACAGCATGGTTTTTTCCTAAATGTTTTTAAAGTATGTTTTTTATTGATTTTTAGATATAGAGAAGGGAGAGGGATAGAGAGATAGAAATATTGATGAGAGAGAAACATGGATCAGCTGACTCCTGCACACCCCCTACTGGGGATTGAGCCCACAACCCAGGCATGTGCCCTGACCAGGAATTGAACTGTGACCTCCTGGTTCATGGGTCGTCACTCAACTATTGAGCCACACAGGCCGGGCAAAAAAACTCCATACAGCATGTTTTTAAATCACAATCTTGAAAATGGCAAAATAAACAACAGAATAAAACAAAAAAAAATCCTCTGGGTTTAAAAAAAATAAAAATCTGACTTTAGTTTTGAATTTTAGGATTCTGTACCAAGTGATAACTCATTAAATATATTTAATTTGCTCTATTCCTCACCTTCTCTCTATCCCTATATTCCCTCCACCAGAGTCTTAAACCTTACAGTTAAAGGTAAAATTGGGATGGCGTTGGAGGAGACTGAGAAAGAACAGAGAAGCCAATGAAAATGAAGATGTCTTCCTAGCCTTTCTTCTTCACTTCAGTTGACACTTCTCTTGCACAAAAGAAATAGGTCTTCATTTGACCCTTTCCTTACTAACAGGGAAAACATGAGACACTGGGACTTATTTTTTTCTATTTAAAACCTTGGTTTTATTTTGCTCTTGTTTGTTTGATTTTGTTCTTATTAGTATACCAAATACAGAAAGACACCAGAAATGGGAAATGCCGGAAAGAAGACTGGGGCATGCCTGTGAAGGCCAGGGCCCCAAATAACTTACTTCAAGGCAGAGAACACACCCTTGAAATAAAGGACCGTTTCCCATACCCACTGTAGGTGTTCAGCAGTTAGGAAAAGAAGGACAAACCCAATGTGCAGGCTGCTGTTCATTCATTCCTCACTTCCGTTCACTTTGCTTCCTGGCAGGCATCCACACCGCCATATGCTTTGGGGAAGTGGGAATGTGGAATGTCGCAGTTATGGGGAATTGAGTCTTATTGCTTCCTGAGATTCTGGGTGCCAAAATTGTTCTGAAAAACAAACAAACAAACAAAAAAACAACAACCCACAAAAAAACCCATGTCCCAATAGGTGTGGGATGGGAGTCTTAGAACCCGATGGGACTGAGAGCGCTCCTGCTCTAAATGCTTATTATACAGGTGGGGAAATGAAGGCAAAGCAACTGTCCAAGGTCACACAGGTGGTGAGTGCTTAACTAGAGCATTGGAATTAGAAGCTGGGACTCCTGATTCTCTCATCCTTTAGGCCAACTCACCACTCATGAGCCTCAGGCTTTAGGCCTCATCCTGTGGCTTTAAGGTGATGCCAGAGGGGCTGATACTGATGCTTTCCATAACCATTAAGGTATCAAGAATCCTGTATGCTTTCTTATACCAAGCAATTAATATCAAAACACAAAGCAAGAAAAACTATAGAGAAAAAAATATGTGGGCTTTAGAGTCAAAATAAATTTCAGCTCTGCACAGACAACAGGTCGCTTTCCTAATCTGTAAACTGGGAATATCATCATCACCATCGTTATCATCATCATCGTCATCCATTTCTTACAGGGTTCTTGTGAAGATGAAAAAATGCCTGAAAAGCATCAAGCAGAGAGACTAGCACATAGTAAATACCTGATAATCGCTATTTTGGCAGGAAAAAAAAAGTGTCCTCTAGAATCCCACTGTAAGCCCTCAGCCTGAGAAGTTGGTCGGAGGGACAGAGGCCCGAAGCATCGGTGGCACAGGAAGGAGTCATCACATTGCGGTCCCTTCAGCTGCTGTCACAGCCCGAACAATTAAATACCCAGACCCAGGGCTCTTGTGTACGGACATATATATCGGAACCATTTTGTAATGAGATGATTTCCTGAGGAAATCTGTCTCTGAAGTGGCATCTGAAGGAGGAAAATGCTTTTATAACATTAGAATGATATTTAGATCCTGGCAAAGTGAAAAGAGAGCGATAGGCTTGGAATGAGAAAATAAGAAGAAAAAACTGTTTTGGAAAGAACTGATCTTGAAGTCAGAAGAGTGAGCTTTGAGGCCTGGCTTTTGCCTTCACTGCTGTGTGTGTGACTTTGGGAAAGTCACTTAACTCCTCTGAGTTTGTCTCCTCACCTGTCAAGTGAAAAATAGAAGTATACGCCTTATAGAGAAAACATATAAAACATTCTTTTAAAGAAATAAAATGTATACCTTTGTTTACATTTTAATTATGTATCAAAGATGTTATATAACCAGTTCAGAATTGGTCCGGTTTCAGAATTGACTTTTTAAAAAATTTTCCCACCGAGTGAAATAGGAATGAAAAAGAAATGTGTCCTCTGGTTCTGAGGTTTGATTTTAACTTGGTTTTCTCTAACCTGGCCCTGGCTGTGAGTGCCGTGTGGCTTCACCCATGCTCTGTCTGAACCACCTGATTCACAGTTGCCTCATAGGTGAGATTCAGCCCCAGAGAGGTGGGCAGTGGGCAGGAAGTGGAGGGAAGGGCAGTTCAAGGGGCAACCCCTGGAGCTTCGAGGGGAGCTACAGTCTGCTTGTTCCCACTGATTCCTGCCCTAAGTCACAGTAAGGACACAGCAGCCTCCCAGGAATAGAGAAGGGAGGTTAGAGGGGAGGAAAGACCATTTTCTGAACATACAGCAGCTCCTTTTGAACACAAAGAGCAGGTGATCTTTGCTTTGAATTATGCTTCCTATCCTGGAATGTGCCCCTTGCCCTGGGTAAAGGCAGGCAGCCTTGTTGTTCCTGTCTCTGGGGAGGTGAGCCCAGCTGTGTGCACAGATGCAGGCACACATATGCACAAACACATGCACACGCACACAAACACACAACACGGCCCCCCGGTCCCACAGTCTGCCTCACTTTGCTGTGTGTGCATGCCGGAGCCTTACTCCCGAAGCGCAGAGGAGATGTGAGCTCTGCTTCCGCAAGCAGCATCTTTTAAGAGTGAGTTTCATTTTGGAGCTGAAGAGGGTCAACTTGCCAACATCGTGTAACAGACTTACTTCATTAGAATTATTGGAAACTGCACCCTTGGTGATTCAATCACACAGAGACTCAAAAGCAGGGGGAAAGGCAGGTAATTAAAATACATAAAGCAGAAGGGGCAATTGCTGGCGTACATCATGATCAATAAACCAACCATTTAAAAAGGCAAGCCTCCCTCGCACCCTGAGGCTAGCACACAGAGGCAAGAAATTCCTCAGGCAAGTGCCACAAAGACCTGCGGGGCTGCCTGCCACCTCCTCGCAGAAGGAGTTTGGGCATTTTTAGCAAATCACTGCAATTGTTCTCGTGTCTGTGTGGGCACTTTGGGCAAGAGGTCCTCCTAAAGGCATGATTCTCAACCCAGCCTTTTCCAAACACATAAAAACAAGGTGTTCACAAGCCTGATAGATTTCCAAGGAAATGTACAGATTGCTATTTCAGAAAATAAAGACTTTGGGACAGTTTATCACTGTGGTAATTAATAGCTGCCAAAGATTAATGGTACATCACGAATGTGGCTCAGGCCACCACCATTCAAGATTGCTGACACTGCACCATGAAAGAATATTCCAATGTAAGCAAGACAGAGGGTAGCTACATGGGGGCCACCTGGAAGGTGTCCAACTAGTAAAAATAAAGCTTATTCATTAGGAACATGTACCTCAGCTCCTGGAAACAAATTTTTTTCCATGTCTAAATGCTGCGCAACGCCTAACATCTCCACTGCTGCCCCAGAAGTTCCCATGGTTTGATTCCCTTACCTTTTTTTGAGTTCACTCTCTCTCCTAGGGAAGGCTCTGGAGTTGGCGTGGGGTGCCTAGCTGTCAGCCACGCTCTCACACTGTAAGCTCCCCAGATACCAACCAGAGAATCAAGTGGAAACCCCTCAGGACCCTGGAAGAGGAGCCGATAGCAGCATAAAGATGGATTTTCTACAATTTAAATGAGGCCCATTTCTCAGCCAGCTCACACTTATGAATCCTGCAAGTTTGTTCTTTCTGATTTTAAGATGCCTGAACCTGTGACTAAAAGAAAATGGGTCAAATCCCTTCCTAACAAATCTCCGGGGATGTTCTAATTCTTCGGTAGCCTTCACATTGCTTGCATTGGGTACTTGCCTAAAGGAAGGAGGGCTTGGGAAACATCTGGTTCCACAGATTTTGGGAGGCAATTTGATGCAATTTCTTGGTAATAGGATTTGATCTGTACTAAATCTGAATGTCTGTGTTATGTCAATGGATTTAATGAAGTTTTGCTTGTTGTTGAGATATAGGCAGTGTCATCCCTCAGCCCGTCTTCTGTGGACTCCAGGTGGGAGTGATCAGGCAGGCTGGTAATAATAGCATACTTTACAAAGAGGCATGACTTTGTTAGGCAGTTCAAATATGATCTCATTAATATCTTACCTTGGGGAAAGCTGAAGGGAGAGGAGATGAGTTGTTCTTAAAAACCAAAAAAACAAAACAACCCACATGTGAAAGCAGATAGGAAATAAGGGCCAGCCTCACCCATGCTGCCTGTGGTCGTTAGTTTCCAAAGATGGCTCTTCAGTGAATCGGGCCTCCCATCATTCATGCTTCATGGACTTCTGTTTCCTTGAATCTGGCAGGTCCTGTGACTAGCTTTTGACCAATGAAATACGGCAGAAGTGACCCCATGTGACTTCTGAAGCTTGTGCATAAGAAGATTGCACCTTCTTCCTGGGTCTCTTGGAACACTCACTCTTGAGACATTCCCCCTCGGAATCCAGCTGCTACGTGAAGGCACACACGTGCTCCGGTAGACAGCTGAGTCCCCAGCCAGCACCAACTGCAAACCTTGTGAATGAGCTGTCTTGCACTTTCAGCCCAACTGAGTCTTCAGACAACCTCAGCTGCCATCTGACTGCAACAGGATGAGGTGGTCTAAGTGAATACCGCCCAACGGAGCCCTGTTAACTTATAGAACTGCCAGATAAAGAAATACATTATTTTAAGCCATGAAGCATTGGGGTGGTTGATTACATAGCCATAGCTAACCAGAGCACTGCTCTTAGTGTTGCAGTAGATGCTGCTTGGTGAAAACTCATTCTGGTCCTCTTGGAACAGCTGTTGAAGACAAGCTTTTGCTGGTGCCTTATGGAGAGGTCCTCTGTGTGTTCCTCTTAGGCCTGGATTTCCCTCCTCACCTGCTTCAGAAAGACAAATGTCCTGTCCATGAGAAGGGAGCATGTGGTGGTGGGGGTCAGGGTGGGGGTGGACAGTGCAAGTAAGGGGGAAGTAGGAGGCAACTTGCCAGGTAAATTCCTAGTGGGCCGGGGCTGCAGATTCAGATGCCCACAAGGGTTAGGCAGGCCGGATGATAGAGCAGATAGGGTACTAGACAATAGGAAGTGGTGGAGACTGGGTTGAACTAGCCAGCACATGCCTGTGTACAGAGGGCAGAAGCTGCAGAAGCTGTAGTCCAAGGAGCCGCAGCCAGGTCTTCTAGTTTTTTTTTTGTTTGTTTGTTTTTTTTAAAGAATGGCTTTTATTTTTTTTTATATTTTATTGATTTTTTACAGAGAGGAAGAGAGAGAGATAGAGAGTTAGAAACATCGATGAGAGAGAAACATCGATCAGCCGCCTCCTGCACATCTCCTACTGGGGATGTGCCCACAACCCAGGTACATGCCCTTGACTGGGAATTGAACCTGAGCCCTTTGGTGTGAGGGCCAAAGCCCTAACCACTGAGAAACACTGGCTAGGGCCCAGGGAAGTTTTGTGCCTTGCTTAAGTCAACACTGCTCTGGTGGAGTCTGGCCTCCTGCTGCTCAGCCCACAACTCACCCCACTTCTGCTCTCTCTCTGGACAGAGGAGGAGCAAGGACATAGTTAAGCCCTGAAAATGTATTGAACCCAGGATGGTAAAATCATTTCTGGCAGCTAAGAGATGGAGAGAAGAATTGAACAAGTTGAGAAGCTGCTTTGGAGACCCTCTGAAGTTCCCCGAGTCTTATGTTCTATCGTCGACTGACAGCCTGGATCATCCCCAGGGAAATGAGATGAATGTTGGTGTCACCAAGCTTGGCTGAGGTCTGGGCCCTGGAAGATGTCCCCCCTTGAGTCTGAATAGCTATGACCTTGGGTTCAAAGTTCTCCAAGGAACCTGGAGAGAAAAGGGGAAGCGGCATCTGAATCTATTCTTCCCTCAGGCAAAGAAGGGGACTCCATCTGGTTCCTTATGGCTCCCATCCCACCCCTCCCCAGGGCAAAACAGGCTGGAGAAGGCCTCTGTCTGTTATAGCCAACATGTCTGGGTGGAAAAATAAAATGCCCAAGACAACCCAGAAGATTGTAGTCCCCTAATGGGACAAGGAGGCCACCTAAGAGCCAGATTCTGAGCTCATAGTTTCCAAAATCTTGGGAAGGACTGATCACCTGGTCACTGCTGTTCCCCCAAAACAATGCTTCCTGCCCTAACCGGTTTGGCTCAGTGGATAGAGCATTGGCCTGCGGACTGAAAGGTCCCAGGTTCGATTCGGGTCAAGGGCATGTATCTTGGTTGCAGGCACATCCCCAGTAGGGGGTGTGCAGGAGGCAGCTGATTGATGTTTCTCTCTCATTGATGTTTCTAACTCTGTCCCTCTCCCTTCCTCTCTGTAAAAAATCAATAAAACATATTTAAAAAAACAAAACAAAAAACAACAACAATGCTTCCTTCAGGGACAGCCCTTGTCGTAGTTTTCATAGGCCCTGTGGGCACAATATGGGGGTGGGGGGAACAGGGAGAAAGAGAATAGCAGAGAAAAAATAAAATCTAAAAACAGATTTCAAATTCTCACACCTATTCTCCCATTTTCAACCAATATTTCTCTCCCTGAGAATGGAAGGAGCATGTGTCCTCCCCTACCTCTCACCCTTACCCCCCACCCTACTGCCCAAGCTTCTCCTTCATCTTATTCCCTCACCAGGGAAGCGACTTGGATGTAACACAAATTTTAAAAATATGGGGAAACTTTTCTGAAAGGCTGAGGTCATCCAGTAGGATGAGAGCTTGCCACATCTCGCCACCACACAGCACAGACCCCATGGAGGCCACAAAGCACGGCCTGGTCATCTGCTACTTTCTCATTTTCCCCCTGGCCTCCAGGATCAAAGCAGATGGAGAAGGAAGAGTTGGACACCTGTCCAGCCTGGCTGTTGAACACATCCAGCTCCTAACAGCACTTTCAGGAAGGAAACATCACATTTATGATGGACAACATGATGCTCCCCTCCATCCTTTCATCTCATCTTTAGTCTGTGAGTCACACGTTGCTGGTGTGGTTCCCTCGGGAGAGGCTATGCAGATTCCAGGACGGCAGAGATTATAAGTGGCCAAGCACCTGTGTGAACCCAGGTTGGCCTGCACCCCAGGCTGCCCTGTTTCCCCGAATTCAGACCATCTAGATAGATTTATACCAGCCCCACTCTTCCTAGGGCGGTGCCACCGGGCATGGCATGCAAGTTGTGAACTGCCTGACTCTGGGCAGTGCCCATACCAGGCTGTGCTCATGGCACAAACTGGAGTCCTCTGGGGCCACGTGCACTCCCGAGGTGCAGGCCTGCCTCCCACTGCAGCAAAAACAAATTTTGGTTAAGTAATAAATTTTCTGTTGGAGATGGGCTGTGATAGTCAGCTCCCCCAATTTTGGGCTTCTAAGCACTATCGCAATGTTTTTATTAGGTTTAGCAGACATTTCCATTGTCGACTTGTTCACTGCTCTGCACCCAGGAGTTTAGAGCAGTCAATTTAGAATCTGCCTCAGACCCAGGAGGAGCTAAGCCTTGCCTTCTGGGATTTGAACTTGCAGTGAGAGAGACTGCTCGGCTGAACTAGGGAATAAGGAGTCATTCCCTCCAGCAAAAGAACAAACAAACAAAGAAGAAGAAGAAAAAAACTAGGTCTAGATAGGCCTCGTTTAGCTCCCTCCAGGGCATCTCCCCCAACGCCCCAACCTGGCAGAGGAGCCCAGGGTCTCCGATCGGAGTTGCCGAGTTGCCGGTGTCTGACACACCCTGCAGCTAGCCTAGGGGAGGAGAGCTGCTAGCCGCCCAGAAGTCCCAGAGGGAGCCTCCTAATCAGAAGAGAAGAGTCCTGGCATCAGATGCAGGGGCGGGGGGGGGGGGGGGGGGGGGGGCGGTGGGAATGTGTGAGGAAGGTATCATTTCTGAAAAGAGACTGTGATGTGCCAGGCAGGGTTTTTAATATTCAGGTTGAAAAGGGTCTTAGATGTGACTTAGCATCATCGGCAATAATCTACTTTAATTCAATTTGCTGTAAAAAGATGCCAGTTTTGCTTTTTACATAACACGTGAGAAAATACCACACTTGCCTTGCTAAACACCTTGGCTGCATTCCTGTGGCCGGAACACACCGGAGAACCCCAGGGTCAGGCTGGATTCGCTGCGACTCTCCTTGACCACATGGCGCAGGTCACCACACTGTTCCGTTTCTCTTGGTAGATGCTCCTGCAGTTCCACTGCCTCATGGGAAAAAATGTTATCCAAACCATGGTCATAAATTGTCCCTTGCTTCATTTCACGTCCTCCTGATGCCTGTCAAGCCACCAAGATAAAGAGAGCTTCTTCAACATAGTTAGACAGTTATCATGAACTGAGCCGGGCTATCCATGGCAGTCCTCCTAACCTCCTAACCTTTCCTGCGCTCCTGTTTCTACGTCCCCAGCATTAATCCACATGTACCACATGTTGCCCCAAATAACTGACAAATGTGCCGTCGCAGCATAGTCATTGGGACCAGATAAACAACGGGAACTTTAGCCACCCCACTCCTTTATCACGTGCAGAGTAAGAGAAAACTCACATCTAGGAGCAATATGTGCAAGGCAGGCCTCCTGGCAATTTGTGGCCAATTACAAGTGTACATTGCTTTGCACAGTGGATGTGCTCCTGAAAAGGTTATATGCAAATCGAATTTTTGTAAATTGAATTATATTTAACATGCACCAAGGGAACTGGCTATTTTAGGGACACCAAAGTTGAATTCATTCTGTGGTGCAGAGAACACTTTGTAAAGCAAATTATCACCCTCCAATCCATATATTCTTTGATAAGGTCAGGTTTCATTATTTTGGACCTTTTTTAACTAGAGCATACCTACATTGTTAAAAGGGTAATAATAAGATATTCAGCGTCTTTGCCAAATTCTGGAAGGGAAGGAGAGAGTGAAAACCAACCCTAGATCTCCTCCTGAAGGGAAGGATGGACTGGAAAAAAGGAAGACTTTGCAGCGCCAGTTTGCCAGGATGCCCAGGGTGCTATGGATTCTTTTGGTCTGAGCCCAGCAAACGCCCTTCAGCCAGGGCTCTCTGTGCCCCTGTTACATTAGTTCTTTCTGGAACTGCAGGCTCCTAGTAAGTTCTTAAAGTGACAACCTGCCTAACCAGGACCTTGTTAACCCTGAGGCCCTCTCATCACAGGGCCTGGGGCCTTATCAGCTTTTTAAGGGCCTAGCAGGTCTGAGAATGGAAAGAAAATAAAGAAAAATTGCAAATCAAAATTAATGAATGTTTAATTAAAGATCTACAAAATGTAACATTGTGTCAACTTCATTAATTGTTAAGTTTGGTATTCATGAAAATTTAATGACCTAAGAATTAGAAAAGAGGAAACAAACTCAGAAACTGTAATGGTCCACTTAAAACAATCCAAGGGAATCTACAGACAAACTGCAGTGGCCAAAAGAGGTTGGGTTATGCTATGGTAACAATTAATCCCGAAACATCAGCAGTTTATTTCCTTCTCATCAGTTGAAGTTCTGAGTGATTCGCTACCAGGTAGTAATTCCTCAACCAGGTCCTGCCTTCCCTCAACACTAGGTATCCCCATCTGTCTCAGCAGGAGAAGAGGGTGATGAAAACACCATGCTTTTCACTGCCTCAGCCTGGAAATGATCCACATCACTTCCACTCCTATTTCATTGGCCACAACTGGTCACATGTCCCCTAACTGCAGGGTACCTGGGAAGTGTAGTTTGTTTGTTTTTTCCTATGCTCAGGGATACCTGGCAATGTCTGCCATGTAAACGATCCTATATAATAAAAGGCTAATATGCAAATCAACCAGACGCAGAATGACCGGTCGCTATGATGTGCACTGACCACCAGGGGACAGACACTCAATGCAGGAGCTGCCCCCTAGTGGTCAAGGCGCTCCCACAGGGGGAGCGCCGCTCAGCCAGAAGTCGGGCTCATGGCTGGTGAGTGCAGCAGGGGTCGCGGGAGCCTCTCCTGCCTCTGCAGCACCACTAAGGATGTCCGACTGACGGCTTAAGAAAGGCTATGGGTGGCAGGTGGGGCAGTGGTATTCACATAGGACTAGAAAAGTAGACTAATGTTGCAAAAGAAAATTAGACTCTTGCCCAGCCGGTGTGGCTCAGTCATTGAGCATTGACCTATGAACCAGGAGGTCATGGTTTAATTCCCATCAGGGCACATGTACAGGCTGTGGGCTTGATCCTTAGTGTGGGGCGTGCGGGAGGCAGCCGATGAATGATTTCTTCTCATCATTGATGTTTCTCTCTCTCTCTATTTCTCTCTCTCTCTCTCCTTCCTCTCTGAAATCAATAAAGATATTTTTAAAAAAGAAAAATAGACTGTTTAGAAATAAAACTGGTATTTGACAAAGGTGCCATTATGAATCAGCACAAAGAGAGGTCAACTGGGCATTGAGATAACTGAATATGGAAAAAAGTGATCACAGAGTGCAAATGATTGTAAATATTACATTCTAAATCAAGTAATTCTAAAACAAAGTTATAAAAAATTCTTCCAGTTTTTTTAATAGTAAAAATAATATCTTTAGTGTTCAATGTGGGCATATTTTAGTACTTTTGATATGCTATGGGATGGGTCTCCAAGCATAAGAATGGCCTACCAAAGTCATGAACTCTCATTTCTGCAATTGTATTTCCCCTGTTTGATCCTAAGTATCATCAGGGAGTTGCTTTAATACCTCCAATGGGAACCATCGGCTCCCTAGAGATCTCACTTCATCTTGGCTTGTCTTTGAGTGGGGAGTCAGAGAGGACAGTGGGGATCTTACAATGAGGGGTTATTTACAAGCTGCACATTCATTTTTGTTGGAGCAAGTTTGCTGATTCTATGGGTTAAGGCCTGTTGAGAACAATTCACATGAACGACAGAAGAACTTCCTGGGGAATAACCAGTTTAGGGGAGAAAAAGTCAAAGACACCAAACTGATCCAAAGACTAAGTTAAGGGGAGAAAGGAAGTGGTTTTTAATCTCACAGTGCATTGCTCAGATTGCCTTTCTTACCTTCACTGATTTGCCAGAACAATACTGAGTCTTTCCTGCCCCTTTCCTCTAATTCACTACCACTAGCACCTCAGCCCTGTCTACCGAGCTGCTTTCTTCTGCTGTAACGTGGCATACTCTCTAACCTCACCGCCCTCTTAGGGTTTCTCTTATCCGCTCACTTGCCCCCTGACCACTGTCACCCAGAATTTCAAATTCTGGTACCAAACTGTTCTTCTTTTCAAGAAGAGTGGAGGTAACCACAGTCGGAGGTTTTCTCTGGGAAACAAGGGAACCCGGGTAAAAAGAGAGTATCTAGAAAACAGAACACTGCACTTGCCTCCTGAATTGCCTAGAACTGCCCTGTCTGCTCGAACACCACATGAAGAAATGCAGGCTGGGAAGAAACCTATTGTCCTCTATAGCCAGGACATAGCCATGTGGAACACTGAACAACATTCATATGGGAACTAAGCAATTTGCCTAGCAACGTTCACATGGGAAATACTTTCTGAACTCCATTTGAGGATATCAGAAATACTGTCTTCACTTCTTCAGCAACAGTGTAAGAAAGCAAAGTCCCTGTGGGCCAAGCAAGTGTTTGTGTTGTGGAAGTAGGAACAATTCAGTAATGTTATAGAGCTTTCCAGTGATAGCTAAAAGGTCAACACTCATCTGTATCGATGAGGCATAACAATAAAATATTGTGACTGGCCCTGGCCAGTGTGGCTCAGTTGGTTGGAGCATCATCCTGTATATCAAAAAGGTTGCAGGTTCGATTCCCAGTCAGGGCACATATCTAGGTTGCTGGTTCGATTGCCAGTCGGGGCATGTACAGAAGGCAACCAATCTATGTTCTCTCTCATATCGATGTTTCTCTCTCTCTCTCTCTCTCAAAATCAATAAAAACATATCATTGGGTGAGGATTAAATATGTGTGTGTGTATATATAATTAAAAATATAGAGAGACTGATTTTTTTCTTTGGCATGACCTAATCAAGATAGTGACCCCAGATTTAGGGGGAACAATGAGATTCAAAATGTTATTTAAATATCTCTTTGTGGCTACAACATGAAGAGTTTGAAAAAATATATAATGAAGCAGCAAAGAGAGAAGTTGAATTCAAGCAGGTGATAAAGCAAAATGTAGGGATTAGTGATTCTGAAAGTCAAATTCAAACATAAGATAATGATATGATTTGGCAAGCATTGACAAAGCAACTATAAACTTGAGAGGGACTTTACTAGTATGTGTCTCATCGGTGACACAGGCACAAATCCAATTCGTATCCTGGCTTATGGCCTCTTGAATCACTAAGTAACCTAATTCAGCAAAAATTGTAGTCCTAACACTGCTTGTGAAGGTTACTATAACATTTTTAGGGATGACAGTTTTTTCTTTAGTGGATATGTATCTTTAAAGAAAATCAATCTCGTAATATTAACATGTGGGTGTTTATGAGTAATATGTGCATATTTGATATTTAATCTTGTAATGATTAACATAATTCAGCCTTTTAGAGTTTAGATCAGTGTTTGACTATCATTCCAATTGAAAATTAGATTTGTGATTTTTAAGCTGAAACCTTTTTAGAAAATGTGTTTTCTACTTGGACAGAGGATGTACTTAGAAAGAAAATTGAATATATGCAATGTATACACTTGATTTAAAATGTTTAAATAAATTTAATGATTAATTTGTAAATCAGACCAAAAATTAATTGAAGGCCCCTTTAAAGCAAGTGTTAAAATTTGCTTGATTTTGAAATAAATAATATTTGAAAGTTGAACTTAAAAACCAAATTTAAAAAAGTTTTTAAAAGTATCAACTTAATTGCCCAGTGATGTGGCATAATGGTTGAGCACTGACCCAGGAATCAAGAGTCTAGGGTTTGATTCTTGATCAGGGCACATGCCCAGGTTGTGGGTTTGGTCCCTAGTAGGGGGCATACAGGAGGCAGCCGATCAATGATGTTCCTCTCTTATTGATGTTTCTATGTCTATCCCTCTCCCTTCCTCTCTCTCTTTCAAAATCAATAAAAACATGTATCTTTTTAAAAGTATCAACTTAATAAATTAAATATTAATTTTAAAAAACAAAAGCAATACTAAATAGTATTTCCTGAGCATAAAAAGTTTGCACCAGAACTGTCTAGGTGGCTCTGTTGGATGAAGTATCATCTTGTACACCAAAAGGTTGTGGGTGGGGTGCATGTGGAAAGCAACTGATCAACATTTCTCTCTCGCATCAGTGCTCTTCTCTCTCTCTCTCTCTCTCTCTCTCTCTCTCTCTCTCTCTCTCTCTCTCTCAAAATCAACTTAAACAACAACAACAACAAAAATCCTTAGGTGAGGATTTAGAAACAATTGCATCAAAGACAATAAAAACTCATGTTAATTTTTTAACATATCAAAACTTGCACATCAAGTACTATTCTTTAAAATAGTCACTATAGAGGCTCCACTTAAGTGATGTTTTCATTATTCAAAACTCTTTTCAAACTCACCTTTTGAAATTATTTTCAGAGACAGTTTAGATTTTTTTATTTTAATTTAAATTCTTTATTATTTAAAGTATTATATAAGTCTCCTCTTTTCCCCCATTGACCTCTCCCTGGCTGCTGCCAACCCCAGCACATGCCCTCACCCCTCCCACCCACATCTGTGTCCATTGGTTATGCTCATATGCATGCATACAAGTCCTTTGGTTGATCTCTTATCCCCTCATCCCCCACCCCCCGCCCCCTTCCCTCATAGGCTGGACAGTCTGTTCAATGCTTCTATGACTCTGGTTCTATTTTTGTTCATCAGTTTCTGTTGTTCATTATATTCCACAAATGAGTGGGATCATGTGATATTTATCTTTCTCTGACTGGCTTATTTCACTTAGCATAATGCTCTCCAGTTCCATCCACGCTGTTCCAAATGGTAAGAATTCCTTCTTTTTTATAGCAGCGTAGTATTCCACTGTGTATGTACCACAGTTTTCTAATCCACTCATCTGCTAATGGGCACTTAGGCTCTTTCCAAATCTTAGCTATTGTAAATTTTGCTGCTATGAACATAGGGGTGCATATATCCTTTCTGACTGGTGTTTCTGTTTTCTTGGGATATATTCCTAGATGCGGGATTACTGGATCAAATTACACCATACACAAAAAACAAACTCAAAATGGATAAAGGACTTAAATGTAAGACAGGAAACCATAAAAACCATAGAAGAGGCCATCCGCAGCAAAATAGCAGACATTTGTCATAGCAATATCTTTACCGATACAGCTCATAAGGCAATGGAAACTAAGGAGAAAATAAACAAATGGGACTACATCAAAATAAAAAGCTTCTGCACAGTGAAAGAAACCATCAACAAAACAACAAGAAAGCCTACTGCATGGGAGAAAATATTTGCCAATGTTATTGCTGATAAGGGTTTAATCTCCAAAATTTATAGGGAACTCATACAACTTAACAAAAGGAAGATAAACAACCCAATAAAAAAATGGGAAAAGGCCCTAAATAGACACTTTTCAAAAGAGGACATACAGAAGGCTGAGAGACATATGAAAACATGCTCAAAGTCACTAATCATCCAAGAGATGCAAATCAAAACAACAGTGAGATACCATCTCATTCCTGTAAGAACGGCTATCATCAACAAATCAACAAACGACAAGTGCTGGGGAGGATGCAGAGAAAAAGGAACCCTCATGCACTGCTGGTGGGAATGCAGACTGGTACAGCCACTCTAGAAAACAGTATGGCGTTTCCTCAAAATATTAAAAATGGAAGTTCCAGTTTAGATTCTTTTCCCCTTTTTCAAATGTACTCAGGCATCTTAGTTTGGAATTGGATGACAAAAATTATTCAACACTAAATGTATTATGTCAACAACCCAAGGTATGTGCAATTTAGCATGGGAAACCCAAAGATAGAACATCCTGGCACCTCTCTAATTACACCTATGTGACAATGGACTCCCCTCACTTCCTGAAGAGTAAAGAGAAAACTTTTCAAACAGGAATCCATCTCAGGCACAGATTGGAACTTCAATTGAAGTTCAAAATCTATCAAAGGTTCTGGATTGGAGGGATTTGGTCCAGAACCACTAACAGAAGTAAGAATGTGTCTTGGTTAAGTTTGGGGATTTCTCAAATATTCGTGACATTCTACTAGGGCCCTGTTCAAAGCCTCTATAAGAATCAAAAGCAGGTAGCACCGCAGAGACAGGCAGAGATGTCTCCAGAGAAGGGAGCAAAATGGTCCAAAAGACCATGACTCAGAGCACCAAGTCCACGAGGAGGTAAATACAAATTGCCTTCTGGATGTGGTTGACTGTACATTCTTTTCAGTTCAAGAAGCCCAAGACCTAGGAGATTAGAGTAAGGTTTGGGAGATGAGCAGAGGAGGCAGATTCTGAAGGGAAAATTTGCAAAAGAGAAATTTTTAAATTTGACTTAGGGTCTTAACCATCTCCACATAATTTAGGCACAAAATATCCATATCCATATATTTATATATATGGTGTCCCAAAAATGTATATACAATTTGAATAATTATAAAGGCAATGTTTATTAAAATACATTTCATTTTCAAAATGTAATAGAAATCAGCTTTTAAAGTGTATATACATTTTTTTTGAAAACTCCATATACATCATATTTCCTTGAGAGTCTAAACACTGGCAAATCACTACCTACATAATTGCTCCCACCTTTATTTAATTTAATTAGTTAACAAGTGGGTCATGGAATGAAGATTTCCCCACTTTCAATAAATAAAATAAAATTTATTTTAAAAATGATAGATTCACACCCCATTTTCTTTCTGGTCTCCATGAAGTGAATGACAATGAACAAAGTGACTCCTTAGCATTTGCTCTGAAGTCAGTTGCTTTTAATGCATGTCAGGTAATCCTAAACACAAATTCCACCAGCCTTCGTGGGGAACCTCAGACAAGTGCTCAGCATGAATATAAAGTAGCAGTTTCACAAAGAACTGCGCACTTTACATCCCACTGTAGGCTACCTACAGAGCCGGACAGTGCCGACATGCCCAGCCTGTTGTTTATCCACCTCTCACACGAGTCTGTATCAACAACAAGAAATTCAGAAGATCAGAGAAGCCTCAGGCACCTTTCAGAGTCATTCATTTGTTCAATCATTCACTCATTCATTCCACTCAAATCTTTATTAAACCCTTACATGCACAAAACACTATGCTAGGCTCTGGACACCATCTAGTCACAGATCTGCAGTTTTACAATTTGTTTTCTTTGTTTGAAGTACCATCAAGGACACAATTCCTCTCAAGGGGAGCTGTGCTAGTTAGCATTGGAAATTGCAGTGTGGCTCAGCAAACCAAGTAGCTTAGTAAAGATTAATAACGATTACCGGCATCTAAGGGTGTTCCAAGTTCTCATTTATTCCAGAATGACCCTAGGACCTCAATTTGAATATATGGATAATGGGAGAAATGCCTTTTCTCCTAGAGATAATAATGGCAAATTTCTAGCAAAAAAAAAAAATGATGGATGCAACTCTGGGGCAGGGAGGATAGTATGTATGGTGAAGGGGCTGGAGAGCTCTGGGTTCACAGGCTGGCTCCAACACCTATGGGCTAGGCTAGGGATACCTGGGGAAATCACTCAGCTTCTCTGTGCCTCAGTTTGCTTATTTATAAATCATGGATAACAGCACCCTCCTCACAGGAGATTGTGACAAATACGATACCATGAGAGGAGTGCCAGCATGATGCCTGGCATGTGGTAGGCACCCAGGTAAGCACCGAATGAACGAACAAGTGAATGAGTGAAAAAGTAGCTCCTGGAGAATAGGACTGAACATCAGGAACTGCAAACAGGAAAAAGCAGGGTGTCTTTTTCTTCTTACCCGTCCTCTCTTTTTTCTTTGGTTTGGGACAAAGTGGGCCAGGAGAGCCATGTGTTGCAAAGACTCAATGCTGAAAGGGTGACAATTATGGGCCCATGAGAGGAAGGAGATGCACTACTTTCCAAAATTGCTCAACCACATAGGATAGTCCTATGCCTACAAAAATTCCAGAAGTTCAAATATTCTTCATTAAAGAAGCTTATACTTATATTGAAGCAATTGTCCTACTTTCAGTTTGGAAGCGATGCTGCTGTCCATGTGGGCCTCGTCAGGAAACCAGGCTGTGAAGATTTCTTTCTGCAGCCCTGGGAGTTTGTCCAACCACATTCTCACCTTATTCTTCCCTGTGCCTTGCTAAACTGCCCACTCCTGGCAACAGTTCAAGGGGAGGGGGGGGAGGGACAGCACCATAAAGTCACATTCTCCAGACCCAGTCCTGGGTTAAGAGCTTTGAGAGTCACCACAACTATCTTTGAGGAATTTGATTTCTGGTCTTCCCTCCCTCACCATGATTTTCCCTGCTGTGCTCTCCAATAGTTTGGGGAGATGCCATAGAAGATGATTGGTATATCTATAACATTTTTGAAAGTCATAGTCATCTTAAAATGATTTCAGGCCAATTCCTTAATGTATCATTTTCCATTGGATGATAAAACAAGATAATGTTGGAAGAGCACCAGCCACACACTAGGCACTAAAAAAATGGTAATTTTGATTCTAGTATATTACACAACCTTCTGATCCTCAGTTTGTCATGTAAAATGAATTAGTGGCCACTGGCTTTCATCCACGTAAGGCAAGTTGTAAAGAGATGATGTGCCACTGTGTGAGACAGAGCATCCATGGCCTTGGGCACAGCATATGGGGGTATCAGGAACTGTTGACCCAAGCTGCCTTTTGTGGGGCTGCCACTGTGGGTAGAGTCCTAAAGGGGGCACTGCTTCCTCTCTTTAAAAAGCTCTCCCTTGAGTCAGCCCATTAGACCATTTCCTACTGCCCTCTTTACTCCTCACTGCCACCGTCCTTTGGGCACAGCCTTTTTAGCTGACTCTCCCCATCGAAGGGTAGGTGTGTGGACACTGCCCATGGCCATTTGGTACCCAACTCTCGGCATGTCCCCAACCTCAGTGATAGGATGCACAGAGTCTAAGATTTACAGTGTAAATCTATTAAGAATCTAGACCTCTTCCAAAAACATGGAAGGGTTTGTATCAGTGGGGAAGTACCAACCTGTAAATCCTTATAGAAACCCTTCAACTAGGAAGCCAAGATGCAAGAAACCAGGGTCATGTTCTAAAGCCAGGAGGGCTCCTGCCTGGATGTGCACATGCTGTTTACCTCAGTTTTGTCTTAAGCTGCATTTTACCTGGTCATGTGGACCGGTTCTTGTTCCTGCCATTCCCCCATGCAGATGAGGATTTGGAGTTATTAAGAAAAGAAGCTCCATTGTCCCCCTTGGCTTATCATCACTAACCAGGCAGAGGAAAGCTTCAACCCACCATTGATTTAGATTAGCCCCCTCGTTTCAATATTATTAATTACCTGAGTTAGCATATAGCATGTCAACATCAAACCCTACTTTTTTGAATTAACTGTTTCGTTTGCAGCTCCATGGCTGCAAACCTGCTTTCTTTCATGCCACCTCACAGATATGCTTTAACTATCATAAAACGAAGTTATTAGACTAGGACTTTCACAGGTCACTCCTTTCATGAGAGGCTATCAGGTTAATCTTTTAAGCAGACATTTCCGTAATAACTTAACAGTTGCCAAAGTTCTCTGTTGCATTCTGTGCAAAGTAAACAGAAGGGTTAATTTAGTTCTCTAATCTCTTGTTATAAGCCTAATTATTTTACATGTCTTCATTTCATTAATGAATTGCTGCTTTTTACATGCAGCTCCTTCCCCATTGCTTTTGTTTAAACCTCCTGGTGGGAAGGGATAGATTAATTTTGTTGTGCCTTAATGAAACTGTATGCTACATTAGATTTAACCATTTGGCATGCACTGCCAACATCACCATTATGCATAATGAATTATTTTTTGTGAGTCCCAAACTACTATAGACCTTTGGTGTACTCCTTTAGATATTGTTAATATGCAATGAGCAGGCACAAGATAGAAAGCTCAGTCATCGCCCTTGGTGTCTAAGGAAACCTCATGGCTTTTTACTTTCTGTCACCTGCACGAAAGTGTCTACATGTCCCCTTGCCCTGGGGAGCCCAGATATCCAGTGGATTTCCAGTGAGCATCTCAAATGAAACTAGCAAGTCAGTTCTGAGGTTTTGGGGACAAAGCACTGTGCTAGGCACCTGGAAGCAGGGTAGAAAGTTGGTGGGTTTTTGTCTTCAATCATTATTTGTTGCTCCTGCATCAGCAGGTCATCTGAGGTGTGCATGGTCTGGATGGGCTTTGGTAGCTCTGTTTCAGGCTGCAAGTAGCTGGGCAGCTCTGTTCCTCATGTCTCCATTTTTTTTTCTGGGACCAGTGGACTTGCCAATATTGGTTCTTCTCAGACTGATGGCAGAACCTCAAGAGGGTGGGTAGAAATGTGTAAGGCTTCATAAGTCCTATGCTCAAAACCAACACACCCATTTATTGTTGTGTAAGGCCTCGTAAGACCTATACTCAAAACTGGCTTGTATCCATTTATTGTTGGCCAATGCAAGTCACATGGCCAAGTCCAAAGTCAAGAGGTTGAGAAGTATTCTCCACCGTGAGTTGGCCACAGCAAGAATGTAGTTACAGGAACTGGTTAATAATTGGAGCCAACAATTAAATTTTCCATATGTTTCAAGGGGTTGGCTGGGTTTGGGGTTGTGGCCACCCCCATATGTCAAAGCTGGAGCCATTTAATCCCACAATTAAGGGTGGTCCTATCCAAGACTCTGGGGCTAGTCTTGTCCCTAGGAGGGGGAATCAAAGGATCTCACTGATAACTCTCTGTTTCATCACTGAGTTAGGCCTGATCCAATTAAGCTGGAACCAAGTCCTGTGTGAGTCCCAGGTGCTCTGGTGACTGCATTTCTTGACCCTGAACTTGGGTTTCCCAGAAATCTGCTGCTGGATCTACCCTAACACACGTTTTTAGCACATTCCTAAGTCATCCTCTTGGTTACCTACGTTGCCCAATCGTTTCCGAATTGACTTTGTGAACATTTTGATCTTAAAACCCCCAGAAACCATTCCTTGCCTGGATTCCACCACAGAACAAAACCTGGGTTCCAGAACAAACTCCAGATTCGGGACAAACACCTACCTTTCCCCTGCTACTGGAATTTGGTTTTTCCATATCTTAGGATTCAGCCTAAACTTATGATCCTGTCCTTCCCGCACCTGGTCTCCCTCATTACTCCTAAGCCCTGCCTCCCAGACTGAAAAACCAGATAACGGTATGGAGCGTCAATACCAAAAGCCAAAGAATATTACAATCCCTAAATTCTCCCCATGAGTTTGGGGAAAGGTGGGCCCCATGAGTTACGACTGCAATTAGCTTGATGGCCAGAAGGGGATAGAAAGATGAAATAAAATGATAAAATTACATTCTAAGCAAGGCTAAGTGCCCAATATGCCTGGAAAACATCCAGGGCAAGGCTGTGATGCTGTTTCTTGAACCACCGTGGCCCTCTCCTGACTAAGGGCATTTGCTCTCACTGCTCCCTCTTCTGAGAACATGTTTCCCCTGACACTTACATCATCCCATCTTTCACCTCCCTCAGATCTGTACTCAGATATCGCCTTCTCAGTAATGCCTTATCTGACCTCCCTACTTACTATCACCACTCCCCACTGCTCACCCAACAAGGCATACCTCTCTTCTGGTCCTACTTTATTTTTATTAAGAGAACTTATCACCATCTCACACACTTTATAGTTTACTTTTTCGTTTGTCGATTACTTCCCTTCACTAGAATAGATGCTCTAGGATTGTCTGTTTTGATTTATATGTTTGCCCCTAGAACACATAGTAGGTGCTTAATAAATATTTGCTGAGTGAAGAAAGAAAGAAAGGATGGATGGAAAGAGGGGGTGGGAGGCTGGCCAGGGTGGGCTGGAGGACAGGGACAGGCATGTATAAGTGCATGAAGACACACACACTCACATCTGGACGCCAGTGAGGTCAGCCCAAGGCTCAAAGGCATTGCTGCACTTTACTCCCTGCCCTCCCACCAGCTCCTCATCATCAACCAATAAAGCACACTCTAGGTTCTCCAATCCTACAGAGGTGTCCTTCACCTCTCTTCTCCCCACCTCATCTAAGCATTTTGAAAGAGCAGCCTGCACCCTCTGTCTCCACATGCACACCTCCATTGACTTTCAATTAAACTCTGGCCCAGATCTTCCTGCTAAAGTTCTCCCCACAGGGACTTCGAATTCCATAGACCCAAACTGCATTGATCATTTCCCTGCTCTCACTCACTGATCACCTCACTCACCAGCCCCCTCATCTCAGATTTTGTTGTCGACACAGCATCTATTTGGATGTCCAGATAGAATCCTAGGCATCTTCCTTTACCTTTTAAAGATTTCTTGACTTCACCTGCTTCTCTCACTCTCTCCAGGACCACTGCTTCTGTTTATGCCCTCATTGTTTCTGAACTGGCAAGTGTCCTAACCAGATCCCTGTTTCTACTCCCCTTCAACCTTATCCACCAACATTTCCAATCACCTCTGGGACAAAGTTCAAACTTGTTAACCTGACATATAAGGCCCTCCGTGTTCTGACTGCCCCCTCTGCAGCCTCATCTCCCTTCCCTGCTATTATGCTGGATTCTGACCAGGGCCTTTGCACAGACAGTGCCCCAGTCAAAAGTCCCTCTAGCACTCTTAGTCATCCTTTAAGATTCAGCTCAAGTGTCATTAGGATTTTGCCCATATTGCACACACCACAGGTTCTGAAATAAATAAATAAATATATATATATATATATATATATATATATATATATATATTTCACTCTATAAAAGTCTTATCTCCAAACCAATCAATAATGTTCAGGGAATAACACACTTGATTTTTCTGATACATAATAAATGCATAGTTATTAAAATTAATGTGTCTATCCATATAACCCCCAATTCATCTTTTTAAAAATATATATTTTATTGATTTTTTACAGAGAATGGGAGAGTGATAGAGAGTTAGAAACATCGATGAGAGAGAAACATCAATCAGCTGCCTACTGGACACTCGCTATTGGGTATGTGTCCGCAACCAAGGTACATGCCCTTGACTGGAATCGAACCTGCGATCCTTGAGTCCGCAGGCTGACACTCTATCCACCAAGCCAAACTAGTTAGGGCCCAATTCATCTTGTGTACCATGATAACTACCCCAGCTTCTCAAAGCAGTGAGCCAGGCCATCTGGCTGTTTAAAATCACAGAGTTGGAGAGGGCTCTGAGAGGCCACTCTTTCTGTCTTTGGCAAGATCACTATTTAAATGGCATAACATTTAAGTTGCTAACATTTATTGAGTGCTCCCTGCATGCTGAACACTGTTCTATGACTTGTATTCACTCATTTAATCCTCATAATTGCTCTATGTGATGGGATTAAAATAATATCTTACAGAAAAGACCAACGAGGCTTGTGCTTACGGAACTTGCCCAAGATCACACAGCTCATAAGAGTGGACTCTGATACAAACTTGACCATTTGGCTGGAGCTCATGCTCTTACCCTATCCATAGAGCATTATCAGGGGAGCCTGTCCTGCAGATGGAACTGTCCTCAGCATCCAGCCTTCGCTGCAGAGTAGTGTTCTCACTGGGAAGGAGGGATGCTTGGCAGGGAGGCTGACAGAATGCCTCAAAGAGGTGCCCTCCAGAAGTCTGTGATCTCTAGACTTGGTGTAAGTAGTTCTTTGTGGCAGGAACTAAGCTGGTATCATTTTGACAGAACCCCCAGCTGCCAGCCTTTCCTGCTATCCTGTGCATTTTCTGGTCTCCAGAGATGGCCTGAGCTTTCAGCTCCAAGCAAGGAAGCTTCGGAGCCAAATCATCCCATTTCTGCCTTGAACTCATACGCTCAACCCCGTTGAGCACAGCAGAGGCCTCTGTTCCCCTGCAGAAGAACCTCAAGACCCGGAGCTCAGGCTCCTGCTTCATGGTATCTATGCTGTACCTGTCCTGTCTTTAAAAAAAAAAAAATCCTAGCTGAATCATTTCTGTGCCTGATTATTTGGGACTTTTGTGGAACCTGTGCATGTCAATTAGACAGCTCATTCCTATCGCATGCTGTCTGTTCACTGGGAGCCTGTATGTCACAGCTTTTGAAATGACACAGCCCAGATGCTATCGATCAGCTCAGTCTGTCTCAGAGAATCCCATGCTCAGCTACTTGCCGGTGGGTGATAAATAGGATGGATGCCCCATCCCCGATAAAGTATTTATATCTACAAATGTATAACTCAAAAGGAATTACCACCAATATTCTTTTAATTGGAAAGATCTTTCTTCCCCTTAAGCAGAGATGTGCAAGCTCCTTTCCTGCAGAAGCCATCCATAGAGAAGGAACATGTGTGTGAACGACGGGCTGTTTAATCTTTCCCTGTAATCAGCTCCCCTGAGCCCAAATGCTGAGTCTGTGAAAGCTGCAAGCCCAGGCCGCTCTTCCGCTCACTCCTGCTAGACGCTTGCTTGGCCTGCCCCCACCCCGTCTCCTTCTTGACTTTGGCAGTGGGACTCCTTGGAAAACCAGTATTTTCCATCCTAAGCAAGATTCTCCATCAAAATCAGACAGCCTGGAAAAATAGAGCTTAGGCGAAGCGGCTTTTCTGATCCCATTATTGATAAGCTCTTAGAGCTCATCAATGAAAATTAGAACTTGTTAATCCTGTACATTTCCCCCCTTGATTTTTAATTACAGAAGAAAGGAGTAATGGATAACTTCTGGGGCTGCAGAGACACTGAGGCTGTCAAGAGAAAATTAAATTTACGGTCAGAGAGTTTTGTTTTCTCAAATGTCCTTGTAAAATGCAAAAGAGGCTCCTGGCATCACCAAGGCAATTCAACGGGTTTCCTAAACTGGCAGGATTTTCCTCGAAGAAGCCCTCCTTCGTGTGCCAAGAGAGTGTATTAATGACAAGGACTGGACCTAAAGGGAACTCATTCACAAGAAAACTGCATTAAAAGAACATTAAGGGCAATGTTTTAAAGTCTGATTTAAACTCATGAAAGCAAGGAGATTTATTGTGGAAACCAAATCGCTGAGCTGATGCGCCCTGCCTGGTAATGCATTCTGATTGGAGCACCAGGATGAAACTCCTTCAGAAACATCACTCACCGGGCGCCCAGGGGCTCCCGCTGGGGGAGAGGAAGGCAGCATGGGGGGAAGAGGGTTGGGCAGCCAGGATTCTGGAAGCAGATGGGCGAACATCCCACAGGGGCAACCCACCAGGGAAGCAGGAGGAGGAGGGTGCAGCCGGCTGAGGTCAGCATTGACATTAGCAGGCCGCTTAGCAGCCTTTGAGCTCCCCAGCACAGGCCCATGGCTGCTGAGGGGCTGCTTTCTGGGGAAGCTGGAGGCTCCGTGGGATGTCCCAGCCTTCTCCTCAGAATCCCCAACCCCTCCCGAGAATCCTTTTTGGCAATCCCGCAGGCAAGCTCGTAGAATCACAATAGAATGGCTACCCCGCCCACTCCAACTCCCTGCTGTTTCACTGGACCATACTCTGCTTTGGAGTAAAAACAATGCTGGGCTCTTACCTGTGCTGCAGATCTGGACTCTGGCCCAAAGGCCAGCTACTTGCCATCCTTGCAGGTCAGGATCTGATTTCTAGATTAGGAGTGTGAGTACCTACGTGGGAAAGGCACAATGGAGTCACCCTTCAAAATCAAAGAAAACAGCCTCCAGCTTGTGCGGGGATGCTGCCAGGGTCCTTGCCGCCTCTCCAGTGCCAGCTTTTCCAGTCAGCCCACCACGTTCTAGTCCGAGTCGCTGCAGCCTGACAGCATGGCATGGCGCTTTCTCGCAAGGCCTTGGAACTGCTTCATGTCGTTCTCCTCCTGGTGGCCCAGCGCCTAGACAAACATGCATTTCCTGGTGTCTCGGCCCCTCTAAATCTTGTGGAATCTTTACCATGTATGACTGTAGGGCTCTCTTCTCAAGGGGTTGCATTTGGACAGTCAGGGACGGTAGGGATGTGGGTATGGGGGAATCTGCCAAAATTAGAGGAGCCAAGAGCATCATACAGGGAGAGACATGGAAGCCTTTGGTGAAGGCAAAACAGGGGCCTGAGACCAGGAGAGCCAGGGAGTCAGAGTGCAAACAGGCCTCAGAGAACAGAGCAGGCAGGAGGGTCAGGAGGCCAGGCAATTAGAAGGGCTGAGGGACCCTTTCATGATACATCCATTTATTCATATGCTGAGTGCTTCACAATATCACTGAGGATGAAGCTGTTTAAACAAATAAGCATAGTAAATGTGATAACTAATATAATAGAAGAATGCACAAATTACAGGCAAAAGCGACTGGGGGGAGCACTGGGGAAGGCTTCCCAGAGGCAGTAGCAACTGATTGGGTCTGAAAGAAAAGTAGAAGTTTTCCAAGAGGAGACAAGGCTAAGAAGTGGGAGTGGGGTGAGGTGACGCTGCGAGCATGACCTGGGTGGGGACAGGTGGCCAGTTCCCTTTGGGGAGAGGGACGCTATGAAAGGAGAGAGTGGAGATGTACTGGAAGCATGATCGCAAGGTTCCAGGCATCATGCTATGAAACAACGTTCTCGCCCTGGCTGGATTCTCAGTTGTTTGGGGCATTGTCCCAGTCAGGGCACATGCAAGATCAACCAATGAATATAAATGGGTGGAAAGACAAATGGATGTTTCTCTCTCCCTCTCTCTCTCTCTCTCAAAAAAAATCAAGAAATAATAAAAAAAAAAATTTTCTCATGAAACCAATAGGAAGCCTTTGAATACATTTCAGGTAGCAAATGAATTATCACTTGCTTGAGATAGCTGAAAACCCATACCTGACAATATTGCTACCCATTTGGGTTAAAGAGGGAGTTATAAGGTGGGGCCAGCATTTGTTTGGAGATTTGAGTCTCCAGTGAAGGCTGTGAACTGCCTCCTGGAAAACTGCTCATACATTCACAATTTTACATATGATTTCATGGATCTCCCCGAAGCCCGCCCATATGCCATATACCCCAGCTTATAAGTTCTCACTCTAAAAGTATTTGCGAGAAATAGTTTTTGGAGAGTTTTATAGTTCTTAGGAGATATGTGCGGCAGTTTTAAAGATGAAATGTTGAGTGTGTGTGTGTGTGTGTGTTTGGGGGGAGGAGAGAGAGAGAAAGAGAGGAAGCAATTGAGGCAAAATGTTAACAACTGATGAATCTTGGAAGAGTGTATTGGTGCTCATCAATATACTCTTTCAACTTTGCTGTACATTTGAAATATTTAGAAATAAAAGCAGAGCAAAACAAAATCTTTGCACAAGTTAGAAGTAGCTGGGATGAATATAAAGTGATGAATTTTATTCATTTATATTCCGTCACCATATACTGTCTGAATACCTACTATAGTTGTTCAATATTTAGTTGGAACAATCAATAGGACTTAGTGCCTGACGGGAGGTGGATGGGGGAGATGATGGAGGAGGTGCAGTTAGGAAGCCCGGAGTGGCCAGCGTAAATGACGGGTAGTTCAATTAGCAAAGAGACAAGAAGGCAGAAGGGCAGCAGGCTGGAGGAGGGGAGGATAAGTTCAATTCTGTGGGCAGCATTTTAAAAGGATTGTTGATGAACTTGAATGAGAAGTAAGGGGAATTAAAAATTATGCTATCTGAGAAACTGTGGGTTGGGCCAGGGAGGTATTTGGGAAGAAATGAGAATGTTCGATAAGTTTGGCAGTTGTCAACAGATATGAAAAATATAGGAAAAGTTATAGGCGATATATGTGACCTAAGAAAGCTATACTTAGAAGATGGGTGACAGTTAGAGGCATGGATTGGGCTCAGCGTGCAGAGGTAGCTTCATCCCCATTATGCTGTTGGACAACTGTGCCAAGCTCTGTGCTAGGCACCCAGTGATGGCAGGAGTCAAAGATGGGCAAGGGTCACCAGATTTGCCAGCAGATCTTTATAATCAAGACTGGGCAGAAAAGAATTTTAATTGCTTGAACCAGACCTTCAAATTCTTATAAAACTTAAAATAGTCTATTCAAAGCCTTCCCATCCCACCTAGGCACTTAGGGGGACTATAAGTGCAACAGATACAAAATTCACCTGCCTTATTTGTGGCAAATAGAAACCCCAGCTGTCCGAGGTAAGCAGTGATTTCCCAAATGTCATGGCCCCTTCCAACTCCTTCTACCTTCATAACACACATGCACAGCTAAAGCTGTCTGGATTGACATTTGAACTTGGCCTTGAAAGAAAGGTAGGAGTCTTCCAAGAGGAAAAGGAAAGAAGATTTTCCAGGGGAATGAAGTAGCATTCTCCCCAGCCCTCTTTCAGGAAAATGGGTTTGAGAATTAAAGGAAAACCCAGAGAAGAGAACTCTAGTTTCTTAGTTTCTTTAATCTAGGGCCTCATCTGCTGTGCCCTGAGTCCTGTGTCCAGGCTATTTATTTATCTCCTGGGTTAGGGGCTTTACTGCTGATCAGGGGCCACAGGTAAAGTTCAGGACTTCCCTCTGGAGGTGTCTGGACTCAACTACCTGTAAGATTTGGCAGAACCCCCCAAGTCTTATTTTGCTTCCGTTGCTCTCCTGTCTGTCTCCCAGCCCAGCACAGAGAGAACTGTGTAAATTGTGCCCCCGGTTTGCAAAGAACTGTTCTATCTGGTTCCTTCACTTCACAAAGGACAACATGGGAATTGCCTGTAAAAATTCTCAGTAGGCAGGCCATCGGGTCATTGCCCTCCTCCTCCTCCACACGGCCATGGCTAACATTCACGGAGCGCTTTCTATGTGCCAGGCATCCTGTGGGTTCCAATACCAGCCCTATGAGGAAGATATTATAATTAACCTCTTTCTACAGATAAAGAAACAAGCTCAGAGGTGTTACTAATATGTCCAAAGTCACTGGCCAGGATGTGAGAGGGTAAATGCCATAATCCTCATGAGACTGACTCCAGAACCCAAACTCTTAAAAACCCACATGGCAGCTACAGCGTCACATTCTGGGAGGCCTCAGTCTACAGTCTGTGCACAATAATAACCAACAGTGGTATAGTGCTACTGTGTTTCAGGCTTTGTTCTAAGGATTTTACATTTACTAATTCTATTAACTTTAAAACAACCTTGTGCAGAAAACACTATTAATTTCGACTTTTTAGAGATGAACAAATTGAGGCACAAAGAGGTCAAGTAACTTGCCAAAGGTGAGAATTTTGACTCAGGTGGCCGGGCTCTGACCATATTGCTACAGTACTGTGCTGAAGAGAAAAATGTGTAGAGTATGCACATATGACTTGCAAGGAAGGATCTTTTCAGGAATGATACACACTCAGCATGGACTCAGGCACCCATTTGGCCTCCTCTCCTACGCCATGCTCAGCAACCAGGGAGTATCTGGATGACAGTCATGCACACACATGTCCCTTTGCCGTCACCCTCTTCCCTGGAATCTCACACACTGTGAGAGAGGAATCACAGCTGTTTTCTGAACTATAGGAAGGGCTTAATTTTCATGTGCGAATAATGTGAAACTTGGGAGAAACATGCTTATACTGTGAAAATCCTGCAAGATATTAAGGTGTGTGCTTTTTAATTAGCATAGTTACTTTCAAAGTTAGAAAAGGGAAAGCTTCCTGCTACTAGCGTATGTTAATAGCTTGTCAACAATAAAGATTTATAAAAAAAAATAGTTTGATTGCCTCAGCCTAACTGTAAGGTGTTTTGGTACCCTCTTTTCTCTGCCATCAGTAAAAAAAAGAATCACTGATTTGTAGACAAATAAAGGGGGAAAAAGAGAGGGGAAAGAAGTATAAACAAAGGAGGGAAGACATGGAAAAAGGAAAACCTTTTTGTTAGATTAAACTATGACAGTGTGGTAATGAGAATATAATCCGATCATCCACAATTATCTGGCTTTATTGATTCCCTTTTGTGAAGTGGTTATGTTTGCCTTCATAGGAAATATTTTATTTAAGATTTTCATCATGCGTAACCTTCCTTAAGTCTTAGAGTGGTATATCCTAGGGCCAGGGCCCAGTTAGAGCAGGTGCTTCCTGGAAGGTGTCCATGAGAACCAACCGGCCCTCAGCCCTCAGATATCATTGATCTGGAGTTCAAAAATGAGATTGATGGGAAAATAATAGAGCAACCTATCACTCCTCCCAGATCATTTTTCTTATGATTTAAATAATCCAAAACCCACTCAAGAACCAGGAGCTCAGCAAAAAGAGGACTGAGTCACTTAATGTAACTAGAAGAGAGTCTCCTGTTCAAAGCTCCCATGCTCTGCTCATTGAGAGTCCTGGGGGGTTCTATGCCAGGGGTCTTGACAGTAAAACCACCTTCAATGTTTGCCTTGTTCTCATCAGTCAGTAGACTGGAAGCTGCAAAAGGAAACTATGGTGACAGAATTACTGCTGGAGACAGAATACATTGGTGACAGCAAAATAAGATAAGGAGACAAAAGAGTTGGGAGACCCAACAACCACATACAGTAACTCCAAATGCACAAGAATCTGGGGGCGTTTGGTGCAAAGAGCCCTGTACAGCCCAATCGATGCCCCAGAGGGCAACATGTCATCACGGTCATACATACTGATGGCTCAAGACCAACAGGAAAAGATGAACTTGTGTTTTGGGTGGGAAAAAAATCAGACGAGGATGAATGCAATGATCAGAAAAAACTTTATATACAAACATTGATGTCTTAAAACAAAGCACAACTAGGTAATCCTTAAAAGAAGAGTTGCGATGTAGAAATGATTCTTAGAGTATGAAATATATAATATTACTTACTTATATACTGTATGCTACATATATACTCTGTTATGTGTGCTGTTATATATAAATGTAGAAAAATCTATTGTTCCATAGAAGGAGGGGAATGGCATTATCTATGGGAATGTTGAGTTTTATAGTGACTTAATAATCATAAGGTAATAGGAAAGAAGTTGTATTTCCTCAAAACCCAGGAGACTGGAACAATCTGATTGGTCAGGTTGAGCTGTTTCCTACCTAAAAGCAGTTAGAGAGAGAAGGGGAGGAACTGGGCTGCATTTCCCAGGGCTGGGACTGCATGTGGTACGAGTTCCATATTACACTTTTGGAAAATAGTGGGGCATGGTGGGGAGTCAGAACAATGACAGAAAGCCAAGAGGTGCAAGATCTGATCTCTTCTCATATGTAAATCTCCAGTCATTTTACCAGATTCACACTATTTGTGAGAGGGAATGGGATTTTTTCATGTGCAAAAATGGCTAAGAAGCTGTTTTCCTATGTACTAGCTGGTTGGGCATTCCTTCAACCTGAGATTCTTGGGTTTAGAAGAGTTCTAAGAAATCAAGAGGATGTGAGGTCATGAACTTGTAGGAATTGTAAGGAGGACTGATGGGTTCAGAATTTGAGGATTTGAACCAGTTTACCTAAATCTCTGAGGCTCAGAAGAACCTCCCCCCCCCCCACACCTTGCCTCTCTCATATGTATGTTTGCATGTGTGTATATCTATTTTTGAAGACTAATACTTATTGAAAACCTGCTGACAGGTGCTGTGCTAAATATTTTAACATTCATGATTTCATTTAATCCTTTAGCCATCTTTCATGAGGTAGGAATTACTACAGTGAAGAAACTGATGCTCAGAGAGGTTAATTAGCTTGCCCAAAGTCAAAGTGACACAGCCAAAAATGATTATTATAAAACACATTCTTCCTACCAAGCCCCAAGCAAATTTTAATGCACCAGGAAAAGCTGCTCTTCTTTATTCCCAAGCCCACGTTCCCTCAAATAGTCAGGCTGTCTGTCTTCTGGCTGTCAAGTTACTAAACCTTGACAACAATGAAGGAGAATTTTAATGTTCCAAGATTTCAATAGATCTGGAGTTTATGTGGGAAATTGAAGACGCAGGTTGAATGTGGGACAAGGAGGACAGCCATATCTTGTAGACTTAAGGCTTTTTGCTGTGTATACATGTTAGGAATCATTTTCTTCTGCTGCCTCCGCTGCCAGAGATAAAGAATGAATGATACAGAGTTCACGGGACTGATATCCATCAGCAGCAGTATGTATTCCAGCCTCCTAGGGATAAATACGAGATGTGCTGATAATTACACCTTGATACATGAAAGAGGATGTAAAAACGCTTTCTCCATTTGTCTAGGGCACTGTGAATAATAATGCTGTCCGTGAGCTTACAGGAAGCCAAGTATTTAAATCCTTGTTGTTATTTCCATAGGAAAACAACGTGAGAAAAGCAGGTTTTCCGTATTAACCCAGGAATGTGCAGTTTATCTCCCAATGCATTGCTTGACTTTCCTTTTTAAACCAGCAGAAATTCCTGGTATTTAAATGCAACGGAGACACTCTACCTTCACTTTGAAATGAGAAAGCCTTACTGAATGTCAAACAGAGTCCTTGTTTCCTGACTTCTGACCTAGCTCAGGTTCCCCCCCCACCCCCCACCCCCTTTACATGACTCAGACAGGCTCTCAGAGGCACAGAGATAAAGGGCCCTATTAGAAGTGCAAAATATGACTATTATTACCTCCTCTAATAAGGCTTCTTGCCAATTTTTCAAATGACTAGAGCCTGTTTGCCAATTATTACTCCACAGTTTCTGCATTCATTTTCTTTTCTGGAAGGAGCCAGATTCCAATGAAGATGGAGAGAAGTGCTAGGAAGTGTGTTTACTGCCATCTATGGGAGGCAGCTGGCTACTAGGACAGCGGATCCCTTTCCCATGTAACTCACGGGAAACTCCAGATACAAAGCCAGGCGGGAATGTCCACGCACAGCAAGCACGGGCATTGCACTGAGCCTCTACACGACTGCACCATTGAAAATTAATTTAAGTTTTCCAGAAATACAAGTTCATATTGCTACTCTTGAGAGCAAGAGAGCAGACTTCCCCCCATTCTAGGCAATTCTATTTCTATGTGTAGCAACATATGAGTGCAGGGGCTCTGCTCAGAACCAGGGCTTCTGTGATCACCATCACACGTTCTAGCAGGGAATGCTGGAACTAGGGATTCCTTTGGTGGGTGATACTGCATATTCTGAAGAAGGCTACTAACCAGGAAATGATAAAGACTCCTGAATGGCCAAAATGGCTGTATAAATACATGTGCTTCTCAGGCTATCATAACTAATTTTATTACTTCAGTATCAGAAACTTTTGATAGTAAAGGCAATAAATTACAAGAGGGGGCACGGGTTTTGAAAGACAGACTTTTGAGGAAAGCAAAAAGTGATAGCGCATATCCTAAAGCCTAGAGAGAGAACAGGGAACTATAAAAATAAATAAATACAAGAACTCAAGTGAGCAAAGCAGTTTGGACAATCGCTTATAGCACAGCAATCCATGTTCACGCGAATGATTCAATTCTCAACTAATGGTACACTTTTGTGAGGTCTATGAAGTCATTAACGTGAAAGTACCAAAAGATATGGCTACGCAGCTCACAGAAAAAGAAATACAAGTGGTCCTTACACAATGAATGATGCTCAGCCTCATTCTAAATAAGAAAGCTTCAAATGAAAAGCAAATGTGTTACAAAGGAGCCACTGACTGGGAGAAAACATTTGCAAAACAAATATCAGATTAACAACTTGTAGCCACAATCTACAAAAAAACTTTAAACACTCAACAATAAAATAAATAGCCCAATTAAAAGGTAGGCACAATTATGAACAGATATCTCACCAAAGATACACATATAGTGTGAGGGCTGGGAGTGTTTATGGATGGGCCACCCAGCGTGCAGATTATTTCAAACTGAAATCAATTAAAGCCCAACAACACAGGCAGTGTTTTACCTTCCCTTCTTCTTAAAGAGATGCACATGGAGATACCTGCTCCTGGAAGGGGACCTTAGCATAATCACCTTAAGCATTTTCACCTTCCCATTATAGCGGGGCAGGATCCAAGCAGGGGCCCTGGGATTTGCTTGTGTTCCATTGTTTCTGAGACACCTGGCAGGAGTCTGTTTGCCACTTTCTCTGGCCACCTGCAAATTATCCATTTTCACATACGGAATCTAAGACCCCCATCCTCCCCTTTCCTCTTTTTTTCAAAAATGACATATATTCCCAATTTTGCCTCACCATCTTTAGAATTTTCATGCTTATGTGAGTTCCCTGTGCACTGGTATTAAATTTTGACTTTCTCCAGTTCATCTGCTATATGTCATTTGAATTATTTGACCAGTCAGAAGAAATAAAGGGGTGTGGGGAAGGTTTCCCTGGCCTCTGACAATAGTAAACAAACATATAAAAAGATGCTCAATATCATATGTCATTAGGGAATTGCAAACAATGAGCTATCACTACACACCTATTGGAACGGCAAGAGTCCAGATCACAGACAACCCCAAATGCGGGTGAGGATGTGGAGCACCAGCATCTCTCCCTTAGTGCTGGTGGCAATGCACAATGGGCAGCCACTTTGGAAAACAGTATTTAAGCAAACAAAAAATAAATAAGATAAACAGAGCCTTACCATCCGTCCAGCAAAAATGCTCCTGGGCCATAACCGGTTTGACTCAATGGATAGACCGTCAGCCTGCAGACTCAAGGGTCCCAGGTTCGATTCCGGTCAAGGGCATGTACCTTGGTTGCGGGCACATCCCTAGGAGGAAGCGTGCAGGAGGCAGCTGATTGATGTTTCTCTCTCATCGATGTTTCTAACACTCTATCCCTCTCCCTTCCTCTCTGTAAAAAAATCAATAAAATATATTTTTTAAAAATGCTCCTAGGTATTTATCCACATGCATTGAAAACTCATGTCTACATAAAAACCTCCACATGAATGTTTACAGCAATTTTACTTATATTTATCCCAAGTTGAAAGCAACCAATAAGTCCTTTGGTAGGTGAATAAATAAACTGTGGTACATCCAGACAATGGAATGTTATTCAGTGCTAAAAGATGTGCTAGCAAGCCATGAAAAGACATAAATACATAATGCTACATGAAAGAAGGCAATCTGAAAAGGCTAGATACCATATCATTCAAACCAAATGACATTCTGAAAAAGGCAAAACTATGAAGATAGTAAGAATATTAGTGGTTACCAGGGGTTGGGGTGAGGGCAGGGATGAATAGGCAAAGCACGAGGAATTCTGGGGCAGTGAAACTATTCTGTATGATCTGTAACGGTGCATTCATGGCATTCTGTACTTATCAAAACACAAACACAATTTAGTTAATAATAATGTATCAGTTTTAAAAACGTACCACACAAATACAGGATGTTAATAACAGAGGAAAGTGTGTGCTGGTTGACAGATTAGGGGCATAGAAAGGGGGTATATAGGTCCTCTACTTCTTGCTCAATCTTTCTGTAAAACTGAAACTGATCTAAAAAATAAAGCCTCTTAGTTTAAAAAACAAGAATGGACAAAGATTTATAAGAAAAGTGGGAACAATAAGAATACATGTGTTCAATCCTAATGTCAAAGTAAAATTCAAGCTGAACCATATGAGAAGAGACAAATAATGCTTTATAAAAGCCACATCCACAATGAAATATTTTTAGAGTAATTGAATTAATATTCTTTATTTGCTAATTGATAAAACTTCCAATAAAAGTCTGGTTACATATTGTGCTGATGAAGGTGTTAGGAAACAGGTCTGCTCATTCAGTGATGTCAAGAGAAGGAAATTGATGCAGATTCTGTGAAGGGCAATGTAACAATAGTTATCAAAATCACAAATGCGCGTATCCTTTCTTAGACTCAGCAATTCCCTTCTGGGAATTTAAGATACAGATATATGTGAACATGTGCAAAATGGAGTAAATGCAGAGACTATAATTGCAGCATCTTTTATAAGAGCTAGAGATTGGAAACAATGAGATGCCTATCAGTAGGGGACTGCTTATATAAATAGTACTGCACCCATAGAATGGAATAGGATGCTGCCATTATATAGAATGGGGCAACTCTTTATGTATTGGTGAAGAGGAATGACCAAGAAATTATTTTTAAAAAGCAAGGTGCAGAACAGTGTCATAGCATGCCACCTTTTTAGATTAAAAAAAAATGTGCTTGTGTATGTACAGACTACCTGAGGAAGGAGATTCCCTGTAACCTGGCAATAGTAGTAATGAGGCATCTGCTAGGGATGGGGAAGAGGGAGGCTGGGGCACTGGGGTGGGAGGAAAACTTAATTATCACTCTCTACTCTTTCATATTCTGAAAAAGAAATTATACAAAATAATTTAAAAACAAAGTAGACAAGAGGGTATGTAATACATTTGAGGATGTTTCCATTTACTCTTTTTTAAATGTTGATCTTTAAAATGTTGGCTAGCGCTAGTTATCTGGACAATTTAATTATGTGGAACACCTCATTTCCTGCAGATGCTGGATGAATAAGGAATTACTCTGGTTTGCTGACTTATGCACAATTACAAAGTTAACATTATCATCATAGCACAAAAGAGATTGGAATTTAGAACAAAGGACGGAGATACCTTTCAACAAGGCGTTAAGGCAGAAGGAGAATGGATGAGGTGGAGAGAGTCTGGAACTCTCCAGCTGATTGAGGGACTGAAGGCCTAATGAACGAAATATATGAGCCTTGTGTGAAGTGCTGAGCTTCTGTGTGTAATAGGCAAGGCTTCCGTTCACAAAAAAGCAAAGCTGCTGCCTCCGTAAGAAACGCTTTGTTAGACAGCAGCACTGACAGGGAGAGTAGTGTGCCCTGCTCACTGGGTGCTTGGAGGGATTGCAAAGAAGACAAAGGCATCATTTCTGCCCTCAGGAGCAGCCTGGCATAGGCAACAGGACACACCATAATTTTCAGAATGTAAGTGCCAGCCAACTTCCTTGAAATAATAGAGCAGAAGTTGACTATCAGGCCAACAGAGATTGTAGAAATATGCCCTTACCATGTTTTAAAAATCCAGATGTCTCAAAGAAACTCAGATTTTAGTTCTTTTGAAAAATCAGAAATTCTAATATCATGTGGCCTGCTTCTCTTGCATATTAACACCCACTGGAGATGAGCAGGGACCATATCCCTTTATAGGGAACACAGCTCTGCAGTTAACCATGGTCTCTGGTGCTCTCTGTTACCCGCCACCTGGTCTGCCTCTCTCAATTATTTGCCTGGTCTCTCCATTTGCAAGTTCTGGACTAGACTCAGGAAAGGTTAATTTGGAAAAGTGTTTTAGAAGTTGAAGATTCTTGAACAGATTTCGAAATTCAAAACAGAGTGACCTGGTGGCCTGGGTGAACATGAGGCATTTTAGAAGAAAGCCTCCTAGGGCACCAGAGTGTTTCCTCTTGACCCCAAATGGCCAAGCACAGGATGCCTGTCTTTGGAGAAATTCAGAGGATGTTGGGCGAGCGAGGGCTTAGCTCCTACTCTAGCCAGGCATGCTGTAGGAGCAGAGAGTGAACAAGACAAATGGTTTCCTGCCTCAAGGCGCTTAACAACCTACTAATGGAGGTGACAAGTCAACAACAACAAAAAACAAACTATTCCATATAGATCTACACACTGTAACTAGTACAATGCAAGCAATGTACAGAGTATTATTGTCATAGAGAATTACAGTGGAGGTGGTCAGGGAAGAGGATGTGGAAGCTGAGATTCCGAATGATAAAAAGGGTCAGTCAGGTGTGGAATGTGATCAAGAAGATGTCAGGCAGAGGGAATAGTATGCGCAAAGGCCCTGTGATGGGAGGACCTTGAATGTTCCTGAGACTGGAAGAACAACCACAATGCCTAGAGCATAGTGAGCAAAGAGGAAAATGATATTAAATGACTTTGGAGAAGGAGGCCGAGTGAGACCATGGCCGTCTGAGTAAAAGGTTAGAGCTGTATTCCACCTGAGAGGAAGCTGAGAGGGGTTGTAAGGATAGGAATGACCTGATTCGATTTACAGGTCAAAGGGACTTGAGAGATCAGCCCAGGAAAGATAAGGCAGAGACCCCCCGAAGGAAGACAGGGAGGCCGTGCAACACAATCAGCAGAGGCACTGGTGTGGGCTCGCAGGCCCTTTCATGTCCACGCCCATCTCTCCTGGGTTTTCCTTTCATCTCTACCCTTGGTACTCACGTTTTATAGCCTTCCTCTAGAATGTCAAGGGAGGGTTGGCTTTTCTCTCTTCCTCCCTCTCCTGTAACACTCCCCCCCTCGCCGGCTGCCCCCACCACACTAGTGGGAGCACGCACAGTGATCTTGGCCACATGCTTAAGGAAGACAGTGCAGCTGGAAAGAAGCAGATAGAAGAGCTGTGCCTGGTGAGAGTGAAGCGCATGACCTGAGCTGGGCAGGAACGCTGGCAGTTAGGTAAAGCAAGGCTAATTGGTAGCGCGCCTTGCAGCCCGGGACTTGAGGAGTTTTAATATGATTTGGGAGGCAGCAGGGAGCTTTTACGGGCATGCGAAGAGGAGAGTGATGTGATCTAAGTGACACAGGAGGAAGATGATTCTCGATGATGTGTGTCCAATAGGCGAGAGGGGAGCCACACAGGCCAGAGAAAGGGTAGCTAATTGGGAGGCAGGAGTCCAGGTGTGCAGCGATTATGCCTTGGACCAAAGTGGTGGGAAGGAGAAGGCAGACAGGAAAAGAAACAGCAGGATTTAATGTTGAACTTAAAGTGCTTCTGGGTGTGTGCTGGGGGTGGGAGATGTGGGTACAAGGATGAGGTGAATGAGAAACTGGGAACTTGTTTGGCAATGACATGGGAACTAGGACAATGACAAGGATTCGCTCGCACAGCCAAGAGGAATGCTTAGTAGCCAACTCAAATGTCACTCCTGTGGGAGGTCTCCCTTCTCCCATCTCCTCCCACCTTGGATGGTGAATTACTTTCTCTCAGGTGTGTGTCCATTCCTGATGTGGATGCTGTGTTATAATACGTTTTTGCCTGTCTGTGCTCACCTGGGAGTCCTGAAGACAGAGCCCCTACTTTACTCCCTTTCTATTGCCAGTGCATAGTGAGCACAGGGCCTGGCCCTAAGTAAGCACCCGACATGTTTGGTGAATGGGAAATGAAGGAATGAATGCACACTTTCCAGAAGCGCCCACGGAACCCCAGACAGCACATGTCACTAACACGTAGACATTTTGTGGCAGCTGCAGCATCCCTGGAACAGTTGTGGGGATCAGGTTACAGCTGGGAGCCTCACAAAACCCCAGCCATTCCAGCAATTGACAGCTGGTCCTGGAAGTGGGGCTTGGATTGGCAGACAGGAGCCTGGAGGAGTTAAGATAGTGTGAGGGGAATTTAGTGCAAATTTCAGGGTTGTTTAAACACCTTAGGGTTACAAATGGGCTTTCACCCGTAAAGTCCCACCTGCAAATATGTAGCCTTAAACTGTCTAAATAGCCCTCTTAATGTTATTAAAACCCAGGGCCAGTAGAGGCCATAGAAAAGGCTTTCTATACTTCCCTCCTGTTGCTTTTGCTGAAATTACATCTGTGTAAAGATGAAATGTGAAACCTGAAAAACACATAAAAATGAAAATTTCCCGATCACATGCTATGCCACCAACCAACATCAAACAAATGTCTTAAATTTTCTAGATAACTACCATTTATTCAGGATTTACTATGTGCAAGCATTGGTTTTATATGCATGATAGCATTAAATATTCACAAGTGCAGGAGACAACCACTATTGTTCCCATTTTGTAGATGAGAAATCCCAGGCCGAGGGAAGTTGAATTACTTGCCCACTAGGTGTGTGCTATATGAGCTCATCACTTGATTATGCAACCTTCTAGCTGATAACAGAAAGACAAAGAAACTGCGTAAGAATGAGAGTGTTCAACTCAACACTGGACGCACTGGGTTTTGAGCAGCCTCGCTATGGAAACCTAGCTGAGCATAGCAAAGATTCCCTTTCTTTCCCATGTCACAGGGGTGGCAATAGCAATAAAGACGATCAACGTTTGAAGTACATATTAATGCACTTCAAAATGGTATTTGGTTGTGAAACACTTGGAATAGCAGGTTTTTAGAACCTGGTGATGAGTTGGTACAACAATAGGAGCAAAAGTCGCAGCGGAAAGTGCAGCCCTGTGGACCTGTCTGGCTTGGGATGCCACACCTTGGCTGGCTGACCACAGAAGCACGCTGTAGCCAGGAACGGCCCACTGCCACGGTGAGCACTCCTGTGGACTCTGGGCAATATGTAAGGAGGAAGAGACTTGAAAATTATGGATGTTGAGACCTTAGCATTATTATATTTGGGGAATTAATATTACTGAGATTATATTTGTACTTACTGCCAAGTAAAGCCCTAAGATATTCAGGTCACACTTATGAGTAAAAAAACTAAAACAATCTGAGACTAGAAGCTTGATTAAATAAATTATGGTATTTATAGTCATTTGGAATGGAGATATAAATATATATATAGACATGCAAAGAGAGTCACAATATTATTGAGTGGAATAATACCAGTATGTAAAATGTAGCCCTATTTTACCACAGGCTGTCTGCATTTTTAATTTAGATGCACATATATAGACGACCGAAAGAGTAAAAGATTAACAATTAAACAGACTCTGGGTAGTGGGATTTTGGGTCACTTACATTTTGATTTCCATTGACATATTTCAATCTTAATCACTTTCCTAAAAGAGCATACATAACATGCTACACACACACACACACACACACACACACACTTATTTTAACTACCTGCACATGTCAGACAGTTGCAGCTTCCCAAAACATTTTTTATAAAAAAGGCACCATACTTACAATTTAAAGATGTGTTCAGAGTGAGCACTAACACCTTGAATATTATATTCATAAAGAACAAATCATCTTTAGGCCTTGAACTGAGAAGTACATGCATTTTGAAACACTGGGGAAAAACATATATCTAAGTTCTCATGATCATCTAGGTTCAGAAATTGGGGAAGAAAGAAGTTAGAATTCCTCTTTCATTTTGTTGGCAAAGGTTTCCTCCTTGCCTGAAATTGCATGCATAACAGGCTTGCTGAGCTGAAAGAGATGAGGCAGCTCTCTAGCCTACATGGCACACAAAGGGGGCCTGACAAGACTGTGTAGCAGGGTGTGGGTGGGGTGGGGGGCTCCAGCACCTTTTCCTGAGCAGAGCACTGGCTGGGGGAGGGCTCTCTGCAGTCTCTGCCTGGACAGGAGCCCTCTGACCCCCAATGTATGTTTGTACATTCATTAAACAGTACCAACAGCCACCAGATGCCTCAGCACTTTACTGTGACTATATAGTTGCACTTTGTGTGACTACATATATATATGTGTCATATCACCTCTGCTATTTTTTATGGCACTTGAGCAGTATTACCCCCACTTTAAAAACAGAAAAACTGAGGCTCCAAGTGGCTTTAAAACCTTTACCACGATTCTGCGTCCCTGGTGATATGATACAATGGCATTTCTTACCCTAGATTTGCTATACGTCTATGTTCTCAGCCCAGAGAAGTAACTAAAGGGAAGAAGCAAAGTCGCATCCTGGGGAAGGGCATTGTGCCGGTGCTGGGTGTCAGAATGCAGCGCACTGCACCCTGATGGTCCAGAAGTGGAAATTAGTGGACACGAAAGCTCCTCCACTTGGGTCTGCAATATGCCTTTCCTGTCGATTTCCTGTCGATGAGCAGAATTCAGAGAGCGCACGAACTGCATACTTAACAGAGGCTCATCCAAACCTCCTGGTCTGGATAATGGGCTGGAAATCAAGCTCTTGCTGAGAGTTTCTAGTTCAATCAAGTCAGAAAATTACATGAGTCTCATTTTTAAAATACATGTATTTTTACAATATGACTGAAGGGGTACTTCAAACTTGAGTTTTTACCAGCTAACTCGCATTTCTCCACTTCTCACCTAGCATCCAAAAATGCAGAGGGATCTAGTCTACAAGATTTAATTGTATTCAAGCTGCTAACAAAGGGACACTTGCTTAAAGTACCTTTTCATCAGAGGTTTTCAAAAGAGTTAGGCTGATTCACTTCACGGAAATACAGAAAACTTTTAAGTCAAGTTGTACCCATTGACTACTTTAAAATATGATGTTGTTTGTCAAAACTACAAATTAGAATACAGTAACTCCTGATTTAAAAAAAATAGGAAGGGGGGAGGAAAAGAGGAGGAGAATATTGAGAATATAATCAATGGTATAAGTAATGGCACCTCTCACAACTTTAGATCACTTTTCTCTCTATCAATAGTACTAAGTTTTGTGAAGAGGCATCCTGCCTACTATGCATATAGGAGGAAGGGAAAGGGGTTATAAAGCAGAAGAGAGGAAGATCGCTGGAAATCTCCGTAAACAGAATCATGCTCCTCAGAAGGTTGGGCCTCAGCACCAGCACTCTCCTTGGAAGCCTCCAGATTACCTGGTAAAGCTCTGCAACTCAAGACTTGGAGTCAGCAATTTAGAAACCATGCACTGTTAAATCTAGACTTTTCCTTTTTTTTTTTTTTTTTGGTGAGGATATCTAAGGTAACTTTCACAGGGGCTTCAGTTCCTCGTGCATCCTAAAACTGTTTGCAAAATTGCCTCTTATTGTTGAGCTTTCAGAATCTGTGTGAACCCCACCCACATTTACTTCTACTAGTACCTCCCTCTTTTTATTGCTCTCTCTCTCTTTCCAGCTTTTAATTAATATTTCCCTTTAAGAAATACAACCATGTCTTTTCTTGGCCCAAAGTCAAATTTTTTAAGGCTATCAGAGTGTTAGGATAGGTAGACAACTTAGTGATGAGCTATTCTAACCTCTCCATTTCACAAGTGGAGCTGCTAATGTCAGAATAGTTAGGAGACTTCTCTACAGTCGCAGAATGATTTATTGCAAAATAAAGAACAGAATGGATTGTAAAACAGGTATCTGAAGTTACACAGTCTGCATAGGAGTTCCAGATCTATCCCTTGCCCTGTGGCCTCAAGACATAATCACATGACTATAGTCTCTAAAATGCCATCTGTAAAATGGGTATAATAAAATATATATTAAGCATTGTTGTGTGGACTGAATGAGAGCTAAAAGAATGTCTGGCCTAGGTTAGGCTTTCAATAAATAACAATTTCCTTCTTCAAAAAAGACACCAAAACTGGTAAATATCTAGGCAATTAAGATGGCCAAGTTTCTCTTTTAGGCCATATATAAATGAGGCAGAACTTCTATTCTTAATCAATTTCTCTAATTCTTAACATTTTCTAAAATGTTCCTGTATGTCCATAGGAATTGCCTGAAAAAAAAAAAAGTCCACCAATGGCAGAACCTAGGATTCTTGTGCTTCCCTTTAGGAGCACGGAAAGTGCTTTTCCCAGACATTGTGAGGGGGGAGGGTCCTCCTTGACATTGGCCTACATTGTTCAGGATGTAGCTCAAGATCCAGAGGATGGTTCTCCTGATAAGATTTGAATAGTAATCATAGAAAATCAAGCTGAACACTTGGTGTTGAATCAGAAAAATTACCAGATGAATGGACGGATGTGACTATGAAACATATCCTAATCTTCAAAGTGAGAAAGGAGAAAAAAAAGCTACTGGCAATTATTGCTTTGTAAACATCACTTCCAGCCACAATAATTATATATACGTATACATATGTAGCATATATATCATTGTAGCAGGAGAGTGATGATATCAGGAACAATAAGTGGCTTAGGCTTCAAAGAAACAAATCACGCCAGCACAATGGCTTTTTTGACAGAGTTATGAATAGATGAAGGGGAAATGCAAGCGATGTAATATATCTTCTGTTGGTAAAGATTTGATATGTCTGAGGAAATTTTATTTGCAAAATTAGCTATGAGATCACAAAGAAAGGTTATTAATAAATTGCAAAGTATCTAGTTGTAGGAAGGCACAGAGATGGCTGTCAGGGATGGTCTTATTTAATGCCTTCATCATTAATTTGGAAGAGGGAGTGAGGCTCTCTCCGTGTTCATGAAAATTGCAGGTTATACTACATCAAGACGTGGTGTGAACACTGATCAGTGAGATACTGACACAAAGGGGTCCCAAAAGAAAGGGGAAAATTGGACCGAAGCAAGAGCCAACTGAGAAAAGCAATGTTTTTAGATCTATTTTGATTTACCTTTTTCGAACAGTGAGTAGAATGAGAATTTGTTAGCAAAGTAGGGCTGCAGACTTGGTGGAGAAGATGGAGAATAGAAAGGGATCTGTTAGACACACACTTGTGGGAACTAGCATTTGCTGGGCGGCTCCTGTGTGCCAGGTTCTGCATTTGGACTCCACACTCTGCTAGTCAGTGCTCAGATGAGACTCAGAGATGTTAAGAATCCCAGAATGGGAGAGGAACTTGAAATTTTGCATAATCTAATCATTGCTCAATAAGTATAATTTGACCTATATTTCACTCCCTTAATTTCTAGGAGCTTAAATTCTATAAATTTACATTTTATCTGTAGGTCTATGACCCACTTTGAGTTACACTGTGTAAAAGGTGTGAGGTATGTGTCAAGGTAATTTCTTTTTTTCTCTCTCTTTCTTTTTTTCACCCACAGAGACATCCAGCATCATTTATTGAAAAGTCTGTTCTTTCCTCCTGAATTGTCTTTGCACCTTCATCAGAAACCAGTTGTCGCATATGTGTGAGTCTACTTCAGGAATATTTATTCTAGTCCAGTGATGGCGAACCTTTTGAGCTCGGCGTGTCAACATTTTGAAAAACCCTAATTTAACTCTGGTGCTGTGTCACATATAGAAATTTTTTGATATTTGCAACCATAGTAAAACAAAGACTTATATTTTTGATATTTATTTTATATATTTAAATGCCATTTAACAAAGAAAAATCAACCAAAAAAATGAGTTTGCGTGTCACCTCTGACACGCGTGTCATAGGTTTGCCATCACTTTTAGTCCATTGGCCTACGAGTCTGTCCTTTTGCCCATAACTCACTGGGTTACTAAAGCTTTAGAGTAAGCCTTGAACTCAGCTAGTGTGAGTGCTGCAACTTTGTTCTTTTTTTTTTCCAAAATGGTTTTAACTATTTTAGTTCATTCTTTCATATAAATATTATAAACAACTGCTCAATATCAATAGGACATCCTCCTGGGATTTTCACTGAGGTTTCTTTGAATCTCTAGTTTAATTTGGGGATAGTTGACATGTTAACAATATTGAGTCAATCCATGAACACGGTACATATTTCCATTTCTCTTTTCCTTTCTTTCATCAATGTTTTGTAGTTTTCAAGATATAAAGGTTTGAGCAAAAGTAGGTTTACAATTGTTCATATGGAAAGTATTCCAATAATTAATAAAAAATAATACAAGAATAAACTTTCCTATACTCACAACTGTAAACCTACTTTTGCCCCACCCTGTATATCCTGCACATGGTGCTTTTGTAAATGACACTGTATTTAACTTCAACTTCTAATTTTTCATTACTAACATAAAAATACAATTAATTTTTGCATATTGACCATGTATCTTGTGGTCTTGCTAAACTGACTTATTAGTTCTAAGAACTCTTTTGTAGATTCATTGGAGTTTTATAATAGGTAATTAAGTCACCTGCTATAAGAGAATTTCATCTCTTCTTTTCCAATCTGTAAGCCTTTTATTTTTCTTTATTGCTTTTTTGCCCTGACTAGGACTTCTAGTACAATGTTGAATAGAAAAAATAAGAAAAGCAATTTGTGCCTCTTCCCAGTCCTAGGAGGAAAGTTTCAGCCATTATTTCTTCTCGCTTGTTTTTCCTGGGATCTTAAGTACACATATGCTAGACCATTTATTTTCCCACAGCTCTTAGATGCTCTCTTCTATTTGTGTATTCACTGTTAGTTTTATTCTTTGTATTTACATTTTTTGTAATTTACGTTGAGATATTTTCAAGTTTACTGATTCTTCCCTCAGTTGTAGCTGTGGTGAGTCTACTGATGAGCCTCTTGAAGGCACTCTTTAGCTCTATTGCTGATTTTCTTTCTTCATTTTAACCATTTCTATGTGACTTTTACTTATAGTTTCCATTTCTTTGCTGAAATTACCCATCTTATCTTACAGTTGTCTTCCTGTCCTATTAGATTTTAACATATTAATCATAGTTGCTTTAAATTATTTGAAAGTTCTGACACTGTGTCATGTCTGAATCTGTTTCTGTGGTTTGTTTTGTCTCTTTGCAGTGGCTTTTTCCCCCATTTGCTTTTTTACTGGCCTCATAATTTTTTGTTGTTGAAAGTTAGACACAGTGCATAAAACAGTAGAGACTGAGATAAATAATTTTACACTGGAAATGAGCATAAATTTCCTATATTAGACATTTCCTGCAGAGTTTTGAATCAATCTAGTAAGGAATTGAGCTGTGTTTGAGGTTTATTGTTGAGATGGCTACCTGCAATGAACCTCAGGCTTAAAATTTCTCTAGTGATAGCTAGTGTTTAAGATGGGGCTGGTTCAAAATAGGGTTTTTTCCTTCATTTTTTGCCTCACCGTATTAGATCATCCTCTCTTTTCTTCTTCTTCTGCATCTCATAGAGAGTCTCTTTCCACACTCTTGCAATTCTCCCAGCAAAACCCCATTGTTGTTTGACACTTGCTAGCCTGATGAGAGTGACAGGTATTCTCAGTATTCAGATAATATCTCAGACTTAGGTAGTCACTGTGTTCCTGAGTCTCATAGGTTTTCACTGCTTTCTTAATCCTACTGCCCCTTCCCTATATTTAAAACTGTATATTTTCTGTATCCTTCCAGCTGCAGTGGGTTTCATGGTGCCTAAGGGTGACAGTTCTTGTTGCCCTTCTTCCCACAGTACGAGGCTTGTGCTCCCTAGGAGAGGGAGGGGGAAAGTGTCAGGGAGAAGGGAACCCTCCCACAACCCCTCCGTTCACCTCCTATGAGCCTGCACCTCAAGGACTGCCTACTCAAGACGGTCACCATTATTTTTTTGTGAGCACATAGTGAGATTAATGGAAAGAGCATACACAAAGGTGAAATCTAAAGCCCCTGGCAATTCTATATTCTCTCTGTTACTCATCTACACTCAGCCTTTGCTAACTAACACTGTCTTCAATAATTCGTTAACAATTTTAGCTAAGTTCTTCTTAGCAGTATCCAACTGCCTCTGTCCGAAGTAAGAAAATGTTTTCACCTCCTCTCTCTGTAGGCACCTGTCATTCCTAATCTCTCTGATAGGGCAAAAAAAGATGTGAATTTGTTGTTTTGCCTTGTGTCTGTGTGTTGTTTCTGCTGCTGCTGCTGCTGCTGCTGCTGCTGCTGTTATTGTAAAGATGAGCATGATGTTCTTTCCAGCTTTTTGCATCCCTAGATGAAACAGGAAGTATCTGTTTGTTTTTGATGAGACAACCAGAAAATCTGCTCTGTGTTTGAGACCAGAATCCATTTTGTCTTCCTATGCCTTTACCTTTGCTTTTGTAGTGTTTTTAAGAATTTGGAATTAGAAGTACTGATGAAGAACAGAAAAATATACTCCCCTTGAAGGTAAAATAATATCCGCCTCCTAGGTTGATTTGAATTTTTTGACATTTGCTATAGATTTCATTTTGCATATTTTTCCATTTTTCTCCTTATTGTCAATAAAAACCACAGAAATTCCCTTGTGGTGAGGGTATGTGAACTACATCATTGCATAACACTTCACAAAAGCTTTTCTAAACCACATTCCCCATTTCAAAAGTATAAAGCCAACAGGCTATTCTGTTATTTCAAAAAGAAAAGAATTCATTCAATTAGTAGTATGTCAGATGAAAGGGACATGTTGAATTGTGGTATCATTCTGAACACATGAAACAAAAGTCTGCACCTGTCATAACTACCGGATGAGGCATGAATATTCTACACATTTTTGATTAATCAAAATCCAGGCAGAAATATCAGTCAGATCAGAAGAGTCAGAATTGATTAAACCACGTTTGGCTTATCTGTATTGTCTGGGTATCACACAGATTAGAATAGAGGCCAGTGTGGGAACAAAAGACTTGTCAACCTGACATTATTTTAAACATAGAAACAAATGGAATCTTGCAAACCAACTCAGATTAACTAAACCTGACTCTACCTTGGAAAACATAATGGTATTTTTATGATTTTAATGTGGTTATCCACACATCCCTTCTATTCTAAGATACCTAGACACATAATTTCAGGGGTTGGATATAACATGTTCAGCCTGAGAACAACACAGCCTGCAGAATGCCAGCCACATGTGGGAGACTACAGAGCAAGCTTGTTTTTGGTGCAATTAAAAGCTCACTTGAAAGGACCACTTTGCATGTGGAACTTTGCTGGGCAAAGGATAGAGGGCTTCTTTGTCTTCAAAAGATATGCGGTAAAAAGCACGGATAAGCTGGAGCAGCAGATGTGTGAGGTGAGGAAAGTATTAACATTTTATGCTCAGGGGATACCTGGAATTCAAGCCCTAGTCCTTGGCTTCCTCCTCCAAACAACATCTATTCAGGTAGAAAAGGGCAGGACAAAGGCCCACCTGACCCCTTTCACTGCTATTCTTCCAGGCGGACTGAAGACTTTGGAATAATGGGGTGGCCATGGCTGGTGACTGAGGATGCAAAGGTGGGCCTCAGAGCGGGTGCAGCTGCTGGGGACAGAATGCCCAGTCTGGCCTCAGAGGGCATTCTTAACGGGCAGATGTGACCATGTGTTCTCTACATGACTAGAATGCATTGTGCAAACAACTTCTTTGTCATGCCTTTGTCATTACCCTCCTGAAGATGAACTCTTATACACCCTGAGAAGCAGGAAGGAAAGTTGAACAGACATAAACATGTTCTTGCTTTTCCTCTCCCATTTTCTCTTTCTCCTGAAATTCAGTCCCATTTGGTTCCTACAGCCCATCCCATAGGGACTCGACCACTCTCTCCCTTCAGCGATGCACGTGGGCATTTCTGATAGAAGCACCTGCTAGTCCTCTCACCCTTGTTGGCAGAGGGTGAGGTGCTGAGCTATTTCAATTGGGCCGTGTGCTTTTAAAAAAGACTCCATCTCTGCCAAAAGCTGTAAATGCTTTCAATGAAGACACTTGTTTCTCTTTTGTTTTTCAGAAGAGAACAACTTTGGTGGGGTGGGCGGGGGTGGGGGTGGGGGGACTGGGACTGACACAAATGTTTAAGTACACAATTTGCTCCATTCAAAGCCAATTAGCAACCAGCGTGACAATGGGCCCTTTCTAGGCTTTCCCAGCACCAGTATCAACAGCTCTTCCGAAAGCCGTGGGGTTGAAATATTCTCACCTGACATCCTTCTTCTGATTCCAGTTCACCCAACCCCTCCTTTTGTCGGTTCACTTTTCTCACAATTCACAACCTTAATTCATCAGCAAGCAATGGAAACGGGGGGACGGTATAACATTTACAAAGTCAGGGCCAAGGCTTCTCATTTAAAGCTCGTTGACCATTCACAAGAACGCTCACCCATTTGAATTGCCGCGAAATTCCACTTTGATAAACTCACTGGAAGAAAATTCAAAAAGAAAAAAGAGAAGCTGAGACATGTTAGAGTCAAATTTACCTCAAATTCTTTAGATGAGAGAGCCCTTTTGAAAAGAACTACTCTAATTCTCATTCACTTATATTATTCCCTATGTGTTACAACCATCACATCCTAAACGGGTGTAAAGATGTTTTAATAAGTCATGCCTGTCACGCCAATTAAGTCTGCTTCAGTGCATATTCTAGATCTAGAATGTATGTCCTGTTCTTGGGGGGGGGGGGGCGAGCAGGGAGGGGACTTGTCAATTTATGAATTGGTAGTGATGGAATTTCTACAGATGAAAAGATCAATAATTTCTAATGTCAACATTTTTTTTTAACTTGGGAATTACTTTTTAAAATAGTCTGACCAATGTTAATTAGGCAGGGGTCTTTTAAACTAAGAAATTTAAGCGATTAACAGAAAAACTAGATGCAAGGGGGTGGGGAGAGAAATGGAGGGTGAAAGCTGTGACAAGGAATAGGTTGGAAATTTTGTAACATGTGCATACCACCAGTAACAGTGAAATAAGCTGGATGCCTACAAAATGTTATGCCAGGACCAGAAAGCATGGATCCTGAGTGACGTCACAAACATAAAGTAGAATCCAGGTGTTGTGTCTTTGTGTGGAGAGGGTGCAGTGCCTGAGCAGGAACTGCCATTTGCTTAGTGAGTAGAGAGAGCCACGTGGAGACCGTCAGATCGGTTCCACACAGAAGTTAAATGCTAGTCTGAGTTTCCCATTAGATGTAGTGGGCACTAGTCGGGGGTACCCAGCATCCAACTCTGCTTTCCTCGTCCCAACAGAAATCCGAGTTTGCTCAGGGGTCCCCCGGCCTCCACACACCAAGGACACTCAGGGAACCTGACCCCGCTGCAGCTCCCGGGAGTGGGCCTGACCGAGGAAGGGTCATCCTGTTCCTGCAACCAGGGGTCAGCAAAACTTTCCTGGAAAGGGCCAGATGATAGGTACCTTTGGCTCTGCGGTCACACCGTCTCTGTTGCAACTACTCGTGCCACTGTAGTGTGAAAGCAGCAAAGACAACCCATAAAGGGAACGAGTGTGGCTGAGTTCCAAAAACAAACTTTATTTGTGGACACTAAAATTTTAATTTCATATAATTTTCACAGCATGAAATATCATTCTCCTTTTGATTTTTCCCCAACCATTTAAAAATGTAAAAACCATTTTTAGCTTGCAGGCTACCCAAAAATAGACACTAGGTCAAATGTGGCCTGTGGGCTGTCGTCTGCTGACATGTGCCCTAGGGACCAGCATTGTCCCACAGCATTTTCTGCGGTGGTGGAAATATCCTATAAATTGGCCACAGGTGATTGTTGAGTACTTGAAAGTGTGTCCAGTGTGATTAAGAAACTAAATTTTTAATTCCATTTAATTTTAATTAATTTTAATGTAAACAATTACCTTTGGCAAATTTAATAAGGAATCTCACTTCATTTTTTTTTAAATATGTTTTTATTGATTTCAGAGAGGAAGGAAGAGGGAGAGAGGGATAGAAATATCAACGATGAGAGAGAATCATTGATCGGCTGCCTCCTGCACGCCCCCCACTGGGGATTGAGCCCGCAACCCAGGCATGTGCCCTTGACCAGAATCCAACCTGGGACCCTTCAGTCCGCAGGCTGACACTCTATTCACCGAGCCAAACCGGCTAGGGCTCACTTCATTTTTTGATGTTTGACTACTGTAGTTTTGGGTCTCACCCCTCTCTCTTCCCCTTATGCCTCACCTCTATGCAAGTTGATAAGAAAGCCTGGATCTCCCTTCTTTGGCACCAATGGGAGATTTAAATCACATAAGCCGCTGCCTGCATCCGGGAACTCTCCTACTGGCCCTGCCCCAGACTACAGTGAAAACCAGGCCAGCCCCCTTCCCTGCTCTCCTGGGCCATTCTGAAGCCGCTTGAGAGGCCTGCCCTGCTCTCCCCAGAGACTCAATAATGTAAGTTATGAGCCTTTCATACCCTCCTGGTGTGTGCATCACATCATTAGTCTCAATAACCAAACTGAATTTTGGGTGAGGGTTCATTTGCTTCTGTAGGTGACCATAATATTGAGTTATCACCATATTGGACAGCACGGCTCAGAGAGTCGTTTGTTCAGGGAAAGGTAGGTGACTCCGTTTGGAGTTGGACTGTTGAGAAGTTGGCCAGGGACATCTGGAAAATTTCTCTTGAATTCTTTAGAGCTAGTCCTCTCCCTTTGACTCAATGTGAACACAGAATTCTCAATTGCTGCTAGGATCTGTGTTTTATCTACCAGAGGAATCAGCCTTGGAGAATGAAGTTGATCCTGTGACAGCTTATTTTGTGTTTAGTAACAATATTGAACTTCTGGATCAGCCCCTTCCTGATGCTGCCACTTCCTCTCAGCTTTTAGTAATGCGAGCCAACATATTTCTGAATCATGTTTCTGTTAATTACAGTCCAAAGCATTTTAACATATATCATTTGATTCTAAAAATCTCATTCAAAGCCTCCCTCCCCAATTTTAAAATCTCTAAAACTGGAATGAGTCTTACAATTCTAGAGCATGGCACAGTTTATCTGGTTGAATCTTTTTCTTTCTTTTAAGTACATGAAATTATGGTGTTTATTGGTGGTGTTTTACATCTGATAGAATACTCCAGTTTTGATGAATATTTTAGGCTTTGGAATTTTATTCCTTTTTTTTTGTATTTATGGTTGTTTAACTTTTTAAGTAAGCTTTTTTTCTAAGATAATGTTTTCTTCAAGTTTTATATATCTTCCAGTATTATGAAGTAGCATTTTCATGTTAGCATATCTTTGGAGCATGCCTAGCTGAATTTTAGTACTAGAATTAGATTTTATTACCTGAAGAATACATTCTGTTTTGTGAACTAAAGGCGATATGCAAAACATCATACAAAATTGGAAAGATCATTTGGGAATATCAACTAAATTAAAAAATATTGTTAGGAGGCTGACTCAGGCATTGAGCTAACTGGCCTTGGATAAAACAAAAGAGGGTATCTGCTTAATTGTATCCTTGATGCACTCCATTGTCCCTACCTACTGAAGGGCAACTTAACTATAAATTACATTTCTGTTATTATTACATTTGTACTATTCTTTTTGTTTTATTGTAAAAATTCAGCATAAAACAAGCATGTTATTATGGGTTTTAAGTGAAGAACCACCAAGCACTGCCATTAATTCAAACATATTGAAATCTAAAATAAACATCCAGTTTCATGAACCAGAACTCCCAATTCACATCAAATTCCCTTATTACAAAAAGGGCCTTTTTGCAAATATTCTTTCTACTCCACCCCCAAATCTCTCTCAAAATGGGAATAAGAAACATTAATAAAAATAATTTTAACAAAAAAGGTAAAATACCTGGGAAAGTACATGACCTATTTGCAGAACACTACAAAAGTTTGAGGTGTATAAAAGAAGTCTTGAATAAATTGATTGATATATTGTTTTTGCATCACAAAGGGGATGCCAATCTTTCGCAAAATAATAGATTTATGAAATCCTTATTAAAAATCTAAGATAGATGGGAAGAGTGGAATATGACAAGGTAATTTTAAAGGTAAATGGCAAAAATAGACAAGAACACATTGATAGGAAAGACTAATGAAAGCAAACTTGCCTTACCAAATAACACTACTTCAATAATTAAAGCAGTGTGCTACTGGCAAAAGAATTGGCAGACAGATCAATGTAATAGATTTGATAGCCCAGTAATTGACCCCAGGATGTATCTGAACTTAGTGTCTATTAAAGGTGGCATCACAAATGAGTAAAAAAAAAAATCATTGTTGAATACATGGTGCTGGGATAAATGGTTAACTCTTTGGAAAAAACAAAGTTAAATTACCACTCTAAAATAAATTGCAATGGATGGCCTTTAACCTATTAAAAGCTAGAAGTAAATATAGAATGAGAAGTCTGCTTTAAGCATAAATTAGTGAGAAGGAATCACAAAGAAAAGTAAATCATAACAAAAAACAAAGCATACATTGTCTATCTCCTCTCTGGTCCCCTGTGCCCATGGACGTGATACAGAGAGTATTTGAAAGAATTAAATCTCCCAGTTGTTGACTTTTTAGTTTGTTCAACTTTTTACTTCTCGTTAAGATGGAGTAGCAACTTCCAAGCTTCTTATGTGGAACTGGAAAGCAGAAGTCTAAAGATGAAATGCTAAAGCATAGGCTCTTAACCTGAGTTCAATTAATGGACTTCTGAGTCACCTGACTTCCCTTCCAAGACACATCGGCAATGGAGACAGAGTGGCTTTCATTGGAAACTGGCTGGACAATGAGATTAAGAAAACCAAGGAGCAGAACTTCTTGGAGAGATGTTATAAAAGCCTCAGAAGAGGGGCAGTTTGGGTTGAGGAGGCATCTAGCTAAACAGTTCTCCTGGGCACCAAGTGCACCAGTTGCATGAGAAATAGCTGAAGAGACCAGGAAGAGAGCTGCTTGACCCTGACAGGCAGCTGCTAATTAGCAATCAAAACCTAACTGAGATTAACAGCTGCTTTTCTAGTACAGTTACTAACAGCGAGGCAGGAATGGTCTGATCATCCAAGCTCTACGAGCTGCGTTTTAACATCAGGAAACTGAGAACAGAGCAATATGCCAAGCAAGCAGGGAGATGAAAGCGAGCCAGGAACACAGAGCTGAGCTGACGGGGCCAGAGGGCTGGATCCAGAGGACCAATTAGGATGTCTACAGGGGGCTGGAGGCAGATGAAAGGGACAGGATGCAAACAATCGCAAATCTACTCATTGGCTGGTTTGGCCAAGAGACTGCCTAGTTCTGGTGCAGAGAAGGGCACACTGGTGCAGCCCTCTTAGCTATCACGTGGGCCCTCACGTTAGGCTGGAAATCCTTTCAAATGCACAACCTGAGCACCACCCCAGCCCGAGCCCTGCTCGTAGGAATAGCTATTGTGTGTGGGGCCCCAGTCACCCATGGGGATTAACCTGGCGACATTTCCACTAGGTGAAGCACATTGAATGGTCAATCTCCCTCTGTCTCTCTTTGAAATCCTCTTAGTGGGTTTTCCTTTTCTGAGGCCATCTCCCTTAATGAGCACCACTAGCAGAACTCATGGCTGCCAGAGGATGGCACAGGGACCCAGGAGCACTGCACAGAACTCAGTGTGGCTTAAAGCTGTTAGATACACCACTGCCTCGGCCATTGGAACCTACTGAATACTAGAGGAATATGATATGGCACCTACTCTATGCCTGGCACTGGTCTAAGTGCTTGACATACAGCAGCTCTTGCAATCCTCACAGCATCCCTGTGAGGCAGAGAGGTTAAGAAACATGCCCTGGTTACACAGCTAGAAATGATAGAGGTAGGACTGGAACCTGTGCAGTCTGGCTCCAGAGTCTGCATTCACAGCTATGAGCCTGAAGTCTGCAACCCAGCAGTATTATTCTCATCTAGAACCTTACTAGAAATGCAGAAGCTTAGGCCTTGCCCGGTCCTGCTGAATGAGAACCTACGTAAAGGTCCCCAGGTGATTCCTATGCATATAAGGTTTAAGAAACACTGTATTATGTAATACACCCACATATAGATGCACACCTTATATGTATATTACTAGGTAGTTAATATTAAGAACACAAATCACTTCTACATAACAAGAAGACCCTACAGTTAGTGTAATAGAAACGACAAGAGGAAGAATGTCCTCTGTTGAACGTTTTTTTCTATCTTTAGTTATCAGGTCTGTCTTTCCTGACCATTGGCTTGTGTACTGAATAAAGCTTGTTTATTTTTCTTCCAACTCTCTCTGCCACAGGCCATTTTCACAACCAGTGATTTCTTTTGTTTTAGCAAATGTTCACTACATTTTTAAGTGACAACTGCCTCTTTATCACCATTCTTTTTCTTTCTCACTGTTGCCTCAAATATTCTAAACCCTGAAGGTCTCCCAGTGAACGTAGCTTAGTTTGTTTCTAGAGCAACCATATTCTGTTGCATTTCTCTCCCTCTGATCCTCTGTGTGCATCCTACCATGATTGTCCTGAAATTTTACTTATTACAAATATTATTAGGGACTAGAACCCTCATTGCATATGGGAATGTGACATGACACCACCATGCTGAAAAACAGTCTGACAGTTTCTTACAAACTTAAACATATATTTCTTATAACCCAGGAATCCCACTCCTGGGTGCCTACTTTAGAGAATAAAAACTTATGTCATTACAAAAACCTATGCACAAATGTTTACATCAGCTCTATTAATAATTGCTTACAACTAGAAACAACCAAATGTCCTCTAATGAGTAAAGGGATAAACAAGTGTGGTACATCCATGCAATGAAATACTAGTCAGCAATAAAAAGAATGGACTAATTAGATGCTCAATAATATGGATGAATCTTAAAAGAATTATGTTAAGTGAAAAGGCCAGACACAAAGGACTACATCCTGTATGATTCCATTTATATGAAATTCTAAAAAAGGCAAAGCTGTGGTGACAGAAAGGAGATCATTGGTTACCAGGGGCCAGGAGGTGAGGGCAGATGATTGATCACAAAAGCCACAGGGAAACATTTTGGGATGATGAAAACTTTCCATATCATGATTGTGGTGGTGGTTATACTACCTTATGCATTTGTCAAAACCCACTGAATTGCACATTTGTGAGTTGTATATAAAGCCCTGGTGGTTAATTTTATGTATCAGCTTGACTAGGCCGCAGGGTGCCCATATATTTAGTCAAACACTATTCTCTGGTGTCTGTGTGGGTGTTTTTGGATGGGATTAATGTTGGAATCGGGGGACTGAGGAAAGCCCTTTACCCTCCCTGATGTGGGTTCATTCAGTGGAAGGCCTGAACAACACAAAAGGCTGAGCCTCCTGTGAGTAAGAGGAACTCCTTCTGCCTGACTGCCTTGAGCTGGGACATCAGTGTTTCCAGTACTTTGAGCTTGAATTGAAATACTGGCTCATCTTGGGTCTCAAGCCTGTGGTTTCTGGGTGGAGCTATGCCGTCGGCTTTCCTGGCTCTCAGGCCTTCATCCAGGATTAGAGCTTAACCAACATCAGCTCTCCTGGGTCTCCAATCTGCCAAGTGCCAATCCTGGGGCTTCTCAGCCTCCATGATCATGTGAGCAATGCCTTATAATAAACAAATATGTACCTATACACACACATCCTTTCGGTTCTGTCTCTCTAGAGAACCTTAACACAAAAGCCAACCAAAAAATAGAGGAACTGGGGATTCACCACAGGTTGATAATAATGAAGAAGAGGAAAGGGTGTCAGATCCACGGAAGCAGCTGGTGGTCATCACTGTCATCATCATAATCATCGGACAATAAAGGAAACAGCCTACAAATACCAACACTGGGGAGGGAGGCTTGTTTTCTGGAATCATCTAACTCAATGCAGTATTTAAAGAAAGCATATTCTGCACATGTTCTCAGTGTCCTGAGGCTTTAGAATCGGAAATGAGTTCTCTATAGATGTCATAAACTTCTTGTAATTAAAGATGCGATATGTTAGTTGCATTAATGCTGAGAAAATACAAATGCATTGTCTAAAGCCATTATCTCTTAAGACCTATTACGAGTAAAACCCCAATCTTGATAGAGCCAAGCCCCCATTTCTACTAGAAGCATCTGGCTAGTGGAAGATGCTTTTTGAAAAAATCCTCCTCCTAAAATATTTCTTGGAACCCCAAGTGTGTGTGTTTGTGTGTGTGTGTGTGTGTGTGTGTGTGTGTGTGTGTAAATAGGCCAGATAGCTGGTCAACCCCTGAGTCTAGAGTCGCTAGCTCAGGTGCATATGTTCACAGAGAAGCCACACTGAGGCTGTGGGCACTGCTTCATTTTTAAGGCGGATTTGCCCCTTCCCCCTTAAGATACTGGGCAAGCATCAAATGCTTTGAAGTCAGAATTTTATCACATCTCATTCAAATAGAGAAGAAAAACACTCTTATTTTCCTATCACTTTTGGAGTTCCCAAACACATCAATTTTCAAGTGCTCTTCTCTTCCTGATGCACAGGTTGGCCTGGGATCATTTCAGCACTAGAAGCTGCTTGTGCCAGGAACTGCAAGCTCATCTCACAATGAGGCCCTGCTGAGTCTGGAGTGCTGTACCTGCCCACGCCTTTCCCTTACGTACTTGTTCATCAAGGGGCCCCATCACCCTCCCCTCTGGACAGCTCCCACCAGGGCCACCCCAGTTCACCTTTATCTGTATATTTCTGATTCTTAGTTACAGACTTAGGTTAGTCTAAATCCCAAGAGTCTCCTTGATCTCTGAAAATTAGTGCCAAAAACTGATGCCTACAGTGCGCGTGCCAGTAGCTCCAACTCCCACTCAGCCATGAACTACTATACAAAAAACTTTCCTCCAAATACATTTTGATTTTTATCCTAAAGTATATTTTTGGAAGTCTATGGATTCCATTCCAGAACTGAAAAGACAGCTGGACAAACAGGTTCTGAAAGGGCAGGAACCGGAACGGTTCTGATTGCATGGTCTCTACAGAATGCCTAGAGGGGGATATATCCATTACGACCATTTTAAATTCATTCCTTTTTTTTCTGAATTGTGAAATATTGCAAACATAAAGCCAAGTATGGAAAATAATGCAATAAACAAATGTATCTATATCCCCAATGGGAACTTCGATGAGGTATATTAAATGTGGATGCAAATTCTTCGCAACTCCTCCCATCAATAACCTATTTCTTCATCCTTGACTCTGGGCTGCTCCCAAGAATTGTTTAGACAATAGGATGTGGTGAAAGTGACATATGGCTTCTAGGCTTTGGCCATAGAGAGAAGCCCCACATCTACCTCTGTCACCCTTTGGAAATTCTGCCACATTGTGAGCAAGCCCAGCTAGCCTCCACAGGATGAGACCCCAGATCTGCTAATGGGGACAACAGGGACTAGATATCCCAGCTGACAAACCAACTGACCAAAGACAGATGAGTGACCACAGCTGACATCACATGGAGCAGAGAGGAGCCATCCCCACAGAGCCCCTCTCAACTGCTGACCCATAGAATCCAAAGCAAATACATAGCTTTGGCTTTAAAGCCTCTCAGTTTGGGGTTGGTCTGTTAGGTATCACACAAGTCACCCTGTGGAACCCTCCTCCATCTCATTCTCCACATTCCTGCCTGCCAAAAGGTAGGTAAACACTAGCATTGTGTTGCATGCTTTGAAAATGTCACTACATATGTGTTTGTTTTAAAAATATATATTGTTTTGCAGTGTTTTTAATCATAAATGAATGGTATTGAACTCTGCATTATTTTATGATTTTCTTTTTGTACAAAATTATTATATTGAGATTTACACAGATTGATTTTCTTTGCTTTAGTTCCTTTAATTTCTTTACTAGGTAGCATACCATTGCCTAAATAAACTATATTATTCTGCTCTCCTTCCTTCCCTCCCTCCCTTCCTACCTTCTTTCCGTCTTTGATGAATATGGTGCTGTAACACTCAGCATTTACTCCATCCTCCTTCTGGCATGCCTTTCTGTTACAGAACTTCATTTCCGAGACTCCCTTGGAGAGAGTGATGCAGACCTGGCCAACCAGGTGCCCTGGCACAAGGTCTGGCAGGCGAGACTGAGGCAATGGCTGTGGTTTTGCAGTTTCTAGTTTCTGCTGTCCAGGAGAGCCATGGCGGGGTCTGGCTCTCTGTGGCAGTAACAGAGACTCCCGTTTCCAGGCCTGGGCTTGTAGGTACTGAGAGGCAGGGCATGAGGCCTCTGTCTGCTGGAACGGGTCACAGCCGGTACTACACGGTTCTGGAGGCAGCCCCCGTAGCAGGGTCCTGGCGGTGGCAGTTTCCCAAACCTGCTGGCTTCCTGGTGATAGAACTGGAGCCGGCGGCTTGCTGCAGCTCCCTTGGTGACCCTGTTCTGCAGTGCGATGCTCCACCAAGGCTGAAAGTGCCTCGCTGTGTTCAGTCTGTGCCATTCCACTCAAGATTCCAGTTGCATCTGTGGGTCCCTGGGCTTCACTGCTTCTGGCTGCAGGGATGGCAGGCTGGGCGCCTATCTGGGCCGTGTGTGTTAATTCAAGGGTCCAGGCTGCAAGGGCAGCAGCTACCCAGGGCAAAGCTCTCCATGGCAAGGGTAGAAGTGCAAAAACATATATATTGTTTAATCCTCACCAGAGGATATTTTTCCATTGATTTTTAGGGAGAGTGGAAGAGAGAGAGGGAAAGACAGAGAGAAACACATCGATTGGTTGACTCCTGCACAAGCTCTGACTAGGGCCAGGGCCCAAGGAGCCTGCAACCAAGACTGGAATCGAACCCAGGACCCTTTGGTCTGCAGGCCAATGCTCTATCCTCTGAGCCAAACTGGCTAGAGCAAAAACACCTTTTTTTTAATTAAAAATATTGGGGTTGAGGGGGAATGATCTCTAACATACAGAAAAAAATGAAAGTACAGGCCTAAGAACTGCTTTCTTCCTGAAACTTTTGCGAGTAAGTTGCCAAACTTGTCTCCTCATATCACACCCCTCAACTTCAATGTGTATTTCTACAAACAAGGACATTCTCTGAGGTAAACAGAATACAACCATCAAAACCAGGAGATTTACAATGATTCATTATATCCTTTCATCCTTTGACACACACATCCCCATTCAAGCTTAGCCAGTTGTCCCAGTAATGTCCTTTATAGCAATAGATCCAATGTAAAGTTGTTATATTTAGTTGTCATGTCTCTAGTCCTTTTCAGGTCTGCAACAATTCATCAGTCTTTCCTTAATTTTCATGACGTGTTTGGAGATTTTGACATAGAGAAGATCACAGGCAGGTTATTTGCAGCGGTCGCCAACCAGTGGTCCCTGAGGTCCGAAAGGTTGACAGCCGGTAATTTAGAGAATGTCCCTCAATTCGAGTTTGATGTTTTCTGATGATTAGATTGAAGGTAAGCCTCTGTAGTAGAAACCTCACTGTGTTCCCCTCACGGGTGCCTACCAGGTAACACATGGTTTCAATTTGACCTGTTACTAATGATGTTCACTTGGATTGCTTGATTACAGTGGTGTCAGCCAGGCTTCTCATTGTAAAGTTACTCTTTGTTCCAGTGAATAAGCATTTGTGTGAGGTACTATCTAACCATGTAAATACCCTGTTCCTCATCAAGCTTTCTATCAATTAATCTAACTACGCATTTATTTGTACAGACACCTGACCTCTTTTACTCATGGGCATAATCTTTTATTAGCCTTGTACTCATTTCAACTTGTCACATTTTGGCCAGTGGAAGGCACTTCAGGCTGGCTTTGTGTCCTTTGACATGCCCCCTATGTGCGGAGTACTCCCTTGATTTCTGGCACAATTATGCTAGTTTCATCATGTACTTTTCGGCCCCCAACCCTGCAATCAGCCATTTCTCCTGGTCTCTCTCAGTCAAGAATACTACTGAAAAGCCAAGTTTGTGCTAGATGTGTTCATTGCTATTGCAACGTTGCTGCTTCTAGGCCTTTTCAAGCTCCTCAGTAGACAGAGCTAGAGAAGTGTGTGTGTGTGTGTGTGTGTGTGTGTGTGTGTGTGTGTGTGTGTAATAACACACAGAGACACCTGTATCTGTTTTTATATATTATTGTATATGTTGAAATCCATGAACTTACACCAATATCTTCCATTCCAATCTAAAACCACAGAGTTCATTCTAAGTTTCTCCCTTTTCATATTTGTGACTTCTTTCTCCAGCCCCTTAGTCTTTGTATATTTACTTATTTATTCATTTTTAAAATATATTTTATTGATTTTTTTTTACAGAGAGGAAGGGAGAGAGATAGAGAGTCAGAAACATCAATGAGAGAGAAACATCGATCAGCTGCCTCCTGCACACCCTCCACTGGGGATGTGCCCACAACCAAGGTCCATGGTCTTGACCGGAATTGAACCTGGGACCTTTCAGTCCACAGGCCAACGCTCTATCCACTGAGCCAAACTGGTTAGGACTGTATATTTACTTATTTGATCACTTCTCCTATGTGTAAGAAATCTCCTATGCCGTCCCTGTCCCACCTCATCGCATATGTCCTCCTCACCCTGCTGGGCTTAGACGCTCCTGCCAGCACATGAGCCCTCCTGTGAACCCCCCCAGGCGCCACACCTGGGATGACCTCCTCACCCACTTCTGCTCCTGCAGGGACACCTTCCTCACCCTGCTTGGGCTCTAACATCCTTCTCTATCTCCCCATCTCCCTCCACTCATCCTGGCCCTGCCTGGTGACCCTCCTTAACACTGCTCAGGCTCAGGGTAATAGGGTTGTGGGGTGGAGGGAAAGGGTGAGTGAAGAGAAGGAAAAAAGGAAGAGAAAAGGAACTGTGTTTTTTTTTCTTTATTTATTGATTAATGTATTAAATGTGTCCTTATCCCCCCCCCCCCATTACTCCTCACCCCCACCCCCACTCATGCTCTCATCCCTCTGGTGTCTGTATTCATTAGTTTTGCTTATATGCATGCATACAAGACCTTTGGTTGATCTCTCCCCCTTACTCCCCCCACCCCCTACCTTCCCTCTGAGATTTGAGTATCTGATCAATGCTTCTCTGTCTCTGGATCTGTTTTTGTTCATCAGTTTATGTTGTTCATTATAATCCACAAATGGGTGAGATCATGTGATATTTATCTTTCTCCGACTGGCTTATTTTGCTTAGCAAAGTGCTCTCCAGCTCCATCCATGCTGTTGCAAATGGTAGGAGTTCCTTCCTTTTTACAGTAGCATACTATTCCATTGTGTAGGTGTACTATAGTTTGGCTGATGAATACTTAGGCTGTTTCCAAATCTTAGCTATTGTAAATTGTGCTGCTATGAACATACGGGTGCATATATCCTTTCAGATTGGTACTGTATTTTTAATCCCACTTCCTTCTCTCTCACTGGAAACTTGCTCTTCCTTCTTTTGTCTATGGACCTGTTTGTGTTCTATTCCTCTCTTCCTTCAGATTACTCCTGTCCTAAAACCATCTTCCCTCAAGCTTCTTTTCCCCTAAATCTCCACTTTCTGATACATTTCACCACCAAAAGTCTTTGGAGGGGCCTCTCTAGTCACAGCCACTGAGATCTGGCTCCTGCCTCAAAATCCTATGGGACCTGCTAATTACCACCTCTGGTAGCTTCCTTGGAGGACTTGCCCTCCTCTGTTTGACTTACAGTCTCTGCTTTGTTTCCTGGGACTGTACTCCCTCTGGTTCTCACTCTGTCAGTGACCCTCCCTTCCGCCCTGTCTCTTCTGCTGGTAGCTTCTCCTCTGCCCCCAGTGGTGGGTGTTACCCAGCAACCTGTCACTGGGCTCTGCTTCTCTTTTTAATCTACACTTGGTCCCTGTGAAATTTTAGTTTGTCAGTTCCTTCTCTCATTTGTAGGTAGATGACTCCCAAACTGACACAACAAGTTTTACCTCTCTCCTCTACAATCTACACTAATAAAAGGCAAAGATGCTAATTGACCATACCTTTGCTATGCCCACCAGCCAATCAGAGCGACTATATGCAAATTAACCCAACCAAGATGGCGGTTAATTTGCACATACCGGCTGGGAGCAAAGACTGAAGGCAACGTAGAAGGAAGCCAAGCACTGCAGAAGGGAGCAAAGTAGACATGGTGGAGACAGGAACAGAGCCAAGGCAGCAGAGGCGGGAGGCGGGAGTGAAGCTGGGGCGCAGTGGGCAGCAGGGGTGCGGGGGGGCGGCGGTGGGCGGCGAGCGGAGGGTGGTGGTGGGCGGCAGGAGGCAGGAGGCGGCGGGCGGCGGGAGGCAGCGGGAGGCGGGAAGTGGTGGGAGGCAGGAGGAGGGAGTGAGCCAAGGCAGCAGAGGTGGGAACAAAGCCCTATTCTTGCAGGAATCTTCCTGCAATGAGCCTCTAGTCCTATATAACAAAAGGCTAATATGCAAATTGACCAAATAGCAGAACAACTGGTCGTTATGACATGCATTGACAACCAGGGGGCAGATGCTCAACACAGGAGCTTCCCCCTGGTGGTCATTGCACTCTAACAGGGGGAGCATTACTCAGCCAGAAGCCAGGCTCATGCTGGTGAGCACAGCGGTGGTGGCGGAAGCCTCTCCTGCCTCCGCAGCAGCACTAAGGATGTCCAACTGATGACTTAGGCCTAAGCCATCAGTCAGACATCCCCCGAGGGCTCCCAGACTGCGAGAAGGCACAGGCCGGGGTGAGGGGACTCCCCCACCCCCGCCTCGCCAAGTGCGTGAATTTCGTGCACTGGGCCTCTGGTGTAGAATATTTCCCCCATAGTTACCAGGAGATATTTCTGTCTCTCCAGGTCCCTCAAAGTCCAGGTTTATGCTTGGTAGTATTAATACACAAATTAATAAAGCATAGTTTGTGCAAAGAAGAGGTTTTATCCAAGCTGGAAATTATGTCATCTTTAACACCACCTCTCCCTAAGTCCCAGTCTCTAACCCATTTTTCATATCACTGTAATACTCAGCTTTCTGATATGCCAGGAGCCGGTCCATGCTTGCTGTTTCAAGGGACCTGGCATATATGGCATACTGTTCTTAAAATGTTTGCTCACCTTCTTGGCCCTATGTGTTTTAACCAAGGTCTCCTCTCTGAGAAAGGTTGTTTCTCCAGGTAGGGGTTTTCCCCTGAAGTTAGGGAGGGAATAAAACCCCTCAACTAAGTGCCAGGTGGGTAACTAATCACTTTAACTATGAACAATCATGCTTAAGCCACATAATCTTTACTCCCTGGAATGGAGATAAGAAACGCCCTAACCTTTGTAATAGAGATTGATAGGATTGAATCAACTGGTATAAATACAGATGTAATAAGACAGCAAGACACAGAATTTAGAAGACAGAACCAGGAGGCACAGAACCTACACAGAACGTTCTCTAGAGACAGAAGAACTTCGCTGGAGAAAACATGGCAAAAGATCCTGGACAGAAACTGGCCTCAGAACCTAGAGACAGAACCTAGCGAGAGAACATGGCAAAAGATCCTGGACTGAACCTGACTACAGAAATTGGCAAGAGAACCTGGCTGGAGAACCTGGACAGACCCTGGCTGGAGAACCTAGCGAGGGAACATGGCTACAGAATCTGGCTGGAGAACCTGGAGAACCTAGCAAGAGAACATGGACACAGAACCTGGCTGGAGATCCTAAGCAGAACTTCGCTGGAGATCCAGACCAGAACTTGGCTGGAGATCCTGGCTGGAGATCCTGGCTAGGCTGCTGATCAACTGAACACTGTCTCCGTGTCACTCCTTCTTCGCCAACTCCGTCCACACCTTTGGGGACCCCTGGACCCGCTGGGGTTGGACCCCGGCACTGATACATGTTCTGATGATACTCTTAGCCAGAAGCTTCTAATGACTTCCCATTGTTCATGGTAAAAATGTGGGTTCTTCCAGCATGGTTATCTGTTGCCGCTCTTTGCCCTTCATCTTTCCAGTCAAACGAGATGCTTATTTTTATACCTTTGCACCATTGTTCATGCTATTCCCTCATAGAGGCATGCTCTTCCTCTCTTCCCCACCTATTAAAATCTTACTCTTTTTAAAAGTTAAACTTCTATGTCGCCTCCACTATCTTTTCTATGTCTAACAGAATGACACCTGAGATTTCCGTGCTCTTTGAGTTTTCTTTATATTCCTTTTATGGCAACTACTCTAATTTACTTTAGATGGTGGTTAGCAGTGCCTATGTCTCTCTGAGCAACTAGACGACAGGGGCTGAATCTTATTCAAGTTAGTTCGCCTCTAGGACAGTTGTTCCCAACATGTTCCGTTCATAGTGCTCTTAATGAGTTGGTAATTTTTCATGGTGCCCATAGGCCAAAAGAACTATCATTTGTTTCATTTATTAAATAGTTTGCCCCCCCCCCCAAAACATAAGTACTTATGTCCTAACAACTCAGTAGCCTTTTGAAAAAAAACAACATATACATTGAAAGGAAAATAATATTTTTATTTCATTCTTAAATAAGTCATAATCTATATAATAAAAGCCAAAGCAACCATTACCGCAGAATGACCAGTCGCTATGATGCACACTGACCACCAGGGTCAGACGCTCAATGCAGGAGCTGCCCCCTGGTGATCAGTGCGCTCCCACAAGGGGAGTGGCCACTCAGCCAGAAGCTGGGTTCACGGCTGGCGAGCACAGTGGTGGTGGCGGGAGCCTCTCCTGCCTCTGCAGCAGCGCTAAGGAGCAGCGAGCCGAGTGGTAAGGAGTGAGCAGGCAGGTGGTAAGGAGCGGGGACCCTGGATTGCAAGAAGGATGTCCAACTGCTGGCTTAGGGGTCCCGGACTGCGAGAGGGTGCTAGCCTCTAGTTACTTACTAATGGACTGTGTGCTTGTTGTGCATTGCACACATCTTAAATCTTAGAGGTTGGAAGTCACCCTGTCATTTCTTGCTCCACGTTGATTTTCATGCAGGACTTGCTTTTTACCATAGCAACTGCCCAAACCCAGCTTCACTGAAAAGGATGTAGCACGATCTAACATTGAAACTGTGATCTACTGTGGACTAGTAGTTCTCATACTGCCTGGTGCATATTACTGTGTTTTTCTAAAAAATACAAGATATGTTGCTTATCTGGAGTCAGCTTCACCACCTCAGGGCATCTCAGCAGAGGTCGGGCACAGTAGCTCTTAGGCAGGCACAGCGTCTGCGCACGTGGAACCCTGGCAGGCTTGATTAGTTTCTGTTTTGTGTCTATGGATCATTCGATAGAGATGTACCTCACATCTCAGGCCCATAAAGGGCTTCTATAAAGTACATAAATGTCTTTAAAGAATATGTAGGATTAGGAGAATTATTGTTATGTCAAATTTAGCTGAGGACCAAATAACATTGGCATGATAAATCCTTAAGAGCCATCTTTACATTCACCTAGCAACTGCAAATAAAACTGTTTGAGTTGTGACTTTCAGGAGTGGAATGGGTAGCAGAGGATGTTAACTTGGAGTCCATTTGTGCAACATTCTTTGTTTATGTGAAGTTTATACATTCTTCTGAGGGCAGTGCATAAAGTGTTCAACAGTTCCTTAAAGTGATCTGTGACCAAAACATTAAACAAAAATGCAATTTTAAAATCAGCCATGACATGTTACTACCAACCTCAATGATGATATGTTGCCAAAATTGAACTTGTTGATACAAAACAGTTTTAATTTCCCCCCAGAATTGACTGCTTATCAATGTCAGAATGAAGCAGAGGATTCACTGCCTTCTTAGTATATTATTCTTTCATTCCTTTCTCTTGCTTTACAAAGGTGCCTCTCCTAACTAGAAATAATTTAGAATTTTGGTTAAGTTACTTCCATAATGAACAATGTGACTTTTCTTCTTCTTTTGTTTTGTGGAGATTTTAATTTTCCTGATAGGCTAAAGAAAAAAATTCACTTGTAAGATAACATTTTCCAAAATACATATCCTTGTGTAATTCATGGTCTCTATATGAGATCCTGGCTAAATTGATGTCATTTAATATTCTCTCTTGCTTGAATGGATCTTCTAAAAGACTGAAAACCCTAATATGAAAAACAAGCCAAATGCTGAAGCTGTTACTTACATGATCTCAACCCCCTGGATTAAAAACAAAACAAACAAACAAACAAAACAAATCCAAAACCCTTGTAATGTATTGGATCATTATAAAACATTACAGTGTTTGGCATTGTATACACCTAATATCTAAATAATTGCTTCAATAAACTCAACAATAACAGAACAATAACATTCTGAACAATAACATTCTTGTCTTTCTATCCGGTTCAGCTTATATCCCAAATCCTCACCACCACTGGCTTCTCCAGCTTAGAGGGAAATCTCCTTTCATGAAATCACTGTAAGTTTCTAATCTTAACAGAAATTTTAAAGATCTCATTTCTTTATCTGGCCCTCCTTAATTCCACATACACTAATGCTTTTAAAGGAACTACCTCATTCTCAGCCTCAAATTTGGATTTAATTAAAATACCAATGGCATATTGCACAGACCTAGAACAAACTCCCCCAAAATTCATATGGAATTAAAAAAAAATAGACTCCAGCCCTAGCTGGTTTGGCTCAGTGGATAGAGCGTCGGCCTGTGGACTGAAGGGTCCCAGGTTCTATTCTGGTCAAGGGCATGTACCTGGGTTGCGGACACATCCCCAGTAGGGGGCGTGCAAGAGGCAGCTGAATCGATGTTTCTATCTCATTGATGTTTCTAACTCTCTATCCCTCTCCCTCTCTCTTCCTCTCTGTATAAAATCAATAAAATATATTTTAAAAAAGACTCCAAATAGCTGCAGCAATCCTGAGAAAGATGAACAAAGTTGGAGGGATCACAACACCAGATATCAAGCTATATTACAAAGCCACTGTTCTCAAAACTGCCTGGTACTGGCACAAGAACAGACATATAGACCAACGGAACAGAACAGAGAACCCAGAAATCGACCCAAACCATTATGCTCAATTAATATTTGACAAAGGAGCCAAGAACATACAATGGAGTCAAGAGAGTCTCTTTAATAAATGGTGTTGGAAAAATTGGTCAGAAACATGCAAAAAAAAAAAATGAAACTAGACCAACTTACACCGTACACAAAAATAAACTCAAAATGGATAAGACTTAAATGTAAGACAGGAAACCATAAAAATCTTAGAAGAATCCATAGGCAGCAAAATATCATACATATGTCATAGCAATATCTTTACCAATACAGCTCCAAAGACAATGGAAACTAAGGAGAAAATAAACAAATGGGACTACATCAAAATTAAAAGCTCCTGCACAGCAAAAGAAACCATCAACAAAACAACAATGTTATTTTCAATAAGGGTTTAACCTCCAAAATTTATAGGGAATGCATACAACTTAACAAAAGGAAGATAAGCAATCCAATCAAAAAATGGGCAATAATACCTTAATTAAAAAAAATGGGCAAAGGACCTAAATGGACACTTTTTGAAAGAGGACAAGAGACATATGAAAACATGCTCAGTCACTAATCATCCGAGAGATGCAAATCAAAATGACAATGAGATACCCTCTCACACCTGTCAGAATGGTTACCATCAACAAATCAACAAACAACAAGTGCTAGCGAGGATGCAGAGTAAAAGGAACCCTTGTGCTGGTGGGAATGCAGACTGATGCAGCCACTGTGGAAAACAGTATAGAGTTTCCTCAAAAAATTAAAAATAGAACTCCCATTTGACCCAGTAATCCCACTTCTAGGAATATATCCCAAGAAAGCAGAAACACCCATCAGAAATGATATATGCACCCCTATGTTCATAGCAGCACAGTTTACAATAGCTAAGTTTTGGAAACAGACTAAGTGCCCATCAGCAGATGAGTGGATTAGAAAATGGTGGTACATCTACACAGTGGAATACTATGCTGCTGTAAAAAAGAAGGAACTGTTATCATTGCAACAGCATGGATGGACCTGGAGAGCATTATGCTAAGCGAAATAAGCCAGTTGGAGAAAGATAAATATCACATGATCTCACTCATTTGTGGATTATAATAAACAACATAAACTGATGAATAAAAATAGATCCAGAGACATGGAAGCATCAAACAGACCATCTATCCTCAGAGGGAAGGTTGAGGGGGTAGGGAGTAAGAGATCAACCAAAGGATTTGCATATAAGCATAACCCATGGACACAGACAGTAGAGGGTAAGGTCATGTACTGGGGGGTGGGAATGGCCAGAGAGAGGTCAATGGAGAAAAAAGGAGACATATGTAATACCTTAAACAATAAAGAATTTAAAATAAAAAATAGATTAAAAAAATCAAATTTATCCTCATCTTCCTCATACCAATACTTTCAGTAGACAAAACCTTTAACCAGATTTTGACCAGAAACTTTTAGAGAGCAAAGAGTTTACTTTTGTTACATATTTGAAAATTTGCTTCTTTTCCCCATCTACTATCCACTCTAGTTCAACCTCTTATTTCCTCTTGTCTGTACAGTTATCATAGACCCTCCTGAGCAATCTTCCTATGTCTGTTTTCTGCCTACTCTACTCTGCTTGACAAACTTTCCAGATTATTCTTAACATTGGCTAACTCAGTTCTGTTTTTAAAAATCCCACTGGGGCTCTCCATTGCCTAAGAAGGCCTCCGCTATATGCCACAACTTACCTTAGAGCCTCAACCTCGCCCACTCCCTTACTGTTCACTCAAATTATATTATCTGTCACTGAGCCTGTTTCTTAATTTTCAATTCAGTATCTTCTCCATTTCTAAGCTTTCATAGCACTGTGATACTAAATATTGTCATTCTTTATAAATTTGTCTTACCATTTTACCCCCTTGGAAGCTTTTTTCATACAGTAAAATTCATTCATTCACTCACTAATAATGTACTGTTTACCTGCTAACTGCCAGGAATTTTGTAAGAACAGGGATCAAAGATGAACGGGACAGGCCTTCCTATGTCCTGTGCATGGTCAGTGCTCAAAAAGTATTTGATGAATTACATTTGTAATGGTTTCAATCAGATACATGTATGTACAGAAAAACTTTTATAAAGTAGAATTGGACCTTACTTTTACAGTCTTTTATATTGATTTTAGCTATGCTAATCTTATCTTTCCAAAGAGAGAGGGAGCCTGTCTTATTAATGCTTTGTATTCCCCAGATCACACTCTATAGGTACACCTGCAGTGGATTTTCAACAAATCCATTTTGGTTGAATGGCTGAATGCTTCATTTTCTTGCATAAATATGATGTAATGTGCCCTGAGCCCACAGTGTATAATCAGCAAGTGTGACTGACTCTGCAAGGGGGTAGAATCTAAGTTGACTGTGTACGTGGATACAGGCAGAGCCTTCGCTGGCATTTCACTTTCACTTTTGCAGTTGGATTTTTTGAAGCCAAAATAATATTTAATGTAAGTTAACCTGTCACTTGATCCTTTAAATAATGAAAATATTTATTTAGTTCTTGTTTTCTTATCAAGACATCCAAATATTGGGCAAAGACAGATATAAATGTGAGAAATCATTCCAAAATATTGTATACATGTTAACTAATTTTTAGTATTAGTTTTTTTTCATAAGATTTCATAACATGATTATACATGGAGATGAGTAGATATAAAGATTTTCTATTGAGATTATATAGGGTGTCCCAAAAATTATATACAAACTTTTTAACAGCTGATAGCTCAATTTTAAAAATGAAGTGTATTTTAATAAACACTGTGTTTATAACTATTCAAAGTGTGTGTACATTTTCTTGGGACACCATATATATTCAATTCAACAACTCTTAGGGAGCAGTTAAGATCACATATGAATGCACTAATCAGGTATTTTTTTTCGTGTGTATTATTGTGAGTGTATTCAGGGAAATGTGAAATTCAACAGCCTGAAAACCAAAGAAATTGCAAATTTTTGATGACTTACACATAGCAGATGCTCAAATATTACTTACCTTTTCCCTTATGGTTGAGAATAAAATTAACCAACTATAATGAAGTAAAGTGAATAGGAAATTTTTACTAGAAACATTCATTTAACCAGAAGGACCCAAATTATTATTGTACTTACATTGAATTTATCAGATAACTGTTTAACTCATTATTTTATTTCCCCAGTATGAATCCAAAGCTAACTTATAATGTGAAAAAAATAAAATGAAAGAGAATAAAAGAAAAACCTTAAAATATAAAATGTTAAAACTATTGTGAAAATTGTAAGGCACCTAAAACAGGAAAGATAATGCTAAAAATAATAACAAAACATCTACACTAATAAAACACAAAGATTCTAATTGACCATACCTTCACTATGCCCACCAGCCAATCAGAGTGACTATATGCAAATTAACCCAACCAAGATGGCGGTTAATTTGCATATACCGGCTGGGAGCGAAGCAAGCCAGGCGGCAGAAAACAAGCCGGGTGGTGGAGGCGGGAGGGAAACAAGCTGGGTGGTGGCGGAGGGAGACAGGAGCGAAACAAGCCGGGCAGTGGAGATGGGAGCGAAGCCCACCTCAGCAGGTTTCGCTCCCTTCTCTGCTTCGCTCCAGCCGCAAAAAGCCCTATTCTTGCAGGAATCTTCCTGCAATGGGCCTCTAGTCCTTTATAATAAAAAGCTAATATGCAAATCAACTGAACTGTGGGACAATTGGTCGCTATGGCTCGCACTGACCACCAGGGGGCAGATGCTCAAAGCAGGAGCTTCTTCCTGGTGGTCAGTGTGCTCCCACAGGGGGAACACCGCTCAGCCAGAAGCTGGGCTCACAGCTGATGAGTGCAGTGGCGGAGGCGGGAGCCTCTCCCACCTCTGTGGCAGTGCTAAGGATGTCCAACTGACATCCCCCAAGGGCTCCCAGACTGCAAGAGGGCACAGATGGGGCTGAGAGACCCCTCTCCCCCCAGCGCACGAATTTCATACACTGGGCCTCTAGTGTGTTATAAATGACCTGCTTCTGAGGATAATCTAAAGCTTCTACCAGGATACTAGATAGAGTAGATTAATTAATACTGTATTTAAAAAACTGCCTTGTGTGCTACTGAACATGTCATTTTTAATTAGAAAGAAATAAGCATGTGCCAAAATTCTATAAGAAGGCAGGACTGTAAAGCATTCTACAAGGTGACATGGCCTTTGCCTGCTGATCTGTGGGGAATCTTCCACTGTGCACATTTCCAAGAGTCTGGCTTAAGGAAGCAGGAGCACAAGCAGGGGCCTGCATAGGCTGGAAACTTGGCCTCAAGATCTGGCATTCCAAGAGCTCCTCTGCTCTGCCGGGAAATTGCCCAGTTGGATGGAGACAGGGAACTGCCCTCTGGTCCTCAGGAAGGAAGGACAGTGATGCCAGAAACTACTGCCTCTTCCCCTGGCATCTACTTTCTCAAATAGCCAAATAAGGGAGAGCCTTGGTCAACATCAGTGGGGAGGATGGAATTAGCTCCAGCAGCAGGGTGATCGCAAAATGGCGAGAACACATCATACCAGGCACACTCAATTGCTATTTGTGTTAAAATTACAAAAACATGACTGGTTGTTGGTAAAACTGTAGTAGTTGTATGTTTAGAATTATTGAAGCAATAAAGAATTGGCTCTGCAGTCTCATGACACTTTACTGGCAAATTCTGCTCAGACTGGTTTGGACCTGATTGTAATCATTGTGTAGGCTGAAAACTGGTTGGAACATATTAAAACAGAGTTTCCCGATCCCATGGAAATCAATCCAGTCAGCGAATGGCCAAGTGAGTTGCCTCAGGGTATACTTTAGGCCTCCCTTCCAAATGCTCAGCCTCTGAAAGCAGTTCCAAACCAACAGCAGCTTGGACTCCTCAACTAGCTCTGGCCAAGTCACTTAGAGAAATCACTACATGATGTATCCTCTAATCACTCTGGTTTGACAAGAAACTTCTAGGGAGCAGGCACCATTTTTGTTTTTTCTGCATGATCTCTACACACTGGGCTCTAGTATGTAGGTCTGGGAAGAGTGAGAAGATAGCACTCCATAATCATTATCTGCCAGGCACTGTTTTAAGCATTTTATATATTATCTCATGAAGTTATCTCAACAATTCTATGTGCTAGGTATTATTACTTTATCATTTTATAGATGAGGAGCCAGATTCAGAGAGGGTCAGGAATTTGCCCAAGTTCATAGTAGAGGTGGTTGGCCTCATTCCAGAGCCCAAGTTGTCCATCAACTCCATGCCCTGCTGTCTATATGTGATGGGTGGACAAATCTGGATGCTTTCTGAGTTCTAAATGGAGGGAGTGGGGTAATCGCCACTGTCATCTCTCTGAAGAACTCAGAGTATGAGTGTGCCTACAGGTAGAGGAGAGGTTGTTGCTGATGAGGGAATGTATTTGGTGTAATGATAACTGAGTCTACCAACATTCTGAAACAGGTGAAATTTGTATTTTGCTTCTCTCCTATTTATTTTCTTCCATTTTAATGAACTTTAATTTTTTGAACAGTTTTAGATTTATTGGAAAATTGTGAAAATAAACAGAATTCCCATGTATCATTCCACACCCAGTTTCTCCTATTATTATTTTTTCTTGTTTTCATTTTTATTTTTTAGAGTTTTAACTCTTATTATTATTATTTATTAAATATATTGGTTAATAAAATTAAGCTGTACAAGTTTATTATACAACATCTTATATACACTATTGCGAGACACTGAAGTCTAGTCTTATATTTGACTTTCTTTACTCTCTTCATCAACTCCCCTCCCCCTCTCCATTCTATTGTCTGTGTCTATGAGTTTGGTTTTATGTTTGTTTATTTGTTTTGTCTCCTATTATTAACATCTTACATTAGTACAGCACATGTGTTATAACCGACGAGCCAATATGAAACACTGTTATTAGCTACGTATTTCATTCAGATTTCCTTAGTTTTTATCTAATGTTCTTTTTATGTTCCAGGAACCCATCAAGGATCCCACATAATATTTAGTTATTATGTCTCCTAAGGTTCCTTTTGGCTGTGACAGTTTCTCAGTCTTTCGTGGTTTTGATGACCTTGACAGTTTCAAGAACTACTGATCAGAATGTCCCTCAGTGGTTCTCAACCTTCCTAATGCCGCGACCCTTTAATACAGTTCCTCATGTTGTGGTGACCCCCAACCATAAAATTATTTTCGTTGCTACTTCATAACTGTAATTTTGCTACTGTTATGAATCCTAATGTAAATATCTGATATGCAGGATGTATTTTCATTGTTCGCAATCCACAGGTTGAGAACCGCTTTGTCTGATATTTTTCTCATAATTAGACTGGAGTTATGAGTTTTGGAAGAAAGATCCCAGAGGAAGGTCCATTCTCATCACATTATATCAAAAGTATATACTTATATAACATATGAACTTTATCACTGATGAGTTACACTGTTGAGGTTGACCTTCATCACCTGGCCGAGACAGTGTTTGTCAGGTTTCTCCACTATAAGGTCACTCTTACCCCCCCGTCCCCATTACAATACTCTGTGCTTTTGAAGAAAGTCATCATGCATAGTCCACACTCAAGGAGTGAAGAGCTATACTCCCACTTCAAGGGCAGAGTAGCTACATAATTTATTTGGAATTCTGCAGGGGAAATTTGTCTCTTTTCCACCATTTATTTATTTATTCAACCATTTGCTTACATTAATATGAACTCATGGATATTTTTTATACTTCGAGTTATCATCTAATACTATTTGATTTATTTTTTTGTCCAAATTGTTCCAGCTTTGGCCATTTGGAGCTCTTTAAGTTGGTTCCTGTGTCCCTCTGACATGCCCCCATCACTGTAGGTTTTTTTGTTTGAGTACTTCCTTACTTTCTGGCACTACAAGATGTTCCAGGTGCTTTTTATATATTTCCTTTCCAAATCCTAGAGTTACTTATTTCCCCAAGGAGCTCTCATATCCCCTTTAGGAGTGGACACCCAAAGGATCTTGAGGACAAACAGAAATCATGAAGGATATTTATTAGGCAGGCAAGTGAGATTAGATCTGCATTTTAGAAAGATGACTTCTGGCTGGATAAGGCTGAGACTACAGGCAGACAGTCAGAATGACAATTACAAAAAAAGACTACATGCAAAAAAAAGGTGATATCTTGAATTATGCAAGTGTCAGTGGATAGACATTTAAGAGATAGGTCAACTTACATTCCTAACCAAGTCGCAGGTACTCTGAGTCCTGAGACTCATTCTATGCTGGCACAAAGCACACAGAAACTTTCTGCATGGAGATGAAAGATAACAACACTAATCACTAAGATTTATTGGTTACTTACTATAAACACTTAATGTATAATAACTCATTTAGTCCTCACAACTCTTTATACTAAGTATTATTATTGGACATTGAGAGAATCAATAAATGTGGCCTGCAGTCTCATAATTAGTGAGTAGCAGGCAGGGACATGAGCCCAGGGACCCTGACTCCAGTTCTGTAGTGTTCAACACTTTTCTGTAGTGCCTCTTGTGAAAAGATGGCTTCAAAATTGAGGGTTCCTTGTTGCCAGAGCCAATTGTAGCTGCTGGACCAGCTTCCAGGATTTCTATCCTGCTGCTGCCTACACTGCTTCTATTCCCTTTGATCCCCCAAAGCCAACTCATCCTGTTTGACTAGACACGTGCATCTGTGCCTTTGCAAACCTGCCCATCTGACCTAACTCTATTCCACATTTTCCACTTCAAAAGCACTTAGTGAGCACTTGCTATTGCCTGGCACTCTTGTAGGTGCTGGGACTAGAGGGAGTAGGAGGCTGTCCGTTCTCAAGGGTCTCACAGCGTGTTTGTGTGTACATGCGTGTGCACATGCATACATGTAAGAATACAGCACAGTCTCTAACTCTGTTTACTCTAGGACTCTTATCTTCCAACCTCTGGTACCTATGCCACAACACTGGGCTGCCCGCTTGACTTGAGACTATCCCCTGCTTTGAAACCTCAGCATCCAGGTCTATGCCCAGGTCTGCCATCTCCTGTGTCTGTCCTGACTGTTTTTGCTTGTCTGTGGGCTTCCAGTCGGTTGATCTTGCTCCACCCACACAGGAAGCCATGTGGACAGCTGCTTCACTCTGGTAAGAAGGTCGGCCTGGTGTGTGTGCCAGCCCAGCCCGGTCTCCAGCCTGCTCTGCTCTGAGTCATGATAATTTTGTTTCCAGCGTGGTTTTTTTTTTTTCTCTCATTCACAGTGACTATTAGGAGCTTCAGACTCTTTTTTGCTCCAGAAGGAGTAGGAGGTAAATTAGAGATGATTAGCAGCCAGATTTCTTCCACCACTCCTTTCAGGCCCATCTGGATTTTTCTACTTGACTATTTTCTAATTTGAGTCTGAGTCATTCTGCCATCAAATAATGAAACCATTTAAATAATTTGCATTATTTATCTGATGTTTGAAGTTTCAAAATTCATCACATATACATTAATGTCCCTCAAAGGGATGCTGCCCGCTTGGTTTAGGAAAACATCTTCTGCAGGTAGAACCTAGTGAAACTGTTGCCATGATGAATGTAGAGAGATACCAGATAATTCCTTGTGAAACTTTTTTTAAAAGGATTCCTTCATTCTTTCCAAAAATTCCAAAAATATAATATAGTTAGGTTATGTGACATAATATTCATTTAAGTGGCATACTCAATAATCACTGTTTTCTTCAACACCGATTTTTAGCTTTTTAAAGCATCCTATACTTGTATTTTCCTGAAGCAACGATTTCTCTTGGTCCTTTTCCTGGCCTTGCCCCATTTCTGGAGAAGCAGAAACATTCTTTTTTACAGTTTTTAAGCACACGTGACTCTCCCTGTCACCTACCACTCACCTCACTCTAGGAGAGTATTCTTAACCACACTCTCGTAACCCACTTTCAGAAGTTGTTTTGCAAAGTATTTATAGCAAATAAGTGCCAAACGTGGAAAATAATTGAATTTTAATAAATATAAGTGGATTCAAAGTTGAACCTAAAATAATGTAGCCCCTATTGTTTTAGACAACAATTTGCTTTCCTGCGTGGGAGGGCAAGTAGGGAAGTCTCAACAGTGCAGGGCAATTGCAGCCAAGGCACTGGACGGGTTGTCCTGAAGAAATAATCGTCATGGAGAAACAAAGGAGAACTGTCTGGAGCAGGGCCATCTTTCCCACCCGGGGCCTCTGTTCCCTCCTCCAGAACAAGAGCTTTCTCAGTGGTGCCCATCGACAGCTGTGAGGCAGAGTAAGGCCTGGCTCCAAGCAGTGGCCCTCACCCACTTGTCCTGTCTATCGGGTAGAAGCTCTGTTTGTGGCTTCTGGGCCCTGGGCTACCCTCAACCTTCACCATAAAACTCACAGAGCCATTGTAAGGTGAGAATGAGACAGCCACCTTGAAGATCAGCTGTGCACTGGACAATGAGTGGACAATCTCTCTCAGGTATATCCTGTGGATCCAGCCTCCCTGATGGGGATCCCCAATGGCAGGGAGTGGCAGGGCATGGGGCACAGCCGGTGACACATTCATCTGCTTCAAATGAGTGGGGAAGCAGGAGAGGGAAGCAGGAGGAGATGGTCTTTTAAAAGACCTTTTAAAGGTCTTTGGTTATAGCAGTGGAGAGAAGGGTAACTGAGAGGGTTGTGTTGTTGCTTGTTTTCTTTGCTTTTGGAAGAGTCACCAACTACTTGTTCTTCCTCTTCTCCCACCCATGAGACAAGCCCACGCAGATCCTTTTCATAAAGGCCAGAGCATCACAGGAGAGCTCGGAACGCTGGCGCTGACCCTGCGCACCAACCCCTTAGGCCAAGTCCTGCTTTGACCGAGGCCTGGACCTCGGGTCCGTGGTTGTGCTTCCAGCTCTTTGATCAGTGAGTCTCAACATTGGGCCAAAATGTTCACCAGGGAAGCTAAGGCGAGGGACTTTAAAGCCAGGTTGGGAGGACAGTAGAAGGAGAATATTTTGGCAAATGCTTTGCCTTAGTCCCACCTTTCTACAGATAGCCATGGGAAATCTGCAGTCAAGCAAATTCTGTTATTAGTTCCTGTCTGTTTCAGAAATCAACATTTGGCAGGTCTTCCTCCACACCTTGTCCACTGCAGAGGTGCTTTCAACGCTGCACGTGGTGGGGAGTGAGCCATCAGAGGGCTGGGAAAGGGATGAGAGGTCAGTTCTTCCATCTTGCATTCCTTCTTTTTTAAAAAGTTTTTTTTGGTTTATCCTCACCAGAGGATATTTTTTCCATTGCTTTTTGGAAAGGGTAGAAAGGAGAGAGGGAGTGGATGAGAGAGAGAGAAATATCGATATGAGAGAGACACATTGACTGGTTGCCCTCCTGCACGCACCCCAACTGGGGCCAGGGATTGAACTTGCAACCCAGGTATTGGCTCTTGATGGGGAATCAAACCCACGACCCTTCTGCGTGTAGCTGATGCTCTGACCATTGAGAAATAGTGGCCAGGGCGCATTCCTTCATTATTTAAAATGCATTTTCTCCCAGATAAAACATGGAGCTGGGGGTAGAACAAAGCCCTTGCCTGCTAACCTTTCATTCTTCCTTAGAAGATTTTGAGAGAAAAATTGATACTTGAATCTGTATCTACCAGCTTGTATCTATGTGGCAACAATTTAGAGTAATATTGTCAAACACAAGAAGGAAAGGACAGGAGAATCATAGAGAGGCTGGCCCCACACTGAGCCACAGAGCCGTCCCTCGGCTCACCTACCTTTGAGCTTCCTGTTAAGTGAGGTAATACACATCCCTAATAGCCACTTTTGTTCAGGTTTTCTGTGTCTGGTAGCCAAATACATCTTTATTGATGTCTACTTCTACTGTGGCTCAGTCTCTCACATTCACCTGGTCACTTTCTTCCAGAACAGGAAAAGATGATGTTCTGGAAATGGAAGTTGCTATCAGAGGAGGTGGAATTCAAATGGCACATGATTTTTCAAAGGGTGGCACTACCTAGCCATGACTGCAGGCTTCCGCGAGCCCTGAAGGCTTTGCACCTGATGCTAGAACCATCTAGCAGACAATGGCTATGCAGAGGTTGTGCGGATAGGGGACTAGATGGCAATGCCCCTGAGAGGAGAGCTGCATTGACTCTTGAGTAGAATACTAACTTCCACAGGGAAAAAACACCCTCACCAAAGTTACTTGAAATAACATATATTAATACAGTTCCATCATAAATAATACATACTGTTAATATGGCTTTAAATAATATATAATGCTAGATTTGCATAATAAATAATACATAAATATGCAATCATCCCGAGAAGTCATATGAAATTAGTAATCACGAAGGAAACTTAACCTACTGACATGCTACGAGAGGAAAGGCTTGTGCGGCTCGCAGGGCATTACCCAGTGCTGTTGGGTGTGTTTTAGCCGAGAGCAGCGCCGGACTGACCCGAGTGCCTGACCTGTATACCTATGACTGCACGACGTAACTAGTCAGGCACTTTTCAGTGTATAGGCAATAATGAGTTTCTGGGGTCTATACAGATAGCTTTGTTTTTTAATCTCTAATTCACTACTGATTGAAAGACTATTAAAGAGTTATTTCCTAAAAAGCGAGGCTAAGCATTGTCACCGACTCTATCCAACACTTCCATTTTTCCAGGAGTCACTGTGTTTTTATTTACTAGTAACCTTAGTAACCCTATGAAGTGGACAGCATTCTCTCCGTTTTCCCACTCAGGGAATCATGGGTGGAGAGGCAAAGTGACTTACCCAAGGTCACACAGCTATTTGATAGCAGGGAGGCACACAGCTCTCTTGAAACCAAAGCCTGTTGCTTTTCCTTTACAACAACGGCTACCCTCCTCTCATTTTAAATGAAGCTCTTCTCTGTGGAGTAAGATCCTGGATCTCTTAGAATTCTGATTCAGCAAACCTTTGAAGAATCCTTTTTGTGTGCTAGATATCTCATGCTGTTCCCGACAACAATCCTATTGGGTATTAATATCTTCATCTTACAGATTAGGAAATCAAGGCTTGGAAAAAGGAAGTGACTTACCCAGAGCCTCCAAGTGTGAGAAAAAGCCACCAAGCCACAGCATGGCCTCTCTGGTGAAGGACGATGACAGGTGCCTCCTGCTTTAAATCAGGCTCTTCTCCACAGAGCAGACCCAACTCCTTCCCAGCAAGACTCAGTGGCTTTCTTCTGGGATAGAAAAGATAAGGGTGTTCTGAGAGTGGAGGTTGCTGTCAAGAAATCTGGGGATACCAAGGGTGAACTTCCTACTTCACAAAGTTTCAAAGGGCTGGTACTCTGAGCAGCCTCGGGTCCATCAGTAGCTAAGCCTACTCATGGCACTTCACAAACACTCCAATTCTCGAGTCCCTCATGCTTCACTCCTCCAGTGTGCAATTGGTTAAAAGTCCCCCTTTCTCTGGTAATGACATTCTTGGAAATGGTGCTTTGAGATCTGTTCTTCTGGGAAAGACATAACCTACTGAAGAGTTACTGAGAGGAGTTGGAACCATAAATGTCGAGCTTACCCAGGAGAGTAAATACAAAGCACTTGCATCTTTCCGGCTGAATTATAGCTTATCAAGCTCACATTAAACCTTTAAGCCTTTTTTTCCTCAGGTAAGAATAAATCTAAGTTGACTATTCCAGCATATGTATTTGTTTTCTCTACGCTGTCTATAAACCATGTCCAAGATGAGTATTTATAAGCCTGAGCGAAAACTAGACAAACAGTTCTGAAAATAAGTGACAACTATAACAGTTCATGATAAGACAGTCACAACAAAGGAAACGCTATGCATTAAGCAATTTTTCTTGCAAATCCTTTATACATATGTCAGGCTGTGTGCTGGCAGAGTGAAAGAGAATAGATCAAAAAGAATACCCATATAAGAAAGAGTTTTTAGGCAAATGCTGTCTTGTATGCATAAATCAAATAAATAGTGATAAAAAAACACACAAAGGAATAGCATAGATTTCTATGGAATTTTATAGAATGAAGTTTTTTTTTTTTAGCAATTTCACAACAATGTATATTTATGGAGCACTTTATAATTACTTGCTCATTAAATCTGATGACATTTCTGGCAAGTAGGTCCATACCATTATTTTAATTTTATAGCCCAGGTAACTGGAGCAGGGAATTGTAAAGGAACATTCTCAAGGTCACACAGCCAGTTGCGGACTGGCCAAGGGCTTTACTTTGGAACTCCCTCTCCCACAGTCTTGAGTTGCAGTTCTGGGTAATGATCCAGCTATCACTTAGCTCCCTCCTTGATGAGGGACAGATTGGGGAGTATACCTGGACATCTGGGGTGGGTGACAAAGGCAAAGGCTCCTCCTGGCCGTAAATGTAGAAGTACCAGTGGTTGGCATAGACATTGGCATGAGCATCTCAGGAGGAACGTGGACCCCATGAGTGTGGGGATGCATGCCTATATGATGCAAACACACATCTGCAATAGAGCCTCATTGGAGATGTGCATGATGGTGAGTTTAAAGCTGCAGTTCACAGCCAGGCTGTAATTAATACCGGGGGGGGGGGGTAAAAATAAACCAACACCCCAGGATCCATTACATCTAAATCTCTGAGAATGGGGTTTGAACAGGGATATTTTCCAAGAGTAACCCTTGTTTTCCTAACATGTGGACAGAGTTGAGAACCATTGGTATAAAGATCCTTCTAGGTCTGCTGCACGTGGTACAGGTTGTTCCCTGCGTAAGGACCCCTGACTCAGGGGCCAGTGAGAACTGAAACTCGGCTCACACATGGTGCCCTAATTTGGAGGTGGCATTTTTTTAAAAAACAGAATCACCTTTTGTCTAATTCAACAGAGGCCCCGGGTCATCCCCCTATTCTTGGACATGCATTGCCACATAGCCGACATAGTCCATTTTCAGCTTAATTTTGATGCATTCATTAGAAATTTTATTACTACGTTCTTGTCTTCTTTCATTTTGCTTCTCAGTACTTCTGTGATACTCTGCTTTTGTTTTTCTTTTTTCTTAAATCTAGTTTTATTTGATTCAGTTTCTATTTCTTCCTTCAAAATAGTATGCCTTTATTTTATTCATAGGGCATTGTAATGAGCCAAAGTTTCTAATCTGTTAAAAATCATAATTCCGAATATCAAAATTCACTTTATGCCCCTGCCCCAAAAGTTTCAAAGTGTATCGTATAATATATCCATCCATTCACTTCAAATCTGGCTCCTCGCGATTCTGATAGATGACCTTCCTTCCCTTCCCACTGTGGCCATGGCAACTCTCTCCATTCAGAGATTGTTAGGCCAGCACCCTGATTTGTATCCCCTGTGAAATAGGAAATGTTTCTTCACTTACAGTTGCAAGGCTTGCAATGGGAATGGGAGGAAATGGACATTCAGCTTTTGAGCAACTTCAACTCTCACATCTCAAAGCCTGTGCCATCCCATCGTCATGCGTTGGCCTGCAGCAACCACACAGCAACTAAGCCTCTACCTTCCAGGGCAAGAGACCTTACACTGGTAAACTCCAGAGGGGTTTTACACAGGCCCCCAAGCCATGAAGTCATTCATGTTCTTTCACACTGTCCTAGAGTCAGTCTGCATGTTTACCATGAGACATGCCCCCCCCCCCCCGACAGCCATGGCACCGTGAACATGCATCCACCACACACAGGTAGCACACTGTGCCCTGTGCTCTTGTTCACACCTGCTCCTCCCCATAGATGGAGCTCCAAGAACAAGAGCAGGACAGCCTTTTCTAAACTCCCAGTTCCTGACCTTCTATTAGACCCATGGTAGGTGATCCACATGTGGTTGTTATGTGAATGAATGGCCTAATTCATTCATACTAAAATTTAAGCCTATTTAATTTGGAAGGAATTATTTGGAAATACTGTATTTGGAAATAAAGAATAAGTACATCCTGTATTTAAGTCTTCCAGCAGGCAAATATGGCTCTGTTATACCAAGTTTTTGATGGCCTCACTTCCCATCAATGTGAGCTATGACTTGGCTTCCTAAGGCTGAGTCTGGCTGAGCAGAACATAGTCATTTTGGCCCAGCTCCACTTCTTCCAAATCAGTCACTTGAAAAAGAAAGGAAGAGAAAACTTTTCATGTGCTTTGTCAAGACTGAACAACCAGCTTATTGATTAAGGATGTCTATTATTTCAACCAGTGTCTACAGCTTCCTATGGCTACAACTAAAGTCTTCATGGCTCTTGCCTGTTCCCAAAGGCCAATAACTATCCCTTCTGTGCTGTGTTCTCCAAGGAGCCAAAAGTGGGGTTAGTAAGAGTATATGGGAGGAACCATCTCCACAACAAGGTAATGGGATGTGAGGTGTGAGTTTGCTCCACCCTCTACCTTTGTTGGTTCGGTCTCCAGGATACAAAGGAAGCAGGTGAAGATTTGCAGCCCATTAAAGAGAAGCACCCTAAGCTGTACCATAAAAAAAAAAAAAACAGAAGGGAGAGTCAGCAGGCTCTGCCCTGCTATGCTACTGAGAAGTTACTAGATTACACAGGCATGCAGCCATAAATTTGCTTCCATTGGCATAAATCACACAAATATGACAGAACTGAACATGTGCTAAAGCCAAATGTGCATATTGCGAATCTTTTGTCATCTCCTCAACCAAATCTTGAAACAGTAATTTCATAGCCCTTCCCTTCCTTTGAAAATTTACATTTTCTTAATGGCCCTGAAAGGGGAGGGGTCTGGAACAGCTGTAGTTGAAGCAATCCTCTTCTCCCTGGCCCCCCCCCCTGCCAGGGCTCAGTGCCCTCTGACGCCCGTGGGGGGAGGTCAAGCTGCACAGACACTGGTTTTGCTGCTCCTTTGAACTCACTTGAGTTCATCTGACAGTTGAGGAAGCTGAGACTCAGAGAAGTTAAGGCCACTTCCCTCACTGGGTTGCTTAAGTATCCATTGAGCTCCCTACTAAAAAGGTCCTTAGCTTGAGCTGCCTTTCCGTAGGTGCTCAACAAATGTGAGGAGCCCCCTCCCGGGATTGCCCTTGCTGAGATGCTGCTTTTGCAGCATTCTGTGGTCCTGTGTCCCGTCTTTTCTCTGACTCCATCATTGTCCTGGCTGCCCCTCAAGGCCAGAGCCCATGTCTCCTCTTTGCCTCGCGGCGCTTCTCTCATCAGGCGCTCAATAAATGTTGCTGACAGACTGGCTGACTGCCTGACTGACCAGAGATGGCATCTTCCCACCAGGGGCAAGTGTTCTTTGCGGCCTTTACTTAGTGTTTCATGTCAAATGGTGTCACCAGCATGATGTCATTTTCCTGATATGCACATCAGGATTATTAAGAGAGCTAAGGAAATCCAAAATGTTGGAGGGTATTGGCCCTAATTAGTATCATATCATTAGTAACAGGGCTTGAGTGTCTTACAGGTATAGAAATCTTTTGAATTAAACATGTCAATTTAACCCTGATTTTTATGTAAATGTCCTCAATTTTTATGACATCGCCTGTATGCATACTAGAGAATTTTCAACTGTGGTTACTTCCTATGACTTCAATTTTGGGAGACAAAAATTAAATGTAAGAAGCACATTTTATGCTGTTTAACGAGTGATAAAAACAAACAAATAAAACCATTCCCCTTTTCCTTTTGAAGACCTCCCTTCTCTTCAACAAATGGCCAGCTGGCTCTGGAATCAAAGTGAAGCCATCTCTGTCCCAAGCTATGTTCATTGCCATTCTTGCCTATATGGTTTGTAAAAGGATGGGAGGACACATGTAAGTTCAATCAGGTCCTTGGACAGTTTTCTTTTAGTGAAAAATTGATGAAAACATACACACACACACACACCAAGAGCATAGTAAATCCAGTTTTATGAGGTTTATAAAATGGCTCTAAATTTTAAAACAGTCCATCCATCATCACTTCCTTTTGCCTGCCATTCTTTTAAAAGCTGCATCACCATTGTTTACACACACACACACATACACACACACACTCCCCACATGCTGCCCAATAGGTTATCATTGCCTTGCACTTTTGCTCTTTTGTTAATTTTGGATAAAGTCCTAGAGTGTAGCAATATTATTGAACTCATTTCTGCTTAGGTCTCAAGTTTTCATAGCTCTTCTATTACCAAGTGGCAGTGCACCCTATAGGCACAATAAATAAATAATACAACACTGAAGCTATAACAAATCACAAAATACATTATTAAAAAATTAAGAAATAAATATCCCCCTCTTACTTAAATAGAGATTGATTTTATAATGTGGAATGCTGAGGAGAGCTGCTCCAAGATATATTAAAGCCTGGGGACACGGAGAATACACTGTAATGGGCATTTTGCTCCCTCAGCCAGAGGAAAAAAGTCCTCCCAGTGAATGGATGTATTTGTGAAGTGGAAGCCGAGATTCTCTGTTTGTTCACAAGCCAGGCATGATGCACGGTGCCTGCACCAGGCGAGGGTGGAGAAGACCTGCAGGACACATCTGTCTTTCCTGAGCACACACTGTGCGTCTGGACGAGGCTGATGCAGACAAATGCGTTCCTGGAACTAAAGTTGGAAAGATGCTGTTTCTTTTCCTTTAATTTTAAATCACAATTCCGGCTTCCAAAGAGATGTTCTCAGGCCAGGATCCTGCCAAGCTTCCTCCAAGGTGTTTTACTTAACGAGGAGAGGATATGGCATAGATCTCTCCACAAGGTGCACATTTCAAAAGAAAAAATTAAATAGGCTCCCTTCTCCAGAGGCGTAAAGATTTCCTATGAAAAAGACAAAGTCTGTTGGGTCCCTGGACTCTTAGGAAGTCACTCTTGTGCTGTTTACCTTGAGGCTTGTTTGGGGCCATTGACTTGTCAGAAGCCACCGCTTCCAGACTGAGGTAGCTCCCTCAGCCTCTACTCTTTTTTTTTTTTTTAAATACTTTTTATTGATTTCTTACAGAGAGGAAGGGAGAGGGATAGAGAGTTAGAAACATCGATGAGAGAGAAACATCAATCAGCTGCCTCCTGCACACCCCCTACTGGGGATGTGCCCGCAACCCAGGTACATGCCCTTGACCGGAATCGAACCTGGGACCTTTCAGTCCACAGTCCGACGCTCTATCCACTGAGCCAAACTGGTCAGGGCTCTGCCTCTACTCTTATCCATCCTGGAATAGTGTGGCATTTCTCTGTCTAGCTTAGATGTCTCGAGATTGAGCAGGTCTTGCTGACTCCACTGCCCTCTGCAGAGACTTCCAGTGCTTCTGCATGAGGGGAAAGGCAATGACTAGCAATTGCCCCTTCTTTTTCCCACCCCAAAGTTATGCAAGAAGGTTACTCTGCTAGCACATAGAGAGAACCACTTCATTTCCTCATCACTGTAAAGGACACTGGGGAGAATCAAACATCCCATGCCGAGAGGAGTTCCCACCTACTGAGCAGTTTTGAACAGAACACTGGGAATGGGTTGCTTACCATGAGCTGATTCTTTTGGGGATGAGACAGGGGGTGAGTGAGCCCCTCTGGGTCTAAAGGCTTCGGGGGCACTATTCGCCAAGAACTTGACTTGCCTGTATGCTTTTATATGACGTGTCCTTTGTCTATCTCCTGCACGTACATAAGGCACATATTGGCAAGGATCATTCTTCGTGGAAAGATTTTCTCACCAGCACCTGAAACCTCTGGAATGCGCAGACATCCAGGAGCCTGGGCTCACAGATGCTCTACCATCTTTAATGCACAGCTTCTGAGGTCACCCTTGCTGGTAAATGGAGAAAACAAAAGTGGAAGAACACAGGAAGGTTTTTCACATGTCAAGCCGGTTGAGGAATATGTCACCTTTATGCATGTTCCACTGGCCAGAACTAGTTACACAATCTTACCTATATTCAAGTGGGGCTGGCAGTGTGTCACTTAACTGTTGTTAAAGCACTATTATAACTGCCTATTCACTTACTCAGTAACACTGTGCCAGGTACAAAAATATAGTGATGACCAGGATCAACACAGTTCTTGCCACTGGGCATGAGCATGATGGTGGTGAAGACTGAAACCACAGAAAATCAGAAGGTTGGTGAGAAACACATCAGCTGGCATCCCTGAGACCCTTAAAACCCAGTGTGGAAAATTCAAACTACTACACACCCCATGGGAAGACTGAGAATTTTACAAGGATCTTAGTGAATTCTTTGGGCTTTAAATGTTCAAGATTGACCTCTGCCTTTGGACTTCCGCTTCTATACCTGCTAGCTCCATTCTGCAGTGGGTCAATGGAAATGCAAAAGGCAGCCCCTTTCTACTTTTGAATAGCTCTGTGCACGCGAGCACGTGCGCGCGCGCACACACACACACACACACACACACACAGATTTTCCATTCACCACTTAAAGTGCATGTGAATAAGATATATCCTGCTAAAACTTTATAGGTCATGGGCAATCTCTGGATCACATTACAATTCACATAGTAAATAGCTTCCCATCCATGTTAGTCCTGCTACTGAGAAACATACAACTTCTTGGCTTACTGGTCTTCTTGTCACTTGCTCTATTCCTCTTCTCTCCCTATCTCAGGAGTAAAATTCCAAAATCCTTTGCTTGCCTCATACATAGCACATTTGGTTCTCTTGGTTTGCTTGAGCCCTACCTTCACCCCCTGGCAGTTCACCAAGGTATTTTCCTGAGAGGTACTGGGAAGAGAATATTTCCAGGAAGTGTGTCTTTAAAGCACTGTTATAACTGCCTATTCACTTACTCAACAACACTGGGCTCGGTACACGAATGTAGTGATGACCAGGATCAACACAGTTCTTGCCTTCGTGGAGCTGACACTTGAGCAGGGGAGACAGTGAAAAACAGTGACTTACAAGATAATCACAATTTGTGACAAGTGTTATAATGGAAACAAATAAAGGGCTGAGACTAAAAATATTGGAGCATGGAGCCCGTTCTATATAGGATACTCAAAATGTCCTTCCCAAAGGAAAGAAGTGTCATTTAAACCAAGATTCATGAGAGGGACTAACCATGTGGGGAAAGCATTTCATGCAAAAAGAAGAGCAGAGACCCTAAGGGGAGAACAGAGTTTGTTGTGTCATATAACTGAGAAAAAGCAGGTTTACGAACATGGCTGAGACCCACTATCTCTTCAACAAACCCCTCCTTCCACAGTGCTGATTTGCAGCTGGCAAGTGGCTGCCCAATCAGAGTTGACATCCCAGCCCACCTAGTCAGGTAAGGCCATGTGACTCAGTTGTGTTCAAATGATAGTATAGGCCACACTCATCATCCCCCTCAATCTTACTCTGTTTCTATTCCTCCATCTGCTGGCTGGATATTGACGACACCCAAGGAGACCTTGATGTCATTTGATGAAGACAATAGAGTTTCCATCAGTCTAGGTTCCTGAATGACTGCATGGAGTTTCTGGACAGCCCTTGCTCCCAGCTACCAACTGAGTATACTATGTGAATGTTTCAGTTATCTATTGCTGTGTAACAAATTACCCCACAACTTAGTGGCTTAAAACAACATACCTTTATTATCTCAGGGTTTCTGTGAGTCATGAATCTGGGCATGAATCAAAGATTGGTCTGAGTCTGTGGTCTCAGCTAACATCTCAACTAAGGAAGACTCTGCTTCTAAGCTCACTTCCATAGAGATCGACAGGATTTAGCTCCTTTGGAGCTGCTGGACTTTGAGCCTTGTTTCCTTGTTGGTAGTTGGCCAGAGGCTGCCCTCTGTTCCTTGCCATGGGGGCCCTTCCAGCTTGCTCATTAGAGCAAGAGAGCACAAAGTGCCAGAGAGAGGAAGTGCTAGCAAGACAGAAGTCACAGTCTTTGGCAATCTACTCATGGAAAGGGTGCCCGTCACTTTACCATACTCTACTTGTTAGAGGCAAGTCACTAGATCAGGCCCACACTCAGGGGAAAGAAACTACACTAGTGTATAAATCCTGGGAGGCAGGGAAGCCATGTCAGAAGCTGCCTATCACTGTCAGACGTAAACCTGTGCTGTGCTAAGCCACTGGGAGTCAGTTACAGCAGCTGGCATTACCTTCAGTAACAGAGGGGAAAGCAACAGCTGATGGTTCTCGTAAAGTGAGCTCATAGCTGGCCAGGCCATGCAGAGCCTTATAAGCACCAATAAGAAACTCGCTTTTATTCTAAGTGCAATGGCAGGCCATGGGGTTTAAGCACAAGAGAGAAAGAATCCAAGTTTTGTTTCTTGCTACTATTTACAAATGCACTGGAAGAAGAAAGAGACCCATCAGGAGGCTGGTGTTATCTGATGCAATGTGAGGTAATAAAGAAAAGTGGGAGTGGTGATTAATTTTATGTATCAACTGGGCCACAGTGCCTGGATATGTGCTCAAATATTATTCTCATGTTCACAGGAGGCTCCAAGTCCACTGGTATAAATGTTCATCTGTTTTTGGATGAGATGAACATTAGACCAGTGGACTTTGAGTAAAGCAGATTGCCCTCCATAATGTGGGTGGGCCTCATCCAATCAGCCGAAAGCCTGACATTTACTGAGCAAGAGTGAATTCTGTACCAGATGCCTTTGGTTTTGAACCGCAACATTGGTCTATCTCCTGGGTGTCCAGCATGCCAGCTCACCCTGAGGATTTTGGACTTGCCAGCCTCCATAATTATATGTCAGTTCTTTTAAAATAAAACTTTCTCTATTCAATATATACACATACATTTTAGGGTTCTGTTTCTCTGGAGTCAGGACTAATACAGGAGATACATCCAATATTGAGCAGGATAGCAACAGCCATGGCAGCAAATTCTGCTATTTTTGAGTTCCTGTTCTGCATTCCAGGCACTCTGCTAGAGGTTTTATACACATCATCTCATCCAATCATCCAACAAATATAGATTTTTACACCCATTTTACAAATGAGGACATCAGGACTCAGGGAGTTAAATGAGGCACCCAAAGTCTACCTCGTAAGTGGGAGAACTGCCTGATCAATTTGTCAGGAGCCTCTTTCTTTTTTCTTTTTTTTTTTCAAACGATTGCATGAAGAAAATGAATAGCAGCAGGAATAAAAAGTCAAGTGGGTGCTCCCATTCCGAAATTCTATTGTGTTGATGGTCAAAGCAAATTCATTAAATTTAGCCCATTTTCCTTATGTATTTAAATAACATGCGCAATCTGTGAGGGGCCCGTCTTGCTGCTAACGCATGGCAATTATATTTTTATACTGCCACTGCAAATCTGGTTTTTCAGTTTTTCTGTTTCGTTCCCATAAGCGTACTTGTACAGCCAATTGTTAACGGATTAACGGCTTTGTGTGAAATCCATCCATCAGGTCTGGTTTACCTCTGTGGCTAGGAGAGTCTGTTCACAGGATAGAGCAGAGGAGCTAGCATGAACCGGAGGAGGCCAAATGGAGCATTGGGCCCCCCGGTAAGCATTTATTGTGCCTCCACTATGGTCCAGGCACTGTGCTATGCATCCTGGTCTCTGCCTCAGCAGCAACAAGGAGGCTTTTGAATCTTCTAGGGTTTCCAGAATAAAAAGAAATTCCCTCAGGAAATAAACACATCTAAATTGCAAAATATTTAGTCTCAGAAATACAGCCAATTTGCTGTGTCCAAAATTTTTCTGTCTGTCTATCTATCTATCTATCTATCTGCCTATCTATCACTGTCTTTCTATCTATGAATTCATCTCTCTAACAGTTTCAAAGCAATGCTATCTCAATAGCAGTAGTTTGAAATAATAGCAATACTTTGAAATAACATGATGGTAACATCTACAATGGTAATATTATTGGAAAGGTGAGAATTATTCATCCCCAGGCTTTAACCCTCTGCCTCCATCTTCACAGCTCCATTCCAGCTTCTGTTAAATACATTCTGCTTTTTAATTAATTTAAAGTAGAAGAATAAAGACCTGGTGTATTTATATACTCTGACTTTATCCATACATTCCTCCCACTTGGGGCAAAATTAACTATGATGTTTTCCTGTATTCCTGTCCCCAGGAGGCCACAAAGACATTATCCTATATAATAAAAGCCTAATATGCTAAGTGTCCAGTCGGCCATTCAACCAATCAAAGCATAATATGCTAATGATATGCTAAGGCTGCTCAACTGCTCACTATGACATGTACTGACCACCAGGGGGCAGATGCTCCGACCTGTAGGTTAGCTTGCTGCTGGGGTCCAGCCGATCAGGACTGAGCAAGACTGGCCGGACATGCCCTGGAACCCTCCCACAGTCCCTCCCTGGCTGGGCAACCTCCCACGTCCCTCCCTGGTCCTGATCATGCACCAGTGGGGTCCCTCGGCATGGCCTGTGCCCTCTCGCAATTCAGGACCCCTCAGGGGAAGTCAGAGAACCAGTTTTGACAAGAAAAACTGGTCGCTATGATGGGCACTGACCACCAGGGGGAAGATGCTTAATGCAGGAGTTGTCCCCTGGTGGTCAGTGAGCTCCCACAGGGGGAGTGCCACTCAGCCAGAAGCCAGGCTCATGGCTGACGAGCACAGCGGCGGTAACGGGAGCCTCTCCTGCCTTCACGGCAGCATTAAGGATGTCCGACTATGAGAGGGCACAGGCCAGGCTGAGGGACCCCCCCCCCCCCGAGTGCACTGGGCCTCTAGTACATAATACAAAGCTAGAACCTTCTTGAGCCCATTACACCTCTTTTGTGTCACAGGCAAGTCACTCTCATCACATATAAGGAGGCAAGAAAGAGTTAAGTAACAAAGGTGCTGAGAAGGCAGTAAGCAGATTCCACTGCAGAAGTCGAGTGAGTGTGGAAGGCGCAGAAAGGACTAGGAGAGGCATTACAAAATGAATTACAAAAAGCAACCAGAGAGAAGTGAGTAATCTGGAAGAGAGAAACGCAACTCTGCTTTCTCTCCATAAAACCCCTCGCCTGAACCACAGCTACAGTTCTGTAGGAGGAAGCATTCACAGACAGCGGCATTTTGGAGAAGGCACTTTGCCCAAGGCATCAGCAGAATGCATTTGTCATCTGAAGGCAACACATGGAGAATGGTACCTCCAGCTTTTCAGTGTTGCACAGAACTGTGCTGTCTGTCACCAACAGGAACAGAAAATGCTAGAAAGAGAAATGCAAACCATGAAGTCTGAATAGTTCAAAAGGGAAGGTCCCTGAATTGTGAAGACTGAATTTCTGGAATTATAGACAAGAAGACTTGATACCTGTCTGTGATAGTACATCCACTTTAGTACAAAAAAGTATCCTTTTGGGTGGGGACCAGCATGGATGGACACTAAAGCTAGGCAGTGTGGGTTAGCATGCAGAGTTGGAATTCAAGGGCAATGAAGAACCAGGTGGCAAAGCCCTGCTCATCTGTAAGGGCATTTGTGGGGTAGGGGGACAGGCAAGCCACAGAGAGAAAGTCCCTCTTTTTTGGATCTTGCAGGAGTTCACTGTGCTGATGGTAGAAGAGGAAGCATTCTAAAGCAGAATGCAAAAACACAGAAATAAGACACAGTACGGATCACTCACCAATGGCTACTGAAGAGGAACAGTGATAATAATTATATTTACTAAATACTTTGTACATTTTTCATCTCATTTAATCCTTCTAACATATGTATGAGATCATAATTATTTTCATTTTACAAACAAGAAAACCAAGGCTGGGAAACCAAGTAACTTGCTAAAGATAGTATTGAGCTAGAATTCAAACCCAGTTCAACACTGTAATGCACATTATCTTAGTTGACTATAAAAATCTTTGTGCTTAAATAAATTATATATGGTGTATTTAATAAACTCTTCTTCAACATGACAACCTTCCCAAGCCACCATCTTAGATTTTTCCTCCTATTTGCACCTAAACTTCTTGAAAAAGTTCTCACATTTTGATTGCATTCCCTTACCTCCCACTGGACCTTCCCTCAGCCTATTGCACAATCTACTTTCTGTGCCATCACGCCACCAACACTGCTTTTGCCAAGGATGGTATGGCCCATGTTTCATTCAATCTATTCAACACTTCTTGGTACTACTCGGGCTTGACTTTTGGCAGCCTTGAACACCATCGACTTCTCACAATTCCTCACGTTGGCTTCTATGGGTCAGCTGTTTCTCATCATCCTCTCGTCAGTCTCAAGGCTCCTCTTCCCCTTTTCAGTCTCCTCTCCTTCTGCTCAGGCCCAGAATGTGGAAGTCCTTCTGGGTGCTGCTCTCCTCGCCCTCTCTCCACACACCCCTGAAAGGGTTTGATCAACATCTGTGCTTCAGTTACCAGCCCACTCTGCTGACTCCTGGAAGAGTATTTTCTATCCAGTATCTGCCACTCTTCTGGTGACAGCACCTGCTTTGCCTCTGAGGACCTTCCCCTGTTCTTAGTCTCAGCATATGTAGTTTGACGGGATGGAAATTGGTTTGACCATGAGATTAGGGCCTTTTTCTATGTTCCTTGCTCCAGGAACTTCTTTAGGAATGGACACATAGTAAACCGGTTCAGGACGTTTGTTCCCACTGTTGCGGAGAGAGGAACTACCTTTCATATGGAACCTCAACCTAAAAAGATGCACCTTGAAGCTGCCACAGCCATGTTGACACCATGAGGGAATGAAGCCAAAAGAGAAGCAGAAGACAGAAGCCAGAGGGAGAAATCGGTTTGGACGCCTCGTCTGAATTTCTGCCTCCAGCCATGCCTGGAGCCCTCTATACTCCAGGCTGGCGGCCACTGGCCACCTGTGGCTATTGGGCCCTGTGCATATTTTAGTGAATTTTACATTTATGTGGAATGTAAATATGTTAAATATACAGGGGGGCCTTGACTGATGAGTTTAATTCGTTCCGAGACCGAGCTCGTTAAGGAGCTCGTTAACTCAAATTACTCTATCAACTCAACGCAAAAAATCGGCCGAGAGACAGCTGGTATCTCAAAAAACTCATTAGTCGGGACACTCGTAAGTCAAGGCCCCACTGTATTTTGATTTTTTTGATATATCAGGTTAAATAAAATATATTATTAAAGTAAATTTTGCCTATTTTTCTTCTTCTCTTTTTGACTTATTTAATGTGGCTACTAGAAAATTTACAATTATGTATGTGGCTCACATTGCATTTCTATGGGACTATGATGCTCTAGATCAGGGGTGAGGAACATTCGGCCTGTGGGCCATATAAGAACTGCGAAATCATTTGGTCTGGCCCTGCCAAGGCATTAGGGGTGAGTTAATTAAAGGTTTGACCAAATATAGCAGGCTAGTTTTTAAGTTGATAATTTTATATGGCCCTTAAATGATGTTATAAATATCCAAATGGCCCTTGGCAGAAAAAGGTTCCCCACCCCTGCTCTAGACCTTTCAGCTACATGACTGAAAATTTCCACTTTTTAAAGCCTGCAAAACATAAATGCAAACAACTGTTTACAGCTATAAAATTTCTCATAAAACAATAACCAAATACATCTTCATACCAGTTTCTTCTCCTCGGTACCAGGCCCAGATGCAGCAAGATGTCCAGTGGGACAGTCTTTTATATTAAAACCAGTGAGGTGTCCTTTAAAAGTTTCTAGCAATTTTCTATCTCTACCAGTAAACACATCAATTTATCTTTGCAAAAGACTTACTTTGTTTAAAAAAAAATTGGAAAGGATCCCTTTTTGACCCAAAGGTGTAGCAAATGTGCGTACATAGTTTTTTAAGAAGGCTGTCACCCGTTAACTTAGATGTAACTTCCTTGAATTGACATTTCATATCTTGTTTAGTAATGCAAATCAGTGTATTTTTATCAGGACTGTACCCATTTTTTTTTCTAAATGTGATTTTTTAACTTAATGATCTCTGTACATTATTCTTTGTTTTGGGGATGTACCTGTGTATGAATATGTGTATGCACACACACACACACCCATGGCATCCATCTTAAAATTACTCATTGAAGATCAAAAGCAGAAACCAGATAATGACAGGATAGATGGGGAGGCATAGCTGTACCTTGAACTGGGGGCAGGGACCTACAAGGAACCAGATGGGAAATGCCAAAGTCTACTCTGCCCTAAAAACCCGCCTGTGGTGTTATTTCAGGTGGTATAACATAGATTTGGGGAAATCAAATGTCAAATTTTGTGATTGCCCTGTCTGAGCTCTGAGGACCAGACCACACACAGTGGGTGAGCGTTGAATTTTCCCCTGGAAAAAAGTAAGTAGTAAAGCCAAGGGAAAGAAGAAATTCTCTTCTCTTGAATGCCAGGAACAAATTCGCCCTTTTGAGTAAAAGGAGCATGTAAAGGCACTGCCCTTGTGGGCTGGCCACTGTAAGTGTCAGTGGGCTGAGGAGTCCAAGAAAGGGTCATAGCTAGAGGAAATCCATTTTATTAAAGAACAAAATCTAGAAGCAGGAGTATAGCTAACATCTAACTTTTCCTCTTCTGTGTTGTAATTCCCTTCTAGTATCCCCAAGCTGTCTGTAGAATTTTGTTGGATACCACTGGCTAGTCTATGTGCACTCTGTCAGGTTAAGAGAACTGTGTGTGTCCATGCTGGGATTAAACCAAAAGTTTTCTTCCAGCATGGGAAGTGAAATGAAGAGAGCTGATGTAGTTCAGACCATTCAAATGTAAGTTGCAAGAGCTGACTTACCTGCTGGGTCTGATGTAGCAGCTGGAGAAAAGATGGTTAGTGGAGGTGACAAGTGACCTCCAGGAGAGACGGAGGAATTCCAAGAAATTACTTGGCAGTGAGAATCCAGTAGAAAAATAAAATTCCAATGGCCTGTGGAGTAAGGCCTCAGACTTTGTCAGCTGGGTTATTCAATGAGATCATCCATAAGTAGCAAAGACAGTCATGCTCACCAAATAGTCCATGTGCTGCTCAACACTTCCTAGATCTGCCTGGTCAGGTGGAGCCATGTGGCTAGTCCTGTTGAGTGAGCTGTGAGAAGAACCCAGGCATAATTTTCCAGAATCTCTTCACCTTCTGTGGCAACTAAATAGGTGATATATTCCAGATAATGTAGATGCAAGATTAAAGAGCTGACATCAGGATGGGTCCCTGCATGTGGAGCAGAGCCTGCCACCAGCCTCTTCCAAGTATATAAGTGAGAAATAAGCTTTTGTGTTCATTAGACCATGAGATGTTTGTTTTTTTAAAACTGCAGCATAACCTAGTCTATCATAAATACACTATGTGCTAAGATTAGCATAGTACATGATGCAAAGTAAACACTTCATAAATGTTAGCAATTATGAAAACCATGTCCTGCTTGCCTTCAGGCCCATTCCTTGCCTTCCCTATGTTCTGAGGCCCCTCACAAGAGGACTGAAGGCATCAAGCTATGTTCCCAGGGCTCTGGAGCCTGCTGTTTTCTGGCTGGGGTCAGGCAATGGGAGGCATTCTGGAGTTAAGCAAACAGAAGGAAGTGAGAAGGCAGGATGTTTCTCCCCCTTTCTGCCTCAGTTGCCATCTCTAGCAGAAAAATGCATCTTTAAAGTGTTAAAAAATAATCTAAAATTCTATACCCAGTAAAAGTACCCTTGAAAAATGAAGGCTAAAGACGTACTTTAAAAAAAACTGACAGAATTTATCACCATCAAACCTACATAAGAGAAATACTAAAGGGATTCTTCATGATCCTAGATGAAAGCACAAAAATACAGGCAGAAATAAAGAGCAACAGAAAATGTAAAAATAGGGTAAATTCAGGTGAACACTGAATGAACAATAATAATAAAATCATGCGTGATTAAAAATATGTGTACATGATAAAGTTTTGTGAAGTCCTTAAATTGTAATTTGTTGAAAATGTACTCATTTATTTGCTTAATACTCTGAAAGCATTTTATTACACAAATTATATTCAGAAAAATAGTTTCTAACAGTGTAATCATCTAAAAATAAGGCATCCCCAAAATACATAAACTATAGAAAAATTTTTTTAAAAGAATTTAAATAGAGACTCATTTAAAAGGAACTCTAATAAGTCAAAGATGCATGCTGTAATCTCTAGGTAACCATTAAAAGAACAATAAAATAAATATAATTAACAAGATATTAGAGAGGGAGATAGAATAAGAGCTATTTGATTAACCTCAAATGTATTAAGAATAAAGAATAAAAAGAAAAAAAGATAAACAAAACAATAAGATGGTATATTTGAATGCAATATGTCATTAATTAAATTAAATGTGAATGGATTAAATATTCCAATTAAAAATAAATATTATCAGAATTAATAAAAACAAAACACAATTATATTTTGCTTATCTGAAATACATCATAAATATAAAGCTATAGATAGTTGAAAGGGAAAGGATGAAAAAGAGAGACTATGAAAACAATAACCAAAAAGGGAAAAAAAGAATAGCTGAGGTAACATCTGATAAAGACAGACTTTAAGGTAAGATGTTGCTACAACAGCCTTCTAACTAGTCTCTTTTACTAAAGTTTTGATCCCTCTAATCAAATCTTCAACCATGGCTGAAGTTGTTTGTCTAGAGCACTAGCCTGATTTAATTATATTCCCTACTAGAGGCCCGGTGCACAAAATTTGTGCACAGGTGGGGTTCCTAGGCCTGGCCAGCAATCAGGGCCGATCAGGGCCAGGCCGATCAGGGCTGGGCCAGAGACGAGGTGATGGTCACCGGGCTGGGTGTGGAAGGAACGGATGCTGGATGCTGACGCAGCCATTGTCAGCACTCCACCACCGCATAGCTCCCCGCCTCCCCCCATCCTCCTTCTCTCGCCGCCGCGCCACCACCATGGTGGGCGGGCAGCCTGCTGGCCGGGGGGAGGGACAGGACACAGGAGTTTGACTGCCAGCCCCAAGAGGGAGCCAGCCCTCAGCCCCCCGGGAAAGGGGCTGTGTCCACCACCACCCACCCCTGGTTCCCCATCCCAGCCCAGGGACTGAGGGGAGGGACTGCAGGAGGTTGGCCAGCTGGGGAAGGTTGGCTATGGGAGTGCACTGACCACCAGGGGGCAGCTCCTGCATTGAGTGTCTACTCCCTGGTGGTCAGTGCGTGTCATAGTGACTGGTTGTTCTGGTTGCTTAGGCTTTTATATATATAGATTAAATCCCTTCACTGTTTCCCATTGTTCATAAAAAAAAAAAAATAGCTCCAGTCTTCTCCATCACCCTTGACTTCCTCTCCAGATTCACCTCTTAAAACTATCACTTTCCTCTGTCACTTTTTGCTATGGACTTTATCCATAGCAAAAATCTTCTAGACCAGACACTCTCTCTTTGAACTCCTCTTGACTTTATACCTATAACCCTGGACCCCAAAAGTTTAGCTACCTACAAGTAACAGATATTCTCTTTCTAAAGTTGCCATTTGGTCATTCTTAATTAATTCTCTTGTTTATTTGAACCATGAATGTCTGTGATAAAGAGCCTTTGAAAGAAAAACATGGCTGCTTTGATTTTCTTCTACAGGTCTTTATTTGAACAGGATGGGGTGGGACAATAATGTTTTAACTACAGCTAAAATTGGGGGAAGGGCATTGGAAAGTAGAAACAGAAAATCTGAGTTGGTAATTGGTGGAACTGAGACTCCATCTCTAGTACTGTGGACAAGTCCCAAATCTCTCTGAGCCTCAATCTCTTTTCGTATGAGGCTGTTCTGAGTATGTCAGTTAGCTTTATAAATGTTAATATATTTCATACAGCTAAGTTATTATTACAAATGAGCAGCCCTGGAGTACTCAGATGGTTTTGTGCTGCAATCAAAATGAAATTGGCATGAAGCACAAAAGTGGTATCCTCCCTACATTGTCTTTGCAACTCCATGCTTTCTCCTTGTCTTCCTAGACAGACTTATTTAGGTGCATTTGAGCCAATTCAACAATGAAGACTTGTTTTGTAGCATCCCTAGTGTATCTAGAAAACCCATAGCCATTGACTTAGCCTGTAACAGGTTCTTTTGACCAAACAAGCCAACATATTTTAAATAGAGAACCATAGAACCAATGTTTAAACCAATATAATAACCATTTTCATTTCTTTTAGTGTACTAGAATGGACTGGGTGGATAATGAGAGATGCAAGTGACCACAGGAATTCTTTGTAATCATTTGATAGTACCAGTGGTGGAAAAGACATTTATTTTTATGGATAGCTCTTTTCCCTTTTCAAAAGTGACAGCGACAATAATGCATTCAGCACTCTGGCTGAGAAAATTGATCCAGGGCTGCCAGCTTTTCAACACCAAGTGTGGCTATATGTCTTCAGGCTTTGTGTACCAGGTTCAGCTCCTATTTCAAGAGCCTTTCCATGTTGATAGTACCTTGTTACCTGAGCTACAAGGTACCTTTGCCCTGAGTGAGCGGTCTGTTCATTTGTCTATTGCTATAATTTCCCAGCAATCAGCAAGTCTCAACTCCCTCTCTAATGATGACTTCATATTTTATTTGCCAGGCAGCCAGGCAATATTTATCAATTTCCCTGCTGCTTGCTTTTAAGTGATCACCGATCTATAATTCCTCTTTAGTTTATCACTCAGGTCTGTTTTATAAGATGACTATTTATGAGGCAATATGAATGTTGGCTGGCCTTGGACAGTTACAGCAAAAGTTCATTTCAAGTGTCCCATTGTTATAAATATATTTTACTCTCCTCTCACCTCATCACAAAGTGGAAATAAATAGAACAATGAATTTTTCTTCATAGCTTTTTAGTTATGTGAGCTTGTCTTGTCTAGGCTTTCACCTCCCTATCAGCCTACATGTAAACTCTCAACTCATAAGACACCTAAGAAATAGCTACTGATTCTTTCTAAAATTCCAAACATGAGGGCAAAATACATTCAGTGGGTCTGACTCAAAAATGGATGAAATGTCTGTTGGGTATGTATTCAGATTCAAGAATTAAATTTCAGTGCTGTAAAAACAAACATTTATAAGATTTTTCAAATATTCTTCACCTTTTATTTCCAAATATAATTTGCATTTGCTAAGTTTCTTTTGTGTGTGTGTGTGTGTGTGTGTGTGTGTGTGTGTATAACATCTTGACATTTGAATCTCATGAGAGTCTATTAGGTGTTCCTTAATAAATTATTCTAAATCTCATTAATTTCTTATCTTCAAGGTGTTTCCTTTAATGAAAGAGCATTGAATTGTAAATCCTTCCAAGGTACTTATTAGGAGATGTTGCTTTATGACCTTTATGGCCATTATTTTGGCAGAACCATATGAAAATAAACTTAGCTCCTAGAGTGTTTAAACAGAAAGAATGTGCATGGGCTAACTTTCCATCTAAAATCATCCAAAAACATACTCTAAGGATAGAGAAGAGCCATTCTGTTTAGAAAGTCAATCTTTTTAATTTTGCTTTTTTTTTTTTTTCCGGGTAGACTAAACAAATAAGTTACCACAGGCACTGTGCATTTTTTTCTATTTCTTTCTCTTGGGATGAAATATGAAATAATCTACAAAGTAATTTGATCCAGCAATTAAAAACAAGGACATGAATTACAGTAACAACTGTCACATAGAAAGAATTAATTCCCTCATAACACTGCTTGATGGTACAGACCCTGGGTGATTACGAACAGATTGTAATTGGAAAAGCGCCAAACCAATTCAGGTATCTCCAAAACACAAGGGTAAGCCTCGACTTGCAAACAGAGAACATTTTTTACTACCCACAGGAGTATCTTTTTGCATTTGGCGCTCAGATGTTTATCTAGCGATTACTCAGTGCACCCAGCAATGCAGCCATTCTAAGGGATTGCACATGGCAATGCCCGCTGATCCTCGCTTCTGAGAGTTAGCACATCATTTATGGAAAGCAGACCTTCTGGAGGCTGTGTTTCCAGAAATGATGTCCCCCTGAGTATGGATTATTGGCTGCTTGTGTTTAGTGGTGCAGTATGTCATTCTGAATAATGGACATTAGCTGGCTGGGTGTCATTGGGCAAAGCAGGTGGAGGGCATTGGTGCCTGCTGCTTATTGGTAGAAGTTTCATTTTACCAAACGGCATGCAGACTTTATGACCCTTTCTGATACTTGATCGCTTCTGGTCTAAGGCAAAGCACTGTATTGAAGAAAACTGTTTATATGTATTGTGGAGAGACTTAATTTGGGGAACATACAGGGTGCTTTCCCCTGTTTACAAAAAGTAGCCCATAATAATTTGTTTACTGATAGCAGAAGATGAAGAAGAAAACAAAAGTCCTCCATAATTAATCTACCCACGGGCAACCACCATTAACATGTCAGTGTATTTTTTTTATAGTCTTTTTCACATTTTTTGAAGTTGGGATTATTCTTATTATACAATTTTATATCCTGTTTTGTTTTATTCTGTTTGCTTAAAATTTGTCAAATGTATTTTACCATATCATTGAAAATTTTTCTGACACACAGTTTATAACAGCTGCATCAGGCTATCTTTTAGATGTACCAGAATTTAGTTAAAACAGGCTCCTGATGTTGTTTTCATTTTTAACCACATATTTGTACATAAATCTTTGTCTATATTCTTCTCTTTTCCTTTAGATGATTCTCTAAATGGGGAGCCAGTGGGTCAAAGGCTGTGAGCATTTTTTGCACATTTCTTCCTCTTTTTAAAGATACTTTTATTCTCTTTTCTGACTTCAGTACAACACATTGCAAAAACAAAGAAACAAACAAAAACCCCTGACATTTAAAGAAGAAAACAAAATTACCACTGTTTGTCTTTGCCTACACACACAATTCTTTTTTTCTTTCCTTCTTTCTTTTCTCCCTTCCATCATTCCTTTCTTCCTTCCCTTCTTTGTAAGGAGAAGAATGAAATCATTCTATTTTAAAATGTTTTTGTAATTTGCTTTTTTTCTCACCTTGAAATATACAGTAGATACACAAAAAACCCCATAACTTTTTTAAGGCTTTTGTTATATGTCAAACTGATGTCCAGAAAGGCCCCATCCATGCCCAGCCTCATCAACGGACATTAAGTACCCATCTCATTAAATTAGCGCCATTACCAATTACTGCTTCCATTATAATCTTTGCTATTTATGGTAACTTACTATAACTTTATATCCATTTGCACATTTGTGAAGTTAAATGTTTTTTTCACTTTGGACCAAATTCCCTCTTTTCTAATTTGTCTGTTTCCTTTGCCCATTTACTTGCTGCTGTCTTCTTTCCATATTAGTTTGTATGAGCTTTTGATATAATAAGTAGTTTTGAGCTTGTTTTTCATCGTGGCAAAGGCTTTTTCTTATTTATTTTCAGTCCCTTAATGTTATTTATTTTAAATTGGATTTTTAAAAAATTACTCAAACTTCTTTTCTTTCCCTGTGTTACTTTTCTTCTGATTTCAAATGTAGACAATCCGTTCCCATACAGTGAACAGGTTAATACTCACCTTTGGTTTTCACTTTATGGTTTTTATTTTAATCTACCTGGGACATTTCATGGAATATGGAAGAAGATTAGGATCTACCTAAAATTCTGTTTCCAAATATTCAACCTTTCCTGACAAATTATTATAGCTCTTTTAGCACATGCAAAGTTTTTACAATTACAAAGGTTTGTTCTGAATTCTGTTTCCCTCTTAGACTACAAGTTTCATGCAGGCAAGCAGATATATTGCAATCACCTCACCTCATGCCTATTATATTCGGCTCTCTGTTTTGCCTTAAGAAACTTGGGAGAACAAAGGAGAATTGATATTCTTGCAGAGAATTGAAAGCCCAGCTCATGCTGAATTTTCCAGACTTTATCATCCTACCCCTAAAATGCTGCAATCGAAATAAAATATTGTAAATCGTGCCTTAAAGACAAGAGGATAGGAAGAAATGTCAAATCTATGAAATGCAATTTGTATAGAAAGAAAGAAGTCTATTGAAATCTGGTTGAATTCTAGGTACATAATAATTTCCTAATGAATAACCAAGGCCCTTTAATTTTATGTTAAATGCTTAATCATGGGGTTTTAATTGTCCTTATTATGGTTTTAAAAGAAAATGTGAATGTTACATGTACTGGCCATGTAAACAATGGGGAGAATATATTTTAAGTTCAATTTCTCCAGAAAGAGAGGCTGCTTTGATTCATTCAGTTTTCAAAGCACAAACTGAACAGCATTATTTGCTTAAAGGTTTTGATTTCTCAAAACTTAAAGCTGTAAGGCAATCTTGAGTTTTTATTCTCTGATTCTCTCTTTCTTTTAGTGAAATATTAAAGGAACTACAGTACCATTAGTTGAATTTGTAGAGACAGGTCAGAGGGCTGAGAAGAAATTAGGAGCTTTATTTCCAAGGTACTTCCAAGGTGCGGGTGCCTGACTGTGTAAGAGGGCAGGGCTGAAGGGAGGTGGGAGTGGGGCAAGAATTTGTCCCAGAAAAGGTACAGTCAGAATTACCAGATTATGTCACAGAACTGTCTTGGGTGCTAATATGTAAAAAGGGAAAATTATAAGTGCTTAAGCCTGGGTCACAATATCATTTGGATCTAGCACATTCTGAAAATTCACAATTCACTTTTCTTGCTTATTATCCTAGAGTTAGCAGATTTCTTCTGAAATCACAACCAGCCATAAGTCAGTACTGCTAATGCCTTATGCTGATGTTATTAAAAACCCTAATTCATAGTTTGGATAACCTACCAAATACTGCTGGTATTAATGCAGAGAGGGAAAAATTTGGACTCAAATTTCCTACATCATGGAAATTCAAAACAAAAGCAATATTGCTGCCAATCAAATCGTCAAAGCCATTTCGATTCAAAGACCAGATTTCCTGGTTTAAAAATTGCAGTCTGGCTTTGGAGGATGCAGAGCTACGTGAAACAAACGTTATTGAACACTTACAAGTTCTAGTATAGCCACTCGAGGTTTTCCATGGTGGCTTCTGGAGCTGCGGTCACCCCTGAAGTGTATGAAGCTGTGTGTCTGTTGCCTATTATTGGGACACATTTGCCTTCACTGAACATTACAAAGCTTTGAAAAATATGCATCTGAATGACACTGCAGGTATATTATCATAATATTTATCAGCATTACTAACTCTCTCCGATGAATAAGTATACCTATAACATGGATAAAAGACACTGTAAAAGATATCATACTTTTAGGCACAAGCTTTGGGCAGTATCCATTTGAAAATCAGAATAGACAAAAGGTGCTCATTCCTGTTTAAAATCTGGATGCCGCACCCCCCAAACAGCAATGACAGAAAATACTAAATAATTCTTTATATGTTGCAAAATAGGTGGGGGGGGGGGTTGGGGGGAGAGTTGGACAAAGAGCAAATTTTTCTTAAATAACGACATCCTTTTCAACTAAGTTTTCCTTGGAGCCAGACTTAAGGATGGTCTGCGGCTGAAGGAAGCCTGTCAGTATCTGTTTGCAGTAATAAAAATCTCCCTGCGTCTGACTTACATCCCCTTTGTTCCTGTGAGGTGAGTTCATTCGGGGCTTCCCTGGGGCCATCAGTGTCCAGGCTCCGTGGCAGTGCTCCCGGAGAGGCGGAGATGGTCTAGCTGGATCTTCAGAGCATCTTTAAAATATAGATGACAAGAGAGCCGCTGACTACAGAGTGCAGCGATGTGGTGCTGGGAGAACACTGCTCTGCCACTACATTAATTCATCTCGCACTATTTTCTGTTCTCATTATCATTTTATCTCAGGAATTAATACATTCTGCCATTTTCTATTCTGGTGACAATCGAGAGAAATCCGTGAGGCTGAATACATTTTATACCACTTTGTTCACTTATAATGTTAAGATGTTTTCACAAATGGATCAGTTTAATGCTACTTCCCCTACTTTACCTGGAGAAGAAGAACTTAAGCAGTTCGAAAACTTCATCCAGCATTGTTGGGAATGCCTGACTAGTACCAAAATTGGTTAAAGGGGAGAAAGCAAGAATATAGTTTTATTTGTCTCTGTTTGGGCTCTTGATTTTAAAGATACTTTGACCTCCCAGAAATTTTAAAGAGAACAATAATTTTAAAAATAAGTGAGGTAGTATTAGTTGTGTGACAAACGCCTCCAGAAAGAAAAAATTCTCATCATGAGTCACTCTTCCTTCTAAGTAAAGCAAATAGATATCCCTCCATTACAATTACATATTTTTAAAGCCTAACAGTTGAAAATAAACAGAAAGTCTAACAAAGATTCAAATTTAGGAAAAATGTAAAAATACTCTCTCAATATTGCAGTTACCAAATGACTAAGCCTTTCTGAAGAATCAAATTCACTTACTCACCAAAATCAAACTGGTAAATGTGCCTTTTTGTGTGGGGTTGTGGGGCTGGGCTGGGGTGGTGCTCAAATAATAGGAAACCACACAGGTTTAGCTAATACGACAATTTTTTTTTGTTAAATTAAGGGACTAGTTCTTATTTTAACAGAAAGTCCAACTATAATAATGACCACAAACTGTGCTTCAAACACAAGACAAAATTAATGATTTGCCAGGGGAAGATATGCAGGCTGAATACCATTAGAATGAAAAATACCATCTGAAGCTATTTTCACCTGCTGTCGCTCCCCATCCCAAATGCTCTAGACCAGTGGTTCTCAACCTTCCAAATGCCGCAACTCTTTAATACAGTTCCTCATGTTGTGGTGACCCCCAACCATAAAATTATTTTCGTTACTACCTCATAACTGTAATTTTGCTACTGTTATGAGTCATAATGTAAATATCTGACATGCAGGATGTATTTTCATTGTTACAAATTGAACATAATTAAAGTGTAGTGATTAATCACAAAAACAATATGTAATTATATGTGTTTTACGATGGTCTTAGGCGACCCCTGTGAAAGGGTCATTCGACCCCCAAAGGGGTCGCGACCCACAGGTTGAGAACCTCTGCTCTAGACCCTTCCATAGTCGCTCATCTGCTTGACTCTTTTTTTCAACAACACACATTTGTGACATGAATTGGGGTGCATTCTATGTCTGAGAAACAAAATAAAGTTTCTTGACTTACGTATCTCAAATCAAATTAGCTGATTTAGCCACAGACAAAATAGTCAAGTAAAAGCTCTTATCCTTCCTAGGTAGTCCATTACCTTCCCCGTTGTCCTCCATGGCTATTGCAGATTTTAAGACCTCCTTTCTTTCTGGTTTCTCCCTATTCTCTTTTTTTTAAAAAAAAAACACCCATAACTTCTCTTTGCAGAAAAAAAATATAATCCTAGGACTCCCCTGTCCTACTCTCTGCCACAAACGCATCTATATCTACTCCTTTCTTTTCTTCCCTCCTACCAATCAGGAGATGGGTGAGGGGCTCCTTCTCACCTCTGGTGCTCCCCAGTCCACTTGGTCACAGTCTCAACCACTCAGCCACCTCCAGGACCTCACTCTGTCAGTTCCTGACTCTCCTCTCTGTACATTCAACCTCCCTTCTGCTACATAGGCTGGACCCCTAAGGATACACACAACCTCAAGCCTCTCAGTTCCTTAAAGTATAAAAATTAAAACATGTCTCAACATTTAAAACCCCAGTACCACTCAAATTACCTCCCTATTTCTTATTTCCCTTCACAGCCAAACTTCCTCTCCTCCCACTAATTTCTAACACTTCTCCACGTGGCTTCTGCTCGGTAGGCCACGGACACTGATTTTCTGGCCCTAGAGCCCTAATGGCCTCAGTGTTGACATATCTAATGGACATGCTTCGTCCTTATCTTACTCCTCTGAAGCACTGACACTGTAGACTACTTATTCCTGCTTGAAATTGTTTCTTTTGCTTCAGAGACACTGGACTCTAAATTTTTGGCTCTCATATGGTTGCTCCTTCTATCTCTTTCATTGGTTCTTTTGCTCTCCCCTAAAATACTGCTGTGTCCCAGGGTTCCATTGTCATCTGAATGTCTTCGCTTTTATGTGTTTTATGGGTGAACTTGCTCAAATCTATGGCCTCTCTATTTCTTGTATCCAAATCCAAGGCTTTCCTCCAGCCTTGCCTGCCAACCCCTGACTCACTCCCTTCTGTGTAACTCTTTGTGTATCTTGGGATCAGTGTGGCTACTGTCACTGACATCACCACCTGTTCCTGAAGTCCCAGTCAGAGCCACCCTGGCTGATGTGTGGAGGGTAAGATATGGGCCCTCATGTCACTTGTGCACAGCTCTCCAAGTGATGATTTCACTTTTCACAACTGGGCAGTTAAAATAAAAACAAATCTGAATGACTCAATTTCTGCAATTTCTCAAGCACTTGTATTGGAACATATTGGAAATTACCCAATTGTGTCAGGCTGTCTTACAAATAACCTAAAAATTCATGAGATCACCAAGTATGTTACCACACCATAGGACCCACCCCACCCCCACTCAAACATGAAGTCTCTGGTTCTAGGATTTGTGAACACTGCTAGAACTTCCCATTGGTTAGAGTTAACTGGGTGACGCTGGAACAAGAAGGTGAGATAGAATCAGGGGATCGTTCCGAAGATGAGAAAATGATTAGCATAGCAGTGATCTTTCTTAAGAGCTTTCTAGTAAGACTCGTTTTGCCTGTCAGGAGAGCAAAGAATTAAACATCTTACAATCAACTCTCTAGACACTTGACATCCATTTTATACTTAGGGAAGATTTCAACCAGCTACAAGTATATAATTTAAAAATTCAGCTTATTCAGCAGTGTGAACAGGGAGAAGGTAATTGCATGTCACCAATTTAGAAGCATCAATCGGAAGAGAAGTTATCCAAGATTCCTCATGGCATTTAGCATAAGGTTAAAGTGAAGGAAACATCTTTTATAAATATGTGAAGAAAGAGGCTAGTTTATATTTAGTTGCCCGTCTTATTCTAAAGCTACACCATTGTTGCTATTTGAAGCTTAAATGCAACCTACAATAAAGAGGAAAATGAACAAACCGTGCGTCTAAAATGTTCAACCAAAGTCGATTTTAAAAACGCTCCAACAGGGCCTCTTCTGAAGAGACAGCTTTGACTTCTTGTGATCGGGATGAGGGAGTTTTAAAATACACCCAGCATCTGAAGAACTCAGACTCAATGATACCCTTCAAAGCAGAGCCTTGATTCTCATTGGAAGTGGAGTAGCTGATTTGCCATTCCCTCTTCTGTGGACTGAACACAGATGGGACTTTAATCAAACATAATTTGAAATGGCACCTGCTATTAAAACGTTACTCTGTGTGAAAAGCAAGACTTTGTGACTGAACATAGGACTAGACATTTCCAAGCTTTCCATTCGTTTCCTTTAAATTTCCCAAACACGTTTTCAACAGCCTGGGAGAAGAACAGTCCTTAGCTGCTCAGGGACCACCTTCAGCAGCACAGGCGAAGCAGTTCACTCTCCCATCTCATTCAATCCCTGCTCTCGGCTGCGTGCGTGACAATTAACTCTAATTGTAATGGCAGCCAGCGTGATGGAGACTCTGGGCTGTTAGGGACGGAGTTGAAACCACTATACATTCATTTCCCCAAAGACTGTGGACCTTCAGGGGGTAATGACTTTGTGTCATTATATCCACAGCCAAAATTCAGCTGATAGACTAAAGGTTAACAGTTCTGTTTCCCATTACCCAGCAGCCCAGGCTGGTAGTTCCTATCCATGCTGCGATCGCCTCCATTAAGTTCTTTGTCAAATTTCTTACTATTTGAAGGTTCGGGCATTTTTTTTTCCAGCAAAGTAAGTTTTAGAAAGGGTGAAAAAACGGGGAGGGTATATTAGACAAGGCTGAAAGAAAGTATAACACATTTTGATATATTTAAATGAGAAAAAGAAAAACATAAATATATGACAGCTCCAGGCAGAAAAAAAAAAAAAAGACTACCTTCTTATGTTTTCCTACTCTATATTACAGCTTATGTGAGTAACTAGAAAGACTGTAACATATTTCTTTTGTATTTCATCATGTAACCAAACTTATGACAGTATTATGAAAAACAGGTATAAACAGATTATTTATTTAAACCTAACCACTCAGTTATAGTCTAAGGATTACTTTAGAAAGTTGGTAAATGAGTCCTTGGGCCAAGAGAAAGTGCCCATCCGACTCATTTTTCCCCTCCCCCATCAAACTCATTTCCAAACCCTGTTGAGTTTCACCCAGCCAGGCTCCAAGTGTCCAGATTCTTTCAGACTCCGACTGTGTGCTGTTGTATTGGTTTTATTTAATTCAGGCCTGTATTGCTGCTCATCTCCAGTGAGAAGAACACCAACATAGGAAATGAGGTTAAGCAAAGTGGTGGCTGGGAATTTGTTAAAAATAAAAGAAAAATTGGTCTCCAAGCGGGAGAACAAACATTCTAAGCTACCTGGACTATTACAAACAGAATCTCTGGTAACCTCACAGTGCCTGGACTAAGGGGTGATAACAAAGGTAGACACACACACCCCGATAGCTTGAACAGAATCATGGATTGTGTCTGGCAGGCCCACTAACAGCAAACAGGTCTTTACAACACACATCGAGGTACTGGGGAGAGCCTGGAAGGCCTGGTTTCCTTGCCTGCTCCCTTTACTCTTTTCTGCCTTACATTTGTGTGTCTCTGATTTCAGTCCTATGGAGGCAACTCTAAAGCTATTGAAAGAAGAGTGACATGCCAGCCACAACCACAACCAGCTTTACTTAAACCCGTGGCTTCATAAGGAGAAGGTAGGGAAAAAGGAAAAGAGAGAAAGAAAAAGAGGTAGAGAGCATGCAGATGGTAGGAAGTCAACTTGAAAGTTTCTATATAGGAGGTATTGATTCTACATCAACAAGGCAAACACGAACTTTAGAGGGGACCTAGGCTTGAGTCAATCATGACTAATAATCTCTGAACAGGGTGATGCAGTCGGGCCTGTACTTTAACAAGGCTTAGACTAAACAATGGGGACTATGTGTCCTCTTCCATGTTTATTACATTCCTTTTGTAAAAATCTCCATAACATATTTAAAAATCGTCGTATGCATTCCAGTTTATATTGTATCATTTCCATGAGTGCAACTGCTCACATACTGGCAAGAAAATATGAATGGTCACTGTGACCGCATACTTGGTATCATACCAAATATGTTATTTGTCTTATCTCAGTTTATTTTCACAACAACTCCATGCGTAAAGGTCCTCTTGGGATGCTTATTTATGAAATACCACACAGTCCTCTCATTTCACCGACGAGAAAACTGACGATGACTTGCTCGAGGTCACATAGCTAATAAGAGGCAGAGATGGGACTCAAACCTAAGATTTCTGGCACCAAAACTATTTTCTTACTTCTTACCCCATACTGCTCTCAGAGCAAATTCAAGGCCTCAGATTGCTCCATCAGTTTAATGAAGAGACTAGAGGATACTATCGCCTAGTTCTGATCTGCTAAATAAAGCCCTGCTCTCTCAGCAGGGGAAGGAGAGCTCCTGAGCCCTTCTCCATCAGCTCGCTAAATCCTTGGCAACTCTACTGCAAAGGCTGGAACAGCAGCAGACAGCTCTGATCTCCATTCATAAGAGTTCAAGATCTCAATCTTTAGGTTAGAGCTCCCTGTATGTTTATTAAATAAACAGATCCATGAATTCCTCCTGTATGTAGTGATTCTTAGAATGTCTATTCTCATATCTCAAAAAAAGAACCCCTCCCTAGATTCTGTATGCCAGCTACAAGTATTTTCTTGCCTCTTCTTACAGCAAACTCTTCATGAGTGGCCTGCACTTGCTGCCACCATTCCTCATCTCCCATTCTTCCTCAACCTACTCCAATTGGGCTTTTGCCCAATCAAACCACAGAAACCCCTCTTGCCCAGATCACCCACATACTCCATAATGTTCAGCATGATAGAGAAAAATAGGTGGAAAATAGGAACCTACAGATTAAAACAACAATTTATGAAATATCTTCATTGAAACTCTTAAGCTGATTATAGAAGGCAATACATCATTAAACAGATATGCATTGTGTTCTATAAACCATCTTATAACTACAAGAGTTTCTTTGCCTTATTCCACTAGTATTTATTATGTTCAAGAAAATTGGTGTGGTTTAAATCTTATTTAAACAAATGCACCTCCAATCTCACTATTGCCACTATCACTCTCACATATACTGAGATTATAGTAAATTTGCTGAGGCTTCCTGAACTAATAAGATGCCAGTATAGCAATGGCCACAGGAGCTTATCTAAATTGCCTTGTCTACTCATGCTCAGATAGGAAAACAGGTTGGAGGGTGAATGATTCACTGAAGATTACGCAGCTGGTATTGGTAGACCTGGGACTAGAAGCCAAGTCTCTGAACTCAAGTTGGAGTCTTTATGTAATACTGTGGTCCTTTGGTGTATTTTGAAACAGGAGTGGATTTGGCATGAGGAGATGTGCCTTTTATTAGTCAGTGATAACAAGACAAGACAAGACTAAAAAAAGAATGTGAATCTCTCTAACCCACCTATTCCCAACCCAGTATATGTTTTGGCCTCTTGGGAAGAGATCCAAGTAATTTGTTAGATATGTTACCTACGGTAATTGGGTTTGCAAATGTTTTACCATTTTCAAAATTAGTTCAACTCAAGGTTATACCATTAATAACATTGCTCAGTTGCATCCCGATATACTCTCTTGATTAGTAAGCAAATAAATGGCAGGTGGAGTAAAAGCTAGAGCACCGGGAAATCGACCTGATATGCAGCTTGTCTTAGCAATGCTGCACCTTTCATCTGTGTTCGCCAGTGGGGATGGGAATGTCCGCTTGTGAATATTACCATAATGTTCTGCAAAGCAGTGGCTTCATGATGGCCAAGAGGCAGCTCAGATGTTCCTTCTGAGACATTCTCACACTGCTTTGCTTTCTCGCTATTAAATACCCTAAATATGAGGCAGAAATTTCTTTAGAACAGGAAAGTTTGGAAACAAACCTTTGGTTGGAGGACCAGTAAGTGACATAGCTCTTTAACCAAATCCCATTCCATCTGGTCATGAGCCAGATGAGCCAGCTACTGGCAGGATGGACCATACTGGAGAGATGAAAAGATGCTCCCTTTAGACCTAAGAGATTGGTTTTATTAGGAACCCTGAACTTTTTCTACTCTTTTAAAACATAGTACCACACTTAAAATGGGGTTTTCCCATGTATCCTTAACCAAAATCTTGTTTTAGGTTCTGAAATTAGCAACAAGGGGGTTGGGGGGACAGCTAACCTCCTCCATTCCCTGAAGACCAGACCAGCAGTTATGCCTATTTTCAGACATAAGGGAAATATGTGCCAAATCATTTGGCACATTTCATCTCAAAATGTGCCAAATTACCTATCTAGGTTAAACAGCCTTTTTAAAAGAAAGATAAATGTCCTACCAGACACATTTGCATGAACCCACAGTGCCATCCAGTGGCCCATTATGTTGATCACAAGTGTGCCAAGCTCCAATGGTCCCCCAAGGTATGGATCCAAGCTGACCACCCTTGCCTTGTCAGTGACTCCTGTGGTTCCCAGGGCCTTTGGGAATTGGGAAGGGGCGATGCATGAATTTAAAACGAGCTTGGTTGAAGGAGAGTTGGTGTCAAGGTTTGGATGTCACATCTATGGTGTCCTGAGTGGATGTAAGAGTTGCCTGTAGGATTTTCCAACTAACAAACATCCATGAACCTTCTACCATTAACTCAACGCCAAGAGAAACCCATTAAAGACACCCGGATCTTTGTGTTCAGTGCCTAGGCTTCCTAACCTTGAGGGAACTGGGGCAGCAACCTACTTTATTTTACTCCCACTTAATCTTTTCGTTCCTTGCTTGTCTAATTTCTTAAAATGTCTTTTTTTAATAAGACACTGACTATCTCTTTTAAAAGGAGTCCTGGCCCACATACACTGGTGACAAGGCAGAAAAAAGAAAGAAAGATAGAAAGTGAAGGTGAAGATGGACTTGATTCTCTTCTATTCAGACAACTGAGTGGTCAAGCTCACACTACCTCTTCTAATGCCAGTCTACAAACTGTAGAACAACAGGGATTTTGAAAGGCAACTAGATAACAACAGCATATTATCATAAAGAGAGATTCCTTTTTAGATAGTAGCTGTGCAATGACAAAGCATGGAACTGGGCCAATCGAAAGAGCTGAGAAATCCTTTACATATCACCACCAGGTTGGCTCTGAAAGGTCAGAGCTCTCACTGGGAAACAAGAATCTGCATGGGAATTGCAAATCACCACAAATAGTTGATTCTTTTCCCATTGGCTTTCTCAGTGTACCTTGACAGAAACCTGTAATGTGGTTTAGCTTCAAAATCTCTGAACCTGTCAGACCAGATTTAGACATTTCAGTTTGTCATTTCTTCAGCTTTTCTAAAAGATCCTATGAAGAAATCATCAGCTCCTTCAATCAACAGGCTATTTTCTTCCCAAATAAATTAAATCCATTGAGTTCCAATCATGATAGACCTGGGTACATCATACTTACTGGGGCTATATCCTCCATTTTCCATTTGCTATTCCATCTTATTTGTTATCAATCCATTGTATAAAATAATCAAAAATAAAGGAAACTTAGAGATCATCAACTAGTCCAGTAGTCCCATTTTACAGGCATAAATTGAGGCCATTTCCCAGTTTGCATTTTCTAAGTGAGTACATGTTTTCCAACTATAATAAGAAGACATAATAGGAAAAGGTCAGTTACTTTTGCGTTTTTCACAATAAATAAATATCCTCAAATTTGGTTTCACCAAATAACATAATTGAAGAGTGTAGTGAAAAGATTAGAAAAATAGTAAAATTATATTTGCTTCCCCTCCTGCTACGTTTCAGGACAGGATATCAAATCTTCAGTGATACCATGGAATGACATTTCCATGTGTGCTTTGGAACCTGGAACTCTGGTGTCGTTAACATAGTTAGGCTGACTCATTTGGACTTTGAAGCCTTGTAGTGGGAATATTGCGGTTTTCTGGATTGTTCCATCTGAGATGGAGAAAGGCTTAAAAGACAAGTTTAGTAAACACAGTTTCTGATCAAAGACTTGGGAAAGGGGTATTATATGAATGCTTTCTGAGAAGCAGAACCTCAATTGGGAAGAGACATGGGAAAACTTACTTAAAGGAATCATGATTAGGCACCGGCTGCCAAGAATATCCTGCTTAGCAGATTGCAAGTGACTCCATATCGGAAGGTTTCCTGAAGCATCAGCACATGACAGAATAATTTGGGTTAGCTGAGATTCAGGAGAGGGCCCTTAAAGTGACAATTTAGAGTGTGTATTCTCTTTCAGAGTCTTGGGACACATCTTGTAAAAACAAAAATTCTTTGGTTACAGAGCATGAATATCCACTCTAACCAGCTAAAATTAAAAACCTAAAACAAACAAAAAACAAAACAGTAGGTCATTATTGATAGACCTCATCTAGCCATCACAGACACCCATGAACATAAAGTAAAGCCAGCTGGGCCTTTATAGGGCCTGAAACTTAGAACTTAAGAGTCAGGAACTGAGGTCCTAATATCCGCGCCCCCCCCCCCCCCCCGCACGCACACACTCCTTAATCACCACATCTATTGAAATCTACATCGGTAAACCAAAGATTCCACCCTTGTAGAATCTTGCATTCCAGCTTTCTTCTCTTTCTCTCCTACATTTCTTCACTGCCATCTACCCTCTGTTCCATTCTTCTCTTTACAAATGAACTTCTCTGGCTTATTCTTAGTCTCAGCTCCTCTAAACTTTAGCAGGGATTGACTTGGCCCCACTGTATTACACAATCCGCCTTTGATTCTCTGAGTGTACCAATTAAAAGTTTACAGTTAGCCAATCCATGGATTAGCTGGCTTTGGGTCAGAACTCATCTCTGATCCAGGTTGTGGGGTGCAGGCTAGGTTTCCCAAACTGATCTCTTGGTCTCAAGTCATTGATGGATGAAGTCATTGATGGGGTCATTGATGGACAAGGTTCCTAGGAAAGTGGACCATGGTTGAGGTGGACACCCCAAAATATATCTACTACTATATTATGTACTTTATTTCTATGAATTTATACAGACTTGCTCTGATAAATTTTAGAACATGTCTGACTACTAAATCTTCCTTTGCTATCATCAATTTTAAGATGATGGGGTCAATTTCTGCCAAAATTTCTATTATTTTCACATCACTGGCAATTCTTCTTTTTGGCCAGAATTGGGAATGAAATAGAAATTTTCCTTGTGCTTCCTCCAACTTCTACCCTATGAAACTCAACAAGACAAGTCTACAATTTACCAGATGCTCTGTTTTTAGCCAAATGACACCTTCAGTATATGTCCAACTAGCATAATGAGGTATTTCAGCAATCTTGTTTCTGTACCAAATTTCAGGAAAACAGTATCCATATTGTAGTCTGAGATTCTACACAACTATGCCCAATTTTAAGGCTATGGCTGTGGTGGATGACAATCATATTACTTTGAATTCTCCTTCCTCTTGTCACTGGCAAATGTTCTCTGCCAGGTCTCATCCTTAGGCTTATACACATCTTCCTACAATGCCCAATAGGGTTGCTTTGTGGATCAACCTATATAAATGTCATTTGATACATTCAATCCTTTAGGAACAGATAGGTAACAAATCCTATCTAATAATAGACAAACATGGTAATTAACCATACTTCCGCTACACTTCCCATTGGCTAATCAGCAGGATATGCAAATTAACTGCCAACAAAGATGGCGGCCAGCAGCCACACAGCTGAAGCGAACATGAGGCTTGCTTGCTCCAGTGATGGAGGAAGCCAAGGTTCCCCGCCTGCCGCGGCCCAGCTCTGAGCTCCAGAAGCAACAATGTTGCAATTATAGAAGCTAAACAAACCCCAGATACCTGCTTTTAGCCAGCCGGGGCCTCAGAGCTTAGAGTGCCAGTGATGGCAACAGAGTTTCAATTATAGAAGCTAAACAAACCCAGATACCTGCTTCCAGCCTGCAACGGCCTCAGAGTGGGAGCTGGTTCTCAGCTCCAGTGACAGCTATAGAAGGTAAATAAATCCCAGAATAAAAAAAAAAGGGGGGGGGGTGGGGGGGAAGAGGCTGGGAGCTTCAGTCACCTGCCAGCCTGAAAACGGCCCTCAGCCCTTCACCCAGGCTGACCAGGCACCCCAGTGGGGACCCCCACCCTGAAGGGAATGTGACCAGCTGCAAACAGCCATCAGCCCCTCACCCATGCTGGCCAGGAACCCAAGCGGGACCCCCACCTTGATCCAGATCACCCTTCAGGGAAAACCAGCCAGCCCCCACCCATGCACCAGGCCTCTATCCTATATAGTAAAAGGGTAATATGCAAACTGACCCTAACAGCAGAAAGACTTGGAATGACTGGTCACTATGACACACACTGACCACCAGGGGGCAGACGCTCAATGCAGGAGCTGCCCTCTGGTGGTCAGTGCGCTCTCACAGGGGGGAGCTCTGCTCAGCCACAAGCCAGGCTGATGGCTGCCAGTACAGCAGTGGTGGTGGGAGCCTCTCCTGCCTCCTCAGCAGTGCTAAGGATGTCTGACTGCAGCTTAGGTCTGCTCCCCGCTGGCAAATGGACATCCCCCAAGGGCTGCCGGGCTACCAGAGGGATGTCTGATTGCCATCTTAGGCGCAATTCCCCTGGGGAGCAGGCCTAAGCCAGCAAGTGGTCACCCCCGAGGGGTCCCAGACTGCGAGAGGGCACAGGCCAGGCTGAGGGACCCCCTACCCCCGAGTGCACAAATTTTTGTGCACCAGGCCTCTAGTATAATATAATAAGACCTTACTGATGATTTTGTATTTGTCAATGGTACTGCCCATTTTAACGGTTTTTCCCCCCTGGGCTCGTTATGTGTCATGTTAAATCTTTCCCAATGCCTTCTTGCTCCAGAGATTTTACATGGAGTCTTAAAGAATGTTACCTTGTAGCACTTAAGTGGTATGGCTAAAAATGGGTCAAATTGGGTGATGCACAATTTTGCATTTAGAACTATACAAAAAGTTAGGTAATGTGTTCAGACTTGGGATGCCATGCTTAGGAGAAACCTCTGTAAGCATCTTGCTGGGAATCAGAAGGATGAACTAGATTATCTGAAATTAAACTAGACCAGATTCAGTGAGCAGAATTACAGACAACTGGCATCAAGCTGCACAATATTAGGGGTCTCCAATTTCAACTTTACAAATAGACATGCCCAGACACTCACCATGACAATCACTTTGTCACATACTGGTACAGCTGTTATACAACTATCTGTTTCCTGGCAGAATAATTTTCTTCATCAAATCTGTCAACATGGGAAACCCACTGTTACTGACAGCAGCAGAACTTTCATGTGCAGGGAAAAGTATAGGGTCACTGGATGACCACTAACAGTTTGGGCAAGTTTAGGCCTTAGAAACAGATGATTCCTCCAGCTGATACTATTCTTGAACAGACAAGCCTCTAGAAGACGGTGATCTGAGAAGTGTCTTTTAAAAGGTACCTTCATCGGCCCTAGCCAGTTTGACTCAGTGGATAAAGCATTGGCCTACTGATCGAAGGGTCTAGGGTTCGATTCTGGTTAAGGGCACGTACTTTGTACTTTAGTTGCAGACTCCCCCTCCCCCTTCCCCCCCCCCCCCCCCCCCGGCTCGGGCCCTGTTCTGGGCTCATTCAGGAGGAAACCAATTGATGTGTTTCTCTCACATCGATGTTTCTCTCTGTCTTTCCCTCTCTTCCACTCTCTCTAAATATCAATGGGAAAATATCCTTGGATGAGGATTTAAAAAAAAAAACAACAAACTTAGCCAGATGGCCACATATAGAACTTAGGTAACCTATAAAATGTGGTCTTTTTTTATGGACAACCTTTTGCCTTGCTAAAATTCAAGAGAAGTCTGTTACTAAAAGAAGAAGGAAATAATCCATATGAGGGGATAATTAAGTGTCTTCTACATAGTATCCAAAGAGACATGGCAGTATGGTGAGTCTTATTTGGTGTGGTGTACAAGTAAAGTGTTCTAGGGTTGATATGGGGCTTCCTTCTAAATGACTCCCAGAATGTCACCAAGCAAATGCTTTCCTGAACCACCCAGTTCGCAAACAATGTTAGTATAGGAGATTCGACCATGGTTATACAGTACTTTGGAATTTACAAAATTATATCACAAACACTTCATCAACAACAGCAAAGTGGCCAATACGATTTTAATATAAAATCAACAGGCTCACATTGAAATGGGAGGGGCGGGAGCCAGCAGAGTGAGTGGATGTTGTGATGGAACCCATTCCAGGATAAAATCATTTAAAAGCCTTAGCTCTCTAGTGTTTGCTTCATACCTCGAATCTCATGCTTCCCCAGGAGATTTGCATTTGAAGCCCTTGGTCTTGGCTTTCAGTGTGAAATAAAGGTAGAGAACAAGGCTTTCAACTTTCTTCCATTGGTAGAGCAGTTTCAAGAAAGAAACCCAATAGGCCAAAAGAGAAAGCCCAATGAATAATGAAGGGCGAAGGGAAGCAGCGGCTGAGGAAAGAATCAATTTCATGCAAGATCCGAGTACAAGAAGGGGAAGTGCACAGCTAAAGATTGTGGATGCCAGAGAACATTTTTCCTTCTGGCTGCTTTCATCTTTCTTTGGTATTTTCATTCCTCTCCGTTCCACTTACATCCACTCTCCCTCACATTATGATTTCTATCTTTTCAGTAGATTTTGACTAATCTTACCTTGCATCTTTTATTTTTTTAATATATTTTTATTGATTTCAGAGAGGAAGGGAGAGGGAGATAGATAGATAGATAGATAGATAGATAGATAGATAGACAGACAGATACATCAATGATGAAAGAGAATCATTGATCGCCTGCCCCCTGCACGTCTCCTACTGGGATCGAGCCCTCAACCCGGGCATGTGCCCTTGACCAGAATCGAAACTGGGACCCTTCAGTCAGAAGGCTGACGCTCTATCCATTGAGCCAAACCAGCTAGGGCTTATCTTGCATCTTTTAAATGTCTCTCTATACAGGAGGCCCCTTCACAGCACTTCGTCTGTGCACATGTGTAAATCCTATGGCATCTCAAGAGGCAATGACTGAATTCATTCAATTAGAGTTGAGAAGACTGTGTCTCTCTTGAGAGCTTTTCAGGTCCCAGTGACAAAGCAAAGGAGCAATGGGTGTGATGAAATCCCTCCTTTGGTTCAACCACCAAGAGCCCTGGCCGGCCATTCCACAGAGCAATGCCTTTTCCACTCAGCTGACTGAAGACAGCCCCCAGGGCAATCTTGTAATTATACACAGCTCTGCTCTTACAAGGCGGTATGCAGATTGAGCTCATTTATCAACTCTTCACATATCTAGGATGATTATTTTAAATACAGTAACTTTTGCTACCTTAAAATAAAGGTGGATTGTTCTTCCAATGGATTCAATTTGGTCTGAATCAGGTTATGTCTGACTATACCACTCAGGCTCCAGGCAGAAATATTGCTTTTCACCAGCCTCTTCTTTCTCATTCTAGAGCACAGATATCGTTTGTTTCTAGTGTGTTCTCCTATGAACCACCATCCCGGCTCATCGTTTTAGCATTGGAATCCTTTGGACTATTCTCTCTCCTGAATTCCACGTGCACTGAAATAACGATGCTAACAAGAGGAATCAGCCCAGCCTTGTGGTTCCTCCACACCACACCCTGAGGCACTTAGCTGACACGTTCTTGGTGAAATCAGGGGGCTCCCTCACTGTGGGGAGACTCTGTCTAGCATGAAAACAATGGTGAGTGTCGCTGGAGAGGATGACTTCTCTCCTGTCAAGAAGCAATGGCATACTTCTTTGTATATTTTGATTCATTTATTTCACAACTCTGCACAAAGTTGCAAGAGAGAAAGGGAGAGGGAGAAAGGGAGGGACAGGCAGAGAGAGAGAGGAAAGGGGGAGGTCACAGAAAGATTAAATCTTATCAAAGGCCAATTTAAATTTGCTTCTGGGCATAAGACAGTTTCACAATGGAAAACTGTGATAGACATGGACAATGCTTCATCTCTGAAAGACTCGGACTGAGGGCCAGGGGCACCCACAGCAGAGAACTCCTGCATTCACCCTCCCTCTCCCCATAACTGCCACCCAGGTAACTGCGATGAATCTGAAGACAAAACTTGACTGGACCATTTACTTGCTCCTCTGCATCCAAGCTGCCCTGGGGCCAGGTGTTCTCTGACTTTTCTGAACCAACACATCTCATCAAACTGGCCTAATGGGCTGCAGACCCTCTCCTGAGACTGTCTAAAAGCAGATTACCTTCATACTCCTTTTGATTTTGATTCTAGATGAAATCCAGTTCAAGAAAACCTCATAATCAGCCTTTAAAGAGAGAAGCAAAGGAGATTTCACAAGAGGGCAACCAGCCAGCTGCATGAGGAGCAGAGGAGGAAAAGGAGAGGGGCTGGCCACGGCTTTGGTTGACGTTAAGTGACTTCTCAGGACTCTAGGGCCAAGGGACCACTTTCTTCACACAACCGCCGGTCCCTTGGCACCTTCCCTACAAGGTCTCTCTGGATTCCTACCTTCCTCCCCCCACTCTTGGAGGCTGGGACTGTTTGCTCTCACTCTCTCAGGGCACTGACTACTGGCAGATTTGCTACTAGGATATTATCTCCTCTTGACTGGAGTTCCTTGAGAGAAAGGATTACTTGGAAATCCTTACATGACTTGTCACTAAATATAAGTTAATGTAAACATAATATGCACATTTAAAAATTCATCTACATATGAATATGATGTATAATATACATCTTGCACTATGTCTGGAATGCAGTAAGGACTTAATAACTATTTGAAAAAAAGGAAGAATGGAAGGATAAATGAAAAATTTACTGAATCTGTTTCTAACTCCCTTACTTTTTGTTGTTGTTTTTGTTGATCCTCACCCGAGGATATTTTTCCATTGAATTTTAAAGCGAGTGTGGAAGGGAGAGAGAAACATCCAATGGTCGCCTGCCACACGCACCTCCACTGGGGCTAGGGATCAAGCCTGCAACCGAGGTATGTGCCCTTGACCGGAAATCAAATCTGGGACCCTTCAGTCCTTGGGCCGATGCTCCACCCACTGAGCAAAACCAGCTAGAGCTGACTGTCTTACTTTTTTTCTCATCCTATGAGCTTTTCTTTTTTCTTAAAGGAATAATTTACCAAAAAGGAAAAAAGGAAATTCTAAAATAAGGGACACATGACTTCTGACTTTCTCAGCTTGGCTGCTATAACAAAATACTATAGAGTGGTTGGCTTAATCACAGATATTTTCTCACAGTTCTGGATGCTGGAAGTCTGAGATCAGGGTGCCAGCATGGTTGGGTTCTGACAAGAGCTCTCTTCCTGACTTGGAGAGGGCCACCTTCTTGCTATGTGCTCACGGGCCTTTCCTTAGGCATGGCAGAGATCTCGAATGTCTCTTCCTCTCCTTATAAGGACACTGGTCCCATACTGGGGAGCCCACTCTCATGACCTTATCTAAACCTAATTATCTGCAAAGTCCCCTCCTGCTAATACCAGCTCATTGGGGTTAGGGTTTCAGCATATGATTTGGGGGAGACAAACATTTATTCCATGACAACTTCTCAACTAGCTTCCAACCAGACATGGGGGTTTCACTGCCACTCCTTGCTGCTCCTCCTGGGCTCCTCTCTAGCATTTGAGGAGCACAAATAGAATAAGCAGGGAGGGACTCGCTCACCTCCTTCCCACGCATGTTCTGTGCAGCAATTACCGTCTTGTGAGTATCTCTCCACTGGCACATTAGAAATTCAAAAAGATGCACCTCATCACTGACCTGAACAGAATTGTGGCAGCTGATAAGGCAACCAGCTATAGCATCTGCAGCTGGGGGCTGACTAGGGAAGGGCTGGGAGCTGCTCCCGCCTTCCCGCATCCCTGGGCACACAATTTGGTGGATTATTGACAATGCTGAGAGATGTGGACAGCATTTATTCTTTTTCAATTGCTGCTATAAAATGAACTTCATGCCATCTGCAAAATTAGGATTCAGAAGCAGCTCTGGATATTAAAATATTTGTGGCTGCTCCTGCTATTATATAAGATTTTACATTTTATGGGCTCCCTATGGGACTACACGTGTAAATTAAGATACATATTTAGAAAGCAGTAAATAAACTTCGGAAAACAGCAGTACAATTAATGAACAGACAGAAAATTGCATATGGGAGGAGAAATAATTTTTTTATGTGAGAGTCAGAAGCTAAATGGGCTTTAAACATTCTCCTGTCACTACCATTAAAACATTAATAGCAAACATGATATACTGAAATTCATAAGGAAGAGTTTTTTGAAACAAAATGAATAAGCAACTTCATGTATAACAGAGAGATCCAGCAGGTGATGTGTTTCTTCTCCCTTCCATCCCACTGGACTACAGAACGTGTCTAATTATGGTATTCTCTCCCACAGAGCAAACGTTTTGATCTAAAGAGTTATAAAGGAAACATTCCAAGGCCTTATTCTAATGCTACCAGTTTTCTAGCATAATTATGATCTGTGTCACTTTTTCTTTACCCCACTTTCCTACTGAAGACACAGTCACAGTACGATTCCAATGTGCCTTAACAAATCAGGGCCAGTCCCATCAGCACAAAATCCCGAGGCCGAGGGGTTGGACTCACAGGCCCTTCCCATCCAGGACCATCGCCCTTGTGAATGACTGGTGCTCACTCTGAGCAAGACTGGCTGTAGAGGAACAAGCCCCTGACTCTGGTAAGATTTCCAGGAAACTGCAGTTCTCACATTTCACACATCCCTCCTTCCACATGCCCTCAAAGATAACACCGAGGAAAGCTTGTCTCTCATCTTCTCTAGCAGGGAAATACTGCATCAGCCCATGCTTATTTATTGTGCCTGCGATCAGGTCCGATGCCTCAGAAGGAGTAGGTGTGACAATGTGATTCTGGCAGTGATCTGTCCCCATCCCACCTCCCCCAGGCTAGCCCTCAGCACCAAGGCTGGGGATGGACCGCATGGAAGGAGGGAAGCAGTGGGTGACAAAAGGTGAGTGTTTTCACTTTGTGGCTGCCCAGGACGAGGCCACCACTCATGCCCTCACTCCCTTCCCAAATCTCTTTCCTTCCAACTGCACTTCCACACCAGCTAGGCCTGGCCCGGGTGCTGGTCTCCTGTCTCTCCCAATTTGCCCTTGAAATGCTGCTTGTACTAAAGGTGGTTAGAGCCCCAGGAGGCCATTCCCTGAAGTATCACTGAACCGAAACGTAATCCAAAAGATAGAAAAGGTTTTGGTCTGATGCTTTATATTAGAACAAGAATCATCATGGTAATGGCTTGCCTTCTCTTTGATTCCTATCCTTCAATCATATCAAGCAATCTGTACACAAGTAATTAAGAAAACTCTCCTCTGTGGTAAATTACTAATTTAGCTCCCATTTTAAAAAGAGACAGAAAGAGGCTTAACGATTCTCCCCCGGGGAGACCTGAGTAGGTAGCAGAAGCATAGGGTATGCAGTGATTTGTGGCATGAGATCTCTCCTGGTCGTCTCTAATCCCCAATATTGGGCTCACAAAATTGCTTCAGAGCAGAGTTGGTCTTAAGTCTCTGGGGTGGTGTTGCTGTGTTCTATTCGAGAGCCGCCTGGTTCTGCTGCGGAGGCAGCTGCAGTCATAGCTGCTGGTGAATATTTCCTTACTCCCCTTTCATCACATGATGTATATCATTCCCCTCGCTGGCATTTCCAATCACCGAGAGCAGTAGAAGCACGGGATGAATCGGAGCACTGTAATTTTCCCCCTCATTGATTTGGGGGGAGGGAGCCAGAGGCTGGGGAGGGGAATGGGTAAGGTAGAATGCTCTTTCAAATCTCCCAACCACAGCACAATTCTGTTTCTTGTCCTCAGAACTGCTTATTCGAGCTCCCTCATGGCTCCATCCACCTGCCCTCTGCCCCTCACTTCACCAACCCGGGATGCCTCCTTCTCAGAAAAGCCAGAGTGGCCTGGTGACCAGGGCACAGGGCCTGGGCTCTGCCTCGCCTGAGCTGATCCCCTTCTGTTCACAAACTCTATAGCTTGTCAGAAAGAAGTTTTGGATTGGGGGTGGAATATGACGTGTGAATTAGAGTGGCATTATTTGATGCTGGTGGTCATTATTTGTAATTATCCTTTTCATGTTAGGATGCTGTGGATTGAGGCTGTTGTTACTGGAAGATATGTTATTGCATTTCTCTCTCATTCGTGTGAAATTTAAGCTGACAAAGAGGAAAAGGCAATTACTAGATTGCTTTTAAATGCATTTTTTTCACTCTGAGGCTGAACCAAGACTTGGGTAATATTAGGTAAAGCTATACAATTTCTTTGTGAAATAGACAGAACTTGGAGACGGAAGCCGGAATTTATAGTTGCTATTAAAATAGTTGCTGGGGTTCTTGAAGGTAACTATGAGTTGTGTTCTTAAATAACTTCAATAATTATAGCAGTAATTAGCACAGGTAGGCACACATGAAAGTACAACATGCAAGAAGATAAATATACTGGCAACCATATAAACAAAGCACTCTACAAACATAAACTGCTATATAAATGCTAATTAATTACGTAAGTAGGCATACAGGAGGGGATGGTTATTCATATTATGACAAAGATAAAGAGGCAGTGCATTCATTTGAGAACCAGGCTTCTCCCCTCCTCCCATCTCCTGCCTCCTGCAATGGTTGGCCCCTATTAGGGAGGGTGCGGACACTGCACCTCCACTGTCCAACCAGCTGCCACCAGCCACATGTGGCTCCTGAGCACTTCCAATGTTGCTAGCCCCAAATGAGATGTGCTTCAGGAGAGAAACAGACACCAGATTTTGAAGGCTTAATTTTTTTTTTTTTGGGGGGGGGGACGAGAGAATATATTAGTAGTTTTTTATATTGATTACAAATGGAAATGACAACATTTTAGATAACTTGAGTTAAAATATATTATTACAATTGATTTTACCTGTTTCTTATTACCCTTTTAGCATGACCCCTAGAAAACTTAAAAATATATCGGTGGTTCACATTTACTTTCTTTTTGGACTATGCCACTCTGGACTATTGCACCTGTTTGCAGGAGCTGAGAGGAAGCTACAGACAGGAGGGTACCGCTAGGCTCCCTGGGCCACAGTCTGTTGCTGTGGCTCTCCTAGCTGTGAAATATAAGTGAGATAGATGAGGTGGCTTCTCCATGTTGAGAAGGATGGTGGTGAATCAAGTCAACAGGCCACCTCATCACCCTGAGATGCCCACCTTTCGGGGCACCAAACATTTATTCAAATAAAGGAGCCTGAGGCAGGTGGGATACTGGGGCTATTTACCTGCAAAATGAAGAGGAAGCAAACCACATTGCTCCATTTTGGTAGGCAACTGTCTGCCAGCCAGACCTGTCAGCTAATTTTTCATGTGGGGAGAGGGGACTGGGGGCAAACATGAGGGGTAATGACCTGGGAGTGAGAAAGGGAAAGATTTGTTCAGTGTATCATCTGCAGTAGGTTACCTCAAAATTCACCACACACTGAGTTTGCAGGGCACCCATTTGTTGTGAATGAAGAGGACTTGCAAGAATTCATTCATAAGTTATATCACCTAGTACAGTGCTTAATTGTTGGGTAAATGTTGATAATTTGTGAGCTCTGGGTTAAGGTGCCATAGTCTTGGGTGGGTTATTTAAAGCACTCAAAATTCTTATTTGCATGTTATTTGCATAAACTTGCATATTAAGTTCAGAAGGCTATAACTCCAAGTATGCACAACTGAATTAAATTGATTAGCGCAACACCTTACAATTGTGTGCAAATCTAATATTCCAAGATTAATGCATATAATGATATAACAGATTTTTCAATCATCGAATCCCATGCCAACCCAGAAACCATGAATACACAAGCCTGCATAGAACCAGCAATACACACCCTCCTTTTTTTATATCCTTGCCCCAGGATATGTTTTTATCAGGGAGAGAGAGGGGGAGACTGAAATGCTTCTCCACTTCCTTATGTATGTTTTGGCCTATGGGGACATTGCTCTAACCAACTTGGCCAAGAGGATGTTTTAAATGTCCCACCTTTCTTAGAAGTGTTTATCTTTCAAAACATTTAGTTCTCACCTGGTCCAACCTTACCCTGACTCTTATTGACCAATGAGGGATCTCAGACCCAGAGAGGAAACAGGGCTGACCCAGCACTGGAAAACATTCCCTGGCCAGGCCCGCTCCTCACAGTGGTGGTGCCTGGCCTTGAGTACTGGAGGAAGCTAATGATGTACTATAGGACTGGGCATCTAAATGCCACAGGGCTAACTGGTAAGTGGTAAATAGAGTCTATCCCTCTCTCTTGCCAAGCATACCTTCCTAACAGCCAGTGGGCCAGATTCCACACTAGAATCCTGGGATTTCTTGGGGTACCCAGAATGACTCAGAAGGGAGATATGAGCTCAGGAGAGTCAGGTGTCATTGTCCCCACAGCTTCCTCTCTGGTGGCAGAGACACAGCCCAAAAGAATGTTAGAGCTGGGTCCTTTAAAGCACTACCCTGGCAGGGCACCTCCTGCTGGCATTAAAGGGAAATTCTTCTCCAGGCTTATCTCCCAGTCCTGTATATTCTTTCCATGTTACAACACTTCTTTCTGCACAATTTAATGTTTCCTTAACCTTATGTTACCCTGATAACAATTATTATTCTTGACAAGGGAAGGAGTTCTTTGGACTCAGGAAATAGCAAATAGTGTTGAAGTGCTAATTTCCTTGGTGCATTATTATGTCATTGCTTTTCCTCTGTCACACTACAAACATACATACACACACATGCACTAAGATACACACACACACACACACACACACACACACACCTGGACAACCCTATGATTCAGGAATCCTCCACGAGGCACACTAATCACTCCCTTTCCTGTCATTTGTTTGGTTTTGAATCGCTAGAATGATGCTGATTTGCATGTCATTTTCCTAAATTTGCATAGCACATGTAAGAGGCCCTCTCTGTTCAGGATCCCATACTGCTGTGGAAATGTGGCCAGCTTTCCCTTGTTGCAAAGGAACACAAAAGAAAGCTGTATTTCCTCAAACATTTATTACAATGAAGCTTTTAAATGCTAGAGAACATAGGATTTTGTTTTAATTAAGTGCAGCAGGAGGAATGATTATAAAGCCATCCTTTCTTATTGTGGTCTTATTGAGCTGCTGGGAAACATGAGAGCAGGGGACCAAGGGAAGTGCAGAATGCCTGCATTGGACCCAGCTGGCGTGGCTCAGGGGTTGAGCATCGACCTATGAACCAGGAGTTGATGATTCGATTCCTGGTTGGAGCACATGCCCAGGTTGCAGGCTCAGTCTCCAGTGTGGAGCATGCAGGAGGCAGCTGGTCAATGATTCTCTCTCATCATTGATGTTTCTACCTCTCTCTCCCTATCCCTTCCTCTCTGAAATCAATAAAAATATTTTTTTAAGAAAAGAATGTCCTGCATTGGGAAGGAAGTTTTTAAATGATCCACCTGGGACAGTGGCTAGAGATCCTTCAGGATGTCTGTCCTCAGAGCCTCTGAAGTCCTGCTCTCCCATGGTTTGCACATCAGGACTCCCAAGATAAGGGGCCTCATCGCTGGAAACCCCTGCCTACCTGGCTTGGCTTCATGCTCCCTGCCCTTAATGCTCCTTGTCAGGCTTCATTTTTGGAATAATGATTACTCTGTATATGAATGACCACCTGATCCTAGTCACCCAAAAGAATTAAGGAAAAAAATTTTTTTATCAGCCCTGTATATAAATATGCATATGCTTGGGTTGTAGGCTCAATTCCCCATAGGAGGTGTGCAGGAGGCAGAGTATCAATGATTCTCATCATTGATGTTTCTATCTCTCTCTCCCTCTCCCTTCCTCTCTCTCTAGAAATCAATAAAACATATTTTTAAAATAAATAAATAAAGACCTTCCTCTGGGCCAGTGCTCAGGGAGCTAACATGCATGAGGTCAGGAATCATGGGCTTCTTTCCTGGAGAGGAGTGGGCAGACCTCCAACCCACCTGGGGCTTGGCCTGACTTGGGCAACTCCTGGCTCTGCCAAAACGGGCTATGTGGTCTTGTCTGATTTGCTTAGCCCTTCAACCTGAATTTCTGGACCTCTAAAACCGGATAATAACACTTAACACCGCTGTATACTCTACAGAATAATCGAGATGATTAAATCATTTCTTGTATTATTTTTGAGAGACACCTGTGCTGGGCTTTTATGAGACTGTGTCTTATAGATTTAGTATGTTGCCTATCACAAAGTGACTGAATTTTATTTCTTTTTTAAAAGTCAATCCACAAACATGTCTGAACATGTGTTTAATCTGTACTATGTAAACTGCAATATACAAAGGCATGAAGTGCCCTGCCCCTTTCAGGCCTCCCAGATCCAACCACCCTCCTCCAGGGGCTGCTGTTAAGGTCCCAGCAGTCTTCAGGGCTGAGGTCATCATGGCAGTGGATCACCAATTTTCAAGTCATTCACTTGAATTGCTAATCTTTGTGAATACAAGCAAATCTATGAGGAGTAATGTATCCCAGCATACCAAAGGAATGATTCCACTGTTCTTGTCAGGTTTCTGATCATCTCTATCCAAGTGATGAAATCCAATGGACACTTCTCTGTTCTCATCTTATTTGGCTCCTCAACCAATTTGACCACTTCCTCTTTCCTGGAACACACTCTTCTCTTGGCTTTTGTCACAGCACTCTCTCCTGGTTTTCCTTACCTCAGGGCTCTTTCCTTTTCCCCCTGTTGTCTTTGCCTCCTCTCATTTCCACAGGCTGAAATTCAAGTGAATGATTTGAAAATTGGTGATCCATTGCCATGATGAAAATACTTGGAGCCAGTCCTACCCTCCCTACTTGCCTCCTTTCTTTTTTCCTTTCTTCTCTTGTTTCCTTCCTTCCTTCCTTGTTTCCTTCCTTCCTTCCTTCTCTCCTCCCTCCCTCTCTTCCTTCCTCCCTCCCTCCCTCCCTCCCTCCCTTCCTTCCTTCCTTTTCTTGTCTATACTCTCCCCCTAGGTCAGTGGTCAGCAAACTGCGGCTCGGCAAACCACAAAATACTGGCTATTCCACAAAATACCGACTTCTGTGCATGGGCCACGAAGTTTCAAGTGCACTGCACGTGCGCACCCGCATGTGGTATTTTGTGGAAGAGCCACACTCAAGGGGCCAAAGAGCCGCATGTGGCTCGCGAGCCGAGTTTGCATACCACGGCCCTAGGTGATCTCATCAACCCCAGTGTTTCATTCCATGAATATTCTAATGAGTGACAAATTTACAACTATAGTACTTGCTTCTCAGAGATCCATATTTACATATCCAACCACCTATTTGATGTTCTTCTATTGAGTGTATCAGAAACATCTCAACATGTTTAACATTTTCAAAACATAAGCTTGGTCCCCAAACTTGCCTTGCCACCTCCCCATGTACATACCTAGTACACCTGAAGCCAAAATCATAGGGTCATTCTCAATTCTCTACTTTCTTGCATTCTCAACATCCAGCCTATTTGCAAGTCCTACAGAGTCAACCTGAAAACTGTCATGAATCCTTCGCCTCCACCACCAGGCCAGACCACCAACATCTCTCACCTGATCCACTTTAATATCTCCCAACTGGTCTCTCCACTTCCACTTTTGTTCCCCCTCAATTCAGTTCATTCTCCCCACAGTAGAAAAGTAAGTTATAATGTAAATCAGATCAACATTAAGCATAAATCAGACCATGCCATTCCCCCACATAAAACTTCTAGTGGCTTTCTATTGCAGCTGGAATGATATCTAGTTTCTGTACGCTGGACTATTGGGCCCTGCATAGCCTGGTCTCTGTCCATTCTCCCACCTCTTCTCAGGCCAGGCTCTCCCCTTGCTCGGTGATTTCTAACCACACTGATCTTCTTAGTTTCCCAAGCACACCCAACTTTTTCCCGATTCAGGTTCTTCGAATGTAGTGATTTTTCCTATACACCGTAGCGCTTCTCTCTTTTATTCTTTTGCATTTAAGTTTCAATGACATATGCTCTAGAGTTCTCTAATAATCCTACCTAAAGACAGTTTCCCCCCATCCACTTCCATTACTTTCTACCTTAGCTCTTTCTTTTCTCCTTTATTAAACTTGCTGTAATATTTAATTTTTTCATTTTCTGTTGAAAATTTTCTGATGAAACTTCTATTTCATCTGTGTCCTTCAGTAAAATGTGAGCATGAAGGCATGAATGGACAATTTTTAGGTTGTTCCCATTGCATTCTCACTGCTTAGCAGAATGGGAATGAATGAATAAATGAAAAACTGGATCTCAATACTACTTCAAGGGTTTGCATAATCCTTTCCCTCAAATTATAGTTCCAGTTTGATTTGAAGACTTTGGACACCCTTGAGACATCTATTCCTGTGGAAACTTCTAAATGCCGTCTTTGATATTATTTAGGCCATGCTCATAGGCACAAAAGTTAGATGCTCCAGGAAAAGACTGCAGTTGAAATGATGTATGTTTAATTTGACTTTTCCTTCCCAAATAGCGTGCTGTAGCGATAACCATCAACCCAATGTTTAATTAGGCCCAGGTCTCAGCTTCTTCAGAGCCCATCTTTTCATGATTGTTTGCTTCTAAAACAATTTGTATTCCTGACTTCCTTTTCTTGTTGCCATTTAGATAGCAGATTCAGCTCCTTTCCAGGTGGGTTGCTCTTCTTCCAACTGGCAGGGTGCTCTGTCTGTGCTGTGATGAAGCACCTTCAGGTAGAGGGCTGCCTGTCTTGTACCTGCCTGAGGAAATGAACCAAACACTGTTGTAGCTGAAAAGGATCTTGGATATTCTCTTTGTTTTATAATGAGAAAATCAGAGAAGTGAATTGACTTGCCCAAGGTCACACAGCCTTGTAGTCAAAAGCCAGAATCAGAACTCAGGCCTCCAGAAACCCTGTCCAGTGTACAGTGATGTAGAAATAATATTCAGCATATAGTATCTTTAGAAAAATGTTTCCATGTAAATATCATATAGACTGTAAAGTAAATAACCTATTTTGAAGAACAATGTAAATATTTTATAGGCTGTGGTACAGCTGTCAAGTTTGAAATTAGATCTATGGTTCCTAAGCAATGCCGCACACATGTGGTATGATACAATACGCTGGGGTCTGGGCAGCCATCCCTAAATTGTGTCTGCAATTTCCTAGAGTGGCAGAATTCAGACACAGCCAGCTGCTTTCTACCCCTCATATTCCCACTGCACAGCTGCCAGGGGCGTGCAGCTGCAGGAAAGGGGGTTGAGCAAAGAAACTGCCATCCCTAGGGGTTTTGCAGCTTCCCCTGGGGAGTGAAGCTCTGGCCTCCTAAAAGACTCAGCCTAGAAAAAAAATCAAAGATGGCCAGACCTGCCAGGTCACTCTGGGGTGCTGTGAGCACACTGCTGACCAGCCGAGCCACTTCCTCCGCTCAGTGTGAAGGTGAACGGAACCACACTGAGACACTAGGGAACAGGACCATGTGCTTCGCTTAGAACTGTGGCTTAGAACTGCTTAGAAAGTTCTTACTCCAGAATACATTTATTTTCCTATTCTTTCCCTAAGATCTTTCTTCCCCACTCCCACTGCACTGGCCATCTCTCTGTTAGTTATAATGTTGAGTGGCAGTGGCCAGTAGGCAGAGAAGTGGACCTCCAAAAAAGAAACAGTACTTTATTGCCCTTAATAATTCTGTCCTCTAAAGGTAAAATCCTATATAATAAAAGCCTAATATGCTAAGTGTCCAGTCATCCATTCAACCAATCAAAGCATAATATACTAATGATATGGTAAGGCCGCTCAACTGATTGTTATGATGTGAACTGACCACCAGGGGGAAGATGTTCCAACTTGTAGATTAGCTTACTGCTAGGGTCCGGCCAATTGGGACTGAGTGAGATGGGCCGGACATGCCCTGGAGCCCTCCCATGGTTCCTCTCTGGCTGGCCATACTCCCGCGTCCCTCCCCGGCCCTGACTGTGCACTGGTGAGGTCCCTCAACCTAGCCTGCACCCTCTCGCAATTTGGGACCCCTCGGGGGATGTTGGAGAGCCAGTTTCAGCCCGGTCCTGCAGGCATAAAAGGCTAATATGCAAATTGACCGAAGAGTGGAACGACTGGATGCTGTAACATGCACTGACCACCAGCAAGCAGACATTCAATGCAGGAGCTGCCCCCTGGTGGTCAGTGCGCTCCCACAGGGGGTGCGCCACTCAGCCAGAAGCCAGGCTCATGGCTGGCAAGCACAGTGGCGGTGGCAAGAGCCTCTCATGCCTCCATGACAGCGCTAAGGATGTCTGACTGCCAGCTTAGGCCCGCTCCCCAGGGTGAGTGGGCCTAAACCATCAGTCAGACATCCCCCGAGGGCTCCCAGACTGTGAGAGGGTGCAGGCCAGGCTGAGGGACCCCCTCCCCAAGTGCATACATTTTGTGCACCGGGCCTCTAGTAAATATATAAAAGTAATAAGAAAAATTTCTAATAACTGACAACCAGGTGAGCCCTCCCCAAGTATTTAACACACTTCCCTCCTTGCAACCTCACATTAGCGCCTCATCTTTATACCATCAAAACGATGCTGCTGGGACCAGGGCCCTGCCCAGCTCCTGGCTCCATATCTCCTACTCTCAGCTAAGTGTCTGGCTGTTCCATCAAGAAAGAGCAGCCCAGCCCTGGCTGTGAAACCAGCTGCTCCCTTCTCAGACTGCGAACTCCAGAGCAATAATCACTGAGCTTGGTGATACATTAGCCCATCTTGCTCTAACCGCAGGGAGTTGGCTCCTGCCCTATTGCTGAGACCAAGGTCCCCTCTGCTACCCCCACTCCAGAAACCAGGGCCCTGACTTCATCTTCTCAGTCTGGGTTTTTCTTGATAACCAACCATCAGGAATAGACTTGGGAAGTTTTAGAGGAATTTTAGAATCTTAAGCACTCAAATGTTATATAATTTCTTTTCTTCTGAATTAGTCAGGTTTTCCAGAGAAATGGAACCAATAGGATTATATATAGACATATAAGAGGAGATTTATTCTAGAAATTGGTTCCTGTGATTATGAAGGCCAAGAAGTCCCACAATCTGCTGTCTGCAAGCTGGAGACCCAGGAGAGCTGGTGGTATAATTCAGTTTGAGTCTAAAAGCCTGAGAACCAGGGAAGTCAACAATGTGTCCCAGTCTGAGGCCAAAGGCCTGAGAACCAGGAGTGTCAATGCTGGAGGGCAGGAGAAGATTGATGTCTCTGGTCAAGCAGGAGAGCAAACTCACCCTCCCTCTACCTATTTGTCCTACTCGGGCCCTCGATGGATTGGGTGCTGCCTACCTACATTATTAAGGGTGATCTTCTTTAACCAATTTATTGATTCAAATGCTAATTTATTCCAAAAACATCCTTACAGACTGTTTCACCAGCTATGTGGACATCCCTTAGCCCAGTGAGATTGAAAAAATATCTTACCTAATAATAGACAAACATGTAAATTAACCATTCCTCCGCTATGCTCACCAGCCAATCAGGAGAGTATGCAAATTAACCCAACAAAGATGGCGGTTAATTTGCATACATATGGGATGAAGCAGCAGAGCGAAGACTGAAGGCTCCAGCCGGAGCAAAGGCCTGGGTCCGGGGTGCCAAAGGAAAATCGGCGCCGGCAGCCAGGGGAAGGGAAGGCCTATTGCATGAATCTCTTCGTGCAATGGGCCTCTAGTAAATAAATAAACCATCACAGCTTCCTTCTCTTATTCCCCACCAAACGCAAAATTCAAAATTAAAAAATACTATGCCATAAAATAAACTTCTGGAAATGACAAAAAATCTATACCCATATTGATGTTAAAGTATCTTCTTCTTATACTAGTATTTTTTATCTTCCTTTGTTTTGCTGAGGCCAAGATTGGAGTCTAGCCTAATCAGTCCCCAATCCTTAATCTTCAGTATTATGCCTAAGCCCCTGAAACAAGGTCAATATGACAGTGATAGTATACACACATCCTGGCCTTCCCACCTATGATAGAGATGCAGCTATTCAAAAAGAATGCTTCTCTTCTGTAGTACACAATTGTAACTAGAAGGTGGCTTCTAGCCAAGGACCATATTTCTCATCTACCCTGGTGTCTAGCTGTGAACATGTAACTAGTTGTCCAAATAGAATATGTACAAACCCCCCACATACCCCTTACAGACAAAGGGTTTTCAAAAACAGGTGCACTTTCTCTGTTCTTTCTTCCTTTTTCCACTGGCTAGATGAAGATATGCTTGGGGAGTAGTGGATCTACATATGGAAGGAGTCCTGGTCCCCCAATCTCCATATGTAGGAGAGCTGTCAGGTGATGACAAATACCCAGCTTGTTTTGTGATATGCATGATATGAACTTCTATTGTGTTGGAGTTGTTACATACTCAAAGGTGCATTTGTTACACATGCTAGCCTAGCCTCACACTGCCTAAACCTACTCCTATTACTGGCCCTAGAACTCCCCTCCCCCATTGCTTTGCTCCAAAGCAGTTGTTTCTCAGGGTGATGTGGAAGCAGTACCTGCCAGTTGTAAACTCATATTAGCGCATAGCACCTTTCTTTTGCATTTTGCATAAGGAGTTCTCAACTCTCTCTGCTCCTCACATTTTATATTCTCTAATCTGAGATTAGAGAGAAAGAGGAGAGCTGTGCTCTTGCTGAGCAAAACTTGAATCTTGTTGCAAAAACTCAGAACCTGGAGCTTTAATTTAGTGTGGGAACATTGAGGGACCAAACTTGCAATGTCTTTCCCCTTCCCCCTCCCCAAAGTGAGTGGGGAGGAAAAGAAATTGAAGGCACTTCTGTTAAGGTGAGTAATTTACCTTCAGAGTTGTATGGCTCAACTGTGATGCATGGGATCTGGGCTGTGAGACACTGAGCAATGGCACATGGTGAGGTCGCCTGGCGGAGAGGCACGGAATGATTGCAGCCGTGTTGGGTAGAGGCTGCTAGCACAAACGAGATCAAGCTAGTGCTGCATTTTGTTACCTAGCCCATCTGCTGGACAACTTAGGAAGCAGAGGACCATTTGCTAAGGGACAAACTGATGTCACTTTGTTCTAATGTTCAATAAAAAAAGAACTCCACCAAAAGCAGACAATAAACAGACTATTTTGCCACTTTTCATCAAGCAATTTGGGTGATGTTTACAGCCCCTTAAGTAGTATTCTTGCATTATGTTTATACTGTGGTAGCATCTGTAGAACCGGAAATGTGTTTTTAAATGTTAGGTGCCATTTTAAGTAAAGTGTTGTTCATTAAATCTATTGTAGACAAAGTTTTGCCTCAACTTGTCTAGTTGTTATTGGGAGTTATCCATAATTTCCTCTACCTCTCCTGCTCTCAGCCTTTCATGCACATTACCTCATACACCTGACAGCTGGTGGTAGATGGGTGCATTTCATGATGGTGCCCAGACTTGGACTGTACAGCAGAGCTAGGCCACCTGGAGCTCCAAACGGGTGAGCTGCAGAATTCAAAATAGAAGCAAAATCTTTAGAATTTCCACAGGCCCCATAGCGGCTTTTATCTCTGTCTTCAGGTGTATATGCCTACTCTGCTATAAATGATGAATATTGCTTCTGGGGCGGCTGGTTTTCCTCAGTGCTCTGATCAATAGCTGTTGATCTCACACACACACTCACAAATCATAATTCCTTATGCAGAATGCTTTGTCTCAATCTCCTTCACATTTTACCATTGTCTTTGTCACCATGACATCTATGCATAGCTTATATTACCAGATTTATAAGTGATTTGAGGATAAATGTTTATGTTTAAAATGTGCAAGTTCTACTTCTTTACCAGACCAACTGCATGAAGTTTGTATTAAGCAGTGAGATATATGAATAACAATTGTGAAGAGCAAGAAGGAGAGACACAGTGGTTTAGGCCTCTAAATGTCATTTGGGCGAGTCAGGAAGTGCTGGTGAAGGGCTTCTCTATGAATATCATTTGCACAATGATTCCACAGTTGTCAAAACTTCCCATATTCCAATTTGGAAACAATAGCAATTACTAATATTCTATATTAGCCCTTCCTACATGCCAGACACCAGGCTAGGCTTTGACTGTATGTCACTAATCCCCAGAGAATCCCTAGAAGGGAGAGACTGCTACTGTTTTTGCTTTATAAATGGGGGTTTGGGGAACAGAGTGGTTAAGTAACAAGCCCGGTGTTGCACAGCTAGGAAGTGGCTGAGCTGGAATTTAAATTTAGGGACTCTGACTCCAGTCCCTGCGTGCTCAACGTCACTAAGACGATCTCCTATGCTGCCCTGTACTATTCTGAAAAACTCTAGTAATGTCTGCACCAGGCTTTTTATTTCATCTACAAAATTTACATTATTGAGTGATGAGTTGTAAGACTGATAAAAAGATGAATTCCAATCATTTCAGATATTCAAAATGGCAGCTTCAGGAATAAGCAGGAAGTGGGAAGACGTGACCATGGTAAGTCCTACAGACTGCCCTCAGTGGGACCTGTCCTCAGTGGGACCTGTCCACCCGGCCCTTCTCTCTCTGCTTCTGTTTACTTCAGGAGAAGCCTCTCAGCTTGAGAACCACAGGTATCGGGGGACAAATATAAACTCTTTCAAGTTAGCCACAGAGTGGGTCTGTTTGAGGGCCAAGATCTGGTCTGTATTCAGTTGCAGGACAGTAACCATGGAAAGTGGATTTACCCAACTGTGGTCATTTGGCTTTGAACAGGTATCCCATTCTCAGACCTAGATATTTAACCAAGGGGAGCGGATTCTCAACAAGATCATTCCTTATTGCACAGGCCAGAACTTTTCTATAAAGGGCCATCGTAGAGCAAAATCAGCCATAGACAACATCTAAAATATTAGCCTGGCTGGGTTCCAATAAAAATTTATTGATGGATACTATAATTTGAATATCATAGAATTTTCAGGTGTCCTGAATTCTTCTTATACATCTGATTTCTTTTCAACCATTTAAAAATGTAAAAACCCTTCTTAGCATGCTAGCCATACAAAACCATCCCAAGCTACCAGAATACCAGCAACTGATTGGGATACCCAGGAGCCTTGCTACGCAAACTCTACACAGCTCTCCTAAGGGCCATCTCACTCACCCTGGGGCACAACACTTGGCACAGGAGGCTTGCTGGAGGAGGGGGGAGTTTACTGGCCACTCTTCTTACTGTGCTGCAGTGAGCCTCTCAATCAAGAGGGGACATACTGGACTGAGGTGAGCAGGTTAGAGCTCCTGGTAAGAAGAAATACCCTTTCCCTCCAATTCTTATAGTCAGAATCCCTGACAGTAAGAATCACAGGGTTGCTCTTCCATCAGATTAGGTTTCCATGAATTGAAGATGATGTTAATGAGCATCTTAGCAAACACTTCCTGCACTGTTTGCCAAGAAATAATCCTCACCCTGACAGTAATAATTAGCAAAAAAAAAAATGTTCTCTCTCTTTCCTTTTAAAAGACTGGTGTTTGAAACTGATGTGTGTTTTATGATTAGTTATCTTTTGCAAAAAAACAAAACAAAAAACAAAGAAAGGTGAATGCCAGGGATCTACATGTTGATCTCAAGTTTTTGCTTATCGCCTCTGAGAATTTCAGCCCAAGTTTTCTCATGGATAAGGGGGAGGTTTCCTGCTTCTCCTCTCTTAGTAAGTAGTGAGGAGATAAGATTCAAAAGCAATAAAGAGAGGCTAGTAACTCTGTTGGTGCCTGCCCATAGTCCCACCCTTACCAATTCAGGGCACGAAACTGTCTGACTTTCAACTACCAAGACTGGCATCTCTTTGCCGGAGGGTTTTCCCTGGCAACCTGGCAATGAGCCATTTTGTCTATCCATGTAGCCCACTGGAAATGCTGGAAAAATGACTGCCCCCCCACCCCGCCCCAGCAGTAGCCATCAGGGATTGATGTATAAATGCCCCACTTCCTCGCCCCTTCAGTAGAATAACCCTCACACTTCATTGTAGAACAGTTATCAACAGGATAACTATGTTCTTCGTTGGCTCCCAGGGTTATGTTTCCTTTGGGTGGTGGCTGGTTTGGAAACACACCCTTTACTGGCTGCCTCCTTACTCCCCTCTTGGTGCCTCCTTATGGCCCAATAAATTCCTTGTACTCAAATCCTTGAATCAATGTCTGTTTCTGGGAGGCCCAGTCTTAGACTCTAACAAAAAACAAAACAAACAAAATCCGGTCTACTTGGTCGGTATGGCCAAGGGCAGTGGTTTCCTCGGTGCACTTCATGACATCTTGACATACCTGGGGAAGGAGGATCAAGCAAATTCCAAATGCATAGAAGACTTGCTCTGTGTTTTCCAGAGAAAAATGTATGTTCTTTGCAGAAACCATAAAGCCCGACACAGTCTGGGCCTCCGTTACCTCCTGACCGCACCTCCTACTGCTCTCCAGTGGACGGCCGCATCCCAGCCATTCTGTCGCTTTGCCATTCCTAGAAGATACCTGGCACACGCCGGCTCAGGGCCTTTGCTCTTGCTGTTCTGCCTAGAACCTCTTCCCAGATATTATATGTCTAACTCCCTCACTCCTTCCGAAGGGCTTTGTGACCTTCCTGGAGTACCCATGTAAAATTGCCACTGTCCTATCCCACCCCGAACACTTCCCAACCCCTGCTCTGCTTTATCATTTTCTGTAGTACTTACCACCTTCCAGCACGGCCTGCCCCAGGCCTTGTCTTGTGAAACTTTGTTGGTCAGTGAGAAAAGCTTGGATTCAGTGAGGTTACATTTGGTCTTTTTTTTATTTTTTTATTTTTACTAGTAATTCTATATTATTTTGGCTTCAGAATTTTGTTGGTCTGTTTAACTCAATAGATTTATACACAGAGAAATTATCTTGAAATTGTCCTGGGTGGGGGAGGGGAGCATTTTTTATAGTAAAGTTTAGGCTCTAGTAGAACTATTAATTTTGATAACTGTGTTTAAGTCCCAGGCACTGACTAATGTGTACCCTTGAGCAAGTTACTGACTCTCAGTTTCTGCATCTGGGAAACGGAGGCATGGATGTCCACTCTGTTATTGTAAAGATTAAATGGGCTAAGTTAGATAAAGTGTGCGTAGCAAGTTGGCACGGGGCAGGCACTCACTAAATAGTCATTACTTTTATTGTTGTCCAGAATCATTTGTAGAGGTGGCCCTGGTCCTTGAAGCTTAACTATCTCTTTGAGGTTATCATGGGTTTCAGCAGAGAGTTCAAATCTCTTCTCAAATCCTAAAGGTCTTTGGCAAGGACCTTTGGGCATTCTTTTATTCTATAAAAGACTATATATTAATCAACAGTGGTTTCTCCCTATATAGCACAGTTCTTTTGTCCCAAAACTTTAGGAGGTTTTACAAGATCTTACCCAACGACAAGGAGAGAAGATCTCCTAGATACTCCTCTTCAAATGGAGAGAATTGGTTCTCCCTAGTTAAAGCTACAGATAGAGAGTTTGCTTGGGCAATACCCTCACCTACAGTGGGCAGGGTGGGCCGCAGCATTTAGCAATACAAAGTAAAAGTGTAGATCAATGTTTTTGAAGAGGACACTCGAGAGAAGCTGGAAAGCCAACATGCGATCAATAACTCTTTAGCCAAGCTATGCATATAACATCTCAACTATCTCACAGCGTGAAGGTCATGACATCAGGTACCATCTCTCTTTGCTCACTAGCTGGCTTAACTGCACTGAGGAGCTGCCCATTGTTTATAAACGCTGCAGTCGTTATGCCTGCCTGCTCCTTGGCTATCTCAGGAGCCCACAGCTGTTCTGCTCGGCATGGGGTCGAGCCTTAGGTATCATTAAGGCATGTCTTCTCCCACACTGCTTATGCCTTTCCCACTCAGCAGCTCCAGAATTCTTGTTACCTATTGTCTGCATTTATATAACTTGCATGTATGTTGCGGCAGACCCTGCTTGAAACTATTAGACTGTGGCTACTTTCTAAATTGTGGTCATTTGTGACTTCCAGAGGTAAGCTGAAACTGTTTAATCAGCCAGCCATTACAAAGAGTGCAGCAGATGGAAAACTAAAGTCAGAAAACCTGTTTCAGTCTCAATTGCCACTAACTCTGTGTGACTTCACCTCGTCATTACACATTCCTGATTCTAACATTCCACCTATGGATAGACCATTTTTCAATACTTGGTGCTACGGGAGATGTAGAAGAATAAGGCAAGATACCTGTCCTCAAAAGCTTAAAATCTGGTTAAAGATACAAGATCAATATGCTTGTGATGAAAGGAATCGTGCAAAATAGGGCAAAATCCAGTGTTAAAGTGTGTGGTATAGATACTCGTAGGCCTTCAGGTCCCAGCAGTGAAGTTCAAAGATCTTCCCTGGAGCTGCCAGGGAAGGTCCCCAAGAGGAGGACGGGCTGGATTTAGGTCTTAAAGATGCACCAGACTCTACATGACAAAGAACAGTAGGGTTGACATTCCAACTAAGGCACTCAGGACAAACTATGTGAGGACTAAGGATTTAGGGAACCCTAACCGCTGTGGAGGGCATTGAAAGCCAGAGAAAAGAGTTTATGTGGCCAACTTAGAGGTCATATGAGGTCACAAAGCATTTACATAATGAGGAGTCAAACAGCTAGAAGGTAATTTATAGGCCATTAAATCAAGTAATTTCTGGCCATTCACATCCACTCTTTCCTTACCAGCTCCTCCCACAACCCCTTCACCCTCCCATAGAGCCAATGATTTGAAACAATGTATATTTACTTTGTAAAAATTCATTATTTTCATTCATCAGAAATACTGAATTGTCTACTAAGACTTCTGATAAACAAGAGCTGACCCTGGATTTTTGCACCAAGCTATATAATTACAGCCAAAAATAAATCAATAGCATGCTTTAATGAGCCTATGTTCACTGAAGAATTATACAGCTTATGTTTTTGAAATACAATCAATGGTCCCACATTGGGAATCAAGGATTTAAATGAAACTACTTATTTTGTAGATAAGAGAAGTCCAGATCCAGCCTCCCCCAAGACCTTTAAGAGATTTAGAACAAACCCAAGGATACAGGAACATGGGTGCCAGACCTGGTCCAAGGACTGTTGGCCCTAGTGGATGAGAGGGTGAGACTGCAGAGATACTGGGAAGCCAAAGAAAAGCACTCATTAAGACAAAAGCAAGCATCTGCATCGGGATATGGTGAGGAACAAATGGATCCCAGGCATTTTGAAGAAAGAATCAAAGAGGACTTGATAACTTGAATTGTGAGATATATAGGAAGTTGTATTTGTTACAGTTCTTTGAAAACCACACAAACTGACGTTGGCTGTCAAAAGACAAAAAGCAAAAACAAACAAAAGAAAACACCACCACAATAATGAAAGAGTATCGGCAGCTCAGAGAGCCTAAGAAAAAGCTGAAAAACCATGGGACCCAAAGATCTAGATTGCAAAAACTATGAGTTTCTTCAGGACCCTGTCACCAGGGAGACTCCAGGTGGCTGTTTCAATAATTTGTTGCTGTGCTCGAGATTCAAATTCCGGGTTTCCAGGCAGAGTAACTGAAACAATGATGGTGGTATTAGTCAAAGTCAGAGACCTGAGACAAATACAAGGTCTTTGACGAATCACTTTCCTTCCTAAGCCTGAAAATTCTAAAACTTCCAATTCTAAAGTGCTATGAGTTAATAAACTGGAGTTCTGTTCTTTAATATTTCCTGACTCTCAATTAACCTAGTGTTTTAGGTTAGATTCTCCCAGAATCACACTCTAAGACAAGGATTTGAGTGCAAGTGATTTGTTTGAGAGGTGATCCAGGAGGTACCAGTAAGAGAAGAAGGGAGATGAGTAAGTCAAGGCAACTGTGTCATGAACAAGTTGTCATTGTGATCATCAGGGGCTCAGCCCCACTTGGAAGCTCTGGGAGACTGTAGAGAACCCACCTCAGGGTAAGGAGGCTGAGCTACTTATCCACCAGCTTTCTTTGGTCACCAGTCAGGGTTGCTTCCAGGGGCAATAACTTATGGCCTGTTCCAGATGAGCTGAGCGAGCTCCCAATCTGACAAGAATTGTAGGAGCTGGCAGTAGAAAGCCATTGGCATAAGGGGAGCAGTGGATGCCAAAGCTCTATGAGCAGGGCCTTGATAGCAGCTACTACTCAAGTGTTCCCCTTGGCATCACAGCATGTTCACCTTGGAGCCATAATAATGTTCCCTCAGAAGAGCCAATCGGGACCTCAGTGAGAAGTTCACAAGCAATACTGCAGAGCTCAGAAAGAGCTTAAGTCTGCGCCTGCCTTCCCTACTGAGTTCCTGCTCCACTTCATGGTCTCTCCATTGCTTCATTTCTGTGGCTTCTTGTTTGTTTCACTCCTGAAGCCAGTGCTCCTTTTCTAAATGGCATTTTAACACCACTGTCCCAAGATAGCCAGGATGCTCCTCTCTCCTCTCTGCTGGAACGTGCAGAGTAGATGTGGGGGGGGGGGGGGGGACAGTGTTAACAATTTAAACTAGAAGTATGAAAACAACACTGGGAAACTCCTTCTGAGGCTGTGCCTCTTGCTCAGTAGAAACATCACCCTCAGGAGAATCAATGCTCCTTTTGGTGAACAAGTGGTGGCAAAGGTTTCACTCTGGTTTTGCATTCACTGCCTTTGGAAGGTCTCAGATGGCATCCTGCCTCTGCTCTATGAATCTCAAACCGAAAGTGTGATAAAAATGTCATAATTGTGTCATGGCAGCTCCATGGGCTCATGGTTAACCCATTACCTGTCCTGAGGGGCCCACCAGTTCATATGTTCCACTGTCCCAGCCAGGCCCTGCCCTGCTACTCCTAAGATAGTTACTTGAGTTGCCATTTCAGTTCAGATTGTAATGGGGACACTATTACAGAATATTCTTTGGATGTGCCATATGTCTTAGTTATTGTTACTTAGTCACATTATTATGCATATTTTTACAATCCACTTATCTAGCTCAAGTTGGGGAAGGTTGGCAGGTACATCCCTAAAGTTATTTCCCTCCTCATCTGTCTGTCTGTCTTTGCCTCAGTAAGTGACCTTTGATATGTAATTTATATCATTACATACATGAGACAAATCAAAACAAAATAGAACCAATATTTATATCTTCCATTTATTTAATACTCAACAAACAAGAATTTAAAAAGTGATGGAAACCATAGCCTAAAACATAATACGTATAGGAGATTAATATATTATTTTAAAACTCCTTTATAATTTAGTAAAACCCCTAATTGTGGGCTTCAATAGTTTAACTGAGACATGAACCCATCCCTAACCAACTCTATTTCCGACATGCCCTGGTCTAGGCATTCCACCCTAGGGATCCAACTACGCTCTAGTCCTCACCAGCTTTGCCTGCAATGTACTCAGTCATTTCCTCTAACATGAACCTGCTCCCAGGGTGTCTCCTCAGTGTGGCCTCTGTGTCCACATCCCTTCTCACTTCCATCTCTAGGAAGGCAATGCAGAAGAGAGTTGAAGAAATGCATAGAGTCCGGTAGACCCATCTTAGACAGAAACAGGTTTAAGTGGCTGTTTGCTCTTTATTAATTGCATGGCCTTACTCTAGTTAGTTAAAACTCTGAGCATCAGTTTTTCCATCTGTTCAATGAGACCAGCTACCCAATTCCTAGCATCATTTATTTCCCACCTCTTAAGCTCCATGCATAGCACAAAGGTGTTCTGATGTTTCCCCCTTGGCATCAAATCCAAGTCCTACTCATTAAATCATCAATATAGATAAAAAATAAACATCATAAAATATGTGCTCTCCTGGTCTTCATGTTGCCTGAGAGATCTGCATACTTCATGCTAAAGAACATCAGCTCTCAAAAGCAAATACCGGTGTACCTGGTGACCTTGTGCCTTCTTCTTTACTCACTCCAGAAATCCCACTAAATTGATGGGTAAGGGATTAAAAGTTGCAAAATTTACAAGGATTATATATGCTTCTACTAGACACAGCTAGTCTAGACCATAAGAGTCTGAGCATCTGAGAGCAATATTATCAACACCTGGGCAAGCCAGGATGCTCATTAGGCAGAGCAATGGAAGAAGAGATTTGTTTGCTTTGGAAACTCTTGCTTCCCAAGGACCCACCAAGCCAAGGGGACGCTCCCCACAGCTGGGGGTGGCATTACCATGGTAATAAACATAGCCTTTGACACTGACCCCAATCTGTGGAAGAGCTGAGGTCATGAGCCCCTCTGGGTTCCTTTTTCCCTCTGGACGGGTTTTTCTTGGAGACTACTCAGAGCAGCCATGGCACTGCTTGTCACTATTCCTCACGGTGGCCCTAATCTATAGTCAGAGATACAACCACCACCATTTATTGAGGCCTTATTGAGCACCACAAGTTGGACAGGTAAAATTGTGGTTCTCATCATTTTCACATCATTGCCTATACAGGAATTGATAATATCTTCACAGCACATTAGTATAAATGGGTGAGGCTGCCTGGGCTGGAGGTGACTAGCTTAGAGCTCTAGCTGCTCTAGGAAGAAACCCTGAGGGCTGAGGGGACATATCTCAACTCACCTTTATCCCTTTTACAGTATAAAAGTTAGTCCTGGCCCTGACAGATTGTTTCATTTACTCGCACAATAATACTTGGAGATAAATATTATCTATTAGTTGTTTCACAAGTTCATATACTTAGTAAATGGCAAAGCAAGAATTTGAATCTGGTCTGTTTGATCCCATGCTATCTTTTTTCTATCATGAATCAACCTGCTTCTCTGGCTGCTGACGCTGACTCTAGCAGCTCTGGAGATGTGGTTGGGGGATCTTGCTAAAATGGGAGAAGGCCAGGGTTTTGACGGCCTGGCTGGCACTTGGGCCAGGCATCAACAAGGGATGTCCCTATGTGTTTTCACATATGGATCTGAAATGATTAATATTAGGGTCCTACCAGGAAGTCCTCAGAGAAAGGTAGGTTGACCATTTATAGGTGGCATCTGTTCAAAAGGGCTAGACATCAAGGTATAGGTAACAGGTAACCAAGGAAAGGCAAAGAAACCAGAATGAAGTGAGTGCCAAAGCAGCAGGTGAGAGGTGGGTACTGACATATCCCTGTGCCAGGGAATCTCAAACTTGAAGACAGAATCATTTGGATGGTTTGTTCAAACACAGAATTTCAGATTCAATAGAGTTGAGGCAAGGCTGATCATTTGTGTTTCTAACAAGTTTCCTAGAGATTCTGATGCCATTGGTCAGGGACCAATTGCCTTAGCCAAAAAGTAAATGTGGCTGCTTGTTATGGAGGGCTACAGTCTTGTCAGGGGCAGAAAGGGAACATATTAAAGGACAGAGATCTAAAGTGTTACAATTCTTTGTCCCCAGCCATTTACACTGCCCTCACAATGTACCTGAGTTAAGTTTAGAAGTCATTAGAGTGACTTTACTGAATTCAATGACTTCATTGAATACATTTAAGCAACATCTGCTGTCAGATGTCAACCAGCATCCCAGTGCCCCAGCACCCCAGGCCTAGCTAAGGGGACTAAAAAAAAAATGTGTATTAATACAGCCACTGTACTGGTATGTTTAACCTTTGATGTTTTTGCCAATAATCCAGCAGTCTTCTAGTTCCATCATTTTTTTAAAACCCAAAGCATAGAAATACAGTTTTCATTATAAACAAACAAACAAAAAAATAATGGGTCTCTCCTCCATTCTTCCCCAATCAGCTAAGAAAGTATACTAGATAGTAAATCCTTTCATTTGAGTTCTGGGATTATTCATGTGATGACATCATTACAATGATGTAGGATCTTGAGTTTTTAAGGGCACCTCTCCCTTAGCCATGATTTCTTTCTTTCTTGTATCCCAGGCACAGCTAACACAATTAACTGTGTGCCGATTGGTGGCCCCTGAGCTGTTTCAATCCCCATCTGGCTTCATTCCCTGTTGGATAGCTTGTCAAGGCAATCCACCTCTGAATTGGAGTGCGCCTCTCTTCACTTACAGTCCTTCAGGGGGAAATTGAATTTCTTCCGGAACAGGTGTGTTGGTTGTTTAGAAGGATGCAGGTAAGGCACAGGCAATTGCACCTTTATCCCTGAACTTTAAAGAAGCCATAGATTTCAAAAGAAAATAAATCCTTTAATCCTTCTACAGCTATCCTCCCATTTACTAAATAACTGGCATTTAAAAGAAACCATTATTGAACATGCCTCCTGAGCCCTTCCATAAGTGTTAACAAGAACTTCTCCTAAGAGACAAGGGCTCCTGTCTTTCCAGAGTTAGGTCTCACTGTATTTAAGAAAAAGTCCTATTTAGTCAAAATAGGCAATTATTTTTATTACTTTTATATATCTGTTGACCAGAAGCAACTTTAAAATAATACCAAATTGCATCATAGGCAATTTCAGGCTCTTGCTAGAATACATGTTCCAAGGAAAGTGGTCCATGTGTATCTTGGAGAGACCACCTGGCAGCATCTGCCAGTTCCAGTGCGTAGCAGAGTGATGATGTGCAAGGGTCCCAATACCTGCCTCTGCCATAACCAGTTAGTAGGTACCAAGGGGAAAATTATATAATTAGCAAAAGTGACCAAAAGAAAAATACTTATGAGGAACCTACAAAGAAAAGAGACCTACATCAAGAAAATTCAAAAAGTTTACTAAGAAATATAAGTGAAGGTTTTTATACAAGGATAAATATACATATAATGTTTCTAAGAGAAAAGACTAAATGGAATAAAAACACCTGGTATTTCCTCTTTATTATTGTGATTTATAATAAGAAATAAGTATTTGATCTTGGCCAGTTCCTGGCACAAAGCTCCTAAAACCCCTGAAATTTCCCAAGTGATAAGAGCAATAAAGGTGTCTTTTGTTAATCATAACAAGCCCCTTTCAACTATACCTGAGTTTATGCTAATGAGGTGATTTTTGGAAAGCCCCTAAGAATGGGGATTGGTATGCCAGGGGAGCCAACCCTGTGATTAAAGGGTTAGAACTTTCAGCTCCACACCCCATACTCCAGGGAGGGGAGAAGAGCTAGAGGTTGAGTTAATCACTAATAGTCAATGATCAAATCAATCATGCCTTTTAAAATGAAGCCTCCACAAAACCTCAAAAGGATGGGGTTCAGAGAGCTTCCAGGTTGGTGAACATAGGGAGGTGCTGAAAGGGTGGGGGACCCATGGAGGGTGGAAATTCTGCTCCCCTTTCCAACACAACTTGCTCTGGGTCTCTCCTCTATCTAGCTCAGTGGTTCTCAACCTTCCTAATGCCACGACCCTTTAATACAGTTACTCATGTTGTGGTGACCCCCAATTTCATTGTTACAAATTGAACATAATTAAAGCATAGTGATTAATCACAAAAACAATATGTAATTATATCTGTGTTTTCTGATGGTCTTAGGAGACCCCTATGAAAGGGTTGTTCGACCCCCAAAGGGGTCGCAACCCACAGGTTGAGAACCGCTGAGCTGTTCCTGAGTGGCATCATTTTATAATAAATTGGTGATCTAGTAAGCAAACTATTTTCCTGAGTTCTGTGAGCCACTCTGCCAAATTAATCAAATCTGAGGAGGGAGTTATGGGAGCCTCGGAAGCCTCTGATTTATAGCCACTTGGTCAGAAACACAGGTGACAATCTAGACTTGTGATTAGCATCTGAAGTAGGAAAGGGAGGCAGTCTTGTGAACTGAGCCTTTAATCTGTGGGATATGACACTATCTCCAGATACATAGTGTCAGAATTGAGTTCAATTGTAGGACATCCAGAATTGTTTGGTAGAGTGGAAAAACAAACAAACACCTGCACATTTGATGATCAGAGTACAGTATTAAGACTGGAGGAGAAACACACAGAAGTATTTTTCCAAAACAAATGTATACATTTAATGCCATTCTAATAAAAATTGCAAGGAGATTGATGAGTTCATTATTCAGAGTTCTCCAGAGAAACAGAACCAATAGAATAAATAGAGAGAGAGAGAGATACATATGAGGAGATTTATTATAGGAATTGGCTCACATGATTATGGAGGCCAAAAAGTCTTGCAATCTGCCACCTACATACAGGCTGAAGACCCAAGAAAGCTGGTGGTATAATTCAGACTGTTTGAAGGCCTGAGAACCAGGGGCACTGATGTCCAAGAGCAAGAGAAAATAATTGTCTCAGCTCAAGCAAAAAGAACTAATTCTCCCTTCCTCTGTTTTTGATCCTACTGAGGCCCTCAGTGTACTGGAGGATGCCCACCTCTACACTGCTGAAGTCAACCTTCTTTACCCAGTCTACAGATTCAAATGCTAATCTCTTCTGGAAACACCCTCAGCAACACACACAGAAAAAGCATTTTCCAGCTATCTTGGCAACTATAGCTTAATCAAGTTGACACATAAAATTGGCCATCATAGTGGGGTTTGTGGGTTAGAGGAAGTTGATAAAACCACACAAAAGTTCATTTAGAAAAATTGCTGAGAAAATTTGAGAGTGATAACTCTACCACATGTAATATCAAAGTTGTTAATGAAGCCATAAAAATAAAAACTCTGGGTGTCTTGATGTAAGAAACAACAGACAGAAGAATGAAATTGATTAAACAGCCCTAAAACTGAAGCCAATGTAGGTAGATTTTTTGAACAAATGGTGTTATAAGAATTGGCTATTAAAAAAAATTTTCAAATGCTATCCTTATTGATAGAAATGATACCCCCCAATCAATAAGAACAGTAATTTAGCTATAAACAAATTTTAAAATTTTACAAATCAAAAGTCACTCCTTACTACTGTGCCATGGTGCTCAAAATTTGCATGGAGAATCTAGAAGTCTTGTGTCGGAATGCAAAACCCGCAAGAGTCAAAGATGATATTCAGCAAATATGCGCCACATGGCACTTCTCATTCATAAATAGCAACTGCCTGAGACCCCTCCAGTGCCTGCCTTCCCTTTACCACCCACCCACCCACCCACAGGATTCATCCTGACTCCCCCAAGAGGCAGCAACTAGAGGAGCGGCACCTGGCTGGAAAGAGCCACGAGGCTGTGAAGCCTCCACCTGTGTCCCTTCTGATCAGTGCCTGTGTCAAGTCAACTGTTAATGCTCCTGATAAAACATATGACAAATTGAGCCATTATCAAGGTTTAGTTGATGTAGTAACTTCCCTGTTGGGCAGAAAGTAGGACCCTGAGAGCATAGGTGAAAAGCCAGATCCAATTTGATGGATGCATGGAGAAAAAAAACAAGGTCAGCCAGGAGACGACCAGCAGTAACTCGGACATCCAAAGGGCAACTAGTTTCTGATTTGTAGAGAAAGCCTGCAGAAAAGAAAAAGGAAGGGGGAAAGGAATATTGAATATTCCTAAGACTAGACTTCAATTTTATAATTTTGCCAATGACTGACCAGGTACCTGGGTCAACTTTTCTCTTGCCTATTCTACCACTTCATTTTGGGTAAATTAAAGTTGCACCAAGCCAGGAAACCAAAGCCCTCCTGCAGGGTGTGAGTGGAACAGACAAGCACAAAGTGTGGAGTCTTTGTTGGCCAACCCAGCTCCGCTGGTTTGTGAGGGGAAGAGAGGAGGGCAGGTAGCAGGTGCATAAGCACTAGGAACGCCGATGTATATCCTGCTTTGCACAAGGCAGGTCTGCACCCAGATAATTTTCCCAACTAAAATGCCAGTAGCACCCCAATGAGAAATACTGAGGAGGAAGTTCAGTGCTATTTTACCTTTACAAATCTTGCTAGTTGAGGTTTGGCATCTTTTTTTGTGGGGGTAGGGGAGGAGCATTTCTTTAATAAAAAATAATAGAGTTCAAAAAGTTCTTTTTTTAACTCAAAGCATTTTTTATAAAACTTTCTTTGGTATTAAAAGAAAAAGATTCTAATAATGACATTTTGTACCAAGAGTCATTAGACCAAAATATCTGCCTGAAGCAAAATTTTATGGCCAAGTTATGAACCTGGAAACAGAGCCTTAACTATTGTGATAGGTACTGACTGTAGTAATAAAAGTGAATTTGTTAAATAAAATATGTTTATAATTCACTGGGCTCAGAATCAGGTAGGTGAGAAGAAACCTCTAGTGAGTTGTTATGATTTTGCAAAATAGTAAAGAGCAGTTGGCTCTGTAGGCAGGTAAAGGAGAGCATGCCCTATTGTCATTATTACAGTATGCGATTTCATTTATTCATGGGGTGCCAGGCATATGTGGCCCTTTTGAGCTGCTAAAACACAGTGGACAAAAGCAAGAAAATGAAATGAAATCCAGGCCTTAAAGAGATTGCAATTGAAATGTGTGAGCAAGTCCAGTTGGCTGATGACAAGAAACATTGGGAAAACATTAATGCAATAAGGTTTTACAGATCCTGGTGGGTTTTTGCAACAATTTTCAAAGAGAAAAGGAAGGACAGGATATAGATTCATTTGGAAGTTATTCTGGGCGGCCAAGGCAATGTGAAAGAAAACAAGGCCTAGCCAAAAAGTAAGAATCTCATTGGGGCATAAAGACTAGAACCAAACAAAGGAAGGAACAAGGTTTACTAGTGCAGAGGATAGAATTCAGAATTCTTTTTCTATAATAGAAAAGCCATGGCTGGTGTATGAAAGAAGAAAAGGCAGCTCCAGCTTTTTCCACAAATGGATGACCTATATAATCATCTAAATGTGATATGAGGATCAAACACAAGTAAAAGGCATAAGAAAGAGAATCAAAACTTAGGGAAGGTCATGCCTCCAAACAAGCCCAGATGTTTCTAGTTTCAACACGTTTAAGATCTACACAGATTTATAAAGAGAAAGAATTATTAGCTGAATTATGTTCCCCCCAAATTTATATATTGAAGGTCTAACCCCTAGTACCCCAGAATACAACTGTATTTGGAGTTAGGGTCTCTAAAGAGATGATTAATTTTATTTATTTATTTATTTTTTAAATATATTTTACTGATTTTTTAGAGAGGAAGGGAGGATAGAGTTAGAAACATCGATGAGAGAGAAACATTGATCAGCTGCCTCCTTCACACTCCCTACTGGGGATGTGTCTGCAACCAAGGTACATGCCCTTGACCGGAATCGAACCTGGGACCCTTGAGTCCGCAGGCCGACACTCTATTCACTGAGCCAAACCGGTTAGGGCAAGAGATGATTAATTTTAAATGAGTCCATTAGATCAAGCATGTCGAACTCGTGGCCCATGGGGTGCATGCAGCCCACAGTGAATATTTTTGCAGCCCAGCCAATATAATAGTATGTAATAGACATTTTAATAAAAATTTCATAACTTAATATTTAGAATATCCTGTTATACATAATTATTAATAATGAACTACAATGTTCACTAATGACTGTTTACTATAATCGTGTTGCATTCGTTTCCCTTATGTGCCTTACGCACAAGCACACCATTTCTCTCCACTAATACTAGCAGTGAATATTTTAGCAGCTGATTGCCACGTCATTAGCCTTATACTGACTTGTTTGGTGTGCGTGACAGGAAATATTTTGTCTTCAGAGAACGAGAAAAATAGGTTTATTTGCATTACACTTATTAATTTGTGCAGTTTTTCAGTGTCTGGTAAGTTAATGTTCAAGAAAAAATATTAATTTTTATTAAAATGTTCTATTATTTTATGTTAACGATGACTCATTTATTTCAGCCCTTTGTATTCAGTATGTCTCTATCAAAATAAACCTACAGTTCTATGGAAATTGAAGCTTTTGGTTTTTTTGCGGCCCACATAAACTTAAACCTTGTTTATTTGGCCCATGTTAGCCTTTGAGTTTGACATGCTTGCATTAGATGGTCTTTATTCCAATCTGACTGGTAATGTATAAGAAGAGGAAATGTGGATACACAGAGACACCAGGGATATGTGTGCACAGAGAAAAGGCCATGTGAGGACAGAGTGAGAAGGTGGCCATCTGCAAACCAAGGAGGGAGGCCTCACCAGACCTTCTGACATTTTGATCTCAGACTTCCAGACCCCATTGTTTAAGCCACCTAGTTGGTTGTATTTGTTATGGCAACCCATCAAACTAATAGAGGAGAAAGAGAGAGAATAAAAGAAAATTTAAAATACAAAAACAAAAAAGAGAAAGAGAAGAAGCTCATATAAATAGTAGGGCTTAAAAATGACAGAAATAGACTTCCATGACCTTAGAAATCATCATTTACAGTAGAGAAAACTGAAGGCCAAAGAAAGCAAAATTAATGTGCTAAGTCACAAAATTAATGTGCTCATTACACTACCATTAGAACACAGGTATCCTGACAGTGATCGATCCTGAGCTGTCTCTTTACTCACCTTATCACCTTTCCCCCAGTATGGCCTTCATGGGTGCAGGGGTGCACAGCTGCCTCCACTCTGGGATCCCCCATGTACTCTTCTGCTATGACGGGGGCAATCTTTCTATAAACCAAATATCATCTTGCAACTCTCTCACTCACAACCCCAACAGCCATCCTTTGTCCTCAAGTTCAAACTTCTCCCAGGCTGACTCCTCTTCCTCTATCTGAAAGTCATTATTTCAGGTCCCCAGGCAGGGCTGTACTCTCTCTTCCATGCAGACCTCCGAGTACTATCCTTCTGTCTAGAGCATTCCTGACCTTCCCTCACCCCCAGCTCTTTGAATGGTAAGTTCCTGTCATTTTTCAAGTCTTTAGCTCTTCTTTAAAATCACTTCTTTCAAGAAGTGAATTAGCTGCCCTTTCTAAATTCTCTCCATATTTTCCCCATTTCAGTGCTCATCATATTACATTGCAATTAACACTCCAATAGGCCATAAACTGTATAAAGGTGAAAAACAAGTTTGTCTTATGCTTAATAAATATAAGTTGAGGGAATTATGTATTATGTATGTTTTGGAGAGGTTTCATTTGCACTGCCTCAGATTTCGGCAGACATTTGTTAATCTGACTAGCCCATTATAGCCATATAAATGCTTAATGAATACTGAATAAATGAAAATGCACATAATACAATATGCACTATCAGGCTATAAAAAAAGGCCACATGTAGTAGCTGTTTCACACTTTACCAGCAATTTGCTCATCTGACCCATTTTATCCATCCTCACACAAAGAAACAGTGAGGCCACAAAGCGCATAATGGGAGGATTCCTGGAGGTCATCGAGGAAATGGACCTGAGAAGGGGGTTGAAATCATCAAGAAAAAAATGGAAGAGCCTTTGGAAGCCTCTGGAACAGGTATTTCTAGTGCTGGCCTACCTCTGGCCATGTTAGCATCTGCCAACAGCATCCCCAGGGGGCTCAGGAGAAGGGAGGAGGAGCAGAAGTGGGCCTTTACTGAACAGCCTCCAAATCTAGCCAAAGCCCCAGACACTGAGAGGTTAGGTGACTTACCCAAGGTCATGAAGCTAACCAGGTGGGATGTAGGGGCTGGGATTTGAACCCAGGAAGTGTGGCTCTAGGGTCAGAGCTATTAACCACTACAGTGCATGGGAGGATAGATTTCCTGAATTCTTCAATTGGTGAGAAATGGTGGCCAAGATTTCCTCACTGGAGCCTGTGAGTTCTTGCTCCACCTTCTTGTACATGAGACAGACTAGAGGGGTCCAGTAGGCCTTTACAGAAGGAAAGATTTTTCTCTCTGCAGGTCTGGATTCGTACCAGTGGAATGTCACCAGGCAGAAAAGGCAGGTGGCAAATTTAAGCAATTAGCGAAAATCAGAACTCACAGTCTTGAGAATAATTAATGTTGTCTTCTAATCGCTTTCCATATTGCTTAGAAACTTTGCATATTGCTTACAAGAAATGTCATCTTTGCCTCACTGTTTCCAAAACCCAACTGTGAATAAAAGCACTTTTTTTTAGAACTCTGCAAAAGCATCGTTTAAAGGGTCTCTCCCTCAATTACCAGCCAAGTCCACACACTTGCCTGCAGATATGATACTCCCACGCCCCCCACCCGCTAATGGTAGGCTGCCAGAATAATCAGATATCCTGGCAGATATAATAACAGCCTAATATGGTAAGTGTCTGGTCGTCCATTCAACCAATCAAAGTGTAATATGCTAATGATATGCTAAGGCTGCTCAACTGCTCACTATGACGTGCACTGGCCACCAGGAGGCAGACAGTTGACCAGTCGACCAGTCGCTATGACATGCACTGACCACCAGGCAGCAGACGCTTCAACCCGTAGGTTCGTTTGCTGCTGGGGTCTGGCTGATCAGGACTGAGCAAGATGGGCCAGACATGCCCTGGTGTCCTCCCATGATCCATCCTCAACTGGCAAACCTCCCGTGTTCCCTCCCCGGCCCTGATAGTGCACTGGTGAGGTCTCTTGGCCTGGCCTGCACTCTCTCACAATCTGGGACCCCTCAGGGGATGCTGGAGAACCAGTTTTGGCCTGATCCCACAGGCATAAAAGGCTAATATGCAAATTGACTGAACAGCAGAAAGTCCAGTCACTATGACATGCACTGACTACCAGGGGGCCAATGCTCAATGCAGGAGCTGCCCCTGGTGGACAGTGCGCTCCCACAGTCGGAGCACTGCTCAGCCAGAAGCCAGGCTCATGGCTGGCAAGCGCAGCGGTGGTGGTGGGAGCCTATCCTGCCTCCACGGCAGTCAGACATCCCTCGAGGGCTCCCAGACTGCAAGAGGGCAAAGGCTGGGCTGAGGGATCCCCTGAGTGCATGAATTTCATGCACTGGGCCCCTAGTGTGGTTACAAGATGACAGATAAACTCCTGGGCCCTATCGCCCCATTGCTCCCCCACTGCCAGTTAGCACCTCAAGGACAGTGATGGGGGACCCAGAGAAGAATTCAACACCACAGAAAATACAGAAGAGCTTCATGGAAATGGTATCAGGTGGGGTATGGTGAACAATGAGAATAATATTCACAGATGAAGAGGGGCAGAGACTGCAGGCAGAGAAAACAGCAAAACAAAGGAAAAGAAGCAAGAGCATATACAATAGAATCAAGACAGTCTCTTCAATAAATGGTGTTGGGAAAATTGGTCAGATAAATGCAAAAAACATGAAACTAGACCACCAACTTACAACATACACAAAAAGAAACTCAAAATGGATAAAGGACTTAAACATAAGAAGGGAAACCATAAAAATCTTAGAAGAATCTATAGGCAGCAAAATATCAGACATATGTCATAGCAATATCTTTACCAACACAGCTCCTAGGGCAATGGAAACTAAGGAGAAAATAAACAAATGGGACTACATCAAAATAAAAAGCTTCTGCACAGCAAGAGAAACAATCAACAAAACAACAAGAAAGCCCACTGCATGGGAGAACATATTTGCCAATGTTATCACTGATAAGTGTTTAATCTCCAACATTTACAGAGAACTCATACAACTTAACAAAAGGAAGATAAACAATCCAATCAAAAAATGGGCAAAGGACCTAAACAGACACTTTTCAAAAGAGGACATTCAGAAGGTCAAGAGACATATGAAAACATTAGAGGCCTGGTGCACAAAATTTGTGCACTGGGGGGGGGGTGTCCCTCAGCCCAGCCTGCACCCTCTCCAATCTGCGACCCCTCAGGGGATGTCCTGTGTGATCGGGCCTAAACCAGCAGTCAGACATCCTTCTCACAATCTGGGGCTGCTCGCTCCCAACCGATCGCCTGCCTGCCTGCCTGATTGCCCCTAACTGCTTCTGCCTGCCAGCCTGATCACCCCTAACCACTCCCCTGCCAGCCTGATCAATACCTAACTGCTCCCCTGCTGGCCCGATTGACCCCAGCTGCCCTCCCCCGCCACCCTGGTTGCCCCCAACTGCCCTCCCCTGCCGGCCTGATCACCCCCTAATTGTCTCTGCCTGCCTCATCGCCCCTAACTGCTCTCCCCTGCTGGCCTGATCTTGCCTCCAATGGTCCTCCCCTGCTGGCCTGGTTGCTCCCAACTGCCCTCCTCTGCTGGCCTGATCTTGCCCCCAACTGCCCTCTCCTGCCAGCCTGATCGCCCCTAAGGGCCTCTGCCTCGGCCCCCACCAAGATAGCTTTGTCTGGAAGGAAGTCGGATGTTCGGAAGATGGCCGGTCGACCCAGTCTAATTAGCATATTACCCTTTTATTATATATATAGACTAGAGGCCTGTTGCATGAAAAGATTCATGCAATAGGCCTTCCCTTCCCCTGGCTACTGACACCGGTTTTCCTCTGGCACCCGGGACCTAGGCCTTTGCTCCGGCCGGTGCCGCCTTCAAGCCTTTGCTGCTCCAGCCAGTGCTGCCTTCAAGCCTTCACTGCTCCGGCCGGAGCCGCCTTCAGTCTTCGCTCTGCCACTTCGCACCTATGTATACAAATTAACCGCCATCTTTGTTGGCGGTTAATTTGCATATCTTGCTGATTAGCCAATGGGAGGAGTAGCAAAGGTAAGGTCAATTACCATGTTTGTCTATTATTAGATAGGATACATGCATACAATTGCTCTGCACAGTCAGGGGGTGTGAGCAGGGCCAGCACTGTCAGCACTTGGGAGCAGCAGCAGTGGAAGCGGGGCTGCCAGCAGGCAGGAGACCTGGGGCCAAGGTGGGAGGAACTGGGTGGGGGCACAATGGATGGGCCAAGACCCACCTCTGTGCCCACCGCAGCCTTGCAGCCCCACAGTTCCTTTCAAGTTGCATGAATTTGTGCACTGGGCCCCTAGTATTGTCATAACCAATGGACACGGACTAGAGAGGTGGGGGCTTGCCCTAGAGGGTTGGGAGTGGCTGGGGAGGGGCCGATGGTGGGGGGGTGGGGAGGAGGAGGAAACATATAACAATTTAAACAATAAAAAAAGGAAAAAAAGAACAGAGGAAAAGAGGATAAATGCAGGGAATGGGTGAGGAAGAGACAGTTTGCTGTAGCTGTAGAAAAAAATATTATTTTTCTTTTTTTAAAATCTTGTTGTTTAGAGTATTACAGATGTCCCCCTTTTCCCCACTATTGTCCCCCTCCAACCAGTTCCCACCCCGCCCCAGGCCTTCAGCACCCTATTGTCTGTGTCCACAGGTAATACATATATGCATATAAGTTCTTTAGTTAATATCTTCCCACCCCACCCGCCTTCCTTCTGGCATCTGTCAGTCTGTTCCATGTTTTCATGCCTTTGATTCTATTTTTATTCATCAGTTTATTTTGTTCATTAGATTCCTTGTTTGTTTATTTTGATTTTTATATTCAGTTGTTGATAGCTATGTATTTATTGTCATTTTATTGTTCATATTTTTAATCTTTTTTTCTACTTCTTCTTCTTCCTCTTCTGGAGAGAGCACTGTCAAGGTTGCCTGGCACTGTTTTGTGGTGAGCCTTTAAGGCCAAAGAAATGGGTTCAATTTGGAAGGCATTAGAGAATCATGGAAAGTTTTTCAAGAGAGATATGGCATAGAGTGTTAGGAACTGGAAGAAATCTTAGAGATGGCCCAAGCTCCTCATTTTATTGGAAAGGGAACAGAAAGGAGAGAGGATTGGCCAAGAGCTAGTATATGCCAGGTCTCTTGACCACAGTCCAGTAGTTTTGACATCAGTCATCTCCTCTTTGTCAGTCCAAAATTATGTCTGAATGTGTGGCACCTAAGTGGTATTATCCAGGGTGGCTTTCTGTTTGTTGTTCTTTGTTTATCATACTCCCACCCATACCCACTTCATGAATGGGACTTGTTCATATATTTAGGAGGAAGCTAGAAAACTACCCTATCTTGGTTGCTTAGCATGTCCCAGGCTCTAAGCTAAACACATTTTTTCTCTTTTAATCCTTATAATATCCCTATCATACCGGTAAATTATTATCACAGAGTATTTTGCCAAATGTGTCACAATAAAAAAGAGATGAGGCTAGCCAGATATGAAAACAAACTAAGTGTTCATCAAAAGATTAATGAATGAAGAAAGAAAATGTGTCTAATACATATAGAATGGAATATCACTCAACCTTTAAAAAGAAGATGATCTGGCCATTTGTAACAACGGAGATGAACCTGGAGCACATTGCACTAAGTAAAATAGGTCAGACACAGAAAGACAAATTCTGTACGATCTCACTTATATGTGGAATTTTAAAAAGTCAAACTCACAGAAGCCAAGAATTGAATTGTAGTTGCCAGGAATTGGGGGGAATATGGAGAAATATTGGTCAAAAGTTGCAAAGTTTTATTTATGCCTGATGAATAAGTTCTGGGTATTTAATGTACAGCATGATGGCTATAGTTAATAATACTGTGTTGTATACTTGAAATTTGCTAAGAGAAAATCTCAAGTGATTTTACCACAAAAAAAGATAATTAACCACAAAAAAAGATAATTATGTGAGTTGAAGAATAATTAGCTTAATTGTGGTAATCATTTCACAATGTATATCAATACATCGTGTTGTATTTATTTGTCAACTATACTTCAATAAAGCTGGGATGGATGGACAGACAAATGGATAGGCAGGCAGACAGGTAATTAGATAGATAGATAGATAGATAGATAGATAGATAGATAGATAAGATGATAGATAGATAGATAGATAGATAGATAGATAGATAGATAGATGTTAGTGAGGAAAAAAAATAAAAAGAGGTGAGACTAGGATTCCACCCTTGTTTTTCTTTCTTCCACAATGCCAAATGCATGTCCCACTTCAGCATGTGGTGATGCTCAGGGCCCCTTGAAAAACTCTGAAATAAAAATAGGTAGGTGTAATTCTACTTTCCTCACAACTGAACACAAGTCATCTCCATCCTGATACCCTCTGACCAGAGTAGCCATAGCACGGTGTCCTTACAACTTCCCTCAGAGCATCACCCTGATGATGTGTGATCCTAACTCTGATCAGTATAAGTAGCAAGCTTCTGTGCTCTGACTAGATATAATCTACCTCCCTGGTATTTCTCTGGGTATAGAGAAATCTTATCATATGTGCATAACTTGAGGGATATCAACCTCACATACTGGGCCAACCAAGAAAATTTGAGGGAGGGAGGAAGGGAAGCAGAGGAAGATAGAGAGAGTGGTGTTTTCTGCACCAATCTATTCAATGGTCAAATATCCTAACAGGGGACTGAGGGAGGAGGGAGAAAATTGCCATCCTTTAGGCAGCCTCAGTCTTGGGTTGTTTTTCATAGTGAAAGCATATCACTGAGTAGAGTTCATTCTAGTATTTAAAAATATTGTTTTTATACAATACGGGGTGGAGCAAAAATAGGTTTACAGTTGGTCGTATGGAAAATAATACAATAATCTATCTATATAAAACCCTAATATGCAAATCAACCAAACGGTGGAACAACCAGTCACTATGACATGCACTGACCACCAGGGGTCAGACGCTCAGTGCAGGAGCTGCCCCCAGCCCACAGGCCCTGATCGGCAGCAGTGGCAGGGGGAGGGGCTAGCAAGCAGGCAGCAACAGGCCAGCCAAGGCCGGTGAGAGCGGGGCTTCCCCTGCCCCCGATCACCCCTCAGCTCAGCCCTGATTGCTGGCCAGGCCTAGGGACCCTACCTGTGCACAAATTTCCTGCACCGGGCCTCTAATTAATAAGTAATAAAATAAGAATAAACTCTGTTTCATGTACTCACAACTGTAAATCTACTTTTGCCCAACCTGTATAATCCTTCAATTCCAGGAAACTTCAATGTTTCTGATGCTAAATAGAAGAAAGCACTGGCTATTCCAATGCTATAAGGAAACCAGTATGTTTTATACATCACTAATGCAGTACCTTCCTAAAGAATTTTCAAGAGTAATTTGCAGTGTATGACACATTTTCTTTGCATTCTGCCTTTAAAACCTAACGTCCAGTAAGATAGATATAAGTCCACTTTATGTTCAAATTGTTACGAAGAACTCCTTTCTGCTTCTTCTATCCTTCCACATAATCTTTCACTTTTGCTCTCAAAGTCCAAAGCCATGAGGTGTATATGGTGATAAGAAAGAGGGGTTGATGAAAAGGCTAGCCAGGGTTCAGGACATATGGACTTTTTTAGTGGGATACTAACTAATCTAGTAACATTCTTCATACATTCTTACCAACATTTTGTGAGCACCTGTTTATGAGCCAGACTCTGTGCTAGAAAATGAGTGTAGAATTGTGAGTTGGCAACTCCGGTTATTACAGAAGGAAATACAAAGTACTTTGCTTTCTCTGCCTCATATAATGGGTACCATAGTCTCCATTAGCATTTCATCATAATACTCTCATCATGCAATTAAATTCACTTTAATATTAGGTGCATTAGAATCACTGGAAATATTACTTCAATGGCTTTACTTCAATAGCTTTAGAAAAAGAAACTAACCCTTGCATTCTTCACATACTCATTTGTTATGGACTGAATGTTTGTGTCCCCCCACAAAAAAATTTATGTGTTGAAGTCCTAATCACCAGCCCTTTCCTGTGTTGTGTCTTGGTGTGTGTTTTTTTAACTTTTCACCCATAGGAAGTATTAAACAAAAAGCATTGATGGCTTGTCTTTGTCTACCCAAATCACTGCCTGAACGCCTGGTTCCCATAACATCACTCAGCCTCTCTTGCTTGATTTCTCACTGACAGCTCACCTGTCTTTAGAACAGTCTAGACCCTGCCTTCTGAGCATCCCCACACTCCTGTTTGTCTTCCTCCACACCACTGCTTTCTGTTTCCTCCCCCTGGAATGTTCTCCTGCCTGCATTCACCACAATCCTATATTCACTATCAAGGCTCATCTCCACAGCTATGAACTTGTCCCCAGTCTCACAAAGCAGATGTGACTCCTTTCTCCTTCCTTTGAATTTCATTTGAACATCCCTTTTGGGATTTATCTCACTTCCCCTTCCATTGAGTTATGTTTGTTGTGGCTTAGCCTTCCTGCTAGACTGTGGGTTCTTTAAGACATGAAGGTGCAGCTCAGTCACTTTTTCCACTTCAGAATGACACCACACAATGCTCTGCCCTTAGTTGACAATGGAAGAGTCCTTGAATGATTTTATGTTTTTCTGAGTCATTTAAAAACAATCTCCAACCATACCTTTCCTTCTTGACTATTTGGAAGCATCATTCATTTGCTGTGAACATAGTACATGTATCCCATTGTGAGCCAGACAATCTCGACAAGAAATGGCCAAAGTGAAAAGTCAGAATGTTTCATTTAAACATACAGATTCCCAAATTTCCCTGGCATGCTAAAACACCTGATAACACTGTACATTCCTCAAAGCGATCATCAGAAAGGGTAAATTCTCAGCTACCCTTTTTGGGTGGGGCATGCCCACTATAATCTCCACCATCCACTGGGCCTCTTTTACTTAAGTCACCCACTGGGCCCTCCAAGTACTGGAATTTGCAAGCCTTGGTCTAAGTCATGTTTGGCCTTTGCCATTCTCAAAGAATCTACTATTGGATGTTACTCAGAACAAAAACTCTACACTTAAAGCCTTTCATGTCATGTTTTAAAAAAATATCCTCCTCTGAACATTAACACTGAGAACCTTGAATGATTTCCTGATGTACTTCTTTCGGAAAAGGTGTCTCCAAGTACCTTTAGAAATTGTAAATTGACAGCACACAAAGGCAGCATGAAAGTCACTTCAATGAATATAAAAATAAAACAAAATTGTAACATGTGAAAATGTCAAATCCTCATTAAAATACTAGAAATGTTATTTAATAAAAGCATCTTGGAGATTCACACTGTTAAACTGAAATGCTGAGGAACTTTATGCACATATTTTAACATATAATCAAAAGAAAAAACTGAACTGGGAACAGTAAGGAAAATAATTTTGCCATATGTACCCCAAAATGTAGTAAATAAACAATGAGCAGAGATGTGTTTTTACAGTTTGAATACAACATCAGGTCCCTAGAGCCGTGCTACAAGTCAACAGTAAGTATTGTATTGAGAAAAGGAACTCACTTTATTAAGCATCAGGAGCAAAATCCTCCACAAATGTCTTCTCTAATAGAAATCACCTTCATTGCTAATTTGGAATCTGCAGCAATAGCCTTTTATTAAACTATTTACAAACAGCATTTCATACGTCAGAATACATAATCATAAATCAAGTCCAGGTTATTGCATTAGCCTCAAATAGACTCAGTTAGAGAACCTCAATGGAGATTTTTAAATGCCCTGCCTTCCAATTTACCCATAATACCTTGCAACACAACTTAATTTTGATATTGAGTCTTTCATAAAAGTTCTATCTTTACTAAGTCAAATAACAAAATTTAAATGAAAAACAAAACATGGTAAGGGGTGGAGGGGATTAATAGGGATAGCCAAGGGACTTTAGTATATCTTCAAGTTTAAGTGAAAATAGGAGATATATGGAAAGTCAGTGAAGATGTGAAACAGGAAAGTAGGTTCTCATGTTTAAGCAACAGAGCAAGTGAATTTTTACCAGTTGTGGCCTACTGGCTTGAATAATCAGAACAGATATTTGGAAGAAGTTAACGATAACATGAGGGAGTAGCAGGCAGGCATTCAAAACAAAATCAGTGCTATAACTGGAGTTTGCAGTGATCTTTGAAGGCATTTCTAACCCAGTGGTATAACCTCATGAACAAGAGCACAGGCTTTGGTGTCAGATTTCCTGGTGAAAAAGGACAAGTACTCTCTATCCCTCTGTTTCCTTACCTATAAATTGGAAATAACAGTGCCTACATCACACAGCTGTTATGGGGTTAAAGGAGTAGTGCATGGGACACACTTAGGAGGATTGTGGATACACTGTCATCTTTCATGCTGGCATCCAGGCAGATTGATATGGGGAAAAGTCCACATTGGTATTAAACTTCAGAACAAGTACACTCAATCTGTTGACTTATTTCATTTGAAATAAGAAACTTGTATTGAACCAAGTCATAAAACAAAAATCCAACATTTTTGAGCGAGGAAATAAAAAAGATCTTAAAATAAAAATAACTGAGTAAAGCACCTTAAGCCATACGTAAACTAACCTATAACCACTGGACCAGAATAAAATCAGAAATGTCAAAATGTTTTCCACACTAAACGTAGAACAAATATTTAATTAGATTCAGTCCCTGGGAGAGAAATGATGAAATAGAGGCAAATAATCACGTGTACAAAGTCAAATGATTAATTTGTGGTTAGTGACAAACTGAGAGTCCAATTTTGTTGTTCAACTTTCCATGTTCCTAAGTGTTGTCCTCAGCCCCCATGACCTGGCCTTTCCATTCAGCCTTTGCCATAGCCGTTCTTATGTAGGGGTATTTTTACTTTTGCTCACAGTGGATTTGGTAGCAGCAGGGTATTGACTTGGACAAAGGAGGTCTCAGAAATAACAGGTCTAATGTGGAGGTGAAAACATCAGGCCAGGCTTATCAACACATAACAGTAGTTTCTGATAACAAGAAACAAGAGGACTAACCAAATCTAACACCTATAGAGAGAGCAAAGATCATGACCAGTTATGAGTCAGAACTCAGGCCAATAGACAAGAACCAGAGGGGAAGCAAAAGGAGCATCAAAAGTTCACGTTCAGAACTAGGCATCTGAAAATAGACTGGCCCATAATAGAAGGTCAATAAATGAATAAATAAATTAATGATTGTAAATAAATGAAAGGATCATGGAAATGCCTGGGAGAGACACAGTATTAAAAAGCTTTATTTTGTATTGCCATTAAGAATTAACTTCAGGAGAAATTAATATGGTGGTGTAGGCAAATGCCTGTACTCGCCGCCTCCCACAACCACAACTAAAATACAGAACAACCATCATCCAGAACCGCCGGAAAGCTGGCTGAATGGAAGTCCTACAACTAGAGAAGTAAAGAAGAAAGCACATTGAGACTGGTAAGAGGTGCGGAGGCACGGAATGGGCTGGTCTGGCACCAAATGTGCCACTTTTTTTAATTGGGAGGGAGATCATCTCTGCAGAGGCCAGCCGGAGGAGCAAGAGGATCCGAGTCCCAAACCAGACCCCCAGCCCAGCACCCCAGAGCTAGGAAAAAAAGTCCTTGAAACTATAGGCTGTAAAAACCAGTGATGATTGGAGCTCAGTGACACAGGCTGCTGGAGACCCAGCTGTTCCTCTTAAAAGGTTGGCACCATGAACTGAACTTACAAGGTCCTGCTTCCTCTGAGTTCCAGCACCAGGGCAAGGCTCTAGGGGACACATTTGTCTAGCATCAGGGCAGGAACTTGGGGGCAGCTTTTCCCAGACAGAGGTACTCCCAGGATCATTGTTCCTGTGCTGGGACCTCCCCAGCTACAGGGCTGACTGGCAGCCATTTTTGTTTGTTCCATCATGGTGATTTCCTAAGACCCCCACCTCATCCAATTTACAACCTCATCCAAGATGCATACACCGGCTTTTGTATATGAATGGCCTGTCCTTGAAAATCTCAAACAAGCTGCAGTCCCAAACCTATCAATTAAAGGCCAAGACCTGACACCAGCACCAGCCTGCCTTGCTATATATATAGCTGGGCCTCACCTGGGCACTTCCAAACCCAATACAAAGAGAATGAATCTGCAGATCTCTCTGTAGCTTAAGCAGTGGCTGACATTGCACCTCCCTGGAGACCCAAGAGCCAGTGTACCCAGTGGTCAGTGTCAGACCATACCAGATTACAACTCTACCCATCCATAAGCGACACACTCAAGGGGCAGACTCAGTGAGCACCAAAGCCCCACTGAGGCAAGTCCTACTCCAGAGGGGTGTCTCCTGCATAGCAGTTCTCCCACTATAGTCGCAGCTGATCTTCACAGCCAATTAGCTTAGAGGTCAATTTTTTCCAGTGACTCCAACAGCAATCAAGTCTCAACTATAACAAGATTGTGCTCACAGCCTACAAAGGGGTGCACCTAAAGTTCCTAGCTCAGGTGACTGGGGAGGCTGAGCCACTGGGCCCTATAGGATACCTACTACACAAGGCCACTCTACCACCTCAAGGAGACATAGCAACTCTACCCAATACATAGAAACAAACACAGGGAAGCAGCCAAAATGTGAGACAAAGAAACATGTCACAAATAAAAGAAATAGAAGAAAGCAAACTATTGGATATAGAGTTCAAAACCAGTTATAAGGTTACTCAAGAATCTTCTAGAAACCTCCAAGGGACTTAGTGAGACTTTCAAGGATCTTAGTGAGAATGCCAAACACATGGAAAAGGACCAGTCAGAAATTAAGCATACACTGACTGAAATAAAGAATAATATACAGGGATTCAACAGTAGAGGATTCTGAGAATCAAATCAATGATTTGAAATATGAGAAAGCAAAAGAACACCCAGCCAGAAGAGCAAAAAGAAATAAGAACCCAAAAACATGAAGATAGTGTAAGGAGCCTCTGGGACAACTTCAAGCATACCAATATTCACTTTATCAGTGTGCCAGAAGAAGAGAGCAAGATATTGAAAATCTATTTGAAGAAATAATGACAGAAAACTTCCTCTACTTGGTAAAAGAAATAGACTTACAAGTCCAGGAAGCATAGAAAGTCCCAAACAAGAGGAACCCAAAAAGGATCACACCAAGACACTTCATAATTAAAATGCCAAGAGCTAACGACAAAGAGAGAATCTTAAAAAGCAGCAAGAGAAAAGCAGTTAGTTACCTACAAGGGTAAAAATAAAAGCTAAAGAAGCTGCAAGAAAGGACATGAGAACCAGAAAATTACATCAGCTGATTTCTCAACAGAAACTATGCAGGCCAGCAGGGAGTGGCAAGAAATATTCAAAGAGATGAATAGCAAGGACCTACAACCAATATTACTCTATCCAGCAAAGCTATCATTAAGAAGTGAAGGTCAGATAAAGAGCTTCACAGCCAAGAAAAAGTTGAAGGAGTTCATCAACACCAAACCAGTATTATATGAAATGATGAAGGGTGTTCTTTAAGAAAAGGAAGAAGAAAACATAAAAAGATAAATGAACAACAAAATGGCAATAATACATACCTATCAACAATTGAATCTAAAAATCAAAATAAATGAATAAGAAATCTAATGAACAGAATAAATGGTGAATAAAATAGAATCAGAGGCATGGAAATGGAACAGACTGACGAGTCTCAGAGAGAAGGGGGGTGGGGTGGGAAGAGATTAAACAAAGATCTTACATGAATTACCTATGGGCACAGACAATTGGGTGGCAAAGGCATGGGGCAGGGCAGAAACTGGGTGGAGGGAGGCAATGGGGGGAAAAAGAGGGACATCTGTAATAATCTCAACAATAAAGATTTTTTAAAAATTAACTCCAGTTAAAACCACAAAATTTCTCCAAGATATCCTAAAAGCATCTGATCCCAGTAATACTTTGCCTACAGCAGTGGATTTTAATAAATAGGTATACCTGGTATGTCATTTAAGAATTTGACAAAATTCTATTCAAAGCCCTGCATAGAATTTGAAAAATACTTCCACCCCAAGTGTGTCATTTTTATCTCGTTTCCCAAGAGTAAGTAAACTTTTAGTCCAGCCATTTATCTTGACATATACGCCCTAAGTGCTACCATATATCCCACAATTCCATTCAGGAAACAGAAACTCTATTCCATTTGTCAGCTGCCATGACCAGTTTTCAGGGGAAATGATAAAGTAATCAATGGCCCATTAAAGTATAACATGGTATCCCTTTATCTGCCTTATGTTCCTTCACAGTTGTTTATAAAGGTCTTTGCATCTCACTTATCAGGAAAATCTGTATGTTAACTTTTCCCTCTGGCAAATCAAAAGCTTGAAGTCTGCATCTAAGGAGCTCTCAGCGCCCTACATAAAATAAACTCTGGCTGTTATTAATGCCATGAAGATAATGCGTAGGTAGAAAACTGAAAGGAGGCGGAATGATTTCACTTTGATTTGAGTGGATATTAAAGTTTCTTTTGCACTGGATAGAAGAACTTGACAGGTTTGTAAAATCTTAGTACAAACTTATCTTTTCTAATAAAAGCCCCATTTTGTGAATATTAGCTTTAAAAGGGGATCCTGGAAAACCAAACAGTGAGACAGGTACAAGGTGCATGCCTGGGGGAAGGAGGAAGAATGCAGGAGGGAAAACCTTGACAGCAAGGACCCTTTTTGCCCCTTCCTGAGAGCCACAGTAAGGAGCCCCCTTTAAGACTCGAGGGAGCAATTAGTGTGACTGGCTAAGGAGAGGCCAGTGTCAGTGCATCTTGCTTGCTTCATTAAGGCATAATGAGAAAACAAAGCAAACTGTTGCTTATAAAGCTTAAACAGCTTCTTTTCCTTTTTAAGCGCCCTTTTATGCACCATCTCTAAGCAGGTCTCCAGAACTCCACCTCCAAGGACAGTTCCTGCTAAGTCTCACAGAAGTTCACTATATTGCTACACTATTATTCTCCAGGGTTGAAATTCTCTGGGGTCTACCTCATTTCATTCTGGCCTTGTTTGGGAAAAATCAGGGAGAGAAGGGTAAGAAAAAAGAAAGGTGATAATTTTGTTATAGATTTGAGTTGCTCTTTACTGAGAAAAGAAACAAGACTGTGTATAAAAGAAATAATGTCATCCATCCATATCTCAGTCTGTCACTATTCCTCACCCCGGTTTTCCTTAGAATGATAGGTGGTGCTCCAGTGCTCTTTAGTGGTTGGGTGCTACTCCAACATCTCCCCCTTAGGACGAGCTCCTCATTTCTCCATTGGCTGCAAGTATTGGTTGCTGATCGCTCCCTAACAATTGTCTTTGGCCACGGTGTCATGACCCCTCCCAGGGAGCAACCACAGCCAGTGACTGATTGATGCAGGGATACAAAGGCCTTCCTACCTCCAGTGTGCCCGGTAGGATCAACTAAGCCTCAGGTGTGATGCCAATCTTCCACCAATCCTGACTTCCTCACTTCCCTACAGGAAGCACTCAGAGTCTGTTTCCAGAGACCCCATCTAAGACATGTTTGGAAGCACATCGTATAAATTACAGGAGAGAAAATACGCTGGCCATGTACGCTATTTCCACCAGCCATTGGCCAGAAAGTAATGATGTCAAGAGGTGATTCTTAAAGGAATGCTTCTAAGCAGCAGATTTGCATTTGGACAAAATGGACTTGATCCTTTCCCCATGGACAAGAATAGATGACAAAAGAAAAGAAGCTATCAAAACAAGGGCACAACTGCTACCTAGAAATAGTTTACGATTTCTCCCATTGCTATGCAATTGGGATGTTCTCTCATTAAATATAGAATAATATATAGTCCCTCATTGAATCCAAACAATTTCAGTAATGTTATAACCCTCAAAAGCTCAGCATGAGTAGTTTATGTAAAGCAGTGGATAGCTGCGATTCAACGACTGTCTCGGGGCCTGGTAAAACTGTGTGGTGGTGTTTGGATGATTGTGTCCAGGAATAATTGTTTCATTCATATTGAATATCAGGAAGGCTTCAGGAATTAAATAATTCATATTGAATTAAGTTAAATAATCTAGCCAACAAACCTAATGAATCATGAACTGCACTCTGATTGGTGGAGAAGACACATTAGCCCCCAGAGAGTAGCTGCTTTCTCTGCATAACTGTCCAGGCATGCTACAGATAAATTTGCAATTTGGCCAATAGAGTTTCAAAAACTGAACTGAGTATACAAGATAGATACTGAAGTCCCCAGAGTCTGAGCTGACCAGTGTAGAGTTGGTGGTGAATACTAAAAAATTATTACAGAAACAATTTCAAGTTAACCCTCAAATTTATGAAATCAATGCAAGTTATGCAGCTTGAGAAATTAACCGTGCTATTCATTGTAAGATCGCTAATTAATGTTAGGGAGAAATGTGTCTTTAAAGCAATAAACTTAAGACAGGAATGCTTGGCATAAGAGCAGACATATAGAGGAATGGAACAGAACAGAGAACCCAGAAATTGATCCAAGACATTATGCTCAATTAATATTTGACAAAGGAGGCAAGAGAATACAATGGAATCAAGACAGTCTCTTCAATAAATGGTGCTGGGAAAATTGGTCAGATGCATGTAAAAAAATGAAACTAGAGCATCAACTTACACCATACACAAAAAAGAAACTCAAAATGGATAATGGAATTAAATGTAAGATGGGAAACCATAAAAATCTTAGAAGAATCTATAGGCAGCAAAATATCAGACATATGTCATAGCAATATCTTTACTGACACAGCTCCTAGGGCAATGGAAACTGAAGAGAAAATACACAAATGGGACTACATCAAAATAAAAAACTTCTGCACAGCAAAAGAAACTATCAACAAAAAACAAGAAAGCCCACTGCATGGGAGAACATATTTGCCAATATTATATCCGAGAAGGACCTAATCTCCAAAATTTACAGGAAACTCATACATTTTAACAAATAGAAGATAAACAATCCAATCCAGAAATGGGCAAAGGACTTAAATAGACACGTTTCAAAAGAGGACATTCCGAAAGCCAAGAGACATGTGAAAACATGCTCAAAGTCACTAATCACCCGAGAGATGCAAATCAAAACAACAATGAGGTATCATCTCACACCTGTCAGAATGGCTATCATCAACAAATCAACAAATGACAAGTGCTGACGAGGATGTGGAGAAAAAGGAAGCCTCGTTCACTGCTGGTGGAAATGCAGGCTGGTGCAACCACTGTGGAAAACAGTATGGAGTTTCCTCAAAAAATTAAAAATGGAACTCCCATTTGACCTAGTAATCCCACTTCTAGGAATATATCCCAAGGAATCAGAAACACCAATCAGGAAGGACATTGCACCCCTGTGTTCATAGCAGCAAATGTACAATAGTTAAGATTTGGAAACAGCCTCAATGCCCATCAGTCAATGAGTGGATTAAAAAACTGTGGTACGTCTACACAATGGGATACTATGCTGCTGTAAAAAAGAAGGGATTCTTATATTTGCAACCACATGGATGAACCTAGAGAGCATTATGCTAAGCGAAATAAGCCAGTTGGAGAAAGATAAATATCACATGATCTCACCCATTTGTGGAATATAATGAACAACTGATGAAAAAACATAGATATAGAGACAGAGAAGTATCAAGCAGAATGTCAAACTTCAGTGGGAAGCCTGTGGGGAGGAGGGTAAGAGATCAACCAAAGTACTTATATGCATGCATATAAGCATAACCAATAGACACAGGCAGTAGGGGGGTGAGGGCATGTGCTGGGGGTGAGGGTGGACGGGAGGAGGTCAATAGGGGGAAAAGGAGACACGTAATACTATATGTAATACTTTAAACAAAAAAAATCAAAGATGGATTAAAAATAATAAAATAGGATGCCAGATTGGTTTTTGTCAAAATATTGAGCATCTATAAAAATAAAAGGAATAGTCAATAAGAATAGAAAAATTTCTATGACATACACATATGTAAAATCACCTTTTATGTGCTGTAGCCATTGAAATAGTAAATACAGGGTTAGAATATTATTTTTCTCTGGGGATTGTGAAGAATATCATGCAAACACTAAAGAATAAATGAAAAAGATGACTATTTAACATGTTTTCCATAAAGACAGTAAATTTAAGAGTTTACAGGAGCTCTTCCTGATGGCCAGTTGGGATGTCATTCTAAATTGGAGTTTGCAAGGTTTGTCCTCCTGAATCTTTTTATTTCTCCTTGGAGGCTGTTTTCTTCTAGGAAAATAGTCATGGCCTTGAAAGTCCTGCGTGGTCAGTGGCTATGAGGAGAAGGATGACTTCCTTGGCACCAATAACCAGGGCCCATAGAGCAGTGCTCTCCCTTCTTTTTCATTCTATTTTTTTTTCTAGAGAGTTGAAATCATGATTAGCACAACCAAGCATAAGATTTGCTAATCACTATGTTTATTAAATAAATACATAACTTGAACAAAGTTTTAAGGCGCAAAGAGACCTGAGTATCTTTCTAATCTTTAATAGTAGCAGTCACTAGATTTTCTAAAGCTGATCTTTTTCTTAAGGGTAGAATATAACTTTCCAAATTATTCCCAGACATTTTCACAGTCTAGACCAGGGGTGGGCAAACTTTTTGACTCAAGGGCCACAATGGGTTCTTAAACTGGACCAGAGGGCTAGAACAAAAGCATGGATGGAGTGTTTGTGTGAACTAATATAAATTCAAAGTAAACATCATTACATAAAAGGGTACGGTCTTTTTTTTCAATAGTTTTATTCATTTCAAACGGGCTGGATCCGGCCCGCGGGCCGTAGTTTGCCCACGGCTGGTCTAGACTTTAGGCTTTTAGATCACCTTATTATTATTTTTGTATTGTTCTCCTTTTTAAAAAATTTTTATTGTTAAAAGTATTACATATGTTCCTTTTTTCCCCATTGACCCCTTCTAGCCCACCCCTACCCACTACCGCAGGCCTTCAGTTTTTTTAACTGTTGGTGGTTGCTGTTGTTGTTGTTGTTGTTTTCCTTTCTTTAACAGAAGCCTTTTCCTGCCTCCTTACCAACTGGTAGAGAAGAATGACTATAATCACCTTTTCAAATATCTAGCCCAAAGCCCCTGATATTTCATTTTTAAGCGTATCCACATCTGTTTTCAGCACACACTTTTTTCTCATATCATAGAGAGGATATGTGGCAGGATAATAAGAAGCTGGGAAAATTCTAGGGTAAGTGGAATGGAGAAACTGAGACAAGAAAATTAAGCAAGGCCAGTTTGGGCAGCTTGCAGCCAGTCAGTGAATCACAAGACCTATCTTCCCCAACCAAGGACACTTGAAAGCAAATGGTTTATACCTCTCCTCCCTAACCAGAGAATGCATAGCTTAAATCACCCTGACCTGGAGAAATAGAGAACAAAGACCCAATTAATACCATTTGTGCCAGCTAAACCCAAGGACAGATAAAGTCTGGGGGACATAGAACAAAACCCCAAAAGCATTTGGATGGTATCACTTAGGGATGTTAGGCAGGAAAGTAACTGCTAGGGCAGGAAAAGAGGGAAGGAGGAAAGAAGGGGGAGTTTATCTCACCCACTAAACAAAGAAATCAGCTGTCTTAGGATTTACCAAACAAGAAGACAAGATGTATGTACAAACATTCTGAGATAAGCCACAACAATGTAGAAGGGGACTTTGAAACCTAGTCTTTTAAACAGAATACCAAGCAGGGGAGCTTTGAAACCTATAGGGGGGGAAGTATAAAACCCTTGAACTCCATTTGGTGAGACACTCAGACTAGCTGAGTTGCCCGCTTGTGCTTTATGCCAAGTGTATTCTTAATAAATTTGCTTGCTTTCTTTCAATGCTGTTTTTTGTCACTTGTCTGAATTCCTTCTTGGGAGATTGACAAGAGCCAAGGAGTAGGGAGCCCCCCTCCCACTTAGGGGGCTCTCCAGTAACAGATGCACTTATCAGAAGTTGGGTATTATAGATACATTGCCACAGGGGAATAAAACTGAAGCTGTTTCTGAAAAGTCACACTTAAGAAATAAAAAAGCAATTGAGGTTATTTACTTAGAAATGTATTTTAATAAGTATTAGGAATTTTATAAACTATAATGCTACATAGTACAGAATCAGGAAGTTTTGTAATTACCAGTATCACATGGGCAGAGAGAAAAAAACTGACAGGACTGCAGAAAGAAAAAACTATCCAGTGACAGTTGAGTTGAATAGCTCTTTCTCCTTATTTCACTTTGTTTTGTTTTGACACATTCTGGCATCTTTCTAGACAACCTTAGAAGAGGTGATGACCTTGCATTCGATACTAGTAATAGTAGTGCGAAAAATCACAGAGCTAGTGAATGGTAGCAGTTGCATCTGAATGTCGACATTACCTTTTGGTTGGGAAAAAAATTAATGTAATTTACTTTAAAAAAAAATGTGTTTCAACATTTAAATGTTTGGATTTGACTCTACTAAAAGACCAAGAAGCCCATACTTTTCCAAAATGCTCCTTAGGGGAGTACCATGCCTGGTGAGAATTGCTGGTTTATCCTTTGCTGGTAAAGCATCATAAAAATAAAAGCTAAAGAAGCTGCAAGAAAGGACATGAGAACCAGAAAATTACTTCAGAAACAAATACGACCCAGTGGGAAAATGTTCACTTCAGGGACCTTGCAGCGGAAAAGGTATTCTGCAGCCCAGTGAGCAGGAGGGCTCATGAGTTTTCCCATGCTGCCTGGGACGTTTACAAAATGAGCAGTCTTCAAACCTAACTCCACAAAATGCAACTGTGGTACTTACAGACTCACAAAGTGTTAAAGATACAAGGAAACTTACAGATCATTTACTTCAACCTCTTTGTTTTATCAATGAGGAAATGGAGCCCACTAAGGCTAAGTGAGAAGCCCAAGTCTCCCTGTTCACTAGCCCTCATCTTAGCAGCATGAACACACCTGAATCAGGGTTCAGGTTTTGTTTGGTTGGTTTCATTTTTACATTGAGAAATCAATTGTCTTCTGCAGACTTAATGTAGTTAAGTTGATTATCAGTTTAGTTTCATTTTTCATTGACAAAGTTCTCATAGTTACCCCCATTTTTATATTATATGTAAATCTTAGCTAGCCCTCACAATGGTCTATACAGTGACTAGTAGACATAGTGGTCTTAAAAGAGTTAGCATTTTTTTCAGATGGCAATGTTTTGCCCAAAGAGTTGGTTTCTTACTTTGAAACACACCTTGGGAGGAGAAAGAGAGGCTGAAGGCCTTCTTTGAGGGCACAGAGTTGCACCACATTTCAAAGACAAGTGCTTAGGTACAATCCACAAATTAAAAACAGTTATTTGCACACTATTGCCATGAGTATACACACATTTTAAATGTATTAAAATATTTTGTATTTCACAATAACATCTTTTGTTTGTTTGTTTATTTGTTTTAATCCTTACCTCCTCAGGTGAGGATTAAAACATCAATATGTTTTTACTGATTTTAGAGAGAGAGAAAGGGAGAGAAAGAAAGAAACATCGATGTGCAAGAGAAACATGCACCCTGATCGGGAATGGAACCTGCAACCTTCTGATGTACAGACAACTCCAACCGACTGAGGCACCCAGCAGGGCACAATAACACCTTTTAATTGTTATTCATTTTTAATGTTCCTCTTTTATTTGTTGTGATTTTATCTTTTTTATGGAAAAAAAGTTTTATGGCCAATTAGTTATGTAGCAAAATGCTTATAGCAAAGATGTCTGTGACAAAGATGCTTAAGGTGAAAATACCGGACATGCTCTTCTAGACTGCAGATGCTGTCTTCTAGTTGTATGCTTTCACATGGAAAGGGTGGAGAGCTCTCTGGAGCCTCTTTATAGGGGCACTGATCCCATTAGAGCCCTCATGATCTAATTACCTCCATAAGGCCCCAGCTTCTAATGCCATCACATTGGGGGTTAGGTCAACATATGAATTTTGGAGGGACACAAACATTCTGGTCCACAGCACTGTATTTTATCTGCATACTATTATTGAAGTGAAGCTCTGTGTTCGTGTTTTTAAACAGCTTATCCTTATCTAAAAAATCATGGTACTTTTATATCAGTGAAGCATACCAAAATCGGGATGATAGCTCTTGAGAATACATGATCTGCTAACAGGGTATTTCAAATATGTTAGCTAAGTTAACTACACAGAGAAATTCCATTAAACAAAATGCAGAGAACTACTAAAATAGAAGAATCTACCTGTTAATTATCCTATATAATAAAAGGCTAATATGCAAATAGACTGAATGGCAGAACAACTGGAACAACCAAATAACCGAACAGGTCACTATGACGTGCACTGACCACCAGGGGGCGTGTGCGGAACATGGTTGGTGTTGGCCGAGGTGGGATGGTGGAGCAGGTGAGCAGGGGCACCAGACCAAGGCAGAGCACTGGTCGCTGTCATTGGGGTCAGCCTCTGGGGGTTACTGAAAATTCTTTGCGGCACTCGCACCTTGAGGGCTTCTCCACCGCCCCCTTCTCCTGAGGGGCGATTGGGGCAGCAGCCGCCACTCACACCTGCTGACGGCACTGACCCCGCTCGCACCCACTGCTGGCACCAGTCCCAATTGCTCCGTGCCGTCAGTGGGTGCGAGCAGGGCCGGCACCATCAGCACATGGGAGCAGCAGCAGCGGGAGCAGGGCTGCCAGCAGACGGGGGACCAAGGGCCGAGGTGGGAGGGGCCAGGCGGGGCCCTGGAGGATGGGCTGAGACCTGCCCTTGTGCCTACTGCAGCCTCTTGGCCCACAGTTCCTTTCAAGGTGCACGAATTTGTGCACTAGGCCCCTAGTAGATCATATTTTGTTAAGCAAAATATAAATTTCCGTGGAAAAATATTTTCTCCTCCTACATACTTTTTACTCAACCTCCCACATCCTTTTTTATGCTATAGCAGATATACTTTAATATTATATAATGTTATAATTGATTAATAAATCCTTAACAATGTTATTAAACTACCACTTATTTACTCTTTACCAAGTACCAGGCATGTTCCTATATGCACTTTATTTACTAGTGGTTCTTTAGTCTAATACATTAGAATCATCTGAGAACTTGTCCTAAAAAAAAAGGTCAGTGTCCTCATGTGCATTCAAGGATTGAGAAACACTGATATACACCATCTCATTAGAGGTAGAAAGGCGGGCACTATCATACTCATTTTTCACATGAGAACACTGAGATTTATAGTCCAGCTAACTTGCCAAAGGTAACACGTTAAGTAGCTGAGTTGCAGTCTTAACCCAAAGAGGATGGGTTAGGTACTGCTATTTATTTAATAGATACTGCTATTTGCCATCATGATGATAAATCAATGATAAATAAGTAAATGATAAATGAATGAATAGACTAAATAGCCATTTTTTCAATAGGTCTATGTATTTAATATATTAAAAATCAGTTCCCAGCCAAAAAAAGTCTCTAACCTATGTTTTAAAAAACAATTTGCATTGCTATTCCTCCTCCTCCAAATAAAATTGCAGATATAATGTACTAGTATATGTTAATATGGCTTTTTTACCACATAATTTTTTTAATTGAAGGAAAAGTCACATAACATAAAATTCATCGTTTTAGCCATTTTAAAGTGTACCACTCAGGGGCTTTTAGTACATTCATAATATTGTGCAACCATCACCACTATCTAATTCCAGAACATTTCCATTAGTGCCCCCCAAACAAACAAACAAACAAACAAACAAACAAAAAAACCATACCCAATTAAGCACACTCTTTATTCTCCTCTCTCCCTCAGTCCTTGGCAACTAATAATCTGCTTTATGTCTCCATGGATATTCTGGACATTTCTTTCATATAAAAGGAATCATACAATATGTGGTCTTTTGTGTCTAACTTCTTTTACTTAGCATAATATCTTCAAGGTTCATCTACATGGTAGCATGTATTAGTACTTCATTCCTTTTTATGGCTGAATAATAATCTATGGCATGTTTATACCATTTTCAGTTGATGAACATTTGGGATCTTTCCACGATGGGTCTATTATGAATCATGCTGCTATAAATATTGGCATACAAGCTTTTTTGAATAACAATTTTTTAACAATAACTTTTCTAATTCATACTTCAGTATTCATTCCAACCAGGCCTAGCATTTAGTATTGAACTATTTTATCAAGTCATTAAATTTTATTTATAAACTTACCTATAACATTCTAAGTTAAATCATTGTCTGTTTTACAAAATAAAATTATGTTTGACCCAAAAAGAGCTTTTTTCAAATGCTCCTATTTCCATTTTGAGAGCAAAGCTACATTTGACTTAGGACTTTTAACTTTCACAACCGCCTATCTAATTCCCTTCAGCTGTTGATTCTGTGTATCCTTGAATGGGTCACTTCCTCCCTTTGTTCATTCATTCGTAACCAGTAACCATTGACCACATTTCAAGTTTCAGGAATTAGGCTCAACGGGAATGTAGCATGTACAACACAGACACAGACACAAACCCTACACTTATTAAAGATTTTATACTCTAATGGGAGACAGACAATTAAGACTTACTTATACATATAGCTATTTTGTTATAATTATAGTAAGTATTATGAAGAAAAAAGTTGAGAATGCTACGAAAGTAAATAATAGATGTACTTTCCCTGTCTCTGTTTCCTTATCTCAGTATTACAAAGAAAAAAATGAGATTTTGGGGGGGGAATATTAAATAGAGCAGCTTCACTGAGGAGTCTACCATAATGCTGGGTCACTGCCCTTGTGGTGATATTGTCCCCAAAACATGTTCTCCAACAACCCTAAACCTGAACACTCACTGTAAAAATTCATGGTTTAGAGTCTTGAAAGTACTTCTGTTGAAATTGATAAAACTTCTTTAGATATTTTCTGTTAGTAGATTTAATCTTAAGGGCAACTGAGTAAGAAAGGCATGACAGAAGGGCACTTTCAAATCATGATCCAGGCCATCAAAAATGTATATGTGTGGGTAGTCACATAATTTAAATTTTGTTTATTTTTCAATTATAGTTGACATTCAATATTATATTAGTTTTAGGTATACAGCACAGTGGTTAGATATTTATATAATTTAGAAGTGTTCCTGTGACAGGTCTAGCACCCACCTGACACCACACCTATTATTACAGTAGTATTGTAGTGGCATGATTTGTAATTGATAGGATGATTATGTCTAAATACCTAAAAATTCAAACTTTAATAGCATTATGAAAATATTTAAAAAATCAATTTATTCACTTTAGCTATTAAAAAACTAGTCTTTGAGAATTTTTATCAAGTTAATAAAAATATTGTAATTTAAGATGCTAAATTAGATTGATTTCAACAATAGGAGGTTTTATCCCTACAGAGCATACCCCAATAGTGATTCTAAGTTTGCATCTCTGGTTTGAAGTGATTGGTTTCTTTAAGAAAATGTATTTTCACAGACCTAGCTAGTTCCAAATATTGTCCCGAGTTTGACCACATCATTAGAAATCTTGGGTTAGCTCTGAGGTTCATGTATGCCCAAATTCTAAGGGATGTCGAATTTCCTGGTGGATCCAATCCACATTGCTAATTAGTCCCTCAGAAAAGAACCACACTGCTAGGGCAGATGGTTGATGATGTCTGTCCTCCAGTGCTCATGCTCCAGGAATAGCTGTGGAGCAACACTACGTACGAAATGACTCCAAAACTGTGACTTCATTTCTACCGAAAATTATGTAACTTAAAAAAAAAATCTGTGACCTCTCAGGCTCAGGACATTCTTGCACTGGGAAGTGACTACCAGGTGCCACCAGCTTAATCCACACATCTCTGGTTTAAATTGATACGCCCATACTTCCAGAAATAAAAGCACTGTGTTCTATTTTTTCCCTTTAGTTTCAAATTCAATTTGTCCAATAGCATAGCTCATCAGTAAGGATATGCGTGGAATCCCAAAGCTTTGATTTCCTAGAGCCCTTCAAAAAAAATTGGCCTCCCCAACCTGCTTCTGGCCACACTAAGGAACATAAGTGCCTACACTTGGCGTCTACTTCCATATAACCCATAAACTGTCAGTGATTAACAGCATGAACCTGAGAATAGTGGACGTTATTTACCTCTTCGTTCATGCCATGAAGCAAACTTGAACCTTCCTTGCCCACACGCCTGATTTCCCTCATGGAAGAGGCTCAGGAAACCTATCTCCTCTTTAGTCTTGAATAAACTGGAGAAATTTTTTGTGCTATTTATTATGTGACCAGTGGACCCAGTTCTTTCAAATTTATACTCAATTTTTTAAAATTTCTTATAGAAACCCTCACAATTACTGTGTGTTAATCAACATGGTAATTTTTCCCTAACAACATCAGGTCAGTCGCTTTGCCCCACTGGCACCAGGGACTTCCCCATTAGTGTAGCACTGCTGCTAGTTTGGAGTCAAACAGAAATAAGATTGATTGCCAGATTCTCCATTTATTACTTTGGTTACCTTGGGAAAATGACTTTTTATCTGTATGAGACTCAGTTTTCTCACCATAAAAGGGAATTGTAATTTGTACTCTGTTAGGTTACTGGGAAGATTAAGTAAATTATTCATGCTTAATAAAGGTTTGTTGCAAATAATTTTTTAGGGCTAACTAACGTTTTTAAGAGTTTATTAATTGTGAGTTGCATAGGTGTCTGAGGTTGGGAGGATAGGGGTGTGGTTGTAGATATATGTGCCATTTATTGGGTTTCAAGCATCCATTTCCCCTTCCTAACACCACCTGGACTCCCTTTTATAGAATTGCTTCCTTAGTATTGTGTGGGATGCCGGTGGATTGCTAAATCCAGTTGCTAGTCTCCCACTCAGAATGAAAAGAGGCCAGAGCCTGCCTCTCCCTGGCCCAGACAGCCAGAGATTGGGCTGATGATGAAAGTCACCAAACAGACGCTCTACTGGAGGGCTTGAATTCTGAGCATAGGTGAAAAGAGATGGCTAAACTACCTATTTCTCATGGTAATAAGTTTTCTCCTGGTGCAACTACAACTATAGGCTTCCTGTTTATGTCCAGGATACATAGTTGGATCGACACCATCAAAAAACAAAAAGGAATTATTGTGCTTAGGACTATCTCTGAGCTATCTCTGAAACAATCATTATGGCAAGAGAGATGGGATTGTCTTTATTAATTCTGACTAATCAGGGCCCTTCTCTGAAGCTGGTGGCAGAGTATGTGTCACCCAAGTCACAAGACTATTCATAATGGTGAAGAGATAGAATTATCATTGGGGAACTCCCACAATGTCTACTATGGTACATCTTTGGCTGTCCAATGTGCACAAAGACTGTCCTTTCCATACAAACTCCTTTTAAAGTGCTCATGAAACACTGCCACTCCTTTCCCCTCAAACGATCCAAAACCTTATTCAGTTAACACCTTAAGTTCCCAGGTCACACATCTGTAAATGATGTGCCATCTATTCCATCAGTCCAGATGTGACTCCAAAGGGTGCACAGACCTTAGGCTGAATGATGTTGTCCATCCTTAACACATGCAATAAAAAGTGGTAGAGAACAACAAGAACTCACCTCTTTGCGGGGAGAGATAAATACAAGTGATCACTAGCTCACAGCACATCTTGAATCCTAAAAGGACTCCCTGCTTGGACAGTAAAGACAGTGCTGAGGTCACCTAATCTTGACACCCCCAGATCTGCCATCCAAGAGGAGCTCCCTTGAACCTCATCTCCTACAACCATAGCAAAAACCAGCATAAGGGACAATATCCATTTTGAACGCTATGCCATTTTAGCAGTATATTTCGTATTGGTTCTATTTCTGGGGCCTGTGGAAGACCTAAAAACAGTCACAGCTGTTGTTAGTCAAGTTTGGATTTCTTTGGTAATACAGGTCTCTTAAAAACTTAGCAGGCTTCTGTCTTTTTGCTCCCTGTCATTTCTATAGATCTTTAACCAAACCCAGAGGTCTTACTTTGTCTGGGAAACTTATCTCCTGATACCAACCCTCTGGGTTCTACCAATTGCCCTAGACAAGATTGAAATGGCACTAGCCACTGCAGAGTCATAATGACTTTTAAGAACCCTAAATGATGCAGACAGCAGATGTCAAGGGCCAGGAGCCACACTTGACCATTTTACCTATTTCAGCTTTACCCATTGCTTTTGTTTCTTTACAGTGATATCCAATGGACTGGAGTACATGGAATATAAGTAGGATGGAAACCCAGACTAAAGGGAAAGGTAGAATAAGAGGCTGAGAATTTCTCCTCCATCAACCAATTTGTGGGCACATCTTAGTCACTGCAGTTTATTTATTTTTCTATCGTGTACATGGGTGTTTGGGAAATGCCTTCTGTAGGAATGTGGTCAAATAAAGTGGTTAATTAAAATGATTTTAGTTCAAATACACCCACAAATCTACAAGGCTAACATTCAAGAATCCTCCAATCTTTGAAAAAATTGCTCTTCTGAAGAACCAAGTAAGTTTTCTATATATTCAATGTTTTCTCCTTGAGTCTCTGGAGAGACCTCAGGAAGTCAGGCATGGATGTTTTTAAAATGTTATTAATATCAGGTGCTTGGGATGAGCAAGCAATGGGTCCACTGATCATTTGAGGGACTGTGTATTCTAAATGTTAATATTACTTGGGAAGATTACTTTGTGGAGGTCATAAAAAAGAGAACAAATCACAGTTTGCCTTTTGGAGAAAGGAGGATAAAGGAAGATATGTCTTGTGTATCTGTAATTAATGGGGTTTACAAATGACTCAATCTGCTTCCCACCTGAGTCCAGGGCTTGGGGAGCAAAGTGATAAATGGCCAAGCAGACGATTTTAGCCAAAGGTAACTCTGCAGCACAACACAGAGGCTTGTTATTACTTTTTTTTTAATCTGCAAAGAATTTAACATATATCTGGCCTTCGGTAGGACTTCTCAGTGGATGAGAAGAGGTCCTGAACAATGAGCATATCCATTACTTTCTTATCATTAAAGCTCTAGGCATCATTCCCTGGTGATGAAGTGCCTCTGCCATGATTAAGACTGTAGAATTATTAAACCACCTTGAGTCACAAAGATGATGTAGAAATGTGCCTATGGAGAGCTGTCCAGCCAGGTGTTCTCAGAGGAAGAGCAATCCAGCCATGCACACACTTACCCAGCATGACCTCCGGAGAACAAGCATTACTTCCTCCTGCTTTCACTTTCTTATACATTTGCTTTCCAAAATGCTTTTCTTATATTTTTAACCTAGTTCTCATGTTTCATGAGCCACACAAAGAGCTAAAAGACATGCATGGTTCTGTAAGACAATCACTGATCACTCTTCCAGTACTGACACCCTCATTACCCAAAAAAATGTTTACAATATTTCTTCTTGATCTTTCCATTTTAGACATTATCTATTCACTTCCCACTCTCTCTCACTGCCTCCCTCCTCCCACTCACCCATGAGCCTTCTCCATCTCCCAACATTCCCATCAGAGCTGTAGAGCTACAGCATAATTTTGGTTGCAACAATTTTAACGTTGATGTTATAACTATAAAACTTCTGGGCCTTGATTTCTTTCCTTGCATAACTTTCTGACCTCAAGGGAATTAATAGATCTGTGTGTGTGTGCGCGCGTGTGTGTGCGTGTGTTTGCTCAGATTTTTAGGAACTTACCACTGAATTAACCCCAAACTCTCCCTAGGAATATAAATCACTCCCAGAACATTCAAACATGGCATATAGTCAGTCTCTCAATTTCACCTTCTTGGAAAGATCTCTTTTAGCACTTCCTGATCTAGTCCAGTCCTCAATTTTTGTCCTCTACCCCTAGTGCCTAGTTTTCCTTTGGAGATTTCTTTTGCCTCTTAGATTGTTCTTGTTTCCTATGTCCCATTTCTTCTGTCTTGGTTTACTGTCTCGTTTTAGTGTCATGCCATCTTGGGTGACTTTCTAAAAAATTAATGCATAAGAGGAAACCTGAGGCCTTGCACATTCCAAAATGCCTTTAGCCTAAAATGCCTTCACCTTTGATCAGTGGTTTATCTGAGTATACAATATTATGGTTGAAATAATTTTTCCCTCGGAATTTTGAAGGTATGCCTTCATTTCCTACTAGTTTCCGATGTAAATTTTGAGAATTCTGATGCCAATCAGATCCTTGATCTTTTGTAAATAAATTGTTTTCTTTCCTTAAAAACTTTGATCTAATCTCCTATTGTTGGTGTTCTAAATTTTTGCACATGCTTTATTTGGGTCTTGGTCTGGGCACTAGATGTATTCTTTAGATCTGAAAAAAATATGTACTTTAATTCTTAGAAATTTTAAAAATCATTTTACTTTGTTCTTTTTTTTTTTTTCAAATTCCTGGTATTGAGATTTGAGCATCCTGAAATGATCCTCTAACTCTCTTTAACTTCTCTCCAATCTTTCCTACATTTTTATAATACTTCTGAAAGATTTACTCAGTTTTGTCTTTTAACCTTCTACTGAGTTTTTGTTTCTTCTAATATATATTTTATTTCCAGTAACTCTTTTGTTTTCTCTGATTTTTTCCTGTTTTTTTATGCCATGTTATTCTTGTTTCAGAGATACAGTATCTTTTTTTATTTCTCTGAAGAGATTATATGTTTTTCAGGTTTGCAGGTCTATGCATGGCCTCTGTTTCCTACACATTGCTTTTTTCTAGTGGTTTTGGCCTTGTCTTTCACTTTATAGACAGTCTTCCGATGTCTTGTGCTCCTTGTCTATCCTTTTACAGGTACAGTGGAGCACTAAAGAGCTGCTTGGAGGCACAGGGCATGCATAAGCCCTGTCAGCAGGAGGCTTTGTCCTGCATAGGCTGACCTGGCTGTGCATTTTTTCATGAGCCCCCTATGTAAGCCTCTTTAGGAATTTTCTCCTGGGCTGCTCAGATTCGCAGGAGAACAATCTTCCAGAGTGAAAATTCTCTTTTCCTTCAGTTTACAACCTCTGATCTATATAAAAGTGTCTAGTACCAAGTCAGGCACATAGAAGAAACACAACCATGAGATCCAGTATATTTTCATGTTGCCTTGGTGCAATTTTGAAGTTGGTTCCATCAGGTACTGATGGTAAGAACCCAAGAATTAGAAGCTTCTCCAGACACCATAGAAGTGGGGAGATTTCTTCCCTGTGAAGCAGGAATTCTCAATAAAGTAGTTTCACCTTTGGGGTTGAATTCTGCAATATCAGCAATAAAAATTCAAAGTTGTGTCAAATTTTGAACATATTCTATAGTGTCACATGTGTTATTTATTTTATAAACATGATCTATATCCTATGCCTTTCTCTCCACTTGTTATTTTTGAGTCACCCCTTTTCCTTTTGGTTTTTACTGTGAAGGTCTTTTTGTATTTGTCTCCTTCTTCCATCTATGGGCTTGTGACTTCTATTTGTAAAACTCTCTGGTCTTCTTTAAGAAAAACACCTTTGGGGGCTAGGGGGTAATGTGGGAATAAGGACACATAAGGTAATAACTTAATCAATAAAGAAATAAAAAGAGAAAGAAAAACACCATTGAGACAGTGTTGTGATTAGTCAATGACCAGTGACACAAAAAATGTGGCTGAAAAAAATGCTGATCCATTTAACAGATGTATACAGCTATTACACATCCAGAAGATTCTAATAGCCTCAAGACTTCAGGAGCTGATCTTACTTTTCAGAGTCAGTGTGAATATTGGGATAAAAAATTCTCTGAGTAAGCTAGCAAGTCCCTTGAAGCCCTCGCCATAAATTAGGTTAATACTGTTTTAAGGGAAATGGCCCAGCAAGATGACACCCAAAATTAGACTCTCTATAATAAACCAAAGGCCATTCATTATTCTAAATACTCTTAATGTTAAGTGAAATCTAAGAATTTATTAATCAGGATCATTATTATTTTTTAAATGTCCCATCCCTCTATCACTAGGAAGCTAACTAGAGCTTAAAATTATATGCCTGGGTACAAAGTTTGTGTACCCTTAATGACTGTACTTAAATGTCATAATTATATTATTCTACCTGCTCTCATTATCTAGCTAATGACCTTACCACTCCATTGAAGTTCCTAATGTCTGTCTCTACTAGGCCTAGTCTGATTTCTTTGCCTAAAAAGTTCAAAGGAACTTGTTCTTTCAACAATATGTCACACAAGATACATTCAGCCATTTAACAAACATTCACTCAACAAACATTTATTGAGCACTTTCATGCCTCTAGCACTGTGAGAGGTACCAGGGCTACAAAAGTGAGCAAAAAAAAGACCTAAGTGCCACTTTTATGGACCTTATAGTCTAGGGAAATGTGGGCATTAATCAAATACTCACAAAACTAAATGTATCATTATAAAAAAATATATAGTTGTTCAAGGGCACATCATTAGGGAAACTGTGTTAGGTTAGGAGAATATCATAAAGGAAAAATTTGGAAGGTCATTTGAAGGAGATGTAGGTGGACACTAGGCAAGGGAAAGGAAGAAGACCAGATGAAAAAGAAATGGCTCAGTACAAAGAACAATCTGTGCCGGGAGCAAGCATGCACTTTTGAGGAACAGAAGAAAGGGCAATAAGGCTAGAACACAGAGCCAGGGAAAAAGTTGAGGCACAACTGCAGTGGTAGTCAGATGGTCATCACCAAGGAGGGCTTTGGAAGGCAAAAAAGGACTTTGGTCCTAATCCAAGAGACTATGGGAAGTCATTGAATTGTTTTTCACAGGGAATGGTGCAACATTAAAGCATTACATCTCGCAAAGGTCCCTCTGGCTCACTGAGGAGAGCAGATTGAAGAGTGAACGCAGAGACTAGTTAGTGAGCTACTGCTGTGGTCGAGAAAATAGCGATAAATGACAATGGGAGCTGGGACCAGTGTGATGGCCATGATGGAGTCGATGTAAGGAGAGAAAGGGAGATGACATCTTCATTTTGGTATTGTAGAACTGGATAGGCACTGGTGTCATTTACTAAGGTAGGAAATACTAGAAGAGGACATTTTGGTTTGGACAGGCTGAGTTTCAAAGTATCTTTGGGTCATTCAGTGTAGATTTTGATTGCCATTTTGATATATGGGTCTAGAACTCACAGGATGCATTTGGGACATGGATAGAAATTGGAGAAACATAGTATCATGGTCAAGAAAGAGACTGGTTAATCCAATGTTTCTCTAGGCATATAAAATACCTACATTAGAATTCCCTGAAACTCTCTGATTAAAATGCAGATTTGAAGAGCCATCTCCAAACTATGGAATCAGAGTTGATGGGAGTAGAACCCAAATCTTTATTTTTGAACAAGTGCCCCAAATGATTTCTCAAGTATCTGTATTTGCAATCCATTGACCAAGAGACAGAGCTGCCCTGAGGAGCTCCATTTACTCCCTCAGTAGAAGAGGGGGAGCCTGCAAAGAGGTACTTCCATGTGTTTCATTCTCCTTTACTTATTAAAAACAATAAAAAATAAAGCTTGGGTTTCCATTTAGAGCTGATTAACTTTCTAGATTAATCTCACAATTCACATAAAATTAAAACTCCAGCTTCCCAAGGTCCACAGGAAAGTCAGCTCCAACTCAGCTAACTCATGCTGGTTACCGTAGCATGGGCCCTTGTTCTTTGTCTCATGGGCTCCCTTCCCTCTCTCTCCTGAGTACTGACCTTCTGACTCTTCCCTTTCCCTAGAAAGATAACATTTCTAGTGAGCAAAATGTCACATTACCTTGGCTGAACAGGACATTTCAAATAAAATATTAGCAATAACAATTACCTCTAAGCCACTAATCCCTCAGAAGCTACTTTAAACCACCAAAGGATTTAAGGCAATTCCTTGAAAATATCTCAGGCTTAATAGATTATGGTGCTGGGCGATGAAATATATTGGCTCATGTTGCCTTAACTTGAATTATGTGGCATTTTCACCTATAAAAAAATTCATGACACAAACTGCTTCAGCAACTATTTAATGTAAAAATCAGGTTATAGAAATATATATAATAATGACTATGATAATAATAATGATGGTGATTATTGTGATGATCCTGCAGCACATATCACACTGTGGGTATGGCTACTTCTATAACCAGGGTATTATTGGCAAGAGAAACCAGTAGAAAACAAAACAACTACCCAAATGCTCATTTCCTCACATTTACCAGAGAATTCTGAAAGAATACTTTTCCCTGGCAGTGCAGGAAGAGCATGGATTAGAACAAATGTTCTTAACTCTGAGCTTTTATCACTCAAGCTGGTTTTCTTTGCCACAGCTGAGTTTCTGAAGACAGGCCATACCACATGCAAACAACAAGCTTTCCGGGGGGGGGGGGGGGGGGGAGTAGTATGTAAGATCCTCACTCTTAGAATTACTTTTGTGTATTTATTTTTAACTAATTTAGCAAATATGCAGTGCATGCTTCCCATTACCAGGAACTGTGCTGGGAGCTGCAAATTGAAAGAGAAACAAGATACAGTACCTGATCTCAAGGAGCTCACATTCTAGAACAGCGGTTCTCAATCTGTGGGTCGTGACCCCTTTGGGGGTCGAACCACCCTTTCACAGGGGTCGCCTAAGACCATCAGAAAACACATATATAATTACATATTGTTTTTGTGATTAATCACTATGCTTTAATTATGTTCAATTTGTAACAATGAAATTGGGGGTCACCACAACATGAGGAACTGTATTAAAGGGTCGGCGTGACATTAGGAAGGTTGAGGACCACTGTTCTAGGATAGACAAGGGAGCAGAACCTATCAGTGCAACAGTCAGGGCTATGAAAAATCTAAGGAGAGGAGCATGAGAGCAGATAGGAGGGGCACCTAACCCATTCTGGGAAGGTCAGGAAAGGCTTCCCAGGAAAGTGAAATATGGACCTGGGTTTCTCAGTCTCATCCCTTATTGACATTTGGAAACAGACAATTCTTTGTTGTGGGGGTCTTTCATGTGGGGGTCATTGTAGGATATTTAGCAGCATCCCTGGCCTCTACTCACTAGATGTCAATAACATCCCCACCCAACTGTGACAATACAAATGTCTCCATGGCCAAATGTCCTCTGGGGGACAACATCACCCCCAGAGGGAAACCACTGACCTATACTAAGACTACAGAGAAATAGAATTTATTAGGAAAACTAACTTAGAGAGAAAGACATTAGGGATGCCTGCCAAGCAGAACCAAGACCATATACAAGAACCCAGAAGCAGCGGGTGTCATTAGACTGTAGAGATAGAAGAAGCTCACCAGGGCTGTACCGGAAAGACTCAGGGAGGAACAGAAAAAGATGAAGCTGAAGGGGAGGGAGGCCTGTCCTGCTACTGGGTTTGACTTTATCTTCACACCAGTGATGAGTTCCAAATAATGGGCTATAAGGAGGGTTAATGTGTTGTCAGAGGTGAGGGAGAGAGATGTCAAGCAGTCACTTCAGTTTTTATTTGATCAGTACTGTGGACAGTTGATGAGATGATGACTATAGGAGAAGGTGCAGAAGCTGGATGGACAGAGAAGTTAACCAGCTCAGTCTGGACTGTTGGTTTTGAGAGTCTATAGTCATCCAAGCGGAGTTGCCAAATACAGGTTTGTTGTGCAGTGTGTTACAGGGAAGGGGTCCCAGAAGACACAACATATAAAGTATGGGTGAATGAGACTGCCCAGAGAGTGTGTGTGCAGAGTGAGGGAAAAATAGGGCTCAGGACACTATTCTGAGAAGTATAACCATTTAAAAGGTAAGTCCAGACATAGCGTCTAAGGCCCAAAGGAACCTGGAACCAAACTAAAGTTAGTCAAGTTTGCCACTGGCTTCTAGAGTCTCCTTTTCCAACACATGCCATCCCCATGAACACATCATTATGTATTTCCTCCCTGTCCCTAGTACATTTATGCCTTTTCCTCCCCTGCTCCTTCCTCCCTACAATATGCACTCCAGGAATAACTTAGTAAGTCCATTCTCCCTAAATTAGGAAGCACAAACAAAGCTCTTTTTTTTTTTTAACTTATTCCAGATAGGCACATTTTTAAAGAAACAAAGCCAAAGAAATACTTATTTGTGAAGTTCCTAGAAAAAATATATTCTGGCCAGTTTTTATTGTGTAACAACATTGATATCTCCCTGGCTCACAACAAGTATTTATTTTGTTTGCTACTGGGTCTTCAGGCCAGTTCTGCTTCTGAATGCCAGCTGGGTTTAGATCTCTTCTGCAAGTCTCTCACTCTCCTGTATCAGCAGCAAGAGGACTTGTTCTCAACATGAATGGCCAGAGTGCAAGACAGCAAGCAATATAATGCTAGAACACGTAAGGGTTCTGCTTCAGAGGCACAGCCACCACAGATCAATGGCCAAGCCCAACATCAATGCAACAGAAAATACACTTGCCCTAGTCAGTGTGTTCAGTGGTTGGAGCATCAGTCTGTGCACCAAAGGGTCACAGGTTGGATTCCCAGCCAAGACATGTACCTGGGCTGCAGATTCAATCCCCAGCCCCTATCAGGGCACATGCAAGAGTCAACCAATCAATGTGTCTCTCTCACATAAATAATCTCTCTCTCTCTCTCTCTCTCTCTCTCTCTCTCTCTCTCTCTCTCTCTCTCTCTCTCTCTCTCTCTCTCCCTCTCCTTCTCTCCCTCCTACTCTCTCTAGGAAAATCAATGGGAAAAATACCCTCAGGTGAGGATGAACAAACAAAAAGAGAAAATACACTTTGCCTACAGAGGAAGACACAGTAAGGTTACTTGGCAAAGGGCTCACATGGGTCTTCAAAACAGGGGACATAATGCAATCTACCAAACAAATTGAGTATCATGGTCATTATTCCCCCTTTTCATGGGTCTTTCCTGGTCACACTGGGCTATGGTCATTCATGAGTTTGTTAGCTTTGCTTCGATCTACAAGCACAGGGTGTGTATTGCCGGTAAAAGGTGGGTGCCTGGCAGAGAAAGCGTGGGTGAATTAGAGCAGACCCTTCTATGCAGCGGGTAGCCCACCCAACAGCCATATTCTCGTCTGTAACAAGTCAGTAGTGTCTATCGCCTTTGAGTTTGAGCAGCCTATGTAAATGGCATGGAATAAATACATTGTTAGAAATGGCCATTAAACTCAGTTCTGCCTTTTTTAGAAATGAATAAACCAATGTGAATAAAGTGAAGATATTTGCCCAAAGACCCCCCTAGTCAGTCAGTGAGAAGGCAGTACCCTTGCCCAGACCTCCCAGCCCCCCTCCATCATGCCCACTGAGTCAGGCATAAACAGTGGCACATTTATGAGCTTAGACTTTTAAAACAGGCTGAAGGCATTGTGAATCCAGACCCACATCCTCTTGCAGAGGTACTTCTGTAATCTCTTGATCATGGCTCACCTAATGTTTATTTTCTTGGCAGCATAACATACAAATGAGTATCTCCTGCCACCAATTCTCCCAGGAGAAACCAAACCCAGCCCCTTGTGTCTCATCACTCACAGTGTAGTAAGAAACAGGGGAGACGGTTCAGCTACTTTATGTCCTTACATGACAGATGGGCAGCGTGCATCTTTCCTTGTGTAAAAATGTCACTGCGGCTACAGATATAGTTGGTGGCTGAAACTGGAAAATGATGCAGATTTGCTTTAACCTGGGAGGACTGACAGGAACTCGAGTGAAACACCCTGTCTCACCTTCCAGGAGCAATTGGTCTCCAGTCCTGACAAGCAATTGACAAGCAATGAAAGGAATATCTGGAGTACTTCCAGGTGGCTGATATTCAACTTACTGTGATTGTTATGTATCCTAAAGAAATGGGCTTGAAGGCACTGCAACTTTTGTAGCTTTATATATAAAACAGATTGGCGAGATTATGAAAAAAAAATCACAATAACCAAAGGATAGTCACTGTCCCTTAATCTTTTCTAATAAAAAAATTTTAAAATATAAATACAGGCCCTAGGACTTTCCCTTTCCCACTAATATAAAAGTATATGCATTTGTCTTTTCACATACTAAGTGATATATTTTGAGTGGCAATAATGAGTGAGAATAAAGATCAGTTTTTATTCTATATAAAAGAAACATTACATAGATCTTGGCATTCCCTGGGAAAGTTTAATACCAGGATTCAGATGGGGGGGAAAGGGAGAGAGGAATAAAACCAAGTAACATTTTTTCTACCTTCTTTTCCAAACCCCTATCCTTTAGCCATTTTCAGAGTTATTTATAAATAATAATAATTCGCATTGATAATAATGTCATTCAGCATTAACATCCTAAAGACAAGGTTTACTCACTTTATGCAGATAATTTATAGGGAAATTCTACTTCTGGGTGACACTTAGTGCTTTGGCAGTGTTATTTCATTATTTTCACTCACATTTATTGCTTCTAAGAGTAACTTGAAATATGAAGAAGAATATTAAATAAATTGCTTCTAAAGAGAAAATTGAAATATGAGTATGGTTATTATCAAAGAAAGCATAACAAATAGTCCAAGTTTTAAAAATGGGCAAAGAAAAGTACAGAGAGGAAGCAGTAAATAGGTAACTAAACAACAAGAAAATGTTTAAGCTCAGTAGGAAAGGCTATAGGGTATGGGGAGAATACATCTATTTGGGAGCAGTAGAAACATGACCATACGCAATACTGATGTGGGAGCACTCCAACACACTGCTGGGAAGGCTTCTAGAGACCAAGAGGCAGAGCTGGTTCAACCCATGCAGTCTAACCCTAAAGCCACACTCATGACTAGAGTGGGATGGAAAGACTGGGAAGATACTTTGGAATTAAGGTTAGTAGAACTGTGATAGATCAAGTGAGGGTGATGAAGAAGGAGAGGTAATTACAGAGTAAGGAAGGAGAGTCTGCAGTGACTCCCAGATTCATGATTCTGATCACAGAGTGGAAGGTGTTGTCATTAGGCAAGAAGGGAAATACAGCTTCTAATTTCCAAAGGCTTTCAAGTATCCCAATAAAGAAAACTACAAGGAAAAAAGCAAACTTTTAGAATGCTACCATAACTTGGCACGTGCATTTGTATTGCTTACTCATTTAGAAAGACTGCTGATAGCTATTTTAAATTTTCTCCCTCCCCAATACATTTTTTGTTATCCTGTTTCCCAATAATTATTCTCCATTACTCAGCTTTGGGAGTAGATAGTTTCAGATATCCACAATGATAAGGCAGCTCTCTCCCTCCTATGAAACCGGCCTACACCAGACATTTCTAGATGACCAATGGAAGTATCACATGAGTGTTTACGAGGAGGAGGCAGGAACAAGGATGTGAGAGTAGAAAAAAATCTGCTCCCATCAAATGGAGCCAACGGCTTATCTCTCTAAGCAGCAGGTTTCCTCTTCAGTAAAACAGGAATCTCCGTACATACCCCATAGAGAGTGATGAGGGAGAACAGTGCAGCAGAAAAGCATCCTCCATGTGCTTCATTCTGGGGTCAGAGATGACCTCTGCCGAGGTGAAACCAATGGTTCCTGTGTGCTGTGTCATGTCTATGAACCTTAAAGCTCCCCAGTGCTCTGCCAAATCTTAATCCAGGATTAAATTGCCTTTTGCTACAACTTCCCATCTGAGCTGACAATTCAGACAGTTAACTACCTGATGGAGCATTTTGCTGAGTGGGTTGTGTTGCAAAATGAAGAACTGGGAACAATTTTGCTGCACATTAGACTAGGTAGGAAGGAAAGCAAAAGGGCAAGTTAGCACCAAAGGGAAGATCATGCCCTGAAATATGTAAAAGCATGGCTCCATAGATGGAGATATATATATATATATATATATATAAAGTTCATTTGCAAAATTTGAAAGAATCTACAGAAATGAATAATATTTTGTCAATGTCTGTTTTCAAACTGATGACCGTTCTGGTCCAGGCACATGAAGCAATGGAATCGCAAACATCAAGAATTATTTTGTTCAGTATTTGTGTGCCCTCAATTCATAAACTGTTGCCAGTTTTGTATAGTAAACTTTATTTTTTATGTATTCCCATAAAAAAATCTAGTGGATAAATTTTCTTTGTTCAAAGCTTAGTCTGGCTTTATCCATGATTTCAAATCAGTTAAAGGAGTGAAAATTAAGTGAGTTATCAGTTCTAAACTGTGTACACATTATTTTGGGGATATATAATCATCAGAGCACTTCTACTCAAAGAGTAACATTCTGCTCAGGGGAAACCTTTCAAATTAAAAGTACAAACTCTGGGTACTTTATAAACCTTGAGAAACATGATTATATAGTAGTAATGGCTACATTTTAATTATTAGCAAGTTATTCCATTTCACTTTGAGTCTTTAAACTTGTCAACTGTGTTGTTGAAAGTATTACAGATGTCTCCTTTTTTTCCCCATTGATCTTCTCCACCCCGCCCCCACCTCCCAACCTCCCCCCCGCCCCCCCCCCCCCCCCGGCCTTCACCACACTATTGTCTGTGTCATGAGTTATGCATATATGCATGTAAGTTCTTTGGTTAATCTCTTCCTGCCACCTCCCAAGGTTTTCATATTTTTTGAAAAATTGGAAAACCCAGCAAAGCAGGAGGACAGGCTTGATTTCCAGTTCTATCCATGGCTTATGAAACTCAAAAAAGCTATTCAACTCTCATGTAACTCAATAGCTCAATTTGCAAAATAATAATAATAGAACTATGTTCTCTTGATTTAATGAGAGAATGTCCATAACTGTAAGCCCCTTATAGCAAAATGGGAAAATATAAAAAGCAAAATTTTGATTGTTATCATTGGAACTGGGGTCTTTATTACAGACTTGTATAAAATATGAAAGTAATAATCTCATGTTATTAGGTTATGTGAACAAAAGACTAGACATAGAGGGTCAAAATGAGCCATTTCCCACCTGTCAGGCACACTAAGAAGTTCAATTAGAATATGGCCTATAGACTAGGACTATAAGGGTGCTGACCTTTTTAAGCAGTTATCACACAGAGCACAGAATGTGATGCAGCTTCCATTCTGACTGGATAATTATATGAAATTTAACATCTCTCACTGTTTCCATGATTGAAGAGATTTGCTAGAATTTTCCAGGCCATAATTTCGACCTAACACAAACATTGGAGTTGCATGTTTTACTGCGCTTTTGGGGACCATTTCTAGGCTGAGTATTTACCAAGAAACATTGGGAAGTGTCTGGTCTTGCAGATCCCAGAGGAGATTAGAGCGTTCTTTCCTGACTTCCTCACCTCAGAACACTATTGCATTTCATATTGATTAATATTAGCAATATCTTATTAATACAACTTTGTTTTCCATTATGCTTCTACCCAAAGGGTCAAACACACTATATCAGTGAGTCTCATAACAGCTAGGAGAGAGAGAAACTATATTCTTGATTTATTTAAATAAAGAAAATGAGGCAGTAGAAAACAAGTTCCTTCTGTATGCTCTTTACGTATTGATAAACATCATCGTGCTGGTTCTTTATGAAGTAGAAGGAGTTTCATAGTAAGAGAAGGATGCTGGAATAGCATTCTGGAAACTTGGTTCCTCACTCTGGCTCAGTCACAAGCTGGTCAGGTTCCTGAGGGCACCAAGCCAGACAGGCTCATATGAAAGCTACAGACAGACCAAAACTGTGATGCCCCTTCAAACCTAGACCCTTAAAATACTTGTATAAAATTTAGGGGGAAGGCTGAGCACTAGGTATACAAAAGAGAGAGAGGAAAAATGCATATATCCTAGTTATCAAAACAAGAATGTGCAGTTTCTTGGTTCTACCCTCCTCAAAAGTAGTTTTGTGACCCTGACCTCCCAAGTATAATATAGTCTGCTTGACTATATTAAGAGACTTGGGGTAGATAGGAGAGGGGGTGGGAAATAAATGGAAAGATATAATGTCACACACTTCCCCCAACCTTTAGTTAGTCAGTTGGTCTCCAGAGGGTAGTTGTACATCATCCACTGGGTTGATCCCTTCCTATGCAGCAAGAAGAGAAGTGGGTGATTCCCTTCTGAAAACCAAGGAAAGGAGAGAAATGCTAAGCAAATGACTCAAATCACTCAATGCCTGGGCTTGACCATACAGGAACTCTTCCACTATACTGAGGACTATTGAGCATCTCCACCTGAAACCACTGGGATGCAGAGCACCTGAAGCAGCTGGAGTATTTACAAAAAAATGTTGAGGAGTAAATGCCAGCATTCCCACAATTAGGCACAGAAAAGATACACGAGTTTCCCCTGGGTAGTGTGGACACTACGGAAGACACCTGAGCCTAAGCCATTTAAATGGTATCCCTCAATACTCAAAAAAACTTTAAAATGGGCCATGTGGTATATAGTCTCCAATCATTCCTCCCATCTCCTTAACCACCTCCCATCAACAGGTTAAGTCTATTTTCTTACTCCTTGAATCTGAGTTGGCTGATGACTTGCTCAGACAAAGAGAATGTGTTATTTTACATTTAAGTGAACTAGAAAAATAACAACAAAGTCCAAAGTGAGTAGAAGGAAGGAAATAATAAAGATCAGAGCAGAAATAAATAAAATAGAGTCTAAAAAAAATACAAAAGATCAATGAAACCAAGAGCTGGTTCTTTGAAAAGATAAACAAGATTGACAAACCTTTAACCAAACTCATCAAGAAACAAAGAGAGAGGACCCAAGTAAATAAAAAATAAAAAAGGAGAAGTAACAACTGACGTCAACGAAATGCAAAGGATTGTAAGAAAATATATTACAAACAACTATATGCCAATAAATTGGACAATATGGACAAAATGGATAAATTCCTAGAAGCATACAATCTTCCAAAACTGAATCAGGAAGAATCAGAGAATCTGGACAGATAGATTATACCTAGTGAAACTGAATCAGTAATCGAAAACACTCCCAACAAACAGAAGTCCTGGACCAGGTGGCTTCACAGGTGAACTTTATCAAACATTCAAAGAAGAACTAATACCTATCCTCCTCAAGTTATTCCAAAAAATTCAAGAGGAGGGAAGATTCCCAGCTCATTTTATGAAGCCAGCATTATCCTAATTCCAAAACCAAATAAAGACACTACAAAGAAAGAAAAATATAGGCCAATATCCTTGATAAGTATAGATGCTAAAATCTTCCTTTTCAAAAATATAATTTGTATTTTTTATTTTTCAAGTTATCTTTTGTGCCTTTTAAGAGCACATAACATGTTTTTATATAGATTCTTAATACATTTCTTATTTGTTGCTATGCTAATGAAGTCTTCCTTTATTTCTTCTAATTGATATTGTTTATACATATAAAGGGTATTTTTCTACCTTAGTTGTGTACCAACTGACATTTCTCATTTTTTCAAGTTAGAGTACAATGTAGAAATATAAATTAAGTTGAACTGGGAATCTTTCTCATGCATTTTCCAGTTTTCAATTATGACTTCACCTCATCTGGTTCTATCTCTGGGCATGAGAAAACACACTCTTGCATTTCATCCTAACCTTTACTGGGCTTGTTTTTTTCTTTCTTTATTGATTAAAGTATTACATATGTGTCCTTATCTCCCTATTGCCCCCCCCCCGCCCCCCGCTCATGCCCTCACTCCCCTGATGTCTGTGTCCATTGGTTATGCTTATATGCATGCATACAAGTTCTTTACTGGGCTTATTTTAAAGTGGCTTATGGACCAAATTTTTTGCTATACAGCGGAGGAGACCTCGCTATGGTTTCTTCTATTTGCCACCCATTCTTTCTCATTTCCTGACTCTTCCTTTCTTTGCATTGATATTAAAATCTTCCAGGTTACTCACAGCTTAAATGGTTTTATCTTGGAACTTTAACCTTCTACAGCTCCCTTCATTGTCCCCAAATGTCTCATGTCTAGGTTTGCTCTCTGCCAATTTCAGAAAATGGCTTAGGTTGCCTTTGTTCTGGCTGCCAGAACCCATGTTTCCTGCACCTGCCAGGGAAAGAGAAACCACAATGACTGCCTCCTTGTTTACCTGCGGGTCCTCCCATGACTAGTCCCTCCCCACCCCCAAGAAGGAAGATATCTCATAATTGCCTTTTAAGTTCATCATTGGGCTCCCTTCCTTCCTCCAGAAAGATGCCTTGGGATCACATCCCTTGTTCAGAATCCAATTTTTAAAATAATAAAAACATAACTGGGTTTTAAAATAGACTTAAGACAGCAAAGTCTAACATATGTATGTGCTAGAAGTGATTACATATGTTATAATTTTTGAGGAAAAACAGAAAGCTTATCCATCCTCAACAGAACATTTCCTATTATCACCCCAAATCCTAAAATTCTGCCATTATTTGTGCACTCTATTGTGTTGGCATTACCTCCCCTCTGAAGACACTGTATTCCAACAGGGGTTACCTATTGAGTTCTCAAAGATCATAGTATGAATGAGTTTATCAGATCCTTTCTTCTTTTGCCAAGAACGATCAGAATAGTTTCAAAGTATAGTACAAGACTGTATTAGTTACCTATTATTTATCAATTGCTGCATAATAAATTACCTCAAACCCTGGCAGCTTAAAACAGCACACATTTTTCTCACAGTTTCTGTGGGTTCAGAATTTGGCATAGCTGGGTCCTCATAGGTTTTCTTATAGGTTGAATCAGGGTCTTGACTGGGATATAGTTATCTCAAGAGTTAGACGGGGAAGGACCCACTTCCAAGTTCATGTTGTTGGCTAGATTCAGTTCCTCACAGGTTGGTGGACTGCGGGCCTTAGTTCCTCCCTGGCTGTTGGCCAGAGACCACATTTGGTTTCTTACTACAGTGGGCCTCTCCAGCGTGGCAGCTTGCTTCATCACAGCTGCAAGATGAATGGGCAGTGGAAAGATGCTGCCTGTCTGGAAGTCACTGTCTTTGAAACCTAATCATGAAAGTGATACCCATCACTTTTCAGGGATTACACAGACATGAACACAGGCAGTGGGAGTCAACAGGGGCCACCTTGAAGTCAGCCTCCTCATTTACCTGCAGGTCCTCCCAGGGTCCACACAGGGACAGTATGGATCCACTCAGTGCTCACCTGCTCACCATGAAGCTAGAGAGGCAGAGATCCCAGGTGTGCGCAATTCCTAATTGGCTGTGAGGAAACCTGACTTAGAGACAATCCACAGGCCTCCCTTTATTTGACACATGCCCACTCTTCCCTCATTGACTAACAGGTAGTAACATGGCAAAGCTGTTGCTTTCTTTTCTTCTATTATCTCTGTCCTTTCTTTGGTGTAGGTGCTAATAAGCAGCAAAATCTCTCTAAAATTTAGGAGTCAAGGCCAATAAGGGAGCAAAGGGGCTAAGTAATTTATTTATTTCATCAGCAGCCCTTGGATAATCTACATTGACTAAAATGTAATTCCTTTTTTTAAAAAATGAGAGCCAAGCAGACACCTCAAGCCTACTCAGAGAAATAACATTGTAAGAAAATACATCCTAATATATAATAAGCCAGGAGTTGTCATGACTGAAACAACCAAATGGACAACTGAACAGCAGGCTGCGTGGGGCGACCAGGACGGCAAGGGGGGGGGGGGGGGGCAGTGAGGTATGACCACACGACTGAACAGCAGGCTGCATGGGGCAACCAGGTTGGCAGGGGAGCATTGAGGGGCGACCAGGCCGGCAGGGGGGACAGTTGGGGGTTACCAGGCTAGAAAAGGGGGAAGTTAGGGGTGACTAGGCTGGCAGCAGGGGGCAGTTAGGGGTGACCAGGCAGGCGGGGGGGGGGGGTAGTTAGGGGAGACCAGGCTGCTGGAGGGGGGGGGGCGGCAGTTAGGGGCGATCAGGCCAGCAAGCAGAGGCAGTAAGGGGCAATCAGGACAGCAGGCAGGTGAGCAGTTAGGAGCCAGTGGTCCAGGATTGTGACAGGGAAGTCCAACTGCTGGTTTAGGCCCAGGATTGGCCCTAAACCAGCAGTTGGACATCCCCTGAGGGGTCCCGGATTGGAGGGGATGCAGGCTGGGCTGAGGGGACCCCCCCCCCTGCATGAATTTCGTGCACCAGGCCTCTAGTAGATAATAATTTGCTAAGCTATTTATTACATGCCTGGCTACAAAGGACACAGACTATTTAATATGGAAAAGCAGAATGAAAAGTTTACATCAAACTTCATTCTAGCCACAAATAATGTCATATTCCAGACGTTCTCTAAGCTTTTATCATCCCAGATAATACACCCATCAGAAAAATAAAAAATTTTGAATTGAAATAGTTTCTAGCCCTTTAACAATTTTAATCAAATGTTTTCTTTAGAGTACAAAAGCTATACCTCAGATGGAGGCAGAAAAAAGAATATATTTATTATATTTGTACTTCCATCCATATAATTTTTTGTTTTCTTTGTGAATGATGTAACCTTCTAAAGATTCCTTATTTCCCTCTACATGTGTTATGACAAGACTAGAAATAGAGTATTAGTTAATTCATTCCCCCTAAAAAGCACAGAACTCTCACACACTTTCTTGTTGAAGACCAATAGTATCTTCAATTTTCAGATGAAAGGAGAGACCTAGTGTCACCCAGTGAGGGAGGCAGAGGGCAGAAATTCTGACTCAGAGTCCTGGATGCAGGGCCTGGGCAGAGAGGCTGGTGGGCTAAACGAGACAACATAGATAAACCATCAGTAAAGGTGGGATTTGTATCTGACAGCAACAACTGTGTTGGGGGTGGAAATCGGGCCCACATATTTCCTGTTTCTCCTATTCGCAGCTTCTGATCACCTCTCCTGCATATTTAATGCTTGGAAAACTTGAAACCAGCTCAAACCTTCTAGTACCAGACCTTCCTTTTTTCCCCAAGCAGGAAGAGTGTCTGTTCACCCTTCCACTCCCTCTCAGCTGAAGTGTGGCTCCACCTTTTCCTCCAATGGATATATTTGCCCCACAACCTGATCTCTAGAAGATATATTATTATTCTAAATAAAGTTACCACCAACCTATTCCAATTCCATGAAACCCCACCCCACTCTGAGCCAAATCACACAAAAAGTTTATTGGAAAAAAATAGGCACTCTTGCTTGCACATCCAGAAAAAAATGGGGGAGGGGGGGCAATGTGTTTTTAAAACATCCAATTTGGGCACTGCTTAGTGTGTAATCTCATCTAAATGGTTCTCAATTTAACATATGACAGGATGGAAATTCAGGATTCTTTTCATTTCCCAAAGACATGCCTATTCTTTTGGGATACATTCCTGGTTTTCTTTTCCATAATCATTTCTGACATATTACTTATCAGACTCCCAAGTTCCCTCTAAGAATGGAATTAAATAGTCAGCCTCCATTAGAAATGCTATGAAGAACCAAACAATTTTAAGAGCCTTACTCTAGATGTCACAAAAGATATGTGTTGTAGAATCATTGTTTCAGGGTTTTGAAGTGTTACAAAGTCTAATTATTAATATAACTGAACATATAAATAAGACAATGATTATAAAATATTACCTATATAAAATAAAAGCTGTGTAATGCATTGCACAGAGATAGCATCTTTTACTAATAAGAGCAATTCTACTTATACACACACACACACACACACAAACACACACACACACACAAACACAAACATTCACAAATTTCAAGTGGATTAAACAAGAATTCTTTGTAGAAACTCTGCAACACACTTTTTTTTGCACAGGCATCTCTAAATTAAAACTGGTTCTGTGTGGATACCACCAAGTGGCCCCTTATTATGCTCTTTATTTTCTTTTTTTCCACAGAACTTACTTCTAATAAGTTGTGAAGGGTAGCAAAATATACCATCCCCAAATATGCCACTTTGGCATAGGATTATTTTGAGCTAAAAGCAACTGAGGAGAAACAAATGTATGCAAAGCTATCTGCCCCCTCCCAATTTGCCCAAAAGCAACACATACAGGGGTCACCTTCTGTACCTCACCCATCATCTTTGCTCTGCTCATGTCTGTCTAACTGCCCATCATAGTTAGCACTTAGAATTTGAAGTGGTAATTATTATGAAGTTAATAAAGAATAAAAAAACTGTAAGAGAGTATAGGAAGAAGAATAATATTAAAATAAAGGCACTGAGATTCAACTGAGAAATGTAAGAAGAAGGAGAGAAAAGGAGGAGGAGAAGGAAAAATCACAGAAATGGGTGAGGCAAGTAAAGATTATCACCAGTTCTTGTTCAAATACTTTGGACGACTAAACTCTTCAAACATAACTCTCTGTATGGAGATAATCCTTTAAAGGATAAGTGAGCAAGAAAAATGAGGGTGAGCCTGGTAAATTATTTCAAAGCTCAAAAGCCAAATTTTATGGAAGAAAATCATTTGATGTAGATGGTCTGGGACTTTTTATTAAGTGCTGGCAAGAGCTGTTGCCCTGACAGCTAACAACACTCAGCCCGTGATTTATTCAAAGATCTGGTGCCGCAAAGATACTGGCAACTTGCACCTCATGCTGCCCAGCCACCTCCAGCGCTTAATGTCACCATTCATCATTCCCTCTTCACTGAGCTGCCTCCTTGAGTTCAGAGGCAGCAGGGTCTAGTATTGGTGAGCAATCCTGCTCTTTAAAATCTGTAGTTCAAGGTAAAAAGCCACATACTTTGTGACTAAGGGCGCACAAAGGTACTCAGCTACAATGATGGGCTTTCCAGCCACCAAACAACTCTACATGGGGAACTGGTGAGCCACCTTGGTCCTGCAAGGAAGGGGGTGACCTACTCAGTCACTATGCAATGATCAATTCTCAGTAGTTCCCTTAGTCTTCCTGAACTTACCCTGACCTTTTACCGTGTCCAGTTATTTTAAAGGACTGTCAGAAACTGTGCAGAAAATTAGAGGTAGTATTTATAGACTTTAAATGAGCTATCTCTCCTTACTTTTATTTATTCCAAAACTAGGTAGTTCTGTGGTTCTTTCTTTTCCTTTATTGGGGCAGGGGGCAGGGGGGCGGGGGGCTTATTTTCACTTGTATGTATTTTTAACTGAAAGACCCAATAGTTTCTTTTTCTACTAACTCTCAGAAATGCATCAAGGGTATGAATAAATCTGAGCTCTGATCTGACCTTTATCTTTATGAGCACAATAATAATTTATAGGACTCGGTCCTAAGTGTGACATTTCAATGAGCCGGGTAAATATCATTACCTGAAGCCAGGATACAAACTGGGGGCAGGAGAGTGCGGGCATTTTCCCGAGGAGAATCATTAATCTGATGGTAGGAACAATCCTGAAATCAGCAAAGGTTTCACTCATCAGCATTATGTTGGTTAACAATTGACAATAAGGCAAAAACAAAACCAAAGGGAGAAAAATAGGCTTTCACTTGGCTAAAGAAGAAGGAAATCTCTAATCTCAGGTTGATTGACCACTGAACAGCCCCGATGCATGAATAATCACTCAGGCTCCCTTCCCTCTCTGTGCTTGTGGAGGGAAGGTCAAGGAGGCCAGACAGGTTATGAATGGAGCAAAATCCCCATGGGGATGAGGGTCAGAAAAGGGGGAAATTCGGGAAGAAGAAAAGGGAAATTAATTTATGGCTCTGCTTGTCTTCAGAGCCCAACCAACATATAAATCATGGAAGATACTTGCCATTCAGTGCTCTGGGAAGGCAAGATATCAAATGTCCTTTCTTCCTACCTTCCCAAATTCCCAATGGCACTTAAGTCTGACTTTTCTAGACAACATGTCTTGTTGCATGAGCAGCCTGAAGGAGCAGGTCACCAGGTGTGTTTTTTACCTTCCTCTTCTCTGACTTGAAGGAAACTCTAGACTTGTAAGAACAAGTAAACAGCCCCTCGGCCTGGCTGGTGGTCATCAAATTCTTTTTTTATAAAGAATGAAGTGTAGCCCTAGCCGGTATTGCTCAGTCGACAGAGCTTTGGCCTGCAGAACAAAGGGTCCCAGAATTCGATTCCGGTCAAGGGCAAGTACCTTGGTTGCAGTCTCCTCCCTGGCCTGGGCCGTGCTCAGGACTAGTGCAAGAGGCAACCAATCGATGTGTTTCTCTCACATCGATGTTTCTCTCTGCCTCTTCTCTTCTTCCACTCTAGCTCTAAAAATCAATGGAAAAATATCCTTTGGTGGGGATTAAAAAAATAAATGAAAGAATTAAGTGTAGAAACCTTTGAGCTAGCTGGAAATATTTAACAGCTACATAATATATATGTTTCTTCCTATGTTTGCCTATTTTTGTTAGTGTAGGTGGCTAGTTAGTTATTAACCAAGAAAAGGAGCAAATGGAATCGGACATTAAGTCCGACTAACTAGGAAGTTAAAGCATTCAAAGACTCCCCAGGAGACAGCTGCATCCTCTAACAAACGGACCTTAACCCCCAACAGGCAGGAAGAACCTGCTTTCTAGTCTCCTTGGGGGACACCCAACCTATTAGCTGTATTACCTGGAGGAAGAATAAAACTGTAGGTGAAATTCCTTTGCTGAGAGCATGGGCAGTGGAAGCCAGGATGGTGCAGGGGGAGGGCCTTCAACTATGAGGCATGCGCAGTAGGAGCCAAATTGATGACAGAAAGGGGAGGAGTCTAATCTGGGAAAATCAGGGGAAAGGATCAAATAGGATAAGGGCATGGAACCCAGAAGATCCAAGAAAGGGATTGGTTAAGCAGGGGTGGGCAAACTTTTTGACTCGAGGGCCACAATGGGTTCTTAAACTGGACCGGAGGGCCGGAGCAAAAGCATGGATGGAGTGTTTGTGTGAACTAATATAAATTCAAAGTAAACATCATTACATAAAAGGGTACGGTCTTTTTTTTTTTTTAGTTTTATTCATTTCAAATGGGCCGGATCCAGCCCGAGGGCCGTAGTTTGCCCACGGCTGGTAAGGGGAAGTCCCAGTATAAATCCATTACGAATTAGGAGGAAGATTGGTTAGTTTGAAAGGAAGCTTTCTCCTTCCCACACCCAAGGAAATACAATCAAAGCTTCACCAAGGCCCGGGGCTGGTTGGTTCTCATACGCTCTCTGTGTAGCAGCTGTGGAGGCCGGAGCGCAGCCGGGAGCAGCTCTGGACTACCAGAGCTCAGAGTGACGGCATCACAGTTCTGGATCCTGGCCCTCACCAGGCCTAGGACTTTCTCCACAGGAGACAGAGCCGAGCCACCTGGTTGTAGATGAGACATCGGGCACTGGGGGGCAGTTCTTTGTTCTCAATCTAATACAGCCTACCACCATGCCTCAAGCCCTCCTATGCATAGGTCTCCACAATGCACTTCCCATGGCTCTGCGAAAGAGTTCCATTTCCAACGGCAACATTTTCATCCTATCACAAGAGGCACAGCGTCACTCCCATTTCCTGTTTCTTGTCAGTTTATCCTGTCTCTAGCAGAGAATGGAAGTTCTCCCTGTATTACACCTAAATGATGTACAGAAAGCAAATTCTCCAAAAACAAAACCTCTATTTTAAAAGAATGCTAAAAAATAAACAAACAACAACAAAAAACCCCACACACGATATGTTCTGATAGAAATTTGAGCTTTAATAGGGAAATTGCTCTCCTAGAGTCTAAAACCATCTTCATGTTGCAGAGTAACCTCCTTGGTTCAGTAGTTTCTGCCTCTAAAGCTTCCTTTCAAACTAGCCAATCTTCCTCTAAGCGAGCTCTGCCCCCTTCCCACGACAACTTCAAATATCATGCTTTGGTAGATTTCAGAAATATCTTGACCAAGTTTTCCTTTGTAGTGGAAGAAAAAGTTTGCTTTTGTGAAATACATTCATACACTTGTCTTGCCCATAACCAACAGATTAAATACACACATACCACTTGCGAGAGTTCCAGCTGTTTAGATTTTCACCCAAACATGTGAATAAAAACCGCAGGCAAAACAAGTACTGTCTCTCATACCTTTTATGGATTAACAAATAGCCCTTACCCTGCTGATGCCCGTTCTTAATTGGACTATGCTGTGAGGAGCAATTAAGCCTAAATGGCCACTTGCTGAGTGCTGGTGAACGAAATGCTGCAGCTTGAGGCATTTGCATTCTCCAAACAGAGCACATATGCTTTGCTTTGTGCGCATAAAGAAAGGACATTTACTTATTTTTGTGTGCTTTACAAGTGAAAGGGGGCCATTGTTTCATGCACTAGGTGGAAATTACTTAAGGAAATTCTTTAGGCATAAAATAATTTTTGTAACTTTTGTGCAACAATAAGAGATGTGGCAATGAAAGAGCTTTGTTCCTCCATGAAAGAGCTTGGTAACTGTGTGAGAGAGGCCTCTCCCCTCCCTCCACTCCACTGTGTGTGCAAAGGACAGATCAGAACTGGCAACATGAAGCAATGAGACAATTCCCTGAACACAAACAGACCCTCACCTAATTGGCATGTAATGGGGGAAGAGAAATTTTAATAAAGAATATTCAGATGGATTATTTTTCATTGTGTGCTTGTTCCTGAAAATGGAGTAGAGCAAGAATAAAGAGGTTAAGATAGGTCTGATCTGCCTCTGTCAACAGAGAAAGGTTATTTCAAGTAGCCCCAAGATGTTTGAGAAATAGAGTGAAGAAATAAAATGGAGTCACTATAGTCAATCTGCCAAATAACTAAAATCAAGTAGGTTGAGGCATGATGAAATACTTATATTCTTGTTCTAACTAGTCAGAGAGTGCAAACTTTTGAACTTTCCAGTCCTGCATCAATGCCTGGCTATACATCAGACCTCCAGATAACCCTCTGATTAACTTAAATGACTTGTAGATCCAGACCACCTGACATTCACCTGACATCCATTATCCAGACCACTGAACATGACCAGACCATCTGATATCTGACTGATAACTGTCCTGGACCAATCCTAGGGCTAAGAATGCAGAACTGACTATTCTCAAAAATATACTTTTTACTGTAAGTGTTAACGTTGAACAGCACCAGATGTTAGATCTCCGTCCTTGAGTTCTAAGAAAGAATTCAGAGCCAAGACTCAAAAACAAGTGTAAGTGTATTTAGAAAGTCCACAGAGTTAGTTAACCCCAGTGGGGCTGCATGAACTCAGGAAACAAGTTACAGAGGTGAAAGAAGGGCCCTTGGAGCTTAGGAGAAAGAAAGGATACAAGAATGTGCCTGAGGGGAAGGTGAGAGATGGGGAAAGGCACATGTGTGCTCAAGGGAGAGATAGAGCATATATTGGGTCCTTCCTCTTAAGGGCTTTTATCTGGAGGTCTCAGGGAAGGATCTCAATAGAATATTCATCAGCTTTCCAGGTGTGTCCTTTCAGGGTTATAGTCTCCACTGATTGGTCATCACCAGGGCAGGGGGTCAATAGTCATCATAACTGGTCCTGATGTCAGCCATGATGTTGCCCTTCCTGGCCTTGCTATTTTTCTGGGCCTGGAGCTAAAACAACTGAGGCCTCAATATTATCTCTAGGGCTTAATGCTTATGATAATGGTCGCGAAAGGGAGTCATATAAAGCTATTCTCTAGCCCACTTGTTCCTCCTCTAAGGGGGTCTACCACATGACTATCGATATGCTAGGGGAGGAAAGTCAGAGGAGGATCTGAACTGAATGACCAGAGATAAGAAAGGTCAGGTGTCTAAACTGCATGACCAGTGACATGCTAGGGGAGGAAAGGTTACCCTGGGGTGAGAGCCAACCTTACAATTGTCCATTGCTAGGCATCCGGGCTTTTGCCCTGGTGACCTTCAGTAACTGGCCTATCATTCTGACTTTGCTCATGTCTGTCTAACTGCCTACTACACCATAAGAACTCGTAACTTTTCTTTCTTCTTTGGAACACTTCCGGAGTTTTGCCTAGTAGTGTTTCTGATTGCAAACCCTAAAATCCTTGAATAAATCTTTATCATTTATTTTTAGCCAAAGCCTCCAGACTCTTTTTGAGTTCATTCAACACATTCCTCAGCAATGGGGACACAAGCTTTTATTGGACTAGGTTACTGATATATGTGTTGTTTTCTTTTAGTATGGACAAGGGCCAGAGGAGATAAGCTGGTTCTCAATTGTGTTTAGCACAAAGTAATTCTTATGCCAAAGGGGCATACTTTGGTACCCATCATTCTGGTACCATAGGTGCCCAACCTTGGAATTGAAAGAAAATGAGAGTCAAATTGAATGTGAGATAGAAGAAGCTTTACTGGATTTTGAAGTGATGGGATCAGGCCAAGATATTATTGAAATAACAAGAAAATAAGATTTGACTGGGATGGTTTGAAGACTGAAGAATGTAAAGAAAGATTTTATATTTGGATTTTTTAAGTTCAACCCATTCAACAATGTGATTACATTTATTTTGAATCATCTTCTGATCCATTGGGTTTATATCTTCCAAGCACTCTTGTATACTGTATTGCCTAAACTCTGGCATTATTGAGATTATATGTGCTTTTAAACTTGAACTTGCATGGTTAATAAATTATTTACAGTTGGTTGGCATTGCTTCACCATCTTTTGGCATTGAATATTGCTATGAAGAATTCTAAAGTCAGCTAGACTTTCCCCTTCTTTTTGACTTAAATTATTTTCCTTCATGCCCACATAAATCTTTCTTTATCTCATATTCAGTGACTTTTTAAGGATATCGCTGGATGTTGGTTGTGTTGTGCCAATCTTTACTGGATCATGCTTACCCTTCAATGTGCTTATTCAGGCTTTTATTGAAGAAAACTGTTTTATGTTATTGAAATCATTTCTGTTCCATCTGTTCTGTTCTCCTTCTCAGAAATGTCAATTAGCATATATTGAACCTTTGCTTTTCTTCTATATCCAGTACCTTATCTGTAATCTTTTTTATGTCTTTGTTCTTTCCCATTTCATTTTAGGTAAGGTTGTCAAACCTACCACTATATATTTTTACTTTTCAGTCCCATTTATTCTTTCTGTGTTGTTTTTATATTCCATTTCTGTTGTTTTTGTTTCCCATGTTTTCCTATTGCCTTTTAAATTTTCTCTGAGATTTTCTATTGTTCTTTGAAATCTTTTTCTGACTATAATATTTGTTTTGGGTAACTTCTTTGAGACTCTAGGAACAATTTCTTTGTACCCTTTTCCCAGTTCTATTGGCAATTTTTCTCTGGTGTATGTTTTACATCAACTTTGTTTCTCTCTTTCCCACTCCATTATTATTATTATTATTATTATTATTATTATTATTATTATTGCAGAATCTATCCACAGGGCTTCAGTCTGATTATTAGTAATCTTTGAATCATTGAATAGCTTGCTGGTTCTGTGTTAAAAAAATGAAATCACCTGTGATTTTGCTAGAAAATGTGACTCTCACTCAAACTTTATTTCCTATGCCCTGGGGCACTTCTCTCAGCTCCAGGCCAACAGGAACTTCTGTGGGGCATTACTCTTTTCTTCACCTCACCTTTGAGATCCTCCCTCAACCTGGAGTTTAGAGCATTCATTGAAGGTTTTTGAAGAAAATACTGAGAACTGTATTTATGGATGAGTAACCTAAAAGTCAACACAGGCATATAACATAAGAGAAAAATGAAGGCAGTAAAAACAATTACTTTAGCCCATGAGTTTTAGTATTCCCTCCCCATCCAGCAACACATAAAGCTATCTTCACCCAAAGTTTTAGCTTCTCATTTTTAGAAATAAAAATGTGTGGAATTGCTCTCTGTCTAAGATTAGAGGAGTGAGCACAGTGTCCTTGTACCAGGCTTAGAGAACAACCATACTAGACCCCTCTGCAGACTACATTAGGGGTATCTTATTGCTTAACATTGGCTATCCCAGTGCAAGCATTCCCTGGGTTTCTCTCCACCTGTACCTCCAACTTTCCCTCAGTTGTAAGAAATTGGCTAGGTGGAATTTTCCCATGGCCAGCTTGTACTACCTAGAATTATACTCTAGAAAAAGTAGGGAGGGGCACAGAGGAGGAAGGATTATGTACTATGTTTCCCATGGTTAATTTTCCACTTCATCAATGCATTAGAACTGCAGGCAGGGGTGATGATATTATAACTTTCTCACTAGCAGTGAAACAGTCGACTTATTGAGTGACATTTCCCATGCAACACTCAAAAAGTCCCAGAAGGCAAAGTGGATAAAGAGGAAGACCATGAGTGCAGACTTCAATTTACCAATAACCAGAGCCAAGGTAAAAACCCAGACTGACTGACCCACAGGCTAGTGCTCATCCACTAAATTCCAGGCTATTCCTCCCCATAGAAAAATGTGAATAGATAAAGGAAACAAGGATCCATCCTTATTAAATGATAAGAAAAACAAATCAATATAAGCCCCCACGCAATTCTGAGTAAGGGAAAACTCATACACCACAACTTGCTTCAATCAGATGTCTTGTAGAGGTGTTGTTGTTCTAACATTCAAAATGGAAAGAAATGATAAATTTTGGCTAAAGATTGGTGAATATAAAGGTGTATGCTCCCCCCCCACACTCTAAATTCACTGACTCTCTCTCCTTCAAATTCTCTCCATGAACCCTGGATAAATAATCCAGAGGTGCTACACACCACCAGGTCCAATTTGGAATGTCAGGGATGTATCTCTCCTGCTGAACCACCAAGTTGCCTGAGATTTCTCCAGGAGCCAGGGCAAGCATTAATCACTACAGGGAGAAACTGGAAAAGCTCAGGAGGCCAGGGTCTGGAGCAGGAGTGAGGTTTCTAGGACAAGAACTAGGATGCAAAGGATTGCAGCAGGAAAGATGCCTGAGAGTAAAGAAAGATCCCAGGCTTGCAGGGGGGATTCCTTCTACTCCTACTTTTTCCTCTCTTTCCCCTGGAGCCCTCTCTTTCTCCTTGCCGTAGCAAGAACAGGAGGTATGGCAGAGGTCTCCTTCTTGCAGAGGTCGCCCTCTTGTAGCTATGGAAAAATACAGAACAGCAAAGTCCTCTTGGAATCATGCAAAAGATATGACAAAACACAGATGATGATTTGACCAAAGTTGACATTTAATTAAAATGTCATCAATGAAGAAATGGTTATGAATTAAGATAGCACAGAACACAACAAAGATCTGATTGTCTAATAAAACTCACACACATCAGAGAGCTTGCCCAGTACCAAGCTTTACTAATAATTTCAAAGATGCAAGTAATAAGGAGGCACAGGTACAGCAGGGCAGGGATCCAACCCCTAGCTGCACTCCCTGGGGGGTTTTCTCCCTTTATCGGAGGTACCTAAATAATAAATGAGGTCTCTAAGGAAGGTATACAGCCACCTTACTCACCCAGGAATTACTCAGTTAAGGAAACATCTCCATTTTATACTCAGATATTTACATAATTTACATGACATTTTCCAGAAAGCCATGCTCTGTAAATCCGTAGATTCTAGGTTTGTTTACCTAAGAAATTCTAGACACTGAAGTACATTCTGCTAAAAGCATTCCATGGACAAGGATTCTTCTGCCAGTAAAAATCATTTAGCTTGTTGGGAGATCTGTTATTAGTTGTGTTTAAAGATTAACTATTTGACTTGCCATCTTTCTTACCTAGAAATACACCCCCTCACCCCAGTGAAGGAAGAGAATGCATATTTCAAAGCATATTATGCTACATCCAGGTACTTTCATGGAATCATAAACGTTTACATTAAGGAGGGTACTACTTTTGTTAGTCTAATCAATGACAAGTATATAAGCTACAGGGATTACATTATTATTTCAACTATGTGTCAACTTTAGAAACATCCAAACATGTAGAGAATTTTTATAGGTGTTTACTTGAGTCAAACTTGATGACATATGCTGGGGAGCAAGATCTCAAATGCTCCAGAAAATAAGTTTTGCAGTTACTCTTATGCATTTGAAATTAAGAAGGAAATGTAAGGAAGATTACATGAAGAAGGGAGAAAGCAAGGTAGAGATCAGATTACAGGCTAGTTAAGATCGAGCTTTAGAAGGAGGGGTGTAAAAGAGGGCATTTCAATGGTGTGTTAAAGTAGATGCACAGAAACAGTGCACAGGGCTTGCTCACAGCAAAGACAAGCCTTTTAGTAAAGAAGTTTTGGCCTGGAGCATGACTACCCAACATGACCTGCCCAGTTAGGAATTTATGGTCAGATCTTCCTGGGAGGTTACTTTCTAAAGAACCCCATTTTTTAAATCCACATATGTAAAAATATCACAGAAAAACTAAAAGATAATTATATAGAAAAATTATGAATATTTTAAAATGATTATTTCTAGATCTACAAATTATAGATGATTATTTTGGTTTTTACATTTTCAGTATTTTCCACATGAACTTTGTATGACTTTCAACCATTTTCTTTTTAATTAAAATGAAAGCATGCAGGAAAATCTAGGTAGCATACTAGACAGAGCATAAAATTTTAAAGCAAACTGATTTGGTTTCAGACCCTGGTTCAACTACACACTGTTATGAGATCTTGGACAAACTAGCCCGTTTCCTCAGCTGTAAAGTGAGACATATAATAGTCACCTTTCAGGGGTGTTGTGAATTATAAGTAGAAACATCAACAATGTTATGCACCTCCTCAGACAGGCTCTGCCAGCTAGCCGCCCATTGGGGGCCAATCAGTTACATGCCTGGGTAAAGCCTCCTTGGCAACCTCTATAGAATTGGGCCAACCAACCACATGCTCAGAGTTGCTCCATCTTCCTGCCATTTTCAGATTTGAATGAATCCCAAGACCTGGGATCTCATGTTCCAGCAGTAGCTGAAGTGCAAGGAAATTAACTTTCAATTGGACAAAATTTAATGTGGAAAAATAGATATAGAAGAAATACAAGAAAATAAATTGCCTCCACCTTCAGTTCTCCAATTAATGACTCTGAGGCATGGTTTCTCTCTAGAGTCTTTCTACAAAAGCCCCACATAGTTTTGCAAACACAACTGCTGAGTGACCTGCCTTGTCTCTCTATGCTCACTACCAAGCACTAGTCAATAAAGTCACTTTGTATTGCTTTTCTTCACTTTTGCTTCCTTGGGTTTGTACCTCAAAATAAATGATTAGTCCTTAGCACAGAATTTGTACAGAATATAAGTTAAATTATTATATAAAATTGTTATTAATATTATTATAAAAACTTATAATGTACATTCCAAATCAAGCCATGGTAACATTAAAAATGAAGAGTAGGAGTTAGGATGTAAGTAGAAAATAATTTATTCATGGGTTAATTATGTTCTAATACCTTTGTCTGGCCCAAGGAGGATCCAAGGAGACATGCATCAGAACTGTTTTTATCTGATATGTGGCATGCTGATACATTAGCGACACAGAAAGATGGAGACAAGCAGGGTGGCAGGGGAAGGCTGGACACGGCAGCCCAGGGTCTAGAAGTAAGTCCAGAACTATACCTGGTCCTCTGGGAATAGCTGTGGAAGCTGGTAGAAAAAGCAGAATCCATTACTCTCCCCTGTGGATTCATGGACCAAGCCAAGTTGACTGGGCTCCCAGTCCTCCTTTATGCAATAATGTGTTAGATAGGGAAACTGAGATAGCAATCCACTCTTCAGGGGAAGCCACCATTCCAGAGCTCAGGGGTGCTCTACAGTGTACCTCCAGCCCACCAGCCAGCATGCCTCAAGCAGCACATCTAATCATAGATCTCAATGGTCTGGGCTGCTAAGCTATCTTCCCGACTTGTCGGATTAACTCAGGGTAGGGCTGAGCTTGCAGACAGAGGCATGAAATGATTCACATGTGAGAACTGAGAGCCACGGAGGGTGATAAATAGACCTATGTCAGAAGAGCAAAGCCAGAGCACTTACTGAAGAGGATGATGGAGGCCAGAAGGCACAGCACACCATGACCAACATCCCCTTCGAAGCCTTGTATCCTTTGTGTCGTAAGATCAGAGGGTCCTCATTCATGCTAGTGCCAACTTCCTGCAGGGACATTTTAAACCCAAGTCATAACTGAATTCTTGTCCAAAATAAGTCAATTAGGAAACTATGGCCGACACATCCCAACACCCCTCTCCCTTTTTTTTAATAGATTCTCTAGGGTTCCTTATCTTTTTCATGCAGAAGCAGTGTACTATAGAACAAAACTTCTGCCAGTCTTCCACTCCCAACAAACATTTCAAAATTCTTATCATTTGCATCTTTTCACATCAGTATATCATCCATCTCATGGCTTAACATGATGATACGATGCTAGAGGACATTATTATTTCATGTTTCTATTCTGAGAAAGATGTCTCTCTTCAACTTAACTACTAGCTGACAAAAATAATGTTGAACATCTGCAAGAGATAAAACAACTTGAATCCAATTTCCTTTCACATAGATTAAGAGCCCCATTCTCCTGTCATTTATGTAGCATATAACTCAATTTTTTTTGCAATATTTAAATGAGAGGCTAGTTTTTCAGGTCTGTCATGCGGATGACATAAATTTTTTATTTTGTCCCTTCCACTGATGTAGTGGATATATGAAACCCTGTCAAAATGTGGCAGTTCAGAAAAGAAAAAGGGGAATCACACACTAAAAGACAAAAAGACCAGTAATAGGGAGAGGTTGCAAGAAAATCTACTCTTTTAAGAATGCAAAATAAGTAAATCACTCAGTGAGGTGTTCTGTCAGGATATGTGACTTTCTAATGGAACCTGAAGGCACCTGCATGAATCAAAGAGTAAATGACCCATAATTTGTAATTAATTTAATGGTCAGGATACCTAAACAGAGATATAACAACTGTCACTAAAATAAAGAGCAGTTGGATTGGTTCAAGCAACTGGAATGTCCAGGGGTCATTCTGGCTTCAGATAATGGTTGATCAAGGACTTATTCAATGTCACCAGGATCTACTTCTTGTCTTTAGGCTCTATTTCCTTTCAGTCCCTGACATTCTTTCTTCAAATGGGAGACATTTGGCTACAACAGCTCCAGGCTTATGTAATAAGTTTAAAGAAAGTCAACTTGTTGGACCTGAAAATGGATCAAGTGGGGAAAACCTAAAACATGCTGGGGTTTTTAAGTAGAAGAATTTTTTAAATATATTTTTATTGAGTTCAGAGAGGAAGGAAGAGGGAGAGAGAGATAGAAACATCAATGATGAGAGAAAATCATTGATTGGCTGCCTCCTGCATGCCCCACACTGGAGATTGAGCCCACAACCCGGGCCTATGTCCTAAAGGAATTGAATTGTGGCCTCCTGGTTCATAGGTCAACACTCAACCACTGAGCCATGTCAGCTGGGCTAAAGCAGAAGAAATTTAATTCAAGGAATTGGTGACATGGGTTATGGAAGAACTAAAAATCAGATGGAGGCAATCAAGAAATTAGAACTAGCAGAAGGTCACTACCACTCTTGGAGCTGGTAGGACAAAGGGAAAAGGTGGTGTTATTGGAACCCAGAAACATAGATCAACTGGAGGAATCCAGAACTATGACAAGTCTGCCAAACAAAAACTAGAGTCATAGAGGAGAAATAGCCACTTGTGGAGATATTGCCCAAGGTCAAAGGGAAAGTGAAAATTTCCTTGGCTTCTTCCACCTGCTCTCCAATCTTTTTTCCATGCCTTCCAGTGGACAAGCCTAACTGGAAGCCACTTGGCAAGGCAGCATGGACTATGTAGTTGCCCATAATACATACTCCAAAGCAGGAAAAGAGTGGGGGAATATATCTGAGAACACCCAGGCAAATGACCAACATGGGATTTAGAATACAATTATTTTCATTTTTGTCATAATTACCTTCAACCATAATTTGTTGACTCTCCCTTCCTTGATCAATAAAGGATACTGTAACAATATCTTGGGCATATTTCCTTAATTTACTGATCAATTTCAGTTATTATACTTCTGTTCAGTGCTCAAGCAGCATGAGTTGGCACACTTCTGGGCTTAAGGGGTTACTTTTGACCAGTAAGCAACCAAGACCATGGTGAATTCTCAACCAGCACACAGGGAATATTCAGGAAAAATCTCAATTATTGATGGACACATTGTTGAAGCTAAAGGGAGCTCCTGGCCTGCATGCAACAAGGGCTAGGGGACACCAGCTAGTGGGGGCTGGTGTCAGTCACATGCTGGGCCAGGGGAGAACTCTAAACTAGTGATCAGTCAGGGCTAGCTCCTGGTCTACATACCATTAGAGGCTGGATCAGGGGAACTCTCGATAGGTTTGTGCTGGGGATGGAAATTCTGGTGTGAGTCAGTAGTACAGGGCTAAGGAGATGGCACATGTGACTAAGGGACGAAGCAAATTATATACAAGGAACTGAGGAAAAATATATACAAGGAACTGAGAAAATAGGGATTGAAGATAATGGGAGGCAGGATTCTCACTGTCTTCAAATATGGAAAAAGGAAAGGTCAGAATAAACCATGTGATATGACTTTATCATTTGGAGGTGTCTGTTTAAACTAATGGTTTTAATATATATGTATAGAAAACCATAGAAATAGCTATAGGTGTGTATGTGTGTATACATCTATTTTCTAGCCCTGTTGAGAGGACCTAGAACAGTGATGGCGAACCTATGACACACGTGTCAGAGGTGACACACAAACTCATTTTTTTTGGTTGATTTTTCTTTGCTAAATGGCATTTAAATATATAAAATAAATATCAAAAATATAAGTCTTTGTTTTACTATGATTGTAAATATCAAAAAATTTCTATATGTGACACGGCACCAGAGTTAAGTTAGGGTTTTTCAAAATGCTGACATGTCGAGCTCAAAAGGTTCACCATCACTAACCTGGAAGCAACACCCGCATAGCAATGAGCACACCTAGCCCCCAGATCTTGGTTTTTAAATAGTATTTTCCACTGAAAAGAACCAGGTGATGTTGGAGAAATAGCTGACTCCACAGCTAGAACAATGAAAGTACAGATAAGCCTAGAACATCTTGTACCAGAACATAAGGAAGTTCTCAAAGAATGATAGGAACATGTTAAGAGGATATAGGAGCCAAACTAAAGAGGTTCCCACTAGCCAAATCTGGGACAATTGAGCATTAAAATAAATAATAATAGTCGGATCATAACACATTGAATAAAATAGGAATCCATGGATCCACACAAATGTAAATAAATACATAAGTAAATGGGATTTTTTTTAAAGTCTACCTTACAGTAAATTGTCAATTAATAAATGTAGAAGGAATGATGGAATTAGATAAAATTCTTATTTGGTGATCATCATGATAGCAATTGATTTAGGCAGAAATTATCCTATATAATAAAAGCCTAATATGCAAATTGACCGAACAGTAGAACAACCAGTAGAACGACCAGTCACTATGACGTGCACTGACCACTAGGGGGCAGATGCTTAATGCAGGAGCTCCCCCCAGCCCGCAGACCCCAGGCCATCCAAGGCTGGTGCCAACAGGAGCCCCCCGATCGCCCTGCCGGTCGCCCCACAGATTGGTCCTGATCACTGGCCAGGCTTAGGGACCCTACCCATGCACGAATTTGGTGCACCAGGCCTCTAGTCAATAAATAAAACACGAGAGTAAAAAATTGATGAGGAACAGGATATTTACATAGTCTCAATATAGCACTCCACAAAACACATTAATTTTACAGCAGAAAAATCTGGCTGATAGAATCCTAATCACGTGAAAAAAGTCAACATCACCAGTAATAGGACAAATCAACATCATGTGCATACTCTCACTTCTGGGTTATGCCTGAAAAAAAAAAATTCTTAATATAATCATGTAAAAGAAGTACTGTATACAAATCCAAATTTAGGGATGTTCTACAGAGTAATGGTTTGGACACTTCAAAATTATGAAGACCTTGAAGGGCAAGAAAAGACTAAAGAACTGTTTCAGTTGAAATAAACTAAAAAGAAGTGACTAAATGAAATAATTCTGGTTTGGATTCTCAACCTGTAAAGAACATTATTGGGAAAACTAGAGGCCCAATGCACAAAATTCATGCAAGGGTTTTGGCCCCCACTGCCACCGCAGCCCCCTCTGCTTCGGCTCCTGCCCGCCAAGGCTTTGTCCAGAAGGAAGGATGTCCAAAAGGATGTCCAGTCTAATTAGCATATTACACTTTTATTATTATAGACTAGAGGCCTGGTGCACAGATTCATGCACATTGAAAGGAAATTAATTAGAAGAAATATTTTAGAGGCCAGAGAGTAACCAGGGGAGGTTGGTCGACTGGGGAGAGACCGTGGGAGGACTCCAGGGTATGTCCGGCCCATCTCGCCCAGTCCTGATCGGCCGGACCCAAGCAGCAAGCTAACCTACCAGTCGGAGCATCTGCCCCCTGGTGGTGAGTGTGCAAAATAGCAACTGGTCAAACAGTTGAACAAATAGTTGGACACTTAGCATATTAGGCTTTTATTATATAGGATGGGTGAAATTGTAATGAGATCTCTGCATTAGCGTAAATTCAGTGTTAATTTCCTGATTTTGATGGATACATTGTGGTTTTGTTAGAGGATATCTTTTGTTTAATAAATATACACTGAAGAGTTTACAAGTAATGAGTCATTTGTTTCCTATTCACTCTCAAGTAGATGAGGATAAAAAAAAGTGTGTGTGTATGTGTGTGTGTGTGTAAAAGAGATAATTATAAGGCAAATGTATAATGTTAACAATTGGAGAATTTAGATGAAAGATATACAGTTCTCGAAGAAACTAAGATGGCGGCATAGATAAACACCGGAAAATAGTCGCCTCCCACAACAATTGAAAATTATCCCAAAGGACGGAGCAAACATCGTCCAGAACAACAGGAAGGCTGGCTGAGTGTAATTTCTACAACTAGAAGAAAAGAAAAGCACGCTGAAAGCCAGAGGAGCTGCGGAGGCTGAGTGAAAGGTACGGCGGCGGCTCGCGAGCGCGCAGAAAGGGGGTGGCACCTGAGGACGCGGCTGTCTTTTTGAATCACAAGCTCCCGACTGCTCTGATCTCCGGTTCTGGGAAGTCTCTGGGGACCCAGGACTCATACGGGGAGAGGCTGCTCTGTCAGGCGGCAGCGGGCGAACTTGAGGGCGGATTTCCCTCAGAGGTGCTTGCAGCCGTTACCTGGACACTGAGACGCACGACTCCGGGCGCGGAGAATCAGCCATAGCTTCTTTCTCCGCCCTTTTGACTCCCTGAGACCCCGCCCCACCCAGGCTGCAGCAGAGGCTTTTGCATGTGAATGTACCTAACTACAGCCCAGCCAAGCAGACCCGGAACTTCCAAGAGAAGGCCCAAGGCCCCGCAGCGGCTTGCATTGCTCAGCCTCTTCGTGGCCCCGGCTGTGAGGCCTCAGGCAGGGGCTGAATTAGCACCTCCTTAGATCCAGGAGCCACTGTACCCAGTGGTCAGAGGGGGACCATTCTCCCACTTCAGACACAGCTGCTTCCCACAGCCAATTGGCCTGGAGGTCAATTCCTCCCAGTGATCCTACATCAACCAAGGCACCAAGAGTGCACCAAGAGTGTCCACCCCAGGTAACTGGGGAGGCTGAGCCACTGGGCCCTACAGGACACCTGGCGCGCAGGGCCACTCTATCAACACAGGGAAGCAGCCAAAATGCGGAGACAAAGAAACAGGTCACAATTGGCAGAAACGGAGGAGGGCAGACGACTGGATATAGAGTTCAAGGCCACGTTTATAAGGTTTGTCAAGAATTTTATGGAAACCGCCGATAAATTTAATGAATCCCTCAAGGAGTATAGTGAGACCATGGAGGACATGAAAAAGGACCAACTAGAAATTAAGCATACACTGACTGAAATAAAGAATAATTTACAGAGATCCAACAGCAGACAAGAGGATCCCAAGAATCAAGTCAAAGATTTGAAATACAAAGAAACAAAAAATACCCAACCGAAAAAGAAAAAAGAAAAGAGATTCAAAAAATATGAAGATAGTGTAAGGAACCTCTGGGACAACTTCAAGCGTACCAACATCAGAATTATAGGGGTACCAGAAGGAGAGAGAGGGCAAGATATTGAAAACCTTTTTGAAGAAATAATGACAGAAAACTTCCCCCACCTGGTGAAAGAAATGGACCTACAAGTCCAGGAAGCGCAGAGAACCCCAAACAAAAGGAATCCAAAGAGGACCACACCAAGACACATCATAATTAAAATGCCAAGAGCAAAAGATAAAGAGAGAATCTTAAAAGCAGCAAGAGAAAGACAGTCAGTTACCTACAAGGGAGTACCCATCCGACTGTCAGCTGATTTCTCAACAGAAACCATGCAGGCCAGAAGAGAGTGGCAAGAAATATTCAAAGAGATGAATAGCAAGAACCTGCAACCAAGATTACTTTATCCAGCAAAGCTATCATTCAGAATGGAAGGTCAGATAAAGAGCTTCACGGATAAGAAAAAGCTAAAGGAGTTCATCACCACCAAACCAGCATTATATGAAATGCTGAAAGGTATTCTTTAAGAAGAGGAAGAAGAAAAAGGAACTCTTACCATTTGCCACAGCATCAATGGAACTGGAGAGCGGATAAATACCACAGGATCTCACTTATTTGTGGAATATAATGAACAACATAAACTGATGAACAAGGACTGATCCAGAGACGGAGAGGCTTTGATTGGACTGTCGGGCCTTGGAGGGAAGGTAGGGGAGGGTGGGGGCAAGGGGGAAGGATCAACCAAAGGACTTATATGCAAGCATATAGGCCTAACCAATGGACACGGACAACGGGGGGGTGAGGGGATGGATGAGCGGGGGGGGGGGGGGGTAGAGGGTACACATATGTAATATCTTAATCAATAAAAAAAATAAAAAAAAGAAAGATATACAGTTCTCTATACTATATTTGCAACTATTCATCCTTCCCTATGTTATGCTTTTAAAAGGATCCTACAATAAAATTGCCTGGACCTTTGACCTGGCATTGCAGATATTTTAATTTTATACCCATGGCCTACTCTTTCCTCTCAGTTTCTGCATGTCTTCAAAGGATTGGCCTTCAGGGGTTTCCTGTGGCAGCCCAACTGGTATGTAGGAGTAGGTCGAAGCTTTGTGAGACCTAAATCTTATGCAATTTGGGGAACATTCCTTAAGAAAAGAATAAAATTTAACATTTGATATGAAAGTGAATACTTATTTAGAAAGGACTCAAGCCACTGAAGGGCACTGAAGCTCAAACTGCATTAGCCTGGGAGTGAATCAGCCTCTCCTGGAAGGGGGAGGTGGACCAGCTCTGCCGCCTGGATGTTGTCCACCCTCAAGAGACATGGCTGAGCAAATTAGACTAGCTATACACTGGGCCCTTAGGGAGAGAAATGTTCTTTCTCTTTCCCTATTGCTTGGATCTTTCTTACCCACAGAGAAAAAACTACACAAACTTTGGTTTGGGCCTATGGAAGAAAGCACGGAGACCACTCAACCTCTCATTTGTTCTAAGCCACAAATGTCTGCCTCCAGCTTTAGCAAATGGACTAGAAGTATAGCCTTGTAACAGCTAAATAGAAATAAAGTGCAATGAGAAGCAAGTAAGAGGCTACTATGCGGTCAGGTCTAGGTCTCCAGGGGACCATATCAGTTTTTGGTTGAATACCTTAAGAGTAATAAAGATCATGCATTTACCTGATATTTTTTGTCTATGTCTTTGAGACCTCATGGGGGGGGGGGGCAGGGCCAAGAGGAAGTTGGCTATTGCAGGATCTCTTTCCATCAGCCACATAATGTCCCATAAATATCCATTACTCATACTAGCCTGTGTGTCGAGACTGAAAAAATGGCTCTCACAACCCCTTCCCCTCCGACCCTCCCTCTTATATAGCAGTAACAAGCAAACAGAGGTTCTTGTTCTTTCTAAGAAGGTATGTTGTTTGTACTTACCTGTGCAGGAAGGAAAAAAAACAAAACTGAAAAACAGGGGAAAAAATGTAACTAGATAATCAAACTGGAAATACTGCTCCCTCCACTAAGCATTTCACCAAGATGAAACCTGCTTCACTTTTATAATACAACTCATCAAATAACCGAGACAGCTCATAATATTATCCATCAAGCTATGGTAGTGTCCTTGGATGCTACAAAAGAACATGTGTGGGAGATTGCCAATTTGTTATTTTTAGTTCTTGAAAAATTTGACAATGGGGGGAAATTTCAAGAAAATCACCCAGTCCCCAGCCTATCTATAGAGCACTTAAAGCACATCTATCAGAAAGAAGCACCAATTATATCCACAGACATTGCAGGTGACCAAAAGATATTTCCCAGCCTCCTCCCATCCATCCTTCTCACATGGGCTTATAGAAGAGCCTCTTATACATGTCATCTAGGAGTATGAAGCCTGTCGGGTGGGAGGAGCATATTTCTACCTTGAGCTTTTGCATTTGTGTCCCTCTGGTGGAAGCATTCATCCCCTGATACTCATATGGTGGGTTCCTTCTCATGCTTCAAATCTCACCTCAGGTTTCATCTCCTCAAAAGACTCTTTCCTGCCACCCAATCAGAAGTTATGCCCATCCCCAACCATCACTCTCTGTCACTTCACCCTATTGATTAAATTCATATCCCTCACTGCTATGCATGGCTAGTTATTGCCTGTCTCCCCCTACCAGGTCTGGATTTTTTCCTGTCCGTCACTGTATTCCCAATGCCTAGCACAAGGTCTGGCATGCAGTGGGTGCTCAATACACTGTCAATTCAACAGCTGTGGGGAAAAAAGAGGGGATGTGGAATAGAGACTCATGAGCTGAATAAATGAAGAGGTGGTTGTTTCTTTCAAGTACTTGGTTCCTCCAAAGGGACTTATGATTGGAGAACAAAGTCTGAAATAATTCTCAGGATGAGAGATTACAGTTTCAATAAAAGTAACTTACTCTTTCTCTGTCTAATTTGTTCAGCCAGCCTGAAATCTCTAGGAACACAAAAAAATACGAAAGGACCAAAAACACTTTACTGTGGTATCTGAGAAAGTGTGTTAGTAATGACAAGAACGCATGATAAACAATCTGTGGTAAGAAAGTTGAAAGGGGCCTGTAATATATATAGAACTCCTATCCAACTCTAGCTGCTCAAAAAAACAAAGCAAGGCCCTCAAGCCACCAACCATGAACTGCTGAGAGTCCAGGTAATTCCCTAGAAGTCCTATAAGAATTTGGACCAAAGTTGTTAGATGGGATTCAATGACTGTAGGGCCTGATAGACCAGGAGGGCCATCAGATTGTTCTGATTATTCTACATTGCTCTGTCATTGGAATTTTTGCCCATTTTACCATGCCTAATCTGTGTCCTATAGGAGCAATACTTATTGAGCACTTTGTGTCAGTAAGGTGCTAAACACTCTATCCCTAACTTTGTTTTAATTAATTCCATTCCAGATTTTGCACAAGGATTGTTGGATTGGACACATACAATCTTAGAACTGGAGGCTAAAGCACATGCTACAATAGTTATTTATTAAGCAAGCATCCCCCCAGACCAGTGGTTGGCAAACTGAGGCTTGCGAGCCACATGCGGCTCTTTGTCCCCTTGAGTGTGGCTCTTCCTAAGCCTTAGGAGTACCCTCATTAAGTTAATAACAATGTACCTACCTATATAGTTCAAGTTTAAAAAATTTGGCTCTCAAAAGAAATTTCAGTTGTTGTACTGTTGATATTTGGCTCTGTTGACTAATGAGTTTGCCGACCACTGCCCCAGACCCTGTAAGACTCAAGCTGGGAGTTAGTTATGAGACTAATTACTTCAGGCTGTGGGACACTACCCCAGATGACAATGAGCTGCTCCAAGCAGTGGTTCAGTCAAATTGGGTCCTCAGTTGATGCTGATCTAAGCCTGGGAAGACCAGCTGACCTGAAGTTACACTGGAGGGAGAGACATAGAAACTCCCCTAGGACATGAGGCTGCTAAACTCAGATTAAGCCTCTAAACTCAATCCAAATGAAGGGAATTAAAATTCTAGCTCCAAAAATTCTGAACCAACTGGTGGGCAAAACAGTATGCCAATCCGATTACCTGATCCGTGTCCTCCTGCCTCCCTTCCTAAAACCTCATTTTATGTTATGTGAGTCTACAATACTCAAAGAACCTTTCATTTAAAGTGCTGGTTGTAGATGCATTTTCTACCACCCTAATTTTTTTGTACCACACTTACTCTTATCCAAAACACCTAAAAGCCATTGTTGTTTTAGAACTTAGAGCTCCTGACAGGAAATTCATTTGACCCATGAGATAACCTGACTATAAAAAGTTTTATCTGTCTCTGAAAGACACTATGTAGGTCCCTAAGATGGGTCTGTAACACTTGCAACCTCCAGCATGGAGAACAGGGTGCTATTTGTGCTGTGTATATTGAGAAAGGCAGTATGGTACAATTATTGAGATCAATTTTAAAAGAAAGCGCCATACTCACAGGTGAGGTGCATTAAGATGCAAATTACTCTCCACAGGGGTGGAGTGCTACTAGTTATAGCTGAAACCAAACTCGATGATCTCATTATACCTTTTCTCCTCGCTCCCTTGGTTGCTAGCCCTCTAGCTAAACATGGTGGGGCATCTGTTAGTTCCCCAAAGAAAGTTAGACTGTCTTGGGAACCCAGGGTGTGCTTGCAAAGGTCACCCTTCACATTTTGCAAAGCTGCTCCTGCTGTTGCCGGTGTTGGAAACTACATTGTGACACCCAGATAGTGTAAGCCTCCATTTTGCAAAGTTTGTTGCCAGGGTTCCCCATGTCAATAATGGCGCCAATAGAAATCTCTAGCTTGGGATTCAGGACTAATCCTTAATGAGAAAGCATACAACTCTGAGGTTTTCAGGCAGATACTGGACTTGAAATGCACTTAACCAATTGTAGGTAACTTCCATCTGAAACAACTGTGATTAGGATGAGGCCAAAAAAAAAAATGTGGCCTTGAATAAATTTTGTGTGCTGGTTATCTAAACAGCTTAAATTCACTGATGAATTGGCAGCTTTCTACTTTACTGCATGCTATGAATAACTAGACTCAAATAAGATCTAGAAGCTTGATGTCTAAGTTAACATTTTTGAAGAAAATCAAACAGTTGTAGTTAAAAACATAATATTTCCTAACAATCCAATAAATTTTTTAATGTATCTAAACAGTTATTTTTCCCTTTCTACTTCTTTCCTTTTATGATTTCATGTAAATATTATTGGTGGTAGATAACTTTATAACTTCATCTTTAGTTACAAAATACTTTCATGGGTCCATGACTCAATCTGAAGAAGAATTTACATTTTCCAGAGGTGAAGGCAATGACTGTCAGGACTTTGGGGCACCCCTTTTGGAAGACTGGGAACAACCTTATTCTGAGAAAGGCTATTTTCATCTAGTTAGGCAAAAGCATAAGTTATTATTTTTGCTCTATGGGAGTTCAGTGGATGCTGAGCAGCTAAAAGAAAGGCTGTGACAATTATTAAGCCATTATATTATTATTCTAGAGGCCTGATGCACAAAATAGGTGCAAGGGCCTTGGCCCTGGCTCCCACCCTCCGCCACTGCTGCTGCCGGCCGGGGCCTCTGCTGCCTGCTTCTACCATGGCCCCCTCCACTGCGGCTTTGTCCAGAAGGAAGGACTTCTGGCCTAATTAGCATATTATGCTTTTATTGTTATACATTATTATAAATATAATATGTATTATTGCATGCATTATTGTTATTATTATTTTGAGTTCCACACCCACATTTATATGGGGGTGGGGAGGGTCTCTGAAAGCCACATTTCTCCTCTGTCTGCTGGCTCCAGGTTAGATCCTACCAATAGGGGCTGCTAGACATAAATTGGGAGGCTCATTCCTATTTGCCTGCTGGCTGTTCCTGTCCACATTCCGGTCCACATTGCTCCCTTCACCCCAAGCAGCCAAGGTTAGCTCTAGCAGCAGTTATTTTCCATGTTCAGCTCCTTTCCACACCCCCAGAACCAGCTTCATCACACCCTGCTTGGTGCTACCAACAGCAGAACCCCAGCTTCCTGAGCGCCCCCTTCTCTGAGGTTCTGGATGTCAGAAGCTCTGCCTTCAAGTCCTGAACTAAAGCAGCAATTGGTTGATGCCCCCTCCTCCAAGTTTCTAGATTCTGATCATTCCATCCTCTCCCCTTCTTGCAGTTATTATCTCTGAGATCTGAGTGTTCTCTTTCATGTTTTTTAAGTACTGCAGCACCTATTACCAATTTTTATATTACATTTTCTCCATTAAAACAGATAGTGTGGCCCTAACCAGTTTGGCTCAGTGGATAGAGTATCTGCCTGTGTTCTGAAGCATCAACATTGATTCCAGTCAAGGGCACAGACCTTGGTTGCAGGCTCCTCCCCAGCCCAGGCTCTGGTTGGGGCTCAAGCAGGAGGCAACCGGTAGATGTGTTTCTCTCACATCAATGTTGATGTTTCTCTCTGTCTTTTCCTCTTTCTTCCACTTTCCCTAAAAATCAATGGAAAAATATCCTCAGGTCAGGATTAACAACAACAAAAAAAAACCCAGCTAGTGTGTTGTCCCTCTTCCCAAGTCCTGGTGGCTCCTTCAGTGTGACAGTATAATAGGTATCTTCAGGCGGGACAGGTACATAGAGGAAGGAACAGGGATTGTGTACAGTCAAATAATTTTAAGAAACACCAAGTTAAGCAAAGTTTAAGAGATTTCTCTGCAACAGGACTTACCAGAGCCTGTGAAAATGCTACTGTGCATTGCAAATTTCCAAGTGAAAGATATTTCCCAAACTTAATTGAGCATGGAACCCACTTAGTATGAAGTATGTCATGAGATTAATGTTCCATAGAGTGAACATTCAGAAATGCTGGACCTACATAATAGGTCCAGGAACTCCAAGAAAAACTTCTTTAATATCAATATCAAGACGCATCATATCCTGCACTGTCCTGCCCAATAGAAGGTACTTCATTAAAACAAAGTAAAAGCCTGGAGATGTGCTATAATACATTCATTTCAGACCAGACTCCCACGGACAGAGCAAAGTGGAGAATAGAGACAATTCTTTTAAAAAGATAATAACATTTTGTAAATATTCCAGATATTTAGATAGCTAAAAAACTGATCATGCCTTAGCCAGATAGAGCATATATACAATTGTTTAAATGTTTAACATCAAAGGGAGTTTGAGGCATAAAGAATTACCATATGAAAGCCCTTTGTGGCCAGATTCACAGCCAAAATTAAGTAGAAAACTGTCCAGTGAATGCGGATGCTGGCAATAGGGACTACTCATTGTCTTCTGTTATACCTGCATTCCTATTATTGTTCTGCGTTCCCATCATCATTTCCATCATGAAAATCCTTTCCAAATGCACTATTAATTCTCTCTTTTCTGAACTCTGATGGTATTTATTTTTTGCATCCCTAATTCAGATATGTCATAAAGGCATTCACATTGTTGTGAAACATAAATGCTGTGTCTCTAAGTGAATTGCAAATTCTTTGATAGCAAGAACCATGCTTTATGGCTACAATAACCACAACATCTGAACATGATCTGAAAAATAATTTATTTCTGATCTTATTCATTTGAAAAGTTGTACACTAAATGAATACTATTCACAGATATCTAGGACAGCAGTTGGTTAGGAAGTCAATATGAACACCTGTTTGTTTTAGAACTTAGTGCCTTGTTTTTAAAGGTGCTCAGTGGATGGCAGTTGATGATGATTCTCACGGAATTAGATTGGGATGCCATTTGCAATCTCAAATGCAACAGTCTAAAGGTGTACTCATCTGAGCAAACATTTATTAAGTTCCAGTTATAGAAAGAATAGGTGAAGTAGTGACATGCAAAGAACAATGATTTGTAATCAGTCAGAACTCCATTCTTTAAGCCCCCACTTACTCATTGTGTGACCTTGAGCAAGTATTTGCCTTTTCCCAGCATCAATTTCCCTGCCTCTAAAAGAAAGATAATAACTAGTTCAAGTACATATTGTGATGATCACATAAAATAAAATTTTGGTACATTTGCAACATTTGATACACAGTAAGTTCTTAACAATTGGTAGTAGTAGTTGCTGTTGCTATTATTTTTAGAAAAAGCTTGTACCTAGGAGGGTAGAGATAACAATCACCCACCCAGGTTGAAGGTATTTACCTGCCTGATCCAGTGTCTAAAATGCAAAACAGAACTCATTCCTCTGTGTTTAAGGATTACTCCCTCTATAATGCCCAACTCATTAATCTACTATTAGTATTTACTGCTTAATGTGAATTTGTTTATCAGCCCTAATTGCTAAATGATGCATTGATTCACTCTTGTAATAATCATGCACTAAGGCATTACTATGTCCCAGACACACTACAGAACAACACGCTCATGAGCTTTGTCCTCAGTGGACTTAAAGTCTCATAGCAAGGCAACTAAAAGCTGAAAGGATAAAGAACATCAATGAGAGCTTTATCTACTCGACCTTGTTGCCTAGAATTGCCCTGGTTGACTTAGCAGGTAGAGAAACCATGCAAATAAAATATTTAGATAATCATGAAGTTTTAAAAAAATAAATCAAGATCTGGCTTTATTATCCAGAATAATGAACAGTTTTGAATTCCTCAAAAAGCTGTGCAGCTTCTGACCACTGTACATGGAACAATGAGACAAGTAGGACTGTGGGGACATATGTTTTGGCCTTCTGATGGCTCCTAAAAATATAAGCACATCAAAAATTGGGGATATCCTTCTCAATATGGCTGAAATTTTCTTCTGAATAATAAAAAGGACTTTGTAAGTATATTCATTTTAAAAATAAAAAAGGCAACAGCAGACCTATTGCAAGACTGAAGTGTTTTAGAGTTTATCATTTGCATGCAAATAATGAGTAGGATAATTAAGCAGTCTTGATGGACCTATATTTGGCCCCTTTCTCCTATCCATTAGTTTTGCATTTTTTATGCTTGAAAAAGAATGCAAGTGGATGTCTTTCAAAACGCTCTGTAATTCAAATTTCTATTAATTTAGACTGACCTTAACCCCAAATTAATAAGGCTTAACTGTAGTTTTTCAAAGCCTTTGGGAATGATTTAAGGACACAGATACTTTTCTCCGGAATTATCTGGATTCGCCCTCAAGTCCACCATATAATGGCAGTCCTCCCCTCCCATTTCACTTCGGCTGCCTCCACATATTGAGAAATTTGGGGCCATTTCTCCTGCCCAAAGCCATTTCCTCCTTCCACCAAGAAGAAGATCAAGTTATGGTCTTAAATTAGAATTAATCGCCTGGCGTATTTTATAATTTATGAGAGTGTTGCATCTGATGTGAGATGATCAAGTCTCATGATCTATGTCTGAGTTTGCAGTTTATTGACTCAGAGTTTGGATATTTAGCTTCTAAAAATGGATTTAATATGGCCAGATTAGTTGGCCCTTTTTACGAAGGCCATCCCAACTTGATACCCAATAGTGACAGAGGCCCTCCTAATCCTTAAATATCCCTTTAATATTAAGGCTGATTCGAAGCTGTATGTGTGCTTCATCAGAATTACAGGGGCAACAATTCCTTGTATTTGTATAACGCTTAATATTTTTCAAAGCCCTGTTGTTAAATGTCATACCCTCCCAAACCGGGTTCAGTGATAGGAAACTGAGAAGAATCTCATTTTCCTCATTAAAATAAAGTAAAAAATGTTAATACCAGAGGAAATGGAGCTGCCAGTCCCTGGGTTCCACATTCATTAGCAGAATCCTGCTAAAAATTGCTGAGACTCACGTTGCGCCAAGCAGTCGTGGACAGTCAAATCAGTCTTGCTAGCTCTCCTGAGCGTCTCCAGAGAGCCCACTGCTCTTCTCTTAGCTCTCCTCCATTGCTACACAGCGGACTCTGTCAGGTACAGGCTGTGAGGAGCAACAAGCCTCTGTCTCCCCTCAAGCAGCCCCTTGCCAGCTATGATCAGTGTCACTAGGCAAAGCCCTCTCAACTGCTCTCCGAATCTGAAAACCTCCTTGGCTTTTTCCTGAGCTCACTGCAATCAGTCCAGAAATGTCAGGCCCTCAAAGTGGGCACAGACAGTCGTGATTCTTCACCTGCTAAGTGGTTCTGGGACTTGCCACAGTCCTTGAGATCTAACAGAACACAAGTTCTGCAATCACAGCTTTGTGAGGTCCCGGAAGAAGTCAGAACAGGCTCTCCCGGCAGACGCAGGACCCACGGAGATGCCAGGAAGCCGAGCAGAGAGAGCAGCTCCGCAAAGGCTCCAGTAACATTTTACCAGTTTTCACATTTGCCCGATTCTGCATGTGACACTGTATGTGTGGGACCTCGGCCCAGCTCCGGAGGCTGAAAGTGGAGCATGCGTTTATGTGCCTTTGTGCCTTTCACCTTACTATCCCCAATCCAGGTTTCTTTAAGCGGTGACACTGCTTTTAAAATCTAAGCATGTTTGCCCCAACCGGTTTGGCTCAGTGGATAGAGCATCAGCCTGCAGACTGAAGGGTCCCAGGTTCGATTCTGGTCAAGGGCATGTACCTTAGTTGCCGGCACATCCCCAGTAGGGGGTGTGCAGGAGGCAGCTGATCGATGTTTCTCTCTCATCGATGTTTCTAACTCTCTATCCCTCTCCCCTCCTCTCTGTAAAAAAATCAATAAAATGTATTTAAAAAAATAAAAATAAAAATCTAAGCATGTTTTAAGACAGTGCTATTCTATGAGATGCCTATATGGAATAGCTCCAATCCTGTGGTGTCTTGCTCTCTTCCTTCAACAACACCATTGATGCACCTAAAAAGTACCTGCACTCCTCAATAATAGCACAAGCACTCGTCCACTCTTTTCATAATTCTGGCAGGAGACATGCTAGTCTTTGGTGCCAGCAGCAAAATACTTACAGCTCCCTGCCCTTCGGGTATCTGATCAGATATACTGTCCTGCTCTTCTCTGAAGTTAAGCATAGCATGGGAATTACTAAGTAGAGTGAGAGCAGATGTGACTTGTGTCACTTCAAGGGCAAGCTCTCATCACCAGGGTGAGACTTGCCACATTCTGACCCACAGCTGCAGAGATGGTGGAGAGGCATGTTGAGCCACAGCCTCCATCAGCCTGGGCGTGAATGACTGTGATGCGCAGTCACTGACATTGGACACATAACATGAATAGGAAATAAAAATATATTGCACTGTGCCACTGAGAGCGTTGAGTTGTTATGGCACCAGACACTGACCTAACCTGACTGGTAGAGGGAGGGACTGGCACTATCTGAAAACCAGCCCACGGAAACTTAGTCAAATGACTCATCCATGCAGGAAGCTGCCTGACCTCCATTGAAAAGAGGGTGCAAACCAACTCAGCAGTCCCAATTTAACCAGAGAAAGCAGCGGATAGTTATTGCTGCCACATGCTGAAATATGTATAAAATGTGTGGCTTGTTGTCAAGATACTTCCTGAAAGTCTCTCTCATTTTGGAGAGGGCGCACATTACACATTTTCTTCACTACATTTTCAGAAACAAAGGAAGAGAAAAAAGGATCCTGCCAAACAGCATTTATATTTAGCAGGCACCATATGCACGTGTGCGGTGCAGAGCACAAAGACATGTGGCAGTCCCGCCAGATTGAAATCTGCAGGAGAGAGAGCAGGAGATTTAATATATAAGTGTGAGACTCTCAGTAGTATAAATGTACGCATTTCCCAGAACAGAGTGGCTCTTTGTGCCTTGACTTCACAAGAGTCTTCAGTAGCCACTGCAGAATATTCTAGGAGAGCTTAATCTTCAGATGTAAGGCCATGAGTGAAAGGAGGGCTCAGTGGGCAAGTGTCTTTGAAGTGGAGTGCAGCTACTGAGGCCCTGCAGGTTCAGGCTAATTCACTTTACTACATCCCCCCTCCCTCTACTCACTGTGGAGCTAGGTTCTGAATGGGAAGTTTTCTCCTCAGAGTCACAGAGGAAGAAAATATTTTGAGGGGAGGATGGTGTCTCCCAACATCAAAGCCACATTTACAGCTACTGAGGGCTTCCTGAGTATAATATAAGAATGAGAAAGAATGCGAATGAGCATGAGAATGAAGTGCTCAGGCCCTGAAGAGGGAACTGAAGCTAGGAAACTACACCTGAGGTAAAAAAAAAAAAAAAAAAAAAAAGCAGCAAACGTGAATATACAACTGGAAGCAGAATGGTATAATAACCACCCAGCCACTGCGAACCAGGGGGTGACCCTTAGCAGAAAAAGCCATTGCCCACTTCCAGGTTCCACAATGAGGGGTTTTCCCTAAACATACCTAGCTGTCCTCAGACCTTTACTCACACCACCCCTGCTGAGGGCAAATGATTTATGGGTGAATTCATTTAGAGGGAAAGCATGCTTAGTTTAGCAATGCCATTCCTCCCCTTGGCCTGCCCCGGCCCAGTGCTATAGTGACTGGGTGGGTAAGTCTACCTATTCATCTTGTCTAATAGATACAAAGTCACACCCTCCCATCTGATTTCTATCAGTAAGCATGGTAATATTTTGGTTTTCAATCTGCCTACTTCTTTATTCCTCAAATGAGAGTCATTGGTGGGCAACAGGTGTTAGACTAAGTAGATTTAGCCATCACTACCAACACACTTGGAGTAACTAAAGTGCTAAAAGTGTGTGTTTTGTGACCATAAGGCAATTACGCAAAGGTTAAATCCTATTGAAAGCATAGTGTGTTCCAAAGCAATATCTACTTTTAGCCTTTGAATGATTGTTTTAAAGTTTTAAAAATTGTAGGCATACCCACATCTCCTGATTCATAGAGCTGCTAAGGAGCCTCTCTGAGAAAGACTTGACTCCAGCCCACCATGCGGATCAGACTGATATAGCTGTGTTTTGGGTTGGTCCAATTCAGCCAGGGGAAAATGGACCTTCTGAGAGGCTTTACCATGAGAGAGGAAGAGAAACTAGAGCCAGCAACAGATCCTGATTGCTGATGGTGAGTGGTCCTTCCAAGAAAGCACAATGGCTGATACTGAAACTCACCTAGACATAGCCCCCTGGAGGTATGGATGCACACTGGTGGAAAGGAGCTACGTGTATAAATCTTAAGAACTATCACGTTAATCCCTATAATATAGGGGGATCGAGAAGTCTTCATGTGGGACTTCCTACAACCAAGCATGGCACATGGGTAGCATTTTTTATTCTCAAATGCAAATAAAGCATTAAAAATCACCAGCCTTGAGACATAGCAGGAAAGATCCATTTCCATAAACAAGAAAATTTCCAGCTCCAGTGGTGTTCAGGTGGCAGCAATGGCAAAATCCAAAGTGATGGGGCAGAGGTGTACTTAGCCCTGAGAAGCACTCTGTGGAACTGCTGCTCCTAAACTTACAGAGTTGCAGCCCACCCAGACTGCCTCATGCAACAGCCAGAGCTCATCACTGGGGATATGAGAGCTACTTCCTGCACTTGTCCCTATATTCCTTGGAAACAGTCCAGTGGCACCACCTTAGTCTTTTGGAAAGTAACAGTTCATAGAAAATTCATTGATATCTGTTTAAACCAGTTTGATAATTATTTCAATGCTGAACTTTTTCTCCATTATGTCTTTGATTCTACCTTTGTTAAAAGTGCTCCAACTGAGCCACCACCCATGTTTGACTCACATCCTATCTAATAAAAGAGAAACATGGTAATTGGCATACAACTGCTACCCTTCCCATTGGCTAATAAGCGAGATATGCAAATTAACTGCCAGCCAAGATGGCGGCCGGCAGCCAGGCAGCTTGAAACTAACATGAGGCTTGCTTGCTTCAGTGACGGAGGAAACCAACGCTCCCTGCCTGCTTTGCCGGCCTCTGAGCCTGCAGTTTAAGAAACATTGTAACGAATATAGAAGCTAAAGAAAACCCCAAAAACCTGCTTTCAGCAAGGCCGGAGTTATACAGTGGAGTTATACAGAGCTGGAGTTATACAGTGTTTCGATTATAGAACCTAAACAAACCAGATACCTACTTTCAGCAGCAGAAGCCTCAGAGCTGGAGCCAGAGCTAAAGCTGGCCCAGAATTAAAAAAGAAAAAGAAAAAAAGGAGCAGTTGGGAGTTTCAGTCGGCCTGAAAACAGCCCTCAGCCCCTCACCCAGACTGGCCAGGCACCCCAGTGGGGACCCCCACCCTGAAGGGTGTGTGACCAGCTGCAAACAGCCATCATCCCCTCACCCAGGCTGGCCAGGCACCCCAGTGGGGACCCCCACCCTAATCCAGGACACCCTTCAGGGCAAACCAGCCAGCCCCACCCATGCAACAGGCCTCTATCCTATATAGTAAAAAGGGTAATATGTTTCCCAGCACCGGGATCAGCGGAGCCGTGAGGCCTCCCGGCACCGGGATCAGCATGACAGGGGGCAGCGCCCAAACCCCCTGATCACCCTGCAGTTCTGTGTGTGACGGGGTGGGACCACAACCTCTCTATCGGCCCTGCTCTGTTCCTGACAGGGGAAGGTGCCCCAACCCCCTGATCGTCCCTGCTCTGTGCCTGATAGGGGACAGCGCCCCAACCCCCTGATCGCCCTGTGGCTGTGTGTGTGACAGGGTGCAGTGCCCCAACCCCCCCCACCCCCACCCCACGGGCCCTGCTCTGTGATGGGGTAGAGCCATATCCTCCCCATCGGCCCTGCCCTGGGTGTGACAGTGGCGGTGCCCCAACCACCCCCCCCCCCACGGGCCCTGCTCTGTGTGTGACGGGGTAGAGCTATAACCTCCCCGTCGGCCCTGCCCTGAGTGTGAGAGTGGCGGCTCCCCAACCCCCTGATCGGCCCTGCTCTGTGTGTGACAGGGGGCGGTGCCCCAACTCCCCTATCGGCCCTACTCTGTGCATGACAGGGGGGAGCTCCCCAACCCCCTGATTGACCCTGCTCTGTGCGTGACAGGGTACAGAGCCCCAACCCCCTGACGGGCCCTACTCTGTGAGTGACAGGGGGCAGCGCCCGAACCCCCTGATTGGCCCTGCTCTGTGTATGACAGGGGGTGGCGCCGCAACCTCCCCATCGACCCTGCCTTTAGTGTGATGGGGTGGTGCCCCAACCCCCCAATCGGCCCTACCCTGAGCATGACTGAGGGTGGCATCGCAACCTCCCGATCCGCCCTGCTCTGTGCATGACAGGGGCGGTACCCCAACTCCCCAATCAGCCCTGCTCTGAGCCTGACTAGGGGCTGCACATTGGGATTGGGCCTGCCCTCTGCCACCTGGGAGCGGGCCTGAGCCAGCAGGTCGTTATCTCCCGAGGGGTCCCAGACTGTGAGAGGGCACAGGCCGGGCTGAGGGAACCCCCCTCCCCCACCCCGAGTGCACAGATTTTTGTGCACCGGGCCTCTAGTGGTCTATAAAGCAGAAAATCTGAGCCACCACCTCCCTTGCCCCAGCATTCTTTTCCCCACTTCCTCTAGGCATCTCTCAACCCCAGAAGTGAAGCAGCATAAGTATCCACTCAATGATAAAAGATTTCAGGTCACACATTAACACTCAGTCATACCTTTATAGAGGCCAGCCTTAAGAGGAAATAAAGTAAGCGAAGGCTTACAGGATGAGAATTTAGTGATGCCAGTAAAAGCTCCCTTGATGACACAGTGCCTCCTACTCCCTGACCAATACCTGAAATTCTATGGCTAGAGATTCATTTATTTGATCTTAAGCTTGATCCCCTGTTAGAATGCAAAACAGAAGAATACATGTGGCAGGGACAGCTGATTGCCTACCCAATATCCATTCTTCCCTACTTTCATACTAACAAACCTAATGTTATTATGGACTAGAGGCCAGTGCACAAAATTTGTGCATGGGGGGTGGGGGGGTCCCTCAGCCCGGCCTGCACCCTCTCCAATCCGGGACCCCTTGAGGGATGTTTAGGGATCAGGCCTAAACTGGCAGTTGGACATCCCTCTCACAATCCAGAACCGCTGACTCCTAACTGCTCACCTGCCTGACTGCCTGATTGCCCCTAACCCCTCTGCCTGCCTGCCTACCTGATCACCTCTAACCACCTCTGCCTGCCTGATCGCACCTAACTCTTCTGCCTGCCTGCCTGCCTGATCGTCTCTAACTGCCTCTGCCTGCCTCTGCCTGCCTACCTGATGCCCCTAACTACTCCCCTGCCAGCCTGCCTAACCTCTCTCTCCTGCCAGCCTGATCACCCCCTAAGTGCTCTCCCCTGCCAGCCTGATCGCCCCTAACCACCTCTGCCTCAGTCCCGCCACCATGGCTTTGTCCAGAAGGATGTCTGGAAGATGGTCAGTCAATCTGGTCTAATTAGCATATTATCCTTTTATTAGTATAGATAGGAATGTGTCTGGATAAAAGACTAAGCAACCAGCCTCCTTTATAGCCATGGACAGTCATATGACACAGTTTTGAACCAGGAGTCATCAGGTAGAGCTTCTGGAAATGCTCGTTAAAGTAGGCTGACTTAGCTCACCTTTCCCCCTTCCAACTTTGCTGCTTTGTTCTGTGTGGAATACAGATATGATGGTAGGAACAGAAGCAGTTATCTTAGAACCATAAGGAAAAGGTAATCACAGAGACCTTGAGCTGCTATACCAAAACCATCACTATTGGCTTCCAGATCTCTCATTATATGAGAAAAATAAACACTTATCTGCTGAAGCCACATAGTGGTATCTTTTTTATTAGTAGTTAAGTGCAATTTACTTGATGCACACACACATAATCAGAACCATAATCAGAAACAAATTTTGTCCTTCAATGAGTAAATGTATTAATCTGTTCCTAAACATAGTTTTTTATGGGGAAAAGTGAATTAAAGCATGTAGCTAATGGGGGGTCACAAGATAAGAAGAGAATGTACAAAGTAAAGATTGGAAAGAGAAAGAGGAAATGGGCATTCAATGCAATGGATAAAAATATGCCATGTTAATATTCCTGCCAAATACTCAAATTGAGGCAGAATATTACTTAATTAAAAAGACAATCCTATTAATAAAAGCCTATGTGGTTGTGAAACCCTCATGCCATGACACCCTCACACCCTCACGCTGTAAGGAGCTATCAGAAGGGCTGTGTGCACACATGAGTGGGTGGGGCTTGACGCAGCATGAAGGCAGATTCCGCGGCTCCGGGCTGTGAGGCTGGGGGTTCCACGGCTCTGCACGGTGCGGAGGTGGGTCCCGCGGCTCCAGCCTACCTCTTTGGGGCAATCTATTGAGGAGCCCTGGATAGGTGGACAGGGCCAACCTCTTTGGGGCAATCGATCGTGGGGCTCCCATACTGTGAGAAGGCACAGACCAGGCTGGGGGACCCCCCTTCCCCCCCTCAGTGTATGAATTTCGTGCACCAGGCCTCTAGTCTGAAAATAAAATTGTAGAAGATGAATGCCAGCTCAAAGAAGCAAAAAAAAAATAGCTCTGCAAATACACATTAAAGGAAATAAAGAGAAGAGTAAGGATGTTGGGTAAAATGACATTCACTCCTCTCTCCCTCTTAGACTGTTTCTGCCAGCCTTTTTTTTTCAGAGACAGGGAAGAGTTCTCAATTTCCAAAGAAACTTCATTGGTCAGTAACAGAGACTTTCTATATTCTATTATTTTTTGTTAGCTTTTATCCTTATGTTTTTTAGTTTAGCTATTCTTATAACCAGATCATTAACAATCAGAAAGCTTCTGTTTGTGAGGCCAGAATCCTCAAACCTTTGGTGATTTCTTGCTGCATTTGACCCAAAGTCAAATAACCATTTAGTACCATCACCCAAACCACAAAAACTTCCTTTAATCATCATCCAAGTTCATTTCCTATGATCATTCCATGTCTTTTTGTTCAATGTCAATTCTGAGTTAGGTTTCAGAAACTAGACCCATAGTAAAATAAACTTTAGGAACAAACCAAGCCAGATACATACTCCCACTCTTTTGACACTCTAAGCCAAAACTATGACTGAAGTGGAATTTATGTTTTGTAGTTGAATAACCAATCTATTCCTGATAGGAATATTTGTGTAACAGATTATGGTCAATGCTCCAATAGACAAGAATTATTTATTAAGTCTATGAATTATCCATTTAATGGATAAAAATAGATGTTCAATTAGTTTAATTCAATTCAAAGTACATTGGTATGCTTATTCCTAAATTATGTTACCTGAAATTTCTGGGGCATTGAATATGCATATATTTTATGAGATACTGCATAGCTGTACCTGGACTCCTGACCCACAGAAACTATAAGGTGATAAATGTATGTTGTCTTCAGGCACTACATTTGTGGCAATTTGTTACAGCAATAGACAACAAATAGAGTTCTGCTAAGTATCACTATACTTATTTTTTCACTCTGGAGGGAGGATAGTTATAGATACAAAATCAGAGTAATTTGTGAACCTGCTTCAAAGGGGACTAGTGGCCCTCAAAACCTGGTGCACAGTGGTCATCCTGGGGTCCTCCAGAGTCCTACAGATCACTCTCCTTCATATTTCCTTTTTTTACTTACTTCCCTCTTTTAGTGGCACACCTTTGTCAACAGTTTTCTTAGAAAGTATGTCTGGGAAATACATTTTTGAGATCTTGCATACCTAAGATGAATCCATTCTATATTTTTTGATTGGTAGTTGGCTGGATATGATAGTTGGCTAGATTAGAAATAATTTTGAAGGCATTATTCCAACAACCTTGCTGTTGAGATATTAGAAAAAATTATGATTTCTATAACTTTTTATATTTGCTTTCCTCTGCTGTTTTTTTTTTCTTTTGAGGTTTTATTTATATGACAGGAAATATGGTAACTAATAGCTCCAGAGTCTTATATCTTACGGCATTAGTCTCTGGTGAGAGTCTGACCCAGCTCTCCAAATTCCAAACCCCCCAAATCCTGGGCAATGCATTGACTAGCCAAGTTAGACTTAGGTGTCCATTCTTAAATCACTCAAGTAAAGACAGGGAATCAGAGTCACTGCACAATGATGCTAATTGTGTAGACAGTAGGGGAGGAGGGCAGTTCCAAATTATGGGCACTGATGCTCAGCAGGCAGTATCATAGATGTTCCTGATAGTAAACCTTCCTTTCCAGATGTAGGATATGGATGTTGGATGCTTAACAATAGGCGTCACTCTTCCCTGCGACACTGGGGACAGATTCTTCACATTCTTAAATGACATTTGGCCTCCAGATCTTTCTGGGCACAAAGTTCAGTTAGAGAATAGACAGCCCAGAGCAGCAACTGGGTTGAATCACTAATGTCCGTTTTCCAAACTCGTGGAGTACCCTCAGTAAAATCTCCGCAACTACTTCCAGGTGACAAATATTCTTAATAAAGGACAGGTACAAACATACAGATTTACCTTAATGAACTTGATTAGTAATTAACCTATCCCCAATTCACCAGATAACTTCCAACCTTCTATTTCACTGGCTGTGTAGACCTGACTCAAAAGGCCTGCATAGAAAATAATGCCTATTCCTAAGTGGCTGGTGAGCTCCCTGAATGCATTACAATTTTGTATAGAGTAAAGAAGATCTTTAAAACCGTAAACTCTGCCCTAACCGGTTTGGCTCAGTGGATAGAGCATCGGCCTGCAGACTCAAGGGTCCCAGGTTCAATTCCAGTCAAGGGCATGTACCTTGGTTGAGGGCTCATACCCAGTAGGGAGTGTGCAGGAGGCAGCTGATCGATGTTTCTAACTCTCTATCCCTCTCCCTTCCTCTCTGTAAAAAATCAATAATATATATATTTAAAAAAAACAAACAACTGTAAACTCTGATGTTGATAAAAGTGGGAGGAATATAATTTTGTGTCAAACTTCTTTTACTCATTTTAATGGAATGCTAGCTTCTTAGGTCTTTCTGAATTCCTTTTAGCTTCTCCCAAGTTATTTAGCATTTCACTCACCTTTTATTCTGTTCTTTATTCTTCTACTAACTATTGCTTTCTTTTTTTAACTGCTGTCTCTTCAGCTTTTGGTTGAGATAGTTATCTACACAGAAAAGCAGAATTTCTTCTAAAGAAAGCAAAAATCTAACTCACAAGTTGTAAAAAGTATTTCACACTATTTTTTATAATTACTTTCATTTTCAGTATTGGAGCAGCTGAGGAAAAAAACTGCTCTAATTGTGTAATTTTCTGCAAATACTCTGGGACAAAAATCTTGGTAATTAGATTTTTTTAAACTAGCAAGTTTTCACAATTGGTTAGTTCTTAAACTATTTGTGCTTATGCGTCAGAAATTTTGAGTGGATATACAGTGTATTTTAAATGTGTTACATCAGCTTGTGGTCTCAAATTTGATTTATTTAACTTTGGATTTTAAAATAGATTGACAACTCTGATTATACATTGTCTCCACTAAACAGACCTCTACTTTCATCCCCACCCCACACTATGCTGTTGCCATGGAGCTGAAATCTTGGTATATGTAGCTCCACCCACAAGTGGTTCTGTCCCCCAGAGTGCTTTGCTGTTACTATGGAAATGCCTGCCCATTAATCTTGCTGTCCTTTTACTATAAAGCACCTTTAACTGTCTCAAGCAATCAAGTGATGTTACCTACAGCAGGGAAAGGAAGGAGAAGACTGCTTCCCATTCTAACTGCAGCACTGATTTTAATCAAGATTTAATCAAGGAGCAGAAGGAACTAAAGCTACTTTAACAGCTTTCTTTTCAACTATACAAAGCAGGCTCCTGCTTGATGCATAGGCTCCTGCCCTTGTTCATGCCCTTGCTTGATACCTCTGAAAAAGCTATATATTTTTAAGCTACTTTTGTATTTAATATACATTACAAAGTAGCAAGTGGAATCAGTAGGACAAGTAGTCACTCATTTGTACTTTTGAAAAGAATGTAAATGCTTATTACAAATGTATTTTGGGGAATAGTCATGAAAAGAAAAAAATGTGCTTGCTGACTTGAATAAACCCTTATCATCCTATAGAACTTGAGGGGTAGTAAACATAAGTCAAGAGAAAATTAGCTAATGAGTTAAAGATAGTCTTATAGCCCTAGCTGGTTGTGCTCAGTGGATAGAGCATCAGCCTGTGGACTGAAAGGTCCCAGGTTCGATTCCGGTCAAGGGCACATGCTTGGGTTGCAGGCTTGATCCCCAGTAGGGGATGTGCAGAAGGCAACCAATCAATGATTCTCTCTCATCATTCATGTTTCTATCTCTCTTTCCCTCTCCCTTCCTCTCTGAAATCAATGAAGATATATATTCTTATAAACTTTGCTTCTTTCATCTATTACTTTTAGGTTAGGCATCTATGAAATTTTGAATTTGACTGTATGGTCACTTGTACAAAGTGAAAATAGGACTTATTGGTAATTCTGGAAGGGTTTTCTAGGTTATTAGGGGAAAAAAAATTTTTTTAAACAAATAAATGTTGGCCTGGTCATCCTGGATCTAGATGACAACTGTGGAAAGATTAAACTGGCCCTAACAAATGGTGTGTGTCCAATAACTGTTTTTAGAACTAGGAAAAGTTAAGTGATATAAATATATGATGCCTGCAGGACAAAACAGGCTATTTTCCCTGTGAAAATAATCAAATGGTATTGAAGGTGGGGAAATCAGCACAAAAATCAGACCCACAGGAGCAGGAGTGGTTGTAACTCTGGATCATCTAAACAAGGCTCACTGTTGCTTTGGCACTCTGCTCTGATGAAAAAAAAAATAGAATGAGGCACAAAATTTGAAGAGGTTTCTTCAAACATCTGATAGGAAAGAATGTATGTCCATAAGCCTACTACTTAAATAATGGTGAGAAAAATCTTCCCCTAAAAAAGCAGATCTTGGAGATAGATTAGAAATGAGAAGGGGGGAAAGATCAGATTGTAGGATTTGTCAAAAACAGTCACAGAAAACATAAAACAACACCTTTGGCATTTGAACATTACACTTCCAATAACCTGACTGGTTAAGTCTGACCACTGCATTACCCCATCAATTGTATTTTTTTTATCCTTTTGATTTAGTTTCCCATGACTATCATAACAAAGTGCCACTAAAAGGTGGCTTACAACAACAGAAATATATTGTTTCACTGTTCTGGAGACTAGGAGTCTAAAATCAAGATATCAGCATGGTCAGGTTCCCTCTGAAACCTATAAAAGAAAATTCTTCCATTCCTCTTCTAGCTTCTGATATCTGCCCTGAATTCTTTTATATAAATATTTTGATTTTTTACAGAGAGGAAGGGAGAGGGATAGAGAGTTAGAAACATCGATGAGAGAGAAACATCAATCAGCTGCCTCCTGCACACTCCCCACTGGGGATGTGCCTGCAACCAAGGTACATGCCCTTGACCGGAATCGAACCTGGGACCCTTGAGTCCGCAGGCCGATGTTCTATACACTGAGCCAAACCGGTTAGGGCTGTCCTGAATTCTTGATGTTGCATGGCTTGGAGCTACTTCATTCCCATCTCTGCCTCCATGATCACATGGCTATCTTCTCTAGTGTGTCTTCATGTTGTCTTTCCTCTGCACATCCCTATGACCAAATTTTCTTTGACTAATAAAGACACAGTCACATTGGATTAGGAGCCCACCCTACTGCAGTATGACCTCATCTTAAGTACATCTGCAATGATGTATGTAACGAAGCCCCTATTGTTAAATGAGAACACATTCTGAGGTCCAATGACTTCAACATACCTTTCTGAGGACACAATTTAACCCATAACACCTTCTTTCAGAAACAGTATCAAGACAGGCATACAGGAAAATTAGTGGATAATTATGTCAATTATTAAAAATCTTCATCATTTTAGGCCATCTGAGCTCCTTCAGTTTTGGGAGTACAAGTTAATGGAATCATAATTATTAAATTCAATTTACTTTCACACCCAGTAGGATACACGTAAAATAAAGATGATGATGATGATGATGATGATGATGATGATGATGATGATGATAATGATGATGATAATGATAACGATGACAGCTAACACTTACCGAATACTTTATTATGAGCCAGGTGGTATTCTAAATATTTTACACATATTAATTCATTTAGTCCTTCTGACCATCTCAGGAGAAAGTTTGCTATTACTGTCCCTGTTCTACAAATAAGGAAACTGAGACACAGAGAGTTTAGTTTAGTTGGTTTGGATCAGAGCAGCCAGCAGAAATGCCACTGCAGCATCTCCATAAGTCTAGCCCCCTCATCTACTCTAAAGGCCTGAATGTGATTGCACTGAAGTCTGGAGCTTCCTGATTTAGAGAACAATTTTACCCATTCAATCCTCAAAAAATGAATGCAGGAAGGAACCACTTGTACATCTTACCTCCCATGTGAAAAGGAATGTGCCTATACCTGCCCACAATGGTCTTCCTGGGAGGCAATGCAACCAGTATCTTGATTTGCCCAGATGAACCTCAAAGGCCATGTTATCTTCAGCATTTCTTTATTATTTTTATGCCTGTAGAATGGGTCTATTTACTACTAAACTTTTCAGTATTTTTACGTATAGAAATATGATTTCGTTCCCCAATCCCCTCAAAAAAGAATTCTGGGTCACTAGCCTAAGAATAATATGCTAAAAAAGTTTATGTTATGAGTATTATTTACCTAGATATGTGAGCTCCAGGGTGATTTAGAGCAATTAAGACATCAATAGAAACAAATCTCATTCTCTTGAATGAATTAGAGGAGCATACTGATTTGACCTGTTTATCTGTCCATGTATTTAATTAGTTCCACAGACAATAACAAAACAAATTCTTTGCTATATGCTTATCAGATCATCAATGTCCTAGGATGACTTTATGTAAATGTAGCATCCTCAAAAATTCAAATTTACATGAATGCACTTGTCTTACCACTAGAGCCCGAGTGTTAGAGACAGAAACTCATTGTGCAATGTAAACATTTTTCCAAAAAATTTAAAGCCTTAACACATTGTGGGCATTCAGCAGTTATGAAATAATAATCAAGTTAATTAATTAACCAGAAAATTTAAATTAAAAGCAATCCCACACCTTAGGTAGAATTATAGAGGTTAGTGCCATTCTCCATGTCTTGAGACATTTCCCTCTGGAGAGATCAGAAATGAAACCTGCTTTATATGTTTGCCTTCCCTACCCACTCTCTGAGAATTTTGAGAATTCGTGATTTACATCCATAGGATCTCACATAGCATTCCCTTTGATGAAGGGACACATTTTGCAGCAAAGGATGCATATCAATGGTAAGGGTTCATGACCACAGGGTCCATTTGTCCTACCATAAGCCAGCTCGTCCAGAAGCAGCAGATCTGACAGAATGCTGCAATGACCTATTGGAGATTCAAATAAGACAGCAGTCCAGAGACAGAACCCTCCAGGTTGAGGAGCTCCCTCTGATGCACTGTGCCAACATCTGATATATGGTGCTACACCACAATTGCTAAAACATATGGGTCTCGGGATGAAGGGATGGAAATAAAATTGGCCCCTCTCACCATCACTCTCAGTAATTCACTTTATTTTTGTGCTTACCATTCCTACAACTTAGGTTCTTCTAGATTAGAGGTCCTGCTTTCCAGTAGAGTTACCCTTTCACCAGGGGTAAGTGTTCTATTCCACTGAGCCTGCAGCCACAACTGCCACCTGGTCATTCTGAGCTCTTCATGCTTGTACACCCACAGTCACTAGCCCTAGCGGGTTTGGCATGAGCTCACAGACTGAAGGGTCCATGTTCGATTCCAGTCAAGGGCATATACCCTGGTTGCAGGTACCTGGGCCCTGGTCAGGATGCATGCAGGAGGCAACCAATTGATGTGTTTCTCACATCAATGTTTCTCTCAGTCTCTCCCTCTCCCTTCCATGCTCTCAGAAAAAAAGAAAAAAAAGCCAATGGAAAAAATATCCTCTGGTGAGGATTAACAAAAAAAAAAGGAAGGAGAAGGTGGGAGAAGTCTCTCTTAATTATCCTGAGATGCTAGAGCTACTGTTACATAATAGGAGCATGGAAGAGTATTCACTGAGGTGTCTCTTGATGCTACCATTTCTGATAACAGTGATGAATGAAAAACTGTCATAATTATGGCTTAACAAGGGCATGATAACCAGGGAGTCAGACACTCAGAGATAAAGGTCTGGGTTATTCCATCAGGCAAGCAATTTAAAGCAGCAAAAGTGATGTCCAAGAGAGAGGGAATCTAGAATATGTGGCAGAAGAGAAATATGATAAATATTGATTGCAGCCTGGAGACAACTGCAATTGCCAGTACTGTACCTGTTCTGCTAACTTTCTTATATTGTTTTAATGAGATTGTAGCTGACCATGACCTTGAAGAGGTCATGTCACGTAGTGGCAGAATGGGTTTAAGCAGATCTGAGAGGGCAATATAGCAGTCAGTATGTATGAGATTTCTTTTAAATGATGCCTTGAAGAACTAGAGATCCACAGATCTTTGGGAAATGCTGGGTTGTTGTTTTTTTTACAATTTATGCAATTTTGTTTTGATGATTTAAAGGTGTATCTCTAATGACCCAACTATATCTTCATTAAACTACTGACAGACAGACACTTTTTTTAATTATCTAAACTTTAAAAGAATGAAGAAGAGAAGGAAAAGGGGGAAGAGGAAAAGAGGACAGAGGACGGAAGAGAGAGAGAGAGAAGAATTTTGAAGGCAGCAAAAATTTACTGCCAAAATTGTTGTCCCACTGTGGGTCCTCAGTAAATCTAAATAACTGCTTCAGTTACCTAGAAATCACACTGCTTCAAGAATTCTGGTGCCCACACTTTGAAAATGAACTCTCTCTGGCCTAGTAGAATATTATCATTTAGAATCTAGTGTTTTCTTAGAATGTGTGCCTAGATTTATACTCATTACAAGGATTACTCTAAAGTGATGGGGTCACTTAGTTGAAAAAGCAACCTCACTCTAGTGAATTCTAACATTTGAAGAGATCAGCATGACCTTAAGGATTGTAATGATGTCTGTCTTTCATTTAAGGCTTTTCTGTCTCAGAATAATTTAACTTGTAAATATGAGCTTGTTTGATAAGGGTAGACTGAAAAGAAATGTGCATTTGTTAAAGTGCAGAGTGAAAGACTCACTTCTGAAAAAGGGATTTTAAAAGAACAGCTCTCTCTTTCTCTCTCTCTCTTCCATAACTTTCAATAACTCCATAGTAACTATATATATGTATGAATGTCCCTAGTCTTCATATTTCTCTGACTCAGAGCTTAGTGGTCTTGGTAATTGTTAGTTCTTTTCAGAACATTACTTCTTCATTTGGTTTTTCTGGCAACAAATTGCATGACATGTATCCATAAATATACTAATTTATCTGTGTCATTTTTTTAGTTTTGCTTTCTTCTTGGATATTAGCGCCCTAATTTTTTCCAACTCCTTGCTCATAATAAATTCCAGAGCAATGCAATATGTTACATCTTCTACACAACTTAGAATTTACTGTTTCACATCTGTCATTTGAAGATAATGAGGATTCTTCACTACAAAATGACTAAACAGTGCATCCTGAAAAAAGCAAATGATGGATTTGTTCTCAAAACACAAAGAGAAATGTCTTGAAAACACTGCATCTAAAACAGTGTCAGGAAAGTAACATTAATTAAATCTTCACATGTAATATATGGCTTATCCTACCTAATTTGCTCTAAATTCCATAATATTCTTAAAGGCACTGTTATGTTGAGCCATTAATGCTTCAATTTTATTTTATCAAGCCAATAATAATGATGATGGTGATAATCAGAGTTAGATTTGATTGAGTGCTCACTGTACATTAGGCGTGGGCCCAAGGGTTTGCATACACATCTACAATTCACCACTTCTTCCCATCTGGACACCACCACCTTGGTCCAAGCCATCATAGCCTATAGCTTAAACTTCTAGAGTAGCCACCTAATTCGTTTCCTTGCTTTCATTCTTCGCTCTTTATAATTATTCTCTACACAGCAGCTGGAGTGATCTTTTACAAGTATTTTAGAGTAAAACACTTCCCAAAGCCTCCGACTGTACTTAAAATCCATTCCAAGCTCCTTTTGGTGACCTTTCAAACCATACTTGCTGACCTCTTGGATCCCATCAGCCACGCTGGCTTTCTTCAGACGCATCAAGCTCATGCCTGCCTCAGAGCTATGGCACTAGCTATTTCCTCTGTCTTGAGCTTCAGATCCTAAATGTCACCCCCTCAGAAAGACATTCCATGATGACCCTGTCGAAACTAGCCACCCAGTCACTCTCTACCCATTGCATCATTCTATTTGAAGTCTTTGCAGAGCACTCACCACCACCTGGTATTATCCTGTTTTCCTATTTGCATCCTGTCTGATTCCTCCTCCTGGCATATTTGTTTCTTGTCTTTTCTGTTCCCTGGTACGCATACTAGGTCCTCTAAAAATATGTGTTGCGTGAATAAATAAATGAACAACTTAGTGAGCTAAAAGCATTATATTTCAAAGAAGAGGAACAATATACTTAAACATGAAGAAGCAAAGTCTTTGAAAGGCTAGGCAAGTTGCTGAAGCACAAAGCTTTTATATGATAAAACCACAATCTTAACTCTCGATTTTGAGTAGTGAGGTTGACAGAAGGGGGTAGGTGGGGCAGGAAAGGTAAGGAGGCCATTGATCTCTATTGTAAAATTAAAAAGAAAGTTGACATATGCCCTGACTGGTTTGGCTCAGTGGATGGAGTGTCGGCCTGCGGACTGGGAGGCCCCGGGTTCAATTCCGGTCAAGGGTATGTGCCTTGGTTGCAGGCACATCCCCAGTGCGGGGTGTGCAGGAGGCAGCTGATCGATGTCTCTCTCTCATTGATGTTTCTAGCTCTCTATCCCTCTCCCTTCCTCTCTGTAAAAAAATCAATAAAATACATATATATATATATAAGAAAGTTGACTTATATCCACCAGGCTCTCTTTGGCAAAGACAACATTACCAGACACAGAGATGGCACTGTTCCATAGAGGAAAATAAAATATTCCAACAGTGGCATATTCAATATTTTTTATTTGGTGACAATATCAAAAGGGACCCCTCTGAGCCCTTTTAAGGAAGGCTCTGGATCAATGATTCTTATCCTTTGGGAGTCATAAACAACTTTGAGAATCTGATCAAATTAAGCACTCTTTCTCTAGGGGAACAGGGATATTTACATACAATTTCAGAAATTCTTAAGCCCAAAGTGTAGTTCTGATATGAAAGGAACAGTTTTGCTCTTTTTTTTCCTCAGCAGCACAAAAAGGAGTTTTTTGGCCCACTCTTCTGGGCAGGGCAAACAGATGTCCTCCTCTCTCTGGAGAAGCAATTGAGCAATGATAATATCCTGAAGGCTGAGCCTTCCTTAACTTTAAAGAGGAAGCCAACTCATTCAACAAATATTTGTGAACACTTATGATGTGAAAGGCTCAGAGAATACAGGAGAGCAAGGTGTGGTCCTTGTTTTTAATGGAACTCACCTACCCACGGGGTAGGCAAACACATGCAGGCAATTTCAGTCAGAGCACCATGGAAATACCGCTCCATCTCCCATTGCAGTAGGTGGTGAGCATCATTTAATCAGCTGTAGAGTAAGAGAAATCCACAGCATCAGACTCAGTCTGGCCAAAGGGTTTCTACGTGAGGTCAATAGAACACATTTTCAAATATACTTTTTAAGTTTTGTTATATAATATGCATGATTTAGTTGAATTATACACACCATCTGGAACCTATACTGCTATCATACTCAAAAGCCAACCTCAGAAGGAATGGGAAAAGGCCGGATGAAGCTGCTTGGAACAATGTGATCTTACCTATTTTAGAGCTGCAAAAGTTACATTTTACTAAAAGCTAGAGGCACCTGGGGCTTTGGAGAGAGGAGAATCCTTTTTTTTTTTTTTTTCCTAAAAGGACTTTTATACTAAATATTTATAGTATAAATGTATAAACAGTTTATACTCTTCAATCACATTCCCACAATGTAGCCTCCAAAAATGTGAGAAGGTTGACATTAACTAAAGAATAAAATGCTGTGAAGACAAATACAAGAGGCCCCAAAACCAAAGTTTGAGTGATTAGAGAAGCCCATCTGAAAGATAAACAGGAGTCAGCCAGATGTTTTAGCAGAAAGTGGTAGTGATACACACTGCATCCCGGTGAACAGAAAAAGAGCACAAAGGCACAGAGTCCAGAAGATACTCGAAATTCTGCAGCCCATCTCTGTACTAGTCTTCCATCTGACAATAACACTGCTTTAACTTCCATATTTCCAAATAGCTCATCTAGTCTAATATACTTTTTTTTTTTGCCTTCCTTTCATCTGCAACATAAACAAATGCTTTACATTCTCATTGGAATATAACCTCAAAATGTCTCCCTATTGTAACACTGAAGGTGAGAAATAAACTCTTTCATGCTAAAAGACGAAAAAATGTGTTATGAGTAGTTGAGTTTCCTTGACCACCTATCAGGTTATGAATTCAGAGTGTTTATGTTCAACAGCTTAATGCTTACTCATTATGAGTTTATTAGAGGCCTGGTGCACAAAATTCATTCAGGGGGGGGTGTGTCCCTCAGCCCAGCCTGCACCCTCTCCAATCTGGGACCCCTTGAGGTCACCCCTAACTGCCCTCCCCTGCCAGCTTGGTCGCCCCTAACTGTCCTCCCCTGCAGGCCTGGTTGCCCCCAACTACCCTCCCCTGCAGGCCTGGGTGCCCCCAACTACCCTCCCCTGTAGGCCTGGTTGCCCCCAACTGCCCTCCCCTGCCAGCCATCTTGTGATGGCCATCTTTGACCACATGGGGCGGCCATCTTGTGTGTTGGAGTGATGTTCAATTTGCATATTACTCTTTTATTAGATAGGATACCATTCTTGTGTTTATGTTGGTCCAACCACCATTTTAAAACACTGCTCTAGTATAGTTTGTAGCACATTCAAATTATTACACTTTCCAGCCAGTTCTAATCCTTAGATAACCCAGTAGCAAGCTGTGAAGAAGTAACCTCATGTATTCTCTATCTGTAATAGTACTTGCTACCATTGATTAAGTGCATTTCTTATGCCAAAAAATTTACTTGTATATATCACTTAATCCTCACAATAACTCCATGCAGTGGAAATCATTTTCTCTTTGGTGCAGATGAGGAAATTGAAGCCTAAAGACATTAAGTAACTTATCCAAGGTCAAAGAGCTGGACAGTGGCAGAATCTGACATCTAAGCTCTCAGTTACTGTTCATTCTATAAGACTGGCAGTAATGGGGGGGGGGGGGTAGAGGGTACACATATGTAATATCTTAATCAATAAAAAAAAAAAAGACTGGCAGTAATGTGTTCTAATTACATGTTTATATTGATGTCTCTCTCACGGATCATCTAAAAAAAAGTCTCTAGACATTGAATATTACTAGTTGTTCCTTTTATTGGAATTAACTGATAAAGAAAGAAGAAAAGTATTGCAAGTTCAAAATTAATTTGTGAGACAAGATTGCAATGATCCTTATAGTTTCTTATGGGTCTCATTAACTAGGTCTATGAAATATTGTGAAAGAAAATAATTCTGTTCCTTATGAGACATAAAACCATATTATAAAGGATCACTCATTACAACTTCTGGGATCCAGGTTCAAAAGAGAAGCCTATTCCTTTGTAACTTGAGATTGGACAATACAGAAGCAGGATTGGCCTTGGACTACTCTAACTGAACCTACCTTCTCCCTAGGCTCCTACCATCCCTGCTGGCCCCCTATTCTTCCTCAATTCTCCTGACCCATAGCTCCTGTTAGGCTGCTAGGAATGGGCGGTTCAGGGGTTAGCTAAGGTTTTCTGTCACCTCACTCACTGTTTTCTTTCCAAATCCCTTCCATCCTACAAGGATCCAGCTCAAAAATCACCTCTCCAGCAGAAACCGGTTTGGTTCAGTGGATAGAGCATCGGCCTGAGGACTGAAAGGTCCCAGGCTCGATTCTGGTCAAGGGCATGTACCTGGGTTGCGGGCACATCCCCAGTAGGAGATGTGCAGGAGGCGGCTGATCGATGTTTCTCTCCCATCGATGTTTCTAACTCTCTATCTCTCTCCCTTCCTCTCTGTAAAAAATCAATAAAATATATTAAAAAATAAAAATAAAAATAAATCACCTCTCCAATAAAACACTCCTACACCTCAGCTTGTGATGATTGCTCCCTCCTCTGAAGTCCTGACTGTAGCAATGGTTATGATCTTTCCTTATTGCACTGTGTGTAAGTCATGTTCCTTACCTTCCATGATATTGTAAGGGCCTTGAAGACAGTATCCAGGTATTTACTCCTTTATAGCCACAACTTTATTACCTAATGCAGTAGGTCACATTACAATTTCTCAATAAGTGTTCATTGATTTAACTGGCCATTCATCTGCCTTCTTTCCTCAGATCATAATAAGCTCTATGCCACTAGAGTTGGCACTCCTTTATGTTTGGTAATACCTTACACTAAAGAGGTTCAATGGGTATGCAAAAAAGTTAGGTCATGAATTTACAGTGAGAGTTCAACCTGTAATTATGTTTCTTTTTTTTTCCTTTTTTTTTTTTCCTGAGGACACAATCCACATTTTATTTACACTCTTTTAATTGAAGAAAAATTTAAATTTTTTTGCAATTATGCTTAACATAAGGATTTCCATGTTATGTAAAAATTATTTCCTTTTTGTAAAGATAATAATAACAATAACAATTTGTATGGACACTGCAAAAAGAATGGGAGGAATTATATCAAAATAATAGTTCTCTTTGGTAGCAGAATTTATGGGTTATTATTTTCTTTGTTTTTAAAATATTTTTGTAGTAAAAATACTCTAATTTTCTACCTTGAATAGGCATACTTAAATAATTAGAATAAATTATGTTAAAAAGTTGAAAAATCGAAATCAACCAGTTAACATCAAAAACATTAAAAGATTCCATTCCCCTCCAGATGTCATTGCCTTTTGTTTGGAGAAGTTCAACTCCATAGGGCTCTTCATTCTGTTCAACTACTAATGATGCACAACTATTTTCTCTGGAGTACCTTACACATCCCTTTATTGTCCTTTCTCCTTGGTGACTAGTGCCCAGCACCTCTTGAATTCCTTCAAATTTTGTACTAGAAAAAGAAAAGTCAGGTGAATCGAATGTGTCACTTTCAAATTGGACAATTTTGCAAATAGATTACTGATGCAGAGTTGAATATATCAAACATATTGAATGACACTTTTGTCCAAGGCCACAAGCTTTCCAAGTTGATGAATGCAGCCACTAAAGTTGACACTAAAATGAGTTGGATAATTTTAAAAGCAAAACAAAGATTAGAATAAGAAAAGTGGGCATCCAGATAATATCAAGAACAAATAAATCTGCAGTATTTGTTACCGTCATTGTAAGTTTGCTGTCGTTTTTATTGTTGTGGTTACTATTTATCATTAGCAATGATAAATAACATTATTCAACTTTTCTTGCAAAGTGCTTTTCTATCGCTTTTGTTAAGTGTAATTTCTATTATCAGAAGAGAAAAGTCAAGGCTAATGTATGTCAGTGCAGGCTGTGAAATACTCTTCTAACTTTCACTATATTTGTAACTTAAATGCCCCGCTTCACCAATTAAGTTACAAAATAAGGTCATATCTTTTCATGTCCTAACCATAGTGACTCTAGGCTCTCAAATGCCCACAATGAAAGAAGGTCAAAACTTTCTGTAGGTTTTCCTCCAATCCAAATAACTTCTGGGACTCTTAGACCATTTGTACGTACAGGTTTTACAAACTAGCCCTAGTGATTACTTTTCCCAGTCTACCCTTCAGACCTTACAATACCAGAGCTTTCAGGTCTCCTTGGGTCATCACAGAATATACTTCCCCAAACTGCTCACTCTGTGTAGATTCAATCCAAGTATGAACACTGTTGTCTCCAATTGCCTTAAAGGTACAGCTAAGTAAGATTAGTTAGTGGTGCTGGACAAAGATATAGTGAACGTTTGGATGTATGGAAGGGAGTGCTAAAAATAATCTACTCTTCCATGGCTGTTGCCCCTCCTAGAACTCACAAACTCTAAAGACAACCTCAGAATCCCAGCCATGCTCTCAGGTGATTCCACGATAATGGAGGAATCAGTTCCTCTTGTACTCTTCCTTCCACCACCTTTGATGGAACCTAGATCACCAAATGGACATGGGCTCCTAATCCTCTAGCCCAAATAGTGAAAATGGTCCTTTCCTGCCCAAAATTCAAAGCCCATTCTTCTTCCACAAGCATGACTGAAAGTGGAAACAGCCAAGACCTTCAGGGGAATCATTCACATCCACTTACAAGTTGAAATCCAACCTTTGTGGCTCAAATAAGGCTATCACAATATGAACAGTACATTTCCCAAAGTCTGTTTGTTCATTATTAATTAACTCTGTGGCAGATACAATGCTCCATGGTCCCCAGTTCCCTTTCAGTTTCCTCTTCCTGAGCATGCAAGAAGATAATCTTTCCCAGACACCCTTGCATTTAGGCTGGAACCATACATCAGTCTGGCCAATGGGCTGTATATGTGGTATTCTTGGCTGAGACAGTGAAAAGTCCTCATACTTCATTTCATCTCTCTTTTCCTCTGCCGCTGTGGTCACAGAAAGTAAGTTTTCCAGATATAAATGGCCTGGATGCTTCAGTCACTTCCTTTAAGGAAGCTGCCCTAGAGAGCTAAAGTTACCTTAGAAAGCTGGCTAAAAATAAAAATTTACTAAGTCCTACTGTTTCATAGTCGGTGTGCTGCATTTGAAGACGTATTGTGAGAAGATAGATATGGTTCCTGTCCTTATGATCCTAAGAACTATTTTACGCTAAGGAGTTTGGAATTCATCTTCAGAGCAACCATGAGAGCTTGACAGATTTAAGCAAGGATATTCCATGATACAATATTCTTCTTAGAAAGAATCTTTTAAAAAAAATATGTGAGAAAAATATTTTAGGGGAAATACTAAAGGCCATGATCCAGGGCAGAGTGGATGATGGCCTAAACTAGTGTGGTGACAGCAAAAATAAGTGGAGATTAAAGATGCAGTGTGCATGGAAAGAATGGATGGATGTGATAGGTACAATCCACATACACATATAAATTTAAAGTCTTGTTAAATAAATTTTTTTCAGAATACTGCTTGATAGGAATTTGTATTCATTTTTACAATTTAGAAATACTGTTTCGAAATAACCAAAAAGAAATAGGCTTAGCTCTGAATTGGCACCATAGTGTTCTTGGCAGCCCAAGGCCTCTGGTGAGGACTGCTCTCTAGTGTTCAGAATCATCTGCTAGACCCTTCTTCACAGTGCAGGGAGATCCCTGCCTCTGATAGAGAAGAGCCTGAAAACTCAACATGGTGGGGAGAACTGCATGTGGGGCTATCACAAATTTCAGATCTTAAAATAAAAGAGCAATAAATTACCTTCAATTCTCTTTCTCTTTCCTCTGCCTTTTTATTAAACAAAAGCTCTTTATCTCTTCCAGTCAACCAACTACAGCTCTCTTCCGTCGCCCCTTATGCTTCTCTAAAACATGCTTAATAGTAAGTTTCCTTTGGCTTCATGAGAGAAGTTAGACTCAGATGTCAAATCCTATGAATCCGAGGAGTTGAGGACTCATCACCCTCCTACACACTTCTCTCACCTTGTCTTCTTCTTAGGATGACTGATTCCCACCATCTCCCTCCTTTATCACACCAGCAAACCTCAACCTTTCTCATTACACAGTCACTGTACTTAAATATGTCTTTAAAAATTAACTCATTATTTATTTTTTAAAATTTACCTTTATTGTTGAAAGTATTACAGATGTCCCTTTCCCCCCCTCAAGTCTCATTGGTCAGAACTGTATCTCATGCCCATACCTAAACTAATAATTTGGAGGAAAAATTTGAGTCCCTAATGAACTTCGACCAACATGTTGGAGCTAATATGGAAGCATTCCCAGGGCACAGGCTACAAATTTTCTTATCAGGAAGGAAGCAGAAAAATAGGGGGGGGGGGGCGGGGGGAGGAGGGAAAGGAAGCAGACAGAAGGAGAAGAGGAAGAAAGTAGATAGCTACTAAGGAGCGCCAGTCCAGAACGTATGTCACGAGTGGCCTAGAGGTCAGAGTGATCACTTCTGCCTGGAGGCACTGGGAAAAGCTTCCCAGAATAAGAAAAATGAACGTTAAATGTTGAGTAAGAGACCACAAACACAGGCCCAAACCTGTGCCTCTGCGAAGAACCACTCCAGCTACATCCCGACCCTCTTTCTCTTCACGACTCTGCCAAGAACCATGTCTGTGTTAACCTCAATGAGGAGCAGGTGCTGTCTATCCATCTAGCTAATCATTCACTAATTTTGTAATTTTTTTAAATGTAATTTTTTTTAAAATAAAGAGGTAATTACCAATGACCTTTAAAGTTTTTTTAACTTTATATAAAACTTGGCACCTCTCAAGTAGTTGACAAGTGGCAATAAAGAGCAATTTTAAAAAAGAAAAAAAAGAACTCCACAATAGTATCAGAATGGACATTTGATAACCCTGTCATTGACCCTTCAATGGAGAAAAGTGGGCTCCTAGGAAGGCAGACTAACCCAGAGCTCTCTGAGCCCAGTGAGTGCTGAGAAACAGCCGGTCAGAAAAAAAGGAAAGTAAAATTCACACGAAGTCCTCACACTGTTCCACTTGAATAGAAAACGGTACGAAGATGAAGATAGAGAAAGCACATGGCAAAGCCTAGTAACCCACAGCTCTGCTAAACAGAAAACGCAGAGGCTCACCACAGGGCAACTTCATAAAGCCACTCTGGATGCCACTTTGCTAATTGTGTTTGCTATGACACCAAGCACCGCTTCGCTGTGCTCCCAGAGTGTCTCCATAACGGCAATCACTTGCCAGGAGCAAGAGTGATTTTTATTTGATATCCATACAAAGCAGAAGCAAATGAATTACCATAATGAGAAGCAACATAATGATGTGGAGATGTAGAAACTGCCATTGTGTTTAGTAACAACAAAGCTTTCCCTTTTGAATTAAATTTGCAGGGAGATTCTTATTGAAGCATCATTGTACTGTAACCAAGTTGTTTAAAAAAAAAAAAAAAAAAAAAAAAAAGCACTCCAAAGTATTTCAGGCCTATGATTACTGGAAAGGTTGTTAGGAGAATTTTTTTCTTCAATTTTCATTCTCAGTAAAATCGACTTAGTTGCAGCACTACACAGCTGCGATTTGTGAAGTAAATGGCAAAGCTAAATGTGCCGAAACCCAACATGTTCCCTGAGCAACAAAGGAATGGAAGGCAAATGTTACAGTATTATTGACAACACTGGTAATGCTTGTATAAGCATCTGCTTCATAAAGGGGAACAACCTACATTATAAACAAAAGGAGTTTCCAAACAAGGCCTGCCAGCTCAAATTCTGGCTTTGATTTGAATTTTCACTTGTTAGAACAAATATTTCCTCTTTTTACCTTATCCCTTTGAAATAAAAAAATATCTCTGATTTGCATTCTGGAAATTTCCTTATAACTGACTCTTTTTTTTTTTTTTTTTTTTACTTTTTCTAAAAGCATTTCCTATGTTTTTCTGGTATTTACCTGTTTCCCACCACTGGGATTTTCAACAATGGATGAAAGTATCATTAAATAACCTGGTATTCATTTAAACCTGTTTCCATGATGATAATCATGAGAGTATTGTCCTCCTCTTAGACTGAGTCCAATGTCTGAATGGGATGTGTCCTTTCCCCACTTTCCCCACCCCAGTCCTTTCAATGCTACCATTTATATCCATTTACAACAGAACACCATGGTTTCACTAATGGACAAACTGTTAGCCAGATCACAGCTTGCATTAGATTGAGCCAGACTTGAGCAAAATCTGAATATTATAGGACTAGAAATCAAGAGCCTGGGATATGGGTCCAGCTCAGCACTAAATGCAATGGAAGCAAGTCACCTTCTTTGTGTCTGTCTCAGTTTTCCCAGCTGTAAAGTAGGCATAATATCTGCTCCATCCACATCTTACAGGTATCGTGAGAATCAAATCATATTCATACAATGTTTAAGAGAAACAACAGAGGCCTTTTAGTAAGCCCAAAACACATGCAGGGAATCATTTTATTTATAAGAATCCATAATCTGGTTTTTGTCATTTTATCATCCAATAAATATTCATTGAGTTGCTAGTTGATGTAAGGCACAATCCTTCGTGCTATGGACAGGTGTACATCATGGTATGGATAACACCTTCCTGAAGAAAGTTATACATGAAAGAAAAGGTGCCCCACGTAAAAGACAAGTAGAAAGAGAGTCCATACATGAGGACAAAGTGGGAGAGAATACAGCACAGTGATCAAAAGTACAAGCTTTGGCATTATACCTTCTGGGTCTGAATCCTGGCCCTAGCATCAACCAGCCATGTGACCTTGGGCAAGTTACATAACTTCTCTATGCCTCAGTTTCCTCATCTTTAAAATGGGCATAATAATAATACCTACCTCATAAGCTTATTGTGAGGAGTAACTACTAATATAGTAATAACTAGAGGCCCGGTGCATGAAAATTCATGCACTGGAGGGGGGTCCCTCAGCCCAGCCTGCCCCCTCTCACAGTCTGGGAGCCCTCTGGGGTGGGAGGCGACCCGGCTATCAGGGGAAGATTATGCCCCCATCACACCTCTGCTGCTGCCACTGCCGGGAGCGCAAGCCTCAGCCGGCCCTGGTTACCTGAGCCTCGGGTGGCCCTGGGCAGCTGGGCAGCCGCCATCAAAGGCTTGCCTGCACCTCAGGCCAGCCCTGCGTGGCTTGGGAGCTGAGGGGACTGGGGGACTCTGGAGGCAGGCACGTGGAGCAGCCAGGCACGCCTGGAAGTGGGCCCAGTTGTGCTGAGTGCCTGCCACCCCAGCAGGGCTGAGGGGACTGGGCACTGCCATCTTGTGGCTATGGGCACCACTATCTTTGAGGGCATGACAGTCAATTAGCATATTCCCTCCTTATTGGCTGTGGGCACTACCATCTTTGAGGGCGTGACAGTCAATTAGCATATTCCCTCCTTATTGGCTGTGGGCACTACCATCTTTGAGGGTGTGACAGTCAATTAGCATATTCCCTCCTTATTGGCTGTGGGTGCCACCATCTTTGCAGCCTGCTGCTCAGTCATTTGGTCATCCCTCACTAACCCCCCCTGCCGGCCTGGCCGCCCCACGCAGCCTGTTCGGTCATTTGGTTGCAATGGTCACTTAGGCTTTTATATATATAGATTCTTCGAACAGTGTCTGGCACATACACAGGACACACTAAATGTTAGCTAGACATAAGGACATCTTAGAGTATAATAATTGAGAGGGGGAGAGGGCACTAAAGATTATGGTCAAGAGTACCTAAGGGGGTCCCAATCTAGGGGTTGAAGGTTGGGAAGGCTCAGTGGAAGTAGAGAAAAGGAGAAAGGAGGGACTACACAAACATTCCAGGCAAGTCAAATGGCTGCACGAAGGGTTAGATCCAGGTTTGTGTGAGGCACATTTGGGGTAGAATGAAGAGAAGGCTCAGCCTTAGCTGGTTTGGCTCAGTGGATAGAGCGTCAGCCTGTGGACTGAAGGATCCTGGGTTAGATTCTGGTCAAGGGCACATGCCCCGATTGCAGGCTCAATTCCCAATAGGGGGCGTGCAGGAGGCAGCCAATCAATGATTCTCTAATATTGATGTTTCTCTCTCTCTCTCCCCCTCCCCATTCCTCTCTGAAATCAATAAAAATATATTTTTAAAAAAGAGAGAGAGAAGGCTCAGAGTTTGCAAGTGGAGACACTGGGGAAAGAGGGCTGTAACTAAGTACTCTAGATAGGCTAGGGGCTAATCCCTGCTTATACCCCCATGGCCAAAAACTGGAGTGAGCAAAGGGACCTTATTTCAAACTGCTGGCAGACTTTCTCTTTCTCTACAGACTACAGTTTACATTTAATTTAAAAGTATATTGCTTTTGTGTTTTGGTGGTAAAAACAAAACAACCAAAATGTCCCCCAATAGAGAACTGGATAAAGAAGATGTGGTACATACACACAACGGACTACTACTCAGCCATAAAAAAGGATGAAATAGCACCATTTGCAACATGGATGGACCTTGAGAACATTATGCTAAGTGAAATAAGTCAGTCAGAAAAAGCTAAGACCTATATGATTTCACTCATATGTGGGATATAAAACTGAAATGTGAACACAAACAACAGTGTGGTGATTGCCAGAGGGGAGGGGGTGGGGAGAGAAGAGGTTCCTAATATAAGGTGACAGGAGATTTGACTTTGGATGGTGGGTACAAAGTACAATACACAGATCTTATAACAGAAACCCACACCTGTTCATGTTGACCAATGTTACCCCAATCAATTTAATAAATCCATTTTTAAAAGCACTTTAATGGGTTTTTTGAACCTACAAAGATAAGTCTAAAAATACTATTTCTGGAACTATACAGTTCTTGACATGAGATGCTTAGCTGCTGTGCACATAATGTTGAGGCTATCCCACCAGGTTTGCATGAAATATAGGATTCTACCTATAGACATCTAGAGAGGGAAATGGGAAGAAAGGGGCACAAGGAGAAAGTGAGAAACTAGTTAAGAAATGTGGGCACTTCTACCAGGAATAGGTAGTAATTGAGATGCTGCTCTTCTCTTCATGGTTTTCAGCCCCTGTGCCTTAAACGGTATGAGTATCTCACTGCAGTAAACGGAATTTTGATGTTAAAATAAACCTTAAACCCCAAACAGCTACTTCACCTGTTGTTCTGCTGAGGAAATGGTGACCTATTCCAAACTTAAGGGCCAGCCCGGCTCTGCGAGGCTCATTAATAAAGATGTGGCTGATCCCCTTCAACTGGTTTCCAATGTTAATTTCTTGTACAGACGCTGCCTTACACACGAACTTTAGAACCTAATCCTTAGAAAAGATCCAGCTCCACTGTACAGAAGGTTGTTTTTCTGTGTGTGAGTAGAATTTACCCCAAGAGATTATGTTTATGGAGGAGATGGGCTGGTGAAGACCAGGTATGAGGAGAAATATGGGCCTTCTTCTACCCTCTCTTTTGGGGGCTTATGTGCTCTGGCCTGAACTCCAGATCGGAAAGACAGCTAAAGTCTGTCTTAATGAAGGGAGGTAATGAGGCTCCTGCAAAAGGTTACAGAACAATAGCTGAGGAGAGAGACCACTGGGGATCCCGTGGGAGGCCTTGGCCTCTGGACTCAGGAAGGATTCATGTCTGCTTTTCAAATGAAAGGGTGGAGGAATCTGTATTATAATTTCTTCCCTAACTTTTTAGTTTAGTACTTGTTCTAATCATGAGGCATGACCTAGGCCAGTGGTCGCCAACCTTTCAGAGCTCATGGACCACCAGTGGCCCGCAGACCACCGGTTGGCGACTGCTGACTTAGGCTATGCTTTGGGCCAACTGGTAAAGAATATCAGAAAAGGAACAGGAGCCTAAGGAAGCCAAAGTCAAGATTAGAGCATCCGTGAGGAACAGAATAGCTCACTGGGCCCGGGCCCAGGTGCTGTAGCCCATGATTAGGAAGCTTTCCATCAAAAATATTCTACTTCAGATAATACCTGTCCTCTACAAGCACGTGTTAAATGGAAGTCCCGTACAGTATCCCTGATTAAAGCAACGAGGAAATTTCTCTCAAGGGAGGTAGGACTGGCCCTGAGAAAGAGCATTCCCTTTCCAACCAGAAGCCTTTGGGGACCACCCAGAGCGTGCCTTGTCATCCCACAGCATCCCAGTTGTTCCCTCACTGCATTGACCACCATTTTATTCGTGGAAGGAAGAACCACAGTGAGAGGCACTATGAACAACAGACAGAACTTGGTTGATGACAAAAAAACCATAGAACCTTCTTATTTCCTTTCTTCCTTATCCATTCCCAGTTCCATCTCAGTGAAATCTGTCATTATTTCCTAGCTCAGATTTCACATGTTGACAAAAAATTAGAACTACTTTATAAACATTGGTCCTACCATGCCAGGCAATTGGCCAGAAGTTACAGGAGTGCTGTATCTACTTGCTTTTTATTGCAGAACAGCACATTCCTGGAGACCGCGTCATAAAGTGGATCAGTGAAAAGCAAATTACATTTTCCCACAGGAACAATGTTATAATTAGAGGCTGTATTCCTGACAAAGGACTTGGCCTCGTGTAAATAGTAGACATGAACAAAAATATTTTACAAAAGTAAAGATTCAAGAACTATAAATCCTTATAATTGCTTAAAATAATAAAATTTTCTCCAAGTATTATAAACCAGGCAGGATTAGAGGGAGTGCACATTGATTATTCAGGGACTCCAATGTACCATAAAGTGTACATTAAAATATAACTACTGTGTCATAAATTAGAACCTGAAACTAACTTTAATATAGTCATTACACACTTAATTAACAACGGGAAGGCAATGAGGCACCATGGTTAAAACGTGGAACTGGGCGTGCAGAGATCTGAAGTGTAGCCTTGCCCTCTAGACTGTGAGCTCTATAAGGCTAGAGGCTGGAGCTGCCCATGTAGGTAGGTACCTGAGCCAGAGCCTGACTCAAAATCAGTTTTCCAATGATTGATCCAGGTTTGGGTTGTTGCATTGAGCAAGTAAATCACTTTCTCTGGCTTTTCATTTGCTCATCTGTAAAACAAAGAAGCTAAACTTTAGCTCTTTAAGGTCCCTACTGGGTCCACAATTCTAGGGGTGCCATTTTGCTCTCAGAATTCAGAAAAGTTTTGGGGAGTAGTCTACTATTATTTTGGTGAACTTCAATATGAACCTCCAGTATTCATGCCCTTGTGCAATCCCCACACACATTCTGGACCTGGCCATATGACTTCGGCCAATGGGATTTTAGCAAGTGAAATAAAAGCAAAGATTTAATGAGCACTTGGAACACATCCTCTTGGAACCCAAGTACCATGCTTTGAGGAGCCCAAGACCCATGGAGAGGCCACATGGAGAAGAACCAAGGACCTGCTAGACTGCCCAAGCTGAGCTACCAGCACCAACTGCTAGTCATGAGAGTAAGCATCTTGAACATTGCAGCCAAGTCGAGCCCCCAGATGGCAGTAGCCCCAGCTGACTCTTGTGGAGCAGAAAAACCTCCTAAGTGGACCCTGTCAACCCTATAGGGTCATGAAAGATAATGAAATAATTTAAGTTTGGGGATAGTATTATGCAGCAATAGCTAACTGCAGCTCTAGGATGTGACTTTAATGGCTTTGGGCTTTTGTAGAAAACAGGCTGTCTAAGGAAGATTGAATAATGTTTACTTTTTTCTCTGTGAATTTTCCTATACCGAGAAACATTCAAAATATTTCAATCATCTTAAAATAGACTCAAAATACTATAGTAGTGTTCAATAAATATTTGTAGTAGATAAAGATGTTTCCTCTTCCTGAAAAATGTTTTTCCTCTTTACCTTCTCTTGAGAAAGTAGAGTTGTTCAAATGCACAATCAAGTAAAGGTCACAAGGAAATGATATGTGCTGTTCAGTCATTCCACTTGACACTTTGTTGACAGCTCTCAGAACATTCCCTCACTACTGATAATTCATAAAAACAATTGTCAAGCAAAGCACAGACTTTGAAATAAGAGTGTGGCAGGCTGTCTGGTAATGCAGAACTTTACTTTCCCTGATAAAGAAACTGCTGACATTCAGAGCTGGGGAAGTATGAGGATTTCTGTTATGAGACAATAGGTTTTCTTAAATTCAAAATTATTGAAACCTGTCAGGGGTATGCCTGATTAAGTTCAGTGACAAAGACAATGAAACTGCTGAAATAAAATCAGCATGGGAGTAGAAAGAGACTATGTCAGGGGTCCATCCCCTGTATGAAGTCAGGTCAAAGGAACAGTAGTTCTGGGCCTATATCATCCTCTGGGGAAGAGGCTGTGTAGGTGACTAAAAGGAAAACCTTTCAAGTTGGACAATCTGCTCAATTTTGATGTGAAATTCCTCTGGCTAGTCATTAGTAAGGGGTGGAGGGTGATCTTTCCTCAGACCTTGAAGAACCAGTGGGAGTAGGACTGCACAGGTGCTTGAGGCATCAGCCACTTTCCTCAGATACTGCCACACTGTCACCCCAGCAAGGATGAGGCCTTTGACTCTGCAGGTTTTGCTGTCACCAGGTCTCATCTTGGTGATGCATTGACCCAAGCTGAAACAAGTTTCCAGGGACAGTTACAACATTCTCTCATTCTTAGGGGTCATGCCAGAGCTCTGGTTCTAGTAGCAAGACAGACTCTTAAGACATCAAAGTTCCTACAGATTAGCCCAGGACAGTAGAACCACAGAAGCCAGACATTCGGGTGGGTTAGATAGTGCAAACTATTTAATTGGAATAATAAAAAAAGATATGGTCTTATATCTTACCTCTAAGCTGGTAAAGTAGGTTGTGTCCATTTTGGGCACTTCACAATATCTCTCAGATTATTTAAGATGGGTGAATGCTTCTATGGGCAGTGTTCTAGATTTCTATATATATATTAGTCATTTAATTCTCACATAATTAAGAAGTTGGTATTTTACAGAGGGAACTGAGGCACAAGGAAGTAACCTAGCTTTCTCCAGTTCACACAACAAGCAAGTGGTGAAGCCAGAATTCAGAACTAGCAGTGCTCTGACCTACTAGGCCATACTTGCCACCTCCTGACATCCCAAAGTTTGCTGTTTGGCTCCACTGAGTGTTAGTGGGCTTATCACAAGGAAGCCTGCAATGGACCTGAAGGTGAGGAAGAGCAGACTGCAGCAATTATCTCAGGAACCAGCTTTCTCTGTATCTTCCATCATAATTTAATTAATGTACTCAATTACCAAGTGATGGGAAACCTGTTTTTAGCACCTAACCAAATCGAAGACCTTAAACCGCCTGTCAACACCCTCACTAGAGGCTGATGAGATACCACACAGGAGATGAAATCAGTGCTCTAGGAGCGTGGTCCTGCTGTGCAGACAAAGCTCAGAACTCCAGCTCTCTAGTTCCACTGGCCTGGTTCATCTTGCTCTGAAATACAGGTCCCTACAAGCTTTGGGCTCTGCATGTATATTGTTATTATCAATTAGTGGCAGTATTTGCTATTGATAGAGCACTTCAGATTCCTTAAGTCCTCTCCTTCGGGTGTTTGTGCATGGCTGGTCTTTACAGCCACAGCTCTGTTTGCACTGACATCACCTTTCCAGGATGATTCCTATGGGTTAAATGATTTGCTTATGGCAATTGCAGAAATACGTGTAATAGAATGCAAGATGAGCAATAAAGAGAAAGGGAGGAAGAACACCACAGCCTACCTGTTTAGGGAAGCCCAGTGAAAAGCTCAGAGAATCAGGAGCTCGATTTTACTTATTTCTATTTATGAACATAAAAGTATTCTTATCAATGAGGCTATTTTACATTTTATAGCTCCTTTTCAGCTGGAGAGATCCCGGGAGCTTTGAAAACTCTGTGTGTGGCTTTACTGTTTTCATAAGACATTGCTCTTTCCTTTCCTCTACTAGCAGCCGAGGCGATGACAGTAGCAATGACCAATAGATAAAACCAAAATTTAAACATTTTAGCTTTTCTCCCAACTCTTCCCAGTGTTAAAAGGGGGCTCATCTTTGCCCCTGTAATCCATTCCATTTTCCAGGCAGGAAAAAGGTGGCGGCTCAGGATCCATTGGTGAGGGCTGAGTTCCTGCCCATTTGCACCACTGGGGACAATTACAGCAAAATGAAACTGCAAACATCAACAAGAGAAAGGTTGCAAAGAATTCCAGCTAGAAATCTTAAGATTTGCTCCTGTTCGTTATGGTGAAATATAGATTGCAATGCCCTAAAGACACTAAAACCTTAATGCCAACTCTAAAAATGTGAAACACAAAAGAAACACAGGTAAGGTCCTAGAGTATGAGATTTAGAGGAAATGAGTAGAATGTTGAAATAGAAAAACACGGACAGGTATGGTGTGAAAGCAGAAAAGTCTCAAGGCTAATAGCCACATTAACAACTCTGAGTGAGTATCAAATTCCAAAGTCCCCCAAGCCCCAAGCCCCAGAAGCCCAAGTACCTTGCTGCCAACATGCTGTCTTTGGGGCCTGTTTCCCAGTTGTTATTAAACCCAGCTCTCTATGGACCCAGAATCCATTTCTTGAGAATCATGATCATCTGCTTGAATTGGAAGGAGATTTTTACTTACCTGGAAATTCTAAAGGCTGTATTTGGGTACTAGCTATAGCTAGCTGCCCGAGGAGAAGTTCAAGAAATATTCTTTATTCTTTGCTCCCCTCTTAAAATAAACAACAACAACAACAACAACAATGGGTTAGATTCTACACAGTTTGGTTATGCTGTACTTTATTATTCATTATTTTTTATTAACAAGTACAACACTTATCATGTACCAGACACTGTTCTAAGTGCTTAATAATATCACTCATTTGATTGTCATAACAACCCTAGGAGGCAGGTACTACTATTTTACAGAAGAAGAAGTTTATAGATGAGGAAAATGAGGCACAGAGAGGTCAAGTAACTTGCCTAAGGTCACACAGCTAATGAGTGGTGAAGCCAAGGTTTAAACTCAGGGAGTCTGGCTCAAGCCCATGTTGCTAACCAGCATTATGCTATGCTGCTTTCCTTACATTTGCTAAATTATACTCACATATTTCGAGAGGCAGTTTTTAGTAGAACACCTGGAAAATATTATCAAAGAAAAAAATGAAAATTTAAAATTTAGCAAAATATATGTTCCTGGATATATTTTTATGAATTGCTTCTATCAAAATCTTATTTTTTAAATCATTATCTTATTAACCTTAAATTCTGAGACATTTTTCTCCTAAAGAAAGGAGTTATGCATTCATAAGTGGTGCTTCATTTTTGTCTCCACGAACTGCATTATAACTTGGAAGAGGGAAAGATGGCTGGAGGCTGAAAGGGTTTGGCCTACACAGGAGAACAGAATGGAGTGACAGGCACTTGGGTTCAAATTTTGGCTTTGTCACTTATTAATGTGTATAACTTTGAGCAAAGTACTTAATCGTTCCATGCCTCAATTTCTTGAATCTATAAAATGGAAATGATAATATTAACTAGCTCATAGGTTATTGTGAGGCTTAAATGAAATTATGTACATAAAGAACTTGCAGTCCGTGAAACTGACAAACTGGGATATTGAGCAGTGGACTAGGAGAATTCAATAGAAGACTTAAAACTGATAAAGCCAGTCTCTCCTTTATGTATATGGTGCCTACATCCACAGGGGGAAGAGTAAGACCTGCCCAGCTTTGAGATGTAACCTGTAGTTTAATTTCTGAAGTCCCCACCCCTGATCTTTGAGGGCTGAACTCCCCCAGGCCCCTGCTTCCCTCCCTGTGCATCATGTGCACTCGGCGCAGGGCCACACTCAGACTGGCCGCCAAAGGCAGAGCTGCTGCTTGGCTGTCAGGCGGGTAAGTGGTCTGGAAATGTAGGAGGGAATGAGGCCAGGGCAGGAATCAGCCAGTGGGACCCGGGTATCTGAAGAGCAGCACATCAGAGTCAGCTGGCAGGATCACTGTACCCCACTGCCCCTCTGGGGAGGAGGCAGGAGGGTCCAGCCTGAGACTTAGGCCCTAGAATTGCTGTTTCTACTTTCGGTTGTTTACTCTTTCCTTTTGCTTTTAATTACACAGGTAATGGATGTATGCTTGTTGAAGAAAAACTGTGAAATGATACAGTAATAAAGTGACAGTCCTTCCTTACTCCACAGCTTTATCACACTCCCCAGGAAAAAAACCTCTGGTTAGCAATATGGAGAATTCACACACACACACACACACACAAAGTGCTCTCCTTTTACCAAAAGAAAAGGGGGTGAAGGGGATGAGGAGAACCATACTGTTTATAGTTATCTTCACCTTATTTGTTTGTTTGTTTTTCACTTAACATACATCACGTACACCTTTCCAAGACAGAACACATAGCTCATTTTTACTGCATGTTCCTCCATTGTAGAGTTCCAAATTCTATTTAGCCATTGCCCCAATCATTTTGGTTTTTCTTATTGTTTGGTTGTGTGTGGTTTTTTTGCCATGGCATTCAAGGTGCTTGTGAAAATTCTCATGCACGTGTACATGTACTTCTGCAAGAAAGATTCCCAGAAATGCAACTGTTGGGTCATAACATGTATATTTTTAAATTTTTTAATAGATTTTCCAAATGGAGAAGAACCATTTCCTAAATCAAATGCAAACTTCTGTTGCTGTCAAAAAGGAAAAGCTGATAAGAATTTTACATTTCAAAGAAAGGGCATTGATGAATACATCTTTGTTTTAAAATAATGTTTTCCTTATTTTAAGTAATTTTTTAAATTCTACTTTATAGAGCAAACAACATTCTGTAATTAAAGCTTTAAAAAGGGTCAGACTGCGTGCTGCCCCCACGCCAGCAGCTGCGGGAAGGCTGGGGCTGGGGGTGGGCCGGAGCGGAGACACAACACACAGGAGCGCCTGCTCCCACCCCAGTGGACAAAACGTGGCACCCGGGGGCATGCTCCAAGCTGCTGCCACGCACAGCTCAGAGCACGCCCTCACCCCAGCTGACACAGGAGCGGGTCCCGGCCCCCCCGTGGGGTGCCTCCTCACATGGCGGGAGGCGGGGCACCTCCTCGAGCGATTTCAATAACATGCTGGGCTTCCAGTATATATATAAAAGGCTAATATGCAAAGTGTCCCCTCAAGAGTTCGACCAGGAGAACGGGAATTTTATCGTTCGCTATGACTTGTGCTGACCACCAGGGGGCAGTGTGGAACATGGCAGGTGACCAGCGGTGGCGGGGCACTGAGGGAGCAAGGGAAGGAGGAGGCAAGGAGGCAGGGAGGCAGGGAACCTGATAGTCCCTGATTGCCAGCCAGGCCTTAGGGGCCTACCTGTGCAGGAATTTCATGCATCGGGCCTCTAGTTTTGTTATAAAAAGTGTTCCATACTTTTCCAACCTTTTGATAAGAATAATGGTAGGCCTGACTGGTGTGGCTCAGTGGTTGAGTGTCCACCCATCAATCAGGAGGTCACCAGTTCAATCCCTGGTGGGGGCGTGCAGGAGGCAGCCAATCAATGTTTCTCTCTCATCAATGTTTCTCTCTATCCCTCTCCCTTCCTCTCTCTGAAATCAATAAACACCTATAAAAATATTCTTTTTAAGAATACGGTAAGATTATGAGGCTTAGAAAACGCATTTGGTAAAATTCCACAGAGACAGTCAACCACATTTTGAAAAGTGAAACAGCACATGGAAAAAAGTTATCAGAACAAGAAAATATATGTTAACTCCATGGATTTCAGCATCCCTGCTCCTGGTCAGGACCAGGCCCTAGGGCTTACAAGAAGAAACAAATGAGGATCCCAAAACAAGCTAATCAAAGACTCTGCATTCAATCTAATTAGAAGGATTAGCCCCAAACCAAAGAACTTTGTATAATAAATAAACAAAGCAAGACAAAAATAGTAACATCCAACAGTGACTTTCCAGCACCATCAAGACAATGACAGAAGCCACTTTGCTAGGAGGCCAAATATTTCTGCTTGTGTCTCCTTCAAGCATGGATCTTGTGTGTCGACCTTGGTATCATGGCATCAATATTAATTTCGTTGATGAAATTATATTCATTGTTTCCCTGGAAGGTTGTTTAAAATCTCATGGGCTATAATGCAAGTCTTAAAACAAAATTCAAATTCATTACAACTTTTTCAATAAATATACATTATATCACTTTGATAGGATCTTGTAAGCAAAGCAGAAATAGGTCAAGAATGGAATAATGCTATCACAAAAAAGCTTAGAAATTCCTGAATTAGGAAAAGTTAGCTAGTATTTCAGAGAGCTCTAAAGTTAGACTCCTGCAATGGCAGATATATGTAAAAGGAAATACACAGAGTAAAGTTACACAGGCACCTGCTTCTGGGAAAGAAACAAGATGACTTGTAGGAGGAAGAAAAGAGTCAGACAGAAGCAGAGAGATGTGAAGGTAAAAGCAAAGGCGACCTATAGACAAAGCTGGAGGGAGCCACAGTGCAATTGTAAAAGCATTTACTGAGAAAGAGAGAAAAGAAAATAGGACAGAGAAGTATCACATGGTGTACATTCTAGATAAGTTAGCTATGCTATTTCTGTATTGATTTTAGTTTTTACTCCAAGGTACTTTGGCTTCTTTGTGGTGAGCACTAAACAGAAATTAAACTAACAATTGGACCCAAAAATGTTAAGGGACATCCACAGACAGGAATTATTTCTGCCCCTTAATAGTACCCCTCACTGGTTCAGCCAAGAGGCTATGAAGGCTCCCAAACATGTTTGCTGGACCTCTGCCCCATGAGAACGATGGATCTTGATTCATTTTTTCATTGTTCCTCTAGTTTGACTAACCACAGGCTGGTTTGTATGTATACAAACATTAAGATCTGGATTGAATTTCCAGTCTTCACTGTTCACCACTCAGTATTTCAGCATCTCAATAGGCCCGTATGTGTGTGCGTGTGTGTGCATGTGTGTGCACACATGCAGGTGTGTTTTGGCCACCTTGAAGTACAAACCTTTCTGAGATCTTTTGTCCCTCTGGGTATGGAGGAAGAGAGTCTCAGCTATTCATTACCAACCTGACCAATTAACAGAGGAGCAGAGGTAAACTGCTGGGCAGAGGACATGCTTGAACATAACACACTTTCTCTCTCATATGTGTTTGTTGCCTTTTCCTGGTCCTTCCATTTCAGGAATGGTGGGGTACCACATCTTGATCCTTCCTGGGTTGCTAGCACAGCCAGCCCACTTTTAATGGGGAAAGACACAAGGACTAACAACTGTTTCAACCTTTTTTTAATGGGGAAAGGTACAAGGACTAACAACTGTTTCAACCTTTTTCTCTAAGTGAACCTTCTTTTTTTTTTTTCCCCTCCCTTCTGCATTATCGTGCTATGCTACTTTAAACTTCTCCCATCATTAAACCTTCTGAGTGAAATATTGAACTGATTAATGTGGCATTTTCCACTAAACTGTTTCAGGAAATGTTGCACCTTACCAGTGGGATGCTTTTGAATAATGTAATCTCCTTAGTATAATTAAAACTAAGTTCTGAAGTTAGTACCTTTTCTCCCTGGAGGCACGCATCAAAATGTCAAGTGTTCCTTCTAGTAGAACTGCAATCCCATAATACAAACAAATATATTACCTACTGCTCCTCACTAGGAAGAGGCCCTGGCTGCGTTTTTGTCACTTTATTTCTAACCTGAGCAAGCAGCATGAAAAGTATGGTCACCAGAAACCATTGTCACCAGTACCCAGAGTAGTGTTCTATACCACCTACCTGGTTTGCATTTACTAATATTTATTTTGCCTATCTGCCTTCAACAGATGAACTTTTGGTTGTTGTGTTGTTATTTATGCATAGAGAACAGTGTGGATCTAAGAGTCAATTGCTCTCCTAAGGCTGTCGCTTAGTTTAATAGGAAAAAATAAAACAGGGACGCAACGCCCTCTTCTGGCTGAGAAGCGCTTAGAGGACTATGCAAACCTGACTGGCATTTTGACCAAGTCCTTGAAGACTGCTTGGTGTATAGTAAATAATAAACAAATAACCAACGCTGTTGTCAAAGTTCGCAACATTATTCACAGCTAGAGACAGGGTAAGGTGTGGCCTCGGAGGGCTGGTCGCAGATGCCTGGCTTTTAGGCGCTCTGAGTGAGTTAGGTGGCTGGACCATTCTCCCGGTGAACAGAAAGATAATGAGAGAAATGGTGTCAAGAGTCCTGTCCTTCTCTGGAACAACATTAAATCCCAAACAAAGGAAAGTTCATTCTACAGGTTCAGGAGACTTATTTTTCAGTGGAGTCTCCTCTAGCGACCACACTCGACTTCAAGGAGCCCCGTCCCCAAATAAGGTGGCCCTGCCCGTCTCCATCTGGGAAGGAGTGGGAGGAAATGACAAAGGAAGGCAGATACTTGGAGACAGAAGGAGCCCAGCAGGACTTCGAAAAAGAAATATTCAGTGCTGGAACATGCTTCTTACCAAATACTGTTTTCATTCTCTAGAAAACATGCTTCTTTCCAGTCTGAAGGCCAAGCTGGCTGGCACTTCTCTGTGCCTGCCAACTAGTCATTAGCAAACAATGAGTGACAGCGCAACTGCAAAAGCAAGAAAAAAATGGATGGGCAGCAGCACAGGGAAGTATGAGAAGGGTGTCAATGAGAGCAAATTATGCAAGTATCAGCTGGAAGCTGCCTTCTTCCCTGGGAGCTGCAGGATGAACAAAAAGGGCAGGCCAGCGGAGCTGAGAAATGCTATCTTCTGGCCACACAGCTGGGCAGGGGCCACCTAAGGACATGTATACCTGGGGACACGTGCACCTGGGAATGTGTGCACCTGATTGTGTGCACAGCCATGGCAGTGGTTGGAGCAGGATATTTCCTATACCTAGCCAATGGCAGAAATGCTTGGAGCAAATAATTCCAGCAAATAGTTTTCAGGATATCCACATTAAAGCTCTTTGGATGATAAGTGTTAGAAACCCTCTTTAACTTAACCCAAAACAGGAACTTATTGGGCAGAATTCTGGAGTCTCAGAAGATCCAAGGGCATGAAATACCATGGAGGCAGGGCTGCTTGTGTATTCTGAGCTGGGAAGTAAAAAGCTGTCCAGAAACTAAGCAGTAGTTCCCCCTCCGCCCCCCTCCCCGTCTAACTCCATTCCTCCAGGGCCTTGTGGTTTCTCATCTCTGCTTGTTTTGTCCCAGATTTTTCTTCTCTAATTTCTGCTTCATGTTTCTATATCCAAACATGGGGGCCATGGCCCAGAGTTTAATTGTTCTCGGTTCAAATGACCCATAAAACTGAATACCTGGTATCCATTCATTCCAATTCCAAATTTCCAGGAAACACAACTTTCCGCCCTGCTTGGGTTCATCAGTTTTATAAGCAGCCATGGAAAGAAAGCGAGGCATGCACTATAAATATGGCTATCAGATTTACCCCTATGTGTGGCAAGACAATCCTTATAAAAGAAGGTCATAGACTAGGAAGAAAGCCTAATAATAAACACATCTTCACATTGACCCTTAAGAACCATAAAGTGCAGCTGAAGTGGTTTTGTGAAATGGTAAAATAATGAACAATTTTGGGTGAAAAACTTTATTGGAATATTACCCATTTCTGAGAACTTTTTTAAAGGGGGAGAGGAATAAGGAGTGCCAAATTGTATTTTACGACATAGTGGAAAGATAACTAATTTGGGGGCTAGAAGGTATGAGGACTGTTCCTGGCTCCACTGAACTGAATATACTAGTATGAACAAACGATTTAATCTCCTAACGTAGTTTTCTCATCTACAACTAAGAAATAATAGGAGTTATCCTGTCTGTGTCATAGGGCTGGGTAGAGGGGAATGCACTATTGTGCATAGAGGAGAGGTGGGAATTAAGAAGAGTTTGGTGTTCCATGGCTAGTAATTTTAGGTCACAAAGAGACTGGAACTACATTACAGCTGGATGCAATAGACAAAAACACTAGAGTTGCTTCAATCACCAGCAACCTTATCTACAGGACTCTGGAGAAACTGAACTTTAAATTCTTAAAGTTAAAATCTTCCAGAGCTAGAACAGTTGCTAAGGAAGTACTTACAATTAATATTAAAAACTAGATGGAGAATGGTATTCCTGGGGAGAAAGGGGAGCTCCCACTGATGCCCATTGGGTCAGAAATGTGACAAATCCCAGACTTGTTTGTGGATGTAACCCTTTGTTCAGCAAAGTGATTCCATGGAACCAGAGTGAGACTTTCCTAAACTGAGTTAAGGCTGGTCACTCCCACTCAGGGTGGAGGGGCCGGTGCAGGATGACATCTGCCCAGTTCCTGTGAAATCAGCTGACCCCACTGGCTTAGTATCCCTTTCCTCCCCCAGCACCCTGCATGTATCCTTTTTGAAGATGCTTGCTCAAAGAAGATGACTTTGCCAGCGAAAAGACCTTTCTTATGGCAAGTATATCTTCTCGAGTTGGTTGTGAAGGAGACCTGATAAGGTAATGGATATAAAAATACCTTAAAAACTATAAAGCACTAGACCAGTGATGGCGAACCTTTTGAGCTCAGCGTGTCAGCATTTTGAAAAACCCTAACTTAACTCTGGTGCCGTGTCACATATAGAAATTTTTTGATATTTGCAACCATAGTAAAACAAAGACTTATATTTTTGATATTTATTTTATATATTTAAATGCCATTTAACAAAGAAAAATCAACCAAAAAAATAAGTTTGCGTGTCACCTATGAGACACGTGGCATAGGTTCGCCATCACTGCACTAGACCCATGTAAGTTATTATATTTATGATCATTAACAATGTCATAAAGGGAAATCATTAAATCAGTCACAAAAAATGGCACATGTACTTGGTAATCAAGCAAGGAGCCTAAAGCAATTTGACCATCTTCTCCCAAGTTTCTTTTCATTCAGCTTTTGTGGGTTTGTGCATTTACAAAATCAGGATATATATTTGGATCTAGGCTATTGCTTTCTCAGCTAAATGGATGTATGCCTTCTTTGATTACCTCTTATTCCAAATCCATGAAAGGGAACATTTATGTTCATCTCTGGGACATACACCATGTTCCCTCCAAGTGTTTCAGAGAAATGTCAAATCAGAACTGGTCTCTGGTTTCTTCTTGAGTTCCTTGTAGCCAGGATGGAGGATCTAAAGTGTTGAAAAGGTGAGGAAAAGAGGAATAGAGACAGAAAAACAGAGATAAGAGTAGAGAGGGACACACTCAGAGTCAAGGACCACTCTGTTTTCAACCAGCTGTCTTGCAGCTCAGCAGAGATGAAACAAAAGAGCAGCAGTCATTCTTGCAGCTATGTAATTCTGGGGGCCCTGAAGTATAGGTAAGCAGTATATTAGAACCACTTTCAGGTAACAACCAATATAATCTGAGGTTCGGGGTCAAAGACATATTTTTGAGCAGTAAACAGACTGGAATCCCATTAGGAAGACCATCGTGGAGGACTATGAAAGTCTTTCCAGTCAATTTGTGTGAGGTGTGGATAGAAATTGGGAATGAGTCTGTTTAAATGAGTATAGTCAGGTAGATCGTTTGACAATATACATGATTTATATTTCATGAAATAAAAGATGATAGAACCACCAAGACCTATATCAAGGAGCTTATGCTTATATTCACTATTATCCTCTCTTTTAACCTCTCAAATCAATCAGAGAAGTACTACTACATATTATATTATGACTGGAGGTCTGATGCACAAAATTCGTACAAGAGTAGGCCTTCCTTCCCCTGGCTGCTGGCACCGGCTTCCCTCTGGCACCTGGGACCTGGGCTTCCCTCACAGCCCCAGCTTCGTCCGGAAGGACAGCCAGTCTAATTAGCATATTATGCTTTTATTATTATAGATTATTATAGATGGGGTTAACTAAAAGATACACAAGACCATTAGCTCTGTTAGATTATAGTGTCAACCTATGTAAGACATGACCTCTAGCCCTGGGCAATATGTGTAGAGTTGTGAAAACGAGAAAAACACAAGAGATTATCCATGTAAGTATTTAGCATACTCTATGCCTGGCACATAATGTGGATTCAAAGAGAATCAGCTATTATTTTATTATGTTTGTTATTATTAACATAAGGTTAATGTTAGAAGCATGAAAATGATGTTCAGAAACACACCCATATCCTCACTGCTTACATTCTCACCATCCACCTTCCTCCTAGCCCTTATAGGGAGCCAGGGGGCCTGTCACTGAGCCGATGCTGGAGGGTGCTCTCCAGGGGCAGAAGTGGAGGATAGGTCTCTATCTCTGAGCTGTCTGGAATATGAAGAGTCAGAAGGGGGAGACTCAGCCAAAACCTAAAGAAGTGCCGAGAGTCAGAGCCAGGGGAGCCAGGGCCAAAAGCCAAATCCAAACACTGCTGGCAAACTAGAGTGGAACCAGGTAGATACCAGAGTAGAAAAGAAGCCAGTTTGGAATAAAACATGGAGGATCCTGGGAGGTTTCCAAAATAGTGCTGGAATAGCCACAGTTTACTTGACAGGTCACTGAGCATGGCTATGTTTAACCATCAGAAAGATAAAGGGTCAGGACCCACAAATAGGACTGTAGGACCAGAGGAAAACAATGATGATGGAACCAAAGAGAGAAAAGCATAATTTGTTATGGATATGAATGAAAAGGATATAAAGACTGGAAAAGGGCAGGTAATGTGCATTTGATGGAGATAATGTTTGCCAGTTCCTAAGGGTAAGTTATTAAATTCAAAGCTTGGGAAACCTTTTTCCTTATATGCAATTGTTTTCATTTATATATATATGTATGTGTGTGTATGTGTGTGTGTGTGTGTGTGTAGATACATATACATATATATGTGTCTATATATAGAGATACACAGACATGTTGATGTTTAAACTGTTAGATGAATAGGGACCATAAAGTAAATTGGAACCTTTATCTAAAATGACCATGTACATCCATCACCCGTTTCTTAGAATCCCTTGCATGCTACGAATTCCCTGGAGAATATTCTCCTCCTTTCAAATAAAGAAACAACTGTTATAAAACCAATCACCCATCTTCCCTTATTCCCCGTCCCTCCAAAAATCAAGGAAAGAGAAAGGGAACCAATGTTGCTTAACAGAATATTTTCTGCTGTTTTTCACAAGCTCAGTAGCTTGACGGGACAAGGAATATCCTTAGGACTATTTTGAAAGGTGACTTTAAACATCAGCATTGCTCTTGTCAAGTAAAGGTAGCATTTCCTTGGGAGACTCAAATGATTCCTTCAGAGGGGTTCAGGTCTCTAAAGCAAATATGTACCTAGGCACTGTGGTAGAGAGTATTTGCCAGTGAGAATATCAATGCCCAGGCACACACACAGTGTGTGTTTTGCTACAAATGTTTTCCTAGTAAACAAGGATGAAGCCATCAAAAGAAAGGGAACGCTAATTTTAAATCAATTAAATTCAAACAGAAATGTTTCCTTTGGGTATAGTTGCCTTTCAGTAAGCACACTAATTTTGGAGTTATATTATTTACCCACAAATTGTTTTTAAAGCATCTGTGGCATTGAGGAGTTGAAGTCAAATGGATTTCTCCAGTAGCTCCTTCCCAGTCCATGAATTATTGGGGATGGGATTTAACAGTGCTGTTATGTTCATCACCTTGCTCTGGCTGATACAAATGCATATGCGATAACAGAGCATGCTTATGTAATATACTGGTATATGTACATGAGGGGGGATGCCCAGAAATCTGGGGATCATGTGGTTCTATAGGTCCCTCTTCTGGTCACATTAGAACCACAGGAAGAGGGAAATGTATCAAGATCAGCTGCTGGCCAGGATAAGTCTGGGCAGTAGAATGGACTCTGGGTTTGGTTCAAAAGGAAAGAGAGTCCACCCTAGACCTCATTTAAAAATGTGCTTCTGACCCTGAGTCACCTCATGCATGTGGGAAGGAAGGCGTAGCAGAGCTTGAGTTCCTGCCAGCCCTGCTCAGTCAAAGGGACAATAATGGTTTTGGAGCCTACAGAGGGGAAAATAGTTGGATCACTCCCAAGGGGGGGGAGCGGGGGGGAAGCTCTCAGAGATGACAACCATGGTTGGCAACTTAAACAAACAGATCAAAGGTGATACAAGGATCCCCAACAAATGGTTGCTCACTTAACATCCAGGGTTAGGGGTCTAGATTGCTGTCATTGTTTTTATTGTCTGGGGTGAGTTACTGGATTGAAAGCAATTTGGATATTGTCTTCCTCCATGGGGTGCTGCAGCCAAAAAGAGATTGATGAAAAGCAGAGGTTCAGGCGAGTGATTCCAATATTACCTTCCTCAGAGCAATACAAATGATAAAGCTATTACTTGGGAAGAAAACAACTGGCCATAAGAGCCATAAGAGTGATTTCATTGTCTCTGATGGGGAAGGGTGGGCAAAAACATTAAGTACAGCTCATGACATTGGGAAATGATGGATGATAGGATACTACAGTCATGTTTCTTCATCAGGATTCTCAATGTTTGCAGAAGACATATTTTTATACAGTCCAGGAAGCAGCAAGACAACTTGGTGGTAGTCCGTGACATTGGTTTAGCACTTTAAATTTTACCAAACACTTGAACATACACTATCACAATGAATCCTCAAACTCACCTGCTAGATAGGTGGGACAAGCACTCCTATTTTACTAGGAAGAAACTGAGGTTCAGAGAGGTAAATGACTGGCCTCAGTTTACCCAGCCAAGAATGTTCCTTCTGCTACACCACCATGCCCACTGATAGAATGGAAGTCAGGACACTGGACATGCATTATTTGTTTCTAGCCAACTTTTTCATGAACACGTGTAACATCTGAGTTCCCTTTCTATACAATGGAGTTAGTAATAATAATAATAATAATACCAATTTAAAAATTAGGGTAATATAACTGAAACTAGGCAACATTTTTAAAGCTTGTCAAGATAAATTAAAAGCTGTGAGTAATTCTTTAACCTATTCTGTAAGCTCCATTTGAATCTAACAGCAGCAACCACCAATTGAAGGATGGCTCCCCCACACACACTCCATTTCAGCCACAATCTAAATATAAGGCACTCCAACTACATTCTAGGGGAAGAGAAATCTCACCTTAATCTTGGATTTATGAGATGTTTACAAACATTTTTGAAAAAATTATTTACAAATGACAATATTAGATTGCTTTTATGGTTTGCCTTAATGACAACCAAGTGTTTTTATGTACTACACATGATTTAATTTAATCCTCAATCCACCCTTGAAGATAAGTAGAGATGAACATTCTTACCATCTGCCACTGAAGCCCCACTGGGAAGGTGAGCCCACTAAGACTCAGAGAGATAAAGTGTGATGCTGGGAGCACACATTACTCTCGGAGTTGGCAAACCAGAGTTTGAATAGCAGGTCCACCACTTGCTGCTGTAAAAGCTTTGGAGCAAGCTTCTGAATCTCCTTGAGCTCCAGGAAAAAGGGAACTTACAAGACCTGCCAGTTACTTCTCAGCCCTGCATCTGCCCTTCTCCATTTAGCTGTGTAAAGCTAGAACTAAAAACCTACAGCCCACATTTTCCACGCTATGTGCGTCTACCTATTAGCTTCTACCAATGGGAAGGGTTGTGCAAGCTCGGGCTGGGAGCACAGAAGAGGCTGTGCTTCTTTCTTGCTTTGGCAGCATCTCTAGAAGCGGCTACCTTCCTTTTGACTCTAGCTCCTGCAGGGGGGCTCCCTCCATGGCTCCAGCACAGCAGCAAGTGGTGCCTCAGGACTCTGCAAACTCCATGTCCCTTTTGCTCCCCCAGTCCTGGAAGTTACTGGCTTCTGGGTATGGCCTTTACATTTTTGTCATTCTTCCAGCACCTACTGCTCCCATCCAAAACATACGTACCCATTTATTGTGTTTGAAATATCCAGAATGGGCTTGATTTTCTTAAGTGCACCCAGAGTGATACACAAAAGAACCTACACAAGAACTGCCACATCCTTAATGGGCAATCATCAAAACAATTAAAAATAGACCTGCCAATGTTGGGAATGTTGGGAACCACAGCAGAATCCACTTTGCCATTGCCTTACCACTGGAGTGTTATGTTAGGAGTGAGTGCTGTAAGAGAAATGTTTCTGATCACAGTGCTTCCAAATATCTAAAAGTTTAAGACTTTTTTAATGACGCATGCACCAATTTAATGTTAATTTCCAAAAGAGGGATGATAAAAATACTGGCCTACCTCATAGAGCTGGCTGGAACAACTAATTAGCTCTCATAAAAACACTTCAACCACCTAAAGTACCTCATAAAAGTTTATTATGAGTAGTAATGCTAATAGTTAAACATATAATGATGGGCATCAAATGGGCACGCTCCACAAACTGATGGTGTTTTAAATTCTCTTTATGATCTCACTGTTGTTTAGCAGTTCATATGTTGAAAGCTCTTCACAGCTGTAAATTACTTAATCCCCATGACAATCACTCCTGAAAGATAGGTCAGTATTATTTTCTATTACTACGGCAACAAATCCTATGTAAATGCCCAATGATAGAATTCTGAGATGAGAAACAAGAAAGATTAAGCGACTTGTTCAAGGCCATGCGTCAAGTAGGTGGCAGGGTTAGTTTTAAAATGCAAAGGTGCTGACCCCAAAGGGCACTCCAGTTCACCTGGTCAACACTGAGAGGATCATTGACATTCACTTGCTTAGAAATTCAGTGAAGCAGAAAATATCAATATGGTTACATCTGGGAACAAAATATGAACAATTATAATTTGCAAGCATATAATTAAATGACCATATTTTGTTAGTCCATCAATGATAGACAGGCAGTAGCAGGCAGGTTATCATGAATTTTGAAGATAATATTGTTAGAATTTTTCTCCCAGCTCAGCCTCTGCCACATCCGTACTTGCTGCACAAACTTGGACAAGCTACTTCACTTGTGTGAACCTCAGTTTCAGAGTCCAATAGTAGTAAAATGAAGCTGATAATGGAATCTACCTCATAAGTTACTGTGAGGATTTAATGCAAAGCACTTAGATCAGGGCCAAGAAGATAATAAGCATTCAATAAGTGTCAGCTATCAGATACCATTACATAAGAAATATTTATTGCTTCCCAATGGTGTTGTATTAAGTACAGAGATGCTTAAGACCCAGACCCTGCACTCATGAGCTTTCAGTATAAAAGGTTTGTATAATGTGTAACTTGCCTAATAGTTAAGGGCATGGGACAGCAAGTGTTCAATCAAGGCTACAAGTTTTCAAAACAAATGATGTAATTCCTTAATTCTCTGGTAGGGAGTGCTCAATCTGCTCTCCTTCACCTGTCCTTGGGTTTCTGTTTCCATTTAATTAACGTTATTTACACTTTTTGAGGGGAGGCAGGGGGAAGCAGAACAGAAGTAAATAAATAGCCACTAAAAGGATCCACATGTTAGAGAGTGTCTTATGGCTGGTTAGAGAAAAGCAGGATCATTTCTGGATGAAGTGTTCTGGCAAGAGGTGGTACATGAATTTGGTCTGGTTTTAAAACCCCAAGATGGCTGTGAGAGATGGTAGGGGAGGGCAGGTAGGGGAGTTGAGGGAGTGGGTGAGCCAACAGAAACAATGGGGAACCAGTTTAACAAAGGGAGAATGGAAGGATGTTTATTGAGCACTTGTTATGATCCAGCAACTGTGTTTGCCCCTTAAATTGCTTAACAAAGGTCACATAAGAGATAAGTGACCCTGCTAGGAATCAAATCAACTCACCTTTCAAGTTTGAGGCAATGGGAAAAACAAACAAACATTGACTTTAAGAATACAAAATGTGACACAAAGTGAAGTTTTTGCAAGATTGCTCTGGGAATAATATTCGAGAGAATTGAATAGACAACTTGGGAAAAGCCAGATAGAGGTGTTTACAGTATGTGAGGACTGACGAAAGCTGGGCTAAAATGGTAATGTAAGACTGGAGGGGAATGGATGGATGAGAGAGCAGACCAGTGATTTTCAGCTGCAGCTACTTAATAGTATCACCTGAAGATGTTTTTAGAACTAATAATGCATACACTTGTTGACTATTATATACACAATAGGTGGGAATCAAAGGATACCACTTAAAGCTAAAAAATAGAAGTTAAGTTAAAAACAAGGACCTAAGGGCATTTATTTTATTATAGTAAAAAAAGATATAAAATTTGCCATTTTAACCATTTTTTAAAATATATTTCTTTATTGGTTTCAGAGAGGAAGGGAGAAGGAGAGAGAGAAAGAAACATCAATGATGAAAAAGAATCATTGATCCGCTGCCTCCTGCACGCCCCCTACTGGGGATTGAGCCCGCAACCCAGGCATGTGCCCTTGGCCGAAATCGAACCCGGGACACTTCAGTCCGCAGGCTTACGCTTTATCCACTGAGCCAAGCCGGCTAGGGCCATTTTAACCATATTTAAGTTTACAGACAGTTCAGTGTTACATTGCTACATCTATGAATGTGACTACTTTAGAAACCTCATGAGTGGAATCATATAGTATTTGTCTTTTTGTGACTGGCTTGTTTCACTTAACATAATGTTGTCAAGGTTCACCCATGCTGTAGCATATGTCAGAATTTCATTCCTTTTGAAGACTGCCCAGTATTGTCATATGTAATGTATCACACTTGCGTTGCTCCCACTTCTTGATCATTGTGAATAGTGCTGTCATGAACATGCATATGCAAACAACTCTTCAAGCCCTGCTTTAAATTCTTTTGGACATACACCCAGAAGTAGTATTGCTGGATCATATGGTAATTCATATTTCAATATTTTTGGAAAGTACCATAGCACTTGCACCATTTTATAATCCCGTCAACAATGCACAAAGGTTATAATTTCTCCAGATCCCTACCAATACTACCAATACTTGTTATTTTCTGGCGGGGGGGTGGGTAGTAGTGAAATGTGGGGTTCGGGAAGCAGATCTCCCCCTTGCAGGTTCTTGCTTCATGAAGTTTGAAGAATAAAATTCTTGGTCTAAAAGGACTTGTTAGTAAAAAGGTGGAAATTTATTGGAAGCAAATACAAACTCCCACATAGAGAGGGGTTTCCAAGGGGGTAACCAAACGAGTCCCCTTTTTCTAAGGTTTTAAAGGCTGTAGTTCTTTGTCTGTTCATGCGCCCTTCTAATTGGACCCCTTCCCCATTTTATGACTCTGTTCTTTTCTAATTGGTCACTCTTTTGCAGAATATCAGTTTCAAAGTCCAAAACCCACGTGGTGCACCCCTCTTTCTCTCCTTATCTTGCAACGTTCCTCTAACTCCCTCTTTCCGACATCCATTGACATTTCTCTATCCTCTGTGAAAGTGTGTTTCCTTCTTCCTGGTACTCTGTGACTTTTCTTTATCCTCTGTGAATGTATGCCTTTTGGCAGCTCCTAGCCCTCATCTATGCATTCCTCCCATGGACCCTCTTTATTCCCTAAACCTGCCTATTTTGTCCCTGGAATTCCTTTCAGTAGCCACCGCAAGAGGTGTGGCTAAGGGCATTTTTAAAAGGTATAAGTACAAAAATAATATCTAAAAATATGTATCACCTAAGTACAAAAATAATTTTAAAGGGGAAGAAAACAAATTATGCAGAGTAACAGCAAATGTAATATAAATGTAATAATAATAGCATGAAATAACATGGCAGAGTTTAGACTAAATACATCAGTTTTGTCAATAAATATGTATAAGGCTAACTCACTTGCTAAAAGATTCTCTATCTAGCTCACAAAGCAAAGCCCAACTATATGCTTTATTCAAGAAGCACTCTATTCAGAAAGGCTAAAAATAAAGGAATGGGCAAAGATATTCCAGGTAAATGAAAACAATAAAAAAGTATGGTTTGCAATCCTGATATCATTACATATATACCTGGTGGAAAAGCAAACTGTACTGTATCTATGTTAAATTCCTGGTTTTGGTAATGGCACTATGGTTATGAAAGAGAATATTCTTATTCTTAGGAAGTACATACTGAAAGACTTTTACAGGTTAAGGACTTACTCTCAAATAATTCAGAAAAAAATAAAGAAAAATTATAAAGAAAATGATCCAAAATGTAAATAACTGGTGAATCAAGGGTATATGTGAGTTATTTGTACCTTTCTTGCAACCTATCTGAAAGTTTAAAATTTTTACCAAAAGGAAAAGTTTTTTAAAGCATAATACCAGGTTTAACTCCTCAGAGCAACTAATTCTCTTAGCATCAAAATTGGTGCTCATTAAAACTCTCCGAGGTGTTCATTAAAGCTCTCCAGGTAATTCTAATGTGCATTCAGAGTTAAGAGCCAACAGACTAATCAATCCATGCGACTTCATTACTGGCTGGAGGTGTGTAGTAACAGAAAGGGAGAAACCAAGGAAGACTGTTAGGTAGAAAATGCCTCCAAGATAACCAGGTCCTTATCCCTAGAAACTATGAATGTTACCTTAGATGGCAAAAGGGACTTTGCAGATTAAATAAAGGATCTTGAGATGGGGAGATTACCCTGGATAATATAGGCAGGCCCAAAATATAAGTATGAGTGCCTTATAAGAGGAAGGCAAAGGGAGATTTGACTACATAAGAGGGAGTGGGAAATGTGATAAAGGAACAAGAAGTTGGAATAATGCAGCCATAAGCCAAGGAGTGTTGGCAGCCACCAGAAACTGGAAGAGACAAGGATCAGATTTTCTTCAGGACCCTCCAGAAAAAAAAAAATAGCCCTTGATTTTATCCCTGTAGGGCTCATTTTAGACTTTTGGCCTACAGAACTATCAGAGTATAAGTTTATATTGTTTTAAGCCACTATGTTTGGATGATTTAAACATAATGACTTAGAAAACTAATATAAAGACTTAAATGTTTTATCGGTAAGAGAACAAAAGTGGTGCCATGAACAGAAGTATGACATTTCCTGTTTAGGAGGGTGAGTGTTATACCCATTCATTTTCCAAACCCCACAAAAGAATGGAAAACTGGGTAGGTAATTGATGGATAAAATATTTCAACTAAGTTCTGGAAGATGAAAAGTGAATGAGAGCATGCTGATTGATAAAACAGAGACATGGAACCATAGCTCAAAACATCTGATTTTAGAAGCTGCAGAGGAGGTAGAAACTGATTTGCCTGCAGTAGCCTCTGCAAGCACCAGGCTTAGAAGCCAGCATTTAAGACAGAGGGGAATGATGAAATGTTGGGCTAACAGAGGATCTTTAAATATCTATACATAAAACAGTTGTACTAGGGAGCACCATTTCCAATTACTTTTCCCTTCTTGCTACAGGCAGCTCAGCATTTATTCCTGACAAAATTTCTGGAGGGCTCCTCTTTAAGGAAACTGAATAAATATTGATTGGAAGAAACTAGGATTCTATGTTGGGTGCTTTTGCCCAGAGATATGTCATTCTCATTCTGACCTTGAGGAGGGGCTCCTGGCCTGCCCACCCCAGAGCTAAGTGTGCCAGTGATGTACCCCTGACCTGTACACCAGGGCAGAGGAGAGCAATATCAGCTACTTAGTACTTTTTTTTTAAACACTAGAAGCCCAGTGCATGAAATTAATGCATGGGTAGGGTCCCTAGTGGTTGCTAGCTGCCAGCCAGGGCCTCCCTTCCCCCAGCCACCTGCCACCTTCACCAGCTGGGGTGGGGCCGGCCAGGGAGAGGGGCTGCGGGCGGTTGGCTGGCTGGCCCCGCCTTCTGGGCTAATTCCGGTGAACTCCCAGTTGAGGAGACAATTTTCATATTAGGCTTTTATTATATAGGATGAGTAGGAAATATTAGTCTATTAGAAACTCCAGGGGGAAAGGAAACAGAAATGACAATCAAAAGATGTTTCAGAAATTCATGGTTCAATAATGAAGCATTCTATTACTTTAAGCAATTGCTGCAATGTAAGGGAAGAGAAAACTTTTGACCTTGAAGCTACAACCATTGTATCTTACTGGTAAGTGTCCCAGAGGACATTTCATTGGCCTCATAAAGAAAGAAATGCAAGAAAATTTTTTTAAAAAAGGAAGGAAACGCAATCCTAACATACAACTTGGCTTTGCAGTGGGCAATATTAACATAGTTATAGTAATGTCAATGCTATTTTTTGGTTTTCAATCAATAGCAAAATCTCATAAGAGTTAATTATGGTTTTAGGAGAGATGTAAGTGTTAACCATCTTAACAATGTAAAAGTTAAGAGATAGATGAAATGAAGAGAGTGTTGGCCAAGGAGGAGTAGAATAAAGATATGTAATTAAAAATATACAACAGGAAATAGAGATATAAATATAGTACTAATATCATAACATTACCTAATAAAATAACTCACAAGTAAACAACATAAAGATCAGATACTGCAGGGGTAGAAATAGAAAGGTGGGGTATAATACAAGAAGTAAGTTAAGTCTTGGCCTTGCATAGCTGAAAGTCAGCATAGAGTGTCTAAAATTTTTTTTTACATCAATAAAAGGAAGTACATTATTTAGAGGTAGGGGAGTAATCATTAGAAGACTTGAACTCAAAGGCCTGATCATTAAAGGTCACTTTTGGAGAATAGACTGGGATGGAGAAAGGAGGGCTAAACGATGTTGCTCTTCATCATGAACTCTTCCATTCTGTGTGATTTTTCTTTTGCCATATGCATCTATTTCTATAATAAATATAAGTTTTAAAATGATAAAGTACTAAGAACATAGTAGATCTTCAATTATTGGCAGTTTACTATTTTTCCAGATACTCAGTATCTTATATTGCCTGGTGGTCATTATTTAAGGCATAATCATGGTTGTACATTATTATAACCATAGACTCTATAGTTAATCACTGTATTCTTATAGTAATAAAGTGGTTGTAGAAAAGAAAGAGGAAGCAGAAGGGAAAAGAAAATAATAGGAAGACCAAGACAGAAGCAGTGTTAGAAAGCTCACATTGCTGAAGTTGGATTCAGATTGGAACTGGTAAATCCTCTGAGTGGGGATTTCCAACAGGAAGTAGAGACTTAGAGATCAGTCAAAGCCCAGAGATACCATTTGGGGCCTCATTCACATAGGCCAATAAATTCTTCAAGTGATGGCAATCATGAGTTCTGCCCTGGTCCCCTTAACTCTTTCCTCCAGCCTTTCCTACCTGCTCTACACACACACAAACACTGTTGCCTCTACAAGTTCTACTGAAGTGTAAGGCCTTTCCCAAGTGCCACCTTCCTGAAACCTTCCCCGGTAGTCTCAGCCCTTAACAATCTCCCTCTTGCTGACGCCCATGGAGTTCAACACATTCACACTTGAAAATAGTCAGTAGGTACCATTTGCTTTACTAATTGTTTCCATGTCCTAACCCAGTGGTTCTCAACCTTCCTAATGCCGCGACCCTTTAATACAATTCCTCATGTTGTGGTGACCCCCAGTTTCATAGTTACAAATTGAACATAATTAAAGCATAGTGATTACTCACAAAAACAATATGTAATTATATATGTGTTTTCCGATGGTCTTAGGCGACCCCTGTGAAAGGGTCATTCAACCCCCAAAGGGGTCACAACCCACAGGTTGAGAACCCCTGTCCTAACCCCTTCTTCCCAACTAGAGCATAAGTTATTTGAAAGGAAGAAGCCCCGCCAACCTTTTTTGGAGAAACTAGCACAATGTTGGGCTTCAAATAAGCAATTGCAACTCTACTTGCAGCAGAAAGTTCCCATTTTGGCTGAAACAAGTTTCTTTTCCTACTTTGCATTGAATTGTGATACAGGAAACCTAACATACCTCACTTGTCAGGTTTGTAACATGGTTGTGACTGCCAGGACTCTGCACAATGCCGTACCTTTTTTCTCTGAGACGGGCAGCCTGGAGTGAGTGGGGGTTGGGGACCTGAGGAAGAAGAGGCACAGGACCAAGGCTGCCATTTTTCCCAGCAGACACCACCCCTTCTAAGGAGCAGAATCATCCAGATAGCAGGCACAAGTTCATAACTCATAGGCCACAAGGGACACCATGTATGATTTAATCTTTGTTGTTAAGAGAAGAGGGTCCTGTGGGAAGCACATATGCAGGACTTGATGTGAGGGTGGTTTGCCAAGCCTCCACTGTCCTCACTTCTACCACCTCACTCCTCTCCATACAAATGCCACTGCCTGAAATATATGTTCTTGCAATTATTTTCATGTTTATGCCATGGTCACTTGCTTTTATTCATTTTAGCAGACTTCTATCAAGCTCAGGTCCTGATCTCTGCTCTCAAAGGAAGCATGTCAACATTTCTTCCCCTTATTGCCCTTCACATCATGGCAACCACTCACTACATATGTTTATCCAGAAATCCCCAAGCAGCCAACATGCTCAGACAAGCTGAACAGAAAACTCTACTGTGCACAGGAGAAGGGAGTTTTTGGCATGCCCTGTGGCCCTGAAAATAACAAAGGTTTTGCTATGAAGATACTGTTACTTTTAAAGCTTCATCCCACAAATCTACAGAAATACAGATTCACACACACTCCTAACTTAACTGCCTTTTCTCCCTGGTTCATGAAAAAATTCACAGAGGACAGGACACTTGTAGTGTGTCCAAGTGAAAATAATTCTATCACTCATTCTTCCCCTGATTTCTCTTGCGATCTGACAGGAAAGTCTGAATCAAAGAAGACACTTCTATGGGAATAAAGAACCTAGAGTCAAGTCACAGTGAATGATTAAATCACACATTTTAACCATCCCTCCCTTCTGCGTTGCAGCAGTTTTTCCGAGAGCACCCTGTAATTGTTCTGCAGCACCATTTATTATTTACAATTGCCTTATTTTCTTCTGAGATCAGCCTTTGTTTAAAAGTCCATTCAGGACTGGTCAACCTTCTACTAAAGGTCAGTTGAAGCTTCCATATCACCTGCTATATATCAGATGTCATCCTATATAATAAAGAGGTAATATGCAAATGGTCATTACACTGTGACGTGTAATGACCAATCAGCAGGAGGGCAGGGCAGTGAGCTACAAGTGGCAGAGAGCTACCGGAGGGTGGGGCAGCAGGCAGAGAGTGACAGGAGAGCAGGGCAGAGAGCTACAGGAGAGCAGGGCAGAGAGCTACGTGCAGCGGAGAGCTACAAGCAGTGGTGGGCAGGGCAGCCAGCTGAAGCAAGGGGCAGCAAGCTACTCGCACATGGATTCATGCGCAAGGCCACTAGTTATGTTATAAGCCCCCAAACCAGCACATGAGAAAGTATGTTCTCCTAAATTCAAAGAAGGTGCAATATCTTTTTCTAAAATATATTTTCATTGATTTCAGAGAGGAAGGTAGAGGAAGAGGGAGCTAGAAACATCAATGATAAGAGAGAATCATTGATCAGCGGCCTTCTGCATGCCACCTACTGGGGATAGAACCCACAACCCGGGCATGTGCCCTTGACTGGAATCGAACCTGGGACCCTTCAGTCCTCAGGCTGACACTTTATTCACTGAACCAAACTGGCTAGGGCTGCAATATCTTTTAACACAACCTAAATCTCTACAAGGGCATGTCAAAGAGAAAGAAACAACAGTCCCACAGTTTACTCCACTGTCTGGTGAACGTGACACTCATCTCTGGCACACGAATATTTATGTATACTTTGTGTGAGTCTTTCTAATTGTAATTATGATTGCTTACTACAGTTTCCAAGGTAACAGTTGTCCCTGCAATGCTTCACTGCCAACTCAATTTCCATTCTCCTGCTGATATAACAAATATTATGTGACATTTTAACTGAAAATATCTGTAAATGGGAGTCTGAGTGTGATGTGTTTCTTTAAAAGGGAAGGAAAACAATTATTAGTTTTTCATTATTCATCTCAGTGGCATGTGTGATCAGTAATTACTTCACTTTTATATTTAGAAAGGAATGAACTGGGGTCAGAGGAGGTCTTGAATTCGGAGGTTCTGGGTTCTGATCTTGTCTCTCTAAGACCCTCTCTGACCTCAGTTCAGTCGCCAGGAGCTTGTCCAGAAACTGCCACAGTAAATGAAGCAGTGCTCCTTCCCTGCCCCTTCTTTTTCCAGGGTGCACGTCTCACGTAGGCACCGTTTATTCTCTGAGACAGGCAGCCTGGTATAATGAGGGGTGGAGCCTGAGGAGAACAGACAAAGCTGGTTAACTTGACTGTGGCTGCCTTCTATGTCCCTTCTAAAGAGCAGAATCATCCAAATGGCAGGCAAGAAATACGTCATTAACAGGGGGAAATAGCTCATGAACAATCAATTCACCGATACAGCTCGTAGGGCAATGGAAACTAAAGAGAAAGTACACAAATGGGACTACATCAAAATAAAAAGCTTCTGTACAGCAAAAGAAATCATCAACAAAACAACAAAAAAGCCCACTGCATGGGAGAACATATTTGCCAATGTTATCACCGATAAGGGTTTAATCTCCAACATTTACAGGGAACTCATACAACTAAACAAAAGGAAGATAAACAACCCAATAAATACTTTTCGAAAGAGGACAGAAGGAAGGCCAAGAGACATATGAAAACATGCTTAGAGTAACTAATCATCTGAGAGATGCAAATCAAAATGACAATGAAGTACCATCTCACACCTGTCAGAATGGCTATCATCAACAAATCAACAAACGACAAGTGCTGGCAAGGATGCGAAGAAAAAGGAACCCTTGTGCACTGCTGACTGGTGCAGCCACTGTAGAAAACAGTATGGAGTTTCCTCAAAAAACTAAAAATGGAACTCCCATTTGATCCAGTGATCCCACTTCTAGGAATATATCCCAAGAAACTAGAAATGCCAATCAGAAAGGATATATGCACCCCAATGTTCATAGCAGCACAATTTACAATAGCTAAGATTTGGAAACAGCCTAAGTGCCCATCAACAGATGAGTGGATTAGAAAACTGTGGTACATCTACACAATGGAATACTCTGCTGCTGTAAAAAAAAAAAAAAAAGGAATTCTTACCATTTGCAACAGCATGGATGGACCTAGAGAGCATTATGCTAAGTGAAATAAGCCAGTCAGAGAAAGATAAATATCATATGATCTCACTCATTTGTGGAATATAATGAACAACATAAAACTGATGAACAAAAACAGATCCAGAGACAGAGAAGCATCGATCAGATGGTCAAACCTCAGAGGGAAGGTAGGGGAGGGTGGGAGTAAGGGAGAGAGATCAATCAAAGGACTTGTATGCATGCATATTGGCATAACCAATGGATACAGACATCAGCGGGGTGAGAGCATGAGTGGGGAGGTGGGGGGCGGGCAACAGGGGGATAAGGACACATATGTAATACCTTAATCAATAAGTAAAAATAAATAAATAAATAAATAAATAAATAAATAAATAAATAAAAGTTCTCCTTTTTACAGCTCCTGGAGCATGCCCTGTTTGCTTATAAGGATACTCTCCCCATCTCAAGATCCTTAACTTATTCACATGTGCAAAGTCCCTTTTTGGCATGTAAGGTAGCATATTCATAAGGTTCCAGGCCTTAGGACATGGACATCTTTGGGAGGGCATTATTCTGTCTACCACAACATTCAATTGTTCTGCCCCTCTGAATTTACAGTGTAGTAGACAGCCATTACTGCAATGGTGTGTAATAAGCTACCTAAAACTCAAGGACTGTGACAGCAAGCATGTACTTTTCTCACTTGAGGGTTGCAGATTACCTGGGGTGTTTGTGCTTCAGACTGAGAATTAAGTGGCTTGGGTCTAGGGGTCAGGTTGGGTTTGTGTCTGCTGCACATGTTTCAATCTGGGGTCCAGGACGGAGGAACAGTGAATATCTGTGTATGCTCTTCTCCGCACAATCACAAGAACATAAGAAGACAAAACTTACAGGCACATGTAAAGCCTCTGCTTGCATTTCATCCACTCAAATTTCGTTGAACAAAGCAAATCACACAGTCAAACCCAAAGTCAGAGAAGTAAGGAAGTACACGAAGTATACTTCACCCCAACTGGGAGAGAGAAGAGAATGAATATTTGCTAAACAGAAATTTAATTTCCTGTTCAATAGGTGTGGACTAACCAGCTTGAAACTTCTCAGTGATTATATACCTTCCAAATGTCTTGAAATGAGTGCATTGAAATAAGTGCATAACCTCTTACTATAACTTCTTTAAAGGCAACATACATTGGAATGTCTCCAGCAAAAAGAAAATTTTAGATTCACATCTATGAACTATTTACTCTTATTTTCCACACAATTCTAACAATGTTGAATGTCTCATATCTAAGACCACAATAAAATAACAGCAAAACAAAACTAACAGATGCAAACAAAGAGAAAACATAAAATATGGAGACCAAATATTTTAAAAAGCACAAAAGAATAGAATTATTTAATATAGGGGTAAATAAGAGTGTCACATAGCTCAATAAATCTTAAGATTCTAATTACATTGGAATGTAAGAATAACTGGGCTAGACTGGAGGATAGGTGAGGGCAGGGATCTTACCAATCTTGCTCACCACCATTTTCCCAGTATCAACAACAGTGCTTTGCACAGAGCGTACATTTACTAAATATCTGTGAAACCAATGTCCATAATGATAAAAAAAATCTGTTTATCATATTGTATTTAAGAAGAATTCTCTGTGTGCAAGTATCTGAACCAACATTACTAAGTTAAGCTCCTGGATGAGTCAGAGAAAATGTTTTCAAAAAGGCTACAGAGGTGTTTCATGACGCCCAAGGGCAGAAGAGCAGATGGGAACCCAGGGAACACTCTCTGCTGCTGTCTATCTCTGCTTCCCTGTGAGCATCTATGAAGTTGCGTGACTATGAAGTAGTGTGAAAATATAGGCCACCTCTCTTCTCTGTATTGGCAGGGGGCTTTTAAAATTGCTAATGGGGAGGAAAAATTTTCAGGAGAATGACAGGGATGAGAGCTTCTGAGTCAATCAGCCAAAGAGCACTGCTGCCAGGTTCCTGAGTGGATGCAGCTCAGAGATGGGTTTTTGCATCTCCAAAGCTAGGACCTTAGATGTCTGGATCCAGACAAGAATGAGGCGTCATCAAGGTTTTCCTTTAATAATAAGAGCCCTTCACACCCCGTTGATTCAAATCAAAGGGATCCACATCCGTTTTCACATCTCACTGGTTATTTTGTATATGGCACTGCATGTTCATTTAGGCTCAAAATTGCATCCATATATTTCCAGCTTTCTATGATCTCTTTTGCTTCATTTGCTCTTCTGAAATATTTCCAATTATTTGGCTGCCCAATTGTTCATGAAGTGGTCGCTCAGTTTGTGCCGAAAAGGCATTTTTAGAAGAAAAGATTTATCATCATCATCGTGTTATATGCTGATTTCAAAGACCTGACCATTTAAGCTCAGTGAGATATTAAATGATTTCCCTCTTTCCAAAATTTGAAATAATCTTTCTTTCAAATCTTTTAGTAATTTTTCTTTTGTGGTTGATGAGGTCTTAGCTGATGAGTTGTAACAAAAGTGTTGTATCAGAGCAACCCTTACCTGGGAGCTCGAATGGAGCAACCAGACCCAGGGACAACTAAACCTTTCGTTCATAGACCAGGTGACTCCACTGGCATGTTAAGTATTCTTTGATGATAATGGCATCAATCAGAAGTGAGGATGCCATTCCAGGCTGAGGGTCTGGAGACATCTCTTTCAGCCTCTGGTTACAATCTTCTGACATCCTTCATTTCCTTATACAGTAGCAGAGCTACCTGAATATAACCCACACTCCTTATTGTCTTAGTGGGAACTGGTCAAATTCACCCTAGTTGGTAGGTAGCACCTATCGCATTTCATTATTTGCCAAATCAATTGATTCTGGACATGAGGGGAGGACCCAAGTGATAGCACTGACCTCAAAATGTCTAGCCAAGCTTAGGTCCTGCACTGCTCAGGGTGACTGCTAGTACACAGAGCACTTTTGTGAAAATTGCAAAGATAAATAAAATAAAATAAAAACTACTCTTCTGGGCAGATGAATTTCAAGAAAAGGAAAGGAAAGGAGAGGAGAGGAGAGGAGAGGAGAGGAGAGGAGAGGAGAGGAGAGGAGAGGAGAGGAGAGGAGAGGAGAGAAGAGAAAAGAAAAGAAAAGAAAAGAAAAGAAAAGAAAAGAAAAGAAAAGAAAAGAAAAGAAAAGAAAAGAAAAGAAAAGAAAAGAAAAGAAAACACCCCTTCTTCAGGATGGATGCAGCCTCTCCCAGAGGTTGGGCTGAATGTGAGCCCCCTCAGGCCAGAGAGCAGTTCTCAGATAAATATTCTTTGGCTGACTCTGATTCAGAATCACTCTTCCCTGCCATTCTTCTCCAGAAAAGAAATGTCTTCCCTATTAGCAATTTTAAAAGCCCCTTGCTAATACAGAACCTCTATCCAGAAGTCTAGGAAAACTGGTATGCTGTAGCATAAAGAGCAGCCACAGAAACTTATTGAGGGCAAGAGTGAGCAGTGTTAACCTTATCCCAAAGGAAAAATCAAGGACCATTTTTTGTGTTTGTTTTTTCAGAGCTCCAAGGAGCCCTAAGGACCTTCTCCAGATGTTTTCAAACTTCATTCAGCTGAGTCCCAAACTATCGACAGAGGCTACAGATAAAAGGCTGAACTAATGGTGAGATCATGGAAAGCATTTTCAAACAAAGATTTGCTGGAGGCTTCCTTCCAAGTCAGTTTGAAAGTCACTTTAAAATTGAAGGGAGAAATTTGAGAAAAATCTGTACTGTGGCAGTATTATATCTTGAAATCTTAATCTGTGGGTAGGTTCTATTACCATCTGCTTTCTCGGCAGTACTCAAGGCCGTATTTTCCCTCCTTCTAGCCAAAACAGGAGTAACAATGCTCAAAGAAGGCGCTAGCCTGAGAAGGGGACTGAGAGTAGCCTATGTATAAACCCCCTCCATTTAAAGACTGCCAGGAGCCGGTCCATCCTTGCTGTTTCAAGGGACCTGGCATATATGGCATACTGTTCTTAATATGTTTGCTCACCTTCTTGGCACTATGTGTTTTAACCAAGGTCACCTCTCTGAGAAAGGTTGTTTCCCCAGGTAGGGATTTTCCCCTGAAGTTAGGGAGGGAATAAAACCTCTTAACTAAGTGCCAGGCGGGAAATTAATCACTTTAACTACGAACAATCATGCTTAAGCTACATAATCTTTACTCCCTGGAATGGAGATAAGAAACGCCCTAACCTTTGGAATAGAAATTGATAGGATTGGAATCAACTGGTATAAATACAGATGTAACAAGACAACAGGACACAGGACCTAGACACAGAACCTACACAGAACCTAGAGACAGAACTTCGCTGGAGAGAACATGGCAAAAGATCCTGGACAGAAACTGGCCACAGAACCTAGAGACAGAACCTAGCGAGAGAACCTGGCTGAAGAACCTAGAGACAGAACCTGGCTACAGAACCTGGATAGAACATGGCAAGAGAGCCTGACTAGAACCTGGTGACTGAACCTGGCTGGAGAACCTGGACAGAACCTGGCTGGAGAACCTAGCGAGGGAACATGGCTACAGAACCTGGCTGGAGAACCTGGAGAACCTGGCTGGAGAACCTAGCAAGAGACCATGGACACAGAACCTGGCTGGAGATTCTAAGCAGAACTTTGCTGGAGATCCTGACCAGAACTTGGCTAGAGATCCTGGCTAGGCTGCTGATCAACTGAACACTGTCTCTGTGTCATTCCTTCTTCGCCGACTCCATCCACACCTTTGGGGACCCCTGGACCTGCTGGGGTTGGACCCCAGCATGTAGAAAAAGGAGAGAAAGGGAGAGCAGTGGGCAAATGGTGAATTTAAATTGGAAAAGAAGGAGAACTCCCAGGAGTCCTCAAAGTAGAAAAGATAAAAAGGGCATACTGTCTTAAGAGCTGAAAAGAGGAGTGCAAGAGTCCTCAAGAGGAGTTGACCCAGTAATTGAGGGTAATCATGCAAGAGTCCTGGACATTTTTTTCCTCTCCAGAATTGAAGGTGGGAGACTTGAACAACAAGGGTGTGGTTGAGGATGAGAAGGGAAATTTTGCCCCCTGACCAAGTTGGCAACAGAACAGAAGAGAATCATTTGGGAAGATTCCTCTGAGAAAAAGTAGAGGTGGACACAGTGACCCTGTTCCAGCTAAGCCCCAAAGAGGAGAATGCAGTGGAGAATCCCGCACTAAAGAAGTGGCTGAATCAAAACAGACTCATAGAACAGACTGATGGTTGCCAGCGGGGGGAGAGGGGTTGGGGGACTGGGTGGAAAAAGTGAAGGGATTAAGAAGTACAAATTGGTAGTTACAAAATAGTCATGGGGATGTAAAGTACAGCCTAGGGAACATAGTCAATAACATTATAATAACTCTGTATGGTGCCAGGTGGGTACTGGAAATATTGGGAGGAACACTTTGTATATGATTAACCACTATGCTGTACACCTGAAACTAATACAAAGTAATATTGAATGCAAACTGCAATTGAAAATTAAAAATATTTAAAGGAAAAATGACTGAATGAGCCTGGGGAAAAGGGGGTCATTTAAAAAAAAAAACCCTCATCAAAGACCACCATTATTTTACACACTTTAGCGTGATCCAAACATACATTTAGGTAACTGGCTAAGGAATTGAAGATAACCCAGATAAAGGGATTTCACTCTGCAATTATTTTTTATGCCTTATTACTTATAGTAAAGAAGTCCTGTATTAATTTTCAAAGTGCTTGATGATGTTCCTATCATTCTATCTGGTGAAGAAACTTCCAATTAGTTAAAGTGACCTTTTTTAACCAAACCTGCTATAGACTAGGGTAGGGCGTGGGGGGTGGGGATACAGAGCATATGTACAAACAGCATCAAATCTGTGACAAGCAATACTTTGGGAGCAGTAAAATGCATCAAAACTGTTACATAATCTGACTGTAACATTAGACACTGTTCACCAAGAATGCCTCTCCCCAAAGCGTCTGCCGCCATCTTCTCGCTATGTTCAACGAGGTGGTAAAAATGGGTCAGCTGCTTTCAGCTGGCCCCATCATAGGAGTGACTGGCCCAGCTCCCAGTGAAAAGATATAATTAGTGAGATTTCACCAACAGATGCATGAAAATGCCCTGAACCTCCTCTCAGGCTGCATCGAAATAGCTCATAAACCTTTGAAAAGTCTATAGATATTTATATCCTGATATTTCAGAGTTTGGGCCCTTTAAATATTAAAAGAAGAGAAATTGCCTGGACACCAAAACTGACCTACTGTGCTAGGTCTCCACTGCTCACCTGGGTTCTCCCCAGTGGAGAGTCTCATTGGAAAAGAATCTCACTCATTAACCACTGAGCTAGGGAGAAACATTATTATGAGAAACTTTATGATTTAAAATGTTATTTTTATGTTAAAACAGACATGGATATATTATAGAATTTAAAAATTCATATGAATTTCTAACATTAAAAAAGTAAGGAGTGTTCCTATTTTCTGAGGGGGTGAGGTTGGAATATGGGCCCAAAGTTCCAGAGATATCAATTCAATGTCCACACAATTAGGGATACTTAATGGAAAACATTTAAACGTACTGGCCTGGTCTATATATAGAGAAGCCTAGTAGGTATAAAACACTCTGCTTTCATGACTGATCATGCTGAATAAAGCACTGGCTAACAGGTAAAAGCCCCTGCTTTAGACATAATTATCAAGGTGTCAATACATAATGCTTGTGAAAAGGCAAAAATGTGGACAGCACACATGTCTACACGATGTATCTTAACTTTCCTCAAACAACCAATGGACATTGCTAGAAAAGAGACAGAATCAGGAATCCACATGATCTAAGGCTGCTAAAAATATTCATTGGTTGACAGAATGTTTCATCTGAGCATGTTTTAAAGGATGGCAATGTTAGTTTCATCTCCAGATCCTTAATATTTAATCATTGGACTTTCTTCATCTGTATGATTTCTCTTAATGTGGTATCTTTTCTTGGCCAAGATAACCAACCAAAAACACTGAAAATCTTCCATTCTTTAGCACGGCCTCAACTCCCTTCCCCCAGCTTCAAAGTAAATTCTAATCCTCTGCAACCTTATGCCTTCAGCTTTCATCCCTCCCTACCCTTCCCTCTCTGTTATTTACTTTACTGCATCCATTATTTATGTTGTAATCAACCCTTTATCTCAGTTGAAATTTTTAAAAAATAATGCAGGGAAAATTATTTTGAAATGAAATGAAAACTTCAGTAATTTGATTTGCTGGAAACGAAGAACAAAGTCTCACAACCTGAGTGCTTTTAAATAAGTCATAATTAATTACACACGCATCTATGTTTGGATGCTCAATTTATGACTAATTATGCAGAAAATGTAACTGCATACTGAAGTATTCAGTCGTGCCTTCTTCCTCTCACTTATGGCATCCAGGGCTTTTTTGTTGTTGTATATGGTATGTGCCACCTGTTGAAATAATTGAAATGTTGTCAAGACACAAATAATCAGACGATCTCTCTCTTCTTTTTTTTTTTTTAGTATATTTTATTGATTTTTCACAGAGAGGAAGAGAGAGGGACAGAGAGCCAGAAACATCAATGAGAGAGAAACATCAATCAGCCGCCTCCTGCACACCCCCCACTGGGGATGTGCCCACAACCAAGGCACATGCCCTTGACCGGAATCGAACACAGGACCCCCCCAGTCCGCAGGCCGATGCTCTATCCACTGAGCCAAACCAGTCAGGGCTAGACGATCTCTCTTAAAACATAGTTTTTTTGCCGAAACTGGTTTGGCTCAGTGGATAGAGCGTCGGCTTGCGGACTGAAGGGTCCCAGGTTCGATTCCAGTCAAGGGCATGTACCTGGGCTGCGGGCACATCCCCAGTGGGAGATATGCAGGAGGCAGCTGATCGATGTTTCTCTCTCATCGATGTTTCTGACTCTCTATCTCTCTCCCTTTCTCTCTGTAAAAAAATCAATAAAATATATTTTTTTAAAAAAACATAGTTTTTCCTGGTCAGAAAATTATAGAAAGACCTAAAATTGTTTCCTAATTTGTCTTGCCATTTTTTTTTAATTGTATGTACTTTTATATTCTCTTATCCTCTACTGAAATACACTTGCTAAGAATCACATTAGACACATCCTGCCAGCTTCATTTCTCCTATGGATTTACAATATAGTCCTTTTATTTTCCTGGAAGAATCATAAAACTCAAAGGAATCGTGAATGACCATCACATTTATGTCATTCTAGACAGGCTTCTTTTTAATGACACAAAAGGGAATTTATAACCTTTTCTCCATCTTAAGATGCCTAATAAAGTGAATATCAAAAGAGCCAAGGAAATAAAACCAAATTTAAAACTTCCTTTGAATAAGTCATGGGAGTAATTGCATTTGTGAGTATTTTCTCACTAAAGGGGAAAAAAAGAGAGAGCACAAGCAGGCAAAAAAAATTCAAATATCTTATAATACTTAACAGGATAACAAGTACTGTGTTTTCAGAAATTCCTAAAGGAAATTTATTATATACTAGAGGCCCAGTGCACAGATTCATGCACCGGTGAGGTCCCTCAGCCTGGCCTGCGAGGACTGGGCTGAAACCGGCTATCTGACATCCCCTGAAGGGTCCCAGATTGGGAGAGGGCAGTTCTCTGGTGATTCACCCCGGAATCGGGCTCCTTTCTCTCTGGTTCTGGGTGCGTCACCCAAGAACCACAATTGCCAAGTCACCACAGCTCAGCAGCTCCTGCATTGAGCATCTTCCCCCTGGTGGTCAGTGCACGTCATAGCTACTGGTTGAAGCATCTGCCCCCTGGTGGTCATTGAGTGTCATAGCTACTGGTTGGATGGTCAAATGGTCGGACGGTCGCTTAGGCTTTTATATACATAGACTAGTGGCCTAGTGCACAGATTCATGCACATTGAAAGGAAATTAATTAGAAGAAGTATTTTAACATCGCTATTCACCCTTTCTCTATAATAGAAGTGTCAAACAAATTCACGATCAACAATGACAGATGGAAACACACACGTGCGAGTGGCGCCAGTGAGAGCTTTATATGTATCGTGCATGTGCGAGTCAACTTAGTCTTTTATATAGAGAGAATATACTTAATTAGACCTGCTTTCTGATGTAGCTAAACTTTTTCCAGCCCAATGAAGCACCCCAACTTCTCTTTCAGGTAATTGTCAGCAACACAGCAGTAAATACGAAGCAGATTATTATTGTAGATCACACAGGGAGAACAAAGGGTAAAATATTTAACTGCAACAGTGTTTGACTATATTCTGTGCAGTGAGAAAACCTGAAGTCATTTTCAAGGTCCACCATTTCTTATTTCTTTTCAGTCGGGTCAAGTTTCTAAACTTTCTAAATCCCCATTTTCTGGCTAATGAAAAGAAAATAAGATTCCACCGAGTCTCCTATCTCTCTACTCCAGGACTTCTATGGGGATCAAATGAGATGAGGCATGGAAAAATGCTTCACAGACATTTGGTTAAAGTGTGAAATGTTTGCACCTGGCTATAAAGCAAGTCGTATTCCTGGGCTAAAGAAACTTAAGGCTAGTCATTGCTAGGTAGAGGAAGCCAGGCATTGCTACATGACATCATTACCCAGTGCCCACAGTGACCATTTCCGGGCTGGGCTGGGCTGAGGGCTATATTTTGTGCCATGGGGTCTCGGCAGCCTCGGCTGTGATTTGGTGGGCTGTCGCTCCAGGGTGGTGGTGGGGCCTTCCCCGATTTGGGGGAAGCTGAGTGTTGCTTTGTGGGCACCAGGTCTGTGTAGCCATTTCTCTGTGTGCGTCACAGCAGCTCCTGCATTGAGCGTCTGCCCCCTGGTGGTCAGTGTACAACATAGCAACCGGTCAGATGGTTGGACACTTAGCATATTAGCCTTTTATATATATAGGTAGTTGCCTTTTTCTATATAAGCCAAGTAAATTCCAAGGCCCTTTGTGGCCCAGTCTCAGAGGTATCACCCATAAGAGATACTTCAAGTAAAAGCAATCCCAGTTCTTCTGCATGCCTCTGAAGAGCCTCTGGCCAATATTAGCAGAGCTCACCTATACTTCTCACCTTCCAGGCTCAGAGAAGTCTGCTTCCCAGCACTCCTGCAGCCAGGCAGGCCACAGGGCCAAGGCCAGACAATAGGCTTTGAATACAAGTTTCTTCCTGGCCAAAGCTTGGAAGAGTAGTTGTGAGGGCTCTATGCCCTCTCCTTCTCTGCTGTTCTTAAAACAGCAGCGTCCTAACCACATAGAGGACACCCACCCCAGAGGTCCCCTGGAACCTGCACCAGATTTTGCACAAGAAACAGACTTTGTTGTGTTAAGCCAAAGATATTCACTTGTTTGCAACTTGCAATTATAGCAGAACCTAGCCTTTCTTGGCCTGCAAGCATTAAAGGGAATCCAGTCATACACACTGCATCACTTTGGAATGCCCTATCCACTCCTCTCTCTCCCCCAGACTACCTTGTCTAGATCCTCTTACTCTCTTAGCCTCCCCATGAAGCCCAGCAATCAGGACCCTGGCTTGTTTATCCTTTTCTTGTCCTCCCTGGTCTCTAATCCTGTCTATCTCAATGGAGTCTCCTGATTCTGTGTCACCTAAGCCCAAGAGCTCAGTTGACAAAAATCAAACTCTATTTAGAGGGCTGGAAATGGGAATAAACTGAGCCATCAAGAAAAAAAAAAAATCCCTCTGGGATGAGTAAAGCACGGTGGAAAGTAGTGAAAACACCACTTGAAAAATGTCCCGCTCATGTTTGGTTTTGGTCCAGAAACTAGTGTGTTAGGATTCACACCTTAGTGACATTCTTACCTGCCTAGCCTACTGCAGTTACTAACTTATGTTTCACTTTTGAAGCACTAGTGCTATCATTCTTTGACCCTCATTTTTCAGAATCATCAGAGGCAATCACCATGAATAGCCCTTGTAGAGTTGTGCAGTGTACAACCTGTAGGACTGTATGGGTACCACCCCGTAGCACTGGTAACATGAGATTAAAAGAGTTAGAAAAGAAGCATAACTTACATAATAACAGTTAACATAAAAGACTATGCAAACATTTAACTAAGACTTTTATTCAATTTTCAACCATATGATTAATAAAATCTACAAACACTAGCACCTAGTGTTGCAAACTAGTGTAGCTGGAGAGGTTACAAAAAATAATCTAAGATGTGGTCTTTTTATGTTTTTTATGACTTTTACCCTTGCCCCCACCACTTTTCTCTCTAGTAACCATCATTCTGTTTTCTCTATGTCTATGAGTTTTTGTTTGTTTGTCTGTTTGTTCATTTGTTACTTTCAGTTTTATATTCCACATATGAGTAAAATCATATGGTTCTTGACTTTTCCTGTCTTATCTCCCTTAGCATGATATTCTCAAAAGCCATCCATGTTGTCAGAAATGGTTGTATTTAATCTTTTCTCATGGCTGAGTAGCATTCCACTGTATACATGCACAACATCTTCTTAACCCGATCATCTATGGATGGGCATCATGAATAATGCTGCAATGAACACAGGGGTACATATTTCTTTACAAATAAATGTTTTCAAATTTTTCAGGTAGATATCCAAAAGAGGAGTTGCTAGGTCATATTATAACTCTATTTATAATTTTTTGAGGAACCACCTACTGTTTTCCATAGTGGCTATACCAGTTTACATTCCCACCAGCAGTGAATAAGGGTTTCCTTTTCTCTACAACCTCTCCAACACGTGTCATCACTTGTCTTGTTGATAATAGCCATTCTAACAGGTTTGAGGTGATATCTTATTGTAGTTTTAATTTGTATTTTCATATATAGCTAGTGAAGTTGAGCATCTTTTCATATATCTATTGGCCATTTGTATGTCTTCTTGGGAGAAGTGTCTGTTCAGGCCCTCTGCCCATTTTTTAATTGAATTGTTTGGGGATTTTTTGTTGTTGAGTATACACTGAGTGGCCAGATTATTATGACCCCCTGACGTTTGTAGGCAAATTAGCTATAGTTTCATGCTGAAGTTGCTAGAGGGCCAGACTACTATAAATAGGGAAGCAGGTTGTTTACCATGACAGAAGTGATTTTTTTCTGAAGATATGGGTAAACAATGCTATTTAACAGCCTTTGAACGTGGGATATATATATATATAGTATATAAAGGCTGTTAAATCACATTGTTTACCCATAGCTTCAGAAAAAAAATCACTTCTACTGTTGTGGTAAACAACCTGCTTCCCTATTTATAATGGTCTGGCCCTCTAGCAACTTCAGCACGAAACTATAGCTAATTTACCTACAAATGTCAGGGGGTCATAATAATCTGGCCACTCTGTGTATATGTTTTGAATATTAAACCCTTATCAGAGGAATTGTTTGCAAAGATTTTCTCCCATTCATTTGGAGAAAGATCAGTGGAAGATAACATTTAACAGGCAAAATAAATGAAATTTATAATAATGCATTGCAATCAAGATGTGCTGAAGTGATCAAGGAAGACAGTGGACAAGATGGGTGCTGAGCTAGACCCCAATAGATGTGTGCAAATCAGAAAAAAAGAAAAAACATATTTATTTAAATTTCAGGGTATGAGTTGCAATGTTTGCTGACAGGACTATAAAAGCAGACTATCTGTCATTGTTTGGGACTAAACTATTTCCAAGGCCACCCAGAACAAACTAGAAGAGATGTCACTCTCATATTTCAAAGGAATGTATGATAGTCACAATTTCACACCACCCAGCTCACCTCAGAAGAGCACTTCCTCATCTCCCTAATCAAAATCCTCTAATCACCACTCATCTAAGTGAGTTATGCAGATATGGTCCCTGCCCTCTAGGGGATTATAATCTAAAACCAGCAAACCTGGCTCAACAAGCAGAGAGACATAATTAACATAGATAAGGATGAGGAATGTATTTTCTGCAAGCCTCACTACCATCAGACAGAACAATTTGTAGTCATCACTGACCTGAGCCGAATTCTAATTAGTGACCCAAAGGCTCCACTGTCGGGGGTGTTATTTTCAATCTCTTTAGCTATCCAATCTCCAGAAGTTTCATTTTTCATTCTTACTGTGCAGTCATCATCAACTACCAAAGGGAAAGATTGCAATCCAGACACACTAAAAATAGCATTCTTGCCTTCTGAAAGCCAGACTCAGATTTATGACAGTTTTACAATTTGGTTCTTCGCCTTAAAAGTTCAACATTCTATAACAACTGCTCGAAGTAATACCTAGCTGGCCTTTAGAGCATGAAACACCGTACCCTATGCAGTGGGTGATCAGGCCTTTATGTAATCCATTTACATTACAGAGAGATAGCATTTTCTTTTGCTTGACAGGTTGACATGCCCTCATGTGTTTTCCACTTAATCAGCAGAATCATTACGGCATGGAGGGCTCTGATGGTCTCACTAAAAACATCTCTTCTGTGAAAACTATCACTAGTAATAATTTAACAAACATGCCCCCTCAAAAGACTATAAAAGGAGAGGAAGAATTATTCTTTCATACTTAAATCACAGACTACTCTGAAGTTGAACCAAAGCGAGTCCATATTTAAAATGAGGGCAGGATTATGTTCAGCAATAAATGATGAAGTTAAAATAAAAAGCAGATCACAGAAAAATATAAAGCAATTTCTGTTTTTAAAATATGTGTTATATATTTAAATATATGCTTATTTAAATATATATGTTTATTTAAATATATAGTATATATGTTTAGGTTTATACTTCCATAATAAAGGTTTGGGAGAATTATCCTATATAATAAAGAGATAATATGCAAATTAACCCTCACACCCTCACAAGATGGCTGCCTACGACCAGGCCGGCAGGGGGGTTAGTGAGAGATGACCAAACAACTGAACAAGCAGGCTGCATGGGGCGACCAGATCGGCAGGGAGGTTAGTGAGGGACGACCAAACGACTGAACAAGCAGGCTGCATAGGCCAACCAGGCTGGCGGGGGGGTTATGAAGGGTGACCAGGCCAGCAGGGGGAGAAGTTGGGGGTGACCAGACCACCGGGGGGGCAGTTGGAGGCGACCAGGCCAGCAGGGGGGTTAGTGAGGAACAACCAAACAACTGAACAGCAGGCTGCGTGGGGCAACCAGGCCAGCAGGGGGGGCAGTTAGGAGAGATCAGGTTGTCATGCAGAGGCAGTGAGGAGCGATCAGGCCGGCAGGAGGGATGGGCGGGGGGGGGGGGGGGGGGCGGCGGGGGACAGTTAGGGGCGACCAGGCAGACAGGCAGCAATTAGGAGCCAGCGGTTCAGGATTGTGAGAGGGATGTCCCCCAAGCGGTCCCAGATTGGAGAGGGTGCAGACTAGGCTGAGGGCACCCCTCCATACACGAATTTAGTGCACTGGGCCTCTAGTATCAATATAAACTTTTAACATTATTCATCAGAGGGGTGACTTGTAGTAGGGAGAACTTGTACATTATCTGTGCTTGAAGTTTTTACAATAATCTCATTCTATCAGAAAATAAAGGTATTTCCATTTTAAAATATACATACACATATAGACTATCTGGACATATATAAATGTATACCAATGCAAATCAAGCTGGAAATTACATCTCTTTCTACCTGGATATCAAGACTCAGTTATGGAATGGAATGGCATTAATCTGGATTCCTGTGCTGAGAACCTAATTTCAATCTGGAAGGGAGAGGCAATGACTGAGACTGGGGCTCAGAGGGAACTAGTAAGTTACAGGATGTGTCTCCAAAACGGGACCAGCAGCCCACATTACAATGTCCCAGGGAGAACTGATAACCACAGAATCCGAGTTGTGAGTTGAAATCTGGCAAGTAGGAGTCTTGAGTCAATCAATAGTGTACTCTGGTTTCTAGATATATAACAGCATGCTTTGGGAATGAGCAGTCACTCTAGCTGGGGAGGGGACCAGTGGGTGAGAGGAGGAGTTGGAAGGGGTGAAAGGGCTGGAAGAAGGAGGGGAGGAGAAATACCTGCCTTCTCCCTTATTCTTTGTCTGAAATCTCCTGCCTTGGCCTCCTTCTGAACAAACCCAATAGAAACCAGGTGTTCCAGGAACCTGGGAAAGCATAGCCTAGGGATTCACCTCCTGAATAACTACACAGAGCAGGAAAGAGCAATGAATCTGAAGGCAAAGAGGGCAAGGAGCAGCACATATGGCATTTGATTTAGCAAGAATTCGCAGATTAGTTATAGTTGATTTAAAAGACTACCCTTTCTGTTCCCATAACATCCAGGTATTCTTTTATTTTATTTTATTTTTTTTATTGCTTAAAGTATTACAAAGGGTATTACATATGTGTCCTTTTTTCCCCCCGCCCTTGACAGTCCCCTAGCCTCCAGGTATTCTTGTACCTGGATATTTTTGAGCATGACTGTTGAGTTTACTGAGCAGCCTAGGAGAGAGTGGTGTATAACAGAGGTTTCAAACTGTTTTCCATAGACCCAGAAGTCCCACATAGCTCACCTGGTGTTATCTTTCAAGTAGAGTGGAATAAGAACACTTGTACCAAACTCCATCTCTACTGCAGCCAGAGCAGGGTTGCTTTTTAACTGTTTTATATACCTGATCTATGTAAGGTTTTGCTTGAACAAGATGCCTCTTAGCTTCACTGGTTTATCAAGTTGCTGCTAAGAATTATCTTAATGATCACAATTCATTTTTTTCCTTTGGTTTCTCATGATATTGAGTTATTATTTCCCTACCTCTCAGAGAGTTTTGAAATATGTTCTCTGAATTGGGTGATGCTGAGGACTGGTGACTGAGTCTGAGAAAGCTGATGTGGACTATGGACACCTGGCCCCTTCCTCCCAGGGAAATTTTGAACCAACTCCTTCAGTGGTAATCCCAGGAAAGACTTTTGGCAATGGGATTAGCCTGATCTCCTGAAGTTTGTCTAGGTTTAGGATGAAGGAGGGGTTTTTGTCTGGTAAGGCAACCTGGAGGAGTTAAGATTCCTCAGGAAGAGACCAGAGAATCCGCCTATAATGTCTAGAAATTGAGGAAAAGGGTCACCAGAAATCACTCAAAAGAAAGATGCTTCTTCCAAATAAAGAGAGCCAGAGAAGGAAGGCCCCAGGCAGGGCCACTTCTGTAACGCCCACAAAGGAGAGAAAAGGATCAGCAGGAAGCACCTGTCAAGCTGACGCAAATGCCATATTCATGTACCTGCTGGGCCTAGTGGACACAAAGCCCCAGCCAAGTAAGAAGTTTGCTCTGCTGGTGTCTCCCCTCCCTTCCCGACCTGCCCCTCCCAGTGAAAAAAAAGTCAGGCCTGGTACCAGGAGAGGATGGAAAGCTAAGAACCACACCCACTGAGGATTTCCCAAAAGAAACAGGGCTACCTGGGAAAAACCATCCGCAGCTTTGGAGGTTTCACAACACTAACCTGGACTTTCTAATTCTAAAGCATGTCTGATGGTAACTTCAAGTAACTCTAGGGTATCTATTACTTAAGAGTGAGTAGAAAAACCATGAGTTTGGTAGTTTTCAACCCTGATTAGGGGAAGATTATTCCCCACTAAACAAAGTTTAAAGAAGCAGTAGGAGAGGAAAAAATAAGCTGTGTTATGATCACAAGCCACACATCATGCTTATGTAGCATGCCAGCTACATTTGCTTGGCCCAGCTGGCATAGCTCTTGTAACAACCAATCTCATCCTGTTTGAATGACAGTGATTGAGATGATAGCTTTTGCTTTTGGAAAATCCCCAAGTGAGAAAAATGCCACCCATGTGATTTGGAGAGAAGGAACTTGATTCAATACTCAGAACAGGACCTGGTCCAGGAGCAGAAGTAGGTGATTCCAGGATTCACAACTGTTGATACCACCTATCTCTCTTTGCTAACACAAATGCTCACAAACTAACACTAAGGTAATAAATGATAGATTTTTTTTTTTTTTTTACACAGGAGAAAGTAAGATTCGCCCAGTTTCAAAAGGAAACTAGATATCTTTTATCCTCATCTTGAGTATTTCATTATAGAAGCTGTGACAATGAGAACTTACAAAATGGAAGGAACCCTCAAAGAAGATGAATAGACACTGAAGGTAGCAGTAAGGAGATTGGACCCAAGGTAATAGTTTTAGTAAGCTATTGGGCAGGTTAAGAGAAAAGCAGAGAGAATGCAGAAGATGATAGCTATCCTCAGTAACAACACATCAGTGGAGGGGAAAAAGAAGAAGTAAGAGAAATCTCAAGGAGAGTTGATGATGAAGCAAAGCGTTCCACTGGCCATCTGTCACGCAGCTGAGGGCAGCTGTCACTGGATGAAGATTCTCATGTACAGAAGGGACATTCATAGGCTGCATAAGTCTTGAAGTTGCTACCATCCCTGACGTTGGTTACCTGCACTCAAGAGAAAATGAGATAGCAATGCCCTGTGACCTAAATCACTCTGCTGAAACTGACAGAAAGATAAGCTTCATTACAGTAGCAAAAAGACAAATTTTTTACATAATCAGGTTATTATACAGCTCATTCAGATGAGGATATCTTTACATTACACATTCACATTTCTTACCAAAGGTGTTATTAATAAAGCCTAAAATAAAATTGAACGCAAAAGCATAGTGAGTTTTAGATTTATCTTATGTTCCTGACTAAAAAGATAAATTTAACAGTTGTTTCTCAGGTAACTAAACTTTGCTGGCAGGCTTAGTTTTTTATGTATTTAATTGCCTTTAAACTTGGATTCTGTGCAAAGTTCCCTAACTGCTTTAAAATATGGGCTTTGTTAGGGGTGTGAAAACTGAGAATGCAGTAATATTTTCTTTATTCACTCTTCATACGATGGGGGTGGGGGAGGGATGGGAACTTAGAGCACTCAGATATCTATAATGGCAAGAGACAAGGTCAAGAAACCATCTTTTCATAACCCTGAAAATAATTGAGGTTCCACAAAGGACTTGATTCCTCTATCCTAGAAATCCTTTAAATCCTTTGGTATTGGAGTTGAATCTATATCATAAAAACCCCATGGTCATAACATCTTCACGGCAGAACGATCAAAGACTGGTCACCAGGAGTCTGCCTGCGCAGTGAGGCACACGTGGGTTGGGTCTCGCTGTGCGGAGGTCATCAGTTTGGGTTCCGCGTCCCACCCTGTGCTGCGGGAGTCAGTCTGGTGGGTCTGGGTCTCACGCGATATCGCGCGCTGGGCCTCTAGTAGTGTAATATTTTCCTTCAGAAAAAAAGGTCATATTTTATATGTTTTTTCAGGGGTGTGATTTTGCTTTCCTGCTTTCTGGTTGGTTGTTTGGGGAGGTTGAGACAGGATTGATTTTTTTTAAATCCTCACTCAAGGATATGTTTTTATTGATTTTAGAGAGAGAGGAAGAGGAAGGGAGAGGGAGAGAAACATAGATTGGTTGCCTCCCACATGTGCCTGACTGGGGATCGAACCTGCAAGCTGGGTATGTGCTCTGACTGGGAATTGAGCCCTTGACCCCTCAGTGCTTGGGATGACATTCCAACCAACTGAGCCACACTGGCCAGGGCTGACAGAGGGTTGTTTTTAAATCTCATTTCAAAAGATGGGGCTGATAAATGAATGCCACACATCTCCACTTTTAACCACTGATGTCCACTTTTAAGAGGGAGCTATGGTTCTTCAGATTGACTCAAATTCGAGAAAATCAAGCCAAGTCATTATTAGCATTGTTCATTACTGAATATTTACTGAGAATATGAACTTATAATCAAGGTAAGCAATTAGCTATGCAATACAATGTAGAATACAGAAAGACTGTACAATTGATACAAAACGCTTGAGGTCAGAGTCTTAGAAGTTTGATTTAATGACAGAATATGGGAAACTTCAAACTTAAGTCTGTCTGAGTTTTGCCCTTTAATGTAACTTGGGCAACTCTCTGAATGTAATTTTTCTCATCAGTATAATATTGAAAATAATACCTACTACATAAGATTAAATGAGAGAAGGGAAGTACCTAGGACATAGTAGGTGCACTATAAATGCTGGTCTCTCCTTCTCACAGAAGAGCTTGAGGTCATGTTGGACCAAGTCCTAGAACACCTGATTAGCTCTTTATATTTTCACAAAGAACCAGCTGGGTTATTTTCTTGTCATTCAGCCTGGAGCTTACACTGTAATCATGGTCACTCCTCTGTGACTGTAACAGCTGACTGCACCTCCCCATTGAAACCTACTGATCGAGTGCTGGCAACCACAATACGGAAAAGCCCATGGAGACCACTCCTCCCTGCCTATTTCAGAGTGAGCACTATGTTTCCATGAATTCCTCAAGGACAATGACAGATAAGATTATCTAAATGGCTAAAACGCATGTGACAAAAATGTAAAACTTCACTATTAAAAAATGCAAATTAAAGGAAGGCTCTTCCCTTCATTTTTCAAAGTAGCAAAGATTTTGAAATTAGCAAATGCTGATAAAGATGAAGCAAAATACTCTCATAGATTACATGGGGAAATAAACAGAAGCAAATATAACTATGTTTGCCTGGGTCTTTAGAGAAGCAGATGCCAGGACTGAATTAAACATATGAGAATTTTATTAAGGGAAATGTCTGTGTGAGAGAAAAATGGAGAGAGAGCAAGGAAGGCTGAGAGAGCCATCCGACCATGATATAGTCTGACCTCCAGTAAAAGGAGGAAAGAATTGCACAAGCATCCTATTCTGTCTGGCAGCCTAGCAGGGGGTCAGCCAGGCAATGGAGGAGTCCTCCAGACAGCGGCAGCCATTAGAGGACTCCTACGTCTCCCAGGCCTGCTTTCATGGACTCATCATGCTAGGTCATTGGCTGAGAGTAGCCCATGGGAGCATGGCCTTGGATAGGCACTCCGTCAGCTATGCTCTCTGTGTCTGGAGTACTGTTAGACACATTCCCAGGGCTGCCACAGTCACTTTGTGGTAAACAAATTTGGCAATGTATAATAAAAGTTTTAAAAATAATTCTACTTTTTCTTTTTATCTTGTAAGTCTATCTCTTAAAATTTAGCCTAAGGAAATATCCTAAAATGAGGAAAATAACTTGAGTTTCAAAGCTGTGCATTAAAAGTATTTGTGATAGCAAAAATTAGAAACTCAACATTGCTTCCAGTCCATCAAAGCAGCATCTGTCTCATCCAATTCTCTCATCTACTTTGACTGTCTCACCCTGTTTTGAGTTACTGAATTCTCTTACAGTCATTAAAAAAATAAAATAAATTCCATTAAAGTAGTTTAGTCCTGCTGAGCCTCTTTGTGACCCTAGTACTTAAAAAAAGTATTCTATATGCTTGTCTGGCAGGGGTTCCCAAGGTTGTATCATATGTGAAAATTCAGCAAACTGTGCGCTTAGGATGAAAGCACTTTATGCACTTTATGCACTTTAGTGGATGTGTTTTAACCTCAATAAAGAAAGAAAAGAAGAAATCAAAGGACATGGCTGCAACTGTAGGTGTTATAATTCTCCTTCATGACTTAACTCTCAAATGCAAATGTAACTGCTTGTGCATCTGACAGGAATCATCCAGGTCACAAGGACAAACTTCCCAGCCAGATTCTAATTGTGGTGAACAAGAGTGCTGCTTTCTACCTGTACCACTACCCATCTGACCACCCCCCCTTCCCTCTCTGTCCTTGTCCTCACCCCCTCGCCGTTATTTTCTTCTTTCAACTTTATCCTCTGCTGACACCGCGATCTTCTTCCTGTCACTGTCACTAAAGCTATTATTCCACATGTAAATAAGCAGTGCCCATCACTGCTGTCTACACCATTCTTTCATGGGACCTACCTATTAATATCTATCTGTTCTCCACATTTTTATCATTTAAAAAATTACTTTAATCCAGAAAGTACTTGGGTGACATCATTGGATATTTTTCTCCAAAAAATATAAGCATATTATAAACCAAATTTTACTTACTATTTAAATTAAAGTTGCAATCTGTCACTTGTTTGATGCATAACATCTGCCCCTCAGAGATGACAAAATCAATTTGAATTTAAATGAGAGCAAATTTTCACTCAACCCTGGTGTATGTATTCTGTGGTCCCCAGCAGGACACAAATACAATTCTGGAGACAGCTATTCAGCATTTGTAACTTAGATCCAAACTGTGACTTTGAATAACTAATCAATAAATCAGAGCTTTACATTCATTTCAGAGTGTGATGGCAGACTGCTGACCTATTCTTATGCCATGTATTCAACAAATATGTATTGAGCAAAATATATGTTGTTGGAAAGTATTGTGGATTACTACTCAGTATTCATTATTTCCTTCTTCCATACTAAAAGAACCTAATTTTATTCTGGGTGGCAGCATGCCTAGGCTCTGGCAATAAATCAGTATTTGAACACATATTAATGACAGTCTTGTTCCACTGTGCCAGATACTAAATATCCCAATTTTATTTTGCAGCTAGAAATGGCCAAAGGACCCAGTTATGACTAACAGGATAGAAGGGGAAGTGTACCAGGGCCTTCTAAGAAGACTTTACTTTCCTGATAAAAGGGATAGATGCAGCTGGTACCATCCTTCTCCCCTTTTCCTAATCTGGATGTAATATTGTGGAGCTGCCACAGCAACCTCAAGATCATGAGGCAACAAGCAGAGGATGAATGGCAATCATATTGAAGATGGCAGAGGAAAAGTTTAGGACAGTTCCTGAGATCAGAAGGGCAGAATTAAAATCAGGATTTTAGAAATATAAAGTACCTGGAAGTGTTACTTAGGCAGTAAAATCAAAAACCAGTGAAAAATGAGTAATAGGGAACCCCAAGGTGCACTGAGAGCCCAGGTAAGACTAGCATTAATTTAGAGCAGAACCACATCCTCGTACATATTTGGTAACAGTGTAAATTGGGTTAATTTTTTTTTAATTTGTCAGCATTTAAAAATGCAAATCTTTCAAACTAGCAATTCCACTACTGGGAAAATATCCTACAGAAAAACACAGGTGCAAAAAGTTATATGCGTAAAGTTATTTATTGCAGCATTGTTTGAAATAGCAAAAAATTAGGAGCAACCTAAATATGAAATCAGGAAAATAAAGTACATACATTCACACAATGAAATATGATGCAGCTGTTCAAGAAAGAATGAAGTAGTAAACATGTAATACTATGGAAAGATGCCCAGGAGATATTCTTCAGAGAAAAAAATAGAGCAATATGTATAATATGATCCCATTTTTGTAAAATATAAAAAATTAGCATAAGTTGAAAATGTTACATGTGTACGTAAGTATATGCATAGAAAAAAAAGTCTGAAAGAGAAAAACAAAAAGGGACCCAGCTTGTGTGTCTTCATGCCTTTTCCAACAACTATTATTGGTGCAGCAACATTAACTAAAAGCTGAAAGCAGACAAGAAGAATAACTTATGATGAGTTTCAGCATGAGTGACCAGCAGATAGAAGTTTGCAGATTTAAGGTAGCTCCCAAACTTGAACCTTCCAGACAAATGTTGGTATATGAAGCAGTGAATGCCAGAGACCCATAATAAGGAGGGAGAGATGACAGGAATCAAGACACTCAAAGCCATAAGGTAAATAAAAGGTTCAGGAAATGTGATTTGCATCTATGAAGATAAGGAAAGTATCTATGGACGATGAGGACAAAGACATTACATCGAGAAGAAGAGAAGCAGCTGAGTTTGAGTCGCTGGAGCTGGAACCGACCTAACAATGAAAAAGTCTGAGGAGGGAACATGCCTGTGGTTGGCTGGAGGGAAAACAGAATTATGATGTCAAAGTCCTCTCCTCAGATGTGCACCGCAGACTGTGCTTTTGAAGAGGAGGATAGCTCCCTGTTTACTCCACTAGGGTCCATCCCATTTCCATTAGCTTTTCCACCTAAGTTCCTTTCCTTGGGGCAGACAATATGTTCTTGAAATTTCTTTCCCTGGCCTCTGCTCCTACACAAGCATACAGTTTCATTTGAGGGCTTCTAAAGGACTTTATCACTAGAAATGTCAGAGGATAACAAAATAACAAATGCTACTGAGCTTTACTGTTAAGTCAATGGAATGAGCCTATTCCACCTTACGGTGTTTTTGCTTCACATTATTATCACATCTCTCTTAGACTTCGATTATGAACTCAGGCACTAAATGCTGACCTGTCCATCTTTTTATTGCTGGTCAGCTTTCTAAATTCCTTTCCCTACTGTCTTTTCTCTAGCTTTAGCTCCCTTGGCTTGAGCTTTAACACTAACACTAATGGGAAGTATTAGTACATAAATGCATTACATTTCAGAGAAAGCTTTAGACCTGTCCCTCCCACTTCAGTGTCTTCTTGATTCATTCAAAACCATTTCCTAACAAACATCATTGAAGTTGAGAAAAGTATAGTGAGTCATCAATGAGGATATAAAAATTTTAGAGAAAAAAAAGCAAAGGGTTGGATACAAAAGTAGTTCTGGAAGTCAACCAACAGCAGTGATGAGCTTAACTGGATGCTGCTGCTATGGAATTGTGGTGAAGGGACAGGGATGGTGGTCCCAGTGTGGCAGAGAAATATCTCCTCTTCCACCATTGGTGAAGTATGAAAGGAATGCCCTCACATGATGAGGTTTTCAGGTGACATCAAAAAGCAAGAAACAAGTGTATCTATCAGAGTTTTTAGTTGCAAGGGCCATTAACCAACTGTTGGGCATCTAGATGGTTTATCTAGAAAATTTTATTAAGAGAAATGTCTATGTGAGAGAAAATGAAGAAAGAGCATGGAAGGCTGAGAGAGCCATCAGCCCATGATGCAGTCTGACATCCAGTAAACGGAGGGAAGGCTGGTGCAAGTATCCCGGACTGCCTGGCATCTAACATGGGGTCAGCAAGGCAGTGGGGGAGTCCTACAGACAGTGGCAGCCATTAGAGGATGCCTGGATCTACCAGGCCTGCTTTCATGAACCCAGGCTATTCTGGAACGCAGGTAGGATGAAGAAACTGGACACTTCTTCCAACCACTCTTACCAGGAATGCATTATTTCAATAAAATAATAAAAGAATTTCTCTCTCTACACAGTAAGCAAGTATACTTAAGGAAGTAGAGGATTTCCCCTCAAATTCTGACTATGATAAATTTTAATCATATATAAAAATTGGACAAATAGATACTATAAAGTCACATATGTCCTCATTCTAGATTAAATAATTTCTAACATTTTGTATTGGGCTATATTTGCTTTATTCATATATATACATGCATGTATACAGAAAGATCAATATGAACACATATATATATGGCCAGACCACTTGAAATAATTTTCAGACAGTGTGTTCAGTGCTGAATACTTCAGCATACATCTCATAAAAAAAAAAAAGAAACTTCTCCTAACTGATTGTAATACTGGCATCAAACTATATCTGTCTGGGCCCAATGAGGAGACAGAAACTACATGATTATTGAAAAGAGGAAGTTTAAATATAAAGAGTTATGAGACACAACAGGAGAGTAATTATAAAGATGTAAAGAGAACTCAAAAGAGGACACTAAAGTTGAGAAAGAATACCTAAGAAAAGACCAACTTGAAAAAGGAGTTCAAGGCCCTGACCGGTTTGGCTCAGTGGGTAGAGCGTCAGCCTGCAGACTCAAGGGTCCCAGGTTCGAGTTTGGTCAAGGGCATGTACCTTGGTTGTGGGCACATCCCCAGTGGGGAGTGTGCAGGAGGCAGCTGATCGACGTTTCTCTCTCATCGATGTTTCTGGCTCTCTATCCCTTTCCCTTCCTCTCTGTAAAAAAATCAATAAAATATATTTTAAAAAATAAAAATCATCATTCTCCCCTTTTAAAAAAGAAAAAGGAATTCAAATCAGCAGGGTTCAGACCTCATTGGAGAAGCCATGGTTGTAGCCAACAGATGGTGGAGAAGTCTACTGGGTTACCCAGGCTAAGATGGTCCAGCATCGCCAAGCAAGCAGAAACTACTCTCGGAGTTCCAAAAGCTCTGGCTGCAGAGCAGGTGTGCAGAGGAAGTCAGATGCCTCTGCAGGTATGACATTTGGAACACACAGTGCCCTTACTGGGAAGTTCACATCAAAATGGTCACAGGTTTTGGGCTGGTGTGCAAGCTCACCAAGAAATTGTGCGTTCTGGGAACACAGCCGGGACAATGTAACATCAGATGTCCCAGACACACATGCACCACTGACCAACTGGACAAATGGAGCAAAAGAAGAAAACACAGCATTCTAAAACCAAGAAGAGAAGTCCCTTTTCTACTGCAATTGCCCTCCTGTGCTGTCTATTAACAAAGTTTCACATTGTGCTTACTTAAAGGAGAAATACTTAAAGAGTCTGTTGGAGTATTGCAGAGCAAGTACTGAGGGGTGAGTTGGAGGCAATAAACTGGTAACTGGCACACACATAATAAAATTAATAGCAATCCCCTGATATTGTCTAAGCCCCAAGAATATTCAAATTCTCCAACAGTACCAAAGATAATTTGTATAGTTTTTTTAACCAAGATCCAATCAAGGTTAGATTTGATTATGTCCTTTCAGCCTCCTTTGATTTAGAGCAGTCCCTCCAAACCTTTTTATTTTAATGACATTGATCTTTAGGAGAAATTAAGTCAGTTGTTTTATAGATTGAGTCACATTCTAGATTTTTCTAATTGTTTCTTCCTGGTGTTGTTTGTTTTCTATCCCATGAATTTCTTATAAACTATGAATTAGATCTACAGGTTTATTATGGTCAAGTGAAATAATTCTAACCATACTTCACGACATTGTGTATCTCATATTGTATCATATCAGCGACATATAATGTTAGTTTCTCACTATTAAGACAAGAAACTCAACCACTCGGTTAGAGTAGTGATGGCTAGATATCTCCACTCTAAAGGCATGGTTTTCCTTTTGCAACTAGCATCAATCTGCAGGGAGTGACATTGACACTTTGAACATATACTGCTCCCCAACAACCTTTTACTTAATGGTGTGTGTCCAATTTTTCATTAGGAGTTGCAAGTGGAGATTTTCTAATTCAGTCTTTCCTTCTCTATTTTTTAGTTAGCATTCTTCTATAAAAAAGGAGTCTTCCTTCATCAACTGTCAATGAATTATACTTTTCCTAAAAAAGAGAGGGAAGCACACGATTACCTATTTACAAAGTAAAGGGAAGAGAGTGACAATTGGAGGGAGAGGAGAAATATTTTGGAGCAAGAGCTTAGGGTTGAGTAGGTATATCCGATGACAGGGGAGCCCTGGTTCCTGCAAGACCCATGAAAAAGGGGTGCTAGCAGGTTGGAGAAAGACCAAAATAAGCCATCTGTTTTGCAGTTTGCCTACCAAAGGCCTAAAGTGGAAACCCTGTTTACAAATCAATTACCTTTCCAGTCACCTTTGACATGTTGGCTGCAGAATGTTGATGCTGACTTAGAGATGTGACTGTGTTTTAGTTATAGCCAATACTGAATGACCAAGTAGTTACAGGATGGAGAGACCATGTGGGCTGGTGTGTACGCATGTGCTCTGAAAATATAACACAGTAAACAAAAATGATACATTGTTGTGTATTTTTGCTCTTACAAATAGTTATTTTCTCAACAGTTTAATGACCTGATGGGAAAAAACGTCTATAAACCACAGTATCACTTAAAATTTGAAATACTCAACTAAAAATCTGAGAAACCAATTCTAATTGATGAAGCTAACATGTTTCCTCAATGCTGGGATATTTTCTACTTGCTTACCTTATTCAAAGTTGCATCTCAAGAGCTTTACAAAGTACATTATCTAAACAGAAAAGCAATAAGATGTCAAGCAAAAGAGTATTGAACTGAGATTTATGATGTGAATTCTGGGACCAACCAGCAATGAAACCATGGGCAAGTTACTAACCCTCTCCCAAAATAAGCTTCCTCATCCCCAAATGAAGATAATCCCCTGTGGTATAGAAAGTCAGTGTAGAGAGTAGAAGCATAAAAATCTGGGTTTGTAGTATTAGGCTACATTCTTGATATGTGAACTCGGTAAATAAAACTAAAATTCTGAGAACTTAGATTTCCTTTAAAAAAAAAAAAACAATGCAAAACTTAGGTGTTGTTTTTTTAAAAAAAATCACTTTACAAATTTAAAATCTGGGGAAGTTCCCTTTTCCTACCCAAAGGGTTTATAAATATAGGCAATAAAGCAAGTTCATTCATGTAAAAAGAACTTTTTTAAGACAGTAAAAGATGATATCCATAGGCATCTTCCATCATCTAAGAAGCAAGGCAATCCTCAGGCACCCAGAGGAGCAGGGTTAGGGAAGTCGCCTCACTCTCTAGAATTTATAGCTTAGTTCCTACACAAGAGAGAAGGACACATTTATGTAGTCCAACAGAGGAAAAACTATTCCCAAATGACACTCTTGAATGAACCCCCACATTTTCTACTCAAGATGATGAGTTTTTCTTTCTTGTTGGCCTTTTGGAAGTTTCTCAGACATACTGCTATTTTGCCCTTTCACTTTTTTCACAAAGGTGAATAAAAACTTTCTTTGAGTATAGTAAGATTTTGGGATGTGACCTCTGATATCTAAACTCACTGGCTCACATGTGATTGCACTTTCAATAAGAATACCTCATGGTCATTTATATTTCTTGATGCCACATGAAGAGTGGGGATAAAGGAACTTAAAAGAAATCCAGCAGCCCTCAGGTTATGGGACAGCCAGTTCACAGATACTGTGCCTAAGGCAGAGGCTGCAGTTAATTCATAGAAGGCACTTGTCTGATTCTGACCCAAAGCCAGTATTCAGAATAGAGACACATCATCAAAATCACGAATCAACACAAAAAAAGTTTGAAGAGCTCTTCTCACACAACAGAGATCTTCATTGCTTCAGATTATAGGAGAATACTTATTGTATTAGTTATTTATTGCTGTGTGTTGAATTACCCCCAAATTTAGTGACTTTACCAGCAATAAACAGTTTTTGTGGGTCGTTTCTGTGAGCCAGCTTAGCTGTAGTTTCTGGCTCAGGGTTCCTCATGATGTTGTAATCAAGATATCAATCAGGCTACAATCACCAGGAGGCTTGACTGGGGCTGGAGCATTTGCTTCTCCCAAAAAAGCCAAAAGAGAATAAGGCAGAAACAGCAATGTCTTTTCTGGTCTAGTCTTGGAAGTCATACCTCATCACTCTTCCACATTACTCAGTAGAAACAAATTATTCATGCTGTTGCAAATGGTAAGAACGCTTTCTTTTTCACAGCAGCATAGTACTCTATTGTGTAGATGTACCACAGTTTTTTAATCCACTCATCTGTTGATGGGCACTTAGGTTGTTTCCAAATCTTAGCTATGGTGAATTGTGCCGCTATGAACATGGGGGTGCATATATCCTTTCTGATTGGTGTTTCTAGTTTCTTGGGATATAATCCTAGAAGTGGGATCATAGGGTCAAATGAGAGTTCCATTTTTAGTTTTTTGAGGAAACTCCATACTGTTCTCCACAGTGGCTGCATCAGTCTGCATTCCCACCAGCAGTGCACGAGGGTTCCTTTTTCTCCACATCCTCGCCAGCACTTGTTTGTTGATTTGTTGATGATAGCCATTCTGACAGGTGTGAGATGGTACTGCATTGTCGTTTTGATTTGCATCTCTCGGATAATTAGTGACTTGAAGAGCATTATGCTAAGCGAAATAAGCCAGTCAGAGAAAGATAAATATCACATGATCTCACTCATTTATGGAATATAATGAACAACATAAACTAATGAACAAAAACAGATCCAGAGACAGAGAAGCATTGATCAGACCATCAAACCTCAGAGGGAAGGTAGGGGAGGGTGGGGGTAAGGGGGAGAGATCAACCAAAGGACTTGTATGCATGCATATAAGCCTAACCAATGGACACAGACATCAGGGGGGTGAGAGCATGAGTGAGGGGATTGGGTGGGGGGGGAGATGGGGAAATAAGGACACATATGTAATACCTTAATCAATAAAGAAATTTTAAAAAATAATAAAAATAAATAAATAAAGAAGCAAATTATTAAATCCAATCCACATTCAAGGGAAGGTGATTTGGCTCCTCCTTTTAAAGGATAAAGCATCAATTTGGAGCTTTTTTTCAAATGAGGTTTTAAAAAACCACATAACATGAAATTTATCATTTTAACCATTTTTAAATGTCCAACTCAGTAGTGCTAAGTATATTCAGTCTGTTGTACAACAGAGCTCTAGAACTTTTTCATCTCGCACAACTGAAGTCTCTCTCTAGTAAACTTCCCTCTCCTCCCAGCTCCTGGCAAACACCATTCTACTTTCTATTTGTTTGACTATTTTAGATACCTCATATAAGTGAGATCATGCAGTAGTTGTCCTTTTGTGTCTGATTTATTTCATTTAGCATAATGTGGTAGCATGTGACAGGATTTCCTTCTTTTTCATGGCTGAATAACATCAATTGTATGTTTACTCATTCATCTGCCCATGGACACTTGGGTTGCTTCCATCTCTTAGCTATTGTGAATAAATACTGCTATGATCATAAGTATGCAAATATCTCTTCCAGACACTGCTTTCTGTTACTTTGGATATACACTCAGAAGTAGGATTGCTAGATCATAGGCTAATCCTCTTTTAAGTTGTTTTGTGCAACTGCCATACTGTTTTCCATAGCAGCTGTGCCATTTTACAGTCCCACCAACAATGCACAGTGGTTCTCATTTCTCCATAACCTCTCCAACACTTGTTATTTTCGGTTTTCATTTTTGTGTTTTTATAGTAGACTAGGGGCCCAGTGCATGAATTCATGCACCTTGAAAGGAACTGTGGGCCGCAAGGCTGTGGTAGGCACAGGGGAGGGTCTTGGCCCATCCTGCATGCCCCTGCCTGGCTCCTCCCATCACAATCCCCCACTTCACCCCCCCACCCCGTCCCCTACCAGCAGCCCCCACTCTTGCCGCCGCCACTCCCATGCGCTGACAGCGCCAGCCCCGCTCGCACCCGCTAATGGCGCCGAGCGATCAGCATGGCTCCAGGCACCAGCAGCGGGTACAAGCAGTGGCTCCGGCGCTGGCTGCAGGTGCAAGAGGTTGCTACTGACCCTGATCGCCCCTCAGGAGCAGGGAAGGTGAAGAAGCCCTCAGGGGTAATTGGGCCGGTGCTGGCAGCGGGTGTGAGAGGTGGCTCTGGTGCCAGCAGCAGGTGCAAGCACCTGACGGGACCACAGCTCCTGGGAGCAAAGAATTTTCAGTAAATACCAGAGGCTCGCCCCAATGACAGTGACCGGTGCCCCACCTTGGTCTGGCACCCCCACCCACCTGCTCCACCATCCCACCATGGCTGATGCCCGCCATGTTCTGTGTGTGCCCCCTGGTGGTCAGCGCATGGCATAGTGACCGGTTGTTCAACTGTTACACTGTTTAGTATATTTGCATATTAGGGTTTTATATAGAGAGATACGCTAATGCAGCGGTTCTCAACCTGTGGGTCACGACCCCTTTGGGGGTCGAATGACCCTTTCATAGGGGTTGCCATAAGACCATCGGAAAACACATATATAATTACATATTGTTTTTGTGATTAATCACTATGCTCTAATTATGTTCAATTTGTAACAATGAAATTGGGGGTCACCACAACATGAAGAACTGTATTAAAGGGTCGCGGCATTAGGAAGGTTGAGAACCACTGCTCTAATGGGTGTGAGGTGTTATCTCATTGTAGTTTTGATTTGCATTTCTTTAACAATCTAGAGATGTTAAGCAACTTTTCATATGCTTGTTGATGATGTGTATATAGCACCTATGAGAACATTTCAGTTCAAGTCCTTTGCCCATTTTTTAAATGGGCTTTTTGTTCTTATTGTTGAGTCATGGAGGTATATTTTTAAACCACACCTAACTTACAGGTTCTTGTGAGATCTAAAAATTCATCTAATGCAGATTCACTGTCACATAGTAGGCACCCAAAAAATATTGCTTGTCTTCTCAGGATGGTTACATTAAATAATATATGTAAAATGGCTTTAAAAATAATAAAGTGCTATGCAAATATGAATGAATACTATATATCTGTATGCAAAATATTTTAGTATTTTTCTCAGGGTCTCCACATTTAAATACATAAATCTTTTCAACTCTAGACTTTATTCTGTTTTATTAGCTGTAATTCCTTTTTTCCATTTCCTTTTAAGTTTTATCAAAAAAAATAGCAAAAATGGAATGAGTAAAGGAATAGAAAAAATAGCTAATTTCACTAACGCACAAAGTAAGATTTGTTTGAAAAAAAGTAAATGTGAAGAAAGCTGCAACAGATTGCACTATTGAAAAATCCTAGGAGAACCAGAACTGCTGTTCCTTCAGAGAATGTGAGTGATGTTGAATGATTAATAACGTTTGGATAACATTAATTACAGTGATGTTATAAACGCTGGTATTACAGTTGCCATAACAACCTGCTATATGTTGGTTTTCTAATGACATTTCAAACAAGTGCTGAAGTGAACTGCATCACTTCAGAACTTTGATTGCTGTCATTCAGTGATTTTTAAATTGAATTGTTTTGTTCTTAAAGAGTCAGAATATGTCACTGTCTTCAAAAGTATTCTCAAAATTATGGGGAGCAAATGATACACACATTCCTATACAATTTTAGAGAAAAATAAATATATGTTTAATACAAAATTAACAGATTTTTTGTGTGTGTGTGCATGGGGAATGGGGGGTGGGGGGACAGAAGTAGAGGGGAAAGTGTGCTTCAGACTTCTCAGACTTTGTTCCCTTAGGGAATTGCCTGACAATAACATTTTTCTAGAAGAGCTTACTGTGATCTGTTATATTTCTAGTCTCTCCTCCTTTCCTTTCACTCCCTTTTCTACCTTCTGATGGATTCTTGGAAGCCGTGATGCTGATCAAGATGTTGCATCCATGATGCAGATGCTACATCTTGTAAGTTAGTGAGGTGAGGTCATTTCCACACGGCTCTCTGACCTCTGTTCTCTCTCCTGCCAACCCCCTCCTTTCTTCTCAGGCACTACCCAGAGGATATACTGCAAGAAGGGTTACTTGCTACTGGCTTATAGTATGTTGAATTTTAAAATCCCCAACCAAGAGAATATGTTAAGTACACATTGTGTCAATGACAAGAAGCAAAGCATGATTGTAATAGACATGCTTCTAACTTCTCACTCAGCCCATAGCCTACTTTGCTTCTGCCGCCTGTGGGGCACCCACCCACAAATAAGAACTGTTGGTTGAATCACAGGTGAGCACCAGAACCAATTCATCCATAGGCAAATGGATTAGATTATCTCTGTCTTTCTCCTCTCCTTTTCTCTCTTTTTTCTCTCTTTCTCCAAACTGAACTATGGTAAGAGTTGACCATTTGCAATGGTGTTTGCAGCAGAAGCGTGTGTTCTGTGGAAAAACTGTGCTACAGGACTCTGAAGTAATAGTGTGCCCACTGGCCCCCACCCCAACACATTCCCAGCAGCATTTCAGTCTGTATCCCACACCTCAGGCAATGGAAATGGCCTCATTCCATGGAAAGCACATCGGAGTGCTCTATAAACCCTGACCCCATGATAATACCCTCTATGTAAGGGTTTACCCTTTGGCCAGGCATGCTATTGGCACCCTTTCAACACTCTCTTCTTTTCCCTTGCTTCTCTTCTTAGAACTCCCTCCACCACACCCAGATATCCAAGGGCTTCCATTCTGCCATCCCCAAAGTTCCAACTGTAGAAACTAATCAATCCAAGCTCAGGCTTTCATTAACCTGGAACCACTGCAGGACCAGGGCCATGGCTCAGAAAGCAGATGGCAGGGAAAGATGTGCCTTAAACAATAACATCAGCTGGAATTAACAAAGATCATAGACATTGGGCTCATTCCTCACACAGGAAGCAAGTATGCTGACCCCCTTCCCTTCAAGTCTTCTCTGGATGCTCCTTTCAACCTGCTTTCACTGGGACATATGTGAACAGGTAAGAGGAGCAGCTTGTGCTGGAGTCACTCTTCATCCTCCTCACCCTAGTCTCTGCGTAGGGACACTGACCTGTATGGGTTTCATTAATGAACTCCCTTGCTCTCTGACTCCAGTGGATTCTGCCCGTTAGAGATTCCTAACAGGAGATAAGAGGGAGGGAGGAGGAAAAGGGAGCTGGGGGGATCCATGCCTGTGCCTCTTTCCTTGCAGGATGGCCTTGCAGTCATTTCTGCATGATTCTCTCCTTCCAGATTCCAATAACTGATCCCTCCATCTTTTTGAGCTCAGGAGCTGTAACTGAATCCAGAGGTACTGCATTGTTTTTTAATTCCTCATACACTGCCCACACCTTCGTAAATAGTCCCTTTACTAAACCTCATAAATAGTCACATCAATCTAACATGAGTGAGTGGGCCATCAGTTTCCTGCTTGGATCCTAATATAAAGTCTCTAAACGGTGTGGTCTATGTTATATCTCTTTTCCACCTAGGATGGTCTACGCTAAATGACACCCATATAATCCCAAGATTCTGTTCCAGGCCCAATAGAAAAAGAGAGGTGGTAGGAGTAAGACTGACTGGGGAGTAGAGAAGAGAAAGACAAGGCTCAGCATGGCCATGATGAGCTTGTAGCTTCTAGGCCAGTGGTTCTCAACCTCCTGGCCCTTTAAATACAGTTCCTCATGTTGTGACCCAACCATGAAATTATTTTCGTTGCTACTTTATAACTGTAATGTTGCTACTGTTATGAATCGTAATGTAAATATCTGATATGCAGGATGGTCTTAGGCGAACCCTGTGAAAGGGTCGTTCGACCACCAAAGGGGTCGTGACCCACAGGTTGAGAACCACTGTTCTAGGCAGAGGGAGCCCAAGTTGGCAGATGTGCAATCAGAAAAAGTTCTGGAGCAGGTCAAGAATCAAGACAGGGTAGGAACAAAATTCAGCAGTATGTGGGGAAGGTCAGAGGCTCTTGCTCAGGTCTGAATAAGTACAGGCAGGCTGGATGTCAGGAGGCACTGGTTGGTAGGCAGCAGGAAACCAGGCAAAACCTTGATGTAGGTGGGTGAGACTTCAAGAAGAGAACCTAGCTATCCCATACCCTAATCACTGAACCACAGACTCTGTGCAATTATACAATTATGGTATTTTAAACCATTAAGTTTGTGGTGATTTGTTGTGCAAAAGAGAAAATCAATACAGCAGATATTGACAGGAATAGAATTTTTTTATCTCTTTTATCTCTTATTTTGCTGCTTACAGGTTTAGTCTGCCCACAATACCCACAAATGAAGTATAAGACAATTTAAGATAGAGAACCAAGATGGCGGCACAGGTTAACGCCGGAGTTTGCTGCCTTGAACAACTACTTCAATAGTGAAACTAAAAAACGGAAAGGGCATCACCCAGAACCACGGGAACGCTGGCTGAGTGGAAGTCCTACAACTAGGAGGAAAGAGAAACGCATACGGACACTCAGAGGAGGCGCAGTGCTGAAGTCAAATTCTGAGGTGCGGAGTACGCGGAGCGGGCTGGCAGCAGAGGGCGCGGTTGGCGTTTTCAATCGGGAGGGAGTTGCAGACTCTGAGCTCCAGATACAGGCGAGTCTTTAGGGACCCAGACTCAAACAGGAGAAGCAGGACTGTCTGGCTTCGGTCAGAGCGAGTGCAGCTTTCTCTCTGAGCTTTGCAGCGGGTGCTGGGACTCAGAGAGGCAGAGCCCCTGGGGACAGGACTGAGAGCCACCATAACTGCTCTCTCCGGCCTGCCCTGTTGATCCTGTGCGACCCGCCCCGCCCAAGCCCTGCACAGAGGCATTTGCCGGATAGCCTCAGGCAAAGGCTAGATTAGCACCTCCCTAGAGGACAGAAGTTCTCTCACTGCAGACACAGCTGATTCTCATAGCCACTTGGCCTGGAGGTCAAACCCTCCCTGGTATTAGCTACAACAATCAAGGTTTAACTATAAGACTGCGCACAAAGACCACTAGGGGGTGCACCAAGGAAGCATAACAAAATGCGGAGACAAAGAAACAGGACAAAATTGTCAATGGAAGATATAGAGTTCAGAACCACACTTTTAAGGTCTCTCAAGAACTGTTTAGAAGCCGCCGATAAACTTAATGAGATCTACAAGAAAACTAATGAGACCCTCGATGTTATATTGGGGAACCAACTAGAAATTAAGCATACACGGACTGAAATAACGAATATTATTCAGACTCCCGACAGCAGACCAGAGGAGCGCAAGAATCAAGTCAATGATTTGAAATGCGAGGAAGCAAAAAACACCCAACCGGAAAAGCAAAATGAAAAAAGAATCCAAAAATGTGAGGATAGTGTAAGGAGCCTCTGGGACAGCTTCAAGCGTACCAGCATCAGAATTATAGGGGTGCCAGAAGATGAGAGAGAGCAAGATATTGAAAACCTATTTGAAGAAATAATGACAGAAAACTTCCCCCACCTGGTGAAAGAAATGGACTTACAGGTCCAAGAAGCGCGGAGAACCCCAAACAAAAGGAATCCAAAGAGGACCACACCAAGACACATCATAATTAAAATGCCAAGAGCAAAAGATAAAGAGAGAATCTTAAAAACAGCAAGAGAAAGAAACTCAGTTACCTACAAGGGAATACCCATACGACTGTCAGCTGATTTCTCAACAGAAACTTTGCAGGCCAGAAGGGAGTGGCAAGAAATATTCAAAGTGATGAATACCAAGAACCTACAACCAAGATTACTTTATCCAGCAAAGCTATCATTCAGAATTGAAGGTCAGATAAAGAGCTTCACAGATAAGGAAAAGCTAAAGGAGTTCATCACCACCAAACCAGGATTATATGAACTGCTGAAAGGTATCCTTTAAGAAGAGGAAGAGGAAGAAAAAGGTAAAGATACAAATCATGAACAACAAATATGCATCTATCAACAAGTGAATCTAAGAATCAAGTGAATAATCTGATGAACAGAATGAACTGGTGATTATAATAGAATCAGGGACATAGAAAGGGAATGGACTGACTATTCTTCGGGGGGAAAGGGGTGTGGGAGATGCGGGAAGAGACTGGACAAAAATATTGCACCTATGGATGAGGACAGTGGGTGGGGAGTGAGGGCGGAGGATGGGGCGGGAACTGGGAGGAGGGGAGTTATGGGGGGGGAAAAAGAGGAACAAATGTAATAATCTGAACAATAAAGATTTAATTAAAAAAAGACAATTTAAATATGTACACTTTAAACTATGCATTCAGTAGAAATGTATCATTAGTTATTTTACAAAAGTGGATTATTTTATCCACAACTCTCTGCATCTATGCTTTCACACTCAAAAAATACATCATTGGAACCCTTCTGAGAAAATATGAGAAACCTCTAAGTCATATATTTTGGCTGCAAAGTATTCCATGGTATGGCACACCATTCTTACTTCCTTATTCGTGTTTTCCAGTTTCTTTACACTAGTAATGATGCTTTAATAAATAGCTCTGTTCCTATGATATTACATATTGGTAGCTTAGTTTGCATAAAAGATAGAAGTTCATGGAGTATGATTCCTGGGTCAGAGAGCATATGCATCTTTTGATTTAATAGATCATCTGATACTATTCCAAAATATCTGTACCTATTTGCATTTGCATCCATGATGTATTAGAACCCAAAAACTCTTAAGTATTTTCACACCACAATTTTAAAAATTATGAGAAGTGAAAAAGACATGTCTTACTTTATAAGGGATTTACCTATTATTATTAAAAATGATTTTATAATTATTGATCATTTATATTTGCTGTTCTTTGAATTCCTATCTTTTTTTTGAGTTTGTTTTGTTTCCACCAAACATCTTGTAGGTTTGTTGTTTAATTAACTGCAAAAGTTTCCACATCGTAAACTATATATCTGACCTACAGTTGCACTCCCTCATCCTCTCCCTCATCCTCTCCCTCTCTCCTTCTCCCTTCCTCTCTGAAATCAATAAAATTATTTCAAAAAGATTAAATTATGATTATCTTTGTATTACTTGACAAGTTGCAATTGCTTTGTTCCTAATTGCTTCCTACTGGAAACTGTTCTCTGCTTTTCTCCCAAGATGTGGATTAATATATCAGCTACTTCTGGTTTGAAAGATGTTTTCATGTTGGCTCATAAAGATTTTTCTCCTGAGCCCCAGTTGGCCCTCCTCACCTGTAAGTAAAACCCTCTCGCAATCAAAACTGTGTTTATTCTGTTCTGAGTGTTGGTGCTATTATGGTGAATAATATTTACTCTTTCATCTCTAACACCTAGCATGGAGTCTATTTGTTGAATAAATGAATTGGAGGTATATTTCCTGTTTTTAGGGTATTTGGAGTCAGATGGGAGAGCTTACCGTTTGAAGCTGTGGCTTCCCTGGAATTCCTGTCTTCACATTTCACCTTTTCCCTTAAAATTGCCTCAGGTCTACTAACTAGATGTTTCAGGCTTGTTAACTTTTCAGGATGCTCAGTTCTAGCTGACATCTGGAGGCAGTTCATGGGAGGGGACGTGTGGACCAAGTCAATGCTGACTTTCCCTGTAGCCTGACTGTAATAAATGACTTCCTTGCAGGAACCAGAGTCAGGCTGTGCCTGGTTGCATGTTTCTGTTTCTGGTTTGAAGGATCCCTTCAGCTCTCTACTCATTGATAAAGGATGGTTGTTCCTGAGCCCATTGGTTGGACAAGACATTGCGTTTCACTCTCCTTAGCTCTCCTTTCTCTCCTAAATCCTCTCCACGTCTTCATCGGTACCTTGGGGAAGGATGATCCAAAATTATATTTCCATAGTTTTCCATTTTCAAAACTACTTTTATTCCCCAATGAATGTGCTCTCACAGTTAATGTTTGAAATTAGAAGTGACACCTTCTGATTCCTAGACTAGTGCCATTTTCATGTTATAATACTTTTGAAGATTTAGTGACTTTTGGAAATCTGTGATACTTATTATGGTACTTAATCATTAATCATTGTGATACTTAATTGTGTTCTAAATCAAATTTCTCTCTTTTCCTTGATGGCCTAAAAGCCTCGTAAGAATTGTCTTACACATTTTTTGGTCACTTTATCCTTGATCACTTTTTCCAGACTTTGCAGTCTGGCTTTGACATTTGTCACCTTTACTCAGGCTATAATTGCCCTAGAAATTTCTTTGTGTCCTAGAAATTGATACACCCACTGGTTTTACTGAGTTCTACCTTCCTGGATCTTTTTTTTTTAATTTAAATTTTATTTTCTTGTTTAAAGTACTACAAATAGTAGTACATATGTCTTCTTTTTTCCCATTGACCGTCCCCTGGCCTCCCCTAAACCCCGGCACATGCCTTTACCTGCCCCCGCCCCAGTGTCTTGTGTCCATTGGTTATGCTTATATGCATGCATATAAGTCCTTCGATTGATCTCTTACCCCCATCCCCGCAAAACTCCTCAGCCTTCCAGCTGTAATTTGACAGTTTGTTCGATGCTTCTCTGCCTCTGTATCTATCTTTTTGTTCATTAAGTTATAATGTTCTTTATTATCCATAAATGAGTGAGATCATGTAGTATTTTTCTTTCACTGCCTGGCTTATTTCACTTAGCATAATGCTCTCCAGTTCCATCCATGCTGCTGCAAATGGTAAGGATACCTTCTTTTTTATAGCAGCGTAGTATTCCATTGGGTAGATGTACCATAGTTTTCCTTTTTTAATTTTTTTTTATTATTAGTTAAGGTATTACAAATGTGTCCTCATCCCCCCCATTAACCCCCAACCTCCCCCTCCCCACCCCCTACCCCCGTACCATAGTTTTCTAATCTACTCATCTGCTGATGGGCATTTAGGCTGTTTCCAAATCTTAGTTATTGTAAATTGTGCTGCTATGAACATAGGGGTGCACATATCCTTTCTGATTGGTGTTTCTAGTTTCTTGGGATATATTCGTAGAAGTGGTATTATTGGGTCAAATGGGAGTTCCATTTTTAACTTTTTGAGGAAACGCCATACTGTGTTCCACAATATACCAGTCTGCATTCCCACCAGCAGTGAAGGAGGGTTCCTTTTTCTCCGCATCCACTCTAGTACTTGTCATTTGTTGATTTGTTGATGATAGCCATTCTGACAGGTGTGAGGTGGTAACTCATTGTTGTTTTGATGTGCATCTCTCGGATGATTAGTGACTTTGAGCATGATTTCATGTGTCTCTTGGCTTTCTGAATGTCCTCTTTCTAAAAGTGTCTATTTAGGTCCTTTACCCATTTTTTGATTGGGTTGTTTATCTTCCTTTTGTTAAGTTGTCTGAGTTCCCTGTAAATGCTGGAGATTAAACCCTTATCGGTGATAACATTGGCAAATATGTTCTCCCATACAGTGGGCTTTCTTGTTGTTTTGTTGATGGTTTCTTTTGCTGTGCAGAAGCTTTTTATTTTGATTTAGTCCCATTTGTTTATTTTCTCCTTAGTCTCTCTTGCCCTAGGACAGTGATGGCGAACCTATGACACCTCTGACACGCGAACTCATTTTTTTGGTTGATTTTTCTTTGTTAAATGGCATTTAAATATATAAAATAAATATCAAAAATATAAATCTTTGTTTTACTATGGTTGCAAATATCAAAAAATTTCTATATGTGACACGGCACCAGAGTTAAGTTAGGGTTTTTCAAAATGCTGACATGCCGAGCTCAAAAGGTTCACCATCACTGCCCTAGGATCTGTGTCTGTAAAGATATTGCTACGACATATGTCTCTAATTTTGCTGCCTATGGAGTCTTGTAGGGTTTTTATGGTTTCCCGTCTTACATTCAAGTCCTTTAGCCATTTTGAGTTTGTTTTTGTGTATGGTGTAAGTTGGTGATCTAGTTTCATTCTTTTGCATGTATCTGACCAAATTTCCCAGCACCATTTATTAAAGAGGCTGTTTTGACTCCATTGGATGCTGTTGCCTCCTTTGTCAAATATTAATTGAGTATAATGGCTAGGGTCAATTTCTGGATCCTCTATTGACCAGCGGTTCTCAATCTGTTGGTCGCGAACAATGAAAATACATCCTGCATATCAGATATTTACATTACGATTCATAACAGTAGCAAAATTAAAGTTAAGAAGTATCAACGAAAATAATTTTATGGTTGGGGGTCACCACAACATGAGGAACTGTATTAAAGGGTCGCGGCATTAGGAAGGTTGAGAACCACTCTAATTAGAAAAGAGGATCAGAGTGATTATTTCCATCCAATATGACTAGAACCATGACAGAGATAAGCACAGGATAGCACTGGGCCCCAGGGGCGGGTACCTGGCACAGACAGGAAAAGGTAATTAGAAAGTCTCTCCTAGAGTACATGCCCTTGACCAGAATCGAACCTGGGACCCTTCAGTCTGCAAGCCAACGCTCTATCCACTGAGCCAAACCAGCCAGGGCTCTTCTCTCTTCTTTTTCCCTTGAAGAAGGAAAGGAGAAAGGCAGAGGGTTTTGAATCCATGCCAAAAGGAGGGGAAAAGAACTCTACATGGACACAGAGCCGTCCAAGTAAGACCCCAGAGGCTTGAAATAGTGTACAAGTTGGGGAATTACGATGTGTTCCAACCATAAAGTGACAGAAAGGATGGAAGGAGATGAGGTTGGAGAAAGGGGTCCCAGGCTGTCCTCACATGGAAGTCATTACAAAGCCTCTCTTTCTCAGACTCCCTCCTCACTCTCTTTCTCCCTTTCACCAGGTTAGTCTATTTGCTTTAAAATAACCCCTCAATTGAAAATTGAAAACAATTCAGTAAGGAAGACTTGCAACATAAATGGCATCTGTGAATGCTCTCAAAATTATTCCGTTATCTACATCATTCTTTTTGAGGTTGTTTTATCTTCCTTCTAAAGAGCCCTGGCAGGTTTGGCTGAGTGGATAGAGCATTGGCCTGCGGACTGAAGGGTCCCAGGTTCGATTCCGGTCAAGGGCATGTATTCGAGGGGAGAGAGAGACAGAGAGAGAAATGCCACAAAACCAAAAGTTGAACCAGCAATAGAATATGTCAAGGTCACTGTTAGAAATACAATATTGCTAGTTCCCAATTTCTTTACATACCAAGGCAAACCAGAGCTCATGTCACAACTGTACATAATTGGGGTTAAGGACAAATGTAATGGTAAGCTCCTGATAAGAGGCAGCTCCTTTTAAAAAACAAAATGTTAGATCTTCATTGCACATATCTTACTAAACTAATGTATAAATTTTATGCCTGAAAAATTTGGAACAAATATTATCACCTAGTTATTTGAAAACTAGTGAATTATACCATTGTCATATTGAGCAGAAAGAAAATGGCATTAACCTATAGCTCAAGTTTGAAAAATCCAAGGGAAGGTATTTCGTAGGCTCAGGCTGAGTCATGCGTCAATCCCAGATCCAATCACTGTGGAGACCATGAGAGGTCCCGAATGAGTCAAGTGCTCTTCTTATCCTATCTAATAATAGACAAAGATTGAAATTGACCATACCTTCGCTACGCCTCCCATTGGCTAATCAGCGATACATGCAAATTAACTGCCAACAAAGATGGTGGTTAATTTGCATACATAGGCACGAAGTGGCTGAGCGAAGACTGAAGGCGGCTCTGGCCAGAGAGAAGGCCTAGGTCCCAGGTGCCAGAGGAAAACTGGTGCCGGCAGCCAGGGCAAGGGAAGCCCTATTGCACGAATCTTTTCGTGCAACAGGCCTCTAGATCCATTATAAAAGTCAAGAAGACAGGGTCAAGTAAGAGAATGGCTGCTTCCAGACAAATCACATGACTGCATTTTTGCTTTATGTGTAGGTGTGAGGGGAAGGTGGGGGAAAGAAAAAGGATTCCCCAGAGAAAGGGGTGAGTTATTAAGGGTATTTTCAACGAGAAGTTTACTGGGAACCAACAATCCACCTACTTATGTCCAGCAAAAAGATTAATAAAATCAACATATATATAATTCAACTCAGAACCTTTCTTTCCAAGCTGTTCATCAACCCTATTTCTGTTAAGAGAACCCCATATTCTCAGAATCTAAGGGCTGACTTTTTCACAAGAAGGACATAATGTCACCTTCCTCTCCCTTTCAACATGATTTCCCTCCCCTACTGGCAGGTCCAAGCAGCCTTCTCCCTCCCACCCCACCGTCAGTGTTTCATAAAGTCTTAGTAGATTAGCATTTCAGAAGGGAAGCTCATTCTTACAGGTGAGAGAACATCCCAGTTCCTTCTAATTCAACCAGTCACACTGGAGTTGCAACAGGTGAGTCATTCCAAAAAGAAAAAGGGAAAAGAACAAGAGAAAGAACCATTCTTTTAAAGTTTTGTTTCTCCAATTGCTACCCATTCCCACTGAACCCTCTACCATCCATCTACCCTGTTGTTTGTCTTTGACTGTCAGTGAGAGACTCCATCTAGAAGGAGTACCTCAGGGGAGGGGGCATTGCACTCTTTTTTTCTATTAGTTACACTGTGCTTTGAACACATGACAGTCCCTGTAGAGTGGGTGCAGTCCATGGTGAAGTCCAGGGGCAGGGAAAACTTCAGAGAAAAGCACAGCAAACTACTAGTGTTCTGGAAGAACTGCAATAATAAACTAGAGATTAGGATGAGATAATAAGTAGTCAATATACCCATCTCTCTCCCAATATTCTCTCTTGATGTTCTCACCATCTTTTAACGTACATAAACATATACACATGGTTATGCTAGCGTGAGGTGAGAGTAGGATACAGGTGTGACAACTCATCCGAGAGGTTTTTGAGCCTGAGTCTGAGATACAACTGTTCAATTGGCTTTGTGGAGAAGAAATCTAAGAGGATGAGGTCAGAGGAATGGGATGGAAAACATACACACAGTGCAACTTCTTCACTAAGTTAGGCAACCTGCTCTCTGGAAAAGGACTGTTAAGTCAAGACTTTCTTCAAGACCGAGGCTGACCAGAGATGCCTTTTAGTGCACATGGAGTTATCCTGTTATTCTTTCAGAGTTTGAGAAGGCTTATCAGCAGCTAGGCACCCATAACCTTATTCCCTGTCTGTTCTCCCCAATTTTCTCGGGGGAATATTTCTGAATATTAGAGACATGGGGAAAAAAGACATGTTCTCCTTTTCTCTCTCCTTATGTAGGGATTTCACAATGTAACTCTAGGGGCCCTGTCGAATTCTTTCTCTCGCAGTGATCAACAAGAGGCAAATGTGAGTGCTTTAAGCTCAACAAGTGGTCTTAGTTGAAATCTACCAGAAAAAAGAAGTTGATTGAAACCCTCTACTGCCTCTTGTCCTTCCCTCCCTCCTCCCCAGAGGCGAGGGAGAAAAGGAGGGGCGCCACTGGGGAGGAGGGAGGGAAGGAGGTGCTGCCTCTTAAATGCTCACATTTACAGAGGCCATAATCCATGAACATTACACAACCCTCAGAGGGGTTATCAGGGCTGGCACCAGGCCAGGCCCTTAGATATGGCCTCAAGGCCCCCATTCCAACACACTGGGCTTTTGCAAAGCCCGCGAAAGGTCCAGATGTCCCCATCCACATTTGGGGGACAGAGAAACCAAAGGGAATAAGACAAGGGCTTCCACCATATTGGTTTGCTCAGACTTTGGAGGCAACTCCTCTGAGACCACTGGCGTAAAAAAGCTGTGTAACTCCATTTCTCTAAGTGTCGCTTGGGTTTCTTTAGTCTTCTACAACAGTAGGAACTCAGACTAGTCGACTTAAAAAGAGAAATTTAAGTGTATGTAAATTATAGCTCAACAAAGGCAGTTTTTTTTTAAATTCAAAAGCAGGGGCCCTCAACCTCAGTGCCACTGACACTTGGGGCCTTGCTGGTTCTTTGTGGTGGGGCCTGTCCCGTGTGCTGCAGGATGTACAGCAGCGTCCTTGGCCTCTACCACTATGTGCCAGGAACACTCCCTCCTCCTGTTGTGACAACTGAAATGTCTTCAGCTTTTGCAAAGTGCTCCCGGGAGGGTAAAGTTCCGCTGGTCTGGCACCACTGCCTCCGAGGAACACTAAGTTTCTCTGTCAACTCCTTGGTATTCTTAGGAGTCTAAGTGCTAAGAAAGTATTCTCTCTCTCTCTCTCTCTCTCTCTCTCTCTCTCTCTCTCTTATTTAGATGTTTAAAAATTGATTTTTAGAGAGAGAGGAAGGGAGGGGGGAGAGAGAAAAACATTGATGTAAGAACTAAACATCCCTCGCCCAGGATCAAGCCCACAACCCGGGCGTGTACCATGACCTGGAATCCAACCACCAGCCTGTTGGCACCAGCAGGGCAGTGTGCTTTTAACATTTGTTAACATTGCTCAAGACGCTATGAAATCCTGTTCCATAGAAGGTACATCCAACCATCTACATTTTTTCTTTTTTTAAGAAGAGTTTATTGATTCTTAGAGAAAGAGGAAGGGAGAAGAGACAAACATTGCTGGGAGAGTGCAACCTCCATGGGCTGCCTCCTGCATGCTCCAGTTTTGTTTCAGCTCCAGGCCAAAAAAGCAGCAAAACCAGACCAGCCATAGCTGACATCAGAACCAGCTACACGGACAAATGACCCCCTGCCCTGGCACCGACTGACCAATCAGGGGAGACCTGGATCCCTGGAAAGCTGATGAATATTCTATGAGGACCCTCCCCTGCGAGGCCCAGATCAATGCCCTCAATCAGAGACCCAGCTCTGCTTTTCTCTGGAGCACAGCCATGCTCTCCCCATCTGCCCCAGGTGTCGTTTCCTTCCTGCCCACCCCGCCGCCCCCCCACCACCCCAAGGGCCCTTCTTTTGCCTCTGTAACTTGTTTCCTGAGTCCAGTTCTTCTACAGCTCACTTCTACCTCAAAGGCTTTCTACATAAACTTTGTCTTATAGTTTGAGTCTTGGCTCTGAATTGATGTGTCTTGGTGTGGTCCTCTTTGGATTCCTTTTGTTTGGGGTTCTCTGCGCTTCCTGGACTTGTAAGTCTATTTCTTTTACCAGGTAGGGGAAGTTTTCTGTCATTATTTCTTCAAATAGGTTTTCAATATCTTGCTCTCTCTCTTCTGCTGGCACCCCTATAATTCGGATGTTGGTACGCTTGAAGCTGTCCCAGAGGCTCCTTATACTATCTTCGTATTTTTGGATTCTTTTTTCATTTTGCTTTTCCAGTTGGGTGTTTTTTGCTTCTTCGTATTTCAAATCTTTGACTTGATTCTTGCGATCCTCTGGTCTGCTGTCGGGAGTCTGTATAATATTCTTTATTTCAGTCAGTGTATGCTTAATTTCTAGTTGGTCCTTTATCATAACCTCGAGGGTCTCACTAGATTTCTTGAGGGTCTCATTTAAGTTTATCGGCGGTTTCTAGAAAATTCTTGAAAAACCTTAAAAGTGTGGTTTTGAACTCTATATCCAGTCGTTTGCTTTCCTCCCCTTCCGTCATTTGTGTCCTGTTTCTTTGTCTCGGCATTTTTTATGCTTCGCTGTGTCCATAGAGTGGCTTTCTGTGCTAAGTGTCCTATAGGGCCCAGTGGCTCAGCCTCCCCAATTACCAGAGGTAGACACTCTTGGTGCACCCCCTTGTGGGCTTTGTGCACAGTCTTGTTGTAGTTAAGCCTTGATTGTTGTAGTAACACTGGGAGGGATTGACCTCCAGGCCAACTGGCTGTGAGAATCAGCTGTTTCTTCAGTGGGAGAATGGATCTCTAAGGAGGTGCTAATCTAGCCTCTGCCTGAGGCTACCCAGCAGAAGCCAGCTGTGAAAGAATGAAAGCTGCTGTGGGGCCTTAGGCCAGCTGCAGTTTGTTAAGTAATTTTCAGATTGCAAAGGGCCAGGCCTCCCTGTGCAGCTTGGGTGGGGCGGGGTCCCAGGGGATCAACAGGGCGGAGCGAGCAGTTATGGCTGCTCTGAGTCCTGCCCTCAGAGGCCCCGCTTCTCAGTGTCCAAGCAGCTGCGAGCACCTCCGAGAGAAAGCTGCCCTCGAGTTCCGACTGATGCCAGACAGTCCTGTTTCTCCTGTATGAGTCTGGGTCCCCAGAGACTTGCCCAGAACTGGAGCTCAGAGCCCAAGACTCCCTCCCGATTGAAGAAGACAACAGTGTCCTCAGCCGCCAGCCCACTCCGCATGCACCTCCACACCTTTGTATTTTACTTCAGCACCGCACCTCCTCTGAGTCTTGGTATGCTTTTCTCTTTCCTTCTAGTTGGAGAATTTCCACTCAGCCAGCCTTCCTGTGGTTCTGGGTGATGTCCATCCCATCTTTTAGTTGTATTTTTGAAGTGGTTGTGCGAGGCAGCAATCTCCGGTGTTTTCCTATGCCGCCATTTTGGTTTCTCCTCAATAAAAATTTCTTAGATTTAAATTCATGTTAAAAATCAAGTCCACATTTTATGAAACTATTTATATGTGTAAAGGTAATAACATTTCTAAATTCCTCCCAATGACACTGCCACAAATAATGTTTAACCAAATATCTGGCTACCCTATGACTCAGTCAAGTTGTCATCTAAAATTAAACATCATTGAATGGAAGAATTTCCTATTTATTGATAACAACCAGTACTTCCAAGTAAGAGTTTGCTTACCTCAGTTTTCTTAACTCTCAAAAGGGAATATTACTATATGACTCATGTGTTCATTACTATGAATAAATGACATAATATAAAGAAAAGACTTGGCCCATGCCTTACTGAATAAGGATTCAATAAACTTCAGATACTTTTCCCACAAGTTGGAGGATTTTCAAGACATGTATGTTTACACCAGTGAGCAGCTGCTATCCCTCTATATCAAAATGCTTCCCCTTAGGAAGGCTCCCCCTTAGGCTGCCATATTTGCTAGAATATCAACATTAATCATTTTTCTGAACAAAGAACAACTCTTCTTTGAAAGAAAAACTCTTCCAAAAATCAGACTGTCAAATCTATTAATAAGAATCAGATATCTTTCTAGTATCAAACTTGACTAAATGCAAAGAATACAGCAAATAATGAAACACAGGCAAAGCATGCAGAAATCTGGGCCTGCCAAGACCCTTCCTTGGAGCATAAGGATGAGCTCTGGCCCAGATTTAATATTTGAGACTCTAAGTGCTGCATACAGGGCATCAATTAAAATGTTTTTATTTTGTACTTAAACAATTACAAAATACATGCTGACATTTTCTAATAGGTCATGTTCCAGAAATCCATTAATTCCAAATATTTACTATGAGCAAACTAGAAATACTCAACCAAAATAATTCTAAAGATAAAGTAGTATTTCTACTAATTAATGCTATCAGAAGTTCTGTCTTCCTTGTCTAGACATCTCCAGGATAGTGGTAAGTTATACATCAATTGCTATGTCTTTCTTAAATAAAGTTAGATAAAATAATATATACTTTTATCTGTGTATATTAAGATCAAATTTATAGCATTCTCTTATTCTGACATTAATTTGTATTTGGTAGTGGTGGTGGTGATGGTGTGTGTGTGTGTGTGTGTGTGTGTGTGTGTGTGTGTGTGTGTGTGTGCAGATTAGAATAAAACAGAGAGCAGAGAAGTAAGAATATAGTGCACATCCAGGACATCTGTCTTATACCTTATGCTGCAAAAATAATCCACATGCATTTATGGCCAATGCCCCAGTGGAGAAGAATCCTGTTCCCATACTGTTTTACACATTTATAGGAATAAGGTCGAAAGGAGAAATGTTTGTAAATTGTGACAATGGAAGTTTCCTGGTCAAAAAAGCAGCCTGGTTAGACTAGGTCAGCCTGTAAACAGGACTGCTAGTCTCAGCCTATTCTTCTCTTGAGCTAACTCAGATCTACTGAGCAGGTTCTCCACTAAACTTTCCATATGAGAAAGAAATTGAGCCCCAGGGCCATTCAGATTTTTCCTCCACCCCTTTTCCCTCCAGGAACTTAAGATTGTTAAATATTATTTCCATCACTCCTGGTGAAACTACATTGCAAGTATTTCCACAATAAGGACCACTCAATAGGTTTTGAGTCACGAAAATTAAACTTTGAGGTTGTTAATTTATTATATCATTATTATTCACACAAAAAGTGTAGTTTGTTCCTTTTAAATGCCTTCTGGTTGATACCAATACATATACCCTTAAGAAAGCCAGATTTAGTTCAATGTAACAAGTGTCAGAATAATTCTCCACAAAACACAAAATCAATTCAGGCTTCTTTGTCATGGTTCTACTCCTAAAATGTATATTATTTAAAAGATAAAGGCGTTTTAATTACTGGGAATGAAATGTTACTACATTTTAGGAAAATAAATCTTAAATTTTAACATTTGGCAAAAAGCAAAATTCCTTCTGGCATCACTATTGTGGGACAAGTCATGTTAACACACCTCTTGAGTTAAATTTCAAAATGTAAATTCAATCTACTCATCTGCTGATGAGTGGACATGATCTCACTCATTATTGGAATATAATGAACAACATAAACTGATGAACAAAAAGATCCAGAGACAGAGAAGCATTGATCAGACCGTCAAACCTCAGAGGGAAGGTAGGGGAGGGTGGGGGTAAGGGGAAGAGATCAACCAAAGCACTTGAATGCATACATATAAGCTTATCCAATGGACACAGACACCAGGGGGGTGAGGGCATGAAAGGTGGGGGGGGGGGACAATGGGGCGATAAGGACACATATGTAATACCTTAATCAATAAAGAAAAAAATTTTAAAAAGTGATGGCATAAAAAATGTAAATTCAATTTAAAATACACAGAACTTGAATATACTTTTATTAATTTTATGTTAATTAAGACTCGGTCCTAGGGATGTTGTATTCTGCCATCTCCTAATAAAGTAAAAATAAAAGGTAAGAAGAGGACAGCAGACATATGCAGGAAGGGGCATGAGGATAAATAGCTATTATCAGAGAGTGAACATGAAGTAATTAATCTATTCATGATAAACAATAATTTAAGTAAATAAACCAAAGAAAAACATATGGACATTACTAGAAGGTCAGATTATGTCCAAAACCATCACTTTTAACTTTAAATATTTTGAATGTTTGAGAAGGGAGAATATTGTTTGTTATGATTTTATCGCAAGAAAATACTTCATACGAAATTTGCCTAATGTTTATTTTCACAAATCTGCATTCAAGTACATTGCAATACAGTATAAGTAATAATAAGGCAGTGATTTATAGTTTTGCCATATTCTTTTGTCAAGAGAATGTCAAACATTTAAATCACAAAAATTATCAGATCACTTACTATCCTTTAGAACAAAATAACTTCAGATTCTGAAATTAAGTTTCACTTCATCAATCTATAATAATCTATAATAATAAAAGCATAAAAATGCTAATTAGACTGGACAGCCGAACGACCTTCTGGACATCCTTCTGGACAACCTTCTAGCAGGGGTCCTCAAACTACGGCCCGCGGGCCACATGCAAATACAAATATTGTATTTGTTCCCGTTTTGTTTTTTTACTTCAAAATAAGATATGTGCAGTGTGCATAGGAATTTGTTCATAGTTTTGTTTTAAACTATAGTCCAGCCCTCCAACGGTCTGAGGGACAGTGAACTGGCCCCCTGTTTAAAAAATTTGAGGACTCCTGTTCTAGAGGAAGCAGGGGCTGTGAGGGCCAAGGCAAGGCCCAAGGCAAGCCTCCGCGGCTGCAAGGGCTGAGCCCTTGCATGAATTTCCTGCGTGGGGCCTCTACTGTTTAATAAACAAAAGGAAAAATTTTCTATTATTCTTCTTTAGAGAAACAGAAAAGAATAAGGAGATCAAAATGACACGAGAAAGATCTTGGCTTTAATATAATCTATATTTTTGTCTTTAACTGGCTTTATAGCTTGCAGCAGAGTTTCTAAAGTATAAGTTAATATACATGTACAGATTTCTTTAGAAAATTTTCTTGTGAGTTCCCGCTATTAACTTAGGTTATTTGCATATATCACTTACATATAAAAATATAAGTATAAATATCTTATGATCATAGATCATGCAACTCTAAAAAAAAGCAAAAAACACAAAATTACCAAGCGACTATTATCATAATTTAAAAGTCAGTAAAATTTAAATCAATTCCATTGATTTAATGTGTTGGATAATACAGATTTGGCAAAATATGCATGTAAGTCGCCGGGCAGAGAGCAAAGCGGGAGAGCTGGCGGCTGGAGGACTTGGCAGAGTGGGAGGCCAAGGGACGGAGACAGAGCGCAGGGAGCACCAGGAATTCTGGGAATAGTAGTTCTGGTGGCAGCCCCAGGACCTGAAGCAGAAGCCCAGAGCACGGGGAGCACCAGGAATGCTGGGAATGGTAGTTCTCGTGGCAGATGGATCTCCTAGACCTAGACACTGGAGCAGTAGTTCTCAACCTTCCTAATGCCGCGACTCTTTAATACAGTTCCTCATGTTGTGGTGACCCCCAATTTCATTGTTACAAATTGAACATAATTAAAGCATAGTGATTAATCACAAAAACAATATGTAATTATATATGTGTTTTCCGATGGTCTTATGGCAACCCCTATGAAAGGGTCATTCGACCGCCAAAGGGGTTGCGACCCACAGGTTGAGAACCACTGCACTAGAGCAAAGTGAGCCTGGAGCAAGCTACTGTTGTGGTTGGGGATGGAGGGAAAGCAAAGGTGAGAGACATAAGTTAAATCAGAGTGTCTAGGAAAAATTAAAGGGAAGATATCCTAAAACTTCCAGGAAATCTCCACCAATGAAGCAAAGAAAAAAATGCCTCTATTATTCTGTGAGCAACAAACCAAATTGGGTTGGGGGTCTCAGACAATTCACTCATATGATTTCAAAGACAGACAGAAACTCTTGGATTGGAGAGGGCTCCCCTGAGGGCTCCCAGATTGGAAAGGGTGCAGCAGGTTGGGCTGAGGGACACACCCCCAGTGCATGAATCTTCGTGCACTGGGCCCCTAGTGTGTGATAAAAACCTTAAAGATTGTAAAAATTTTAAACTTTTCTCTTCCCAAATCATCTGTAATAATAACACCACAAGAAGATTCATTGTATATATCCTTTAGTTTCACATTATCCCCTGGCCCAATACCACATACCCATAAACATATAGATATCCCAGGTGAAAAGAATCTGCTAAATGTTTGAAGACACATCATATGGGCAACCACCAGGCTTCAGACTTAGAGCCCTCATAAAAGAGAAAATCCTCCTATCCCACTCCCCTCTCTCCAAGCTCAGGCTCCTAAAGAGAGGTTTTCTGGAGTCATTATACTGGAAGGAAAATCAGAAAATTAAAGTTTGCCACTGGTCATGTTCAATACTGGAATGAACACTGAACTATTGGAGCACCTTTCACCCCTTTCTTTGTGGAAAACTTTTAGTTGTACCTCAAAACTCTGCTTGGGCATCACCTCCTGGTGAAGCCTTTGCTGAGTCCACCCTTCCAGCCACATTCTTACTGCCTCCTCTGGACCACTTCGGCACTGCAGGACTTAGATTCTGCTGCAGGATCATAGTCCTGGCTGACCTCAGGCGATCTGGGTGATTGTAAGGACACTTAAGGCAGTAAGGGAGCATAGACCAGTCTAAGCAGTTACACAGTCCAGCTCTGTGGAGTCCTGGAATAATGTTAAGGAAGTGACGGTAAAAACAGATTTTCCCCTGGGAAGGAGGCTCTTCGGCTCCTTATTCCTATGACTATGCCATTCTCACAATTCATCTCTCTCCAGATCTCAATGTGTTTGCTTCTTACCAGTTCAGCTGTTACCTCCACTTTTTTTAGGAATCATTTCTTATTGTATTTATTGGGGTGACCTTGGTTAACAAAATTATATAGTTTTCACGTGTACAATCTATAAAACATCATCTGTATATAGTATTGTGTGTTCACCACCCAAAGTCAAGTCTCCTTCTGTCACCATTTATCTCCCTTTTACTCTCTTCTACCACCCCCACCCCCTTTCCCTCTGATTGCCTGTGTTTCAGTTGTTTTGTTTTTCTTGTGTAGTGTTTGTTTGTTCTGCTTAATCCCTTTACCTTTTTCACCGATTACCTCCACTTTTATTTCTTCCTAATTCTACTCTGGTTCTATAGCTTTCTCAGTTTCTCGCACTAGAAACTACCTAAGAGAGACCATCTGTTGGGTCAGTAAGTTGTGGCCCCTGTTGAGCAGTATTATGATATTAAGCTTCCCAGAGCCTAAAGATTGTGGCTTTTGGCTAAATTACAAATTCCTGGTTCATTTAATCATGGCTAAATAACAGGGTTGCATGACAGAAAGTGTGACAACTTATGAACAATGAACAGTTTTTGCTACTTTGCTCAGAGGCAGTTTGTACATACTTCCATTATTGCCTATGTCATAACATAGTCAAATTATTTCCCCACATACCCAGTCCCCTGCAAAACTGTAATCCCAAGGCCAGTGACAGCATCTTCCATCTTTGCACCTCTAGCACATAGTACAGTACCTGGCACATGGCGGACTCTCAATAAAAGTCTGAAGTTAACTGACCTCAACCCAAATCTCTGCACTAGTAGGTATTTAATATGAATGAATGAATGGTGTATGGGGAGCAATTGATTTAAAAACTGTATATGCTGGATAAAATGGACACATATGTAATACCCTTTGTAATACTTTAAGCAATAAATTAAAAAATAAAAAAAATAAAAAAATAAAAACTGTATATGCTTAAAATCTCTAGATCATAACACTTTTTTAAGAATTAAAAACAAGCCGGAAATATAAAGCATCACAAATAAATTATGGTCAAACTTAGTTTCAATAACTTTGAATGCCTAGCAATTTTCTAAGAACTAAATGAAAGCACAGTTGACTTCCTTCAGTTTTCCAGTGTGTGTCTCCACCTGCTGTATTTACTGGAGAGCAGCCAAAGCATTTTTTCCAATAGTGAGTTTTTCAAGCACATTTCCCTGGACAACTGCAGCTCCACAATGGGCACACCTACATGCACGTGTCTGCAATCACCACTAGAGGACAGGCTTACACTTATTCCAGATGCACATCTAAGTCTCACAAGCAAGTCGGATCAAAAATAAAAGGAGGAACCACTGGCTTCTTGGATGTGTTTCTAAATGGAAAAATACATGTTGGGCATGTCCAGAATTGTATTTTGTCTTCACTTAGTTACGTGATCTTTCATCTCACCTTTCCTTTTGTTTTCTATTTCCCCCTTCAAGTTCTCCTTTGGATTGTAACAAATAAACCTTGTTTTTAGAAGCTTAACCCACAAAAATAAATCAAGATGAGGTAACACAAGTAAGCACCACATAATTTAGTTGATGAAGGTTAGAAATCTGTGGTTTCATACGGGTTTTATATTTTTAATAAAGATATTTTTAAATTTTGATTTGCATAATTTTTCATATTTTGCCAGATTGGCGACATGGGAAAGGGAAAAGGAGATTTCTTTGTCAGAAAGAAAAAACCTAAGAGACTAAATGTGTGTGTTTGTATGTGCGTGCACAGATGTGAGGGGGTATTTGTAGGGATAGAGGAAGGACACAACAAGCAGATGTTGAGGGCTGGATGGTCACAGAAAGGTCACTGGCCTAGGAGCCCTATTGAACTCCAAAAGTGGTGCTGACTCTAGCTCCAGCTGGGCAGCTACCCCTTTAAGAAGCATTGAGGTAGTCACTCTACTCACACCTCAGGTGCCTTGTCTAGAAGGTAAGAAATGTATACTAGATGATCTTCTACCTCAAAGATGAGCCTATGTTGAATGAGAGGAAACATGGGAGCAGGAGGAAGAATTCTGAGAATAACCATTAAACAGGAACAAGCAAACAAACCAACAAATCAGCTATGAAGCTAGAAGCTTCTTCCAGCCAATCTGAGTGTAAAAGCAGTCCCTCATGTAGACTTCTCTTTGCAGTATTTTCTAACATGGCCCAAACCCTCAAACACTGAGCTGCCCTCTGTCCTACTGTCTGTAACATCCAGGGAAGACAGGTATCTGAGCACTCATGCAAAGATACAGCAGTGGTGTGGTGGACTAGTCTTGGTTGCAGCTATAGGGGAAAAATTTCCAACCCCAAACAATAAACAACATTTTAAACAAGAACTGACTCATGCCTAGGTAGAGCAATGGTTAAAAAAAATACACTGCTCCTCTTCCATGGCTGAAGTAAGCTCTGCTGCTTAAGTAATTGTTGGATTTTGATGACTTTTGGAAAAGGCCACTATCTTTCTGTATTATCTCCACAGTTGCAATTACTCTAATCTTGTAGCATCCTAATAATCAGTTGGGCTGTGGGTTCAGAGTGATTACTGCTCTCTGCTATTGTAATAGCCAATTAATTACTACTTACAAAGCTTCAATTATTTTTTATCTTAATACTTCTGAGAGTTCTTGCCAGATAATCACTGAAGAAGAGTTTCCACCCCATTTGGTTATTCCCATAAAACTAGCTCTAGTTGAAATGTAAAAGATTGTTATTTTGCCCATACCAAATATACCATCCTGTGTCACTTAACGACAGGGATACATTCTAAGAAATGCCTCGTTATGCGACTCCATCATTGTGTGAACATCAGAGATGATACAGACTACTAGACACCTAAGCTATGTGCTCCAGCCTGTTTCCCCATAGGCTACGTCTGTACAGCATGTTACTGTACTGAATATTATAGGCAATTGCAACACAGTAGTAAGTATTTGTATATCTAAACATATCTAAACAGAAAAGGTACAGTAAAAAAAACTATAAAATATGAAAAATGGTACACCTGCATAGGATATTTAGCATGAATGGAGTGTGTAGGACTGCAAGTTTCTCTGATGAGTCAGTGAGTGAGTGGTGAGTAAATGTGAAGACCTAGGACTTTACTGTACACCACTATAAATGTTATAAACACTGTACACTTAGGCTACATTAACTTTACTAAAAAATATTTTTCTTTCTTTAATAATAAATTAACCTTAGCTATGTTTTACTTTATAAACTTTTCAATTTTTAAAAAACTTTTGACTCCTTTGTAATAACACTTAAAACACAAATACGCCCTGGCTGGTTTGGCTCAGTGGATGGAGCGTCGGCCTGCGGACTGAAGGGTCCCAGGTTCGATTCCAGTCAAGGGCATGTACTTTGGTTGCGGGCACATTCCCAGTGGGGGGTGTGCAGGAGGCGGCTGATCGATGTTTCTCTCTCATCGATGTTTCTAACTTTCTATCCTTCTCTCTTCCTCTCTGTAAAAAGTCAATAAAATATATATTTTTTAAAAAACACATATACACTGTACATCTGTACAAAATATTTTCTTCAGTTCTTATTCTATAAATTGTTTTCTGTTTTGAATTTTTTTACTATTTAGACTTTTATGTTAAAAACTAAGACACAAACACACACATTAACCTAGGCTTACATACGGTCAGGATCATCAATATCACCCTCTTCTACCTCCATATCTCCTCTCACTGGAAAGTCTTCAGGGGCAATAACATGCATAGAGCTTTCATCTCCTATAACAATAATGCTTCTTCTGGAATACCTCCTGAAGGACCTGCCTGAAGATCTTCTTGAGTTAATGTCACCCTTTTCAGAAATATCCCCATGGTAGCTTGCTTGGTGGTTTCTTTTTTTTTTTCTTTTTTTTTCCCCCATCATAGATTTGCTTATAAGCAGATAATACACCACAAGCATTCCTCTCTATTAATGAAAGCCTTTCAGTGTTGGAGTCCATGTTTTCAAACTTTTTAAGGTCTACAAAACTTGTTGAGGTCTACAAAAACTCCTGCAAAACCCTTCATTGTGAATTTTCTTGGGGGTTCTTTATCTTCTCCTGCAGTTTCCTTTTCTCTTGCCTCTTCTTCAGCTATGTGTTCTTGTTCCAATTACAACAAGTCCTCATTAATCAATTTCTCAAGAACTATCTCTAGGAGTTCCTTAAGGTCATCCTCATGCACACCAGGGTTAAAGTTGTTTCCCATCTCAACCACAGCTTTGCTGATTTCTGCAGCCCCCTCAGCCTTAGAAAATCCTTTGAAGTCAAGGACAAACCTCTTGAGTGTCTTCTTCCAGATCCCATTCATACACTCCAAGCCCAAACAAAACTCTTGACACAGTCATAGATGTTGCAATCTTTCCAGAATTGCATTGGTGTCTTCCTCGGTTGCAGCAATAGTTTAGGCAAAGATCCTCCTCAGGTTGTAGGCCTTAAAAGCTGCTATAACTTCTTGATCCATTCTTACCATTTTCCTCTCAATGGTAAGAGAGAATCATTGATTGGCTGCCTCCTGCACGCCCCCTACTGGGGATTAAGCCTGCAACCCAGGCATGTGCCCTTGACCAGAATTGAACCTGGGACCTTTCAGTCCACAGGCTGACACTCTATCCATTGAGCCAAACCAGTTATGGCCAACCTTTTCTCTCAACATCACAAACTTTTTGCATGGTGCTGAGAGGGTTACACTTCTGTGTCTGGTCTTTAATCCAGATCATTAGAAGAATCTCCATTAATCTCCTCCTCAAATCTTTGTAGTCTCATTGCCTCAATTAGGCAGATCCTTTAACTGCTTCCATCATTTTGTTCTTGTTCTTCCGGATTGTAGCTATGGTGGAATGGTACATGTCTGACTGTCACTGATAACCATCACTGAATTTCCACCTTCGGAGCCCTTAATCATTTTTTATTTTGTCCCAGACCAGTCACTCAATGTGGCCTCTTATCATTAGTAGTGGACTTGGTATGCTTAGAGGCCATGATGAACAAAACAACATGAGATAAAATCAAACACAGAGAAAATGATCCAATCAAGAGACACAATAAACATGAGATGAGGCTGCTGTCAGCATAACATGACATACTAAGTATAAAAAGTATACTCTACATTAGTGATTTAAAAGTATAGTATAGTGAATACATAAACCAGTAACATAGTCATTTATTATCATGATCAAGTAAATGTACTGTACATAATTGTGTGTGCTGTGTTTTTATACCACTGGCAGTAGAGTAGGTTTGTTTCACCACAAACAGGTGAATAATGCATTGTGCTACAATGTTATGACAGCTATGATGTCACTAGGTGTCAGAAATTTTTCATCTTCATTATAATATTGTGGGACCACCTTCCTATATGCAGTCTGTTACTGACCGAGATACTATACGTTTGTTACATCTTCAATTTCAAATAGCCACCTCTAGGGGATGCTGCTAAATACTTCACTGGTAATTCTCAGATTCTGAGTCACAAAATGCAGATTTCTAGGCTGGATAGAATCAGAATCTTTGGTATGTGAGATTTGGAAGTTTGTCTTTTTTTTAATATATTTTTATTGATTTCAGAGAGGAAGAGAGAGGGAGAGATAGAAACATCAATGATCAGAGAGAATCATGATTGGCTGCCTCCTGCACACCCCCTACTGGGGATTGAGCCCACAACCCAGGCATGTGCCCTTGACTGGAATCAAACCAGTCCAGAGGTCAACGCTCTATCCACTGAGCCACTGACTAGGGCAGGAAATTTGTCTTTTTAGTAAGTTTCCTGAGTGAAATTAAGACAAGATAAGTTAGACAACGGTAATTAAACTCTTTTTTAACTGGTATAATTTCCCTAAACTCCTTCCACAAAAGAAAATCCTTGTTTAGAAAACAAAATCATTCTGATTACAAAAAAGAGTGTGAACATCCACATTAAGTGTATCCATGCCAACCACTGTTCATACCTCTACTGATCACTGCCATCCTTTGGCTAGGTTATTGCAATAGCTTCCTAACCAGTCCCCTGGCTTCCATTTCACTGGAATCAAGTCTCCATGTAGCAGCCAGAGTGATCTTTTAAATCCAAATTTCTTGCCATGGCCTACAAGGCCCTCTGTGAACAGGTACCTGACTTCCCCTTCAGTCAGCTCCTCAGCACCAGAGGCCTTCCACCCTTGCTGCTCTTCAACAAACCTCGGCCCTTGAGCCTGCTGTTCCCTCTGCTCCTCCCCAGATCCTCATGGCTGGCTGCTTCCCTTTTTCTTTTAGGTGCTGATCAAATGTCTTTCCCTCAGAGAGGCTATTACTCACCACCTTTCATCAGTCCTGCCAGTGGTATCTGGGGGCCCAGGGAGGGACTAGGCTTCAGCAAGAGTGAGATTAATAGTTACAAAGTGGGAACACAACATATGTTTGTTAAATAAATTAATAGATAACTTTACCCTAAATCTAGGTACAAAGTGGAAAAATATTAAGATATGAAATCTAGGTGCAAATTGAGGCCCTAATATTTTCAATTATTCAATGACTTTTTAACTACATTTTCATAACACTTAACTTTAACACAAGCAGCCCTTGTCTTGTTTCCTAGGAGTGATTTTCAGTAGGAGTTCGGGGAGAGACACATCCTTCTATAAAGGCTTTTCAAACATCAAGGTATTTATGAAGTTTAAACTGCATATTCAATATAATCCCATTAATATTTTAATGTTTAGATAATATCTTTAATATTAATATAAACTATAGAAAACAGATTTCAACAAAATCATCTGGCACTGTCTAATCCTCCAATGTTAACAGGGGCCTTTTCCTGTAGTTAAAGATGTTTGGTGTATGGCCCTCCAGATCCATACTCCACCCTCATCTGCCTAGCTCAGGGGCCCAGGACACTGACCTTCACGGCCTGCATCATATGGGTTCCATTGACCTCTATCTTGGCCAATAGGGTCATCAGCAGGAGATAAGAGGATGAGAGAAAAGAGAGTGGGTTATTCATTCCCCGGCTTCCTCCCTGTGGTTCTGCTTTTCTTGATCAAAGGAACAAGAGGAGTCAGGCAGTTCTGCTAACCTACAGTTCTCTCTGGGTTCTAGTAACTGTCCCCTCCTCTTGCCTCTCAGGCCTGGGGGTGGCAATGAATTCCTGCAGTTGCTAGCTCCAAGGTGTTTCCCTTAACCCTGCCTACACCTTTGTTAAAAGGCCCTTCATTAATCTTTCTTCTACCACTCTATTTCAGCCGTAGTTTGCGGGCCAGATTCGGCCCATTTGAAATGAATAAAATTATTGAAAAAAAACACCGTACCCTTTTATGTAATGATGTTTACTTTGAATTTATATTAGTTCACACAAACACTCCATCCATGCTTTTGTTCCGGCCTCCCGGTCCAGTTTAAGAACCCACTGTGGCCCTCCAGCCAAAAAGTTTGCCCACCCCTGCTCTATTTGCATGAGCAATCTTTCCACTACCAGGACTCAGACTAATACAGTTTGTTGTTGTTGTCTCTTTCTAGAGTTAAACACACCTACACTGCCTAAGTGACTACTTTTTAGCCTTTTTCCCTTATTGTCTCATTCCCCTAATTTCCTGAGCTATTCTCATCCACAATTTCAATAATGTTGACCTATGCTTCTGCCCAAGCCAACACCCTCAGAAAGTCTTATCATTCAACAGCTCTACAGGGAAGGTCTTGGCTTTCATTTTCTTTCAAATACTTATATTTTAAGCATAGAGAGCTTTTAAAAAGAATCAACTACTACAGCACCTGTCATCCTATTTATTCATAACACCCCATACGCGACACTGCCTTAGGCAAGACTGGTTGTGTGAGCATTTAACCAACAAATATCAGCAACTGGGAAGCCCAGAAATAGCAGCGGAGAGGACAAACAGGATGACTCAGTAAGCCTCTGAGTCAGATGCAGGGACTGGCCTTCCTTCTTAATTATGGGGCTCTAGACCCATTGTCTCTGAAGTCACCTAAGTTTCATCTAACAATCAGACACCCAGTTTCCTTTGAAGATGTGCAACCTTCCTCCTTGTACCCACCCTTAGAAATTAAAGTGCTTGGGCTGACAGGCCTCCTAGAAGAGTCTTTAGCAATTAACCAGTCAGAGATCAGCAGATGTTCCTGCTATTGGCTGGTTCTAGTTCTGGCTTTGGCACTCTCAATTTGTGGGACCTCAAATATGTCACTTCACCTTGCAAAATGTATCCCCTCTACCTAACTATAGGACTGTCAGGAAAATTTAAGTCAGTTTGGCTAACTATATGACATTGTGGAAAAGCAAAACTATAGAGACAGGACAATGATCAGCGGTTGTCCAGAGGTCAGGGATCAACAGGTGAAGAACAAGGCATTTTAGCCCTAGCCAGCTTGGCTCAGTGGATAGTACATTGACCTGTGGACTGAAGGGTCATGGGTTCAATTCCGGTCAAGGGCACATGGCTGGGTTGTGGGCTCAAACCCAAGTAGGGGGCGTGCAGGAGGCAGCCAATCAAACTCATCATTGGTATTTCTATCTCTCTCCCTCTTCCTTCCTCTCTGAAATCAATAAAAATATTTTTTTTTTTAAAAAAACAAGGTGTTTTAGAGCAGTGAAACTATTCTGTATTTTGTAATGGTGGACACATGACATCATATATCTGTCAGAATTTTACAACCACAGAGTGAACCCTAATATAAACTATGGATTTTGTTTAATAATAATGTACCAATATTTGTTCAATAATTAAAATAAATAATACCACATTAATGAAAGATGTTAATGACAGGAGAAACTGCAGGGGGAGGGGAGGGTATATGGGAACCTTTGTACTTTCTCCACAATTTTTATGTAAATCTAAAACTGCTCTAAAGAATAAAGTCTTACTGTATTATCTCAATTATATGTGAAATCTAGGAGGAAAAGAAACCTCATAATACAAAGAACAAATTGGTGATTGCCAGAGGGAGGAGGCAGAGCAATGGGTGGGTAAAATAAGTAAATCATGAGGATGTAATGTACAGTGTGGTGACTATCCTAATAAAAGAGTAATATGCAAATTGACCATCACTCCAACACATAAGATAGCTGCTCCCATGTGGTCAATGATGGCCTCCCCCATGTGGACACAAGATGGCCGGCAGGGGAGGGCAGTTGTGGGTTATCAGGCCAGTAGGGGAATGCAGTTGGGAGGGACCATGCCTGAAAGGGAGAGCAGTTGGGGGCAACCAGGCCTGCAGAGAAGGACAGTTGGGGGGATCCAGGATACAGGGGAAGACAGTTGGGGGGAACCAGGCTGGCAAGGAAGGGCAGTTAGGGGTAACCAGGCCAGCAGGGGAGGACAGTTAGGGACAATCGGGCTGGCAGGGGAGTGGTTAGGGGGTGATCAGGCTGGCAGGCAGAAGCAGTTAGGGGCAATCAGGCAGGCAGGCAGGCAAGCAATTGGAAGCCAGCAGCCCTGGATTATGAGAGGGATGTCCGACTGCCCATTTAGGCCTGATCCCACTGAGCAGTGAGACATCCCTCGAGGAGTCCCAGATTGGAGAGGGTGCAGGCTGTGCTGAGGGACACACACACACACTCCCATGCATGAATTTCATGCACCGGGCCTCTAGTAGTTAATAATACTGTATTGCATATTTGAAAATTGCGAAGAGAGTAAATCTTAAAAGTTCTCATCACAAGAAAAAAATGTAACTATGTATGGTGATGGATGTTAACTAAACTTGTGGTGATTATTTTGAAATATATGCAAATATGGAATCATTATGTTGTACTTCTGAAATTAATATACTCTTAAAGAAGTTACTTTCAAAAGTTTGTTCCGAGGTCTGCTGAGAATCTATTCCACATCAGTTTTTTATAGTCTGTGTGCCTATGAAGCTGGTCAAGATGAAGGGGAGGGCGGGACATCCATGGCAGTTTGTCTTCACTGTCGACCGAAAAGAGTTCTACAAAATCCAACATCATGCTACAATGATTTCACCTTCATGAGACCGCTCCTATGAGAATTCTGCATCAAACACCTCTTTTAAATAGTCCAGGAAATTTTATTGCAAAATAATCCTCAGCACTTGTTCTTTAATTCTCTGCCATCCCATTCTCACTCTGCCCAATATTTAGCAGTCATGTTTCATTAAGGACACATTTTTCAGAGGTGTGAAAGCTATGAGAAGACTTAGGTCAGGATTAAGTTCAGTTAGGTTAAGAAGAAAATAATTCCTCCTTTTAAGCCAGAGAATGTCTAAAATAGACAAGGCTTCTTACAGTGTTGTGGGGAAGGAGGAGGTGGGAGGATGGCTCTTGCTAGAGCCTTATGAACATTATCTCTGATGCCCATCATAAATAACACTGAAAGGTGGGACTATCAATTATAGAGAAGGAAAGAGCATCAGTGAGGTGACAGAACAGGGATTCAAAGTCAGGACAGAGGAAGCTATCTGGCCTTGCCAAGTAACTAGCTAGCTAATTTCAGCCAACTTATTCTTTAATAATGGTGACCAATTGCATTACCTCTCCTGGATAATACATGTTCTTTGACAAGAACCTTCAAAGCTTTTGACAAAGACCTTCAGTGTTCACTACATATGATTGTTAGAACTCTTTTCTAGGAGCTATTATTAGGTTTGTTATGAAAAAAAAAAGAGGTCCTATTGTCAAATAACTTGGAAATGCTAAACATGAGGAACTCCTTTGTGAACAGTTATGATGTATAGTCACATGGTAAAGGTTCTGGGCAGCCTGCAGCTAAAAAAGCTACTTAACCTAGTTTAACCCCAACGTCTACTAAACGTACATGAACATTGAGCACTTCCTGTGATATGTTTATTAACATTTCCTTGACCACCAGTATGGGAAAAACTTGCTTAAAAAAGTAACTAATGATGGAAGTTATAGCCACCCTGATATGATTATGAAAGAACCATTTTGGGAAAACAATCTCGTGTCAGTAGCTTTCCCACCTATCAACAGATGAATAGGGTGTACTCTCCACAAGGTAAAAATAAATATATTGCCCATGTCCTATGTCTATGATTCCCCTTATTGTTGTTTAGGTATTAAAAGTACTCTCAGCCAAGGAGCATTTAGAGATTACTTCAAGTTTCTGGGGTAAAACTAAACTATTGTCAACTGGAAAACAAAGGTGTTTGAAGAGGATAGAACAGTCTGATGATAGAGAACAACAAAAAAAAAGAGAAGCTGTGAATCTGACATCTCTTGTCTTCCTCTCATTCAGTATCTGAATATGTAGACAGAAGCATCTAAGCAAGCATTTAAAGATCATCCCTAATGAATGATACTTGAAATTTGAACCACTTTGAATACAAACAGGATAGATCCTATTTGCACATAGGAGGAAGAAAAAACAGACAAAGGGAAAGACTTCTTTGCTATATCTAACTATAAATGGGTGTGGAAGCTTAGATCTTGGGAATCTAATAGTTGAGGTCACTTTTCAAAACTACTCTGTTTCAGAGACAGACAGTTTCAGTCACACAATTTAGCTAAAAAATGTGACTAAAGCAAGAAAGCAACCATTAGGTTTTTCAGAGGTTGAGAACATGTCCTGCCTGGGGACATACATGCATGCCCCTGTGCAGAGTGGGCCCCACAGCTGTCCAGTCTTGGTACAAGCCTTGTGGGGCATGGGGCCAAGAGGGTAGGCTGCTATGGGCAGAATGAGGCTGGGCTGCACTGGAATGAGCCACTCCTTCAGAGAGTCTAAATGAGGATGAAGAATTTCTGAACCAACTAGAGACCCAAAGCCATCCAAGAATAGTCCTGGAAGGGACAGGGGCTTTTTAAGTTTCTTCAATAGCAATCCAGATTAGAATGCTATTACTAAGAAGGCCTTAGTTTCCCTTAGAAGAGCTCTGGTTTCCAAGTGGCCTTACTTGCACAAAGAGGCATTCAATAAAAGTTTGTTGAATGAATGAGTATTAAGTTTTAAGGTAGAGAAGAACATTAGGGTCCCAAGCATGAGTTGCCACAGGACAGAGAGATATCTCAGAAGCCAGAAGTGATTCATGAGAACACTAAGATACACAGAGTAGGACATTAGCCATGTAGGAAGATGACCATGCCCAGTGGTTATGAACATGGGCTCCAAGCAAGATAGACAAGTTGGAATCAGCCTCACCACTTACTAGCTGTGTGATCTTGGGTAAGTGAATGACTTTGCTGATCCTTAGTTTCCTTACTATAAAGTGAAACTAGCTCATTTGGTGTTAAATACAATAACACACATAATACAGCCTTAGCTGGGTAGCTTAGTTGGTTAGAGCATCGTCCTGATACACCAAGGTTGCAGGTTCAGTCCGTGATCAGGGCACATACAAGAATCAACCCATGAAGAATGCATAAATAACAGGGACATCAAATAGATGTTTTTCTCTCTCAAATCAATACATAAAAGTTAATAATACACATAACATACTTAGCATTGTGCTGGCCACAAAGTAAGGGCTCGATATGTTATAGTCATTTTAAGAGTCAAATTTCTCTCCAGGATTAGGTTAGGAGATACAAAAATTGATAAGCAGGTAGGAAATGACGAAGCAGAGAAAGTTAAATTCTCCTATGACCTGATTAAATGTCTATGGGAGAAGACAATCTCAGCAAGGTTGCATCAGGTAAACTGAGTGGGTCCCCTGCCTGTATTTGTGACAGAGTTTATGGCCTCAGCATGATATTGAACTGAGATGAGCAGAAGGTGTTGGAGGAATGTAAGGATGGGATGTGACTGAATTTGGGGTGGGTGGTTTGCTTTCCAGGAATTGTTTGGTTTTTGGAGAATAAAAGTGCCAAACTGTGATTTATCATGAAACTAGCATTTTAATCATTTTAAAATTTCTGTTATAGTTTTAAATACGTTTCAGAAGTCAAGTCTTCACTTTTTACAATATGTCCTTCAAAACAGGGTTAGAAAACAGAAAAGAAGACACCAAATTCCTTCCCCAGGTGTTTGGAAAGACAAACTAGAGGTCCCTCTCCAAGCTTGGCTATCCCTCATTTCCAAGTGTCCTTTGTTCCTGTCTGCCATTCAGACACCCACCACAGCACTTTCAGGCTATAGGGCAAAAAAGAAAAGCTTGAAGATATTTTTATAGATTACAGTTTTCAGATCAATGGAATGGTTTTGAATGCATTTGCTTGCTAAGGAGAATTTTTATGAGAGGGAAATAAAAGAGCAATTAGTTCAAATTTCCCAAGACAGATGTTTTAAAGAAATCCAAGCCTTCTAAAATGCTACCAGAAAGCTTTTCTATTCTGAGAATGAAACAAAATTGTTGTTAGTTAAATGCTTAATGTTTATTATCACCAGTATATTAGTTTTAGAGCAAATTTACACTACATTGGTGTATATATCATTAGTGTCCCAAGTGTAGTCAAAGAAACAATAGGCCCATTTTATAGAAATAATTTTACTATTTTTTATCAGTTTAGAAACGTATGCAGTTATGTATATTTTTAAAATAATATTGTTGGGTATTTGGCCAAATGCAGGCAAAGTAATCTTTCATTTTTATTGAATTGATGGGAGTGACTTTGGTTAATAAAATTATATAGGTTTCACATGTACAATTCTATAATACATCATCTGTATATTGTATTGTGTTCTCACCACCCAAAGTCAAGTCAAGTGTCCTCTGTCACCACTTTCCCCCCTTTACCCTCTACTACCTCTCCCCACCTCCTTTCTCTCTGCTAAGCACCATACTGTTGTCTGTATCCATGAGGTTGTTTTTTATGAGTTTTTGTGTGTGTGTTTCTTTTTTGTTTGTTTAATCCCTTCACCTATTTCACCCAGACCCCCAATACCCCTCCCCTCTGACAGCTGTCTGTCTGTTCTCTGTATCTATGAGTCTGTTTTTATTTTGTTTGTTTACACTCATTTTTAAATTTCAAGTCTAATGCCCTTTCCAGACTGTCAAGTTGCCTCTTCTAACAACTACAGTTTATTTTTGAACAACAGGGGTTTGAACTTTGAAGGTCCACTTACATTAGGATTCTTTTAAATAAATACAGTCACTCCTTATATCTGTAGGTTTCACATCCAGATTCGACCAATCACAGATCAAAACAGTATTTTTGTATTCCAAACCACAGATTCCCAATTAAGGACCAAAAACAGTTTTTGTTTTGCAGTTGGTTTAGTCTATGGATGCTAAGGAACAACCATTGAGTCAAAAGTTATATGAGGATTTTCTACTGCACAGGGATCAGTCCCCCTAACTTGGTTTTGTTCAAGGGTCAACTGTACACAACCTAATAATACATAATTTCAGATAGGCAGGTGCAGACAAACAAAGCAGAAATATAAGGCTGAGTATGAGAAGGCCTAAAGTTACCAAATTAATGTGATTGATGTACCAAAAGAGAAGTGCATTTTCAGGAATAGAGATTGATGAGCAGTCATAGGTTATTCAACCTTTATGAGAACAATGGAGCTCTGGAGGCCAAGGCCTGCAGGAATGAAGGAGATGTGTGGTTACCACATGACTGGGGGTAGGGGTATGGCCAGCAGAGGCAGAGGACAATGCATGGCCACCTTGACAAAAAGTTGAGGCTCATATCTGACCCAATCAGAATCAAGAAACAGACCAATGCCCAAGGTAGGTGCCATTGGGAAGACCTAAGAACATTAGAAATTAAACACACTACATGATCTTTTCAAAAACTCTGGAAGAAAAGATGGAAAATATTATGGAAATGGATGCTGGTGATGGCTGAACAATAATGTGAATGTACTCAATGCCACTGAACTGTACATTTAACAATGGCTAAAGTGGTAAATTTTATTATGTGTATATTACCACAATTTTTTTAAAAATCATGAGGTAGCCCTGGCTGGCATGGCGCAGTGATTTGAGCATCAGCCTACACACCAAAGGGTTTCAGGTTTGATTCCTGGTCAAGGGCATATACCTGGGTTGCAGATTCGACCCCTGGCCCTGGTTGGGGTGTGTGTGGGAGGCAACCAGTTGATATATCTCTCCCATATCGTTGTCTCCCTCTTCTCTCTCTCTCTCTCTCTCTCTCTCTCTCTCTCTCTCTCTCTCTCTCTCCCCCCCCCCCACCCCTGCTCCTTCTCTCTCCCTCTCCCTTTCTCTTTCTCTCTCCTCCCTCCCCCATCCCACTCTCTCTAGAAAAATCAATGGAAAAAATATCCTCAGGTGAGGATTAAAAAAGAAAAAGAAAATCATGAGGTAATTCAGGTTGATGTAGTTTTCTCCACCAGAGGCAAATCCTTCTAGGTCAAAAAATAATCTGTTAAAGTGGTGGTTGCAGTGAAGGTAGGAGAAATATACTCCCCTAAAGGGACATTTTGCAATTTTGTGGATGTTTTGGTTTGCACAATGAATGAGCTATAATTGGTCAGATCCTGGGATTAGAAATGTGTAATGATATGTGGGTCAGTAATGCATACAAAGAGCTGTCTCATGTCAGAGACAAGCTTTACATGTGTTCGTAGGTAAAAACCCTGTTTACAATGAACTTTATTTTATACATAAAACACAACGTATTTTTGAATGGTAAATGCACTGTATTTTCTCAGTATGCAACTAACATATAAATGCAAAAAAGAATGGATGTTGTCTCATAACTTCACATCACCAATGGCAATGCCACATGTGGTGTTTGAGTCATTAACACAACATCCTGTCAGTCTGCATTTGTAGCTGTAAACAGACACTTTGATTCTATGTGTAAGTGCAAGCATCTGACTACAATGCCTATTTCTTTATGATAAATTACTTTCTTAAATTCTCTTATATGTTACACTTAGGGCACCATTTTTTATAATTATGTATGAGGTTAGGTTATGTTATTTATTCATTTTATTTTATCTTTTTTTAAAAATATATTTTATTGATTTTTTAGAGAGAGGAAGGGAGAGAGACAGAGAGTCAGAAACATCGATGAGAGAGAAACACTGATCAGCTGCCTTCTGCACATCTCCTACTGGGGATGTGCGCGCAACCCAGGTACACGCCCTTGACCGGAATTGAACCTGGGACTTTTCAGTCCGCAGGCCAACGCTCTATCCACTGAGCCAAACCAGTTCAGCCATTTTATTTTAGAATAGAAGATATCTGCAATAGAAACAGGGTATTGAGACTGGTGAGCTGTATCTACATCCAGTCAAGATGTCTTAGAGTTCACAACTGGGGGTGATTTTCTAAATTTTTTGAGGGAATCTATGAATTCTGTTGTATATAAAGAGACCACCCACTGGCCTCTTATATCCTTTTGTGTTAATATCAAGAGTCTATCCTTGTCCAGAAATATCTCTTCCAAGTACTCTTTGTAATCTTCATTGGGGAAGAGGAATTTTGGATGTTTGACTAGTAGATGCCTGACAAGACTGTAATTAGTAAGAATTCTGAGGAAGAGATCAATGATGAGTCCAAAAAGTAAAGTCTTTAATATATTGTCTAGTCCCAAGGGTTGCTTCTAAATTAAGTAAAAATTTAAAAGTATGTATGCAAAAGATTCCTTGTATACACATCAAAAAGAATCAAATGAACAAAATAAATTGACCAACAAAATAAGATCTGAAGCAGGAATGCATGGAACAGACTGACATAACTCAATGTGGGGTTGGGGGGAGGGGAGGTCAAGAAGAGATAAACTAAAGAATATATATAGTCTCCCATGGACATGGACAATAGGGTAGTGAAGACCTGGGGGTGGGTAGGGGCTGGGAGGAGAGAGAAAAGGCAGGGAGGGGGGGGGGAGGGGGGAGGGGGGAGGGGGGAAAATGGGAGATATCTATAATACTATTAACAATTAAAAAAATTTAAAAAAGAAAAAAAGAAGTTAAACTTAACTATGATAGTAGTTATTCACAAGCTTGATCAATGCCAAGGTTATTTTGAAGAGTTGATCACATTTTATGCTCTTTGGGGAGGTACTGAAAAAGTCATGAGAGCAAAGGAATCCCATTAGGAAATGTGGTCTCTGTCCTTGTTAAAGATAGACAGTGAGTCAATTCACAGATAGTCTCCATACTACCTTTTATTTTAATATATTTTTATTTATTTCAGAGAGGAAGGGGGAGAGAGAGAGAGAGAGAGAGAGACAGAGAGAGAGAGAGAGAAACATCAATGGTGACAGAGAATCATTGATCAGCTGCCTCCTGCATGCCCACACTAGGGATCGAGCCGGCAACCCAGGCATGTGCCCTGACCAGGAATCAAACCATGACCTCCTGGTTCATAGGTCAAACCTCAACCACTGAGCTATGCCAGACGGGCATCCATACTACCTTTTTAATAGCCATGCCAATTTCCTTTATAATTATTTTCCTCCAATATACATTTATATCAGTTTGTTCTCTTACTTGAGAATTGAAAAGAACACTATATATTTCTTTCAGAGCACTTTAGAAACAACTGTTCTTTGTACAACCATTTTATAAAAAGAAAGCATGCCCAAATTTGATTTCATAATCTAAATTATGCTATGAAAAAACCAAAGGTTAATTAGTAAATTTAAATTCTAATTACTTTATTACTGTGTTGCTTATAAAAGTAAAAAGAAAAATGGAAACAACCTAAATGCCCACAGCAAAAACACAGTTCAATAAAATACAGCACAAAAATGTAATACCATGCAGTCTCCAAAATGGTCTTATGGAATTATTAATGTTATGGAAAGATGTGCAAGATATATTTGGTCATGAGAACATTACTCATATACATATGCTTAGAAAAAACCCTGAAAGTATATATTCCAAAATATTACAAGTCTTTATAAGATTGTATTTGGGTAACAAAATATTATTTTGCTTGTCCTTATTTTCTAAATTTTCTGCATATATATATATATATACATATGTATATATGTATATATATATATATATATATATATTGCTTTTGCAATAAAAAGAATAAGCTTTATAAAAATAAATAAATACATTTTGTTTTTTTGACAAGTATTTTCTCTGGAGCTGCCATATTTTTTCTAACACTACATAAGCAACTAGACAGAGCTGAAAGGTAAAAAAGCTCATTTTCTTTATTAGTTACCCTTGGCAATCATTATTTGAATTCATTACCTCCCCCAAACTCCAAACTGGCTCTTCCCCTGGATTCCCTACTCATGATGAGCGGCACTACCCCGCTAGCTGCTCAAGAAGAACTTGTCTCCTTAAAGCCAAATCTAGTTGCCCACATCTGTCTAATGGTTTCTCCATAATAGCTCCCAATTCCTAACCCCCTCCTTTCCCATTCCTACCATCTTCTTGCCCCAGGACTGCAACAAGCACTATACTTAGCCATCCTGCCTCCAGTCTTGTCCTGACTCAAAGTTACCCACATTGCTGTCCTTTTTGAAATTCTTGACTGGTCATGTCATTCTCTGCTTAAGATCCTTTCGTAGCTCCCACCACCTTCAAGTGAAGGGATTTACAAAGCCTTTCAGATTTGGCCCTCGCTTACCTCTCCAGGCTCATTTCTCACTGCTTCTCTTAGTACTTCCTATCATAATGAGTTATCGCTATCCTTCCAAAATGCTCTTCTCTTGAACACAGGGATTCTTCTGCTTGAACCACTTTTCCTCGTTCCCTTCATTGATTCACTCTTTAGTCCTTCAAAGTGGCCATCTATCTTCACTATCCTGTAAAGCACCTTCAGGCAACAAGCTCTATGCAGGGGAGGTAAGCAACAAGCCCATCTCTTGTACCAGAAATCAGAGACGACTCTCGAGTCAAACCAGCCTAGTTCTGTCTGCTGCCACTGCCTGCCCAGACTATGTGCTTTGGACAAGGTGTTTTAACCCCTGAGGCTCAGCTTCTCATCCATACATGAGGATAAAACTACAACCTTATAAAGCTATTCTGAGATCAAACATGACTATGTATATAAAAGAAAGACAAATAAGCTCACCCCATGTTTTATCTAATTTTCTTTATATTTTGATCTGTGTTTTTCTTAAGCCAACCATCTTACTTCCTTTTGCAGAATGCAGCAGGATAGACATAAGTGAATAGATACTCAGGTGTAAAATTCCTCAGACTGTGTTATCTCCGCCAGGAAGTCTTCCTCAACGGCCCCTCCCCTCTGCCTGAGTCTCATTTAGAGGTTCTCCTATGTGCTCACCTATCATCTATGCACATCTCTATGACTGCAGGGCAAAACAATGACTTTCTTCCGTGGCCGCCTTTTCCACTCCCTTTCCTTGCAGGAAAGGTTCATGTCTCACTTTACTTGGCACCAGCAGATCTAGAGCAGTGCCTGACACATACCAAGCCCTCAATAGTAAATGTTTGTTGAAGGAATGAATAAATAGCCATTCACAACTCATGCATCTTACAACCCAATGAACTCTCTTAAGGTGCTTCCACAGGTACTTGCCTAGGGCAATTTTGGAATTTTTAGAAATCTCAGAAGGGTTCCCCGCCCTCCTACCAAGGGATGATGTGTTTCAAGTTGGCCCCTGTTCTCTTCCTTGTTCATGCCATTAATCCAAAGAAGGCCTGCCTTTCCTTTTTGCCACTGAAAACCTCTCCTCTTCCATAAATTCTTTTTCAAATTCTTCCAGTCCACTGTGATCTTTCATCCTTGAATTCCTTTAACATCTAGGGCAGTGGTTCTCAACCTTCTGGCCCTTTAAATACAGTTCCTCATGTTGTGACCCAACCATAAAATTATTTTCATTGCTACTTCATAACTGTAATGTTGCTACTGTTATGAATCATTATGTAAATATCTGATATGCAGGATAATCTTAGGCGACCCCTGTGAAAGGGTCATTCGACTGTGAAAGGGTCATTCGACCCCAAAGGGGTTGCGACCCACAGGTTGAAAACCACTGATCTAGGGTCTATCTATACCATTAATCCGACAATCACCATATACTGCTAAGCACCTCTTTTATATTGTTGTATTCAACTGTTATTTCTTTTCAGTCTTATAGTTTAACTCTCTTGTGGTTATTTCTATTTCTCCAACAAAAAAACAATATATTCCTTGTAGTAGCTGCCAAGTGTTGCTCATCATGGCCTTTCATGTAGTGTTTTGCATACATGTGCTCACAGATGTTTCTTAATGTCTCTCTGAAGACAGAGAGACTCCACTTAAGAAGTTGTATTCTTTGTTGGCCACTTCCAAACAACCCTGACTCTCTGACCCTCTCCATCCATTCTCTTCATTTCTCTGACTTTTCTCCCAGGGAAGTAAACACCTTTTAACTTTCTCATCAGGGCTCCTTTGCTATCTGGCTTCTACCTGGGTTCAGCTAATAGAAAGCACAGACAGGAGACCAATGGTAGGACAGAGTGGTAGGGAATTGCCTCCCTTGCTTTGTCAGTTTTGCTCTGTTTGAGTCCTTCCAAAGGTGTGGCTTCTCTAGGGTTGCCCCAGTCTGTCCTAAGGCTCTGCCTCTTAACTGGGCTCCCATTATATCATTTCCTTCCTTTGCCTTTTTAGACCTCAATAGGCTTTGAGGACTCCCTTAACGCTGCCTGAACTTTGGTAAATAGTCCCTTCATTAAAATCTCTTCAAAACCCCAGAGAGTGTGCCATTTCTTGCTAGGATCATGACTGATACAAGAGTTTTCAGTTTAGCTGGGGAAGACTAGGGTAACCTTTTAAATTATCATTCAAACCAGGACATGTTTTGAGTGAAAGGCGGCACTATTAATAATTGTATCATGAAAAAAAAATAATAATAATTGTATCATGTCCACAGGCATAATTCAGAACTGCCCCAGGCAACCTGGAATGAATGGATCCGAGGGAAGAGAGACAAAATTGTTCTAATGAAGAGATAAAACATTTCTAAAAGAGATAGCATTACTGGATAGCAAAAGATAAGTGCCCAAACAAACAAAGGAGATATCTGTAATACTTTCAACAATAAAGATAAATTAGAAAAAAAAAGATAAGTGCCAAAGGATAGAAGATGCTTTCAGCACTATAGCCATTCCAAGACAGATCATTTCTCCTGGGGAAGACATCTGCAATCAGCATGATGCTCAGCACTCCTTCTCCAACTAAATGAAGTCACACAATCCATGTGTGCTTGGCCTGCTTTGTACATTTTCTCCAAGAAATTCCATCCCCAGTTTAGACCCCACCTCTATCCCTCACACACAGCCACATAACTCTCACCATTTTGTTAGCTTAGCTCTGGGTTTTTAGGGAAAGCAGATTAACTTAAATTTTAGCCAATTAGTCCTTATAAAAAGCATCAAACGCATTTCCAATTCAGCTATAAATCACTGTGAATGTCTAGTGTTTTTTATTCTTTAGACCATGTTTTAGCTTCATTTCGCAAAGATATCTGAAAGATAATTTATAAACGTTCTGTACAAACTCAAACATTCTTACTAATAACAGCATGAAGTATAAAAAGTAACCAAGAAACCTTTTTTTATGTATATGTGTATATTTTGCCTCTTTAAACAAAGGACTGGACAATTAACAAATACTCTGAAACTTTGTCACCCTCAGTAAAGGGAATCTAGACTCATTGCTCCCCTACTTGTAGTTGATTCAAAGCCGCTTGGCAAGGAAGTATTTCTAATCCTCATGTTGCTAGTAGAAGCAAGTTGCTATGAGGCCCAGTATGTGACTTCGGGCTTGCCAAAAAAAACACCGCTTTGTTCAGGCATTTTCTACTAATGAGAATAGTTCATAAAAACACCCACACCCCTACCCAGGAGAGGGGAGATCATGTTGATTACTAGCAAGAATTTCTTTTCTCCTACATCCCAAGCAGCCTATTCTGGTTAGGGTTAGACCAATGAAAGTTGGGTTGAAAGGGTCCTACAAGAAAAAAATAAACAGGGGAGGAAGGAAAGCAGTAACTAGAGATAGAAAGCAGGCACAGAAGTTTAAAGAAAATGAAACAGATCCATTCAGACAGGTGGGAGTAAAGAGAAAAACAAAGTCAGCAAGAGATGTAAGAGATACCAGGCACACAGACAACCTCTTATACCACGCTGGTAAGCCATTAGATCTGAAAGGAGCAGTGTACATACAGCAATTTTAGCAGAACAAGGTTCAGGCATGAGTCAAGAAAAAGCTGCAGTGTGACTTTGAGAGCAGAAAAATTAGAGCTGACTTAAGTGGTTTTACGGATCTGTTCCATTTCAGGCCCTATTTAAATTCTTCTAAGACACTCTCAGCCTCCTGCTCACCTTTTCACCAGGAAGCTCTCCAGCTGCTGTGCTGATGGAAGCAGAAGCTTTCTTTGCCCTGGTATACAGTACATGTAGTATTCTGTAGGAGGAAAGACAGTACTGGAAACTCCCTGATGCAAATTTATGGGTCCATATGGGGTGTAACATTCTATCAGCCTGTGAATTTTATAAACCACCCTAAGGCCCGAAATTAATCCTTCAATTATGGGCCATTGCCTACTGTGCTTTGCAAGCATTATGTGAAATAGCTTATAACTAATTTTTCAAAGTCAGCAGATTATTATTTACCCATACGTTAACAATCAGTTTGAAGAGGCAGAAACTGTGTCAGCTACTCCATGAAAAACATACACCTACTCAAAAGTCTTCATTAGCAACATCTACATTGGCTTTTCCTTTTAAAATTATATTAACAATTTTATATTATATATTCACTGTCTATATATAAATACTTTTATAACATGTTATATAGCTATAGAAATTTATATTACAGTATAATAAATATAAAATTACATAAAATAATTCCTATCATCCTATCTAATAAAAGAGAAACACGGTAATTAGCGTACGACCACTACCCTTCCCATTGGCTAATCAGGGCGATATGCAAATTAACTGCCAGCCAAGATGGCGGCCAGCTGCCAGGCAGCTTAAAGCAAACATGAGGCTTGCTTGCTTCAGAGACAGAGAACTCCAACGTTCCCCGCCTGCTGCTGCCAGCCTCTAAGCTGCAACTCTAAGCAACTATGTTACAAATATAGAGGCTAAACAAAACCCCAGAAACCTGCTTTAGTCGGCCGTGCTTCAACCAGCAGGATCGCAACATTGTTTCAAATACAGAAGGTAAACAAAGGCCAGAAACCTGCTTTCAGCAGCAGAGGCCTAAGAGTTGGAGCCAAGCCTCAAAGATAAAGCTGGCCCAGAATTAAAAAAAAGAAAAGAAAAAAAGGAGCGGTTGGGAGGTTCAGTCACCCTCCAGCCTGAAAACAGCCCTCAACCCCTCACCCAGACTGGCCAGGCACCCCAGTGGGGACCCCCACCCTGAAGGGTGTGTGACCAGCTGCAAACAGCCATCATCCCCTCATCCAGGCTGGCCAGGCACCCCAGTGGGGACCCCCACCCTGATCCAGGACACCCTTCAGGGCAAACCAGCCGGCCCCCACCTGTGCACCAGGCCTCTATCCTATATAGTAAAAGGTAATATGCCTCCCAGCACCAGGATCAGTGGAGCCATGAGGCCTCCCAGCACCAGGATCAGCGTGACAGGGGGCAGCACCCAAACCCCCTGATCGCCCTGCAGCTCTGTGTGTGACAGGGGGTGGGGCCACAACCTCCCTATCCGCCCTGCTCTGTTCGTGACAGTGGAAGGCGCCCCATCCCCCTGATCAGCCCTGCTCTGTGCCTGATAGGGGAGAGCTCCCCAACCCCCTGATCGGCCCTGCTCTGTGTGTGACAGGGTGTGGCAACCCAACCCAACCTCCCACGGGCCCTGCTCTGTGTGTGACGGGGTAGAGCCATAACCTCCCCATCGGCCCTGCCCTGAGTGTGACAGGGTGTGGCACCCCAACCCCCTGATCCGCCCTGCTCTGTCTGTGACAGGGGGCGGTGCCCCAACTCCCCTATCGGCCCTACTCTGTGAGTGACAGGGGGGAGCTCCCCAACCCCCTGATCGACCCTGCTTTGTGCGTGACAGGGTACGGAGCCCCAACCCCTGTTAGGCCCTGCTCTGTGCATGACAGGGGGCAGCGCCCCAACCCCCTGATTGGCCCTGCTCTGTGCATGACAGGGGTTGGCGCCGCAACCTCCCCATCGACCCTGCCTTGAGTGTGACAGGGGGCGGTGCCCCAATCCCCCAATCGGCCCTACCCTGAGCATGACTGAGGATGGCATTGCAACCTTCCGATCCGCCCTGCTCTGTGCATGACAGGGGGCAGCGCCCCAACTCCCCAATCGGACCTGCTCTGAGCCCGATCTGGGGCTGCACCTAGGGATTGGGCCTGCCCTCTGCCTCCCGGGAGCAGGCCTAAGCCAGCAGGTCGTTATCTCCTGAGGGGTCCCAGACTGCGAGAGGGCACAGGCCGGGCTGAGGGACCCCTCTCTCCCCGCTGAGTGCACAAATTTTTGTGCACCGGGCCTCTAGTAAATATTATAATTGATATAAAATAATTTTAAATTATATATAAAATATGCATATAATAAATGTTATATAGTATAAAATTATATGAATATAACTTTATAGTATGTACAATTTTGTGTTATATACGTAAGTTTTTAATGCAAAGCCAATATAGATGCTGCTAATCTGTGGGAATGTGCTTTTTAGTAACCTACCATTACAATAGTTCATTGAAAAATAATTATTTTAAAGAAATTTTTTAAAGCCCCACCTGAGGATATGTTTTTCATTGCTTTTAGAGAAAGTGAGAGAGGGAGAGAGAGAGAGAGAGACATTCATATGAGACAGAAACATTGATCAGTTGCCTCCAGTACACGCCCTGCCCAGAAATCAAATCTGCCACCTTTTGGTGTACAGGATGTTGCTCCAACCCACTGAGCTACACCTGCTATGGCTCACTTTTTTTATAACTTATTTGCATTCATCTTACAAACACAATTATGGAGGCTACTATGCAATAGGCATATATACAGCATAGTGCCTATTGCATAGTAGTTCAATTTGAGACAACTAGTTTCTTTACAGTATGATAAATGCCTTGGTAGATATGTACTCAGATGCCAAGAGAGGGATGTCTGGAAATACTTTTCCAAAGGTGGTTTAAGCAGAAGCTGAGTTTTGAAGGATAAGAAAGAGCTAGTTGCCCTGACTGGTTTGGCTCAGTGGATAGAGCGTCGGCTGCAGACTCAAGGGTCCCAGGTTCGATTCTGGTCAAGGGCATGTGCCTTGGTTGCGGGCACATCCCCAGTGGGGGGTGTGCAGGAGGTGGCTGATGGATGTTTCTCTCTCATCAATGTTTCTAGCTCTCTATCCCTCTCCCTTCCTTTCTGTAAAAAAAATCAATAAAATATTTTTTTAAAAAAAGAAAGAGCTAGTTGATGAGAAGATGAGAGGAAGCAAAAAGGGTATTTGTGCAGAGGGTAGAGGGAACTGTGTATTGCTAAGCCACTAGAGCAGTGATGGGGAACCTATGACATGCCAACTCATTTTTTTGGTTGATTTTTCTTTGTTAAATGGCATTTAAATATATAAAATAAATATCAAAAATATAAATCTTTGTTTTACTATGGTTGCAAATATCAAAAAATTTCTATATGTGACATGGCACCAGAGTTAAGTTAGGGTTTTTCAAAATGCTGACACGCCGAGCTCAAAAGGTTCGCCATCACTGCACTAGAGCATGGCTCTGCCTGATGCGTTTATACCCAGGGCTCAGAGTAGACACTGAAGAATGACTGCCAATGAGACTAGAGGCAAGGTTCATATCATTAAAGACCTTGCATGCTAAGCTGGCAGTCATAGGAAGATTTTTTTTTTTTTGCAAGCCAGCCAGGAGAGTCATGAGAAGATTTCAAGCACTGACAGTGCATGAGAGATGGTAGGGGAAGAAAAGGATGAGTTTAAGGAGAAGACAATATTGGAGACTTTACAGCACCCATGAAAGAAGGGGTAAAAGACAGTGGAAAGAAAGAGGTGAAATGACTCAAGCTTTTTAGGAGGGAGAATCTAAGGTTTTAGGACTGCTTGGATATGACAAACTAGTGAGAAGAAGAAATCTAGAACATCTCTCAGAATTCAGGCTAAGATTATAGGGTGAATAGTCATGTTATTCATACAGGGCTATTGGAAGATGAACAAGTTGTCATTGTTGATTATTTTCATTTTGGAAGGATGTGAAGATAAAAACATTCCACTAGGAATGTTTTGAGAAACTATGACTCTAGACCTCAACAGCAAGGTCTAAACTGGAAATTCAAAAACTGGACATAACTAGCATTTGAGTGATTATGAAGCCAATGTAATAAGGTCTTCGAGGAAAAGTGAGTATAGGACAGAATCTTGTAGTGTACCACCATAAAGCAGGAAACAAGCACAGATGATAAAGTAGCAGCCAGAAACGCAGAAAGAAAAACATAGTCCAGTTTTTCTTTGAAATGAAATAGAGAAAAGGGCTCAAGAAGACAGGGGCTTAGAGTGGCATATGCTACACTGAAATCAAGAAGGATAAAAAAAGCAGAAAAAGTGAGTATTGTTTTAGCAATGTATTTCAGTGTGTTGAAAAAAGTTAAGTTTCAATTAATAGACACATATTAATGTGGCACTTTAGTATTGAAAATCATCACTGGACTTTTTTTAAAAAATATATATATTTTATTGATTTTTTACAGAGAAGAAGGGAGAGAGATAGAGAGCCAGAAACATCGATGAGAGAGAAACATCGATCAGCTGCCTCCTGCACATCTCCCACTGGGGATGTGCCCGCAACCCAGGTACATGCCCTTGACCGGAATCGAACCTGGGACCTCTCAGTCCGCAGGCCAACGCTCTATCCACAGAGCCAAACCGGTTTCGGCTCTGGACTTTAATTCAATATATATATTCAACTCTCAAAAATAGGATTGCTTTAAACAATTCCTTTTACATGGAGTCACAGGTTGGGTTCTCTAGCAGCAGATGCTGAGAAATGCCAAGCTAGAATCTGGGGTGTAAGATGTTTAAGAGAGATCAACACTGAAAGGAAGGAGAGGGAGAAAGAATGTGTTCTATAGCGAGACTTGCCCCTGAGAATGTCTCATTCCAGCTGATATGCCTGGGCCTTTGTACCTCCACCTCACTCAGTCACTCATGTGGACTACCCCCAGCAGGGCATTGAGTCAGGAGGTAGTTTCTATAGCTGAGTCAGATTCTGAAGGAGCAAGCAGCTGAAGTGCTCTCTCATAGCTTGGCAACAAGCCCTTCTTTGAAAGGGGTCTGGGCAGCACACATTCATTCGAACCGCATGTGGCTTGCAGTGTCTTTGGCCAAACATGTGAAGCAGAGCCTCATACAGCTATGATTACAGGTAGTTAAAGGAGCCAACTATTGGTTCTTTACCCCATATCACTATTATAAAGCTATTTCTCTGTCAATACAAACATGAAACAATTTTTGAAGGTAAAAAGATTAAATTATGGAACTACACTGTGGTTAGGTAAGAGTAAAAACCTGCACTATACAAAAATATCATAATCATATTTGCTTTTAGAATTAAGTCCTAGACATATTTTACATCTGAAAAAGTAGAAAATAAATGAAATATAAGACAATAACGCAGTTAAGCTGTTCCAATAATATCTGAAACAAAGTATAGGTTACATAGGTTGACAGGAACAAGAATTAATAAAAGCTTTTTCAAAAAGTGCTCCGTAATTGGACAGCCCTGGGGAAATAGAATGAGGCGATCATATTTGGTTATATAGTGCATTTATAACATTTGACATCTCCTCTTTTGCAAAATAAATTTCCTCTGTGCCAGCTGTAATTAGGTGCTGAGATAAAGCTGCCTTAATATTCTGCATATTTGATCAGGGCTGCCAGCAGCTGTCAGTTCACTGGCTCTGTTCTCATGTACAATGAAAACATCGAAGACATCTGTGGCTTGCCCTAAAATTAGTGCCAGAATTAGCCTTCTCTCCTTTATTGTGCAACCATCTTGGCTGTTTGCATAAGTAACAAGGGAACCTCCAGATATGGTTGCTGTATCTGTGAAGGAAAACTTTGAAAAGTAGCCAAATTGTCCTAGTGCCCAGCATAACGCTTCAGTGCATGGGGTTTGAAGTCACACAGACCTGGGATTCAGACTTCAGTTTTTACTATTTACTTGTGACTTAGGGCAAGTAATTTACACTCTCTCAGCCACAATGTCTTTTTTGGTAAAATGGGAATGATAATAAGGCCTAATTCATAGGATTGCTATAAAGAACAATAAAGAAAACCTATGTAAAGCACTTAGTGTATGCTCAGGGCTTAGTAAGCACTCACTAAGTGTTAGGAATCTTAATTCTTTTATCTAGTGCCCTTCCTAAGAAATAATAACTGCAGTGGCTACAGTGGTTCTCAACCTGTGGTTCATGAACAATGAAAATACATCCTGCATATCAGGTATTTACATTATGATTCATAACAGTAGCAACATTACAGTTATGAAGTAGCAACGAAAATAATTTTATGGTTAGGGGTCACCATAACATGAGAAACTGGCCGAAACCGGTTTGGCTCAGTGGATAGAGCATCGGCCTGCGGACTGAAAGGTCCCAGGTTCGATTCCGGTCAAGGGCATGTACCTGGGTTGCGGGCACATCCCCAGTGGGAGATGTGCAGGAGGCAGCTGATCGATGTTTCTCTCTCATCGATGTTTCTAACTCTCTATCTCTCTCCCTTCCTCTCTGTAAAAAATCAATAAAATATATTTAAAAAAATCAATAAAATATATTTGAAAAAAAAAACAAAAACATGAGAAACTGTATTAAAGGGTTGCGGCATTAGGAAGGTTGAGAACCACTGCTTTAAAACATTCATTTTCTAGCTTCTGGTCAGGGTGGCAGAGTAGGTAAACGTGTGTGCATGCGCACGTGTGTGTGTGTGTGTATGGTGTTCCAAAAAATGTATACACACTTTAACAGCTGATAGCTCAATTGATGTTTCTTTCTTTTCAGATTTAACCCATTGGAATTAATAATGTATAATAAGTGTATACATTACTGGAATACCCTGTATATTTATGCATACACACATATATTAGGATTCTACTCTTAACTTCTAATTTTTTCTCACTAGGATTTAATAAATCCTCTGGCAGATATTGAGTACGGATTAGTGTTTGGTCTAGTTATCTTTTCTTTACTGGATAGTTTCTGCTGATTATTTCTTCTCTGCAGAAATAATTACTTACTTGAATTATAGTGGCTAATGCCATTGTAGAGAAAATCAATCAATTCCTGCTTTGGGTTGTTTTATTTTTTTCATCTGAATTTTGAACAAATTCAGACAAAGTCCTTGTCAACTGATTTCTAAGGCCATTTCTGCAAATGTCTGCCACAGTGAGCTGCTGTGGTGGGTGGTTTCTGTCCATTCACTCAGCTTTACAGCTCTTAGTGCTCTGAGGGCTCCCTGCTACTAATGCTCTGTGCTAAGATTGGGTGAGTTCTAAAGCCTGTTAGAGGTAAGAAGAGATGTACAACTTCTAGACTCAGTCCAAGCTGGAAAAGATTCTCCTGTTGGTATGTAGGCATTTCATGACACACTCTGAGGGGCACCATTGAACACATAGCATTTAACCACCTGGAATCCACAACACATCAGGCTAGCTTCCAAACATGGTATCAGAATCACCTAGAGAACTTTTTAACAAAATGCAGGCACCCTCTCACCCTAACCAACACTGTAAACCAATCATTTTCTTGACAATAATAATTTTTATATTTACCACTTAAACTTTTAATGTTATTGTAATTTAACAGCTTTAATTTTTTTCAGATTTCACTTCAATTATTCCTTCATACCTATTTTATAAAAGAAATGCAAGAGATATTTTCATTCTCCTTGACCATTTTCATGTGCTATTAGTGGGAATGTAAGCTGATGTATACATTTTATAGAACAAATGACAATAGATGTCAACTTTAAGGTGTTTTAGGCCATTTAGGCTTAGTGATTCTCAAAATCCATCCTACAAAAATACTTAAAGAAGAACATTACAGGTGTGTATTATTTAGGGTAGACTAACAAATAAAGAATAACCTTAAAATCTCGGTGGTTCAATACAATAAATGTGCAGTTTGTGCTAATATCGCAGTCCTATGCAAGGGGGCTCTGCTCACAAAGTGATCAGAGATCTATCTGGTACTCCACCATTCTCCAGGTGCTTGGAGTCCCCTCCCTTAAACTGAAAGTTGAAGGAAGAGAGATTGCATTGAGGATGGTGCAGGAGACTTTTATAGACTAGGCCTTGTAGCAAACGTCACTTGAACCCACATTCTTTTGCCAGCACTTAATCATTACACCCTATCTACTTGGAAGAGAACCAGGGAAATACAGACTAGCTGTGTGCCCTGGAGAAAAAGAAACAAGGTATGGTGCACACTGCCATAAGGAAGTGGAGGGAGATGTTCACTGCAGTGTTACTTATGAAAGCAAAGACTGGAGAAAACCTAGGTATTCATAAACATAGGTTTGGTACCTTAGCTGTTTTGACTCAGTGGATAGAGCATCGGCCCGTGGACTGTCGGGTCCTGGGTTTGATTTCAGTCAAGGGCGTATACTTCAGTTGCAGGCTCGACCCTCAGAATGAGAAGGCAACCAGTCGATGTGTGTTTCACACATCAATGTTTCTTTCTCTCTGTCTCTCCCCCTCCCTCCTATTCTCTCTAATAATCAATGGAAAAATATCCTCGGGTGATAATTAGCAACAAACATGGGTGTGGTCAGTCCATATTATAAATATTAAGACTGTGATTAAAAAGAAAGGGGTAACTATGTGTGTACTAATGTAGAATGCCCAAAACATAATCATGGGTGAAAAAAAGGCAGTTGTATGATGGTAAGCCTGGTGTGGTTCAATTTTTATTACTTATAATATAACTGGAATGTAAATAGTCTAGCCTTGGGATAGGGCAGTGATGGCGAACCTTTTGAGCTCGGCGTGGCAGCATTTTGAAAAACCCTAACTTAACTCTAGTGCCGTGTCACATATAGAAATTTTTTGATATTTGCAACCATAGTAAAACAAAGACTTATATTTTTGATATTTATTTTATATATTTAAATACCATTTAACAAAGAAAAATCAACCAAAAAAATGAGTTCACATGTCACCTCTGACATGCGTGTCATAGGTTCGGCATCACTGGGATAGGGTCTACTTAAAAAAAAATTAGCCCTGTTCACATAATGAAATGCTATGCAGTAAAAAGAATAAACAGCTCTATATATATACTAGTATAAAAATATCCCCACCAAGGGTCATTAAGAGAGAAATTCAAGACACTGATCAGTGGATAAAAAATGCTAACTTTTATGTAAAATGAAAAATATGTGTATTCACATATATTTGTACGCACAAAGAAGATAAAAACCCAGATAATGTTTTAGGGGAGGAAAACTCAGTGGGTGGGAAACAGGGAAACAAAACCTGGGTTAGGACAGGCACATATTTTGTAATGATTAACGTTTTGTACCTTTTAAAATTTAAATTGACTAGGCAAAGTATATTTTTTAAACTCCAGTCCTGTAAAAGGAGAGGTCAGGCAATTAGAAGAAGAAGGGGTAAATCAAAATCTTTGTTGTAGACATGTTGACTTTGAGATTAGACAACCAAAGGGTGATGTCATGGAGCCGTTGGTCATACAAGTATGGATCTCAGGAGAGAAGTCTGAGCTAGAAATATAAATGTGGGAGTTTTCAGCATACAGATGATGTTTAAACTCAAGAGAATGGATAATATCACCTAGGGAGAGTGTAAATAAAGGAAAGAAAAGAGGAAATGACCAAGCTCAAGTTATTGCAAAATAATGCAAGATCATGTCCAAATTTTGAAAATTGCCCAAAAGCACAAATAAGAAATAAAAATCATCTATAATCCTACTTTCTAGACATGAAATCTATTATCATTTTGTTATGTTTCCTTCCAGTCCTTTTTTCTCTGCATCTAAGAATATGTCATTATGAACCTCCTTGAATAAAAATCATAGTACATATTTGGAGATGAAACACAATCTTTACTGGAGTGTCTTGCAGACCATTAAAAGAGCATTCAATTTATATTCTGTAGAACATTTGTTTAAAATCCCTTTTTCCTACCTCTCCATCTTTCTCCCTGTCTCTCTCTGTGTCTCTCTCAGCTCTCTCTCTCTCTCTCTCTCTCTCTCTCTCTCTCTCTCTCACACACACACACACACACACACACACACACACACACACACACAACAGCAGCAGCAACAATATAGTGACAGAACTCAAGAGTCCACTGCTTTCCTGAATACCCCAACCCTTCTTTTCCTTTGTATTCAGGGCTCTGGCAGTTTTTTCCATCCCTCCTCCTGCCTCCTAAAATGTATATATATTCATAAACATGCTGCACTGGAGATCTTCCATTGCCCTTCCAATCCCCTTCCCTAGCCTGTTCTGTGGCCTGGGAGGCTGACCTAAAAAGATGGTATCACCAGTCGCCTTTGCCTTCTGGCTTCCTGTTGTGTCTGCCGATGCAGACCCTTGGCAGGAAGTTAGAAGAGAGGAGGGTGAGGTCAAGTTATTTTTTGCCTTGAATCCTCCATGCTGAGTTGTCAGCACGGGTTCCAGCAGTTGTCCCCACTCCTTGCCACATGAGGTCTAGGGAAGGTAACAGCCCCCAGTTGTCATTAACCCAGGGATACTTCTGCATCTCTTGTTAGTGGCTTTAAACCTTGCTCACCCCTTCGTAAACAGTTCCTTAATTAAGCACTTCTCAATGACCCAGCATGAGTGTGCCATCTGTTTCCTGCCAGGACCCTGACTGACACAAACAACTCAAGCTCCTTTAAGTTCTCTTTTAACTCTTTTAATTTTCTTCATCTCCACAACCAAAGCCTGAGTTCTGAGTAGGCAATGACTCTTTGTTCATGATGGGGAGATTGAGGAATGTATAGAGAACGTTGTGACTATTTCATGATAGTTTACACCACATGAGACATTAGTATAGATAATATGAATACATTTTTATGTGCACGAAGAAAATCTGTAAAGAGTGGTTAACCCTAGGGAGTCAGGGATTGGGTAGAAAGGGGAAGGCAGGCTTTCACATTTTTTCTTTATGCATATTCTTTTTGATTTTGACTTTAATAGGCACGTACAACTTCTAAAAAACATTTATATATTTAATTGTAAGGAACACAAAACAGATTCTGAATCAATGGACCTGGAGTGGGGTTCTGGGGTAAGAACCAATGATGAAGCAATGCACTGAAGCAACCACTCTTGCAGAGCCACTGTGTGCGTTTTTCCACTCTTGGGTCCTGGGTGATGGGGGCTGACATCCAGCCTACAATCTACTCACCAACCTGACATTGAGCCCTATGTCCCTGAAAGAAGGGGTAGCTTTTATTAATATGCACCTAAGTACCTTAAGACTGGTGCAGCCCACTTCTGTTTGCCTGGATCGGTGCTGATTTTCTGCCATTTGTAACTTTTGGCTGTTGTCTTCACTGCTTCTACTAGGACAGAAACTTGAACTTGAGGCTTGAATTAGAGCTATGTTCTTGATACCTGAATCTTGCCTAACCTTTTTCCTGACTCTACTCCCAAATCCTACTTAGACTAACGCTGCTCAAATCCCTAAGCCCTTAGCCTTGTTCTAGGATTCTCTACTAGAATAGATTTTTGCCCCCCAATTTTCCTGTCTGGCTCATTCCATTGTCCCCTGAGCCTCAGTTTAGAAACTACAATAATTCTCTTCTCAAACACCTTCTCTCCAGTGTTTAAATAGCTGTTTAAAAATCTGAATTTAACTTGATTTTCAATCCCTATTCATATTTGGCCTTTTTTTTTTTTTCTTGAGCAGCTTCCATTTGGAGATACATGGAGTATTTTCATATTTTCCTTGCTGTAATGGTCATGACATAATGTCACTAAATCATCTCTGCCATTTCTAGAATAGTTTCATCTAAAAAAAAAAAAATAGAATACTCTCATCTGCCCCAACCCTGATTCAGCAACCTAACTTTTTAATAAGCCATTTTATTTTGAGCTGTTATAATTTCAAAGTAGTCATTGAAAATTGAATATATATTTTTCAAAAATAAGGAAGTATCCTTATGTCTCTTTACTATAAAATATTTTTAGAAATGATAAATACTACCTATGCATGTGGCTGTCTCCTAATTTGTGAAGGTTTCTGAGGAGAGCTGAGGTTTACAGTAGTTCTCTGGCACAGTTCCATTTGACTGTCCCTAAAACAAAGGGGGGGGGGCAGGAACCAATCATATCTCATCTGTGATTCACCTGCAAAACTTGCCTCACCTCTTCTGGAAGCTCGACATCAAATAACAAACTAAGGCTCCATTCAACTTTGGTTCAGTAGACTCATATTCCATTATCTCTACCTCCTACATAGGAGCAAGATTGAGTTACTCATTAATTTTTAAGGGGATTTCCTAAGAGACACCAGGAAAGATTTGCTAGTGATGGGGGCTGACAACTATGGAAGTACTAACAAGGGAAGCCATAAAATCTCTTCCCTGGGAGTCTTTATGAAAAGCAAAATCAAATGGGTGTTGTTGAGAAGCAGTATTAGGAGGAGGTGGGAAACTTGAAAGAGGTGAGGTGTCATCTGATTCTATGATTTTGTAGTAACAGATGGACTACTAATTAAAAACAAGAAGCAGCAATCAATTAATAGAGTTGGTGGTTCCTGCATTCCCTGGGTCCTTTAACCACAGATTTATGCTAACTACATTCTCACCTTCTTCAAGCTTAATAAAATTTCCACCTGAGTTGCAGTGCAGTGTTCACTATTACACAAATAGGAACTGCTCTTTAATATCTGATAGTAACCTATTTCCCTCCTCCCATGTACTTTCGATCTCTGGTAGCACACAAAGATTTTTGATGTGGGTAGAATGTAGGATGTAGCTCTTTATTACACAAGTTATTACTCTTTATTACCCTCTGCTCAACCTCTAACCCTCTTGTATAGGAAAGTACAAGGCATGAATATAGCTTGCCCACGTCTCTTATTATTTCAAAACAGAATTCAGCTTGACACAAACAGTTTCCGTAATTGACCTCTCCATACAATTTACTGTATTAATCACATGCTAGTAATTACATCACTGGATGGCAATCAAATTGTTGCCATCCAGTAGACATAGCAGCAATCTTTATCTTTACCTGTGAAATCAAATATTTTTTCACTTACATGTTTTATAGGTTTACCATCATTACTATGTACAAATGCCCATACAGGGCCATATATCTGGGTTTTTTTAAGGAAATTTGTTGTTATAGGAAAGATGATTTTAAACTATTTAAGTGAAAATGTTATATAAGGCAAAATATGTATATGCTTTGAAAAAAAATCAGAGTATAAGTAAAAATGTTTTATAATAGTTGAATTTCAAAAGCCAGGTAACTGCTGGAGAAGAATCAGGTGAAGCCTCAAGTACTGTGGACCAGAGACATCTGTGCCCCTCTCTCTCCAGAGCCCTTAACCAGAACTCCTTCCAGTGTCACGACAGTGATGTGTGGTGATATTTATTTGTTGTACACTGAGATTTTTGAATTTTTAAATTCACAGTAACCAAATAACATTTCATTACTGAGCATTAGTATATGCCAAACACTGTTCTAAGTGCTTTCCTTGTTTTAGCTCATTTAAGACTCATAACAACCCCATGAAATACCACTAGTGTTTTTTAAATATATTTTTATTGATTTCAGGGAGGAAGGGAGAGGGAGAGAGAGATAGAAACATCAAATGATGAGAGAGGATCACTGATCAGCTGCCTCCTGCATGCCCCACTGGGGATCGAGCCCAAAACCCAGACATGTGCCCTGACCAGAAATCAAACCATGACCTCCTGGTTCATAGGTTGACACGCAACTGAGTCACAATGGCCAGGAGAAATACCCCTAATATTATCTCCATATTACAATGAGGAAAGAGGATCAGAGAGATGAGTAACTTCAAAGGCACAAGAAAGGGAGTAGTGAAGTCAGGATTTGCACCATCCAAGGTCCAGGTAAGCTTTTATTATCTGAGGGGGCTTTTGTATACAGAAAAGCATATTTACAATTGCCTACATTTTGGTTCATATTCATTATATTAAAATATAAATTTTAAAATGCTTTTCTTTATAAATTTTATATCAGATAAGAGCAATCACTGTACTTCTTTGATTAATGCTGAAATATCTCTTAAATTAATAGCTCAAACGCATATATATATATATTCTGCATTAAGTTTTTCCCCCAAGAACAATGGAAATAACTTAATTTCTTTGTAGTGTAGCTTTTCCCAAAATAAAGGCACTATCTGTTACTTTCAGAGATAAGTTTAAGCCTCATTCCTTAGAAAGTAAAAAATGCCCACAACTATGAAATGGCAAATCTTTACAGCTGCCACACCTATTAAGTTTTCTCCCCAAACTACCATTTTAAACACCCCATTATACCACAACATGCTCTTGCCTAAATTTGAAACCTTTTGAAATTAAGCTTGCCCTAACCGGCTTGGCTCAGTGGATAGAGCATCGGCCTGCGGACTGAAGAGTCCCAGGTTCGATTCTGGTCAAGGGCATGTACCTTGGTTGCAAGCACATCCCCAGTAGGGGGTGTACAGGAGGCAACTGATTGATGTTTCTCTCTCATCGATGTTTCTAACTCTCTATCCCTCTCCCTTCCTCTCTGTAAAAAATTAATAAAATATATTTTTTTTAAAATTAAGATCGATTTAAGAGGAGGTAAATGCAGGATGTTATTATCTATCTTTGATGACATAAAGAGTTGATACTGCCCAGCTGGTGTGGCTCAGTGGTTAAGTGTCAACTTATGAACCAGGTAGACACGGTTCGATTCTTGGTCAGGGCACAGGCCTGGGTTGGGGACTTGATCCCCATAGTGGGGTATGCAGGAAACAGAGCAGCCAATCAATGATTCTCTATCATCATTGATGTTTCAATCTCTCTCTCCATCTCCCTTCCTCTCTGAAATCAATAAAAATACATTAAATTTTTTAAAAAATAGTTGATACCCATGCCCAGGCTTTATACCAAAGGACATCTTCAAGGTGGAAGTCTTGAAATATGAAACTATTTCCAACTCACCAATAATACCCACAAACTTTTCCCCATTAAGTAGGCGAAACATTTCCAGAGTGAAGGCTCTAGTTCACTGCCTCCTTGACACCGCCACTGCCTAGGCCCCTGGGCATTTTCTTAGTGAATGGCACTATGGTGGCCACAAATGGAGTTGTCTGCCTAGATCCTCTTCTCTGGAAATTGATCTCTAGCCTTGGATTGTTTCCCAGAAGCCAAGTCTGTGTTATATAACCCTGCAGCCCTGGCAACAGTTTCTTGGACTGGGGGCACTGATTCCAAGTGGGTCAGCTTGACTCTCTTAGAATTAGGAGAGAAAGAGAATGTCTCTTCATGTAGCTGAACCTGAAATATGCAAATTTGGAGGCTGTGGGTCAGCCATGAATTGTCTATCCCCTGTAGGTTGGCAGAAAAGGAAGCCCATCTACACAAAGACAAGTGAAACTTATGTTCAGAGAAGAGAGATGCTTCCTGCATTCCTTCAACAGTTACATTCCTGGCTTTGGGTTCTGTGGGTCGCCCCTGGAAGCCTTACAATAAATTGTTTTGGGGGGCTTAAGTTAACTCATAAGAGTTTTTGCTACTTGCAACTGTTCTACCTGGAAGGGCACCACTAGTGATGATGCACTTGCTTGCCTTGACTCCACTCTCTCCTTTACACCCCAACCCAAACAGTCAAGAAGTTCAATCCATTTTAACTTTTTATATCTATTCAGTCTACTGCTCCTCTCTATCATCACTTACACATCTTAATTCAAGGTGCAAAACTTGAAGTCATATAGACCTAAGTTCAAGTCCCAGCCCTGCCATCTACTAACTGTGTGACATTAAGTTACTGAACCTTCCTAAAATGGGGATTACTAGTAGTATTTACCTCATTCCATAGCTGTAAGGATTGAACAATAGTGCATATAACAAAATGGGGCTGGGGATCGAAACTGCAACCCAGGTACAGTACATGCCCTTGACTGGAATCAAACCCACGACACTTTGGGTGCACAGGCTGGCGCTCTAACCACTGAGAAACACCAGCCAGGGCTCCATGTTTATTTTAATGACTAAAATAATGTACATACAAAAGGACTTTTGCTTTATTACACTATATCTAAAGTCAATTCCATTTAATTCAGGTCTTCAAAAGGTAGGAAAATATTTATATTTATTAGAGGCCCGGTGCACAAAATTTATGCAAGGGGAGGTCCCCTCAGCTAAGCCTGCACCCTCTCCAATCCAGGACCCCTCGGGGGATCAGGCCTAAACTGGCAGTCAGACATCCCTCTCACAATCCTGGACTGCAGGCTCCTAATCACTCACCTGCCAGCCTGCCTGTCTGGTCGCCCCTAACTGCCCTCCCCCCGCCAGCCTAATCGCCCCTCACTGCCTCTGCATGCCAGCCTGATCACTCCTCACTGCCCCCCCTGCCAGCCTGGTTGCCCCTAACTGCCCCCCACTGCCAGCCAGGTCATCCCCAACTGTCCCCTCCCTGCCGGCCTGGTTGCTCCTAACTGCCCCCCCACCAGCCTGGCCACCCCTTACTGCCCCCCCTGCCACCCTGGTTGCCCCCAATGGCCCCACCTGCTGGCCTTGTCACCCCCAACTGTTCCCCCTGCCAGCCTTGTTGCCCCATGCAGCCTGCTGTTTAGTCGTTGGTCGTCCCTCATTAAACCCTGCCGGCCTGGTTGCCCCACGCAGCCTGTTTGTTCAGTCGTTTGGTCCTCCCTCACTAACCCTCCTACCGGCTTGGTCATAGGCAGCCTTCTTGTGAGGTTGTGAGGGTAAATTTGCATATTACCTCTTTATTATATAGGATATTTATAATGGACGTGATGTATCAGGTACTCTAGCTTTTTACATACATGTTTTATTTAATTTTGATGTTCTGAAAGTTATAAAAATGAGTTACACTGTAAGAAAATATTTTATCTTAAATGCAAATTCAGATGATAAAAATATTGAAAAATGTGCTGAATGTTAACAGATAAGCATCATGTTTAATAACTAAATTTAATTTGCTTCAATCCAAGAAGAAATAAAGTTAATCTCATTCTTTAAAAACTTGACTAGTAGGCAAGTCACTTGGCCTAAATAAAGAGAATATAATTTTTCCTACATAGTGTTTTATGTTGAGTCCTGAGAATGCCTCTGCAACCATTTGTGTCTTATCTAACCAAAAAAAAAAGTTTGAGAGTGCAATTTTATTGTAGTAGTAAAATAAAGACTCAGGAATATTTTAAAATAGAAAAATATCTTTAGTTGAGCATGTTGATTATATTGCTACTACTGGTATTTCCTAATCCTATTTCCCCCATCCATATGCTTCTTCAGTGTACATTTTCTGTTAAAATTGAGGGTCAAAGAAAATCACACTTCTGGTTCCTTCTGATAGTGTGAACCCAAAATAGCAGCCAAAGAAGTCAAACATCTGTGAAGGCTTAGTCATAGCATTTACTCACTAGTGATACCTCCTGAAGTGCCATTATTTTTATTCTCAGAAAAAAAATTTACATGCTTCTTTAGCATCTTGGCCAACAACCTCTAACAACCAAAGCAATCTTCCAGGCAAACAATGTGTGCAGAAAAATAACCCCCTCCTCAAAATTTGAAGTGGGAGATAATGCATACATCCAAAGGATATGGAAATACATTAGTATAGGCATCAATCAATAAAAAAATGGGATATAAAAATCAGATTTTCAAATTCAAAATATTTTACAGTAGTATTTTAAGGCAAAAACCTGCTTTCACTGAATATAATCATATGTAGTAATGTAAATGGTGTTTTCATGAGGTAAATGTCACTAGTTAAGTGTGACATATTAATATTTAAATTAACAATCCACTGTTGTGAAAAAGTTCTTTCTTAAAACAGTTTTGTTGATTGTCCTAAAACATTGAGGTAAAGCACTGACTGTCCCATCACAGTTTCCAGCAATATCACAATGCCCATGATATCCATTCATTCATCCACCATTAAACAATATGGTAAGCCAGGTGGCTTAGTTGGCTGGAGCATCAACTTGTACACCAAAAGGTATGGGGTCAATCCCCAGTCAGGGTGCATACAGGAGGCAACCGATCAATGTTTCTCTTTCATATCGATGCTTTTCTCTTTCTCTTCCTTCCTCTCTCTCTCTAAAAAATCAATAAAAACATATCTGTGGGTAAGGATTAAAAAAATTTTTAATAAGAAAAAAAAACATTACAGTATTCTGAGAAGGGTCCATAGACTTCATCAGAGTGTCAAAAGGGCTGGACACAAAAAAATGTTAAGAACCCATGGATAAAAGAATGTATTATTCTGGCCTATTTATATTTATTCAACTAACAAATATTTATTAGAACTTACTTTGTTCCATGAACAAAGTCCTAATCAAAAATATTTTGAATGAATTTTGGGGAATGCGTTTAATAAGGAAACATAGAACATAGTAAAGTATTAATTTAAACCACAATATAAATGGGACGAAAATAATGATACAAGGAAAGCCATAAATTTAGGGACAAATCCATTTGAAGGATTTCTTAGCACTATGTAATTTGTTACTGCTAAGCTCTGACTACTATATAATCAAGCTGACAAATGACTAATACTGGGCAGGTCCAAACAAGTAAATTCTAGTTCTGTTTAGGATTCTGTCTCCCCATCTTTGCACAGTCTTACAAGTTAATGGTCCTACCTCCCTTTGGGTTGTCTGTCCCTCTGTTCGTCTGAAAAACTTTATAATTTTTCTCTTCTAAACTACAAACACTGCATGGAGTAATTACCCAGAAGCTTAGAGCACATTTACTTTGTTTATGGGGCATTTAAAATATTATATTCACGAGGGTAGAAAACACACAGATTTTAGAAAATGATAATAATATATCTGAAAAGAAAGATAGAAAAATGTAAATCTGCCAAAATTCATAGAACTCAGTTTTAGGAGTTGACCACTGATTATTTAAAAGAAATAGAATCATAATTATAATGGAAAGTAAACATTGGTATTAATGAGTTTGAATCGAGATTATATCAAAATTTGAACTTCAAAGCAGAAACCAAGTGAATGAATGACAAGTCTGAAGATGAAAGCTAACCCTTGATGGAAAGAGCTAACGGCATAACAGTGGTTCTCAACCTTCTGGCCCTTTAAATACAGTTCCTCATGTTGTGCCCCAACCATACAATTATTTTCGTTGCTACTTCATAACTGTAATGTTGCTACTGTTATGAATCTTAATGTAAATATCTGATATGCAGGATGGTCTTAGGCGACCCCTGTGAAAGGGTTGTTCGACCACCAACGGGGTCACGACCCACAGGTTGAGAACCTCTGGCATAATACCTAGTCCTAGCAATGTGAAAAGGCATGAAGCCCAGAAACATAGTAGCAACAGAAAAAAAGGAACAAGCCAACTCAACAGACAGTGGAGGAGGTTGGCATATGCTTCCTCCTCCCTCAGCCCACACAAAGGCAGGAATGAGCAGAGAACACCAGTGCAGCTGAGATCATGTTTTCCTGGTTCTTAATGTTATCTTAATGTGGTCTAAAAGATGGTGAATGCAGTACGTGATAAGTAATAAAATTGAATGTTTACCTTTGGGGGACATTGAAGAAGTGATCTAAGAATAGTCTTCATTTTTCCTAGTACCCCCACTACACACACATAAAATGTCCTTACTAATCAGAAGTCATTCACCTAATAGTAACTCAGGTTTGAATGTCCCTTCTCTGATAGTAGGAGTCAAGGTCTTTGGAAGGTGATTAAGTCATGAAGGCAGAGTCCCTATACATGGAATTAGTGCCTTTATAAAAGAGGCCCAAGAAATCTCCATGGCCCCTTCCGCCATGTGACATTACAGCAAAAAGGCAGACATCTAAGAAGCCATCTTTCACCAGAAACCAAATTTGCCAGCACCTTTATCTTCCACTTGCCAGCCTTCAGAACTCTGAGAAATAAATTTCTGTTGTTTATAAGCTACTCAAACTCTGGCATTTTGTTATAGCAGCCCCAATAGACTAAGTTACATTTTACAGAGATAACTTCACTCTGATCATAATTTCTCTTCCTTTTAAAATCTAGATCAGGAGCATATTCTTCTACACTTTCACATTCAATAGTTTTGTTTTCTATTTTACCATAATAACAACAATTGTAATGACAGCCTTTACACCTTTGAGAGATACTTTCTTTTGTGCCAAAGTACACAAAACAAATAAGAGTAAGTAGCATCAAAAAGTGTTCAAATTTAAACATAGGCATTACACTCCCAGATGCTGATGTCAGTTGTCAGTTTTTAGCAAATCTACTACTGTTGTCATCAAAATCTTGGAAGGAGGTAGGTGTTATAAAAGCCACATGAATCCTCCTTCATGGCTAAATAAGGTAGTTAAGGCTGTAATCTATAGTTTATCTCTTCAGAAACCTTCCTCAACACTTCAGCAAAGGAAATTAAAATATTAATTAAACCCTTTCATTAGATGTAGCCATGAAGACAATGCTTTCATGCTACCCAGATAATCTATAATAATAAAAGTGTAATATGCTAATTAGACCAAACAGCCGAACGACCTTCCAGACGTCCTTCTGGGTGTCCTTCCAGACGACCTTCCGGACAAAGCCACGGAGGCAAGCCACCGCAGCTGCAAGGACGGAGCCCCTTGCACAAATTTTGTGTATTGGGCCTCTAGTGTTGTAATAAAATGAATAGAACATGAGAAATGTTACCCTATCTCACAGCAAGCTTCTAACCAGGCATGATCAATTGGTCTTATTAAGAGTGGGCACTTGACCTTAAATGGGTCTATTGGTCTCTTTCTCAGGAATTTTAAAACTGGAACTGAGAGGAACAGATCCCTAAATTAGCCCCAAGAGTCTCACCTTCCAACACTGAAGGGGGCTAACTTGTATAACTATATTAAAGAAAAACAGTATTATTTCTATGTCTAGGTCATAGAAAATGTTACAGATTTATAATGCTGCATATAAATTATACTTTAATAAAAATTTAAAATTAAAAATAAGTAGAATAATAAAATTTCAAAATAAATCACAGCCTCTGTCTTGCTCCTTTAATCACTCACTGTTTTTTGTGGGGGTTTTTAATACTCACCTGAGAATATTTTTCCATTGATTTTTAGAGAGAGTGGAAGAGAGAGGGAAAGACAGAGAGAAACATCCATGTGAGAGAAACACATTGATTGGTTGCCTCCCCCACGGGCTTGGCCAGGAAGGAGGCTGCAACCCAGGTACACGCCCTTGACTGGGATCAAGCCCAGGACCCTTCAGTCCACAGGCTCACGCTCTATCCATTGAACCAAACCGGCTATGGCTAATCACTCATTCTAGAGGAAGCCAGATAACATGTCGTGAGAACACTTAGACATCCCTATGAACATGTCCACATTGCATGGAACTGAGACCTCCTACCAACAACCAGTATTAACTTAGCAGGCAGATAAATGAGTCCCCTTGGAAGTGAATCCTTCCGCCTAGTCAAGCCTTTAGGTGACTGCAGCTCCAGCTGACATCTTGAATGTAACTTCATCAGAGATCCCTCCAGCCTCTGCCCAAGATAGAACCACTCAGCTAAGCTATCCCTAAATTCCTGTTGCTGTCCCAGGCCACTAAGAATAAAGGCTACATAATCTAGCTTTCCTTTATTAGATTCTAGTAATAGACTATGAGCAGAAATAGTGCATACAACTACCAGAACATTCCCTTTTCCTTCTTTCTCTTTTTCTAGCTGGTTAAAATGTTGGAATTAGACCAACCTTCATGGACCACAGATGACCTGGGGCATGCCAAAGGGATTAATACCTAGATGTACCTTCCAGCAATTCCTTCAATGAAGGCTGTTGGGAGTGATGTCAGTAGACAGTCCACCACTCTAAGCAACTTCAACTACAGAGAGCCACCTTGATCAAGGTCATAGCCATTCCTGGTAGCCTACATCTGATGACTGTTTTAGCCTAGCTCAAGACAATTCTGAGGGATTGGCCATGGCTATCACAGCTTGGCTATTCCTCTGCTCATTCTTCCTCAAACCAACCAGACGGGCCTTTGTGTGGCTGCTTCTCAGGCTGCAATGTTCTTTATCCACATATTCATTGAGCTAAACTCCATCTTGTCCTTCTGGTCTTTGTTCAAAACTCACTACCTCTGCCCAGCTGGCATGGTTCAGTGGTTGAGCATCAACCTATGAACCAGGAGGTCATGGTTCGATTCTCAGGGCACATGCCTGAGTTGCAGGCTCAATCCCCAGTGGGGGGCATGCAGGAGGCAGCAGATCAATTATTCTCTCTCATCATTGATGTTTCTATTTCTCTTTTCCTCTCCCTTCCTCTCTGAAATTAATAAAAATGAAAAGAAACCTCACTACCCCAATGAGCCTTGCCCTGACTATCTTACTTAATTTTGTAGACTATCTGTCCTACCAACACTCCTGATCCTCCTCATCCTGCTCTACTTATTTTGTTTTTATATTATTTCTCCCCTAGTAGAATATAAGGTCCTAATAGCATGGAAAAGGGGATCTTCGTTTTGGACACTGATGCATCCTACACACCTACAATAATGCCTGGCACATAGCAGGTCAGAAATGTTTGTTGAGTTGGTGAATAAATATATAATTTTCAAGGAGAATTTTGCAGATATTCACTGTTCAGGACCCTCAATTCCAAAAATAGTTTGTAAATAATTCTTTGGTAGCAGATTCACTGTGTATTATATAGTCTATATTTAATAAGAAAAAAATTGGTCAGATATTTTTAGGAAGTACCCTAAACCAGTCAGTCCTTTTATAGTTTATATTCATTAGCATTTTTACACACACACACCTCTAAATATCATGATGCCTTAATCAATGATTCTCTCTCATCATTGATGTTTCAATCTCTCTCTCCCTCTCCCTTCCTCTCTGAAATCAATAAAAATATATATTATAAATAAATAAATAAATAAATAAATAAATAAATAAATATCATGATGCCTTATTTTCCAGGTAAACCCTGTGATTTCTGTTTCAAAGAGATGGTCATTGAAAAGAGTGATGTTCCCCAGAATAGGAAACTTAGAAAAAGCAAACCTGAAATTCTCAAGTGTGGTGATTCAGGGCAGCTTGCTGGGTTACAGGACAGGGTATGGTTACTTCTAACAGGAACTGTCTGTTCTCAAGTACAATTCATTGCAACTGAGTTGTTGGAAACTTCGTTTTGTTTCATATTACCAGCTTCTGAAAGAGGTCAGTATTTGTGAGGTTTCAAGAAGTTTCCTCTGAAGTCAGCATTCCAATAAAACATGAACTAGATCAACTCAGCACCCATGGAGTTGGCCTGAGGACTTATTTCTGTAGCTCTGAAATCTCAGGGGGCTTTCCTCTCCTGGGCAAGTTCCCACTTTTTCACCATTTATCTTACGAGTTAGTAAAGGTTATCTAAATGTCACCATGTGATTAGAAAGGTAGTCATGAGATTATGCTTGAGCATGATTCCAACCAATGATTTTTTATTTTAAAAGTTTTTTTAAATACTTGTAAGTTTTAAGCTTTAAAAATTAAAAAAATAGATAAATTGAAAGAGTTTTATTATAAGTATGACTTTTAATCCCAGAACTACTTTAAAAGATTAATAATTAAGCTTTTGGGACTGCATCTGGGCTCTCAAAATTCTAAATGCTCTTGTTCTCTAAAAGAATTAGTTTTCTCATTTCTCTAATAAGCAATATTATAAGAGCATCTAAAATCTTGACAGTAAAGATAAAAATAAAATACTTGTAAGTAATAAAGATCATTGGACTATAAATAAAATATTTATTTTTATTTATTAACTAAGTATTAGTTATTAATAAGAGATGGTGGGAGTACAGATGATAATTGTATTACTCCTCTTGTTTTTGGTGGTATGTTGTTAACTTCAAGGGGAAAGGTACATACTCCATCACAAGTTCTTTTGTTACTCCTGAGGCAATGTTGCCTTCAATCAATCTACCCTCACTCACTCAGGCTCTGTGAAGCAAGCAGAGTTCACAATGTAATTTTAAAACATTAGACTTAATCCCTGACCAGTTTGGCTCAGTGGCTAGAGCATCGGCCTGTAGACTGAAGAGTCCCAGGTTTGATTCTGGTCAAGGGCATGTACCTTGGTTGCGGGCACATCCCCAGTAGGGGATGTGCAGAAGGCAGCTGATTGATGTTTCTCTCTCATCGGTGTTTCTCTCTATCCCTCTCCCTTCCTCTCTGTAAAAAATCAATAAAATATATTTTCCAAAAAAAACATTAGACTTAAGTTCCAAATGGAGTTTATCTTTAGGCAGCTTTTCTATCCCCTTGCAGCAAATAATAAAGATTCATTAAGGGAAAGATTGCCATCTTTAAAAATTTATTAGAATCAAGTTTTTAAAACCTCAGTGAACCTCCTTTTGATAATTTTACCAGCCTCCAACTGGTTTTCAATGAAACTGATTAGCATCATCAGAAAGCCAGTGAAGGGAAACATTGGAAGCTGTATTTTCTTTCTTGTGCTTATCTTTAGCCAAGTCTCCCTCTCAATTAGAACCTCAAGGAAGATTCTCTTGCTTCTTCTATCTACCATCTCCTGGTATCTTGATATTAATTATTTTCTTAAATTCCTTGGCATGTAATACAAACTTTACTTATCTCTTGGCCCCAGGAGGAAGTCTTTTTCATAAATAATATATAGCTCTTCGGCCTATTCATTAGAAGCATATTGCCCCTCACAAACCAGCTTCTTGAATATCCCTCAAGTGGATGTGTGTTGCACTGCCCAGATCCACCTTTATGACCAAGACACTCATTCCCATGGTTGCAGGAGTTTTGGCTACTGAGGGCTCACAACTCAATTCTCCCTCAGGGATTGCTCACCGCCAAAGGAAGCTGCCTCATCCAAGGTCCACTCCTCTTCCCCAAGGGGTGCCCATATGCACAAAGTGGCCATGTGCAAGATACAATTGTCCCCTCTTCTCAACTAAAGACAAGTCTGAAAGAACATCCTAGCTCTAAAGCTACCTATGGAATTCACAGAGGCCTTTGTTGTCCCTGCCGCACAGGTCAACTTCTCCTTCTGCCCAGTCCTGCTTCTTTACTATATCCCAAAGGTGTCGATCCCAAAGACACTTCACAGTGAATTTCCTACATGCTAATCTCTGCTTCAGAGTCTGCTTCCTAGGAAGCCTAACCTGTGAGAATTCTTTTGGTCCTATTCAAACCACCACTTTCTGTTATCATTTAATAATCTCAAATTTTGGTGGTGACTTATATAGTCATGGTAGACTAACTTCTGTAATAATTCCAAAATGTTAGTGGTTTAACACAACAAAATGTGCTTCTTACTCATTTTGTGGTGCATTGAAGTTCAATGGAGAGAGGCGCAGTTATTTAGGGATCCAGACTCCATCCAGTTTTTGGCTCAACTCTTTTCTAGGAGTCTTGTCCTGCTGCTGAGAGATAAGGAAAGAAAATAAGAAAATGCATGGAAGGTTTGATGGCTTGAAAGGGTACAGTTAATTCTACTAACATTCCATTGGCCAGAATGCAATCATATGGCCACACTAAGGGAGGCTGATGATACCTAGCAGTCTTTGCCACTCATTTATGGAATACTTGTGATTTTCAAATATTTCCTTTCCATGATAGGTGACATCTTTGTATCACCCTTCAACTTGTAAAGACTGAAAACTCTACCTCTATTAAAGATTTTAAAAAGAGTCATGATCCCACCACTTGAATAAAAGTCAATGTAGTTTTGTGTGTGTTATGTAAGCGCCTGTGAATATCTTCAACAAATAAAAGCTTTTTAAAAAAGAAAATCATAATATCATTATCAGACCTAATAAAATTGATAATTACTTACTATTTCTAATATTCAGTATGTGTACACATTCATCTGGTTGTTCTTCAACAGTCTTTTTCTGAAGGTTTTTAAATTCCTGGACAGTTACTGATAGATATGTCATAGTTGCAGCAACTGGCCATGTCAATGTTCCACCTAAAACGTCTGTGGGATCTATTTACTCCTCTTTGAACTACTCTGATTTTGTCACAGTTATAGCCAGGCCATTTTCAAAACCATAAACTAAACCTTCTTGGATTCTCTGAGGCCAGCTGGTAGTTTGCGCTTTCTTTTCAACAGATAGTCTTCATCCATTTTCTTAATAATCACCCTTTCAACCATGGTACTACCTAGTCCTTCAATTGCAACTCTTACAAATGCCACAAGGCTTGTGGCCACTCCTGCTACAGTCCTTTCAGGACTAATATGATTTACAGGAAACTGCTTCTATACTCTCAGAAAAATAAATCACTTCTCTAAAAAATTCCCCAGTTCGAAAACACGGACATGTGTTTACTCAATCGCTTGTTTCAAATAGCACCTGTGCCTTCAGGTTATAGTTTGGATGCTATATAAAACTGTGGTACATTTACACTATGGGATACTATACAGCAATAAAAAAGAAGGACCTCTTACCCTTTGAAACAGCATGGAGGGACCTGGAGAGTATTGTGCTAAGTGAAATAAGCCAGGCAGAGAAAGAAAAGTATCGCATGATCTCACTCTTATGTGGAATCTAATGAACAAAATAAACTGATGGCCCAGTCCGCATGGCTCAGTGGTTGATCTTCGACCTATGAACCAGGAAGTCACGGTTCGATTCCCGGTCAGGGCTTGATTTCTTTGCACTCTTTAAATAATTTGCAAGCAAATAGATGCTTTATACCTCAGTCACAGAAACGTAAGAGAATGAATTCTACTGGACTGGAAACTCAAAGAGTTCAGATAAAACTCCTAAGATTTTTAAAAACTGAAACATAAAAACTTGGTTTGGTCAAATCCTATTTTGAAAGAGGACCTGAAGTGAGATTTACAGTAATGTCATTTCTGGAATGTGAAATAAGTTATTTTCTCAGTTGTCTTCCCAGTGCCTGTCTGTTTTTTCCACAGAAGTTATTCCTACTTTAGGATAAAGAAAGTGTTCTTTTGACAAGTATGCCTTCATGTTTAAATGTTAAAAGTATGTTTAAATTACAGATGCAACATTAGCCTTTCAACTATTTTTTTTTAGTCTACTTGACTTGATCACTTATATTAGGCTGAGAACTCCAGGTTGTGTGCACTTAACACACATACATATCCAAACACACATACATATCCAGTTTCCCGTTTCATATTTTTAAAAGTGTCTATTTTTTCGTTATTATTACAGAGATATTAACAATGACTAGAGAAAGTAAGGCCCAAAAAGTGTGCTTCCGCCTATCAAGTCCCAACCCTGGAAACAAAAGGCACCGCGTGTTGGTTTTTGCACGGTGGTGTCAACAGTTTCCATGGTCCTGGTCCGCCCGGCCTTCCAGCTGGGGAGTCTTGCCCTCCACGTGCTGATGTGATCAAACTGGTCAAGTGACTCTGAAGAAAAGGCACATACCTCGGTGTCAACCTCAGTGTCTGCCCTGGGTCCTTGAGTCACAGTTATGGCTTTATGGGCCAGGGGCAAACAGTCAGGAACCCTACGGCAGAGGCAGGAGCCCAGCCATGGAGGCATCGCACGTGGAGCAGCAGAGGCTGCGCCACCACGGGGTTTTTTTGCGAGTGTCCAGGAGTATAAAGCCCGGCCAGGAAGAAGCGGGTCCTCCCTCCGACTGAGGGTGGGCGACCCCTCAAAGGTGTTTCTTCCCTTCGTCCATCACTGGGTGGGAAACCTGGCTCAGCTACGGGGCTGGTCGCCTCTAAGAGCCAACAGAGCGACGCGAGGATGAAACTGCGCCCGTGAGGTCAACTGGTCGGCCCCTACGCCCCGACATTCGTATCCCTTAGCCCCTGCTCCACTGGGAGAGCCCTGGAACCACAGGCCCTGACCCACTCCCGCAAGAGCGCCAAGGCCTGGAGGCCGCAGAGCGGGGAAGGCCGCGGCGCGCGGGCTGCCGCCCCTTCCAGACCGCGCGCTAAAATCAAATTCGACGCCGGCTCGTTGGGGGCCGGGCCGCGCGCGCTCCGCTCCCGCCTCCGCCGGCCCAGCCGCAGCCGCCGCCCGCCCGCCAGTCCCGCCGCGGCGCTGGGCGGGGCCGCCCCGAGGCAGCCGGGAAAGGCCCGCCGAGGAGGAAGAGGCGCGGAGGCGCGCTCTGCGCAGGCGCGCGGTGCCCCGCCCCCCCCCCCCCCCCCCCGCGTCGGCTTAAGGCGGGCGGCGCGGGCCCTCCCACTCTAACCCGCGCCTCCCGACGCCCCTGCCCCGGCTTCACCCCGACGTCCCGGCGTGCGCGTCTCCCCGCCGGCCCGCAGGACCGGGGCCTCCGCCTGCCCGCCCGCCCGCCCGCCCGCCCGCCGCTGCGCCTCGCGGCCCCCGCTCGCGTTCACGCTGTCGCCAGGGCCAGCGCGGCCGCGGGCAACCGCTCCCCCTCCCGCACCCACCCCGCCCCCTCCCCGCCTTTTCCGCCCTCCCGTCCCCCTCCCCCGACCCGCGGCCGCTGCTCCAGATGAGGTGATGGCAACGGCCAACTTCGGCAAGATCCAGATCGGCATTTACGTGGAGATCAAGCGGAGCGATGGTGAGCCGCGCCGCCGCCCCGGCCGGCCGGGTCCGGCAGTCGGGTGTGCGGCCGAGGGACGCGGGCGCTGGCCGCCGGCCGCCCCATTGATTGCTCCGCCGGGCTGTGGGGGCGGGAAGGCGGCGGCCGCGGCGCTTTTGTGTGTGGCGTGTGTGCTAGTGAGGTCGGCGCGGGGTGCACCGTCAGTGCCGCCGCAGTGCCGAGGGCTGGGGGCGGGGGGCTGGGCCGGGGAGGCCGGCGCGGAAGGCCCGGGTGTCGCGGGCCGAGTCTTTGGGGGCGCGGTGCCGGGTCCCGAGCCGGGGCCCCTCGCTTCTCCCGCGATCTCCATCCTCCCCGGGGACTCCAGTCCGGGGTGGGGATGGGGCTGCGGTCTCGGTGCGGGATGACCCACCCTCGCGCTTCACCCGGTTCTTCTCATTTTCCGGCCTCGTCTCCGAGGCATGGGGGTTGGGGAGGGCGCGGAGGCGAGTGATCTCAGTATTTAGGGGACCCCGTGGGGCCGGGGCCGAGAGAGGAGGCCAGCCCCGTGGGTTTGAACTGCCGTGTGGTGGTCAGCGCTCCGCGGCGTTCGTTTCCCGAACAGGCCTCCTGTTTCGCTGGTCCCTCCCTTGGAAGAAGGATGCGGAGAGTGCCGTGCTCGGCCATGAATAAGGGTGGGGAGCAGGGGACAGAAGTATTCCATGAGCTTCTCGTGCGAGGACTCCTGACGGGGTGGGGGTCGGGGTGGGAGACTGGGGGTGGGTGCTTTCACCCCTCGGGAGAGGGAACCCGGGGGAAAGTGTAAGGCCGGGTGCAGGTACCTGCCCGGTTAGAGAGAAACCAAGGCCGAGGCGCCTGCATCTTCTGTGGGCTCCTCTTGGGAACAGGTTTTCTGTCACCGGCGCGGGGTGGGGAGTGGGGAGTGAGACGCCGGCCAGGCCTGGGAGTCGCTTCTGTTGCCGAGGAGGGAGCGCGGAGGAAGGATTGGAGGTGTGCGGTGCCCCTGACGCCGTCGGTCTCAGACCCGTACTTTTAATTCGCGGCTTATTTTATTGTTCGCTAGCCCTGTCCGTGGTCATGCTGCTGTCGCATCCCCACCCTCTTGGTTTCTACCAAGTTTGACCAAGTTATGTGAAACTAGATTGATTTTTTTAACCAGGTATTTGTGATGTATTGGAAGACCGATACAGTTAATGATTTTTTTCCCTTGGTCATATTTGAGATAATTTGTATTAACGACTGGGAGCATCATTATCCTGTATGTGAAAAGATCAATTATACCACTTAGAGCTTTAGAAGTTACCAGTGACAGGAGTGAGAAAGCGATGTTTCCTTTAGTTGGGTTGGGGTTTCTTTATATTACTATCTTCACATGACTTTCCTTAAGCGGTGCTGTTACTGTCATTTCTTGGGTGAACGTGGGCTCACTGTATACCAGCGGAAGTAAGAGAAGGAATATTATTTAAAATTTTGGAGTGGCCCTGGCTGGTTTGACTCGGTGGATGAAGCCTTGGCTGCCGACTGAAGGGGCCCAGACTAGATTCCAGTCAGTCAGGGGCACAGGGCCTGGTGGCAGGCTCCATCCCCAGTTGCAGGGGTGCCCAGGCAGCCAGTGATTCTCTCTCATCATTGATGTTTCTCTCTCTCTCCCTCTCCCTTCCTCTCTGAAATCAATAAAAATATATTTAAAATAAAATAAAATTTTGGAGTTAAATAAAATGTGTAAGTTCTTTACATTCTAAGTCTTTCACTATTCAGCGGTTCTCAACCTGTGGGTCGCTGCCCCTTTGGCGGTCGAACGACCCTTTCACAGGGGTCGCCTAAGACCATCCTGCATATCAGATATTTACATGACGATTCATAACAGTAGCAACATTACAGTTATGAAGTAGCAACGAAAATATGGTTGGGGCACAACATGAGGAACTATATTTAAAGGGCCAGAAGGTTGAGAACCACTGTTAGGTGTTTATTTAACATCTATTAGAAAAAAGCAAACAGGATCATGACATTTGGAAGGGGTGTGTGTGTGGGGGGGGGGGGTGGAGAGAGAGATCTGGACTAATGTCTTTTTACTTAAACATATGGAACTTGAAACAATTTTGGTTCCCTTAGGGTCAGCCGTGGGCAAACTATGGGCCGGATCTGTTCCCGTTTGAAATGAATAAAACTATTGAAAAAAAAGACCATACCCTTTTATGTAATGATGTTTACTTTGAATTTATATTAGTTCACACAAACACTCCATCCATGCTTTTGTTCCGGCCCTCTTCTCCAGTTTAAGAACCCATTGTGGCCCTGGAGTCAAAAAGTTTGCCCACCCCTGCCTTAGGGTTCTAGGATAGAGGCTTGTAATACTCTTTCAGCCTTCATCTTCTACCTTCACTGGAAACTCAGGCATGTACGAGCTTTGTGTTTGTACATAAGTGCTTGTAACCTGAAGTCAGATTTCAAAACAGTTTGCCCATGAGAAATAATGGAAGTCATTACAGAGTGTATTATCGTAACCTATAGTCATGTGCATCTTTGTGCACCTCAGATGCATGATGGTATTTGATGGGAGGTAAAAATTAAGTAGAGAACTGGAAGAGAATGATTATTTGCATTGGATGGTAGTGTTTCACAGTGGAAATTGATTTTTGGGCGACTCCCCTTAAGCTTTGCCTTTTTCACTTTAAAGAAACTGTTTTGTTTCCTCTTTTAAATAGCAGATCTGTATTTGGCAAAAACACTAGTGGTTATTGTAACAAAAATAAACTTTGTAGTTGGATGAGCACTATTGCCATTGTGTGATTGCATGAGACAATGGAATCACTAGTGAAGAAGGGCTGCTATTAACTGGTGACTTGATGCTTGCTAATGGTGATCTTTGTCCTTGTTTTAGAGTATGCTTTTCCCATCTGTGATGCTCTTTATTAATAAAACATATTCCAAGGGCAAACAGGTAAACTAAAATGGATTTATTCCTATCTTTCAAGACCTTGCTCAAAACTAATCCCAGTAAGTCTTCACTAGTTACTAAAACCAGATGGCCAGTTAGCCTTTGAATTCCTAAATCATTTTATATCACTCATGAAACAGCATATTTCCTTAAGTATTAATATTTTGGTTTATTTATCTTTTTAAAAAAATATATTTAATTGATTTTTTACAGAGAGGAAGGGAAAGGGATAGAGAGTTAGAAACATCGATGAGAGCGAAGCATCGATCAGCTGCCTCCTGCACACCCCCTACTGGGGATGTGCCCGCAACCAAAGTACATGCCCTTGACCAGAATCGAACCTGGGACCCTTTAGTCCCCAGGCCGACGCTTTATCCAGTGAGCCAAACCAGCCAGGGCTGGTTTATTTATCTTAATATTGTTTCAAACTGCACTAGAGAAGGGATGGAGTGGAGAATGCAATAGAAAGATGGCAGGCTACCCACACTCATTTCAAACAGTGTGTAATAGGATTAAAATACTAATTGATTCTTTTTTTTTTTTAATATATTTTATTGACTTTTTACAGAGAGGAAGGGAGAGAGATAGAGAGCCAGAAACATCGATGAGAGAGAAACATCGATCAGCTGCCTCCTGCACATCTCCTACTGGGGATATGCCCGCAACCCAGGTACATGCCCTTGACCGGAATCGAACCTGGGACCTTTCAGTCCACAGGCCGACGCTCTATCCACTGAGCCAAACCGGTTTCGGCTACTAATTGATTCTTAAATTCCCTGAATTCATTTGTGTATCCCCCATGTGCCTAGCAGAGTTCTTTGCATGTAGTTTTTTAGTAAATCATTCATTATTGGGTTTTTGGTTTTCAAATATTTTTTAAATATATTTTTTTATTGATTTCAGAGTGGAATGCAGAGGGAAAGAAAGAGAAATATCAATGATGAGAGCCACTGATGGGCTGCCTCCTGCGCACCCCATACCTGAGATCGAGCTGGGCATCCAACATTATTTTAAATATATATTTTCTAAATATATTTTATTGATTTTTTACAGAGAGGAAGGGAGAGAGATAGAGAGTCAGAAACATCGATGAGAGAGAAACATCGATCAGCTGCCTCCTGCACATCTCCGACTGGGGATATGCCCGCAACCCAGGTACATGCCCTTGACCGGAATCAAACCTGGGACCTTCCAGTCCACAGGCCGACGCTCTATCCACTGAGCCAAACCGGTTTCGGCCCAACATTATTTTAATTCAGATGAACTCTTACAAGGAAGTGAAATCCTCCACGTATGCTCATCCTGTGTTGCCACCTCCCTGCTCTAGCCCCCCACACCCCATACAGGCCTTTTAGTTCAGAATCCCAAGAGTTGGCTGAAATCTGATAAGGCGAATCTGACTTATGGTATTTTAAGGTTAGATGTGACAGAGGTTAGGCTTGGACTTCTGAGATTGCTCCCAGCTACAGGAGATAACATGGTATGAAATGAGACTGGTTTCTGGAAATGGACACTCATGCATAATTGCTTTTCTTATATATGACTTCCTATTATCTTTATGATTCAATTCCTCTTTAGAATCCAGTGACTAAAACCTAAATTACAATCTTAACTATTGTGTGGCAAGATAGTCTTTATTGGGAAATTTTAAACTGCACTATTAAAACATTTTTTAAATGTTCCACAGTAGCTGTGACTATCCTTTTGGGACTAGAGGAGGGATGAGAAATATTTTGAATTTTTAGAAGCTTTAATTAAGATGGGATTGTTCTTGGGCTCTCTTAGTCACAGTATTAACATATGTGATCTGAAGAGAATAATAGACTATTTCAACCAGAAAGATCCTTGGAGTTAATCTAGTACTTTTATAAATGTGAAAACTCAGTCCCAAGTAACCGTAAGTGACTTTCCAAGATTTATACAGAAACCAGACTATCAAGAATTGCTACAGTAAAGAGAGAATTCTCAGTTATTTGGGAACCACTATATAGCTTTCTACAGCCCAATCAAGATGTAGGAAATTGCTTCTCATTCATGGAAAAGCCACCAGAGAGCAGTTTTATAGAGGCCAATTGGAATAATCTGATAAAAAGTGGTGTGGTATGGTTAGAAGGTCACAAAACCCAAAATTGTGAGAGGAAAATATTCCTCTTTAAACATTCCTTAATTAAACATTGGTGAAAAGAGTGCTTTGATTAAGCACCTGAAATCCACAGGAAATTAAAGATTCCAAAGGACTCATTGAAGATCGTGGCACATAGGACAGGCAATCTTTAGAAAAGATTTTAAATGCCCTATTCTCTACCTACTTTGCCACATTTATTCTTCTGCTAATTCATCTTTACAAATCATTATATGGGCTTTTAGAGAATAGATTTTATGAATTTAGTTAATAAATAAACCATTAAGCAATATAGTTGTTTAGGGACAGTTACGTTATTGATGATGATGGAGTGAGTGGAATGGGGGAATTTGTGGATTAATAATTTCCTTTTACATGATGGATCCATATATGTATTTGTTAGGCCTTCATAGTTTTTCAAACACGTTATCTAATTGTATCCTCATCGAAACAATATGAGATAAGCAGGGTAGGAAGCTAGTAGATTCATCATTATACAAGTTCATCTAAGGTTGAATTATTTGCCAAGATGACTTGATTAATAAAGGGCATAGCCTGGACCAAAGACTAATAAGTACATTCACTTCTAGCTCTCCCTTTAAGTGCAGGCAAATGTTTACTGTTGATGATATGAAGTTATATACTATTGTTTTTATTTGTTTTTTAATCCTCACCTTGAGCATATGTTCTATTGATGAGGGAGAGAAACAGACAGACAGACAGACATCAATGTGAGAGAAACATTGATCAGTTGCCTCTTGTTCACGCCAGGAACTCATAACCTAGGTTTGTGCCCGGACTGGGAACCGAACCCACAACCTTTTAGCTGTACAGAATGACTCTCCAATCAACTGAGACACCTAGTCAGGGCCCTTTGTTTTGTTTTTTTGAGATACAAAAGCTCCCGTAGTAAAAATTTTTTTTCCTACTACCACCAGAGGCTCAGAAAACCTACAGTAGATAACATTGCTTAAAATTTGCCAAATTGGTGAGACAAACTGAATTCTGACTATAAGAATTGAGATTCAGCAAAGTTCTCAGCCTTTAAAGCTCTTTTCAATTATCAGCCATTAGTTGCTTACAGAATTGCCACAGAAAGCTAGGAATCTGTATTCATTACTCAGTCACTTTATTCTCATGACAAAAATTTTGGAACTCTAGTGAAAGGTTGGCTGTGTATCAACTTGTTTTATGTGTCATAATTTTAAAACTGGAAAAAAATAGCAAAGAGCCAGTTAAACCCGTGTCTGTTCAACCAGGGAACAAGGCGTGAGTGTGGAAAATCCAGTATTCTTTGAGAGATCATCTGGACCCATTCTTTCTAGTCACAAGTATATCATTAAAATTACATGAATCTTTTGCAAAGCTTAATTTTTTTATTCAGCTCTCTCTTTGATTTTAACGCTTCTGTCCTATAACCTAAAGTAATCTTTGAAAGTGTTTGTTTTGAGATCATGGTTATGATCTTAATAGATATAATTTTTAAGCCCTGGATAAAACTAATTTTCACTTTTCTGGTCCAGTTGTGGAGCAAGTATAGTTTAGGTTGCCCTTCCATCACATACCAACTCTTTTGATAAAAGTAATACTGATCTTATTATAGTACCTGAGTGAAAATAGACATTAGAATCTCACCATATTAAACATTTAGGTGCTTGATTACACATAGTTCATGCTGTGCCATGTATTTAATATAGAAAGCTATATAAATTCAAGTTCATGGTCATTGGGATTTGTGTAGTGAAAATTTAAAACAAAATGTATCATTTCATTGTTGATTAACCTTAAGTTTTGTTACTATCTCCTGAGAGTAAAATGAGGACAGAAGTGTCCCTTTTAAAAGTCATGCTTTTAAGGCTAATCTTCTCCTGGGGCTTTTTCATTTTTCATACTACTTATTTTTCTCACTACCCTCTGCAATCCAGTTTGCAGTCAAATGGGCATTTACTTGGGGTGTGAGTAAGGGTATTTTGGTGAATAGACCTTAAATGATTGTACCATATTACAAAATTATGGGATCTCATATTTCTGTTTTCTTACTGCACATTTAATTAAATGAAGTTTTATTAACAGCCTATTATATAATCAGGTATTCTGACAGGTGTTGGAGATACAAAAAAAGAATAAGGCACACACAATTTCTGCCCTCAAAAGCAACTGAATAAATGATGGATTCATACTGCCATTCTCTGTGTACATCATTATTACTTTCCTCTTTAGGTTAGGCTCTTTAGTCCTGAAGTTATGACATGTCTTCTGGATAGCAAATATATGCCATACATGCTGTCCCTTTTACCTCCTCTACCCGTGATCAGAACTCATTATTTCTCATGGTGTGCTTTCCAGATGAACCCACATTCAGCCTCAGAATTTTTAACCATTTGTACGCCATAAGTGTCAGTAGACGCAAGCAGCGGACCTTTTTTAATTAAATTCAAAATATCATGGCAGTTAACTGGTTAATATAATTACCGCCAGTCCTGGTAGCCCCTGAATTTGGCCTTATTTGTCATTATTGGTCTATTTTCTATTCTCTAATACCCATTTGAGTTTTAACTTTATAATGTTTAATCTTTGTTTTGATAGCTATGGTAAAGGAAAAGGTTTATTCAGTTCTAAGTTTCTGGCAGACCAGCTACTGGCAGCAGGTTTCTCCCTAGATAATCCTGGGTTAGGGTGCTTGTAAACACAGGGACCAAGGAAAGCAGAGCATGAAAACAGATTCAGCCAGCTGCTGGTGCTTCTGTGTAACTTGGAAACAACCTCCCCACATAGGGTGGCCGAGGGACTAAAAGAATCAGACACCACCCTGGGCTCTCTTTTAGTTACTTTCAAAGACTTTTTCTCAAGGTTTTTATTGATTTTGGCATGAATTTTAACCAGATTTCACCTATATAAAATTTTTTAGAGGAAAGACAGGATGTTGATGGGACATACTTATGGTAAAATTTTCTGTGTCTACATGGGTCAAATAATGACCCTTTTTTTTATTGTAACTTTTGTTTTGTTTTTGTTGATCCTCACCCAAGGATATTTTTTCCATTGCAAGAGAGAGTAAAAGGGGGAGGAGGGAGGGGAGGAGAAGAGAGGAACATCAAGGTGAAAGAGACACATTGATTGGTTGCCTCCTGCACACCTCTGACTGGGAATTGAACCCTCGACCCTTTGATGCACAGGCCAACACTCTAACCACTGAGGCCATACTGGCCAGGGCTGATTATAACTCTTGGCCAGAAGCTGTTTACTCAGCCTCATCCAGATAACTTCCATACTACCACTTGTATCTTCCATACTACCACTTGAATTTTGTTTCTTTCTTAAAAAGTGAATCCAAGTGTTACTCTTAATCCCTGAAGGGCTATAACATTTGTGCCCTGATAAGCCAGTTGCTTTGCTAAATGTATAATATGCAGTATCATGTTTGATTTTCCACACAAGAAAATGAGAAACCTGTAAGATCGATGGTATCATCCCCATTTTACAGAAGAGGAACGTCCTATGCTAGAGTATATAAACTACTATATAGTGTTTAAGTCTTATGAAGGCCCATTTCAGGTATTTAAATTATATGCATTAGTCAAGGCTATGTGGTAAGTGTATTTTAGGGGTGTGGGATATGGATATATTTAGAGAACATATTGAAAATGTGTAGTTGTGGGAGTTCTGTTTCTAGTCTGGATAGGGTTAGTAGGGGCTGCTCATTCAGAATTACCTGTGGGGCTTTGAAAAAAAAAAAAGCAACCGCCTATCTATCACCACCAATACCTGAATTCTTTGCCTAGAGATTGTTTTAATTGGTCTGAAATGGAGCCCAGAGGTCAGTATTTTATTTTAAAACACCTCATATACTAGTGATTCCAGTGTGCATCCACGGTTCTGATCCATTATTTTAGAAAAAGTAGGAACTCCTAACAGTGATATGACAAGACTTCTTGGAGAGTGAAGTTTAAATGGTCGGAGGAAGATGACCAGTAGATTAATTGGGGGGTGAGGGGGTGGGAAGGAGGCATTCCATGCATGTGGCACGTGTTGGGAGGTCCCTGAGCTGGAAATGGGGGGCTTGTCAAGTAAAGGGCATTTAAAATAGGCAGACAGGAGGTGATAGATGAGGAAAATAAGGAAGGAGGGATAATCTAGGGCACCTTATTAAAGACTTGGAAACAAAGGTAAGGTGTAAGGCATCTTGGAATTAATTTCTAGGACACTTGGAAACTGCTGTAGCACTTAATCTCCTAAAAGCAGTAATAGGAGTTAGCTAGTGCTTAGAGATAGATTAGAGGGAGAGTAGTACTGAAAATGAGAGCTAGCAAGGGTAAGATTGCATCAGTCTAGAAGAGTGAGCAACATTTAAGGAACTAGTGAGATACAGAACACTGCTAACAGAATTGATGCTATATGGTGATATATCACTTATGCTGAATAAAGGATATATGTGTTGAAAGGAATGGATTTAACATTTGGAGAGTCTGAGTGTAGGTTATAAAGTCTCTTCAGTTCTGTTTAATCAAGCTAATCCTATTCATAGAGGGCTGTAGATCCTGTGTACAATGTAATATCAAAGAGCATCCAACTCAGGTTGCATATAGTTTTTGCCACTAAAATCTTAAAAGTAATGAGTTTAAGGTATGAGTCACTACCAGTAAATGTTTACATGTAGATTTGGAATTTACTTAAACTGGAGCTACCTGCTTTGTCTGCTTAAGAAGACGCAGTTATAGTGTATTAGCCAAGATTCTCTCCGAAGTCTTGGAAAGGAGTGGAAAGGAAAAACAGAGTACTTAAAGGATCTGGCTTCAGCTCTTTAAGGGATGGCATGTTTTGATTCTTGAAATGCAGTTGTTCTCATTTAACTTTCCTTTGCTCTTATTTTTGGCCTGTTTTTTTTTTCTGCCCTGGCTTTTGTCTTCCATTTTCATCCTCAAGATTCTGAACGTCATTTCAGTGTTTAGAATCTTTTAAGTGATATTTGCATTTTAGGATTTCAGAAGGGGTGAGGGATAGTAGACAGAGCACAGTGGATTTTTAGGTTGGTGAAATTATTCTGTATGATGCTGTAATGGTTGGATACATGTTATACATGTATCCCAAACTTTAGGTTGTTCTAAGTCAGAGCTACACTTGAAATAATGGACCAATTAATAACAAGAATTTGTAATACTTTAAGAATGAGAATCAACCATGAAGAGTTTCAGTTAAGGTAAATTTCTTCACTTTTGTTATGTTTATTCTACTAGTTAATAAGAGAAATTTAGGATTTGCTGACAAAATTATATTAAATGAGCTGTATTGCAGTGAGAGGATTCATTCTATTTCTTTACTTTGGTCCGTGGACATTTGAGTTTATAGTTCAGTTACCAAGACAAATGTCCAAGCAGTTTGTTTAGAAGCTTCATCCTTGAGATCATCCAGGGTTGAATTTATCTGAACAAGAGTTTATCTTGTTTTAGTTAAACTATTCCTGCTGGAAGATAGGCATATGAAGTCTAATTATGTTGGGAGTGCAAACAGCATTCCAATTTTTTTTTAAGTTTAAATTTAAACCTATAGTTTACTATGGACTACTGCAGAAAAATGTATATAGTGATTTACCTATATGATTTTTAGGAAATGAGAACAAATTAGAGGCCCTAATTTGAAAGTCTTAGACTTTAACTACAGACAGCTCACTGATTAAATACTGCTATTGGAGAAACCTTGCTTATATTTTTACAATGAGAAAATTGACTTGTCCAAGGTCACCCATAAAGTAGAAAATACATTATAGCATAGATTGTCTGCCTCTAAACTCAATTTTCTTTAGGATTCTTTGTGTACTGTGGATGTTCCAGACATTGGAAGTCAGTACATTACTTAAATAATGCTTTCATCTTTCTTCTGTGGTATAGATTGCTTTCGGGCATTTGCTGCATGACCATTGTGTGTCCCTTTATCCCATGCCTTTATAGGAATAAATGTAGGAATTTTTTGTAGAAAAGGCTACTATATCAGTTGCAACAGAATATCAAAAATCTGTTTCACTCGATGCAAGTGCTCTGTGGCTCTATAATTTATTTTGAAAAGAAATTCTGGTTTTTTCCAGTCTCTCTGCCATTGCCTAAGTTTAGCCCCTCTTGGCTTACAAGCCTTTTAAAATTTAGACAAGTACTTATGCTCTCAAGTGAAAGAATGTTTATTAGATGAGCAGCTATATTGTCAGGAAAATATAACAGATTATAGCAACTTGCTAGGAGGTCCTCTGGTTTAATTGATCAATTTGGGCCTCTCTAGACTGAGTGATCTTTATTTTTGCAAAAACTCTTGTATGAAATTGTTCTTGGGATAATATATGGGTTGCATTTTTACTCCCCACACCCATTATAGCTGATATTAAGAGTTGACCCGCCCTGACCGGTTTGGTTCAGTGGATAGAGCATCAGCCTGCAGACTGTAGGGTCCCGGGTTCTGTTCCGGCCAAGGGCATGTGCCTTGGTTGCGGGCACATCCCCAGTGGGGAGTGTGCAGGAGGCAGCTGATCGATGTTTCTCTCTTATCGATGTTTCTGACTCTCTATCCCTCTCCCTTCCTCTCTGTAAAAAATCAATAAAATATATATATTTTTTAAAAAGAGTTGACTGCAAACAATATGGCCCTAAGTATGTGTATGTGTATATGTGTTCTTTGTATGGTGTTTGGGTGTGGTTGTGTTTGTTTGTTTTTCCATTTTGTTTCTATTCACCCGAGGATATTTTTTCCATTGATTTTTAGATAGAGTGAAAGGGAGAGGGAGAGACAGAAAGAAACATTGATGTGAGAGGCACACATGGATTGGTTGCCTACCACATGCCCCATCCATGGCCCGAGCCTGCAACCAAGGTACATGCCCTTGACTGGAATCGAACCTGGAACCCTTCGGTCCTCAGGCTGACGCTCTATCCACTGAGCCAAACCAGTGAGGGTTGGGTGTAGTTTTATTAAGAGTCATATGATACCTTTAACCTTACATGCTCTTTTGGGTTTCATGAAGAGCCATTTCTTAACTAAAAGTAAGTAAAAAGTAGGTGCTTCTTTCTCCATTCTCTAAATGTTGGTGTTCTTCAGGGCCTGTCTTAACTTCTCACACAGTATTCTCTCTCTAAATGCTTCTCTTCGGCCCAGTCTGGCTGCATACATGTACTGTGTGTAATCCCTTGGATGTCACATACCTCAAATTTAGCATGTCCAATATTGAACTCATTACTCACTCCCCCGAATCTACTTCATTATCTCTCATCACTTTTACCCTATTGCCCAAATTAACCTAGATGCTTCGTTGACTCCTTGTCCTCTCTTAGTCTCGTATCCTATAATGAGGTACTCTAAATTCAACTGCTCAAGTACTTCAGTCCATACACTTTTTCCATCCCTCTTCTATAGCTTTGGTCAGACTAGCATTATATCTTGCCTATACTGTTGCAACAAATTCTTAATCGGTCTCTCCACCTTTGGTAGATTGCCTTTTCAGAATAACTTTTCAGACATATAAATCTGACCTCCTGAACGCCTGCTTAAATAAACATTTTGATTATTTCCTCTACCTCTATTGCTTTTTGGATAAAGCCCAACGCTAATATAGCTTACTTTAGACCCTAAACAAGCTGACCCCCCTCTCCAGTCTCATTTCTTGCCAATTATTTGAGGCACTCCAGACAGACACACTGAAGTCTTCTTAGAACACTCCACTTCTACCTAACCTAACTAACTGCTGTTGCTCCCTTTTGCCTCTGTTAAACCTTCCATCCTTCTTTGATTCCTAGACCAGGATGGTTCCCCTACTCTGTGTTCTCTGAACCTCCTCTGTTTACTCTGTCAGAACACTTATAGGATTGTATTATCGGTTTAATTGTCTCTGTTTAGACTCAAGTTCCATTGTATTCCCAGCGCCTAGCACAGGAGCTCTACATGCTTAATAATCTATGTGCTTAAATGAACTTCTAGCTGATTGATTGAACTTCTTATAAAGTTGCAAAAGGGTATATATTAGAAAGTCTCTATCCTACCCCTGTCCTCCAGCCACCTGGTTCTTCTCCTAACAGATATCATTATTACCAGGTTCTTGCATATTTGTGCAGAGATGTTTGTTTTGCATTTTTAAGCAAATGTGTATTTGTGTATATGTATCTATGTAATAGAGATTATGTGTAAACATATAACTTTCCCTACAGATGGTGTATTGCACACAGGTGCTCTTTAATTTTTATTTCGTTTAATAACTATCTTAGAGAACCTTTGAGTACATAAGTAATAGCCTCATTGTTTTTCATAACTGCATTTTATTAGTGATTAAATATATAATTTAGATTGTACTCAATCTATAGCTACTATAAGTCAATACTGTATTGAATAATCTTGAACTTTTGTCATTTCTTATGTATATGACTATATATGTAGGATAAAGTCCTAGAAATGAATTGCTGGGTCAGGGAATTGTATATTTTTAATTTTTATAGATCTTGCCAGTTTGCTTCCATAAAGAGTGTGTTACCTTCCTATCTGCAAAAGTGTCTGTTTCCTCATATCCTGGTCCACACAGTATGCAACATACATTTTTGAGATTTGCTAGCTTGGATTATGGAGTTCATACTGTGCCTGTAGAATGTTGTTGTTTTTTTCTGAAGTTAAATAGCCTGTAAAAGATAACATGTTTAACTTATAAAATGATTATGAGGTCCAGACATATAATTAAAACTTTTTAAAATATGTTTTTATTTATTTCAGAGAGGAAGGGAGAGGGGGAGAGAGAAAAAAACATTAATGATGAGAGAGAATCATTGATTGGCTATCTTCTGCACAGCCCTGACTGGGGATCCAGCCTGCATCCGGGGCATGTGCCCTGACCAGGAATTGAACTGTGACCTCCTGGTTCGTAGGTCGACACTCAACCACACTGAGCCACACTACACTGGTTGGGCTAATGAAAACCTTTTAAGTTCTGATTTTGATAACCAGTATAGAAAAACAAGATGGCTTGTGTTATGTCTGGTTGAGAAGAGAAAGATTTCTTTTAATTTTAAAATTTTTGAAAAATAAACAGAGGTTTTAACTTAATAAATTTGAACAAACTACTAACGGATTGGGATTTCTTAAACTCTGAACACAGTTAAATTATGCTAATGATTATTTCCCTATATTTCTATCATTTTGTAGTTGGTTAACTCACTTAAGAAGATTCCTTTGTTATTGAGGCCAGAATTGATTAACTTAATCTCTTAAAGCCAGTTACTTCTCTGTTCTTTAACTGTTCTATATTTCCTTAATTTCTAGGAAATTATTTAAAATACTGGCCTTTTATTGGAAGGGTGATTGGATAAGAGTACTATATGTGTATTGTTTTTGTGTTCATTCAACCAATATGTTTTGAGTACTTTAGTTTGAGTACTTTAGGCAATGCACTAGGTATTGAGGATACAGCAGTGGGGGGAAAAAAAACAACACGGAAAAACAGACCAAAAATTTGTGTCTGTATGGAGTTTTCATTTTTATAGACGAAGCGGAAGGTACACACTATGCCACCCAATAATTTGTTCTTTGATTAATGGAAATAAATCAAATCAGCATATTTGTAGTTGAAGAGAGAAAGCCAGAGGAATGAGAAGAGACTTAAAATAAAGAACAAGGGGAGGTTATCAGTGTATCAAGATTTTGGAGGACATAGAACAGATAATTTTTTTAAATTGATTTTTAGAGAGAGGGAGGGAGGGAGAAAAACATCGATTGGTTGCCTCCTGCTTGGGATCGAGCCTGCAACCCGAGATATGCCCTGACCTTGTACCCTTACCAAGGATTTAACCGGCAACCTTTTTGTGGGCAGGACAATGCCCAACCAACCAAGCCACACCAGCCAGAGTAGAACAGATAATTCCTAACATGACCTTTCAATGCTTTATATGAACAGGTTCTTGCCTTTACTGTCTCATCTTACACACTTACCCCCTTGCTCCCAGGCCTTGCTGACCTTTTGTTTTTGTTTTAGTTTTATCCCAAGTGTATGTTTGTTAATTTTTAGAGCAAGAGAGAGGAGGAGGGGAGAGACTCCCATATACAAGGAACAGAACTTGCAGCCTTTTGGTGCACGGGTTGGTGCTTCAACCGAGCCACTCAACTAGGGCTCACTGCCTGCCACCCCCCCCCTTTTGTTTTTTTAGTGACTTTCCCACTTAAGAGCTTTCACACAAATTGTGCCCTTCACCTAAAACTTTCTTTTTGCCCACTCTCCCTGACTACATTTTTGCACTTAGTTCTCAGCTTCAGTATTATTTCTGCTCTTGTTCAGAGGAGTCTTTCCTGGCTCTCATATCAAAATTTGATCTCTCGTCTTACTCTCTTTTAGTACACTACATTTCCTTAATAAATGTTGTCACACTTTGTAAGTACAGATGCTCCTCAATTTAGGATGATGTTATAGCCCAGTAAACCTATTGTAAGTTGAAAATATTGTAAGTCTAAAATGCATTTAGACTTAAAATACACTAGAGGCCCACCGCACGAAATCGCGCGAGACCCAGACCCGGCGCACCTCACTGCACACGCAGCCCCTCCCACCTTGAAGACAGTTGTGGACAGAGATAAGAATAGTTTCCTGCCCTAACCTTTCCTTCTCGGGAGCACTTAAATTGACCTTCATTGGAAGAGGAGAATTGAACAGAGCAACACTTGTTCCCATGAAGAAATCATATGCAACACTTGTTCCCATGAAGAAATCATATGACGTTCAGCAGGTGCCTATAGAAACCCGACCACAGGGTTTTTATAATAGAGATAACCTACCGAACATCATAGCTTAACCTAGTTTACCTTAAATGTGCTCAGAACACTTATTGGGATGCAACCCCATCAAAAGTCAAGAGGCATCTGTAATTGCCTTTCTCTACTCAGCAGAAGCAGAAGACACAGACAGTGTGTTATATACATGATGACATGCAAAAGCACAAAACACAATATTCAGAAAACACTGGCCATATGACTGACAGCTGTGGTCACTGCCATTGCCCAGCCTCATGAGAGAATATCATACTGCACATTGCTAGACCAGAAAAAGATCAAAATTCAAAGTACATTTATACTTAATGTAAATCGCTTTCACACCATCATAAAGTTAAAAATAAAAATCTAAATCAGACCAATGTAAGTTGGGGATCAACTGTATACACTTATGTCTGTTATTTTATTTTATACTAGAGGCTCAGTGCACAAAATTTGTGCACAGGGGGGCGTGGAACCTCAGCCTGGCCTGCACCCTCTCGCAATCCGGGACCACTGGCTCCTAACTGCTTGCCTGCCTGCCTGATAGCCCCTGACCCCTCTGCCTGCCTGCCTGATTGCCCCTAACCACTCTCCTGCCTGCCTGATCACCCCTAACTGCCTCTGCCTCACCCCCCCACCCCCCGCTATGGCAGCCGCCTCTGCCTTGCCCCCACTGCTGCAGCTTTGTCCAGAAGGTCACCTGGAAGGACATCTGGAATGACATCCGGAAGGTCATTCAGCTGTTTGGTCTAATTAGCATATTACGCTTTTATTATTATAGATTTTTGAAGGCATAGACTAGATCTGTTTGGTTCTTTATATATAAATCTAGCTTTTAATATGGTACCTGGCACATGGCAAGCATTCATTGAATAGTGAATGAATGAATGGTGAACTTACCACCAGCAATGAATATATTACCCAGATCCCACATCTTTAACAATTTAGGCTTTTAAAGACCTTTTCAGCCCAGCTGGTGTTGCTCAGTGGTTGAGCATTGGCCTATGAATTGGGAGGTCACAGTTCAATTCCCAGTAGGGGCACATGCCCAGGTTGTGGGCTTGATCCCAGGTAGGGAGCATGCAGGAGGTGACCTATCAGTTCTCTTTCATCATTGATGTTTCTGTCTCTCTCTCTTTCTTCCTCTTTGAAATCAATAAAAACATGTTTTTAAAAAAGAAGAATTGGTAAATCTAGAGACAGAACATAGATTAGTGATTGCTTAAAATGGGGGTGGGGGTTGGCATGAATCAGGGAGTGATAGCTAAAGGATAATGGGGCATCTTTTTGAGGTGATATAAAAATGCCTGTGGTGATGGTTGCAAATATCTGTGAATATACTAAAAATCATTAAATTGTATCCTTTAAATGGATAAATTGTATGTTACATACATTATATCTCAATAAAGTTGTTTTTTAAAAAAACTTTTTCATAGGCAGAAATGATGAATTGTTTTTTAAATTTGCACTATTACTAGTAAAGGTGAATATTTTTCTTTTCTTTTTTCTTTTTTTTTTTTTTTTGTCAAATACAGTACTTTTTGTCTATCTCCTACTTTTAAAAACTGTTTCCTTGGACTTGATGTACCTTGTTTTTTGAGGTCTCATCCTATTTCTTGAACTATTCTTAATCTCCTAAATTCTTGTTCCTTGTCTACCTCTTAAATGTTAGTGTTTCCCAGAGTTCTGTCTTTGATCCTTTCCTATTTCCCTGTGTTCTCCCTAGTTACTGTGACCTATTTTTTTTTAATTGAGGTATAATTCACATAAAATTCACCCTGTATAGGCAACAAAAGCAAAAGTAAACAAGTGGGGCTACATCAAACTAAAAGGCTTCTACACAGCAAAGAAAACCATCAGCAAAGTGAAAAGGCAGCCTACCAAATGGGAAAAAATATTTGCAAATAATACATCTGATGAGTGGTTAATATCCAAAATATATAAAGAACTCCTGGCTCACCATTATTGTCTCCTACTCTATTCTTATATTTCTTGGTAATTGCAACATTCATGTATAGATGACCCTTTCAGTCCCTTGACCTTTTAGAACTTTGAACTTCTTTCCTTCCTTTCTTTCAGTGATCTTGCTGCAACTTGGCCTTAGCTCACTATATCCTGATGTCTCCATTATCTGTTTTAAGCATCTCATTTTTCAGTCACCACTCTGTCTTTCCAGCATATTTCTTCTTGTACCCTGATTCCACTAATCTTTTGACTTCATCAGGATTTATAATCCTACTACTTTTTATTGTTACTTACTCCCCCTCATAGCCTCACTTGCTTCCTTATAAAGCCTCGCTTGTATACTTTGTCTATTACCTTGCTCCTTTCTTGATTGGCAAAACTCCTTCCTCTTATCCTATATAATAAAGAGCTAATATGCAATGGTCGTCACGCCCTCACGCCAGGGCTGGAGGAACTGAAGCCGCACCCTCCGCCTGGCGGGGCTTGATGGGGGACCTAAAGCTGTGCTTGATGGGGGACCTGGTGCCAGGCTGGGGTACCTGAGGCTGTGCCCCCTGCTTGGTTGGGCTTGATGGGGGTGGGGCCAGCTGGGTCTGGGTCTCGCCCAATGTGGGTGGGGGCTGGCCGGGTCTGGGTCTCCTGAGATTTCGAAGCATGTGCAGGTGGGCAGGGACTTGACTCTGGGTCCCGCAGCATGCCCCAGACTCTGACAGGAGGGAGATTTTCATATACATTTTACTAATTTTCTTTCATCTCTAACACTTCTATTATAGGGAAAGGGCAAATAGCAATATTAAAGTATTTCCTCTAGCCCTAACTGGTTTGGTTCAGTGGATAGAGTGTCGGCCTGTGGACTGGAAGGTCCCAGGTTCGATTCCGGTCAAGGGCATGTACTTTGGTTGTGGACACATCCCCAGTAGGAGGTGTGCAAGAGGCAGCTGATCGAAGTTTCTCTCTCATCGATGTTTCTAACTCTCTATCCTTCTCCCTTCATCTCTGTAAAAAATCAATAAAATATATTAAAAAATATTTCCTCTAATCCCCTTTTAATGTGCATGAATTTCATGCACTGGGCCACTAGCATATTTTATAAAATCACTCCTTAATGTATTATAAACCTTCTCACCCTTTCTTGATTGTTTAAAATTGATTGGAGTGGGGTGGGTGTATAATTATGTTGGCTAATCATAATTTAAATTCATGGCTACTTTCCTTGAATGGGCAGTCATATCTTTGGCCCATTCACTTTTTCCTAGCTGACTGTTGTCACAAAATTCTTTGTTTATTTGCTCACTCAGCAAATGACCTTGCTTGTCATTTTAGCACTGAGAAATAAAAGCAATCAGAAGAGAACTTCTACAAGTCTACCACATCTACCCAAGTACCAGTATCTGCATCTGTAATTCAGCCTTTCTTACTTTGGCATGGATAAACTCTGTTCCTATTTTAGGTCAATTGTCTCCACTTGTACACTAGATTTTGTCTCCTTTCACCTGCCCAAAGTTACCACTTCATTTGTTCTGTCTTTGTGCTCCTTCGTCAGTATGTTCTTTATTGAATCACTTCCATCAACATACGGGAACGCTATTATTTTTTTCAACTAAACAAAATAAAACAAAAATCCTTGATTCCACTTTCCCTTTTAGGCATTGCTCTTAAATTTTACTTGATCTGTAAATAACATCTGACAGAGTTAAGTCACGCTCTCTTCCTTGAAATAACTTCTTTGCTTGGCTTCTAGGACTCTGCCTCTCCTGATTTTTCTCTTTCTCTGGCAACTTCTTTATCTGTGCTGGTAACTCATTATCTCCCTGACCTCTGTACATTGTAAACCAGGACTTCCACCTTCATTCTCTTGGTGATCACATTCACTTTCATTGCCTTAATACTATCTATATATAGTTTTTCAATTAAGATTTTATCTATGCCTGTAGCAGTTTTATTTTTAATGTTTACGTGTACTAGTAAGTATCATTACTATCTTGCTTAGTCATTTCTCCTTTCTTTTCTGGTGACAAGATACTTTTTTAGAATATGTGTATTTGAAAATCCCTTATGATGTGTTTATAACATCCTTTAAGGTTTCCAGGGAAACATTCTGTCTCATTACCCTGGAAGACAGGAAAGGTAGGCTTCTAGCCTCTTTATCAGTGAGATGTGTTGTTTTGTGTTTTTCTTTTTAAGATTCTATGTTATTAGTCTGCTTGGTATCAGTACTACATCAGCAACTTTTACTAAACACTTATTGCATCCAGTCACCTAAATTCAGGCCTAAAATTCCCTAGGGCAGTGGTTGGCAAACTTGTGGCTCGCGAGCCACATGCGGCTCTTTAGCCTCTTGAGTGTGGCTCTTCCACAAAATACCGACTTCTGCGCATGGGCCACGAAGTTTCAATTACACTGTACATACGCACCCGCATGTGGTATTTTGTGGAAGAGCCACACTCAAGGGGCCAAAGAGCCGCATGTGGCTCGCGAGCTACAGTTTGCCGACCACTGCCCTAGGGTATTAGAAGGATAGCTGAAAACCAACTAGAATGGCCAAACATTTTTATAATGTTTTTCTTTTCAGCTTTCTGAGTTATGTTTAAATTTTGTAAATACATATACAAGACTACATTGTGTGGGATACTGCTGTTGAAAAACATTCTTAAAGATCCTTATCTCTTTTTTAGGATGTATTTAGCATACGAGAAGATACCTACATACAGCTATGAAAGGATCACACAGTGCAACTGTATTGCTTTGGAATTCCCTTTTGAGTAAATAAGAATTTAAGCCAGGGAGCAGTTAGATAGCATCGCATTAATATATCCAGCAGAACATCTGTAAAAGGCAGTTCTCGGAACTTATTTCTCAACCAGTGAATAAAGATACATTTCAGATCTCCTGTTACCTAGGGCAGTGGTCGGCAAACTCATTAGTCAACAGAGCCAAATATAAACAGTACAACGATTGAAATTTCTTTTGAAAGCCAAATTTTTTAAACTTGAACTATGTAGGTAGGTACATTTCAACTTTAAATTCACGGTTTTCGTCTTCCGTTTTCCTTTGCTTCTTCTTTGTAGCCATCTCAAACAGGGCACCTAAAAAAAGTTTCATTTTATAATAATAAAGCCACCAGCACAAAAGAATTACAATTCTTAAATTGATGAGAAAAATACCTATAGGATTTGCAGCTGGTTGGAAAAATACAGGTAACTTTATGCTTTGAGTAGGTACTTTTGTCACCCGTGCGTGATTTGCGGACACGACTAGCACTAACCACCGCACAATGAGACTGCTGACTGACTGGCTCACTCAACTCATGCATGAATGGCACTAGACTTCCCTGCACTGCGTATCCCGCGGCCCGCCTGCGCTGCCTCCCATCACCGGACCCACCAACACCCCCACTTCTTCTAAAGCCACTTCTTCAAAATAGACTCGCCCAGGCCGAAAATCGACTTGAAGTTTCAATCGCACTGTACATGCGCGCCCGCACGTGGTATTAAAACTATGAAATTCTTAATGCTTTTTTTTCCCTTTTCAGTATTTCAACTGGAATCCTAATCATATAACTCACCATGATTTTAGAAATTCAGTTTTTATGTTCTTTTTCACTAGTGGTTTTGAACAGTTTTTAATCCTCTCTTTCCCCACCCCCAAATACACAGAATAATATCAAGAAACAAGTGATGTAATACTTTATAATGGGATCATAGCCCTTTTATGACATTTTTCCTTATTACCTTTGTGTACATTTAGAATGGAAATTTTGTAAATAGCTACACAATCAGTTCTTCTAAATGATAATTCTACTAAATTGTTAGTGTGTAGTGTTATTCAATTATCACTGAAACCCTAAAAAGATCCAGTTTCTGTCACCCCAAAGAAACTGAGCAGTATTCATTTTTCAGATCCACTTCAAAACAATGAACAGAGGAGGTAAGAATTTGAAAACTAGTTTACAATATGAATGAAATTTGTCTCTTAAAATATATATACTTCTATTGATTTCAGAGAGGAAGGGAGAGAAAGAGAAACATCAATGATAAAAAAGAATCATTGATTGGCTGCCTCCTGCACGCCCCCTTACTGGGGATTGAGCCCGCAACCTGGGCATGTGCCCTTGACTGGAGTCGTACTTAAGACCCTTCAGTCCACAGACTGCCGTTGTGTCCACTGAGACAAACTAGCTAGGGCAAGTTTGTCTCATTTTTAAGTTCTATTTTCTTCATGAAAATTCTTAGCTGTCTCATACTCATTTTTTTCTTTTTGTGTCACAATTCCAGCTCTGTGCTTACAATCTAAGAAAGGAAATGTTACAACCTAAAATTTACTTATAAACAGTAACATCTTAAATGTGATAAACTAAAACAAAAAAGTCTCTATGTTTGGCAAAGTAACATTCCCTAGGGATTTACTAAACAGCAACAGCACTGTTACCAGTGTCAGCTGAGGCATTACTTAATGTCCTCCTCTAACAGCTTCTTGTTCCACCAGAGTTACTGAAGAAGGTGTGACACCTTCATAGTCCTCATTAAGGATTCTTTTCATCGCTGCTTAGATTACCTAACAAAACCTGGATATCAGAGTTTGGGAGTTTGACTTCTGTTGGATCTCCTGTAATAATTCTTGGGTCTCCTGTAATAATCTCCAACAAATCACCAAATTCTTTTCTGTCCTTATTTACTGGTTAGTGGCATCTAGGAACAGATTGACATTTACCATTTGAGAAAATATAAATATTAAATTATAAACCACTTGGAGGTAGTTGGCAAGAAAGAAAAATTGTATGAATATTACTGTATATTTAGCAGTGTTTTTTATTTTCTAAATAGTGCTTTTTTTAATAGTGTTTTTTGATTGTCATATTTAGCCTTTCTATTTTAAAGCAGCATTTTGACAATATCCATTTTCCTAACTTTTTTCCATTGGATATTTTCGTGTTCCCAAAGGAACGTCCTTTTAGAATTCTTTTTAATAAGTTAAGAAAAGAATTGTATCTGGTTTAAAACAGGTTTAAAACAAACCTCCTTAGACAACAAAGCTAATTAACATAACATGTTTTGCCATGACTACTTGGAAAGATGCACTCAAATTTTTGAATTTGCATTCTGCACTGGTACTTGTTTCTTACAACTAAATATACAATTGAGCCCTAACCGGTTTGGCTCAGTGGATAGAGCGTCCGCCTGCGGACTGAAAGGTCCCGGGTTCGATTCCGGCCAAGGGCATGTACCTTGGTTGCAGGCACATCCCCATTAGGAAGTGTGCAAGAGGCAGCTGATCGATGTTTCTCTCTCATTGATGTTTCTGACTCTCTATCCCTCTCCCTTCCTCTCTGTGAAAAATTAATAAAATATATATTTTTAAAAATAAATATACAATTGACTTATTTTACTAGAATTAGTATTTCATTCAAATTTTAAAGAAAAAAAACCTGTTTATTTTAATCAGTCACATGATATGAAGTCTCAAAAGTTTGGAAGTATGTTTCAGATAATTTATCAAACTAGTTTGGTGAGTACTTACTTTTTTGCGGGGGGGGGGGCACTTTGTAAGTTATATAAATGTCTAACCACTATGCTATTCACCTGCAACTAATGTAATATTGAATGTCAACTGTAATTGAAAGAAATTAAAATAAAAAAAATAATTCATCAAAATTCTCTTCTAGTAGGAACTTACTTGGAAGAAAGTGCTTCTTTTAGATATTTGTTTGCCAGCTACTTGGAATACCATATATATTTTACTTACCCTTTGGAAATAAACATTATTCTGCCAAGTATTTGTTCTGAATGTTAGTTTATAATTCAGAGTAATATTTATATCTTTAGTCTTCTGATGAGAATAGATATTGATGTTTCTTTTCCTTAATCCTTGCTTGTGAGGGCATAAAAAGAGAAAACTAGATTTTAGTACTATTTTTTTTTAAGTCAATAAAAAAGAGCATTCAAATTATGCAACAATATTCTGATTGAAAATTGAGGTGACTAGAGCTTTTAGATATATTTGAGAACGATACATTTTAATTTGTTAGCATAGAAACTGGTGTTTTGTATTAGTTTTCATTACATGGCTATATACACATAAATGATCAGTGACTTACTCGTTGCTTCAGTGATTTACAAATTTTAAATAGATATTTAGATAATAACATTTATAAAGCATTAATTTTTGTCATCTTTTAAAATTTATTAAACTTTAAACAAAAACAGATTTTTTCAACCTTAAGGAGTTTGGAAATCACCATTATAAGCAATCTTAGAATTCAAGTTCTGTTTTTACTAATTGTTATAGTTGTTTTATTCATACATGATTTGGTTTTGAAAATTTTATTAAGGTGTTAACTATTTTAGAAGTTTCAAAAGAAAATTTAAAATACCTCAAGAAGAACTGAAAAGCTTTACTTTAAGGGAAGACCTGACCCATGTATGCTCGTCTATATTTCAACTATATGGTATTTAGAAATAGGAAAAAACATGGAGTTTTAATTCTAGGTATGTAAAAAACAGCAGCAACCTTTTTTAGGGTCTGAAAATAATTGATTGTTGCTTTTTCATATTTTTCCTAATATTCTACCACTATATCCTTTTAATAAAATATATATATTTGTTAGCATTTTAATACTCAAAATGTTATGTTATTAGTGTTCATGGCTGTTTTATTTTGGCTCTTCTGCATTTGCAACCAAGTTATACTTTATATGCTAGACAAGGTTTATGCCAGCCTAATTGGTTGCTGGCATTTCTTAGCCTCACAGCTGCTGTGAATTCAGCTGTGAACTAGGAAACATATAATAGGATCCTGTTTTCAAAGACCAAAAGACAATTGTCAGCATGTAAAACTTGTTTTTGACAGCTCAGTAAATATATGAGATTTTATGGCAAGTTAAATAGCACCAATAGCAATCTTAAGTAGCCATTTTCATTTTAAAGGTTAGAAAGCCCATAAATATAGAATTCATATATTTGTTACTTTGGGTCACTGGCAGAGGTGGCTTGAAATCACATTTAAGTTATCTTGACATCTAAATTTGGGGTGAAATTTACATTTCTCTTACTTGAACCGAATGAAATTGCCATTTTTAGGTTAAAATGGTCAATCTTTTCTTAGAATTACTATGGTTCTCATATTGTTTGATTATATTTAAAAGTCTATTTTCAATAGCAGAAACCTATGATTATCCTATTTTTATTTTTAAATGTGTTTTTTAAATATATTGTATTGGTTTCAGAGAGGAAAGGAGAGGCGGAAGAGAGATAGAAACATAAATGATGAGAACCATTGATTGGCTTCCTCCTGCACACCCCCTACTGGGGATCAAGCCCACCATGTGCCCTGACCAGGAATCGAATTATGACCTCCTAGTTCACGGGTCGACGCTCACCCACTAAGTCACACCAGCTGGACAATAGTGTTGATTTTATTTAATAGTGTGAATTTATAGTTTTCAAATCTGACTCTAATTTTCTATTAATACTACAGGCCCAGTGCACAAAATTCGTGCATGGGTAGGGTCCCTAGAGGCTGCCGGCTGGGACCTCCCTTAGTTCTGCGCCACCCCTTGGTGGTCAGCATGTGTCATAGCTAGTGATCGAACAAACTCCCAGTTGGTCAAACTCCTGAGGACTTTACATATTAGGCTTTTTTATAGATAGATGACATATGATTTAAAGATGCATTGGACTTCTGGCTAAAATAATACAGTGAAGTTTTATGTATCTGCCTCAGATACATAAAAGAAAGCAAAAAGGCATAGCTGAGCTCAAGAACAAAATATCACCAGGGAACAGAAATCAATTGGAAATACTAAGGGCTGGGTAGAGCTGATCAGGCAAAGACTGCAAAAGTTTGACTCTGTAGGATGAGAGGGGTACCAGAAAAAATAAAAAAGAATCAGAAAATCAGGTTCATTGAAGACAAAGATGCCAATAAAAAAAATTGCTGCTGCTTTGCTCCCTGGAGCTAAATTTATACAAATTTTCCTCCAAGGGAGGCAGTCCAGTGCAATTAAAGTAGAAATACAGGGGTGACAATCACTGAGTACTGGAGAAGTCATAACAATTATTTGTGGCTTTATTTAACCTGAAATGGCTTCTCAATTTTAGAAATCATTAACAGGATACCTAGAGATAAAGGAAATTAGAAAATAGTTTGAATTGAATAATAACAATACTACATACACAATGTGTAAGATGCTGCTAAAGCATTTCTTGGAGAGAAATGAGTAGTTTAAATGCTTATGAAGAAAAGGATAAAGATGAGGGATCCATCTTAAGAATTTAAAAATATATCAAAATCTCTAAGTTGAAAGAAATACTAGTAAGAGCAGTAATTCAGTACTTAATAACACAATAAAAGGTCTCAATGAAACCAAGTGTTTATCTTGGAAGGGATAAAATTGACAGATCTTAAGTGAGATTTATCAAGAAAAAAAGTTGAAAAATTAGGAATGAAAAAGTGACTGTCATTACAGATGCCCCAGGCATTCAGCATAATTATGGAGAACTTTATGACCCAAATGTAAATCTTAAAAAAAAAAAAGTGAAATTATTAAAACAGTTATGAATAGAAAACTACAATAATCCCATAGTTATTAGGGAAATTGAATCTTTTCACAAATAAAACCCAAAGCCAAGATGGTTTTAACCAATTCCTACCAAACCAAGGTTCAATTAGTTCCAATTTTGCACTAACAATTCCAGAATAAGATTGGTATGAGAAAGGAAAACTGCTTGCCAAGATTACTCTTGATTAATGATGTAAAAATCCAAAACAAAATAATTCAATGCAATTCCAGTAAAAATCCTGAGTGTGAGTGAGTGTGTGTGTGTGTGTGTGTGTGTGTGTTTTAGGTTATTTGATTTTTGGAACTTGACAAGATGGTTATAAAATTTATATAGACATGCAAAAAATTAAGAATATCAAACTTACAATGAATAAATTGGCAGGAAGGCTTATTTTACCAGATAGCAAGACATATTACAAAGCCATAATAATTAAGGCAATATAATATTGGTTCAGGAATAGAGAAGTAGACTTATGCTTGCATGTTTGAAATTTGACAGGTATTGTTGCAAATAGATGAAGGAAGGGCTTTTCAGGATGTGGCTCTGGAACAACTTGTTTTCCATGGAGGGGGGAAATGGAAATTGTGTTACCATTCTCAAAGATAAAAATGACAGTGGATTACAGTCTTGAATATAAAAAGTTTTGTAAAACTTTAGAAGAAACTAGCTTAATGACCTGAGTCTTAGAAGAATTTTGTGACATAAAAAGCCAGAATTGAGAAATACATATTTGACTTCAGTAAAATTAAGAACTTTAGGTCATCAAAAGATGACATAAAGGAAGTGAAAAGATAAGCCACAACTTTGGAGAAAATATTTGCATTTCTAATTAGGTATTAAGTTAATACCAAGACTACACAGAGAAGTTATGTAGAAAAGACAAAAACACACAAAAGGCTTGAATGACCAACAAAAAGAAAATAGGCAAAACCTCATTAAGTTAGAGAGATTAGAACCATAATATGAGTTATTAACTGACAAATATTAATATTGTGGATGCAAAGTAATTGCTAGTGGAACTATAAATCATTATAGGCACAGCTAGTATAGGAAACATTGTGGCACAATTAGAAGTTACATGTTTGTACTCTACATTTCTTCTCTTATATATTCCAGAGAAATTTTGCATATTTGTATCAGTTCACATGTATAAAAATACCTACAGCACCTTTGTTCCAAAATAGCAGAAACACGACAAATGTCCATCAGCAGAAGAATAAATTTTGGCATATTCATTTGTACTTAAAATGAGTGAACTATGGTTATATACAACATAAATGCATCTTTGAAAAGTAGTGTTGTCAGCTTACACCATACACAAAAATAAACTCAAAATGGTTAAAGGACTTAAATGTAAGATGGGAAACCATGAAAACCTTAGAAGACTCCATAGCCAGCAAAATATCAGACATATGTCATGGCAGTATCTTTACTGATACAGCTTGTAGCCGTGGTCGGCAAACTGCGGCTCGCGAGCCACATGCGGCTCTTTGGCCCCTTGAGTGTGGCTCTTCCACAAAATACCACGTGCAGGTGCGCACGTACAGTGCGATTGAAACTTCGTGGCCCGTGCGCAGAAGTCAGTATTTTGTGGAAGAGCCACACTCAAGGGGGCAAAGAGCCGCATGTGGCTCGCGAGCCGCAGTTTGCCGACCACTGTCTTAGGGCAATGGAAACTAAGACAATAAACAAATGGACCTACATCAAAATAAAAAGCTTCTGCCTAGCAAAAGAAAGCATCAATAAAACAACAAGAAAGCCCACTGCATGGGAAAACATATTTGCCAATGCTATCTCAGATAAGGGTTTAGTCTCCAAAATTTACAGGGAACTCATACAACTTAACAAAAGGAAGATAAACAGTCCAATCAAAAAATGGGCAAAGGACCTAAATAGACACTTTTTGAAAGAGGACATACAGAAGGCTGAGAGACATATGAAAACATGCTCAAAGTCACTAATCATCCAAGAGATGCAAATCAAAACGACAATGAGGTACCATGTCACACCTATCAGAATGGCTTTCATCAACAAACGACAAGTACTGGTGAGGATGTGGAGAAAAAGTAACCCTCATGCACTGCTGATGGGAATGCAGACTGGTGCAACCTCTGTGGAAAACAGTATGGAGTGTCCTCAAAAAGTTAAAATTGGAACTCCAATTTGACCCAGTGATCCCATTTCTAGGACTATATCCCAAGAAAGCAGAAACACCAATCAGAAAGGATATATGCACCCCTATGTGCATAGCAGCACAGTTTACAATAGCTAAGATTCGGAAACAGCTTAAGTGCCCATCAGCAGATGAGTGGATTAGAAAACTGTGGTACGTCTATACAATGGAACACTATGCTGCGGTAAAAAAGAAGGAACTTTTACGATTTGCAACGGCATGGTTGGAACTGGAGAGCATTATGCTAAGCGAAATAAGCCAGTTGGAGAAAGATAAATGTCACATGATCTCACTCATAGTGGGATATAATGAACAACATAAACTGATGAACAAAAATAAATCCAGAGACAAGGTAACACTGAACAGACCAACCTCAGAGAGAAGGTAAGGGGTGCGGGGGGGCGGTTATAGATCAACCAAAAGACTTGTATGCTTGCATATTAGCAAAACCAATGGACACAGACACTGGGGCAGTAAGAGCTTGTCCTGTGGGGGATAGGGGGGAAATGGAAGGGGGGGTCAGTCGGGGGAAAAGACATATGTAATACTTTAAACAATAAAAAAAAAGAAAAATAGTGTTGTGCAAGTCTTAAAGTACTGTCAGCTAAAAGTAGGCAAACTCTTTACATTTTTGTGTGTTACGTTTATAAGTGGTAAAACTGCAAAGAAAAGCCACTGAATAATTATACTAATAAAAGGGTAATATGCTAATTAGACCAGGTTGACTGGACATCTTCCGGTTGTCCTGTCCTTCCTGACAAAGCCATGGTGGTGGGGGCCGAGGCAGAGGCAGTTAGGGGCAATCAGGCCAGCAGGGAGAGGGGTTAGGGGCGATCAAGCAGGCAGGGGAGGGTGGTTAGGGGTGATCAGGCCACAGACAGAGTGGTTAGGGCCACTAGTCTCAACAGGTAGTGACCCTTCTGGTGGAGGGGGAAGGAGATTCATTTAAGGAGGGGACATAATGGGGTGCAGAGGTATTGTTTTTTAACCTGGTGGTAGTGGATACACAGGTGTTCTATTATTATTTTTTTTTTTTTACTGTAGAAGTATTTATGATATATTTCACAATAAAGTATATAGGGAATCAGAGTCAAAGGGCATTGTTAGTGAGGATGAAGTACAGGAATTTTCTCAAGCCAGAAAAATGGGGTGGTATTTGGAGGGCCATATGGGAAGATAGTCTCAGATTCTAGGGAAAGATATGTCCAATCCTGATTTGTCTCTGAGATGTAGTTCTATATCTGTAGTTGTCTTACTAACACCTGTGCATGATTCCTATTAACAACTGAGACTTAGGATAAAGTATCTCAATGTTCTCCTATTAGTATCATTTTCCCAGTCGTCCAAACTCAAACCTTTTCTATTATATCTGTGTTAACACTAATATTTTCCTTTGAAAAATCTCATGTAGATCTGTTCCTCTTTATTTTATTATTTAACACCTTTGTTAATGGGTGCTTACTCTTTGACTTTTGAAAAAATCAAATTGTAAATTTTTATTACAATTAAAAATGAGGTATTTGAGTATATCTTAATTGAACCATATATACAACAGTTGGTTTTAAAAACTTTAAAGACATATTGGGGAAAGTCAGGCTTAAAAAAATTTTTTTGAGACATCTTTTGGTAAAAATAATAAAAATTCCATGCTGCATAGTACTGCAGATATTTCTGCTAATCTGATCCAGTGGCAAAAAGCAATCAATCACCTAAGATTTCATTCAGCTCCAGACCTTTTATTCATTTCTTATTGACAGAATTTTATATTTATTTCTTCTTGAATGAATAAACTGGACCATGATGGCGATAAGTCAACAGTTTCTCTGTCCTGCCTTGCTAAACTTCTAGAGTTTAGTCTTAACTGGTGGACCAGCTGCTTTTAACTCTGCTGCTTGTAGCTTAAGGTTTTCTGAGTGTCTTCATTGGTAATTGAAGTTGTGGAGGTACCAGTGTTGAGAATATTGCTGATACTATGTGTTCTCTCTTTGATTTTCTTTATCCTCTTCATTGCTAATTTCTCTAGGCTGTTTTTGCAGTTTAAGGTCCCTGTGAAATTGTGACCTATAGTCCTAATACAGATTTTGTCCCTCTGGTTTGCCTTTTCTCACACACCTAGTTATCAGTACACTATGTCACCCCTCCCTCCTTAGGTAATTGAGATATTATGGTAGATGCTTAACTGTAGGAATGGTGGTGTTGATCTTACCTTTTGGTATATGCATACACTCCCCCATTTTTGTTATTTTGGTAATTCTATTGGTAATTGCATGAAAACCCCTACCTGTATTCCTTTCTTCAACAACCTCAACCACAGTCTCTTTATGTTCTCCTGGAAGTTAATCTCTTTGGTAGTCTGGTGTAGTCTTCTTTGGGGTCATTTCCTAATGATGGAATTATATCAGTGTCATATTAAACCATTTCACCTTTCCCCAAACCTTTGTTGTAATCTTGTCCCCACTAGTGGGTATTACTGTTGTGAGGTTGCCAGGGGTGGGGGTGGGTGTGTGGGGGGAGAGTGGCTGCTGGGTCTCAGCGTCACTACTCATGCTGTGAGGTGGTGGTAAAGGTGGGGCTTGATGCAAGCAGTGGTAGCTCCTCTTATATAGTGATGGTGGCCAGCAGGGCAGCTCATGTCTCTGCTGTCCATTCTCTACTTTACCAATTAAACTCAGTCTTTCTCTTTTTCATATCCAATGACAACTCTATAGATGCACTGCTTGGATCTCCCTTTAAGAAAGAACTTCTTTAGCCCTAGCCAGTTTGGCTTAGTGGATAGAGTGTTGGCCTGCAGACTGAAGGGTCCCAGGTTCAATTCCAGTCAAGGGCACATGCCAGGGTTGCGGCCTCGATTCCCAGTAGGGGGCGTGCAGGAGGCAGCCGATCAATGATTCTCTCTCATCGTTGATGTTTCTGTCTCTCCCTCTCCCTTCCTCTCTGAAATCAATAAACAATATTAAGGAAGGGAGGGAGGGAGGGAGGGAGAGAGAGAGAGAGAGAGAGAGAGAGAGAGAGAGAGAGAGGAGAACTTCTTTAGCTCCAGGAAGTGCATTTAGGTGACAGACTTCAGCTGTTAATACCTTTAGGCTCCTTAGCTTTTTTAAAAATAATTTATTATTAAAAGTATTACAGATGTCCCATTTTCCCCCATTGATGTCTTCCCTCCTGACTCCCCCAGGCCTTCACTACATACTACTTAGCTTTTGAGTTGAGGTCTTGCTTTTCCTGGGAGTCCTTAGCCAGTGACTGAGCACCCTGTGGGTACTAGGATATTTCTCTTTGGTTCAGTGTGGGACTCCTCCAATCAGCAGTCTTTGCTCTGGAGCTCCTTGCTGGATTGGCCAAGACTTTGTCACATCTGTATCTAGGTCTGAGGCTCTCTCTGCGCAAACCTGCATTTTTATCTGTTGGTAATTGCATGGAAACACCATCTGTACTCCTTTCTTCAACAACCTCCACAGGTTTCAGATCTCTATCATGATCTGAAAGTCATCCATGCCCAGTCCTATTTCTTCCTTCTTTTAACTTTCACAATAAACCTCTTATCCTGTCTCAACATCTGCTTCCCAGAGGACCCAACTGATCCGTAATACATAGCACTTCTACTGGGTATTTACTTAATTTCTGTCCAAATCAAATTGCAGTATTTATTTAATTTTTAAAGCCCCCCCCTATTGTGTCATCCCAGTACCTTCCAGATCATCATTTTCCTCCCTCCAAACATCTGCCTTTCCTCTAAAGTCTGCTTACCTCAGTAAATGGCACCACTCTCTACTCTTCTGCATTTACATTTTGCCTTTCACATTTAAGTCCTTGACCTATCTAGAACTTTTGAGGGGTGACAGAGTGGGAGAGTATTGTTTGAGATAGGGATCAGGCAGCAAAATGGAGAATTACCAATCAAGGATGAATGAGATCACAGGAGAAATGAATGGTCAGATCATGTAGGGGTTTGTTATAGGTCACAAAAAGATCATTGGAAGAACTTTGGTTTTTACTCTTGTGTGAGATGAGGAGCCACTAGAAAGTTTTGAGCAAAGGGATATAATATAATCTGACTTAGTTTTTACTAGAAATGTATAGGCTTTCTATGGAGAATAGACATAAGGGCACATAGGGTAGAAGCAAGGAAACTGACAAGTTGGGAGAGAATCTAGGCTCAAGGCATGGGTGGCTTGCACCAAGTTGCTTGCAGAGGAATCAGCAAGAATTGATTGTCTGGGGCTAAGACTTGGGCATCATCATTTTATTTTGAAAAAGCTCCCTAGGAGTTTCTGATGGACAATGAGGTTTGAGAGTCTATGCTACAGTTTATAAATTTTTTCAGGGGTGTTTCACATAGGCTTCTTCATCAGCTTAATATAGGGAAGTAGAGAAGCATAGTGATAATAGCAGCTTTTGCATCTGAACAGGGTTCAAATCTATGCTGATCAGCTACTTATGAGGTTCAGTTTTCTCATTTTAAAAATGGAGATATAGACCTAGCCAGTTTGGCTCAGTGGAAAAAGCGTCAGCCTGCGGACTCAAGGGTCCCAGGTTCGATTCCGGTCAAGGGCATGTACCTTGGTTGCAGGCACATCCCCAGTAGGGGGTGTGCAAGAGGCAGCTGATCGATGTTTCTCTCTCATCGATGTTTCTAACTCTCTATCCCTCTCCCTTCCTCTCTAAAAAATCAATAAAATATGTTTTTTTAAAAAAAAGAGAGGGAAAACCAGTTTAATACATAAAATATAATGTTCTTTCTTCACATGGTAAACACTAGAGTTAGCAGAGAAAATAAGGAGTAGAATTGATTTTGGTAGGCCATATGCAGAAAAAGAGCATTTTAGATTAGTATTTCCCAACCTTTTTGGACTCTGATTTCTTTTCTCAATAATTTATATATATTTTTTTTAATTAAATCTTTATTCAGATTATTACATTAGTTACTCTTTTTTCCCACCATAACTCCCCTCCACCCAGTTCCCACCCCACCCTCCGCCCTCATTCCCCACCCACTGTCCTCATCCATAGGTGCACGATTATTGTCCAATCCCTTCCCTCACCCCACACCCTTCCCCCCCCCCAAGAATAGTCCATTCCCTTTCTATGTCCCTGATTCTATTACAATCGCCAGTTCATACTGTTCATCAGATCATTTATTCCCTTGATTTTTAGATTCACTTGTTAATAGATGTGTATTTGTTGTTCATAATTTGTATCTCTACCTTTTTCTTCTTCTTCCTCTTCTTAAAGGATACCTTTCAGCATTTCATATAATACTGGTTTGGTGGTGATGAACTCCTTTAGCTTTTTCTTATCTGTGAAGCTCTTTATCTGGCTTTCACTTCTGGATGATAGTTTTGCTGGATAAAGTAGTCTTGGTTGTAGGTTCTTGGTATGCATCACTTTGAATATTTCTTGCCACTCCCTTCTGGCCTGCAAAGTTTCTGTTGAGAAATCAGCTGACAGTCGTATGGGTACTCCCTTGTAGGTAACTGATTTTCTTTCTCTTGCTGCTTTTAGGATTCTCTCTTTGTCTTTTGCTCTTGGCATTTTAATTATGATGTGTCTTGGTGTGGTCCTCTTTGGATTCCTTTTGTTTGGGGTTCTCTGCGCTTCCTGGACTTGTAAGTCTATTTCTTTCACCAGGTAGGGGAAGTTTTCTGTCATTATTTCTTCAAATAGGTTTTCAATATCTTGCTCTCTCTCTTCTTCTGGCACCCCTATAATTCGGATGTTGGTACGCTTGAAGCTGTCCCAGAGGCTCCTTACACTATCTTCGTATTTTTGGATTCTTTTTTCATTTTGCTTTTCCGGTTGGGTGTTTTTTGTTTCTTCGTATTTCAAATCTTTGACTTGATTCTTGCGATCCTCTGGTCTGTTGTTGGGAGTCTGTATAATGTTCTTTATTTCAGTCAGTGTATGCTTAATTTCTAGTTGGTCCTTTATCACAACATCGAGGGTCTCATTAGATTTCTTGAGGATCTCACTACATTTATCGGCGGTCTCACCAGTCTTCTTGAGGATCTCACTGCATTTATCGGCGGTCTCACCAGTCTTTTCGAGGGCCTTATTAAGTTTATCGGCGGCTTCTAGACAGTTCTTTAAAGACCTTAAAAGTGTGGTTTTGAACTCTATATCCAGCAGTTTGCTTTCCTCCAATTCTGTCGTTTGTGTCCTGTTTCTTTGTCTCGGCATTTTTTATGCTTCGCTGGGTTGATAGAGTTCCTTTCTGTGCTAAGTGTCCCAATTACCTGAGGTAGACACTCTAGGTGCACCCCCTTATGGGCTTTGTGCACAGTCTTGTTGTAATTAAGCCTTGATTGTTGTAGTTATCACTGTGAGGAATTGACCTCCAGGCCAATTGGCTGTGAGAATCAGGTGTGTCTGAAGTGAGAGAACTTCTGTGCTGGAGACACCCCTCTGGGGCTAGACTTGCTTCAATGGGGCTTTGGTGGTCACTGAGTCTTCCCCCTGAGTGTGTCTTTTTATGGTTCCACAGAGCTGCAAACTGGATGGTCCCACTCTGACCTCTGGGCTTCCTGGCTCCTGGATCTCTAGGGAGGTGCTAATCTAGCCTTTGCCTGAGGCTATCCAGCAAAAGTCTCCCTGCAGGGCTTGGGCGGGGTGGGTCCCACGGGATCAACAGGGCGGGGTTAGCAATTATGGCTGCTCTCAGTCTTTCCCTAAGAGGCTCTGCTTCTCAGTGTCCCACTAATTGCTGCAAGCCCCACGGAGAGAAAGCTGCCCTAGGGTTCTGAGCAATGCCAGACAGTCCCGCTTCTTCCGTATGAGTCTGGGTCCCTAGAGACTCGCCCGGAGCTGGAGCTCAGAGTCTGAGACTCCCTTCCGATTGAAAACAACAACCACGCCCTCAGCCACCAGCCCACTCCGCATGCACTCCGCACCTTAGTATTTTACTTCAGCACTGCGCCTCCTCTGAGTCTCGGTATGTTTTACTCTTTCCTCCTAGTTGTAGAACTTCCACTCAGCCAGCCTTCCTGTGGTTCTGGATGATGTCCGTTCCATCTTTTAGTTGTATTTTTGAAGTGGTTGTTCGAGGCAGCAAACTCCAGTGTTTACCTATGCCACCATCTTGGTTTCTCCTCAACAATTTATATTAATATCATTAATTTGTATAATATGATAATGATTTTAAGTAAAAAGTATTTTGCATTAGTATAGTACTAAAAATTGCTTTAAGAATTTTTATTCTATGTTCAACAGAGTCATTGTTGACTTACATAGTAAGGAAACTTTTTAATAATTATAACTATTTAGCCCTGGCTGGTTTGGCTCAGTGGATAGAGCGTTGGCCTGTGGGCGCAAGGGTCCTAGGTTCAATTCCGGTCAAGAGCATGTACTTTGGTTGAGGGCACATCCCCAGTGGGGAGTGTGCAGGAGGCAGCTGATGTTTCTCTCTCATCGATGTTTCTAACTCTCTATCACTCTCCCTTCCTCTCTCTAAAAAATCAATAAAATATATATTTTTTTAAATGATAATTATTTAACAGTATAAAATTTCAGGTATTCTATGCCATGGTGTAACCATTTGTCATGTATGCTGAAAATAAGTGTAATCCAGTGTCTTGAGTTCCTGGTTTTGACAAGTAGCAGATAGATTTGGCACTCAATGTTCATTCCCTAATCCCAAAAGTGTGTGGGAAATGCCTTATAAGAAAAGCAATATGATAGTCTTACTAGTTTGTAAAGTATAAAATTGTGTTTGACAGTGTTAGGCATTCTATAATTTATGACATTTTAAAAAATTGTGTTTTATCCTTCTTAGGCCGAATACATCAAGCAATGGTAACATCTTTAAATGAAGATAATGAAAGTGTGACTGTTGAGTGGATAGAAAATGGAGATACAAAAGGCAAAGAGGTAAGATCAATCACTGAATTAAATCTTATTTTTAGTCCAATTATTACATTTTTTAATATAAAGCAAAACAGAAAAGTGCATAGTTTTTATATAGTACGTGTGTCATTCCTTAAACATTCAACTAGTTTAAAAAAATTCACTCAGAGAAAGGTAGATTTCGCCTGTATATCTTATGTGATTGGACATATAATTAAGACCACAAAATTCAATCTTAAGAGAGATTTCTGCCCTAGCTGGTGTGCCTCAGTGGTCAGCCTGTACACCAAAAGGTCTCGGATTTGATTCCTGGTCAAAGGCATGTACCTGGGTTGCAAGTTCGATCCCTGGCCCTCATTGGGGTACACGTGGGAGGCAACATGTTGCTCTCACATTGATGTTTCTGTCTCATCAGTTTGTCTCTCTCTCTCTCTCTCTCACATCAGTGTTTCTGTCTCCCTTCCTCCCTTCCACTCTAAAAATCAATGGTAAAAAATAGCTTCAGGTGAGGATTAACAAAAAAAAGATTCTTTAAATATATGTGGGTTATAATTTTAGATAATCTAGCTTTTGAAGTAGTACCATTCATTAGGCTAAAATTATTTAACTTCTCTGTAAGTTTCTTTGAAAAATAAGGTCTTAATTATCAAAATACACTGAAAATACATGTGGCTTTTAAAACAGATTGACTTGGAGAGCATCTTTTCACTTAACCCTGACCTTGTACCTGATGAAGAAATTGAACCCAGTCCAGAAACACCTCCACCTCCCACATCCTCAGCCAAAGTAAATAAAATTGTAAAGGTTAGTGATGAAAATTCAGAGCTCTCTGTGTGTGTGTGTGGGGGGGGGGGGGGGGTTTGAAATTGGCATGCTGTGGGAGTATTTTTTAAGTATTTGTTTTTTTTAAAAACAATGCTTTCTGCCATTCAAATGCATATATACGTGTGTGTGTGTGTGTGTGTGTGTGTGTATGAATATGTATATACACATACACACTCCACATATTTTCAAGGATTGAGGTTGTCTAATTCACAATTACAACAATCTGTAATAATAAAAGTATAATATGCTAATTAGACTGGACATTCTTTCAGAAGACCTTCCAGAGGAAGCCGGGACTACAAGGGAAGCCAGTGGCAGCAGCCCGGGGAAAGAAGGCCTACTCTTACACAAATTTCATGCATCAGGCCTCTAGTGATAAAATAAAATCCTTCCCCAGCAGGCATGATTTAATGGTTGAGCTTCAACCTGAACCAGGAAGGAGGTCACGGTTCGAGTACAGTCAGTGCACATGTCTGGGTTGCGGGCTTGATTCCTGTGTGGAGTGTGCCAGAGGCAGCTGATCCATGATTGTCTCTCATCATTGATGTTTCTATCTTTCTCTCTCCTTCCTACTCTGAAATCAATTTTTAAAAATATTTTTAAAAAATCCTATAAACTCCTTGCCTGGTTAGGGTCTTTCCTAAGACTTATATAGCTTCTCAGGAGTTACAGGTCAAAACAATTTGCTTATCAGTATCTGTTGAATGAATACAAATGACTTTGATATGATAAAGAAAGAGGGACTGTTTTTATTCATAATAAACTCTTACTCCAGTTATCTTATCAGTGAAGATAGCTTTAAAATATGCTATATCCTCTCCAACAGTTTTTATCTTTATAAAAAAAAAGTCATGTTATTTTTATTATTTTAAAAGATAATTCCTTTACATTGCTATTGAAATTTCTCACTGTTAAAATTTTGGGTCAAAATACAACTCTTCTTAAAGTAGGTAGTCCTTCAAAGTTGTTGAATCTACAGTTTTTTGTGTTCGACTCAACAGGCATTTGTTGATTTTTCTACAATGTTGATTTTGTCACCTACAAAGATGAATGTGACATGGCTTTAACCCTATTGGAACTCGCTTTCAGGGAAGACATACATAGAAGCTTAACAATTATCAAAACCTGCTTTTTAAATCATGCATATGAACATGAGGCAGATTTTTAGTTCATATGATTTCAGCATATTGAGAGTCACTGCTTAGAGGTCATTAGTTACCATTTGTAAACAGACTATTTTTCTTATTTGGCTTCACAACCTGGAGGATCTTCATAGTTGACACTTCTGGATCTGTCATAAGCAACATTTGCAGTGCCTTAGAATCCCCTGGAAATTTTTTTAAATTACTGATTCCTAGACCTTCTCTAAGAGATTGTTTTATCTAAAGGAAGAACTCTAGCATTAATACCTTTTTAAAAATACCCATGTGATTTGAATGTACAGTTAGCGTTGAGAACCACTGCATTATTTCGCATCTTTTTTTTTTTTTTAAGGTAAATAAAATGAAGGTCTTGGTAAATAAATAATAGGACCAAAAAATTGCTTCCCTAATCTATGCAGTCTTTGAAAGTCTATGAAATCTTTTAGTATAACTAACTGTTCATCTCATAGTGTTTTGATCTTTCAGCTTAACAATGGGCTGTAAGTTGTCTAAAATTAGTATTTCATTAATTTCCCCCTGACATCCAAAGATGAAATGTGTTACATAACTCATAGGGTTGTTGTGAAGATTAAGTGAATTTTGTTATGAAGATTAAGTGAATTAATACATGTAAAATCCATAGAGCAGTACCTGGCTCATTATTTCTGAATATTTTGGGGGTAGAGAATACTCATAAACTTGAATATTAATAGTAGTAATTCATTAGAAGATTATTTGCAGTTTTTCTTCATTTAGTTTTAAATTATTGTATGTCTGCCTAGGTTTGTTTAATTAAAGGAAACTGATTATGATATATTGATTAGGAGTAAAGAGGGAAAGTTAAATGAACATTTCTCTTTTATAGAATCGACGAACTGTGGCTTCTATTAAGAATGACCCTCCTCCAAGAGATAATAGAGGTAAAGTAAAAAATTACTAATTTTGCCTATTGGCCCTGACAAGGTAAATCAAAACTAAATATTACCCTTGAAGCATTGTTCTTAGTCTGCTGAGATCCTGCTCCCAGGCATGTTTGTTTGGCTCAAATAAATTCTAATAAAATAATAGAAATGTTCTTTTAAAAAAGGCAAATATTACCCTTGACTTTATTATTTATTTAAACTTTACATAGCTAATTTTAAGAGCGGTATCTTCTTCATTTCCTAATATAATATTGATAATATAAAAAATTTATAAATTTACAAAACTCCATGATATATGCAATATTTGATTCATCTAATTTACCCAATAATTTTTCAGATTTGAGTAGTGTTGTGACAAAAAAGGGAATGAGGAAGTAGTCTGTTGATTAATTTCACAAAATTTTGACATTTTATATAATTTTTTGGCGAACAGGCTTCCAAAAAGGGTCATGGGTATCTTTGGAGTCAGCTTAAAAAAAAACTTGAACAGGTATAAATTTTAGTTAATGGCAGGTCTTTCATATATTTTCAGCCAGGAAGTATAAAGCATAGGTAATTTCTTATTTACTATTCGGCAGTTCAGAATGGTACTTTCTAATAGTGATATTTCTCTATATGTATGGATGAGTGAGGAAGGATGGGCATAGGTATTAGAGGAGAGATTGGAAGTAGAGGGAAAGTTCTGTACTATGCACACTATCCTTTGAGTCTTGTGAAAATTTATATATCTTTGTAAAATGTAATACTTATATTTAATTTATAATGCTTTTTTCCACATTTATAGCATTCACAGTAAGAAACTCTCTGCTTAAGATTTGGGTATTCGAGGAGCAAATAATTGGATTTGGAATATAGGGAGGGTTAAAGGACTTAAGTTTTTACTTTCCGTAGTTCTGAAGTTTTCAAAATGAGAATGCATTTAAAATTTATATTTTGTACACTTATATTTTTAAATGATTAGTAAAAATTAAGTTTGGCTTTGGTTTTTATATAAATTATTCAGATTGAGTTTTGTAGTTAAAACTACATTGATGGCACCTAAGTCTGCACATATGACAAAAACCTCTTAGCTTATCAGTTTATTGAATATAATTATTATATATTCTGTTTATGTGCACATAAGTAGAAAAACTGACAATTTGCTAATGCAACTTTTAACTTATCAGTTCTTTTCAGTTACCTCTGTTCCTTTAACCAAGGTTCACCTTTATTAATTTTCTGTTCTGAATTTAAAATTTTTGTTTTACTTACAGTGGTTGGTTCTGCACGTGCACGGCCTAGTCAGCTTCCTGAACAGTCATCTTCTGCACAACAGAATGGTAGTGTTTCAGATATATCTCCAGTTCAAGCTGCAAAAAAGGAATTTGGACCTCCTTGTATGTAAATCATGTATCAAGGATTCAGTCATTTTAGGCATACATGTATTCTCTCTTGGTCATCTTTATATATCCCCAAATGGTAAACAGTCTAATTGCGAACTTGATTGCATATTTCATTTTACCACTGTGGAAAAATTTAAGTATTTCATTTGCTTTGAATTTTAAATTCTGGGCAGATGATAATTTGACATCTTTATAGAAGAAATTCTTATGCTTCTTGCTTCAAAGATCTGTGATTCTAAACCAAGAGATGACATGTATCAATACGTTAGAGTCATTTTTCTTGACTCTTATTTGTATATTGTCCTGTTCCTAGTTTTGTTAAAGCAGCTCATTAACTAAAGTTCATGTAGTTGTTATAGGCATGCTTTGTCACTGTGTACTTTTATTTTAGTATGTGATGAAATCACACATAAAATTGTGTGTATAAGTACAATACTCTAAAAAGAAATCTATACTTCTACAGCTCATCTTTTTCTTTCAGCGCGTAGAAAATCTAATTGTGTGAAAGAAGTAGAAAAATTACAAGAAAAACGAGAGAAAAGGAGACTACAACAACAAGAACTTAGAGAAAAAAGAGCCCAGGTTTGTAACCTGAAACATATTTTGTATATGTACCAACCGAAGGTCAGACTGTGTCCGTGAAAGTGAGTGACTTAGGAAAAAGTAGTTGAGGCGTTCATTTAAAGATTTCAGTATAGTTCTTTAATTGATATTGAGGAATAATATAAACTCTTCTGAAAATAAGTTATAACAGATTTTACTACATGTACTTCTCACGTTTTAGTCATTATGTGTTAGTCCTAAAGTTTGTTCCATTTTTAATAAGCTATTGTGTTACAGAATTCTAATACAAGAATAATAGGATTTTGACTTTTTAAAAACACCTAAAACTACATTTGGAAGAACATTCAGTTAAAGCACATGATTACATTATAAATTTTATTATTATTTTTCCATAGTCAATAATAAGGTCAACATAACACATTGAAAGTGGGGAAATTTCTTGTGTTTTGATTTTTACTAGATATTGAGAGTGTTACTGTGTTGTGCTCTTCTTGTGTTACCGGTAGCAAAACTTTATTAGCATCGGAAAAATTGCATAGAGAACTGATCTTTTTTCTCTTTACAAGTCTCTCACATTAAAAATTCTGTTTTTATACATAAAACTCCTCCCTTGTGCTTATATGATATACTCAGAACTTGTTTCCTGTAATAAAACATCAGGATTTTTTTTTTTTAGGAGTATTTTCAAGTGCCCTTAAGGGCATTCGAAAACAATTATTACTCATAAAGATGTTATGTTTGGGAATTGTAGAACCAGCATAATATTCACCCTGAGTAAATCAGCTTCTATCTGAAGGTGATCTGAGAATGACCAGTGGGTTTTGAAATAAATAATACACAAAAGAGCTAGATCTGGGCTCTGGCAGCTCGGGGCTGAGTGCAAGTAACAGTCACAATGATTCTTCAGAGGCTCTTCAGGTTCTCTTCTGTCATTCGATCTGCAATCTCAGTCCATTTGAGGAGGAATATTGGTGTTACAGCAGTGGCATTTAATAAGGAACTTGATCCTGTACAGAAACTCTTCGTGGACAAGATTAGAGAATACAAAATTAAGCGACAGTCATCTGGAGGGGCTGTTGATGCTGGTCCAGAGTATCAGCAAGACATGGAGAGGGAGCTTTTTAAGCTTAAGCAAATGTATGGTAAGGTAGACATGAATATGTTCCCAGACTCCAAATTTGAAGTCCTGGAAAAACCCCAGTCCTGAAGAAATGTAAAATTTATCTGGTCATGTGTCCTAGATAAGTTGTATAACTGATCAGTATCAGAAGTAACATACATTTCAACAACTGTCAAATATTCTTTTATTCTGATTCCAAAAAATTATTTGGTGATTGGGGGGGGGGGGGGGCGCTAGATCTACTGATACTTAGCACAGATGCCACCTGGTGTCTCCTGTGGGTACTTCATAATATTTTCACATAGCTTTGTGGTATCTTAATTTGCACTTTACATAGTACTTCTCAATTGACATAGCTGGTTAATATTATTTCCTAGGAGTAAGTTTCATTAACAGTTTTTAAGTTTAATTATATTCCAAGCAAATCTGCATATGTTGTATGAAAAAATGTGATTTCTGAGAATGTTCAATAATTTATTACTCATGGCTGGGAGAGGCTATTATTAACTACTAGTGGCCCAGTGCACGAAATTCGTGCACAGGGGGTGGGCGTTCCTCAGCCCAGCCTGCACCCTCTTCAATCTGGGACCCCTCGAAGGATGTCCTACTGCCGGTTTACAGGGATTGGGCCTAAACTGGCAGTCGGACATCCCCCTCACAGTCCAGGACTGCTGGCTCCTAACCGCTCCGCTGCCTGCCTGCCTGATTGCCCCTAACCACTCTGCCTGCCAGCCTGTTCACCCCAACTGACCCCCACTGACAGCCTGCTCGCCCCCAACTGGCTCCCCTGCTGGTCTGCTCACCCCCAACTGCCTCCCCCCTACCCCCCACCGGCCTAATCACCCCCAACGCCCCCCCCCCCCCCCACCACCGGCCTGATCACCCACAACTGCCGTCCTCTCTTGGCCTCTAACTGCCTCTACCTTGGCCCCACCACCATGGCTTTGTCCAGAAGAGTGTCCAGAAGGTCTCCTGGAAGGTCTCCCAGTCTAATTATCATAATACCCTTTTATTAGTATAGAGGCCTGGTGCATGGGTGAGGGCTGGCTGGTTTGCCCTGAAGGGCATCCTGGATCAGGGTGGGGGGTTGCCTTGGTGTGTGGGGCGGCCTGGGCGAGGAGCCTGTGGTGGTTTGCAGGCCAGCCATGCCCCCATGGGGTGAGGGTACTCGCTGGGGGGGGCGTTGCCAGCCTGGGTGAGGGGCTGAGGGCTGTTTTCAAGCTGGCCACACCTGCTTCAGGCCGGGGGTTCCTGCTGGGGTGCTTGGCCAGCCTGGGTGAAGGACTTATGGCTGTTTGCAGGCTGGCCATGCCCCCCAGAGGGAACCCTCACCCCATGGGGGTATGGCTAGCTGGGTAAGGGGCTGAGGGCCATTTTCAGGCTGGCCATGCCTGCCGGCAACCCAGGCTCCCAGCCCCTCCTTTTTTTTTTCCAGCCCCTTCTTGAGTGGAGGCCAGGGCTGGCTGGAAGCCTGGGTCGCCCCTGACCCAGGCTCCCAGCCACTCACTCCTTCAGCGGCAGCCAGGGCAGGCGGAAGCTTGGCTTTCTCTATCGCCGGGAGCAACCCAAGCCTCCTGTTCACTCCAGCTCTGTGGCTGCCGCCATCTTTGTTGGATTAATTTGCATACTCACCATGATTGGTGGGTGGTGTAGCAGAGTGATGGCCAATTTACATATTTCTCTTTTATTAATGTAGATTACTATTTACTATATGTTAATCTGAATTTCCTCAGTTTTGAAGCAAAAATGTAAATTGCAGTTGTTAAGTTTTTCTCCAGGGCTGAGTAACCAAAGAAAGAGAGGCTGCCAACTCCATCATTATATAAAGAGTTTATTGCCTGGTCATGTGGCTCAGTGGTTGAGTGTCAACCTATGAACCAGGAGGTCGTGGTTCGATCCCCAGTTAGGGCACAGGCCACGGGGGGTTGCAGGCTCAATCCCCAGTGTGAGGTGTGTAGGAGGCAGCCAATCAATGATTCTCTCTCCTCACTGATGCTTCTCTCTCCCTCACCCTCTCCCATCCTCTCTGAAATTAGTGAAAATATATACTTTTTTGGAAAAGCCTTTATTAAGGGAATTTACATGTATGTGAGGTGGCCTTAGTTGGTGGCAAGAAGACATGGATATCCGTCATGTGGCAGGCGCTAAGGTGTTATATAGGACAGGGCTGGATGGATAAGGGTCCTGGGGTGTAACTTGCCCCAGTTGAGGAGGAAATGCCTTACATACTTCCCCAGGGCAGCGTGCCTAGGCATAGGGGAGAAGTCAGTTTCTGAGAGGATTTAAGGGAAGCATCATTCTTCTGGCCTATGTCTAGCAGGAGCTATTTGGATCTAGCAGGAGGGACAGCAGCAGTCAAGCAAGGTCAGGAAGTGGTTGTGTCATAGAACAGTCTCTCCTCCATAGCAATCAGTATCCAATAATTTGAATATTAAAGATTTTAAAAATTATCTTGGCTTTTGATTTCTTTAAATTCTATATCCTATTGATTTGGAAGTGTTTTACCTTGCCTTAGTTGTGTGTGTGTTTTTTTTAAAGAGAGCCAGCAAAAATAGAAAATTAACTTAAATGAATCCATATTTCTATTTTGCTGAATCACTGGATTAAGAATTGGGAAGAAGAATCTAATTAAATGAATATTTCTAGAATTTCAGCTTTTCTAGAGATGAGTACTATTTCTCTTTTGCTCCATTTTCTAAGAATAATTAAGGTATATGTATAGCACATGAATTTTTGAATTATGTCAAGGGTGGCTTTAATAAGGAATGTTTGGTTTAGAATTAACAATATGTGTAGACCTACAACATTGTATTTTTAATTTAAAAATGATTCCTAAGCATATGACTAGTCATAAACTGAAACTAAAGTATATCACGTCTTCAGTTTGAGTCTGAGCTGAGCTAGGGCAAGTGACATAATCTGTTAGTTTAATTTTAATTTTCAAACTATATATAGCACCAGTGCAACAAATGCTGTATTACTGTAATTATAATAAATGATGATTCTCTTTGTCTTCTTGTAGGATGTTGATGCTACAAACCCAAATTATGAAATTATGTGTATGATCAGAGATTTTAGAGGAAGTTTGGATTATAGACCATTAACAACAGCAGATCCTGTAAGTTTTTTTTATAAATCATTGCTCTGGACTTCTGTACTCAAATAAAAACATGTTTGATTCCAACTAAATTAACATTGTATTTACTAGATAAATTTTCCTTTCTTATGTGCCCATTTCCTACATTTTAAGAAAAGTCAAGAAATCATCCACATTTATGCCTCTCTTCCATAATTGATTGTATCAGACATGCTTCCCACAGAGATGTCCATTTCAAAGCAAAGCCTTCCCTGTCTTTGGTAGGACAGAACAATAATTAAAGGACTTAAGTCTGAACACCCAATTTCCTTTATTTCCTCTTTGGTTTGTGCTATAGATCCCACTGTCCAACTTATTTTAATGTTATTTTGGCTTTATAAGTGATGGTTGTTGAGGACTGCAATAGACCAGAAATTTAGTGCTCAGAAAGTATTCTGTCTTATTACTCAATTCATTTCCTATTGAAGAATAAGAATTTATTGGACAGGGAATGTTTTTGTAATCGGTACTTATGAAAAATAATCCATCTGACCTAGCATATACAGAATGTAGTATTGGGTACACAAAACACATTTGTGTTGAGCAGGTGTATTATATAGGATTTAATAGTTGTTCATAACATTTACATCCCATATATTTGGGTACCTCTCCCTGTGGGTACCCTTCCTTGCTACCCTTACCTTTGTGTAACTTCCTGTCTCTGAGCTCATACTTTAGGAAAGGGATTAGCAAACTTTTTCTGAAAAGGGCCTGATGGCAAATATTTTTGGCTTTATGAACCATATGATATGGTATTTGTCACAACTACTCAATTCTGCTTTTGTAGTATGAAAGCAGCCATAGACAACATAAATGAATGGGTATGACTGTTCTAGTAAAACATTACAAAAGGAGGTAGTAGGCTGGATTAATCCTGCAGGCCATACTTTGCTAATCCCTGCATTATAATAATTGTTTTTAAAAGGCAAGCATTGGGAACATAAATTTTATGAAAAGTATTTACGTGTAAGAATTGGCATATTCCAATTATTTTGCTCAATAATCTCCTGGGAATCATGTTTCTTGTCTATATAGTTATCTTTTCCAACAAGTTTCCCTATAATCTACCTGAAAATACACCACTTGCTTTTGTTTTATATAGCACATCTTAAAGTTAATAAGGCAGCTTCTTAACATGAACTTAATGCTCTACAAGGTTATTAATGGTTTACCATACAACAGAAAAAATAAGGGAGTCTCCATTGAAATGTGTGCAAGTTAATTTGTGGGGTTTTTTTAAGCTTATCCTATCTATGCCATACATAAATTTCTAAAATCTCGGAAGGAAATGTTGTAAAATTGACTTCATTGTTTTACGTAACACTGATAATCACTGAAATATAATATTTTCTTTCTAGATTGATGAACATAGAATATGTGTTTGTGTAAGGAAACGACCACTCAATAAAAAAGGTATGATATTTATTGAGTTGTAATAAAGGTTGATTTTATCCTGTTTGTAATAGCAGAAAATCAAATTGGTTGGGGACAGTTCAGTGTAAATTATTTTATTTGTATATAATCTTTCTGCAGATTTCTATGGTTAATCTATTGATTTGTTACTACTGTATGAAATGTTGCCATTTCTGGTTCTTGCTTTAAGAAATCTTGATTTTTTTTACTTTGTTATTGAAATATTCTTACTGAGTGGGATAAGAACTCACTACTTATATTTGAAGAACTCATTACCTTTTTGTACATTAATGCAAATTCTGTAAAGTTTCTGGGCATTGATTTTCATTTGTTCTTTTAGAAACTCAAATGAAAGATCTTGACGTAATCACAATCCCTAGTAAAGATGTTGTGATGGTACATGAACCAAAACAAAAGGTAGATTTAACACGGTACCTAGAAAACCAAACATTTCGTTTTGATTATGCCTTTGATGACTCAGCTCCTAATGAAATGGTTTACAGGTAGGTAGATTTGTTTTAAATTAGAATTTTGTTCTCACATCATGTGCTTATTATTACCCTGAAACATATTGATCTTGGTATATCTCTCCAGAGTTGTTACATGCTTTTGTATTCTGAGTTTAAATAAAGAAGAATATATAATAAACATTGTAATAACGATTAACACTTGGTCTCTTTAGTGCTTCCCCAAACCATAGTTTCCATTACTGATTAACATATGCATATCACACATGTATATGGATAGAAAATTTATAAAAAATGTTGACATTTTTGTACCTCTGAGAATGGGAAGTAATTAGAGGAGGACTTTTTTTTTAATTTCTATACTATAAAGAAATTTGAAATGTTTATTATACAACTAGTCTAATTTGTCTAAATATTTAGCTTGTACCACCACTTCAGGGGGAAAATGTGCTGTAAATCTACTTGCATTTATCTAATTTCTATCATCTTTAAGCTTTGGGATAGTTTTAATACATGAAATTCTTGTATGTTAACATATTCAACTTATAAGCAGCTCAAATTTAATATATAATATATTGGTATCTCAAACTTTTATGCCAAATTTGGATTTTCATATAGGCGTTGTAAACATTCACCTCTAATTATTGTAACAGGTTAGTTTAGCAACTTTGTTATTTCAAACTATTTTAATGCTATTTTCAGTGACCTTTTACTTTATAAATATGATTACAAACAGAAAATTAAAGAGTTGTTCTGGCCAGTTAGCTCAGTTGTCTAGAGCATCATCCCAAAACATTAAGGTTGCAGGTTTGATCCCCTGTCAAGGCACATACAAGAAGCAACCAATGATTGCATAAATTAAGTGGAAAAATAATTGATAGTTCTCTCTCTCTTTCCCTTCCTCCTTCTCCCCTTTCTTTCTCTTTCTCTAAAAATCAGTGAATTAATATATTTTTTAAAAAGAATTATTAAGTGTCTTAAGAATTGAAGATGTTATAAATGATATAGTGTTGAAACCAACTCCATTGGTCTTAAGCTGGCAAACTGGAAGTTTAGTTGTAAAGAAAGAGGACAAAATTAAAGGACATGTGAATACTAGACAGATTTTTTTTTTTTTAATTCTGGGGTACATCTGTAATACTGTCAACAATTAACAATTATAAACTGTATATTTTTTACCTTTTCTGAGAATAGAGTCTACTTCCCCCTTCTTCCATTCCTGCCTATAAAATATGTCTGTTTGCCTTTTATAGTCATTTTCAAGAAATCATTATAAATAAAGATGTTTTTGTATATGCCAGGTTTAGTAAATATTCTCTGTTTTCACCTGTATTTATGCTTCTTAACTACCAATATTAATTCTACTCCCTTTCTCTTAACCTTAACTTTATGGATTGAGAAGTTAGACCTTTTCTTGTCTAATCAGGCTCATTTCTAGAACTTTTCCTTTTGTATGTTCTCCAGTTGTGCCTTTAAGAAAAATATATCAGTGGGACTAAGGGGGGAAGGAAGTGGAGGGGTTCATCTGTAATACTGTCAACAATAAAAAATAGTTTTAAAAAATTAATTGAAAACATCAGAGTTGTATATAGTATTTTATATATATTATTTTGAAGTCTATATAAAAAGTATATTTGTTTTCTATTATACCTCTTAGTCCTCTTAGACCTTTTAGTGCTCTGCTCAATAAAATATTTCTTGACCTTCCTATCTTTTAATTTTAACTCTGGTGGTGATTATACTCATAGGTTTGAAAAATTCATATCATAATGTTTTGGCATCCCTTTTTTAATTTTAATATATTTTTGTTGATTTCAGAGGGGAGAAGGGATAGGGAGAGAGAGATGGAAACATCAATGAGAGAGAATCATTGATTGGCTGCCTCCTGCACAACCCACAATGGGGATCAAGCTCTCAACCAGGGCATATGCCCTGACTTGGGGATTTTGAACCATGACCTCCTGGTTCATAGGTCAATGCTCTCAACACTGAGCCATGCAGGCCAGACTAGCATCCTTTTCTTGAATCAAGACTATCAACTCAGAACTTAATGTCTTATAAGCATAATTTATTTTTACTTGTCCACATTCAATGAAATATTATTTTTCTGCTTGTTTAGATAGTCTAAAATAATCGCTATATATAAAAGCCTAAGTGACTGTTCAACCAGTCACTATGACGTGCATTGACCACCAGGGGGAAGACGCTCCCTGGTGGTCAGTGCACTCCCACAGTGGGAGTGCCGCTCAGCTGACTGGCGGGCGCCAGACGCTGGGCTCACTGGGCTCACGGCTGGCGAGCACAGCTGCAGTGGCGCAAGCTTCTCCTGTGGACACTCCCCCTGCGCACGTCTTCCCCCACCCCCCAATCCGTACCAGGACCGACATTGGTATCGGGACTGATGGCATGAGCCCACAGCCACGTCCACTGGTATCGCCCTAGGACAGGGGCATGGAGACCACAGCAGAGTGGCAGAGAGCCTACCAAGCGGTGGCAGCGGCAGGTGCAGCAGGGCTGAGATGAGCAGGAACGGCGCAGCGCCTGGCCTGGGCTCAGGCTCCTCCCCGGCCACCTGCCACTTTGCGCACTACTACATCCCTTGGGGATGTAGGACTGCCGGTTTCAACCAATCCCTGCAGGCCAGGCTGAGGGTCCCCACCAGTGCACGAATCTGTGCACCAGGCATCTAGTATAAGAATTACTCTGTGTTTTGTGTACTCACAACTTTTTTGTATGTAAACCTACTTTTGCCCCACTTGGTATATAACAAAAAACAAAACAACCCTGTATGTTTTACTTATCCGGCTAATGTTACCATCTTTGTTATTTTTTTTAAACTTTCCTATGGTCTTCTATATATATAGCTCAGTTACCGTTAGATTTTTATTGTCCATCATTATTGTGATCATTATTTATTATGGAACTAGGGGCCCCGTGCACTAAAATTCATGCATTTGGGGGCAGCCCGGCCTGTGCCCTCTTGCAGTCCAGGAGCCCTCCGGTGATGTCTGACTGCCTCTACGGGAGGCAACCAGGCGGGCCAATAGGAGATGGCACCGGCCAGTGAGAGGCCGGCCCTGCCCACCCCCAATCTCCCCTCCGCTGCTGCTGGTCGCTGCTGTCCTCCCCCTCCCCCCCCCCATTGCTGTCCCCTCCGTCTGCTCGCGGGCATGCGCCTTGGCTGGCCTGGCACTGCCTGCTCACCTGCCCCGCCCCCCGCCGACGGATCGTTCTGCCTTTTGGTCGATTTGCATATTGCACTTTTATTATATAGGATTATTGCTTGAAATTATTCTTTAAAGAGCCTTAATACTAGGGTATAGTTATTTAAATTTTTAAACAAATCAATTAGACTCAATTGTGGCCTAGTTTATTTGTTGAAAATCTTGGTATACATTAAGACTATATTACTTTTGCCGAAACCGGTTTGGCTCAGTGGATGGAGCGTCGGCCTGCGGACTGAGGGGTCCCAGGTTCGATTCCGGTCAAGGGCATGTACCTGGGTTGCGGACACATCCCCAGTAGGAGATGTGCAGGAGGCAGCTAATCGATGTTTCTCTCTCATCGATGTTTCTAACTCTCTATCTCTCTCCCTTCCTCTCTGTAAAAAATCAATAAAATATATTTAAAAAAAAAAAAGACTATATTAATTTTATTTCTTCTTTGCTTAATTTAAATATTGAATGCACATTCTGACTGGTGCATATTATTTTTAAGGTTTACAGCTAGACCACTAGTGGAAACTATATTCGAAAGGGGAATGGCTACATGCTTTGCTTATGGCCAGACTGGAAGTGGAAAAACTCATGTAAGTAATTTATTATAGTTACATCCTGGTATGAAGCTAGTTTATTTTTCTTGTAGCTTAATACTTAGACCTAAATTCTTAAGATTCATTCCTGAATAATGTCTGTTATTCTTCACTTTCTTTTTAACATATAGACTATGGGAGGTGACTTTTCAGGAAAAAACCAAGATTGTTCTAAAGGAATTTATGCACTAGCAGGTAAATATGTTTTGTGGGGGGGTTTTGTTTGTTTGTTTTTGCATATCATTTGTAATATTCTTCTTGAATATTCAGGTGGCTTTGAAATAAGACTTGGACATATTGTCCAGGAATTAAAGGGTAACTATAATACTATATTTACTGTGTATTATGTCAATTTTAGGTTATCAGACTACTTTATATCATTATAATCTGTCACATTGTTGGAGCTTACTATTTGTTGTTGAATAATGATTTGTGAAAAGCTTCCATTCGGAATGGTTATGAGAACAACTTTATAAGGATAGATAGTGTCCTTTTATTAAATAATGGAGAGTGACATCTAAACCTTAAGTGTAAAAATAAAACAATTACAATTGTCTTTTGTAACATTGATGTTTACTTTAGTCTTCACTTTTTTTAAAATATATTTTTATTGATTTTTTACAGAGAGGAAGGGAGAGGGATAGAGAGTTAGAAACATCGATGAGAGAGAAGTATCGATCAGCTGCCTTCACATCCCCTACTGGGGATGTGCCTGCAACCAAGGTACATGCCCCTGACCGGAATCGAACCTGGGACTCTTTAGTCCCCAGGCCGACGCTCTATCCAGTGAGCCAAACCAGCTAGGGCTAGTCTTCATTTTTATTATTGATGTTATTATTGTAAGTAAAGATTAACTCTAAAAAATAGAAATTTTGAAATGCTTTTTAAAAATAATATTTGTTGCATCTTAACATATTTTCTCCATATGAAATTTTCAATAGCTCGAGATGTCTTTTTAATGCTAAAGAAGCCAAACTATAAGAAGTTAGAACTTCAAGTTTATGCAACCTTTTTTGAAATTTATAGTGGAAAGGTAAGTGGAAACTTAAAAAAAAAAATTTGTTTTTTAAATTGTGATTAAATTATGCATAACATAAAATTTATTATTTTAACCATTTTTAAGTATACAAATTCAGTGGCATGTACATTCTACATTGTGCAAAAATGGCATGTACATTTTACAATGTGCAACCATTGCCACCACATCACTTTTATATGTATTTGGATTGGAATATTATGTTAGAATTTTGTTGAGATTTCTTTTAATTCCCTTTGAAACTTTTCAACTCAAATATTAAGCATTTTATTTTCTGAAATGGTTTTCAGACTTTGAATGACTAATTTTTATAGAGCTGATTCTTTAAAGTTAGTTTCAACTTGAAAAAAAATTTTTTTAGGTGTTCGACTTGCTAAACAGGAAAACAAAATTAAGAGTGCTAGAAGATGGAAAACAGCAGGTTCAAGTGGTAGGATTACAGGAACGGGAGGTCAAATGTGTTGAAGATGTACTGAAACTCATTGACATAGGTAACAGTTGCAGGTAAATCTTATTTTAATTAAGAAAGGGAAACTTAATTTTATAATCAGTTTTATATAATTTGGTTATAACAAAAACAAAGCAAGGATGTTATTCAGTGCATCTTAGAAGTAAAAATCATTATTCACAAAAACTTTTGTTGTTACATGTAACTGAGTGATGTCTATTCTATAGATAACATACTAGAAGTATGCCAGATTAAATTGTTCAAATGTTGTTAATTCATAATGTCTCCTTTGTAATAAATGATGAAAACTGGATAGTTGTTTTTGTGTTTTTTTTTTTAATGAAAATACTGTGGTTTGAACATAAAGTATTTATGTATCAAATGTCCTCAATCAAATTGTAGAACATCCGGGCAAACATCTGCAAATGCACATTCATCTCGGAGCCATGCAGTGTTTCAGATTATACTTAGAAGGAAAGGAAAGCTACATGGCAAATTTTCTCTCATCGATTTGGCTGGAAATGAAAGAGGAGCTGATACTTCCAGTGCAGATAGGCAAACTAGGCTTGAAGGTGCTGAAATTAATAAAAGCCTTTTAGCACTCAAGGTAAATAAAATGTATTTAATTGTGAAAGTCTTTTACTTTTTATTTTAATTATATTTACTCTGCTGCAAAACAATAGTACTTGTTTTGTCTAATAATAAATAGGAGAGGTTATTAAAATTTCGTTTTATATTTGCAGATACAGATTTATATCATACCCAGAAATTTTCTTTACACCCATTATTACTTATTATTAGGATGCATAAAAAATCTGTTGTTGGCCGGCCAATCCCAAAGCTTCTTGGAGAGATTCCAAAGGGCCCTAATCAGTCATATTTTCGTGGAATTGGGCAAGGACCCACAAAACTGAATGAAGAAATAGTTTCTCAGAAAAATGTGGAATTGCTTTCCAAAAGTTAGGCCAGTATTATAGCTCTTTCTTGACTAGGAAAGCAAAGATCAGCAAAACTACAAGAAAGCATTGTGTTTTTTCTCTTGTAGTGTCACTTTAAAAGTTTATTTTTATAGATAATGTTACTTCTTGTCACTTCTAAACTAGTCATAGTCTCCAGAAGAACTTTTTGAAACAGTCCATTGGTTGTTTTTTTGTTTTTTTATTTCACTTTCTCGAATTAGGATTTATGGAAACATCTTTACCATGCTGTAAACCTGATAGTAGCATTTTCAAAGCTGATCAGACCTTAAATATTAGAATTATAGTAAGAGAACTTCTAAACGTATTAAGGTAAATACTCTTTATAAGAAACCTAATCTCTGAAACTTGCTTTCTTAATTTTCAGGAGTGCATCAGAGCCTTAGGTAGAAATAAACCTCATACTCCTTTCCGAGCAAGTAAGCTCACTCAGGTGTTAAGAGATTCATTCATAGGTGAAAACTCTCGTACCTGTATGGTAAGTTTATGGGTTTATTTTTATTAGTTTTTTATTCGTTCATTTGGGTTTTTTGTTCTGTTTTATTTTTTTTTAATCCTCGCTTGAGGATATTTTTCCCATTGATTTTTAGAGCAAGGAAAATGGAAGGAAGGTGCTAGATAGGAGGCAGGAGGAAAAGAGAGAGAGGGAGAGAGAAATATTGATGTGAGAGAGACATATCTATTGGTTGTTTGCCTCACATGCCCTGACCGGGGTTGGGGATTGAACCTGCATCTCAGGTACCTGTGCCCTTGACCAGAAATCAAACCCACAGGCCGATTCTCTAACCAACTAGCTACACTGGCCAGGGCTATTTCTTTTATTTTAATATCGAATGAACAACTATATCTGTGGAAAAATTATAATATACACTAATGACAATCATTTAAACCCTTCTGTTGTGAGAGAGATAGGATACTTAAGATGTGGTCCCTGACAGGCTGAGGATTATAGTGCAGTTATAATGCATTCTACAATTCTAATATCTGAGTCTTCTTGAGGTTGGTCTCCATTGAGTTCTATTTTCCTTGAGTATGGGTTACATTTTTTATTCATATTCTAGTAATTTTGGATTATGTAATTTTTATTATGGATGAATATCTTATAGACACTCTGGATTCTGTTATACTCCTCTCAAAATTATTATTTTGTTGTTGTATAGCAGGAAATTAACTTAGCTGAACTTACTCTAAACTCTTGTCTCCCCTGCTGTGGGCAGCAACTAAAATTAAAATCTCTGTTTACCTCTTTTAGACTCGACTGTGTGGTTGGAGTCAGCATTGTGCATACCTAGGTTAGGAGTCAGCCAGAGATCTTAACAAATTTTGGTTATAAATAAGCTTTCCAAAGTGACTAGGCAGTTTATATGCATAATTTGAGTTTCTTCCTCTGCAGCTGTCTCTTCTGGGACAAGCTTCACTTTCTAGCAGCTATGATCCCCACCTCCTAACTTTTGTTTTTTAGTTTCTTAACTCTAAGTTTCTAATGAAGTTTTAGTTGTCCTGTGTGACAACAGCAGGGCTTGTTCCTAGGCAATAAAGCTATGAAAGAGGGCTAGTGGGGAAGTCATTCAATGTTATTCCCTTCTTCTAGGTGTTGACCTCCATTTTCTACCTGATTTTGATCAATTTCTGGTGCATTCAGAGACCTGTTTATATTTTGAAAAGAGTTTATAATTATTATCTGATTGTGGGCATAAAATAGCAAGTAACCTTGGAGTTCACATATTATTAATACATACATACAGGGTGAGGCAAATGTAAGTTTACAGTTAGTATAAAAAATAATACAATCCTATATAATAAAAGGCTAATATGCAAATTGACTGAACAGCAGAATGACCGGTCACTATGATGTGCACTGACCACCAGCGGGCAGACGCTCAATGCAGGAGCTGCCTCCCGGTGGTCAGTGTACTCCCACAGGGGGAGCGCTGCTCAGCCAGAAGTCAGGCTCATGGCTAGTGAGCACAGTGGCAGTGGTGGGAGCCTCTCCTACCTCCACAGCAGCACTAAGGATGCCCAACTGCCAGCTTAGGCCAGCTCCCCATGGGCCTCCTGCGAGAGGGCACAGGCTGGGCTGAGGGCCCTTTTCCCTCCTCGAGTTCATGAATTTCGTGCACCGGGCCTCCAGTAATAAATAATAGTACAAGAATAAACTGTTTCATATACTCACAACTTTAAACCTACATTTGCCCCACCCTGTATATTAGTATCACTGTCTTCATCATTTATAACATCTTATTTACCTTTGCATTTTTCCCCCATAGATTGCCACAATCTCTCCAGGAATGGCATCCTGTGAAAATACTCTTAATACATTAAGATATGCAAATAGGTATGAGAAATGATTATCCATTTTGAAATATGAGGGAAATAGAGCAGCATATGATTTGACTTAATATCTGATAGTGTAAAGCTTATTACATTTTTTTCAATTTTCAAAAAAAATTTTGCATGATACTTAGAATCATTTTGTCAAGTTATCAAAATAATTGGAAATATGTTGTATAATTTGGGGAGAGATTTATATTTTTAGTAGAATTGGTCTTACTATGCTAGAACACAATCATGTTTTTTCATTTAACCAAGTTAGATTTCATAATATTTTTCTACATTTGAATCATGCAAATAATTTCTAGTGTGTTAAAACTCTACCAGGGGCTAATATGTATTTCTTAAATTGTTTTGCTATATGCTGAAAATTATTTCTGATAATATTAAATGTTATATGTACATGGGGAATATAGAGTTTAAAGTAAGTAGTGATAGCGCAGTTCTTTCTGGTGTCTTATACGGGTTACATTTTATTAATATCAGTAGTGTTACAAACTTTAGGTAACAATATTTATAGATGAAATGACAAAAAAGCATTATAGACTACTAAAATATTATTTCTTATAATCGTGAAATGCCCTTGGAATTTTGGATTATGATGGGCATATTTATTTTTGTTCCATAGATTATTCCCATTGCACTTGTTTTGAATGAGTATAGTTTCAAATTTTTATCACATACTGCATTTGTGATTTTAACCTAGAGATAAAATTCCTCTGTATTCCATTTCTAGTGTTAAGATTCTTTTAGTTTTGCTGAATACAAATTTTTTTTTAAAATATATTTTATTGATTTTTTACAGAGAAGAAGGGAGAGGGATAGAGAGTTAGAAACATCAAAGAGAGAGATCGATCAGCTGCCTCCTGCACGCCCCCCACTGGGGATGTGCCCACAACCAAGGTACATGCCCTTGACCAGAATCGAACCCGGGACCCTTGAGTCCGCAGGCCGACGCTCTATCCACTGAGCCAAACCGGTTCGGCACAAATTTTATTTTTAATCTTTTATTAAAATGTGAAATACATATGCATACAGAAAAGTGCCCAAAACGTAAGAGAATAATTTAATGAGTACTTATAAAATGAAATTCCTGTCATTAGACTGGGAAAGAAAACATTCCCAGCCCCCCAGAAAGTTCCCCATGTGTCCCTTACTGATCACAGATCCTAATAACATGCCCAAATTCATTAATGTCTACCCCAAAGCAGCAATTGATTGCTCTGGCTTCTATGGAACATTTTTCTTGGTTTATTTTTTTCTCTCTTTTAAAAATTGTTTTCCTTCCTATGAATTTAACCATGAACAACATAGGTAGCTGTGTTTGAACTTTACATAAATGATATCGTACACTTTGTTCTTTTATATCTTGCTTTTGCTTCAGCTGAAGAAATGTTTTTAAATCATAGTAAAAACTTTGGAAAGTATAAACCTATTGACCTTTTGTAAAAAGATATTAACACATTGCATCCTGTGATCAGTAGTTTTATTGCTAGCTTTACCCAGTGGCCAGATAAGTTTCTATTGAACGAGTACAAAAAAAGTTTTACATAAATGTTAAAGGCACTCTTTAAAATTAAATACCCATTGCATTTTGAAGTTATTTCTTAAATGTTCTTACAATCTAATATCTTTTTAAATTATGATACTTTGTAAAACACTGTGTAATATGAAGCGAGAATTCTCATGATCCATCCACAATGTATTAAGATATAATAGCTTCTTTTTTTTTTTAATATATTTTATTGATTTTTCACAGAGAGGAAGGGAGAGAGATAGAGAGTTAGAAACATCGATGAGAGAGAATCATCGATCAGCTGCCTCCTGCACATCTCCTACTGGGGATATGCCCGCAACCCAGGTACATGCCCTTGACCGGAATCGAACCTGGGACCTTTCAGTCTGCAGGCCGACGCTCTATCCACTGAGCCAAACCGGTTTCGGCTATAATAGCTTCTTAAATATAACTTTATTTCTAAATTTATTTCCCTTTTAAACTTTGAATTATGAACTTATAGCTGCAAACTTTATAAGATTTTTATTTGATCCTTACAATAAATATTTTTGGTGTTGTGGGGGTTCAATCATTAATTTAAAATGCCTCTTATTTCAAAATTGTGGGAGAGATGAGGAATGGCTTTGTATAGTAGAATATTGCCATGTTGTATAATTAAAATAAATAAAAACCCTCTGTGTGTTCAGACTTCTGGCTGTAAAAGAATCCCCCTAATGTGAAAATGCCCTGTCTGGCCATTGCTCTAGTTTATTTGGGTTCAAATAAAATGTTTTAATTTATTATAATGTAATGTAATTCATTTGCAACATGACTAACCAGCTGAGACAAAGAATTCCGCCTCTTATTTCCAAATCACTGTGAATAAAGATTTTTCAACCTCCCTTGATAGTGCTCATTGGAGAGAGATAAATAATTGCTGCATTTAATAGTGATTAGGTTGAGCAAGAGGAAAAGTGTGTTTAGGGTATCTAAATTAGGAGATTCTTAAGAGAATAAGAAATGGGGTTGGGAGTAAAAAGAGTCAAGTAGTATTAGAAATCTAGATTTGTCAGCAGGCATAGTAAATAAGCTTTCCAAAGTGACTATAAAGGATAAAAGGCAGATGAATCCAGTATTGAATCTTTGGTATAGACATTACCGATAGCAAAGAATGATTGTAGGTAGAAATGTATTGGTTTGATATACATTACATTACATTATTAGTTTGATAATAATTACTTTTGACCTATAAAAACAGTAATTTCATTTAGTTCAGCCTAAGATAGTGAGAGAAACAAAATATGGTTAGTATATGAAGTGTTTAATATAAGATTTATAGTAAAAGCTAAGTTAGAACCTCAATTATGATTATTCTCATTAAATGACATTGGGTAAGATACTTTATTACTCTGAGCCATTTCTCATCTGTAAAATGCAATAATATCACAAGATTATCTTAAGTATTAAATAATATAATGCCTATAAATTACTAATAATACCTGATATATAGGAAGTATTTAATAAATATTACCTACTACTGTGAAATGGGATTGACTGAAAAAGAACATAGGGAATCACAAAAATTGTGTCAGAAAAGCCTAAATTTGGTTAAATATAACCTAGAGACATTAGCAAAAGCAATTTAAATTCCATTACTAAAGGCTTTTCTCAACCAGTGTTCTTCATCTGAATCACCAAACACAAAATTATTTGAGTGACTATTTTCTCAATTTATACCAAGGATGCTTCATAGCTGATACCATTCAATAGGCATAGGAGAAATTAGTTAATTTGTTACAAACAATGGATGTCATTAGGACTTAATTGTCTTGTGTTTAGTTTGAAAAGACTGCAAGAATGTTGAGGCCTCATTAATGCTATTAAACAAAATATGCATGGTATTGATTACACAAGGAAATTAAATTGAGTAGCCATGTAAGGGACATTTCAGATTTATTGAGGGTCTAGTTAAACTTCTAGAAAGGGTCATGAGAAAAGGGGGAAATATACCAGAAAAGGAAGGACTATGTAGTAGAGAATCTGTAGGACAGAGGAATTTTTAAATCTTAAAATGGATTATTTTTTAAATATTCTAATGCATTAAGTCATTACAGTGTTGATATCTTTTGCTAAACAAATTAAACTGAATACTAAATGAAAGCTTGAAATATGCATTGCTGTCTTTACAAGAGCATTTTATTTTAATCTGTTGCTCTTTTGGTGCTGCAGAGTAAAGGAGTTTGGAATTAGTCCATCAGACATTCCCTTCTCACAGGGTAGTGGCAGTCGCCCTGATCTCTCTCCTTCTTATGAGTATGACGACTTTTCTCCTTCGATTACCAGGTCTAGTTCATTCTATACATACGATATTTATTTTAATAGTTTCTTTTGAATTGTGCTGTGTATAAATATTTCATTTATATTTTTTTTGTCCTGAGCCATTTTATTTTTCATTTTGTTTGGCAGGTGGTGGTTGTAACTGCATGATCTTTATTTACATGTACTTTATTAATTTATTTGCTTTAAAATGTTGATTTAGAATTCAGGCTTCTTATTTTGACTCATATTTTTAAGGGTGATGTCATCTTTGCACATCTACCATTAAAAATTAACTGTCTTGTTTAAAATGAAAAGTTTACCTTTATTCTGTATGCTATTGTAAATTTCCTTACGTGCAAGGAAATAAGGGCCCTCTTGACTTAGAAAGTATACGCAAGCCTGTAAATTTAAGTATAATGGGTAAACTTTTTTTAAATGATGGAACTAATTTACATTTTATAGTATACAGTAGAATAAGGTTATTTCACTTGTAGCTATTTAAATTGGGCATTAGAACTACCAAAAATCTGTAACATATATTAAATTCTCTGATTTTGGCAAAGATTCATTTATTGATCTAAGTGCCATTGTTAGCATTTTTCTGTTCATATAATTTGAACAGCAGTCTCTTACTTTGAAATACTGATTCACATACTTTACTAATTCTCACTTATTATGTACAATAATTACATTAGAAGTAATTGTGTCGTTACCTAAATAAATTTTGTAAGGTTAAACATCCCTTTAGGGTTTCCACAGACTTCAGGTAAATTTGATCTGCAAAACTGACATCATCAATCTTAATATGTTAAATTGAATTGTCTTTATATTGAATAAATTGGTATTTTGTTTTTTTTCTATGTAAGTCTTTATTAATTTTAGATGCCTCTTATGTGTTTACAGGGTAAAAGAACTGACTGTGGATCCAACTGCTGCTGGTGATGTTCGTCCAATAATGCACCATCCACCAAATCAGATTGATGACTTAGAGGCACAGTGGGGTGTGGGGAGTTCCCCTCAGAGAGATGATCTAAAACTTCTTTGTGAACAAAATGTGAGTGACTTGCCAAACCGGTTTGGCTCAGTGGATGGAGCGTATGCCTGCGGACTGAAAGGTCCCAGGTTCGATTCCGGTCAAGGGCATGTACCTTGGTTTCGGGCACATCCCCAGTAGGGAGTGTGCAGGAGGCGGCTGGTCGATGTTTCTCTCTCATCGATCTTTCTAACTCTCTATCCCTCTCCCTTCCTCTCTGTAAAAATCAATAAACTATATTAAAAAAAAAATGTAAGTGACTTAACATAGTTGTAATTATCTAATCATAGTTCATTTCATCAGTAGCAGAACTTGATAATTGAAATCTAAATTAGGGATCAGCAAACTATAGGCATACTTAATTTATTGTGCTTCACTTTATTACACTTCTCAGATGGTATATTTTTTATAAATTGAAGACAAGACCCTCACCAGCAAAAAGATTAGGACTTCCTTTATTGAGATATTCGCTTTATTGAAATGGTCTGGAATTGAACCTGCAATATCTTCACAGTGTATCTGTACAGGCTATGAGCCAGCCATCTGTTTTTATAAATAAAGTTTTATTGAAACATGGCTATGCTCATTCATTTATGGGTTATCTGACTACTTTCTTACCTCAACAGAAGTGACAAAAATGGTATATAGCTCACAAGTTCAAAATATGTACTCTCTGGCCCATTAAGAAAGTTTGCTGACCTCTGATCTACACTTTATTTTTCTTGGATTTTATACTGTTATTAAAATTTGGGCCCTGGCCGGTTTGGCTCAGTGGATAGAGTGTCGGCCTGCGGACTGAAGGGTACCCGGGTTCGATTCTAGTCAAGGGTACATGCTGGGGTTGAAGAGGCAGCCGATCAATGATTCTCTCTCATCATTGATGTTTCTCTCCTCTCTCTCTCTCTCCCTCTCTCTCTCCCCACTTCCTCTCTGAAATCAATAAAAGTATATAAAAAAAAAATTGAAAAAAAAATAAATAAATTTGGGAATTTTTAAAGTAACATAGGGAAAAATAATTTTAAGAATTATACTTACATTAAACATATATAAAGCTTAAAAACAAAATTAACTATGGTTAAATGAGTATGTATTAAAAGGATACATGAGCAAAAATCAAACCTGGTGCCCAGCCGGTGTGGGTCAGTGATTGACCATAGATCTATGAACCAGGATACAGTTCAATTTCCTGTTTGAGTACATGCACAGGTTGCGGGCTTGGTCTCTGTTGGAACCATGCAGGAGGCAGCAATCAATGATTCTCGTCATTGATGTTTCTGTCTTTCCTTTCTGAAATCAATAAAAATATATTTTAAAAATATAGTTTAAAAAAAAGATATGGATTATACATTTAAAAAGTGAAGTTAAACAACTATATAAATAACTTTTTATATCTCACAAACAATAAGGAATCCCTCAATATATTAAAGTAACTATGTGAAAATGTGTATTTTTTGTGTCTTTTTACTTCTTTACACTTTTGTCTTTATACAGTGGGCATATTTTTTTTTAAAATATATTTTCTTGATTTTTTACAGAGAGGGAGGGAGAGAGAGAGAGAGCTAGAAACATCGATGAGAGAGAAACATCTATCAGCTGCCTCCTGCACACCCCCTACTGGGGATGTGTCCACAACCAAGGTACATGCCCTTGACCGGAATCGAACCTGGGACCCTTCAGTTCCCAGGCCAATGTTCTATCCAGTGAGCCAAACCAGCTAGGGCAGTGGGCACATATTTTTATAATATTTTTTTAATAACTGGGAAATCAAATTTTTAAATTATGAAATGTTACTAAACATTTCAAACATACAGAAAGCAATCAGATTTAACAAATGATAGCATTTTGACAGGGTTGATTTTTTTTTTTTTTTTTTAAGAATTGAGACCTTCAGAATACCAATTTGATAGTCACAGTCATGAAAAACATTATATATCTCTCTTTTGGTGAAAAGAAACTTAAAGACATATATATGACTTAAATTGTTAGTGAAAATTAAACAATACTGAGGAAATATTTCAGTATATTTATAGTCTGCAATAAAGATTTTTGAAAAGTTGTGCTATTCCAAAAGTGATTGCTTTGGGGTGGGGAGGGGCTGTAATTTTGCATTAAAGTGCCTGGACTCAGTGAAAATTATCCTTTACTGATATACTTAAGTTTGGAATGTCTTTTTGAGTGTTACATTAAGTATTTTTACCCATAAAAAGAAATTTTGGCCCTAGCCAGTTTGGCTCAGTGGATTGAGTGTAGTCTGCGGACTAAAAGGTCCCTGGTTCTATTCTGCTTAAGGGCACATTCCTGGGTTTCAGGCTCGATCCACAGTAGGGGGTGTGCAGGAGGCAGCCGATCAATGATTCTCTCTCATCATTGACGTTTCTCTCTCCTTCCTTCCTCTCTGAAATCAATAAAAATATATTAAACATTTTAAAAAAAGGAATTGTGGCTTTGCTTTTTATGGTATATTTTAGGAGTTTTCCTCTGTTTCTGAATACATTTTTGTAAATGACATAGAAAAACTGCTTTTTAAGTTACATTTAAAAATATAAACTCTGTTATAATTTTTAAACTTTTTATTTTAAGGAAGAAGAGGTTTCTCCACAATTGTTTACTTTCCACGAAGCTGTCTCACAAATGGTAGAAATGGAAGAACAAGTTGTAGAAGATCACAGGGCAGTGTTCCAGGTAAAGTAAGATAGGACCTTTCATCAAAATGTTTCTTTAGAGAAATTAACTAAAAACTCTTAACAATTTTCTAACTCTTACAGAAACCTAAAAAAAAAAAATACTTGTTTGTGTGTATGCAGATATATATATATTTGTAGCACATATGATAGGGCAAATTTTGAATACAAAATTTGAACGGTGGTTACAAATAACCTTTCTTTAAAGAGCTAGTTTATTTACTACCATTCTCCCATTTTATTTGCTTTTGTCAGTTGTCCATTTTTAGAAAAGGATTGAACTTCTGCCCTCCAATACCCCTTTTTTTCATGTTAGGTGAGTATATTGGAGTGTCTTCATGTCAGGACAGCAGAAAGGAAAAAATTCTTCTAAAGATTATCAGAGCAGTTGAGGAGGTGTCAGTCTTCGTAGAAGGGAAGTCTTCAGGGAGGGACAGTAACTGCTCTGACAGCTGTCAGTGGCAGATGAGTGAGGGGTGGCAGTAGGTTCTTAGGTACAGTATTCATTTCACTGTGTGTTCAACCTTTTACAAACACTTTTACTGTATGATCATCCTTTGCTTCCCCCCACCCCTTTAAACTAGAAAATAGCCTTGCAGATGATACCTATGAGGAGGTGATGGGAAAGTGAAGAGAACATTTCATATCGTTATGGAAGACTGTATAGTCAGCTTGCCTTCCCCACCACCCTCACCCTGCCTTTCTGGAGTACTATAAATACCTTCTGAAAAAAAGTGAACAATAGCTTAGTGTCTCCCTATCGACCTGTATTCCTTCTCTGATGTTGAAGAAATCTTCTCTAAACAAGTATTAATGTTCCTTTCTAGGCCATTCAAGTGCCTGGATAAAGGGCTCAAAAATATAAAAAAACTTGATAATTTTAGAACAGGTTATACATTATTAAAACTGTTACAGTTTTAGTCAAACCTTTATCATAAGAATCTGTAGAGGTCTATGTGTTTAGATTTAATTAAGAAAGGACCCTTGTAATTCTAAGAAAATTGTGCCCTTTTGGAGCAAGGTGTCCCATAAAAACCATTTCCCATTGTGCCACTTTATGTTGAATTCTAAAAGTTTATTTGATTTATTGGCAGAACTGTGTGTTCTGACTTTCAAGCCAATATTTTTATAATTCCATTTATTGTCCCTTTATACTGTGATCTGTCATTTCTCAAAATAAGGTTTTCTTTTTTAAAAATTAAGTATATAGCTGAAGGAAAAACAAATACTGGGTGTGTGTTTTAATTGACACATATAGTTTTCTAATAGTTAACTATATCCAGGTTAACCAGTTCTGCCTGGTGACACATAGCCTAGTTATAATTAGCCATTAAATTGCATTGATATTTGGAAAATTGAAATTATGTGTACTCTAACAATCTAGAAAGTATCCTTTTTTATATCCAAAAATTCGAATTTGGAAGATCTGATAGTGTTATAAATTCTTATGATTCACGACATTGCTAGAAGATAAACTCATAAATTCCAGATATCTATAATCAGTTAAGAGTGAGGGGTTTCCTTGAAGTATTTATGAAGGGTGAATAACTACTATTTAGTGGTTCATTTGACTCTTCTAAGATTGGCTATCCATTGGTTCTTAGAGTCACAATAATTTGAAAAACTAGTGTTTTGAATTTAGACCTACCTCTTTGGGCCAGCTGTGAGGCCCCAATGTATATGTTAATTCCAGATGATTTACAAGTTCTAGGCTACCATAGATGTCATTAGATTGCTCATTAGCTTTCTTACATCCATTTTTTCCCTGTTGTAGGGATAGCTATTGAGGTTTTGAGACTTACTCTACTCATTGATATTTACGTGTTTGATTGATTCCATTCCATCCTCTCACCACCACCGCCCCCACCCCCACCCCAAAAAAAGAGAAAAAACACACATACACATACAAGGTAGAATAAAAGTAGAAAAATGAAGCCATTTTACTTTGTCTATCATATTTGTATTTGAACCTAGAAATATTTTTTCTTTTTTTAATTTTTTTTATTGATTATTACATATGTGTCCTTATCCCCACTAGAAATATTTCTTAATGTTACTCTGTATATAAAGATGTTTTATGGTACTATTTTAGAGAATACCATCTTGAGTGTGTTTGATGATATTTAACATATGTAAAATTTGTAAATTAGTTTCTGTCTTACAAAGAGGCTTACTGGATTAATGGAATTTTTGTCCTTTTAGGAATCTATTCGATGGTTAGAAGATGAAAAGGCCCTTCTGGAGATGACTGAAGAAGTAGACTATGATGTAGATTCATATGCTACACAACTTGAAGCTATTCTTGAGCAAAAAATAGACATTTTAACTGAGCTGCGGGGTAATTCTTTTTTCATTTTAATGTTTGAAATCTGCTTAATTGCAAGAGAGCATCTGAAGTGAAAATTATGGGCAACACTTAACATCTTTTTAGAGGTATATAGGCACACCAACCATTCTGTTTTTTGAAAAAGAAACATGGAGTACCATTTCAAGTGCTCTCTAATCTTTTTTCTTTCAGTCTTTTGAGAAAATAAGATTAGAGGGAAAATGTATTTTAAGAAATTTATAAATTTTATAGACCCATTAGTCATTTTAGTTTGTAGGCCAGTGCTTTTCAGAATTGTTTTCCTTGGATTAGATCTATTCAGGGTCATCTTTCTATAGCCACCTATCTACATCTTCTTCTATGCATCTTATGTCATGTTTTTCCTTTGAACTCTTGTTTTGAAAAAGAGAAAGATTTCCAGAAGTATGTGGCTTATTCACATGTAATGTCTGCTTGGCTTTTTAATTAGCTTATCTGCAGCTTCATATATGCATTTACTGTATGTGCTAGGTTTTTAGGCATTGGCAAATTAGCTGCCTCCATTTATATCTGAGTGGGCATCAGTGTGTACATGCAGTGCAACAAAATCAGATTGAAATTGCTAGTTTTTAGTACCAAATAAGCTGCTTAATTTTTAAAAATAGGTCCTTTGTGAAGTTGGTTATTTGACATCATATCCTACAAGAGGCCCGGTTCACAAATTCGAACATGGGTAGGTTCCCTAGGCCTGGCCTGCTGGAGCCAGCCCTTGGCCCCCCTGAGAAAGGGACCGTGCCCACCACCACCAACCCCCGGTTCCCCATCCCAGCCTGGGGCCCATAGGCCCCATCACCACCCCACAGTTCCCTACCTCCCCCCACCCCTCTCTTGCTGCCACGCAACCACAGCGAGTGGGCCCCCTGGGAAGGGAGAGGACAAGAGTGAGACAAACCCTTGTGTCGAGGGCTGACTCTTAATAGGTCGCAGCATGGGAGCTGCTCTGCTACATAAGAAACCCTGACCCCAAAGCAGGTCGTCTACGAATGGTTTAGCACCTGGGGCCGATGGGGGCCAGCGGCTGGGGAAGGGACCACAGGCAGTTGGCTGTCCACGGGAGGTTGGCTATGGGAGCGCACTGACCACCAAGGGGCAGCTCCTGTGTTGAGCATCTGCCCCTGGTGGTCAGTGCGCGTCATAGTGACTGGTCAGCCTGTCATTCTGGTAGTTCAGTCCTAATGGTCGCTGAGGCTTTTATATATATAGATGGAGTCAGCATCTCCCCAACTTCAGTTGTGCAAATGTAGGGTTTCTAGAATTTACTTTTGTTTTTCATACTTTTCATGTTCACGCCTTGATTTAAAGTAAAGTGTTTTGATCATTTTTCTAATCTTCCATAATTCATAAGCAGCTTTTCTATATGCATTTTATTCAAAAAATAGAGCATAATGCATTCAAGGTTTTTTTTTTTTTTCTGTTTATATGTAGCTTTTAACTTAGTTGACTTCTTTCCCTTAATCTCTCATTCATGTATATAAAGCATATCTATAACTTTTAAGAAATTATCTAGTTATGCATTATTCAGTTTTTTCTTAGAAATGTGTTATCATCCAGGCATAATTTTGGTATTAAGAAGTTTAAGAGCCATTATATTAGCAGCCCACAGATCCAGAAATCCTTAATTTTCTGTCTAAATTTTAGAAAAGTCAGCTTTTTAAAAACATCATTGTATTTCTGAAGGAAAGAAATTTGCAGCTTCCTTTTCTTCTGAGGACTATTTTAAGTTGGATAATTCTGTTGAGGGGCGCTGTCGTGTGCATTGCACAGTGCTTACCAGTAGCCTGGTCTCCAGACTAGATGACAGTAGCACTTCTCCAGTTGTGGCAATCAAAAATTCCTGTAGGAATTACCAAATGTCCCCAGAGTAGGAGGGTGGGGCTAAAGTCACCCTGGTTGCCCTAACTGGTTTGGCTCAGTGGATAGAGCGTCGGCCTGGGGACTGAAGGGTCCCAGGTTCGATTCCGGTCAAGGGGCATGTACCTTGGTTGCAGGCACATCCCCAGTAGAAGGTGTGCAGGAGGCAGCTGATCGATGTTTCCCTCTCATCGATGTTTCTAACTCTCTCTCTCCCTTCCTCTCTGTAAAAAATCAATAAAATATATAAAAATAAAATCACCCTGCTTGAGAACCATTGTTATAGGAAGATGCCTCTGCCAATTTACTTACCTATTTTTTATTCTTAAATGACTCTGAGTCAGTATATGGTAGACGGGTAATAGAATTTTAAGACCAAGAAATGTATTACCCCTTAATCCCCTTCCCTAGCCACTATTTCTTTCTTAAAAGATAAAATAGTCATTGGGAGTAGAAATTTTCTAACATTGAGAGAAGAAATGTCTGCTTTACAGTTTAATAAGATTCATAGTGTTCCTTTTGGACATAACTGTACATATTTTACACACATATAAAGCCTGTCTACACTCCAAAAGGAATACAAATTAAAATTGAACACTGTAAAAAATGCCAAACAGAAACCTGTTGACAATAGCAAAAGCAGGTATTTCTAGGAATCTATAATGAAACTGCTGCTATAGTTGAGCATTGTATTTAGTTTTTGGGCAACAAAAAAACCAAAGGAAAACTCTTGAGTTAAGATTACGAAATAAGTGAGCCAACTTGATACCCATGAGGTTGTATACTGTGTTGCCTGTGATGTAATACTTACTCCCTGTTCTTTTCTTTTTCCAAGATAAAGTGAAATCTTTTCGTGCAGCTCTACAAGAAGAAGAACAGGCCAGCAAGCAAATCAACCCTAAGAGACCCCGTGCCCTTTAAGTTGGTATTTGCTGCTAAAGGATCCCCAGAACCCTCACTGTTTTAACATACAAGGTTCAGCTGTAAGGGCCATTTGGAAGTTTGAAATTTTAAGTGTCTGTGGAAAATGTCTTGTCCCTTCACCTGAATGACATTTCAGTTTTGTGAAACACAACTTTGTCTACAAAATGCTTCTAGTCCAGAAGGCACAACCAAGATTTGGTAATAGTGAAGCATTTTGTTTCATTTACCCAAATAGTGATTTACTTTTGGAGATCCTTACCAATTTTATTTTCTATATGATGAAGTAAGATTGTGGACTTGATCCAGGGGTGAGTAGTAGGGGGAAGCCACAGCATTTCCTTTTAACTTGGTTCAATTTTCGTAGCAAGACTGAGCAGTTTTAAATCCTTTGTGTGCATGCATACCTCATCTGTGATTGTACATACCGTGCCACTCTTAGGGACAGCTGTGCTCACCTCTTTCTGCTTTGTGCCTTGACTAAGGCTATTGACCCTGAATTTCTGATGCACAGCCAAGTTAAATTACATTCCTTATTTGTCATTGTAAATTACCTTTATTGTGTGTACATTTTTACTGTATTTGAGACATTTTTTGTGTGTTGCTAGTTAATTTTGCAGGATGTGCCATATCATTGAATGGAACTAAAGTCTGTGACAGTGGACATAGCTGCTGGACCACTCCATCTTATATGTAAAGAAATCTGGAATTATGGTTTTAAAACTTTTAACATGTGGATATAATTTTCTTAGCATTTTCTTTGTAAAGAAAATATAAACTAGTTGATGTATAATAAAAAGTAATGGAATTCTGAGAAGAGTTTTATCTTAGGATAATACATATATATGCAGTGTGTTCCAGTGTGTTATTAACAAGACTAATAGTGCAATTTGCTCCTTACCAATACCATTACTTAAGTTGAAGTGTCCATTAGCATCCCAAAAGGTACCTTTTAAATGTACTGTTAAAGGAAATTGGCTTCTGATGCATGAACATTTACATAATACATTGGAAGTAGTCCATAATAGAACTGTTAGTTTAAGCCAAGTATAGACAGTACATAAATCCCTTGAAAGTGAATTAAGCTAACAAGAGTTGACTTTGCTTTAAAAGGCAGATCTAACCCAAGCTCCGTCCATTACCTAATGTATGATGTTTCACCATAATTTGGTGAGAACCACCAAATTCTCACCAATAAATTGGTCTAGGCCTGTGCTACTTTTTAAATGGTAGCATTTATTTTTACAGATTGCTACTCCAAGGAAGAAAACTGGCTACTTCTCATGTAAATATTTTGTTAAACAATTTATATATCTCTCTAGGACATTTCCCTCAGCTCCTAGGAGAATCCAGGAGTGTATTAACAACAAAAAATCTCCCAAGGATATCTTGTTTTGACTTACTCTAGGAAAGTAATAGCTCATTCCTTTGAGCCACAGGGAAGCTATGAATACTAGTAGAGTCACATGAGCCAGATTCACTACTTCACTTCAGACAACTCAGAGGGTAGTTGTGGGAAATCCGAATACCATGGTGAAATGCTCCTCTGTAAACTTGAAATCTAGAACAAATGTAGATTTTTCACAATGTGCTTATTAATAAATGGAATCTATGGAATGAGTTTAGAGATAATTTTCTTCAATGTAATCACCTTTGTTTTGGAAGGGACTCAGGTTTTCTTGCAGCTGTAAGATATGTCCTATTTGTGTTTATTTCAAAGAGAAGAGGAAGAATGGAGAACTATTGACCTTGCAGAGGCTGTTTAGAAAGGTAGTTTTTGAGCCTAACCAACCTTCAAAGGACAATAAAAAGGTTTGAGTTTTCTTGTAAAGCACAACAGATTAGTCTTATTTTAAAAAGATGGATACTATCTCTAGAAGGTCCCCTTATATTTAAATGTGCTGCTTTATTCTATAATGGCTTCATTCTGATCAGTAATCAAGGTATATAAAAAATCAGTACACCAGAAAAGATCTTGGTAGTATAATCCAGTACTTCAGTTTTACAGATAGGGAAACTAAGGACCAGAAAAGGGACTCAGCAGTTACTAGGGTGTAGAGGAAAAGCTGAATGAATAAACCTTAGAATTTTCCTGTAAGAATAGAAATAGTACAAGTGAATTTTGCAAAGTAAAGTTTTTTGATATTTAAAAAAAGCTACACAAGTATAATATTTATAACAAAAGTGGCTTGATACAGCTATTTTAAAAAAATTTGGATCTGAATTAAACACTTTACTTTCTCAGACTTGAAAGCTGATATTCCTATTAATAAGTAACAAAAAATACATTATTTTCATTATATAGGAATGCTTAATATCATTTTGAAGCCATATTTGAAAAATAATTTTTTTAGGTAAACAAATTAACTTCCTTTAAATAATTTGAAACACTTCTGTTAAGGTAGGCATAAAAAATGAAGATATTTTTATTTCCTTATATAAATAACCAGCTATTATATATAATTCTTTATTAAAGGACATTAACAATTAATATTGATAATGATTTAGACATAGTAACTAATTAAGATATGGTTGTGACATCTATTGAAATTATCATCCTTACATTTTAAACAGATTATAGGTAAGCATCAAGTATAGAAAAGAGTGCTGGAAATTTTCATTATCCAGAAGTTACAGGAGGAATATTGGGAGCCTGTTCTTGTGGGAAAATTACTGTTTGAGTTTTGTTTTGAATTTGATGAGCAGATATTTTAAATGAAGTTTTGATTTCTAAAACCTCTGGAAATTTTGTTAAAACTATTACTATCTCCCCAAGAAAAAACATACAACCTTATAATTCATTTCACATTCTAGTTGAGCATCCTTATTTTACAGGTAAGGAATCATGCCCAGAAGTAATGTCTGGCACCACATGGTCTCAGGAGCAGACTCAAGCTTACCCAGAACCCTGATGTAACTGTGATGTTACAGGATAAGTAAAGGGGTAGGTAGGCAGTGATAGAAGTTATATAGGATAAACAGAGAGGGAGAAACAAAATTAAAATATAAGAAAATTGTTTTACTGTACATATGAATAATAATAAATGATATGGGGAATATGACTCAGTTAAGCATATTTAACTTTATACCTGAAGAATAAAGGACTAAAGAGTTGAAGGCCTAAATTGGTCTTCACAGTAATATATAACATAGACAATAGAGTAACATCTTTATACAACAACCTGTTAGAAATGAAGTTTAAGTGTCAAGTTGTGTCTATGGCTCTTGAAAATTATCATGTATAGACTGGACCCTGCCCTGTGTTAAATATTAAAAACAAACCAAAAAAACCTTGGGAACTTAAAATTGACTTAAGTACCTTAGAAATTTGGACTAATTACTAGTAATAGTAACATTAAATCAAAAATAGTCAAGCACAGTGTCCCAGTGGAGGAAAAGCATACATATCTTCTCAAATTATTAAAAATATATAATTCAAGTTTCTTTTCTTGAGTTTGAAAATTCTGTTTTCCAGATACCTAAGAAAAATGGATACCTTCTGCATTGAATCCATGTAACAATCTGAAAAGAGCCAAAGTGAGATGGTATTAAAAAACTAATCTGTAGCACATAACAATCAGTGCATATAGTTCCTATACCATGAATTCTAAAACATGAACACATCAGCAAACCTATGAAGCCCACCCACTTGGAACACTAGTCATTAAAGAAACATTCGCCAACTAAATGTATAAGACCCATCTTTTTAATACTTCTTTTTGTCATAGCCTTTGTCTTAAATTATGAATTTGACTAAAAGTATCATAGACCTAGACCTCTACTATCCCAGACCTAAGAGCTCATTAGCAATGGTTTCAACATGGTAAGTGATTAAGAAGACTGGAAGAAATTTGGTGAGAATGAAAGAAAATAAGAGGAAATATTTCTATTTAGACTGGAGATTAGTTTTAGGATGGCTCGTAGGAACAGGTCAAGATGGGTTAGAATGTCTAAAAAAGGAAGCTAGGTATTTATGAGTAATATTTAATTTCTAGGATTAACATTGAATAAAGACTCAGTAGTATTACTAACCTGCCAATATAAAATGTAAACCCTACTTGTCTTAGTTATATAGAACTGTGTTTCCAGCTTAGAAAAGTCAAACAAATGACTTTTGTAACTATCTACCCTTGTTTTTTTTTTTTATTCGGCCCCTAGACCAGTGCTCGGCAAACCGCCGCTCGCGAGCCACATGCGGCTCTTTGGCCCCTTGAGTGTGGCTTTTCCACAAGATACCAGCTCTTCCACAAAATATTGACTTCTGCCCATGGGCCACGGAGTTTCAATCGCACTGTACGTGCGTGCCCGCGCGTAGTATTTTGTGGAAGAGCCACACTCAAGAGGCCAAAGAGCCGCATGTGGCTCACGAGCCTCAGTTTGCTGACCATGGCCCTAGACCATCGAAGCTTTAAAAATGAATTAGCTAAAGAGGCAAAAATTTCTATATTAAGTGATGGTTTATGAGGAAACCAAAGTGTTAGTGATTAAAAACAGTGAGTACAGGTTAATAATTACCTGGGTAACTGAAGCCTTATTCTATTTTCACGAGACTTGTATAATTCAAGGAAAATAAATTTTGGTGTACATTGCCCAGATAATTACAAAACAAGTAACTATATTACTAAAGCAATTATAAATGATAACCAGATATGATTATAACAAACTATTTCATGCTTAGGGTCTATTTAACAATAGCTATGCCCAATAAAGAAAAAAGTGAGAGCCCTAGCCGGTTTGGCTCAGTGGAAAGAGCGTTGGCCTGGGGACTAAAGGTTCCCAGGTTCGATTCTAGTCAAGGGCACATGCCTGGTTGTGGGCTCGATCCCCAGTAGGAGGCATGCAGAAGGCAGCCAATCAATAATTCTCACTCATCATTGATGTTTCTATCTCTCCCTCTCTCTTCCTCTCCGAAATCAATTAAGAAATATATTTTTTTAAAAAAGGAAAGAAAAAAGTGAGATTCAACTACATGTCTTAGGGTTCTTCCGCCCACAGTAGGTTATGAATAGGGAGTTAGAGAAGGGAGTTAAAGGGGAGGAGCATACACCACAACACACTGACACAGGCATCTCCGGCTAGGACTGTTATTTCCTCCTGTTCTTAAAATGTTCATTCTGCTGCAGCTAACTAGCCTCCATCTTCCACACCAAATACCATTCTATGCCTTGGAAGTGCTATGCAATAACTCCCAGGTAGCACTTTACACCGCTTAAAAGCCTTTAAATCTCTAAGCTTAAGGTGTCACAGTAAAGAAATGTAAACACTTAGGAAAAGAAAAATGTAATTACCTGATGAAGTCATCTATGTCCATGGAACGGGCCCGCTTGTCACTAAAACCTGTGCTGGTTAGGATTTGCTGTATTTTATCTGCTATGCTGAAATCTTCTGGTATTATCTATCAAGATTCAGAATAAATGAACAACATATCTTTAATGAAGTCACCTTGACTCTATTTCTTTTTAGTTCAGTAAGTCATAAAATAGTTACCATCTGTCCATTACTTGCATCTCTCTAAGTGATTAATCTTTAGCACATACCAAATACTCGGAAGTCCTCCAATGAATGAATCAAGAATATTGTCCTCTTTTTAAAAAATTCTATCAGTTTCAGCTTTTCATAACAAAATAATAGGAGCTGAAACTAAATTTTAAGTCAATTGTTACTCTTTTTAAAACAACTCACATTTTCTTGGCACCAATCTCATTTTTCCAGCTTAATTTTTCTCTAAGAGATGGCCTCCAACCCTTAAGAAATATTAAATATATCAGACTTTATATATTTTATCCAAAGATTTTTCTTAATCCAGCTTAATATTTTCTTAAGCAATGTTTAATGATTTTGTCTATAAAAGAAAATAGAGGTAGCAATGTGATACCTTAAGCCATAGGAGTCCAAAAATAGAACGGGAATTTGCTTTTTTCTGTCCTCTTTAATTAATTAGAAAGAACTAATAAATAAATAGTCATTATATATGAACACTAGGGGCCCAGTGCACGAATTTGTGCATGGGTGGGGTCTGGCCGGCTCGCCCCTACCAGGCCAATCGAGGCTAGCCAGCAGGGGGGAGGGGCTGCAGGAAGTTGGCTGGCCAGCCCCGTCCCCATCAGGCTGGTTGGACAGCTGCAGTGCACGTCATAGTGACCAGTCATTCTAGTTGCTTGGCTTTTATATATAGATGTTTATGTGTGCTCACAGACACAAAATTGCTTAAAGAAAATGTTGCACAGATAATGATTAAGAGGCAGGAGGCTCACAACCAGAAATCTGCTATTCAGTCTACTTTATCCTAATCAATTTCTAGGTATTGACATTTAAAATTTATAATTGCTATATGAGCAACAGACAAGAAGGGATGGTCACAATTATTTTAAGCTGAGCAAACTGCACATGCCTACACCTTTGAGGAAATTATGACTCAGTTGAATCTATGGCTGAAACAGCTATCAGTAATTAAAGAAGATATAGTGAAGTAACTGAGATTTCTCAGATCTGTTCCACAAAATATACATGAGCACTGACTTGTTAAAGTTGTGGTAGTTATACATTGCTTGTGATCTTTTAAGGATCTTATGGAATGTACAAAATTAAAGAATCTTGATGGAAAGGAATAAGAAATAGAGGGATATTTTAAAACACAACAAATTGAAATCACAAACATTTCCTGCTTACAGTATTATGGACCGAACAGTGAATTCTGTAGTTTTTTTCCAATAACTGCTGTACTGCACTTGACCTGTAGCATAAATGACATTAGTATTATTATTCCAAAATTAGAGATTATCAATAATTTCCTTTTATTATCAGATAAAAAATGTTTTACATGGTGAAATTAATAAACTAAAAAAGGTATTGAATACTTAAAACTTATGAAACAACCACAAACTACATAGTTATATTTAAAAAGTAAAGTCCTAATAAACATCTCCAGTTCTTAACACATTAAGCGCCAAGCCTGTTTTGTCTTCCTTTCCATTTCAATAACTGGTGACTGACATGGCGCTTAACATGTTAAGGGAATTCCAGACTCTCCACAAAACATCACCTAAAAAAAAAGAAAAGAAAATCTAGCCAGGCTGATGTTGCTCAGTAGTTGAGTATCAAGCTGTGAACCAGGAGGTCACGGTTCGATTCCCAGTCAGGGTGCATGCCAGGGGCTTTGGGCTTGATCCCCAGTGGGGGGTGTGCAGGAGGCAGCCAATCGATTCTCTCTCGTCACTGATGTTTCTCTCCCTCTCTGAAATTAATATATTTAAATATATATATATACAATTAAACCTTTCACCTCTCTTGTACCCCAAAATGCTATTAAGTAAATAAAATTAAATGAATCTTACACAAATGTGGAAGGGGTCCCTCATCACTATTTTTCTAAGGAAAAAGTAGGGAGATATGTAGTCAGTTTTGTTTTTTCCCCGTATTGCCAATAAACCTGATCTAATTCCCAACTCTAGGAACTTTCTTCATTAAATTCTTCTGCCTCCCAAAGTACAAAGTCAGTTAAAAAGGTAAAGTGTGTCTGGACATGGGCAGTCATTATGCTTAGGATGTACATGTTCAGGAAAAGGACAAAATTCTAGCAGTTAGCCCAGTGTCTGGAGCATTGGTCCTTCATACATTATAAATTAGTAAAATACTTACTTAAATGCAGCAGACAGTGTCTTGTTTTTCCTAACAAAGGTGATCCTTACTAGGCCATCCCATTCCTGAAAGAAAAGGTGAATATTTTCTCACAAAATGTCAAACTTCTTTTCTAGGCCTGCTAGGTATTATTGTGTCTCCTAACATATAAACCTGGAACGAACCTTCTGGAGTGATGAAAATGTTCTATATCTTGATGTGGCTGACACATGCAAAAGTAAGATGTATACTTTTTTTTAACTTTTGTACACCTCACTGAATATTTTAACCTCAATTCCAAAAAATACATTATTCCACATCTGAACAAAGAACAATATAGTATTTTGGCACCTAAAGTGTCATATGCCATCTGTCATTTTCAAAAAAACATGATTCACGGATACATGCAAAAAAATAAAACTAGACCACTTACACCTACACAAATTAGACCACTTACACCATACACAAAAATAAACTCAAAATGAATAAAGGACTGAAACGTAAGACAGGAAACCATAAAAATCTTAGAGGAATCCACAGGCAGCAAAATCTCAGACATGCTGAAGCAATATCTTCACCGATACAGCTCCTAGGGTAATGGAAACTAAAGATAAAATAAACAAATGGGACTACATCAAAATAAAAAGCTTCTGGCACAACAAAAGAAACCATCAACAAAACAACAAGAAAGCCCACTGCATGGAAGAACATATTTGCCAATGTTATCTCCAATAAAGGTTTAGTCTCCAACATTTACAGGGAACTCATACAACTTAACAAAAGGAAGATAACCCAATCAAAAAAATGGGCAACGGACCTAAATAAATACTTTTCTAAAGAGGACATAAGGAAGGCCAAGAGACATATGAAAACATGTTCAAAGTCACTAATCATCCAAGAAATTGATAAGCCACTCCATTTACCACCAGTTATTGACCACACAAGCATGTTTTTATCCAAAGTGATTGCAGTAAGGTTTTATATCAAGGGATCTGGTTTCCTTCCCTTTTAAATCACAAAAATAAGAATTTTGATTAAAAGGTGTTTCCCATACATAATATTATTCTAACAACTATTTTCACCTCATCTTGTTTTCCAAGTCTTATTCAAATAGAAAGTTTTCTACACCTATAATCCTCAACAAAATGCAATGGGATTCTCATCTTTTTACATTTTGTGAACATTTTCCATGTGCTTTTGTGGTCTTCACAACTGTCTTGAGTCAAATTATTCCATCTACTCTGTCACAGGATGTATCATAATTAACATTTTCCTGTTAGGACATTTAGGTTGACTCAGTATTTTTCTGCTGTTACAGACACACATCTCCCAGCTTGGACATTTTTTTTCCTTCACTGAATGACCTAGCATTTTAACCTCACCTGAAAATTGATAGGTGGTGGCGGATTCTTAGGTTCTATTCTTACAACACTGGATTCCACCTTGGGTGGTGGTCTGAAGTTATTCTTTCCAACCTATTAATCAGAAAATGTTTCAGTAGTCATCTCAAAAATAACTAAATTAGTAATCAAATATGCTCTCCTCACAGCACAGCTAGATACCAGAGGATGAGTTAAGTCACATTAGTTCAATAATAGTCACTTACTTTCATTAAATGGTCCACACGGGCTAACAGCTGTGTATTAATTGAGAGTCTGCAGTATAACTTATCTCCAGGTTTTGCAACCAGTCTGAGAGCAAATTCTCTTTGAAACATAAGTATAGCACATCTGAAAAGACAACAAAAAGGAATAAGGAAAATGGTAACTTTCAACTATTAATATATTTGAACTTCAACAGATTTTCTTGAGCAGGAAACAGAGCAAAGCAACACCTGCAGTTCATGACAATTCGTCTAGCTGGTTAGAAGATAGGAGAACACCAGCCTTAGCTTTTTATCACAAAATGACCCAGTTGGCTTTTTTCATTTTATAATGGCTATACCTCTCACCCCTTGCCAATGTAAGTCCTCAATGATCAAATGAAAAAGTATTTCAGATCAGCACCAATCTATCTCACCCCTTCTAGGAAAACAAAACCCAAAAAATTAAATTGGCTCAGTAGATAAATTATATTCATGGGGTAGCAAACACCCTTATGGAAGAGCTGAGGCAGGTTGTGAAATCAGTGTCCTGATTTAGCAGATTAAGGAATATAGTTTGTTGTTTTTTTCTAATTCAGCAAGCTATGGCAGGCTTTTGGAGGTTCTTGAACAGAAAATGACCATCTTCAAAGGTCAAACTTTTTTGAATGTTAGTCACCGTAAGAAATACATTTGACATTGCCACCCATGCCTCAAATATCTGTATGTGTATGTGCCTATGTAACTTAAACAAAAGGTTTGTAAAACTATAATCACCTGGGCCACATGCACTTAAGACCCTCTGATATATTCCATTCCATATCATTAAAAAAATAAAAAAGACAATCATGACCCACTGAATTTATTTTATAACCACTAAGGGGTTTTTGACTTGCAGTTTGAAAATGATTGGTATAGATTATCCTAGAAACACTTTAGGAAGCCACTGCAATTGTGTAGACATCTATCCTGTATAATAAAAGCCTAATATGCTAAGTGTCCGGTCATCTGTTCAACCAATCAAAGTGTAATATGCTAATGATATGCTAAGGCCGCTCAACCGTTTGCTATGACATGCACTGACCACGAGGGGGCAGACACTCAGACTGGTAGGTTAGCTTGCAGCTGCGGTCCAGCCGATTGGGACTGAGCAAGATGATCCAGACACGCCCTGGAGCCTCCCAGGGTCCCTCCCTAACTGGCCAACTTCTACATCCCTCCCCAGCCCCGATGGGGTCCCTCGGCCTTGCCTGCGCCCTCTCGCAATCTGGGACCCGTCAGGGGATGTCAGAGAGCCAGTTTTGGCCCGATCCCGGAGGCCAGGCCAAGGGATCCCACTGGTGCACAAATTCATGCACTGGGTCTCTAGTCTATATATATATATGTATATATCCTATCTAATAATAGACAAACATGGTAATTAACCATACCTCCGCTATGCTACCCATTGGCTAATTAGGGATATGCAAATTAACTGCCAACCAAGATGGCGGGCAGCCAGGCAGCTGAAGCGAACATGAGGCTTGGTTGCTCCAGTGATGGAGGAAGCCAAGGTTCCCCGCCTGCCCCAGCCCAGCTCTGAGCTGCACTCTAAGCAACAATGTATCAATTATAGAAGCTAAACAAACCCTAGATACCTGTGTTCAGCCATCCGGCCTCAGAGCTGGAGCCGCAACTAAGTTTCAATTACAGAAGGTAAATAAATCCCAGAGTAAAAAAAAAAAAAAAGAAAGAAAAAAAGGAGAGACTGGGAGCTTCAGTTGCAGGCTTGACCCGCCTGAAAAAGGCCCTCAGCCCCTCATCCAGACTGGCCAGGCACCCCAGTGGGGACCCCCACACTGAAGGGGGTGCAGGCAGCCTGTAAACAGCCCTCAGCCCCTCATCCAGGCTGGCCAGGCATCCCAGTGGGGACCCCCAACCTAAAGAGGGTGCAGGCAGCCTGAAAACAGCCATCAGCCCCTCATCCAGGCTGGCCAGGCACCCCAGTGGGGACCCCCACCCTGAAGGGGGTGCGGGCAGCCTGAAAACAGCCATCAGCCCCTCTCCCAGGCTGGCCAGGCACCCAAGCAGGACCCCCACCCTGATCCAGGACACCATTCAGGGCAAACCAGCTGGCCCCCACCCGTGCACCAGGCCTCTATCCTATATAGTAAAAGGGTAATATGCAAACTGACACTAACAGCAGAAAGACTGGGAATGACTGGTCACTATGACACACACTGACCACCAGGGGGAGACGCTCAATGAAGGAGCTGCCCTCTGGTGGTCAGTGAGCTCCCACATGGAGGAGCTCTGCTCAGCCACAAGCCAGGCTGACGGCTGCCAGTACAGCGGTGGTGGTGGGAGCCTCTCCTACCTCCTCAGCAGCGCTAAGGATGTCTGACTGCAGCTTAGGTCTGCTCCCCGCTGGCAAGTGGACATTCTCCGATAGCTGCCGGGCTGCCAGAGGGATGTCTGATTGCCAGCTTAGGTCCAATCTCCTGGGGAGAAGGCCTCAGCCAGCAGATGGTCATCCCCCGAGGGGTCCCAGACTGTGAGAGGGCACAGTCCGGGCTGAGGGACCTCCCCACCCCCCGAGTGCACAAATTTTTGTGCACCAGGCCTCTAGTCTATATATAAAAGCCTAAGCGACCAAACAACCATTTGACTGATCGCTATGATGTGCACTGACCACCAGGAGGCAGATGCTCAATGCAGGAGCTGCCCTCTGGTGGTCAGTGCAGTCCCATAGCTGGAGCACTGCTCAGCTGACTGAGGGGCGCCACCACAGCAGCACCCTACTGAGCAGCGGCAGGCGCAGCAGGGCCAGGATGAGCCGGAGTAGCATGGTGCCCAGCCTAGGCTCCTCTCCAGCCACTTGCTGCTTCACACACTACTACATGCCTCGGGGGAACCAGCATTCCGACATCCCCTGAGGTGTCCCGGATTGCAAGAGGGTGCAGGCCAGGCTGAGGGTGCAGGCCACTGGTGCATGGGGCCTCTAGTAAGGTAACACAAAGTCTAACCTGAGGATGAGAAACTAGGGAAAAGTTGCTGATCTCAGAAGCAGGGTTTACACCACACCTCCCCTAATAACTCAAATACAAAAAGAGAGGAAGACCTCCACAGAAATTGATATTTTCTACCAAACTATCCAGTCGTTTTTCAACTGAATTAACTCTCTTTACAAAAAAAAGTTTTAATTGATTTTTTTTTAGAGAAAGACAAAGATAGAAACATTGATCACAGAGAAACATCAACCGCTGCCTCCTACAAGCCCCCTACAAGCCTAAAACCCAGGCATGTGCCCTGACCGGGAATTGAACCAGGGACCTCTTGGTACATGGGATGTTGCTTAATCCACTAAGCCACACCGGCCAGGCAATTTAATTAACTTTCATCTTTAGCTGTGTTCATGACCTAATCTGTCAATTTTTCTTGTTGAAAACTGTCAATTTTTCTACTTGTTTGGCAGTCACTTTGGTGTTTGTCACAAACCTGAAAAAGGGTCGATGCAGCAACAATTTGAAGACAAAAGGAGAAGAGATCTGTAAAAGAATTAATTAGTTATTTCTGGGAAAGACACTCCAGAGAACATTTAATATAATGCTCCCAACAATCTGAAAACATACCTGATAAGGCAAATTTGCTACACAAGCATCAAAGAATGGCAAATCTGTTTTCAACACATCACCCACCAATACTTGAAGTTTGCTGGCCAGAGGTCTGATAATAAAAAAAACAAAAAACTTAAAAAGAATATTGTCTTATGCAATTGAAATGCACTTTAATTCCATTATGAATACTCACGTGCCCTGAACTCTTTTGTGCAGTTCAGCTACTAGCCTTGGGTCAAGTTCACAGGCAATTACCTAAATTAAAAAATAATAATTATGGAATATAAAACTCTTCTTATCTTAATAGTAACTCTTACATGATTTACATGAAGTAAATTTCTTTTTTCCAATTCTACTACTAATGTTCTTTCAATTGTTCCCTACCATTTCAAACAATGGAAAACACCACCCAGAAAGGTGGTCAGCTAGAGAGTACTACACAAATAATGGACAGAATTATGTTCATTTGGCTCCATGTTTGTAACTGAACAGAGGATGAAAAAAATACACAAAAGTCTGTGTAGTAAATGTTCTAGACCAGTGGTCGGCAAACTGCGGCTCGGCAAACCACGGCTCGGGAGCAACATGCAGCTTTTTGGCCCCTTGAGTGCAGCTCTTCCACAAAATACCGACTTCTGCGCATGGGCCATGAAGTTTCAATCGCACTGTATGTGTGCACCCGCACGTGGTATTTTGTGGAAGAGCCACACTCAAGGGGCCAAAGAGCCGCATGTGGCTCGCAAGCCACGGTTTGCCAACCACTGTTCTAGACAGACGCACACAAAGACAACTGCTCCTAGAATGAGTATATCATTTCTTTCATCTATTAAGTTCAGAGTACACAACATAGATAATTTCTGAATGTAAAGGGATACCAGGTAAGGCTGAAATTATCATTTTAACTCACTATCAGCTGAGGTTTAATGACTTCCAGGAAGACCAAGTCTGCAGACTAGATACATGTCCTGCTTAGTCTATTTGACTTTCCGTTCCTTTCTCCAGCTTTCCCTGTGCCCTATAGAGTGATGCAGTCCCCTCCCTTGCCTTAGATTTCTAGCTGGGATTAGCCAATGAAAGGAACCAGCATTGTAGGGCACAAGGACAGAGGATGAGTATTTCCTAATGCCCGCCTATGCCTTTCAGGTGTTCTGGCAGTGGCTGTGTTCAATGACCCAGTAACGCAGTTCCCTCCTCTTGTCCCTAAGTCCTCTAAACTGTTACCTGCTGTTGCTAGTCCCTGGGTCTTACACTGATGCTTACTGCTTCCCTTTAACCCCATTTCCACACATTTGTAAGTAGTCTCTTCACTAAAGTCTCTTCAAATAAGTGCCTTAAAATGTGCTACCTACTTCTACCCGAGGACAGAACAATCGTTCCATTCAATTGGAAACTGGGTCAGCCAAGAGACAAAGAAGACACCAGCAGTGGCCAGGTGGTACCCCAAAGTCAGGGGCCTGTGTTCTAGCTCTTTAGGTTCCAAAGTTCTCGGTTCCAATAACTCCAACTTCCTTCCTCGGTTTCCCTGAGCCTAGAGGTGATAACTGCTTTTTGCAATTATTATTCTTGGGTTACTTCAATGTTCTCATTTTATTCTTTTAGTCCTGTAACAACCATGTAACCAATTCCCTGTACTAATTTCCCTGTATTGAAATATCTAATGTGGTTTCTGTTCTCCTGACTGATACAGCCCACATTTTCTTTTAATCCCTTTAAAAGAATTAAGATATAGTTGACATATAACATTGTATCAGTTTCAGGTATACAACATAATATGTATACATTACAAAATAAGTCTAGTTAACATCCATTACCACACAGTCACAATTTTTTTTTTGTTTTATGATTAAAACTTTTTTAAGATCTACTCTCTTAGCAACTTTCAAATACACAGGACAGTATTGTCAACTATAATCACCATGCTGTCCGTTACATTCACAGGACTTATTTTATAACTGGAAGCTTGTACCTTTTGACCACCTGTACCCATTCACCCATGTTTTCTAAGATAAAATTTCTAACAAAGGATTAAGAGTTACTGTTAAAATAATAGCAATTAATTAAAATACTTATATTTATAAACCACTTGAGCTTACTCATATAGTCATTTCTGACACCAAACATGAAATCCTTTTACCTTTTTTGCCTTTTCTAGCAACTTAACAGTCATATTGCCAGTTCCAGGTCCAACTTCCAGCACCACATCAGTTGGTCTTAAGGCTGCCTGCAAGCAAACACAACCACGTTAGCTTCCCTGACCACATAATTTACACGTGAATATCTTTGCTAGAAAGCACTCTGTTAAGACATTTTATTCTAACTCAATTTTTAGGAGTTTCTTCATGGTCTATATGCTTAACAAAATTATCTAAAAACATTTGGTGCAAGTGGAAATCTGACACTTTTCCTAACTTGGGACAATAGTTAGGAGTCAGAAACCCAGAATAGCAGTTCTTTCTGGGGTTGGCATTTTGCTTTCTACCTTGGAAATGATTTCAATAGCATCTTGCTACCAACTCTGCTATCAATAAATTCAAACTGGAAAGGACTATATATACAGTAATGATCTTGCCAGAGAATCATAGTGTGCTGTACCAGGATTTCTCAATTCTCAACATATGTTTGTTTTCAGGGATGCGGGAGTACCCAGAAATTGTACAAATAGTGGATGTTTGTGTGCACACAGCTGCAGTATTCTGGATCCATAGCTATTATCAGATGCTCAAAGGAATCCATGAGCCAAAAATGTTAAAAAGCTAGGCCAACCCTCATTTTGCAAATAACAAGTAGTCAAGATGAGATCCTTTAATTATGTAATGCTTCCTACTGCTCCAGGATGCTCCCTTTGTGGCCATGAAAGTCATTTGCACCTCCTATATTTCATGTCCTAGCATCATCCCCAATCATCTGAAACAATAGAGAACATCAATAACACATGCCAGGGGAATACTCCAAAGAGTTTATATGTGGAACTGCATTGTATCATTAAGTTTTTCTGGGGGGACAAACTTTCTAAGATCTCTGTTTAGACATATCTTTAGCCTCTGAAGTAAATAAAAACTAACAGTCATGGGTGGTGCCTAGAAAAAGTGATTGGGGAATAATAATAATCTGGAATTGAACAAATGTCCAGCTATGAAGTAAACAATCTATTCAAAGAAAAAGAATTCGGAACCAGTAGAATTCCAGATCCACAGAATTAAAGCAAATCATGGCAAAGACAGCTTGTGAAAACTAGAAAATTCTTCAGTTCATTCAACAAGTCTTTAAAGAGCATCTACTTTGTGCCAGACATCCTCTGTGCGCTCAAATATTCCTAATAGTAATTACTTAATAACTCCCTTTCCTTTTCCACACCCACCTTATCGATAATGCTGTTAACAATAAGAGGATTTTTCAAAATGTGCTGCCCAATCCCCGTGTTGAACATGAGTCCTGAAAGAAAACACGAAACAGCCTTTATTTTCCAACTACTATTAGGTATTAGAAGACGGTCGCAGAGAAGAAGGCACCCGAGAAGAGGGCGGAAGATTTCTGCGCCAACGAGACGCAGCAAACGTCACCCCCGGAGCCCGCCTGACGCTCAGCCCATAACTTTTGCGGGAAAGGAAGCCGGAGACAGCGCGCAGGGCCTGCGGCCCGCACCCCGGAGTCCCAGGACCTGAGACCTCACTGCCCCGGCCCAGAGCTCGGTCCAGGCCCCAGGCTCAGCTCCCGCCGGCAGACCCGACCCGACCTCAGCTCCCGCGGGGCTGACCCACCTCCCGCGCTCTTCAGCTCCCGGCCCTGCTGCCGCTCGCGGCGCCGGCCGCTCGCCCCAGACTTGATCTTGGGCATTTCTGCAGGCAGCGGGCGCACAGGCCCAGGAAGTCGGCGAGGACCAGAGCCCGCTACCCAAGTCACCGCAGCACGTGGGAACCGCCGGCCGCGCCACCGCACCACTCCCAGCCCACTTGGGGAGGGGAGGGGAGAGAAGGGGAGAGGGGAGGGGAGAAGCGCGGGCCCGCCCCCTGTTCGCTCTGGGCTCCGCCCCCAGGAAGAGGGCCGGCCTTGGAGCCCAGGGGCCGCCGGGCATTGTAGTCATGAGCTAGGAAAGCCTAACTGTGGAAGCCTACAGGTCCCAGAAGACACCGCGCTACCGATTCTGAAAGTTTGGATTGGCTAGGCTTGGTCTGGGCGTGGCCTGTCGCCCCAATGAGCACAGTTGGTTAGCTAGGTTTTGGTATGGCAATCCCTATGGTAAAATGGGTTTTGGTATGGCAATCCCTATGGTAAAATGGGTTTTGGTATGGCAATCCCTATGGTAAAATGGGTTTTGGTATGGCAATCCCTATGGTTAAATGGGTTTTGGTATGGCAATCCCTATGGTAAAATGGGTTTTGGTATGGCAATCCCTATGGTTAAATGGGTTTTGGTATGGCAATCCCTATGGTTAAATGGGTTTTGGTATGGCAATCCCTATGGTAAAATGGGTTTTGGTATGGCAATCCCTATGGTTAAATGGGTTTTGGTATGGCAATCCCTATGGTTAAATGGGTTTTGGTATGGCAATCCCTATGGTTAAATGGGTTTTGGTATGGCAATCCCTATGGTTAAATGGGTTTTGGTATGGCAATCCCTATGGTTAAATGGGTTTTGGTATGGTAATCCCTATGGTTAAATGGGTTTTGGTATGGTACTCTGGGGACTGTGGAGGTTTAAGTTCTATAATGTGATTAGGCCTGGTGGAGACTTTATAGAAGCCAGGTTCTGGGATCGCTGATGTCCAAAGAAGCTTTCTTTCTGTCACCGTCTCTCACTGCTGTTTCCCAGAACAGGTTGGGATGGAAACCCAGGATGTTGGGTTGAGGAATTTGCTCCTCTGGGGGAGTGATTTCTCTACTTGCGCTTTGGAAAGCAATCCCGAAAGTAGAATGTAGTGTCTAGTTCCACTAGGGCAGCGGTTCTCAGCCTGCGGGTCGGGACTCCTTTGGGGGTCGAACGACCCTTTCACAGGGGTCGCCTAAGACTATCGGAAAACATATAATTACATATTGTTTTTGTGATTAATCACTATGCTTTAATTGCATTCAATTTGTAACAGTGAAAATACAGTTCCTCGTGTTGTGGTGACCCCCAACCATAAAATTATTTTCGTTGCTACTTCATAACTGTAATTTTGCTACTGTTATGAATTGTAATGTAAATATCTGATATGCAGGTAGTTGTTTTCTCCTGTGTTAAAGCACAGCAAAGAAAGACCAAGGCTTGGGAATACACAAAATTAACCCTGTCTGTTGTGCCTACCAGACTAATGGCTTTAGTTTTTTAATGTTTTTGTGTGTACCCTGTTTCCCTGAAGAAGTTTTCTTCTGTCATGACCAAAGCTGACTCTTCCCTGCGCAATTAATTTTGTGTATTCCCAAGCCTTGGTCTTTCTTCGCTGTGCTTTAACACAGGAGAAAACAACTACCTATTTCATTCCACTAATAATTAAGTTAGTGCACAATTCTGGAAAATCTAGTGTGCCAGCCACTGTATCAAATGTTAGGAATAAAAAGATGAACATGACATGATCCCTGCTTTTAAAGAATTTTCTGTCAAGAGGGAGACATGCAAATAACTGCAATCGTGGAACCATTTCCTGATCAATTAGGTGTCAGGTGCTTTAGTTACATGAACTCATTCAACATTTTCAAACAGTTCTCTGAAATAGATCTTATCATTATATCCATTTTACAGATGAAGAAATTGAATGAAAAAAAGAGATTAATATGTTGCTGAAGATCATACAGTAAACATGACAGTCTCCTCTTGAGCCTAGGTCTAGATTCCAAAGACTGTGCTAATATTAGAAGAAATTAGGGAACATTTTCAAAATACGATATTTGAGCTGAGTCTTTAAAGGACAAACAAAAGTTAGCCAAGGAAAGTTTGGGACTTCAAAGGGAACAGTACTAATAACGCCAAGATATAAAGATGTTTAAGGGAAAAAAAGAAGCTTGGTATAGGTGAGGAATAAGTAGGTATGGTAAATAGGGACTTATTGTGAAGGAGCTAAAATGTGAACTGCTGGAGTTCACACAGCAGTACAAATAGACATTCATGGGCTCCACATTTAGATGGGTTCTGAACCCTGCCCAGACCCCTCTTCTTGAATTCCCTCCAATCTTCCTCTGTCATTCTCCATATTGGATCTTCAAGTTTTCTAATTCTTCTGAGTCTTCCTTCCCTATCACCTCTGCAGCTCCTCAGCTGACGATCTTGCCTTTTACATCACAGATGGAATGCAAGATCACCTTAAGGACATTCTGGTCTTCCCAGTCACTGTTCTACACACAGGAGGTACAGTGATGAGCAAAATAAAGTGGAGCTTACATTCTAGTGAGGAAAAAACAGACATTATGTCAGGTGGGGATAAGTGTAAAGAAAAATGTAAAGCAGAAGAGAGACCAGCAGGGTGGTTGGGAGGGCTTATTTTATGTTGACAGTAAGGATGGAAACCAAATGATAATTTTCTTTTGGAGTAAAATAGCAAGACTCTCCTGAAAGAGGAGAGTTAATCCACATAAACTAAATGACTGAAGTGAATATACCCATTTAGTTTACCTAGAGACTAAGTTAGTGTTTGTCTGGCTATAAGCCTTAAGCTACCTATATCAGAAACAGTAGGACACACAAAATTCATATGTTGAAGCCTTAATCTCTAGTGCCTCAAAATGTGACTATATTTAGAGATAGGGCCTTTAAAAAGGTGACGGAGCCCTAACCGGTTTGGCTCAGGGGATAGAGCATTGGCCTGCGGACTCAAGGGTCCCAGGTTCGATTACGGTCAAGGGCATGTACCTTGGTTGCAGGCACATCCCCAGTAGGAGTTGTGTAGGAGGCAGCTGATCGATATTTCTCTCTCATCGATGTTTCTAACTCTCTATCCCTCTCCCTTCCTCTTTGTAAAAAAATCAATAAAATATATTTTTTTTAAATAATAAATAAATAAAAAGGCGACTGAATTAAAACCAGGCCTTCAGGGTGTGACCTAATTCAATGTGACTGGTGTCTGTGTGAAAGAAGGAAAATTGGACAGAGATACCTGGGGTGTGTGCACAGAGGAAAGACTATGTTAGAGCACTGGGAGAAGGCAACCATCTGCAAGCTAGAAGAGCGGTCTCAGGAGAAACCAATCCTGCTGACATCTTGATCATGGACTTGTAGCCTCCAGAACTGTGAAAAAATAAATTTTTCTTATTTAAGCCACCCAGACTGGGGTATTTTGTTATGGCAGCCCTAGCAAACTATTATAGCATGTAATGAAAGTTCCCATTCCCAAGCCCACCCAAAACATTCTGGATCAGAGTAGGATTGGGCCCTGGAAAATTCATTTTAACAGACCCTCTAGGAGTTTCTGACACACATGGAAGGTGGGGCATTCACTACTTTTTACACCAGTGGTTCTCAACCTTCCTAATGCCGCTACCCTTTAATACAGTTCCTCATGTTGTGGTGACCCCCAATTTCAATGTTACAAATTGAACATAATTAAAGCATAGTGATTAATCACAAAAACAATATGTAATTATATATGTGTTTTCTGATGGTCTTAGGCGACACCTGTGAAAGGGTCTTTCGACCCCCAAAGGGGTCGCAACCCACAGGTTGAGAACCACTGTTTTACACTAAGATAATAGTTGATGAATTTCTGCAGAAACGAAAAAAGATGGGGAGAGCTACCATCATCAACACAGGGAAATTATTCTATTAATTGGGGTCACTTATTATTCTGGTCAAATTTCATCTATTTTGCCCTGCCTGGTGTGGCTCAGTAGGTTGGGTGTTGCAGCCTATTGATGTTTCTCTCTTATATCCATGATGTTTCTCCCTCTCCTTTTCCCTTCTTCTCTCTAACAATCAATTTAAAAAATCTTCAAAATTTTTCATCTATTTTTTTTTTTTTCTGTTAGACAAGACAGCATTCAGAAGTAAGACAATATTGAATGTACCATGGAGCCATGAGTCCTAGCGAATTGTGTGATGCTGGGATATGAACTGTAATAAAGAAATAAGCATTGGAAATTTATGCTGAAATGCATTAGTTATCTTTGCAGCTATGAATGGCTTAGTAATTGTAAAAAATAATTTCATGCTTCTCTGGCTCATGTTTATACCCTTTATTAATTAAAATAATTTTTTTTCAATTTGGGTGTGCACAATTGATGCATTGCCATTCTTAGAGTTTTTTGTTGTTAATAAAATGATTTTAACTTAAAATAGAATTAAAATAGCATTTTATTTGATAGAAGAAGAGGCTTATTTACATTCACAGCATGCTTGAAATGATAACATTTTAAATGTGCCAGAGAACATAATAAATAAAAATAAGATGTGTTTCTTTTTGTGAAGGAAGCCAATGTTTCTTTAATTTAGCATTTGCTTCACCATCTTTTTAGTTCTCAACTGTTTTTTTTGGGCGGGGTGAGGAGGGAAGCACTGCATTTATATTTCAAATATATTCTACACAGATCCAATTATGATTTAATTTAAATGTTTAAATATTTATCTTCTCTAGAGAACCTGAGATTATGAGAATATAACAATGAAATGCAAAAAAAAATGAAATGCAGCTGTACACATTTGTTTTGTATATAGTATGTGACTAGATTATACATTCATAGTTTCTGAAGCTAGAACCTCCAAGTGATTCTTTTTTTTTAAATATATTTTATTGATTTTTTACAGAGAGGAAAGGAGAGAGATAGTTAGAAACATCGATGAGAGAGAAACATCGATCAGCTGCCCCCTACACATCTCCTACTGGGGATATGCCCGCAACCCAGGTACATGCTCTTGACCGAAATCGAACCTGGGACCTTTCAGTCCACAGGCCGACACTCTATCCACTGAGCCAAACCGGTTTTGGCCTCCAAGTGATTCTTAATTTGGGGTCTTGAAGTTTGTGTAGGCAAAATTTTGTGTATGTGCATTTTTCTAAATTACAGCTTTCTTTAGATTTCCAAAGGATCCATTATCCTAAATAGAAAAAACTTATTGTCCTAGGCCAATTTCTTCATTTTAGTTCCAATTAGGCTATTTTTCTTTATCACATATTCCTTATAGCCTTGTTATGAACCAGCAGTGTTGACATTAGCTGGAAACTCATAAATGAAGAATTTCAAGCCCCACCTCAGACCAACTAAATCAGGATATATTTTTTAACAAGATCCCCATGTGATTCTATGCATACTTAAAATTTGAGAAGTACTTTTTTACTTTTGAAGATAGTTAAGCCCCCAAAACCACTAACCCCCCCACCAAAAAAAAAAAGAAATCCCACAATATCATCCAACTGATCATAAAATCCTGTTAGCATTTTAGCATATATTTATTCCTACAAAGGAGACCATCCTGGATGTAATCCACTCTTTTCTCAATGCATTGTGAATGTGTTAACATGTCAACAAATACACGTCCACATAATTTTTTGGTGGCCAATTTGTATTTTATTATATATGCACACATCATGATTTATCATTTATTTTTTGGTGGTCATTTAGGTAAATTTCTTATATCTGCTTTTAAAAACAGTCCTGTATGATGAATATCCTTACAATGCAGAACTATGATTGTGTGGTTCAAATCTTAACACAGAGTCTTACTTCTGGTAGCTGTGTGACCTTAGGCAGGTTACTTGACTTCTCTGTGCTTTAGTTTCTTTATCTGTAAAATGGGCATGATAAAAAGCACCTCATAGGGTTGACTTGAGGATTAAAATTCATGATTCCTGTGAAGATTTTAGTACTGTTTCTGGCACATACTAAATGCTCATTAAATGTTATCTACTATTATTAATCTTTATAAACACAACTATTTCCTCACAACTTCATTCTAAAGATAAGAAAACTTAGGTCACTAAGGTAGATAGTAGCAGAGGCAGGGAGAACTGGACTTCCTTTTTAATCTTTCCATCCTTGCTATAGTTCTGGAATAGAGCGCCCAAGCGTAGGACCTTAAAAAATAAATATTCGTGAGAGGGTTGACTGATGATAGTAGGATTATTTTAATAACTCTTCTTTGCAGAGACGGACCCGTAAAACAATGCCGTTTAGCGGCTGATATCTAGAAGAGGGAAGGGTAAATGGTTCGGCTTTAAAGTTCAGTCAACCAGGAAACGACTTTTCCCGGAGTCGGGGCAACCCGGACCTATGATTCCTTTGGTTCGAGATCCCGCTGAGTCCGGCTCCCCGCTCTCTCTCTACTGCGCAAGCGCACACTGCTGAGTTAGCCAACCGGCGCCTTTGGTTTCGAAGAGAAAGCCCCGCCCCTTTCTTCCCTCCGCTGTCCTATCGCCTCCTTGCTTGGCCTTCTCCACGCGCCGTGGGAGTGTGACGCAGTATTCGAGCGTCCACATCGCGTGTAGCTGCGACGCCGAACATGGCGCGTTCCTAGAAGCGGCTTTCGGCATCAGTAGGCGGCGGCGTGGGGACTGGGAGCGTGGGGCGCCGGACCAACCGACGCCGCTTGGTGCTGGGAAGTGAAAGCGGGAGAGTCGGGCTGCTCCGGACCGAACCAACCGGTGAGGCTTCCGCCCGAGGCCCCCAGAACGCTGAGTAGAAGGGAGGAGTGGGCTGGGCAGCGGAGCCCGGGAGACCCGGCAGGACCGCGGGGCTACCGGGAGAGGAGGGGTAGCCTGGCGCGGCGAGGGCCTGCGGGCTGGGTGCTTTGCGTAACCCTGGGAACCCGTGGGAGCTCGGGGCTGTGCCAGTCGGACGGGAGCGGGAAGCATGGTCACGGAGGAATCGGGTGCAGGAAGGCAGGCACTGGGTGCCCAGAGAGGAGAGCGTGGGGTGCCCATTGTGGCTGCGGTTGCGGGCCAGGGTGGTGCATTTGCCCTTGAGGGATAGAGACCCTGGTCGTCTTTAGTATAAAACCACTACTGCTAATAGCAATGCTGGGAAAGCTTTAATTAAACATTAGACCTTTGCTACCCTTTAATGAACAAGTGAAGGAAGTTTGCACATTTTCGGAGAGGACCTGCTTGCTGAGGTATGGCCGCCAGTGCTGAAGCCCAGCGATTTCGGCAGCTTTATATTTGGGGGTCTTGGTGATTCAGCAAATCTATTTGAGGCCCACTGCATTTATTTTTTTATGACATGGTGATTGAGGGAAGTAGTATTTCAGAATGACTTGACCAAATAGCAAGGACTGGTGAGTTGTTCGCTGGTGCCAAGATTGCTGTTTGACATATTCTCTCCTCACCCCAGTTTAAAGGAGCTGTTGTAGTGCGCTAGAGTCCTTGAAATTTGGTTATTCTTCAGAAGGGAGTAAGGAAGAGCGTTTTACAGCCATACTTTTTTTCTTGGATAAGGGAGGTCACTCCTCCATTTTCACATTATTTCAAACCTCTGTTCAGTACAGAGGTTTCAAATTAAGGACAGAGTGACTACAATGGAAGATATTCATTGCACAATATCTTTTCTTACATCTTTAGTCATTGAGGAAGATTTTTTGTGAAATTACAATGAAAATCTCTCCTTACTGATTGTGATAGGAGTGTGGAATCCTCCCCCCCCCCCCCCAACCTAGCACAGGGAATAGTAGAAACAGTTTAATTATAGCAATGCATTGTGGCAATATGTTACAGCTCTAGGGCAGCTGGCCTGCCCTGTCCTAATTAGACTTCCTATAGCAAAAGAGAATGCTCACCAAAACCGGTTTAGGTATGGTAATACGATTAGAGGTTCTAAGCAAACATGTGAAGATTATTTTATAATTAATGTAAAAATCCTTAGATTATGTGATACGTATATTGAATGGGTATGCATTCAGATTAAACCAGAATCAAAAGAATGCTTGTAGGATGAGATGCTAAAGAGTCTTCCAGAGATAAATACACATATTTTTTCATAAATAAAAATATTCATATTTTGATAGATAATGTTTGATTAGATAGATTTTTAACCTTTGAGTTTTGTGTATGTATGTATATGTGTGTGTGTGTTTGTATTTATCTTGGGCTTCTCTTAATTTCTTGTTATTGCTGGCAATATTATTCATTCCTTTCTTTTTCTGTCTGCACCAGATGGGGATTGTCAGTTAATATCGGGTGTTTCAGGGACTAGCAAGACACACTTAGTGCAGGTGTGAGTCTGAAGTGTCTTTCTTTGGTTTTGTAATAGCAGGCTGATTACCGATAAGCTCACAATTACAAGCTTTGTAGAGTTCGAGCTGGATCCGTGTTCTCCACTCTTGCTACTCGACGCGTGGTATATGGCCTCACCTGAGAATTTGTTAGAAATGCACCATCTCGCGCTAGCCGGTTTGGTTCAGTGGATAGAGCCTCAGCCTGTGGACTGAAGGGTCCCAGGTTGGATTCCGGTCAAGGGCCCATGCCTGGGTTGCTGGCTAGGTCCCTGGTAGGGGGCATGGAGGAGGCAGCAGATCAATGACTCTCATCATTGATGTTTCTCTCTCTCTCCTTCTCCCTTCCTCTCTAAAAGCAATAAAAATATATTTTAAAAAAAGAATTGCACAATCTCAGCCTTAACCCCAGCTTTACTAAATCAGAATCTGCATTTTAACAAGTGCTCCACATGCTATGACACACTAGTTTGGTAAAGAAGACTGAGGTTATGCACAAACCTGCATTAAAATTATAGCATCATTTATTTTGATTTGAGGTGATCTTTTGCTGATTATTGAGTCTCATGTATCTGGTTGAAGAACTAAGGCCTAGCAAGGGTAAGTGACTTGCATAAGGCCACACATACCTAGATGTAAAACCCAGGTTCCGACTCATTCCAGTGCTTTTTGTTTGACAGATTATTAAAACTGAACCAGAGCATTCATGAATGACAGCACGGTATACACTCTACAACAAACATTTTTTGAGTAATGGTCAGGCAGTCCAATAATCCTGTGTGTCTCTAATAACTACTTGGGTTTCCTTTGGTGCTTATTAACCCACCATCTCCTTTCTTCCTTACTCTTTCCTGGATAATGTTGCTTTCTACTTCACAGAGGAAATGAAAGACATTGGTGGGAACTTCATTGCTTTTTTCCTGTTTCATCCTCAAATGTGTCTATCTCTACCTGTCCATCTTTAATTGTGCTCTTAGGTTTTTCTCCTCAGTGACAGTGTTTCCTCAGTATATCAGTTTGCTAGGGCTGCCATAACAAAATACTTTGGATTGGGTGACTTAAACAACAGGAATTTATTTTCTTACAGTTTGGGAGCCTGGAAGTCTAAGATAAAGATTCCAGTGGGATTGGTTTCCTCTGAGGCCTCTTTCCTTGATTCACAATGGCAATCCTCTTTCTGCCTCTTTACCTGATCATACCTTCGTGCACTGGAACCTCTGGTATCTTTTATTTTAATGAGGATAATGGCCTGATTTTAACTTAATCACTTCTTCAAAAACCTTATCTCTAATTTTGAAGATACTGGGATGAGGGCTCCAACATATCAATTTTTGGGGAACATAATCCATAACACTTGGTTAATCCCTTTTTTTGCTGTGGGTTGGCACTAACTTATCAGGATTTAAACACACTCATCTTAAATTCTCACTCTAGATTCATCTTCAGTTTCATCTGTAATTATTTCTTTACGTTTCTTGAAAGTTGCCTATATTCATTTTTTCCACCTCCTTATTACTTTTTTCCTTCCATATATTGAAGTCTGGTAATCCACTTCAGTCACTGAATTTAATTGATCTCTTTGTTTTGAAATGTACTGGAATCTTTTAAATCATTTGACATTTTGACTATCTGTCCTTTGAAAATGCTGTTATGTTTCTGCAACACTATGATCTGTGGACTGAAGGGTCCTGGGTTCGATTCCCAACAAGGGGACATGCCTGGGTCGCAGCTCAATCCCCAGTAGGAGAGATGGTATGTAATTGTGGGGACATTACTGCACATGCAGCCTATACATGTTTTAATGAATTAATTTTTATGAGTGCAGTGACTCCTGAGGCTAAACTCTCAAAACAATGAGATTCTTCTAAGACAGAACAAGGCCAGTAATTGGAAACTACCAATCAAAGATGTGGACAGGATCTAGTTGATGTCAATATGTTTTCTGCCTGCTATTCTTTTTTTTTTTTTTTTAACATATATTTTTATTGATTTCAGAGAGGGAGAGAGAGAAACATCAATGATGAGAATCATTGATTGGCTGCCTTCTGCACACACACCACTGGGGATCGAGCCTGCAACCCGGGCATGTGCCCTTGACTGGAATCGAACCTGGGACCCTTCAGTCTGCAGGCCGATGCTCTATCCACTGAGCCAAACCTGCTAGGACCTCCTATTCTTTTTTTTTTTTTTTTTTAATATATTTTATTGATTTTTCACAGAGGAAGGGAGAGAGATAGTCAGAAACATCGATGAGAGAGAAACATCGATCAGCTGCCTCCTGCACATCTCCCAGTGGGGATGTGCCCGCAACCCAGGTACATGCCCTTGACCGGAATTGAACCTGGGACCTTTCAGTCCGCAGGCCGACGCTCTATCCACTGAGCCAAACCAGTTTCGGCACCTCCTATTCTTTTTAAAAAATATATTTTTATTGATTTCAGAGAGAAAGGGAGGGAGACAGAAATAAAAACATCAATGATCAGAGAGAATCATTGATTGGCTGCCTCCTGTACACCCCCCACTGGGGATAGAGACTGCAACCAGGGCATGTGCCCTGGCTGGGAATTGACCTCCGGGTTCATAGGTCAATGTTCAAGCACTGAGCCACACCATCTGGGACCCCCTAATCTTCTTCTTTTTTTAAAAAAATTAAATCTTTATTGTTCAGATTATTACAGTTGTTCCTCTTTTTTCCCCCCATAGCTTCCCTCCACCCGGTTCCCACCCCACCATCTACCCTTATCCTCCCACTGTCCTCATCCATAGGTATACGATTTTTTTCCAGTCTCTTCCCCCACCCCCCACACCTCTTTCCCCCTGAGAACTGTCAGTCCACTCCCTTTCTATGCCTCTGATTCTATTCTATTCACCAGTTTATTCTGTTCATCAGATTATTTATTCACTTGATTTTTAGATTCACTTGTTGATAGATAGATATATATCTGTTATTCATAATTTGTATCTTTACCTTTTTCTTCTTCTTCCTCTTCTTAAAGGATACCCTTCAGCATTTCATATAATACTGGTTTGGTGGTGATGAACTCTTTTAGCCTTTTCTTATCTGTGAAGCTCTTTATCTGACCTTCACTTCTGAATGATAGCTTTGCTGGGCAAGCTTGGTTGTAGGTTCTTGGCATTCATCACTTTTGGCCTGCATAGTTTCTATTGAAAATCAGCTGACAGTCATATGGGTACTCCCTTGTAGGTAACTGACTGTTTTTCTTTTTCTCTTGCTGCTTTTAAGATTCTCTGTCTTTTGCTCTTGGCATTTTAATTATGATGTGTCTTGGTGTGGTCCTCTTTGGATTCCTTTTGTTTGGGGTTCTCTGCGCTTCCTGGACTTGTAAGTCTATTTCTTTCACCAGGTAGGGGAAGTTTTCTGTCATTATTTCTTCAAATAGGTTTTCAATATCTTGCTCTCTCTCTTCTTCTGGCACCCCTATAATTCGGATGTTGGTACGCTTGAAGTTGTCCCCGAGGCTCCTTACACTACCTTGATATTTTTGGAATCTTTTTTCATTTTGCCTTTCTGGTTGGGTATTTTTTGCTTCTTCGTATTTCAAATCTGACTTTATTCTTGGGATCCTCTTGTCTGTTGTTGGGAGTCTGTATAATGTTCTTTATTTCAGTCAGTATATGCTTAATTTCTAGTTGGTCCTTTTTCATATCCTCGAGGGTCTCACTAAATTTATCGGTGGTTTCTAGAAAATTCTTGAAAAACATTATAACCGTGGTTTTGAACTCTATATCCAGTAGTTTGCTTTCCTCCATTTCTGTGATTTGTGACCTGTTTCTTTGTCTCCGCATTTTTTATGCTTCCCTGTGTTGATAGAGTGGCTTTGTGTGCTAGGGGTCCTATAGGGCCCAGTGGCTCAGCCTCCCCAATTACCTGAGGTGGACACTCTTGGTGCACCCCCTTGTGGGCTTTGTGCATAGTCTTGTTGTAGTTAAGCCTTGATTGTTGTAGGTATCACTGGGAGGAATTAACCTCCAAGCCAATTGGCTGTAAGAATCAGCTGTGTCTGCAGTGGGAAAACTTCTGTGCTGAAGACACCCTTCTGGGGCAAGACTTGCTTCAGTGGGGCTTTGGTGCTCACAGAGTCTGCCCCCTGAGTGTGTCCCTTATGGATCGGAGGAGTTGTAATCTGGATGGTCCCACTCTGACCACTGGGTACACTGGCTCTTGGATCTCTAAGGAGGTGCTAATTTAGCCTCTGCCTGAGGCTACCCAGCAGGAGCTACGAAGAGATCTGCAGTTTCCCCTTTCCTTGTTTGGGGTTTGGAGGTGCCCAGATGAGACCTAGCTGTGAAGCAGTGCAAGCTGCTGTGGGGCCTTGAGCCTTCTTTTGGATGTTCTGTGTCTGTCTTACCCAGCTGCAGTTTGTTAGGCAATTTTAGATTGCAAAGGGCAAGCCCATTCATATGCAAAAGCCTCTGCTAGCAGCTTGGGTGGGGCGGGGTCTCAGGGAATCAACAATAGCGGAGCAAACAGCTATGACTGATCCTCAGTCCTGCCCTAAGAGGTCCCGAGGTCTCAGTGTCCCCATAATCCCTGCAAGCACCTCTGAGAGAAAGCCGCCCTCGAGTTCCAACCAATGCCAGACAGTCCAGTTTCTCTCCAAATGAGTTTGGGTCTCCAGAGACTCACCCAGAACTGGAGTTCAGAGCAGTCAGGGGCTTGTGCTTCCCTCCCGATTGAAAAAGACACCGACATCCTCAGTTGCCAGCCCTTTCCTCGCGCTGGAGCCTCTGTACCTCTGCACTTTACTTCCGCACCTCCTCTGACTCTCAGTGTGCTTTTCTCTTTACTTCTAGTCGTGGAATTTCCACTCAGCCAGCCTTCCTGTGGTTCTGGATGATATCTGTTCTCTCCTTTAGTTGTATTTTTGAAGTGGTTGTGCGAGGCAGCACTTTCCGGTGTTTACCTATGCCATCTTGGTTTCTCTCCCCCCTAATCTTCTTTTTGTAGAGTTGGGCTGTGGATCACGAGTTGACTTGCAGGAATTTAACTATCGTTGAAAAAAAAAATGACATCTTCCTCTAATCCCTCTGCTCTACTAGAAGTAGTATATGGTAAATATTAACATTGCTTATACATTTTACTAAAAGGCTACTTGTCAAGTTTTTATTTGTCCAATACCTGTTCTTTCCTGGAGGAAAATTGGAGCTCTTTTAAGTTATAAATGTCCATATTCTCAATGGCTTCTATTTGGCCATATTCATCCTTCTCGTAAAGTGGAATACTGCACTTCTTTTCTCATCAGGCGATGTCATCTTTTTCCTCATATTACTCTGCCTGTTCTTTTTTAAAAAAAACATTTTATTGATTTTTTTACAGAGAGGAAGGGAGAAGGATAGAGAGTTAGAAACATCAATGAGAGAGAAACATCGATCAGTTGCCTCCTGCACGCCCCCTACTGGGGATGTGCCTGCAACCAAGATACATTCCCTTGACCAGAATCGAACCTGGGACCCTTCGATCCGCAGGCCAGTGCTCTATCCACTGAGCCAAACCTGTTAGGGCTACTCTGCCTATTCTTATTCCATTTTCTCAGTCTTCTTTATGCTAAAACATTGCTTACGTTATCACATTTTCTTAAATTCTGTTATAATTAGTTTGTGTAAAGCTCAAAACACATTCAGGTCTTCAGCTCACTTTGTGTTTTTATAGAGAGTACTTTTAATGATTCAGTATTTAACTATAGAAGTAGAAACAGTGCTATAAGGAAGTTTTTTGCTTGTCATGTTTTGCTTTATGGTGAGGTTTTCATTTTCATATTTTTAATCCCATATTTTTTTGTATTAATTTATTCTTTAGGTTCCCATTTGTTTCTTTTCCAAAGAAGCTATTTCACAGCATTTATTGACCTAACTTATTGAACTCTGAAAACCCTTGCTATATTTCTAGGTGGTTGTCCTGGCCAACTGGTCACTAAGAATTCCATTGTCCTCCTCTTTCCCTGTCCTTGAAGGGAAAAGGATGCTTGGAATATACTCTTTGGGGTGTAGCACGTACTTCTTACCATCAGGTGGCACTGCAGATTACTCACTTTATTTTTATATTCTTAGGAACGGTAGGTAGATCTAGTAGTGTGTTATCTGGTAAAGAAACAAGTTGATGTGGAACTGTCATGGAGAAGACTTAGAAATGAAGTTAAACTAGGCTGTATACTTGAAACTAATACAAAATAATATTGATAAGAAAAAATAAAAGTGTATCACCAAAACAAAAAAAGATGAAATTTAAGACATTCTAACAAATACTTATTTCCCTTTAATGTAATGGAAATGTATATAATATGTGAAGCTTAAAGGAAAGCAATCAATAAATTAGAACATTTTGTTTGGTTTTATTTTTCTCAGACTTAAATATTTTAAACTACTGTTTTTATAAACACCAAATAATAGAATATTAAGTGCTTCTTAGAGATGACTGAGTTAAAACTGCTGTTTGATTACAAGATTGAGTTCCCTGAGTGAGGAAATTGTTTTTTGGTAAACATTATTATCACAAATTTAGATAATCTGGCTGAACTGTTGCTTATCAATTCTTGTTACTGAAGATCAAGTTTGTAAGCCTTTTCTCCTGAACTTTTATGATGAGAGTGTAGTTAGTGACTACATTATCTACTTAAATGTGCTATATTTAGTATACTAGAGGCCCGGTGCACAAAAATTTGTGTACTCGGGGGGGGGGGGTCCCTCAGCCTGGCCTATGCCCTCTTGCAATCTGGGACCCCTCGGAGGATGTCCACCTGCTGGCTTAGGCCTGCTCCCTGGGGGATTTGGCCCAAGCTGGCAGTCAGACATTCCTCTGGCAGCCCGGCAGCCCTTGTGGGGTGTCCACTTACCAGCATGGAGCAGAACTAAGCTGTAGTCGCACATCCTTAGAGCTGCTGAGGAGGTGGGAGAGGCTCCCACCACCACCGCTGTGATGGCAGCCATCAGCCTGGCTTGTGGCTGAGCAGAGCTCCCCCTGTGGGAGCGCCCTGACCACCAGGGGACAGCTCCTGCATTGAACATCTACCCCTTGGTGGTCAGTGTGTGTCATAGTGACCAGTCATTCCCAGTAATTCTGCTGTTAGGGTCAATTTGCATATTGCCCTTTTATTATATAGGATAGAGGCCTGGTGCACGGGTGGGGGCTGGCTGGTTTGCCCTGAAGGATGTCCCAGATCAGGGTGGGGTCCCGCTGGGGTGCCTGGCCAGCCTGGGTGAGGGGCTGATGGCTGTTTGCAGGCTGGTCACACCCCCTTCAGGGTGGGGGTCCCCACTGGGGTGCTTGGCCAGCCTGGGTGAGGGGCTGATGGCTGTTTGCAGCTGGTCACACCCCCTTCAGGGTGGGAGTCCCCACTGGGATGCCTGGCCAGCCTGGGTGAGGGGCTGGTGGCTGTTTGCGGGCTGATCAAGCCCCCCCCCCCCAATGGGGACCCTCACCCCCATGGAGGTTTGGCCAGCCTGGGTGAGGGGCTGATGGCTGTTTTCAGGCTGGCCACACCCCCTTTAGGGTGGGGTGGGGGGTCCCCACTGGGGTGCCTGGCCAGTCTGGGTGAGGGGCTGAGGTCCGTTTTCAGGCTGGCCAAGCCCCCCAGCAACGGAAGCTCCCAGCCTCTCCTTTTTTTCTTTTTTATTTTTTTTTATTCTGGGATTTATTTACTTTCTATAATTTAAACTTTGTAGCCTTGAGTGGAGCTCAGAGCCGGCCAGGGCAGGCGGGAAGCTTGGCTTCCTCCATCGCCATGGTCAACCCAAGCCTCTTGCTCGCTCCAGCTCCGTGGCCACGGCCGGCTGAAAGCAGGTGTCTGGGGTTTATTTAGCTTCTGTAATTGAAACTTTGTTGCCTTGAGTGGAGCTCAGAGCCGGCCGCGGCAGGCGGGAAGCTTGGCTTCCTCCATCACTGGAGCAACCAAGCCTCCTGCTTGCTCCAGCTCCGTGGCTGCTGGCCGCCATCTTGGTTGGGTTAATTTGCATATAGTCGCTATGATTGGCTGGTGGGCGTGGCTTAAGGTGTAGCAAAGGTACAGTCAATTTTCATGTTTGTCTGTTATTAGTGTAGATTGCTATGATTTCTTTGTAAGTGCTTGACAAAAGAAATACGTAATGATTTAAAGCTATTGAGAATTTGGGATATTTTAGAGGAGTAGGGAAGAGAAATGAAGCAAATTTGCCGATGGAAATTTAGAATAAGTTTAAAGTGAAACTTTTAACTTGGTCTTTTTAAAAATGTTTTTTTGTATTTTTTTCTAAAAAAACCTTTTTTTCTTTTTTTTCATCATTAAGGTAAATTATGTAGACTAAGAATTTTCTTGTCCTGGCCAGGTGAAATGCGGAGTGACTGCTGATGGGAATGTGGTTTCTTTTGGGGATAAAGAAAATATTCTTTTTTTTTTTTTAAATATATTTTATTGATTTTTTACAGAGAGGAAGGGAGAGAGATAGAGAGTTAGAAACATCGATGAGAGAGAAATATTGATCAGCTGCCTCCTGCACATCTCCTACTGGGGATGTGCCCGCAACCCAGGTACATGCCCTTGACCGGAATCGAACCTGGGACCTTTCAGTCTGCAAGCCGATGCTCTATCCACTGAGCCAAACCGGTTTCGGCAGAAAATATTCTTAAATTGATTGTAGTGATGGTTGCACAACTCTGTGGATATACAAAAAACACTGAATTGTATACTTCCAGTAAGTGAATTGTATCATCTGTACTTTATATCGTAATAAAGCTGTTATGTTTTTACATCCTTTGACTATGTAAATGCCAAAGTCATCAAGAGATAAGGAAAAGTGATTGAAGAAACAAAAAAGCATTTGCCTGTAGTATCATCAACAATAATTTATGTTAATTCAAAGCAAGGAAGAGTATTTTTTCAAGAAATTAAATAAAAATTAAAGACATAGACTTTGGACATCAGCCAGGGTTCCAAAGATGCCAGTACCATTCAGATCCATGATATACAGTGTGGATTCATTACAGTTTCTCAACAGAGATAGTTTGGCAGTTGGACAAGAAAGTTCTTTTGGTCCTGGCCCGTTTGGCTCAGTGGACATAGCGTCGGCTTGCGGACTGAAGGTACCCAGGTTCAATTCCTGTCAAGGGCACATGCCCGGGTTGCAGGCTCAATCCCCAGTAGGGGGCTTGCAGGAAGCAGTCAATCTGTTTGTTGTTGGCAGGCAGAGGTGCTGAGTTTCCTTGTCTGTGTTTCTTTTAATGAAAATGGTAAGTTTTCAACTATAGGCACATGTATATATCTTTAGATTTTAGAATTGGGGGAGTATCTTACAGAAACAAGCCTAGAAAGTCCAGTAACAGGCATGAGTATTTATAGGCTCTTTCACATATTGCTAGTTTGTTTAGACTTCTATAGAATCAAAGAGTAGAATAAACCTACTAATGAATAAACTGAACTGACTCAATTGTGAAGTACTATAGAGAGAAGTACAAAATGCCTGCCCTTTTAATTTTCACCTCCTTTTCTATTGTTCTTAGAGAAGAGTTCAGATTTTGAGTAATTCTCTTCTGTAGCCAATAAAATAGAGACAATGTTTCTTCTCTCATGATTTTGAAACTGTACAAATTAATGAAAAATCAAATCAACCTCATTGTTTACATTATCAGTTGAAAAACTTAGACAAATTTAATCTTGCTGTTTGCTTGGTTGTCCTAAGGGGGTTGGTAATTGATAGGAACGCTGAAAGGAAAAGGATCCATTCCTTTAACATATGTAGAAGATTTTTCTTACTACACATAGACCTCTACACAGAGGAGACATAACAGTGCTTCCACTGGGAGAGACTAGCTTCGCTGGCCCTCAGGTGTACCTGATGACGGTCTCTGTGAAGATCCTGGCAAGTCCTTTGAGAAATTACATTTAGCCATTCCCACAAGTTAGTTATGTCTGTCTGTCTGCTCTTGATTTCTCCGTCCTCTCCCTCCTGTTATTTTCTTCCTCCACCACCTTTATCACTCAGTTCTCTTTTGGAGACTGGTTATGTCTGCTTCAATACTAGGTGCAAATAGCAGTAGAAACCCTATTATATTTCTGCATGCTAATTCTAGGGGGCATTGGTAGTCATCTATCTTTTAACTCAAATGAAGTTTATTTCCACACTGTTACATTTGAATGATTCTATACATTGCTCTCCCTGTTCTTTGTTGCCATCACTGTCCTTTTAAGAGAATTCCCCAGTTAAGTACTGTATGGATATTGAATGTGATCTTTTTAGGTTTCTGATGGATTCAGAGATCTTTTTGACAGTTTCTTTAGGAACCTATTGTGGAAGAATATGGTAGGTTTGTGGGTGTTTGGGAGTCAGGTGGTGTGGTGAGGCCATTTCGTGTGATAGTAGGAATAGAGAGCTGGTTATGGGCCTCACTCTGCCATGTACTAGTTTGCTACACGACCTGGGAAGCTCTCCTATAGCTGTACGTTCTTCCTAGATAAAAGTGATATTAGTCCACTTGTCAGATTTGCTCTTATAGATTTGTTTGGGATCTTTAAAACATTTACTAAGGTTTATTTATGTGGTGTTTTTAATAATCCATTATAGGTCTGTCATTCCTGAATTAAGTTCTTTTTGATGATGCATTTAATCTGCAGTTTAGGAACTGATTGCTGCTTAGAGCTTCCCTTATAAGTTAATTAGTGCTTAGAAATGTTTCCAGTAGAAGTTATGAAAGATGGTTGTTTCTTGGACCTAACAGCCCTATTATCTGAACTACTCATAGTAGTGCTTCTGTGGGGGGGAAATGTGCTCTGGGTTCCAACTGTTATTTTCGGAACTTATTTTTCACAGTTTTTTTTTTTTTAAATATATTTTATTGATTTTTTACAGAGAGGAAGGGAGAGAGATAGAGAGTCAGAAACATCGATGAGAGAGAAACATCGACCAGCCGCCTCCTGCACATCCCCCACTGGGGATGTGCCCGCAACCCAGGTACATGCCCTTGACCGGAATCGAACCTGGGACCTTTCAGTCCGCAGGCCGACGCTCTATCCACTGAGCCAAACCGGTTTCGGCCACAGTTTGTTTTAATGATCTTTTCTCTCTGCTTCCCACCTTAATCCTCCAGGATGAAACAAATCAGTTAATTAGCTGCCATGTGGTTCAGTGTGAAGTACTTGATTGTTCAAAAATGGTCACTTTTCTCTTTTTTAATTTAATTTTTTAATTCTTTATTGTTTAAAGCAGCAGTCGCCAATCTTTCGGACCTCACCGACCACCAGTTGGCGACTGCTGGTTTAAAGTACCACATATGTTTTTCCCCCATTGTCCTCTCCCAGGCCACCCCCATCCTCCAGCACATGCTCTCACCCCCCTAGTGTCTGTATCCATTGGTTATGCTCATATACATGCATACATGTCCTCTGGTTGATCTCTTAACCCCGCCCCACCTTCCCTTGCCTTCCCTCTGAAGTTTGACGGTCTGTTTGACGCTTCTCTGTCTCTGGATCTATTTTTGTTCATTAGTTTGTGTTGTTTATTATATTCCACAAATGAGTGAGATCATGTGATATTTATCTTTCTCCCACTGGCTTATTTCTCTTAGCATAATGCTTTCCATGTCCATCCATGCTGTTGCAAATGGTAAGAATTCCTTCTTTTTTACTGCAGCGTAAATATCTACAATATTCCATTGTGTAGATGTACCACAGGTTTTTAATTCACTCATCTGCTGATGGGCACTTAGGCTGTTTCCAAATCTTAGCTATGGTAAATTGTGCTGCTATGAATATAGGGGTGCATATATCCTTTCTGGTTGGTGTTTCTGATTTCTTGGGATATATTCCTAGAAGTGGAATTACTGGGTCAAATGGGAGTTCCATTTTTAATTTTTTGAGGAAACTCCCTACTGTTCTCCACAGTGGCTGCACCAGTCTGTATTTACACCAGCAGTACACGAGGGTTCCTTTTTCTCCACATCCTTGCCAGCACTTGTCATTTGGTGTTCACTTTTCTTTATTCAGCAGATATTTATTAAGCATACTTTGTGTTTCTTATTGGGCTTCTGGGACTACAGAGATGCTTTAGACCAGTGGTCGCTAACCTTTTGGACCACCGGTTGGTGTCCGCTGCTTTAGAAAGCAGTCTTGTCACTCAAGGGAGTCAGTATTAGATACTGATTAAGACTGTTGTGGCTTTGGTATTCAAGTCCAGCACTGCCACTTAATAAATTGTGACCTTGGGGGGTGGAGTGGGCAGTGGTTGGGTGGGTGGAGGTGGAAGAGAGCATAGGGGGGATAAAGGGAGGAATATAATAAAGAGAAGATAAAATTGACCATGGCAAGGTAAAGTCTCGGATCTTTTACTTACCTACCCGCCACACAGAATTAGTATTAAGAATATGTAAATGAATAAAACCTTCATATAATATTTGGCATATAATATATGCTCAGATATTGGCTATTATTTTAAAACTTGAACTTTGTTTTTATTTTAGCTGGCTTGAATTGAATTATGGAAATTTTAAGTAAGTATGGATGATACATAGGATAGATAGAAACATGAAGAAGGAGGTGGATGATTGAAGTATAGGAGGAATTCAGAACATTGAAGCTCTTTCTCTGTTTCTGTTAATATTTTGTGTATAATGTACATTCAAGTATGTTAATTTATCATTTCCAGGTTTCCATGGATCTCAATAGTGCCAGCACTGTTGTTCTTCAGGTCTTAACACAGGCCACTAGTCAAGACACTGCTCTCTTAAAACCAGCAGAGGAGCAGTTGAAACAATGGGAAACACAGCCAGGTTTCTATTCAGTGCTGCTGGTAAGTTGTTCAGACACCATTATATTAACTTTTAAAAACCCACTTGTATTGGTGGATTAGTTAGTGAAACTGATCCAAATGGTTGGCTACCATTGCACTGCCATTTACTAATTCAGGACATGGCTCTTTGAAAGTGTTTAAGAAATGTTTGTTGATGAGTGAATAAATAGGATATTGGTAGGGTCTGCTTAGAAGGTTTCACTAATGATGTGGTGTGGGAGGATTTGGGTACTGCATTTACCTACCTTGCCATCTTGACTGGAAGTTCTGTGATGTTTTAAAGTACAATGTAAATATTATTTTTACTGTTCTTTTTATTTTCATACTAGTGGCCTGGTGCACAAAATTCGTGCACGGGAAAGAGGGGTGTTCCTCAGCCCGGCCTGCACCCTCTCCAATCTGGGACCCCTCGAAGGATGTTCTACTGCTGGTTTACAGGGATTGGGCCTAAACCGACAGTCGGACATTCCTCTTGCAATCTGGGACTGCTGACTCCTAACCACTCACCTGCCTGATTGCCCCTACCACTCTGCCTACTGGCCTGCTTGCCCCCAACTGTCCCCTGTGCCAGTGTGCTCATCCCCAACTGCCTCCCTTGCCAGTCTGCTTGCCCCCAACTACCACCCTGCTGGCCTGCTCACTTCAAACTGTGTCCGTCCCCCCCCACCCCCCGCTGTCCTGATCACCTCCAACTGACCCCCACTGACGGCCTGCTTGCCCCCAACTGGCCCCCCTGCTGGTCTGCTTACCCCCATCGACCCCGCCCCCCACCAGCCTGATCACCCACAACTGCCCTCCCCTCTTGGCCTCTAACCGCCTCTACCTCGGCCCCGCCACCATGGCTTTGTCCAGAAGAATGTCTGGGAGGTCTCCTGGAAGGTCTCCCAGCCTAATTAGCATATTACCCTTTTGTTAGTATAGATACATTTATAACTATCATTACACATTTTTTATAACAATTTTAATTTTTTGATAAAAAATTTAAAGATCACAGAACATTATAATTTCCTCTTTTATTATTAAAATAATGTTACATGGTTTAGCTTGCACAGTCATTAGTAAGGTCTCCCACTACTGTGAAAAATGAGGATTATCTGTATTAACACAGTAAGCAGATTTTTTGAGTGTTGGTTAATTTTGAGTTGAAATTACATCACATCTGCATTTATATAACTTAAAAATGTTTTGCTATCACACAATTTGTAAACACACTTGTTTTAATGAGAATACTTTCAGATAATTTATTTCATAGCATTTATTAATAACTCAAGGGCTTTCACTCCTTAGAATCTTTGAATTTATCTTGTCAATGACTCTATTTTGATTTTTTTATTTCGACGATTTTTGTGTGTGTGTAGATTGTGATATATAATGAGGTTTATTTTGTTTTACGTTTATTAACAAATAAACATACTTAAGAATAGAATAATGTAATGAATCTCCACGTATACATTACTAAGCTTAAACAATTAGCATTCTACTGAGCATTCTACTTTCTTATATGAATTGAACTGTAGGTATTTAGAAAATAATATGATATATGTAGTGATATAATTTAAATGAAACTAATTTTAAAAATCTATTCATATTTTCTTGTATATTATACTTTTAACTTACATATTTATTCTAATACTATGTCTTTTTAATTTACAGAATATTTTCACAAATCACGATTTGGATGTTAATGTAAGGTGGCTTGCTGTGCTATATTTTAAAAATGGAATTGATCGTTACTGGAGACGTGTAGCACCTCAGTAAGTTTCATCACTCTCCCCCTCTCAGTGCAGTAATCCTTTTTAAATTCAGGGAAGTATTGGAGTGTATCTGTTAATCTTCATTCTTTTTTTTAAAAAAAATATATTGTATTTATTTTTTTACAGAGAAGAAGGGAGAGGGAATAGAGAGTTAGAAACATCGATGAGAGAGAAACATCGATCAGCTGCCTCCTGCACACCCCCTACTGGGGATGTGCCCGCAACCAAGGTACATGCCCTTGACCGGAATCAAACCTGGGACCCTTCATTCCGCAGGCCGACGCTCTATCCACTGAGCCAAACTGGTTAGGGCTAATCTTCATTCTTTATGTAAAAGAATGAGTTTGTGCTTACTTCAGCTGCCCACGTATTAAAATTGGAACAATGCTGAGCAGATTAGCATGGTCCCTATGTTAGGATGACTTGCAAATTTGTGAAATGTTTTTTTTCTTAATACTTAAATGAAAAATAAATGTATTACTTATTAAAGAAGAAAAGTATTCTACTTAGTTAATTACAAATCAATATCCATATTATTGCTTTTTCCCATGACTTTTTTTTATTATGGGGAGGTGTATGCATGGCTTTCTTGTTGGCCTGCTTTCGAGGATCTCAAATTTGATGAGCACAGAACAAAGGCTGAGTTGAATAATTCATGTTGGGAAAAAAATGTTTATTTGTGTTTTATTTTTAAAGAAGTTGAGGTTAGGATTTTGAAAAAAAGTCATTGAGAAGGAAATCCCAGGTTAATTCTGAGCCAACTAGATGTTAATTCCAGTTTCTTTTGCATAATTTCCTTTGCAGTGGGAATGGGATAGTATACATTTGTGATCTCATCAGATTCAGTTGTAATTGCTCTGTAGGTGGTTAAATGAACATATGTCTCTTAATAATTAATTACATGTTATATAATTGATGGACAGGAAATGTAGACATGACTTTGGAATTTATTTGATAGAAAATAGTGAACCTTGCTGAAGAAGTAACAGCCTTTGTTTTCCAGTAGATGGCACCCTAGCTCCTATATTTATAAGGCCTTAAAAAAAAACTTGTCTATTTCAAAGTGCTTATAAAATATGCCCTTGAATAATATTGGAAGCAACTAGAATTTTTTAAGGCTGCACTTAAGATATAGTAGTGTAAAGCAAACTTATTTTAAAATAAATTCATAATTTTGAGAGACAGTATTTAGTGATAAACTGTATTTTTGATTTATTGGAAACAGTGCAGCAGCACAAATTTTTCTACTGTTGTGTTCAGTTATATTTTAGATGATTCCTAAAATTGATTTTATACTGGTTATATGAAGAATATGGTTATAATGAGTATAAGTAGTCATTTAAAATGACTGTAAGGGAGAGTAAGTTATGATTACACATTTCAGATTGTACTTTCACATAAAGAATTAGAAACTGGAATTTACTTAAAATTTTACAAATTAATAGTGTTATTGTATGGTATTAAGAAATTAAATCCCAAGCTATCTCTTCTGGTAAATATTAAGATACAAGCTTTAGGAAAGAATCCTTCCTTGTGTATTTTTAGCTTCCGGTTGTGGTCTGCAATACTTGGTGTTCCTTGGCTTGAGGTGCATCACTCTGATGTCTGCCTCTATCGTCACATAGACTTCTTCTCACATGTTTCCTCTGTGTCTTTGTCCAAATTTTCTCTCCTTGTAAAGGGCACCAGTGCTTAGATTAGGGCCACCCTAATCCAGTATAACCTCATTTTAGCTTGATTACACATCTGTAAAATCCCAGTTTCCAAATAAGGTCACAGTCAGGTTCTAGAAGTTAGCACTTGAAGATGTCTTTTTTGGGGGACACAGTTCATCTTAACAGATGCTTTATAACTTGTTTTTAATTCTCTACAACTTTTATGGCTGGTTTTATTGGGACGATTCATCTGCCAGAATGGAAAACCTTAAAATGAGGGATTTAAGATTTAAATAAACAATACATTCATATAGTTAGAAAAGTACAGTGCATACCATCTTATACAGTGAATATTCCCCATCCCTGTCCTTTTGTTATCTAGTGTAGTCAGAATATTGGTATTGTGTGTATACTTTCCCGATATCTACAATGAGAGATTTTTAAACTAGTTGATTTCTAATAAGTCTTCCATACGAAGCATTCTTTGATACCTGATCCTTTTCTCCAGAGAACAACTGCAATCAGATTTTAAAAAGAAGTCAATGGAAAACTAATTTTTACTTACAGGTTTTTGGTTCTTTTTTAGCCAACCATTAATATTTTTTGTCTGTAACTATTTTTACATCAAAAGCAAACATCAAAATATCACATTCATTATGCTAAGAGAAATATGCTAGTCAGAGAAAGACAAGTACCACTTGCATATTTCACTCGTGTACAGCCTAATGAACAAATTAAACTAACAAGCAAAATAGAGACATACTCATAGAGTGCAGGCTGACAGCTTGGGGTAGGGGCTGGGGGCTCATATGGGTTAAGCAAAAAAGGGAAAAAAAGGAACAATTTATGGATAGAGACAACAGTGTGGTGATTGGGAGGCGGGAGGTAGAGTAAAAGGGGAATAAAGTGATGGAAAAAATAAAGAAAAATTACATTCATTACTGTGGATTTGTCTATATTATATGGCTTACTGTTTTGTACTTCTTATTTATTCAATTTTGAAGGAATTTTATGCTTTTGAATTACTTGATGTGCCAACGTACAATGGAAATAATTTTATTTATTTACCAAAACAATCAGGGACACCTTGTTTAAAAAGCTTTTTATTTTTAAAATTCACAGTAGTGCTTACCTGCATTTATTGTTAGGTAGCATTCTCTTGCATAATAAATACATCTTTTTTTTCAGTGCTCTCTCAGAGGAGGAGAAATCTACATTGCGTGCAGGGCTAATCACCAACTTCAATGAACCAATAAATCAGGTTAGTGAGAAAATGAATGCTAATTATTCTTTCCCTTTCCTTAGTTTTGCTTCTTTTTCAAACTAATTTTGTTACTGGGCATTAAAAATAAAATCTATTACATAATGTCCATTTGTGATGTTTATATACATTTCTCTGTTGATTTTTGAATTTTGAGATCCAGTTCTAGCTGTTAAGAATTTTGGCTAGAGTTGACAATTAATTATTTAAAACTCAGAAGTCATTTTAAGACATACTTATATGCATTTTAAACTTCCTCAGTTTTTTTTTTTAGCTAACATGGAAAGCAAATGTCCCTCTGTATTTGTAGTTTTACTGCATGGAAGTTAAGTTTAATGATTTAGATGAACCCTTCTGTTTGTATACTATAGGATGATTTCACGATTTTGCCTATTTCATCCATCACATTTTCAGTTCTTACTATGTGAGGGATCGATAGTAAACTATACAGTATTTTTTCTTTTATAGTGGGATTTTTCTTCTAAGAATAAAGTAAGTTTTGCTTATGGATACAAAGCACACTGTATTTGGTCATGTATTCAATGCAATTTTATCTCAACGTATTATTGCTTTTATAGATCCTTAAGGAGATGAGGGAAGATGGAGAGGAATGGAGTAGCTCTTACTGGGTCAGGAGGTGATTAGGAAGAGTTTGGGTGATCTAGAAAGTCATTGGTTTAGATGTTCAGTCAGTCAGAATTTGATTAACACTGATCTGAACAAATATCATTATTTAAATACCTAATATTTGATGTTCATTTCTTTTTTTTTTTATATATATATTTTATTGATTTTTTACAGAGAGGAAGGGAGAGAGATAGAGAGTTAGAAACATCGATGAGAGAGAAACATAGACCAGCTGCCTCCTGCACATCCCCCACTGGGGATATGCCCGCAACCCAGGTACATGCCCTTGACCGGAATCGAACCCGGGACCCCTCAGTCCGCAGGCCGACGCTCTATCCACTGAGCCAAACCGGTCTCGGCTGATGTTCATTTCTATTCTTAGGTCAGTGGTTCTCAAACTTTGTAATCCTAGAAGTTCCTTACACTGCCAAAATAAAACCCTAAAGGATTAGGGTTAATATTTACTGTATTAGAAACTAAAACTGAAAATTAAAAAAAAAAAGTATAAAATAAAAATAATAAAATCATTACTTTTAATGTAAATAGAAATTTAAAAGATGAACGATAGCTGTTTCTCAAAGCAATAGATAAGTTAATGAGGAGAGTTGCATTGTTCTGTACTTTTCCATATCTCTTTGGTGTCTGGCTATTTGAAAGATGTCCAGCCTGCCCGTGTAGCTCAGTGGTTCAGCATCAACCTATGAACCAGAAGGTCATGGTTTGATTCTTACTCAGGGCACATGCCCGGGTTGTAAGCTCAATCCCCAGTTGGGGGCAGCCGATCAATGAGTCTCATCATTGATGTTTCTCCCTTTCCCTTCCTCTCTGAAATCAATAAAAACATATTTTTAAAAAAGATGTCTACACTTTCATATCTGCTTCTTTATTTACTCTGTTGCAGTATATTATTTTGGTAGAAGTTATATGAAGGAAATAGGTTATTGGGAAAGGGAGGAACTCACAGACCCTGGAAGGATTTTAAATCACCCACCCCCCACCCTGAAATCCATAGACCACACTTTGAGAACTACTGTCTTAAGCAGTTGTTTTGTGAAAAATTTTATTCATTTTGGTCAAATGTATAATAACCAAAAAGGTAACTTTGAACTATGAATGCATTTCTTATCCATTGCTTTTATTACATGTTTATTTCTTTTTTTAAAAATTTTATTTTCTTGTTTAAAGTATTACAAATAGTAGTACATATGTCTCCTTTTTTCCCCCATACATATGTTTATTTCTGATGATTAATTTCCCCCTCCAGATTGCAACTCAGATTGCAGTACTCATTGCCAAAGTTGCTCGATTGGACTGTCCCAGACAGTGGCCTGAACTGATTCCCATTCTTATAGAATCTGTGAAAGTCCAAGATGATCTTCGACAGCACAGAGCTTTACTTACCTTCTATCATGTCACCAAGACTCTGGCCTCTAAACGTCTGGCTGCTGATAGAAAACTGTTTTCTGATGTAAGTGATTTAACATAATTAGATTATGAAAACCATGCTACTTATATAAAACTATTCATAATTTTACCTAAATATTTTATTGAAAGGTTATGAATTTTTTCCAAAAGGTTCAGAATAATAGGTAATAGCTGAAAGATTGTAAGCTGAGTAGTGATTGACCATAAGACCACTTCACTGCCAGTGAGGGGAATTGGTTGGTAGAGAACAGTCTGAAGGCAAAGCGACTGGTTTGAGGCTATTGGGGTAGTTCAGATGAGATGATAAAGCTCTTAAATGAAGCAGTGGTAAAGGGAACATACAGACCTGAAATTTAGGAAGTTAAAATTGACATGCCTGGTTAATGGATAGGCAGATGTAGGAAGGAGCCTGACATAACTGGGGGGCAGTAGTCCTTGATTGCATGTTTTAGCGCCATTTGTTGAAAAGACTCCTTTCTTCGTTCATTTGCTTTGGTGCTTTTGTATTTGTCTTGAACTACCAAAACAGCGATTTTCCTGTTGTTTGACCTGACTTTTTGGACTGTACCATATAACACTGGTGAGTCTCAACATATTTTTAACAGTATTCTTGCTTTTCTTTGGAATCCTCATTTTGAGGATAGTGCTTAGGAATCTGGATTTGGCTTCCCAGGTGATTCTTACATACACTTAAGTTTAAGTCAGAACCACATTAGTTCTTTTTTATTTATTTATTATTAGTATTCTTTTATTGATTTTTTTCAGAGAGAAAGGGAGAGGGAGAAGGAGAGAGAGAGAATAGAAAAATCTAGAGAGAAATATCGAACAGCTGCCTCGTGCACGTCCCCTCTGGGGATCAAGTCCGCAACCTGGCATGTGCCCTGAAGAGGAATTGAACAGGTGACCTCCTGGTTCATGGGTCCATGGTCAAGTGAGCCACGCTGGCCATGCTGCCCTCTTTATTTTTAACCCAGTGGGTTTAAATAGTCAATCTTGTGTTTACTGAGGATGCTGAGTATAAGAGCAGTTCTTTTAGTGAAAGGCTGCTTTTGAAATCCTTGTCACTTTTGCTTGATATCTAACTGGGGCTAAAGAAATGGACAAGGAAAGGAAAATTTATCCATTCAGGTCTTTCTATGAATTTCTTGTTGGTTTTCCTCACTTTTATCCCTTCCGTATGTTTTTTCCCCCCAGGTGAAATACGTCTTTCTTTAATCCTATGGTTTTATTGTTATCAAAATATGTAGGACCTTGATATTTCAAATATATACGAAATACAGACAAACATAAAATATTTTTGGAAGAAATTACTCTTGACTGCACCTTTCACTTTTTAGAAGACAACATCTTCCTTTGTCTGATTCAGGAGAGTATTGGTTATCTCAAGTTCATTTTGTGCAGGGTTAATTCATGTCTTCTTGCCTTTCTTTTGCAGTCAGTTCTTCCCGTAAAGTTTTACAAATTTGTGACAAACCATTAAAATGTTTTCTTCCCTTTGAGTAATCTGGTGTGCCTTGATCCAAAAATAATGGATCCAAACTTCAGTTTTCCAAGTTCTCTTTGACAGACATCAGCTTCATTAAATTTATTCAGTTCTTAAGTCGGAAGTCCTAAAATCAAGATGTCATGATGGCTGTGTTCCTTCTGGCACCTCCAAGGGGTGAATCTGTTTCCTTGCCTTTCGAGCTTCTAGAAACCACCTGCATTCATTCCTTGGCTTGTGGCCCCTTCCATCAAATTACATCACTTCAGCCTCTATTTTCATCCTCACATCTACTTTTATGCATTGTTTTTATATTGGAAGTTTTCCATATAGAAGTCAAATATCTAGAATATTCTCTCTTATAGTTATTCTTTACTACCCTTCTATGGAAGTCTTAATTTTTAGTTTGGCTTTCTCAAGTTGTATGCCCCAAATGTGTTGCTTCAGTTTTCAGGTATAATTTATATTTAGCCTAGGCAATCTCTACAGGTTTTATCTAATCAGGGACCTTATTCTGGATAGCTTTCTGACTACTTCAGCTTTCTTGCTATGTTTCCTTGTAGTGTGAAGCTCACTTTTATCCCTTCCGTTTGTTTTTTACCTCTAGGTGAAATACATCTTTCTTTAATCCTTTGATTTTATTGTTATTAAAATATGTAGGACCCTGACAAGCAGTGTGATTTATATGTTCAATATTGTGTAAAACTTCAAAAAAAAGGAGTTTTGGAAGTATATACAAAACTTAATATACCTGGAAAAATATTTCAGCTTACACAGCGGTTCTCAACCTGTGGGTCGCGACCCTTTCACAGGGGTCGCGTAAGACCATCGGAAAACACATATATAATTACATATTGTTTTTGTGATTAATCACTATGCTTTAATTATGTTCAATTTGTAACAATGAAATTGGGGGTCACCACAACATGAGGAACTGTATTAAAAGGTCGCGGCATTAGGAAGGTTAAGAACCACTGGCTTAGAACCTTTCATTTTGGAATGGAGTAGGTGAACCTGGAAACATGGAACATAGTGTAGATTAGGAGGGCAGTCTTGTCAGATGCCTTGGGGTACAAGATGTATAGTTTAATTGAAGGTAGTATATATGGGAAAATATTATAAAAAGCAATTTTGCTAGCTAATAAAGTGGCCTCTATTATTTTGGTAATCTGAAATACAGGAAAACTTTTCTTTAAATAAATGTTTAGCCTGTCTGGTGTGGCTCAGTGGTTGATTACCCATGAACCAGGAGGTCACAGTTCGATTCCCAGTCAGGGCACATGTCTGGGTTGTGGGCAGGATTCCAAGGATGGGGCTAAAGGAGGCCCCCAATCAATGATTCTGTCATCATTGATGTTTCTGTCTCCCTCTCCCTTATTCTCTCTGAAATCAATAAAAACATTAAAAAATGTTTACTGTAATGCCAAGATAGTTTTCATCTACTGTACTGAATTAGTTTTTCACACATAGACAAAAAAGTAAGCTAGTTGCTATTGCAAAGTAGTGCACTTTGTATTTAAAACTGCTACTTTCTGCTCATTGTGTCCCAACAATTTTTATATCCTGTTTTCCTTCCATGTTAAATTAAATTCTTTTCAGGGGTGACAAATTACAAAATCAGCAGTTGAGAGAAAATTGTTTTGCAGTAACAAAATTGAGCTTGATTTGACACAAAAAAGAATTCATTTTCTATAAAATTTCATACAAACCTGAATCTAAAAAAGTTGACATTAAGTACAATTAAAGTGACAATCCAAAGTCTATGAAAGCAAGGAAATTTAAGGTACAAATAGTAATCCTAATGTAATTATGAATGTATTAATCAAATAATATCTAGACATGTGTAACCCACAAAGGTATATCCTGTGGTAAATAAAGTAATCCAAACCTAAAAAAAGATTGAAGATCTTTTGAGAGCATTATATTTCACTTGTTTTTAGAGATATGGGTTAACAATTATGAGAAGCTCTATTTTCCAGTGAAGAATGTTTCTTTGTACTGAGCAGCTTTGGAATTTTGAGCAAGGCACTTAAACTTTGATTCTTTAAAATTTCCTTTTAGTTCTAAAGTTGTATGACTCCATGAATTTATAATCTTTATTACTCTAGATTAACCTATATAAGCACCATTAAAGTTTTGAGATGGAAATCTTATAGCATAATGCCAATATAGATGTTTGCATTTTTAATCTGTTTTTTCCTAGAAGACCTTTGTACATTTAGTTTTATTACTTCTCATTTTATATTTTCTTGGCATAGAGCTAAGTTCTTGACCTACTTATCTTATTAGATTTATTTGTCTTAGATTCTTTGCTATGCAATTTTTAAAACATGTTTTTATTGATTTTTATTTATTCCTATGTGCCCTGACTGGGAATCAAACCAGCAACCTCTGTTTTTATGTAGTATGCTAATAATAACTAGTCATATGCACTTTCATCTGATTTTTATTAAAATAAAATGGCCATGTAGGCTCAGCTAGATTGGTCTTCGACCTTGTGGGAAAAAACTGAAGATACCCCTGGAAGTTGGTTCTGCCTCAACCTGGGAGGCTGAGGCTAACTGCTTCTCAGTCTGAGACTTGGGCTTTAAATAGCAGTATATGTTAGAAAAGCAGCCTGACACGCAGTGTGGTTTGTATGTTCCTGGCTCTAAATGCTCAAAAGCAGTATGGGTAAAACTGGCAGGACACAGATATTTGACTCCTTTGTATTTCTTAGTATATTGACTTATCTGATGTACTCAGTGACAGTCCATAAATCAGTGTTTTAAACCTATAAGCAGAAGATAAAAAGTATAAGTAGAATATATCAGACTACAATGTAAGCATTAGGCTTAGTATTGTTTCAAGAAACTAATATTTTAGGGTGTGTGTGTGTGTGTGTGTGTGTGTGTGTGTGTAAGTGTGTATGTTCATAGCAGCAGCCAAGTAAACTATTTATTACTATGCATTTTGGCTTTAAAAGTTTGAAACTTTGTGATAAATGACTCTTGACTATTTCAAATCTCATTGAAAATGTGTGCTCAATTTAATAACTGAAATGTATTACTGTGTAGGTCTAATTGATTACTGACTTCTATAATGTGAACAAATTTGTTGATATTTCTTTGCAGTTAGCTTCGGGAATTTATAATTTTGCCTGCTCTCTGTGGAATCACCACACAGACACATTCCTTCATCATGTTTCTTCTGGCAATGAAGCTGCAGCTCTAAATTCACTAGAACGAACTCTACTATCATTGAAAGGTGCTGTTAAACTTGATATGTTCATTTTTGAAATGACATACCTCAGAATAGTCACCAAATAGTTCTTCTGGATGGATTTTCTATTGCTAGTCTCACCATGAGAATAAAAGTTAATTTTTCCCTTAGAGACAAGGGATTATTTTTAGTTTGTCTTTCTTTTATGAGAATAACTCTTCCTACTCTAATTGATGAAAGTGTGCAATAGTTCTATGTTTTGGGGTTTTTGCTGTTGTTAATCCTCACCTGAGGAAAGAAAGGGGGAGAGAGAATCATCGATGTGAGAGAGAAACATCAATTGGTTGTCTCCTGAATGTGCCCGACCTGGGCCAGGTATTGAACCTGCAACCCAGGTACGTGTCCTTGACTGGGAATGGAACCTGCGACCCTTTGGTGTGCAGTCCAACACTTTCACCACCTAGCCACACCAGCCAGAACTACAATAGTGTTACGTTATATTTACATTACTGTCATCTCTTGATTCAGAATACATTCTTTTCAAATACTTCTTTCTTTTGCTTCTACTTTACATTTCTCATGTATGTAGTGTTAAGGGCTGCTACCCTTATTGTCATGCTACCTCTCCTGTGCACAAGGCTTAGTTCAGCTCTATTTCCCAGCTCTTTTGCCCGAGAATTCAGGGTCCATCTTTTTTACTTGTACCTCAGGCTCGCTTAGATTTTAGATGGTACCTGATGGGGTATCATCTTGGGTTGTGCTTTCGTATGCTGGGCATTCTCTCTTTTTTTAATCCTCACTCTAGGATGTTTTCATTGATTTTTTTTAGATGTTTAGGAGAGAAACATCAGTGTGAGCGAGAAACATCGATTGGTTACCTCCGCTATGTGCCCTGATCAGGAACCAAACTCGAAACCTTTTGGTGTAGGGCAGTGGTTCTCAACCTTCCTAATGCCGCGACCCTTTAATACAGTTCCTCGTGTTGTGGTGACCCCCAACCATAAAATTATTTTCGTTGCTACTTCATAACTAATTTTGCTACTGTTATGAATCGTAATGTAAATATCTGATATGCAGGATGTATTTTCATTGTTACAAATTGAACATAATTAAAGCATAGTGATTAATCACAAAAACAATATGTAATTATATATGTGTTTTCCGATGGTCTTAGGCGACCCCTGTGAAAGGGTCGTTCGACCCCCAAAGGGTCGCGACCCACAGGTTGAGAACCGCTGGTGTAGGGGATGACGCTACAACCAACTGAGCCACCTGGCCAAGATACAGCATAATCTTAGCATAAATCTCCATTTTTACTTTCCCTGGGCTGAGTTATTTATCTTGAATGTATTCTGAGGTTCCTTTCCTTTTTAAAACACTCACTTGGCTTGTTCTCTTTGTCTTATAGTCTCTCGCCTTCTGTTCTGATTGCTGAGGCTCTTTTAGATTATGTTTCTTAATTTGATCTCAAGCAGCCTTTAGTTTTCTTTTACTAGAGCTCATTTAGCATCCTTCTGTTTTATTCACAAGGCCTTTTATCATACTCACTCTAGTACCTGAAGATGCACAAAACCTAACCTTTTGCTCAAAAGGGAATGATTTTAAAGGACTGTTGACAAGTAAAATCCAGTACAGGTGATTTTACAAGTGAGTGCAGATGGTTTTGTCAACATCCTTGTGGAAGAAATTCAAAGGCTTTAGAGAGAGATGCATACTCAGAAAGAGTCCGAGAAACCAATAATAAGGTTGTATAACAAGACTGTGAATTTAATTATTAAAGATTTTTCATGAGTTTTTTTGACTGTAGATTTTTTTTGCTTTGCTGATTTCAGAGCTTAACTCCTGAAAAAAGGATATAGCTCTACTCTTTATTAGCGTGCTTTAAGCTTTTCATTACCTCCCCATCTAAAGGTCTTAGATACATATTAGCATTTCTAAAACATTTGACCTAGAAAAAAAAACAACCATAGCATTTTTCTTGAAAGTACTTATTCTCTCCAGCTATTAATCTCTATCTTGTTACAACTTAAAGTCTTAGGAATGGAGTTTTTTTCACATGTAATCTCAAAGTTTACACCTATTTGCATTTAATATCTTTTAGACCAGGGGTCCTCAAACTATGGCCCGCGGGCCACATGCAAATACAAATATTGTATTTGTTCCCGTTTTGTTTTTTTACTTCAAAATAAGATATGTGCAGTGTGCATAGGAATTTGTTCATAGTTTTGTTTTAAACTATAGTCCGGCCCTCCAACCGTCTGAGGGACAGTGAACTGGCCCCCTGCTTAAAAAGTTTGAGGACCCCTGTTTTAGACATTCATTATTTCATTCAACAGATTTATAGGTCAGTGGTTGGCACTGGAAAGACAGAAATAAAATGACCACACAGATATATGTAAAACGACATCTGTGACAGGGGCCTTACTGATGTTATGATAACTGATAATATGGTCAGAAAAGACTTGCATGAGAAAGTGATGCTTGAATCAAAATCATAAAGTCAAAGTTAACTAGGCAATGAAGGCAGACAGAAAGGACCCTCCCACATAGTATAGGCCAAGGTGTCTTGGTGGGAAAGAGCGTGTCTGGTATAGAGAGATGAGTTTGAACTCTGTTTATTTCTATTATGATATACAGACAGTCCTTGGGTTATGTGGGACTCATCACCAGCTCCCATTTATTTATAAAATAAAAAAGTTCCGTCATTTCGATGTATGTACATATGTGCCTTATGTTTTTTATTATTTATTTACCACAAGGTCAGGAATTGTTATCTTTCTTTAAATTTTTTTTACTGTTTCACTTCATTACTGCTGTGTATGTGCTCCATGTGAGTGACGTAGGTACTTATGTAGGTGGGTTCCGATTTATGGTGAAAATCGCGTTACATTGCGCCATAGGAACGGACCTCCTATGTAATCCGAGGACCTAAAGTAGTAACTTTTTAAAAACCATATTTTTATTGATTTCAGAGAGGAAGAGAGGGGGAGAGAGAGAGAGAAACACCAATGATGAGAGAACCATTGATTGGCTGCCTCCTGCAAGCTCCCGACTGGGCATCGAGCCCGCAACCCAGGCATGTTCCCTTGAGACCAGAATAGAACCCAGGACCCTTCAGTCCATAGGCCAACGTTCTATCCACTGAGCCAAATCAGCTAGGGCATAATAGCTTTTGAGTGTAGATAAATGATGTATGAAATGTTGGTCTTGTAGACAGGTGCATTCTAAACCTATTTTTAATATACTGCCTTTTGACTTCACCTCGTGAACACTAACTCTTTAATTACATAGATAGCAGTACTGTCTGTAAAATTATTTTCTGCAAGTGATTTTAAATTTTATAGTCTTGTATGTTGCCATTCAGTTGTTACTGTTTGAGCTACGTGTTCTACTTGTAGATACTAAATTCTTTAGTAACCCCATGTGGTAGGACTTATTAGCCACATTTTACAAATTAGGAATGTGAGCTCTAGAAAAGTTGCCTAAGACAATACAGTTATAGACATTGGAGCTATTATTTAAATCTAGATCTGATTTCAGATCTTTTATCATTCTAGTTTCCCTGTGTATACCAGTTTACTCATGAAGTGTGATGCTTATAATTGAGCACTATAGTCTGTTCCATATTAGGAAATAGAGTAATTTTCATATCCCTTTTAATAGATACTATATTTTCATGAATGTAGCTTAAAACAATGAAACTTTTTATATATATATATATTATTGATTTTTACAGAGAGGAAGGGAGAGAGATAGAGAGTTAGCAACATCGATGGGAGAGAAACATCGATCAGCCGACTCCTGCACATCTCCCACTGGGGATGTGCCCGCAACCCAGGTACATTCCCTTGACCGGAATCGAACCTGGGACCCCTCAGTCCGCAGGCCGACGCTCTATCCACTGAGCCAAACCGGTTTCGGCAAAACAATGAAACTTTTTGATCACTGTTAAA